>NC_064830.1:5620000-10620000 GCF_024166365.1 Elephas maximus indicus | reverse complement strand
CCGTCGAGTCAATTCCGACTCATAGATCCTATGATCGGGAAAATAGGAGGCGATAAAGAGGTTAGGGAGGTAATCAATGGTGTTTAGCCTTATTGTTATAAAGAGCCTTTGGCATTATTTTCCTTAAAGTTTGCCTTTTTATGTATATAAAACATGTTATAAGCATATATTTTATTAAAATACAAGCTGTGCAATGGTTATGGTCGAATTTCCGTCTCCTGTTCTAACTAAGGAAACCCTGGTGGTGTAGTGGTTAAGAGTTACAGCTGCTAACCAAAAGGTTGGCAGTTCAAATCTGCCAGGCACTCCTTGGAAACCCTATGGGGCAGTTCTACTCTGTCCTATAGGGTCGCTATGAGTCAGAATTGACTTGACGGCATTGGGTTTGGTTTGGGTTTGGGTTCTGACTAAGTCATAATTAATGGGGAATTAAATAGAACAAAACAAAAGCCTCTAACATCATTATTAAGTTAGCACTATTGAAGACTCACAGTCTAGTTAATAAGTGTCTTTTGTACTCAGAATTTAATATTAGTCACAATATGTATTTAAATGTTTCAGAGAGATGGCAAAAATAATAGGATTGTCCTCACCTTCATTAGGTTGGGAATGTAGTATCGCAATGGCAGAGAATGTTTGGGAGTTAAAAAAGTACATATTCCAAAATCTCATCATTGCAGATATTATCAAGGTTTGTATGTATTTCCTGCCAATATTTGCCTATGCCCATTGTGTTTCCTTATGGTTATAATCATACTTATAATTTTGCAGCGTATTTTTTTTATTTTAATTACCTCATAAGTACTTAAAACAAAGTCTTCATGATTACTTGTTTTACAATGAAAAAGAGTGACATATCTATTTGGTTCTGATTTTGTGCTTGGTATTTTAAATAATGCCTCATTTAATACACCCACCCAACAGCCTATCTGGAAAGTATTATTATCTCCACATTATAAAGGAGAGAACTGGGACTCAGAACACCTAGGTTATCAGACCAAGGAAACAGCTAATAACTGATTGTCTTAGTTTCCAAGGGCTGCCATAGCAAAGTACGACTAAGCGGTGGCTTTAATTAAAGAGCAGAAATTTATTTTTTCACAGTCCTGGAGGCCGGAAGTCCTAAGACAGGGCTCAGCAGAGCGATTCTCTCTCAGTGGGCTCCAGAGGAAGAGCCTCTCAGCAATTTCAGTCTCTTTCAGCTTCTGTAGCCCCAGGCATTTCTTGGCATTCTCTGGCTGGTAGAAAGATCCTCACATGCCGTCTTCCTCATATGTGTGTGACTCTCTCTCCAGGTCAGTCTTCTGTTTTACAAATGTCCTCTCAGAAGGGATTAGGATCGGAACCCACCCTACTCCAGCATGACTTCGTTGACTAATAACATCTGCAAAGCAAAACTCTAGTTCCCCAAATAAGGTCGCTTTCACAGGTACAGGGGTTAGGACTTCAATACGTCATTGGGGGGACACAGTTCAAGCCACATTCAAACTCCTATCTGTTTGGCAAAATCGATTCTGAGAAGTGGATTATCATACATCATACAGCCTTTGCCATGGTGCTGAATATTTAGATTGCTTTAATTGTATCACTCTTCTGAGTAACTCCTGCAGACGTGAGGTGGGAAATCCTGTAGAAGAAAAGTGTTGTCTAAGTCAGTTAAGCTCAAGAAGCCTGATGGCCCTCATCTGTGAAATGAATAGGTTGGATTGGGTGATCTCTAAGGTGACTTTCAGCCCTGAATCCTGAGAGCCTATGAATAAAACAACAACCCAATCCTTTCTCCACTGCGGGTGACACTGGCTCAGTGTGAACTCCCAGATGACACTGTACCTCTGCTTCTGGCTGTCTTTGAGGGAAGATAGCACAGCTGTTGGTGGGCCTTTGGACTCAATTATTAGCAAGATTTTAATATCACCTCCTTTAATTTAAGCAGGTAGATGCTTTTTAATTGCCATCTGTGTAGTGAAATCCATACTAAGAAAATCAGGCTCTGCTTTAATTAGATGTAACCTGGTTGATTTACTGTCAGAATGCCATGGCTGAGATTGACAAAATGAGGAGTCCAAATACTTTAGATGCATATGATGGTTGTTCCTAAGTGGTTTCATATGGTGCAGATGATATAGATGTGTGTGCCCATGTAGACTTCTACATCATTCCTTCACTTTTCTGATCAAGCAGACCAGCTTCTTTCTGACCCTTTACTCTAGGTATTATTTTTATCTTTTATTTTCTTGTAAATTCTGCTTTTATACATGTAGTCTCAGAACCCACAAAATCTGACTTGTGTGTAAGTTGTTGCAGAGGGCTATCGTGGACAAGGGCCCTGGAATTCCCACGTGTTTCTGTGGAAGCTGTGTCTGGAGGAATTGCCTCAGTTTGGTCCATTCAGGGAAGCAAATAGCTCTATGGCATCTGTGAGACCTCGCAGAGTTAGAGTGTGGTGTGCATACCTAAGATAATCACCTGACAAATTTTGCTTTTGGAAATTTGAAAGGTGGGAGGAGGAATTGCTCTGCTCATGTGCCCACATTGTCAGACAAATTTCACTGGCCAACCAACCAAGGATAGCAACTACCTGTTGCTTTCTATCCCTCTAAGCTGCTTTCATTATTCTTCCTAGTACCCATCCCACCTGATACATTGTATATCTATTTGTTGGTTTCTTCCCTGACTGGACTGTAAGCTCCATGAGTACAATGGCTTTGCTTTTGTCACTGCTATATCCCCTGGTGGTACAGTGGATAAGCACTGGGCTGCTAACCAAATGGTCCACAGTTCAAACCCACCAGCCCCTCTGTGGGAGACCGATGTGGCAGTCAGCTTCCCTAAAGATTACAGCCTTGGAAACCCTGTGGGGCAGTTCTACTTTGTCCTACAGGGTTGCTATGAGTTGGAATCAACTCAACGGCGGCAGTTCTGATTTTTCTGGGTTTTGTTTGTTTTGGCATATCCCCAGCACCTAAATCAGTTCCCAACAAGAACAAAGGTTTCAATGTCTATTTGTTCAGTGAATACGGGAGCTTAACCCTTACTAGGTTTTAGCTTAACCAAAAAAAAAAACCAAAAGAAATGTAAATTTACTTTCTAAGGTTGATATCTTATTAAAAGATTTAGTTGAAGTTGCATAGCCTCCCATGTTATCGGCCCCAGATCAATTTTTTGCAATGCCTCCTTTTGTTCTGGTGACATCTGCTTGCTCTGGACCATATGCCTTTGAGTCATGAGCACATCCATGTTGGAATCCTAATCTGGCTGCTTGCATGTATCTAACCTTGGATGGGAAAGTGAAAGTGCAGTCGTGGAGCTTAACTTTCCCTACTCACCCAGCTGGTGGAAGGAAGGATCACTCAACCTCAATAAGCTTTGACTTCTTTATCTTTAAAACAGTGTCAGCGGGAACCTTCCAATTCCATGGGCTTCTTGTGAGGGTCACATGAGATCTTGAATGTAAAAGCTGTTTGTAAACAATATAAGGAATTCTCAGGTACCCTTGAAAACCCTATGGAGCAGTTCTACTGTGTACACATGCCGAGAATTGACTCCTCAGCAACCAAGAACAACAAACATCCGTGCCACATGCCTTTTAGTTTTTCATCATTGTCAGTGAGCCCTAAATTAAATCCCCAGAGGTTGAGAGGATCTTTGGGAGGCTGCTTATTAGGGTCTGTAAAACATGGCGTGACAGAGGCACCTGACCTCCTCGAACTTCACAAGGATGAGAGAGAGAGTCACTATCAGCATCTGCCCAAGGCTGATTCCTGTGAAGTGAAGGTCAGACGTACCTCTTCCCACCAACCTTTTTACCAATTCTGACACCAGCTGTCCCTCCCACGGCACTCTGCTTCTCTTCTGGGCTTGATAATTTGTTGCAGTGACTACACAGAACTCACCAGACTAGACTTACAGTTATGGGATTTATTAAAGAAGTAACAGGATACAATTCAGAATCAGGAATGACTCAGGATACAGTTCTTCAATCAGGACATTCTCTTTCTTACCCAAGGCAGGCTTCTCTCTGGCCCTTGTCCCCTTGGTTCAGTCTGCCTTGATCAAGAAATTGTTACAAAGCTCTTTAGCTCCACCAATAAGTTCCCAGGGACACCCTACTCCACCTGTAAGCCTCAGGGCAAAGACACTCAACTCTCTAGCTCCCTGGGTCGGCAAGCCTAGTTCCGAGTGGACAGAGGCACCCCACTCCACCAGCCGAGTTTCCTACTTGAAGGTGCTCAGCTTTCTCCTTTTGTGGGTGGGGAAGCCGATCTCCTGCTGATCTCCGGGTTCTGCTGCCTTTGCTGCGGCTCCTGTTTCTCTCCTGCTGCTTCTTGCCATGTCTTACCATCTCTGATGTTACAGCCATCTTTCTCTCTCTCCTGGGTCTAGGAGGTTCTCAGTGCAGGGATCCCAGGGCCAAAGGATGCACTCCACTCCTAGTTCTTCTTTCTTGGTGGTAGTGAGGTCTCCCCTCTTCATCTCTGGAATGGTTTATTTTAGGTCTAGCGGAATGGAAAAATTGATCAATCCCCTTGTTAGGGTCCCATAAACCTTATTTGCATGGTTTCACTCCCACAAGTGTTCCATGCACCTTATTTGCATTAGCAGAAAGTTGTCCAATCCCCTTGGTGGGCCACAAGCACCTTATTTTCATAGTCTCACTCAAACATTATATAGAAGTCACAAAGATTATGACTAGAAGGGCCATATTAAGTAATTCACTGCACCACAGGGCCCCACCTTTATATCCACCCTCTTCAACATTGCAAGTGTTTTTAGGACCATGATGCCCAATTTTTGAAACCACTTAGACATGTTTATGATCTGTTTTGTACCAGGAACCTAACTCCTTTCTTGATTCATAAGTATAAAAAATCAGATCAAGTGCTGGCCCAGCTAGATAACTTACGTTTCCAATGAAACTAAGTAAAGAATTCATTCATTAAATAAAAATTAAAACATAATATGGCTTATAAGCGTGCTCTGCTCTAAAGCATTCAATAGCCCTTTTTTACATAAAAGGAAAACAAAGTCCAAACTCCTTAATTCAGAAACCTTGTACTCTGCCTTACCAAAATCTTTCTCTCCATCATCATTCTCTACCTATTGCTTCTCATCCAGGCTGAGAAGTACCACCTCTGGGCTTTTGCCCTTGCTATCCCACCTCTGACACCAAAATGCCAGGTGAATCTTCTGTGCATATCTGTTTTATTTCTTCCCTTCAAGGCCCAACTCTCACTTTCTTCCCCGAAACTTCTGTCTGTAGCAGCTCTGTCTGCCCTGAGCTCCTCTGATTACAACCCTCTCCCATTAGCTCTGGCATTTGCACTTCACTGCCCTGCATCACTCTTTATCCTTTGAACTAAATGTAACTTATCTGTACTCATCCCATAGCGCATGGAGCTCTAGGCTATGTACTTAGCAACTGGGTTACAAAGAGGGCTAAGATAAGGGCCCAGTCCTTGATGAAAGACTCAGATTTTATCATTTCTGTGATGCTGGCAACAATTGATTGCCAAGAGTGAGAGAAGATAAAGGGGAGGATAAAGACCTCTTCAAGTCCAGAGACAACCATGCCACCATGGCTTCCTTTAATGCCTTTAATGTCTAGTCCACAGTTTATAGAGCTTTACAGGGCACTCATTTCCTTCCAAGGTGATCTGCCTTCCTGGAGTTCCATCAACTGTGAAGGGTGGATTATAATGTTTACCCAATGCAGAGGGCAGCTGTGAGGATTAATTAAGTCACTGTTTGTGAGGAACTTGGAGCTCTCAGATGAAAGTGGCTCAGAAGCACAGGGGCTTATGATTAAAGCATTAAATCCCCGCTTTCCCACTAGACAGAAGGCAGCTGAAGTCTCCCCAACTGCTCAAGAGAAAAGCAGAATTCCTACACATCCCGCCTCAGGGTAAAGAGTTAAATAATAACAGTTATGATGCACTTTGCTAGCTTTTAAATATGTTTATTTTCATTAAAAGCTACAGCGAGGCTATCTATTATTGATGCAGGCATTCTTTAACACCTAATTGTTATTTATCAGACAAATTTGGTGCACAGAAAAAAGGTACAGGTGTCCACAATCCTGGTCATATGGATCAAATCCCCATAAGATCAAATAACGTGATGCATTTAGCAAATGCTTCTTAAACATACATATGCATGAAACAGTTTATGCACAATAACTCCACCTGTGACCCAAAGTACTCAAGCCTCTGTAGGGACAGGAAGCAACTCTTTAGCAGCCCCTGGTGGCCTGGCCAGTGTGCAGCAACACCTGAAGAACACTTTGCAAAAACTGCAGGAGCATTTTATGTTGATGGAATTTAATTACCCTCCATGGCACCCACCCAGGCCATCAGGGTTCTCACCTCTCCTGTAAGTATTGTTACTTATTTTTGGCTACTTCAATTAAGCTGGAACTGGACTTAGTGAACAGGAGGGCAGCCTGTGTCCCACGTGTCACCTGATCTGCAGAATATTGACTTGAAATTGGGGTCAACTTGAAGCAACTTGATCAACAGCCAAACTAGGATTCCTGCAAAGGTGGCAGGTGCTGAAGTATGATCACAACCCTATCAGCACTGGCCAGTGCTGCACTGAGAACAAAGAGATAGGTTCTACGCATAGCTTTACCACAACAAGCCGTGATCTTGCGCATAATAATTCACTTCTCTGGGCCTCAGAATGGAGGTCAGATTTATTGTCCCACTCCAGAACAGCTGGGCAGAGACAGAATCCAATTTCTTGGTTAGTGACAAGCAGATACACTATCAGATCCTTTTGCTGAGAAGCAATAGTTTTGGCTAAGAGAAGAAAGGTTGGTGAGGGAGTTTCCAAGAATCATTCAAGAGAAAGTCTAATAACAAAAATCCCAGGAGAAAAAGAAAGCTGAATTCCAAGGGAACCTGACCCCTGGCATCGGAGGCCGAAATGGAGTTTGCTTCAGTGGCTCAGGTTGACTGGTTTACTCACAGCTCCTGAGTGTTCCTTGAGGTGTCTTATGAATCTTAAAGGTTACAGAGACAATAAGTAGTAGAGCTGGGGTTCAATCCTTGGTCTCTCTATGATACAACATTCCTGACAAGCGATGACTGAGCCATTATTGACCAGTTCCTAGTGATGGGAAACTTACTACCTCAGGAGCAACCTGTTATATCTTTGGACCAATTTCACATTGACCTTCACAGGGGACTGCAGAAGGTACCAAGATTTACTCCAATGTAATGCATTTATTGGTAGAACTGTAAAACACCAGCAGAATGGCACGCCTCAAATAAAACTTTCACCCTAAAATACTGCCTTGTCGATCAGGGGACTCTGGTCCAGCAGCCAGATAAGGTTTAACTGTCAGGTGCTACATAGATTTTTCATAGCCAAGCAGAACTTCCAAATGGAAAGTCAGCTTCCAGACTTCCTAGCCTATAATTTCTCAAATCACCCAAGCAGCCCATTCCATTCTTCTGAATGTTTTCCCTTAGACCTGAAGAGTCATATAGAGAAATGGTGTTTCTTGGTTTCCTGCTGGCTGCACTTCTCACCTGCTGGCACCTTCTATATGGAGAAACAGCTATAGTGCTAGGAGAAATAGAATAACCCACTCAGGAGTCCTGCCAGTAAGAGTACTACCTTGGCATATTCCCCATTTTATCCTATAAATACCCAAAATGTGAAAGGAGAATTTTTGCACAGCTTCAGAATAAACTTTAAAATACAATAGAGAAATAGACAAGTAAGCAGATAGCTATAATACCGAGTAATATGTTCTTCTATCTGAAATATGAAAGAAAGAAGATATGAATGAAACAAATAAATGAATGTGATGAATTTTATGATAAAAAGAAAGCATGAGATGTGCCTTGATCATGTAGTGCTGCCATAACAGAAATACCACAAGCTGATGGCTTTATTTTCTCACAGTCTAGTAGGTTACAAGTCCAAATTCAGGGCGTTGGCTTCAGGAGAAGGCTTTCTCTTTCTGTCGACTCTGGAGGAAGGTCCTTGTCCTCAATCTTCCCCTGGTCAAGTTGCTTCTCAGGGGCAGGGACCCTGTGTCCAAAGGACATGCTCTGCTCCTGGTGCTGGTTTCTTGGTGATATGAGGTCCCTACTCTCTGCTAGCTTCCCTTTCTTTTTGTATCTTGAGAGATAAAAGGCAGTGCAGGCCACACCCCAGGGAAACTCCCTTTACATTGGATCTGAGTAAGGGTGGTGTTACAATCCCACCCTAATCCTCTCCACATAAAATTACAATCACAAAATGAAAGACAACCACAAAATCCTGGGAATCATGCCCTAACCAAGTTAACACACATATTTTGGGGGGGACACAATTCAATCCATGACAAGGTGCTATAAAACTAAAACCAAAAACCAAACCCGTTGCCGATAAGTTGATTCTGACTCATAGGAACCCTATAGGGCTGAGTAGAACTGCCCCTATAGGCTTTCCAAGGAGTGCCTGGTGAATTCAAACTGCCGACCTTTTGATTAGCAGCCAAGCTCTTAGCCACCAGGGCTCCTGAGGTGCTATACCAAAAACAAAACCAAATCTATTGCTGTAATAAATAAATGAATGTGATGAGTTTTATGATAAAAAGAAAGCATGAGATGCTATAAAACCAAACCTGTTGCCGTCGAGTCAATTCCAACTCATAGGTACCCTATAGGACAGAGTAGCACTGCCTCATAGGGTTTCCAAGGAGCAGGTGGTAGATTCAAACTGCCAACCTCTTGGTTAGCAGCCAAACACTTAACCAATGTGCCACCAGGTTTCCACAGTGCTCTAGGAATACGTAACAGAGCCACCTAAGCTAGCTCAGGAGTGGTAGGGTGGCGCTAAGGCACACGCTTCTTCGAGACAATGATAATTAACTGAATCAAAGAGAGACTGAGAGCAAGATGATCCATGCAGACCTATGGATATAAAGAGACAAGAGGTGTGAGAAGGGGAAGGAAACTGATATCATTTAGCATGGGCTTATTATGAGGGGCATTGCTCCAAATGGGGTAGGCAGGTAGGCAGGGGCCAAGTCATGAAGACCTGTGATGCCTTACTCTAAGGCGCTGGTTTATCTTGAAGTTGATGGAGAAATACTAAACAATTGTCAGCAGGAATCCATTTGCTTGACTTTGTATTTCACCAAGATTTATCTTGCAAAGATATAGAGAATGGACCGAATGGGAGCTGTGTTAAGAACACCAGGAAAAATCTCTTGCAGGCATCCCAAGGAAAAGCAATAAGGCCAGGAACCATGGCCAATGCTGAAGGAATAAAGCAAAATAACAGACAGGAGAGGAGAAAATTGGTTTGAGAGACATTTAAGGATTAGACTTGAATGACCTAGGAAACAGCTGGATATGGGAATAAGAAAAATGGCAGACATTTCCGGGCTGGGTAATGTGGATAATGTTTCTATTCACCAGCACAGGGAACATAGAAGGAGCAGGTTTTACTGAGTATTTAATAAGTTACACTTGAACCTGGTGATGGTTTATCTGAAATGTCTAGGTAGAAAAGTCCAAAAGGCATTTGGAAATAAGGATGAAGCTGAATTGAGAGATATGGATTAAAGGTGTAGATGTGAGAGGTCACACCCTGTAGATTGTGTTGTAAAAACAGACCAAGCCTAACTGGAAAGCTATGCAGGTAGCACTCAAGGATAACAGGTTCATATTTTGGAGTACTTGTAAGCTTTATTTTGGAGTGACATGGAGACATAGGTTTTTTGAATTCCAAAGGCCAGAGTGGTCACGCCTAACATTTCTCCTGAAAAACTTTTCCAAAGTGTCGTGGCAATGAGTAGAGTCAAGTGACTGGGCTGTTTTGCAGTTAGTATACTTTGGACACATTAAAGACCTGAGAAAAACTGGGCATGCTTCAGGAGTCTTTTAAATACATCCATGTGTTCTCATAGGCAGCATGGAACACAAAGGTAACTCAAAATGTACCAGTGGTATCAAACTACAAGCCAACAAAAGTGTGTAATGTAATATGAAAAGCTTTTTTGGAATTCTACATACAGCCGTGAAATACAAAACTGTTATTTTCTTTACAACTAGTTTTGTGAATGATTTTTCAACACCTGATCCTCATAAAAGTTGATGATGAATTGGGCCAGAAAAAGTCAAGGCAGGCCATTATCCTGGTAGCAGCCCTGAATATTATGTTAGGAGCACAGGGTCAATAAGGCATGGTAACATAGCAAGTCCAGGTGAACATGAGAGAGCACCCATCCATTGGCCTTCGCTAGCATTTTTTCTAGCTGTGGGTCACAACTCATAAGTAAGTTGTGAAATTAATTTGGAAAGTTGAGACCAATATTTTTTTTTTAATGGAAAACATTAGAGGACATCCAATATAATAAGTTTTTTTTAATTGTAGTGAAAATATACACAACAAAACATTCACCAATTTAATAATTTCTACATATATAATTCATTGACATTGGTTACATTCTTTATATTGTGCAACCATTTTTGCTATTCTTTTCCAAATAGGCATTAAGTATTGTTTTGTGAAATGTTTGTCTCAGTTGTAGTTTCACTTTTCTCTATTAATATGCATAGTACGTACACACCGAATCAAGGTGTCAAGTATGTATCTTACTATGGATCGAAAGACTTGAAAACCACCAGCCTGGTCTCTCATAGAAAGAAGATGAAATCAGGCCACTAAGCAAGGGAAACTGAACATTGCTCATTCAGCAAAGGAAAAATGCACACCAAGAATTTTGGGAGCACAGGAAACCCTGGCATTGTTCCCTATGTTATTCTTGACTATTGTACTTGAGGGCATCCTGTCCTTTGTTTTCTGACTTACTCATAAACTGAGCAAACACAGGCAAATTATTTAACCTCTTTCCAGCTCTGTTCAACATCTGCAAAGTGGAGGTGGTAACGACATTTAGCTGTCGTGGAGATTCATTTCACTTCATTAATGAGCTCGTATCTATCTAATGCTTGTTTTGTGTCACCCACTGTGAGAGGTATTGGTCAGGCAATGGTGAGACCTGGTCTCTAACCTCTTCTCAAGTCAAAAAATCATCAGAATAAATGTAAGTTTATTTTAGAATATAAAAGATAGGATTCTCCAAGTTGGAGAACTTGATAAATTCAAGAACAGTTTCCAGAAGATAGAGAAAGAAAGAAAAAGAAATGAAAAAAAATATCAACACTAAGATCAATGGATGATCAATTTGGACAATCCAAGTCAACTTAGTAGGAATTCAGACAAACAAAGACATTAATGAAAATAATGAGAAGAAATTGTTAAGGAAATGAGAAAACAATTCTCACAGATCAACAGGCTTCAGGTCCACTGAATGCTAAACTATGAAGATGAAAAAAAGACTCACACACCTAAGCATATGCTTATAAATTTCAGAAAGTCAAGGATGAAGAGAAGATCCTAAGAACTATTTGGAGAGAGAGTGGCCCTTCTGACAAGTGTAAGAATCAGATTGGCCTCAGTATGGAATGCCAGAATGGAAGCAGTGCCTTCATAGTTCTCAGGAAAAATGATATTGTACTTAGAATTTCAATTAGGAGTAAAAATAAAGACATTACCAGACATACAGAGACTCAGAAAATTTACTTGTAGGTTCTGATTCTGAAAAAATACCTGGGGTTGTGTCAACAAAATACACACAAACACACACAGAACAAGAAAGTTATGGGATACTAAAACAGTGGAATTAACCTAGGAATCAAAAATAGACAAATCCTCTCCCCTCTAGGAACTTATATTCTAAGAGAGATGGGAAACAAGTAAATAAGCAAATAAACACAGTCAATAACTGCTCTGATAGTGGAGGTTCCCCGCACAATGAGATTACCACTAATTACATATTTCAGTCCATTTCCTTTCCTATTAAGGTCTTTATCTGGACAATTGTGAATGAAATTTTTAAAACCAAATAAACAGAAATAAATTAGGTCTGAGACTTTGATTTTCTGAAATAAGTTTCCCAGAGGAAATTTGTTCTACTGACTTTTAATGCTAAAAATAAATAAATTAGGGACCAAACAAGGAAGTATTCTGCTGGGTTCTTACTTCTAGCTGTATTTGGAAAGGACCTGATCAGCCCTGTAGCGGATGGAGAGAGAGAGGTTGGTACTCCGTCGGGTCTGGTCTTACTCTAGTGAGGGAAGCATTTTGGCTTTCTGCAGTAAGTATCCTGTTCGGAATCACAAGACACTATCTTCTGATTAAAGTTAGGTTAACATGCAGATTTCAAACAGAGAATTTGTTCTACCTCATTATTCTTTCCCCTTCTTCCATGTGTTATTTTAAGCGGCTTTGTCTAACGCAGCTTTGTTGTTAACCAAATACAAAACCCATGAATGAATATGTTTTGGTTTGTATGACAACTTCGATACGTAGAACTCTCAGATCTAATTTAATTTATTCTGGTAATACTAGTTGTGCCATAATTAATCGCTTGCTTGTCATTCATTAATACATAATTTCTTTAGTTTTTTAAATACTTTGAGCTATTTATATTATGTTTTTTAATATTGCTAACATGCAATTGGGTATCAACTGCAAAATACTTCTTTACCATAACAATAGTTTTATAAAAGGATTTACTAAAAAAAAAAAAAAAAAAAAAGACAAAGCAACCAGCGTACACTGTAGGATGAAAATGGAGCGTGTGCGTATCAACTCGTTTGGTTCTTGCCATAATAGATTACATTGTGTTTTTCTCTTTTTGTGATTTTTTTTTTTTTTTTTTTTGCAGGAGGAATTTAATGATGGCCCTGAAATTTCTATTTTACACATACTTTTTTAAACATCTTTTTCTTTCTGTTTGTCATAATTTCTGTTTTCTTTTATACCCCAAATCAAATCGTTTCTGAATATTTAAGATTGCAACTTTGTTGGTCCTAAATTTTCTGTAGTCCAGCTTTTAGCTTCCCTTTGCATTCATGGAAAAATCTCTCGTCTGTCTTCTTTTACACTATATATTACACAAGTCTAGCAAAATGCCGCATAGTAAGCCCTCAATAAATATTGATTAAATGAGTTAACAGCATTCATTTTTAGGGAGCCAGAGTTCTCTACACATAGCTTTTACTACTTGTTACATCATCACAGTTATCAATGAGAAGCTAAAATTCAGAGAGATTATGGTGGCACAGTGGTTAAAAGCTCAAGCTGCTCACAAAAGGTCGGCAGTTCAAATCCACCAGCTGCTCCTTGGAATCCCTATGGGGCAATTCTGCTGTGTCCTGTAGGGTCACTCTGAGCTGGAATCAACTTGACATCAATAGATTTTGGTTTTTTTATGTTATTAAATTGGTATATGGTGATAATAATATATAAACCTAACATGCTTGGTAAAGTCAGAGAAAAGGAGGAAGACCCTCAAGGAGATGGATTGACACAGTGGCTGCCACAATGAGCTCAAACACAGCAGTGATTCTGAGGATGGCAAAGGACCGGGCAGTGTTTCCTTCTGTTGGACTCATAAGGTCGCTATGATTCAGAACCAACTCGATGGCACCTAACTACAACAACCGCCTTTTTTTGAGCACTTATGATCTAGACCCTTTATGTATATTATTTAATTTAAACATTGAGAATTTCAAGGAAATCAATGCATACAAAACAACTTACTCAGGTCATGAGATAGTAAGTGGTAGTGTTATAATAATCCAATTCTAACTGATTTCAAATCTTTTGACAATTAAACATTTTACTGGTTGATTGAGTCATTTATATAACATTAATTAATTAGAATGCCATTCCTCGATAGAAACCTTATCTTTTGTCTTTTTTATTTCTTTTGTCATCTGATCAACAAGTTCCTATTAATCAATTACTAAAAGCCAATACAAAGACAAGAAATTTTGCCTATTGCCAAGAGGACTGTGCTGTAAGATAGACGAGGAGTTTGTAATAAAGTTTAGGGAAGATGATTCTGTACAAAGGAGAGAGTGGGGAGCAGCTCTTTTTATCTAGTTCTTTTCTCTTTCTGACAACTAATGAGTTTGAATCCTCTGTGACCTATATCATTATATTCTTGGCAGCTTATACATGTTCCAATATTTATTTTCTGTGTGGACCAATTTTTATCTTGGAAAAATTAAGTGTCCAAGGAAAGGATTTACAACTCAGTACAAGGAACACTGGTTTCATGATTCAGAGAAAGGTAAATAAGGAGCCCTGGTAGCTACTAACTGAAAGGTCGGCAGTTTGAACCCACCAGCCACTCCTCGGGGAAAAGATGTGGCAGTCTGCTTCTGTAAAGATTTACAGCCTCGAAAGCCCTATGGGGCAGCTCTATTCTGTCCTACAGGGTCGCTTTGAGTCAGAAGGCAGTGGGGTATCTAGTTACCTATTGCTTAAGTGGGGAATTACAAAGAAAGTTGATACAAAACTTCAGCATTACAAAGTGATGTTGATCATCTATCTTAAGCTGGTTAATTGAAATAGCAATAGTAAATTCTAGATTATAGTAGCTCCAAGCATCTCAAGGCTCTTCACTTGTGAGCAGTTTTAAAATAGGTTTTTTATTCCATTAAACCACAAGAGAAACAGGTATTGAATTTTTTTGAATAAATAGTAGTGGATACGTTGAGAAGCAAGTTTGTCTTGCTTATAGCCAGCACCACCTCCACCTCCCAGATCCTCCTCCAAGAGCCCGAGGACTTAACTCCCCTACCCTGTCTCTCACCCCCTTAGGTTCCCTGTTTGAACAGGCCTTATTACAGTGTGAGGAGTGCTAGATTTTCAGACAAGAGATTTCGAATTCAGTCATGACCCCACCTCTGTTGAGCTGGGTAGCTTTGAGCAAATTTCAACCTCTCTGAGGATTGGTTTCTTCCTTCCTATAATTTGATTGATGACTCAATGACATAATGGATGAGAACATGTTTTGTGAACTATTCTAGCTTTACAAATTTTAAAGAGACAAACCTTTTCCTATGGCTCATAAAGTCTCCAGAGAAATTGCAGACCAAATAAAGGTCACAATGCAAATTCTGGTTGGGGACTACCCGGCAAAGTTCAAGTACGGGCTGATCCCATCCTAGATCTAGAAAAGAAACTCTACTTAAGGCTGGCCAGAAGGCTGCTGGTCCACTTGAGCTAAGAGCCCACAGACTCTTTTCAAGTAGGGCCAAATCTATCACAACCTACGGAACTGACTTAGCTCCTAGAGAGGTAGACTCTCTGGGCCAACTGGACCCACACAGGACCACCTGAGCAAGTCCCAGAAGACACAGTCAGGGTCTAAAGAACAGTCTTCAATTCTAGGACAGTAAATTCAAATGGAGATTCGATGTCTATGGATATAAAAAAGGCATTTTGTCCCTGAGAAAGCTGAAGTATCATTACAGACGCTTGTAAAGAGGACGCTCTCTATTTTTCTTCCTAGTATGTTAGTGAACACATTCAGTGATTTATACTGTTTTTCATATTTTTCAGATGGAGAAACCGAGGCACAGAGAAATTAAGTGACTTCACCACAGTCACAAGCTGGAGAGAACCAGGATTAGAACTTAGAGAGAACTCCTGACTCTCAAGCCTCTGTCTTGCCCACTGAGTCACGCTGCCTCCGTTCTTAGGAGAGAAGGCTTCCTGCAAGGTAAATGGTGGCCTCTTTCTTACCTCTGGTTGTGTGCAGAACAGCCTCTCACTGTGCACAGTGAGGTTTTATACTCTGCAGGTGGGTATAAAGTACTAAATCAGAGTATTAAGATTTTCTAGCATGGCAGGGATGTCTGTTCTAGACCAGCATTGTCAGCAAAGTACTCCCTTACGCAATGAAAACTATCCAACATAAGAGCCCTTCATTCTCTACCTCAAAACCTCTTTCTATCATCACCTTTTCCATCTGCCTCTTATTCTCTCACAAAGTATGTCCACTTTTCTTCTTCAAAGCCCTTATTCCATTTTTTGCCTTCTCTTCCTTTGTATAGCTATTCCCTCTTCCTCTCTGATAGGTAGACCTTATCTTGAGAATAAATAAATAAATAAGAGAGAGACATTTCCTTCATCCCTGCTCCACTCCTGCTCTAGCTTTTACTTATCTCTGTCCTTTTAAAGTCTGTCTCAGGCAAAGCACTCTCAACCTAAGGCCTTGCCTTTCTCACCACCTGTTTATTGCATAGTTTCTTGAAATATGAAAGTATTTCTACTTTTCTCCTGAGATTCTCTTTAGAAATCCACCATTGTTCACACAACGTCAGGGGTGCAAGGGGTTTAAGCATCAGCTAGTTCCACATCCCATCATCTAATGGATAAAGATTTGGTATACCAACCCCACAGCCAGAAACACACTTATGTTTCACTGCATCCTAGTGATGGACAATACGGAACCACTAACGGACTTTGGAAACCCTGGTGGCGCAGTGGTTAAGAGCGTGGCTGCGAACCAAAAGGTCGGCAGTTTGAATCCACCAGCTGCCCCTTGGAAACCCTGTGGGGCAGTTCTACTCTGTCTCGTAGGGTTGCTATGAGTTGGAATTGACTTGACAGCAACAGGTATTTTTGCTTTGTTTTGGTCTGGTTTTTAATGGACTTCATCCAGTCCACAGCCTTCAAGATTTTGTGATCATAACTTGCATGATCCTTCCTTGTCCCTCTCATTCCTTCTAGAACTTTTTGCTCTCTTGCCTTATGTTACATGTTGTTTCTTGAGGTTTTGTTCCTATCATTTGGGTGACTCTTCTGTCAAAGCATTTTTGTTTTTTTCTGCTCTCTAGAAGCTTCCTGAGGTGAGGGGCACTGTCTTAGGTCCTGGGTGCTACTGTAACAGAAATACCACAAATAGGTGACTTTAAAGTACAGAAATATATTTTCTCACAGGTTAGGAGGCCAGCAATCCGAATTCAGAGCCTGGCTCTGTGGGGAGATCTTTGTCAATTTCAACTTCTAGTAGACAGCAATCCGTAGAGTCTTGGGCTTGTAGACTCACCTACCTCTGTCCTCATCAAATAGCTTCTGTCTTCCCTTGTTTCTGTGCCTAATCTGTTCTTTTTATAACTCAAAAGTGATTAGGTTTAAGACACACCCTATACTTGTATGACCTCATTAACACAACAAAAAACCCTATTCCCAACTGGGACAACATGCAAAGGTATAGGTGTTGAGATCCCAACAAATATTTTTAGGGGAGACAATGCAATCAGAACAGGTTCTCCCACATATGTTATGAACTTTCACATCCATCTGATTCTTATTTTATAGAGGGTGACTTTTTTTTATAGATCATGAAATTGAGACTTAAGAAGGTAAAGGAACACAGTAAGTGAAAAAAATATAACTCAACTCAGGTTTTTTAAAAAGTTCAAGTCTAGCATTCTGTCTCTAAAATTCATATATGTTGCCCATTTAATCATTTCAAAGCATTTTCATTTTGGAAAATTTTCTGTGGAGTAGTATATTTTGCCTCCCCTGAACATAGACATGTATTTCACAAACTACATATTCAGCCACTTGTAGACATAAACGTCTCTAACTTTTCTATTTTTAATTCTTTTAATATTTTCCTTCTCTAAAAAACATAAAATAATTTTGAAAAAAAACCTTAACTTTTTATAAACCAGAAAATCGCTAGGATAATTTCAAATACCTATATTAATGGACAGTTTCTGTTACAGGCTTTCCAATGTTAAAATATCTATGAATTTTTACCTGTATTTTTCTTCAAAAATTAAATCTGGGAGAAGTAAAGGGTGGGAAGTGCTGATATAGACCAGGTACAGTCTCAGAAGAAGTTTTGCAAATCTACTCATGAATATATAACATTGTATACTACGTATTAAAAGCAACTCCTTAGTCACATTTATAGTTTTAATAACTATCAAAAGGAGATGTATTTTGGGCTCTTATTTTTTCACCTCCACCTTAATTATACAGTCATGTGTTACTTAATGTCCACTATGTATTCAGTGAAATAGGTCATTATGTGTTTTGTTCGTTGTGCAAACACCTGGGTCCTAGGGGCTCCCAGGCACACAGCTGCCTGGGCTAAGCTTCTGCTGCTGAAGCCTCAGGTGAGCTCTCAGCTGGGCCCCGCCCCGTGTACCTGCAGCCCCATGAAGGCCACTGCTGCAGGGAGGCTCAGGGGTGGGCCTGGGCAGAAGGGGAGCAGTCTAGGCAACCCCAGTGAGCCTGCCCCAGCCGGGCCCAGGATGCCTGCTGACCTTGCACACTCAGGAGCAGGATCGGGTACCCACTCTTCCCAGGCAGGGGTGCCTGTTCCCGCTGGTGGGGGGTGAGCAGGCATATCTGAGTTCCAAGGGACATCAAATGGCACATGACTGTATATCTGTGGAGCCCTGGGAGCACAACGGTTAAGTGCTTGACTGCTAACCAAAGGGTTATAGGTTTGAACCCACCAATGGCTCTTAGGAAAAAAAGACCTGGCCATCTGCTCCTGTAAAGATTATAGCATAGGGGACCCTATGGGGCAATTCTACTCTGTCCTAAAGGGTCACTGGGAGTCAAAATTCACTCAATGGCACACACCACAACAATTACATACATATACATACATACAGAAACCCTGGTGGCATAATGGTTAAGAGCTATAACTGCTAGCCAAAAGGTCAGCAGTTCAAATCCACCAGGCACTCCTTGGAAACCATATGGGGCAGTTCTACCCTCTCCTATAGGGTCATTATGAGTTGGAATAGACTTGATGGTAATGGTTTTTAGATATATGTGTGTATATATATGTACACACACACACATATATCAATTAGAGTCAACCCTCTGTATCTGTGGGTTCTATATCCTCAGATTCAACCAACCACTGATTGAAAATATTCAAAAAAAAGTTCTAAAAAGCAAACCTTGAATTTGCTGAATCGACAGGAATGAAATGATGTGCAGCACCCCCTGGTGTAGCCTCCCACCATTTCACAGTTCCTGTCTCTCTCCAGCACTTGTCATTGGAGCATTATTCACCTCCATCTTGTTGTTTTTCCCTAAATAATACATTGTATTAGGTAACAATACATTGTATTAGGTATTATAAGTAATCTAGAGATGATTTAAAGTATACAGGAGGATGTGCGTGGGTTTTATGCAAATGCTACACTGTTTTATATAAGGGGCTTGAACATTGTTGGATTTTGGTATCCACTGGGATCCTGGAACCCTGTCCCCACAGATGCATATACCAAGAGACAACTGTATTCATTAGAGAAAGGAGAGATTATTGTCGGCCAGCAACATCAGATACCACTTCACAGAGGAGGCAGGATATATCTCAGAGTATAGGTGGACACAGCAGCAAGGGGGGGTGACAGAGCCAGACTGAAGTTGTGAAGATGAGAATCAGCCCAGTGAGAGCCCAGGAGGGGACTGAGGCCGTTGCAGTGAGGGTTTAGACAGGCTGCACTGGGAAGCAAGGCCCAGTAAGTAATCATAACCAGGTCATAGGAGACCTTGAGAACCAAGGAATCCTTTTGAAATGACTGAATGGATTACCTGAATGTGGCGAAGTGGTCAGGAGGTCAGCTTTTACCCAAAAGATCGGCAGTTCAAGTTTACCAGCTGCTCCTTGGAAATTCCATGGGGCAGGTCTATGCTGCCCTATAGGCTTGCTGTGAGTTGGAATCGACTCGATGGCAAGCGATTTGGTTTTGGTTTTTGGTATGGAAAAAATATCATAAGCAAAGTCAAAGTTACAAACAATAAGCTGGAAGGAAACACTTGCAGATGATAAGACAGGCAAATGGGTTAATACTTGTCATATACAAAGAGCTGTTTCAAATTTCACCGAAGAAGAAATGCAAAAGGGCAAAATATGAAAAAATGTTTAACCTCATAAATCAGGAAAAGACAATACAAGCAACAATGAGATACTTTGTTTCACTCAACAAACATTAAAGACTGATGTGATTCGTTTGTGCTGAGGACCTAGAGGAACAGGCATGAGGTTACATTACTAAAAAGTGCATGGGTTTTTATGTTTTTTAATAGTTAACTGACAATATCATTTTAGAAAACTGTTTTACCAAATTATGTGCAAAGATGTGTATAGAGTGATATTTATTGCAACATTTTTATAGTGACATAAAACAAGTAAAATACTCTGAATGTCCGTTAGTTGGGAAATTTATAAGGGTGGTTAAATAACTAATAGTATATGCATTCTGGGAAATAATTATGCAACCATTAAGAAATAAGTTTAATCTATAAGTATTGACCTGGATATGTATTTGCGTCTTTTGATCATTGAAAAATAGCAACTTACAGAAAAGTTTGTGTATAATGGAGGCTGTGTTTGTAAACAATAAATATATTTTCAAAATGCTCTATTTACTCATTGTGTTTTAGTAGTATAGAAAATGTGGGTTACCTCTTGGAGATGAAATTGGCTAGAGGGACAGGGAGCTAAGACCTTTTGCTTTATTTCCAACTGCACTGTTTGCTATGTCACTGTATGTACTTCTTTTGATCATTTTTTTTAATCCAATAATGTAAAAGAAGAAAAGAAAAGCAGGTATACCTGTTTAGACGAGTTTGTCAACAGGGAACCATTCTGGACTCTTAAACTAGGGGAAGCCATGATGGAAATGGGATGATAATATTACAGCTATAAACATAGTGGATTAACCAGGAAGCAAACTAGAGATGAGAAGAACTACTGGAAGACTATTGCAATAATTCAATCTTGATAGGATAAGGGTTTGAACTAGTGTGATATCCAGGGTGATGGAAGGAAAAGACCTAACAAAAAAACAAAACCATAACAAAAAACCAGAACCTGATAGATGATTCGATAGGAGAGTGAAGAAAAGAAAAGGAAAAAAAAAAAAAGGCATATGATTTTAAGGCTTAAGACTGAAAGAATGATTGCTTCATTTATTCAGCAAATAGGTATTGAGAAATACTGGACTGATGCTGGGATATTACAAGATCGCTTCTCACAAGATGCTTATAGACCAAAGGAGGAAAATCATTCTACCATAATCCAGGGACACAAATGTCTAATAAAGAAGTTTACAAAATGCTGAGGGAGAAGAGAGCTGCGAGTAACAACTAAGGTGCAATAGAGAGAAACGATGTGGTTGGGGAAAGGGCATTGTGCATTAGAAAGAAATATTTTGAATGTGGGTTTAAAATAAATTTGAGATAGTAATACTCTACAGAAATGTAGCTAGAAATGTAGAATCATAGATTTAAGGGAGAGTTTAGGGGTAAAACACTGGTTTGAGGTTCTTCACTGTGGAGGGAATAATGGAAAGAGAAATTCTCCTCTGAGCAGTATAAACATGATAGCAGTGGGCCCAGGAGGGAACACTGACAGTTAAAACCAGTATCTGACATCAGGGAGATAATAATTTGGGAAAGTGATCGATAGTAGCAAACGCTATCCAGAGGGATGAGAACTGATACAGCTTTGGGGATTCAGGAAATAGGTCACTGGTGCTTATTAAAAGAATGTATTTAGAAGTGATACTAGGACAGGAAGGACCCCTGGTGGTGCAGTGGTTAAAGCACTTGTCTGCCAACCAAAGGGTAGATGATTTGAACCTACCAGCTGCTCCATGGGAGAAGATGTGGCAGCCTACTTCTCTAAAGACTACAGACTTGGAAACCCCGTGGGGAAGTTCCATTCTGTCGTATAGGGTCCCTATGAGTTGGAATCCACTAGACAACTACAGTTCGGTGTTTTGTTTTCTTTTGTTTTGATCGGGACAGGGCCCAAACTGCATGAGAGAGGAAGTAAGTTACGAAGGTGTACAGCATTGTTTGAGACGCTTGGCAGCAAAGGAAGAAGGCAAGACATTTGTTAAAAGAGTCAATGAGGTCGGAAGATGTTTTTATGCGATGGAGGGAGTCTCAGCCTAACCAAAAACAGGAGGGGAAAGGCCAGATGAGAGGAGCAGACTGAACATGCTAGAAAGAAGGGTTAGGAAGAGAATGAACCCTCGACAGTCACCTTTTTGAAAAGTAATCTAGCAAAACCATCAATGGACTAAGATAAAAAAAGCAAACCTGTTACCATCGAGTCAATTCCAACTGATAGCGACCCTGTGGGGAGGTAGAATATGTGGAGGACACCTCAGTGTGAATTCTAGCTCTAGTGTTCTTTTTGTCTAGCTGGGTAACCTTACACCAACTTGCTTAACACAGTAAAGCCTCTTTCTGTAAATTAGAGACAATAGTAGTTCCACCCACATGTCGTTGTCGTAAAGCAGAAGTGAAATAATGTATGAAAAGGACCTGGAACCACACCAGCAATGGTAGGAGCTCAATAAGTGGTTGTGATTTTTGGATCAAGATTACTGATGGGAAGAGGAGTTTAGAAGGGAGGCTTCTTACTCAGAGACTGCCTGGAAGGAGGTATCAAAAAGAGACCTCTAGCAGATAAGCATATATGACTCCATTGGAAGGCGCTATTCTTTTTTGTAAGGAAAATAGCAAGGTCATTTAATCAGAAGGGTGGAAAGAACAAAGCTTTTGAGGGGAGAGCATGTCTCAACTAGCCACTGAGGAGGCTAAGCCTAGACTATAGAATAGTCAGGGAGACACAAAGGAAGGGTAAGCTTTGTCCAAGGGCCCAGATGGCTAGACATCAAGCTACCTGGACAGAGCTCTGCTCTTTATTCCAATATATGCCCAGTGCAGGAAGTGCTGAGGAGGGCATTGACCGTGCTTCCTTGCATGGCTTTGATATAGCCTGAGATGGGCACTACCAGGACTAGACTCAGTAATGTTAAGATCTAGCATTCTGCATTTATATTGAATCGTTATTTATTTTCTAGAACACTTGCAAAGCTGTTTTCTCCTTGATTCTCCCCAAATTCTTGGGATATACATGGGTACTATTATTCACATTTTTATAGGTGAGAAAACTAAAGACATGGAGTTAGATAATTTGTCAAAGATTGTACAGCTAAGAAGAAAGAAAGACATAAGAAAGAAAGGTTGGTCTGGGGAGTTGAGCTCCAGACCAAGGCTTTACTCAGTGCTCTAAACTGCCTTCCATACAGCCCATAGTGATTTTTATATTTTGGCACTCACTTCATTTTATCTTACGTTACAGTTTGTCGTTTGAGTATCTGTCTTCCTCAGTAATTTACCAACTATTGAAGTATCTCTTATTTACAGGTGGCGCAGTGGTTAAGAGCTACAACTGCTAACAAAAAGGTCAGCAGTTCAAATCCACCAGCTACTCCTTGGAAACCCTATGGGGCAGTTCTACTCTGTCCTATATGGTCATTATGAGTCAGAATCAACTGTATGGCAACGGGTTTGGCTTGGTTTTGGTTTTATTTACAAGAAACTTTGCCATACATAGAAGAACCAGTAAGCACAGTAAAGAATTAGAAAAAAATCTTACCCTCAGGAAACAGTTACAGGTTTGTAAATAGTTTTTAAGTTTGTATGTAAGTAGCTGCAATACAGGCGAGAAAATGCAGAGTGCAGAGGAGAAAGGTGTAAGCTCCTTAGGAAAGATACCTGGTCTTCTTCGTTCTTTCTCAGCAGAATTGCATGGAAGGAAAGAAGGAGAAAGGGATCTTAGTTATGCTTGTAGCCCGCTACTGTTTTCTCTTGACCATGCTTGCTATCTGTCCTGCAGAGAATTGATTAAAACCAAACCCATTGCCTTGAGTCAGTTTCAACTCGTAGCAACCCCACAGGCAGAGTAGAATTGCCCCGTAGGATTTCCAAAGCTGTAATCCTTACGTCCACATCTTTCTCCCGAAGAGTCGCTGGTGAGTTCGAACCGCTGAACTCCTGGTTAGCAGCTGGGCGCTTAACCATTGCACCACCATGGTGCCTCAAGATATTGATTAGAGGTTCCCAAAGGCCTGAGATTAATGATTTTGATTTCAGTCCCGACTTGTCTGAAAAAGTGCTGACTAAAAAGCGCTAAATGATGCTTAGCTTACCCTTTTTGAATCTTCGTTCTTTAATATTTTTGAAGTTTCCCCTAATATGTAGGAATATTAACTTCTAAAAAAAATTTCACTTTTTTTTTCTCTGCAGAGCTTCTGTGATCCTTAACTAACTTCTGTCCTTATTGTCAAGAAGGCTTGTCCACCTCCATACTATCTATAAAGAAACTGTGGTATTTTTATTTAGTACGACTCGGCAAATATTTATTGAGCAACTCCTCTGTGCCAGGCACCATGCCGGGAGCGAGAGAACACCGGGATGAATAATGCATTGTTCCTGTCCTAGAATATCCACGCTGTGGATATTGGGGTTGGGTTTCTCCTGGTGTGTTGATAGCTCCAGGGAGCTAACTCTTCTATGAAGTGACCCATTTCCCCCAGTTTCCAGAATTACAGTTTCTATGAAGGCACCTCTGCTATTCAATTTTCTAGGCTAGGGAATTTAAAAGTCTTACACCTATTAAAAATAAAGAACTTGTTGGATTAAGGGAGATTGTTAAGAGTCCAAAGGAAATGCTTTCAACCAAAAAAGAATGTTATACTCTCCACATGATATGGGGCCCTGGTGGCGCAGTGGTTAAGAGCTCAGCTGTTAACCAAAAGGTCGGTAGTTTGAATCCACCAGCTGCTCCTTGGAAACTCTATGGGGCAGTTCTACTCTGTCCTATAAAAGGGTCGATATATTTGGTTTGGTTTGATTTTCACCTGATACCTACATGCAACCTGCATATACACACACGTATGCATGCACACACATACATTTTTCTGATTTTATAAATACAGCCAAATTTTGGCTATAGGAGTCATCATAGACACAGTGTGCTAAAGCCACAACCCCAGTGTACTGGTTCAGAGATGTAAAAGGCCAATACAAAATTGGATACTATGAAAGGTAATTTAAAAAAATATGCAAAGAACATCATCTTACCCTATGTAACAATTTCTTATGGCCATAACTTGGATATTATGTGCATTTCTGCTTGCTTTATTTTCTTTGGAAAAACATAATAGACCTAGGAAATTGAGGTAAGAAGAGAACAACAGACATTTCTTTGGCATCTATTATGTACCAGGTTCTATGCTAGATTCTTCATGAAAATCATTTCATCCAGTTCTCTCAGCCACCCGGTGAGATAAGTAGAAATTTTACACCTGAGAGAACTGAGATTCATAGAAGTTAATTTGTCCAGCATCATGCAGTTAGTAAATGCAGAGCCAGTATTCAAACTGTAGGCCATCTGCCTCTATAATGTATGGTCTTTTTACCCCAGTGCACATGACAGTGAGCGCCTAGAGGGATCAGATGAGGGGAATGAGTGCCGACATGGTGGGATCTAAAAATATCAAGACATTTCAATCTGGAAAGCCAGAGGATTAGAGGGGCTTTGCTACCTACCTGTGAAACCATGAAAGGCAGACTCAGAAACACTCAGAATCCTTACAGTACCACGGGTCCACTTTCCATTCATCCACTTCAGTTAGGCAGCCACTCGATATTTACAGAGTCCTTGCTGTGGCCAGCTCTTTCAGAGGTGCAGGAGATACGAACCTGAACTTGGCATGGTCTCTGCTATGAATGGAGTCCTTGGGTGGTGCAAACAGTTAAGTACATGACTACTAACAGAAAGAACCAACCCACAGGCACCCCAGAAGAAAGACCTGGAGACCTGCTTCTGAAAGACCACAGCCTTAAAAACCCTACCTGCAGTTCTACCTAGCAACATACGGGGTTGCCGTGAGTCTGAACTGACTTGAACGCTACTAGTTTAGCTTGATTTTTTTTTTTTTTCCTACCATAAAGATTCTCATAGTTTGTATGAAAGATGGTTACATAAACAAGTATTTTAAGATAAAATTATAATTACTTCTTGAAGGCATATGCAAAGTCTTTGGAAACTTGTTCAGAGTAACTTTCAGAAAAAAAGAAAAGAATATTAAAGAATGTGTTATGCTCAAGAAATTGAATGAACACAAAATTTAAATAAATTATTAAACCGTTGAACAAAAGTCCATATAGTAGAAACATAAATGGCTTCTGGGAGAAGCTGACATATTCTGAACCTTTAACATTTGTGGTAACACTATCAATCTAGCCCTCTGAAGTCCCATGCCTTGGACTGCTGCCAATAAAAGTTCTGACTAACTGGATCCTGAGTCCTGACACCCAGCATGGGAATACTGTTCATATGAAAATTCCATAAAATCCTACTAAAGTTCATATTGTTACCTGTTTAGGGTCTGTGCCCTGAAGCAGTTGAGCCCATGACTCCATGTCAGAAAGAGTGAGAAAGTTTGTTTAGGAGGTACCCACCACTGGGAATCCAACAGTAATGCAGACTGTCTCTCTGGAGTCCCAAAAGGCTTTTTTACATTAGAGCTTATACGTGATTTTTACAAAGGTTGGAAGTGTCTTTGTAGCCCGCAGATGGCATGGCCGGAGAAGTTATTCATTACAAGGCAATGACAAAAGACTCTTTATCAGACTAAAGAGATACATGCCAGACATCTCCTTATCAGGCTAAAGATAGACATGTCAGACACCTGGGCTCCAATTTCTCTGGGGGGACTTTTAAGTCACAGGTGGTCAGACAGAACAAAACAAAGTTATTAGCATTCAGATCAAAACAAAGAACAAAGTTATTTGCATCACATCATTAACAAAGTCATTAACAAAGGTATGCGGAAAGGAGAAGGCAGGCAGAGGAAGGAGAAAAACTTATAGGTTCATCATGGCATTAGTTACGTCAAGCTCTCAGTCACCCATTCTGAAAAGGAGAAAACATGCTGGGGAGTATTAGGGTCAAAATATATTTTAGGTCTGGCTTCTGCATGGTGTAGAGGCCTTGAGATTTAGATGTTCTGCTTTGCCTTCCTTAGACTCAGTTATATCAAGCATAAAAAGCACTGGACAAGGAGGCTCGGGGAATTGTATTCCTTCTACATTCACCCCACGTGAAGCCTGGAACAAGTCAGACATCCTGCCTGGGCCCCAGGCCTTCCGACTTAGATTGTGCTGGATCAGGAGCGACGAGTCAAGTACCTGAAGCGGGTGGGCAGTTGTAAACAAATGAAGCCCACTGGATCTGGATAAAAGACCTTAGGGTAGGATGGGGTCAATGGTGCTGAAGAAAGCATAGCGTTCTCTAGGGAAACGGTGCTACTCTAACGATTGTGGCCAAGAGAAATTTAGCGACAGCCTTTTCAGATTGTCATATTTTCCAGAGAAATCAAAAGCCCAGATTTTTATATATAGCTTCCAGATGTTTAAATGTTAGCTCAGTTTTTAAACACCATGAGCCTAGAGAACGCGTGCCTGGATACTGGCACCTTTACCACAAGCTTATGAAGGTTTCTCTCAGCCCTAAAATTCTAGGATTTCATGTGTTTTCTGCCAGGACTTGCTGGTGGCATAAATCGATGGAGAAGTAATGAGGAACACATTCAAATTCAGAAAATCATATTCTTAAATGCAAATATATATTTATTTCCTTTCTATTACACTTGGGGCCAAAAGAGCAAAAATTACTTACCTCCCCCCAAAAACTTTGTATTTTCTATTTGAATGGTACCTGATTTGATATTTCACCAAAAGTTCTGAAAATGGGTACTTCCCCTGCTCAACAACCACTCTCCTGCATTTAAAAGGAAATGTCACACTGTGATTGCAAACACAGTTGTGAAATATAAAATAACCTTCAGCTTCTCGGGTTGTTAACACTTACTGTGAACTAATAAAGCTTCAAAATAGCTCCAGGTTGTCTATGGGTCACCACTGTCATTTCTTCCATTGGCATCTGCTTCCCCAACTGGCCTGAGACACGCTCTGCAGGAGTAGATTCCAAAGTAAATTAAAATCTCCTTTTTCTGTCCCAGAATGCTTCTCCCACAATTTCTTCTTACAGGTGTTTTAGGTGCCTATCAACTTTTATGATAGACAATATAAATCGAGGAACAGATTTTTCATGGATGCAACATGTCTAGATCTTCCTTTATTTGAATAAAATCAAACATCAATTTGTTGCTGGTGTTGTTAAAATATAACTACGGCCTTGATTACCCCTTAGTCATCTTTGAAGGCTGTGAAACTTTTGTTTAGTTTTATACTGGTTTCTAATATTTCATTAGCTTCTCAGATTCTACTGTTGTTGTATAGAATCCCTCCCTGGATGAAGAAAACCCAAGGTTTTCTTATCAGCAAATACCCTGTGATTTCTTTTGAAATTATAAAAGATTTCTCATAGTTTTTAAGCTCCCCTTCTGGCATAAAATCAAATGATTGAATGCAGCAGGAAAGCACTCATATTTAGCCTTCCATGGATGTTGAACTTCTCATGGCATACCCATGATTCTTATACAAATAAATGTATCTCTTTGGACTGCATCCAGAGTAGAATATTTTTTTTTTGCAGCATTTTATTTGTATGATGAAAGTTTTAAAAACTAATAAGGTCATCAATAAATGGTAATTAACACTGTAGCTAACCAAGAGAAGCATCAGCTCATTATAATTTTTTTATTCATTCATTCACTGCTTGAACCAATATTTACGGTGTTCCTACTATGTGCTGTTGTTGTTAGGTGCCGTCGAGTCAGTTCTGACTCACAGCGACCCTATGCACAACAGAATGAAACACTGCCCGGTCCTACGCCATCCTTACAATCGTTGTTATGCTTGAGGTCATTGTTGCAGCCACTATGTCAATCCACCTCGTTGAGGGTCTTCCTCTTTTCCGCTGACCCTGTACTCTGCCAAGCATGATGTCCTTCTCCAGGGACTCATCCCTCCTGACAACATGTCCAAAGTATGTAAAAAGCAGTCTCGCCATCCTTTTCTCTAAGGAGCATTCTGGCCGCACTTCCTCCAAGACAGGTTTGTTCGTTCTTTTGGCAGTCCATGGTATATTCAATATTCTTCGCCAACACCACAATTCCAAGGCGTCAACTCTTCTTCGGTCTTCCTTATTCCTTGTCCAGCTTTCACATGCATATGATGTGATTGAAAATACCATGGCTTGGGTCAGGCGCACCTTAGTCTTCAGGGTGACATCTTTGCTCTTCAACACTTTGAAGAGGTCCTTTGCAGCAGATTTGCCCAATGCAATGCGTCTTTTAATTTCTTGACTGCTGCTTCCATGACTGTTGATTGTGGGTCCAAGTAAAATGAAATCCTTGACAACTTCAGTCTTTTCTCCGTTTATCATGATGTTGCTCACTGGTCCAGCTGTGAGGATTTTTGTTTTCTTTATGTTGAGGTGTAATCCATACCGAAGGCTGTGGTCTTTGATCTTCATTAGTAAGTGCTTCAAGTCCTCTTTACTTTCAGCAAGCAAGGTTGTGTCATCTGCATAACCCAGGTTGTTAATGAGTCTTCCTCCAATCCTGATGCCCCGTTCTTCATATAGTCCAGCTTCTCGTATTATTTGTTCAGCATACAGATTAAATAGGTATGGTGAAAGAACACAACCCTGACGCACACCTTTCCTGACTTTAAACCAATCAGTATCCCCTTGGTCTGTCCAAACAACTGCCTCTTGATCTATGTAAAGGTTCCTCTTGAGCACAATTAAGTGTTCTGGAATTCCCGTTCTTCACATTGTTATCCATAGTTTGTTATGATCCACACAGTCAAATGCCTTTGCATAGTCAATAAAACACAGGTAAACATCCTTCTGGTATTCTCTGCTTTCAGCCAGGATCCATCTGACATCAGCAATGATATCCCTGGTTCCACTTCCTCTTCTGAAACCGGCCTGAATTTCTGGCAGTTCCCTGTCGATATACTGCTGCAGCCATTTTTGAATGATCTTCAGCAGAATTTTGCTTGTGTGTGATATTAATGATATTGTTCTATAATTTCCACATTCGATTGGATCACCTTTCTTGGGAATAGGCGTAAATATGGCTCTCTTCCAGTCAGTTGGCCAGGAAGCTGTCTTCCATATTTCTTGGCATAGATGAGTGAGCACCTCTGGCACTGCATCTGTTTGTTGAAACATCTCAATTGATATTCCATCAATTCCTGGAGCCTTGTTTTTTGCCAATGCCTTCAGAGCAGCTTGGACTTCTTCCTTCAGTACCATCGGTTCCTGATCTTATGCCACCTCTTCAAATGGTTGAATATCGACTAATTCTTTTTGGTGTAATGACTCTGTATATTCCTTCCATCTTCTTTTGATGCTTCCTGCATCATTTAATATTTTCACCATGGAACCCTTGACAACTCGAGGCTTGAATTTTTTTCTTCAATTCTTTCCACTTGAGAAATGCCGAGCGTGTTCTTCCCTTTTGGTTTTCCATCTCCAGCTCTTTGCACATGTCATTATAATACTTCATTTTGTCTTCTCGAGAGGCCCTTTGAAATCTTCTGTTCAGTTCTTTTACTTCATGAATTCTTCCTTTTGGTTTAGCTGCTTGATGCTCAAGAGCAAGTTTCAGAGTCCCCTCTGACATCCACCTTGGTCTTTTCTTTCTTTCCTGTCTTTTCAGTGACCTCTTGCTTTCTTCATGGATGATGTCCTTGATGTCATTCCATAACTTCTCTGGTCTTTGGTCGCTAGTGTTCAATGCATCAAATCTATTCTTGAGATGGTCTCTCAATTCAGGTGGGATATACTCAAGGTCATATTTTGGCTCTCATGGACTTGCTCTGATTTTCTGCAGTTTCAGCTTGAACTTGCATATGAGCAATTGATGGTCTGTTCCAGAGTTGGCCCCTGGCCTTGTTCTGACTGATGGTATTGAGCTTTTCTATCCACAGATGTAGTCAATTTGATTTCTGTGTGTTCCATCTGGCGAGGTCCATGTGTATAGTCGCCGTCTATGTTGGTGAAAGAAAGTATCGGCAATGAAGAAGTCGTTGGTCTTGTAAAATTCTATCATTAGATCTCCGGCATTGTTTCTATCACCAAGGCCATATTTTCCAACCACTGATCCTTCTTCTTTGTTTCCAACTTTTGCATTTCAATCACCAGTAATTATCAATGCATCTTGATTGCATGTTCGATCTATTTCAGACTGCAGCAGCTGATAAAAATCTTCTATTTCTTCATCTTTGGCCCTAGTGGGTGGTGTGTAAATTTGAATAATGGTCGTATTAACTGGTCTTCCTTGTAGCCACATGGATATTATCCTTTCACTGACAGCAATGTACTTCAGGATAGATCTTGACACGTTCTTTTTTGACGATGAATGCAACACCATTCCTCTTCAAGTTGTCATTCCCAGCATAGTAGACTATAGCATTGTCCGATTCAAAATGGCCAACACCAGTCCATTTCAGCTCACTAATGCCTAGGATATTGATGTTTATGCATTCCCTTTCATTTTTGACGATTTCCAGTTTTCCTAGAGTCATACTTCGTACATTCCAGGTTCTGATTGTTAATGGATGTTTGCAGCTGTTTCTTCTCCTTTTGAGTCGTGCCACATCAGCAAATGAAGGTCCTGAAAGCTTGACTCCATCCACGTCATTAAGGTCAACTATACTTTGAGGAGGCAGCTCTTCCCCAGTCATCTTTTGAGTGCCTTCCAACCTGGGGGACTCATCTTCCAGCACTATATCAGACAGTGTTCCGATGCTATTCATAAGGTCTTCACTGGCAAATGCTTTTCAGAAGTAGACTGCTGGGTCCTTCTTCCTAGTCTGTGTTAGTCTGGAAGCTCAGCTGAAACCTGTCCTCCATGGGTGACTCTGCTGGTTTCTGAATACCGGTGGCATAGCTTCCAGCATCTCAGCAACACACAAGTTTGTCGTACTATGTGCTAGGAACCTTTTTATTACAATGTATATTTGGTGGCGCAGTGGTTAAGAACTTGACTGCTAACCAAAAGATTGGCAGTTCGAATCCACCAGCCGCTCCTTGGAAACCCTATGGGGCAATTCTACTTTGTCCTGTAGGGTTGCTATGAGTTGGAATCAACTCCATGGCAACAGGTTTGGTTTTTTGTATATTTATTTAAAAGATAGAATCCTTCTCTTCATGATTTTTTTTTCTATATTCGAAAGACCAGGGATTGAGGGTCAGCTCTGTTACTGGTGAAGTGTGAGCACACAGCCATGAAAATGTCACCTAACTACACCAATAACAACAGGTAAAAGAGCGTCTTGGTTAAAAGCAAGGACTACAGAGGCATGGGCTCAAGTTTCAACTCTGTTACTAGCTACATGTTACTTAACTTAGCCAAGGTATTCTCTGTGCTTCAGCTTTCTCATCCTTAAAAAGAGGACAAGAATAATACCTCTCATGTAAAGTGGTGTTGATGACCATTAGGATTCATACGTATAAAGCATTTAGAAGAATAAGTCCTGGATAAGTGTTTGCCATTCCAACTCATGGCAACCCCTTGGGTGTCAGAGTAGAAGTGTACTCCACAGGGGTTTCTGTGGTTGATTTTTCAGAGGTAGATCCCCAGAGCTTTCTTCTGAGGTACCTCTAGGTGGACTTGAACCTCCAACCTTTCAGTTTGCAGCTAAGCATGTTAACCAATTGCACCATCCAGGGACTCCTATTATTATAAGTGTGCGAAATATTTATTAATTGAATAAATAAGCTACCATTTCTCATAAAAAACAGAGCTAAAATGTACCTAAAAGGGTTGCTATGAGGATTAAATAAGTTATATTTGAAAGTATTTTGCAAGTTAGAAATTGCCATACAGATAGAATTTTTTGGCAAAATATATATTATTGCTTATTTATGAAAATAAGTAATTTACGCATCAAAAGAAAAGTGCGCACATCTGTCAATGGCCAGATTATTCCTATTCAGTATTAGAATCTACTTAGGAACTTCCAAAAAGAAACAGACTTGCTGGTCTGACAGTGACTGGAGATACCCTGAGAGTATGGCGCCCAGACACCCTTTTAACTCGTGCTGAAGTCACTCCCCAAGGTCATCCTTCAGCCAAAGATTAGCTGGGTCTTTAAAACGATAACAAATCTGAGAATGTGCTTTGTGGTTCAGTCACGTATAACAGACTAAATGGGTACACCGCCCTGAAGCAAAGACAGGAAGGCAGAAAGGGACAGGAAAACTAGACGGATAGAAACAAAGAAACCAGAGTGGAGAAGGGAAGAGTGTTGACGCGTAGCAGGGTTGGCAGCCCATGTCACAAAACAATTTGTGGATTGATTGTTTAATGAGAAACTAATTTTCTCTGTAAACTTGCACCTAAAGCAAAATAAAAGAAACTTCCTAAGGGAGTTCATGGCTCAATATACTCCCAAAGATGACTGTAGTTTTATCTACGTTACTGAATGTCTGCTATATATCAAGAACTTGTGATAAAAATAAGATACTGCTCCTGGTCTGGAGAAGCCTGGAGGCCAGTGGAGTGAACCATGGTTTCAGTGTAGCTGGTGAACGTCCTCATGGCAGCATGAGTCACTGGCCCTTGGAGCAGGACTGAGGGTGGGCAAGGCATCTGGAGGAGTGATACCTACACTGGGTTTTATGGAGCAAGTGAAATAAAAAGAGGAGGCCAGGGGGAAAAACAAAGGGCGTTGTATGTGGAGGTGTTAGAGTCGTAACGAGATGTGGAGGCAACTGCCCTGGGCTTGGAGAGCAGTGGTGGATCTGGCTAGAGAAGCTTGTTAGCCGCACAAAGGAGGATGAATCTTACCCCATAAGCTAAGGGAAGCAAGCAGAGGGTTTTAAGTCAGGGACTAGGAGGGTGAGGTTTATTCCTCAGCTGTCTCATTCAGGTGGTAATATGGAGGATGGGTTTAAATTTGGAAACCCAGTAGATGCAAACCAGATACAAGGCTTTTCAAGTAGTCCCAGTGAGAGGATAAGGCAACGGCTGTTGCAGAGGAGGCCATAGGAGAGAAAGTCACTGTGTGCTCTGGTGGTATATTTGGGAGGTCGTGGTATTTGATGGGGGCACTGGTGGTGCAGTGGTTAGGAGCATGGCTGCTAACCTTAAAGGTCTGCAGCTCAAATTCACCAGGCATTCCTTGGAAACCCTATGGGACAGTTCTACTCTATCCTGTAGGTCACTATGAGTCGGAACCGATTCAGCAGCAATGGGTTTGGTTTTTCGTTTTGGTTTTTTGTTAGTTGATTGGATATTGATGTGGAGGATAAGCGGGTGGTGAGGGAGAAAATAAAGTTAAGCATGTCTCCCACGCATCTGCCTTGGGTGACTTTACAAATGTTCATTGCCACTAAGTGAGATGGGAAATACAGAAAACATATATCTATCATGACTCTTTTTAATCTGCATGTCTCTGTGTTCATGAGTGTATGTGTGTATGCCACTCTCAAAGGGAACATTTAAAGTTTTTAAAATGTTACCTTGATGGTTAAAGGCAGAAATAATTGTCCCCACTTGAACAGAAATTTCTCTTTCCCACCAAGGTTATTGGACTTAATCAACTAATATTTAAGGAACCCAATATTGTGCTGGGAGCCCTGGTGGCATGCTAGTTAAGAGCTCTGGCTGCTAACCAAAAGGTCAGCAGTTCAGATCCACCAGCTGCTGCTTGGAAACCCTATGGGGCAGTTCTACTCCATCCTAGAGGGTTGCTATGAGTTGGAATCGACTCCACGGTACCTTAAACACAATATTGTTCTGGGTGCTATGACACATATGAAGTGTATGTTTTGGACTCTGTTCGCACAGAATTTGAAAACTAGGTTGGACCTTCAAAATAAATGCACAAATTACTTATTTGGAGAAATATTAAGGGCTTGATTTTTTTAGTTGCTCCCGGTGCATAGAAGAGTTCAGAGAAAGGAAAGCTCTCTAGGAAATGGTCTAGTGAATGTTTCCTGCGAGACATGGGGCTAAGTGAGTCCTTAAAGAATAAACAGAATTCACTTAGGCAGGAAAGCAAAGAAGACAGTCAAGGGAGGAGAAACAGGATTTCAAAACGCAATAGAGTTCCTTTTTCTGATTCAACGTCCTGACCTTTTATCTGTTCATATCTTATATATGTGTATATATATGTGTGTGTGTATATATATATACGTATATATATATATACGTATATATAATATACATATATATATGCTGGAGCCCTGGAGGAACAGTGGTTAAGAGCTCTGGCGGCTAACCAAAAGGTCAGCAGTTCCAATCCCCCAGCTGCTCCTTGGAAAGCCTATGGGGCAGTTCTACTCTGTCCTATAGGATCGCTATGAGTTGAAATCAACTCGAAGGCAATAGATTTGGTTTTCATTTTGTTTTTTGTTGTGCTATCTCATTGTGGTTTTATTTATGTATTTTTATTTTGTTTTAGGTGAAAGTTTACAGTACAAATTAGTTTCTCATTCTAAGATTTATATTCAAATTGTTTTGTGGCGTTGGTTGCACTTCCTGCAAAGTGTCAGCACTCTCCCTCTTTCCCTTTCTACCCTGGGTGCCCAGTGTCTGTTCATACAATTTTCGTGTCCCTTCCTGCCTTCTCGTCTTTGTTTTTGGTCAAGTGTTGCCCAGGTGATCTCGTATACGTGACTGAACTAAGAAGCACGTTCTTCATGTGTGTTATTGTTTCTCTGGCTGAAAGGTGGACTTTGGGAGTGGCTTCGGTTCTGAGTTAGCAGGGTGTCTGGGGGCCATAGTCTAAGGGGTTCCTCTAGTCTCTGTCAGATCAGGAAATCTGGTCTTCTGTGTGTGTGTATGTCGTATGTTTAAAGTTATAAATTTGAGCTTTTATTCTTAAAATCCTGATTTAATAGGATGTCATTATAAACCGTTGTTCTTTTGCTTCAAAGAAATCAGAGTACACGAGTACAGAGGAAAATAAGGCTTTAAATATATGCTTCTATAATTTCTTAAAAGAGATTTTCTTTGTCAGTTATAGAATAGTCAGAGAAAATTTATCTATATTAATTCATTAATTTAACAAATATTTAGGGTGCTCCTTGGAAACCCTATGGGGCAGTTCTACTCTGCACTGTAGGGTCACTATGCGTCAGAATCAACTCAACAGCAAAAGGTTTGGTTTGGCTTTTTGGTTCACTATGTTCCCAAGCTAGTTGAAGTACTGGGGTGACAGCACTTGTGCTCTGGACAGTCGCTGGGGGTGAGGCGATGAGGTTTTTCCATCACCTGCTGAAGAACAGAATTGAGCCTGCAGCCTGAAGTGGAGACTTTCTCTCCCCTGTTCTCCATCTTTATCACAGCACTTGTCTATGTCTGCCTTATGTTATGGTTACTTATCTCTGTATGAAATTGTTAGCATGTCCAGGAGGGCAGGGCTGAGTCCAACTCCCAGCCCTAGCCCCAGCACCTGGTACAGAGGCCAGCACTTTTTCTTAAAATACATTGAATCAAATAAGAATCATAGAAGATGCTAACTTATAGTCTACATGACAGCCTGTAAGAACATGTTGTTGTTAGTTGCCATTGAGTCAGTTCTGACTCACTGTCATCCCATGTGTTACAGAGTAGGTCTGCTCTGTAGGGTTTTCTTGGATATAATCTTAACCGAAGCAGATCACCAGGTCTATCTCCTGCAGTACCACTGGGTGAGTTTGAACTGCCAGCCTTTAAGTTAGGAGTCAAGTGCAAGCCATATGCACCACCTACACATCTTGTAAGAGCAATCATAACACAATATCATATATGTTGTTGTTTAGCTGCCGTCAAGTTGTTCCCTGACTCATGGCAACCCCATGAACAACAGAACAAAACACTGCCTGGTCCTGCGCCATCCCCACGACTGGTTGTGGATAAGACCGTTTTGTTGCATAGGGTTTTCATCAGCTGATTTTCAGAAGTAGAGTGCCAGGCCCTTTTTCGTAATTTGTCTTAGTCTGGAAGCTCTGCTGAAACCTGCTCAGCAGTACAGCAACATGCAAGCCCCCACCGAGGGACGGGAGATGGCCACACATAAGGTGCGTTGGCTAGGAGTGAAACCCCAGCCTCCAGCATGGAAGGCAAATTATACCACTGAACCACCACTGCCCCCATATCTTATATAATGCCTTGTATTGTTGGTAAAGTGAAAATTATGGCAAAGACCATCATTACTTTGGGATTTTAGAAAGAAGTGAAACTAGCTCTTAACCACTGCACCACCGCAAAGATAGAAAAGTTTCTGTCCTTCTTGCTTTCTGCAGCGTGGTTATAGTCTTAGTTGTTTGGAATGATATAAGATTGGCGACAGAGACTAACCATAAGATAAGATGATGAGAGACAAGACAGAACTTCGTTGTGGTTGTTCTCTTCTTGCCTCTGTTGAGACCAACCCCCACCCACGCCCCAGACCCCACACACACATGCACACATACATACACAGGTGTTGGAACCAAGAGACCAGGCATATCCATTGAGTTCAGAGTTCAGCATGTCATTCTCTTTTGCGAGGTGCTTTAATTAGTAGTTTGTTCCAATTTTCGTGCTCTCACAGGTTGACTGTCAAGATGATGGATTTCCTCTCCAGTATGTCTATTACGGGACATTTTTTATTACAACCTATAGTTATTTTGATTGCTATTTTCTTAGGATTTGGAGCATTAGTCTTAAAGTGCTAAGTCCCAAATTAGGCACAGAAGCCTATTAAGAGTTTGAGCTACACTGTTTAAAAAGATTTACTCTCAGTGTCACTTGGTAATATTTGTATGAGTTTTACAGTCTTAAGATGTTAGAGCAAGCATGCATCTTAAATTTTCCAAGACTGGTTTGATTTCAACTATCTTATTGAGGCATGCCAGCAAATTCTCCAAATGTCCTATAACTTCCAGTAATGGGGCTTTTATCTCACAGACTGCATCCTACCCTAAGAAATGGTACAAGTATTATTTGTCAGGCCATGCGTCAATAATTTTTTGGAAGCAGGGGAATATGGCCACTCTGCTCACAGGGCTCAAAACACTTCCTGAATCTGTGAAAATGAAAAAGGTACACCTGCTGCATTATAATAATGAAAATGAACCTTCCAGTGTTTTTTCAAGAGTAAAGCAAAAATACAGGCAAATACAGATTTAAATACTTGCTGTATGTTTCGTACGTTTTCCTGCTCTCATAGTTGAATGTAAGTACCTAAAGGTTGCCCTTCAGAGTTCCATTTTAGGGGATAATTAGCAGAGGCCTGAGACCGATGACCAGAGTCCAAGGAGATCGAGACATCTGAAAGTCAAAATTTAACTTGCTATAGCACACACACCTTTTTAGAATTTAATGCTAAGGAATCTGTAACTCTACAAAGAGGGAGTGCTTTTTCTCTTCATTGTTAGGTTAAGGTCTTATTTAATAAGGACATGTTTTTATAATGATTTTCTAATTTTTTTATTCACATACTTAAAATTTACTTATTGACCAGTTCATAAAACAATTAACCTTCAAAGATCTTCATTCCCATGAACTTCAAATATTTGAATTCCTATACTATCCTGCATTTTCTGAAGAACAATACCCACAAAAATCACCCATGAGTGGGGATATATATAACACTTCTCCTCTTTATTTCTAAGTTTAGAGGAAGATGTTTTACTTCCGGTTCACCACAGAGAACCTCAAACTCTATACCATAGTGACAGATAGGACAATATGATAGCTGTATCTTCATCTTCCTTTTATTTATTAATTTTTTACCAAGAGAATTTTTATTTCATCAATTCGATTTCTCTTGCCTCTCTTGGGACCAACCCTTCCCCAGCCCACACACTCACACATACGCCCGTTCTTGGAGCAGAGGGGCTGAGGGCTACCCATTTCTTTTCTTAAGAAGGTAGTTTAACTGACTCATTCTCATCGATAAAGAAATAGAGAGAAAGAAGCAGATGAAAAATTGCAAGCCAATAGACCAAGATTTTTTATTTCTCTGTTACATTTGTCTAGTTTTTTCTTATTTTCATCCCATTAGATTGGATAACTGAAATTAAAAAAATTATAATTCATCATGCAATGAATTTTAAACCCACTCGTCTCGTATAACTCTTTTGCAACCTCTTTACAATAATGCTTTCTTTTCTTTTGATATGAATCCAAACCCATTGCCATCGAGTCGATTCCAACTCTTAGTAACCCTATAAGACAGAGTAGAGCCACCCCATAGGGTTTCCAGGGAGTGGTTGGTGGGTTCCAACTGCCGATGTTTTGGTTAGCAGCTGAGCTCTTAACTACTGCACCACCAGGCGTATGATAGAAATTACAAATATTTTAATGTGTTTGCACTCCATCAAAGTCAATAAAAACCAGAAAATTTTGGAAAGCAACTTTTAATCATTGGAGTACTTTTTTAAAACACTATTTAAAGATGACTGGAATACATCATTTCTTATTCTTGATGATCTTAAAAGTAGATTTTTATGGGTCAAAACTTCCTTGAGTTTGAACTGAAATATGGAAACATTTTCTATCAGTAAAGTTGCATATGTATCAGGTCAGTTCTCAGTTACTAAGAGACAATAATTTGGAGAAATGTAAGCACATGGAGTAAAATCTGCATATAGAATAATCTACACACTTCATTTTTCCAGAAGTTTCTAGTTTCTTCTCATTATACCTTTTGTCAGACTTTCTTACCAGGCACCCAGCTTAGTAAATTGAGCTTCAGCTTCTGTCCTTCCTCCAATCCACTCTTCTTGGTGGTGCTAATGAGCAGTAAAATGACCAAAAGGTGAACAGCAAGAGGTGAAGGATAGGGTCTGGATAATTGACAAAATGGATAATTGCTTTCTGAATAATTGAGAAGCAACTATGGTAGAGGAAGGAGAAGTGGAGGTCAGTTTCTACATGTAAAAGTAGGAGCTGTCAACAATATAGAGCATGGTCTATCTCTCTTGTCCCTGTTCTTGCTGCAAAGGCTCTGCCAGTAAAACTCAGTGGTGAGCGGGGAGGCTCAGGCTGGGAGAACATTAAGAAGAGAATGTTGGTGGACTTTCACAGTCTTGTGATCCAAAGTGTAGTTCCTCCACTGGGATTCACTGTTCTAATCTGAAGTAGTAGTCAGTATCAGATGGAAGCTTTCTAGGGTTTGAAAGAATTTTACTGCATTTATGAGTTTTTGATCTATTTACTATTAGGCTACATTTACTAAGGCTCAACTTGAACAAAGGGTGCATTGTATGGGTGAGGTGAGGAGGAGGAGATCAAAGTAATAAAATAAACCCTGACTCCAAGTGAAAATTTTAGATATTAAAAAATAATACACTTGTTCTCTTGTCAATAAATCTTTCTCATAGCTTTTGTTGGTTAAAAGTAGCTTTTGTAAATTCAAGTCTTTTCTTTTATGGGAGTATAAAAGTTTCAGCCCATAAAAATCCATGTGTCAAGATCATCAAGAATTAGAAATTATATATTCTAGTCATTTTTAAAGGGTCGCTATGAGTCGGAATCAACTCGACAGCACTGGGTCATTTTTAAACAGTATTTAAACAATGCAATTCAACAATTTAAAAAATTGCTTTTAAAATGTTCTGCATTTTATAACACAGTTTATAAAGAAAATGTTCTACATTCTACTTTGTTGAGTAGCATTTGGGGTCTTAAAAGCCTGTGAATGGCCATCTAAGATGCTCCATTGCTCTTGCCCCTTCAGGAGCAAAGGAGAATGAAGAAAAGTAAGATACAAGGGAAAGATTAGTCCAAAGGACTAATGGACCACAACTATCACAGCCTCCACCAGACTGAGTCCAGTACAAGTAGATGGTACCCAGCTACCACCACTGACTACTCTGACAGGGATCACAATAGAGAGTCCCGGATAGAGCTGGAGAAAAATGTAGAACAAAATTCTAAATCACAAAAAAGACCAGACTTACTGGCCTGGCTGAGACTGGAGAAACCCCGAGAGTATGGCCCCCAGACACCCTTTAGCGCAGTAATGAAGTCACTCCTGAGGTTCACTCTTCATCCAAAGATTAGACAGGGCCACAAACCAAAATGAGACTAAAGCGGCACAGCAGCCCAGGGGCAAGGACTAGAAGGCAGAAGGGGACTGGAAAGCTGGTAACAGGGACCCCAAGATCGAGAAGGGAGAGTGCTGACATGTCGTGGGGTTGTTAACCAATGTCATGAAATGATGTGCGTACCAACTGTGTAATGAGAAGCTAGTTTGTTCTATAAACCTTCATCTAAAGTGCAATAACAGAAAAATGTTCTGCATTTTATTGATTTTAGTGTAATGTAAATTTCTAAAATCCAACACTGGGATTACAAAGGAGAGAGTTAGTACTAAAGTAGTACATTAAGGATGATTTTTACAAATGTAAGAGGTAGTCAGGACACCCAAGTAGTGATAATAGGTGTTAATTCTCTCAAATTCCAGGGAAGGTTAGAACTGATATACTAGAAAAATCCTCCTGAACCATTTACAAAAAAAAAAAAAAAACATTGCCTTCGAGTCAATTCTGGCTCATAGCAACCCTACAGGACCAGAGTAGAACTGCCCTATAGGGTTTCCAAGGAGCAGCTATTGGATTCAAACTGCCGACCGTTTGGTTAGCAGCCGAGCTTTTAACCACTGTGCCACCAGGGCTTTGCAACTTACAGCGTCACTAGATGAAAACCAAAAAACACCCAAACCCGTTGCTTTTGAGTCGATTCCAACTCATAGCGACCCTATAGGACAGAGTAGAACTGCCCCATAGTGTTTCTAAGGAACAGCTAGTGGATTTGAACTGATGACCTTTTGATTAGCAGTTGAGTTCTTAAGGACTACACCACCAGGGCACTTCACTAAATGAAGCTCTGGCAACTTAGGCTTCAGAAACACTATAAGAATTAATTCAAAAATACAGTTTACCTGATGCTGCAAATAACAGCAACCAGTTGGCAGGAAACCTGCAGGTGTAAATGAGCCTTCTTTTCCTCCTTGAAGATTTCAAAATGGCAAGTGGGAATGGAGGAGGGAAGGCAGGAGGAGGAGGGAATTCATGAAGAAGGAAAGGTGTGAATAAGTCTATGGGTGTTGGGTAGCCTTCGACCACATACTTTTAGGTGTAAACATTGTTGTGGTTGTTGTTAGTTGTCATCAAGTCCACTCCCACTCTTAGTGGCTTTACGATTAACAGAAAGGGATAAAACATTGCCGTGTTCTGTGCCGTCTTCATGATTGTTGGTATAAATATTACAAAATGAAAAACTCTGCCATCTCGGACCATGTATTGTTATGGTCCTGTTTAATCTGAACCTCTATGCCCATTTTTTAACATCTGCATAAAAGTAAAATTTTAAAATGTTGATATTCTTCAGGTTTTGCTTTCGTTAGCTGAGAGAGACAGAAAAGGGAATCACCCTTTATTTGGTGTCTACTATATGCGGAAACTCTGGTGCCCTAGTGGTTAAGAGCTATGGCTGCTAACCAAAAGGTCGGCGGTTCGAATCCACCAGGCACTGCTTGGAAATCCTATGGAGCACTTCTACCGTCTCCTATAGCGTTGCTAGGATTCCGAATTGACTCGATGGCAACGGGTTTGATTTGGTTTATATGTTGGGTATTGTGCTTCACGTTTTGTATAAATTATCTCATATAATTTTCACAGCAAGGAGGGAGCAAAACATGTTTTATTTATCAGGGAGTAAAACATGTTATAAAGCCACTGTGATCCAAACAGCATGAGCACTAAAATAAACAAGTAGGTAAGTGCCACAGAATAGAGCCTAAAAACAGACCCAATTAGAGTTCAAATTTAATACATGCGGAGAGGGGTATTTTTGTGCAGTGGAAAAAACATGTTTTATTTAATAAGTCATTAGAGGCAGAATCAGCTATCCACCTGCAAGAAAATAAGGTTGGCCCCCTTTATGTAAAAACATACAAAAAGTAAATTCCAAATGGATTAAGAATTTAAATGTAAAAAAGAAATTAATTCTTATCCAACCAGATTAGCAATTAGGCATGAGGTCGAGAATTTTGGGTTGGGCCCATAGACAGAAGCTATCACTACACTTCTGGGGTCACAAATTCTCTCCTTAAAGACGGCAGCAGCATCAGAAATTCAGGTTTATTCATCAGACACTGTATAAGCAAAGGGGTTGGCTGAGAAAACGGGACTGGCCCCTGTTCCTGCTTGAAAATTAACATAAACCTATACTCCGTTGAAGGAAACGTAACAACAAACTCCCTAGCACTGCTCCTCCTTGTCTCAAGGTACAACTCTTAACCTCCCCTGGGACATGTCAGAGTGCCTTCAAAACCTTCGTGTCTTTGTATATCCTGTTCCCTCTGCCTGAGACGTGCTTCCCCACCCCCCTTTTTTTGTAAACCTGGAACCTTCAAACCAGTTTTGATCAAGTCAGTCCTAACTCATGACAACCCCATGTGTGTCACAGTAGAATTGCACTCCATAGGGTTTCCAATGGCTGGTTTTTCAGTAGATCCCAGGCCTTTCTTCTAAGGCGCCTCTGGGTGGATTCAAACCTCCAACCTTTTGGTTAGTTGACTAGCACATTAAATGTTCGCACTACCCACGGACTTATGGAAGCCTTCACTTAACCTTTAAAACTCAGCTCAATTTTCAACTGCTTTCAATGAGAAGACTGTCCATCCACTTCCCCAGCACCCAAACTCTCATTATACTGAACTGAGAACGTTTCTCAATTTACCTCCCCTTGTGAAAATTTTTTACTCAATCTTGAATTTCTTCAGGAACAGGACTCAATCCCATTATCTCTGTATCCTCAGTCCTGTCGTGGGCACACGGTACATCAGGAAATACACTTTTCCTAGAGAAGGTATAATAGAATTTCCGCCATCACTGTGTGCTTCTTGGATGTTAACACACACTTTGCCTCATGCCACATCGGCTCTACATTGCTTTGCTAAAATGTTACCATTTTTTAAATGTTTCCATGTGGAATAGCAACTGTAGAGCATAGGTGTAGTACCTATGGGTGCAGTTTATTTATATAACAAATCCATAAAATGTGCTTGCGTTCAGAGACTTTATACCCTCTGCATATGCTTAAATAACAGAGAAAGAGCAGAACACCCAGAAGTCCAATCAGCCACTATATTGGCTTTATTCTTCCATCAGAATGCTTCTTAAATTCCAGTCTTCCTTTCCACCTCTTTCTTCCTAGACAATTAAAAAAAATTAGGCTCCTGGAATTAGACAACAATGAGACAAAACTACAAATTTAATTCAGCCACTGTCATCTCCTTTTTTCTTAGCTGTCAGTCTGCTCTTGTTCTCTGATTCCATTCCTGTTCCCCTTCCAGGCTGTCTCTCAAACTTCTACTAAATTAATTGTTTCTAAAATATTCTTTTGACTGATTACTCCCACGGTCAAGGAACTGTAACAGCTGTATATCTAACTGTACAACTGTAAACTCCCCCCGCCCACACTCCGTAATGTCCCCTTCTAATTCTCCACGTAGCCCTTAAACACCCCTCCTCTCTCTCCCTTAAGCCAAGCTCATGCCGTCTCCTTGCCCTGCACCCTTCCAACCAGCTGCCTTTGAGTCGGTTCTGATTGCTGGCAATTCCAAGTGTGTCAGAACAGAACTGAGCCCCAGAGGGTTTTCAATCACTGATATTTCTCTATTTTCCCAGCAAATGGATTTATTCACTCATTCAACAATAGATACCAAGCGTCTGTATGTAAATATATAGTCTCTTTTCCTCTCCTCTACGCCTAAACAAATAATTATTAACTACCACACCTTTCCCTGAAAAGTCTTCCCTGGATGATCCAATTCACATCAGCTCCTCTTTTCTGAAATGCCTCTGATTTTATTAAATCTGGCACATTTATTATATCTGCTCATATATGTTTTCTATTAAAAGATATTAAAAAAAAAAAAAAAAACCTATTGTGGCCTAGTCGATTCTGACCCATAGCAACCCTAGAAGACAGAGTAGAACTGCCCCATACCGTTTCCAAGGAGCACCAGGTGAATTCAAACTGCCAACCTTTTGGTTAGCAGCCGTTGTGTTTAATCATTATGCCCCCAGGGTTTCCAAAAGATATTAGGCTCATTAAATGAGCTTATGTTTCTTATTATAGTATTCTTTGTGTCCCCTGGAAACCCTGGGGGTGTACTGGTTAAGAGCTACGGCTACTAACCAAAAGGTCAGCAGTTCGAATCCACCAGGCGCTCCTTGGAAACCCTATGGAGCAGTTCTGATCTGTCCTATAGGGTCACTATGAGTGGGAATCGACTCAACGGCAACAAGTTGTGTCCCCTGGCACCGTATTCAGCATGCAGTATTAATAAATAAATATTTTGTGGTTAATTGAATTAAACATTCAATCAGGAGTAGCCAATGTGACTTTATGATGCCTAAGTATTATACCTGTTGAGAGTCGTGACTTGGTAATAATTTATTGTAATTCCAGGTCTGTCTTGTTTTCTCAGATAATGTGCCTTTAATAGAGCCATATACATCGCACTACACTCCTCTTGGCCCCATTCTGACCATTCTTGTCATAGACTGTGGAGAAAGTGGCTTTGATATCTAGAGTGTGGTAAACTGTGTGTAGATAACCTTTTATGTATCCTTGTCTTCTGCCTAGGAATTCAGCTAGGGCTGTATTAGGCAGGGCAGAGAAGTCACAGATCAGGGTTGGAAAGTGGTCTTTCTGTAATCTGGTCAAGAAAAGCTGTCATTTCCATTGCTAATCTCTTACCATCCTCTCTGTTATGAGTAGAATTCTCCTACTACAAAGCCTTGCCACGAGAATTTAGTCATAGACTGTGGAAATACTTGGTGCAAAAATACTTGAGTACGTGTTCATCCATGTGGCCATGTGTTAGTTGTTTAAAAATGGCATTTTGGACAGATGGCTCGTTTTCAGGTCCCTAGACTAAAACCTTTTACCCAGATGATCTGGGGTAAGTCAGGTGGTCTATTTCAGTGTTCCCATCTGTAAAATAGATAGGATAAATGTACCTTCCTCACAAAATTGTTGCGAGGAACAACCAAGATAATATATGAAAATGCTTTGTAATCTCTGATGTATAAGCCAGGTAGGTGCCAGTTCCTCTGAGTAAAGGTTACAGGTCCCTAAAAAACAACCTAACAATTTGGATAAACATAGATGACAATTATATTTCAGGCATTAGGCAACAATGGAAGTAAGCACCCAATGGTAAAAATTTTGTCCCTCTGCTATCCCACGGTAAAATCTGGGAAAGCCAGAACCTGTGTAAGGCGGAAACACGCCAAAGAAGGAAAAGTCAGATATTTTCCACTAATAGAGAGTGATGCCAAATTGGTAAGACTACACCCTGTCAAAAGCAGAAAACTTGTGAGACCCGGAAAAGCAAAGCAGTCGTGTGGAGTTCTGGCTTTCACAGGTCTCACCATATCTACCTCCTTTCCTCTTTAAGTGTTTAATCGTATTAGATCTTTCAGTTAAAAGGAGAATCTGTGCTTTTTTTTTTTTTTTTTAACCATCTTACAAACTTAGTGGTTATATTCTTGGTACAAAGTACAACTCAGAATCACCCCAGTTGTGTTTTAATGAAATCCTTTAAAAGAGAATAAACACATTGCCCTTCGAAATTCATCAAATTCTATCCTGTTACAGAGTACAAGGGCCTCCTGATTAAATGTTCCCTACAAGACCAAGGGTTGGTTTATTATTTTTAAAAGAATACATTTAGATTGCCTGACCCTTGCCTTCCCCACCCCTGCCCTTGTTGAGGACTCCCCTTTACAGAGCGAAACAGGATTAAAATATTGTCGATAAAACACCCGGGAGAGTGCACGCTCCCCGTATGAACAGTCTGAGCATGCAGGATAAGACCATTGACTGCCTTCTCATCTGTTCCCAGATGGAGGTGGAGACCGAGGAGAAGCGCCACCGCACTCGCTCCAAAGGTGTTCGAGGTACGTCGTCCCCAGCTTCACTAAATCACTGGAGGCCCAGCTCAGGGTGACCTTCAGCCAGCAGGAGCTCTTTGCACGATTCGTCCTGACCCCTGCTTTTACACAACCTTTTCCATAATTTTCTGTAGGAGTACTTGTAATAGATGATAAATTTTTATATATTTTCCATCTCTCTGCAGTTCCCGTGGAACCAGCCATACAAGAGCTGTTCAGGTTAGTGCTCTGCGGGTAGAATGGAGCCCCACCAGCCATGGAGGAAATTCCTGCCTTTTAATGGGGATAATGCACTTTCAAGTTCATTGGTGGCTCGCTCATCCCCTGCTGCGCTGATGAAATTAATTCCCTGGAGACTTGCTAATAAAAAGCATCCCTTAATTTTTCCCCTCCTTTCAGTTATTTGATTTCTCCCTTTCTGTCTTTGTTGCCCTTTTTTCTCTCTAATGCCCACTGAAGCTTTCAGTGTCATCTGTCTGCCACACACCGACACCTGTGTAATTAACTCTTTCCTCTTGCAGCTGTCCCACTCCTGGCTGTGATGGCAGTGGTCATGTTAGCGGCAAATATGCAAGACACAGAAGGTAACGCCTGCATTTTTTCACGATGTAACTGAAGGGACTTGATAGCCGCATTGTCTGAAGTGGCGCTCTTTAGAGACCCAAACCAAATGGTGAAAACGAATGGCTAAGGGTCCTTGGGAAACTGTACAGGTGGTAGTTTTCTTTTCTTCTCTCAAATACACTCGGTCTTTTGTCTCTTGTTCAGGTTCTCAAAACCTCAGCCTTTCTACCCATTTCATGGGGCAGAATTTATGATAGCACGTGAGAGGACGCAAATGAAGAAGAGCCGTCAGCTCCTTTTTCCCTATAGTCATAGACAGTGCTCAGCATGCTGACAGCTCCCTGAAAACCCCCCACTGTTTTATTGGGAAGGCTTGTTTCTACTTGCGGGGGGGCGGGGGGGTTCTCCTCCTGGGAGCTGGAGGATGGTAAATTAAAATGTGGCCTTACTGACCTTTTGGTACCGGTGCGGCTTCTGGAATGTAACAGAGTTCAGTGTGGGAAACAAAGCCTTCGCCGGGCACCTGGGCAGCTGTGGGATGAGGTTACATCTAGAAGTGAAAGTCCTGGACACATCATACTAATGAGACTTTGCAACGTAAATGATTATGTTAGCCACGTAAATACTGTGATTTCGGGTCTTTCCCAGTGATGAGGTTACTAAAGAACATCTAGAAAATAACGTGGTTGGGTAATTATTGCTAAAAATGCACCGATGACTGAACCTCACGTACAGATCACCCTTTAGGTTTTTTCCCCCCTTGTTATTTCTAAGTCAGTATTTTCTTCTCTATAATGTGAATGCAATTTGCCTTTCAACAGGGAGGCTTTCAGTTACGGTGAGTTAGAAATGTTTATAGACTGTCATAAATTTTTTTGCTAGTTTTTCACAAACTAAGTTGCTAAGACCAAGGTTACTCCTGTGTAACACACCACCGATAACCAGACACGTGTAATCAAAACTCAGATTCTAAAGCAGGTGTTGACCGCAGCCTCTCAGGGTGACCTTTCCTCACTGCCTCAGATTTTATTTCATTTTCTGCTGAACATTAATTTATGGGTGAAATCAAGCAATTATTTTGATTGTCCCTTAGTAAAATCAAGAGAAAAGATTACAAGTTACTCCAAAAGTGCCCATGCTAGCATGTAAAGAGGCATGGAATTTTTAATGAGCATTCATCCTGAAGTGATCATTAGACTTTATTATGTATCATCAATGGAGTGATGGGTCACTTATTTTTTTAGGAAATTTGGTCATTTAAATTATTAAATTTAACTTCTTATATTATCATTGTTATTGTATAAAATAGTAAATTATTGAATTATATAATACAAATGAATAGTCTGTTTTAAATGTTTATATTATTTTAGGAAGGATTCTGGAAGTAGAACTTTGATCTAAAAGTTTAAATTGTTTTATATTTTCAATGGAAAACAAGTTTGTAAACCAGGTAAAATCTAATTATTTTCCCTCATCACCTCCTGAGATTAGTCAATAGTTAAATTTTATGACAATGTTACCAAAAGAAATTATTTAACTGAAGTGTTAATTAGATAACAACTAGATATAATTTCGTAACCACAATTTTGCAGGAAAAATCTCAACATTTCCATTCCAAAGAATTATTTCAAACATTTGTATCTTAACCAAGGTGAATTCCACTAAGATACAGATTGAAAATAAAAGATATGTATTGATGCATCCCTAGGAGATACGGATACACATATGTATATGAAATATCTTTCCCTGATTTAAAAAAAAAGGGGGGGGCACTTAAAGTTAGATTGGATGGTGTCTTGAATATGGCCAGTCATCATCTTCCTTTTGAGATATAATGCCAATGCTAGAAATAGCCTGAATCTTAGAATCAAGGTTTGGTCTATTATTTTTAAAATAATACATTTAAATTGCCTGACCCTTGTCTTCCCCATCTTGAAGGAGCTCATGGGGTGGATTTTATAAGGAGAATTCACAGAGACATTAAAATTGAAAATTTTCTCAACAAAAATGTTTCAAGTTTAAAATAATTGATCAGTTTTCACCATGTGTCATATTGCACGTGATTATTACAATTATTATTTTAGTAGAAATTGTTAAGAGATATAACATAGTATACAAAAAAAAAAACCCTTCTCAGTCAAGGGTCCCAGGTTCTAGTTTCTTCTCTGTCACTAATAGGCTGAGGGACCTTGGAAGAACTGGTTAACGTTTATGGACTTAGTTTCCTCAGTTTAAAAATGGGAGCGTGCTGACTTGAGTGTGTATAACTAATTGCCATTCTAAAACTGTCACTATATCACTTCTTTTGAGAAAAATCTCACTGAAGCATCAAGTTTTGTAAATTTTTTTGAAGGAAGTCTGTATATTGTCAGTAGTTTTGAACTAAAAAAATGACATTCAGATTTCTTAAACTAAAAAACGTGCTTCTTGTGATAGGTAAGACTCATTTATACATTAATATTTAATGATTATTGCCATTTCAAATTCGTAAGATTTCAATTATATCAGACTTTGTTTTTTCTGTTTTTAAAAGGCTTACTGACTACAAAAGTTTTCTCCACCTAACATCTATTCTTTTACGTAAATAAAAGCACACACTCCACGAACACAGTTGTGACTTTTATGCTCGCTGTTAAATTCCTGGTGAGATGCAGAACATCGGGCCTCTTCAAAGTCAGACAAAGGTGTGGCCAACTTAGTTTTGGTTTCGATGAAATTATCTGCCCTTTTTAAGCTTTAAACAAGACTTTTTTGAATGAATATATTCTATGTAAGGCCACAATTTCACTTTACTCGTATATCACATCAGTTCATACACGAGTAAAAATGGGTCCTTTTAACATGTTGAAGCATCTATTTGAACCTACAAAAAATATCTTGAGGTGGGGTGGGGAATCAATAATGTAAAAAATCAGAATTTTTTAAAAATAGTGAATCCCAAGTGATAAAATGAGCCTCACCATTTAGTCCTTTTTTAATATTAAAAATTTTTTTCTAAGAAAATCAAATTTTAATATACGATTTTGTTGCTTGGTAGGACATACACTGTAGTAAGCCCTAGGTATTAGTTATACAACTTTAGTACTGTTGATTCTCTGTGGTGTTTGCTAGAACTGATCCCCTTCTCCCAGCATGATAGAGATAAGGTTGTGAGTTTGTAAGAAATGAGGAATAATAGAGATGAGTCAATCGCTGGGCAGTACCTGTGAAAGAAAACACCAATTCGAAAAAAGAATTCACAATTTAAGATTCTGTTTAGGTTTAGGGGGTAGGAGTTAAGGTTATATTACCTATGTTATTGGATTTTCCATCTTAGTTCAAAAAGTGTGTTTTTGAACAGATGATAATTTATTCATAGATAGTTTATTTGCATTAATAGTTCATGATAGTAGTTCATAAACAATTTGAGGTAGCTGATAGTAAGCATATGTACAACTGGACAGTTAAAAATTAAATAAAAAAGATTTAATCAGGAGTAACAAGGGAAATGGAAAAATAATTGTTTAAAAACCCAGGATATATCAGGGGTTTTTACATTAGTATTAAATTTAGTTCTGAGTCTCTTGGCAGCCAAGGCAAAAAATGAAAAAGAAGAATTATGGAGTTCCAGTTATCTGATAAAAGGATTATAGCAACTCCTCAGGAGAAACAATTCTCTTAGCATGGAAGATAAATATGTTTGAATTTCCATACATTCCACAGCAGGGATCCAAGCTCAGTCAACATTTCTATGCTCTGATACAGGCGATCAAGGCCAGCCTCTTAGGAATTGATACTTAATTTAAGAAACATCATTAATACACTGACACATAAATTTGCCATTTGTCTTCCCCAACTGAGGCTTTATATCATCAACATATAAATATGACGAACACACCATGAAATCTGCAGTTGGGGCTCAAAGTTACTCTCATACTATGAAACAAAAATATTAACTTGAAATTTTCTATATATAGCAGACCTGATCTCTTAGCTTTGACTCACATTATTATACTGCTGTGTGTATGGCTCAACGTATTCCACTACTTTGTGTGCACACATTTTTTTAGATTATGCTTAGAGATGGCTAGAGACATTTACCAGTCTTGAAAACAGCCTCCAATCACAGAGCTTCATTTTATAGATGCAGAAACAAAATCCCAATCATCGTGAGTTTTTCCAAAGCTTAGTTTTCAGATCTCCAAGGTAGGGGGAAGTAAACTTTCTGAGTCTCCCCCCACCCCCAGCCCCCCATTCTCTCAATCACTTCCTTCCCCATTGTGCGAGTGTAACTTGTAAGCATTTAAAATGCCCATGAGATGAAAGAAAAGCTCCATGTGTTTGCAGTTAAGTTTTAGTGAATAAGTGGTAGGAAAAAAAAATAGAATTCTTGGAAGCCACCTAACTTGAGATTTAGGAAGTTGCTGGCACGGATCTCCATCTGACCTTCCCCCAGTAACTTGTTGGCAGGAAAGGTACCAAGTAAGATGTCTAGTTGGAAGAGCCAAACCCAGAGTAGGTGACTAAGAGTGCATACCAGCACGTCTGTGGCAGGAGGTTTAGGGACTTGGGTCTGCTGCTGCTGTGGAGTGCGTCCCAAACCCCTGACTCCTGCCAAGAGAGGGTGGACCACACGAAAGGACTTGGGGGTCTCAGTGTTTTCTGTTGGCAATCCCCCCAAACCCAAGACTGACATCTTTAAAGAAGGGTGGGGACTTGTTGAGAAAGGAACCACACACATCACCCTTTATCTATAATGGTTTTATTATAGCTCATGTACCTGATAAGGAGATGTTTTTAATCTAGAATATTACATAAGCAGGTAGGAAGATAGTAGCTAAAAAGCCAAGATTCAAGGCATTTTTACAAAAATCCGTTTTTAAACATTTGACCGAATTTGAAAATTCTAATGGCTCATGTTCATAGCATTTTTTTTTTCTCCTCCTGTGGATATAATGTATTGTTTGTGTTAAAGACAAGATGCAACTTGATGTTTAGAAATGAAAATATTTGTAGAAACTAATTTTATAGGAAAATAGTAGTTAGTTTCTTATTTTTAACTTTTCATTTTTTTAATTTCCTCAAAAAAAAATTAGGAATAAATGCATATGGCTGACTAGTGCAGATTAATGTTAAATAATGTAGTGGAATTTGAGGTTTTAGCCTTACTTGTGCAGGGTTGCTACGAGTCAGAATCAACTGGACGGCAGAGGGCTTTTACATTAGTTATACACATTCCAGGACATTTGAAATTAATTGTATTTACTTACTTATTTCCAAATAGTGATTTTTGTATAAACTTCCAATGTACAAAAAAAAAAAAAAAAAAGAAGAAGCCCCTAGTAATGGATTCATTCTTCACATATCTGTTTCTTTCTCTGTACCTTTTGTGAATTCTCTGAATTTATTTCTGAAATTTAAGGGGTTTCATTTACATTACCCTTTCCCTGCAGTATCTTTAGTTACTTGTTTATTGAGCCTAAGGCTTCTGGTGAAATATTTGAGCCATAATTTAGGTTTAGTGTCTTTGCACACTCAACACGCACCAGAAAGTCAGGGGCTGTGTTTGGGTATTTCATTTAACCCTTTCCAAATTTAGAACATACTGAATCAAATCCTTTGATCCCGAAATCTGAAAAATCGAAAGCTTCAGATGGTAGCATTTCCTTTTGATGAGAAAATTATTGAATTTTCTCTGGCTTGTGGTGCCATGTTTCTTATTCAGATTTTTTTTCTTTTTTTCCTTTCATATACCTTTTCACCCACCAGTGTGATTGCCGTGGTGGCAGCCTCGGGTGAATAATTGCCTGTCTTCACGGGAGCATGTTCTCGAGCTAAAGTCGAGGGCTTGCTTCCTGATGTATGCCTCATTTGGATTCTGCCAACAGCCTCGGGCCTGTATTATTCATGCCTTGACAGATAGCACTCACTAAAAGCTTTGGAACAGAGCCAGGTACTGGCAGAGCGATAGCAGAGCATTGCAACTTGCAACTGAGAGGGGCATCTATAATCCAAAAAAAAAAAAAAAGAAGGAACAGAGAGAAATAAAAATCCCTATACCTCCCTTTTACCAGTTTCACTTTGATGGAAATTTCATTTGCATTAAAATAAAATACCCTAAAAATAATTACATTTTTTTTTGTAACCACGCTTGAAAGTTTAACACAATTTTCCACGTTTAATTGCAAAGCTGATTTTAATTAGTGAGGCCCTGCATGTGAAACATGAAGATGCACTTGGGTGCGTGTAGCACATTGCCGTGTCTGCCGAATGCTCTAATTAACGTACGGCCGCCGTACCGCAGAGCGCACTGTGGGATGTTTATGAAGAATTCTGGGCACGCAGCTACCCAGCCAGCCTATCTGTATTTTACTTCATGCATCCCCCAGAATAAATAACTCCCCCACCCTTTCTTCTTTATGAGACATCATTGTGCATGCCATCACTCCATCCATAAATTTTATGGCACTCCTGTCCTTTTTACTATTTGTCACTGATAGTGTAAATCAGAAGTTAGGGCATACATATTTTAACATTAATTTGATAGCATGGCACAGTTGCACATGGAGCAAAAATTTTGTGATCTCGGAACTCATTTGTGTAAAGTGGAGAACCAAAGCCCGTGGACTTCCCAGACTCATTGTTGCTCTGATGCTTTCGCGCTAATTGTATGTGTGCAAATTCACAAAATTCAGGCATGATCTTTTAGGACTGTGTTGGCAAGTAATCCTTATTGTCCCAATAAATCATCTATTTAAAAAAAAAAAAAAAGATTTCTGGGCCTTATCCTAAGAAAACAATTTGCGTATTGCTTGTCCATGATATGCCTGCCCGGATAGACAGATCTCTGTGCATTGCCTGTTTTGTTACATGTTTTAGAATACAGTGTGACTGACAGTGTATTTAGAGCTGTGAAGTGCATTTCAGGACATATTTTTGATGTTTTATAAAATTAAATAAATTTATAAAATAATTCCATGTTCAAAGATATGGAACACATAAGTATTTTCAGATAGGGTATAAAGGAAATCAGTGTAGTGAATGTTTATCACCTGTGTTGGTCAAATGTAGATTTAGCCGTCACAATCTTTGATATCTTGACTACTGATTAAAAATATATAAACAAGCCTGAGCCTGGAAGAACTAGATAGTGCCTGGCTACCACGATTGACTGCCCTGACAGGGAACACAACAGAGAACCCCTGATGGAACAGGAGAAAAGTGGGATGCAGACCTCAAATTCTAGTAAAAAAAAAAAGACCAGACTTAATGGTCTGACTGAGACTGGAGGGACCCCAGAGGACCCGGCCCCCGGACTCTCTGTTAGCCTTAAACTAAAACCATTCCCAAAGTCAACTCTTGAGACAAAGATTAGACTGGACTCTAAGACATAAAATGATACTGGTGAGGAGTGTGCCTCTTAGCTCAAGCAGACACATGAGACTATGTGGGCAGCTCCTGCCTGAAGGGGAGATGAGAAGGCAGAGGGGGACAGGAGCTGGTTGAATGGACGTGGGAATACAGGATGGAGAGGAGGAGTGTGCTGTCACATTGTAGGAAGAGCAACTAGGGTCACATAACAATGTGTGTGTAAGTTTTTGTATGAAAAACTGACTTGAATTGTAAACTTTCAATTAAAGCACAATAAAAAAAGAAAAAATATGTATATATAGACAGGGCTCTGCAACATCAATAGAATATACACCGTGTTAGTGTGCTATCATTGGTATAGCTATTGTCTAGGGTTTACTCACTAAAAAATACCACAGTTCAGTACTTAATACCACCATCTCGATTGAGGTTATTTCAAATACATGGCAGCAACTTTTTAGATCTTGATGTGCCAAGAGATAGAATCCTGATCTGGCAATGGAAAATTCAAAGGCAGGATGTCAAAGGAAGTTGACGCAGCCATGCACTTACAAACAACAACAAAATACACCTGCAAATTGTGGGTTTTGTAACCTTGAGCTAGTTCTCCATTTCGTGTGTGTGAGATCTACGCCAAAGATGTGATTCTCATTCTTGTTGACAGTCAGTCAGCTGTTAGGTAGCTCTATTGGATATATCCATTTTGAGGTGTGTGCATCCTACTTACCCCTGGGTCATGCAAACCGTTAAGCTGTCAGCTACTAACCAAAAGATTGGAAGTTTGAGTCCAACCAGAGGTTCCTTGGAAGAAACACCTGGAATCAATTTCCAAAAAAATCAGCCATCGAAAACCCATGGAGCACAGTTCTACTGACACGCAAGGGGTCTCCCTGGGTCAGAACTGACCCCAGGGTGGTTGGTTTGGTTTTTGGCTTTTGGTTCTCCATTTACTAGAGAAGAGAGGATGAGAAGAGGGTGGATGGAGCAAGGGCTGACAGGATGAGACTCCCCTTATCACATCTCTTTAAGTTAGCCCAGATGGCTATTCCAGATGACAATTTTAAGTTCCTAGAATTTGCAATACAAACTAATGATTTTTTTTAGTGGGGAGAGAGGGGAACTTGCATTATAAGCAGCATTGTGATCCAGTTCCTTAAATCCATATTTGAGGTTAGTCATATTACTATTGTTATCACTATTATTTATATTCAGACTTTGAGGAGATCAAGGAATAATTAAGATGACCCTCTGAATACTGACTTGGGTAAGCAGTTGTTTCTCTTCTCTCCTCTGACCCTCTCACTAGCTGACATCTTTTTTTAAAATTTTTATTGTGCTTTAAGTGAAAGTTTACAAATCAAGTCAGTCTCTCATACAAAAATTTATATACTCCTTGCTATATACTCTTAATTGCTCTCGCCCTAATGAGACAGCCCACTCCTTCCCTCCACTCTCTCTTTTCATGTCCATTCTGAGAGCTTCTAACCCCCTCTGCCCTCTCATCTCCCCTCCAGATAGGAGATGCCAACATAGTCTCATGTGTCTACTTGATCCAAGAAGCTCATTCTTCACCAGTATCATCTTCTATCCCATTGTCCAGTCCAATCGCTGTCTGAAGAGTTGGCTTCAGGAATGGTTCCTGTCCTGGGCTACCAGAAGGTCTGGGGGCCATGACCACTGGGGTCCTTCTAGTCTCAGTCAGACCATTAAGTCTGGTCTTTTTATGAGAATTTGAGGTCTGCATCCCACTGCTCCCCTCCTCCCTCAGGGGTTCTCTGTTGTGTTCCCTGTCAGGGAAGTCATCAGTTGTAGCTGGGTACCATCTAATTCTTCTAGTCTCAGGCTGATGTGATCTCTGGTTTATGTGGTCCTTTCTGTCTCTTGGGCTCATAATTACCTTGTGTCCTTGGTGTTCTTCATTCTCCTTTGCTCCAGGTGGGTTGAGACCAATTGATGCATCTTAGATGGCTGCTTGCTAACATTTAAGACTGCAGACTCACTGGCTGACTTCTGACTTCTGTCCTGAAGAGAAAATAATGTTTCAGATATTAGGCCCCAAAGTATGACTGAAACCCCGAACTTCAATATATTTCTCCTATCAAAACAAATAAAAGACGTAGAAGGAGGAAGTACTACCTTAGCTCTAGTGTTGCTTCAATGTGATGCAAATTTAATGTTTTCATCTGAAAATTTTCTGTATAATTTAGGATGCTACCAGCTGTAGTGAATAGAAAACCCAGCTTGTACTGGCTCAAACAATATTAAGTTAATTGTCTTACCTAACCTGAAAATTCAGAGGCAGGTTCACTTAAAACAGTCGCTTTGGCTCTATCGCCCTGCGTCTTTCTTGTAGTACTCTTAGTTCCTCTGCGTTCTTTTCTCATCATGGGAACAGAATGTAGTAGTCTTGGCTTGACAGCTGACCCCCCAAATCCAGAGGAAGGCTAGAGGAAGTCAATTCTAGAAGCTGTCTCAGAACAGTGAGGAAGAACTTTCCAAGAAGCCACCAAAAAACCAAACTGGGTCATAGGACTATTCCCAAAACAATCACTGAGAAGCAAGTATGATTGTCCTCATAACTATGAAGCCCACCTCTGGAACTGAGATGTTGGGTCACCTTGCTCTAAGGTAGTGATGCTCAGAGTGTGGTCTCCTGGCCAGGAACATCAGCATCACCTGAAGCTTGCTAGCAATCAAAATTCTTGATCCCTTCCCCAGACCTATTGTACCAGAAGCTCTAGGCGTAGGGCCCAGCAATGTGTGTTTCAGTATTTCCTTCAGATATCTCATTCACCTTGAGTTTGAGAACCACTGTCCAAAGAAACCAAGCCTATATGGGCAAAGAATGGATACCTGATTAAATGGAATTTTTTTTTTCAGGTAATGAAAAACGAGAGTTTATTCTGAGTAAGCAAGTAAAAAATAAAACCAACACTACATATGAATCTAAAAACAAAAGCAAACATGTAATAACAACAACACAAACCTCACCTCAAAGAACTTTAGTGCCAGGAGTTACCTTATAAATCTCTTCCAGTCCCCTGCTCCCTATTTAAAAGATTTAATTATGGCCCAGGAAGTTATAAATCATCAAAATACATACCCTCTCGTTTTGCCAGGCTCAGAGTTAGAACTCAAGTATTCCAACTCACGGAATTCGGCTCTTTTCACTGTACCCTACCAGCTCTGCATGTAACTGTGATGTATTTCCACATTTCCATAAGAAACGTAGGCGATGGACACATGCCTCCTCCAGTGGCCTCTTAGCCATGTCTCTAGTGGTGCAGTCATCCTATTTCACTTTTCATGCCTTGAACTGGTGGGAAGAACAAGAGCAAGGGACCATGCTTGGTGACTGTTTTATTGGGAAAAGAGTTATCTTCAATTTCACTCCTATTCATACCACAGAATTATGAAATTGATAATCATGGCAGGTTATATAACTACCCTCCTTAGAAATACGTAAGAAATATATGTCAGCTCTTTGGGGAAAAAAAAGGATAGCCCTGTTTGGCGTGCAGCCAGAGCCATAGGAGAGGCAGCTTCCCTTGGCTCTGCCCTACATGTGTACTTCACCCAGAACCATCATCCCATTGATTTCCAATTGATTCTGACTCATAGTGATCCTATAGACAGAGTAGAACTGCTGCATAGCGTTTTCAGGGAGTGGCTGGTGAATTCGAACTCCTGGCCTTTTGGTTAGCAGCTGGGCACTTAACCATTGCACCACCAGGGTTCAAAGCTATCGTGGGGTCCCTCAAAGTTTCTATTCCTCTGGTGGGTGTGGTCTGGGAGTTTGGGGTTGCTCAGAGCAGTCAAGCCACGTCCTCCCGCCTCCTTCATCTCCCCTAGAGCCCTGGTGGCACAGTGGTTAAATGCTCAGCTGCTGAACAAAAGCTCCGCAGTTCGAATTCACCAGCCTCTCCTTGGAAACCCTGTGGGGCAGCTCTACTCTGTCCTATAGGGTCACTATGAGTCAGAATCCGCTCGACAGTAACAGGTTTTTGTTTTTTGTTTCTTTTAGAGCAGGCTCTAAAGGTTCCTGGGTGGTGCAAACATTTAAGCATACCACTACTAGCCAAAAGGTTGGCAGTTGGAACCCACCCAGAGGCACCTCAGAGGACAGGGCTGGCGATCTGTTTGTGAAAGGTCACAGCCTTGAAAATCCTATTGAGCAGTTTACTCTGCACACGTGGGTTCACCATGGCAACCAATAACAACTACAAGAGCAGGATATGGTCTGAGAAGAGCAAGGCACTGAGGTTCCCTGACCATTCTCTGCCAACAGCCTCAGCTTGGACAGAGCCAATCACAAGGAGCACACAGGTAATAAAGAACAAAAGCAGCTCCCTGAAATATAATCCTGACATTCCTGGAGACTGTGTGAAACCCTTTGGAAACTCTATGTTCCCTTGTTCAGAAAGAACCACCCTGGACCTGGTATGGCCTTCTATGAACACTTACATACCTCTGAACGGATCTTTAAGATAAACAGCCCTCCCCTTTCCTGCTAAGGGGAAGCTCTGAGCTCCACCTGTATAATTCAACAGATTTTAAAAGATCCATTCATTGTCATTTAGTAGCCACTCCACTGGGCTGTGGATATTATCTAATGCTATATTGGATGTCGCCAGAGATACGCTTCATATACAAGTGGATGCATTTCCTAAAACTCCAGGGAGGAGAGAGTGGGGGTGGTGGTGAGCATCTTGGAAGAAATTCTATCCATAAATAATATCTTGTGATTTAGTGATGCTCTCAAATCACTTCGTTATCCCCCTCAGCCAATGAGATGGCTTGTTATGCTTCTCAATGAACTGTCTGTGTTCTCCAGAGAGCCTGGGGCAGGAGAGGAAGGGAGAGGAGTGGAATAATAATGGTTACATTTATTCATCAAGAAAGCTGAGGAGCCCTGTGTAGCCTGGCCTACCTACACCAGGGATAAGAACTGAGAGCTAAGAGGGCAGGAAGGCCAAGAGCAAGCCAGGCTTAGTGAAGGGCTTAATAGACTGCAAATCCTGGAGCTGTGATTCTTGCTCGTAGCTTTTAGTCACTGCAGTGAAACCCAGGATGTATCCTTGTTATTATTCATAGGCAGAAGAATAATAACAATAAATAAACCCATAGCCGTCAAGTCAATTTCAACTCACAGCAACCCTACAAGACAGAGTAGAACTGCCCCATAGGGTTTCCAAGGAGTGGCTGGTGGATTCGAACTGCCAGCCTTTTTGTTAGCAGCCAAGCTCTTGACCGCTGTGCCACTAAGGGCTGCTTAATAGGCTGATGGGACTTAATTACACAGTGGCTACTTGGCACTGTCCCTAGGAACACAGAATCCCACCAATGGTGAGCCAATACTAGAGAGCAAATAGGGACACACCTCTTTCTCCTCCTTTTCCTCTTCCCTTTCTCTCTCCCTCATGGGATGCTGGAAGGATGAGGGGAGGAGGTGGAGGGTAAAATAGAAGCTGGGCGCTGGACGGCTCTGAAGAGACTGGGCTTAAATGAGAGAGGATTTATAGTCTAGTAGATGTGTCTTTTTTTTTTTTTAGATGTGTCTTTTCACCTTAACTGAGGCATCAGCCACCTATGGCAGGTTTGCCTTAAGACATAGAAGGCTTTTAGTGGCAGCTGCTATGAAGGAGTCTTGGCAAAGTTGTCATGTAAGAACACTTTGTCACCGCTTCCTTCTCCTTTCCCTTTTTGAGACCCATTCCGCAGCCCTCAGAATCCCTTGTCATAATACTAGCAACAGCAACCATAACAAGAGTGGATATTTGTGAAGTACTTTATAATTTACAAAGCACCAGGCCCCTGGCCTGTGTCTTAAATCACCATTAGTATCTCCTATCTCACTCATTGTAATAAAATTCTTCCCTTGAGCCAATGGTTTCCCATTCCATCCAAGGTTTCTCTCCCACTCTAATATGACTATTTCTTCCTTCCAGCTCCAGCCAACCCTCCTACTTCCCTACTAGAGCCAATCTCACGAAGTACTAATCAAGTTATTAAAATAAGGCGCACAACCCTTTGAATGACTAATGAATTGAACTTTCCACAAGGCGCGTATGGTTTTTGTCAGGGAAGCTTTCTTAAATTAACCCAAATTGATTTCTAATACGTGAAAAGGGGATGGAGGGCATGGAGACATAGGACAGGAAGTGCTCTGAGCTGGGGCCAGCACCAGAATTCTCCTCCCTGCTCCAGAAATGAATCAGCATCGTTTAATGTATTGCCTGCCCTGCTTCTGGGTCATGGTTGAAAGGACTGCATCCTCAGACTCCTTAAAGCTGAGCCATGGCTGGGGTAGGGGCTCTTCACACGGGGATCCTCACACCCAACCTAGGCCTTCCTGCCCTTTCGGTTCAAAGTAGGGGAAGAAGGAGAAAGACTATGAGTTTTTCAATTTTGAAACAATTTTGATTCCGAAAGGCTAAAAAGGAGTTTGCTTTTTGAATTTTCTTTCTTTTTTTTTAATTGTGATGTTTACGTAGCAAATGTGAAAGTTCACATAGCAAATTAGTTTCTTATAAAACAGCTAATACACAAATTGTTTTGTGACATTGGTTGCCAACACTGTCCCCTTCTCCACTGCAGGTTCCGTGTTTCCATTCGTCCAGTTTCCCTGCCCCTTCCTGCCTTCTCATCTTTGCTTTTGAACTGGCGTGTCCATTAGTCTCATGCACATGGTTGAACTATGAAGCATTTCCTTCACGTGTGTTGTTGTCAGCCCCGTAGACTTGTCTAATCTTTGGCTGAAACATGAACCTCAGCAGTGACTTCACTACTGAGTTAAAAGTGTGTCCGGGGGCCATATTCTTGGGGTTTCTCCGGTCTCTGTCAGAACAGCCAGCCTGGTCTTTTTTCGAGAATTTGAAGTTTGTTCTACATTTTTCACCTGCTGTGTCTGGGACCCTCTATTGTGATCCCTACCAGAGCAATCGGTGGTGGTAATGGGCACCATTTGGTTGTTCAGGGCTCAGTTTGGTGGAGGTTGTGGTAATTGTGGTCCGTTAGTCCTTTGGACTAATCTTTCCCTTCTATCTTTGGTCTTCATTCTCCTTTGCTCTAGCAGGGATGGGACAAGTTGATGTATCTCAGAGGGCCACTTGCAGGCTTTTAAGACCCCAGTCCCTATTGAACACAGTTGCATGTAGAACATTTTCTTTATAAACTATGTCATGCCAGTTGAGATAGATGTCCCCCCAAGACCATGGTCCCCAGCCCTCAGCCCTGTAGCTCAGTCTCTCAGGGCATTTGGATGCATCTGTTGAGCTGCTATGACTTTGCCCTGGTCAAGCTGTGCTGACTTCCCCAGTATTATGTACTGTTTTACTCTTCACCCAAGTTACCATCCATCTACTATCTAGGTAAAGTTTTTCCCTCGCCACCACTTCCCACCCTCGTAACCATCAAAGATTGTTTCTTTCTGTGTGGAAACATTTTCATGTATTAAATGTTAAATAAGAGTAGTGATAATGGGCATCCTTGTCTCATTCCCATTCTCAACAGGAACGTTTTCAGCCCCTCTCTGTTAAGAATGATGTTGGCTGTTGGTTTTGTATAAAAAAAAAAAAAAAAAATTTTTTTTATAGATGCCCTTTATTCTGTTGAGAAATTTCCCTTCTACCCCTATCTTATTGAGAATTTTTATCAGGAACAGGTATTGGACTTTATCAAATGCCTTTTCTGCGTTGATTGAGATAATCATGTGATTCTTATCTTTTATTTATGTAATGAATTACATTTATGGATTTTCTAATGTCTAACCATCCTTGCATACCTGATATGAATCCCACTTGGTTGTGGTGTATTTTTTCTTTAATGTGATGCTGAATTTTATTCGTTAGAATTTTGTTGAAAATTTTTACATCTATATTCATGAGAGACATTGGTCTGTAATTTTCTTTTTTGTGTGTGTGTCTTTGTTTTTGGTATCAGGGTTGTGCTGGCTTCAGAGAATGAATTCAAAAGTATTCCTTTTCTATGTTCCGAAAATAGTTTGAGTAGTACTGGTGCAAGATATTTGAATCCTTGGTAAAGTTCTCCAGTGAAGCCATCTGGGCCATGACTTTTTTTTGTTGGGAGTTTGTTTTATTACCTTTTCAGTCGCTTCTCTTGCTATGGATCTGTTCAGATTTTTGACCTCAGTTTGTGTTAGTTTAGGTGGGTAGTGTGTTTCTAGAAATTTGTCCATTTCCTCTAGGTTTTCAGATTTGTTGGAGTACAGTTTTTCATAGATGCTTTTTATTTCAGTTGAGTCGGTTGGAATGTCCCCTACTTCATTTCTTATTTGGGTTATTTGCTTCCTCTCCTTGTTTGTTTGTTTGTTTTGTTTTGTTTTTTGTCTGTTTGACCTATGGTTTGTCGATTTTGTTGATCCTTTCAAAGAATCAACTTTTGGTTGCATTGATTCTTCCTATTGGTTTTCTATTCTGTGAATTTCAATTATTTCTGCTCTGACCTTTATTATTGCCTTTCTTCCTGTGGCTGTGGGCTTCTTTTGCTGTTCTCTATATTTGTTTGAGTTGTAGGGCTAATGTTTTGATTTTGTCCCTTCCTTCTTTTTTTGATGTGTATGCCTATTCATATAAATTGACCTCTGAACACTGCCTTAGCTGTGTCCCATAGGTTTTGGTATAATGTGTCTTCATTCTCATTTGATTCTAGAAATTTTTTTATTCCATCTTTGATTTCTTCTATTACCCAGTAGTTTTTAAACAAGGTGTTATTCAGTTTCCATGTATTTGGGTTTTTTTTCCTTGCTCTTTCTGTTATTAATTTATACCTTTATAGTGTTGTGATCAAAGAAGATGCTTTGTATTATCTCAGGGTTTTGGATTTTGTTGAGAGTTGCTTTGTGGCCTAAGATGTGGCCTCTTCTGGAGAATGTTCCGTGTGCACTAGAAAAGAATGTATACTTTGCTGCTGTTAGGTGGAGTGTTCTCTATATGCCTATGAGATCAAGATGGTTGATTGTGGCCTTAAATCTTCTGTATCTTTGCTGAATTTCTTTCTAGAAATTCTGTCTTTTACCAAGAGTGGTGTGTTGAAGCCCTCTACTGTTATTGTGGAACTGTTAATTTCTCTTCTCTGTGCTGTTAGAGTTTGTTTTGTGTATGTTGGAACCCTGTTTTAAATTTTCATAACTGATGCTCCTAGTGTATATTATTGGCAAGAGAAACGAATAGCAATAATATGCAGGCTCAATTGTGATTAAAATGCTTATTTTCTTAAATAAAGACTAAAAATAAAATTATGAAAGAAAAATAATAATGGAAATGGGGACATCCTTTTATGAATATTTTTTTTTTTATAGTATTATGAAGCTCTTGTGGCACAGTGGTCAAGAGCTCAGCTGCTAACCAAAATGTTGGCAGTTCAAATCCACCAGCCGTTGCTTGAAAACCCTATGGGGCTGTTCTACTCTGTCCTATGAATCAGAATCGAATCGACAGCAACAGGTTTGGTATAGTATTATAGTCATTTTGCTCAGTTCAGCACAGTGTAACATTTGGCTAAGAGATCAGTAACCTGTGCTAGATATTTTTAATTCATTTTTATGCATTTTTACTATACTTGTCTTAATTAGGCTCATACTATACATGAAAAAATTTTTTTAATTTAAAATTATGAGCCCTTTCCTTACCACTGAAGATTTTAATTATAATGTTAATGGCTAACTCCCATCCCGTAGATGTACTATAATTTATATCACTTTCCTCTTGTTGGAAATTTAGGTTTTTGTTTTTATTTTTGTTTTAGCTTTTCTCATGTTGTTAATAATGTATAATAAATATCTTTGCACTTAAATTTCTTTCATTTTTTTATTATTTCCTTGGGATAGGTTCTCACAAAGGGGGGTTTTAGGTCAAAGGACATGAAGATGTGAGCTATTTTAAGACTTGAATTTTAGTGCCACTTCCTTTTCCAGCAAGATTGGATCCATTTACTTTCCCATCAGCAGAGTGTAAGGATGCCTGTGTCATCCTACTGTAGCTTATATGGAAAATCATTATTTTTAAAATATTTGCTTCCTATTTTTTTGTTTGTTTTTTTAAAGATCAATTTTTAAAGATTTATCATTTTATTCTACACTGCCATTTCCAGAAAATTCTGGGAGAAAAAAACAATTTAATTAAGCCATGCCAGTTTCCTTTGAGAAAATAAATTCAATTACCTAGAGTTTGTGAGTGAGCTTGCGTAGTATCCTCCTCTCTTCCCTACCCTACTGACTTTACGAACAGGAATTTTTTTTTTTTTTTTTTAACCACAGCTGAATAAAGGAACTGACTGCTAGGCAGTGACAGTTATTCTTCATTCCTGGCAGAAAATAAAATGCGCTTGGTCACATACCTTGTCTACCGATCACCTGCCACACAGCCACTCGCTCAGCCCCTTCTCCCAAGCACTGGAGAGTAGAGAAGCTGTGTGGCTAGCCACTGAAGCCACCAAGCAAAATTATATTAGTGCAGGGATACAGTAAATCATAAAATAGAAAGTCACAGTGTCCTTCACGTAGCATCCATGCACACACTGTCATGCAAAGTTGGGACTTGATAGTTTCCAGGGGTCATCAGTTAGCCTGCTCTCAGTACACCTGGACAGTGCCTTTCTGTTAAGTCCTGAATACATTTCTCTGCATCCTCTAGATGAAAACAACACTGTGCGCTAGTCATCTTTGTATTCCCATCAGTCAGCAAGTGAGCCAGAATATTCTAGGTGCCCAATAAAGCCTATCGTTGTTAGCTGCCATTGAATTGACCCCCAGTGCATGGCAATGCCATGCACGGAGGGATCAAATTGTTGTAATCCATGGAGTTTTCATTGGTTGGATTTTCAGAAATAAATTGTCAGGACTTTCTTCCTAGTCCATCCTAATCTGGTAGCTCCACTGAAACCTGTGTAGCATCATAGCAACACCCAAGTGCCACTGACAGAGGAATAGTGGGTGCAAGTGAAGTACATTGGCCAGAAATTGAGCCTGGGTGGTAAACAGTGCTCAGGTGCCTTTGTTTTTCCTCAACTTATCACTTTTCTTTTCAGTTTTGCTTTGGACTGATGGTAGATTGTTCTTCATTCTAGTCACCAGCTATAATTCTTTAAGATAGCAAGGTAAATTCACCTAAATCTTCATAACTTCATACATCGTGGGGAAGGGGCAGAATAAGGTAGATGAGAACCTGAATCCCTTCACCACCTCATGCCTCCTGGCTTGGAACTGACAACTCTCCACATTCAAAATACTCAGAGGTTCCATTGACACTGGATGAGACCTACTCTCTTACCAAATGCGTTTGGATAAACTCCGGATCAAGTTTAATCCTTCAAAACCTTAAGAGTTCATCTAGTGTGTAAAATATAAAGCCTGGTCGTAGTCCTCTTTCCTGACCGTTCACTTGATGTCTTAGTTACTTAAGTGCTGCTGTAACATAAATACCACATGTGGGTGGCTTTAAAAACAGAATTTTAATTTTTTCATGGTTTTAGAGATTAAAACTCCAAATCAGGGTCTCTGCCTTGTTGATTCCTTCTTTGTAGGTAGCCCGATGTCTTAGTCGTCTAGTGCTGTTATAAAAGAAATACCACAAGTGGATGGCTTTAATAAAAAGAAATTTATTCTCTCACAGTCTAGTAGGCTACATGTTCAAATTCAGCACATCGGCTCCGGGGGGAGGCTTTCTCTCTCTGTTGCCTCTGGAGGAAGGGCCTTATCATCAATCTTGCCCTGGTCAAGGAGCGTCTCTGTGCAGGGACCCTTTGTCCAAAGGATGCTCTATGCTCCAGGTGCTTCTTTCTTGGTGGCATGAGGTCCCTTTTCTTTCTCTTAGCTTCTCTCTTTTATAACTCAGCAGACATTAGTTTAAGACACAATCTAATCTTGCAGATCTCATCAACGTAACTGCCATCAATCCCATCTCATTAACATCACAATGATGGGATTTACAACACATAGGAAAATCACACCAGATGACAAAATCGTGGACAATCACACAATACTGGGAATCGTGGCCTAGCTAAATTGATACACATTTTGGGGGGGACACAATTCAATCCATGACACCCCAAGTGTTCTTGGTTCTTTGGCTTGTAGACAATCCTCACGTAGCATCTACCTAACTACCTTTGCCCCACTTCATCCCCCATACACCCACCCCGTGTGTGCATGTCTCTGTGTCTGTTCTGCTCTTTTTGTAAACCAGAAGTGATTAGGTTTAGGATCTGCCCTGCATTGATATGGCCTCATTAACATAACAAAGAAAACCCTATTTCCTGAAAGGATTACATAGGTATAGGCATTAGAATTCAAACACATAGTTTGGGGGAACACAATTCAATCCATAACACTTAGACTTTTGAAACAGTCCTCTATCTCTTTGCATAAGTGAGCTACAAGTGACCGTAATATTCTGGTTAATTTGGTTCTCTGGAAACTGATGGTTCATCAGGTTCCATAGTTGTTTCCGTCTTTGTTTTTGGAGTAAAATGCATATGACGTTCCTAGCACAGTAAGTATTATCTGGTGGGTGCCACTTCTGATGATTGAGCATACCTCCAGGCCGTCAGTCTTCTCATTATATTTGACCCTGAGCCCCTTGAGAGCAAAGTCCTTGTCCTGGACTCCTCTCAGCTGAGCATATGGCCTTTCACAGAGTACAGACACCTGTGTACCAAGAGCTGAGTACAGGCTGTGTGCACTCTGCAAGCTGTAGATACCGAGACTCAGATAGTCGATTTTTATACCTCATGCCTTGAAAGTTGTTATTATTTTTAAGTCTTTCGTGTGGGCTGATTTCTTTTCTCCTTATATTATCTCAAAATGAATAATAATATGAAATAATTCTAGTTAGTTAAGATGATTTTTAATCAGAAATGTTTATCCTTGTTTTTTTCTGGAGCAAAAAGCCAATTTGTAGTCCTCTGGGAGCATTGTTTTAGGGTAATTTTTGCCTTTACTAAAGGTCTAGGTTTGAACATGATATAAAAGTGCCTTTAGGCTTTAAAATCATAGAAATTCATGCCTGAAATGTACATTAGCGATTCTGCAACATAACGCTGTGAGCTTTTTTTTTTTCCTGCACAACTGCTGTCACGTGCCTTCTGGGTTTCTTTAGGACCCCTTTTAAGTCCCTTGCTGCAGCTGTCAGGAATTCACCCTGACATCATCAGTAGGGCAAGCCAGATAAGAGAACCACAGCCGATATTTATTCAGCATCTACCATGCATCAGGTACTGTGGGGTCTGTTTGAAAACTGCATGAGATACCATCCCATCCTTCTACAAACACACATGCTAATGAAACAAAAGACAAATGAGCAGTTATAGCCTATTGTGGTAAATGTGGCCTTGGAAGTATTACAGAGAGACTAAAGAAGAGTAAGCAGGTGGAATGAGCTGGGTATCACAAATCAGCTATCTCTTTGATCACTTTGGAAACTCATCTAATTGCTTCCTGTCAGAAATTAAAACATTTGTTGTTTTTTTAGAAAATAAAATATTTGTTATTGTTGTTGTTGTTAGTTGCTGTCAAGTTGAATCCAACTCATGGTACAGCATGAGTTACAGAATAGAACTACACCTTAAGGTTTTCTTGACTGTAATCTTAATGAAAACAGGCCACCAGGGCTTTTCTTCCATAGTACTGTTAGTGAGTTTGAACTGCCAACCTTTAGGTTTGCAGTTGAGCACAAACCATTTGTACCACCAAGGACCTTACAATATTTGTTAGGGAGTTGCGGATAGACAAGTTTTAATTGATCACCTCTATTTTGGCCAGGTAGAAGGCTATATGACTCTGTGGGTGTTCTAAAAAGATGTCCTGTAATACTAAATTTCTGAGTGTCAATGGCATGCAGGGTTTTGTATCAGAAGTGACATTTAGGAACATGGACCCTGACCTGGAAGTCTATGATGTATTGTGTGAGCTTGTAACAGACACAGGTGTGTGCATGTATCTGCAAGCGCAGCAATAGACAAAGGGAGAAAAGTTGTCAAAGAAGATGAGGAGGGAGAAGAATGGGAGAAGTACCAGAGAATGAAAAACGAGTGAAAAGACTTCTTGAGCTGCAAGCAGAAGACTTTATAATGAGTCTTCTGCCATGTATAATGAGACTAAGACTTTACCTAGCCAACAAATTGTTGGCAATGATCATTTGTATTTCCTTCCATCACCACTTACAAAGGCAATGGATACTAGGCATGTTGATTTTAATATAAGAAAAGGCTAGGACAAAAAAAATTCAAAATGCGATGACATATTGAAAAGGAGATTTGGATTTTAGTCCCAACATTGGCTTTAACAGCTATAGGACCTAGGACAAGTTACTTCACCTCTCTTTCCACAGTATTTTCATATATGCAAAATATAAATCAGCATTGGGTTCCTTTGAGGGTTTGTCTAGATTATTCAAATTGCCATATGATTCTTCATTTTACACAAGGATTCGTCACAACTTTCCCTTAGAAAGTAGATTCCTTTGCTGTGTTTAAAACACGAATGATACCAATTTTTGTGAAACACTTTCTTATGTTGCCTTTCAATTACTGCACACTTTTTGTCCATGTATAAAATTTTCTTCCCAAATGGATTGTCATCTGAAGATAGATAATGCCTTCTACCGCTTAGTCTTACCTGCAGTGTTATTTACGATGTTGGGCTCACAGTGACCGTTCATTGAATGTTGGCTGAAAAACATTGCTACCTATGAAATAAAACGGTACTGAAAAGAGATTGGGTTAGGTTTAATTCTACCTAATTTTATAATCCATAGTAAAATATTATATCTTTTTCTTAGAGTAAGTCTTCTTGAATGGTACCCAATGATGACCCAAAATATTTGTTGCCTGAATACCATGTGTCAGGAATTGTGCTATGCACAGTAAATAGATAACTGAAGGGAAACAATTTCTCCCCTTAAGACAATTGCAGCCCCTCTGCAGAAAATATTATATCACTTGTAATACAATATACTATTACAAGTGCTTAAAAGGAGTTATTGTGAGGTGCAATGAAATACACTGGCTATACCCTCTTAGGATTGCCAGTAAGCATTCACAAGGGAGGAGATTCTGAAATTGGCTTTTGTAAGAAAAGTAGAATTTGCAATAAGGAGGTATGTAGTAGGGCAATCCAGGCAATGGAGAGAAGTGTGTGATTAGGCATGAAGGCACAGGAAAGTTTCCAATATTTGTTCAGTCATTTGATATAAAACTGTTTACCTAGCGCTTGCAATGTGACAGGCACTATGGTGAGTGCTGCGAATCCAAGGGTAAACAAGGCATACTTGCTGCTCTCCACAAATTTTCAATTCCTGAGTACAGAGTAACTCAGGAGACAAGCACCAAGTCCATCCTGGTATTTGAGGCCAAGCTTCACAGAGGCAGAGCCACTGAAGGGAAGTGGTGAAGTAACAGAGAATTAGCCTGAGATGGGGCAGAGTGATGGCAGGAAATGACAGAGGGGAGCTCAGTGAAGAGGATAAAGAAAGCACAGCCTTCCATGAGACCACAGGTGGCCACCAGAGCTGGTGTTAGGATGCTAGAGGAGAACATGGCAAGAAATGAGGCTCTTCGCCTTAGAGTCTCCATTGTAGAAGGGCCTCCTATGCGACCATGTGGAGGTAGAAAAACCTAAACTTTATGGTCACTGGTGATGACAGTATGAGTAGGGCCAGATCATGAAAGACCTTGTTTGTCATAAAATGTGTGCAGATATTATCCTCTCAGGAAAGAGAGAGAGAAGAAAAGAGAAGGGAATGAAGCAGAAGGGAAAAAGAAAAGAGGTCATCGAAGAATGTAGACATGGGGAACCATGTGTTAGAAAGACAACCTGTCAGCTCTCTGGTCAATAAATCAGAAGAAGATGAGATGAATAAAAAGCTGTTGCAGAGATGCAGATGAAAAATAACCAATCTGGCCTGAGCAGCGACAGAGAGAATAAAGAAAAGAGGAGAGATTCAAGAAACATTCAGGAGACGGAATAGGACTCAAAACTGATTGCGCAAGAGTGAGGGAAAGGAAGGAATCCAGCTTTACTCCCACATTTTGAGTCAGGTTAGTGGCTATGTGTTCCACTACTAGCCAAAAGGTTGGCAGTTCAAACCCACCCAGAGGTGCCTCAGAAGACAGGCCTGGTAATTTGCTTCTCAAAGGTCACAGCCTTGAAAACCCTATAAAGCAGTTTTATTCTGCCCACATGGCGTCATTATGAGTTGAAAATGACTTGTCAGCAACTAAAACAACATTGCCGTTCTCAGTTACGTAATTCAGTACAAAGCACAGGAGTTGGAGGAAATATAGCACGTTTAATGTGATTTTATAGCACAACAGTTTATATTTTACAAAGCATTCACCTCAAATCCTTTTTGAAGCAAGGTGACTCTCAATATGTTTGCAGCTTACATGTACTTTTACATATGTGAGAAAGTTATGTTATCCGCATTTTATGTGGAGGGGACTGAGTTTATCAATGAGGTTGAATGTCTTGCTCAAGGTCCAACAGATAGTAATTAGTAAACCTGGGTCTGGATCTCAGTCCTTCTCATACCAAGTCCTGTGTACTTTTCATTGTACCATTTTTTGTCACTGTATCCAGTTTACCATACATTTAACTGTGTTGTGATTATTTATTTCAGTAGTTGAACAGTGACCCCAGATGTAGACCCAGGAAGCTAAGATATTTATAAGGGTCCTTCTTGAGTAAACTGACACTAAGATGCCATCATGGCCACTGTCCCTCTCTCACCTTCAAAACCAAGGTGATGCATACAGGAGAAAAAAGGGCCAGGAGGCAACTGCCTACTTGGAGAACTATCATTTTTAAGGTTTGCAATCTTCCAGCATATCCTAGTCAACTATTAGTTACCTGAGGCCCAACAGCTCTTTTTATTGCTTATCTTTCCAATTTTTAAAAAATAATTTCCAAAGCACACAAGCATGTTTTCAGGAAAATAATGTTAGAGAAAGATATTCACGTGGATAAGTTTCCTACAGAAGCCCTGGTGGCGTAGTGGTTAAAAGCTACAGCTGCTAACCAAAAGGTCAGCAGTTTGGTTTCACCAGGTGCTCCTTGGAAACTGTACGGGGCAGTCCTACTCTGTCCTACAGGGTCACTATGAGTCGGAATCAACTCGAAGGCAATGGGTTTGGTTTGGTAAGTTTCATACCGGTACAGGATGTACCCATACCACACCCCGCAACCATGCTCTACAGGACACTTTAACACTATCGCTCCCTCAGCAGTTGGCCACAACACACTAGCCAACCTTTGGTAACATTGCCCAGTTCAGTCAGTGCAAACTCAGATTAGGTACCAGCAAGAGAATGCCAGCTGGTTTGCACAGACAGACCTTGCTCTTTTATCTACTTGTGTCCTCTTATTTCAACAGCCCCAGCTTACAGAGGGTGGAAAATCCCTAAAACACACAGGACTGAGAGTCGAGAAGGGAACGAATTAGGGTTATACGAGTTAAAGTTAGTTTCTTAGCCATGTCTTTAGGAATGTTGCCCCAGGAAGCCCCAATACACACCATTTTTAAAGAATGTTTTTAAATAATTCAGAGGTACATTTGCTTTATTTTCAGATCTAGACTTTTGTTTCAGGGTTGTTGTTTTTCTAGCAATAAGATAAACAATTGGGTACTCGACTATTAGCCAAGAGGTTGGTGGCTCAAACCCACCTCAAGGCCCAGGAAGACAGGCCTGACGATCTGTTTCCTAAAGGTCACAGCCTTGAAAACCCTATGGAGCAGTTCTGCTCTGCACACATGGGGTCACCATGAGTCGAAATCAACTCAATGACAACTAACAACACTGTTGATTTTCATATCATCAATTCTCATATTAGCACCTGTCAGATGCTGAGAAACTAACATGCCTAAATGGGTCTATGCCTTGTAGGCAGATCCTTACTCTTTTCTATTTGTTTTTTGGTTTGTTTGGTTTGTTTTTTTGTTTTAATTTATATGACTAACCTATTTTCAAAAAGAAGTGTGAACTGCTTAAAGAAACACCATAGAATCCTAGATCCGAAGGGACTTAGCAATCACGTCAGTCGGTTAAACCCTTTTCCCCACGAATAAAAATCTACAGGGAACACGGAACTCCAATGTAAAAAACAGGCCAAAGTAGAACTGCTCAGGCTCAAGGGGGTAGGGCTTCTGCAGCCACCTCCTTGCTTGCCAGAGGCCCCAAGATAGCTCTTTGAAGACACCCAAGAATTCAGAAAACTCCATTTAAAACCCCTGAGGATCTGTTTAACCCTTTCCTTTTATAGATGAGGAACCCGAGACTCATAGTGATAAGCGACTTATTCAAGGCCACGTGATAGAAGAGGTTTAAAACCTGGATCTTCTGTCTCTCTGGACCAGTTTTTTTTCCCCCCCAGTAAGAAGTCTGAGAACATTCGTCATTTGTAAGACTAAGATTTATCTTTCTGCTTACAGAGGGGAGAAGGTAGGGCAGTTCCTGAGAAAATTGATAGAAAAGATGAAAAATTCCTGTCTAAGAAAAATTCCTGTCTATGTAGCATTGTTAAATATAAAAAAATAATAATAATAAAAATATTGTTAAATATAAAAAAAAATAGAGAGAGACTGATAAAATGGTTTCACGCACCACTGCAGCAGCACTGGAGCCCTGGTAGCACAGTGGCGAAGAGCTATAGCAGCTAACCAAAGGTCAGCAGTTCAAATCCACCAGCAGATCCTTGGAAACCCTACGGCCAGTTCTACTCTGTCCTATAGGGTTGCTATGAGTCAGAATCCACCTGACAGCAATGAGTTTGGTTTTTTTATTTGGTAGCAGCATCATTTACATTCAATCGATAAATGAGCTGGATTCAGAGGATTTTATTTAGTAACAAAGAAAGCACCTATCTGAAGTCTATATACAATGGCTACCTTCTTCTCCCCAGGCTCCATCAGCAAATTTTCTGAGATGGACATGAAATAAGCAATATTATATGTCTTTAAAAAAAAAAGACTCAAACCTTATCCTGGGTACAGTGGTCTACCCAGGTTTATCTACAATTAAGGACGCTTTTTATGAAGTGTGTCCTCTTCTCACAAGAATCATAATTGTCAGATGAACTGAGGCTTCTGAAGACAACCCCGTGTGCCTTATAAGACAACACCCACATGGAACAGCTTATGGGAGACAGAAGATATGGAAATAGATTTAGAGCTTTTTCACTAAAGTATTTCATACCCTTGATTTAAATGTGCAATACATTCATTAAAACAAAATAAGAACAAAGAACCTAGAATGCACCAGATGTATACTTTGAGTCAACCTGCCTCTCCCCTATGTTTCTCAAGGACATGGGCTGCTTTAAAAGAAGGAGCAGATGGTCTCTATTAGAAAATTGGATGCTTGACAGTCCACATCTCAAATGTTAGTGTGAGAAAGATAAACAGAGGTGGTTCACCGCTCTATTTCCGTTAAGTATATGTCACATATATGTGTCATACATATGTGTATATGTATATCCATATACACACAAATACACACATATTTGTATTGTGTGTATATATTTATTCAATACTTATTCAATCTATATGCTGAATGAATAATCCGAGAGCCTGGAATATATGAAGAACAACGCGGCATCGGAATCGGAGGAAGACTCATTAACAACTTGAGATATGCAGATGATGCAACCTTGCTGAAAATGAAGAGGACTTGAAGCACTAACTGATGAAGATCAAAGACTACAGCCTTCAGTATGGATTACACCTCAACATACAGAAAACAAAAATCCTCACAACTGGACCAATAAGTAATATCACGATAAACGGAGAAAAGATTGAAGTTGTCAAGGATTTCATTTTACCTGAATTCACAATCAACAAGCATGGAAGCAGCAGTCTAGAAATCAAACAAGGCATTGCCTTGGGCAAAAGTGTAAAAAAGCAAAGATGTCACTGTGAGGACTAAGGTGTGCTTTACCCATGCCATGGTATTTTCAGTAGCCTCATATGGATGCGAAAACTGGACAATGAAAAAGGAAGACCGAAGAAGAATTGATGTATTTGAATTGGTGTTGGTGCTGGTGAAGAATATTGAACACACCACGGACTACCAGATAAATGAATAAATCTGTCTTGGAAGAAGTACAGTCAGAATTTTCCTTAGAAGCAATGATGGCGAGACCTTATCTTGCTCACTTTGGATGTGCCATCGAGAAGGACCAATCGCTAGAGAAGGACATCATGCTTGGTAAAGTAGAAGGGTCAGCGAAAAAGAGGGAGACCCTCAATGAGATGGATTGACACAGTAGCTGCAACAATGGGCTCAAACTTGGCAACTGTTGTGAGAATGGCATGGGACTGGGCTGTGAGAATGGCATGGGACTGGGCTGTGAGAATGGCATGGGACTGGGCTGTGAGAATGGCATGGGACTGGGCGATATTTTATTCTCTTGTACATAAGGTCACTATGAGTTGGAGGTGACTCAACAGCACCTAACAAGGACAGGTGTAAATATAGACGCAAACACACATCCCATGACCCCACACCCAACTAGGACACCTCAATGAAACTGTCTAAAGCAAAACAGTGTGCTTGCTGTAAATTGCAGAACCCTCTCCCAGTTTCAACTGCTGCTGCCACAACCAATCTCCTCTGGAGTAGAAATTCAAGATAACATGGCTACTGCTGCACTCATCTATTCGGGGTTTCACAGCCACACTGGGCATCCTTGTGTGCCCTGAATGACATCCTGCCTGTCCACAAAGACAAACAAGCAGGAGACAAATAGTACCAAGGTAATATATTCAGGTCATACAAGAGAGAATTGGAATGAAGCTCAGTGCACACTTTGACCTTGTCCTCACCGCACCTTTCTTACGGGACTCTGACTCTACCTTGGCTGCAAACAAATAGGGCATTTCCCATTGCTTTTCACTGGATTACTATGTGAAGGCAAGAATTGCCTGTTGAAAACTAGTGTTGTCTGTCGTGAGAAACTCAAGCATCTCTTGTCATAGAGTTTAGGAAAATCAGAAGGTTGCAGTATGAAAAATCGAGGTCCATAGCTATGAATACAGTATTCAATGACAAAGTACAGCAAATGCAGGAATAAAAACCTCTGATCTTGTAAGATATGACCAAAGTTGTATTCCCACCTGTGGTGTATTTTAGAGTACTACAGGGTATACAATGAAGATATCTGTTATGTGCTTTCTTTGGAAAAGTATTTCTAATGGTTATTTGAAAAGTAAATAAATAGAATGAAAATAGCTGTGTCCAGCTGAGATATTATCTAAACACTGGGTGGGAAGCCATAAAGGCAGATGGGGTTTGGTTATAAGGTTACGCTTCAACAAAAAAGTGAAGGACACAACAGCTTGTAAATAACTATTGCCACAGAAATTAAAAGCAAGGAGATACGACAGAGAAAACTTTTTTTTTCCTTTTTATAGTAATTGGATTTTTAAGGCTCATTGTTTATAGCCTGATACCCACAAAACTATGGAGCAGCTTTGACAATCTATGTGGAGTCGACACTTATATTGTGCCTGCAATAACTCATTCCAAAACCAAAAACCACACCCATTGCCATCAAGTTGATTCCGACTCCATTAGAAGATGTATATTTTAGAAGCTTCACAACTTCTATAGAGAGGCACATTTTGCTTGGAGTTTGTAAGTGAGTATATGTGTGTGTGTCTGTAATTTTTATATTTATATTTTATACTTATATACAATTATAAAAGTAATTATATTACTTTGAGCTAGGAATGTTCAACCGTCTCTCCTTTATCCCCAAGGTAAAGACGTAAACGTCTCAATCTTAACTATCAGAATTTTACTATTTCACAGTTAAATAACATCTACCCGGCCAAAAAAAGACAAAGTACTATATACCTTGGAGGCTAAAAGAGGGCAATCTAGTACGTATTTGAGGAAGAGTAGGAAATCTTTAGCTTTACTGTATTTTCTTACTTTTTGATGATACCTTGTTAGTGTATCACAGCAGTAGGTTTTTTTTTGGTTTTACCTTGTTAGTGTAGCCTCATTCTTGCATGCTAGAACCTCGTAGGTGTAAGTTAGCATCCTTTCATTCTTAGCGCTCTCCTTCCGCCCTCCCCTCCCTGTACCCTCTCCTCTGCCCTTTCCTGTATAATTGACAGGTGTCTGTTTCCATGTATAAATTTGTCCTGGAGCAAAGATGTAACTGATAGAATTATAAATTCGCATATAGACTGTTTCTTAGGTCTTCTATCAGCCTTAATTACCCTAATTCCAGATAGTAGCACTGTTGTAACTTTGGAAGTACTTTAAAAAGAGAACTGAAACAGTATTCAATACAGTACGAAGTAACCATAACAGTATTAAAAGGCAACAATCATTTGCTAATGATGTCACAGTTGCTGCCACAAACATTAAAGCACATTAATAGATATAATTTCTGTGAATATACCATGGACTGCCAGAGGAAAGAACCAAAAAAACCAAAAAACCAAACCCATTGCCACTGAGTCGATTCGGACTCATAGCAAACAAATCTGTCTAAATAGAGACCAGATTGTCCATGTTACTGTGGTAGTGTTAGATATGACCCAGCACATTTCTGACCTGGAGTGTTGGTGTTAGCTTATTAATATTCAGAAAGATAAGATTGATATGTTGTTGACTGTCTAGCTGCAAGTGTAGTGTTTGTTTTCAGTAATTTTCTCCCTGGTTTTAGTCTTTTAAGCAAATATAACTATGATGTTTAACAGACAGTGAGTATGAGAAATACAATGTTTGATGTATGTCCACAATAGAGGTTTTGTTTTGTTTGCTTGCTTTTGCTAATATTTATTTCAACTTATAGTTTGGCCAGGAGATGAGGTGAAGAGACACTGGTCTTTTGTTAACTGACTCTTGACCTCACTACGTGTGTCAATAGATCTTTCTCTGGGGCTTAGCTTCATTTTCTAAGTAAAAAGATGGATTAAGTGATTTCAAAGATCCTTCCCTCTCCAGATTCTCATTGTTCTTAGGGTATTTCATTAGAAAGTAGTGTCTCCTAGTATGTATGTCACTATCTGTTAATGAACTGGCCACTTTAGGAAGCCCTGTTAACCATCTGAGGTTTTAAGCTAAAATAGAAAGTCACTTAAAGAGCACTAAGGTAGTTTAAATATTTTATACGCAGCATAATGTGTCTACCCTATTGCCAAGAAGTAGATTGACCCCGGAATAACTGTATCATAACATTCTCAACAGTCTAGTCTTGTAAGTAGCAAGTATAGCAAATTTGGTTTTATAGAGTGAAAGAGACAGCATTTTATTGAAAGACAAAGGTTGGGAGAACCAAACCTAATGGCTGGTAGGCCAGTACCAAATATGGCAATAAAATCAATCAATAGAAACACGTGTATTGGTTACCGACCGCTTCATTTGGCAGAGTGAGAATTTAGAATAATTAATTACATGACATGGTCCCTAAAGCCAAGGAAAAAACAGTTAAATTGAAGAGATAAGACAAGCTTTCATGAAAATGTCAACGACAATATAACGTAGTTTAAAATTAGGTGCTACGTACATGGTGGTACAGAAATCTAGTGGAACAGAGTTCATAAAGATAGATGATCCCGAATCCTAGACTGATCAGGAATGATTTTATGGAAGAGGCAGAAGTTGAGATAGGTCTTAAAGGATCAGTAGGTAAGGGCATTCCAGAAAAGAGAGGTCCTGAATAAACACAGAATTGTAGAATGAGAATGACGAAAGATGGACTGACTATAATACAAGATAAATGTAGGTATGTAGAGGAATCTGAAATTATATAGGAAGGGTGCCTCCAAATGTTTGAAGGTTAGAAAAATTAACTTTACCATGTCCATGTTAAAGATGACTGGTTGAACATACTTGTTAGCTTCCACTGACTTCCAAAACCTCACTAAAATGACAGTAAATAGTCTGAGTTTATTATGATGATGATGATGATGATAACCCCATTGCCATCGAGTCAATTCCGATTCATGGTGACCCTATAGGACAGAATAGAACAGCCCCATAGGATTTCCAAGGAGCAGCTGGTGGACTCAAACTGCTGAACTTTTAGTTAGCAGCTGAGCTCTTAACCACTGCACCACCAGGCCTCCATTGTTGTGGCAAATATATACGAATATGTGTATATATAACAAAACATTTGCCATTTTACCATTATTTATGCATACGATTAAGTGACATTGATGATACTCATCGTGTACAACCACCATCACTGTGTTTTCAGGTTCTTCAATCACCCTTAATGGAGACTCACACCCCCCCCACCCCTCCCGCCCCCGGAAACCACTAATGAACCGTCATCTCTATACTTTTCTCTCTTCTAGATATTTTATGAGTGGGCTCATACAATATTTGTCCTTTTGTGATGTACTTATTTCATTCAGAATACATAAAGAACTCCTACAATTTAACAACAGAAAGGCAAATAACTCAATCAAACAAATGGGCAAATGACTTGCATAGACATTTTACCAAGGAAGATACACAAATGACATGTGAAAAGATGCTTGACATCATTAATTGTTAAAAAAAAAAAAAAAATTGCCATCCAGTTCATTACTACCTACAGAAAGTAGCACCTTGAAAGCGCTGAAATTGTTCCCCTGTAGAGGCATAGGGAGGGTAAGGAGTGCCCCGGGGGCAAGCTCTAAGTTGTGCCCTCACCCCAAAATTTCAGGATAAATAGACGTTGATAGCAGCGACACGTCAGCAGAAATCCTGCCTTTCGTCTTCCTGCTTCAGCCAGGTGCCTTTTGTATTTGTGGCCCCTGGGAATGTCATTCTGTACTTCATCTGCTGCCCCCTTGGACTTGCACCCAGGAGCAAGTGTCCCCCTGTGTCCCACCTCACTATGTCACTGTTCCCCTACCCAAACATCTGACCATAATAAAACCAAACCTACTGCCATGGAGTCGGTTCTGACTCATGAGAATCCCGAAGGTTTCCAAGGCTGTAAGTCTCTACAGAAGCAGGCTACCACATCTTTTTCCTGCAGAGCTGCTAGTGTTTCGGATCTCCAACCTTTGGTTAGCAGTCGATTGCTTTAACCACTGTACCACCAGGATTCCTTCTATAGCATAAGCTCAAAAATACAAGTCAAGCTCATTAATCTTTTAGTTAGCATATTATGGCTCTACTTGAAAATAACATTTGCCCCTTCCTTACTTTCACTGATGAATATTGGGCTATGACGTGCTCAGAGTCATTTTTCAGCTTCATTTTTGCACTCAGCAGAGCAAGATCACATAGCCTGCCTTGACCCATGGAGGCTCTCAAATATGAAAGTATTAGTTTTAAGTTGCTGCATGATCTCTCGCAGCTGGCAGTGGAAACTGCGATGGTTAATAGAAACTGCTCAGTGGGACCTACCCCCTCAAAGTGGTGCTCAGGGCACAAGCCATGCCTGCCATGACTTAGATATGCCCCTGAGTCAGGGTAACCCCATGTGTGTGATGCCTCTGACATGGTGACCCCATGTGTGTCAGAGTAGAACTGTGCTCCATAGTTTTCAATGACTGATTTTATTTTTAAGTAGATAGCCAGAGCTTTCTTTTGAGGTTGCACCAATGCAAATCAAGAGTCTTTGTGTGTGTGTGTGTGAGTTTTAAGTGAAAGTCTATAAATCAAGCCAGTCTCTCATACAAAAATTTATACACACCGTGCTATATACTCCTAGTTGCTTTCTCCCCAGTGAGACAGCACACAGCCACCAGCCACCAGCCACTGAGGTTGCTCCTGAGAATGGTGCCTGAGGGTTCCCAGTGATTCTGGTCCGGCAGCTCCTCTCCATTTCTGAACCATCTCTCCCTCTCCCTGCAGCTCAGTTGATTTTTTAACTTTGCCTTTGATGTTCAGGGCTCCTAGCTAGTCATAAATATAATTGTTCACTTCGTTTTTTGGGTCTTTGTTGTAAGAGGGAACACTGGAAGTGTCTGACTACTCCACCATCTTGGCCCCACCACACACACTACAGTTATCTAAAAAAAAAAAAATTTTTCAAGGCAAAAATCCACTGGAAGAAGATGACAGGAAAGGAAGAAACAGCGTCAAGATTTTGGAAGCAGGAAAAGATGTAGATGAGTGGTCTCTGACATTGCAGACCCTGTCCCCACAAAAAGAAGAGGTATATTTGGCCAGCACTGAAGAAAACTGAGAGATGATTTGATTTTACTATGGAAATCCTTAAAACTCAGGGATTTCTAGAAGTAGAGATTACAATGGAGCTAAAAACAAGAAAACTGGCTTTTTGTTTATTTAAGAAACAGATAACCCAATCTACTTCTTTACTCTATGTAGCTGATGAACTAACTCAATTTCATTCCAGAGATTTTTTAAAAGTCTAGAGATTTAGTAGGCAGGGCCTAGATGGCAGAGTAGTCAAGCTCAAAATCCACCACAAAGGATAAGTAAGGACACTATATAATGATTAAAGGGTCAATACAACATGAGAACAGAACCATAATAAATACTTACCTACACAATGACAGGGCTCCAGAATACATAAAACAAACTCTAACAGCATTGAAAAGAGAAATAGACAGTTTCACAATAATCGTACAAGACTTCAACACACCACTTTCGGTGAAGGACAGGACATCCAGAAAGAAGCTCAATAAAGACACGGAAGAGCTAAATGCCACAATTGACCAACTGGATCTCATAAACATATGCAAGAACAGTCCAGCCAATAGCATCCAAGTATACTTTCTTTTCCAGCATACATGGAACATTATCCAGAATAGTCCACATATTAGGCCACAAAGCAAGCATTAACATAATCTAAAATATTACAAAGCATCTTTTCTGACCATAAAGCCATAAAAGTAGAAATCAACAATAGAAAAAGCAAGGAAAAAAAATCACGTACATGGAAACTGAACAACACCTTGCTTAAAAACTACTGGGTTTTGGAAGAAATCAAGGACAGAATAAAGAAATTCACAGAATCAAATGAGAATGAAAACACATCCTACCAGAACCTTTGGGACACAGCAAAAGCAGTGCTCAGAGGTCAATTTACAGTGATAAATGCACACATCCAAAAAGAGAAAGGGCCAAAATCAAAACATTAACCCTATAACTTGAACAAATAGAGAGCAGCAAAAGAAGCCCTCGGACACATGAAGAAAGGAAATAATAAAAATTATAGCAGAAATAAATGAAATAGAGAATAGAAAACAATTGAAAGAGTCAACAAGACTCTTGGTTCTTTGAAAAGATCAACAAAATTGATAACCATTGGCCAAGCTGACAAAAGAAAAACAGGAGAGAAAGGAAATAACCTGAATAAGAAATGACATGTGCAATATCACAACAGACCAAAATGAAATTAAAAGATTTGTAGCAAAATACTATGAAAAATTGTACTCTAACAAATTTGAAAACCTAGAGGAAATGAACAAATTTCTAGAAACAGGCTACCTACCTAAACTAACACAAACCAAGGTAGAAAAACTTAATAAACCTATAACAAAAGAAGAGATTGAAGAAGAAATTAGAAAACCTCTGACAAAAAAAAAAAAAGCCCTGGGCCTGATGGCTTCACTGCAGAAGTCTATCAAACTTTCAGAGAAGAATTAATACCACTACTACTAGAGGTATTTCAGAGCATAGAAAAGGATGGAATACTCCCACACTCATTCTGTGAAGCCAGCATAACCCTGGGACCAAAACCGTGGAAAGACACCACAAAAAAAGAAAATTACAGGCCAATATCCCTCATGAACATAGAGACAAAAATCCTCAACAAAATTCTAGCCAATAGATTTCAACAACATATCAAAAAAATAATTCACCATGACCAAGTGGGATTCATATCAGGTATGCAGGAAAGTTTCAACATTAGAAAAACAATCAATGTAACCAATCAGATAAATAAAACAAAAGATAAGAACCACATAATCTTATCAATTGTTGCAGAAAAGGCATTTGACAAAGTCCAACACCCATTCATGATAAAAACTCTCAGCAAATAGGAATAGAAGGGAAATTTCTCAATATAATAAAAGGCGTTTATACAAAGCCAACAGCCAACATCATCTTAAATGGAGAGAGTCTGAAAGCATCTCCGTTAAGGACAGAAATCAGACAAGGATGCCCTTTATCACCACTCTTATTCAACATTGTGCTGGAGGCCCTAGCCAGAGCAATAAGGCAAGAAAAAGAAATAAAAGACATCCAAATTGGTGAGGAAGAATTAAAATATCCCTATTTGCAAATGATATGATCTTATACACAGAAAACCCCAAAGAATCCACAGGAAAACTACTGAAACTAATAGAAGATTTCAACAAAGTATCAGGATACAAGGTAGACACACAAAAATCAGTTGGATTCCTTTACACCAACAAAGAGAACTTCAAAGATGAAATCACCAAAACAATACCATTTACAATAGTCCCCAAGAAGATAAAATATTTAGGAATAAATCTAACCAGAGACGTAAAAGACCTTTACAAAGAAAACTACAAGAAACTACTGCAAGAAACCAAAAGAGACCTCCTACATAAGTGGAAAAACATACCTTACTCATGGATAGGAAGACTCAACATTGTGAAAATGTCAGTTCAACTCAAAGTGATCTACAGATATAATGTAGTCCCAATCCAAATCCCAGTGGCATTTTTTAAAGAGGTGGAGAAAAAAATCACCAACTTCATATGGAAAGGGAAGAGGCCCTGCGTAAGTAAAGCATTACTGAAGAAGAAGAACAAAGTGGGAGGCCTCACACTACCTGATTTTAGAATCTATTATACTGCGTTGGTAGTCAAAACAGCCTAGTAATGGTACAACAACAGATACATAGAACAATTGAACAGAATTGAGAATCCAGACATGAATTCATCCACCTATGACCAGCTGATATTTGACAAAGTCCCAAAGTCTGTTAAATGGGGAAAAGACAGTCTCTTTAACAAATGGTGCGGGCATAACTGGATATCCATCTGCAAAAAAATGAAACAAGACCCATACCTCACACCAAGCACAAAGACTAACTCAAAATGGATCCAAGACTTAAATACAAAATCTAAAATGATAGAGATCATGGAAGAAAAAATAGCGGCAATGCTAGATGCTTGAATAAAAGGCATAAACAGAATACAAACTATAACTAACAATGTGCAAATACCAGAAGAGAAACTAGATAACTGGGAGCTCCTAAAAATTAAACACTTATGCTCATCAAAAGACTTCACCAAAAGAGTAAAAAGATTACCTACAGACTGGGAAAAAATTCTTGGCTGTGACATATCTGAACAAGGTCTAATTTCTAAAATCTATAAGATGCTGCAAAACCTCAGCAACAAAAAGACAAATAACCCAATTAAAAAATGGGCAAAGGATATGAACAGGCACTTCGCCAAAGAAGACATTCAAGTGGCTAACAGATACATGAGGGAATGCTCACAATCATTAGCCAATAGAGAAATGAAAATAAAAACTGATGAGATACCATCTCACCCCAACAAGGCTAGCACTTATCCAAAAAACACAAAATAATAAATGTTGGAGAGACTGGAACACTTATTCAGTGCTGGTGGGAATGTAAAGCGATATAACCACTTTGGAAATTGATTCGGTGCTTCCTTAAAAAGCTAGAAATAGAAGTACCATAAGATCCAGCAACCCTATTCCTTAGAATATGTCCTAGAGAAATAAGAGCCATCACACGAATAGACATATGCACACCCACGTTCATTGCAGAACTGTTCACAATAGCAAAAAGATAGGAATAACCTAGGTGCCCGTCAACAGACGAATGGATAAACAAATTACAGTATATACACACAATGAATACCATGCAATGATAAAGAACAATGATGAATCCATGAAACATCTCACAACATGGATGAATTTGAAGGCATTATGCTGGGTGAAATTAGTCAATGGCCAAAGGACAAGGAACAGTTTAAACACAGAAGAAAACATTCTTTGATGGTTACAAGGGTGGGGAGGGAGGGAGAAGGAAAGAATTATCTTAGGTGAGGGAATGACAACACACAATACAGGAGAAGTCAGCACGACCGAACTAAACCAAAAGTTAAGGAGTTTCCTGAACGCAACCAAACACTTTGAGGGACAGAAGAGCAGGGTCGGAGGTCTGGCAGCCATGGTTTTGGGGGACATCTAGGTCAATTGGCATAACAAAATTTATTAAGAAAATGTCCTGCATCCCACTTTGGTGAGTGGCATCTGGGGTTAAAACCTTGTGAGCGGCCATCTAAAATGCATCAATTGGTCCCAACCCACCTGGAGCAAAGAAGAATGAAGAACACCAAAGACACTGGGAAAATATTAGCCCAAGAGACAAATGGGCCACAGAAACAAGAGATGCCATCAGCCTGAGACCAGAAGAGCTAGATGGTGCCTGACTACCACCAATGACCGCCCTGACAGGTAACACAACAGAGAGTCCCTGATGGAGCAGGAGAAAAGTGGGCTGCAGAACTCAAATTTTAGTAAAAAGACCAGACTTAATGATCTGACTGAGAATAGAGGAACCCTCAAAGACATGGCCCCAGACTCTCTGTTAACCCAGGACTAGAACCATTCCCAAAGCTAACTCTTCAGGCAAAGATTAGACTGAACTATAATACATAAAATAGTACTCGTAAAGAGTGTGCTTCTTAGTTCAAGTAGACACATGAGACTAAATGGGCAGCTCCTGTCCAGAGGCGGGATGATCAGGCAGAAAGGGATAGGAGCTGGTTGAATGGACACGTGAAGCCTGGGGTGGAAAGGGAGAGTGTGTTGTCACATTATAGGGAGTTGTTCGGAGAGAACAAGGGGATACTGATTGGTTTAAAGTCAGGAAAGGTGTGTGTCAGGGTTGTATCCTTTCACCATACCTATTTAATCTGTATGCTGAACAAATAATACGAGAAGCTGGACTATATGAAGAACGGGGCATCAGGATTGGAGGAAGACTCATTAACAACCAGCGTTATACAGATAAAACAACCTTGCTTGCTGAAAGTGAAGAGGACTTGAAGCACTTACTAATGAAGATCAAAGACCACAATCTTCAGTATGCATTGCACCTCAACATAAAGAAAACAAAAATCCTCACAACTGGACCAATGAGCAACATCATGATAAACGGAGAAAAGATTGAAGTTGTCAAGGATTTCATTTTACTTGGATCCGCAATCAACAGCCATGGAAGCAGCAGTCAAGAAATCAAAAGACGCTTTGCATTAGGTAAATCTGCTGCAAAGGACCTCTTTAAAGTGTTGAAGAGCAAAGATGTCACCCTGAAGACTAAGGTGTGCCTGGCCCAAGCCGTGGTATTTTCAATTGCATCATATGCATGTGAAAGCTGGACAATGAATAAGGAAGACCAAAGAAGAATTGACACCTTTGAACTGTGGTGTTGGCAAAGAATATTGAATACACCGTGGACTGCCAAAAGAATGAACGAATCTGTCTTGGAAGAAGTACAACCAGAATGCTCCTTAGAAGCAAGGATGGCAAGACTGCGTCTTACATACTTTGGACATGTTGTCAGGAGGGATCAGTCTCTGAAGAAGGACATCATGTTTGGCAAAGTACAGGGTCAGCCAAAAAGAGGAAGACCCTCAAAAAGCTGGGTTGACACAGTGGCTGCAACAATGAGCTCAAGCATAACAATAATTGTAAGGATGGCGCAGGACCGGGCAGTGTTTTGTTCTATTGTATATAGGGTCGCTATATTTTCTTTTATGAGTCAGAACTGACTTGATGGCACCTAACAACAACCTTTTTTTTTTTTTAACAACAACAACATAACTAGGGTTACATAACAATATGCATATAAATTTTTGCATGAGAAATTAACTTGAGCTGGAAATTTTCACCTAAAGCACTAAAAAAAAAGAAGTCTAGAGATTTATTCCCTAGAGAGAACAAACCAGAGTTCATCATTGGTGTCATCAGGACAGTTGAGGATAGGGACTCTTTTCTAAAAGCAGAAGGATTCAGTGGGCATTTAGGTGCTGGATGTTGAGATCTGTAACCCTCTCCCCCTCCCCCCCACAGGATTCCAATCATGTTTTCTATCAATATTGTCCCCTCCAGTTGGGAGCCTGAAAGAGTCCTCTCCAGGAAACCTCACCAACCCAAGAGGAAAAATTATACTACCATGTTAGGTAAATGACAAAATGGCCGCACCAAATAAGTGTACTTGAAACTCAGAGTCAACACAGAATCCTACCATTAAATATGTGTGGTCCTAGCCTTAAATCTGTGGAACCAAAGATCAGACATTTGAAAAATCCTCTAGTAAGAAATTTAGGCGCTCCTTGGAAACTCTATGGGGCAGTTCTACTCTGTCCTATAGGGTCTCTATGAGTCGGAATCGACTCGACAGCACTGGGTTTGGTTTTTTGGTAAGAAGTTTAGAGATGGAAAGGATAAAACATAAAAACAACTTGGAGAAAACAGAAAGTCTGTAGAGAGAAAAAAATTCAAAAAAAAGAAAAAAAGATTTGTAATATCCTCAAAGACATGAGAAGGTAGTTTATTTACAAAACTATTAAGGCCTAAAAAAATTAACGAAAATAAAAACTCAAGAGGAGGATTGAAGATAAAGTTGAAGAAATCTTCAAGTTAGAATGACAAAATGATGAAAGAAAAATAAGGGAAAAAAGATGAGAAAATTAGAGAACAAGTTCAGGAAATCTACTTCAGGAATTCCAGGACAAGAGAACAGAGAAAATGGTGAGTAGAAAATAGTTCAGGAAGTTAATTTAAATTCTCTGAACTGACTTTCACGATCAACTCAGCCCATAATAAATGAACATATACCTCCACCAGGAGAATTCATCATGAAATCTCAGAATACTGAGTCAAACAAAAGATCCAAAAAGTTTCCAATGAGAGGAGGAAAAAGCTGGGTTTCATCCAAGTTGATTCTGACTCATAACGACCATATAAAACAGGGTAGAACTGCCTCATAGGATTTCTAAGGCTGTACTATTTTTTTTTTTTAAATCTTTACAGAAGCAGACTGCCACCTCTTCCTCCTGTGGAGCAGCTTGTAGGTTCCAACTGCCAACCTTTTGGTTAGCAGCCTAGCGCTTTAACCACTGCATCAACAGGGCTCCTCAAGTGTCATAAAAAGGATCAAAAATCCTTCGATCAAAAAAAAAAAATTGTTAGATGCAAAAGGACAAATATTGTATAAGACCACTATTATAAGATCTTGAGAAACAGTTCAAACTGAGAAGAACACATTCTTTTGTGGTTAGGAGAGGCGGGGGTGGGAGAGGGTTATTTACTGATTAGATAGTAGATAAGAACTACTTTAGGTGAAGGGAAGGACAATACTCAATACAGGGAAGGTCAGCTCAACTGGACTGGACCAAAAGCAAAGAAGTTTCCAGGATAAACTGAATGCTTTGAAGGTCAGCGGAGCAAGGGCGGGGGTTTGGGGACCATGGCTTAAGGGGACTTCTAAGTCAACTGGCAAAATAAATTCTATTAAGAAAACATTCTGCATCCCACTTTGAAGTGTGGCATCTGGGGTCTTAAATGCTACCAAGTGGCCATCTAAGATGCATCAATTGGTCTCAACCCACCTGGATCAAAGGAGAATGAAGAACACCAAGGTCACAGATAACTACGAGCCCAAGAGACAGAAAGGGCCACATGAACTAGAGACTTACATCATCCTGAAACCAGAAGAACTAGAGGGTGCCCGGCCACAACCGATGACTGCCCTGACAGGGAGCACAACAGAGAACCCCTGAGGGAGCAGGAGATCAGTGGGATGCAGACCCCAAATTCTCATAAAAAGACCAGACTTAATGGTCTGACTGAAACTAGAAGAATCCCAGCGGTCATGGTCCCCAAACCTTCTGTTGGCCCAGGACAGGAACCATTCCCGAAGACAACTCATCAGACATGGAAGGGACTGGACAATGGGTTGGAGAGAGATGCTGATGAAGAATGAGCTACTTGTATCAGGTGGACACTTGAGACTGTGTTGGCATCTCCTGTCTGGAGGGGAGATGGGAGGGTAGAGAGGGTTAGAAACTGGCAAAACTGTCACGAAAGGAGAGACTGGAAGGAGGGAGTGGGCTGACTCGCTAGGGGGGAGAGTAAATGGGAGCATGTAGTAAGGTGTATATAAGCTTATATGTAACAAACTGACTTGATTTGTAAAATTTCACTTAAAGCACAATAAAAATTATTTTAAAAAAAATTGTCCTTTCCAACACAATCACTAGAAACTAGAACACAGTGAAGAAGAAAAAAAAAACCCCGTTGCCATCGAGTCGGTTCCGTCTCATAGCGACCCTAAAGGACAGAGTAGAACTGCACCATAGGGTTTCCAAGGAGCACCTGGTGGATTCAAACTGCTGACCTTTTGGTTAGCAACTGTAGCTCTTAACCACTATGCCACCTAAGGCGGCTGTAACAGAAATACCACAAGTTGGGTGGCTTTAGAGAATAGGAATGTGGCTTTAGAGAATAGGAATGTATTTGTTCTCAGTTCTGGAGAGAAAAAGTCCAAATTGGTCTAGGTCATGTCAATTCCCCACTTTTAGGTAGTCTCTGGCATTCCTTGGTTCCTTGGCTTGTAGGTGATCTTCACATGGCATCTCTTTTCCCTGTGTGTGCCTGTGTGCCTCTGTGTCTAATCTGCTCTTTTTATAACTCAGAAATAATTAGATTTAGGACCGCCCTCTTTCCAAACATCCACAGGTACAGGGGTTAGGATTCTAACACACATTTTAGGGAGACACAATTTAGTCTATAACAGTAGTGAAGGACATTCCCATGAAAATGATGAAGGGGGATTCCAAGATGACAGCTGAGGACACACCTACATCAGGCCATATTAGAGAAGGCTCAAACAGAGGTTCCTTCAAGAAGATGAAATTGATAGACTGGCTATTGGATTTGAACTTATTTGACGAGTTTGATACATCTGGAGGTGATGTGGGGAAACAATTAATGAAAGTTACATAGAAAATTAAGGAAAGTAAAACTCTATGAATGCTGTGAAAATCAAAATTGTATAGGAAAGTAAAAATACTCATGGTGTATAACCTAGCTTAGCTGCTCTGTAGTGTTTGCATAGTCTCAAGAATATCAAAACTGAATATTGATCTAACTAAAATTGCCATATGACCACATTGGGAAATGGGAGTACTGAAAAGACACTCACATATGGGGGAGTGTGTTGTGTTAGGCAATGTCTAAAACTAGAAAATCAAGAAGTAGTCATACTGGCATTATTTTTAGAGAGGTAGAAGTAAAAAAAAGAAAAAGAAAACGAATGGGTTAAAATTTTGAAAATATTTACTTTGGGGAATGAAAATTCATTGAAGGAGAGATTTGGAGATCTACTGGTTTTCTAATAGGTTGATGCCTTCAATTATATGCAAATAAAATCTAATTTAAAAATCAAGCAGAGGAGTAGAAATATGATTCAGTGTGTAATAGCTATGGAAGAAATTTGAATAGAGAAGTGACCTGAGAGAAGTCAAGAAAATCTGTTTGATTTCAAGCAGGATAATGGCAACAGGAAGTGACTAGATTTAGACATGTCTGCTAGGAGATAAATCCAGCTGTGACAGACTGAGAACCCAAGCACAGTCTAACAGAATTTGAGAACAGGAAAGTACTCCTGCTCTAATCTACATCCTTTGAGCCCTGACTCACAGACTTCCTGAGAAGCACACAGACCTTCTCCGCACCTCACTGACGCCTTCCTTCTGTCTGAGGGCATGTTGCAGAAAACATCAATGAGACTGAGATTAAATATGAAGAAATACTTATGGTATTACTTGTGTCCCCAGAATACCAGTTCTAGGTGACCAAATTCATGTTCTCATACTTCTTGGCCTAGTGGGACGGTTGCATTTCAAGAAAGGATCTCATAGAAGTGTAGCAGATACATCTGAAAGGGTGTGTAATTGTGGAAGTTCTAGATATCCCACTTAGCATCTGCTTTTGAGATAAACTCAAGGTTGGTGACGTGCAGTTCAAATGGAGAAGTACAAGAGGAAGAAGGAAGGGAGGGAGGGGACATCTGAAAAGTCCTAAAACTTTCTGTCTGGGCCTTTTGGGTATTTTGGTTTATTTTAATGGTTAAGTTTCCTTCAAAACATGCTATTAGGGGAAAATAATAAAAAGTGAAGAAAAGTCGAAGTAAGGAAACCATAATTCATTGTTGTGTCATTCTGAGATAGTTTCTGTTCGTATTGGCTTTTATGTAGATGGAAATCATGTATTATGTGCATAATCATGTCACTGCCTGATAACCTTTTTATAAATATAAAAGCAATATATACTCACTCACTTTTTAAAAGATAGAAATTGCAAAAGGGAAAACAACACAAAATTACAGAATTCTACCACCCACATGTAACCAGTGTGATTATTTTAGTGTATTGCTTTAGGTATGAGATATTTAGTACCTATTTCATTTCTGAAACTATGTTCTTAATGATAACCTTGTTTATGTTCATTACTTTGTAAATATTCATTAAATAAATTTACATACATATCTACATATATATGGAAACCCTGGCAGCACTGTGGTTAAGAGCTGCTAACCAAAAGGTCAGCAGTTCAAATCCACCAGGGACTCCTTGGCAGTTCTACTCTGTCCTCTAGGGTCCCTATGAGTCAGAATTGACTCAACAGCAATGGGTTTGTTTTGGGGGGGGGCAGTTATGGTATGTATATGTAATATGAAACCCTGGTGGCGCAGTGGTTAAGAGCTCAGCTGCTAACCAAGAGGTCTGCAGTTTGAATCCACCAGCTGCTCCTCGGAAACCCTATGGGGCAGTTCTACTCTGTCCTATAGGGTTGCTATGAGTTGGAATAGACAGAGGCAATGGGCAGGTTATATATAATATATATGTATGTGTATATATACATATGTGTTCATGTGTATATACACCCACACACGCAAGGGCTGTATTGGTTCCAGTCTTTCAGCTTTAAAGGAACGGAAACACTTGGATTACTTTATGTGAAATGAGGAAGGAATTTCAAGGACAAAGATAAACTCAAGAAAGCAATCTCAGCAGCCAGAAATTTTCCTTTCAAATGTCAATAAAATAGATATTACTATGTTCTTTTTACAGATGAAGAAATTGAGGCTAACAGGAACTAAACAAATTACCAAGATTAAAAAAGTGTATAGTTATATGACCCTGGGGAAGTTATGTAAATATGTACACTTTAGCCCAGTCATCATTTACTTACTTGTATAGCTCTCGATATACTTCATAGACCTCTCACACATACACGTTGACTTTGAATCTTCTCTCATGCATGTAAATCCAACCCATCTTTCCAGGTCAAGTTCAGATCCCACCTCAGAATGATACATACCTATTCCCCCCGTCCCTGAATAAATGGAAGAAAGAATCACTTAATCTATTCATTCAGCAAAAATTACTGAGTACCTACTTACTATGTGGAGTTACGGAGCAGTGCAAATGGTTAACACATTCGGCTGCCAGCCAAAAGGTTGGCAGTGTGAGTCCACCCAGAGGTGCCTCGGAAGATAGGTCTGGTGAAAAGTCACCCATTGAAAACCATATGGAGCACAATTCCACTCTGACACGCATAGGGTTGCCATGTGTGGCATCGTCTCTATGGCAACCTTTTTTTCCACTTACTACATAGTTTAAAAAAAAAAAAAATCCCATGGCCATCGAGTGGATTCTGACTCATAGCTGCCTGTGAGACGGAGTACAAACACCCCACAGGGTTTCCAAGGAGTGCCTGGTGGATTCTAACTGCCAACTTTTGGTTTAGCAGCTGTAGCTCTTAACCACTATGCCACCAGGGTTTCTGAGTAACTTAAAACGAGGTGAAAACACTTAAGACCCAGATTATCCAATTATAGTTCAACCATTTATTTTCCTCCCCGCTCTGTAAAAGGAGCCCAGGTGGCGAAGTCATTAAGAGCTCGGCTGCTAACCAAGAGTTCAGCAGTTCAAATCCACCAGCCGCTCCTTGGATAGCCTATGGAACAGTTGTACTCTGTCGTATAGGGTCACTGTGACTCAGAATCAACTCGACAGCAACGGGTTTAGTTTTGTTTTTGTTTTTTACTCTGTTAAAAGTAGTTTGGGCTTTTCTTTCACTGGGCACTAGTAAATTATATGAAATCTGAAAAGAATATTTAGCATAATTATCTGTGAAATCAAGTCACTACTGGCTTTCATACCTTATATTTACACGAAGAATTATTTCAGAGATACCACATTGAAAAATTGCGAGAGGATTTTTGTCAGCCATTGACTAGTGAGCTAGCATGATCTTATAAGTAATAACATTTACTAATTCTTTGAAGTTTCCAGCTGTGTAAAAAAAATAGAATTTATTCCTATTGTAATCTTCAAATATTATATATCATGTAAAGTCATTGAGTGTAGGATAGACTATCTAACTGAACATCAAAAAACCTGTAAATGCATTGCATAAAATTTATTTGGCAGCCAGGATTACCTTTTAGCCTAAGAGTTGTGTAAAAGCATTTGGAAGCTTATAGGAAGCGCCTCTGCTTTAAAGCAGCTGCGGCGATCGTCGGAGGCCTTGTTCTGGGCACTGCCTGAGCCTGACCTTGCCATGGTCTCGTAGGATATATTCCCTGGAGCTGCTGGAGTCAGAGTGGAGCAGGAGAGCACCTTTCTTGCAGTCATGGTTTAGAATTACGAGCTACCTTCCTTGTCTCAGGTCCTCTCTCCCTTGTCCCTCTCTCATCTTCTCCGAAGTATCCAGGGCCCTCCCCATCATTTCTTCAGTAAATAAATATTTACTGAGCACTTACTAGGTTCCAGACTCTATACTGGGCTCTCATATCAATGTCTAAAGAACTTTTCAGGATGATAGAAATGTGCTATTATCTACTCTATCCAATATGGTAGTCACATGTGGCTTTTGAACATTTGAAATGTGACTAGTACAACTTAGGAATTGAATTTTTAATGTTTTTTAATTGTAATTATCTTTTTAAATTTGTAGTTAAATGGCTACATACGGCTAATGGCTACAGTATTGATATTACAGCTCTAATACATAAGAATCAATTAAACAATGGCGATTTTCTCTGTCTAGTGAGGAAAAAGACAGTGGGCCAACCCATACTCATAATAGAGTACAATAAGTGCTTTCGTTTTTTAATAAATGTAGGAAACTATGGTTTGTTCATTCAATAAATACTCATTTAGCAACTATCATAATCAAGGTACCATTAGCCATTATGGGAAACAGACAGCTGGTAGATGCCTAACTATGCTATTAAAAAGCAGAAATAAGGAATGAGACAATGACATGAGTTACAAAAAATGGAGTCAAGTTTCGACCCTATCTGCATATGGCACCTGCCAATTTCATTTCACTGGAGTTCTCACCTAGGCTCCCAGCATCTAAGTTGTTCCCAAGATTCTACCATTTATTCCACTCGATTTCTGTCAACCTGGGGACATTTTCAGAATCATGGCTTTATTGTCATCTTTTCAGAAAGACTCCTATGTATTGATCTTCACAGGCCTAGCTGAATCTGAGTGTGATTGCAGTGGGTGGGGACATTTTGAATAACATTACTGAACATCATAAGGCCACCTAAGCTCTCATCCAGCAGCTGGCTCTACAACACACACCAGGTAGAGAGGAGGAAGGGAAGCCATAGCCCACTCTTCTTCAGATGTGCAAAATTCTTCCTGTCCAGGTTTGCTGCCCATCTCGTCACCAGATAAGTTGTTCACACAGTGTATGTTTAGGAGAACCCAGGCTCAGTCAGGTTCCAGAATTGTTCCAAGGCATTTCTTTGAAATATTCCAAACTGTTGAGTCTCATAGACCACGAGGCATCTGTTGATTTGAGTGGGTTCTTGAGCCACCTGCTGTTTAACAGAGTGAAATCTGTCTTAAGGGCTTGGATGTAGTTGTCACATTAAAAATGGATACCAGGAACTGGCAGTAAATGAGAATGTATCAAATAGAGATGTGACAAAAGGGAATTTGTAGTCGGGGGTGTCAATTTTATTTACACTTTACATTAATGGATATAGAGAAAAGCTTGAGCTTCAAAATATGTGAATTGGCAGGAGACACTGGAAGTTTGAGGCCAGCTAATTCCAAAGAGTTGATAAATTTAACCTAAATTGTTTCCAAAAAGTAGGATAGGAAAGTAAAGTCAACCCAGGTAAGGATAGAAGTAGATTAAATTATATTTAAACCTACACTCTGCTAGTAAGTTCTGACAATAAGAAGGAAAACATTTAGAAAATTTAAATGATTTAAAATTTTTAGAGCAGGAAGCAGATTACTAACCCATTCATTACGCATTGCATATAGGTAAAGCGGGGACTAAGTGGAGAGTTGAAGTGACGTGGTCTGGGTAGCCCGATTAGGTGTTAACAAAGCTAAGCCTAGAAGCCAGGTCTCTGGGCTCAGTGTTCTCTCCATGTCACTGTTGTGACTACATTCCTAGTTTGTGAAACATATATAATTTTTTTTTTTTATAACGGTAAAAACCAAGCCTGTTTGATTATGACCATACCCCAGATTGTGACTGGCAGAAACACAAATTAATTCATTAATTTCCCTTTTTACTCTCTCTCAACTGGTTTGCTACTTGAATTTCTACATGAATTGCTGATTTCCAGACCCACACTCATACACTTCCACTCTCTTTACTCAACCATTTCTTCTACTCTTCTTTATTTCTGTCCCTCCTCTCTCACCCATGTCTCCATCCCCAAAGGGTTCTAGTGGAATGGGAACCATGGTAGATATCATGAGATAAGAAAAGGCAGCATGAAAATGGGAAAGGGAATGTGGAGAGAAGCAAGAGAGGAGCCTTAGCTACATTGTAGTTGCCTTACTTTCTCTGGAGGAGCACTGGAGGAACAACTGGGAAGACGTCTGAACATCCCACCTTCTAATACCTGATGGCCCAGAGACTCCCATCTCCTAACATTACAGCCCACAAACCCACCACCAAAATGTCCTACAGCTCAGACCCCATGCCTCAAATGTCCTCATCGACCGGACACATTGTCTTCCAATATCTCAGTGACCGAGGTTTATTATGAATGAAGTCAAGTTCTGTTCACCTCCAGGCGAAACATCTGTTTTAAAGTACCATCTCTCCATTCTCCTGCTCTAGGTGTTGCAGCACCACCGTTGCAAGGTTTGAGCAACAGCAAGTAAACCATCTTGAAATTTTTGGTAGCTAACTATTTGTACATGAGATTAGAAATAATAAAACAGGGGCACTCTGCCACGGTGCTGGACTTATACCATCTAAAGGAAGTTTACCATTGCCAAGTCAGGGTGAGAGATACTTTGAACAACATCACTGAATAGTATAAAATCAATCGGTTTTAAAAACATTTCTTAGCAATCTGGATTAATCACTTTGTTAGAGATGGGTCTAATTATCTTTTTTAATGAATACCTATTGTTCAAGTAGCTTTTATGCAGAGCAGACTGTACCAAACAATGTATTGATGAACTGAGAGGCGAGAGATAAGAAATGGGAAGAATACAATAGCCATTATGACCCACAAAAACTTGGGCAGACCCTGAAACAGCATCCATTTATTATTTCGACACAAACAGAATAGATTTGTTAAAATAAGAAGTCCACTCAACTCCATCTTGAGAGAAGACTGGTTGGCATGGAAATTAGTGCTCACTAGTTGTCAAGTGACTAATTCAGATGATGGAGTTGGATAGCAAGGGCTGGGATGGGACAGCCCCTTCAATGCTATGGAATATTTTGCTAAGATTATTGACTCAAATCCTCCCCCAACACATGTCAAAGTTTACATAAAAGAACTCCCAGATTGTGTTCATTTCATATTAAAAACTATATATACAAATATTTCTTTCCTTCAGTTTTGTCTGCTTATAATAATAATTACTTTTATTTTGATTTTCATGTTCTTGAAAGATAAAATTTAAAAAGCAGATGAACAGCTGTCATAGTATTTCAGAGCCTTCGAAATCACTCATCCAACTGTCCAGTTCTACAGATGAGAAAAGTGACATCCTAGTTGAAGAAGGGACTTACCCACAATAAGCTGGAAATGAAGTCCCTCAACTCTTGGCACTACACCATATTTGCTTCCTCCTGGACACCAAGTTAATAATATTATCTTTATTATAATATGAAATACACCCAAGCTGTAAGAAAAGAAATCATTTCCTAAGAAACATAAAATATTTTGCTGTTTCCTTTCATTAGTGTGCTCAGGTCTAAACTGTCTTAGAAATATTGGTAAGAGACACAAATAGTATAATATTAAGTTTCCAAAGATACAAGGAGCAATGTATTCACAGGATAACTGGATCCTTGGATACAATAGAAACGGAAACAATGGAATATAATACAGATTATTTATTATTTTTTTTTTAATTATCATCATTAGGCATAGGTCACCATCACCCCTTGCATACCTCTTATGTGCCAGGTGTTATACTAACCTCTTAAATATATATTTTTTTTTTCATTTCATCCTTAAAACAACTGTGTGAGATGATAACGCTGAGGTACAAAGTTGAAAATCTGTCCAGTGTCACTCAGTCAGTAAGACCTGCTGTAAGCAATCCAAACTCATCATGTCGCAAACAAAATTTATCATATTCCCCTCTCCTCACCACTTCACAGCAACTGCACATCTAATTTTGTTCCTCCTTTCGCTAGTGGTGCGTCATGCTCCCAATACCCACCCCATGGTCTAAGCTGTACAGCAGAATATAAGTCAAGACACTTGGTCTTCTTCACCTCTTTTACCCATCTGTCCTCCCGTCTGGTGCTATGACTACCTTTCTCGATATACTTTCTCAAACCATGGCCACTGCCAGTGTAATTACGCTAGCTGCACTCTGCTCTCCCCACCTCCAGTCTCATACCCTCTCTAATCTACCCTCCTCATCGCTCCTTGCCATTCTCTTTCCGACATGCACATTTGATTGCATCCGGGAGTCCTTGGAAGAACTCAAATAACTCCCTATTTCTTGCATAAAAATCTGGAATGCCATAATTAACCCATAAGCTTGATCTGACCCTTGTCTAGCTCTCCATTCTTCTCTCCCATTCTTGTGTCCATCACCACCTTCATACATTCCAGTTCCAGCTTTTGTTTTGTTTTTAGCTTCGTGAACCTTTCATGTTCTTTCTCATATTTATGCCTTTGCAAATTCTGTTTTTTGCCTTAAATGTATCAAAGGGTTTTCTTTACCTCCCAAATACAGTGTATCAAGACCCATCTCCAGTGCTATGTCTTCCTGGACAACTTCCTAGCACCCCTGACTTGTTGCCCCTCTTTTTTCACGACACAGTGCATTGTACATACTTTTACCATACTATTGATCACACTTCATCCGTTTATTCAACAAATAATGTATTGAATGCTTATGACATGCTAGGCATTCAGTGTACCGTGATTTCCAGTGATGAATAGTTCTAAAGTGGTGTGTGTCGCCTTCTCTGAGTCCTACCATTGGACCATAAGTGCCCTGAATTGAGGAGCCATGCCCTTCACCTCTGAATCTCCTACACAGCATAGGGTCTGGCATAGAGGAGGCTCTCAAAATAAATATGCACAAGATGGTTTCAAGACCGGATGAACAGTTCAGCACTCCCAGGTTGAAAAACTAAGCTAATAAACGTCTGCAAGAATTCCCTACAGAAGTATACAGTAAGTGATAGAAATCACACATCCCACTTGAGACAAATGGAATATTTGGCCACAGTATTTTTGCCACAAAACCTTTTCTTTTCCTCTCATGTCTTATAGGGATTTATTGGGTTTCCAGAAGAAAAAAAAAAACCTGCAATTAACGTCGTAGCTTTGAAAAACTGCCCTTTCTCAGTAAAAGATTGTGAGCCGCTTCTATAAAGGTCTTACCCAAGTTTTCACTGGTTTCATTGCTGACTCAATGGTGACTATCAGTAACACTGAGGTTATTCTCCATAACGCTGGAAATGGGACTAACACAAGCCAAAACTCAATAACTTTAAATTGTGCAGTTGCTCTCACCTATAAGGGGCTCCAATGGTGCAGTGGTTAAGAGCTCGACAGCTAACCAAAAAGTTGGCAGTTCAAATCCACCAGTTGCTCCTTGGAAATCCTACAGGGCAGTTCTAGTCAGTCCTGTAGGGTCACTATGAGTCAGAGTTGACTCCATGGCAATGGGTTTTCTCATCTATAAGCATTTATGGTCCATTTTCTTTCAGTTGTTTATTATGTCCAAAGGTATAATTGTATCCATGGAATATTCAAATCCAAATATAACCAAAGCTCTTTCACAACATATTTATTTTTATATTTCACATGAACGTATATGTTAAGTATATATAGTGTATTATAATGTAGTGCATATGAACTCATTCTTCTTTTAAAATGTACACTATAGTATATATTTAGTAAATATTAAAAAGTTTAATTTGTAGTATGAACTGCATGATATTCATATTATGCAAATACTTCACAAACCGTCCTCATGCATTTTACTAGGATGTTCATGTCATTATTCAGAATTCCAATAATGAGGAGAGAGGAGACTCAAACTAAATGTTAACGGTAACCAAACAAATGTAAGCTGTATTTCTTTGTGTTATAATGTCATTAGCAGATTTTAGAATATGCGTGAGAATATATGTCTGCTTATACCCTTCCAGCAAATATGGTGTTCATGCTAAACCTTAAATATCTCGGCCAAGGACTCCTACTTCTCTGTCCTTCAGAGATAATAATACACTTCCTGTCTTCTTCTTTTAACAGTGTATATGGCTGTCCCTTGGCTAAAAAAAGAAAAACACAAGATAAGCAGCCCCAAGAGCCAGCTCCTAAACGAAAGCCATTCGCCGTTAAAGCAGACAGCTCCTCAGTAGATGAATGTTATGAAAGTGATGGGACTGAAGATATGGATGAGAAGGAGGAAGAGGAAGAGGAAGAGTACTCTGAGGACAATGAGGAGCAAGGGGACGAGGATGAAGAGGATGAGGAAGTGGACCGAGAGGAAGAGGAGGAGATTGAGGAAGATGATGATGATGATGATGAAGATGGAGATGATGTGGAGGATGAAGAAGATGAAGAGGAAGAGGAGGAGGAGGAAGAGGAGGAAGAAGAAGAAAATGGTAATCTTTAAAATATTAGCAAAGTACCAAATGGTAGTTTAGGTCAGTTTTTTCACATGAATTGTCTGAATTTAATATTCATGACACATTTGTGATTGTCATATAAATAAGCCTGGTCAACACTGAAAAAACTAGCTTTTTATGCGTCTTTAATCTTTGGTTTAAAGACTTCCTTCAAGTTATCTGTTAGACTTTAGATTTTATTTCAGTCAAATAAGTGTTCAAATCAGTTGTCATAATAATTTGTTGAGATATTTATGCTGTGCATATTTGATTAGCTTAGCAAAAATTATCAAAGAAGTAAAATCAGCAAACCTAGAGTTTAATTTTACATTTTCTTTAATGTTCTATCCAAGAGATGCTATTAGCCAAAGCAGCGTTATTGGGATGGCTTTAATTACATGCTTTCTTAGAAGAGGGTGAAAGCTCTAGCTGGTACATCAACTGGTGACATAGATTTTGTCTGTTAATTGCCAAAGCTTTACTTCAGTGACTATCATGTAAGGAGGTGAGAAAGATTACAATGGAAATAATGAATTGACCTGTCATTTGTTTCCATGTTTGAGAACGTGTTTCTGAATTCGAGGTGTCCAACATGATGCACGGAGTAGGGAGAATCTTTTAGGCAACAAGTTTAATTCGAGGTGTCCAACGTGATGCACGGAGTAGGGAGAATCTTTTAGGCAACAAGCTTAATAGGGTTTTGCATTTATTTCCAATTTTCTGTTAGTATCTGACTCAAAAATAAAAAAAAAAATTTTTTTTTTTTTATCTGACTCAAAAATAGGACTTCAGAACAAATCCTTTCATAAAAGTCATTTCTTTTCTCAAGAAGTGGAGTTTTCTGAAGAGCCTAGATGTAGTCTTACTTCACTGGCTTGCTAGAAATGCTAAAACAAAATTTTTTTTTTAAGTTAAGAGAATATTTGTTTCTTACACTTCTCCCTTGGGCCCAAAAACCCTTTAAGAATCTGATTTCTGGGACAGCTCATTTCTCAATACAAAAGACAATAGTTTTAGCCAGTGGAGAGAGCTCTTTTGACCAGGTAGGTGTGAGTTGCTTGTTGTTAACCCCATGGGGCAAGCATACATGCATCATTCTTCCTACAGAAGTCCTAACAGTTTTGAGCCATGAAACCTGAGTGTTATGAAATAATCTTGGACTTTTGTAGTGGCTTTTTTTTTTTTAAGGTTCTGATGAAAACAATTTACTACTGTCTTATACAAACATATACATACATATACAAACATTTCTATATGCACCTGTATACACACACACACATTTCACGAATTAGATTTCAGTCTCCCAAGATTTTTTTCTTGTCTTGATATTATGAAGAATGGTGTGGAGATAACATAGTCAAATGTCTCAGAACACATACAAATAAAAAAAAGTCACCACTAATTCTAGTCAGCCTCCTTTGGTCATAATGCCTCAGTGTCATCAGTGAGATGATGGTGAGTTTCATGCTGAGAATGCAAAACAGTCACTCTATGAAAAAAAAAATACATGGGAAGCTGAAGCGTATGCCAATTTGGCCAATTATTTCTGGACATTGTATTAAATCTGTGTAGTTTCGGGCAACATCAGTAATTGTTGAGGTTGATGATATGTAACATGGCCATGGCTTATGATAAATGAGATGTTAAATATGACTCTTTCATATTCTTGTTTTGTTTGGAAAGCAGAAGGCATTACTATTTGAAGTTATAGAGGTTCTTTTGTGCAATGGATTCGCAGAGGGGAGATTTTTAAGATTTATCATTTAAGTAAGAGGCTTAACTAAATTTCAGGTTCTGCTCTCCATTTGCTAGATTTAAACTTGCAATTTTAGTTTATTTAGGGTCATCTTTTATGTGCTCTATCTCTATAGGTACAAAGCAGTACATTGTGAAAAGGTAGTCAGAAATCTTATTGAAATAGCTTCAGAAATTGACTGCAGCGCTTGTGCAGGGTTTGTTTATTCTGATGTGAACACTTAGAATGAGGTTCTTTTTAAAGTCATGTAACAGAACTAAAGACTTTTTTGCTAGAAAAATTCAGGAAAGTGGGCATAACAAATGGGTGTATGATAGTACCAGCAAACAAATAACTGCATAAATTTAACACAGGTCCCAGTATTTCTAATGAAGTGGCCACACCTAGCAGTCACTAGCACTTAGGTATTCAGTAATCATTGTCTGAATCTGAATCTGAAGCTCTCTAAGGAAATAGGTCCCAGAAAGCAAATACCAGTGAAGAGGACGCAGAAGACAAGGCAATGATAAAAGATCAAGTGTTGTATGTACGGTTTTAGAATCCATATTTAGTATCCAACTATCCAACAAGACAAAACGCTTTGTATAATCATCCATTGCATGAACTTTAGAGGAATCATCTGGAGCTACTAAAGACAGGTTCAGCCAAGGTGATAAGATTATGAGATTATTAGGCTCTCTGCTACCATTATAAGACAAATATGTCCAATTTACTGAATATCCTTGGCAGTAAAGTGTAATAATTTACTCCCTTTCAGATAGCATCTCATGCGAATCCTAAGTCTCACTGAGAATAAAACACAATGGACTGATTAGAGAGGTCCTTTCACTGTGGTTTTGATTGCTACAGGTTCCCTGGAGGGAAGCACCAAAGACTTGTTTGATTTCTAGGGCGAATCAAAGTATGTCTCCTAAGAAAAAAATTCACTTCAGAGACCTGGTTCCTAGAAACTGTTTCACAAAGCTTTCCTGTTATAGAGAGAAGTCTCTAACGTTTAGGAGCTCCAGGAATGAGTGTTCCAAGACACCCTTTAGCCAATATCACATGAGGATATTCCAGGTGGATTATACTCCAGGTATTTCATAATCCCTCAAGGTCAGGAATCTTCAGGAAGATCCTAGATCAAAGGAACTGTGTAGCTTTGTTGATTGAACATTTTCCATGATCAAAACTCCTAGTTATGTTTAATTTATTAAAATAAGGCTTCGAAAGACATATCTCTGTCAATCGCCTATTTTCATATCCTCACTTCTGAGCACATGACATTTCACTTTACTGCTAAATTTGGTGCCAAAATCATTATCAACAAATAAAATTCTCTGTCATGATGGCAACTTCTATAACTTGAGAAACACAATATGAGTATCAGATATCTTATATAGCACCTAAAAGAGATACTGTTTTGTTTCCCCTCCTTGCCCCCCAAATGGATTTGCTATTAATTTTCATTTCTGAAGAACTGGAGAGTGTACCTTTCTTATGTTTGGTCAGCAGAGTTACTAGATCGCCGTCTTGAAATAGGCATTTCATTCTCCTTGCTTTACCATTATGTCTGTGGGGTCAGCAGATTTCTTCTAAGGTTGAGTTGTCTTTTTCTTAGCAAGTAGAAGCACAAACATTGATGTAAAGTTCAGACAAAAGTAAGGCATTCAGGAAATAGTGAGAAGAAAACAATCCAATGCTATGCCAAGCACCTGGCTTGCACGTGCAGAAAAAACACATGGTAGATGATCATAGTTTGATATGGAAAAGTCAAGGTTTCATGATGAAACCACATGGATAGAAATTAAGCTGACATCAGCTTTACAAGTAGATGTAAAGTTTACATTTATATAAAGTTTACCCTACTTATAATAATAGGATGCCACTCTTTGCTCACCAAGTGTAGCATTTTCCACCTGTATTATAAATTGAAATGTGGAGTTTATTAAGAAGTTTTTGTTTTAGCTAAAACAAAGTCATACAGCTCACCAGACTAACACAACAGGAGCCCAGCAATCATAGAAAAACCCTTACTGAAACTTGAGAATTAAGTATTTATATTAATTCCAAGAATCCTTCAGGATTGTGGTTATATTTGAACCCAAAATAATGAACATCTCCAATGGGTAGATTCGTATATGTTATTGTGTCTGATTTTTTTTGTTATAACTTTTTGTTTATTTGAACAATAGAGAAGAATCTCTGAGTCATTAATTTTAGATGATATAAATTCATAATTAATTATATTTGTGGTATAGTTGACCTATAGTAGGCTTATGTGAAGAATTTTATTTTCAAAATATATTATGAAGTTCTAAGTATGAATATTTTTAAAATACCGTTGGTATCCTAAAGTTAAGAAAGTTATTATTCAGTGTTCACAGATTTTTCTATCAGCATATTTTATACATGTTATGATAAATATATTTTTAATTCTGTGATTTGATAAATATAAAATAAATTGTTATATGCCTAGCAAGTTATGATTTTTTTATTTTTAAGCCCATAAATAGAATAACTATCTAAATAAAACATATTCACCCATATATGTGTGTATATATATGCACATATGTGTGTTTATGTCTATATCTGTCCACTTGAACACATATTGTAACTCCCTGTAGACAGTAATAAAAATTCCATGAGGAAAAAGAGTCTAGCAATTTGCTGTGCAGACTAAAGAAAACTTTCATGTGTTCTTCCATTTTTAACACACAATTGTCTCTCGAAATACTCTGTCTTTAACATGCAGTTTAAGTGGATAACGTTCTTTCTTTGCTGCCCTTTACTGACTCTCAAGACCACCTTGGATTATTGGACTTTGAAAGACAATTCACTTTATCATTAGGTTAAATTAGGTGAGACGTAGGTTCCTTCCTCTTTTAGAGGTTTCCTGGCTTTTCTTTAGCTTCTTGTTCTCCATAGCAATTAGCCAGAGATGTGTGGTGGTATCCTTGGAAGTTTACATCTAAGGAGAAATTTGGTGGTTTGAGGGAAAATGTGGATAGTTATGTTAAGAACCTTTTCAAACACTATATGATTACTCTGAAGCCCTGCTGGCAAAGTGGTTAAGAGTTTGGCTGCTAACCTAAAGATTGGCAGTTCAAATTCACCAGCCGCTCCTTGGAAGCCCTGTGAAACAGTTCTCTACTGTTCTTCAGGGTCACTATGAGTCAGAATTGACTCAGTGGCAATGAGTTTGGTTTTTTATATGATTACTCTAAGCAAGGCAAATTACACTGACCAGAAGCAGAACAAAAACGTGTGTGTAGACTCAAAAACAGAGAGGGTGCCTCTGTTCAATTCGTGTTGAGTCTTCAATGTCATCTATTAAAATAATCATGGATGTGCTAGTTATCAGTACCTATTCACTGGACTCACTGCCCAAACCACGAAACTGTCCTATCAATGAGACTGTCTTTTAATGGGGCCATTCCCACCCCTTAGTAACTAGGTTTCTTACAAAGAATATAAGTCAAAACCTGCCCAGAAACAAACATAAAAAAAGAATTATGAAGTTCATTGGACTTTTTTTTCTCTTTCAAATATGATAATGTACTGTGATATCACAAGCAACCAAAAAAAAAAAAACAAGCTACCAAAGCATCCCAATAATTGGTAATAGATAGGCTTGAATTTTCATCAGACAATGACAGAACGAATGTGATGAGGGGTCTGAATTGTGGCCTCTAGATTCCCCAACTTCCCTTTAGGATGTTGTTCTCCATATTGATTAGCCAATTATCCTCTCATATCCTTCTCAGAGAGATGTCCCTGATGAGGGAAGTAAGTTGAAATGCAGACGGGCTGTGAAAATCAGAATTAGCCAACCAGTTTTCTACTGCAGTCAGCAGAAAAAGCAATGAGTTCTGAGACCAACATAGAAACAAAGATGACATGTTTAGTATGCAAAGTCTTCACATGAGAACGACTGTAGACACAGTTGGGAGAAAGAAAATGATGATTTTTTATCATATTAAAAATTAATCTTTTCCTACGTCCATGAAAGCATTATTTTAGAAAGTTTAGTGTGCAAGTATGAAAGCATTATTTTAGAGAAAGCAGAATGCAAGTTATGTTGAAGTGTATGGCACTTGTCTCTTGAGAATAAGTAATGAAAAAATTTAATGTTTCTAGTTCTCTGTGATAAAAACTGAACTTTCTTCATGCAAATTAATCTTGCAAAACTATAAAACATAATTATATCTTATATTTGATGAATTTTTTCAGGTACTTTGATACAAACCAGAAAACTTGGCTGAAAATGTAATGCGATTTACATTTAAGTTGCAAATTATAAGATAATCCACTGAGAAACACTTTTTACGTAATAATAATAACACATGTAAGATAATAGGTCTAATTTTATTTTTATTCTATTTGTTTTTAAGTTCCACTTTAGGGGATTAATAATTTATTTGATTTGTCTTGTTAATTTCATTTTTATTCCAAATTCTAGTGTATCAGTCGAAGTATAGAATAAGTTCTAGAAACAAAGTGTGTTTCCTAACTCTGGTTGTACCTCTGATCCTGAGCAAGTCTCTCAGCCTCACTGGCCCTAAGTTTGATATCAAATTAAGGACGCTAATACTTGCCCTTCATTCACCTCACTGCCTTGTTTTGAAACTTAAAGACGTTGCAATATATGAAAATGTTTGAAAAAAGGCAAATCAGTCCAGAACTGCAATGTAGCAATTGTTATTAAGAATGATTTTAACATGATATTACTCTCCATATATTTATTCAAGTATTTCTTCATTCTGAACCCAAGACCCATGCCTATACATAGCAAATATACCATGTACATTATAATGTATGTATAATAGTCTGAGTGAATTAAAAAAGACTGGAAGCATGGCAACAGCTCATTTCAAAACATGGTATGTATTTGCTATGTACCCAGTGGTGTGCTGGGTTCCATGGGAACACAAACAGGATAGACATCACTTGTTGCTGAAAGAGGAGCCCTGGTGGCACAGTGGTTAAGCATTCAGCTGCTAGTCAAAAGGCCATTCAAATCCACCAGCTGCTCCTTGAAAACCCTATAGGGCAGTTCTACTCTGTCCTATAGGTTTCCCCATGAGTTGGAATCAACTCAACGGCAATGGGTTTTGCTGAAAGAAGCACATAGCATAGTATAAAAGAGGTGTGCATACATGAAAAACTATAAATTACGGTTCTTTACAAGGACAGAATTAGAAGTCATGAGCTGAGATGAAGGCTTTAAGGATTTGAGTTGAAAATAAGAACAAGAATTTTCTGGTATTGAGGATTGTTAAGCTTTAAATTAGGTTACAAAGGAAAGTTGTAATGTTGTCTCTGAAGGTCTTTAGAAACAGATCAGATTCTTTTCTATTTGATAGGGATTAACTATGGTTGACCAGAAGTGAAGAAAAGGGACCCCGATGCCCTCTCAAGGTTCCTCCCAATCAAACAGACTTATGGGAGCAGCTACATATGCTTCAAACCCACTGTGGAAAAGAGGAGAACCTGAATTTTCACAAAGACTTTTTTGCCACTGTCTGATTTACAAACATGAACAGTAACCAAAGCCATCTTGCTCTGTTGGGCAAGAAATGTTCAAGTTATTACAATTATTTTAGAAACTCTGATCTACTTGTGTGTAAGAGAGAGAGAGAGAAGCAATTGCTTAGTATTTTTCAGTCAATCTCAATCTGAGAGTTATTGACTTCAAAAAAACTTACTTTTAAAGAGTGGGGTCGAGTCAAGACATCTCCAAAAAAAAAAGCTAATCTGCAAAATAGACCCACAGTGTGGTAAACCAAAGGAAAACATATCAGCCCGGAATTAGACGAATTTGTAACATTGCTTTGGGACAAATTACACAAAGTAAATTCACTGCAGGGTAATTCAGCAAATTATAACTAAATCATAGACTATAAATTCAAGGAACATAAACATCATCATTATTTGGGGGCTATAGTGGTGATCAAGGAAGAAGTGGGCTTTTTGTATCTTGGTTGTTGTAGTGTGCTGTCAAGTGGATTCCGACTCATAGCAAGACTATATGATGGAGTAGAACCGCCCTATAGGGTTTCCTAGGCTGTAATCTTTGTGGGAGCAGACTGCCAGGTCTTTTCTCCCATGGAGCAGCTGGTGGGTTTGAACTGCTGACCTTTTGGTTAGCAGCCAAGCACTTAACTATTGTCGTACCAGGGCTGCTTTCGATTCTTGGACAATATATCAGATTAGGTTGTATGAAATTAGTGGCAAGACTGTTCTGGCCAAGTGGAAACATACGCATACCAACAGCTGAAACGCCCATAGTATTTGTAAGGACCAAAAGGAAGAGGGGAGTAATCAGAGGTAAGGAGGAGGTATCAGGATCGGCTACTGTAGAGTCAGAAACCCTGGTGGTGTAGTGGTTAAGAGCTATGGCTGCTAACCAAAAGGTTGGCAGTTCAAATTCACCAAGCACTCATTGGAAATCCTTTGGGGCATTTCTCCTCTGTCCTATAGGGTTGCTGTAAGTAGCATCAGTTCTCAGTCATGGTGACCCCATGTGTCCAGAGTAGAACTGTTCCATGGGGTTTTCAAAGCTGTGATCTTTTGCAAGCTGATCTCCAGGCCCGTCTTCTGAGGTGCCCCTGAACGGGTTCAAACCACAGAATTTGCGGTTAGTAGCAAAGCACTTAACCATTCTGGCTTTTCTGACAAGGAGTGGGATGAGAGACATAGACAGGCAACAGATACATGAAGGACTTCATGGAGGGAGGAGTTGCTCTCCTCTCCTACCACAATCCCCTGGGCAAGGGGTCCTTTTTTGGTGTCATTTAGAAATATGTGCTCTCCTTTCCTTGGCTTAGTTCATTCATTGATCCAATAAATATTTATTGAACACCTTAAACATCCAGAAATCCCTGAGTGGTACAAACAGTTAAACATGCTGGACTGCTTACCAAAACTTGGAGGTTTGAGTCCACCCAGAGGTGTCCTGAAAGAAAGACCTAGCGACCTACTTCTGAAAAACCAACTATTGGAAACCGTATGAAGTTCAAATGTACCCTGACATGCATGGGGTTTCCATGACTTGGAATTGACTCAATAGAGACTGGTTTATAGTTCCCCGGAGTCAGATGATTAAACAGTATACATTTTCTCAGAGTAGGTTATCATGACCAGAGGACCACACTCCAAAACCAGTGCTCTCCCGTGCTAAAGAAACTACTATAGAAAATGATGAAATGACAAATGCTATTTTAGACATGCTTAAGAAAAAAATCCCATTGCCATCAACTCAATTCCAACTCATAGAACAAACTAGAGCTGCTCTATAGGGTTTCCAGCAACCAAGTGATGGATTCAAACTACCGACCTTTTGGTTAGCAGCCGAGATCTTAACCACTGTGCCACCAGGGCTCAATTGTCTATATATATTATGATTTATATAAAATTCATATTATGTAAACTGTATGTGTGTGTGTGTGTGTTATAAACATTAAAATTACAGGTTTCTTCTTAATGAACTTCTAGGTTCTGACCCTGTGCTGACCATCATGGTAGCCCCTACTCACATTTAGCTATTGGAGTTTAAATAAAGTGTTATTCAATTAAAATTAAATAATATTAAAATTCAGTTCCTTAGTCACACAAGCCGTATGTGGCTAGTGGCTACCTGATAGGACAGTATCAGCTCTAAAGCAGGTGCTGAATACATATTTGTAAATGAATAGGTTAAGTATCACTCTGTTAGTGCTTCCCCTGGGCTCAGCAGAGCTAACTTCTGCAAAACAGTGATGATTATAACATTTGTCAGTGACCTGATAGAGAAAATGGTAGGGTTGTATTACACTGCCCGCTCACAAGTTTCTGCATTTGCAGTTTTACAGAGATACCTGGAAATGGCAATATTTAACCTAAGTAAGTAAGCGGCTGATGAAATTTCATACATGCTTCAACATCTCAGGAAGAAATGTGTCTGTATGCTTCAGCTGGCTGTGTAAGATCGTTCTTGTGACAGATGTGTTATTGGGGTTTAATCGGCTGTGGCGGATCATCCAAAATCTGAACCAGTGCTTATATCCTAGAGTTACTGTTACTTTAGACAATGTCCTTGGAAATGTCAGAAACGTCAGGCCTGTATGCTTCATTTAAATTGTACAGAAGGCATTAAAGCGGTGACAGGAGCTAAGATCACTAAACATTTTAGAAATACATAATTTATTGAGGAGCCCTCATGTATTTATGAAGGGAAGAGTGTGGCTGGTATAGCAAGCCTTACTTGGTACGCCAGCCCTGAACTGCACTGGCAGAACCAATACCAAACTCATTGCTACTGAGCCAGTTCCAACTCATAGTGACCCTGTAGGACAGAGTAGAACTGCCTCATAGGGTTTCCAAGGCCGTAATCGTTACAGAAGCAGGCTGCTACATCTTTCTCCTGAGGAGGAGCTGGTGGGTTTGAACTGCCGACCTTTCAGTTAGTAGCCTAGTGCTTAACTACCTCACCGCCAGGGCTCCTCTGGTAGACAAGGATGAAATAATGTACACAACCTATCTAAAGCTTAGGGAAGCATTTGGTACTGTTCCTCAGAATAGATTGATTTACAAAGAGAGGAAGCTTAAGAAAGCAGCAAATACAAAGGAACAGAGAAACAAAGTCAAATCAAGTAAATTAGTTCTATTGGTGGAGAAGTAGGTCAAGCCGTTCAATGTACAGGCATTTAAGATAATGAGACTAAAGCCCAGAAATAACCATACAGGAGGCAATGTACAGTTGAGGAAAAGGACTAGAAATATATTTTGGCTAATTGCATACAGTACATCAAAACCATCTCCACAGAAATTAGCACCAATAAGAACAAAGAAACTGCTTTCTGAAGTAACAGCCTGTTGTCAGTTGCCACTGAGTCCAGCAGAACTGCACCATAGGGTTTTCTTGACCGAAATCTTGAGGAAACAGGTCACTATGCCTTTCCTCCCTGGTACTGCTGTGTGGGTTCAAACCACCAACCAGCTAATTCTAATTTTTTTAATAAACAAACAATAGAGAAATCGTATACCAGATAGCAGTTGTGCACTGTAAACAACTTATAAGACAGATGTTGTGTATTATATTAGTTATCTAAAAACAAAATTCAGCAGTCCAGTGCAAAGCATTTGTACCATATAGGGACCGTGGAGGAAATTCCCTAAAAACTTGCTGTTGTTCTTAGATGGTGTCGAGTCGATTTCCTACTCATAGCAACCCCATGTGACGAGTAGAACCGCCCCTAGGCTTTCCTAGGCTGTAATCTTTACAGGGGAAACCCTAATGGTGTAGTGGTTAGCTATGGGTGCTAACCAAAAGGTTGGCAGTCGAATCTACCAGGCGCTCCGTGGAAGTTATGGGGCAGTTCTACTCTGTCTCATAGGGTCACTATGAGTCGGAATCAACTCGATGGCAACAGGTTTTGTTTGTTTGTTTGTTTTTTTTAATCTTCATAGGAGCAGATCACCAGGTCTTACTCCTTCAGAGCAGCTGGGTGGGTTCCAACTGCCAGCCTTTCGGTTAGCAGCCATGTGCTTAACCATTGCACCACCAGGGCTCCGTCAAAAGACTCTAAGTGTAATTCTAAATCCATAGAGTTATACTGCCTTATATGAGTATAAATCTCCTGTCTTGCTTTTCCAACTATAAACAGCTCTTCTTTTCCGTGTTGCTGTCACAACAGCAGATCAGTCAAGAAACAGAGGGCAAAGGTGTAATATGGGAGGAAGGTCAAGACCCCAATCTTCCATCTCCCAGACCTGTCCTCTACCTTCCTTCTCTCCAAGAATTATTAGCACCTCTCAGTGGTGATACTCCACAGAAGTAAGGAGTAATAGGCCATGATATATCTTTCTCCTGCATATAGAGATTATGCAGATAAAGTATTTAATTGAAATAATTAACCTATGCAATCTCCATAAAATGGAAATAACTTCCTCAAAATAGAATATAAGCTACAGATTCTCACAGTGGCATGGGGATCTCTCTGGTTAATCTGTACAGTGTAGAGAAATTATTACCGAAGTACGGTATTTGTACTTTCCTTTGTTTAAAAAAAAATCCCAGCTAATTCTAAATATTTTTTTACAAAAACAGGGAAATCATATGCTAGATATCAACTGTGCATTTTAAACAACTTTTAAGAGACGCTTTGAGTGTTTTGTTAGTATCCAAAACCAAAAATCAGATACGTCTTCAACCGCGTTCATGGTCCCTCCATTGTGGAGTATGTACGCATATCTCTGTCCTCCCAGCATCCTGTGCCACACCTACAAGTGACACTTCCTGAGTAGGTGTGTGCTGTCACTGATGATATTATTTAAATATACAGCCAGCATGTGGAGCTTTGAGATTGTAGAGGAATTGTTATGGTAGATAAATACCCCGTGGTTTACTCTCCAGGGCCTATCAGTGGCAACAGTGTTGCTTCAACTCTGCACCTAAGTGTCTTCAAGTGTAATCTAAGAACTTTGATTGGATTACCTCTGTAATTCTTTCTGGCACAAATATCCTATGATTAAAAAAAAAAAGACAAAGATATGGAAAAATTGGCAATCTTTTTTCTGTACTCATGCTTATAAAGATGAGAGCAAATTTCTACTAGGATAATTTGAACTTCCAATAGTACATTTCACTGTTGAAATGCTGACTATAGATTGACATAGTCTGAAAGTTTCCCATAAAACCGAAGCTAAGACTAACAATATTTTTAATTAAGAAATAATTAGAAAATGTGTTTTTTTCAGTCTAGAGAGGTAACAAATCTGGTATTTTCTGGCCATAAATGACATGCACCTTCCCCCTCTCTATTCCACTCTCATTTTCAAGATTCCACTTCGAGTTATAAATGTTTGATTTTGAAGGGGTCTTAGAGGTTTTCCAGTTAAACCACATCATCATTGAGATGAGGACAACTGAGACAGAGAGGGTGGGATGCGAGGGTCACAGGGCTAATAACTAGGGGAGGAGCCATGACCAGAACCAGGGCTGCCTCACTGCCTCGGTATATTCCTACTAGGGCTGGAGAGTAGAAGAAGGAAGGCCACCTTCCCATGCCCTTTGGGTAGCTAGGCACATCTCTCTAGCAGAAGCTATTGGATTGAATAGTACCTGGACTGGCAGGAGTACTTCTCTTACTCAGAGGGAAAGATGCCACACCTATCTGAAACTGTGTCTGGGGGAGGACAGAAGAGGTAAATAACCTCATATTGTCTCTGTTCTGTCTTAAGAAGGAAACTATGTATATTACAATGAAGGTCATTGTAAACAAAATAATGAATGTTCAAAGTCTATCCTATGGCTCCTCCCATTCCCCTCTCTGCATAACCTTGTTCTGAGTCATCATCTGCCTTTCTACCTAATCAGTTCCCTCTTATTTTCCAGGCACCTGAAGGAAATTAGGACCCCAGTGCTCTGTTGAATATCAGTCCATAGTCCAGGATTTTCCTAAGTCTTAAAATGTCCTTTAGATATCAGAAAGGACCCAAACATCTTTGGTCTGGACTTTGTAGATGACTGGTTACCTAAACTGGTAGAACCGAATCCTCAAACCATACCAAACCAATGTACAGTAGTAAAAAAAAAAAAAAAAAGAAGGAGAAGAATGAATGCTAAAAAAAAAAAAGCAAAACACAACAACAACAAAACCCAGAATAATTAGGCAATTGTGTTAGCATTTATTAACGAAGAGCTGCAAGTCTAGTTGGAGTTAGTCCAGAACGAACCTGTTGGATTCCCAGGTTGGTGAGAATTGTGCAGTTTTGGTTGCAGCCAAAGCAGAGCCCGTGTTGCACTGTGGGAAATGTGGCTCTGCACCCAGGATTCCTGGGAGCCGTTCCGGCTCTGCCACTTAGTAGCGTGTGACTTGGGGGAAATCATTAACCTCTCTTTGGCTCAATATTGCCATATTTAAAGAGGGACTAACTAGTAAGCATAATAGTGTCTATGTCATACAGTCATTCCTGGGACTAAAGGAGTACAAATAGCTACATGCAACGAGACTGGGGCAGGTCTGTGTTCCTTTATTCATGAATTTCACTGATAATGCAGGCACGTTCTGTGTTTCACCATTGATGTGATGTGGTATATGTAATCCCTTCACTTGTTCTTTCCTTAATTGCAATATCTTTAAAACACCATGATCTTTTCAATAGAATCTAAGACATTATCCAATTTCTGTGTTTACAAGTAAAATTACTTTTCTATTTGTTTATATAGCCAAAAAAAAAAAAAAACTAATGTCATATAAAACAGTGGTCTTTCATGATTTGATATGCATTAATGCACTACCCAGCCATGTCTCCCTTGATCTGGTAAAGACTACAATAATTTCTGCTTTGAAATAGTGTCAAAGGCTATGCTTTCTAAATTGATTGTCTGTTTGTCCGTGGCCTATTTTAATGTTTAGAAAGAACAGTAGCAACTGAATTAGGGCTAGATATTTAAAGAATCAGAAAATGTTAAAAAAAAATTGTGTCTCAGACATAAGACAAAATACTAAAAAGTCATCGCTTGCGTTTACAAAGGACTGTTGTAAAGATATAAACCACAAAGTCCTAACCATACCGTACATTAGTCGTGCGAATGGAGGAAAAATCACCTACAATTACATTTTTTTTTTAATTAAAATCTTTTGGTTTTCTAATTGTAATTGTGGAACATGAATTCCTTATAGCAATCTGACTCAAGAGATAAAATTTACACCTACAAATTTCATAAAGTTTATATAGGAATTGAAAACACACGTGTAATACTCATAGTGACCCTATAGGACAGAATGGGACTACCGCATAGGGTTTCCAAGGAGCAGCTGGTGTATTTGAACTGCCAACCTTTTGGTTAACAGCCTGAGCTCTTAGCCACTGCACCTTCAGGGCTCCTGTAATACATGTTGTTGTTGTTAGCCATTTCTGTCGAGTCATTTCCGGCTCATAGCGACCCTACGTACAACAGAACGAACCACCACCCAGTCCTGCACCATCCTCACAATTGTTACTCTTAAGCTCATCATTGCAGTCACTGTGTCAGTCCATCTCACTGAGGGTCTTCCTCTTTTTTGATGACCCTCTACTTTACCAAGCATGATGCCCCTCTCCAGGGACTGATCTCTCTGGATAACCTGTCCAAAGGACGTGAGACATAGTCTCACCATCCTTGCTTCTAATGAGCATTCTGGTTGTATTTCTTCCAAGACAGATTGGTTCATTTTTTTGGCAGCCCATGGTATATTCAATATTCTTCTCCAGTGCCACAGTTGAAAGAAGTTGATTCTTCTTCCGTCTTCCTTATTCATTGTCCAGCTTTCACATGCATATGAGGCAATTGAAAACAGCATGGCTTGGGTCAGGCACACCTTGGTCTTTAAGGTAATACTTAAAAAAAAAGAAAAATACTTAGATGGCAAAAAAATGAGGTTTGTAATTAGCTGATGGAAACACAGAAATACACAGGTTTAGCCACTACATCAGTTTTTCTTTCTGGGACTTGGTTCCTCATTTGAAAGGGATTGAACCAGACCATCTCCAACTTCTATTTTATTATTAAAATTCTTGGATTCCACCTCAATGCTGAACACATAGCTTGGGACTTACTATCATAGTCTATTACTCTTGGGTGAAAAAATGCCTAGATTTCTGTAGAAGTGTGCAACTTTGCTAGAAAACAGAATTTTAAAAAGAAAGTATAAAAAAAGATAACTCTAAATGCTTTGGTCTTTTCTTTAAACCTCTATCTAAATAATTATACTCTTTTATTTAGAACATAGTGGCCCTGGGTGCCACAAACAGTTAAGCACTTGACGACCTGAAAAAGTTGCCTGTTCGAACTCACCCAGAGGCACCTCGGGAGACAGACTTGCCTCTGAAAAGTCACAACCTTGAAAACCCTATGGAGCAGTTCTACTCTGCATACATGGGGTCGCCTTGAATTAGAATCAACTTGACAGCAACGGGTTTGGTTTTTTCTTTTTTTGGTTATTTAGACCATAAACTTGTACTTTAAGATACTTTTCTGGTAAAAAGCCTTTTTATTACAAAAACATTTTCCCTAATTGAAAAAACATTGATCACATGAAGAACTAATAAAATCAACTCTTGCCTTTTTTGTGGTTGGAATATTTTATTTGTGGGCTATCTGTAACCTGTTGTTAACCTGAGATTGGCACAGAAATCCTGGTTCATCTCCCATAGCCCACTGCCACATATGATTTGTTTCATTATTAGCTTCAGTAAACACATAACTGGAAAGGTAAATTGCCTGAAAAACATAAAGCCAGAGATGGCATTCTAAAAACTACATGTAAATAATTTTTTGAATCCAAGATGAGGCTGACGCTTGGTGGATATTTAGAAGCTGCTTGTTGACGGATTGACTGACTGTTGCCCTCCATTAGCCTAGATAATTAAGAGTTGACTTTCTTTCAAGTATGTTGGGAAATAGTTAAATACCAGTAACTTCAGCAATTCTGTTAGCCTGTGAGGATTGTCAGCCATTCATGGCATTTTCACCTACCATGCTCACATTTCTGCTGTCAGTCATAACACCTCAATGTCATAGAGCACTAACAGTTATGAAGGAGAGACAACCAGTATGATAGTTGCATATTCAGGTGCTAATATGTTTTCCTTACCAGTTTCCAGATTTCCTTTACAAATGGCCTCATTTCCCCCCTAGGCATCTGCTCCACAGACCAATGCCACCATGAAAAGACTAGGTAACCCATGTCCAAAGCACTTAGATCATATGGAGTTCTTTCACAGGGCGCATCTTAGTCACGTGATTCTTGCAACAACTCCCTATGAAGGGCCAGGAAGTTTCTTTTTTGTTCTTTTTTTTTTTTATCCCCACTTTACAGATGAGCTAGAAGTCCCTAGGTGGTGGAAGGGGTTAAGCTTTCAACTACAAGCCAAAAAGTTGGCAGTTCAAACCCAGCCATATCTACGTTGGAAGATAAGCCTGGCAATCTGCTTCTGAAAGGCCCCACCCTTGAAAACTCTATAGAGCAGTTCTTCTCTGCATACACGGTGTCACCATGGGTCGACTAGATGGCAGCTAACAACAATGGATGAGCTAATGAAGCCTCAAAAGTTTAGCTTACCAGAGTCATACAATTAGCAAACAGCAAGTTAGTAGTGAGAACGAGGTCAGATAACTTCTATTTTCATGTTTATTCAGATATGACTACGAAAGTAAGGTACAAAAATTGCAGTTACTGTACTTCATTTTTAGCATTTAAATCTGGAGTGTACGTTGGAGAGGGTCCCACTCTCCTAGTTTTCTCATGGTTAACAGACTCCCTTCTAGTGTTCTGAGTGTCCCGCAACTGCAGGATGGTGAGGCTGTGTGAATAACCTGCTCCGTTTATGTCTTAACCTCCTGGGGGTTAGTAACCCATGAATTGAATGGGAAGAAGAATAGATATCTAAGTATTGAAAAGGTGAGATATGGTTATTAAATAGGTGACAGCTGAAGAAATGGAGGCTTGCAGAGAGGAGAATATAAGGGCTGTTGGGAAACCAAAATAACTTGGCATAATTTATTTGTTATTTGGGGAAAATAAATTGAAGGTAAACCCTGAGACTGAGAGTGTGGAAAATTAACAATCATGTACATAACAGGTTTGGTATGAAAGTGAAGAATAGGAAGGTGTAAAGTAAGACCCAAGAGACACTTGAAAATGTAGACAATTGTCATATTCCAAGTGCAGGATTTATTGTGGTTTTAGAAACAGCAGGGAGGATGATACAGGTTTCTCTTATCATCTTCTCTACTTTCATTGACTTCCTTCTCTTTTTCCACACTCTTCGGGTGACAGGATGAATTTCACAAGAGAGCTTTAGGAGAAGATTTATGAAAGTCACAAGTATTACCTGACTGTGGTTTCTTCTTTGACTTAACTTTCAAAATGCTTCAAGATGTTGCATGTGTTTTCTTGGTTTTGAGCCATAATGTATAAATTCATCTCGTAGTTGGTTCTTCATAGGTACGGTGGTGCTTGCTATGAAAATTCACAACTGTATTGAGCAGAGATAACACAGCCTGGTTATCATAAGGGTAATGCTCTAATTTCAGCCCATGAATATAAGAATTAAAGTGCATAAATTGAGAGGAGAATTTTTTTTTTTTTTCAAAAAAATCATTAGAACAGGATTGACTTCAAAGATTAAGAGTTTGAATCCTAGGCCCCTGACAAGGTGTGCATTCTAGGTTATCGTATTCTTTTGAGTTTCTAATTGCATTCACCGGTTTTCTTTCCTCTTACTGATCTTTAAGGATCATCCTTGAACTACAGACAAGAACCTATAGGAATTACCCAGAAGAGAGAAAATATTTGTTTCATATGATTAGGAATGCTCCATGACTAACAAATGGTGAATTTGATTTGCTGATGTTTAGAAAGAGGTGTCAGATTAAAAATTTTGTTGATCTTGTGTGTGGGCTAGCAAGAATGCTGTTTTCTGTTATTGATATATGTAGATCCAAACCTTCTTCGCCAGCAAAAGCCTTTTCTGTGTAGATATCATAAAATTCATCAAAAAACAACCCCTGGAAGCACAAGAGCTGAGATTAGGAATTCTTAGTTAACTGCAATATTTTACTAGTCAATAATATCTCACTACTTCAAAGTATTAATCAACTTTAAAAATTCTTCTTATTTGGTTTTTGCAATCATTAAAAAAAAAAAAAAAGAACAGAGGTGAAAATGGCATGGAGTTCACCAAATCCAGTCTCAGGGAAATACATTTGAGGATCCATTTATTATTATCTATACCGTGCAATATGTTTTTTTTTTATACCATGCAATATGTATGTTAATAATTATATAGTATGATAGATAAAGGTAAATATCTCAAACAGTCTTTGAGTGTTAAACAGAAAACCTTTTGGATGAAACATGAGTTTTATGTATGTTTTAATGTGTTCTCTTTTTTAAAGAGTATTTCTACATACTTTCTACAGGTCAGGTCTGACACTAATTCACGTATTTCTACCAACTCACCAATATTTTTCTGAGGGGGTGAGATGGATGAATATAATAATACTGCATGTCAAATTAAATACCGTACCGTACCTGCCGCAGTTGTACCAACTCATCTCAATTCTGTGTTTTATAGGAATTTGGTCACTGTGCCCTTTTTCACCTCCCTCTTCTCTCGAACCTGCTGAGATACGTATGTGGGAATCATAGTTAATCTGGTGTACTTACTAAACTTTTACCATAGAGTTTCTTCTTCACTGTTTACCATGTTGACCTCAAAAGAACTTTTAATTCAACCTGAACATATGCTGATGATACGGAACACCGAAAAGATGTGTGGTATCTCCATGGTTCCTCAGGAAACTGAGGCTTTCCTCCATGTTACATAAGTATCACTGTGAAAATAAGCAATTTAAAAACTGTTGCTGTGAACAGCTGTTTACAGGTTGGCAATAAGTAAAATGCTCGAACTCTAAGAAATCCTAGGAATACTATGGATATAATTCTTATGCATCTGGGTGTGTTGTAAATAAAACCAATGACGAAAAGTGTTTCTTTAAAATTTAGAAATAAAGAAAGCTAATCTTTTAAAATTATATTTACCATATTTACTGGTTTATTTTAAGATAAAGTAAGGGAATTAATAGTTCATGGCAAATATTTTAAATAGCCTCCTACTTTCTAGCACAATCCATTTTCTTTGTGTCGCCTTTTCAACCCAGCTGAAACGGGACTTAAGGTTCTAGCGTATGATAAGCAGTATTTGACTTGCAGTTGACTTGCTATCCATGCTGTTGCAACTAAACTTCAAGTTCTAGCCACTTCTTTTCTTTTCTTTTCTTTTTTGTCTTTTTTTTTTCTTTGCAGAAGACCATCAAATGAATTGTCACAATGCTCGAATAATGCAAGACACAGAAAAGGATGATAATAATAACGATGAATATGACAATTACGATGAACTGGTGGCCAAGTCGTTGTTAAATCTTGGCAAGATTGCCGAGGATGCAGCATACCGGGCCAGGACTGAGTCAGAAATGAACAGCAACACCTCCAATAGTCTGGAAGACGATAGTGACAAAAATGAAAACCTTGGTCGGAAAAGTGAGTTAAGTTTAGACTTAGACAGCGATGTCGTTAGGGAAACGGTGGACTCCCTGAAATTATTAGCCCAAGGACATGGTGTTGTGCTCTCAGAAAACATTAATGACAGAAATTATGTAGACAGTATGTCACAACAGGATAACAGAAATATGAATTATGTAATGTTAGGGAAGCCCATGAACAATGGACTCATGGAAAAAATGGTGGAGGAGAGTGATGAGGAGGTGTGTCTGAGCAGTTTGGAGTGTTTGAGGAATCAGTGCTTTGACCTGGCCAGGAAGCTCAGTGAGACAAACCCACAGGAAAGGAACCAACAGCAAAATATGAACATCCGTCAGCACGTCAGGCAAGAAGACGACTTCCCAGGAAGAACACCGGATAGGAACTACTCTGACATGATGAACTTAATGAGGCTTGAAGAACAGTTGAGTCCCAGATCTAGAACTTTTCCTAGCTGTGCCAAGGAGGATGGGTGTCATGAAAGAGATGACGATACCACCTCTGTCAACTCGGACAGGTCTGAAGAAGTCTTTGATATGACCAAGGGTAATTTAACCCTTCTTGAGAAAGCTATTGCTTTGGAAACAGAAAGAGCCAAGGCCATGAGGGAAAAAATGGCAATGGAAGCTGGAAGGAGGGATAATATGAGATCATATGAGGAGCAGTCTCCAAGACAACTTTCCGGGGAGGAGAGAAAACCTAAATCCAGTGACAGCCATGTCAAAAAGCCATACTATGGTAAAGGTAATATTTCTACCTACCGTAAGTTGACTCATGTAGACATGAGCTAGAGTAAAATGTGTCGATCATAGTCTACAGTTAATGTATGAGTTATACTAAATTATATCTCTAAAGTTTATTTCTTAGAGGTGATTCCAGAATTATATTTTGTGATGATGTTTCTGAAGAGCAAATAAAACGTTTTTCTGAGAAATACAGAAAGCAGCTCAATGTCATGTTATTAGAGCAGACGAATACTATTTCAGTGGGAAAACGCATTCTTTGGGAAGGGTAGGGTTACAGCACAAACACGCCACGTGATAGGAGATATTAGGAGAAGTCTGTTCTAAGAGAATCACTATCTATATTGAGCAGCAAGAGTTTCTGTAACAATTTGCCAATCAGGGCCAAAGCACATATTTTCTAAATTGGATTGGGTATGTGGCATCATGATTTATAAAATTATCATCAAACGGCAGTTATTGATGAAACCTCCCCCATAGAAAACATTTCTGATAGAAATTGAACAGTAACAGAATGACCGATAACAAAAGATAAGGGCAGTGACTGCACATGAATTATCTTAAGATAGTAAGGTAATGGAAACCATTTGCTATGCAAGGCATGGTGTGGCCTAGGCTAAGATCAATAGCAATTTCTTTACGATATTCGTTACGCCTCACTGATTCCATTCCATGGTGGAAACAGTTCTGGTGCTTTTTTCAAATGTAATTTATTATGAAATACCCAAAACCAACCAATATGATATTTTTAACCAGATTTGCACTTAATGAAATATATGCTCATATTTGCAGATATCTATAAGAAATGTTTTATGTGTGTATATATATAGTTCCAGCCTGAATGATTGCAATGAAGATGGTATCCACCATCAATATGAGGCAGACTATAATTTAACGTCTTTTAGAACCTGGACATTGTAAATATCTCAATTACAAGATTCTTTTAGAACAAAGTAAGAAGCAATTGAAAGTGAAATTGGTGATTCCTTAAACCCCCCATATTAGAATAAAAATGTTTTTCTGTTTGTTTTTCATTTTATTCTACTCATCACCAGCACTGCGTTTCCTCCCTGTAGATCTGATAATGAGATTCAGAAATGTAATTTGAAAATCAGTTGCTTATAAATTTCAATTAGGGAAACTTTTTTTTTTTTCTGTTGTGACATAGGTGTGTATTCTCCTCTCAATGTGTGCACATAAGTTCTATGACAAGTTGGGCGCTGCTATAACAGAAATCCAAATTGGAGTCAAGCATTAGCCAAAGGGCCACTGGGTTCTCCATTTGGCAAGTACTTTTTTGAGCACTGATAGTTGCTTCCACTATGAGAATGAAGGCTAGACTGTTGTGAGGTGTTGTTTTGAGTGAAGGGGGTTGGTTGTCTTTTAAAAGGGAAAGAGTCTTTAGCGTAGCAGCATATCAGGGCTTTGTCTGAGAGTTTTAAAGACGAAGGAACATAGCATATATGTTTAAAACCGTAGGGCTATCGTTGTAAATAATATGTGCTGAAGTTATTAGGAATTCTTAGCTGTATTTTTGAGTCTTAAAGAAACTAAACATTTTAGGAAGGAATTGGACAAATGAGTTTTAGGAGTATGTTTTAGAATTCCATATTGGGGGTTTTATTATTGAATTCTGTCCTTAAGGAGCAGTGATATATTATAAAAGCAAGTGGATGGATTTGGTAGTACGTATTCTTTGTTGCTGTGGTTTCTTGGTTTCTGTGGTCCCTTTAAACTCAACAGCTTTATGCAGATTTGGACTTTTTTTTTTTTTTTTTTTTTTTACAAGTAATGAAATTCAAACCCCTTGCTTCCCCCAAATAAGTGGGGGCAGAGATGGAAATGAACAGTAAAAGCTGAGAGATACTTTTTCCCTGAAATGCAGAAAAGGGCGGGGATTTGAATTTTCCAAATGAGTTGGAAAACATTGATTTCTTCTCTCTTCAGGTTTTCCAGACCTTCTTCCTTTGACCAAAGTTCATTTCAGTTTTCTACCAGTGTTTTCCACATCGTTCCCAAGTTTCCTTTGACAATATCTTTACTTATATTCAGAATCAAACAAATAAAAAACAAATAAGGCCACCAAAGTGAGACAAAGATACTAATATCCCTTAAAAAATTATGTGATAATAATTTTGCCAACACAGCCACAGGGCAACTCCTGCAATGTAGTGTATCTACAGTCTCTATTTCCAGCTACTCTGTTATTTTATTAAAGATGGAGGGAACACGCGTACCGATTCTCATTCGCACACAATCTACCCAAACTGATTTGAACCTCTGAATAAGCAACATTTCCCAAATCTCATGCTACAACAAAAGAAGTTAATAATGAAATTCCTTTATCTTTCATCTATTCAATAGTCCACTCTAAAAGGAACAATAGGGGAGCAAGCTAAATCTAGCACACAATTTTTTTTCTGAAAATTGTCAAAAGGTTTTTGGTTGACTTGTTGGTCTGTTTGCTTGCTTGGTTGTTTTGTATTTGCTTATATGTCTGCTTTTAAAACAAATTGGGATTACAAGAACTAAGAAACTGAGGGAAAGTAACGGTGATGGTAGGAGCCCCAGTAGAGCAGTGGTTAAGCGCTCAGCTGCTAACCAGAAGGTCAGCAGTTCAAACCTACCAGCCGCTCTGCGGGAGAAAGACATGGCAGTCTGCTTCTGTAAGGATTTACAGCCTTGGAAAGCCTATGGGGCAGTTCTACTCTGCCCTAGAGGATTGCTATGTTAGGAATCGACTACACAATAATGGGTTTTAACGGGTTATGGTGATAGTGAACAGTGTATGCAACCTCGATAGGATTTGGTGCATCGAGAGGAGATTATACCCTTGTTGTTGTCCAAAATTTGAAATAATTTTGAGCCACATTGTTTATTATACAAACCTGGGTTTAACTTTAGAATACTTTTGAAATCTTTCAGATAATACAATTTGTTGGGAAACTATAAGTGACCTCATGAAAAATAATTAACTCAATAATTCGTATTAGTTACAATTTATTTTTTTATCCTTTGAAAATCACTTAATCTAGTTAAAAATCTCTTATCTCTATAGTTTTAAATACTCAATATTTTCCTCTGAAACTCTTACTGTGCCCTTACTCTTTTGTATTTACATTAACTAAACTCTATCAATAATGTAAAATTACTCAAAATGCTAGCCTTTTAGTTTGTATTTGTAAGAGAAGCTTCAGTAAGGTATCTCAGGTTTGAAGTCACAATAACATAACTTTGGATTTGTCCTCAGAGGCTACTCTATGTAAATAATTGTAGCAAAGTAGCTGACTAGTCTATAAAGGATATTTTCCTCAACACCAGAACTGGTGTACGAAGTTCCACCACCTAAAAGGACCATTAACTAGAATATATGGGTAGCTTAAAAAAAAAAAAATGGAGAGCTTTTTATATAAACATGCAAGCATTTATATATGTCTGTCAGGCCCTTTTCCATTTCAAGTTAACATGAATAACTTGTGTCCATGAGTTCAAAAAAATTTAAACCAAGCTTTTTTCTTGACATGAAGTGAATTCTCAACTGAAAGGAGAACACAATTTTTAAAGTCATGATTAATAGGATATCAATTTTAAAAGTCCCTTAAAAAACATAAAGATAGCATTCCCTGGACAAAATCTTAATAGCCGTACTATATGGACTGTCTATTGACGATCTTAGCAACTGGTTTTCAAAAGCTGGCTCAAAAATTCAGTTTTTTTGCATACTTATATTTACTATTTTGTCTGAGCGTTATCTTAAAAATATTTTCTGGAATGATTATACTGCATGTTTATGAACTATGATAAATTTGGGGTTTAAAAATAATTTTATTAGTGATATCATTACATTTCTGGCATCTGACATTAAATTTTTGACAAAACATCTTCTCTAATCCTTCCATTGACTGGTATTGCAGAGAAGCCAACAGGGCTATAGAATACCATTACCTCTTAATTTTGTGTATGCATGCACAGCCTTACAAAACCCTTCCTCTGGTTTCCAAGTAGAGACGAAGAAATCAAAACAAATGATTGCTCCAGCAGCTTCTGAAACATTTTTGATTGCCCATCATGAACTTCAGGTGGGATTTCCACCATTTTGGTCATTTGCTTACAGTGCCTTCTGAGAGTTCGGTTGATTTCCAGAAAAGCGCTGAATTGGTCTACCAGGGAACAGTGTTGCTTGACCTCAAGGGAGTAAATTTTAATACCAGTAAAATTTTGCAACTTATGGTGTATATGATGAGAGCACTCGATAAGAAATTCAGCTACAGAGTTTTGGAATGGCATTACACTCTCTGGTTGAATTTCACAGAGAAATGTTTGAATGACAATGGTATGGAGTTTTGTTCTCTAAGAAGGTCACTGTCTCATCATTATTTATGTTGATTCCTTTGAGCAATACAGCTTATCATGTAACACACGGGAAAATAATTAATGGAGAGTTAAGGTTAGGAATATTCTTTTTTTCCTTTAGGATAGATACTAAAATATTTTATAATTCATGATTAAACTGTATAAGGTCAAAAAAAAAAAAAAAAAGAAAGGAACCACCCAAAACCAAAGAACTACCTAAGTGAAAGTCTGATATCACAGCCTGTCCCCTGACACCTGCTTTATTTCTTTATTCAGCAAAGGTTTCTTCAGATTGTTAAATAACCACATTTGTCTTCAGTTGGTAAACATTCATTCTCTTGACACCTGTTGTCGCTTTTAGATCCCTCAAGAACAGAAAAGAAAGAGAGCAAGTGTCCAACCCCTGGGTGTGATGGAACTGGCCACGTAACTGGGCTTTATCCTCATCATCGCAGTTTATCCGGATGCCCGCACAAAGATAGGGTCCCTCCAGAAAGTAAGTCCGTCTTTCACTGCTACCCTTGGGAATACAAACACCTACAAATCTGTTTATATCATCCCTCTTACCTTCTGTCATTTCCATCTTATGACTCAACACAACCTAATTTAACTAGACCCTTACTTTTCTTAATGGGCAATTCATCCAGGACTAGTGGCCTATCAATGGCCAAAGGGATCTTACCCTCCGCCTCCAACATGCAGTGTTTCTCTTGGTATCATTTGCCTGCTAGACCAACCCTAGTACAGCAGCCCACTATGAAGTGTATCTCCCTGTAATATGGCTCCCTTGCAGAAAGGCCTGAGCTCTAGTCCCAGGTTCAATTTTTACCTGCTCTGTGACCTCAGGCAAGTCATTCCTCTGCTTCTCTTCCAACAAATTATAGAATTGAATTAGATAATCTCTAAAGTGTCCCTTCCGTCACTAAATTGCTATGAATTCTTGAGAAAAAAGGGCCTTGAGGCATCTCTTGCCCAATTATCCAGACTTCTGTATATAATACAAATCAATATTTATAATATAGGAAGTTTTATTGCATTTTACTTGCAAGGTCTGTTTCATGTCATAGTTGTCCCCAAACTTCTACACTATAAAATCTTAAACAGGAAATTGACTGGGTTTTGATATTATACATTCCTTTTAACTAGCTAGGCTCTGATAATATGAAATAAACCTACAGAAAACAACTAAATTTCTTTTAATACTGTTTGTTTATCTTTCTCTCAACACCTAAAGTTTACCAACTATTTAAAAACAATTAGAATTGATTGTTTAGGGAAAAGATACATTTTTAGAAATGACTTTGAATTTTAGATCATCTGATGTTGTGTCTAAAGTATGTTGAGGATTTACCTCATCATCTAAGACACGATTTCTGGTGAGGAAAATGCAACAGCTTGCCCTGAGACATGACAAAGTGACTTGTTGGTTTTTTAGAGGAGCTTTTGGGGATGTCCCATTACAGCAGGTAACTATGGGAGAGTTGAGAAGCAAATCCGTATGACTGAAGAAAATTTCACAATATTTGAGACTTAGAAACCAAGTTTAGATGAACCTTTTCAGGTGAAATATCTTAGAAGATATTGTGGCTCCAGGTTTTCAAATGACTACTGAAAATAATAAACACATGATTCTTGTGTCTGGGGAACAAACTTGAAGCGTGAAAATAAGCCGAGCAAATGGATATGATCCCGTGTGTTACATGAACAGGGAGACAGCATGGTTTAACAATAGCTTCTGTTCCCTGAGCACACACTTTGTGTCAGGCACTCAGCTCACACCCACATACACTAACTCATTTAATTTCCACACAAACCCTTCAGGGTAGTATCAGCCCTGTTTTCAGAAGAGGAAATGAGGACCAGAGACTTCATCATCCTCTTTCCAGGGATGAGCACAGTGCCTGGCATATTGAGGACATTTAATATTGTTTAAATTCTTCTGAGCAAGTACTAACTTGCCCAAGTAAATAACAGAGCTGAGATTTAAATCCAGATCTATCTAATTCCCAAGCTTGTCTGTTTCCCCTGGGACCTGGGTTTGATATTCCAATTTCACTCCTACCAACCTGTGTGACTCTGGACATGTTCAGAGTCATTTTCCTCATCTCCAAAATGAAGCATTTGGACCAAGCTCTAATTTTTTAAGACAAAAGAGCGCGTTTATATAATTTTTCTATAAGGCATACGTTTTTCCCTTCAAAGTAGAATATCAGTTCTGTTTTATGACCAATAAAGTCTACCAATTCCAAGTTTTCACAGGAAACATCTAAATGTAATTGAAACATGGATTCTGACAAGTTGGATATTACACGTATTTGTACAAACCATGGGTCAGATTATGTCCTGATGTCATATTAGCCTGTGAGGAAGTGAGCGCTCAGATCTGTCACCAATCTCCCAGGTGTATTCCAGAGTAGCTATAGAGAAGCCTTGCTTAATACTTGCTCATGTATGGTTCTTTATAACATCATAAAAATGTAAAAAAAATAATTCAAGGACTCCACAGAGGGCATTTCTTTTTGTTTTTGTTTGTTTGTTTTTTAATTTCCTCTAGGCCAGTTTCACCTAAAATCATCGTTTCTGTTCAATTGAATTCAATAAAGCATTCTGCGCTTTCAGTTAGCAACACACTGAGCACACAGAGCACACCAGGATGGATGAGATGCAGTTCTGCTCCTCAAAGGCCTCACAGTCTAGTGGAACAAAGAGGCAGGAGCACGAGGCAGAATATGGTAATTGCATATTAGAGATTTACAAAACTTCTGTAGAAACTTAAAGAAGAAGTAAGGGACGAATGAATTCTGGAGAGATCCATAAGGCTTCATCCAGTCAGTGAGTTAGTTTGTCCTTTGTAAGAGCGAATGAATACAAGGAATTTTATAAAGGCTGTTATAATGCTTCACATACTAAATAAGGGCATGAATAAGCCATTAACAGTGGGAACGGAAAAACACAGACAAATTCAGGAAACATTCTAGACACGGAGCTGGTGGGACTTGAAGACCAATGTATGTGTGTACAAGAGAAAGGGAGAACGAGGTGACTCTAAGACTTGTAGCCAGTTTACTGGCAAGGATGATGTAATAATAGATGTAGGCAATTGAGAAATAGAACTATGTTTAATAGGGAAAATAATGACTTTAGATTTTTCCAATTTAAATTTGAATTGGAGCGTAATATTTCCAGCAGGATTTCAAGAGACCTTATTTGGAGATCTGGAGTAATCTACGTGCAGAAGTGTCTGTTTGGATACCATTCTTTCAGCAGTGTCAGTAGACACTGAAAATGAAATTGCCCGAAAGAAAGCTTAAAGTGAGAACAAAAGAGGAGCCCAAAAATGGGACCTGCAGACAGAAGTTTATAGAAGGGAGGAGCAAAGGAAGAAGTCAAAGAGGGAACAGATAACCAAAGAGAAGGATATTTCTGAGAAAGTTCAACATCTGAAGAGGATGCCTGAGGCTTCAAAGAAGTCCAAAAGATAAAGACTAAACAGGTCCTAAATTTTTTGATCAAAAGGCTATTGTTGACAGAAAAAAGATGTTAGACGAGTAGACATGGTTAGAAGCCACACATAGTACAGCAGCTTGAGAAATAAATGCGGGTAAAGAGTATAAACAAAGGACAGCAAACAGATTTCACCTCAAGTATGAATCCCAGTTGATGGTGGCTAGGAGTCTATGTCTCTGTTTAGCAGGAAAGGGAGTCATGATCAATTTGAGATCTATACCATAGGCAAACATGGAAGGCGTTTGCTATCTCCAGGGACGACTTTATAGTTGAAAAGCTTCACATGACAGGAAAGAGAGAGATGAGTTTTAACTGAAGAGGGAAGCTTGTCTAGGAAAGTATTTATGTGATTTTATAACCAGATGATTGAAAAATAGTAAAGAATACGAAACTGCTGATATATTAAGTCGAAGTCCTGGAGGAGAAGAGAGAGGACAGATAAGAATGCAAGTTGAAGAGTTCCCTTTGAAAGAGAGGAGGAGGCAGTCCTTCCTCTGCAACAGGAGAGTAGACAGACAGGGAACTGTGCCCAGATGCCAGCAGAAAGGAGACCTCCTACAGCCTCACTCCAGGCATGTCCCAAAGTGAATCGTAAATGGACTCTGCATTGTTCTGATCACTCTTTATGGACCATCTACCATGCCTAAGGATTAGGCAGGAGCCGTGAGGATAAATAAAAAATAGACTCTGTTTTTAGGGAACTTACACAGTTTGTTGTTGTTGTGTGCTGTCGAGTCGATTCTGACCCATAGCGACCCTAGTGAGGAGAAAAAGCATAGACTCAAATAAAAGCAACATTGTGTGGGAATAGGACTCAGTACTGAAATGACATCTGTAGGTTTCAAGGAAATGAGAGAGATGATTCTTGAGAAGGAAGAAAATGTTTTAAAAAATTACATAATTGTTTGGGGGCAGATCTGTTTTTGATAGATCTTCCATGTTCACCTGGCGTTAGGTAACCATTACTGGCAGGGAGAGCTCCAAGAGGCATTACTGCTACTTCATCATCCTGAAGTTATAGACAACTCACACGAGCAAAGCATCTTACTGAAGGGGCCAATGTCATGGGTCAATCCTCTTGACTTTCCCCTGCACCTGTAGCCTGTGCTAGTCGTCTCTCATAATTCAGGGCAGGGGCACGTTCATAACATGCCAGAAGGAGGAGAATAAGCCAATAAGCACAGGTCACTTGCCACCAGTGGATGAATTTAAAAAGATACCTTCCAGTAGCATCCTTGTAGCATATGAGAGCACGTCCATACTGTCTTTCCTACGTGTTAATTTCACATGGTAAAGTGCATAGCACCTGCTGTTCTCGCCCATTCTACTTCAAGAGTTATAAAGTAGTTGATTCTGAAATGAAAAATCGTTCTTTAAATTCATTGTATTTAACAATGAGATTGGGGTCTCCTACTCACCCATGACTACCGCACTTTCATAACACTGTGTGCTTCTGAAGTATAGGCATGTTTTTAAAATCACCAATTTACATGCCATCACATGGCTAATCAATATTCGTGGTTTCTTACGGATGGAAAATACATCGGGAGCCCCTTGCTTCCCTATCCCGTCTGAAACAGCTTAATGATTACCTTCTCTAACCTCCGTCACACCTCTCTTCTAGCACACCCTGCTCTGCATGCCAATTAGAGTAAGGTCCAAACCACCTTCTGTCTTTCCTACATGCGTTTTCCTGACCATGCCCATCACAAGTGTCTGTAGGACTGTCTGCTGCAAACTAACCCAGCCTTTGTTAAAATGATTGCATATTCTTGTACTCTGACCATTTCTGTGTTTTAATACTGGGCTGTTTTCTTTGCCTCTCCTTGTCAAGTTCTTGCCATGCATGAAAATGTTCTCAAGTGTCCTACTCCGGGCTGCACAGGGCGAGGGCATGTAAATAGCAACAGGAACTCTCACAGAAGGTAAGCAAAGCATTACTGGATTCTACGCTGGAGGGAAGGCACTTCCCGACAGTGGCTTTCCTGGCAAACCCTTCTGAGGGAGTGTTCTTTCATGTGCTCAGTCTCTTTTCTTGCCCAAGGAGACAGATGGTCCTCCGCCTATCGTTTCTGAAGAATGAAGAGTGCTGTCATGTATTGCATAGGAAAGACAAACACTCAGTTTCCTTTTCTGCAGATTGAATTTTTTTAGTTGTCTTGTCCACCTCGCCGAGAGGGGATAACAGTCCCCTAGAAGGAGCCGTCCTTGTCCTTAGTATAATCTCTAAGATGGAAACCGTGACCAGTTACAACAACTAGACACAATGCAGTAAAGGCTCAATTCTCCTCCGTGGGTGAAGAAGGGGTTGGACTGCTACGTATCATACAGAGCGATGGATTAGAATATAGTAAAACATTGTAGTATATGACTTAATCCGGCTGCCCCTTGTAGCTATGCTGAGTCTCCGGGTCATCAGTATGGATATGATCATAATGCTAGCAGATGTCTGAATGTGCTGGTTAGTGGAACATTTGGGATGGTAACACACCAAGTAAATAGACTTTTATTGTACCACAGCTGCAAATAAGCAGACTCAGAATCACACTTTTGTTCTTAATATATTCCAGTTCACTTTTTCTGTCCTTGTCAGGCCTTGTCAGAGTTACTAACTGGCTTATAATGTTCAGTTCACATCAGATAGTTTTTTTTTTTTTTTTCAGTACCTAGAAAGTGATTCTGTTAACATATGTCTTATAGTTTATAGTGTCAGTTTCCCAAGGTCATGTAAAACCGTACCTGAATGGTGGACGCAAACTTTCACATTGCTTTACTTTTTTTGCTTGTCTGACTGGTAAGTTTGGTTAAAAAAGTTACTTGTGTTAAATTCGTGATGAAACAAGCCACAACTCTGTGCCCTTCAGAAATTTTCCTGTGCTTAATCTGCAGGAGGGAGAAACGATAAATAGTTTGACATGGTATAAGGTTCATGCTGAGTGCTGTCTGATGTAGCGTTTACAATATCAGTTTCTTCATCAAATCTAAATGCAATCATGTATTTTCGAGACATTATATGCATGTGGAGTATCTGTACAGATGTGCAGATAGACGCATAGACACGCACACAGCAGAGATCATGATTTCATGAGCAATAAGCTCAAACACAAGGAGTCAATCTTTAGCCTCTTCCAAATAGGCTGAGTCCAAAATATTAAGTTCTAAAAAAACACCTTACTGTAGTCCTACCGTTTATCTTGATTTCTTCCTCATTTTCATTTCTCTTTCTGTGGAGAACAAAAAGAGCTAAGGTCAGACAGACAAGCAAAAGCTCTGTCAGTCAGTGTTTTTTATAGAATCAGCCTAGAGCTCCATCTTCTGGTCCCAATCAGTTAACTGCCGTTCTTGAGCATCTTAAAAGCTCATCCTACACAAGCTGTCTCCAGAAATGGTGACTATCACAGAACAAAGCCTGCTTCTAAAAATTTAACTACCTCATGCTTATCTTGAATGACACAGAATTTGGCTGGTTATAATTCAAAAGAATTTAGTATGCTTTACAAATGGCACTGTCATCAGCATTGTCTATTGGAAACCAAAAGGAAAATACGCAAACTAGAAACACTTATTATTTCTTTGCCAAATAAAAGAAAAACAATCTCCCCCCACCCCCAAATTCATTTTATAAGGAATGGCCATGACAGGTTGGAGAAAATTCCTCTTACTGTTTGGAGCCTTCTTGTGCTGACTAAGGGAGAGAAGGTGGAAGGTGGTAGTTGGATCAGTGTAATATGTCTGGGTAATGTGAAACTATGTGAGACAAGACAATTAAATTCCCTTTCTGTAATTGCAGCCTCTCTGGATGCCCTATTGCTGCAGCAGAGAAACTGGCAAAGGCCCAAGAAAAACACCAGAGCTGTGATGTGTCAAAGTCCAATCAGGCATCAGACCGAGTCCTAAGGTATTTCCCAAATATGGAATGTGTCGTTTTCACGAGAGTTCATCTAAGCTCAATCAAAAAGATTCTTCAAAGTAGTTGGGATACTAGATGACATTGATTTTCGTACTTAGTAACAGGAACAAAGGGTGGTGGCTGGTATAGTTAAAAGATCACTGGACCTGGGTTCCATGCCTAGTTCAGTCAATAACGGTGGTGTGAGGGACAGAAGAGACTCTGGATGTTACACATGGTTAAGCATTCAACTACTAGCCAAAATGTTGACATTTCCAACCCACTCTGAAGTACCTCGGAAGACAGGCCTTGAAAGCTCTGTGGAACAGTTCTGCTCTGCACACATGGGGTCACCAAGAGGTTGGAACCATGTGTGCAGGCAACCATGGCAACCAACAACAACAACGACAAGGGAGAGGAAGTCACTTCACCTCTCTGGGTCTTTTGACTCACTGTAATTTTTTAAATGAGAGAATTAGACAAAATTATTTCTGGTTTTCTCTCTGGCCCTGATATTTCATGATCCTATAAAGCTAGAAGAATGCAAAGCTTTTTAAAAATTAATGAGATGTCCAAAGTAATTTTATCCTAATTTGAAAGGGAGGGCATAACGTCAACCTTCAGGGTGGTATTAATGTTTCTGAAAATGTAATAGTGATGGTAATACCACCTTACACTTTCATGTAAAAAATAAAATAAAATAAGCCTTCAAAGCTGTCATCTCCTTTTATCCTCAGACACCCCTATGAGGTAGGCGGGAGGGAGTAGGTGTTATTATCCCCATTTGACAAGCAAGAAAATCCGAAGTGCAGAGAGGTTAAGTGACTTACCTGCAGTCACTTCATCAGTGAATGTTAAACTGGGAAAGGACCTACTGCTTTGTTAAACTTATAGAAGGATGATCGCTGGGCCAGGAGGTGCAGGAAGGACTGTACACTCCCATACCCACATATCCTACTTTCATTTTTGCATATCCCCTTCAAATCCCTGTCCACTTGAAAACCATGATGATCATTGTATATTCTGTATATTTACTTAATTGCATACCAAAAACACATTCCCGTGTCTCCATATAGTAATCAATCATAATTATCGTTTTAATAGGTACATATATTCCACTGTGTGGATGCAACATCAGTGACAAAACTCAACTCTAGCCCCTAGATTGTTTCCGACTTTTACTATTAAAGAGAGAGGAATAATAAACATTTGTGTGTATGTAGTATTTTGCTTTTGTTAATTATTTCTTTAAGATATATCACTTAGAGAAAATCACAAGGCAAGGGACACAAATACCTTTTTGCTTTCTTTTTGTGCATTATTTCACAGCTTTCTTAATAGATTTTTACCCCTGTAATTGAACTCCCTTTTTCTCTCAATGAACCAACCAAACCAAACCCAGTGCCGTCAAGTCGATTCCGACTCATAGCGACCCTATAGGACAGAGTAGATAGAACTACCCCATAGTTTCCAAGGAGCACCTGGCAGATTTGAACTGCCGACCTTTTGGCTAGCAGCCGTCACACTGCACTTAACCACTACACCACCAGGGTTCCCAAATAGGAAATGTGAAATATATAATAGGCAAAAAATAAGAAAATAAAAACCATCTATGATCCTAACATCCAGAGGTAATCCCTCAAAAAATTTTATTAGATATACTTCTAAATTTTTGTATGTACTAGTGTCTCTAATTTAAAATACCACTAGTATACCAGTATTTCCATCACTGTAACTCACTCACTTTACAAATGGTAAGACTGAATACCAAATAAGTACCACCTGCCCGAGCCCTGTGGCTCACACTCCCAGCCATTAGTGATTGGCAGGGTAGCACAAGAAACCGCCCCACCAGTCCACCTCCAGAAGCCTCAGGGGTATGTACGTTTGAGAAGAGATGGTTATTAGCCAAAGGAGTTTTTGGAGAACATAGGTAGAAAAGAATTTTGAACTGAGAGATCGTCTTAAAAATTTTCCTTTGCCTACTTTGTCCAGACCTCAAGAAGGCTGGAAAGGAACCCTTGCTCAGCACCCTTCTTTGAAAAGTTACCGGGGGTATGCTGCACTGTATGTTTAGGTGTAGTTTTTATGTCACTGGCCAGTGCTTAGCTTGCAGTTAAATGAGAAGCTCCCTTGGCAGATTAAGACTAACAAGAAATGTATTTGATTGCCAATATCACCTTGTTCCAGTGGAAGTCTCCATTTTGATATGGAAGCCTAAAGCAACAGCCTTTTCCATTGTTTGTGTGGCTTTATAACCTACAGACCTTTTCTTCAGGTTAATGCAATGGAAAGCTACACTGACTGCCAACAAAGCAGGCAGCGATGGACAAAACACTGTGCATCTACGAAAAAATTTTTAAATGCCTACTGCTGGGTTTGGGTTTCCTGTGGGACACAACCAAAAGAAAGACCCCCTACTCCAACAATTTAGGGAGGCACTGAGGAGCCACCCCAGGCAACACTGAGTAACAATCCCATAGCAGCCTCTGGCTTTCCAAGGCGGAGCTTGGCTGCTGGGCTGGTGGATTGACCTTACCTCAAGGGCTCTTTTGTGTTCTCCAGCTACAGAGGACTCTCATCTCCAGCACTGATTTTGCAGGCTGCGAACACCTTGAGGACAAGGTCTCCGTCTTAGTCATCTTTGTATTCCCCCACAGTGTCTAGAACACAGCAGTGTTCATTCAGTGGGGCAACGAAAGAGTCTGGAAGGAAAGAAGAGGGGAAAAAAAAAAAAAAGAATTAAACCAACAGACATTTAACTGATTGAGGTTAAAAAAAAATAAGTCTTTAAGTAATTTTTTTAATAGGCACCTAAGATTTAAGTGAGCACTTTCAATCTTGTTCAACTTTTTAAGCTTGTTTTCAACATCCTAGACCTCGGTCCCCCATTTACAGCCTCCATTTTGTTGCAAAGTACTGCCTTCTAATTAATGCCTCTAGCTGCAATCTCCCCTCCCTCTGCCTGGTCCTAATCTTTTTAAGCTTTAGGGATTATGCTTATCCTAGGCCCCAAATCCTTTGGCATTTCTTCCTAGACAAATGATTTTATTACCAGTATGGCCCCTAACTACCACATGGTTCCCTAATGTCCAGAGGTGCTCCTAGCCTGCCTGCCTCAGCACCTTTAGCCTTCTAGTTTCTTTTTTTAGAATGTTTTCTCATCCCACCCTAAACCTTAACCTTAGAATTCTACCCATTCTGCAAACCCTAATTCACACTTTGTCTTCTCTGTTCAAACTTATCTGACTGCCAAGTTTAAAGTGACATTTTCTTCTTAGAACTCTCATAACACTTTGACTTAAAATACTGTCATGTGGAATGGCAAGGCCTTGGAATTTATTCACTTGTGCACCTCCAGTATTACCTGATAAAATGCCTTGAAAATAATAAACATTCAATTAATCCTCACTCTATTTTGTTGATTTGGCAAGAGATAGTCTAAATTAATAAAATAAAAAATAAATGAGTTGGTGATTTGGTAAATACATTGGATATTTAACCATTCCTGGTGTTGTTATCACTACGAGTTGGAATCAACTCCACCGCAGCAGGTTTGGTTTGGTTTTGGTGTTGTTAGGTGCCGTCATGTTGGCTCTGACTCATGGCGACCTTATGTTCAACAGAAGGAAACACTGCCTGGTCCTGCACCATCCTCACAATTGTTGCTATGTTTGAGCCCACTCTTACAGCCACTGTGCTAATCCATAGCCATTACTAAGTCACTGTAAAGGTAGCATAGATATATTGTTCAGCAATATATCAAAAGGGCTCTTTAAAGTGTTGAAAAGCAAAGATGTCACTTTGAGGACTAAGGTGCACCTGACCCAAGTCACGGTATTTCCAATCACCTCATATGCATTGCGAAAGCTGGGCAATGAATAAGAAAGACAGAAAAAGAATTGATGCATTTGAATTATGGCATTGGCAAAAAATTTAAAAAATACCATGGACTGCCAGAAGAACAAACAAGTCTGTCTTGAAAGAAGTACAGCCAGAATGCTGCTTAGAAGCAAGAATGGCAAGACTTCGTCTCACAAACTTTGGACATGATATCAGGAGGGACCAATCTTGGTAAAGCAGAGGGTCAGGGAAAAAGAGGGAGACTCTCAATGAGATGAATTGACACAATGACTGCAGTAATGGTCTTAAATATGGCAACCTTTGTGAGGATAGTGCAGGACCAGGCAGTGTTTCGTTCTGTTGTACATAGGGTCACTTTGAGTTGGAACTGACTCGATGACACCAAACAACCGCATCATATCAAAGTTGACTGGTTATTAAAAGTTTATAACAGCCCCAAAACAAATCTAAATTAAGGAAATAACCGAAGAAGAAAAAGATTTACTTATAAGAATCCTTATTAGGCAATATATAATAGATATTTAACATATAAGGAGCCCTGGTGGCTCAGTGGTTAAGTTCTCAGCTACTAACTTAAAGTTTGGAGGTTCAAACTCACCAAGAGGAGAAAAGACCCGGTGCTCTGCTCCTGTAAAGATTGGAGCCTAGGAAACCTTATGGAGCAGTTTTCTGTCCTATAAGGCTGCTATCAGTCAGGATTGGCTTGATGGCACACAACAATATATAATATATATTATAGTAGCATATATAATAGCAAAAAAAGTAAAGTAAATTTGCAAAACAATTAAATAATTATGATATTCATTGATTTTAATATCATGCAGCTATTAAGAACAGTTTTTTTTAATGCCTAAGCTGCAGAAGGGAAAATTAAACACTATATAAAGTATAAAGTAGGTAAAAATACAAGATTCTAAAAACAATTTAAATGGATATAAAATTAACCCCCCCCCAAAAAAATACACTAAAATCTTAGCAGTTTTTACCTCCGAGAGAATTATAGGTGATATATATTCTTTTTATATTTTTTGTATCTCCTGAATATTTTTTTTCAATGAATCGTGTAGTGCTCTAAGAATCACAAAAAGCAAAACAATGTTTTTAAAAAGTCTTTATTCCTAAAGCAGGTATAAATCTTCTGTGTTCACATGTCTGCTCAACCTTTAGAAAGACAGAGCAAATAAGAGAAAGCATATTTATTTAGACATTCAAACAACACTTGTGGAAAATAGGAAAGGAAAAAGGAAAGGAAAATCTCTTAGGTTATTATCCCACAGGGAGAAACAATCAGGATATTGTTTGTACTTCTACATCAAAGAAAACATTCTACTTTCACAGTAGAAATTCCTATCTTCCGGTATTCTAGTTTTATACATCTACTAACATTTCACACTGTTTCAGGTGCAGGTAAGAGTTGCAGATCTGATACCAGTAACCGAGAAATGCAGTCTTACTCAAAAAATTATCCTTTGTAAGTTGGCTGTAAACCTAACACTAACACGTGAATTCACCCACCTTTTGTTTTTCCTACTAAAGCTTTAGCCCCTGCTGGATCATTATTTTAACACATTTTATATAATTTAGAAAGATAAAGAATGACCCATCAGAAAACTTTCTGCCCTTAAAATTCGGGATTTTGTTCTAGCTATAGCGTGCAAAAATGATGCTTATGTGAAAATATAAGTTTTTTTATAAATATTCTACATCAAAAAAAGCACAAAGGGCCATTAGTGTGCAAAAATGATGCTTATGTGAAAGTATAAGTATTTTTATAAATATTCTACATCAAAAAAAGTACAAAGAAAGGGCCACAAAAACCAGAGACCACATCAGCCTGAGACCAGAATAACTAGATGGTGCCCGGCTACAACCGATGACAGCCCTGACAAGGAACACAACAGAGAACCCCTGAGGCAGCAGGAGAGCAGTGGGATGCAGACCTCAAATTCTTGTAAGAAGTCCAGACTTAATGGTCTGACTGAGACTAGAAGGACCCCGGAGGTCATGGTCCCCAGACCTTCTGTTAGCTCAAGACAGGAACCTTTCCCAAAGCCAACTCTTCAGACAGGGATTGGACTGGACTATGGGATAGAAAATGATACTGGTGAAGAGTGAGCTTGGATCAAGTAGACAGATGAGACTATGTGGGCAGCTCCTGTCTGGAAAGGAGATGAGAGGGCAGAGGGGGTCCGAAGCTGGCCAAATGGACACACAAATAGAGAGTAGAGGGAAGGAGTGTGCTGTCTCATTAGAGGGAGAGCAACTAGGAGTATATAGCAAGGTGTATATAAATTTTTGTATGAAAGACTGACTTGATTTGTAAATTTTCACTTAAAACACAATGAAAATTTTTAAAAAATACAGAGAAATGGCTTATTAAACTATGGCATTCTATGTTTAAATGTCTGTATCTATCTGTACTCTACAAAAAAACTGACCAGTACTCTTCAAAAGTGTCAAGGTCAAGAAGGACAAGGAACCAGTGATGAACAGTCCAGACTGAGGAGGCTAAGGAGACAGGACAACTAAATGCAATGTGGGATCCTGGATGGGATACTGGACCAGAAGAAGGTCATTAGTGAGGAACACTGGTGAAATCCAAATAAAGTTAATAGTTCAGTTAATAATATTATACCAAGGTTGATTTCTTGGTTTTGGTAATGTCCTGTGGTTATGTAAGACATTAAATTACAGAAATTGGGTGAAAGGTGTAAGGAACTCTTTACTACTTTTTCAACTTTCCGTAAATCTAAAATTATTTCAAATAAAAAGTTCAGAAATTCTACTTATATAGATATAGATACAGGATGTATAGATAGAGACAGACACATAGATACATAAACAAAGTAGAATATGAGTGAATGAATAATAATCAAATGCACCTCTATTTAAGCATTTTATTCCAGAAGAAAAGGACTGTTAGGTAAGAATGTGGAAAATATACGCTGATATTTGTCAAGATATATTACCGCATGTTCCATTTTCTTGTCCAGCTAGATAAATTTTGATCTAGCTTTGTCTCAGTATATGTTTCTAAGAGTATTTCTTTCACTTCCTTTTTTGTTTGTTTGTTTGTTTGAGGGAAATTTCTTACTAGCTCGTTTCATTTATGTGTAACTTCCGCTCCTGTTCATAGCTACTGCAAAAGAAAACGCACGGATGTGAGATTCTTTCCCCATCTCCGTAATTTATGTCCTCGTCATGCATAGTAGACCTCTTTAAAAAATTAATACTTTGTCTTTTTAATTGTTAAAGTGACTTTTAGACAAATAGCTTAATTTTTGCTATATAATTAGCTGGTGGCCAGTGGTTAAGCACTTGGCTACTAACTAAAAGGTTAGCAGCTGAACCCACCCATGTGTCCTTGAGAGGAAGATGTGGCAGTCTGCTTCCCAACGATTTACAGCCTAGCCTTAGAAATTCTATTGGGCCATTCTACCCTGTCCTATAGGGTCGCTATGAGTTGGAATCTACTCAACAGCAGTGGGTTTGGTTTTTTGGTTTTTATGCAGTTAAAACACACTTGGTCCTTTCTCAGGGAAATACAATTATGATTTTAGTGAAAGGTTCTGATTCCTTAATGCAATTGAGAAGTGTTGTTCTAGCTTTAATTTAAATCTTACACAGGGCCACAACAAAGCTCACTGTTTGTTTTCTTTTACTCACAGGCCAATGTGCTTTGTAAAGCAGCTTGAGATCCCTCAGTATGGCTACAGAAACAATGTCCCCACAACCACTCCTCGTTCCAACTTGGCCAAGGAACTTGAGAAATATTCCAAGACTTCGTTTGAATACAACAGTTATGACAACCATACTTATGGCAAGCGAGCCATAGCTCCCAAGGTGCAAACCAGGGATATATCCCCCAAAGGATATGATGGTAGGAGGTGCACACTCTTATACATGAGAGACACGTTTGCCGTTAATAATGTTGTTGTTGTGTATATCCATTTCCTACAAACTAGTTGAGCGTCTGTGGTCACGTGATGGGTATCAAAAGAATGCCAATTCACAGCATAGTATCGTATGCTTAAAGTATCACACAAGTGTGGGTAAATGAGAGCCTGGTGCAGGGGGAGGCAGGGAAAGAAGACGTTCTTCCCTCAGTACCTCCCAAGAAACACATTCTGGCTGCTTGCAGAATGTGAAGATACAGAAGCCATTGGCTCATTGTTTTTCATGGTATTGGTAAGATAGTGTCCTTAGCTTAAAAAATGACTTTTAAATGGATGGAACCAGGACAGATAATACAAGGGAGAGCCGGTGGGAGAACTTCTGAGCTCTTGGCACTTTTTGGGGGAAGTTTTGTGTTACCTCTGTGTTCTTGGCCTTGAATGCTCATTAGATTCACCTGGGGAGATTTTAAAAAATTCTGTTGCCCAGGCTGCATCCTAGACCAATTAAATCAGGATCTCTAGGGGTATTCCCTGTGCAATGTCATTTTAAAAAAGAGTACCGGTGATTCCAGTGTGCAGTCAAGAGTTGACAACTGCTGCTTTACCAAGTCTCTTTATGGCAGCAATGTCAGGATCCTGTGTTGGTTCTCTGTCTAGGGGGAGAGGGGGGAGAAAAGGGAGCCTCAGAGTGACTTCATTTGCTGCATTCATAGCTACAATGGAATATACCAATAAAATAGAATTGGTAAAACAAGTATGATACTACATGCTTCACAGGAAAAAGGGTAGTTTATTTTCTACCCATTCTTAAGTCTACTATCAATGGTGTAAACTAGTTACCATTTCATTATAGAGCTAACTTGGTAAATAGTTTAATGTTAGGTGGGAAGATGGTATTTCTTTGATTTTACTAATCTGTCTAACCATGATTTTGCTTTAGATTCCAGGATGTATGGATTTAGTTGGCAAATTTTAGGGAGTAAATGTTTCGATGATTTAAAGTCTTATATTGGTGTTCTCTAGCGAGGAAAGGAGTTGGTTTTTAAAGACTTTTGTGCTCCTCTTTGAAAAAGTTATTTAATTAAAATCATAGTACACAAAAAACAAATTTCATTTACATTTAATGCTTGGGGAATTCTGAAACCGTTTTTCAATTCAATACCAGTGGCTGCACATTTTTCTAAGTTATTTCGTACCTTAATGACAATTAATTGTTGCCTATATTTCTTTGATGTATCATATACTGATTGTGCTTGTGTGTGTCAATTCTTAACATATAGGAACGTGGATATAAGTGGAATAAAAGGAGTGGCTGTAGGCTATAACGGAGAAGAACCAGTTTTATTTTTTTTATTTTGTAGTAATAACTTGCCAATTGCAAATTTTATTGTAGTTTTATTCATTCAATTACAAATGAAGAATCAAAAGAAATTACATCTACATAATTGATGATTCTGCTTTTTGATTTCCAATTCCTATTCTATAGAAATTCTATTCCTACTTTCATTGGATGTTCATTTTTACCCACCTGTTGGTTTTGTTGTTTTTGTTGTTGTGTGGGGCCTTGTTTCTTTCACCTTATTTTTATGATTGGACTGTAACCTTAGAATAAATGAGGACTTCTGGATAAAGTCGTAATCAGTAGAGCACATTTCCATGGCCACATGCCCTTAAGTGGACTCAGAGTCAAACCTTCTGAGTTCTATTCTTAGTATTACCATTTACAGGTTGTACAATATCCGACAAAGGAACCTTTTTGTGTTTTCATTTCCTCAAGAGTAAAATGGGAGTAATAATTTCTGCCCTCTGACCTCATAGGTTTGTTGTGTAGATTGGTTGAAATACTGTGTATAGATGAACTTTGCCAACTGAAAAGATCTTAACAAATATACATTAATCAACATTATTAATTCTCACATGCCCTGGCAAAATATCTCTCGTCAGAAACTTAGGCACAGCAATGTTTTCTGTTAAGCCACAAGAATTCATTGAGCAACCAGAATGAAAACTTCAATATTAGGGCTTCGGGAGACCAAGAAAAAAAGAGAAACATTCTTACCACAACTTACTGAGAAGAAAATCAATGCAACTCTATTTCTATTCTACTAGATTCATCTGTCAGATTTTTTAAACATCAAGAAAAGTACCCACTAAAAATGAGATTGACAGGGTCAGGACTATCAGTGGGATATGAGCTGAGAGGCATCATTACTGTACCTGGGCACCAGGCAGTAGATACTACCTACTTACTGTGTCTGGAGTTACCTTGGGTCTTCCCCAAGACCTCGCTTCAGGTGCCCAAATAATTGAGTCATTACTCTTAAAGAAAGAGTGAAATCAGCCTGTTTGGGGCAGGGAAAACATGATGCTTCGGGAACAGGAGATCAGGCCCCTGCAGTTGCAGAACCAGGTAGACTGTGGAACCCCTCTCTCCAGGCTCTGGATACCAGACCTCAATCATACCAACTGTGACCAAAACACTCAACAAATGTTTATTTAATCACCTACATTTTTCCAGACACTGAGCCAGTTGCTATCTATCAATCAGTTAATCTATTGATTAATCTATATATTTATCTACCTGCCTGTTATTTTCTTCTTAATAATAAGCTTCAAAGAAGAGATTCCAAAAAAAATATGTATATAAGACCGTGAAACCCATACTAACAGTATAGTGAAGCAAGGAGCCCACTCTACTGGAAGGAATTATCGTAAGCTTTATCAAAGTTTTTTTTTAAAAAGTGGTAAATTTGAAACTGGATCATAAACTTGAGTAGAGAGTGTATTATCAAAGTTTTTTTTTAAAAAAGTGGTAAATTTGAAACTGGATCATAAACTTGAGTAGAGAGTGTATTTCTGCGAAGGCAGGGAAACACAGATTCATAGAAAGTATCAGTGGTTGGATGAGGCCAGCATTAAGATGCCTGAGAAAGAAGAACAGGAGACAACTATGGAGACCTCTAAGGAACCAACTGCATTGCTTCATTTGCCATGCTGAGGAGTTTGGCACTCTTCTCTAGGACTTGGAAATCCATGCATGAGAAATTATTAAGAAGAAGAAAGATTTAAAAAAAAAAAAAAACTGATGATTCCCAAATCTGTATCTCTGACTCTGTCCTCTCACGTGAGTTCCAAACCCACATTTTTCCTCGGCTTAATACAAGGGTCAAAAACCATGGTGCAAAAACCAAATCCAACCTCACCACCTATTTTGTGTGGTGAACTAGAATGGATTTTACATTTTTGGGTCGTTGAAAAAATCCAAAGACAAAGTATATTTTGTGACACATGAAAATTATAAGAAATTAAATTTCAGCGTCCATAAATAAAGTTTTACTGGAACACTGCCACTCTCATCCATTTGCAGATTTTCTGCTGCTGCTTTTGAGCTACAACAGCAGCGTTGTGTGAGCAGTTGTGGTAGAGACCATATGGCCTGCAAAGACTATCTGGTCCTCTACGAAAAAAGTTCGCTGAGCCCTGCTCTAAGACATCTCCACTCGTATCTCCAGGCAAAATATCACACTTCATTTGTTTAAATTCCCAGCCCCAAAATGAACTCCCTCCCACAACTCTCCCTTATAGTTATTCCCAACTTTTAAATCCTCTAGGATTAAACATTTTTGAACATCTTTGGACTTTCTGCTTTTCGCTCCTCACATTCAGTATCACTCTGCTTTGCTCAACCTCCCCATCTTACTGCCATTACCTTTGTCCAGGTGGCATCACCTCAGTCCCTTCTCACTGCATTAGCCAGTCTTTCTCTAGTCATTCCCCTCCATCATCTTCCACTTGTTGATTATTCTAACATAGAACCTCCCCTTTCCCACCACCCATCTGCCCTACTCGATGCCAACCTCTGGGATCGACCGTTCTTTTCTCCAGCTGGAAAACTATTTCTCTTTACCTAACCATACACTCTCTACATTCAACATCTGCTTCCAGAAATATCTCCTTTATTAAGTCCTCTCTGACAAAAGTCTAGCCTGGCTTCAGCTGCCCTTCTCTGGACTTACTTTACAAACATTGTTGGTGAACCACATCCTGTCCTTTCTCTGTAATTATCTATACTGCACACCGTGGCTCTGTATCTTGTCCTTTAGTAATTTCATGTGCAAATGTCTTCTGTTCCACTAGATTGTAAGCTCTTTGTGGGCAAGAGGACTTGTCTTAAGATTCTTTTCAACCCTAAAGTGCCGATGCACACCAGGCAGATATAAGCCACACAAAAGATAATTACTATTTAGTTAGAGGTTGAAATCAAGAATCCTTGTTTGGATATGAAAAAAATTCAGATCACAGAAGTTAAATATTTGCATCGCAAAGGAAATCTAAAAGGATAACCTGACAAGAAAGTTTTTTTTCCCCCATGTAAGGTTTTGCATCTGCATTTTAATGTACTTAAGATCAAGCACAAACATGAACCTACATAAAAACAATGAAAGTCAGTGTCATAAATTATGGTGTGTCAAGGGCTGCGTCAAATTAAAAAAAAAAAAAAATTAAGCTTAAATGCTAGCCAGGTCCCACACGGCAAAAACTTTATGATGATGTCTTTTGATTATATTCATTTCTGTCTGGTTTTCCTAGGAATTTTGGATGGAAAGGACACATTTATCTAGTCCTGACAGGAAAATGCTAATTCACGAAAGGAGGTGCTATTTGCAGGAAGTGGAGTTGAAGGAAGTAGTAAAATAAAATACGTACATTTAGTAAGACCCTCACAAGCAGAGTAGGTTAATAAGAATTATTGTTCGGAAGTTTTTTGTTGTTGTTGTTTAATTTATGCATACAGCTGTATTTAACCACTACGAATCCTGGAAAGTTTTCCCTTTTTCCTGAAGTAGAGGGGAGAGAATAACTGAGAAGGTATTTCTCAGCATGGTCTAAAATCTAGCAGATTGCTGCTGTTATTATACGCAAGTGTGGCACTCTAGAGTAAAAGCCATTCTGTTTCTCAGGATTTCCAGTGAGATGCTGGACAGAGAAGAAAATTAACCAATTCTTGTCCACTGATTGATTGAAAAATGATTTGATTGGTTATAGCTCTGTTTAGCAAAAGAGAAAGATAGTGCATCCGTCTCTATGAGTCTGCTCTAATCTGAGGAAGCAGTGCTCTGTCAGTATTGGGGGAAGAGAGGTGAGAACAGCAGTACCCTCCTGAAGAGCACCTTCCCCACTTGGGGCTTGCTGCTGAGCAGCACCCTCCACCCCTCTTAAGTGGTCAAATTGCAATGCCTGTCAAACAAGATCAGGAAAGAAATGTCAGGAGCCAGAGGAAATGCTCAGAGGTGGCCATCATAATGATTACTGATAATAATAGTTCTGCAAACATTTCCAATAAGCAACAATCATTAGGATGAAAGACCTTCATTTCCTGGGAGATTGAAAGTATAGAAATCCTTATTTTAATTTCAAATAAAGTAAAAATAGGATCGTTGAAGGATACCTATGAAAGTCTTGTCACAATTGATGGTTTGAATGACTTGCATGGATAAAATCATCAACCAGTTCCTGACAGTTGAGTCACTTGCTAACACTGAGTAGGCACCATATCTACCTGACCTGACCCAGGAGGAGTAGAATCTTCTGCTTCAAACCTTAGTCGGAGTAGACATACTATTACTTCCATGCCTTTTCTAACAGAACCACAACTTTAAGATGATTTAAAGCAATTCAAGCAAGATGAGAGAAAGAAGTGCAGCAACGTCAAGGATGTTAAAGACGCCATTTTCACATGGAGATAGTATTTTTTAACAGACTGAATGCTGGATCAGGGCAGGAGGCCTGGCTTCCTTGACTCCAGTCCTGGCTCCTCCCTTTGTAGACCTTAATCTTGACTTTGCTAAATCTTAGTTTCTACATCGCCAAATGAGCTTGTAGTATCTCACAGGGTGGTAGAGATGGTTGAATGAAATCATCTGAAAGTATCCTATAAACTGTGCAGGGCTACACCAATGTAAAGGGTCATTACCATGAGAGGCGTTCACAATAGGAAGTGCCTAATTTTTCTCTTAGTAACTAGCACTCTCTTCGTATCCCGACTACACACAGTAAATCGTTCCTTATTGGGGCTATGGGCACTGATGAACTACTCTAACCCAAACCAACCCGTGTGTGTGTGACAATTTGTGATGCAGAAACGTTTTGATCCTTTAATTTTTTTTTATTTTTTGAAACTGAAATTCATTTCCACACTATGTTATTTTTCTTATCTATGGAAAGAGGACCACATATTTTTCCTGAACCAGTAGGTAGCTCTCACCAGAAGAAGAAGAAAAAAAAAAGATCCCTCATAAGTATTATTTTATTTTTCCTACAATTTTTATACTTCTGTTTTTGTAAGAGAATTTTAAATGATGTAAAGCCATGAACTGTAGACCATGTCAGAGTATCACAAACTACAAATTAACAGCTACTGTCTGAGTGTGGTTTATGGAGTTTACTAAACGAGTCACTGAATGGATTTGGAGCAGCCATGATGGTGGGGGTTTACATCACAAGGGTCTATTTTGCGTCCCTCTTGTTTGCTCCCCTCTAGCCCCATGAGTGGCCTGGGCAGGAGTGACCCAAGTCACAGCTTTGCCCACTTGTAGGAGCTGCATCAGGTTCCCACCTAAAGAGTGGGCAGGAGTGGGCTCTCAAAGGCTGCAGGGAAGCTGCTCAGAAAGAGCGGCCCCTGCCCACCTCCATCACCAGGTGTTCCTGCTACTTACATAAGGTGCGTTAACAAAGAAGAGAAAGGATGCATATCGTCAGATACTTGTCTCAGCAATGCTTGCACTCCCCAACAGGTGGAACAATTATTCCCTACTGTTGTGCTAATTTAGGTTAACATAATAGAAGTAACAGGACCTACAAGTTACTGATGGCACAATGGGTAAAGTGCTCGGCTGCAAACCAAAAGACCAGCTGTTCAAACCCACCAGCCTCACTGCAGCAGAAGGATGTGGCATTCTGCTTCCATAAAGATTTACAGCTATGGAAACCCTATGGGGCAGTTCTACTCTGTCCTCTAGGGTCGCTATGAGTCGGAGAAGGCAGTGGGTTTGGTTTCAGTTTACTTCTTGTACATCATGGATTTTTTTGTTGTTGTCGTTAGATTGACCCTCTGGTGCATGCAGGGCGACTGGGTATGAAATAGTTACTGGCTTAGTTGCTTGTATGGTTTGCTTTATAGCTTTTGGCAGGGAGCTGAGATGAGATTGGAGGTTGGCCCAGCTAGGTTCTGGGGCTCCAGTCCTCACACTTCTGCTAACCCTGTGGCTGCCTCTGCTTTACAAGTGTCATGCTACTATGATGTGGAAATTATATGCTTCATTCTTTAGGTCATTAAAACATATTCTTCATGCCAAAATCGAAATTAATCAATAATGAAAGCTTAATTCTTTCTTTATTTGTATTTTAATAAAGTGTTTGGGGGTAATTTCTTAATATTTCTTATAATGATTGTGTTTAGCTGTATTAGCAGGTTTTTTGGTTTAAACTTGTTTTGTTTTGTTTCTTCCCATTTGGGAGGGAAACCGCTGAGAAGTCTGCCTGAAGGGTGAGGGTGGGAGGCCTCCAGTTGTAGAACCGGTTAATGACAATATCAAAAACAGCGAGACCAGTGACAGGATGTTAAATCCTCCCCCTCTCCTCTCAACAATGGCCATAATCGAAGTTTCTATCAGAAGTATCTAGCCCAGGGTTTGGCCAGTTAGGACCAGGACAGGCCCTAAACAAAACTGAAAACCAGTCCAAATTAGTATTTAACAGTTCCTTTCTCTTTTTCATAAAACTTCCCTCCCCCCGTCCCTGGCTCCTCATCAGGTCCACTCAGGCCACACCCTCATGCTGGCCACTGAAGAAAGCTTTGGAAATAAGGTACCAGAGGCAGTGTGCTACCCCTCTTAAGATATTTTTGGGGTTTTAAAGAAAGAACCACTCAAGGTCGCCATGCTTAATAAAAGGAGTGACTCTCTAATGGAGGGCCTTAGGACATTGCAGAAGGAGACATTTTTGTGGTGGCTCTTCCCACACCACCCAGGCTCACCTTTAGGTAATTACTCCACCCATTCAAGACACAATATCTGGCCTTTGGACAAATGAACATCCTGTGACTTAACTGATCCCGTCAGTGATAATAAGTCAGTAAAAAAGAGCCCCTCATAATAAATCATTGCTCCAAACATTTTCTCACCCATGTACTAAAGGAGGTTTTTAAACGGCTCTAAAAAAAATAACACTGGCTCTTAAGTGCCTGTTGGCTGTTAGTGACGAGGGCTGTTCAGAAAGGAACACTAAGCTACCAGAGTCCTGTAAGTAAAGCCCTGTTGCTGGGTGATGGACAGGCTATTAAATATGAAGAGATTTACCGCATGTGGCATGTAGCGTGCATATCTGAGTATCACCAAACGGCCACTCTGCATTGTTTAAAATTCGTCTTGGGCTTATTTATGCCTGTGGGTATGTGCTGTTTTCTCCCCTTCAGCCATCACTATTTCATTACAGTGGCTCTTTATTAAAATTATAAAAGTATTTTCTTAAGGAAAGGAGTTTCTGGTCTGTCTAAACCAAAAACCCATTGCCATTGAGTCGATTTCGACTCACAGTGACCCTATGAGTCTGGTCGGTATGTCTGGCTGGAAACCCGCTTCCCAAAGTGCACCCGATCCAGCAGGCCTAGGAGGTGGTCCCCAGGTGCCTTGCGAATCTGGGTCGCCTGCACATTACAACGGTGAGCTCTGATTGGCCTCCACTCAGCCAATCGCTTGCCAGACGAGAGATCTGCGGAGGTCCCAGTCATGAAATGAGCTCATCAGCAATTAGGAGTGGAGAGAAAGCCGTGAGCCCCTTAGGTATGCACGAATCCTCCTCCTCACCCAGCCCCCAACCCTCTCCTCATTCAAACACAATTACCAAAGAGAAGAAAAAAATGAATTTTTTTTAATGCATAAACCCAGTGACATCGTTAGGATTCCGCGCCCCCGCCCCCCACTGATATTGTGTATATTAAATAAATTGAAGAAAAAACAACCTAGAAGTTAGGGTGTAGACTGGAGGGGCGACAGAAAAGGGCAGTGGGTTTTGTTCTGCTTTTCGGTTTGGCTCGGTTCCTTTGCGTAGCGTGCTCGGCCTCTGGAGTCACCTCTGCTCCTCTCTGTTTCCCCCGTCCCCCCTGCGCCCCCACAGCGAAGCGGTACTGTAAGAACCCCAGCCCGACCAGCAGCACCACCAGCAGCTACGCCCCCAGCAGCAGCAGCAACCTGAGCTGCGGAGGCGGCAGCAGCGCCAGCAGTACCTGCAGCAAGAGCAGCTTCGACTACACGCATGACATGGAGGCGGCCCACATGGCCGCCACGGCCATCCTCAACCTGTCCACGCGCTGCCGAGAGATGCCGCAGAACCTGTCCACCAAGCCCCAGGACCTCTGCGCGGCCCGGGTAAACGCCCCTGGCGCGGAAGGTGCCGGCGGAGGTCGCGGGGGCGGGCTGCCGCGCTCGCTCTGCAAGGCGGCTCTCCCCAGGAACCAGCTACGGCTTTGCCTTTTTCTTTCTTTCTTTTTTTAATGCAGTCAAATAAAAATACTGATGCTGAGTCACTTCAAGCCAGGTCAAACTGACCGTCTTAAAAATACAGGGCTAATGATAGGAGCCTAGGATTTAAACTCTGCTGGAGTCTGTAGACTCAGTGATTACATAAACGCCTTTTTTTTTTTTTTTTTGAAAAATTACTGCAAGTTTGCTTACAGTACCTTTCACAGCACCATGGTCTTACCAGTCCTCGTTTTCTAAATGAGGAGAAATGGCCAGGTCTTTCGGATTAATATGTATAAATGAACCCTAATTAGCATCACGGATCACTTCTGTAAACGTTGGGTACCCCACAATTTTCTTCCTGTCTCAAATGGCCGCACAGAGAAAACCAAACTAAAGAAGTAATATGACTTGAACTTTAAATTTTTATAAGATTTAATAGCTCCATTATCACATAACATGCCAGGGAGTGAGTGTGCCCTCGCCCCACTCCCAATATACTAGCCGGCACTAGAGAAACAAAACAAAAAAAAAATTAAAAATCTGATCTTGACACTAACATCTCATCCTTCCTGCAATCCTAGCTAGCACTCATTAGTTTTAAAAATTATAGAAGCTAAAACGTTATGCAATGTTTCATGTTTTTCATTTTCTTATCCGTTGATTCGTTGCCCACGCTTACAGCAGCATTAAGATGCGCCAGAGAGCTAGGGGAGCGCTACCTCGCGGAGGCCGCTAGGTGGCGGAGGAGAGCCAGGCAGTGCCAGGGAGCCCGCTGTACTGGGTGTTCTCAGAGCAGAGGCTGAGGCAGGCGGACATGTTCACCTCTTTTCCAGAAAACAAAGGTTTTCCTTCTCTCTTATCTAAAGCTTCTTGGCCATGCACCATGAGCTCACCACACTGACAGTAGTTGTTAGAAATAAGTGTAATTTATATGAATGGAGAAAGGTCAGTAACTTTATGTTTTGCAAATGCTTTCTTTTCTATGAATATCTTTATTCCTGTATATTGGAGAATCGTCAGGAGCATGCAGCTTTCGTTGTGATCAGGGTTGCTAAGATGTGAGACTAGCATGGAAGAGATTCTGTGACTAGAGGGAGAGAGAAAAAAAAAACCAGTAAGCTCTTCCCATTTTTTTTTTTCACTTTATTAAAATTAAACTAAGACTGAGAGAATAAATCCAACGTTATGAAGCTTAAATTAGTGTCAAAGCTGCAATCAGAAATGCACTTTGACAGAGTTCAGGCTGAATAATACTGTGTAATTTATTCAAGGTAACAGCCCAAAGGATGGGATTTTCATTCGAGGCAGCCTCCTTCTGTTGTTACCTGGAAAGGAAAGAGAGCTGCTAGACGTTTGTGTAGGCAGCGGCATCCATGCCAGGGTGAAATCAAATTTTTCTTCAGGAGAATGTAACTCTTCAGGGAAAAAATGGAGGATTGTTGGGGATATTTTCATTTTTCTTATTTTCTGTCCTCCACACGTCCTTCCTTCTCTCTTTCTTACCGAAAGGCAAGCCTGGAAGAATTTTTGATGTTTCAAAGCATCACTTAAAAAAAAAAAAAAACTCAGCCTGTACTGCTTTTTTTTTTTAACCAGTTAACTAAAATTGCAGGTTTGCTGAAATTTACAGTAGGTCAGACCATAATCACTGTAATAGAGATATCTTGAACTGTGAGTTTCTCCCTGTCTTAGAATGGAAAATTTTCTTCATCATAGGACTTTGTATTAGAAAGTAAGTTCTAATGCCTTCTCCCTCCTCCCTTCATCCCTCTATCTCTTTCGTTTTTCTCCTCTCTAACTCTTGAGCTATTAGCACCAATGGAACTAAAGGAGAAATGGCAAGCCTGTGTGTGTGCTCACAGGCTTGTACGCATGTGTGGTTCTAATCTCTTAAAAAGTATTTGGACCGGGATGGGATTGAAATTAGGTACTTGTTTGGTTTTTTTCTGGCTAGGCTACTTTCTGAAAACAGAGATGTATTTAATAGGGAAATAGAGAAATAGATGTATTGTCCAACCATACTCACAGCTAAACACGGAATAAAATAAATGGACCAACAGACCCTTTCTGCTTACGTTAGATGTTTATGGAAGCTTGAATGAGAATGTAAGGAACTCAGCCTTTGAATTCTGTATTGGCTGGAGACAGGATTACAGTCTGGGCAGATAGAAGCATGGTGGTTACAAGAGGGTCGGGCATAAGCCACATCACCGTGTGTCTCTATCTTGACAGAATCCAGACATGGAGGTGGATGAAAATGGGACTCTGGACCTCAGCATGAATAAGCAGAGGCTGCGAGATGGCTGTTGCCCCATTTTGACTCCTTTGGAGCCCATGTCCCCCCAACAACAGGCAGCGATGAACAATCGGTGTTTTCAGCTGAACGAGGGGGACTGCTGGGACTTGCCAGTAGACTACACCAAAATGAAACCCAGAAGGATAGATGAGGATGACTGCAAAGAGGTTACTGTACGTCCTTTTCCTTGATGCCTGACTTCGTAGACTCCTAAGCTTTAGAGCTCTGCCTCAGCGGAAGGGAAGCCCCATTTGCACACACCTTAAGACCATATGTATTCTCTCTTTAAATAGGACCCTTAGCTTATCAGGACCTAAAAAACATTTTTTGTCGACCCGGAAGAGATTTGTGACAAACATTGATCTGAGTGAAACATTTTGACTGTATCTTAACTGATGAATTTTGTTTTCTAATAGCTGTGTGTTGTCGCAAAGGGTCTGTCTACAATCATGTATAAACAGCGAGGGTATCAGTGCATTTTCCTGGGCGACAGATTTTTATAATATAGGGTTTTCTGTGCAGGTAGAAAATGGCGAGTGTTTTAAATACTTTAAGAGCAAACAAGTCAACCGTTTATTACCTAGCTCTTTGAAGCTAGGGACAGTGCCTTTTCTTTAAGAAACTTAAAATATTCAAGACAGTATACTCCAGGCTTGAAAAAATTATTTCAATTCAGTCATCTAAATCTTCACCAACTATAATATTACCGAAACACTTATGATGTCAAGAACATATTTTTGAAGTCATTACAATTTTGAAATTTAGGTTGTTAACTACCTTTTAAGCTAAGAAAAGAAATGAAGAATACTTTATTCTTTATTCGGCTGACTTTTTTCTCCAGTGTTCAGTTCTGAAAATTATGACATCTTCTTTATTCAGTGAAAATGGAAATTCTTCTTGAATACAATAGCGAGACCACCTCAAAGCAAGAGTGTCTTACAGAAACAAGGGGGTGCAGGAAAAAGGAAACAATAGCTATATGTAAGAAGTGGCAAGGAATTCATCTGCTCATAAGGCCATTACATCTCAAAGTGTATTATCTTTATTCTTCAAGCTGTTTTAAGTACCTAGACGTGTAAAAGAGAATGGAATCTGAGTGGCAAGCTTAATTCTGTAACATTTTTCTCTCCTACCAAATAAGGCATGATAACTGAATCACAAAATTTATTTTAGTTAAAATTAAGCCCTTATAAATCAGCAGAAATATTCTCACCATATTGACTGTCAGAGAAGTTAAACCTAATTGCGCGAGGTACACGTACTTATGAGACATTTTTGCTGAACATTGCCATCTATAGGAATTTCCCTGTTTCTGCAATTGGACACCATTCTCAAAAGTAGTCTTAAAAAAAGCCCTCTGCCATGGACTGGATTCCGACTCATAGTGACCCTATAGGTCAGAGTAGAACTGCCCCATAGGACTTCCGAGATTGTAATCTTTACAGAAACAGGCTGTTACATCTTTCTCTGGTTGGAGCAGCTGGTGGATTCGAACCACCAACCTTTCGGTTAGCAGTCGAGTGCTTTAACTGTTGTGCCATCAGAGTTCCTTTTCAAAAGTAGCTTCTTTCTTAAAAAAAAGAAAATGCTGCATAAGAATAATAAAAAAATTCAATATTCATCAAAATTAGTTTTCTATTCCCTTGGGTCTTAAAAGCATATGTATATATACATATATATATACACAAAAGGCTTACCAATTATTAGAAAAATCTCAGCTTTAAAATATTTTTAGATATAGAGTTTCATCTTCGTGTGGAATAAAAGTATCATCAATGACAGCAGTTTACCAACAACTATGTATCGAGCACGGGTAGAGAAAGACCAAATTTGAAATAGTCTCCCTGATTATCTGACCATTTTCCCGTCCAGTGTCCTGATTATGTTGTCGTTAGTTGCTATGGAGTGGATTACCAGCCACGATGATCCCATGTGTACAGAGTAGAATTGCTCTGTAGGGTTTTCAAGGCTGTGACCTTTAGGAAGAAGATTGCTAGGCCTGTATTCCAAGGTGCCTCTAGGTGGGTTCAAACCACCAGCCTTTTGTCTAGCGATCGAGTGCGTATCCTTTTGTGCCACCCAGGGACCCCATGTCATGATTAGCTCCAAAGTAATATTGAACATAAAAGGTCACTAGATGACTCAAATGGTTTTCCATGACCGCTAGCCTGAAGGTTGGTGGCTCACACCCACTCAGGGGTACCATGAAAGAAAGACCTGGCAATCTGCTTCTGTTAACATACGGCCAAAAAAGCCATATGGATCAATTCTACTCTGAAGCCTGTAGGCTTGCTGTGAGTCAGAACCGACTCGACAGCAACAAGTTTAATATTGAACATGGGCTGTGTCCCCTGGTGGTTTTTCATTATCGTAGAAATTTACTACAGTTGATGAGAAAATAAGGTGCACCATAGAAAAGAGATACTTTCCGAACAAAGCTCAGTTTGCATTTTCAAAAAAGGCCCTACTCAGGACGACGATATACAACCATTTTAAAAAGTAGAGTAGTGAGTAGTAAGAGGTGGAAAATGTAGAGAACCATCCTCACAGCCCCCTGTCACATTCTCTGGTCTGTGTCTCATGTTATCATCTGTGTGGCTCTGAAGCTGTGTCTTGCCTACAGCCAGAAGAGTTGGATCCATTCCAGGAAGCTCTAGAAGAAAGGCGGTATCCTGGGGAAGTGACCATCCCGAGTCCCAAGCCCAAGTATCCTCAGTGCAAGGAGAGCAAAAAGGATTTAATAACGTAAGCATAATGTGAGGTGAAATTATGACTCTTCCTAACTTTCCCTTTCTTTGGCTTATTTTTAAAAACTGGATTTGTATATATGCCTTGCTGTTTGAGCATGCGACATTCGCAGCATATAAATGTTTCCAATTGCTAGTTCAGTAAAGTGAGAAGCTAACTGTGTATTTGCTTGTTCTTAATGACGCTCTATTGTATGGAGACGCCATTTTCATTTAATCCTGTGCACTTCGCAGCTTTTCTTTAGGGTGCTTAAATCCCCTTGCAGACATTGCAGCTAAACTGGAAACAATGAAACTTTTTTAAAAGCTTTTTTTTTTTTTTTTTAAACATACTTACTATTTTGGCTGTTTTGTTTTTGTTTGGTGGCAGATGTCCAACACCGGGGTGTGATGGGAGTGGTCATGTGACTGGTAATTACGCCTCACATAGAAGGTGTGACTTCATTTTTTTCATGGTGGATTCTGTCTTTTCAATTTATTGTTTTCAGCTTACCTCAACAATGCTGTCAAAGTAAAAATGTTGAATTACGTGTCAACCCTTTAAGTGCTATATGTTGACCTTTAAAAGCATGCTAATTTATGTGTTGTATAATGTCTTTTATTTTTAAATAAATTACCTAAATTCGCAAACTTCCTTTTTAAACTTTTAAGCAAAAGAATATAAATATTTTATCTCATCTTTAAAAAAAAAAAAGTTTATCAATTGAAAAATTTTCTTGAATTTATATTTCAACATATTCAGGGTTGATTTTATAAAAATTCAATATACAGCACTTGCCCCCATCGCTTTTCTGCATTGAACTTTTTAATTTCAATCTTTATGTTGTGTTTGTCCGGGAGGTTTCAGCTATTTAGAGGGTTGACTTACTTGAATCTCCTGACCTGTCTTACAGTCTGTCTGGCTGCCCATTGGCTGACAAAAGCATTCGAAGTATGCTGGCCACCAGTTCACAAGAACTCAAGTAAGATTTAATGAAACTAATTCTCTATTTTAAAAATCTATCCACTTAGTTTTTTTTATCCACTTAGTAGTTCACCAAGAAAAAAAAAAGGTGTGTGATTTAAAAAGAAAAATGTCTAAAGTGAGATCACCTGTCACATCAGTGCCTTTACTTGGCACACATGGCTATGTCCTCACTTCAGTCACTTTGCAGGGCAATCCATCCTGCCTTTTTCCCTTTTATTTTCCGCTAGTTTTTTCATGTCATATCCTTCCTATCTTGAATTTTCCAAGCATAAGTACTTTCTCTTCAGATATCCATATACATAGAAGGGAGACTTTACAAAGTTCCTCCAGTTTTTAGGAAATGATTGCAAATTCAAAAGCCAAAAATTGACGTTAAAAAAATTAGTGATTCATATAATGATTTAAATTACGGATATTTAAATAGCACTTATGACAAAAAATCTACCACTGTAATAGTTAATTTCTTAAATACGCTGTGGTCGTAGTTAATACTCTTTAGGATAGTGATAATCTAATTTATTAATCTGTGTAGTCATGGTATTCAACAATACGAACATACACACACACATAATTCTAATAGTTTTACCTCCATTTCCTCTATGCCTGTAATTTTTCCTGTATTTTAAGCATAAATATTGTAAAATCACCTACATTTATACCCCCAGCCTAAGGCATTGTGGTCTTTCTCCTTTGCATGTGTGTGTGTATAGGGGTGCATACACCCCTATACACACACACACACACACACACACACAAATATGGTGAGCCACAATTGACATTGTGAAGATTCATCCATACTCAGTTCCCAGACAGGTTTTGGAAGAAGTTGGTACAAGTTATTTATTTTTTTTTTTATAGAAAGTATATTAAAAATTTAGATACTCAAGTTGGAGTAGCCGTTCAGGTATATGTAAAGAAAGATGGGCAAGACAAACAACTTGAAAGAAAGTTCCACAGCATGATGAGAACCAAGAATATTTTTTTAAAATGTCTTTAATTATCTTTTCCACATGTGACATGTTACAAATACCATCATGTCAAATTGCCTGGTTTTCATTTTGCTTGGAAAAGACTTCATTACCAATGTAAGGAAAGTGCTGTTTCCAAGCCTATATTTGATTCCTTTCCTGGCTATCCTCTCTCCACTCCCACACCCCCACCCCCTTGCGATAGACCAGGGTTGTCACTAAGTGTAGGATTTTGTTTCACACCCATGTCGTTTTTTACAGGATCCCTGTTCAAGGCGCTAGTGCCATAGATCATCTGCTCATGTTCAGTGACTTCCTGAACTAGCACTTTTCGTCACAAGACTCTTGGAGTTATCTTCATGGAATTTAAACACCTGGAGGGTATCCTCTTACTTAACAGCTTTAAAGTCTGTAGCCTCATCCAAAGCAGTGCCTAATGGACAAAATAGCTTTTAGAATCTCAAAACGGACAGCATTAGCAAGAACAATTCAGCCCACTTTGTTAATGCATCTTTTTTTCCCGTGGCATGAAGCCATATTCCCCCATGTCAAACGTGATTCACCCCACTTGGAACTGGGCCAACACATCAGAACATGGCAACATTCCTTTGAATTTCTTGATGAAAAATGCTTTGCAAAAAGTTGACGTATCTCCAGTTCCATCAGGCCATCTGTAACCAAGAAAATAGCCTTTGCACAACTTGTATTTAGTACTGTTTCTAATTGGTTAGTGTCTCGAAGCCCCCAGAGACCAGAATATTTTTCTATCCGGTTTAGTTTTCATTTGCATCCCTTGACATTGAGCTTGGAAGTCTATGTTGATCTGAAATTCCAAGCCGACCTGCTGAGCTCACCGGTCCCATTTCTACAGTTTCAGAACTTTGTTCTCGTCTTTTTTTTCATCCTGGAAGTTGGGTTGATGGTCCTCTTTGACATCAGCATCTTCAGAGGGAGGCCATTTGGCCTTCACATCCTCCAGTACAGTGTAGGATTGGTTAGGTCCCTCCTTCCCACCTCTTCCTGGAGACAAAAACTTGTCTTCCAGAGGGCAGATAGCCTTTTTCTAATTTTGGCTAACCTAAAAGACTCATCTATTCCTAAATCTATTCTTTGAGAAAAGTAAATCCCATTTTGATTGACTCTTTCTGGGACATCAAAACTTGGCCAATTTTCTGAAATGGTCCATTTCTATTCCTGGATCTAAAAAACTAGGGATTTCAATAAAATGGTTGCCATAAAAAGTCTAATGTTTAAATGACCAAATTTTACTAGATAACATGTCTGTCTAAACTGAGGAAACCTTAGAGAATAATCTTTTTTTTTTTTCTTTCACCTTTTAATAATGATACCCCTCCATCTGTTACCTTTTCATCTGAGTCAGAAGGATCTGTTGGGTGGCTTTCCCAAACACAGGGGCATGCATTAGTCCCTTTAAGATTTACACCAGAGTTCTCTAGGATAATTCATGCATGGGTCCTTTTCAGTAATTACTCTTTATGTATTTTATTAAAGAGCTTTGGTCAATTCCTACAACAGCAGCGTCTTATTGATTAAGAGAATGAAGTCACACTGATTGGGCACTGTAATGGTCTCTACTTCTTCATAAAGACGTAATTAGAAAGTGAGTCCCAATTATCCACTCGCCCACAAAAAAAAAGGATTTCTCCATTATCCATCAGTTAACAAATGGAATTTACTGGAATTTTTTTTTTCATTCCAATGCTGAATTTAATAGTTGGCCATTAACAGGATGTTCTTGATCATGGACAAGATAACAAGTTTTGTTAGATAAACTCTGGGTCTTGGATCCTGAAGCCTCTTAAACACACTGAGATAATATTTTGCTCAGTTCTTATTCAGAGTAGCAGATGGAGGATATTCTAAAAAAATAATAATAATAATTATGTCTATTTATGTACAATATGTAAACTGAAAATGTATTAAAATTTAATGTGTATATGAATATTATTCAAACTCTGGACTATTGCTTTCTCTGGTCCCTAGTCCATCTGATAGAGAAAAACATAATTCAGTGGTTTAGGAGTGAGGTAGGAAGCACCATAGGGTAAAACCGAAGCTTCCAGGTGGCCGACAAGGCTAACCACAGTTGAGAAAGCTTCTGTGGCTTGCAGATACTTTCAAGTTGATGCTTTGAGGTGGAGTCACTAGTTGGCATTGTACATACCTTCCACAAACCTACCTCACAGGGGTGTTGTGAGGATTCCTGATTGTAACATTCACTGAGACCCAGGTCAAAAGAATAAAAATGTGTGAATTAAAGTGATTTTTTTTTTTTTTCGTGAGAACTCAGCTTTTAAGTGAGCTCTGATTCTGAAGGGAGGTATCGTCTCTTAACATTTCATTTGCTAGATTCACCTGAAAGTAGCAACTTGAAAGAACTTGCAATTATATCATTGTCAGCCTTTTGTTTTTAAGGACCCACAGTCTCTAGCCATGACTTATTATTTCTATTTCCAGATTTTTTTTTAGTTACAGATATCTAAGGTGTTTAGCCATCTCAGTAACCAGTTTAAACCAAATCAAACCTGATTTCCGTCAGAAGCAATTAGCTCTCAAAACAGGCCTGAAAATTATCTTCCATTTATATGCTGGTTGGCCAAATTTAGATACCACCTTATTATTCATATATTTGTCTTATAGTATCGTGCTTCCGGGAAAAGAAATTTAAAGCTACTGTTTAGTCTTTATTTCTTGATATCTGAACTTTGATTTAATCATTATGGGGGATAGGACTGGCTTCCTGGCTCCTTGTCCTTTAAAATTTTTCTTTTATATATTCTATAAGCCTCTAAGAATCTTTTTCTAGGTATATTTAGCTTAGGCATAAAGGAATTTTGGCCACGTGTACCATGAACTTTTTTTTTTTAATTAGGTAACATTTATTTTAAAGTAAACCTTAAATCAAAGAATTAAAATTTTGAACGTGGGCCAAGATATTACTTTTAGCTAAAGGCTTACTTCTAGAATATTCTATGCCCCCCCCCCCCAGCTATAAACTTAATACATGCAGCAGGGAGGATTATTTACCAGGATCTAATAGGGCTTTGAGTCACCCTCCAGTTTCCATTGTTTAGGGTGCAGGGAGTTTATCCACCTTTACTGCACCTTGGGTTCTTAGAAATAATCCCCATTTTTATAATCTCTTACCTTTTACAGTTTACAATATTAAATCTGCAGAGCCTTTGTGCATTACAACTGCCCTCAATTCAGGTCTAGTTTCTTTGACAGCTGTCTTTCCTTATCAGAAGAAGGAGTTGGCCTCTGTGTAAATTTAGCTCCATTATGACAGAAAGTTACGGTGAGATTCTAGCCTCCACGCTTGAAGGAGCCAGGTATAGACACGAGCCTTCACTTCAGAGTGTACTCTTACTGACATGCTTGTTTCGGTTAGAAGGATGATCTCATTCTGCAGCTGAAGCCGCTTACCTGAGAATGCCTGGGTGCCTTATGTGATCATTTACCTGCATGAGTATGAATGTGCTTGGGTGAGAGGATGGGCTGTCAAATCTGGCTTCTCACATGTGTACAGGCACTTTCATGTAAGTGATGTACGGGGACCCTGGGTGCATACTGGCCAGATTACTGAGATTTAATTAACTGTAGTGAGACTTCCCCAATTCACAATAACACCTAATTGTAATTAAATACTTCACATTTTGTAAGAAGCTTGGTATATTACAAAGTGTTTTTGCATCATTTGCATTTGATAGAATATTAATTTGTGAAAGGAGATGGGAAGGTATGGTTAGACCCATTTTTACAGTTGTGGAAACTGGGGCACAGAGTTACTGTGGTTGTTGTTAGGTACAACAGGTCATAACTTTGCCTGGTCCTCGCCATCCTCACGATCGTTGTGATGTCAAGCATAACAACAGAGTGGTTAGGCAACTCAGTTAGGACTCACAGACGATAGGTGGCAGTGACAAAACTTAAACCAAGTACCTTTCCCACAACATCATGCTTTACGTGTATGTTGTTTTGCAAGTGATAAAGATTATATTTAACTATGTGTATAACACATAGGTGTCCTGGTAGTGTAGTAGTTAAGAGCTCAGCTGCTAACCAAAAGGTTGGCTGTTCTAATCCACCAGCCACGTTTAGAAACCCTATGGGACAGTTCCACTCCATCCTATTGGATCGCTGTGAGTTGGAATCAACTTCACTACAACAGGTTTGGTTTTAGGGTTTTTGTTTCTTTGGGGTTTTTTTTTATATAACCACATAAGGAGTTCTTGGTTGGCACAAATGGCTAAGCACTAGTGGTGCAATGGCTAAGAGCTACAGCTGCTAACCAAAAGGTCGGCAGTTTGAATCCACCAGGCGCTCCTTGAAAACCCTATGGAGCAGTTCTACTCTGCACATGTGGAGTAGCCATGAGTTGGAATCGACTTGATGGCAACTAACAACAACAAAAAATAACCAAATAAATGCACACACCAATTCTTTTTGTTTTTTTTTAAATGAAACTCTCAACATTTGGTCTCAAGTGATATTTTCATATAACCCACACACAGTGTTAAACTGGTGATCAGGACCATTGACATCAAAACTTCCAGGTACTAAGTTGTAATCACTGTTGTCAGCGTCACTTGTGGAAAGCCGCTCACATGAATTTCTCGCAATTAACTGAATGCATTTTTTCTTGCTCCGGCAAGAACCTAGTCATATACCATTTAGATTTCAACATCTGTAAAAGGTTTGAAATTTTCCACTAACAGCATTTTTTTTTAATGCCTGTAAGACATACAGCTTGTGGCAGATATATTTTTATTTTATCATAATAAACCAGGAAATTTAAGTAGTGCCCTGAAATGATGAGATTATCAGATCATTTTAGGTAGATCCTTGGTGTAATGGTTAAGTACTCAGCTACTAACCAAAATGTCAGTGGTTCAAACCCACTAGTGGCTCCATGGAAAAGACATGGCAGTCTGCTCCATAAAGATTACAGTCTAGGAAACCCAATGTGGCAGTTCTACTCTGTCATATAGGGTCCTATAGGATTGCTATGAGTTAGAATCAACTCAGCATCACACAACAACAGAAACTAGATTGACTCAGAGAGGTGGTTAGAGATAGAGTGTTATTACAGATGAAAATATCTGGGAGTCTGAAATAAGGCAGTGCAGTGGGAATAGAGAAGTGGGAGTGGATCTAAGAAAGATGTGAGACGTAGAAGGAGCAAAGCTTGATTTCTGATCGATCATAGGAGGTGAAGAGAGAGTGGAGTCTAGAGAGACTTCAAAGTTCCTTTCCTGGAAAGAAAAAGGTAGCAAGTTGGCTAGATTTGATTGTCATAAATTCAGTTTGAGGTGTCAGTGGTAAAAGCAATGGCTTATCGCAGTCGATATTAAATAGCAAGGCCTGTCACTCGTGTTATATTCAAAATAAGATATTTACTTGGACCATGTAGTCTCTCATGGACTATGCCTTGGTACCTTCTCTGGTTGTCAGAATGAAGGATTTGCATAACTCACTGTAAATGCCTGCCTTGAAAACCTGTTCTTCATGTTGCTTATAGAAAATGAAAATTTTTATCTTTTCATTGATATTTTGTCATCCATTTTCATCAAAACTGAATGAAATGTGATGAATATAGATAAGATCCCCTGATCAACAATGAGCTAAGAAACAACGATTAAAGTCTTAGTTAAAAACTTTCTAGATCTATGCTTTCTTCATTAGTAGCTGTGGTCAAGGAATTTTACCTTAGCAAATCCCACTGTGGAAAAATCATCAGACATTTTATTAGAGAGAGGGTGGATTCAGTGGACATTCCTATTTTATTTTATCTTCAATCGGCCATATTCACTGGCTTCCTGACTATATTAGTTTTACCACTCATATGTTAAGCCATTTAAAAAGCAGTTTATAAGGACTACATACGGTGTGCTGGAACCTATAGACTGGGACACTCCAAGTTGTTCCTCAGGAATGGCGGTTAAAGTTAATTTCTAACTATTCATCAGTCAAACATGGCTTTATGTTCCTTTATTTGTCTTTTAATTGTAACAAACTCAGAAAATATTTTTTCTTGTGAAATAATGTTTCTTAGCATTCCATCCTCACATTTTGAAATCATAAAACATCTAGTAGACGTCAGAAACGACTGCATGGTATTGATAATACTTATTTTCAAACAAACAAAAAAATCCTTTGTCATCAAATCAAATGTAAACTAATACATTCTATACAAACTATTTGATATTATTATTTGAATAATTTTGTTTTTAATTTCCAGATTAGTAACTTTTCTTTTTAAAACGTATACATCATGTTTGACATAAATGAATAAAATGAAAAAATGTCTTTTTCTTACAATGTTAAGTATTGCAGCTTTAAACGTATGTTTTGTTAAGTTAGGATTGTAAACCTGGACACATTTCCTTTCACAAAACATCTGAAATTGTGAGCCCTCCTCATGTATCACATCTAATTAAATTGGGCAGCTCCTCAATTATTGGGAATTCTGGTACCCTATTCATCTTATTCTTGGCTCCTCTGGGGTGATTCTGAGAAATGACCTCCTATGGACTCTCGGGGAACTCCATATTCATATCAGGTCCCTGGACCGCACAGCTGAGTGAGAAAGAGCCCTCTGTGCCGGAAATGTCTCACCGGTAAGGATTAGGTTCCATCGGCTTTTAATTGTAAATTTGAGGTTTTAATCTAGTAAACACGTAACTAATTTATAGTTCCCTGGAGCCAAATAAACAAAATTGAAAATAAAGCAGGTGTTCCCTTTGGGAAATTATTGCCAAGGATTTTGGAGGGTATTTTTTTCCTGGCAATTTAAGGAGGGAGGATGGTTTCTGTCAGTTAGGTGGGCACGTCCAGCTCTGGGCAGGTCCCTGCAACGTGAGCACTGGCACCCCTCAGCTCTCAGGCCTCCTTCCAGATTTGGAAGATGTTGGATGGATCAAAGAGCCATTTGGTGGACGGGGGAGAGCTAGAGAGGAGAAAGCCTCATAAACAGCATCTGTAGTTTTCACCTAAGTACTTATTTCTAAACATGAAACGTGATCTTTCAGGAGTGACAATTCAGGGAAAGTCACATCTCAACTATTACATTATTTTGTTGTCCTTTGTAGTATCCCTGGCACTAGTAAGATTCCATTTAATTACCTATGTTTTAAAGGGCCTACTCGCTGGGTTTTTTTTTATAACTTCCATAGGTGCTTCTTTGTTTTTTCTATTTATGATAAAGAGATAGAGAGATCTTGTCTACCTTCAAAGAGAATTTGAGATTATTATAATAGGGTAAAGAGAAAAGGCATAATGCTCTTACCAAATATCTTTTCAGAAAAAAAAATCACAAATACTTTCTAATAATAAAAATAAAAACATAATTTGGCTTTAAGAAATGAATACCCACTGGACTATCTAACAGAAATCTCTATGATGTTAGAAAAGTTCCATAGCTACACTGTCCAATATGGTAACCACTGGCCACATGCAGTTATTAAATACTTGAAACGTGCAGCTGAAGAACTAACTTGTTAATTGTACTTAATTCTACCAATTCTAATTAAATTTCAATAGCCATATCTATCAAGTGACTAAGGAGCCCCACCGACGCAGTGCTTAAGCACTGTTCAGCTGCTAACCAAAAGGTTGGTGGTTCAAACCCACCCAACTGCTCCTCGAGAGAAAGGACTGACAATCTGCTCTCATAACAGTTACAGCCAGGAAAACCCTATGGGGCAGTTCTACTGTGTCACATGGGGTCGTTATGAGTTAGAATGGACACAGTGGCACCCAGTAGCAACAACATAAAGTGACTACCTTATTGGGCAGTGCCATGTGGAGCCTCAGAAATCATTTATATTATTCTTTATATTTTGATCCCATTTTAATAAACACTCCGGGGTATTTTATTCCTGCTACTATGATCCTTTTTAGCACCTGGTCCTCTACATTTTTGATATATTATTAAACCATTGACAAAAGAGGTTAATCCTTTTATATTTGCATCCTGTTCTCTTTTTTTCATTGAATGCAGTTTGTAGACAGAATAAAGCTGAATATGACCTAAATCTCTCAGTGTTACTGTCTCAGAGTAGAATCGTTGCATGTGCGTTGTGAAATAAATGAAGACTTCGCTATTTAGGACCATTAGGCAGTATTCGAAGTAAGTTAGTGGGAAGTCCAAATTAGGGTATTTTTAAGGCATATTCAACTTTATCTCTTTCAAGTATGTACAGAAATTCAAATTTGGTTTGGTTAACAAGGTGTCATCAAATAGGGGTCGTTAGGCCACCTACTTTAATGGCTAAATAAACCTGATTTATAATTAGCATAGAAATAATTGGTGTTGTTAACGTTCTTAGAAGCCTGTTTTCCACTAGTATTTTAAATATTTCTCTTTCAAGCTTGCTTATGCCATTAATTAGCCTGCCTATAGAGAAAAGCTTGCTACACAGAGATCAACTTCAGCATTTCCCTTTCCCAAATGCTGTTAGAGTCTGAATTCTGAAGATGTCATCATAATGCATCCTTTATAATCTAGGATACAAATAGGTGTCTTGTTGCAGCTAATTTGAAATCAAAGAGCTAATAAAGAGCAACTCAATGTTAACTTTAGTGCTTACACCCCACTGCTTCCCTGCTCCTCTGTTCCCTGTTACAGACGTGTGAGTGGCTATTTCTCGTTTACTCCCCTCTTGTTCTTCAATTTATCCTCCTGTTGTCGACTTGGAGCCCTGGTGGCACAGTGGCTAAGAGCTCAGTTGCTCCTTGGAAACCCTATGGGGCAGTTCTACTGTGTCCTGGAGAGTCGCTATGAGTTGGAATCAACCCAAGGGCAATGAGTTTTTATAGTCAACTACTAATGTTATTTTGTTGCGTACTTTCATTTGATTAAGATAGAAAGTACATAGACCTGTTACCATCCAGTTGATTCCAAATCATAATGACCCTATAGGAGAGAGTAGGACTGCCCCATAGGGCTTCCAAGGAGCAACTGGTAGAATCAAACTGATAACCTTTTGGTCAGCAGCTGAGCTCTTAACCACTGTGCCACAAAAAGTATATATCATATATAAAATCATATACTGTGAACCCATATGCATCCTCTTAGCTAAAAAAAAAAAAAAAATCAGTTCTGACTCATGGAGACTGCATGTGTGTCAGCGTAGAACTGTGCTCCATAGGGTTTTTTAATGGCTGACTTTTGGGAAGTAGATTGGGTGAAAATACATTATTTATCAGGCAAGGGATATTTTTAATGATTTTCTGCTAATATCAGCCTGTGAAACTGAGAAAGTAAGGAAAGGAAAAAAAACTATATATCCTACCACTCTAGTAGAAATGGTGGCACGTGGATTATCCACAATGTATCTATAGTTTTTGGAGCCTGCTTTTTTTTGCCTAAAATATAGATTACAGGATCATATTTTAGTAACCCATTGCCGTCAAGTCAGTTCTGACTTATAGCGACCCTACAGAACAGAGTAGAGCTGTTCCACAGGGTTTCCAAGGAGGAGCTGGTGGATTCTTCAACTGCTGACCTTTTGGTCAGCAGCCGTAGCTCTTAACCACTGTGCCACCAGGGCTCCCATATTTTGGTAAACCAAAAACCAAACCCATTGCTGTCGAGTCCATTCCAACTCATAGAGATCCTATAGGACAGTGTAGAACGGCCCCATAAAGTTTCCAAGGAGCGCCTGGTGGATTCAAACTGCCGATCCTTTGGTTAGCAGCCGTAGCTCTTAACCACCACACCACCAGGCTTTCCCATATTTTAGTAGCTGCATAATATTTCTGAAAAAATTTTCTGCAACTTCCATCATAGAAAGCAAAACAACAACAAAAATTCCCCAACACTAAGAATCCAGGCATTCTGAAACACTTATAATCTATGAAGAAGTATTGCTCATCTGTAAAATTCTATATTAACAGTCTCCTTACAGTGTGAAATAGATCATAGATGTGGAAGTACCTTTTAAAGTGTGATTATATGTATGTTATATATATCATTTCTTCTATAGTCCTAATATCTGAATTTTGTTTTGTTTTGTTTTTGTCTATCTAAGCTTTTAAAATAGCAATAGGCAAAGGTCTTGTATTTTATAATGTGATTAGCATGCAAAACCCTGTCTCCTGGCCTTAAGATGCCCCTGTTATTGTGGATGCTGTGCTCTAGTGTCCAGGGATGCAGCGGTGAACAAACAAAATCCTCCCATTACTTCTGAAGGGAATGAGGGAGCAAGCCAGGCAGATATCTGGGAGAAACACATCTCAAGCAAAGAAAGCAGCAAGTGTACAATCTGAGGTGACAGATGCTAGAGAAACCCCCAGGAGGTCAGTGAGGAAGGGGGTGGGGGAGCGTTACCGGCCATGAAGCAGAGAGGCAGGAAGAGACAAAATCAGGTCAGGGCTTACAGGCCATGGAAGGACTTTGAGTTCCATTTTGAGTGAGGCGGTTTTTCAACACAGTGGTGACATCATCTGATGTATTTTTACAAATTGCTGTGGTAGCTGGTAGAGAAGAGAGTGTCGGATGGCAAAAATAGAAGGAAGACTAGTTGGGAGGCTACGGCAATAACCCAGGTTAAAGATGATGGTGATTTAAACCAGGTTAGTAGCAGCGAAGGTGAGGAAATGTGGTCAGATTCTGAATGTATGCTGAAAGTAGAATGAACAGGTCTTGCCAAAAGAGTGGATATGGTGTGTAAAAGGGTAGGCTCGAGAATGGCCCAAAGGTGTTGCCCCCAATGACTACCATTTCCTGAAATGAGGAAGCCTGCAGGAAGAGAGGTTTGGTAGAATCAGAGTAGGAAGCTAGACCTGTACATTTGAGGAGCTTTGATGGCACAGTGGTTAAGAGCTACGGTGAGCTATGCTAACCAAAAGGTTGGCAGTTCAAATCTACTGGCTGCTTCTTGGAAACCCTATGGGGCAGCTCTACTTTGTCCTATAGGATCACCATGAGTTGGAATCGACTCGATGGCAGTGGGTATTAGATATCCATGTGGAGATGCTGAGTAGTTGTACATGCATGCAGGAATTAAGGGGGGAGTTGTATATGCAAGTATAGAATCCAGGGGGAGGTCCAGGCTAGAAATACAAATGTGGAAATTGTCAGCATACAGATGGTAATAGTACCATCTGTGATAATAGTACCATCTGTGAGACTTTACTCATGGATCACCAGGGAGTGAGTGTAGACAACAAAAGAAGTCCAAGGACTGACCCCTTTTTCTTATCCCACCTAAAACTGTACTAAATCTCAGGCCCTCTGGATCTGTCTGTTTTAACACTCTCAACAGCATTGGGTTTGGTTTTTTTGGGCTAAGCAAGCTCTGGAACCCTGGTGGCGCAGTGGTTAAGAACTTGGCTGCTAACCAAAAGGTTGGCAGTTTGAGTCCACCAGCTGCCCTTTGGAAACCCTAGGGAGCAGTTCAACTGTGTCTTATAAGGGCACTATGAGTATGAATCGACTTGATGGCAGTGGGTTTTGGTTTGATTTTTGCAGAGGGGGGAAGACAATCCCAGGATAATTTGATTATTTTCTTGAAATGAAAATCATTAAAAAAAAAAAGTTTGAAATCCTGCTACAGACATTTTCTCTCTGAAATGTCTCCATTAACCATAGCATTCCTACTACATAAAGAATACCTGTAAGAATGAGATGGCATAAAAGATTTTCAACGTATTGATGACACGATTTGGTGGCAGCCAGCTCTCGGGCCTCTGGTTTGCTATGTAAGGACAGATTGCAGAGTGGCAAAAGTAGAAGGAAGATCTGCTGGGAGGCTGTATCAATAATCTAGGTTAGAGATGATAGGGTGTATAGAAGCAGAACTGTATTTCAAAAACAAAACTTTACATCTGACTTATTAAGATTTAAATATTTGGAGATTATTTAAAACATGATCCTACTCTTTTTTTTTTTTTTTTTTCTCTAACACATTAACAAAGAATTTCACTTGCACAACGACCCCATCGGTATGGTCACCTGGAGTAATAGAATGAGCAGAGAGTAAAGTCTTCCTAGTTGGGTTCTTCAGCAAGTCATTTATCCCAAATAAGTCTTAGATTCCTCATCTGTAAAGTGGGGTTAACAAGATTACCTACATTTCTAAGACTAAATGAGCTAATGTATGGAAATGCTTCCTTTTTCATCTTTAGATAATTGTATTCCTACTGATTAAAATGTTCAAACTCTGCTGACTTCTACTTGGAGTTGGCCAGATCCTGACTGTCTGTTGTGCTTAGTGTTCCTCCTATACTGCCACAGAGAACTGCTGTGAACCTGGGAGCATGAGTAAAGGTAAAGGGCACGGCTGAAGAGTAACTAGTCTTTCTGCTTGACAGGGACATTGCTTCCGCACCAACTTTCAGTTCATAGCAAAGAATGCATGTCTTTCCTTGGTTACTTGCTAAGTAATCACAGCCGTGGTGCAGATGATGATGATATGAGCTGGTCACCAGGAGCTAGACTGGACCCATATCATTTTGCATGTGCACTGTTTTGTCACCTCCATGCAGCCCTGCTTACGTTTAATAGATTATATAACAGTTGGATTCCCTTTACCTGCAGCTGTGGTAGCCAGCTCCAACTTCCCTATACAAAAAATGACATAATACACTTCACCCATTATCATGGCCTCATTGTGACCTAGAGCAATAGAATTTTCAAAGTCATATGAGCCTTTCCGTTAATCTTGCCCAGTTCCCTCACTTCACAAAGGAGGCAACTAGGGTTCGGGGAAATGCCCTCTTTTGCCCAAGGCCATGTGATTGGCCAGTCTACTGATCTAGTTCATTGCCCTAGTTCAATTCTGAAGTTTTCCCTTCAGAATTTCTTGATTTGTTACAAAGTTGTGCTGTACAAGTAAACTTATTCATCAACTCATTACTTATTCATCAACTCATTCCCAAAAATGTACTAAACATTCTGTTGAGTGCTGCAGATGAGAGAGCAAAATAATTGTGACCTGAGTCCTACCCTCAGGGAACCCACATTCTAGCACATGACTTAAGCTACCAAATAACCACAAGAGCACGGTAGAACGTGACCACCGTAAGCAGAATAAGTCAAAGTGTTCTAGCCCTTTATAAATGTGAGATATTATATTCAGTTTCAGGAAATAAGAAACTCAGTTAATTTCTGAAACAGTATTGTAGTTGGACTTGGGTGAACAGTTGGGTTTTGATAAACAAAAGTATCAAGAAAGGACTCTCATAGGAAGTGCCTGCATATAAAAGAGAACCAAAGAAGGGATGATGTCATATTCTTGAACCATTAAATATGCATGAATCTGAAGGGTCATTTTAAGAATGAACATGTTTAAAAAAAAAAAAGATGTCTATTCAACTCCACCTCAGCGACCCAATAGGACAGAGTAGGGTTTCCATGGCTGTAAACTGTATGGAAGCCAACTGCCACATCTTTCTCCCAAGGAGCAGCTTGTGAGTTCGAACCACTGAGCTATCGGTTAGCAGCCAAGAGCTTAACTACTGCGTAAGGTATACAGTTTTAGGATTTTTTAAACTGTCTTCAAGCCTTAAGGTGAAATAGTCTGCAAATCTCTGAGTATGCCTTATTCTTCCTGTGAAGAGTAAAATCAAAGCATTTCTCTCATTAAAATACATGGCTCCTTAATTTACATTCCAGCTTAATTGTTCTTCAAGGGTCCCGTAATGTAGTGGTACAAACCCTGGTGGCGTAGTGGTTAAGTGCTATGGCTGCTAACCAAAGGGTCGGCAGTTCGAATCCGCCAGGTGCTCCTTGGAAACTCTATGGGACAGTTCTACTCTGTCCTATAGGGTCGCTATGAGGCGGCATCGACCCGACGGCACTGGGTTTGGTTTTTTCGGTTTAATGTAGTGGTAGAGAGTGCCCAGGTACTGTTTGATAATCAGAGTATTGCCAGGAACAAATTTCCACTAAAGGATGATGATTTTAGTTCTCTTATTTGGCTTCCTATCAGTACAGCACCTAAGCCTTGGTCTGCAGACCTGGGTCAGCCTAAAGGATTCTTAAACCCCTGGCAATTTCAGACTTGATCTTCTAGAGTCATGCAAATAAGCCCAAACCAATGAGGACAGCTATGTTTTTGGGGTTGTGTATGATGCAATTGACATTAAACAGCCAGAGAAAAGTGAAATTCATGAAAGTTTCCGAAAGTGGCCTGTGTTTGCATCCTGGCTCCTATGGGACAACAGGAAAAATACCTATTTGGATCTTTCTGTTGAACTCATATCCGCTTTCCCACATTGAAAACTCATCTTAGAAAATAAAAATGATTTTTATCTGTTTTCGAGATTTGGGTTGTTTGCAAAAGGAAATGGGATGGAATAGATAGTTACTTTGAGCATGGACCTCTCCTTGTTAGGAGAACTGACTTTTCAGGAATCATTGCCTTTATAAGATTCCCCGTTGTCTAAATCCCTGCATTCATATCCATCCACTCTACTCTTTGCCTCTCTCTCTCCTTTATTTCCTTCCCTCCTGACTTTTGGGTTTGACTTTAAAGCCGCTTGTTATTTTCTTCTCTCCCTACAAGTCTACCCAATACATTTCCAACATCCTTCAACATCACTTGTTATCTCCTTCCAGCACCTGTGATATTTATTCAGTTGAAGATATTAACAACCCAGTGTCTAGAGCTTTTCAATTGATAACCTTTCAAGCCAAGTAGCTCTGAGTATATACTATTCTCCAAAGCTTTATTGCCTCCCAAGGAAGGATATATCTATTTGCTGAATTTTGTATTTTGGTTTGTTTGTTTTCAATTAAGTATGTAATGGTTTAGCTTAGTTCTCATAACTTAGATAGGTTCACATGTGTGTGGTCAGAACTTACTAGAATGCAGGCTCCACGAGTCTGGGATTTTGACCTGTTTGTTCACTGCCATATTCCCAGCACCTGGAACAGTGCCTGGCACACACTAGACACTGAATATATATGTAGTCAGTTAATTTAATTGAGCCACCACTTCAAGTCATTTTAAGTAACTCTGCCTTTCATGAGCAAGATCTTTACCAATTGTTGTTGTTGGGTGCCATGAAGTCAGGTCCAACTCATAGCAACCCTACGTACAACAGAACGAGGCACTGCTGGTCCCGCGCCACCCTCACAATCGTTGTTATGCTTGAGCCCATTGCTGCAGCCACTGCATCAATCCATCTCGTTGAGGGTCCTCCTCTTTCTCAGTGACCGTCTACTTTACCAACCGTGATTTACCAATTATGCCACCATATTCCCGATTCACACTTCTGGTCCAGTCACGTCTTACTCTCCGGATGATCCTGTACTGATCGCTGTCAGTCTGCATAGAGCCTGGGAGGCTGCTTTGGCATAGCTGTGTGGTATTTCTACCTGTTTTGTTTGTTCGTTTGTTTCTATTCTTATCATGATAGGGAAGAGTCCTGGTGGCTCAGCGATTTAAGCGCTCGGCTGCTAACCAAAAGGTCAGCGGTCGAAGCCACCAGCCACTCTACATAAGGAAGATGCAACAGTCTGCTTCCATAGAGGTTGCAGCCTTGGAAGCCAGGTGGGGCGGTTTTACTCTGTCTGTGTGACGGGATTGCTGTGAGTCGGAATCCACTCAACGGCAACTGGTTTATTTTTGTTTCATTTTGTTTATCATGACAGAAGTTTTTGCCATTGAAAATACCTTCTAATTCCCCAGGGATATCAAATGGAGCAAGATTTTAGGCTAAGTAAAAATAATTATTTAAATTTTTGTTTATTGTTTCTTTGCAAGTGTTTGGGGTCTATTATTTCTTTTCTTAAAAGACATTTCTTTTTTAAAAATTTAGTCAGTATTTAAATTGCATTAATAAAGACTTCTCAAAAGATTAGAAGCACTGTCAGACCATAAGCATCAAGAGTTAAACCTCTTCCAACGTCTGGATAATTTCGGATTGTTTCTATCCCAAGATTCTACAGGTCAAGGCAGGAGGCAGTTGGCAGAGAGCAGGGGTAAAGAGCACAGACCCTGAAGCCAGACCTCCTGGCTTCAAATCCTGGCCTGACCACTCACAAGCTATGCAATCTTAAGTAAATTGTTTAACTTTCCAGTTTCCTTACGTACAGATGGGGATGATGCTAATATCTACTTGATACCAAAAAAACAAACCAAACCCATTGATGTTGAGTTGATTCCAATTCCTAGCAACCCCGTAAGACAGTAGAACTGTCCCATAGGGTTTCCCAGGAGCCACTGGTAGGTTCGAACTGCCGACCTTTTGGTTGACAGCCATAGCTCTTAACCACTGTGCCACAGGTCCTTGTAAAGATTCAATGAGTTAATATCCGTAAAGTGCTCAGAATAGTACCTGGCACCCAATATATGCTGTTTAAACACTTGTTAAATAAAAGAATGAGGCCTGAGACAAGACAGAGAGGCAAGGACCAAACCATGAACACCTGATAGGGCCAAAGGAGTATAAGTGGGAGATTTTTAGTGTAGAATAAGAATGATGGGTGGGGGGGGTACATGGGGGAGAACAGAGAAAAAAAAGGACAAAGACAGTCAAGATCTCAACCTAAAATTTAACCCAATCACAGTAATGAATGAAATGAAACTTCTTATATTTGAAATTCCAACAACCAAGATCAAAATATTTCAAAGGATTCCATTTTCCTAATATGTGTTGTTCTCTCTCTTGTCTGATGTGGTACAATTTTAAAATGCTTGTATCAGACTTGCAAAGCAGGTTTAAAATCATCAAATAAAAATGTCCATCAGCCCATTGAAGTCACATCAGATCAAACCCACATTTACTAATTTCACTCTCTTCTCCCCACTTTCCAAATTCTAAAGGCTTTTCCCAATTGGCATATTTTGATCATCTTATTCTCTGTCATTTCTTTATTTTTCAAACTACCCTGACTTCCTTCTTCTGTTCTTTTGCCTTTTTCAGATGACATTCATTTTCAGATTAGAACATAATAGAGGAATTTTTAAAAATATTTTTATAGATTATTGTGGACCAGAACACCCTTCTAGACAGTATTGGAGTCATTGAGAAATTCTTCCTTTTTTTTATTTACCATCTTTTATCAGTCTAAGCCAGACCAGACCCCTTACTTCTTCAGACAGCCTATTATACACAGATTCGGTTTCAACTTTCTTAGTTGCATGCTAGTTATACCTTCAGGAGCTCGTACCAACATCACCTTGATGGCTGAAACACCACAGTCTACATTGTGTGGGGCTGCACTCTTCCTACAAATACGATACCTCATTCAAGACCCATTTGCTTGTCTCAGGGGTGACCTTAATTTCAGTTTCTGGAAGGCTTTGATGTTAACTTCCTACTGTCAGTAGCAACAATCTTTGTTTAAATCTACAGCTCTCTTTTACACATTAGCAGTATCTTCTTGCTAGCACTTAAGTTATTTCAAAATGTCCGTTTAGTATTTAATTTGCAAAACCAATTCATTCAGCAATATTTATTTAAGCATTCACTTTGTGCCAGGCCTTGTATCAGATGTTGAAGATAGAGATGAGAAATCAGGCAAACTTCCTTCAGGGTCCTATGGCCTAGTGATGTTGCCGGGCCAGGTGTTTGCACTCCCGGTGTGGTAGAGAAAGAGAGACATGGGATTTAGAACCAGACAACCTCAATTCAGATCTTTTACATTTTCTAGCTATGTGACACTGGGCAAGTTAGTTAAACTTTCTGAATCTCAGTTTTCTTGTGTAGAAAATGACAATAATATCTGCCCCTCGATGTCACACGACTTTTGAGGGACTCAAAGGAGAACATGTCTAGGACTCCACAGAGGTGGAGGTGGCAGAGAAAAGGGGTACATGCATTGCGATTGAAAAAAAGACAATTGTCATCAAGTCGATTATGACTCATGTGTGTCGGAGCAGAACTGTGCTCCGCAGGGTTTTCAATGGCTGATTTTTTCAGAAGTATATTGCCAGGCGTTTCTTCTGTGACACCTCTGGGTGGACTCGAACCTCCAACCTTTCAGTTAGCAGCTGAGCACATTAACTGTTTGCACCACCCAGGAACTCCATACATCGTGATATGAGCGCAGCAAAAAGAGGAGTGATCATTTCTCTCATTACACGGGAACAGAGATGTTGAGTGACTTTCCTGGAATCGCAAAGCAACTTAGTAGTAAAACATTTTGGCACCCTAGTCCAGCATCCTTTCCTTTAGCTCTCATGAAGACATGTGTTTGAGCACACCTGGATTTCTGTGTCATCTTAAGTGGATGGCCTTTGGATTTCCTGAGAAGAGTGGAGGTTTCAACATAGATACTTAAGTCATTTTAATTTCAATTCATCAGAATAATAATTTTTTTTCTGAGGTTTAATTATGCACTTTGGGAAACAAGTGAACAGATTCCAGACACCAGGAAGGAATGTGGTATTAATTAATAGTCCGTGTCATTACTCAACAACTCCACATCTGTGAGGTCTCTATAGTATTCATTCCTCTCCCCTGGTTTGTCCTTTTGTGGAGACATTGTGATGCACCCAAAATATCTAATGTGTCTTTTCACCAACAAATAGCTACAACAGAGGGCAGGGTGAACAAAGGCAGGAAGGTGGCGGGGGCGGGGGGGTGACCATCAGAAAACCAGGTAACTGGCTTGAGGGAACGGGATTCCACACATTGGAAACTATTTTCACGAACAAGAAATTAAGTCAACGTAACTGTGCCTTGAGAGACTTGTGACTTTAACAAGTATTGTACTTCAATTAAAGTTTCAGAGCTGCTTTTCACAAAGACAAGATTTCAATGCAATCTTCCCTAACTAGAGGAGAAAAAAGTATAGATTGACATTTATAATTTGCCGTGGGCTATGATAAATTGGAGCCCTGGAGGCGCAGTAGTTAAGCATTTGGCTGCTAACCTAAGGGTCAGCAGTTCTAATCCACCAGCCGCTCCTTGGAAATCCTATGGGGCAGTTCTGCTCTATCCTATAGGGTCGCTATGAGTTGGAATTGACTAAATGGCAATGGGTTTGATTTTTTTTTTACGATAAACTACATCAACAAACAAACAAAAAAAAACCCCATAAATCAAGTAAAATACCCCTTTCAGAATTCTGCATAGAACAGAATGGCTCAGAGTTCACCAAGGATTTCACTTGACCCGGTTTTGTCTAACACACAAGGCAATACGGGTGCCCTAGCCCTTGAAGAAGAAACCCCTCCGTCATGTTCTAAAATGGAGGTTTTGTCTGGACCAAAGCGAACAGCTGCAGAGGGACACACAGGTGGTAAGGCAAGCTTTTGGGATATTTCTGTAAGCTTCAAGCATAGTAGACCCTCCACAACCTCCCCTATCACCACAGCAAGGGCAGGGGAACTGCCATGTTTTCCTGTTAGGTCACCCGTATGTGTGTGTGTGTGTCTTTGACAATCAAGCACAACTGTTACCCCCTGGGAGAATCTTGTTGTTTTTGGTTGTTAGGTGTCCTCAAGTCAATTTTCAGTCCTAGCAACCCCATGAGACAGAGTAGAACTGCCCCACAGGGTTTTCTAGGCTCTAATTTTCAAGTGAGCAGATCACCAGGTCTTTCTCCCAAGGAAGGGATGGGTGGATTCAAACCACCAACTTTCAATTAGCAGCCAGAGCTTAACCATTGTGCCACCGAGCTCCTTGGGAGAATCTGAGGGGCATGAAGAATCTTCCATGACCTTTCCATAATCTACATAGGGGAGAGACTGAGTTGAGGTCTGAGAATACCAGGAGAAGACAAGTCCTCAAGCAGCAAGCAGGCTAAAAGACCAGGACTAAGCCTTCCTATTGGCTTGAAATGACAAAGCACATTGATGACTTCCCAAAATTCACCACACCTTTGGTACATTTGATGTTGCTGGCAGAGTAGCCAGTCTTCTCTGGACCATGAAATAATTTCAACGAATGACCTCAGTGAAAAAAGTCTTATAACTGAGAATCAGTATATCCATGAGTCACTGTAAGACTATAAGACATCATGCAATAAGTAGAAAATAATAGTCCCCTCTGTAGCCTTGAAAGAATGAGTGACATTAACTGATCAACCCTTCAGATCACCAATTCTATGACTCAAAGGATGAAGTTTATTTTCAATGTGTTTTAAACCTAAAGAGCTTATTAGGTGAATAGCTCTTTTTTTTATATAAGCAGTGAAAAGCTTACATATTATTTTCTTTATATGTGATCTTCTAATGGGGCAAACACAGGCTTCAGATTTGAACAAACTGGTTTAAACCCTGCTTTGGCCACTTACTAGCTAGGGAGCCTGGGCTACTACTTGACTTTCTTGAACCTCAGACTTTTTATTTCTAAAACTGGGATAATAATAGCCACCTTCTAAGCCAAAGATGAGGACTAATTTGAATGAGTTAGCATTTAAATGCCTAATTCTAGGCCTGGTACACTGTAAGTAAAAAAATAAAAACCTGTTGCCCGTTGAATCAATTGTGACTCATAGCGACCCTAGAGGACAGAGTAGAACGGTCCCATAGGGTTTCCAAGGAGCAGCTGGTGGATTTGAACGGCCACCTTTTGGTTAGCAGCTGAGCTCTTAACCACTACGCCACCAGGGCTCCTGATTGTAGGTAACCGCTATAGAATGCAGAGAAGACAGAAATGAATGATGGCGGGAAGCATGGACTGTTCCATCATTATTCCATGCATCTGCAGAGCAGAAGGAAGCCCTGGTAGCATAGTGGTTAAGAGCTACGGCTGCTAACCAAAAGGTCAGCAGTTCAAATCCACCAGGCGCTCCTTGGAAACGCTATGGGGTAGTTCTACTCTGTCCTACAGGGTCGTTGTGAGTCAGAATTGACTCGACGGTAGTAGAGTGGTAGAGCAGAATGTTTTCCCCTTAAGCTAGTGTTCATCTTCTTTGAGCCCGTGAGACACAGAAGTGACATAGTCTCATCCTTGTTACAGAGACAACACACACGCGCCGTAGCACAGGAGGGTTAAGTAATGTGCCTAAAGTAACTCGGCTAGCTAGTGAGAGGGCTGAATTTAGATATCAGATCTGATGACTCACTTCAACTCAGTGCTGTTCCCAGGAGGCCTCACCATCCTCCATCGGACCCTATTTTTAAGAGGAAATGCCCAGGGCAGCTGTATTACAGTGTCATACCACAAAACCCCAGGGCTTCATGCTTGGCTTTGGTAGAGGCATACTGGCATGTAGACAGGGGAATTACAGCAATGGTAGAGGCATACTGGCATGTAGACAGGGGAATTACAGCAATGGTAGAGGCATACTGGCATGTAGACAGGGGAATTACAGCAAGCACATGATTTTGATCTGTATTTTCAGGCATCAGAAATGCCAGCTGAGCTTTGTACAAATGTATCTTAGAATCTCCCCTGGTGGACCCCATGCCAACAGGCAGGCCTGGCTTGAGGGTTCTCTTGGTTCACTAGTTTCTGATAGCTAACGATTCAGTAGAAGCACTGTGAAGGCTTGTATGCATCCACAAGGTTCCTGGGCTCCAGGTTTGCATTGTTAGCTGCTGGGCAAGAGACAGATTACACTGAACCCCCAAGCTCTGACCCTCAGGGTAGTACCCTCGCCTCCACCCCACCCAACTTAAACTAGGCCAGCTTGAAGAGTCTCATGGCAGCTCTCCCAGCTCAGCTCCCAGCTGCTCAACAGCTAATAACCAGCCTTATTTTCTGCAAGTTATAGAACCAGCCTGCACCCCCGGGGATAACTGAGGGAAGACGGGGAACATCACAACCAGTGTCGCCATAGCAACTCACTCTCATTCCACCTCCTCCTAGTCCCAGAGCAGGCCTAACTAGTGCTACAGGGTAAATGAGTACAGAAGGTTCTTCTCACCCCTGCAAACCTTCAAAGAGCTGCGTCCCAGGACAAGTAACACCTGCCCTGCCTTCTGATGGAAAGGCTGTAGCCCCAAAGGCTTGTTCCAAGCAACCGTTAATAAGATAGGCAAGTTTAAAATTACTGCAGGCTTCTTGTCCTCTAAAATGCTTCCTGATTAGGAAGGGCTTTGTCCTTCCTTTTTCCAGAAAATTATTCCTTTTATTCCTTAATAGCTTACCTAACAAAAATCATTTTCAACCCTTTTGTGACCCAGTTATTTTCTGCTTTGAATTTTTTTGTTGATATTATACGTTTTCATTCATGGAAGCATGATGAATGACTGAGTTGTCTGAATTTTTGATAGGTATTATAGATTTTTTTTTTTCTTACCTCCTCCTACAAACCTACCCTAAGTGTTTACTGGTCCATATAAAGTACCACTGATTATACCCCAAAGTCCCCACAGGGGTCTGTTAGTACATATGTGTAACAAAAACTTTCAAAATTTGTATTTTTCCTACCAGAAACTCAGACATCTCATACAATACCCTGTAAAAACAGTAATTTGCAGCATGCACCCCTTTCTTTGGTTTCAAACAATCAAAAATGCCCTGCCTTGCAGCACACACTGTCAGCAGCTTCCCAATAAACCCTAGAGGCTAAAAAAGTCCATGGTCGCTATATGAACCACCAAGGGCAAAAGGGTTAAAGTGTGATTCTTTTCCTTAAGAAACACATTTTTGGGTTAGACAAGTGAAGTTTCTATTAAAATACACACTGAGACAGCCACATTTTAAAATGACTTTCTTAAAATGAGAGCCCAAATTAGCTTTCTGTGAAAGGTACACTAAAGCAAGATACCCAAAAACCCACTGCTGTCAAGTCAATTCCGACTCATAGCAACCCTATAGGACAGAGTAGAGCTGCCCCATAGAGTTTCCAAGGAGCACCTGGAGGATTCGAACTGCTGATCTTTTGGTTAGCAGCCATAGTACTTAACCACTACGCCACCAGGGTTTCCAAAGCAAAATAGGCATTGTTGATATTTACATTTTCAACAGCCAGCAGATTCTATAGTTTGTTCTTTTACCTGGGACATTCTTCAGTGCACAATTTAATAGACAGTAACTAATAGAATGATGGTAATGTGATAACCATGACCTGAATCTACATATTTGAATTAATGAGCATACCTACATTTAATCACCAAGCTTTTATTGCACGCAGATGCCATGCAGCGTCCTGGGATTGAGCAGGAATTACAGGCAGGGCAATATGAAACATAAATCCTTGCTCTCAAGGGTAACTAGTAACAAAAACCAAGGATTCCTCCCGACTCTGAGCTCTCGTGGCCTTGGTTGTCAGAACCACTGTTGTAGTATCTGTCATTCATTGGCTTCTTTTTTTTTTTTTACTGTTTTCTCTTCATAATATATTCTTTAATTCCCCCAACCAGACTGCAATATCCTTTTGCCTGAAACTGATGAATATTAGTTTAGGAAAGCCTGACAGACATATGAACCAAACCTCCGCTAATGGGACATCCAACAGATAGGAGGAAGCAAAGGAACATACATTTCAGGCACTGAGGATATTGGGAGTCCAGGCAAAGCAGCCTCGGGAAAGTACAGATACGCTGGGTGGTTGTGTATGGCTTCCCCAAGGCACGCTTCAGAATCTCACTACCTACTGATGTCAATGCTTCATGAATAACTTTACCCAAGGTCTTGGTCAGAGGAGTCTGTATCCTGCACCTTCCCTCTTCTGTATTCAGTGACTCTTGTTCATTGGGATGGGGACACTTTTCTTTACTGCATCTTGTTCTGTACCTGCTCTGTACAGGGCTGTCCCTCTGCAGGTCCCTGTTGACTGCCATTGTCCTGTATAACCAGAGAAGGGAGCCTAGAGAAATGGTCTAGATTTTTCTGTGATGCCTTCTCATTCCTTGTCCCTTTACAACTTCTCATTGACCTGACTCTTCCTTTCTTCCCACCACGATTTTAAATAATCTTTCTTATTTACAAAATAAGAAAGATTTTCTCCTTGTTGGATATGTTAAAAGTCTTGAACCTCACCTATGTTTATTCCATTTCTTTCCAGTGATCTCAGCCCTTCTCCCCATTGCGGCATCCCAGTCTGCCCTCTCCTGGCTGTTGACTCCAAGCTATTTAGTTTCCATAAGTGTCCTTTTGTGCTCTGTGCTCTGTATGTGCTACAGATGTTCTCATAAATATAGTCCTAGCAGAAGTATTAAAACATGGTGGCTAACCACACTGGTGATAGAGCTAGGCAGTTTGGATTCAAATCCCAGTTTTGCCACCCATTGCCTTGGGTAAGTTACCTAACATCTCTGTGCCTGCTTCATCTGTAAACTAGGGGCCAGGGCAGTAGAATCTACCTCACTGGACTGTTGTGAAGAGTCAGTGAGGTAACACACATAAAGCAGTTAGAATGTTAACTAGTAAGACATTTTAAGCATGCAGTGACTAACTGTTTAGGCCAATTAAATGCCTGGAATAGTAGGCATTCAAAAAATGTTGACTACTGGTATGAAATATCACAACACAGCGCTCAGCTAGTTTCATTACCCCAGTGGAATTTAACTGAGCTCTGGTGCAGTAGTCCAATGTAGAATCCTCACCTCCCATGCCGAGACCTTGATTCAATTCCCAGTAAATGCACCTCATTTGCGGCCACCATGGGTCTGTCATGGAGGGTTACATGTTGCTGTGATGCTGAACAGATTTCAGGGAAGCTTCCAGACTAAAACAGACTAGGAAGAAAAGCCTGGCGATCTACTTTCAAAAAAAATCAGCCAGTGAAAACCCTACAGTGGTCTGATCCTGTTGTGCATGATGGGGTCCCCACGAGCAGGGGGCCAAAACGAAGGCAGCCAGCAGCAACAACAACACAGTCACATATGCCAATGCATAATGGGCTAAAACTAGAAGCTCAACCGCCTCTAGAAATCTAGGAGAGTTGTAAACTAGACTGCCAATTAAAAAAGAGAAAGAAAAAGCTGGCATGGAGCATACTTTAGTTCTTTACTCCTAAAAGGATCCTAGGAGTGCTGGTGCGCACTATTCTCCCTGTTTTACAAATGCAAAAATTACAGCTCAGAAAGGTTCAGTGTCTTATTCTGTGTTGTATGCTTCGTAAGCCAATGTTGTTTGTTTGTTTGTTTGTTTTACTGCATTCCTTTGCACCCCAGCATCAAAGCTCCAATTTCCCAGCAGGTGTGGGGGAGAGGAGCCGCTTGGCAGGAGCAAGTGGGTGCTGTGCTCCATCTTACTGACAGATTTCACCTTGCTAACACCTTCCCCCAAGCCAGTATTGAATACTCCTGCTCCCAACCCAGCACTTCCCACAAAGATCCCTAGGAAATTCTCAAAACCCAGTTCCCTGGGGACACACCCAGAGCTGTGTCCAGTCACGTCAAATGCAACAGTCTAGCTGGTTAACATGCTAACACCCACAGAGGAGGCACGGAGAATGTCCTTCACTCCTGCCTCCTGCCTAAGAGTGGCCTGGCAAGGAGCAGCACCCTGGGGCCCATACGACAGTGGCCTCTGAACTGTAGCTGCTGATGGTAGAAACCTAATGAGAGGAAAATTCAACTCATGCCAGAAAGGAAGCTAAAGCTTTCTTTAAATGGAGTAAAATCTCAACTACCTAGGACACAGCTAAACAAGAACCTGAGCTAGCTGAAACCCAGCTGAGACCTGAGAAGGAAGTTTACAGCAGGCCTCTGAGAAGCCAAAATGGGTGCCTCAATGTCCTGTCCATTCAATAAATCACCCATCTCCTCTTCCTTTTCACCAGATTTATAAATCTTAGCTACATAATTCGCTAATCTATAACAGATTCAAAGAAGTAAATTGAAGAGCGAGTGTAATGACCGCTCCATGAAGTAGCTGCTGAGGTCTGGGTTGTAAGGAAGAAACCATAAACACCCTATGTTCACTTGTTCCACGAGCATCCCCTTAGCATGAGCGATGGTGCCAGGTTCTGGCCATCACAACACGCCCCTGTCCTCAAGGAGCCTGCATTTTAGATGAGTAGAACAGAAACGTAAGTGTGGCCGAGCGCATCAGGTTGTACATGCTAGGCTGGAAATCAGGAGAGAATACTGCAGGCAGAAAAAGGAGAGAGTCCAGTGTCCCCAGAGAGGAGTGGTCAGGAAAACTTACATGGACGAGGTTCATCTTTGAAAGAGTAAGAGATCAGGGTGACAAAGGTGCTGAGGCACAAAACATCCTGGCATAAAGGAAAACCAAGAAATTCAGACATCCTGAAGTTCGCTGAGAGGGGCAGGCAAGATCACAGAGGGAGATTTAGAGTGAAGACCAGTACAACTTTCAGAGTGGGATTCGTCACTCAAGGAAATAGTGAAGATGATGCCAAAGACTCAGGTGAGAGCATGTGTCTACTGAGGCAGGGGTTTCCAGAAGGCCTGGACCTGCCTCATCCTGCAAGGGGCTTTTCTCTCCACACCTTGGAGGAAGGCGCCCACAAAAAGAGTCACCCTCTCTCAAGTATTAAAACACCTGAGGAGGTAGAGGAGCTCCCCTTGAGTTCCCTTAAGAAGCGTCATGATTTTTCCAGAGGCTGCAGGGATGGGCACTTCCTGCTTCCCTTCAGGATATCCCAGGCTTTGGACAAAACCTGGAAACCTCAGACCTGGGAGAGTTATAATGTCATCGGCAGGCACAAAACCTGCCCCCCACTGTGGTATCCCCCATGCTTCTTAGTTTTCATCTAATTTATTCTTGAACACCTCCAGTGGTAGAGAGTTCACAACTTCCCAGGAGAGTCCATTCTTTCTTCGTCCTGCAAGTGGTCCCCCAACCCCTTATAAATACACTGAACAAGTTTCCCCCTCCATAAAGGCCTTTCAGATACTGTTGGGCAATGGTTTTGTTTCCCTTGAGCCTTCTCTTCTCCAAACTAAATATCCTTAAATGTTTTGAATTTTTTTTTTCTCCCTCAAATGACATGGTTTAAATTCTTTTTACTGCCCTGGCCACTCTTGGAATATGCTGTTTCTATCACTCTTAGTTGTTGGGACACAAAACTGAGAACATTTAAGATGGAGTTTTTTGTTTTTGTTTTAGCATTGCTGGAGTTGTTCTACAATCTAGTCATATGAATAAAGGCTTTCTAAATGAGTATCGGGATTTGGGGACTGTCATATCTGACTTCAGTCTTTCTTATCCATTTATTTTATCACAGCTTGAGCGTGTGTGTGTGTGTGTGTGTGCGCGTGCTTTAAGCATATCTTTCTCTATTTCATTAAGTCTATTTCCCCTAATTATTCTTTAAATAAATCCCAGATGGCAGAGATTTCTTACTCATCTAGCAGATGTCCAAAGTTGATTTAGCATGCTTTTATGTATCATTTGCTTATAATTTCAATGACCATTGGAAATAAAAAATGGAAGTGACCACCACAGTGTTCCCACATCAAACCTAGCTGGCAAAAGAACATATTCCATACTTGGATCTCCAGAATTCATTATCTTTAGTTAAGACTTCTCATACAAAGTTGTGGGCTCTTCAAGGAAACAATCCACCTTTTTCTCTCCAATCAGAAAAAGTAGTGGCATTGAGCCCCAAAGAACAAGCACAGTCTTTATTGGGGCTCAAACCACCAGGGTTCTGCCTTGGGCTGAGGAAATCAAGTGCCTGTCAGCATCCTCCACGTTCCCGAAAGCCTGCATAATCTGATCACTGTGAGGACCATGTTGGATACAGGAGTCTCCAAAGTTTATGGGGCTGTTTGTAAATGAGCCTGCGGTAGCTTTCTCTCAACTCTGCCTACCTTCTCCTGGTCTCTCTTCTTTTTTCCCCTCCCACCTTCTTTACTCACCTCTCTCCTTACTTTTCTCCTTCCCCCGGAATGCTCTCTGGTTCATCCTTGTCTTTTATCTCAGTGGAACATATTTTACTGATTCTAGAACAATCATACAGGATCAACACATCCCTAAAACCATCTGACTCTTCTGTTTCTGCTGCCTTACTTGCCTTTCTGGTAACCAAATGGAAATATTGAAAATCAGTGGACAATCTGATTTTTAGAAAGCCCTTATGCCTGTATCCTTGACAGAAAAGTCTAAAGAAATTTTATTTCACTCTCCTTACTATCTCCTTCATTCTCCACTTTTATAAGACACTGGAAAGACTACATGAATAAAAAATAATAATAATGATTGTGAACAGAGAAACTAATGAACTCTTATGCTTTTAAAGTAAATGAAAATGTACTGAAGGTAAGAGATAGATGGTACCATAGATCCATGAACTTGCTGGGAATTATCGATAGCAGGGGGATATTTTAAAAGTGTTCAGTCAAGTAAAAAAGCAATAGAAAACGAGAGATTTTCATTCTAACCCCAGCTTTGTCACACCTTGTATGACCCTAAACAAGTTACTTAACCTATTTTCCTTGACCATAAAATAAGTATATTTCATTAATTGATTTCTAAAACATCTTCCAAAACTAAGAGTCTGTGAAATTATTTGTAAATTTCACACACACACACCACACACACACACACATCACACACACACAAAGATGTGTAACTGGGTGTAAAGGCAGATCCCTTAAGAAAGACGAGCTAGAATTCCTTATCCTAAATGAGGGACTACAAGAGGAGAAAATAAACTGAAAAAAAAAATGCTTAAAAACCAGACAGATATAAGCAAGAAGATAGGGACAGGTGTCAGGTTTTGGGGAAAAGAGAGAGAGAACTTATAAAGTGACCCAAAGAAGAAGAAATGATGGAGAATTCCAGGATTCCACAGGTTGCAAAATGGAGTGTGGATTCTGTTTCTCCAAATTAGTTACAAAATGCTTTCTCCACGAGACAAAATAGAGGATCTGAAAAATAGAAGATCCACAAACCTGACAAACATAGAAAAAGTAGACAAGAGAAATAAAAGTCAAAAAAAAAAAATTAAGGATAGAAACAACAAATAGGCTAAAAGGGAAAATTTGTAGCAACTCTCTTCTGACTACAAATTTGCAAATGACTCTAGAATTCTTCCTTCTTCTATCCTAGAAAGCCTACCTCTCCTAAAGCTCGTTGAAATGTGTAAGCTTCAAGAAACGAAACTGCTTTTCCCTTATATAAACCTCCTTTCTTCATTTAACTTAAAAGTAGTTTTAAACCATCCGTGGACAGGGAAATGGAACTGAATATGGTTGCGTCACCACGGGCTTTTGTAACCTGAAAAGTCACCAGCCACGCAGAATTTCCATTATATGCTTACACTTCTGTCTGTGTCTGACCCACCGGAATGAGTCTTTTAATTACTCTGGGCCTCAGTGTTTCCAGGCTTGAAAAACAATGTCTGAACTGTATGGATTTGTGTAGCCACACCTAACATCTCCCTTTTTGCCTTTCGGAGCTTGAAGTATAAATGTGTGTGTGCATGCCTGTCAGTAGAAGTAGTGGTAGCAGTGAGAGGAGTCATTGTGGTTGTGATAGATTGGCTGGTCTCTGTCTCAAGTGCAATCCAATTGGTTCATGGTGGTGAGAAAATTGGCATTGTTAAACCAACAGTCCCTGCTAAGAATCCTCTTCCCCCTCCCCCCTCCTGGCCCCATCCAAATCAATAAACTTCAACAACAAACAACTCATCGTTCGATGTTTGACTACTTACCATTAAAGGCCAATTGGATATGGTCACAAATGCTTTTCCATTCTTAGAGGCAAAGAACGTTTGTGAAAACATTTCTGGACCATCTAATGATTGTTTTAAGAATAAACTAGAGGCACTCATTCGTAGACATCTCAATCCTGTTCCCATGGGCCGAAAGCAATCCCTACGATGACATGCATAAAATCCTTTCACATTTTGTCTTTTACTACATATAAATGATATTACCTGCCTTAGAGTTCAATTTAATCAACTAAAGGTGAGTACTTCTTTTTCGCCCCGAGAGCCCCAAAGTCGAGCCTGGTAAAAGATCTCTTTGCATGTCAACTTCGAAGCCCCCACCTGCATTATGAGAGTTACTGTTGAATGCTCAAAGGCCCCGTAATGTAATTCACTTGTCAAATTAAGGACAAGAGATTAGGAATGGTGGTTTCTGTTGCCTTGAGTCAGCTGCACTAGTCACCTTTTGTATTTTTTTTTTTGCATGGGTCCTTCGAGTCCAATTCCAATACTGACTCCAGCTGTCCCAGCTTCTTGTTTAGCTGCCTTCACTGCTGCTGGGACGTGCATGTGCTCTGGCAGCAGTTTCCTATGGACACATCCCGTTAAATGAATGGGACGTCAGGATGTGCTAGGTACGTGCTGCCACACTGGACAGGAGCCTGTTTGCTGGATGTATCTGGGATGCCATTCAGCGGGGCAGCAGTTCACAGTGTTGGCAACGAAGGGGTCCAAGTTAGGCTTCTACCCCCTGGACAATGAGGGTAGCATTATTAATGCAGATGACTTATAATTTAGGATTTATAGGCTGCATGACTAAAAAAAAAAACAAACTGCATGCAGCATGAATAATAAAGCTGCTGTAGCAGCCCCCGTTGTATTTCCCCAAAGAGCCAGCCCCACAGCTTGAAAGGTTCCGTAGGAAATGAACCCTGGTGCAGGATGAGACTCTTCATTGGTTCTATCTGGGGTCCAGTTATCCCCAAATCCTTATCATCTATTATTGGAAGGCAAAGCCAATGCAGTATAGTCCCTCCTAAGACACCGTGACGAGGGAGTGATGGGGACCACCAGAACCAGTGGAAAGGGCAGAAGGGTGGGACTTCAAACAGCCTGTGTTAAAGAATAAACCCAATGCTGATGGCAGGCGTGTTATCCTCTAAGTCGAAATGTAAGCCTACTCCTAAATATCCCTGCTGATCAAAGGATTGTACGATAAGTGGACCTTCCAAATGAACTTTACAGAATGTGACGTATGGTCTGGCTAGAACACTTTTGGGGCATCGTGGAACTAATAAAGCTCCTCCAACCATCAAATTGCTGCATAATTTCATCAAAAAAAAAAAAAAGATGCCATCGAGTAGACTCCAAGTCATGGTGAATCCATGTATGTCAGAGTAGAACCACGCTCCACAGGTTTTCAAGAAGATTGCCAGGCCTTTCTTGCAAGGCACCTTTGGGTGGACTCAAACCAACAACCTTTCAGTTAGCAGCCAAGCACTTAAAGGTTTGTGCCACCCAGGAAGTCTATTATTTTCAGCTATTGCTCCCTTAACCGCACAGTTCCTCTGGCAACCAAGAGTCTCTATAACCAACACTTTGGACTTTTACCTGCATGGTGACATGCTAATAAAGTAACCTGAGGCCTAACCTATTCCAAAACGTTACCCGAATCAACAAGAAGTTTTTAAAATCATGTTAGGGGTAATTTTAAAATGCTGTTTACTTATGTTTGTTTATTTTTGAGTGCAATTTAAAAGTGCTTGGAGCCAAAAGAAAAAGATGTTTTGTGGAGGGTAGTCTTCCATCTAAGTTCTGCTCACACCAATGAGTATATTTTGCATTTTTAAATATATAGGTTTTCATACAACTGGAGTATACTAAATATTACATTTCAGAAGCCCCCTCACTTGACTCCCAAGGGAAAAAGCAGAACGGGAGAAGCTCAAAGAAGTGTGTCAGGGCTTAATAAAGAACGTAAATCCATAAATCCTTCCCCAGGGAGAACAGGATTGGTGTGAGCATGCTCACAAGAGGAGCGGGGCCTCAGAATGCGGGAAGCATTCAGCCGGAAGTGGGGAGTTCGGAGCTAGACTTACCTGATGGCTTGTTAAATGGTGTAATATTGGTGGTGCCCAGCTCTGCCACCCACTCCCCAAACCTGCACTTCACAGAACCCAAATTCTATCTCTAGCACTTTATTCCCAAGACTTCAGATCTTGTTTTCAGTACTCTTGTGTTAGCTGCTATTTTTATATACATACGAGTGTCTGCCGTATCTTTCCCTGTTAGACCTTGGAAACGCAGGGTGAGAAGAGAACTGGTCAGTGAGTGGCTGAGGTTTGTGTGTGGAGGGAAGAAGGCAGGGGAGGCTCCTCCTGAGTGGAAAGACAGTAAAAGGGAGATTTGCAAAGTGTCGTATCCCGATATGGGATACTGTGGATTTTTTTTTTTTTTCTTTAGAGTGGGATAAAGCTCAAAACATGCATACTTAATATTGAATGTCAAAAAAAAATTATTGAGTATCTTACATGAAAAAGTGATTTTAAAAGTTTTTTTCCCTTAAATTTCAGGTTTTATATATATATATATATATTTTTTTTAATTGGGGAGAAGCAGTGTATATTCCTTATTAGTGATCTAGTTTCTTTTTTGAAGAAAATTGCAAAAGTGTCTGTAAGAATGAGTATACATAATTTCTCCATTTTAAAATATCTTTATTTTGCACTTCCCTGCATTTCTTCATTATTTCCCATTTATATGACAAAAATAATCAAATTAGAAATATATTGTTAGGATCTTAGGGGGAAATTGAATTGAGATTTCTATATAAGTGGGGCAAAGGCTTGAATCATTCCAATTTTCAAATCTCTTTTGCTACTATATACATGGCCTAATTTTACATTTTTGTAATTTTTTTTCTTGAAATTGAAAGTATTAAGAAAAATACTATATTCTGTCAAGTTTTGTGTTTTACTTCTTAAGTTCCTGATTGATTTGCCATGAAACAAATAACCAAAAAATGACACCATTGCAGGAGTTTTCCATGAAGTTCTTCAAAGAACTCAAAGTTTTTCAGTGTGATATTTTATTATGTTTCCAAATGTTTAGTTGGGTAATTTTTCTGTATATTTTAGCTACTAAGCTCAGGACCTGTTTGAAAGTCAACCTTTTAGGACTGATTCAACTAGATTAGGTCAGCTACACAGACAATTAATAACAGATATAGTTATTTTAACCTTTATTAATAAGATTTTTAAAAATAAATATGAAGATGACAGATCATGCTTTTTTTCCTATAAATTGATTTTGGGGGAAATAGACTGGACATTTAATTAGCTCAGTCTCACCTAGCTGGCATGTCTCAGTCCAGACGTTGAGTTAGACATTTCATGAAAATGACCCTTAGGGCTCTACACTCTGACGGTAAACTGTCCTTTTAGCCATCAGTGTGGGCTTACTCTCCAGACATATAGTAAGAGAGAGGTTGAGCTTAGCTGGCTCTCCGTGTTTATCCCACATTATTTCCATTGGCCATAGCTCTTAACCACTACGTCACCAGGGTTTCCATATCCACTGGCAGCTTATGCTGATCCCTAGAGAGCAAATTTTTGTAAATGTTGGCTCTGTCTTGGACTTCTCAAGGAGTTTACTGACTCATGTCACTAATGGAATTGACATGAAGTGGGTTCGCTTATTTAATCACCTAATACTTAGTAGAATGTTCTTTAATGTGTACCTTCACCTAACTAAAGGACAGTCCCATCGTGAAGAGAACGTCATATTTTAACTGTCTTACTTTATGTCACTGTATTTGTTAATCGTCATAATATGTCCCTTTGAAGGAGAGGGTGGAATGATGGCACATGGAGAATGCACTTTAAAGACATTGTTATGAATAATTATACGATAGTACAAACTCAGCGAGTAGATTTAACAGTTTCCGTTTCCACCACCCAGTTTCAGAAAACAAGATATTAATAGGTCCTATGGCTTCGGAGGGAAACCCTGGTGGCATAGCGGTTTAGAGCTAAAGCTGCTATCCAGAAGGTCGGCAGTTCAAATCCACCAGGTGCTCCTTGGAAACCCTATGGGGCAGTTCTACTCTGTCCTTTAGGGTCCCTATGAGTCAGAATTGACTCGACGGCAAAGGTTTTTTTGTTCGTTTGTTTTTTACAGGTTTTTTTGGCTTCTGAAGGACAACTCAGATTCAAACTTGAGAACTGGGCTTACCTGCTACTGCATCTTTGTGATGTGTACAAATGCAAAATCATAAGATTTATGATTATGTATTTTAATGCACAGATACGATACCCTTTTTAAATGTTAGGAGATGTGTCTTATGACCTCCGTGTAAGTGTGGTACTGATGAGTCCCATATAGCTTTGGAGAAACATTTAGTACCATTTAAAATGAAATGTCTACACACTTAGAAAGAATAGCATTAATATTCAAATAGCATGTTCTTTTGATGATGAAAAATAAAAGGAAAACAATGAGCACAAAGGGACTTGGTGATGTTCAGGCTTAGAGATTTCTTTGATGTCTTAGATCTACAAAAGCAGCAGAAACAGAAGTTGTTCCTAGTTCAACAGGGCTGCTTTCATGAAATCAGAATACTAAAAGTTTGTGAGTGATCTTGATATTTTTTTTAGATTTTTTTTTTTTTTTTTAGATTTTGCCTGAATTCTGCATGTCACCCGTAACTTAAAACTTGTTGCTTTTAGCAACAAGTGACCCTATAGGGGATTTCCAAAGAGTGCCTCGTGGATTTGAACCTCTGACCTTTTGGTTAGCAGCCGTAGCTCTTAACCACTAGGCCACCAGGGTTTCCACCCATAACATAAACACTGTTTAAAATGTTTTATTATGGGTTTTTCCATGGCCATTCTTAAATATCTGTATAAGGCCAACTTTTCAAGCCATACAGTAATATATGCTACCAAAAATTACTTTCTGTTGATATTGTTTTAATTCCAAAACCGAGACAAGAGCAAAGATAAGGTGATAGGATCAGGGAGCAGAAATATTTTTGTCTTGAAAATATCCATGAGGCAGCAAGTATAGATTTTGAAATAATTTATTCATCATTTGCTTTCTCCAAGTGTTTTTTTTTTTTTTTTTTTTTTTTTACCAATAGTGCCTTTGGAGTGGAAAAGAGGAAATATACATATAAAGGAAGTGTTTTCTTTAATGAAGCATTATGTCCTTAACCATAGGGACTTGACATAGACTCAGTGCTGTCCCTGAGAACTACTAGAAAGCAAGGAGAACCGTTAAGTTAGTGGTGCCCTTAAAACAGCATTCCTCCCCTATGACAGCCTGAGGACTTCAGGGCTATGAGCCTGTGCTTTCTTTAAAGGGAGTTGTGGGGGCAGTTTCCATGGAAACTTACTCAGTCTCTTCTGCCATTTCAAAACCCAAGCTGTGCAGCACATGTCACAGTCTGATTTTATCCACAGGGGATTTTGATTATCCCACACGGGCCTCCCTTTATAGAAAAGATGCAGTCTTCGATGGGGAGACGCAAATCGAATTTTTGTAAATCGATTTTACATGGCTTTCATTACCAAGGATCCTGGACTTGACTCCACTGGAGAGGCAAAGCCTCCTTTTGTTAGATGAATGATCACTTCCTCATTCATCTACTTCAGAAAACCGTATTTTTGAATGTTGAGGTTTCTTAAAGCTAGGAAATTTGTATGTAAATCTAAGAATTTGAAAAAAAAAACCTTAAAATCTTGAACAGTAACATAAAAATGAATACCTAGCCATGTTCAAACAAAGAATAGTTGAAAAATATTTCTGGGCTGTCTATGTGGTCCAGAAGCACCACCTAAAGATGAGAAAGCCAAATTACCACTTTCATGAAAGCCCGAGTTGGTATTTTTTGGAGGGGGAAGCTAACAATAAAATGCGGTAGGTACTTCTAAACCTGTACTCAAAACTCCACACCTACCAGTGAGAATTAAGAATGCTAACTGCAGCCCTGGGCTATTTTGTTTAAGCCCCAAACTGTAACAACAAAATGAAGGGAAGTAGCAGCTACTAGGGCCCGAGCCCAGCGCAAGCTTTTTCTGGGCCTTTTAACATTCCCGTCCTCAGAACATAGATGACACCAGGGTTTCAGCCCCAGGTGAGGGGTGTAAAGCTTGGTGACCTTAAACAATTTTCCCAAATTCACATAGTTGGCAAGTGGCAGATCCGGAGTTCAAACCCCGTCCTCCTAACTTGAAACCCTAGAAATTCTTAAAAACAAACCTTTTAGGGAAGAAAGCCCTCTTTCCGCTAATGTTTTTTTCTTTCCCAACACAGTGAAACCTCTGAAAGTAAGTCATATATATATATATGTGTGTGTGTGTTAAGTGAAAAAGGACATTATACACATATATAAAGATATTGGATGGTGATAAAGGACATTTTAAATAACTCTGATGACCAAAATAAATGCATTTGTAAATGGCACAATAAAAACGACTCTGAAAACCTTTCTTTTTTTTAATAGGTAGTAAAGTCTGATTTTCATTTGTATTATTTTGGTTACAACACCTCACTTTAAATTTGAGCAGAGTATGTAAACCTTCTCCCCCCCTCCCAAAAAAAAAAAAGACATGAAAAAATTTCCAATCATATTAAAATGAATAGATTTTAAATAAATAAGGTTTTGTTTTGTTTTGAGAAAAAAGTAATGCCAAATATAAATTATTGGCCGGTAGGAAACTTTTCTGTTTCTTGGTAAATTCTCCAAATGGAAACTTGCATGAAGTTTAGCTTCTCTTAAAATAGAGCCATTTTTATCACTTTCCAGTTTCTCCCCCTACATGAGCCTTCTGGGACTGTGGGTCATCCGTGTGAGGTGTCATTTGGAAGAGCACTTAGTTAAATTCAGTGATATAAGTTATTATTTATAAAATAATGACAGCAATTGATGGAAGACAGTCTTAAGATGAAACTTTTTTTGCAAGTGTATATAGACAGCTGCTACTTTAACAAAAATCGAGTCAGAGATCAGATTTGGATTGCTGTTTTAAATATATAGATGCCATTTAAAATATCTCATTGTTTCTCTGTCCTAGACAACCTTAAAAGTCCGGATTCCCCTTATACTTCAAGGGCATTGATAGAGGCACAACAACTCTGTGTCTACTGCCTTTTCACTTAATTATATTTTTTGTCCCCTTACAGCCGGGGCTGTAACTTAATCTTTTAATACTATATGGCAAATGCCAATTTCTATAATGTGAGCTCTAGAACTAGGTTCCCTTTCTTAGGACTAGAAGAGAATTAGAAAATTTCTAAATATCCAAAGATTGTTTACATATCCCAAGTGTCAAAATATGACATTCATACACTTGAAATTAGTCCAGTTTCACTCTAGTTTCCATTCCACTCATTGACCCTCTCATCTTATCTTGAGAATCCCAATCTGTAAGAAATTGTGCTGGCCTGCTCTCAATTTTCAATTGCAAGGGTGACTTTCTCAGTAGAAAGCAAATGGAAATCTTTCAGAAGTAGTGTATGTTTATTAGATAAGTAAAAATGTGTCATTTTTGTCCTTGATAAGAATTTATTAAATGAGGATGGAGGAATGGGCATGATTTGGGTTTTACTATTAAAAATAATGCTTACTACTCCTTGTTATTTTGTGAGAGTTACAAATTTAATGGAAAGAAAGAAGAGTTTGTTTTAATTAACATTTGCCCTTAACTTTTACAATCATGATGGGTTTAAATGCAAGTGAAATAGTTTAAAGGGAAAATATCTTTGTAGTACTCTCTGATCATTCATGTGATGGCATATTTAAGAAGTTAATATGGAGGGCAATACTTATAAAATTATTTTGGGTAAGTTTTTCCCATTAGCGCAATGGCAATGTAGTAGTTCAGAAACCAGGTGGAGTTCCATAGACAGGTGTTCACACATATACTATTCTGGGTATTTTCACTGACCTGCCCTGGTTAATCAAGAGAAATTTCCAGTCTTCTACTCCAGTCAGTTAAAAGTAACAAAGATCCTAAGGTAAATCAAACGTGCCTAAGGGCTCAGACACAGCCTGAGAGAATTTAAGATTATTGTTCTTTCATTCCCACAGTTAGGATATGGGTTGCTATATATTTTGGAGCCTAGAGTTAACCAAGTTAATCAAGTTTCTGAAAAGTCAGTATGATGGAATCCCTTTATAACACTAGTGTATCAAGTTCAGGCTAGGACCACTCTCACAGACCACTATATATGTCTCTCAATGTATCAGTTGTACCTCATATTGTTTTGGTGTGACAAAAAGTCCCATTATAACTGGGCACTCATTAAAGTAACAGTAAGAGAAGACAAACATGGGATATTTGGAGGGAATAGAGATTCTAAAATAAATAGCCTAGGGACAAAGAATGCTATCTTCTCTAGAGACTACTGAATCCCAAGCAGTCTCCGAAATTCATGATCCTTCTGGAAGGTGGCCTTGCTTTTAGAAGGAAGAAGGTTTGTATCTGGTAGTTGTGATTAATGAACACGATTCCATGGCAAACTGAGCTGGGGAGGTTCCAGCTCGGTTCAGGTTCTTTTAGGCAGAGAGGCTGAACAGTACAGTTTACTTTTTGGATAAGTAAAGAAGTTAATTGTTTGGGGAATTTTATTTCTTTCGAGTAAATTACCCAATTTACATTTTTAATTGTAGGTGCCCCACCCCTGGTTGTGATGGCTCTGGACATATTACTGGCAATTATGCTTCTCATCGAAGGTATGTAGAGACACTTCTCTCTTCTCTTCAAAACCGTTCTTTCTTATTTAAATAACAGCACTATCTACACACAGGAACATTGTTCAGGTTTCAGACTTTGGAGCATGCTTAGTTTGACCTCACTGGTAAAATTAAAGATCTAGAGATCCTTAGAACCACACGGCAGAGCCATTCTAATCAGGCCTTACTTAGAAAACAGGCTTTTATTACCCCAATCCCAAACAGCTCCCTTTGTGACATCTCTCTTGTAGTACAAGTGGCCCCATCTGCAAGAAACATTTCTGAAATCATTCAGTAGTAACTCTAAATTGAAAGAGTAAAGGGAAAAAAAATCATCTCTAGTATAAGATTCCTGAGAATAGTCACTGAGGTAAACATTCTAGTACCATTGAGAGCTTATCTCTTAAATATTAAAATTTGAGCCACAGATAAAGAACAATGATGAATCTGGAAAGCATCTCATAACATGGATGAATCTGGAGGGCATTATGCTGAGTGAAATAAGTCAATCACAAAAGGACAAATATTGTATGAGACCACTACTGTAAAAACTCATGAAAAGGTTTACACACAAAAAGAGACAATCTTTGATGGCTATGAGGGAGGGGAAGGGCGGGGATGGAAAAACACTTAATAGACAATAGATAAGTGGTAACTTTGGTGAAGGGTAAAACAGTACACAATATTGGGGAAGCCAGCACAACTTGTACAAGGCAAGGTCATGGAAGCTCCGTAGACACATCCAAACTCCTTGAGGGACTGAATTGCTGGGCTGAGAGCTGTGGGGACCATGGTCTCAGGGAACATCTAGCTCAATTGGCATAACATAGTTTATAAAGAAAATGTTCTACATTCTAGTTTGGTGAGTAGCGTCTAGGGTCTTAAAAGCCTGTGAGCAGCCATTTAAGATACTCCACTGGTCTTACCCCTTTGGGAGCAAGAGAGAATGAAGAAAACTAAAGATAGAAGGGAAAGATTAGTACAAAGGACTAAAGGACCACATCTATCACAGCCTCTGCCAGACTGAGTCCAGTACAACTAGATGATGCTCAGCTACCACCACCGACTGCTCTGACAGGGATCACAATAGAGGGTCCCGGACAAAGCTGGAGAAAAATGTAGAACAAAATTCTAACTCACAAAAAAACACCAGGCTTACTGGCCTGACTGAGACTGGAGAAAGCCCAAGAGTATGACCCACGGACACCCTTTTAGCTCGGTAATGAAGTCACTCCTGAGGTTCACCCTTCAGCCAAAGATTAGACAGACCCATGAAACAAAACAAGACGAAAGGGACACAACAGCCCAGGGTCAGGGACTAGAAGGCAGGAGGGGACAAGAAAGCTGGTAACAGGGAACCCAAGGTCGAGAAAGGAGAGCATTGACATGTCGTGGGGTTGTTAACCAATGTCATAAAATGATATGTGTACTAACTGTTTAATGAGAAACTAGTTTGTTCTGTAAACCGTCATCTAAAGTACAATTAAAAAAAAAAGATTTGAGCCACAAAGCTGTACAGTTATTATAAACAGGGATTACCAAAACTGAGCTCTCTGGAAATGCTTAATCTTACAAATTCAGGCACTGTCACCCCCAAAAAGAAAAGTGTGTCTAAAATAAAAAAAAATATAGCATAGTAATTCACTCATATGGGATTTTAAATGATCTGTGCCATTTGACATTCAGAAACCCTGGTGGCATAGTGGTTAAGAGCTACGGCTGCCAACCAAAAGATCGGCAGTTCAAATTCACTGCCACTCTTTTGAACCCTATGGGGCAGTTCTACTCTATCCAATAGGGTCACTGTGAGTTGACATCGACTTTAGGGCAATGAGTTTGTTTTGTTTTTTAATTTGACGTTCAGTAAGTATTTTATGAATGCCTATTTTATCCCAGGCCCTATTTTAGAAGTGAATTGAAAGGAACTTTTGGTACATTCATTGACTTCACAGAAGTGAATCTAATCTTGTAGTCATATACAGGAATTTCCATGTCATATTCAGTTATGATGAACAAGTCCAAGCCAAGTTAGGGACAAGAACATTCCTGAATTAAACCCATATAAGGTGAAGTCAGAAACCCTGGGGGCGTAGTGGTTAAGTGCTACGGCTGCTAACCAAGAGGTTGGCAGTTCAAATCCTCCAGGCGCTCCTTGGAAACTCTATGGGGCAGTTCTACTCTGTCCTATAGGGTTGCTATGAGTCGGAATTGACTCAACGGCACTGGGTTTGGGTTTAAGATGTCTCCAGACATTGCGAAATATCCCCTGGGGGCAAAATTGTCACCAGTGAAATAACTACTGCCCTAAATCATATGTGGCATGGTGGTTAAGAGCCACGGCTGCTAACCAAAAGTTCAGTAGTTCGAGTCCACCAGCTGCTCCTTGGAAACCCTATGGGGCAGTTCTACTCTGTCCTATAGGGTCACTATGAGTTAGAATCGACTTGACGGCAACGGGTTTGATTTTTTTGGCTTTAATAAACCATAGACACGGTCGAGAGAAGTTGTATTAGCAATCCAGAGCTGGGAACTACATTAAGTATAGACCACATTAAGTACAGACAACTATCTCCAAAAAGAACTGCCAGAGTGAAATCACTGGCTTAGAATAAATAAAATGAAAAAAAAAAAAAAAAAAAAACAATAGAGCTCTAGTTACATATGAAAGTCAAGCATAGTCTGTGCTACTCGTTATTTTAATTTATCTTGGAAAAGAAATGTCTTGCCTGTCATGTCACCAGAACTTCCAGTATCTTATAATAACCCTCATAGCCATAATGAGAGTTAGGTGATTGCATTTCTTTTTACCTTCCAGGAAACTGCGATCACGAGAGGCTAAGTAGCAAAGGCTGAATTCAGTCCCAGATTTTCTGACTCCAAAGTCCTTTCTCTTCGTAGACCTACATGTCCAAAATGGCTCTTGAAGGCCATATGGTCTGCTCCCTACTGCAAAAGTAGGAGCACCCTAAACTAGCTTTGATGGGATTTAATTTGAATTTGCTTTTGTTTTGATTTTAATGGTGGTGGTGTGTTTCAGTCTCTGCACGGTATCTACTTTCATTTTAACAAAATTATTCACTGCTTATGATGTTCTATCAAAAAATCCTTCATCAAATGTCTTGCTCTTCCCTTTATGTCCTCAGTGAAAATAGAGACCATCTATCTGCTTACCAACCTCCATAGAAAGCTATTCATATATTTTACAGTCATTATCAGATTTTATTTTGGTCTTCTTTTCTTTAACAACAACAACAACAAAATCTACTTCTTAAGTTTTTCTTCAAAGGTCATATTTTCCAGTCATCCTTATTACTTTTCTCTCACATGTCACCAAGGTCTTCTTACTCTTCCGAAATTTTCAGACGTGTCAAAATGGTGACCTCTCAGAGTGGTCTTAGCAGGGGCTTACCTAGAAGGTCTTCCTTGTTTTCTCTGGTTTATTCACCCCATTTGCTTTTTTAAGAGGATCATACAAATAGCAAGAGATTTAAAGCTCCTGAAGGTGTTGCAGTATAGAAGTACATGATTATGCTGGATGAGTCTGCGTCCTACTGAGACAGCGTCACAGAGCAACTGTACCTCAGGGTTCCAGAATGGTCTCAAAGGTACAGCTGTATGAAATAATAACGGAAGACAAATTTTATTAGCACTTACTGTGAACCGTGAACATATGACATATATCACCTCATTATCCTGTGAGGATATTATTATTATCTTAATTGCAAATGGGGAAACAGGGCTTCAGAAATTTTAATAACATATACTTTCAACTCCTGTGTTCTACTGGGGTACTTCCATTTCACTTTTTATAATAATAAGCAAAGTCTAAGCCTCTAGGATGACAGCCGAAGGGTCTAATGCTATCTACTTTGTTCTAAATGTGCTGTGGGAAGTCAAAAGCGAGGATCCCAAAGGCATTACCTGTGCTGAAGCAGAGAAATGACAGTGTGTTGAAAAAGGCAATCAAGGAACTAGGTTTAAAGAAACTAAAAGAAAAAACAAGGAGTTAGTCTCCATCTGAGGGGCCTTGGACCATTGTCACAAAATCAGAAGATGGGACTCTTCACCATGGGAAAAAAAAACATGGGAGGTACCAAAAAACAAAGCCAAACCCGTTGCTGTCAAGTCGATTCCAACTCTTATTGGCCCTACAGGACAAAGTAGAACTGCCCTCTAGAGTTTCCAAGGAGCACCTGGTAGATTCAAACTGCAGTGGTTAAGCACCCATAGTGCTTAAAGACTACGCCACCAGGGTTTCCATGGGAGGTACTAGAAGCCTATTTAATTCAGTCCTGGTTAAATGGGAATCTTTTCTCACATGGGCGAGAGATCTATTTAGCTAGAGGTTCTGTGAAGTGGCCGGCCTCTTCTCTAGTCTTGGGCTGCAGGTCTGATAACCTTCTCAGCACCATTTCTGATCTGGTATCCCAAAGACACACTTCCTTTGGCCACACCTCATCCTGAGAACCAAAATCTCTGATTTCTCTTAAATCCTCCAATTTGCCTGGTATTTATCCTTACGCTGAAACGTGCCTTTCTGTCCATGAGTTATTAGTGATCTCCAAACCCCCTAGCCTTTTCTTCCACCCAGAGAAGGCAAGAATTCTATAAGGGTTTATAGTGTTTTCAGTATTCATAGAATTTCAAATAAGGGTACAAATATGTGATGAGCCTCACATCAATGATAGCTAATTGTGAAAAATACAGTTTCTATCTAGGAAATTGCTAATCATTTAAAACACAGTCCCATATCTCAGTCCAGAATTGTAGAACTCTATTAAATTCAGTACATATTTACTGAGGACATACATCCCAGAGACTGGAGGACAGTGATGATTAAGATGCTCCTAACCTCAAAGGGGAAACCCTGGTGGCGTAGTGGTTAAGTGCTACGGCTGCTAACCAAGAGGTCAGCAGTTCAAATCCGCCAGGCGCTCCATGGAAACTCTATGGGGCAGTTCTACTCTGTCCTATAGGGTCGCTATGAGTTGGAATCGACTCAACGGCAGTGGGTTTGGTTTTGGTTTTTTAACCTCAAAGGATAGATAATCTAATGGGGAAAAGAGACATAAAAACAAACAAATATAGTACACTCTAATGTATTATATATCTTTCAATTATATATACATATATATATATACACACATACAGCCATATACATACACACACACACCTATGATTATTGGAACACAAATAAGGCAGGTATTAATTCTGATCAGGTAAGGTGGGCTAGAGAAAGTGATAAAGAGGGGACACCATTTGAGCCGAACTTTGAAGAACAGGTCATCGTCTCCAGAAGGTCATGGGGAAGAGGCTAGAGAAAACTATAAAGAGGAGACACCATTGGAGCCAAGCTTTGAAGAATAGGTCACCGTCTCCAGAAGATCATGGGGAAGAAGGCTATTCCAAGCAAAGAAACAGCATCAAAAAAATGTTATAGCAGAAAAGAAAAAAAGTATATCTGACAAACTGAAAAACTCACTTTGGTTAGAGTCTTGGTTGTAAGAACGAGAGTGGCTATGGATGAAACCTGTTTTTAAAAGTCTTGTTAAATTAATTATAAAAGGCTTAATCGCCCACGATTTTTCAGTCAGACAGTGGCACGATTAGATTGGAGCATAGAGACTTTATTGCTGGTAGGAGAGTAGGGTCTGAAAGCGTAATAGCAATAAATAGCAAATAGTCCAGATGAAAATAAGGTGAGGGGTGATTGGAAGCAGTGATGGAGGGAGATGAAAGGAAGGCCCGTGTGAGACATCAACCCGAGGGGGAAGCTGACTGTGAGGAAGGGAGGGGTCAATGGTGCATCTGAGATGCCCAGGCTAGACATGTGATGATGTCATTACCTGAAATAAAGAAGCCTTCCAGACAGAGTGAAAATCCTCTTTGAGTGTATTAAGTTTGAGATTCCTATGGCATCTCCAGGTCAGCAAAGGAGAAAGGGTAAGAGTAGAAATAAAGGTTTAGAGTCACCAATATACTTGCTATTTGAACTCATCGAAAGAATAAAAATCAAACCAAACCCGTTGCCACTGAGTTGATTCTGACTCATAGTGACCGTGTAGGACACAGTAGAATTGCCCATAGGGTTTCCAAGGAGCAGCTGGTGGATTTGAACTGCTGACTTTATGGTTAGCAGCCATAGCTCTTAACCACTGTACCACCAGGGCTCCACTGAAAGAATAATTGCAATGAAAGGTTAATAATGCCTTTTTAAAATGAAAGATGGTTCCAAAAGAAAAAAAAAAAGATTGAAAGATGGGTCCAAATGCTAGAAAACTAGATTTTCAGCCTCACCACCAGCAGAACCACTGAGGCACAGCTCAGAGGCCCACAAAGGAAGAGATAATCATGCAGAATGAATTTCCATATTGCTCAAAACTAGGGAAAAAATGGACTGAATCTTCTTTTGTTGTGTTTGAATTTGGACCCTAATATCGGTAAAGGTAAAAGCAAAGGATCTGAAATTATTGACCCCTTATCTGTGCCAACTATGCTTGGTTTTTATATAAAGCCTATGATGTGGGTCTTATTCACCCTATAATATAGATGAGGAAACTGAGGCTCAGAGAGGCTACATAACTTGTCCAAGTCTACACAGCTAAGAAGTAATAAAAAAAACTCAACAACAAAAAAAAAAAAGCTAAGAAGTAATAGAACTGAAATTTTCATGTGCCTATCTGACACAAGCTCTCACATTCTTTCTGTCACTTAATGCTGCTTTCTGTCAAAATGGTGCCCAGATCATTCTCCTTGCATGATAATTCTGTAGAGAATCTCCATTCTGGGGCAAAGAGCAAGTAGTGGATTTTCATTTCCATGTTTTAAGCAGAAAAGGAGACTTTTAAAGTATTAAGCATTTTTCTTTTAGTTCTGTTATTCCTGGGGTTTTAGTGATTAATTGGTGTGTGGAGCAAGTTTTCTTGCTTCCATCAAGCATGAACATTAGCAAGAAGTAAGTAGTGTAAAACAACCAGCTCAAGCATTAAAACGCTGCCCGTGAAAACAAGGCCCAGTGGACCTCCCTGGGTCTGTGAAGAAGGTAAGTCCTGAAGGGAAATCTAAGCTACTGGCATGAGAAGTGTGAGAAAGGACAGAACAGCAGCAGAAGACTGGGAAACAACCAAAGACAAGTAGAAGAGGGCAGGAAAAGGACTCCTGTGGAGCAACAGGAGTTGAAGGAGAGCCCAGGAGAGAGTGAGGTCACAAACTGACCAGCCTCAGCCAGCACCCCCATCTCCCACCCCCAGTACGCCCAGTCTTCTCATGCTCCCAGTGTGGTCAACATTGCAGAATGTATATGCAGTGATGCCAGTGCGTCTTCCAGCACAGACCCACCTTCTAGAAAATTGGGGAGCCAGACTATGAAATTCTCAGCGCTAGAAAATCCATTCTAGATTTCTGGTCCAACCAGCCCCCTTGTTTCATTCCACTTTTGTTCATTCGCTTATTCATTCATTCAACAAATATTTAAATATCAGCTACTCTGTACAAGGCAATGGACTAGGTATTGGGGAAATTAAGGTGAATTGTTTATATTCTCATGGAACTGACAAATTGGAGATGTGGATAAGTAAATTGACTGTTATAGTAAAGCACAAGTAACTTACAACGGGCAAACGGAGAGAACTATGAGAAGCGGCAGTCACCGATCAAACAACCGTACTGCACGGGGCAAATCTGCTGCAAAGGACCTCTTTAAGGGGTTGAAAAGCAAATACGTCACTTTGAGGACTAAGATGTGCCTGACCCAAACCATGATATTTTCAATCAACTCATATGCATGCGAAGGCTGAACAATGAATGAGGAAGACTGAAGAAAAATTGACGCCTTTGAGTTATGGTGTCGACAAAGAATATTGAATATACCAGGGACTGCCAAAAGAACGAACAACTCTGTCTTAGGAGATGTACAGCTAGAGGGCTCCTTGGAAGTGAAGATGGTGAAACTTCGTCTCATGTATTTTGGACATGTTATCAGGAGGGCCCAGTGCCTGGAGAAGGACATCATGCTTGGTAAAGTAGAAAAAGAGGAAGACACCTTGACCAGATGGATTGACACAGTGACCGCAACAATGGGCTCAAGCATAACAACGATTTTGAGGATGGCAAAGAACCGGGCAGTGTTTCATTCTGTTGTATACAGGGTCATTATGAGTTAGAACCGACTCAATGGCACCTAACAGCAACAACATGAGAAGTCACAGAACTAGTCCTCGAAATGGTATGGGATGGTCAGAGAAGTTTCCCTTAAGGACGTGACATCTAAGTTGAGGTCAAACGGGTAGCAATGAGTAAGCAGACCAAGGAAGGATGTAAGGGCAGGCAGTGGGTATTGCATATGTAAGTACTTGGAGGTGAGAGACAGCAAGCCAAGAAACCTGTAAGAGGCCAGCAGCAGGAGATGAACTGAGGCTGGTGGCAGGGCCAGGCCATGAGGAGCCTCGCAAGCCATATGAAGGAATTTTTATTTATAAGGAAAGTGAAGAGCCATTGGATGACTTTAAACAGTGAATACTGTTCAGAGTTAATGCTAGTCTATTCTAATACAGAACAACCTGCAAAACCAGAATCTGTATAAGGCAGAAACCTATCAGAGAAGGAAAACACAAATATTTTCCACTATTAGAAAATGATAGAAAAGTGGTAAGACTGCAAAGGCAGAAAACTTGTGAGAACTGGAAAATAAAAGGCAGTCCCATCGAGTTCTGGCTGTCACAGTTTTCGCTGTATAATGTCAATGGAAATAGGAGATGGATAGGTTTAAAAAAATACTTAGGATGTAAAATTTACAGGACATGTGAGAAGTAAAAAAAGAGAGAGCAGGCAAAGGTGAACCCAGTGTTGTGGCTTGTGGCTTGGGTGAATGAAAAGACAGGGGCCATTTACAAAGAGGCAACAAATGGGAACTGGAGATAGGTTTGGGTTGGTGAGGCAGATGATGAGGGTTCATTTCCAATATGAGCTTAAGGAGCCTTTGAGATATTCAAATAGACGTGTCCAGTAGTCAATAGACACATGGGTTTCCATTTTGGTCTGGATTACAGAGATGGTTCTGGAAGCCATCAACATATAACTTAAGACACAGGAGTAGATGAGATTCTGCAGTAAACAGTTGAAGAGTGAGAAAGGGAAGGGCTAGGAAAGGACCCCAGGAAACAATACAAATTTTAAAAGCAGCAGAGGAAGAGCTGACTGCAATTGAAACTAATGAATTTTTAGAAAAGTTAGAATCACGGAAGCGAGATTTAGAGGCTGTCTCTAGAAGGAAGAGTCCCAGGTGCTGCAGATGGTCAAATTATGCAAAGATTAAAAAAGCTTCCATTGGCCTCAATGTCAGGGTGACCCTGGTAAAAGCAGTGTTTGTAGAAGATGGATCAGGAGCCAGACTGCAAAGCATGCAATGGGCTAAGGAACAAGCAGGAGGTAAAGAGAACCCAGCAAGTGCAGGCACCTCTTTAATTTTTTTTTTTTTTTAATTTTAAAAGAAAGGAGAGAAATGAAAGCAGCAGGAGACAGCAAGTTCAAGCACATTTTTCTTTTAATTTTTTTTTTTTGTTGTTGTAAAAGAAGGAGACAGGTAAAGTCGCCCGAGAGGCATGGTGTTGACAGCCCCCGGGGAGATCTGAACATGTTTACAAGGTGAAGGGAGGAGACAGAGAGGATAGGTCAGCAACTGTCAGCAGCATCAGGAGCTTGGAGTCCAACTGTGTGGCCCTGACATTGATCATCATGCTGAACACATGGCATGACCGGTACCAGATAGACCTTGGTGCTCAGTCCCAGGAAAGTCTTGAGATACCCTCTCCCACCCACCTTTCTGCCAGTGATATGGCTGGTTTACAGCTGTGAGAAGCCAAGCCACCACCAGCACAAACTTTGAAATACACCAGGAAAAAAGAGCATAGCCAAGACCTGGTGAATGGGGAAATGAGCCTCACTTTAGGTGGAATAGGAAACCCTGGTGGCATAGTAGTTAAGTGCTATGGCTGCTAACCAAGAGGTCAGCAGTTCAAATCCACCAGGCACTCCTTGGAAACTCTATGGTGCAGTTCTACTCTGTCCTATAGGGTCGCTATGAGTCAGAATCGACTCGATGGCAGTGGGTTTGGTTTGGGTTTCATTAGGTGGAATAAAGGGTCGCCGTGTGGTGCAAATGGTTAAGTGGCTATTAACTAAAAGTTAGTGGTTAAAATCCAACCAGAGGTGCCTTGAAAGAAAGACCTGAAGATCTACTTCTGAAAGATCATAGGCATTGAAAACTCTGTGGAGCACAGTTCTACTCTGACGCACATGGAGTTGCCATGAGTCTGAGCTGACTCCATGACAACTGGCTCGGGTGGATTAAGCCCCTTTCCTACCTGAGAATCAGCATGTTTAAAAAGATATCAGAATCCAAAAGGAAAAAAAAATGTTTTGCGAGCTCAGGAAAAACAGGAAGGACAGCCTATAACCTACCTGGGACATAGCTATGCAGTCAACGTGAAGGTTTCAACTTCTATATGATCATAGGACATATTAGTAAATTTTTTGATTTCTCAAAACGAGACTAAAGGGGCACACCAGCCCAGGGGCAAGGACTAGAAGGCAGGAGGGGACAGGAAAGCTGGTAATAGGGAACCCAAGTTCAAGAAGGGAGAGTGTTGACATGTCGTGGGGTTGTTAACCAATGGCATAAAACAATATGTGTACTGTTTAATGAGAAGCTAGTTTGTTCTGTAAACTTTCATCTAAAGCACAACTAAAAAAAAAGATCTGGGGAATGGAACAAATAAAAACAAATCTGATTTCTTGTTCTTATCTAATTTCCAGTTCTTTAATTCTTTACAAAGAATCCCATTTATTCTATACATCCTCCTCAGGATATACTCATCTTTGGATCTAAGCATTATTCTGTTTTAGTTGAAAACTTTCTTTTAAATAAATGTGAGCCTCTATATCCAAAATATTTGAAAATTAGATAAAGTAAGCATATTCCACTTCCACTATACATTCTATATACAACCAGAAGTCCACACCTTAGGTGAATTGGTATATATTATCCATCCCATGATACAAATTTATGAGATAGAAGGCCTTGGCAAGCTGGCTATCAGAAACCAAGTCACTAGGAAAGAGAATGAGGGAAGTTTCTGTTTTCTTTTGCAGTGATTGCCCCTGTTTTGTGGATGTGTCCATCCTTTGTGTGTGTCTGTCTCTATCACAACAAACATCCTCCAGCTTCTTTTCTGATGCTTCCTGAATGCTTCTGTTTCTACAAGCTGACCAGTGTTCTCCCCGTCTCTCTAAGCCATCCTAGCTCACCCCAGTCTCTTAACTTCCCTTGAAAACGCATTGACAGTGTCTAAAGGCTCTGAGAGGGTGCATCATCCAAAGGAGCCTCATCCTCAGAGTCTTTTTTTTATGCCAAGAAACAAAAACTTTTGGGGAGAATGAAGTCCAGGCAACTTCAATTGTAAAGAAACCTTGCCAGAATTAACAGAGAGAGATTGCTTTCTGAAAATATTTTTCTCGTTTAGCCTTTCAGGTTGCCCGAGAGCAAAGAAAAGTGGCATCAGGATAGCACAAAGCAAAGAAGACAAAGAAGATCAAGAGCCAATTAGGTATGAGTGCCCAGTGAGACCGAGAAACACAGGGGGCATGGCTGCTAGCGTGGGGCAATTTAAAGGTTTAAAAGAAGCAAGGGAGCCCTCATAAAGGAAAGAAACCAGTTTTTAGTGAGCATTCTCTGAGATTTCAATAAACTGAGAGGTCACCTAAAGGTGACCACTAATTTATATCAAAAGCTAAAGCACATCTGCTAATTAGTCAAAAATAGTTATCTAAATTACAGGTGATGTCTAACACTAGTCTTACGCCCATGGATACGCTGAAGGTCTGTCTAACGATCCGAGCAAGCAACATTCCAAGAAAGTCACTTATAGCACTTGGTGGTATAAGCAGTTTAATTTACCAGGAAAGGCAGGTTCATGGAATCATATGAAGGTATTAAATATAATAGTGAAAGATAATACTTAGTCATATGCAATTTATTTAATTATACTCTGCCTTGTTCTAAAAGAGACTTCAGACAGATGGTTTACACTAAGCACCAAGCGTGTTGAAGAAGGATCACATTCTCTACTCGCTGCTCAAACCAGGGTATTTGCCCCCCTGTTCAATACCTGCTGTGCCTGCACCTCAAAAACTCACACAGAAAACATAGTGCCTCTGTCCGAAAATGTTTACTCAAATTCTCTGGGGAAATTTTTTTTATGGAAAATTATTTAAAATGAATTAAAACTGATAAAAATGAATATATAACACAAATTCTAAAGAGTGTAAATTTAGCCATTAAAAGGTAGACAGGCAGATTGCACAAACTTTGGGGAGTATTATGCTGCGTCTGTACGTTCTCTGAGACACAAGGAAACTTTTTTTCCTGGTTTTGTGTCCCCTGCCATTAAAAAAAAAAACCCTGCCATTAGTAATAGAAAAGTCTGGAAAACGCTGATGAGCCTGTAGTTGAACTTCAGCTCTAGCAGATGATTTTGCCATTTAGTCCAAAAAAGTTTACTGACCTCGCACTCTGTGCCAACATTATTCTAGGAGCTTTAATTATCATCTCTGCTGTTTAAAATCTTATCTAAGTGGAAAGGTATTTTATGGCCTTGAGAAAGCACAGCTAACCGAATGGATGTTTTTTTCGCTCTTGAGAAAAACACAGGTTTCTGAAATCGCCTTTTTTAAGAATAGTCCCACTATTCCTCATCAACTGTGCATTTTTCTCCCATAAAAGCTACTATTCTGTCCCAAAACTGGTGTCATTTAAACAGACACCTGTATTTCACTTAGGGCAACAATCTAATTTTCTTCTTCATATGCTGGAATCAGTCATCCCTCACAAAGCATAGAAATTCTGGTCTGGATAAGTATTCTGTCCATGGTGGAATAAGAATTTCAGCCAGCATGAAAAATTTCATTGCTCCACTAGGTGGTGTCTTTTAGTGATTTTTTTTTTTTCTTTTCTTTTCTTTTCGTTCCTTTCTTTTTCTTAGCCAGTAGAGCATGATTGTTCTTTTTTTTCTTCATGTCAGGTTATTTTGACTTTGTTATAGAGGCTACCAGGTATATGATGGCAAGACAATAAAGTTTATCTCATCTATCTGCTATCCAGATGTCCAGTTCCTGGTTGTGATGGTCAGGGTCATATAACTGGGAAGTATGCATCCCACCGCAGTGCGTCGGGGTGCCCCCTAGCAGCCAAACGGCAAAAGGATGGGTACCTAAATGGCTCCCAGTTCTCCTGGAAGTCCGTGAAGACGGAAGGTATGTCATGTCCCACTCCAGGATGTGATGGATCAGGACACGTCAGTGGTAGTTTCCTTACGCACCGTAGGTGAGTAATGACCCTACTGGATGGTTTATAGTCCTGGTGGGAATTCTGTAACACGGCTGGTTGTGGCGTGAGCACTTTTCCCCCCTAATTCATCACCTTTGTTTAAGAGAAAAGACAAGGCTGAAAAGTATACCGAACTAATGAAGTTCTGAGGGTTGGGAAAAGATGAAATTTTTCTTTTTTTTTAAATCACAAACTTCTGCGACCATATCTATTAAGACAGTGGTTTTCAAGTTTTTTTTTTTTTTTTTTTTTTATCATGGCCCACAGAAGGAAATAAATGTTAATGTTCTAGGCAGACACACGTGATTATCTGTGTATTTAGTTATTTATCATGGCAGGCCACACTCAGGGCGGGAGGATGGCATTTGGCCCAGTGGCCTCATGTTTGCCATGGCCAAAGATATATCAGGAAATTTCCAAAAGATTCAGTCAACCGCATTCATTGCGTTTACTTAATTTAAAAAGAAAAATACTCAATTAAATTGTTTTAAAGAAGAGATCTGCTTTGTCAAGTTAAATGGCCTCACTGTAAAGGAGTTAAGAACCTGTCGGGTGGAGAAAGCACAAGAGGCTTTATGAAAACCAGGTTGGGGAGGGGCTGGAGGAGAAAATTCAGGAATCTTATAAACAAAGGAAACGTCATGCCCTTGCGTGAAGACATTTTACAACTCTTCCTTTTCTGTTTCTCTCTCAGGGTATTTTCTGTACAAATTACGTACACGTATCTTGAATTTACTTGTAAAACTATATCAAAAACAGACTGAACCAAAAATTCATAAGCAAATCAAAAGGAATATGTGAGATTGAGCCTTAACATTTTAAGCAAGACTTCTTTTTTTTTTTTTTAATTACAAACGAAATTCCTGCTCAGGTAGAAAATTCAAACAGTATAAATGGGTTTAAAGAGTAAAATTGTATTTCCTCTTCCTGGCCCAGTCTCTCACCTCACCTCCCAAAGATAGTCAGTTCTTGTGTCTTCTTTCAAAAATTGCCTTTGAATATAAAAGCCCACGTATCTGTACAGACACATTTGCGCATTCAAGCACACACACACACACACACACACAAACAAACACCCTTCACCATATTTTCTTTGTATACAAATAGATCATAATGTATCTTAGATAATCTGTCTTAGAACAAGGACCTTGTCTGTTTATTCACTATTATACACCAAAAAATAAAAAACCAACCAATTCTGACTCACGGCAACCCCATGTGGGTTAGAGTAGAACTGTGCTCCATAGGGTTTTCAGTGGCAGAGTTTTCAGAAGTAGATAGCAGGCATTTCTTCAGATATTCCTCTGGTGGACTCGGGCCAGCAGCCTTTCGGTTAGCAGCTGAGTGGGTTAACAATTTGCACCACCCAGCAAATAGCAAGCGTTCATCCTTGGATGGATAAATCTTTCCATCTTACCACTCAGAAAGCTGCCTCATTCCTCGTTCTCGTTACATTGTACGTCCATACCGTTACCGTCTCCTTTCTAGATTTCAATATTGCGAACAATTCTATGAGAAAATTCTTTATACATATATCTTCGTGTACTTGTACAAGCATGTCTTAGGATATGTTCCTAGAAGCAAAAATGCTAGCTTTTTAAATTTCAACAGCTAGTGCCAGATTATCTTCCCAAAAGTTCCTACTTCCCCAAATCTTCGGCTCTTAGTAAAATTTTTAGAACTGCCCGTATGATATACGCATAATGGTATATACATTTTGCTAATCTGACACAAAGAAATGAGTTACAATTCTTATATTAAATATATGCATACCTTGAAGTAAAAACAAAAAACCTCACCGTACAAGAAGATCAGCAACTACATAAAGCTAAACACCTTGCAGAGGCCTCGGCATTGAGGACGAGTATTCCGCTTGCTTAGATTTTATCCATCTGATTTTATGAAGCACTTAGAAGCTGCTAGGCGTATGACATTTATTCCTATTTCAAAACCTTTATATTTCTATATTAGGGTCAAGAAAATAACCATTTGTCTGGAGTCTCCGCGGTGCAGAGTACAGTGCTTCAGAAAGCGGTTTCTCACTCTCCTTCAGCAGGCTCACGTATCTAAGTCCTCTGGTGCAGCTCGGTCAGGGGAATGACCTGTACATCCTCAACACCATTCGCGAGGGATGAGTTCTGGGAGCACCTGAGTCCCAGAGATCGAGCACCAGGGTCAGGAGGACTCACACAGGACCACACCCTGCCCCATCCTGCCTTAGTCCTGAACTGAATTTCCAAAGACATTCCCCAAATTCAGAAATAAATGAAAGTCACCACTATTACATTCTCACCCCTATGTGCCTTGGTTTACTTTCTTACTTGACACCCAGATACTAAAAGTACAGAGATCTGTTAGACTGAGCCTAATCTCGGGATTATGGCTCTTCCCTGCTGTCTTTTCTCCATAAAGATGCATCTCACCCGGCTCTCTGACTCAGACACGTGTAGAGTTTGTTCAAATGCACACACTCATCCCTACACACCTGAGGGAATCTTGGGGAAGAGATCAGATATAGTGAAGAAAATCACAACTTACAGGCTCATATTACTCAGATACATGCCACGCCAAGAAGCTCACCTTTCTAGAGATGTTCTGTTGTACTCTCTTTGTGGTCTGCAAACCACTCGTTCCCAGAGTTCTATGGGTTTATGTCTGTTCTTGTTAGTCACCACATCTTTGCTAGAGTCCTATCAACTCCCTTGGTGAATGTCCTGGGTCCCTGGAGAAGGTCACAGAAGTGCAGAGCATGACAGAGCTGACCACAACAAGCTCTAAGCACGCTCCCAGTCAGACGATCACCAGCTTGTGCTAGAAAGGGCATTGCAGTGCCAGTCATGGCCATTATTATTTTACGTGGAAAATGGAGCTGGAACAGATGAAAACCTCCAAGTATCTCAGATTTAATTCGTGTTGGGTTTCACACCTTGGTTTGCAGAGCTTTGAGGAGGCTTTGATACCTTATTTTCCCATAAAGGCTAATGGAGAATGCTCTGAACCTGCTGACATTAGTTATCTCTGAGGACCGAAAGGGACGTTGGTTTGTGAGCAGGTGTGTTTCTGACATATTGGTGGTTTAAGGTGCCCAAATGCCTCTGTTTTGTAGTGTGTGTATGTGTCTCTGTGTGAAAGGAAAACAGAGGGCAAGGGGTGCTTGGGTGAAAGTGGGCGTTAGGACCTGTGGGCAGAGTTAACCTGTGGTTTTTATCTGTTTGGCAAATTTCCATTTATTTTGCTAAAAACCAAAAACCAAACCCATTGCTGTTGAGTCGACTTCAACTCATAGTGACCCTATAAGACAGAGTAGAATTTTCCCCTAGGGTTTCCAAGGAGTGCCTGGTGGGTTTGAACTGCCAACTTTTTGGTTAGCAGCCATAGCTCTTAACCACTGTGCCACCAGGGCTCCATTTATTTCACTACGTAGGTAAAACATGGAGTCCTGATGGCACAGTGGTTAAGAGCTTGGCTGCTAACCAAAAGGTCAGCAGTTCAAATTCACCAGCTGCTCCTTGGAAACCCTATGAGACAGTTCTACTCTGTCTTACAGGGTTGCTACGAGTTGGAATCGACTCAAAGGCAATGGGTTTGTTTTGTTTTGTTTTGTTTTGTTTTGTTTTGTTTTGTTTTGTTTTGTTTTGTTTTGTTTTGTTGATAGGCAAAACATTGTTTTCTGGAAAGTAGTAATATTAATACTGGGCAAGAACACACCTAAGTGTGTGAAAAAACTAAAAATTTTTTTTAAAGACCTGGAACATTTTTCTTTTCTCAGGAGGCCCATGGCCTTGCCTAGGCGTCTGGAGCAGACTGTCAGTTGTCTTGAGTCCTCAAGGCATGGCTCCTTTCATGTCTTCTGTTCCTAAGAGCAAAGCAATTTTGGAATCAGAGGAAAAGACTAGACTGAAGCAGAAATTTCGTTTTTTTTTTTTTTTTTTTTTACTTCTCTTTCCCCCAAATTGTAACAAACTAATTACATGATTAAAAAATTGCTTCCTAAGGAGTGCCAGAAGTTAACAGTAGATGAACAGAAGGCCAGTTTTCTACGGCTTCATGGTCCTCGTTGTATACCAAGTCTGCTCACTCAAATTTCCTTTTCAATACGGTAACACTCACTGCATGGGGGCCTAAAGAGTCTAGTCTCCGAAATAATGATGTTGGTCACTGACAGATGCTTCTAAGCATCCACACCATCCTATTTGTTGTGAAATTGCTTCCATTTCATCTCATAGGCCTGGAACAATTGAAATTCTTTACGTATGTAAGGGGTTGAGAAAGAATATTTCTTTCCCAATTCATTTTTGCTGGAGCTGAGTGGTGTCTGAAAAGAAACTGAGCTGTTATAAAAGTAATAGAAAATGTTTATTTGGCTGGGCCTTTCTAGAAAAGCAGTGTTCAAAATGAAAAAAAAAAAAAAATAGGTCATTCAAAACCAGATGCTTTCTCATATAAACCAGACAAATGTTTCTATTGAAACATGCTACTGGTACCCAAAGAATAAAAAAGACTTACGTTCCTTTTTTCGCCCCTAATTATAGATGGCACATTTTAAAAACACATGTGCTTATGAAAATTCATTTCTGCTTCTTGAAAGTGTTTGAGATTGAATGATTATTCCCACGAGGATGCTTCCTCCCATCAATATTTGTGACGGTCAAGTGATTATCAGCACTTTGTCAGAGTCAGTCATACCTAAAGCCACAGCAGAGGTGACTTATCCAGCAGGGGCTAAGCTACAGGGCCAGAGGGGCCATCTGTGTCCTGAGGATCAATTCAGGTTCTATTATCTTTAGAATGGGTGTAATTGTAGAAGCAACTAAGTTGAGATTCTCAGGGTCAGACACAAAAGGCCTATCCTTTCCAGAAATAAGATGTATACCCAGAGGCAAATCAAAAAGCCCAGAAAGGAAGAATCACTGAGATAATTCTATAATGACAACTACAAGTTATTATAGAAAATACTTATTTTATACAGAAGGATTTTGAAGCCCAGGTAATATGGGTCAGGAAAATGTGCCTCAGTCTCAGTCAACACAAACTAAGGAGAGTGCTAGGGTCTTAAATAGGGGAAGCCAACAAGGGCTAGTACATAGTACATATGACGTGTTCAATTCCATTCACAGAACATGACGTGATTCTGACTATGTGCCAAGCCATGCACCAAGTACAACAGAGCCTAAAATGGTGATAAAGACACATCTCTTGACTCCACCAGCTCAGAAGTCATGGTGAAGACACATATTTACATAAAGACCTTGAATACAAAGCATTTTGAATGGGATAAATACCAAACTTAACAGACAAGATGTGAAGGGAGCATGCAGTAGGAGAGACCCAGGTTAGACCTGGAGAAATCTGAGAAGGTTTCGTAGACAATTTAGACCTTTTAGGCACATTCCAAAGGAAATCTCGAGCACAGCCCAGCTGACTGATACGTTTATTCGTTTGTTTCATTCAAGTAACATTTATGCAGAACCTACAGTGTGGGTCATTGTGCTGGGTTCTGGAAATAAAATATGAATACCCAGTCTGTGCCATCAAGGAGAGAGAGGAGAAGACAATGGTTAGAGGAGACTGTAGATAAATAAAAAAGATGTTACAATGCAGCAAAGTAATACTAGGCTACAGATCAGCACAAGACGTTATTGAACAGAGAAGAAACATCAAGTCTACCAGTTGTTGCCGAGTCAATTTAGACTCATGGTGACCCCAGGGTAAACAGGAAAGTCTTCCACCAGAAGTAAGATTCGAGTTCAGGAGTTTTGGATAAAAAGGTGCAATTAACCTTAGGGAAGAATATTACATTAAAGTAGGTTTAAGTAGAGGATCAAGTCTATGTTTTACATGTATCATTCTGGTGGCTGTGTGGAGGATGGTTTGATTGGACCATGACAGGGGACAGGGAGACAAGTCGGACAGTTTCCAGTGATCCAAGTGAGAGGTAATGAGGGCCTGACCTTAGCTGATGGTAGAAAGAAGACTAGAGAAATGTTTAGAAACTGAAATCAGAAAGACCTGGAGAATAAATGTTGGGGGAGAGGAGTTGCCAAGCACTTAAGCAACCATATGGATGACAATGCTACCAACCAGAAATCAAGAATACAGGAAAAGAAGCAAATTTTTTACAAAGGTAGGAGAAGTTGATGATTTCACTGAGTTTTTGGTGAGACTTTGAGGTGGAAATGACCAGCAGGCAACTGGAAATGAGACAAGAGTGTCTTAGAGCAATGTAGGAATCAGAAACTTATATGTCACAGTTAAACCCATGGGTCACACAGAGACCGTAGATAGAACAAGAAGAGCAATGAGCCAAAGACAACTCTAGGAAACACTAACATGTAATGAAAAGGTTGAAAAAATTAGGCCATGAGAAAGACAGAGACAGGCAGAGTTAAGAGAATAGGGAGACTTGTTGATATGGCAGAGGCAATTCAAAAAACAGAAAGCAATATAATGTAGCAGAGAGAGCCAGTAAGGCAGAACGTTTAAAAATGATTATTGGATTCTAAAATTAGGAGGTGTTGGCATTAAAAATCTCAGCAAAGTAGACTCATAGAAAGGTTAGGGAAGGGGCCAGGTGCCAAAATCAAATTAAAATGGGTCAAGAGTCGAATGGAAGGTGTCAAGGTAGAAACAGAGGATGTGACTAATCTTGCAAGAAGTTTAGATGAGAAGAAGGGGAACTGCATTTGGTAGTAAATAGAAAGAGTTGGAGAGGTAAGGGAGGATTTTGTAAGAAGAGGAACACTTGGATATACCGATTATCTGAAGAGAAGAAACCAGGAAAGAGAAGGAAATCAAAGACACCAAAGGAGCAGAGAGACTAACTGGAAAAACATCTTGTTGGAGGTCAATAAACATGGAGTCAAGGACAAGATAAAGGTGTTGATCAAGAAGGATAAGTGTGGATATAAATACACTGGTAAGTGAGGGCAAGCAAGAGGTTAAAGGAAATCATATTTGAAGACAGTAACTTTGTTATAAAAAGCATGGACATCAGCTAACAGGAGTGAGTTGGGGGCCATTTAGGCAGGGAACTTGAAAGTGGGAAACATTTGGAGTTGTCTTTAAGAGCAATATGAAAAAGGATTCAGCAGCCAAATAAGATGAATAATAGTGAGGCCCAGGACCCAGCTGAAATCAGAGAGACCATTCATCAGTTGCAGCTTTGTCAGTCCCATGGGCATGGAAAAGAGAAAGGGAATCGTGGCATCGATCAGTGCCAGGGACTTGCAGGGAGCAAGTGGTAGAAGGGCAAAGAATGAGGAAATTGAGGATGTTGGTAGCAGAGTGACTCAAGTGAGTTAGCATGGCATCCAGGACTGGGCAAAATATCCTTTGACCGTTTTTTTTAATTAAATTATTTGCCTTTTTGTTATTGATGTTTTAAAGTATCTTGTAGATTTTAGAGATTAAACTCTAAAATCTACAAGATACTTTTTGTAGATTTTAGAGATTAGACCCTTGCTGCATATGTCACAGCCAAAAATTTTTTCCCGGTCTCTAGGTTCTCTTTTTACTCTTTTGGTGAAGCCTTTTGATGAGCGTGTTTGATTTTTAGGAGATCCCAGTTACCTAGTTTACCTCTAGTGTTTGTGCATTGTTAGTTACAGTTTATATCCTATTTAGGCCACATATTAGGGACCGTAGTGTTGTCCCCGTCTTTTTGTCCATAATCTTTATAGTTTTAGGTTTTCTATTTAGATTTTTGATCTGTTTTTAATTAATTTTTGTGTAGGGTGTGAGGTATAGGACCAATTTCATTTTTTTTTTTTTTAACAAAGGGACATTCAGTTTTGCCAGCACCATTTGTTAAAGAGACTGTCTTTTCCCTGTTTAATGGACTTTGGGTCTTTATCAAAGATCAGCTGACTATAGGCGCCTGGGTTTATGCCTGGGTTCTCGATTCTGTTCCCTCCGTTGTCTATGTGTCTGTCGCTGTATCAGTACCAGGCTGTTCTGACTACCATGGTTCTGAGATCAGGTAGTGTGAGGCCTCCTACTTTGTTCCTCTTTTTCAAAAATGCTTTGCTTATTCAGGGCCTCTTTTCCTTTCCATATAATGTTAGTTAGTTTTTCCATCTAGTTAGGAGCACTTCTTATGTATCTGAATATCCAGAGTACCTGGCTGTTGTTGTTAGGTGCCGTCGAGTTGGAGCGGCTGGTGGATTCTAACTGCCAACCTTTTGATTAGCAGTGGTAGCTCTTAACCACTGCACCATCAGGGCTCCAGAGTACCTGGCTAGGTGCTCTATTATGGCTCAGACCTTGGCCAGCCTTATCAAAGACCACACATATAAACAGAAGACACTGAAGGGATTTCAAGTCGTTCTACACTCAAGGCTTTCTCTGATGATAACTTCAAATCTCAGAGAGTCAGGGAATAGGAAAATCACGGGTCTGGTGACTGTATTCCATGCAGTAGACAAAACCTACAGCCTCGCTACCTTGGAAATATTTCTTATCGATACCCTTTAAAGACCCTGTGGAATCCCTGGTGGCGTAGTGTTTAAGTGCTACAGCTGCTAACCAAAGGGACGGCAGTTCGAACCCACGAGGCGCTCCTTGGAAACTCTGTGGGGGCAGCTCTACTCTGTCCTATAGGGTCGCTGTGAGTCGGAATTAACTCAACGGCACTGGGTTTGGTTTTTTTTTTTTTTTTTTGAAGACACTGTATGGACACTCTTGCCTTACCCCAGGCTAACCACTTCCACCCCTTCCCACATTTTCTCTGTGCTCCCTCTTCCCGTTTCTGCTGCTGGCTAGAAGGGATGAGGAAGACTTTGCCAGGGACTCCTTCAGACCTGGTGGCAGTTTTTTGTCTTACCAAAGCATACTGGGAAAAAAAAAAAATCATACTTCATTTTTCAACACAAGAAGGAATGTTCCCTAATTTCTGAGGTTCTCGGTGGACAGAAAGAGATGAGGAACGGGGAAAGTGGGTCAAGGAGAAGGTGGTCCCTCTACAGAAGTTGAAAATGTTCTACAAGGGGAATGAAGAACATTTACACTCAGTGCTAACCTGTGTACTGACCTGGTGGTTTTTCTGGTCTCCTGCCCCCAGGAAACTACCAATGCCCAAATTTCACTTGACAACCCTTTAATGGTCTAACGAGGTTGCCATGTTTATGGGAAAAGACAGAAAAATTTCTGTGTTTCATTCAAGTTCTATTCTCTGATCCTAGAATCCATTTTGTTGCCAAAGGAGGCTAGGCAGATGGGAGCCACTGTTAGCCCTAAAGAATACAGCTCAAAACTGAGCACTTCAAAAAAAGTATTCTCTGTGAGAGTGTTTCCCCGCCTCCCGCGCCCAAAGGAAGAGGGGAGATTTAACGTTGAGATCTTATTGAGGAAATAGTTATGCTCTTTTGTGCTGGGCCAGGACTGTAGGACCTCTCGTCCCTTAACAGAGCAGCTCCGCATACTACCCGTTGTTTGTGCTTTGAGGCTCCTCTGCTCCCACAGCCAGCCCCAGGAGAAATTAGGACTTAACTAGTGCCACTATGATGAGCTACAGATGGGAAGAAATGCGATTCTCTTAACCTCTGTTCTTTGCCTCCCATTTGAAAGAGTTCAGTTGGTTTCACTGTTTATCCTCAGAGCCATTTCTCCTGGATAATTGGCTTTATTGGTCCCATAATTATTTGAGAAAGATTTGGGGGTGATTTGAATTCACTGCCCTTTGGAGTAAGACTTACCCGCTCAGTCCCTGGGTTCCCCATGTCAAGTGTCCCTACGGCCAATTCCCCAATGACCACTGCCACCCTTTACTGCTACTGCTTCCTAGAAGCACCTCAGATGTTCCAGTTCTTTTTTATTTTATTATCCCTATTTTAGCATTTGACAGAAAGCATTTGACAGGGGAAAACTCAGTTCCAACATCTGTCTCAAACCGTGAATCCCAAAGGGCATCGTGAAAAGTTAAAAGCTAAAGGTTACATCTGTTAGACCTCCTCTGCCTGAAACAGCACATATTTCTGTGCAGTATTTTCTAGGGGGGGTGGCACACGGCCGTATTTTATTTTTACAGGCGTTTTTTCTCCTAAAGCACTTTCACATTCACCATCTCATCTTTATATCCCCAGAGTCTAGTAAGCATTCAACGTGATCTTGACTAGCAGCTCCTAAAGCTATCATTTGTTGCATGAGCACTGTATTAGTTTTCTAGTAACTTCCAAGTTAGTTTTCTAAAGTACCACAAACTTAGTGGCTTGAAACAATACTCCTTTATTATTTCAGTTCCTATAGATCAGAATTTCAGCCTGGCATAAGCAGATACTATGCTCAGGGACTCACCAGGCTGACATCAAGGGGCAAGAGGCTGCATTTTCAGCTGCAGCTCAGGTTCAACTTCTAAACTCACTCAGATTCCTGGCAGAATTCAGTTCTTCACAACTGTGGGAGTGAGGTCCCTGTTTCTTGCTGGCTGTTGGCCGAGTCCACTCTTAGCTATCTGAAGCTGCCCTCAGGGCCTAGCCACATGGCCATCTCACAACAAGGCAGCTTGCTTCTTTAAGGCCAGCATGACAGTCTCTCTCCAGACTGCTACAAGGAGCCTTTTATAATGTACCCTAATCATGAAAGTGTCTATCCCATCATATTCATGGGTCTTACCCACATCAAGAAGAGGGGATTATACAGGGTGTGTATACCAGGGTTTTTATACTAGGGGCCAGGCACCTTGAAGGCCATTTTAGAATTCTATCTAGCACAGCACATTATTTTGGCCACTGTGTTAGCATCTTTGGAGGAATAAAAATTTTAATATAATCTGCCCCAAGAATCTTAATCTGGTACAATTTTATAGAGAAGACAAATCTGCAAACAAAAAAAAACAAAAAATAACAAACAAGGTAATTTTTATCTCCAATAAACAGATGTAGAATCTGACTTCTTAAGAGCTTTAAGGTCCTGATACGTGAATTAATCTCAAGTTAAAAAAAAACAACTTCAAAGTCCTCATAATTAGTGCCTGTAGTTAAGAATATAATCCAGATCTCTTGACTTCCCCGAATCATTTCTGATAGCACATCATCCTTGATTCTTCAATAAATAGTAGGTTTTCAGGAATATAGTAAACGTGTGTTGAATGTGATTGTATTAAAACACATATTTGTATGAGTAATATATAGGGCTCTTGGGGATGGTCCTTGCCTCCTTTCAACACCTGTGGGACCGGCATCCCTTGGAGATTTCCATGTGTCTTGGCATCAGTCTTCCCCCTGAATCTAGGAGGTTCTCAGCATAGGGACCCCTGGTCCAAAGGATGTACTCTGCTCCCAGCTCTTCTTTCTTGGTGGTACTGAGGTCCCTCTCTCTCTGCTTGCTTCTTTCTCCTTTTAGCTCATATGTAGGTATAGATATATAGATGTAGATAGATATATACAGTCGATTCTTATTATTTGTGGTATTTATGGTCTATAAAGTGGCCACAAACACTAATTAGTGAACATTGAACCGTTGATCCTAGCGGAAATACAGGGCTAAGGTCTGTGATTCTCTGGTGACATTTTCGTCAACCAAGCAATACATAAAATTGTTTTATGTGTGTTTTTTTGTTTAAAAAACACTTTAATATATGTTGTTGATTCATTAACATGAATTCATGGCCAACATCACTATGACTTCTACCTGAATGAAGTTTATCTAACACATGTATTTTCTTCATAAATCACATCACAGTCTTTTTTTCCTCAGAAACAGTAGACAGCACTACAACATTACGCTTGGCGGGGGGCATTTTAAACAGCAGAATCATCAACAAAAAGGACAGAAGTACAAAAAATCTGGTACTAGATTGACTGTGAAAAGGACGTTTGTTTACAGTCCAAGAGCTGAAACAAGGTGGCAAAGCGCTGTCTTCTTTGACCTCACCTGGAAATGTCTGTTAGCTGACAAATTTTTCACTACTCTGCACACATCTGCAAATGACCACAGAAGTGCCATGAGTACTCATTTTGAGGTTACAAATAAATTTTACTAAGTAGGTGTGTTTTAGTTATCTAGTACTGCTATAACAGCAATACCACAAGTGGATAGCTTTAACAAACAGATATAAATACTGTCACAGTTTAGAAGGCTAGAAGTCCAAGTTCGGGGCACCAACTCCAGGGAAAGGCTTTCTCTCTCTGTTGACCCTGGGGGAAGATCCTTGTCTCTTTCAACATCTGTGGCCCTGGTGTCCCTTGGAGATATCCATGAGTCTTGGCATTAATTTTCCCCTGGGTCTAGATGTCTCTCAGGGCCGGGACCCTGGGTCCAAAGAACACGCTCCACTCCCAGCTCTTCTTTCTTGGTGGTACTGAAGTCCCTCTCTCTTTGTTCACTTCTCTCTCCTTTTATCTCTTGTAAGAAAAAAAATTCCCCTTACATAGGATCAGGGCTGTGACCTGAATAAGAGTGTTGCATCCCATCCTAATGCTGCCTCATTAACATAACAAGCATAGCTTAATCCTCATTAACATAACCTAATCCTAATCAACTTTGTAGGATTGTTGAGATAATTAGCTGGGATAATGTATATGAAATGCTTAGTACAGTATGTTAACCATGTTTTAGTTGGTGTCCAGTCTGCTCTGAGTCATAGCAACTGTGTGTATAACTGAATGAAACATTGCCTGGTCCTCCTGCCCCAACTTCACGATCGTTAGTATGGACTCAAACATGCCAATGACCAAGGTTCCTGGATGGTGCAAACAGTTTGCACTTGCCTGGTAACCAAAGGGTTGGCAGTTTGAACCCAGCCAGTGGCCCCACAGAAGAAATAGGCCTGGCAATCTGCTTCCATGAAGATTATAGGCCAAGAAAACCCTATGGAGCAATTCTACTCTGTCACATATGGTGTCTCCTAAGTCACAAACAACGACAGAAACAAAATCAACAACAAACATACTGACAATCTTAAACATGGGAATGCACTTAATAAGTCTCAGCAACTGTTTTTAGCTACTATTTAAATTTCTTTTACAAGGAGAATCGCTATCTATTTAGAACCCAAACTAAACAGCCCTCTACCCCCAATCAAGAAAGCAAGGCACTTTCTCTAGCAAACCAAACCTCCCTCCTCCTGCTCTCCTCATTGACAGCCTACTTTAGGGGTGAAATGATTTGACTCCTCCACACCCACTGTCATGAAGGTCTTGTCAGCACATAAGTGATTGTCCGGACCTGCACCGTCTGATGTGGCAGCCACTAGACACGTGAGGCTGCTGAGCACTTGACTTTTGGTTACTAAGACCAAGGTACCGAATTTTCAACTTTAATTTCAGCTCATTTAAATTGAAATGTAAATAACCATATGTGGCTAATGACTACCATATATTAGACAGCACAGGTCTAGACCAAAGAGAAAAAGTCAGTCTGCAGTTATAGGTATTTCTTGCCGATATTAAATCATTTTTCTGAATTTCGGGGGAGAGTATAACGCAAGGTATCATGTGCAGTGCTGACCGCAGCCTCCAAGGGCAGCACTGCTGATTCCCTTTAGCAGGCCTGCTCTGTGAACTGCTTTAGCAATTGTCGTTTACACTCATCATCCATCCCTCCTCCAATAAAAAAGGAAAGAGGCCAAGCATGGAGCCAGAGACCAAGCAAATAAAGTGAAGACCTTAACTCTGACCACCACCTGACCAGGAGGATGGCTGGTCACTGAGGTCTGCTCCCCTCCCCTGAAAGTGTCACAGCTTTACTGCCATGCTGTCTTCTTGTTTATAATTTATATCTTCCCACATAGAAACGTCATTTTTGGTAACTGGTGGTAAAAAAAATCATCCACAGAATATTATAATTCAAATTTTTTTTTAATAGAAATCTTATAGGAGTGTGGGAAAATATGTGTACTAGGAACCCAAAATTAATTAACAAATATGATTAACACTAGATATAGCAACAACGAGTGAAGCATTTCCTTACTGTCTGTATGTGTTCAGATTAGGTTCGATTGTCAGCAGCAGCAAACCCAAATAAAACCCAAATCGTGACTTATTAAGATGGAAGTTTGACTTTTTTTTAATCACATAAACACAAGCAGTTTAGGCCTGACACAGCAGCGCCGTGAGCACTGCCATCACAGGCTCCTTTTATCTTGTTGCTCTGCCAACTTATGCTTTGAGCTTCCACCTCAAGATCTACTTTGCTGTTCCAACAACAGCCATCTTGTCCGATTCCAGCCAGTAGGGAGGAGGAGCTGGCTGAAGGGTTCTCTCTTTAAAGACTTACCAGTATTTGCACACAATTCTTCTGCTTATATCACCCAGACCAGCGTTTAGTCTCAAGGTCAAGTCACCTATAGCCCAGGGTGTGGGCAGCCATGTGCCTAGCTCATACTTGGGGAGTTTATCCCTGAAGGGGAGACAGGTATTGGGGCACGACCTGCACTTCTGCCATTTGTTATTTTTGTTGTTAGCTGCCGCCCAGTAGATTCTGACTCACAGCAATCCCATGTGAAAGAGTAGAACTGCACCATAGGGCTTTCTAGGCTGTGATCCTTACAGAAGAGGAGCGCCACGCCTTTCTCCCGCAGAACCAATGGGCAGGTTCAAACCTCCAACCTTTCAGTTAGCAGCCAAGCACTTAACCGTTTGCACCAGGTCTCTTTTCTCTGCCATATACTAATATAACAACAACAAACAACCCATTGCTGTCGAGTCAAATCTGACTCAGAGCTACCCTATAGGACAAAGTAGAACTGCCCCATAGGGTTCCCAAGGAGCGGCTGGTGGATTCGAACTGCTGACCTTTTGGTTAGCGGCCAAGCTCTTAATCACTGCACCACCAGGGCTCCAGAGGCTGATATAAAAGAGAAGGGAAAAGTGTACACTTTCTACAAAAGTACAAACACATTTTCCACTACTAAATTTTAGTAGGTATTAAAAAAAAAAAAAAAAAAGTTTTTTTTTTAATCTTTATGGAGAATCCTGGTCAAACTCCACAGATTAAATACACATTTATCTCCACTGAATCTCAAAAATCTACTAAAACTTACTTTAATTTTATAAATCCACAAGATGGGGGGGAGGGAACAAAGACAAGATAACAGCCTACAACAGACATCCACAAAGTACTGGGAGTTGCAGCTAAGTTGTAGCTTTCTCTACTCTGCCAAGCAAGGTGAGGGGAAGAGCTGGAGGTGGAGAGGTGAAGGTGGGGGAAGGGAACCAAGAAGAGAAGTGAGCTAACGTGCACTGCAGATTCTCATAAATCCACCGGACACTGCCAGGCACCTCTGAAGCCAGGGCTTCAGTGGAGGTTGAAAACAGAGGATTAATGGAAAAACATGTATATATGGAAGAAGTAGTTCAATAGGGGGTGTAGGGGGAATTCTTGCTTAGGCGGCATCAAGTTTATGTTAATGGTGGTGGTATAAATCAGCAAAGGAGGATGAGAATGGTTGCATAACACAAAGAGTGTTAATCAGTGTCACCTAATTATACCTGTAGAAATTGTCAAATGTCTTCTTGCTTACATTGTCACTACAATAAAAATGGAAAGAGAAAAAAAAAAATGAAGCAATTCCACTCCCAACGCCCACCCCACACCTGTAAATGATTGCCCCTCCCTCACACCAGCAGCAGGAGCAGCTAAACCAGGGAAGAGCAGGAACAGCTGAAAACAGGAAGAAGCTGTGTTACTAAAAACAGGGAAATGAAGTGAATGGTGAGGTCCCCCCCAGCCTCCCCTTTCTGGCTCACAGAACCTGGCATTGACGATGCTTTATACTGCATTCTCTGCCAACTCCCATCCCCACTCTAGACAAGAGAGTGCGGGATTCTTTAGGAAGTGAGGAGATTCAAGAGAAAGGGTCTAGACTTACTGATATTTGGGGAAGTCTTAAGCACAAATGAACAGCCAGGGATTACCAGCCATTTAAGGAAAGCTCTAAATAGCGTGACAGAAACCAAGATAAACAAACAAACCAAAAGGAAAAGAAGGAAGCTAAGACAAGAGAGACACTGTCGGAAAGAGTAAGTCTTTTTAAAAGCTGTAATTTATCATTAGATGGAAAAGAAGAAGAAAAATAATAATTAAGATTTATTGTATTCATAACCCAAGAAACAAGAACGAGAAAGTTCTTTTAAAAAATAAGTGAAATGAAAAGTTCATTAGAAGATTAGAATATAAAGTTGAGAAAAATCTCCCTTAAATTATAAAGAAATAGAGAAGAGATAAAATTTTTTGTTTAATAGAGAAATAATTCACAGGGGTTAATTACCAACTAATGGGAGTTTCTGAAAAAGTAGAGAAAATAGAAAAAAGAAAAGTATCAAAGAAAGAACACAAGAAAATTCCCAGGGCAAACATCCTGGGTTTTCGAAAAAAAAAGGCCTCTTTGAATACCCAGTACAAAGAATGAAAAGATAGTTTATCAGTCAGAGTTCCACCAGAGAGACAGAGCCAGAAGGATACATATGTGTAGAAACCTCAGACCTACTCTTAAGGCTTTTCAGACCCACTCAGATTATCAAGAATGTTTTTTCCTTAAAAAGTTAACTGATTTTTGATGTTATTCACATCTACAAACTACCTTCACAGCAACAACTAGATTAGTGTTTTATTAAATAACTGGGTAATGAGCCTAGCCACCTTGGCAACATAAAACTGACCATCGCAGACACCCATATGAGGATATATTATCATGAAATTTTGGGACCCTGGTGGCATAGTGGTTAAGAGCTACAGCTGCTAACCAAAAAAGTCAGCAGTTCAAATCCACCAGACAATCCTTGGAAATCCTATGAGGCAGTTCTACTCTGTCCTTTAGGGTCGCTATGAGTCGGAATTGACTTGATGGCAACGGGTTTGGTTTGGTTTTGGGGGGTTAAAGAGAAAATCTTAAAGTCTTCCTCAGAAAAGAGAGAGAGTAAGAATCCCACAGATATTATACTTCTTAATAGCATCACTGGAAAGAGAACAATGCCTTCGAAATTCTTAGAAAAATGATTACCCATCTAGAATTCTATACCCAACCAAGCTACCAGTCAAATGTAAAGGAGAGATAAAGATATTTTCTAATTGGCAAGATTTAAAAATTTACTTCACAAGTAGCCATGAGGGCACTACTATAGAATGTGTTCGTCCAAAATGAAGAGTCAACCAAGCAAAAGAAATCTACGGGATCCAAGAAACAGAGAAGCCAACACGGGAGAGTACAGAAGGAATTGCCAGGGTGATGGTGAAGGGGAATTCGAGGATGACAGCAGGGCAGAGTATGTCAAGAACAGCCTGTACAGGCTGAGGTAGGAGAATGAAGGGCTACAGAAGCGATACCTAAAAAAAAAAAAAGAAAACTATTATCACTTGATTTTTTGATTATAATAAGAGGTACATTAGACTTATATCAAATACCTTGGGAAAAACTATGCAAACTAAAACATGAAACAATTACTAGCCTCAGGGCCAAAGTAGGTGAGCAAGTATATTAACTACCTTTTGCTCTATAACAAACCATCCCAAAACTCAGTGGTCTTAACCAGCAACTGTTTTATTATTGTTAACAAGTCTATGCATCAGTAAAGTGCCTCTTCCTTCAGCCAATTGGGCTAAATGCTGGTTGTCTAAGATGGTCTCAGTCACATGCCTGGCTGTGGCTGCTGGCTGTTGGCTGATGTCTGCCGTCAGCGGGGACATCAGGGGTTCCTGGGCCCCACATAGGCCAGCGTCTAGCAGAGCTAGTCGGGGCGTGTTCACAAAGTAGTCACAGACTTCCGAAGAACGGCAAGAAGGCAGCAATAATGAGATGGTGTTTTTTAACCTTCTGTTTGCATGACATGTGCTAATTGGCCAAAGCAAGTCGCAAGGCTAGCCCAGAGTCAGTGTAGGAGGGCATGGCCAGAAAGCCTGGATAAAGGTAGAAGAATAATTTACAGCCATTTTTACAATAATCCACGATAAGAAAAAAAATGTAATCTGAGTAACAGGGTTTATTTATGAGTGGGAATCAATTCAACAGCACACAACAACAGCTATGAACAATACCAAAACCAGACTCATTGCCATCGAGTTGATTCTGACTCATAATTGCTCAATAGGGTTTCCAAGGAGCAGCTGATGGATTCGAACTGCCAGCCTTTTGGTTAGCAGCCAAGCTCTTAACCACTGCGCCACCAGGACTCCTGTGAATAATAGTTGTACTTACAGCAATGTAAACTTTGGAAGGGTGGTGAGAAGGGAAGGTGAGTGGATGATGAAACCAAAGGAAAACTTGTCTTCCAAAATAAGAAACCAACAGTCATGTCTACAATTTAAAAATCAAGACATAGCAGTAAAAAACATCGAAATCGACACAAGAAGAAGCTGAAAAAATTGTTGAAAAGTATTGCCTCTAGAGAGTGGGCCAGGGAAAGACGGAGCAGCAATTTGCTGTTTTTCATTGTCAGCCATGTGTTGTTGCTGTTGTTGTTAGGTGCCATCGAGTCTGTTCCCACTCACAGCGACCCTCTGTACAGCAGAACGCAACACCGCCCGGCCCTGCGCCATCCTCACAATTCTTGCTATGCTTGAGCCCACTGTTGCAGCCACTGTGTCAGTCCATCTCTTGAGGCTCTTCCTCTTTTCGCTGACGCTCTACTTTACCAAGTATGATGTCCTTCTCCAGGGAATTGTCTCTCCTGACAACATGTCTAAAGTATGTGAGACAAAGTCTCACCACCCTTGCTTCTCAGGAACATTCTGGCTGTTTTTCTTCCAAGACAGATTTGTTCGTTCTTTTGGCAGTCCATGGTATATTCAATATTCTTCATCAACACCATGATTCAAAGGGTTCAATAATTCTTCCGCCTTCTTTATTCGTTGTCCAGCTTTCACATGCATATGTGAAAATACCATGGCTTGGGTCAGGCGTACCTTTGTCTTCAAGGTGACATCTTTGCTTTTTAACACTTTAAAGAGGTCTTTTGCAGCAGATTTGCCCATTACAATACGTCTTATGATTTCTTGACTGCTGTTTCCATGGGTGTTGATTTCGGATCCAAGTAAAATGAAATCCTTGACAACCTCAATCTTTTCTCTGTTTATCATGATGTTGCTTATTGGTCCAGTTACAAAGATTTTTGTTTTCTTTAAGTTGAACTGTAATCCACACTGAAGGCTGTAGTCTTTGATTTCCATTGGTAAGTGCTTCAAGTTCTTTTCGCTTTCAGCAAGCAAGGTTGTGTCGTCTGTGTAATGCAGGTTGTTAATGAGTCTTCCTCCCACCCTGATACCACGTTCCTCTTCATATAGTCCAGCTTCTTGGATTATTTGCTCAGCATACAGATTGAATAAGAATGGTGAAAGGATATAAGCCTCATAGCACTACTGAACTTTTGTACGCTTTCATTAAAAAAAATAATAATACTAACAAAACACTGAGTGATACAATGGACAAAACCTTTAATGATAGTTCTTCAAGAGACACAGCAGTCTTTGTGATGTAGCCATTTCTTATGTAGATTCATCATCTAAGCAGAGGATTTAATACTGAAGTCTTCATTCAGGAAATGTATTTCTAAAGTGATCTAAAAAAAAAAACCAGTGCCGGCGACTCATAGCGACCCTATAGGACAGAGTAGAACTGCCCCATAGAGTTTCCAAGGAGCACCTTGTGGATTCGAACTGCCGTGATCTAAGCTAATGTAATTCAGATAGGTGTTCAACCAGCTGCTGACCAAGGTTTTGTCCTTCTGTTGGACCCCTCTTCTCCATCCACACTGCTGCTGTCTTAGGTTCTAGCCCTCATAGTCCCTCACCCAGGCTATTGCAATAATAGTGAACTTTCTAATGCAAAATTTATGGTTATTCCCTGGCTTAAACTATTCTAATCCTTTCTTATTGACTAGAAAATCAAATCCAATGTCCTTAGCAAGGTAAATAAGGGCTTCCATGTCCATCTTTCTAGCCCCATTTGTCATTCTGCCTCCAGGTCTCTCTCATGCCCAAATCTGAGGCTACAGATATTCTAAACGGTATGCCACTCCCTGAATACATCATACTTCTTCCTGTCCCTCTATTGCTAATTAGGCCTCTGAAACAAATAGTCATATTTAAATATCCACTCAGACTGCACCTCCTCTATGAAACCTTGCTAACATTCTCCCTCTTGTTAGGTACCATCCATGTCATCAAGTCACATATATCCCTTTAAGACGGGGCTTCGAACCTGTTCGTTCTGTCATCAGGTCACATATATCCCTTTAAGACGGGGCTTCGAACCCGTTCATTCTGGTTTGAATTTCTACTGAGAGTTTGTATTTCTAACAGATTCCCAGGAAATTATATATAAGAATCAGCAGGGGATCTGGTTAAAATATAGATTCTGATTCAGTATACTTGGGATAGAAATGCACGTTCTCAGCAGGGAACTTGTCAGAAATGTCAGTTCTCAGCAGGGTTCAAACCAAAACAGGCTTGAAGCCCTGCTTTAAGGAGATCTTAATTCACTTGGAGGAGTCCTTGGATGGGGGCATTGGTTACATGCTCAGCTACTGACAGAAAGGTTGAGGTTTGAACCCACCCAAAGGTACCTTGGAAGAAAGACCTGGTGATCTGCTTCCAAAAGGTCACAGCGTGAAAACCCTGTGTAGCACAGTTCTACACAGCAACACACAGGGGTGCCATGAGTCAGAATCAACTTGATGGCAACTGGTAGGTAGGTAATTCACATGGATTCCTGTCCCTACTTAACCTTGATCTCCTCAAGGGCAGGAACCCTAACGGACTATCTATCACTCACAGATGAATACAGAAAGGCAGTAAAACTAAGGGTGAAGTGCTCAGTGTTAGACTGCCTGGGTTCGAATCCAGTTCTGCCATTTACTGACTGTGTGGCCTTGGGTAAGATAAACTTTCTGTACCTCAGTTTGCATCTGTCTAAAATGGGAATAACAGTAGTATCTGTATCATTAGAACTGTTGTAAGTATCGCTTGAGTAGTCAAATCCCGGGAACATGCCTGGCAAAGAATAAGCAAAGCACTATATAAGGGTTAGCCATTCTTTTTATTAATTTTATCATCATCCTTTTTCTCCTAACAACTACTGCTGTACTTGAGGACACCCAAGAAACGTTGTTGCATGAATGAATGCAGATATGAAGTGAGACAACCTACAGAAATGGCTCTCCACTATGTCTCTTCTCTGGTTTTCTTTCCCAAACAGCATTTTTAACAGAGATTGAATAGCAGTTGCTCTTCAGTTGATTTCTTGGGCAAGTGGCAGGCACTAGGGTTGGATGGAAGAGACCATCTGCATTCAGCTTCTCTCTCCTCTGGCTTTTAGACTCACCTTTGTTTATGAAAATGAGGCAGGTTGTCTTGTACCTTTTTTTCATTCAAAAGGCCAGACTAGTTTTGTAGGGAGGCCGTGGGGAAGCTGTGTGTAAGTCTGTGCAATCCTACAGCAATCCCATGGCTGTATCTCCTGCATCTGACCACACCACACAGACTGTGGCCCCTGAAAGTAGACTTTCCCTAGCAGCCAGTGAGGAGAGCCAAGGTTTCATCTCCAGGAAGCCTCGTTGCTACAGGAGTTTACAGCCAATGCAGATAGCTCCCACCTCTGGGGAGTCTCAATTCATTTGAATATAAACACGGAATGGTCTTCTTTTTCTAACGCTTTTGTTGTCGTGAGTCGCCCTAAAGTCTCTTCTGACTCATGGCACTCTCTCAAACTCTTACTTCTCTACTGTGGTAAGAACTCCTGCAATGACAGCTTATTTTGAGCTCATGATGAATCGTTGTTTTTCGTCATTAAAACAGTTGTATTTCAGCTCTTAAAATTCATCCCCTCAGCGGAGCAAGCGCGGGGGTCTGGGGAACATGGTTTGCGGGGACTTCTAAGTCAATTGGCAAAATAATTCTATTATGAAATCATTCTGCATCCCACTTTGAAATGTGGTGTCTGGGGTCTTAAATGCTAACAAGCAGCCATCTAAGATTCAGCAATTGGTCTCAACCCACCTGGAGCAAAGGAAAATGAAGAACACCAAGCCCACATGACAACTAAGAGCCCAAGAGACAGAAAGGGCCACATGAACAAGAGACCTACATCATCCTGAGACCAGAAGAACTAGTTGGTGCCCGGCCACAATCGATGACTGCCCTGACAGGGAGCTCAGCAGAGGACCCCTGAGGGAGCAGGAGAGCAGTGGGATGCAGACCCCAAATTCTCATAAGAAGACCAAACTTAATGGTCTGACTGAGACTGGAGGAATCCCGGCGGCCATGCTCTCCAGACCTTCTGTTGACACAGGACAGGAACCATCCCTGAAGACAACTCATCAGACATGAAAGGGACTGGTCAGCGGGTGGGAGAGAGACGCTGATGAAGAGTGAGCTAATTATATCAGGTGTACACTTGAGATTGTGTTGGCAACTCTTGTCTGGAGGGGGGATGGGAGGATAGAGAGAGAGGGAAGCCGGCAAAATTGTCAAGAAAGGAGAGACTGAAAGGGCTGACTCAAGACGGGGAGAGTAAGTGGGAGTAGGGAGTGAGATGTATGTAAACTTATATGTGACAGATTGATTGGATTTGTAAACGTTCACTTGAAGCTTAATAAAAGTTATTATAAAAAAAAAAAAAAAGTTATACAGATTAAGAAAGTATAATGGAAATCAGTTGGAGGGTTTTAGTAAACAGGAGAATCTTATGTCTTATTTAAGTATTATTTAAAATGATAACCTTGACTGCAATGTTAAAAAAAAAAAAAAAAAGTACTAGTGTGGGACAAGAATGGAAACAGAAGAGCAGCTAAGAAGCTATTGCTATCAGTGCAGGAGAAAATGGCAGGGCGAACTGAGATGTTGAAATAGGGGTGGCAAAAGATAAATAGAGCAAACATCTACTTTAGAATTTGAGGACACGGTGGTTTTGAATGGAACAAGAAAGGAGAACAATAAATCACTTCCGTTTTGTTTTTTGAGCAAAAAAAAAAAAAAAGAGGAAAAAAAAAAAAAATTCATCCCCATTCTCATATTTGATTGAAAGCACTCCCCACCCCCAGGCTTCACTCCCGCCATCAGTGCCTTGGGGAAAAGGAGAGCTGCCCGCTCTCCCTCTCCCTTCCCAGCCCCTCCAGCTCTGCACTGGGGTGTGAGGCAAGAAGCCATGAAGTAAACCACTCCTGTAAGGTTCTGCCGTGGCCTTTTTTTTTTTTTTTTTTTTGTGGCCTTGGGTGTCGTAACTATACCACGGAGCAGCCTCTTGTCAAAACACTGCACTCCTCCAAACAGTGGGTTCCTCCATTTTCTCCCAGTTTCCTTATTTCACTGAGGGTGAGGGTGGGTCTGACTCTTTCCAGTTAGGCCCAGTCCGCCTTTGTCAGCAAGCCCTGAGTGTCTGCAGAGGAGAAGGATTTCCCCAATAAATAAAGAGATGTATGACGGCAAGGATCCCAGAGTACTAACAAAAGGCTCCATAGCCCATAGTTCAGTCAATATACTATGGGTTGCAGGGGGAAATGAGTAGTAGAAACAAAACTGTTGCAAAGCCTTCCACACTCCCTCTGTCTCTAACTCCCATTCATTCAACAAATGCTAATTCAATGATTAAGAGCCAATGGTACTGAAGGAAGAAGTCCAAGCTGCACTGAAGGTATTGGTGAAAAATAAGGCTCCAGGAATTGATGGGGTACCAATTGAGATGTTTCAACAAATGGATGCAGCTCTGGAAGTGCTCACTTGTCTATGCCAAGAAATTTGCAAGACAGCTACCCGGTCAACTGAGTGGAAGAGATCCATATTCATGCCTATTCCCAAAAAAGGTGATCAGGATTGGAAGAAGACTCATTATCAGTCTGCATTATGCAGATGACATAACCTTTCTTGATGAAAGTGACGGGGACTTGAAGCACTTACTGATGAAGATCAAAGACCACAGCCTTCAGTATGGCTTACACCTCAACATAAAGAAAACAAAAGTCCTCATCTCACAACTGGACCAATAAGCAACATCATGACAAACGGAGAAAAGATTGAGGTTGTTAAGGATTTCATTTTACTTGAATCCACAGTCAACACCCATGGAAGCAAACCAAACCAAACCCATTGCTGACAAGTCAATTCCGATGGATTGTGACCCTATAGAACGGAGTAGAACTGCCCCCATAGAGTTTCCAAGGACTGCCTGGTAGATTGGAACTGAAGACCTTTTGGTTAGCAGCCACAGCACTTAACCGCTACGCCACCCATGGAAGCAGCAGTCAGAAATCAAGACGTGTTGCATCGGGCAAATCTGCTGCAAAAGACCTCATTAAAGTGCTAAAAAGCAAAGACATCACTTTGAGGACTACAGTGTGCATGAACCAAGCCATGGTGCTTTCAATCACCTCATATGCATGCAAAAGCTAGATGATTAATAAGGAAGACTGAAGAAGGATTGATGCCTTTGAATTGTGTTGGCGAAGAATATCGAACATACCATGGACTGCCAAAAGAACGAACAAATCTGTCTTGGAAGAAGTACAACCAGAATGCTCCTTGGAAGCGAGGGTGGCCAGGCTACGTCTTACGTGGACATGTTATCAGGACAGGCCAGTCCCTGGAGAAGGAGAAGGACATCAGCTTCGTGTAGTAGAGGGTCCGAGAAAAAGAGGAAGACCCTCAACAAGATGGATTAATACACTGGCTACAACAATAAGCTCAAGCATAGGAATGATTGTGAGGATGGCGCCGGACTAGTCAGTTTTTCATTCTGTTGTACATAGGGACGCTATGAGTTGGAACCGAGTTGACCACACCTAACAACAACAATTAAATGCCTACTGATGTGAAACTCCAGGATAAACTCTAGGCCCAGCACCAGGTGCTGGGCTTGGCTATAGGTGTGGCAGAAAGGTCTACTTGGCACAGAGACTGTTCTCAAAACACTATTCTCTCTCCGGGACTCCAGAGCACACTGTTGGGCGCTGGAATGCTTTTTTGGGGAAAAAAAACTGCAAACCCTGGCTCTTGGATTTAGAAGAGTCTACAAAGGCATCTCTTTGCACTGAGATAGGAATGGATCCGATAAAGAACCTGATGGAGGCATCCCTGGAGCTGAGAGGACCAGTCTTCTGCCCCCCTTCCCCACACAGCTACTGAAAGCCTAGAGTCCCTGGAAGCAAATGTAAAAACTGCTGCTCTGTTCAATAGGATAGCCTTGAGGTTAAATCCAGGAGTGGCTGTTACCAGCTACACTGCGTCAGTGTTTGCTTACTGATAACATAATAAATATTCAACCATCATGTCTAAATTAATGATATATATGAAAGCAAAAAACTCATTGCCATCAAGTCAATTTTAACTCATAGTGACCCTACAGGACAGAGAAGAACTGCCCCAGAGGGTTTTCAAGGAGCAGCTGGTGGATTTGAACTGCTGAACTTTTGGTTAGCAGCCAATCTCTTAGCCACTACACCACGAAGGCTGGTAATGGTAAAATAATAAGTAACATGATAGCAAAAATTAATGTAAAGAAAACGGCTTTGCATCTTGATGTCTTCAGTTGTATCTCCTAAGGGAGTATTGGATCATACTCCAAACTTGTCTGAGCCTTGTTTTCTACAAAACAGAGCTGATGGACGTCAAATTGAGGCCAACCCTCCTGCCTGTTGCGCATTAACCGTCCACTTCACTGGAGTCTCACGAGCAGGGTTATTTGTCGCTAAGTTTTCTCATTGTACACAGTTACTCTCTGGGCAGTGAACAGAATTTTCGTAATAACCCACAACCCTGCTTTCTCTCAGATCACCTATTTTCCTTCTCAGTGAACAATCGCCCCCAAAATACCGCTTTAACCATTTCCTTCCCCCCACCACCCTCTTTTACTTATTTAGGTATTTTCAGTTCCAATATACTCCAAAGAAAGTCCCTTTTAGGCTAAAGTCCTGATTCTTATTTTGGGACCTAAGATCTCCGTTTGAAACCCTTCTAAAGGCTTTGCCTGGATCCTTAATTTGGAATTCTACCTGCTGGCGCCTGGTGCCCGGTTGTCTGGAGCCCGAGGCTAGCTGGTGGGGCGATGGGTTAACTATTTGCTGCCCAGAACTTCCTAGCACTGCGATTCTGTGACTTTCCAAATCTAAGCTCAGAAACAACCCAGTTTTAATTAGAGAAGAGTTTTCCATCATACCCTGCTGGATCTTAATTTCAGAACTCCTCGCACCACCCTGAGACACTCAACTGGGGTTTCCTTCACCGGCAGGAGATGGATAAGCAGACTTTTTTTCATAAGAAATCTCACCCAGCTCTGCACCGCCCCCCCCCCACCCCCCAGCCCTCCAAGCTGCAGCCTGTGCAGAAAGCAAAGTTAGAGTTACCGCGAGCCCCCACTAGGTGGCAGTGCTTCTCTCCATGTAAGGGGAGTCTGGCAACCTGAGCAAAACTCTGTAGGCCGGGTCCCTCCAAGGAGATTTACTTCCAAATTTGACCCAACGCTGGCGACTTCGTCACGGGGTCGGAATGGAAGAAACGCAACACATGGATGTTTGAATAAAATACATGATTGTTTGAGCCGGTCTTTACTTCCTAATTTAGTTTCCGAAACTCGTTCAGTAATACTGTTGTCATGCCTAGCTGGCAGTTTTGTTAACCGAAACGAAGACAAGTAATATAAGACTGTCATCAAATTTGGTACCGAATCTCAGCTTGGGGTCCAGGAATCTGCATTTTAAATAGCTTCTAGATCATTCCGGGCAAATTCAGGTTAAAGAATCACTGCTCTAGTTACCTACGGATATACTTGATTTGATTTACTTCTGCTAGATTTTACTTTATTGAACATTTCTCTCCATTATTTTCTATCCATGCAGTGAATTATAACTTAATTCTGACTATTTTATTTGCAAAGTAGGAGAATTCTGGATGGAGAGAGAACGAATGTATGTGACTATTTAAATACACACACAAAGGACGGTTTTTTAAAAGCGAATCATACAGGAATACGATTTTTCAAAAAAGGATAAAATGAGCATCCGGCTTTGCTGCTAGTATCTATTCCAGGGGCTCCCCTTTCAGTGGACGCCACTTTGTGACTTCCAGTATTTAAGTAGCAAATGCCAACAGAGTGAAATCAGAGATAAAGTAACAGTTGCTCTTTTTAGCAAATAGTGGACGTGGTGACCGTGGTGCCCTAATTCATAGGTAACTGTCCTTTTCCACTCAAAGTTGCTGATACAAAAGGTGATCAGGTCATAGCAGAGAACCCCTCTGGGAGAAGGACCTTCAGAGGCCACCTGATCACTCACTTTCTTTTGGAAAACGAAGAACTTGGGGCCCTGAATGGTGTGGTGCTGTGCCGGCTGGAACTAAAGAGCAGGTCTCCAGCCTCCCTCACGGTGCTGTCCCTCAGCAGCCTGGTATGATTGAAAGCAAAGACCTATGACAAGAACAGAGCGGGTGATCAAGGTTCCCATGAAATCAATTAAATGAACAAAACATGGCACTGTGCACGTTTTTGGTTCATGAGCCTTAGTCTTGGCGCCTCTCTGAACAGTGGTTTTTGGCTGCTGCTTTCAGATTGTGAGACTATCAGATGGGAAATGTCCTTGGCTTCTCCTCACACAGCACCTCCTCCCTATCAGGCCATATTCCCTGGTTGGCTTCACAACATGGATTGAGAACCAGAGACGGAAGTGAAAATGATACGGGGTGGTAGGTGCTGAGACAGATTTCTCCTCCCCCCTCTCTCCTGAGGGAGGCTTACCTGGGCCTGAAGCTTCTCAAGACACCAGCATGTATGAGGGCAGAGTTATGCCCCTAAGCCCATAGAATTGCCCTAACACGACAGAACTGGAGTTAGGTTTTATCCGATTTGGCCATGTGCTTCTAGAGTTCGTTCTGTAATGGACAATGCTTAGTCAAGAATCATTGTTTGCTTGGGTCCACCAAAAACAATCCAAGTTGGAAAATACTTAACTGATACATTAGTAATGGATGGTGCTGAGTTATTGCCAGAGGACTTTAACCTTTGAAGCCTCAGTTTTGTCTTTTTTTATTTTTCAAGAAAAATAAATATAAGTACCTTGCCCACCCTAGTAAGATATATTGTAAGGATTAAAGGAAGTAATGCACAGGAAAACATGGCGCAGTCTTCCATCTATACTGGGGCCACATTCGTGTGTCGTGTGTGCACGTACGGAATCACGCAAGGAACTTGACCTAAGGCTCAGAGAGAGCATGGAAAACTTGGAAGCCTGTCAGAGACAAGCAAAGAAAGCTGAAAAGATAATATATGAGGAAAAGTAGAGGTGGGCCAAGAAATTCTGGAAAGGCTGGCTTGGACAACTATGTCTCATGTCTGGGGCCAGTAGTGAGTGTGCTTAGGGACAGAGAAGGGAGGCAAGAGGATGTGATTATGTGGATTCAAAAGACATAATATAAATGAAAGGGCCAACACCTGTGTGTACTTTCTCTGCTTTTCTTCCTCAGTGTTAGAACAAGAATGCACCTAGAAACATTGAATTCTCTGTTTTCTAACCATTCTTAGCCAAGAAGTCCCTCCTTCATTCATTATTTTATTCATACAACAAAGGTGTATTAAGTATTCACTGTGGAAACCCTGGTGCCATAGTGGTTAAGTGCTACGGCTGCTAACCAAAGGGTCAGCAGTTCAAATCCACCAGGCGCTCCTTGGAAACGCTGTGTGGCAGTTCAACTCTCTCATATAGGGTCACTATGAGTCGGAATCTACTCAACGGCACTGGGTTTGGTTTGGTTTTTGGTTTATGTTCCAGGTGAAGTCCCTGGGTGATGCAAACAGTTAGGGTTGGTACTTTGAGTCCTCCCAGAGGCACCTCAGAAGAAAAACCTGACGATTTACTTTAGAAAAATCTGGCACTAAAAACCCTATGAGCATAGTTCTCCTTCGACACGTTTGGACTCACCATAAATCAGAATCTACTCAAAGGCAACTGGGGTGCGTGTGGTGTATGTCCCAGGCATTGTCTGAGATAGTGGGCATAGGGTAAAAATATAGATAGATTTGGTCCCTGCCCTCGCAAAGCTTACAGTTTAATAGAGGAGAAAGTTATTAACTAAGTAAACAAGCTGCCTGTCCTTATGAACTGTAACCAGCACTTCCAGTACAGGGCAAACAAGAGACGGCTGTGACAGTGAATAAGAATGAGGGGGTGAGACAGGACCAACAATGATGACGGACCTGCTTAGAGGGGGTGGTTAGCGGAGGTTTTCCCACAAGGGGACATTCCTACTGGGCAAACCCAAGCTCATGATTGTCAGTTGTCACAGAGCCCAGCTCCGTGGAAGCTGACAGAGTGGAGCTGGACGCTAGGTCTCAACCGTGCCCAGAGAGCCAGGTTTATGTATGCCCCTGAGTTCATCTCGTGTGAGACTCTACAGAACGAATCTTCCCAGGAGACAGGTCAGTGAGCAGATTCGGGCATGGCTATCATGATATTTGCCTATCGTTGTTGCTGTTTAATATTTTTTTCTATATCCAATCTTCAAAACATCTCTGTGAGGCAAGACTATTTTTACCCCCAATTTACAAACTAAGGAGTCCTGGTGGCACAGTGGTTAAGATGTCAGCTTCTAACCAAAAGGTTGGCAGTTCGAATCCACCGGCTGCTCCTTTGAAACCATCTGGGGCAGTTCTACCCTGTCCTATAGGGTCGCTACAAGTCAGAAGCGACTCAGTGGCAATGGGTTAGGTTTTGGGTTACAAACTAAAACACTAGAGCTTAGGGAGGGTCATGTTGTTAGGTGCCATCAAGCCAGCTCCAACTCATAGCAACCTTATGTACAACAGAACAAAACACTGCCTGGTCCTGCACCATCCTCACAATCGTTGCTATGTTGAGCCCATTGTCGCAGCCATTGTGTCAATCCATCTCCTCGAGGGTCTTAATTTTTTTTTTTTTTCTGCTGACCCTCTACTTTACTAAGCGTGATGTCTTTTACCAGGATTTGGTCCCTCCTGATAACACGTCCATAGTAAGTGAGACAAAGTCTTGTCATCCTCACTTCTGAGGAGCATTCTGGTTGTATGTCCTCCAAGACAGATTTGTTCATTCTCCTGGGTGTCCAAACAATGAGTAAATAGGCAAATTAGTATTTAAGCAGAGATCCTCTGACTCCAGGTCTCATCCTCTACATATTTTCTGAAGTTCCTATGTTTTAAATAAAGTGATGCTCTAAGAACAGAGCACTGAGCAAGGAGACAGAGAAACAAGGTACTATGCTTGGCTCCGCTGTTAACTAGCTGTTGTTCTGGTTTAATAATCTCTGCCATGCCTGCCTCAACAATTTGGCAAACATTTAAACTCTAGTGTAGGGGAAAGAATATGGGGCCCACCCCAAAGACTTTAGAGTCTGGCGAAGGGACTTACATTGAAAACATCCTTTAAAAGTTCTCTAGCAAGACTTACAAAAGAGGAAAGGCATAGAAAGCTATGCAGACACAAAGAGCTTGGAGTCTGGGAAAAGGGGAAACTGAGGCTCATAAAAGCAGCATCTCGAAGAAAAATTTAGTTGTTTGTTTTTTAATTGTGGTGGAAATATACACAGCAAAACATATAGCAATTCAGGAACTCCTACATGCACAATTCAGTGGCACTGATTACCTTCTTCAGCTTGTGTAACTGTGGCCATTCTCCTTTTCCAGCTTATTCTACCATCATTACCAGAAACTCAACGCTCCCTAAACAAAAACTCCCCTCTTCCCCCCTTCCTTCCACTCCTGGTAACCCCTAAAAATGAAGTTTTTAACTAGGCTCTCTAGATTACATAGAGTTGGTCTTTTTTGATTTTCTATTTATATGTAGTTTTACTAAAATTCAATCACCAAATGTTTCTGTAACACCTATAGGTACCCGGCAATGTGCTAGGCATTCTGATGGACAGCGTTAAAGAGATTAGAATCTAGTTGATTGGCTACATGAAAAGATAAATGAAAATGCAAAATCGTAGATGTCAAATGAGAGCTACACCCAAGGAGAGTCCTAGGACGTACAAGGAAGAAGACTTCACAGGAGGTTCAGGCCGGGGAGGTTTCCTGGAGGAGGATGGGTTCTCTTTTATATACAGAAGTGTGAAGAAGAGTTGGGAGGTAAAAATGGACCAGGCAGGGGCAGACTAACTAGTAAGCAAGGTACACACAGGCTTAGTTGTGTTTATTTACTAATCTGTAGTGCACAATTTAACATCGGTTTCACCACACAGGTGAAATTATGCATTACAGATTACTAAATCAGCACAAATAAGCCCGTGCATACCTTGCTTGTTGGGTAATCCATCTCTGGGATGGGGGCAGGAACAGGGAAAACAAATACAAGCAGTGAGCATTGTGGGCATTTGCCAGATTGCTGGTAGGTAAGAGTAGTGTCATGGATTGAATTGTGTCCCCCCAAAATAAGCGTCAACTTTGCTAGGCCGTGATTCCTAGTATTGTGTGGTTGTCCTCCATTTTGTGATCCAATTACATGTGATCTGTAGGGACCAGTCACTGAAGAAGGACACCATGCTTGGTAAAGTAGAGGGTCAGCAAAAAAGAGAAAGACCCTCAACGAGATGGATAGATACAGTGGCTGCAACAATACGCTCAAGCATAACAATCGTAAGAATGGCACAGGACAGGACAGTGTTTCATTCTATTGTACACAGGGTCCTTACAAGTTGGAACTGACTGGATGGCACCTAGCAACAACAACAACAATTTTTCTAGGCATTGTAAATCCTAATCTCTGCTTGTGGTTAATGAGGCAAGATTAGGTTATGTTAAAGACGATTAGGGTGGGATGCAACACCCTTACTCAGGTCATAGCCCTGATCCTATGTAAGGGGAGTTCCCCTGGGGCATGGCCTGCATCACCTTTTACCTTACAAGAGGTAAAAGGAGAGAGAAGTGAGCCAAGAGATAGGGACCTCATGCCACCAAGGAAGAAGCCCTGGGGTGGAGCTCATCCTTTGGAGCCGAGGTCCCTGCACTGAGAAGATCCTGGATCAGGGGAAGATTGATGACAAGGACCTTCCCCCAGAGTCGACAGAGAGAGAAAGTCTTCCCCTGGAACTGTGCCCTGAATTTGGAGCTCTAGCCTCCTGGACTGTGAAAGAATAATTTTCTCTTTGTTAAAGCCATCCACTTGTGGCATTGTTGTTATAGCATCACTAGACAAGTAGTTTGGCTGAAGTAGAGAATGAGTGCAGGAAGCAGTGGGAGGCAAGGACCCTGCCAGGTCAGGTAGAGCCTCTAGGAAATAACTTCAGCGTTTGGACACTGCCCTGTGAGAAGCCATTGAAAGCTTTTCCAGGGGGACTGAAGGGTAACTTTGTTAGAGCTGTGCTTTCAAGGGATTATTTCACAGTGGGATCTGGGATGAATTGGAGGGGAGAGAGACTAAGGTCAAGGATCCCAGTGAAGACATGATTACAAGAGTTGACATGGGTAGAATGGAATGGGATAGATTTAAGAGACAACTTCCATCTTTAAGAACAGCAGTGTCTCACCTCAGCATAGCCAGGTCAGGGAACATTCATTGCCTGCTGCTCTAAGTCAGGCACTGTGCTAATCACACGTTCGAACGGTGGAAATGCCAAGACAGGTCTTTGGGGGTGTTAGGGTTAACGGGTTTATAATTCTCATCCTGATATCCGTACTGTCCACCTCTCCATCCAGTTTGAGGTGATTCGTAAGCACACATGGCCAGATCTTCTAGAAGCTGCAAATAAAAATGACCAGGGAGGTTTCGAACAAAGAGGATATGAGTTGACTTCCCCATATTTCCTGGAGAATTGTACCTGTGCAAGAGAGTTCTGCCTTTATAAGCGTTCTAGAATTGTTGTTGTTGTTCGTTGCCCTCCAGCCGATTCTGACCCGTGGTGATCCTGTGTGTACAGAGGAGAACTACACTCCATAAGGTTTTCAAGGCTATGACCTTTCAGAAGCAAATTGCCAGGTCTTACTTCCTAGGTGCCTCTGGGTGGATTTGAACTGCTAACCTTTCAGCTAGTAGTCTAGCACTTAACTATTTGTGTCACCCAGGGACCAGCAAAATTCATAACATCATGATCATGCACATTATGCCATAACCAATATTATAACACATATACAGACTATAGCAGATTGTGTGAACATTTGTGTTTGCTCACTGACCAGGCTCCCAGTCAGGAAACAGCACTGTCTTTGTTCCAGCAATTCCAATCATGGGTAAGGGCCACAGCAGCGTTCATACAACAGCATCCACCACGGGCCTCCCGCTGTTACGCTCAGCCTGGATCTTTTCTCCACGCTAAGACCCAGTGCGGCTGCAGCTGCATTTTTCTCTCTTTGCCAGCACTAAAGAGTTTTCCTTTAATTTGGAAACGTGATAAAATGACGCTCGCTGTCCTTTGCTAGGACACTTCCTTCGTCCTCCAAGGTCCCCGGCACTTGCCATACAAGAGCATGTTGTTATACTGTTCTCATTACCTTCACCCTCACCTGGACCTCTCACCCACCAGTCCGTGCCATTGGTTCCGAACGGTCTATGCAGTCAATAGAAATAGACCTTTAAATAGCTTGTCTATTTAGTATAAAATGGGTTTATATAGATTTATTCTTTCAAAAATATAGAGAACCTGTTCTATTCCAAGCACCATTCCAACATAGCAGTGGATAAAAAATATGTATATATTTTAAAACCCTATCCTCATAGCTGTACATTCTTATTAAACCTCACAAGCATTTTCACAGAGATGTTTTATTTTTTCTCATCAACCACTGCTTGGAAATGCTATGGGACTGTTCTACTCTGTCCTATAGGGTCGCTATGAGTTGAAATCGAGTTGACTGCAATGGGTTTGGTTGTGTTTTTTTGTTTGTTTGTTTGCTTTGTTTAGTTGTTGCACAGGTGCTAATCTAGAAGCATAATAAGAAAATACAATTCACTACCACAAGGTTTTGGGAAATGCAACAAATATAATTATTTAACATTTTATGGATATTATAATATATCGGAAACCCTGGTGGCGTAGCGGTTAAGAGCTATGGCTGCTAACCAAAAGTTTGAATCCACCAGATGCTCCTTGGAAACCCTATAGGGCAGTTCTACTCCATTCCTTAGGGTCGCTATGAGTCAGAATTGACTCAATGGCAATGGGTTTTTTTTTTTTTTTTTTATAGTACAGTTACATTAAAAAGACAACTTAGACCTTCAGTGTAAATTACAAAGAACAGTAAAAATACTGCTTATACAAAGATAGATTTTACCCAAAAACATCTGCTAAGAAAAATTTTTCTGAAGAGATATTTTAAAAACCTCATTATATATGATTATATATACCTATATATATATAAAAAGAAGACCTTTCTAATAATTACCTAACCTATTTATACTACCACTGAGTGTTAGATGGATATAGATAGATCCCTAATACACCATTATATAAGTATATATGTATAATTTATTTTACCCTTATATGAAGTATTTTGTGAACTCTGTCCATAAGTAGAGTAACAGTCTACCTCTCCAAATTCTGGGCTTCTGGTAAACCCAGTTCTTCAGAACGTAGCCATGAACCCTGCCATGAGACAGGGAAGACCCCTAATACACTGAGATCGTTGTCACAAAGCCCATGCACTTGATGCCATAAAAGAGGCACTCAGGATAAATGACCCACTGCCTTCAACAAATTGATGTCCAGAAAGAAAACAAAGACAGAGGAATCATTAGCTTAAAAGACCCTTAACAGGTATATCCACCAAACGCTAAGTGAAGATCTAGTTTGGATCCTGCACTGAACAAACCAGCTGCTGAAAAGTTATGAGACAATTGGGGAAGTTTGAAGACAGACTGTATATTTGATGATATTAACAAATTAGTTTTAAAAACTTAGGCAAGATAATGAGGCTTTGCTTATGTTTTTACATATGAGATTTATTTCTAAGTAATCTATTAGGGGAATTGTGAGGGGAGATAGTTGAAATAAGATTTTCCATGATGAGTTCATTATTCTCTTCTCTACTTTTATATAAATTTCAAATTGTTTTAAATTCAACCTTTGTGTAAGTTTGATATTTTCCATAATAAAATAGTTTTTTAAAGCAATATATTCACACCATAAAATTCCAAATAGCTCTAGAAGGTCTACAATGAAAAGTACATCTCCCTCCCACCTCAGCATCCCGTGTCCTCTGACCTCATCCCAAGAGGCAACCTGCAGTCATTATCTTATGTATCGGCCCACAAAATGTATACGAGTATACAAACATAAACATTACACACCCACACACATCCTTTCATCTTGTATGTATAGATAACTGGGCATACTTATATGTTGGTCTTTCCATTTTGGTTTTTCCCATTTTCAGATAGTCTTTCATGGGCTACTGGCCTAAGAAGATAATGTTGTAGTGGCACTTTGTTTGCGACCATTTTCTCTGCTGGACTTAGGGGCTCTCCTGAGACTTGTGACTAACAGGCCATTTTGTTTCTTGTTGTCCCCAGTTTGTCAGGATGCCCCAGGGCGACATCAGCAATGAAGAAAGCAAAGCTGTCTGGAGAGCAGATGCTAACCATCAAACAGCGGGCCAGTAACGGTAACCACGCTCTCTTCACATCTTTTCATTTCATCTACAGATCAGAAATAAGCCCACAATTACATAATATAACCCCAGTTCTTGTATCCTTTAATTATACCAGGACTGAGGACAGTTACACTCTAATTTTCTTAGAAAGCAGAAGGAGAAATAACTCTGGTCATATCTGTAGAGCTAATCAACTTAGTTTTCAGAACTCAGTCTTTCCAAAAGTCATCTCCTAGACTTTACTTGTCCCCAGCATCACACACCTAAAGTCGAAAGAGTGTCGGACATTAGGAGACTTGCACCCCAAGAAGCGCGGGACAGACATCACTTCCTTTGCCTCTTCCCTGCTCAGGTCCTCAGGCCTTCTCGGCTTGTGCCTTAAGAGTTGTTACTAGTTGCTGTGGGTCAGATCTGACTCATGTGGCCTTATGTATAACAGAAGAAAACGGTGCCCTGTCCTTCACCTTCTTTTAAATTCAACTTTTGTGTAAGTTTAATGTTTTCCATAATAAACTAATTTTATTTGATATGTTTGAGCCCATTGTTTTGGCTATTGTGTCAATCCATCTCACTGAGGGTTTCCCTCTTTTTCACTGACCCTTTACTTTACCAAACATGATGTCCTTTTCTAGCAATTGGCCTTTCCTGATGACATGTCCAAGGTAAGGGAGCCAAGGTCTTACCATCTTCACTCTAAGAAGCATCCTGAACCTTCTCAACTAGACGAGCAAAATAAGAGGAGCATTCGGCTGCACAACAGTAAAAGAATGGCAACACCTTTCCTCTCTTTCATTCCTTCCCTCGTTTCACTCTCAGCTTGTCCAGCTGCCTGAAGGATTTTCTTGAATCTGCCTGTAGGGTCCATTTCCCACTAAGTGTCTGTTGCTACCAGCCAGCATTAGTGTATAAAGCTCTATAGAGGCCTCAGGAGAAGCATGAAGGAGGAAGAAAAGCTGCTTAAGTCCCATTCTTCTCATATTGACTATGTTGCCCTTATAAACATTTTACCTTGAAACTCATCAGCAAACTTGTCACGTTTTTAGGGAAGTTCATCATTCACTTCTCCCCCTCTAAAGAAGATTGTAATGAAGAATAGGGCTTAAGTGAAATTGGATTTACCATGAAACTAATGAAACAGAAGCTTCTGGGCCCCTCACTTGCAAGGCCCATACCTAAGTTTGTATTCTTAACGGGAACACCAAGAGTATATACTCTTCAAACCCCACAAAATCTGGGTCATTCCAGGGCTGAAGGCTCTTCAATCCACCAAAAATATATGCATCCTACAAAGTGGTCCTGAGGAAGAACTACTGATGCCCCAAACTGTAGCATTTCTCAAGGGTTCGCTTTTCCCCCATGTAATCAACTTACAATGAGACTGAATCTGAATAGCACCGTAATCTACTGGTAAATGAAATTTCGGGGCTACAGTCAAGAGAGTGTCTGTCTGCCACTTAACCATCCATCTGGAATCCTGAGTACAGCATGAGAAACAACTGCCCTAACTGAGCATGCACCTGCCTGCAAAAGTGTGGCCTCTGTCAGTGGCAAGCTCAAAATATTCCTTAGTAAGTGGTCAATGAGTTTACCAGAAGAATAAGATACATGATATTCCTGTGAGCCTAGCATTTTTTCTCACTACAGGTTTACTTCTGTTTAACACACAATTAGGTGCTAAAGAGATGGACATTAATTAGACAGTCCCTGCCTTCCTGGGTGGTGCAAACAGTTAATGAATTTGGCAGCTAACTGCAAGGCTGGAGGCTTGAGTGCACCAGAGGTGCCACAAGAAAGATCCGAAATCTACTTCCAGAAAATCAGCCAGTGAAAACCTTATGGTGCTTAGTGCTACTCTCACCATAGGGTCACCATGAGTCACAGTTGACTCAGTGGCAATGGGTTGGCCTTCAAGAAGTCTTCAGATCAGCCTGTATGATCTCTCCCTGGAGTAGCAAATGACCATCATAAGGAACTCAATTTTAAGACTCCAGGATAACGAGTGTCTACTTCTCTCTCAGTCATTAAGGTGCAACATTCATTGCCAGAAGGGAAACACCCCCTGCGCTCCAACTGTGTGCCAGGCACTTTCCAAAATACCTTCCATGACATTTACACTCAAGTAGCCCTGCTGTGAAAGCAGAAATTCTTAATAAATCGATCTGAGTATATGGCAAACTTTATTACTCATTAATAAAGAAAATAATAGTTAGGTGGCATTGCATTTTCAAAAAGAGAGGAAGGAAGAAAGGGAGGAAGGAAAGAAGGAAGAAAAGAAAGAAAGGAAGGAAGAGAAAGAAAGAAAATCAGGAGAGAACAGATTGCATATAGTAAAGGAGGAAATGTTTATACCTGTGTCTGGTCTACCACAGGCAAACGGTGAACAATTTCACAGAGCTGTTGGCCTGGCAAAGCCATCAAATTGCCATCCCTTTATCAATTGGCATGAGTTAACACTTAGAACATCAAAAATTCAGAACCTATAATTTCTGTAATTCCAGACACTAACTGTTAATCAGAAAAAAAAAAAGGTATTGTATCAGAGAGGTTAAAACAAACAATTGGACTGTGGCTTTTAATTAGAGGAACCAAGCAACAGGGTTTCATCTCTAGCAAGGAACCAGTTACCACACAGATACTAGATGGTCACGTGGGCTCGTCAGCTGGACACAGCTCCTACTGCTTCTTGGGCCACTATTCAGTAATTTTTCTGGCGTTTAATCCAAGTCACTGGACACAGTTTGATTAATTCTAAGTTTTAGGACAAAATTTTTTTTACAGATGGAAAAGTCCAAGGCCATTCAGAAGATGAAGCTGCCAGGATTCAAACCCAGATCTTTAAAAATTCAGAGCCCATGCTGGAAGCCTGGAGCTTCGTTCCAATTTTGCTAGAGTCCGTCCTGACACCACTTGTACAAAGACCAGAGACATTTATTACTAAACTCTAAAGGATACTTCTTTTCGTGGAAAAGCTGTGATAGAGGGTATAGAGAATTGTGTGTCATCTCCATGTTGTTAATTCAAGGCCATAGACAACAAGCACGTCGCTACTGCTCTTCAGAGTAGAGAAGCACAAATATTCCATTGTCCACTGTAACTACCGTTGTTTTGAGTTGCTGTCGGGTCAGCTCTGACTCGTGGTAATCATATGCATAATAGAAGGAAAGGTTGCCTGCCGCTGTGCCATCTTCACGATCGCTGGTGTGTCGGTATGTTTCAGTCTATTGCTGTGGCTGTTGCGTAGGACCTTTCAACCTAGAGGGCTCATCTTCCAGCACTGTATCAGACAATATTCTTTCGTGATCCATAAGGTTTATCAGTAGATCACCAGGCCTTTCTTCCTAGTCTGTTTTATTCTGGAAGCTCCATTGTAACTTGTCCACCATAGATGACCCTGCCGTATTTGAAATATCAGTGGCAGTAGCTTTCCTAGAAACATGCAAGTTATTGCAGGACAACAAACTGACAGATGGGTGGTGGACTGTATCCTTAAAAGTCAATAGACTTGCTTTTATGTTGGCAATGAATATTGAATAGACCACGGACTGCCAGAAGAATGAACAAATCTGTCTTAGACGAAGTACAACCAGAATGCTCCTTAGAAGCAAGGATGGCGAGACTGCGTCTCACATACTTTGGACATGTTGTCAGGAGGAACCAGTCCCTGGAGAAGAACATCAACGAGACAGATTGACATAGTGGCTACAACAATGGGCTCAAACCGCAACAATTGTGAGGATGGTGCAGGACCACGCGGTGCTTCGTTCTGTTGTACATGGGGTCGCTATCCGTGGGAATGAACTCGAGGTCACCTGACGACAACAACAGCTATAAATGTGGAAAAGATGATCTCTTTTTCTTTCTCTCTTTTTTTTTTTATTGTGTCCTAAGTGAAAGTTTACAATTCATTTTCTCATACAAAACCTTATACCCACATTGTTATTTGGCCCTAGTTGCTCTCCCTACAATGTGACAGCACACTCCTCCTCTCCACCCTGTATTTCCCATGTCCATTCAGCCAGCTCCTGTCCCCCTCTGCCTTCTCAACTTGCCTCCAGACAGGAGCTGCCCACTTAGTCTCATATGTATACTTGAGCCAAGAAGCTCACTCCTCACCAGTATCATTTTCTATCTTACAGTCCAGTCTAATCTTTGAAGAGTTGGCTTCTGGAATGGTTTCAGTTTTGGGCTAACAAAGAGTCCTGGGACCACAACCTCTGGGTCTCTTTCTTTTATCAAGTATCATGAATGCAAAATCTTACTTGAAGTCACTTTCATGCCCTCATATGTAACAAATGAGTCAGAAACACCCCTCTCCTGCAGTTGCCCCAGTTTAGAGTACTAAGCAGCCTCAAGGAGTTTGATTAGGATTAACTGCACCATTACATTGCTAACGCTAACTTGGGCAAGTCCTTGTCTTTGGATTTTAGCTTTTTCTCTCAAGCATTTATCTGAAAAGGGAGAGAAGTATTTTAAACGTCCTTGAATATCCCTTCCGGCTCTAAATTTTTTTTTTTTTTTTTAACTTGGAAAAGTTTCTGTTCTCATCTCTTCCAACAAGATTATCATTATTTTCATGATCCCCCTGAATGATCTCATAGAATTAATTAGTACTCAGTTACATCCTGGCAAAAAACCAAACCCATTGCCGTGGAGACAATTCTGACTCATAGTGACCCTATAGGACACAGTAGAACTGCCCCAAAGAGTTTCCAAGGAGCACCTGGTGGATTCCAACTGCCGACCTCTTGGTTAGCAGCTGTAGCACTTAACCACTATACCACCAGGGTTTCCGTATATCCTGACAGCCTAGTGTAACTTGAAGTTATCAGCAGTTACCTGTCCAAAATACCTTTGCAAAAGAAGTCTGTTTTAGGCCTGTTAACATCGTGCCTGAAGCAGTGGTCTCCCTGGCCTTCTTTTTTTGGCAAGGCTTTGGCAGAGAAGGATATGCGATAACACATTTTTTTTTTCTTTCCTTTATTGTTACGGAAGAAAGGAAGCCAAGGAAATGAGCTCTAAATTTAGTGAGCACTTCCAAGGCCAAGCACTGTGTTGGGGGCTTGGTGTATTTTATCACAGTTAATATCCCAACAACCTTGAAGACTAGGTACTGCTGTTTCCACTTTACCTGTGAGGAAAAGGAAACTCAAAGAGGTTAATTAATTTGATCAGGCCAAGGAACTCGTGAAGGTTACCAGTGTGGTCTAACTCTGAAGCTCTTCCCTTCCATATAAGAATGCTTATCTTTCAGGAGCTATCAAGACCTCCAAATAAATTAGTCTTCTTAGACCATGTGCGTTAATTTGACAAGACTGCTTCGTTTGTGACGTAAAAAAAAACTTGTTGCGATCAAGTTGATTCCGACTTGTTGCGACCCTACAGGACAGAGTAGAACTGCCCCAAGGTTTCCATGGCTGTCAATCTTTGCGGAAACAGACTGCCCCATCTTTCTCCTGTGGGGCGGCTGGTGGATTCAAACTGCCAACCTTTTGGTTAGCAGCTGTAGCTCTTAACCACTGTGCCACCGGAGCTCCTTTGTGACATCATGTTATATTTTGTTTTAGTTTAATGGACAGATTTTCTGGCATCTGAAATGTTATGAGGTGGAGGGCTCAACACTCCTGGGACTCAGGGATCAGTAGAGAAGTCAGACCAGGCACACTGCTGCCTCCTCAGACACATACAAAGGAATTTTCCAGGCAAACAAGCAAGCAAGGTGATTTCGTCTGAAATTCATTTTTGCTGCTTGCCTTATAATAATAATTCCGGTCCAGAAAGCAAGCAGCAAAAGCGTGAATGTAGGAGTAAATCACCTAGCTATTTGCATATCAGGAAGCACTGGTGGGTTCAAACAGCATGCTTTCAGCTTGGCAGCCAAGTGCTTATCTATTGTACCAGCAGGGCTCCTACCTTATGAAATAGGTGCTATTATTATCCATCATTTTGTAATGCAGGAACTTAAGGCTTAGAGTCATTAAGAAAATTGCTCATTATTACAAAACTCTTAAGTAGAAGAATCTAAATTGAGATTCCAGGCTGGTCATGTTCCAAAACCCAGGCTCTTAACTCCTAACTTCTTATCATGACAGTCCAGAAATGCCTATGTACTTCAGAAAATTTCCCCAGGTCATGTGAGACCTAGCCACTGTTTCAATGTTGATTTTTCATGAAGGTTAAATAGAAAATAAGAATCATTAGAAACTGTTTTATACAAAATCAAAGTAAAGCAAAATGGCCCTCTAAGATTTAACCTACATTCAAGAAAGACCACATTCTCTTCTCCTAACTTTATCAAAGCTTTTCTAAATTTTAATTTGCAAGAGTCTAATCTCAAGATAAGAGGCATTGGTGTTTCGGTGGTAGGATTCTCTCTCAGCTTCCGTGCAGAAAACACGGGTTCTATTTTTGGACAATACAGGCTCAAGCATAGCCACTGCCCATCTGTCAGAGGAGGCTTGCGTGTTGCTAGGATGCTGCCAGGTTTCAGTGGAGCTTCCAGACTAAGATAGACTAGGAGGAAAGAGCTGGCGACCTACTTCTGAAAATCACAAATGAAAACTCTACGGATCACAGCGGTCTGAGCCGCAACCCTTCAGAGGGATGGTGCAGGACTGGGTGGCATTTCATTCCATTATGCGTGAAGTTGCCATGAGTCTAGGGGGACTTGAGAGCAGCTCACGACAACCCCAAGATAAAGATGTTGACATTTGTGGGTGTTTTAAATGCTTAACTGTTATATTAGTCACCGTTTACTGAGTGCCTCCTACATGCCAATTACGATTATTTAACTGGAATTTTTAGACACTATTTTTTCCACAGTTTTCTGAATTTTGTAATAAGAAAACAGCATCCCATGTTCTTTCTTACTACTTTTAGGAGAAATGATAATGTTTTGGAAGCAACGTGATTCCTTTTTGCCAGGGCTGCTTACCTCTGTAGAATCAATTTCATTTCACTAAAACAAGACAAAACACAACCACCTAGAACGAATTTCATTTATCCCATTGTTTTCTCTTTTTCTTTGACTTAAAAATCTAAGTGGAGAGAGCAGTGTCACATTAGTCTCTGCAGTATTTTTGGATGCTTTTATTCCATCGGTCTCAATAAGCTGCATCTACAAACTCCATCTACAAAGTTTAAAGAGGCATTTGCCCACCCTGAGCTCCCCTCAGAGGCCTTGACTGACATATTTTCCACTGATTTTAAATAAGGATTCCTTATTGTCCTTTGTGACCAATGGGAACAGCAATCACGTGTCATGGATTTTCAAGATTATTTGCATTTGCAGGAACCCTGGTGGCGCAGTGGTTAAGCACCTGGCTGCTAACCCAAAGGTCAGTGGTTCCAACCTACCAGCCTGTCTGCAAGATAAAGATGTGGCAGTCGGCTTCCATAAAGATTTACAACATAAGAAACCCTATGGGGCAGTCCCACTCTGTTATATGAGGTAGCTATGAGTCGGAATCAACTAGATGACAACGGTTTAGTTGTTTTTTTTTTTTTTTTGGTTTTTCTACTTGTAAAATTTCTGCTCTCCCCCCCTACCCCCACCGGAGTCCACTCAGCCATATGAGATCAAATGGCTAAAAATGAAAAGGAATGTGGATCTTTCAGATCTTGGTAACGTGAAGTTGTCAAGGATTTCATTTTACTTCAATCCACAATCAGCAGGCATGGAAGCAACAATCCAGAAATCAAATGAAGTATTGCATTGGGCAAATCTGCTGCAAAAGACCTCTTTAAAGTGTTGAAGAGCAAAGATGTCACTTTGAGGGCTAAGGCGCATCGGACTCAAGCCATGGTATTTTCAATCGCCTCACATGCATGCGAAAGTTGGACAATGAATAAGGAAGACGGAATAAAATTTCATGCCTTTGAATTATGGTGTTGGAGAAGAATATTGAATATACCATAGACTGCCAGAAGAACAAATGAATCTATCTTGGAAGACGTGCAACCAGAATGTTCCTTAGAAGCAAGGATGGCAAAACTTCATCTCATGTACTTTGGACACGTTATCAGGAGGGACCAGTCCTTGGAGAAGGACATCATGCTTGGTAAAGTAGAGAGTCAGCAAAAAAGAGGAAGACCCTCAATGAGATGAATTGACACAGTGGCTGCAACAATGGGCTCAAACATAGGAACAATTGTGAGGATGGTGCAGAACTGGCCAGTGTTTCATTCTGTTGTGTATACGGTCACTTTGAGCCTGAACCAATTTGGTGATATCTAACAACAACAACGTGATGTTGGCAGCTGTCAAACAGAGCTGCCAACTAAGTAGGATTGAAAATGTCCTTTGTAAATATAATAATGTAGCCCTTGTACCCAGATATGCAAAGACTGAATAGTCCATTCCACCACACTCAGCTGCTCATACCCAGTGGCAATCACCAGCCATATCGTTACTTTCTGTTAGGGTCACGTATATAATCAGAGACATAGCCGGCTGGATGGAGTCATTCCTGCAAAGCTATACAAATTGGTAATTTTGTGAGTTGATGTATTTTTTAATGTTCAAATGGAAGCACTTTTTTTATCATTCAGGTGTCACATATTCAGAATCCTTTTGTGCCCACCTACCTAAAGTCTGTCACTGTCCCCCAGTCAGTCACATTCACATTAAACTGTTTCATTTTGGTAAAGAAGGTAGGCTAGTACTTAACACTCACAGGATTCTACCTTTGGTTACATCTGCTGTCTGTTTTCCAAACCAAAACATAAGCTCCCTGAGAGCGGACACAGGTGAATGTTGTTGGCAGGTGTACCTACAGAGCCCAGCACATTCACAGAGTGAACGGTGAGAAAGTGAGTGAACACATGCGCCCATGAATAATGAAGGCGACAATAAGTAGCTGAATTAGTAAAATATCCTGGGCAAAGATGGTTTCTGTCCAATGCAAAAGGGTCAGGTCCTTAAGATCCTAATTATTCCTAGGGAGTTTTAACCTTTCAATGCCTATGTGTTTTGTGCCCTCAATTGATTTTTTTTTTTTTTTTGAAGTACCTAAATTGGGGGTGAAGAGATTTGGGAATAGAAAGCCACACAAGTTGCAAATCTTTTTTTTTTTTTTTAATTCAAGGGATATATTTTCCAGGCAAGTCCCATTCCAAATATAAAAAGAAAATTCAAAATTCTAGCTCTAATACTAGTTTTAACGTACTGATATTTGTCTTTACAGGTATAGAAAATGATGAAGAAATCAAACAGTTAGATGAAGAAATCAAGGAGCTAAATGAATCCAATTCTCAGATGGAAGCTGACATGATTAAACTCAGAACTCAGGTAACAGTTTTTCGAAGCCCTAAACGTTAGCTGTGTATATGTGCTCTCACACTGGAGGAACGTGTCAACAAACCATTAGAACAGATGCCACTCCCTTTTTTTTCTTTACTCATTGTTTTTCATCCTTCATTTTTCTACTCTATATGTTGGTCTTCTGCTGAAATAGCACCAGTGGCCACATTTGCTGCAACAGAGAAACCATTGGTTTTCTTGTTTTCTGTTTTTTGTTATGTTTGTTTTTAAAGAAATACCATCATGAATAGTCATCCCCAGAGGATGGCCTATTCCTTCAGCAGATGAGTTATTTTTCTCCCAAGACACGTTAGGACTTTAATATTATTTAATCGCTTTATATTTGACAGCCAGTATTACCAGGATTACAAATAAGGGGTGCCTGTACCTAAGGCTTAACTCCTCAGTGCCTGGTGCTTGTAGCTAAGCTTCCATGTATGTGCCGAATTCTCAGGGACCCAGGCCTCAGCCTGCACAGGTACACAGAAGTGTACAGCTGGCCAGTCTGCATTGAGGAAGGAGGGAGGGAAGAGAGGTTTATTGAGCACCTACTAAGTGCCAGATATCAGAGTGGTTGTAGTCATGTAATCTCATTTCATTCTCACCAATGGTCCACAAGGTAAGTGCTACCAGCCTTATATTACAGATGGAAAATCTAAGGTTCAGAGAGGTGAAGTGCTTCAGCTAAACCAAGGTCACACACCCCACCGATGGGGAATTTGCACTTAGGTCTTTCTGACTTCCAAGCCACATGCAGTGCCGAGCGTGCCTTCCACTAGCCTTTGAATCGCTTAACGTAGGCTCTAGGAGTAGATGTCCATTGCTGGTAAAGGGACCCTCTCCACTGTGTTAACACAGGTAAGGCGAGATATTGCTATTCCACTAGAAACAATATCTCTACCTCTGATCATCACTGTGGACTTGGACCATCTAACCCAAACAGGGCACTCTCCAAGTAGTACACAGTATTCGTGAATATTCTTAGGAAATGCGTCGGCATCCTCCGTAAAGTTAGTTCAGTTGGCTAGGCATGAGTTCAGAGAGCTAGTGATTATGATGGCAAAACCAGCAGCTATCGTTTACTCAGTGTTTACTCTAGGCAGATCTAAGGGCTTTGCATGGATTAAGTAATGGAGTCCTCCTAACACCCTCATGAGGTAGGTCCTCTCGTTAGCTTTATTTTAATAGATGAAGAAACTAAGGCTCAGAGGGATCAAGTAACTTGCCCAAGGTTTAATAATGACAGCCATTAGTGGTCAACAGCTCTGCTCTGTCACCTGTTGCTGCTCTTCCATACATTCATGGGGGGCACAAAAGCGAAGATATCCTCAGGGGATGTGGGCCTCCAGAGCAAGTGAATGGAATTTCAACGGTGCCCCCGCCAAGTGCAAGGACGAAACAAAGGGAAGAAAATTTCTACTTGGCCGTAATTGTTGCTGTTAAATTGTTTTGATACCAACCTGTTTACTGAAATCCGTGGGTATCAGTCTATTGATCTTTCCAGTTCTGTGCCTCAGCACTTATAATTGTGCTGAAGCCTTAGCCAGATTCTGTCTATTTGTCCTGGCCAAACAGATCGGAGTTCTCCTTAAAGCTTACCTAAACTTTGGGTTTGGAAGATAAAGTGACAGTCATGTGGTTTTTCTCGACCATTGGAGCAGCCGAGTTCACGGAGGGAGCCTCTTGGTCTCAGAGGACTCCACGGCCACAAGAGTATTCCATGGATCTCTTTTTCTGGTAAAGGAAATGAGATAACCAAATCAGCAATAATTTGCTTGGTTGGGTAAGGTAAAAATATCTGTTGTCGTTGGGTGCGGTCAAGTCGATCCTGACTCATAGAGACCCCGTGCAACAGAGAGAACTGCCCCATAGGGTTTTCTTGGTGGTGATCTTTATAGACGTAGATTGCCAGGTCTTCTTCCCTTGGAGCCACTGAGTGGGTTTGCACTGCCAACCTTTTGATTAGCAGCCGAGCACTTAACTGTTTACGCCACCACGGCTCCTTAAAAAAATCTACCCTTGTGTTTTATTTCGTTCATAAGGTTGAAAATCTTGAATGATTATTGCACATTTCAAAGCAATTCTTGATGACTTCTAATTTTCTTATCTGGCCCCTGGAGTTAAATCCATACCCCATTGGGTGGTTTCAAACATGGTACCTTTTGAAAACCCAGGAAGTGTGTCTTTCCCTCTATCTGAGTGCCTTCCTGTGCGGTGAAGACCCAGGTTTGCAATGTCTTTGTTCATTGATGGATGGGAAACTGCTCTAGTCCTCTTCCTCCCCACAAACAGTTCTCACCCTCCAGCTGTAAGGAAAGCCTCAACTGCTAGAGCTTAGCCAAGAGCCATGTCAGGATAAATGCTGTGCTCACCTAGAGCGAAGCTTCCCTGTAGTGAAGAATACAGAACCCTACTGAATCCTCTTTGGCTGAAGAGCCATGAAGACTAGAAATACATGACAAATCACTGTGCACGCTGGGTTTCCCTCCTCAGGAATTGTTGTATCTCTGTTTCTTCTCACTAGCTTGTTTTTCACTCTTGATATCAGAGGTGAACATTTGCTTCTAACTGCGTCTATTTATGTCTGGTGCCAAAAATTAATTTTAAGCGTTAATGTTTATTCTCATTGACATGGCTAATGAAAGATACACGTAGGAGTGGGTCAGTTTATACTATGAAAAGCAAGCTCAAGTTCTTAAAAGTGAGCTGGGAACACAGAAATAGTTCAGAGGGCTGAGGATGCACCAAGCCACATATTCCCTAAGCCTTGCTGTTGGCGGGGCTGGAGCCCATGTGCTTAAGTACGGGTAAGGATGGGGATTGAAGATCAGTCTCAAATACTGAGCTAGGCAGATGGCAACACAGGCAACATAAGGTCATGGTCATCTCTTAAATAGGCTAGACCTTGGACAAAACTTATTAGAAAACGACTTGTGCTGATGCCTTAACGAGCTCCCTTTCTTTACGCACCCGGTCCGCATGCCCTGTTGGATGGTGCTTTGAGTCTGGCTTTCCAGGTTTATAAAGTCACACGTGCTCTACTGATTGAGCCTCCTACTTGTCTCAAAAAAAAAAACACACTGGAACATTAAGGTTCTGATGCTTTGCTAAGGAGTCTCATGCTCTCATTCCCTTAGCTGAGCAATACCAGAAAGGGGAGGCGATTCCACACTTGTATATATTTTTGACAAATCTGACCTGAGATCAAGGCAAAGTTTTCCCAAGGGCCACCTAACATATTAAATCACACTATAACACAGTGGAAACCCTGATGGAGTAGTGGTTAAGAGTTCGTCTGCTAACCAAAAGATCAGCAGTTTGAATCCAACAGATGCTCCTTAGAAACCCTGTGGGGCAGTTCTACTCTGTCCTATAGGGAGAAGCCCGTGGGTGGGGCAAACAGTTAGAGCTCAACTGCTAGCCAAAAGGTCAGCAGTTCAAACCCACCCAGAGGCGCCTCAGAAGACAGGCCTGATGATTTGCTTCTGAAATCTCGCAGCCTTGAAATCCCTGTGGAGCACAGTTCGACTCTCCACACCTGGGGTCGCCATGAGTCAGAATCAACTTGATGGCAGCTAACACCACCACCATAATAAAGGGAATGTATGCTTGTTCCCAGAGTCCGAACCCATAAAAGGCAAGAACAACCAGTGAGATGTTATGAGGTAAACAAGAACTGATATGACGTTCTCCCCTGAAACGTGCGAGCTGAGGATGTCAGAGCTGGTTTCTGAGCTCCAGGCCCTCCTGAGAGGCCTTGAAAGTGGGCTCTGACCCTCACCTGTAGTCTCCCTCTTATCTGCTTTACACACTGTTGTTGTTAGGTCCCGTCAAGCTGGTTCTGCTAGTCATAGCGACCCTGTGGACAACGGAACGAGACACTGCCCGGTCCTGCGCCATCCTCACAATCGTTGCTGTGTTTGAGCCCATTGTTGCAGCCACGGTGTCAGTCCATCTCATTGAGGGTCTTCCTCTTTTTCTCTGACCCTCTACTTTGCCAAGCATGATGTGCTTCTCCAGGGACTGGTCCCTCCTGATAATATGCCCTACCTTTACATACGAGGGTTCCATATACACTTTCAATTTAAAATATATTCTGCTGCTTAAAAAATTTCATAAACTGACAATCAAACCTAAACCCCTCATATTACAACTGAGGAATCTGAGGTCCAGTTAAGACATGCCAAACTTCCAAGGTCACATATCAAAGTAGCAGCAGAAGAGAAACAAGAACCCTGGAAATCTAAAGTAGCAGCGTTTCATTGTCTCTTTATTTAAAATGGTTGGAAAAGTTATCTTTTGTTTTTAGTATTATCGAGTCAGGGATTGCTTAGCTAAATTCATTTCTAATTCCTACTTTTCACGTTAGCCGTACCTGGATTTTGTATATTATGCACTTTGAATCTCTTAGAGAACAGGGGAAATTATAGAGAGAAGGAAAAAAAAAAAGGAACTTGATCAAACCATTTATAAATTTCAAATATCTGTCCAGGGTGAGACAATCTCCCCTGCCATTCTCGGTAGAAAGATGTTAGCGGTGCCATCTCTAACCCAAGAGTTGTTCTTATTAAAATGTAGAATACAATTTGTTCACTACCCGGTTGCAAGAATTCAAATCTAGAGCAAATACACCGTTGTTTAATTGAATAGATGATTTCACCAAATTGGAATGTGTTTGAACAGTATTAAGGGTGAAGTCTTTTGGTTCAAGTTAGTACAATCAAGACAACTTCACTGCACCTGAGAAATCCAGACATTCTTATGCTCTGCAGTGCAATCATAAGGGATCTGTTTACCGGAACACATACCCAGATCAGAAACACTAAATTCCTGCCCCATTACAGAATCTCTGGATTACACTTTGCCCCCATTGCAATTCAGCACCAGCAAAATTGTTGAAGTTGCTACCAGGCTGGCTATTTTCCCAGTCTCAATTCAGCTGAATTCAATGCAACACATATTTTGAGGTGCTTATGACCTGCCAGGCCCCCCTGCTAGGCCTACGCAAGATTCTATTCTGAATTCCACAAGATTACTCATCACACCCCAAAAAGGTTTGTCATCCCAATTCAACTCATTTCCTATTAACATTTATTGACCACTTATTACCATGAAGAGTACTGGCACAGAGATACAAAGGGGTAAAACTCATTCTCTGCCCTCATGCAACGTATACAAATTGCTTGTTATAGAGCATAGAAAAAAAAGTGCCTGCTAAGGAACACAAAGGAAGTGTAAGATAAGCATGGGAGCAATACAACACCAGGAAGAGTGAGGTAAGTAAAGCTGGATGTGAACCGTGAATGTTCTAAGGGCCTTTAGAATTGGAGAGACCACACCACCCTCGTTGTCAAAGTCCAGAGTGAGAGTCTCTAAAGAAGGAAAAGTCTTTAAGAATGGGCCCAAAATGAAATGGAGGATTTCAGCAAAGATGAGGGAGATGGGAAGAGATCATTCCAGGCATAGGGAGGCACAAGAACAAAACGATGGCAGGGAGAGTAGGAAACATATTCCCAAGCAGTGAAGTTGTCTACTGTGGTAAAATGGTCAGATCCACCATAGCTGTTCTGTTAGGGAGGTGGTTAGACAGGACGAAGTATTAGACTACAAAGGGAAGTAGTACTTTGAGGCTAGATTGTTACCTAGTTGAGAAATTGTATAGGTTCTGTCTTGGTGGGCTAAATGAACGAGTATTGAACATCTTAATATTAAGGATAATTAAATTTGCTTCTTCTGAGCTTAGTAGGCTAGTTAACCTTGTGATTAGAGTCTTGGGTCACAGTATTTCTGCACGATTTATTAGATAACAGGTTGTTCTACCTTTGACTTAAAATTTCTATATGTAATTCAGCCTCCTTATAATTCCTAAATACCAATTTCTATTCATTTTCAAGCATATAACCGGTCTTCAAAGACACAAAATTAATGGTGGAAGGCATTTTTCCCCTTAGCAAAGACACATTCCTTGAATTTATCTGCTTCCACCATCCCACTCTTCACTTCTTTGAATACTTGTATATTTTATGCTTATTCTGCAAATGTTTTTAAAACCATATCAGACCATCCTGGGTACTCAGTCAAGACCAGGATCAGCAAACCTTTTCTGTAACAGACCAGATAGTAAACATTTTAGACTTTTGGACCATGTAGTCTTTGTTGCAGTGACTCAGCTCTGCCCTGATAGTATGGAAGTAGCCATAGACAATATGTACAGAAATGAATGAGTGTGACTGTGTTCCAGTAAAACTTTATGTGGACACTGAAATTTGAACTTGACATGTTTATGTCAGAAGTTTTTTTTTCCTCCATTAATATCCTTCTTTTGATTTTTTTCAACCATTTAAAAATATTTTAAAAATTCTTAGCGCAGGGGTTTTATGTTCTTGGCTCACAGGCCAAACCCATCACCATCAAGTCGATTCCGACACATAGGGAACCTATAAGACAGAGTAGAACAGCCCCATAGGGTTTCCAAGGAGCAGCTGGTGGATTCGAACTGCCCATCTTTTGGTTAGGAGCTGAGCTCTTAACCACTGTACGTACCATCAGGACTCCACAAACACAAACAACAGGGTGAAATTGACCTCCGGACTGTACTTTGCCAATTCTTGGTCTAGACAACAACTGGTCTTATGAAATGCTTACTTAGGCCCAGAAAGTGAGATGGCGTAAACTTGTTTGTGTAACATGCAGGGTTTGACCTAGACCCATTTATCATCCTGCCTGCAAATAAAGACAACGTTCTCGAAAAAGGAGTAGGATATGCAATATACCTGTTTGCTAGCAGTTTGTACAGGCTTAATTTTTTAAGTAGAGAGTCAGAAAGAGAATGCTGAGCAAGTTCCTATCTTTGCCGTGAGGAAGTAGATGTTCATCAACAATGTAGACTGAGATTAAAACCAAACCCATTGCCTTGAAGTGGATTCCAACTCATAGCAACCCTATGAGACTCAGGTTAAAAACTGAATACCAAACCCACTGCCATCGAGTCGATGCTGACTCGTAGTGACCCTATAGGACAGAGTAGAACTGCTCGACAGAGTTTCCAAGGAGCATCTGGCAGATTCGAACTGCCGACCTCTTGGCTAGCAGCTAACAACACTATGCGACCAGGGACTCAGGTTAGTGCAGTGGAAATGCTGTCAATGATAAATGACAACTTTCTTCTTTTCCCAGAGGCTAAGAAAAGTTAATGGGTGGCCTAGGAGCACATTGTTAATGACAGGTAGAACCGGGATTCTACCCCAGGCCTCCTAAATCAAAGTCTAAACAACAGCAACAACAACAAAAAAACCAAACCCATTGCTATCAAGTGGATTTCAATTCATAGAGACCCTATAGGACAGAGAACTGCTCCATAGGGTTTCCAAGGAGCGGCTGGTGGATTCGAACTGCTGACCTTTTGGTTAGCAGCAGAGCTTTTAACTTCTACGCCACCAAGGCTCCCAACATATATCTAACATTTCTATTTTTTAAAATGATGAAGTCTCTGTTTTCTGACATCCCTTCTGAAAATCGGTGTAGGGTTGGCATGCTGTTCTGGTTCAGAAGATGGTAATTTTCCTAAGCCAAAAACAGACTGATACAAATCACTTAAGGCATCCAAGGAGTCCCAGTGCCCTTTGTAACAAATGCTTTGAAAGTACATTTATTTAGACTGCATATTTTGTTCCACTGTTGAGTGAAACCAACAAAATATTTACTCTACTCTGGAGAAGGGCAAAGAATTTATAAGTAGGCTCACCCGGCCTGGTGTAGAGCCTTAGCTAACAACTCTAGTCACACCATGTGGGAAGTTATGATATAACTTCTCTTGGATTTATGGACCACAGGAAGACTCTTCACCCTTCTCAAAGGGGTTGTCAAATTTTCGATATAGAACACAGGTTGAAAGAGAAATTTATCTAAAATGTGCCACCATTAATAACGGTTGGGAGGCAGGCAAACAAGCAGCAAAAGTTAAATTGACCCCTAGCAAGTGGAGATACTAAACAGCCCAAGACAGAGCCTAAGGCTTGGTGTTTGCCCTTAAAGACTCTTAAATTGTCTTCTCCATTCTCATGGAAATCAGGAAGACACACAAAAAATTGTTGGAGAGCAACAGAATGGTAAAAGGCAAGTGGGCTGGAGCCCAGAAAGGCTTTCTGAAGACAGAGGACTTTGAAGAGCCTAAGGGATGGTCGAAGAGCTGTAGCTAGCACCAAGGCATCATTGTTACATAGAAATCCCCAGGTAGAAAGGCGAGGAGTAGCCACTCTCCTCTTTGTCCATGTGTAAATCCTTGTACCCACTGCTTCTACTGTGCCTCCACCCCTGTGTGTTTCCTATTCATTCTCCTTCTGATTAAAAACCCATATCCTATGTGATAATTTTGTCACCTCCCTAAATTATATTTCAAACACAGAAAAAGCATATCTGTTCAAATTGATATTCTCCAGTAACTTACTAAGCAGGCCATTTCTGTTCTGACCCACACAAAGGGTCACCATCCGGTCTGAGCGTAACACAGAAAGCCCTGTAGAGAGTTACAAAATCCACTTTGAAAACAAAATAAGGAAAAGCTGCCCTTCAGGGGCCTAACTAAAAGGCTAGGCGAGATGGATCAGGCCATACATCAACTCATGAGCTTGTTATTCTCATCAGATGAGTCAGTTGACATGGGAACACTAATTTGATAATTACAAGAAAAACAAATGAGAAAGTTGTTGTGGGAGAAATAAACCCATTTGATATTGAGAGGGCCTCTCTAAGTCCCTGAGAGAACATTGTGGACTGCTGAATCCTTTCAAAGGGGGAACCCCACATGAAGGTAGGCATCGCCTGAGAGTGTCTAGCAAAAGTGGGACCACTGGTTTCTGACAAAGAGTCTGGGATTGAGGTTAGCGAATGACAGACAGGAGGTACTGAAAGGGAGAGAGCATGAGACTTAAAAAAAAAAAAAATGGCAAACCAAATACCTGAAGGATAATAAGAAAATGGGAAAAGGTGAAATAGAGGGGAAAAAAGAAAAGAAGCTCATGAGAGATGGATTCAAGAGTAACAAGTGGGGAAAGAAGAAGGAACAGGATGGGCAAGGGAGCTCTTCGACCTCATGGATCGGTTAGTGGAGAAAGATGGATCCAGAGCAAATGAAGAGGCATGCCTTGGGGCCCTTGTGCCCTACACTGTGTGATGCAAAACTGCAGAGACCATCATACAGACAAGGGGCAGCTCTGGTGCCGTATCTGGGAAATTTGTTGGGTAAGTAAGTACTAGAGTGTCTGGTTATTATGTGGAGGCCAGGGAGGCACCCACAGTAAAGGGTTCTTTACCTTGGCGATAACATTCAATCTAGACTCTTCAGAGGAAAAAAAGAGTGGGACAGGAAGTCATGATAGGTCTTTATCTGGTCTACAAAAGAATTGATGCTATCATATGTAGATAAAAGCAGAGTGCGTATATGGCATTCATCTAAGAAGACGATAACATGTGTGGGTCAGCAGAGAACTGTGCTCCAGAAGGTGTACAATGGCTGATTTTTCGGAAGTAGATTTCTAGGCCTCTCTTCCAAGGAGCCTCTGGGTGGACTTGAACCTCCAATCATCAGGTTCTCAGCTGAGAGCTTTAACAGTATGCCCCACTCAGTGACTTTATAAAATTAGATTCAGGCTAAAAAAGAATTAGTACTAGAAGCAAGTCAGTAAAATGCAGGGTAATATAGAGAAAAAGTAGTCATATGATTAAATGTGCAATGACAAACAATTGTTGTAAAAATGGAATGGACGTTGAGACAGCTCAGGAACCTACGTTACACTAACCCCACTCAGAAAGACAAGCCGTTACAGTCAAGTTGCCAAATTTCCAAGTGTAATGAATAAAAAACATAAAAATAAAGCCTGAAAACGCGAAATTTTTAACTCTGAAGCCTTTTTATTTAAGCAAAAAAGTTCTTACTTTGCATCTGATAGAACTGTTGTCACTCAACGCAAAAGCACATGCTTCCCTAACGGCTTGCCTTGTATTACATGTTACACAAATTTGTGCGTTTTAGATTACCACAATGGAGAGCAACCTGAAGACGATAGAAGAGGAGAACAAAGTAATTGAACAGCAAAATGAGTCTCTTCTTCATGAGCTGGCCAATTTAAGCCAGTCTTTAATTCATAGTCTAGCTAATATCCAGCTGCCACATATGGTAAGTGACTGAGAGTGCGAGATAAGGAACTTGGCAATCTTCCGCAGTGCACAGCATAACGTAGATGTCTTTTTTTTTTTTTTTTTTAATTCTTTATTTTTATGGTTCTTCAACCGTTGGATATTTGTGGTTACTACCCTGAAACCATAAAGTTAACTGCTAAAAAACATTGGTGGGGCTGATCCAATGTACCCCATAAAATTAAGTATGCTCTAAACAGGCCTTTTAAATATTAACGAAATGGTGGCACTATGGTATTATACTATTTTATGCTTATGTGAATATACTATTAAGAAAATAAAAGTTGTATATGAACTACTATTTAATATCTCGTAGGATCCAATCAATGAACAAAATTTTGATGCTTACGTGACTACTTTGACGGACATGTATACAAATCAAGATCGTTATCAGAGTCCAGAAAATAAAGCCCTACTGGAAAATATAAAGCAGGCTGTGAGAGGAATTCAGGTCTGAACAGCTGCTCTAGTGATGAAAATCTTGCTTAAAAAAAGGATGCCTCCTGTTTTTTGCTGCTGTATTTACCAGAAAGTGTTCTATATTTATTTCTGTTTGAAACAGTGTTATGCTTACAAGACTTCATAATGATTTTATGTCTTGCTTTAAAGATAGTAACTGCAGAATAGTTTTTGAATACATCCACATTTTGTACGTTTTCATATAAGCTGACATAGTGTGATATGCCATGTAATGTCGATAGCTGCTAATGTATGCACATTTTGGGGGTATATATATTTCTGAAGAGGTAAGCTGATCAAAAGTAAATAGAGTGTAAATTCTTTTTAATGCTTTAGTGATTAAATGTTTTAGTATTTTGAACTGAAATGGACAAAAAAAAAAATAGCTTTGAATGACAATGTTGCGGTCCTGCAGCCACTTTTTAAAACGCTCTCGTTTTGCCTCATGTTGGAGGATTTTATGGAGTTTAAGAAATACACTTTGTGTGCGTATTGTTTCATAGCAAGAATTGGTTGCAAAAATGCTTTATTTTTGAACAATGCTTGGAAATATTATGTGATTTTTTTGTTTTGTTTGTTTTAGGAGGATGGTGTATGGTGGGGGCAGTAAATGAGGTTTTTTGAATTCCAAGGAAATGGCATGGATTAACTATAAGAAATGAAATAAGTAATTTATTGTAAGACAACATCAAGCCATGGAAACTTGACAGAAGATTCAAAGCAGCTTAAACAGCACTTTTAAATTAACTCCTAAGCATTACATGGTGTGACCATGGAGACTTCAGTTAAGACAGGAGCTTATCAGAGGTGGACAACATGAAGATTTTCTTTTTCCTTTTCAATAAACTCTGCAACAGCCTTCTCTTATCTCCCCTAGAGTTGTGTGCCCCTCTGAACTGTCTGTTATTGCAATGTAGTTTAACAGAATTTGTGTGTTTTCCATTTAAATTAAAAGGCCATTGAAGAGCATTTATTTCCCCTTTTTTAAGAATTATTACTAACATTATTTGACCTTTGGGGGCTACACATAAATGACGTGTGAGTATTCTAGTTACTGGACTGAATTTTCTGCTGGCTTGGGTAGGAAACGCCGTTCAGTAAAGTTTCTCTCTCCCCCGCTCCCCCACCCCAACCTTGGCTTTGAATAAGCTTCCGGTTCTATTCAGAGTACTCTTAAAATGCCAGTTAGGTTCTAACTTTCGCTGGAGATCAGTGGACCATATCGCACTTACGTAGCCTTGTTGTTTGGTTTATTGTGACCTATTCTAAGAATGAATGCAATCAGATTTGAAAAGGAACTAAATATACTTCAGCACTTTTTTTGCTTTAATGTAGATCCTTTTAGACTTGTTTATACCTTCAAGATTTGATTGTTTTATTCCAAATGACTGCACTATATGTATGCATAAGACCACTTTTTATTGCTGCATTTTTCCCTTTTGAGTAGTACCTTTGATGATGTGTGGTGTTTCCTGGTGTTGACTTGATTTACATTTAATAGCATCTCTTTTCCTTCCATGTCTTGATGTTATGCAGAAAGTACAAAAGTACTTTAAAATTTTGTTATGAAAAAAAAAAAGATGGGTTTTGTAAAAATAATAATAAAAAAAAATATTTTTAGCAGAACAGGACTTACAGGGTCATTGTCCCCACAGTGTGCCAGTTGATTATTTGCACTTACCTTGTCCTATATATCCGTACGGAGGTGTGCAATTCCTGTGTCATTAGCCTCGTGACACTGAACCTGGACGGCTGATCCAATAATATTGCTAAAGGGAGACTACAGGGATCTCACAACAAATATTCTGATACAATACTCAACCTCGGTATATATATATGTATAAATATATGTATATCCCAGCGGCACTTTATACTGTTCACTGTACAAAAGCTTACAGTTTTCCACGAGGACTTTAATAACTAGCTGGGAAAAAAAAAAAAAAGATTATGTAATTACTTCGGGGCTCTGCAGGATCTTCTCTGTACAGCGCCCCCTTTCTGTTGTGTTCTTAGTTGTAGCGGCCATGCTCAGAATTGCCTTTTTGAGAGCTGAAGCAAGGTGCTTGTCATTCACCTGATGCCATATATATTGTCCAGGGCCCTAGCCTCCTTTTAGGGCCCTCCATTGTTCATAATGGCATATGCATCTCCCCACTGCATTGTGTCTGCAGCTTCTTTGCCAATATAGTAATGCTTTTAGTAGACTAATAGGTAGTATCAGTTTTGGATTCTTCTTGTTATCACCTATGTACAATGGAAAGGGGTTTTAAGCACAAATCTGCTGCTCATTTACTGTTGGTACATAAAATCAAATCAAAAGCTATCCGTGACTATTATATAGGGATCACAAAAGTGTCATATATTAGAATGCTAACCTTTCATATGGAATTATTGTGAGTCATCAGAGTTTATTTATTAAAACTTATTGTTCATATTCATTTCTAAGTTAATTTAAGTAATCATTTATTAAGGACAGAATTTTGTATAAACTATTTATTGTGCTCTCTGTGGAACTGAAGTTTCCTTTATTTTTGTACTACACAGCATGGATTTGTTGACGTTTTAATTTTGCTATAAATGTGTGGAATCACAAGTTGCTGTGATACTTCATTTTTAAATTGTGAACTTTGTACAAATTTTGTCATGCTGGATGTTAACACATCTTACTCTAAATAAAAAAAAAAAAAAAGGCGTTGCCATATTTGTAGCATGATAGTTCTCTAGCCCGGGTCTGTGTTTTTACTTGACTCTGTGGAGAAGCAGCATCTGGGGCCCAGGCAGGTTCCACTTTGAAAGTTTCATTCCAAGGGTAGTTTTTTTTAAAAAACATTTTTAGAGGTTTCATTTTCCAGTGCAAGACATGTAAAATTAAATGATTTTTCTAAAAATTATGTGAGTAGCTTATAGTATCTTCAGTGTGTCTTACTTTTTTGAAAAAAAAAAAAATCATTTTGTCCTGGTTGCTATCCATCTCTCTCTGTCTTTCTCTCTCTCTGGTGTGAACTATTGAGAGTTCATTGCAGTATGACACACTTGACCTCTAAATACTCCAGCATCTATTTCTTAAGAACAGGGACATTTTCCTACACAACCACAATACAATTATCACATTTAATACTATATTATCATTTACTGTACTCCCTCCCCCCATAGCAACCATCTAGGACAGAGAAGAACTGCCCCTGCTGGGTTTCCAAGGAGTGGCTGCTGAATTCAAACAGCCCCACCAGGGCTCCCTAGCTAAACTGAATCAATAAGATCCTTTATAAATAGTTTTTCATTATCTGGTATTCAATCAAGGATCACATACTGTACTCAGTTGTCCTGACTCTTTATCTCCTTATTTTAGAATAGTGTCTTGAACTTTCTATGTCTCCTAGGACATGGACATTTTTGACAGCTACTTTGTAGAATACCCCTGAAGATGGATTTGTCTGATGCTTCCTCATGATTCCAAAAACCAAACCTGTTGCCATCGAGTCAATTCTGACTCACAGCAGAGTAGAACTGCCCCATTGGGTTTCCAAGGAACAGGGCTTCTCCTCCTGAGAGTTTAAATAGATGTTGTACCCTTCTCAGTGTACCGCATCAAGGATACCTGCTGTGAGTTTGTTCTGTGATTGACTATCTTGGGGCTTTGAAATAACTCACCGTTACTTCGACATGATCAACAAGATCACAAGTGTCAATATTACTAATAAAACTTAAGTAGCCCACAAATATTATTTAACGATGAATTACTTTCACTTTGCCTTTGTTAGTACAAGTCAAAATTTAAAACTCCAAAAATACTGTCCCGCAATAGACAAAATTCCCCAAAATCTAAAATTTAAGGAACAGACCCTCATAGTGTCTGTCAATCCCAAAATTTATTCTGACTGGAGTGTTCTGATGTTCTAAGATCAAAGGTTACCTGAGTACCTCTTGCAGGCTAGTCTTGTTTGATATTTTACATGAAACTGCAGTTCTTTCTGGAAACTTTAAGGATTAAAATACGGTCCTACTGAGATTCTTTGTCAGATTCACTAAAGCCTGTAGGGTGAGGGGGTGACTATGCCATCTTTTCTTAGGATTCATACATTTTAAACTCTCTAAAAAAAAAAAAAAATTTTTTTTTTTTTTTAGACCTACAGGAACCCCAGTGGCATAGTGGTTAACTGCTATGGCTGCTAACCAAAGGGTCGGCAGTTCCAATCCACCAGGCGCTCCTTGGAAACTCTAGTGGCAGTTCTACTCTGTCCTATAGGGTTGCTATGAGTCGGAATCGACTCGATGGCACTGGGTTTGGTTTTTTGGTTTAGACCTACAGGATGGAAGCTCTGTCAAAGGCTGTCTTTAGGAACAAATGAAGTTCATGCAGATGGTGGCTGTAAATGTCTACAGGCTTTTGTCAGTTACTTAAGTCTGTAGTCTTAATAATTAAAAGCAATTTTTTTTTTCCTTTATGAGCAAAGTGGCTGTGAATTGGTACAAACATTTTTGAAAGCAGTTTGTCAATAATGGAAAAAGATCTATAAAATTCTTGGCCCATTAATTCAATTCCAGAAGTCTAGCCTAAAGATACCGAACTTAGGTATTCACTGAAGCAACTGTGAAGACACCAACGTCAACACTGACAACCTAAAAGCCCAGTTATGGTGGAGTGGTCAAGTCGCTGATGATAAGTCTACCTGATAGGATGCCATAGGGCTATTAAAATGAGGTTTACAAATATTCTTTAATAGGATGGAAAATGCCTGTGATAAAATAGGAGAACGATACAAAAGACTGTGAACACATGAAGAAACAGGTCACCAACAGCAAGTTTAGAACAAGTTGGTATATGTATTAACTGCTGAGATAACCGTATTTCATGAGCTTCAACTGTTGCCTTCCATGCAAGTCCCCCCCAAAAACACACCAAACCTGATTACAACTCATAGTGACCCTATAGGACAGGGTAGAACTGCCCCCACAGGGTTTCTAAGTGGCTGGTGGATTTGAACCGCCAACCTTTTGGTTAGCAGCTGAGCTCTTAACTACTATGGGACCCGGGCTCTAAGGAAGCCCCACTGTTTTGCATAAGGAGGGCTCCACCACATTCCTTGCTATGGTAACTAGGAGCCACAAGGCATACACTATTCACTGGCCTCAAGGAAATCAAAGTGAATTGTCAAAAGAGACGGACCTGGGGCGAGAGAAAGAGGAAAGTCAGTGAAGCTGAAATTAGAAAGCAAACAGCCTTGAGTAAAAAGAGCTGTGTGATTTACCTGGTTTCCCCAGAGTCCTTTGTCTCACACTGGCATACCTGTACATATTTCAACTATGCGTACCAGAATAGAAGGCCTTGATGGCATTTTTCTAACCATTGACAAAGAAATGGAATTATTCTGGAAAGCCTGAATTTACTGAGGCTTCTGCAGAGTGTAAGGAAACCTGGTGGTGCAGTGGTTAAAGCAATCGACTGCTAAGCGGTTTGAAACCACCAGCGCCTCTGAGGGAGAAAGATGTGGCAGTCTGCTCCACAGAGATTTACGGCCTTGGAAACCTTATGGAGTCGCTATGAGTTGTACTTGACTCGACAGCAGTGGGTTTTCTGCACAGTATAGGAGAAGAGCCATCCTTCAGGACTGGGCAGTGTTTCGTTCTGTCGTGCACAGGGTCGCTATGAGTCGGAACCGACTCAACGGCACCTAACAACAACATAGGGGAAGAAGGCTATTGAGCTGAGGCAAGGCATTGAGTGCATCCAAAGAATAGTTTTCCAATTCTTCTGGCAATGCCTCCAAGGCTGCATTATTTAATCTTTTTGGCATTAAAAAAAAAAACAAGAACCAAGAACACAATGGGAAGGATGAAGAGAATGTATGCTAAGAGGTGAATGCCGCTGCAGGCCAGCCACAGGCAGGTCAACAAACAATTAACACATTAGCAGATTCAGCTCTGGATTGAACTGGCCTGACCTCTGGCTCCTTCTAAACCAGACCACCAACCCTACTGCCGTCCAGTTGATTCCAACTCATGGTGGCCCCATGTGTCACGAAGTGGAACCAAGTTCCATAGGGTTTTCTTGGCTGTCATCTTCACAGGGGTGGGTCACTAGACTTTTCTTCTGTGGTGCTGCCAGGTGGGTTCAAACGGCCGTCCTTTAGGTTAGTGGTTGAGAGCAGACCTTTTGTGCTACCTATCTCCTGCCAAAAAAAACCCAAAACCAAACCCGTTGCCATCAATTCCAACTCATAGCAACCCTATAGGACAGAGTAGAACTGTCCCATAAAGCTTCCAAGGAGCACCTGGTGGATTTGCGCTGCCGACCTTTACCACTAACAGCCATAGCACTTAACCACTACGCCACCAAGGTTTCCATCTCCTCCTAGATTCCATTATTATTGGCAAGGCCAGCCCAACTGTCCTCTCTTCACTCCCTCCTTGTCAGGAAGTAGGTCTCGGTTTCTCCAATTACATAAGAATCCATTTCTAGCCCTTACACCAAAAGAAACCAAACCCGTTGCCATCCAGTCGATTCTGACTCATAGAGACCCTAGTCCTCAGCACAGCTTGTATGTTGTTTCTCTGACCTCCCACCAAATGCCCTCTTTCCCACACATATGACCCATACACAATTAGTCTGAGGCCATTTTGGATTTTTTTTCCACTTCCTTAACTCGAGTCAGCGTAAATATCAGTTAATGGTGTGGCATCTCAATATCACTTTTTCAGACTTTATTTTTCAACATCAATAATGAATAAATAAAGTCTGGTGGTGCAGTGGTTGGTTAAGCATTTGGCTATTAATAAAAGATCGATCGGCAGTTCTAAACCACCTCGGAAACCCTATGCGGCATTTCTACTCTGATCTATAGGGTCGCTATGAGTTGGAATCGACTCGACAGCAATGTGTTTGGTTTTTAGAGTGGTTACTGTACACGTTCTGGGCTAAATGTAAAAACAACGTAACGGTCAAATCCCATCATAAGCAACCCTACAGGACAAAGCAGAACTCCCCCATAGGGTTTCCAAGGAGCGCTGGAGGATTCGAACTGCCGACTTTTTTGTGCTTATAATAGAGTTATATGATTTAATATAGTAATGAGCCTATCATTCCTTGAGGTTCAGTTTCACCCCTATCCTCAGGTGGGCCTGCTTTTCCTAGCATCTCGCCTTTCTTCAGCCAGACAAGCACTTTACCTGTTCATTTACAAAGAGGAGCCAGTCCTCAGAGGCCACAAAGCTCCACATCCGACCTCTCTCTGCCCTCCCAGGTCTTTTCTTGTTGCTTTACATATTGATCTTCAATCATGAGGGAGAAAAAGATGTCCCTAAAGTTGTATTCCTTACTGCTGCTCTCAAATACCTTGAACAGAGTTTAAAGATTAAAAGTTAAATGACTGAACAAATGAAGACTGCATTTTCAAAATATTAGATTATTGAAAGTAAATTTCTTTAAAAAAGTTGACCCTGAGTATATATGAACTTTATTTAACTCTTTAAACAGACAACCAGAAAGGTAGACAAAGAGTGAGCCACAAACTTTCACTTCCCAGACTGTGAAAACATTCCATCTTTACCAGTGGAAAGGAGAAAATCTGGGTCGTGACAATCTGCGCACCATTAACCAGTAACAATAGATCTGTGGACTTTCTGAATAATAACATCTCAACCTCCACCCACCTCCACTGTGCCAGACCTGGGCAAATTAGCAGAGATTTCAAGCAATAATTCGTTAACAAAAAATGACAAGTATCTGATAAGATCTACTGCACAATCGTGGTTTGTGCCTTTCCTTGGATTTAGAAAACATTTTTTTCTTTCTCCTGTGTAAGGTAGAAAGAATACGTGTTCAATTTGTTTTCTTCATTTAATCTGTGGGCAAAAAATTTCCCAAGACCATTTGGGGGAGGGGGTTAGAAAAGTGACATTATTTAGCATCTATTATTCATCAGTCCCCACACTAGATTTTTTGCTTGGTGACTTTCCTACAGCTGAGCAGTATCCACCCCTAGAAATCAGGTATCTCCAGGCATTTCTGAATGACCTGAGGGATGCAACATTTCCTAGGAAACATCTCATCCTAACCAGTGAAAGGAGACCCTAGGTGGTACAAACAGTTAATGAGATGGGCTGCTAACTGAAAGGCATCTAAGAAGAAAGATTTGGTGATCTGTTGTTGTTGTTAGGTGCCATCGAGTTGGTTCCAACTCATAAAGACACTAGGTACAATAGAACAAAACACTACCTGGTCCTGTCCCATCCTCAAATCATTGCTATGTTTGAGCCCATTGTTGCAGCTACTGTGTCAATCCATCTCATTGAGAATCTTCCTCTTTTTTGCTGATCCTTTACCAAACTTGATGTCCTTCTCCAGGACATGATAACATGTCCCAAGTATGGGAGATGAAGTCTTGCCATCCTCATTTCCAAGAAGCATTCTGGCTATACTTCTTTCAAGACAGATGTGTTAGTTCTTCTGGCAATCCATGGTGTATTCAGTATTCTTCACCAACACCATAATTCAAAGGCATCAATTCTTCTTCAGTCTTCCTTATTCAATGTCCAGCTTTCATATGCATACGAGGCTTTTGAGAACACCAAGACTTGGGTCAGGTACCCCTTAGCCCTCAAAGTGACATCTTTGCTTTTCAACACTTGAAAGAGATCTTTTGCAGCAGATTTGCCCAATCCAATACGTCTTTTTGATTTCTTGACTGCCGCTTCCATGGGCATTGATTGTGGTTACAAGTAAAATGAAATCCTTGACAACTTCAATATTTTCTGTGGTTATCCCTGGTGATCTATGTTCTAAAAATCAGCCATTTAAAACTATATAGAGCACCGCTCTACTTTGATATACAGGGGTCACCATGAGTGGGAATCAGCTTGATGGTAACTGGTGTTTGGTTGAACTAGAGAAAACACAGAGACGCATAGTGTGAGAGGAGAGCCAAAGATCTCTCGTCACGTTTTCCTGGAGGGAAGAGGCTTCTGCTTCCCACACAGGAGGGGACAGCATTGGAGGAAACACTCTGCTCTCTCCCTCCCTTCATAGGGACAGACATAGCTCTATGACACTGGAATCGAAGTAGGTGCACTTTAAATATTCAAGACGCAGTCTATTAAGAAAAGATTAAGAAAAAAGTGCAGCATTTCTTCATTTTCAAAGGCCTTTAGTACTTGAGAGCTACTACCAATTTAATACAAAGGTTAAGTGATGTAACTGTCTAGGTGGGGGTAGCTGACTTCCATAAGAAAACTGAAAAATTTAGATACTACTACTCAAATCTCCAGACTTGAGCTATTTGACTCAAAAGCCAAAAAAAAAAAAGAAAGAAAACCCAAACTCCATTGCCATGGAGTCGATTCTGTCAATTCTGACTCATGGTGGCCCTGTGGGACAGAGTAGAACTGCCCCATAGAGTTTCCAAGGAGCGCTTGGTGGATTTGAACTTCCAACATTTGGTTAGCAATCACAGCTCTCGACCACTATGCCACCAAGGCTTCCACAAAGGGGTAGTCAAATAGCTCAAGCCTCGAGGTTTGAGGAGTAGTATCTACATTTTTCAGTTTACTTATGGAAGTCCTCGCACAATGGGTAAGTGCTACTGCTCATCAAAACGTCAGCAGCTTGAATCCACCAGGCACTCCTTGGAAACTCTATGGGACAGTTCTACTTTGTCCTCTGGGTCACGTCACTATGAGTCAGAATCGACTGGACGGCAATGGGTTTTACATAAAGAGTGCTAACTAAAAGGTTGGCAGTTCGAATCCACCAGCTGCTCCTTGGCATCCCTATGAGTCAGTTCTACTCTGTCCTATGGGGTCACTATGAGTCGGAATCGGCTGGACAACAAAAGGTTTTGGTTACACAAGAAGTACCTTAGAATAAACTCACAACTAGGGTACAGTGTGACTCACTCCCAACTCTGTAAAAACTCTGGTGAGTGTCCTGGCCAGGGTGTCCAATGGTTTAAGAAGCCCCAGTAAAATTACTTGGGAAGGTAAACCCCAAATTGTTTTCTTATTAGTAAGTATTTTTGGCCTTGCTAAAATTTAGAGTTGTAAGTTAAAATTTTTTTGATAAAATTTGGCATATTTGATATTTTAAGAAATTGAAACTTCTAAGCTAATTGGCCAGTTAGATTGATGCTTTAGCTTTGTGATTACAAGTGGGTAATTTAGTTATTGAATTATTTGTGATTTCCTCTACGTGTATCAACAGAGCCACTGAAAGAAATAGGGCTTACCCATTTGTGAGATTAAGTTCTATTTATAAGAATAACATGAAAAAGTTTTTCAACAGACAAGGAAAGTACTTCTAAGGGAAAAGGGGCCTGTTTAATTTATAAAAAAGTTTAGCAGGTTTGTTATTGTTGTGTGCCTTCAAGTCTATTTCGACTTATAGTGACTCTATAAGATAGAGTAGAACTGCTTTATAGGGTTTCCAAGGCTGAAACCTTCATGTAAGCAGACTACTACATCTTTCTGCAGCCGTCAGTGGATTGGAACCACCAAGCTTTTGGTGAGTAGCAAAGCGTTTTAACCGCTGCACCATCAGGGCGCCTTTCAAGCACAGAGAACAAAGGAAAGGTGAGGAGTTAATGACTGATTGTAAATAATTAGCTTCAGCTTGAAGTCCCTTGAAATGCAAAGGACAGAGGAGTGAATCACCACTTAGGTGTGAGAAGTCCACCTTTTAGGCTATAAAAAACTAAAAAAAGTAGGATCCTAGAATTGTAGTCAGCCCTGGTATTTCAATGGTTAAGGCGATTGTTAATTGAAAACTGGGTGATTGGAAACCACCAGAGGCTCTGCGGGAGAAAGATGTAGCAGCTGGCTTCCTTGGAAATTTATAGCCTTGGACACCCTATGGGGTAGCTCTGAGTCAGAGGTGACTTGATAGCAGTGAATTTTTTGGGTATTCATGATTGTAGCTGGTGCCAAGAGCAAACTGTTTACATATTCTTCCCAAATGGTTTACACCCTGACCTGTTGGGTTAATTATGAACACATTCTTTCCAAGAACAATCGTTTACATCTTGACACACTCTTTCTAAATGCTTCACAGCCTGACCTTTTGTTTCCTGAGAAGGCATGTTGGCCCCATCGTTCTGGGTCTGACACAAGCATCTCCAGTTTGAAACTTTTCAGTCCTTACAAGTAATTGTTAAAACCTGTTATATATAAATAGAAGAATAACATTTTTAAGTGGAACTTTCAAAAGTTTAAGAAAAACTAGGATTTTACATGTGTAATTTTAAAACTAAATTAACTTAAGAAAAGCCTATACGGCATTTAACAACAACAACAACAAAAAAGAGCAGGATCTCAGAGAAACTAAAACCCTCCAGAAACATATCTTACTCCCTTAATCCTTCCTCTAGAGGTTTATCTAAAAATGAGGCTCAGAGCCTCAGGAGATTGATTAACTGAGAGTTGCTGTCACTGCTCTGGATGGACCGTATCTCTCTTTTCCACCTGGGACCTGGCTGTGGTATAGTTCCGTGGTCCCTCATGCAACTTACTGGTGTAAGGTAAATATAAATCTAATAAGTGGATAAAGAGGTAGAGAAGTAAATAAATAGAAAGAGGGAGAGAAGGAAAGAAAGAAGGAGGGAGGAATGAAGGAAGGAAGGAAATAAGAAAGGGGGAAAGGAGGAGAGAAAATGTTAGGAGTTGAAGGGGAAGCTGGAAAGTGTTGTCTGATGGGGGTCAAAGTCTTCAGACCTCACATGGTGTCACCAGGGTCAAGAAGTGAGGCAGAGCCTCCTAGTATGAGGCAAGTGGGAGCCTGCGACCCTAGTCTGTGAATTTGGCAAAGACTTACAGGACTCCACCATGACGGAGGCTGCTAGTTGTTCATCAAGACCTGTGCTCTACTCCATTCCTGGGTCTAGCACTAAGTCATATTTTCCAATTACTCTTCTGGTCAGCTATAGGCTATAGGACTCATTTCTAGCTGAAAGAATCTAAGTGACATTTCCGGGTCCGATTCCTCCATGCTTTTTCCCCATGTTTTTTTTTAAGATGAAGACAACCGTAGCAACCTCGGAAGTCGATGGGTTGAAAATACCAGAGCCTCTGCCTGCCGGTAATACAGAGGTTCTCAGGCTGCACAAAAATTCTACCGCAGCTTGTTTGGCCCACCTGGCCATCTCTAGTTCCATTGCTCAGTTGACCTCTCCCTTTCCTTCTTTCTTCTTTCCTTCCTCCCTCATTGTCATGCTTGGTAAAAAGTAGAAGGTCAGCAAAAAAGAGGAAGACCCTCAACAAGATGGAGTGACACAGTCACTGCAACAATGGGCTCAATCCTAACAGCAATTGTGAGAATGGCCGGCCTCGAAATCTGCATCGGAATTCCAGTTCTTTAGCTCAGCAGGCCTCCAAATCTGCGTCAGAATTGCAGTTCCTTTGCTTGACCTGCCTCCTGAAAATTCTGGCGCCTATGTGGTACATTAATGACCCTACAGAACACAATAGAACTGCCCCATAGGGTTTCTAAGGAGCGGTTGGTGGATTCAAACTGCCAACCTTTTGGATAGCAGCCGAGCTCTTAACCAGGGCACCACCAGGGCTCCATTTGAGGCATGACACATGCCAAAAAATAAATAAATAAACAAATATTCGGACTTTGATAGGGAGGTGATTTATTCAGAAAGAACTATTGCAACAGGCAGAATCCTCAAAAAACTGTGTTTCAAGAGTTCGGCAAATTCCTGGAGACCACCACAGAAAATACACAATAACACCAGAGAGGCAGGTGCTCCTAAGAACAATCAACTATACGAGATCAAAAGGGCAACATTTGCCCAAAAGCAAAGATGAGAAGGCAGGAAGGGGTAGAAAAATCAGGCGAAAGGAAATGGGGAAACTCGGACAGAAATGGGGAGAGTTGCTGACACATTGTGGGGAATGAAACCAATGTCATGGAACACTTCACATACAAACTATCGAATGGGAAACTAATTTGCTTGGTAAGCTTTCACCTAAGGTACAATTAAAAAAAAAAAAAAGCTTAGGCAAAAGGTTTTTTTCTTTTATAGAGACAAGAGTAACAGTACCTGCTGCCATTGAATCATAATGACCCTACAGGACAGAGTAGAACTGCCCCATAGGGTTTCCAAGAAGCACCTGGTGGATTCGAACTGCCAACCTTCTGGTTAGCTGGCATAGCTCTTGACCACGACACCACCAGGGTTTCCCAAATGAAACTAGTGGGAAAAAATCAGATATGGAGATGTGGGATGAGAGAGCGATGTGATGGTTCAGGAAACCAAAGAACATTTTTCACCAAGGCCAGCCTATTCCCTGAAGGAGTGGTTGTATGTGGCTCAGGCTGAGGGTGGGCGAAAGGTAAGGGACTGGGTAAGCAGAGAATCTCAACCAAAGTTTGGTTAACAAGTATTTTGTTTCTGATTGATCACTGGAGACAAGCCATTCAGGTGATGTTATAAAGCGGTTGTTGTTATTAGGCATCCCTGAGTAGGTTCCAACTGACAGCGATCCAATGTACAACAGAGAATCGGCACCACCCTCACAAGCCTCACAATTGTTATGTTGAGCCCATCGTTGCAGCCACTGCATACACCCATCTTGTGGAAGGTCTTCCTCTTTGTTGCTGACCCTGTACTTTACCAAGCATGATGTCCTTCTCCAGGGATTGGCCTCTCTTAATATGTCCAAAGTACGTGAGACAAAGTCTCCCCATTCTCGCTTCCAAGGAGCAATCTGGCTGGATGTCTTTTCAAGACATATTTGTTCTTTCTCCTGACAACACTATAATTCAAAGGCTTCGGTTTTCCTTATTCATTGTCCAGCTTTCACATTAGGGATACAAAATAACATAGGATCCCTGTCCTTAATGAACTGGCAGGATAGGTAGAAAATTAGACAGATGGGCAGCATACCTCAAAACCGTTGAGTAAGTCCCAGTTACATTTATTTAAGGTATCACGAATATTGAAGCCCTGGTGGCACAGTGGTTAAGTGCTCAGCTAACCAAAAGGTCAGCAGTTTGAATTCACCAGCTGCTCCTTGAAAACCCTATGGGGCAGTTCTACTCTGTCCTATAGGGCCTCTATGCATCAGAACTGACTTGATGACAAATGGATTTTTATCATGAGCATTTAGTGTTTACTTGGTCTTGCCATCCTTTTTTTAAATCTATGTTCACAGACATGTTCTTTCATGTAAGGAGTCTCACAGGCTCATAGCTTCTTTGGTTTGAGTGGGTTTCTATGCTTAAGACATAAACTTTACCCTTGCTCTCTGTAGCAGAATTAATACTCGGAAATAATATAGAAAACTCAGTTAGGAACCTGATTTTTCCTCCTAAAACAATTCAATACATTTTCATTCAACACCTACTAGGTGACACCTCTCGTCAGTGTCACTAGTGGTAACATCGCGACTAGTCCAAACAGTGGCCCACTTCAGATGGCGCCTCCTGCCTGAAGTTTTATTTTCTAATCCTTACAAGTAATAGTAATCCTTACCAGTAACAGCCTTTCTTCTCCCTGGTACTTCCGCACCTGCCCCCGGAGCTCCCTTACCCTTGGGCCTCCCACTTATTACGCTGCTCTCTTTGTAAAGTTTCAGTCATTCATTCATCTATTTATCTGTCCAACAGGTACTTTTGTGAGATCGTAATGAATGCCAGACTCAGACTCGGTTCAGAATTCTGGGGACACAGCCTTTAAGGAGACGAGTCTCTAGCTGGCTTTCATTCGGAGGAGGCACTCGCATCTCACTAGCTCACTAGACGTTGAGGTTAGCAGGTGACCTCAGGGATGGATTGGGGGACCAGGGAGGAAGGGCGGAAGGCTTCTGTGACCTGGGGAGGGAGGGGAGGAGCCGACTGCCAAGCCACGCGGAAGCGAAGGCTCAGAGGGACTGCGTAGAGTCAGGCAAGTGCCCCGGATGCCCTCAGGCTAAAGGAGGAGGAGGTGGGCGTCTCCGAGCCAGCACCGCCCCCCCGGCGGGCGCTTCCTCAAATTGGTTGCGTCGGCGGGGGCCAGAACTGCAGAACGGGGGCACCGGGAACGTCTCAGGTTGACCGTGGTGGAAAAGTCCGACATGAGTTTCGGGGACCGTCGCAGACAGTACTCTGGCCGGGGCGGAGGTGAGCCGCTGGCTTGGGTAGGGAGGCCACCCTGATGCTCCGGAGGTGCGCGCGCTCGGCGCGTCCCCACAGCGTTGGGGAGCGACCTCGCGGAGCCATCTTGGGAACGTCGCCGAAGTGAAGAGAGGAGACCGCGTTTGTAAGGGGCTGGAGCGACTGTTCAGGGATGGCCGCGGGGGCTGTGGGGGCTGCTGTTTTGGGAGCTGGACCCCCTAGTCCCGGGTCAGGACTTCCCAAATACTCCCAAGATCTGTAGGGATAGTCGTCGAGGCCTCCAGGGGCCTTGCTCGCACGTAATATCCTTTATTTGCAAAGACTCTTAACTTCCCACATGCTCCCGTGGGTTCACTACACGCAGAAACTTTAAGAGCTTTAAGGGAAGGGACTTAGGGGTGCCCCGGTAGACGTGCCCAGGAACCAGTCTGGGTGGGCGCTGAGGCCTCTGGGCCCTCTTGGCCTCTTTCCACGACGCCCGTGCAACCCCCTCACCGCCGGCCTTGGTCGCTCCTCTCCAGCCCTGGGTGAGTGGAGGGTGTGTGGGAAACCTGGGAGGTAGCGGATTGTGGCGCGAAGGATGCACTAGGTGAGTAACAAATCTGGCCCTGCGCCTGCCGGTCACTGCGCAAGGCAGGTCCTGTTTTCCAGCGCGCTCTCCACGACCCTGGGAGGAGCGGCGCCACCGCTGTGGATTGGTGGACGGCTGGAAGGTGTCAGGGTGGCAAAAACCTCTCCAGCCCGCTGCCCCTGCGTGCTCCGTAGTAGGTTTATGGGGTCTAGTAAGCTCATCCGTGTTGTGCAGAGCCGTCTAAAAAAAAAAAGTGAGATGGTGCCTTCACTTTGCAAAAGGACCCAGTGACCCGGAAGTGAGACCACGTGTGATGGAGCCGAAATCCTGGGGCCATTTGGTTCCCCCCCCCAAAAAAAAAAAAAATTTTTTTTTTTTTTTTTTTTTTTTTTAGTCACAGCCAGCGTAAACCTTGTCCCTTCACTTTGGCGTGCCTTCGTGGCCTTCAGGGAGATGCCCTCCATTCTTAGTGTTTACAAAGGGGTCGTTTAAATATTACGTGGTCGCCCAAAAAGCTTGGTAATGGGGATAAAAAATCTTCGGTTCTGAACCCAGATTGGCAGAAAATGGTTTGTTTTTGTTTTTTGAAGACTTTGGCTATTTGAAGACAAACCAAGAAAAAGTTTGAAACTGGGACCCCCTTCCCTGCACTGTGCACGGTGGGATATTCGGGCAGGAAAATTGTTTTTGTGCTGACAATGGAATTGGCAAATTAGTAATGGCTGATTTTTTTAATTTTAATAAATACCATAGATTGAGGGACAGCCTCTGTGCCAGGCACTGTGCTAAGCACTAAAAATAAACATACGTACCCTTCCACAGGACACCTTTAAAAGACACTGCTTTAAGAGGGAGATAAAAAGGGGTCAGGGTGTAGAGGCTTGTAATAGCCATTTTCCTGGCTGCCCAGATTAGACCCAATAACTGGTTCTTTACCCTCCAGGTGTTGAGTGTAGGAGACAGCCCAGAAATGAACGGGCATTGCTTGTCCTGATAAATGCCATGAGTCGGCACCAGGTTGTGGCGAGGACGCCTAAGTTCAGTTGAACTCTGGGGGGACCAGAGGAGGCTGGTCCTACAATAGGGGCATTTGCACCTGCCGTGAATTCAGGAACCTGCTCTGGCTACCCTTGTTTGCCATTGCTGGGGCCAGGAAATTCTGTGACAGGCTCTTCATATCCCCCCATCACTCCTGAGAGGGTAGGAAGGACTGTTACCTGAATAAGGGTCTTGCCTCTCACTGGGCTCAAGAATGAGCAGGTAAGGCATGTAGTTTTCCACACGAGCAAAGCTTTATCGAAGAGGCTTGCAAGCGGAAATGAGAAGGGCCTAGAGCAATGCTTATCCTCATCTCACAGAACGGAAGAGAGGCCTGCGGTTTTTGTTTTTTTTTTAAGTTCTTGGGCAGGAAAAGATTCATGTTTATTCACAGGCACAGGAAGGGGTATGTTAATTAAGGTGCATGCGCGGCAGCTTTCCAATATGGCTCTTGTCCCAGAGGCCTCTGGGGCTCATAGCAAGACTTATGGGGAATTGCGCCTGCGCAGTCTCTTGTTCCCCAGGTTCGATTCCCTGGCTGGGGCTGTAGCCCTTCACTGCCCCGGTGGAAGGTCACACAGCAGTCACAGGTGGATGTTCTGCGCATGCCCCTGGGCCTGGTTTTCTCTAGCTGCTTCTAAAAGGCAACTTTAAAGAAGTTTGTGCACTATTTTTAGATAACTCTGCCCCATTGTTCTGGGGAATGGCTTTGTTTTCTGTGCTCTGGCCCATCTCTTGTTACTTTGTTTGCAGATTTGGGGGCCCCTCTGTTCCCTGTCTTACTAAGTCTCTGGGTTCCACGCTCCATCACCTATTACCTGCCTGATAGTATAGTCTGTTTCTCTTTTACTTGCTTCTCTTCTAACCACACCAGTCTCTTTGCTGTTTCTCAAACAGGTACCCTCCGATCTCAGGGCCTTTGCTCCCTGTGTTAGGACCTCAAATACTTGCCTGAAGCCGAGGGATCTGTCTGGCTAGAACTTTTAACCATTTTCACCCAGTAGCATGTGAGCTTGCAGTGTATACTGAGGCGTACGCAATTCTTAGGCAATTGATTTGTTTTGCAGAGCACACGCCAACTGTTTACATAGATGGCAGCTGCAAAAATAACGGGAGAGATGGCGCAAGAGCTGGATATGGCAATTATTGGGGACCTGGACACCCACTGTAAGTAAAATAAATTTAAAGCTAAATAGATACGAAAACCAAAACCCGTTGCCATGGAGTTGGTTCCAACTCATAGCTACACTATAGGACAGTAAAGCTCTGCCCCATAGGGTTTTCACGGCTGTAATCTTTATGGAAGGGGACTGTCACATCGTTTCTCTCAAGGAGCGGCTGGTGGTTTTGAGTCTCCAACATTTTGGGTAGCAGCTGAGCAATTAACCACTGTGCCACTCGGGCTCCTGTGTTAAATTCTTACCCCTACGAAAAAGATATTTTAAAGAATTAGTAAAAATCCATGGTTCATAACACGGTTATCACTAGAGAGTTGCAAGGCCTTCGTGTACTCATTCGATCCGTTGATGTATATTTATGTTGAATCATGAATTCACCTGCAACCCCCACCATGTAGGAAAATCAGAACACAGCTGTGAGAATTCCCCCTATCCCACTGCCTCCTCTCACCCGAGGAAACCACTGTGCTGAGCCTTGTCGTTCCTTTTTCCTTTTCTAGAAAAGGGTATTAAAGACTTCATTAAGCTGGGGGGGAGGGGTCAGGGGTCCATGGTATCCAAGACGTACATGGGTGTGGATGATGTTAAAGAAACCCCGAGATCATAAAATTTATACTTTAATCTATCAAAACTTAAAACTTATTGTCTGCTATTTATAATAATTCAATCCAAAAGAAAAAAACACCTAGAGATTTATGGACATCAAACCCTTTGTCATCAAGTTGATTTCCTACTCTGATCCTGTAGGACAGACAGAGTAGAGCAGCCTCATAGGGTTTCCAAGGAGTAGCTGGTGGATTCGAACTGCTGGCCTTTTGGTTAGCAGCCTAGCTCTTAACCAGTGTGCCCACCAGAGCTCATTATGAACATAAGACATTTTAAATCCTGTGTTTATAATTGGTGAATAGATTGATCAGTAAATTTTCAACCGTGGAAATTTATTCTATTTAGAATAAAATGCTGTGGGGGGTGGGACGTGTTTAAAAGAGGATAGATATACAATGTCCTGCTGTTAAAAATCTTATTGGTGCGCTTTCCCAGCAGACAGCTGTCCCTCTCACCTGTCAAATGGTGTGGTAGTCAGATTCCATTGGATACATTTAAAACAATAACATTTCAGCATTCATAGGTAAATGACCTCCTCTAAAATCTTATCCAAATCTAAGGACATACTCCCTCAGGTAATCCCTGGGAACTCTCCTTACGTTTGTCCAAAATTCCAATCCTGTGTAGTTGGAGAGCTGGATAACAACATATGGGGAGAGCTATTTGTATTTTCAAGATGCCAGAAATTGACTTCTTGGCAATAATTTGAATTTAAGATAAAAATTTAGATGGTGCCATAAAAAAGTGACAGTGTAGATTGTCATAATTTGGGGGCAGTCCGTGATCAAAATGAGAACTTCTTAATACAATAAAAAATTAACAAATTATTTCTAAATCCCAAAACAGAAATGTAAGCGAGAGGGTTTCTGGACGACAGACAAACCAAACGGCGGAACTGAGGGTGAGTTGTGTTAACGCACGTTAACAGTTCCGACATTCAGCTTTCCGTTTTTATTTGTAATCTGGTTCTTGTGAAGGAGAAAATATCAATATAGGATGGGCAAGCTCCTTTTCCTCTCGGGGCTGTAATGCTGAAGTCTCCCAGCGAAGAATCAGTGGGAGACTGGCCCCCACAGGAACAAGGTGTATTGCCCCCTCATGCCAGACCACTGTGGTGTTCAGGCTGTTTTGTAGTTTTTGTTTTTTTAGTCTCTGCTTTATTGTTAACTTTTTTTGCTTTTTTTATTAGCACTTGACTACTAAAGATGAATCATGCCCTCTTTTCTGCCCTCCACTTTACTAAAATGAATGAATAGGAGTAATTTTTGCCTTTCCCATCTAATTCTACCATAAAAGTAACAAAGGGGCAGCAATACCCACTACCAGTTGCCATCCTGTCATTTATACTCATGACCACCCTGTGTATGTAGCACTTCTCTAAAGGTTTCTCTTGGCTGTTACCTTTACGGAAAAAAGCCCTGGTTGCTACAAATGGTGTCTGCAGGATTGCCAGCTGAAGGGTTGGGTGTTTAAACCCATCCAGTGGCTCCATGCGAGAAAGACCTGGCAAGCTGCTCCTTATAAATTTTAAGGCCAAGAAAAACCCTATGGGTCACCTGGGGTCAGTGTGATGCAAAATTGACTCCATGGCACCTAACAACAGCAGTCTTCACAGAATCAGTTTGCCAGGCTTTCTGTGGAGCCCCACTGGGCAGGTTTGATCCACCAACCTTGAGGTTAAAGGCCAATTGCAAACTGCTTTCACCAACCAGCCTCCCAAATCTTCCAAAGGCAGTTGAATAGATTTTTAAGAGGTACAGAATTACTCTAGTTTTGTGGCTCTTTAAAAACCACAGTGCTTTTTCTTGGCTCGGGAACTAAGAACCTTTTCTCCTCCACAACCCCTCAGCCTCCCGACACATCTTGCTAGTCAATCGTATTTACCGTTTAAGAGTCTGAAAACTCCTATGTGTCAGTTAAGGATATTAATATTTAAGCACCCCATTCACTACTCATTGAGGTTCTAGGATAAACCTGGCATTGATCCTCCCTTCCAAGATCAAGAAGACAGATGGGAAGCATGATACCTAAGGGTAGGTACATATAGGTACACATAGAGGGTGATGACCAAGGTTTTGTTGCATGCCATGTGTTAAATTGAACTTTTTAATGTACTTTATTTGGAAAATTTATCTTTTTCTGAAGAATAAAAGTCAGAAACTTTCTTACAGGCAGCCCACAGAGCAATCGAACAAGCAAAGAGCCAAAATATGGACAAACTCATCATTAAAACTGATAGCGAATTTGTCGTCAAAGGTAACTTTTCCACTGAGAATGATAATAGCTTGTAGGTTGCCAGGTAAAATCTGGGACAGAAAGCCACTTGATTTGTTCACTGATTTCAATCAGGAAAAGTGTGAGTGAGGGGTGCTTGGGCTGCTTGAAAGGAAGATCAGAAAAGACACCTTCGTTGTTGCTCAAGTGTGATTCTTAATCCAAAAAAAAAAAAAAAACAAAGGCTCCAGATAAGAGCGCTGAAAAGACATACTTAGCACAAGAGCCTCAAGAATTAAGCTCTATTCTTGGTATTATTCCAGTTCATTAATCTTCAGCCAAAGGCGTCAGATGTGTCACATTCAAGACTAGCCAATTGTAAGCCAGGTCTTCCCCGGTGGTCTTATTCCGTACACAATAGGGAAACAGCTGCCTGTCCATGAGGCTCAAGGTCTTTGAAAACAAGGAACCTGATGTTTTAGTCTTTCAGCCATGGCAAGCCTCTTGGCCTCAGATTCTCTTCTGTAAAGGAATAAAAACCTGCCTTCAGATGTGGATTACATGAGAACACTTAAAAACACCTGCCAGAGAATCCCTGGCACTTTGCAGACATGGACAAGGTTGGAGGAAAAGGCTTTTTTCTGTCTCACGTTAGTTTCTAAGGAAACTTGAGTTACCTGTATGTAATCCATGAACAGACTGAGTTGATGTAGTGTAGATTCTGGCCCCCACCTTTCACACACTTCCCTTTTTAACTTCGTGGGGATTTAGTGTTCAAAGGAGGATTCTTGAGTAGAGGCTTGCCATGGCTACATCCTACCTACACATCCTTTAAGACTGTCCTTGTGAAGTCTTCCCTGACCATCCCTTCCAGCAACATCTTCCCATTAATTCCAGTTCCCCTCAACATCACAGAAGAATTAGGAGAACCGCCAAAAATCTGATCTCTACCACTTGTTTTGCAGACCAGTCCTGCCTCCCGGTACCTGCATTGAGTTATGTTTAAAATTTGAGTACTGTGCCATCAGAGCAACGTTTGTGAAGGCTAAAGCAAGATGAGGAAAACAAAATTTGTCATATGTTAATTTCCTCCCTTTTTCCAGGAGAAATTTCTGCCTCCTCTGAGGGCCATTAACCTTCCTTCCTGATGGATCCATGTCTGAGTTGTCCAAATTCTAGATTCTTAGGATTCAGGGGCAGAGAATATATCTTGGCAGAATCCTACAGGATTCTTTGCTCATTTCAGAAAAGGCACTAGATAATTGAGCATGGAGAAATTTTTAGAAAGCTAGAAGGATAGTTAGTTTTCTCCTCAGAGGTGTGCTGTATTTTAATTGTTTAGGCGTGACAGAATGGATGCCTAACTGGAAGCAAAATGGTTGGAAAACAGTCACTGGAAAAGACGTTGTCAACAGAAGTGATTTTGAGAAGATTGATCAAGCTTCCCAAGGCATGGATATTCAGTGGGTGAGAAAGACTTGCTGTTCCTATTATAATCTCTTAATTGCTAGGCTAGAATATGAGCGTTGATGGTTCAGTGGTAGAAGTCTCACCTTCCACGTGGGAGACCTGAGTTCCGTTCCTGGTCAGTGCACCTCATGGGTAGCCACCCTCTTCAGTGGACGCTCGCATGTTGCTATGATGCTTGACAGGTTTCCGCAGAGCTTCCAGACTACGACTAAAAAGAAGGGCTTGGGGATCTACTTCCAAAAATCACCCAGTGAAAACCCTATAGATAACAAAGGTCTCATCCCCAACTGATCACGGTTATGGTACAGGACTGGGCAACATTTCCTTCAGTTGTACATGGGACCCCATAAGTGGGTGGGCACACTTGACAGTCAATAACAACACTGGGTTAGGGCTATACAAATCTATTAAGACACTGGAAGATGGTTACAAATTTATGCCTTATGGCAACTTAAAATTAGCCATTAGTATGATTCTTAACTTTTTAGTTGCCTAAAAGCCAAAAGGTGGATGGTTTCCTCAGAAAACCACTAAGCAGCTCATAGTCCTCAGTACCAGAGACCTAGTTAGAACTGCGTTTGCTTGTCTTCAGCCAATACAGAGTTCAAACACGGAACCCCTTACATTCTCATGAAAGATTACGTAAACTTCTGAGGTCAGCAGAAACTTTGTTGGTCCATTTCTTCTATTCCATGTTTAGCTGTGAGAATTGTTGGAGAATGTATCTATTTCTGTATCATGTTTCCCTATTAAATATGTCTCTGGTTTTAGAAACTAGCCTAGCCAGAAGAAAACCAAACAAGTGCCTAATTTCAATTCCATCCCAATTCAAATACTTTTTAAGAGATAAGAATTATATGGAAACCCTGGTGGCATAGTTGTTAAGTGCTACTGCTGCTAACCAAAAGGTTGGCAGTTTGAATCCAACAGGTGCACCTTGGAAACTCCATGGGGCAGTTCTGCCCTGTCCTGTAGGGTCACAATGAGTCTGAATGCACTCGAAGGCATATATATCATATATATATAATATATATAAATATATATATAAAATATGTAAAATTATATTAAAAGCTAAAGTAATTAAAATTAATACTGGTAACTATTTAGCTTTGCATTACATCTTTTAAAACAGATACACTCCTAAAACATAATAACTCTTCAACACGTGATTTGAGATACATTCCTATGTAAGGAATTTTGGCTGAGGGATGATAAAAATGAATCTGGGAAAATTACTTACATAATATTTAATGGAAAATTGCCATTTCTGAATTTTGGATACAATAAATCCTGCATTATGAAATTCTGATACTATACAGATTTGCTATTCTTAAAGAAACATCCGTTTCTAGTACACGGGAAGCCATCATTTTAGGGGTAACTGAAAACAAGGGACCAGGAGGAGTAAACGCAAGTCCAGTGGATGGGAGAGGTACACTTTTGAAATTCAGCATTGTAGGTCCATTTGTTGCTGGGGAAGACAAGACTCTTAAGTTCTTGTGGGACTGGATTCATGGTGGGACTTGGGAAGTAGGAATTGAGCATTAGGCTGGAACATCACACAAAAGTGAGGTCTTCATGCTGTAGCTATTCTATCAATATTAAAAAAAAAAAAAAAACCCATTGCCATCGAGTCGATTCTGACTCATAGCAACCCTGTAGGACAGAGTACAACTGCCACATAAAGTTTCCAAGGAGCACCTGGTGGATTTAAACTGCTGACCTTTTGGCCATAGCTCTTAACCACTAAGCCACCGGGGTCTCCTCTATCAATATTAGATTGAAATGTTGAAAATGGGAGGCTTCCATTCCCCCATCTTTTTTTTTTCATATAATGCTCTATAATTACACTGCTACACTTACAGTTCAGTACCATGTCCCTCAAATGGGGGGAGGGAATAGAGTAAATCAAAGATTTGTATAATGCTGCCATCATCATAACATCTTACCTTTGAAAGATATGAAGAGTGGGAAATCAGGTAAGTTTGCCCTACGACAATCGATCTGGCATTCTGAAGCCTGCCACCATTTTCCTCCAGTTATTTATGTTACCACATTACTTTTTACCTGGGAAGTGTTAATGCCGAAGAGTAAGAAACAAAAACTTCAGCACAATGACCATTGTTACCTTTGTGGCTTGATAGATTTCAGACACAGAATGTATGTGAGGAAAGTACCCAAGGTGTTGGAGGACCAGCCTTGAGCCATAACAAGTTTTTTTTTTTCCCCTTTAAACTTGGCTGGTCTACACACAAGCTCCTTGTGTGCCATAACAGATGACAGCTTCATTGCTGATCTTAGGGGTGAGTTAGGGCATGGGAAAAGATTTGGGATGAGTAATAATAAACTCTAAATTTTTTTTTTACCCTAATAGGAGTATGTTCCTGGCCATCGAGGCATCAGAGGCAATGAAGAAGCTGATAGGTTGGCCACAGCAGGATCTAGAAAATGAAACTTAGTTTTCATCGTAGATGTTACCTTCTTTCTTGGAGTCACATCTGCTGATGCCGCCTTCAAAGTTTTCTTCCCTTTTCCTCCTGGGTATCTCCCTGTAAAACTTTGCTCATTTTAGTTTCCACCTTTTTCTATCATTGTACTAACAACGTGTTTGTCAGTTAATAAAAACAGACTTTCTGCTTGATGACGGTTTTATCTCCTGTCTTCAATGCTCAGAGCCAAATGTTGAGGTTTATTGTAGAGAAACCTTAAATGGTTTATTAAGGGTTTAAAGAACGATTCAAATTGGGGGCTACGCTGCTCACTGACATGACACCAGGAAATCATTTCATAAAATACACTAACATCTTTACATGGTTAGATAACAGTTCACAAAGTGCTTAGAAGTTAAAGGCTAGCTTTCTCTCAGCGGAATTTATCGGTGATTTTCTTAAAGGATATGTGGGTCAACAGCTGGATCAGCAGACCCAGACTGGTGACAAGATGATGTCAGGATGGAGCCTCTTCCCATAGTCAAGACAGTGGACAGGTTTTACTAGGTATTGATTAGCTATCTTAAGACAGGCTTCCTGAGATTGTGTACTGCAAGCATTTATTGAGGACATTACACACTATTCAAGTTGCATTGCTTTCAACAGGGTAAACAAGATAAGTTGAAAATGTCTTCCTTGAGGCAACATTTTTCTGATAACATAAGGGGGTTCCAGATAACTGTCCCGACCTGTGAGAATGAGATGAGACTTCGTGTATCTGTGTGCCTAGGCTTTAGAACACATTCCTTCCGTGTGTTGCACAGCCAAAGTGGGAAGGCATTTTCCCGACTGCTGATGGTGGCTGAGCAAGGTAAGGAGCCCAAAAGGTTAGGCATCGTTAAGAAGGTTTTGAATTTAGCAGGATTCCAGGTCAGTTCAGTCTTTTTTTTTTTTTCACCTTTGGTCAAAGATTTCAGTAAAATTTCCTTTGACAGGTTCAGTCCAGATGGTAAGCTTGCTTCCTGCTTTGTGGATTACGTTAGTGGCTGTATTTGCCAAAAATATTTCCAGGAACTCAATGCAGTACAGTACTGATGTAACAATATTCTAAGATGTTTTGGGCATATCTGATGGAGACTATGAAAGGTAAACCCCAAAGGTAAACCCACGGTTACATTATTTTCTTCTGCAAAATGGGGAAAAAACCCTTTACTTTCTGCTCTTAGAAAGTCTTGAGTCTGGATTTTTTCTGTAACCATGAAAATGTAAACATCAAAACCAGCAGCCAACTTCCATATCTACAATTCAAAGGTAACGATTACATTTTTCTTGCCACCGTTACCACTATCCTATCCTAAAATAGGAAACCTTAGCAGTGCGGTGGTTAAGAGTTCAGCTGCTAACTAAAAGGTTGGCAGTTCGAATCTACCAGGCGTTCTTGGAAATCCTATGGGGCAGTTTTAACTCTGTCTTGTAAGATTGCTATGAGTCGGAATCGACTGACTCAAGGGCAATGGGCTATTCTAAAATATTCCACCGTTAACAAACTCAGTGACCCCCAGATAAAATTAAGAATTTGAATCTTGATCTCTAAATCACTTCCAAGACCTGCTTTATTTTTGGGGGACGTGAAGAAGCATGTTTCTTTTTCCCAGACCCCTGGTTCCCTTTTCCATATGAATGCAGTCTCCTCTTCCTGGTACTAACAAGCTAAGTTCTAAGTTCCTTAGCTCTAGGTAAGCTTTTCCCAAGACTTTGCTGCTTCTAGAATGACTAGTTGGAATTCTTAATTTAACCTAAAAATAGGCCTGTGAGAATTTCAGAGCAGTGGTGTTCAGAGCAGAATTTCAGAGCAAATGGGAAAATGCTGAGTCTTAGGAGTGACTAAGGTGGCGAACTTCTATTTTCAGAAGGGCTCTGTTATAATTTCTCTTTGCGTAACAGAGAATTTAAGGAATGAAGGTCAGGACCCCAGCTGTGTTAATTCACGCTGATTGCCTTTTAGTTCGGTGTATTCCTCATTTTCAAGTGAAAAGAGGCCATGGCTTTTAATCTTGAAATACCAGTTTTAAGACCTCTCTGAAGGTGAGCCCGATACTGTACCACAGTATTTAAGACTCCAGTGAAATTTCTGCTTAATTATTGGTTTGTTACAGCAGAAAATGTACCCAGAACAGGAATTCTTGGGCTGATTTATTAAAAATTGCTATTAAAATAAGCCAATATTTAAGGCCTAAAAATAGAATAACGCAAGGAACTTTGGTGCGCCCGCTGTTACCTCGTATCTTTAAATGGCCATTGGTTCCACGTTCAGGCCCTTAGCAGATCAGCCTCAATATCTGTTCTCAGTTGCAGGGGCTGTCCATTCACGTGGCTTCCAAGTGCGTCAGACAATTGCCATTCCTGGGAGCATCCCTCACTGGGGTACACTGTGTTCCAATAAAAGACCAGCGTGCCCCTCAGATGCAGATGAAAGGGAAACCAAGGATAGATCTGCCTGTCACCCACAGCAGAAGCTGCTTGTGGGACTCCCCCGATGCATTTGGAAAATACAGTGGTGCAGCCTCTGAATATGAACTTAGAGCAACCTCCCGGCACCATGAAATCTATTTTTAAAAGTGGTAGTTAAACCTGTGTTTGTGAAGCCCTAGTTAAGGCCAACCACTTTCTGAGTGCTGGGCACTATCGATGCTTCATGTATATTCATTTAAACCTCACATCTCAACTCCATGTTGGAAGTGAGGAAATGAAGGCACAGAGATTGAGTGACTTGCCTGATATCACCCAGCCACTAAGTGTAGGCACAGGTTTTGAACTTACACTGTTTCCTCCAGAGATATGCTGACTACTAAGTTATGAAACTAGTCCCAGCCCTGCTTTTGAGTTCAGCAGGCTGAAACAGCGGGTTAATTTTGTAGGGAATCTCTACACGACTTCACCTGGGTTTAGGTTGCTGCTGCCCCCCTTCCGCACACTCTCCTCTGACACACTCATCTTTCTCCAACCAGTTCCTAGAGAGACCCCTGCAGGGTGCTCCCCACCCATCACTAGGCTTCCTTTCTGGTCCAGCAATGTGCTTGTTAGCAGCTGTTTTCTACAAGGAGCGGACAGTGGATTTGAACTTCCAACCTTTTGGTTAGCAGCTGAGCTCTTAACCATTGAACCACCAAGTCTCCATTTTCTAGCTGGAAGGACAAAATTACTTACTCAGTGGTTTCCAAACTGTGCCTTGGGGACTCCAGAGCAGTAAGGGACGTAGAGGGGGAGGACTAGGACAGGACTCCAGTAGCCCTCCCTTCCTCATAAGTATGTGAATAGAAAAATATATGCAATTTATAAGTATAAAATGAAAATACAGTGGTCTTCTCGATGTGTGGTTTGTTTTTTCTCAAATTTACCCACCAATTTTTCTACATTGACCATACATTCCAGTTATAAGGAAAAAATATCAAGAAGCGTTCAATTTAAAGGAGGGGAAGCATTAGCCTAGTGGATGCATATTTGATGGGAGTGATTTCCTTAAGATTGCCAAACCAAAAAAAACCAAACCCATTGCCCTCAAGTCAATTGTGACTCATAGCGACCCTATAGGACAGAGTAGAACTGCTCCATAGGGTTTCCAAGGAGCACCTGGTGGATTCAAACTGCCGACCTTTTGGTTAGCAGCCGTAACTCTTGACCACTACACCACCAGGGTTTGCAGGAAGCCAGAATTCCTGAGGTGTGCAGTCTTCCTGGTGGAACTCTATGCTGAAAGAAAATGAGTCTCTAGGAAGCAAAGTTGAAAAGGAAGAGCCCAGCTAAGTCAGAACATACCTGGCACTTTCTCAACAGTCTTTAGTACTTGCTGGGTAACCTAGGGGGCCCTGGTGGTGCAGTGGTCAAGAGCTGGGCTGCTAACCAAAAGGTCAGCAGTTGGAATCCACCAGCTGCTCCTTGGAAATCCTATGGGACAGTTCTACTCTGCCCTATAGGGTCTGTATGAGTTGGAATCTACTCGACAGCAACAGGTTTGGTTTGGTTGGTGTGACCTAGGGAAGCCAGTTTCTCTCTATGAGCCTCAGTTTCCCTGTCTGCAGTGCAGGGTTTGGCTGTATCAATAGAGGCCATGTTTCTGACGGGTTATCATGTATGTCACTGCGTGGCCTTTTCCTTTCTCGATGACACTCCACTCAGACAGTGGAGAGTTGTTACCACATGATGTAATAAATAGGAATCCCTGATGGCACAGCAGTTAAGTGCTTGGCTGCTAACAAAAGGCTGGTGTTTGGAACCCACCAGGGGAGAAAGGTGTGGCAGTCTGCTTCCACAAAGATTACAGCCTTGGAAACCCTATGGGGCAGTTCCACTCTATCCTAAAGGGTCGCTATGAATCCATTGAGTGCAAAGGTTTTGGTTGGCTTAATGTAGCAGAAGCACCATTGCATCTTCGGTATTTTGTATCTCAAATATTTTAGCATTTCATTTGGATTTTGTGTGTGTGTGTGTGGTCTATCTTCGCCATAGCCAGGGTTGGTGTCAAGTATGGAAAAAAAAAAAAGTATGGAGGGGGTGTTTAATGTTTTCTCTTTCAGTAGGGTCTATACATTATTTAAGATGGGGCTTAGTTACTGGGTATCTTCAGAATAGCAGTGTCTCAAACACAAGAGCCCTGGTGGCGCAGTGGTTAAGCCCTCGGCCACTAACCCAAAAGGTTGGTGATTCAAAACCATCAGCCACTTCACAAGAGAAAGGTGTGATGATTTGGTTCTGTAAAGATTACATCTTTGGAAACCCTATGGGGTAGGTCTGCTTTGTCCTATAGGGTCTCTAAGCATCGGAATGGACTCCATGGCAGTGGGTTTATCTCAAACACAGATACAAGGCTTGTGCATTTCTCAGATCAGAGCCACTAGAGGGATTCACACCTCACTGAATGTGGTTTCCAAGGGGAGAAAAGTCTCCCACCATGGTTCACCTTGTAGTAAGCTTAAAGACAGTACTTCCCAGTGAAAGTCAGTTGAGGTCCACAAAGGGCACTGTGGGGACAAGAGGTCCAACCAGCAGGGGGCAGCATTGAACTAAGAGGGAGTGTCCAAGCAGGTTTCCGAAGCTGCCCGGTTTTTGCATTCTTCCATGCTCATTCTGGGATGAGTAACAGGGCCCCACAGGTTTGCCACTGTGATTTTAAGGAGAAAACTAAAATGAAGTTTCTTCAGATGTCTCAATTGCAAGGTCAGGGCAGGCCAAGCCAACCACGTTTTGCAATAGCTATTTTGTGAAACATTGGCCAAGACTAAGTGAAAATTAATACAGGTATGAACTTTACCTCAAAATAATTTAATATACTCATAAATTTTTCTCCCCACCAAATTAAAACCTTTGGTAACATTTAGTATTCCAAGTACTACTGCCAGGTTTTTTTATTTTTTGTTTTCTATTGTGGCAAGTGGAAACCCTGGTGGCGTAGTGGTTAAGTGCTATGGCTGCTAATCAAAGGGTTGGCAGTTCAAGTCCACCAGGCGCTCCTTGGAAATTCTATGGGGCAGTTCTACTCTGTCCTATAGGGTCGCTATGAGTCGGAACCAACTCAACAGCACTGGGTTTGGTTTTTGGTTTTATTGTGGTAAAAAAAACCAAACCAAACCCAGTGCTGTCGAGTTGATTCCGACTCATAGTGACTCTATAGTGACCCTATGATAAGCATATGTAATAAAACATTTGTCAATTCAATATTTTTTACATGGACAGTTCAGTGACATTATACTAGTATCACCTTTCGACTCCACTTAGCCAGCCCTTCATAATATTCTGAAGAAAGTACATTCCCTTAAAACCAAACCCGTTGTTGTCGAGTCGATTCTGACTCACAGGAACCCTATAGGACAGGATAGAAGTGCCCCATGGGGTTTCCAAGGAGTGGCTGGTGGATTCCAACTGCCAACCTTTTGGTTAGCAACTGTAGCTCTTAACCGCTGTGCCACCAGGGCTCCACATTCCCTTAGGGGAGGCAAAAGAAGAAGCCAGTCCTTGCCCTCGAAGTCCAGTAGGGAAGATAAGAATCATAGACAAATGTCAAATAGCTAGGTAAAAAAGGCAGTTATGCTAAGCATAAAACCCCACCTTGGGAGCAAGATTTCTGCAAGGTGGGTGGGTGGGAAATGAAGGTTCATGGAGGAGGTGACCTGGGTCTTGAAAGACGAGTGAAAAAGCAGAGGTAGTAGCATGAAACAGAAAAGTGATGAAGATGCTGGAAAGGTAAGTACCCAGGTCTCTGGAAGTAGACAAAATCAAAGCCTTTGGGGTCAGGAAATCCAAGTGCCACCATTTGCCAGCTCTGTGGTCTTAGAAAGCTACTTTATTTCTCTGGGCTTCCATTTCCTCGTGCATCAGAGAGGGGTAGATGCACACAAGGATTGTCATCAAGACTGGCGAAAACATTTGTAAAGAGATTGGCATAGTCTGTTAGGGCCCAATATGTACAATGGTTCATAGACGGTAACTGTACACAGGACAAGAATGGGAGAAATAGGCTGGTGTGATATGCTGGCGGGCCTTGAATGCCAGGCTCTGGAGTTGCAACTTCAAGAGATGGAATCATTAAAGGCAGTACGATTGAGCTCTGCCTTTGGAAGACCTGGCAATAGTGATTATCAGGTGGGTCAGAGAAGGGAGCTATTGGAGGCAGGGAGGCCAAATTAGGAGGCTATGTTGTTACAGAATTATTTCTCATCTTGCCCATAGTTAAAGAATCATCTGGGTCCTACCCCAAGCCTACCGAATCAGATTCTCCAAGGGAGGGGCTTGGGAAACTTTTTTTAACAAACATCCCAGGTGACTCTTACCATTGGGGATATTTGAGAAACGCCCCATAGGAGGATATAAAGGTAAGAAGGGCCTGATTTAAATCAACACTGCAGGTAATAGAAAGGGAACACAGGGGTCACAGCAAATGTGGAGGAGGAAGTGTTGGCAGTCTGAGGGAGAGAGGACTGTTGACCTGGTGCTGCCATCCGTCATCAGCAGATGGTGATGTCATTCCCCAAGTGAGCCAGGGCGACGTTAATGCTAATGGCGGGGGGTGATGATGTAGTTTTGGACTTGTGGGTTGCAGATCCTTGCAGGTCATCCTGCTGCTGAGATAAACTTGTGTGACTGGAATCTGCACGGGGGGCGGGGGGGGGGGCTTGAAGCCCTCTGATTGGAAAGGCTACGTGTCTTTGATTAAAGGCGAGAATTGAAGTCTAAGATTAACTGAGATTGCTGAAGGAGAGAGAAGGAAAGAAATTGTTGTTTTGTTTTGTTCCTAAAGTAAAAAGGTGTGGTTTAAAAGAAAAATTCAAAGCAAAAACATTTTAAAATTTAGTTCATCTTAGCCCTGGTGGCACAGTTTTTAAGTGATACGGCAGCTAACCAAAAGGTCTGCAGTTCGAATCCACCAGCCGCTTCTTGGAAACTCCATGAGGCAGTTCTGCTCTGTCCTATAGGGTCACTATGAGTCGGAATCGACTCGATGGCAATGGGTTTATGCACACCGAAAATTTTATTTTATCTTAAACATAAATGTTACAATGCCAGACATTTATAATTAGAAGTTAATTGCTTGAGGGTGTACCCCACTTGTCTCTATTCTCTTGAGAGAGGCTCATTCTTTGGGGAGGGATAATGCAACACTTAAAAAAAAACAAAACAGATCCATTGCTCTTGAGTCGATTCCAACTCATAGTGACCCTACAGGACACAGTAGAACTGCCCCTTAGGGTTTCCAAGCAGCGGCTGGTGGATTCGAACTGCCAATCTTTTGGTTAGCAGCCTATCTCTTAACCACTGCACAACCAGGGCTCCATGAAACACTACTTAGGTGGTTGTTTACAGAAAAATCTGGGTGTTTTTTTCCATGTCAGAAGGAATGTCCAAAGGAACCTACCCATAGTGGTCAGAAGATCTGCACAGAAAAGACTGCCACTTCACAGTGATCTTTGCCAGATCTTGCTTATAATAAAACTTCTTCTTTACTCAGCAACAACTTGCTTCAGCCTGGTTCTGGTCATGGCTGACAGATCGAGCATTGCTAGGCTCCAAGCAGAAGGCTGCGAGGGGTCTTCCCCAGGCTAGGTCATCACTGATACCTGGAGGAGGGGCTGGACAGGATTATCAACTTTGCACATCACCAGATATTTTTTTTTAAAAGCTGCAAGATGTTTGTTGCTGTTGTCATCAAGTTGATTTCAACTCATGGTGATCCCTTGTGTGCAGCGTAGAATTGCACCACTGGGTTTTCAAGGCTGTGACTTTTCAGAAGCAGATTGCCAGGCCTGTCTTCCAAGGATCCTCTGGGTGGGTTCCAACCGCAGCCTTCCAGCCAGTAGTCCAATGCTTAACCGTTTGTGTCACCATTTGTGTCACTTACAGATACGAAATTAGGCTGAATTTCGAAGTGTGCCCATTACCAAAATGGCCGCATCAAAACCCAAGGGTTCAGTACGGTGAGGAAGAACCATGTAACTCAAATAGTCTTGATTTCCAATACCCGATTCTGTTGTTCTTAAAAGTCATCTTAACTACTTGTATTTGGTTCTGACAATGTGGCATGATGACAAGAAATTTGGACATTGGATAGGTAGGAAGAGACCTAGGTCCTCGTCTTAGCTCTGCCAACAACTCTATGACCTTGGGCATGTCCCTGGGCTTCACTGGCCCCATCTATGATATAAATGGATTCCCCAAAGCTCCTTACAACAGCATCCTCTGGGGAGCATGTTATATGTGCAGACACCCAGGTCTATCCTCCTCGGCCCTACCAAATAAAAATACAAAGGTATGGGACCCAGGAATCTGTATTTTAACGAACACTCCAGGTTTGGGATCCAGTAAGCCCTGGGTGGTGCTAATAGAAAGGTTGGGGGATCTAGTGCACCCTAGATCCCCAGAGGGTCCTCAGAAGAAAGGCCTGGTGATCTATTTTTGAAAAATCAGCAATTAAAAACCCTATGGAACTGGATATCCATTTGCAAAAAAATGAAACAGGACCCATACCTCACACCATGCACAAAAACTAACTCCAAGTGGATCAAAGACCTAAACATAAAGACTAAGATGATAAAGATCATCGAAGAAAAAATAGGGACAACCCTAGGAGCCCTAATACAAGGCATAAACAGAATACAAAACGTTACCAAAAACGATGAAGAGAAACCAGATAACTGGGAGCTCCTAAAAATCAAACACCTATGCTCATCTGAAGACTTCACCAAAAGAGTAAAAAGACCACCTACAGACTGGGAAAGAATTTTCAGCTATGACATCTCCGACCAGCGCCTGATCTCTAAAATCTACATGATTCTGTCAAAACTCAACCACAAAAAGACAAACAACCCAATCAAGAAGTGGGCAAAGGATATGGACACACACTTCACTAAAGAAGATATTCAGGCAGCTAACAGATACATGAGAAAATGCTCTCGATCATTAGCCATTAGAGAAATGCAAATTAAAACTACAATGAGATTCCATCTCACTCCAACAAGGCTGGCATTAATCCAAAAAACACAAAATAATAAATGTTGGAGAGGCTGCGGAGAGATTGGAACTCTTATACACTGCTGGTGGGAATATAAAATGGTACCACCACTTTGGAAATCTATCTGGTGTTATCTTAAACAGAAATAGAACTACCATACAACCCAGAAATCCCACTCCTTGGAATATACCCTAGAGAAACAAGAGCCTTCACACAAGCAGATATATGCACACCGATGTTTATTGCAGCTCTGTTTACAATAGCAAAAAGCTGGAAGCAACCAAGATGTCCATCAACGGATGAATGGGTAAATAAATTGTGGTATATTCACACAATGGAATACTACGCATCGATAAAGAACAGTGACAAATCTGTGAAACATTTCATAACATGGAGGAACCTGTAAGGCATTATGCTGAGCGAAATGAGTCAGAGGCAAAATGACAAATATTGTATAAGACCACTATTATAAGATCTTGAGAAATAGTATAAACTGAGAAGAACACATGCTTTTGTGGTTACGGGGGGGGGGGAGGGAGAGGGTTTTTTTATTGATTAATTAGTAGATAAGAACTGCTTTAGGTGAAGGGAAGGACAACACTCAGTACATGGAAGGTCAGCTCAATTGGACTGGACCAAAAGCAAAGAAGTTTCCAGGATGAAATGAATGCTTCAAAGGTCAGCGGAGCAAGGGCGGGGGTTTGGGGACCATGGTTTGCGGGGACTTCTAAGTCAATTGGCAAAATAATTCTATTATGAAAACATTCTGCATCCCACTTTCAAATGTGGCGTCTGGGGTCTTAAATGCTAACAAGCGGCCATCTAAGATGCATCAATTGGTCTCAACCCACCTGGATCAAAGGAGAATGAAGAACACCAAGGTCACATGACAATTAAGAGCCCAAGAGACAGAAAGGGCCACATGAACCAGAGACCTACATCATCCTGAGACCAGAAGAACTAGTTGGTGCCCGACCACAATCGATGACTGCCCTGACAGGGAGCACAACAGAGAACTCCTGAGGGAGCAGGAGATCAGTGGGATACAGACCCCAAATTCTCATAAAAAGACCATACTTAATGGTCTGACTGAGACTAGAGGAATCCCAGCGGTCATGGTCCCCAAACCTTCTGTTGGCACAGGACAGGAACCATCCCCGAAGACAACTCATCAGACATGAAAGGGGCTGGACAGTGGGTAGGAGAGAGATGCTGATGAAGAGTGAGCTAATTATATCAGGTGGACACTTGAGATTGTGTTGGCATCGCCTGTCTGGAGGGGGGATGGGAGGATAGAGAGAGTTGGAAGCTGGCAAAATTGTCACGAAAGGAGAGACTGGAAGGGCTGACTCATTAGGGGGAGAGCAAGTGGGAGTACGGAGTAAGATGTATGTAAACTTATATGTGACAGACTGACTTGATTTGTAGACGTTCACTTGAAGCTCAATAAAAGTTAATAAAAAACAAACAAAAAAAAACCCCTATGGAGCACAGTTCTACTCTGATATACATGGGGTTCCCATGAGTCTGAATCAACTTGGCAACTATTTTTCTTTTTTTTTTTTTAAGCTAAAAGAACTTTGAAGATCTTGATCTAAGAGTTGCCTGGTTTAAATAGCTTAAAAAACATGTTTCTTGAGTTATAGAAAAAAACCTGGGAGCATATACACCTTACCATTATCGGTGATTACACCTGAAGTGAAGGAGGAGGGAGAGGCATAAGGGGACTTTTGTATTCTTTTTTTCTGTGCACATTATTTTAATTTTTTATAGTGAAAATGGATTACTTTTATAATTAAAAAAAAAAATTCTGCGCATTCCTCATGGAAATACCCCTGGTGTCTCGCTGACCTTGGTTTGTAACTTCCGGAGCACGATTTAACGCCAGGAGCAATGGTCCAAAGGGGATAACGTAAACCTCCTGCCTCATTGTGTGTGTCTCACCAAATGAATTATGTCCTGCGCTCATCGGCAGGAAATGCTTGACCTCCAGCTTTGAGTCTATTTAAAATGCTGACAAAGCAGGAATCCACCTGTCTCCGAGGTTCGCTGAATGCCAGTGTGATTAGCTCTACACTGTAATAGCTGGGATTATGCTGCATCCAGTACTAATTGCTGTCACAGTCTGCCAGGAACGGTAAGAGACCAAACAGGCCCACCTGAACTGAATCCTGGGTAATGGCTATCACATTCCTGGGGTAATTGGAAGCTAAGTGGATGCAAAATAAACAGTGAAATTATTCTGCAACACATTAAGGGTAAAACTGTCTAAATGAACTGAAAATAGATACCTGCCAAGAGTTTTGGAGAGGCAAGCATTTCCCTGGCACCCTCCCAGCTCCTTATTGCCTCCAAAATGCAGAAGTGAGGAGGGAAGTGTCTAAAAACATCAATGACCTGTGCGTCCCTCATGTGCGCACACACACACAAGCTGCGCGGTGTGTTTGAGAAACAAGAGAACCTTTGACAGCTCAATCATTCATGGACCTTTCAAAGCTGCATTCGGTTTGACAGACAATCACCAGCATTTTTTAAAAATTCAACCGTTATCTCTCCCTCATTTTTCTTTACCCTCCCCAGGAAATTTAAAATAATATATTTATAGTTTCATATGCATAGCCTGGATATGATTAACTCCTAATAGCTCCTCTAAACTCTCATTTTATTCAATTTCCAAAGGAAGTTTCTTGTATGAGTGAGAAAGTTGATACCAGCAGAGCATTTATTCAGCTGAGACCTGAAATGAATACATAATAGTTTGTGCTGACAGATATACCACATTGCTTTATACATACAGAACATTCTGTGTTTTCTTTAGAATTTTCTCAGTTTATTTTGCAATTGGCTTGTCATCTGTGAATTTATTTAAAATGCATTCAATATGTATCTTAAGGGCGACAAGGTTTATAAATGTTATAAACTGTGAAGACAGGAAGGATCGACCTATTCTCTGGAGCCCCCATCATGCCATTTTTTCCCCAGCACCACTTATCATAGGTTCTTCTGAGATTCTTGGGTTCTACTTACACAAACAGAAGAAGTATCACCAGAATGCTCCTTAGAGGCAAGGATGGCGAGACTGCACCTTACATACTTTGGATATGTTGTCAGGAGGGATCAGTCCCTGGAAAAGGACATCATGCTTGGCAAAGTACAGGGTCAGCGGAAAAGAGGAAGACCCTCAACAAGGTGTACTGACACAGTGGCTACTACAATGGGCTCACGCATAACAACGATTGTAAGGATGGCACAGGACCGGGCAGTGTTTCGTTCTGTTGTGCATAGGGTCGCTATGAGCCGGAACCGACTTTACGGCACCCGACGACAACAACAACAACTTACATCCTCTGCTGCTGTCTGCCTTCTCTTTCTTCCTGTGCTCAGTGATTTTAGCTTCTGATCTCTGCACTCTCCATTGTGTTTTGTTGCTTCTCTAACCATCTTCAGCACCAAGCTTCCTAATAGGTCCAAACTGAAGTACGTTATTACACACCAGCCTCACTTTCTTTTTCTTCAGCCCACATGACCGTGTTGCTGCCTGCCTGAATCCCTCTCCAGCTCAGGCCTACCCTGGGTTTCTTCTGGTCACTCTCATGACCCATCTCTAAGAAACTAGGTTTGGAACATCTACTTCTGACCCAGAACTCCTCCTTCCTCCCTCTGCAACCAAAACTGGCCTTTGTGACTACCCAGATTCTCAGTCTACGAGTCGTCTTCTTCCACCGCTTGGATCCTTAGGCATCTGAGACGCCGGCTCAACCATATCAGCACTGACCAGCCACCAGCTGTTCTTCCCATTCCACAAGACTCATCTCCCACATGCCTTTGTCCTTCCACACGCCTACCCGCCAAAGCTATACACAGTCAGCTTTTCCTGCTCTACTTACAGGATCTCACAGAGTTTGGCTTTTTTTTTGCCCCAAGTTTTTAAACTTTTTTTTAAAACTGTGCATTAGGCGAAAGTTTACAGCTCAAGTTAATTTCTCATACAAATATTTTTACACATATTGTTATGTGACCCTAGTTGCAATCCCTATAATGTGACAACATGCTCCCCCTTTCCACTCTGGGTTTTCTGTATCCGTTCAACCAGCTCCTATCCCTTTCTGCCTTCTCATCCCTCCTCTGGACAGGAGCTGCCCATTTAGTCTCGTGTATCTACTTGAACTAAGAAGCACACTCTTCACAAGTATCATTTTATGTTTTATAATCCAGTCTAATCTTTACCTAAAGAGTTGGCTTCAGGAATGGTTTCAGTTCTGGGTTAACGGAGAGTCCAGGGGCCTTGTCTTCTGTGGTTCCTCTAGGCTCATTCAGACCATTAAGTCTGGTCTTTTTACACTTTATAGAGTTTTTGAAGAAACAGTTGTTGACTGTGCTGGCCTCAATCTCAGCTTCTCTGCGTTCAGCAGACCCCTCACTTCTAAACAGCAATCCTGTTACGGACCTGATCCTTCACCTGGGTGGCCATCTTCTGACTCTCGACACCGGGAGATGTTACGGACCTGATCCTTCACCTGGGTGGCCATCTTCTCACTCTCGACCCCAGGACAGCATCGCCAGAAACATGTTGAGCTGCAGCAAATGAGGGGCCGACCTCACCACAGAACTCATGTAAGGAAGGGAGATAAATTTACCTACATTGGCAACCAGTTGTGAGACCTGTTTTTCATCTCTGAGGCTATGAGATCTCCTCCTGATGGAGGGAAACTTCTCCACCTCTGCCCTTGGTCTAGCCACTACTCCTTATTTGCAACAGGCTCAATTACATCTCCTACATTTTCAGCCCTTCTTTCTCTACTGGATTTCTACCCTATTAGTAGACTCAAAGCTCTTTCATCCTAACCCTCCCTGGACCCTATGTTCCCTTCTGACAACCCTTCTGACTTCCCCCTTCTCTCACCTCTAATTTATTCCTCAATTCACTGAAATCTGGCTTCTGCCACCCCATAATTCTCCATTGAAACCTCCCTTGCCAAGGTCTGCATGCCAGGTAGTTTAAGAGAATTGAAAAATATGCTAAGGAGGTGGGCCTGAATGGACGCCCCTGCACAGTTAAGTGAACAGCTACTTAAGGGCTGGCTCAACATTTATTTAAGAAAGAATTAGTAATCACAGCCCCCAAATGCTGAGCCACACAGGCATAGCTGTATTAATAGTCTAAAACAACTGCGAGTGGGTATTTCTATTCTTCCACTTCATTTAAAAAATTAAATTAAAAAAGCTTTACATGACTAATGTTAACCATTGTAATTTACTAAACTAAGCTTTAAGATAAACTGGTTACCAAAAAAGGGTCTTATATGGAGTTACAGTGGAATCTTGAGGGGTATTTACCAAAAAGAATGGCTTTGACTTCAGAAGAGCTAATCCTTAAACTCATTTATCTATTAAGCTATATGGTAGTGATACCATCCGCTTATAAAGGTATTCCCATTCTCTGGAATAGGGAGTTTCCAGTAGCCCTAGAATGGTATCAGGTCCTTGAAAGGGGGAGGGAGACTGAATGTGTGCCTAGTACTTCTCTGGAAATAAAAAACAGAACACACTGTGTGACTGTGTGTGTGCGCTGCTTCATATAACGAATGTACGTTACTAAATCCTGGTCACCGAGCAAAAGGCAATAGAAAGTGTGCTTAAGCATTGTGTAATCTTATGTTCCTAAACAATTTGACCTCATTCATGGTCTTCAGACATGCATATCCAGTAGAGCATAGCATTGTGATTAGTGGCCATTCCTAAAATTGCCTGAACTTCCTGTAGACTGGGGGCATGAAAAGCCTGCAATTTATCAGTTTTATAGTTTGTCGAGCAGGAAACTGGCATGTTACTTTGAAGGAATGTCTAATAGGTGAATGGGTCTATAACTGGAGTTAATAAAAACTGACCTTTAAAAAAAAATGGACTAGCCTCTGAATTGAACCAAACATGCCCATACCTATAGAATTGACAAAAGTGACTAATTTAGTAAGAGCTTGGAACCAATTATTTGGCTTTTGGCTTGTCAAACCCAACCAAGCCCATTGCCATCGAGTTGATTCTGACTCACAGTGACCCTATAGCACAGAGTGGAACTGCCTTATAAGGTTTCCTAGGCTAAGCCTTTACAGGAGCAGATCACCAGGTCTTCTCTCCTGCAGGGGCTGGTGGGTTCGAACCACTAACCTGTAGGTTAGTAGCCGAGTACTGAACCGCTGTGCCACCAGGGCTTGTAAAGCCATGTAAAGTCAGGCTCTCAGGTATTTATGTGATCTGTGTTCTCACACCCTCTCTAAGAATATTTATACCTCTAGTCAGCATTGACCCAGACTGGAAAACAAGGCCTTCTGTCTTTATAGGGCACTGCTCTGGCTCTCCTCAGGCTGTATCCCTCTTCAAGAAGTAAAGAGACCACAGGGTCAAAGAGACACGCCCAGCTGGAACCCATGCCCTTACCCTCCTCCTAGCCAATGTTCTAAGAACTGTTTGAATTATTTTCCCAGAGAACTCCAAGCCCACTTCCAGGGCCTGTGCATGCACGTCTAAGCTCAAGGGGCAGTTGTTAGCAGTTGGGGACAGTTTGGCTGGGAAGGGACATTCACACTCTTGTGCTCAGACGACCTCACTGGGTGTCTATTCTTAACTGAATTATGTTGCCCAAATATATGTGCTGTAAAACCTAACCCCTAGGCCCATGGATGTAACCCCATATGGGGGTAGGGCTTTCTTTGTGACATTAATGAGGCCATATCAGGGTAGGGTATGTATTAAGCAAATCACTTTTGAGATATAAAACAGCAGACTAGGCACAGAAGAAGGCAGACATGGGGGAAGACGCACACTATCTGAAGATGACAGAAGCAGACCAGTCCACAAGCCCAGGAACTGCGTGGATGGCTGGCTAGAGAACAGAAGGTGAGACAAGGATCTTCCCCCACAGCTGGCAGAGAGAGAGCTTTCCCCTAGAGCTGGTGCCTTGAATTTGGACTTCTAGCCTCCTAAACTGTGAAAAATAAATCTGTTTGTTAAAGCTGCCCACTTGTAGTATTTCTGTTATAGTAGCACTAGATAACTAAGACAGCATTATAAGTCAGAATGGAAAGAAAAGGCCATGACCTGCGGTCTCCAGTTGAGCTCTTGCCCTGGGCCTGACAAATTCAGGGGTAGGACTGCCTCTAGTATTGCCCCAGATTCTGCTACTGCAGTTTGGGAGCTCCCTAAGACCACTTTGAGATTCAATGATCTTCTAGAGGCATTCATAGTAAACTCATGGTTTATTATAGCAAAAGGATGCAGATCAAAATCAGCAATGGGAAAAGCTTCCTAGGGCAGGGCCAGGAGAGACCAAGTACAGGGCTTCCACTTGTCCTCTGGAGTCTTGTGGACAGTGCTTACTTCTCAGCAATGATGTGTGGCTGCATACATAGAGTGTTGCCAACCATGGAAGTTCTCTTGAGCTTTGGTATCCAGGATTTTTACTGAGGGTTGGTCAATGGTTAACCTTGGTCTCCAGCCCCTCCAGAAGTCAGGCTGATACTGTATAGCCAAAGGTCCCCACCATAAATCACATTGGTAGCATGGACTATCTGGAGTAGTCCAAGGCCCCTAGGTAAACAAAGCCACCCTTATCAGGCAGGACATTCCAAGGGCTTAGAGGTTACCTCCGAGGAGTTGGTCAAGGGACAAACTTATCTTTGGGCAAGATTAGTCCTCTAAAGAAGAACCCCCCTCCCCCCACCAGGCCTGGAGCCCAAATTCAGTCCTCCCATGAGGATTTATCTTACTAAAATGATGTTTAGGGGATGCAAAATTTACTATTACAATTCCATTTTGTATGCACCCAGGTGCTCTTTCCCAGTTATAATTCCCTACGTCACTCTCCTAGCCTGGGTTCATTGGCAGTTCTTCTCAAACTGGACACTAGGCAGGACAATCGTATGCTTACAGAACATGGTTGGGATAGAATTACTTTTAAAATATCTGCAAATTTGTCAGTTTGCAAACCCCTGCTCCCTCCCTTGCTGCACGACCCTGACTCACACAGCTGGACCGGGTCCTCAGGGAGTGCTGGCAGTAGACATGAGAAATAGCAGCCACCCTGCTGGACCTGGAAGTGGCTATGGATGCCTGGCCTGTCTGCACAAGTGGAAACCTTGGGAACACTGCAGAGTGGTGTGCTGGCAGTTCAGGTGGAGAATGAAGTTGAAACAACTGAGTAGGGGGAAGAGTGGTGGTTGGGGGGGGGCAGGAGGGAGGAGCTACTCAACATGGAGCCAGAAAGCAGGAAAAGAAGACAAAACAGAAAATCCTGCTCTATAGAAAACAGTGCACTCTACCTACGAAAGCAATTAGCGCACCATCAAAACAAGCGCCCAGTTCAACAACCCCCAACTCTGTCCCTGACTCGGGCTAAACGCACCTTCTCAGGCAGCGGAGGTCACGCTGTTAATCATCTCCCGTAACGAATGGTTCCTGGGCACTGGACCACGCATTTTTGAAAGAGTACCTGGAGGTTAACAAGAATGCATTTTTGCCCTCATAGATATCATGTTCTTAAACAGCCATGCTACCCAGGTATATCAGGACTTTACAGATGAACAGGGAGAGGGTGCAGGAAGTACGGCCCCCACTGTTGGTTTTTCTGGTTGTTTCTGCATTTGCATCCGTCCATCATTTAGAGCTGACTGTGAACTGAGTTGCTGCTGGACAAGGGAATGAAAACCTGGGTGGGAATTGTTTAATATGAGACAAAGATGGGGAGCCAGGACCCTTGAAGTCAGTAGCACTCGGGCTTTTAAGTGAGACATGGGCTTAAACCCAGATATTAGTTATGGGACTTTGAGTCAATTATGTAATTTTTCTGTTTTCTCAACTGTAAGATGGACATAATAGTTGGTCCTACCCGGGAGGTTGGTTCAAGGGAGGAATGAAAAAGGCGTTAGAGCACACAGCACAGGGCTTGGCACATAGAAAGGCTCAGGACATCTTAGTAGTTGCAGTTTCTATTATTATTATGGGTTTCTATTATTGTTGTAATTATGAGTCGGGTCAGCAGTTCCAAGAGCTGGCATGGAGAGAAGCAATTCTGCTGACTTTTTGGCAGTAACTTATACAACTGGTACCTTTCCAAGAATATTCTTGTCGGTGGGAGGAGGTAGCTTCCAGGGGACGTGGGAAGCAAAGGGACAAGGAGGAAGAAAGGGATGGCAACTCACAAGACACAGAAGACCTAAGCAGAGAGAACAATAGAGACAGCTCAGCTTTTGACTAGGAGACAGCCTGCCATGGTTATAACCCAGACTGCCTGGGACTCTGCCTGTCTTCTTGCACAATGCAGTAAAGCTGCTCTAAAACATGAAGTTGACTTAAAAAAAAAATGGACCCAGTTTATTGGAGCTGGGGGAAGGGGAGGGATGTGGGAGGGAGCAGCTGGAGGGCAAGGAGGGCCTGAGTTCTTTACAGGGCAGGTAGAATGCTGGAGTTTCCCCCTTGGTTTGCTCACTTGAGTCAAGGCTGTTGCTAGCTGAGTAAACTAATAAGTGCCCTGTGGCTGGCCGCTGCCTGGTCCTGAGCCTGGAATTCTACCACAAAGGGACCAGCTCTAAGCAGGATGTTTGAGAGAATAGTCCCCTGAGGAGAGGGAACTGACAGGGCCACTGCCCCAAGCTGGGGGTCTGGCTAGTGGGGAGGATAAAAGGAATTACTAGGAAGGAGAAAAAAAAAAAAAGAAAATATGGTAGCGAATAGTAAAAGTTAAGAGACTGTGTCCAAAAATATCTGAAGCGCGACAAACAAAAGTGAAGTTTGGATGGAGACCTCTGGTGGAGAAATGTGGCCAGATGGTCTGAGGCTTGGGGAACCACATTCCCACATCCACCAGGGCCCAGACCTCCAGAGCTGCCCTGTTTGGCCAGACGCTAAACACACTTGCTTCTTTCGAAACATGCCAGAAGTGCTTGGAGAATTTTTCCCAGGCGTTAACAATCCTATGAGAAGAAACGACACCTCAGTGGACTGCTAGAACCATGAAGCACTTAACTTGTGAAACTGCAAATTATTGAAGAGTTCTAGGTTTAGTTACAAGCAATTTGTTTAATTTGCAATTGCCAAACTGATGGCATTGATACACTGATTGCAATCTTTTTTTTTTTTATGAGCCATTGCTGATGACCACAATAACTGACCTGAGAAACTAAAGAGAATTAACCACTGTTCTCGGAGCTATGTTCGCTAATTAAAACAACAACAGCGAAAATAAATAAAAAGTTCGAATGTTGGATTTGTGCTGTGGGTATTAATGTCAGAGATTTAGAGTCTTAAGAGAATGCTAAGTCTCAGCAAAGTTTTTTTTTTTTTAATAGACTTTATGTTTTAGGTGTACAGAAAAACTGTGCAGAGAAGAGTTCCCCTTCCCCCCCAGCATACTATTCCTCCTGTTATTAACATCTTGGAGCCCCGGGGAAACCCTGGTGGCCTAGTGGTTAAGTGCTACAGCTGCTAACTAGAGGTTCGGCAGTTCGAATCCTCCAGGCACTCCTTGGAAATTCTATGGTGCATTTCTACTCTGTCCTATAGGGTCGCTATGAGTTGGAATCGACTGGACGGCACTGGGTGGGGTGGGTGGTGTGGTGTGGAGCCCTGGTGGCCCAGCGGTTAAGTGTTCTGCTGCTAACCAAAAGATTGGCAGTTCAAATCCACCAGCTGCTCTTTATAAAGCTGACAACTAATAGGTTCTTGCCCAGCAGACTAGCAAATTGAAGTCAGGCAGACTCCAGTCAGAAAACAGAAAGGTTTATTCACAGTTTGCAAGCTGGGAGGCAGCCAGGGTCTCAGGACCTAAGGCTGCCAGCTCCCTGAGCTAAGGCAGACTTGCTCCTTATGTAAGGAGTGACAGACATATTCAGGGACAGTGAGGGGAGCGTCTTCACTCCTGCGACGCCTGCGCAGCCCACCTAATTTTTGTGAATGAGTATTTGCACACGGCTCTAAAAATACCGCGCACGGCCCTAAAAAAATGGCGGCGGCTGGCTAGTGCCACCCCAGGAAGGTCACGTAGCCGGTGAATTTGGAGTCGGTGTGCCTGTGCCTCAGCCTCCTGCCGGGAGAAGAGAGGAAACCTGGGGAATCAACCAGGCATGGTGAGGTGTTGTAACAGAAATGTAAAAAGAGTAGACTTTTTTGAAAAACAACTATTATGGGATGGTTAATAACCCTCCACCCCCTTCCCTTGGGAACCCTATGGGGCAGTTCTACTCTGTCCCATAGGGGTGTTATGAGTGGGAATGAACACCACGGCAACATAGTCCTGTCTCTGCTATCCATGGTTGTATTGCCTTGTAGTGTGGTGTGTGGTTTGGGTATAAAATCAAGCAGAGTTCCCATCTGTGTGGAAACTACTTTTGGACTAAAAAAAGCTAATGTCATTTAAAATCCTAACGGGTGCTTTTACTGATTAATCAAGATGATCTCTGGAAATGTGGCACATAGGTCAAGAGTTCAGAAATGGAATGCCACTTTCCAGATAGCACTGCCGCCACCTTGGCAGCCCCTCAGGGATGGAGGGAAATGTCCAGGGGTCCTTCGTCCCAGCCAGGCATCCACCCACCCAACCAGCCGCTGGGGCTTCACTTTTCCTCCCTTCCAGAGCCCCTCTTCCCGTGTCCTAGCTGCACTACCTGGACGCTGGCTCTTCGGGAGGCAGCTTCCTCTCTAGGTTCTGGAATGGTCTCCTGGCATTACGATCTGAGTCATGGCCTTCATGCACAGTGACATGGGTCGCAAGGCTGCCTACGGTAGCTTCTTGTTCGAGTGGTCTTTGGTGAGCAGGCCACCTTCTACCTGGGCCCAGGCAGCTCTTGCTGGGCGTGGGCTGTGGGGGCCGCTGCGTGCTGGCCACCGGCTTGCTCTAGGCTGGCACCCGAGCCTCTATGTCCAGCTTGAGCTGGTTGTGGAGTTTGAGCTGAGGATGATCCTGTGGCCGCCACAGAAGGCCGAGGAGGCCACTGGCCGCCAACCAAGTGACTGTGGAGGGCACCATCTCTGGGCGTGGGGCCACCCAGAGTCTGCAGACTCGAATATTAAGACTTAACCTTCCCCTCACAAAAAAGAAAGAAGGGAAGGGGAGGGAAAACAGAGTTCAAAAAACTGAAACCGAAGTCGTTTTGCACACACAAGACCCAAATTCCCTTTTTCAAAAAGAACATGTATTCCCTGCTCCTTATTTGAGAAGCATAGTTAAATTTCTTAGAAAAGTCCAGACGGGTAGAGGGGAACTAGTAATAAATGACCTTTGTTTTTGTTAGCTCCAACCAAATGACACGCATAACCATTTTTAGCCCTTACACCAATTCTGGTTGATACCATTCCCATTTCACAAAAGAAGATCCTAAGACTCTGAGTGGTGAATTTGTCCAAAGTCCAGCGATGGATAACAGGGCTAAAGTTGAAACGAGTCTCTGCTCCGCCCATCTAGCAACAGTACTGCCCACACTAAAATTCAGAAAGCCAGGAAGAGAGCCCCACATAACTTTCCAAGGCAAAGACAAGACTGGAAGCAATAGCAGGGGTTCTGACCCTGTCAGGTTTCCTGGGTCTGTGTTGAGGGTACAAGTCCTGAAGTGGGGGTCAGACTGTAAGGGAGGGATGACCCAGATTTCTTTTCCCACCACACTGGGTCCATGTCTGGCAGTCATGGGTGAGAACCTTGGTGCTATGACTCCAGTGTGGAGTTCAGCCTTTGAAGCCAGAGCTCAAATATACTCAACTACTTTGTGCTGTGAGGATGGAGAGACTCTTTTGAAGTCATATTGAGTTTACAAAGGAGGGTCCTGGAATTTTCTCATAAAACACTCATTAATTCTATAGTCAGGGATGGAAAACACATCCACAGTGTAAGTTTCAGCAGTTACGTGGTGTTACAGTTAACATTCTTTGGCTGCTAGGTAAATGCTGCTAGGTAATATATATTTACAATGATTACGTACAAAAGCGCCTGACAAATTAGAAAACATTCATCAAGGAACTGTATGGCTGTGACTGGATTTGCTGAATCAGCAGTGACTTTGGCTGCAGTTGGAACTGGCCAGCGTGCCCACACTGTTGTTACCGAAGTGATTAACTCCTTATACAGGACTAGAGGGGCATTTCAAAAAAAAAAGCAGGACCTAATTACGATTTTCACCCCTGTTAGACAAACGCATGCTCCGTGTTATGCTGTATACTTTGGGCTGGAGACTAAGTATATTTGCCACAATGGAAGGTGAGTGCTTATTAAATGCTCTATTTCCACACTGGAGACATATGATGTCACCCTGTAGCAGTCTACAGTAAGCTGTTCATTTGAGACTTCTGACGCAGGCTGTTTTGTATTTTATGAAAATAATTCATTCTTGAGGAGACACATGGGTTTTCATATGCCTTTCATGACCTCGGTTTACATAAACATTCCACTCTGGCCACGAAGGTGACACTTTCTTTGGTGATCTTTGATTTTTCCTTAAGCTGCTCTTTGCATCTTTAGCCTAGTGCGTTGGACTTTTTTTTTTACTATAATTATACTGTCATATTTTGACTTGTTCTGTGGGGCTGTTCTGCCAGCACGGGGCTGCTCTGCGGATGTGTACATGAAGAATGTTACACCAAAGAGAAAGGGTTGGAGAAATTCCCAGGCATTGGCACAACCTTGGCAGAGCCTCAAGTCCACTTCAAAGCTGTCCAACTCAGTCATTTGTTGAATAAGAAAGACGCTGCAACTCTGCTCAGAAGGTGGTTTTTAAGTGATAAAAAGCAACCCATTCTTGCATTCAAATTCCGTATTTCTTCCTTTTGTGTTAGCAGGATATATAGCATAATGGTTTGGAGAAAAGTCTTTAAAACTCAACTACCTAGTTTCATATATTTGCACCCACACTTAGCTACAGATTGACTTTGGGCGAGTTATTTGGCTTACCCATCCCTTGCCTTCCTCACCCATAAAACCAAACCAGACCAGATGCTGTTGAGTTGATTTCTACTCCTGGCAACCCCATGTGTTGCAGAGTAGAAATGCACTCTATAGAATTTTCAAGGTTGTGACCTTTCAGAAAGAGATTGCTGGTGATTCTAACTTCTAGCCAGCCTAAGACAGAGTAGAACTGCCCCACAGAGTTTCCAAGGTTGTAAATCTTTACAGAAACAGACTGCCATACCTTTCTCCAGTAGAGTGGCCGGTGGGTTAGAAATGCTGACATTTCAGTTATCAGCTGGGCGCCTCAACCACTGTGCCAGCAGGGCTCCTATGAGTTTGAAGCAAACCCCAAAACCAAACCTGTTGCCGTTGAGTCAATTCTGACTAACAGCAACAGTATAGGACAGAGTAGAACTGCCCCAGAAGGTTTCCAAGCAGCAATATGTAGCACATATTGCACTATATGTATAGTATCTATGCATATGTATATGTACATATATGTAGCACATATTGCACTCTGTGTGTAGTACCTATGCATATGTGTATGTACATATATGTAGTACATGTTGCACTCTATGTATAGTACCTATGCATATGTACATATATGCAGTACATATTGCACTATATGTATAGTACCTATGCATATGTGTAAGTACATATATGTAGTACATGTTGCACTATATTGTAGTACCTATGCATACGTATATGTGCGTATGTATATATGTAGTACATATTGCAGTGTATATATAGTACCTGGAAACCCTGGTGGCATAGTGGTTAAGTGCTACAGCTGCTAACCAAGAGGTTGGCAGTTCAAATCCCCCAGGCGCTCCTTGGAAACTCTATGGGGCAGTTCTACTCTGTCCTATAGGGTTGCTATGAGTTGGAATCGACTCGACGGCAGTGGGTGGGTTATATAGTACCTATGCATATGTATATGTACATATGTATATATGTAGTACATGTTGCACTATATGAATAGTACGTACATAAACTCACATAGTGTCTTAGTTTCCCAGCACTGCTGTAACAAAATACCACAAAGTGGGTGTCTTTAAAGAACAGAAATTTATTTTCTCACAGTTCTGTAGGCTGAAAGTCTAAACTCAGGGCATTGGCAGGATTGTGCTCCCTTTCTGTCCTCTATAAGGTAAGATTCAAGGCTTTGAGCTGGTTCAAAATGGCTCAGTCAAGGTCAGCTGAAACAAGGGCAGTGTACAGGCCGCATAGCAACCAAAGCTCTTTTTTTAAAATTGTGCTCTAGGTGAAGGTTTACAGAGCAAATTAGTTTCTCATTAAACAGTTAATACACATAGTGTTTTGCGACATTGAATGTCAACCCCTCAACGTGTCAACACTCTCCCCTTCTCCACCTTGGGTTCCTTACTTCCATTTGCCCAGCTTTCCTGTCCTCTTATACCTTCTCTTCTTTGTCCCTGGGCTGGTGCATGCATTTAGTCTCATATACATGGTTGAGTTGTATGTATTATTGTTTGTTTTATGGGCCTGTTTAATCTTTGGCTGAAGGGTGAACCTCAGGAGTGACTTCAGTACTGTGTTAAGAGGGTGTCGCTCTTGAGGTTTCTTCAGTCTTTGTCAGACCAGTAAGTCTGGTCATTTTTTGTGAGTTTGAATTTTGCTCTACATTTTTCTCCCACTCTGTCCAGGACCCTCTATTGTGATCCCTGTCAGAGCAGCCAGTGGTGGTGGGTGGGCACCATCTTGTTGTGCTAGACTCAGTCTGGTGGAGGCTCTGGTAGTTGTGGTCCTTTAGTCCTTTGGACTAATCTTTCCCTTGTGTCTTTAGTTTTCTTCATTCTCCCTTGCTCCCAAAGGAGTGAGACCAGTAGAGTATCTTAGATGGCCACTCAGAAGCTTTTAAGACCCCAGACGCTACTCACCAAAGTGGGAGCAACCAAAGCTCTTGACTGTGGGATTTTGTCCTGAGTAGGAAACAATGCTACCAGGCTCAAAGATGGCGGCCAACCGTGCCACTTTGAATGTGTGTCATTCTCTACATTGATGCAGGTGATTAGACTATTGGCAGGAATGTGGAGATTGTTACACATTCAAAGTGGTGCAGTTGGCCGCCATTGTTGAGCAGGGCAGAGCTGTTTCCTACTCAGGCGGGACAAAATCTCACAGGCAGGAGCTTTGGTTCCTACACAATGTATACACTTTCCTTGTTTCCATCAGCCATGACTGAACCATTTCTAATCTGTTTGAAGCCCAAGATCCTTCCTTGTCTCCTTCAGCTTCTAGTAGCCTAGGGCGTTTGTTGGCATTCCTTGGCTTGTAGATGGATCGTCACATGGCGTCTGTCTTCCCCTTGTATGACTCTGTCCCTGTGTCTGTTCCTCCCTTTTATAAGACACTGTCATGGATTCAATTGTGCCCCCCCAAAATGTGTGTCAACTTGGCTAGACCATGATTACCAGTATTGTGTGATTGTCCACCATTTTGTGATCTGATGTGATTTTCCTATGCACTGTAAATCCTACCTCCACGATGTTAATGAGTTGGGATTAGAAGCAGTTATGTTAATGAGACAGGACTTAATCTATAAGATTAAGTTGTGTCTTAAGCTAATTTCTTTTGAGATATAAAAGAGAGAAGCAAGCAGAGACATGGAGACCTCGTGTCACCAAGAAATTAGTGCCAGGAATGAGGTTGGTGTGCTGAGAAGTTGTTACTCCAGGAGAAGATTGATGGCAAGGACCTTCCTCTAGAGCAGACACAGAAAGCCTTTCCCTGGAGTTGGAGCCCTAAATTCGGACTTCTAGCCTACTAAACTGTGAGAGAATAAACTTCTGTTTGTTAAAGCCACCCACTTGTGGTATTGCTGTTATAGCAGCACTAGATAACTAAGACAGACACAGGGGATTAGGATCTACCCTACTCTGGTAAAAAAAAATGACCTCATTAACCTGATAGCACCTGTGACACGTAGCTGATTTTTCCTATTGGTTATTCACCAGGCAGGAAAACCTTTATCTCTCCATTGGGATTTAGCTCAGTACAAAATAACCATTCAATAAATATTTGTTAATTTGAGCTCCTTTATAAGAGCCAGAATCGATTTGACTGCAACTGGTTTGGTTTATAGGGTCAGAGGAGGAGCAAAGAGCAGGGGGGAGGGGCAGGTGGAGCAGGAGCTGCTTGGGGCAGAGGGAATAAGGGTTCTGTTGTGCCAGCCCTGGTGGTGCAGTGGTTAAAGTGCCGGACTGCTAATCAAAAGGTTGGTGGTTTGAAACCAGCAGTGGCTCCATGGGAGAAAGATGTGGCAGTTTGCTCCCGCAGAGATTTCCAGCCTTGGAAACCCTATTTGGTTGAAATGAGTTGGAATTGACTTAATGCCAGTGGATTTGGGTAAGGTTGTGTAAGGGTTCCAAAACTGAGGTGCCTGGTATGCCTGGGGTGGCTGGCTCAAGTGTAGGCCTGACTCCATTTTGTGACTTCTACTTTTGCATTCCTGAGAATGTAACCTTGGGTCTCTGGCTGGTGGAACCAGCAGACCCTGGTCCTCTATTAATCATCTTGGGACATGTACTTCCACAATTATGTGAGTGTACCCAGTCCCTTTAGTCCGCATTCATGCTTCCAACCAGTCACTGTAAAGTCCCCTCTCCCCACCCCTGCTTCAAGTTGCCCCGCCTCCTGCTTACCTAATCTTGCAACTTGCAGTCAGAATGTGGCATTTTAACTCATAAAAATGCCTCTGTAACTCTGTCATTTTGGAGCACTTGTTTTCACTTTGTGAGATCTGACATGTCCTTGGTTCGACCTGCCTTTGCTCTCAATACATTACTTTCGTTTTTAAATAGAGTACAGGCCTTCACTTGAGGACGTGTTAAAGAAAGTGGCTGCCCCAAAGATCAGAGTAGGTGGGACTTCATTTAAGGAAAAAAAAAAAAAATCTCCTTAGTGTTTTTATTTATGCAAAGGCAGGCCCCAGCATCTAGTCTGGGGTACAGCAGTTGAGACAAAGCAGAATTAAATAGCTCTGTCAAATAAACACATTATCTGTTTTTGTGTGATGGCAAAAATGTTATGATTTCAAAATATTTCAAATACTTCACAATACTCCTGGGGGAGTCAAGGGCTTTCGGTGCCAGGGAAAAGGGGTTAAGGGGCATTGGGAGCATCGGGACTGGAAGGAGGGGCTGGAGCAGATCCCAAAGAAGATAGTGGGTGGTCAGAATAAAGGCTGGGGTGAGAAATTCCCTGCAGTGGGAATAGTTTAGGAGACCTGGTGGTGCAGTGGTTAAGCACTTGGCTGCTAACTGAAAGGTTGGCAGTATGAACCCACCATCCACTCTGCAGGAGAAAGATGTGGCAGTCTGCTTCCATAAAGATTACAGCCTTGCAAACCCTATGGGGCAGTTGTACTGTGTCCTATGTCCTATAGCGTTGCTATGAGTCAGAATCATCTCGATGGCAACAGGTTTGATTTTTTTGGTTTTAGGGATAGTTTAGGATGTTTATAAAAAGAAATAGTTAACTTGCAATTTTGAGTTATCCATTGTTCAGTGTTGTCTATAGTTCCCCTATGTTACCCTCACATCCTATGTGGAAAGATCTGTCACATGAAGCAGCCTGTGGCTGTGGTGCTCTGTGAAATGTGGCCGTGAGTGGACAATGTGGTGCCTAGTGTGGACAAGACCACCTGGGGAGTAGGAAGAGGGGAACTCAGAGGTGGAGATGACCAGGGGAACATAACCTGAAACTCCTGGAAATATGGGAGAGGATGCTGGATAGAATGTGAGGTGGGAACTGGGGCCCCAGAAGCTAGAGGACTTGGGGGTGTGGGTATACAAGCAAAATAAAATACAAGAAAGCTTTCACAGAAAGGAGTCTGGCTATGTCTTCATAATGGGATTTGACTTACTATAGTAACAAGAGCAAACACTTTCTGTGTGCCTGGCACTATTTGAAGTGCTCTCTCTAGATTGATTCATTTAATCCTCACAACACCCTACATGGTAGGTACCATTTTACAGATGGAGAAACAGAGGCATTAAAAAAAAAATAATGTACCCAAGGGCACAAAGTTGGTAAGTGGCAGAACTGATTCCAGAGTCTGCTCTCTTACCCTTAGTGTATACTCCCTCCCACGGCAGTCAACCCAATGGAGAAGACTTCTTTTCTTGACCTGTTCAGCACACCTTGTCCATGCCACATATGTTCATACATTCATTCATTCAACATTTCTCCAGAGCCTATGTTCCAGGCAATGTGCCTGGCATGGGGCCACAATAGTGAGTAAGACAGAGAACCCCTGATGCAATGACGCACACAGTCTGCAGAGGAAGCTCCACAACCAGCCAAGGGTAATGGGGCTTTTTGTCCATCCTGCCCTTCATTTACTCATTAGTTCCCCATGTGCTCATTAGCTAGTGGTTATTAGCATCTATTATGGATTGAATTATGTCCCCCCAAAGTATCTGTCAACTTGGCTAGGTCATGATTCCCAGTATTGTATGAATGTCTACCATTTTGTCATCTGATGTGATTTCAGGTATGTGTTGTAAAGCCTATCACTATGATGTAATGAGATGGATTAGTGGCAGTTATATTGGTGACATCTACAAGATTAGATAGTGTCTTAAGCCAATCTCTTTTGAGCTATAAAAGAGAGAAGTGAGCAGAGAGACATGGGGACCTCATACCACCAAGAAAGCAATGCCGCGAGCAGAGTGCGTTCTTTGGACCTGCGGTCCATGGGCTGAGATGCTCCCAGACCAAGCGAAGGTCCATGACAAAGACCTTCCTCCAGAGCTGACAGAAAGAGAAAGCCTTCCCCTGGAGCTGACACCCTGAATTTGGACTTGTAGCCTACTAGACTGTGAGAGAATAAATTTCTTTTTGTTAAAGCCATCCACTTGTGATGTTTGTTACAGCAGCACTAGATGACTAAGACAGCATCTATGCTATCAAAAGTAAACAGTTCTCACGATCCAGTGAGGGATAAAAACATGTGAATTAACAATGGAAGACGTTAAGTGCTGTAGTGGAGGAAAAGAGAAAAATGCTAAGGGGCACTGAAGAAAAAGACCAACTTTTCCTGCAGGTTGGTCAGATCAAGGAGGTCTATTAAAAGGAGATGACATTAGAGTTTAGTCTTGAAGAATAGAATGGTGAAATTGGACAAGAAATGGTGGAGAGGTGGAAAAGCTGAATATTTAGGGGGCGTCTTAGATACCTAGTGCTGCTATAACAGAAATACCACAAGTAGATGGCTTTAACAAAAAGAAATTCTCTCACAGGAGGGTAAAAGTCCAAATTTAGGGTGCCAACTCCAGGGGAAGGATTTTTCTCTCTGTTGGCTCTGGGGAAAGGTCCTTGTCGTTAATCTTCCCCTGGTGTTGGAGCTTTTCAGGGACCCAGGGTACAAAGGATGTGCTCCACTCCCAGCACTCTTCTCTTGGTGACATGAGGTCCCTATCTCTCTGATCACTTCTATATCTTAAAAGAGATTGACTCAAGATACGACATAATCCTGTAGATTGAGTCCTGCCTTATTAACTTAACTGCCACTAATCATCCCTCATTAACATAACTGCCTCTAATCATGCCTCGTTAACATCATAGAGGTAGGATTTACAACACCTGGGAAAATCACATCAGATCACGAAATGGCAGACAACCACACAATACTGGGAATCATGGCCTAGCCAAGTTGACACACATTTTGGGGGGGACACAGTTCAATCCATGACAGGCAGTAAGAGCAAATAATATGGTCTTGCAGGAACATTTCTCAGGAGTGCAGAGGCCTGATGGGCGGAGTGTTAGAAAGGGAAGTTGGAAAGGGAAGATATGCATATAATGAGCGTAGGTGTACTAGGCAGCCACCATGGAAAGAGCTTTAGAAGCATATCTCGCTCAATCCTTGCAGCAACCCTATACAATAGACACTTTTATTTTTTAGGTGAAAAACAGATTCTGTTTCATTTTACAGATGGAAAAAAACAGGGCTCAGAGAAATGAAACATCCCTAGGGAGAAGATACAGCATCGTGACTGAAAGAACTGCCTGATTTGGGTCATGGTTCCATTTTATTTTACCTCTGTCATCTTGGGGAAACCACTTAACATATCCTTGTCTCATTCTCCTTATGTGTTTCTAAAAACTAATAGTAATAATAGTATTTACATTTTAGGGGTGTTGGGAAGATTAATTGAGGTAATGCTTTTTATATATTTTTTTTTGTGCTTTTGATAAAAGTTTCCAGAACCAATTAGTTTCTCATTAAACAATTAATGCACATACTGTTTCGTGATATTGGTTGCCAACCCCATGACGTGTCAACACTCTCCCCTTCTTGACCTGGGGTTCCCATTTCCATTCCGTCCAGCTTTCCTGTCCCTTCTTGCCTTCTCGTCCTTGCCGCTGGGCTGGTGTGCCCATTGAGTTTCATATACATAGTTGAACTACGTGTATTATTGTTCTATGGGCCTGTCTAAACTTTGGGTGAAGGGTGAAATTCAGGAGTGACTTTGGTACTGAGTTAAGAGGATGTTACTCTGGAGGTTTCTTCAGTCTCTGTCAGGCCAGTAAGTCTGGTCTTTTTTTGTGAGTTTGAATTTTGTTCTATATTTTTCTCCCACTCTGTCCGGGACTCTCTACTGTGACCCTGTCAGAGCAGTTGGTGGTGGTACGTGGGCACCGTCTAGTTATGCTAGATTCAGTATGGTGGAGGCTGTAGTACTTGTGGTCCATTACTCCTTTGGACTAATATTTCCCTTGTGTCTTTGGTTTTCTTCATTCTCCCTGGCTCCAGACGGGGTGGGACCAGTGGGTACCTTACTTAGATGACCACTCAGAAGCTTTCAAGACCCCAGACGCTACTCACCAAAGTAGAATGTAGAACATTTTCTTTATAAGCTGTGTTACACCAATTGAGCTAGATGTCCCCTGAGACCATGGTCTGCAGTCCTCAGCCTAGTAATTTGGTCCCTCAGGGAGTTTGGATATGTCTATTAGGCTTCTATGACTTTGCCGTTGTCAAGTTGTGCTGACTTTTCCAGTACCTTGTACTGTCTTAGCCTTCACAGAAGTTTTTTTTTTTTTTTAATTAAAATTAAACTTTTTGGGGAAAGTTTACACAGTGAATTTGGTTCCCATTTAACAATTTCTATGCAGTTTGTTCAGTGACATTGTTTACATTTTTTACAGTGAGTCAACTTTCTCATTATTTCCATTCTGGTTGTTCGTTTCCAGTAATCTAGTTTCGCTGCCTCCTGGCCTTCTCATCTTTGCTTTTGACTATATGTTGACCATTTGGTCCGAAATAGATGATTTATTCTTAAAGTTTTAAAATATTTTTTATTTTGAAATCATTATAAACTTTCAGGAAGCTGCAAAAATAGTACAAACAGTCCTTAATCCAGATTCTTCCAACAGTAATATTTTACATAACTATAATACACAACCATATTTTACATAACTATATAAGTAGCCCCTGGTGACAAAATGAGCTGCTAACTGGAAGACTGGCGGTTCAAACACACCCAGTGGCTCTGCAGGAGAAAGACCTGGTGATCTGCTCCCATAAAGATTACAGCCAAGAAGATGCTATGGCGAGTTCTGCTCTGTCGCGTGGGGTCACCCTGAGTTGAAGTGGACTTGATGGGACCTAACAGCAGCAACACAACAACACAGTGGACATAGATAATCTTTTCTAAAGGTCTTACATTGGGACTGAAACATGGTGAGCACTCATTAAATATCAGCTATGATAAATAATAATCATTCTCATTATTATTACTATGTTATTACTTTTCGAGTCCCCGGGAGGTGCAAATAGTTAACGTGGTTGGCTGCTAACCGAAAGGTTGGAGGTTTGAGTCCACCCAGAGGCACCTCAGAAGAAAGACCTAGCGATCTACTTTTGAAAAATCAGCCACTGAGAGCCCTGTGGAGCTCAGTTCTACAATGGCACACATCTCTTGACAGCAATTGGCTTTTTATTATTACATTTGTTATTTTTACTGCCAGGGTCACAGTTACATACCCAAAACCCCAGTGCTGTCGAGTCGATTCTGACTCATAGCGACCCTAGAGAACAAAGTAGAACTGCCCCATAGAGTTTCCAAGGAGCGCCTGGCAGATTCGAACCACTGACCCTTCGGTGAGCAGCCGTAGCACTTAACCACTGTGCCACCAGGGTTTCCCACAGTTACATATGTTATATAAATCCTATAGGTTGGGGTCATCCACTTGTATTCCGATGACTTACTTAGAAGGTTGTGTTTCCACCAAACTTAATAGGTACCCTGATTATTGTTTTTTGTAATTCAGAGCATATGTCAATTGCTCACTTCCAAGTTAGCTGAATGAGTGCTATGCTCATTAGTGTCTTATGCCCCTCCAGATCCAATCTCTACCTTTCCTTGTCAGGCTCTGTACCCTGGGGGACTGATGTCTAATGGACTGCATCACCAAGACCCTTTTCTCATCTGGCTTCCTTTTGGGGTGGCCAGTGGAAGGCACCAGCAGATTATTTTCCCCACCATCCTCCTTGCTGAGCCAGGATTTGAGCAGTGGCTACAGCCCTCTACCTGTGGCCACAGCTTTTGTTGGGTAGCCTCTGCTTCATAGTTACAGACCTTGCCAGGATACACCATCCCTTTCCTTGCCGTTCCAAAACCTTGGAGGGTAGAAATGTGGTTTTGGGCCTAATCCTTGGTGCTTCACCATTCCTTTTAGATTCTTTTAACTCTGTCGCCACCTCTACATATAGCCTTTCCATTAAATTCTCTTCAATTAAACTCTTTTGAGTGTGCCATCATTTCATGCTGGGACCCTGACGCTAATGGGCTCTGTCATGGATTGAATTGTTTTCCCAAAAAATGTGTCAACTTGGCTAGGCCATGATTCCCAGTATTATGTGGTTGTCCTCCATTTTGTGATCTGATGTGTGCTGTAAAACCTAATCTCTGCCTGTGGTTAATCAGGCAAGATTAGGTTATGTTTAAGAGGGTTAGGATGGGATACAACACCCTTACTCAGGTCACAGCCCTAACCTGATGTAAGGGGAGTTTCCCTGGGGTATGGCCTTTTATCTTACAAGAGATGAAAGGAGAGAGAAGCAAGCAGAGAGATAGGAACCTCATTCCACCAAGAAAAAAGCACCAGGAACAGAGCTCATCCTTTGGACCTGGGGTCCCTGTACTCAGCAGCTCCTAGATCAGGGGAAGACTGATGACAAGGACCTTCCCCTAGAACTGACAGAGAGAAAAGCCTTCTCCAGGAGCTGGCACCCTGAATTCAGACTTTTAGCCTCCCAAACTGTGAGAGAATAAATTTCTGTTTGTTAAAGACATCCACTTGTGGTATTTCTGTTATAACAGCATTAGATAACTAAGACACTTACCTTCTTAACTTTTAGCCCTGAACCAGTTGTTGGTCTTCACTGTCCTTGTGGGCTTCATCATCAGGGCCTCCACAGCACTGAAATTGGAGTTGAAGGAGGTAGGCAGGTGGATACACAGAGTAAGCACCTCAAATCCTTGCCGAATAAGTGGGTGAATGAACATCGAGAGGAGGTCATTTGGCCTGGCATGGGCAGGTTCTGTGAGGGAGCCTGACTCACCGTCTAGGAATGACTCAACTGCTTTCCAGACACCAGGTTTTACTCAGACCATAAGAATGTTCACAGGCAAGAGAGTCATTGATTCTTTCACTGACTTGTTCATTCAAACCATACTTATTAAATGTTATTATGTTCAGGCACCTTATACACCTTTTCTCATTTAATCTATCTTCTAGTTTCCCAGAGCTGCTGTAACTAATCATAACCAGCTATATGGCTATAGGGTCACTATGAGTCGGCATGAGCTCCAGGCAACGGGTTTGGTTTTTCTTTAATATGGCATAAAGGAGCCCTGGTGGCACAGTGGTTAGGAGCCACGGCTGCTAGCCAAAAAAATGTCAGCAGTTCAAATCTACAAGCCACTCCTTGGAAACTCTATGGGAGCAGTTCTACTCTGTCCTATAGTGTCGCTGAGTCAGAATCGACTCGATGGCAACGGGTTGGTTGATTTATGGTTGAAAACAACAGAAATTTATTGTCTCACAGTTCTGGAACCCAGAAGTCTGAATTCAGGATGTGGGCTGGGCCCTGCTGTCTCTGAAGACTCACAGGGAAAAGATTTTCTTGTTTCTTTCTGCTTATGGTCTTCCCAGGCATTCCTTGGGTTGCGGCGGCAAAACTTCAATTTCCGCCCCCAATTTCATACAGCTGTCTTCCTTCTGTGCCTCTCTGTGTTTTCACATGACATTCTTCCCTGTGTGTCTGTCTTTCTGTGTCTTTATAAGGACACCAGTGATATTGGACCAAGACCCACCTTATTCCAGCATGACCTCACGTTAACCAATTACATCTGCAAAGATGCTGTTTCTAAATAAGGTCACATCCACAGGTACTGGGAGTTAAGACTTGAAAATATCTTTTTTTGGGGACACAAATTAACCCATAACCGCTATACAACAACTTTTTAAATAGGAGCTGTTATCCTCGTCTCAGGTCCCTGGGTAGTACAAACAGCTTGCATTTTGCCACTAACCTAAAGGTTGGTAGTTTGAATCTACCCGGTAGCGTCACATAACGAAAGCCTGGCGATCTGCTTCCACAAAGACTATGGTCAAGAAAATTCTATGGAGGAAAAAAATGAAAAGGGCACCCAAGGTTACACAATTGAAAGCAGTGGTGATAAGGCCGCCTCTAGTTTTGTCATTTTCTAAAACCCATGTTCTTTTTTCTATAAACCCTTGAAGAGTGTTTAACATAGTGGGGTAAATGGACAGGTAAATAGATCAAGTCATTACACCATGATGAGGTAACAGATAATATAGAACATGTATGTTAAGGGATCCTTGTGAATGCCAAATGAAAGAATATACATGTCTGAGTTGGGTTCACAAAGGGCAGAGCCTGACACAGGGGTTCTGGTGCAAGTGATAATTACTGAGGGAGTACCCTGAGGAGTGAGGGAGTACCCTGAGGTGTGGGGGAGTACCCTGAGGTGTGGGGGAGTACCCTGAGGAGTGAGGGAGTACCCTGAGGTGTGGGGGAGTACCCTGAGGAGTTAGGGAGTACCCTGAGGTGTGGGGGAGTACCCTGAGGTGTGGGGGAGTACCCTGAGGTGTGGGGGAGTACCCCGAGGAGTGAGGGAGTACCCCGAGTTGTGGGGGAGTACCCCGAGGAGTGAGGGAGTACCCCGAGGAGTGAGGGAGTACCCCGAGGAGTGGGGGAGTACCCCGAGGAGTGGGGGAGTACCCCGAGGTGTGGGGGAGTACCCTGAGGAGTGAGGGAGTACCCTGAGGTGTGGGGGAGTACCCTGAGGTGTGGGGGAGTACCCTGAGGAGTGAGGGAGTACCCTGAGGTGTGGGGGAGTACCCTGAGGAGTGGGGGAGTACCCTGAGGTGTGAGGGAGTATCCTGAGGAGTGAGGGAGTACCCTGAGGTATGGGGGAGTACCCTGAGGAGTAAGGGAGTACCCTGAGGTGTGGGGGAGTACCCTGAGGAGTGAGGGAGTACCCTGAGGTGTGGGGGAGTACCCTGAGGAGTGAGGGAGTACCCTGAGGAGTGGGGGAGTACCCTGAGGTGTGGGGGAGTACCCTGAGGAGTGAGGGAGTACCCTGAGGTGTGGGGGAGTACCCTGAGGTGTGGGGGAGTACCCCGAGGAGTGAGGGAGTACCCTGATGTGTGGAGGAGTACCCCGAGGAGTGAGGGAGTACCCTGAGGTGTGGGGGAGTACCCTAAGGAGTGAGGGAGTACCCTGAGGAGCGAGGGAGTACCCTGAGGTGTGAGGGAGTACCCTGAGGAGTGAGGGAGTACCCTGAGGAGTGAGGGGAACAAGCTAACAAAGGTGGAGTTTCAGCCTGATCCCACAGAGAGCTCTGGAGCATGAATGGCACTAGAGAATTGTCCAACCATGAAGCAAGGATGCCGACATGTTAACAGTCAGCCATTGGCTGTTGGCTGCACTTGGCTAAGGGTATAAATTTCCAGGCATTTCCAGGTGAGATGGCTCCTGGTAAAACCCGAAAACCAAACCCCTTGCTGTTGAGGACATTCTAACTCATAGTGATGCTGTAAGATATAGTAGAACTGTCCCATAGGGTTTCCAAGGCTGTAAACTTTATGGGAGCAGATCATCAGGTCTATTCTTGCTGGTGAGTTCAAACACCAACCTTTTGGTAAGCAGCTGAGTGCTTAACCACTGTGCAACCATGGCTCCTTGGCTCCTGAAATTCCTAGGCATATCTCCAGAGAATGTTAGCAGCCATACTAATAACAAAAAAAAAAAAAAAATTTTTTTTTTTTTTTGTGGGTGTAGCAGAAAAAAAGACCTGGCCAGGGCATAGCCAATGTCTACTGCAATATATAAAGCATACAGTTCAGTGCCCAGCACATGATAAATGCTGAGTTAATACTATTTTCTGTAAGTTTTTTTTGTTTGTTTGCAAAATGGAAATAATACCTACTTCACAGGTTGTTAGAATAATAATAAAATGTTTGTACACAAGATGTTGTGAGGAACGTATAATAAAATGATTGTAACAAGCATCACCTAATTCCTGCCGCTGAGCAGATATTCAAACGGCATTAACTATTTTTTCTCATCGTATCTCCAGGATGGCGCAGGACTGGGCAGTGTTTCATTCTGTTGTGCGTGGGGTTGCTATGAGTCAGAACCGACTCGACGGCACCTGACAACAACAACATCTCCAGTGCCTAGCACAGTACCTGTTCACTGTAGTGCTCAATAGCAGTACTGAACTGAAAAAAGAGAAACAGTGATAAAATGTTGTTGTTGTGGTTGTTAGGTGCCATTGAGTCGGTTCTGACTGATAATGATCCTGTGTACGACAGAACAAAACACTGCTCAGTCCTGTGCCGTCCTCACAATTGTTATGCTTGAGCCCATTGTTGCAGCCACTGTGTCAATCCATCTTGTTGAGGGTCTTCCTCTTTTTTGATGACCCTCTGCTTTACTAAGCATGATATCCTTCTCCAGGGACTGGTCCCTCCTGATAACATGCCCAAAGTACGTGAGATGAAGTCTTGCCATCCTTGGTTCTATGGAGCATTCTGGCTGTACTTCTTCCAAGACAGATTTGTTCATTCTTTTGGCAGTCCATGGTCTATTCAATATTCTTTGTCAATACCACGATTCAAAGGTGTCAGTTCTTCTGTGGTCTTCCTTATTCACTGTCCAGCTTTTGCTTGCACATGAGGGAATTGAAAACAACATGGCTTGGGTCAGGCACACCTTAGTCTTCAATGTGACATCTTTGCTTTTTAACACTTTAAAGGGGTCTTTTGCAGCAGATTTGCCCAATGCAATGTGTCTTTTGATTTCTCGACTGCTGCTTCCAATGGGTGTTGATTGCGGATCCGAGTAAAATGAAATTCTTGGCAACTTCAATGTTTTCTCTGTTTATCATGATGTTGCTTATTGGTCCAGTTGTGAGGATTTTTGTTTTCTTTATGTTGAGGTGTAATCTGTAGTGAAGGCTGTGGTCTTGGATCTTCATCAGTAAGTGCTTCAAGTCCTCTTCATTTTCAGCAAGCAAGATTGTGTCATCTGCATAATGCAGGTTGTTAGTGATTCTTCCTCCAATCCTGATGCCCCATTCTTCTTCAGATAGTCCAGCTTCTCGGAGTATTTGCTTAGCATACAGATTGAATAAGTATGGTGAAAAGATAAAAACCTATGCACACCTTTTCTGACTTAAAACCATGTAGCATGCCCTTGTTCTGTTTGAATGACTGCCCCTCGATCTACGTACAGGTTCCTCATGAGCACAATTAAGTGTTCTGAAATTCCCATTCTTAGCAATGTTCTCTATAGTTTGTTATGATCCATACAGTCGAATGCCTTTGCATAGTCAATAAAACACAGGTAGACATCTGTGAAATTGAAGATTTTTACCAACTTCTACAGTCTGAAATTGATATAACACGTAATCAGAATGCATTGATAATTACTGGTAATTGGAATGCAAGAGTTGGAAATGAAGAACTGGTAGTTGGAAAATGTGGCCTTGGTGATAGAAACGATGCTGGGGATTGCATGACAGAATTTTGCAAGACCAATGATTTCATCATTGCAGATATCTTTTTTTCAACAATATAAACAGCAACTATTCATGTGGACCTTGCCAGATGGAATACACAATCGACTATATCTGTGGAAAGAGATAATGGGAAAGCTCAGTATCATCAGTCAGAACAAGCCAGGGGCTGACTGTGTAACAGACCATCAATTGCTCATACGCAAGTTTAAGTTGAAACTGAAGAAAATTAGAACAAGCCCACGAGAGCCAAAGTACAACCTTGAGCATATCCCACCAGAATGTAGAGACCATCTCAAGAACAGATTTGACACATTGAACACTAATGACCGAAGACCAGATGAGTTGTGGAATCACATCAAGGACATCATACATGAAGAAAGCAAGAGGTCATTAAAAAGATGGGAAAGAAAGAAAAGACCAAAATGGATATCAGAAGAGACTCTGAAACTGGCTCCTGAACATCAGGTAACTAAAGTAAAAGGAAGAAATGATGACATAAAAGAGCCAAACAGAAAATTTCAAAGGACGGCTCAAGAAGACAAAGTATTATAATGACATGTGCAAAGACCTGGATATAGAAGACCAAAAGAGAAGAACACGCTCAGCGTTTCTCAAGCTGAAAGAACTGAAGAAAAAATTCAAGTCTCCAGTTGCAATATTAAAGAATTCTATAGGGAAGATGTTTAACGATGCAGGAAGTGTCAAAAGAATATGGAAGGAATATATAGAATCACTGTACCAAAAAGAATTTGTCGACGTTCAACCATTTCAGGAAGTAGCATGGTACTGAAGGAAGCAGTTCAAGCTGCACTGAAGGCATTGGCAAAAACCAAGGCTCCAGGGATTGACAGAATATCAACTGAGATGTTTCAACAAACGGATGCAGAAATGGATGTGCTCACTCATCTATAGCAAGAAATTAGGAAGACAACTACCTGGCCAACCAACTGGAAGAGATCCGTGTTTATGCCTATTCCCAAGAAAGGTGATCCAACCGAATGTGGAAATTATTGAACAATATCATTAATATCACAAGCAAGTAAAATTTTGCTGAAGATCATTTTAAAAGCATCTTTACCAATACACTGACAGGGAACTGCCAGAAATTCAAGCTGGATTCAGAAGGGGATGTGGAACCAGGGATATCACTGCTGATGTCATATGGATCCTGGCTGAAAGCACAGAATACTAGAAAGATGTTTACCTGTGGCGATAATATAGTATATTCTAACTCACTAATCTTTACTTGGAAACCCTGGTGGCATAGTGGTTAAGTGCTACGGCTGCTAACTAAAAAGGTTGGCAGTTCGAATCCACCAGGCACTCCTTGGAAACTCTATGGGGGCAGTTATACTCTGTCCTATAGGGTTGCTATGAGTTGGAATTGACTCTATGGCAATGGGTTTGGTTTTGGTTTGAATCTTTACTTCTTTGTACAAATATCTCAACAGTTAAAGATTGCTACCTAGCACAATCAGCACCTGAAAGGAATGTTTGCTGTAGCACAGATACCTAGATTTGGGTAAGATAATCAGATTTGGGAAGTGGCCATCAGAGAAAAATGGGAATATTTTACCTGGCTTCGGGGGAAAAGAAATCTTTAGTAGCTTTCGTAGCCCTCAGACAAGTGACCTATTTGGAGGTCAACATCGTGAAAGTGGAAGTGTTTAGGCTTCTGTGGCTCAGAAGCAGGAACTGATGAACTGATGAACGAAAGACATGGAGAAGCACGTTTAGCTCAATATACTTAAATATGTCATTACTAAAGTTCTTTCAGGCCTCATTCATCACTGCGCTCACCCTAGCACAGCCCTGTTCACTGTAGCACTCAGTAGTATTGAACTGAAAAAAGAGAATTGATGACAAAATAGTATATTTTATCACTCTCCACCTCCTAGCCCAATACCACAGAAATGGCTCGCTTTGAGAAGAGTTAGTGACTAGCTCCTGCCTGAAATGGCAGTAGGCTGGGGGTGTTGGGACTTGTCAGGTTTGGGATGCATGAGGGCTGCAGGTTTGTCTGTGAGAGAGGCTGGACTAGATAGATGACTGGTAACTGGGGAGTCAGAGACACGAGTTTCACTCTGAGCAGCACCACTCTACATGTGGCACCAGGACATTTAGCTAGAAATTTAATAACTAGAGCTCTGATGGCACAGTGGTTAAGAGCTTGTCTGCTAACCAAAAGGTCGGCAGTTGGAATCCACCAGATGCTCCTTGGAAACCCTATGGGGGCAGTTCTACTCTGTCCTATAGGGACACTATGAGTCGGAATCGACTCGACAGCAACGGATCAGGGTAAATGAGATACCAATACTCAAGGCTACCCTTAGAGCTTTGTTGAGAAGATGAAATACTATAAAGCATCAAGATAATTATTATGATTCCTAAACTTAAACAAATCTAGTACAGAAAATGTTGAGGTGTTGTCTGGATGTTTTCAAGGCCATCTCCCATTCTAGGTCAGTGTCAAGGCAGACTTAGAAGTACAAGCCTGCCCAGAAGCCATTAAGGTCATCTGAAAAGGAAACAAAACAAAACAGCTACTGTGGAGAGTCAAGACTTGATTCTTACTCATGCTAACCCCATGTGTTACAGAGTATAACTGTTCCATAGAGTTTTCTTGGCTGTAATCTTAATGGAAGCAGACCACCAGGCCTTTTCTTCTGAGATAGTGCTGAGTGGGTTTGAACCACGGACCATGAGGTTAGCAGACAAGCACAAACCATTTGCACCATAGGGACATTAACAGATATATACTGGGCACTCAATCATTGCCCAGGAAGGGGATGCAAGAGTGGATGTCCATGGTCCTTCACCCAGAGCTCAGAGCCATGAAGAAGGTCTAGGTATTGAAACGTAATCATGGGATTTTATGGAAAGTATGATGTAGCAGTAGAGAGAGGTTAATGCTGGGGAGTGAGATGGGAAAGGGGGCTAAAACGATTCACAAGGAGGAGCCATCAGAAACTAGAAGGGCTAGAATGTTGAATAGGAGTTTGCCAGGCAGAAGAGTTGCAATAACATGGTGCCTGGTAGAAGGGGAGAGGTGGGTGTGCAGGAATGGAGGACAAAACAGCTGAAGATGGAGCCCAGGACCAGAGGTCACCAAACCTGGCCATATGGCAGACTTAAGAGCTGAGAAAACACAGCATCCTGGGTCATACTGCAGGCATGGAACCAGAATCCCTAGGATGAGGCCAGGACATCTGGTCTAAAATAAATAAACACGCACACAAACAAAATCAAACCCAACTACAAACACAAGCAAAAAGCTCTCCAGAGGCAATTCTGACTAGTGACCTGGTGTGTGGGCATTACTGAATCAGGATCCCCAGGCAAACTTCATTCTGTCAAACCAGAGGGGCAGTAGAAGGTTTGAACAGGGATGTGGAGGGAGGGGTCAAGGCTGTAATGTATTCTTGGGTCCAATGGGTAGAGGATGGAGCCCTGGTGGCACGGCGGTTAAGAGTTCAGCTGCTAGCCAAAAGGTTGGTGGTTCGAATCCACCATCCACACCTTGGAAATCCTACGGGGCAGTTCTACCCTGTTCTGTAGGGTCGCTACGAATAGGAGCCGGAATTGACTCAATGGCAATGGATTTTTGGTTTGGCTGGATGGAGGATGGAGTGGAGCAGACCCTAGAAGCAGGATGTGGAGCAAGGGGTCTGCAGTAATTGTCCAGGGGAACTGATGAGGACCAGAACCAGTTATAGGCAGTGAGGATAGAAAGGACAGAAATGGATTGAGCGATGTCGAATAAATAGAAGGAATGGGATTTCATAATTACAAGTAGTCCCTGACTTACCACGTATCTGAGTTACAAAAAACCACACTTTCAACCTGTTTTGTTTTTTTTTTTAATCCACCTTAACTTTAATAGATCTTCCTGGGAGGAATTTACAGGAAAATGCCTACAGGGGATATGGAAAAAATTAATGTGTTACATGAGCATGGGAACCCTGGTGGCGTAGTGGTTAAGTGCTATGGCTGCTAACCAAAAGGTCGGCAGTTCGAATCCGCCAGGTGCTCCTCAGAAACTATGGGGCAGTTCTACTCTGTCCTATAGGGTCACTATGAGTTGGAATCGACTTGACGGCACTGGGTTTGGTTTTGGTTTTTTGGAATGTGAGCATGTTCCAAGCGTTTGATCAGGATAGTATGATGGAAGAGATTGGTAAAAAATTGTCCATGTGGCAAGAACTTGACATTATAGATGCAAAGAACTGACAGATCAGGGCTTAAAGGATTTTAAAAAGGAAAGAAATGCTGTAAGAACAACAAAATAATGAGGAAGAGGAAGGAGAGAAGTTGTCAAAAAATTTTAGAGTGAAAGGATTAACCCGGAGTTTTTGTATAAACTAAACCTGGGGCTTCAGATGCTCGAAAACATGGACTTGATGATGGTTGATTTGGTGGAGCTGGTAGGCAGATTCTGGAAGCAGTGAGACATTAGGGGGAAATATATGAAGAAAAAAGAAAAAGGCCATACAGATGACTCCCACTAATTTTCTGACTAGAAATGCCATCCCCATTCCCAGGGAGAATCCAGATGATCCAGAACCTTCCACAAAAGGAGTTATTACCACAACTGACAAAATGCTCATGTTGTCCAGCTCTTCTTCATCATTGGCGTAAATCTTATGATTTGTGTGTTTTTTTATGTATGTACGCATTAAAATGTATCTGTAAATTTATATGCAATGTTTGCAACCTCCAAAGACAAATAAAGTTTGGATTTATAAAGATACTGATAACAAAAGGCAATAATAATGAAAAATAATAAAAAATGATGTATTCAACTTACATCAGAACTGACTTAAGACATAGTCGTCAAAATAAAACCCCTTTAACTGTAATTAAATGTGGGGTGAGAACTGAGGTAAGAATAACTTCAAGGTACTAGTTGTCAGAAAGTGGTTTGTAGGGTCAAATTAGGAATTATGAGAGAAATAAAAATTTTTTCAGAGAATAATATTTTGGGTTTCTGACACGATGAGCTTGAAATTCTTACAAGACATTCAGGTAGAGGTATCTGTAAGGGAATTTGAAGACTGTGGAGCCCAGGAAAAAGCTGTGGATGTAAGTTTGTAGGACACCTGAGTGGCTTGTTCTGTGGCCCTAGATAACTCAGAACGTCCCATATTGTAATGAGGATACTAGCTCCAATGACAGACATTTTGCCTAAGCGTGAACGTCTTTGGAAAGTCTGGGTTTCCCTGTCAAGGAAATGAAGAGGAAAAGAGAAACCTCTGTTTGTGGAGCTGCTACAGGGTGTCAAACCCTGAGCTAGGAGTCTTAGCAAAAAAACAAAAAATGAAACAAAACGAAAAACCATTGCCATTGAGTCAATTCCGACTTATAGTGACTGGATGGGATAGAGCTGAACTGCCCGATAGACTTTCCAAGGAGCAGCTGCTGCCTTTGTATTGTCGATCTTTTGGTTAGCAGCCAAGCTCTTGACCACTAAGGGCCCCAGATGTTGCAGATGAGGAAAGCTTTAATTTCTTTCACGGTGTGTTCTCTATTTATTAATAGGATCTTAGAATCTTAGTATTAAAAGGAAGTTGGAACACATAGTCTGGTATGCTTTCCATACGAATGACGAAACAGAGACATGAAGGGGAGATGCAACTTGACCTGAGAGAGGAGCCACTTAAAATACAGTGGTGAAGAGTATTGGGCCTAGCATCAGACTATCCAGATTCAAAATTCCTGCTTGGTCACTTTCAACCAAAAATCTGTGGTGGATTCCACAGAATAGAGTTTTCTTTGGAAAATGGCTCCCCAGCCAAAAACTCCCATTTCTTTTTCTTAGTTGCATCGAGGGGTGGCCGTGTGTCTATATTTGTCAATAGAATGAGAGTGGGAATGATGTGTGTCACTTCCAAAGCAAACATCTTAAGCACTGAGGAGCTCTTTTTCTTCTGCTGGATGAAGATGATGATGATGATGACGTCAAGCTTCTAGGAATGGTGGAGCCACAAGATGGAAGCAGCCGAGAGGAAAGTTATCCATCAACCAGAAATGGAGTCTTTGGACTATTGCATGAGTGAGAAACTTCTATTACGTGTGGGACTTTTTGTATTCCTAGGTCTATCTGTCACAGAGCTAGCATCAACCTTAATTAATGCAATCACTTAGAAACTGTATGCCTCTTGGAAAATTGCATAACCTTCTGAATCTCAGCTTGCTCTTCTATGTTGCAGTTGTTAGGTGCTGTCGAGTCGGTTCTGACCCATAGTGACCTTATGTACAACGGAATGAAACACCGACCATTCCTGCACCATCCTCACAATCTTTGCTATGTTTGAGCCCATTGTTGCAGCGGCTGTGTCAATCCATCTCACTGAGGGTTTTCCTCCTTTTCGCAGACCCTCTACTTTACCAAGCATGATGTCCATGATTTTTTTTTATATCCAAAGTACATGAGATGAAATCTCGCCATCCTGGCTTCCAAGAAGCATTCCGGCTGTACTTCTTACAAGACAGATTTGTTTCTTATTCTGGCGGTCCGTGGTATAGTCAACATTCTTCGCCAACACCATAATTCAAGGGCATCAACTCTTCTGCGGTCTTCCTTATTCATTGTCCAGGTTTCGTATGTATATGAGGTGACTGAAAATACCATGGGTTGGTTCAGGTGCACCTTTTCAGTCCTCAAAGTGACATCTTTGCTTTTCAGCACTTTATAGAGGTCTTTTGTAGCAGATTTGCCCAATGCAATACATCATTTGATTTCTTGACTGCTGCTTCCATGAGCGTTGGTTGTGGATCCAAGTAAAATGAAATCCTGGACAACTTCAATCTTTTTTCAGCCTTCAATATGGATTACACTTCAACATAAAAAAAACAAAAATTCTTACAACTGGACCAATAAGCAAGGTCCTGATAAATGGAGAAATTGCTTCTATATAAAAGGGGGATAATAATAACATAGCTATTGCTCTGTGAAGATTAAGCAAGTTCTTCTATGTAAGCATTGGGCACAAGGCTATTTCTCAGAGAACGTTGGCGTGGCTGGGTTGTTACTACAGCGGCAGTCCTGAGACTGGAGAGAAGTCAGGATGTAAGCCCAGCGTTGTTCCCAGGCACCACATCACCTCTGCTCCCAGCTCTGCTCAACCTGACTATTTTTAACTCCCACCCAATGTTCTGCCCTTACGTCACCTTAGATTATTTCTGTACACTTCCTTGGTTCCTTACTAACTCAGAAGAGTTAACCTTAAAAAGGTCTCCCGCCTTCTGGTATTCACACCCTTGTTGTTATGGATTGAATCGCGTCTCCCCAGAATAGGTGGTGGAATGCTAAACCCTTCTAGCTGTGGACATAATTCCATTTTGGAATAGAAATTTTTGTTATGCTAATGATCTCCTATCAGTTCAGGGTGTGCCCTAACTTAAATGTGCTGAGTTATAAGGAGCAGCACAGACACAGAAATAAAAGCACTAACGGGGAAGGCAGACGCCACATGGAGATCGATAAGGAATCAAGGATTGCCAGCTACTAGAAACTGAAATAGATGAAGGACCTCCTCCTAGAGCCAAACTCTGAATTTGGACTTCTGGCCTCCTAAACTGCGAGCAAATAAATTTATGTTCTTTAAAGCCACCCACTGATGGTATGTCTGTCACAGCTGCAGCACTAGGACATAGGCATTTGTGTAATTTCCTCCCCTTGAGTGTGAGCTGGGTTTATCACTTGATTCTAGGGACAGAATCCAGCAGAAGCAATGGTTTGTCGCTTCTGAGATTAGGTTATAAAAAGACCGTGGCTTTTACCGCGGGTGCTCTCATTCTCTTTCTTGGGATACTTACTCTGGGGAAGCCAGCGGCCATGTTCTCTGAGCTAGTTTGTAGAGATGCCCGTGTGGCAAGAAATGGAAACGTCCTGCCAACAGGCATATGAGCGGGCTTGGAAGACGAATCTTCAGTCTCTTCAGCAGACAACTAACCTGCAACCTCATGACAGACCCTGAGCCAGAGCCACCCAGTTAAGCTGCTGCCAGATTCCCGACCTTCTGAAAGTGTTTGTTGTTTTAAGCAAAGCTTGGTAGTAATCTGCTACACAGCAACAGATAAATATATCACCCCACCGTTGCCATCCCACAATGCTGGAACACCAGCACCGTAAGGTACATGGACGACCACAGGTTTGGGGGGTCAAAACAGACCTGGGCTCAAATTCTGAATGTAGCCCTTACTGTGTGGCTTTAGGCAAACTACTCAGCCTCAACCAAGAATGGATAAATGGAAAGAGAGGGTGGTTGTGAAAATTACTGAGAAAATGTATGTAAAATCTTAAAAGGCATTCTGTCTATATTTAACTTCCATTTCTTACCTCCTTTCCATGTCTTCTGTTGTATCCGTATAAATCCAACATGTGGTGGGCCCAAGGTTCTCCTTTCCCCCATTCCACCCAACAGAAGAGAGAATGAAAGATCATAAGCCCCTACCTAGCTGTGCCTTGCACCAAGGACTCTACACAAACCATCTATTATTCAAACCTAAACCAAACCAAACCAAACCAAAACAAACAAACCCGATGCCGTCAAGTTGATTGTAACTCATAGCGACCCTACAAGACGGAGTCGCACTGCCCTATAGAATTTCCAGGACCGAGATCTTTCTCTCCCGAAACATTTAGTGGGTCTGAGCTGCCATCTGAGATATTGTTTTGAAGTCATATGGATATAACTGAGAGAGGGGAGAGCCTGGAAAATTGTAAGTACGCTGAAAGTATTAAACAAAACCCAATTTATTGCACAGATGTGGAAACTGAGGTTAAGTGAGGTGAAATAACTTTTCGGAGGACACTCAGCTCCTAAACGGAGACTCTGGGATTCAAACCCGGGCCCCGAATGCTCTTAGCTTTCCACCACGGAGAAGTTTCACACCCGGTGAAGCCGGGGTGGAGGCCTTGGCCTCGCCGGCCCATCGGGGGCCACGGCGCCGCAGGGAATCCCAGGCAGAGCCGCCGGGGACTCGGAACAGCCCGCGCATCCCTCGCTCCGCCCCGCGGCCCTTCTGGGAGGCTCGGGGGAGGTGGGGAGGAGCCACGGCGCATGTGCACAGCTGGCCGCCCCCCCGGCCCGCTCCCCCTGCCCACAGCTGGGAAATCCGCCCTGCTCCCAGCCGGCGCAGTCGGGGAGCCGGGCCGGCAGGACGCAGCGGGCGCTCTGGGTTCTGCGCGGGGAGCACGCCTCGGCCCCTCCGTCCGCCTGCAGTCTGTCCGTCCGCGCAGCCGGTGGGCCATGACCGCGCGCCGCGCGGGTCCCGCGCGATGGTGCCTGGCGCTCCTGCTCTGCGGCAGCTGGGGGGTGCTGGTGGGGGTCTCCCCGAAGCCGGGCGGCGGGGGCGGCGGCGGGTGCCCCAGCCGCTGCCTGTGTTTCCGCACCACCGTGCGGTGCATGCATCTGATGCTGGAGACCGTGCCCGCCGTGGCGCCGCAGACTTCCATCCTGTAAGTGCGCTCCCGGGCCCGGGAGGTCGGGACCCGCTGCCGCCTTTGTCTGGCCGCCCCGGCTGGGGCGCCGCGGGTGCGGAGCCGGACCTTCGCCGCAGCCCTGGCGCCGGCCGCCGGCTGCAGCCGCCGTTGTGGCCAACTCCAGATTCCACCGCTTAATTTGGAAGTGGTCGGGAGACGCCGGGGAGTCCCCGCTGGTGTCCCGGGCCTCCTCTGCTCGGCTCCCACTCCCCCTCCTGCTTTCCTCCTCCGCTCCCCCGCTCCTCTTCCTGCCTCCTCCCCGGCCTTCCTCGGCCTCGCGCTCACCTCCGGGCCCCCTCCTCTCCCCAGCCCTCCCCTCCCCTCCCTGCTTTTTGTAGCTCTCCCCAGCTCCCGGGAGCGCGGTCAGCCCGCCCTCCTCCCCTGCGCGGCTGACTCTCCCCTGGCCCTGTATTTACCTGCGGCCCCAGCCTGCAGACCCTTGCCCAGCCAGCTTCCGCACGTCCTCCCAGGTGCTTGTAGAGTAGAGGTCCGTCCCCGGAGGAGCGTCCTGCAGGATGCCGCGGTCTTCGCTCCTAGCTTGGCTTTCTCTTCATTCTTCCCCAAGCCGGTCTGTGAAGTTGCCCAGGAAGGGGCCCTGTCGCGGGTTACTAAGTTCTGCAGAGCAAAACCCGGTCTAGGAGGAAATCCGAGGTGCTTAGAGAAGCTTCTGGATCCTTCGATACATAACTTAATCTGCCCTTTGCAAGCTTTTTTTTTTTTTTTTTTTTAAATAACCTGGATTCTCTGTATTCATCGGACGTACTAAACTTTATTAATAATTCACTTTAAAGTTAATAAAATGTATTACAGGAGACACACTTCACGAATCTCACCGTAAACACGAAAAACTTTCTCCGACCTTCGTGCCAACCTAGGGCTCTCAGAAGGGAGGAAGGAATTCCCATCATTTTGTGGGGTGTGTGTTTTTCTTCGGTACGGAAATGCCGCCAGAGTTCGCTGCAGGACTTGATGTGTTCTGAGGAGACTTTGATTAGATGTTTTCAAAATCTGTAAAGGCAGGCGTTCGTTTTAGGTGCTGACTTGTAGCTCAGTGTCCTATAGCTGCCATTCGGAATGCCAAAAATAGTTTTCACTTTTCCTGGCTCAGCCGGAGAACTTTTGGCACCCCTGAAAAACCCTGCAAACGTTGTAAAATTTTTAGTGAACTGTTCAGAAAGTGGGTGGTTAGTGTTTCTTCCATTTAAAAGAAAGTACATTGACAGAACACCTTTCTTAGTGGTCATTGAGTTTTTTAGGCAACTCCCCGCAGGGTCCTTTGGTGGGTCACTTATTCTCAGTCTTTGAAATAGTTTCTCCCTAGAGAGAGAACTTTGCTTCCCAGGGAGTTTGAATGGCCAGCAAAGGGCTCATAGCCAAGAGGGCGACATAGTATATAAAGGAATGGATTTTTAAAATGGGACAGGGTGAGGTTTCTCTGGATATGGATACTTTTAATTCTTTAGTGAGTCAGTGGAAAAAACTTGGACAATGAAACCATTATTCATATCTGGCCAAAGTCTGATACTTGTAATATGCTCTGTCCCCAAATCTTAATTGCTTTTTAAAAAGAACAGTATTTTAAAATATGAGTGTTTATAGGACCAAAGTGGGTCCTCTGCCATGCTACGCATGGTAAGAAACCAAACCTGTTGTAGTAGAGTCGATTCTGGCTTATAGTGACCTGAGAGGGCAGAGTAGAACTGCCCCAGTAGGATTGCCACGGAGCACCTGGTGGATTCGAACTGCTGACCTTTTAGTTAGCAGCCGAGTTCTTAACCACTAGGGTCCTCCATAAAAACTTAAAGCATTTGTAAAAGTGGCCAAGCGTATGAGAGTGAAGTGACCTTGTCCCAGCATTTGGAAGAGGTACAGCAAGCGTTTATTTGCATAAATTTATACCTTCTATTTTTATTTTTATAGTTTTCAAAAATGTTTTGAAATTACTGTTTGATCTCATCAGTTCTGTGAGACAAGCAAAAAAGATGTTAAGCTGACCAAATCCATTATAGAACTAAGGAGAGTGTCAATGACCTGAACACATACCCATTTTACAGATGTGGAAACAGGCTCAGAGAGAACAAGTACAGCTGCCTATTACTATTATTAGTGACATGGAAAAGAGTGTAGAACTAGTAGCTAGAAGTTCTGCTGTCTCCTGAATGTGGTAAGAAGGAAGTGAGCCATCACCAGAAGAGTTCCCTAGCTGTTTGGAATGGGGAGAATGACCGGATTCTCACTTATTTTCAACCATTTCTGCATGACTGGGTAATTCCCGCATAGCCCTCTCTGCTGGCACGTTAATTAGGAGTCTTGGTTCAGCTAACGCTGGTAATAATCGTCCATCGATCCATTTTTAATCTTTTGAAAGCACGCTAATTTCTCTTGTCTGCTGTTGTAGTTTCTCCCATTCTCCTTATGTAGTTATTATTATCATTATTTTAGTTTTTGGCATTTTGGTGGAAATTGTGAACATAAAAGATAGGAAAATAAAGAAACTGGCTCTTCTAGAACCTGGTTGGGCCATCCAACCATCACATCACCCCTTTGCTTTCAAGACCTCCTCCCTGCCCCATAAAAAGAAGATTGAATCAGATGTTACTGGAAAATATTAGACCTTTTTTCCTTCCACATCGTTTCAGGAGTGTGTTCAAGCCAGGCCTAATATTGGATTGTTTTGATTTGTGGTTTGGGGCAGAAAATAATGGTATAAGACCACCTTGTGATTCAGGTTTGGTTTGACCCTTGAGGTTACCTCCAACTGAGAAGTAGAATGTGGTATTCTAGAATAAACACCAGCCAGACAACCTGTGATACTAGCGTCCTCAGGGCTCTGTGTGGTTTTGCTGGTATGTCGCTCTCCTGCCATTTAAGAGAACGCCTTTGTAACACTATCAAGATGTATCACTTCAGTTTTGCTCGGACGTTTCCATAGCGATGTTTAACTTTTGAATACCATACCATATTCAGTACAATGGAAGTTTGTTAGAATGATAATTAAAAACTTATACTGAAATTTATTTATGATATTTTTACCCTGCCCCCTTCCTTCCCTCCTCTCAATCCCAGCCTTTTTGGGAAGTAAAAATTTAAAGATTGTTTCTCAAAAGGGATTCTGTACTGATGTTGAGGCCACGGGCATGTCAGGGCCTTTGCCCTTCATATTTGTCCGTCATTTTCTGACTTCCTTTCTTTCCTCTATATCCTCCACTGTTGAGGTCATGGGAATCAGCTCTTCAAAACTAACATCCATCCTAAGCTACTCTAAAACCATGAGAGTGACCCCGAACTGCAGCCAATGTGACAGGAAACCCTGGAGCTGGAGGAGAGTCCGAGACATGAAGTTTGGGGTGGGGCCAAGAGAGGTATCAGTGGACATGGCCCCAAAGCATGCCAGCTGCTGGGTCTGAAGGAGAGTGCTGGGCACGTGGGTTAGTCTGCGAGACGTTGGCTTACTCATTGATCAGCTATTTTCTGGTCAATTACTATGCATTAGGAGCCCTGGTGGCACAGTGGTTAAGAGCTACAGCTGCCAACCAAGAGGTCCGCAGTTCGAATCCACAGCCACTCCTTTGGAAACCCTTTGGGGCATTTCTACTCTGTCCTATAGGGTTGCTATGAGTAGGAATTGACTCAATGGCAAGAGGTTTTGCTACAGGATTAAGTGTTAGGGCTGTACTTCGTTCATAAAAGAGACCTGACTCCTTATGGAATACACAGTCTAGTGGGGACATTGGAGGAGTTAGGAGAAATTTCCAGTGGTGTGATGAGAGTGACCATACATACCAGGAAGTACTGGGCTTTGTGGGAATAGAGGCGGTGGCCAAGTTTCCGGGTACTGGACCATCTCTGGTGGTATGGGGCCAAGTGGCTGCCCACTTTCTGCAAGCAATAGAAGGTCGCAGCGTTGCTGCCAACCTCCTGTGTAGCTTCAGGGGTTCCTCACCCTCCTGCAGGCCTCCCCTGGGAATCATGACACCCTGGTTGAGAAATGAGTCTTCTGGCCATTTAAGTGTTTTCGTTTGTCTTGTTAAGACTTGCCAAGTAAACTACAGCTGTTGCCCAAGATTTAGGTTTATAAGCTGTGTGGCTAACCCAGACTTGGCTGTAAGGAGAGTCTAATTTCTCCACCAACTTCCGTTATACAGTTAGTACCTTTTCACAGAAATGAGAACTCCCTAGAATTGGAGGGAGGTAAAACTTGTTCCCTGAGGGTTAGGAGAAGGGGCTGGAGTGGTGGGCAGTGGAGTAAAGCTGTCTGTTGGGAGTGCTTTCGAGCTGGACTTTTTTTCTCTTTGAGCACTTGGCAGTATTCACTTTCTTTGCTTCGTTTTCCTGGAGCACTAGAACTGCCCTCACTCCTGGCCAAATGGCCTCCAGGGATACTCTCAGCTAGCCTCTTCTCCTTTGCTGGGAGATTTGCAGTAGTAGAAGTCAGAGGCAGTAAGACTGACTTAACGACTTACAGGAGCAGATTACCCGATGAACAAGGCATGCACGGGCTTACTTGTGCTTACATAACTAATCTGAACTAGGTGAAATTGTGCACTACAGATTAGTAAGTGAACACCGTTAAGTCAACGCGTACCTTGCTTACTGGTTAACCCTCCCCTGAGCGGTATCAGGTCTCGTCTGGCCTCAGCTGATGAGTCTTTAAGATACATAAAACCAATTACTTTTAAATTAGCTATTATGTTGAAGTCAAGGTATTATCGCCACTCAAATACATATGGAAAGTACCATAAGGACATGTAAAAAAATATTTAGGTACTGATGATTTATTTTTCCAAAATGTTGGGTGGACTGCCAAATAGTTGCTCAACCTACTAGCTGTTGTGGAGGAATCACGTGTAGACGCCTGGAAGGTGGTTTATTATCAGTTTGATTAGGTGCTCACAGTGTGCTGTGTTCAGAAGAGAAGAAAATCTTAAGCCTTCAAGAATAAGCTTAGTTTAGGGGACACTGAGGTACTGTTACGGGTGATGGAAAAATCTAGAAATGGTTATTGGCAGTGATTGAACAACATGATAAACGTAATTGTTGGTAATGTGCTTAGGTGCCATTGAGTCAGTGTTGGACTTACCTCGACTGACGTGACAGCAGAACTGCCTCATAGTGTTCCCTAAACTGTAATCTTTATGGGAGCAGATCGCTAAGGTCTTTTTTCAGAGGAGTGGCCTGGTGGGTTCAAACTGCTGACGTTTTGGTTAGCAGCCAGGCACTTATCCTTTGTGCCACAGGGTTCCTAACCATAATTAATGCCACAGAATTGTTCATATGAAGAATGTTGAGATGGAAAATGTTTTGTTACATAAATATTTAGTACAATATTAAAAAGAAAAAAAGAATAAGCCCAGAGAGAGCCCATCCCTGGAGGGCCGTGACTTTTGGATTACTGGGAAGTCTAGTTTGTCATTTGGGGAGTATGTTATATGCTTAGTTACAACTACAACTTTAACATTTGAAAATTGAATGTTTGAAACTATGTGTTTGCAAAGAATCTTGCCTGTTAGAAATTCATACAACGTTTTAGCTGTACTTCGGTTTTTCGAACAATGGCTCCCCTTTCTTAATGTTCTTAATATGTCAAGGAAATTGTCCTTATACCAGCTATTTTAGCCAGGATTATTTTGGTTGTACAAAAGAAAGTATATTAGTCCACGTGACTAAACTCCAAGAGGCAGCTCGACTTTAAGCTTGGGTTGATCTAGGGTCTGAATGCTGCCTTCGTGGCTTGGTTTTCTTCCCTTGGTGACTCGGCTCAGCTTCCTTCTCTGTTGACTTGATTTCCCTGCTCAGTGACGACTGGCTAAAACCTTTAGGTTTACCTTCTGACAGCCGTAAGTCCAGCAAGAAGAGAACGGATGACTCTTTTTTGGGTGCACAGCAGAAGTTTTGGGGCTAGTTTTAATGGACCTGATGGTGTGACATTCCCCTTCATGAGCAGATCACTGGGAGGGATGGAAGGCCTTGATCACCAGGCCTCGGGCTCATGGCTGCTTCTGGAGCGATGGATAGAGTCTGCTGTTCTGAACATGTGCCTAGAATGCAAACAGGCATTTTCTTACAAGACTAGAAAGGATGTTGGGCAGGCTAGATAAGAGCTATCTACCACACTGATTCAAGGCTGAAAATTAAAAATTGAAATTAAAAAGTTTAACGCAGAGGTAAAATTCCATTCTCCAGAGTTAATCTTTTCATTTATTTGAAAACCAGGTAAAAGGTGGAAGATAACATGCGTTATGTTTCATTCCCATTTGCTAATCATACGTTCTTATCTTTTTGATTGGAGAAAACCAGGCTTTTCTTTTTGCAGTTGACAATGAAGAGAAGTGAAATAAAAATGCAAGTGGATGAATGTACGCCGGGTGTGGCAGCAGAGCTCCAGAAAGGCAGAACTCTGGGCTGGAGACCTGAGTTCTAGTCTTCCTGTATGATCTTGGAGGTTGCTGGGCATCACTGACCTACAGTGTCTATCGTGTCAGGTTACTTGTACGTCACAGTCTTTGGTTTTATTCGTTATTTTACTGGTGACAGTTTCATACCCTTTGGGATACAGAAGAAAATGAGATTTATTTAAAAGTACACTTCCCTGGTGAATTCAATTTAAGAGCAGTTAAAATTTTCTGTGTTTGATGCTTGGTCAATTAAAATGTAGTTATTTTGTCTGTTGGTGATATTTTCCTATTTAGGCTAATAGCTTTTTTTTTTTTTTTTTTAATTGTGATAAAAGTACATATAACCAAACATTTGCCACTTTAACAATTTTTATATGTACAATTCAGTGACACTGATTATACATTCATTGTGTTGTGATTAGACCAGCAGCTTTTTGAGATCAGGGATTGGATTACTGCGTGCTATCTGCACATAACCCGTTGCCGTTGAGTCGATTCTGACTCTTAGTAACCCTGTAGACCATGACAGAACTGCCCCATAGGGTTCCCAAAGCTGTAATCTTTATTGGAGCAGACTGCCACATCTTTCTCCCCTGGAGTGGCTGGTGGGTTGGAACCCTTGACCTTTTTTGCTTAGCAGCTGGGCGCTTAACCACTACACCACCAGGGCCCCAGCATAGATACGTTGATTGGAAAGTGAATGTTTTTGGGGTGTTTAAAATAATTTAAATAGCATCAAAATCCTTCTCCATAGAACACAATGATTTATATTTTCTTCGTCTTGACGTATACTTTGAAAATAAGGACATACATTTCTTTCCTAGTCGTTTGGTTTCTCTTGAGATGCCACAAGTCCGTAAACAAAATAGGTAAAGCCTAAGGAACACCTCAGTGGAATGATTACTCCTGATGTAAGCTGAAGCTGGGAAGAAAATTAAGGGAAAATGCTTTGATTGTTTAATGAGTTACATCTTGTGGTCTCCATTTTCTGGCTTTGATACAAGGTTTGAGGGATCTGCCTGTATTAGTTTTTCAATGATCCTTGTTAACTAATCGACTCTGGAAATGGTTGCTCTCTCCCCTACTTGTAAGCACCGTGAAGGCTGGGGAAATGGGAGACACTGACCCTAAAATAACCTAGCATAACAATCCTGGGTCACGAATAATTGATCCGTTGCCCCAGAGCACTCTTTGTTCATCTCGTAGGATTTACTTCACACTTTTTTTTTAAATGGTGGTTTGCTCCAGAAATGCTTGCCCACTGTGTAATCAGCTAACTGAAGGTAGGGATCATACCTTATTTGTGTCTAGCTCCTCAGCCCATCTGAGGAGCTCAGAGAGTAAGGGGCTAGTGTTTATACTTACTACACACTGTCTGATTAGTCATTTATTAAGCATCTACCCTGTCTGGAATAGTCGGCCATATACGGAGCACTGAAGAGCTCAAAAGGCTTCCAAGGGGCTTGCCTGCGAGATCATCTAGTCGTTTGCTCTATGTGAAGGTCTGAAGCAGAAGCCTAACTGATGACTTACTTCCCTTATTTGACATTTTGTCCTGATGAGTTTTCCCTTTAAAAAATCCAGCTTTATTGAGACATAAGTGGCATTTCAGAAGGTGGACATGTTTGAAGTGTGTGCTTTGATGAGCTCTGGCGTATGTCTTTTTCTGTGAAATCGTCACCATGGCCAGGACAGCAAACATCATATCCATTGCCCCCAAAGTTTTCTTGCTCCCCTTGGTAATCCTTCCCTTACACCATTCTGCCCTGATTTAGGATTTTTGCATCTACATTCACAAGGGAAGATTTTAGTCTTTAGTTTTCCTTTCATGGAATATTTTATCTGCTTTTGGCACATCAGGGTAAATCTTGCCTCATAGAATGAGTTGAGAAACATTCCCTTCTTTACAGTTTTTTTGAAGTATGCATGTAGAATTGGTTTTATTTCTTCCTTAAATGTTTGTTAGATTTTATCAGTATATCGATTTGGGTGTGGAGTTGTCTTTATGGGAAAGTTTTTAACTGCAATTTAAATTTCTTTAATAGATATAGGACTATTCAGGATAGTTATTTCTTCTCGAGTGAGCTTTGGTAGATTATGCCTGTCATGGAACTTGGCCATTTCATATAAAATTTCAAACCTGTTGTGATAAAGTTGTTCATAGTATTTTTTAAAATTATCTTTTTAATATCTGAGGAATCTGTGGATAGCACTTGTTTTGTTACTGATAATTGAAATTTGTCTTCCCTATTTGTTTCTGATCATTTTGGCTAGAAGTTTATCAGTTTTGTTGGTCCTTGCAAAGAACAGGCTGCTGGTTTCATTGATTTTTCTCTATTTCATTGATTTCTGCTTTGTTATTTCTTCTATTTACTTTGTTTAATTAGCTGTTTTTCTAATTTATTAAGGTGGAAGTTGAAGTCATTGGAGACATTTTTTCTTTTTTAAAATAGGTGTTTAGGGCTATCCATTTCTCTCCATGTACAGTTTTAGAGGCATCAGTACATTTTGGTATGCATGTTTTCACTTTTATTCTGTTCAGGATACTTTCTGATTTTCAAAATCCTTTCAGCCCCATTGTTGACTCAGAGTTGTTTAGAAGTGTGTTACTGATTTAGGAATCTTTGTTATTGATTTCTCTAATTTAATTCCATTATGATCAGAGGATACGTGTTGTATGACTTGGATCTGTTTAACTTTATTGAGACTTGCTTTATGGCACTGAATATGGTCTGTCTTGGAAAATGTTCTGTGTGCTGGAAAAGAATGCATTCTGCTGTTATTGGATGGAATCTTCTATAAATATCAGTTAGGTCAAGTTCATCGATAGTGTTCAAATTTCTATATCTTTGCTGGTTCTCTGCTCACTTAGTTTGTCAATTATAATTGTAGGTTGATCTGTTTCTCATTGAGTTTCTATCAATTTTTATTTTATGTGTATTGATGTTTTGTTATTAGATGCACAAACATTTAGGATTGTTATGAGCTCCTGGTTAATAGACCTGTGTATTATTATAAAATATCTTTTTTTATTCTTGGTAATATTCTTAGCTCAGAAATCTCTTTGTCTAATATAAATATTGCCACTCCCACTTTGTTTTGATTAGAGTTAGCATCATATTTTTTTACCCATTATTTTTAACTTTTTTGTGTTTTGTATACTACATGTATTTCCTGTAGGTAGCAATTAGTTTTGGGTCTTACTTTTTTATCTACTGTGACAACCTCTGCCTTTTAATTGGGGTATTTAGACCATTTAAATTTAATGTGATAATTAGTATGTTTAGGTTTAAATCCATCATCTTGCTAATTTTTTTTCTATTTGTCTCATTTGTTTTTGTTTCTTTTCCCTACTTTTCTGCCTTCTTTTGATCAAATGCGTGTTTTAAATGCTTACATTTGATCCCCTTTGTTGACTACTAGCTGTAACGCTTTTGTTGTTATTTTCATGGTTGCTTTAGGATTTATGGTATACATCTCTGTCTTATCACACTCTAGCTTCAAATTTAGTATAATAACCTTAAAATAGTATTAGAGCCTTACAGTTAAGTTACTTGAACACAATTTGGTCATTTCAGATCTTGCTTTTAAGCTTCGTCAGTGTGCTCTACTCAGTGGCCCACGAGTCTTAAATGTTTTCCAGTCTGGCTGGTGGGAGCATTTTCTTTTCCCCAACACTTTATATTTTTGTCATACACTTTAACTTATAAATCCCACACTACATTTTTCATTTTGTTTATACAATTATGTATTTTTTATTGTGGTAAAAGTGTATATAACAAAACATGTACCAATTCAACAACTTTTACATGTAAATTCAGTGACTTGATTACATTCATCTTATTTTGTACCCATTACCACTATCCTTTTTCAAATTATTCTGCCACCACTAACAGAAACTTTGTGCCCCCTAAGCAATGATTTCCACTTTTGTCTTCTCTCTCATCCCTGGTAGCCCTTACTAAGTTTTTGATCTCTATACATTTACCTGTTGCATGTAAGTGGGATCATATAATATTTTTCCTTTTGTGGCTGACTTATTTCACTCTGTATAGTGTTTTCAGGGTTCGGTGATTTTGTAGCATGCATCAGGATTTATTTCTCTTTATGGCCGAGTAAATTCCGTTGTATGTACATGCCACGTTTTGTCAGTTGAAGGACGTTTGGGTTGTTCCCACTTGTGACTACTGTCAATAGTGCTGCAGTTAACATTGGTATATGTTTTGTTCCTGCTGTCACTTCTTTTGGGCAGATACCTAGAATCGTTATTGCTGGGTCTTATGTTAGTTCTATGTTTAACTTTTTGAGGAACTGCCAAGTTGTTTTTCACAGCAGTTGTACCATTTTGCATTCCCTCCAGCGATGGATGATGTCTCCAGTTTCTCCACATCCTTGCCAACACCTGTTATTTTACATTTTTTTGATGATAGTCATTCTAAACCCCCCAAAGCCCATTGCCATCGAGTCAATTCCAACTCATCGTGACCCTATAGGACAGAGTAGAACTGCCCCATATGGTTTCTAAGGAGTGGCTGGTAGATTTGAACTGCTGACCTCTTGATGAGCAGCTGAACTCTTAACCACTGTGCCACCGGGGGTCCTATAGTCATTCTAGAAAAACTTAATAGTCATTCTAAAAAAAAAAAAAATAGTCATTCTAGTGGGGGTTAATTATTGTTTTAAGAGATTTAAACAATAAAAATTTCTCCATTGTTTCTGGTGCTTTTCATTCCTTTGTGTATATCCATATTTCTATCCTTTTGCTTGAAGGACTTTCTTTTGCATTTCTTGTAGTGAAGATCTGTTGGTGATGGATTCTTTTCAACTTTGTCTAAAAAATTCTTTATTTTGCCTTTATGTTTGAATTATATTTTTGCTGTGTATAGAATTCTAGGTTGGCAGTTTTTTCTTTTACATTTTAAAAATGTTGCTCCATTCACCCTCTTCTCACTTACATTGTTTCCCACGAGAAATCTACTGTCATCTTTATCTTTGGTCTTCTGTATGTATCATGTTTTTTGTTTCTTAGTGCTTTTAAATTTCTGATATCATAAGTTTTGAGCAATTTGATTATGATATGCATTGAGGTAGTTTTCTCTCCTTTTTTTGTGGTTGGGTTTTTTTAAGCTTGGATCTGTGGGTTTACAGTTTTCAACAAATTTGGAAAATTTTTGGATGGTAGTTTACCAATTTTTTTTTGTCCCCACCTTTGTCTCCTCTCCTTTGATTATTCCAGTTACCCATATAGTGGTTCACTTAAATATCCCACAGCTCCCTGCCTCTGTTCAATTTTGTTTTTAATTGTGGACCTTTTTTTTTTTTTTCTGTATGTTTCATTTTTAGTCGTATCTATTGCTATGTTTTCAAAGCCACCAGTCTTTTCTTCTTCAATGTGTAATCTGCTGTTAATACTATCCAGTGTATTTTTCATTTCAGACATTTTCATCTCGAAAATCTGAGTCTTCTTTAAAAAAAAATTTCCATGTCTTAACATTTTCAACTTTTACAATATAGTTTAATAATTCTTTTAATATCCATATCTCCTAATTCTAACTTCTTTGTCAGTGCTGAGCCAGTTTTGATTGATTGGTTTAATCTCCTCATTATAGATTATAGTTTCCTGTTTCTTTTCATGCATGTTACTTTTTATTAGATTCCAGACATTGTGCCTTTTGTCTTGTTGTGTGCAGGATTATTATTGTATTCCTATAATTATTCTTGAGCTTTATCCTAGAGGGTAGTTAAGTTACTTGGAACCAGTTTGATTGTTTCAGATCTTGCTTTTAAGCTTTGTCAGGCAGGACTGGAGTAGTGCTCAGTCTAGGGATAATTATACTATTGAACTCTACTCAACGACCTGTAAATCTTGAGGTTTTCTAGTCTGGTTGGTGGGAACAGGTACTGTTCCTGGCCTTGTATGAGTCCTGGGCACTGTGACATTTAATTCTTTCGGGTGGTTTTTCCCCAGGCTTAGGTACACATGTGCTGATCAGTGCTTGGCTGAATACTTGAGGGGGCCACTGTTGATCTGAGGAGTTTTCTGTCTTTTTCCCCTGGAGTATATAAATATCTTACCTCTGGCACTCTGTCCTCTGCATTTTAGCTGTCTTGGCCTCCCCAGATTCACAGCATCATTTTCTCAATGCAGAGTCTTCCAGGCTCTGCTTAGGTTTTCCCTGGAATCTCTCTTATGCAGTAAGTAAGCTGGGCCATTTGTAGGGCTTGTCTTGTTCATTTTCTTTCTCTCAGGGATCACTGCCTGCCATTGACTGATGTACAGTGTCATAAGAACAGTTGTTTCATATGTTTTGTCAGTTTTTTTAGTTGTTTCAGGCAGGAGGGTAAGTCCAGTCTCCATTATGCCATCTTGGTCAAAAGTAGAAGTCCTCAACTTTTTTTCTTTCTTTTTAACTCTATTTTTAATCTTCCTTAAACTCCTCTGCAACAAGTTTTGGTAAAGATAAATACAAATCAGAATAAAGTAATGACTGAATTCCCATTGCAAAGTCCAGATTAACAACAACAACAAAAAAAATTAATCAACCCTGGTGTTTTTCCTTTGTCTTTGTAATACCGTTGTATTAAAAAAAAAAAACAAAAACAAAAACCCAGTGCCATCGAATCAATTAGTCAGGGTAATTTAATGCAAGCTGCTATAATAAACAGTCACAAAACCTCAGTGGATTAAAACAGTGTGAGTTTCTCACTCACACAAATTCAATGGGGATGTTCTTGGTTGAGCAGCTGTCCTTGGAGGTTCTGCTCTAAGCCAGAGGTTGGCACACTATGGCATGTGGGCTAGCTGCCTGTTTTTGCAAATAGTTTTGTTAGAATACAGCCATGCTGCTTTGTTTGCCTATTGTCTATGATTGCCATTTAGCTACAAAAGCAGAGTTGAATAATTGTGACAAGCTAAAATATTTACTACATGGTTATTTAAGAAAATGTTAGCCAGCCCTGCTTTAAACAATGATTTGGGATCCAGGCTCTTTCTGTCTCATAGCTCTGTCATCCTCAGTGCCTGGCCCTCCACGCTGGCACAGAAGGGGAAAGAAGGAGGGTGAACACAGAAAAGGCACACTTGCTCTTCACTGCCTGGGCTGAGAAGTAGTGCCATCACTTCTGCTCATACTGCACTGGTAAGAACTAGCAACATTTCCCCATCTAGATGTGAGTTGTTAGCTGCCTTCGAGTCAGTTCTGACTCCTGGTGTTGCCGTGTGCAGTATAACGAGACACTGCCTGGTCCTGCACCATCCTCATGATCTTTGATATGCTTGGGCCTGTTGTTGCAGCCATTGCTTCATTCCATCTCATTGAGGGACTTCCTCTTTTTCCCGTGACCTTCTGCGTCACCAAGCATGATGTCCTTCTTGAGGGACTGGTCCCTCCTGATAACATGTCCAAAGTACATGAGATGAAGTCTCAGCATCCTTGCTTCTATGGAGCATTCTGGCTGTACTTCCTCTAAGACAGATTTGTTTGTTCTTCTGGCAGTTCGCGGTGTAGTCAGTATTCTGCCAATGTTCTTCACCAGCACCAAAATTCAAAAGTGTCAATTCTTCGGTCTTCTGAAGATGCAAGGGTTCTGGGGAATGTAACTCGGCTGAGCGTACTGAGGAAGTGGTTTTGGGCATCTCATCAGTCTCTGCCACCGTCGTGCTGAGCTTTAATAGAGCGTAGTTATTGTGCTCGCTCTTAAACTCTCTCTCCCTAATTGATTTTCAGCTACCATGTTGTCCTTGACCTACATGGGACATTTTCGTTTCTGCGCCTTTGTTGTCCTTTTTTGTGCTGTCAGTGACAGGGTGCTACAATGTAGATGGATGGAATAGCTCTAAGCTTCTGCTGCTTTTCTAACATAGAAGTCTCCTAGATGCTGAAATTCCCATTGTTTCTATGTTCTTTGAATTATGCTGGTAATTTTATCCCCCCCTGCTTCCAACTCAACCCATAACGAAGGACAGTAGCAAATATTTACACAGATAAATAGAGTTTTAAAATGCTGTCCCTGTTCCGGTGAAAAGAAAATTTCGTTATTTATTATTTGGGGATGAAAGGCAAATGTATTTGTCCTTAATATGTAGTTGTCAAATGCGATTGTCTGTGGTAAGGGTACCGTGGTTTCAGTAGTTGTACTCCATAGATCGCAGCCAGATTTCTTTCAAGCCAGTTGCTTAACTAAAGACTTTTCTCCAAGTGGCCAGGAAGATTTAAGTTTTACGTAACGTCTGGGCTGGGTAATTACAGAAATAATTGGTGAAGTGGTGAAGGGCTAGAAGGAGAAAATCAAGGAGGAATCTTTAATCTTCCAGTTGGATCGCCAGCTTCTGAGAATCAGGAATCACCTGTATTTCTGAACAGTTTGTGCTCAGGATGGCAATTGTGCATGTTCGGATGCCTTTAGGCCAGGTATGAGGTATGCCCTTTGGCGTGTGTGCTCGTGCCTGGCTGTTCTCAGGAAGATTCCCAGTTCTTCCTGTTTACTTCCCATAATTCTAAAATTGGGTAGAAATTTGTAAGATCCTTGGAAATTTGCCCCACTGCCTTCTGTCTTAGGACTTCTTAACCGTTAATCACTGTTGACCTTCTGTAGACCATGGAGTTGGGTTAAATGAACAGACACGCCACATTAGCCATTCCTGCGTGAAGGAGGGGTGAGCAGCTTTTTGGAAATAACACTGTGTCTAAGGAGATGATGCAACCTGCACTTTTACCGCAGAATTGCACCATCCTGGTTATTTTTCCTTTACAACATATTAAAAAATGGTTTCATGCAAGTTGTACATGTTCGTAGTAGAAAAATTTGGAAAATACGAAGAAACAAAACAAAAACCACAAAAATCACTCCAGTCCTATCCTCAGAGAGAACTGTTAACATAATTTTTTCTTAGAAACACACACACAAACATGCTCATATGTATGTGTCAAACACAAACCAAACCCAGTGGCATCGAGTCGATTCTGATTCATAGCGACCCTATAGGACAGAGTAGAACTGCCCCATAGAGTTTCCAAGGAGCGCCTGGCGATTCGAACTGCTTACCCTTTGGTTAGCGGCTGTAGCACTTAACCACTACGCCACCAGGGTTTCCGTATGTATGTATATGCATGTGTAAATGTTCTCCTGCATGTATGTGCCTATGTTTCCAGAAATTGAGTCCCAGTACATGTCCTGCTCTCAGATGTACTTTTACTAATGTGTCTGAATGTGTGTCTTTGCCAATAATTACAGGTGTGCCTTGCCATTGTTAATAGCCACATAGCACTTGTTGGCTTGGAATTATCAGATTTATTTAACCAAACCTTCATCTATGGGGTAGTTCTACTCTGTCCTATAGGGTCGTGACTCGATGGCACTGGGTTTTGTTTTTTTTTTCATCGTGTGCCAGTTCTTTGTTTCTACTTTCCTGCTACTGTGAATAATACTTTCAGAATACCATTGTACATATTTTTGTGTATTTGTCCTGATTAAATTTACGGTACATTTCTATAATCTACAAAATTTTGATCCGTACCAAGAATTGTGATTGGCATATTTGGGCTCTTTCCTTGTTATCCCCCTTCCTTGACACCATTGTCCATGTTTCCTGAGAATGAGTGTCCTTGTTTATTTGAGCATTGATCACTTATAAACTACCAAGCTAATACAAGTCAGATAGAGGAAGTCTATAAGAACCATGTGCTTTGGGGAGCATCGTAGGGAGGACGTTTTCTCTTATACCTGAATTTAAGAAATACGGTATCTGTATGTATCTACGTTTACTTGTTCAACAACTACATTTTGTTCATTATCATTTGTTTTCTCTCTGACTGTTTTGATAGTCAGTGTATCCTGAGAACTAAACCAGCCTTAGGGCTTGTGCCTACCACTGAACTTGGAAGACAGCTCTGTCCATTTTCTCCATCCTGGTAATCCTTGATTTGTGGCCTGCCTGGTTCATGTTTGTTCCCTGCCGAATCGTTACCTGTTTCACCTAGACTGACGGTCACATCTTAGCCTGGAGATCCTGTGCTGGGTAGGAGCTCGAAAGATCTTCTAGGTCAGCTCCCTGTGTTCCACTAGATGAGGCCTGTGTTCTAAGTAAGACACTGAGCACTGAAGGGTTAAATGATTTTGTTTAGCAGAAGGTGCTCTGACACCAGCCTAGCTCCCTAATGTAGAACCTTCCTTGGAATTGGTGCCTCAAGGCTTATATCAGTTGGTAAGAACAGGACTTAAGACTGTTTTCTATGCAGAATAACGAAAACCCAATCCAAACCCGTTGCCATCAAGTCCAGTTCTGACTCATAGCAACGCTATAGGACAGAGAAGAACTGCCTCCTAGGGTTTCCAAGGCTGTAAATCTTAATGGACGCGGACTGCTGCATCTTTTTTCCCCTGGTGGGTTTGAACCACCGACCTTTTGGTTCGCAGTCAAGCGCTTTAACCACTGTGCCACCAGGGCTCCTAATGCAGAATAATAGGACAGTTAAAATTCTTAACGGTCTCGACTTAATCTTCCTCAGGGGACAAAATATTTTGCCTTTGACGTATTAACTTCAAAGCCTTTGAATCTAATTATTCTTTTTTAAAGAGTCTTAAAATACCTAGTGTGTGGAGGTGCTGGGAATATGAAGTGACTAGGCGACTATCTGATTTTGATGTACTGTGGTCTGGTGGGCAGGAGATGACGGACTCCATTAAACATTGTAGTAGAATAGGACGGGCCCCACTATGAATGGTAGTGTGCATATCTTGAGGGAGCCTTGAGAGATACGTCAAGAGTTAGATGTATGGAGATCTGCCCTCAAAAGATAATTCTGTCTAATTGAGGGCTAAGAAAAAACACTTCAGAGTAGCAATAGCCTGTAGCAGGGCAGACGGCATGCTAAGTGTGGTGTTAGAATCCTGGCTCAGTTGCTTACCAGTTGTGCAGCTTTGGGTAAGTTATTTAATTCCCTGAAGCCTTAACTTCCCCATCTGTGGAAATATTTTGAGGATTTCAACTCATGGCAACCCTGTGTGTTTCCGAGCAGAACTGGCTCCATACAGTTTTCATGGCTGTGCCCTTTCAGAAGCATATCGCCAGGCCTTTCCTCCAAGGCACCTCTGGGTGGGTTCCAACTGCCAAACTTTGGGTTAACAGTTGAGTGTTTAACTTTTAGTGCCGCCCGGGGCCTCCGTTATGAGGAGTATACATGTAAATCTCTTAACTCAGTTCCTGACAAAGTAGGTGGTTTTTAAATGAAAACTGTTGTCGTGTTTGTGATCATAATCTTGATTGCATTGAAGCATGCATATTTGAACATAATTGCCCAAAGAAAAGTAGAGGCAGTGCCAGAGGAGATCAGGGGAGGGAGAACTCACACTTATTTCACTCAGGAAAGACTGGAACAGTCGGGAGTATTTGGGATGGACTGTGTTGTATGGTGGCATTTCTCCAGGCAAAGAACAGGCTGTGAGCTCAGAGAGCTTGATTTTGACTTTATTGCCTTATTGTATGTGCTGACCTTAATCAAAGCAGATATTTGTGATGCAAACAGGAAATGATTTATACACATAGGTGTTCAACTTATTTTAAATAGGCAGTTTTCTCTAACAGGCCAAATCAAATGTTTAAGGAACTCCTAAATTTCCTTCCCCCACATGTCTGTCAATTTGTCGTACAGTGGGGGCTTGTGTGTTGCTATGATGCTGGAAGCTATGCCACTGGTATTCAGATACCAGCAGGGTCACCCATGGCAGACAGGTTTCAGCTGAGCTTACAGACTAGGAAGAAGGACCCGGCAGTCTACTTCTGCAAAGAATTAGCCGGGGAAAACCTTATGTACAGCAGCAGAACGTTGATATAGTGCCAGAAGATGAGCCCCCCAGGTTCGAAGGTACTCAAAAGATGACTGGGGAACAGCTACCTCCTCAAACTGGAGTTGATCTTAATGACATGGATGGAGTAAAGCTTTCAGCACCTTCATTTGCTGATGTGGCACAACTCAAAATGAGAAAAAACAGCTGCAAACATCCATTAATAATTGGAACCTGGAATGTATAAAGTATGAATTTAGGAAAATTGGAAATCATCAAAAATGAAATGGAACGCATAAACATAGGCCTTACTGAGCTGAAATGGACTGGTATTGGCCATTTTGAATGGGGCAATCATATGGTCTACTATGCTAGGAATGACAGCTTGAAGAGGAAGGACATTGCATTCATTGTTAAAAAGAACATTTCAAGCTCTATCCTGAAGTACAGTGCTGTCAGTGGTAGGATAATATCCATGCATCTACAAGGAAGATGAGTTAATATGACTATTATTCAAATTTATGCACCAACCACTAAGGCCAAAGATGAAATTGAAGATTTTTACCAACTTCTGCAGTCTGACATTGATCGAGTATATAATCAGGATGCACTGATAATTACTGGTGATTGGAATGCAGGAGCTGGAAACGAAGAAGGATCTGTAGTTGAAAAATATGGCCTTGGTGATAGAAACAATGCTGGAGATTGCATGATAGAATTTTGCAAGACAAACGACTACTTCATTGCAAATACCTTTTTTCACCAACACAAACGGTCACTATACACGTGGAAACCCTGGTGGTGTGGCGGTTAAGACCTACGGCTGTTAACCAAAAGATCGGCAATTTAAATACGCCAGGTGCTCCTTGGAAACTCTGTGGGGCAGTTCTACTGTCCTGCAGGGTCGCTATGAGTCAGAATTAACTTCACGGCAACAGCTGAGATTTTTTTTTTGTTGTTTATACACATGGACCTCACCAGATGGAATGCACAGGAATCAGATCGACTGCATCTGTGGAAATAGACTACAGAAAAGCTCAATATCAACAGTCAGAACAAGGCCGGGGTTGACTGTGAAACAGACCATCAATTGCTAATATTCAAGTTCAAGATGAAACTGAAGAAAATTAGAACAAGTCCATGAGAGCCAAAGTACAACCTTGAGTATATCCTACCTGAATTTAGAGACCATCTCAAGAATAGACTTGACATATTGAACACTAATGACTGAAGACCAGATGAGTTATGGAAGGACATCGAGGATAATGTACGTGAAGAAAGCAAGAGGTCATTAAAAAGACAGGAAAGAAAGAAAAGACCAAAATGGATATCAGGAGAGACTCTGAAACTTGCTTTTAAACATTGAGCAGCTAAAGCAAAAGGAAGAAGCGATGAAGTAAAATAACTGAAGATTTCAAAGGGCAACTTGAGAAGACAAAGTATTATAATGACATGTGCAGAGAGCTGAGATAGAACACCAAAAGGGAAGAACAGGCTCAGCATTTCTCAAGCTGAAAGAACTGAGGAAAAAATTCAAGCCTCAAGTTGCAACAGTGAAGGATTCTATGGGAAAAATATTAAACCATGCAGGAAGCATCAAAAGAAGATGGAAGGAATACAGAGTCGTTATATAAAAAAGAATTGGTAGACGTATAACCTTTTCAAGAGGTAGCATATGATCAGGATCCAATGATACTCAAGGAAGAATTCCAAGCTGTGCTGAAGGCATTGGCGGAAAAAAAAAAAAAAAAAAGAAAAGGCTCCAGGAATTGACAGAATATCAATTGAGATCTTTCAAAAAAGGGATTCAGCACTGGAAGTGTCCACTTGGTCTGTGCCAAGAAATTTGGAAGACAGCTACCTGCCTGGCCAACAGACTGGAAGAGACCCATATTTATGCCAGTTCCCAAGAAAGGTGATCCAACTGAATGTGGAAATTATCGAACAATATCATATGCAAGCAGAATTTTGCTGAAATCATTCAAAAGTGGCTGTAGCAGTGTATTGACAGGGAACTCCCAGAAATTCATTCTGGATTCAGAAGAGAATGTGGAACCAGGGATATCATTGCTGATGTCAGATGGATCCTGGCTAAAAGCAGAGAATACCAGAAGGATGTTTACCAGTGTTTTATTGGCTATACAAAGGCATTCGACTGTGTGGATCATAAGAAATTTTGAATAACATTGCAAAGAATGGGAATTCCATAACACTTAATTGTGCTCATGAGGAACCTGTACACAGATCAAGAGGCAGTCATTCAAACAGAACAAAGTGATCCTGCGTGGTTTGAAGTCAGGAAAGGTGTGCGTCAGGGTTGTATCCTTTCACCATTACCTATTTAATCTGTATGCTGAGCAAATAATCGGAGAAGCTGGACTATACAAAGAAGAATGGGGCATCAGGATTGGTGGAAGACTCATTAACAACCTGCGTTATGCAGATGACACAACCTTGCTTGCTGAAAGAGGACTTGAAGCACTTACTGATGAAGTTCAAAGACCAAAGCCTTCAGTATGTATTACACCTCAACTTAAAGAAAACAAAAATTCTCACAACTGGGCCAGTAAGCAGCTTCATGATAAATGGGAAAAGGATTTCATTTTACTTGGATCCACAGTGAACACCGATGGAATCAGCAGTCAAGAAATCAAAAGATGCATTGCATTGGGCAAATCTGGTGCAAAGGATCTCTTTAAAGTGTTGAAAAGCAAAGTTATCACCTCAAAGACTAAGGTGTGCCTGTCCCAAGCCATGGTGTTTTCAGCCCCCTCATATGCAAGCAAAAGGTGGACAGTGAATAAAGACTGAAGAAGAATTGACGCCTTTGAATTGTGGTGTTGGTGAAGAATATTAAATATACCATGGACTGCCAAAAAAAAGAACGAACAAATCTGTCTTGGAAGAAGTACAACCAGAATGCTTCTTAGAAGCAAGGATGGTGAGCCCACGCCTTACATACTTTGGACGTGTTGTCAGGAGGGATCAGTCCCTGGAGAAGGACATCATGCTTCGTAGAGGGTCAGCAGAAAAGAGGAAGACCCTCAAAGTGTTGGATTGATACAGTGGCTGCAACGGTGGGCTCAAGCATAACAACGATTTTGAGCATGGCGCAGGACTGGACAGTGTTTCGTTTTGTGGTACACAGGGTTGCTATAAGTTGGAACTGACTTGACTGCACCTAACAACAACAATTATTCCTTGGGACAACAGAATTTTTACAGGCCTGGAGCTCAGGAAATGCTCTATAATGTCAGTTTCCAGCCCTTTTCAGAGCCCCTTCCCCAACTCCCTTACTTTATTTATTTTTAAAAATGGTTCTCCTAAAATACAGTACCCTCATAGATCTAGTGCAAATTATTTTCTAAGAATTGAGGACAATAAAAATGGAAATTCAGAGCTACTCAATAAATGTAAGACAGACTTTGGCAGAGATGGCAAGATTTTGCCGTAACAGTGATTGGCGCTCTAAGATGGACAGTTTCCCTTCCTGTGGGGAAAAGTCAAAGGCTATTCCAGCTCCGAGACAGGAAGGTTTCTTTACTCAGAAGTGTTGTAGGAAAGAAGCGACTTTGTAGAGAAAATGTACGTAGTGTGTGTTTCAACAAAGGGAGACAAAGGCTGCAGTTCGCCTGATTTCTGGTTATTACATTTATGCTCCTCTTTCCTAGTTGCAGCCAAGCTTTGTTTGGGGAAGGAGAACCTAGGTTAGGCTTGTTGCTTCCTGGCTTTGAAGCAAATATTTCTAAAAATGTATAACCAGCAGAGCAGCACTTTTAACTTTTATAAATAGCAATTTAAGTGGTTACAGTTAGTCATCATTGTTACTTACTCAGAATTGTGGGATGTGTGTATTGGCATAGCAGCAGGTAGCTAAATACTAATCTTGAGCGTTTGTTTTCTTGTGTGTGTTTTTGCATTGTGTAATTTTCTTGGATCACTGCCTATATCCATCCATCCATCCACCCATCCGCCCATCCACCCAGCCGCCCAGCTACCCACCCACTCATCCTATTGGAATGCGTATTAGTATCAGGCAGTAGTATGAAGCATACACAAACGCTGTTCTCTGAGTACTCAAAGTGGGCCAGAAGGGGAGTTAAACTGTTAAACCCCAAATGAAAAACCAGTTGCCATAGAATTGATCGTGACTCATGGTGACCCCACGTATGTCAGAGCAGAGCTGTACTCCATAGGGTTTTCAGTGCTGATTTTTCAAAGGTAGGTTGCCAGGCCTTTCTTCTGAGGTGCCTCTTGGTTAGCAGCCAAGTGTGTTAACCATTTGTGCCAGTCAGGGACCCAGTTGTATAGTAAGTGCCTCAATAGCTAGTGCTTCTGTCCTGCTGCAGCCCAGCCCTGCTCCTTCCACCCTCCCTCATGGTTTAAGTATGGGGTAGGAAGCAGAGCAAGAGGGTTATAGAAAAAGAGCTGCAGAAGAGCCCTGCCTATACACCAAGCCTCTTTTCTCCTAAGCTGGTAATGTACTAGCTTTAAAATCGATTTTCCTCACTATTTATTTTTGTCTTAGAGTAGCCCCCTTTGCCTTGAAGTTCCCAGTTCTTGTCTAGCAGCCTTTCTCAGCCTGTTCCAGAGAGAATAAAGCCCAACAGGAAATGATTTGAGTGATTATTTTTTCAGCTCTTCCAAGGAACATTTTAAGGAACATAGCGAGCTAGTATCTGGAGGCTGGAGATGAATGGAGTCATTACGTACAATAGAGGGCTGCGTTAGGGCCTAGTTTCTCTGCTAGACCACGAGCGCGCTGAAGACTCAGTGCAGGATAGACTGCCCAAGGCCCCCAGCTAGAGAGCTGAAGGAAAGCTAGAGACTTGGAGTAGGCCTAATTAAAATTAAGAGGTCCTCACAGGAAACTTTGGAGAGTGACTGCCTTGGGTAAGATTTATTTTTATTCTGTTTAAAAGGCTCATCACACCCGCCCATTATAGATTCCTTTTGTATTTATTATCTGTCCCATACCAATTTTGTCCTGTGGTATTTTCTGATTGCTGAAACTTTTATTTAGCACTTTAAAAAATGTTTTCTCATTCAGTTTTATTATCTTGAATTATATTTCTTGTCTTCTTAAAAAGCCTTAAGTTCTGTGTGTGTAGGAAGTCCCGGACGTTGTACACTGAGCCTCTTACGTAGAAGGTAATTATTTGCTATAAATATTTGTTGTTGATTCCGTATATGATCCTGTGGTCAAGTGGAGGTAATCAAAACACAATTAACTTGCTTTGGGGCTTTTCAAAAAGCAGCCAGTGAAAAAAAAGTCTGTTTTAGTAGAGCCTGAAATCAGTTATTTCTTGGGCTTGGTTTCGTGCTGAGGGTGTGTGGCTTTCTGCTTGCCAGTTGGTTAAGTCATGGATGCCTGCCCAGTGGGATAACATGATTTATTCATTTATTTTGCTGAACTCAAAGAGCATGCGCTGTCTTTCTGTGCAGGAGCAACTGCAGTTAACCCGTTCATTTGTTTGAATTCTAATGTTTATTATTTTAATAAGTAGGCTAAATCTCAGCACGCCTGCTTCATTCACACTGTCTTCTAAGAGGAAGCTGCCCCTTTCACTCCTCTTACTGTCCATGTTGTATGTCACAGGATCCTGGTTCTCCCAGGTCACAGCTGATTGGTTGTGGGATGGGCACCTGATCCAAGGACAATCCTTGTGTTGGCCAGTTCCGTACGGCTGAGCTTAGCACAGACTGATGCTCTCTCTGGGGGACTCAATATAGAAAATATTCAGAGAATAAACAGCTAGCAGTGGGAGCTGAAAGAGGAAAGCTGTGATGAGGGGAAGGGGCCAGCTGGGTCATGACAACCCCATGAAAGCCACTCTTTAGGATGGACAGAAGCTCCCTGGGAAGCAGAGGAGATGTGTCAGTAGAGAGGGGACACTGGTGCAGGAGTACAGCTAGAGGCAGAGACACCTGGAGAAAGAGCATGGGACTGATGAGAGAGCTTCAGAGAGGACCCCGTTTCTACAGCTGCCTCCATTCCTGCTCAGGACTTAAGGTCGTTGAGTGAGATTTTTGTTACTCGAACCCACAATAGCGTAGAAAGCATTTTATGTTTTTCTTTTGAAAGTAGAATAAAATAAAAAAAGAGAACTAACTGTATTTTATTTATTACTTTATAAGCAAGGCCACTCATTTAAGAATTTTACAATACAGTTAAAGTAAAAAGAGAGGTATTTATACTCTTGTAGCCCATAATTCTCGGGGCATATAAACTTTGTCTTTTCTCCTGTGCATCTATTTGTTTATATTATTTATTTACCACAGTGAGATCATCTGTATCTACACCTATGTCTTTATCTGTGCTTCTGTCTATCTACTTGTCTCTCTACCTGTTTTATTTCTGTGTATGTGTCCTTTTCTGTATGGTGAGACCAAGATGGTGGTTGAAGAGATCTTTTTAGCATCATCAGCGGGTCCTCATTTTCCTCTCCTTTGCTCATCTCCAAAGATGGTAACTTTCCATGAACGTGATCATCATGATAACTCACTGAGCCCCTACCGTGTACGTGCACTATCTCCATGAATTCTCACAACACACCATTAGGTGTAGGTACCACTGTTAGTTCCATTTTACAGATGAGGAAACAAACCAAGGCTACAGGAATTAAGTAAATGACCCCAGGTCATACAGTCAGTGATGGCAGACCCAGGATTCCATTTGTGCAGTTATTTCCCATGAAACACACACTCGTAACCAGTATGCTATAATTCCTCTTATTTGTATACTTCCTTTTAATTTCACATCTTCTTAACATACATTATTTCATTTGATCCCCATAAATAAACCTACGACATACGTTTTCTTCACTGTAGACCTGTAAAGGGTTTGTGTAATTCGTGTAAGAATTAATGCTGAAGGAGCAATCCAATGAGGACTTGAGTGTGTGTCTTTAAAGGAGCCCTTACTGAGCTTATACACTGTAGCGGGTGCTGAGAGGACTAGGTATTGGACCGAATGGAGCTTCAGGCTCAGGAATCACCCATCCAGGAGAGGTCCTGTGGGGTTGAAATCTACCCCTAGGCACTCTGCTCTGTGCATTTAGGGGCAGGAGGCTCAGTGTTCTGGGCTGCTTGTGCAGTGGGCCAGTGCCTGCCGCATGGCAGGCTTCACTCTCATGGATGCTGTCTGTGGCTGACCTCCTCTATGGAGGATTCTAACAAGTTTGGGGCTCCAAGAGGATAAAAAGGAATTCGCTGACTTCTCTGGGTTTACCATTTAGTTTGGGAACTAGATTAATACGGGAAATGGTCATTATGCATGTTGGATGAGGCAGTATAATTCAGAAGGGGATAAATGTCCTAGTGATGCACATTCAGGCTCACTTTACCATCTCTAAGGAATAAATACTCTCTGTCCTAGCTGAGAAGTGTGGGCTCTCTTCTTGCTAGCAGTTCTTCTTGTATTTGAAGCTTAGGCCGTTTTAGCAAGTGTTTGCTTTTGTATGAACCTTGTATCGTTTTTTGACAAGCCGTCTAGATGTTATATTCATCAAGGATGGTTTTGTTTACTGTGTCTGTTTGTAGTAAAAATTCCTCTTTTGGGCCAAAGTCATGGTGGGTTGCTGTAGAACAATAAATTGTGGTGTGTACTTGGTTTTATGTCATTGTGAAATTTGCCAATGTTACAGAAGAAAGAAGAAAGCTGAGAAAGGCATTGAGACATAAGAAGCCCCACATGACAGTGTACATTAAAGTATCTGGGCTCTTCATTGCAAACGAGAGGGCCCGTTCCAATTAGGACAGGCAGAAAAGGACCCTGTTACGGAATATTAGGAAGTTCACAGAATCCCTAGGAAGACAAGAGAGTGAGACCTGGAGTCTACACAGCCTGGAGCCACATTGATTACTCTCCTGGGCATGAGGTAGTCCTGCTAGGACTTTCTGGAAGCACTTACGCTTCTAAATGCCGGGGTTCTTTTTAACCACTCTCGCGGCTTCTCCCTTTTCATTTCACAGTATTTTGAGTTGATGGCTTAAAAGGAGTGTGTTTCATTGGTGGAGCTCGCTACGTTGACTGTGCTCTAGCCGAAGCGAGGCCAGGAAAGTGGGTATCTGGCTTCTGTCTTGGGGGGCCCCTGGACTGCCAACAGTATGACATCTGCCCGCTAGAGTGGGACTTCCCTGTTTTGTTATAATCTCTCACTGTTCCTTGCAGTTTTTAAAATCGACTTGAACTTTTTGACTTGATAGTGGGATTTCGTACATGATTGGGCAGGGAAATGCAGCCCCAAGCCTGTCTAAAGGCTGTCTGTAGCTGTAATCCCATTCCTTAGAAAAATACGGCTTTTATAAAGTGTTTTTGATGACATTATAATTGATGCATAAAGCAGTGCTAAGTTAATAAGATTGCCTCCAGCCTTCCTGATGGAAGTAGTTATACAATGGGACAGGGGACTCATTGTGATGTGGTGGGGAATCATAAGGTCTCAGAGAACCTCCAGTCGCATTCTGGTCTCCAGTTAACTGGCACTGTGATTTACAACAAGCCACGTGATAATTTCAGGGCTTTGGTTTCCTGACTGGCAATCGATAGCTGAGCCTCGGTTTGTCTTTTCCTCACATAAGGGAGCTGGAGGAGGTGACCTTTAACTTCCCATCAAAGACCTATATTCCTTGATTCTAATTCCTATTCATATGCACGCTTGTCCAGATTCCACAACTACTACTGTTCTGTCCAGTGCTATATGAACAATTACCCACTCGCTCTAAATCAAGGTACATAAGAGTCCAAATGCAAAAGGCCTTTATGGATAGTCTGAGTTGGGCTTACCTTGTTTCAATCAGAGGACAGATTTCAGCGAGGGCTCTGGCTTCTCTGCCACTGCACAGGAACCCTTATTTAGCATCATGCACAAGGAAGGAGATATTTCATAGGAGAGAATTTTTTGTAGCTAACCAGCCCTTACCCCTCTTGGCACAAAGTCATACCATCATGTATTATGTAGCTTTTTATTCTTACAGATTTTGGTGTTTATTCTCTTGATAAGTTAAGATCATCATTATGAATATAAATTTTTGTTCTGCATGTCATTTTCACCACCCGTTAAGGAATTTTTAAAAATGCCTGTATCAATTGGCTGCAGGCATCTGTGGTTTTTTTTTTTTTAGTTTTAGACAAAGGCTTACAGAACAAACCAGTTTGTCATTAAACAGTTAGTATACATTCTGTTTTATGACATTGGTTAACAATCCCACGACATGTTATCACTCTCCCTTCTCGACCTCAGGTTCCCTATTACCAGCTTTCCTGTCCCCTCCTGCCTTCTAGTCCTTTCCCTGGGCTGCTGTGCCCCTTTAGTCTCATTTTGTTTTATGGGCCTGTCTAATCTTTGGTTGGAGGGTGAACCTCATGAGTGACTTTGTTACTGAGCTAAAAGAGTGTTCAGGGGCCATACTCTTGGGGTTTCTCCAGTCTCTGTCAGGCCAGTAAGTCCGGTCTTTTTCTGTTAGAATTTTGTTCTACATTTTTCTCTAGCTCTGTCTGGGACCCTCTATTGTGATCTCTGTCAGAGCAGTCAGTGGCGGTAGCTGGGCACCATCTAGTTGCACTGGACTCAGTCTGGTGGAGGCCATAGTAGATGTGGTCCATTAGTTCTTTGGACTAATCTTTCCCATGTATCTTTAGTTTCTTCATTCTTCCTTGCTCCCGAAGGAATATCTAAGATGGCCGCTCACAGGCTCTTAAGACCCCAGGCGCTACTCTCCACAGTAGAATGTAGAACATTTGTTTTAATAAACTATGTTATGCTAGTTAAGCTAGATGTTACCCGAGACCATGGTCCTCACAGCCCTCAACCCAGCAATTCGGTCCCTCAGCAAGTTTGGATGTACCTGTGGAGCTTCCACAACCTTGTCCAAGCTTCTGTGTTTCTTTGAGTTACCTTTTTTGAGTCATTGTATCTAATGTTAGGCAGACATTAATCCTGACTAGTTTCTGTCAGTGTGAGCTGATCATTCTCACCCTCCTGAAATTCTGCTTTTAGCCACCTTTGAGTTGGGACACCCATACGAGCTAGTTTGTTAGAATTACACATCAAATATGTGTGACTCCATTGAGGTAGTAAGTTCAGTGGCTCCCCTCCGAGAGCTGGTACATGTGTGGGCTTCATGGCCCCAGGTTGAGTTATTCAGGAGACTTTTTCAAGTCCAGGCATTCTGCTCTATTCCACATAACTGAGTTTGATGGCTATATAAACTCCAGATAAGGCAAATCCAACCATAGTGATATTTTATTTTTATACTTGTATCTAAGCATTGTTGTTGACATTGTTGACATTACATACATATATTAAACTGTATGTAGCCTTTCAGGATCCTGCCCTACTCTGTAAGAGTTCTGGAGCCCTGGAGTGATGTAGGGAGGAAGGAGGATGTGTAAACATCATGACGGCTCAGCCAGAAGCTCTGCACTAGAAGCAAGAACAAAGTGTTGTGGAAGTCCAAAGATAGGATAACTAACCCTGCATTCCAAACTCTGAGCTGTAGGAAGAGATAAGTAAAAGAGAAGCTGAAGAGGAGGACCCAGTGGAAAGTAAGAGGCTGGGGATGTAGAAGAGAAGTGTTTATTGACGGAGCAGAGTTTTGATGGAGACAAGGCACAGGTAGGGGAGAGTTCAGCGTGAAGGGGGGAACTGAGTAGAGATGGGAGTTGATCCTTGAAAAAAGTGGCAGAATAAGCAAAGAGGGCACATGTATTAGGGCAGGAGATCCATTAATTAATTCAACAAAGATTTATTCAGCCGATATTGCGTGTCAGATCTTCTGAGGAAACAACAGTGAACAAAGCAAAATTATCTCCCTTGTGGAGCTTATGTTCTACTGATGGTGTCGGGGAGCGGAGGGGAGTTAAGGAGTGGATGGGAGGGGAAGTAGGGGTGGAAGACAGACATTAAATTTTTTTTTAATAATTTTTATTGTGCTTTCAGTGGAAGTTTACAAATCAAGTCAGTCTCTCACATAAAAACATATATACACCTTTCTACATACTCCCAGTTACTCTCCCCCTAATGAGACTGCCTGCTCTCTCCCTCCACTCTCTCTTCTCATGTCTATTTCGCCAGCTTCTAACCCCCTCTACCCTCTCATTTCCCCTCCAGGCAGGAGATGCCAACATAGTCTGAATTGTCCACCTGATCCAAGAAGCTCACTCCTCACCAGCATCCCTCTCCAATCCATTGTCCAGTCCAGTCCATGTCTGAAGAGTTGGCTTCGGGAATGGTTCCTGTCCTGGTCCAACAGAAGGTCTGGGGGCCATGAACACCAGGGTCCTTCCAGTCTCAGTCAGACCATTAAGTCTGGTCTTTTTATGAGAATTTGGGGTCTGCATCCCACTGCTCTCCTGCTCTGTCAGGGGTTCCCTGTTGTGTTCCCTGTCAGGGCAGTCACTGGTTGTAGCTGGGCACCATCTGATTCTTCTGGTCTCAGGATGATGTAGTCTCTGGTTCATGTGGCCCTTTCTGTCTTTTGCGCTTGTAATTACCTTGTGTCCTTGGTGTTCTTCATTCTCCTTTGATCCAGGTGTGTTGAGACCAATTGATGCATCTTAGATGGCTGCTTGCTAGCGTTTAAGACCCCAGACGCTGCTCTTCAAAGTGGGATTCAGAATGTTTTCTTAATAGATTTTATTATGCCAATTGACTTAGATGTCCCCTGAAATCATGGTCCCCAAACCCCTGCCCCTGCTATTCTGGCCTTCGAAGCATTCAGTTTATTCAGGAAACTTCTTTGCCTTTGGTTTAGTCCAGTTGTGCAGACCTCCCCTGTATTGTGTGTTGTCTTTCCCTTCACCTAAAGGAGTTCTTATCTACCGTCTAATTAGTGGATACCCCTCTCCCACCCTCTCTCCCTCACTCCTCTCCTAACCACGAAAGAATGCTTTCTTCTCAGTTTAAACTATTTCTTGAGTTCTTATAATAGTGGTCTTATACAATATTTGTCCTTTTGCGGCTGGCTAATTTCACTCATCGTAATGCCTTCCAGGTTCCTTCATTATATGACACGTTTCACAGATTCCTCACTTTTCTTTATCGATGCGTAGTGTTCCATTGTGTGAATATACCATAATTTATTTATCCGTTCATCTGTTGATGGGCACCTTGGTTGCTTCCATCTTTTTGCTGTTGTAAACAGTGCTGCAGTAAACATGGGTGTGCATGTATCTGTTCGTGTAAAGGCTCTTATTGCTCTAGGATACATTCCGAGGAGTGGGATTGCTGGATTGTATGGTAGCTCTATTTCTAACTTCTCACAGGAAACGCCATCATGGGAGTGATCACATATGAACACTGAGAATCATGGCCCAGCCAAGTTGACACACAATCTTCACCATCACACTCACTGTAGGACATCTCAGACCCTTTAATGTTCTTCTTTCTATTGTGAATCTGGAGAAATCCCCAAAGGAGGCTCTAATTTTTGTTGCAGAGTGGGTAAGTATTTGCCATATAATTTGCAGAAAGGCTGGGCTACACATTGGCTCTTTAGGGGACTGATTTTCCTACAGCAGACAAAAGCTATAGAAATGCAACTGTACGGATCGGTATTTTCGAAGATGGGTTTTTGCCGAGTTCTATTTTATTCTCAGGAAAACAATTTGGGCCATTTTAAGGTAGAGGACAGGCATTCACCGCAGCATTGCTTGCTTCAACATATATTAATTGGGCATTTATTCATAGCAAGGCCTGTAACAGGCTCTGTAAATGAATAAACAGATAGTATTAACCTTGACGTTTCAGTTTGTTCCTGATATCACATATTAAGCTTTTATTTCTGTTTATTATTTTTTTCACTTTGAACCGTATGTGTGTGTGTGCGTGTGGGCAGTGGCGGTCCAGTGGTGGCATTCTTGCCCTCTGTGTGACAGACTCAGGTTCAATTCCTGGCCACTGCACCCGCTGCACAGCCGCCACCCGTTTCTCAGTGGAGGCTTGTGTGTTGCTATGATGCTGAGTAGGTTCCAGGGGAGCTTCCAGACTGAGAAAGACGAGGAAGAAAAATCTGATCTATTTCCAAAACTCAGCCGAGGAAAACCATATGGATCACAACAGTCTGATCTTTAGCCGCTCATGGGGATGGCGCAGGAACGAGCAGTGTTTCATTCAGCTGTGAGCAGAGTTGCCCTGCGTATGGAGCTGGCTTCAAGGCAGCTAACAATAACAGCAGCACCGACATATATGTATATCCCGGGGCGGGGGGTGGGGACCATTGCCATTGAGCAACTTTGACACATAGCAACACTATGGAACAGAGTAGAACTGTCCCATAGGATTCCCAAGGCTGAAATCTTTCCGGGAGCAGACTGCCACATCTTTCTCTCATGGAGTGGCTGTTGGGTTCAAACTGCTGGCCTTTTAGTGGTCAAGTGCTTAACCACTGTGCCACCAGGGCTCCTTAAATGTATTTATTTACTTTTAACTAAATGTCTTTCCGTTTTATAGTTTTTAGTTTTCATGTCATACATTAAATATTTTAGCAGGTATTTCTAAAAGGTAAAAAATAAAAAAAAATTTTATTTTTTTATTTTTAAGAACACCTTAAAAAAGTAACAATACCATTATTACATCTAAAAAATTAATACTTTCTTAATATCTAAAAAAAAACAATATCTTTTACTTTTTTTTAATATCACCTAATATCCAGTTTTTTTTTTTTTTTAATATCCAGTCAGTGGTTAATGTCTTCAGTTATTCTGTGTGTGTGCATGTCAGGTTGTCTAAATACTTTGTTTAAGCCGAGATTCAAAGACAGTCTATGTGTGGCATTTAGTTGGTTACTTGGGTTTCTTTTAATCTGTTGGTCTCCGCATTTGTCCTGTAGGATTTCCCACACTCTAAGGTTTTGGTGATTTCATCTCTATGCCTTGCATTCCTATAAACTGGGGTTTAGATCTAGAGGCAAGATCAGATTCTGGTTTGTTTTTGATAAGTCTACTTCAGAGGTAGCATAATGAGCTCCCTGTTGCAGCATGTCAGGAGACACCTGTGTCTAGATGACTTTCTATTCTGTAATGTTAGAGCTGATAGTGCTTTTCAGTGTGGTTAGCCTGATCCCTCTGCCTTCCCCTCACCCATCAACCAGTGCTCTTAGCAGCCATTGCAGATCACTGACTAATTCTAATAGGCATCCAAGGAGCCCTGGCTGTGCTGTGGTTAAGCATTTGGCTGCTAACTGCAAGATTGGTGCTTTGAACACACCCAGCAGCTCCATGGGAGAAAAGACCTGGTGATCTCCTCCTTTAAGATTAACCCTTGCATAATAAAATATGTTAAGAAAACATTCTGCACCCCACTTTGGTGAGTAGCATCTGGGATCTTAAATACTAGCAGGCAGCCATCTAAGATGCATCAGTTGGTCTCAGCCCACCTGGAGCAAAGGAGAATGAAGAACACCAAAGACAAAAGGTAGTTATGAGCCCAGGAGACAGAAAGGGCCACATAAATCAGAGACTACATCAGCCCGAGACCAGAAGAACTAGATGGTGCCTGGCTAGAACCAATGACTGCCCTGATAGGGAACACAACAGAGAACCCCTGATGGAGCTGGAGAGCACTGGGATGCAGACCTCAAATTCTTGTAAAAAGACCAGACTTAAGTGTCTGACTGAGACTAGGATGACTCCGGAGGTCATAGTCTCCAGACCTTGAGACTAGGATGACTCCGGAGGTCATAGTCTCCAGAACTTCTATTAGCCCTAGACTGGGACCATTCCCAAAGCCAACTCCTCAGACAGGGATTGGACTGGACTATAGGATAGAAAATGATACTGGTGAGGAGTGAGCTTCTTGGCTCAAGTAGACGCATGAGACTGTGGGCAGCTCCTGTCTGGAGGGGAGATGATAGGGCAGAGGGGGACAGAAGCTGGCTGAATGGACACGGGGAATATAGGGTGGAGAGAAGGAGTGTGCTGTCTCATTAGGGGAGAGCAACTAGGAGTATATAACAAGGTGTATATAAATTTTTGTGTGAGAGACTGACTTGATTTGTAAACTTTCACTTAAGGCACAAAAAAAAGATTAAGCCTTGGAAACCCTGTGGGACACGATTAAGCTTAGGAAACCCTATTCTGTCCTATAGGGTCACTATGAGTTGGAATTGACTTGACAGCATTTAACAACAACTCTAATTTTGGAGTCCCTGGGTGGCACAAACAGTTAAGCGTTTGTCTACTAGCTGAAAGGTTGGCAGTTCAGACCCACCCAGAGGCACTTGGAAGATGGACCTGGCGATCTGCTTCTAAATGTCAAAAAAGCCTTGAAAATCGTATGGAGCAGATCTGCTCTGCACACATGGGGTCACCATGAATCGGAATCAACCGGATGGCAACTAACAACAACAACTCTATTCTGTTATTACTTCTGCATTAATTCCATAAACAAGAATTTTCCCGTATCAGTAATCTGGCAACATGAGTCTTAGCCTTTACCCTTTCAGGAATATTAAAAAAAAAAAAAACCCTGTTGCCATTGAGTTGATTCTGACTCATGGTGACCCTATAAGGCAGGGTAGAACTGCCCTGTAGGGTTTCCAAGGAGTGCCTGGTGGATTCGAACTGCCAACCTTTTGGTTAACAGCTGAACTCTTAACCACTGAGTCAATAGCAAGCTTTTTTTTTCCCCCATAGGAGCGTCCAAAGATTCCAGAGAGTGTTGGTGAAGTCTTTTTCAGTGTGTGCACAGAATCCGTTGTTCCCTGGTCCTAAGGTTCCCAGTCAGGAAAAGCCGCTGAGACCAGTTGAATTAGACAGCCTCAGGCTAGAAGTATTTGAACGGATCAACAGGCATCTAAACTGAGAACAAAGGGGTCTTAAATAGCAGAGAGACAGCTGTGGAATTTGCAGCAGTCAAAGTTTCCACTGGTGTTTTTCTCTCAGCCATGTTGGGTATTCATCTATTGTTAAAGGAAGGACAGAAAATCCCCAGTCCTGCATCCTTTTATTTTTTATAACAGTCTCAATTGCTGTGATGAGGGAAGGAAATTTGACATGGCCATTGTTTCTCAGCTTCCAATTTGGAGTGATTTTAGTATTTTAAGGTAAATGGCTATATTAAAATCAGATTAACCTTTAATTCAATAAATGCATCTTGTTGTTGGGGTTGTTAGGTGCTGGTGAGTTGGTTTCAACTCGTAGCGACCCTGTGCGCAACAGATTGAAACACTGCCCGGTCTTGTGCCAAGCATAACAATTGTTGCTGGAGCCACTGTGCCAGTCCATCTCGTTGAGGGTCTTCCTCTTTAGCCAAGTTAAAATTGGGGAATGCTGAGGGCTAATTTGACTGTTTTATGCATAACGCTTGGCGAAGGGACTGTCTAGAGGGTGCCATAGGAAGATGGAGGCAGAAGATGGGGGAGGGGAGAGGACAGACCTGGAAGATGGAGGCCCGGAACCTGCCCCTATTTCTGCCCCTGTTGTCTTGTGTGATTTTAGCCAAATAAACTCACCTCCCTGAAACTTTCCACTTAGTGCAAAATAAAAGGGTGGAACTAGATGTTCTTTGAAGGTTTTATAGCCTCATATGGTGCTGTGAGGAAATATTTAACATTTTTGTCTTTTGAGAGAGTAAGTAACCTTTCCAGGCTTTGGTTGTGCCATCTATAGGTCACGCAGGTTGGGACAATGGTGTCTGTTATGAAGAGAGTACATCTGTGTGGGAGACCCGAGCTGGATTCCTGGCTAAGGCACCTCGTGTAGCCACCACCTGTCTGTCAGCGGAGGCGTGGGGGCTGCTGTGATGCTGATCGGGTTTCTGAGGAGCTCCCAAACTGAGACGGACGAGGAGGAAAGGCCCACCGACCTAAGAGGAGGAAAGGCCCAGCGACCTACTTCCGAAAATCAGCTGATGAGAGCCCTGTGGGTCACAACAGCCTGATGTGTAGCCAACCACAGGGATCAGTGCTGGCCAAGTGCTGCCTTAGAAACATAGTCAGTCCCCACCCTTCCCAGGGATCCAGCATGGTGCCCCTCTCAGAGCTCGTCTCTGTCAGGGGCAGTCCCAACGAAGTGGTGGTGTATGCTGACCACCTGCTTCCTTGTGTAGCATGTCCTTGTGCCCCCTCGTGCCCTCTGCCTTCTCTGCTTTCCTTAGACCCCTCTGATCTTTCTCTTAGTGCTGAGTTTCATATTTTACATATCTTATTTCACTTAGCCCTCACAGAAATCCTGCGAGGTAGGTAGTACTAGTCTTAGGTTATAGGCAAGCAAACTGAGGCTTAGAGAGTTCAAGTAATTTGTCCAGGATCTCATATCCAGTTCAGTGGGATTTATCTCAGGGTGGTCTCCTCCTTCTTCTACAGGTAACAGTCTCTCTACCTGCTGTCAACTTAGAAAAGATTGGTAGACACACGGGGTGGCCATGAGTTGGAATCTACTTGATGGCAGCCAACAACAACATTCAGAACAGTTTATTAAGAGCTTTTGCCTGCTTCTAATTAAAAAAAAAAAAAAAAAAACTAAACACACACACCTTCTTTTTGTTTTCCAAGGAAAAGTGCCTTAACCCTTAGCATGGAAGAGTTTTACCAGGAGGAGTTTGGGTTGGGGTAGAGGGATTGAGTAAGAGTAAACTGTTCAGTTCACTGAATAATCTGGGTGTGCGGCAGGCTGGCCCTGTGTTCTGGTCCTCTCACAGACTGTCTGAGTGCCTCAGCGGCTCTCTGTGCCCTGATTCTGCCTGGTTGTTACGTCCTTAGCCTGAGTAATCTGGGTGTGCGGCAGGCTGGCCCTGCGTTCTGGTCCTCTCACAGACTGTCTGAGTGCCTCAGCGGTTCTCTGTGCCCTGATTCTGCCTGGTTGTTACGTCCTTAGCCTGTTTGGCTTCCACAGGCTGGAAGCTGGGCACCAGGCTTGACCACAGAACTGTGAGACCCATCGTGAGCTGTTCTTGTCTGTCCTTTGATATTAATGGAAGGCCTCCAGTCGGAAATCATTGCATGTTCTTTTAATTAGAAGACATAGAAGATAGACTCATTCATTTGCACCTGTGTCCTGTTTTCATAACAGGAAGAAATACACAAATTTTCAAGAGAAGGCAAGCGCTCCAGTTTCCCATTGCCTGCCTGGGATTGCGTTTACGCGTTCCTGCTGGGAACTCGCTGCCGTGAATTTGCTGTTTGCCTGGCTGTTTCTAATTAGAAAGAGTCTGTGTGCTTATGTTTTCATTGATTTCATGCTCACCCTTGCTGTTGTTTTTGCATGCTTCCTTGTTGGCTTAGAAAATGAGTGGAGGCCCTTTTCTACTCTGCAGTACATTGCTATCCTCAACCTTAACCCCTGTGCTGTGGACTTGCTGGGAAAGAATAAAATGACCTTGGAAAAAATCTTTTGGTACATAATTCTGGTGTTTTCTTTTTTTGGCCTAGGAAGCAGGAAAAATACTGATGTCATTTTTTAACATCCATGGAAGAAGTTTTATTCTCCCCCCCCGCCCCGCCCCGCCCCATACACCCAGAGGAAACAATAGGCGTGAGCTAATAGATTTATGTTGTTTATTTTTAATGCTGAAGGGAACACGTTGCATTAATTGGTTGTGTGTGTATATAGCCTGAAAAACAGTAATCCCAGAACAAAACCTAGAGACAGATTAATCCTAGGACCAGCCGGTTGATGTGGAGTCTACATCAACTGATGGCTACCCCATGTGTGTCAGAGAAGAACTGTGCTCCATAGTTTTTTCAATGGCCAGGCCTTTCTTCTGAGATGCCTTTGGGTCCAGAGGTGGGAAAAGTACAGTTTCAGGTCAGCACTTGCAGGACCCTGAGAGGGAGTGACTCCTTACATTTTGTGCCCAAGGTGCTTCACTAGCCTCACCCTAATCCAGGCCCTGGGCAGTGGGCCAAACCTGGCCTGCCACCTGTTTTTGTATGGTCCACTAGCTGTCTGTTTTACATTATGCAAATGGTTGAAGCAAAATCAAGAGTAGTATTTAATGACCTGAAAATTTTATGAAATTCAGATTTCAGTGCCATAAAGAAAATTTTATTGGAGCATGTTACGGATTGAATTGTGTCCCCCCCAAAATATGTGTTATAAATTCTAACTTCTGTGCCTGTGGTTATAATCCTGTTTGGGCAGGGATTGTCTTTGTTATGTTAATGAAGCAGGATTAACATAGGGTGTGTCTTGAGCTAATCTCTCACAAAATATAAAAGGACAAATTAAGCAAGCAGAGCTAGGGGAAGGTAGGTGCCTAGCTGCATGGAGATCTCCAAGAAACCAGGAATTAGAAGCTGAAGAGAAAAGGACCTTCCCCCAGAGCCAACAGAGAGAGAAACACCTTCCTTTAGAGCCAGCACCCTGAATTCAGACTTCTAGCCTCCTAAACTATGAGACCTGTTGCCCTAGAGTTGATTCCAGCTCCTAGCAACGCTATAGGACAGAGCAGATGCTCTAGGGTTTCCAAGGAGAGACTGGTGGATTTGAACTGCCGACCTTTTGGTTAGCAGCCGAGGTCTTAATCACAGAAGTTCAAATCCACCAGCTGCTCTTTGGAAACCCTATGGGGGCAGTTCTGCTTTGTTCTACAGGGCGGCTCTGAGTCAGAATTGACCTGGCGGCAATGGGTTTTTGGCGTTAACCTGTGAGAAAATAAATCTTTTGTATGTGAGAGCTTCCTTACTTGTGGCATTTCTTTTATGAGAAGCACTGGTAGATATGTACGACAGAGCACATCCACGTCCATTGGTTGACATGTTCTCTGTGGCCGCTTTTGCACTGTGACAGACACCAGTTGGCCCAGAAAGCCTGAAATCTGTACTCTCTGGCTTTTTCCAGGGAAGGTTTGTTGGCCCTTGTTCTAAGAGGAACATTTTTCTTACAAATGCACCAGCGGTATATGAAGGACTTAGTCAGTGAAGACTGTTTTGGTGGGGATTAGGAAGGGGGTGGAATTTTTATAAAGTGAAAGAGGTAGGGTCTCTGCCTATAAAGTACCATCAGTCTACTCTGAGGAAGCAAGACCTTTCTATCCTGTGAAACAGGTAATTAGCAGTAGAGGCAAAAGGGGTAGGACTGAGTGCTGAGGGAGGTGAGCGCATGCACGAAGGGGCTTTCTATGGAGGGCGCTGAGAGGAGGAAGAACTTGGTCTGGGGTTGGGTTGGGCCCCCTTAGGTGCTTATTGGAAAGTACAGTACATGTGACATGTAAATTCAGAATGAATACATGACTGAATACACAAAGAAGACCAACAGATGACTCGGTTCAAAAAATTATTAGTATCCTTCGTCATGGATTGAATTGTCTCCCTCCAACATACCTGTCAACTTGGCTAGGGCATAATTCCCAGTACTGTGTGATTGTCCACCATTTTGTGGTCTGATGTGATCTTCTTATGTGTTATAAATCCTACCTTTATGATGTTAATGAGGTGGGATGAGCGGCAGTTATGTTAATGAGGCAGGACTCAATCTACAAGTTTAAGTTGTGTCTTAAGTCAGTCTCTTTTGAGATATAAAAGAGAGAAGTGAGCAGAGAAACATGGGGATCTCATACGACCAAGAAACAAGAGCCAGGAGAATAGTGTGTCCTTTAGACCCGGGATCCCTGTGCTGAGAAGCTCCTGGACCGGGGAAAATTGATGACAAGGACCTTCCCACAGAGTCAACAGAGAGACAAAGCCTTCCCCCGGGGTTGGCCCCCTGAATTCAGAATTCTAGCCTCCTAAACTGTGAGAGAATAGATTTCTTTTTGTTAAAGCTACCCACGTGTGGTATTTCTGTTATGGTACCACTAGATAACTAAGACATTCATGGTGGTCATTATTGGTGGAGTCAGAGAAGTTTGTAGAGTTTTTTTTTTTTTGCTTCCTTTTCAACATGCTGCCCAGCATCCACCTGGCCCACATAATACAGTATATCAGGAAGCTTGTCTTCCTCTTTGGTTATTTGACCTCACGTTTTACTTCTCATTTGCCCCTCTGTCAGGGCGACCATTAGTTTCTCCTGCCCAAACACTCTACATTTTTTTCTTGTTTAAACTATCCAGAAATTGTGGTCAAAGGGTACAGCAGGACACTTTGGGCTGAGAATGACAGAATGTGTGACTAACAGCAGTTTGACCAAGTTTGACCAACTTCCCTCACACAGCAAAAGTCTGGGAGGAAGCAGCTTTAGTATAATGATGTCTTTTAGGGCTCAGATTCTGCCTCTATCTCTCCTTTGCTGAACTCAGATTTTGGAGGTCTGTCTACCTTCAGCTTATCCCTTCATCCTTGCAAGATGATTACAACAGTTACACATACCAGATCCTCACAAAATAGACTTCCTGGGCAAAAGTCCATGAAGACAAAGGGGCTTTTATCCAGGAGAAGATCTTTCCCAGAAGTCTCCTAGACAATTTCTGATATCGCTTTGATTGGAACAGCTGCATGACACCCTTAGCTGCAAGGGAGGCTGGGAAATAGAGCAGCTGGCATTATTAGCTGCTGCTGTGGGGAGCAGGAGAGGCCACAGGGGTTCTGAAAAGCTGTTGGGGAGACACCTGTGTCTGCAGAGATGACTCATCTAAGCATTATTTCCCTGGGCCAGAAGTTACTTTGGTAGGAATCTGGAAAAGGTTTTGTTTTCCAGGTATTGCTTTTGTTTCCCTCCTTCGGATCTCTCTGTTTTCTGTTCACATGGGTGCCCTGATAATTCCTGCTTTCATGGAAGCGGTGAGGCAGAGCTTCAGTTGATCACAGCTTTAGTGGTGTAGTAGGGGAAGGCACAGTGTTCCTTTTTTTTTTTTTATTATTATTATTGATTGTTAATCCAGAAAACTATCATTGTTTTAGATCAGTCTGTAGAAGATATTGGGGACTGTGTTTGAATTTGGAATTCTCTGAGAACCCTAAACCTGGAGTGTGAATTATTGAAAGGAAAAACTGGAGATACTAGACATGGGTGGGGTGAGGGAGAAGAGCATAACCCAACCTGTTGCTGTCAAGTCGACTGTAGGACAGAGTAGAACTGCCCTGTAGCGTTTTCATGGAGTGGCTGGTGGATTCAAACTGCCGATCTCTTGGTTAGCAATTGAGCTCTTAACCACTGTGCCATCAGGGTTCCAAGGGAGAAGGGCAAGGTCTTCTGGTACGGAAGCATCAGTGCCTTGATTCATTTCTAAAAGCCAGTTTTCTTTTGAAGTTGAAACAAAGCTTTTTGCCCTATACTTTGTGTCATTCTCTCTCCCAGACTTTTTTTTTTTTGAAATGTACATTGGAGGAAAAAAAAAGGCTTTTCTGCCTTCTTCTTTACTCTTTATTTACATACACTTCTCAATGTCATTACCAATCAAAACTGTAAAGAACTTTTAGGCTTATTTACCAGAAGATGGCTCAAGAGGTGATTTAGTTGAGCACTCTGCGTTCAGGAAGCTGAGATGGAATTAGCTGGTTGAGTGACCAGCAGAATTTTGGACGTGGTGGTAGTGGAGAAGGCCCTTAGTCTGTTTGCCTTCTTTCTTAAGCACTGAGCCTGGCATTTGGAGAAACGACGTTATAAGAGAAAGCCCCTGTTTAAAATGAGCTGCACACTAGCAGTTCTTTAATGGTCTATTTTAGTTTGTGACTTCTAAATGCAGTGGAAGCTGGTGGTGTTGGAAGACTTATCAGCCATGAAACTAGAACAAAGCCTTTCCTGTGACTTATTCTAGTAGTTTGTTCCTTCTTTTATTCAATATATTCATTAGAAAATATTCATTGAGCCCCAATATGTGTCATATAGAAGCTGGACTATACGAAGGCATCAGGACTGGAGGAAGACTCATCAACAACGTGTGTTATGCAGATTACACAACTTTGCTTGCTGAAAGTGAAGAGGTCTTGAAGCCCTTACTAATGAAGATCAAAGACCACAGCTTTCAGTATGGATTATACCTTAACCTGAAGAAAACAAAATCCTTACAACTGGACCAGGAAGCAACATCATGATAAATGGAGAAAAGATTGAAGTTGTCAAGGATATCATTTTACTTGGATCCACAATCAACACACATGGAAGCAGCAGTCAGGAGATCAAAAGATGCATTACATTGGGGAAATCTGCTGCAAAAGACGTCTTTAAAGTGTTGAAGAGCAAAGATGTCACCTAGAGGTCTAAGGTGTGCCTGATCCAAGCCATGGTATTTTCAATCGCATCATATGCATATGAAAGCTGGACAATGAATAAGGAAGACTGGAAAAGAATTGACACCTTCGAATTGTTATGTCATCAAAGAATATTGAATATATTGTGGACTATAAGAAGAACAAACAAATCTGTCTTGGAAGAAGTACAACCGGAATGCTCCTTAGAATCAAGGATGGCAAGACTACAGAACTGACTCAACAGCACCTCGCTAGCAATGACAACATGTGTCAGATACCACAACTTCCGTGGTCAAGAGAGATATGGTCCTCGGTTTCATGGTGTTTACACTGCAGCGGTGGAGAGAACAACTAAAAAAAAAAAAAATTTTTTTTTTTTTTTTGGACAAGTCGTATCCCAAGTGTTCGTGTATCTGTGGCTTCCTTTTTGCAGTTTGAGATTCTGGATGAGTCATAGACACAGCAGGGAATTCAAAGCTATTCCGTGTACAATAAAATACTCATGTTCTGTTGTGCGTAAGGTTACTATGATTCAGAACCAATTGGATGGCTCCTAATAAGAACAACCACTTTAAAATGGATTGGGGATAGGGGAACTCAGCAAAACTTGTCCTTTTCTACAGATAGTTTGAGAAGCACTGACCTCACTGAAGACTGACGACTCCACAGATGCTAGTCCACTTCACGACTGGTGGTGGTTCGCTCCGTGCCGGGGGAAGATAGCTAAGAACTAGAAGCAGTCAGGACATTCAAGTCTCTGCTAACTCTGTGTCTTCGTGGCACAGTAAATTGCCTATACCAGCACCAGTTGCCATCAAGTCCACTCTGACTCCTGGCGATCCCATGTGTGTCAGAGTAGAACTGCCCTCCATAGGATCCTTTTTTGTTGTTTGTTTGTTTTGTTTTTATTGTGCTTTAAGTGAAAGTTTACAACTCCATAGGATTCTTAAGCACTGCGTGTTCAATTGAAGATCACCAGGCATTTCTTCTGAGGCACCTCGTGTGGATTGAAACTGCCAACCTTTTGAGTAACAGATGATCATGTAATCGTTTGTACCACCCAGGACCAAAAAACCGAACCCATTGCCGTTGAGTCGATTCTGACTCATAGCAACCCTGTGGGACAGAGTAGAACTGCCCCATCGAGTTTCCAAGGAGCGCCTGGTGGATTCGAACTGCTGACCTCTTGGTAAGCAGCTGTAGCACTTGACCACTATGCCGCCAAGGTTACCCTGTACCACCCAGGGGCTCTAAATTGGCTGTAGCAAGGAGTCACTCCACGTTGTTGTTGTTAGCTGTTGTTGGGTTGGCTCAGATCCGCGGCGACCTTACGTGTAGCACAGTGACACCTTGCTGGGTCCTGGCCATCTTCGTGATCATGGGTGTTTTGAGTCCGTTGTGGTGGCTCTTGTGTCCGTCCATCTCACTGAGGGTTTACCTCGTTTTCATTGGCCCTCCACCAAACGTGGTGTCCTTTTCTAGCGATTGGTCTTTTCCTGATGATGCGTTCAAAATAATAGTCGAAATCTTGCCAGCCTCACTTCTAAGGAACATTCTAGTTGTGTTTCTTCTAAGACTGATTTGTTCATTGTTTTGGTGCTTCGCTGTACACTGTACCCATTGCCGTGGAGTTGATTCTGACTCACAGCGGCTGCGTAGGACAGAGTAGAACTGCCCCTTCGGGTGTCCGAGGAGTGGCTGGTGGATTTGAGCTGCTGACCGTTTGGTTAGCAATCGCAGCTCTTCACCACTGCACCACCAGGGCTCTAGGCCTTCAGTGTACAGAAATATTTTTCACCAGCACCATAGTTCAAATGCATCAGTTTTTCTTCTGATTTTTTTTTTTTTCCTCCTAATGGCCATGTTACATAAAAAATAATACCTTACTTAGAATTTTTCCACTACTTTTTGTATAATATGTCTCCTTGGGAGGAAAAATTCCCTGCCTTAAAAAGAAGTTGTTATAATCCTTCGACACCCCCCTCCCCCGCCATACAGTCATAAGTCAGGGTTCTCCTGTACTTGCCAGATAGTTTTACTTTGCTTATTGAGACGATTACAGTGTTTTGAGGTGAATAAGTAGTTTATCAAGTAGAAGTAGTAGTTAATGAAATTGGAAGTCAGTTGCTGGAGGTATGGGAATAGTTTTCATTTCCGTCAGAGGTTTTCCTTTGAGACATTTCTTAAAAAATAGTCTACTATATCATCAAATTTGGATGACTCTCTTCTACATAAGCATTTTAATCCAGTGATGAAAGAAGTTTATACGTGTCTTTTTGTTCTATGATCCAACCCAGTGCCGTGAAAACAAAATATACAACTCTCTACTCTTCAAGGGTTTTAGGAACCCAAGGTATTCCATGTTCAAAAAAAGCTACCTCAAACCACTGCTTATATTGGAAAACAATATGTAAATAATAGGGTAGTCACAACTCATTGATATTCACTGGATAATATTTTTTATATATGTGTATGCATGTATGTGTGTGTGTGTATATATGTGTGGATGAGCCCAGGTGGCCGAACAGTTAAGCACTTGGCTGTTAACCAAAAAGTTGGTGGTTCAAACCTGTCCAGCAGCTCTGCCAGAGGAAGACCTGGTGATCTCCTCCTGTAAAAATGACAGCCTAGAAAACCCTGTGGGGCAGTTCTACTCTGTCACATGGGGTTGCTACGAGTTGAAAATCAACTCCACAGCATCTAACGGTAGTAACTATATATATATAAAAATGAAACCCATTGCTGTTGTTGATTGCGACTCATAACGACCCTATAGAACCGAGTAGAACTGCCCCATAGGGTTTCCAAGGAGCGTCTAGTGGATTTGAATTGCCGACATTTTGTTTAGCAGCCAAGCTCTTAACCACTGTACCACCAGGGCTCTATATATGTGTGTGTATACACACACATATATATGTTTTTTCTTTTTTTTCTCTCATTCCTTCCCCTTGTAATACCAGGGCAGGCATGAAGTGGTTTTCCTTATTTTATACCTGAGGAGACTGAAGTTCAGAGAGATTAACTGACTTGGCTAAGGACTCAGAGTAAAATGATAGGCCCGGGAAATAAACCCAGATCTTCAGACTTGCAGTCTAGTGTGCTTTCTACTCATACCTGATACAGCTTGATATTTTTTAGGCCTGCCTTCAGTAGTAAAGTCTCACAAAAGTATTTGTGGATTTGATGGAGAACAGGTAGCTGGTGATGCCGTCTTGCAGAATATTAAACAAATGTACCGTGAGAACAAGTACTTATGGATCCATGTCAGGCATCCCTAGAGTGATCAGATAATTTGCCATATATACTGGGACACTTGAAAATGAAAAGAGGTTATTAAAAATTACATCATTAAAGACATGTATACTGGGTCATCGTGGGTGACTAAACCTGGATGTATAGTCACTGTAGACATTCTGGAAGGGCGAACTGTCATATCCTGACCTGTCCAGTGTCCAAGAGTGCTTTTCATATGTGGAGTATATCCCAACAAAGAACCCTGAAACATTTGAGTGAGAATTATTTATTTGATATTATTGATTCGATTGTCACTTGTCCAAGAGTGCGTGGTAAACTGGTGCAGCCAACGCTTACATCCAGGTCTTCGACACTGGGATTTACAGACTTTTGGTACCATACACTTTTGTTTTTTCTTTTATGCTCCCCCATCCCGCAACTTGGATAGGAAGGAGTGTGCAGACCTATTATACAAGTACACAGCACTCGGCTGAGAGCACTGGCTAATACTTGAATGCAAATCACAGTCCAAAAAGACCTTTAGAGGCTGCAGTAATGAGCCAAGATAAACACAATGACATTTGTACATTTGCTTTTGTTGAATCATACATTAAAATCATGCCATTGGCTTACAGTGAGGGACAGAGAAATATCCATGCAAGATCAGTCATTGAATCTCTTTTAGAGATGTTGTTTACTACAACTAGAGTGTCTAGTATTTATGAGGATTCTTGACGGAAATTTTGAACTTTTCGTTTCTCCGAAGTGGTTGAATAAGGATTGTTTTGGGTCAACTGAATCTTGTACTTCATCAGCTTTTCCTCTTTGGTTTGGTTGCTAAGCCGCTTACAGCCAGGTTTGTAGCCTGCTGCTAGCATCTGCCTGGAGCCCTGGTGGCACAGTGGTTAAGAGCTCATCTGCTAATCAAAAAGTCCACAGTTCCAGTCCACCAGCTGCTTCTTGGAAACCCTATGGGGGCAGTTCTACTCTGTCCTGTAGGGTCGCTATGAGTCGGAATGGACTCAACAGCATTGGGTTTGTTTTTTTGTTTTTTTCTAGCTTCTGAATGTTAATGTTGTTCTTTTTCTTACCTGTATTCTTCTCCCCCTAACTCCTTGAACTGTATCATCTATTGTTCTTTGTGGGTATTTTGTGTGCTGCCTCTCATTATTTGTGAGAGGAAGAAAATAGAGATGAAAATCAATAAAAATAAAGCTAAATTTATCATTATATATAAAAATCCCGTAATTTCTGACTTTGACCCTTGATTTTTTTCTGAGTGGCTCAGCGAATACTGAATTTAGTTATGTTTTAAAAATCAGCTGCATAAATACCAGATGGGAGGGCATTGATTGGAAGCAGTTCCTTTGATTGACCAGCACTGGTTGATCCAAACTCAGTATAGGAAAGTGTGATCCGATTGCCAGAAAATACTAATGTTAATTGCTTTATTTAAAGGACAGTGTTCAAATCAAGGTAAGTAATGCTGAGGTCTGTTTGTCTTTCTTGGATGCTGGCAGAAGTTAGGAGGCTCCTGAGTCAGAGACAGACGGCTTTATTCCAGTACAGCAGGCAGCATGAGCTTCATGTTTGTGTTGGCTCCTCATGCTCTCTAAGACCTATAGGGACAATGCAAATGGACCTAAATGGATGCTTGTATAGGCATTGGGTTGCATCACAGGAGAGGGACACCAAGCTTGAGAATATGGTGGGTAGTAAGCAAGCCTACTCTTGGACTAGGGGGGAGACATTATCTCATCCTTCAAGGTTGCTTGCTACGAACACAACTCTGAAGATGACGTGGTTAAAGAGGGGTCGTGGCCTTGCATTCTTGGCATGCCCAGCAAGAACGTTTGGGAATGCTCATGGCAGATTGCCACTCCCTATTAATAGATTATAGTTTAGCCCTGCTACGATCTGTACTGGTCACACCATGTTGCTTAGAACACCATTGAGCTCTGGGTGCCATATTTTAAGACAGACAAACTGAAATAAGCCTTAGAGATGTGGTTGGTATGGAATCAATACTCATTGTCAGGTAGAGAAGAGTGGTGAAAGAACAGTATGTATGGATATCTCAGGCTAGGATTGTCTCTGGAGCCACAGAGCTGTATTTTTTTACTACATATCCTCTCTCGCTGGTATCTAATGGTCACTTCATTCAACTGAACTCCAGTCTGTTTTTCCTATATCAGTGTTTGTTGCTGTAATCCACAGTATCCCCATTCGACTCTCCCAGCCAGAAGCCAGTGAGCCACCCCAGGTGCCTCTCATTGTTTAGCATGCCTGTACTTTACCCTTTCTCGTTGCTCACTAACTCCCACCGCTCTGCTGTAAGCTTATCAGCTCTTCTCTGGATAACTGAGTCACCTTTTGACTGTTTTGTCTCCAGGCTCATGCCTCTCAGCTCTCTCCATATCATGCCACAGTCGTTTCTCAAACAATTCACCTGATCTTGTCAGTTTTCTGCTCAAAACTCTCATCGTCTCTCTTCACTTTTTAGGAAAAAGACCAAATCCCATGAAATGTCCTGCTTTAGGTTTAACTAGGGGCAGTATGGCATAGTGGCTGGGAACATGGAATGCAGAGCAAGATTGAGTGGATTTGGGTCCCAGTGGTGTCACTTGCTAGCTGTGTGACTCTGGGCAAGTTTCCTAGTTCCCCTGTAAGCAGGGGTGGTGGTAGTATCTGGGGTTGTTGTTAGGTGCCGTCGAGTCGGTTCCAACTCATAGTCACCCTTTGTACCACAGACCGAAACACTGCTCGGCTCTGTGCCATCCTCACAGTTGTTGTTATGCTTGATCCCCTTGTCGTAGCCACTGTGTCAGTCCATCTCGTTGAGGATCTTCCTCTTTTTCGCTGACTCTCGACTTTACCAAGCATGATGTCCTTCTCCAGGGACTGATCCCTCCTGACAACATGTTCAACGTATGTAAGATGCAGTCTTGCCACCCTTGCTTCTAAGGAGCACTCTGGTTGTACTTCTTCCAAGACAGATTTGTTCTTTCTTTTGGCAGTCCTTGGTATGTATATTCAATATTCTTCACCAGTACCACAGTTCGAAGACATCAATTCTTTGGTCTTCTTTACTCATTGTCCAGTTTTCACATGCATATGAGGTGATTGAAAGTACCATCATCTGGGGCGTGAGGATAAAATGTATTATAAGAGAGACCCTCACGTAGCAAGTGTGCAACAAATGGGAGCTATTATTACATGTGTTTATCCTTTGACCCAGCAACTCTGCTTCTGGATATCTATTCCATGAATACACTAGGAAATACTTGAAATGATATATGCAGGAAGCTAGTCATTGCCATGCTAGTTTTAATAGTACAAGACTGGAAGTAACTCACATGGCCCCCAAAAAAGGATTGGAAAGTCGATGGTAAATCTACACAATGGTATGCTCTACAGCTGTAAAAAGGAGTGAGGAAAATATGTACATACTGCTGTGGAGATAGATAGATTGATTGATTATCTGCTGTCAAGTTGACTCCAATTTATGTATCATCCTTACCATCACTGGTGTGTTTTGAGTCCCTCCTTGCAACTACTGTGCCAATCCAAGTGTCTCTCTCATCGTTGCTGGCCTTCTACTTCACCAAATGGGATGTCTTCCTGATGATGTGTCCAAAGCAAGCAAGCTGAACAATATTCTGTTGTGTTCCATAGGGTTTTCATTGGCTGATTTTTAGAAGTAGGTGGCCAAGCCTTTCTTCCTCATCTGTCTAAGTCTGGAAGTTCTGCTGAAACCTGTGCACTGTGAGTTACCTTTTGGCATTATAATACCGGTGGCATACCTTCCAGCATCATAGTAGCATGCAAGCCACCACAGTAAGACAAACGTTTAAACCCAACATCTTTATCCATTTTGCAAACTGCTATCCACCCTATAGGCCTTAAGTTAAGCATCTTTGACTCTGTGAGGCCTTTCCTGACTCTTCCGAGCCATAATTAGATGCTTCTCTCTCCTCCCATGTACTTTACGCGCGTACAAATGTCACAACTTCAGTTTTGCAGGCCTGTTTCGCCTTTTGGAGCAGTGATCCTCAAAGTGCAGGCCCCAGATCAGCAGCACCGGCATCACCTGGGAGCATTTTAGAAAGGCAAATTCTCAGCCCCATCCTAGACTTTCTGAATCAGAAACTTTGGGGGTAGCACCCAGCAGCCTGTGCTTTAGCAAGCCCTCCTGGAGTTCTGAAGCGCTCGAGTTTGAGAACTTCTGCTTTTGCCGGTATACTCCTGGAGGGCAGGAATGATCATTTATTCACCTCTGTATTCTCCACACCTAGGGCAGTGGCCACCACTGGTGAGTGTTCGATAAATAGTTAGGTGTCAATGACTAGAAAAGAGACTGGGCGCTTCTTTGTGGCTCTAAAGGTTAGATCCAGAGCCAGTAGGAAGAAATGACAAGGAAGCAGAGTCTGGCTTACCTACAGAAGAGCTGGCCAGTAATTAGAGCTGCCTAATAGTGAAATAATGACAGATAATTGCCATTATTTTGGCATAGTTTCCTATCACTGTACTGTCTGTGTGAGTGTAAGATCCAGGGTTCTTGTATTTTCCATCAGATGGGGGCAGTGGTGGTTCAGTAGTAGGATTCTCACCTTCTGTGAGGGAGACCTGGGTTCAGTTCCCAGCCCGTGTGCTTCATGTGCAGCTCCCACCTGTCATGGACTGAACTGTCCCGCCCAAAATGTATATATCAGTTTGGCTGGGCCGTGATTCCCTGCACCCTATTTTGTGATTGTAATTTTATGTTAAAGAGCGTTAGGGCAGGATTGCACCACGCTTACCCAGGTTATATCCCTGATCCAATGTAGAAGAACTAAATTTCTCTTTGTTAAACCATCCACTTGTGGTATTTCTGTTATAGTAGCACTGGATGACTAAGGCACCACCTGTCTGTCAGCAGAAGTTTGTGTTTTGCTATGAGCCAGAACAGGCTTCAGCAGAGCTCCCAGACTAAGACAGACTAGGAAGAAAAGCCTGGAGATCTACTTCTGAAAACATCAACCAGTGAAAACCCTATGGATCATAATAGTCCAATTGTGTTTTGCTTGGGATAGCCATGAGTCGGGGCCAACTTGGTGGCAGCTAACAGCAACAATTCTACATCAAAACTTAATAATACCTTACATTTTAAAACCTATAAAAATTTAGAAAAGAGCCATAATGAACACAATAAGTCATACCAAACTTGAGGTGGTCTTCATGATTTGTGTTTTCCACAGGAAATAAATGATTAAAACAGATTCAAATTAAACATTGCTGTTTATGTATTTGGAAATCCTGGTGGCGTAGTAGTTAAGTGCTACGGCTGCTAACCAAGAGACTGGCAGTTTGAATCTGCCGGCTGCTCCTTGGAAACTCTATGGAGCAGTTCTACGCTGCCCTGTAGGGTCGCTATGAGTTGGAATCGACTTGACGGCAGTGGGTTTTTTTTTTGTTGTTGTTTCTATATTTTTTTTTATATTAGATGTTCATATACCTTGAATGCTTTGGAGCAGTGGATTTAGTCATTCTCTGTCTTGGAAGCGTAGCGTAAGCTTAGGAAGCCCCCTTGGGAGGGTTACTGCCTTTCCAGTGAGCACTGTGTCAGACAGGGTACTGCTGCGGTGGGACATGTGTCAGGAGACCCACCCTCTGCTACTTCTGTGATCTTGGGTAAGAAGTGGAAGCTATCTGGACCTCGGCTTCTGCCTCTGTAAAGGTGACTTTAAGGATCAATTGGGATTCTGAAGGTTTTTATCATTCTAGTCAGCAAAAGGCTTCATGCAAAAGGCAGAACATGCAGTAGGGGCTGTGAAGGTGGGTGAGATTTAAGTAATGACAGAGTTTATTCCAGGTGAAGGGAAGGTTAACAAAGAATCTTCTAGTGAGTCCACAGGTAATCCTAGGGATAAACTAAGCTCCTGAAATAAAGACGGGGGGTGCCACTCTAAATGTAAAAGGAAATCTTTTATGTTAAAATACATGAGCTTTGTCAGCTAAAGACACTGCTGTGTTTTAAGGAGCAATTTTTTCCCCTGCCGAACTCTCAGGAGCAGGACGATGCCAGAAACAAAGGATGAGTGATCACACCTCATTGCTCAACCTAGACACCTGCGTAAAATCAAGTGGGGCCTCCAGACATTCTTAATGTGGAACAGAGAGTGGGCCCAAAGCAAATCCAAGCTCCCCGATTTACTCAGGCCTGATGTTGTGGAGATAACCCTCCTGAGAGGTACCCTTCATTCCTGCTGCCATCACCAGGGCCTGTACGTGTTCCCCCTTGTTCCCTTGACTGAGCTTATTGTTGTAGCCAGAAAAATGGCTCTGTTTAGGATAACCTGGGTTTGGTTTCACTTCTCTCATTTTGTGCTGGTTTAAACATTCTTAAAATAGTCTCTAGGACTGGGGCACGAAGCTGGTATATGTGTGGTGAAGTTTAGATCTTCCATATATTTTAGTCTTAAATACTAGGTTTTTTTGTTCCCTTTTTAAGGGAAATTGAGATGGTTTCATGGGGAAGGATAGCCACATGTTATTACTTCAGGCATCGCAGGAAAGTTCTCTAGTCTATGATAAATTTCAAGAATCAGCCCCAAAGCATTTTTCAGTTCACTGCCATATGCACAGCACAGTTTCTTTTCTTTTCATCCTCCTTTAGACAATTGTTGCCTTTTCTACAGTGGAAAAACCACAGGGATTTCTCTTGTTTCATTTTAGAAGGCTTTTGGCAGCATCGTGGTTCCAGGAACACTGGGTTAGGTGGGTTTATTCTTTATACAAGTCAAATGTATCTACAATTAAAATATAATTGCTTTATGATTATATATTGTCACTGGATTTAACAAGCTTAGATGCAACATCTGTGATTGATCAAAAATGTGTCGTTATTTTAGGTTGTTACTTTTAACTGGGCGGATATAGTGTAGGACTGAGCTGGGAACGCTGTGTCGAAACTTCTGGAGATGTTAGTAAGACAGTATTGTTTTTACATTGCTTTAGGAAAGACATTTTCGCTGTCATTTAAAAAATGGTTACCTCTCACTCTTAGGAAGATTTGATACGACTGTTGTTGCTGTTAGCTGCCATCGAGTCCGCCCTTGTGGCGACCCCATGCACAACAGGATCTGACCATTGTGATTCTTAGGGTTTTCATTGTCTGATTTTCGAAAGAACATCACTAGGCCTTTCCTCCTGGTCTGTCTTAGTCTGGAGGGCCTGCTGGAACTTCTTCGCGAAAGTCTCCGCTGACAGGTGGGTGGCGGCTGCACGTGATGGGTGTTGGCAGGGAATCGAGCCTAGATCTCCCACGTGGTAGGTAAGAATTCTACCACTGAGCCACTGCTGCCTCTGATAGGACTATTGGAAGGCTGGGGCTTTAGCCTGTTCTGATCTGAGACAGTTACGTTGAGGAACGATGACAGAGAAAATCTACCTTTGGAGATCTCTAAATGCTCTGGGCAGAGCAGCCTCCAGATGCATCAGAAATCCTGGAGCTTCTTACCTGTCATTGAAGTGTAGAGATGCTAAATCCTGTGTTCAGGCAGGTTTCTTGATTTGCTTGGAGCCAAGAACGTGGTGGGAGGGCACTTGAATACAGCCTACAGTTGGGGACTAGATGTGTGCAGCTGTCTGAAGGCCCGAAACCCTAAAGAAGCTAAACTGGAGAAAGATGGGGGTTTGGGGACAAAATGACCTTGACAGAAGATTCTGGCTGAGAGAACCTGAGCAGCACCACCTAGCAGTCACAGGGACTGTGGCTCCGTGAAGAGTGTGAGGCTGGGCCTGGCCATCTCCTGACTTGTCTCTGCCAGAAAGCCTAGGTATATCTGAGCAGGAAAGGGCTGTGATACAAAGAGCAACTGGGCCATTGGTAGGTAGCCCAACACCGCCACTGTAGGAAACCTCTCTGAAAGAGCTGGTCACAAGTAGCAATAGGAGTTTTCTGTCTCACTTTAGAGGGAGAAAAATCACTGGAGGAAGTTGGAGATGGCATGGTGGCAGTGTGGTTGGGCCTCCTGGGGCACAGAGAAATAACAGACCTCAAGAGCAGAAGGACTGCAGCGATGGCTTGCTGCATTCCTTAGTTTATGAGATAGCTATACATCACCCACCTCCTCACTCATCTCTCCCCACTTCCAGCTTTCCTCTTGTTGTCAGGTGCCATTGAGTTGGTTCTGACTCATAGCAACGCTATGCACGACAGAACAAACCACTGCCCAGTCCTGTGCCATTCTCACAGTCGCTGTTATGGTTGAGCCCATTGTTGCAGCCACTGTGTCAGTCCATCTCCTTGAGGGCCTTCCGCTTTTTTGCTGACCCTTTACCAAGCATGATGTCCTTCTTCAGGGACTGATCCGTCTTGATAGCATGTCCAAAGTCTGGCCAACCTTGCTTCTAAGAAGCATTCTGACTGTACTTCCTCCAAGACAGGTTTGTTTGTCCTTCTGGCAGTCCATGGTATATTCAGTATTCTTCACCAACACTGTAATTCAAAGGCATCAGTTCTTCATTGGCCTTCCTTATTCATTGTCCAGCTTTGTATGCATATGAGGCAATTGAAAACACCATGGCTTGGGTTAGGTGCACCTTAGTCTTCAAGGTGACATCAGTGGGGCAGATACAGTTTAGGAGTAAACTGGGACTTTTCGTTCTCAAGCAGTTGGGGGCTTAGGGCACCGGGACTTGTGGTGTAAACACACTGCATTTTTACTTAGTAGGTAATGCCAGGTGACATATGGGTTATGTTTTTATTATTGCTGTTGCCTTTTTCATGTAATTTCAGGTGATTTTTATTCTGGTGGCGTAATGGTTAAGAGCTACAGCTGCTAGCCAAAAGGTCAGCAGTTTGAATCCACCAGATGCTTCTTGGAAGCCTATCGGGCTGTTCTACCCTGTCCTGGAGGGTTGCTGTGAGTTGGAATCGACTCAACGGCAGCGGGTTGGGTTCGGTTTTGGTTTTAGTCCCCATATAAGGAGCCCTGATGGCACAGTGGTTAATGTGATTGAGTGCTAACTAACTGAAAGTTCGGCGATTTGAAACCACAGGCTCCTCAGGAGACAGATGTGGCAGTCTGATGCCATAGAGATTTACAGCCTGGGAAACCCTCTGGGGTCGCTGTGAAGTCGGAATCGACTCAGTGGCAGGGCTTTGGTCTTTGGTTTAGTCCCCACATGCACCATCTCATTTAGTCATCAGGACACCTCCGCGAATAATGTATAGTCAAAGATGTGGTGGTTGATTTCCCAAGAAATGTCATCGTGGAGGCATTTGTCATCTGCGGCATACCACTGCCCGAGTCTCCACGGTGCTCTCAGGAACATCCTGCTTTTTGCGTCTGGGCAACACAGCTCTGGTGGGGCCTGCCCTGCAGCTGAAAAAAGAGAATCTTCCCTGGTGGGAGCCCCAGGTTGGAGACTGTGTTCCTTACAAGGTGCAGGAAGCCAGTCTGTAGTGAGAGAGGAGAAAGCTAGTGTGCAGAGAGAAGCCGAAGCAAGAGAGGGAGGGAGGGGAAAGGGGAGAGAGAGAAGAAAAGGAGTGTTCAAATCTCTCCTTCCAGTTGCTTGTAAGTCTCAAATAAGTTTTCACCCTTCCCAAGTTTTGATGGCTCCTTCTGCCTTCAATTATATGAGGTGTTCCAGTATCTCTCTAATAAATTGACTCCTTATTCCCAAACTAAGGAGTCCTGGTGGCACTTGGTTGCTAACCAAAAGGTCAGCACTTTGAACCCACCAGCTGCTCCGTGGGAGAAAGATGTGGCCGTCTGCTTCTGTAAAGATTTACAGCCTGGGAAACGGGGCAGTTCTACTCTGTTCTTTAGGGCCACTATGAGTTGGAATTGACTTGATGGCTGTGGATTTGGGTTTGAGTTTACCTAAACTAATTTGGAAACCCTGGTGGCGCAGTGGTTAAGAGCTACAACTGCTAACTGAAAGGCTGACAGTTCAGATCCAGCAGGCGCTCCTTGGAAACTCTATGGGGCAGTTCTGCTCTGTCCTATAGGGTCACTATGAGTCGGAGTCGACTTGACAGCAATAGGTTTTTTTGGGTTAAACTAATTTAGGTCAGGTTTCTGTAACTGGCAACCAGACATTCTGACTAATATAATTTTCTATCATTAAAATAACCGTTTTAATGGGGTGCTGCTAACTAGAACCAGAGCTGAAAGTTAAATGCCAGTAGAGAGCAGGCGTATAAACGACTGAAATGGGCTGGAATGAGAAAAACCAGGAATGCTGGGTACGTGCCTTTCTCAAGGGGCGGCTGATAGTGTCAGGTGAAGGCACCTTTTGGAAGTGCAGGGCCCAGTGTTCATAAATTCTTTTTCAAAATTTGTCAAAAAGAAAGAAAATCACAAATTTTTGGTAAAAAATCCTATTTTAAAAAAGGTTGACATTAATTTAGATTTTTAAAAGACACAATGGGGACCAAGTCTGTGTGAACCAAACAACATACCTTCAGACAGGATTTGGCCCAGGAACTGCTTGGTTACCTATGGAATGAAGATTTTAAGCATATCTAAACAAATTTATTTTTTAAAGACTTTCATTAATAAAGGTGCATTTTAGAGTTTTGACTTGTAGCTATAAAACCTAAACATCCCTGAACCAAACCTAGTACTCGGTGACGTCTTGGTTTTTGCTCAAACCATCAGCATTTCCATTACCACAAAGTTTCTTACATGTTCTTGCTTTGTTTATGAGCCCACATGTGGATTACAAATTAGAGCTCTTTCCTATACTTGCATAATCACAGACATAAACGGAAAATTGTAACCTGCTCGAGATAGGGCAGAGATAAGTTTGTTTTGACCTGGTCATGGAGATCTGGTCCAGCTTTCCTGAGCAAACGTGGTGCTTTAGTAGGGGCTTAAGTAGAAGAGTAGAGGAAGGAGCATTCTAGGCTAAGGGGACAGCATGCACCAAGTGTCCTTGATAGGAGGGACCACGGTGAGCACAAGCCACTGAAGAAGTCCAGCGTAGAGAGAGTGGAGAAGGCTGGGAGTGTGGGATATGGAGCATTGAGAGGATAGGTGGAGCAGGACCAGAAGGGCCTTCCTAGTCTTGTTAAAGAATCATGTTTTCTTGTAAGAATAGTGCACAGTCATTGAATGGTTTAAATTCAATAGTGGCATCATATTTGAAAAGGTCACCCAGGCTTGATCAGATTGGAGGATGTACCAGAGGGATTATAGGTGAACTATTTGGGAAGCTATGGTGACAGGATGTCACTTTGAGGACTAAGGTGCACCTGACCCAAGCTGTGGTATTTTCAGTTGCCTTGTATGCACGCGAAAGCTGGACAATGAATAAGGAAGACTGAAGAAGAATTGATGCCTTCAAATTATGGTGTTGGCAAACAATATTGAATATACTATGGTCTTTCAGAAGAACGAACAAATCTGTCTTGGAAGAAGTACAGCCAGAATGCTCCTTAGAAGTGAGGATGGTGAGACTTTGGGCATGTTATTAGGAGGGACCGCGCCCTGGAGAAGGACAAATGTTTGTAAAGTAGAGGGTCAGTGAAAGAAAAGCAGACTCCCAAGGAGATGGATTGACACAGTGGCTACAGCAATGGGTTCAAACACAGCAAAGATTGTGAGCATGGTGCAGGACTAGGCACTGGTTTGTTACGTTATGCTTATGGTTGCTATAAGTCAGAACCGACTCGACGGCACCTAACGACAACAACACGGTGGAAGTCACGGGGGGAGAAGCTGGAGGCTTAGACTGGAGGGTAGCTTGTGGAAATAGAGAAAAGCAGATGGATGTGACATGCATTTATGTAAAATAGGACTCGGTGATGGATGGAGGAGTTGAAGGAGAAGAAGGAAATATTAAACAAGTTTTTTAGGCATTGGCTTAGATAACTAGAAGATTGATTGTGCCATTAGCTGAGTTGCAGAATCAGGAAGAAAACAGGATCTGTGGTCACAGATCATGAGTTTTGGTCTAAGACACGTATAATATGAGGTGCCTTTGAGCATCTTTTTTTTTTTTTGGTTAAAGAAATTTTTAAAAAAGAATTTTTATTGTGCTTTAAGTGAAAGTTTACAGATCAAGTCAGTCTCTCATACAAAAATTTATATACACCTTGCTACTATATACTCCTAATTGCTCTTCCCCTTGTGAGACAGCCCACTCCTTCTCTCCATTCCCTCTATGTGCGTCCATTCTGCCAGCTTCTAACCCCCTTTGCCCTCTCATCTCCCCTCCAGACAGGAGATGCTAACATAGCCTCATGTGTCTACTTGCTCCAAAAAGCTCTTTCTTCACCAGCATCTTTTTCTATCCCATTGTCCAGTCCAATCCATGTCTGAAGAGTTGGCTTTGGGAATGGTTCCTGTTCTGGGCCAACAGAAGGTCTGGGGGCCATGACCACCGGGGTCCTTCTAGTCTCAGGCAGACCATTAAGTCTGGTCTTTTTGTGAGAATTTGGGGTCTGCATCCCACTGCTCTCCTGCTCCCTCAGGGATTCTCTGTTGTGTTCCCTGTCAGGACTTATTGGTTGTAGCCTAAGCATCCTTTTTGATGTCATTAATTCCCTGTGCTTAGAGAACAGGGATATATTTTTAAAAAAACAAACAAAAAATCAAACTCCTTGCCATCAAGTTTATTCTGACTCATAGTGACCCTATAGGACAGAGCTGAACTGCCCCATAGGGTTTCCAAGGAGCGGCTGATGGATTCGAACTGCCAACCTTTTGGTTACAGCCAAGCTCTTAACCATCGCCCCACTAGGGCTCCATTCATCACAAAGCTAGATGCTAAACATGGTGGGAACCTCTTCTTTCCTGCTATGTAGTTTTAAAATGTCATGTTTTAAAGCAATCATAGTAATACATGGTAGAATGTGAAATGCATTTACGTTTTTAGGGTAAATGCTAGATTTCAGTAAACAATGAGCTTGTGTTAGGTTGATTAAGACCATTACACTCGATGGTTAGATGACCACCCCACCCTGCCATAAGGACTTAAGTGACGAAGTTTGGTAAATCGTGATTCACGTCTAGCCCCTTCTCATCCTCCCAGTCCCCTAGACTGAGGAGGAAGCTGGAGTACTCCTTGGGCTTGGATGAGCTGGAAGCCAGGCTTCCTAACTGGCCCCAGATGACAGCACTGCCTGTCTCGGAACTGCCTGTCTCGGAGAAGGCTACAGCATTGAAAACTGCCAGTGGAAAGGGGAATGCAGTGAAATTACTCATTTCTGGAATGAAAATTTTACCCGTGAGGTTAGAATATTATTCTAGTGCTCAGCCACGAGGTTCTAATTCCACCCTGTCTAATAGTCTAATAATGGAAACCTAATTTCTAATAATCTGCAAGATTACATTCATATTTAAGAAGTAGAACATCTCAATTAAGAGTTGGATTGTTTTTATGTACTTGGGCGGTTTCTTTTCATTTTTGTGCTTGAAATCATGGCATCATCTAGTGAGAGAAAGAAAAGTGGTAACCCCTGTTCTGTCAGCTTTTCTGTACCACAGAGCAACTGAACTTGCTTTTTCCGCTGGCAAATATCAAAACTTAGTCATTTTAATGAAAAAGTATATTTCATCATCTTTTAATGCTTTATTTAATTGGCTTGAAAGGAGACATTGTGAGTTGTGTGTTGAAACCTTCAAGGTTTTTTTTTGTTTTGGGTTATATCTCAGCATAGTTTTATCAACTCTTTAGAAACTCCTTAAAATTACTCCTCTCCTGAGAGGTCTTTAACTTATTTAGTATGAACAGTTAAGTGCGTTCCCCAGATAAACAATTTACGGCAAACATTAATTAGCCTCATTTGGCGAGGCTTGAGGAGCCCTGGTGGCGAGGCGGTTAATTGCTCAGCTGCTAACCAAAAACATGGGCTATAAATAAAGAGTACAGCCTTGGAAAGCCTGTGGGGCAGTTCTGCTTTGTCCTGCAGGGTAGCTATGGTTCGAAATTGACTCAGCAGGAGTGGGTCAGTGGGTTGGTGAGGTTCAGTTAAAAGACCAGTTAAAGTGTTTACTCCTTGAAAACATTCTCCTTTCTCAGTTTTAGGAACAGAGATTTTAGTCCACCTCAGTGGCTGCTCCTTCTTACTGTCCTTCATTAGCTTCCTTTCTCTTCCTTTGAACGTTGACATTCTTTAGAAATCCACGGGGCCCTTCCCTTCCTTACTTCCTTTCGCTTTCCCACCTGTCCCCTTCCCTTCTTCTACACGTTCTTCTTAAGTGATCTTTTCCATTCCTGTGTCTTTAAATATTAGTTCTGTGCCTCAGTATGCCATTAATTCTTCAATTTATGGTTATGTCCTGGACTTCTCTTAGCTCCAGACCATGTCCACTCAGCATCCATAATTGTAAGTCTAACTGACCTTACAAACTTAGTATTTTCTAACTTGAACTCGTTTTCCTCCTTCCCAACCTGTCTTGTATCCTCCCTCCCAGCCCTTGAATTCCTCCATCCTCAGGGAGTGGTTCCAACATTGACCAGTAGTTGAGGAAAGATGCTTCTTTTTCGACAGGCCACACATTCAGTCCATCAGCAATCCTATTGAGAATACCTTCCAAATATATCGCAAGTCCATCCACTTTTCCATCTGATGTTCCTGCCACTATTGTAGGCTTGACACCCTTCAGCGGGTTTCCATTTTACAGTGATCGACTTACAATGGCTGCTTGAGTAGTCTTGGAAACCCTGGTGGTGTAGTGGTTAAGTGCTGCGGCTGCTAACCAAAAGGTCAGCAGCTTGGATCCAACAGGTGCTCCTTGGAAACTCTATGGGGCAGTTCTGCTCTGTCGTGTAGGGTCACTGTGAATCAAAATCGACTTGACAGCAATGAGTTTGCTTTATTTTTGGTTTTAATTAGTCTTTATTAAATAAGTGAGTAAATGACATTGTTAAGTCATCATCATTTACTCTGAACAATTAAGTGTGCCCTATGTTGTTGTTGTGGGGCGCCCTTGAGTCAACTCTGACTCATAGTCACCGTGTGACAGAGTAGAACTGCCTCGTGGGGTTTTCTAGTCTGCAGCCTTTACTATAGCAGATCACCAGGTTTTTCGCCCTTGGAGCAGCTGGGTGGGTTCCAACCACCAACCTTTCAGTTAACAGCCAAGCACTTAACAGTTGTGCCACTTGGGATCCTTGTGCCGTATAAGACTGTGCATCAAAAGACACCTAGTAGATATTAAATCAGTAGACTTACGTGTGTTTCCCCATCCAGAGAACAGTGCTTGCATCAACTCTGAAAGCACACGTGTAAGTGTTTGTACTTTCAGTGTTTAAAATGCATTCATTAGTATATGAAAGAAAAAGTCAATGGTTTTAGACCTGCCAAATTTTAACGGATAAGCTCCAGTTAGAATGTTTTTTCCGAATTCTGCATTACTGGTAAATCTGCAGTTGTTTTACAGTTTGGGTAAGAAGTTGAATAGGGCAGGTTGATGTGTGATTTGGCGTTTTCGAACCAAATGGTTTGAGAACCCCAGGAGCTGGTAATAGCATTTGAGGATTCATGTTGTTAAAGGGATACTGCATCTGTTATAATACTCATTTTTTAAATTAAAAAAAAGTATATATTTAAAAAAATTCCCCTCCAAAGCCTTTAGGTTTATATTGAATATGCTGTAGCTACCGGACAACATGCTTGTCAAAGCAGCACAAAATCAGTGGCTGATTGCTGTTTTACTTACATCCACAATGAATATAGCAGAAAGCATAAGGAATACTTCCGTTGATATTCTACAAGTCAATGAAGACCACAAAAATGAGGATAATCCTGCAGGGAGCTTCAAGATGAGTTTTAACATTGTGATCCAAATGTGACCAAAATTTGTATGTAACATTTAAAAAAAAAAAAAAAAAAAAAATTTTTTTTTTTTTTAAACATGTAAAGATACCCAAAATACTTTTTTGTTTGTTTGTGTGTTTTTTGGCTGTAATCTTTTTTTTTATTGTGCTTTAAGTGAAGTGTACAATTCAAGTCAGTTTCTCATACAAAAACTTATACATGCATTGTTATGTGACCCTAGTTGCTCTCCCTCAATCTGACAGCACACTCCTCTCCACCCTGTATTTCCTGTGTCCACTCAGCTGGCTTCTTTCCCCTTCTGCCTTCTCAGCTTGCCTCCAGACAGGAGCTGCCCATTTAGTCTCGTGCCTACTTGAGCTAAGAAGCCAAAATACTTCATTAAAAAATTCAAACCCAAAGAGAAAATAGGAATAAAAATGTAATAGGAATAAAGACAGTTCAACAGTGAAATGTGTTATTTGTAAAGAAATACTTTAAAGAACCAAGCAGCCTGGCTCTTGTTTATCAGAAACACAGCCGGTAAATACAAAACAAACCCAAGAAAGCGTAAAATGCCAGAGCTGTGATCATCATGTCATAAAAGTAATTTTTATCGTGTTTCGTTGCTCTCACGTGGTTAAATTTCAGCCTCTAATTGAATTACTTTAGGTTCTCAAACCAAACAGCATATGGTGTGTAAGTTTGAATTTTTGGATAAATCATTCTTAATTTTTTTTTCATTTGAAAATTTATTCACAAATTGTTTTGTGACATTGGTTGCAGTCCCAATATGTGTCAACACTCTCCCCCTTTCCCTTTTCACCCCGAGTTCTCAGTGTCCATTCGTCCAGTTTTCCTGTCCGTTTTTGCCTTCTCACGCTTCCTTTTGGGCAAGTGTTGCCCACTTGTTCTCATATGATAGATTGAACAAAGAAACACATTCCTCACATGTGTTACTCTTTGTTTTATAGGACTGTCTAATATTTGGCTAAAAAGTGGGCTTCAGTTCTGAGTTAGCAGGATGTTCAGGGGTCACAGTATTAGGGCTTCCTCCAGTCTCCATCGGTCCAGTAAGTCTGGTCTTTTTTTTGTGAATTTGGGTTTTGTGCTACATTTTTCTCCCATTCTGTCTGAGACCCTCTATTGTGATCCCTGTCAGAGCAGTTGGCGGTGGTAGCTGGGCACCATCTAGTTCTTCTGGGTTCAGGCTGGTGGAGGTTGTGGTCCATGTGGTCTGTTAGTCCTTTAGGTTAGTATTTTCCTTTGGTTTTCTTCATTCTCCCTTGCTCCAGATGGGATGGGATGGGACCAATAGATGTATTTTATTAGATTAAAACCTGGATTTCTAAATTTCCCTTTAGTTCTAAACTCTATTTATTCTACCTTTTTGTAATGAATTGTGAATTTTGGTATTGAATATAAACTTGTACTTTGATGCTTCATCCGAAACAGTACAGTTCTTCCAGTTTTGTTTGTTTGTTGGTTTTTCCTGGTGGGGTTTTGGGCTCCATCAAGACTTTTGGAATAATAAAACCAAAACCAAACCCACTTCTGTCGAGTCGATTCCGACTCATAGCAACCCTATAGGACAGAGTAGAACTGTCCTGATAGGGATAACAGAAACGTTAAAAAAGATGCAAAAACAATCAAAATGAGCAGTCCTTGACATAGAGAAGTTTATACTAGCTTTTAAAATATAAATTGACCTGAATTCTGTTTTTTAGAATCTGATTTGAAAATTTCACATTTCATTTTTAATAGTTATTCCAGGCTATTCTTTAAACCTGAGAGGGCTTGCTTTTGGCTTCCAAACTTGTTTAAAGTAGGTCAGAAGAAGCAGCCCTATAAAATTTTGAAAAGCTCTTGAATGTAAGTGCTGGAGGGGTAGGAGATGTCTTGTGAATTCTAGGAGCAAGGATTAAAACCTTGAAGGACTTGAATTGGAGCCATTTGGTGCTGAGCAAGGAGTCCTGGGCTCATTCTAGTTTCATTTCTAGTCTTGCCACTTACGGAGTGAGTGACTTTAGGCAAATCGCTTAATCTTTCTTTGTTTCTGAATTTTTGTTTGCCAAATGAGGGAATTTCTTCTGATCTAATTCTAATTCTCCATCTTTCCTTCCCTCTATCCTCTCCTTTCCTTCTCTTCCTTCCTAAAACTAACCACGCTTAATATGTCCTAATTTGCATTTGGCTTACGTTTACCCCAATATGTTACTTTGGTTCCCTCAAGACAAGCCAGACAAGATTGAAATGGACCATGAAACGCACCGTGATATTTTTGAGTGATTTCCTGTATATTTAGGTTCTCTTAAACGTAGCTTTTCTAAAAAAATAATAGAGACTCCTTAATTCAGTGATTGTCACTTAGTAAGTACTTAGTGTATTCAATGAATGAATCATTGAGATCCACTTGACATTGTAATGGTGTTAATGATGGATATTTACAAAGAGCTTTAAAGTTTACCAGACATGCCTCACGTAGAGGATCTTTTATCCTTCAGTAACCTTGTACACGAAATAATATTACTATCCGTTGTGTTTTATGTTTTGGTTACTTGAATTTTAGAGAGGATCTCTAGCTTCCCAAGATCACACAGTAGGAGGCTGCAGAATTGTTGGAACCTTCTGGGGAGGAGGCATTGTGATGTGAAGCTCATTTTTAAGTATTATTCATACAGAAAAAAGTGCTTTAAAAGTGTCTGATGGAAAGTAAGTGAAATGTGAGCTATTTTTTTTTTCTCTCTTTCTACCTGTTAGCTATTATTATGAAGAACACTAAGTTTCAGGAGTTTTTAAATAGCCAGAAATTATTCTTTATTTAATTGTTTTTATTTCCCAGTTGCTGCTCAGAGCCCACGATTGAGCTCTTAGACTCCAGATGAGTTACTGTCGTTGGTGGGATAGAATGAGTGAGGTATGCCTACGGTTCTCTGGTTCAGGGATTTGCTGGGAACAGTCTCCTACCATAATTTGTCTTACTAAAAAAAAAAAAAAAAAAAAAAAAAACAGAAACAAAAGCTGAGGCATGCGTAAGTGTGTAATATAGGAAAGGAATGACCCTCTCTAATTTTATTCTCTAAAAAGCCCTGATGGCTAAGTGGTTGAGAGTTCATTATTGTTGCTAGGCTGTGTCAATCCATCTTGTTGAGAGCTTGGCTGCTAACCAAAAGGTCATCGGTTCAAACCCACCAGGCTCCTCCAGGGAGAAAAATAGAGCAATCTGCTTCCATAATGCCTTGGAAAGTCTGTGGGGGCAGTTCTCCTCTGTCCTATAGGGTCGCTGTGATTTGGGATCCATTGGATGGCAGTGGGTTTGTTTGTAAGTTTTTAAATCTTACTCTCCAGGAATAGACATTTTTCTGCCTAGACATGTGCAGACATTATTTAAAAAAAAAAAAAAAAGAACAATCCCCATTTGCATTTTTGGTATTAACCACTTTTTAAATTGGGGAGTCTAGTTTGTTTTCATTTAATGTAAGCTTTTTTTTTTATGCCGGTAACAATAAGTGATCTAAGAATTGGACATGGTGGAAGTGCAAAGGGAACCAGCAAATGCCTGCGTGTGTGTGCAGACTTCATTCATGTGCATTCCAAACATGCACGTTTAAGTATACACCAGTCATACATACATACCTTGCTCCTTCACAGTGTTACTGAAGAGCAGTGATTTTTAATTATTCTGTTTCAGAGTAACCTGGAAGGCTTATTAAAAGGCAGATTGTGTTCCTGTATATTTAGACAAATGAGTTAAAAAGTTACGTTCACATGAAAACCTACACTCTTATGTTTATAGCAGATTCAATCGTAATTGCCCAAATTTGGGAGCAACCAAGATGCCCATTAATAAGTGAATGTACATCCATATCATGGCATTTCGTGCAGCAGTAAAAAGAGATGAGCTGTCAAGCTGCGAAAAAAGGGTGGCAGAGCCTTTAGTGCGTATTGCTGAGTGAAAGAAGCCAGCCTGATTAAAAACCACCTGTATGAGACCAAAAGGTCAACAGTGACTCAAAAGCCAAGGTGAGAAGATAAGGGGGCAGGGAAACTAAAATTGGACAAACAGAACACAGTTAAAGAGAATGTTGACACATCCTGATAAATGGAATTAGGATCACTGAACAATTTGTGTGGAAATTGTCAAATGGGAATCTGACTTCCTGTGTAAACTTTCACCAAAAACTCAATAAAATATTATTATTTAAAAAAAAAGTTAGCCTGAAAATGTTATATACTATATGATGCCAAATATATGACAGTCTAGAAAAGGCAAGACTCTGAGAGAGTAAAAAGACCAGTGATTGCCAGGGGTCCAGCGGACGTGGGGAGGGGCAAGTAGGCAGAGCGCAGGGCGTCTTCAGGGCAGTGAGATGATTCTGTGTGGTCCTTTAACGGTGGACATGTGGTATAATGGGTTTCGGTAGTGTTATGAATTGCCCAAACCCATAGGACTGTGTAACATAAGGAGTAAATGCTAATATGAACTGTTAGTTGTTAATTACATACCAGCATTGGTTCATCAGTTGTAACAAATATACCACAGGAGAGCAAGGTGTTAATAATAGGAGGAACTGTGGATGAGGAAGAGGAGGTGTATGGGAACTCCCTATACTTGCTGTACACTTCTTCTATAAACCTAAAATTGTTCTAAACAATAAAACCTATTTAAACAAACAAACAAACAAACAAACAAACATCTTGAAGCATATTGCCAGACCTCACTCCCAGAGTTTCTAATTCAGGATGCTTTGGGTGGGGCCCAAGAACTTGGTTTTCTAACAGGTCCCCAGGTGGTGCACTACCTTTTTTTATATGCTAAGAGGTTCTTAAGCAGAGGCTCTCAGAGTGTATTCAAATTTATATGCTAAGGTATTTTTGTTGGAAAGGTGGTCCTTTCTTTTATTCTCTACATAGAATAAGTGTTCAGTCCTTTTCTAGTTGTCTGGCTAAGCATTGTGGGGGAATTGATCTGACAGTCTGATTACTTATAAACAGGTTGTCAAGTAATCCTCCTTAATTTAGTTTACCTCCTTAATTTAGTTTTATTGACTATGAAAGGCTTTTGACTGTGTGGATCGTAACAAATTATGGGTAACATTGTGAAGAATGGGAATACCAGAACACTTAATCGTGCCCGTGCAGAACCTGTACGTAGACCAAGAGGCAGTTGTTTGAACAGAACAAGGGAGCACTGAGTGCATTAAAATCAGAAAAGGTGTGAGTCAGGGTTGTATCCTTTCACTGTACTTAGTCTGTATGCTGAGCAAATAATCTGAGAAGCTGGACTATATGAAAAGAATGTGTCACCAGAATTGTAGGAAGACTCATTAACAACCTGCCTTATGCAGATGACAAAACCTTGTTTGCTGAAAGTGAAGAGGATTGAAGCAGTTACGGATGAAGATAAAAGACCACTGCCCTCGGTATGGATTACGCCTCAACATAAAGAGAACAAAAATTCTCACACGTGGACCTATAAGCAACATCATGATAAGTGGAGAAAAGATTGAAGTTGTCAAGGATTTCATTTTACTTGGCTCCACAATTAACACCCATGGAAGCAGCAGTCAAGAAATCAAAAGACACATGGCATCGGGCAAATCTGCTGCAAAAAACCTCTTCAAGGTGTTGAAAAGCAAAGATGTCACCTTGAAGACTAAGGCGCGCCTGACCCAGTTGCCTCATATGCATGTGAAAGCTGGATAATAAATAAATAAGATCAAAGAAGAATTGATGCCTTTGAAGTGTGGTGTTGGTGAAGAATATTGAATATACCGTGGACTGCCACAAGAATGAATAAAAATCTGTCTTAGAAAACATACAACCAGAATGCTCCTTGGAAGTGAGGATGGCGAGACTTCATCTTATGTACTTTGGACGTGTTATCAGGAGGGATCAGTTCCTGGAGAAGGACATCATGCTTGATGAAGAAGAGGGTCAGTGAAAACGAGGAAGACTCTCAACGAGATGGATTGACACAATGGCTGCAGCAATGGGCTCAGACATAGCAAAGATGGTGAGAATGGCACAGGACTGGACAGTGTTTTGTCCTGTTGTTGTACATATGGTCGCTATGAGTGGGAACTGACTGGACAGCACCTAACAACAACAATGTTAAAAAAAAAAAAAAAGGTTAAATAAATTTTAATACTGTAACCCTACAAAGTATTAGTATTTCAACATGAAATAAGTATAAAAATTATTAATGATACACTTTTAAATTGTTTTTCCTATGAAATTTGAAATCTGGTGTGTGTGTTACACTCACAGCATGTCTCATTTTGTACAAGTCGCATTTCAAGTATCCATTCAACAAGCAGCACAGGTGGCTGCTGTATTGGGCAGCACAGTTAGACACTTCCTCACCTCCGTCACTACGAAAGGTTTTGTTGACACCATTTTCAGATTGCAGTGGCTTTTGCCATGTAACTAAGGTTGGCTTGTAGCTCTCCCTGCAGTCAACTTAGGTTTTAATTTTAAATTGCCGAGTCCTTTATCCTTCATCAATCAGCTTTGTAGCCTCCAAAATGCTGAGGCCATTGTCTTCTCTGATTTGAGTCATTTTTGACCAGGAACAGGGAGTGAAAAGGCGTGTCCACCGTCTTTACCCTGGAGCTGTAGTTTTGGTTTCTTGATTAGTTAGTGATTTTAACCTCGACGTCGTATCATGTGGCATGACACCAGGAGAATATTTTCTCTATTGTCAGTGCAGGGCTTGCTTGTTCAAATGCTGTGAAACTCGCATATTTGTTATGTATCAGATAAGAAGCTTGTTTCCATTTATTTGTGTTTATACTAAAGTCTTTTTCCGTGGTCAGATGTGTCCCCAGGATTCCTACTGAACTGTGTTGGAATGGTTTGGGCCTGGGAGTAAGGAATTTTAATTTGCCCTAGCACTGATTTGATAAAGGAAGTGGTCTTCCTGTTTAGTTTTCGTAGTGACTTTGATACTTGTTAACTTTTATAGTTTTTAATCCAAGTTAGAGATGGGCCTTTAAGGAGGGTAAAAACAGACGTTTCTGTACTCCTTTACTTCCCACTGTGGCTTTGATGGCTTTTTGACTTTGGCTTGTGTATCTTGTCACCAGACATGTTCTCCATATGGGTAAGAGCTGCCCTACTCTCAGTTGGCCAGAGAGATAAATCTAGAAGCATTGATACATTTTTCCTTGGCTGGGTCTGCTGAACAGTTCAGCGTCTATGTCAACTTTGCTACACTTTCTGGTCTTCTGTAAGCTGTTCAGGCCTTCCCGCACCCCAGAAATAAAACTAACTGCTTTACCAATACAAGTTTAGCTGCATTTAAAATGCCTAGTTGGATGGACTCAACTGGTGTAGGCTGTGGTTCGTGTGGTCCATGAATCCTTTGGACCGGTATTTTCCTGTGTCTTTGATGGTGCCCGGCTACCACCATTGACTGCTGTGACAGGGATCACACTAGAGGGTCCTGTGCAGAGCGGGAGAAAAATGTAGAAGAAAATTCAAATTCACAAAAGAAGATAAGACTTAATGGTCTAATAGAGGCTGGAGGAACCCCCAAGACAATGGCCCCTGGACACCTTGCTCACTCAGAACTGAAGCCATTCCCAAAGTCCACCTTCTGGCCAAAGATTACACAGGCCTATAAAACAAACAATAACACACATGGGGAACATGCTTCTTAGGTCAGTCAAGTATATAAGACCACATGGCCAACACCTGCCCAAAAGCAAAGACGAGAAGGCAGGAAGGGACAGGAAACCTGGAAGAACGGACACAGAGAACCCAGGGTGGAAAGGGAAAGGGGGACAGTGCTGGCATTTTGCAGGGATTGCAACCAGTGTCACAAAACAATTTGTGCATAAATTTTTGAATAAGAACCTAATTTTTGCTGTAAACCTTCACCCAAAACACAATTAAAGAAGAAAAGAAAAAACCCTAGTTGGAAACATTAGATTAAAATCCATACATTAAGTAGCCTTATTTTTCTGATTCATATGCTTGATTAGTTTAGCTTTGTGGTTTTGAGACTTTCAGTCTAAACTTTCTCATTGAGATACATTATAGGTAGTTAGTTGATACACAGTCAAATTCCAGCTCATGAAATAATTAGAGTGAAATCTAAAGCAGATTTGACTGTGGTGCTGTCTTCTGGAATATATACACAATAACCCAGGTTTATTATCTTCAGACTTAACGAACATTGAGTTCTACAGTGGATTGGCAGAAGGTGGGATGTGTAGGTGGTTAATGTAATTTTTTATTTCCCCATGATTACTGTTTAAATGAATTCCTGTTATGTGATATTGTCAATCTGTCATTCAAATAAATATTCATACACACATTAACCTCAGCAAAGAGATGCTTCATCCAGGGAGTGAACTGAGTCATTCACGGTGTTTTCTAAATGCCTTATCACAGTCATGGAACTGAATATATACGAATAGCGTAGAAGTAGTGATGATTGCAAATTTCTCTCATGTGTAAGTATGTTTCTTGTTTCTTCACAGGGATCTTCGCTTTAACAGAATTAGAGAGATCCAGCCTGGGGCATTCAGACGGCTGAGGAACTTGAATACATTGTAAGTTGAAACATTTCATTGGAATCCAACAGAAAAAAAAAAATACAAAACATACATACATACATATATATATGTATCTTGTTATGCCATTTGTCTGGAGGTATAGAGGAACCCTGGTGGCCCATTGGTTAAAGCCATTGACTGCTAACTGAAAGGTCCGCAGTTCTAAACAACCAGCAGCTCTGTGGGAGAAAGACGTGGCCGTTCACTTCTGTGGAGATTTACAGCCTTGGAAACCCTACAGGGTGACTGTGAGTTGGAGTCAGCTGAACGGCAGTGGGTTCGGTTTTGGTACATCTTCAGTAGTATGGCCGGCTCTTCATTGTCCATCTTGATTGGGCACGATGGGGAAAAGCAGAGACCAAGACAGAGAGAAGTACATGCAAATGAAAATTTCAGGCCTGCAGACTCTTGTGTTTGTCCGCAGTTTGTTCATCCCTCTGCCTATATTGGGCATAATCCATAAAAGCAACCAAGTGACCCCCTTTTCTTTATTTGTGCGGTTCATTATTGTATCAGTTTTGCCTCTTTTTAGAACAGGCTTGATTACACCCGCTCGTTCATGTCTTTGATTGCAAGGCTGAGAAGGATGCACTGCTCCTGAACTCAGCGCGTACACTGGAGAACGTTTAAGGCAGCCCATTGCACCCCAGCATTCAGACCTCAAAGGGGGAGCTAAGGAGACAGACGTGCCCGTCGTTTGAATGACTCTGCAGCAGGCCTCATGTTGCTGTAGAGCACACTTAGTATCTTGGAAAGCTTGTCCCTCTTGGCTCTTCTACCCCAGGACAGCAAGTGATGGGACAGTGCAGGGAAACAGGAGTGAGAACTGTGTCACCTTTTAACCTTGACCTCTGGGGGCAGATCACTTAGCTGTGCTGTGTAGCAGTTTCCTTATCTGGGAAAATGAATGGCTCATTGAACTAGATGGCGTACTTTTAATTATGCATCTGACTAAACCAAAAACCCGTTTCCATCAAGCCAATTCTGACTCACAGTGACTCTATAGGACAGAGTAGAACTGCCCCATAGAGCTTCCAAGGAGCGCCTGGTGGATTGGAACTGCCAGCCTTTTGGTTAGCATCCATAGCACTTAACCACTATGCCACCAGGGTTTTCCCACATCTGACTAGACCATTCTGCAATTCTATGATTGCCTTTAAAATTAGCCTGCCGAAGTAGAAAATCTAAGAGAAAGCAGGAGAAGGATTATGCTTCTTTGTACAGGAGACCCAGAAACCCTGGTAGTGTAGTGGTTAAGAGTGATAAAGGCTTACAGCTGCTAGGCAAATGGTCTGCAGTTCAAGTCCACCAGGTGTTCCATGGAAACCCTATGGGGCAGTTGTACTCTGTCCCATAGGGTTGCTGTGAGTCAGAATTGACCCGATGGCAATGGGCATGTTTTTTTTTTTGTATAGGAGACCCAACCTGTTGCCATCGAGTCGATTCTGACTCACAGCAACCCTACAGGACAGAGTAGAACTGCCCCATAGGATTTCCAAGGAGTGGCTAGCAGATTCGAACTGCCAACCTTTTGATTAGCAGCTGAGCTCTTAACCACTGTGCAACCAGGGCTCTGTTTTGTATAGGAGAGAGAGACTTATTTCTTTATTGTATTCAAAGGTTATAAAAATGTGAGGTGATACGGATAGTCATTACTTCAGAAAATTTGTAATAATGAAAGTTAAATACTTAAAATGCTATTTGTCGTTAATAGTTTAACATTTACTGTGTGCTGATACGCAGGTCCATGGCTTAATAATTTTATGCTTCTCTTTAAGACTATAGGAATGTTGTTTCATAATACAATTTAGAATTTTTATTTTTTTCTAATTCTTATCGAAACTTTTCTCATAGGCTTCTCAACAATAATCAGATCAAGAAGATACCTAGTGGATCATTTGAGGACTTGGAAAATTTAAAATATCTGTAAGTTAATGATCAGTTCTTTAACCTAAAAGCTTCTGCTATATATATTTAAACTATTTAATCATTGAGCTAAATTATCTCCTGTTTATGAGTTATTATAAATACATTCATTTAAAGAGATTTTATGTTCAGAAGGTGAGTGAAATTTTGGCTGCAGTTGTTAAAGTGGGTTTCCATCAGTATACACTGTGTGATTTTTAGTGTTTAGCTATTAAGCCTTTAGTTACATAAACCAAAAACCCATTACTCCAGAACTGCACCAAACAGTATCCAAGGAGCAGCTGGTGGATTTGAACTGCTGACTTTTTGGTTAATAGCCAGGGCACAGTGGGTAAGAGCTGTAGCTGCTGAATAAGATTAAAATGCATAGCCACTGAAAATCATTTTAGGAGTAATAATGCAAGATTCTTGAGATGGAAGATGTAACTTATACTTAGTTGCTAACATGAATAACTGACCTAAGTTTTGCAAAATACAAGCTTTCATAGCCTTTTAAAATTGCTGAATCACTCAGGCCTGTCCAGCTGTATGTGAAAAATAGATGTAAATTATAAATACAATTGGAATTTCACCAATACTTGCTAATTCTAACAGCATTCCTCCAAGTGGGTTTCACTTCTTTATGTAATTAAATTTTATTTTACTATTAAAATTGATTTTATTTATTATCATTAAAAAATTCTGTTTGCTCAAGTCTGTTTTGCAGTTTACAAATGATCTCTTCAGAAAGTACTGGTTTTGTACACTTAAAAGTCACTTATTTTAAAATTGGGAAGAATTAAGAAAAATACTCAGGTTTAATTCTTGGTTCTAAACAAATTGGAAGCCTATGTCATGTGCCATTAACAAGTTATTCTTAATTTTAGACTTAGATAACTTTTCAAATATAGCCACTTAACGAGGGATTTATATCAATGATATTTATGTCATAAGTGAACCTAAACATTAGTTATGGTGATTTTTTAAAAACAGTTCTATTGCTAATGTTGATGGATATTTTGCAGTTTGTTTAGATTTTTTTTAGTTGTGTCACTGGTTCCTAGCCACAGAGCTAATTTTAATCCGTTTATTCAAATATATTCAGCTCAGTGAATGTATATGAAAATACTACAAATAAATATTTCTTGACCATCCTTTTTGACCTAGTACGTTAATTTTTAATTCTCTGTGAACACTACTAAACCTATTTGGACTCACTTTTAAAATGAAGAACAAACAAACAAAAAAAAGAACAGGTCTCCTATTTATACTCTGAGTTTTTATGTGTTTGCTTTATTATTATTATAATTTAAATGCTGCATAGGTTCCAAGGAGGGGCTTTTGATTTCTTGCAAAGCCTATCCAGGTAGCTGATAGCCAGCATTCATATCGCATGGCTTTTTCTTTGTTAATAGTTCATTTTTATTTTGGGTTACTTAAGAGCTTACTATTTACTTTGCAAACATTTTGAATGTTAAATAGTTTGGGATACTCTGTTTTAAATGATACTTTTTAAACCTTGACTACTGACCACGTACTCTCAAGGCATCCACGTTCCAACCCTTCTTCTTTCTCTTCTCCAAAACGCACCTGTGATTCCTGCTGGCAGTAGATAACACGGATCATAGAAGGTGGAAGTGAAGCAGTAGGTCACTAGTCAAGGGAGGACGTGCATCACTCTGAGAAAAAAAGACAGAAAGCAAGGAGAGAGCTATAAAGAGGGGATGGAAAGGTGACTCGTTTATCCAGCTATTTGGAATTGCCAATTTTGTTCTTCTCCAGATCCCTTAGAATCGATGGCATTGGTAGAATACATTAAGATAACCCTGTTTAGGAGACTGTGTAGCAGTATAATTTAAATTCTTAAGAACGCTCCTGAATTTATTATTTCAACCTGGTCTATTCAGTGTGTATGTGAGCATCAAACTGTATTTTTATTAGTTGAATATTCTGGTATTTCCTGAAACCCTGTTATTTCTGCTGTGGCCAGAAATGTTTGTAATTGTGAAATTAACTCTTGAGATACGGTCAAAAGGTCAAGTCTATGAAATAGAAAATTACTTATAACTTATTATTAGCTCAGTTAGTGCCTGGTTCTTATGAGAACAAATTATGCCTCAGTGTGTTTATAAACATTTAGTCATGGATATTTGATTGAATTGTTTTATGTGCTCTTTAAAATAATTCCTTTACTCTGTTGTTTTTTTTTTTTTTAGTGCATGCACTGTGATATTAGTATTGATATTCTGTTTTGTTTTTAAGAAATAGGCACAGAAATCTACGTTCAGACTTATCTTCCATACCAAAACCCAAACCTGTTGCCACTGAGTCGATTCCGACTTACAGTGACCCTATAGGACAGAGTAGAGCTGCCCCATATGGTTTCCCAGGAGCGGCTGGTGGATTCAAACTGCCGACCTTTTGGTTAGCAGCCAGGTTCTTAACCACTGCATCACCAGGGCTCCTACCTTCTGTAGGATTAATAATAACTGATGCCTAGACAGTTACTATGTGCCAGGCAGTATTCTAAGAGCTTTAAATCTATTAATTTACTTAATCTTCACAACCATCCTGAAAGGTGCTGCTATTTATTTCCATTTTATAGAAGAAGAAGGGAAAAAAAAAAAAAAAACTCAAAACAAAAAAGGCCAGAGGCACAAAAAAAGTTAAATGTCTTATTCAAGATCACACAGCTAGGAAATGGCAGCTCAAGGGTTCAAACCCACGCAGCCTGGCTGAGTAACTGCCAAACTCTGCCTCTGAGTGCTGCCACTGGGCTGCCCCTTGGTAGGGACATTTTGGCTGGTTTATATTCAGGCTTGTAATTCTTTGCGGGGAAGCCTTAGCAAGTTTGCAAACGGGGAGAAATGAGAACCATTTAGATGGATTGCAACAATTAAAGATAGCAGAGCAGGCCCTTTTAAGCTTGGTCCCCACTGAGCATTACTCTAATTAAGGCACATTTGGACCTACTGTCTTCCTGAAAATGAAGTATGCAGCATTATAAGCAGTGAGACAAAAAAAAGTGTGTTTAGCAGAATAGGTAGGTGAAAATTCATTCACTGAGTACCAGAAAAGAAGTTTCTGCCTAAAGTCAAAATTAGGAAAAGCGCAGATTTTGATTTGTGCATCTACCTAGATCGAAATCGAAGCCAGCCTGATTATAGGAGATGCCAGTGGCACATACCTATGTGTCTGAGTATAGAATTTATCTTTTATTTAAATCAAAATTCTTGTGGTTCACTGGAGCTTAACTGCTATCCAAAAAACAAAACAAACTCATTGCTATCGAGTCAGTTCGTACTCACAGAGACCCTATAGGACAGAGTAGAACTGTCCCCATGGGGTTTCCAAGGCTGTAATCTTTAAACAGGTAGACTGCCACGTCTTTCTTCCTTGGAGCGACTGGTAGGTTGGAACCGCCTACCTCTCAGTTAGCAGCCAAGTGCTTAACCCCTGCGCCACCAGGGCTACTTACTGCTGTAGAACTGTATATCGAAAGAAGAAGAATAATTTCTGACACATGAAAATAATATAAAATTCTAATTTCAGTGCCATAATAAAGCTTTACTGGAACACAACCATGCTTACTCGTTGACATGTTGCCTGTGGCGACTCTTGAGTTACAATGGCAGGGCAGTTGTGACAGAGACCATAAGGGCCATGGAAGTTAAAATATGTGCATTCCAGCAATTGAGAGAAACAGTTTGCAACACTTGGCCTAACCTATCAAGGATGAAGACATACCAAAGTATTACAATTCAAAAGTATCGTCATCCCAGAAAGAACTATAAAACCATGTATACTAACGATGACTTGATTTCAGCACAGTTTTCCTTATAATAGTTCTCTAGCAGCAAGTCCTATATACGGTTTAGTCCTACTATACGGTTGGCAAACTCTTTCTCTAAATTGCCAGAAAGTACCTCTCTTAATCAAGAGGCAGACGAACCAGTAAGCAGGGTACACCACATGGCTTACAGGAAGCAAGGTATGCACAGGATTGACTGTGTTTACTTACTAATCCGTGGTGCTCAGTTTCACACAAGTAAGCCAGTGCTTACCTTGCCTATTGGGTAATCCATTCCCGCAGACCTTATGGTCTCTATTGCAACCGCCCAGCCACCGTAGTCAACATGTAAGTGAGTAAATGGGGCTGTGTTCCAGCAAAGCTTTATTATGCACCGAGATTTGAATTTTTTATTATTCTCGTGTGTCACAAAGTATTCTTCTTTTGATATTTTTTAACCATTAAAAAATATGAAAACCATTCTTAGTTTATAGGCTATAAAAAAGTGGGTGGTAGGCCAGTTTATGTGATTCCTCTGGTATGCCATTATTGCTTCAGTTTGATGAGACTAGAATTCTTGGTCGGTGAGTAATTCAATACATCATTTAGTCTCTGTATTGTTTACTCCTTAAATCCTTTCTGGATATTTGAAAACTGTATTAATATCAGTTGTAAAATCTTACATTTAATGGATTTTTTTTTTTCCTCTGAAGATGAGCATTTTACACGTTAGTGGGGAAAAGGTCCTGTTTTATTCAGGCTGTGAAGAGAATGTGTTTTCAACAATTCATAAGTCATAGGTCAAGAACCTATAGATTATGTGATGGAAGGGTTTGCTTAACTTCAGTTTGGACCATTCACTATTGATCCATTCGAGATTTCCTTTTAGAAAGGAAGGGAAATGTCTGAGAGGAACCGTACTTAACTGTGTAAACGTTTTGTTTGTATTCTAATATGACCATTAATTTGAAAACTGTCTCCACGTGTCAACTGAATTCTCCTTTTCCACCTTAAGTTATTACCTCTTGTTTGTGTACTAATACTCCCCAATGTTTCTTGTTTCAGCTATTTGTACAAGAATGAAATCCAGTCAATTGACAGGCAAGCATTTAAGGGACTTGCCTCTCTAGAGCAACTGTAAGTGCCTTTTCTCTTCTGTGCTTTAGCTTCTTTGATGCCACCTGCCTTTTTGCCTCTCTTAGGGAACAAATGAACTCTGCATGATGCATGAGTATACTAAATGGGATGCAGGTAGCTAGACCCAATAGTATGTGCATGAAAATGAAAAAGCAGTAAATTCACTTGTTATTTATCCATCTATCCATCCATCCAACCATCCATTCATTCATTTAGTAGATATTTATTGGGTTTCTACTATACACCAGATCCTGTGCCATGCATTAATGAACAAAGAAGAATAAGCCAGATTCCTTGTCTTGATGGTGTTTATAATTTAATGGGAGAGAAACATGCAAGCAAAGGTTGTTAGTGGTAGAAATTTCAAGGGCAAAGGAGAATGAGGATGTTTTTATTGTACACTGTTTCGTTTTTGTAACTGAGCATAGTGCCATTTACTTTTCCTCAATCGTGATGCCATTATTTTGGAGAAAACAAATTTTATCAGAGTTTATCCATTTATAGTTAGCATACGTTAAACGTAATTAAGTTTGCAACAAAATTGAGTTTGTTCTTTTAGCCTCATGACATCCTACTTCGTTGTGAAGTCAGCACGTTGATTTTATTGAAAGTTTTTTTTTGGTTTGTTACCTTGGCCAGCCATCTTTTAAATTAGCTGACCTGATTCCTGAGAGTTTCCAGTTATCATGCACTTTTACTGAAGTGGATGGAAAACAGCTGACGTTTGGTGTAATGTAGGATGACTTTCTTCTGCTACAACAGTTTATTTGTTTTCATGATTCATTGGCTGACTGGGCCCAGAAAGATTTTCAAAGAATTTAAGGCAGATTTGGGGAGAGAACCCACGCTGAAGCCTTGTGTGTTAGAAGCACACATGATGCTCATGTATTAAAATAAGTGTTTATCCAAGTAAGAACTGCTTTCCTGTGCTTGTTGCACAAGTCATAAAATGTATTTGAGAAGTTGTATAGAAGAAGTAGGAGCCCTGGTGGCCTAGTGGTTAAAGCACTAGGCTGCGAACCAAAAGGTTGATGGTTCGAACCCACCAGCTGCTCCACGGAAGAAAGATTGGCAGTTTGCTTCCGTGAAGATTACAGCACTGGAAACCCTGTGAGGCAGTTCTACTCTGTCCTACTGTAGGGTCGCTCTGAGTCAGAATCAACTAGATGGCGATGGGTTTTTGGTTTATATAAAGAGTAATATAGTTTCTGCTTCGGAAAGAATGAAACAAAAAAGTTTAAGTTATAGCAAAAACTATGGAACTACCTAAAGACACGTAGACGCAGGGAGAGCTTACAAAGGGACACTTGTGTTTAGCAAGCTTTTAATACAGTGGGAAGCAGTACGATGATCACAGCAGACGGTGATAAAATCACAGCTAAGATTCCCATGAGCTAGAAGACCAGCGTTAGGTGACACTAATTCAGCTTTAAGCACCGCCACTACAGCACCGGGGTGTCTAGCTTCGGAAACCCTGGTGGAGGAGTGCTCAAGTGCTACTGCTGCTAACCAACAAAAGGCCAGCAGTTTGAATCTACCAGGTGCTCCTTGGAGACTCATGGGGGCAGTTCTGTTCTGTACGGTCACTATGAGTCGGAATCGACTCGACAGCAATGGGTTATGGGATTCTACCTTTGGGAGGAGGTAAGTTGAGCATTATTTTTAAGGGAGAAACGGGCAGTGTCTGGGAAGGAAATAGAAGGAGTAGCATATATATGAAGACTTTTAGACAATAAACATTTTGGTGATTATAGGGAGAGCGTTTTGAGTCAGTTTGGCTGCCTTCAAGATTAGATGAGTTAGGGGTCTCAGCCACTGAGGCTTTTGTTTCATTTGATAAACATCGTTGAGTATCTGAGGGAAATAGACAATTAGAACGGAGTGTCCACCTTCAGGGAGTGCCCTGTCTGGGGAGGAGATAAGCATGTCCTCAAAGACCTCGGTTGAGATGTGATCACTGACCTGTGTTTGGAGTGCTGAGTACAGGGGGAGGGAGCGGTTAGCTCTGGATCTCGGCTAACTGCATCCAGTGGAGCTCCTTCTTCAGATCCAAGCTGCTGATGAATACACGCTTTCTAGGCAGCCAGGGGTGAGATTGATAAGCACAGAGCCTCTCTGAAGCAGTTTAGACTTGTGTCCTGATAAGCCAGGCTAATGGGAAGATGTCTGAGTCACGAAGGAAAAGGCAAAGAAGCAGAGCCCCCATGCAAAGGCTGCGAGGGGCTGTGAGGGCCCCTGGGGGGGTCCAGCTCCCTGGTGTCTACGTGAGCAGCCTTTTGGACTGGGGAGCTCCTTGTGGGGCCATTGTCCCGTATCAGAAAACGTGCTTTGCCAGAGTTAGGAAACATGGATTTGAGTTCAGCAACGATTTAAATGTATTTGGGAAGAGAGAAGTCACTCTTAGGCCTTTAGTCCTTAGTTTCCTCAAGTGTCCAGTGGGAGGGTTGGGTGAGATGACACCCAGGCTCTTTGGAGCTCCGGCAGCCCTGTTATTGTTAGTCGCTGTCCGTTCAGCTCCTACCCATGCCGACCTTGTGTGCATCAGAGTGAAACCTTGCCTGGGTCCTGTGTCCTCCTCACAGTCTCATGTTCCAGACTGTTGTGCCTATTTGGGCAATCCATTTCATGCAGGGTCTCCCTGGACCTTGTCCCTTTACTTCACCAAGCATGATGTCTTCCTTCAGCAATTGTTCCTTTTTGATGACAAGTCCAAAATAAGCCAGTCAAACAATGTTCTGTTGTGATCCCTAAGGTCTTTACTGACTAATTTTTGGAACTAGGTGACCAGGCCTTTTTTCCTAGTCTCTCTTAATCTGGAAGCTCTTAGGAGAAGCTCCCAGCACCCCTCGGACTCTGTATATCCCTGACAGTAATTTTTCTTGAGTGCCTTTTAGGGTGGAATGCTTAAGTCACACCTACTCAGCCTTTTTCCTGGCCCAGCCTTTACCAAGGGTTCCAGGCGAATGCATTTTTTAAAAAAGTGACTATAAAATGGAGACTTTTGCATTTTTCCCCTTCTTTTCTTGATTAACCCCTACTTATTCTTCAAGGCTTAACGCAGGTCTCCACACATGCCCAGGCTAGACTAAAAGTATCTCCTCCATGCATCATACGTTGTGTTAATATTATCTGTTTTGTGTGTCTGCCTCCTTGACCGGTCTCAGCTGCATGCAGTGAGGGACCATGATTTATTTATTAGAACATTACCTAACATGTAGAAGATGCTCCATAAATGTTATTAAAAAAAAATTTTTTTTTGATTCCTTCTCCATCTTTGCTACAGATACTAACATGTGACAGTCACTGATTTTTGACTTTCTTTCCTTTTCCTGCTCCAGTTCCTCCTGCCTTTTCTCACATTTCCCCCACAAGAGAGGTGTAACAAGCACAGAAATATCCACCTGAGAAAGCAAGAGAAAAAGTAGGAAAGGGCAGTTCCAAAATGGAAGGAAAGTCTGATAGGGTGCCCAGAGTCCTTTGGCCACATTGGGTATGGTTGCAGATGTTCTCAGAAACTTGAGAAATGACTGCGTGGTGGTTCTGACTGGTGATCTGTCCAGGGAAAGAGCCACAGAAGAAGCAGGACAGAGAACATAGGCTGTCGAAGGTGGCTGATAGGGAGGTTAAAGTAATTTCAAAAAGCTAATAAAATCTCTAATCGGTAATGTCTGGGTTTTTTGTTTTTTTTTTTTTAATTGTACTTTTGATGAAGGTTTACAGAACAAACTAGTTTCTCATTAAACAGTACACGTATTGTTTTATGACATTGGTTAACAACTCCGTGACATGTCAGTACTCTCCCTTCTCAAGTTTGAGTTCCCTATTACCAGCTTTCCTGTCCCCTCCTGCCTTTTAGTCCTTACCTCAGGGCTCGGGTGCCCCTTTGGTCTCATTTTGTTTTATGGGCCTGTCCAACCTTTGGCTGAAGGGTGGACCTCAGGAATGACTTCATTACTGAGCTGAAAAGGTGTCCGGGGGCCATATTCTGAGGGTTTCTCCAGTCTCTGCCAGGCCAGTAATTCTGGATTTTCTTGAGTTAGAATTTTGTTCTACATTTTTCGCCAGCTCTGTCTTGGACCCTCTATTGTGATCGCTGTCAGAGCAGTCAGTGGCAGTATCCTGGTACCATTGTCTGGGATGACTTTTGACAAAGCTTTCTTTTATTTGGACTTACGATAAAGACCTGTAACTCCTGATATTTCAATCCTGTTACTCTGATTGGTCCCCAGAATCTTTAGAAGTAGAATACATGTGTGCTGATTGGCAGTGAACGTATGAGCGGGTAGCTGTCTTCCTGCTGTATGTGGAGAGGAGGTTTACGCTGCAGAAGTGCTAACCTGGTCATCTACAAACCCCAGTTAGTAGGATGATTGTGTCATATGTTTTAAGGACAAAAAAAAAAAAAAGCACCGATTTTCAAAGTGACAAACCAGTGTTCAGGATAGCAATATTCAGGAAAACTGGAAGAAATCTGTTATACCAAAAAAAGAATACATTTTGGAATGTAAGGAGGCATCTTGAATGGGAAGAATGATAAACTCTGGATATTTTATAAAATTAAAGAACATACGAGGAAATGCTATGTCTTAATCCCATGTCATTTTCTTGTATTGCTCCTGTAATTGTTTAGTTAGCTGACAATATACTTATTCTTAGTGGTAAATTAAAGTATGTGTTGATTTCCCCTCCCAAATTAGTATATAAGTTAGAATATTTAATGGTGATATTTATATATTTCTATATGTGTTATAATTAAGATTATGTTGGTTTTCTTTAACGATAGGGCCATATATTTTGAAAGGAAACAAAATAGGCCTGGAGGAGCATCCTGCTAGAGTCGGCGTGTCTAGATCTATAGTTTACATTTTATGACCATCTATACCCAACTTTCAGTTTTATTTAATCTTCCTATTTTAGTATTTCATTTGTCTTCCATACACTATAGGAAATCTAGAGGGTTACCTGTTGATTTCTGAATTTGAGATTACTTAGAAAAACCAAAAAAAATTTTAGCGGAAAATTTGCATTAAAAAAAAAATTAAAATAGTTTTAAATGATGTTTCTTTTCCCTTTTAAAAAAACTTCTCTAGATACCTGCACTTTAATCAGATAGAAACTTTGGACCCAGAATCATTTCAGCATCTACCAAAGCTTGAAAGGCTGTAAGTTGCTTTTTGTTCTTTCACCTGATGTTTTTACTTGAAGATCTTCGGTGTCTGGGTTTTGCTCATTGGCTTTACAGAATTGAGGACATTATCTGTTCAAATACCTGAAAACTGTTCTGGTGCAAAACCTGTGTTCCTAGAATAATTAACAGTGCAGCAGCTGGGCTTATAATTTGTTTCTATTTGGAAATGATGATAAAAGGGCGGGGAGGGCGGGATCCAGGGGTGATTACCATTGTTGTCAGATTCTTTTGTGTTAAATAAATGTAATCACTGAAATATGGATAAAAGCTGGTATATTAGACTGTTTATTCTCTTTTCTACACGGCTGAGAAATACTTCAAAAAGTTGGTTTGTTATATTATTTCTTTCAACAGATTTTTACATAACAACCGAATTACACATTTAGCTCCAGGGACTTTTAATCACTTGGAATCCATGAAAAGATTGTAAGTATAATACCTTTTGTGTGACTTTTTCAGCAAAGCCTAATTTCTCCCTCTCCTCCATTTATTTGCCTGATCCCTTGTATTGGGGTTCTTGAAGCGCGTATAACCATCAGAATTTGCATCAGGAAAGAGTGCCAACATACAGAGGGTGGATTAAACCAGTTAGAATGTAAAACAGAATTCAGATGTGACTCAGTGAATGTGGTAGTAAATTAGTCTTTCCATTGAGACTGTGAGGTCAGTAGCCAAAATTAGGAGAGAAGACCTTTTTTTTTTTTAAACCATCTTTGAGTTCTTTAAGTTAACTTTTCATACAGTGGTGTATAATAATTTACTGGTGGAGGTAAAATCAGTCTAGAAGGAATCTCTGTACTGTATTCCATTCTTTTTATTTGAGATGTACATAAAATTAAACTATATCGAACAGACTGAAGTCTACCTGGTTTTTAAAGGTCTCATATATATGTGATACTGAGTAATCTCTTACACCAGACTTAGGCTGTTTTAGTACTGATAAGGTTATTTGACATGCTTCTTGGGTTTTCCTTCTGACCTTGAAGGTCGTTATTCTCAATTCAATCTTTCTGAGTGCCCGTTGTTGCTGGGTGCTGCCCAGCTGATTCCGGCTTACAGCGACCCAGTGTGTCGGAGTAGGACTGCTCCACAGGGTTTCCTAGGCTGTAATCTTGACGGAAGGAGAGCACCGGGTCCTTCTCCCGTGGAGCCTCTGGTTGGGTTTGAACCACCAACCCTTCTGTTAGCAGCTGAGTGCTTAACCATTGTGCCACCAGGGCACCTTTACTGAGCGCCTACTTTGTAGAAATTCAGGAAACAAACAGAAAAGTAGAAGAAACAAACCTGGATCCAGTAGTGATTTTGTTTGTTCTTTTATCTTTTCAGTGAAATAAGACAAAAACCTTCAAAACTATTTAAAATTTTTTTCTTTAAGATAAAGAAATCACCAGCCAAAATAAAAACTCTATTCTAGGTGAGAAGACATGATACATCTTTCATATTTAATAAAGGAGAGTAGCAAAGAAATTGCCAGGTAAATACTCCAGAAAAGACCCAAGTAGGGCTCAGGGCAGGCAAAAAACCAAAACCTGTTGCAGTTGAGTCAGTTCTGACTCATGGTGACCCCATAAGTTACAAACTAGATCTCCTCGGTAGGGTTTTCTTGGCTGTGATCTTAAGGGAAGTGGGTTGCCAGGCCTTTCTTCCCTGGTGTCGCTGGCTAGGTTTGAACTTCCACGCTTACAATTAGTATTTAGCGCAAACAGTTTTCGCCACTCAGGGCAGGCAGGAGGGGTTAATTAAAGACTTGAATATACTGGCAACCATTTTTCCTCGTTTTCAGCCTCCTAGATGTCTGACAAATTCTCTCCTGTATACTAATGCAAATCCTTTGACGTTAATACTCTCCTTTCTCTCCTCTATTTGCTCTTTTTACATTGCTCAACTTACTTGTAAGATTTTGCCAGTGCTAAGTAGAGAAAAGTAAGCCCTGGTCACGCAGTGGTTAAAGGACTCGACTACTAACCGAAAGGTCTTTGGTTGGAACGCACCAGCGGCTCCGCGGGAGAAAGATGTGGCAGTTTGCTTCTGTAAAGATTTACAGCCTTGGAAACCCTATGGGGCAGTGCTGCTCCATCCTGCGGGGTCGCTATGAATTGATATCGACTTGACGGTAGTGGATAGAAGTAGAGGTAACGAGAACTTGGAAGTCCCTGGACAGTGCAGAAACTTAAGTGCTGGGCTACTAACTGAAAAGTTGGCAGTTATAACCTACCCAGAGACGCCTTGGAAGAAGTGTCTGGTGAGCTGCTACTGAAAGGTGACAGCCGTGAAAACCCTACAGAATGCAGTCTACTCCGCGCATATATCTGCAATCAAATCCAAGGCAACTGGTCGTGGAGGTGGTAGTGTGAACTTAAAGACCGGAAATAGCTGAAGTTCAAATCCTGGCTCTGCCTACCTTAATGCTGTGACCTGGGGTCAGTTACTTAACGTCTCTGGGTCTCATTTCCTAAATCCATAAGACGGAAACAAAGAGAGTGCCCACTTCGTAGGGGTTTTGATAATGAGTTAGTTCCTGTGACTCTCAGGTGACCGTACTTGCCATATAACAAGGGTCCAGAACAGTTAGCTTCATGACCGCTAGCTATTCTAGTTCCATCTCCTTTTCCTACTACTGGTTCTAAGATTTGTTCTTCACTGAAGAAACAGCAATCTTCCCTAATGGTGGTGGAGAGAACAGAACGGTCGGTGCTTCCCTTACGGGGACATACTGTGTCAGGCTTCAGCGTGGCACTTCATCAGAAACTTGCCAGGGTGATTTTGACTGTGGTTACTGTCCTGCGGCCTGGCGGTAGAAGCAAACCGCAGGCGTAAGATGCAGCTCCGATGCAGTATTCTACCTTGTGTGCTCTTTAAGGATTCACTGAGCTAATATGTAGTAATGTGGCTCCTAATTTTACTATGTTATCGATTTCATGAATGGCTTCTGCCCTATATCTCATTCATGAAACTTTTTGTAACCTATTCGGTCCACATTTGTTCCTTAGTTTTGAAGTTAAAACGTGTAATATTTGAACACGTATTAATTTAATCTGCCTTATTCCATTTTTTATTAGTTATTCAGGGATCCTCCCACCTCCCCCTTTGTGTTCTTTTTACTGAGGTGTAGGTGTCTATGCTTCATTTCCCCAATTAGTCCAAGGTTTCTGAGGGCTGGGCTGTGTCTCATATTTCGTTGTGTAAAACAAAGCCGGTAGTTTCCATGGGATATTTGCTGATTCGGGTTCACTTGTGACTTTTGGACCATGAGGGCTTTGTCTGTCTAAATGGATTAACATCTACTGTATTTTTACACAAATAAAGCGTTCGTTTGCTGGATAGCACCCTCCCCACCGCGAGGCACCCTCACAAGCGCAGCCATGCCAACCCTTTTCCATATGTTGCTGTAAAAAAAAAAAAAAATTAGCATAGCGCTTTTATGAAAATACCTCACAGAGAAGGGAGGATGCTGAAAATAATACCTCACGGAGGAAGGAAGATGAGGCCGGCAAAAAATAGCAGAAGGTGTGTTATTTGCGTAAAAAATACACTACTTATTTCCATTCCTCACTGGCTGCTGCTTCCTTTTCAAAGGCGACTGGACTCAAATGCACTTCACTGTGACTGTGAAATTCTGTGGCTGGCAGATTTGCTGAAGACCTACGCCCAGTCTGGTAATGCTCAAGCAGCAGCTACCTGTGAATATCCTAGAAGAATCCAGGGAAGATCAGTGGCAACAATCACTCCAGAAGAACTTAATTGTGGTGAGTAAGCCCTTGGTGCCTTCCCACACTGAAGTGCCAGATGGAGATCAATTCTACCAGGCATCTGGGTTGACTCTCCTTTTGGGTTTTAGCATTCCTGAGATGATTTTCACATGTAGAGTTATCTCTTCAGCCATCATTTGCTGTGTTCTTATAAAAATAAAATCTTGGTGGGGGCCTGCACAAGGACATCCTCTGAGAAGCCCTGCTCTCTAGTACCTGTTGTTGTTGTTAGTCGCTGTTGAGTGGGCACTGACTCATGGTGACCTCATATGTAACAGAACGAAACATTGCCTCGTGCTGTGCCACCTTCATGAACACTGGTCTGTTTGTGTCCATTGATGTGGCCGCTGTGTGTTTTGAATGCCTTCCCGCCTTGGGCGCTCATCTTTCACCACTTTGTTGGACAGTATTCTGTTGCGATCCATCGGGTTTTTCAGTGACTGATTTTCAGAAGCAGATCACCTGGCCTTTCTTCTTAGTCTCTCTTGGTCTGAAAACTCTGCTGAAACCTGTCCACCGTGGATGACCCTACTGGTATTTGAAATACTGGTGGCATGACTTCCAGCATCGTAGCAACACACAAGCCACCACAGTATGGAAAATTGACAGATGGGTCGTAAATTTAATGGTTATGTTGGCTAAAACTTAACTTTTCTAAGCTTCATTTTCTCAGTCTGTAAATGGGGACAATAATACCTAACTTGCCATGGGTTATAGGCTTGCATGGGAAGTGCCTTGTAAGACTTAATGAATGGTAGCCACTAGAATTAATTATGATCATACCAGTGTGATTCGATCAGGTTGGTACTGTATGTATAATGGCATATAAAGGGGGACATTTGATTTCTCCTTTACAGACTGATACCACAAAGAGCACTGGGGGTCCCAGACAGCTTTCTGGACTGATCAGGTCATATTCTTATAGCATCCATAAGAAACTATTTAACTATTTGGTAGTCAACTTGAGGTTTTATTTTAAGATTCCACTACAGATTGCCACTGCCTCTCCCTCATTCCTCTCTCCCACCAAATATGTGTTTAAAAGCTGTAGCTGCCTGACTGGTAATAGAAGTCAGGTTAGTGGATGCTTCCATGGGTAGGGTCTAACCACAAAACAAACCAAACCAGTTGCTGTCAAGTGGATTCCAACTCATAGTGACCCTACAGGACAGAGTAGAACTGCCCCACAGGATTTCCAAGGGAGTGCCTGGCGGATTCAAACTGTTGACCTTTTGGTTAGCAGCCATAGCTCTTAACCACTGTGCCGCCAGGGTTTCCAAGGTAGGTATTGGCTGGGAATGGGCACGAGGGAGCCTTATTGGGAGCTGAAATTGTTCTGTGTCTTGATCTGAGTGGTGATTACATGGGAATGTAGTTACGTGAAGCCTTCATTGAATTGTATGCTCTAAATTTGTGCACTTCACTGTATATATGTAACACCTCAATTAAGAAAAAAAAATCAAAAGAAAAGAAAGTCCAATCAAGTTGCAATTCCCAAGGAATGTTCAGCTTTTCTCTTAATCCACTTTTTCTTTTCTCTTAAAATTAGTCTTTTAGTTCTTTATCCAAAGTAGGGTTATTTTTTCAACATAAAAACAACATCAATGAAAATTAAAAACCAGTAAATGCCATCCATAATCCCACCCATAACATAGCTATGTTGGCCATCGTGTGTTTGTTATCTCCTTAGAAACTTTTATATGCACATTTTTATATGCAGATTTGACTGGTTGTAATAAAGTTAAATACCAGGAGTTGCCCTATAATACCTGTATTGATCATGTGAATGTCTGTATAAGGACCAGGTTCTGATGGTGGACAGTGGTTCTGCTGTTACAAATAATGGTTGCCTTGCTGTGATCACTTTTGTTCACAGAACTCTTCCCTTTGGATTAATTTCATAGGGTGAAGTCACAGGAGTGAAAGTACTAAGTCAGAGACCGTGAACGTGGATATCCCTTGCTTACCTCTGACGTTTAAACCAGTTTAAAGTAATGATGCTTGACTGAAAACATTTCAGAGTTACCCCGTCTCTAAGATTCTTAGAGAGTGGCCTCTCTGGGGTGTTAAAAAAATGCAGTGTAAAGATTCATGCTATAAAATGATACCTGTAAAGAAGCCAACCTGTCATTTTTGTGAGGTCAATAAAATATTTATGGTTGAGATGTGCATTTGAGTTTCTTGTGAACACAAGGACTTTGGTTTGTGCCCTTGTGTAATTTCACTTGACAGTTTAGAACTAATAAGGTTTCCTTTTCATCATGTGATAACAGAAAGACCAAGGATTACGTCAGAGCCCCAGGACGCCGATGTGACCTCCGGGAACACCGTTTACTTTACTTGTAGAGCCGAAGGAAATCCCAAACCCGAAATTATTTGGCTTCGAAACAAGTAAGTTGAATGTTGCACAGAAATGTCATTAGAATACATTTGGTACATATGTTTCTCAATATAATCTTCAGGTGCTCTGTTAGCTTGACAGTGGATTTTTCCACTACCTCCTATCAGCTTCCCCATCCTCTACTTTGATTCTCTCTTTCTCTTCCATGTAGGCAAGTATATAAAAGAAAAAAAGCATTTTTTTTTTTTTTGCATCTCTTCTGCTGGACTTGTTGTTGTTGTTAGTTGCTGTCGAGTCAGCCCGAGTCATGGTGATCCCATGTACAATAGAGGGGAACGTTGACCAGTCCTGCGCCATCTTCACAACATTGGTATGCTTGAGCCCATTGTTGTGGCCACTGTATGGTACCTTCCAACCTAAGAGGATCATCTCCTAGCACCATACTGGACAGTACTCTGTTGTGATCCATAGGGTTTTCATGTTCTAATTTTTGGAAGTGGATCATCAGGCCTTTCTTGGTAGTCTCTGTTAGTCTGGAAGCTCCACTGAAACCTGTCCATCATGGGTGACTCTGCTGGTATTTGAAATACCAGTGTCATAGCTTCCAGCCTCAGAGCAATGTTCAAGCCACCACAGTATGACAAACAGACAGGCGGTGGTTTCGGTATCTATACTGAAACTAAACCTGACTTAATTCCAACTAATAGTGACCATATAGCACAGAGTAAAACTGCCCTGTAGGGTTTCCAGGGAGCCGCTGGTGAATTTGAACTGCTGACCTTTTGGTTAGCAGCTGAGTTCTTAACCACTGTGCCACCAGGACTCCAAACTGAACTAGGAACAGACATTTCTGCTAGTCTTAAGGACATCTGCCAAGTGCATTGGCTTAGGAACAGGGATGTGAATTAGAGTTCAGCAGGTCTCATTTCATAAAGGGCGATGCACTTTGTGCTTGCCAGCATGCAGTGGTTTGAATTAAAGAGAAGCAAAGTTACTTCCGCAGAGCCCTGGTGGCACAGTGGTTAAGCTCTTGGCTGCTAACCGAAAGGTCAGTGGTTTGGACTCACTAGCCAATCCTCGGGAAGAGAAGATCTGGCAGTCTGTCCCTGTGAAGATTACAGCTTTGGAAACCCTATGGGGTAGTTCTCCTCTATCCTTCAGTGTTGCTATGAGTCAGATTGACTCAACGGCAATGGGTTTGGTTTTTGGTTTTGGTTTATGTAACTTCCCACTGCCCAGAATTAGAAACTGGAAGGAAAGTTAATATACATTCTTCTCTCCCCCACCACTTATCTCCTGGCTGCAGCAGATTGGCTCTGGCCAGAAGCTGCAGGGTTTTGGTCATTGATGTTAACTGGCATTGAACTTGGAGGACAGTGATCACACCTGATTGGGTGAGGGTGGTATTAGTGACCCTCCACTGAGGACTCATCTTGAGGGAGACAGGATAAGTGGGAACAGCTGCAGACTTCCTCCGCTAATTCAGCAGATATTTACTGAGTTCTTATAGATGTCTAGGAGACCCTGCTGGAGTAGTGGCTAAGAGCTATGGCTGCCAACCAAGAGGCTGGCAGTTTGAATCTACCAGGTGCTCCTTGGAAACTCTATGGGGCAATTCTACTCTGTCTTATAAAGTCCCATAGAGTCGCTATGAGTAGGAATTGACTCGATGGCAGTGGGTTAGGTTTTTTTTTGGTTTATAGGTGTCTGATTTTTCTCTGGAAACCCCGGTGGCATAGTAGTTAAGTGCTGCGGCTGCTAACCAAGAGGTCAGCAGTTCGAATCCACTAGGTGCTCCTTGGAAACTCTGGGGGGCAGTTCTACTCTGTCCTGTAGGGTCACTATGAGTCAGAATCAACTCGATGGCAGTGGGTTTGGTTTTGGTTTTGATTTGTCTCCTGTAGCAAAGATTCCGTTTTCTTTCACAAACATTTATAAGAGGCCTTTGAAAAGTGAGATATTTTGCTAAATTCTGGATTTACAGAGATAAACCCCCCACACCCCAGCCTGCAGGAGCTCACAGACCACGGGGGGAAGTCCTATCAACTGACTGTTACGGTGATGACCATGCTGTGACAGAAGTATGGGCAAAGTGTAGATAGTGGCCTACTTCTGCCCCCAGTTAGGTTACGGAGCTGAATCAGCTAAGATTCCATGAAAAGATGGGATAAGAGATGAGGGAAGGAAATTACAGAATGTGCAAGGGAATCGGCCAGGAGGACATGACCCATTTGGGCAGTGGAAGTATATGGTATGGGCAAAGGTATATGGTGTGAAATGCTAGCTTGGGGAGAAGTCTGGGGTCAGATCACTAAAGGTCCTGCATGTTAAAAGAGGGGTGTGCTCAAACTTAAATTACGAAGCTAATCCTAAAAAGGAATTCTTTAACATCAGATGGCCCTCCCATTACTCATCAGATTTATGTGTACAAGGATACTGACACGCACACATTTAGGAACAAAGTTTTTGCTGTTCATCTCAGCTTTTAGTGTTTTCACTTTGAGCTCACGGGCCGTGTTTAGACATGACCGAGCAATGGTGATGTCTCAGAAGATTCAGGTTTCAGTTCGTTCCACTGCTGCATAGTTCAGACACTGATTGACTCATCGTTCCTTAGTAGTTGAGGGCCAGACTCTCAAAGGCAAACCTGGCTGGGTTGTGTGAGTAAAACAGCATTTATAGAAAAGAGGAACACGAGAATAGTGGGAAAGTCAGATACAGAATGGGAGGACATGTTAGTACGTACAAAGACTATGGAGATTTGATGTCACTCTAGATTTTGTCGTCAGAACCGTGAAATAACATTGAGGTTGGATCCAATTGCTGTGCAAGGGAAGATGTAACATGCTGTCCCGGTCTTTAAATATCTTGGTATTGCAGATGGTTCTGAAGTAGACGAGGTTTAAAATCCAGACAGTCGCACTGGAGTTATTCTGAAGTATTATGAAATGTGTATTTAAAAAGTTGTTGTTAGGTGCTGTAGAAGCAGGTCCAGTTCATATGGTGACCTCACATACAACAGAGAAATGTCGCCCAGTCCTGTGTAATCGTCACGATCGTCAGTATGCTTAAGTCCATGGTTGTAGCCACTGTGTGTCTTGAACGCCTTTCAGCCCAGGGGCTCATATTCCAGCACTACATTGGACAATATTCTGTGGTGATCGATAGGACTGTCATTGTGTAATTTCTGGAAGTAGATCACCAGGCTTTCTTCCTAGCCTGTCTTCACGTGGAAGCTCCCCTGAAACCTGTCCACCATGGGTGACCCTGCTGTTTTTTGAAATACTGGTGGCATAGCTTCCAGCATCATAGCAACACACACACCACTGAAATATGACAAACTGACACATGGGCGGTAGATTTAAAAGATAGGGGAGCATAAATTTGATTCTAACAGTTCATACCCACGTTTTATAAATGAGCACATTGATACTAAGAGTTAAAAATCCCAGAGCCAAATATGGCAGAGCTAGGGCCAAAGCCCTGAGACCTGTCTTCTTGGGCTGGGGCTCTCTCCACTACCCCAGCGTGTCTCTGCTAACCACCTCACTTGCTATGTACTGCGGATATTGGAAGGAGGCTGGGCTGTACTGGTATGAGTGCCATTTACGGGGCCTGAGATGATTGTTGCGTCTATCCAGAAAAGTTTGTGTAGAAACAAAAATCTTCTCATGGATTAGTGACTAAGACCATGCCAGGCAGAGAAGAGCTTAAGAAAACTTGGTGGGCTATAGGATGTGTGTGGATCACACAGGAGAGCCTTTACAGACTGTTGGGAAGCACTCTGAGGTTTCTGTTAACAGTGCCCACAGGAGATGCATTTAAAAAATGCTTCTTAGTTCAAGCAGATACATGAGACCAAATGGGCGACTCCTGTCTGGAGGCGGGATGAAAAGGCAGGAAGGTACAGGAGCTGGTTGGACGGACATGGGAAACCCGGGGTGGAAAGGAGGAGTGTGCTGTCACATTGTAGGGGTTGCAACTAGGGTCACGTAACAATATGTGTATAAATATTGTATGAGAAATTAACTTGAGCTGTAAACTTTCACCTAAAGCATGATTTAGAAAAAAATACACCTCAGAAAAAATTGCTTTTTTTTTTTTTTCCTCCAGTGGGTGTAATCAATCACAATTTCTTGGCTTTGCAGGAGAATAAGGTAGAGCCGTTCTCAGCACTGAAGATGATTAATTACATGAACTAAGGGAAACCACCTGCCTTCGAGTTGATTCCAACTCATAGTGACTGTATAGGACAGAGCAGAACTGCCCCATAGGGTTTCCAAGGCTGTAAATCTTTTACATAAGCAGGCTGCCATATCTTTCTCCCTCAGAGCATCATGGTAGGTTCGAACCACCAACCTTTTGGTTAGCCAGGGCTCCTGAACTAAGGGAAGTGAACCTTTATTGCCAAAGTGTCTTTATCTGTCTTGATGATCTGGTAGAAATAGGAGTTTTTTAGATCTGTCTGTGTTCCCATATTTCAGACTTACAGTGACCCTATGGGACAGAGTAGAACTGCCCCATAGGATTTCCAAGGAGTGCCTGGTAGATTTGAACTGCCAGCCTTTTAGGTTAGCAGCCAAACTCTTAATCACTGTGCCACCGTGTTCCTATGAGTCAGAATCGACTCGATGACAGTGGGTTTCATTTTTTTTGTGTGTGTGTTCCCATACGGGAGCCCTGGTGGCACAGTGGTTAAGTGCTCAGCTGCTAACCAGAAGATCGGTGGTTCGAACCCACCAGCTGCTACGTGGGACAAAGATGTGGCAGTTTGCTTTCGTAAACATATGCAGCCTTGGAAACCCTATGGGGCAGTTCTGCTCTGTTTATAGGGTTGTTATGAGTTGGAATTGACTCATTGACAACAGATTTTGGAACGGGGTTCTCCCATGTAGCTCAGTATATTGGCTTTTCTTATTCCGTTGACACGTTTACCATGAGTTGTGATCTTAGGTACACGTCAAACTTCAACTGTCGCCTTCTCACGTGTTTTTGAACAATGAGACCCAAGAACTTTCACATGGGTGTGGAGTAGGGGTTTGGGGGCAGAAACTGAGAGATGAAGTCTGGTGTGAAGACATGGGGGGAGGGCTGAGTCACAGGATTCTTTTCTTGGCTGTGAGACAAGGTGAATTGGTAATGTCTGTGTGATGTGGCAGGAGCCCAGCTGAGAGGCCTTTATTGTTCAGAGGACTCACCAGTCATGTGGAGGATCAAGAGATTAGTGTCCTGGGAATTACACATCTGGGCAGATGAGCTCTCAATGGCAGCTGGAGCAGTACCACTGGCTTATTGTATATTTTGAAACAGAAGCACTCAGAAGCTTGTAGATGTTACTTAAAATATGTATATATATATATATATATATATATATATATATTTACATTGCTTTTGGTAATGTAAAAATATGTTCCTACTCCTTTGTCTTTCATCTGTTTGTCTCAAACAAAGGAAAATGTTACTGCCATGGATTGAATTATGCGCTCCCAATTGTGTGTATCAATTTGGCTGGGCCCTGATTCCCAGTATTGTGTGGTTGTCCTCCATTTTGAGATTGTAATTTTATGTTAAAGAGGATTAGGTTGGGATTGTAACACCCTTAGGAAGGTCACATCCCTGATCCAATGTAAAGGGAGTTTCCCTGGGGTGTGGCCTGCACTACCTTTTATCTTACAAGAGATAAAAAAGAAAAGGAAGTAAGCAGAGAGTGGGGGACCTCATACCACCAAGAAAGCAGCGCGGGGACCAGAGCGTGTCCTTTGGACCCAGGGTACTTGCGCAGAGAAGCTGCTAGCCTGAAAAAGACTGATAAGAGGGCCAACAAACAGAGAAGGCCTTCCCCTGGAGCTGACGCCCTGAACTGGGACAATTAGCCTACTTTACTGTGAAGAAAGAAGTTTCTTCTTGCTAAAGCCACCCACTTATGGTATTTCTTTTATAGCAGCACTAGATGACTAGCTGAATTTTTTTTTCTATCTTTATAGTTTTCCCTTCAGAATTATGGCTTTAAAACACATAGATCTAGATTGAACATATAAATAATAAAAGTGAATATATGAATTAATCAGAGATGCGAATACATAGGCACTTTTCCTAAAAATGTCAATAAGACAGAGGCTATTCAGAGAAAAAGGTCCTGAGAAGCCAAGGCATTCCCGCTCTGCCTCTCTGAGGTGCTCAGCGTTCTCTCTGGAATGCTGGAATCCCATTCTTGGTCCCAAAAAACCTTTCACTGGGGCTGGTGAGTTTCCGTGTGCCTTAAAATGTTGAGTCTGTCAGCTTTTTGCCTTGACAGTAACGAGCTGAGCATGAAAACAGATTCCCGTTTAAACTTATTGGACGATGGAACTCTGATGATTCAAAACACTCAGGAGACAGATGAGGGGATTTACCAGTGCATGGCGAAAAATGTGGCAGGAGAAGTGAAAACACAAGAGGTGACCCTCAGGTACTTTGGATCTCCAGGTACGTAACATCTTCATGTAACAGGCTCCTTCTAGAATTGTCTTTCCTTCCTAGCCCTTTCCTTCTTTTCCTTTCGCCCCAACTCAACAAAATAATACTAATTGCTAAAGTCTCGAGTTGAAGTTCCTATTTATATACCGGGGTTGGCTGACGTGGCTTTTGAAGCACGGTGTCACGAGTTCTTCATTATTGGACTTGCTTTGTTATAGTCAGCCCTAATCCAGGGGCATCTACGCCGTCAAGGCAGGTGATGGCATGAGCACAGGGAGTCCAGGGGGAGCTGTGGAAGACTGAAGAGGCTGTATGAACACCCGGTGACACCACCCACTCACCCCCCATCTGAAGGAGGCAACTACTCAGCACAGCCTTTTGTTGCCATTTGGTGATGAGGGTCTCTATTTTGCTAGATTCTCTAATCTTCTTTTTCTGAAAGTAGCCAAACATCTGGATTTTTATGCAAAATTTTAAAATATTGGCAATTAATTCATAAAATTTAGAAAGACCATCCAAGCCAAGCCAAACACAGCTGTGGCGGGTAATCAGCCAGGGCCTGCCGCCTTGCAGCCTTTGCTCTCATCCGTCCGTTTAATCTGGGACCTTTGGTCTGAAGAGGAGCAAGCTCTTAAAGAAGTGTGGAGTGGAGCAGTCTAGATCCATCGTTGCTACTGTAAAAACAGCGCAAGTCACTCCCCGACTCTCAGTGGGTCTACGGGCCATTCTCAGGTGTGTAGGCCGGGGGAGTCCAGGTCATTCTTCAAGGCAAAGTTGCAGTTGTAACTTCCTCTGCGCAGCTTTCTCCCCTGCCCTTAACATCCACTGTGTAATAAATCATTCTCTACTCTGTTTCCCTTGGTCTTTTTTTTTTTATATTTTAAGCCCTTGCAAAACTTAACAGATGGCATTATAAGTAGTTTTGTGTTTTTTTGTTTAAAATTTTACCTCCTTAAAAACCAGTCTTGGCTTTGTATTGCTTGGTACGTCCAAGCATAACCCAAAACCAAACCCTAGCCATCGAGTTGATTCTGGTTCACAGTGACCCTATAAGACAGAGTAGAACTGCCCCACAGGGTTTCTAAGGCTGATGGGTTTGAACTGATGACCTTCTGTCTAGCAGCCAAGCTCTTAACCATTGTGCCGCCAGGGCTGCAAGTATAGAGTCGATAAATATTAATGAATGAGAACTCCTAGCTGTGAAATTTCAGTTCAGAGAAAAGCAAAGGAAGATGCAGCTGTTGAATCAAAGTTCTTAATTGAGCATATTCCCACAGGTTTAACAGAAGATACTGAGCATCTTGCAAAGTCAGCTTTTCTTCTAGGTGTTCAGACTACTATTAGCCTGTGCAAAAAAAAGATACAGCTCCGTATATAAGGAGATTGTACTGTCTGTGTAAGGAATGAAAAAAAACCACAAAAAAGTGAAGAAAATGATTCAGTGCTGTAAGAATATGTTATAGAACAAGGGAGAATAATAAAACATTTAGGAGAGTTGTTATGTTAGCAGGTTAGTTGGTCCCTGGAACAGGAATATTTAGCATGCTTTTTATGGTCCGAGAGTTCCAAAATTTAACCCCTTTGATTTGAAATTTTTTTCTTAGGAAAAACCAAACCAAAAATCTGTTGCCCTCTAGTCAATTCTGACTCATAGCGACCCTATAGGACAGAGCAGAACTGCTCCATAGGGTTTCCAAGGAGTGGCTAGTGGATATGAACTGCCAGCCTTTTGATTAGCAGCTGAGCTCTTAACCACTGTGCCACGTTATTTAATATGCTAATTTGAGCATGTTGACATAGGTCTCTAGCATACACATCAAGTGTCTCCTGCAGTCTGGTATATAGGAAGTCACTATAGAGACAGGGAATCAGCCATTTAGAAACCCAATAGCCTAGCCCACGGGTCAGCAAACTATACCTTGGGGGCCCAAACTGGCCCACCCCCCATTTTTCTAAGACTGCCAAGCATTTTTAAGTGGAGTACCATCTTATGACACATGAAAATTATAGGAAGTTCAAGTTTAATGTCAATAACAAGTTTTATCGGAACACAACCACACTTGTTTACGGATCGTCTATGACTTTTTTTGTGTTATAATGGCAGAGTTGAGTAATGGGTGTAGACTCTGTGGCCCCAAAGCCTGAAATATATACTGCCTGGCCCTTTACAGAAACAGTTTACCAACCCCTGTCCTAGACTGCAGTAATAATCTATAGTAGTCATAAGAGAGTGACTTGTAAATCTCAGTGGGTCATAAAGGGTTAAATACACCATCTATTGAAGCTCTGTATTGGGGGAATAAAGGTTTGTAATTTTTGTCTTCCTGGTGAATTAAACTTTTTATCATTAACACTTCTACCTTTGTTTGTGTCTTAAAAGTTAATTTGGTTTAATATAGGTGAAATACTTTTCTTTTGATTAGTATTTCTGTGGTGTATTTTTTCCCATCGTTTTTCTCTGAACCTTTCTATATCCATATGGTCTGAATGTGTTTGTTAGAAACAATTTAGAGCTAATTAAAAAAAAAAAAACAAAACATACTGACAATCATTTTCTTGAAGTGTGTCCATTTATATGTATGGTAATTACCAATGTGTTTAGATTTATCTATCTACATCTTATTTTTGGTTGTATGTCCAGCGTTTTCTATGTTTCTTGCCATATTTTGGAATAATTACTTTTCATTTCCCACTACTGGTTTGGAAGTTGTATACTCAAATTCTACTATTTTAAGTAGTTATCCTAGAAAATTTTATATGAGTTCTTAAGTTGCCAAAGTCTAAAGTTACTGTCTTTGTCTTTCTCCCCCAAATACAATCACCCTTTCTAGTTTACTTGAGTTATTATTATTATTTTTTTTAACTTATAAAACATCATTGTTATTTCACTTGCCTAGTTTTTGTCTAGATGTGGCCATACACTTAGCACTTTTTGGCCCTTTATTTTTATCTGCATCTCAGCTCTTCCATTGGAGATCACCTTCCTTCTGTCTAATGTGGGGTAATGCAGCAAACCCATGTGGGGACCAGCTTTTAGTTAAGAAAATGTAAATAAGATCTGTTTCCCTTTCTACTCAGCATAGTGCCCTGGGTGGGAGGTAGGTGGAAGTTGACTTTACTTCTAGTACTTTCCCATACTGATGTTATGGTGCTTCGGGGACCCAGCTTTATATAGTGTTTTCTATTTGGCGCCTCATCTTGGGCAGGTTCTGATCTTTGTCTCTTGTCTTTCACATCCCTTAAGGCTAGTTAGGAAACCCTGGTGGCGTAGTGGTTAAGAGCTACAGCTGCTAACCAAAAGGTCGGCAGTTCGAATCCACCAGGCATTCCTTGGAAACCATGTGGTGCAGTTCTGCCCTGTACTAGGGTTGCTATGAGTTGGAATTGACTCAATGGCAATGGGTTTAAGGCTAGTTAATGCCAAATTTATAAGGTTCTGCAAATGTCCTCAAAGCAAATTTTAACTGGTATTCTACTTATTTCTGTGAGTAACTTCACTGTCTCTAGTTTGCCATATCGCTAGCAAGGCTGATATTGAATGTCATTTATGTATTTTTTTATTACTTATTCTACTTAGATATTTGATTACTATGTTTTACACATTAACAAACAAAAACATATAGAAAAGATTCCCTCCTGGCTATTTCTATTATTCACTCAATTCACACCCCAGTTCCCCTCTCCCAAAATTACTAATAGTAGTTTCTTCTTCATCCTGCTAGAAAAGTTAAAAGCACGTGAAAGACAAGTGATTTTTTTTTTTTACTTGCTAGATTTTAAAATTATTTCTAGCCTTTCATTTGAACACTCAAATTTTTAAAAATTGTTTTCTCTCTTTCATATGTATAAGGAATATTCAGCATGCCTTTTATGGACCGAGAGTTCCAAAATTTATATAATTTATTTAACTAGTTCTCTTTTGGTGTACATTTCATTTTTTCCCAAAAATATTTGCTGTCACCAGCCCACACTCCTTTATCCAGAAATCCTTCAGGCCAGATGTCAATTGAAATTAAGAGTTTTGAGAAATTTCCTTAGAAGGGTAAAATACTGCGTTATCCATGTGATAACTTAAATTGGCAGCAGAGTCTTGGGTACTATTTTATAATCAATATAATCATATTCTGTAGCAACCTGAATGAATAGTCACAGTAAGTGGAATAAATAAAGACTATAAATAGCCTCATGCCAGATCACGTCAAGTTTTGCCAACAAGTAAGTGAAAAAATTTGATTTTTGGATTTCAGAATTGTGGATAAGGGTTGTTGACCTGAAGAAATAATATGGGGGGGGGGGGGAACCTGCATGCATGTCATTTTACGTGCATGTAAAACTATCTATGGAATAAATTCCTAGAAGGGTAATTGCTGGGTAAAAGGTCATAGTAATTTTTAATTTTGATATATATGGTCATAGTACTCTCCAGGTTAGTTGTGTCAGTATTCCTACTAATAACGTATAAGAATCCTGTCTCTGCATAAACTCACCCACAAAATTCATTAGTAAATGTATTCAGAGTTGAAAAATACTATCTTAATATAGTTGTAATTTGCATTTTTCTTTTTGTGTGTCAAATGTAATGTTTGTTATATGCTCTGAATGCCTCTGCCTTTAAAAGCAATGTTTTGGGTCATTAAGAACAATTGGTAAGATTTCCATAACACATTCAGAATGAACAGATGTTAGACTTTTCAACAGAGTCAAGTAAATATGTAAAGAAGCAGTTTGGCTCTTACCAATCCATCATAATTCTTTATTGTGCACAGGGTACCTGCATTTTGTTTGACATAAGGCAATGATCCACTTTACCTGTCTGCACAGTTCTTAAAAAAAGAAAGAAAAGTACACAATTAACTTTTGTGTTCGGTTTGCTAGTTTTGGAGGTAAATTATGTAGAGTGAGGAGCCTTAAAATAGAATGCTTCAAGGAGCTATTGTTTAACTGGAAGAAATTAATTCAGATTTTTTTTTTTAATTGGGACAGCTCGACCCACATTCGTAATACAGCCACAGAACACGGAAGTGTTGGTGGGAGAAAGTGTCACGTTGGAATGCAGTGCCACAGGTCACCCTCAACCACGCATCACCTGGACGAAAGGTGACCGAACACCTTTACCGGCTGATCCTAGAGTAAATACCACTCCTTCTGGTGGCCTTTATATACAGAACGTCATACAGGAAGACAGTGGGGAGTACATGTGTTTTGCGTCCAACAGTATCGATAGCATCCATGCCACTGCTCATATCATTGTGCAAGGTAAGCAGTAGAAGTAAAGACAGATTATTTGGGTCAGTGTATCCACATGGCTTACCCTCTTGTCTTATTTGTGACCATTCTAGAAGCAAGCCCTGTCCTGGTTTCCATCCCCATCCTAGTACTCTGTGTTCTCCCTACCTTGTTTCATTTTTGTCAAATCATACTACCACCATTTGCCTTATTAGGTATGACTTGGTGATTTTTTTTTTTATTTTCTGATTAGAAGCTCCGTTATTAGAGGGTCTTTGTTTTTTCCAGTCGTGATCATCCCTAGCAGCTAAAGCACCTGGCATGTATAAATATCTGTGGAGTAAATGAATGTGTGTCTGCCCACACATAGATTGAATTAGTCAGTGTGCCTTGCGTATGCATCTTTGAATGCTTTGCAGGGACCGATTTTTGGACATAAAATTCTGGGAGTGTGTTTTTTATTTTTTAAATTTTAAAGACTTTTGCTATGTGTTTCCAGACTGCTTAGTTGACTATAAAAATGGGTTTTTTAGTTTTTAAATAAATTGGAAAATGAGGTGTTTGTTAGAAAACATTAAAACAATACTAAAGTGCAAAATATAAAGAATGTTTTTCTTTCCCTGCTCCTTTCTCATCGACCCGTTTCTTGCCTCCAGGGACAGCAGTCTGTTGTTAATCCATCTTGATAGTTCTTTTTATGCACCTGTAGCACGTATAGCAACGTATCCATGTTATGTGGTCTTTACTCTTTGTTGTAGTGATGGCTATTTTCATAAAAATGGAATCATACTGGACATGCTGTTCTCTAACTTGCTTTTTTCACCCAATAATAATAAAACGGAGCCCTGGTGGTGCAATGGTTAAGAGCTTGGCTGCTATCCAAAAGGTCAGCAGTTCGAATCCACCAGCCACTCCTGAGAAGCCCTATGGGACAATTCTGCTCTGTCTATAGGGTTGCTATGAGTCGGAACTGACCCGACAGCACTTCACAACAACAATAATAAATAAAAACTTCTGTCGGTAAACACAGATGTACTAGATGATATTTTGTTCATCATTTGCACATATTAATTTAAGCTGAGGAACGAGGTAAATCTTTCCATTCTTATCTTCTCATCAATTGTGTATTCAGCAGTAAAATGTCCTGTTACAACTCTGATCGTTTTCTTGTCACTAATGGAATTATAGGAAACCCTGGTGGCATAGTGGTTAAGTGCTACGGCTGCTAACCAAAAGGTCGGCGGTTCGAATCCACGGGGTACCCTTGGAAGCTGTATAGGACAGCTCTACTCTGTCTTATAGGGTCGCTATGAGTCGGAATTGACTCCGTGGGAACTTTTTTTTTTTTTTAAATGGAAGCATGCTTCCCTAGGGTGAAGAAAAATTGCTAATGTTAGCTTTGATGTGTAGCCTTTTTACCTACTGCTGTTTTTTAAATTTCATGTTTTGAATGTTTTCACTTCTGGAAGCTCTTCCTCAGTTCACTGTGACACCTCAAGACAGGACTGTTATCGAGGGCCAGACAGTTGATTTCCAGTGCGAAGCAAAGGGCTATCCACAGCCAGTCATTGCATGGACGAAAGGAGGTAAGATTTCAGACCCCGGGCTTCCTGAATCTCCTGCCTCCTCTGGGACACAAGTAAAGAAGCAAACACAAACTGAGTCCCCATGTCATCCTAGTTTATTCTTATTCAGTGCGTGCGTCGCAGCGCTCTCTCCTGTTTGTGCCTCTCGTCCCCCTTACTGTGAGTTACGTGGGAGTCAGAGACTGTATTTATTTATCCCTGTGTTGGTTGCACACAGCTTATGTATGGCTTATCTTAAGGACATTTAATGAAAGTTTGCTGAATGAATTATTTGCTTACTGGAGGGAAAGGGGGGGCTAGGGTAAATTATTCCATGTCGTGGCTCATACTGCCAGACTCCGATGCATTTCTCCTTAACCCCTGAGTTTTTCACCTCCTGCCTATAAGGTCGCTATGAGTTGGAGCCGACTCGACGGCAGTGGGTTTGGTTTTTTGGTTGTTACCTTTAATTAGGAGCCCTTGTAGCACAGGGAAACCCTGGTGGCATAGTGGTTAAGAGCAGCGTCATCTAACTAAAAGGTTGGCAGTTCCAATCCACCAGGCATTCCTTGGAAACTCTGTGGGGTAGCTCTACTCTGTCCTATAGGGTCACTAAGAGTTGGAATTGGCTTGATGGCCATGGGTTTGGATTTTGGTTTTGGTAGCACAGTGGTTAAGAGCTTGGCTGCTAACCAAGAGGTTGGTAGTTCGAATCCACCTTGGAAACCCTATGGGGCAGTTCTATTCTGTCTTATAGGATACCTGTGAGTTGGAATTGACTTGACAGCAATGAGTTTGATTTGTTCGTTTTTTTTTTTTTTTTTTGGACCTTTAATTAACATCAATGACGAATTGTGTACTGTAGAGGGGAAATAATAACTCAGATACCACCTCTGCATTTCAGGGAGTCAACTCTCCGTAGACAGACGGCACCTGGTGTTGTCATCGGGCACGCTGCGGATCTCCGGAGTTGCTCTTCATGATCAGGGGCAGTATGAGTGCCAGGCTGTCAACATCATTGGCTCCCAGAGGGTTGTGGCACATTTGACGGTACAGCCAAGAGGTCCGTGTCCCATTCCTTTGTATTGTACTCAGTTGATTTGTTCTGATACTGCCGATATTAGTTTTACTGTTAATTAGAAGAATTTTACTCTTCCGTTTTTGTATTTTTTCATGTCACTTATACTTGTATTCCTAAAGTGTTTAAATAGCATCTCGTTAGATCCCATTCACTTTAGCTAGTGAAAAGATTTATTTTTTTTAAGGATGCTCAAATGTAATTCTGATAAGGCTGACTTGTTAAAGTGAGACCGATCAGGTTTTTAGATCGACTGCGGTAATTAATATTACTTTAGAAGAGGGTTGTTTCATACGAATCTTTTCTAAGATGAGCCTTTAAGTAGCAAAGGGTTTCGTAAAGCCAGCTCACTGAGGCCCAGTTGTGTTTTTCTCCTGTTTGCCGTCTGATGATTTGATTCCTGCTTTTTCTTCGTCCTTTTTGGATGTGCTGTTTGCCTGTTTTTGTCTAGCCTGTTCTAGAAGACTTTTAGTTACCTCATATCTTTTTTGATAGAATCAGGATAAAGAAGATTAAGTAATGTCTCCAAGCACAGACAGCTAAAGCCCAAGCGGCTCCTAGAAATGAGGCGGCCAAGGCTGCTTTATAACCCAGAGCCCATTGTACTGAAAATCAGACCTGTGAGGTCAGGAGAGTGAGAAGAGTGGGGTGGGATTAAGGGCATTTGAATTCCATCATGACTCTTTGTTGACATGTGAAATGCTTTGGGACTTTGAGAGAGGGCTCCCCTCTTGTTTCTTATCAACAGATTGTTGAAAACTCAACCCGGCTTTGTTGGCTCTGGGCTTTATGAGGTTTGCCATTGTGGTTCCTGACTTGATAGAATTTGGGGTGGCTAAAAACACTCGGCCTGTTCCCGGGGAGAACACATGGAGTAGAACTGATTTTAAAAAACCACCCAGAACTTTATCATATTTAGCCAACTTTCTTAACTTTTCAGAAGAGAAAAGCTACTTCTGTCTAACTATGTATTTTCTTCCTCTAATCAAACTCTCTGCAGAGTTCATTATGCTCCTCAGCATATGCTCAGAGACTGTCCCTGGCCGCCATGGCTCCCTGTGGTGTGGGTAGTGGGTGGGGGTGGGGGACGAAGGTGTGGGAGGTGCTGAGAGCACTCAGCATAGGCTGATCTTTGGGATATGTCAGAGGCACTGGGGCTGTTAGCTCAGGAGCGGTGAGGAGTTAGCGTTGACTGTACTCTTCAAACACCAGAGCTCATGTTGTGAAGAGTGTTGGATTATGGGGTGAGTAGTTGGGCAGATGATCTCTTGTCCGTTTTAGCTTTGTCATTAAGTGAAGAAGCAGTTAGGAGATTAGAGAAAGGGCCTGGTACCTGTGCCGAATAGTTCTCAGTGCTGTTGGATCTGGCCTGATTGAGGGAAAGCGTGCTTGTGCTTTTTTTTTGTATAAATTTCAAGTTTTCATGGTTTCTGCACATTTTTCAGTCGCATGTCCCTTGCCTTGTAGTTACCCCAGTGTTTGCCAGCATTCCAAGTGATATGACCGTGGAAGTTGGCACCAATGTCCAGATTCCATGCAGTTCCCAGGGTGAGCCTGAGCCAGTCATAACATGGAATAAGGTAATAAATCTTGGGTGCTGCCTTGTCTTCAGAGCACAGAAGAGCCATTCAGACTCTACTTCTGTTGTAGGAAGTTTTATTAAGTGAGGGGAGCTAGTACCTGCCTATTTCTTCTACAGATTTTTTATACCAGGAAAAAGAACAAAATGTTCAAATTGTAAACTTTTGAGTTGAAGAAATTCTGAGGGTGTCCTGACTTACGAAAACAAAACAGCCAAACTCTGGACATTGTCCTTTTCATATCCTTCCCAGTGACAACAAAACCAATTCCAACTCATAGCGACCCTACAGGGTCGTAGCGACCCTACAGGACAGAGTAGAACTGCCCCATACGGTTTCCAGGGAGCACCTGGTGGATTCGAACTGCCAACCTTTTTGGTTAACAGCCATAGCTCTTAATCACTGTGCTACCAGGGTTTCCCCAGTGACAAAAGCAAAGAAAAACCTGTGATTAGATCCAAGGTCACATAATCCATAGAGTCAGGAAGGCTTTTGTTGTTGTTTCAGTTTTTTGTGTTTGTTTTTTATCAAGCCTGATATAAAAATTCTTCACTGTACTTAAAAAATGCAAACAATTGCTTTAATATGGAAATGATCAGAGATGATCATGTTAATGGTTCCCATCACCCACTGAATAAAGTGCAAATTCTGAAGCATGGAGTCTAAGGGCCTCTGTACCTGCCCCCTGCCTGCCCCACTAGCTTTATCTCACAGCCTGCCTTGCCTTACCTCTCAGCCTGTACCCAAACCATACATGTCTTCTTTTCTGCATACACACCTGTGTGTTTGTCCTGGCTCCTACCTGGGCCTGGAACACTCACCTGTTCCTTCTTCGGCTCCAAGTCATCTTGTAAGTCTCAGCTCTACTGTTGTCTCTTTCAGGGAGCATTTCATAGGCTGTTTTTATTAGAGGCCATTGCTTCCATTGCGCCCCAGCATTCATACCATATTTTATCCTATATCTTATGCATTTATCCTATGGAGATTACCATGTGGATCCTCCCCACGCCCCCCAACACCACCACCACTGTCCTGGAAAACTCTGTCCAGTACAGCCTGTCTCATTCCTCTTTGTATCTTTTGCATCCAGCTTTGACCTCAGCAAAGGGTAAATGCTTAAGAAAGTTTATTCCACTGTATTGGTATTGGTCGAATTATATTAAATTTCACTCTCTAATTTTGGAAAGATCTGAGCCAAATCCTTAAGACATTTCCATTTGGAAAGGCCTAACAAATGGTATTCCTGCCCCTCGCCCCAAAAAACAAAAACCTCTAATTCTAATTCCGATTGTTATTATTATTCATTTTGCTCCAGGATGGGGTTCAGGTAACAGAGAGTGGAAAATTCCACATTAACCCTGAGGGATTCTTGACCATCAATGATGTTGGAACAGCGGATGCAGGCCGTTATGAGTGTGTGGCCCGGAACACCATTGGCTATGCCTCAGTTAGTATGGTCCTGAGTGTGAACGGTAAGATTACACGGGCTCACAGAGTCTTTTATAACTCCCATAAACTTAATGGTGTCAGAGGCAACTGAAAGAAAATACTCAGCCTTCCCATGTAATGGCAGGTTAATTAGTAGAGAATTTTAAGAATTGTTTTTAGAAGAGAACACATCGTGAATTTACAAGTGAGGAAACCAAGGACCCAGAGAGGCAGCTTGCCCAGTGTTATAAAGCTCAGTTAGTGGCCGGGCCAGGCTCAGTCTCCCAGGCCCTCATTCTTTCTGCTCTTCTTTGGAGATTCTGCAAGCCACTGTGGTCTATTCACTTGGTAAAACTTTCCTTGTTCAATCATTTGGTGGTTTAGTTTCGTGGTCATTCAAATCCTATACTGTTTAAATATATAATTTACAGTCATCTTTTGGCAAAAGTGATATAGTTATTGCTGTAAAAAAAATTATATGCTCCTTAGCTGTGCTTTTTCTTTCTATTGAGTATGGCCTTGCGTACTGCTGGGGTGTATTAGGTCCTCAGTGTCTTTCAGTATAAACCTCTAGATAACCATCAGCAGTTCCCTTTCCCTAAGGCCTGTCAGTAGTCCTAGAATCGTGTTGATTCTGCCTCCACATTCTATTCCCTCTTGCATTCTCTGCCCGCTGCCCCTGTCTTACCCTGGTGCTTGTTGTATTTTGTCCAGGTTATTGCAGCAGGCCTCACACCATTCTAGTGTATCTGCACATAATCTCCAGAGTCATTTTTCTACAAAAATAAGTCTCATTACATGTTGCTCCTATTTCTTCATGCTTTCTGTTAATACTAGGATAAAATCCAAACCCTTTAACGTTGCATCAAGTCCTTACAGTTTGTCCCCAACCTGCATGTCACCAGCTGCATAGTCCATCTCCCCAGCTCTCTGTGTACCCTTAGTTTTAGCCATATGCCTCCTAGAACCTGCGTACCCCGTGTGGCACTTAGCCCTTGCTTGTGCTTTGGCCTATACTAGAATACCTAACTTCACTGGGGGTCTTAGTTTTCTAGTGCCACTGTAACAGAAATACCATAAGTGGTGGCTTTAATGATCAGAAATTTATTTGCTCATAGTTTAGGAGGCTAGAAGTCTGAATTCAGTATGCCTGCTCTCTCTCTGTTGGCTTCCTCTCTCTTTTGGCTCTGAAGGAAGGTCCTTGTCTCTTTACAGCTTCTGTTTCTTGGTTCCTTGGAGATCTCATGTGACGTGACATCTATCTTGTACTATCTGTGCTTGCTTGCTTAGCTACTTCCTCAATCTGCTCTTTAATATCTCAAAAGAGATTGATTTAAGACACTGCCTCATTACCGTAACAAAGAAAACCCATTCTCAGGTATAGGGTTTAAGATTTACAACACGTATTTTTGGGGGGCACAGTTCAGTCCATAACACCAGGTAAGCCCCATCATGCTCAAATATCCCTTTTGTAGAAATCTCCTTAGCTCTCCTAGGGTTAGAGAGAGATGGAGGAGGTCTTTTTTAGATAAGATGGTCAAGGAAGACCTCCTGGAATAAGTAAATTATGAGAAAAATGAAGCCACATGGAACCTGGGGAGGAGCAATCTGGTTGGAGGGAATAGCAGGTATGATGCCCTAAGAACAAGCTGAAAGCCAGGGTGGTGAGAGCAATAGGCTTCTGTAAGAGGATCAGCACAGGGAGAAAAGGCTGGAGAGAAAATGGCCAGTCCTGTGGGCCTTGCTGGTCATACTGTGGAATTCGATTTTTATTCTAATCATCATTGGAAGTCATTGGACAGTTCCCAGTAGGGGAGAGCTGTAAGTCAACTTATATTTCTAGAAGATTACTTTTTTTTGCGATGGGTAAAAAATTGCAAGGGGTTAAATGTGAAAGAAGAAAATGAGATGAGGATTCTGGTCCCAGTGAGAGAAGTTACTGACTTACACCAGCGTTGGTAGCAGTGGAGGCAATAATTGACTGGATTCTGGACATATTACCTAGCGGATCTGACAGGATGGGCTAATGGGTGGCCTCTCAGAGGTGGGAAAGTAGAATCGAGGATCACACTTGGGTTTTTGCCTGAGCTATTTAGGTACTGTGTATTGGAAGGTAGAGATCATCAGGCTAGGAGCCAGTTTGGGGGAAGATGAGAATCAAGAGTTCTGTTTGAACACGATAAGTTTGAAATGCCTGAGTAAGCAATGGGATATACAAGTCTGGAGCTCAAGGGAAAGATCAGGGCTGGTGATATAAACTTGAGAACATTAAAACCATGAGATCAAATGAGATCACCTAGGGAGAGGCTGTAGATGGAAGAAACCAAAAAACAAAACAAAAACAAAACCATTGCTCTCGAGCTGATTCTGACTCACAGCGACCCTATATGACAGAGTAGACCTTCCCCACAGGGCTTCCAAGGAGCGCCTGGTGGATTCGAACTGCCAACCTTTTGGTTAGCAGCCATAGCTCTTAACCACCACTCCACCAGGGTTTCCAGATAGACAAAACCACTGATTATTATGCCCTGGGGTTCTCTGGCAGTTAGACATCTGTCAAAGAAAGAGAAGCCAGCAAAAAGACACCCCAAAATGGGTCAGTGATCAGTATGCATGAGGAAGCAAGGATTATAATTAATCCAACTCTGTGTACCTGTTGGTCAGAAGAAGAGAGATAGAGCAAGAGTGTGCAAGAGAGACACTGAGACAGAGAAGGAGTCCTGGTGAGGCAGGAGGAAAACCAGAAGTAAGTGTATCTCAGAAGTCAAGTGAAGGAAATGTTGGTGACCTGGCAAGAGCCAATTCAATAGTTAAGCATTCAAGATTGGCTGGAAGGGAGTTATTTATACAGTAAGTTCTTGCTGCTTTACAAATATTAAGTGAAGAATAAATGATAAGAGGAAAGTAGTAATGAGACAATATCGTCAGGAGACTAAAGGGTAAGTTGTGTGTGTACTTAAGATGGAAACAGTCTAAATGTTAAAAATAGAAGACTGGTTAAGTAAGTGATACCTTTAAAGGGGATTACTGAGGGGCCATGAAAATGATACAGATCATGTAAAAAAATATCAATGATATAGTTTTAAATGAAAATAAGCAGGTTACCGCATACCATGCATAGTGCGATCCCATTTTTATGGCTGGGTAGATAGAAGTATCCGTATGTGTGTACAGAGAGAAAATTCTGTAAGGATTTGTAGAAGAAGTTACTACCGACACTTTTTCCTCCAAGGAACATGGACTAAACAGAGGGTTTTGATGTCCTTTTTTCATGTATGTTTTAATTTATTCACTGTTATAATTTGGTTTTCAGTGAACAAGGCCATGTCTGTGTACTGGCTCCAGCACTCGCTGCCTGTTGGCCTTGTGTGGGTTTTGTAAGCCCTCTGAATCTCGGCTTCCCCATCTGTGAAAATAAGTGATAGTGGAGCTATAGCACAGGATTGTTGTGAGCCCGGCACGTTTGGAAATAATAAATATTAGGCGATATTATTACTCCTGCTGCCACTAGTGCTACTGCCACTACTTCCTTCATAAATAAGATTTAAAAAGTAATGTTTTTGGAGAATAAAAGAAAGGTAAATTATTTGGCAGGACAATTACTGTGCCATCCAATATGGTAGGCCACTAGCCACATGTGGCTATTTAAATTTAAATATAAGTTAATTAGAATCAATTACAATTTAAAACTGTAGCCCTTATTACAGTTCAACTCCTCAATAGCCACATGTGCAAATATAGAACATTTTCATCAACAGAACATTTATTGGACAGCACTGGCTTAGAAGGTAAGCCAATGGATTGTGTGACCTTGGGTAAGTCATGTACTCTAAGGCTTAGTTTCCTTATTGTAAGATGTATATAAAACTAATTATTAGCTCATATGGCTCTTTGGTATATTAATGACATGGCAGACACTCAGTGGATATTGACTATCATCGTTATTATTATTGCTCTTTTTATCTCGACTAAAATTTAGTAACCCAATGCAAACCAAACCCACTGTTGTAAAGTCCATTCTGACCCATAGCAACCCTGTAGGACAGAGTAGAACTGCCCCATAGGATTTTGTGCTTTGACCTAGAAGTGAAAGATCAATTCTGCTGACAGCCCATTGACCAGAACTAGTCACATGTTGCTGCCCAGCTGCATGTTGTTGTTGTTAGTTAGTTGCCTTTGAAGCGATTCTGACTAATGGAGCTGAGAAATGTAGGCGAGTCCATGGAATATTTGGCAAGCATTACTGTCTTCCTCCATCCCCAGTATGATTCTGGTCCCGAGTACGCAGGGAAGTTTCCAGGGGAAGAAGTCAGATGGGGAATTGCCGTCAGGATCTCTGGATGAAGGGAGGGAGGCCTGGCCTAGCGTGTCTGCAGTGGCATAGCAGAAGGTCAACTAGGAAGTACCCTGAAGAAAGAATAGATTTGTTTGGCGGCTGATTGATGGAAACAAAAAATGGTAGCTCCAGAACCTTCAGCCTCCATGACCAAGACTGAAGAGAATGAAACACTTGTTCTCATTTTCACTGCATTTATCTTGTAGCTTTGGAGCGGACAGCCTTGGTAGCATCGGAGAAGTTTGTGGGTGACAGGAGCAAAACAAGCTTGCTTTTCATGCCTTTGGGCCAGGAGCTGATGGTTCCTGGTTCAAATTACAGGCTTTTTAGACAGCAGTAGCGTATGAGCTGGTGGAGAGGAGAAATAGAAGAAGAAAACCCAGAATGCACCTGAAGTTAAAACACCGTCACTGACCGCTCTCTGTCCACCCAGGTTGGCCTGAGCTAACATACCCGTTAGTTAGACTGTCATGCTTCGCTGTTGTAAGAACCTCAGCGTTTTATGTTACACCTACTTTTCCACGTCCTTTTACAGGGTAACACATGATTTCAAAAATTAAAAAGTCTGTAATTTCCACACCATCTAAAAATAGCTTCCAGTTGAATTTGTGATAAAATAGTTCAAGCTTTGGTTTGAAAACTAGAATAACATTTGGAGAAAAGTGTGCCATAAGTCTAAATGATGTAGTGTCTAGACGTTATTTTATGAGTAACTTATATAGTATTTTTCTTTCCTGGTAATATGCAACTTTGTGTTTTCCTAGTTCCTGACGTCAGTCGAAATGGAGACCCATTTGTAGCCACATCAATTGTTGAAGCAATTGCGACTGTTGACAGAGCTATAAATTCCACCCGCACGCATTTGTTTGACAGGTACTGTGGAGATGCAGGCAGGCTTCTGACCCTCAGTCCCTGCACTTTCAGGATCTAAAGAATGCATGCAATTCTACTACACAAATCTTTGACCTCTGTTACATCTGTAGAACAAACTGTTTTCATTTAAAAATCACAGACAACACGGGCATCTGACTATTTTCTGGGGGTTAAGATAACAGAAAGACATCTATTTTCCAAATAGAAGTGGAACTCTGACTCACAAATAAAAAAAAAAAAAAATTAGCTCATTCTCTTGGCTTGTTCCTAAACGATTTGGCAAAAACAAAAATATTTTGAAAGCCGTTCATGTATTTATCTCATGTTAGCAATTCAAAGAGTTTTTCTCCATTTGAATTAAAATGGAATACGTATGTTTTTCTCTGCTGATGTAATTAATGATTTGTTTTTAGTGTCTTTTGGTTTTTGTCTGTCTGTTCTTGTTTTTTTGCCTTCCGCTTTGGATAAGTGCAGTATATCACCATATTACGTCTGTATAAAGGTAGCTACAGAAATATTAAAATAGCAGTGATTATGTTTTTGGGTATTAGGGATTTTCATCTTCAGTAATTTTTTTTTATTTGAGTTGTATTTTCTCTTTTTTTCCTCTCTAAACTCCCCGTAGCCGTCCTCGCTCTCCAAGTGATTTGCTGGCCTTGTTCCGGTATCCAAGAGACCCTTACACTGTTGAACAAGCAAGAGCAGGAGAAATATTTGAAAGGACGTTGCAGCTTATTCAGGAGCATGTGCAGCATGGCTTAATGGTTGACTTAAACGGAACAAGTTAGTATTTCATGTGTTTTTTACTTCTGCCTCCCCTTACCTGAGTGTACTATATGTTAAGCATAGACAATCAAATCTCATTTGGTGCCATACTGTTCATGATGAAAAGTTCCAACATTTTCTATTCCACGTTTATAAATTATAAAATATCTTTAAAAATATAGGTTCTGTTGAGCTAATAAGGTTCTGTAGTGCCCACTTTTGGTCTAACAAGAAAATCTTTGAGTCATGTGAGACTTATTCATCAGTCGATGGTAGGTAGACCGCCCCAAACAGTGCATCTGGTGGACTGTGTGTTGGCCTCATAACAAGACTTGTGACACTGCACGTCCTGTATTGTGACGATTTCATGGAAGACGTTGTAGGATTATAGTTAAATAAAGTAGACGGTCATTGAAAAAGAGGAAGACTCTCAATGAGTTGGATTGACATAGTGGCTACAACAATGGGTTCAAACATATCAATGATTGTGAGGTTGGTGCAGGACTGGGCGGTGTTTCTGTCTATTGTACATAGGGTCGGAACCGACTCGACGACATCTAACAACAACAAGTGATACTATATGCGTACAATTAAATATCGGACAACTGTTAAAAATGATGTTTATTAGGAGTTCACGTACCTGTAAAACAGGCTAATAAAACCGTCTCAGAAGCTGTTGTGAGGATTACGTAAGGTAATATATGATACTCAGTTGCTTCTGTTCCTGGCACATGGTGTTGCCCAGTAAATAGAGATGCCATTACTATAATATCATTATTTTTAAAAAATTTATTGTGGTAAAATATATATAACAAAAATTTGTCATTTTAACCATTTTTAATTGTACAATTCAGTGACATTAATTATAGTCACTATGTTGTGCAACCATTACCACTGTTTCCAGAAATTTTTCATCAAGCCAAACAAAAACTCAGTACCCCTTAAGCAATAACTTCCTATTCCTGCCTACTTCTAACCCCTGGTAACCACAAATAAACTTTTGTCTCTATGCATTTGCCGATTCTGGATATTTCATGTAAGTAGGATCATACAATATGTGTACTTTTGTGTCTGGCTTATTTCATTTAGCATAATGCTTTCAAGATTCATTCATGTCATAAGCATGCATCAGAGCTTCATTTCTCTTTATGGTGAATAATATTCCATTGTATGAATATACCACATCCTGTTTATACCTTCGTCTTTCCGTGGACACTGAAGTTGTTTCCACCTTTTGGCTCTTGTGAATGATGTATGGTGAACATTGATGTACAAGTATTTGTTTTCAGGGGTATGACCTAGTGGACTTACTGGGTTATATGGTAACTTTACGTTTAGTTTTTTGAGAAACCACCAAACTGTTTTCCACAGCTGCTACACCATTTTACATTCTCACCAAAAGCATTCAAAGATTCCAATTTATCCATATCCTGGACAACACTTGTTATTATTTCTTTCTTTTTGATGGTAGCCATCCTACTAAAAAAAAAAAACAAAAACAAACCCATTGCCGTCGAGTCTATTTTAAGCCCTTATCAGACAGACAGTTAGCAAATGTTTTCTCCCATTCCGTAGGCTGTCTGTTCACTTTCTTGATAAAGTCATTTGATGCACAAAAGTTTTTAATTTTGATGAAGTCCAATTTATATATTTCTTCTTTTGTTGCTCATGCTTTTAGTGTCATATCTAAGAATCCACTATCAAAAACAAGGTTCTGAAGATTTGTCCCTATTTTTTTCTAAGAGTTTTATGGTCTTAATTTTTATATTTAGGCCCCTCATTTATTTGGAGTTAGTTTTTGTCTGTGGTGTAAGGTGTGACTCCAGTTTCATTCTTTTGCATATGAAGAGCCAGTTGCTCCGGCACCATTTGTCGAAGAGACTATTCTTTCTCCATTAAATGGACTTAGAATCTTTGTTGAAAATCAGTATCCTTAGATGTATGGGTTCATTTTTGGACTCTGAGTTCTATTGGTCTTTGTGCCTATTTTTATACTAGTACCAGAATGTTTTGATGACTGTAGCCTTATAGTACATTTTGAAATTGGGAAGTATGAGTCCTACTTCGTTCTTCTTTTTCAAGATTGTTTTAGCTATTCCTGTGCCCTTGCAATTCCATATGAATTTGAGGATCAGCTTTTCATTTCTGCAAAAAATCTGTTGAAATTTTGGTAGAGATTGCCTTGAATCTCTAGGTCACTTTAGGTAATATTGACATCTTAACGATATTAAGACCATGAACACAGAATGTCTTTCCATTTATGTAGATCTTCTTTTAATTTCTTTCAGCATTATTTTATTGTTTTTAATGTACACGCCTTTAATTATCCTGCTTAAATTTATACCTAGGTAGTTTTATTCTTTTAGGTGCTATGGTAAATGGAATTTTTTTCTTAATTTTATTTTCAGTTTGTTCATTGCTGGTGTAGAAACATGACTGATTTCCATGTGTTGACCTTATACCCTGAAACTTTTCTGAATTCATTTATTAGCTCTAGTAGCTTTCTCGTGGATTCGTTGGAATTTTCTATCCGTAGAATCACAAGTCATATGCCAATACAGAGTTTTACTTCTTTCTTTTGGATTTGGATGGTTTTTATTCTTTTTCTTGTCTAGAGCTTCCAGCACAGTGCTAAATAGCAATGGTGAGAGCCAGTATCCTTATTTTTCCTGATCTTAAGGGAAAAGCTTTCAGTATTCTCCATTGAGTGTGATGTTAGCTGTGGGTGCTTCAAAAATGCCCTTTATCGTTGTGAGGAATTGCCCCTCTATTTCTACTTTATTGAGTGTTTTTTAATAGTGAAGGGGTGTTGGATTTTGTCAAACGATGTATCTGCATCAATGGAAATGATCATGTGATTCTTCTCTATCATTCTATCCATGTGGTGTATTACATTGATTGATTTTCTTATGTCGAACCACCCTTGGATCCTGGGAAAAAATCTCACATATAATCCTTTTAATATGCTGTTGGATTCAGTATACCAGAATTTTGTCAAGGACTTTTGCCTCTATAGCCATAAAGGGTAATGGTCTGTAGTTTTCTTTTCTTGTGGTATCTTTATCTGGCTTTGATATCAGGGTAATGCCGGCCTCATAGAACAAGTGTTTCTTCTTTTTCTGTTTTTTTTTAAATTTTTATTTAATTATTTTTTGACAAGTGTGAAAAGGATTGGAGTTAATTTTTCTTTAAATGTCTAGTCGAATTGACAAGCTCTCTGGCCCTGAATTTTGCTTCGTTTGCTGGCTTTTGATCACTGATAATGATCCAATTTGTTCACCTGTTACAGGTCTGCTGAAATTTTCTGTTTTTTCCTTGAGTCAGTTTGTATATTTCTAAGGATTTGTCCATCTCATCAAAATCATCTAATTTGTAGAATACACTTGTTCATAGTATTCTTTCATAATCCTTTTTATTTCTGTAGGCTCTGTAGTAATGTCCCACTTTCGTTTTCCAACTTGTCTTCAGTGAGCATATCTTTTTGATTAGGAAAATAAAGTTGTTAAAAATTTAATACTATAAAATATGAATGTATGAGATAATAGGGATGTAGAAATGAGAATTGTAGGATTATTTCTCCTTGTCTTGGAGCACAGTAATTGCTCTGAGCCATTTCTCAATTTGTTATGTTTTAGACCTAGGTGCCACGAACAGTTAAGCATTTGGCTACTAACCGAAAATTTGGTGATTTGAATTCACACAGGGGCACCTTGGGAGAAAGGCCTGGCGATCCACTTCCAAAAAATCAGCCACTGAAAATTCTCTTCTGAAACACATGGTGTCACCGTGAGTCAGAATTGACTCAACAGCAACTTTATTTTTTTATGCGTTTAGTTAAACATCCAGACACCGTTAAATCAAAGCCGTGTGTAAACCGTTGTTCTGCTCTCTCAAATCTTGCAAATTTTTACCACCCTGACCTTCACTTGACCCCTTAGATGGAGTATTGTCAGAGTTGACAGCCTCAGAACAGTTACCAGTTTTACTTATGGACAAAAGTTTAGCCTCACCTCCTAATCACCTCTTGGAGGAAGTGTCACAACTCATTCATTTTTTCGACAGGAATCTTTAGACACTTTTTATTGGTTGGGGGCTAGATGCTGGGGACGCAGGGATTAATTGGACACATTCGTTGTCACATCTCCCAGTTTTTTTTACAAGTCCCTGATATGGCCTTTTCCCGGAGATTACTTTCTTTCCGGTATAGAAAACTAAATGTTGTGTTGTTAACTGCCATGAACTTGACCCCCAACTCATGGCAACACCATGTACAACAGAAAAAACCTGCCTGGTCCTGCACCATCCTCATGATGGGTTGCAGATTGGATCATTGTGATCCACGGGGGTTTTGTTGGCCCTTTTTTGGAGAAGGCTAAATGGGAGTTGCTAAATTTTATTTCTTGCTACTACCTACTTTTCTTCCTTTAATCGATGGTTCAGCTCTTTGAACATTTGCTGTGATAGCCTCAACAAGCAAACCACATGAACCTTCTCCTACCGTCCTTACAAAAATAAAGCAAATCTAGAAGCCCATACTCAAATTGAGGCTATGTTTAAAATTGCTTCTTATGATAAACTGTATACTGGTTTCAAACAATTAATTAAAAATTTAGAAACTTGGAAAAGCAGGAAAAAAAAAGTAAAGTCAGCTGTAATCCCCCACAAGTTGAGATAATTGTATACACTTGCTTTTTATCTAAGCACTCACTTGTTAATTCATTAACTCATTTCACATGTATGTGTTGAGCACATACTCTGTTCCAGTCACTGCTCTAGGTCTGGGGATATAGCAGTGAACAAAACAGATCAAAATCTCTGCCCTCAGCTGTGGGGAACATCTAGCTCAATTGGTATAAAATAGTTTAAAAAGAAAATGTTCTACATTCTACTTTGGTGAGCAGTGTCTGGAGTTTTAAAAGCTTGGGAGCAGCCATCTAAGATACTCCACTGGTCTTACCCTGTCAAGAGCAAGGGAGAATGAAGAAAACAAAATACACAACGGAAAGATTAGTCCAAGGGACTAAGGGACCGCAACTACCATAGCCTCCACCAGACTGAGTCCAGCACAACCAGATGGTGCCCAGCTACCACCACTGACTGCTCTGACAGTGGTCACAAAAGAGGGTCCTGGACAAAGCTGTAAAAAAATGTAAACAAAATTCTAACTCACACACACACAAAGACCAGACTTACTGGCCTGACAGAGACTGGAGAAAACCCCAAGAGTATGGCCCCTGGACACCCTTTTAGCTCAGTAATGAAGTCACTCAGGAGGTTCACCCTTCAGCCAAAGATTAGATAGGCCCATAAAACAAAATGAGACTAAAGGGGCACACTAGCCCAGGGGCAAATGGGGACAGGAAAGCTGGTAATAGGGAGCCTGAGGTCAAGAAGAGAGAGTGTTGACATGTCATGGGGTTGGCAACCAATGTCACAAAACAGTATGTGTACTAATTGCTTAATGAGAATATAGTTTGTTCTGTAAATCTTCATCTAAAGTACAATAATTAAAAAGTAAAAAAAAAAAAGTGGGTTACAGACTGAGATCTTAAAAAAAATCTCTGCCTCCCAAAGATCTTACATTCCAGTGGGGGAAATAGACAATACACGGTAAATCAATATTCGTAATTAGCACATGGTGAGGTGAGTGAGATTAATAAAAATAAGAATGGCAGGTGTATATGGTGTGCTGGTTGGGACGGGGGTTACCATTTTATATAACTTGGTCAACAGATGAATGTCTCACTGAAAAGTTGACTTTTGAGCTAAGACCTGACAAAACCAAGCCACACAGATACCAGAGGGAAAAGTGTTCCAGGTGGAAGGAACAGCAAAGACTCTGAGGTGGGCTCATGTTTGGCATTTGAGGACCAAGTAGTATGGCTAGATCGGAGCAAAGGAAGGTTAAGGTATCAGGCTGTTGTGTGACAAGACTGTAAAAGGATGGGGCCAGACCCAGGAAAACTCGGGTAGGTCTACATAAATAAGAGAGTTGATGAATGTTTGCACCAGGCTTCTTTGGTGAAACGTGGTTGCATTCTAGATGTGATTCGAAGGTAGACAGGAGAAGTTTTTCTCATAGCTTGAGTATAGATGGTGAGAGAGAGGAGTCAGAAATGACTTGGGGTTTGTGCAAGCAGTTCGAAGAATGGAGATGACACTTAATGAAATGGGGGACAATTAAGTGAGGATAAAGTGTAAGAGTGGGATAGGATTATCTCACATACACATACACACACATTTATCTCCAGGCACACGTGTATACTGATTCTGTAATGCGATAAAGTAACTCACTGTTTAAAAATACAATTTAAAAGTTTTTCACTATAGTTCTTCATGGACATTTTTCTGTGTCATAATTCATTGTTTAGCCCATTTCCTTATTTTTAGATACGTATTTTTTCCTCACATTTCAATATTTTTAATCATTATTTGTTGTCTGTATTTGAGATAGTGGAAACCCTAGCGGCGTGCTTGTATTTTAAAGCAGATTACATCTAGAGTGAATAAAAGCGGTCTGAAATGTCAGTGACATTTTCAAAATTCCTAATGAAAGGCTCATTATCTTACAAGTTACTTACCCACGGAGGATGGTCAGCCCTCCCTAATTTTATAAGTAGGTTCGGTTTGTAAGACTTTATCTGGTTTGTAAAAGATAGTTTTGTTTGTGTGTTTGTTCTCATGTGTATTGGTGGATGCCTGCCCTGTGGCTTGAGCTTTGTGTGATCCCATGTCCAAGGACATAAAGCAAAGCCAAGCCTGGAAAGCAAGCCCGAAAGACTGTGCTACTGCCCGTTCTCTGGCCGCTAAGATTCAGCATGTCTGTTATTAAACCTATGGCTAAACGCCTTGGAAAAAATGATAGTGCTTGAAGAAAGCTACTGAGATTTGTCACTGAGCCCACAGACTGAAAATTTCAGAGGAAGCATTTTCCTTCTTGGCTGTCTTCTTTCTTGGCTCTTCTGATTTTCAAGATTGAAAATTTTCTGAGACTTCCTAAAAGTTTAACTGTGAAAGTAGAGCCAGACATTTCAGTCTCACTGTTGAGTCCTCGGGAAGTGTGTGCTGCTAAAACCTTTCAAGTCAAATTGAGCCTGAAAGCTCTGGTGGCAAGGAAAACCTGCGTGTTACATACAATGGCAAAAATTTTTTCCCATGCCATACGCCAGTAATTACATTTCTTTAAATTGCTTCTCCTCCAGCCTGTGAGTATTTTTTCCTTCTAATTCTTTTTTGCATTCTTACATAAGGATTTCAGACTCCTCCCCCGCACAAAAGGGGGCCTCTTCTTTCTTTTTTCGGAAAATAAAGTCATACTTTATTTTATCCTTAAATAACCACAGTCACTTGCTAATGGAACAGGTGTACTTGGTGGACACTGCAGAAACCCTGAAGTTAGGTTGGACCTCGCTGCTGTCGTTTCTTGTTACGCACTGACTTTCTTGGGGTGCTTGCTTCTTATCAGGGTAACCGCCGAAAACCCAGCTTTGAAAAGAATGAAGTGCAATCTAGTGTCAAACTGAGCTGCGTTGTAGTTCACCAGGTGTCTATGAGACATCCACTATCAATTGCTGTGTTCTCCTGAAAATGTTAAAATAGCTCCTGGTGCCTCTTTGAGTTTGCTGTGGTACGTGGTGCCCTACATCAAAGAAAGGGCCTTGTTCAACAGACACCAGGGTAAGGGGCCTGTTTCTTGTTTGCTTTAAATGTGTGCAGAGTTGGTCTTGAGAGCCATACATCAGCTCTTAGACACCTTAGAAGGAGGTTGCAGTGATGACTCAGAGCTCAGGAATGTGTATCTGTGTATGAAGCTGTTAGAGCCGGCCCTGGAGAGGAGGAGCTTTGAAGATTGAGAAGGGCTTAGACGCACGAACATTTAGGGGAAGGACATTGGCAAGGGAAAGAGTCATGAGCGTGTGCCACCCTGGGAATGTTAAGTAGTTCTTTTTGACTGGAGCAAATGTCTTGAAGGCGAAGGACAGCAGATATGATTATGAGGATCTATTTGGAGTAATTTGCCAGCTAACAAGTTTGGGATTTCTTCTGTAACTAGTGGGCAAAGACTGAAGGTTTTTTAGCAAGAAAATGTACTAGTCAGAACACTGCATATAGATTGGTTAGTGGGGGGTATGTTAGTGGTACACTATCTGTTGGGAGGCTGATCTTGGAATTCAAGGCAAGGAGCAGTGAAATCTGACCTGGGGTATGAACATAGGAATGGGGGGGGGCCCAGATTTTAGGAATATTTTGGAGGTATAATAGACAGGAGTTGGTAACTGATTGCCTGTTGAGGCAAAGGGAAATGAAAGCTTCAAAGATCACTGAAGTTTTGAATGATCTATGTCTGGGAAACGGGCCCTGACACGTGGAGAAGGGGCAGATTTTGGCGGGAGGCTGTCTGTGGTTGGTTATATTGAATTTTATTTGCAAGTTACATGCAGTGGTTTAAAGTGAAGTTGAAAATATGTAAGCTTGGATTCATGAAAGGTGTGAGGACTGGAGTTACGGAATAGGGAATTATCCCCCTTAGCATTAGTAATTGATACCATGAGGTTGGCTCAATTGCTAAGGGAGGCATGGTAGAGGAACAGGAAAGGCAGAGAGAACACCTTCATTTGGAGTTGGGGGAAGGAAAAGGAGCAGAATAGGACAAAAAGGAATTTTACTAAACAAGAAGGTGAGAGAGTGTCCACCAGGAAGGCCAGGTTCAGAGTAGTGTGGCAGGCTACGGAGAGCTCAGAGACGGTACAGATAAGAAGGAACTAGTGGGTGACCAATATTCTATCCCAGTTTTCCAACAGAAGTAAGTTTTGCCTTGCCTTTGCATCTCATTTTAGGTTACCACTATAATGACCTTGTGTCCCCCCAGTACCTGAGTCTGATTGCTAATCTCTCCGGCTGCACTGCCCACCGGCGAGTGAATAACTGCTCAGATATGTGCTTTCACCAGAAATACAGGACTCACGATGGAACGTGCAATAATCTCCAGCATCCTATGTGGGGGGCCTCCCTGACAGCTTTTGAACGTTTACTAAAGTCTGTGTACGAAAATGGATTCAACACCCCTCGAGGTATTAATCCAAACCGACTCTACAATGGGTACGTGCTCCCAATGCCCCGCTTGGTGTCGACGTCTCTGATAGGGACGGAAACGATCACCCCTGATGAGCAGTTCACCCACATGACCATGCAGTGGGGCCAGTTCCTGGACCATGACTTGGACTCCACAGTGGTGGCCCTGAGCCAGGCCCGTTTTTCCGACGGGCAGCACTGTAGTTCCGTCTGCAGCAACGATCCTCCCTGCTTCTCAGTCCTCATCCCGCCCAATGACCCCAGAGTCAGAAACGCTGCCCGCTGCATGTTCTTCGTGCGATCCAGCCCCGTCTGTGGCAGTGGCATGACGTCCCTTCTCATGAACTCCGTCTACCCCCGAGAACAGATCAACCAGCTCACTTCCTATATAGATGCGTCCAATGTGTACGGCAGCACCAACCACGAGGCCCGAGAAATCCGGGATCTGGCCAGCCACCGAGGGCTTTTGAAACAGGGCATCGTGCAGAGATCCGGAAAGCCGCTCCTTCCCTTTGCAACGGGGCCGCCGACTGAGTGCATGAGAGATGAAAACGAGAGTCCGATTCCTTGTTTCTTAGCTGGGGACCATCGAGCCAATGAGCAGCTGGGCCTGACCAGCATGCACACGCTGTGGTTTAGAGAGCATAACCGCATCGCCACCGAACTACTCAAGCTGAATCCCCACTGGGATGGAGACACCATCTATTACGAGACAAGGAAAATTGTGGGTGCGGAGATTCAGCACATCACATATCAGCACTGGCTTCCCAAGATCCTTGGGGAGGTGGGTATGAAGATGCTGGGGGAGTATAAGGGCTATGACCCCGGCGTTAACGCCGGCATCTTCAACGCCTTTGCCACGGCAGCTTTTAGGTTTGGCCACACACTTGTTAATCCAATACTCTACCGACTCGATGAGCACTTTGAGCCTATTCCTCAAGGCCACATACCTCTTCACAAAGCCTTCTTCTCTCCCTTCCGAATCGTGAACGAGGGGGGCATCGACCCGCTTCTCAGAGGCCTCTTTGGGGTTGCGGGGAAGATGCGCATGCCCTCCCAGCTGCTGAACACGGAGCTTACGGAGAGGCTCTTTTCCATGGCCCACACGGTGGCCCTGGATCTGGCTGCCATCAACATCCAGAGAGGCCGGGACCACGGAATCCCGCCCTATCATGACTACCGAGTGTACTGTAACCTGTCTTCAGCTTACACATTTGAAGATCTGAAAAATGAAATAAAAAATCCTGAAATCCGGGAGAAACTGAAGAGGTGAGTTTTAAAGAAACCGTGACTCTAAACCTTTGTTTTTTAAACAACAGGTTAAGAAAAATGATACACAAATTGTAGGTATTTTGTTTGTTTTTACAGCTGCGTTTTGGTGACTGTAAAGACAAATAGTGTGATCCTGGGTGGTGCAAACAGTTAACCCTTGACTACTAGCCAAAAGGTTGGCGGTTCAAACCTACCCAGAGGTGCCTTAGGAGACAGGTCAAGAGATGTACTTCCAAAAGGTCCCAGCCTTGAAAACCCTTTAGAGCAGTTCTGCTCTGTGTGCATGGGGTCACTAAGAGTCGGAATTGACTCTACTGCAGCCAGCCACAACTACACATAGTCAAGCTTTTGTTTGTGTAATAAAGAGGCTAAGGAGCCCTGGTAGTCCATTGCTTAAGCGCTTGGCTGCTAACCCTTCTGTGGGTGAAAGATGTGACAGTCTCCTTCCATGAGATTTACGGCCTTGGAAACCCTCTGGGAGCACCTCTACCCTGTCCTACAGACCAAACCAAAAAACCTGTTGCCGTCGAGTCAATTCTGACTCAGAGCTACCCTGTAGGACAGAGTAGAACTGCCCCACAGAGTTTCCAAGGAGCACCTGGTAGATTTGAACTGCCGACCTTTTGGTTAGCTGTAGCACTTAACCACTACACCACCAGGGTTTCCAATAGGGTTGCTATGAATTATTTGAATGGAAAAACACCAGACCTGAAACTATTTTTTGGGTTTCAAGGAATGGTTTCCTATTCATATCAAGAGTAGAGGGAGAAAAGAGCTAAAACTTGGCGTTGGCAGAGTAGGACCAAAACCAAACCCACTGCCCTCCAGTCGATTCTGACTCATAGCAACCCATAGGGTTTCTAAGGCTGTAAAGCAGACTGCCACGTATTTCTCCTGTGGAGCTGCTGGTGGTTTTGAACTGCCGATCCTTTGGTTAGCAGTCAGTTGCTTTAACCGCTGCACCAACAGGGCTCCTTGGCAGAGTAGGGCCCTTGAACAAACCATCTCTGATGGCTTTGGCTTGTAACTTATCCCTGTATTCACTGTGTTACCCCAAGTCCAAGCCATTCTAGCCACATCCTCTGTGATTGCCATTGACTGTGGCTCAGTAAATCTTCCCTACAGTCTTCTGAGCAGTAACATTACCGATCTGGGGGTAAATCTCATTGGCCTACAATTGTAGGTCTCAGTGGAAAGCAGAGTCACAAAGCCATTTGGTGAGTTACCATTCCTAAGAAAATGAAAAACGCCTTAGGTGAATTACATCTAAAAGGAACCCTCAAGCTCACCTTCTGTGACCCCTTATGTTACGGGTAAAAAGCAAAGATAGTACTCTGCAGCTCTTTAGTAAGTACTGGAGCTGGGGTTAGGGTCGAGGTTTCCAGGCTTAGACCCACTCACTTTCCCCTGGAACTTCTGAGACAATCTGACTGTCTCCAGAGTTCTCCTAAGTGTAGAGATCGAGCAGCTCTTCTTGCTTTAAAGGCCTGTTCCTATCTCTCCTTTGCTCATTAGCTTTTCTTCAGGCTATTTATACCAATTTCTTTGGGTACAGCCTTTTATGGAAATAAGAATAATTACTTCTTAGAGTTTTTACCGTAACGATCCTTCATAGTCCACAGACTTAATTAGTTCTATCATTCATTTTATACTTAAATATGTTAATTCCCATTTGAAAAGAATTGCTTCAAAAAAATTCTGCTTAAGACTTGTTTAGCGTGTTTTCTGAACCCTTGCCAGTTTACTGGCACTGAAGTTAGAACCATATTCTCCTTACGATCTGACCCATGCTTTCTAGAGAAAAATGATTTTGCGCTTATAATTTTTGCAAGCTGTGAATAAATGATTATTTCCTGCCAAGTTTAATATATTTCAATATTCATTGAAATAATACCATTAAATCACTAAGTAAATATACATATGCTCTACTGGTTTCAACCTATTTTTCATCCTTTTTTGCCACATTTTTTACTTAATTAGGATTTTTGTGGACTGCTTTCAGTTTTTATGTGCTTAAATATACTCCTTTGTTCTTGTCTGGACTGAAATGGATTACTTTTTCCAGTCATTCTCTCGTCTGCCAAACTTATTTTGAAAAAGTTCAAAGGAGTTAGCAGTCCAACTTTCTGTCCCTGGCAGACCCAGGAGTTGTGCTTAGTTATTTGTTATAGACCCTGATGTAGAAATTACATACTATTTACCCGCATATTATGTCACTAATTTATTTTTTTCTCTGTTAACCCATTATTTATTAGGGGAGGTAGGTTGTCAGTTGGGGAAATAAATATAGATACATGAAAAATTAAACAATGATAAAACCAAACCAAAACCCGTTGCCATCAAGTCGATTCTAAATCATAGTGACCCTATAAGACAGAGTAGAACCGCCCCATAGGGCTTCCAGGGAGCACCTGATAGATTTGAACTGCTGACCTTTTGTTAGCAACCATAGCTCTTAACCACTATGCCACATCAGGGGACATCAACTCTGTGAGGATTTCAAAGGGAAGAAGGACTTTTGTTTGTTTGTTTGGTAACAGATCTTAATGAAACGTCATTATTATCTATTTTACTGGGACCCATTTATTTTATTTTTATTTCAAGGCACCAAGGTGAATGGAAAGTGAATAGGATTTTATTTGGATTTGAGACAGCTGTGTCTGCTCCTAGCTGTGTTAACTTGTGCAAGCTACATAACCTCTTTTTCCACTAATATATGTAGTCACACTTACTGCCGTTACACATGTAACCACACTTGATATCAGCGTGTATAGCCTTCCAATCTTTTTTACCACTAATACATGAACACAGATATGAAAATAGCATATTGGACTAAAGCGGCGACTTTAAAGTTGGTTTGGTTTTTAATCTCGAACGTGCCTAAAGAATCTGTTTATTCCAGTCCTATAATGATGGGTTACTTCTGGGACTGGATAGAGTGAGCAGAGAGAAGGAACTTCCGCTCTCAGGAGCAAGAGTTCTCTCTTGTTTTTGAAAAGACCCTTGGGTGAGTCCAGCGCACCTGCTTCTCACACTACACCTGCTTCTCACACTACACCTGTTTCTCACACTACCTTAGTCACTACACCAGATAACCTTCAAGGTTCTTTCTAACTATATTTGCATCACAATAGATACCTTATACCCGGAAGTTCAATGTTCATGTCATTGAACGTAGCACAACGTACCCTTCTTTTAAACTTTAATTCCAAAAACTAAATGTTATTTTAAAAAACCTCTATTTTCCTTGTAAAAGGAACGTCCACTGAGGACACATAAGCCTTGTACACCTTGTTAGTTAAGAAGGAGACTTTCTGTCTTGATGACAGCTGTCACTCGTTTCAGCTTTGTGAAAAAAGGGCGGTCTGAATTATAGAATGTATTTTATAAAAACATAGTGGCACTTCGAATAGCAACTGAAACTAAGCCACCTGTTGCCTGGTGGAGTATTTTGGATGTTATATAAATTAGATAAGAATAATTTATAATAGAAGTTGTTGGTTTTTTACTAAGAGTATATTTCTAAGGAATTGGAAGAATTTGATGAATATGTTTGTTCTTAAAACATTTCAACTTTATTGTCTTAGCCTTTTATACTATCTCTGCTTAGTAAAGATTTTCTTTATAGCCAGTATATGTTCAATATATAGTAGAATCCCAATTTTATTCTTTAAAAAATGTGTCTGTAGCTATATATAGTTTGTGTTCATATAAAGCAAAATAAAACAAAAACAAACGCATTGCCATTGAGTTGATTCTGACTCATGGTGACCCTATAGGACAGAGTAGACTGCCCCATAGGGTTTCCAAAGCTGTAATCTTTATGCAAGCAAACTGCTACATTTTTCTCCATGGAGCAGCTGGTGGGTTCGAACTGCTGACCTTTCAGTTAGCAGCCTAGCACCTTAACCATTGCTCTACCAGGGCTCCTTGGTGTTCATAAATACTGGAAGGCGATACACCCCGATGTTACGTGTGGTTACGTGTATCAGTGGAAGGAAATTTGCAAGGCTATGGGAGCGAATATTAAGCGTGGTTATTCTGAATAGTAGGAAAAGGTGTGGTTTTAATTTTCTTCCTTATATATTTCTTGGCTTTTCTAAACTTATCGTAATAAATATTATATTAACACACACGTACATTTATGAATAAATCAGAAAGTAGGAAAATTTCTTTAAAGTGCAATGAATAAGTTAAAGAAATAAGGATGCGTTTTCTTTGGGAGGTAAAGGTCTGAATAATGTGAAAGAGTGACAGAAAAAATGACTTTTTCATATCCCCTTTGTTTTTGATCAGATAGAGCTCTGTTGAGTATATTTTAAAGGTTTTTGTTTTGTTTTTGTAGGTTATACGGCTCACCATTAAACATCGACTTATTTCCTGCCCTCATGGTGGAAGACTTGGTTCCTGGTAGCCGACTGGGACCCACCCTGATGTGCCTGCTGAGCACACAGTTTAAACGCTTGCGAGACGGGGACAGGTAAACATAGACGCAACAGAGAAGAAAATCCTTTGTGGGACTTGGGAGGGGGGAAGACTTGGTGGTGGCTCTGCCCGCGTGCTAACCAGACCAAAAACCAAACCCAGTGCCGGCGAGTCGATTCTGACTCATAGCGACCCTATAGGACAGGGTAGAACTGCCCCATAGAGTTTCCGAGGAGCGCCTGGCGGATTCAAACTGCAGACCCTTTGGTTAGCAGCCGTAGCTGTTAACCACTACGCCACCAGGGTTTCCACGGGCTAAGTATGAGGAAAATGCTTCACCCCTTAGTATTTGTTGTGAACAACTGATTTTTTTGATTAACTGATTTGGGCTTACCTGACACCACAACTTGAGAACTTTCATTTGATAAGAATATTTTTGTTCTGAAAAGAATTGAACAGTTCCTACAGTTACCCCATTGTAGGTGTTCAGAGGAGTTTGACCCTATAGCAAGATTTTCAAGTTTCAATTTTAGTTTAATGTTAATCAGTTGAGTTTAATGTATTGGAAAAGCAGGTGGCAGGCCTTTCCTAGTGACAACACCAGCAAGTAATTCAGTAGATAGCTTACGCATATGTCAGTTTGTTAAAAAGAAGCCTATTCTCATTAGTAGTTAATTAGAACAGTTAGCCCTCTGTTGTTTTTAGTCCAGATTTTTGTTCCTTTGGGGAATTTTTTTTTCCTTATAAGTAGGAGATACGGGCAATGTTTGAGTGATTTCTGTAGGTGAAACTTAGTAGAGGGATATTTTAATTCAGCTCCCTGTGGTCTTTGAGTCTCCTTGTTTTTAACCTGGTTCTGTTTTCATTTGGGGGAAATACAGGTTATGGTATGAAAACCCCGGGGTGCTTTCCCCTGCTCAGTTAACACAAATCAAGCAAACGTCCCTGGCCAGGATCCTATGCGACAATGCTGACAACATCACCCGCGTACAGAAGGATGTGTTCAGAATGGCGGAGTTCCCACACGGATACAGCGATTGTGACGACATTCCCAGAGTTGATTTAAGGATGTGGCAGGATTGCTGTGAAGGTTTGTATTCGAAAACATGCATCGCTTCTCATTTTTGACTTTGTTTTCTTTTTCGTTTTACCAGATTTGGTGAATTTTGTTTTTAATTTTTTATTGTGCTGAGTACACACACACACACACATACATATGTAGACAAATATTGTTGTTGTTATTAAACCAAAAAATACCAAACCCACTGCCATCAAGTCAATTCCGACTCATAGTGACCCTATAGGACGGAGTAGAAGTGCCCCATAGGGTTTCCGAGGAGCGCATGGTGGATTAGAACTGCTGACCTTTTGGTTAGCAGCCAAATTCTTAACCACTATACCACCAGGGTTGTTTTTGTTAGGTGCTGTCAATTCACTTAGCGACCCTATAGGACAGAGTAGAACTGCCCCATAGGGTTTCTAAGGAGCAGCTGGAGGATTTGAACTGCCATCCTTTTGGTTTGCAGCCAAGCTCTTAACCACTGCGCCACCAGGGGTCCACGTATTTATAGAGAGAGAGAGAGAGAGCCCTAATGGTGCAGTGGTTAATATTGGGGTTTGTTAAATTATGTTATATCCCTATTAAGGAATTATGAAGCCCAAAAAATAAAAACTGTGATTTTGAGAATTGTTTTTTTTTATTCTCTCACAGTCTAGTAGGCTACAAGTCCAGATTCAGGGCAACAGCTCCAGGGGAAGGCTTTCTCTCTCCGTCGGCTCTGGAGGAAGGTCCTTGTCACCAGTCTTCCTTTGGTCTGGGAACATCTCAGTGCAGGATGCTCTCTGCTCCTAGTGCAGCTTTCTTGGTGGTATGAAGTCCCCCCTCTCTACTCCCCTCCCTTTCCTTTTATCTCTTGAGAGATAAAAGGTGGTGCAGGCCACATCCCAAGGGAACTCCCTTTACATTGGATCAAGGATGTGACCTGGGTAAGGGTGTTACAATCCCACCCTAATCCTCTTTATCATAAAATTACTATCACAAAATGGAGGACAACCACACAATACTGGGAATCATGGCCTAACCAAGCTGACACATATTTTGGGGGGACACAGTTCAGTCCATGACATGCCACCCTTTGGCCCTCAAAAAATCACATCCTTGCAACATGCAAAACATATTCACCCCATCGTATAGCAAAAGTCTTAACTCCAGGTCCAAAATCCAAAGATTCCTCTTCATCCGTGAAATCTAGAATACGAGTTGTCTGCATCTAAAGGTACAATGGCAGAACAGGCACAAGCTAGACATTTCCGTTACAAATGAGAGAAACTGGAGGAAAAGAAGGAGTAACAGGCACCAAGCAAGTCAGCAGAACACATTACATTAGCCCTCAAAGCTTGAAAATAATCCTCTGTTCTCTGAGGAAGTCCCGTCCAGATCTGACTCTCACAGGTTTCACTCTTTGTGTCTAAATATGAGTTGTGTTGCTTGTTTACTATAACCCAGAAATGCCCACAAATAAAGGATACAGAAGAAACAAAAGAGCATATCAAATATATAAAATTTTCTTTTAAAAACTTTATGCTGGGTTTTCTAAATTTCTGTATCATCAAAGAAAAATGTTATAAAATATGTTTTACAGAATTAAAGTGTACCATGCAGATACAAAGGTGGTCTTACTATTTTGAGTCTACAAGCTTTAGTGGACAGAATGCTTCATGAATAACAGTCAACCCAGGCGCGTTTTCATTATATGCAGCGTTCCAGATTGCTCCTTGAGTTAGCTCTCAGCTGCTTACTTTGAAGACAGTTTGGGTGGTGCAAACCGTTAATGCCCTCATTGCAAGGTCTGAGCCCACCCTAAAGGTGCCTCAGAAGAAAGGCCTGGCTATCCAGTTTCAAAAAATCAGCCATTTCTCTGGCACACATGGGTCGCCATGAGTTGGAGGTGACTTGACGGCAACTAGTTGGTTGTTTTAACAGCAACCTGTTTTATGTGTCTGGTGTAATAACATTGTCAGTTCCTACTTGCATTCCTAAAATCCCCTTGTGGTTAACCTAGATTCCCATTTTCTAATTTGAATATGATGTTGGCTTTATTCAAACTATGATCAAAGACCCATAGAATGGTGGATCTGGAAGAGACTTTTATAACACATTTATATAACCCTACAATTTTGTGGGTAAGGAAATGAGGCCCAGGAAGATGAGGTAAGTCACCCAGCCACACTGCTAGCTGCTGGCAGAGATGGAACCACAACTGTGGTCTCCACGTTCCTAATCCAATACACTTTGGACTTTGTAGTGTAGTGGGGTAATTAGTAGTTTAAGAAAAACACACAAAGTTCAGAAAATACAGGATTATTTTCTCCACCGTCTCTTTTTTCCTGAAGTAATAGCTCTGGTCAGGCTGATATTTTAATTAGTAAATATTTTAAATCTGAATTGATACATTGGAGTTGTGTTTTAACAGCTTCATATATATGTATTTGTATGTATGTATATTTTAAAGCAAAATGTGATGTGTAATAGGGTAGAAGAACTCAAGTAAAAATTAAAATTGTGCTCAGTTTTCTAAATCTGGTTTTAAATCTGTTGGAAATCTGTATCTTTTTTTTTTTTTTAATATCCTCACTAGTTTATTCAGTTCAATATACTTTTCCACAAGCATGGCAGAAAAGTTGATTCTTGTATTTGCAGAACATTATTCTCTTGGAAAACCATTGGAAAGTACTAATTCTTTTTATTCTCTGATACAAAAACTTCATTTTCTGGTAAGTCTACCAGGTTACTTTTAGCTGCTTAAGAAGCAGTGGAGCCAGATTTTCTGCTCTTTTGCTCAGAAAATCCAAAGCCCTTTTAAAGACTTAATCTTTTAAAGCCAGGCATTGTTCTCCGTTATTTTATGAGCCCTTTCCTTACTGTCAGTTGAACTGTTTGAGAAATTTAGCTACTTAAAGCAATTTTTGACATAGTTTTTTCCAGGTACTCCCTCGTCGTCAGAATAGCAGGCATAGCCCTAAGCTGATCAAGCCCAAAGTGCTTTATGAGCTTTATCTGATCTTAGTCCAGAAGCCGTATCTAAGTAGAGCAGAAAGAGGGAAAGAGGAAAGAAAAAAAAAAAAAAGGTTTGGTAGAACCAAATGCTGATTGCTAATTAATTTTCATTTCAACTTTAAAAAAAGATTCATAGAAAGTAAACTTTCTTGAGCTGTACCTTTTAATCAGTTTTTTAAAATTTTATTTTGTTTTTAAGTTAAAGAATGACACCCCTGCACAAAGCAAACATAAAGAAGCAACTCCAGGGTAGATAGGTTCTTTTTCTCTTGACCAGAGTTAAGAATTACAGCTTTTGGGAAATCGAAGAGTTAAGGAAAGAATATACGCACACATGAGTGCGTGCGTGCTTGCACACACACACAAATTTTGGAATAATTTCAAACATAGAGCAGAAATGATGAATAGTACAAAGAACTCGTGGACTTCGCTCAGATTCATTGATTGGTAACATTTCGCTGCATATACTTCATTATTTACTATCCTCTTTCTCTGTATATGCATATTACGGGTTACATACACATATTACATATTTCGTTCCTATGTATTTTGTCCTTTGAGGAAGTTGCAGACATCTTGCTACTTTACTCCTAAATAATTGGTTTCAGTGTGTATGATCAAAATCGGGAAATTGAGCACGGGGGAAATGTTGTTATCTGACTTAATCTTATTCAGTTACCAGCTGTCCTGATAATGTCCTTTTATATCAGCGTATGTCCAATCCAGGATTCTGTCCAGAATCATGAATTAACATTTTATTTGCTTGTCTCTTAATCTCCTCGCATCTGGAACAGTTTCTCAGTTTTACTTTTTATCCTTTTCATAACATTTTCCTCCACTTGGGTTTGTCTGATTTTTTTCTCATGACTAGATTCAGGCTGTGCAGTTTTGGCTGGGATACAGTACAGGCAATGCTGTGTCCTTCTCAATGCATCGTGTTAGGAAGCACCTGATGTCATTTTGTCCCGTGATGGGTGATATTTGGATGACTTGATTAAAATGAGATGTGAGTGCTTGACAAGAAAAGAGATCCGTAACTCTGATAACAGGAAAATGTCATCAGGGTTAGGAAAACAAACACTTCTTCTCTTTTAAAATGAGCTCTTGTTGCTATGCTGAAATGCACCTGGACCGGATTATTTTAAAATCCCACTGAAACTGGTGCTGTTTCCTAAGAGTAGCGGGATGCTTGTAATGTGGATTTTCGCCTTTGAACTCCGGCTATCCTCTGTTTTACAGAGTGATCCGGAGGCATCTAATGGGCTTCGTACATTTATGTGGTGCGTGCACCAGCCTCCGTTACTACCAACCTCAAGAAGCACTGTGTGGGAAATACACTGCTAGGTCCCAGGAGGGCCACCTGCTTGTTGCCTAGGAATGCAGGGTAGCAAGGAGGTGGTGGCTGCACAGGTGTGATTTCACCTGTGCTTTTTTTTATGGTGAGTGGAGGCAACGGTGAAGGACATTGCTGGCAGAGTTCCCCTGCGGTGACATTTCAGTAGAAGCTCTTGGGTCTGGAGCCAGGGTCCACACCGCAGCCCTTATTCACACTTGTACCTGGTGACTGGATCAGTACCTCCATCTGCCTTATTCTCACATGCTGGTGCTTGTGTGTTACCTTTATGATTCCACAGGGACCCCTCCCCACTGCCCCAACCCTACACAGTCTGGGATGGGATTTTTAAGCCAAGAATAATCATTCTTGTTTCAGAAATGTTTAGGCTGTGGTCTTGAGTCAAAGGGGGAGGAAAGCTCTGGAAGGAATATGGGCAGCAGAGGGCTGGTGTGTTACTGGGAGAGGGTGTGGCTGTCAAGGAGAGGAGCTCCTGTCTATAGGATTTTATTCATGTCCTGGTTGCTGTTTAAGAAACACTGCAGTTTTCTGTTCTACCGCAGACAATGGGTGAGTAAAATACAGTGAGATGGATCCAGCGTTCTAGATTTGTATCAGAAACTAGTTAGCTGCCAAAATACATTCGTGGAATTGTTTATCAGCTTTAATATGTGGGTAGAAGTGGAGCTGTAGGTTTTGAAGCTGAAGCACACAACCGCTGGCTGCTTGACTTTCCAGCTTTAATCAGGACAAATCTAGACCAGAAGAATGATTGCAGGGGAGAGAGTAAGCAGACACGTTCGCTTCAGTGTATTCTTCCTGTAGGTTTTCTCTTCTTGCGGAGTTTCTCCTCCAGTCTTTTGAATTTTGAAAATGGCCGTATATGACCTTTACACTCATACCCTCTGCACTGAGAACCAGATGATTTGTTCAGAAGTGTGGAGACAGGACCCAGAGAGAGACAGAACTAAGGAGCAGTTTACTCCCATCTGAGGGCATCAGGAAGGAACTCTTAGCTAGGTCTGAAAGGTGAATAGGAGTTATCCAGGAGGGGAAACAGGGACGGGCATGCCTGCTGGTCCCAAGAACAGGACAGGGAGGCATGAAGTAATATGATACATGTGGGAATTCCATAATAAAGGGCTCCCAGAGCAAAAGATTAAGTGGGCAGAGATGAAAGATGGCACTGCCTGAGTAAACAGAGCCATATCCCAGAAGACTGGAGAGCTGGGAGCCCCATACCTAGGTGATGGGAAACCATGTAAGGGTTTTAAACCACAGAATGGTGAGTGTGGTTGGGTGACTTTGTAAAGGCTGTATTTGACTGGGGCTGTCTGCAGGCAGGGAGACTAGATAGGAGGCTGTTGGAGAAGTGGAGACTCGAGAGAAGGAGGGCTTGAACCAGAGATGGAGGCAACGAGAGAGGGTTAAATCAGCAAGACTGGTTATTTGGTTTGATGGGTCTAGGAGAGTGGGGGTACATCCATTCGATCCACTCAGTCATCGCCTGTGACATAAAGATGTCACAGTATATTTCATAGGTGTGCCATCAAGATTGTGAATACTTGAAAAAGTATACTTAATTTTTCCTAAAATTAGAGTCATCAACAGCTAATAGACCTCTTTATGCTTTCATTTCAGACTGTAGGACTAGGGGACAGTTTAACGCATTTTCATATCATTTCCGAGGCAGACGATCTCTTGAATTCAGCTACCAGGAAGATAAACCCACAAAGAAAACAAGACAACAAAAAATATTGAGGTACGGTTGTCAACATGGGTAAAATTTGATGTATAGAGTGACCTCCCACACTCCTAGAAATAGTTCTGAAAGTCTCACCATCATAGTATTATTGGGGATTGAGCTGATTGCAAGGGCAGATCTCTGTTGCCACCAGGTCCCCCTTGTGACAGGTGGTGAACACAGGCTGGTAGGCTAGGCAGTGGGACAAGCCTGTAGCCTGTGTCGTGCCTTGTCTGTATTGATAGTGCAACCTCCATCAAGCTCAGAGTCAAGCATCTAACCCAGTGGCACCATTCAAGCAACTTTCAATTTTCCTTTGAGCTCTGAAGGTGGCAGGTTTTGAACTTGCATAAAATGACAGCAGTTGTAACTGCTAAAATTATATTTTGCTTCTCCTTTTTCCCTCCCTACAGTGTTGTAAAACACAATAAATATTTCAGTAACGCCACTTCAGCCTCCTATGAGCCCGCAAATGTACCAGGGACAAATGACTTCAAAGAATTTGTTCTGGAAATGCAAAAGACCATCACAGACCTCAGAAAACAGGTAATGGGAATTATAAGTTACTCTGTCTTTGTATCCACAGTCATCATTTTCAATAGCATAAATCCTTCCTACCTATTTTAAAAACATTTTATTTAGTAGGTGATTCTGAAGATGTAAATTCTGCCTCAGCACTTTGTAATAATCCATAAATGTTCAAACTCCTAGAACCTCTAGCAGAGGGTATTTTTGTTTGCTTTGCTCTTCTTTTTAGCCTTGTTTGCAACCGAGTCACACTGAACTGTCATCCCCACCCTGCCCAGCCTGATCAGGTCCACTGAGGTGGTGGAACACCTGAGCACCGCAGAAGCCACAGGGTTGCCAACCCTGTGACGGTTGTTGGAAGGGTGGGAGTTGCACAATTCCTCTGCCTATTGGAAACATCCATACCACATACCGCGTTTTTACGCAAATAATGCACGCGTTATACATTTTTTATAACTGTGTTACGTTATTTTCGTAAGCACACTATACCAATTTTTTTTTGTACATGTTGCTGACTTAAGTTTCTATTTCTAATCACAAATGTGAGGTATATAAGTGGCAAGGGTCCCACAAAAAAAAAAAAAAAAACAGATTTACTGGCCTGACAGAGACTGGAGAAATCCTGAGAGTATGGCCCCTGGACACCATTTCAGCTCAGTAATGAAGTCACTCCCGAGGTTCACCCTTCAGCCAAAGATTATCCAGGTCCATAAAACAAAATGAGAGTAAAGGGGCACAGCAGCCCAGGGGCAGGAACTAGAAGGCAATAGGGGACAGGGAAGCTGGTAACAGGGAACCCAAGGTCGAGAAGGGAGAGTGCTGACCTGTCGTGGGGTTGTTAACCAGTGTCACAAAACAGTATGTGTACCCGCTGTTCAATGAGAAGCCAGCTTGTTCTGTAAACCGTCATCTAAAGTTCTATAAAATTAAAAAAATAGAAGCAGCAAGGGTCCTTTTATACGCCTGTGCTTGCAAGCATGTGACTAAGGCGACCTATGGTCATTGATCAAAGACATTAGCACTAGGAAGACATAATTAAACTACGAAATAAGCACCTAACATAAAGTAACGGTTTCACTTAAGACGGTCTGATAAGTTTTGGCATTCAACTGTTAGGCTAATGTGCTGTAATTATCAACTTAATAGAAACAAATGCAGGGTTTTTTTTTTTTTTCTGATTTCCGGGGGTGAGGAGAAAGCGCTACCAAACTTGGTCCAAGACTTCTTGATCATGACCTATAGCTTTATTGTACACTTATGATCGGAAGTAACATTTTGGACTGTTATTATACATGTAAGCAGGAGATTAAAGAAAACGCAGAGAACAAAGGAATAGGAACAGAACGGTGTGATTTACTTGTAAAATGGGAGGACAGGTGAATGAGGCCGAAATTCACTTCGGGAAATGTCACAAGACGTGTGGGGCACTTGCATGGGCGCACTGTGTGTAACTGTTTTACTGAACCTCATCATTTCCAGGCACTGTATGTGTGTACTCATTGTTCACATGGGCTTGTATTTGTGAAAAAATACGGTAAGTCCTGCCAGTGTTCTGCTCACTTCAGGAGGATTCAGATTTGTTTTCGTTTGAACTCTTGAGCTACTTCTTCAGTAATAACTTTTAAATAACTGCTCCCAGGGAGTGGTGGGATGTATTTTGGGGTTGGCGCTTGGATGTATTTGATCAGGTACCTCTGGATGTGAGTCAGGTGACAGGTACCCTCCAGTGCGTCAAGCAGGACTACAGGAATTTCCCCACAAGGCACTTCCTGAGGCACCTCAGAGGTTTTGCAAACAACGAATGTCTCCTCCCTGTGGGATAACTAAGACTTACACTGCCCGAAAGGAGCCTTGGTGGCGCAGTGGTTAAACACTTGGCTGCTAATTGAAAGGTCGACTCCATGGGAGAAAAGATATGGCAATCTGCTTCCGTAAAGATTACAGCCTAGGAAGCCCTGTGGGGGCATCTCTCCTCTCTCATACAGGGTCGGTATAAGTCCGAATTGACTCGATGGCACACAACAACAACACTCTGCCCAAGGAGCTTAGTTCCATCTTTCCTATTTTCTATATTGTACTCTTGGGTAAAATCGGGGTTATTCATTGGGAGAGAGAGAAAGAAATGTAACCGAACCAAACCCATTGCGGTCGAGTCGATTCCGACTCACAGCGACTATATAGAACAGAGTAGAACTGCTCCATAGGGTTTCCAGGGAGTGCCTGGTGGATTTGAACTGCTTCTAACCACTACGCCACCAGGGTTTCCAGAAGAAAGCATAAGGCTAAATAAAAAGAAGCGTGCAAACCACTGCTCTTCATACTTAAGTGGATTACACGTGGTACAATTTTCATGAGGTATACAAATAAGTGGTGCTCATGTTGTAATACTTTGAATTTTGTATCTGCAGCTCTGTTAACTTATAGGATTCTCACTTATTAGGTTTGGAAGATACTTTAGTTATTTTCTAGTCTGTCTCTAAGGTTTCATTCTCAGAAACACAGAGAAATTCCAGATTCTTCCACATCTGCCTCCTACATGCAGATCCTTGTTCTGTCTTCTGGAGTCTCGTGTGCCATCCAGCCAATTCTGACTCATACCGACCCTATATGACAGAGTAGAACTGCCCTGTAGGGTTTCCTCAGCTGTAATCTATATGGGAGCAGATCACCGGGTCTTTTTCCCTGCAGAGCCACTGGCGTATTCAAGCTGATTTTTTTTATTAACAGCCGAGTGCTTTAACCACTGTGCTGTGAGGGCTCCCTGCTGGAGTCTTAAAAATGAATTATTTCACATGACAGCCCTTCAGATACTTGGCAGCAGTGATGATTCAGTCACTCAGCAGACTGAGTGAGCACCCACTATGGGCCTGGCATTGTCCAAGGTGCCAGAGGTGCCAAGAAATAATACCCTTTGCCATAGCCTAGGAATGGGAGAGGAAAACCCAAGCAGATACTTAGAGCGTTGTGATCAGGGCACGGAGCATTACAGTGAGCCAGCTGCGGGCTTCAGGGGCATATGTAGTAACTAGCACAGTCAGCCAGAACAGACTTTCTAGACTAAATGACTCTTTGATGCTTTTTAAAGGGTGGGTGGAGGTGAGGTCTCTGCAAGATGGAGCTGCTTGAGAAAAGGCAGGGAGGCAGAAAACAGCATGACGCGTGGGGCGCTGTAGGCCAACATTCCACACTAACTAGGGTTTGTTCGTTACTTCTGTTTTTCTCTGGCATCGTTGTTTCTTTTCTATAAACTGCGTGTGATCCAAGTTAGTGCTATGAACCCCTTTGTTGGCTACATGCATCAGAGAAGACAGTGGGCGTGGCCATCCTCAGAAATGTTGCCATGCCTTGAGAAAGCCATGTGGAGTATTTGTCATTATTTTTTCAACCGATGGCAGCTCAGGACGTACGTGTGCAAAATTTGTGGTCATATCACCTCTCTCCGCATCCCATATATTACCATACTTGCTCCATGCAGCTGTGTTTATTCTGAGTATCTCTGAGGTGAATGCTGGATCAGAATTACGTTGTTCCTCTCTCTGACTTTAAATTTAAAAACAGTCAGCCAACAGATAGTGAAGTGAATGTTTCAGACCTCCTCAGCGGCTTCCAGAGAACAGAGATGGCCTGGTTTGCAGCTTTGAGTTCTTTCCAGCCATCCTGCAGCATGACTTCTGAAGCTTCACGGAACTTCCCCCTTTGCTTCATGTTTTAGACTAGGAAGGGTCTAAGATAAATTGAATGCTGATTACGCTAATGAGAGATTCATATTTTAAAGATGATTTTCATTTAGGAGCTGGATCTGAGACAGTTCCCAAAGTTAATGCCTATTTGAGTAATTAAATCTTAGAAGACCCGGCTATCAGTGCTGTAGAATCTTAAAATTCAGAGATTAAGGTGATTTTTCACACCTTTCTATAGCGTAATATTTTGCATTAGTAAGATAATCTGCTCTTACGTACCTTTAAGACAATATATTTGTTGTTGCCAAGCTGTGGCACAGACTAAATGGAAGGCTTTTTAGTTGAAATAGGTACATAGGAATTTTTTTTTTTTTTTTTAAGTTTATTCATGGCCACTTTATCAAAGCAGGCACCCTTACCCAAACCTGGACATGGTTTGTTAGAAGGTTTATTAGAAGAATGGGGACATTTACAATAAATAAATTACATCCGTTCCAGACCTCACTTATCAGCTAGGTTTAGGTTCAGGTGCAAGTGACAGAAAACACACAATAACGTGGTTGAAATGAGATAGAAGTTGATTTCTCTCTCATGTAAGTCTAGGGTTCGATGGTCCCAGGCTGCTGCGTCAGAGACCCAGGCTGCTTCTATCTTATTGCTCTATCGTATGTGGCCTCTATCTCTGAGGTCACTTCTTAGCTCAAGGATTTTTCAGCCACCACCACCCTGTCTGCCCTCCCCTCAGCAGCAGGGAGAAAAAGGGTAAGAGAAGGGCATGCTCCATCCTTAGAAGACGCTTCCAAGTAGGTGCACCTTTGCTCACATCCCATTGGTCAGAACTTAGTCACCTGGCCACACCTGGCCTCAAGGGAGGTTGGTAAGTGTAGTCTTTATTCTTGGACACCGTGTTTCCAGATTTAAAAAAATGAGTGGTTTTATATTATAGAAATAAAGATTTGATATTGGGAATTATTAGCCTGTCACAGTCATTCATTCATTTGAAAATAGAAGTGTAGGTTTTTATCATCTAATTGGTTCATTGATTTTTGCTTTCACAGCCCTGTGAGAATATCCTCGTTGTTTGTTTGCAAAGGTTTTTTTTTTTTTAATAACTACTAACCATATTTTAAAGAAATTACCTGGTGTCTAAATGGTTTAGCACTCGGCTGCTAATTGAAAGTTTGGCGGTTCGAACCTGCTGGCTGCTCCACAGGAGAAAGCCCTGGCCATCGGCTCCTGTCAGCATTACCACCTAGGAACCTATGGGGCAGATCTACTCTGTCATATAGAGTCGCTGTGAGTCGGAATCGACTCTGGCACACATAGCCACCACCATATATTAAAGTGTATACCCTTCTGGTACCAGATGAGGCAACGGACAGGTAATCTGGTCATGAAGCACTGCGACACAACTGGCACCTGCCTGATCTGTAAACTTCCCATTCTGTACAAGTTTAGAATTAATCATCTCAAGCTGTGTTATTTTAAGGCATCACTTAAAGCAAAGAAACATTTAATATAAAAGCTCAATTTTTCTAAATTGTGGTAAATACATACGTAACAAAGCGTGTGCCTTTTCAGTGTTCTTCACAGGTTGAATTCAGTGACCTTCGTTACGTTTATCATCCTGTTCCCCCGTTACCGTTATCCGTTTCCAGATTTGCAGGCCACCCTGAGCAGAAGCTATAAGAGGTAACAGTTTAACCCGAAGTGGCCAACAAATGCTTTTGCTTTGCTTTCTTGCAGATAAAGAAACTTGAATCCCGACTCAGTAAAACTGAGTGTACTGACGCAAAGGGTAAATCTCACACAAACAACGCGAGGTGGAAAAAGGACTCATGCACCGTTTGTGAATGCAAAGTGAGTTTGGAGATCTGTTTCCACATTCCAGGTTACACTCTGAAATCCCAAGAGACGGATTTACTGAGCTAAAGGTGGTGATTCCATGGTGGGTGGGCCCAAGTTTCAGAAACATGCCTCCTCCGGCTCTCCGTTTCTGATCTCCCCCCACCCATCTTTCACACGGAAGCACTGGGTCTGGCCAGCACCGCTTTGCTGAGGAAGTACTAGCAGGTGCAGAGCCTGTGCATAAATGTGACCTCAGGATGGGCAGTACCCACCCACTGCAGGTGGGCAGCAGGCACCCACTGCAGGCGGGCAGCACCCACCCACTGCAGGTGGGCAGCAGGCACCCACTGCAGGCGGGCAGCACCCACCCACTGCAGGTGGGCAGCAGGCACCCACTGCAGGCGGGCAGCACCCACCCACTGCAGGTGGGCAGCAGGCACCCACTGCAGGCGGGCAGCACCCATCCACTGCGGGCAGGCAGCAGGCACCCACTGCAGGCGGGCAGCAGACACCTACAGCAGGGGGGCAGCACCCATCCACTGCCCGTGGGCAGCAGGCATCCACTGCAGGTGGGCAGCAGGCACCTACTGTGGGTGGGCAGCACCCATCCACTGCGGGCAGACAGCAGGCACCCACTGCAGGCGGGCAGCAGACACCTAGAGCAGGCGGGCAGCACCCATCCACTGCGGGCAGACAGCAGGCACCCACTGCAGGCGGGCAGCAGACACCTACAGCAGGGGGGCAGCACCCATGAGAGCCTGTTGTGTACTCCCTTCCCAGTGCCACAGTTTGGTAGCTTGAAGTCAGCCATGTTGGGAGTATTTACCCCATGGAAACCCAAAAAAGCCACACATCAGGGCTTCCCACCTGACAGGGCAGGTATTTGAACATTTACCTAGACACACCCCTGACTTTGTCACTCTGGGGTAGGGGAGAGGAGTGGTTAAAAAGGTGAATAAGACGTGGTCCCCGTCAGGCAGCTCATGGTTTTCCAGAGAAAGCAGACCTATAAAGAAAAATTAATAAATACATTTACAAAATTCATTCTTTTTCATCAAAGTTTATCTGTTTATACCCTAACTTGTCCTAGGAAAGGTTTAAGAAACCCTTAAGCAGTCGTGTTTTTGTGCCCTATGAGGTCATGGTTATTACTCTGCTTTGCAGGCGAGAAATCTGAGACTCGGAGATGTTAAGTGACTTGCCAAATGTGACTATAAATGAAGAACAGAGTCTTTAACTAGGGTCGCTCAGTGTGGTCACAGGGTGCCTGGAGGAGGGGCCAGTGGGGCTGAAGTCCAGCCTGGGCTGCTCTTGTACAACCGGGTTTTGTCCTCCCAGAGGGGAGGGCTGGGCATGACTCAGACTTAACCCCAAGCCCAGGTCCCTGGGCCATGTATACAAGGGCTGTGGGAAGACAGCAAATGGAAACAAGCCCATTAAGAGACCTATGAGTTAGCAAAGAGGGTGAGTGACCCTTTCAGGCTGAGTCATAGGGAAGGGCTTCCACAAGGAAATTGGGAAATTAGCCTTGAGGAAAGGAGAGAGTAGGGAAAGAGGGCTCTCCAGACGAGCCTGTTCATAGGCAGGATCAGAGAGATGGAAGCAGCAGAGACCCTGCACCAAGGAGGCCTGCTTAGCCAGGTGTGTGGTGTGATGGGGGTCAGCACTGTGTAGATGGCTCTGGCTGCAGCCCAGCCTTCATGAAAAGTGTTAGGAAGATGAGGACAGGAGGAAGGTTTGGGCCAATCTGGGGACCCAAACCTCCAGTGCCAGTATGGGAAGTGTGGATTTGTGCCCCTGTCCTGCGGGATAGCGGGAGAAATTTGTTTCCATATCACTGGTGGTTGTGTCTGTTTGGGAAGGACAGAGCAGACAGAGGAGAGTTGAGTTCCTTCCCCCCTCTGTCTCCTTCTCCGTTCTTCCTTACCATTGACACCCACCCACACCATCAGTCGTTAGCCAGTTGCAGGTGAGGAGGGCTTGACATGCCCTCTTGTCAAGCCCTCCTCAGGTCTGGAAGAAGACAGGAAAAGGATGTAGTGAAAGATGTGGAAAGCAAGCCTTCTGAGAGGTGTGTGTGCGTGTTTCAACATTAAACTCTTGCTTATTGCTAAGGCTTTATCTTTACGTATATCTGTGTAGATACCTGCGTTATTATTTGTGATCCTCAGTGGGTAGCTGTGAAATCAGGAAAGAAAATAAGTCCTTTATTACAAGATACACAAAACAAAAATCCAAATCCATTGCCGTCAAGTCAGTTCCGACTCATAGTAACCTTATAGGACAGAGTAGAACTTCCCCATAGGGTTTCTAAGGAGCAACGGGTAGATTCTAACTGCCGACCTTTCAGTTAGCAGCCAAACGCTTAACCACTGCTCCACCAGGGCTCCAGGATACACAGAAAGAGGTAAAATTTGTATACGTGATCAAAGCAGTACAAAATAACAAATTGGAAGTAAGTGTGAAGAGCTTTGTGAAAGGAAATGTTGCAGGGAATGATGTATTTGTGAACAATATCTTTCTTCTACAGGACGGGCAGATTACCTGTTTCGTGGAATCTTGTCAGCCAGCAGATTGCCCGGCTCCCGTGAAAATCAAAGGAGCGTGTTGTCCAGTCTGCTTAAAGAAAACCATGGGAAAGAAGCCTTAGGTCCTTTTAAAAATTCCTAGGAGTTTCTCTGCTAAGTCATCTTGAGATCAGATGGCCAATACAGGTAACTGCAGACTGAAAGAAACATCAAGAACTCAAGACATTTCACGACAACATTCAACTGGTGCTGTTACAGAATAGAGCACAGGACGCGTTTTACAGAGTGTTCACGAGGAAGGAGATACTAGTGCAGATATTGGGGAAGGGAAGTAGGTAAATGTCCTAACTTCATGTTAGATTTCTCAGGTTTTTATTTAATTTTTTTTTTTTTAATGAAAAAAAAAAAAATTGGTGCTACTATTAAATTGCACAGTTAAATCATTTAGGTTCCTAAAGTGATTTCCGCTAATATTGCCATTTCTTTTTAAATAAAGCAGGATACCTCTAAAAGTTAGTTCTGATACCAGAAGCTTACCAGTGTGCTTCCTGCAGATGTGTGTGAATAATGGAGCCGCCAGAGAAAGAAGCACGCCGAAATCTGGGTTACATTTCAAGCAACATTAAAAAAAGAAAGTCAGTATTTGGCAAACTGAACGGAATCTTTTTTTTTTTTTAATGAGAGGGTTCACGGTGATACAGAGTCTCAGTAGTGAAATATAGGCTCTCCTATCTCCCCCCAAAGCAACATTTGATGATACCCCTCTTCCTGGTTCTCTGTGTAACGTTTCACAGCTCATCAGCATTTAATCATAAACATTCCCCTTGCCCACAGCATACTAAAGCCTGGGACTCTGTTTCAGCTCCTCTCACACATGATTGCGATGATTATGAAGCCACATTTAGAGAACAGGTTCGTTTTTATTTCTGACTTGCATACATATTGCCTAGTTGTGAACACAATGTGAAACTCCCCTGAAATGCCATTTCATATCTGCCGATATCTACTGAGTGACTGTGCGGTGCCAAGACCAGTCCACAGACAGCTGTTGCTCTGTTCATACCTGCAAGGCTCTGTCCCTAACAAGTGCATACAGAAGAATAACTCTCTAGATGGTTCTTCTGATAGAAGGAATTGGATCATTGGAAACTTCCTAACTTCAGGTCGTGTGAGTGCTTTACAAAAAAAATTAAGTCATCCCTATACCTCATTTGTATTTTTAAAATGCATTGTTTTATGACATTTTGCCCATTTTGTAGGTGTTAGAAAAGGACAGAAAAATCATTTCCACTATGCAAAACTTCTTTTAGAAATCCTTGAAAAGCAACTATCGTACCTCATGGTCTCTTTCTTTTTAATTGACCAAAAACTCTTTTCTTTTTTTTTTCCTAACTACAAAGTGATATATGTTCTAAGAAACATTTTGCTGAACATACAAGTTCAGTTCAATAAATTTATCTGAGTGCCCACTATGTGTCAGGTACTTTGCTGGGTACAGAAAATACAAAGATGGAGGAAACCGTCGCTGCCCTCATAGCACTCCCAGTGCGAAGACACAGGAGAAACCAGGCAATTTCAGTATAAGGCGGTAGCTGGCTGGCTGTACGGCTCGTGGGCAGCAGTGCTGAAGGCAGTGTGGCTTAGGGTGGGAGTGTGGAGATAGAGGGAAGGAAGGAAGGCTTCCTGGAGAGTGGTTCTTTTTCTGTGAAACTTTACAATTATCAGGGGGCGAGGATGGGTGAAGTCCCTTTGCAGTGTCCCGCTGGTCATGGATAGATCAGTCTGGTGTCACTTGTCTAGTGTAAGCCTCCTTACAAGAGATAACAAATTCCTTTTTGCATTGTGACTGTACCACCTCTGCCGGGGATGTATTGACATTCCTGTTAGAGTATTTACAGTGTATATACATTGTTTTCTGTTTAAAAACGGTTAGCTTAACATCTGTCCTCATGGTATTAAATGATACATAAAATCTGGCTGGTGTTTCACGGGGGCACGGGACTCGTTTTGGAATAATCGAGTCAAATTTAGTAATCAAATCTTGGAATGGAGGACTTCTGCACCCTAGGAAATGTATAACTTTTTCTAAAAATTTGATGGTTGTGTAAGTTGCTCAGGTATAAAAATGACAGCAGATTATGTATTAGTCTTCTGGGGACGCTTGGATGTCTAAATATGACTTGGAGGCGAACTTGTAGTGCCATTGCCGAGGCAGTGTGTAAGTGGTTAAAAGATGTGGGAGGAACCGGGGCGTGGGCCAATGTGGAAATGATTGTTCTCGGTGAACAGAAGGGAGAAGCTGTCTGTGATTTACAATAAAATTCTGTAATCCCAATTGAAATGGCTGCAGAATCACCAGTGTCATTTTATAGATATTATCAAAACAGTGGGCAGTGCCTGAATGAACTTCGTTTTGTTTTAGTAGCCACTGTAAGGAGATTGCTGTAATATGAAGCAAAATGTACATATTTATTTACTTTTCTAACTGTTGCCAACTGCCAAATGCCTTTTTAATGTTAACTGTAATCAATACATTACCAAAGAAGGGTTTGCACTGTGTAATGACGCCTTTCAGTTAAAATAAATGGGCCACATGTTCAAATGAGAATGGCTTTTTTTTTTTCTTCCCCTCACACCTGTAATAACGTTTTCACTGTGTGAGACCTGAAACATGATTATGAAAAGAGGTAGGTCCTGGCAAAAAAGCAGGAGAACTGTAGTAGTCACTAATTCTTTTATATGAAAAATGTGAAAAAAAAAATGGAAAGGGAATTAGTTAAATGGACTCAAGTAGCTAGACTGCCTTAGTTGGACTGATGGGACCAGCTTCTTTCCTTTCTCTCTCTCTCTCTCTTTCTTTCTCTCCTTCTCTTCCTCCCTTTCTCCCTTCCTCCTTCCTCCTTTCCTCTTTTTTCATGTTAGGTGGGTGGGAGTTTAACCCCACCAGCCTAACATAAAAAACCTCTGGCAACTGTCTGCCCCTTGCTGCCTAAAGTTTTTGTGGTGTAGACAAAGATATTTATTTGTCCAAGAGGAAGTGTGTCGTACAAGTTGGCTTTCATTCACACTGAATTATAAATGATAGATAGTCGGCTTTTCCCAAGTGGAAGGTGAGAAGATGAAAATCAAGGTCACAGATAAGGGAGGATTGGAGGTCAAGAAAGACAAACTTTGCCTCTACAGAACTGTGCTTGTATGTGCCTTTATGACCAGAAATATGTAACCATGGGTGACCCCTTTCAATCCACTTGTGCTCTGAACCTGGCATAAGAGAGGAAGTTGTTATGCAAATAACTGGAGGGTATTTGTACAGGGCCTGAAAAAAATTATTTCTGTTTACATAATAAATTGTTAAAAATGAAATATTACAGGGAAATTAAGTATTGAATAAAAAAAAAAAACTTCCAAACCGTTTCAAAGTTTGTATTGAGAAACTTGAGCTGTTTTCCTGAATGTACTTTTTTTGTGAGATTACATACTTAAATTCTTTGATACTTGTAATGATGAAGTCTTCAAATCCTTGATACTAACCACCTAAACCAAACCTGTTGCCATGGCGTCAATTCCTACTCATAGCCACCCTGTAGAACAGAGTAGAACTGGCCCATAGGGTTTCCAAGATCGCAATCTTTAAGGAAGCAGACTACCTCATCTTTGTCCCGCTAAGGGGCTGGTGGGTTCGAACTGCTGACCTTTCAGTTAGCAGCCTAGTGCTTAACCACAGGACCATCGAGGCTCCTTCAAATCCTTGATAGATGCCATCAGTGATCAACTTTGTTCACACAAGAAGGTAATGAATTTGAAGCCATCTTTTGCAATCATTGAAGAATTGTATTTAAAGACTAACAGCTCTGCAGTGGCAAATGTAACGTTGAAAATTTTTGCATGATGGGAGTAGATGTCCGTTTCCCTTAAATGTGTTTGAAATACTCCTGCAGGGTTAAAGCTGTTACAAAAGGGCGCGTTAGCCACAACATAATAGGAGCAGTGGATGTCTGTGGAGATGGGGACCCAGCACCTGGTGATCTTCCCCTCCCCCAGGGCAGCATCTTGTGCTGAGTACCTGCCATGCCGTGTGCTGTGTAGTTTCCAGAACACCTGGTCCGGAAGCTCCTGCAGCAGCTCACAAGGCCTTTGTCCATGGAAGCCCCTGCAGGCTTCTGCTGATGGCTGCTGAGATAGTTGCCTCAGGGCTGCGCCTCTTTGGCCAGGCTACGCGCATGCACGTGGGCAGTGAGTGGGATGAGGAGGTGGTGGTGGCAGTGATGTCTGTGATGCTCTTCTCTGCAGGGGATCTGGGGGTCCACAGTCTCACTCAGCGCTGCTAGAAGTCATAAGCAATTTGTCTACCGACCCAGAGGCTCGTTTCGTTCTGGCACACCTGAAACTCATTTGCTTTACACCACTCGGGTACTAAGTTAGATGCTTCCCTAGTCAGTACTTTGCACGGAGTGGGAGTGGGGGTCAGAAAGTGAGTGTCATGTGCCAGTTTTAACTTAAAACGCATGATATAAAACCAGCAGAAATTAATCATTGTATACATTGCTTTAGAAAATATGGGATAAACATTGCTATTGTCTTATTCTTAACACGTAAAACCTGTTTCCTGCATGTGAAATTATATGCTAAATGTTGTAAACCGTTATTTTAGTCAAAAGCTTCACCAAAGGATTCTTACATATGCTCAGTGAGCTCCCCAAATGCATGTTGAGCGTATTTCATACTTAGAAATAAGTGTGTTTTCTGGCATTTTTAGGAAGTTTTAGAAAAACATCTGATTTATACAAACTAGATTTTGTATTGCAATTATTCTGCTTTTACCAATTCATTAGTACCCGCATCTATAGCCATGACACCCTAGAATCTTGGAGGTAGGATGGATAAGCAAAAACATTTTCAAAAGCCATTAGATGCTTGAGTTTACTAGCTATCCCTACCATGTGGTTAGCTGGGTAGCCTCTGCTTGATAGACTTAAGGGTTATAGTGTTTCTGCCATCTAATTACAGAGGAGGAGAAGTGGTCCCAGAGGGTAGGTGAGGTTGCATAAGGCCATCCAGCAAGTTAAGAGCAGAACCGGAAGGAAGATTCTGGTCTGATACGCACTCTCAGCTGCTGGGAGCCAGGCTGCAAGGGCGGCCCCTCTGCACCCACTGCCCCCAGCATAAACATTGAAGAATCCCTGAAAAGTCAGGAGGAGCCAGGCTGCAAGGGCAGCCCCTCTGCACCCACTGCCCCCAGCATAAACATTGAAGAATTCCTGAAAAGTCAGGAAGAGCCAGGCTGCAAGGGCGGCCCCTCTGCACCCACTGCCCCTAGCATAAACATCGAAGAATTCCTGAAAAGTCAGGAATATCTCTGTCATCTGTGTTATGTTTCTATTTCATTTTCAGCCTGTGTATAGCAGAATGTATAAGCATAAAATTCCATTATAGATTTAGGGACCTTTGGACGGGGGGCGTCCTACTCATAATCCCCTGGTGAAATCCTGGGTAGGGACAGCCCGTGTATTACTTGGGGGTCAACATGAAGTTGTCTTAGGGGAAAAACAAATAGCTCGACTATGGAAAATAAGAATAGGATGGTGAAATCCTGGTATTTACCAAGGCCCTTTTTGTGATTAAACCACCACCCACACATGACCCCATAAAAGTGGAAAAACAAAAGGCAGTGAGTTCTCTCAGCCAATCTCTCAGCCAATTACAGGTCAACTTTCTCGTCCACCCCGCTCACTGCTGCGCTTGACTGGTCTTTGGGTATAGAGATTGGGCTAATTGTCCTTGGCATAATCGTGGACAATATGACGTAACCCAAAGTGGCTGGGCTTCAGGAACTTGACCACCCTGGACAAGATGGACAAAGCCTATGTAACAATGATTTTGCAAAAAGATTAATTGTTATAAAAACTGTGGAAGGTATTGCAAGATTAAGCATAAGTGTAAAGCAATATGAAGTCAATTATTATTTTGTGTAAAAATATATCAACAAAATATTCTCTTCAATTAAACAAAAAACTCATTGTACTTGTGTATGTATGCGGAACTGTACTATGTGTCACTTGGAAAATTATGTCTCTGGGAAATAATGTTTATGATTATATCTTGTACTGCCCCTTTATTGATCATGCGATGTTATGCTTTTGTAAGCTTATGATATAAAAGACCATGTAAAAAATAAAGAGCAGAGCCTTCTTTTTCTGCAGAATGAAAATATAAGACACTCTACCGCTTCTTCTTTTTTCGCCGAACTCTACCCCTCCTCTGGTAACCCTGTTCATTGCTGAGGCTGGCCCCCGGCAACTGGCGCCCGAACAGGGACCTGAAGGTAAGCATTGTCGTCTCGGGGTAGATAGGGCTGTTGCCTAGAGCTAAATAAGAAAGGAGAAAAGCTCCCTTTAGCCACCCCGTCGTTAGAGAGGACGGGGATAGGAAAGGAAAGATAGGCAAAACATATGAGAAGTTGTTAGACCCCTGTATAAGCAGGAGAATACTAGAAAAACACTATGGGACAAACATCCTCTGCAGAAAGAAAACTGTTTATTGATATCATCACGTGTATGCTCAAAAAAAGGGGAACCGCAGTGACTAGAAGCCAAGTAGCTCGGTTTTTACATTTTGTTCAGGAACAATGCCCCTGGTTCCCAGAGGGAGGCTCGGTTAATTTGGACATATGGAAAGCTGTGGGAGAACAGCTACAAAAACATTATACTAGATGTGGTCCTGAGGGGGTGCCTGTTGATGCTTTTGCATTATGGATGCTTATCAGAGATACTCTTGACCCAGCTCCCGATTCTGTTAAAGCATTCCAAGTACTAGACAATCCTGACTCTGACCCCACTTTAGAGGAGGAAGAAACACCTCTGCTTCAGAAACATCCTTCTGTAGCATCTACCCCTTCAGCCCCTCCCTTGGTTGGTCTGTCTAATCCAATCACAAATGACACTCTGAGCCCGGAGGAGCAAGTTGATCTAAAGGAGGAGGCTGCTAGATATCATCAAGATGAGGATATTGTTCTTCCTTTACGAAAGTTGCAAATTGAGTCACAGCCTCCAAAGTATGAGGTTAAATCATTGACCTTTACTCCTCGAAATAGAGTACCTTTACCTCCCCCACCTCCTTCTCTGGCAGGAAAATCAAAAATCAAAGCAGCCTTAAAACAAGGCTTGTCTGAGGGAGACCTTACCCTCCCTTTGTGCTTTCCAGTACATTATAGCGGGGAATTTGATGAGGATACAGAATGGACTCCTCTTTCTTATAAATTCCTCAAGGAAGTTAAAAATGCCTGCAAAGAATATGGACCCCTGTCTCCATACACACTGTCGTTAATAGATATTCTGTCAACCAGCTGGATGACTCCTTATGATTGGTATCAGCTGGCAAAATCCTGCTTACCAGGGGGTAGTTTCTTGTTATGGAAAATGGAAAAGACCTGACCCATTAATCTCTTGTGGAAGAGGCTATGCTTGTGTTTTCCCACAGGACAAAACTTCCCCTTTGTGGATACCTGACAGACTCATCAGACATGCAAGACCCAAAACCCACCAAAAATCCTCCAACACTTCCTCCCTCACTGCTCACAAACCTAACACCTCCCACGACTCTTCTGAGAAACCTGTCTCTTGAAAATGCTCCATCTACACCCCCACCTTTGCCTGTCTCTAGTTCCTCCTCTTCATCTTCTACTCCACCCCCTCTCACTGACTTTATACAACCCTCTACAAACCTCAACAACTCTTCATCTCGAGACAAAGTGCGGTGGAGAAGCCGGAGACATACTCCCTATTCAAGAACCCATCAAACCATTGCGGCTGAGCCCCCAACTTGGGGCCAACTCAAAAAACTTACTCATCTGGCTCACACCTTAACCGTGGATCAACATATTCCCGTAAATGCGGGTACTCTTTTTGTGGCTATGCTCGCTATCATTTCCTGCCAGGTATGTGTTGTTACGGCTGATATACATTGGGCTTATGTCCCAAAACCTCCTATATTTCATCCCGTCACCTGGGAAGATCCTTCCCCCTCTGTATTTACTAATAATTCTGCATTACTGGGGGGCGAAACCATATTTTGGAACCCTCAGGGCTTTAATTCTAATTATTCCTATTCTGGTGTGTCAGATAATCCTCCTATTTGTATTCAATTAAGAAATTTGCAAAAAACTATCCCTGGCTGTATTCCTTTTGGCTTCAAATCAATGATTACTGACTCACCTAATGGAAATTAAAACCAACAGCCTTACAGATTATTATGGGCTCTACGCCTCATCCTTCCAGAAAAAACTGACTTTCTTAAAGGTATCCCAAAAGTACACACTCCTCTTTTTCCTACCTGTGATAAGTCGCCTCCTGAGGATTCTAAGAGCAATCAAGATTGGGCTATGATTGACCCTTCAAAAGGATTTCCTATTTGGAGAAATTGTATGTATAATTCACAAGTTGTATATGCTTTGCCTAAAATGTCTGCACGTCTTATTGATTGTAGTATTTTAAATCCTGAAGATGATTATCGTCTATTTTTACAATCAGCTCGATATCGTTTTAATTGGCAAGATACCTTAGTCCCTCTCCCACAAAAAGTTAATCGTTGGCATATAAATGGATGGGTTCCCCCTATTCTTTCTACCTTCACGGGTAACATACATCCATCTTTGTGGAGACTGGCAACTGCTGCTGGCAATGTCACTTTGTCCCGTCCTTTTAATAATGAGAGTTTTGATATTCAAGCTTGTGTACCTGCTTCATATGTGTTATTAATTAGCCGCAGCAATCACTCTAGTATTGTTATAGAAAACAAGAAAACACATTATGTTAGTTCTTGTGAAAATTGTATACTGACCAGTTGTATAAATCCTGCAATTCCTGTCGAAAGTATGATGATTTTACAACAGCCAAAATATATTATGATTCCTGTACATTTACAAGAAGATTGGTATGATGATTCAGGCCTAGAAGCCTTAAAACAAGCTTCTGCTATTTTATCTCGAGCCAAACGGTTTGTAGCAGCTTTAATACTGGGGATTTCCGCTCTCATAGCTTTAGCAACTTCTCTTTCACTTTCTGCTATGGCGTTAACACAACAGATTCATACTGCAAACTATGTAAATAATTTAAGTAAAAATATTACTTTAGCCTTAGCCACACAAGAAGCCATTGATAGAAAATTACAACAAGAAGTTAATGCCCTTGAAGAAGCAATTCTATATATAGGACAAGAAATCACTAATCTCAAAGTGCGACTTACTTTGAGATGCCATGTAAGTTTCAAATGGATTTGTGTTACTCCACTGCCTGTAAATACTACCATACATAATTGGGAAAAAATCAAAAATCATATCCAGGGCATATGGAATCATTCCGATTTGAGTTTTAATATTGACAAATTACATATGGAAATACAAGATATTATTACAAATGCAGAAAAAGATTTTTCCTCTTCTCAAACAGCTAAACAATTTATTGATTCCTTAAATTCCTTTATTCAAAAGCATAGTCTTAAAAACATTCTGTTAAACACGGGTATTTCTTTATGTTTATTCTTGATTTTGTTGTTCTTTCTTCCAGTCATCTTCCGAATCTTAAATCAAGCTATCCAAAAGGTGGCTTCAGATCTTCATCTGGCGAAATTAAAAAATAAAAAAGGGGGAGATGCTGGGAGCCAGGCTGCAAGGGCGGCCCCTCTGCACCCACTGCCCCCAGCATAAACATTGAAGAATCCCTGAAAAGTCAGGAGGAGCCAGGCTGCAAGGGCAGCCCCTCTGCACCCACTGCCCCCAGCATAAACATTGAAGAATTCCTGAAAAGTCAGGAAGAGCCAGGCTGCAAGGGCGGCCCCTCTGCACCCACTGCCCCTAGCATAAACATCGAAGAATTCCTGAAAAGTCAGGAATATCTCTGTCATCTGTGTTATGTTTCTATTTCATTTTCAGCCTGTGTATAGCAGAATGTATAAGCATAAAATTCCATTATAGATTTAGGGACCTTTGGACGGGGGGCGTCCTACTCATAATCCCCTGGTGAAATCCTGGGTAGGGACAGCCCGTGTATTACTTGGGGGTCAACATGAAGTTGTCTTAGGGGAAAAACAAATAGCTCGACTATGGAAAATAAGAATAGGATGGTGAAATCCTGGTATTTACCAAGGCCCTTTTTGTGATTAAACCACCACCCACACATGACCCCATAAAAGTGGAAAAACAAAAGGCAGTGAGTTCTCTCAGCCAATCTCTCAGCCAATTACAGGTCAACTTTCTCGTCCACCCCGCTCACTGCTGCGCTTGACTGGTCTTTGGGTATAGAGATTGGGCTAATTGTCCTTGGCATAATCGTGGACAATATGACGTAACCCAAAGTGGCTGGGCTTCAGGAACTTGACCACCCTGGACAAGATGGACAAAGCCTATGTAACAATGATTTTGCAAAAAGATTAATTGTTATAAAAACTGTGGAAGGTATTGCAAGATTAAGCATAAGTGTAAAGCAATATGAAGTCAATTATTATTTTGTGTAAAAATATATCAACAAAATATTCTCTTCAATTAAACAAAAAACTCATTGTACTTGTGTATGTATGCGGAACTGTACTATGTGTCACTTGGAAAATTATGTCTCTGGGAAATAATGTTTATGATTATATCTTGTACTGCCCCTTTATTGATCATGCGATGTTATGCTTTTGTAAGCTTATGATATAAAAGACCATGTAAAAAATAAAGAGCAGAGCCTTCTTTTTCTGCAGAATGAAAATATAAGACACTCTACCGCTTCTTCTTTTTTCGCCGAACTCTACCCCTCCTCTGGTAACCCTGTTCATTGCTGAGGCTGGCCCCCGGCACTCAGCCCTTTGCCCCGTAGCACACTGCTGTGTTTCTTAGCCAGGAGCTTCCCTAAAGATCCAGCTTCTGTTAACATTCATTCATTTCCCAACTGAAAACCTCTTCCAATAAGCTCCTTCCCTGTAATGTTTCACTCTGGTTGTAACATCTGGGTAAGTTTCTTTTTGCACTTTATCATCGTGGTGACTTTAACGAAGGTATCGACCAGCCAGTGCATTTTTGTTTCTTGAGGCCTTGAGTGTTAAGCCTTTATGTTCAAAATCTTCAAAGTATGGACTTATTTTCATTTGTATTTTTTGGTAAGACATTTTCTCAAACCTAAAACCTCCAGGCATTGACTGGGGGAGGGGGAGCAGTACATGTGGGTTGGAATGTCCCAGAAACTTCAGGATATGTAGGGGCGACTGTTTTTATATTTGTGGGATTTGCTAAAAATAACTCAGTCTCCTTTTACCATGATAAGTTTTCTTTGTTCAAACAACGGGTCTCCTGAGGAAGGAAGTCAGTGATTACTGGGAAAAATCTCAATACCTTATTCATTGTCATTCTCAAAACAGCTTTACCTTATGCCATAAAAGATCCCCTAGCTTAATAAAGTGATTTTAAAGTCACCCCCCCTTTTTTTTCATTATAATTTCTGACTGTCAGTCTAGTAGCTAGTCTAGTACATTGCTACCAGGAAACCCCATTTTTCAGAAATAGCTTCATTATTGAAAGTATGGTTGTGGTGGCAACAGCTGAAGTAGTTCAGCGTCACTGGGGAGAGACATGTTTTATGTCCCCTTTATCTGTTGCGATGACTGTTCAAATATATAATGGTAAATTGGTGTGGCATTTCGATTACAGAGGTTTTGGTAAAGTTTGGAATAGAAGTCTTGATTTTCATTGTATTTTCTTGCCCTTCCCAACATCGAGCCTAATCCTAGGTATCATGGAAAATTTTTATTTCCAATGTATTTTACTAAAAGTAAATCTCCCTTTAATAATTATTAGTTCGCGGTTATAGTCAAAGCCCTAAATCCAGCAACTCCACGACATCATCCTGACATGCTGTTTAAATTGCCGACATCCTTCCCAGCGTACAAACCGATTCTCTGGTTGTTCTGTCTTCATCGAGCAAAGCAAATCAGAAGATACAAATCGAGCCTCTGTTGAATGATTCACATGCAGCTGTTTTTAAAGGAAGTTCCCGGAAAACATTCTTGTTTATAGTCTTTAAAAAGCTACCGCACCAGAAATGGACCCCGAGAATGACTACTGGTCATCACTTCTTAGAACTGTGATTCAGAGTGAGTGGTCAAAAAACCTGAAGGAAATGGATGTTTTGATGTTTTGTCGGTTGCCATGTGCTCTGTGGGAACCCTTGGGCACTAAGTTTCCCCGAAAATGTAATGAGTATATACTGTGTGCCAGGCTGGTCCCTCTCACTGTCACGCTGTCGTTAACTCTCTCAGCAAGTCAGTAACTTTTGGGTCCAAGACCCAAACCCATTTCTCCATATGCCGAGGCCGGTACTTTTCTCATTTTACCAAACTTAGAGGAAACACACATCTACTTGTAATCAATACTTTGATTCATTTTGTGAGTTGCCCAGGATGCTGATAGGGTTGCATAGTCAATAGAATGTGTCTCGTATGGGAAGGACTGAATTCTCTGTAAGAATCAGAATGTGTCAAATAATTTTTCCTTCTTCAGCTGACCTGCAATCCCGACTGTAATGATTAGCTGTGTAGCCTGGGCCAAGTCACTTAACCTTTCTGAATCTATTATTTTCATCTGTTAAACACAGGTAACTGTACCACATACCTCACAAGTTTGCTGTACAGATGAACTGAGGTATTCATATCCAAGTGCCTAGAACAGAGCAGGGCTCAAACACACACCTGCGATTTTAGTTGCCATCTTTTTTTCTGGTCATCTTAAGTCCAGCCCCGCTCCTGGAGAGAGGGTTCTGGCTTCAAGACTGCTTCCCCATGTGCCATAATTAGTCATCAAAAAAGTGGTGGTTTTTCACACTAACTAGGCAATAGATAAGTGGTAACTTTGGTGAAGGGTAAGACAGCACAAAATATGAGGAAGCCAGCACAACTTGTATGAGGCAAGGTCATAGAAGCTCCATAAACACATCCAAACTCCCTGAGGGATGGGATTGCTGGGCTGAGGGCTGTGGGGGCCATTGTCTCGGGAATATCTAGCTCAATTGGCATAACATAATTTATAAAGAAAAGGTTTTATATTCTACTCTGGTGAATAGCGCCTGGGGCCTTAAAAGCCTCTGAGCAGCCATCTGAGATACTCCACTTGTCTCATCCCTTCAGGAGCAAGAGAGAATGAAGAAAACTAAAGACAGAAGGGAAAGATGAGTGTAACGGACCACAAGGACTAATGGGCCACCACTACCGTGGCCTCCACCAGAATGAGTCCAGTTCAACTAGATGGTACCCAGCTACCACCACGGACTGCTCTGACAGGGATCACAATAGAGGGTCCCAGACAGAGCTAGAGAAAAATGCAGAACAAAGTTTTAACTCACCAAAAGGGACCAGACTTACCGGCCTGACAAAGACTGGAGAAATCCTGAGAGTATGGCCCCTGGACACCCTTTCAGTTTAGTAATGAAGTCACTCCTGAGGTTCACCCTTCAGCCAAAGATTAGACAGACCTTTAAAACAACATGAGACTAAAGGGGCACACCAGCCCGGGGGCAAGGACTAGAAGGCAGGAGGGGACAGGAAAGCTGGTAATAGGGAACCCAAGATCGAGAAGGGAGAGTGTTGACATGTCGTGGGGTTGTTAACCAATGTCATAAAACAGTATGGGTACTGACTGTAATGAGAACCTAGTTTGTTTTGTAAACCTTCATCTAAAGTGCAAAAGTAATAATAATAACAATGTGGTGACTTGAGCTTTCATGCAAACAGGAAAAGAAAGAAATGCTGAAACTCCTTTATTACACATGCTGCCTGAATTAGAAAGCCACGAAGTTATGATGAGAAACTCCCCACTTTGACCCAGAACATCTTCAAGTTAGAGTCAACGGCTAATATCCCAGAGAGAGGCCAGGATGTGTTCATAAGAGACTGTGCACTTGGGCTCAGGATTAGCCCTCCTTCCAGCCTCCTCCCCCATGAAGCCCCTCCTTCCCATAAGACCCCCCACTCCAGTGGACTGAATTCCCCATGGCCTTCCAAACATGCCTTTCCTGCTCTTAGTCTATGCTCCATTTGTTGTCTCTTTCCATCCTTATTATTTGGGATATTTCTATATTCTCTCTATCTGTCGCCTCCTCAGGCTGCAGTGACCTATCTCTGGCAAAGTTACCAGCAGGAAAGGGCAAGACCTGTGTCTGGGCCAGTTCTTTGTTGTTTGTCATTAATCATTGACACGTTTTCCTATGTATGCCTCTTACTTCCCCAGCTAGGGGACACAAACCCTTTAAGGGACAGGCACCTACCCATCTTATATTTATCTCAAGGGATTTTTTTCTTATTTAAAAATAATTACTGATTCTTACCCCTTACCTTTTTAAGTTGACAAAGGCTCTGTTGCTTTTGTAAGTGAGAATCTTGACTGGCAAGCCGATCCAATGGAGCCTGTTATTTTCGCAGACAATGTCTTTGAAGACGCAAGACTTGGGTGAGTGCTAACTCTGTCACTTGCTGCTTGATCTCAGACAAATTACATAACCTCTTTAAGCCTCAGTTTCGCCATCTAGAAAATTATCTACTTGGTAGTTTTTTTAAATTTTTTAAGTTATGGTAATGTGGACAGAACAGAAAAAGTATAAATATGTAAGCTTCCAGGAAACTACTTTTTGGGCAGAAGCATGGTCTGCATGCTACACGCAGTCCATGGGGCATTGTGGGCACCTCTCCTGCAGAAAAACCCAGTGGCTTAGGACCCTCTTAATGGCTCAGATGAGCATATATCCCTATTCTTTGTTTGATTGGGGAAAACGGCTTTTCCAGAAAATAACCCCAAATTCTTTTGTTCTCTGAATCCTGTGAATAAATACCTTCTTGTTCTGTGTAGAACCAAACCAAAGCGTGCGTGTGCATTTGTATATGTACTGTTTTGTGCGGTCAGGATGAGTGGGCAGTATAGTAACCTCAGCTTGTTCACTTAGACTTTGGGCACACCCTAAATTATGAACAGGAATTCATTTATTCATCCTTTATTTCATTTATGCGTTCAACTAACGTCTGTTGAGCACCTGCTAGTTGCCAGGTGCTGTGCTAGGCTCTGGAGATCTGTGAACAAGACACAGGCTAGACTGGAGTCTGTTCCTGTAAGGAGCGTGGTGTGAGAGGGGACAGGCAAGCATAGAGGCAATGATGGAGAAGCACCGGATGATGCAGGAGAACAAAGGAGGAGCTCCTCACTCACCTTGGAAAGTCGAGAAAATTTTGTGATGGTGAAAAGCACCTGGAAGACATGCTGGAGTTGGATGTGTGGGAGGATGGCAGACATCCCAGACAGAAAGACCACAGGGACTCCAGGGTGAAACAGCAGGTAAGCAGGGGCCGGAAAGTCTTAAGGAGCTTAGGGAGTTTATTTTTTTCTTTCTGACTGCTCTGGGGAAGCTGTGACAGGTTTGAAGCAGGGGAATAACCTCTAGATGGTACCTACAGTGGACAGCTGGATTCCTGCAAAAGGTGGGGACTGACTCCCCTAGAACTTCTTAGGAAGAGAGGACTCTCCACTCCCTTGCCCGAGGAGAGAGAGAAAGGGACCACGAGCTCTGAGAGCAAGAAGTTAGAAGAAAGTGGCTGGTGAAACACTAGGAAGAGAAAGGAGAGAAGGAAGACTCCATGGGCAAGAAGCAGGTGGGTCAACTCACAGGAAACATGGAGATCAAGAGTGAATTGATGAGTCGGAAAGTGGCACCCTTCCACCAGACACATTACTTCCATTTCCAATTTTCATAATAAATACGCAAATACACTGTAACTGTGATGAGAATCCCTGGAGCCCTGGGCATTGAACTGCCTCGAAACAGTTCAGTAATTGCCGACACAATGAGGGCGGTATACAGGATGCATAGCAACGAAATCTGTTTCCCCTTTGAATTTTGACCCAAGTAGGAAACAAACAGCCATGCCCCACTCAAAGATGGCGGCCGAAAAAAATAGCACCACTTTGAATGTTGCTCTCCACAGTCCTGCCAATAATCCAATATCCTGCATCAGGCTCCTGAAACTTTCAGGATCCAAGCAGGAGACTGGATTATTGCCAGGACTGTGGGTCAAAATCTGACCAGCAACAGATTTGGTTGCTATGCAACTCTTAGGCTGCCCTTGCTTACGTCACCAATTACTGAACCATGCTGGCCTGAACTGGTTGGAAGCCCTGAATTAGAATCTTATTCTGAAAAAGCCAACACACTCATCCTTCTCATATATTTATTTGCTTAAGACACTTTCCTCAGAATAGATTTTGGTGGGAAAGAGAAGAGGCCATTTGGATGAAGAGGGAATGTCAAGGGTGCCACATTTTCAAAATTGGTAGTCATATAGGACAAATCTCCCAATCTCCTTTCAAAATAATGAAAAGATAAAACCCCTTTCGCTGCTGGTTCGCAGAACTAATTATTTTATCTCGTTAGTGAAGTCACAGGAAAAAAAAGGTGAGCAGAGCTCAGGGGGCCAGCTGGCTGCACCACAGTCCACCCTGTTGCCCAACCAGAGATACAGCAATCATCCAAGAATCTTGCCTCTTACTTATCCGAGATAATCCAATTTGCTGTCATCAAGTGTACAGGACTTTTTTGAACTATCGTGAAAGCTCCTTCAATAAATTGTACCTCCTAAGGACAGGGACCAGTATGCCATTTGCCCCCTTTTATTCCAGATTCTAGCACGGTTCTAACCCCAGAGAGGCAATCGATCTTTGAACAAATGACATATATAGTAGGTACTTTGGTGTCTCTGAGTGGTGCAGGTGGTCATTGTGCTTGGCTGCTGACCACAACATTGGAGGTTTGAGTCCACCCAGAGATGCCTCAGAAAAAGCCTGGTGATCAACATCCAAAAATTGAAAACCCTATGGAGAACGTTTCTACTATGACACACATGGGGTCGCCGTGAGTCAGCATCAACTCCACAGTAACTGATCTGCTGAAGATGAGAAGTGAATACTCAGAAGATGACCCTGATGTCTGTGGCCTCCAGATAGGGTGAGGTGGTTATTTTTTTAGCCAGCATAGCCGAGCTTTTGTTTGTGTGGCACACATCCTGTCTTAATCATGAGTATTACCAGTGTGCTCCCAGCTAGAGCAATGCCAGTGTGAATTGAGAACATTTTGTATCAATCACTGAATGAGCAAAGAAAAGAGACCCTCCAAGGAAACAGGTAAATACCTGCCTGGCTGCAGAATTACCTTTTACTCTTCTGACTGCAACTCTGTCTCACCACCCTGGTTTCCTCTGAGCTGTATTGCCAGCTCTAGGGCGTGGCTAGGTCTCAAATCTGTTCAGCTCTTGAGGGAAACCAGTTCCAGCTGAATGTGGTGCTTCGTCTGGTGACTTGGGTACTGAGGACCTTAAGCTGCCACCAGAACCCTTGCCTGTGGGAAGTGTCAGGAGTTGCATGCCTGGCTGGGGAGGAAACCCTTGGAGAGAATCACTAGGTTTTCCTTTAATAGAACTATAGCTTGTCAGCTGTCAAGGAGCCGTGGTGGTGTAATGGTTAAGTGCTCAGATGCTAATCAAAAGGTCGGCAGTTTGAATCTGCCAGCTGCTCCTGGAAACACTATGGGGCAGTTCTACCCTCTCCTCTAGGGTTGCTATGAGTTGAAATTGATGGCAATAGGTTTGCTTTTTTTTCAGGAGGGGGCAGGCGGATATATGTCCAACAAGGTCCCTGGGTGGCACGTATACTACCCACCCAGGGATGCCATGGACGAAAGTCATGGGGATCTGCTTCTGTAAAATATACAGCCAAGAAAACCCTATGGAGCAGTTCTACTCTGTAACACATGGGGTCGCTGTAAGTTGGGATCGACTTGATTGATGATAACGGGGTTTGTTGTTGTCAAGACTGCCTGGCACATAGTAAGTGTTCAATATTAAGTATTTGTTGAATGAATGAATTTTCTAGTTCAGGAATGGCCAACTGGTCAAATATCAATGGCAAATTTTCACAGACTTATATGCTTAGAGCAGTGTTTTCATCCCCCCCCCCCCTTTTTTTTCCTCCATTATGGTCCTGCTAAGAAATCTTTTTAGACATGTTGTTCCTAATCAAGCCCCCCAATGAAATCATAATATCACCCCCCTTAGGATGATGCCATTGAAAATGTATGGCCTAGAGGGCAGTGACAGAAGCCCTAGTGGCACAATGGTTAAAGCACTCCAGTGCTAACTGAAAGGTCGGTGGTTTGAACTCACCAGCTGCTCTGCAGGGGAAAGATGTGGCAGTCTGCTTCCGTAAAGATTTACAGCCCTGGAAACCACTCTATCCTATAGGGTCACTGAGTTGGAATTGACTTGATGCCACACAGCAACAACAGAAAACAATGACTAGGGCCTGTCTTGGGTAGAGGGATGGGAGTGGCAGCACAGAGGCCACCTATTAGCCATCCTGTGTACAGGTGAGGCACTGAGACTCTGCACAGGAGAGTGGACACCTGTGTCATTGCCTGTCCTGCTGGTTTAGATGTGGGTCCATGATGGCCCAATGTCTCCATGACAAGTAGTGTCCTGACCTGTGTGCTCACTGTGAACCAGTAAGGGGCTTCACCAATAAGGAAACAGTCTCAGAAAGGCAATGAATTGTCCCCAAAGTCACGCATTAAGTTAGGACAGGACTGGAATTCAGCAAATTGAGAGATGTATCCCTTGTTCTTAAGTCTGCCTTTTCATTTTCATTAGAAGTTGAAAATTCTTCAGTGAAATGACATCTCTCAACTAGATGATTTTAATTGTGTTAATTTTTTGTTCTTAACTGCTGGGATCAGAGTTTTTAATTGACTTGCTCTGCTAAAAACATGTCTATTTATGATGCTTTTGACACTTTTAAGTGCTCAGCTGCTGGCCAAAAGATCGGCAGTTCGAATTCACCAGCTGCTCCTTGGAAACCCTATGGGGCAGTTCTACTCTGTCCTATAGGGTCACTATGAGTCCTACTGCAGTTAGCTGGAAGTCCTGCCAGGCTGAGGACTGAGGACCTCCTGGCGGGCCTCTCCATGTGGCCTGGGCTCGCTAGCATGCTGGCTAGGCTTCAAAGGTGAGCATATCAGGAGAGAGACGCAAGCAGAAGCTGTACCTACCACCTTTTATAACTTAGCCTCAGAAGTCCATAGTTGCAATTCTGCCACATTCTAGTAGTCAAAGTTTCCACAAAGTTCCACCCAGGTTTGAGAGATGTGGACATAGGCTTGATGCGGGAGTGTAAGAATGGTGTGGGGGCAGCATCTGACCTCCTGTAACTTCACAAGGGGGATGGAGAATCAAGATCAACAGCTCAAGGCTGATTCCCAAGAGGCGGAGGCCAGACAAGCCTCCTCTCTCCGCCATCTTTGCCAGTTCTGACACCAGCCACCCTCCCATGCACTCTCTACCTCTCTGCTGGGTTTGATCATTCATTGCAGTGGCCACACAGAACTCATAGATAATACTCACGATTATGGGGCTTATTAGAGAAGTAACAGGTTACAATTCAGCTTCAGGAATGCTCAGGATACAGTTCTTCCATCAGGACAGCTTCTTTTTAGTCGTTCCTGCAAGCATGCCTCCCTCTGGCCCTTGGCCTCTGCCCTGCTCGGACAAGTGTTTCAAAGCTCTTTTAGCTCTGCTAAGTGGCCCGAGGCACTGCACCCTGCCAGTAAGCCTTGGTCTGAAGGCACTCAGCTCTGGCTCCATGGGTGGGTAAACCTAGCACCTCCATGTTCCCAGATGCACCCTACTCCACCAGCAAGCCTCCTGCACAAAGGTGCTCAGCTTTCTTGATCTGTGAGTTCCTGGTCCACTGCACTGTCTCCTGCCAGTCTCTCCTGTGGTCATTTCTCTGCCACTGCTTCTCGCCATCTTCAGTGTTAACAGCTGTCTCATTTTCTCTCTTCCTCTGTCTCAATCTCCTGGTCCTGGGAGCTTCTCAGCACAGGGATCCTGGGTCCAAAGTATGTGCTCCACTCCTGGCTCTTCTCTCTTGGTGGTGGTGAGATCCTTTCCTCTTGCCTGTGGGATGGCTCATTTTGAGTCTAGCTGGATGGCAAAACTGACCAACCCCTTCATTAGGGTTCCATAGGCTTTATTTGCATGGTCCCACTCAATCATTGTGTGTGAGTCACAAAGATTATGGCTAAAAAAAAAAAGCGGCCGTATTAAGCAAGTTTCTGGCTAAATGTAATCTGCCACAACACTTCATAGTTTGTAAAGCATTTTCCTTTAACACATTTGAGCCTTGTGATAATCCTGTGGAGGCAGAAATATTTTTTCTCCTTTTTGAGTTGTGGAAACTTTCACTTAGAAATATTCTGACATACCCAAGGGCATAGGGTTGTATGGAATAGAAGCAGCAGTTGAACTTAGGCCTTATGAAGCCACAACTGGAAAAGTTTTCAGTGCATATTCAGGTTCCTCCTAAAAAAGTTACACAAAAAATATAAGAACTTTTATACAGTGTTACCTGATTCATTATCAAATGAGTGTTAGAGCTGTTGTTAGGTGCAGTGGAATTAGACTCATAGCAACCCTATGTACAACAGAGCCAAACACTGCCTGACCCTGTGCCAACCTCGCAATCATTGCTATGTTTGAGCTCACTGTTGCACCACTGTGTTATTCCATCTTGTCCAGGGTCTTCCTCTTTATCACTGACCCTCTACTTTACCAAGTATGATGTCCCGCAGGGACTGGTCCCTCCTGATAACATGTTCAAAGTACGTGAGACAAATTCTTGCCATCCTTTCTTCTGAGGGGCATTCTGGGTGTATTCTTCTGAGACAGACTTGTTCATTCTTCTGGCAGTCCAAGGTATATTCAATATTCCTCTCCAATACCATAATTCAAAGGCATCAATTTTTCTTTGGTCTTCCTTATTCATTGTCCAATTGTAGGTCTATATTTTATTTAATTTTTAATTTTATTGTGCTTTAAGGGAAAGATTACAAATCAAGTCAGTCTCTCGTACAAAAATTTATGTACAGCTTGCTGTATACTCCTAGTTGCTCACTCCCTAATGAGACAGCACATTCCTTCTCTCCACCCTGTACTCCCATGTCCATTCAGCCAGCTTCTGTTCTCCTCTGCCTCCTCATCTGCCTTCCAGGCAGGAGCTGCCCACGTAGTCCCATGTGTCTACTTGATCCAAGAAGCTAACGCCTCACCAGTATCATTTTCTATCTTATACTCCAGTCCAATCCCTATCTGAAGAGTTGGCTTTGGGAATGGTTCCAGTCTTGGGCTAACAGAAGGTCTGGGGACCATGACCTCCAGGATCCTTCTAATCTCAGTCAGACCATTAAGTCTGATCTTTTTATGAGAATTTGAGGTCTGCATCCCACTGCTCTCCTGCTCCATCAGGGATTCTCTGTTGTGTTTCCTGTCAGGGCAGTCATTAGTTGCAGCTGGGCACCATCTAGTTCTTCTGGTATCAGGCTGAGGTAGTCTCTGATTTATGCGGCCCTTACTATGTCTTGGGCTCATAATTATCTTGTGTCTTTGGTGTTATTCATTCTCCTTTATTCCAGGTGGGTCAAGATCAATTGATGCATCTTAGATGGCCACTTGCTAGCATTTAATACCCCAGATACCACTCACCAAAGTAGGGTGCAGAATGTTTTCTTAATAGATTTTATTATGCCAGTTGACCCAGATGACCCCTGAAACCATGGTCCTCAAACCCCCACCTCTGCTACACCGGCCTTTGAAGCATTCAGTTTATTCAGGAAATGTCTTTGCTTTTGGTTTAGTCCGGTTGTGCTGTGTAGGTCTGTATTTTAAATCTGCCTCTTCCCATTCCCATGGAAACACACAGAGGGTTTCTCCTCATTGCTCAAGCACCCTCAGGGAAGGCCCAAATTCTCTACTCCATGTCCAGATCCCCTTGTATACCTTTTAGGCTTTTAGTTACCACCATCAAGGCCATTAGAGACCAGTCAGGCTGCCTGTGCCTCCCAGAAACCCAGCGAATGCTTCAGGAACAGAAAGAAGTTCTCTTTTCTCTTTTGTAAAATGATGTCATTCTTCTCCCTTCTATTAGACACGGCCCTTGGAGGTGGTGCTGTGAGATGCTTATCTCTTACCCTCTGGATCTAGGAGAGTGGCTGACATAGAAAGTGTTTAATAAACATTTTGGAGCAAATGAATGCTATTATCTGGCCATTTGAAGAAGTTTTCTGAGATGCTAAGATTGGAGACTGTTTCATAGCACACAGGTTGATCATAGAATTTTCCAAAACCTGCATATATACAGTGGTGAATAACCCTATAAAAACGCAGAATATGGGGTTATTCAGCTCTGCCACTCAGTCAATGGGAGACCTGGCTCCAATCTGTTAGCCTCTCTGAATCTCAGGTCCTCATCTGAGATGACAATGCCACAAGCTACCATGTCTCCCTCACAGGACGGTGAGGGTTAAATTTGTCATGTGAAGTGTGAAAGCTCTTTGATGTCTAAAGCACTATACAAAATTGGGTCTTATTATTTAAACTGCAGTTCTGCAAGTACCCAGTTTTTTGGGAACAAAAGATATAAATGCCTTAGCTAAATGAGACTTGCTTTCATCATTTGAAGTGAACTTCATTGCAGAGATTCCATGTGCTTGTTGTAGGATTGACTGTAACCCTGGAACTGTGGGCTAGAATCTCAGAGTAGAAAAGAGCCTGAGAGGCCGTCGAACCCATCTCTTCCAACGACACGTGATTTTGCCCTTCCTTCAGTTCCTCAAGAGGCCACGGTGTCTTTGTGTCCATGAAAGAGAATGCTCTTGGAGTGAATTTACAGCCTCCTCAATGTCAAATAAAGAGGATGCATTAGATAGTAAATTCTTTTTTTTTCTTAATTATGGACCAGAATGTAGACAATTTTGACGCTAGCATGCATGCACAGTTTAGAAATTTGTGGGGAAAAAAAAAAAAATTTCACCAGCAAGCAATCATCACCATTGTTATTTTGATTCTTCTTCTTTTTTTTTTTTTTTTTTTTTTAAGATAATGTTCTTCTTTTTTGCTATTCTTTGTTGGTGTCATTTCTATTGCACTTTCAGAATTTTGCTCTAGTGGTTTTAGTCAAGGCTCCTTTACGGTCAAGGCAACCCAAGAGTCACAGCCATCTTGACTACGAATTCTTTTAAGCTGCCTTTCTCTGAAGTCTAGTTCAAAGTGCCCAGCTCTCACCCCCCTGCAACCTCCAGACTCTAAGGTAATGTTGCTGCTGCTTCCCAAATCAACAGAGCTGTGATGTGTCTATTATACCCTATAAAGAGAGAGAAAGGGGAAGAGAAGGGGAAGGAGAGAGAGAGAGATTGATTGTGTGAACTGGCAAGGACAACACCCATAAACACTTCGTAAATGGAATGTTTTATTTGACCAATACGGACAAAGCTTTATTGATATTGGAGCAGGGCGTTTCTTTCCTCACAGGAACTGCACGAGTAGTTAAATCTCTCTCTACATATCACACGATTAAATTGCAAATGGAAGTAGTGTGCACAGTGAGGGATTTTGGCCAGCTACTTTAAACTTGGGAGAAAGTCAGCCTCAAGCGTAAATGCCTTGAGGATAAGAACACAAACTTTTCATCCTTTCAGAGGGCTCTGATCTGGGAGGCCTGAGTAAAATCATTAATGTTTGAATTTGCTTCCGTCACATTTGCTGCCTTATTCTCCTCAGACTCCTTCCTGCTATTGGCTCCCCAGTATTCTCCTTTCATTACCCAGTATCCATCAATGTGTTCCCTACTCAGACCTACCCCTTCCAATTTTCTACTCTTAGCTTCATTTGGACCTTAATATGGATTGAATTGTGTGTCCCCCCACCACCAAAAAAAAAAAAAAAAAAAAGTGTGTTGAGGGGCTAGGACCTATGAATGTGACTTATTTGGAAATAGGATTTTCCTTTTGTTATATTAATAACGTCATATAGAGTAGGATGGGTCCTAGATCTAATCCCTCCCAAAATTCAAACCCATTGCTGTTGAGCCAGTTCTGACTCATAACAACCTATAGGACAGAGTAGAACTGCCCCATAAGGTTTGCAAGGAGTGGCTGGTGGATTCAAACTGTTGGCCTTTCGATTAACCACTGCACCACCAGGGCTCCACCTCACTCATAGGTGACAGAAATTGGCCCATATTCTTGATTAGGTAAAAAAAAGTTGTTTCCTTTCCTTACCCTCCAACTGTAGACAACTGTAAGTCAAATATCATGGATACGTATGTCATCACTGTAGACCCAAGCTCTCCTTCAGGTGGGCTGTTGCAAAGTCTAGACTAAGGGAAAGAGGAAATGGAGGAAAAGGAACTTTAACAAGCTTACTTGGCAATCAGACCTAAGCCACTTTAACATCAACTTTATAAGTAATAAAGATTATATTTTGATTTCTGTTTGCCTGACTTCTGCATAATATGCCTCAATCGGTTTTGAACTTAAGCTCCAATTTCCCTGTATCTAGAGAAGGTCCAGTTAGAAATAAAAAAGGAATGGAATTTGGGAACAAACTAAGACGTGGACAGACAGGCCTTTGGTCTTCCTCTGCACTCTGCCATCAGGTCTCTGGTATCTTATAAAGGGGAGTCAAAACATAGAGAGACACACAGGAGGAAGAGACCATGTGAAGATCTGTCTACAAGCTAGGAAATAAATACATAGGGCTACTGACAAGGAGGGACCTCCCCTAGAGCCATTGCCTTGATTTGGACTTCTAGCCTTCAAAACTGTGAGAGGGGAGGAAGGGTGGCTTTCAGCCTTGGGTAGGACCCCCTGTGATTTTGACCTTAGTAAGTGACTGCAGCTTATAGCCACCATGACCATAGGCAAGTCAGCTATGTTGTAGATGCCAGTGGCTGTTTTTATACCTTCAAGCCTGGCAGGCATGGCTGTAGAAAACAAGAATGGGCCAAGACGGCATCAATAAATAGGGCAAACTGGAGGAGCATTCACAGACACAACTAAAGCAAAGTCCAATTTTGGTAAAGAACTCTTCCATTTCTAGGTCTCTCTGGCATTCACAGGTAGACAAATTTTTCTGCTTTTACTGTGTTTCTCAGCCAGGAAGTATAGAATTTAAATTTCAAAGTAAATATACTCTCACCTGCCCTACATCTAGCATTAAATTGAAAGCAGCTACAGAAAAATGACATTACATATAGGGGAACAATGACTTGAATGACTGGGTTTCTCTCCAGAAATCCCCTAGAAGACAGTGCAGCTTCAAAGTGCTGAGAGAAAAGAACCGTCAACCAAGAATTCTATATCGAGCAAAAGTTCCTTCAGGGATAAAGGCAAAATAAAAGTAATGCTAAAAATAAGGAAAATTAAGAGAATTCATCACAAACAGACCTGCTGTACAAGAAAGGTTAATGGAAACTCTTCAGGGTGGACAGAAATGATACCAGAGGCAAACTTGGATCTTTAAGAGTGGAGAAAGGGAAACAAATGGTAAATATTGGGACAAATATGAAAGACTATTTTTTTTGTTTGTTTGTTTCTCTTAGGTTATTTAAGATTTGTGTAACTGTTGAAAGCAAAAATTCTAATAGTTTGGTATGGCTTTCAATGTATGTAGATGTAAAACTTAAGACAATTATAGCATGAAAGGAAAGCCTGTATGGTTGCAAGTTTTCCACATTTTACATGAAGTGGTGTAATGTTAAACCTTGCTGTGTGGGATTCAGGCCCTGAGGCACAGTAAGTGCTCTGTAGCTGCTGGTGGAGGTGACGGTGATACTCAGAGGCTACCCCAATCATTCTTGTTCTTCAAACTGAAGTACTAGAGCTTCTCTGTCAAGAAGTCTTTCTGTTCCCTGTCTGGAAAATGAGCTTTCCTAGGACTTCCTCTGCCCTCCTCTGGGTCACTACCTAGTCCCCCTGTTTCTCCTCAAATCAATCCTCCTCGACTCTTCAGCCTTAAAGATCTTTCTGAAGTGCAAATCAGAAGAGGTCCTTCCCTTGGTGGGTAATGTTTGTTTCGCCTGCCTAGTTCCAGCTCTGCTTTTTCCCTAATAGCTGCACCTCAGTTTCCTTTGGGAGACTACAATCCCTAATCCTCAGTCCATGTAGTTAAGGTGGGAGATATTCACCCCTACTCCTTGCCTCCAAGAAAGGACATATTGCCTAAGTTGGTTCAACAAGTCTTTACACAGGACTTTGGTGGGAAGTGGGAGTCTTAGGAAACAGAAGACCTCTTTTGACTAGAACTGCTAGTTCTAAGATTAATGTAAACGTGGATCTGTTGGGAGTCAACTCATGAAGAGGGCCTCAGGGTGAAAGTGAAGTCAACAAGGAAGAAAGTAGAAATGAAAGACAGAAAGAGATAGCGATATGAGGGTAAAGAAAGAGATTTGGGGAGAGAGAGAGAGAGAGGGGGAAAGGTAGAAAAAAGAGGCGGGCATTTGGATAGAAAGGGAGAGAGGGAGAAATGGAGAAAGCTCCCGACAAACTTTGGATCCAGCTGTATTTTAGAACCTCCCCCATGTCTTTTGCATTTTATGAGCTATAGACTCATTCCACTTTTCACTTAAACTAATTTGAGTTAGATTTTCTGACAACTGCAACCAAAATGTTTTCCCATCCTCACTCTACACGATCACAGCCCAAACTCCTGAGCAATGCTCTGACATTCCAAATGAACTGGCTTCTCTCTCCTTCCCCAGCTGGCGTCTCTCCCTTGCCTTCACTCGTACTACTCCCTTTGCCTGGAATGCCCTTTCTCCACCACTGGCTGACTTCCACTCAGGTTATACACCCTCCCTGATGTTTCTAGTTTGAGCCATGTGCTCTCCTGGGTTTACCACCACACTTATCTGCCACATTCAATCAAAAGGATTCCTTTATTGTAGCCTAGGGCTTAGTACAATGTTTGGTGTCTACAAAATGCTCAATCTATGATTGTAACCTGGAACTACTCTCATGACTTTTTCTGGCCTGTTGTATTTTAACTGGTATGAATCCTTATTCCTGTGGTACACTGTAATATATAAGAGGTTAAAATATGGGCAGCACAGAGTGATTTCACAGTAAGTGTTAGTTAATGAAAGAGTGAGTGAATGAATAAATAAACACAACTGAATGGAACAAGAATTAAAAGAGTTCTCTTGAGGCAGCTTGGTCTGGAATTCAAATACTGTGGACATCTTACCATGAAGAGCCATATAACCAGAGTCATTACGTTCATTCAATAATTCATTAAAATTGCACACATGCACACACACATTTATATGTCAACTATGTGATGGAAAATACTGTACTTCCGTGAGCAAGACAAACTAATGGTTTCATAATAGCTTATGTGAGGGTGTTCCCTTTTACAGAGCACCTTCTTCTATATTCTCTCACTACCAGGACTGGCAGGTAGAGTTGATTATCCCTATTTTACAGATGGAGAAATTGAAGCTCAGAGCAATGAGTTAACTTGTCTGGTGAGAGACAGAAGCAGAACCATGACCTGGACCAGAATTTCTTTCCCTTTTTTCGACCTAATAATAACTTCTGGAGGAAAATGTGTATTACAGTCCACTGTTCCTTGGGAGGGGCCTTGGTAATGGAGTTGTTAAGCATTTGGCTGCTAACCAAAAGGTGGGCAGTTCGAATCCACCAGCCACTCCTCGGAAACCCTGTGGGGCAGTTCTGCTCTGTCCTATCGGAATCAATTCAACAGCAGTGGGTTTGGTTTTGGTTTGGTTCCTTGGGAAGTTGTTCCCACGCTGTTACTGTGTTATATGGTTCTGAAAAACCAAAAGAAAAAGAAAGCTATCCACTGATTGTGTTTTTGGCGATCTGATATTGGTAATACTCACATATTTAGCCACAGGGCTAATGGAAACACTGCCTTCTGTTCACTGAACCTAGAACAGTGCCTTGCAGGTAGTTGGTGTTCAAAATATATTTGTTTACTCTAAATGAATGAAAAAAGAGTCCTGGTGGTACAGTGGTTAAGCCCTCAGCTGCTAACCAAAAGGTTGGCAATTCGAACCCAACAGCTGCTCTGAGAGAGAAAGATGCGTCAGTCGGCTTTCCGTAAAGCCTTTGAAACCCTGTGGGGCAGTTCTACTCTGTCCTTCAGGGGCCCGATGGGGCATAATCTAGATTATTGCCTTTAGTCTTTTTTTTTTTTTTTTTTTAATTGTACACGCTTCTCCGTTTCCTTAAAGAGACAAACTGCTATGCTTAATTATTTTCAATGAAGGTCAGTGATTAGGCTGTGCTATACATTAGTGATGCTGGAAGCCAATGAGGCTTGAAGAGCTATTTGGCACAGCCACAGTCTCTGGACTTCAGTTTTTGCTGTTTATATCCAGCTTAGAGGCCTTTTCCCGCTAACACAACTTTTCCTCACAATTGACCAAAACGTGAAGAGGCCTCCTTCTTGCCTTCTAATTGCCAGATATTTACTTATTTGTCTCATATTTTATGTGAATTTCTCAACAAAAAAGATGCCGTGTCTTACTGTTTTTATGCTTAAATCTAAGCAGAGTTCCTGTTGCATAGGATGTCTAAGCCTGTGTTTACTGAATAAATGAACAGGCAAAACAATGTCTTATTCCTTCCTCAGCTTATCACCTGGAGTTTGTTCTGCTCTGAGTATACCAGGCACATGTGTGTTGGCTAATCCTCTGTTTTGATTTCCTGCTTCTAGTGCGAAATGTATGAAAACTGAGCGAATTCATCATATCCTTTGGAGTAAAATTTCCCAATAATGCTGGAAGAAACTAGGCAAAAAGATTTTTTTTTTTTAATGAATGTGTGTGTGTGTGTGTGTGTGTGTGTGTGTGTCTATGTTTAGGTTCTTCATTGGGGTCTAAAAAGATGCAATTGTTGGACAAGTGACCTTGGATTAATTCACTCATTCAGTAATTACTTAGGCACACAGTGGCCATTTCTTTTTATTGCCAGCTTTGTGGCCTTGCTAAGATCCACTATTGACCCAAAGAGACACAATTCCTTATCTTTGGGTTTCATAATCAGAGGAAGAGGGTTATGAAGAGATACTTCCTCTGGGCCCTTTGCTCATTCAAGACACGTGGTGGCCTTATCAGATGGCTCTCTCCTGGCACAGATTCTTGTTTTAGTAACTGAATTCTTGGACAAAAATTAAAATTGTTGTAACCACCATCTGTAAACAATTTATATGTGCTTAGACTGCTCTGGTGTCGAATCTGGTACTAATTTATTTTCTTGACATTGAAAATACAAAGAACAGATATATTTTCTTCACAAGAGAGCCTAGATTAATGTATATAATAGTCTATTTAGATCATTGAAATAGAAATTAACATTGACATATGTCAGGATTCTTGCTATAAGTGAAAGAACATGTTTGGCATTTAGTACAGTGCCTGGCACATAGTAGATGGTAGGTTAATGGTAGCTGATATCATTATTACTTTTCATTATGATCATCCTTGACCTCTTTGGTAATGACACTAACTGAATTGCACTACCAAGTTCTACCCATTATATCAGTTTGGAAGAATATTTAATAAACACCAGATACATGTAACTAAGGCACATGGTATTTTTCCAAATATGCTGATGATTCATATTAGCTTTTATAAGTGTGAGACATCATAATATTAGGTCTAGAAATAGATTCAGCATGTCTGCTTTTTGGGAGGTGCAGTGATTCTTACTAAGCTCAACAGTTTGTTAGACATATGATGAGTGGAATGAATTTTAACGCCCTTGGTATGAGAACTTAGCAATGATTTTTATTGTCAACTAAAACCTAAACCCAACCCATGGTCATTGAGTGGATTGCAGCTTATAGCGACCCTATAGGACAGAGTAGAACTGCCCCATAGTGTTTCCAAGGAGTGGCTGATGGATTTGAACTGTTAACCTTTTGGTTAGCAGCCAAGCTCTTAACCTCTTTTATTATCAAAAAGCATATTGATTATATCAGTAATTTGGGAGTAGGGGGATATAGCCTTCTTCCTCAAGATCTTGTTTTAATTAAAAAAAAAAAAACTAGCTTTTTGGTTACAGTTCTCCATTGGTATCAACAATGGTGTTACCTTCAAATGGAATCTAGAGATGGAGGTGAAATCATGATGAGGAAACTTGGAGACGCCGGTATTGCAGAGGTCCCGGAGGAAGTGAGAAGAGCAAAGAGTGCTTGGGATGGGGGTTGAGCAGTGCCATGTGGCTCCGCGGCAGGTGGATTTCCTGGAACTAGTCTTCTGAGTAGATTTACATAATGGTCAAGAATGCAAGTCACTCAATAGAACTGACAGACCTAAGTGAGGAGTCCAGGTCAGCCTCTCATTAGCTGTGCAGTGCTTGATTAAGTTGCTTAACCTGTTGAACGTCAATTATGTGTTTTATAAAATGAGGTTAATAATTTATAGATCTATGGCTGTTTTCAGGATTAAATTAAAAGATCATCGAATGCTTAGCATAAAAAAAAAAAGCATAGTACCTTGTAAATTAAATGATTGTTCTGGCCATCATCATCAACATCATTGTTATAATTATAGCTGTATAATATTTTATGATGTTAACATGTTTTCCTGCCCCTTTTCTTTTTTCACTTTCATTCATTTAAGTGGGTGGTTGACTATATTTCATTTCCACAGGGAAGAAAGTAACAGGGCAAAAGGCAGAAGAATTCTGCTTTTATTTTTGGATTTCCAAAATCTTAGATCCCCATTAGAATTTAGACAGTTTTACAAGGATGTAAAGGCTAAGCAAGAAGAAGTAGAGTGGCTTGAGAGAAATGCGACAATTTGAGTGAAGGAGGAGAAAGGAGTCTACAGTCCAAAGAGCAGGGATGACCTGTATGAGCTTGGCAGAACCACCAAAAACCAGAGGAAACCTTAAGTTTCCTGTGTTTCAAGTGCGGCCCAAAGCAGCAGAGCTGCTGGGCCTGGGTGTCTCAGTGGTCAGGAATGGGACAAATGACTAGCTACCAGAGCAGCCTCTCTCCATGACTCCTCACACTGGACGAGATCCTAGAAGCCTGACATGACCCCATGACTGAGTGTGGGGAGAGAACCCTCAAGACCAGTTGAGCAGAAAGCTCAGACTATGAAACAAAAAGTAAGTTGATTGATAGCAAATAAAGATACATGATATTGTTTTTACACCAAACTTGACTATTGAAATCCATGACTTCTGCCTTTTAATTACATTATTATTCTTACTATTATTATCTCATAACTCAAATTTACTTCAGTGAATACCACTTTTCCTATTCAGTGTGGGCCATTGTAGTATGTGACCACCACTTTGTCTTTTTTGAGCCATCCTTTGTCATTTAATCCATTGCAATAGCCTTTAACCTGTCAATTTGCTATATCATTATGTATTCCAGGCTACTCTCCAGTCTGCTGCCAAAGTTATCATTTTAAGAATAAATAGAAAAGTTACACCATTTTCCTGCTTCGAGTTTTCTGGGTTCAAGTATTAAGCCCAAGGTTCCTCACAGTTTGTCTCAACCCACTTTCCAGCCCGTCTCCTGTTCATCTTGGCCCATGCACCCCTGCATTCCATTTCCCAGAAACCTCAGGGATCTTTCACTCTGTGTTACCTCTGCCTGGGACACTCCCCAATCCCATATTTAACTGACAAAAGTTCATCCTGAAAGACCCAACTCAGAGGACCAACTCCTTTCCAGAGTCTTCCCTAACTTCCCCAAGCTTAAGAGGTTCTCTTCACTGGGCAAAATATAATTTCCTCCCTCTGTAAACACATTTACCTATGCCTTCTTATTTTTCTGGAGCCCTGGAGGCACAGTGGTTAAGAGCTCTGCTGCTAACGAAATGGTTGGCAGCTCGAATCCACCAGCCGCTCTTTGGGAAACCCTGTGGGGCAGTTCTACTCTGTCCTATAAGGTCGCTATTAGTTGGAATCGACTCCACAGCAACAGGGTTGTTTACTTGTTTTTCCAGGATGGTATTCTGGAAAAAAGGAAGGAAGCACATATGCATTAATGGCTAGTTGCCATAGAGTTGGTTCTGACTCACAGTGACCCATGTGTGCACAGTAGAACTGCTCCTCAGGGTTTTTAAGACTGTGGACTTTCAGAAGTAGATCACCAGGCTGTCTTCCGAGGTACCTCTGGGTGGGTTTGAGCCATGAACATTTCACCTAGTAGTTGACTGCTTAACTGTTTGTGCCACTCAGGGACTCTGCCATGTTTTATAATGGATAATTATATATCTACATATGTAATGTATTTCAGATATATATTTATATAGATAATATACTTTTATATATTTTGCAAGCAATAGATATTTATGTAGGTCTGTATTTATATACATAATCTCATTTAAGCCCAGAACAAAACTATAAGGTAGGTAGGTACAGGAATGAAAAGAGAAATGTCCCAAAAGAGGTGGTGTGGGCATGAGTCTTTGAGATAATTAGGGGCTACTGGAAGTCCCTGTGTGGTGCAAATGGCTAATGCAATCAGCTACCAACCAAAAGGTTGGAAGCCTGAGTCTACCCAGAAGTGCCTTTCAAAAAATCAGCCATTGAAAACCTTATGGAACATAGTTTTACTCTGACACACATGGGATTGCCATGAGTCAGAATCAGCTGGACAACATCTTTTTAAATTTTTTTTTTAAGTGGAATTGGGAGGAAAGGAGAAAACCATTTCCCAAAGAGGCAACAACATGAGCAAAGTCTTAAAGTCATGAGAGAACATTTGGATGTGATGCTGAACAGGAAGGGAGGCAGAAAAGATCCTTTTTTCTATTTCTGGCGTATTTACCCAGTACCCATTTTAGATCCTGATAAATAAATGACTGAGCCCTGTGTTTTACACCTTACGGTCTCATTTGGGGTCACCATTTTTCTTCCCCCTAAGAACAGCTAAGGAGGGTTATGGCAAATTAGCTATGGTTTGAGCTTTGGACATAGTATGCCTGATGTCATCTTGGTTCTGGAAAACAAAGTCAGTGATGTCATTCACAGATGTGGATCTGTGTGGATCGGTGCGTTATTGTGGTCTGCAGGCTGATAAATTAAGTTTGCTTTCCATAAAAGCAATCTTACACATCTGAGAAGAATCTAATGAGAACACCCAAGGGGACTTGCTCCCTGATTTGTTTAGTCAACAGATGTTGTTAGTTGTCTTTACTAGAAAAGATTATTAGGTGATGGCTACAGAGCCTTAGTTTATACCAGTGGCTCTCTAGTGTGGTTTCTGGACCAGCAGCATCACCTGGCAATTTTTGAGACTTGAAAATTATCAGCCACCCTAAGCTATTGGATCAGAAACTCTAGGGGTGGGACCCATTGATACATGCATGATTCTGATTTGCACTAAAATTTGAGAACCACTGATTTATATACATGGACATTTATTTTTATTGACTCCATCTAAACAAAAATACTGAAGAAGAGGAAAACTCCAAATCTCATACCTCATATTTGTTGTTGTTGTTAGGTGCCGTTGCGTTGGTTCTGACTCATGGTGACCGTATGCACAACAGGATGAAACACTGCCCGGTCCTGCGCCATCCTCACAATCACTGTTACACTTGAGCCTATTGTTGCAGCCACTGTGTGAGTCCATCTTGTTGAGTGGTTTCCTCTTTTTCTCTGACCCTCAACTTTACCAAGCAAAGTCATAGAGATAGTATATCTTTTTTGCAGAGAAGGCGATGCCTTCAAACTCCTTTAGTTTTTGAATAACCAATGAACCATAAGCATCATAGCTACAGGAATCAGTTTTAGGGGGTGATATTCTGTTGGATCTTTCTTTAAACCAGAAGTTGCAAACTGTTGGACCACAGGCTAGATTCACCGAGGAGAGTAGTTTTTTTACACAGAGTGCCTTAAAAATTAGGAAAGTTCATATAAAAATTCAGGTATCTATCTGCTCTTTGGAAGATCTTGAAACCCAGCACTCTTATTTCCACATGGCAGCAGTAGGTGGGAGCTATACAGGCTGCATCTATTCCTGAGCATGTGCTGTCTATGACCAAGTTCTTTAACTGCCTGATCCCTGGAGGCATCAGAGTTTGCTCTGTTTCAAGTAAACTTATAAATGACCTTGTGGATTAGTAAAAATACTTAGTGCTGTTTGATTATTTGCTTTGCAAATGAATCTGACTGTGATCCTTCTCAATTGTCAGTAGCCCGGGACCACTAATGGTGATGTTAGGGTCTTCAAAAGTCATGCAATCCAATGTCATTGCTGTCCACTAAAGACTCCTCTGGCTGTTGAACCCTCCTAAGCAGGTCTACCACTGGCCCAGGTGGAGGCTTTGTGTGAAAGGCACCTCTTCCTGAAGACATTTTATTATCTTCTGTAGAGACATTGTCATGATAAATACAGAATTACCATGTCTTAAATTTGGCAAAACCAACCAACTCTACCTGGTGGCCTTACATAGAAGTATCACTACAACCTTAGACGATAGAGAACTAGGTCATAGCCGCCTTCCAACTCGTGATAAATCCCATGTCATTCACTTCATAGACACTCATTGAGTTTCCCAGCTGCAAGATTCCTATTCAAAGCTTCCTAGGAGGCTTCAGGAAGAAAGATTATCATGATATTTACAGTATGTTCTCCCTCTTATTTTCTTTTCTTTGGGAAAGAATGGTTGGAAGGGAGTCTTGGACCCCCAACACTGTGCTTCATTGCATTGCTTTATAACAAACATCTATTGAGCCTTTCTGTGCTAGCCTCTGTGGATACCAAGATGAATAAACTCTGGTCATGGTTCTCAGCATGTTTGTTATCTGTAGAGAGAGATATCCACTGGTCATTCAATCCAAGTTCTTCACTATGACACCCGGTGGAGGAATGGCCAAAGGAAAAATGGGGTGCTAGGACTGAAAGTCAGGGAGGGATGTGGGACAACCATGATCAATAGATGTCTAACAGGGCAATTGCTTTCTGGCTAAGGGAGAGGCAGGAAGCTTCCAGGAGTACCCTTCCCTCTTTGCTCTTCCTCTCCCTGGCATTCTTTCTCTCCTCCACACCTCTGCACACACTTAAAGAGTATTGGTTTGGAGGGGCCACATCCTTAACCTCCCTGGTGCAACCTCACATGTTGGGTTAGTCCTGGTCCCACCAACTGGTCTTCCCTTTCCCACAATCCTTTCTATTCATTTTTTTTTCTCTCTTTTTATGCTTCTCTTCTCTCCTCTCAAATCACAGCAATGATAAAAAAAAGAAGCTGACTCAAGAAGGACAAATCCCTAGGTGTGACCTCTGCTTATACCTAGGTTGGTGCACTCCTACAGGGTGAGGTGGGGTGAGGCACATGTTTCATTTCTGCATAAAACTGAGCCTGGGCTTGAGTCCCCAGGAAATTTCCCACTTGTTGGTGTCAAATTGGGGAAACATGCTTGGAATTAGCTTTCCACAGTTGTTATTCCAGAAAGGATCAGCTGAGGGTTCATCAGTGGGAAAGAGGAGGGATTTAGGTTAAAATAAGCCCAAGAAAATTGGATCCCAGTTCCAGCTCTGGTAGTAACTGCTGCATCAGCAAGCATGAGCAGTACTAATCCACACTTTATACACGTGGATAGGATTAGATCATGAGCTTATTGAGGGCATGGACCATGCCTTATTGATTTAAAATTTATCCTTTTAAATACAGGCTTCCATCCTCAGCACCTAGCACAAGTCCTACCTCGCAGTAGTTTATCCCTAAGTGTTGCGTGAACCTTTCATTCATTTAATATGTATTTATTAAAGGGATGCTATTTGCCAGACACTGTTACTTGTGATACTTCAGTGAACAAAACAAAGACTCCTGCCCTGTGGAGCTTCCCTTATAGTTGGAAGTGGGAAAAGAAAAGACAATTAATAAACAATAAGCATTATAAGTAATTTTAAGTTAGAATCAACTCAACGGCAATGGGTTTGGTATGGTTTGGCTTATCATGTCTTAGAAGATAAATGTTATTTTAAAACGGAGTTGAACAGGGTAAGTAGAATCAAGACAGTTAGGAGGACTGAGAAGAAGCAGGTTGCAATATTAAATAGGACTGACATTTGAGCTCAGACTTGAATTGATGGAGTGAGCCATGCAAAGATCTGGTGGCAGAGCATTCCAGACAGAGGCAATTGCCATGCAGAGGCCTGAGACAGCAAGGCAGTAAACCTGGAACAGAATGAGCCAAGTAAAGATTAGTAAGAGAAATGGGCAGGGCCGTAAAGAGAAAACAGGTCATATGGGGCTTTGCAGACCGTTGTAAAGACTATGGCTAGTACTCTGAGTGAACTAGAGAGCCATGCAAGATGAAGCTCAAGTATGTCTTTGGTTGCTGTACTGACAATAGAGTATCGGGGGCAAGGTAGAGGCAGCAAGCAGAACAGTGATAAAATGACTCTGAAAACTCATTCTGGGATACCTAGAAAATGAGCTGGCTGGGACCAGAAAGTCCCTTCGCTCAGTAGAAGGGCTGTAACCAAGCTCCCTTTTGACATAATCATTGGATACTGGTTTCTGATTCCTCACTCTCAGTCATCTCATGTCCTTTGCCAAGTGACTTTGTGGTGCCTCTCACTACAGTAAAAAAACAAAACAAAACAAAAACCAAATCCATTGTCATAGAGTCGATTCCAACTCATAGCAAACCTATAGGACAGAGTAGAACTGCTCCATAGGGTTTCCAAAGAATGGCTGGTGGGTTGGAATTCCTGACCTTTTAGTTAGCAGACGTAGCTCTTAACCACTGTGCCACCAGGGCTCCCTCACTACAGTAGGTATAGTATATTTCCCGGGCTACTTGATGTTGACCTTAGCCATGTGGAAGATCAGAGAGATCAGAGTTACCTGTGCCTCTATTCTCTTACTGACTCTTGTAAGTTTCCCCCTTTTACATTAAATCTTGTTGCTTATCTGACATCCTATAATGTTGTGGAATTTGCTAGAAACAGTAGTGCACAACAGGTAGCAATGCAGAAGAGACCTTCCCTGCACCTGTATAACAAGTTAGAAAGCTGTTGTAGTAAGATGGCTGAGAGATGGCTGTGACTGGAACCAAGATGGCTGAAGTGAAGGTGGTGAGAAGTGAAATTCTCAACATATTTTAAATATGTTGTAGAATCAACATGATTTCCTGATTGATTTAGGAAGTGTCTGAGAGAAAGAGCGTGGTTAAGAACAACTCCAAAGTTTTTGCGGAACAACTGGAAGGATAGACTTGCCGTCCACTGAGATAGAGAAGACTGTGAGGAGGAAGATCGGTGGTCACGTTGAATCTGAGGAATAATTTAGATAGCCAAGTGAGGGGCACTGGGTGGAACTTGGATATAGGAGTATGGTTTTGGGGAAAGAAATCTGGGCTTTAGCTATACATGTGGGCAGCATTTGCATTCAACTTATACTGATAGTCATGAGAGTAGATGAGATCATTAAGGAGAAGAGGTTCAAGGACTATGCAACACACGTTCTAACATTAAGAAGTCTTGGAGAGGATGAGACACCATTAAAAGAGATGGAGAAGAAGCAAAAAGGTAAAGGAAAAGTAGGAGCTTGTGGTATCCATGAAACCAAGTGAAGGGGAAAGGGAGCAATCCACGTTTTTAATGCTGTTGTTCGAGTAAGACAGATGAGGACTTAGAATTGATCATTAGATTTAGCAAAGTGGAGGTCATTGGTGACTTGGTCAAGAGCATTTTTGTGGAGGAGAGGGTGAAAACTCATTGCACTGGGTATAAGAGAGAACATAAGGAGACAAATTTGGAACAGCGAGTGTAGATAACGCTTCTGGGATAGGTGTTAATTGGCAAGGGTAGTGGGATCAAGAGAGGGTTTTATTTTGCCTTTTTAAAAAATAATGTAATAGAAACGCAAGTTGCTTTTTTTTTTTTGCTTTTTTGGGTTTTCCTATTGGGAATGACCCAGCTGAGAGAGAAGAACTGCAGCTGTAGGGAAGGGAGGGGAAAATTGTAGGAGCGATTCTTTGAGTAGGTGAGGTGGACCTTGGGTGCATGGAGAAGGGTTTCAGTTGGCTTATGCTTCCACTATAGCCCTTCTCTCAGTGTAATGGAATGAGCTGTCAGCATATCGGTCTCCCACCTTGAGGACATAAGAGCACTCATTTGCTTTTGTGTCCCTGGCAGATAGTGGGCCTTCCTACTCTTTGTTGAATGAATGAAGATTGGGTTTTCTTCTGTGGTTGATTATCTAGTGCTGCTATCACAGAAATACCACAAAGTGGATGGCTTTAACGAACAGAAGTCTATTTTCTCACAGTCTAGTAGAAGCCTGAATTCAGGGTGTCAGCTCCAGGGAAGGCCTTCCTCTCTGTCAGCTCTGGGGGAAGGTCCTTGACATCTGCTTCCTCTAGTCTAGGAGCTTCTCAGTGCAGGGACCCTGGATCCAAAGGATACACTCTGCTCCTGGCACTACATTCTTGGTGGTATGAGGTCCCCCGTCTCTCTGCTTGCTTCTCTCTTTTATATCTCAAAAGAGATTGACTTAAGATACAACCTAATCTTGCAGATTGAGCTCTGCCTAATTAACATAACTGCTGCTAATCCTACCTCTTAACATCATAGAAGTAGGATTTACAAAACATCGGAAAATCACATCAGATGACAAGATAATGGACAATCACACAATACTAGGAATCATGGACTAGACAAGTTGACAGATATTTTGGGGGTACACAATTCAATCCGTAACACCTTCCCTTATTTTTTCTTGACCGTGGAAACCTGACAGCAGAGAAGAGAGAAGCAAAGGAAACGTCTTCTGTCTGTTCTCCAGAGTCCAGGAAAGAATGTAAACTCATGGGTTCATCTGGTTTTCATAACAATGAGTCAAAACACCACCATCATGATTTCTTTCTTCTTAAACATACCATTCTAAGGCCCAGGAGAAGCCATGTCAACTTGATTTTTCTTTTAGCTCTCCTCCAAGTTCTTTATAAAAAATTTCATCCATTCTTAATTTCAGCCTCCCCTGTGGGAGACCAGTCACACTTCACACCTGCCTGGAGTCTGGGCCCAGAACACCAACTAGCCAAGATTTTCCACAACTCTGAAATTTTAGGAGCCAGCTGTTCCTGGGCAACGTATGGGAATACTTAAGACCTAAACTAAGCATATTCCAACCTAATCTTACTCTGGGACTCCTCTCCCTTCCCACAAACAGCGCCTCCCCTCTCCAGAGGCTTCAGTATTCACAGTGGGTGCTCTAGGGCGTGTACAGTATATTCCGTTGGCCTTTCCTGATTTGTTTTCTGCTTATTTTTAAACTTCCCTGTCCTATCTGCAGTGGAACAGTGCTTTCAGGTTCATGGAATTATAGAGTCAGAAGGGACCTTAAAGATTTCTAGTTCCATTCTTTTATTTCACAAATAAACTGAGACCTGGAGAAAAGAGGTAACTGCCCAGTATCTGTTTCTACTTTGTAGCAAAGTTTGGAGCCCTGGTGACACAGTGGTTAAGAGCTTAGCTGTTAACCAAAAGGTTGGCAGTTCGAATCCACCAGCAGCTCCTTGGAAACCTTCTGGGGTAGCTCTATTGTGTCCTATAGGGCCACTATAAGTAGGAATCAACTGAACGGCAACAGGTTTGGTTTTGGTTTATCGAAGTCTAAGTTTCTTAGCAAATCAATCAGGCAGAATATTTCTTTTCATGTAATGATTTTAAACCATGTGCATATTAACCATTCCTTTTTTTTTTTTTATCCTAGAGCTATAAATTTATAAAGCTATATTTGTGTCTAGAGTCCTGGTTGTACAGTGGTTAAGCGTTTGGCTGCTAACTGAAAGGTTCCCTGTTTGAATCCACCAGCCACTTGGAGGGAGAAAGATGTCACAGTCTTCTTCCTTAAAAATTTACAGCCTTGGAAACGCTATGGGGCAGTTCTACTCTGTCATATAGGGTTGCCATGAGTTGAAATTGGCTCCATGGCAGTAGGTTATATTCGTATCTGTAGTTTTCTATCTTCCTTCCTTCCTTCCTTCCTTCCTTCCTTCCTTCCTTCCTTCCTTCCTTCCTTCCTTCCTTCCTTCCTTCCTTCCTTCCTTCCTTCCTTCCTTCCTTCCTTCCTTCCTTCCTTCCTTCCTTCCTTCCTTCCTTCCTTCCTTCCTTCCTTCCTTCCTTCCTTCCTTCCTTCCTTCCTTCCTTCCTTCCTTCCTTCCTTCCTTCCTGCCTGCCTTCCTTCCTTCCTTCCTCCCTCCCTCCCTCCCTCCCTCCCTCCCTCCCTCCCTCCCTCCCTCCCTCCCTCCCTCCCTCCCTCCCTCCCTCCCTCCCTCGCTTTCTTTCTTCCTTTCTCTCTTTCTTTCCTTCCTTCTTTCTATCTTTCTGTCTGTTAATCTCTCTGCAAAGGGGTTTTCTTGACTTATGATGACTTACTTGAAAGATATCTTCTGAGGACAAAGGCCAGTCACCATGTAAGAGTCATTTTAAGGCCAAGACAAATTTTATTTTCATTTATATCCAAGCATAGGTATAATAAGAGTCTCATGTAACTTTACTAAGCTTTTACTCGCTGTATCTCATTCAATCTTCATTCCAATTGTGGTGGGGTCGGATTTTTCGGTCCATCCCTCTTCACATTGTACATGAACCTGTGGCTCACGGGTACTCAAGGACTTGCTTAGAGGCGTGGAGGCAGTTCACCGAGCATAGGGCTTGTGATGTCAAGCCTGCTGCCTCCCCCAATTCAACACAGCCTAAGGCTGAACCTCAGAGAAGACATGTAGTGGGTTGAAAAATGTCTTTTTTTTTTTTTCTTGTCCCACCTCCTACCCGGAAAAATTGAAGAGATATTCTTGTAGACAAAATTCTTTATAATTTTGGAAGATGCTAAAATCCCACCTTTTAAATTATTGCTGTCGTTGCTTCAGATACCACGGTTCAAATGATACAATAGTCTGCTCTGATGCTGAATCCGATAATAAGTAATGAATTGATTCAAAAGTCCGTGGATGGGATGGTGTGGCCACAAAGATTTTGGCTGATGATATCTGTGGTCTCTTACTACCTTTGTCACCACAGAAGCTCATTCTTAGGTTTCAACATCTGTTAAATGGGTGTAATAGTATCTGATCATTTCTCCCTGTACAGGAATTGTGAGGGTCAAATAAGATAAAAATTCTTAATTTTTTTTGAATTGCTATGTTATGTAGATATAAGTTATTCTGCTTAAAAGCAATAATAAAAATTGGCATCTTGGTTATGGTCATAAAGTTGGGCCTGGAATTGTTTTCAGAATAGCAGCGAAATAAGCGTGCAAACGTTGGCTTAGGGTATGCGGGTTTGGTATAAAATCCTTATTATAGCAGATAGAATTGTAGACAGACAAACCATTTTTCTTTTATCCACCCACCTTGCTGATTTCAAAGACCATAGACTTTTTATAAATGGAAGAGCTTAACTTTCAAATTACTTCCACCTTGTCCCTTTATAGGTAAAGAAACTGAGATCCAGAAGGTTGGAGAGAGCTGGCTCAGGATGCCTAAAGAGCTTCCTTTCATGGTTTGCATTCCTTAACAAAGTGTTACCCACCCAATCAGCATCTTACAGCAAATACTGCTCCTCTCCTTTGCTGTGAAAATGTTGAAGCTATAGAAGTTGTTCTCTGGGTCCTCAAATCCCTCTCTTCCTAGGAGCTAGGAAGGAACTTGATACCATTTAGTTCAACCATTTCCTTTTACAGTTGGGAAAACTGAGCCCCAGAGAGCAAAATCATAGGTTTCCATTTTGGATCTTAACTCTGACAAAATTATCCCTGGCAGCTTACTTTAGTCCTTTGGAATATCTTTGACCAAGTAGTATTTGAGCAAGGAAAATTCTTCAGATAGATTTAATGAATGCTACAGTTTTTAGTGTCCTTGGTTTTATTTGACAGTTGATTGAATTGTTTTAATTTTAAAGAGAATTCTGAGGTTCATCTTGGGTAAATGACTTTTCCGAGGTCACATCTCTAGGGCTGAAAGTCAGGGCTTCTGCCTGCAGACCCATTTTTTATTTTTTAATTAGCATGATTGCCTAGAGGAGTGGAGCATCACTGGAGCTACCTGGGACATGGGACTCAGCCAAGTCCTGTCTTTATATCTGAGTCCCTGGGGGTGCAACAGTTCACATGTTCAGCTATTAACTGAAAGGTTGGAGGTTCAAGTCCACGTAGAGGCACCTCAGAAGAAATTTCTGGGGATTTACTTCCAAAAAAAAATAAAACCAACCATTGAGGAGTATGGAGCACAGTTCTCCTCTGACGTATATGGGGTCTCGTGTAAATCAACTTGACAGCCACGGGTGGTGGTCTCTACAATGCAACAAGCTGTGTCGCCTTGGATATTCAAGTGGGACTTGACAATCCTTCTCCTGTGGTTACCCAGGGACCAGACCAAGACAAGCCTTGGAGGTTCTTGAGGTCAAGTGAAGCAATTGCTCCAGAAACACAGTGGAGAAAGAAAGCTCATAGAGGTCCCAGGAGAGGGCCTACGCCCAGCTGGTGTCTGGTAAACGCCCAGGAGATCACAGGAATCCATTGGTTGAGTCTGCATTGTTTCATCCCTGCCTGTTGATTTCCCTGCCTTTTGTGACCCCTCGGATCCTGTTTTGAATACCTGGAGTGTAATCAACCTGTTCTGTTCTCCTTGTCCCTAGCTGTCCCAGAGTCTCCTTTCTCTGGGCTGTAAATTAGGAATGGTCTGTTTTTCTCATAGCAGATTTTCCACTTTCCTGGGAACAGCTTGTTACTGCAGGCGTAACCATAGGGACTAGACAGATGTTCAACAGGCTCCTCCAGGGGTGTTTTTGCAGGCGGCAGCCCTTCCGCCGAGCCTGCCTGCAAACCGCCAGGGGAGCCTCTGGGCTTGCCTTATTCCCAGGCCGGATGACAACCACGCGTTGTGATTTCTGCAGCACTCTGGAAATCCGAGAGAAAGCCCTCCAGCCTCTTCCCTTGGCCGCTCAGAAGCTCCGCTTTCCCTGCCTCTGCAGGTTATGATCTAAAGGAAGCTCTGAAGGCTAAAGGTTGTCTCCAGGAATTTCTTCTGAGGGGTGTGTGTCAGCACACACGTGTATTTAAAATGGAGTTTCTTTAGTATTGAGACGGGTTTTTCATCTTGCCGTGCTTTCTGAAAGAGTCCCTGGGTGGTGCAAAGGGTTGATGTGCCTGGCTGCTAACTGAAAGGTTGGAGTCCACTCAGATGTGCCCCAGAACAGAGGTCTGGCAATCTACTTCCAAAAAATCAGCCACTGAAAATCCTACAGAGCACAGTTCTACTCTGACACACACAGGGTTGCCATGCGTTGGAATCGACTCGACAGCAGTGAGCTTTTGGTGCGCGTTTTGTTTTTAGGGACCTGGAGCAGAGCATCATAGCATTTACTTATTCATTCCTTCATTCACAATATTTCTTGATTCCCTCCTGTGCATCAGGCACTGTGGACATGGAGATTAAAGACACCATCCCGTCCCCAGGTTTAGTGAGGCAGTTATTAACAATGACAATACGATGTGACAGCGCTGAAAAGGAGTGTCCAGGGAGCTGTGGGAACACAGAGGAGAGCAGGAGTCCCAGCCTGGGAGGCAGTGTCTGGAGGTGCCCTGGAGAGATCGATCTGGGTGTCGGGTGGGTGGGAGAGCAGAAAGCCCACAGAGCGCAGTGCATTGGAGCATGCTGAGGGCTGCAGCCTTTAGTCTGGCTGGCGTGCATTTGGAAGCAGAGGCTCCTTGGAGGGGGAATTAAGGAAGGAGGTAAGATTAGAGCGCCAAGGGTCTGTGGAATTTACCCTGAAGGCAAAAACACAGCTATTGAAGTATTTATTCCAAGCACTTGTGTGGCAGGATCAGTGTTTTACAGTTTAGAAAGTTCCTCTGGCAGCTAGCTTTGTTAAGAATGAAATGGAGAAGGGGTGGGGATGGGGGCAGTGAGTGAGACCTGAGCCAAGAAAAGCCTCCTTTTATGATGAGGAAAAAAGAAAGCAATGGAGGAGTGGAATCTTTACTGACAGGGGGCAGCCGCCCAAACAGTAATCGTTTGTGCTTCATGTGCTCTGAATGTGGCCTCTCCGTTATCATATGCCACGGCCATTAGCCCTGCTGTGGCTGACATCTGTTATGGCACATTAATTAAGTGATTCCCTTGTGGTTTGTATTAGCCTGCCCTCCTGAGGATTCCATAAAACGGGTCAATAGGATTACCCTTGGTTTATGAGAAACTGAGAAACCCAACAAAACAGAAGCAGTTGTTGCGTGTCAGTGACTGACGTAACCCTGGTGGTTCCTTGACAACAGAGTTGAGAAAACGGAGATTACCCAGGGGAGCTGATCTGGGAACTCCAAATGGAACACTGCCATTCTGTAATTAACTGGTACCCTCAATAGAACCAACTTTTTTTTTTTCCAACCCCCTGGTTTTAAGGAGGAATAGGTGATATACATGAAATAAAGATTGTAATAGGGATTTATTTAATAAACAAATGTTAGAGGAATAATCCAGGATCACTTAAATCCATTATCCAACATCTAGTACAGCCATAAATGATAATAGCCTGAGGGGCCATCCAAGGCTCTGTGTCAAAAATCCAGTTATTATGGCAGAGAGGAGGGTTCATTCAGTGCGAGAGAGTTTTTCGGCTGCAAAAATTCCATCATGAAGATTTTCTGGTTAACATTCAGTTGAAGAGAAAATTCAAATACTCAGAGAGTTTTGGAGTTAGAATAAAATCTTTGAGGACATTTGGTCTAATCTCTTAAATTTGTAGGGGGGTGAGTGCAAGCTTGAGGTGAGTGGAGTGACTCTCTACCCATCCTTTTGTGCAAAGTCAGATTCCTTCTCACCATATCCCGGGTCTGGGTTATACACTGGGGATGAAAGGGTGAGCCACACAGATCTGATTCTTGTCCTTGTGGATGTGTGGTCCTGGGAAAACAGTCATTAGTAACATAATAATACAAATAAGTAGGATCAGTGGATAAGCATTTATTGGACAAATGAGGTAATTAACAAGTGAACAGTGGCTTGGACAGAGGAAATATTCTTTGTGAGGGTTCTGGAGTGGGGACAAAGGCAGTGTGTTGGAAGAACGGCCACGGGCCAGAGTGGCTGAACCGAGAGAGATGGCATGCGATGGAGCTGCAGCGGAGTGGTGGTGGAGAGCGGGTGAGACAGGAGGCGGATGTTGTTGAAACTTGGAGGGCATTCAAAGGTTTTAGCCTTTATCTTCAGAGCAATGAAATCTACTAAAGGATTGAATGGCCTTGTAAAAATTTATGTCCACCCCGAACTTTAGAAAGTGACCGTATTTTGAAACAGGGCCTGTGAAGATGTAATTAAGGTAAGGATCAAAATGAGATCCTATTGGATTAGAGTGAGCCCGAAATCCAATAAGACAGTCCTTATAAGAGATGGGAAAGGACACAGAGAGACACACAGAGAAGGTCCTATGAAGACATAGGCAGACACTGGAGTTATTTTGCCACATGCCGTGGAACACCTGCAGCCACCAGAAGCCGGAAGAGGCAAGGAAGAGCTCTTCCCTAGAGCTTTCAGGGGCAGCAGGGTTCTGCTGACACCTTGATTTTGGACTTCTGGCCTCCAAAACTGTGAGAGAACAAACTTCTCTTGTTTAAGTCACCCAGTTTGTGGTAACTGGTTACAGAAGCTTTTGGAAACTAATACAGGCTGTAAAAAGGGAGTAAGTTGCGTTCAATGCACCAAAGCCAAGGAAACGTAAACCCAGAGCTTCTGGCTTCACACTCTGTTTTTTTTGTTTTTTTTTTTTCGTAGCATATATGCTTCAGTGAAGGAGCCCTGGTGGTGCAGTTGTTCAGTGCTCAGCTGCTAACCAAAACATCAGTGGTTCAAACCCACCAGCTGCTCTGCAGGAGAGAAGACCTGGAGATCTGCTTCCATAAAGACTGCAACCTTGGAAACCCTGTGGGGCAGTTCTACTCTGGCCTGTGAGGTCGCTATGAGTCAGAATTGACTGGCTGGCACATAACAACAACGTGCTTCAGTGTGACACAGCACTCTCCATTTCCAGAGCCCACACAGAGAGAGAAAGCCTTCCCCTTAGTTGGTGTCCTGAATTCAGACTTCAAGTCTCCTAGACTGTAAGAGAATAAATTTGTTTGTTAAAGCCATCCACTTGTGTTATTTCTGTTATAGCAGCACGAGATAACTAAGATACTGGTAGAGGGTCAGCAAAAGAAGGAATATCCTTGACGAGATGGATTGACACATTGGTGCAACGATGGGCTCAAACATGGCAACAAGTGTGAGGATGGCACAGGACTGGGCAGTGTTTCGTTCTGTTGTACATAGGATCACTATAAGTTGGCACGACTTGACGGCATCAAACAATAACAACAACAGCAAACACTCATACAAATAACACCCAGATCAACAAGTAAACCATGAACAGCAGTACCAGTGCTCCTGAAGCTGACCTTGAGCGTGGGCCCCCAGACACTACCCCACCAGCGAACCACTTTGCTGGCTTTGCATGCCACTGATTAATTGGTGCCTGTTTTTAAACTTCACGTAAATGGACCCAAGGCTTGTAATATTTCCAAGAACTTAGATGAAGAACAAAAGAATTCCCTTAGAGGTGACTGGTAGGGCTTGAAAGGCTAAACACTTTATGAATCAAACATCTTAGTAATTATTTCATATTAACCTCAAGTGAGTTTTTTTTGGTCTGTAGAGGCCCTCTTGTTGCCAAATTCTGGAACACAACTGGGATGGATTGCCTTTCACTGGCGTAGCGTCTGACCCCATGGAGGCCAAGTGTCTTGGCAAGTTCTTGTTGATGCACTTCTTTGGAACATCACTCTTGTTTGGGAAGACGATAACTATTCTAAATGTTATTGCTTCAGATGGCACAACCATTTCTTTCTTTTTTTTTTTTCCCCCCTCTCTCAGTTTTAATTTCAGTCTCTTTGGTTGGGTTTACTTCCTAGTGGTATCTACCCAAGGAATGCCTTAGAGGAGAAGGACGAATCTCTGGAGGGATTGCTAATGAAGGAGAATTAATAAGGAGTTATTAATTAAATTAAATTAAAACTCTATTCAGTGCTTAGCTTGAAGTTCCACAATTTCCCTTTTTTCTTGTTTAACTTTTCATCTTCATCCTTATTAGTGTTATTATCACACAATTAATACAGGCTCATTTTAGATTATACCTTACCAGCCAAGTGAAAGAAAAAAACAACCATAATTCAACCACACACAATCCGACCACACACAACCCAACCACACTAAGCTATTGTTAATATTTTTGTTACATTCTTCCAGAATTTTATGGTACACACATGAACATATTTTAACAAAAAAGGAGCAATAATTTTTTACAGACTATTTTGTAGACTGCTTTTAAAATGTAGCCACCCTTCATGAACACCTTTCCGTGCCCTGTTGATTTAGTCAGTTGTTGAATGCATGGGTTGCTTTGCTACAGTGAGTGCTGAGATCATTCCCCTGGAGGGGAAACTTTGTACCTACGTCCATTCACTGGGCTGTGTTTCTAGAAGAGCAATTTCTGTGCTAAGGGTCTGGCCATTTGTAAATCATTTTTGCTACCACAATTGCCATCCAGAAAAACGTGTAGCAATTTACTCCCTCTCTAGCAGCACTGGGGAGGCATTCCCTTACTGGGATTTATAGAAGAGAGAAGAGGGAAGGAGAGTGTCACAGAAATGTGAGTGGGGTGCAGAAGGGTGGGAGCCTCCCCACTTCTGCTCTCCTCCTGTCCAGCTGGCCACTCCCACTTTGCTGGCTCTCCCTCCTCAACTCCACCTTGACGTGTTGGAGCTTCTCACCAACATGTCCCAGGTTCTCTCCTCTTCTCGTTCTACATATGCTTCCTATGGGATTACATTCATTCCCATGGTTTTAGTTTCCATTTATTACCTCCAGTCCTTGGCTGTGAGCTCCAGACAACACTCCCTGCTGGCCCATACACAGCTCAGACTCAGCGTGTCCCAAATTGAACTCCTTTTCACAGCCGCTGCATAGGCTGCAATGTCTTTCCACATTGCTCCCCTGTGTCCCCTGTCTTGGTAAATGGCTCCCCATCAGCTCTGTTGCCCTAGCAGAAACCTGGAGTCACCCTCCATCCCCCCCCCAAAATTAATTCAAAGTGATCAAAGACCTAAATATGAGAGCTAAAACTATAAAACTCTTAGAAGAAAACATAGGTTCATATTTTCGTGACTTGGAATTAGACAATGGTTTCTTAGATATGATACCAAAAACACAAGCAATAACAACAGAATAGATAACATATTTCATCAAAATTAAAAAAAAAAAAAGTGCTTTAAAAGATACTATAAGAAAATGGAGCCTGGTAGCACAGTGGTTAAGAGTTTGGCGGCTAATCAAAAGGTTGGCAGTTCAAATCTACCAGCTGCTGCTTGGAAACCCTATGGAGCAGTTCTGTTCTGTCCTATAGGGTCACTATATGAGTCGGAATCGACTCAACGGCAATGGATTTGTGGGTCAAGACTACAGCCTTCAGTATGATTTACACCTCAACATAAAGAAAACAAAAATCCTCACAACTGGTCTAATAACCGACATCGTGATAAACAGAGAAAAGATTGAAGTGGTCAAAGATTTCATTTTACTTGGATCCACAATCAACAGCCATGGAAGCAGCAGTCAAGAAATCAAACGATACACTGTGTTGGGCAAATCTGCTGCAAAAGACCTCTTTAAAGTATTAAAAAGCAAAGATGGTACATTAAAGACTAAGGTGCGCCTGACCCAAAACAGAAAGAAGTCAAATCAGTTGCCTTTGAGTTAATTCCGACTTTCAGTGACCCCATAGAACAGAGTAAAACTGCCCCCAAAGGGTTTCCAAGATGCTCCTGGTGGATTCAAACTGCTGGCCTTTTGATTAGCAGCCATAGCTCTTAACCACTATGTCATCAGGGTTTCCAACCCAAGCCATGGTGTTTTCAGTTACCTCATATGCATGTGAAAGCTGGATGACGAATATGGAAAACTAAGAAGGAATTGAGCCTTTGAATTGTGGTGTTGGTGAAGAATATTGAATATACCATGGACTGCCAAAAGAACGAACAAATCTATCTTGGAAGAAGTACAACCAGAATGCTGCTTAGAAGCCAGGATGGCGAGACTACGTCTCACATACTTTGGACATGTTGTCAGGAGGGATCAGTCCCTGGAGAAGGACATCATGCTTGTTAAAGTAGACAGCCAGAGAAAAAGAGGAAGACTCTCAATGCGACAGACTGACGCAGTGGCTGCAACAATGGACTTAAGCATAAAAATAATTGTGAGGAAGGCACAGGACCAGGCAATATTACATTCTGTTGTACATAGGGTTGCTATGAGTCGGAACTGACTCATTGGCACCTAACGACAACAACATTTCTAAGTTATTTATAATGAATAAGGGAGACCAAAGAATTGATGCCTTTGAATTATGGTGCTGGAGAAGAATACTGAATAGACCATGGAATGCAAGAATAAAAAACAAGTTTGTCTTAGAAGAAGTACAGCCAGATTGCTCCTTGGCAAGACTTCATTTCACATACTTTGGACATGTTATCAGGAGGGATCAGTCCCTGGAGAAGGACATCATGCTTGGTAAGGTAGAGGTTCAGTGAAAAAGAGGAAAACCCTAGACAAGACGGGTTGACACAGTGCCTGCAACAATGGGCTCAAACATAGCAACAATTGTGAGGATGGCACAGGACCAGGCAATGTTTTGTTCAGTTGTACATGGGGTCATTAAGAGTTGGAACCAACTCGATGGCACCTAACAACAACAACATTTCTAAGTAAAATAGTGAAAATGATTTCAATCTGTACAGATGCACTGGTGACTTAGTGTCTTCTGTCATAGACCTTGCACTCTTTGGTCCAGGCGCAACCACTTCCTAGTTGTCCCTCTGGCTATCTGGCCATTTGGCCCATCTCCCTGTCTGAGGCACAGTTCACATATTTTAGGAACCCGTCTTTTAATTCCAGGCATTTCTAAGGCACCACCTCAAAGAGACTCCCTCTTTTTCTTCTTCTTGTTCATTATAAGGATCAATCGGCTGTAGTGGAAGGAAAATTTGCTTTTGAGATTTTTGTTCTGAAACCCAGTTACCACCTGCGAGACATTTGGTATGTTCTTAACCTTTGGGTTCACTTTCTTTTCATGTAAAAAGAGAAAAAATGATAACTTCCTTATAAGTAACATAACATAAGGTGTTGAATTCCTTTCTTCTCTCCATCCTTTGCAGATGGGCAACTGGTATTTATAGATCCCGCCAGAAACGACTCGACAGCACTGAGTGGTGGGTAGGGGCCCTGGTGGTACAGTGGTTAAGAACTCAGATGCTAACCAAAAGGTCAGCAGTTTGGATCCACCAGCTGTCCTTGGGGACCTATGGAGTGGTTCTACTTTGACCTTTAGGGTCGCTATGTGTTGGAATTGACTCAAAGGTAACTGGTTTGGTTTTTATTTTTTCGTTTGTTTGTAAGAATATGGATGCTTTTATGTAGTCACATTCCTGGAGCATGAGGAAGAAAACTACAATAACGATGCACAAAGTTTGTCTATTATTGGAATAATTAACCATTTAGATATATTCTTTTATTACATTCTTTTACCGTCCACCTTTTTTATTTGTTAAATTCCTATTACATTTAGCATGATATCTGTTTTGTGTGCAATACGTAGTCAATGAATCTTAGGAAGCTGAAAGGTGTTTCCTACAGATTCGCCTAAATTGTATTCCATGGAAATCTCATTGATGGAACAATACTACTAAGCGCTACTTTTTTTTTTCCCCACAGTTGAAAATACTTTATTGGAAGTTTATTTGTCCTGCTGTCTTTTCTTCTCCTTTTCCTCTTCCTCCTCCTCCTTCTGTTTAAACTGTGATAAATACATAGGTAACAAAACATTTGCCATTTCAACCACCTTTACAGGTACAGATCAGTGACATTAAATATGTTCTCCCAAGGGTTATCATTGATAGACAAATTGTTAGGTAAACCGAATTGTCCATAAACTCAGGGGCTTTCTTTGGTCTCATCCAGGTCTTCTCAAGTATTTCAGCTGGTACCTGGCTGGCTCCGTCCACTGCTGCCACCGAGTCTCTTAGGAGTTAACACATGACATCTTGGACGCATTTCTTCTGCTTGGCAACAGCCGGAGCAGGTCATGCTTAAAGTTAATCCTGTAACCGCTGGTGCGTGCTGTTGGGACCGCTTTTTTTTTAGGTGCTTTTACATCTTATCAGAGGGAGTCTCCCTTCCCTGATAAGCTTCTGGTCAATATTGCTTTCCCAGCCTTGAGGCCATTCATCTGTCACAAGAGAACAGCGATTTCTGCCACCAGCTGGAAGCACAGGGTCACTGGGAACCAAACTAGAAGCTGCTTCCCAACACAGGCAGAGCAGCACTTGCTATCTCAACGCTTGAGTTTGCTCAAACAATCCAGGCTGATTTCTCATCCAGCATACACAGTAATTGGTACGTCTTGAAGTACCGGTGGTCAAGATACCCTGAAAAGCAACGTGGTGTGGTGGAAAAAACTGAGAAGCCCAGATCTGAATCCCAGCTCTAGGTGATACTGGCCAAAATCTCGTTTTCCTTATTTGTAACGGGACGATAAACGAAGATCAAGTAGGTAAAGTTCCTAGCAACATAACAAGGTGGTTAGTAGAGCTTTGCAGGTAAACATTTGTGGGTTCAATCCTACCTTACAAGCCGGGTGAACTTAGATGGACTATTTAATTTCACTGAGCCTCAATTTCTTCATCTGTGAAACACAGATAATAGCGTCCACCTGATAGACTTACTGTAAGGCGTAACGGAGAAAAATGCACGTAAAATGCTTAGCACAGTGCTTGGCTCATGTCCCCACTGAAGGCGTGCTTCCTTCCTGCCCTAACTCAAGATCCCATTATAGAAAATCAGAATATAAATTTTATGTGAATGTCTTAGTTGTGATAAGCTGTACCCCTGGACAGTTTTGAGTTGAAAGATACTTACCAGGTAACTATATATTATATCCAAATCCTGAACCAGGATAGAAGAGCTGATGTGGGATTGACACTGGGCCAGACCACGTGATGCTGGAACTGTTCCAAGCAGAGAGAGTTTTTCTATGATTCTGCCCTTGTGCTTCCCAGCAGGGCACATGGATTCCCCCTCCCAACTCAAAAGTGTAAGGAGCTAACCCACCATATTGTACTGGTACTCCCGTTGTTTCAGGCCAGAACAAACTTCTATGTTAAACATCAGGCGCTCTAGAAATACACAGACCATAATAAATGACTGTTACAAAACAAAACAAAATAAAAAACAAGGAACCCCACAGACTTAGATGTTTGTCCCCACCTGGTCTTGCTTACTGACCAGAGATGGCTCTTGCTGGCACAGACAGACACCTAGCAAAGTGGCTGTTGAAGGACCAGAGCAGAGGCAGCCATCTTTTCTCATTCTGGCCTCGCCCCTCTCCCCACCCATTTTGTCTTCTTGTGCTGCCCACACCTGTCTTCTTTTCAAGGACCCCATCAGCATGTTCTGCCAGGTCTCGGGAATCGTCCTGACCAGGACAGACAGCACAGGAGCAGACTCTGGACTTTCATCTGGGGAAGCCTGGAATGGCGTGTTCTGATCCCCAAAAGAGAGCTCCAAGGCTGCAGAGGCAAGCTGGGGCACTCGAGCTGGTCCCAGATTGCGGGTGGGCACCGATCTAACCCACAGGGTGCAGCTTTGGCCTTAACATCCACACCATAGTTAATCCAATCCCATGGCCCTTCCCTTTGCCCTAATCTTCCTTTAGAATTGAGGTCCTGCTTAAAGGAAAATGGCATGCATTGAGCACCTACTCTGTGTAAAGCTTGAAGTGAGTTCATTTATATACTTTATCCAGTTTAACCCTTATCACAGCCTGCTACGTGTGGGGTAATATTACTGCAGTGTTTCAGATGAAGAAACTGAGACACAGACAGTTTAGGTAACTTTCCCAAGGTCACACAGTAAGTTTCAGAAATAAGATTCAATCCTACATGTGTCTAACTCCAAAGTCCATGCTTTTCTCATTGCATCAAGCTGACAAGTGTTGATCTCAGCGTTTGTGCTCGGGTCCTGGTTCTTGCCTGTTTTTGAAGAATTGATCACGTTCCCTATACTCTAGAATGCTAGGTCTGCTCTTGCTGTCTAGTCTCTTGACTTGGTTTTGCCTGATCTATACATCATCTTTCCCCACCTGGACTAGGGCTGTCATATTGAGTGAATAAAAATACTGGATGCCCAATTAAATTAGACTTTTGTGCGAGACATATTTATACTAACAAAATGTTCATTGTTGATGTGAGATTTAAATTTAACTGAGTGTTCCTCTTGTGTTTTATCTAGGGACCTTAACCTGTATTCTCTCTCATCTTTAATTCAATTGGACTGAAATTCCAGCTGTTGACATGTTCCTTAGCCTTTTTTGCATATGGATATCAGCTTAATCGTGAGCCTTGCAATGTTCCTCTGCTCTGGCCTTCCTTCTCTATGGCCAGCTTTGGTTTTCTATTAGCCTATTTTTTACACACTGTGTTAAATAGGCTTTTTCAGATTATGGTAGAAAGACACGTTCTTATTAATGTTAATCAGGATAGCAGATATTTGATAGAATCCCCCATACTCCCTGTCTCCTAACCATGGAAAATACCATCAGTTTCTCCCTCTACTGGATCTTTCTTATCAGCATACGGCCATGTTCTCCCTACCTCTTTTCTGCAATCCAAAACAACAACAAAAAACCTCTTGATCCTATATCTTCTGCAGTACTCCCCCATTTTCATGTCCAACCAAACTTTTGAAGAGTTGGCTACGTTCACAGTCTCTAGATTGTCAGTCACCAACAATTTCATCTTTAATGCACTCCCAGCTGGTGTTTACCTCCACCATGCTACAAAAATCTCAAGGTCACAAATGGCCTCTAGGTTGCCCAATCAGAAGGTCATTTGTCTGCCATTACCTTAACAGTTTGGATGTAGGTGCCCTCTCCATTCTCAACAGACTCTTCTCTGTTGGTCACCAAGACTCTATATATGCTCATATTTCCTCTTCTTTCACAGCCTGTCCTCAGCCTCCTTTGCTGGCTCTTCCTCCCTGAGCTAACTTTTATGAGCTGCTATCTCTTAGGGCTTAATCCTGGGTTCTCTTTTCTATTTGTGCCTTTTCCCTCAGTGTCCCCCTACTTTCTTTTTCTTTCAATAACTTCTTCAAGCTGTTGATTCCCCAGAGCATTTTTCCATCTTGGCTCAGTCCTCTGAATTCCAGATCCAACTGCCCACTTTACATCTCCAAGAGCCCTGGTGGCTCAATGGTTAAGTGCTCAGTTGCTAACCAAAGGTTGGTGGTTCCAACCCACCCCATGGCACCGTGAAAGAAAGACCTGGAGATCTGCTTCCATAATGATTGTTGTTGCTGGGTGCCATGGCATTGATTTTCTACCCACAGCAATGCCGTGTGACAGAGTTGAGCTGTCCCGTAGAGTTTTCTAGGATATAATCATTATGGGAACAGATCACCGGTTCTTTCTTCCAAGGAGCAGCTGGGTGGGTTTGAACCACCAACCTTTTCATTAGCAGCCAAGTGCTTAACCGTTGTGTCGCCAGAGTCCCTTACGTAAAGATTACAGCCAAGAAAACCCTACGGGGGCGTTTTCCTCTGTTACATGGGGTTGCTTTGAGTCAGAATCAACTCTATGGCACCCAACAACGATAACAACAACTTGACATCTCCACTTGAAAATCTCAGAAGTATATCAAATTTAATACATCAAAAATGAATTTCCTTATTCTCCTCCTCTCCCTCACAGGTCTCCCTCTTTAGTGTTCCCCATCTCTGTAAATAGCACCACCAATCATTTACCCACTTCCTCACCTGTAAAGTTTAGAAGTTATGATTTTGTATTGGCCAGGTTAGCATTAGCTAGCTGCCGCAGCAGATAAATTTACACCGTAACACAAAAACAAGTTATTTCTCAACCACATCATAGCCTGATTCAAGCCAGGCAGCTCTCTTGGAAAATTCTCCTCTAACTAGTTTCTGAAGAACCTGGGCTCCTTCCATTGTGTGGTGCTACAACTCTGACATTTTCTACTGATTTCTTGAAGGGCAGGAGAGAGCGCTTGGAGGGCAGTCATGCTTAGGGCTTTCCAGCTTGGCTTAGAAATGACAGACCTTGTTTCCGCCCGCATCTGATTAACCAGAACCCAGTCGCGTGGCCCCCGTATAACTGCAAGGGAGAAATTAGTCACTTTTTTCTTTTGTGCCTGGGAAAAACATGTGTATGTTTTATTGAACACATAGCATTGCCTCTGCCATGGCTTTATACCCCTTTTTGCTCATATACCATTTCCCATCTACATTTAATATATATATTTAATGTATCATTTTTTTCCTCCAAAATACAGTTCGAGTCATTCCATTTCTCTCTATCTTCACTGTTATCACTTAGCCCAGGTTCTGATCATCTCTTACTTGGACCACTAATATAACCAGCTAGCTGGTCGCTCTTCTTCCGCACTTGGCTCTTACAATCCTATCTCCCCTCTTTATAAAATATATTAGAACAGAGGTTCTCAACTGAGGAAATTTTGCCCCCAGGAATGCATTACTAGGGCCCAGGTGGTGCAGTGGTTAAGAGTTTGGCTGCTGACCAAAAGGTCAGCAGTTTGAATCCACCAGCCACTCCTTGGAAACTCTATGGGGCAGTTTTACTCCGTCCTGTAGGGTTGCTATGAGTCGGAATTTGACTCAATGGCAACAGGTTTGGTTTGATTTTGGTTTAATGCATATCCAGGTCCTTGTTCCCCTCTCCAAATTTTTCTAATCCTTCTTTTCCGTCTCTCACTAAGCACCATCCAAAACAGCTTCCTCTGTCTTCCTCACACCAGGACAAGCTGTTCACTGCCACTTCAAAACTTACAGATTTGTTGTTGGCTGTGCCTGGACAGCTTGTTTGTGTGGCTGAGTCCTTTTGGTCTTGTACCTCTCAGCTCAAGCATCACTTCCCCAGATTGACCTCTCTTGACCTTCCTATCCAAGGTGCCCTCCCCCTCTTTATATGTCGCGTCTCCCCATTTATTTCTTTTATAGCCCTTAGGTCAATCTGAAATAATCTCCCTGATTTGTTTACTCATGCTTCATTAGTGATTGAAATTCAGCTGCTATATTTCCAAAGAAGAGGGCTTATCACAGCAGAAAACCCAAGTAAAAGTGACTTGAAAAAGAATTCTTTTTTTTCTCTCACAACCAGGACATCTAGGGGAGGTCAGTTTCAGGCTGGTATGACTGCTCCAGTGTCGTCAGGGACTTAGGTTCCTCCCTAGGCCTTGTGTGATGCTTTCTTCTTTACTATTTACCATCTTTACAAAAGGGCTCCTGTACTTAGCTTTCAGAATGGCTGCTGGGGATTTTGCTGTTGCGTATTTATTTGAAGCGGCAGAAGAAACAAAGGACAAGAGCAAATAGGTGCCTGCTAGCTGAGTTTTCCCTCTTTTAAAAGATTCCCTTCCACTTACATCTCATTGGTCAAAACTGTGTCACATGACCACTCTTATTTGCAAGGTGGGCTGAGAAATACAAGTTTTTAAATGGCAAATTGCTACCTGCAAAACTGCAAGAGAAGTTTATTAGTAAGGAAAAGAAGAAAAATGTCACAAATTGTTTTTGTCTGTATTCCCTGCTGAAATTTATGCTTTAAAAAGAGACTCTAAGTTGTTCCTCCCTGAATCTCTAGCACTAACCAGGGTGTCTGGAATATAGAGCATACCCAACAAACCTGGTAGTGCAAACAGCAGAGTTCTAATCAAGTCCCACATGTTTTCTCTCAAGACCCAGGTTTTTGCTATTTGTTGCTGTCAAGTCTGCCCTGACTCAAGGAGACCTTGTGGATAAGAGGACGAAATGCTGCCCAGTTCTGTGCCATCTTTGTGATAATTGTCAGGGACCCAGATACACCCTCAAAATTATCTGCATATTGATCAATCACTGTGATTGGTCAGACTTGAAACTGGACATTGGGACTTATTTTGCTATATTTGCTTTAGGTTGTTGTTTTAAAAGCGTGCTTGGGGAAGTGGAGAAGTGCTGAATCATCTCAATTGCATGCCTCATGGCGGGCCTAGCATCTCTAAGCCTCTTCTGTACAATGGGCCTCGGGTGCGGGGATGAAGGACCAGGTAACTTAGGATACCAGTGCAGCTTCTCCTGTTAGTGTGACTTTGTGTGCATTGTGTACTGGTACCCCTGAGAAAGGGCTTAATGAGATGAATTTACTTCCTTCATTCAGGACAGTCCCTACTGGACATAGTTTAGCACAGGCACTAACCCTCCATTAGGTCCATGGTTTACCTGTTGACTTTGGTTTGGGTATGGAACCCTGGTCCAATCTATCCTGTGCATAGCAGCAGGGTTGGTTTCAAGTGACACTTCTGACCAGAAGCACAGCCACTTCATGCAGAAGGTGTTGTCTGGGGCCACTCACTTCAGGAGGGAGTCATTGCTGTGAGCACTTAGAACTTTATGCCTTCATAAGACTCTAACCTTCTGAGTGTTCTCACTGATGTCAGGTTGCTCTCTGGTCTGAGGACATCCATGGTCCGAACCTAATCCTGTTATGGCTCTTCTGAACTTTACCATTTTCCATTAATTTTAACCTGGCAGTTAGTGTCCATTAAAGGCCCCAAAATAGGGAAGTTGAGTATCCTGCACCCAGGCTGCATGTGTGAATGGACGTCACTGGCGTTGTCTGTTTGCTTTATCAGACCTAGGCCCTTGTCTGCACTGCTTTGGGAAAGCCCTTGATGTACAATTTCTTCTCCATCTCTTGGAGTCAGATTTCTGTCTGAAGATTTAAAAAGTAGAGCAAGAAGAACGTTGGGGTTCAGTTTTGTTTGATCAGCTAACAGGATCTGCTAAATTGTCATCAGAGAACGACGTTTAATACTGTGCCTGAGAAACGGTAAAATTTGGTGCGGAATAAATGATTTTGTTTCCCCTGTGGCTATTCTCCTTAGGCTTCTAGAATTCTATTTTACGCTAGGGTGTCATGAAGAGAACAGAGAGCGAAAACCCCGTGATAATAGGTTTTGCACCAGAGACTGCCACTTAGAGATAATAACAACAAAATTTCCACTCTTTTTTTTTTTTTTTTTTTTTAGGTATGAGAGACATTAAAATCCATTGGTTCACTTGGGTGTTAGCAGGCAGAGGCTTCATTCTGCTGAGAAAGCAGACAACTTTCTGCCCCACATCTGCATAGGCCAGGGAACCCTGTAAAACAATTCAAAACCAAACCAATTGCTGCCATGTCGATTCTGACTGATGGCAATCCCATGTATGTCAGACTAGAACTGCTCCATAGGGTTTTCAAGGCTGTGACCTCTGGGAAGCAGATCTCCAGGTCTTTCTTTGGAACAACCTCTGGGTTGGTTCAAACCACCAACTTTTCCATTAGTAGTCAATTGCTTAAGGGTTTGTGTAACTCAGAGGCTCTCTGCAGGGAGTGCTATGTAGTGTGACCCTCCGGCCTTCAGCCTGTCCTCACTCACTGGCCATCTGTCCCCAGGCTTCTGCTGGTTTGGGTCAAAATATGATCCAGTCCTGGCCACCTAGCCTTGGGTATTAATTTTTTAAAACTTGGACAAGGCTGGACTTGAAAAAATTTTGGAAGCAGGACAAATTTGTCTTCTGCACTTAGCATGGGCAGAGGAACTCTTCACTGGAAAACAGATGGCCTGTGCTCTAGTTCTAGCTGACTGTCCACGGGGTGCGGCTCTTAAGGAGCATTTCACAACCACTTACTCAACACCTATTGTGTACAAGGTGCTGTGCTGGTATTCAGGGGTAATCAAGGGAAACCTGGGCTAGACTTCATTCTTGGCCACAGTTTTCTCACCTATAAACCAGCGAGTTGGTGAGATGTTCTCTGAGGGCCGTTTGGGCAAGCACTGATGGGCCCCTCTATTCAAATGAGCCACCTTGGACTCTAGAATAAAAAAACAAACCAAACCCATTGCCATTGAGTCAATTCCGACTCATAGGGACCATATAAGACAGAGTAGAACTGCCCCATAGGGTTTCCAAGGAACAGCTGATGGATTCAAACTGCCTACCTTCTGGTTAGCAGTCAAGCTCATTAACTACTGTGCCACCAGAGCTTCAGGGGACCCCAGAATAGCTTCAATTATCTTCCTCCACTCCAGCCCTTGGCCCCTCAAAAAGGCTCAGACAAATACAGGATTAAAAAGGCTGGCATTTCCCAGGACCTTGGACTGGCTGTTCTTCCGTGGAAGACTATAGAGAAAAATGCTGGCCCAGAGTGATGGCGCTGACACTCACCGGGGGCATGCTGAGACCCTGGGAAGAAACCAAGTGGCCTTTTTGGGAGATGGGATCCTGTTTTGAACTGTGTGCAAATGAAAACTTCCGTGAGAAAAAATCCATGTGTAAAATAACACTTGGCCTTGCTGGCTTGGGAGGAGAAAGGCGCACAAGTTCTCAATTAGCTGACCTCCTGAGTGTGGGAGGGAGTGTATGGCATTCCCCCGGCTCTCGGGAGGATGCGGACGCAGGCAAAATTCTGGCTCAGAGTCAAGAAAATAAAAAAAGCTCTATATCTGTGGAGGTGTTGAACCCCCATCTAGATAAAAACTGCTGAAAATAAACTACCCTCACCATTAAAGAATAATTCAATAATTCTCTGGGGATAAGAGTTTTATAGCCTAAGACTTATGCTCCCCACACCAATTCTCCACAGTTTCAGTTCTGGAGATGGCCCTGAGTGTCTGAGAGGCCAGGCAGCTCTGTGATGGTCCCACAACCGGGGCTCGTTGTAAAGCTTAGTGCTCAGCCAGCCTGCCTGCCAGCCAGCTATCGCAGGGATTGCCGCTGACACAGAGAGGCAACCCTCCTCTCTGTGCCAAGTTTCTCTTTCACAAAGAGCCAGTTGTTTTTCACTCTGAACTCTAGGAGCGCTCTTAGAATTAGCCAGCCAAGGTTACAGCTGTGTTGGCTTTTCAAGGAGAACCCACAGCCAAAAGAGGCTGGGTAGTCCTAGGGGCCACAGCTGTCGCATAGTCAAATGAAGACAGGCGTCCAGAAGAATAAGTAGGTGGAGGCAGAGGGGAGAGGAACGGGATATTGTCAACTGCATGCTGAAGAGAACGTCCTTTCTCACTATTAACTGGGGAGATCTGGTCTCTCTCTTCTGGAGCTTGTAAATGAAGTTAAGTGAACGTACTGCTTAGTGGAACATCTGCTTTATTTCAGGGCGGGAAACAGAACTATATCTCTAGTAAATATTTAGAGTATGTGTTTGGCCTTCATGGGGAATGAGTGGATTCCTTTATCTCCTGAAGTCAGCCAGTTTCACCACTAATGATGTCATAAGACTGTTTACTAATCATGCAGGAAGCCTCAGGGCTTACCGGGAGCCAAACCCAAACCAAACCCATTGCCCTCTAGTTGATCCTCATGGTGACCTTATAAGATAGGGTAGAACAGCTCCACCGGGTTTCCAAGCCTGTAAATCTTTACGGAAGTAGACTGTCACTTTTCTCTCCTGGTTTGACCCAACAACATTTCAATTAGCAGCCAAGCACTTAACCACTGTGCCACCAGGGTTTCTTGACAGACAGCAACTTTCCCCAACCTCTGTGCAACTAACTGGCTGTGGTCTGCGATGATTAGTTTCTAAGAAACAATCCAAAGACTCCTGAAAGGCCCAAGAAATAAAAGGAGTAAATAAAGTGCAAGATTCAATCTATACAGATCAACCATTGTATTTAATATTTTGCACGTCAATTATAGGGATTTTTCACTGACATATATAGAGTTGACAGCCTCGATTTTCATCTGAAAGACTTGCAATGCACAACCGTATGTCTCACAGTCATTATCTGTATCTCTAGGTGTTCAGAGATGCCTGATCCCAAGACTATGGAGCAGAGCTTTCCCATAGAGTTGTAACATATAGCATTTGAGGGTATGAAGAGATGTGAAAGTTATCTGGTCCAGAAACCATCAGACATAACATCCTGCCAAGAGGCCACGTGGCAGCTGCCTGAAAACCTTCAGTAACACGGAGCTCACCACCTCCGGGGGCATTCTATTCCTTCTTTGGTTGGTTGCAACCACTTGAAAATTCCTTTCTGATACTGAAATTCAAGATATGTTTCTCTGTAACTTCCATCCCTTGGATGACCTAAACTTTTTTTTTCCTATGGAATGAATATAAGTCCTTTTAGAATCTGGAGTATGACTCTAGATTTTGTACTTTCGGTTAACATCTTAGATGTGCTGCCTTAGTTATCTACTGCTGCTATACCAGAAATACCATGAGTGGATGGATTTAACAAACAGAAATTTACTCCCTCACAGTTTAGAAGGCTAGAAGTCAGAATTCAGGGAGCCAACTCCAAGGGAAGTCTTTCTCTCTTTGTTGGCTCTGGCAGAAAGTCTTTGTCTCCTTTCAACATCTGTGGACCCGATGTCCTTTGGAGATTTTCATGTGTCTTGGCATCAGTCTTCTTCTGGGTCTGGGAGGTTCTCCATGCAGGGATGCCTGATCCAAAGGATGGGCTCCACTCCTGACTCTTTGTTCTTGGTGGTACTGAAGTCCTTCTCTCTCTGTTCGCTTCTTTCTCCATTTATCTCTCATAGATAAAAGATGTGACTCAAGCAAGGGTGGTGACTTGGGTAAGGGTGGTGACTTGGGTTAGGATGGTGCTTAAGATACATTTCCACCCTAATCCTGTTTTATTAACATCACAGATTAGGACTGACAACACATCTCAAAATGGAGGATAAGTACATTAGATCACAAAATAGAGGCCAACCACACAATACTGGGAATCACAGCCTAGCCAAGTTGACACATATTTTGGGGGAACACAATTCAATCTATGACATGTGCTTATACATACTTTTCTGTGAAAAGATTCCATAGCTACCATTGGCTTCTAAATGATTCCTTGACCAAAAAGAAGCTAGGAACTGTGTAGAGGAAATATGTACAAGTACACTTGTGGCCGCTCTCTCTGGAATTAGAGCTGCCCCTCTTACTGCTGTTCATCTGCCTTTAAGGCTATCAAACCTTGCTCCTCATGGCTGCTTCCAGTGTACAGCCCCGTCCTTTCACAGAACTGACCCTCCCCATGACCCTAGGACACTGGGCTTCGTCCAAACCTCTTCTTTGGTAGGAGGTAATTGGATTCAAGGGACAGAAGCAGAGTTCACAAGGGGGGAGGGGAGACACTGTCAGGCCTCTGCACAGAACAGGAAGTTCCAAAGCAGGAAAGGTATTTCCCATTGTTTACTCAAAAAAGCTCAGAGATTACATTAGGGAGTAGTGCGTGTGCTTCGAGAGTATTTAGGCAATTAGCTTTGAAAAGGAAATATTCACTGAGGTATGAGATGATGACTTGGGGGCCAAAATATAGCTTAGGTTTCAGCCTGTTAAAAACTGAGCGAAAACTTCATGCCAATAACGGTCTTCTAGATCTCCTGAAGCATTCTGCACCTACAACACCTCTTCAAGCCTAGAAGAGTGATTACAGTCAAGCAAAAGAGGTTAATAAGGACCCGAAGGCCCCAAAGTGATCATGCAGCCAGACGTTTCCAGGAGCGTGGGGGTGATCCTCTTTGGGAATGAGTGTTTTGCTTGCTGAGATCTGGAAATCTATTATTAGAGGGACATTTCTTTAGCTTGAGGCTTTGATAAGTCAGAAAGCAAATATTCTGGTGGCCAGTTCAGCAACCAAGTGTTGGGCAGGTACTGGGGATTCAGAAATGACTTAGCACCAAGTTCTTGGCCAAAAGGAGTTAACTAAGGAGAAAAGAATGTAAAACTGATCACTGTATTAAAAAGTAGTGAATCCTGTAACAGAAAAGTGTACCAAGAGTGCTACTTGCAAAGGGGAAGAGTGCTGACACATTGAGGGGATTACAACTAATGTTACAAAACAATTTGTGTGTAAATTTTGGAATAAGAAACCAATTTATTGTGTAAGTTTTCACCTAAAGCATAATAAAGTTTTTAAAAATAAATAAAATAAAGGGGGAGAATAGAGAGTGCTACTTGCTGGAGGTATGAAGTGGAGTCAGGAAAGGCTTTTTTGAGAAGTAGGTTGCTGACTCTTGAAGGCTGTCTAAGGCATTTACCAGTCAGATAAGGGAGCGGAAAGTGCTGCAGACAGACAGCATAAGAAAATGCTCAGGGATGTGACAGGCATAGTACTGAGACTGATTGGAGAAAGTACAGGATGTATCAGAGAAGTTGGCCCCAACGCGTTTTCCCATCTGACCTCCTTCCCTCTCCCTGTGTTCCAGACACACTGAGCTACTCTTGTGTCTCTGAACTCTCCATGGACTTCCACGCTTCAGAGTCTTTGCTCAACCATTCCAGTGGCCTGGAACGGAAGCGGTAGGAAGTTACTATAAAGGTTAGGGGGAAATAGGGTAACGGAGAGAAATTTGGAGACTCCGTTGGTCTTTTCCAAAGTTTACCTGGAGTAATCTCTGGGGGAAGTCGTATCTTCACACCTAACCGGCCTTAGATTCCCTGAGTTGTGCAAATGGTTAACAGTTTATGTTTTTAACTGACCAAAAGTTTGGATGTTTGTGTTCTCTAGAAAGGCTTTGGAAGAATGCCCTGGTGATCTATTTCCAAAAAATTAGCCACTGAAAACCTATGGAGCGCAGCTCTACTCCAACGCCCGTGGGTTCGCCAAGTAGCAGAACTGACTTTATGACAATTGGTTTAATTGGTTACCTGAACTTGTCTCTAATTCCACTCAAATTGACCTTCTACCAGTGGTGTGATAGAGGGCACCCATGCATGTCTGAGAGTCGGCTCCACTCACGGCTTCCCAACTCCATGTTCAGTGACCTATGTTGGCAGCTTGATATTGGCTACTGTGGGAATATTTACACCACGGAAAATAGCAAATACTACAAGTCAGGGCTTTGCTGTTGTTGTTTTGAACAGTCGGTTTAGTAGCATACCATGGCTTTGACTCCTTCCTGGTAGGTTGGTTAGCCCAGGCCAGGCAACTAATGCTGTGAGGCATTAGTCTTTCAAGGGAAACGCAGAGGCATAGCAAGGGAGGGGAGAAGGGGGGTATTTGCCCCCAGGCACAAGTCCAAGGGGGTGCCAGATGAGGCACAGAATGACATTCTGAGGCCCCACAAACGTGAAAGACACTTGACTGAGGCAGCTGGACAAGAGCGGGGAAGGCATTTCTGCTGAAGCGTAGCTGCTATCGACGTGTATTCATCTTGAAATTGTGCTGGGGAGGCGCATCTTAGAGATTGCCCCTGGACGCTCATTACCCTTGCTAGCCACTGAGGAAGAGAAGGCCAAAATGTGCTTTGCATTACTTATGAGAAACAAAAGTAGTTCACAAACATGATTTCATAGGCGGGCTCCATTGGAAGAGCAGAGAATGAGGAAAAATGGTTCTGAATTGATCGCTCATCTTGCTCCCAAGCACATAATGTCCTACACATGCCTTCCTGAGCCACTCACTCCTAACTCTCTCTCATTCTTGACCACACTTCCCACCTAAGGCCAGTAATTGTAGGAGGGGGGAGGAAGGGAGTTCAAGTAGAGGCCAAAAAAGGGCAACTATTTTTAAAAGGGACAGAGAAGCATTTAATGATTTTCACGTATTTGTTATGTGAAGATAGGGCAGACTAGTAGAGCAATCGGCACAGAATAATTTTGAGAGTGGGCAGTGGTCTGTGATGTAGGGGAAAGAGGGCAGGCATTGCTATCAAAAAGACCTGCATTTTGGTCCCTGCATGCCCACTTTTCACACATGGCCTTAAACAAATTGCTTTCCTCACCTGTCCAACCAACATGATTGTGAAGGTTAGAAATACTGGTCTAAATAAACCAAAAAACCAAATATATTGCTGTTGAATCAATTCTGACTTATAGCAACCCTATAAAAAACACAGTAAAACTGCCCCATAGGATTTCCAAGGGGCGGCTGCTGGATTTGAATTGCTGGCCTTTTGATTAGCAGCTGAGCTCTTATCACTGGACCACTAGGGCTCCAGTATAAATAAAAAAAAAAAGAGCCTATCAAATTCAGTGCTTGCTACATGGTGAGCACTCAGGAAGTTGCAATTATTATTAAAAGAAGAGCAAAGGTGGAACGGAAAAGAAAGCTGTGGGGTGCTGGTGCCCATCCGAAAGTAACAGAAGGCCACCAAATCCCTCCCTCCCCTCCCATTCCAGTGGGCACTGATTTCAGACCCTGTTGCACAGAGGTGGTGTGATCCTGAACAAGTGATTCTTTTTGTCTGTGCCTCAGTTTCCACACCTATAAAACTGGGTAAGACATATTCCCCCTCCAGCTCAGAAGACCATGGGAATAAACTAGCTTTATACTACGTGTGAAAGTCTCTAGAATGGGAATGGTCCTTTACTTTTCCTGCACGGTCAGATCTCAAATGGAGTATTTCCATCATTTCTGGGCAACGCATCTCGAGGGAAGCTGGAACCATAAGCAAACTACCTGAAAGCTCAGAGCCCTTCAACCGTGTTACGTGTGAAATGACTGGAGGAACCAAAGCTATTGAGCTGAGAAGAGAAAACTAAAAATTATTGATAGCTGTTTAATCATTGATCATAGAATTATTGGACACCCAATTTGTGTCATGGAGCCCTGGTGCACAGTGGTTAAGTGATACAGCTTACAAGCTGCTAACAAAAAGTTTGGCAGTTTGAATCCACCAGCTGCTCCTTGGAAACCCTATGGGGCAGTTTTACTCTGTCCTATACGGCTGCTATGAGATGAGATGACTCAATGGCAATGGGTTTGGGTTTTTTTTTTTGTTTGTTTAATTTGTGCTATACACACACTCAGTGCTGGTGATACAGTAGCAAATGAGATTGGCATGGTTCTTGATAGACAGAAATAAACAACAAAAAAATATATAAGTTGTGGTAGATAAGTGGTCGGAGGTGCATCGGTGGTTCAGTCGTAGAATACCGGCCTTCCATACAGGACACGTAGACGTTATTCCCCGCCAGTGCACTTCACATGCAGCCACCACCTGTCTGTTGGTAGAACACCGGCCTTCCCTGCAGGACACCTAGGCTTTATTCCCAGCCAATGCACTTCACATGCAGCCACCACCTGTCTGTTGGTAGAACACCGGCCTTCCCTGCAGGACACCTAGGCTTTATTCCCAGCCAATGCACTTCACATGCAGCCACCACCTGTCTGTTGGTAGAATACTGGCCTTCCATACAGGACATGTAGGCTTTATTCCCAGCCAATGCACTTCACATGCAGCCACCACCTGTCTGTTGGTAGAATACTGGCTTTCTATACAGGACACCTAGACATTATTCCCAGCCAATGCATTTCACATGAAGCCACCACCTGTCTGTTGGTAGAATACTGGCTCTCCATACAGAACATGTAGGCTTTATTCCCGGCCAATGCACTTCACATGCACCCACCACCTGTCTGTTGGTAGAATCCCGGCCTTCCATACCGGACACCTAGGCTTCATTCCCAGCCAATGCACTTCACATGCAGCCACCGCCTGTGTGTTGGTGGAATACTGGCCTTCCATACAGGACACCTAGGCTTCATTCTCAGCCAATGTACTTCACATGCAGCCACCACCTGTCTGTTGGTAGAATACCGGCCTTCCATACAGGACACCTAGGCTTTATTCCCAGCCAATGCATTTCACATGCAGCCACCGCCTGTCTGTTGGTAGAACACCGGCCTTCCATACCGGACACCTAGGCTTTAGTCCCCGCCAATGCACTTCACGTGCAGCCACCGCCTGTCTGTTGGTGGAGGCTTGCATATTGCTGTGAGGCTGGACCAGTTTCAGTGGAGCTTCCAGACTTAGACCAGGAAGAAAGGCCTTTGGAAAATCAGCCAGTAAAGACCCTAGCGATCACAACGGTCCTATCTGCCGCTGATTGTGGGGATGGCATGGGACCAGTGAGTGTTCTGTTGTGCGTGGAGTTACCATGAGTTGGGGCCTGACTAGACAGCATCTAACAGCAACAACAACAGACTCTCAGAATCAGCTTTTGGTCCTTTGCTCACACCAGCCCTCGCCTGTGTTGTGGTGTCCACCAGCTGTTACCGAATCTTCAGGAAGGTCAATTATCCTCATTTGACATTTGTTCATGGTGATGAGGGGGATCAAGAGATCGTGCAGTAAAGGAAAGTGTGGCTGACACATATCAGTCTTCTGAGGCTAGCTGGGTGGGAGTCACATCATAGCAGAAGAAGGTGAAAGTCCCAGAGTTCTAGGCAAAAACCAGCTGCAAGGTTTGTGGAGATCCTGAGAGAGGCAGGTTAGAAACAGGGAGCAGTAGAGAAGCGAGGCTTGAGGCAGAGTCAGGAATGAGAAAACCACCACCTTTTCTAGTAATGACAATGCTTCTTAAACTTTAATGTGCACACGCATCCCCTGGGGATCCGATATGTGTGGGATGAGGCCCAAGATTCTGCATCTCTAGCTCTCAGTTCTCAGATGATGCAAGTGCTTCTTACCCATACTAACGTCCTAGAAGTAGGGCCAGGTAGGATGGAGGAAGGGTCTTCTGTTAATCTGCAGAAAACACTGGACACAGAGCACACACTCAAGGAAAGGCATTCGCTGTTGTCATCATCATTCTGATTACGGTAATCATGAAATAGCATTTCACTCTCCCAGACTACCTCCAAAAAGCCAAGTCAGCACAGCTAAGGAAAGCTTTGGAGTGAAGTAAAGAGTGTCCCTTCTAATCCAGGACCAAGATAATTTTCCTTTGTGACTGGTTTTTCTTTTTACTAAGTCAACTCACACAAACATTTTCCTCCCATATTGGTCTCCACTTGTCCATAGATCAACATGAAAGGAATGCCACAATCTTTTTTAGAACAAGGGTGAGATATAAATAAAAATGTTAAGAATGTGTATACATGATGTAAACTACACTGCAAAGTAGAACAGTCTAATCAGATTTAAGATTTAGTATAGTGCAACAGAGAATCAGACAACTATTTTTGGAATTTAGTCCATTTTATTTTTTAATGAGTTGAGCCAAACAGATTTGTCTATAAAAACGGCTTAAGATAATGAAATTTTCAAATTGGTAGAGAAGGGAAGGCTTCTTGAAAACTGCTCCTTCAGCCCTTGCCAGCTGTAAGGCATAGACGTTACCTGGAACATGGTCTGAACTTGGTCTATCTTTATGAATGAGAGATTCATACTTCGACTATTTCTTCTGCCATGTTGTCATTTTTTGTTTCCCTTTCTGCCTAACTGAATCTCTTGAGAAAATTTTTCATCTTTCTAGCCCCAGGTTTGGCACAAGGATAGGGGCCCAGAGGTGCTTATTGAATGTGTGATAATATAAAAGAATAAGATGTCCCCGGCATCTTCAGAGTCAGGGTACAGCATCAGAAGATGCAGTTTCAGGAGAAAAGTGACTAGGGAGATATAGAGCGTAAGGCAGGCCTTATTGTAATCGGACCTTAAAAAAAAAAAATCAAACCTGTTGCCTTCGAGTTGATTCTGACTCATAGGGACGTTATAGGACAAAGCAGAACTGTCCCATAGTGTTTCCAAGGTGCAGCTAGTGGATTCGTACTGCCGACCTTAACCATTGTGCCAATCACACCTAGTTCTCCTAAAAAAGAGTCAAAAAAAAAAAAAAAAAGGAAATATGTTTGTGTGTGTGTGCATGCTGGGTTTGGAGCAGTTATGTGGTAGGCTCTTGAGAATATACACATTGATGCTTGGCGTGGCCAAATGTGATGATTTTAGCAGTAGTTTAGCTGAGTCTCTCCCATTTCCACTGTCACAGAATGAGGACAGGCAGTGATCAGACAAGAGAGGGTGGCCTCCACCTGAAGACTACCTTGGAAGATGACACATGCAAGCTGGCCTACCAGGATTCTTTGCCCAAATGCATCACAATCAAGTCAACAATGTTTACTCAACACAGACTACAGGGTGGTCACTGGGCCTCCTGGGAGGAAGGAAGTGAAAGGCTGTTCTGCTGTAAGGCATTTCTCACCTATGTCTACATATGTTTATGGTTTTACTTGGTTCTGCTACCTTTGCTGTGTGTGACTTTAGTGTAATGACGTTCTTGCCACATATTAAAAAGGTACTGGAGCTCTGGTTTCTGAGAAGCTAGGGAATAGCTGTGTTCTTGCTTAAGGATGTAGTGGGAAGACACTACCATTGTTTTTTTTTCTTTTTATAGCTAGGTTCCAACTGCCAGACCTAGGAAAGACAATATTTTAACAGAAAATATACAACCAAAATGATGTTTCCTATTTTTTTGTGGGGGTTTACCCATCAGAAAAATCCTCAATGAAATTTCTAACCCCTGGGTCAATATTCTCAAGAGTGAGAGAGAGAAACCAGCTATAGTATTTGTAGGAATGCTTCACCATCTCCAGCATTTTGTAAATACAAGGGAAAAAATATGGCATTAAGGACCTCGAAGTATCAAACTGCAACAATGGACTGGACGCAATACAGTGGAGTAGGGCAAGAAGAGTTCTATTCCCTCCCCCCACCGCCCCAAGGAGTAATAACAATTACTAACTAGGAATTTTTGTTTTACAGAAACGGAGTCTGTGCTGTGAGATATTATTGGGTTATAGGTTTGGAGGAGGAGAGAGCTAAGTCTCTTTACTTTGAAAATTGTGGAGATTTCCTAACCCACCAACGGGACATTCAGTCATAGAAGAATTGGGGAAGGGAGGAGCTTTTTATGGGAATAAAGAAGGGAGGGAGAGAGGGAAGAAAAGTGGGTCTAAGTCTGATATTTATGGTTTGCTAAGCTCCTGGAGGAGCCCTGGTGGTGCAGCGGTTAAGTGTTTGGTTGATAACCAAAAGATCGGCAGTTCAAATCCACCAGCTACTCCTTGGAAACCCTATGGGGCAGTTCTACTCTGTCCTATAGGGTTGCTAGGAGTCAGAATCAACTCGATGGCAACAGGTTTGGTTTTTTTTTTTTTTGGTTTTAAGTTCATAGAGAAGCAGCTACACATGAAAATGTGGGGATTTAGGTTAGCCACAAACTGTATATTTGGGTTACCACTCTCTGGGAGAGAGATGTGGCAGTCTGCTTCTGTAAAAGTTGTTGTTGTTGTTGTTAAGTGCCATTGAGTCAGTTCTGACTCATAGCGACCCTACGCACAACAGAACGAAACACTGCCCAGTCCTGCGCCATCCTGGGCCACCCTGTAAAGGTTACAGCCTTGAAAACGCCGTCGGGTAGTGCTTCTCTGCCCTATATGGTTGCGATGAGTCAGAATGACTCAGTGTTAATGGTTTTGGGATGGACACCCACTTCAATAAGTATGCCACGGTATGGAAACAGAATCCACAGCTGTGGCAGCAAGAGTCCTTCTCCAGTGACCATGCAGGAGCCCCTTAGGAAACCCCTGAGTGATGCTGAGATTAAAATCCTCAGAAAAAGCATGGGCGTCGCTGAAAATTCTGATAATGAAATGGTTATTACAAATGATGCCAACACAATATTTGACCTCCACTTAGTTTATATTTACTCTCTTCCCCTTTGTATTAATTTTAGAACTCTTTTGGAGACAGATTTCTTAGTTAGGCTTCTTCTGTTAGAAATACTTTTCCTCTCCGAAAGGAGAAAATATTTTCAGAGACGTAAACCCCATAATAAAACGACCGTGGGTCAACTTCCTGTTGAAGGGCACCACACATCGAGTACAGGGCACAAATTTCCATTTTAGCTCAATGAATTTTGAAAGCATTAACCACTCAAACCAAGATATAGAATATGGGCAGCATCCCAGAAGCCTCTTCCTGCCACACCTTCCTCCCACAGAGTAACCACTGCTTTGACTTTTTTTTTTTTTTTTTTTTTTTACCATAGGTTAGTTTAGCCTAGTTGTGAACTTTATGCAAATGAAATCATATGGTATGTACTTTTTTGGGTCTGTCTTCTTTTGCTTAACATTGCATCTGTGAGATTCATCCATGCTGTTCAGTGCACTGATAATTTGTTCTTTGTTGTTCAGCTTTATAAAAAAAAACTGTCAAATGATTTTCCAAATTGGCTTTACCAATTTACATTCCCACCTGCAAAGGTTAAGAGTTCAAGTTGCTCTACATCATTTTCAACACTTGACACTGACAGTTTTAAAATTTAGCCCTCCTAGGTTTTAGGGGATATAGTGGAGCCCTGGTGGCTCAGTGGCTAAGAACTACAGTGAGCTATGGCTGCTAACCTAAAGCTCGGCAGTTCAAATCCACCTTGGAAACCCTATGGGGGCAGTTCTACTCTGTTTTATAGGGGTCACTGTGAGTTGCAATTGACTTGAAGGCAAGGGGTTTAATTTTGGTTTTGGTTTTTTAGGGTATTTCATTGTGGTTTTAATTTGCATTCACTTGATAATGGATGAGGGTGAGCACCTTCAGATATGTATATTGGTCTTTTGTGAAGTGCTTGCTCAAGTCTTTTCCTCATTTAAAATAATAATTTTCTGTCATCTTGTTATTAATTTGGAGTGGTTCTTTATATGTTCTGGATGAGTCCTTTTTCAGATATTTGTATCACAAATAACTTCTCTCGCTTCGTGCCTTTTGATTCTCTTAATATTATATTTTAATAGAAATCCTGAATTTTAATCAAGTCCAATTTAACAGTCTTTTTCTTTATGGTCTTTTGTTTCCTGTTTAACAAATTCTTGCCTAACTGAAATTAAGATATTTTCCTACTTAATTTTCTAGAAACTTAATTTTACCTTTCACATTTAGCTCTATGGTATATGTTGAAATGGTTTTTAAGTATTATATTTTGTAGCGATCCACATTTGTTTTTTCATATAGATATTCAGCTGACCTAGTAGTATATATTCGGAGTAGTTTATCCTTTTTCTACCACACTTTCTGTCACCTTTGGATATATCCGTTTGAGCCTGTTTCTGGACTTTCCTTTGTGTTTTATTTATCCCATACCTACACCGCACTGTTTCAGTTACTGTAAGTTTATAAGAATTGCCTTGATATCTGGTAGTACAAGCATTTCAGCTTCGTCCCTCTTCAAGATTGTCATTGCTATTCTTGGCCCTGTGCCTTTCCATTTATATTTTAGTACCAGCTTGTCAATTTCCACCAAAAAAAAAAAAAAAAAACTTCAGGAAGTTTGATTGTGTTGCATGGAATCTGTAATTCTGTTTGGATTGAATTGGTATTTTTGGCAACATTTAACCCTCAAGTTCATAAACATGGTATATTTCTGCATTTATTTATGATCCTTTAAATTTCAGTAATGTTTCATAGCCTCTTTTATAAAGGTCTTTCAACTTTATTTCTTGCTGTTGTTATTTTTATATTATTGTAAATGTTGTACATATTTTTTAAGTTTCACTTTCTAACTGTGTGTTGCTAGTATATAGAAATGCAATTGAATTTTGGATATTGACTTTATATCCAGCAACCTTGGTGATTTCACTTATTAATTCTAATAGTTGTTCTTTATATTCTTTTGTATTTTCTACATAGATAATCATTTTGTTTGCAGTTATAAGTTTTGTTTCTTTCCAATGCTATTTAATTTTTTTTTTTCTTACCATATTGCCCTGGTTAGTACTTCTAGTATGATGCTGAAAGAAATGGAGATAGTTTAAGTATTTGTCTCTTCCCTGATTTTGTGGGTGTGTGGGTGTTTTTCTAGATACCATTTGACAGACTTAGGAAAGATACCTTTGTTTCTTATTATTCCAGGTTTTGTTATTGTTTGTTTCAATCGTGAAGGGATGTTGATGCTTATTACATAGTGTTTCTGCCATTGTTGATGTTGTCCTATGGTCTTTATCATTTTTTCTCTTACTTGACAGCACTGGGTTTTCGGGTATGGTGCGTTACCCTGATTAATTTCAATTGTTAAGCCAATTTCCATTCCTAAAATAAAACTAGGCTTAATCTGTTATTCTTTTTACATAGCATTAGACTCATTTTTCTAATATTTTGGTAAGGAGTTTTGGGTCTATGTATGCAAGAAATGGGTCTGTAACTTTTTCTTCCTGTAATGAGGATATGTCGGCTTCATAAGACCAGTGGGGAAGGGTACTCTATTTCTTCAGCACCTTGAAATGGGTCCTAGGCACTGGGCTAAGAGATGTGATATATTATCTCATTTAATCTTATCTGACAGCTCATACCATTAACATTGGTAATTGGATCTATTTTGAAATATTTAGTGTTTTACTGTCCTGGTCTTTAAAGACGGTCTCTGAAGTAGAAGGCAACAAGTCTTGAACCTACCAGGTATCTACGGCAAACTGGCAGTGCTGGTGTTTGCAATGGGATCATTGACAATGAGAACCTGCCAGCATTTATTTGGTTCATTGTTTTGTTTTGTTTTTACTTCTTGACTTTGCTTCTCTGGTGGCAGAGGGTGGTTGAGTCACCTTGGGAGTCTAAAAAATAAAAACATTCTACACATGCAACAAAGTGTTTACTGTACTCAATCTATCTTAAGTATTTAGGGCAAAGTGGTCTTTTTTCCAGGCAGAGAAGATCAGATTAGGCTGGTGTAGGGGGAGGACTGGCTTCTCTACCCAGGGGTGAGAATCTTTAAGCCTGAATTGCCTGGGCTGTTGTTTCGTTCTCTAGTTTGTCCCTGCAAACGCAGTTATGAAATAGCAATCAGAAAGGCATGAACAACATACCGAGCAATACTCCAAATAGGACCTTCCAGCTTTAATTATTTGCAGGAAGCCAAGTCTGTGAAAGGAGATTAATAAAGTAAAAAACAAAAACAGCTTGCAAAGTTATCTTTAAGCTAGTAATAGTAGGTTAATGGTCATAATGCTAGCTGGAATTTGTCAGGCTCTCTCAGAGCATAATAAGCTGAACTATTTAAAAGTACAGGCCAAAAGTTTCAGACAGCTTGTTTTTCCACCTACAGACACCCCTCTTCAAAATAATTAACATTGCTAGAACAAATCAGCATGATGAGTGTCCTGCATAATAGCTCCACTAGTTTTTGCTAACTGCAGTCTTTCAGTTTTTCTAATTTTTTTCTCTGATATCCTCCACTAAATTGGATTTATGTTATCTGTGATGTTGTATCTATCTTGCTATGATGCTGAACAGTTTAAGCAGAGCTATCAGACTAAGACAGCTTAAGAAGAAAGGCCTGGCAATTTACTTTTAAAAATCAAATACAAACCTTGTGGATCGCAAAGGTCCAGTCCACAACTGATCACGGGGATGACGCAGGACTGGGTAGCATTTTGATACATTGTGCGTGGAGTTGCCGTGAGTCCATGGCAGCTAACAACATTATGTCTGTCACTGAATACACCCACCCACGCACCCACACTCACACACACACACACAACTATTCCTCACTTATGGACTATCTCCTTATCTGACATTTCACATTTATGTCAGTAGTAAAATATCTACAATCTGACTATTTTGCTCATTAACAATGTAAATCTGGCAGTAACAAATGCCTAGGTGCGAGGAGAGAGTAATGCTGGTTGTGACAGTTAAGGTTTTAAGTCATCTTGGCTGGGCCGTGATTCTCAGTGGTTGGCAGTTATGTAATGATGTAATTTGGCAGTTATGTAATGATGTAATTTGGCAGCCGATGTAGTCATCCTCCATTTTGTGGTCTGAATGTGGTCATCCTCCATTATCACATAACGTCCGTCAATTTTCCCACAATGACCTGGTTTTTGGAACCTAACCATGTTGATAAGTGAGAGTGGGTATATGTATAGATTTTAATCCATGGCTGAGGAAAGGTTTGTTAACATATGCCGTCACCTCTCAGGAAAACATACCCTAGGGGTGGCTTTTTATCATCTGAATGACTTTAATCAGCAATGTCATACCACAGTGGCTACTGCACGCACATCATCTATTCCCGTCTTGATTTGCCTGTAATTGAAGTTTCTTTAATTGGCGTAACACATATTAGCGGTAAGTTTTCATTGACAAAATCAGTGGTGCCGAATAAACATGGAATCGAGAGTAGTATTGTATACTTCTACTCTTCCCGGACGAGGGTATGAGAATCTTGTAATCCCCCAAATCCTAAAGCCCTTCTGAGTGTTGCTCTAGCCCTTGGTTCGGTCTGGCAAGCCATTCTCGAAAAATATGCTTCCTGATCTGCACTAGATCACTAGCTGCTGCCACTGCCACTGTGAAAATATTGCCACATTTGTCTCAAGTGGAACTTTCTTATAAGATCACTTGTAGCTCCACCGTACTCCTACACGCTGCAGTTGGCAAATTTAATAGAGGAGCTTGGAAGCAGAGCCAGACGCGGAAGTCGGGACAAGATGTATGCCTTACAGAAGATGAAGGTAGGATTAGAGACAGCTCTCTTTTTCTTTGGAGGAACTTTTTTTTTTTTTTAATCAAGCTTTAGATGAAGGTTTACAGAGCAAATTATTTTCTCATTAACCAATTAATACACTTACTGTTTTGTGACATTGGCTGACAACTTTGCTCTCCACTTCTCGACCTTGGGTTCCCCATTTTCATTCACCCGGATTTCCTGTCCCCTCCTGCCTTCTCGTCCTCGCCCCTGGGCTGGTGTGCCCATTCAGTCTCGTACACATGGTTGAGCTACATGTATTATTGTTTGTCTTATGGGCCTGTCTAATCTTTGGCTGAAGGATGAATCTCAGGAGTGACTTCAGTACTGAATTAAAAGAGTGTCCAGGGGCCATACTCTTGGGCTTTCTCCAGTCTCTGTCAGACCAATAAGTCTGGTCTTTTTTGTGAGTTTGAATTTTGTTCTACATTTTTCTCCAGCTCTGTCCTGTACCCTCTATTGTGATCCTTGTCTGAAAAGTCGGTGGTGGTAGCCGGGCACTATCTAGTTGTACTGGACTCAGTCTGGTGAAGGCTTTCTTTGGTTTTCTTCATTTTCCCTTGCTCCAGATGGGGTGGAACCACTGGAGTATCTTAGAAGGATGCTCACAAGCTTTTAAGACCCCAGATGCTACTCACCAAAGCAAGATATAGAAAATTTTATTTATAAACTATGTTAAGCCAAGTAAACTAGTTGTCCTCCGAGACCATGGTCCTCAGCCCTCGGCCCAGTAATGTGATCCCTCAGGGAGTTTGGATGTGTCTATGAAGCTTCTATGACTTTGTCTTGGTCAAGTTGTGCTGACTTCCCAAGTATTGTGTACTGTCTTACCCTTCACCAAAGTCACCACTTACCTATTGCCTACTAAGTGTATTTCCCTCTCCACTCCCTCATAAGAGACAGCTCATTTTTATACAGGCAATGCTTTTCAGAGTTTGGACAAAAGATTGCAAAGCATGGAAAGCAGTTTATCTTACAAAGAGATTCCACCAGAGATGAGCTGCTGTGAGTTTTCAGGAAGCATGCTTGTGGCTTGGCCAGCTTGCTTCTCCTGACCCCTTCCCCCGAGAGTGGGAAGGGAGTGGAGAGGTTTCTTTTCTTAGACATGGAAGGAAAATGCTGAAGGACATTTACAACAACTGTTAATATAAATTGATAAGACTCTGGGGACTTCAGTGACTGTAACTTACTTGAAAATCTTTCTGGACATCACGACACTTTTGTTCAGTCAACTTTGTTTTCCATAAATGTAAATATTTATGGAATGCTTACCATGTGCCGGGCCTCTGCTAGGAGGTGCAGGTATGGTAACGAACAAGACATTGTTTGCCCTCCAGGAGCTGGCATCCCTTTGGCAATTTGATGTACTTATCTCTGAAGCAGAGCTAAGTGGCAATCCAGTCTCCACCTGCTCTTTGATGGCAGGAAGCACCAGGTTTGTAGAAGTAAAGTTGGCTCCACGTCGGAGTCCAGCTTCTAGCAGATTCTCTGGATCAGTGGTATCAGGACCTTTGGCTACAGCCGTGAGGCTTTCTCAAAGGTTTCTTCCCATGAACTGTTTTCCCTCAGGAACGTAATACAGTGGAGCAGGAAGAAAGCTCCTCCGTTGTCCACGAAGGCTGCCCTGAGTACCTGGGTGCTTCCCTAAGGAGCCCACCAGTACCTGAGCTCCTGACTTTGCCAACCTGCCCCCTGTCCACCTGCCTGTACCCACCGTACGTGACTGTATCTCCCTCTTCCTCATCCTCTGGTGCACTTCATGCCAAAATCTCATCAATCTGTACAAGAGAGGCTTACCCACAAGTCCTAAGTAATAAAAGCTTTTCCAGAACAGCCCAGAAAGAGTCAACACTTGTTCAAATGCTCCCCATTGTCTTTAGAATGAAATCCAAACTCTTTAGGGCCTTTCACTCTTTGGCCCCTACTGCTCTTTCCAACCCTATTTCCTTCCCTTACCTTCCTTTTATGAATGCTGATAGCCAGTCATATGGAACTATTTTTTTTTTTTTCTCCTTCCTGTATGGGTCCTGAATTTTCCTGTTGTTTTACCTCTGTTCACACTCCCTTTCAACTAGAATATCCTTTCTCTACACATACACCAATATTACTTATCAAATAGTCCCTTCTCCATGAAGACACACCTGCAGACTTACTGGGAAAGAGTCTATTGTATGGCCTTCTGACACTGACCTGGACTGCCTCATCAGAGTTCTTGGGAACTGAGACTTTTCTTCTTCATCAGGGAAACTCCTTCCCTGTTCTGGGTACATAGTCTGTTACTAATTATGTGTGTGTGTTGTGTTGGCCGACCCCACTTCTATATCTGTTCTGGGTGGGAAGGGAACAAGGGCCTTCTTCTGTGGCACAACAGCAGTACTTAAGGACCATCACCCCTGCATCGACTGCTGGGGGGATGACCCACTGGCCATCAGAGATTGTCACCAACTCTTGAAGCTGATCTCTCTACCTTTCTCAGTGTGAGTAAAGTGTTGTTCTGTCCAATTCCTGTGTGTAAGCCACGTCTTTCTTGGCAGTTTGGTGCAGGCAGCAGGGTTGACAAGAGTATTTTTTTTTTAACTGTTGTATCTCCTTGGATATCACAGCACCTGGCCATCACTTGCCACCCATGTGTCGAAGGCATGAATATTGTTTCATCAAGAAGGAAGTCATTGCTTTTGAACTCAAGTTTTCTTCTCTTGAGACATAATTGCTGTCACTTAAAATATTTATTTATGTACCATGCCTCCTTCATTAGAGCGTTATAGGGCACATGCCTTCTTTGAGTCACATTGTTGTTTGCTCATTCTTCACATATAAATGAAAATGTGATGTTTAAAAGTTACGATTTAGTTCAATTTTGAATTTACGATGAGTTGGTATTTTTATTTCCACTTTATAGTTGAATGAGTGAAACACAGATAATAAAATAACTTTTCCAAGGCCACAATATCTGAAAAGCAATATTTTATAATTTTGTTGACTAGATAATACAAATATACTTGTTTATTAATTGTCCCCTTCAGTTGTGACTCTGAATAAGAGTCTCATTTTTTTTCTTGTAGCCTAGAAAACACAGTACTGTGCCTGCTTTATGCACACCACACATGCATTTTGGTCCCTGGGTGGTCCAAGTGGTTAACAGGCTCAGCTGCTAACTAGAGGGTTGGAGGTGGGAGTTCACCTAGAGGCACCTTGGAAGAAAGGCCTGGCAGTATGCTTCTGAAAAAGTAGTCACTGAGAAGTACGGTTGCACTATGGAGTATAGTTCTGCCATGACACACATGGGGTCACCATAAATCGGAATTGATTCATCAGCAACTGTTGCAGGCATTTTAAGGAATAATAATTGGTAAAAAGTACTGCCAGTCACAACTGATTTTTGATGTGAGGTAATTTTTTCATAGACCATAGTTTATCTCTCAATATTAATCTGTGAGTAAAATAAACAAATTATAGTGGATCTAAACCAAAAACTTGTTGCCCTCAAGTCGATCCTGACTTAGAGTGATCCTACTTAAAAAACAAAACAAAAAACATTGCTGTTGAGTTGATTCCGACTCACAGCGACCCTATAGGACAGAGTAGAACTGCCCCATAGGGTTTCCAAGGCTGTAAATCTTTATGGAAGGAGACTGCCACATCTTTCCCCCTCAGAGTGGCTGGTGGGTTTGAACCGCCGATCTTTAGGTTAGCGGCCAGGCACTTAACCACTGTGCCACCAGGGCCCTGTAAGTGAATCTACCTAGCCTAAAATTGTGGGTAGATTCTTCTTGGATTTCCTCACTATCACCTGGTTTCTACTGGAACCCTCCTTTGAGAACTTCAGCTGGAGGGGTGATTAACTACCGGCCTAGTGAGCCACAACCTGTACAGGAAAGGACAGGAGGGTAGGCAGTGGGCAAGCCCAGAAAAGGAAACCCACCTCTGCAAGATTCTTCCTTTCTCTGGGGAAGTCCTTGAGCTAGAGGCCAGCTCTCCTAATTCGGTTGTCTTTGTGGTCCCTCCTCTTTCCTGGTGTTGCTTCCTGCAAAATCAGGAGCGAGCCCTGCTGCCCTTAGGGTAAGCCCAGCAGCCCACAGCTCAGTGCTTGGCATAGTTGTGCCTGTCCTTTGCCTCTCACGGCAATTGCTAGTGTTTATGTAACAGAGTGATATGAATGCCTGAGAAAGTACATTTATCACCAGAAAACAACTCCTCATGTAATGAATAGAAGGAGAAAAATAAAAACATAAAAAGGCCCCAAATCCATTGAATCCAAAGCTGCCTTCCCACTTGGAACGGTGAGTCTTAGACAAGGAGCCAGGTTCTTCTATGTCACGCTGTGTGCAAAAGAAGGATAAACAGGGAACATTTGTTGGGCACGTTCGTGCATTCTAGCACATTCAGTCCTTATGATCACCCTGCAGGTTGGTTATTATCATTCTCATTTTACAACCAAGAAAACTGAGCTCAGAGAGGTTGACTGTACTCCAGGCTCCAGACCTGCTGGTGGCAGAGGCAGTATTCAAACCCAGATATCACTGAGCTTCCAAGCCAATGTCCTTGTCATGCATGATGCTACACTTTCCCACCCACTTTCCCCTGGCACGTGTGTGAGGGGAGGGTCGCGTTTTTGTATTGAGTGTTGTGCAGTCATTGGAAACCACAACTTTTTTTTTCTATTTGGATACTTTTTTCTCCCTTGACAGACCAAATAGACGTAAGAAAATTCGATCATTTCTTCAGTTCTCAATCCTGAAGAAATAATATTTCACTTAACTAGAATAGTGAAATTTTTCTCAATGACAACAAAATCCAAAACCAAATCCTTTGCCATCAAGTTGATTTCAACTCATAGCGACCCTATACGACAGAGTAGAACTGCCCCATAGTGTTTCCGGGGATCAGCTGGTGGACTCTAATGGCAGACCCTTTGGTTGGCAGCCCAGCTCTTAGCCACTGCATGAGCAGGGCTCCTCAGTGACAACAGCTCTGTATATACTTTTTTTCTGGGCGTAAGAAGAGAGACTGGAGTCACAGGTCTGGGTTTGAATGCTGGGTTTTCCATTTATTAGGGGAGCGACCTTGGACAAGCGACTTTACCCTTTTTGAGCTTCAGTTTCTCCAGCTGAAAAATGGGGATGCTTCTCCTTGGAGTCTCTGAGATATTACATGCAAAGTGTCAGACATGGTGTTTGGCACCTGATGACAAGTGCCATGCTCAGCTTCTCAAGTGTTCACCTGGCCCTCTGGGTGTGAACAAGCTGGGGCTCAGATAGCAGCCTGCCTACTGGCCTCAGTTCATGAGCCTGGTTTTGAAGAGATCAGAGTCTGAAGCAAATGATGTAGAAAGGAAGTAGGCAGAAGGCGGGCGATTTCCTGTGCCGAAATGGAAGCCACTGAGGCTGAGCTGACTGTGGAAATTTTAAACTTGGGAACGGATGAGCTAAGCTTTCCCATATTCCAGAGGCTTACAGGAAGTGTGGCACCGTGGAAGGAAAAAGAGAGAAGACTGCATATTTGAGCAATATTTTCATGGGGGAGATGCTGGCAGGGCCACAGAGGACCAGGGGACAAGGAAGGAGGCCCTCTGGTCAGAATACTTCTGAGAGCTGAGAGAAAGCAAAGTCTGGGAACAATCTGGAAAGCAGAGCGAATTGTCTTGGAAGAAGGCAGGGAAGTGCAGGCCTGGTCCTAATTGTAACAGGAGGAGGATACCCACACTCTGTAATCAAGGGTGAAAGGGGGGCGTCCAGGCCAGCAGCAGACAAGATCCAGAGAGGCCTTCCGTTGGGATGCTCAGGGGATTGGCCAGCAGTTAGCTTTCGTCGACAGGCCTTTATTTCTTTTCTCTTCCTGGCCCTCCTCCCTCCAGCTGCCTCTCCCTCCCTCTTCCTCCCAGTCCACTCCTCCTCCAGAAGTGAAGCGAATCTGACCGGGCCTCTTTCAGACACTCCGTTAATCACTCCGGGAGATGTTAAATGGCTCTCTCCTGACCCCTTGTGGTGCAGGAAACGGTCTGCAGCCCTCGTCTTGGGCTTTACAGCAGGAGGTCCTGGTCTTAAAACAAAAGCGACGTTTGAAACTGGTTTTGGTGCTATAAATGACTTAAAACCCAGCAGAAGGCTGTTGTTATTTAAAGCTGGGATAATCAGTTTTGAATTAATTAAATTATTAATTAGTATTTATAATTTAAAAGCTCAGAATGGTTTCAGAACTTAAGGTATAGAACATGTTACAAGGTATAATATATGCCTAGAAAACTTGGTTTAAATAGTTTACATGCCTTCAGGCAAATTTTACGTTGTTTTAAAATTTTAAACTCCATGCAAACCTTTGGAGAGGTCAAGAAACTCATATAATGAAGCAGAGAAGAAATAGAAAAGAAAAAGTCAGAATACCTTGCACATAGTAAAGTTGAAGTATAATTCAAAGAAGCTTCTTTGTTTCGGTTTCTCATGCATGTGTTTGTGTTTCTGTGTGTATCCACCATGATAGAAAATGATCTCTTACTGTAGGAGGCATTCAAAGAAATTTGAAAGCTTGTGTCTTAGCAAACCTTTACTATAATGTAAACAGGACTTCGAACCAGTTCAAATTTTCATTTCCACCCCAGATATACTGAATCAGCATTTACAGTTTAACAAGAGCCCCAGTAATAAACAATAAATTTTGAGAACCACCGCTTTACTAGTGGCGCTCAGAATTGGTCCCTAACCAGCAGCATGCCTGGAAACCTCGGCTGTCGTTGTTAGGTGCTGTCCAACCCATACCAACCCTGTGTACAAGAGAACGGAACACTGCCCGGGCCTGCACCGTCCTCACAATTGTGGCTACGCTTGAGCCCACTGTTGCAGCCGCCGTGTCCAGCTAGTTCACTGAGGGTCTTCCTCTTTTTCCCTGACCCTCTACCAAGCATGGTGCCCTCCTCCAGGGACTGATCCCTCCCGATAACATGTCCGAAGTATGTGAGACAAAGCCTTGCCATAGTGACTCCTAAGGAGCACTCTGCTTGTACTTCTTCCATGATAGATTTGTTTGATTCTTCACCAACACCACAGTTCAAAGGCGTCAATTCTTCTGTCTTCCTTGTTCGTTGTCCAGCTTTTGAATGCGTATAATGTGATTGAAAACACCATGGCCGTACTCAGGAGCGCCTTAGTCTTCAAGGTGACATCTTTGCTTTTCAATACTCTAAAGAGGTCCTTTGCAGCAGATTTGCCCAACCCACCCAATGCATCTTTTGATTTCTTAACTGCTGCTTCCATAAGTGTTGATTGTGGATCCAAGTAAGATGAAATCCTTGACAACTTCAATCTTTTCTCCGTTTGTCATGATGTTGCTTATTGGTCTAGTTGTGAGGATTTTTGTTTTCTTTATGTTGAGGTGTAATCCATACTGAAGGCTGTGGTCTTTGATCTTCATCAGTAAGTGCTTCAAGTCCTCTTCACTTTCAGCAAGCAAGGTTGTGTCATGTGTATAATGCAGGTTGTCAATGAGTCTTCCTCCAGTCCTGATGCCCTGTTCTTCTTTATATGGCCCAGCTTATTTGCTCAGCATACAGACTGAAGAAGTATGGTGAAAGGATACAACTCCGATGCACACCTTTCCTGACTTTAAACCACGCATCATCCCCTTGTTCTGTTTGAACGACTGCCTCTTGATCTAGGTACAGGTTCCTCATGAGCACAATCAAGTGTTTTGGAATTCCCATTCTTCGCAATGTTATCTTTGCAATGTTATCCATAATTTGTTATGATCCACACAGTCGAATGTCTCTGCAGTCACTGAACACAAGTAAATGCAAATTCTCTGCTGGGGTTTGAACCAGAGTGTACCAGTTCGAAACCCTGAACGTAAATATATACATACACATTCAGGGGAGGATTATCCAATAGGCAAGGTGAGCATGGTGCTTAACGGATCATCTGTAGTGAACAAGTTCAGGTTTTTTTTTTTTTTTACCACATCAAAGATTCTACTCCTATGTATGGCTAGCATCTGTCGCTCTCCCAACCCCACAGCGCCTTCCTACAGAATCATGGTGCCCCCATGTGTTATAGAGTAGAACTGCTCCGTAAGGTTTTCCTGGCTGTAATCTTTACGAAAGCAGATCTCCAAGTCTTTCTTCTGCAGCCCACTGGGTGGGTTCGAACCTCCAACCTTTAGGTTAGTAATAAGCACAAATCGTTGTGTCACCCAGGGACCTTCCTGTACATGGTAGGGACTCAGTTAATGTTTGAGAAGAATCAAAGGTCATTTTAGGTAAGTAGTAAGGGGTAGGGCAGGGACTTAGCATTCATTCAACACACATTTATAGAATGCCTTTTAATTTGGTTTTAGTTCTGTTCCAACTTGCTAAAGAAATAAATTTAACATCTGCCTCAAAACACTAAGCAGTGTTTCCTTCAAAAGGATATCCTTCTGATAGAGAAAGAATGTTACCCTGTTTCCTTTGATCATTTTTTATTCCCTCTAAGTAAAATTCCTCAGTTCCTTCAGTGTCCCTGGGTGGTCCAAACGCTTGACACACTCAGCTGCTAACCAAGAGGTTTGAGGTTCAAGTTCACCCAGAGGCATCTTGGTGGAAATTCACTCCTTTGGACATTTGGATTATGGGTAAATCTCGAATAGTAAAAAGCAGAGTCTCAGGAAACGGTAGGGGAAATTCATGCCTTTGGACATCTATAGCTCTGTCTTGTTCACAGTCAGACCTGTTCAATGGTGCCACTTAGATGGTCGGGCATTTTGATTCCTAGAATTACTATAGTCGGAGGGTCTACCACCATGCTGAGACCATGGGCGATTTTTACATGCTGGAGCTCTGGGAATAGTCCGCAGGCCCGAAAATCCTGATGGGTGTTGCTGATGTCTGTATTGCCAGAAATTTAACACGTATCACTTTGTCTTCTCCCTGTCCATGGGCGGAGGCCAGCTTCTTCCTGTCCGGTATCAGGAAACAGTGTTAACCAAGGAGGATTTCTGTTGCCATGTGAGTCACTGTCGGAGGTTTTTCCATTACCTTGGAAGCAAACACATATTTCTAAGAAGAATTAGAAGTAGTTTCTCTGAAATGTTGAAATTTGTTTCTTAAAGAGAAAAAACAGTTGACACTTGATACAGTTAGTTGGGGCTTTTGCTTTGATCTTCTTTCTGGGCCAGCTTTCCTGTAAGCTACTGTTTGATCTCATTTTTTTTTTCTTTAAAGCCAAATGCTAGCAGCTCATCAGAGCCTCGGTCTTCAGAGATGGACGGAGTGGAAAGAACTTTGGATCATACAGATTCAAAGGGCCGTGTGACCTGTGGGGTTGCACAGAGCTCCTACCTCAGAAAGACCACACGCTTTGATGGTCTACTGTTGCCATATTGAAATTTCTAAATTTTAAGCAAGGGGCCCCATATTTTCATTTTGCTCTGGCTTCTGAAAATGATGTAGCTGGTCTTGACGGTAGGTTATCAGCACCACTGGGCTCTCCACACTGCAGCTCCACCACAGGTTCTCCCTAACCTTCCCCACATCTTTGTGTTTGTATCTTTATTGTTTGTGTGGTATTCTCTATTTGCAACCCTGTCTCATTTTCCACCCAACACCCTCCCCGATCTATTCTCTATCCTCCATTCTACTCTGTGCCCTGGGCCAAGGCTGGCTTATGGCCTCCATCCACCTCTCTGTCCTTCTGGGTCTCCTGCTGCAGAAAAAGTGGGACTTTCCCACTCCCCCCCACCATGAGGCAATATAACTGGAAACAAAGACCAGCCCCCTATTTAGGTAGTGACTTCCATAGTACCAATTGAGGAGGTCCAGAGAAGCTGGCCATCTTAATCTCCCCAAGGAACCACCATTATTTGAGGTTGAGGAATAATCTTTGTTGTTGTTGTTAGGTGCCGTCGAGTCGATTCCGACTCATAGCGACCCTATGCACAGCAGAAAGAAACACGGCCCGGTCCTGAGCCATCCTCACAATTGTTGTTATGCTTGAGCTCATTGTTGCAGCCACTGTGTCAATACACCTGGTTGAGAGTCTTCCTCTCTTCCGTTGACCCTGTACTCTGCCAAGCATAATGTCCTTCTCCAGGGACTGATCCCTCCTGACAACATGTCCAAAGTATGTAAGACGCAGTCTCGCCATCCTTGCTTCTAAGGAGCATTCTGGTTGTACTTCTTTTAAGGCAGATTTGTTTGTTCTTTTGGCAGTCCATGGTATATTCAATATTCTTCGCCAACACCACAATTCAAAGGCGTCATTTCTTCTTCAGTCTTCCTTATTCATTGTCCAGCTTTCACATGAACATGATGCAATTGAAAATACCTTGGCTTGGGTCAGGCGCACCTTAGTCTTCAAGGAGACATCTTTGCTTTTCAACGCTTTGAAGAGGTCTTTTGCAGCAGATTTACCCAATGCAATGCGTCTTTTGATTTCTTGACTGCTGCTTCCATGGCTGTTGATTGTGGATCCAAGTAAGATGAAATCCTTCACAACTTCTGCTGCTATTCATGAGGTTTTCACTGGTTAATGCTTTTCAGAATTAGACTGTTGGATCCTTCTTCCTACTCTGTCTTACCCTGGAAGCTCAGCTGAAAGTGTACTGTCCTCTTTGGAAGACCCTGCTGGTATCTGAATACCAGGGGCATAGCTTCCAGCATCACAGCAACACACAAACCCCGACTGTACAACAAACTGACAGACGTGGGGGGAATATCTTTCGAGAGTCCCTAATCATGGCTGTTTTAACTATTTATTGATGAGAAAATGAAAAACTTTCTGATGGACAAGTAGATCAAAATGATTCCAACAGAGCATAAATATACTCAGAGTAAGACAGCAGGACATCTTAAACACATGCCCAAATGACCTTTTAAGAAATAGTAGACCTTGTCTGATTGAGAGTTTGGGGATTTGGAAACCATATCTAAAGATCACATTTAATTGTAGAAGAAGAAAGGAAAGGAATCAATGTTGGGTAAATATTTAACATGTAATTTATTGTAAGGACATTATCTCCTTTAATCCCAAAACCTCTAATGAGGTAGTTATTGTTATTCCTGGTTTACAGATAAAGCAGGTGAAGCTCATGGCGGTTAAGATACCCAGCGCTACACAACTAGTAAGAGGTAGTTGGGTCTGATTTCAAAGCCTCAAGGATGCTCTTTCTACTACATCACATTGCTTCTTGAAATATCTTTTATTTTCATAGTGGTCATCAGTTTGCAAAGTTCTACACACCGTGTCTCATTTCAGCCTCATGATAGCTCTATGAGGCATCATGGTTACATGACGACTGAGGAAAGTGAAGCTCAGAGATTTCACAGCTGAGGCTTAAGGAGGGTTTTACAAATTCTTAGGGGTGGAAAAGACGTGAGCCTTGGTACATTTCCCACTGTACGCGGCAGACTCTCTACCTTAACGGTCCTCCAGTTTCTGCCTGTGTTCGAATCAACTGGAGGGCTTGTTAAAACGGATGGCTAGGCCCCACTCCCAGAATTTCTGATTCAGTAGGTCTTGGGAGGCTCCAAGATTTTGCACTTCTAACAGGGTTCTAGGTGATTCTAATGCTATTGGTGTGTGGGCTGTATGCAGGGGATCACTGCTTTACTGCGTAATGACTCTGGTGTTAATAGTTTCCTTCCAGCCAATTTTGGCTCCTGGTGACCCCATGTATTACCAAGTAGAACTGCTCCGTAGGGTTCTTTGACTCTAGTCTTTACAGAAGCAGGTCACCAGGCCTTTCATCCATGGCACTGCTGGTTGTGTTCGAACAGTCAAACTTTACGTTATTAAAACCCAAACCTAGTGCATTATTAGTTAAGTGCAACTTGTTTGCACCACTTAGGGACCTATAAGGGCTCCATCCTTCCTTATTTATCTATTTTTATATTTATACAACCGAGCTAAAACTTGCCGCATAAAGGACTGCCATGAAGATAAGAAGAATATGGAAACCCAACATTTCTGTTCCAGATTTTTTTAAGAAGCAAACTTTCTGTGATTATGTTTGTGACTCTTTTTCAGATTTTCCAAAGATCCATGCCAATTGTTCATTTCTCAGCATTAATTCCACAAAGGCAAAGTTCATAAAATGAAAATCAGCTTTTTTGGGAAGGGTCTTATAAGTAAAGCTTCTAGGGGTAAACAGTGAAGAGAATTTGAAACGTGTAATTTTGCTGCAACCCTAATTAGGAAGGCGGGGCCGCTTTGGAGAAGGCCAGTGACAGTATCTCTTTGCAAATTAGAGGGCACTAGTGCAGCTGCCTACGCTTTTGGAGTTTAGAAAATTGAGATTTCTTTCTGTTTTTAGCTAAAACTCACCGTGTTCTTGTGTTGTTGTTGTTAGGTGCCGTCGAGTCATTTCTGACTCATAACGACCCTATGAACAACAGAACGAAACAGTGCCCGGTCCTGCGCCACCCTTACAATCGCTGTCATGCTTGAGCCCATTGTTGCAGCCACTGTGTCAGTCCACCTCGTTGAGGGTCTTCCTCTTTTCCCCTGACCCTGCACTCCGCCAAGCATGATGTCCTTCTCCAGGGACTGATTCCTCCTGACAACATGTCCAGAGTATGTAAGACGCTGTCTCGCCATCCTTGCCTCTAAGGAGCATTCTGATTGTACTTCTTCCAAGACAGATGTGTGTGTCCTTATCTCTGACTTTCCTAATCTGGCACCCCCAAGCCCTCTGAGCTTCCATCCTGGTATTTCCCCACATGTGGCTGTCTGTACTCCATGGCTGTGCGGAAATGAGCCAGCAATAGTGTTCTCACCAAAGGGCCAGACGCCCTTGCATTTTCTCCAGTGCTAAGCAGACCTTTGATGCTGTCTGCTGTCCAGTATATGTGAGCATCTGCCAGCAACTTAGGCACTGGATTTGGCCTTGACTTTGACAGATGTAAGTGGACTTGTTATGAGTTCTTTTGACTGGGGATTCACAAGAACATCACCCTCTTCCCCGTGATTGGAGAGAGTGTAGCGTAGTGATTAATCTCTGAACTGCCTGGAGTTTCCCATTGCGGTGGAGAAGGCTACTTGTTTGCCAAGAACCATTTTGCCCCTAAAATCTCCCACTTTTTAGCTGGACATTTGACTTCTCAGTTAGAAGTTAGAGGCTACATTGACCGGCACACTGTGCAGCTTATACTGGCCTGGTGAATCAGTCCTGGGTAATGAGATGGGAGACCCAGCAATTTTCTTTTTTTGACTGTCTCCACATCTTGACCACAACAAAGAATGCGTGTGCAGTCCCTACCCTACCTCCATCCCCCTGGCCTTTTTCCCTTTACCACCGGTTCAGAGTGACGATGCAGTCCCCTGGGTTTCAGACCTGACATCCATGTTTTGAGTATCGCAGAACCTCACTACCAGTCCTAGACACCCTGTATGTGAGAGAAAGTGAACTTTCATTTTGTACAGGCCACTGCATCTTGGGGCCTCTTTCTTACAGCAGCTTAGTCTCTACCCCATCTGTTACAGTGTCTTACTAGCTGTCAAAACTTCAGCAAGTAACACATGTGTCTTAGTGTCCATAAAATGGCAATAATAATAGTACCTACCCCGGAGTGTGATTGAAAAGTTTAAATGTGTAAAGTGTTTAGAACCATGCCTAGAGCATAGTCACCGCCGTTGAGTTGATTCCAACTCATAGCGACCCTATAGGGCAGAGTAGAACTGTAGAACTGCCCCATAAGATTTTCAAGGCTGTAATATTTGCAGAAGCAGATTGCCTCATCCTTCTCCCACAGAGCGGCTGATGGGTTCAAACCGCTGACCTTTTGGTTTGCAGCCAAACCCTTGACCACGGTGCTACCAGGGCTCCTCAACCAGAGTGTATTAAGTGGAACTCTGGGGATGCAGTGGTTAAGAGCTCAGTTGCTGACCAAAAGATGAGCAGTTCAAATCCACCAGCTGCTTCTTGAAAACCCTATGGGGCAGTTCTACTCTGTCGTATATGGTCACTATAAGTCAGAATCAACTCGACGGCAACAGGTCTTTTTGGTTTTTAATATCAATATTAGTCATGATTCCTGATTGATTAAGCTTTGGAGCAGTTAGAGCTATCAGATGACTTTTCCACTAATGGAATCGTGAAACCCTTGAGGTAAAGTGTCTGCCTCATATGCTTGGGTTTCTGTCGTCATCATTGCTACAATTTACTAAATACCCTTATGGGGCAGGCACTGGAGTGCTGTGCTTTGCATGTGTTATATTTTCCTTTCATAACAGTAGGAGTTATTATAGCCATTTTATAGATAAGAAGTTAGAGGCTTAGAGCAGTAAGACACTTGTTCAGGATCACGCAAATACTAAGTTTGGAAACAGGAATCAAATTCAGATCTTTCTATCATTTTGTTTTTTTCTTCATAACATGACAGCTATCAATTTATTGCTTCTCAGCTCCACATTCACCCTTTCTTGCCTGCTCCTTGAGAATAAATGTGAGCCCTTTCCTTTGGCAATTGGCATGCTGTTAAGCTCTGTGATTGGAGGGTGCTGGAGAGGGAGACATTGCAGGAGGAAGGAGTCTTCCTTCTTGATCCTGGTGGCTCAGTCTCCAGGATCCTGGACAGCACACCTTTCTCCTCCACTGCTCAGCCACATTTCTCCAATGACGGGTGATGACAGGTGCGTGTAGGGTGCAGATTTCTCTAGCCTTTGACCGTGTGCTTTTTCTGCCTCTTGACTCAGGCAGCGGTGGTGTACCTAAAGTCCTAGTTCTGTGCCTCAGCCCTCATCTCAGCCCCACGTCTGTACATGTAGTGGGCTCACCACCTAGTAAGCCCATGTCTGACCTTCCCTCGGCATTCCAGCCTCCTGCAGCCATCCTAACCTAAGTTGTACACAGAAGTGCTCTAGGTTTGCTCCAGGGCTCCCAGTTCTGGCAATGCTGCAGCAGGACCACAACACCTTTTGCATGCCTGCTTGCCCTTGGGTCACCTTGGCTCTCTCCTGCATCTGGAACAGTTGTTCCTGTAGCCTTGCCCAACTCAAACACCTTGTGCCCAGGCCTTCCACCTGCAGCAGGGCTCCCACTCTCTCTGCATGCCCACCCACTGGCCTCCACTTACCTGCTCCCAAGATGGTTGGTGCTGCTTGCTTGGCGACTCTGGCCTGTGTAACCCACCAAATTTCACCATCTAATGGACTGTAATGGTGCCTTCTTCAATGAAATCTGAACCCCAGCCTTGGGGAGGGGTCCCCCTTTTCAGGTTGGTCCTTCCTTGTGCTGTCCCTCAGCTCAAGAGTACCCCTTAGAGTTCTTTTTCCATCTTTGAAGTTAACCTCCTACCATAGCTTAATAATTCCTGATATATGCCCCCCGTGTGGTTTCTTCGAAAAGGCGCTCCTTTGGAAACTCTGTGAGGCAGGTCTACTCTGTCCTATAGGGTCGCTATGTGGGTGGTTTCTTCACAGTTGTACCCAGAATGATATCTGTGCATTCTTCTCTCTCCTCTAATCCTTAAGATTAGCAGTATATCACAGTCATTAAGACCATGGGCTCTCCAAGGTCTCAGAGCAAAAAATGGCAGAGCCAGAACTTAAACTCGGATTTCTCTGAAAACAAAGCCCATGTTTTTTAAAACTGGGCAACTTCACCTACTCAACAACAGCAGCAACAACAACAACAACAAAAAAAAGAGGCCTTGGCCTCCTCTATCTTGAGACCAGAAGAACCAGGTGGTGCCCGGCTACCATTACCAGACATTCTGATCAGGGTCATAATAGATGGATCCTGATAGAATGGGGCATGGGGGATGTGGAACAGCACTTCAGATTCTCAGTGAACCCAGACTTACTGGACCCTTCGAGACTGGAGGAATCCCCAAGACTATTGCCCTGAGACACTCTTTAAACCTTGAACAGAAGCTATCCCCTGAAATCACCTTTTACCTAAATATTAAAAAAGAAAAAAAGTAGGTTAGCTCAAAAAGTAAAGAATTCCACCTTTGAGAACCGAGCTCTTTAAAAAATTACCTGTATGAGACCAAATGGACAAGTTACTGTAAAGCAGAGATGATTAGTTTGGGAGGCAGTGAGTCTAAATTAATGGGAGTGAAACATCTAGATTGGAAATAATGAGAATGTTGACACCTGTGAAGAATGTAACCAGTGTCGTTGAACATTATTTATAGATATTGTTGAATGGGAACCTGTTTTAATGTGTCTAAACCAAAAAACCAAACCCATTGTGGTCAAGTTGATATATTTTCACTAAAAAGGCAATTAAAAAAAAAAAAAGGGATATATGCTCTTCAGCCAGAACACCCTGGGTGGGAATCTGGGCACTGCCACTTACTAACTAACCATGTGATGGTAGGAAAATTACTCCGCTTCTCTGTACCTCATTTCTTCTGCTGTAAAATGGGGGTGATTAGAAGAATGGCTTCTTTACACCCTTGTTTGAAGATGAAATGGGTTACCATTCATAGAGTAAACCATACAATTCTTAGACCCCGCTTGTTACATGCTCCTTCACAAGGAACTTCCATGTAGAGGGCCTAGCTCACCAGCTCTCCCAGCGGATTTGTTCTTTATTCTTATTCCAACATCCAGCTAAGAAATATTAAAGATGTCTTAAGGAAGCAATATTTTTCTGCTTATTCATCTTGGTGGTTCTTCTCATTACTATAACTTTGGGAAGCTGAAGAGTTGACTGTAAAATCAGAATAAAAAACAAAAACAAAAAACCAAACCAGTTGTAGTCTAGTCGATTCAGAACAGTGGTATTTAAATAATTTTCAATGGAATATGGTCCAGGCCAATTTTTTTGTGAAAAGTCAAATATTAAGTCAGAATAAAGCTTAATGTGTTATGGAACTTTATTAACAGAAAGGACTATAATGAAAAAAAGAAGTTAATTAGCTTTCAAAGATGTGTTGCCAGAAGCTTTGGGATAGAATCCAATTGTTTTGGGCTTGAGGGAGAACAGGTATTGTTTTAAGCCACCATGTTTGTGGTAATTTGTTACCTAACAAAGAAAACAACTCCTACAGTGCCGATGGGGGTGAGCTCAGCAGAGCTTCTTTCTGTCTTCCTTCAGGGAGGGCGCAGAGCGCAGAGATTAAGTACTGGGTCTCTGAAGCTGGGACTGCCTGATTTTGGAAATTGAACTCTGTCACTTACTAGTTGAATAAAGTAAGCATCTGTTGGGGACAATGATTGTGCCTCCGGCACCTGGAGAATTCAACGAGGGGCTGTATTGTGAAGCACCTGGCATGGCCCTGGATGTAGTAAGTACTTAATCATTTCTGACTATTTCTATATCATAAAACAGCACTCAGATGTAATGGGTACACATCAATTTGGTTTTCTCAATTGTTACTATCTTTAAACACCACCGTTCTGTCCAGGCTAGAAATCATCCCCTCAAAGGAGTAGTGCTAGGCGTGGATGCAACGTGGCCATGGATGGAATATTCCGGTCAGTTACATGCCAAAGAGGGATGAGAACAGCTGAAAAGTTCTTCGAGTGCCTTGAACTATGGCCATGGGCAAACAGACACTAGACAAATAGCTGGAAGTTAAAACGGCGGAGCCGAGACTTTGACTTGTCTAGACAAGCTTTACTTTTTCTCCTGGTGCACATTTTTATCCATGGATGACCCGCTTGGGTGCAGATCATGGAAAGCTTTAAAAGGTGTGAAAGAGCCAGCTTTTTGCTGCAGTGGATGGAACAAGGGGTTTTGAGCAAAGGATTAGGAACCCCACTTGAAGAAATGCAGCCTGTGCAAGGAGAGCCGTTTCCCGTAGAGAGACAGCTGGAGGGATGCTCATGGGATGTAAGGTTAAATAAACTCCTTCAGTAATTTTAATTGATTTCTGTAAAAACATAAAAAAAAAAATTGTTACCATCTTCAAGCTCTGCGCTTGCATAAACCAGTTGCCGTCGAGCTGATTCTGACTCCTGGCAGCCCCGTTTGTGCGTCAGAGAGAACTGTGCTCCACGGGGTTTTCAGTAGCTGATTTTTGGAATTAGATCACCAGGTCTTTCTTCTGCGGTACCTCAGAGCAGGCTCAAACCACCAACCTTTTTGTTAGCTGAGCACATGAGGCATCTGCATTACCCAGGGGCTCCATGTACTTGCATACTGGTTGGTAGATAACCACTGCCCCAAGATCTCTGAATTCCCCTTGCTCTGTCCTATTCCTCAGACATCCTATGCCCGTGCCTCCTCTGGGCTCTCCAGACTGCTCAGGAGCAAGAAAGTTAAGGGGTAACTCCGGACACAGCAGGGGCTCTCGGGAGCCTTGGTGGTAAGGCCGGTCACAGTTCTTATTGACCCTGCTGGGCTGTACCAGGTGGTAACTACTTTCTGTATCATCCATGGCCACAGGGGTCTGTTTTCATGGGGGAAAGAGGCAGGAAATTGTTCCAGGCATGATGTCTGTTCTCTAGGCAGGTAGGAAAGGAAGCAAAGGGGTAGTAGAAGGGCCCTGGGTATGTGGGGCAGTGATTGTGAGCTTGCCTTCTGCATAGATTCACTGAGGATATGCCCTGGTCATTACCAAGGCTATTTTTAATGGTCACATGTGTTGTACAAATTATGAAACACACTTCACGAGGACAGATTGGAGACATGGTGAAAGTTGCCAATGTTATGAAAAGATGTGATTCCTGATAGTTCCAGGAAATTGTGGTCAGTCCTAGAGGTTTGAAATTTGAGACACATATAAAAATCGAAACACACATGAAACTATCAACACCGTCATTTCCCAGTTATTTTAAAATGGTTGTGGTCCAAACTAGATATGAGACGTTTGCATGTGAGAAAATGTGGTGTACTTGAGAAGCATGCTCAACCACTTTCGACCTCAGTTTTCTTGTCAGTAACATTTGAATTATAATGATTCCCAGCTCATTGGACTGGGAGGTTTAGATTGTAACATGTATGAGAAAATGCACCAAATTGCACAGTGCTTCATAAATGTTATCAAGGTGAGGTTCAAGTGACAACATTTCGGCATAAAATTCTGACAAAGTAAGGTTTCTTTTAAACCAAATCAGATGTAACATATGGTAGATATTTCCTAACAGCACAAGTACAAAATTAGTAAATCCACATTTCAGTCCACTTGGGTTAGATTAACAAACCTTCAAACTATCAATGAGTCCGTGGAAAGAAATGCTTGACTTGCAGCTTAGCTTCCTTCACAGAAACTATTACGGCAATGTCAAACACATCCATTTATATTTCGGCATTCAGCTCTTGCCCTTCCGATGACAATCCAGACTCAGTACTTGATTCTAATCAGTATTCCCCCCTAGTGCTCTGAGCGACAGACCCAAGAGCCCCAGATCCTGAGAAGACAGCCTTAACTGAAAGTCTGTCTTGCATGAACATATTCCAAATATGTTCGCTAAGATATTCTTTGAGTATGAAGCTAGGGTTATGGTTGTCCATGGGCTGGGGTGGAGGTAGGAGTGAGGTGAAGAGAAAACTGCCAGTGTCCTCGGACAAATATTCTGTTGATTGACTGTGTCAGCTAGTTACAGTCCCAAAAGTTTGGTTCAAGTGCTCCCATCTGCAAATATGAAAATACAGATCTAATTTTTTTGTGCTAGGCACTGATCTAAATGTTTTACAAGCACTATCTTGTTTAATCACTGCATTTCTATGAAGTAAGTACTATTATCTGTTAAGAAAGGTAACAGGGTCTGGATTTTACCTACTTACAAACTAACAAGTTCACCTGTTATTGTTTCAGGGATGCTGGCAGAAGACATGACACACCTGGGTCAGAGACAAAAGACTTAATTATCCACAAGAAAAGCAGTAGCCTGAGCTTCATGTCTGTTTGTGTTGGTTCCCCATGCCCTTGAAGTCCCACAGGGGACAAGCAAATGGCCTATAATGGATGCCTGCACTGAGGAGCATGAAATGTCACAGAGTCCCTGCTGCTATGCTAAAGCAGAAGCTGGCCTGCTCTTCACTCAGGAGATGTTACCTCATCCCTCAAGTTGCTCCCTGTGAAAGTAACCTTGAGAAATGGCCTGGGTAAAAAGCCCCAGGGTGTTAATTCTTGGCATACCCAGCAAGAACCTGCAGGGGTACTCAGGGCAGATTGTCTCTCCCAACATTATTTGATTGATTGATTGATTCTTATTGTGCTTTAAGTGAAAGTTTATAATTCAAGTCAGTTTCTCATATAAAAACTTACACACACATTGTTATATGACCCTAGTTGCTCTCCCTACATGTGACAGCACACTCCTTCTCTCCACCCTGTATCTCCCATGTCCATTCAACCCTCTCCTGTCCCCCTCTGCCTTCTCATCTTGCCTCCAGACAGGAGCTGCCTACACAGTCTAGTGTCTATTTGAGCTAAGAAGCACACTCCTCACCAGCATCATTTTATGTCTTGCAGTCCAGTCTAACATTTGTCTGAAGAATTGGCTTCAAGAATGGCTCCAGTTCTGGGCCAACAGAGAGTTTGGGGACCACGACCTCTGCGGTTCCTCTACTCCCAGTCAGACAATTAAGTCCAGTCTTTTTACTAGAATTTGAGGGCTGCATCCCACATTTCTCCTGCACCATCAGGGTTTCTCTGTTGTGTTCCCTGTCAAGGCAGTTATTGGTGGTAGCCAGGCACCATCTAGTTCTTCCAGTCTCAGACTGATGGAATCTTTAGCTTATGTGACACTTTCTGTCTCTTGGGCTCATGTTTTCCTTGTGCCTTTGGTGTTCTTCATTCTCCTTTGCTCCAGGTGGGTTGAGACCAATTGATGTATCTTAGATGGCCACTTGCTAACTTTTAAGACCCCAGACTCCACTCATCAAAGTGGTATGCAGAACGTCTTCTTAATACACTTTGTTATGCCAATTGACCTAGATGTCCCCTGAACCCATGGTCCCCAGACTCCCCCCCCTGCTACTCTGTTCCTCAAAGTGTTTGGTCATTATTCCCATCTTATATTTGAGGAAACTAAGGCCCAGAGATTAAGCAACATTTCCAAAGCCACACAAGTATTAAATGTCAGAGCCTGGCTTTAAACTCACGGATTGTGCTCTTAATTACTGCATTATATGTACTAGCTATCAAGTTGTGTGCCAGTGCGAAGGGCAGAAATAGACTGTAAGGTGCTAAGTTGGTTGTGTGATCTGGTTCCGAAAGAAGCAAAGCCAGAGACAATCCAGAGTAAGCAGTAGGTACCAGGCAAGGGAGAGCATTCAGAGTTGAAAGAGCCAGCCTAAAATATAGTGGCCCCGACTGAGTGGGAGCCAGAGGAGCAATAGTGAGGCCCCAAGATTGCAGGAGCCAGAGCAGTGGGGCTGCCAGCTCAGAACCGAGCCAGCTCCAGCCTGGGAGCAGGGCTGCTTGAGGGCTTTGCCCCTGCAGAGCTCCATCAGGGTACCCAAGACCGTTGTGAGGGAAGGCTTCCTCTATAATTCTCTTATCTCTTTTAACTCAACTTACATTCTGTATTATTTTAACTTAAAAACTTTTATTTCTAATTTCAAGTTATATGCATAACTTGGAAAAATTAAAATACAGAAGAATATAAAGAAATACAACAAAGATTGCCGTAATCCCCCGACCACCACCCTGGGCACCAATATTAATATTTTGCTGGTGATGGGGTCTGCTTTGCATGAGGGAGAGGGTCAGAGGTCGTCAGATGGGGTAGTACGGGGCTGGACCGTTGGCTGGAGAGCCACGAGGCTGAAGGTGACATGAAGAAGGCAAGGGTTACGTCTCTCTAAGACTCAGTAACAATGTGCCGTGCCTTCTGGCCGAAGTGCGGTTGTCCAACATTTGTGTTTAAATTTTGATGGAGTCTCTGTTCTTAGTGCTTCACAAAGCCTGGCTCTGTTCCCATCTCATTGATTCATCGCTGGCCTCATGTGTGCTGTTCCGGAGTGTTGCATCGGACAGTGACATTTCCCACGTACATGTGGCAGGACCAAGTGCTCCGTAATATCACTGGAACTTCTGTGAGGGAAGCTCTGGCCACGCAGGGCATTTTCTGAAATACAAGGGCCAGATTTCTCAGTGGGAGCAGCCCAACATTTTTCTTTTTCCTCCTGGGTTGCCGGGCATTTTGATGAGGCACGGATGTGACCCAGTGATCTCAAAAATGATCCCTTCCTAAGCACGTTGTGATAAGCAGTGCAATTCCTGACCCTGAATACTCACAGAGTCTGAGCAAGAAATGCATATATTTTTGGCTGGAAAAGATAAAAACCAGTTGAAGCTCACAGCACATATGGAAGCACTCCCTTTTCTGAAACCACACAAACTGTAAGAAAAATTGCTCTCACTAACCATGTAATCCAAAGCATTTTCACATGAAAATTGTTTTTCCAGTTAGGGGGCTGGGGGAATGTGGATTTAACTGCTGCCAACAACGAAAATATTTCACATGGCAGCTTTGGACAACTCTATTTTCTCAACAAGGCTTTTTTACAGCATAGAGCCTGTTTTTAAATGCGTTTATAGTCAATATCTGGGGTTTCTGTTAATATTAAGAAATGAGAAGTTATTACAAGCCCACCAGTGTGTTCATGTACATTTAGCAAAATCACAATAGAACATTTCAACATCATCTTCATGTCATCGTTATTTTTATTATGACTTTTATTATACTCCTCCATTAAGACTAAGTGTAATTTCAGGCATTTGGAGGACAGCAGTATCTGCAATCCTGCAGAAGACCTCTCAAAGCTCAACTAGAAACGGCCATTCATCACATGGCTAAGCAGGACAGAAGTACGGCCCGTGCCACAGCTGAGATTTTAGTCCAGGGATATCTTTTTTTTTTTCTCCTACATGTCTAGTGGAAACCCTGGTGGTGTAGTGGTTAAGAGGCACAGCTGCTAACCAAAAAGGTTGGCAGTTCGAATCTACCAGGCACTCCTTGGAAACCCTATTGCGCAGTTCTGCTCTGTCCTATTGGGTCACTCTGAGTAGGAATCGACTTGAATGCAATGTTTTTTTCCCCCCCCTCATGTGTCTAATGGCATTTTGTGTGTGTGGTGGGGAGGGGGGGTAAAAATTTATACAGCACGATATACAGCAATATACCAATTTTTACCTGCGCAATTCTGTGACATTGATTACATTCTTCAAGTTGGGCAACCATTCTTGCTCTGTTTTTCCAAATTACCCCACCACCAGGAACACACATTCAATTCATTCTAAACAAAAACTTCCCCTTTTCCCTTCTCTCCTGCCCCTGGTAACCACTAACAATTTTTGTATTCTATACTTGCTTACTTGCTTATGGAGCCCTGGTGGCGCAGTGTTTAAGAGCTTGGCTGTTAACCAAAAGTTGGTGGTTCAAATCCACTAGCCACTCCTTGGAAACCCTATGGGGCTGTTCTGCCCTGTCCTATAAGTTTGCTGTGAGTTGGAATCAGTTCGCTGGCAAAGGGCATATTTGATTATAGCTTGTGAGATCATACAGTATTTGTCCTCTTGAGACTGGCTTATTTCACTCAGCCTAATGTTTTCTAGGTTCATCCAGGCTGTGGCATATCCAGAAATATTTTTAATTTAAGTAGATCCTAATAATAAACCCAAATCTACTCTGAACCTTCCCTTCAATTAAAGGCAGAGGTGAGTGACTATTTATTCTATGGCTCTACCTTAAAAACATTCTGAAAACAACCATGGCTCGCTACTTCCACTACTATCCTGGTTCAAGATACTCAATAGCCTATCAACTGTTCTCTCAGCTTTCATTTTTGCCCTCCTGTGGTTCACACTTCAGAACAGCAGCCAAAATTATCCTTTAGAAACGTAAGTCTGATTTGTCATTCCCTTCTTGGAATCTTCCATAGGTTTCTAAATCACTTAGAACAAAATGCAAAGTCATCATCAAAGCTGTACATGACATAGGCCCTAGCTACCCGTGGACCACCTCTCACTGCTCCTCCCAGCTTTCGCTGGGGTCCAGCCACGCCAGCCCCCTTGCGGCTCCTCATATGCACCAGGCTCATGCCTACTCAGTGGCTTTTGCATTTCCCAATTCCTCTGCCAGGCACGTTCTTCCCTCAGGTACTGGTGAATCAAGGTCCATCAATTTATACATAAAAAACAAAAAGTCAAACCCTTTGCTGTCATGTTGATTCTAGAACTGCCCCATAGGGTTTCCAAGGAACTGCTGTTGGATTGGAACTGGCAAACTTTTGGTTAGCAGCCGAGCTCTTAACCACTGTGCCAAAGGACACCTGTATGTAAACTAGTTCTCCCGTCGCTATTGCCAGCTTCAGTGTCTTTATTTCATTTCTCACAATTTGATTATTTCTATAACGCCTGTCTCTCCATTAGAATATACGCTCCTCAGGCATTCAGGCTTTGTTTGGTCTTCAGCCCTTTGAGCGATGCCCAATGCCCGGCAGATAATAGATGCCCAAGTCAGTATTTGTTGAATAACTTACAAAAAATTCTTTGTTGTATTAAAGATAATTGCTTCAGAGAAGTGTTCTCTGAAAGCCTGGATTTTACGAATTCATGTATGAACATGTAAATCCAGGATGTATACGTGTATATATATTTTAAAGTGAAATGTAATCTGGGAAATGGTTGTCTCCTAACAAGAAAGATCAGGAAGAACAATAACAACAAAAATGCCCATAAAACAGCATTACTGGGAAGTTTTGTAAACAGCTGTTGGTGCTTAGTTCAGCAGCTGGTTTTTCTGAGGATACATGCACTTGTGGCTTAAATTTTATTATGCATAGATTTTTTTTTTCCACCAGTGAAAGTGTCCTTTGTACGACATAATTAAACACATGAAAGCTTCATGATGTTCTGAAGGGAGTGGCAGGACTTCCAGCTGCCCCATCACTTGAACAAGTTTGAAAACTGTTGGGTAAGGATGTGTTTAGTTGTTCAACTTTGAGGAGAGTGGGCTGATGGGAAAGGCAACAACCTCATGGAATTGAGGAATTACCATGCTAACGGTTCCTGACAGCTTTTTCTCATTTATTTTAGGATGATTTTATGCCTCTGAGAAGATCGAGAGTGATAGCATCCTTTTTTGGGATATATTTCAGAAGTGGTTCCTTATTGAAACATGCCTTCCCTGGAGTTGAGTTTGGGCTAAAGGGAGGGTAATTAGTGAGAAATTGTAGGAAGGTAACCAGGTGGTCCCCCACATGTATTTCAGTTTGTCATGCTCGTACTGTGGGGGCTTGTGTGTTGCTGTGATGCTGGAAGCTATGCCACTGGTATTCAAATACCAGCAGGGCAGACAGGTTTTAGCTGAGCTTCCAGACTAAGACAAACTAGGAGGAAGGACCTGGTGGTGGTCTATTTCTGAAAAGAATTAACCAGTGAAAATCTTATGGATAGCAGCAGAGTACTGTCTGATTTGGGGCTGAAAGATGAGTCCCTCAGGTTGGAAGGACTCAAAAGATGACTGGGGAAGAGCTGCTTCCTCAAAGTGGAGTTGACCTTAATGATGTGGTTGGAGTCAAACTTTTGGGACCTTCATTTGCTTATGTGGCATGACTCAAAATGAGAAGAAACAGCTGCAAACATCCATTAATATCGGAATGTGAATGTATGAAGCATGAATCTAGGAAAATTGGAAATCAACAAAGATGAAATGGAACACAAAAACATCGATATCCTAGGCATTAGTGAGCTGAAATGGCCATTTTGAATCAGACAGTCATGGTCTACTATGCCAGCCAGGAATGACAACTTGAAGAGCAATCGTGTTGTATTCATCACCAAAAAGAATATTGATGTTGGAGAAGAATAGTGAATATACCATGGACTGCTGAAAGAATGAACAAATCTGTCTTAGAAGGAATACAGCCAGAATGCTCCTTAGAAGCAAGGATGGTGAGACTATGTTTCATATATTTTAGACATGTTATCAGGAGGGATAGGTCCCTGGACAGTAACATCATGCTTCGTAAAGTAGAGGGTCAGTGAAAAAGAGGAAGACCCTCCATGAGATGGATTGGCACAGTGGCTGCAACAATGGGCTTAAGCATGACAAAGATTGTGACGATGGTGCAGGATTGGGCAGCATTTCCTTCTGTTGTACATAGGGTCACTATGAGTCAGACCTGACTCAACAGCACCTAACAACAACAACCAGGTAGTATGAGCCCTGGTGTCGTAATGGTTAAGTGCTGGGCTGCTAAATTGAAGGTTGGCAGTTTGAAACCCACTTGGTGGCTCTGTGGGAGATAGACCTAGTGATCTGCTCCCATGAAGATTACAGCCTAGAAAACCCTATGGGGCGATTCTACTCTAACATATGGGGCCATCCTGAGTTGAAATTGACTTGACGTCACCTAACAATAACATCCAGGTGGTTTTGGCACCGGGTCAGAGGAGCTTTGAGGAAAATATATTTGTAGACCGCTCTGCTATTTTCAAAGCCTGTCATCTCTACAACAGTATGAAGAAGTGCACGGAAAACTGTGAAGGAAATTTTAAGAATGTACTCAAGGTGCAAAGCTAATAAATGGTTAGAACTTACACCCACTGTGCTGCCATAGTGCCAAGCGCAGCCTCAGGAACCTTCTCAGAGTTCTCCAGGGTTCTTCTGGGGGTTAATATCAGTCAGTGAACATGTGCTGGATTCCTGGTGTGCTGTATACTGCCCCTGAGGTCCTCCTATCACTTCCTAAAGGCATGATATGAAATCAGGAAATGATCAGGGGTCAAGGCTACATAACCAATGGTTGAAGTGGGGAAGGGATGAGCAACAAGGGCTTTGAGGTTGATTAAAGTACACTGCAGTGCTGATCTTTTTGAGGGATATATTCTGAGAGTTCCACTAACCACTAAATGCTCAAATTCCACTATAACATATAATTTTCCTCATAAAATTCAATAACACATAACTGAAAATTTTAAGTGGCCCATTCAGATCCTTAATGGTTCTATAAAACAGGATGAAAGTCATTTATAAAGCTATAAAGATAATTTCTGGCTAGAGCACATGCTAAAATCTTTTTACAAACTTTTTTTTGTCTCTGTCACAGATATGAACTGTCTCCAAAGTCAACATTCCACTCTTATATTTGTCCAAGGCTTTTATTTTCTGGTTACAAATCGTTACCTTCTTAGGTGAGATCACTATCTCTTAATTTCTATCATCAGAACTAGCAACCGACTTTTTTTTTTTTAAGGAACTTTTTAAAATTTTTTCCACAAAAACTAAGTCTCTTTCCTTCTCCCCACCATTCCTCAGTTAACAAAGCCATCTTTTGCAGGGCCACACGCCTCTTTTGTTTGAAAGATTAGCTTCCCAAATATGTATTGATTTAAATTTGTGCCTCTGAAAGATGACAAGTCATTTCAACCTTGGAGGTGGCTCTCAAATACCAGAAATTGCCAAAGTTCAATTGGCGAATGATCCTACAGTCAGAGAAAGCTTTATTGAGGATGTGGAGCCTGAACTGTGCCTGGAAGGGTTTGGAAGCTAGATACAAAGAACTGCATCAACAACGGCGACAGAATACTGACGTGGAGCAAAACAAAATGGTGCGCTGTGTGGGGTGGTGCTGGGGAATACATGTTGGAGAGGAAAGATTAAGAAATTCAGGCTGGGTGGTAGAGTAGTTCCTTTTATGGCATACGCATGAGGAGGAGGTTACTGTTTGGATTTTGTGTGTTGGGAAAGGTGGAGCCACTCTGAGGTCAGGCTCTGGGAAGTGATGATGAAAAACACTAATGGGTAAGAAATATGATTTCTAAAAGGTTGTGTATCACCAGGAAGCCCCCCATTCATGGCGAAAAGTGGAATTTAGAACATTCCTGTCTCTGTGTGCTTACAGAGGTCCAACTTGTTCCCTTTGATCATGTTGAGAGACAGTTGGGAATGCGTAGTGGAAAACCAGCTGAACAGCCTTTGATCATGTGTTTAACAACGCACCTTTGAGCTGGGTCAGGGTGGAGAAAACTTAAGTTCTGTATAAACTCTCATTTTGGAGAGCATTCTTTTCTTCGGCAGTGTGTCCAGCCTGCCTCTGGACCCACCTCCATCGCCTCTTTGAAGCTCGTAGGAGATTGCAGCCACGTAGAAAGGGAGTCCAAGTTACATTCCACGACAGCCGAACTTGGGACCAAAATATGCTGACTTCCTGGCATACCCTGAAATGAGCTCCAGAAATTGGAAGGAACTGATTTCCTTAAGGTCCATGGAAAAAATCTTGTGGAGCCTTCTCCACCCTTTAAGAAAAATAGGTTTCCCAGCTTATGTTTTTATTTGATCAGCATGGTCAATTTTTTAGAAAGATTTCTAGTTGCCTACCAGACTAGGCTGTGGGGCCACTAAAGTAATGATGATAATAATGCTAACTAACATTTGTTGAACATACAAAATACAGGTCCTGTGTTAAATACTCTACCTACATTATTGCTTTTAAATCTCATGACAACCCTGTAGTACAAGGTTTATTATCTGTATTTTGTAGATGAGGGAACCACAGCTCAGAAAAGCTAAGTAATTTGTCGAAGGTCAAGAAACTAGTAGGTAGTAGGCCTACAGATGTGGTGTGCTGGTAAATATTTAACAAACAGTTCTTGGGGCAGGGACTGGGTTTTGATCTGTGCCATTTGCTGATTTCTGTGGCGTAAGTATTCTCTCCATGGCTGACTGCAAGCTATGAAATCTGGCATTAATCAGTCCACAAATTTCCTGAAAATTTAACAGAGTCGGTAGGAACAAGCTCTAGCACACCACTACCTACAGACTTTTCTGGGCCTTAAGCCCTTCTTTTTAGCTATTTTATTATCCTGGCTTAAGTGCGTTAGAGGAAAAAAAGAAACAGAGTCATCAGATTATTGAAGCTAGGTAAAGTAGGGCAGAATACTAAACCCAAACCAAACCAGTTGCCAGTGAGTTGATTCCAACTCGTGACGATCCCCTGTGTGTCTGAGTAGAACAGAGCTCCATAGGGTTCTCAACGGCTGTGACACCTGGGAAAAGATCACCGGACTTTCTTCCAAATACCCTCTGTGTGGACATGGTAAATGTTTAAGCTTTTGTTTAGCAGCTGAGTGCGTTAACCGTTTGTACTACCGAGGACTCCAGGGCACAGTAGCAAGGTATAACGATTAACATAATCATGATTTTCCTTTTGTGCCTTTTTTTTTTCACTTTGAAGGATTTTTTAACATCTTTTCTAACTTTCACATCTCTGTGCTGTCATGCATTCTTCCTCTTCCCCAATCAAAATGAGGCTGGTAATCTTTGTGGTTGTAGGAGCCTGTGATGTTTGAAGCTGAACTAATAACTGTTTCTCTTAAGGGCATTTTATAAGCCAGGCAGTTTACATATGTTATTTCTAATCATGTCATCAGCCCTGCAATGTCCGTTGTATAAATGATGACATTGAAGGGCATAGAGAGGTTTAAGTAACTTGCCCATGCCCATCTAAGTCTGTCTGACCCACCAAAAAACCAAAAACCCATTGCCATCGAGTCAATTCTGACTCATAGCAAACCTAGACTCATAGACTGACCCATGCTCTGAGCTTTTCTCCACAATGCTATGCTGCCTCACTGTTTCCATGTACCCTTATTTGTCAAGGAGGCATTGGTGAAGCCCACAGAAACGCATGCTATCTTTGTTCGATCTTTTCTCCCGCTTTAGATGTTTCAGCTGGTTGTGTTTTCCATGAATGGCCTCAGCAGTATTTACAGCACCACACATTTTCCCAGAGCCTTGTCACTCCACAGGAAGAGGCAGAGTCTCTTTCCTCTTCCCTTGAGACTGATCAGAACTCTGTGGCTGCCTCAAAAAATAGAACATGATAGGAGTTTCTCTGCATGACCTCTGAGACTGGGTTACAAAACAATATGACTTTTGCCTCTTTCTCTCTCTGGTCCTTCATGCTGAGATGCCAGCCCCAGTACTGGGAAGAAGCCCAAACTAGCCCACACATAGAGAGGTCCATGTGAAGAGAAATTGAAGCCTTCAGTCAACAGCCAGCATGAACCACCAAACTTAAGAGTAATGAACCTTTAGACAATTCCAGCCCCAGCCTTGGAGTCATCCAGCTGACAGCCCAGACATCAGAAAATAGAAAACATCCTCCCTTACTATACTCTGTTCAAAATCTTAACCCCCCCCAAAAAATTTCTTAAATATAATCAAAGTTATTTTGCACCACAAACTTTTGGAGTAATTATTACAAAGTCATAGTGCTTGGCACAGATGTTGTCTTATCTGAAGATAAGAGGGTGGTCTCACAGAACTTTAGCCCTCATCCAAATGTTAAAGCATGCCAGAGAGCAAGTGGGGGAATGATGGGAATATGGCAGGCACTTAGGGAACGGTGGGGACAGGTGACAGAGGGGAAGGAGTGGTAAGAAGAGAACTAGCCTTCACTCAGAATGCCACGTTTCAAATGGAACCTAAAGAGAGCGTGCCACACTGAATGGGTCTTAAACAGTGCTAAAATTTAATCTGTACAGAACAATTTTCAGAACACAAGTCCTTTATTTATTTATTTATTTAAACAGTAAATCTGAATATTTATCATTCACCAAGCATCGTGCTAGACTCTGAGGCTGCAAAAGAGATCATGATCTCTGTCCTGGAATAGCTTAGAGCCTAAGTAAGAAGACAGGTCTATGAATAGGCAAAATATAATACTTGATAAGTGATTTCAAGAAGATTCAAACAAGGAATTCTTAGGAAGCAGAGGAGAAACGATTATGTGGGAGATTCAGAGAAGGCTTCACAAGAGAAGATGACATTTGATCTGAGTCTTAAAGGCTGGATAGGAGTTTGCCAAGGGAAGAAAGGGAAGGGAGACCATTCTAGGCAGAGGTACTTGTATGAAAAATGTATCAGATGGTGTATTGGGTATAATCAGTGCTACTCTAGTCCAGGCAGATTTTTAATACCATTGCATGGTAGATGATTTGGTGGACATATTTCCACCCTTGACCTAATTAGAAAGTTATTTTCTTTCTGAAACAGTGCAGCATGAAATTTTTCCATTGCTGAGGTGGGGGAATGATATAGAACACAGTGGTAACAGGAATAATTGCTCAGGAACCAAAAGCCGTGGGCCATGCAAAAAGAAAGAGAAGTCATCCCAGCCCAATGCATTGTAAAAGACATTTTTATTCCATTTGTTAGACAAACAGTTTCAGGTGACAAGCAGGGTTCACAGTGAGCTTAGAGCAATGGCAAAAAGTAAGTGGGGGATTTTCTGCAAGCAAGATGCAAGAAAGCAGTCTTCTCAGCGAGAATAGCCTGGGACAAGAACATCTGAGTGTGCACAGAAGAGAATCAGCTGAGCCTTGACTTCTGTAACTGTCATGCCCAGGCAGAGATAAGTCTCTAGTGACAAGTTTTCTCCAAATCTTGGCAAAAGATTACACAATCCTTAGAAAGAAGAAATTGAGCGCTGAGATTATAAACCCATTGCATCAGAGCAATTTTTGCTATATTTAATTAGATTAACTGAACTATATTCTGCATAGTGTTCCCATATTGTGGTATCAGATGGGTTATGCTCAGCTAACACTCAATTAATGTTGTCTCATTAAATCTGAACCCAGATGTAAATCTATCCACCCACGGTCATCTGATGTTCAACAAGGGCCCAAAATCCATCAAATGGGGAAAAGACAGTCTTTTTACCAAATAGTGCTGACAAAACTGGATATTCATCAGCAAAAAAATGAAACAGGACCCATGCCTCACACCATACACAAAAACTAATTCAAAATGGATCAAAGACCTAAATATAAAACCAATAACTATAAAGATCATAGAAGAAAAAATAGGATCAATGCTAGAGGCCCTAATACACGGCATTAGCAGGATACAAACCATAACTAACAAAACACAAACTCCAGAAGATAAGCTAGATAACTGGGATCTGCTAAAAACTAAGCACTTACGCTATCAAAAGACTTTTACTCTTTTGAGTAAAAACAGAATATACAGACTGGGGAAAAAAAAATTTGGCTGTAACAAATCTGACAAAGGTCTAATCTCTAAAATCTTCAGGAAAATCTAAGACCTCTACAAAAAAAAAAAAAAGACAATAATCCAATTAAAAAATGGGGGAAAGATATGAATAAACACTTCATCAAAGAAGACATTCAAGTGGCTGACAGACGCATGAGGAAATGCTTGAGATCATTAACCATTAGAGAAATGCAAATCAAAACCACAATGAGATACCATCTCACCCTGACTTACTGGCAAGAATAAAAAAAACAGAAAATAACAAATGTTGGAGGGGCTGCGGGGAGATTGGAACACTTATGGATTGCTGGTGGGAATGCAAAATGGTACTAACATTTTGGAAAATAATATGGCACTTCCTTAGAAAGCTAGAAATAGAAATACCATATGATCTAGGCATCCCACTTCCTAGGAATATATCCTAGAGAAATAAGAGCCATCACATGAGTAGACATGTGCACACTCATGTTCATTGCAGCATTGCTCACAATAGCAGAAAGATGGAAGCAACCTACCAACCGGTGCCCATCAACAGATGAATGATAAACAAGCTATGGTACTCATACACAATGAGGTACTACGCAACGATAAAGAACAATGATGAATCTATGAAACATCTCACAACATGGATGAATCTGGAGGGCATTATGCAGAGTGAAATAAGCCAATCACAAAAGGACAAATATTGTATGAGACCACTACAATAAAAACTCATGAAAAGGTTTACATACAAAAGGAAACAATCTTTGATGGTTACGAGGAGGGGAGGGGTGGGGATGGAAAAACGATAAATAGACAATAGATAAATGGTAACTTTGGTGAAGGGTAAAACAGTACGCTATACTCGGAAAGCCCACACAACTTCTCCAGGGCAAGGTCATGGAAGCTCCATAGACACATCCAAACTCCCTGAGGGACTGAATTGCTGGGCTGAGGGCTGTGAGGACCATGGTCTTGGGAACATCTAGCTCAATTAGCATAACATAGTTTATAAAGAAAATGTTCTACATTCTACTTTGGTGAGTAGCATCTGGGGTCTTAAAAGCTTGTGAGTGGCCATCTAAGATACTCCACTGGTCTCACCTCATCTGGAGAAAGAGAGAATGAAGAAAACAAAAGACACAAGGGAAAGATTATTCCAAAGGACTAATGGGCTACAACCACCACAGCCTCCACCAAACTGAGTCCAGCACAACTAGATGGTGCCCCACTACCACCACTGACTGCTCTGACAGGGATCACAACAGAGGGTCCCGGACAGAGCTGGAGGGAAATGTAGAACAAAATTCTAATTCACAAAAAAAGACCAGACTTACTGGCTTGACAGAGACTGAAGAAACCCTGAGAGTTTGGCCCCCAGACATCTTTTTAGTACAGTAATGAAGTCACTCCTGAGGTTCACCCATCATCCAAAGATTAGGCAGGCCCATAAAACAAAATGAGACTAAAGGGGCACACCAGCTCAGGAGCAAGCATGAGAAGGCAGGATGGGACAGGAAAGCTGGAAATGGGGAACCCAAGGTTGAGAAAAGGAGAGTGTTAACATGCCGCAGGCTTGGCAACCAATGCCACAAAACAATATTTGTACTAATTTTTAATGAGAAACTAGTTTGTTCTGTAAACCTTCATCTAAAGTGCAAATCTACCAGCTGTTCCTTGGAAACCCTATGGGGCAGTTCTACTCTGTCCTTTAGGGTTGCTATGACTCATGACTACGGGTTTTTTGGTGAAGGTAAGATATGAAGTTTACACTTCTCGCACAGGAAAGCAGACATTCTCCAGGCAGCTTATCCTTCAGGCACCTCTGGGCATAGAAGCAGCCAGTGTAGCGCATCTGTGAATTACTCACCTGGCCAAGGAAAGGGGCTGGCCAGTGGCTCCCTCTTTGCATTCCCAAGGGAGGCTTGATGTTTACACCCAGGCTCTTAGTGCTTGCTGCCTGAGGACCCTCTCAGATGAAAGAAAAAATAAAGAGCGCGAGGCTCCTTTATAAAAGAGTTGGCAAAAGAGCCCAAAATACCAATTCATTCAAAATGCAGCCGAGAAGACTTCAAGCCAAAAGCTTCCTTCATGTTGATGAGCTGAAAACAGACCCTCAATGCACAATCATCCCCTTCGATCAAGTTTTTTCTTCCTCTTTCTCTCCTCCTGTGGTTGACGAGCAGCAAAATACCCCCTTATTCGAGAACAAACCTCGCAGGCTGTAGGGAGCTGGATGGGAAAAAAGCGTTTGCAGCCACTTCGCAAGGTCTGCGGTTGGAAGCGTCAGCAAAAGCCACTCATTCATCGCCCTCTTGCCTCCCTGTCCGTGTCCTAGCCCTGTCGCCACGGCTGTGTTGGTGATCTGCTACTAGAACGCCTTCACTGCTGGTGATTAAGAACAATGCCCGTCTGGCTTTAGGGGCTGCGGCAACCTGGCATTCAATCCAGTGGCTGGCTTCCGCAGCCTATTGAAAACCTCTTTCAAGTGACCTTTTTTAAGATTTTTTATTTTTATTGTTTCCTAATAAAGACATCTGATTCTCATGAATTCCTGCCTTTGAAAAGAGGGCAAGGCAGATGTGGTTTATTACAGGGTACTGATGTGGCTTTCTAATAAAATATTGGGAGTACATTTTTGCTGAATTGTAGGAAGTTGGAGCACATGGACGATGCTGAGTCTATTGGGCCGCTTTAGTGATCTTCATCTGGAGGCTTAACATTTTCAAGAAAATCAGATGAAGGCAGGAAAGGAGTGGTAAGCCTTTCTTGGGAAAATTACGAAGTGTACTAAGCTATTGCAGGCACGGTATTGCAGACGACCTGAGTAACGTCAGTGTTTAGGAGAAAACAGGATCAAGGTATCGCCCTGGCCTAGAGGGTCTCAGAGAACAGAGGATTATTTTCAAGCCTTGGCAGCTAACGTAAGGTGTTCTGCTGGGTTTTGGACCTGCTTGGAGCCTGTTATCCCTTCCTTTCCTTCAGTTTCTCCTGTCTGTGATGGAAATGTCTAGCTTGGGCCTGTTTCACCATTGTTCTTTGGAAGCAGATAACTTGTATTCCAGATTCCACAGACAAAGAGGGATTTTGCCCAAGGATGGCGTTTGGACTTGGAGTTGATTTAAGACTTTTGGGATGATGTGATGGGGTGAAAATGTTTTACATGTGGCAAGGACTTGAATTTTGGGGGGCCAAATTGTGGAATGTCATGAATTGAATTGTGTCCCCCCAAAATATGTGTCAATTTGGCTAGGCCATGATTCCCAGTATTGTGTAGTTGTCCTCCACTGTGTGATCTGATGTAGTTTTCCTGTGTGTTGTAAATCCTAATCTTTGCCTGTAGTTAATGAGGTAAAATTAGGTTATGCTAAAGAAGTTTAGGGTGGGATACCATACCCTTACGCAGGCCACAGCCCTGTTCGATGTAAGGAGAGTTTCTTTGGGGCGTAGCCTGCATCACCTTTTATCTTACAAGAGATAAAAGGGGAGAGAAATAAGCAGAGAGATAGGGACCTCACTACCAAGAAAGAAGAGCCAGCAGCAGAGATCATCCTTTGGACCCAGGGTCCCTGTGCTGAGAAGCTCCTAGACCAGGGGAAGATTGATAATAAGGACCTTCCTCCAGAGCTGACAGAGACAGAAAGCCTTCCACTAGAGCTGGCACCCTGAATTTGGACTTCTAGCCTCCTAAACTGTGAGATCTTTTCTTTCTTCTTTTTTTTTTTAATAAAAATAATAGAAATATAGTGTTGAAAAAGACCCTACAGTTAATCTAATTCAACGTTGACATTATGCATCTACAGAGGTTGAGTTGCAGAGAGATTATAACTGATGACTAAAAGACCGGTTGCCACCCTTTCAATTCTGACTCGTGGAAATCCCCACGTGCGTCAGTGTAGATTTCAGTGGCTAATTTTTCAGAAGTTAACCACCAGGCTTTTCTTCCAAGGTGCCTCTGGGTAGGCTTGAGCCTCCAACATTTCTGTTAGCAGGGGAGAGTGTTAACTGTTTGCACCACCAAGAGACATGAACTAATATCTAGTTGAGTGCTTTTCCCACTCATTTATTCATTCAACAAAGATCTCCAGAGCCCCCACTATGTTACAGTCACTGTGCCACATGGAATGTATTAGAAAATGGGTAAGACACAGCCCCTGTCTACAAGAGATGGGGTGTTCAGCTGGAGATAGAGATTTAGAAAGCTGAATGTGAGAAGGTGTTTCAGGGGCTTGGACGGAAGGCTGCTCAGGGCTCAGGGCATGCACAGTGGAACAGTGAACACTCCACAGCCTCTCGTGAAATACGAACATGAGGTAACACTGCTCAGTGTGATTGCAAACTACCTATTTCTAAAAAGAAGGGGAGCCTCATTTTGATTCCCAAATAGAAAAAGAGTACTGAGTTTGGGCATCTTGACCACAAATGGGTCCAATTTGATGAAGAGAAGACTAAAACGAAGGCCTCGAGTGCTTTCACTGCTTCCTTCTGTGCAACCTGGACAAGGGTCTGAGCAAGTCAAGGGCAACACTTGATGAAGCGAAGTTTCGTTGTGGCGGCTTTGTGCATGGTCCAAGGCCCTCTCCAATTTAGAAATGTTTGTCCAAATCTTCATAGTAGGGTGGAGGGGGGGGAGGTCAAGGCTTCAGGTCCCTTGACCTGCTCTGCCTCTCATTCTAAATGCCTGGGTGACTGACATAAGGGGTGTCTCTGAACTTCCAGGGTTCCAGGCCACCCACTTTTAAAATGATGGTAATAGTGAGTTCTCTTACATTGAGGTTTACTGTGAGACTGGGGCATAGTTGTGGAAATGAGCAGCCAGTTTAAAGCACTTTGTGAATGTGAAATCATTTCAGTGCCTTCAGTCTTACCTGGTGTGACAACTTTATTGATGACTTTAAATGTAAAAAGTAATATTTATTATGTGTCTCTTATGTGTCTGGCCCCGGGCTAGGTAGTAACTTATTACTCCTTATACTAACACTCTTAGGCATGTTATTCCCATTTTACAGAATAAGAAAATTAGGCCTGGATAAACTGAGGGCTTGTACAAAATCATAGCACAGGGAATTAAAACCCAGATGCACTGATGTCAGCCTCAGCCGAGTCAAGATTAAGCTCTAAGTAGATATTCTTTAAAGGAACTCTGTTGGGGAAGTGGTGAAAGTGCTCAGCTGCTAAAAGAAAGGCTGGCAGTTCGAACCCGCCCGCACTGCTCCTCCACAGGAGAAAGATGGGGCAGTCTCCTTCCGTACGGATTACAGCCTTGGAAGCCCTATGGGGCAGTCTCCTTCCGTAGGGATTACAGCCTTGGAAGCCCTATGGGGCAGTCTCCTTCCGTAGGGATTACAGCCTTGGAAGCCCTATGGGGCAGTCTCCTTCCGTAGGGATTACAGCCTTGGAAGCCCTATGGGGCAGTCTCCTTCCGTACGGATTACAGCCTTGGAAGCCCTATGGGGCAGTCTCCTTCCGTACGGATTACAGCCTTGGAAGCCCTATGGGGCAGTCTCCTTCCGTACGGATTACAGCCTTGGAAGCCCTATGGGGCAGTCTCCTTCCGTACGGATTACAGCCTTGGAAGCCCTATGGGGCAGTCTCCTTCCGTACGGATTACAGCCTTGGAAGCCCTAAGGGGCAGTCTCCTTCCGTACGGATTACAGCCTTGGAAGCCCTAAGGGGCAGTTCTATTCAGTTGCTATGTGTCGGAATCGACTCGACAGCACTGGGTTTGGTTTCGGTTTTTATGTTTTGTTTGAATTATTATGGTAAAACTTTGATTAGCTGAAAGGTCCTGGGAAAACCACAAATTCATCGGCCAAGGCTCTTGGCCATTTACTATGTGACAATGATTCCTTCATTTGGACATAGCGGTTGATAAGCCGTCACTAGAGCGAGGTCTCAGTATTTTCATTTCATAAGTTACTTTATACAAGTTATAATCAGAGAGGGAACAAAAGCATACAGGATACTATAAAGTCTCCATACTTTTTTGCTTTTCATACTTTGAAATTATATAAACTTGGTACTTTTTTATATTCCTTTTAAAAATTAGAAGGAACCTGTCTTTCAATGTTTCATTTAAGAAATCAAATCAGTAACAGTTTGTCGTAGAATAGACTCCCAACTCACGGCGATCTCATAGGTGCCAGGGTAGAACTGTGCTACGCAGGGTCTTCAATGGCTGATTGTTTGGAAGCAGATTGTCAGGCTTCCTTCTGAGGCACCTCGGGTGGATTCGAACCACCAGCCTTTCAGTTAGCAGGCAAGCACGTTAACTGTTTGCACCACCCAAGACTTCCATTTAAGAATAAACACGTGTAACTGAATGTCATTCTTTTCTTTTGCTGGGCTACAAATGAAGGAGGCCTTGAACCTGGGTTATATTTTCAGACTCACTCTGGAAACATTTCGCCTCTTTGTTTTTGCCCTCCTAAGACCATTGTGGAGCCCTGGTGGTGCAGCCATTAAGAGCTAGGCTGCTAACCAAAAGGTTGGCAGTTCGAATCCACCAGCCTCTCCTTGGAAACCCTATGGGGCAGTTGTACTCTGTCCTGTAGGGCCTCTGTGAGTCAGAATCGGCTCAACAGCAACCGGTTTTAGATCAGTGTGGGCAGGAAAAGATCTTCATTGTTTGGACTTTTGAAATAAAAGAGGCTTTACTAGAAGGGGCTGAAAAATATGGGACATATAGTTATTGAACATATTCTTGAGTTCACAATTAAGGAAACTGTATTGAATACTACTTTTTTACTGGCAGTGCTCTCACCAAAAGCTGAAGCATCCTTGACTGCTAATAAAAAGAACTTTTATCTCCAACTAGAGCATTCTCTTTAAGTACATGGTCTCAGGGTTAAGTGGAAAATCCTTTGGGTTTGAAAACATCCTGTGAAATATTTGCAAAATCTGGCTGTTGTTCTGACTTCATGCTTTTGCCTGGAGTAACTTATGAATTAGAGTTAAATGAGTTACTGTTATCAATGAATCTTACTTATTTTTTTTAAAGTCCAGCTCAAATATCACCTGCTGAATGAAATTGTCTGCATTAGCTTCCTAGAGCTGCTGTGAAAAAATTACCACAAACTTGGATGACAGGAGCAACAGATATTTAATGTCCCACGATTCTGGAAGCCGGGAGCCCAAAATCAAGGTGTAGCAGAATTCTTCCTGCCTTCTGGAAGTTGCAGTCCTTGGTGTTCATTGGTTTATAGACACGTCACTCCAAGCTCTGCCTCCATCTTTACCCGGCTTTCATTTCTGCGTGTCTGTATCACCTCTCCTCATTAGGACACTAGTCAACGGATTAGTGTCCACCCTAATCCAGCATGGCTTCTTCTTAACTGATTACATCTGAAGAAGTCCTGTTTCCAAATAAGATCACATTCACAGGTTCGGGAGTTAGAACTTGGGCATATCTTTTGGGGGATACAATCTAACCCACGCCGTTGTCCTTAATTTCCTCAGCTGATATCCACAAGTTGTTAAGTGCTGTAGAGTTGATTCTGACTCATAGTGGCCCCATGGGTTGGAGTAGAACGGCCCCAGAGGGTTTTCTAGGCTGACATCTTCACAGGTGCAGATAACCAGGTCTTTCTCCCACAATGCTGCTGGGTGGTTTCTAACTGCCAACCTTCTGGTTAGCAGGAGAGCATTTAACAGCTGTGCCACCAGGGCTCCTTTGACATGAATATAGCAAGCGTTTATTGAGTACCTACAATATACAAGGCCCTGCCCTAGGCCTTGTCCTATGCCCTGGTGGTGCAGTGGTTAAGAGCACAGGTGCTAACCAAAAGGTCAGCAGTTCAAATCCACCAGCTGCTCCTTGGAGACACCATAGGGCAGTTCTTCTCTGTCCTATAAGGTCACTATGGGTCAGAACATACTCAAGGGCAATGGGTTTTTTTGGCCCTATGCTCTGGCATTAAAAAATGAACATGAATTTACCCAGCTTTCAGCAAGTATATTATTGGACTTGCATTGGACTTGCCTAGGACAAGCTGGTCCTTCTGTCATAGAAGTTATCACACCCTGTCTCATGTCAGACGTGCTTATACACCCTGGTCTTCTGCTCCAGAGTGTAAATTCTTAGCATCTTACTGGGCCTGGCCCATACGAGTTCCTCAAAGAATGTTGGTTAAATTAAGGTTTTGAAGGACCACTTTTAAGTAGTGTTGATAAACCTCCCATCCGTGCCTTGGATGGTTTCATTAGCTTTGTGGCTGGCTTTATGACCTGTATCACAACCCATTCTTTCGTGTTCCCAGACTAACTTTCCCATAGTGGCCTTCCACCCAAGAACCTGTACTGGTATTGTTTTGCCACCAGATGGAGACAAAAGTCCTCTGTCAGGTTCTCAAGACCCTCCACCATCAATTTCCATATGACTCCTCTTTGGTCAAATTAGTCTCCTCTAGCCCTGGTAGCAAAGTGGTTAAAAGCTCATCTGCTAACCAAAAGGTTGGCAGTTCGAATCCACCAGCTGCTCCATGGAAGCCCTATGGGACAGTTCCACTCTGTCCTCTAGGGTCCTGTGAGCTGGAATCAACATGATGGCACACAACAGCAGCAGTGCCCTTGCACATCATCCCTTTCATGTGCTTATCAAATAGGCCAAATGTGGCATAAAAAAAGTTTTTTAAAAAAAATTATATTATTATTGTTGCTGTTTGTTTTTAATTACTGTTCCCAGTACTTTACACGGCTCTTGGTACATAGGAAGTTGTCAACATATACGTGCTTTTCATCATTTAAAAAATATATTTCATGCATTTCCCACAGCAATTAGCACAGGAAGTAATAAAGAGTTTTTTTTAAAAAAGCACTGTACAGCATATACTTTCTTATTTTGAAGACACTATAAATTTTGATGCTAACAAGATATAGAGATTTTAAAGGGAATTAAAAAATTATTAGGGCATCTGGTCTCATTTTTTCCTACATGTGTAATAGATCTGCGGAGTGTTGATGAGTCTACCATTTGTACATTTAAGCAAAATGGTGCTCAAGGGCCCTGATCACTGGGGAAGACTCATCTAAGCAGGGTCTGAGGGAAGATGGCTTATGTTTATCCTTTGAAGTTATAATGGGATTTGTCAGTTGGTCTTTGAATCTTTAGATACAACTGTTTTTTTTTTTTTTTTTAAATGTAGTATCTGACCTAATAACTAAGTGAGATTATGTTGTCCATCCAAGATGGGCAGCTCTTCAGAGTGGTTGCTTTAGAATTATGAATCTTTATCCACGTAAGGGAAACCCTGGTGGCGTAGTGGCTAACTGCTACACCTGCTAACCAAGAGGCTGGCAGTTCAAATCAGCCAGGTGTTCCTTGGAAAATCTGTGGCGGCAGTTCTATTCTGTCTTATAGGGTCACTGTAAGTTGGAATCGACTCGATAGCAGTGGGTTTGGCTTTTTTTTTTTTTTTTTGGTTTATTCACCTAAGTTTGTGAAGGGGGATATTCAGGAGGCAGTTGTATGGGGGACGGGAGTAAATGATGGGGGCATAGGCCAAAAAAGTCTTCATGGAGACTTTAATTTAATTTTTTCTTCAGAACTTGAAGTGAAATAAAACCCCAAAATCCCATTGCCTTCAAGTCAATTCTGACTCATAGTGACCCTATAGAAGAGAGTAGAACTGCCCCATACGGTTTCCAAGGAGCAGCTGGGGGATGTGAACTGCTGACATTTTGGTTAGCAGTCATCCTCTTAACCACTGCACCACCAGGGCTCCTGAAGTAAAATAGCTTCTGAAATTTGTTATTGATTATAAAAATCATTTCTGAAACTGTTTAGTAGAGCAATAAATTCTCAAAGAATTCTATGAGCATATTCTATGAGAATGCATGTATTCCATTATGGAATGTGTAATTTTTCTGATGTTTTGGGGGAAGTAAATTCATAAAGCATACTTGCAGCCTAGCGAAAATATTATATTGTACAGTAACACCGCCACCTTGTGGTGGCAAGAGAGCGCAGACATGATGATTGCAAGCTCTGGGGCGTGCCACACTGTAAACACAGACACTGACACTAAAAAATGACAGTCTGTTAATTTTCACGCTGAGCGTCTGTTACTTTTCACAGCGTTTCTTCAGTTTGGAAAGTCTGAGCTGTCTGCTAGTCTGGTGTGAAGGGATGAACTGGAATGGAGGATGAGAGAGAAGCTCAGAGAATGTGGTGTCATTCCTCAAAATGGGTCAGGCTTAGGCATTGTCAGTTAATTGAAAACAATAGCCCAGAACAGAAGAAATTGTGTTTTACTTTAATGTGCTTATTCAAGGAGAAGGCGAAAAGCCTTTGTTATTGTTAGGTGTCATTGAGTCGGCTCCAACTCATAGCGACCCTATGTACAACAGAACGGAACACTGCCTGATCCTGCACCATCCTCACAATCGCTATGCTTGAGCCCATTATTGCAGACATTGTGTCCATCCATCTTGTTTGAGGGTCTTCCTTTTTCGCTGACCCTCTACTTTACCAAGCCTGATGTCCTTCTCTAGGGCCTGGTTCCTCCTGATAAAATGTCCAAAGTACGTGAGACTAAGTCTTACCATTCTCGCTTCTAAGAAGTATTCTGGCTGTACTTCTTCCAAGACAGATTTGTTCGTTTACCTGGCAGTCCATGGTATAGTCAATATTCTTCGTCAATACCATAATTCAAGGGCATCAATTCTTTTTCGGTCTTCCGTATTCACTGTCCAGCTTTCCCATGCATATGAGGCAATCGAAAACACCTTGGCTTGGGTCAGGCGCACCTTAGTCTTCAAGGTGACATCTTTGCTTTTCAACACTTTAAATAGTGCTCTTGCAGCAGAGCATATTTCCTGACTGAAGTATTCCCAAACCAAGGTCTAAGACTTGGATTTTGGCCCTCCATCACCCTCATTGGAAACCCTGGTGGCATAGTGGTTAAGAGCTATGGCTGCTGACCAAAAGGGCAGCAGTTCGAATCTGCCAGGCACTCCTTGGAAACCCTATGGCGCAGTTCTGTTCTGTCCCATAGGGTTGCTATGAGTCGGAATTGACTCAACGACAGTGGGTTTGGTTTTTGGTTCACCCCCTTCATCTGGACAAACTTAGGAAGTGGCTCTGGACTTGGGAAATACGTTTCTGCTGATTCGTCCCCTAAAGGAGTTGAGAAAAAACACTATAATTTTAAGGGCCTTCCTGGAGAAGTTGCAAAGCTGAGCTTTTTGGGATCCTAGGATCAGAAGCCTTTGGTCTTATAGTGAAAGGTCATCTCCCTTTAATCTCCTGCATCCTCTTGGCAACGCCTAAGACATGAGATGGAGAGCATCGGAGTAGGCTGTGCTAATTAGCTTCTATTGGGCGTGGAGTTGGTGGGGAGGGAGAGTAGGGCCTTTGACAGCAAGGGGCAAGATGTATGGCTTCCTGGGGTGGTATCTGGGGTCTCTAACTTCTGTCAATCCTCTCCTCTTTATGTCTCGGGAGTGCATTCTAGAATTATTTGTAGACTGACTCCACAGAAAACATTTTACTTTGGGAAACAATCTAGTAGAAGGAACACGGGCTTTGTAATCAGACTTAATTCAGCTCTTGAACCAGCTGCTTGTGTGGCTATGTGGAGAGTTTTTGTTGTTTTTTTGCTTTACATTTCTATGTACTTTAGGTTTTTTTCTTTTTCTTCAAATGTGTAAGATGAGAAAAATATTAGTGCTACCTCAGAAGGTAGTTGTGAGAATTCAGTGGGGTGATGCTCACGGAGTACTAAGCAGAGTTGTGGGAAAATAGTTGGTGTTCAAGAAATAGCTTTTTTGTTCCTTTCCTCTGTTTATATCCATGTTCCCCCAAACTTACTTATAATATTAAGCAGTTCTCTTTCAAAGAAGAAGCCCATTCAAGTGTGCCAACAAGAGCGTTATGGACTATGAATGTGTCAAAGTATCAGCCCACTTGCTCTTTCCCTGAACGTTTCTGGGAACCCTGAATCTGCAAGTATTAGCCCAGGGAATTAAAACTCAGCATACAGGTGACTCTTCATCTTTCTTCGGTGCTTCAGCTCTATAATTTAGTCCTCTGTAGGTTCTCCCTCTTCAAAACTGGTTACAGAATGCAGTGTGCTCCTGCTTCTTTCTTCTGGATGGTCCTGAAAGCACATAGGCCTTCTCACTGAAAGACTTTGCTGTTAAGCATCATAAGGCAGTGCAAAAAATAACCTCAAGAACCTCAAAAGTTCTAGCATACCATCACACTGTTGAATCAGTGCCCTGAACAATAGTTTCTGACTCTCTCTCAGGAATAGTTTTCGGACACTTGATGTTCCCGCGCCTCATCACAAGGGCTTGGTTTTAGGCTCCTTTCTGTTGGTTTAGGCCCTGCAAGCCCTTTCTTGACTGAAGATCCTTCCATAGAAGGGTGACCATTTCAGCTAGAAGCACATCCCAGTCCTACCTAACGGAAAAGATTAAATTCAATACTTTATTTTCTTTGGGAATACTATGAGGCAGTGGTTGGCAAACTATGGCCTGCTGACCAAATCCAGTCTGCCACCTAGTTTTGGAAATAAAGTTTTATTGGAACATACTCATCTGTCTGTAGCTGTTTTCAAGGGCAGAGTTGAGAGGTTGTGACAGAGACCATATCACATCCTGAGTTGAAAATAGTTACAATCTGCCCCTTTACAGAAGAAAGTTTCTGATTCATTCATTACAGCAATAATATCAATGTTTAGAGTATATCCCAACAAGCATAGATATATCCCAACACAGGAAGCTTGGAAATGAATTTTGATGACAAGAACTCTTATCAAAATTGATTGGTTGTCAAAGATGACTTAAGGTTCAGCACACCAAAGACTGACCCAGACTTATAGTCCAAGAAATAACAGTTGTCTCATTAAAATTTAGTCTTGAGCAGAAAAAACATTTACTTTTTGCTTCATTTTTACATGTTAAAATTTATTTAAATAAGCGACAGGTAACTTTTCAATGCAAACAGCTGGCAGTGTCTTTGTGAAGTTTTTTTTTTTTTTTTTTAAATATTCTGCGTATAGGAAATCGGTTTTTAATGTCATACAAAAATGGATTAAAATTTACTTTTTTTTATTTATGTATTGTTTCTAGAGACAGAGATCAAAGCTTTTACAAAATTATCAAAGTATATTTATGACTGCTAAAAGATTTTTTTTTTTGCTTAAATCACTGGGTTAGATAAAACTTTAAGGTTCCCTGACATGGTTATCCGTTTATATCATCCAATATAGAGGCTCGATGTGAATCATTTTCTCCAGAGGGACTTCAGAAGGTTGATGAAGGTATGGGCACTGCAATTTGAATGCAAGAGAAATATAACCAGAAGGTCTTCAAGGTTCCTCTGAGGCCTGGGGGAAATTGTTCTTTTGAACATGACAGAATCACTCTTTGTATCAGCATAACTGCACAGACCTGAACGTCCCTGCAGCCTCAGACAAAGGCTGATAGTCAGTCTGACATCTTCAAAAGAAATGAGCTTCAAGTTCATGAACAAACCTCATCTCCTTAATTATCATCCATATGGTTTTCAAGCTGAGATTTCAGAAATACTTCCAAAGGCACTTTGGTTCACAAAGATGAGAACTTTAAACCAAGCCTCATTAATTCTTATTTTAATGCAAGATATTAATGTCACTACAGTGGATCTCATTTTTTAAAAGCTCATCCGCATGTAATATGGTATTTGCTTGACAATCAAATAGAACCTCCTGTTCAAGGATCAGGATATATTCTTCCTAACTTGTCCCGATTTCTAAAAATGTCCCTTTCCAGGAACTTTTAGGTGAAAACGTTTTCCTGTATGTTCAAGGCAGAAAATCTTTGGGGAGGAGTAATGGTATCCAGACAGCTATATGGTGTTATAACTTGATCCCCAGTGTTTTTGGAAAAGTGGTAGCCCTCAACAAGATTTGTTTTTGTGATCTCCAAATTCCTTCCTCGCCCCTTCCTTCCACCTGATTCCTTTTTTCTCCTATTACAGCTTATTCTGAGACAAGGAAATAACTATTGATAATTTATACTTAAGTGAGAATTTTGGGACTAAAATTTTAAGCCAGTGGTTTTCAGTGTTCGCCTTGTCATATTAAGTGTTTTGTAGTACTTCCTTTACTATACTGAGATGAATTTTATAGATAATATAGCTAACCTGCATATATAATTTTTAAAAAAGTCAGTATAATGTCCTATGTGTTATATAAAGGAGAAATAAAATAAAAGAAATTTCTAATAAATAATATGTATTTTGATATGAAAATGATCATCCAGAAGACATATTAAAGTAGTCTAATTCTTTCAGATGAAATAATTAAGAGTTAAAGAAGTAAAATAATATTCAACTGAATATGGTCAATAATTTATTTTTGTTATAGTTACATTTGAAAATAAGGGGTAAACAAATATGATTATACAAGTTTCATGGAATTCTAGGAAATGCTACTGACTCAAGTGTGCAGACTAATACAGGTATCTTGAATGAGTGATTAGAAAATCTGGAGCTTGTACCTTTTTCTTGAAATGGTGAACAACTTTTGGTGCAGTTCCAAATAAAACATCTTGATTTACATGGTGATATCATGACAAAAGCAGACAGAGGAAGAATTGTTGCGTTTGAATTATGGAATTGGCAAAGAATATTGTATAAACTGTAAACTGCCAGAAGAATGAAAAAATCAATTTTGAAAGAAATACAACCAGAAAGCTCTTTAGAAGTGAGGATGGTGAGATTTGGCTCACTTACTTTGGACATGATGTTGGGAAAGACCAATCACTATAAAAGGACATGATGGCTGGTAAAGTAGAGGGTCCATGAAATGAGGAAAACACTCAAGGAGACGGAGTGACACAATGGCTGAAACAATGAGCTTAAACGTACCAGGAGGGAAGATGGTGCAGGACTGGGCAACGTTTGGTTCTGTTATACACGGGGTCACCATGAATTGGAGCCAACTCACTGGCAACTAACAACAACAGCCATTCCTTGAAAATTGAGCACAATTAACATTGTTAAAAAAACCACTTTTGTGTGCATTGTTCTTGTTAGGTGCCGTCAAGTCTGTTCTGACTCATAGTACAACGGAATGAAACACATGTACATAGTTCAACAGAAAGAAACACTGCCTGGTCCTGCGCCATCCTCACAATTGGTGCTGTCTGAGCCCACCGTGTCAATCCATCTCCTTGAGGGTCTTCCTCTTTTTCACTGACCCTTTCAATATTGCAACTCCAGGCTTGACGTTTTTCTTTAGTTCTCTCAGCTTAAGAAATGCCAAGCGTGTTCTTCCCTTTTGGTTTTCTATCTTGCTCAGTATAATGTAGATTAAATAATTAGTGCTAAAATATTAATCCAGAGAGATTTTGTAAAGACTGAAATGGGAAGATGGCCTATACCCAACGTAGGAATAAGATGGCAGGGCTGGATCTGCTTCCAGGCATTTTAGCCTGCTTGGCACGTGTTGACTTGAAAGAACTGTTTCTACTTATTAGATCTGTGTATTATTCAGGTCTGCATAGTTGGACTGTCATCCTAATGTGTCAATAACTGTAGGCATTTTGCCCTCCTTTGCATGAGTCAGAATCCAGCTTGGTTCCTGGGCATTGGCCCAAACCAACACTGGCAGTGCTGTCTTCCTTTAGACTTGTCCAGCCTGGCACACGGGCCACATCTGCTTTTCAGCAGTGGAGCCTCACCCACCATAGCTCTCTGTCTTCCCTCTGGTAGAAGAGCCAATTCATCAGTCCACTGTATGAGGAGACTATGATCTTGAATCTTCACACTGTCATTCATTAAACCTCTTGCTGTCAAATTGATTCCAACTCATAGCGACCCCTATAGGATGGAGTAGAACTGCCCCATAGGCAGGGGTGGATTATCTAATAAGCAAGGTAACCATAGGCTTACTTATGCATACTCACTAATCTGTAGTGAACAATTTCACATGGCTTTCACCACAGGTGAAGAAGTTCAATACAGATTAGTAAGTACACACAAGTAAGCTTGTGCTTACCTTGCTTATTGGGACATCCACCCCCATCAGGGACTGTAAATGTGGAAACAGACTGATTCTGTAGGAAGGTGCTGTGGGGTTGAGAGAGAGACAGATGCCAGCCTTTCCTAGAAGCAGAATCTTTGATGTGGTGAAAAAAAAAATGAAATTGTTCACTACCGACGATCTGGTAAGCACAGTAAGCACTATGCTTACATTGCCTATTGGATAATCCGACCCTGCCCAAGGCTGTAATTTTTAGGGAAGCAGACTGCCACATCTTTGTCCTGTAGAGCTGCTTGTGGGTTAAGCTAAGCGCTTAACCCCTGTGGCACCAAGGATGTCACTCATTAGACATTAATCGTATAACAAACAAGCTCAAATTCCTTTTAACCTAATTCCCTTCTTTGAGAGTAGGCAGGACCTGTGACTTGCTTCTAACTAACAGAATATGACAAAGGTGATTACATTATATGAGACTGTCTTCCTAGCAGAATTGCTTTCACTTTTCTCATGGACTTGAAGAAGCAAGCTGCCAAGTTGTGAGTTGTCTCAGGAGAAGACCATGTGGCAAGGAACTACAAGCAGCCTTTAGGAACTCTGAGCAGCCTTTGTCCAACAGTCCAAAAAAGCAAAAAAACTGAAGCCCTCTGTCCTACAACTACAGGGAAAAAATTGCACCAACAGCCTAAATGTACTTGGAAGTGGATTCTCCTCCAGTCAAGCCTCCAGATGAGAACACAGCCCAGCCAACACTTGATTGCAGCTGGTGACACCTTGAAGCAGATAATCCAGCTAAACCATGTCTGGTCTCCTGACCCACAGAAATTGTGAGGTAATGAATAAGTGCCCCTTCAAACCACTAAATTTGTGGTGGTTTTTATATATAGAACAGAAAACAAATACCAATTTTGATACCAGAAGTGAGGGTTAAACCTACATGAATATAAATGGTGATAAAATTAGTCTACCTCTAAGGTTTGCCATGAATATTAATATTAATATTAAATGAGATTATATATATATATATATATATATATATATATATATATGTCGTGATATATTGTTTGTGCTTAGTAAACAGTTGTTACTATTTAGGTTGGCCCAGAGAGGCCTCACATGTTTATCCCAGTCCCTGGCATTCTCTGACATAGACAGCTGTCTTAGGACTTCTATCTCAACTCATCAGCTTTAGGTTCTGGACCTGACCCCGAGTTTGAGATGTTCTCAAGCCAGGTTGAAGGGTGAGTTGGCATGAGGGCTTCGTTTCTGTCCGAAGGGTTGGAAGCCTGAGCAGGACCACGCTGTACTCAAATTGGAACATTTTCTCTCTCTTGGAAGATGCCCTGGTGGTGCAGTGGTTAAGTGCTCAGTTACTAACCAAAAGGTTGGAGGTTCAAATCCACCAGTGCTCCGTGGGAGAAAGATATGGCAATCTGCTTCTGTAAAGATTACAGATGTGGAAACTCTATGAGGCAGTTCTAGTCTGTCCTATAGGGTTGCTATGAGTTAGCGTCGACTCAGTGGCAAGGGGTTTTGCTGGGGTTTTTCTCTCCCTTGGGTAGTACCATTCGGGCAGGTCCATGCACTACTCTAACGTTCAAGCAGATTATGTTTCCCTGCTGCCGCTGCTGCTGTTATTTGTGGGTATGTTCAGGCTCTTGGGAGCTTTGCAAAAAATGTTATTTGGGCCTTAATTTCTCATGGGTAAAGTAGTGAGCTGGAACAACTGAACTTTTTGGCCTCTTATAGCCCAGATATTTTTTTCTCAAAACACCATGTTTTTGGAGTTTTTCTTCTAATAGTGGTTTAAAGTCAGGAAAGGTGTGTATCATGGCTGTATAAGGGATGATGAAGTAAGACGGAAGAATTGACCCCTTTGAATTGTGGTGTTGACAAATAGTACTGAATATACCATGGACTGCCAAAAGAGTGAACAAATGTGTCTTGGAAGAAATACAACTGGAATGGTCCTTAGAAGGAAGGATGGCGAGACTATGCCCTACCTACTTTGGACATGTTACCAGGAGGAATCGGTCCCTGAGAAGGACTTCATGAAAAAGAGGAAGGCCTTCCATGAGATGGATTGACATAGTGACTGCAACAATGGGCTCAGGCATAACAATGATTGTGAGGATGGTATAGGACTGGGCAGTATTTTGTTCTGTTGTACATAGGGTGCTATGGGCCTGAACCAGCTCGATGGCACCTAACAACAACAACTTCTAGCAGTGTGTACAGGCCAGGCAATCCTTTGTTTGGGGAAGCATGGGATGGAGAGTCTTATGTGACCAATAATACTGTGTAGACCATGTATGTGAACTGACTCTTCATATCCGAAAATGTCTTTTTAAAAAAGAGTTGTTACCCGAAGAGTGTGTGGAGACTAACACACTGACTGTTGTAAGAGTTGTGCCTCAGTTCCACCCAGGAGGCACATTAGGGATGATGTGGTCCCCATATCTTACCTCTCATATTCCATCTGAGTTCTTCAAGAAGAGCAGTCCTGGGAAGGATCTCTACAAAGGAAGGAGATGAGAAAGGAGAAAGCAGTAAAAAAAATTATCAAATCTCTATTTGAAACCCTGGTGGCGTAGTGGTTAAGTGCTACGGCTGCTAACCAATGGGTCGGCAGTTCGAATCCACCAGGCGCTCTTTGGAAACTCTATGGGGCAGTTCTACTCTGTCCTGTAGGGTCGCTGTGAGTCGGAATCTAATCGATGGCACTGGATTTTTTTTCTATTTTATCCAAGGCATTTTGAGCACATCATCTTACTTAATCCCCACAGCAGTTTTGCAATCCAGGTATTGTTACTCCCGTAATATAGATGAGGAAGCTGAGACTCTGGGAGGATCAGTGGTGAAGAGCACCGGCTTTGGAATCACACAGACCTTGTTTTAATCTGGTTCTGCTGCTTGCTAGTAATCCCACCTTGTAAAAATTATTTAATTCCGTCAAGTTCTCTGTGTAAAGCTCCTCATGGTAAAAAGGAACAGTAAGGACCATTATTATTGCAATCGGTCTAATCCTGTGAGTATTAGAAAACGTAGTACAAGCTGGCTTAACCCTTCCAGGGGCCAAGGGATGTATATACGCCTGTGTTACATTTTTCTGCCCCTGGAGGTTTATTGGCTGGCACTTGAACCACTTTAGTACGCTCTGGTGTTGTGGTGGATACTGGTGCACCAGCCTAAAAAAACCAGGAAGTTGGTCTGCTCTCTATATGAGCGTTGACAGCCATTCGTATGAAGGGATGCTCCCTGGAGGAGTGATTGTGTGAGACTTTTGAGTCTTTTGGCCTATCTACAGCGAGATAAGGCTGCGTATTTACTATATTTACTATTGCTTCGTGTTAATGGGAAGGTACGGTTACCAGCATTTGGAAATATTCAAATAAGTGTGTTATTTTGGGAGTAAAAACAGTTTGTGATGCACTTCCTGGACCATGGGACCCATATGTCCCATGAATGTGATGCCCTTCACGGAACATGGTAGTGATATGGTCTACTCTATATCACACCGATAGCAATTACATGCAGCAAAGGCCATGTTTATGATTTCCTTTGTATTTTTTGAAATATTTTATGGCTCAAGTGTACCCAGGAAGTATGATGTGCCATGGGACTGATATGTCCTCTGTGTGTGTGTGTGTCTGTGTGTGTGAGATGTGCTTCTCAGAACACGGGACTGACATGTACTGCTTGCATTTGGCACCCCATTTTTTCAAATAATAAAAAATCTACCAACATACAATGATTCAGCATCCATTCCATTAGTGAAAAAACATGGCATCACCAAAAAAAAAAAAAAAAAAAATCCATAAAAGGGTTAAACAATAGCAACATGTATTATCTTACCTAATGAAATTAAGCCATCTTGGTTCATGTGCCCAACACTAGATAAATAACTATTGCCAAGTTACTGCTATCTGCCAATTGGATTCGATTAACCATCAGTAGTGGAATGGTTAGTCCACTGCTATTTCCATCATTTACCCCTGAATACCCAACATTCATACCCACCATTTTCCTAACACAATTTTATTATTAAAGAAAAAAAAAATGCTTGAACCTACAAAAATACATTTATTCCAGCCCCTCCTTCCGAAAAAGACAACTCACACATGGTGCATTTACTTCATTCAATTTAAAGTCTAGGATCTCAGAGGGAAATAATGGGACCCTCACTAGTTTTTGATTCTACGTCTTTAAGGAAGAAGGATTTAATGCTGAAGTGGACACTGAGGCTGGCTTGTGATCCATTTACTCTCTTTATGGGGTGATGGACTTTAGGAAACAAAGTAGGCAGGTGAGCTAGTGTAATCTCTTGGTACATACTTTAACAACTAGACCTACTGAGAAATACACTAATGATACTTACTAGGGGGAAGAGCACTTACCTCTGAAAAGGTGTCCCTGGCTAGAAATTATTTACAGTGAATAAATCGAGAATCTAAGGCTTTATGAGGCATGGCTCCTAGAAATTTCATGTAAACTAGGATATAAAATGGAGATATTTCATGGCCAAAAAGCTCCCTGCTTTTTGAGGCTACCCTAGGAGCTAACTGAGAAATCTCATCTAGTTTTCCTAGGCCAGATACTGTGTGTGTGATAACGTAAGAGAACTTGGCCAGCCATTTGGTATGTCCCAGACCTCTCCCTGCTTTATCTGAACCTCTTGATTGTCTGTGTCTTTGAAATTACTATAAATCTCAATACTGAGTAAGATCTCTGATTCATGTCAGACTGATTTGACAATCTGATCCTTTGTGTCAGCTCAGTCACACATTCAAAGAATTCAAAATTTATGATCTGACACTTGCAGCACTCCTAATATCAAGTTCAACATTGGTTAAGTCACTTTCCTTTGTAAGTAATAGGGACCAGGTTTAATTAGTAAGGAATTTCCTTTCTTTTTTAAAAAAATTTATTGTGCTTTAGGTGAAAGTTTACTGTGCAAATTAGTTTCTCATTTAAAAATTTATACACAAATTGTTTTGTGACGTTGGCTGCAATCCCCACATTGAATTGGCACTCTCTCCCTTTGCCTTTATACCTAGTGTATCCCCTGCATTTGCCCAGGTTTCCTGTCCCTTCCTGCCTTCTTGTCTTTGCTTTTGGGCATGTGTTGCCCTTTTGGTCTCATGTACGTGATCAAACTAAGAAACACGTTCCTCCCGTGTGTTGTTGTTTGTTTCATGGGCCTGTCTAATCCTTGGCTGAAAGGTGGACTTAGCGGGAGTGGCTTCAGTTCTGAGTTAGTAGGCTGTCTGGGGGCCATAGTCTTGGGGGTTCTTTCAGCCTCTATCAACCAGTAAGTCCTGTCTTTTTTTGTGAATTTGAATTTCGTTCTCCGTTTTTTTCCCACTCTGTCCGGGACCCTTTATTGTGATCCTTGTCTGAGCGGTCAGTGGTAGTAGCTGGGCACCATCTAGTTCTTCTGGGCTCAGGCTGGTGGATGCCGTGGTTCTTGTGGCCCATTAGTCCTTGTGGACTAATATTTTTTCTGTGTCTCTGGTTTTCTTCATTCTCCTTTGCTCCAGTTGGATGTGGCCAATAGATGTATCTTAGATGGCCACTCACAAGCTTTTAAGACCCCAGACGCTACTCACTAAAGTCAGATGTAGAACGTTTTCTTTATGAACTATGTCATCCCAGTTGACCTAGATGCCCCCAGAGACAATGGTCCCCAGGCTTCAGCCCCAGTAACCAGGTAGTAAGAGATTTCTTGAGCCCACATAACAAGAAGTCCAGAAAAAGAGCACTCTTAAGGCTGATTTTATCATGTCATCAAGGATCCAGATAGTTTCATCTCACCACTTTGCAATTCTCAATGTTGGCTTCATTACCAGGCTTGTAACAAGACGATTCTAGCAGTTCTGGGTGTTACATCTAGATATGAAAATATCCAGTTGAAGAATAAATAGTCCTGTAACTCTCTTAAGAAAGCTTTTCTAAGAAAACTTGTCTCAGAAATGCTCCATCAGATGTCTCTGTGTCTTAATAGCCAAACTTGGGCAATATGTCCCTTACCTTACCAGTCCCTGGCAAGAGGTATGGAATTCCCATGATCGTCTTGACTAATCATCTCAGTGTTCATTATGGTAATAAGTGAAAAAATATCTTATTTTTCTAAATATACCCTACTCTCCTCTACATTCCTTATCCCAATAGATAAAAGGCACAGACGGTCATTGAAGTGAATATCATGTTTTCTCTTGACCAGCACCTTTTTATACCCTTATTATACTTGTTAACTTCCTCCCTTAAGAGAATCAGACTCCCAAGTTAGAACTCAGAAAACACAATCCCCCAGAACTTCTTTTCAGGTGAGACACTAGGGTTCAGCCATGAGACTCACCCACACAGACCTTTTGGGGAAGGAGCTTATTCACTTTGTAAGAGTGGTGGCAGAGACAGCTAGCTTTTGGGATCAGCAATGATGGCAAGGACTAATTCCCATGAAAGTCCTGGGAACAGCAGAATGGGGACAGTGGTCAGGTGGGAGGGCTCGGGGTTGTGAGTTTCTCTAGTTCTTAGTGGAAAGCAGCACCAGCTTCTGCTGCTACAGTTTAACCCTTTATCAGGCCAGTTCTGAAGCACGGTTTTGGTCAAAATTTCTTGGGTCAGGAATTTTGTCTACACAGTATTTTTGGTCACATAAGACTCCCATCTCATGCTTCCCCAACCGAAGGATTGCATACTGTATACAAGTACTAGAAGAGAAACTTGAAAAAACATGATATTTTGAGGAAAAAATTATCTGTGCTCTAAGGGGCCAAAAAATTCACATCTTTGGTCAAACTTGGTTCTCCAGCCTTCCCCCAAATTCTGTGAGCTCCCAAATACCTGTTAATGATGAGCCAAAGTCATCTTTTACTGTTTATGACTATAAACCCTCACAGATATATTGATATGGCTTTCTCAGAGAGATGGAACGAGCTGACTATTGGGTTTTGGAATTCATGTAGGCCATAGTCAAGTTGAGGTGAAAACAAAATTGCTTAGGACTACGGAGAGGATAAGTTTCCCAGTTGGTGCCAACAGTTTGTGCTTCAACTGCTAACCTAAAGGTTGGTGGTTTGAAGCCACCCAGCAGCTCCACGGACATAAGGTCTAGTGATCTGCTTCTGTATAGGTTGCAGCCAAGAAAGCTGTATGGAACAGCTCTGCTCTGTAATATACAGGGTGCTCGTGAATTGGAATCCACTCAAAGGCAACCAATAACGACACTGAGAAGATGAGGTAGCTAGATACCAGAAACAGATCAGATATGCCTAAAAGGGTATTTAAATACACTTTTTTACATGGTGTTTGGTTTAAACCCTGTTCCCATCTTCTTGAGAAACTGTATCCCTTTTATGAATGTGTAACAGGGATGCAGCTCCTCGTGCTAAATCCTGCACATAATGGGCTCAGGAAGGGAGCAGAAGCTGCCCAAAGCACACCGGTCACATCTGGGTGATATTAAATTTGTCATGTAAGAAATCTCCCCATGTCCCCTAGCCAGTACAAAGCAGAGCTAGGATTTGAATCCCCAACTTACACTTTTCTCACTGAAGTCAGATCATTTCAGCTTTACCTGCTGTGAGAACTTTGTCTTAATAATCAAATCTTGTTGATTCTGAGACTCCATTTATTCATGTAGAAATATGAGCTTCTTACAACATACTCTGCCCCTCCTGACATCCATAAAGTAGGTCCGATTTCCCTTGGCAGAGTAAGACCCCCATAGATGCCTGATTATAATAACTAAACAGATGCCACCTCGAGACTGGTGGTGCCATTTCTACTTCCCCAGCCTGAGACGAATTTGCTTTGAATTGTGTGGGGTAAAAATGTACTTGGCAAGTGAGAGGTGTCTTCTAATTTGCTATATTTTTTGGGGGAAAAGGAAAGGTCAGGTTTTTTTTTTTTTTTTTTTCTGTGTAGAGTTTCATGTCGCTACTTCTTCCATTCACGTACAAAGGGATAGCACATTCTGTCAGTGTCCCCAATACCTCCTTGCCCGTTCCCGTGTACATGTCAACAGCTTCCTCTGTCTCTCTGGCTGGGTGTATTTTCTGATCATGGGTGCTGTTACATAATGGGGACAGGGAAGAGTATGTCTGGAATTGGGGTTCACTGGGAATGTCTCTTGGTGATTATATGGCTGGCAATAGCAGTACATGAGCAATTGGCAATAGCAGTAAATGAGCAATTGCTGTCATCAAAAATTGACAGTGGCAAGGGAACTGGGAGCTCAGCCACCTCAGAGAAGAAATAATGCACCACCCCACTGGACACCCACCCTGGGCTCACAGAAGTGCTGGCTGATGGTAAGTAGAATCTAGAATGGGTGGTAGGAGAGGGAGAAGCTGAATATTAATTTTGGCATGCAGGACAGTGGCTTGTCACTAACTCTCCTACTATAAATCATCTTTTGGGGAATGGATTGTGACTGGTCATCACCACCTTAAAGAATCAGTGCTGGGCAAGGTGGACTTAGTGTGAGACATGAATGGATCTGAGAGGTGGAAGCTGTGGAGTTTAACAGAAGCTAATTGACGACTTTCAGTTATGGTGTTGGCAGAGAATATCGAATATCCCATGGCCTGCCAGAAGAATGAACAAATTTGTCTGGGAAGAAGTACAACCAGAAGGTTTCTTGGAAGAGAGGATGGCAGGACTTTGCCTCATGTATTTTGGACGTGTTATCAGGAGGGACTAATCCCTGGAGAAGGTAAAATAGAGGGTGGGTGAAAAAAAAGGAAGGCCCTCAATGAGATGGAGTGACACAGTGGCTGGAACACTGGGCTCAAACATAGCAATGATTGTGAGGATGGTGCAGGACTTGGCAGTGTTTTTTTCTTGTATATAGGGTCGCTGTGAGTCAGAACAAATTCCATGGCACCTAACAACAATAGCAGCAGTGACCTGCCCATATGCCCTCAGCCCACCCCAGGGATCACCTGAAGAAGGTTCCAAAACATTCCAATGACTTCCTTCATCACCCTGACAGGAGTTCTCTGCTGAGGGAGTATGCAAAGCTCCAAGAGGACAGGCTGGAAGGCAGGGAAGCTAATGCCATCAGGATATACACTCAACTAACTGGGGAGGGGGAGTGCGGCACTAGCTGGTGGATTAATACACTAACTTCCTTACTCCTTAGTGGGGTAACTCAGGTATATGTTCTAATGACTTTCAGGGGGCGCCCAGCAAGACTGAGCTCCAGTGGTACAGCAACGACTCTCTTAAACGCCTCTCCGTAGCTTCATTGCCTTCCTTGATTCATGCCACACTCTGTCACTGTACTTACTGGGATCATCTCCCAAAAGAAAAAAAAAAAAACAAAAAAAAACCAAACGCATCACCGTTGAGTTGATTCTGACTCATAGCGACCCTATAGGACAGAGTAGAACTGTCCCATAGGGTTTCCAAGGAGTGGCTGGTAGATTTGAACTGCGACATTTTGGTTAGCAGCCAAATGCCATCCATCCAAAGAAAATACAAGCATCCAAAATTTGTCTCAGGATCTGCTTTTGGGGAAACCCAAAACAAGACAGCAACTCTCTTTCCATGAACACAACTGTTCAAACCACATTTATCTTCCTAAATTGCGTTAGTATCTTCAGACACTTTTGGAAATAAAGGATGGGAATTTTTCATAAACGTTCTTTTTTTTAATCAAATAAGAGTTTTTATTCCCAATGCATCATTTGTAATTTCAGCCAACATTTAGAGAAATCAGCAATGGGCCAGGCCCCGTGCTAGGCAATGGGCTGCAGAAACAGATAACAGTCTGTTCGTGTGTCAAAGGTAAGACACTGAAGCACTGTCAGGAAAGAACGAATTTACGTTAATTCTCCTTTTTGAGAACTGGCAAAGGCAACCACAAGATGGCATTAGATAGCTGTTTCAAAGTACAAGTAGTCCTCTTCTATCTGGGAACCACCAAGGTAAAAGCAAAACTTTCTCAGCCTACCGCTAGCCAACAAGTTGTGTAACTTGGACAAAGAATGCAAATCCTGGATCTAAAATCCCTTCTCCGACAGGTGTGGGGCTTAGATTCCATAAATACTTTCTAAAAACAAAAAAAGTTTGTTTTGAATGGCAGAGTCTACCACCTTTTTAAAATCAAACCGTCTCTTTTTTATGGTATTTTTAAATTTTTGAGATAATTCATTTTATTATTTGTTGTTGTTGTTGAAAATATACACAACAAAATATTCACCAGTTCAACAGTTTCTACGCAGACAGCTCACAGACTCGGATTGTACTCTTCAAGTTGTGCAACCATCTCACCCTCCTTTTTAGAATTATTCCTCTCCATTAACATAAACTCACTGCCTCCAAGGCTTCCTGTCTAACCTTTTGAGTTGCTGTTGTCATTTTGATCCCATATAGCTAGTTCTTTAAAAGAGCAATATATAGGGTTTTTGGTTTTAATAGAGTGCGATGGTCAAGGCAGGCATTCTTTACTAATTAAGCTAAACTATTGGTGGCATAGTGGTTAAGAGGTATGGCTGCTAAACAAAGTGTTGGCAGTTCGAATCCACCAGGCACTCCTTGGAAACTCTATGGGGCAGTTCTACTCTGTCCTATAGGTTCGCTATGAGTCGGAATTGACTCGACGGCAGTGGGTTTGGGTTTTTTTTTATTGTTTGAATGGAAATCCTAGTGGCATAGTGGTTAAGAGTTGCAGCTGCTAACCAAAAGGTTCAAATCCACCAGGCATTCCTTGGAAACCCTGTGGGGCAGTTCTACTCTGTCCTATAGGGTCACTATGAGTTGGAATCAATTCAATGGCAACAAATTTGGGTTTTCTTTGGTATTGTTTGAATAAATCCAAATATGTGAAATGACAATCTTATGAACAGAGAAATTGATCTGATTGAGTTGAGAGTAAAGCACATGGCCCTCTACCCCCACTGGCCTACACTTTACACCACCCTCCTCTCTCTCAATTTCTGAGAGAGATTTCTGGAGATTTAGGAACTGGGCAGGAGGAGAAATAAGCAATTTGTAAGCCATGAGCCCCATGATCTCTGAGATCCCTTGCTGCTCAGGCTGTAAACACTATTAATACCTCAGCGTCTGGCCTGATCATTCCTTATGCATCCTAGCACCTGCTTTTCCTCAGAGAAACCTTCTCTCTCTCTCTCTCGCTCTTCTTTTCTCTTATTTTCATGCTTTCTTCTCTTCTTCTGCCACTTCCTCTTCCGTTTCCTCTTCCCCTCCTCCTCCTTCTCCTCCTTTTTCTCTCTCTCGTTTTCTAGCCCCAGATCTGTTATTTATTAACTATGAAATTCTGGGCACAGGGTCTCTGTTCACACAATGTGGATAAAAACCCTAAAACCAGACTCTGTAGAAGAAATAGAACTTGGTCAAAGTCACCCAGCTAGTAGGTCTGAGTCTAGAATGTGAAGGCTTCTGACCCTTAGTCCATTGGTGGGTCAGGCTGGACCCTGGTCTCAAGGAGCTTACAAGCTGGAATAGGAGTGATGTCATATGCACACAGAGCAGCATGTAACATAGGATAAGGGAAGTGCCCTAAGACAGGGACTGATAAAGGGCACAGGGAATTAAAGGAGAAGGATCAGTTCTTTCAACTGGGGAAATAGAGACACGAGGCATCTTGAAAGGAGAAGGTGGAGTGGGCAGTTGATAGGACGATGCTACAGTAGTTAATATTCTTTCAACAAACTTTTATTAACATTTACTATTTACCCGGCTGGGTTGGGGGTGTGCTATAAAATGATACCACAAAGCATAAAACTCCAGTGTGGAAGTGTGTGCCCACCACCAGTCCTTGTCTTCAGACTCCCTCTATGCTCAGGCTTATCCGCCCTTCCCCACATATGTCTCAGTACTTCTTCCATTTCTGAGCCTCAGGAAAGTCAGCTTGGTTCCATCTAGAGGGGAACTAGTATTTGCTGACCAATGATTGTACTAATTTATTTGCATGTATTATCTCATTAAACTTCAGCCACTGCAACGGGAACCACAAGCAATTTTGAGTTTCAGCCGTAACGTTAGATTTTTAGGTAGGAAATATTCATCCCTCAGTCACAAGACTGATTCCAGATTAGACATGAATCCCTGCTGTCTAGTCAATTCTGACTCATAGTGACTCTATGGGACAGAGTGGAACTGCCCCATAGGGTTTCCAAGGAGGGGCTGGTGGATTAGAACTGCAGACTTTTCAGAGCACTTAACTACCAGGGCTCCCGATTAGACATTAGTTATTGATAAAATAATACTGGTATGCAAGTGAATGAAGGAGGGCTAGAATGGCCAAAAAGAGTAGAGTGGGTTCTTGGAAAAGGCAGAACTTGCCTGGGCCTCAGAAAAAGGAAAAGGGAGAGGAGGAAGGGAGAGAAAGAGGGAGAGAGGAAGAGAGAGAGAAAGGAAGTAAGGGAGGAGGAAAGAAGGAAAGGAAGAAAGAGATTGAGAGAAAAGGAGGAAATGGGCCAAGTTGGAGAAACTTTATCTGGAAGACACTTTCCTTGAATAAGATTTCAGATGTTTGTTCATTTATGCCACTAAGGACATTTAGAGATAAAATCCTATTTCTAAGTCCTAACTGAAAGTTGAAAAAAACCCAAAAAGATAAATTACCAAGTGAAAATTTTTCCTTGCCGCCTACTGTCAGATCAGACTGCGTCTACCAAGGCTTGATCCTTGTGCTTGTCTCTTTTTAAAGACCCTCCAGAGCGCCTATTAAGTATGAATTCTTTTCCTCAGAAATAACCTCACCAGGCTTTGATCCAGGAGTGCAAACATGCACATCTATTGACTCTTGACTGCTTCAAGATTCAATTAATTATCGAGATGGATCGTTAGAGGCTGTCAATCTGACAATTTCATGGCTCAGGTACTTGAGCACAATTATGAGTATGCCTGGATGCTCCATAAAAGATATAGTCTCTCCATTGCTGGGGGAGCCAGGTAACGACAGATGGGTGGAGTGAGCCGAGCAGCTCTCTCTTTCTCAAACATTTCCATTTCTTATGGTATTGTTAACCTTGACAATGTTTCTTGGAGTGTAGCTGGTTTGTTAGAATGTAGATCTCAAACAAGTGCTTTGAAAACCTAAGCTCACTATTCAGTCACAGAAACCTAATTCTAAATCTACAGAGCCCTCAGATCAACTTCTAGCTCAATCCTGTCTGGTATTCGATAAGGGCCACAAAGGCCAAGAGGGCAAATGGCTTTCCAAGCTCCTAGTTAATATTGAAATGAAATATTTCCGTGCAGTGGGGCCAGCAAGCCGGTGCAACTGCTCATAGCTGGGTCTACGGATTTTAAGATTCTCAGGAGAAAGGAAGTTTCCACAGCTTTCGGTCATGACCATTCAGTACAGAGTCTTCACAAATCAGCATGTTATCATTTGAGAGCAAAGAGTTTATTTTGGCTGCATTTTAGAGAAATAGCATGCTTTTTTTTTTCTTTATTCTGTAGTAGTTTTCTTTATATTTGAAAATCTACATTAAAATAAAAATAGGACAAAAAATTTCTCCAAGCCCATTTTATAAATGTGCATATTTTACCTTTTAGTCTTTTTTAATGTAAAACTTTAATTTTAAGCATTTGCCTCCATTGAATAAAAAATTATATTCTGTTTTTCACTTAATATTATACAATGCATATTTTCCCTTTTATTAATTTCTAGTTTTCTGTATTATTGCTGCTCAATGACACCTGTTTGCTCTCCCCAGATAATGGATGGGTAAGCGATGTTAACAACTTGTAGTTCACGTTTTAAAATACAAATCTGTGTTCATATACTTATTACCAACTGTTTAAGAAGAAGGCTCCCCCTCCTCCTTCTTTCTCTTTACAAGGGGTGCAGACAACCTATTTTTCTCCACCACGTGTTTTATTCTTTTGACAATATATTCTTAGACTTTTCTTTCAGGTAACAGGTAAGGACTCACTCGTTCTTCTTTTCCACTTAAAAAAAAATTTCAAATGTAACATACATACTAAAAATGCAGAAACCCATTTATATGTAGTATTTTTTTTATAGTGAATAGTTTTAGAGTAAACGTTTATGCAAATACATCCCCTGGTGGCACAGTGGTTAAGAACCCGGCTGCTAGCCAAGGGATCAGCAGTTCGAATCCACCTGCCTCTCTTTGGAAACCCTACAGGCCACTGTCCCATAGGGTCACTATGAGTTGGAATTGACTGGATGGCAAAGGGTTTGTTTTGTTTTTTTTTTGGCTGCATTACAGGTAGTAAGGGGCATAGACTTTATTTAGGGTGGTGCTGTAGGAAAAATGTTATAATATTTGGGTATATCTTCATTATTCTCTCATGATCTACTGAGGAATAAGCTATTCTTTAAGACTTGTTCTTAAATTCTCGAGTAACCAGTTGTGAGGACAACTTCCTTGGGTGCTAGTAAATTAAATGAATAGGAGCAGGTCATCTCCGTCATAAAACATCACTGGCCTGTTGTTTTTATTCTGCAAGGTTTAGACTCTGCCTCATCAGAGATCCACCTGAGCACACCTGGATCTGTTTGTGATGTATGAACGGATGACAAATATATCTCACCGGCATGTGAAGATTTTCTCTGAAAGTTCTTGATGTTTGCTGGAATAGTAGTTCAAAAGATACAAAAGATTTCGTGGATGTCAGCATGGTTCTTTAGTACAATACGTATATCATTATGTAGTGAACAACACCGTTGCCTTTAAGTGTGGGTTGAAATTAAAATTTGTATCCTATCTTCCACTTAAAAAAAGCCTTGGTGGAAATTTCACTTGTCTGACAATATTTTTGCATTTTGTTCTGGTCTCCTAGTAGGCTAAGAGCCAGACTGATATTCAGTAGTAATTTTTGGGAAAGCTAAGGTTGAGTAGTTCATTGTTTTTTTCACCTTGTTATTTGTATAGGCAGTCCCTGGGCAGACCTCAAACTCAAGGATCAACTGCTGTTCACAACTTATTGCATTAATTCCAACCCAATTAATTGAGAGATTAAAAGCCATTTGTAGAAGATATAAAACCTGCAAAAGAATTTCTGTTGGCCTCTCACAATTGTTGTTTGAATGCACTTTACCTACAGCCATTACAAGGTAGAATATAACAAAAAAAATAACTGTCAGATGTATTTAGTTGTGAAAAAATTGAATTACACATTTTTTTGATAGGGCCTTTATTTTTATTTTTGACAGTTTTAGTCACTGCATCTATAGATACAAAATGTTCTTTTTCAAATTAAATAGCTGTTTAAGGAATACTCTGGTACAGCATTTAACAGTCAGGCCCTCAGAGGCATCTGAAAAAACAGTTGTACAATCTATCAAAAATTTCACTAAAGCCAAATCGCAACCAAGTGCTTTTCTATTGGCCTAATGTTTTAAATGTTTTATTGATTGATTATTGTTTTGCTTTGTATTTTAAATTTTAACTCTGCTTATATAGTTAAAATATTCTTTCATCGAAAAGATAGCTATTTGGCTATTACTATTCCATGACATACGTATTCAGCATATGTGACGTATGCAGCTCTTTTGTCTTCTTTAGGTGGTTTTTACAGGAAAGGGGCTCATACTGGATATTGCCTTTAATTTTTTCCTACTGGATATACTATTGCCTTTTTGCTTCAGTTTTCTCCTAAAAATTATAATTATTATATATCATAGTGTTCCCCTTTGATATCGATTAAATTATGCCCCCCAAAAAGTTGTGTTGAAATCCTAAACCGTGTACCCGTGAATGTGAACTTGTTTGTAAATAAGGTCTCTGGGATGTTGTCGGGTTAAGATGAGGTCATACCACAGTCAAAACCAAACCAAACCCATTGCCATCGAGTTGATTCCAACTCATAGCGACCCTGTTGGACAGAGGAAAACTGCCCCATAGAGTTTCCAAGGAGCGCCTGATGGATTCATACTGCTGAGCTCTTGGTTAGCAGCCATAGCTCTTAACCACTACACCACTAGGGGGTTTCCCACACCGCAGTAGGGTTGGCCTACTCCCATCTATGAGGTGTTTTATAAAAGAAGAGAGCAGACACAAAGACACAGAAGGGGAATATGCCTTGTAAAGATGCACGTACAAGTCAAGGAACCTGAAGGCTTGCCACTAGACACCAGCAGCTAGGAGAGAGGTGCAGAACGTTCCTCTCAGACCTTCCTCAAGAATCAACATGGCGATACCCTGATTTGAACTTTGAGCCTCCAGAACTGTGAGACAATACATTAGTCTTCTTTAAAACCACCCACTTTGTGGTATTTTGTTATGGCAGCCTGAGGAACCTAAGACACCAGCGGTCCTGTGTCTAAGCAGGTGAGTGTTAACTAATGATTTCGTTAGTTTATTCTTACTGACTCTGAGACCTGAGCTTTCCTCTAGGTTCACAAGTTGTGGTTCTCTCTTTTCTGTTGCTGCTCCTGCCAGTACTCCATGTGAATTGTATCTCTAATCACTTCTTCCTGCCCGTGCCAGGGTCTGCAAGGAAATAAAGAAGAACTGGTTTCCTCTCCCTGCTCGACCTGGTCATATCTATTTCCCCTATCAGATTTCCACTTCAAAGCTGATGTACCAGCTCTGTTCTGAATAGTGTTATTGTACAGGAAAACAAGTTCAGGGAAAGGAGACATTGGCCTGTCTTGCTCTAAGGAATGTACTTCCACAGGTAGGCCTTCAAGCATTTCTTCACCCTCCTCAGGTTTGGCCTCTTTCCCTAAGCCCTCCTCAAAGTGTTCAGGCTAGTGCCTCTTCACCCAACTCCTCAGGAAATCTCTAGTCCTTTCTACAGTAGGATGATTTTCCCCTAGGTCTCCTAATACCGTGTGGTGCCTTAGGCTTCTTTTAGTTTCCAGCACAGAGCTGGCTCCTGTTTTCTGAGCAAGGATGAATGTTGGTTTTCTTATTGTACCTAAGCCTCCCCAGTGATAAGAGTTTCAGGCTAGAACACCAAAAAATACCTAACAGCCATCCATGCCAAGCAACTAAGCAAAAAATTCACATTAGCTCTTTGCATCTGCCCCTCTGTCCCTAGTAAGAAATAGAAGTAGTCTCCAATTAATTTTTTTTTTTTTGCTTCTTTGTTAATTCTTTCAATTGTTTTTCTGTTCTCTAATTAATTTAGTTCAGCTCTAATTTTTATTATTTGTTTTCTTCTGGAGCCTGATGGATTCTTTTGTTGCTCAGTTTCTATTTGTTCAAGTTGTAGGGACAGTTCTCTGATTTTGGCTCTTTCTTCTTTTTGTATGTGTGCATTTATCGATATAAATTGGCCTCTGAGCACTGCTTTTGCTGTGTCCCAGAGGTTTTGATAGGAAGTATTTTCATTCTCGTTGCTTTCTATGAATTTCCTTATTCCCTCCTTGATGTCTTCTATAACCCAGTCTTTTTTCAGGAGGGTATTGTTCATTTTCCAAGTATTTGATTTCTTTTCCCTAGTTTTCCTGTTATTGATCTCTAGTTTTATTGCCTTGTGGTCTGATAAGATGCTTTGTAATATTTCGATGTTTTGGACTCTGCAAAGGTTTGTTTTATGACCTAATATGTGGTCTATTCTAGAGAATGTTCCATGTGCGCTAGGAAAAAAAGTATATTTTGCAGCAGTTGGGTGGAGAGTTCTGTATAAGTCAATGAGGTCAAGTTGGTTGATTGTTGTAATTAGATCTTCCGTGTCTCTATTGAGCTTCTTACTGGATGTCCTGTCCTTCTCCGAAAGTGGTGTGTTGAAGTCTCCTACTATAATTGTGGAGGTATCTATCTCACTTTTCAATTCTGTTAAAATTTGATTTATGTATCTTGCAGCCCTGTCATTGGGTGCATATATATTTAATACGGTTATGTCTTCCTGATCAATTGTCCCTTTTATCATTATATAGTGTCCTTCTTTATCCTTTGTGGTGGATTTAAGTCTAAAGTCTATTTTGTCAGAAATTAATATTGCTACTCCTCTTCTTTTTTGCTTATTGTTTGCTTGATATACTTTTTTCCATCCTTTGAGTTTTAGTTTGTTTGTGTCTCTGAGTCTAAGGTGTGTCTCTTGTAGGCAGCATATAGATGGATCGTGTTTCTTTATCCAGTCTATGACTCTCTGTCTCTTTATTGGTGCATTTAGTCCATTTACATTCAGGGTAATTATAGATAAATAAGTTTTTAGAGCTGTCATTTTGATGCCTTTTTATGTGTGTTGTTGACAATTTCATTTTTCCACATACTTTTTTGTGCTGAGGCGTTTTTCTTAGTAAATTGTGAGATCCTCATTTTCATAGTGTTTGACTTTATGTTAGTTGAGTCGTTACGTTTTTCTTGGCTTTTATCTTGAGTTATAGAGTTGTTATACCTTTTTGTGGTGACCTTAATATTTACCCCTATTTTTCTAAGTAAAAACCTAACTTGTATTGTTCTATATCGCCTTGTATCACTCTCCATATGGCAGTTCAATGCCTCCTGTATTTAGTCCCTCTTTTTGATTATTGTGATCTTTTACCTATTGACTTCCATGATTCCCTGTTATGTGTATTTTTTTTTTTTAATTAATCTTAATTTGTTTGTTTTTGTGATTTCCCTATTTGAGTTGATATCAGGACGTTCTGTTTTGTGACCTTGTGTTGTGCTGATATCTGATATTATTGGTTCTCTGACCAAACAATATCCTTTAGTATTTCTTGTAGCTTTGGTTTGGTTTTTGTAAATTCTCTAAACTTGTGTTTGTCTGTAAATATCTTAATTTCGCCTTCATATTTCAGAGAGAGTTTTGCTGGATATATGATCCTTGGCTGGCAGTTTTTCTCCTTCAGTGTTCTGTATATGTCGTCCCATTTCCTTCTTGCCTGCATGGTTTCTGCTGAGTAGTCTGAACTTATTCTTATTGATTTTCCCTTGAAGGAAACCTTTCTTTTCTCCCTGGCTGCTTTTAAAATTTTCTGTTTATCTTTGGTTTTGGTGAGTTTGATGAGAATATGTCTTGGTGTTTTTCTTTTTGGATCAATCTTAAATGGGGTTCGATGAGCATCTTGGATAGATATCCTTTCGTTTTTCATGATGTCAGGGAAGTTTTCTGTTAGGAGTTCTTCAACTATTTTCTCTGTGTTTTCTGTCTCCCCTCCCTGTTCTGGGACTCCAATCACCCGCAGGTTATCCTTCTTGATAGAGTCCCACATAATTCTTAGGGTTTCTTCATTTTTTTTAATTCTTTTATCTGATTTTTTTTCAGCTATATTGGTGTTGATTCCCTGGTCCTCCAGATGTCCCAGTCTGCATTCTAATTGCTCGAGTCTGCTCCTCTGACTTCCTATTGCGTTGTCTAATTCTGTAATTTTATTGTTAATCTTTTGGATTTCTACATGTTGTCTCTCTATGGATTCTTGGAACTTATTAATTTTTCCACTATGTTCTTGAATAATTTTTTTGAGTTCTTCAACAGTTTTATCAGTGTGTTCCTTGGCTTTTTCTGCAGTTATCCTAATTTCATTTGTGATATCATTAAGCATTCTGTAAATTAGTTTTTTATATTCTGTATCTGATAATTCCAGGATTGTATCTTCATTTGGGAAAGATTTTGATTCTTTTGTTTGGGGGGTTGGAGAAGCTGTCATGGTCTGCTTCTTTAAGTGGTTTGATATGGATTGTTGTCTCCGAGCCATCACTGGGAAACTAGTTTTTCCAGAAAATCTGCTAAAAAAAAAATGCAGTCCGATCCCTATCAGAGTTCTCCCTCTGGCTCAGGCTATTCGGATGTTAATGAAGCCGCCTGGGGAGGGTGGGGGAGGGAACAGAGAGATAGGAGAGTAGCACCTCAGAATATAGCCAGAGTTGCTTGTCTTGCTTGAAATGACTATTATATCTGAGATTCCCGCGGGCGCGTCGCCTATGTGTGCTGGCTGTATGGAGATTGCCCCCGGGGGGTCTGGCCCGCTGGAGTCACAGTCAGATCCTCCGCTTCCAGCCCCACGCCCAGCGTCAAGGCTCCCCTACTGGGACGGTGCACTCTCGACTCCAAAATCAGTCGCTGCCTCCCGGGGACTTCTCGTCCCTCCAGCCACGTGGCTGTGCCTCTCCCGAGAACCAGTTGGGCCTCCTCCCGGGGTTAGTTCAGATGGGTGGAGCAGCTCCCCGTGCTTGTGCTGTGACCGAGTGTCCCGGCTGGGACGCTGTTCTCCCCGCTCCAGTACCAGTCGCCGCCTCCCAGGGACTTCTCCTACTGGCTGCGTCCCACGCCGCCCACGCGACCCAACTGGTCCCCCTCCCGGGGTTAGTTCAGGGGGGTGGAGCAGCTCTCCGTGTTTATGCCGTACCTGCGTCCAGTCCAAATCCCGGCGGGACGGTTCTCCGGCTGGGACGCTGCTCTTCCTGCTCCAAGACCAGTCACTGCCTCCCGGGGACTTCTCCTACCGGCTGCGTCCCACGCCACCCGCGGAACCGGCTGGTCCCCCTCCCGGAGTTAGTTCAGGGGGGTGGAGCTGCTCTCTGTGCTTGTGCCGTACCTGACTGGTACGCTGGCTCCAGGCTCTGGAAACAATCGCTGCTTTCCCGTATTAGTTCGTTCTCCGTCTCTAAATCTGTGTTTGTTGTTCAGGGTTCATAGATTGTTATGTATGTGATCGATTCACTTGTTTTTCCGTGTCTTTGTTGTAAGAGGGATCCGAGGTAGCGTCTGCCTAGTCCGCCATCTTGGCTCCGCCCCCTTTTTTTTTGCTTCTTATTTGCTCCTTGACTTGCATGTGGGTAAGGGGAGGAGGGATGAAGGGGTGGAGGTGGGGATCAATTCATCCCAACACAGTGATGATTCTTTCTACCTATCTCTATCAGAGTTGGGAGAATTGAGGTAATGCATATGAAATTGCCTACAGAAAAGACTGATGCATAGAAAGTACATTGGGACTTTTTAAAATTTTAATGATAAAAGAAAAAAGGCCCAGGTATCTGGACCCCAGGTTTAGCCCTGTACCTTTGAGGCAGACAGCCTCAGAGCCCAACCCTTCTAAGAAGCACCTGGTCTGGCTTATCCTCCTACACCAAGCAGAATAGGGCGCCCATTTTTCTCAAATTTTTCTTGACAAGATAACTGCAGAATGGCCCATACATGGTCTCAATCCTCCTCTGGGTGGAGACTTAACCATCCCAACAAAGAAAAATCAACCTCTTCCTCCATCCTGAGGGATCGAACCCTTGTCTAGAGAAAATGCTTTGTCATCTCCAAGTCCTGAAAGCGTGCATGAAGGTCATTCCTGAATATTCACGATGAATTTGCGTTTCCTTGTCAGCTGTCTGTAAAAGCCCACCTCCCCAAGCTGCCTGTGAGCAGTCTTGGAGGCAGCAGCCCCGATTGCTCCTTTCCTTGTTCAATGAAATAAAGGTGTCTTTCTAATTTCTCACCTTGGCCTCTTTTTTATTGGCTGTAACAAGCCACGCCTAGCAAAACCTGGGGTTTTCACCTGGCAACATCGTCCTTTCCTTTTAGGATTCCCTAACTACTTTTTAACTACTAGGTTAAGAGCTTGGCTGCTAACCAAAATGTTGGCAGTTTGAATCCACCACCCTCCTTGGAAACCCTATGGGGCAGTTCTGTTTGTCTTATAGGATTGCTATGTGTCAGAATTGACTTGACAACAATGGGTTTGGTTTTTTGGGGGGGTGTTAAGTACTAAGTTGCCTCCTGTGTGTTCTAAGTCAATCATTTAGTGTTATGATTTCATTTCGTTTTCAGACTAGAACTGTCCCATAGGTTTCCGAGAAGCTTCTGGTGGATTCGAACTGCCAACCTTTTGGTTAGCAGCCATAGCTGTTAACCACTACCAAGCCAGGTTTTCCAGTTCTTATATACACAGATTATAAATTCAGTAAAAATTCCTATACTTAAGTAGTCAGTCATTACATACCCATTATTATTTTTTTCTTTGCATAATTCTTCTTGGGGGTTTATTTCCCCATCTATCTACCTGAAAAACCTCTGTAAAATGAAAGAGAGAGAGGGATTGGTTTCTAAGATTTCTCTCAGTTTCGACATACTGTGAATCTACCTGAAGCCATAAGCCCATCATTCAGAGGGTACAGAGAAGAAGAGGGTACATTTTGTGGTAGGGACAACGAACTGGGATAAAATGGTAATGAATCTATGCCTTTAAAATATGTCAGAATTATCTTCCATTTATCAAGATGTAGCCCATATTTCATGTAAGTCAAAGGAAGGGAGCTCTGATTTAAAAATTTGAGCTTTAGATGACTTGGAATTTTTGGCTTCTTTAAATTAATATCAGGTAGGTATCTGCCTGCCTCCTTAGCATGGCGTTGAGGTCTGACCTCATCTGTAAAGCATTATCTTCAGCAGGTGACCAGTCCCTGTTACCACCAAGTCTATTCCAACTCACGGAGACCCCATGTGGCCCAGTGATGTTCCATAGAGTTTCCAGTGGCTGATTTTTTGGAAGTAGATTGTAAAACATTTCTTCCAAAATCCTGTTGAACTTTCATTCATTCATTCACTCCTCCATCTATCCATTCGCCCATTTATTGATTCATTCTTTTTTTATTCAATAAATATGAACTGAAAACCTACTATGTGACAGGCACTAGGAGAGGAGTTAATACACCAAGGTGATTGAAATAGTTGTGGGTTCTGCCCCTGTGGGGTTTAGTATCTAGTGAAAGAAGAAGACATTAAGTATTAGGAATATCCATATACAGTAAAGTCTGTGAAAACTGGAACCTGTCAGAGAAGGAAAACTCACTGGGTGTTTATGAGGAATGAATCTTAATAGAGAGTGATAGAAAAGTGGTAAGCACGCTGTCAAAGGAGGAAAACTTGTGAAACCAGGGAAAACAAGGCAGTCCCGTCAAGTTCTGGCTGTCACAGGCTTCATTGTATATTCATCTGGCCACACGGGATTTTCTTATATCATGATCACAGAATTTCATAGTTATTTTGGTTATTTAAGTCATCTAAATAGATAGTGGGGATTTGAGATTTTATTAAAGAAAGTTTATGGCAGTGTGGTTCAGGCTGAAAAATGCCCTCCCTCCCAATTAAAAAAAAAAAGAGGATATACACCTCCAAATCCCTGGAATCTGTGAGTGTTACTTTATACACCCACTCCTCACTTATTGACATGGTTAGCTCTCAAAGACCAGGTCATTATGTAAAATCAGCGCTATGAAAAAATGGAGGATGAGCACATCAGACCATAGCATAGAAGATGACTACATCATTACATAACTACCAGCTTGCATTATATAACTGCCAAGTTACATCATTACATAACTGTCAAATTACACCTTACGAAACTGCCAAATTACATCGCTATGTAACTGCCAAACCACTGAGAATCATGGCCCAGCCAAAGTGACACATAACATTAACCATCATAGCCAGCGTTACTCTTGCCTCATACCTCTCACCATTAGAAGCTGGAAGAGCCAAGGACTGGATTCTTTCCTAGGACCTCCAGTGAGATCTCAGTCTGCCGACCCATTAATTTCCACCCAGAGATGCTTATTTCAGGCTTTTGGCCTCCAGAACTGAGATAGAATAAATTTCTGTCGTTTTAAGTTTGTAGTATTTTGTTATAGCAGCCACAAAGGTGTGTCCTTTGGATTCAGGGTATCTGTGTTGAGAAGCTCCTAGGAGGTCGATGACAAGGCCTTTCCCTGAGAACCAACACAGAGAGAAAGCCTTTTCCGGGAGCTGAACTTTTAACCTCCTAGACTGCGAGAGAATAAATTTCTCTTTGTTAAAGCCATTCACTTGTGGTATTTCTGTTACAGCAACACTAGGTAACTAAGACATGAGTCTACTTACGTGTTTTTTTTTTCGGAGTCTATGGCTCATGGGGAAACCAAAAAACTGAATCCGTTGCCATGGTGGCAATTCCAACTCATAGCAACTCTATAGGGCAGAGTAGAACTGCCTCATAGAGTTTCAAAGGCATGCCTGGTGGATTCAAACTGCTGACCTTTTGGTAAGCAGCCGTAGCTCTTAACCACTACACCACCAGGGTTGCCGGCTCTTGGGAAAGGATCTGTAAATCTGCTGCTGATAGTGGTGTGCTCCTTCTAGCTGATATTCTGAGATTTAGAAAGCTTATCTGGAGTTTCATAAACCCAGGAAGAAACAAAGCTCTTCAGTTTCACAGCCGAATGAGAAAGTGGTGATGTCTAACTCCAAGAAAGAGAAAACACAGGTAAAATAAGAAGGTGCCCATGTACGAGGTACGAGTCAAGAACACTGGAATCAAACAGACATGTACAGCCTTTTAGCTGAAGAAATTAAGATGCCAGGTCAGAGAAACACAACAGTGATTTTGTTTAACAAAGGCTTATTTCCCGGGTTACCCAGAGGGTGGTGCTGTCTCCTAATGAGACGCTATGGCATTTGCTGGTATAGAGTTTTTTCTTTTTCACTAAGCAAAAGGCCAACTCACTCAAAAATTACATCCTACGTGAGATATTTACGCCTTCTTCTTATTGTTAGCAGCGGTTGAGTCAGCTCTGGATTCATGGAGACCCCATGCACAACAGAACGAAACACCGCTCAGTCCTGCACCAACCCCATGGAAGGCTGAGATTCAAACCATTAAGATCTATAGGGTTTTCATTGCGTGATTTTCAAAAGTAGATTGCCAGACTTTTCTTCCTAGTCCATCTTAGTCTGGAAGTTCTGCTGAGACTTGTTCGGCATCATAGCATGCAAGCCTCCACCGATACATGGGTGGTGACCGTGCATGAGGTGCCTTGGCCGATTTATGCCTGACTTGTGGGAACCAGTAAATTCAGAGTCTTTGTTCCTGGGTGGCTGCTCGGTCAATGTGTTTATTTGTAATATAAGGTGAATATTGTAAGGCAAAGGGGTGGCATGATTTTGATCAATTTGACCAGACTTATTAATGAATAGACAAAGATTTAATAAGGAAAAAGATGCAATCCAAATAGCAAGCACAATTTTGGATATATAAGTTTTGGGATGGAGATGATAAGGGCAAGGTAGTTTCATTAAGAGTCGACTATGTTTTCAACTCTCTTGGACTTCTAATTGCTGTGTGACTTTAAACAATTCAGTTCTCATCTATTATTTCCTCTGTAAAATCTGGGGGTTGCCCAACTTAACCTTTGGAGTGACTTCCAGTGCTAATATTAAGCCTGTTGCCACTGAGTCGATTTCGGCTCACAGCGACCCTATGGGACAGAGTAGAACAGCCCCATGGAGTTTCTAAGGCTGTAAATCTTTATGGAAGCAGACTGCCACATCTTTCTCCCAAGGAGTGGCTGGTAGGTTCGAACTGCAAACCTTTCGGTTAGCAGCTGAGCACTTAACCACTGTGCCCCCAGATCTCCTGGTGCTAATAGTACAAAAAAAAAAATAATACATGATGCTAATTATTCCAATGACAGGCCAAATTCACTGTCAAGTTGCATGGGTAGTCTCCTACCAATACTCAGACAGAAATAATAAAAACTATAAAAATATGCTGTTAGAGCAACAGACACAGGGAGGTCTGAAATGGATGTTGATCAACTCCCTAGATACTCAGCACAATCTAAATTTAGATTTTAAAACATAGGTCAAGATTTGGCTAAATTACTGCAAATCCTAGCATTCCGATCAACCAGAATTACTACATCAGCAAAGGAACTACTACCCCAAAACTAACGCCAATGAGCACACAAACGTCAAGACAGATAAAGCTGGCCATGTTAGGGGTTATCAAGATTGCAAGCCATCAATGTTTAATAATTCTGGGACTCTTATAATATGAGGATATTCATTTTGGCTAATTAATTGTTCAGTAACACTGCTTACAAGGCACAATTCAAGCCCACAGGAATCAAATAGACACGTAAGAACAAATTAGAATCCTACAGGGCAAAGAGAGTGCAAGTAGTTGGGCCAAGCCAATTGGTTGTTTACTGGTTGCTGATGATGGCAAAAGGCGTAGAGGAAGGAGAGGTTAAAATTACTTGCCAATTAATGTTATTCTAATCCCTTTTTTTTTTTTGTAGTTTCATTAGCAGAAATTAGTCAGATTCAGAGCCTATCATATTTCATTTCCCAGAGCTAGGTAGTTATGAGTGGTGTAATGTTTATTTCACTGCATCTTCACTCACCTTCCGATGGAAAATATTAACAACACCTATCCAAAAACCAAGTTATGTCCCTTCATGGTGTGTGACTGCCAGTATGATCAGTGCATTTTTGCCAGCATGTCTTTAATATTGGTTTAATCATTAAACCATTAATGGGGTTTATGTTAACAAAAATAACAGCTTTGGCATACAAAAAAGGTTGACCTCACACCTATAAGAAAACAGCAATATAGTATGTTTAGGTTACAAAATAAAACATGTTCTCTCTATATAACATTCTCACCAAGTGCCTGACTCATGGTGTCTCCACGTGTGTCAGAGTAGAACTGTGCTCCATAGTTTTCAATGGCTGATTTTTTAGAATTAGATTGTCAGGCCTTTCTTCCAAGGCACCTCTGGGTGGATTCATCACCACCAACGTTTTGGTTAGTAGGGAAGCACCTTCATCATTTGCACAACATAGGGATGCATATATAACACTACAGTTATGGCACATTGGCCAACTGAAACATTGGCAGTTTGAAGCTGCCCAGCGCCTCCTTGGGGGAAAACCTGGCAATCTGCTTTGGTTAAGATTGTTGTTTTTATTGTTGTTAGGTGTCATTAAGTTGGTTCTGACTCATAGTAACCCTATACACAACAGAAGGAAATACTGCCTGTTCCTGAGCCATCCTCAGAATCATTGCTATGTTTGAGTCCATCCTTGCAACCACTGTGTCAATTCATCTTCTTTAGGGTCTTCCTCTTTTTCACTGACCTCTACTTTACCAAGCATGATATCCTTCTCCAGGGAGCAGTCCGTCTTGATAACATGTCCAAAGTATGTGAAAGGAAGTCTTGCCATCCTGGCTTCTAGAGAATTCTGGCTGTACTTCTTTCAAGACAGATTTGTTTGTTCTTCTGGCAGTCCATGGTATATTAAATATTCTTTACCAACATCATAATTCAAAAGTATCAATTCTTCTTCTCTCTTCCTTATTCATTGTCCAGCTTGCACATGCATATGAGGCAATTGAAAACATGGCTTGGGTCAGGCACACCTTAGTCTTCAAGGTGACTTTTTTTTTGACACTTTAAAGAGGTCTTTCGCATCAGATTTGCCCAATGCAATACGTCATTTGATTTCTAGACTTCTGCTTACACGGGCTTTGACTGTGGATCTAAGTAAAATGAAATCCTTCACAACTACAATCTTTTCTGTTTATCGTAATGTTGCTTATTGGTCCAGTCATGAGGATTTGTGTTTTTCTTATGTTGAGGTGTAATCCATACTGAAGGCTGTAGTCTTCAATCTTCATCAGTAAGTGTTTCAAGTCTTCACTTTCAGCAAGCAAGGTTGTGTCATCTACATATCACAGGTTGTTAATGAATCTTCCTCCAATCCTGATGCAGCATTCTTCCTCATATAGTCCAGGTTCTTGGATTATTCGCTCAGCATACAGATTGAATAGGTATGGTGAAAGAATACAACCCTGACGCACACCTTTTCTGACGTTAAACCACAAAATATCCCCTTTTTCTGTTCGAACAACTGCCTCTTGGTCTATGTACAGGTTCCTCATGGGCACAATTAAGTGTTCTGAAATTCTCATTCTTCACAATGTTATCCATAATTTGTTACGATCCACACAATTGAATGCCTTTGTGTAGTCAATGAAACACAGGTAAACATCTTTCTGGTATTCTCTGTGTTCAGCCAAGACCCATCTGACATCAATAATGATATCCCTCGTTCCACATCCTCTTATGAATACAGCTTGAATTTTTGGCAGTTCCTTTTCTCGATGTACTGCCGCAACCATTTTAGAATTATCTTCAGCAAAATTTTACTTGTGTGTGATATTCATGATGTTGTTAGATAATTTCCACATTCTGTTGGATCTCCTTTCTTTGGAATGGGCACAAATATGGATCTCTTTCAGTCAATTGGACAGGTAGCTGTCTTCCAAATTTCTTGGCATAGACAAGTGAACACCTACGGTGTTGTTGAAACATCTCAATTGATATTCCGTCGATTCCTAGAACCTTGTTCTTCACCAATGCCTTCAGTGCAGCTTGGACTTCTTGTTTCAATACCATCAGTTCTTGATCATATGCTACCTCCTGAGGGTTGAACATCGACCAATTCTTTTCAGTACAGTGACTGTGTGTATTCTTTCAATCTTTTGACTCTTCCTATATTGTTCAATATTTTCCCCACAGATTCCTTCAATAATTGTTACTTGAGGCTTGAATATGTTCTTCAGTTCTTTCAGCTTGAGAAATGCCGAGCTTGTTCTTCATTTTTTTTTGGTTTTCTAACTCTTTTCACATTTCAGTGTAATACTTTGTCTTCTTGACCTGTCCTTTGAATCTTCTGTTCAGCTCTTTTACTTCATTATTTCTTCCATTTGCTTTAGCTCCTCTACATTCAAGAGCAAGTTTCAGAGTCTCTTTTGAAGTCCATTTTGGTCTTTTCTTTTTTCTGTTTTTTTTTTTTTAACGACTTCTTTGCTTTCTCTATGTATGATGTCCTTGGTGTCATCCCACAGCTCATCTAGCCTCCAGTCATTAGTGTCCAGTGTGTCAAATCTATTCTTGAGATGGTCTCTAAATTCAGGTGGGATATACTCAAGGTTGTACTTTGGTTTTCATGAGCTTATTTTAATTTCCTTCAGCTTCAACTTTGAACTTGCATAATCAATGGTCCATTCTGCAGTCAGTTCCTGACCTTGTTCTGACTGATGATATTGAGCTTCTTCATTATCTCCTTTCACAGATGTAGTCGATTTGATTCCTGTGTATTTTGTCTGGCGGGATCCACATGTCTTTTATGTTGTTGAAAAAAGTTATTTCCAATGAATATGTCGTTAGTCTTGCAAACATCTATCTTGCGATCTTTGGCATCTCTTCTATCACCAAGGCCATATTTTCCAACTACTGATCCTTCTTTGTTTCCAACTTTTGTATTCCAATCACAAGTAATTATCAATGCACCCTGATTGCATGTTTGATCAATTTCAGACTGCAGAAGTTGGTAAAAATCTTTAATGGCTTCATCTTTGGCCTTAGTGGTAGGTGCATAAATTTCAATAATACTCGTATTAACTGGTCGTCTTTGTAGGTGTATGGCTATTATCCTATCACTAACAGCATTGTATTTCAGGGTAGATCTTGAAATGTTCTTTTTTACAATTAATGCAATGCCTTTCTTCTTCAATCTGTCATTCCTGGCATAGTAGGCTATATGATTGTCCTAGGAAACTCTATGGGGCAGTCCTACTCTGTCATATTGGGTTGCTGTAAGTAGGAGTTGATTTGATGGCACTTAACGACAACAACAACATATGAAAAGTCTTGAAACAAAAAAGTCATAAATTTCCTATGCCATTTTTCTCCTTCATTGGTGCAGGTTATTAAGAGTTGCTAGCTAGTATGTTTTTGTCTATGAGTTAATCTATGAGTTAGTAACTACTATTTAGAGGTATAATAGAGTTCAGGGCAGATAAATCTATCTGCGTTTGGTTTTGGTGCAGTAGGAATGTTTAATATTTCTATGAGTATGGGGTATAATTCATTGCACAGTGGTTAAAGATCTTCTGGGATTGAATCCTATCAGTTCACTTTTTTGGTCCTTAACACTGTTGCCATTCACTCCGAAAAATGACACTCCTTCTATTGGCCATCTAGTAAATCACGAATTCTATCCAAAGAGGAGGGGGGAAGGAAGAAGAAGATGCAGGTCTCCAAACATAAATGCATGGGGAGGTAGCAGTGGAGATGCAAAATGCTGAAGCTTGTTGGCAAAGTCTCAAGAGAAACTGACTAGTTGGGTAAGAAAGTTTTGGGTGAAAGAAAAGGAATAATAGAAGGGGAAATACTAAAATTGGAATGTTACTAAAAATTGAGGTATGATCATGTGTGAAAACAATGTTTTTCTATTTGTTTGGTTAGAGGGAAAGGTTTATAAATATGTGCAGTGTGATAGATTGCTTTTATATGGCCTTTCTCACCATGCTCTTGTAGCTCCCACCAAATGATTGGGTGGGACTATGCAAACAAGGTGCTTGTGGCCCATCAAGGGGATTGGACACTTGTTAATAACGCAAATAAGGTGCATGGAACCCCTGTGGGGGTGATGCCATGCTAATAAGGAGTATGGAACTCTAAGAAGGGGATTGGTCAGTTTTGCCATCCTGCTAAGCTTAAAAGACACAGCCCATCCCAGAGCAGAGGGGGACCTCACTACCACCAAGAAGATAAGATGGGAGTGGAGTGTATCCTTTGGACCTAGGTCCCTGTGCTGAGAACCTCCTAGACCCAGGACACAGAGACCTGTAATACTTGAGACAGTGAGAGATAGTGAGAAGCAGTGGCAGAGAAACAGTGGCAGCAGAGAGAGCAAGACCAGGAGACTAGCAGGAGATGGCTCAGTGGACTTTGTGGCCTTTGGAGTGAGAAAGCTGAGCACCTTGGGGCTGAGGCTTACTGGCAGAGCAGGGTACCCCTGGGCACTTATCGGTGGAGCTAAAGAGTTTTGTAACACTTGCCCAAGCAGGGCAGAGGCCAGGCTGAACCAAGAGGCTGAAGGGCCAAGGGCTAGAGAGAGGCCTGCCTGTGGGCATGGCCGAAAAACTGTCCTGATCAAAGAACTGTATCCTGAGTCATTCTTGATCCTGAATTGTAACCTGTTATTTCCCTAATAAATCCCATAACTGTGAGTATGGTCTGTGAGTTCTGTGTAGTCATTGCAATGAATTATCAAAACAAGCAGAGAAGTAGAGAGTGTCGTGGGAGGGAAGACTGGTGTCAGCACTGGTAGAAAGGGTGGAAAGAGGAGGAATGTCTGACCTCCGCCTCATAGCAATCAGCGTTGGGCTGTCGTTTTCTGTCGCTGCTGATTCTCTCTTCATCACAAAGCGAGACAAGGAGGCTGACAAGGAGGTTGGACGGTGCTGCAGCCACCCCATTTTTACAGTATGTTAATATACTTCTATGGCAACCCCCCCAGGAAGAACAAATAAGCCAATGGGCTAGACAAATACAAGGTGGTAGAATTTATTCATCTGTGCTTTATAGTGACTAGAATATAATACTAGGTTTACCTTTATTTGGAAAACAGCCTTACTGATGAGTTTTGAAACGTGAAACTATTTTGAAATATTTAATTTACAAGTCATTTTGCCCTAATCATGCCATTTGATAACGTTTAAGTATCCTATAATTTCATATGATCATTCTCCTGTGAAAATTCAAAACAAATATTAATAATGTCAGACTTTTGCCTGCTTCACTAGCAGCATACTTTATACAAGTCAGAAACAGGAGTTATTTTACCAAAGGACCGTTGATGAGATAAAGCATTCTTTCTTCTTATCGTGCTGTGAAGGACGTTTCTGATTCCAAGGTGTACTATTTGTATGGATGGACGAGCTGGGGTCCACACTTGCTAATGCTGGTCTTCTAAGAGGAGCAAACGTTCCTACTTGCAGAGAAGGGTTTGGGATCCAGAGGCAAAATCCTACAAGAGAGAAGTCACATTCAGCAAACAAGTCCCTGCCGGCACACAGATAAACAGAAAATGGCACATTTGTTCTGGGGGGGTCAGTCAGACTAATTAAATTCTGAGTGAAGATGTGGTCCTTGGGGTCGGTGGACGAGGGCATCCGTTTTTGCATTTAAATTGGGCAAGGAGCCCTCACCTACAGGTTGGAGTATTTTAGGCTCCATGCTTTGGAGGCAGATGTAAAGATTAACTTTGCTCTGATATCAGAATGCCCACAGGGCTCTACTTATCTCCAAGGCCATGAGAACTCTAGCTTTGCTTTCGCAATGAATGCTGGAAGAGTAAGCAGATCCTTTAAATTTTGGATAGCCCTCCTAGTACATATACAACGATTTTTTAACATACCATCCCTAGGGGGTGAGGCATACAAGCTAAAAATGATTAAAAGCAATGTTAGACATTGACAGTTTTCCTCACTGATTCGAATTATTCTGCCTTTTTAAAAAAGCAAATCTTACAAGTTAACATTTTCTTTTAGCTTCTAGTTAATTTCCGTTCAGTATTACAGGCAAACTAGAGATATTATTGAAACAAATGGCTGAGAGGTGGTCTACAGTTTTCAGGCTGGTTCAGGCAAATGGAAGAGCTTCATTCTTTCACTCTAGTTTATTGATCCTAAATGTTTTATACTTTTTTAAACCAACCTACCATTTGCCGTCAAGTCACTTTGGACTCATGGCAACCCAGTGTGCGTCAGAGTAGAATTATACTCCATAGGATTTTCAGTGGCTGATTTTCTGGGAAAGAGATAGCCAGGCCTTTTGTCACAGGCACCTCTGGGCAGGCTCAGACCACCGACCTTTTGGTTAGCAGCCGAGTTCATTAATCCTTTGGCACCACCCAGAAACTCCACTTTTTAAAAAGTAGGTTAAAATTTTTGATAGATTGTCATTCTCTTATAAATACAATTTGTATGAGAAAAAAGGTATAGAAGGAAGGTGCAAAAAGGAATGAGAACCATGTATTAAAAATAAATATTGAAAGGCCTAGGTACAATAGGGTCGCTATAGGGTCGCAATGAATCAGAATCGACTTGAAGCAGCAGGTGTGTACTATTGCACTATACACACATACAGAGACACATTTTTTAAATGACTTCCTGGACCTTAAATAGAAAATAACCAACGATGTGTAACCCTAAATAAGGCCAGGTGTAAGCCCACCTTGTCTGTACCCTGAGTTGAAATGCTCTGCTGTGAAATCTTCATTTCCTGACATTTTCCACATCCCAATTGGGAGGTGATTTCTCTCTCTCTGTCTGTGGTTGCCAGTGCGGATTCAGTATCTGAACGTGTCCTGTTGATAAACACACATGGAGTTACTACAATCACTGCTCAGAAGAACCCACAAGTGCCCACCAAACATGGTCAATTTTACCCTTACATTTTAGGTGGTGAATATTTAAATACCAGGGATGTTTCCTTCCCGAATTTGTGTCAGGGAAAGTAGCCTCAGGTGGCTGTCGAGAATCTCTCCAAGCATCTTCACTCACAACCTTCCCTTGAAAGGTTGATTTTTGCAAGTTAATTTACAGCGTGGCATGCAATTTTCATCAGTGTCAGATGAAAATAACGTCCCAGAAAGACGATGTGAGTTGAGATTTAATGATTTGAAACACCCATTATAGCGTATAAATGTGCTGTACCAATTACTGTGCTCAGTCAAAATCTTGTTTCACTTTATTTTACCTTATTTTTTAATTATTAAATGAATGCACTCATAAAATATAATAACTACAGGGAAAATTAAATGGTAACACACATTCCCATTACCGAGATTTACCTTAAATTTTTTTTTTTTCATGTTCTTGCAGGACATTTTTGAATTTGGATATAAATTCATTTAGCTATAATTAAAGCAGAAATGTCTATTAGGTGTTCCTTTTATCTCTTAACCAATCTAAAGTATGACTCTTTTATCTTCGTATATATTTTAATGGCTGTATTATAATCCACTGAGTGGATATTAATAATTAATCAGTCTTCTGCTGTAGGACATTGAGTTGTTTCCACTTCTGAGCTATCCTATTGTAACGCTGCCTTTCTGCACACAAGTTTTCCTTCTTCAGGAATTTTGCCTCAGCGTGAATTTCCAGCTAAGAGTGGATCAAAGAACACACAAAATATATATTTATAGCTTTTCTGTCATTCCTAAAGAGTTCTTTTAATTAATGCTGCCACTAATAACTATACACATGGCAGTTCAATCAACCCTACTAGCAATGGGAATTAATTACTATTTTTAATATTATTGTGGAGGTGGTTTCAATTTAGTAAGTTTGAATGGTTTCTCATTGTTGACTGAATCTCCTTTTTCTTTGATTGCTAAGAAGAAAGTCTTGACCTCGCTTTAGATGCCCAGGGCTTAGAATTAACACTCTGTATGTCTTTGGCATTTTAAATCGAGTTTAAATATTGCTTAAAAATGTATTAGCCATTCATACGTTCCTAGTACTTACTAAACAAATGGGCATCTACAAATCCTAATAGCAAATTTCCCTACAGTTTTTGAAATATTTACCAAGACATAAGGTATTGCCCTTGCATCTGTTCAAATACTCAATTTTTATTTCCCATAGTTGCTGTATAAACTTGTTTCTTTAGCTACTTGAAAGCTAAAACAAAAAACCATATCTCGACCATCTCAGAGCCCACCATCATACCTTAGTACCACTGTTGGCGTTTTGACTAACCAGCATCACCACTTTAGAGTTTCCTTCGGTTTTAAATAACAAGGGTTAAATGCAGTAGATAATAATCGAACAACCGCACAGGCACTGCTTTATTGACAGACACAGAGAAACTGAATAAGCTGGTTGCGGGAACTGCCACCATATAATCATTTCACATTTTTAAAAGCAGAAGTAGATCGAAAGGTTCATTTTGAAAAAAATATTAATTTACAGAAAAATCATATCCATGAGCTGTGCTACAGAAAAGAAAAAATAAATTACATATAAGACAAAAAACCCAACCCAATTCTCATAAAACAATTATTCTGCAGAGATGCATTTCAGGAAAGATAATATATAGATCACACTCATTAAGGGCTGCCCTAAATCCTTGTGACATTTCTACATGCTATTTTGTAAAAAATGCTTGTACAGCTTACTGCTGATGCACAATTTTATTGACTCAACATTCTGATACATGGAAATAAGTTTTCCCTCTAGCAGTTGGGTAAGCAATGCCACGATATCAGGATCATCAATGGAAAGAGAACATGGAACTCACATGTGTACGAGCTGCCACCAAAAGTATCTTTGCTAGGAACACTAGTAACTCATTTTACTTTCATACTTTCATCAAGTCAATCAAATTTTAGCACCACTTAATATAGTATTTTGGGGGAAAATTTGCATTACTCCCTTGATAGAAAAAAAGAAAAACACAAATAAACTGCTAGTCCTTTAAAACAAAGAAGGCATACATTTTCCTAAGTCTGAATCACAGTTTTCTTATATACAACATACAAACACACATGTAACACAGGCTGCAATAAGGATGTATTCGCTCTGGTCATTGCCATATGATTCATCCCGTTAATGGTGCAAATAAAGTTAACCCAACACTATCTTCAACCTAATCTTTAAAGCCCCCAGTTCAGATCTGCAGACAAAAGGAGAAGGGGGTACTGTCCTGGGAGAGGCAAGGGGGCAAGAGTAGAAGACTGCCTGGCCACTGCGTTGCCAGGGAAGGTGTGGAGACATGAGGACAATCCAAACAAAGAAGCACATAAGAAAGATTGGCATCTTTTGCTAAGGGAGGAAAGAGAAATTTACCTAAAAATTCATAAAAAATACTGTGGGATTTAACTTCCAAGTGTGAAAAGTCTTTTCCATCAGAACTGTCATGGTTTGAATTGTGTCCCCCCAAAATATCTGTCAACTTGGCTAGTTCATGATTCCCAGTATTGTATGGTTGTCCACCGTTTTGTCATTTGATGTATTTTCCCTATGTGTTGTGAATTCTATCTCTATGATGTTGATGGAACGGGATTAGCGGCAGCTAGGCAAACTCAATCTACAAGATTAATCTACAATTTAAACCAATTTCTTTTGAGATATAAAGAGAAAAGCAAGCAGAGAGTCATGGGGAAGTCATACCACCAAGAAAGCAGCACCAGTAGCAGAACGTGTCCTTTGGACCCAGGGTTCCTATGCAGAGAAACTCCCAGACCAACGGAAGATTGATGACAAGGACATTCCTCCAGAGCCGACAGGGAAAGAAAGCCTTCCCCTGGACCTGGTGCCCTGAATTTAGACTTGTAGCCTACTAGACCGTGAGAGAATAAACTTCTCTTTGTTAAAACAATCCACGTGTGGTATTCTGTTAGAGCTGTACTAGATAACTAAGAACTTAACTTACTATATTTTCCAGCTATTAGCCTTGATTCTAATCTCATACTTACCCCCTTCCTTATTCCTCCAAATACCGAGATACTGGACAGATTCCTTTACCTGGGACAATTATTCATTCCTAACACTTTCATGGCATTATCGGTGACGGGGGGAGGGTTCTGATTGCTCACATGTATGATTTCAACTTGCGCTATTTATCTCAAGAGAACTAAAGGTCCTTGAAATGGCTTCCTGTGAGTCTGTTAATTTGGTAATAAAAGAAAATATCTTAAACACATACAATCAATTACCAATGTTCTCCTAGAGAACATGATTACAACATATTAGCAAAGTCTGTCACATAAACATTTGAAAAAGTATCATCAAAAGTATTATGATATTTTTATGTAAATAACACACATGTTATATGTTTTTTTTTTGCCAACCGCACCCTGCTCCCATGAGGTATTTTTGTAAGTGTGCTATGCTAATTCTTTTACAGGTAAGCATAAAAGTTATATGTGTGTGTATGTGTGTATAAATATATATTGTTGCCATTAGGTGTCATACATATACATTTACACATACACACACACACATATGTGAATATTCCCTTCTCCACCCTTCAAAAAAGGGCATGATTTATAGTGTCTTAGTTAGCTAGTGCTGCTATAATAGAAATACCACAAGTGGTTGGCTTTAACCAACAGAAATTTATTCTCTCATAGTTAAGGATGCTAGAAGACTGAATTCAGGGCGCCAGCTCCAGGGGAAGGTTTTCTTTGTTTTCTCTGGGACAAGGTCCTTGTCATCAATCTTCCCCTGGTCTAGGAGCTTCTCAGCACAGGGACCCTGGGTCCAAGGACACACTCCACTCCCAGCTCTTCTTTCTTGGTGGTATGAAGTCCCTCTCTTCTCTGCTGGCTTCTCTGTTTTATATCTCAAAAGAGATTGACTCAAGATACAACCTAATCCAGTAGATTGAGTCCCGCCTCATTAACAGAACTGCCTCTAATCCTGCTTCGTTAACGTCATAGAGGTTAGGATTTACAACACCTAGGATGATCACATCAGATCACAAAATGGCGGACATCTTCATAATACTGGGAACCATGGCGTAGCCAAGTTGACATACATTTTTGGGGGATACAATTCAATCCACAACATATAGTGCAGTAATCAAGGTTTGCAAACTCTGGCATTAGGCAGAAATGCAATATGACCCTCTCTATGGCCACAGCTCTACACAGTTGACTGGGAAGAGGTTGCATCTGCATTTACACACATCACACCCCTAACCATCATCAGTCATTTCAATGTTTATGATAATGTCATCAGGAACAAAGGAAATTTCATCATCACCTACAGCCTAATAATCACAGAAGGCTATGGCTATGATTCCAAGGTCATTTTCGTATTTGTCATAGATATTTTTCTCTGCTTGATAGCGGGCATAAGTACCTATGGTTTCATAGATGCTCCTGGGCCATACTCCAGATCCTGCTGGTGACTGCCTCTTGGTAGTCTGCATCCTCCTCTCTGTAGACAGGCTTTGGCTGCTCACAGCCGAGTGAGCAGCACTGGAGCCTTTCTGTTGTTGTTGTTGTTAGGTGCCATCAAGTCGGTTCCGACTCATAGCGACCTTATGCACAACAGAACGAAACACTGCCTGGTCCTGTGCCATCCTTACAATTGTTGTTATGCTTGAGCTCACTGTTGCAGCCACTGTGTCAATCCACCTCATTTAGGGTCTTCCTCTTTTCCGCTGACCCTGTACTCTGCCAAGCATGATGTCTTTCTCCAGGGACTTATCGCTCCTGACAACATGTCCAAAGTATGTAAGACGCAGTTTCGCCATCCTTGCCTCTAAGGAGCATTCTGGCCACGCTTCTTCCAAGACAGGTTTGTTCGTTCTTTTGGCAGTCCATGGTACATTCAATATTCTTCGCCAACACCACAATTCAAAGGTGTCAACTCTTCTTCGGTCTTCCTTATTCTTTGTCCAGCTTTCACATGAATATGATGTGATTGAAAATACCATGGCTTCGGTCAGGCGCATCTTAGTCTTCAGGGTGACATCTTTGCTCTTCAACACTTTGAAGAGGTCCTTTGCAGCAGATTTGCCCAATGCAATGCATCTTTTGATTTTTTGACTGCTGCTTCCATGGCTGTTGATTGTGGATCCAAGTAAAATGAAATCCTTGACAACTTTAATCTTTTCTCCATTTATCATGATGTTGCTCATTGGTCCAGTTGTGAGGATTTTTGTTTTCTTTATGTTGAGGTGTAATCCATACTGAAGGCTGTGGCCTTTGATCTTTATTAGTAAGTGCTTCAGACCCTCTTCACTTTCAGCAAGCAAGGTTGTGTCATGAGTCTTTCTCCAATCCTGATGCCCCGTTCCTCTTCATATAGTCCAGCTTTTCGTATTATTTGTTCAGTGTACAGATTAAATAGGTATGGTGAGAGAATACAAGCCTGATGCACACCTTTCCCGACTTTAAGCCAATCAGTATCCCCTTGTCCTGTCTGAACAACCGCCTCTTGATCTATGTAAAGGTTCCTCATGAGCACAATCAAGTGTTCTGGAATTCCCATTCCTTGCAATGTTATCCATAGTTTGTTATGATCCACACAGCCGAATGCCTTTGCATAGTCAATAAAACACAGGTAAACATCCTTCTGGTGTTCTCTGCATTCAGCCAGGATCCCTCTGACATCAGCAATGATATTTCTGGTTCCACGTCCTCTTCTGAAACCGGCCTGAATTTCTGGCAGTTCCCTGTCGATATACTACTGCAGCCGTTTTTGAATGATCTTCAGCAAAATTTTGCTTGCGTGTGATATTAATGATACTGTTCTATAATTTCCACATTCAGTTGGATCACCTTTCTTGGGAATAGGCATAAATATGGCTCTCTTCCAGTCAGTTGGCCAGGAAGCTGTCTTCCAAATTTCTTGGCATAGACGAGTGAGCACCTCCAGTGCTGCATCTGTTTGTTGAAACATCTCAATTAATATTCCATCAATTCCTGGAGCCTTGTTTTTCGCCAATGCCTTCAAAGCAGCTTGGACTTCCTCCTTCAGTACCATCGGCTCCTGATCATATGCCACCTCTTCAGATGGTTGAATATTGACTAATTCTTTTTGGTATAATGACTCTGTGTATTCCTTCCATCTTCTTTTGATGCTTCCTGCGTCATTTAATATTTTCCCCATGGAATCCTTCACTATTGCAACTTGAGGCTTGAATTTTTTCTTCAGTTCTTCCAGCTTGAGAAACACCGAGTGTGTTCTTCCCTTTTGGTTTTCCATCTCCAGCTCTTTGTACATGTCATTATAATACTCTGTCTTCTTGAGAGGCCCTTTGAAATCTTCTGTTCAGTTCTTTTAGTTCATCAATTCTTCCTTTTGCTTTAGCTGCTCGATGCTCAAGAGCAAGTTTAAGAGTCTCCTCTGACATCCATCTTGGTCTTTTCTTTCTTTCCTGTCTTTTCAGTGACCTTTTGCTTTCTTCATGGATGATGTCCTTGATGTCATTCCACAACTGGTCTGGTCTTCGGTCACTATCACCAAGGCCATATTTTCCAACTAATGGTCATTATTCTTTGTTTCCAACTTTCACATTCCAATCACCAGTAATTATCAATGCATCTTGATTGCATGTTTGATCAATTTCAGCCTGCAGCAGCTGATAAAAATCTTCTATTTCTTCATCTTTGGCCCTAGTGGGTGGTGCTTAAATTTGAATAATAGTCGTATTAACTGGTCTTCCTTGTAGGCATGTGGATATTATCCTATCACTGACAGCGTTGTACTTCAGGATAGATCTTGAAACATTCTTTTTGACGATGAGTGCAACACCATTCCTCTTCGAGTTGTCATTTCCAGCATAGTAGATTATATGATTATCTGATTCAAAATGGCCAATACCAGTCCATTTCAGTGACTAATGCCTACTAAAAAAAAAAAAAAAAAATGCCTAGGATATCAATATTTATGCATTCCATTTCATTTTTGACGATTTGCAATTTTCCTAGATTCATACTTCGTACATTCCAGGTTCCGATTATTAATGGATGTTTGCAGCTGTTTTTTCTCATTTTGAGTTGTGCCACATCAGCAAATGAAGGTCCCGAAAGCTTTACTCCATCCACATCATTAAGGTCGACTCTACTTTGAGGAGGCAGCCCTTCCCCAGATGTATCTGAGTGCCTTCCAACCTGGGGGCTTATCTTCTGGCACTATATCAGACAATGTTCTGCTGCTATTCATAAGGTTTTCACTGGCTAATGGTTTTCAGAAGTAGACTGCCGGGTCCTTCTTCCTAGTCTGTCTTGGTCTGGAAGCTCAGCTGAAACCTGTCCACCACGGGTGACCCTGCTGGTATCTGAATACCGGTGGCATTGCTTCTAGCATCACAGCAACACACAAGCCCCCACAGTACAACAAACTGACAGACACGTAGGGGGGAGCCTTTCTAGCTGTCTTGAATGGAGGCGCATCCTTACAGACAGAGCTTCAGGGTGGCTTTTCTTCAGCTGTCTGTGCAGCGACAGATGCAGGCGGAGCTTGCTTGTTTTGTTTTGTTCTGGCTCTGGCTTGCTCTTCTAGTTTTCTTCTGGCCTCTTCCTTTTCTTTCTTTTCCTTAGCCGTCTTTTAGGATCTCTTAGATTCTGCCTCCCATCTGTCTTCTTGTTCTTTCCTCTTAGAAAGATTTTCGATGTTAGCTCTGATGTTACTTGTTTTGTTATTTACTTCCCTACAGGAACAGTCTTCTGGTAAGTAGAGGATACTTGTGTAGCGTCTTCAGAAATGGAAAGATTCTTATCCGTCTGATCTTTCTGCACCCCGTATTAGATGCCAAATCCTTTGGAATAATATTTTTGGAATTCATGCATCTGCAATTTCTCCTGATGATCCCAGTCAAGGGCATGTCTGCCTTGCTTGTCTGTACAGCAAATTTTCCTTCAAGCCCTTTAACACAGTCTCTCTGTGACTCATATTTTCCCATTTGTCCTTGAGACTCCAAAGCAAGAGCACTTTTATCCACTTTATCCTTGTCAACGTACTGTTTGCCACCAAAGTTTTTGGAATAATCTGTTTGCAAATCACGAGTCTTCATTTTGCCCTGATAACCAAAGCCCACTCAGCTTGTCCACTCGGTCAACCCGCAGGCCATACTTACCACCACTATCGCCTGAGTAGTTTTTGGTAAAGCATGTTTCTTGTTTTAGTCTGGTGTCCAAAGCCTACAGCAGACTGATCAACTTTCACCACTTACACACCAAATTTACCTTCAAAATCCCATGATGAGTCAACTTGGTTGGAAAGTTTGAACTGAATGTTTAGAATGCATTGGTGGCAAACCATTGATTTATCCATCCTGTCTTGTTCCACACAAAATTTCCCTCCATAACTATGAGATGCTTTTCAAGCTTTTTTTTTTTTCTCCCTTGAAGCTTTGATGTTATTGAAAAAGTTCTCTTTCAGCTTATGTATGCTGATGTGTCACTGGTGCCAGGCCTGTTCACAGTCTTGGTATCCCACCTCTGTTCCATTTCACTTACATTACTCACAAAATCAGGGTCCTTTCTCATTCATCTACACCGTTATCATTCCAAGTGATGGACACAATGTCCTGCAGAAACTTTCCAAATCTTTCTTCCAGGTTGAAAACGAATAGCTATTCACAAAACTGTTCAAAATGCAATAATCTGACGCAAATGTCTAGGCGTTTGGGAAACATCTCTGCCACTCCTGCCTCCTGGTATCTCCTCCACTCGGTTATCCTTGCTCTACATCTTATGCGAAGCTGCCATCCCCACTGAGCCCTGTACCTGGTGGTCGCTGCCCCCTCAGCTAATTTAAATTCTCAGTTGAATTTGAGAAGGGGTTTAAAGGTGTTGACATATAATAAATGAAACTGTAGGTTGTATAAAAGTTCAGTGCATAAAACTCAAGCAATGCCCATACATGGCAATCCAAATCATTTGAACTACCAACCTTTTGGTTAGCAGCTGTTACACTTAACCACTACGCCACCAGGGCTTCCATCTAAATCATACTACCTTTTTTTTTTTTTTTTGAAGGAATGTATCTTACTTCAAAAGTTTCCCACTGAATGAACTCCTCCCCTTGGCCTGCGTTAGGTGGTTTCCCCCACCATTCTTACCTCATTTTGTGCCATTCACTCACTGCCTTTCAGCCATATTTACCATGATCATATGATTTATTGTCCTATTGGTGGTACTTCTGAGAGTGGACATAGGTACTACCCATAATTATTCCAGGACAACACACGTAAACAGGGACTGTCCTGTGCAGACCTGGACATATTGTTACTCTATATCCTGAATGACCTTCCCAGAAGAGGCTACGCTCTTTTGCAACTCAGGGCCATTGCATTTGCTGTGTCTTCTGTCTGGGACACACCACGCCTGGCCCAAGGCAGCCTCTTTTTAAACTGAGCTTTAGGTAGGGTCTCTTCAGAGAAGTTTCTTCAGACTGTCCTTTAGAGGCCTCATTCTGCTGATTTCTGATTTCCTTTATGGTACTATTCACAGTAGGTCTTTTTTTGTTTATTTCTTCATTCACTTGTTTATTTTCAGTTATTTCCACTTGAATGTAAGTGACATTGAGCCCAGTGACCAGTCATTGTCTAACATAGTACTTACCTCTTAGTAACTTAAATAATAAGCAAGCCATTAATATATTCTTCTAGTCTTTTATTTGCATATCTTAACAATACACGCGGTTCTTTGAAGTCATTGATTTGAAACAATTTGTAATCTGTGGGGGAGAGAGGCAAAACAGCTTCTTCAAAATCTGAAAGCTGCTAGATGCATGTACAAAATGATGTTTTTGAACATGGAATCAGGACACACAAAATTAAATAACTCACCTGTTGATTTCCATTAGGAAATGACCACGGTCATCTCACATTAGGAGTGTGAGTGTGTGTACGAGTGTGTGTGTGCATGAAAAATTCCAGTCTTTTGATCATAACAGATACAACTCTGCATTCACCTCCATATGACCTATTCAAAAATACTTGAGGTCAACTGCCACACCCTATCTTTCTTCCTTCCGTCAGATCATACCAATGATAAGAACGAGGCTACCTATACTGGATTCCAGACTTTGCTTTTTGTTTACTTTCAACAATATGCCTTTAACATTGGCATATTCCTTCTGTGGAGAGGTTCCTATATTCGATAAATTTAAAATCATGTTTTAGGACCTACGAATTCCCTCTCTTTTAGTGACTTTACCTTTCATGGTTCTGATCTATTTGCTGCTGATTTGAGGGCTTAACTCTCTGAGGCAAATCTCTTTTCTCTTATCAGAGATAAAAATTTGGAATGTATTTCTTTGTGGCCCCCAAGTACTGACCACAAATTGCTTTACTGAGTGTGCTAAAAACTTAAACTTGGTCTGTCCAGAAGCTAAGGGGAGATAGAAGACCACCTCAAACGCTTAAGCTTTCTCAGCCTTACAGTTAATGGAATTTATTCTCTACATGACTAATCACAGACCGCTTTAAGGAGAAAAATGCCTTGAATCAATTCATACTCATAGAAGACTAATTTCTTTTCTGTACTGTTACCACTACAATGCCCAGGACTCTTCTGAGTGGCTTGCCTAGCAGTGATTTTCTCCTAAGAAATAGTCAGTGAGCTGTGTAGAGTTAAAGACCACCACAGGGCAGGCAGAAACCACTGACTTTCCCTTTTGGAAAGTGGCTCGTGGAAATCTATTGACTTCTCTGTGGCTCCTGGGCAGAGGCTGATAGTGAGCCAGCTATAGACACATTCATGGCTTTCTGCAGCATAAATCCATCATTTCCACACTCATCAGAGAAGGGCAGGGGTAGGTCGGTGTAGGAAGCAGGAAGCTGTAGGATAAACCATTGCTTTATTTCAGTCTGTCAGTTGGGCTGGACTTCTTAGGTAAAAAACCTCCTTCCCACTGGGCATTCTTAAATTGGGTAGCGTGGATGCAGCCAGATCAAAAAAATCTTAAGAAAAATGAAGTAGTATTAAATGAAATCAAAAGAGGAGTAGCCAGTGGTTTCCAGCCTGTCTTTTCTGGCATGATTGGTGGTATTTGATCCCAGTCTATTTTCCTAACCACCAAGTAGAACAGAAAGTGAGGCACGATGGGTAATAGCAGGATTCTCTTCAGAAGCCCCTGCTGCATGGTTTTGCTTCATTTGCCTATTAGGCCCACATGTGCAGGAGCAATTACAATGAGTGCTAAACAGTTTTGATGAAAATTGGTGTTATTTGGGATACAGGAGGAGCCCTGGTGGCGCAGTGGTTAAGAGCTCAGTGCTAACAAAAAGGTCGGCAGTTGGAATCCACCAGGCGCTCCTTGGAAACCCTACGGGGCAGTTCTACTCTGTTCTACAGGGTCGCTATGAGTCAGAATTGACTCAGTGGCAAAGGATTTGGTTTTTGGTATAGGGGAGATGTAGATGTTTACCTGAATCTATCTTAAAAAAAAAAAAAAGGAAAGAAAGGCAGGCAGGCAGGATGTCTTTGTGAAGAAAAGGAAAAGCTGATCAACCTTGTTCCAGTAAAATGTATTTCACTCACCACCACGTGAGGCCATCGGTGGCTTAGTGGTATAATTCTCGCCTCCCATGAGGGAGGCCTGGGTTCCATTCCCAGCCAGTGCACCTCCAGCTCAGCCACCACTTGCCCGTCAGCGCAGCCTTGCGTGTTGTTGTGATGCATAACAGATCCCAGTGAACTTCCAGACTAACATAAACCCTGTGGATCACGACGACCCCATTCTGCGGTACATGGGGTTGCCACGAGCTGGGGGCCCACTTGAAGACAGCCAACACCACCACCACCACCATGTGGCCCCATCAAACCAAACAAAAATGGCCAAATACATTGGGTACTTATGGGCTTTCAGATTCTGTAGTAGGCACCATTGGGTTTTAGGTAATTTTAAGTACACTCAAAAGGGAAATTAGATACGGATACTTGAAAAATTGTAAGAAAGCAAGTATCAACTTCAGTTTTTTAATTAACTTTTTACAGTATAAAAATTCATACATTTGTACAATATAGGTTCCTTCATTTATTAATGCCAAATAAAAATAAGAATACGTGTAGAATGTCTTTATTGTAATTATTTCCTTAAGTAGCACCCAACTAAACAACATTCTAAGAGTCTGGTGATTTCTTTCCCATGACGACATGCGTGACTGTGTGTTTGTTGAAGAGGGCACAGCTTTTGGTTTGACCTAACTATACTTGAAATATTCTTTACAACTTGTATTTAAAAAAAAAACACTCTTCATGTGGATGAATTAAATTAGTATAATAAAATTGATCAGGAGATTAGGTGATTAAACCCGGTGCTGTCGAGTGGATTCCAACTCATAGCGACCCTTTGTGGGTGCAGCGGTGTATCCAGACTAGAACTGCCCCATTGGGTTTCCAAGGAGCGGCTGGTGGATTCGAACTGCCAACCTTTTGGTTAGCAGCAATAGCTTAGGATGTTCTCTTATTTCTCCCTTTTACAGTGTGTTTACCTCACTAAGGGGAGCTCTGCCAATAAAATAACCAGAGTGTGAGAAGGAGGACACTTTACCAGCTATATTACAAATTTTATAAGCAAAGCAATGGCTGAAATTTCATGGTATTTTTCTTCGGTCAATGTGAAAAGTGTGCAAACCTCTGTGGAATTTACTCTTTTTTTTTTTTTTTCTGGTAGATATATAAAAATGGTTCAGACACAAATGATTAGAAATTGAAACCTCGGGGGGAAGCTATTTATTTATAGGAGAGAACATGAAGAAGTTACTTAATGCTGGAGCAACAGAAATGCAGAGAGCCAGGCAAGGAGACTGAATTCACTCACAGCTACTTGTCAGAGGCTCGGGAAGCCGTGGCTCCTTCCCTTGGCAGCCCCTCTTTATACCTCAGGAGGGTCCTGCCTGAAGTGGGTCAGACATGCAAATTCATTTTGATGCAGGTGTAGCTTCTTCCTCTGCTCCACTGCTCCAAGCTAAGCTCTGAGTTGTGCTATTCAGGGGCCAGCAGCATGATTTAAACCCACAGTGATTCATCACTATTAGAGATTGCTTGGCAGGTGGGATAACGTAATGAGTCTCTGTCAGGCTGGGGTGTTTACATACATATAACACACACACATAGCAAACGCAGGCTTGCCTTCCCACAGTAGCATTGGCAGAATCCCACAGACTGTTTGTAAGAATGGCAATGGGGTCACTGGCCTTTTGCTGCTCTGTTTTTTCTACTTGGCCGAGAGGTCTTCTATGAGCAAAATTCTGTGATTTTTTAAATCTAAAATAACATGAGAGACACCTTGCATTTTGAGATTACTTGGATTATTATTATTTTAACTAATGGAGAAGGAGAAATTTAGGATTTAGATGTAATACCTTTATTTGAGGAAAACAATACGTTATTTTTAGAAGGATCTCATTGAAATAGCTATTTGATCCTTGGAAAGAGACCCAGTGCACATATGAAGAGGGGAAAAAGAGGCAAAGGTTTAATCAGTAACTGGGCAGGAATTAGCTTGCAGGAACAAAAAAAGATAAGGACATCTCTTAAATAGCCTCCTTCAACAGTGCTCCTGGGTGTATCCACGTGGGTGCAGTGGTGTATCCATGTGGGTGCAGTGGTGTATCCACGTGGGTGCAGTGGTGCTTCCATGTGGGTGCAGTGATGTATCCGTGTGGGTGCAGTGGTTATGGTGGGGTGATGAGTGGTACAGGGAGGGGGATATGGGCCAGACCTGTCTTTCTACTCCAGCCCACAACCCTATAATTAAATTCGGACAGCATGGACTTTGGAGTAAAGCAAACCTGGGTTCAAATTCTAGATGTGTGACCTGAAGCAAGCTGTCACCTCTGAGCTTATTTCCCCATCTGTCAATTGAAGATAACAGAATTTACATCATTGGGTTTCACTGGGCATGAAATGAGATCTGTGAACCCATCCTGGCAGAGGCTGGCTCATTGAGACTCGGTTCCCTTTTTCTTATCACTTTTGCGTTGACTCACAACTCTGACCTTGCATGTGAACTACAGCTAAAATCCCAGTTGCTGACCCAAGAAGCCAGGTCTACACGCAGAGCCCATTAGCTTCTCAAACTCAGTGTGTGCAAAGTGGAACGCAACACAGCTTCCCCACTGCCTCCATTCTTAAAGCCTTTCCTTTGCATAGCTTCACATTATACTCAGTTTTTTGGAGTTCTTGATTGGAGCAGCCTGTAATTTGTGCGGGAGATAGTCAAACACACATACCCACATGGCAAGGCAGGCTACTCAATATGGTCATGGTTTTATTGCTTACCACAGTACACATGAGAAGTTAGGCTTCAGCAAATATTTTTGGAAGAAATGAATGTCAAAATGAATGTGAGCCAGCTAGAGGACAATATTCACTAAAAAAAAAAAAAAAAATAGAGTCTCTAAAATAACCTGAATAGACAATGGCTTTCTGGGTAAAGGAGTAGTCTTGACTTTTGCTGTTGCCTCAAGGGGACTTGACTGAAATCTGACTGAGAGTGTGAACAGAGGCTGTGTCACCTTGTGATTCTTCTGCTATAGAAACACACAAAAAGCAGAGCCAGAGAGGAAAATGTGAGAGTGCTCATTAAAACACAGATCAGGGAGGAGGGTCTCGACCACAGCAATTGGCCTGTTTGGTGCAGGTGGCTTGGAGATCTGCGTTATGGAGATAAGCGAGTCAGGCAGTCTTAGCCACGTGAAATCTGCTTTAAACACATCATGGTTCTTTATGAGGAAACTCCAGGCTTAGCAAAGAGCTTCTCGTTAAATTTTGGACTCCCATGGGAGAGAATGTGTTGGTCAGGGGATGTGGATACACTGGGCCATCAGCGTCTCTGTTTTAAATTTAAATTTTCCCTCCTCCAGAGGCAGATTCATTCTGGCTTTGCTGACTGACAAAGTGGTTTCTGTGAAATTGCCTCATTAGTTTCTGGGCCTTTCCATGTGGATGCCCATACATGTTGTCAGGCTTGAAAAAATAAAAACCTCTGGGGTATTTAGATGTTTACAAACCCACTAAACAAAAAATTCAATTCCAGCAGGTGGACAGATATGACCAGAATGTCATTAAGAAAAGTTCCTGAATACTCACCCAGGCCAACCCTTTTAAAGGGTGAGTCACCTCTATGCCTTGCAGTCCCTTAACTGGCCAGTTGTCCTTGATTATTTCTAGTGATGAAGAATTCATTTCTGCACAACTTTGGGAAGTTTGAATACTAGCCGAGTCATCCCTGACATAGAACTTACACAGAGAGAAGGAAAGGTCTGAGGTACTTCCCACAAGTGTCTGGTGGCAGCTATTTAGCACCCTCTCATGTTTCCCTGTGTTCCAAAGTTTATGTTTCCCTGTGTTCCAAAGTTTTTCTGAAGCGTTTTAGATTTCCCAAACTCTTTCACATGGTCTTCGTCAGATGGTACCATTCTGACTTTCTTTACTATCTTGGGGTGCCCTCCATTGGAAACATCCCAGCTCATCGATTCTCCGTGGAGTCTAGCAGTTTGAATATGACCTGGCATCACCTCCCTGATTCTAAATATGCTTTATTAATTTAGCCTTTGTGTGTGTGTGTGTGTGTGTGTGTGTGTGTGTGACTACCTACACTGGTAATATAAAGCAAAGATGTCACTTTGAGGACTAAAGTGTGCTCGGCCCAAGCCATATTATTTTCAATCTCCTCATAGGCACGTGAAAGCTGGACAATGAATAAGGAAGACAAAGAAAATCTGATGCCTTTGAATTATGGTGTTGGCGAAGAATACTGACTATACCATGGACTGCCAAAGGAATGAACAAATCTGTCATGGAAGAAGTACAGCTAAAATGCTCCTGAGAAGTGAAAATGTCAAGACTTGGTCTCGTATACTTTGGACATGTTATCAGGAGAGAACAGACCCTGGAGAAGCACATCATGCTTGGTAAGATAGAAAAGTCAGTGAAAATGAGGAGAAGATGGATTGACACAGTGGTTGCAACAATGAGCTCAAACATAGCAACTATTGTGAAGATGGCACAGGACCAGTCAGTGTTTTGTTCTGTTGTAGGGTTGTTATGAGTCGATGGCACTTAACAACAACAACCTACATTAGCAACTTACATTGAAATGACAATTTACTTAGATCTTCTGAGTCATTTATAAAAATGCTACTTCTAGCTACCAGAAATCTTTTTTATATTTGGAAGGAGGCAAGTTGCTAATAAAAATGTATTAATGTAAGTGCTACTTCTGGTATTTCCTCTCCTTGCCTGTCCCTTGTGTATATGTATTCCATTTCATTACAATTTTTCTTCCTTCCTGGTATCTAATTCTTCTAGTAAATTGAAATAATGTGACACCTAGACAAATTATATAGTATATTTAACATCTTTTGTGTAGAAATTATATGTTTTCTAGGACTTAGGGTCACTGTTTGCTGAATTTGGCTTTTGAAGTTTCATGCCAATTAATTTACCAACCAGCTCTCTGAATTCCTGAAGAACCCCTATCCTGCTCTCAGCTGTTTTGCTTTCTCAGGTTTAGACATCTCTAGGGTCTGCAAGTCTCTCAAAATATCTCATAACTTGAGGATGCTCCTGGGCTCAGGCGACCTCTTGGGTGAGAATATTTCTCCAAGAAGCTGGAGTTGAAGAACATCTGATTGACTCCAGGAGATCCACGGCCCAGGAAATGTAGCCAGGACACCAATGGTCTGGGTCCTCTCCTGCTTTAGGAAGTACAGACCCCAGGGATCCTGGGTGCCTGAATAGAGCCTTGTGCTTTTACAAATGGAGCCCTGCCCTTTTACAAGTGGAGCCCTGACCTTTTACAACCCAAGGCCATTCACCACCCATTTTATGTAGAATCCAAGGAGTTTTCCTCTCTTCTTGTTCCACGTTTTGGTCACTTTCCCATTGTACTACCTGGAACTCGCTGAATAGTTACTTCTTTCTGAGTGGCTTCCTTTTCTTTCTTTTTTTTTTTTTAACTTCTTTACATTTTATCAACTTGTATTTGATTCTCAATCTGAATTTATCCATCCCCCTTTTTTCTCTCTTCTCTCCCAGCGTCCTGGATGCGACAGAAATGCTTTGGGAGAATAACCTCTGTGCCCACGACCACCACCATTCACTGAATACAAGAGCTTCCAGAGCGCCCGGATCTTATCACATCCTCTCCCTCCTCACACCTGGCCGCCAGTAATAATACTGAATTATAATTTTTTCCTGCACATGCCCAGGTGTTCATTAAGGTTCTTTTAACCTTAAATAATAGAAGCTGCCTTAAATAATAGAAGCTGCCTTAAATAATAGAAGCTGCCTAGAGATGGCTTAATCAAAAAATTATGAAAACGTATTTCTTGTGGCCTGGGGCATTTCATGGACTCTAAGAAAGAATTAAACAATGAAGATTCTGCAAGGTGAAAGATCAGGGCTCTGGGGACCTCCCTAGCAGGAGTTTCTGGACTGTTTTTCTAGAGTGCCATCATCAACATGACAAGTGACTCTCAGTCTCTGCCTCTTTGCTGAAGCTCAAACTCCCAGAAAAGAGAATCTGACGGGCTCAGCATCAAGTTCTTGTCTGCTTCCAATCAATCAGCTGCAGCCAGGGAGGTAGGGCCACAGGGCACACGTGTACCTTCTGGGTACAGGGTTGTCCTACAGAAGAAGGGATTGTTTGAGTCAGGCAGTTTCTTCATTAAGACCATTATACAAACCCAGACCAAACTTGTTGCCATTGAGTTGATTCTGACTCATAGCGATCCTATATACCAACACCTCCCCCCGCCCCCGCCAAAAACAAAAAAACATCGTCCTGGAGTTGTCTCCAGAGCATAGACATCCTACAGGACAGAGCAGAACTTCCCCACAGGGTCTCCAAGGAGTGGCTGGTGGATTTAAACTGCCGACCTTTTGGTTAGCAACCCAACACTTAACCATTGCACCACCAGGGCTCCGATATATAGAAGGCATTATATTTTGTGTTTCCCCAAATTGAAATAGAAAGCAGTTGTTAATTGCTCGGCTGCTAACTAAAAGGTAGGCAGTTCGAATTCGCCAGCTTCTCATTGGAAACACTATGGGGCAGTCCTACTCTTTTCTATCGGGTCTCTATGAGTCGGAATCGACTTAAGGCAAAAATTTTCCTAGAGCTACTCTCTCAAAAAGCCTTTCCTGCCTAACAAAACTTCTGAGAGGAAAACAAAAACAAAAACAAACAAACAAAATCTCTAGCCAATGTTTCAGTTCGATCCCCTAGTGAGACACTGAAAGGAACACAATTTTACTCTAAATCATATGGGGTCTCCGTCAGTCAGAGTTGACTTGATGGGACCTTGTGTGCTTTGGTGTCATCTTAGCCAGATTCTCCACAAACTGTCTCTTCTAAAAGCTTCTCAAACTGCGCACTTAGCTCTCTTTTCAGTTTGACTGTTTAAAATGGCCTGGGCAGCTCCCAGTAAATGGTTCTCTTATTCCTTCCAACCACAGTTCATAGCATTGTGAAGTACCTAAGGCTGAGCCAGGCTTGTGACAGATAACACGGGGAGGTGTCATCTTTGTTTAGGAAGCTGACATGCCATTGCAATCCTGTGCCATTTTCCAGAGCATCGCTTCCCTGGCCCAGGCTGCTGGCTTTGCTGCTCGAGCCTCCGCCGCAGGCAGGTGCCATTTGATCAGGAAAAAAGTGAATGGTGCACGAACCCCTGAAATGGATTTGTTTTTCCTCCTCTTCTGTCTCTGCACTCAAAACTCCCTTGTTTTCCTGTATCTTGTCTGCTACCCCTAACAGTCACCGGCAAGGGCAAAATAACAGGCAGAAAACAGGGCTCCTTCCTCTGCCAGAGGACGACGCCACCAGCGTTTCCAGTAAGCACTGGATTCACAGACACATCTTTCACCTTCCAGGGAAGATAATATGTGTCTCGAAAAAAAGTTAACCCTTTTCATTCATTAGCCTTAGTAAGCCAGGCAGTTTTGAAGAAGTGATATTGAAACAACACATTTAGAAGGATGCACTCCAGTTGTCTGGAATAAAGAAATTCTCAGATTCCTTGTCTTCCTCATAGAACCAGGAGCGCTTGTCTCTACATTTGGTCTGATACAATTAAACTCACTGAACCAACATTATTTATTTACTTATCCATCTATCATAGAGTAAGTACATGGCTTTAATTTGAGTTTTAATCGTGGCTCTACTTATATGACCTTGGGCAACATCCCTAAGCCTCAGTCTTCTCACAAAGTGGCAAAGAACTGCCTCAGAGGCTTGTGGTGAGAACTGTATGAAATGATGTAAACTGTCTAGCACTTAGCCTGGCTTTAGTAAGCATTCGGGGAGTGTCAGGGTGTCTGTGCTTCTATGACTGTGAGCATGTAGATTTGGTTACTCACTCTAGGTACCTGGTCTCAGCTCATTACTGTAAACAACACTAGACCTATTTGATAATCATTTCAAAAGATATGGCTTGATCTTTACTCTTAGAGATGCTATTCTTTATTTAGAAAGCCAAGGTTTATACATATAAAGCAAAAAAATTCTAAGAATAGCAAAAACAAAGAACTACATTAAACCTAGCAAAACATTAAACTGCCTGCTGTGGAAATTTTCTTCTCTTTAAAAATTTGATCAGACAGATGTCACCAAGGCCAAGTTGCGTTAAGGCAGCTAACATGAGTCTGGGAAAGTCAGGCCCACTAGTGGTTCACTTCAGTAGGCTCAGAACTAGAGGGAGTGATGCGGGTTAGGGATGGGCCTTTACTGGGTCATCAGGTAACATCTGGGCTCATTCAGTCATCTTTTAGGTTCTAAAATGTGGCAGGTAGTGCAGACTGTTGGTTGCCTCTTTTCTAGCAGATCTCCGCGATTCTAGCCGTGTGATTAAACAAGATTGACCACAAGCCAGCTCTTAGGTCAGCCATGACTAGTTTAAACTTATAATGATGATAGAGGAAACCCTGGTGGCTTGGTAGTTAAGAGCTATGGCTGCTAATTAAAAGGGCAGCAGTTTGAAACCACCAGGTGCTCCTTGGAAACCTTATGGGGCGGTTCTACTCTGTCCTATAATGAAAGCTATCACTTATTGAGCACTTATTATGTAACCAGTAACTATGACGACCAGTCCAGTTGCCACCAAGGTGATTATGGCTCAGGGAGACCCCATGTGTATCAGAGTAGAAGTGTTCTCTACAGGGTTTTCAATGGCTGATTTTTTTTTGAAGTAGACCGCTACACCTTTCTTCCAAGGCACCTCTGGGTAGACTCGAACCTCCAGGCTTTCGGTTAGCAGCCGAGTGTGTTAACCGTTTGCAACACTCAGGGACTCCCTACAGTGTAGAAGGCATACACTAAGTGCCTCATATGCATTTTCCGTAATCTTAAAAACAGCCATGCAAGTCAGATCCAAATATCTTTAGTGATGAAATCTTGGAGCTCAGAAAGGTTAAACAGCTTGCCCAAGGCCATCCAGACCAGCAAGTGGCAGAATCAGGAATGAAACTCTATCAGGTTGACTTCAGAGGCCCACTCCCGTCATGCATAAGCTCTATCTCTCTGCAAAGACAAAGAAATTCTCATAGATTCAAATAAACAGCTTTTTTTTTTTTTTTAGAAAAATAAATCTTAAAACTCTGTATAATAAAGTTGGGAAGTAGAAATTTACCCCCTATTGGGGTATTTAATGAGATTCTACATCATATAATTTAATACCTAATTTTTTTTTTTATCACTTCCCCATATGTGAATGATGGAAATAGCAACTAAGATACCGAGGTCATATTATTAAAGTGGGTCTGATTTGATTATTTCTAAGAAGAAATCCAATAGTGAGATAATGGATGCTTTTAAAACATGTCCAAAGTTGTAAGGAAAACTATACTAAACACAGTACAACAATATTGACCTTGATCTTGATAAACACCAAAAACCCACTGCTGTCGAGTTGATTCCGACTCATAGCGCGACCCTATAGGACAGAGTAGAACTGCTCCATAGAGTTTCCAAGAAGCAACTGGTGGACTTGATAGGACTTTACATTCTCAGAAAAAAAATTAACGAAATGGGACATAAAATCTCTCTTTTCAGAAAAAGCAAAACACAGAATTTTCCCTCAGTAGGGTGTGAGAATGTTGAACTTTTTTCATTTGTTTTTGTTTTTGTCATGTAATTATGATACTTTCCATAAAGTCTAAGTATTCTTAGTAGCCTTCTGAATTTTTAAAAGACGATGTTTCTTTCCTTACAAGGCTGCTTATTTTCCAAGGTGAAAGGCATACGGCGATAAGATTTTTGGGTTGTGGTGACTTTTACATAGAAGAATAAACAGGATATCATGGACGATCAAAATCCTTATCCGGAGGCTTGGCTAAAGAGAGGGTTAGAAGTACAGATTCCAGGCAAGTGAGGAGGAAAGGCAAGAAAGGTTCAGTGACAGCCTGGCTAAGCAGAAAGAAAGAAAAATCGGATCATAAAACACAGAATTTCTCAGGTTCAACCGCCTCATTTTATAGATGGATGAACTGAGACCCAGTGAGTGAGTATGAGGAGTTTAGCTTTAATACTGTCGGATAAGCGCCCTAAGAAGGAAGCATTCTAGGAGAGAGGCAACTGACACAGCCTCAGTAGAACTGAACAAGATCTTTTTCTCCACGGTCTACAGTGTGAGCCACAACTACATCATCCCATTTCATTACTGAACACCTACATTAGACACAAGGCATACAAAGATGAATGAGACATACTCTCTGCCCTCAAGAAGACGACTCTTACTCTATTCAGCACTCAATTTAGACGAACAATGGATATTCATGTCTGCTACGTGCCAGGTACTGTGTTGGGGCCTGTCTATTAAAATAAGATATCCATGAGAGCAGAGAATTTGTAATTGTTCACTGCTATGTGACCAGTGCCTAGGCCAATGCCCAACAAAAAATGAACATTGAATGAGTTATATACAAAGCTGCTGTCCTGCCGACTCCAACTTAAGGTGATTCCATGCATGTCAGGGTACAACTGTGCTCCACAGGGTTTTCAATGGCTGATATTCTGGAAGTAGACCATCAGACCTTTCTTCTGAGGTGCCTGTGGGTAGTCTACAAGTGCCAACCTTTCAGTTAACAGCCGTATATGTTAACTGTTTGCACCACCCAGGAGCTCCATATATCTAAAAAGGGAGCCTTGGGTGATGGAAGTGGTTAACACACTCAGCTGGTAGACGAAAGGTTGTCAGTTTGAGTTGACCCAGAGGTACCTTGGAAGAAAGGCTTGGTGATCTACCTGTGAAAGTGCACCATTGAAAACGCTACGGAGCACAGCTCTACTCTGACTCACATGGGGTTGCCACGTGTCAGAGTAAACTTGGTGATAACTGGTTTCATATGCAGGGTCACTAGACTGCAAGGAATTCAGAGTTTATCTTGGATTAGGACTAAGTGGTAAAAAAAAAAAAAAGGTTTATATTTAATACCCTCCTTAGAAGTTATTGAGTCCGGTCACCAAAAAAAAAAAGGTGGAACTGCAGGACTGAAATGAAAGGCTGTTTGCCAAGTGCTACAGCTACGAGCATGAACAAGGCAAAGGAGACAGGCGAAATTCACAGGACAAAGGAATTATTCCCTGCAAAGGGGTGGGGGTGGGGATTCAGGGAAGGTTGCATATAGGTGAGGAGCCCTGGTAGCACAGTGGTTAACTGCTCAGCTGCTAACTAAAATGTTGGTGATTGGAATTTACCAGCTGCTGTGTGTGGAGAAAGATATGGCAGTCTGCTTCCATAAAGATTACAGCCTTGGAAACTCTGTAAGGCAGTTCTACTCTGTTCTACAGGGTCATCACGAGTTGGAGTTGACTCGATGGCAACGGGTTTGGCTTTTTGGTTTGTATTTAAGCAGAACCTTAAAAGATGGGTAAGAATCGAACATGTGGAAGGCTGGATTGAGCTGATGGGCTAGAAACTGGATAATGTATCCAACTGAAATCACCGAGGGGATTTAAGTGGTGGGAGGCTGTAATTACTTGAGCAGAAATGTGGCCAGTGTGGTAGTATATCTCACCCCCATCGTTCGCAAGAATGGGTTTGGGCTTCTTTAATGACCACAAGACATTTCCATTTTCCTCTGGGTTCCATGCTGGCTCAGAGGTTCCATCTTGACTCAGAAGGAAGAGTGCTACCTATGGAGTCTCCATCAGAATGGATCAGAAACCATTCTATGCTAAATAGTCCATGCTAACGAGCTCTATTTCTCTGTGATCACACAGTAAATGGGCAATTTATTCAGAATCAGTCTATAAACGGGGGCGAAGCTCATTTTGACCACAGCCTTGTGTCAATTTAAATATGAGAGTCCAAACTCTTTTCTTTCAAACTTTCTGCTGGTATCATTGTGATTGACTTAAAAAATATTTCATTTCAAGCTTTCAACCAAAGTAGTCACAAATAAGACAAGAAAAGTTGTTTTTCTTGGGGGGGGGAATGAATCCTGCAGAGTCAAAACATTTCCGTCACTCAGTTATCTCTGTAGAAATTTAAACTGAAATCCTCTCTACCAAACCCTTTTTATTTTACTATGTTTACTTTTAACCTTCCTATTTACAATCTCCTCCCTCTTCTTCCATTTTCTCCATCTTCCTTTATGTCTGTTCTCCCAACCAGGGCTCAGAACCAGTTCTTCTCATTTCAGTCACAGCCAAGGAAGTGAAACCTGAAGAGGTCCAAATTTTAAAAAATTTGGATGAACCCAAACATAACTGGAATGGGAAAACTTACGGGTGGAAGCCCTGCTCGAAACTCTGTCTTAGAAAGCAAGGGCAGCATACACGCTGCTTAGCAACCAAATCTCTTGCCCACTGGGTTTTCAGCAGAGGCATAAACAGCAACGCCTCCCTCAAAGATGGTAGCCGGCCGTGCTGCTTTGAATGTGTGCTTCTCTCTGCCGTCTTGCTAATAATCCAATCTCAAGTGTCACTCTCCCACTCCAGGGTTTCGACCCATAACTTTTCCTGTTCCGGTTCACCCAAATTTTAATAATTCAGGTCTGTTCTGGTTTTGCTTCTTCACAGTAGTTGGAAGATCTGCCCCCAACTCACACTTGGCCCAATCACAGAGACTTACCGGAATGAAACTGCATTTAATCTGGAATTCTACACTGACGGAATCAGAAAAAGAAGGCTAGAAAGAACTCTTAAGATAGTTTGCAAAAGGATAACTCCTAACAGCTTGAGACCAGCAGGAATATTTAAGGTGGGAAATCAATGATCAGATTCAGAGCAGCTGTAGAAATAACCAGAGGAGACAAGGCCAGTAGAAATCAATAGTGGCCCTGTTAAAGCCAAATTGAAAATAAGGTGCTGTAGGGTGTGGAGGGATCCCTAGGACAAGAGTCAGGAGATGGGACAGTATCCCCAGTTCTGCCACAAAGAAATTTATTTCAGGCAAGTGACTTACTCCATCAGGAGCTCAGTTTCTTCTTCTAAGAGGGAAGGATATTAACGAGATAGTGATTTTAAAGGCCCTGTTCAGATCCCCAGTGTTATGCTCCTATTCTCCTTTCCACCAGTCAATGTCTCAGTGAGCTGGTGATGCTCACAGGCACTATGGGCTATATCTGGGATTGCTGTGATGGGGGGAAAGGGGTCAAGAGATTTGAGAAGCCAGCTTGCAAAAGAAAATTCTGTGCAAGTTTTCTCCAAGAACAGACCAAATGTAATTTTCCTTGTTTTATATTAAAAAAGGCAGCACCCAGGGCCTCTCATGACCCTCACTCAATAAGAAAGCTTCAGTTGTTGTTACCCCGAACAGACCAGAGAAAGAAAGAAGTCTACTGTATTTAGAAACCTAGTCAACAAGCTTTCTCTGCTTATTATGGCAGGATTTTGGTAAAATCTGTGAGTCATGACTTCCTTTTCCCACCACACCCTAGAGATTTCAAATCCTTTTAAAGAGATACCGAGTAGACTTAATAATAGCACCAACTCAAAAACCCCAAACTCGTTGCCGTCCAGTTGATTCTGACTCATGGCAAACCTATAGGACAGAGTGAACTAACTGCCCCATAGGGCTTCCAAGGCTGTAAATCTTTACAGAAGCAGACTGCTGCATCTTTCTCTCCCTGGTGGATTCGAACCACCGACCTTTCAGTTTGCAGGCAAGTGCTTTAACCACTGTGCCACTAAGGATCCTTCAGTAATGACACCAGTTGCCATTATTCAGAACATGCCTCTTGCCAGGCTTACCGGAATTTGACGGAAATAACGTGGGCCTTCTCCATTTGTTTGTGGCCACGCCCCACCCCCAGGTATCTTTGTAGGTGCGCTATGCTAATTTTTTACAGCAAAATGTGGAAGGCTGCGTTATCTGCATAAAAATAATGTAGTCGTTTTTTGGCCAAGAACTGCTGGAGGCGAATAGATTTGTTCTTACTATAAAAGCTTCCCGGGATCCAGGCTTTGCTTCGGTGATGACGATGTCTGAAATGAGGACTTTGGGAAGTAACAATGAAAGAGAACGCCGTTCCTTGAATGTGGTCTCCTGAGCAGGAGCCTCTAGAGGGAACAAAAGAAATTGCAGAATTGCAGAGTATTGGACTTTCAAGATTAGTTCCCATAAAACTTGGAGGACTGCCAGGCTCAGTAACTGGCATGGAGAGAAGCACCTGAAACCACCAGTCAAACTTACTCTTCAGAGAGCAACTCCTGCGGAGCAGGCCCACGCCCTGCCCTTAGGAAGCTCACAGTTCAGAACAGCCAATTATAAGACAATGCGTAGATGTTGTATTGAAACGTGCACAGGTTGCTCTGGAAACACAATGGAGGGTGGGAGCGAGGGAAGACAGCAGAATGGAGGAACCATTGGACCAGGATTTCTGAGAATACTGTAGCAATTTTCCAGAGAGACAGAAGAAGGAAAGGCATTTCAGGAATGGAAAACAGTATAGTTAAAGGCCAACCCAGTAAACCAGTTGCCGTTGATCAACCTTGACTCATGGTGACCCTCGTCTGTCAGAGCAGAAATGTGCTCCATGGGATTTCCAATGGATGATTGTTAGGTAGTAGGTCACAGGCCTTTCTTCCAAGGCACCTCCGGATAGACTCCAACCTCTAAGCTTTTGGTTAGCAGCCAGGCGTATTAACTGTTTGCACCACCCAGGGACTTAGAGAGTTATAAAACAGGATGGGCCAGTGAAGGGAAGCTCAATGTTCCTGCTGGCTAGGATGCAGCATAAAAACAGGGCGGTGGAGAAACGGGGGTAAGTTTTAAGCAATGGAGTATTTGGGTCATGATGGGCTCGAGGGCCACACTAAGAAATTTGTACTTTGTGCTGGTGGTGATGGGAATCGCTTAAGAATTTTAAATAGTAGAGTGGGTGGATTAGATGGTCCCTTTACGAAAGTTATCCTGGTAGTACTTTGGAGGGAAAATTGGAGAGGGGGAGATAGGAACCATGGAAACCAGTTAAATAACTGTAGTCGTAATCTGGACAAGAGATGATGAGGCCCTGAAAAACTGCAGAGGAGCCGTGGTAGAAGGAAAGGTCACTTATCACTACTTAGGATAAATGAATCAACAGATTTTAAAACTTTCTTTGCAACTCCTCTATTGAGTACACACACATATATGTATATTCTAAGCATTTCTTTTTTATATAGAAGTTGGTTCTTATTTCATGGATGCAGTGTGTTTCTTTATCTTCCTGGGGATATTACTGAGAACCATTTTTTCTATATATATATTTCTTAGCAATTTGTTTCTGGAGGGTGTGTTCTACCACAATAAGGGCATAAACTAAGAAAGAGAAAGCTATAGTATCAAAGGATCAGGAGATCCCATACGGGTGAGATAGAAGGAAATCCCCCGGATGATGTTGAATGGAAATTGCAGGTTGATGGTTGTGCAGCGGGTTTAAAGAACAGTTCGGAAGGCGCAGGGATATATGTCTTCAGAGACTCAGGCATATTGGATACACCCGAATATTTTGAGAGGGGATTTAGATCACTGACAAAGACAACTCATCATAAATACTTAAAAAACTAAAACAAAGAGGAAACAGACTATTATTAACTGCAAAGTAAACAGAAAATGAGCAGGAAGGAAAAGTAGTTATAATTTTCAACAGGGTTTAATCGCTATGAGTCGGAATTGACGGCACTGGGTTTGGTTTTTGGCTTGGTAGTTTGAATAGCATTCACATAGTCATTATAAGGTGAACACTACATACCAATTTAACCCAAATCGTCATGGAACTGTCTCGGGTGGTTGGAAGGATGGGAAAGGTGTGTATGAGTGAAGGGGCTGGAGAAGAGTAGCAATACAAAGATGCTATTTAGGGTCGTGGAAGAACTTTCCCCCCAAATCAGCTGTGAGACATAAAAATCATTGAGGGGATGAGGTTGGAGGACTGCTGTTTTTAAGTAACAGAGTTTATAAAACAATCTGACTCTTTACACTATATGTACATATGTTGTTGTTGTTAGTTGCCACTGAATTCACTCTGACTTATGTCCAACAGAATGAAATGTCACTTGGTCCTGTACCATCTTTATGATCACTGGCACGCTCGAGCCCATTGTTTTGGCTGCTGTGTTTTTTGAGCATCTCCCACCTAAGGGCTCACCTTCCAGCACTATATTGGACAATATTCTGTTGTGATCCACAGGGTTTTCATTGGCTAATTTTTGGAAGCAGATTGCCAGGCCATTCTTCCTGGTCTGTCGTAGTCTGGGAGCTTCACTGAAACCTGTCCACTGTGGGTGACCCTGCTGGTATTTGAAATACCAGTGGCAGAGCTTCTAGCATCACAGCAACACACAAACCACCACAGTATGAAAAACTGACAGAAGGGTGGTGTCTGTATAATCCTGACCTCATATACGTTCGTGGTCTCATAAGATTATAATAGAGTTCAGCAAGCCCAATTGAAGAATGGGGTATAGCTATTTACAATTATATTATGTATACAGAGTACAGGGTCAGCAGAAAAGAGGAAGACCTTCAATGAGGAGGATTGACACAGTGGCTGCAACAATGAGCTCAAGCATAACAACGATTGTGAGGATGGCTCAGGACCGGGCAGCGTTTCTTTCTGTTGTGCACAGGGTCGCTATGAGTCGGAAGCGACTCGACGGCACCGAACAACGACAACAACAATATATAGTATTTCACGGTATTAACCTACTTAACCCTTATATTACATTGCCAGATACATTAGCGGAAATACAGTACTGTATGTGTACAGTATTTTGGCTATTTAGTCAATGCAAGCACACGACACTATCCCATAAAGTTTGCTAAGTACAGGCAGTCCCCGAGTTATGGATGTTTGACTTACGTACAACCCATAGTTTCGAACCACCCCCCGTAAAGCCTATTAAGTTAAAAGTTTGAGGTATGTAGCACTGTTCGTAATAACAAATGGGTGCTGCTTCTCGACATGTATCAAAACATTATTATTATTACTATGTTATCATGTTAAAGATATGTACCTGGAAGAGTTTCTTTAATGTTTTTTATGCATAGAAACGTATACTATGTACTAAGACAAACATTTGACTAACTGATGTTAGATAACTGTATCTGTTTATGTACAAATTGGACTTAAAGACAGATTTAGGAACGGAGCTTGTTCGTAATTCGAGAACTGCCTGTACATAATATAGTGTTTGCACACCTGTATGTAATATGGTGTTCACACAACGTCCAAATCACGTAATATCCTATTTCACGGAATGCATCATGAACATTAAGTCACGCGTGACTATACTTAAATACCACCAGTTCTCAGGAACATCAGTTTATTAGTCCACGTGGCCCTAGCATGTCTCAGGCTGACCCTGCCCTGGAGGCAGCTCCCAGCACGGACAAGGACCACTACATGGATTTCAAAATCAAAGGACAGGGACCACATTTCCCCCATGTGAATTTTATCTCACTGACTTTTTAAAAGAAAAGTTAAATGACAGAACGAATTACAATAAGCATGGTGCGACGGTGCAGTGGAATGCTTATCTTCATATATCATTCTGATTGCTTCTTTCTCTTTGACATCTCTTTGGAAAGAAGTTCTTTCTTGACTGGATTTCAAAGTTTACAGTAACTGTTTTTCAACTCCTTGTAAGCTGGTGAATGTATGGGTTATAAAACGAGAGAGGAATTTAGCCTCAGGCAAAGGGGTGAGAGAAAGGACAGCTTCTAACTGTCTCAGAGAAGCCCACCCTTGGTTCCCTCGGAGATTCAGAAGGAAGTTGCTCAGTTCAACCAAGTGCAGTGAGGAGGCAAAGTTAATACACTGTAAGAGCCCCCCTGTGCTCTCAAAGGAGCCTGTACCTGCAGCGTGGGCCTCTCTTCTTCACCAGCAGGGATGGGGAAGGTTACTTTTAGATGCCTTTTTCGTCTGTGCCTTGTGGGTAAGTTAGTTGCCTAGTACTTGGTTTCCAATGAGGATCTTTTGACTGATGATCTCTGCTCAAGAAATTTAGACATCACTTCTCATGGAAGACATCCCTGTGGTGAGGGGGCCCACACCACTGTGTCTTTTCCTTCCTGGCACTTAACACACTATGGAGTAATTGCTCTCTCTCTCACGCGCACACACACACTTCATTTTTCTGACTTTTCTACTGTCTCCCTCACTAGACTATGACCTATGTGAGGGCAGGTTGCAGGTCTGGCTTATTGACACCTATATTCCCAGCATCCAGCAAAGCCCTGGATCCTGGAAGGCACATAATAAAGACTCTTTGAGTGAATGAGTAAAAAAAATTAAAAGATCTGTCCGACCTGCTGCCTATCACCTCAGCGAGGGCGGGGGTGTGAATAGACAAGGCTTGCAAGTGGACACTGGGGCCAGGCTTTAGAGAAATGGGACTTCAGAGGAGCACTTCTCTACATGAGGTCACAGGTCTTTGGTTATACTTATGTATTTTCCCAATATAATCAATCAATGATTTAGTAACCACTCCAGTCATGGCTAATAGTGCTTTGCAGTTTACAAACTGCTTGTACACACATTAGGTCAACTGAACTTCACAACAACCTGGTGAATCTGGAACAAGTATGAGTACTTATCTCCATTTTAAAGGAGAGTAAAGGCAAGCTCAGAGAGCTGTATTTAATGTTCAAGGTCACGCAGTATTGAGCGGTAGAACTCAAGCCAACGTCTTGTTACTGTTTTTTAGTTTTGTTTTTGCTTTATTTCCTCATTCCTCATGGCTAATCAGCAACATAGTTTACCAGATCAATGAATACCTGAATTTGGGAAAAGGTCTGTGACTGTAGAGTGAAGATTTTTTAAAAGCCAACAATGTAGAAATAATGTTCTTTGCAATATTTCTTTTCCAGGAAAGCAGACCCACCAGTCACATTACAGTTTTGATGGTAAGACTACCCACCGTTCCATTTTCCATTTGCTTCGTGTCGGTGACTGCGGATATGAGCGCTGGAGCTCTGTCCTGTGTGCACGGTGTGTGCACAGCTGATTTCCAACACACTCCACACAGGGTCACAGGAGCAAAAAACAGACCCCAGCAGCTGGTCTGTGGGAGATGTTCTTTTTTTAGCCTTTTTTTTTTTTTTTTTTGCTTTGGGTGGCTTTGGAGAAACCTTGCAGCTAACCCCTAGTTAGTATGGGCTTTATCTCTCAGCCAGTTTGTGTCTTCTAGATCTATAGTTTCAGGCACACACTAATGATGGTGGGTACCTCATCTCTGAGCTGGCAAATGTCCCTTCCTGAAGCTGGCAGCCAGCAGCCATGGTGACAGATGGTGCTTCCAAGAGAGACCTCAGGAGAATAAAGAATGGACCTGGAAACAGCTATGTCTGCTGAGCCGCAAAGTCCAGGGGACATGTCACCATCATTGCAACACTTGCTTGGATTAAAATGGTTAGATTCATGTGGAAAAACAAAATACTTTCTACAGCCAAGACCTGAAAGGAGAGTAAGGCTAGTCCCCCGTTTAGCCAAACAGCATCATGAGTCCACGGAAAGAGAAAGAAGGGAATAATGGATCTTATCTTTTTTTTTTTTTGGTACCAGAATGCTTTATTTCTTCTCTCTCTCTCTCTTTTTTAAATTGTATTTTAGATGAAGGTTTATAGAACAAACTAGCTTCTCATTAAAAAGTTAATACACATATTTTTTTATGTCATTTGTTAACAACATGTCAACACGACATGTCAACACTCTTCCTTCTCAACCTTCGGTTCCCTGTTACCAGCTTTCCTGTCCCCTCTTGCCTTCTAGTTCTTGCCCCTGGGCTGCTGTGCCCCTTTAGTCTCATTTTGTTTTATGGGCATGTCTAATAAATAGGTAATTAAATCTCAAGGAAATTTAGATTGAAAAATGTTGGCCTAAGAAATTTTGATTTGTAGAAATAGTGGCACAAAAGAAAACTTACAATGATAGACGCTATAATGAGAAAAATTGATATTAATCAAAGAGCTAATCTACGAATCAAATTGTTGGTACAAAAGGTACACAGAAAACAATTTATCTTGGTGGAAATTATTTTAATGAAGTAAAAAATGTAAAAAAATTGTGTTTTACAGTAGAGAAAGTTGATCAAGAGGTTGGTTTAATGGAGTTAACTCTGGATATAGTTTTTCAGTGAAGACACATGAATTTTGATATATTTGTGATTGAAATGCTTATATTAATAATCATGGCCCCAAAATATACAGTCTTAGAATCAAAATAGCAGGGTAGGTAGACATGGGGGTGGGGAGAGGAAGGAATCAGAACACCTTTATTTCACTGGGAATGGAGATTAATGTTTACTAGCACCTAGGGGCAAAGTGGTTAAGAGCTCAGCTGCTAACCAAAAGGTTGGCAGTTCGAATCCACCAGGCGCTTCTTGGCAACCCTATGGGGCAGTTCTATCCTGACCTATGGGGTCGCTATGAGTTGGAATCAACTCGACGGCAATGGGTAACACATAGTATGTGTCAGATACTAAGACAGGTTCTTTCTCTCTTTCTGTCATCAGTCCTTACCTCACAACTCCCTAAGAAAATAATATCAGATTTCTAAAGCTGAAAAGAATGAGATACAAAGAGATGCGAAGCCTGGATTTGCAATTAGTCTGTTGGCTAAAGTGACTGGTAATAGCATAGAGCATATTACAGTGTGTGCTAAGGAACTATTTCTTGAATGACTTTCTCTTACTTAAGCAATTTAGATTACATATCTGAGGATGAAGTGGTTTTTTCCTTAGGGTGCTGCTCCCTTTGAGAATCCACTGCTGCAGTGATTTCAGGCAGGGTTTGTGAGAGCAACTTTCTCCCCGTTTTCTACTAAAGAGGAGCCGGTTAAGTACTCGGCCATTAAACAAAAGGTTGGTAGTTCAAACCTACTCCGACTCCACAGGCTTGGTAATCCGCTCCTGTAAAGATTACAGCTTAGAAAAGCCTATGGAGCAGTTTTACTGTCACGTGGGGTCATTCTGGGTCACAAATCGACGGGACGGTTCTTAACAACAACAATATTATGGAACTACTTGTGTCTTCCCAGCTCACTGTTTCCACTTCCTGAAAGGGTTTAGCAAGTTAACATCTGCCTTTCATGTCATTCAGGTGAGTAACATTTTGCAAAATAAATCAGTGCTTGGTAGCATATTTTTAGGGCTCTAGAGCCTAAAACCAAGTGTAGCAGTATACCTCTCTCCCAAATTTCCTTTGAAAGGTATTCATTTAATCTATGGCTGTCAATCTTAAGGAAAACAGCTATTATTCTTGTGGGTGTAAGCTAGAGGTACTAACATTTTTCATAATGATAAGGTAATAGATGTTTATAGAGATGTTTGCAAATGCAAAATTACATGTGAACACTAAATTATAGTAATATCAGTTTTCAGAACATGCACATTTAGTAGATATGATTACAGAACTCAACTAATTTGAGTTTGTTTACCTAAGGCCTATTTACTTTTAATGGTTGGTCTGTTTCATGGCTAGCTAAAGTTTTTAACTATCGTAATGTCTAAGCTTTTAAGGGCAAGTGATTCTTACAACACGTGGAATATTTTTCTGCCACGAGCCACCATCTAAAACTAGACACACCGTCTAAATGTTATGTTAAGTAAGTTAGAATGAAGCTTTATGAGAATATGTCTAACACACTTCTTATCCCAAGAACAAGCAGCACAGCCTTGCAGAGAAGGTGAGTGTTAGATAAATAGTCAATGATTACTCAAAATAACTTGCCTTCCACTCAGGAGACTTGGGCTCGATTCCCATCCAATGCATCTTATACACAGTTACCACCCGTGTGTCAGTGGAAGCTTGTGTGTTTCTATGATGCTGGGCACGTTTCAGTGGAGTTTCCAAAGTAAGAACTAGGAAGAAAAGCCTGGTGGTCTACTTCTAAAAACTGGCCGGTGAAAACCCTAGGGATCACAAAGGTCCAGCCTGCAATGATCATGGGGATGGCAGAGCATTTCATTCCATTACGCGTGGGTGGCCGTGAGCTGGGAGCTCACTCGGCAGCAGCAAACAACAGTAACTAGACCACCTAATTATGTTTGAGTTGCAAAGTCAGCTTTAAAGAGAGGTAGTATGGCATGGCAGCCAAAGATACGGCCTTCAGTATCAAACAGATCTTGAGATTAAAAAATTACTCTGCTACTTTTCAGCCTTGTAACAAAATCTTGCTTACCCTTAGTATGATACACTGAAAATGGAGATAATACTACCTACCTCATATAATTGGTAGGAAGATTAAGTGAGACACACACACACAAATCCCAGTGCCATCGAGTGGATTCTGAATCATAGTGACCCTGTAGGACAGGGTAGAATTGCCCCATGGGGTTCCAGGGCTGGAATCTTTATGGAAACAGACTGCCGCATCTTTCTCCTGAGGAGCCACTGGTGGGTTTGAACCACTGACCTTTTGGTTAACAGCCGAGCACTTCATCACTGCATCACCAGGGCTTCTTTAAATGAGATAGTGACTAAAAATTACTTGGCATAGAATCCGGCACATAATTTCTAGCTATTATTACTAACTCTCTCAAAAATCAAACCCGTTGCCGTTAAGTCAATTCCGACTCATAGCAACTCTATAGGACAGAGCAGAACTGCCCCATAGGGTTCCCAAGGAGTGGCTGGTGGATTTGAACTGCTGACTTTTTGGTTAGCAGCCGAGTTCTTAGCTACTGAGCCACCAGAGCTCTAAGTTGAATGAATTTCTCAGTTATTATCTGAATTGTGACATATTATTTCTGGTAATAGTTATGAGTCAACTAAAACGTGTAGCATTTAAATATCATATACTAGGTCATAAACTCAAGTTTCTAATAAGTCTGGATCAAAAAACAGAGAGGACCCTACAGTATAAAGGAAAACGGGTCACTGGCTTTATTATTACATCATAGCACGTGGAGAAATACGATAAAGAGCCGATCATAGAGAAAGAAACTTTACCTTCCAACTGCTCATGAAGGAAAAAAAAAAAAAAAAAAGCTCATTATGGCAATTATTGACCAGTCCCTTTAGAACACAGTGATTACTGGTGAGGTTTCATGGCTAAGATTCAGAGTTTTGATTATGTGAAAACCTGTTCCTATAAGATGTGCTGTGTAAGTACACGTAAAGGAGCTCCTTGTAAGGTCAAGCGGGGGACATTTCTTACTGTGTGGAGAACTCACTAGAAACTATAAAGATTTTTTAAACGTTGAGTTTATTTTATTATTAAGAAGATGAGAAGCAGGCTAGAAAAACAATCAGAGAACCACACAAGGAGCATCATAGAATAAAGAGAAGTGAAGGCTAGAGCAGAAGCTGAGCACTACAGGTTGAAAATGTGTCTTAAAGGAAGCTTGATAGTTGTCTTGGAAAAGAAAAGGGCAACACTATTTCATGTCGAGTCCAACACTGAGGAAAGGCTGGAGGGAGAGATGAACGTGGCATACATATTTTGGAGGTGTCGATGGGGGATCAGACTTAGAAAGCAACACATTCTTATCTTTTATGCTGTTGTTTTTCTAAACACTTTCTATTTAAAATAAACAATTGTGTATTAAAAATTAAGCAAAGTTCAAAGAGCTTACTTCTTAACAGTTGCAAGGTAAGAAGAAAAAGCAAGAGTGTCAAAGCTACGTTTACCCCACCAGGGCTGGGGAGACTCAGCCTGATCAACACCGATCACTCCAGAGAAAACTCCTCCTGAAGACACCCCAGCAGGGAAGGCCATCATCGTCAGAAACTCTCAGATTTTGTGTCTGAATCTTTCAACGGTAGCACCATTTTTAACATTAAAGTTCAACTTTTAATTTCCGGGTAGTTTGCCCTTGGGGTAGAGGATACTACTGAAGAAGAAAACTTTTTATCCACAGGCGACTTTTCTTTTTCTTCCCTCTGGGGAATCTCTGTAGGACATTTTTCCTCCCAACAAGAGAGTATTTCAATAAGAGCATTTAAAGTTACCAAAGTATTTGACATCGCTGAATCTCCATCTCAGGTCTCTGATAACAACCTAAGGTGTATTAACGGTCATTGCACTTTCATTATTTAAAGCATAATGCAAGAACCTGAAAGTCTAATAAATTGTACAAAACAGCTCTGGAGAAAAACGAGTTGGTGATACCTATAATCTATACTGGCTTCAGAGAAATAAAGAACCTCCAATAATGGCCTTGCCCAAAGGAGAGAAAATCGCCTTCTATGAAAGATAACAATTGAAGAATGTGGGACTTACCACCTGCAAATCACCAGCCAGGTCAAAGCTGCCAAGCCACCAATCAGCACGCCGCCTAATGTGATGGAGACGAAAGAGGCTTTGGGGAGTCTTCCAGAGTCTAGAGAACAGAAAAGAGGCCTCGTTAGAGGGGTACCTGTCAGGGTCCGTGGGCAGCTGGCTGTTGTCAGTCCTGCCAGATTTTGAAGCCTGGACCCTTATCATGAGCTTCACTGCCATCCATATGTGACAGTGCAAAGCATGGAGAATTGCTATCTAATGGGGAAAGGGCCATTTAAACAAATGCATTTAGATCTAAATGTAAGGTGTGTAGGGAGTGCATGCAGCAAACAGCGAGAGTAATTGTAATCTTGAAAGATATTAGCCCTTTCCAGATGACAAGCCTCACTTAGGGTGAGCTTGATCTTCTTAGCCTTACAGGCCTCCCCTCCAGCCTACGCACACTCCACCCACTGTGTGGAAGACCAGGAAAAATCTCTTTCTGCCCAAACCGGTGGGAAAACTTACTTCCTTTAAGCGAGTGCATTGCAGATATCTTAGGACCATTGAAGGGAATTAGATGGGCGGCAGAGAAGTGGAAACAAAGCAGGTTCATGGCAAAATGGTTAAAGAATGTACTATAATGCTATGAAATTGTCCCTTTGGTTGCATTTTGCTTTCCACAGGAGCCACCTGAAGTTAAACGTTCATCAAGAGAAGGCATAGTCGGAATCCTTGCAGTCTTTGGAGAGACCCATGGGAGAAGCCTTCAAGATAACACGGTACCAGCCTTCTGAGTCCAGACAAAACTGTTACTGGCTCATTAAAAAAAGAAATTAAAGCAGTGTTGATGGAAAAATCAGACTGAAGAGGGCTGAGTGGTTGGATGGGTGTGAGGCAGAGGAAAGAGGAATCCAGAGCCCAGGGATTTGTACGTTCTCAGTGATCCCAGAAATAAAGGTCTCATGAATTTCTCATCATTTCTACTGTTCCCTTGAAGTTCTACATTTCTATGATTCATATGAACAGATGGCAATCTGGGGCTAATGTGGCTTGGAATTCAAAGTCTCTGGGGTCACAATTCTGCAATGAACTTTCCTATTTAGAAGCCAAGTACCCATGCATTTAAAAATAAAAATAGTGCTCATTCAACGCCAATTGTAATCATTAAAGGTCAAGTTGACATACAGGATATAATAAAAGCATTTTCAAATAAAAAATTTTAATACCATCAACCTTTATAAAAGAACCTGAACCTTGAGGACACCCAGTAGTAGAATCATCACATGCAGTCTGAAGAAAATGCCATGCTGGCTAAAGGAGAAGTAAAGACGCAAAGGCAGAAATAGTGGTGGAGATGAAAGTGGGATGTGTGTGGTCTGGCATCTGAGATTATTTTGGCTATTTCTCATAATAAAATAATAAAAAAAGATAATTGATGTACTTCTACAAATATACCTAAAGCAATTTCTCATCATTTATAGAGCTAGCTTCTACTATATGCAGGCCCATGAACTATGAGCTAGCTCCTACTATGTGCAGGGACATAGCTGCCCTGATTCTTGGTGGCAGAGACACAGAGGGGAAGCCAGGAGCAGGCACTCGGGACATGCCCAAGTGGACTGATGTGTCCCGTTTAGCTAGTTACAGCTCTTCTCTTGCTTAGTAGCTCACCCCTTGCTTGGAATGACCAACTCCCTCCACTCTGCCTCTCCCCATGTTCCTGAGATCTACCCTAAGCATGACTGACTGTTCCCACCTCTGAACTTAACAACTATTACCATTCAATCCACACTCAGCACTCTCCTGGCTATCCTTGTGCTCCTATCATCATTTCTTCTATTGCTTTTTATGGCCCTACAATTTCTCTATGCTTTCTTTGAAATGTAGTGCTCTTGAGAGTTCCATTCCCAGACCATTCCTTGCTTCACCACATACTTATTGTCTGTGCGTGATCTAGCCAACTCTTAGAACTTTAACTACCACCTATATGTTGGTGACATTCAAATATTTGTATCTTACCAAACTCCTCACTCAGGCTTCAGATTCCCATGTCCAGCTGTCTGCTGGCTGGATCCACCTTAATTTTTAGCAACTTAAACTCAAAATACTCAAATGGAACTCATCAACTCCCAACCCAACCTGGCTCCTTTTCTTACATGCTTTCTCATTTGCGGAACCACATTGCACTTGGGATCAATCTAGAAAATTCGAAATTTCTCTGGCCCAACCTACGCTCTCATTTATGTCCAGATTCAGTTGTCACTGCTTCGCCTTCACCTTCTAAGCTCTAGTCACATTGAACTTCCATTTCTACTCTTTAACATGGCAAACTCTCTTTTGCACATGAAATTCCATCTTTCCACCACTACCTCTGCTCTTCCTTTGCCAAAATAACTTCTACCCATCCTTCTAGATGCAGCTCGAAAGTCACTTGCAGTGGGAAGACTTCCTGGTCATTTGTATGTGTTTAGGGAACCACTATATTGTCTGACATAGTGCTAGAAGTTGAGCCCCCTAGGATGGAAGGCCTTCAAAAGACACAGTGGCCACAACAATAGACGTGAGTGTACCAGTGATGGTGAAGACGGTGCAGGACCAGGCAATGCCTTCTTCTGTTGTACGTGGTGTTGCCAGGAGTTGGGGCCAACTCAACAGGAACTAACAAAACAACATGGTACCACCATACTATTTATCATACTGGGATTTATTGTCAAGTTGTCTCATTATCTAACTAAACTATAAACCCTGTAAAGGCAGAGACCCTGTCTGAATTGTTTGTTGTTACATTCCAGAGCCTACCACAGTTCTTGGATCCTCAGTAAGTATTGGTTGAATAAACAGATGAATGAATAAAACCTAATTTTATATCACAAATATTCCTCTAAAGCTCTTCTATCTTTTCACTGTTTATGTCCTCATAATTTTTCTTCGTGGGCTACTCTAACAGTTATCTAACTGGTTCTCCAACCTCCAGAGTTTTCCTTCATTTTAACTTCCTTACGGCCACTGGATAATCTACAGCACAAATGTGACCACATCATTCCCTTGCTTAACAGCTGTAGAGGAAAATAGCTCTCTGTTGATGTCCACTGTGCACTCATCTTGTTTCCGGAAAGAAGCTGGGTCTATGTTTTGGGATTGACCTATTCCCCCTTCTCGGTTCTGATGGTAATGGAGGAGGTGGCTCCATTCATGTATTTATGGGTGACTGAGTGAATCAGGGCATCATGCGCCCCTGGTGATAGCGGTTGGCTTGGGGTGGACACACGACCCCAGTCAGGCCAGTCAGAGCAGCACAATACATGAAACTTAATTCTAGAATTAATTCTAGAATTTGTATCTGATCTCTTAGGGAGCTGGACCCACCAGATTTATTCTGAGAGAACATGAGCCTGAGGTTTTTTAGGTCCACCTATAGATCCTGAAAAATTAGCAAAGTGAAATGGTCAATAGGCAGCGTTTTGAAATAAAGCAAGAAACCAAGTCCTGGCGGCAGAGTTGAGCCTCTGGGATAAGCCAACCTGAAATTTGCAAAAGACAGACCCGCACAACAGAGTGTCAGCAATTGCACACTTAACTAAATATGTGAATAGGGATGAGACAGAGGAAAGAGAGAAAATATTTAGCAGGCAGAAACTTTTTATTTATTCTTTGCTTCAATTTTTCCTTTCTTGACATTTTCAGTTACCCGATCTAATGCATTCATTTGGGGTTAAGTTTAATGCCACTTGCAGTTATAAGACTCCTGACTGAGAAAGACCCATTAAAAATCTCTCCATTTCCTAGAGGACAATCCCAAAGCTTCTCAGCCCAGCTCTCCAGAATCTGCCCTGTCCTTCCTCTCCTGCCGTGTCTTTTGAATTACACTTCACTCCTCAGCATTATGAAGCCCCCTGTAGCTGTCCATTCACCAACAGCTCTAACTTCCATGCCTTTTCTCATATCTTCTCCAGTGACAGCAATGCCCTTTCCTTCATTGTCACCAACTTAATTCCTATACAGTCTTTTGTTTCAGCTGGTGTGTTTTCTCACAGAAAGTCTCTGACGACCCACCTATCATCTGGCTAGACAGATTGCTCTCCTCTGTGCTCAAAATGTATTTTGTGAACACTCATTAAATTATATCTGTGTATCTGAACTAGACATGTGTTCCTTGGAGAAGAGAGTCCTTGGCTGATCCATCTGTTTTCCCCAGAGCCCAGCACAGGGCCAAGTATACAGCAGGTTGGTGATGGAGCTCTGGTAGTGCAGTGGTTAAGAGCTAACCACAAGGTTGGCAGTTTGAATCCACCAGCTGCTCCTTGGAAATCCTATGGGGCAGTTCTACTCTGTCCTATAGGGTGCTTAAACACACACACACACACACAACCAGTTGCCATTGAGTCTATTCTGATCCCTTCTTCCTCTAAGATGGCCTTAAGTATTGAGTTTTACTCCTTATATAAGTATATAAAAACCAGTTGCATTTGAGTTGATTTAGACTCATGGAGAGTCCATGTGTATCAGAATAGAACTACATCCTATAGCTTTTTCAATGGCTATGATCTTTCAGAAGTATATTATGAGGTTTTTTTTCTGGGTGGATTTGAATTACCAATGTTTAGGTTAGTAGCCTAACCATTTTCATCACTCAAGGACTCAGGTATGTGGTACCCATTGCCGCTGAGTCGATTCCAACTCATGGTGACCCTATAGGACAGAGTAGAACTTCCCCAAAGGGTTTCCAAGGAGCGTCTGGTGGATTAGAACTACCGATTTTTTGGTTAGCAGCCATAGCTCTTAACCACTATGCCACCAGGGTGGATGCTAAATAAAAGAATGAGTGCCTTGTGACAACCCTTGTAATATTTTGTTTTTGTTGTCATATTTTCCTTATACTATTTACATTTCTGGTTTGGCCTCTTATCATACATTTAAACTGCCAGGGCTCATATTTCTTTCAATGGTCAGTACTTGAATCATAACTAGTGTTTAACAAAGATGAGGACTCTTTATAAACCATCCTTTCTACTATTCTCCTCTTTAATCAACAGCAAAGACAGGCTGACCCAATATTCCAGTCAAATGTAACACGAACTTGAAAGGGGAGGGGGCAGATAGATAAAAGAAAGAGCATCTTAGTGGGCATATAGTTTCAATTTTTTACTTTGCTTTATGCTGGCTTGGAAATATTTCTGTTTCCCAGTGACAGGATTATTTCTAATAACTGACACTTAGATAGCATCTGCTATGTTCCAACCACGCTTCTCTTCTAAATACCTTACATATTAACTCATTTCATCCTTCTACAAACCCTGTGTGGCAGACCATATTATTGTCCCTGCCAAGAAATGAGGAGCCCTGGTGGTGCCGTGGTTAAAGCACTCAGATGCTAACCGAAAAGTGTTCGAATCTACCAGCTTTCTCTGCAGGAGAAAGATGTGGCAGTCTGCTTCCATAAAGATTATAGCCTTGGAAAGCCTAGAGGGCAGTTCTACTCTGCCCCATAGGGTGGCTATGAGTTGGAATCAAAGTGATGGCAACGAGCTTGGTTTTGGTTTGGTCTAGAAACGAGGAGACAGCAATGCTGAGGGTTTAAATAAACTGCTTATTGCCACAGAGCTAGTAAATAGCAGGGCGAGACTCAAACCAGCAGATTTGGCTTCCAAGTCCATGGTGGTGCTCTTGACCACCACACCATACCACACCACCTCTGGCCCAGTGAAGAAAGAGAACACAGGTTTTATGAACACACATTAGAGTGTGGATAACATTAATGGAGACTGTAGAAATTTCATGAGCAATTTTGCTTCTCAGACTGAAATTCCTGCAAGGAGCTGACACATTCTAATAATTATGTATCACTCCTCCTACCAGTTTTACATTCCAGTCACTTCCAAATTCCAGCTGTTCATTTTTAAAGGAATGATAAACATGTTATTTTAGGACTAAGTCAAGCTGTACTCTCACTGTGTTTTTCAAATTCATTAGAAGACGTACTGAGAGCCCCTGTGGAGCTTAATAAAAAGTGTAACAACAGCAGTTAGAAGCACCACGGCAAATCCAAAGCAGCAGCCTAAGAATGCCAAATAGGAATCATGCCACTGCACAAATTAAAACCCTTGTTTAATTTTATTTTTCTAATTGGGAAGTAGCTTCATTAAACAGTCCATTCAGCCAATATTTATTGAATGCCTATTAGGTGATGGGCACCATGCCAAGGGCCAGGGAGTTAAAGATGTAGAAGCAAGACATGGTCCCTGCCCTCATGGAGCTTACATTCTCACAGGAAACAGAGACAGTGTATACATAATTTCAGGCAGAAAGAGAATTAGGAAGTGGAAAATACAGGGAGCTTTGTGAGTGTACGTTGAAGAACACGAACCAGGTCTGACCGTGGACAGGGCAGGCCTCTCAGAAGTGATTACATCTGGGGCCAGAAGGAAAAGTTGGCTGGACTGAAGTATTTTAGAGAAAGCATTTTTGAAAAGAAGGAAGGAAGCTGGATATGGGTAGGCTCCAGGGTATGGAGAGTGTAAGCATTTTGAAGAACCAAGATAAGAATTGCTACAGATTAAATTGTGTCCCCTCAAAATATGAATTGGAATCCTAACCCCATGCTTGTGGATGTAATTCCATTTGGGAGTAGGGTTTTCTTGGTTATGTTAATGAGGCCATATCAGTTTAGGGTGTGGGTGTGTCCAGAACCCAATCACTTCTGAGTTGTAGAAGGAGCAGATTAGACATAGAATTGCACACAAATGGGGGAGGGGGTGATAAATGCCACTTGAAGATTGCCAAGATTCAGTCCTCTGAATCGAAAATCAAGAAACACCGAGGCTACAGAAACTGAAGTGACAAAGATCATCCCCCAAAGCCTACAGAGAGAGAGAGCCTTCTAGAGCCGGTATCCTGAATTTGGACTTCTGGCCTTCTTAACAGTGAGAAAATAAATTTCTGTTCTTTAAAGCCACCCACTTGTGGCATTTCTGTTACAGTAACACTAGAAAATTAAGACAAGAATAATATGACTAAAAATAATATGGCTGAACCTCACACCCAACCAGGATAGAGGTTGGGCGTGGAATTGGAGACCATGTCAGATCCTGTCTGCCATAGAAAGAGTTTGGGCTTCATCCTAGGGCAAATGAATTATCATCTCTGAGCCTCAATTTCCTCACCTGTAAAATGTGGATAATAATATTTATCTCCTAAGTTACTGTCAAGATTGAATGAGACAAAGTAGGTAAAGACAAGGTAGGTAGGTGTCATGTACCTGGCGTATTAACCACTTAGAAAGTGATGGCTGACCATTGTATCGTTCCCAATCCTAAGTGTGCAGCATGGGGCTCCTTACATCTTAGAGAATCAGTAAATATTGGTTTAGTTGTTGCTTGGAAGAGTTTACACTTTCAGACTTTAGCCACAAAGTTTTCTTTAACTTAGCAAGGATCATCAGAAATGGAAGGCTGACTAAAGGGTGGCAAAGAGGAAAGATTCTGATACGGAAATACAAGGGCAGCGTACAAAAACTTTGTGTCCTCCACACTTTGTCTAGGGCTGGCCTTGACCTCTGCTTTCAACCAGCCTCCTTTTTCTGTTCACTGTGGAGACATGCCTGAAATTTCATTTTGTCATCCTGAAAGCTGACTGAACACAGCAGTTTTTTTTATCAACAAATTAGGGTGTGCTATGAGCAATGACAGAACTGGTGCATCCAAGAGACAGCTCTCGCTCCTGTCTGCCTGCTGCCTGGTCAGGTTGTGCACAAGGCTATCCTTTACTAAGTTGAGAGTTCCGAGAATGTGCTGGTGGCTGCTGTGTGGGAGATGCACAATCTTTCACCAGGAATGTGTGTGGTCCAAATGAAACAAAGATTAGCCTTATGCAATGGGGATACAGAAATGTAATAATGTTTCAAGATCTTAACTGCATATGAAGTTCATGTAGGGGAAGTGGAACATGTATAGGACTACAGGTTTTGGAGGTAGACAGACTGGAGACTTAGTCCCGACTTTGCCACTTAATTAGTAGGATGGCCTTAGAGAAGTAACGTAATCTGTAAGACTCTCAGCTTCCTCATATGAAAAATGACGATAAAACTACCTGATAAAGGGCTAAAATGAGGATGACAACGTTTGTATATGCCTGGAACACTGTCGTGATCAATAGGTGATCACTATGATCCTCACTATTGTCATATCCTTGACTAGGGGACATTGTTCTGGAGTTGCCATAATGTTCAACAAAGGCTGATAACTTAGGAAGGGAACATACTCAAGAGCGAAAAGAAAGGAGGAGGGGTCACTGTCTACTCAGAACAACCTGCTCAACCTTGGTGATCTGTGGAATGTTGGATCTCCAAGGCAAATATTCTTACATTCAATTTTTTCTTTTTAAAGAAATTTTAGGTAATAAAGTAACACACAATTAGCCTGTTTTTTTTTTTTCCTTAAGGAATTTTTTATAAAACAGCCAAACAAATGATACAGGCCTGTTTCTGAGCTTAGACTACTCCAAGCAAGTCGCTTGTTGCATGCCAAAATAAAAGATTCAAAAAATAAAGTGTCAGATCGAAACCAAAGCTACAATTTTCAAGTATTTCCAAACCAGAAGCAAGTTCTTTTTCCCATCCTGTAACCCCGGATTTAAATAAATTACATTTGAAGTTAACTGGAATAGAGACAAGATAGAGTTGTTCTATGTTTCCCAATAGTGCCTGTTGGGAATTGGAGGAGGGCAATCTTGTTAGCTTTTGGTCTCAAAATCCTTCCACAAAACATGCTGAGAGAGAGAAGAGAACAAAAAACAAAAAAGGGAAACCACTTTCCACAACGTGGCTTAATTCTTCACTAATGAGAATTACTGCCAAGTTGGGCACCCTTCTTTCCCACGAGGTTTATGCTGTATTTGTAGATGCTCTTTAAGAGGAGAACATCAGTGCACACTAGAAGACATCAAGATCAGGGTCAAGTTGGCCAGGCTAAGTGCCGACAGTAGACTGGAAACCGTGGCTAGAAATGAGCTGGAGGATGCAGGGGTCCTGGGCTAAGTGGAAGAGGAAAGGTCTCATGGAGGACAGACTTGAATTGTCCTGAGTCAGCAGGACTTGCTGGGAAGAAATTTTTTTCTGGAACCTTTAAGGTCGAGCATGACTCTGACTCCTTCAATTACCATCCATGTGATGCTGGACAGGTTACTTCACTAGTTTCCTCATATGCACAATCAGACTAGTAATAATGATGTCCCAGGAAGAAACAGCATGTCAAGTGTCTAGTCCTGGACACGGCACAGAGCGAATATGTAATAAATATCTTTGAAGTATGTCAGGGGAAGACAACTTTCAGTGCGGTCGGTGAGATGGAGGCATAATATGCTGACCATGCTATCTCATTTTAATCCGGATTTCTAGACTAACAGCTGTCTTCTCGAGAAAAACATGTTTTTCTCTGTTGGTCAAAACCAGAATGTGAAACCCCATGCCATGAGAGATCTTCACCAAGTAACCATCTGCACCCCTCAAAATACACTTATAGGAAGAGCACTGTCTGGGTGCTGTGGCCAACAAGGTATTTTTGCAAGCTAGACAAAGAAAATACATGTAAGCATCTTGTGACCAAGACCGGAGCATACCGTGTAACTATCTATAATCACTAACTCCAAAAAACACCACTGTCATAAAATTGATTCCAACTCATAGCTACTGTATAGGACAGCCACATTTTCCCCTATAGGGTTTTCAAGACTGCCACATTTTTCTCCCATGGAGTGGCTGGTGGGTTCAAACCACCAACCTTTCGGTTAGCAATCAAGAGCTTTAACCACTGCACTGCCAGGGCTCCTTAATCACTACAACTATTAATAATCAGTAACCAATCAGAGTGTGATTATTACAATGTTCATTGATTTTCCTGTAATTGCCCTCCCTATGGTTTGGTTCCTCTTTTTACCCCGTAAGAATACTTATCTAATGAAACCACCCCAACTATCTGGTCCCATTTTCAATGGGCTATGTAGCTCCCCAATTGCAATTGTTTTAAACCCTTAATAACCCTCTCTGTTTTATCTTGAAGTAGCATTCAAGTTTTTTTTTTTTTTTCCCCACAACAGCAGAAAGGGTAGGACGTAGAGAAGAGAGGACATTACAATCAAGCAGAAAACCATACGCAGAGAAGTAGCATTGGAAATGTATGTTTCAACCCAAGAAACAGGTTTGGCTTTACGGTTTGTAGAAGGAATCCTTGAGATGTGAAATTGGAGAAACTTATGTAGATAATTATTCTCAGAAAAAAAATTAAAAGAAGACATCTGAGGCAAAATTCTGGAAATTAGTTTATATAATTTATACTCTTATATACGGGCTTTTAAAAAAATTATATTTCCAAGACTGATAAATTATGAACCACAGTTTCTTTTACCACAATATGAAAAGAAAAAACAAAATAAAAAACCCCTCAGAACTAACTTACTAAGCACTGATTCATCTGACTTTTATCCCTAGGAAGTTTTCCTGGATGTCACTTTTGTCTCCTTTTTACTTAGCTTGAGAATGATCGAAGACAAAGCTCTCATTGGTAGGGATGTAGCTAAATGAATGATCTTACAGGAAAATGCGCACAATACAATTGTCCTTTCACAACAAGATAGATTTGCCAACAAAGGGAGCATAATTATTACTCTGATTACAAAGCAGTCTAACTCTCCTGTTATTACCCGGAGTCTCACAAAATTAAGCCCATAAGTTTAAATCATAGACACAAATAGCTTGTCAAGGCAGCAGAATGGAGGTGAAAGATGAGGCAAAAACAATTCATTTAGGGAAAGTTCATCATTTATCCCTCTTGGAAGCAACACATGCACTGACTTCTTCTCATAGATTCACCAGGTTACAGGTAACAAATGAAAAGTTGGGGTTTAAAAATGACTCAAATAGGAGGCATTTCAGTTCACAAAATAATTTGTTAGCTTCTGCTGAAAGCATAGGAGTCTTTTTTTTTTTTTTGAGATACATTTTGTATGATACATCATTTTTCAGGGACCAATGTTTCACATCCAGAGAGTCCTTCTACGGATGGGTTCTGAGCAAACTTTTGGGAGCAGAAGGCAGCAATGTAATGCTTTCTAGTTTGATAACAAAAGTAGGAGGTTTTTTTTTTTTTTTTTCTGGGGTGAAAAGACATCATAAAAATACAAAACACATTTCTGGAACCATGGTGACAGCAAAGTTAGACTACCACGGTAGCTTTTGGAATAAACTTTGTTGATTTATAACAACAAATGCAGAGATCTGCCATGAATTTCATTCTGTAAATGTTTGTAGCATTGTCACCTGGCTACTTTGCCACTATGCATTTGAATGGGTTATTTCAGACATTAAAAAAAAAATTACCTGAATGCAAGAGCGGCAGTCTTCTGTAACCAAGAGTGCTCTGGTTTCAAATGAAGAGAGGACACATTTTCAATTACAGAAGAAGTGTGAATAAAACTGGATGCTGATGAAACAGTAGGCTTGAGAGACAGGACAGGGAAAAAAGTTTGTGATAAAGGAAACGGTGGTGAGCAGCCTGGGCCAGGGGTGACACAGACAAGCAGACCATTAAAAGAGAAGTATCGTGAGACAGTTAGAGAAAAAACCAACACCGATTGAAATATAAAGGAGAGATTAATTACCCCTTCCCATGTTTGATAGAGCAGAGGTCAGCAAAATAAGGAAACCCTCAGTGAGATGGATTGACACGATAGCCTCAATAACGGGCTCAAACATATCAAAGATGGTGGACATGGTACAGGACCGGCCAGCATTTATATACATTATATGTAAGGTCACCATGAGTTGGAGCTGACTTGATGGCAACAGACAACATGACACTGGAAAAGTAGCTGGGGTTGAGGGCAGTCTGGTTCCATTGTGCAGCTGTGCTCACTTTTTTTTTTAATTGTGTTTAGGTGAAACATTACAGCTCATATCAGTTTCTCATACAAAAATTCACACACACATTGTTATGTGACCCTAGAAGCCACCCCTGTAACGTGACCACACATTCCTCCTTTCCACTCCAGATTTCCCATGTCTGTGCAACCAACCATGCTCAATATTGAAACACATCCTGGGTGTTTTGAGGAAGGTGTTCACGCTGGTATCTGGGCGCAGGGAGTAGAGGTTAGGAGTTCAGTGACTTGGGTTCTGGTCTTGGATCTCCTTTTACTAGTCATGTGACCTTGTGCAAGGACAATTACATCCTCTGAAATGTTTATTACAAGCCGGCAAGTAAACTTTCCCTACTTTTATCCCAGGGTGCTAATAAGATAATTTATACAAAACTTGCATACACTGGGTTATTGTTCTATGTCTTCCTATTACTCAAATATTCTTTCCAAACTTTGATAATTTTCCTTTCCTACTTCACAGAAGCATTATGTGGGTCAAGACAAATGCCCCAAATGGCAGCACTTGGAAAAACACAAAAGCACTAAGACCATATATTATTTTGAATGTCATGTGTTTACTTTTGCTTTGCTTATAGCAAAAAAAAAAAAAAAAATGTTGAGGAAGTTTACACTAAAAGAACAGGTACCTAAAATCAAAACCCATTAAAGCCAGGAATAAATGTAAAAGCTAATTAACAAATGAGGGTCTCTGAGAAAAGGGAAAATTTATCAGTAATTATAAGTTATATTACATTTATTGTTATCACACTTTTTATTATTTAATTTAAAACACATGTCAGGCAGAAGTAACCTTTATAAGACACTGATAAGCATTGCTGACCAATTATAGCACTTATCACAGAATAAAAGCATCCATATTGTAGGGTCGCTATGAGTCCAAATCAACTCGACGGCACTGGGTTTGGTTTTTGGTTTTTGGTATTACATGGCTATAATGCTTTATCCTTGCCTCCGAAGGAACACAAAACTGTATTTCTACATCCATATCTACAAGTCTCCCTGTATCTTTTTGAATTTGCAAACATTTGCATGACTGGTTGAATATTGCTGTCTCTGGACTCACAACAATCACATAGCCTAGGTTCTTTCTTCTACTTTCATTTTACTTATTTCTATTTTCTGACCACTACATTATGCCTAGCAATCTGCTGGTTGCTGTGTTATACGTCCTGTCCCACCAGTGGTTTATAATCTTTTGTGACAGGGCCAATCACAGCCACGTATAGCAGAAGGACATGGGGTAGGACTGGAAAATGTTGAGTATGGCTTGACTAAGAAATCCCAGAAGTGGAACTGGAATAGTAGAGGGTCTTTACATCCAGTTCCAGGGCCGTGGATGACTTCAGTTCATCTCACCTGGGATTCACTGAGGAAGACCTTGGGGATGAGAGACCAACACAGAGTAAGCCCTCAACAATCACCAAGGCCCCAGAGGGTGTGGTGGGGGGAGATGGCGGTGTGGCTCCTGTCGGTGGGCAAGCCCATGAGGCACTTGTGAAACAAGAGCAGAGCATCTCCAGTTGCTCTAATCCAGGCTGAGTCTAGATGTGGTGACAGGAGACTTCATTTGGCCTGTAAATTTTTTCATTTGAAATGGACAAAATCCTTTTCAAAATGACTGAAATGTTCACATCTTTTAGGCAGAGCATTCCTTTTCTTGCTATCTATTTGGGAAGTGGAACTAATGCAAGATGCCTTGGTGGTACCTAGAATTAAATTAGATGGAAGAGCGAAGGAAAGTGATTAGAATTTTTTTCAGAATGTTCCCCTCTTCTCCAACCTTGAGCTTTCTCTTCTTCGTGTCACTTGTAGCAGATGACCCTGACTGCTACTTTTCTGAAAGTGTTGAAACCACCAGAGAGAAACGACCTCATATTCTGAATAGCAATCATACAAGCCCATCTAACATGCCTACCCATGCTGGCCTCTGTGCCTGTTGCTACAGCAGGGGGCCTGGCCTTCCTGCCCAGAGTGAGTTCCTTCTCCTGGGATTATGCTTTCTCAGGAATATCCATCATGCTTCTCTCTCGCATATATTCAATCTCTCCTATTCAGTTGGAACCATTTGGATAGCTGCTAATTTTACCCTTACTTAAGTCTCTTACTGAACACATACACACTCAAATCATGGTGTTAATCCCACAGTCAGGTTTCACTCATTGTCTGTTTCAATGAATAGCTGCGACATCGATCCAATTACTCAAGGTGGCTTCCTTGACATTGCCCTGTCCCTTATCCCTTATCCAATTCATCACGAATTCCTATGTATTTGTAAGTTGTTTATTAAACTGTCCAATTATTTTTTTCATACTTATCACCAGCCACCTAGTCTCTGATATCATAAGCACTTGCCTGGCTGAATGCAATACCCTTCCCACTTCCCTACTGGTCTCTTATCCACACTGTAGCCACAGTCATCTTTCTGAAACGGAAATGTGATCATGTCACTCTTCCACCCTCCAGAACCAACCTTGAACCTTTTGATGGATTTTTACGGCTATTAATATAAAGGAAAAAAGAAGTCTCTGACCTGTGCTAAAAGGATCTACTTATATTGCAAGTATTAACTTACTTTCCTTACATCATCTGGTAAAATGCTTTCTACTTAGCCACACTGAACTTCTGTCACTTCCTCATAATCATCAGATGCCATTGCCATGTGCCTTTGCACCTGGTATACCCTGTGTCTGAAACACCCATTTATCCTCTTCCACGCTGTTCATCTTTGAGAGCTCAGTTTGGGCCTCACTTCCTCGAGGAAGCTTCCCTTAAACTTCCTAAATAGGTCAATTCTTTTTATTAAAGATACTGTATTACCATGTGTCTCTCCTTTGTGGTACTTGCCGTAGATGTCCAATTTTACATTTGTCTCTGTGATTATGGATTAATGCCTTGCTCCCCTACTACACTCTAAATTCCACATGGGGTCTACTATATCGGTTTTGACTCATTGCTGCAATCCCAGGATTTAGTATAGTGCCTGGTACATGATAGGTACTTGAAAAGTAATTTCTGAATGAATGGACGATGACTGTGGAAATATAGCACAGTGGTTGAGAGTGGAGCTAGATAGCCAAATGACAAATGCCAGATCTGTGACTTGGCAGCTTTGTGGTCATGGGCAAATCATGTAAGCTCTCTGTCTTCCAGTATCCTCTTCTGTAAAATGGAGGTTAAAAATAGTGCTTACCTCATAGTGATCATTAATAGTGGGAATTAAATTAGGTAAATGTTTAGAACAGTGCCTGACACATAATAGGCACTCCATAAGCTGTCTTGAAGACTATGATGACTGAGGTTGATGAATGTCCCTGATCCACAGCACACTGCTGAGCCAGGACTAGGAGAAGATGAGAACTGACACCTTCAGAGGTTATCCAAGAAGAAGTAATGGCCAGCACCAGGGCACAGCATGGGGGCAATGATAGCTTGTAGGATAAGGGAACAGACAGGCATGCAGGTCCATGTGGCTACTACACAAGACCTGTGTCAGTGGGTAGAGTGGAGTGAGTTTGAAGAGGAAAACCCAGGAGAGAGAAAATTCATGAAATTCCTTTTTTCCCCTGTTTTTTATTGTTGTAAAAATATATATACCACAACATTTGCCAAGTCAACATTTTTCAGGTCTACGATTTAGTGACATCAGTTACATTAATCATGTTTTGCAACTAACACCCATGTTGTTGTTAGTTGCCGTTGAGTCAGTTCCAACTCAGGGCAACCCATGTGTGCACAGTGGAACAGCTCTGTGTGGTTTTATGGCTTTGATTTTCCAACAACAGATCATCAGATCTTCTGAGGCATCTCTGGGTAGTTCGAACCACCAATCTTTCAGCTAGTACTTGAGTGCTTAGCCGTTTGCAACACTTGTAGTAATTACAACTATCACCCATTTAAAAAAAAAAAAAAACACCCATAGTCGTTGTCAAATTTCCCACCACCATAAACAGAAACTCACTGCTTTCTAAACAATGATGTCCCCTTTCTCTGTCCTGGCTGCCCCTAGTAAACACTAATGAACTTTTATCTCTACATATTTGCCAATTCTTGTTTTTCATGTACGTGAGATCATATGGTATTTGTTCTTTTGAGATTGACTTGTCTTACTCAACAAAATGTTCTCAAGGTTTAATGAAATCTCCTGAATGTTGAGTATTTCACAACAATTTTGTGTTTATCAGCACAATCCAGGCTTAGGTATGTACTTTGCAGACTTTATCTGGAAAAATATCCTTCTGGTTGGTTTCCCACTACCACCCAGCATCAGAAAATGCTATGATCATCAGTGTTAGCACAGTTTTGTTGTTGATAGATGTCATCGAGTCTGTTCCAACTCATGGCGACTCTATGTACAAAAGAGCAAAACGCTGCCCAGTCCTGTGCCATCCTCAGAATTGTGGCTACATTTGAGCCCATTGTTGCAGCCACTGTGTCAATTCATCTATTTGAGGGATTAGCATAGTAGATAAGTATACTTACATGCTTACTTACAATGCAACAATAAAGACAACTTTTCAGTCATCCGTTATTTTCGAATATCTTATATACCACCTCTTCCCCTGTAGCACCTTCACCCAAAATCAGAATGGTGACTGATAGCTGATTACATTGAATATATTATTATTTGAGAAATGAGCACCTGGTGTAGAAAGGAGGCATGATCTCACCTACACAGGTTCTTTCATCCTCTCCTAGCATATAAGGATCGGTGCAGAGGCACTGAAAGCTGCCCTTGATGTTCTTGCATTCAGCAGACAGATGACAGGGAGGGTCCATTAGATCTTTGCATTCATTAATATCTGTGCAAACAACACAGAGATTATTACATTGCTTAATAAGGAAAGAAGAGATTTCCCTAACTTCACACACAGGCAGCCAGAGTTTCAGCTTTGGAAGAGCTCTTTTCCATTTGCTAACCAATCACTTTTCCCCTAGTTCTAGCCCTTATCTACAACGAAGAGCAATGCCACCTTCACTTTTGTGTGGCGTCCTCCTTGCTCCCTACACCTTTGAAAAGAGAGTATGAGAGTGCCCTTGATGCCCAACACTTGGCTAACTGATGCCAATTTTTGGACTCTGCCGCAAAGGCCCTCATTTCCAACTAGCCTGTTTCACAAACTCTAGACATGAAACTTTCATATTGTCTCTGGCCCCAGTGCTTCTGCTCACACTAATTCTTTCAAGCAGAGAGCTTTCCTCCCTCCTTTTTGCCAGTTGAGATGGTATGGTCTTTCAAAAATCAGCTCAAGCTATTGTCACTTCCTTAGGAAGATGGCCTTAGGTGCTTCTTTTCTGTTTTGCATAACAAGCAATCATTGTTTATATACTTCCTCTGACAATTAATACTGTGATGCATTTCATTTGATTCAATTCAGTTTGATTGCATTCAGACTATATGCCAGGAACTGTGTGCTCTTGAATATAAAATGATGAACAATTACAGATGCAGTTAGTGTCTTCATAAAAATGTGTGGAAGAATCAAATAAGTAATTTACAACATACTGTGAAGGCTGCTGGGGTCACCTCACTCAGACTTGGGTGGTCTGAGAATCTTCCTAGAGGAATTCAGTGCTAACTGGGATGGGAAGAATGAGCATGATTTAGGCAAGGCAGTGAAACAGGGGGATGGGAATGAAATGAAGATGGAGGTGGGGACAGAGTAAGCATGTTCCAGACAGAATGATTTTTGAACTAGAAAATCGGCAATTTTGTTCTCTCCATTCTATTTCAGAAAATATTTGGTACTGTTCTTGCTGTTTTTATTTTCTTTTGTTTTGTCTTTGCTTAGAGACAGGCATTGAACCAGGAGTTTAAAAGTTGATTTCTAATCCTGGCAAAGCTGGGTGCACTTGCTCATGCCACTGAGGTTGCCTGGGTCTCCACTTCCTAAGCTGTAAACGAAGAGCATTGAACTGCATCTCAGGGTCTTCTTCTGCTTAAAATCTTTAACTTGTTAGTTGATTTCTTAGGCTCAGGTTTCCTGGTACCTTGTTAAATAACCTTTTCCAAATGTTTCTTTTCTGGCCGCTTCCGAGAAACAAACAGCATAAGGTCAAAATATATATATGTTATTAAATACACAGTACATAAATATGTTACTAAATATATATGCATGTATGTATATATATGCGTATATATGTATGTATGTTGTCATTAGTTGTCATCAAGTTGATTTGGAATCATGGTGACTACAGTTTTTGTTTTTTAGGTAATCCTCCACTAGAAAGGGATAAAAATGAACATATACTGTACCTTTATGATGTATCAAACAAGGTAGCTGCATTCTCTCACATTCAATCTTCAAAATAATCTCTTAACTCTGGCACAGTCTGTATGCCATCATAGAGGATTAATAACTGAACAAATTCAGGTAACTGGCTCAGGGTCACAAAACCAAACAAAACCTGTAGCTACCCAGTGGATTCTGACTCAAAGGGACTCTGCAGGACGGAGTAGAACTGCCCCAAGGTCACAGAGCTGAGTGAAAAACCTGGGATTCGTCATGCACAGGCAGACAAAGACTCCAGCACCAGACTTGGTGCTCTTAACCACCTCATTATATTCACTTCCCCATTGGTACTAACGAGACAGTTTTGAGCTTCTCTAATGCTTATGTGACCAAATGGTAGATAAAGTACATGTGCTTCATGGGGCTGCTGGGGACTCTGGTTTCTGTTGTCAACATTCAACTGCATGCTTGGGGCAAGGCAGGGGTCTGGGATTTGGTATAAGGGAGACCTCAAGACTGCCAACTCTTAACAGAGGTTGATACTTGCATCCTGAGCCTGGTTTTCATATTTAGAAAATGGGTAAAATTATGCAGATTGTGAAGGACTATTATGAGAATTAAAGATAACATATCTAAGAAAAACCTAGAGAATTATCTAAAACATGGCTGTCTTTGTTAGCTGCCATCGAGTTGGCTTCGATTCATGGTGTCCTTGTGTATAACAGAACAAACTGTTGCCCGGTCCTGTGCCATCTTCCTCATTGTTGGTATGTTTGAGTCCACTGTTGTGGCGATCGCATCATTCCATGTCATTGATGGGTTCCCTCATTTTCACTGGTCCTTGACCAAATACGATTCCCTTTTCTATGACTGGTCTTTCCTGATGATGTGTCCAAAGTAAGTGAACTGAAGTCTCACCATCATCACTTCTAAAAATATGGTAGGTATTCAAAATATTATAGCGTTAATATCAATGATAGTTTCGACAACAACAATAATAGTAATAATGAAAAAGTAAAGGCATTTTCATGGAATCTGAGCTATACGGAGTTCCTAGTTCAGACAGTCAATGAATTGCAACTACTGTTTATGGTCTATAAACTATAAAAATTATTTTTAAAATGCTATATTTGTAGCTAAGCATGTCAAAGCCTTTTGGAATATAACATCTTCCCTGGATAAAACTGTGCCTAGAAACCACTCCCATCTGCATCATAATGTAGAATGACGAAGACTGATTTGGCCAATAGGAAAGCATATGCAGCCTCACCTGGGAGGTGGGGAGGGACAGGGAGTATTCAGTTAGGCCTCCTTGTTCTTGACAGCATGAACAATATGCCTGTACCTGCGAGAGCTTGCAAATCCATTTTTCTCTTCCTTATACAGTGGAATGTGGAATGTAAATTGACAAAAACCCCTGGTCAAGGAAAAATCAACCCAGCCCCCTCGGCTCATTGCCTCATTTGCAATGCAGTCCCCACAAATGAGCAGTCTTTTCTAGAGACTAGCTCATTCTAGATCTCCTTGCTCTAGAATCAACAGCCTGAGGAATGTACAGCAAACCTACACTGGATTGGAAAATGATGCTCCTAACAAAAGAGAAGTTGGAAAATCATCTCTGGCCTACAGTATCCTCAAATTCCTGTGTCAATTTGTGCGGGGGCCCAGGCTTTGCTTACCTGGCCTGATTACTTTGTTTTCCAAGAAGAGCCTCCGATTGGATCCCCAAATCTCCACAGCTAACTCACAAACATCTGCACAGATGTTTCCATTTCCCTAAACAAATTTGTGCTGATTGCAAATTTTATCTTCCCTAATAGACACAAAAACATTTATTTGTATTCATTTATTGCTTAAACTCTTGACAATAGTGCAAAAAGTCGCAGACACATAGCTTTTTATCTGTTTTGAATTCACTACTTGAAAGCACTCAAAAGAGACTTATTATAATTCATTTGGCTTTTTTTTTTTTTTCCTTCATCAGGTTTTATGTGGATGGATTTTAGGGGATAAGTAGGATTTGAATAGAGAAGAGAACAGCAAATCTCACTTGATTTTCTGTATTAAATATTCAGTTAAGCCCGAAGCTTTCCTTTCTGCAGGCATACCAAACCAAACTCAACCCACTGCCATCGAGTCGATTCTGACTCATAGCGACCCTATAGGACAGAGTAGAACTGACCTATACAGTTTCCAAGGAGTGCCTGGTGGATTCGAACTGCTGACCCTTTGGTTAGCAGCCATAGCACTTAACCACTACACCACCAGGGCATACACCTCTGCAGGCATAGACATGTTGAAAGGCTGATTTCATTGAGGATCAGCTTGAGCACTTAAGTTCACATTATAAAACCATATATATATATATATATATATATATATATATATATATATATATATATATAGGTAATGCTTGATTTAGAAATTCTAGTGTAGAGCACTAGAATTTTTTTTTTTTTTTTTCACAGATAAGATGAAAATATTTGTGTACACAAATCAGTGCATTTAGACCATGGGTCTTTTCTCATTAAGCATCATTTTTAAAATAATTACATTTTAATATCTATACAATGGAGTTGTAAAAATAAAAATTTAATAACCTCTCCTTCCTCTTCCCACCTCACTCTGCTGAGATAACCAATACTAATGAACTCTTACTGACACACCTTTCTTGATGTTAATGAAAGCACTTATAAATATGATACACACATTTCATGCTTCTTAAAATAGAAATGGGTTTTCATTTCACACATTACTCTGTAGCTTGCGTTTTTACTTATTGACATATTATAGACAGTATTACAGGTCAATACACATCCTTGTAATTTATTCAGCGGAGTCCCTAGGTGGTGCAAATGGTTAACACACTTGGCTGCTGTCATGGATTGAATTTTGTGCCCCCCAAAATGTGTGTATCAACTTGGTTAGGCCATGATTCCCAGTATTGTGTGGTCGTCCACCATTCCGTGGTTGTAATTTTATGTTGAGAGGATTAGGGTAGGATTGTAACACCACCCTTACTCAGGTCACCTCCCTGATCCAAGGTAAAGGGGGTTTCCCTGGGGTGTGGCCTGTACTACCTTTTATCTCTCAAGGGATGAAAGGAAAGGGAAGCAAGCAGAGAGTGAGGGACCTCATACCACCAAGAAAGCAGCACCAGGCACAGAGCGTGTCCTTTGGACATGGGGTCCCTGAGCCTAAGAAGCTCCTCGGCCAGGGGAAGATTGAGGACAAGGACCTTCCTCCAGAGGTGACAAAAAGAGAAGGCCTTCCCCTGGAGCTGATACCCTGAATTTGGACTTGTAACCTACTAGACTGTAAGAAAATAAATTTCTCTTTGTTAAAGCCATTCACTTGTGTTATTTCTGTTATGGGAGCACTAGATGACTAAGAGACTAAGACAGCTGCTAACCAAAAGCAGGTTTCAGTCCAATGAGAGGTGCCTCAAAAGAAAGGTCTGACAATCTATTTCAAAAAGCCAGTCATTGAAAACCCTATGGAGCACAGTTCTGCTCTTACAGACATGGAGTCACTATGAGTTGGAATTGACTCTATGGCATCTGTTTGTTGTTGTTGTTTTAGTTCAGTATAATAGTTTATGGTATAGATGTACCATCATTTAGAAAATCACTCCCTTATAGATGGATATTTAGTTTGTCTTTATTTTTTGTCACTGTAAAAAAATGTTGGAAAATACATTGTGATGCATATATCTTTATATGCTGCCACTTTATATCTATAGGCCTGGGATTGATGAATTTAAAAGTATGCATCTATTAAAGGAATGCCATGTAATTTCCAGTAAAGGAAAGAGTCACATGCCTTTCAACAACATATGCCTGCATATCAGTTTCCTAATATCCTCAACAGCTGGGTATTTTCATCCTTGAAATTATAGCAAAAAAAATGACATATTGTTAGTTTTCCATTTATTTGACTACTGATAAAAGACTAAACTGCTTTCATGTATTTACTTTGCTACTTTTCTCTTATCAATTACCTGCCCATGTTCTTTGAGTATAAGATGCCCTGTTTTTAAACAAATTCCCAAGACAGGAAAATATAACGCATTATGTTCAACTGTTTCACACCTGTCCCTCTTTAGCACATATTGGAAGATCTTTCAGAAAAACACCCAAAAAGGTTGGCCAAGTACCAAAGGAGGCTAACAAAACTCATTAAGTACAAAATATGGTAGCCAGTAGAACAGGCAGCACATTTAGTGTGGCCTAGATGGCTTCGCATTCCAAGTTCCTCTGATGAAGTTCTTGCACAAGCCACCTCTTTTTTTTAACTGAAGGAAAAATGCTCAGAGTTTGGAGAACAACCATGACCACGTTTCATATCTATTTATTTATTTTTTCATTCTTGATGACCCATGTCATTCCATGAGGGCATGTCTATATCCCAGAACATAGAGCAAGGCTTGACACATACTAAACCCATTGCCATTGAGTCAATTCCAACTAATAGAAACCCTACAGGACAGAGTAGAACTGCCCCATAGGGTTTCCAAGGAGCGGCTGGTGAATTCAAATTGCTGATAGTTTGGTTAGCAGCCATAGCTTGCCATACCTTTCAATCACTGCACCACCTGGGCTCCTGACATACACTAGACACTCAATAAACATTTGTGGAATGAATGCATTCAATATCTTCTCTATTACCAGCGCACACACTGCAAAATAGGGGATAGATTTATAAGCTATAATGAACATTTTTTGAGCACTTACCATTAATCACAGTAGATATGTACTTTCTACTATGTACTGTGCATTTATTATTGAATTTAGATTAACAATCAGTGAGCTAGGCTTTACATTCTCATTTTACATTTGACAACACGGGTACACACAAAAGCTAAGTAGTTTTTCCAGGGTCAAATAGCCAGTGACATGTTCCAGATTTCACGTGCTAGGAGCTCCAGTGGACGTCTGGTTAAGCAGGATGGCAGGGAAGGAGTGCTCCAGTTCATCTTGGGGAGGGAAGATTGCCAGTGAGGTTTGTGCTAAGTAGGTGAAGGGATAAAGAGATCCCATGGCCAGTGAATGAATGAAATATCAGGGTGCATTTGTTGTGATTGAAATATAGGGTGGTGTTGGGGAGTGACGGGAGACACACTGAGAGAGGCGAGAAGGGGATGGGCCAGGAGAAGTCCTAGAAGCTTTGCCAAGTGGTTTATCTCTTCCTAAGGCTGAAGAGGTTTCGGCAGGAATGCACATGAAGAGACTTGGGTTTTGCAGGAGTCACAAGGAGGATGTATTTGTAGACAAGCAAATGGAGGCCGAGAGACAAATTAAGCAGCTACTGAGATGGTCAGGCAGAAGGGGCTGCAGGTCTGAGTCACGTCAGTGGCAATAGAGAAGGAGGTCCTTAGGGTTAGTCAACAAGGCTTCTCAAACTTTACTATACACAAAATCATTTCATGGTCTTTTAAAAAATCCAGATTCTGATCTTGGTTCTAACAAGCTCCCAGGTGATGCTGCCATGGCTGGTCTGTGGACCATTCTGTGAACACCTGTTCTGTGCCACGAGCAGTGCTCACGGCTGTGGGACACAAAACGAAATGGTCTTAGAGCCCACGAACACTCAGTCTGTTTCAGAGTAGGGACTATTATCCATTGTTAGTTGTATGTGCTAAGTATTGTGTCAGACAAGCAATTTATCATAGCCACTTTAATCCAAAAAACCCATTGCCATTGAGTCAATTCCGACTCCTAGCAACCCTATAGGACAGAGTAGAACTGCACCATAGGATTTCCAAGGTGTGGCTGGTGGATTTGAACTGCCGACCTTTTGGTTAACAGCCATAGCTCTTAACCACTGAGCCACCAGACTTTCCATAGTCACTTTAGGAAGTGGTTAATTGTTGGCACGAAAAATTATGGCAGACCAAAAAGACCTTGGGAGGCAGGAGTGACATGGGATGGGTTGTGGAAAAACTTCTGAAATAAAAGGTTGATTTCAATGGCATTCTTAAATTGTCCAGAGGAGGCAGGGAAGGCATTCCAGATTTAGGAAAGGGTTTAAAGCAATGTTACGTAGGCTGGAAAGTCAGAGCGTATTCAGAGAATGACAGGTAGGGCAGTGCAGGAGTGGAGGATGCATGGCATTTCCTATACTTCTTTACTTCTGGGCTTTTACCCTTATTTGTACCTCACAGATGTGAATAGAGCATGTGGGTCATAAATACCTAAGTATCTAATACAAACACATAAATACCTGAAACAAAAGCCAATATGTATAAAATGTCTAGGCATTCATGCAAAAAAGATGTAAGGTATACAAGTGAAGGGTGCACCATTTGAAGGCTTACTGAACATAAAACATGCAATGTACTAAACCCTGAAGCAGACATATTATGTTTCTTGATTGTGTGGCCAACACTGAAAGCAAAGAATCTTGGGTAAAGTGGGCATTCAATTTTGCACAGCCACTAAACCAAAAAAAAAAAAAAAAAAAAAACCCTAAAAACTTCTGAAAGATTAGCAACCGAATATAACAATCAGGAGTAATAAAAGGGTAGTTAACAGTCATAACAAATGCATACAGATGTTGCCACCATTTGCAGAACTGTTGGGTTCCTACAAAGTGAGATTTCTGGGAAGGGAATCTCTGAGGGTGCTCTCTTGGATGGAGGAACATCCTTGACCGCTGTCTGTGTAGCATTGTCTCTAATCTCTTGGTGGCTTTCCTTGTCTATTATTATTCACAATCAAATTAGAAACAGACGTTGGGGACTATGTCTTCTGGAACTTTCATAGCCTGCCTCCTACTGGTGCAAATCTGGGAGCCTGAAGATCGTGTTAGCAGTTTAGACAGACGTTTTTCCAGTCCAGGTTTGTGGCCATAGAGTCTCTCACATATCTAACAGGCTTCTGAGCTATTTGTTTCCAACGGGTTTCATGTGCCATTAATGATTCTCAAAGTTATATCCTACGCATCATTCCCAAGCCACCCCAGCTTTGTGCCTTTGCTTCCTTATGTCATCTATCTTAACTTAAAGGAGTCCCTGGGGGGTGCAAATGGTTAATGCTCTGGCTGCTAACTGAAAGGTTTGAGCCCACCCAGAGGCACCTTGGAAGAAAGGCCTGGCAACCTAATTTTAAAAACCAACCATTGAAAACCTTATAGAGTACAGTACTACTCTGATACACGTGGGGATGCTATGAGTCAGAATTGACTCAATGACAACTGGTTTTACCTGGATTGTATCTGGGACAATTTATTTGAGTGAGCAGCCCACATCCTTCATCTGATAGTTGCCATAGGACTGAGTCTTAATGGGTCTTTGGTGCTCCCAGCCTCTCCCAGTCTCATCTTTTACTGTTTCGAGTCTAGAAGAAGTTGGCTGTTACAACTCTTCAAGGACAAAAGATTTTGAACTCCTTCTATTTGTTTTTATTTTTGTTGGCAATTAGCCAGGCTCTTGCATGAGTTTCTCTTTCTTCTAATACCTTACTAAATGTAGCACACACTCTGCTATATTTCTGATTGCAAACTCTTCCTCTAGACATACAATCTTGGTAGGCAATTGGTGTGCCTTCTAAGTTATTGAAAGTGAGATTTTAAATGGATGTTTTATCATTGCCTAGCATGGGTATTCATGTTTCTGGTTTCTCATATCAATTTCTTCACTGCCCACCACCTGAGCCAATGCCAAGTATTTTAGGGTTCTTCTGGGGGAAATTTCTGAATTAGCTCAGCAACACTAGCCACTGTAACAGAAAATATCCTGAAGCTTTAGGGGCTTACTGCATAAAGGTTCGTTTCTGTCTCATAAAAGAGCCTAGTGAGACTGTCCCGGGTCTGCTGGCTTTCCTGCCATAATGATCCAAGGACTCAGGCTCTTTCCATCTTGTGGTTCTGCCATCTTCAATGCATATCTTCCCAGGAAGCCCTGTCTGTCATGCCCTTTCTAAGCAGTCAAACAAGAAAAGAGAGTGGAAGACGGCACATGGGAGTTTCTAATAGCACTGTATAGCAGCCTGTCACCACTTCTGCTCACATTTCATTGGCTGCAGTGCAGCACACGCCCACACCTAAATATAGGAAAATTGGGAATATGGTCCAGCTGTGCGTTCAGGGGATGGAAAAATGGGTTTGGAAATAAACTAGCCACTGGCAGGTGTGTGTTGGGGTTATCCTAATCTATAGATTCTCAGAGTATGTTATGGATTCCATCAAGTCCCCCAAAGGATATACTGAAGTCCTAGCCCCGGGTACCTGTGAACATGACTTGTTTGGAAATGGGGTCTTTGAAGATGTTATCAAGTAACAAGAGGTCATACTGGAGTAAGGTGGGTCCTAATCCAATCTAAGTGACACCTTACAAAAGAGGAAAAAAGACACAGAGACAGAGAGGGACAAAAGAAGATGCATCTGGAAGTCAAGGAACACCTTGTTGTTTTTATTGTTGTTAGCTGCCTGGAGTCGGCTCTGACTCATATCGATCCTGTGTACAACAGAACGAAACACTGCCCAGTCCTGCGTCATCCTCACAGTCATTGCTATGTTTCAGCCCATTGTTGCAGCCACTGTGTCAATCCACCTCACTGGGGTCTTTCTCTTTTTCACTGACTTTCTAGTCTACCAAGCATGATGTCCTTCTCCAGGGACGAGTTCCTTCTGATAACGTGTCCAAAGTACGCCAGATGTAGTCTCACCATCTTTGCTTCTAAGGAGCATTCTGGCTGTACTTCCTTCAAGACAGATTTGTTTGTTCTTCTGGCAGTTCACGGTATATTCAATATTCTTCACCAATACCATAAGTCAAAGGCATCAATTCTTCTTCCGTCTTCCTTACTCATTGTCCAGCTTTCACACGCATACGAGGCAATTGAAAATACCATGGTGTGGGTCAGGTGCACCTTTGTCTTCAAAGTGACATCTTTGCTTTTTAATACTTTAAAGAGCCTGGTGCTACCAAAAGGTGAGAGAGACTAGAAGGATCTTCTCTTAGAACCTTTGGAGATAACACGGTTCCATCAACGTCCTGAATTTGGACTCCTAGCTGGAGAACTCTGAGACAATAAATTTCTGTTGTTATAAGCCACTCAGTTTGGGGCAGTTTATTATGGAAGCTTCAGGAAACTAACAGAGGGTGGGAAACATTTTACATTTTGTTTCATCTAAGAAATCGGCTCCATAAGTTCTTTGCTACAAAACTTCTCTAGATGTTACTGACTTCTTTTTTCCTTCATGTCTGTGTTATTCTGCCTGTTAGTCCTGTTTGATGATGACTACCTTTACCTTCAATCATGTTTCCTTATCTAGAAAGATGTCAGTTTGGGGACCTGGTTAACTAACAAGGGAATAAGTTATTTCCATGCCAAAACCATTCCTGGGAATATAATTATGCTCAGAAGCTTTTTGGTGAATAAGATATTCAATGACATTTATTCTTAATTTCTATGTGAAAAAGGCAGGTTTTATTTTTGATAATAAAGTGATTAAAAAAAATGCTTTGTTAGATGACTGACCTTTACAAACAGGTGGTGGGAAATCCCATCCTTTGTCTGTGCAAGTGATTTGTTCCTGCCCTTGAAGTTCATATCCATGATGACAGGAATACACCAGGGCACGTTTTCCAGCTTCTTCACAGTGTACAAAGTCCCCATTCTCCACTTTATCTGGGAAACCACACTTGTCATCTATGCAATGTTGAAATGTCAAAATACAGTAAAACACATTCTTTCATTCATTCACCCATTCCCTCTGCTTGGCTTCCTAAGGATACCACTAAAACAAACTTCCCGCTCTACTGGTTCACTGTCTTCAACACACCAAGCACATTCCCTCCTCTTTTAATTAATTCTCCATCCCAGTACCACCTAGCTAGCTGCTCTCCTGCAGCAAAACTTCCTGAGAGACTTGTCAGCATTTGCCTTTAATTGTTCTCTCTAGTGAATCAACCCCAGTCAGGCTTTTACTCCCCACTCCAGCAAAATCTGTCCCGACTATGAGTCCGAATCATCTCTATGGCAATGGATTTGGTTTTCTGGGGGACATTTAACAATGTCTGGGCACTTTCTTTTTTTCTTCCCATAACGTGGTGGGGTGCTACTGAAGTCTTGTGGCTAGAGGACAGGGATGTTGCTAAACATCCTACGATACACAGCACAGACTCCAACAACCAAGAATTACCTGGTACAACATGTCAACAGTGCTGAGGTTGAGAATCCTTGATCTCATCATTCCCTGAGCCCTTACACAATAACACGAGACAGTACGTGACGGTTCTATTCGTCAATGTCTTATTAATTGGGAGGGACCAGGTTGACTTACTTTTATCAAACTTCCAAATTCTTTCCTCACCTGAGGGGGAGGCACCCAGGAAACAACATTACATTGCAACCATTTTCAATGAGCAACGTTGAGGATATAAGGCTCGTTATTAATGTTTTTTTTTTTTTCCTCAAACAGCACTTGTAAAAATTACCTTCTTTGAGAAGTTCTGTGATTAAATGTCCTTACTATAATATAGCTTTAAAAAAGGCTTATATTCACCTTGATGGAAGGTTTCCCTCCATGCTTCTAAATTGATGTGTGGTATGTTTTCACAGGATTCAAAGTCTTGGGGAAATTGTCCAACTTGAAAGGCATCGATCGGCACTCTGGTGAGGCCTGTGTTGTCACAGATTATCCGGGATAAAGAATGTTTTTCCAGTTCACGCCTTTGAGCTTCAGTAAATATATGCCTGTTTTCCCACCAAAACCTCCACAGAACGAGAGAGCAGTGTAAGAATACCTAAGTAGAAGATTTCACTTGCGTTATTTTCTATTTAGCACATACGTTAGATACACCTGGAGCCCTGGTGGCGCAGTGGTTAAGAGCTTGGCTGCTAACCAAAAGGTCGATAGTTCAAATCCACCAGCCACTCCTTGGAAACCCTATGGGGCAATTCTACTCTGTCCTACAGGGTTGCTGTGAGTCAGAATTGACTCGATGGCAATGGTTTGGTTTTTTGGCTTTAAATACATCTTGTGTGCTGCTCCGTGTCAAGGATTCTCCCCAGAACGTGTGAGCAAAGCCACTCATGGCATAGGACCAGCAGTGTGGTAAAGCAATGTGTAACTCAAGGCAGCGTCAGGACTTTGCAGTTCAAGCTGAGGCTTCTGAGGGAGTGAGCGAGGAAATGAGGAGGCAAGCCACTCCAGTGATTTAAGGTCTTAGTGACTGGCTGAAAAACAGCATTTAATGGAAAAAGGTTCTTACAAGCCATTAATTATTTTTATGCCAATCTCTTTTTGCTGGATTGTTTTTGCCTGGGAGTGGGGTGGGGTGGTTGGTGGCGGTGGAGAGCTGTTCTAAAAATAAGAATAATGGCATCGAAATTCAGTTATTTTAGAAAATGTTGCTGTTTATAATGAATTTAAAATGTTGTGTGAGGCCATTCTTCCGTATTTTCTGCCAGGTCATAATTAACCAGGAGAAATTGCAATATTTGGGGAAAAAAGTCTCACTTTTCTCTCAAAATATTAAAATCACTGACAAAGCCCCCATAACCTCTGACCCGAATGGTATAAATCATATAAAGTTTCCCTCCCTTCCCACAGGGGTACAAATTGCTCTTAGAGTGTGAAAAAAGGGTCCTCATTGTATGTAATTACTTGATCAGATCTCTGTATTAGGAGATATTCAGTTATAAATAATCAAGGTAAGAAACGCACAAATCTCTCCAGGGAACTTCGCAGCTTGTGCTTACTTGTTTCAAGTTGGACTCCAGCCAAAGATAACATAATCTGCCCCTCCCCCCCATCAAACCCATTGCCATCGAGTTGATTCCAACTCATAGCGACCCTATAGGACAGAGTAGAGCTGCCTCATAGAGTTTCCAAGGAGCACCTGGTGGATTCGAACTGCTGGCCTTTTGGTTAGCAGCTGTAGCACTTAACCACTCTGCCACCAGGGTTTCCAGGTAACATAATAGATGCATGATAACGTACAAGCTGAAGAAATATACCGTTGTCTGGATTAATCACTTCCTATGTCCCATCATCCTTTAGACCACAGGAGTTTGCTAAAGATACAATTTTGAGTAACTTCTCCTGGTTATTATCTCCCCAAGTGCTTTGAACTGTGTGAAATGCTATTTTCAGAAATTAATGATAAAAGTTGAATTGGGAGAAAAAAAAAGAAAGGAACCTTAGGAGAGACCTAATGCACTCTCTTGAAAAAGCATGAATATTTTTGAAAAAAAAATTGACTTAATTACAGTGACGCCAAAAAAAGAAGAAGAAGAGAAGAAGTGCCCGTGTAGGGATTATTACAAAAACATTTTCGTATTGTTTTTGTCTGTATGGTTCCCAAATTACTGATTCATAATTTTCTATTGTGGCATATGGAGATGAAAAAGCTAGACATGGAAACAAAGAGCTTGCTTTTCTAATTCCTCTGGCTATGTTGTTGTGTGCTGTCAAGTCAATTCTGGTCCATAGTCACCCTAGAGGCCAGAGCAGAACTGCCCGCATAGGGTTTTCTCTGACTCATAGTGGCCCTATAGGACAGGGTAGAGCTGTCCTATAGGGTTTCCTAGGCTGTAATCAGGAGAAGATTGCCAGGAGCCGCTGGTGGGTTCAAACTGCCGACCTTTCAGTTAGCAGCCAAGTGCTTTACCTACTGCACGACCAGGGCTATCCACAAGGCTTAAAAGTCTTGGTTGACAGTGAGAAGGGAGCAAAAATGTGTAAGGGAAACAGTTGGGTACCTCACTTTCTGCTGCCTGCAAACAAAGCCTTTGCTTGGGTTGGAGGGTTGAAGACTAAAAAGGAAAACAGCTTGTCTGTTCCATTAAAAAACAAATACTCTATGCTTTTAGGCACAGTCCTTGGGTCTTTGCCTCAGCACCTAACTCAGATTACACCTTTTCAATTTCCATAGAAGTTGTCTGAGAACCTAAATGGAATATAATTTCAGGATCACCATGAAATACAATTTGTTCTTCACGTTTGCTTATTTGTGTGATTAGATGATACGGAAAAATCAATAATAGTTATCATTTTTAAGTGCTTAAAATGTGCTATGCACTTTGTATATATTTCATTTTCATAACAATCATCTTTTACAGCTGAGGAAAAAATGATGGCTGAGAACAATAACTTGCCTAGGATCACATAAATATTGAACGATGGAGCCACTATATGAACCCAAATCTGGTTGACTTCAAATAAAACTAACATAAAATAATGCCTTCCATATAGAATATAAAAGTAACGGATTGCAAATACCTACCGGTCACCATCCCTTAGGGCCTTCATTTGTTTTCCAATGATGCATGCGAACAGGGGACCAGTTCGAGCCCTTGGAAGGAAATTTTCAGCTAAGCCACCAAGCCAGACATCAATATTATCAGGATGCTTATATAAGTTCATTATCTTTTCAGCAACACTCCTGTTGTTAATGGCAGTGTTCAAGTCAGCTTGAGTCTCTAGTCTTGGTAAGCTGCAGAATTCTCTCCATTCATTATAACCTACACAAGGAAGAAGGATTTAAGGCTGTTTTAACTTGAAACAGCATTCACATTTTTCCCTACAACAAGGTGTTTCTTTTCTGTCCCCCCACAGTGTTCTGAATATTCATTCAGTATACCTCATTGATTCTATATCCACTAAGACTTACAATTGCAGCATTATAGAATCCTGTCCATAATTTCCAGCAACAGAGAAAACCACTTAATTACCCTACACCCTGTAGAGTTCAATATGTTAAAATATTCAAGCACAGACTTCAGGGGTCTTAATGAAGAGTTTATTTATAAAGGAGCTTGGAGAGAGCAATAATACTGAATCCAAGACTCCTGAGTGGATCCATATTATTACCCAGCCTATAGTAAATTCTGGTCTCCACAGAGCACCCGAGACATGGTCCTTATCCTTTACAGGTTTACATTCTATAAGGATGACTCCAGCACATGCTTTATCCTTTCTCCTTTTTCTCTGTCTCTCTTTTGCTCTCTTTTCTATCATACATGCTCACTCACACACACACACACACACACACACACACACACACAAATAGGGAAAAGAACATAGATGAGTATCTCTGTCTGACCAATCATCTCTTCGTTAAAGGTCTTTTATTGTCTCGCCACTGCTTTCAGGATAGCCTCCAAACTTCTCAGCATGCCACAGAAAGCCCTTGTGGTCCTGTTCCTGATCAGCTCTGCAGCTTCTTGTACAGCTCCTCCTCCCTCATGCGCTGTGACCTCAACATAATGAATTACTCATCATCACTCCTCCAGGTCACTCTGCTCCTACACTCTGGCTTTGTCTACACTGTTGCCTTTTCCTGACACATTTTCTCCTCTTCTCCTGCCCTTCTCCAAGCACCTACCCCCCTTACTTCTACCTTATCTTCCTCATCCTCCTGACCTCAGTTTAGCTTGTGTGTCCCCCGGAATCATTTCCCCCTCCTCAAGGCTAGGTGAGGTGTGATTCCTAAATTGCTCACTCTGATTTAGCACTGTGGTCAGAACACTCATCAACGTGCTTTGTTGTTTTCTCTTGGCTTATCCATCCCACCATCTGGGGTCTTTTGCTGGGATTGTGTCTTGTTTTATTCCCAGTGTCATATATGTATTAGACACTCAACAAATTTGCTGTCTAAATTCATGCATACATGGAAATGCATTTATGGCTGGGTTGATTCTCCTCAGGAATGGTGTGCATCCATGAGACAGGGAGTCAGGGGTCTCACAGGGAGTTTCATGTTTAAATGAAACAGAAGTAGGAAAAACTAACCCATATTTTCCAGTTAGTCGGGGGAAAGGAATGCTTAAGAGACAAAGAAGCTTGCTGAGCCAGGGGAGGCAAAGCCTTCCAGATACAATGGGCAACTTGGAAGAAGAGAGATTAGAAGAAAGAACAGAAAAACTGAAGGAAGAAAATATTAATGAGATTTATAATCTAATGTTTCAGAAAACCACTGTCAAATGGCGTTGAGTCCATTTTTTGTAAAATGGTGTCATCCATGATTTAAATGCATGGGGACCAAGTACGTACATGTATTTTACTCACGTGTTACCTACTAGCATAGCCTACCTAGGTTAGATAGCACAGCCCCAGTGCTGCTGCCTCTGGTGAATGTTACCGAGAGCTGCTCCTTGAGAAGCTGCTTTGCCTCAATTCAATACCTGCAGTTGGTAGACATACCGTTATGACTTTTGATTCATATGGGGAGCCATTCTTGCTTTCTCTCTTTCTAGATGGGCCATTCCCAGGTCTCTCATCAAACCTCAGCTTCAGCTACTTAGCTACTTAGGAGGATGACTGTCCTCTCTTATAGGTTACCTTCCCTATCTCGCCCCCATTAGTTAAAAAAAATTCCTCCGATGGGTATTTAGTCTTTACCACATTGTCTATGACACAGTGTATTTTAGGCCAGACCATTAAACATACCCTCCAAGTTTCCCATGATCTAGTAACAGATAAAATAGAAGCACTAAATTTGATTTACATAGAAAATATACATTCTCAGTACATGACATAGGGCTTGGGGGTCTATTAGTTCTTTCAGTGAAGACATGCTAAAAGAATGCATTTATTTTCAGATTAACAAATTAACAACAATATCGAGTGAATCAAAGTTTTAAAATTAAGAGGGAAACTTGTATAGTAGTATAAACCATCTTCAAACTATCTTTAGTGGTAAAAAAAATAACAAAAAGCTTTCAGTACCTGAGGGAGATTGATGCTTTAAGTTTTACATAGATAAAAAGAAATTGGAAAGACATTTTCCTTTTTTTATTGCTCTAAGACGAAACACATTTACATACTTCAACTCCAGAAGGAAAATGTGAAATGGCTGACAAGGTAGTAAAGGGGTAAAGGGGCCGTGCCAGAGCTCCCGGGACCACAGATCTAGGAATGTAAAAACTTTCTTTTCAGATGTCACTGTTTTTGTGAGACAGCAGAGGGAAAATATGGGGAAAAAAGATCTTTAGGGGAATGTAGGCTGGATATTTCATTAGTCTATGCAAAGTAAAACAAAGTAGATTTCAGGGCATAAAAAACAAGGTTATCTTCACATTGTTTTAATGAGCATTTCTCAGCAAAGCTTATTATCTAATTTAGCCTCAGATCTAATTAACCTTTATTAAGTGTCCATTATATATGTGTCAAGGAGCCCCGGTGGCACAACAATCAAGTACTTGGCTGCTAACTGAAAGGTTGGCAGTTCAAACCCACCGTGTGGCTCCACTGGAGAAAGACCTAGTGATCAGCTCCCCAAAAAATTACAGTCTAGAAACCCTATGGGACAGTTCTGCCCTGTCACGTGGGGTCACTATGAGTAGAAAATCGGCTGGATGGCAACGAACAACAATATATGTGTGGCTTTTTTTGTTCCATCCAAATTCTTCCACTTGCTAAAAATGAGAATTTGGGGAAGTTGCTAAATTCTTATCAATTAAAAAAATGATCATAATACTATATCCTAGAGTTGTGTGGAATATAAGGTGCTTAGAGTAGGGCTTGACACAAAGCAAGTACTGAACAAATATTGGCTCTTACATTGTTTTTATTATTATTGTTACTGACATTTGTTAACATCACCCTGAGCACTTTTATGTGTGTTGTATCTAACACTCGAGACAACTTTGTGAAGTAGACATTATTGTCACTGTTTTTTCAGGTGAAGAAGTAGAAATTCCAAAGCGTTAAAAGATTGGTTCTAAATTAGGCTCCTTAGGCTTAGACTCAAGTCTTCTGAACATAAGTCCAGTCCACTTATCATTATGCCTTATCCTTCATGTTTACATTCTACTCAAGAGAGACAAACAATAAGCAAATGAAAAATGTGGGCTTATAAAAAAAAAAAAAAAAAACCATTGTCATTGAGTCAACTGTGACTCATAGTGACCCTGCAGGACAGAGTAGAACTGTTCAATAGGGTATCCAAGAAGTGGCTGGTAGATTCAAACTGCTGACCTTTAGGTTAGCAGCCAAGCTCTTTAACCACTTTGCCACTATAGCTCCAAGAGTAAAGGAATAGGAAATGCTGCAGTGAAGAGTAAGGGAATGCCATTCTCTATACAGCTGTCAGTTTATTAACGTGAAATTGATGTAGAGACTTGAAGAAAGTGTGGGAGTAGGCCAGACCAGTATGGGCATTGAGAGCATTCCAGGAAGACTGGACAGAAGGTTCAAGGGCACTGAGGCAGACAGGAAAAGGCTTGGAGTGTTTAAGGAACAAAGAAGCAGGTGTGTCTAGTGTTCAAGGAGTGAGAGAGAGAGAATGGGAAGTCTCCTGAGTGCACACAGAAGGGAGATCCTTTCTGCTTCCTCCCAATTTATAATTGTTGTTGTTAGTTCCCGTTCAGTTGACTCTGCCTTATACTGACCATATGTAAAACAGAATGGAGTGTTGCCCAGTTCTGTGCTAGATTCATATACAGCCTCCAAATCTTTACAGCCTGTGCTGTGGCTGATTCTAGTCCTTGCAGACACCACTAGCAGGGGAGGAATGGTAATGGAGGCTCAGTGAGCAAAGAATATATACTCTTTGTTAAAGATTGTCAGACTAAGAATTAGAAGTTTCAGAAAAAAAAAAGCAACTTGTGATACAGGCTCCTGTATATCAGCCTTACCTGCCTCACGGATGTGAGAGGATTAATAAATATTTGTTGACTGAATCTATGAATGGATGATTGCTTTCAATAAGATAAACTGAAAAACAAAAAAAAACAAAACCCATTGCTGTTAAGCCAATTCTGATTGATATTGACCCTACAGGACAGACTAGAACTGCCCCATAGGAGTCTCCAAGGAGTGGCTGGTGGATTCAAACTGCCAACCTTTTGGATTAGCAGTCAAGCTCTTAAGTTCTGCGCCACCTGGGCTCCTTAAATAGGATAGTGAGGGTAAAAATTCTTTGAGGGTCTGTAGAGTGATTATACAGATGTAAAAGGTGTTGAAAGAGAAGACTTGAAGGTATCCCTGGGAGAATGCTTCAGAGAAAGACATTTTGTGTCTCAGGGGCTTTAGGAAGCACTGAGCAGGGTGGGATTTGCTCCTAGTGGCGTGTCTACAGAGCACCGCCTAACACACATTTGTAGAGCATCTCGTAGACATAAATCAGCAGGAGGGCTTACGAAGCATGTAGGGAGACCAGATCTGCACACAGAAAACTAGGGATCAAATAAGGAAGGCTTGGGGCGAATACTATGGGGCAGGCCAGGTTACAAACTACAGGAGCTCAGAGGAGTGAAGGTCCCAGTGGGCTGGGGAAGTCAGGGAAAGTGTCAGAATGGGACAGTAGGATGAGGTAGATTTGACAGGTGAGACAGGAGTGGATACCAGAGGTATCAGTGTGGGGGTGATGGGCTGTGACAGGCACGAGCAAAGCGGGGAGCGAGAAAGCACTGTGTCATAGCAGCCTGGCCTGAGACTAGGAATCAAAGTGCACACTGGTAGCCAGGAAAATTGGAAGTGTTATTTAGCAATAGTGCTGGTGGCAGCACAGTAATCTCTCCTGGCCTCTTATGACCTTCTGACAGGGAGTAAAAAGGAAAGAGTGGACACCCTAGCCAATGGCCCCTGGGAAAATCAGACTCAGATGTGCTATTGTCTTCCTAGAAAACTTCCTTGCTCTTCTAGGGTATGCTATTTCTAAATGCCTTTGCTCATGCAGGCAGCGTGAGGCTCGGGAGCTGCTGTGTGCCATTTCCATTGTCTAAGACAAACTAGAGGTCCCCTCTTTGGTTGAATGAACTAATGTACTTTAAAAGCCCATTGCTTAGAAGTTGGTAAGAGATGTGGCAGAGACATTTCACTTTAAATCGGTCTCTCAACAAACGGGTTGCTAATTTGCCAAATATACAGCAAATGTGTGATGTGAGCGTTCAAAAGTAAAGCCCGAAGCAGCAGCAGACCTGGCAGGCCGTGGTCCCGGCCCCGCTGCAGATTTAATGACGCCAAATCCAAGGTGCCTGAATTGGACAGCACAAAGAGCTTTTCTGTCAGTCCCTCATTCATCAGTTGATGCTGCACCTGCAGTTTGGCTGGTCTTGCAAGAAGGCCCCTTACCAATGGGTCCAAACCACCTGGAACATATTCACAAAAAAGGCAAAGACATTTCTTCGATAAGTTCTGGAGAAACAGAATAATAGCTCCGATCACAAACTATGTTTATTTAAAAAAAATATATCTTTTTGTAAGTTCATGAATTCATTTTAAATAATTCTGAGGTTCACAGAATACTCTTATAATGCTGTCCTCGCTAGTGAATTAACACCTGTCAGAAGTCCATTCAGCAGGTCACTTGACTATGAAGTGGCGTCTTAGAGATGGAGGCCAGTCAGTGACTGATGATTTTTGTTTTGTTTCTCAGCACCAGAAATGTTAGGATTAAAGGAGGCATTTGCTGACTTCTAATGTACAGAAAATGACAACGAAGACTTGATTTGGCTAAAGGAGTAATTGGGGTGCCTAGAGGCCCTCCCCACCATCATGTGCAGAAGCTCGGGGACCATCCGCACAGAACTCATTTATAGAAAGCAAATTAGTTATATATACGGTCCCCTGTAGCCACAATGGCGCCCTGGTGGCATAATGGTTAAGTGCTCAGCTGCTAACCAAAATGTTGGCAGTTCAAATCCACCAGCCTCTCCTTGGAAACCATATGGGCCAGTTCCGCTCTGTCCTATAGGGTTGCTGTGAGTCAGAATCGACTGAACAGCAACGGGTTTGGTGGCCACAATAAACCTGAATCTACAATGATAGGGGACAAGAGTCTTTTAGTGGGTTAGTTAGGCTTCATGGTGCACCCATAAACACAACCTGGAAATCACAATTCACTTTGGCCTGTGGAGGGTGCCTTAGTTATCATCAAATTCCCGGGTAACCTGGTAAAGGCCCAGACTGATTCCTTTGACCTTACTTTCCAACAAGTTCTGCACGAAAGCATCTTGTTTAAATGTGGAGAATTAAAAAAAAAAAAAAAACTATATTGGTAGTGACTTTGAAATCTCCACTTTCCATTCCACCCACTATATCCTCTTGGAATTAATCAACCTTTCAGATAGGTTAGAAGCTTCCAGATAGGCATAAAGGATACTGGAGAAGATAAAAGAAAGGAAGAATGAGGGGAAAAATTAAAAATGGCTCTCTCAAAAGCCTAACCAGAGAATTAAAATATTTTTCTCTAAATAATCCATTTACAAAGGTAAGACAATTATTAACATTCTAAAGCTACACAGGGAGTCCCTGGGTGATGCAAACTATTAACGTGTGCTCTGCCGCTATAGAAGCCTCGGAAGAAAGGCCTGGAGACCGACTTCATTGAAAGCCCTGTGGGGCACAGATCTCCTCTGACACACACGGGGCCCCGTGAGTCTGACCTGACTCGAAGGCAGCTGGTTATTTTAGAGTCATATGGCATTGAGCATAAACAGAAAAAATAAAATGTTTAATGATAAAGAAATAATGACATTTTATATAATGTCCAATAATAAATGAAAACGTAGACTTTAATATTTCTGAAATAATGGATGGAGATTTAATCTGCACCTAAAATAGCTTATTCTGTGAATTCTAAAGAACTTTAGACACATGGGAAAAAGCATTTTTGATGAATAGTTTAGTCTTTTAAAATAGCTTTCAATACAATTATTTTCTTCATGAAGATTGATAATTTGCCTAGTATGCGACCAAACGTACCAACATAAAAGTTAATTACATGCCCTGTGCCTTACATGATTAGTGGTTCTATCTGAGAAACAAAAAGAAAGAACATATAATGAACCCTGAGGTAAAAGGAAAAAACCCACCTTCCCTGATAAGTCTCCAGGGGCTAAAGAAGACGTCATGCAGATGTAGCCTGGGGAGGTCTGGATGCTCCTGAAAGCCGTCGTCCAGCCGCCTCACCAGCGGGTGAACTGTGGCGTGCCCAAAGCGGAAAGCAGCCGTGGAGAATACATTGGACACCGTGGGGTCCACCGTGGCGTCGTAGCCTTCATAGAGACCCACGTATTCCTGGAAGGCCTCTGGGCCCAGGATTTTTGGAATGTAATCTCGCATGGTAATAATCTGTGGAGAAAAGAAAACGTGTGAGTGTTGAACAGGGACTAATTTTCACCAAAGCCCAGGGTGTCAGATGAAGGGTTAAAATCAGAGCAAAAGGGAAGAGAAAAATCTTGACCCAGCCTGGGGAGATTAGGTTTCATATTCAGAGAACGTTGTCACAGGAGAGGTTTTGTGCTGTAAAATGTAGGGAACACGCAAAATGATTATCAACTATTCCAAATAAAGAAGCCTTAAGGGTGTTTGCTATTCACGGGATTAGATGAGGAGTGTCAGAGACAGCCTCAAAGGCCCACCAGGGCAGTGCCTTGGGCAAGACAAACCATGAAACACTTGGCCGACCTACAGGACATAAAGGTTAAAAAAGATGGCTGCCGCCTGCTTTGGTAGTTTCTGAAACATGAAAAATTTTCTATCCTGAACTATCTTTTCCCCTCCAGCTGTCACTTCATTCATGAGCAACAGGTTAACACCTTATCTTTAACACATAATTCAGAAATCCAGTCACTTCCAGGAATCACAGTGGCAGAAGGGGCTCAGGCCTCAGGCTGATCTGAGTTCTAATTCTATCCCTGCTCCTTCTTGGCCACCTGACTCTGCTATTGGATAACCTTTCTGAGTCTCTGTTTTCCTATGTGGAAACACCTCTTCCATACAGTTTTTTGTGAGAATAAAAATGTATATGTTGGAGATATATGTATATGTAATCACCCTCTCTAAGTTTAAAGGAAATGATACCAAGATAAAGATTATATATGATTAGGTGGGTCTCATAAATTTAAGCAGAGATTAAAACTCCTGGGTATATACATATATTTTTTTCCTTTTTTCCCTATCAACTACTTGTTAGGTCTTTGTAAGAAAGCCACTGAAATACAGCAGGGGAAAAAGGGAAAATCATTGATTTCAATTAGAAACTGGATTTGTGCCATGGTATTTTATAAACGGGCCTGAGTTCCTCCCTTATTGTTCCACCCTGTGACCAGGCATTGGATCGCCCTAAACGAGAGCGTGAAATCCTGGATGTTGCTTCAAAATCAGGCAATGAAACAGGAATGGCAGGGATACAATTTTCTAATTTAACTAGGTCTCATTTAACGTCATTTTCTTTCTTTTTTGAAAAAAAAAAAAAATCTTTGTATTTTGAAGAAAATCTTATCTGTAAATACAACTTCTTTTTGCTTATAATTTTGTGTTGTCGTTGAGAATACACACAGCAGAACATATACCAATTCGACAATTTCTACACGTACCATTCAGTGGCACTGATTACATTCTTCCAGTTGTGCAGCCATTCCCACCCTCCTTTTCTGAGTTGTTCCTCCCCCATTAACATAAACTCACTGCCCCCTATGTTTCCTATCTAACCTTTCTAGTCGCTGTTGTCAATTTGATCCCATACAGATAGATCTTAAAAGGGCACAATGCTCAAGGCAGACATTCTTCACCAGCTAAGCTAACATTGTTTTCCCGGCCTGCAATAAAACCCTCAAACAGAGCTCCTTAGGAACTTTTTTTGTTTTACCCCCCTCCCCTGTGGATGTTCAGAAAGTCCATTTGCAAGGCTAGCTACCAGAGCATTATCCCCAGGGCAGTAGTCAGCTGGTAGCGGTCTGTGCGGGGGCGCCTCAAAGGGAATACAAAAAATCTCTTTCCGCTGTTTTCCGTGAGTCAGCTTGGTGCAGTGAAATGGGCCCTGGGTCCCAGTCCACTGGAGATGGGCTCCTGGTTCCGTAATTCACTAGGTGAGACTTACTTTCCTTCCCCTGTAAAGCAATAACCACCTGCTTCCTAGAGCTTCTGTGAGGATTAGATAAGAGAACAACGTAGGCTAACGTGCTGTGTCAGAGACAAATCATGGTACAATCGCAGGCTCTTGTCACTGCTATTTCACAAGTGGGTTCCAGAAGAATTACGCACAAGGATTCTGTTTTTAGATTTGACAATATTGCCGCTGTAAAATCAGTGTCAATTTGTTTTGGTTGCCAAGGAGAATATTTTAATCAACAAACTGCATCAGAATGAGGTCCAAACCAATAAGAACGATTCCACCCTTGAAATAACTGAACAAAAATCACTCGAAGATCTTATATTTTAGCTATCAGTTTAGAAAAGTGAACGATTAGCCTCAGATTGTTGAAAGAAATAATATTTAGGTATTTGTAATATATTCCCTCCAAATGATAACATCAGCTTGTTAAACACATAATTTGGTACTTTAAAGTGAGAACAGGAACTGAGCAATGAGAAGAGTTTTGTTATGCGGCTGAATGATGAAGTCCTATTGCTACACACACACTGTCCTTCAATACCTGGACATATAATAAATGAAAAGGGCCTGTCCAAATGTTTCTGAACTGATGCTTCAATCTCCTGGCTGGTTGATTGGTGAGAAGTAACCAAGTTATAAATCAGCATCAGAGAGACTAGTTATGATTTTATAATGCAGACACAGCCTCTCAATCTCAGATGCAATTTCTCAAAGTTTTGGGGCCACAAATATGTCAAAGTGGCTTCTCTGGTGAAATGGTAGGGTTAACGTGGCTTTTCACGCTCGGAATGTGTGCAGCAACTTTGGTTCCCTTGAATAGTCTTCTCTGATTTCTTCTTACTGCAACAGATGGGAAATGGCCCCTCTCATTTCAGCCTATGGACACAAGACAACTTTAAATTCAAGTGTAAACTATCTTAATGACAACTCTTCCTTTTCTCTCTTACCTAAAATTTAACTCCTGATCCCAGAGGATGGCCACAAACACAGGGTAACGGAGGAAAGCCTGAAAGTATTTGCTGTTAAAGGTTGACAAATCTCCTCTAATCCCCAAAGTCAGCTACTTACACCTTGCCAACTAATACCCTTTTAACTGATTACATTTCATACACCCATTGCATCTCCAGCGCTTGACCTTGTCACAGCTCTGAAAAGTACATTCCCCTTTTCACCACTTTCTTCGTGATCTGCTTCAAAATGTCAATTGGAAGTTATTATGCTAAAATATCAGATCTCTCCCACAGCTCAATTCCAAGGCAGGAGGCATAACACCACTTGTTCTAGCCAATGGAGCTTTAAAGATGGGAATTATCCAAGTGGTTCTTCTAAGTTTTAATTGCAATTCTTTTGAAAACCCTGAGCCCTGGTGGGGTAGTGGTTAAGAGCTACAGCTGCTAACCAAATGGCTGCAGTCTGAATCCACTAGCTGCTCCTTGGAAACTCTATGGAGCAGTTCTGCACTGTCCTATAGGGTCACTGTAAGTCTTGATGGCAACAGGTTTGGGTTTTTTTGGATGGTATTTGAGCCCCTCAGTCACGTAGAGGGTTGTGACTGCTATGAACGGATGAGCCTGGGATAGAAATACTAAAGTCAAAACTGGGAGTTGTCTGAATCAACTTATTACTCTTACCAGCTCCCTGCCTCTTTTTCCCCCATCTCCTAAGGATGGGGTTGGAGGGCGTTTCCTTCCTTTGCCTTGGTACTCTTTTTAGGTTCCATTGCCCAAGGGTGCACCTTCGTCTTACCTGTTCCCATGCAGATCTTTCGATTCCATGACTGTTCCTGCCCTCCTCACCCCCTTAGACTGCCTGACAGTTTACGTGACATTGTCTGCCTACCTTCTTGACCCAGAGCAGGGGTCAGTACCGTACATTCGCATAATCAACCATTTGACTTTCAGGGTCGAATTCTCCCCACTGGCCAATGCAGCAATTGTTGTTGCTACTGAGTCAGTTCCAATGTATAGTGACCCCATGCACAATAAACAAAATGTTGCCCAGTTCTGTACCATCTTCACCATCCTCGGTATACTCAAGTTCATTGTTGCGGCCACTGTGTATCTTGAATGCCTTCCCACCTTCGGGGCTCATCTTCCAGCAGCATTATATCAGAAAATATTTTGTTGTGATCAGTTGGGTTTTCATTGGCTAATTTTTGAAGCAGATCACCAGGCCTTTCTTCCTAGTCTTAGCCTGGAAGTTCTGCTGGTATTTGAAGTATTGATGGCATTGTTGCCAGCAGGAGAGCAACATGTAAGTCACCATGGTCTGACAAACTGACAGATGAGTGGTAGCCAATAGGTATCTCGTACTGTGTTTACATGGTTTTTGACCATGGTCACATCCACAAGTCCATCTTAGCTTTGTGGGCTCGTTTTTAGCATCTTTTTTTATCAGCATTGCTAGACTCACTTCTATCTGCTCATGGTCTCCAACAAACAGACAGAGGCTGGAAAAAGGCCAGGGCTTGGATGTCAGGATAAACAAATAAGTGTTAACATCAAAGTGGGGTTGAGGATGCTAGACAGCATCTGTGCAGGTGAACTCTAGTCAATTATATTTTTCATGATAGTGCATGAAGATAACAATGGGATTTCTTTGAAAGGAAGACTCTATGGCCAAATATTTTTGGGAAATGCTATATACCACAGCATGTACAATGTACATAAATAAATTCTCTGAGAAGCTGTGGAGTGAAGGAAACTCTTAAATGTACAAGGTATAAACCTGTGCGTGTGTGTGTGTGTGTGATCTTGGCAAGATGTCTGAGGAATGGAGAGTGTTTATGAGGCCACAGCAATAGTCCAGCAAGAGATAAGGACAGAAAGACCTGAAGACACAATCGTTGTAAATCGATAGTTATGAAATGGTAATTCAGTTCAATGTTCCTCCCCTCAATTTGTTGTTGTTGTTAGGTTCATAGCTATCCCATGTGACAGAGCGGAACTGCCCCATAGGGTTTTCTAGGCTGTAATCTTTATAAGGAGCCTTGGTGGTGCAGTGCTGCTAACCAAAAGGTTGGCAGTTTGAATCCACAAGCCCCTCACTGGAAACCCTATGGGGCGGTTCTACTCTGTTCTATGTGGTCTACCCTGTCCCATGAGTCAGAACCAAATCCATGACAATGGGTTTTTTTTTTTTTTTGAATCTCGTTAAGAGCAGATTTCCAGGTCTTTTCTCCCATGGAGCTGCCAGGTGGGTTTGAACTGCCAATCTTTTGGTTAGCAGCTGAGCACTTAACCATCGTGCCACCAGGGCTCCTTCCCCTCAATTTAAAATCCTGATTTCCAACTCTCTCAATACTGTTACCCTGCTCTATGCAGAAAAATCACTCACTTTTTTTTTTTTTTTTTTTTTAACAAATGTCCAGTTAGTCAACATCAGAAACTATCCTGGGTTGATTTCTGTGGAGATAGGGGTTCCTAAGTGTTTACCGAGGAGTGCTCTCAGAAAAACGGGCGTCAGGGAGGCAGGGATGAGCACGTGAAAATACTAACAAAGAACGTGGTGTTATCCAGAGTCTAGGTGTAGTTTTCCACCCTGCAGACAGCTCCAGAGCCACCATATTGTTCCAGCCTGTGGGCCAGGGTTCAGTCAGTCATTGGTCTGGGTCTTTTCTGGGAGGCTGGGAGACTCCACAGCTGTTCTCTGGAGAAGATGGCAACTATAAGATTTTGTCAGCCAGCATCCAAAGCCGTTTGGGGATGGGGTTACTGCCAGTAAAGGGGATCTGAGTGGGACACCAAAGGTACCCACAGTAGAAATGGGTCTTTCTGGAATCTTTCCAGCAATACATAAAGAGCGCTTCTTTTTCCATCACTCTCTCTCTCTTTGGGAAGCGCCACCACCTGACAAAGACTTGTCAGCTGCTGCAAAGATCAGCAAATGAGGTCCCCTCTTCCCTGACAATGCAGGGCGTCCTCTCTGGGGACTTTATCTGCCACATTCAGACTGGAATGCCACAGGGGAAGTAGTCTCACATTGGAGGTCAGGACTTGCCTCCATACAAGTCCTAATTAATGTACTTGTTAGTCCCTGGGGATCTGGGAAAATTAAGGCTGCTCCCTAAGAAACCCTGTCTAAAGGCTGTTATCTGATAGTTAAGGAGGAAAACAGCTGGTGTGTATGAAACATTCAAACCAGTGGTTCCAGGAGGCTTAGGCTTTAAACCCCTCAGACCTACCTACGAACTAAGACACTCTACAATAACTCTTATTTTCTTCTCTATACCTCATACCTCTGCTGGGAATTTATTTCTTGCTTTCTTCCTGCACATAGGACACAGATGGTCTTGTCAAAATGTGCATCTGAATCCATATTCTTGTTTTATAACAAACTATAGATTAACACCGTGACTGTTATAAAAGTGAGAATGTCAATTCTTTTATCACATGGCATAGGGTGTGTGGACTAGGGAACCCTGTTGGGATCTTAAGCCAGCAGAAGCATATTTTACTGAGCCCTTCCTATATGCAAGTCACCGTGAGGGATACAGAACGGAGATGATGCCTGCCTTCAACGGAATCAGCACAGTAGGAGACCCAAGGCAAACACTTACAAAAGATTGGAGTAGAAGGTGGTCTGTCCTAGGCCTAAGGAATGATACCCTCAATCCATCCTCTGTATAAGAAATAGGGGGAGGAAAGATCCTTTGGGCAGTAGATGGAGATATTTTCATGGCGGAGGGGTGGTTGGGGCTGGGCTTTGATAAATTTGGAATGAGAATGGGGGTAGGCAGATGGAGAGAGGACATGTACTTTCTTGTCTTGTTTTTGGACTTGGAGCTTTGTTGTTGTTGTTGATGGGGAAGATCAGAAGCCAAAAGAACTAGCCATGTGTGCATCAGCCTGGCCTCCTGGCTGGCTTCTGCTGGGGAGAAGAGGGACTATTTTTTTTAAGCTTGTCTTGACAATTTTTAATTATCTAATGTTTTTCAGGAGGAGAGAGGTTCAGATCATAAAGCTACCAAAGTGTGGGTCAATAAAACCAAGGAGAGAAAAATGACAGTCTCTTCAGGTCACCATGGATCTTTCAAATACAGTTCAAAGTCTCAGCAGTGGTTTTATCGACATATTAAATGCAACTTATTATTTTAAGGTTTCAAAGGTATTTGTAAAAAACACCAGAGGAGCTATTGACTGAAAAAGCACAAAAGGAAATTTGAAAGTGAAATGTAAAACCAAGAAGAAAAGAATGTTAACAACAAAAGAAAAAAAAAAAAAGATCAGAAAACATAGAAAATGACTGAGGAAGGCAAATACAAAATACTGAAGAACACTTTTGCTATCGGTCTGGTTGTTATTTTACTTAGAAGAATAGACAGCCAAATGTCATGATTTCCAGGTCAGTTGGAATTCTCAGAATTCCAGAATCAAACTATTCCTTCAATTTATAAGTACAAGACTTAGTAGAGGGACACATTGTTAATAATTCACACCACTAAATTAATCACTGGAATATATCGAGAAGAAAGAAAGTGGGATACATGATAACCGTGTTTTTCTTTCCATCTGAATAGTCGTCACTGATGTGACATCCAGCTGCTCTCCTTATGTGTTCCCCCGGCTGACTGAAGTTCTTATTAATTTAAAGAATGTTTAAACAAAACTCTGATTCTTAATTATACAGCAGGGGCAGGACTCCTGGAATTATTCTTGGGATTTCTACTTAATTCACTCATTTTATATATGTTTATGAAGCACCTACTTTGAGTCAGGCATATTCTAAGTGTTGGGAAAAGGAATTAAAAACATAAATAAGTGAACATATCTGCCATCACAGAGCTTACATTCTAGAGGGGAGGAAGACACACAGACAAAACATAACAACAACAACACACACACATACACAATATATCAAGTGGTGATAAACCAGGCAAAAAGAAAATAATTTACCTGAAATTTACCTCACCAAGATAATGTCCCTAAGGCATTATGAAAATGCAAAATCTTATTTCAATATTTCTGATCTTTTGAGTTTTATTTCTTTTACTTTAGGGAAGTAAGATCATGCCTGATGAGCTATTTGAAAGTGTCATGGTTAGTTATTTTTATTTAAAAAGTTAGAAAATTCCTGGTCATGTCATACTGCTATGGCCCAAATTTGCTTGAATTTCCTTCTTCACAAATTCGTATATGGCCAGTTTTTTTTTAATATTAATAACCTGTTTATTTATAGATACCAAGCAAGGTTGTAACTATTGAATGAAGCAACTTGCTAAAACTAAACTTTACTGTTAAACTTAAGCCTTGATCCAGTTGTTGTTGTTGCTGGATGCCGTTGAGTTGGTTCCAACTCACAATGACGCTATGCACAACAGAACGAAACACTGCCTGGTCCTGCAACACCTTCACCATGGTTGCTATGTTTGAACTCATTGTTGCAGTCACTGAGTCAGTCCATCTCATTGAGGGTCTTCCTCTTTTTCACAGACTATTTTACCAAGCATGATATCCTTTTCCAGGGACTGGTCCCTCCTGATAACATGTCCAAAGTGAGGCAAAGTCTCACCATCCTTGCGTCTAAAGAGCATTCTGGCTGTACTTCTTCCAAAACAGATCAGTTTGTTCTTCTGACTCTTAATTTATGTTTCAGGTTCGTATTTTTCTAACTCTAGCATATCCCACATACACACACATAAACATATGACACAAACCTGTTCAATCACTGCTGATACACTCAACTGACATTCACTGGTGTGAACATACTGAAATACTTCTGTAGTGGTTAGTGAAGAGTTGCTGCTCAGAGACTCCAAGCATCCTACTGTTTCCCTCAAACTTAAGGTTGTTCAAGTCCCTCTCACTGTCCAGCAACTAAAGGCTAATGTCTGGCATAGTGGGGCTTCCAGGACCCTACTCCAGTAGGCTCTGGTGATGTGTGTACTATTGGGTACCCGGGCTGTAGCGTATCACATGGGAGAAGTAAGCAGGTGGACCCATGCTGCTCTAGGGAAAAGCCCATGGAGCAGTGGACAAGACACTTCAACTCCATGCACCTCAATAGCTTTCTTTGTTACTTTCTCCACTGGGCCATTGTGAGAACCAAAGGAGAAATATAAAGTGCTTTCCACAGAGCCCTGGTAGCGCAAAAGGTTAAGCAATTGGAGGCTGTGAAAAACCTGGTGATCTTCTTCCGTAAAGATTCCCAAACCAAAAAATCAAAACCACTGCCGTGGAGTCAATTTCGACTCATAGTGGCCTATAGGACAGAACAGAACTGTCTCATAGGGTTTCCAAGGCTACATATCTTGAAGGAAGCAAACTACCACATCATTCTCGCAAGGAGCAGCTGATGGGTTCGAACCACCAATCTTGCAGTTAGCAGCCCAGAGCTTAAACACTGAGCCACCCTAGAAAACCTTACAGGGTAGTTCTAGGAAACCTTATGGGACAGTCCTACTCTGTCACAAGGGGTCAGTATGAGTCAAAAACAACTCGACAGCACCAGCAAAAACAGTAACACAAGGCCTGATATGAAATACAAACACAACAAATGGCAACCACGAATTCAAAATAATTCATTTGTTCTTCATAACAACCTTGTGCGGTGAATAGAATTAGCAACTATAGTTTATAGATATATTAAAAATCCCTGGTGCCCACACACTTCAAAGGGTTGTGAGTAACAAATGAGTTAAAACCTGTAAAGTCCTTAGAATGGCTCCCAACATACTCAATACTCGATGTACTCAACCTATTGTTATTGTTGAGCAGTAGTAGTAGTTGTTGGTATTCTGCTAGGATAACAACTGCCCAGCCATAAAGCTGAAACAATGGCAATCCAGGGCCCAGCCCCCCAGCAACCAGCCGGAGTTAACCCTTGCTGCAGAGCACCCACGGTAGTGCGCACCTGATGCAGGGCGCCCACGATTTTGCGCGCCTCCTGGTAGACGGTGTCGGCGCTCCAGTGCGGGTTGAGAGCCTTGAGGGCGACGGCCAGGCGGTTGTGCTCGCGCAGCCACAGCGTGTGCACGGCGGTCAGGGACAGGGCTTCGCTGGCGCGGCCGTCCCCTGCCAGGAAGCACTCGATCCGGTCCGCGCCGTCCGCGCCCGGCTCCTGCGCGCAGGGCGACCGCCGCGCCACGAAGGGCAGGTACGCGCGGCCCTCGTTCTGGTAGCGCCGGTTGACCCGGAGCAGCCCTTCCTCACTGGTCCAGTTCCTTAGCTGTTTCTCCAAGGCGGGGCTGCTGCCATAAACAGTGGATGCGTCGAGGAAGGAGGTCAACCCATTCATCTGTTGTCTCGGGTTGGACTCCGAGAGGTTTCCAAAGAAAGCGCCTTGGTGTCCCGTGCCGCAGGCAGCAGAAGAACGGTAAAAGGGCAAACAATCGGTGCCCGCCGTCAGCGAGTCGTTGAAGGGAAGCTGCTAGGGAAAGAGGAACAAGTTCACTTAGTGCTCTTAAGCCCCTCCTTTAAAGACAGTTAAAACTCAAGGCAGGGGATGACCCTGGAACACTCGGGTGAGTTCTCTGTGTTCAGTCTGCTTTTCTATGATGGATCCCTTCAAGGCAGCCCTTTCCCTTACCCCAGACTTGTCTTCTCCCCAGGTGAATCACCTGTTTTGGGGAGGCAGAACCCAGCGGGTTGAGGAGTCCCCATCCTCTGAGTTAAACCAAAAGAGTTAGCATCTCCAAATACAAACTTCCTTGGAGTTTCTTAGACTAATCCAGTATTTTGGAATCTGGAATCTCCAGCTTATTTTCTGACTCTTGGACAAGCTTTTCTTTCTTTCTTTTTTTTAATGCCCAGTGATATATGCTTCACTTAGAAAAATAATGGGCAAATAGTTACATAGTTTTTTTTGAATATCACTGTTCAGTGGTAAAACTGTTGGAGTATAAGTGAGGAGACCCTGGGTTCTGGTTCTAGTTCTGCCTGTAACCAGCCTCAGTTTCCTCATCTGTAACATATATCTAAAACATATATTTTGCCACATTTCCAGGTTTCTTCTGAAGAAATTAAACAAGGTACTGAATGTGAAAGTTGCCTGTAGCAAGTTCTCTTCACAGTTTATAAAACAGCTCTTCCTTATTGCAAATATACACAGGATCAGACCCTGCAAGGGGCAATTAACACAATCCTCACATCAATACTATGAAAAGGGGATTGTTATCATCTCTGTTTTATAGTTACTGAGTCTGAGATTTAGAGGGATTAGATATTTTGTCCAAAGTCAAAGATTGTAGGGGACAAACTCCAAAAGAAGGACTGTTACGGTAAAAAGTACAAAACCCTGATGCTGTCGAGTCGATTCCAACTATAGTGACCCTGTAAGACAGAGCAGAACTGTTCCATAGAGTTTCCAAGAAGCAGCTGGTGGGTATGAACTGCCTACCTTTTGGTTAACAGCTGTGGCACCACCAGGGCTCCAAGAGGTGCAAGGCTGTGTTACTGGGAGTGACCTGATGGCAAAGTATTGTGCTAAGCACTAAAAAAGAAGATATGCGCATGGACTTGAGTGCTTATAGACTTGTAGAATGGTATCTAGGAATCTGTAAAGAACTGTACCATTGAAAGTAACTAAGTATTAAAATGAGCGTGACTGACAATGAGTTCTAAGTGCTGACAGAGTTGATGTCAGACATCAGGATTGGTCGGAATTAATAGCAAAAGTAGGACTTGAGATTGTCTTTTAAGTGTCCTTCAGTCTTTCCCTCCTCTTCAGTCTAGAGTTAACTTACCTCATCCGTGGGCCCATGCTCCCTTCCACACAATTCTTTATCACTCTTTCAGAATGGGAGTTTCTTGAGGAGTAAAACTGTCTTCCTCATCTCAAAATTCCAAATTCCCACTATGTTGTATGGTGTCATTTGTTTGGTGTCTTGCAGTCCAAGTAAGAGACTCAATGCAAGCAAAGGCACGGGAGTGTACGAAACAACAAAGGGGGAGGCCTGAGTAGAGCAAGGCTGCGGGTTGGGGAAAGTAGAATGAGAAGTCGGAGCAGTAGGACGGGACCAGAGGCCAGAGAGCCTTGAATGCCAGAACAGGGCCACTGCACTCTATTTGCTTGGAACAGTGGAATACATAGCAGCCAAGGAGCGCAATAATCCAGGTGTGGATTGAGGACCATGTTGTTTTCCAAGAAATGGCTCAGAGAGACTAAATGTGAAATACGACAAAAAGGAGCCAGGAAAAGTTAGATATAGAAAAAGGAGTTTGAAACCCTTTAGAGTTTTAGTCAGAATATCGAGACAAATACCTTTGGTTTATATCTATTTATATGCCTCACTGGTTTACAAAACTGTGAGCTTCTTTATGGCAGAAATTTTTTTGTTTTGTTTTTAAGTTTTAATCCCAGTACTTGGAAAAGAGCTAGGAATAGTGTGGGAGCTCCTTCAATGTTTTGTAGAATGAAGAAAGTGGTGAATAAGCCATAAATTAAAATCAGTACCCAATATAAAGAAGAATATCCTTGAGAGCTGTATATAAGTGATCACAGAGATCTTTCAGTTTTGCCACGACTGACTGGTTTATTTAATGGGCACCTGTGTTTTCTGCTGTGGCTGTCTGGAGCAAAAAACTGTGAAAACGTTTGTGAATTCCAGCAATACATCTCCATGAACTCACATAGTGAGCCCGATGAGTCACCTTAGTGAGAGGCCACCTTTGGGGTTTCAAAGGCTTATTGCTTGAGAATGTAGGTCGGGAAAATGGTTTGGCATTTTAGAGCATAATTTACGTTGTCAGGACTGGATTATTTCAGCCATTCATCTTACAGTGCTAAATAGATGGATGCAGGCAACTCATCCAAGCTAGATTTCTGTCTCTGAAGTCATTTGTAGGCAAGAGAGCAGGTATATTGATGGACTCAATCAAATTTGGTACAAGAAAAATTATTTAGATCAAAGAGAGAGGTAGAGAGACTTTTGAGTTTGCCCTTGTGGATGAAGACCACAGGATGACATTTTAATAGGTAGAAGAAACAAAGCAGAGGCCCTGAGCACTACTTACAGGCAGGGTGAGTAGCTGTCCATCTGTGTAATCTGAGGCATGGCGGGGAAGGCTCCAGTGAGTCTCCTGCTCTGCCTCGGGAATTGATTTATCAGATCATACTGGTTATGCTTCATGGGAACTATTTCTATTCAAGATCCCCAGGGAAGACAGCTAAGGGGTTGGAGGCTAGAGGCCAGAGCAGTAAGTTTTAGAATTAAGGGCCACTGTGAAAGTATGGAACCCTGATGGTGTAGTGGTTAAGAGCTACAATGAGCTACAGCTGCTAACCAAAAGGTCGGTAGTTGGAATTCGCCTCCCTGGAAACACTATGGAGCAGTTCTGTTCTGTCCTGTAGGGTCTCCGGAGTTGGAATCGGGTTCGGTTTTTGGTTTGGTGTAACTAGAGTGAAAAACTTAAAATCCTGCCAACTAAAATAAAGCAAAAAAAAACAAAAAACCAAGTGAACCATTACAGTGGGAAACTTCAATATACATCCTTCAGAATTATACAAATCAGACAGAACCAATGTTAGTAAGGATATATAGAAATTAAATAGAATAATATAAATAATCATAAAATTAGAAATAATTAATAAAAAGGTGATTGAAAATGCTCTAGATAACAATAGGTTCAAAGACAAATTTAAAAAGAAATTAAAAGCTCTGTAGAAATCAATCAGATATTAAACCTCTCAAAAGCATAAGAGCAAAGATATCCCTCAGAAGAAAATCTACAGTCTTTAAATTGCTTTCATTAAAAAGAAGGAGGTAATGGTAAAAACAAAAAAGTTACTAAATATGTATCCTAAGAATTTAAAGAACAAAGAAATAAACCAAAAGAAACCAAGAATGGTAAAGTAATAAAAATAAAAGTTAAAATTAATGAAATAAAAAAATGGTAGAAGTAGAACACGAATCTCAAACTTCAGAAGCTTGCTAAAGGAAAAAAGAAAGTGCACAAAATAAGATTTGGAATGAGAAAAGACCCAGATACAAGACAGATGGAAATAATTATACGTGATCATTACATCTTCATGGGAATCTAAGTGAAAACGAAGAGCAAACTGATGATTTCCTGGCAAAGTAGAAGTAACCAAAATTGTACCAAGAAGGAATGGACCAATCACCGCAGAAGAGGTTGGCAAGGTGATTAAAGTTCTTAGCACTGAACAAAGCACCAGAACCAGATGGTATTTTATCTTCAAGTTCTATCAAATCCTCAAAGGACAGATAATTCCAATGTTATTTGAACTATTTCAGCTAAAATGATAGAAAGTGCCCCAATTCATTTTACAAAGCCAGAAAATTTCTAATATTAGCCTCTGATAAAAATAGTACAAAGAAAAGAATACTATGGATCAATATCCCTTCTTAAAAAAAAAAAAAATACAAGAACAGGATGAATCAAAACAGCAATGCACTATGACCAGGTAGGATTTATTCCCACAGTGGTTTAATATTAGGGAATAGATTTATATAATCCAGGATATCAACAAATTAAAGGAGAAAAAAATCACATCAGTACAGACTTAAAATGCAGGGATAAAATTCCTAGTATTTACCATTCGTGGTAAATCAAAAACCCATTGCTGTCGAGTTAATTTCAACTCATAGCGACCCTATAGGACAGAGTAGAACTGCCCTATAGAGTTTCCAAGGAGCACCTGGTAGATCTGAACTGCTGCCCTTTTGGTAAGCAGCCGTAGCACTTAACCACTGAGCCACCAGGGTTTCCATTCCCGGTGAAATAGAAGGAAAATAGAAGCACAGTGAAGTTGCTTAGCTGTAATGTGGAAGCAATAGTAAATATTATCTTGAACAGTGAAACAATGAATCCATTTCAATTAAAATTTAGAACTAGATGAAACACTTTCAGTGTCATTACTATTATTTCAGAAATTTTAATAATTCAATTAGACCAGAGATTAGAAACTAATGAAACTATTAGAAGAGAGAATAAGATAAAAAAATGCTAAAATAATCTCATTACTTAATGATATGTTAGATGCTTAGAAGACCTGAAAAACTCTAAACATTTAATAAAATACTGGAAAAAACTATCTTCAATCCGTGCAAAGGTACAAAAATTATTATTTTTTGCTTTAGTAAAATACCCAGAATGGTAATAGAAAAAATTACTTTTATAATGAAAACAAAATTATCAAAATCACACTTAAAAATAAAAAACACAGTATTTATAAGAATGAAATTATGACTTAATTTTAATTTATAAAATAATTTTATGAAAACCATTAATAACAACTTTAGTTTTCATTGATGATTAGAAAAAAAAACTAAAAATATCAGAAAAACCTGAAGGTCAATTCTCTCAAAATTAATGTATAAATTATATGCAATTTCAGTTAGAATCACAATAGCACATTTTTATTTTGAAATGGATAAATTAATCTTAAAGTTCATGTGAAGAAATAAATTCCATTATTTATTAAAAAAATTATGGACTAGAAGAATAGTGATTAAGGTATTGATTTAATAGGTGTTAGAATATATGTAATCAAAAACCAAACCTGTTGCCATCAAGTTGATTCCAATTCATAGCGACTCTATAGGACAGAGTAGAATTGCCCCATAAGGTTTCCAAGGAGCTGCTGGTGGATTCAGACTGCCGACCTTTTGGTTAGCAGCTGAGCTCTTAACCACTGTGCCACCAGGCCTCCAGAATACACTATGAGGCCATTGTAATCAAATCAATACAGTATTGTTTTAGGAATAGGTAAACATATTAATGAAATAAAATAGAGAGTCCAAAATTATATCCCAGTGTATATGCAGAATTATTCTATGACAAAGTGTTAGTTAAATTCATATGGAAAGGAAGGCTGGCACAGCTGTCTATCCAGCTGGATGAGAATAAAAATACACCAACATTTTATACCATACGAAATGAAAGAAATCTACACTGCAATATTATCTAGGAGATTACTTTTACAATTTGGGAGCAAGGGAGACCTCTTAACCAAGATGGGATCTCAGAAGCTGTTAACACAGAGACTTGACTATATAAAAAGTAAGCAGTGCTTGACTATGAAAGTGTTACTATATTGATGGGATTTCAGAAAATATTTGTAAAGAAAGGTAGAGACAAAGAATTATGGTCTAGAGTATACAAAGAGCAATTAAAACTAACAAATTACTAGAAAAATGGACAAAGGATGTGAATAGGCAACTCACAGAAAAATAAAATGCAAGTTGTAAAAAAATAAGGGAAAAGGTTAAAATTCATTAGCATTCAGGGGATCCAAATAAAATAACAATGAAATATCATTTTATAACCACCAGCCCGGCAGAAAATTTAAGGAAAAACAAAAAAAAAGTGTCTGTTGCTGGTGTGGGTGCGGGAAAAGGGTATTCTCAGACATTGTTACGAGGTGCTGTATCATTTTATGCAAGCAACATGACAGCATTAAAAAATGCCTTTCGATCTGGTTATTTCAATTCTGGGGATCTAAGCCATGGAATTAAATCAATGACATGTAACGACATGTCAGTACGTCCTTATATAACGGTAATGGCTGATTACCTAATTATAATCCACAGCATAAAATACCATCCAGCTATGAGAAAGAAGTACTTGCCTCTTTGCCAGATGAACTGAAGTATTTCCATGAGCTATTGCTGTGTGACCAATTCAAGATGCAGAAAATATGTTAAAATAGTCCTGTTTTGGTTAGGAATATTCAACAAATATACCTGTGTTTGTGTTTCTCTGTGTGTAGCTATATGAGGTAATATAAAGGATGTACACTACTTAAGGAAAGTTTTGTAGAACATTTTCAAACTCACTCAATACAAAGAATTAGTACGACCATTTCCTTTGTTCCCGTTGTCTAGCTTCTGTGAAGTTCCCGCCAACCTTGTTTCATTTGTATCTCCTCCTGCCCCAACGACATACACTTTAAAAATCTAAGTTTTTGACTTGGATTACCTCCTGGGGTGAGTGACTAACATGGAAATGGAGAGAAGACAAGTGGAAAGTTAAACAAATAAGGAGAAGGAGGGAAGTAAGAAGGAAGAATGTGCAGAGAAAAATCACACATACATTCAAATGTGTCCGTTTATGTGAGATTATATTTATGTGTGGGTGTATAGTTTTCATATAACTAACTTATATTTGAATTAAAACCTATTCAAAACCAACATCAATGTGACGATTCTGCATAAAAATTTGGGTTACATGGCCAAATGGGAGTCATAGGAAAATTTATACTTTTAACTACATTTATCAGAAAGAAAAGATATCAAAAAAACTAAACTTAGCTTTCCACATCAGCAGGTAAGAAATGCAAAGTAGATGAAAAGGAATATTAAAGATGATAATAAAAAATAACGATCATAAAAGACCTATATTGACCTAAATAGACCAATTAAGACAAACAGAATTGAAAGCATATCCAAAGGTCTATCATCCCAAAGGCTACCAGGCCCAATTAACTTTACGAATAAGTTCTACTAATACTTTAAGCAGATAGATTTATGTTATACACACTAATCTTGAACATAAAAAAAGATCATATGGTCAGACTCACTGTATGATGCTAGCATAACTGTAACGACAAAAGTAGAAAGGTACAACATACCCACTAATAAGAAAAGAAAATTTCACTTATGGAGAGAGATTTAAAAGTTCTGAATACAATATTAGCAAACTGAATCCAAGAGTAAATTAAAATCGACATCATCACCAAGTAGTCTTATCCCAGGAATGTAAAGACGGCTCAGCATAAGAAAATCCATCCATTCAACTCACTGCAATAATGGATTAGTGGAAACTGCTGCAATAATGGACTAAAGGAGAACCCCTCAATAGATGTGGGAGAAATATTTGAAACTGCAACCCACATGTTTAATAAAAACTCTTGGGGCATCGTAAGTAAAAGGTAATTTTCTTTAACTGACTTTAGTTGTCTAGCAGAAATCCACAGTAGACACCATGCTAAGGAAAAAAGCAGAAGCCTGTCCCTAAAACAAGGAAGAGAACCAGAAGGCCAACTATCACCACTTTTCAAAATTTTACTGGTTAAAGCAGTATTTGTGTGTGTGTGTGTGGATAGATAGACAGATATACATAGATAGGAAAAGAGGAGAAAATTCTATATTATTTGCAAATGATATATTTACCTCTATAGAAAATGCAAGGGTATTAATACACAAACTATTAGACTAGCGGCTTGGCCAGGTGTAAGACCTGCATCCAAAAGAATCAATGTTTCCTTATACATGATGAATAACCAATGAAAAAATACAATTGTACAAGTTTTTATTTATTATGGCAGTAAAATCCAATAAAATCTACCACAATATATACAATATCAAAATATATGCAAGACATTAATGGACAATACTATAAAAACTTTGGGGAAGATCATAAAAGACTGGATAAATTAAAAGATGTACTTACTGAATAGGAAGGCTCGATTTTGTAAGACATAAATAAAATCCAAATTAACGCATAACCAAAGGTAATTCCATTCAAACTCTAACAAGATTTTTCATAGTGCTTAACAAACTAATTCTAAAATTTGTATGGAAGAGCAATTTGACAGACGAGCCAATATAATTATGTAAAACCAAAAAAGGAGACTCTTTTCCTAGTAATCCTTAGAACATAATCTAAAAAAAAATTAAAAATTGTATTTTTTATTATAATCTAAAGCTATAGTAATTAAATGTATATCAATGGGGCCTAGAATCTAGAAAAAAGGCCAGTCCAGATGACAGTGTAGCATATGATAAAGATAGTATTTGAAACAGTATGGAAAGATGGGCTGTTTAAAATAAAATGGCTCTTCATTTCGAGAAATAGATACCTACCTCACGTTATTCCTAAAAACAAATTCCTTATAAGATGAGGTGTTATATCAAAACCTCAAGCTTCAAAAATTTTAAAGGAAAATACATTCACGGCATTCAGATAGGGAAGATGCTGTAAACACGGCAACAATTTAAATGTCACGTAGGAAAAGGACTGGCTAATTAAATATACCAAAATCTAAAACTTATTTTATAAATAATGATACCATAACCAAGATTAAAAGACAAGAAATCATGGATGACTAAGGCTTAAGGCCCAGAATATATAAAGAATCTATAAAATCAGTAGGAAAAACGACTTAGAATTAAGGGCAAAAGATATACACCAGCATTTTATAGAAAGAGAAATAAAATGGCACCTCTTAGGTCACAAGTAATGTGAAATAAAAGATACATTTTTTTTTTTTAATTTGCCCATCAAATTGGCAAATTATAGGAGATAAATAATATTAATGTTTCCTGAGAAATAACTGATTAGAAAACACAACTTATGCTCCCACTGCTATAGGACAATTTGTGAGTATTTTTTTTTATTTTATTAAAATTAAAACATACACGTAATCCATGATCCACTAATTTCATTCCTTTTTATATACTTTGAGATATCCATGTGCACCAGGAGGCATGTGTAGCATTTTTTTTTCAACATTGATAATAATATCAAACCTTTATAGTATTAAAAAGAGCCCTGGTGGTGCAACAGTTAAGCACTTGATTATTAACAGAAAGGTTGGCAGTTCAAACTCACCCAGTGGTTCTGAGTGAGAAAGACCCAGCCATCTGCTCCTGTGACAGCCTAGAAAACCCTATGGGGCAGTTCTACTCTGTCAAATGAGGTTGCTATGAGTTGGAATCAACTCGATGACACCTAACAAGTTAAAAAATAGCATCTCCGTGTTAATTCAATTTGTTTCATTTATACATGTCTGTGTCTGTATTATATATGCTTGTTTTGTTCATTTGTAATTTTCTTGGTCATATCAGGTATCCATTCTATTAGGATGTTTATTTCTTCTTCTTGCTTTATAAGAGCTCTTTATACAAAAAGATAATGATTTTTTGTTGATCACATATTTTGAAAATCATGTTTATTCATTCTCTTGACTGTGCATTGGTTTTGTGTCTGTGCCTCTGAAATCTCCATATAAAATGCTTGGATCCATGAGTCATTCCTGAGATCATTTGTGGGTCTGTGTTCATTAGATGATCAATCCCAGCTTTATCCTCTGTTGCCTATAGTTCCTTTCTCTAGCCCCTCTAATTTCCTGGCCCTCACAAATTTGGATGCTCAGTGTGGGAATGGAATTTTATGAGTGCTGGTTCTGGAACATGAAGTAATTCTAGCCAACTGCCAAACCAAAGACTCAATGGAGCAATTACTCCAAAGGACTAAGGGACCACATGAACCACAGCCTACATGACACTGAGACCAGAAGAACTAGATGGTGCCCAGCTTGCACCCAACCACTCTGAGATTACAACAGAGGGTACTGGACAGAGCAGGAGAAAAGCATAGAACAAAAGATCAAATTAAAAAGAAAGACCAGACTTACTGGTCTGACAGAAAAAGGAGGAACCCCCAAGTTTATGGCCCTATGACACACTTCTGACCTGGAAATGAAGCTGTTCCTGGAGACCACCTTCCAGCCAAACAATAAACAAGCCCATAAAATAAACAATCACATCCGAGAGGACTGTGCTTCTTAGAACAATCAACTATAAGAGAACAAAAGGGCAATATTTGCCCAAAAGCAAAAATGAGAAGACAGGAAGTGGTAGAAAATCAGGATGAAAGGAAATGGGCAACCCAAGGTGGAAATGAGGAGAGTGCTGATACATTTTGGGAAATGAAGTCAAGGCCATGAAACACTTTATGTATAAACTATTGAATGGGAATCTAATTTGCTCTGTAAACTTTCACCTAGTGCACAATAAAAAAAAGAAATATTGCACAGTGACCCATATCATGCACAGAGTGATGTATATAGTATGACACCACAGATGGAAAGAAAACTTATGCACACACATGTGTACATATTCCATATACATACATGCATAGATCATTTCTGGTGGGACGCATATGAAATTCATAACAATTATTATCCCCTGGGACAGGGGTCAAAAGAAGACTTTGATTTTTTATTTTATAATTTTCTGTGCAGTTTTAATTTTTTAAATGGCATTTAATATTTTCATTAAAAAAGAGTTAAAAAAAATTCTACCTGTATGGGAAAACATGGGTTTTGATTTTCACATGTCAGCTGGCAATCAATTCCTCCCCAAAACGCAGCTTTACTGGTACTCTGAGGTGTGAATGCAATGTCATGGTCAATATATTGTCCCCACACCATAAGGAGATCAGAATATTGGTCATCTTCTGTAACAGCCTCATTTGAAACTTGAATAACTTGTCTTGTCAATTCCCGAACCTGGGCAAGAGAAAACCAGTTTGTCATGATATAGGAAAGCCATATTGCAGGCAGAAAAATGACACTTTGGGGCAATAAATTTCATGGTGTGGTTCTTGTTCAAAGAACTCTTGGCAAACTCATGGAAGATCCATTCCTTGTAATTACAGAGGAAAGAGAGAGACCTTTGAAGATAGGCACACCTGGGTTTGCATCACTGTTGTGCCATTTATTTGTGATGATGGGCCTATTATTTAACTTCTATGAGCCTTAGTTTCCTCATCTGTAACTGGATATAAAAAAATTGATTTTTCGAGGTCGTTGTGGGGATTAACTAAAGTCGTTTATGAAACACCTGACGGTTGTTATGACATGGTGCATGACTTAGAGAATGGAGCCACAAGCCCAGGGGCTGGAGCCTTGAGCCACAGAGAATTATCCCTAGGTCTTGGAATCTAATAGAGTTTGCTCAGATGGATTTTAAAATTGGTTGGGATCAGGGACTCCTTTGTCCCTTCCATTTTTTCCTTTTTTGACTACGATGTCTATAGCTTTATTTGCCTATGCCTGTGCAACCATTGCGTTTGGGTGCAGACAGCTGGCTTCTGCTATCAGGCTTAGACGGGAAGACTTTTGTCCTAGGATGAATTATACCCAAACCAAACCAAAACCCAGTGCCGTCGAGTCGATTCCGACTCATAGCGACCCTATAGGACAGAGTAGAACCGCCCCGTAGAGTTTCCAAGGAGCGCCTGGTGGATTCAAACTGCCGACCCTTTGGTTAGCAGCCGTAGCACTTAACTAGTAGGCCACCAGGGTTTCTGAATTATACCCAGAGTCTCACAAGCACGTAATTTAGAAAATTTAGATGATGAGATTTGGGAGTTTTGAGTTGATGAGATTTACATGAGGTTTTTGGAATTTGGGTTGATGACATAATTGAGACTTGTTGGGGTCCTTGCGATGGGGTGAACATATTTTGCTTGTGGGATAGAGGTGAATTTTAGGGAACCAGAGGCGGACTGTGTTAAACAGAATAATGCCCTCCCAAATATGTCCTTGGAATCTGTGAATGTATTTCTCCACATGGCAAAAAGGACTTTACATATGCGATTAAGTTACAGACCATGAGATAGGGAAATTAACCTGGACCATCCAAGTGGGTCCAACCTAGCCACATGGGTCCTTAATGTCTGAAAACCTTTCTTGGCTGTGGTCAGAGTGAGATGTGATGATGAAAGAAAGCCACAGAGATATGCGACATTGAGGACTTTGAGGATGGAAAAGGCCAGGAGCCAAGGAACATGGAAAGTGGAAAAGGTGAGGAAACAGATTCTCCCCTAAGGCTTGCAGAAGGGAGTACAGATTTGCTGACTCCTTAATCTTAGCCTCGTGAGTTCCATGCCAGGCTTCTGACCTACTGAACTGGAAAATATATTTGTGTTGTTTCAAGCCACTAAAATTGTGTTAATTTGTTACGGCAGCAATGGGAAACTAATGCATTCCACATTTAAAGATTCTTAAATTCTGATTTTTCTAAATAATTACATAATTCTCAATGAGTATACATTCATAGAATCATAGTCTCATAATACGTAAAGTAAAAACACCTCAGGAGTTCAACTGGTCCAGTATACAGCACAAGATAGGTAAGATATTATTTCCCCATTTTACAGATAATCCAAGTGAAGCTAAGAGAGGTCAAGTGATGTGCAGAAAGCTGAAAATATACTTGGTCCATTGCTTCTTCCATGTCTCACAGAATTCAACTCTCCTTACTAGTGCTTTCCAGCCTCTGTGAACACACTATCCTCCCACTAAATGTTATTAGTTGCCGTTGAGCCTAACAACAACAACATTTATTAAGACAACAGTTACTAACAGAACAAATCGTTGCTCGGTCCTGTGCCATCTTCATGATTTACTAAATAGCCATCTGGAAAAAAATACTTAAGTAAAGTTGTTCATTTCCCCAGAAGAACTTTGTGATCATGTATCAATTTGCAGCTGATCGGTGAATCGGATCCTGACTCCTAACATTGACATTCTTTGGGCTGAACAGAGCATCAATTGTCATATTTCTAAAAAAAATCCATTATTGAAAATAATATAAGAAACATGGGTCTGCATCACAAGCATATAACTAGTTTATTCGTTGAAATACGTAGTCCATTTGGGGCAAAATGATCCATTGTTTAGCCAAATTGACCTGGTTGGGTATGAATCTGTTTAGCAAACAAATCCTTCTCTGGGACTTAAAGCACACTGATCATCCGTACATAAATGAGTGAGTTAATTAATTGATACATATCTTTGAATGCACCTAGTATTCCACCTAATGAATAAAGGAATTTTTTGTAAACACTGAAGCAATTGAAAAGAGCAGAAACGTTGGAGTTAAATGAATCGTGATTTAAATCTACAGTGTTCCTTTCACTAGTTGAGTGGCTTGGATCTTCAGGAGCCTCAGCTGCTAAGCTATAATTAGAACGATACCTACCTCTAAGGAATGTCGCGGGGATCAAAGGAAATTATATGAAGCAACTGCCACCGTGTCTGGCATATTGAGCAAGGTCTCATAAAAGTTCAGCTTTCTAAAAAGTTATGGGAGGTTTGTTAGCATTGGAGCCCTGAATCCTCAGTGGTTAAGAGCTCGGCTGCTAACCAAAAGGTGGGCAGTTTGAATCCACCATTTAAACCCTATGGGGTAGTTCTACTTTGCCCTATAGGGTCAATATGAGTGGGAATTGACTTGATGGCAATGGATTGGCTTTTTTGGTTTTGTGAGCCTCATGGAAAAGTAATTTCAATCCAATTTAAGCAGTATCCTGATGTACAAACCGGGGGTAGTGGGAATCCGTTGTATAAGAAATCGTGGCTCCAGCCTCTGGGCTGACTGATTCCATCTTCATAGGCTGGAGGAAGCCACCTTGCCAGGGCTGTGTTGGCGGCTCCCCATCTAGGATGGTCTCTGCGGGAGACAAACGTGTGCAAAGTTTAAGATGGGGAAGAGGAAGGAAGAAGCAGCGAGTCCCAAATCTAACACCGGGTTGCACATCATTCTCAATGAAAATAAATGGAGATGCCGGCTCTGATGCCTTTGCTTTAAAGAAATAGTTTTCACCTGGGGGACATACTTTCTTAGGAGCATATGGCCTGGATAGCTGCCAGGGAATTAATTTCCAAAGCCTGCAATTCCACATGCACTCTTTTCTAAGGTTGACAATGCGCCTGTTTTTGAGGTGTCCTGCAACTTGAATTCTCCTTTACCCCTTTCCCATTCCAGTAGGCTTTCTCCTACTTTACCCTTTTGTTTTGGAAAGGCATATCTCTCACCCTTACAGAATGTACAGTGGTACATTGCCCTGGAGGACAAAGATTTCTGGGGCTCCAAACAAAGAGATTATTTGAAATACTGTTGCAGCTAAACATCTTTTAATCAAGACCCCATAAACCCACCTTAGGCTCTATGTCTTTTCCTGTCACATGTACTTCATGTTAAGGATGAAGTGTCTGTTAGAAGCAGGGTACTTGGGAACTTGCTGAAATATTCTAAATTCAGGCATGAGATGGTTGTCAAGGGAACATTTATTAATATGTTTATTTGGATTTAGAATGAAGGCAGACTTTTTCTGAGAGAAAGAAATTCATATTTGCTTGATTGGTTTGACAGTGAGGATGGACACTGCCAATTAGGTTAAATGGTAATGTTTTCTATACATCGCATAATTTTCAGTTTCATTCTATTTGTCAACATATATTTGACAAAAAATAAGTATTTAAAGCACATGGTATGGCAAAGATGTGTATAATATTTTTATTTTACCAACTCTGTCTGATTATATTGTGTTAAATAAAGTGCTGCTAAGTAAAAGAGAGGTGGGTATAATTGATAATCATTTGATATGTGTTGGCGGAGCTTTTGGGGACTATTTCCAGAAATTGACTAAATGAAAGACTAATGACTGGTAGTGAATCCTTTTGCAAATCAGGTGCTTTTCAATATTAGTTGTAAAAAATTGAATGTTAACCTGACTGAGTGGTTGCTGATAGGTCCGTAAAAGTAATTTTAATGGTGACTTATAATATGATCATTTTCCTATATGTCACAGAAGAAACTTTGAGAACTGGGCTCCACTATTAGAATAAAACTTCTGCCTTCCCAGCTACATATTTATGTGAAAAAGCTTTTTAAGCACATACATCTATAAATGTCAAAAAATAGGTGTGGAAACATTGTTGTATCATTTTATAACTAGTAGGGTAGCCATGTAATTTATAATCCAAACTGGAATACTTTTGAGAAAAAAAGGGAGTGCTACTAATAACTATGTTGGGATAACGGGCATAAATAGGGTCCATCTCAGACAATCTGGGATAGTGCCTTCTTAGCCAATTCATACCTGAACTAAGGCAAATACTCGCATTCTTTTCATTTACAAATTAATTCCCAATAAAATTATTTCTATCTTTACTAATTAGTTATCAACCTTTCTAATGTTTATGCTCACTTGATCAATTGTGTTCTAATAACATTTATAATAATAACTTAATCTTGAATACAAAGGTTAACACTTTTCTAAATATAAAATTTAATTTCTATAATATAAATTTGTAAAATACATAGAATGAAAATATAACCGAATATACATAAAATAAAACAGAAATAAATATATTAAATAAAATTATGTAAAGTATATATAACTTATACAATACAAATATAAAATTTCTGCAGAGTAAAACTAAATACATAAAAGGAGAAAATAAAATATTTCCAAGCCTAAAATATACCATATTTGGAAAAAAATAGGGAAATTAGGATGAAAATATCAGTTCAAAGAACAAAATAAACATGGAGACTTTTCTGTTAGAAAAAAACTTGTCCTTTTTTTAAATGGATTGTTATGGATACAAAATTATTATAGTATTCATGTGCCATTGATATTTATAAATCATTTCACCAGTTTGATTTTATATGTCAATATTTAAAATATTCTGGAAAGTATATCCTTTGTAACAATTTAAATATATAATAAAATTTTTAGAGGTCAACTTTAAAAATTTTATGTGGGGGTTCCTTCTTTTCCAACACTGTTTTAAGGATTACTCTAGCAAGATAGATAGGTAGACAGATGATAGATAGACGATAGGTAGATAGATAGATAGATGATAGATAGATAGATACATTGATACATAGACAGACAGACATGGATGCTAGAGGTTTGAAAGACCCCAAGATAGTTGATGAAACAAGGAGGTATGCAACAGTTGAGTCTAAATACAATTAGCTTCCCCTGTAAAGCCACTGAAACAATTCTATTCATTCTGTACATAATTGTTCTTAATAGGCACTGTGCTAGTTACTGGAAATACAAGAATGAATAAGATAAAATCCTTGTCCTCATAGCTAATACGAAAACTAATCAGATAATTATATAGACATGTGATGTACTGTCAGGTAAGTAAGTATCCTGAAGAAAACCAAACCAATAAAGAATAATGTGAATTACTATCTAATATAGAAGGGTCAGAGAAGGACTTCCTAAGCAGGTGGTCTTAGAGGTCTGCATAAAATCTGATGTCAACCATGTGACTATCTGGGAGGAGGACAACCCCCGTGGATAGAGGGAGCAGCAAGTGTCCAGGAACTGTGAGAGAAGCTTGTTCAAGGGTCAGCCAGGGCCTTTTCATGTAAGTGGCTACTATTCCAGATATTTATCCACTGGGATAACTTGATATCTAGGCTACTTGTTATGGACAGTGTCTCCTGTCCAAAAATGCTAGCTGTGGGAAGGAGAAAAGGCCCCAAAGGGGAGATCAGCCTGGGCTTAGCATTTCTCTGGAGATTGTTCCAGCTATAGTTATTTTCAAATTTGTATAAAATCCCATCCATCTACTCAACACACATTTGACAAGTGTTTGAATAAAATATAGAATTAAACATGGCCATGCCTTCTAAGAGCTTACAGTCTAGTGAGAAAGACAGGCAACTTAAACTATTAATCAGCCCCGTTGCTGTCAAGTTTATTCTGATTCATAGTGACCCTGTAGGACAGAGTAGAACTGCTCCTTAAGGTTTCCAAGAAGCAGCTGGTGGATTCCAACTGCTGAATGCTTAACCATTACGCCCCAAGGCTCCTTAGAGTCCTGTGAAAAGTGCTTCCCAGTAAACACATCAAGGGAGTGTGGGAACAAGGTATCCAGGGCACCCTGAGCACACCAGAAAGCTGCCCAGAGGACATGACCCTCAGCTAAATCATCATCATTTGGGCAGATACTCATTTTTTCTTACATTGCTCTTTACTTAGAGGAGGTTAGCTCTACTGTAATTTGAGCTACCTCATAAATGCAGAACCAAAACATAGGCACAAACACCTTGCATTTTTTTTTAATTGAACACTAAAGTATTCACAGAAACCATGTATTACCTTGAACTGAATCATAAACACAAGACAGGGGAGAGAAAGAGAGAAGAGAGTTGCCTGAAGAAAGATAACGTGAAGTCATAGAGGCATAAAGCAATAACCATGTGTTCTGAGAATTTACCCTGCAAATATGTTAGTCTTGACTGCTTACTACTGTGTTTTCTTGAGAAATTAATCTTTCTTAGGTTGAGTATGCCAATCTGTTTTTTGGTGATGATTAAGATAATATTTATGAAAGTGTTTCTTAGAGTAGATGCTTTGAATGGTTCTTTGAGTTTAAGGCCAAATAGAGCATGATAGGGTTAAAATTGGGAGGTCTCTGGACCCATAGACAAGGCCAATAAAAAGCAAATTACAATGTTACTGGGGTTAGGATATGACATCATCAGATACATTTATTACTTTAGCTAAAGGTTACGTTTTTAAAAAGACACAAATATTCAATAATAAAGAGTACACACAATTTAGAAAATGACAGAGGACTTCAGTGGGAACTGTAAGGAGATGCTGGTTAAAGCAAAATGTGCATCAAATCTTGGCTATAAACCACTTCAAAAGAGAGGACAGAGAATACTGAGGGTAAGTATTTAAAATATAATAACAGTTTCTTCCATTTGTACAGTTTACAGATTACTTTCCTGCCGGTTCTTTAACCACAAATGGACAGCCCCATGAGGTCAGCATGATCATCATCTCAGCCTTTAATGAAGATCTCGAGGCTTTCAGAGGCTTCTTCAGGGTGTCCCAGTCACAACAACAGGCAACAGTGGGGTTGGGGCTGTGACTTTAGACACTGTATCTACAAAGTCAGAATTCCATTGCTGATTCATGACATGAGGCTACTCTGTCTCCTTTAGACTTTATATACATAATTAATTAATTAATTATTAATTAATAAGAAAAGTACAGGAAAATTATTGGCTCTTGTGTCAATAGCCCAGGGCTATTAAATACCTCAAGAGTAAAGAGTCCTAGACACTGGGGTAGAGCACAATGAAATAAAAACCTGAAGTTATTCCCCTTGCCTATAAAAATCTCTTCATATAGAATACAGAGCCAGGAGAGAGTCTCAAGACCAGTGAGTACGTCAGCACACTACCTGTGCCAGCTGTACTCAGGCATTGAAAGACTGTCCACACAAGCTTTGAAAGGGAAGTGAATTGGGCCAAGTTTAATGGAATATGGGAAGGTTGTAAGAAGAGACAGAGAGAGATTAATACCACAGTTTCTCATCATTGTAAGGGTCCAGGAGCTGCCTAGATGGAATACAGGGTTTCCACAACGAAGTTTAAGAGTTCATATCCTCACCCTCCCATCTCCCTGCAGAGGTGGCTGGATGGTCATGCTAATCACACCTGCCTCACATCTTCAAGAAGCCCCGGTGGTGCAGTGGTTAGGAGCTCAGCTGCTAACCAAAAAAAAAAAAAAAAAATCAGCAGTTCAGATCCACCAGCCACTCCTTGGAAACCCCATGTGGCAGCTCTATTCTGTCCTATAGGGTCACTATGAGTTGGAATTGACTTGACAGCAATGGGTACAGGTATGGTGCACATCTTGAATCTCTACCTTTTGGCCTACCCTGATATTGGAATCATTTAGTGTTTCTCCTATGTCCTGTCTCATGCAAGGGGGGATAATAATTTTCATTTTGTTTGAGCAATAAATTTGACCTGCAAATGCCTGACATATATTGGTGCTTCATACTCGATGATCAGAGGGTTAAGTTCCACGCTGGAGTAGTGCAATGTGCAAAGACATCTCAGCGGAGGGCCATCACATGTATTTGTACAGGCTTTGCTCTAGTGAGCACTATTCACACCCACTGTAAGATGAATGGGGCCCCCCCGGTGGCACAGTGGCTAAGAACTAGGCTGCTAACCAAAAGGTTGGCAGTTAAAATCCACCAGCTGCTCCTTGGAAACCCTATGTGGCAGTTCCATCCTGTCCTATAAGGTATCCTGTGAGTTGGAATCTATTCGATGGCAATGTTTTGTTTTTTTAAATAAGATGAATGCTGTACCACAAACCTGTGTGGGAATTGTGAAAAAATGAAGGAGGCTGCTGAGTTTGAAGGTGCGGTAATGGACAACTTGTGTTGGAGGGTTTTGGAGAGCACACGGCAAAAGAATTTGAATTAGAAAATATTGGGATCTAGACTTTTTAAAATTCTCTCACGTATTTGATGTGCACCAAAACAAACAAACAAAAAAAACCCAAACTCATTGCCGTCGAGACGATTACAACTCAAGAAACCCTATAGGACAAAGTAGAGCTGCCCCATACAGTTTCCAAGGAGGGGCTGGTGGAGCCCAACTGCCCACCATTTGGTTAACAGCCGAGGTCTTAAGCACTGCGCCACCAAAGGTTCCATTTAACGTGTAGGCACTTGTTAAGAATAAACAAATAAGGATTGAGGTCTTTAAGGATCATGACAGACTAAATGATTTTAAAACACTTTTTGGAGTTTTGGAAATATGTGTATTTAAAAACTAGTTGAATTATTGTGAGACTAAATTATCATCTCCATTATGGATATAGTATATTTTAACCATATATATATATATATGTATATGTATCTGAATCTGTATATGTATCTGTATCTCTATATGAATCTGTATATATGTGTCTGTATATGAATCTGTATATGAATATGTATATATACATACATATATATATGACCCAGTTAGATGTTCTGCATTTGAATGAAAGGCCCAAAGTGCTACTGAAAACAATTTGAAATCTGGGCAACAATAAGTCAACACATTTAAAGGCAAGATTCAGTTTTAGACTTGGCAATAGGCTGAACTAGTTGAGCTTCTCTCCATTTGAAAGTCTCTTCATGACACTACATGGCTCCAGATACTAGAGAAAAGGAACTTTATTGCTCCTATCATTCACATCACTGCTACTTTATCTAGGAACCATTCACGAATGACTAGTTAGCAATAGGAAGGGATCCTCGAGGGAGACATGGTTACATTTGTATTTTTTTTAGGGACAGTAAGTAGAGAATTATTCTATTATTAATACTTCATTGATCTCCAGTACACCAAAGTGGCTCAATTTGCAAAACTGTATGGGACGGTAATGCATTTAATTAGCTACAATAAGTCAGCCTTTGAAGATCGGAGCATTGCTTTAATAAAGAGTTCAGATGCGTTACAGTTGGTTTGTCTTTATTGAAATGCCATAAAGTGCTGCTTGTAGGGAGGTGCTATTTCACTCAATTAAAATAAGGAAATGTTAATTTAAGAGTTTAAGCAATGATTTTTTTTTTTTTTTTCCTGACTGACTTTTCTATTTCAGCAGTTCACTAGGACGTTGTAATACCCCAAGAGCACTCACGGATGCTTTTTGTGACCACTGAGCGAATGGGTGCACTTAGCCTTCATAATCAGTGTGTTAGCCTACTCGGCAGGACCACAGAAGAGGTGTATAGTAAGTGTCTCTGGGACCATCCTGGGAACTTCTGGCCATCATTCACATCTCTCAAGGCTTTGAAGGACTGCTCTTAGACTTTGCTCATCTTGTGTTGGAATTATCTCTGCCCCCAGTGGGATCGACTTACACTACCACATCATTCTTTTGTTATTAGATTTGGATTAATGGCAGCATTGGAAAGATGGTCATAAAGCTGACAAAAATAAACGAATAGAAACGTTTCTGGAGGACAGTTTTATAAGGGAGACAGATGTCTATGCTGCCACAGTTGATCCAACTTACTGTGATTTATTTAGGAATGCTAGCTCACCTCTCTCTCCCAGGGAGCAGTCACTATAGATTTTGTGATATTCCGAATTCTAAAAAGAGAAAGGGGAAACTCTAAATCTCCAGCTTGAAGAGAGCTTGAATGCAAAGTGCAAGGTTGATGCTCAGAGACAATTCAGTTTGAGTTTGCCAGGTGTGTCTTCCCAGTTACTGACACGTGGGATGCACTTAGATGCAAAGTTGGTGTCCTCCCTTGAAAGAATATCACCTGGCATTATAAGCTAGGGGAAAAAATTAAAGCTAATTAAGTAGTAGGAGAAAAGCTTTAAAGTGAGCTTTCGACTTCTAATATAACTGCATCATTTCCCAAACATTTTGGGCAGTGAGGGAAGAAAACATACTTAGGGCAGGTGCTGCTTAGACACAGGACACCTCCGTCCCAAGAGTGGTGTTTAATTCACCGCAGCAACAATTTACTAAATAGTTTTTTTTTACCCCAGTGGCCTGGAGGAATTAATTTGGTTTCCAAAAGATGCCTAATGTCCTGTCAGATTGCTCTGAAGTGTAAAAACGCTGAACTTATATATTGAGTCTCTTGTTAGAGCTATTTGATAGGAGGCAATTAACACCAGTCAATTTGTTATCAGCCATGATCAGACAGGGTGAAGATTTTAAAACCTCTCAGAAGATGAAGAGTATTTTTCTATCATTGTTACACACTTGGAATTTTCCACAAACTTTGAAAATCTTACTTATTCTCATGTCGTTTGTAGCAATGTTATGATCCCTAACATTTCGTATGAAAAGTTGAAGCCACCGCCAACAGTGTTTTTCCTTGAAGATTCTAATAAGCTTAACTGGGGGTTTTGGCAATTGCAAACTCTAGTCCAGTTGGGTTTTTTTTTTTTTTTTTTTTTAATTTCAGGTGTTAATATTACTAGAGAATATCTTAATGTTTTCTTTAAAATTTAAAGTACAACTTAAGCTCTTAACTGCTCACATATTTATTACTTAATAATTATTCTTCCAAGTGTTTCAACTTTCAATAGATAAATATTTCCAAAAAAAGGAGTGGCTTTGTTAAAAAGTTTCATTCCAGTAAAGCTTCACAAGATATCCCCTATGCTGAATGATTTCATGAATTAGGTCAAAACACAAATGACAAAACAGAGGTGACTATGAACGTGAGTACAAGGCAAACATCTAGAAAAAAAAAGGAGACAGGATAGTCAGCGCTCAGATGTTAGGTGGACTTAACGCAACATACTTAGATGTCAGGTGCAACATTTAATTTGGATTTTTGGCTATTTTATGAACATAGGGAATTATATGTTGAATTACATATTAAGCCCAGGTAGTTTTGGGAGGCCTGGTTACAATTTAAATACATACAGTAACTTACTTTCAGAGGTTGTCATTTCCTCAATGAATTTATGGGTCTTGAAATCATAATGGACATGGAAATTGTTGCCAAGAAAGAGGTTCAGTGCAGAATTATCACTGAAAAGGAAATTGGCGTTTTGGCTCCTTGGTAGGATGGTGTCCCAGTACCTGCAAGGCTGTATCAATTTTCCCTGTCTGTCCATGTGGCCATGTGAGATACATACTTGGTAAGCCTGGGTGGTAGACAGATGAATCCAGTAATGGGCTGAGTCTGCATTACTGTCTGGATAAAAATTTCATTTGTAATCTTCATCCATCAAACAAGATCGTAAGGAAACAGTAAGTGACCAGGTTCATTACAACTTACCATTAACTTTATATTTTGCCTGCTCCATGAAAACTTTGGCCATCATTTTGAGATGCAGTCATATCCAAAAATCAATCAAGACACAGCTATTTAATTTCATGCACCCTCAGTGACTGCTTTCATGGGAAAAGCACATTGAATTATCTTTACGATACTCTATGGCTAAAACCTCACGCCAACAACCAAGAGGACTAGATATTGCACAGTCGTTTTATGATGATAATCATTTTAACACTTGATATATTTTGGTTGTAGATTCTGTGCAAGGAGCTTTACAGGCTTTATCTCTCAAAAACAACAGCAACTCCGCAAGGTAAATATAATTCCCATTCCATGCATGTGGAAAAGAAGCTTAGAGTGGTTGAGTGAACTAGTCAAGGTCATTCGGCTGTTACATCCGGCAGCCATAATTTGATGCTAAGTTCGTTTGAGTTCAAAACACACACTCTCATCACCGCGCTCTCATACTCACGACATTGGTCTTCTATCACCTACGCATGCAATTGGCAGGGAAGGAGTAACATACAAAATGGGTGCACTTTTCCAGAGAGCCTCTGGGAAAAGGAGCCCTAGGAGTGAATAGGTTAAGCACTTGGCTGATAACCGAAGAGTTGGCAGTTTGAACCCAACGTGTAGCTCCACAGTAGAAAGACCTGGCAATTTGCTCCTGTAAAGACTACAGCCTGGAAAACCCTATAGAACAGTTCTACTTTGGCACATGGGGTCGCTATGAGTCGGAATTGTCTCAGTGGCACCCAACAATAACAACCCTCTGGGTAATATCTAGGGCAGGAGTTAAGATATTTCCTCTGCTGGTGCAGTGGTTAAGAGCTTGGCTGCTAACCAAAAGATTGGTAATTGGAATCCACCAGCTGCTCCTTGGAAACCCTATAGGCAGTTCTACTCTATCCTCTAGGGTCGCTATGAGTTGGTTTTTAGTCACTTTCCTGAGTGGGGGGTAGGGTTGGTTCCATTTATAGGTTCTGAGACTACTACTACTACAGCACCACCAGCTACCCCACTTCTATTTCTACTGCTGAAAACAACTTCTGCTAAGCTGCACACTACCACCACGCCGAAGTCCTGTTAAGCATCATCTCAGATAATCCTCACACAGTCGACAATGTAGTGGTTATCAATACCTCAGTTTTACAGAAGAGAAAATTGCGCCTCAGAATGTTAGGTAACCCACCCTCAGTCACATTCCTAGTGAGGGCATAGCCAGAAATTAAGCTCATCATCTGTATTATTTTCCTTTTCAAGGATTCCACCAATTTTATTGGGATCCATAATTTTCCCCACACTCAGGGAAAGAGAAGAACCGTTAGTATATTTTCTCTTTCTGATTGTATTTGTTGTACACTGCCTTGCAATTTGTAACTTGCAAAATGCCTCATGCCATCCCTGTTAAACTGATAGCTCTAGAAGGCAGAGGCTGTGTGAAGCTCAATCTTGTGTCCTCCATGAAGCAGCCACGAGTAAACGCTGTTTAATTCAAAAAGAGAAAGGAAAGGTAAAGGGAGGGGCACTTATTATGGGCTGTACCTCTTTCACCTTACCTTGTTTTATCTTCACAGTCACCCTGGGAGGTAGGTAATATTATTTCTACTTTACGACTAAGAGCTGGGGACGCGGGGAGAAGATGTAACTTGTCTGATGTCACTAGGCTGGTGTGTTGCCAAACCAGGCTTTGAACCCTTGGCTCTCTGGCTCCCTTCCAGTCTTGGGAACTGGCTTTCACTTGGGGAGGGCAGAACCAGGTGGTTAAGCCTCGGTCCTCTTGCATCTTCTCTCAGCAGCCCACGCAGTTCTGAGAGGACATAGACTAGCACCATGATTTGTCTGGTGACTCTGTGCTGTGCTATCAGAAGCCCCCATCTCCACCAAAGATGCCTACCCTGTGGCTAAACCTAGCTCTTCTTACCCACCAGTGGTCTTTGCATTCCAAGAGGGGCCCATTATACAGCCCTGCACAGCCCACAGAGCTTTGTCCCACGTAAGGATAGAAGACTGGCTAGCCTCCAGGCAGAGATTAATATCAAGCCTGCAAGGTTCTCCTCCAAGTGCCTTTGCTTATGCAGCCATCGTGCAGTGCTAGGCATGGGCAAGGAGCTGGGCTTTGGTGGGGAAGAGCTCCATGGGACACAAGTTCTTTAGCAAGGCACCTTCCCACAGTGTTTCTTGTTTCCAGGATTAAGAAAAAAAATTAAAATGCCCAAATTCCTTGTTTTTTTAATATTTAAAATAAAGGTTTGTAAAGTGAAAATCTTATTTAAATAATGACTATGCAAGTTTTATATCTTCAGCAGGTGTGGACGAGGGGAAAGTAAGAAACCAAAGCCTTAAGCCATGTTCTCTTTTAAGAACGATTTACATGAGACCAAGCTGACAACAGCAACTCGAAAGGTTAGATAGGAAACTTAAAGGGCAGTGAGTTTATATTAACAGGGGAGGAACAATTAGGAAATGGAGAGTGATAGGGTTGCACAATTAGAAGGATATAGTCAATGTCACAGAATCATACATGAAGAAATTGTTGAATTGGAGTATGTTCTGCAGTTGTTCAACAACAATGACAAAATGAAAATAAAAAAAAAAGAAAGAAAGGTGAAAAGGGGAATATGTAAGCCCTTGAGATGAATGGAGACCAAAAAAAAAAAAAAAGGCTCACCTATGATGAAGAGAACCTCACCCTTACCATGTGAAAGAAACATAGGTAGCCAATTCTTCACAAAGGGCACACATGTAACAGTAGCTACCTGAGCATGGCAGCAATTTGAGATTCCACACTAGAAACACATTTTCCTTGGAGAGGCAGAGTGTTCAGTGGATATTCTCCTGCATGGAGGGCAGCTTGTAGAAGAGATTAAGCATAAGGTCTTTTGGAAATGCTACTCTGGTGGTTTAAGAAAAAAAAAAAAATCTCCAATATCTGAAAGGTTTTAAGGAATTTATTATTAATACCTCACCTCCTGTCAAAGTCAAACAAACAAAAGGCAAAGTACCTGAAGACCTTCCACATACAATCTTTAACATGATTTCCCAATTAAAATAACTGCATTCTTGGGACTATTGATGGTGACTCTTTTCAGTGTACGTCACCCTGGAGTGGTTTTAAAACGTTTTGCTTGTAACTGTGGTATTTCAAGTCCAAGCTCTTAGCTAGATATTCAAAATGTCCTCATCTTTTCATCTCCAGCCTCTTCTCCACCTTTTCATCTCCAGCCTCTTCTCCACCTGTGGCCCTCTACTCTCCGTGGTTGTTGTTGTTGTGTGCTGTCGTTTCCAACTCGTAGATATCACATGTGACAGCGTAGAACTGCCCCAAAGGGTTTTCTAGGGTGTAATCTTTATGGACGCAGATCCCTAGGTCTTTCTCCACGGAGCTGCTGGGTGGACTCAGACTGCCAGCCTTTCGGAAAGAAGCTGAACGCTCAACGGCTGCGCCACCAGAACCTGTTATATTCTGTGTTCCCATCATATTTGCAGAAGCCCTGGATCAACGGCTTGCTGACAACGGAGAAGCTGACAGTACAAATCCACCTAGTGACTCTATGGGAGAAAGACCTGGTAATCGGCTCCCATAAAAGATTAGAGCCCAGAAAACCCTAGTGGGCAGTTCTGCTCTGTCACATGGGGTCTGTATGAGTCAAAAATTGACTCGACAGCACCTAACAACAACAATTATATTTACAGTTTCACAAACATGTTTCTAGTTGAAGCATCTGTGCCTTCGCTTGGTCTATTTACTCTGAAAATCCTTCTTTTCCTCCTCTGATTGGAAATTCCTTCAGAACCTATTTCAGATCAAGAGTTCTGTGAAGCTCTTTTCTTCTTTGTGCTCTGTTAAGGACATATTTGTTATGGTGTCGATTACAGGGTATGGTAATTATTGTTTTTATCTTTCTTATTATGCTTTTAATCCGCCAGGCGCTCCTTGGAAACTCTATGGAACAGTTCTACTCTGTCCTATAGGGTCGCTATGAGTCGGAATTGACTCGAATGCACTGGGTGGGTATTATGCTTTTAAGTCCTTGAGGAATCAGAGATTTGAATCATCATTGTATTTCAGTGTTTAATATAGAACTTAGCATATACAAAGTGCTGTAATGCATAATATTTTTGTCTGTTTAAAAAAATCACTACACAGTGTCTCATGGTGGTGTTCTGTATGTGAGCTGTAGAATTCTTAGTTCTCTGCACATTGTACGATGCCTTCACTCATTGAAGTGCATCAAAAGGCTTTTCTTTGCCTAAAATTTTAGTCTTTATTTTTTTTCTAGATACTGTCCAAGAAAAAAAAAAATTTAAAGCAACTTCAGTATTCCCCAGTGTGTGATGTGTGTGCACGTTTGTGTGGTGTGTGTGTGTGGAGGGGGGAGCAGGGGTAGGAATCCCACATAAGTTTAGGAATTACGAAAGGTCTAAGTTAATCACCGTCATAATGTCCCTAATGGCTTCATCAGTAAAGTGGCAGGCATTTGTTAATAAGTCCTTCAAAATGGAAGGGTACAATAAATAAAACTTTGACAAGAGGGAAGAAAAAGCCAATTTTGAAAGTGGAAAATTATACAGAACTAGGAAATAGGAAACCTGACGTGCAAACGTCAGATTATATAGTTGAGCATTTTTGAGCTGATGATAGTTAAAGTAAGTCATTTAGCATTTGGGCACAGTTTCTGCATTTAGGAAATCTATATTAATTTGGATTCTGCTTCACCAAAATCCGCTGATAGTTGATGTTGTTGAATGACATTGGGGAGCCACATAGCATCTAGGCACTGGTCTTAATATCTAGGGATATAACTTTTTTTAAACTCTGAATTCAGGGTGAGCTTTTTTCCCCAATTTAACTCACTTCAGCACATATTTTCACATGCCTGTTACACGGTTAGCAGTATTTTAGGAATGAGTGTTCAGAGAAACTTAGGACGTGTCCCCACCCTTGAAGAGTCTATGGTACAAAAAGAGAGACATTCAGAAGATGTCTACAATGCAAAACACTGTTGTTAAATGAGCAATAACGGAATTACATTCCGGCAGTGGGGAAAGATCAGTAGCGCCCTCAGGTTGGGAGAGAATCTGTGAAAGGTTCAGGTAGAAGGAAAGAAAAGTCTAAGGTCAAGCAAACAAAAGTGGTTCCAGCCAAAGGGAGCTGAGTGCAGAAGGGCACAGATGCACTAATGATGTTCATGTTTTCTACACATGGGCTAGAGAAGAGCTTACTAACATTTAATGTGTAATAAGGACAACAACTAAAATGAGTGAAATGCCAGATTAAGGCACAGCCGTGATTGAGCCCATTGTTACTAGATTGACTCACAGCGACCCTATAGGACAGAATAGAACTGCCTTATAGGATTTGCAAGCAATTCTACTCTGTTCTATAGAGTCACTATGATTTGGGATGGATTTGACAGCAACCGGCTTGGCTTAATCTTTTACAGAAGCAAGCTGCCATATCTTTCTTCCCTTGGAGTGGGTGGTGGGCTCCAACCTTTCGGTCAGCAGCTGAGTGCTTAACTACTGCACCACCAGGGTTCCTACAACAGTGATTCCAAACCAAATCCATTGCCATAGAATCACTTCTGACTCATAGAGACCATGTTAAGGACAGAGCAGGAACTGCCCCATAGAGTTTCCAAGGCTGTAAATCTTTACAGAAGCAGACCGCCACATCTTCTTCCTGCGGAGTGGCTGGTGGGTTCGAACCACTCATCTTTTGGTTAGAAGCCAGGGGCTTTAGCCACTTGGTCACCAGGATCCCTACAATAGTTATTACGGGGAGCTTTACTTTCCCCTGTCTCTGGCCGTCCACCTTTTAAGAAACTACTGTACAAGAAGCGACCTCCATCTCTCCAGCCCAGTGGCTCCTCCCCACGGGAAACATGACTCATCTGTACTGAGATGCAAGGCCTGATATGCCCATTACCACTTTTCTCTGCTGGACAGCAGAGTACTCCAGAGTACAGTGAGTACTCCAGCGCTCACTGTGGTGTGTGGGGTGCATCTTGAGCCCCATGAACACTGGGGTCACTGTCAGCTTTGCCAGCATTCAATTTGTCAGCTTTGCCAACATTCAATTTTCCCCTTGCATGGGGCCCAGGTCCAGGCTTGTGGAAAAGGAGCAGCAGTCCTCGAATCCAAGAGCCAATATGACCTTACCCTTAAGAAAAAAATGCTCTGATCTTTATAGACCCCTGCTCTTTTTCTTAATAGGTTTAGACAGAGATGTAATTCATCGCCTGACTTACAAGCTGATTCAAAGCCTCTCCCAGTCTACCCCATTCGTATTCTATGAAACTGGGTCACGTGAATATTTATCTTGAAGGGACGCACCCTTTTTTTAATCCTCATCCATCGTCTACATTCATTCAATCTGCAGATATTTATTGGGCATCCATCCCTGTCTGGCACTTGTACACAGGCACTGTGTACCCAGCATGTTTTCTACAGTTCAGAAATGTAGAGGACTTTCTCAAGAACAAATATAGTCATTCATGTTTTATATGCATAAATATGTAATTATATGTAAATTATCAGACAATGTTCCACTGCTATCCATAAGGTTTTCACTGACTAAATTTTTTTTTTGGAGAGTAGATTGCCAAGTCCTTCTCCTAGTTTGTCTTAGTCTGGAAGCTCTGCTGAAACCTGCCACCATGGCTGATGCTGCTGGTATTTGAAATTCCACAGGGCCTGACATAGCTTACAGCATCATAGCAACATGTCAGTGTGCCTGACCCAAGCCATGGTATTTTTAATAGCCTCATATGCATGAAAATCTGGACAATGAATAAGGAAGACTGAAGAAGAACTGATGCCTTTGAATCATGGTGTTGGCAAAGAATATTGAATATACAATGCACTGCCAGAAGAATGAACAAATACGCCTTGGATGGAGTGCAACCAGGATGCTCCTTAGAAGTGAGGATAGGGAGACTTCCTCTCACGTACTTTGGACAAGTTATCAGGAGGGGTCCGTCTCTGGAGAAGGACATCGTACTTGGTAAAATAGAGGGTCAGCAAAAAAGAGGAAGACCCTCTGAGAGATGGATTGACACAGTGGCTGCAACAATGAGCTCAAGCATAACAATGATTGTGAGGATGGCAAAGGACCAGGCAGTGTTTCATTCTGTTGTACATCGGGTCACTATGAGTCGGAAGTGACTCGACGTCACCAAATGACAACACTCTTAGGTCATGGGAATTTCATTCTCAGCTGACTCTTATTGCTTCTAGCAAGTAGAACCTACAAGAAACATTTTCTATTACCCTCCCTCCCTCCCCAATTCCAGTCTCCAATCCAAGTGTCTCATCAAAATAAAAAAAAAAAAAAAAACACATCAAAATACACAATAATAAATGAATAGCTGTAACTGTGGGAGCTCAGAAGCGTTGAAAACTGTGCTTTAAGCCGAGGGTGCCTGAAGAGGGTTTTTCACATATTGGTTACTGGGAAAGAAAAAAGTTGGAAAATTACTTCAAATGGTGCTACTAAAATATCTTCTCCCTTAAAGGTACATTTATAAATAGTATTTTTAATATCTTAAACTTTATAGGCGCTCCTTGGAAACTTTATGATTAAAAAAAAATTTTTTTTTTTTTTTTAGAGACCCAAATATTCTTTTAAAAGCAAATTCTGCATGCATGCACACATACACACACATAGAAACTACAGGTTTATGCATGAACCTGAGAACCAGCCTTAGGACAAAATTAAAAGAACCACAGGGCGTCAACATTTTAAACTAGGACACTATATTCACTTTCACACATAGCATTTGTTGTGGATTGAGTTGTGTCCCCTCAAAATGTGTTTCAACTGGCTAAGCTATGATTTCCTGTAGCGTGTGGTTGTCCACCATGTTGTGATCTGAGGTAATTTTCCTGTGTGTTATAAATCCTACCTCTATGATGTTAATGAGGCAGAATTAGAGGCAGTTATATTAATGAGGCAGGCTACAATCTATAAGATTAGTTTGTATCTTGAGTCAATTTTTTTTTTTTTTTGAGATATAAAAGAAAGAAACAAGCAGAGAGAAGAGGGGATTCATATCACCAAGAAAGAAGAGCCAGGAGCAGAGTGAATTATTCGGACCCAGGGCGCTTATGCTGAGAAATTCCTAGATCCAAGGGAAAATTGAGGACAAGGACCTTCCCCCAGAGCCAACAGAAATAGAAAGCCTTCCCCTGGAGTTGGCACACTGAATTCAGACTTTCAGCCCCTAGACTGTGAGAGAATACGTTTCTATTTATTAAAGCCATCCATTTGGGGTATTTCTGTTATAACAGTACTAGATAACTAAGACAGCATTGTAACTTGTAACACTGATTATATCATACAAATAAGAAGCCTAAATGTGATTTAATTTTTTTTTTTTGTCTTTTCCACTATTAAATAAGTTTATGTGGTACAGCCTGGGCAATTAGGAAAATCTCAATAAAGGGAAAACAAACCTTGGGAGCCACATCATACATGCGTAGTGTACACATAAATTCAACAAAGCTAGAAAATATGAATAAGTTTTAAAAATCCACTATTAGAAATTTAGAATTTTGTAGGTTAAATTTTAAATTATATTTGTCTTATGGGTGTTATCATAGCCAACACTGAGATTTTTCAGAAATCTAACACTATTCTTGTTACCAAGTCAGTAGTAAAGGGATAAATAGCTTATTGCTGAGAAAGAAAAAGAAGGGGGAAAAAACATTATGTATCCACATTAGATTCTAGACGAAAGACAATAACAGCAAAATAAGTCCAAAAGAAGCATGAAAAATACTACTGGTCAAATTTTAGAAAACAATTAGGAAGCATAAAATAGTTGTAAGGATAAAATAATCCAAAATTTAATTCTTAGAAACTTTGTAAAAAATTTGTCCATTGGTGACTCTCAAACAAACAAAAATCCTAGCTTACTGTAGTAAGAATCCTGCCTTTCAGGTTTGAAATAAAAACTCATAATCTAACTCAGCAATGATTTAGAAACAAAGCTTACTATCCAGAAATACTCAAAAGGAAAATATATCTTCTATGTTAAAAAAGGCAGGATTATAAAAACACCCTACCCTGAATTCTTTTGGCTGCATATATGAAAATAAAATAATAATAATTTTAAAAAGACTGAGTGTTGAACATGCTGACTGGATATTGCAGCAAAACTTCTAAACTGTATTGAGACTTCTAAGGTCTGTGAACAAACCTCATATATTAATATGCATATTCTTATGCATATTTTATATATTATATTAACATGCACATACAACATGAAAACAGCCACATGATAATGTACTGAAAGTGTTCATGAGAACTTACTCTCTAGGGTGTTGGGCTGAGGACTCCACCTCTTGGTAGTCTACTGTCTAGTCAGGGAAACAAGACATAGAGGCAACTAAAAACTAGCCGTGAGAGCTCAGCTCTACATGAGTGACCTGGACAATAGTCACTGTGGGATGTTGGAAGAGACAGAGGCCCCTTTCTGCTGGCCAAAAAGGCTCCTTCCTGTGGAAAGAAAGAAGTGGAGCTGGGCCCTGAGTGCCCTCAGGCAGGGTAGGGTGGGATGGACAAAGGTACAGGTGCTGAATGAATATAAGATGCCAGTCTGCCATTTTGTGCTTGAGACTTCTATCAGACATCCACGTGGAAATGTCCAATAATCAGTGGGTATAGGAATCTGGAGCTCAAGGGACGGGGAAGATACACAGTTGTCTACAGGATCTCCTTCATGATAGGTATCTAATCCCGTTAAACCAAAGGTACATGGGAAGATTAAAAAAATCTAGACACAATACCTGTTGTTGCAAGCTCCTGTGATAAGTCTGTATTTATTTGCTAGACAAGTATTTGGACATTTTGGTGGTAACATGTAAGGCAGGCATCCAGAGATATTTGCAATTGTATTCAGAAGATCTTCTGATAACACATCTGAGAAAAAAGTAAACAAACCAGAAACACTCCATTTGTAATAACCAACTAATGTAAATTGTCTAATGTCTCAAAAGTTGCTCCAACAATATGAATTTGGGATTGGCTCATCAAGTCAAATTATTTGATATATTTAATGGTAGCTTTTCCACTTTTCTAAACAATTGAGTACAGAACTGGCTCCTTTATCACAGCACGCCAATGATGGCACAGGTTGACTCATATGAAATTGTTACTCTTGAAGGTCAAAAATGGTCAAGTTGGCAATTCCACGTGGTTTAGCCTAGTATTGTGAAGAGGTACTTTCTTTACTTCTTGTGAGGATGACTGTGGAACAAAGCACATCTCATCTTTGTTGTGTAGATTGTAACTTTGTGAAAATCATTTGTCCATTCAATTCGTAAATTATTAAGTGCCTCTGTTTGCCCACCATGGTGTGTCATACATCCTAATTATAAGTCACAGTCATTCTTTTGAGGAAAAATTTTCCTTCTCCCTTTATATCAATTGTTCTCTTTTTTAATTTCCCTGATCTTTTTTATTGCTAGGAATATGGCTTTTTCTTTCCTTTTTTTTTTTTGGTTAATGAATTTTAGCTTTGTGATCTTTCAGAAAAACAATCTGAAGAACTCTGAGTACCCAGAGAGATAAACACGCGATCCACTCCTCAGAGTTATCACTGATTCTCACTGGCACATCTCCAGTGTCGGTCAGCTGATTGGACTGCCATTCATACCAATTGCACAGCTGAAGCATTTGTGTGTAGCAATGGCTCCAGCTCTTCAGAAGACAAAGAATACATAGTCTTTATCCCCCCCGAAAATTGTCTTGGTCAAGTTTGCCTAAAGCATTCATGAGTCCATCTAAAAAAACTCTTCATTTTTCCTCATATTGATTTTTGGTTCCCTGCTTGTAAACCTTTCCAGATTAGAGCCCCAGGAGCCCCAGGAAATAACATCTATTAATTTTTTTGCCAATTCTGTTACTACTTATACATTATTCAAGAAATCAAAGCAAGGGCCTCTTTCGTTGTCTATTAGAAGTAATCACTAGTTATTTCCCCAAGATGGTTTATATAAATCTTAAAATATAATAACAGAACTTTAACCAGATAGCAAGGAAATTGAAATATTCCCTGGGGGCGGGGGGAGGAAGGGAACTGGAAGAAATGTATTCCATCTTGAAATTGGAGAAAAACAAAACATAGTTTTTAATAAGTAAAGCTCACTAAATAATCTAAATGGGGATGACTTCATAAAAAATAAAATTATTTTTCCTAGGAATGGTTAAATAAACCTTTGACTATAATTTGCATTCAGTTGACAGAGGACTATCAGACCTGAAACTGTGAGTACAAATACTTTATAACAGAAAAATGCTCAAGCATGTGTTCAAGTATAACAAATAATAACTGGTAAAAAAAGATAGTAATATGATCGTAACTAATTTCATAAGCAAGCCCAACCAACGTGAAGCCACAGCCCGGAGGAGGAGACACATACATTTAGCTGCACTTAATGCTAGGTAATGGGGGGTGGGGGGCCTGGAGGTGGGGGCTAAGCACTCAGCTACTACGGAAAGGCTGGCGGTTTGAACCACCAGCCACTGTGAGGGAGAAAGATGTGGCAATCTGCTTTGGTAAAGGTTACCGCCTTGGAAACCCTATGGGGCAGTTCTACTCTGTCCCGTAGTGTCTCTATGAGTCGGAATTGACTCAGTGGCAACTGGCTTGATGGAGTGATAGGGGAGGGTTTTAAATCCTTTTACCCTCTGACATTCTAAAATTTCTAAATTGGCTATGTTTGTAATGCACATAATAGAAAACATTTGAGGTTTGAAGATTCTTAAATTCTATAACATGACTTGGGCCAAAATACACCTGCCTAAATCCACAGGCCTGAGCCATGAGAACTGAGGTTCTAGGTCATAGGCCTGAAGACCAATGTCTTCTAACACCAGATGTGATCTCTGTTGTCATTCTAGTTTATACTTCGATAAGAAAGCAGACCAATAGTTCTTAGAAACATTTTTAACCACATTGCTTGAAACAAAAACTCTTTCCAATGAATCTTTAGTTGGCAGAAAGTCAATTAAACATAAGTACACTTGTGTCTGAAAATTCTGGTCAATTCTGGGTTAGATGCATCTGTTTAACTGCAAAGGTTAAAGTAATCAATAACAAATTAACTTACAGCTAATTAGCAAGAAGAACTCAGAGACCAAGTAGCTCTTGGTACAGCACTGAAAAAAGCTGCAAACTTTCAATTAAAAAAAAAAAAATCTTGCTTTCTATCATAGAAGTTGCAAGTATGCCTTATGATTACAGCCATTATCAACTGAATACCTTATATTGATAGAGTACTTGAGGTCTAACCGACTTGCTTTTCGTTTTTATTTTGGTCTGTCAATGTTCACTGAGTGAGCAGGACTAGTCTTATCGTTCCCATTTTAGAGATGAAGAAACTGATTCTTAAAGGCCTTGAGTAACCACACTGCAGCAATGGTGAGTAAGTGGGAAGGCTGGGACGTTTCTCATTCTCTGGCAATAATATACCACGATGACATAAATACGTCCCCTCAAAGAGCATATATCAATGACCTTCATAAATTTTAATTAGGTAAGCAGGCTATGGAAAAAAAATCTCTAGCTTATTTCATACCATAAAGTAGGAGATTTCGCTTATTGGGCTAGCTTTCCTAATTTGAATTGAATAGCAGAGAAATAGTTCTTTTCCCAGATTAACAAAAAGAAAATATTGTGTCTGTTTGGCAAGCACTTTTATAAAGAATGCTGCTTTTATACTGTGAATGACCATGAACTACACTCCTGCTTGGTGTCAAGCCTATGCAACCTCCACCCTTTGCCCCCGAACAATGTCCACACATTGTTGAAGGTGGTGCCATGTCTCTCAAACTGGGGGCTGTCACTCCCCAGGGCGGGGACGGGGCCCTCAGGAAGTGTGCTTACCAGTTGGGTGCCGTGATTGTTTAGGTTTCAGGTAAACTTTTCTTTTCACTGCTTGTATAGCGGTTTCCATGACCTCTGCTGCTTGGGAAACAGCTCGGCTAGTTGGCTCAGGGAGCTTAGAAAAAGACAGAAGCTGAGCTGGAGAATTCGCTTCCCTTTTCTTGAGGTTTCTATGGCACAAAAAAGAGAAAAATAAATTATTATTTTATGGCGGTTTTGGTAATTTATTTATTTATTAAGCTCACGTTTACTGAGCAGCTGCTGTGTACCAGGCAGTATGCTAGGCACAGTGAGGTATACAAGGATAAATCAGATACAGCTCCTGCCCACGAGGACCATCCAATTTAGTCAAAGTAATAAGATGTGAATATGAATAACAGATCAATATTGAAAGATGAAGAAAATGTCCAATATTTGTTATTTACAAAACTTTCACACCCAGGCTTGTTTCATCCTCATAACAAGCTTGTAGGAGGCATTGTCAACAAAATTCCAGTTAGCTTTTATGTGTCTATTTTTATGCCTGAAACAAGGAAGTTCAGAAAGAAAAGACACTTGTCCAACTCACACAGCCAGGAAATGCTAAGGCTGTGACTGGGCTCTGAACTCAGAGAGTCCATTAACTGTACCAACAAAATACGGCAACCGAGATGTCTACAGTTGTGTCATTTTAAAACAACCACAACAACACAAAAAGATAATGGCACATGAAGCCTGTCACCAAAGGTCTCCCTTCACTTGGTGGTGTCTCCCTCTTCTGTCACATAGGTCCCTGGCCCCTTCAGATTCCCAGCAGTTCCAACCACAGGGAGCAAATCCAGGGTCTTTTCAAGGTTCATCTGTCCATTAGCATTCAGAGCCTCGTGGTCCCTGAAGCAGCATGACAGAGATGACCCTGCAATGATGCTACCCAGCACCCTGCTAAATACCCAGAGCCCATGAGCATCGCCAGAACTGCAGAATGGAATTTACTAGTACCTACCCTCTTTTTTTTTTTTAACCCTCTACAGGGTAGAAATCAAACAATGTATTGCACTGGGCAAAACTGCTGCAAAAGATCTCTTTAAGGCTTTAAAAAGCAAAGAAGTCACTTTGGTTACTGAGGTGCACCTGACCAAGCCATGCTCTTTTCAATTGCCTCATAGGCATGCGAAAGCTGAACAATAACAAAGGAAGACAGAAAAAGGATTGATGCATTCAAACTGTGGTTGTTAGCAAAGAATACTGAATATACCCTGGACTGCCAGAAGAATGAACACATCAGCCTTAGAAGAAACACAACCAGAATGCTCTTTAGAAGCAAGGATGGTGAGGCTTTGGCTCCCTTAGCTTGGACACAGCATCAGGAAAAACCAACCACTAGAAAAGGACATCATGTTTGGTAAAATAGATGGTTATCGAAAACTAGGGAAACCATCAGTGAGATGGATTGGCACGATAGCTGAAACAATAGACTCACGCATCACGAAGATGGCGCGGGGTTGAGCAAGGTTTGTTGTCCTGTTATACATGAGGTTAGAATGAGTCAGAGTCAATTCAATGGCAACGAACAATAACAACAGACCTGAACGGGGAGGCTAGAGGAAGTTAGGGCAACCTAACCCCACTTATTTATTTTGAATTGCCAGTGTCAAAAAATTATTTACAGATCTGTTGCTCTAATCACCAAAATGTTCTAAGAATTTCCCAGGAATCTACAGAGAACCCCAAACCATAGATTTTTCTATTGCTTTCTATTGCTATTTTTCTATTCTTCCTAGAACATTATTAAAAACCATTACATGACTCATTATTTTTATTCCTTCCTTTGCCTAGCATTCAAGGGATGCTACAATCTGGCCCCAAAAGAGGGAGAAAATCAGGGAAACAAGGGCCTGAAAATCTGAGTTTAGTTCCTAATTCTGCCTCCAACTGTAATATTCTTTTGGGAGAAATCCTTTAAGGGAATATTTATTTAAAACCATATAACTATGTATATGTGTACATACAAATATATACACACATAAGTGTATGTGTGTATAAAGTGATGGAAAATCCACTCTTAACTACCAGGGTTGAAACAAATTCATTTGGAGATTTTTTTTTTTCCTTAAATGAATAGGTTGATAGAAATATCCTGATATTAATACTAGGCTGGCTCACCATCAGTTTGGATTTTAGTTAGGTTTAAATAAAATTACTTCTGCTTTTGTGATTGACTTATTTCACTCAGCATAATGTCCTCCAGATTCATTCACGTTAGGAGATGCTTTACAGATTCATCATTGTTCTTTATTGTTGCATAATACTCCATTGTGTGTATGTACCAGAGTTCATTTATCCATTCATCTGTTGGCGGGCATCTAGGTTGTTTCCATCTTTTTGTTATTGTGAACAATGCTGCAATGAACATGGGTGTGCATATGTCTATTTGTGTGATGACTCTTATTTCTCTAGGATATATGCCTAGGAGTGGGATTGCTGGATCATATGGTATTTCTATTTCTAGCTTTCCAGTATTCTATGAGACCACTACTGTAAAAATTCATGAAAAGTTTTACAGACAAAAAGAAACAATCTTCAATGGTTATGAGGGAGGGGAGGGGTGGGGATGGAAACACACTTAATAGACAATAGATAAGTGGAAACTTTGGTGACGGGTAAGACAATACACAATACTGGGGAAGCCCGCACAACCTGTGCAAGGCCAGGTCGTGGTAGCTCCAGAGACACATGCAAACTCCCTGACAGACTGAATTGCTGGGCTGAGAGCTGTGGGGACCATGGTCTCGGGGAATATCTAGCTCAACTGGCATAACATAGTTTATAAAGAATATGTTATACATTCTACTTTGGTGAGTAGCATCTGCGGTTTCAAAAGCCTGTGAGCAGCCATCCAGGATACTCCACTATTCTCACCCCTTCAGGAGCAAGGAAGAATGAAGAAAACTAAAGATACGAGGGAAAGATTAGACCAAAGGACTAATGGACAACATCTACCACGCTGTACCAGACAGAGTCCAGTAAAACTAGATGGTGCCCGGCTACCACCACTGACTGCTCTGACAGGGATCACAATAGAAGGTCCCGGACAGAGCTGGAGAAAAACATGAACAAAATTCTAACTCAGAAAGACCAGACTTGCTGGCCTGACAGAGACTGGAGAAACACTGAGAGTACGGCCCCTGGACACCATTTCAGCTCAGTAATGAGGTCACTCCTGAGGCTCACCCTTCAGCCAAAGATGGAAAAAAATAAGACTAAAGGGGCACACCAGCTCTGAGCAGAGACTGGAAGGCAGAAGGCAACAGGAAAGCTGGTAATAGGGAACCCAGTGTTGAGAAGGAAGAGTGTTGACATGTCGTGGGGTTGTTAACCAATGTCATGGAACAATGTGTGTAATGACTGATGGGAAACTAGTTCTGTAAACCTTCATCTAAAGCACAATTAAAAAAATTACTCCTGCTTCATCTCCTCTGTTTTCTCCCTCCTCAGAGTCCCTCACAGTGGGTCCCCTGAGTTTCCTAACTTTAGCTCAGATAGCTTCTCCAGTACCTGAACCAATCCCGGCTCAGGCTGGAAGTGCATAAGTTCTCTGACTCTACCAATGAAGAGTAAAGTAGAGAGTTAGTGAAAAAGAGGAAGACCCTCAACAAAGCGGACTGATAAAGTGGCTGCAACAATGGGCTCAAGCATAGCAACAATTGTGAAGATGGCGCAAGACTGGACAGTGTTTTGTTCTGTTGTACATAGAGTTGACTCAAAGGTACCTAACAGCAAGCATTCAGAGACTTACACAAGAACACCAGGTTCCTTTTCCATTACTGCTGCTCAGAACCTGACTCCAACTCCATTGCATCTCTATTCCTGCTAGTCAGCCCTGGCTTCCTGGCTGCCAGGGAGGAGCCCCGGTCACCCCAAGGCATCAAGACAACGTGATCCTGTCTCATTCCTTCTGAGAGCGCAGCCCATGTGGCTGGGAACCTGTCTTTGTTTTCCACGCTGTGGTCTGCCTGGCTACCCTACCTGACATGCCTGTACCCTCTAGTGTGAATTATCCTTGTATTCTGTCTCACTTCTTTATTTGGAATTAGATTCTTTTCTTGTTACAGGTTTTCCTGGCACCATGCTATATATGGCTACATCCCAAAATACTCCTTGCCTCCTGTTATCCTCCACCTGGTTTTAAGGTGGGAAGGCGCTTCATGCTGGATTGGATATTCTGCTCCCCTTGACAGACTAACAGTTTGCACCAGGAACCCTGTGTCCTGGGCTGCCCAAGCACCTCCTCTGTCCTGCTAGCCATCATGCAGCTCCGGGAAGAGACTTCACTCTTTCATGGGCTTGTCACCTTCCCTGCCGTGTCCACATTATGAAGCATCTAGCCTGTCACATGCTCAGCTCATGTGAGTATGCCAAGGTGTTTTGTATAAAGCCTCTTGGTAGGCTAGAATGTACTCTGTTAATCTCCTATTTTCCAGGGAGGTTTAGCAACAGGTAATTCCAAATGCATGTCAAGTTTACAATCACAGTCTCTGTGCCCCAGCAGATGCTGAGGTTATTTTAAGAGCATAGCCTTGGAACATAAGGTATTAAGAAATGACAGACACATGTTCCCATTTGCAGCAATAATGTCTGATTTTGAACTCAAATTTGTAGACCTTTGCTCTAGCTGGCTCAGCATTCTTAATGTGAAGAGACGACAACAAGGGCCATACATCAAATTTATGTTCCCATTGATACTTTATATTTCTCTGTAATGGTGAACACTGTTCAACGGCGTCATTTTCATTAAATAATAATACTTCCTTAAATACTTCCTGCCACCAGGGCAAGGACCAAAGCATTTTAACTTTAATAGTAAATAGGCTCAAATGATATCACAGCTCTAAGTACAAATATTCCACGTTGAATACATTCAGGAATTCATGGTAAATTACGAACATTGGAAATTGTTGCTGAATGCTAAAAAGCAGCAGATTTATTACTCAGGGGAGGTGAGCCTCAGCTGACTGAAGTACTGCTCTACCACTCTCTGCTGTTTAGACTAATAAGAACATTTGCTTTCTTAGTTCTCTGATTTCCCTAGATCCGCTGCCTCCTTAATGTAAATGTGTCCATTCCAGACTGAAATTAGGAAGGAAGAGGGGGAGGAAAATTGCTGCAGTCATGCTCTGGGGCCAAATTTGCGTGTACAAACTGAGTGCACATTTGTCTCGATAGAGTCAAAAAAACCAACAAACTGTCAAAAGAGCCATCAGGTTTTTAATAAAAGCAAGTCTGTGAAAGAGGGGTTTGATGTATTTGGGATTGGCTCTCTCAATTAAGTGCAGTCTTTTGAAGAATACTGTAAGGAGGTGGACATGAGATTAGGAGAGACATTGGCTTTCTCACTGGGTTTCTCGAGGAGGGGCATCTGAAGTCCAGGGCCTTACTCTCTGTTTTTATTTGGAATGATGTCGCAGTGCCCTGTCCATGACAGAGGACCAGGTGGTCAGGCTCCAGAATGGCCAAATGCACCCTTACCCCATCCATCCACTGCAGAGAAACTTATTACTAACCACACCTGGCCCAGGTAGCCCAGCCATGATGGGTAGGCAATGCCCGTCCACCTCTGCCACCCCTAGACCCAGTCTTTATTCCTGCTACTGAGATGCAAAATCTAAGTGTCAAGGGTGAACTCATGGTGTTGGTGAAGCCTGAGCTCCAAAATTCCCAAACCCTCCCCTGCTGGCTTAGCCTTAGAGACAATTGTCATATAGTAATTAGCCTGAGAATGCAGACTTCTGTGCTGTTTCTTGAATGTTGCAATGTCACCTAAATTCTTAGGTTAAGTTTGTATCAGGGGTCCAGAGAGAATGTTCTCCGGAATCCCTTCCCTGAACGTGGCTAACTCATGCCTGGCTACGAGGCTCCAGGGAGCCTTTCCCCAACACTAGCACATGCAATCAGGTACCTTCTTTCTTCCCAGAGGACACTGTCTATGCCTTTATCATAGCCCTAAGTTTCCAGTATCACATGATTAATTTAGGAGATTTTCTACCTTTCCCATTCTTTTACTTTCTTTGTACTTTTCTCCCCCCCTTGTTTGCCTTCCTCCTCCTCTTCCTGTTTCTTCTCCCTCTCCCTCCCTCCTTCTCTCCCTTGCTGCTTCTTTCCCTCTCTCCTCTCTCTTTCCCACCTCTTCATGGCAAAGAATATTAAGAATACTGTCTTCTTCACCAGACTCTGAACTCCTTGATAGCAGGAGTCAATTCCTATACTCATGTCTGCTGAATGATGTAACGAAAGGCCATTTGAAATTCCTAATGTCGACTGTGAGCCCTACGTGATGAATTTATTTTCTTGTATTAGAAGCAATTATGAAGGAAACAGAAATCTCACAGTACATGAACCATGGCTTCTAGGATACGAAAGTTGCTTTAGAACCTTTATAAGGATAAAATATTCTGAATATTTTATTTAGATGACCCTTAGGCTTTATCTTTTATAAATACAGTAAATGAGCATACAATTATTTGAAAACTTTTGCCAAATACTAATTATTTATTGGAACTCAATCACTCATTTTATGATTAGAAAGCAAACAGCAAATTAATGGCTCATTAGTTCATTAACCCTAATTGAAAAACAATTACGTGGAAAGAAAAAAATCCTTAGTATTTCTTGTATTAAATATACATCCTACTTTTACACAATTGTGCCTAGCACCCAGAGACATCTTGAAGAACAAACAAAAAAACAGAAGAACTTATTGATTGTGAGATTAGATAAGTTTTCCCATTTAATCATCAGCACAAAACGAAAGAGTAAAGCAAAGGTTGGACCACATTTATGGTGTATTGGAGGGGTGAAGGAGTTTGTGAAATGAGATTTCTGTGCTCTGAGCTTGATAAAGCATGAAATATCTTTGCCATCCATCATTTATCTTTGTTTCATTTTTACTTGCCAGTTGCATGAATTTGAAAAGTAATTTAATGTTGTTGCACTCTGGTTTTTTTTCCTCAAAATTTGAATAATAATATCTACCTTGGAGACTACAGTTAGCTTCAACTCTCTAGTCAGAGTTGTTATGGATAGTAGAATTGCCCTTGGCTTCCTCCTTGTAGGCCAAGGAGCGGTCTATGAAATCCCTAATACATTCTGCTTTACCTAGTAAAAAGGTATATTCAGAAACCTACAGAGAAACTCACTTGGCTTTCTAAGTTAAACTCTGATGGATTTTGAGACTTGTTTACCTAGTTTGATCTTCAATTCAACGTAGTTGACAATCTTGAGATCAATCCTACAGGTTGGTCTCATTCTTCTACTTGGAGCACTATTGACGTTGTTGTCATCAAGTAGATTCTGACTCATCGCGACCCCATGTGTGCAGAGTAGAACTGCTCCATAGGGTTTTCAAGGCTATGACCTTTTGGATGCAGATTGCCAAGCCTGCCTTCTGTGGCACCTCTGGATGGTCTCAAACCACCAAGCTTTTTGCAACCTTAATTAAACATTTTATGAGATAAGTTAACAGATACAGTTCCAGCCTCTGCCAGTCAGATTAATTAGAGTGGTAAACAGAGAAACATAATCATGGAAAAATTCACAAGAAGCCAAAATGGTATAAGAAGAAACAGTGGATATTGTTGGGAGATAATTCTCTGCAGTTCTCGGTTGTTTCCACATGTCTTGGACAAGGAGGTACTGATTATCTTTGTCCCAGACTTTCTTTCTAAGGATGTTTCCATAGTGACCAGCTTTGGAAATAGAAAAAAAATCTCCATTCAGAGCAAACTATTATACTATAACAAAGATAATGTCTCCCTCCAGGGCAAAAGGCAGGCAAGATTACTCCCCATTACAAAATATTCCCATTTCTTAAACTTGGGGTTTGCTTTCATGTAATGCAACCCACTGCATATTCAGGTACACCTTGCCTTCTTTGCCTTGCTCTGTGGGAATTGAATCTCAGGGAACTGGAACTAATGCTGAAACTCTGGCTACTGCTATTGCTGCGAGTAAAGTCCTTTGCTTCTGACCCAGGAGTCTCAGGTCTTCAGCCAGCATCCACGGAACTGTCCAAAAAGCCCTGTTGCCATGGGGCCAATTCTGACTCATAGCAACTCTATAGGGCACAGTAGAACTGCCCCATAGAGTATCCAAGGGGCGCTGGGTGAGTTTGAACTGTTGACCCTTTGGTTAGCAGCTGTAGCACTTAACCACTACACAACCAGGGGGCTTGTGAGTAGGGTGAAATCTCAGACTCTTCACTGTTACTGACACCTTTATGAATTTTGTTCTGTGTTTTCATACTACTTTCTAAAAAATGTGATACTATATCACAATCAGTGAGTGAGTGAGTGAAAAATTTGGTCTTAGTGTTTAGGAAATTTTTCTCTTTTTTTGAGCCTTGGTGGCACAGTGGTTAAGAGTTCAGCTGCTAATCGAGAGGTCTGCAGTTTGAAAACCTCAGCCTCTCCTTGGAAACCTTATAGGGCAGTTCTACTCTGCCCTATAGGGTCACTAAACCAAAAACCAAACTCGTTGCTGTCGAGTCGATTCTAACTCACAGCGACCCTATAGGACAGAGTAGAACTGCCCCATAGAGTTTCCAAGGAGCGCCTGGTGGATTCGAACTGCCGACCTTTTGGTTAGCAGCCGTAGTTCTTAACTACTACGCTACCAGGGTTTCCCATAGGGTCACTATAAGTCACAATTGACCCAAGAGCAATGAGCTACAGGTTCTCTTTTTTTAGTTACAAGATAACTAGATTTGTCTTGAGATAAAAAAATAATAATATTAATTAATTATGAAAACTTTTTCAGCTAATCGACCATAATATTTTCTCACTATCTATAGTATGCCTATTGCTATAATAAGTGAATTATTTGTTTGTATGTCTATTTTTACAGATGTAATGAGAGCTCCTTAAGAAGGGTTAATATTTTTAATTCATGTTCATATCCCCAGCATCTAGCACAGAGCTTAGCATAAAGTAGAAACAGTATTTCTTAAATAAATATGGCTTCAATAGTTATACAGGTCAAAAAATTGTCAAAAAACAAATATTTCCAATAAAATACCCACCAAATTACCTCCACAACCTGCATATTCTTACGACTATAACCCATCTTTAGGATCAGGGCATCTATTTCAAAATGGTCTGAATAACATGCAACTATTATTATTTTTTTTATTATTAAAAGGATAACAGATAAATTCATTACTATGCACTTGATACACATTCCTGTTTATTTCTTGATCATTCATATCATGGTTTAATAGATGACATATGATTTGATGAGAATTGTTTTTCTATTTTTTTCCTCTTTGATACAAGTTTCTAGAAAAAAAGTAAAAATTAGTGTGCCATCAATGTGGACAACAGGCTTTTTTTTTTTTTTCCTGGATGGAATAATGAAAATTGGAAATAAGTAAACTACTGCCTTATGATATTTTGCATCTTTGCCCATTGCCATCGATTCTGACTCAGGGCGACCCCATGCGTTAGAGAGTGTGACTGAGTCCCATGCAGTTTTCTTGGTTGTAGTCTTTATAGACGGAGCTCACAAGGCCTTTCTTCCTTGGTGCTCTGGGTGGGTTCAACTAACTTTCGGTTAGTAGTCAAGCACAAATCATTTGTGTCACCCAGGGACTTTCTTTGTTTTTGTTTTTAATTTTATTGTGTTTTAGGTGAAGGTTTACAGTACAAATTAGTTTCTCATTCAGAAATTTATACACACATTGTTTGGGGACATTGGTTGTAATCCCCACAATGTGTCAGCACTCTCCCCTTTTCTCTTTCCACCTTGTGTTCTCTGTGTACATTGGTCCAGTTTTCCTGTCCTTTCCTGCCTTCTCATCTTTGCTTTTGGGCAGATGTTGCCCATTTGTTCTTGTATACTTGATTGAGCTAAGAAGCATGTTTCTTACATGTGTTATTGTTTGTTGTATAGGCCTGTCTAATCTTTGGCTGAAAGGTGGACTTCGGGAATGATTTCAGTTCTGAGTTAGCAGGGTGTCTGGGGGCCGTAGTCTCAGGGGTTTTTCCAGGTTCTATCAGACCAATAAAGGGACCTTCTTTATAATAGTACAGCTTATATAATTACTATTTAACTTCCAACAAAATGCTAAACTTGTGAGGACAACGCCTTCCTCTCAGTTTTTTGTTTGTTTTATTTTCTAAGCATCTAACATAAGAGACCACAATTACCTTAAAAAAAAAAAAAAAACCAAACCCAGTGCCATCGAGTCGATTCTGACTCATAGCAACCCTATAGGATAAAGTAGAACTGCCCCATAGAGTTTCCAAGGAGCACCTGGCAGATTCGAACTGCTGACCCTTTGGTTAGCAGCTGTAGCACTTAACCACTACACCACCAGGGTTTCCAACCTTAATATAGGTGTCTGTAATATACTTAAAATTAAGGAGTTCCTTAATTATTTTTTTAAAAAAGAATAACGGGTAGAATTAATTAGTCATCATAAGGTATGTCACTCTGGCCAATAAGATCTCTCCTCTTATCCTTGAGCTTTGCCTAATGCTTGAAGTGAGAGACAATTTTTCTATCAGGGCTTCAACCTTGAATTATTGTTTTATCATTGCATTTTTGCACTACATTTTGCTAAAGAAAGAACATGATATTTAAATATTAGCTCTGTCAGTTACTAGCATATGATATTGAATAAATGGATTAACTTATTTGAGTTTCAGTCCCTAATTTGTAAAAGGAAGATACTGGGACCGATTTTGGAGGTAACTGTGAAAATTAAAATAGTCAATGTACATAAAGACTGTCACAGAGGATGTGGCATACAGTGGTTGGAAATGCAACTTCCCCCCTTTCCCACCCTACCCCATTTAGCACGCCTTACCTTGCCATTGTTTTGTAGATGGCATTATCCACCATGACTTTACTCTCTTCCACAATGCTGAGAACATGAGATTTCTCAGTCTTTCCTATGCAACAAAATTTTACACCATCAAAAACACAATTACAGTTCTACAATTCTCTGTCATTTTTAGGTTTATCCATCAAACCCAGCTTGATGTAGCGATAAAAAAAAATGGGTTCTGGCGCCAACTAAATCCAAGGAATCTTGGGTAGGTTACTTAACCTTTCTCTACAAGCCTCCATTGTCCATTTTAAAATGGGGCATTAATTCCTATCTCACAGTGATGTCTGTAGAATGAGATGAGAAAAAGCACCCATACTGTTGTTATCTGGCATGACTTTAGTTAACTTGCCCAAACTAGTTACTATAGTTCTCAAAACTTTTTTTTTTGGTTCTCAAAACTTTTTCGTAAATATTTTAGTTGTCTAAACCAGTGTTAAGGAAAGTTTAGAACAAACCTTGCATTGTGGCAGACCTGCAAAAAGGCTGATTGAAGCCTTTTCAAAGGCTTTAACCTCAAACTCCTTTAACTTTTTTATTCCACCCCCTGACAACAAATAGTCTACACCATTACTTATACTTTCCCTATTTAATTCTGGCTAGAACGATACTGGCTATCTGTTCAACCACCAAACTTCTTTGAAGTGTATTACAACAGAGCTAAGAAAAATCCCATTATGGATGGTCACTTAGGGTTCTGAGAGAAATAGCTTACTCATTGAGTGCTTGAGGCACAGGGGAGAACACCCAGCGACCTGGTGGAGAGAGATGAACTGAGTCTTCGCTGTATAATGTGGGCTGAGCTAGTGAGGAAAAGCAGTCAAGAGAGGGAAGAAGATACAGTAAATGTGGCTGTACATGGGGGATGCTACCCTTCTCAGGCCACCGCTCTTCCTAGTACTCAATAGAATTATTATGTTCATGAAATCCTGATTATAGAACCTGGATGAGGGACATGGTTTTATGGTAACATAATGTGGCACAGGAAGGTGGTAATGTTGGTAGAATCAGACACCAAGAGTATAGGAGACCAACGAAGAAGTAAACAGCCTGGAGATGTGCAGAAATGTGCAGTAGAGACTTCCAAGGACCAAAATATTGGGGGTTTATGGGAATTTTGCCCAGATCTCAAGGCACAGAGAAGTCCCCCACCAAGGCTTAGAGTGTAATGCATTTGTGATTTTCATTTGTTTTCCTCTTATTTCCTTTTAAATCCAATGCACCTGGCTTCACAACTGAACTCACATTTTAATTTCTGAAGTCAACCATGGCTCTCATTTGCCAAGTTGAATAATTACCCTGTTTGACTTTGATGCTGCGTCTGACACTATTGACATTATTTTGCAGAAGATTTGTTAAAGGTACAGGCTTTGGTGTTAGGCCTAGCTTTTCAGTCCATTTCTGAAACCATTGCTGAATGACTTGGCAAATAAATTTTCTGAGTTATTTTACCTGTTTTCATAGCTACCTCCTAGGATTGCTTTGAGAATAAAAAAGGTCAGTTTATGAAACTCTTGGCAGAAGGCTGACAGATCCTAAGAGCTCACAGAAATTTAAATTTTTATTTGGGTGTTTGTTTTTAATCTGTGACAATTCTCTCTCCTGGTTCTACTTCTAAGTATCTGACCATTCTATCTCAGTCTCAGTTACAGGTCTTTCTTCTCCCTATCTGTCATCCTCCCGGATGGCCTTACCCAGTGTTCATCTTTGGCCCTTCCGGTCTCTTTACTCTCTACTCTCTCTCTTTTATCCTTTCCCAAATATCTGTCTTCACCTTGAACTTCTCTCCGGAAGTTTAAGCCTGTGGTCCTACTCTTCTATTCCCTGTGCTAGTGGCTTCAAATATTCACCCATTAAGTCAAGTTCCCAAGCAAGAGCCAGTAATGGTTCTTTCCTTTCCTTTCCATTTGTTTGACTTTTCCGATTCTCATTTCCTACCGCCTTAGCAGAAAGAGCCCCTTATCTGGTTTCTGTATGTAATCTCCATCTCCTATTCTTTTGGTTGTATCCCTGGGTGGCTTAAATGGTTAAGTGCTAGGCTACTAACTGAAGGGTTGGCAGTTTGAATATACCTAGAGCTGCCTTGGAAGAAAAACCTGGTGATCTGCTTCTGAAAAATCACGACCGTGGAAAACTCTAGGGAACACAGTTCTATTCTGATGATACACATGGGGTTGCCATGAGTTGGAATTGATTCCATGGCAACTTTTTTTTTTTTTTTAAAACTTTTGGTTGTGCTGATAACTGAAGTTGTCTTTCTAAAATAAAGACCTATGTCTGTGATTTTATTAGAGCATTTGAAGACTTTCAAGTGGCTACAGAATTATGTCTAGCCTTCTTATGGAATTTGGTCTCTTTACAATCTGACCATAACCTATTTTCATATTTCAACAGCTCTGTACATGATGCCCAAATTCTCCTCCGTCTTATGAAATATTCAACCTCAAGCTTCCAGCTTAAATGCCTCCTCCTCCGTAAAGTCTTCCTGATCCCCTTGCTCTTTACACACCAGAAAAAAGTAACTCCTTTGTCATACCACCTGTGTATGCGAGTTGTATCAGTGTAAGTTCCTTTAAACCACTGACGTCAGGTCGATTTCAACTCATAGTGACTCTATAGAGCTAGCTAATATTTTCTACTTATCTGTGTCTTCTTCACTACTTAGATCAATGACTGCTAATTTTAGTAGGCACTTCACAATTATTTAAGAACCTGCTGATTACATATAAAGTAAAATATTTATGTGTCTCCACTATCCTTGGAAAAAAATTTTTTAAAGAGATTAATTTCTTATTGTTGACCAGTATTAATATATTTTGTGTGAGTTTAATCGAGCATACATTTCTTAGTCTCTGGTTTCTAATTATGGCAGAATATTTTACCAAATTTTTAAAGATGGTTTTATAGGCTTGTATATTATTACTCTTTTCAAATTTCATCTAAGAAATATATTTTTGCATTGAAGTTTTTCCTCCAGAAAAAATATAGTTCTTATAAATGATAGTCTCAAATCTCTGCTGGAACTGGATAGACGTTAACTATTTAAATAAATTACTTCTTTGCCAAATGGAGACTACTTATTTATCAGTATTTCACAGTTCTTTAATCTATCTCTTCGTTTAGTGTCTTCTCTGCTGCTGTTCAGAGCAGTCTGAAAGGGTGAGAGTGGAGAACGGTGTCAAATCATCGAATCAGATCACCAGGTGCGGTCCAGCTGCTCCTGACCCGTGGCAACTTCGTGTGTGTGTCAGAGTAGAACTGTGCTCCTCAGGCTTTTCAATGAATGGTTTTTCAGAAGTAGATCATCACCAGGCCTTTCTTCCGAGGTGCCTCTGGGTGGAGTTGAACTTCCAGCTTTTCTGTTAGCAACTGAGCCCATTAACAATTTGCACCACCTAGGGCTCCTGTGGGATCATGGGCTTAAAGAATTTGAACCTAATTTCCTTCTCTCAAATCTGAAAACTAAATTCTAAAAAGTTATATGACTTGTCTGAAATCACACAGTTATGTAGTAGTTTATCTGGAGACGCCAGCCTGGTCTCCTGATTCTCCGTCTATGTGCATGCTAAAAATTGTTACCTCTTTGATAGGGTTCACTGAGCCTAATCCCCCTAAAACGACATTTCTGCTCAATGCATATCCATCGTCTATAAAATTAGCTGGGATTCAGGGAGCCATTACGCAACAAAATACTATTTCAGAAAGAAGAGGAGTCATTTATTATCCAAGTCTTTAGAAAATAAAAATAAAAAGCAGACAAGGAGCTGAAACCTTTCTTCTCTAAGATAATAAACTACGCCTGGCTCCTGATCTGTACCCTTGGCTAACTCTGAGCACTTGCTTTTTACTTAGAGCTTTGCAATTTGATCCTTACTTTAATAATCCTTGTTTGCTGAAATCCAACGAACTGGAATAAAGTTTGCCAACTTTCCTTTTTAAGCAAATTCACTCATTAGGCTGGCTTTCCCAAATCTGCCAATCTACAGCAGTGCCTCTGCTTTCAGTGGCTCATTTGCATCTTATTTTCTTTCAGCAGCTATAACTTGTTGGAACATTTTCCATAAAGATAATTGCACATCAATCTCGACTTGCACAAACACCACAATCTGTGTGGTGATGAATGCGTATGGCTTATCGTAATAAACACTCTCTTCAAAGTCTTCAGGAGGGCTCGTGCTGATTTCTTCTTAGAACCACAATTTTTATGCACATTTTTAGGGGCAAAAAAAAAAAATCGTATTTCATTTTCAAATTAGTTTAAATTACAGAATTTTTCAGGTGCTGGAGTTTCTTTCTTTCTATCCTTTGATTCCCTCCTGGGACCCTCTGCTGGGAACTTCTACCAAACGAGAAAACACTCATGTTTTTCTAAGTACAAGGGCATTGCTAAGTTCTCTCTTTTGACACCGAAATGTTTCTTTAATTTACAACCCATTTTGTGAAACCAGCAATGATTTTTTTTTTCCTTGACTGCTTATAAGCCAACTTCAGATGTGAGAGTGATATACGTGTTGTTTTTATGTGAAGACTTGGGAAATGAGAAACATGGATTTGACTATCTTTTCTATCACCTATGAAACCTCTATGGGCCTCTATTTCCTGATCTGTAGGATCGATAAGGAAACCCTGGTGGCGTAGTGGTTAAGTACTACAGCTGTTAACCAAAAGGTTGGCAGTTCGAATCCACCAGGCACTCCTTGGAAACTCTATGGTGCTGTTCTACTCTGTCCTACAGAGTTGCTATGAGTCGGAATCGTCTCAACGGCAACAGATTTTTTTTTTTTTCCTGGTAGGAGAGATGATTAAACTAGACTGCACATGAACTATCCACCCCGCAGTGATGGCTCAGGAGCAGTTCATCTTAAAGACTATGATCCCTGGCAGATTTGACAAGGGTCACTGCCAAAGACACCCTGAGGATCCTAATGGCCTAGCACCATTGACCACTCTTGGCTAGTTCTGAACAATGGAAAAAAGCAGTCAATTGATTGTGTGTCACAAATGCTGTGAGCATAAGCCATATAAAACCAAACAAACATGCAAAATTCAAGTGGCACCTTCTTTTTCCAAATATTTACTGAAAGTTTAAGCAAAAAAAAAAAGTCATCCTCTCAGAAATGAGTACATAATAAAAATTGTTCTTGCAAAGAAATAGGTATTAAACTTCCTGATTTTTTTAAAAGTGTGATTTACAAATTTAAAAATGCACATAGATATTTTTATATTAGATAACTCACGTGCATAACAATTTGCTCACAATTAGATACATCTAACTTTCAGACTAAGATTTTATAGAATGAGGAACCTCAATAAATATCAAATAAAAAGACGAATTGATTCATAAAACACTTGCGGAATATTTATTACGTGCTAGGTCCTGGAGGTCCTAGAATGACCGATTTATTGTAGGAGGGTATGAAATTACTTTTATTTGAGAAACTTCAAAACATTAATCTGTATTTTTTTTTTCCTAGTATTGGCCAGGCAAAATGCACTTTGCCATAATTGGAGCATCTCATTCAATGCTCACAAATAACAACTATAACAGATAGTTTTCCAGTTTTCTCCATTTTACAGATGAGAAAAAGGAAGCTTAAGAAGATTAAGTGCCATGCCCAAAGGGCCCAAGTTAGTAAGCAGCAGAAATGCGTTTGAACCCTGATTTATCTGATTTCAGAGCTCAGGTTCATAACTACCTTACGCCCCAGCTTTCCGAAGACGCTGGCGGGAATGGAGGCTTTCTTTAAGGAGCACGGTGTCCTTCTCCAGGGACTGGTCCCTCCTGTAACATGTCCAAAGTACATGAGACAGTCTTGCTATCCTCGCTTCTAAGGAGCATTCTGGCTGTATTTCTTCCAAGACAGATTTGTTCATTCTTCCGTAAACCTGAAAAAATGTGGCTCTCAGCAGGAGGAGGCCCGGCAAGGTGTGAACATAATCAAAAAGGATTCAGAAGCGTGTGACAATTCCCTGGAAGGTAGCTTAGAAAAGGGCCTCGAATTTCTAGCAGAGAAGCTGACAAGAGCAAAATGTCCAGGAAGATTGGCCAGATGGGCTGATCATGATCTTTTGAGAGCTATGAACTTGCTGGGCGAGGCTGAAATCTTTCCAGAAGGCTGGAGAGTGTCCATAAGGCTGAAATTCCTAGACAAATGCCTCTCCAATATTTTGCTTGAGTAAAACTTGTTCTTAGTGTTTGGGATTTTTTTTTTTTAAGCAAAACAAAAAACAGTATGATCCCTGATTATTTTCACCACTGCATCTTTGTAGCTTTCTTAATCTAATCTGACATTATATTATAGTGATTCCAGAAAATAGAAATTACAGAAGTTATTTAAGGTAAATTGACCTTATCTCAAAGGAGTGAGCAATTACTCCCCCCCATTTTGTTTTTCAAATACTAAAAAACAAAACAAAACAAAACCTGTTGCCATCAAGTTGCTTCTGACTCATCGTGACCCTATAGGACAGCATAGAATTGCCCCATAGTGTTTCCAAGGAGTAGCTGGTGGATTCAAACCACCAGCCGCTTGATTAGCAGCCAAGCTCTTAACCACTGAGCCACCAGGGTTCCTTTTCAAATACATGAGTAGGTAAAAATGAAAATGTCCCATTCTTTAATGATAGAAAAATTGAGTTCTTTTTCAGAAAGAATTGTATTTCAATCCTTTCAAACTCAAGAATCATTTTTTTCTTGGAAAAGCATAACAAAACATACACCAAAGGGATCTTAGTGACTTGCAAGCAGTAGCATGGTGCTTTCTGTTTTGGTAAATGTGTAAATAATTTTAGGAGGTCAAAAGACACTATTTTATTTGCTACTTACCCCCAAAGAGGTCTTTGCCTCTCCAGATGAAAGGGAAGAAAACTTCACTGCAGGCCAAAATAAGTGTAATTCCCAATGCTACGAGAGCTTTCATTCTAAAATTAGAATAAATAAATAAAAACATATAAACAAACAGTGGAAAGTTCAATAGGAACTTTTTTTCCCCTGACATCTTGTTTGCTAGAGAGCTGTATCAACTCACTTCCCGCTGTTTCTACAGTGGTAACTGGCTCTCATAAGCTTGGACCTGGGGCTCTGGAAGGTTCTGAGTTTCCTTCTGAATCAAGAAAGCCTGGTGTGCACAACAGGCTATAGTGTTGAACAGGTAGAAACATCTATTAGGCCCAAATTATGTAAAAATTGATCTTTCATATTTGGCAAACATAGCTCGTACAAACCTATTTTGATTCATGAGAGAGAGAGATCCGTTGCCATCCAGTCGATTCTTACTCATGACAGCCCTATAGGACAGAGTAGAACTGTCCCATAGGGTTTCCAAGGAGCTGCTGATGGATTTGAACTGCCGACCTTTTGGTTAGCAGCCTAGTTCTTAATCACTATGCCCCCAGGGCTCCACCGATGTCAAATAATATAAAAGTTCCGGGAATAACTATTGGGACTAAAACACAAAACTATTTTCCCCGTAATGTATCTATGTAAAAAATAAATAATACTAGGAACTTAGCCCCTATAAACATGTTCAATAAAATTCTTAAATAGCTATTAAAAATCTTACAGCATTCTTTTTCCCACTTGAGAAATTATTTCAGAATTACCTCTCTGTTAAGACAAAGTAAAAGATTCAAAATTATTTCTACTTAAAAAATTTTTTTTCTTAACCTCAGACTTTCTATAGTTGTTTTAGAACCCCTAATTTTGTTAAACGTGATAGTGCTAACGAGTATATTCTGATGAGAATGTATTTCAATAAACTATGATCAACGATCTGACCTAACATGACTTAACAGGTCAGGCGCATTTGAGTTTAGATCGTTGAGAGCAGAAAAACCACCCATCAATCAGCTTTCTGCAGAGAAGGTACCCATAGTTGCCGTACAACTCAAATAATGGCCTTTCTTGGACCACTAGACAAGTTTCAATGATGAATTCTTTTAGAAAATGGAAAAATCAGAAGTTTTACAATCTGACCTTTCTTTCTCTTCTCAGCCAGGGAGGCGAGCTCACACAGTTTGGCACTTTACCTCCAGCTGTAAGTCTTCTGAAATGTGAATCTCAGTTACTTTCCCGGGACTTAGTTACCCACCATATAAACTGACTCTATGCTCTGATACCCACTCAAGCTGCTAGAAAATGAAGTGGCTTCTAGTGTTTGTGACAAGATGTTTGCCTCACGGTGTTGTGTTTGCATCGGGCTCCTCTGTTCCAGCTGGTGAGAACCAGGTGTTACATCATTGAGAGGTTCACCACGAGTTAAAAGGAAAAGAAAAGAAAATTTACGTAATGGCAAAGAAGAAACCAATGAAAATTGACCCTTATAATACTTGCATTTCTTTCTTTTGCTTTTCAGAGTTAAATATCTTATGGAAAAGAGTGTGTTACTCTTTGGAAGTACAATGAATTGGGTTCTTTTCCAGGGCCTACTACTGATTAACTTGGAGACTTGGGGCCAGTTATTTAGTGTCCCTGCACCCTCACTCTCCTTATCTCTAAAAGGTGCATAATAAGACATATTTCCAACTTTGATGGGGTGAATAAATGAACAATATATAGGAAGTGCCACCATCATACCCGAAAATGGTCCCGACTCCATCTTCAATATGGACCCATTCAAAGAGGCACAGCCAAGCCTGAGAGCTGCCTAAAATGAAGATCGCAGAGACTCTATTTTAAAAGTTGAAAGAGAAAACATTCTCATGGTTAATCTGCCTTTAGGTAATGTATCTTCACAGGAAAATTATCAAACTAACATGTTTTCAATGATTTTTCCAGGCTAATGGTAATGTCTTTTCATTATAACTTCATTCCAGTTGTATTTTAATCAGAGACATTGAACCTCTTCATTTTCCATGTCTTTTGAGTTTCTACTTGAAAATCATCTTTCTCCTTCTTCTCCTCTTTAGCATTTATTCAAATGTTACTGATAATTCCTCTAGGAAAGCTCAGATTAAATCCTAAAACATTATCAAAGGAATCTGAATATTATCCTGTAGGTTAGGAGATAACTTGAAGCATAAGAACATGATGCTTAGTGCTAGAAAGATCCACCTGAAGGTACCCTAGCAAATTAGTTGGAAGACATATAAAAATAATGTAGAAAATCAGTCAAAAGTTATAATAATTAATTCCATCATGAAATGTTAAGAAATGTCACTGAGATAGGAAAATTTGTGATAGAGAAGAAAAAGATTTGGTGGCTCTTTTAAATGAAAATCAACATGACTTGATAATTACAATGGGGAGCAAAAGAAAAGGATAGAGCTTGGGGTGGCTCAAACATCTTCAGTTTGATGAGCTGAGTGCAAGATACTCCCATTTACTGACTCTGGGAATACTGGAGAAGGAGAGAAAGTAGGTTTGAAAAATACAAATGAAGAGGTAATTTTTTTTTCCAGTTTGGGTATCAAATTTGAGGTACAAGTCATACGTATAGGGAGGGAGCTATAGGCATTTGGATATACACTTTTGGAACTTTGGGTAGAGGCTGAGTTTGAAGAAAGACATTTGAGAATTATCAATATATGGTGGAACCCTGGTGGCAAAGTGGTTAAGAGCTCAGGCTGCTAACCAAAATGTTGGCAGTTCAAATTCACCAGCCGCTCTTGGAAAACCTATGGGGCGATTATACTCATTCCTACAGGGTTGCTATGAGTCAGAATCAACGTGACAGCGCAAAACAACAACTATATATGGTAAAAACCAAAACCCAGTGCTGTCAAGTCAATTTTGACTAATAGCAACCCCATATGATGATATATGGTAGCTGAACGTAAATAAATAGTATCATTTAGTGAAGAAATGCAGATTGTAAAGACATGCTGATCAAGAAAAGAATAGTCAGGAATACCAAAACTAAGGAGTGGCTCCCACAAAGGTGTTCATGTCCTAACCCCCGAACCTGTGAGTGTGTTGCTTTACATGGAAAACGGAACTTTCCGGATGTAATTTAGTCAAGGGTTTTGATGTTGGGAGATTATCCAGGATTATTCAGCAGACCCAATGTAATCACGAAGGTACTTATAAGAAGGAGGAAAGAGTCAGTTGGGAAGAGAACAGCAATGTGAAATTGGACTAGGAGCCAAGGAATGCCATCAGCTTCCAGAAACTAGAAGATGCAAGGAGGAATTTCGCCCTTGAGGTTCCAGAAGTAACAAGCCCTCTGACACTTACATTTTAGTCCTCTAAGTGGCACCTCGGTTAAGAGCTATGGCTACTAACCAAAAGATTGGCAGTTCGAATCCACTAGCTACTCCTTGGGAACCCTATAGGGCAGTTCTACTCTGTCCTATAGGGTCACTATGAGTTGGAGTCAACTCGACGGCAATGGGTTTGTTGGTTGGAAGGCTGTTTTTGGATTTATGGCCTTCAGAACATGAAAGACTTGTGTTGTTTTAAGCCCCAAAGTTTGTAGTAACAAGTTACAGCAGCAAAGGGAAATTGATATAGAGTGCGTGAAAAGATATGGAGAGGGATATTCAGAAAGATGGATGGAGAAATATGAGATAGCATTGTTCAAATATTCAAGTCAGAGTTTGAAGAAGATCACAGTATAAATGCAAATTAAAATAAAGACCAGAATCTACTTTTCATCTGTCAGAATGAAAATGAATAGAATAGCCAATATCTAAAATAATCAGAAAAATCCAGTGTTGAAGAGAACATGCCTGGGGAGAGGGATTCACATACGTCTCTCAATGGTGGGAGGCTACACTGGCACATCACTTCAGGGGGACAATTGCGTAACATCTCTTATAATGTAAGATGCTCTTAGCTTCTGACCCAGTACCTTGTTTAGAAATGTATCTATCATTTAGGAATACATATTTTCAGCTAGGTTACATTAGGAGTTTATTTTTAAATTAGTTGAACAAAATAAGGAATGTACCAAGAAAAAGGAAGACATGTTATATAGAAAAGTTCAAAAGATAAGTGGAGCAAAGATCCAGAATGACAGCTTTATAGCAGAACTCAAGTGTAGTTTATCCATTTCTGAAAAGGACAGAGGACTATGAAGAGGATAGTTCTACAGGAGAGGAAAAAGTCTACATGAGAGAAAATATGACTGAGAAAATAGGTAAACTTAAGGAGATAGTACATCATGGACTGGAAGAATAACAGGGAGGCAATAAGAGCTTTGGATAAAAGATAAAGCTCTCCTAGGAAATAATACGCCACACAGGGAACAAAGGGTCCAATTTAGAACAGGAAGAGAGCAGGTTTCACAAGTAAGATTGCAATGTATTTCAGGCAATAAGCTCAGTAGGAAAGAGGGAAATATTAGGGATATGATCAAGAAAGAATACATTTCTTCTTCCAACGAGGGGAATAAAAAAGCTCCAAAGAAAGCCAAAACCTTCAGGAAACACATAGCACAAATATGAAGCAAAGTGAAATCTGGAGAGGAGAAATGGTGGCACGTTAAAAGCAGAACTCACCTGAGTAAGTGGCACAAGCTCCTTGCTACAAGGTCCATGGAAAAAACAGCAACAAAAAAGACAAAACACCTCAATTGTTGCACAGCATTTGGATCAAGGGATCAATTCTTGGATGGCTGAAACGTTAAAAAATATTGGTGACTGATTTCAAACTTTCCTTATCGACTTATAAAAAAAGAAAGATGGAAGATCCAGTTACATTTATAGTATAGAACTGAAATTGTGTTAACCTTGACAATATGAAGACAAAATAGAGCTGATAGATTTGGGCGAGGGGAAGGGAGGAAGAGATATTGGATGGAAGAATACAGGTATAACTTTATTAAACTTATCAAGCTGAGAGTTAATAAATTCTGCCTATGAATGACAGAACAAGAAATAAAGATTCAAGCATGTTTTTGAAAGATACAAAGGGAACCAAGTAATGAACTGAAAATAGAGTTAGGAGACAGGTATGGAAGAGAAGCTATGGTGTGATAGCAGGGAGTCAGTAGATAATGTAGATAAGAATTGTATTCACTGATATGAAAGTAACTACTAAAAGAAAAAAGAACATTAAAGTGTTTGCTTATGAAAAGTCAGATTGTGCTGTTGAGTTGGAGCAAGAGGCTATAGCTTTTCATTATAAGGGCTTGTGTATTACCTGATTTTTAGAAACAGAATATTTTATTTTCATAAAAAATGATTGCAGTGCAATGGATTTTCTATTATAGGGCCTTTTTGGCCGCAGGTTTGTAATTCTCCCAAAATGACTGGTCAGACCACAACCAGCCAAAGGATTGGTCAGTTTGCTATCTGAATAAGCAGCTTGCGAGGGATTGATTGGTTCGCTATCTACATAAACGGCTTAGAAGGAATTACCGGGTTCACTATCGACCTTTACATGAATTGGAGCCCTGATAGCGCACAATGGTTGACAGGTTGGTGCTATAGGCAGTTCGAATCCACCAGCAGTTCTCCTCTGTCCTATAGGGTTGCTATGGGTCAGAATCCACTCAAGAGCAATGGGTTTTGTTTTTACATGAATTTGCTGCCACCCCCCACCCCCGCCCATTAGCTGACCTTTATCCATATTGGCAGGGAAAGCCCCACCCAGTCTGACCTTTACCACAATTGGCTAGAAGGCCCACTCGGTGACTGATAAAAATCCTGTAACACGAAGGCTCAGCTGGGGTTTCCAAATGGTTGACAGTCAGGAGAGGAATTTGTCCTTTGGACTTGGGGCCCTGTGCTGAGCACCTCCTAGAAAAGCTGTGATACCTTTTGTGAGCTGTAACACCGAAGACCAAGAGAAATGGTAGAAAACACAACAGAGCCCAGTGGCACAGAAATGTTGGCAGCAGTGCAGAGGCAGGGACCAGGAGACCAGCAGACTGTGGCAATGAGCAGTGGACCCACGAGTAGAGCTGAGCACCTCCGGGCAGAGGGTTGCCAACAAAGCTGGGCACCTCTGAGTAGGAGATGCACAACAGAGCAGAGGCTGGGGCTACACGGTATACCAATTGCTGCAAATTGGTTTTGCCTCATGAACTGTTGTAATGGTGGCCTAAACCTGGCACTGGCCCAGGATTATTGTGAAGCTGCTGGTTGAGAGCTGGCCCAGTAAGCACAGGGGGCCAGAGTGGGCCAACCGCCCCCCCCCCAAAAAGAAAACCCATAGAGAGAGAGAGAGAAAACATAGTCACAGGGCACCTGATCAGACGGCACGTCTGCTGAGAGAAAGAGAGAGACACCTGCTGACACCTGGTCCACAGCGTGCCTGCCCAGTGACACAGAAATGGACAGGGGTAACTTAGGAAGGGTGAGTGGGCCCCCTTTTAAGCATAAGTGAGTTCCTCCCCTATGATGCTAAGTGGGGTACTCATAGGGGAGGAGGGAATTGATTCACCTCAAATTTCTTTCTGTTGTTTACTCTTTGCTTTCTGTCAGTAATCTGTTCTTGTTTTTTACTGTTTACATTCTATAAATAATAATGAGTTTCAACTGCCAACACTGTGTAAGTGTCTTGTGTGTATGACCCAATCAAATCGTACAGGAGAGTCCTCATCCCAGCAGTCTTACTGTGCATGTGATTTTGAGGCAACAGTTCAATGATTTCTCTCTTTTTGCCTCTGAAGAAGAGTAACAGAAGGAGGAAGGGGATAAGATTTTCTTTCCTGGGCCAAGGAAGAACAATCATCTGGATATTTCCAGCAGGAATGTGAATTTAAGTCAAATAGTTTGGAGCTAACACCTATAAAAAAAAAATAAACATAAATCCAAATTAGAGTTCATTTTTAGATAGCCAAACTTCAGAGCACAACCACTAAAGCACAGTTGGTACTCCTGCACCTGGACCCCACATTCAGGACTACCTAACTCAGGGAGCAGGGCAGCCAGAGGGGTGCTCCACAGGCTCTCAGATGAGGGACGGCTCCTGCTCTGCTGCCTTCCCTTGGGTCAGGCACATTTATTTGGGCAGGGAGAAATTTTAGAAAAGTGGAAGAGAGATTGTATGGTAGCAAGAGAAACTCAGAATGAGAAATTTGCCAAAGGCCACAGAGGGAGGATCACTAGATAAAATACAGGACACCTGGTTACGTTCAGATAAAAAATAATACTTCAGCATAAGTATGTCCCATGTAATACTTGGGTATACTAATACTCAAAAAAAATAATTATTTGCTGTTTTTCAGAAATTCACATTTATCTGGGTACCCTGTATTTTTATTTGCTAAATCTGACAATCCTACCATAGCCAGTGGTCAAGAGAAGACCTAAAGTCAAGACTTGTTCAATGCACGTTGTCATGCCTTAACTTTCAATCTTGCCTCACTCAACTTTTTCTCACGATAACCCTGCCAAAGAGGTAGGCCACAGGCTACTGATCCTAACTCAGTAGTGGACCAACTGACTTTTAGAGATATTTGTCTAGACATCCTTGGTAATCTCAAGCCCAGGAGTTTCCAAGACTTAGCTTCATCCGGTTCCTACTGGACTGGCTGAGGACACGATACTGCTCATTCAGGTCATTGGATATTTGACTTCTTCCTCATTTAACTTGCTGCATAAACATTCTTTAAAGAGTATTTCATTCTTAAAACCTCCAGCTCTTTTTCTCAGCCAAACCACTATCTATTTCCTAGAACTATAGCAGGCAAAAAGCAACTCTCCATATTTACTGAGGCATAGATTCAATTAGATATTTTAAATTAAAAACAGAGGTGGTCGGAGTTTTGTAACTGAAGCAGCAATCACTCTTGCAATAGACTAATAAAAAAGCCTCATGAGAAGGGACACGGCTGTTGGCTCAGCTGTTGAAAGTTTTTGTGCTCAAAAAATAAAGCAGTTCCTCTCCGCCCACTAATGCTTGTAGTCCAACAACCAGTGGCTTCGATATCATGGAATATTTTTGTCCTCCTTTAAGGGTGCTGACACTTCAGTTTCCAAATATAACTCTCCAGTTACAGTATCTTGCTTTACTTCTTCTGGAAGTCCTTCTAACCTCCTCGGAAGCTCTCTAAGGTAGAAGCTGGCCTGGAGATTCATATCTGTGCCATGGGGAAATGGTGCCTGCAGTCCTGATTTCCCCAAAGGTATTGAGGTTCTGTATGTGCTCCAACAGCCACGGGTGTGTCTTTCCATAACCTGCTTCTGCCCACAGAGTAAATTGCAAAGTCAGAGTCAATGAAAGCCATAGATTAATTTGTGTGGTTTCTAATACATTTTTATGAGCATAGCGAGGTGCTTGGTATTTGTTAGACGTGGAATAAAAACCAAACCCATCATTGTCCAGTTGATTCCAACTCACAGAGACCCTACAGAACAGAGTAGAACTGCCTCATATGATTTCCAAGGCTGTAATCTTTACAGAGTTACAGCCCTGGTAGAGAAGTGGTTAAAAGCTCAGGCAGCTAACCAAAAGGTCAGCAGTTAAAATCCACCACCTGCTCCTTGAGGTAGTTCTACTCTGTCCTATAGAGTCGCTATGAGTCGAAATCGACTCAACGGCTCACAGCAACAACAACAATCTTTACAGAAGCAGGCTGTTACATCTCTCTCCCACGGAGTGGCTGGTGGTTTCAAACAAAGCGTTTAACCACTGCAGCACCAGGGCTCCAGAAGTGGAATGTTGTTGTTATTGGGTGGCATCAAGTCAATTCTGACTCATAGTGACCCTATAGGACAGAGTAGAACTGCCCCATAGGGTTTCCAAAGAGCAGCTGGTAGGTTTGAACCGCTGACCTTTTGGTTAGCAGCCGAGCTCTTAACTACTACACCACCAGGGATCCAGCTGTGCCTAAAATAATCTAGCTTACAAGCCGGAAAAGCCCAGGCTTAAAAGGTGTAAAGCAAGAAACATACATACATTTTTAGATGGAATATCTAGAAACCTAATAGGACTAAAATTTAGTGGAAGAAAATTTGACTCTTTAGAAAAATTAGATTACACTCCAGCCAGCTCTATGGAATTATACTTGTGGAGTTAATAAAAAGCATATAATTTGGTCAGAATCAGAACTCACCTCTTAGATTTTTGTGCTTGTAAATGGTCATTGTAATGGACCATCTCATGTCCTTCACACACTATTTAGTCCAGACAAAATGTTCACACTGAGTTGGTCCAGAAATAATCCTTTCTTGAATAATTATTAGGGAGCTATATGATTACAGGATATTATCTAACGTGTGGTTTTTCTGTCCATTAACACAGTTTTTGAGCACCTAATATGTAAAAAAAAAAAAAAAAAAGTTTTTTTTTTTTTTTAATATGTACGCAGAGCCCTGGTGGCACAGTGGTTAAAAGCTCGGCTGCTAACCAAAAAGCCAGCGGTTTGAATCCACCAGCCACTCCTTGGAAATCTTATGGGACAGTTCTACTCCGTCCTATACCCGCTGCCATCGAGTTGATTCCGACTCATACCGATCGATAGAAGTCGGAATTGACTCGAGGACAACAGGTCTTTTTTTTTAAATATGTGTAAAGCAGCCTGTTACACTTGGGTCTTGTTCTCAAGGAGCAGAAACTATTTTGCATTAACATGAGAGGATTGGGATTTAGGTCAAGGAAGGTGGGGCAAGGAGAATGACAGAGCTAGAGTACCAGTAACTGCAGACTTCAGCAACAGAAAGGGGACTGAGAAAGAAATTCAAGTCTTTTGAATTGTGTTACTGTTTATCATGGCGTTGCTGGCGTGTAGGGTAGGGACATGGAGCAGAGCGCCCACAGGTCCTGCTCTGCGGAGCCTGGGCTAATCCCTGCAATTAGGGCCTTAGGGCTCCATGTAGCGCAGAGTGGGGAGGAGGGTCCTGGGGAACGTGGAGTTCCTACTCAGTTAAGTTAGAATGTTAGAAATGTTACCCAAAGGTTTTCCTGTAAAAATAAATTTGAGTTACTTTCTATCTCTGAAGCTCCAACTGCATAATGAAGCAGGCACTAACATAGCCTGGAAGTGGAGATGAGACGTGTACATAAATCATTATAATACAAAATACAAAATAGAAAGTGATAAATGCCATACGAGACAGATAAAGAGCTATGGAATGTCAGGATAGAGGGAAATTACTTACAGCTGGGAGGAATCAGATAAGACTTTATATTAAAGGTGGCACTAGAATTAGACCATGAAAACTAGGTAGGATTTGAATCTACAGCAGATAGTGACAACAACAAGAACAACAACACGTGAGCACTTATGTGATAGGCACTATACTGATAGCTTCACATACGCCATCTGCTTCAGTGAAGCAGGAACAGTTCTATGAAGCAGGTATTAGTGTTAATAGGACTATTATGGCCACTTTACAGATGAGGAAAGTGAAACTTAGAGAAGGAGCTTGCGAGGTCACAGAACAAGTAAATGTAAAGCTAGTCTTTGCACTCTGGTCCCCCGGCTTTAATCATTGGGCTGAGAACCACCTGGGAGGTCATGGAAAACAGGGATGGAGAATTTGAAGCCAAACACTGGAGACTGGGCTCTATCTTAGACAAAATGAGAGGCAGAAAGTTTTTAGGAGGGAAGCAGAAGTTATACTTTTGGAAAATCAGGGCAAGCGCTGTAAGTAGGACGTGCTGGAAGGAGACCAGCCAGCAAGCGGATTGTACAGGAGTGTTGACGTAGTTCAGGTGGGAGGCCACGGGCGCTGGAGCAGAAGACTTGGCACTGGAGCAGAAGAGGACTTCATGGCAGATTAAATGGGGGCTGGGGGGAAAGAGTGAAGAGAAATAGATCAGCTCTCAGCGGACGTGGCTTCTCTGGTTCTGATTTTCTGGCTGCTCTTTCTTCATCCTTTGTACCACTGGTACACTGTCTAATATCAGTCTTTTTTTCTTCTGCTGCCCAGTAAGCCAGTTTCTCCTCTCTCTTCTCTCTTAGAAAATGTACTTTCTGATGTCCTGGACCCTCTCTGTGCCTTTTCAGCCTTCCACTTCTCAGGGTCCAGAGTTTGACACTAGAAATAATAGGACTTTAATGTCAGGAATATTGACCATAGTCCTAGAGCTGCTTCTTCCTAGCTGTGTGTCTTTGAGGCCATTACATAAACTCTTGGTTTTCTTCTTCAGAAAATGTAATGACTACCTTGTAGATTTGTTGTGAATTTACACACACACACACACACACACACACACACGAGGAGCATTGTACATGATACAAGGTAAGCAAACTACAAGTAAGAAAAACATTTGTTATCATACTCTGTTAACCTCCAGGATCCTTTCTGCAGTAGCTCCTCTGCCCTTCTCCTGAGCCCTGTCCTTCTCTATCCCGCCCAGTTTTTCTGCATTTCCTGACTTTAGGCACGCCTCCTGACTAGCAGCCTTGTGTCTGCAATTGTCTCATTGGAGCGTCCTCCTTGTAACAGGAAAGCAGCTTTAATAGAGTGTATATACTTGATGGAAACCCTGGTGGCGTAGTAGTTAAGTGCTACGGCTGCTAACCAAAGGGTCTGCAGTTTGAATGAGCCAGGTGCTCCTTGGAAACTCTGTGAGGCAGTTCTACTCTGGCCTATAGGGTTGCTGTGAGTCGAAATTGACTCGACGGCACTGGATTTTTTTTTTTTTTTATATATATATATACTTGATTGGGAGTCCCTGGGCAGTGCCAATGTTTAAGTGCTCCACTGTTAACAGAAAGCTTGGCGATTCGAATGCACCCAGAGGCAACTCAGAAGAAAGACCTGTTGATCTACTTCTGAAAGGTCACAGCCACTGACAAACCTGTGGGATGCCATTCTATTCTGAAAAACACGGGGTTGCCGTCAGTCAAAATTGTCGCAATGGCAACTGGTTTTTATACACTCATATGGAAAAGTAAAACTCAATACTTAAGGCCATCTTAAAAGAAGAAAGAGTTGGTTAACTTTGTCTTCTATGAATTAAGAAATATCATGTAAAATCAACGTACTTGTATTGCGATTTTTTTTTTTTTCTTTTTGGTAAGCTGGGTGCCAATAAACTATTCATCAGAACGGGAAAATCTGATTAGCTGAATTCTTTGATAAATGCAAGCTCACTAATATTCATATAATTACAATTAGGACATGCTAAAGAGTATTTTACCTCTTGATTCCTCCCATCAAAATGAAATTTTTCTCCCTTGCAAATCTTTTGGGTTCTCTGTCAGATGACAAAGCTCGTAGCATACAGGAGCAACGGAACCAGCACTGAAGTGGACTCACTGCCTTTGACTGTAATGGATAGAGCGGCCAGGGGTTGAGTCTAAGCCCTACTCACCTCAGCATATGTGACAGATACATGAAAACTGTCTTAGTTGTCTGGTGCTGCTACAGTAGAAATACCATAGGTGGATGGCTTTAACAAACAGAAATTTATTCTCTCACAGTCTAGGAGGCTGGAAATCCGAATTCACGGTTCCAGCTCCAGGGAAAGACTTTCTCTCCCTGTCAGCTTTGGGGAAGGTCCTTGAAATCAATCTTCCCTGGTCAAGGAGGTTCTCAGCACAGGGACCCCTGGATTCAAAGGACAGGTGCTCCTGGCTCTTCTTGCTTGCCGATAAGGAGGTCCCCCATCTCTCTGCTCACTTCTCTCTTTTATATCTCAAAAGAGATTGACTCAAAGTACAAACTAATCTTGAAGATTGAGTCCTGTCTCATTAATATAACTGCCACTAACCCCACCTCATTAATATCATAGAGGTGGGATTTACATTAACATGTAGGAAAATCACTTCAGATGACAAAATGGTGGACAATCACACAATACTGGGAATTGTGGCCTAGCCAAGTTGATATACATTTTTGGGGGACACAATTCCAACCCCAGCAAATAAATTCATTTTTTAAAGTGTATGCCTGACACTTCCTTTTTTACTTGTATTACCGTGTGTGTGTGCATGTGTGTGTGTGTGTCTGTGTGTGTGTATGTGTACGTATGTTGTTTGTTTATGTATAAATCCCTGGAAATTAGGTTTTTTTTTTTTTAAAGAACGAATGATACTGATTGGCGGAGACTACGGAGGCAAGGGCTTAAACATAGCAATAATGGTAAGACTGGCACAGGACCGGGCAATGTTCCATTCTGTTACACGTAAGGTCATTGGGAGTTAAAGCTGACTGGACAGCACCTAACAACAACAATAAGGGGACAAGATACAAGCAAACATGGTACCATGAATTGGATCCTGGAACTGAAAAAGAACATTAGTTGAAAAACTGTGGAAATCAGCATGAACTCTGCAGTTTAATTGATAGTATCATATCAGTGTTAATTTCTTAGTTTTGATAATTGTACCGTGGTTATGTAGAACATTAACATTGAAGGGAGCTGGGACTCTCCGAACTATCTATCTGGGACTCTCCAAACTATCTTTTGACTCTTAAGTAAATCTAAAATCAATTTAAAATTAATGAAAAAATAAAATCCCCTGATTAAACTTAATTAACTTTCCCTATACAATTTGAAGACTTATTTAGGTTTGTTAAAACCCAAGCTTAGGTCAGTTAGGTAATTTGCCAATTCATGTAAGTTAGACAAAACAGGGACATATATAGAATGCTTTCATCTAGCCTAAATTCGATAAATGAATTTGGAATTCTCTCTCACCCCATAAAAAGCTCCCTAGGTAGCAATGACAGTTTCAATAGCTGAGATGTTCCCGAGTATGAAATGGAGCCTTGAGTCCCTGATTACCTCAGTCTGTCTCAGTTTTCATATATTTTTCTTATTGTGAGCATCTTGCTGTATCATTTTAGTGGATTCTAGTATTAAAGGATTCATATTTTTCATACAATGTAGCCCCTAAACACAATCCAACGTCTATATCTGGTGCACAACTAAAGAAACGCCAATTTGTTTCAACATTGCTGGAAAAACTGGCTTTGAACCTGAGAAGAGACCGTCTGCTAATCTCCAAGGTGGCTCATAAATACACCTATCCAGAAGCATTCACTTTATGGGTGATTAAAGATACTTCCTAGGATAATTCTGACCGTAAGGGAATTCTTCCTGTAACGTTAACACCCTCTCTGGGCTGATTTCAGACCCTAACCTAGCAGTGCAATGCGATACCACTATGCTTTTTAATTTCTATAATATGCCAATGACATAAAGCAGGTCTCTTGACCTGGGGATTCCAAGTCATCCGGGGAATACCATATACCAACCCACGAGCCATTTTCTTTGCAAGGGGTTAAACTGTCTTGCACTTTGGACTTTTAATCACATTCTACTGAAAGTGGAAATTTCCCTTTAATGTAGACATTACGAAGTCTTCACGACAAAGAAAAGTAGTAAAAGCAAGGAAGTTAATGAGAAATGTACGTATCAGTGATGAGTTTCTTCTTCCTAGAGTCACATTTTCTCAAGTCTCTGACTTACATAGCATATGGTGTATGTGTGTACGATGACTGAAATAGTGGCAGTTTTTTATGTTATAAAATCCAGGTTCTGCTTTTGAATCACTGTGACTCTAAGCACCTCCACCCACATCCGCTGATCTACTTGGTATTTTTCTTGAAAACAAGAGATTGAGCAGATGGATAGGTTTCTGTGATTCTTTGGCTGTTGACATTGACAATGGTGTGACGCATATACATTCACTCCAACTTCCAGGAACATATGACTTTAATTGGATAATTCATAAGTCAAAATCAAGGGGTGTGTTACATATATATTTTTAATTTCTTCATGAAATATGTGGTACATTCTCCCTGGCCGCTCTGTGCCACTAGTGACTAACCGATCTAACTCGTTGATTTTGCTGACCCAGGGTTGATCCTGAACCCATAAATAAGTCCTTGAATACCTGTTCTGACACATTGCAGCTTCCTGAGGTAGGGTGAGGGTACCTTCCACAAATGATGAAATAGAAGCCTGGTTGAGTGAACTGGCCAATATACCAGGCTGTTCAGCTCCATCAACAACTGTTTACTTCACTGGAAGGGAAACCAATCACAGAGATAACTTGGCTAACATGATTTAAACAGTTAATTAAGTAAAAATGCTCTAACACGTTATGTGCACACACAGCCTCAGATATCAGCTCAAATAACATAAAGGTGGTATGTTTGTACAGAACATGAAATATCAGTGGGTAGCTGTTCCTGGCATACAGGAACAACAGGTTCTTGGATATCCGTGTGGTCAAGTGACCCTTCACTATTTGGCAAAAGAACATTCTGTGCCTTTGACGTCAGTCCACTCAAGCAGTGTGTGTGCCTCTTTTAGTTGCTCTGTGAAGTGTGAGGTACCCTGTGTTCTACCTAAGAGACTTCTAGTAGTTTCTGAGTAATGGGGGGTCACTCCATACAACATTCTCATTAGGAGGGTTGAGAATATCACAGGGTTAAGCAAACACTAGAATACAGTGGAATTCTGGATCTTAATTCTTGGCATTTGTGTAGTGCTTTTTAAAGTTGTAGTGGGATTCATCTTTTTAACGTTATTCTGAAGGTGAACTTGTCAAACAAATGTAATCTTCACTAAGATAAGGGACATAAAAGGATTCCATAACTGCTCCTGTTTTTTTTATTTTAATGAATTTAAATTGCTAAAGGGGATCATAGAAATATTAATGAATGTTAAAGAGCCTACTATGTTCATTGCTTTTAAGTGGCAACACTGGCTTCTATCATTGGCATGTGGGGCATTTTAGTTAATTAAATATTCTAATAACCTGACTTTTATATTGTACACTCAGAATACTGATATTTGATTAATTGTTGTTGTTTTTAGGTGCCATCGAGTTGGTTCCGATTCATAGGAACTGTATGTACAAGAGAACAAAACACTGCCCAGTCTCGCTCCATCCTCACAATCGTTGCTATGCTTGAGCCCATTGTTGCAGCCACTGTGTCAATCCACCTCATTGAGGGTCTTCCTCTTTTCCACTGATCCTATACTTTACCAAGCAAGCATGATGTCCTTCTCCAGGGACCGATCCCTCCTGACAACATGTCCAAAATATGTAAGATGCAGTCTTGCCATCCTTGCTTCTAAGGAGCATTCTGGTTGTACTTCTTCCAAGACAACTTGATTAATTATGACCTATTTTTATTAAATATATGACTTTTCCTGAAATGCCTATATTAAATGTTTAAAGAATATATAGAAAAGGGAATGGCTTGGGAAATTTTTAAAATAAATGTGACTTTTAAAAAATAAGTAAACTTTTCGGTTTTTGTTAACAGATGCGTAATGGAGATTATCTGATTGGTCAGTCTGCAAAAAAAAAAAAAAAAGGATACAATAATAGAATTCTTTTGAAAAGTATTTGATTAATTTTCAATTGTCTTTGAAAGCCCCAGACCATGCACCTTTTCTCAATGTTCAGGATAAAATATTCTCTAAATTCAAATAAGGACAGCTGATTATTCCTACCCCCTCCCCAGTACAAATCTCGAACAGAATCAGGACCACACATGAGGATTCTTGGAACTTAAAATGTACTTTGTTGACGTAATATCTTTCTAAGGATGCTGTGGAGTCCTGGTGGCGCAGCGGTTAAGAGCTCAGCTGCTAACCAAAAGGAGGGCAGATCGAATCTACCAGCCACTCCTTGGAAACCCTATGGGGCAGTTCTACTCTGTCCTGCAGGGCTGCTATGAGTCAAATCAACTCAACGGCAATGGTTTTTTTTTTTTTTCCTTTTTAAGGATAGTTGGAAAGCAATGGTTCATGTGTGATTTGTTGCTATTAACATAAATAGAAATTAAAACCCCAAAATATGTCTGATGGAAATGTGTCTTTTAAAGTTTCTGAAGAGGATACAGATATGTTGCTATGTTTTCTCCACAAATCCCTGCAGTATTAATGCATTGCACGTCTTCCACCACATGATGACCTGTGTTTTCCTTTCAGTGCCAGTGACGTATGTCTCTCAATCCCCACACCAGTAGCAAAGCAAATTTTTCACTTAATATGTATTTGTGAAATGGGGGGGGGGAGCAGGCAGGTGGTGACTAAATAAACTGTGATGCGGCTTCTAGGCTATGATTTTCCCAAGACAACGTGGTCGGAATGATTTACTTCCTTTGGTAAGTTTCCTGACTACAGATGTAAGGCAGTCTCATCCCATTGTGCCTTAACCATCTGACGCTGCTGTAACAGAAATGCCCCAACTGGATGGCTTTAACAAACAGAAATTTATTCTTTGACAGTCTGGGAGACTAGAAGTCTAAACTGAGGGTGCCAGCCCCGGGTAAGTCTTCTATCTCTGTCAGCTCTAGGGGGAAGATCTTTGTCATCAATCTTCCCCTCACCTAGGAGTTTCTCAGCTCAGGGACCCCAGGTCCAAAGGACCCACTCTGCTTCCAGCTTTTCTTTTTAGTGGTATGAGGTCCCCTTCCTTTCTGCTGGACTCTTTCATATCTGAAAAGAAATTGACTCAAGATACAACCTAATTCTGTAGATCCAGTCCTGCCTCAGTAACATAACTGCCTCTAATCCTGCCTCATTAACATCACATAGGTTGGGATTTACAACACGTAGGATAATTACATCAGATCACATAATGGTGAACAACCACACAATACTGGGACTATGGCCTAGTCAAGTTGACACACATTTTTGGAGAACACAATTCAATCCATAACACAGTCCAAAGCTCTAGGACTCTCAGTTAGTTTTCACCTTCCACCTGCCAATAGCAGAAAGGCTACTCATGGTTCTATTCCTGAAAGAAAAATGACTCTGTTCTTTGAAAGAGGTTGCTAAAGTCATGATGCACAGAATAACATTTCTATTTCACAGCAGTGTTGTTACAATATAATGAAATGGGAGCTGCTCTCACATTTAAAAGCTCTGTAAAGCTCAAGGTACTGCTACTGTAAACAGGAGTAGATTAGGGTTTGTGTCATTGTATTCCTCAAGGATGATGGGGCTCCAAGCGAGTTATGATAAATTCAACCCAAACCATGTCTGCAAACAGAAAAGGAATTGATTTGTAAGTTTTATCAAGTATGGAGAAGTGCATTTTTGAGATAAACTGTTCACATGTGTTAAATCAGAGAGTCACAAAGAAAGAGTAAAAAATAACACAATGTCCCTAGAAAAAGGAAAGAAAAATACCGGTATTTTTAAAGAAATGTTATATTACTAAAGCCAAGACTCAGCCAGGTTCAGAATTTTGAGTTAATATAAAAGGCTCTGGAATCCAGACATATCAGAATGCATAGCTTTCCTTGCCAATTGTAATTCTCTGATCGGTGTGGTGAGAGCCAATACAGGCACTTGAGTGATTTCTAGAGGAGGATGTGAATATCCCCACATAGATCCTGACGTCAAGCAGAGTCTCCCCAGGAAAGGTGACGAGAGGTCTATTCTTTTTGAATTAGAGGCCTCGTTTACATGAGGGCAAAGCAGTCAGATCGATCAATTTAGGGAAACGACAAAACAAAACAAAGCCAAAATTGGGTATTCAGTGTTGTTTTGACTAAGTTACAGTTTGAGACGACACATATTCTCTTTCTAGTTAGTTCTGGGGATGTATTATCACAAGAGTTAAAAAAAAAAATTCAAAGACATAAAAATAAAAACATGGAAGTCTAACTTAGAATACATTCCAGTTCATTTGTTTTTTTTTTTTAAATACTGGATCAATAAGATAAATGACCTGTATATATTATTGGGTTCAGTAGATAATTACTGAACGTCTCTTGAGGGCCAGGTTCAGTGCTTGACAGATACTAACATGAATAAAATGCACTCCCTCCCTTTATGAAAGCTGTAGTCTACTTAGGAAGACAAATAAGCTAATCATTTTGCAGAAGTTGATAAGTTACTATTAAAATTCTGGGCATGATGCTGTGAGAACACACAAGAGGGCTCCTAACCACCTGACATGATGCAGAGAACTTTCAGGGGGAGATGTATGTGAGAAGGGAGCAATCTTGGAGAGGGGAGAGCATTCTAGTTAAAGAAAACAGCAGGTAGAAGGTGCAGAGATAAGTTGATGTTGTTTATTATTCTGCTGATAATGTGTAGAAAAGCCTGGCATATATTAAAACAAAACAAAACAAAACATTGCTGTCCAGTCAATTCCAACTCACAGAGACCTGTAGGACAGAGTAGAACTGCCCCATAGAGTTTCCAAGGAGAGCCTGGTGGATTCAAACTGTCAACATTTTGGTTAGCAGCTACGCCACCAGGGTTTCCACATTAGCACTTAAAAAATGTTTGCAGGATGGGTGGATGGATGGATGGGTAGATGGATGGGTGGGTGGGTAAAAGACTAAGTGGAATGAATGAACTAATAGATGAAAGAATGGTATGTTGAAGAAACTGACAGTATCATGAGGATGGTGGATTGTCAGGTATGAGCAGGAGACTAATGGTATAAAATTGATCTTCAAAAATAAGTGAGGAACAGATTATAAAAGGTCTTACATTTCTTAATGATATGTTCAATAGAATGGTTCAATACAAAGTGAACTCTGTTGGCTCCTAGAAGGAAGGGAAGGGCTGCTATAAACGATGGCAAGGATCACATTCCCATCTGGGTTCCTCCTCTCTCTTGGCAGCATAAGAGGTAGAGCTGATGGTGGAGAATGGAGAATGTGATTGAAACCATTTCATTATTCAGACTTGGCCAAGGACAGAATGTATCTCCCCACATGATGGTGAGCAAGATAAGGAAGGAAGGAAGGGAGGAAGGGAGGAAGGGAGGAAGGGAGGAAGGGAGGAAGGGAGGAAGGAAGACCAAATTCACTGCCATCAAGTCGATTCTGACTCATACCAATCCTATAGGGTTATGGAAGCAGACTGCCACATCTTCCTCTACAGAGTGGCTGGTGGGTTTGACCCACCAATCTTCTGGTCAGCAGCTGAACGCTTTAACCACCGTGCCACCAGGGCTTCTTGGTGTGCAAGATAAATGATGAGAATTCAAGGAAAAACGCATAGCAGGGTCTGTACTTACAGAGGTCGTGGTGAAGAAAACACACAGTGTCTCCACTTGCAGTTTCAGACACACATAAAGTACATTTTGGTCACGACTTGTGCTTGAGAAATCTATAGCTTCATGTGATGTATAGGTAGATTAGATTCTCCCCTCCATGCATAAATCCATGTAGAATTATACCCATTGCTGTCAAGTGAATTTCAACTCATAGCAACCCTACAGGACAGAATAAAACTGTCCCAAAGGATTTCCAAGAAGTGGCTGGTGGATTCAAACTGCTGACTTTTTAGTTTACCAGCCAAGCTCTAAACCACTGCACCACCAAGGCTCCACAAAGAATTACATGTATCAGAAAACACTTACATTGTTAACAGTCTGAATTAGGATGTGCTAGTTTATGCTGCAGTAACAAACAACCCCCAAATTCCAATGACTTTAAATGACATGTACAATGAGGTTGGGCAGGAGCTTTGTTCATTACAGTCATTCGGGGGCGTATGCTGAGGACAAGGCATGATTTGGAAATTGCTGGTCATCATGCCAGAAGGATGAATAAATGTGGTAAGGCATAGCCTGACTCAAAACGTCCACCTGGAAGTGACACAGATCCTTCCCATTCTCGGTTGCTTTCAAAGCAAGTCACATGGACCCTTCTAAGTGGACAGGAAAATGTGAGCCTACAATGTGCTTGGAAGGAGAGAGGTTGAAGTATTTTTGAACAGCTGCAAGGACTATCACCAGGCCTTCTCCCTCAGTCAGCATCATTTTAACAGGTAAGGAAACTGATGTCCAGAGAGGTGAAGTGGGTGCTGCAGGTCTTTGTAGATAATACTCACCGTTTCAGTTGTTCTCAAACTTCCCTTTCCCCTGTGTGTGAAATTTCTAAGGGGCCACCCAGATTGCAACAATCAAGCTGTAGCCTAGATCAAACAGGCTCTATGCAAAGTTGCAGAGCTCAAACACCACTCCATTCTCCCAGCTGATCACACCTGTCGTGGGTGGGGAGGTGACGGTGGAGAACTGCCATGTATTCACTTTAGTTCTCACAATCGTGGGAGGAGGCAGTGCAGACTTGATCCATCGCAATCTCCCGGTGATAATAACTGAGAAAGAAAGAGCATAAATCCCTGGCCAGAGTCACTCAGATGCCTGGGGAGGACCAGAATTCCAGCAATGGCCCTTCCAAAAACCCAGAAAAAAGAACAAACCTGTTGCCATCAAGTCGATTCCTATTCATAGCTACCCTACAGGACAGAGTAGAACTGCCCCACATAGTTTCTAAAGGAGCAGCCTGGTGGATTCAAACTGCCTCACTACGCCACCAGGGTTTCCATGGCCCTTCATCTGCTGTAATTTCCATCTTGCTATGCTCTTACAGGCTTTCCAGCCAACCTTCCCGCAAAACCTGATGGGAGAATAAAGCTGTACAGCCCAATTGTGAGTTAAGGAGAAGAAAATAAAGAAAAGCAGACACTTAAAAAATAATACGATTATTTTTAGTTTAAATTAATTTAAAAAAGGGCAAAAGTCATGAATGGGTAATCCATAACAGCTTTATAAAAAAGACCAAAAAAAAAAAAAAAGCTATCTTTTTGAAAAAATATTAACTGGTAATAACCTTTTGGTGAGCAGCTGAGCTCTTAACCACTGTGCTACCAGGGCTCCGGGTAATAATATAAGAAATGCAAAGTAAAGTAACAATGAGCTGCAATTTTTTGCTTATACTGGGAATGACTGAAAAGCCCCCAAATGGCTAGTCCTAGTGAAGAAGTAGAGTCCCTGGAGGCACTAAGGTTAAACACTCAGCTAGTAACCAGAAGGTCGACTGTTTAAACACATTCAGAGAGTCGCCTTGGAAGGAAGTCCCAGTGAACTGCTTCCAAAGGGTCTCAGCCTTGAAAACCCAATGGAGCGCAGTTTTCTAGCTGCACTGGTTTGATTTTTTTTTTTTTTTTTTTAGTGAAAATGTAGGGAAATGGATCCATTCATATACTGTTGGTGGGAATGTAAATTAATACATCTTTCTGGAGAAAAAAATGTGGCAAAAAGTTTCTAAATTTAAGATGTGCAACTTGCTGGGTGAAGGGAGAAATTTCTCTAGCTTTCCTCGTATTTCTTCTTCTACTTTTAAACAGACTTCCACAGCTCCCTTCACCTTCTGTACTATTTTCTCTTCCTAACTCTGGTGGTGCAGTGGTTAAGAACTCTGGTTAAGAGCTCAAATGCCAACCAAAAGTTTGGCAGTTCAAATCCACCAGCTGCTCCTTGGAAACCCTATGAAGCAGTTCTACTGTACTCTATAGGGTCTCTGTGAGTTGGAATCGACTTGACGGAAACAGGTTTTTGTTTAACCTGATTGTTCAGAGTCTGAAAAGTCCATTGAGCCAGTTTTCACTAGTGAGTACCTTTACTCTGACTTCAATGAGGAGTTTAAGGATTTCTCCTTCCTCTTTCACTGCCTGCACCCAAGGTCAGTGTATGTTCAATCAGATTCCTCCTGGCATGCTATCAGGGCAGGGTGAACGCTAGAGGCAATTCTTGTGTCTTCGTTCTGGGTAAGGCGGGCTAGTCATACACGTACAAGGGACTGCTTAGGTGAAAAAACTCAGGGCCCACGCAGCTAATTATGGGACTCCACAAGATTCAGATTCAGTAAGAGGTCACTGTATACCCTCACCACCCATCCGGCATTTGTCGTACTGTGGTGGCTTGCATGTTGCTGTGATGCTATGTCACCAATATTGGCTATGTCACCAATATTTCAAACACCAGCAGGGTCACCCATGGTGGACAGGTTTCAGCAGAGATTCCAGACTAAGACTAGGAAGAAAGGCCTGGTAATCTATTTCCAAAAAGTAACCAATGAAAACCCTAAGCATCACAATAGAATATTGCCCTATATAGTGCTGGAAGATGAGCCCCCCTAGGTTGGAAGGTACTCATGATGCACAGGGCTACAATGATGGACTCAGGCTTACCAACAATCATAAAGATGGTACAGGACCAGGTATCTGTGCCTAGTTTCTTTCTGTTATTCCTAAAATGGCCATGGGTTGGCACAGACTCGATGGCATCTAACAATAACAAGTACTGTAGACTCCCAAAAGCCTGAAGTCTCAGCGACATTCTTTATATCAAATCAGAATTACCAGAGAAGTCCTGCATTTGAGGGACACTCCCTATTTGCCTATTGATACAATCTGTATTTGATTCCTACTTGTTTTTGTATTGTGGGCACAGCTTGCTCAGCAGAATTTCTGAAAGCAACGGCAGATAAATGGCTGGCTTTGGGGCCTCCACTCCCTCCAGCTCTTAGCACTTACCCTTTGACCACCACACAATTCCAGTTCTGGAACTTCTCCTAATATTCAGATAAGTGCTCCAAGGTATATGTTAAAGATGTTTATTGCCAAGCCGTTTTGTAAAAACAGAAACTGTAATTACTAAGTGGTCATCAATGGGATATTGGCTAAATGCTTATGTCACAGGTCATGATTTTTTGGCAGCAGACACGGAGTCAGAGTTTGAGGTGCAGACTGTTTATTAGGGATCTAGCCTTGAAAAGAGGAGCCCTGGTGATGCAGTGGTTAGAGCGCTCAGCTGTGAACTGAAAGGCCAGTAGTTTGAACTGACCAGCCGCTCCACAGGAGAAAGATGTGGCAGTTTGCTTCTGTAAAGATTTACAGCCTTGGAAACCCTATGGGGCAGTTCTGCTCTGTCCTACAGGGTGGGCCTGAGTCAGAATTGACTCCACAGCAGTGGGTTATACTTGTAAAAAGGAGGAGGAGGAAGCAGAATTGGAGAGAGAGAAGTCAAACCACCACGCAGGCTCAACGAAGGCTTGGTCACTGTGGCGAGAGTTCTCAAGGGCTGCCTGTCAGCCGTCCTGTCAGGTGGAATCCTGGGGCTTCCTACCACGCCTCACTCCGTCCCTGGTGTGGGCTGCCTGGGGTGGCTTGGGCCGAGCCAGCTTTGTAGCTGAGGCTGACTCAGAAGGACAACTAAACATAGTCAGCTGCTCTTACTCCCTCAGCTTCCTTGAAGGGGAACCTGAATGCTGAAGATCTACACAGACTGACAAAGAAAGATCTCCACAACACATCGTTAGGTTATAAAACCAGCACAGAAGAATATACTGCAATCATTCTGAGTAAGGAGGGGATAGAAAAAGGAAGACGTTTTAAAAGGGTTTTTCTTTTTACTTATATTTTTTGGCAGTTTTCCCACAAAGATACATGATCAAGAACAATAGATAATATCTATCTACATTTTCCTAAGAGGTATTACAAGGGGTGTATAAAGATAATAGTCCCTAAGGGGTACCAACATTTAACGCTCAGCTACTAACCAAAAGGTTGGCGGTTTGAATCCATCCAGAGGCACCTTAAAAGAAAAACTTAGCGATCTACTTCCGAACAATCAGCCATTGAAAAGCCTGTGGAGCAGTTTTACTCTGAGACACCTGGGGTCGCCATGAATCAGAAACCACTTGGTGGCAGCTAGTATATAAAAGATACCAAAGATTTTATGAGGAATTTTTTACAAGACCTGCTCAGGGCTTGGTCATTAATGATGGACTTGTCAAGACATGAAGAAGATTCTAGATGCAGCTAATATTCAATTCTTGCTGATAAAAATCCTAAATAAACTCACACCTACAATAAAGGATGCACCCGCTTCACAGAAAGGTGAAGGAAATTTACATTTTCACATAAGTTGAAATTTCACACATTATAATAGAGAGGTTCTTTGTCTAAGATACTTGCAAAATAAAGTCACAAATATTTTGTTTTTAAGTAATAGCTGTTTGCAACTTTCTGCATTCTTAATAACCCAGGAGCCCACCCCCCACCAATCCTGAGTAATAACATTTCGAAAGTAAGCTTTCTAAATGTGAGACACTAACTACACGAAGTAGAAAGGGAGAAGTGCCATAAAAAGGATAAAAATAAAGGTCAACAAATGTCCCAGCTGGGAAAGAGAAAAAAAACACGAGCTTCCAGGTGGAGAGGTAGAAAACCAACGGAGGTGTCACGAGGGTGGAATCTGTTCAGTCGATCTTTAAGCAGGGTTGCCTGATAAAATATAGGACACTCAGTTAAATTTGAATTTCAAAAAAAAAAAATAATTTTTTTGTATGAGTGTTGTCTCATATAATATTAAGGAGCCCAGGTGGCACAACAGTTAAGCACTCAGCTGCTAACTGAAAGGTGGGTGGTTCGAACCCACCAGCTGCTCTGCTGGAGAAAGACTTGGCTGTCTGCTCCTGTGAGGATTACAGCCAAGGAAACCCTTTGGGGACAGTTGTCCTCTGTTACATGGGGGTGCTATGAGTTGAAAATCAACATGATGGCATCTAACAACAACGTGCAATATCTGATGTCCTGTATTTTTATTTTCTAAGTCCAGCAAACTTAGCTCTGAGATGTAAATAAAATTTGGATAAATGGAAGCGGGTATTGTAGAGATGGATGCTGGCCGTGGGGAAAATAGAGTGAGGTCACAGGCAGGAAATCACGAAATGCAATCCAGTTTGGTTGGCATGGACGAGGCTTAAAAGAGAGTCAGGAATACCAAATTGAAAGGGCACAAAGTTGAAAGGTAACTGTTAGGACAACGGGAAGCAATTGAAAAACGGTTCAGTGCAGTGGTGGAGAAGTTCTGATTAGAAAACGCAGCCAGGCAGTTATACCCACGGGGAGTTTTGAGAGAAGAGAGAGATTACAGGTAGGGGCACTGATCAAGAAGCTGTGAACTGTTTTATTTATTTTTTTAGGGAGGTGAGGGAGGGGCAGCTGGAACAGAAGGGGGGCATGCATGGGTCTGATCTTACAGAAGCAACGGCTGTAGATACTGAAATATAAATTGTGTCTGAAAGGAAAACCTGAGAGGATGAAATGGACCAGGAAGGAAGAAGAATGTCTTGGATCTGGTTCCCAAAAAGGAGACTCTGAGATGATGATTCATATGCCTGAACAAGTGAGGAAAGCAGGATTGAAAAGGGGGAAGGAACTGCCCAGGAACGCAGTGTCCGCTGAAGCTCAACCTCAGCTGGACCTGGAAGAGCCGTCCAGCCTAATTTACCTGGCAGTTGCCATTATGTTTCGAAGTGAGAAAGAGGAGCTTTGTAACCCCACCCCCACTCAGCCACTGGCTAGGGACTGGAGGGGCTGAAAGAAGTATAATATTTTCCAGACACCTTTGGACAAAGAGTTAACGCACTCAGCTGCTAACCCAGAGGTTGGCTGTACACACAGAGGCACGTTTGAAAGACCTGATGATCTACTTCCAAAAATCAGCCATTGAAAACCCTATGGAGCATAGTTCTGACACCCATGAGGTCACCATGAGTCAGGCTCAGTGGCAACTTAGAGTAGGCTTCAGTAGACCAAAGGCAATCCTGGGGAGAAAGGTGCAGGTGTCAGCCACTGCCACAGCGTCACCAGCAGCTGGGGGTGGACACGCCCACCAAGCTGGTGACAGGAGCCCCCAGAGCAATCATTACAAGAGGCAAATTAAAGAGTTTGGTCCTGGACATACACTGGGATAATATTATTGGCACACAACTTCCCCATTTGGTTTTATCCCAGACCTTCCCTTTTCAACTAAATAAAAATTGAGCAGGAGAAGGCAGCACTTCAGAAAAGGGACAAGAAGGTCTAGATTCTGATGTGCCCCTGAGGGAGAACTGGTCTTGGAGGCTGGAGTTCCTAATAGAACCTCAGAGAGCCCTGGGGAAATGAGAGCATATTAAATGGCGCTTGGTTTTTAAGTCGAAGCTTGGGAACTGAAAAGCCTTGTTTGTAAAGAGAAGCCCTGTGATCCAGTAATCCTAGAGCAGATTTGGCAGTGTGGTGTGCCTAGGGAGAAGGTCTGATTCAAACCCACACCTTTCCAGCAGTTCCAGAGGCTGACATTGAGGTGGCCAATGGAGGGCTATTGCACATGTGGACCCCAGTGGTCAGGATGAGGAGGCAACAGCTGACTGCTTGGGTGTGATGCCTCGCATACATATAAATAACACAGACATCATTGGGTACTGATAGAGATGTACAGTGAACTGAAACCAAGGACCAGGAGGGACAGGTTACATCTCAGGAGATGCCCGTAGAGAGTAGAGTGCAGACATGCGCACCAACCATGCCCCATTCCATGGGTGGCCCACCTCCTGAATGATTGCATCCTGAGAGAAGAAATAAAGTTGCATGATGGATTTTTCTTTGAATTGACTAGGTTTATTAACTTTGACTAAATAAAATGAGAGCTTACTTAATACAGAGATTAAGTTGCATTCTTGAAAACACTTAAAACAGTACTCTTCCCGTACTTCTTACTTGTAGGATGTGAATTGTGTGTGTATGCAAAATGTTGTGTATTTTGAGCTCCTGAGGGATCAACCACCAGACATGTCTAGTGGTTGGAAAAAATTAGTTTCCTAAAGATGAGGATCGAGTTTTGCAAATGATCTGCTTAGGGCTGATAGCAGGAGGGGGAATACTGGGATTCTGTAGAGAGGAAAAGAAAATGTACAACTATTTGATCATCAAGGTAAAAAAGGAGATATTCAAGCAGGGTCAAATATAGACAAGGGACATGGCAGGAACAGATGCTTGTTCCCCAAATCAGCCTTGACAGTCTTCTTTTCCTGCCAGTGTTTTCTTTACATAGTGACATTTGGGGTTTTGGAAAAATGTCAGAGGGTAGGAAAAAAGAAGATTACAACCATATGAGAAGAGAAGGGAAGTGGGGGACCTTCCAGAGAAGTCTCCACAGTTCAGAACTCCCACTATGGCTTAAACAGAGTCTTTGTACTTTTTTCTCAATGTCAAGAACAAAAATTAAGAGAGCAAGGAGTCAGCTTTGCCTTTTCCTTTCCAGCCTGAATAATGAGCCTGTAGCTAAAGCTTGGAGTGTCAGAAGGTAATCTTTTTGGATTTAAGCAATGCTCTGTCAGAGCTTCAAAGAGAAGTCTGGGGAAAGGCATGATATACATTTCTTCTAAGTACCATTATCAAGAGGCTTGGTGGGGTAGTTGATTTGTTATTTGATCAATGATACTACCTGCGGAGCAGGATCATGTGTTCATTTTTTCACTTTTTCACATATTCATTTCAAACAAATATTTTTCATGGTGTATCCAACATTCTAGGTGGCTCATGATTTTGTCTTCCTGTGGCAAAAATGGGACAACTTGCTTGAAAGCAATAATGATTCCCTAATTCCCGTAATTTATAGAGACAATATAGCAAACATGGACAGCATTGGAGTTTTTCCACATTCCCAGATGTGACCAATAATTACGTATATATTGAATACATATGAAACTGGCACGTAAACGGTCTCATTCAATACCTAGAGCGTCTTTATCAGGCACCTACTATAATGTCCATTTTTTTTGAACGAGGAAACTGAAGATAAACGATGCTGAATTCACCTGTGAATGGTTCAACTCCAGGTACGTGCTGGACTGGAACACAGAGCAAGTCTTATTTGGCAAATGACCTTTCTGTGAATATATCATAAACAAGTGTGATATGTCATAGTGGCATTAAGTTCGAATCGTATGATTTACTCCTAAATATGTACTTTAATTACTAACTCACAAGAATCTTTATGGAAGCAGACTGCCACGTCTTTCTCCCTCAGAGCCCCTGGTGGTTTTGAACAGCCGACCTTTTGGTTAGCAGCTGAGTGCTTTAACCACTGTGCCACCAGGGCTCAGTTTATGCTCTCTATTTGATTGTGAAGACAGTATTTGAAATGAAACTGTATTTTTCCATTAACTAGGGACTTATTCTTACACATGTCTAGAAGAGAACAATGGATCACATTGCAATTTTCTGTAACACTTAGTTCTAGCTCGTAATTATCCATGGCATCACTAACTTACAAGATCGGTGGGCTGTCTCAGAATGAAAAGTTATTCTATTGCTGAATAAAAATGTATCCTAATGCTGTCAAATTCAAGAATGGCAAACATGTATTTAAGTTTCCATTTATAACTACTTGTTGTGTGCCCAGTGGGTTTTGACTCATAGGAACCCTATTTGGCAGAGTAGAACTGCCCCGTAGGGCTTCCTAGGCTGTAATCTTCACTGGAACAGATCACCAGGTTTTTCCTTCCTCAGTACTGCTGGGGGGTTCTTTCTGGTTAGCAGGCAAGCACTTAACCATTGTGCCACCACTGCTCCCTCATAACTTCCTAGGTATGATAAATATTGCTATAATTTATGGGATGTCTATACAACAGAGCCTGGACAGTCTTCAATCTTCAAAGTCCTCCTAAGTTAGCTGTCTGGGCTGCCATCATCAAAGTGAGCATTGTCTTCATAGTTGAACTTTCTTGCCATACCTGGTACCACTATGTGATTCTTTCTTGGGGTATGTTTACTTGCGAGTGTTAACGAACACTAATGCTAATTTTGCTGTTGTTGTTAACTGCCATTGAGTAGGACCCTGACCCATTGAGACCCCAAGCACAATGGAACAAAATGCTGGCCGATCCTGTGCCATCCCCATGTTGGGTGGCAGATCAGACCTTTGTGATCTATAGGATTTTCATTGGCTAATTATTAAAAGTAGATCACCAGCCCTTTCTTCCTAGTCCACCCTAGTCTGGAAGCTCCTCTGAAACCTGTCCAGCGTCATAGCAAGCCTCCACTGGCAGACTGTAGGTGACGGCACATAGGCTACATTGGCAAGCAATCGAGCAAGATCTCCTGCGTGGAAGGTAAGAATTCTACCTCTGAACCACCTCTTACGTAAGGGAACTTAAAACACTTAGAGTTCTTGGGATAAGTTTGTGTTTTCTTGAATAACAATTTTCAGCTCTTCGTTCCTGGCTAATTCCGGCTAGCCATGTATCTGCCACCGGGTTTTGGAGGCTTGTATCCCAACATTGGTCTCGACCATCTCCAACTCCAATTTACGTCTGCTTCAGATTCGCAGGACTCTGATTGGCCCATCCTCTGCCTCCTATTTCAGGCTGCTCTCTTTCTAATTGGAAATGCGTTTCGGTGAACATAAGTCATAAAGACTGCTTGTATGTTAGTTTCTTATTGAAGACTCTGTACTTTTTCTAATTAACTAAAAGGTTTTCTTTCAGAGAAGGGTGTTTGGAAGTAATTAACATAAAGTGTCTGGATCATATATAGATTCAAACTCTTCTTACTTCTTCAAGATATACCATTAATACCGCTCAAAATATTGGTTCACACTGATATTTCTCTACTATGTTTTGTACTTCATCATAAATGAGAAATATCACATTTGTCTTGTCTATTAAAATATATATAGCATTATTTATTTTAAAATGTTTGTGCTAGATGTTTTATGAAAAACTCCTTTCCCAATGCATACCTTCTTTTTTAATTTTACCACTTGAATTTTTTTCAGGATTTTTAAGTGCAGAACTTTGTCCATAATGCAAAAAAAAAAAAAAAAAAAAAACCCTCATGATCTTAAGGACATAGAAACATTCCCTTCTAAAATGCTTCATATTATATAGAAAATATTTATATCTGAGAGTTCCTTAAACTGTAGTTCTTGGATAAAAATCCTGGTGGGCATTTTTGGAACTTCATATATCCTTTATGCTCATCTCAGGACTTCAGTAGAGCAAGCCGTGGCCCTATCTAATCACACTCATGGGAGTGGAACAGCTTCAGACCTGCTAGTTACCAGGTGTTACATTCCACCAAGCTCTGGAGTCCAGGCAGGCTGATGGAGGGTTTAGAGAGAGATAAAAGTGATTTTGTTTTTTATTTTTGCGCTAACAGTGAGTGAAGAAAAAGTAACTAGGCACTTAAGAGCTTCCAAAAAAAAAAAAAAAAGAGAGAAAACTGCAGAATTTTTTTCTACCCTAGAAAGATCTTGGAACCCTAGTGGCTGGTGGCACAGTGGTTCAGAGCTCAGCTGCTAACCAAAAGGTCGGCAGTTTGAATCCACCAGCTGCTCCTTGGAAACGCTATGGGGCAGTTGTGCTCTGTCCTACAGGGTTGCTATGAGTCCGAATTGACCCGATAGCAATGGATATTCAGGTAAAGATGTTAGTCATGCAATGGGAAGAGAAAACCACACACAAGTTCACAGAGGACAGGCCACAGAGTCAGGACAGGTCCTGCATGGCCAGCCAAGGCTCTGCTGACTGAATGCGTGAGAGACACCCACCAGCCAAGCTTCAGGCTGTGTGGACTTTCTGACCCTATGTCTGAACATTTCTAATTATGCCTTGACATATATAATAGAATCCCAGTTGCAAGGCTGGCTACACAATTTGCAGGGCCCAGTACAAAATGAAAGTTTCCAAAATTTCAGAACCGTGACAGCGGAGCATTCAACCAAGCACAGGTGCCTTCTGGCCACGGAGCTCTGACTCCTAGCAAGTGCACAGGCTGCAGACCCTAAGAAGCCAACCCTGACCTATTACTTTCCACAGCTTGTTTTTGCCCATCTGATCTGCTCTACTACATGTTACATTAGGTAAGATAAATATTATAATTTTCTCCATTTTATAGATGAGAAATCAGTGCAGAGTGTTTAAGTGGCCATCTCTCTATATACATGTTTAACAGGTTGCTGGATCTAGACGTTTGATACACTGTGATCAAATAAATCATCCCAGTCTGACTATTCAGCATCAAAATTAGAGAAGCAGGCAGTATTTTTAGAATGCATCTTTCACCATCCCTAATAAATGACTGACTAAAATGAAAATCCTTACAACTGAACTAATAAACGTCATGATAAATGAAGAAATAAATTGAAATTGTCAAAAAGATTTTATTTTACTTGGATCAACAATCAACGTCCATGGAAGCAACAGTTGAGAAATCAAAGGACATATTGCATTGGGCAAATCTGCTGCAAAAAGACCTTTTTAAAGTGTTAAAGTCAAAGATGTCACTTTGATGACTAAGATTTGATTTACCGAAGCCATAGTCTTTTCAATTTCTTTACATGCCTGTGAAAGTTGGACAAGGAAAAAGGAAGAAAGTAGATTCAATGCATTCGAACTGTGGTGTTGGTACCGAAAAAACCCATTGCCGTCAAGTTGATTCTGATTCATAGTGACCCTATAGGACAGAGTAGAACTGCCCCATAGAGTTTCCAAGGAGTGCCTGGTGGATTTGAACTGCCGACCTTTTAGTTAGCAGACATAACTCTTAACTGCTACTCTGCCAGGGTTTCCACGTGTTGGTGACGAATATTAAATATACTGGGATGCCAGAAGAATGAACAAATCAATCCTAGAAAAAATAAAACTACAATGCTCCTTAGAAGTGAAGATGGTGAGACTTCAACTCACTTACTTTGGACATGTCATTAGGAAAGACCAGTTGCTAGAAAAAGACATCATGGTTGGTAGAGAGTCAGCAAAAACAAGGGAAACTCTCAAGAAGATTAACTGACATAATAGCCAAATCAATGGACTCAAGCATACCAACGATCACGAAGATGGTGCAGGACTGGGCAATGTTTCATTGTTATACACAAGATAGCTATAAGTCAGAGCTGACTGGACCACACCAAACAATGACAATAGATGATTACATTAATGTCAACCCAAATTCTGAGGTCTTGACAGCCTTAGAGTGATCATGCTTCTTAGTGTAGACAACATTAAAGCCATGCTATTTATTCTGCAGACTCAAAAAGAAAATTATTTGAAAGTTGATTTCTCCAAATCTTACTTTCCACTACCTTGTATTAAAAAAAAAAAAGTTTTAATGTATAAGATCCGAAGATTTTTGTTTATTTTATAGGTATTATCCTGTCAACTTTGGCCTGAATATCCAGAATGCTATAGTCTGGGACAGATAATCATGAATTATTGTTTCTATGTAAAATGTAAGACTACTGGATATAGTAAGGTATTTAGGGCTGATTAGGCATATTTTGTCAATGTTTTCCAGGTAAAAACTCTCTTTTGAAAGTTTTAAAAATTGGTATATGAGAGGTAAGCAAGTTTAAAGTGATATTTATAAGCTTTCCAAAGCAAGCTTTATACATAAATTACACTCATTGCTTCATAGATTTTTTTTCCTTCTTACATTACCTTTTTCAGAGTTTACTTAATATATTGAAACAAATAATAGCTTTGCTTTTAAGACACACTCTTTATATCCATCAATGAGTAAGGAAATGTACATAAAATACTTAGAAATAGCACCATGATGCAGCTATTTTCTCTCAATTTATTCTAATCCTCAATTTGAAATAGGAAATGTTAAGTTTTCAGGCTCTCATAAATAGAGACAGGCATTATCCCAGTATGAAGCAGTGATATTTCAAATTTGGAATCTTTTTCTCATCTTCAGTGAAACTATTTTGTTGGATTTCTACAGTTTTCACCCTTTTCTTTCTCAGGAGGATTTTTACATAAGTCCTTGGAACTCTGTTGAACAGGCTTGGAGGCAGGACTGAAACTGGCTGGCACACAGGACATATCTGAGCCCAGCCCTGCCCTGCCCCCCTGCTCCTAAGCCCCTGGCCTCGCCTCCTTGTCATCCAGGCCTCCAGACCCTTGCTTCAGTACTGGGGCTGGCAGGTGTACCAAACGGGGGTACACATGCCTACCCACTTTTACAGATTCTGAACATCACTCTTGCTTTAAGGTGAACTCAATGGTGATAAAGAACGTCTATTATTGTCTTTACATTAGCTAGTAAATGTTAAACATTATGCATTTTTCAGCCTTAACATTTTTTAAGAAGTAATTGCTTAACCTATCATAAGCCAGGCCCTTGCTTAGTCACTAGATATACAAATAAATAAATAAATAAAACCAAACCCATTGCCATCGAGTTGATTCTGACTCATAGTGACCCTATGGGACAGAGTAGAACTGCCCCATAGGGTTTCCAGGAGCAGCTGGTGGATTTGAGCTTCTGACCTTTTGGTTAGCAGCCGAGTTCTTAACCATTATTCGTAGAAAAATAGACATGACCCCTGATATCCTGGAGCTTTATGAGAAAAGGCTGCTTACTGGAAAAGACAGATATCAAACAAACGTTAGGCAGATAGTAAACTGATCAAAATATTTCAAAATATTTTAATTAATTATAATTGATTACAAAGTGCTAAAAAAAAAAAAAGGAACCTAAGACCTGAACCAGTCTAAGGCTGGGTAGGCCAGAGCAGTCTTATTATGAAAACAGTATCTAATCTGATGTAGAAAGGACAAGAAGGAACAATTGTAGGAATATTGAAATAGCCCAAGTAAGGGATGATGATGGCTTAGAGTAGTATTAATGGAGATGATAATAATAACAATAATTTCTAACATTTTGGAACACTTTCTATGTGTCGAGTATTGCTTGAAATTTTTTAAATTAATTTATTTAAATCTCAAAACTTCCCTATGAGGGAGATAATATTATTTTCTCCATATTACAAAAGAGAAAACTAGGAGTAAAAATAGCTACAAATAAATGAACTCAAGAGATAATTGGGAAGCATAATATACAAACCTTGGTGATTGACTGGACGTGGGGTAATTGTTAAGGAAGTTATCAAAGGTGTTACCAATCTTTCAGCTTAATGCATTGGGTAGATAAACGGTGGTACCATTTACAGGAAAAGGAAGACTGTAGGATGGGCTTCTGGTAAACCGTTGACACATGTATTCTCAAATGCCAGAAACTATTTTATTTCTGTAATATTTGTATAACATTCTGGTGGAGGTTTGACCTTTATATGAATCATGTATATGTACAAATGACAAAAAAGACCATAAACAAAAAAGAAAAACAATTTCCTGGGGAAGATGTTTGGAACTCCTATGACAGACGAAAGATTACTATCTTAATGAGAATCTCTGTTTCAGTAGCTTTTCCTTTTAACCATCATCTCCTATCTTTCCAGCTTACTAGACTATTATCCATGTTTAACAGTTCTTCAATACCACTAAAAAAAAAAAACCCACTAGAGCCTGTGATATATTATTTCCATCACCTTTTTGTTTTCCCCTGTGGTCTTCATGAGCTCATTTCCTTTCTACTCAACTTAAATTCCATATTCAGTCTTTATAACAATGCCTTTATATACACCCTCAACTCCTTGTCCTCCTCTCTCTGCAGTGCTTGTCTACCAAAAAATCCAACCTTCATTAAATTCCACTCATTAAATAGTCTACGCCTAAGTAGAAGAACACAACTAAAGAGAAACACAAAACCATGCTGAAAGCCCCATTTCACTCATGACCATCAGCTTCAAGAGGATCCAGCAATCCTACTGCATTTCTTTATTTGATTAATTCTCCCTTGCTCTCATACTATTATTTTCCATTTTTTCCTCTGTTTCCAAACTTGTAACAACCCCTCCCGCATCCTCCCTTCCAATCGAACTCTTTTTTTTTTTTTTATTTCTATTTCTTAAAAAAGAAAAACAATTAGGATAGAACCATCACTGCTATTAATCCTTGCATCTCTACCGGCAACCTCTGTCTTTCCTCCTACCAATGTAGTTGAAATATTCTGGCTCCTAAGGTAAGGTCCACTTGTGCACCTGTGCACAGGATCCTCTGTAATGATAGGGTCACATCGCAGCTGGTCTGTGATAGTTCCAGTCTTATCTTCAGGGATGCCTGCAAACCTGGTACCCTTGCTCAAAGCTTTAGCCAAGATACATGACAATTTGGACTAGCTAGGCACTGGGTTTGTGTAGTCATTTATAACGTACTGTTTAAAGTTCAAAACTCTACTAAAGACAACCTGTATCAGCTTGTGTACAGTGTTTAGTGAAAATGTATACATCAAGAGTTTGCTCCTAGTTTAACCATTTCTTCAGCCTGGTTTTATCTATGTGACCAATGAGATACAAAAGACCCTTCAGTAAACTTGTGCCTTGGCTCCCCTGAGACCAAGGTATCTTGCACATGTCTTGGTGGTTCAAAATCCAAAGGCAATATGTGTCCTATGCAATCATAAAAGGATCTCGGAGACATGCAGTTCTTGAAATTCTCTGATGTTTGCCTGTTCTTCCTTCCTCCTGCTGTACGGTATCCTTTACTTTTATTAAAGCTTGACCTTTACTAAATGGTAAGTTGTACAACGGTAAGTGCTCCAAAAGGTTGGCAGCCTGAACCTACCCACTAGCACCACAGGAGAAAGACCTGGTCATCTGCTTCCATAAAGATTATAGCCAAGAAAACACTATGGGCAGTTCTACTCTGTCATGTGGGGTCGATATGAGTTGGAATCGACTTGAAAGCACCCAACAACAACCTTTACTAAAGTCTTGTCTAGTGAAAGGCATCAATTAGGCTTTTATCTCCCCTGTCTTTTGCATCAACAATTCCCCTCCTCCCCCTGTAGTGGATTGTTTAAAAAAAAATCTCCTCACTGTACATCTGCCTTTGAATCTACCCACTTTCTCTCATCACTTTTGCAATCAAATGACTTTAAAAAAAATCGATAACTGTGGTCTCCATTGCCTGCCTTCCCATTCTCACTTCTCCTGCTCCCATCAGGCTTTCATCTCCAACATTCCAGTAAGACATTTCTTAGTCAATGTCATGTCAGTTCTTGGTGAAGGTCATTCTCAGTTTCCACTTGTCTTATCAACAGCTTTGACATAGTTGGCCGCTTTCTCTGTCTTGGAATACTTTTTTCACTTGACTTTCTTGTTTCCACACTCTTAATTTTCCTCCTACTCACTGGTCTCTTTCTCATCTCTTTTGCTTGTTTTTGTAATGTCTAAATATCAAAGAGCCCCAGGACACGGGAAGTATCTCTTTTCCAAACACATTCACTCTCTAGGACAGCAATCCAGTTTTATAGTTTTAAATGCCTATAGCCTGGTAACTCCTCAGTTTATGTCTCCAGCCTGGATTTCTGCCCTGAACTTCAGACTAGTTTACCAACAATCTTCTTGACATCTCCACTTGAATGTTTAATAAGCATCCAGACTCGCTCTGTCAAAAACTAAATTCCTCATATTCTTTCTGAAACCTGCTTCTTCTCCACTCTTTCCCATCTCTGTAAATAGCAACTGTAGACTTCCAGTTGCTCGGGCCAAATTCTTGGAGCCACCAGTCCCTCCTATTTGTCTCATATCGCACACCAAAACCATCAACATATCCTTCTCAACACTGCCACAGCTGTCGCTTTGGTCCGTGCAATCAACTTCTCAGTCTGGACTTTGGAAATAGCTTCCTAATTGGTCTCTCTGTTCTGTCTTTAACTTCATACAGTCTATTCTCAAAATAGTGACTAAACTAAATATTTAAAATCTTAAAGCTGATCAGTTCTTTCCTTTACTCAAAACCCTCCATTCATAGTGAAAGCTAATGTCTTTATCATGGCCTGTAAGACCTGACACTTTTTTTTTTTTAATAATTTTTATTGTCCTTTAAGTGAAAGTTTACAAATCAAGTCAGTCTTTCACACAAAAACTCGTATACACCTTGCTACACACTCCCAATTACTCTCCCCCTATTAAAAAAAAAAAAAAAAAATTTTTTTTTTTTTTAATGAGACTGCCCGTTTTCTCCCTCCACTCTCTCTTTTCGTGTCCATTTCACCGACTTCTAACCACCTTCACCCTCTCATCTCCCCTCCAGGCAGGAGATGCCAACATAATCTCAAGTGTCCACCTGATCCAAGAAACTCACCAGCATTCCTCTCCAACCCATTGTCCAGTCCAATCCATGTCTGAAGAGTTGCCTTTGGGAATGGTTCCTGTCCTGGGGCAACAGAAGGTCTGGGGGCCGTGACTACTGGGGTACTTCTAGTCTCAGTCAGACCATTAAGTCTGGTCTTATGGGAATCTGGGCTCTGCATCTCACTGCTCTCCTGCTCCCTCAGGGGCTCTCTGTTGTGTTCTCTCTCAGGGCAGTCATCAGTTGTAGCTGCGCACCATATGGTTCTTCTGGTCTCAGGATGATGTAGTCACTGGTTCCTATGACTCTTTCTGTCTCTTGGGCTTGTAATCGCCTTGTGTCCTTGGTGTTCTTCATTCTCCTTTGATCCAGGCGGATTGAGACCAATTGATGCATCTTAGATGGCTGCTTGCTAGCATTTAAGACCCCAGACGCCACTCTTCAAAGTGGGATGCAGAATGTTTTCTTAATAGATTTTATTATGCCAATTGACTTACATGTCCCCTGAAACCATGGTCCCCAGACCACTGCCCCTGCTATGCTGGCCTTCGAAGCATTCAGTTTATTCCGGAAACTTCTTTGCTTTTGGTTTAGTCCAATTGTGCTGACCTCCCCTGTATTGTGTGCTGTCTTTCCCTTCACCTAAAGTAGTTCTATCTAATTAGTGAATGCCCCCTCCCACCCTCGCTCCCTCCCTCCCCCCCCCGTAATCACGAAAGAATGTTTTTTTCTCAGTGTAAACTATTTCTCAAGTTCTCATAATAGTGGTCTTATACAATATTTGTCCTTTTGCATTTGACTAATTTCACTCAGCATAATGCCTTCCAGGTTCCTCCATGTTATGAAATGTTGCACAGATACCTCACTGTTCTTTATCGATGTGTAGTATTCCATTGTGTGAATATACCATAATTTATTTATCCATTCATCTCTTGATGGGCACCTTGGTTGCTTCCATCTTTTTGCTATTGTAAACAGAGCTGCAGTAAACATGGGTGTGCATATATCTGTTCTTGTAAAGGCTCTTATTTCTCTAGAAAGGATATATTCCAAGGAGCGTGATTGCGGGATCGTATGGTAGTTCTATTTCTAGCTTTTCAAGGATGTGCCAAATTGATTTCCAAAGTGGTTGTACCATTTGTCATTCCCACCTGCAGTGTATAAGTGTTACAATCTCTCCGCAACCTCTCCAACATTTATAATTTTGTGTTTTTTGGATTAATGCCAGCCTTGTTGGAGTGAGATGAAATCTCATTGTAGTTTTGATCTGCATTTCTCTAATGGCTAATGATTGTGAACATTTCCTCATATACCTGTTAGCTACCTGAATGTCTTCTTTAGTGAAGTGTCTATTCATATCTTTTGCCCATTTTTTAATTGGGTTATTTGTCTTTTCACAGTTGAGTTTTTGCAGTATCATGTAGATTTTAGATATCAGACGCTGATCAGAAATGCCATAGCTAAAAGCTTTTTTCCCAGTCTGTAGGTAGTCTTTTTACTCTTTTGGTGAAGTCTTTGGATAAGCACAGGTGTTTGATTTTTAGGAGCTCCCAGTTATCTAGTTTTTCTTCTACATCCTTTATAATGTTTTCTATACTGTTTATGCCATGTATTAGGGACCCTAACATTACCCCTATTTTTTCTTCCATGATCTTTATCGTTTTAGATTTTATATTTAGGTCTTTGATCCATTTTGAGTTAGTTTTTGTGTATGGAGTGAGGTATGGGTCTTGTTTCATTGTTTTGCAGATGGTTATCCAGTTATGCCAGTACCATTTGTTAAAAAGACTGTCTTTTCCCCATTTAACTGTTTTGGGGCCTTTGTCAAATATCAACTGCTCATATGTGGATGGATTTATGTCTGGATTCTCAATTCTGTTCCATTGGTCCATGTATCTGTTGTTGTACCAGTACTAGACTGTTTTGACTGCTGTGGTGGTATAGTAGGTTCTAAAATCAGGTAAAGGCCGGCCTCCCACTTTGTTCTTCTTTTTCAGTAATGCCTTATTTATCTGGGGCCTCTTTCCCTTCCATATGAAGTTGGTGATTTGTTTCTTCATCTCATTAAAGAATGTCATTGGGATTTGGATCAGAATTGCATTAAATGTATAGACTGCTTTTGGTAGGATAGACATTTTTATAATGTTAAGTCTTCCTAACCACAAGCAAGATATGTTCTTCCACTTATGTGTCTTTTGGTTTCTTGCAGAAGTGTACTGTAGTTTTCTTTGTATAAGTCTTTTACATCTCTGGTAAGATTTATTCCTAAGTATTTTATCTTCTTGGGGGCTACTGTAAATGGCATTGATTTGGTGATTTCCTCTCTGATGTTCTTTTTGTTGGTGTGGAGGAATCCAACTGATTTTTGTATGTTTATCTTGTATCCCAATACTCTGCTGATTAGTTTCAGTAACTTTGTGGAGGATTCCTTAGGGTTTTCTGTGTATAAGATCATGCCATCTGCAAATAGAGATACTGGGTCTTGAGGCAGAAGAAAGGAGAGTGGGCTACAGGGCCACCACATTGCCCATCTTCAGGGACCCTTTTCACATTGTACTCCACGGGAATGCCAACACCTCTGGACACAGCTTGCAGGTGCTGTGGGGTGCCGTTCCAGGTGAGGGGAATACATGGTGAGAGTGCCAACCCAGAGAAGTCAGTGGGTTCTTACCTCCGTATCTGCCTCTGCCCGTGAGACTTTTTGCCCCCTAGAGCTGATCTGTGGTCTTAGATAATGGTTCAGAGGTTCTGCAGCTAGCCTGACCCGGAAGCCAAATCAGCGTCCCCGCCCCCATGATCTCATGAGACAAGATATTGGGTTGTTTTCTTTCCAAAGAAACTGATTTCTGATGGGCCTCTTTTGATCAGATCTGTTGACAGTCCAGTAAAAATTCTGCCTTGCTTTAACTATTTTTAACCTCAATTTTATGAGGTTCATCAATTTCCTGATTTTTCTTAAGACCTGAGCAATTCTGAATAGCAGATGAGGATAAGTCTCCTGGCTGAACTCACAAGGGCTAGGCCAGAGCAGACGGACTGTGCCTCCTTACCAGTAGCTTAGTGCCCTGGTTAGATCCCTGCAGTGAGGAGTTTACAGTCTGGTGCCCTCATAGGAACTCACCACCACAGAAGGGTGCCCAGAGGGCTGGGGGCAGAGGTGAGGGAGGTTTATTCTGCCTGAGGTGGCGAGGAGACATCTTGCAGAGTGGGTCAGGTTTGAACCTGGGATTCTGGCTTTTACAGCTCTGCACCTTTCAGTCACACCTAAGGAAGATATCTGACAGCAGAAATTCCTTCCTGCAGTTGTGGCAGATCAATTCCCTTCTCTCCCTGGTAGCTTCACAAATTGACACCACAGAGAATGCTGAGACATGTAGGCAATGACTTTAGGAGCACTCCGGTGCTGACCCATCCAGGATCAGGGTGGCCTCTCACCCCGCTTAGGCTCCATCCTTTATTTACATTTGCCCAAAGAGCAGTCCTTTGAACCCAAACTCTGGGCCACCAGGGATGGACATGTACTCTAAGGGAAAACTCTGGCTCCAATGCTGGCATTCCCTTGTTCTTCTATAGATTTGTATTTTCTTAGATAGTTTCTGGTCAAGAAGGAATTCTCTTATATCCCTGTCAGCTCAATCATACGCTAAAAAGATGTTTTTATATTTTATGCTGTATATTTGGCTTTGTTGTAATGTGAGCAGCTTCTTTGAACATCTGCTCCATCTTGTTGCTGGGAACAGAACTGGCAATTGAGATTTTATCTTTTTTATTCCCCCTAAAATTCATTTACGGAGACCTGGTGGTGCAGTGGTTAAAGCATTTGACTGCTAACCAAACCCACCAGTTGCTCCGTGGGAGAAAGATGTGGCAGCCTGCTTCTGTGAAGATTTACAGCCTTGGAAACACTATAGCGCACTTCTACTCAGCCCTACAGGGTTGCTATGAGTCGGAATCGGCTCCACAGCAGTGGGTTTGGTTTTGGTTTTGGGAAAACTCATTTTCAGCTGACAATAAAGATTGATCACCCATTGAGTGGTGAACAGCAGTTAGCCCCTCTCCATTGGGCCTACTTTGAGTTCAGTCACACTGTTCTGAGAAGAGGCTTCTGAGAAAGGAACCCGGGACCTGTATCCTGTCAGGCAGCTAGATGCCCTTTATTTCTTTATCTAGCCTAATTGCTCTGGCTAGGACTTCTAGCACAATGTTGAATAAGAGTGGTGATAAGGACATCCTTGTCTGGTTCCCGATGTCAGTGGGAATGTTTTCAGGCTCTCTCCATTTAGGGTGATGTTGGCTGTTGGCTTTGTATGAGTGCCCTTTATTATGTTGAGGAATTTTCCTTCTATTCCTATTTTGCTGAGAGTTTTTATCATGAATGAGTGTTGAACTTTGTCAAATGCCTTTTCTGCATCAATTGACAACATCATGTGATTCTTGTCTTTTGTTTTATTTATGTGGTGGATTACATTAATTGTTTTTCTAATGTTGAACCATCCCTGCATACCTAGTATGAATCCCACTTGGTCACGGTGAATTATTTTTTTGATATGTTGTTGAATAGTATTGCCTAGAATTTTGTTGAGGATTTTTGCATCTATATTCATGAGGGATATAGGTCTACAATTTTCTTTTCTTGTGGTGTCTTTACCTGGTTTTGCTATCAGGGATACGGTGGCTTCATAGAATGAGTTTGGTAGTATTCCGTCCTTTTCCATGCTCTGAAATACCTTTAGTAGTAGTGGTGTTAACTCTTCTCTGAAAGTTTGGTAGGACTCTGCAGTGAAGCCGTCCAGGCCAGGGCTTTTTTTTGTTGGGAGTTTTTGGACTACCTTTTCAATCTCTTCTTTTGTTATGGGCCTATTTAGTTGTTCTACCTCTGTTTGTGTTAGTTTAGGTAGGTAGTGTGTTTCTAGAAATTCATCCATTTCTTCTAGGTTTTCAAATTTGTTTGAGTATTGTTTTTCATAGTAATCTGATATGTTTCTTTTAATTTCAGTTGGGTCTGTTGTAATATCACCCATCTCATTTCTTATTTGGGTTATTTGCTTCCTCCCCTGTTTTTCTTTTGTCAGTTTGGTCAGTGGTTTATCAGTTTTGTTGATTTTTTCAAAAAATCAGTTTTTGGTCCTGTTAATTCTGTTTTCTATTTCATTTAGTTCAGCTCTAATTTTTATTATTTGTTTTCTTCTGGTGCCTGCGGGTTTCTTTTGTTGCTCTCTTTCTATTTGTTCAAGTTGTAGGGATAATTCTTTGATTTTGGCCCTTTCTTCTTTTTGGATATGTGCATTTATTGATATAAATTGGCCTCTGAGCACCGCTTTTGCTGTGCCCCAAAGGTTCTGATAGGAAGTATTTTCATTCTCATTGGATTCTCTGAATTTCTTTATTCCATCCTTAATGTCTTCTATAATCCAGTCTTTTTTGAGCAGGGTATTGTTCAGTTTCCAAGTGTTTGATTTTTTTCCCCTGCTTTTCCTGTTATTGATTTCCACTTTTATGGCCTTATGGTCAGAGAAGATGCTTTGTAATATTTCAATGTTTTGGATTCTGCTAAGGCTTGCTTTAGGACCTAATATGTGGTCTATTCTAGAGAATGTTCCATGTGCACTAGAAAAGAAAGTATAGTTGGGTGCTGTTGGGTGGAGTGTTCTGTATATGTCTACGAGGTCAAGTTGGTTGATTGTGGCGTTTAGATCTTCTGTGTCTTTATTGAGCTTCTTTCTGGATGTCCAGTCCTTCACCGAAAGTGGTGTGTTGAAGACTCCTACTATTATTGTGGAGCTGTCTATCTCACTTTTCAATGCTGATAGAGTTTGTTTTATGTATCTTGCAGCCTTGTCACTGGGTACATAAATATTTAATATGGTTATATCTTCTTGGTGTATTGTCCCTTTAATCAGTATATAGTGTCCTTCCTTATCCTTTCTGATGGATTTAACTTGAAAGTCTATTTTGTCAGAAATTAATATTGCTACTCCTGCTCTTTTTTTTATTGTTGTTTGCTTGATATACATATATTTTTTGGTTGTTTGTGTCTCTAAGTGTAAGGTGTGCCTCTCGTAGGCAGCATATAGATGGATCTTGTTTTTTAATCCATTCTGCCACTCTGTCTCTTTATTGGTGCGTTTAGTCCATTTACATTCAGCGTAATTATGGAGAGGTGTGAGTTTAGTGCTGTTATTTTGTGTGTTGACAGTTTCTTTTTCCCACTTGATTTTATGTGCTGAGTAGATTTTCTTTATATATTGTCCTTTCCTCATATTTGTTGTTTTGTTTCTGCTGAGTCTGTATTTTTCTCTTACATATTATTTTGATGAGTAGGATAGTTTATCTCCTTTGTGGTTACCTTATTATTTACCCCATTTTTCTAAATTTAAAACTAACTTTTATTTCTTTGTTTCGCCGTATCTTCCTCTCCATATGGAAGGTGTATAATTACATTTCTTAATCACTCTTTATTATTTTAATGTTGTCTTCTTTTATATAATAACATCACCCTTACCCTGTGTTGGGTTTTTTTTTTTTTTTTAAATCTTGCTTTGTTTTTTTTGATTTTCCTGTCTGGGTTGACTTTTATTTGCCCTGCCCAGTGTTCTTGTCTTGGGTCGATACATGATATTATTGATTTTCTAACCAAAGAACTCCCTTTAGTATTTCTTGTAGTTTTGCTTGGGTTTTTACGAATTCCCTCAACTTGTGTTTACCTGGAAATGTCTTAATTTCACCTTCATGTTTAAGAGACAGTTTTGATGGATACATGATGCTTGGCAGGCAATTTTTTGCCTTCAACTTTTTAAATATGTCATCCCATTGCCTTCTTGCCTGCATGGTTTCTGCCGAGGAGTCCAAGCTTATTCTTACTGGCTCTCCTTTGTAAGGGACTTTTCGTTTATCCCTCGCTGCTCTTGTAATTCTCCATCTTTGGTTTTGGCAAGCTTGATTATAATACGTCTTGGTGACTTTCTTTTAAGATCTACCTTATGTGGAGTTCGATGAGCATCTTGGATAGATATCTTCTCATCTTTCACAACATTAGGGAAGTTTTCTGCCAACAAATCTTCAACAATTTTCTCTCTATTTTCTATTATCCCTCCCTGTTCTGGTACTCCAATCACTCATAGGTTATTTCTCTTGATAGAGTCCCACATGATTCTTAAGGTTTCTTCATTTTTTAAAATTATTTTATCTGATTTTTCTTCAAATACATTAGTGCCAAGTGATTTATCTTCGAGTTCAGAAATTCTAGCTTCTACTTGCTCATTTCTGCTCCTCTGACTTTCTATTGAGTTATCTAATTCTGTAATTTTATTGTTAATCTTCTGAATTTCTGATTGCTGTCTGTCTATGGATTTTTCCAGCTTATTAAACTTTTCATTATGTTCCTGAATAATCTTTCTAATTTCTCCAGTTGCTTTATCTATGTGTTCCTTGGCTTGTTCTGCATATTGCCTCATTTCCTTCCTGATGTCTTGAAGGGTTCTGTATATTAAACTTTTGTATTCTGCATCTGGTAATTCCAGGAATGCCCTTTCATCTAGAAGATCCCTGGATTCTTTGTTCTGAGAGCCTTTTGAGGTGATCATGGTCTGTTTCTTTATGTGACTTGATATTGACTGTTGTCTCTGAACCATCTATAAGTTATCGTATTAGTTTATGCTTGCTTACTGTGTCATAGCTGCTTGCTTTGTTTTGTTTTGGTATACTACTATGGGTTGCTTGAGTGAGCTAGCTTGATTATTTTCACCTTTGGAGCTCTGGCGTCCTATCCCCAGCTGGCTAGAGCTGTTATCAGGTACATCAGTCTAGGAGTCTATTCAGTTTTCTTGTATGAATTCAGCTAAGTTTTCCAGGTAGCTGATATCAAGTGTGTGGTACAGGCTCTGTCCTACAGTCTTAGAGGGGCAGGGGTGGTTGGCATATATACTGGTATCTGATTGCAGCAGGGGGTCACGTTCTGAACAAGGCAGGGGGCTGAGAACCGACCCCCAAGTGTCTCTGAGGAAAACGCTTCTCTGTCCCCTAGAGCATGCTGGTGGGTAGGTTCTGCAGAGGGACCATGGGCACCCAAAGTTTTTGGTTGTAAGGACTGGGAGGTACTAGTTATCTTTGGACCCCTGTCATGGGTGTCTGGGTAACCTTAGTGGAGCTACCAGTCCTTAGGTCCCTGATGTGGGTAGATGAGTACCTCATTTAATAGGCAAAGCAATGTCAAATGTCAAATACCCACCTCTCCACCACACAGCTGAAATGGTTGGAGTTTGCCAACAAGGGCCTATTCTCCCAAAATAGGCCCACACAAGTCCATGCAGAAGGGAAAGGTGCTCCAGGTCCACACACGGTTTATGCCTGGACAGGAGCTGCTTCTGTTCTGAGCTCCCCCAGTTAATGGAGCTAGCAAATTATCTTTTCCCCCCAGTTGCAAATTTTTTCCTTCCCCAAGGCTGGGAGGATGGTACTAGGTACTCACCAGGGCCTATCTCAGACCCAGGGATTCAGCCGCTGAAGCCAGCTGGGGAGAGGCGGGTGCAGTAAAATATATACACAAGTACTTAGCTTTTGCCGAGAGCGCTGTCCTCCTCAGGTTCCGGAAGCGTGAGTGGGCTGTGTGGCTGGATGCTTCTCCCTGAGGAAACTGCGGCCGAACGCTAGGACCAGCCCGCCACCGCCACCGCAGCTCCAGGAATGGTGCCTGAGGGCTCCCCCCGATTCAGGTCCGGCAACTCCTCTCCGCTTCTGAATGGTCTCTTCCTTCCCCTGCCCCTCAGTTTGTTGTCTGAGCTTGCCTTTGATGCTCAGGGCTCCCAGCTTGTCACAAATATATGCGTTTCACTCGTTTTTTGAAGTCTTTGTTGTAAAGAGGGCTCCCTGGAAGCATCTGTCTATTCTGCCATCTTGGCTCCGCCTCTCAAGACCTGACATTCTTATGATCACTCATTCTGTTTCTTAAACCCACCAAGTCTTCTCCATGAATCCTTTGCATTTCACATGGAATATTCCTCCTTATTTCCATACAGTTGTCCTTTCACTCTTCCAGTCTCCTGCTCAAGTAACACAGCATAGCCTTGCCTAACCACATCGTATAAAAAAGCAACTGCTACCTTCAGCAAGGCTTTCTGTATGTTATTATTTTTCTCCATAACACGTAAAGTCATCTGCTGTACTAAAGGTTTCTTTGATTTAAAAAAAAAAAAAAAGTTTCTTGTAGTGGATTAAAAATGGTCACAAATTCTTTGAAGTTCCTCTCCTCAAGAGTTTGGAATCTATTTCCTCATGCTTTGAATCTGGGTTAAACTTTGTGACTTGTTTTGATGAATAGAATGTAGCAGAAGAGCATTGCATTCTAAGCTTAGGCTTCAAAAATATTAAAGCTTCATGCGATGGCTAATGTTTTGTGTCAACTTGGCTAATCTATGATGCTCAGTGCTTTGGCAGGCAGTGGTCTGATTGCTCTTCTGAAATGTAATGTAATGTAATTACCTCCCTGATGAGATATGATATAATGTAATCATCTTCATGATGAGATCTGCTACACAGCCAATCAGTTGAAAAGGGAGTTTCCTTGGGGGTGTGGCCTGCCTCCAGTATATAAATGGATGTTTCAGCAAGGCTCCCTCTCACTCTGGATCCTGCATTCAACTCATCATCATCTGATCTCCAGTTCTTGGGCTGTGAGCCAGCAGCCTCCTTTCTGACCTGCAGATTTGGGTTCATCAGCCCTTGCAACCATGTAAGTCAGGAGAAGCCTCCAGCCTGATGCCTGACCCACAGATTTTGGGACTTACCAGCCTCCACAACTGCATAAACCATTTCCTTGAATTAAATCTCTCTCTATACATTTAATGTTGTTAGGTGCTGTCAAGTCAGTTCCCATTCATAGCAACTCTCTGCACAACAGAACGAAACACCACCTGGCCCCGCACCATTCTCACAATTCTTGTTATGCTTAAGCCCATTGTTGCAGCCATTGTGTTAATCCATCTTGTTGAGGGTCTTCTTCTTTTTCCCTGACCCTCTATTTACCAAGCATGATGTCCTTCTCCAGGGACTGATCCCTCCTTACAACATGTCCAAAGTATGTGAAATGTAGTTTTACCATCCTTGCTTCTGAGGAGCATTCTGGCTGTACTTCTTTCAATACAGATTTATTCATTCTTTTGGCAGTCTATGGTATATTCAATATTCTTCACTAACACCATAATTCAAAATTGTCAATTCTTCTTCAGTCTTCCTTATTATTTTCCAGCTTTCACATGCATGTGAGGCAATTGAAAACACCATGGCTTGGGGGTCAGGCATACCCTAGTCTTCAAGGTGACACCTTTTCTTTTTAACACTTTAAAGAGATCTTTTGCAATACACACACACACACACACACACACACAACCATTTCATTGATTTTGCTCCTCTGAGCTAGCTTGCAATAGAAGTCATGTGGAAGAGAAAAAAGATACCTTGCTGATAGTCTGCCAACAGCCCACACTGAGTGAGGCCATCTCTGACCATCTAGCTCCAGTTCAGTTGCCAGCTGACTATGGCTGCATGAGTGAGCTCAAGCTGGGGTGGTCAAATGACCCAGTTACACTGAGTTCTAATGCTGACCTCAAGAATCATAAGCTAATAAGGGGTTGTTGTTTTAAGTCACTAAGTTTATTGGTGGTTGTTATTTAGCAAAGGCTAACTGGTACATCTGACCCTTCCAACTAGAATTTAAGTTCTATGATTGCTAAAACTTGGTTTTATTTTCTACCAAATCCTCCATGCTTAGAACAATTTTTGTTGACACTTAATAAACATCTGCTGAATGAATGAATGATACAAAAGGCTTTACAAATTAAGACAGACAACCCAGTGAGAAAATATAAAGGATATAGAAAAAACAATTCACCATAGCATATGCAAAAATCTATAACATTAAATGATTCTCAACTTCACAGGTTGCCAAGAAATTAAAACAACAAAAATATAATTTACAACCTATCGAGCTGAGTAAAAACTAAAAGATCGATGACATCCAGTACTGAAGCAAATATGGTTGAATAGGTTCGCACACTAGTCTTGGGAATGTGAACTGTTACAACCTTTGGGAAAATTAATCCATTAATAATTATTACAACTCCAGAATGTACTTTTCCAAAGCATCCTTTTTAGTGGAAATAAATCAAATGTCCATTATCAAGACAATGGTTCAATAAATTATTAAATAAATCTGAATTATTTTGAAGTTTTTACAAAGAATAAATCAGGTCTGCAGGTATTCACATATGGTGATGTCAATCATATAGTATTATCTATAAAAGCACATAAAAGCATATCTCAAAGTAATGTGTGTTAACAAAAAAAACCCAAAAAATAATAAAGTATATACATAATTTTAAAATATGTCCACAAATTGCTTGAAAATTTTTTCCTTGAGGGTGTAGTTCAATTCCCTCTTCTGAGACTATGGGCTGGGCTGTGATTCACTTCTAACCCATAGAATCACTGATGAATCACTGATAAAAGACAGCTGTCACGTTATAAGGACACTCAAGCAGTCTTGTGGAGAGACCCAAATGGTGAAGAACTGAGGCCTCCAGCCAATAGCCAAGCCAGTGAGCCATGTTGGAAGCAGATCCTTCAGCCCCAGCCAAGCTTTCCGTAGACTGCAGCCCTGGCAGCAAAAATCACGAGCATCCCCAAGCCAAAAACACCCAGGCAAACTGCTCCCAAATTCCTGCTTCACAGACTGTGAGATAATAAATGTATGTGCAAAGCTACCATACTAGTAATATTGTACCAGTGAAGGTGAGAATGGTTTGTATAATGTGGTTAAGGAAGGTCATACTAATGAGGTGATATTTGGACAGAGTCTGAAAGAAGTGAAGGAGGAACCACATGGAGATCAGAAGGAAGAACTTTCCAGAGAGGTGGCAGCTTTGAGGCTAGCAGGCTTGGTGTGTTCCAGGACCAGTTAGGAAGCCAGTTTGGAGGTGGAAGATGGCAAGGGAATGGTGGGAGTAGAGTATGACCTTTACTTAGGTCTTATTACTTATAAGTAACACATGGACTTATATAATGTACATGTGCTATATAATAATTAAATAATGAAACAAGGGTAAAAATGCACATTCCCTTTTATTCAATTTAATAAAAAACATACTAAGCACCTACTCTGTGCTAAAAAGCTTGTATATAAAATAAATTAATGCTCAATTTTGAATGTGTAAGGGAGAGCATGTATTTAACTAGTCCTAACTCGTTTTTTTAACTCACTGTTGTCGAATTGATTCTGACTCATAGGGATCGTGTAGGACAGAGTACAGCTGCCCAATAAGGTTTCCAAGTCTGTAAATCTTTGTAGACGCAGACTGCCACATCATTCTTTCTCATAGTAGCTGGTACATTCGAACTGCCAACCTTCTGTTTAGCAGCTGAGTGCTTTAATTACTTCACCGCTGGGACTTCTCTCACTAGTACTAGTAGATGCAAAATTTTGACTTTCTTCTCATGTCTATGAATGTAGTTAACATGGTACAGCTAGAAAACATTCCTGTAGTAAATTAAATAATCAGATTTATTTTATCAGTTCCAATTTTAAATAGATTTAAACTGGCACACCTACAGTTTTTTTTGTTTGTTTTTTGTTTTGTGAGGGTTGGAGGGGAATGTACGAGTCAAATGCAATTTGCCCAGCTGAAATATATTGTTGCTGTTAGGTGCCATTGAGTTGATTCCAACTCATAGTGATCCTATGTACAACAGAACCAGAACAAAACACTGCCTGGTCCTGCGCCATTCTCACAAATCTTGTTACACTTGAGGCCATTGTTGCAGCCACTGTGTCAATCCATCTCATTGAGGGTCTTCCTGTTTTTGGCTGACTCTCTACTTTACCAAGCATGGTGTTCTTCTCCAGGGACTGATCCCTCCTGAAAACATGTCCAAAGTCTGTGAGACTTAGTCTCACTATCTTTGCCTCTAAGGAGCATTTTCTCTGCACTTCTTCCAATGCAGATTTGTTCATTCTTTTGGCAGTCCGTGGTTTTTCAATATTCTTGGCTAACATCATGATTCAAAGGTGTCAAAAGCTGAAATATATAGATATTCTATTCTGCCAGTGGAATTTGTACCCCCAAAGCTTTACAGTGTAAGCCAGTTGAAACAAAGCACTCATGAAACTTCTTTAAAGCTTCCGTCTCTATATTTTATTTAAAGTATATCTTTCTGGAATGCCAACGAAGTCAATTCTGGGGGTATCAAAGCCTTCTTCTGGCGGCAATCCTCATCTTGGCCTGATAGCTCATTGCTGATTGACTCATTAAGCGAGTCCTTTGGCCAGGGTGGCCATGTTCACATGAAAGGTGTGACTTATAATACAGCCGCTAAAGGCCACAAGAAAGCCAGCACGTTCTAAGTTCGCACAATCGATCAGCCATGACTGAAGCTTTCCAGGAGCAAGAGATACGGGTTCATTGAAGCCTAAATGCCCAAGCACAGCTTTGAGTTGGATTACATCATTTGCAAAGTGATGCCCTCCCTTCGCCACAAAATCCTTTTTCTTTTCATAACATTACTGTGTTCCAGCACATCTTCTTTTCTAAGAAAACATCTTAGACAAAGGTCATTGATGTTTCTGCTGGCATATTGCTTGTGTAGAGGAGAAAAAAAATTTGAGAATTTATATAGAGTATTCCCTGTAAAAGGCACTGAAGGTGCATTCTTTTTTTTTTTTTTTTTTTTTTTGAGTTACTTCTCATAACCCTTCAAGACAGTTTTGTTAGGTTCATATTACAGCTAAGGTCCCGAAGGCCCAAAGAAGAGGGGCACATGCCACGCATTATAGACTGGTCAAGAGTGAGCCATGATTTGAACCAAAAGTCGTTGCTGTCAAGTCGATTCCAACTCATAGCGACCCTATAGGACAGAGTAGAACTGTCCTATAGATTTTCCAAGGAGTGGCTGGTGGATTCAAACTGCTGACCTTTTGGTTAGCAGCCAAGCTCTTAACCACTGCTCTACAAAGGCCTCATGATGTGAACACTGATTCAAAACTAGCTCTCTCTACAAGTCAGACAGCCTCCTTGAGTACCATATGTATTGCTCGTTTTGACAACAGATCATGTTTGACAGAATGTTTTTAATATGCTCTGATTGGCAAGGTCTTCTAATCGGGTGGCAAGTAAGCGTTAATTTCCTTCACCCACGCCCCAAGTCTATCTCCCACAGCATTAAGATACATAATCCACATTCAATAAATTCTTATTTGAATTTAATATCTTTGATAACTTTTTTTTCAAGGTTTTGGCAAACATTTACAAAAAATTACTTGACATTATTTCTTTGAATTGCATAAGAAAATCATTTTAATATTTTGATTAAATCACAGAGGAATTCAGAATAATAGAATGAGCAAAGGCCTTGATTCTAGAGAGTTCTAGGTTTAAATCCTGGCCCTGCTGCTTATCAGCTGAACAAGCCTAGCCAAGTTAGTTAACTGTCATAGACCTTGGCTTTCCTTTCAAAAACTGCAAATAAAAATACTTCCTGCTTCATGTGAGTGTAGGTAGTGAACAGGTAGCAAGCATATATTTAAAGAACCAAGAGAATTTCCTGGCATACTTTTTGCGGTCAATTATTGTACTCTAATTTTGTTCAGTTCCAAACAACCTCTATTCCCCCATTATTTCAGCACAGCTTGTAGAAGAATTCAATCTGGAAATATTTGATGAAGTATTTAGATTCTATTGATTTAGAGAAGAGAGAACTCAAAACATCTACAGCCGTTTAGCTAGCATTCTGCCCACAAGATCTTGACTTTACTCTTCCATGAAACTCTTACCCTGGAAGATGAAGCTGCAAATAAACTTCCTCATTTCACAAATGTCTTGAAAATCCATGGACCTAAACAATAGATTCGCGTCTGTCAGTTTGTAAAGTATTATAATGACATGTGCAAAGGCCTGGAGGTAGAAAATCAAAAGGGAAGAACACACTCAGCATTTCACAAGCTGAAAGAGCTGAAGAGAAAATTCAAGCCTCAAGTTGCAATACTGAAGGATTCTGCAGAGAAAATATTAAGTGAAGCAGGGAGCATCAAAAGTAGATGGAAGAAATACACAGAGTCACTGTTCCAAAAAGAATTGGTTGGTGTTCAACTATTTCAGGAGGTAGCATATGATCAGGAACCAGTGTTGCTGAAGGAAGAAGTCCAAGCTACCCTGAAGGCACTGGCAAAAAAGAAATTTTTTTTTTTAAGGCTCCAGGAATTGACAGAATATCAATTGAGATGTTTCCACAAACAGATACAGCGCTGAAAGTGCTCACTCATCTATGCCAAGAAATTTGAAAGACAGCTACCTGGCCAACCAACTGGAAGAGATCCATATTCATGCTTACTCTCAAGAAAGGTGATCCAAATTATTGAACAATGTCATTAATATCACACACAAGTAAAATTTTGCTGAAGACCATTCAAAAGCGGCTACAGCCATACATCGACAAGGAACTGCCAGAAATTCAAGCCAGATTCAGAAGAGCACATGGAACAAGGGATATCATTGCTGATGTCAGATGGATTCTGGTTGAAAGCAGAGAATGCCAGAAAGATGTTTACCTGTGTTTTATCCACTATGCAAAGACATTCGACAGGGTGGATTATTTCAAATTATGGATAAAATCGTGAACAATGGGAATTCCAGAACATTTAATTGTGCTCATGAGGAACCTGTACATAGATCAAGAGGCAGTTGTTCAGACAGAACAAGGGGATACTGCATGGTTTTGGTGCCAGGAAAGGTATGCGTCAGGGTTGTATCCTTTTACCACACTTATTCAATCTGTATGCTGAGTAAATAATCTGAGAAACTGGACTATATGAAGAAGAACGTGGCTTCAGGATTGGAGGAGGACTCATTAACAACCTGCGTTATGCAGATGACACAACCTTGCTTGCTGAAAGTGAAGAAAAATTGAAGCACTTACTGATGAAGATCGCAGACCACAGCCTTCAGTATGAATAACACCAAAAATCCTCACAACTGGGGCCAATAACCAAAGTCATCATAAATGGAGAAGAGATTGTCAAGTTGTCAAGGATTTCGTTTTACTTGGATTCACAATCAATACCCATGGAAGCAGCAGTCAAGAAATCAAAAGACGCATTGCATGGGGCAAATCTGCTGCAAAGGACCTCTTCAAAGTGTTGAAAAGCAAAGATGTAACCTTGAAAACTAAGGTGCACCTGACCCAAGCCATGGTGTTTTCAATCACCTCATATGCATGTGAAAGCTGGACAATGAATAAGGAAGACCAGAGAAGAATTGACACCTTTGAATTGTGTTGTTGGCAAAGAATATTGATTATACTAAGGACAGCCAAAAGAACAAATAAATCTGTCTTGGAAGAAGTGCAGCCAGAATGCTCCTTAGAAGCAAGGATGGCGACACTATGTTTCACACACTTTGGTCATGTTATCAGGAGGGATCAGTTCCTGGAGAAGGACATCATGGTTGGTAAAGCTGAGCATCAGCGAAAAAGAGGAAGATCTTCAACTAGATAAATTGACACAGTGGCTGCGACAATGGGCTCCAGCATAACAAGCATTGTGAGGATGGTGCAGGACCGGGCAGTGTTTTCTTCTGTTGTACGTAGGGTTGCTATGATTCAGAGTGGACTGGATGTCACCTAACTACAACAAAAACAAACAACAGACTACACAACTAGCTCTCATTACCCACTTCGCAGGAAAATAGATTGCTCAAACATTTTTTTACTCTTCAAGACTACCTTCAAAACCTTGGCCCCACTTGTCCACAAATTCCAAACTACTCTGTCAACAAACATTGCCCAGTCACAATCAGGCGTCAGATGGAAAGACTTCCCTTTAACCAGAGGCCAAAAACCTCACAAATATCCTTCTTTTGCCCTCTTTTCTTCGAGAAGCAGTCAAGCTAGTGCCCTCCCTTCCTGCTCAACCCAAACCGTTGCTGCGGAGTTGATTCTAACTCATAGCGACCCTATAGGCTACAAATTCAGCTCGGCTTTAATCAACAGGGTGTTTTTTTCCCCCTTAAAGTTAACTATCAGCAGAAAATAATAAACACTTCTAATTTGTGCACTTATTTAGGACCAGACGGTACCCTAAAATTGACTCTGTTCACTTATTTGGGGCAAGAATTTATTGTCAAATTGTATTTAGAGAACGCTGACGCCTGTCAATGAAGCTTTCGGATTACAAAAAAATTACAAGCTTACATTGACAAAAGGACATGAGATAGATGTCAATCTTTGCAAGAGCCAACTTTCTCTACAGTAAATTGGCACTTACACAAAGAGATGATTATGGAATAAAATACCATTACTCCACAGAATAAAACTTCCATATCTATTTTAAAACCATGTGTGTCATTATAACACCAGATAGTTATAAATTAACCCAACGTGTCTATAGTCAACTTTGCATTGCATATAAAATGAATAATAATAATAAAAACAGAGACATGAAGGAACAACAATACATGATAAAAGATGTTAAAATGGTCATATAGTTGAGGCCCCTGCATTGGACTTGACAGAAAAGGAAAAGGAATCACACGTAACTCAGACGTCAGCTGCCCCTTTATTTTAATACATTTGCTTAAAAATTAAGAGGGGCAGAGTTTGTCTCCTAAATGCTCCCTTCAGTCAGTGGCGTTCTCTAGCTATTGCTCCATGCTTCTCTTACCTTTACAATGGGCCAGCACTCTCTGCTGGTCACCCCTTTTGGTCCCACTGATACAAGCCCGCTTTCACAATGCTCATACAGGAGAGGGGTTTTATTTCTTAGGATTGCCCTCTCCCTAATTCTCAACCTCACCACCACCCATGGCTATCCTTGTAGTTGAGACTCTACAGATGTGTTGGTATAATTATAGAGCAATAGAACATATGAACAAGCTCTGATGGTACAGTGGTTAAGACTGCAGCTGCTATTCAAAAGGTCGGCAGTTCAAATCCACAAGCCACTCCTTAGAAACACTGTGGGGCAGTTCTACTCTGTTCTATATGATTGTTATAAGTCAGAATCAACTCGATGGCAACGGGTTTTTGTTTGGGTTTTATAGTATATGAGAAATACTAATGTTAAATGGTATATTAAATGAACATTGCATAGATAAAAAGATAGAATTAAAAGTGAAATTAATCTGTCATAACTCCAGTTCCTGTCTTTTTCTCCTATGTGTAAATCTGTTCTTCCACTTCAGAGGGAAAATGAACCCTCTAGAATTGGCTTCACCTTCAAAGCCATTTCCTTCCCCTACATGGAAATCCACTGGGCACCATAATCTGCCTGCCACACATTTCTCAAAATTTGATTTATTCTGTTCAGAGGAAACCAAGGGTGGGGGAGGGAGTGTTTGGCACAACAATATGGTTTGGGACTTGTCTTTTCAGGTCTGCTTCAATAGTCCAGTCTCCTTTAAGGCTTCCCACCTATGTGATGCCTCCTTATTATTCCTGGCTATCCCAGAAATCCCTCCCCACTCCAAGATTTCCCATCTTCCAATATTCTCATGTTTCAAATCTTAAATCTCTGATAGTTTTATTTGATTTCAGATTAAAATTTTCTTTTTTTTTAAATTAATGATCACCAAATTTTCATACCTACTCTTGTCTATGGTGAAGGTAGCACTATGTTTTTATAGAGGTCTGTTAGAGCCTCTATATTTCTCCACCTGCTTTCAGGTAGTACCTGGGACTTACTAGATCTATTACAAAGACATGTCTACCTCTCTGGTAGATAAAGACTTTGAAATTAAAGCACATTTCACTTGTGTTAATAGGCTAGGTGATCCATAGATTCCGGAAGAATTCATATGAGGACCCCTTATTCTTTCTTCTCTCAAAGCTAACACCAAGGAATTTGAATGGGAAGAATTTCTGTAGTGGAAAGTTGCTGATTTTCTTTTTTTCTTCGCCTTGTGTTTATTTTTAGAATCCCTAGTGTCACAGTGATTGGTTAAGCACTAGGCTGCTAACTGAGAGGTCAGCTGCTTGAACCCACTACCCACTCTATGGGAGTAGGATGTGGCAGTCTGCTTCTGTAAAGATTGTAGCCTTGGGAACCTGAAATGGGGCTGTTCTACTCTGTCCTACAGGGTCACTGTGAGTTGGAATCAGCTTGATGGCAACAGGTTTGGTTTGGTTCTGTTTTGTTTGCTTTTTTTTTTTTTTTTTCTATAACATGACCTTACTTTCTCATGGGGAAATCATATCTTGTTGTTTAGTACAAACATCTTTTCAACTTTTCAAATTCTTGTGATAAGCACATGTCCTAGCCCTAGCTATCCAGAACATGGAGTCCTTTGACTCAATGAGTGGTTCAGGATGGGACATGTGACTCAAGCTGTTTCAGAAGAGTCCTCCATAGAGTTTTCACAATATAGTCCCCTTACTTCCTCAGCTTGAGCTTCAGATATTTCTCTTGTTATGACAATATCTAATACCATTGAAGTCTGATATTTCCTTTTAAGGCAAGAATTAGCTATTTCAGTAACTAATAGTATTATGCGGACTATAAAACAAAGAAAAACCAATCCCATTGCCTTTGAGTTGATTCCGACTCATCGCAACTCTGTAGGTCAGAGTAGAACTGCGCCATATGGTTTCCGAGGAGTGGCTGGTGAATTTGAACTGCTAACCTTTTGGTTAGCACCCAAGCTCTTAACCACTGCACCACCAGGGATCTTACATGCTGCCCATGGAGTATCCTGTAAGTTTTTCTGTGTTAAGGTTTTTCTCATCTCCTAATACTTCTTTTTATCCTTTTAAAGGTTTTCTGTTTTTTTTTCCCCCTGGTCTTTTATGTTCCTCTCATATTTATTACTTTCCCTTTGGTTACCTGATTATATATAGACACATATGTATAGCATAAGAAGAAACAGCCCAATCTGCAGGAAAAAACAAACGACCCTATTAGATAGCTCAGGAGAAAGGAGAAAGCCGTTTCTTATATCTAGACAATAGAACATCAAAACATTAGCAACATTCCCCACATAAAACCCATAATAATCTTTTAGTCCACTCTATCCTGCGTAGTTAGTTTCTGCTCCTCTCTATTCTGTATCGGTAGTTTCAAGTTCTGGAAATTTAACAAGTCCAGTGGTATCCACATTCAAAATATCTACCACAGTCTTCTTCATAAGTGTGATGTAGTTCATTTGTCGAAATACTCTGGTCACATGCTTTCAGGCAGTCAGCAAAGTAAATACTATCCGTAGGTAACAAAGCTTAAAAATGGCCACAGGTAACTTATTATTACTAATTGTAAAAACTTGATGTGAATTCATTACAAAATAATGCAAAGCAAAATAAAGTCAATTAAAAAAAATCTTTAGACAAATTATCTCTAAACATTAAACATAAGGCTATTTTCAAATAACTTCAGCTATAACATGCAATAACCCTGAGAAATAATAGCATATAGTTAGCATTGTTCTGGTTTAATAACATCACAAAGGTTAATAAAGCAAAAAGAATGGTTTTATCTGGCATATATTCAAAGAGGCAAAAGTGGGAAACGGACAAGCGTGCTGCCAGAACCGTGTCTGCCCAAGTCCAAGGAAATGTTACAGAGAAGGCAAGATGGGGAAAACAGACAAGCATGCTGGCACAGCCATGTCTGTCTGAGTCCAAGGAACGTTACAGAGTCATCAGTATGTGTTAACATCACAAACGGGCAAAACCACTGAAAGCTTCGCCTTTTCTGATTGGCTAGAAACTGCTAAATCTCCATAATCCTACAATTTGAATTGTCTTTCTTAACGACCATTGGTACAGGTTTCAGTAACGACAGTCAGGGGGGTCTTCGTTGGTCCAACAAATCTTACTAGTCACTAAATGTTATTAGAAAAGATAAGACTGGAAAGTATGTGAGTCTTTTGTGCTCTGTTTATGGTTTTTTTACGTGAAGTGTTCCCTAGAAGGTGTTTTCCAAGATTGTCCTCGATATTGCCTCTATATCTTAGGGCCCAATTGTTGTGTCCCTGCGAGTCCTTTTGGATCCTTGTGAATCCCACTATAGCTGGATCACATTCTTATGTCAAGGACAAGGAATAATAGCTCCAATATTAGCTCCTAAACCAGGAAATACCAAGAATATGCCAAGATTATCAAGTCTCTAAACACCTGAATATTAATAAAAAGCTATAGGTAAACTACGTAAATTCCCAGTTAAAACCATTGGCTTTGATGGTACTTGATTCAAATTAAAGAAATAAAATTGTGACCAAGAAGAAATTAATAAAGAGGAAACCCTCAACTAGAGGGACTGACAGTGGCTGCAACGATGGACTCAAACATAGCAAAGATTGTGAGGATGGCACGGGACTGGGTATTGTTTCATTCTGTTGTACATATGTTCGCTATGAGTCAGAACCTACTCGATGGCACCTAAACAACAATAACACCAACAACAGTCAAAATGCTACCCGAATCTGTCTCTTGAAATTATTGTGAAGTTTTATTAACTATTGCTCTATAGGATTTTCAAGGACTGATTTTTCAGAAATAGATCTCCAGGCCTTTCTTCTGAGGCCTACATCTCGTTCACTCTGTCACGTATGTTAAAAATAATCAAAACTCAAAGAAATTGAAAAATATGTTTCAATTTGAGCAATTACTCTGTATGCATATAGCAAGACCATTCTGATTCCAATAAATAAATAAATAAATAGCTGGAAGTAGGTTAGTTACAATGAAGCTTATACAGAGAAGAGGAAGGAGAAGAATAGAAAATCAATCATTGGCTAATTTTAATGTGATTGACTAAACCCTGCCACCCCCTTTTACTAAGATCAACTGATATCAAGTCACAGGGTGGTCTCTGACACTCTACCCACCTGCACGCACAATACCTTTTGAAATTTAAATTAAGTAGGCATGGTTTTGAACAGGAAAGAAAACATTAGAAACTTTGGGTGAAAGAAAAAAACACATTGGCATAATTAATTTCGGGTCAGGAAATTTTTTATGGTTTTATGGATAAGAAAAACCTTCAAATTAAAGTAAGATGTCTATCACTAATTTTTCTCTTTGACACACATCAGTGGATGACTTTGTGACAGTAAAAAAAAAACCCCTCAGTACCTGAGTTTCTCTGTACTTATATCGTTTGAACTGAATCAGAATAAAGCTATGCAAGAGATGTTTGTTTGTCTGAGTTTTTTGGTTTGGGAAAATGCTCAGTCAAATGGAGAGAATTTTTTCAGTGGGGGTATAGTGAACGTAGTCTTAGTTATCTAGTGCTGCTATGACAAAAATACTGCAAGCGGATGGCTTTAACAAAACGAAATTTATTTTCTTGCTGTCTAGTAGCTAGAAGTCCAAATTCAGGGCATCAGCTCCAGGGGAAGTCTTTCTCTGTTGGCTCTGGAGGAAGGTCCTCGTCATCAATCTTCTCTTGGACAAGGAACTTCTCAGCACAGGAACCCCAGGTCCAAAGGGCCCTCTGCTCCTGGCACTGCTTTCTTGGCGGTACGAGGTCCCCAGCTCTCTGCTGGCTTTCCTTTCCTTTTATCTCTTGTAAGATAAAAGGTGATGCAGGCCACACTCCACGGAAATTCCCTTTACATTGGCTCAGGGTTGCAACCTTAGTAAGAGTGTTACAATCCCACCCTAATCCTCTTTAACATAAAATTACAGTCACAAAATGGAGGACAACCACAAAACAATGGGGGACACAATCCAATCCACGACAATGTCTTTTTTTTTCTATACATCAATATCATCCCTAAGTTCTGGGAAAAAAAAAAGCCCGATTTTTTTTTTGAACCTGCCCTCCTCCTCCATACTTACATACATACATACACATGCACATACACACACACACACGCAGGCACATGCCCACATGTTCAGGGACATCTATGCAAAACGTGCACACACACGCGGGCGCACACGTGCGCACGCCTTCATGCACACACAGGCACACACATACCTCACTGAGTTTCTACTGAGCATAGACTTCGGGGTTTGGTAAATATTTTTAAAGCAGCGTTAGCCTTTTAGCTGGGCATTCAGATTGAATTCATAAAAAGGAAGGCATCTCCTCAGGGCATCACAAAATCAGGCTTCGTGCTTGGTGTGTAGAACATTCTGCTTTACAGTAACTGCTATCAGCTTCATCAGCTTCCTTTCATAAATATGAAAGAGCAGTTACCATAAGGATCGTCCTCATTAGGCCTCTGTCAAACTCTGCAGGAGAGGAAAAGCATCGGAAAGCCATTCTCACAGAGAGATTGTCCCTGATCAGGCAGCACCCGTTCGGAGTGTACTGGGATGCTCTGCAACCCTGCGGCTTCCACTTGCCAACACCACGTCCTCTTTGTTTTAATTAACTTGGCTGCCTTATCTACCTTTTCTTCACTAATTTTGCTCTGTCGAGACTGTCACTTTGCTACCCTGAGACACGGAGTCAACTGAATTTTCCACCAGGGGATGCCTCAGCCCCTTGAAATGATTTCTCAAACATGCCACCAACTGAAACGATTGGTTTTGTCAGAAAACAAAAATCAAGTAAGGAAAAAGAGAAAACTGTTTTTCAGGGCCAAGCCTGAGAGAATGCTCCAAGCTTCGGATATAACCATGGTCTCATTTCTTTTGAATCCCTCATAGTATCTAGCACAGTGGTGTAGATATACAGTAATTATTCAATGTTTACTCAGTTGCATCTATTTACATACTTTGGACATGTTATCAGGAGGGACCAGTCCCTGGAGAGGGGCATCATGCTTGGTAAAGGAGAGGGTCAGAGAAAAAGAGGAAGACCCTCAATGAGGTGGATTGACACAGTGGCTGCACGATGGGCTCAAGCATAACAACAATTGTGAGAATGGCACGAGACCTGGCAGCGTTTTGTTCCGTTGTACATCGGGTTGCTATGAGTCGGAACTGACTGGACGGCACCTAACAACTCCTTCTTTACTCCCTCCTCCCTTCTTTGCATGCTGTTCCTTAGGGATACATCAGTGATACTTCACATATAAAAAGTTTTTCATGGCTGTTTTTTGTTTTTGTTTTTTTAATCTACTCAATTTTCCAAAGTTACTAGAAATTCTAGAAGAATTACTATCCTGAACGGTGTAGATTGGTCCCAGGTCACATATAGGTAAGAAAGAAAGAGAAACAATAGGTCATCTTCTGAGAGAGAAGGAAGAAGATAAAACGGCAGCAGAAACATAATTTTAAATGGGGAGAGAAGAATGTGTATACCTGATAACAGGCCAAAAAAATACTATCCTCATACATCGTCTGATGTTTTACGAATTCGATGACTGTGTGCGTGTATGTATGTATGTATGCATGCATGTACAGATTACAGGCAACTGCTGTCATCTCCTTGCCTGGACACTCAAACAGGATGCTGCAAAGAGCCCTTTACAAATGTTATTTGATAACGAAGATGACTTGTGTAATTGGAGACAATGTCAAAAAAAAAAAAAAAGTTTGGCCACCAGAGCTCTGGAGAATAAGGAAGCATTTGTGAAAAGGTTTTCTTATTCAGAAAGTCGAGCCAATGTTATAGTGGATTGAGAGTTAGCATGTCAGCTGTATCGTCTGTGTCCGCGTCTCTCCTTTCTGTCCAGTGCGTTCAGCGTTTCCTATAATTAAGATTCCACCTCAAATTCTGCTCTGACTTGACTCTAACTTCCCTTAGTGAATCTGTTTTTGCGGTTGTCACTAGTGTCCTTTGCCTTGCCAAACTCATTCTCGTGCTCCTTAGTTTCCAGGTTTCATTTTATACAGGTAACCATGTCTAATTTCTTCACTCTGTTCTCTTCTCCCTTGAATACTTAGAACACTTTCTGCAATGTATTCATAGATGCCTGTATTTTTTTTTCTCCTTTGTTGGCTTCTCTTTATCTTCCTGCCTCTGAATTGTGAATGGGCCCCAACATTATCTTCTGGATTTTGAACATTTGCTGACTCAGTGGGCGTTGCTATCTTCAAGAGCTGTGCTCTCACATTTTGTGAATGGCACCCAAGTTTACCCCCCGCATCTGACCACTCAGATGTTCTCCAAAATTTTTCAGTTGGATAATTTTATGTCCAAAGACCCCACAATATATCCTTAACTGGATTAATCCTCTTTCTTGCTCAAACTGATTTTTCTTTTCATTTATCTCATTGCTGTTTGAGAACCTGTTATTTTGCAAATCTCTCAGGCCAGAAAACTTACAGCAATATGTTTATTAATGTGCTCCTTGTAGCACATACATCAGAACCCCAAGGAATGCTTCTAAGCACACAACTTTGCCAGGCTTTTCCTAGCATATGCATCTCCGAGGACGGGGCCTGGGAATCTGCACTTTGATGTGCTCTACTTCATTTTCTTGCTCCATAAAGTCTAAGAACTGTCTTATGATCATCTTTGACTGCTCCATCTAATCTGTCACAAAGACTTTTTCTTTCTCTAAAATGGCTCTCACATCTCAAAGTCATGCTGAGATGAGTCAAGTTTTCATACTGACAGTGCATTTACACTTGGCGTCTGCATTTGCATACTTTCAAGGTTAAAGCATTGTGCATAGCACAGGAGAAAGCTTTCACAGATGCTACAGCTCCAAACAAGATGAGCGATGTCTTAATGTTCTCAGTGCTCTGAAGAATGGGCTCTATCCCCTTGATGATACGGTGTGTCTACAATACAACAAGAGTCAATTCTTAGGTAACTTCCCAGTTACGGGATTATGGTTTATGCGGGGACAATTCAGATGATGAGTTTTAAAAAGATTGAAATGAGAAGGGAACCTGCTTTTGTGTTTACTGAATATGTGGCAGGCATTGAGTCAGATGTTTTAACGATCACCTACTCGATTTGGAGCCTGAAGACCTGGTTTGAGCTCTGGCTCCAGCACGTAGTAGACATAATTTTGTGAAAATTACTTACGTCTCAGAGGTTGTTTACTTATTTGTAAAACGGGGAAAATTATACCTGTGTTGTGTGCTGGGTGGGTTTGTTAGCAGAATCAAATGAAGCAGCAAACAGGAAAACCCTGCAAAAACTGTAACACACTTAAGTAGGTAAGTGGTCTTACTATTATTAGTTTGAAGAGCTGTTTCTCTCAACACAGTTCTTTTCTGAGAACACCATTTATCTGCTCAACATCCTTGTCAGCGAATATGCTGTCTCCCTCTGTAACAAGGCTTTGGTTGGCGATGTTTCCAATGCATTGCTGTCTCCCTCTGTAACAAGGCTCTGGTTGGCAATGTTTCCAATGCATTTTGAGTTGCTTGGAGAAAGCAATTTTACAAACACTTGGTATTACGATTGGAGAAGATTTTACTCTTCACTTCTTTAATAGCTATACTTACCATTAAAGGAAGAATAGTGTATTGAATCTGCAGATTCACTTTTTCTGTTGCTTGTCGGAGCAAACATATTACAGAGGATATGCTGAGGTATTTCGTTTTCAGGAAGGTTCATTCAAGTCTAATTTGGGAAAGGACCCATTTTCTCAAGTTGATAGACTGAAATAGGCTGATATTGCATAATTAAACATGGATTACTGCACATCTCAGAGAGTTAGTCTGACTCCACTCCATCTGGCATTGGCTTCTGGAACTGGGAATGAACACTACGAAACACAGTGCAAACATATGGTCATTGTTCAAGTGAAGCAGGGCCATATGGGTGGCTCACCTTTTGGGTTTGGGTTCAAGGTCTATTGTTCTGGCTACACATCCACAGAGCAGACTGTGACATCAGCAACCTTCCATGGGTAACATCACAAATATATCTGCAACTCTTTTTGGTTGGGAATAATTGAATAAATGCTTCTCATTTCTGTGCATTTAAACAAATACATCAGCTGGACACATGTTTGATAGCCTTAGTTGAAGTTGCCGTTTTCAATGGTGTGTCCCCCTTTTCAGAGTAAAACCCAAAAAACCAAACCCATTGCAGCTGAGTTGATTCCAACTCAAGAGATCCTTCCTATAAGACAGAGTAGAACTGTCCCGCAGGGTTTCCAAGGAGCTGCTGGTGGATTCAAACTGTGCCACCAGGGCTCTGGAACCTCAACAATTTTTGTACTTGTAGCAGAGGCAATGCTATGTTCACTAAAACATTTTATTTTTTTTTCATGGGCACATAGACTACTTCTCAGTCTTAAGTCTAGGTGGAGGCATGTGAGTCTTTCTGGCCAACAGACTGTAGGCATAAGGGATGAACACCCCCCTTTTCTCTCTGTTCTCCACGATGACCTTGGAGGTTCTGTGTTGATGGTACTGACATTCAAAGATGGAAGAAGCCTACATTCCTGAATCACCGCTTGAGAGAGAACAAATATAAGGAGGTACCCCTTGCCATCCAGTCATAGTGACCTCATAGTAACTCTATAGGACGGAGTAGAAATGCCTTATAGGGTTTTCAAGGCGGTAATCTTTACAGAAGCTGATTGCCACATCTTTCTCCTGTTGAGCAGCTGGTGGGTTTGCACTGTTGACCTTTTGGTTAACAGCTGAGTGCTTAAACACTGTGCTACTAGGGCTCCTTTGTAGGGAGCTACCCAACCATTGATACCTGTATTAAGTTATTTACATGCAGGGACTGTTTGTCCCAGAAGTTAGCTTATAATTACTCTGAAAGGCAGTACCATTTCTGTAGCTTAATAGGACTGGAGTAAGCCTGGCTTCTGTGTATGAAATACTGGTGAGCCTCTCCTTCCTAAGTTGTGTATTTGATCAAAAAAACTTTTTTTTCAAGAAGCTTAATATGACACATGTGGAAGTTGCAGGTCATCTGGCCAAAGATATGCTGGAGGCGAGCCCTTCTTTGCTAACATCTCCTTGAGACTGGGGTAGAAATCCTTCTGTCTCAGATGCGAAAGAGGCTTCCTGTCTCTATTAAAGTAACAATATTTGTAGCTGTTTTTATCATGTGCTTATTCTTTGCCAGAACCAATTTTTTCTAATACTCTCAACATGCTTATGAGATAGAAACTATTACTAATTCCCCATTTGCAAATGATGAAATTGAGGCTTAGAAAGGTTAAGTCATTTACTCAAGGCAAAGGGTTGGCAGTTCGAATGCGCCAGGCGCTCCTTGGAAACTCTATGGGGCAGTTCTACTCTGTCCTATAGGGTCTCTATGAGTCGGAATCGACTCAACGGCACTGGGTTTCGTTGTTTTTTTTTTAATATAATTAGTAAGTCATGGAACTAGGGCTCAAACTCAGTTCTGTGTGACTTCAAGGCCCAAGTTCTTAACTGCTTGGTCAGCTAGCTTATTAAAAAACATGGTTTTCCAAATTGGGTTTTTGACTTATCTCTTACTGCATGATCATATTGACGTAAATGGGCTAAACTAAGAAATTACTGTACTGTAGAATTTTATTATTAGTGTACATAAGACTGGATAGTTTTCTACACAAAATAACTGACCTATCAAAGAAGTTATCTCTTCCAGATATGTTTATATGTTATAGATGAGATCTGTTCTCATAGAAATATATGCTCTATTGATTAAGTATGAACAGCTTATTCTAATTCTGTTGGGGCATAGTGATTGTGTTCCTTAAATTCATAGGGAAATTGCTGAGAATTGGGTAGTATAAAACTGGAACAATTAACTTCTATTTTCCTTTAATGATGAGCTTTCAGACCTGGAAATATACAATCTGCTATCTGGAGACGCATCCTGATAATGACAAATACTTCAAGTATAGTATCTTGATTACAATGTAACAATGAACATGACCATTTTTATGCTCATATTAGGCAGCTATCTTAATGAAATCATGGAATAAATTAAGCATTCATTGGAAAAATTACTTTTCTGTTTTCAGATAAAATAAGGGACAAATTTCTACTTAACCTTTTATAAAATCATGCTCGACATCTCTTCAGAATGTAGTAATGAGACATTTTGTTGACATTTGTCAACAAAGTGTGAACAATGCTGTTCGTACAACTCTTGACTCTGTACTATGTTCTTGGAAAATGTGGAGTCTTAAGGTTTACTGAATGTATGTCTGCCCCTAAATGGCTCCTTCAAGACCTTGGTTATGTCTGGTCTTTCCATTTTTTAAAGTCATTCCTCTAGGCTGAGTTAAGAGGTTATGGCTCAAAGAAGCTTTATCAAATGAAAATTCCTTGACAGGAAAGTTATAATATTAAGGCATTATCAGTAAGATCCTTAGGGATAGGTATGACACATTTTTCCAGAAAGAGGAAGCCTAGAAAATTATTGAGCTTTAGGCACTATGCAAGGAAAACATCCAAGGAGAAGATAGCACAGCAGAAGGGGAACTTTACCCATATTGTCTATTTGACAATAGTGCCTACAGCTCTTGGAGCATACCAGAATACTAAGACATTGCCCTACAGCAATTAAGAAAGGTGTTTTGAGTGGTATATGGTAAAGTGGTATATGGTAAATATCTCTAATTTCCCAGATTCCTCTTCTGGCTCAGATCTTTTTCACAATCAATCTGTTATTACTTGAATGCCTGTACCAGAATTGCTCAGTCATTGGCCACTCAGTTGAATTTCACATAAATAAAGGAGCTAGATTCATGCCTACTAACATCAAAGCTTACTAACTCTTATGTTTAATCCCCTGCCTCACTTTTAGATTGAAATCAAATAAATCCAAGTTTATGTGGCTTATCCCAGACATTTGAGATTTCCAAAGTCAATGCCAAATGACTGAGTTGCTTCATGCCAAGAGGTGTTTACGTTATAAAATTTCAGTATGCTGTCCTCAGCAAGAGGAGAACAATTCCCATTTAAATTCCCCTGAACAGGTAGAGGAAGAATCTAATCGGTCCTCAGCTGCCAAATGGGTTTAACATCTCTCAGATCTTTACACAATGCTATTCTGCACTCTATCAGCAAATATGGATTTGCTAACCACCCATTAAAAGCCTAGAATTCAAATAAATCTTTACTACTTTCATACTGTTACATTCCTACCTACTTGTCACTCATGTTCAAGTCACAGTTTGGAAGAGAAGTTATATTATTCCTTGGATCAGTCATAGTCAGTGTTACTTCATAACACAAGAGAGGGTTGCCATAGTGCTTACATTTCCAGACTTCCTTATGAAGAATTCTTCATTCCCTCCTCTGCCATCCTTTGTCACTCTGTCCATGACAGTATCCTATACCTTTCTACCTTGTATTTCCTTGCCTTAATTGCCCTAACAATAACAACAACAACAGGGCTATATTAAAGAGCCCTGGTAGCACAAATGTTTAAGTACCTGGCTGCCAATAGAAAGGTTGGTGGTTCGAACCTATCCAGTGGCTCTGTGGGAGAGACTTGGCAATTTGCTTCTGTAAAGATTACAGCCTTAGAAACCCTGTGGGATAATTCTACTTCATCACATGGGTTCACTATGACAAAAACCACACCAAATCCATTGCATTCGAGTCAATTCTGACTTATAGGGACCCTATAGGACAGAGTAGAACTGACCCATGGAGTATCCAAGGCTGTAACCTTTATGAAAACAGACTGCCACATCTTCTTCCCATGGAGACGCTGCTGGAGTCAAACTACCAACCTTTCGGTTAGCAGCTACGCACTTAACCTCTGTGCCACCGGGGCTCATTGGGTTTGCTATGAGTTGCAATCAACTCGACGGCATCTAACAACATGGCTATGAGACTGCAAAAGTCAAGGATTTTGTGATAGTGATTTTTGTCATCTCACTATCTTGTATCTAGAAAGTGTTCAAAATGGATGTTGAAAAATAAATGGATAAATGGGAGAGATTGTATATCTGATACCCAAACACTTGGTACACAAAGGCCTTACTCACCTGATCCCTGATGGCTTTGTCACTGTCTTGGTTCCACTGCCCTTCTTGTGCATTATTTTCTAGCAACACTCATTTGCTTGTAGTTCTATACCCTTTTTTTCTCGAGATCATTGCCCTCCTTGTCTATGCTGCTTAGAATACTCTCTTCCATACACCTCACCTGGCTAACTCCCACTCATCCTTGATAGCTCAGCTCAGAGAAGCCTTTAATCGCTTGTTTAGACATGCCTCTCCCTACTCTGTGCTCCTATGATACCGCCTGCGTTAGCCTTCTGTAACTCTAGCCTAGCACTTTGTTTTCTAATTATCTAGATGCCTGTCCTCTCCATGGAGCCCTGCCGGTGCAATGGTTAAGAGCTCAGCTGTTAGCCAAAAGCTTGGCACTCTGAATGCACCAGCCACTCCATAGAAACCCTATGGGGGCAGTTCTACTCTGAACTATAGGCTCGTTACTGACTGAATGGCAATGGTTGTTTCTTGTCCTTTCTACAAATATGATAGCGTCCTAAGTGTAGGAGCTAGGTTTTAGTCACTTCTGGATCCTCAGTACTTAGCACAGTGTCTGTATATATCAAATCCCCATTAAACCTTTTTTTTTTTTTTTTTTGAAAGAAATAGGAATGCTATGCCTGGAAGGGAAAATAAGAGGATGAGAACTCAGGCTGTGGTGCCAGATTACCAAAGTTCAAATTCCTGGCTCTATAAGAAATATTTGCCCCATAGGGTTTGACACAGAGGTTGCAACAAGGTGCTCAAGCATAACAACAGCTGTGAGGACTGTGCACTACTGGGTAGCGTTTCATGCCATTTTACATTGGATTGCTGTGAGTCACAACTGACTTGACAGCACCTAACAACAACAACAATATTTTATAGTAGTTTATGTTGTTGTTGTTGATAGGTGCCAGCAATTTGGTTCCCACCCATAGAGACCCTATGTACAACAGAATGAAACACTACTCAATCGTATGCCATTCTCACAATTGTTGTCATGCTTGAGCCCATTGTTGCAGACACTGTGTCAATCCATCTTGTTGAGGGTCTTCCTCTTTTTCTCTGACCTTCTACTTTACCAAGCATGACGTCCTTCTCCAGGGACAGGTCCCCCCTGATAACACGTCCAAAGTATGTGAGACATAGTCTCACCATTCTTGCTTCTAAGGAACATTCTGGTTGTACATCTTCCAAGGCAGATTTGTTCATTCTTTTGGCAGTCCATGGCACATTCAGTATTCTTTGCCAATACCACTATTCAAGGGCATCAATTCTTCTTTGGTCTTTCTTGTTCATTATCTAGTTTCACATGCATATGAGGCTATTGAAGACGCCATGGCTTGGGTCAGGCTCACTTTAATTTTCAAGGTGACGTCTTTGCTTTTTGACACTTTAAAGAAGTCTTTTGCAGCAGATTTGCCCAACACAATGCAATGCGTCTTTTGATTTCTTGACTGGTACTTCCATGAATGTTGATTGTGGATCCACGTAAAATGAAATCCTTGACAACTTCAGTCTTTTCTCTATTTATCATGTTGCTTATTGGTCCAGTTGTGAGGATTTTTGTTTTCTTTATGTTGAGGTGTAATCCATACTGAAGGCTGTGGTCTTCGATCTTCATCATTAACTGCTACAAGTCCTCTTCACTTTCACCAAGCAAGTTTGTGTCATCTGCATAATGCATGTTGTAAATACATCTTCCTTCAATCTTGATGCCCGGTTCTTCTTCAGAGTCCAGCTTCTTGGATTTTTTGCTCAGCATACAGATTGAATAGGTATGGTAAAAGGATACTACCCTAACAAAGACGTTTCCTGACTTTAAACCACACAGTATCCCCTTGCTCTGTTCAAACGGCTGCCTCTTGATCTATGTACAGTTTCCTCATGAGCACAATTAAGCACTCTGGAATTCCCATTCTTTGCAGTGTTATCCATAATTTGTTATGATCCACAGAGTAGAATGCCTTAGCGTAGTCAATAAAACACAGGTAAAAGTCTTTCTGGTATTCTCTGCTTTCAGCCAGTATCCATCTGACAACAGCAGTGATAGCCCTGGTTCCATGTCCTCTTCTGAATCCAGTTTGAATTTCTGGCAGTTCCCTGTTGATGTACTGCTGCAACTGGTTTTGAATGATCTTCAGGAAATTTTTTCTCGTATGTGATATTAATGATAAAAAAAAAACAAACCAAACCCAGTGCCATTGAGTCGATTCCGACTCAAGCGACCCTATAGGACAGAGTAGAACTGCCCTATAGAATTTCCAAGGAGCATCTGGTGGATTTTAGCTGCCGGCCATTTGGTTAGCAGCCATAGCACTTAACCAGGGTTTCCAATATTAATGATATTGTTTGATAATTTCTGCATTCAGTTTGATTACCTTTCTTGGGAATAGGCATAAATACTGATCTCTTCCAGTTGGTTGGCCAGGTAGCTGTCTTCCAGATTTCTTTGCTAGGACATGTGAGCACTTCCATTGCTTCATCCCTTTGTTGAAACATCTTAATTGATATCCCTTCAACTACTGGAGCCTTGTTTTTCACCAGTGCCTTCAGTGCAGCTTGGACTTATTCCTTTAGTACCATCAGTTCCTGATCATATGCTACCTCTTGAAATGGTTGAATGTCGACCATCTCTTTTTGGTATAATAACTCTGTGTATTTCTTCCATCTTCTTTTGATGCTTCCTGCAATGTTTAATATCTTCCTCATAGAATTCTTCAGTAGTTTATAACATTGTGCAATTCACTTAACATTTCTGAGCCTAGTTTTCTGATCTTTAAAGAGTGGATAAGGGAAAATAAGTATCCATTTTATAGGTTTGGAGTGAGGAGTAAATGTGGTAATTCACATAAAGAATGTAGCATAGCACTTAGAAAACCAAACAAAAGTTTCAGAAACAGTAGAAGCAAATTGAATGAGACAAAAATTCAAAATTACACTGAGGCACATACATATTTGTAAAAATGAACTACAAGCAATAAATATGTGTGGTAGCTAGCTTTCAAGATGGCTCCCAATGGTCCTTGCTGGCTTTGTATTTGCAGCTTTGTGTAGGGAAGTAACAGGTTACAATTGAGGTTCAGGAACACTCAGGATACAGTTCTTCCATCAGGACAGCCTCTTCTCAGCATGCCCACAGGCATGCCTCTCTCTGTCCTCCAGTCTCTGCCCTGCTCTGGCAAGTGTTACAAAGCTCCTTTAGCTCTGCCTTTAAGTGCCCTGAGGCACCCCACTCCTTGGCCTAAAGGCGCTCAGCTCTAGCTCCTTGAGTCTGCAAACCTAATTCCGCCAAGTGCCCAGAGGCACTATTCTCTGCCTGCAAGTCTCCTGGTTGAAGGTACTCAGCTTTCTCACTCTGTGGCCTGGGCTGTCGCCCGCTGGTCTAGTGGTTCTGCTGTCATTTCTTTGCTGCTTCTCATCGTCTTCATTGTTATAGCTCTCTGTATCTCAGTCTCCTGGTTCCAGGACCTTCTCAGATCAGGGATCCCAGGTACAAAGGACGCACTTTACTCCTGGATCTTTCTTGCTGGTGGTGAGATCCTCTCCTCCCGCCCCTGGGATGGCTCATTTTAAGCCTCGCAGTACAGCAAAACTGACCAATCCCCCTATTAGGGTTCCACATAACTGCATTAGCATAGTCCTACCTGATCATCTGGTGAAACTTAGAAAGACTATGGCCAGAAGGGCCATGTTAAGTAATTCATTGCACTGCATGGAGCAACACATATCCAACACAAGGCTCTAGAAGAAGTGTGGGAAAACTTTTTTGTGTAAAATGTCAAATAGTAAATACCTAAGGCTCTGCAGGCCTTATAGTCTGTCGTGACTACTCAATTCTACTGTTACAGAACAAAGGCAATGTGTAAATGAATGAACACAGCTGTGGTCCAGTAAAACCTTATTTACAAAAACAGGCAGTGAGACAGGATGTGGCCTATGGGCTGTAGTTTGCCAGCCCCTTCTCTAGAAATGCTTGAAAAGCAGGAATATATAGATATGTTTTTTTTTACATATAGATAGGTACTTACATACATGCATTAAAAAAAAGAAAAAAGACCAGGTGCCATGGAATTGTTTTGATTCCAACTCATATAGGACAGAGTAGAACTTCCCCATAGGGTGTTGAACTGGTGGATTCCAAATACTGGCCTTTTGGTTCACAGCTGAGCTCTTAACCACTGTGCCCCCAATGCTCCATACATACATACATATAGAGACATATATATATATATGTATTTAGACACCCACATGTATATGTATATAGACAACCACTCAAACTCCTTATAACCTGAGTTAGAAGTTAGAGAGGTAAAAGCTGAGAATGATTTAGTTATTTGCTGAATGAAAATACATTTCAGTGGGTACTTGCAGTTCCCCTGAAAGGCTGGTCCAGCTTGATCTGGTACCGGCTTTCATTTCCTTAGCTGTACTAACTTCCTGAACATTACTCATCTGGGGCAGAAAATGCTTTTAGTAGATAAACTGACATTAATTTAATCAATCTTGAGGACATGGGATCTGAAATCAACAATGCAGAGCCATGATCTGGTTCTTTTGGCCTGAACTTGTCCTTTTTAAAAATCTGTCTGGGTTCATTTTGAGCTCTTATGAAGGCATAGAAAATCCGTATTCATAAAAGCAGAAGACCATGTGACATTCCTATAATGCCATCCAGCCAACCTCTCATTTCTGCTTCTGAGCCTCAGTAAGGGAAGGATTTTGCTTAGAAGCATAGAAATCCCCTGAATCACCTTGAAGCTGACTTTTGAAAATGCCTTTCATAAAGCCATGACAGGTAATCACAAAAAGAACTTGGCTCCCACATATTAGTCTTGTAGGGCTCATGAAATCTACCACCAAAAAAAAAAAAAAATCTGTGAGAAAAGAAGTATATTCCAATCAGGTTTTTTTTTTTTTTTTTCTTATTTGTGTGTAAGTTAAGGTAAAAAATTACCAGAGATGTCTATCTAAAGGAAAACAGGAAGATTGGCTTATCCAAAAGAAACATTTTGGATATTCTTTTCTGCTTTGTATTTGCTTTGAATTCCAGTTTTAAATGGACATTTTATTACCGGACAAAAAGTTTTTTTTTTTTTTTCTTAATGTAAATATCCGTTATTTAAATGTCTTATCTCTTACTATAGCATAAATATAGCATTAGATAGAAATAAAATGTATATTCTTTTCCCCAATCAAAAACCTTTTTTAACTATTTCATCATTGCCAAAATATAACATTTGTGGTAAAGCACTCATTGAAAGTTATATTCACTGTTTTATTTATTTTTTTTCATAGACAATAAAACTTTATTTACTAAAACAGGTGGTGGGCCAGGTTTGGCTCATGGGCCACATTTTGTCAACCCTGGCTTTAGATGATGAGTGTTTTTTTTTTTTTAATTAAACTTTAGATGCAGGTTTACAGACCTAGTTTCTCATTAAACAGATAGTACACATATTGTTTTATGACATTGGTTAACAACCCCACGACATGTCAACACTCTCCCTTCTCAACCTTGGGTTACTATTACCAGCTTTCCAGTCTGCTCCTGCCTTCTAGTGTCTGCCCCAGGGCTGGTGTGCCCCTTTACTCTCATTTTGTTTTATGGGGCTGTCCACTCTTTGGCTGAAGGGTGAGCCTCAGGAGTGACTTCATTACTGAGCTGAAAGTGTGACCATACTCTCAGGGTTTCTCCAGACTGTCAGGCCAGCAAGTCTGGTCTTTCTTTTTGAGTCAGAATTTTGTTCTACATTTGTCTCCAGCTCTGTCTGGGACCCTCTATTGTGATCCCTGTCAGAGTAGTCAGTGATGGTAGCCAGGCACTATCTAGTTGTACTGGACTAAATATGGTGGAGGCCGTGGTAGTTGTGGTCCATTAGTCCTTTGGACTAATCTTTCCCTTCTATCTTTAGTTTTCTTCATTCTTCTTTGCTCTTGAAGGGGTGAGACCAGTGGGGTATCCTAGATGGCCACTTACAGGCATTTAAGACCCCAGATGCTACTCACCAAAGTAGAATGTAGGACATTTTCTTTACAAACTATGTCATGCCAATTGAGCTAGATATTCCCGAGACCATGGTCCCCGCAGCCCTGAGCCCAGCAATTCGCCCCCCTCAGGGAGTATGGTGTGTCTATGGAGCTTCCAAGACCTTGCCTTGGACAAGTTGTGCTGGCTTCCCCAGTGCATTCAGTTTTTAGACTGTCATGTTCCAAAAGTCCTTGTGACATGTTTTTAGAAATATGAATTTGGTTTTCCTTTCACTGCTAGACTCATTTAAGTTTCTTCAGTTTTAAAAAGAAATAGCATTACATTGATATGGAGATGCTATTATTTTTTGTTAAACGCCTTTTCTCTTACTTCATGAGAGAAAGAGGTAGTGTAGCGTATAGGTAAGAGTACAGGTTCAAACCAGACCAGTCGCCATCAAGTCGACTTAGACTCCTGGGGACTCACGTGTGTCAGGGTAGAATTGTGCTTCATAGGGTTTTCAATGGCTGATTTTTTTTTTAAAATAGACCACTAGGCCTTTCTTCCAAGGTCCCGCTGGGTTAACAACGAAGCATGTTAATCGTTTGCAACTCCCAGGAATGCCTATGGATTTGAAAGTCATATGGTAAAGCTTAACTGCATTTTGACTCTAGATTCCTAAGCTGTAATTGGAAGATGATGAGGGCCTAGTGCAGTGCTTGTACCAAGCAGGGTCTCAGTGAACTTACCGCTGCTTCACTGTAGCCATCAATCATAGCATCAGCTCCAAGGTTATGCTCCTTTGGGTCTTCAGCTTTTTGAATGCCCAATTATCAGTTGCAGACAATGTTAACGTCATTGCTAGCTTTAGCAGTCTTATCATTTTTCAATGAGTGAAAAGGTAGATCTTCGATCAACGTATAAACAAATTAAATCTGTAGGAATGTAACCAAACAGCTCCTTAGTAAATTACTTGATCAAATCAAAAAGCTTGTGTGAATCCCTCTAATGGATTTTTCAAAGAGCAAAATGACGGGCAAATAAAGTTTACTTCGATTAGTGTGGTAGCTTTCATTTAAAAGGAATAGAAAAGGAGGGCATGTTGTTTATAAAAGCTCTTGACACTTAACTAACTGTTTGCAAATTACAACTGAGCTTTTCTCCCTATCTCAGTTTTCAAACAAGTGAGACATCTCTGATAGGATTACTTCATGCAGCAGGTAGCACAGTGAAGGCAAAATTTTATTTCCATTACTTCTCCAGGGTAACTTGGAGTTTTATGATGTAATTAACTAGATTGTTAACTCCTTGAAAGACGAGATGGTGTCTAGCTTACCTTTCTATTTCCAAGGATTAGGATGATATATGTACTAATATAGGCCCCAAACCCAATAAATGTAGAATGTAACCAATCAGAACATACTCAACACTTAGCACTAAAAACCAACCAACAAACAAAAAAGCCCAAATCTGTAGCCAGAGAGTCAATTCCAACTCATAGCGACCCTATAGGACAGAGTAGAACTGCCCCATAGAGTTTCCAAGGAGCATCTGGTAGATTTGAACTACTGACCTTTTGGTTAGCAGCCGTAGCTCTTAACCACTACCCCACCAGGGTTTCCACACTTAGCACAAGGGGTGACACATTGAAGGGGCACAAAAGTGTGTTAAAGGAAAGACTGTCACAACCTTGTTTACCAGTGTGACTGGAAATATTCATTATGCATAACTGAAAAAAAATTCTCCTGCTTTCTCATATCTGATACCTCAAAATGAATATATATATATTTTTTATCTTCTATTGGGACAAAAAGTATAAATATTGGCAAAATCTTTTATGTTATTTGAACTCACTGCATTTTGAACTTTTGAGATTATTCATTTAAAACAATGACAATGGCTAGAGCTACACTCACCGTGTAGCTTCAACAAAACCAGAAATAGAATTTAGAATCAGAGACTTCAGCAATAACGATAGGTTTGGAGATTTGGACTATTTCCTGACTCTGAATATGTTTTCATATAAGTGTTGAAGATTCTGTAAACCAAAGTAGGCTTTCTCTTTCATTATCAAGATATGTTTCTTAATTTACCAAATTACAGTGCTAGAGTAGATCTGGGTTAAGAGTCTTATTTTTCTTCTGTCTTCTCTTTATCCTACACATTTTTCAGTTTTTCAGTCTTAAGCAATGCATAAATACATTTCATGCGAATTTCTTCATGATAATTTTCCCTTTTTAAAATTTTGAAAATTTGAAAAAAGAATGAAAGAACTATCACTAATCAGCATTTTTGTTTGAATTTTTAAATCTCTCAACTACTCTAAAAGGAAATCTACAAATGAAAGGGCTCACCTTTTTAAGTATGACGTTCTTTTCAAGGAAATCCTGGTGGCATAGTGACCAAAAGGTCAGCAATTCAAATCCACCAGGTACCTACTGTAAACTCTACGGCAGTTCTACTCTGTCCTATAGGGTCACTATGAATTGGAATTGACTCTATGGCAACAGGTTTGGTTTTATTTTTTGTTTGGTTGTTTTCGAAGAATTTCTTTTGTCTTTTTTTTTTTTGTATAGATGTTTTCAAATTTTCTCAATTAAAACTTAGAACCATAAAAAGGCAAACGTATAGTTTTACGAGGTAAAGGAAATAAACATAGTAGAAATTGTCTGTTTGATATATCGTGGGTTAGTCAGTTTATAACACCATTGGAAAACTCATCATCTGTGTTTGCATGACCACAAAAGATAAACTCAGCCAGAAATCCAGCCTGTTCAGTAAAAAAGAAAGAAATATAGCAGAAAAAGAGTCGAGCTGGCTGTGTGGTGTCATGTACCGGAAGATTGATGGAATATTTGATTGAGGTGGCCAGGAGTTCCAGTGGCATGTAGCTAGCCAATGACAAAATTTTAGCAAAAGGCTTAATGAAGGAACTGAACTTGAATACACAATTTCCAGTCCATTACCTTAAATTCTTAGAATAACCATTATTACATTTCTAATAGTTTGAGTATAAAGAAAATGTTACTTCAAATTGCCTTTTCTCATAAGCTTATGAAGAGAAAACAAGAAGTCTTTATTCTAAGAGAAGCTTGCCAAAAGAGGCGTGTTGCTGATTTCGCAGTCTTAACGCTTTCACTCATTTGTTTCTGAGCGTTCAAGCTATTTTTTCAGAATTTCCTCCTGGAATTGTTGGGTCCGTTTAGGAAAGTTGGGCGGAGGTTATGTCTTCTTTGTTCACCACTGTATCCCCAGTTCTAGAATATTTGTTGATTGTGGAAAAGCATTTATTTCACGATCCAGACAGAAATCAATCTGAAGCTAGTTACTGCTCCTTCCTTCCACCATGGAATAAATCATCAGGTATTCCGAAGCACCAGGCAGCAAGAAAATCGCTGATGCTGGGTTTTTTTTTTTTTTTTTCTTTTTCCCTCAATGTCATTCTGCCTCAACATCCTAAACACTTTTTCTTTTTTCCCAAGTGAAGAAAAAGGGTTCTACAACTGACACAGGCATTTTTATACCTATCATTGTGTAAAAACTATGCTAATTTATATCCTTTGGCAGGTTAATTCTGAATGTGAGCTACACAACACAGACATATTTTAAGTTACAGTTTATTTTATCTTTTAGAATACCGTTTATATTTTGTCTGAATACTTTAAAGCTTCATATATTCACATCACAATTGTTTTGGATGTTTTTCACCATCAAAAATTGTATGTCATGGATTGGACTGGACAATGGGTTGGAGAGGGATGCTGGTGAGGAGTGAGCTTCTGGAATCAGGTGGACACTTGAGACTATGTTGGCATCTCCTGCCTGGAGGGGACATGAGAGGGTGGAGAGGGTTAGAAGCTGGTGAAATGGACACGAAAAGAGAGAGTAGAGGGAGAGAGCAGGCTGTCTCATTAGGGGGAGAGTAATTGGGAGTGTGCAGCAAGGTATATGTGGGTTTTTGTGTGAGAGACTGACTTGATTTGTAAACTTTCACTTAAAGCACAATAAAAATTATTAAAAAAAATTGTATGTCAGTGCACACATTGTATTATGTTTGGACCTATGAACTTAAACTATTGATTTACATTTGAAATTAATATGTCAAGGGAAAAGACACTGACGTTGTATACTTAAAACTTGTGCAAATACCATTCTGAACTATTTCTTGTCTGAATTTTCTGCAGCAATTAATGATTAAATTCTCTGCACATAGTAGGTATTCAGAGGTGCTTTTTGAATGAATAATGTCCCCTAACATAAAACATTGAGTAACCTGAATTTCAGAAGGTTACATACCTGGGATCTCACCAAGTCCTACCAGACTCTCAAGATTTTGACAGAAAGAGGCAGGAGGGAGAGGAGGGGGGTGGGCAGGGAGGGAAGCAGAGATAGTATGTACAATACACTTATAAAGGTAGTTAATTTTTTATGTTCTTCCTTATTTGTATCAAAAATTCCAAATATGAACTCTGTTTTTATTAAGGCTGAGGAATATGGGTATTACCTTTGACTCTGGGAAAAAAAAAAGAATATTAAGTATAAGCCAGTCCATAGAAATTCTAGTAAAATGGTATAATCACTGTGCAGTTTTTACAAATTGTCCAGGGTTATAAAATAGACCAGTTTCCTCATTATTATATAAAAATCTATCTTAATTTTTAGCATGTGGTAGAGTTGTATTTTATAGAAAGCATATTATATTTTTTAACATAATTATCTATTTGGAACCAGTATGTCAATACTCTTCCTAAAACACGGCATCCAGAAAGGGATACTATGTTCATGTGTGAAATGACCAATTTAGGGTCCAACGTGGCTATTACTTCGTTTGCCTATTACCTTGCACTTCAGGCATCTCAAGATTGGTCGTTGTTAGTTGCCATTCAGTCAATTCCGACTCATGGGGACATGAGCTTTTTCAGCAGCCATGAACAGTGTTGGTGCATCTTAGTACGTTAGTTGCACTACTGCCGGGTTTTAAATCTATTCGTTGCTGTAGTTCCGTTACCTAGAACAGTACCCGGCCCTTAGTTGACATTCCATAAATATTTGTTGAATGAAGGAATATGCTTTCATTTAAAATCTCCAAGTGTCTCTTCCAAAAGCTACAGTTGAGTTTGCGTCAGATCTCCTCCAATATATAAAAACCCCATTGCCATCGAGTCCATTCCAGCTCTGCCTTCGAGTCCATTCCACCTCCTAGCAATCTTATAGGACAGAATAGAACTGCCCTATAGGGTTTACAGTGAGTGGCTAGTGGCTTCCAGCTGCTGACTTTTTGGTTAGCAGCCAAGCTCCTAACTGCTGTGGCACCTTGAATATAGAGTGTATTTTTTTTTTTTTGACTTAACTGTAGTACTTTCTCCTATACATTTACTAGGAGATAAGATTTTTTAAGATAGCTCTCCTTATAATACATAACACATGTATTAGTTTCATCCCAGTGTTTTAATCTGTTAAGAACTTTACACGTTTTTATTTTGCATTTCAACCTATTCTTTCCCCCTTTTGGAGTTGGCTCTCTTGATGGCGTGCCATGTACCTCTCCATCCACCAGCTGTAACATTATCCAACGCAAGTTTGTTCAACTCGGTCATAAACTATGCTGTCACATGCCTTGTTGCGAGGAATTCTTCTATGTCTGTAACACCTTACTTACTTATTACATACTTTTTCACAAATGAAAAATACTTTTCCTTAATAAACTCACGTTGCTTGTCAATGATCTCTGCTACTTTTTCTAACTTGTGTATGGGTGTATTTCATTCATAAATTCAATAGGTCCGTAATTCCATGGAAACCCCGGTGGCGTAGTGGTTAAGAGCTAAGGTTGCTAACTGAAAGGTCAGCAGTTCAAATCCACCAGGCGTTCCTTGGGAACCCTATAGATAAGGATACCCTTAAGATGGCAGGTCACTTTGGTTGCCTCACATAGTTTACTTCCTCACATATTTCTCAAACGTGATGCGTTTCATGAGCTGTGAAGGAGTAGGAGTGTTATCCCTATTCCACATATAAGAAAAAAGAAACAAAGCTGGTGAATTTTTTTTGCGAGGGTTTGTATCTTGTTTGTTGTTAAGTCAGAACCAGTACAGGGTTCTCCTAACTCCTAAACCAAGTTTTTCATCTACGATGCCGTTAATATTGACATCCTATATGCTCTAAGGAGACCACGTGGCTCAGTAGTTAAAAGCTTGGCTGCTAACCAAAAGGCTGGCAGCTGAAATCCAACAGCCACTCATTGGAAAACCTATGGGGCAGTTCTCTTCTGTCCTATAGGATCACTACGCATTGGAATCGACTCAACAGCAACAAGCTTGGTTTTTTTCTTTTTTTTGGATATGCTCTAAAAAAATATTTAAAAGCCATGCTGGAAACTGGGAGGGATGGATTGTGCAGTATTTACGTGTTCATTCATCTGTTCAAAATTCTGAAAAAAGAAAAAAAAAAAAAAACCTATCTTTTCAGTATTACACCTGTTTTAAAATAGCCTGGACTACTTTTCATGTGTTTGGGTATAGGAAAATCAAAGGGGTTGTGTCACTAAAGATTGGCAGATTAAAGAATTTATTGATGTAGATTCATTAGAGACTGTCAGTAAACCAGAGGAGTTTAAATGTTATTTCCCATAAATTACCCACAGGGTGAAAAGAATAAACCCAGTACTTCGTTGACTCTTGGGACTTCCATAAACACTGTTGTGATATACTGAGGCTGCCAAAGGAAGAAAATAGTCATCAAATACATAAAAGTAGGCTGAGAACACAAACATTAGGTCATGGGCAATGCTAGTAATATGATAATGATTAAAAGGCATGAGCTGGTTGGTATCCCATGTCCAAACCCACAGAGAGTTCAACTAAAGACTGAAAGTAAGAAATTCTGAGACTTGTTTTTATTCTGAGATTTTTTTCAAACTTCTGAAATCAAATGCAATTAGATCTCATCTCCTTTGATAACTGAAATGTACTCTGAGATCACGAAGACTCAGACCAGAAGATGAGGAGAAAAACAAGTTTTTGCAAGTATTTTAGAAAGTATTCCTAATGTTCAACACAACTTGCTAGAGATCTCATTGAAACCGAACCTTGCTGTGCTTACGTGTCCTCTATTACTGTTCACAGCTAAATGAACCGCTCTCTCTGTTCTGTTCCTTAAAATCTGTACTCCTTGGTTTGATACCACGATTTTGAGCTGTAATTATGTCTAAGCTGATCTTTTGTAAAGGAAGACTCTTTGCTTTTCCTCTTTGGTCAGAGTTTAATCATTTCTGCTGCTTACGAGTTGTTAAAATCCAGCGTGCTTTGTACAAGCACTGCATGAACACAAGACACATACCTAGGTAACAAGTACATTTGGTGCAGAAAAATCCATTGCTCTGAAGTGGATTCTGATGCATAACGACCCTGTAGGACAGAGTAGAACTGCCTCATAGGGTTTCCAAGTTGCAGCTGGTGGATTCAAATTGCTGACCTTTTGGTTAGTGGCTGAATGCTTTACCACTCCGCCACCAGGGTTTCATATCTTCTATGAAAAAAAATGATGAAATATTTGTAAGTTCATCTCCTTACTTTTTTAGCATTATGGGAATTTGCCAATCTTTCTCCTAAAAGTAAATAATAACTTTAAGATGAATATTCACCAACCAATGTTACTAAAGAGAATTACCTACTCAAAATAATAGTCTGCCAGCTGCCCAAATAAATATTGTAAATTAAATCCAATTCAATAACTTAGATTAAGATAATTTCCAAAATAATATATTTTTCACTTTTCCTAATACTTCATTAGTGAGAAAGTTTTCCATTTCTATTGTTCAAATGGGATGCAAAATGCATACAAATGAAACAAGGGGAAAATGGGCCCAAGTTTTTGAAGAATGGTCAAACACTAAACAAAATGTCAGTACAAATGTGATTCCACAGACTTGCCAGGCACAATTGTGAGTTCTGAGTATTAATTTACTCAAAAGACCAGCATTTGTACTGTGCAGTGTAAATAATTAAGGAGCCCTGGTGGCACAGTGTGTAAGTGCTAGCCAAAAGGTTGGTGGTTCAAACCCAACCACCAGCTCCATAGAGAAAAGACCTAGGGATCTGATCCTGTAAAGATTACCCCATTGCTGACAAGTTGACTCAGACTCATAGCGACCCTATAGGACAGAGTAGAATTGCCCCATAGGGTTTCCAAGGCTGTAATCTTTACAGAAGCAGCAGTTGAGTGCTTATCCACTGTGCCACCAGGGCTCCTTCCAAAAGGATTGCAGCCCTGGAAACCTTGTGGGGCAGTTGTACTCTGTCCCATAGGGTTTCTATGTGTCAGAATTGACTTGATGGCCCGCAACACACACACACACACACACACACACACACACACACACACACACCCCCAAGTAGTAATTAGGACTAAGATTTAGGAGTCAGGTTGCCTTGGTTCAATTTGAAGTTCCAGTGCTTATAAACAATAGGATCTTAGACTCTTAGCTTCTGTAAGCTGTTGTTTCTTCACCTGTAAAATGAGAATCAAAACAGGGTGTCCACACCCAGGCAGGCTGTTGTGAGAGTTGAAAGGAATCATGCTTGTAAAACACAGCACAGCATCTGGCACCTGCAAGTTTTCAGTAAATGTTAACCATACCCATTACAAACTTGTTGCCATCAAATTGATCCTGACTTATAGCGACCCTAGAGGACACAGTAGAACTGCCCCATAGGGTTCCCAAGAAGTGACTGGTGGATTCAAACTACCAACCTTTTGGTTTGCAGCTGAGCTCTTAACCACTATGCTACCAGGGCTCCAAATCTTAACCATAGAGATCTCAAATGATTCTTACTTATTTCTAATTAATACAAAAGTGGGAAGACTTTAGGACAAACTGAATTCCCCTGTAACAAATAAAATGATTCCTGCCCTGGGGCCCTATCCCTGACTGAACCTCGGTGGGTGAAGATACCAAGTCTCCTGGATGAGTTCTGTTTTCTAAATGGTGTAATAATCAAGTAATTGGACCCCCCTCATTGGGTCTACAATGGTGGAGCAAGGCTTGATGCCTTGTGAAAAAACAGAGCTTTCTATCTGTACTTTGTGGTGTGGTGTTTCTCATAATATTGTGCTTAGTGACTCTGACAGGTATTGTATTAACGTAAACAGGAAGGCTAGTGGCATTTTGCTTGCCTGTTTCATTTTTATAAGAAAAGACTTCTGCAGTTTTTTAATTAAAAAGCTGCACATCTTCAAAAATTTATATATTTATACAAATATAAAAATGAATTCCAGTATAAATTTTCCTGGGAAAATTTTTTTTTCATTATTGTTCAGTAAAAGTAAATTTTCAAAACTCTGAATTTTTATATAAAGACAAGAAAAAACTTCATAATTTCTTCACTGTTTAGGGGCAAAAACACCTTCTACTTTTGAGTGAGTTTAGTCTTTTTGACATAAGGAAAGACAATGAGAATCCTTCCAATTTGGAGATCAAAAAATTCACATTAGAGGAAAAACTGGAGAAAGGAGTATTTCTAACTTTATCTTTTTTCAGTAGGTAAATATTTTATAAAGTTCCAATTTCCTATTGCTATTAATATTACAAGGAATTTTGAGATAAAACAAGAGAATAAACACCTACCTAGAAAAACGGTGTCTGATGCTCCTTGGGCATCATTCTCTTTGCAGGATATTATTTTAAAATTCTGTTAACTGCTCTGTTTTCGCTAGAGTCTTCCATCAAAGCCATTCAAATATTAACGAGAATTTTAGGTATTATAGATATACATATAGAACATACATCTTCTAAAAAGAAAGTTTTATTTTAAATATGTAAAAACCATTGATAATAAATATTTGATATCTTAAAAATAAGAACATTTCCTTCCCCTAAACACCAGCTACACAAGGGGTGGGGTGGTACCCAGGAACTGCCAACAGTTACTGAAATCTTGATAACAGCGTGGAACATCAGACCTTTGGGACCTGTGCATTTGCTCTGACAGAAGCTGCGGGAAGCATCTGTTCATTTTCTTAGACTTCTATTCTTGTACCTGACAGTCGGATGGTTTTATGCTTCTCCTTTGCTTGCAGCCTTGAGAAATGAGCACATATTCTTGACTTTTCCTAACTATTCTTTGCATTCTTAGAGGAAAAATGAAAGGACTTCAAATAATTGCCTATAATAACAAAAATAGAACTGGTTTCTATTTACAAGTAATAAACTATATGACTAAAAAGCCAAAATACATGCTATAATTTATGAATCGGAAAAATAACTAAAATTAATTTCCTTTTCTCATATATTTGTACCACTCATTTCTCAAACAATCCCTTCACCCAAGCACCCCCCCTCCAAGAAAAAAGGAAAAATGACATGCCATATCCAAAGGCCACTATTTCCTTTTTGAGGGGAAAAAAAAAGAGAAAGAGTGGTGAGCTGTCAAGATTTTCTATTACGTATTTTGTGAAAATGAAATCTGGATTTTTTACCACTGTCGGAAGTAGAGTCTGCAGTGTTGATACAACTTTTTACATTATTGGGAGAAGTAACAGCAGATGTGATATGAACTATTTCACTTTGGAGCACTGGTTTCTGTTAACTGTAAGTTTCCTTGAACAGAATCCGTGCTCCCTTGCCAGATTTAACACGTATGACCCGCATTTGGAAACTAGTGACGTATTTTATTGGTATCACAACTATATAGGCTCATTATAAAATCACACAAAGTTGCAATATTGTGCAGGAAAGATTCATTTCTTAAGAAAATAATTTAATTTTTCAGCACTTAACAGAAGCCATTGTTAGTTGCTATACATGTATTTCCTTGCAATACTCTGACTGTCGATGAATACAGGGTCCACGGAGGCCACCTTGGCTGCAATAAAGGAGTGTATGCAGTGCAAAACTGCTGTCAGATCCTGAAATTCAAGTTCCTGTAAGAAAAAAAAATATTATGATTATGACAAAAACACATAAAATATTTAACAAATTTTGTACTTTGTGAACTTGAGGGAAGTTACTCAAATACAAATAAACTGAAAAGAAGTAGATTTTAAAGTGAGAGGCAGAGTAATACGATCAAAGTAGCTATAAACATGAATATGTAATTTTTTTTGCACTGATACTCTGAAATTTAACGTGAGTTCTTTTACCATAGCTAACAGAGGGCGAATATTCATTTCCTTTGTCAAGCAGTGCTGGACCTCGATTAAGTCAGATCTGAGAATCATAGTCTCATGGCCTGAATCTTCATTACAAGTATGAATTGTCACTGGTTTATGGTAATACTGCCTTAGGGATCTCAATACAACAAAGTTCACATTACTCCTAAATTAGCATAACTAACTGCAGAGATTTGGTGCTCTGTGTGTGTGTGTGTGTGTTTTAGAAAAAACAACATCTTGGAAGGGACAGTCCACAGTTGTATGGCAGTGCATAAACAGAGCGCCCAGGCACATGAACGCAGCAAATGACTTTGCTAGAACTCATCCTGTCATCACTGCCAGTAGGAGAAAGAAGAAATGACGTTCAACAGGGCAAGGTTCTTTAAGAGGTGGTGGTGCCCACATAAGGGGGAAAAACCCTAAAAATAAACCCCTTAAACTTCCTCATTTCAAAGATTCCAAATGTTAATTAAAAGAAAAAATGTATCGTGAACTAATATCATTCCTCTTCCTACAAACTCCCACCACATAAAGTCCACATGCCTAATCAAGTCAGCAATGAATCCCAAAACTGGAATAGAGGCTAAACAAACTGTTTTTTTAAAGGTTAAGCTATTTATTGGGGGAACAATTATAATCTTTTTGATAGTGAAATACAGAGCATCCCCGCTCCACCGGCCTCATTCTCCCGGGGGAGCGGGAGTTTTAGAATGTATTACTCTGAATTTCTTTTTCTTCTTTGCGGCGTCATATTAAAAAAAAAAAAAAAAAAAAACTAAAAAAATCAAACCCACTGCTGTGGAGTCAATTCCAACTCACAGTGACCCTACACGACAGAGTAAAACTGTAATAATACTACCGTGTAATAATATTCTCATATAATTAACAACAACAACTTCTTTGAGGTGCCTGCTAGTTGACTGACATCTTATGATTTAAATTTCATCAAAATTCATGCATGCTCTAGAATTCTGAGAAAACATCACAAAAAAATCAGTATCATTTTCAAGAAAACAACAAAACAAAACAAACCTCTGGCTTGTGTAGTCCATATGTGTGCTCCTTTAAGTACCTTTAAAGGCAAGATCACTGATTATCTTTATTCTGTGCAGGGCAAGGGGATGGAGAATGGTGTACGTGCTCCACAGGCATGAGGGAGGGCAGCATACAACTGGGGTAAAGGACTCTTCGGTCATTCATCTTGGCTTTTCTGAGCTGTTTCTCATCATGAATCAAGGGTCTGACATACTAAAAATGACTTACAACTTGAAGTCAACCTCATTCCATCCTTGGTCTGCCTTGCACATGTTCCTTTTAGAAACTACGCCTTTCATGAGGCCCAACATTGCTGAAAAGATGGGTATATGACCCAGGCAGGTAAACCAGAGTCCCTTGGGAGGCTGGATGGATGATGGGGTGAGGGAGGTCAGGATATTTACTTTGGTGTGGTCAACAATAAGGACTGTGAGCCTGAAGCTTTCTGTGTGGCGCTCTCTGCTACCAGATGGAGAGAGCTTGTCTAAAATGAATGCGACGCAGGGAAACACTGCTCAAAGATGGACAGAAAAATAATATCGGATGACATTAGGGTTCAGCTGTCCCTGGAGCCAGCCCTGAGTTTTCAGTTATCGGAACCAAAGTATTCCCTTCTTTCTTTATTCTGATTTGAAAAGTTTCTCTTTTGCATGTATATGAATCTTAACTTTGAAAACCTCATAATTAATTAATTGTTTTATTTTGAAACTTTCTGAGTGACACTGAGCAAAATATTCAAGATGTTTAGGTGTATATTCCAGCAAAGCCAAACCAAACCTATTTACCAAAACCAAACAAACACCATTGCCATCGAGTCGAATCTGACTCATAGCGACTCTACAAGACAGGACAGAATTTCACAGTAGGATTTGCAAGACTGGTGGGTTCAAATCTCTACAGGAGCAGAATGCTACATCTTTCTCTAGCAGAGCCACTGGTGGGTTCGAACTACTGAACTTCCGGTTAGCAGCCGAGTGCTTCACCGCTGCCCCACCAGGACTCCTTTCATAATATTTAAGTAGTTACAACACAGGATCATTACACTTGTTACTTAGTGCCCTTCATCCAACTCATTTGTAGAATCCAGAATCTGTCCAGTTCCTATGCTAAGCTTTATTTCAAGTTGGGCCCACTAGTTACACCCATACCTTGAGACTGCCCTCAGAATCTCTGGGTGAGCTATGGAAAGCTACCCTCCAATGACTTAACAGTATTTATTATTTATTGTGGTTTAGTCCATGCAGAGAGGAAAAGCAAGTAATTTTCTAGAAGAAACATAAGTTTCTTGCAAACCTAACACATATACTGTAAATCAATTTATGTATGTGTTTCCAAATAGTAATTACTGAACTTCACTAGGGGTCATTATGGGGGAAAGAAAAAAAAAAAAGAGGTATAATGCTCATATCACTTCTGCTTCAGGGTCTTGGTTTCATATATGTCAACTGGAAATCGCTTTTTAAGTTCCCGAAAGACTTAGCTAATGTTAGCACAACACACACTGAAACAAGAAGCCAAACGGCCGTCAGAATTAATGTACAAATTCAAAGGCATCAATAACCTCTGATATCATAAGTTGAAGCTACAATTTAAAAATCTCTCAATGTCCTGGCAGAACAAAATGAACAAATGAACTCACACCACAAATTTTCATGAAAAATATCAGTCAATAGTGTTCTCCAGTTGATTCCAACTCACAGCAACCATACAGGACAGGGTAGAACTGTCCCATGGAGTTTCCAAGGCTGTAAAAGAGGAAGACCCTCAAGGAGATGGATGGACACAGTGGCTGCAACACTGTGCTCAAGCATAACAATGATTGTGAGGATGGCACAGAACCAGGCAGTGTTTCATTCTGGTGTACACAGGGTGTCTATGAGTCAGAACTGAATGGATAGGACCTAACAACAACAATCTTTACAGAAGGGGGCTGCTACATCTTTCTCACGTAGAGCGGCTGGTGGGTTTGAACTGCCAGCCTTTCGGTGAGCAGGAATCAAGACGTCTGAAATGATAGTTCTATCTCAATTCAGACAGAGAATACTCAGGCACCCTGTGAACTTTTCACAGAATACCTTCAACTGAGTCAAACATCAAGCCAAGTCATTTCTGGACTGGCTAATTTTATAACCAATATTACCAGTAGGCCTATCTTGAACTACGACTTTGCAATAAGAGCAGATTAAAAACATATTTTGAGTTTTTGTTTGAACTGAATACTCATGTTGAATTCTAAACCTAAGATTTCACGGATCCCTCATTCTCTACCATGCTCCTCAAACACAATGGGTATATCAGCTACAGACTGTTGTGTTTTGATCCTGGAGAAGGAGAGGATCTTTATAGCTCTTTGGTTATGCATACAGTATGGTAAAATAGATCAGTGAGATGATTCCAACACACTGCATTAGGGAGTTATACTGAAATGCATTGGCAGCAGCAGAGCAGGATTTTCAAAAACTTGTCTGATAGAAAAAGTGTTATATTAAAAAAAAAGTTCTTTGTTCAAATATGTTTGGACAAAAATTAGATGAAAGATTGTTTTCTTTATTGTGGGACTTCACAGAGCTGTTACTGTTAATTGTATTGTATATCTCCAAGAGTAACTTTGTTTCTCAAACATAGTTGACTTTTTAAAAATGGGGCATCTTGGAGGACCATTTAGGAGATGATACAATGGAGTTAAAATAACAGAGCACTAGACATTTAACCGGGCCTTGGTGGTGTAGTGGTTAAGAGCTCATTGTTAACCAAAACGTTAGCAGTTCAAATCCATCAGCTGCTCCTTGGAAACCCTATTAGAGCAGTTCTGCTCTGTCCTATAGGGTCACTATGAGTTGGAATAGACTCGATAGCAGTGTTTTTTTTTTTTAATACATTTAATGGAATACGCTATCATACTCAAAATTTCCTCCATTAATGATGGAGAGGGGAATATATTACTGATGTAATCAAAAAGCACAGGCTGTTATAAATGAAAAAAATATCATTTTCTTAAACACCTTTGAACACCTATTCAAGGCCTGTCTTGGTGCCACAACATAGGGCAGTGAATGCAAGAGGTTCAGTGTCTAAGGCATAAGAGGCAAATCTAGAGCAGAGCCTAGTAAGTCATTTGCCCAAACATCTAACGATGGAGTTAACCTATGCAGGCAAATGTTTGAGGAATGATAGTGACAGAGGAGACAAAGCTGACAGACACTACTGGCTTGGTGGAAACACCACCAATGTGGTAAGTGGCTTTGAATCTGTCTCTGTAAGGCTAGCCACCTTGTGACTGTGATCTTGAATTAAATAAAACGAAAAGCCCTTGGGCTATGCAGAAGGGAGACAAAGGAGTAACTGCAACTGCTGAGTAAAACCAGGTTCCTGTATGCCACATGGACTTCGTGTTCTCTTCATTTTATAGGCTCCTTCTTTACGCGTATTAAAAGAAAAGCTACCCAGCACTCCTCCAGTCCCTCGCTTTCCTTATTTGTATATAAAGCTGTATCTGCTGAAATACAATTAAACATCATGATATGCTTGCTTCTTCTGTATGTAGACAGGATGACAGAAAATCACCTAGTGACAGAATTACAATTTATAAGGTAAGTAGCTGCCTCTCCCCCTGTTGTATAAAGCTCTGGGAAGAAAGCAGGTTCCTCTGGAAAAAGACCCCAAGGGCCTTCTGGAAGTGAAAGGATCTAGACCCAAAACTCTTCTGAAGAACTCAGTAGTACTATTCTAAGTTGTGTTGGTGGAGGGAAAAACAAACAAAAAAAAAAGCTGGGCAAGGAAAGAGGAAGACAGAAGAGTTGATGCATTTGAATTGTAGTGTTAGCAAAGAATACTGAATACATACCACAGACTACCAGAAGATTAGGAACCCTGGTGGCACAGTGGTTAAAGCGATCAACTGGTAACAGAAAAAAGGTCAGTGGTTTGAAACCACCAGTGGCTCCTTGGGAGAAAGATGTGGCAGTTGGCTCCCATAGAGATTTACAGCCTTGGAAACCCTATGGGGTCACTATGAGTCGGAATCAATTTGACGGCAGTGGGTTTGGTTTTTGGTTTTGACCAGAAGAATGATTAAATCAGTCTTAGAAGAAATATAACCAGAATTCTCCTTAGAAGCGAGTATGGTGAAACTTTGGCTTGCTTACTTAGGACATGGTCATCAGGAAAGATCTGTCACTAGAAAAGGACATCATGTTTGGTAAAGTAAAGGGTCAGCGAAAACAAGGCAAATCCTCAATGTGATAAACTGACATAATAGCAGCCATGGACTCAAACATATCAATGATGATGAAGATGGTGCAGGGTGGACAAGGTTTCCTTCTGTTATACACAAGTTCGCCATGAGTTGAAGCCGAACTGGACGGCAACTAACAACAACAACAAATAGAAAATTCACCAGGAAGATAGACTAGGCTGACGATCCAGGGTCCAGGCGGGGAAGAACTTTCCAACACAGCATGTGGATAAAGCTCAAGTTTAGGTTCTGGAATCTTCCAACATTGCCCCAGGTCACACCTGCAGGCCACATGTGGTCTCCTTAGCCTGTAATGCCATCTCCACAATTCCTGGCTTGTGTCACCTTTTTTCTCACTTTGCCTTCAACATCTACATACTACTGATGCTCACGCTTGCTCAGGTACCCCTGATTTTTTCTCTCACAGTACTTTGTGAATTCCTATTTTGGAATTCATTACTTATTATGCTGAAAATATGCAAATAACAACCCCCTACCCCCACCCCCTGTAGGTTGTAATTCCTAAAGTGGAGGCATCCTGTCTCCTTCATCTTTGGGTTTCTAGTAAGTAGCCTAATGCCTCATACAATAAATATACATATATTTGTTGAATATAATTGAGTTTAAGGAAAAAAAACCCAACAACTTCCTTTTTAAAACAAATCACCATCCTAGTTACTAATGGCTTGGTTTGAAGGTACAAAACTATGAATATCAGTAACGGATTCCAGCTGTGGTAGGTTTTTACTAATAAGTCAGTTTTTTTTTTGTTGTTTTTTTTTTTAATGATTTGCTCGTATGTTCTTAAATTTATATTTAGGGGAAAAAACAAATGAGAAGACTTACAAAAATTCTTCTTTGTTCAGATTGTAAAAGCAAGCCAAAAAAAAAAAAAAAAAAAGTTCATAGGTATTTGTGATTCCTGGCAGGAACAGAAGAGTTAGTTCCCACCTCCAACCCCGACATACTCTTTTGTCAGGAAGGCTCAGTAGGCCACTTGGATGAAAAGGCTGATGGCGTTGCTAATTCAGAGAATGGCCTCCTGCCCACAGAGATCTCAGTGCCCTAGTCCCCCCTTTGCACTCTTCTCCCGGGCATCTCCGTTCTGCTATTTTAAAACAAGGGTTGGACCATCGGGTTTAACCAAACGAAAGCAGAAGTCTACTCCAGGCTGACAGAACGGCTGCCTTCACACGTACCAATGCGTTCACACATCAAAATGTTTTTCAATTACAGAAATCATACTTTGAATTCCTGGAAGTGATGTGGTAGGCATAATAATGATCCCCCAAAGATGTCCAAGCTCTGATTCTCCTGATTTGTGAATATGTTACCTTCCTCAGCAAAGGGGCTCTGCAGATTTGATTGAGGTTAAGGACCTTGAGCTGGGAAGAGTAGCCTGAATTACTCCGGTGGACCCAATTTAATCACATGAGTCTTCGTAAGCGGAGAACCTTTCCCAGGGGCAGAGAACCAGAGTCATGGCACTTTCAGAAGAACTTGATTCGACATTGCTGGCTTTGAAAGTGGAGGAAGATGGCCATGAACAATGGAATGCGGGTGATCTCTAGGAGCTGGAAAAGACAAGGAAACAGATTCTCCTCCAGAGCTTCCAAAAAGTTACTCAGACTTGCCAATACCTTAATTTCAGTCCAGTGAGACAAGTGTCAGGCTGCTCCACTTCTGAACGCTAGGATGATAAACTTGTGTTACTTAAGTCACCAAGTTGTGGTACTTTGTTACAATATCCATAGAGAAAGAATACAGGTAACATCTCTAGATAATATGCATTTCTTTCTAAAAAAAGAGTGTATTTTTTGTGCCCACAAATGGGAAAGTCAAGAAAAATGACAGCTTTTAGTTGAAAGGATTGGATTTTATGTTACTTTTTAATATAGCTAAACTCAAGAATGATATGGAAAAACTAAAATGCTGCTCTGTGCAACCGGAAGAGGGTAGCATCCTTATGGAGGAAACGAAAACTGCAGAAATAAAATAAAATGAATACATGACCAAAAATGATAATAGGTTTGAGATGGGCTAGGAACTAACTATGAGTCAGCAAGGTAAGAGTATTGCATAAAAAGTCATGTTTCTAAGCTGTGTAAAGAAACTGTGATATGTCCTTGTAAGTAAGATTTTCTCTTGAATCTCAGCTTCCTTATCCCTAGAAAGCATAGGTTTAGATAGATGATTTCTAAAGTTTTGTCTGGCTCTGTACAATTTTATGCCATGTAAAAGCACTCTTAAAACTTTTGTCAAATCAGGCCCAGGGTCTGTAACACTTTGACAGAGGTTCTGCATAAATTTCCAGGGAGGCAGTACTTACTGGTTATGTGACTTAGTACCAGTAGCACCATCTCCCAGGGCCTCACCTCCCTTATCTATTAAATGGGGAACTTTATACTTTACCTTGGTGGTTCCTGAGGGTAAAATAAGATACTCTTACGCTGCTATTATTAGGTGCTTTTGAGTCGGGTCTGACTCATAGCGACCCTACGTACAACAGAATGAAACATTGTCTGGTCCTGAGCCATCCTCACAATCGCTACTATACTTGAGTCTTTGTTGCAGCCACTGTGTCAATCCATCATGCTATTCTACAGGTATTCAAATATATGACTATCAAATATGAAGCTACTGGAGATAATAGCATCCTGCTTGGAGCAAAGCAAGTGCTCAGTAACTTCAGAGAAAAGACACAGAAATGAAAAAGACTCACACTGTGGTTTGCCAGGCCTTAAAATTTTCTTTATTCTCAACTTTTCCTAAGATGTCTATGTTCTGCTTCGATTTCAGATGTAAAATGAAACAGGGTTGTACACATGAAGTCTTAAAAGCAGCATGTAATTAAACAGCTTCGTTTAGCACAGGTGTTTTGGCCTCCCTCCTGGATGTGTTTCTAATTCATTGTAAATGCTGTCGTCCATGGAACAAGCATCTTCCAGCTCTCTCTCTGGTCATGGTACTTAACAGCCTTCAGTTGAGCTGAGCAGCACCTCTGCTCAGAGGAAAACATTTCATCCCAGAAGTCAAGGCATTCAAGCCATGTGGCCTTTACCAGCCTTACCTTCAGCTACTTTATATTCTGAGTGTATCCCCCAAATTCTGCACTACCCTACTTCACCCCCATGAACAAAGGTTTCCACTATTCTCTTTGCTTGGAACACCTTCAGCCCCACTCCTGATGTCTGACCATCAGACCTTACTCATTCCACATGCTGCCATCCTTCAACAACCCTCTCTTTAAAACTGGAGGCTGGATGTCCATATTTTGTGTTATTGTGAATTTTCATGACACATATTTTATGGAGAAAATCTTGTTCTGCCTGTATTATAGTTATTGGTGATCATGCCTTTCCTACAAAACTGGATGTTTTTGATGGCAAACATTTTGCCCCACTCCCAAAGTATATACTTTGGTATACTTACCAAAAAAAGAAAGGAAGGAAGGAAAGAAGGATGAGAGGGAAAGAAAAAAAGAAATGAAACAAAAAGAAAAGAAGAAACTGCAAGAACTGAAACCACTAATGCTCTCTTTATCATCTGGGGAATTCAACTTTAGCAGATGAACTAAGAGAAGACAAAGGACCATTAGGGGGAAAAAAAAAAGATCATTGGGAATTTTGGAGAGAAAAAAAGTAAAAAAACTAATACACATTCTTGTATACATACATGCTCTTAAAAGACATTTAATATTCTTGGAGAATAGATGCAGACTTAGCTATGTGGAGATCTGAGCAGTATAACAACCCATTACCCTGCTCCTTAATGTCCAAAAGGCGGGGGGCGGGGGGAACATAGCCTAAATGAGCTTGTGAGGGGTTCAAGAGCTAAACATCACAAACCTTACACAACCTAGATGTAAATGAAATAGCACAACCATAATAGCTCATGTTGACGGTGCTTCATTCAGACCCTGCTTCCAAATAAATGACATTCCTTGAGTCTCACAATAGTCTTGTAGGGTCTGTAGGTATTACTTGGGGTGGGTAGGCATTGTTACTATTTGCACAGGTTACAGGAATGTTCTGAGAGGTAAAGTGACCCATGGTCTCACAACTAGTAATACTGAATATCCTCTGATACCAAGGAGCCCTGGTGGCACAGTGGTTAAGAGCTCGGCTACTAAACAAAAGGTTGGCAGTTCAAATCTATCAGCCATTCCTCGGAAGCCTATGGGGTGGCTCTGAGTCTGAATCAGCTCCATGGGAATGGGTTTGGTCTTTTTCTCATACCAAAGGCCCTGGTGTTTCAGTCACAACACAGTTATTGCAACTATACAAATGCATGACTATCAACAAAATGAAAGTGATTAACAGGACATTCTGTAAAATATACAAAATAAAAATCGTTGGAAGAAAAAAGGAAAGAAATCTGCAGTAGACATAAGTACTGATCTAAAGAAAGTCAATGGAGGAGACAGTAAAAATGGTAAAAACTAGATGAAATCATACCATCCAATACGAAACAAAAAAAGAATATATATTGAAATTAATACTAGCTAATATTATTGGATGTTTATTATGTGCCAATATACATTCTATTAACAAATGCAATCTTTGTACCAGCTCTATGAAAATAATTTTATTAGTCCAAGTGTACACAGGGAGGCTGGGTAACTCGCCCATGTCTCAGAGCTATTAAATCTAGGCTGTCTGGCCACACTGCTGTCATCTATCACGTGTGTCTTAATACCGAGGCACAACTTGATAAATGGTTACATTACATAAATGGGCATTCTGTCTTCAGGAAATGCAGAGAGCAGTCTAACTTTGGAAATATATATAACTTTACTAATTAAACAAATGTAGATGACTGTAAGCTTAAGCCTCAGATTATTTTTAAGACTTTAGTAACAAACTAGTGTCCCAGAATTACAGTTATACTTTTCTAGTTAGATCATTCTGTAAGAACGGAATGGCTAGACATGTCTGAACAAGTACAAGAACAAAGAAAGCTTTTTTTTTTTTTTAACAAAATGTAAAGAGTTTTTCTTTTTTTTTTTCCTGAGGAAGACATTAAAAGGTAAGAAAGGAATAAGAGAACATGTAGGAATAAGCTCCTGTCAGTCTTTAAGGAAGCTGAGCCCCAGAAAGAGCAGATGTTCTCCCCCAAGGTTACAGGGTTAAGGGTATAAACCGCAGCAGCACAGAGACAGGAAGAAGGGAAACTTATGTGTCCTGGGTGATTTCTATGGGCAATGGCTAGGCTCTTGCGCATATTTTCCTTTTTAATTAACCTTATAATAACAATTCAAGCAGGCACTTCGCCTATTTTACAGATGAGGAAATTGAGGCTGGCAGAAGTTAACTGACTTGACAAAAGTCAAAGCAATGTCAGGTGACAAAGGAAGAATTTTTACCCAGGTCTGTAGGGTGCTATGAGTCAAAGGGAATAGAGTTGACGGCAACAAGGACAAGGGCAATCTGACTCAACAGCCCATGCTACTTCTACTCAGCCACGTATGCCGACCCTCCAAAACTAATATGATGTTTTTAAACTGCTCTGAAGTCCCAAAGTATTTTCTTCTCACACGTTATTCCATGCACTCACAACACCTTGGAGACATTATATTCTTTATTCTAGATGAGAAAGCTGTAGGTCAGAGAACTAAGTGACATAGATCTAATGGCTAGGATAGTGCACAGCTGGGACCGACCACACATTTCTGAAACCCTAGTCCAATGTTCATTCGGCCTCCCCGCAATGAACTTCTGTTACCCAGTTACTTCCCTCTGCAATGCATTTGTTCTAATAACCTAGATTTTTATAAAGACTTTTAATATTTAATGGTGGTTAAAATAACCACTTAAACCATGACCTAGGACTTGGCCCAATTCTCAATACTTAGGTATTCTAACACCATGAACTTTTTCTTAATGAAGTCAAACTTTTAGGAAGCCTTGAGGAGCGATACTTCACTCGCCAAAATATGAAGAATGAGGTCACTCCTAACTTGTGAAAATATTTCTTCTTTCACACTCCCTCCTCTCAGGCATGCTTTATCTACCACAGGAGTGACACTTTCAATCAACAGATAAATGTTAGTATTACCTGCATGTCCTCAATAAATCTCCTCCAGTAGAAATCACAATTTCTTGATGGCACCATCCATATTTCCACCTCACTGCACAAATCACTAGACATTTGTCAAAAAATGTCTGTGAGATGATTGGCAAGCCTTCCATTGAATAGTAGCCCTCACAGGTGTTTAGTGTTCCTTAATTGTCATTTAACGACCCTTTGCAAGCAGGGGACAAAAAATTTAAAGTATATAACCACTTAAGAGAACAGCTTCCATTCAGCCATAGCAATTCAAGTACACACGGTAATTGAAAGCAGGCCCGTGTAGGCCATTATCTAGCCACAGCTCCATTTCAATGAATTAGAAGTAGAGGTTGTGCTAATTTGACAATAAAAGTTATACACGAAAGAGGTGATTTCAAGGTGAATGAATAAATATCTAGAATAAGTGAATATGCTTTGAATTTTCCTTAGAAAATGACACAAATATGTATAGCTGAATATGATAATCGTGAGACCTAACCACGCTCCAGAACACACTGACCATTTCTTTGTTTCACCGATAACTCGGATGGGAACTGGACCATATAGAACTTCCGCTCCCGCACTCAAGTGTCCTCCTTGCTCAGAAGCGGATGCCTTGTGTGTTTCTCAACATTATGGGGTCCCTGAACTTCTTTTGAAGGAGCTCTGGTGGCACAGTGGTTAAGTGCTGGGCTGTGTCATCCTGGTTCCAAGCCATCAGCCACTTTGCAGGAGAAAGATGTGGCAGTCTGCTTCTGAAAAGATTTCTTGTTGCGTGTCATCAAGTCGATTCCGACTCACAGCAACCCTATAGGACAGGGTAGAACTAAGGAGCCCTGGTGGTGCAGTGGTTAAGAGCTTGGCTGCTAACCAAAAGGCTGGCAGTTCAAATCCACCAGCTTCTTCTTGGAAACCCTATGAGGCAGTTCTACTCTGTCCTGTAAGTTCTCTATGAGTTGGAATGAAGTGGAAGGAAATGAGTTTTTTTTTTTGGTGGGGGGCCGCAGGGGGCAAGGGTTAATCTTTACTGAAGCAGACTACCACATCTTTCTCCCAATCAGAGGCTGGTGGTTCCAATCATCATCCTTTCAGTTAGCAGCTGGGTGGTCCTGCAGCATCAGCCTCTCCTGGGGAAAAAAAAAAAAAAAATTTTTTTTTTTTTTTTTTAGCTCCTCAGAAAAACAGAATCTTGGGTTCCAGGCCAACCTACTGAATGAAAATCTGGATTTCTCCTGTAATTTGTCAGCATGCTGGAGTTTGAGAAGCACTGCTGAGGGGACATATAAAGAAACACAATAGCAACACCGTCAAGGAGCTTAGGAAATAGACGGGTGGGTAGAAGCTGCGTGAGTACTTAAAATACAATCAGAAAGGTAAAGATGTTGAATGAATTGACTACAAAAAGAATTTTGATTGGAGGCTGGCATTTGCATCCGCCCCCGATTAATGATTAATGGAACTGTTACGGTTGGTTAGAAGGTGAGGATGGAGGACGTCCCAAAAAAGCCATGAGCGAAGGAAGGGAAAAAAGAAAGCTTACGCTGAGTTCAGAAAGTGGGAGGTAGCCTTCAGTGGCTGGTGTGCAGGGATTACTAGGGAGGGCGGAGCTGGGGGTCAAAGCTGCAGAGAGAAGTCCAGGCCCCTGCAGCCAGGACGTCATTTCCTGCATTGTTCTGTGGATGAAACGTCAGCAGGGGAGTAACAAAATCGCTCTAATGATAGAAGGAAAAGACTGAAGGCAGGACTTTAAATCAGCAGCTTAGGGCAAGAGTCCCTGTGAGAGAGAATGCGATCTTGAACTCCGGCAAGGCAGACAAAAAAGAAGAGGGTGTTTGTGGGGCTGGCAGAGAGCAGTTACAGACACATTGTAGAAGTAGCATTAGCCCTTCTGGGTGATTCACTGGGCAGAGGTTGGTACAGCCAAGATGTGAAACAGAGGAGGTGCAGGTTTATAACTTGAAAGATAAAGAGCTTAAAAAAGACGTTTGATTTTCCAGGGAATGACTGAAACAGACCAGTGAGAGAAAAAGAAAACAAAATCAGTCAGTGGCTAGCCTGGGGTGGGATGAAGACTGATTCAGTATATATGAACAATGTAACTCTATTACTACACATACTTTCTCTTTCTAAACTTGTTTGGAATTTACTTGGCTCAGCAACACTCTTTCCCCTATCCAGTTCTGATTCATTTGGTTGGATTCCGGAAGGTCCGGAAGGTCTACTTTCCTTCAAAAAAGTGTTTCTTTGTAACCTTTAAAGGTTACTCTATAATTCACCACTTCTGAAACGGTCTGCTTCGGGCTATAAAATCTCCTTGGTTGATTCTTTAGCTCACACACTTAAAACACCTTTTCCCCTTCAACAAATAATGGAATTATAACTTATAAATTTTATTCATACTAAAGCTCAGCATTATTACCTTGCCAGGATGTTTAAAACAAATCTGACTTCTCCAAACGGCTCTGAATATATCACTTTTGCCTGCTTCCTTTCTCCCCAGAGACACATATTTTAAAGATGAATGTCTGCTCTTCCAAAAGTTGTTTTCACAAAATATAGTCCTTGCAATTTGCCATAGCTCCTGATGCAGAGACTGCAAGGGAATGAAGTCAGCCCGTAGGCTTGCTTTCTTCGGCTCCTGTAAATATTTTATTTGGAAATTTCCAAGTTCTGACAGAGATAAATAACTCCTAAACTTACTGTCTAAACAAAGTCAGTTTCTTGAAGAGGTGTTATAGAATTTCACTCATACTGAAATTAATGTTGAAAAGTAAAAAAAAATAGAAGTAAATGTAATCGGGTACTGGGAAAGATCCTTTTGTACTATTTTGGCCTAGGCACCAATTCATGTCAATTATGTACCTAGCCATTTGAAGCAGTATTTTTGCCTTTGTCCGGGTACTTTTCACAGCCCATTGGTCCTTCTTCTCCCCCTGCCTGCACCCCAGTCACGACAGTTGAAAAGGTAACTCATTTGTCTTTTTAGGAACTGTGTCTGCCTTTGTAGTACTTTCCCACTTAAGAAAACACAACAGTCAGAATCGCCTTTCCCCATCTACTGTCAACTTTAATCATGGTTCTTAGAAACAAAATCTTCAGCCTGCGCTCAAGTCATTATAGCAAGCACCCCCTGCCGTCGAGTCCGTTTCAACTCATACTGACCCTATAGGACAGAGTAGAGCTGCCGCTCAAGTCATTATAGCAAGCACCCCCTGCCGTCGAGTCCGTTTCAACTCATACTGACCCTATAGGACAGAGTAGAGCTGCCGCTCAAGTCATTATAGCAAGCACCCCATGCCGTCGAGTCCGTTTCAACTCATACTGACCCTATAGGACAGAGTAGAGCTGCCGCTCAAGTCATTATAGCAAGCACCCCCTGCCGTCGAGTCCGTTTCAACTCATACTGACCCTATAGGACAGAGTAAAGCTGCCGCTCAAGTCATTATAGCAAGCACCCACTGCCGTCGAGTCCGTTTCAACTCATACTGACCCCATAGGACAGAGTAGAGCTGCCGCTCAAGTCATTACAGCAAGCAGCCCCTGCCGTCGAGTCCGTTTCAACTCATACCGACCCTATAGGACAGAGTAGAGCTGCCGCTCAAGTCATTACAGCAAGCACCCCCTGCCGTCGAGTCTCTTTCAACTCATACCGACCCTATAGGACAGAGTAGAGCTGCCGCTCAAGTCATTATAGCAAGCACCCACTGCCGTCGAGTCCGTTTCAACTCATACTGACCCCATAGGACAGAGTAGAGCTGCCGCTCAAGTCATTACAGCAAGCACCCACTGCCGTCGAGTCCGTTTCAACTCATACTGACCCCATAGGACAGAGTAGAGCTGCCGCTCAAGTCATTATAGCAAGCACCCCCTGCCGTCGAGTCCGTTTCAACTCATACTGACCCCATAGGACAGAGTAGAGCTGCCGCTCAAGTCATTACAGCAAGCACCCCCTGCCGTCGAGTCCGTTTCAACTCATACTGACCCCATAGGACAGAGTAGAGCTGCCGCTCAAGTCATTATAGCAAGCACCCCCTGCCGTCGAGTCCGTTTCAACTCATACCGACCCTATAGGACAGAGTAGAGCTGCCGCTCAAGTCATTAGAGCAAGCACCCACTGCCGTCGAGTCCGTTTCAACTCATACTGACCCTATAGGACAGAGTAGAGCTGCCGCTCAAGTCATTATAGCAAGCACCCCCTGCCGTCGAGTCCGTTTCAACTCATACCGACCCTATAGGACAGAGTAGAGCTGCCGCTCAAGTCATTACAGCAAGCACCCCCTGCCGTCGAGTCTCTTTCAACTCATACTGATCCTATAGGACAGAGTAGAGCTGCCGCTCAAGTCATTATAGCAAGCACCCCCTGCCGTCGAGTCCGTTTCAACTCATACTGACCCAATAGGACAGAGTAGAGCTGCCGCTCAAGTCATTATAGCAAGCACCCCCTGCCGTCGAGTCCGTTTCAACTCATACTGACCCTATAGGACAGAGTAGAGCTGCCGCTCAAGTCATTATAGCAAGCACCCCCTGCCGTCGAGTCCGTTTCAACTCATACTGACCCCATAGGATAGAGTAGAGCTGCCGCTCAAGTCATTATAGCAAGCACCCCCTGCCGTCGAGTCCGTTTCAACTCATACTGACACAATAGGACAGAGTAGAGCTGCCGCTCAAGTCATTATAGCAAGCACCCCCTGCCGTCGAGTCCGTTTCAACTCATACCAACCCTATAGGACAGAGTAGAGCTGCCGCTCAAGTCATTACAGCAAGCACCCTCTGCCGTCGAGTCCGTTTCAACTCATACTGACCCTATAGGACAGAGTAGAGCTGCCGCTCAAGTCATTATAGCAAGCACCCACTGCCGTCGAGTCCGTTTCAACTCATACCGACCCTATAGGACAGAGTAGAGCTGCCGCTCAAGTCATTATAGCAAGCACCCACTGCCGTCGAGTCCGTTTCAACTCATACCGACCCTATAGGACAGAGTAGAGCTGCCGCTCAAGTCATTATAGCAAGCACCCCCTGCCGTCGAGTCCGTTTCAACTCATACCGACCCCATAGGATAGAGTAGAGCTGCCGCTCAAGTCATTATAGCAAGCACCCCCTGCCGTCGAGTCCGTTTCAACTCATACTGACCCAATAGGACAGAGTAGAGCTGCCGCTCAAGTCATTATAGCAAGCACCCCCTGCCGTCGAGTCCGTTTCAACTCATACCGACCCTATAGGACAGAGTAGAGCTGCCGCTCAAGTCATTATAGCAAGCACCCTCTGCCGTCGAGTCCGTTTCAACTCATACTGACCCTATAGGACAGAGTAGAGCTGCCGCTCAAGTCATTATAGCAAGCACCCACTGCCGTCGAGTCCGTTTCAACTCATACCGACCCTATAGGACAGAGTAGAGCTGCCGCTCAAGTCATTATAGCAAGCACCCACTGCCGTCGAGTCCGTTTCAACTCATACCGACCCTATAGGACAGAGTAGAGCTGCCGCTCAAGTCATTATAGCAAGCACCCACTGCCGTCGAGTCCGTTTGAACTCATACCGACCCTATAGGACAGAGTAGAGCTGCCGCTCAAGTCATTACAGCAAGCACCCTCTGCCGTCGAGTCCGTTTCAACTCATACTGACCCTATAGGACAGAGTAGAGCTGCCGCTCAAGTCATTATAGCAAGCACCCACTGCCGTCGAGTCCGTTTCAACTCATACCGACCCTATAGGACAGAGTAGAGCTGCCGCTCAAGTCATTATAGCAAGCACCCACTGCCGTCGAGTCCGTTTCAACTCATACCGACCCTATAGGACAGAGTAGAGCTGCCGCTCAAGTCATTATAGCAAGCACCCCCTGCCGTCGAGTCCGTTTCAACTCATACCGACCCTATAGGACAGAGTAGAGCTGCCGCTCAAGTCATTATAGCAAGCACCCCCTGCCGTCGAGTCCGTTTCAACTCATACCGACCCTATAGGACAGAGTAGAGCTGCCGCTCAAGTCATTATAGCAAGCACCCCCTGCCGTCGAGTCCGTTTCAACTCATACCGACCCTATAGGACAGAGTAGAGCTGCCGCTCAAGTCATTATAGCAAGCACCCCCTGCCGTCGAGTCCGTTTCAACTCATACCGACCCTATAGGACAGAGTAGAGCTGCCGCTCAAGTCATTATAGCAAGCACCCCCTGCCGTCGAGTCTCTTTCAACTCATACTGACCCTATAGGACAGAGTAGAGCTGCAGCTCAAGTCATTATAGCAAGCACCCCCTGCCGTCGAGTCCGTTTCAACTCATACTGACCCCATAGGACAGAGTAGAGCTGCCGCTGAAGTCATTATAGCAAGCACCCCCTGCCGTCGAGTCTGTTTCAACTCATACTGACCCTATAGGACAGAGTAGAGCTGCCGCTCAAGTCATTATAGCAAGCACCCCTGCCGTCGAGTCTCTTTCAACTCATACTGACCCTCTAGGACAGAGTAGAGCTGCCGCTCAAGTCATTATAGCAAGCACCCCCTGCCGTCGAGTCCGTTTCAACTCATACCGACCCCATAGGACAGAGTAGAGCTGCCCCGTAGGGTTTCCAAGGCCGTAAATCTTTACGGTAGCAGACTGCCACATCTTTCTCCCGCAGAGCAAGCGGTGGGTTCGAACCGCCAGTCTTTCGGTTAGCAGCTGAGCACTTAACCACTGCACCACCAGGGTTCTGTAAGCTAGAAAATGATAACATGCTTGCATTTCAAAAACATGCACTGGGAAACAATGTACCCAGCCCATTTCTTGCTGGCAACTTTTAATCTTTCAAGATGTAATGCATTTTATTATTTATAGATTGTCAAAGCCTTACATAAAAGACCATAAAGCTAATACCTTGGACAATCTGGATAGTTTTGTCTAAAATGCAGAGAACGTGAAAGCCTTTAGTAAATGTTTGCACGTTTAGCTGGGTTTGTCATGTTGCCCTTGAGGTAACCTGTATTCAACATTCACTCGCCCCTTGCCCCTTAAAGCTTTTACTCGTGCTTTCAAAAAATTTGGAAACAAACCCTTTGTCAAATTTCCACAGTAACTAAAGTGGCTCCCTAAAAATTCCCACCGTCTCTTCCCAAGCAGAACCACGGTCTCTTCCGGTAAATCTCTTTCCGTGTTCAGTTCCCTGTGAAATCACCACTTACTACAGAACCATAACTGACATCAAGGGTGAAAAACAATGTGCTTCTGATACCCCACCCCGTGTCTGGGATGTAGGAGGTACTTGACAATGGAGGCAATTCTAGAAGGTTCCCTAATGTCTTCTGATTATTTAAATGGACCACGTATTTGTTTCTTCCTAACATTTAAAAAATCTAATCACAAAACATTTACTCTTTTATCCAGTGACAGTATGATTTATTATTTTATACAGTGACACTACGACTTATTATTATTTTAGAAAGAGACCATTATTTCTGAATCCTGCTAAGGACTGAACTGGGGCAGGCTGTAAGTCTTAAATGTTCTAAGCTTAATAAGACTGGTTTAACAAGACTGAACATAGTTCCCAATGCTGTTTAAGCTTTTTTTCATTTACTAACACACCATCTCCAAAGGAATTTTTCTACACTATTTGGTCATTCAAATGATGGCTACTGACTTCAAGTTGCATGACACCACCTTGTGCCTGGGGTCAGGGTGCACCATCTTGGCCTTGCCAAGTCCTGCCCGGCACCTGGGTTTTTCATCCTATCACCCTGTTTGTCTTCAGCCATCCCACCCTTACTAGAAGAATGTGTTGGACAAGCAATGCCCTTCCTTCTAGAGCATTCCACTCAGAGTGTGGAATACAGGGTCAGTGGTCATTACTGCTATCACTGAGTTTACCCAGGAGTTTAAAAACAAAAACAACAACAACAAAAAAAAAACAACCATTGCTGTTGAGTTCTTTTTAACTCATAGCGGCCCTACAGGACAGAGTAGAACTGCCCCATAGGATTTCCAAGGCTGTAATCTTTACGAAAGCAGACTGCCACATCTTTCTTCCATGGAGCAGATGGTGGGTTTGAACTGCTGACCTTGAGATTAACAGCTGCAGCACCAGGGCTCAAGTGCTCAGGAGTACTTGAAGAAAAAACACCATTCACTCCTTAGGTAGCTGAGAAAACATCTTCCCGCTTTCTGGGGCTTTCCAGTACCAAACTGAGATCATATGTCTACCAGATTTTTTTTTTTTTTTTAATGAGGCTGTGATAGACCATGTTACTCACAGACTTCACTGACTACAGAAAATCAAAGTCTTTTTTGGTAACATTTCATTTGACTGAATTTTTCACACAGTGGTCAACATGGATAAAGAGTACAGTCTACATAAGATATTAGTAGTACAGTCTACGTAAGACTTTAGTCTCTGATGTGAGACTGCCTGGGTTCTAATTCTGACTCTCTATTTCTTAATTCTATGACCTTAGGCAAGTTGCTTACTCACAGCTAATCCACTTTCATTATCAATAAGCTGTGGATAAAGTTAGGATTTGGCTCATAGGGTTGTTGTGATAATTAGTTAAATACTACATATAAAGTACTTAGCACAGTTCCTGGCATGTAGTATGGGCTTAATACGTATTAGCTATTCTAGCCATGGTCTTTTCATGTGAAAGCTGGATAATGAAAAAGGAAGTCGGATAATGAAAAAGGCAGAAGAACTGATACAGCCACACTGTAATGTTGGTGAAGAATGCTGAATATACTATAAACTGCCAGAAGAGTGAACAAATCAGCCTTAGAAGAAATACAAGCAGAATGCTCTTTAGAAGTGAGGATGGCGAGACTTCGACTTGCTTAGTTTGGACACGCCATCAGGAAAGACAAATTGCTAGAAAAGGACTTCATGTTTTGTAAACCAGAGGGTCAGGAAAAACAAGGGAACTCCTCAATGAGATGGCTCACACAATAGCCACAACGATGGGCTCAAACATAACAACCACCACCATCACGAAGATGGTGCAAAACTGGGCCTATTAAGCCATACAAGGTCACCATAAGTTGGAGGTGACTTAATGGTAACTAACAACAACTATTTTTAAATAATAAAGGTTCACTAGGAATAAATCTAGTAAGAAAGTTTGAAGTTCAAGTAGTAGTTTAAGCTAATTTCTGTATGACTATACGATATTCATTCATTTCTTCATTCTTTTGCTGACAAATGTCAAGCACACATCATGATCCGGGCCCTGTCCCTGTGGCTGTGCCCACAGTGACGAGTACAGTACTGTCCTTCAGGCCCGCAGAGCTCAGCTCACACAATCTGGTGAAAGGGGTGGATATCTGGAGGAAGAATGACCAAGACGGAGGAGCAGGCTGTGCAAATAACCAATGCTTGATCCTATTCCTTCGAAGCCTTTGGTTTCCTGTCCCAACTGAGATGCACAATTGCCCCTAACCCAGTGGCTTTTGGCCAGGTTCTAGGTAAGTCCATCTTGGAACAGGTTCTAGTGGAAGCAAGAATAGGGCCATTCATAACCTCAAATGTTTCACTTCACGCCCATGTTTTTATGGCTGCCAATTGCTTGGGACAGCAGGTGGGGGTGGAGATGAGGAGAGGGGCGAGGTGACAGAAAAGCCACAATGGAAGCTCAGAGCAGAAGAAGCTGAAGCTGTATGTGTGAGCACTACGCTAAAATGCGACTGGCAAGGTGTCTTATGTGAGGTAGGAGTTTCACTCCTCAGTGACTTTTGGGAGGGATACAGTGTTTCCAGAAGCATACGGAGAGGAATATGTTTAAAAACCAAACCTAGTGCCATCGAGTCAATTCTGTCTCTTCACGACCCTATAGGACAGAGTAGAACTGCCCCACAGAGTTTCCAAGGAGCGCCTGGTGGATTTGAAGTGCTGACCCTTTGGTTAGCAGCCATAGCACTTAACCACTACGCCACCAGGGTTTCCGGAATATGTTTAATGTGGGTATAAATCACAGGGCTTGGCGTTGACTTTTAGCATCAGGATACCCTATGAAACCATCTGATGCATAGCATATATATAGAGTCCAAGGTGTCAAGTTCCAGTGGAGGATATTCTTTTGAAATCTTTTCTTATTAAAATATGTATATGCTGTGGGCAATTTTTTGTTTTATTTTGGCGGTGTTGGTGGGGTAACAGAAGGTCTCATGAACGAGTGAAAAAACTAAAGGGATATATATTTTTTTACTTGTATTTCTAAGAAGAAAAATCTTAAGAACACGAGCTTTAATTACGTTTTCCTGGCTCTTCACTTTCCTAGTCATTTTAAAATTACACCAGTTCATTTGGTGCATCTTAATCTTCTTTGAGAGGGAAAAAAAAAATGCTTGGTTACATTTGTCTAGGCCTTTTAAGCACTTTTATTAGTATTATGTTCTTAGTATAATTTCCCGCAAACACCATAATATTCTCTTGAGAATTTCCTTTTCATTCTCAGTTTAGCTATACAAAAGAGTTCATTTATAAGATTAAAATCTTAATTCTCAAATTACGAAGTATTACATAAAATCAAGAGCTAGAAAGGGACTTTAAATAGCATTCTTATTTTCTCCTGCAGTAAGATGAAATGATAACATTTAATGATTCTTCATTCTGACCCAACATGGTTGGTTTCAAAAGGGCAACACCCAAGAGACCTGGCAGCCCAGCATATACTCCATTGATGGGCAGTCCTTCAGTCCTGGACCTCTGCCTCCTTTCACATGCTGGGACATAAGGCTGTACAGCTCATCAGGAATCCTGTGGTCCTCTCTTTTCCCCTGAGCCTGGACTTCCACAAGCCTTCAAGGACCCAGCACCCTGATTCCTTTCCTCTGCCTTGCACCTGGGCTCTTGCCCACGAGAGAAAAAGTGCTTTTCTGGCAGACAATTCCCTGAGCCCTCGAGCTCCCAAAGCCCCATAGCCTCTTGCTTGTTATGACTGGGATTCATTAGAGTTTGGGAGATGACAGCTGTCACCTTCTTGTGCCCTCTGTATGTCATCTAGCCTGTAACTGTGGCATCTTTATGAGGTTTTTTTTTTTTTTCCTTTAGTTCGTATTTTCTCAAGTTGATGCCCTTATGCCCCTTGGAATCTTATGCCCCTTGGAATCAATGAAGAGGATGGGGCAGGAAAAACAGAAGATGGGGAGCAAACAATACCTCTTGCTCTAAAAGAGCAGGAAAGCCTGACCTGGTGATGCAGTACTGACTCCACCGGTTAGTTTCAGGATGGTCAGCAGTGACTATATTCTCTTCTGTGTCCTTCCTGAGAGTCTGGTACACAGTGGGCATGTGCAAGAGATGCTTGTGGATCTGGGAATTCTCTTGAAACCCGCCCAGTGCTGGGGGGAGTAAGAGGAGGCTGTTTAAGTGCAGACCTTGGGGACTGAGCTTGCCAATTTCTCCTACCTTACAGCCCCAAGAAGGAAGGGAAATCGCAGTGACAGAGTTCTTCTCTTCCTATTTGCTTTCTGCCACCATACATTAAGTGCCCAGATAAAAGAGGAAGCTGCTTTTGTCCTTAAAATCGAGAGCTATTTCAAACATAGGACACTTACAGGGAAATGTAAATTTTGACAAGCTGGGAACAAACCACTGACCTTGCATCTCAGCAATTATGTTTCCAACCTGAAGAGCTCTTAAAAAGGCTTACTATTAAATGCTTTGATTTGCATTGATTAGCTCCTCAAGATCGTTTCATCTTAAAATTAAAAAAAAAGAAAAAAAAAATCTCTCTTCCAGAGTCATAAATAACCTGAATCTGAGGATATAGTAAGTTGTCTGGTTAAAACTTAAAAAAGAACTAATGAACTTAATTACTGCTTGCGTCTTTTAAATACAACAGTGTGCAATCATATTGCAAGAGGCTGTGAGTACATCTAATCCACCCCCCCAACCCCCATGTTCTCCAGAAAAGGGAACCTCAGTCAGGTTTCCTATGGTCTTGAGGAAACGGATGAACACAGGAAATTCAGACGTTAAGAGAAAGGGCCGTTGGATTTGGTGGCCAAGTGGAGAGACTATTGGGCTGTGAACACAGAGACCTTGGTTTATTGCCACCAATGCTCTTGTTGAGTGCTTTCACACTGTAATCAGGTGCATGGGCCCTGGAAACCAAGAGCGCTGCATTCACATTCTAGCTCTGTGACCTTCCTGTTGATAATGGATTGCTTTGGATGAAGAACCTATCTAAAATAATGGTTTCATTACCTATGAAATTGGGACAATAGGAGTGTATGCATCTCCTAGAACTGTTGGGAGAACTGCATGAGATATTACTTGCAAAACCTGGCACAAAATACACACAGGGCCTCTTTGTGCCAGCTGGTTTACCAGTAAAATGGGGATAATCCATTATGGAAATGCTGTGAAAAAAATGAACTATAAGTGGTTCGGTGCAAAGGTCTCACATTAATTCAATATATTATTAAGAACAACAGATGAGAAATGAACTGTTTTCCCAATTAGGGAAGTGTGAAATGATAACAAAGCTAGAGTATTCTTATAATTAATGTAAGTCACACTTAAACACTGTCAAATTCAATGGTATGTAGATAAATCTTTTCTATGCCAAACTTTTTATTTATTGTCCTTTTATGGACTATATAGTTTTTTTTTTTTTTGTGTGTGAATACATGCAATTACATTTGAGATATTTCATGTTAGACGACACTTGATTGAAATTATAGAGGCGATCATATCTCTTTGAAGAGATGCTACGTACAACAGGAGTTTGTTATTTAATATTTATTAAATCCTATCAGGGCACCCGGCTCTACAGAAGACAGGGAGGAAATATGACCCACGTAGGGGAAAAATTTCTCCTTCTCAATTAATATGAAATATTTGCTCTTCATATTTTGGAAAGGATTAATAATGGCATTTAATAAACAGGCTGCTTGGTGATGATTTCATTTCTTTAAATGCCAAGCCAGTCACCTGTTTTCATAAACGACCATTCTCATTCTGTTTTCCAGGGTAATAGCTACATACAATCTGCAGCTCTTTGAATCACCTCTGGAAATTACCAGTCACTGAGGTTAGCAAATTTCTTGCCTAAATCGGTAAGTTCAGACAGATGTGGGTTGTGGTTTTGCTATGTTCTGTTTCTTAGGAGGAGGAGAGAAACAAGGTCCTCAGGAACATACAGCAAGTTGTCACAGGGAACTGAGAGACAGGTGTCCTCTCTATACCTCAAGTGGTCTTATCCATGGAAGTCTAGACCCATCCTCCTTCCTGCTCACTGAGTCTCTGGGAGCAGCTCTTGTTATACCAGAGCGCAATCTAGGCACGACGTGGTGGTTGAAAGTAAGATGTATGGCCTTAAGCAGTTTCTTATCTGTAAATTGGATCATAATACGGCAAATTCCCAGGGTTATTAGAGAGCTTGGTGTACCTGCCCTTTATCTACACCTCACTCGCCCTAGTTTTGTGTTCTGTGTATAGGTGTTTCTGCGTGAATGCTGCCCGGCAATTCCCTGAGCCCAGATCCTGGCTGATGTCTCTTTGTATGCCCCTCAGTGCCTTGCACATAGTCCAAACCAAAGACCCTATCGCTGTTGTGTCATTTCCGACTCCTACTGACCATACAGGACAGGGTAGAACTGTCCCCTAGGGTTTCTAAGGAGTGGCTGGTGGATTCAAACTACCAACCTTTTGGTTAGCAGCTAAACTCTTAACCGCTGCGCCATCCTGGGCTCCTTGCACATAGCAGGCAGTTGATAAAACGTAACACAATGACGAAGTAAGATCTAGGTTCGAAGCACTAAGTGTGAGTTCTATTTAACTCTTTTTCATTCTCCCTTTTGCCAAGGAAAGGGTGTGCCCTTCATCAGGAGAGAATACCCTACTTTGTAAAGCTGGGAGAAGGTGGGCCATGCCCACTGGGACAAGAGAGGAATGTTCCATGTTCTCAATATGGCTCCAGCCACCCCTGACTCAGCATACATGGGGTCTGCATGTTGTATTACTTTACCCCCGTTTTCTTTATTTATGCTAACCAAGTGGAGTCTGCATGAACAGGCATGCTGGGTCACACGGAGAACGTCCACTTGTCTGTAGATCGCAGTGCCAGACCTCAGTCATCTGTAAAGTAGCTGAGAATCTTGAAGTAAAGAAAACGATTCTGCACCTAACAACAAAAGCAGCTGTCTCAGAGCTCATGCCATCATCCGATCCAGCAAGTTGGGCTGATACCTCCTTCAGACCCTCCCACTGACAAAGGGAGAACACAGAAAACGTAGCAACCCAGAGGAAATGGAGTCACCAAAGACTGAGGTATATGAAGGTAAACAGAATATCTGTAAAAAAGTGATAGTCTGAAGCCACTCGGTATTTCAAAAAATAGCGTTTTAGTGGGTAAAAGCATTGCCTAATTCCATCCTTCGTCATTTACAATTGTTGTTGTGTTGCTAGGTGCCACTGAGTCAGCTCCGGCTCATGACCACCCTGCGCCCAATGGAACAAAGCACTGCCTGGTCCCGCACAACCCCCAGGAACAGTTGTAGATTGCCAGGCCTTTCTTCCTAGTTTATCCGAGTCCGGAAGCTCTGATGAAACCTGTTTAGCATCGTAGCAAAACGCAAGCCTCCACTGACAGATGGGCGGTAGCTGCGTGTGAGGTGCATCTGTCAGGAATCACACGGAAGGCAAGACTTTTACCACCAAATCACCAAGCTCTCACTTACAGCAGCTTCTCCTTACTCCTACGTAAAATAAAGATACTAATAATGCCTATGTCACAGAGTTATTTGGGGGATTAAATGAGATAATTCATGTAAAGCAGTACTCACACCATCTGAAACACAGTAAGTATAAAATATTTCAGCCTAAAAAGTGATGTTTATAATTATAATCTTGAATCACAAAGGTGGTTATGCTGAGCATAATCTGTTTATGGAAGTGGGGAAGAAAATAATTCATTTCAGAAAAAAAAAAATCCAATTAAAAGGGGCTAAAATGGAAAGCTTCAGCTCTCAGGACTAGACTATTTACTACGTAGTCTGTACATCATTCTTTCATCATGGAGGATAAATGAGGCCTTTAAAAAAACTGAATTCCAAATGAACGCACCTTTGTTCAGTAGCTTGCATCATATACTGTGACATAACTTCCCAGGTGCAACGTGTTCTCTTCTAGGATTGCCAGTGCGTTTATGTATGTGAAAAATGCTAGCAGGGCATACAGAAATATCACAATCCTCCTTTTAGTCCCACAGACTCAAAAGTGCTTGGCTAGATTAAATTCATTTTTCCCAAATGATAGCTAGTTTGCATTTCGGGCTAATACAGAAAGTTTGAGTCCTGAAGGCCGATTGATTTATTTCATTTAATTTATATTTTATACCAAGGTCTTGCAAAGAACGTGATTTTGCAAATCCCAAAGCCGTTTTTTCGCTCCTGGATGTTATAATCAAGTAGTGTGTGTACAGTTCAGGTGGTGAATATACGAGCCATTCCATTTCAAATGCATACAGTCAATAATCTCATAGCACTTTTAGATGCTATAGCTGTTTGGAAATTCACTCAGAAGCCTTAAAAAAAAAAAAAAAAAACCTAAAAAAAAGAAAGAAAAAAACGCTTAGCAGTGCATCAAGTTGTTTCAGAAATGATGGCCTTCGGGGCTGAAGTGGAATATTTTTGTCACCTTGGATTTAAACAGTTATTGTTAAGCTCGGCTGAGGTGCAGCAGTAGTATTTGTATTTTCTTCTTGATATTCATCAGTTTAAAAATCATAAACCAAAAAAAAAAAAAAAAAGTCTATCCCTTATAATATGCAAATCTTTTTACTTATGATACCCCCAGGCTGTAATCTGGAAAAATACAAGAGCACCTATGAACAATTCCTCAGGTCAGTGTGAGTGCCTAACGCTGGGATTTAAAGCTGCGGCTTCCACAGGTGAGTGTGGTATCTGCTTCGTATCATGAGTTGTTGCTTTGTATCTGCTTCATATCATGAGTTGTTGTTATCGTCATTGCTTGCCGTAGAGTTGATTCCGACTCATGAATTAGGAGGCTGAGAACAGTTGCCATCTTCATAGTGTGTGGACAGAACTTGGTCTTTGGTCTGAAACAAACCTGGACTTGAACACCCATTCGTTCATCATATAAAAGTTGGGTGACGGTGGGCACTGAATTGAGCAGCCTGAGCCTCAGTTTCCCCATGTGTAAGGCTGAGATGAGACACCTCTTCCCCAGAGTGAGTGGTAGAGGTAAGAATTTCAAAATGTCTGGCACCTCAGAACCAGTAGATATTATTGTACCGATTTTTTTCTTGTTAAATCTTTGTCAAAAGGAGCATATTTTGTTCCTTTACTAATTGCACTGGGTTGAAATATCATATTTTAATTACAAAGCAAACATTAATTCTGATATCCAAAATATACAGCCTAACAGAGATGGTCCCTTCAAAGACAAAAAAATTAAGAAAAATAAAGTTATGAAAATAAGATTTGGTTGATTAGGTGATATAAACTATGATTATAATGTAACTGAAAGAGAGGTAAAATAAAAATAATCTCCAAGGCCTCCCAGTTGGCAAGCTCATCAGTGTACTTCTCTCTTGCGAGATAAAACATTCATGACGAGCAGCTCTCTCAGTGTGGTTATCAGTGCTCAGGCTTGAAAATTTCCCAAGAATATTATAAAAAATAAAATCGCAAGTAATTAAAGGTTCCTAAGAAAGTCTCAGAACAATGGATTTTTTTAAAGTGTCTGACGGAAATCGAACATTTCTGAAATCTTTTCTAAACAGTCAATATATACCCAAACATGTTTACAGTGTGCCTCTGGATTTACTACAACTCTTCTGGGAAAATGAAATTTACTGATTGGACTCTGGGTGAATTTTCATTTTGTTTTAAAAGCCCTGAGTATATTGTCATAGGCTGAGTAGAGCTCTTCCTTGGTTTACACTGGGCACAGGTGGCTACTTTATTCACCTACCGGGTCACTGTCTTAAAGCATTAACTTTCTTGGCCACCTGTTAGTCCCCAAAAGTAGAGGTCAGAAGGGGAGATGAATTGGGCCTTCTTATACAGATGCAAGTCCTGATACTGGTTTTCTGGATCAACAAAATGAATGGTGGTTCCACTCCAAAAGTTCCATGGCCTCCTGCTAGTTTAGGCTCAAATATCTGCTTTAAGCAGATCTTGGGCTTTGACCAATGCTAAGAGAAGCTGTGGGTCGAGTCAGGAAGCCCGTTCTATTAAGTCCCCTTGGAAAGAATCAATATATACATTAATACGGTTTCCAAGGTACACTTAACTGCAGGAAATACTGATGGAACATCTACTGTAATGCAAAGCCTCATGCTGGTGCAATGGCGAACGCACAGATGGAAAATTCGGAATCTTCAACCCTAGGAAGTCACCTTTCATGTGGTTGTAGTGATAGCAGTGATTGGTGTTGAAGCTGAGATACACCATTGCATATATCTCTAAGAGAAGGAAGACGGCCACGAAAGAGTTATAAGCAACAGGGGAAAATATAATCTGACAGTTTTTAAGAAATAGACATTCTTTTCACTTTTCTGTAGTCTGGGAATACTTTGTTTATACACTTTTATTGCACATATGACAACACTATAATTAAATTCTATACGTATTTCTCTTTCCCTAATGTAATCATCTCTATGCCCCAGCATTAACAGAAAGACTTTTGCATTAGCAGAGAGACCCTTGGACATAGTAAATGGTCAAAAAATAGTTTCTAAATGAGTGCTGAAAGAACACAACTACAACAGGAAGATAAAATGAAGTCAAGGAAAGGCCTAGGAATGAGCAATTGCATGGTACAATCTGGAAGCAGTGTGGCTGGAATGTCTGGGGCATGGAGTGGGGGTCAGGGCTGGTGTAGGTTGGTCATACAGCTGCATATACAGGCAGGACAACCAGTGAAATGACTTCCTTGTGTCTCATTCCAAGGACTGTGTTTCACATCCAACAGGGGAACTTCAAAGCTATTGTGCAGTTGAGACAGCTGGTTATATTCCGTTTGGTAGATTCTACATATATTTATTTCTCAGAACGAGAAAATGATGACTTCAGTCAGAGAGATCCCAGGCTGAGGTAGAGTACCAAATTCTATTAATTGAGCTGTTGGCAGCATCAAAGTGGAGTGCTAACAGCATTCAAGGCCACAGCAAGCAAAACGTGTGACTCAGAGAATTTTTAGAACTGAAATTCCAACTGGTGGAACTGTCAGGCTTACTAATTTCACAGCATCTCTCTTATTCAAAACCACCATTCAAGATCACACAGGCTGGGAACAAACCAAACCATAGCTCAATGAATCACTGTTCCAAGTCACTGCCAGAAATCACTTCCTACACTTCTCTCTGCTCCCAAATAGCTGTGAAGTTATTAAGACCAAGTCAACTGGAACTAAGTTCAAGAAAACAAAAGATTTTCAACTTCTGTAGATACTCTTTTCCACCCCCATGGAGTTAGAGGCTGGTTACTATATCTAGGGTTTAATCATCTAGTAGGGCTGAATTGAGAATTTGGGGCCGCTTGGTTCCAATAGTGTCCTGGATCTGGATTGCAAAGAGTTGTTAGTTTTCAGGAATTTTTCGAGCCAGCTGATGCCATATGGGTAGTTTGAATTTGGCCATGGTGGGGATATTTTTACCATGGAAAGCAGCAAATGCTACAAACTGGGACTCCATAATGCCTCCCCGACTCTGCCAGTTGTTGACCATTTGCCAGCCTACCACTGGTTCTGGCAATGCATACAACAGAGTTTTGTTGATGTTTTTACCCATTTCCATTAGTGAAAGAAGCTATGATTGTAACTGTACTTATGCTACTTCCTGTTTTGACCAAGCCTATTCAACTCCAAACAAAATAGATATGTTGTCCTTGGCTATACAAGTATTCCCCACTAATGAAATTCCCATTAGCAGCTAGTCTCACCCATTTCCTGCCTTTTCTTTACCATACACCCTTAGGATGCAGAAGCAGATACCCAAGGCTTAAATTGGCTCTGCACCTTATCAATCATATACCATTTCTTTGAAACTAAGTTTCTAAATTGTTAAGGTGTATAGGTCTGGGTATGGGGGTAGATAATACCTAATTTATAGGATTTTAGAGAAAATTAAATGAGCTTACTCATGGCTTTTATGAAGTGAAAATGAGTGATGAATGAAATGATCAAACACAGTGGTATTTCATGGAGCTCTGGTGGTGCAATGGTAAGGTGCTCAGCTGCTAACCAAAAGGTTGGAGATTTGAACCAACTGGGCAGCTCTGCAGGAGGAGGACCTGGAGATCTGCTTCTATAAAGATTATAGCCAAGAAAACCCTGTGGGGCAGTTCTACTCTGTCATGCACGGTCACTATGAGTTGGAATCAGTTTGACAGCACATAACAACAACAGTGATATTTCCTCAGAGCCTTCTTTCAACAGGTGGTGTGTTGTGAGCTGCCATTGAGTTGGGTCCAGCACATGGTGACTTAATGCACAATGGAATGAAAGGTTGCCTGGTCCTTGGCCATTTCTATGATTGGCTGGGGATAGAACTGTTTGATTCAAAAGATGTTCATTGGCTGATTTTCAGAAGTACACTGACTTTCTTTCTAGTCTGTCTTAGTCTGGAAGCTCTGCTGAAACCCGGTTAGTATCACAGCAACACACAAGGCTTTCCTGACAGACAGGTGGCATTTACGCATGAGGTGTCTTGACTGGGAATTGAACACAGTCAAGGGCAAGGCAAAAATTTTACTGCTGAACCACCAATGCCCTCTCTAAACAAACAGCAGGATATTAATGAGAGAAATGCCTGCTGATGTGGTACAAGGTGTTACAAATTCATTGGCATAGCTAGGTCCCTTTATATCAAACCCAAGTAAGGAGGAATCACAAAAATCTCAAAGGGTCCCTGTATGGACCCTAAACCAGCAGTGCTACTCAAGGAGAAGGGTAGCAGGGAGCGGCTACAGAAGAGAAGATTTTAATGAGAACAGCTGCACAGGGAACCCATAGAGACAAGGTCTGACAACTGTCTGCTATTGAAGCATGGCTGTCTCTCCTCACCAGTCCATTTTATAAAATCTCACCACTTAACTTATATCATGTTTATTGGGTGAAGTTATAGAAAAGTGGAATCTCATTAAAATGATCATTATAAACTGATCTCTCAAATTTTGCCAAGTATCCTCAGAGACAAACAGAGATGCAGCTAAGCCTTAAGGAACACATTTTGTTTCTTCAAGTACTGGAAAACGCCTAATAAGGAAACAGAGAGGAGAGAGAACAGTCAAGATTCTGAAATAATAATCTTCAAGACTCTGAAATCCTCTGAAATACAGGATGACGGATGCTATGAAGACTAAACATAACAAAACAAAAAAGGCTTAGAGTATAGGCAGCCACCATGAACACTCTGATTACTGGCTTACAGGCAAAGGCTGCCAATTACACAAAATGCAAATGGCTCATGATTTCCAGGTGCTGCTGTTAATGACCTAAGTACACGTTATTTTCATTCAAACATCTCTGGGCATCTCTGAGGTCTCTTTAAAGTCTGAAAAAGCAGAGATGTCACTTTGATGGCTAAGGTACACCTGACCCAAGACATGGTCTTTTTGATTGCCTCATATCCATTAGGAAGTTGGACAATGAAAAAGAAAGAGAGAAGAAGAATTGATACATCCAAATTGTAGTGTTGCTGAAAAATACTGGATAAACAATGAACTGCCAAAAGAATGAAAAAAATCAGTCTTAGAAGAAATACAACCAGAATGTTCCTTAGAAGTGAGGATGGTGAGATTTTGGCTCTTTCTTTGGACACGTCATCAGGAAAGACCAATAGGTAGAAAAGCATGTTGTGGCTGGTAAAGTAGAGGGTCAGTGAAAAGGAGGCAAATCATTGACACAATAGATTGACACAATAATGGCAATAAGGGAATCAAACATACCAACATCATGAAGCTGGCACCGGAGCGGGCAATGTTTCCTTCTGTTAGACATAAGGTCTCCACCAATCAGAGCTGACTCGAGAGGCAACTAACAACAACATATGTGTCAATCACTCTGAATGCCAATTACCTCTCACTTCTCAATGTGAATGCTATAGGGGGAGACACAGAAGATGTAAAACAAGCCAAACATTATCACACAGTATAAGGAGTTATCATAAGAATGGCAGAGCAGGAGAAGAGGGGGTGTCTGGGTCAATGATGGTGCTCTAGGCCACTGTATGAAACCTGAATTGACTATTGCTGGCCTTCTTTTTTTGAGACCTAAAAAAAAGACCATGCCTGGTATGAATTTGGCAAGGTTTCACAGAAAAAGATGAATTTGAGTTTTGTCTTGTCCAGTAAGTGTTTATTAGGCCAGTGCATAATGGAAGGTGCTATAGAATGAGAAAGAAGAGCATCACACAGAGAAAGGTACCTGAGAAAAAGCAGGAGTGAATGAAAGACTGGGGCCATTGGATCAAAGTCGTTGGAGGACAGTGTGGTAGAATGATGTTTTTGAGGTACTATTTGGTGGGCTGGTTTTCAACTGCTTCTGTAATGACAATTAGGAAACATAGTGGCTTAAAATAACACAGACTTATTATCTTAAAGTTTTATAGGTTGGAAGTTAGGCAGGAATCTCACCAGGCTAAAATAAAGGTGCCAGAAGGACACCTTTCTTTTTTTTTTGGTGGCTCTAATAGGAAAGAATTTGTTTCCTTGCTTTTTGCAGCTGCTACCTGTACTACTTGACTTGTGACTCCTTCTGCTACCTTCAAAGTCCCCAACACATGCACCCAGAGAAACCACCCTCTAATTTGAAGAGGTGGTCAAAGAGAGTAATGGGCTGAAGACAGGCAATTGTATACCTACCTCTGCCTTCCCACCTCCAGCCAACCCTGCGGAGCACTATGGGACCTGACTGAAGTATGGGGAGCCAGGGATAGTGAGGTCCCTTCTGGAGCTCCAAATGTCAGAAGCATGAGATGGAGATAGGGACTGAGGAGGTACCCCCTCATGGAAAGTCAACGCTTGTGGAGAATCCCAATCGCCATTTCAGTGAGTTCTGAACATCGTCTACCCTGGGAACTATGTGGGATGAGTCCTTCTGGAGTAGTAATGACAACCAACACCTACTGATGCTCATGAAGGGCTTTGTTCTCTTGCAAGCACTTTACATACATTGTTTCTTATAATCCTCATAGGAATCCTATAAGTCAGGTACTATTAGGGTCTCCGCTGTACATGGGAGGAATTTGAGACTCAGGTTTTTGGAAACTTGCCATGTCCTGCGGTTAATACGTGTGGAGCCTGAGAGGCTGCGCCTGGGACAGGAAAGGGGGCCTTGTAGGGGTCTGTGTGTAAATGCCTTTCCCCAGCCAGAGTGTTAAATCGACCCCAGTGCAGTGAAGGAAAGGAAAAGGAATATGTGACTGGAGAGTAACCTAAATGCATTGATAAATGACTGAGTTGGGTTAAGGTTACCTAAGGTGCTTAAGGTACCTAATATTTCTTCATAGAACATTGCCTAAAAAATTAAATCTTATTGTAGGGAATAAAGACATTTTAGAAACTGTTTCACTTCAGGGCTCTTGGCTGTGAATCTGTACCTGCTACGCTAGCTTAAAGGAAAGGTCAGCCAAGGGGGAGCTTTGATGGGTTTTAATTTTCAACTGGCCTCACACATTTTTTAAGCAGGAAAAGTAAGGGCCACATGGTTGAGTGATTCCATGAGCATTCATGATCCCAGTAAATCCGAGAGCACTGCCTATATCTACTGCTCTTGAGCACAGATGTTGGCTGGACATTCCAATCACGTTCAGGCTGAGAGGAGCACTGCCCGGAAGAAGGGAGAGGTACATCCTGAGAAAGGATTTTTATTTCAAAAGTCAAATAGACCCAAGTATGCAGTACCCCTTAAATGGTGAGAGTGTTTTATCCATTGTTCCGGAGGCATATATGAAAAAATCATGCCTGTTTTTACCTGGAATAATCAGAGAACATGGGGTAGATCACACAATCAAGGCTTGTTGGTCAGCGCCTCTGGGAGCTGAGTCTGGTACTATGCCGAGACGTCTTCGAAACCAGCTAGTACAACCTGATTCATCTTTATTAATTTTCCTGAGGCCAGATCAAGTTTAAACAGTAGAACTCTGACTCGTGAATCAGAGACAGCTGCCTTTGAATCCCAGCTACATTCACTGCCCAACCTCAGTGCAGCTCTAGGAAACGAGGATTCACAGTAACCACCTCAGCCCTTCTCTGAGGATGTAAGTAATGAACAGTTCTCCTCACAGAATATAAATTTTCTCCTCTTTGGGCCCTAAAAGCTTTCTCATTTCTCTGGCTTTAAGAAAGTTGGCTGTTGAGACATTCCAGAAGTACTTCTTAGCAGCAACCTCTGCACCCACTAGCCCCTTAACTGCAGTGAGAAGTTTATGAAGCAAATGTGCAGCAGGGAAAAGAAGGGTGTCAGACCCAATCTGAGGGCTCTGATCTGAGGCCTGCTGCCACTTACCAGCTGCGTAACAATGGGCAAATTATTTAACCTCTCTATTCTTTTTTTTTTTTTATTCTTAATTTCAGAGTCCTGGTGGTACAGTGGTGAAGAGCTCAGCTGCTAACCAAAAGGTCAGCAGTTCAAATCCACCAGGTGCTCCTTGGAAACCCTATGGGGCAGTTCTACTCTGTTCTACAGGTTCGCTATGAGTTTTGGTTTGGTATCCTTAATTTCTTCATCTTTAAAATGTTAGTGATCTAATAGTGGACTTGCTAGATGCCACTGCTTTGAGAAGAGATTTAATTCCACTAAGTTTTTTTCAGTGAATTTGAATATATTGTAGTCATATACACACAGCAATGACAGACTCAAAACCAAAACAAAGATGTCATGCCCAAGCAGTCTTAAAGCAGCTATCTTATTTTTCTGGAATGGATCAATTTATCAGCCTGCTGAAGAAGCTCATAAAAACAAGCAAAGAAAAAATGCCTTGTTTTCGTTCCAGCTTCATTGAGAATTGATGAAAAAATAATTTCAGAGAGATAATTCAGAAATGGGGGTCACATTTCGGCTCTTCTCAACCATCTGTACTGGGGAATAATTAATAGTCCCTGGTTCATGTACACGGGAGATGTGAAATTCTCTGTGTGATGACATTTTGCCTTGGTTGTACCTCCCTCTCTATACCATCTGGCTTCTTGAAAAGTTTTCTAGCACCAGCAGCTCAGTCATGTCAATAATGAATGCTATGGGTATCTGCACTCTCTGCAGAGGGAGCTGAGCAGACAGGCCCTGGTTCCAGAAATATGCCAAACTACTTTACTCTTTCAAACACTCAAACGATTCTAAATACCTTCGTTCTATACACTTGTGCCCATGCTCGATCTTCATCTTTCCATGTCAGACATATTTGGCTGCCTCTTTGATGTTAGCAGAATAATTTTTAATGGAGTTTATCCTCAGAGATCATTATAGGGTGAACTACACATGCTACAGAGCCCCGGTGGCACAGTGGTTAAGAGCTCGGCTGCTAACCAAAAGGTCAGCAGTTGGAACACACTGGCAGCTCCTTGGAAATGCTATGGGGCAGTTCTACTCTGTCCTATAGGGTCACTATGAGTCGGAATTGACTCAATGGCAACAGATTTGGTTTTGGTTTAGAAGAAGAAAATTAACTTCTATTATCATAAAAATGAAACACTAATTGCTATATATAAATGCATGCACAAGCTTTAGATATTTCATATGTGCATCTATGAAACAGTAATTGGTCACTGAAGGCAATGCACGATTTAATGAAGGATAATTATATCTTTGGGAGAAACAATAGCATATATAACCTAACCTAACCCATTGCCGTTGAGGTGATTCCAACTCAGAGTAACCCTCTAGGACAGAGTAGAACTGTCCCATAGGGTTTCCAGGGAGCGGCTGGTGGATTCCAAGTGCCAACCTTTTGGTTAGCAGCTGAGCTCTTAACCACTTTGCCATCAGGGCTCCAATTTTCTTCTTAGAAACTGATAAGAATATTTTTTTAGTGTATTGATAATTCTTTCAATATTAATTTGCTATTTATTGATTTATTAATTCAAAACACATTTATTGAGTGCTTATTAAGTGTAAATAGCGCTGAGATAAAAAGTTGAAGTAAAGCCACCTTTTGGAAGCTCAGAGACAGAAACTGAATCATAAAGATGTAAAATACACAGATATGTGTATGTGTGTGCGTACTCTCAGCAGGGGTGTGGAAACTACTGACAGAACTGGGGAAAGAGAGCATCTTTCCTAGCAGTGTACTCCAAATTTGGTCCTTATAATCAAACTATTGTTGTTATCGTTAGTTGCCACTGAGTTGATTCTAACTCCTGGTGACCCTGTGTGTGCAGAGTAGGGCTGCTCCATAGGAATTTAAGGCTGTGAACTTTCAGAAGCAGGTCACCAGGCCGGTCTTCCAAGGTGCCTCTTGTTTCAAGGGTCTGAGCTGCCAACATTTCGACAGGTAGAATCAAACTACAATTCACATAAACAACACACATTTTCAATTAAGCAGAACAGTATAAAAATATAATCCAGTTTTTTCCTCTACACTCTTTTTTAGGAGAAAAAGGCACCAAATAATAATAATAATTTATTAAAAAAATTACAACCTCAAATTTCCGTCCACTGGAATCACTACAGAATCACCCCAAATTTTTGATCTGTATGTCATTTTTTGCAAATAATGGATGATAAGAATAAAGGTTCCACTCCATGGCCCCAAGGCCTCAGATTCCTCTCTCAGAATCAAAGAGACTCAAGCTTTTTCATTCTGCACTAATTATTAAGGCAGTGTTGTGGTTAAATACTTCAGAAATATTTTCAATAAATATTGAAAGAGAAATCATTTCAGGGTTAGCACACATCTACTAGAAGATTTAATTAATAAGAATATCATTTTCTCCTGAAAATCCTAGATAACTCATATATCGAGGTAATAAAGTTTTCCTGATTATTTATAACAACATGTTTATCACACCCAATATTTGTAATGGCCTTGATTTCCAATTCGGAATGCAACCCATGGGCTCTCTCTTTGTTTAGTTCTACATTAACTCCAAGAATTTTCGTGGGATCTAGATTCCTTGATGGTTATTTTCTAACTTTTTCCATATCCTGTAAGATATAATAAAATGCAGAACTTGAGCTTGTAGTTTCTTAAAATGATCATTGCAATCTCTGAACTATTTGTAGTTATCTACATGTGTGTTATTTTCTCTATGGAATAATGTGGCAAATTATTTTAATCCTAATTTGAGTTCTCCCTGCACAGCCTTAATTATGTTTAAGTTTTAAGGCCCCCTATATATTTCCTTCAAGGCCTTCAGGGGGGCCTTGGCAATGTATTCACATGGTCCTTATATTACCTGTGATTAGCGAAGACCTTTGTGTCTTTCTACTCAACTTCCCCTCCACCTGATGTTCCCCACTGTGGGGTTGTGGGGTGGCATTAGAGGTGCCTTAGGCATTTTTTGGATCTGGCGAAGAGGAAAGGGTTGAGTTGGAGATATATTTAGTTTGGGTTGGGTGGGAGATATAAAAATATGTGTATATATATATACACACACACACACATATGCATGCTTGTGTGTGTGTTTCACACTCATTTCCATGTGTAAATGTATAATTAGGCTCTTGTATTTGCATATTTGAACTTTTTTTCTTAAACAGGAGCCCCCCAAATTGTTTGTTTCAAGCCCTATAAACCCTGTATCTGTCTCTGTGGACAGTACGACTTTCTAAGATTCTTTCTTTCCATCAACTGAAAATAGAAATTGATACAGTCTAAACACAACGCTGTGAAGAAATAGTCTGTTTCCAAACATGTGCAAAAATTTACATAATGTACTTTAAAACTGTCGGTTTTACGTTATCCAATGCTTCTACTCCTTTTATGAACACAAATAGCCAGAAGTTGATTTTGCATTAAAAAACAGAAACAAATACCTTTAAATCTAATGAAACAGTTGAATTCTGTCAAAAGGATATTTCAGATGTCACCGGAGAAATCAGAGTTTCCCAAAGCATGTGCCCTGGGGGAAAGATAGGTGTTCTGCTGGAAGCCAACTGAAAATGCTTAAGCATTAAAGACCTAATGAGCATACTTGTGAAATGGTTTTCCATGGTGGTTCTGCCAGGCTCTCATAGAGAAAGGGACTAAAAGCTGTCAAGAATCTCTACTGCTGTAACCTCCAAAGGCAAAAAGTTAAAAAATAAACCAAAGGAAGAAGGTTCTAATTTTACCCATGATGGCCATATCAATGCAAATAAAATCTCAGACACAATTGTTTCAAGTTTCTCTCTTTCTCTCTATTAGAATTCCTTGTATACTGGTGAGTGATTTCCCCTATTTTTTTATTTATTTTTTGTTCAGGGTAACCTGACTGGCAACCAACAGCTCTCTATCACAGCCCAGCGACTCCATGTCATTGCAGACTGCTCGTTTATACAACACGTGAGCTAACAGTCTTCGACGGGATTTAAATTCAAATTTTGATTTTATTAATCCCTTAAATAGAAGGATGCCAAAAAACTGTACAATTTCAACTGTACTTAAAAAGTAGTTATGAAATATTATTTCATTTAACTCAACAGAGGTTAAAAATTGATGCTAGAAATTCTGACATAACAATGACTCGTGTGATGCGTTACTCTGATTAGTTTCATCAGAAAAAAAATGCATATCAAGTGTCTCCAAACAATATCTGTTCATGGCTCGCCCTCTTTTTTTTTCCTTTCTTTTTTTTTTTTTTGTTTTTTAATGTACTTCTCTGAATTCATCTTTTACCTTGTCCTCAGCTTACACTAACGCTGGTTTGTGGAGAATACATTTACCCATAAAGTATGGGAAACATCAGTACCTGTTAATAGCAAAAGGACAGCTCGATCCCATGACTTTGAAAGATAGGTCAAAGTTCCTTTCAATTGAAAGAGCAGCTTGCTCTCAATATTGTGGAAAATCGATTCTATACTTACTGCGGTTTATAAAAGTCTCCCTTTAAATTTTGATTTCTCATGCATTTGTAAATATTGACTTACTGCTAATAATTACTAAGAGACTTGTGACCTTTAGTAGAATCAAGGAGTCTTTTTCACTGATCATAATTTTAGGATATAAAAATCTCTAATAGGATAGATAACTATGGGCTCTTTTGACATAGCTGTAGGATTTTTAAAGAGGATTCGCACGTGAAGACTTACTGGTTTAAGTATACATGAGCGGAATGGAAATTTGTGTCAGCTGACCAGTTAATTTTTACTGTAGGCATGATGGCTTAGGCCGGGTAAACTGTGTTCCCTACCTTCATCTCAATTTGTTTGGTGTCTAGATTCTGAAATAGCAGCTTTACTCGAGTTTTTCCATCATCTGAAGATCCCTTAAGCTGAGAGAATTTAAATCTCCAGAGCACATTCTGTAAAGGAATGAAATTAATTAGTCATTCAGAAACAAGAGCTTATTTATTTAATTAACATCTATCAATGCATTAAATAAGCTACTTAAATGCACTGATTTAATTATTTACATTTAGCATGTAATAAATGGTCAGAATCTCTACCTCCGCACTCTGTAATCTATACCAACTGTTGCTTCAAATTCCATCTAGGTTTTTTTTTTTTTCTCCCTCCAGTCAACATTCAAGTAGCTGGTCCCACATACAATCAGCATACATTGTCCTGTCTTCCCATTCCACTTCTATCCTTACTGACCCTCTCTGGTTATTTCCTGTGTTTTCCTGAATGTAGCCTAAAAGTGTCATGAGATTGCTGTTCCGTTTTCTGCTTGGAAAACTTAAAAAAAAAAAAAAAAAAATCCATTACAATGTCCAGTTCTTGCAACGCTATATGAGACAGGGTCTAGCAGAGTACAGATAAAAAATGGAAAACTTTAATCCTGACTGACACCAACCCTATCTGTGGCTGTGCACAAATCACTGAATAGAAGTTTCTCCTGAACCAATTTTAAAAATGTAGATAATACTACCTTTTAATACTACTGAAAAAACTACTTAACGTTTACTAAGGGACTTTAGAGATGGAAGGTGCTATATAAATTCTTAACTCTTTTTAATAAAAAAAGGCTGCAGCAAATAAAGGCCGAATGGCTGTCTTTTGTAAAGGATAGTCTTCTAATAAGATACTTCATTAAAATTAATCTTTATCTTTCCAGAGAAAATCCAATATAAAACAACTGTTATTTTGTAGCAAGTTATAGGCTGACTTCTATTAAAAGTTTTTATTTTTTTTAAAAAACATATTTTTCTGTGTCACAAAATCGAGATTAAAAAAAGACAAGCGGGGGCAAAGGGGGTGGGGTGCTGGAGAAAGAGGAGTTTCAAAAGCACTTTTATCTGTTTATTCACAACCTAAACACTGACCTCAAGAATCTTAGCAACAGTCTTCATCTCTCCTTTATACTGAATCTCAGGGCTGAACAGAGTCTCTGCATTGGTAAAATGCCAAAGCATATGTCCTTCTAGATTTTACAAAATTGGGAATACCATTGGATTATAGAGAACAATCTCCCCAGGTCTTTTATTTTCACAACGGGAACCTGAGCTATGCTCACTCAGGCAGGGTCTGCAATTAGGACATCTGTTCTCAACCAGAGTGAGCAAGAAAAAAGGTGTAAAGATAATCATGTCAAGGCCTAACCTGCCTTCATGCAAGTTTGCAAGAACGGGCTGGTGAAATGCCTCCATCTGGGGAGAGAGAGAGGTGCATTCACTTCTAGCCTGAAGTGGGTGAAGGCAGTATGTGGCAGCTGGAAAAGCATTCTAATTTACTCCAGCTTAAATCCTTTAAGATACTTCCATTCTAGGGAAAAAAAAAAAAAATGTATAACTGCCCTCCCATTTATTTTTTAAGTGCAGAAATAAATTTCCATGGTCAAACACATTGCTTTTCCCATGTCATTTCAGATCTTCTCAGCTAATTTCCTTTGATAAATGTTGAAAACAGTTGATGGTAAATGGATTAATTCTTTGAAATAATGACCTACCTTTTTTTTCTGGCAAGTATAGAAGCCAGTAAGTAAGAAAACTGACCACATGTATGCTTCTGACAAAGTTGTCCATGCAGATGGACAGCATTAAAATTTGGGCAGTTATCAAAACTCAGAATCTCTTCTCTTAAAAGCATTTGGTTAATAAGCACCGTTGCCACATCGTGGGTCTAATTATGACCCAGAAATAATACACAAATGGTCAGCTATAACAGTATGTCCTACAAAAGTATTAATTATCTTGTGAATATAAGCAGGGTACATTCCAATCTGAATATTTCTAAGCCAAAAACTCTATTTTTTTTCATACTGACTTATACAAAGGGCACATGGAGAAAACATCAGTTTCATAATTATTTAGAAACCAGCTATATTGTAGTAAGAATTGAAAACCTATTCATACTGAACATAGAAATGTCACTGAATATTGAAAGAACGCAGATAAGTAAATTAAGGCAACATTATTAAAATTTTCTATACTCATAATCCATTGGTATAACCTTCACAGTTAATCTGGGAATGTTTTTCTTTTAAAAAATTAATTCATATATTTGTAAATACTAAAAACAAACAAAAAAATCTTTTAAAAAGGAGTACATGAAGCAAATCTCTAGAACAATTTTTTTATTCTATCTTGTTTTGTGTCATTTTCAGTTACTATCTGAATATAAACTAAATACATTTGTATTTGGTCAGACTTTTTGAAATGAAGAAGTAATGACAAGAACAATGTGAAGTCAACAGTTCACCTTAAAAGAAAACAAGCTTTAGAAGGTTGAGGTTTGTAAGCATGAGGTGCAAGTGAGCAAAACAAAAGAAAACAAAACAACAGCACCTTATTTGGGTGTTTAGAAGAAACCGATTTAAAGGAAGCAAATACAACATTGACTGGGGTCAAAGGCTCAACTACAGGAAGTAAGAAAGAGCTTGGCCTGAGAAGGCAGAGGTTGTAGCAGGAAAAACTGACACTTGGGGACCAAGAAGTTGGGCTCAGAATATACTCAAAGCATGAACACAGCCATACAGCGTGACAAGGAGATGGTTGCCCAAAGGCAGAGCTACAAGACAAGGTCATCCTCATAAGGGTCACAATTCCAGCAGCTCTTTTCTACCATGTTTAGGTTAGAGGCTTTTCCATAGGGGAGGTCCTGATGGAAAATGCTGGCAGTCATATTCTAGCACAGTCATTTTGCCTGAAGGATATACAGCAGTTTCTGGGTTACCAACCACTGACTTAACTTAGTACAACTTGTAGTTAAGAACATATCCCCATAAAGCCTATTATATTAAAAATTCGAGGTACATACAATGGTTCGTAATAACAAACTGGTGCTACTTTGTGACTCATATCAAAATATTAGTACTACTATTACTGCATTATTACGTTAAAGATGTTTTAGTGAGCGTGGAAGTGTTTCTTTAATGTTTTTTTATGCAGAGAAAGGTACATTATACACTATATACTAAGACAAACAGTTGACTAACTAATGTCAGATATGAACCTACATGTACAAATTCGACTTAAAGACAGACTTAGGAACAGAACTCGTTCATAATCCAGGGACTGCTTGTACCGATTTATTTAGCAGAGGAAGGTGGTTAAAGGTTATGTATAAATATATTTTAACAACAAAGGTTTAGTTTTGTTATATGGTTCAGTTACCAGGAAATTTAAAACATTTTGGCTTTATCCTAAAAGGCCCACTATCCAATTTTATATAAGGTTAAGAAATATATTTTTAACCTTTTAAAATTTTTATCTGATTAATTTCAGAGATAACTAGGTAAGTCATACTGGATGTAGCAATAGGCCCTAAGTAAGCTCTAGGGAAACAGGGAAGAGAACAAACTCGTTGCCGTCAAGTCAATTCTGATTCATGGCGGCCCTACAGGACAGAGTAGAACTGCCCCATAGGGCTTCCAAACAGCACCTGGTGGATTTGAGCTGCCGACCTTTTGGTTAGCAGCCTTTTCTCTTAACCACTACACCACCAGTGTTTTCAGGGGAAAGAGAAAGTCTAATAAAAAGGAAAGTAATAGCCTAAACAAAGAAAGATTTGATGTAGCAGCCAAGGAAGAAAGGAAAATTAGTAGGTAAGTAAAAGCAGAAAATGTGCTATTGAAGTGAGTATGTGGCATCACAGACTTCTACTCCCACCTTGGTGCCCCAGAAACCCCCATCCCAGCCAGTCGGCAGAAACTAAATCCTGGTTGTAAAAAGCTAAGGGCCTGTTTGGTATGCTAGATTTTAGAATGGTTATTTCTTCTAATTTGTTCAGGCTGAGCTGAATATTCCAATGGTATCCTCAGAGGAACATCAAGATTCTGAGTCTGGGGAGGTGGCTTCCTTTCCCTCAAATGTCCAGAGTGTGGGGAGGCTGGCGTGGTCTGCACCATGGACGTGGGGAGAGTGCCAGGTAATCCCCACTTATGAAGTCACTTGGCCCGGCCATTCGAATTTACAAATGTTTGGTCCTAATGGTTGTGCCCCTTGTCGTGTCAGGAGGGCTAAACCCAGGTCAGGAGGGCTAAGAAGGTAGAAATAGACATGGTGTGACTCTCTTAGAGCAGAAGATAAAGTTGGAGAGTAAAACAAATGCCGCGAGTCACAACAGGAAGACAGCTGACATTTGTTGAGCTTACTCTGTGCTGTCGCCATAGTAAACCTTCAACATCAAAATTAGGTTCTTTTTTTTTTTTTTGGAAAAGCTGTATCAGGTGAATAAGCAGCTGACAGAAACACTAACACAAGGTAAATGGCCACGGAGAGTACAGCTATGACCACGTTAAGAACTGCAGGTGTTGGAAATGGTTGATGTTTTGCTCTTTGGAATGAAGAACTCATGAGGCTCTCTCCAGGTAAATGCCTTGTTCCCACAGCAACACCGATGACACTGCTAGCTTTAGCTAGAGTAAAGAATATGGAGGATCTCTCAGGCTGCAGTTAGGTGGACTACAGAAACCTGTTCTTAAGATGAAATTTGGAAAATACCAATTCAGATTTCCTGAGACACAAAGCAAGAAATAGAAGCAAACAGTGGTTATACATCAGGCCTTATATTTACAAATTTTATAGAAAATATGTTTCTTACTCTAGGACAGTTATTTCAGAAGGACACATGTAATAAGGTTATCTAGATCTGTCTAAAGACCAAATGACATTAATAGCAAGTTACACAGCCTGTAACTCACAGGTCACCTTTTGTGGAACTCCAGGCAGATAACGGAAAGGGCACCCGACCTGGAGCCAGGAAGTGGTTGACTCTCTGTGGCCTCAGGGCTAAAAGTATTGACCTTGATGTTGGATGGCAGACATGAACTTCCTTTTAAATATAAAATATGTATGTTTATATTGTATTATAACATATATTTTATTATTACGTTGCTGTTGTTAGTTGCCACTGAGTCGATTCCAACTCATGGCGACCCCATGTGTGCAGAGTAGAACTGCTCCACAGGATTTTTAAGGCTGTGACCTTTTGGAAGCAGATAACCAGGCCTGTCTTCTGAGGTACCTCTGGGGGGATTCGAACCACCAACCTTTTGGCTAGTGCTAGAGTGCTTAACTGTTTGCACCACTATAATCCTATTGGAAAAACATCCTAAAAATTTACCTGGGAGGAAATAAACAAATGACCACAATAAATTTTACAGCCTCAGAAGTTTATAAAGTAAGCAGCCCCTTACTCCAGAACAGGGTTTCTCACTCTCTGCACTACTGACATTTTGGGCCCTATCATTCTTTGTTGTGGCGGGCTGTGCTGTGCGTTGTAGTTCACTCACTAGATGCCAGTAATGGCCCCAAGGGTGACAATCCAAAATGTCTCCAGACACTTCCAAATGACCCTGGGAAGAAAACTCACCCCTGACTGAGAACCTCTGCTCTAGAAGAACAGAAAATGAGTGAGGGTAAACAGTGTCACTTCACAAGTGTTCAAGAGCCAGCTGCAATGATTAATTCAGAGCAGAGAGTATCCAGAGGTTTCATACATGTTGTTACGTGCCATCGGGTAGGTTCTGATTCACAGCGACCCCACACACAACGGAATGAAACACTGCCTGGTCTTGCGCCATCCTCACAATTTTTGCTATGCTTGAGTGCACTGTTGCAGCCACCGTGTCAATCCATCTCATGGAGGCTCTTCCTCTTTTTCACTGACCCTCTACTTTACCAAGCAAGATACAAACATAGAGAGTTGGAAATAAACAAGTACATGAAGAGTGACAACTTTTAGGAGCTTTGATATAAGCCTTCATCTATTCATTGTTGACCTTACTGCACAAGGTAAAAAAAAGGCTAATGCTGAACAGTGCACTGAAGTTATGTTGAACAAGTAAATAAAGGTCTTTGAAATTACTATGCATACTATGGTGAATGTAATAAAGACAGAATTCATCACACCAAGAATTTTCCGTTGCGTTCATTCTTAGCAGAGCGACTAAACACTTTAACATAATACATGATATAATATTGGCTTTATGTTTGTAAAACATGTTCTTAACCCTTATGTAATCAAGTGAAAACTCGGGTCTTTTAGAGATGCTAGTGGAAATGGGTCTAATATCCCATTCGTAGGATTGGTAGTTTGATATCAAGCAAAACTGAAATCAATCTCTCAGCTTTACGTTAGTGGAATCAGCAAACTCAATAAGCTTCACCAGTACAGTTATCATTCGACTGCTGCAAAAATGTTCAGGTTTTAAGTCAAACAGTACTTATTGTTTCTTTTCAAAGTATTTATTGTCATGGGATCCTCTCCTTGAGCAGGGATGAGAAAAATCATATTGTGTTGTAGTCTCCCCATATCACTCCACGAGGATATGAATGATTTTCACCCAATACTATTTACTTTGTTGTTCTCATTGCCTAGGGTCTAGGGCCTATGAAAATCTTGGGGCACTGAACTAATACAAAGGAGATAGTCTATGAAAGCACAGATTGCTCTTACATGCATTACACGATAAACCAGAGCTGGTGATTATTATCAGACATTTACAAGTGTTCAATTCTCTGCAGTGGGATTTGAGATGCATTACCGAATGGAGTTGCCATGTATTTACTGCTTGGCATCTTACCTTTGTTTTACTGTCAAAACAGGTGAATCCCAAAGCGAAATCCACTGTGAAACACAGCATTTCTCCTTGCCAGCTGCACATGTATGTTTTGGACTAGAAAAAAAAAAAAAAGGATTAATTTTGAGAAAAATTTCTTTAATAATGTTACTTCATGCTAATTAAGTGGTTGCAATATTCCCTTCCCCCCACGGCCAAAAGATACTTTTTTAAAAAGTCCTATCATGCAAATCACATGCATGAGACAGGAGGATCCAGGCCCTATGAAACCTTCATCAATATTTTGGACACAGGCAGCTCCTTCTTTTGTTTTGCCTATGAGCAACTATTTCCACATTTGTTAGGCAGTCTTTATAGGCATCCCTCTAACTAAAAACAAAGGAACACAATGGGCAGCCTAACAAATCTTTATTCTCCAAAGCATTTTTGAAAACACATTTTAGATTTCTAAATTTTCGTTTTGCTAACTCATTAAAAAAAGAATCTACTGAGTAACAGGTTCATTTGGCTTTTGGTCATAAAACTCATCTCCGGACAAAAAGTCAGTGGAGGGCAAGTGATAGACACGTTCCAGCACAGTCTCGACATGGCTCTTCCTTGGGAGCCATTCTAAAAAAAAAAAAAGAGCAGTACAATTCAAAACACCACGCAAAATGACAAACAGCAGCAATGGCAACACAAAGAACACAAACACAAACTAAAAACAACTCACAAAGTGAGAAAATGGCTGCAGTAATGACTCAGCGCGGGCATTCCACCTCGTTACGATGGTTTGGTTTGGCTGAGAGGTCAGTCTCTGCTGACACTACCTTTTAGTGACAAAAAATCCATGGACAGAGAATCTCTAGCCTCTATAGTTTCAAAGTGGTAAGAGGCCTTGAGTACTTGTGGTTACGCTACCAGTCATGTTGGCTAAAAACACTGAAGAGCAGGAATTTTTGCTTTAAAATTTTCACACTACTCTAAACAAAAGGTATAAATAAGAACGCATGAAGTAAAATTATGTTGGTAAAAATTATTTTGAAAAAACCCTCTGTTATTAATCTACAGGTAAAATTTTCTCATTCAGAAGGGAACCTGAAAACATCAGTGTGAATAGGGAAAAGAAAATAGTAATTTTTGGATGCTTATTATGTGTCGGAATCAACTCAATGGCACACAATAACAACATGATGTCCAGGTGATTAACGTATAACATCTCTCTGAATCTGCACGCTGACCTTACCTTACAGGTGAGGAAGCCACTTGTTCACATGGCTAACAAACAGCAAAGGCAGGAGGGCAGCCCCAGACTTACTCATTCCAGGGCACATAGCACCTCCCTGCACACTGCTCGATGTGCTTAGTATAGCATCATGCTTGCATCATCGTGAAGTGTCTCAGTGATGTTTGCTAAATGATCGATGATGCTCAAATATTTTCATCATTGATCTCTTGTTCTGCCACAATTCTCTTTTTCTATTAAATGAGTAAATACCTGGAATATTCTTTTAGATCTGTCAACAATCCTACCGAGGTTGTTATCAACATATTAGGCCAGATTCTGCAATGCTAACCTCTTAGAATGAACAGCAATAGACAGAGAAGGAAAGCAGCATGCTGGCCCAAGAGGTAGAAGGAAACTATTTACCTCGGTCTTAAACTCCTCCTTCTTGGCTCTCCCTTCACACAGCCAATCTTCTCAATTCCTTAAAGATCTCACCAGTTGTATGATCGTCCAAAGTGTTCCCAGTCAATATCATGCACATAGCAGGTGCTCACTAAATATGCTCTAAACTATTGGTGTTTTGGGGGTGAGAATGGGGAAAATGGATCTCAACCAACAGTTGAAAAAAAAATAGAGTACTAGCTAGTTGCTCATTTTTGAGTTTTTCTTTCTTTTTTTTTCTAAACATGCCCCAGAGTAAGAGAACTACTGAGACTAGCACAATTAGTGAAAAATTCTTAGTGAAAACTTACCTTTCACTGATATTTCAAGGTCCCTGAGAAGTAAGGTTTGTACTAAGTCTGAAAACTATCCAACTTCTAGAATGTAAATCTAGTGATTATAAAATATGAAATGCAAGTATTCTGAGGGTGGTTTCTATGTTTTATGTAAACTAAATAACTAGCGCCATAAGGTATACAGAAATTGTAAACATCAGTTGATGCCCCTGGATGGCAACTCACACATGTTATTATTCAGCTCTTACATCCTATCTTTGGCCTTATTTTTGGGGATGGAGAAAAAGTTTATAAAGAAAGGTTGCATACTGCATACTGGGATTTTGCATAATCCTTAAGGGGACTGGGGATACAGGGAAAAGAGGAGAAAAGGCTTCAGTTTAAGGTGTCCCTGGCTATATAAAATCCCATTTTCAGAGTCGAATCTGTCAATAGCTTTCCAGACATATAGAGCATCTAATTATTTGTATTTTTAGAATCTGTGAAAAAATATTAACAAATCTCAGCTTCTCCTTTAGAGCTGTACTTACTGTCACAAAGAAATCATATCACAGTACTTTATAAACACAGTAATTTCAATTTAGTGAACATACAAAATGAAGTAATTATTTTCAAACTCCTATTGTATGTAATCCTTTCTTCCCCTTGGTGCCTTACAAAAAACTCAAATTGGCACACGCATCCTAAGTTCTTTGGGTTTGCTTTACAGGTTGTTTCACCTATCAGGAGGGTGCTTGTGGAGTTCCTGTCTATATATATATATATATATATATGGGATATTCTATTTTTTAAAAGATAACTTTGTAGATTATTCAAAAAAATTTTTTATCTTTGTTGTTGTTAGGTGCCGTTCAGTCGGTTCTGACAGATAGCAACTCTATAGGACAGAGCAGAACTGCCCCATAGGGCTTCCAAGGAGCAGCTGGTAGATTTGAACTGCTGACCTTCTGGTTAGCAGCTGAGCTCTTAACCACTACACCAGTAGGGCTCCTTTATACTTTTAGTAATTTAAAAATTGCTTGTATTTTTCTCAGTGTTTTCCAAGCTCGTATTTCCCTTACATGTAGGAAAGAATTTTCATGCAATTAATTTGGGAGAATTTTTTTGGAAATTGTCTAAGACCTTGAAGCTATAGTAATAACTTATTGGAATAACAGAAATTAATAATTACCAATTATAGTTATATGTAGAATACATAATAGTTTGAGGAGTGGGAAGACTGCTTGTCTAGTTGGCCTCTTTGTCCTAGCACAGGCTATAGTGACCTATAGAAAAACGCTCACCCGTTGACCTCAGCGATAGGTATCCTACAAAACTTTTAAAATAAACTCATGAGTTCATGAAAAATGTTCTAAGTACCTGCTTCTACAACTGAACAAAATTTAAAATAGCATGTCAGATATTTTAAGAACTTTTTTATGTGAAGATATCAAAGAGGTCTTATTATCAAAAGCTTAAGAGGACAATGGCTTTGAAGTTCAGATTTGGAACAAACTAAACCAAGAGCAATTGCCCAAAGCCTAAAGCTCCGAATTACCTAGAGAGTTAAAAAATAAATAAATAAAACTAAAAACAAAACAAGGATACAAACAATAAAAGAAGCTTTCTTATCTATATTCTCTCAACAGCAAGAACAAAGATGAGACAGTTCTGTTGCTTAAGCATAATGTTATACCTTTAAGAAATGACAGGCACAAATAATCCCTTTGGGTTTCCTTGTTCCAGGAAGGAGAATGGTCTTAAAATGATAAACAATAAAACAACATAAAAAAGGAACCAGAGTCCAATAAAGGTGAGATAATAGTAAGTATACATCTAGCTGGCTTCGTTAAAATTTTAGGCCCTGGGTAAATTCTGATACAGCCATGTGTTAGAGATACCAACCGTGTCTGCCATGGGGCTGGATTTCTATCCTGTCTGCCTCTCAGGGATATTGTAAAAATCTAATGAGTCCATCAGTCAAACAGCTTTTAGAGTAAAAATACAGATTAGCTCTTACCTTGTCCCTCACAGTATGCTGGCAAGTGGGGTTGCTGTAGTGAACTTAATAGACACAGCTCCTGGTCTCATGGACCTGACAGCCTACCTAGGGAGACAGGCTTCGAAAAGACTAATGATTCTCTAGAAATGAATGCTGTGAAGGAGATGGACAAGGGGCTACGTGAACATGCATTAGGAAAAACCTAACACAATCTAGGAACCAAAGGCATCTTTGGGAAATGGATGGTTAAGCTTGACAGTGGAGGAGGACTTGTTTGGAAAAGGGAGGAAGGCAGAGAGATCTCTACCACCATCTGTCGATGTGTCAGACTGTGGCGGCTTGCATGTTGCCTTGATGCTGGAAGCTTTGTCACCAGTATTTCAGATATCAGCAGGGCTACCCATGGTAAACAGGTTTCAGCAGAGCTTTCAGACCAAGACAAACTAGGAAGTAAGGCTGGCAATCTACTTCAGAACATTAGCCAAAGAAAACCTGATGGATTACACAGAATACTGCCTGATGTAGTGCTGAAAGATGAGCCCCCTGGGTAGGGGAGAACACAAAATACACAGTGGCCACAACAATGGACTCCAACAATCACGAAGATGGTGCAGGAATGGGTAACGCTTAGTTTTGTTGTACATGGGGTCACCACGAGAAACTGACTCCCCAGCAACTCACAACCACAAGGAGAGATCCGTCTTGGTGGGAGTGGAACTTGGGTGGAGAGATGAAGGTACAGGGGCATACAGGGAGCTCACCATACAGGTCTCTGCAGGCTACGTTAAGGACTTGGATTTTACTTAAGGGCCAATGCAAAGTCACCGAATGGTTGCAGATGATGTGATCACCATTTGGGTTTAAAGAAGATCACACTCGGAACAGTATAGATTAGAGGATTATAATTAAAGGGGCTGTAAGAATGTATGGGATTATCCTTTTTATTTAAAAGCATTCCCTTATTGTAGACCAAGTAGCCTGATCTCCTAAATTCATACAGCTTCTTAGCAGAGACAAGAACTCAGGATTTCCAGCCTAGAACCTGTGTTCCTTTCATTGTTTTAGGGTCTGTCCCTGGGACGGCCCATCTCAGCACTGACTGTAAGGTGACAAAGCTGGTATGCAGTGTTGTTCCTTCCTCACTTCATGCAGCATGTCCTGGCCTCTTTTGGTGTCCCAACCCTAAGAATCAAAGACCTCATTCTGTACTAACAGCCATACCTGATCAGCTGCTACTCAATTTAAAAGGCTATAAAACTTGGTCATTAAAATCATTAAAGGGATATAAGGGTTCACTGGGATATGTAAAACCCATTGCTGTTGAGTTGATTCTGATTCATACCGGCCCTAGGCGAGAGAGTAGAACGGCCCCATGGTTTTCAAAGAGGGGTGACCTTTTGCTTAGCAGCCAAGCTCTTAACCACTGTGCCACCAGGGCTCCGGTGTACGTAAAGCACACCATTTTTCAAGTGAACGACCCGCTGGAACACTTCGATATGTGGGAACTGGTCAAGAGGAAAAGTTTACTCATGTCTTTAAAATTTATAATTAATTAACTTTTTAAAGTGTTTTTTTTTTTTATTTTAACTTTGAGATAATTATTGCTTAACATTCAGTTGTAAGAAATGATACACGGAAGTTCCATGTACCCTTTACCTAGTTTCAACCAATGGCAGCATCTCAAAAATATCACAACCAGGATATTGGCATTGATACAGTTAAAATAAAAACGTTTTTATCATCTTAAAAAATCCGTCACGTTGTCCTTTTATAGCCACACCCACTTCCCTCATGCCCTCACTATCTCCCTAACCCCGGTAACCACTAGTCTGTTCTCTATCATTTCACCATTTCAAGAGTGTTATAAAAATAGAATCAAATAATATGCAATTTTTTGAAATCTTTTTTTTCTTTTTCACTCAACATAATTCTCTAGAGCTTCATCGAGGTCATTGTATACATCAATAATTCATTTCTGTTTATTGCTAAGTAGTATTCCACAGTATTGACGTATCACAGTTTGTTTAATCACCCACAGAAGGCCATCTGGATAGTTTCCATCTTTATTATGAATAAATCTGGTATAAACATTCATAAACTTAAACCTTCATCTCTCGAATAAAAGCCCAGTACTGTAATTCCTGAGTTGAACGGTAGTTGCATATTTGGTTTTTTAAAAAGTATCAAACTATTGTCCAGAGTGGCTGTACCATTTCACATTTCTCTGCATTTTCATTAGCATTTGGTGTTATCACTACTTTTAATTTTAGCCATTTTTATCGTAGTCCATTAATATGTCATCATAGTTTCAATTTGCATTTCACCAACAGCTAATAGGAAGCCCTGGTGGCACAGTGGTTAAGAGCTATGGCTGCTAACCAAAAAGGTTCAAATCCACCAGGCACTCCTTGGAAACTCTATGGGGCAATTCCACTCTGTCCTACAGGGTTGGTATGAGTCAGAATCGACTCAGCGGCGATGGGTTAGTAGCTAATAATGTTGAACATATTTTCATGTATCTATGGGTTTTTTTTTATGGGGCAGTTCTACTCTGTCCTATAGGGTCGCTATGAGTCGGAATCGACTCGATGGCAGTGGGTTTGTTTGGTTTTTTGTTATTTGTCGTTATTATATACTCTTTAGGGGGTTGTCTCTTTAAGTGTTTTTCCAATTTTTTAGTTGTTTTTTATTTTTTTACTGTTGGATTTTGTTTTTACTGTAGAGTTTTGAGAGTTCTTTATATGTATCTTGATACTACTCTTTTATCAGGATCCCTGGTGGCACAACAGTTAAGTGATTGGCTGCTCACTAAAAGTTTGGCAGTTTGAACTCACCCAGTGGGTCTATGGGATAAAGACCTGGAGATTTGCTCCCATAAAGATTACAGCCTAGAAAACCTTATGGGGCAGTTCTACTCTGTCACATGGGCTTGCTATGAGTCAAAAGTGACTTGAAGGCACCTAACAACAAACTCACTCACCAGATACGTGGTTTTCAAATATTTTCTGCCAGTCTGTAGCTTGTATTTTCATCTTCTTAAGTGGTCTTTTACAGAACAAAGTTTTTAAAAATTTTGATGAATTCCAATTTATCTAATTTCCCTTGTATCAATTTTTACTTCTGGTATATAAACTCTTTGCTTACCTCTAGATACCAAATATTTTCTTCTATTTTGTTTCTAAAACATTTTTAATGCTACTTTTAAGTCCAATATCCACTTTGAGTTAATTTTTGCATAAGGTGTGAAGGTGGGATTGATGTTCATTTTTCTTTCCTATAGATGTCCAATTGCTCCAGTACCATCTGTTGAAAGACCCTCGATTATGTTGCTTTTTCTCAGATCCACAGACATATTTACCTTCAAGGTGCTATAAGAATGTGAGTGGAGAGACAGATAAAAATAGATACTGATAGACTATTTACATAAGGACAAATTTGAGCTAGGATCCTTCCCTTGACTGAAGTCCTCAAAAATCAATTGGGCATATTTGTGTGGGTCAGTTTCTGGAATCTTTATTCCAGTCCATTGATCTACGTGTCTATTTCTCAACCAGTATTATATCATCTTGATTATTATAGCTAAACAATATATGTTGAAAAAAGGGTTGACTCAATTCTTGCATTTTATCCTTCTTTTTCAAAATTGTTTTAGCTGTTATAGTTCCTTTGTCTTTCCATATAATTTTAGAATGATTTTGCCTGTATGTACAAAAAATTTATACCACAATTTTGAAATGAATTCTGTTAAGTTAGTATATCAATTTGGGTAGGATTTACTACGTTGAGTCTTTGATCCCATGAACATGGTATGTCTTTCAATTTATTTAGATTTTCTTTCTTCTTAATTTTGTAATTTTCAGCATATACATTCAAAACATGTTTTGGTAGATTAAAAAAGAAAAACAATACCAGTTGCCCCTAAGTCAACAACTCTTTGTTGCATTGGTTTTATTTATGTTTTTTTTTTTTGTTTGTTTGCTTTAATGCACTGATTTCTGCACTTCATTATTTTGTTCCTTCTCTTTGCTTTGGGTTTATTTTGCCCATCTTTTCTAGGTTCCTGAGGGTGGAGCTTAGATTCTTGGTTTGAGATGTCTTCTCTTCTAATGTATGCATTTCGTGCTGTAAATTTCCTGCTCAGCACTGCTCTAGATGCCTCCCACAAGTTTTGATATGTTCCATTTTCATGCCATTCAATGTATTTTTTTTTTTTTTTTAATTTTCCTTGAGACTTCATCTTTGACCTATTGGTTATATAGAAGTGTACGGTTCAGTTTCCAAGTGGGTATTAACTGCCTAGGGCTGCAGTAACAAACATCAAAGAGAACAAACAGGCCACCATCTAGTCAATTCCTACTCGTGGCAACTCCATGTGTTACAGAATAGAACTGAGCTCCATAGGATTTTCTTGACTGTAGTCTTTCCAGAAGCAGATTGCCAAGGCTTTCTTCCACAATGTCAATGGCTGAATTAGAACCACCAACCTTTTGATTAGTAGTCATAACCAAGTACCACACATTTGGTGGCTTATAAGAACAGAAATTGATTGTCTCACAGTTTTGGAGTCTATTAGTCTAAATTCAGGGTGTTGGAAGGGTCATGTTCCCTCTAAAGGCTCTAGGGGAGGATACTTTCCTTGTCTCTCCTTTCCTGGCTTTGGTAGTCCCAGGCATTCCCTAGATCCTGGTGCTTCTTTACAGCTTCTAGAAGAGGAAGTCTAGGCCTGTCACTTGCCTTTCCCCTTGCCAGTGTTTGGGGATGGAACTGCAATTTTCTCATTGGTGTTTGGTTGGAGTAGAGTAATACTGTCTAAAAAAAAAGTTTTCTATCTTTCTGTTGTTATTTGCCAATGAATCAGCTCCAACTCATAGTAACTCTATGTATAACATAAGCAAACACTGCCAGGTCCTGCAGCATCTTCACGACCACTGGCATGCTTAAGTCCAATGTTGCAGACATTTTGTAGTGCCTTGCAACCTGTGGAGCTCGTCTTCCAGCACCACATCAGATAATATTCTGTTGTGATCCATAGGGTTTTCACTGTCTAAACTTTGGAAGTAGATCATCAGACCATTCTTCCTAGTCTGTCTTAGTTTGGAAGCTTCACTGAAACTGTCCACCGTGGGTGATGCTGATGGTATTTGAAATACTGGTGGCTTAGCTTCCAGTATCATAGCAACGTAAGAGCCACCAGAGAATGACAAACTGAAAGATGAGGGGTGGTCTGTCTTTCTAGGCTACTCATTTCCTGAGCTTTTGGGTAGAAAGAACAAGCTTTGCTTGGAGCTTTTTAATCTTAGCCCATTGGTATTTTTGGGTTTCCAGCTTCTTCAGCTTCAAGTCTGGGATATATCAGGCTAAAAGAAAATCCAGTAAACTTATTACCATGTTGTTACGAAGGCTCTGAGTTACCAAGCTGGTCTGTATTCTTCTCTCCACCTTTCAGAGTCCTATGTTTATTTTATATATAATGCTCACAAATTTTAGCTGTATTTAGTGGGAAAAACAGAGACATACATGTCTACTCTGTCTTTCCAAAAGCAGAAGAGTCCAATTAATAAATAATAATAAATTAACTTGTTGAGTTAGTGGCCACTCATGATACATTAATTTAACAAAACTAACATTTAAAAAAAGAAACCTTATTGCTTTTGAAATTCCAATTTAACATTTTCTGTGACAACTTCCAGAGCTTTGATGTGTCATTGTGCTATTTAGTTCTTTATTTAGAACAAACAGAAGCCGGAGCTGTGCAGAACATAACAGAAAGTTGTAATATGAGTTTTTTCGCTCACAACCCTAATGACAAGAAAGGCACAGTCCCCAACAGGGAGGAAATTGCACAAGGTGGGCACAGTGACCTTTTCTCAGTTATGGCAAACAGAATCTGCCTCAGTACAACAACAAAGTGCCTTTGGAATCACAGCATGTGTGGCGAAAACTACTGCACGCAGTTTGTTCAGAACCCTTTTAAGTTGCCTTGAATCCTTATGTCATTTTGTCACCATCCAGGTGAGTACTGAATGAATACGGAAATCTCTGTTTCTCAAGCATGTGCCTTCATAAGCATTTGTGTTAAGAGCCCACGATGTGCCTATTGCTATAAGGAGTAAAGACATGGTCCCTGCCCTCAAAGGGAAAGGAAATAATTGAGACAAGTGTTAGACTTGCTTGCAGGGACCAACACACTGTGGGCCACTTACTGGCCAACAAGGTGAGGGGAACCAAGGGTGACTGGTGGTGATTCCAGGCTTTGAGAAACAACTTTATATAGAAATTGAGACTTAAGTCTTGAGAGAACTATTCTAGGCCTAACACTGATCTGTTTGTTAGCTTCCTTCTGTGCTTAGTGAGTTTAATCACGAATCAAGATTTCCAGGGCTCTAGGTTAATGCAATCAGAATTTCTTTAAATACCTTTTGCTTAATGTTTGAACATCATTGTAGAAAATTTAATGTGCTGCAGTGGCAGAAAAATCAAGATAATAAAGATTAAAATAGCTTCTCGCAGAATAGACGGTTTGAACTAAATTAGGTAGGCCATAATAAAAAAATGTATGGTATTAAATAGGTCACTCAAATTCACATTCAAATATGTTCAAAAAATTTATAGTCTGGTACCATTATATAAACAAAGGCATAAAGATTAGCCTTTTATGTATTATAAGGAACATACAGAAAATGTTTCAATAAAAGGCTTAAATTAATAAAATATAAAAATGTGATGGTACTCATTAACAAAAGTAAGAGGAGTATAACTTTTTTGGAAAAAATCAGAAAAGTAGCAGCTTAGATTTTAAAGGAGTCACCTTGAAGCAAGTAGTTCTAATTCTGAATAGAGAGTACGGTTGCCTTTACAATCATGTATTCAAATTATTCAAATGAGCTTCCAGTCTAAATGCATCCCTAGGTACACACCTGCTTATTTCCAGGTGGAAAAATGCTGACGAACACTGAGTTTGACTTTTTTTTTTTCTGGAGGTCAGTGAGCCCCAGGAGTCCAACTCTTTCTTGTCTAAAGCAGAATGGATTGTACAATAAAACCAATGGAAAATGCTTCGATTAAAAACGAATGTCAGAAATCTATGAATGGACTCTGAAATGGTTTTGCTATAGCACATCAAACCCAACCAAACCAACTGCTGCTGGGTTGAGTCTGACTCACAGTGACCTTATAGGATAGGGCAGAACTGCCCCACAGGGTTTACAAGGCTGTAATCTTTATGGAAGTAGACTGCCACATCTTTTTCCTAAGGAGCTGCTGGTGGCTTTGAACCCCCTGACCTTTTGGTTGGCAGCCAAGTGTTTAACCATTGCGCCACCAGGATCCTTATTCTTCTCTACACCTTCTGAAATTGTTATAATACGTAGTCGTTAAATCAGTTAAGGATACTTAATACCAAACCAAACCCACTGCCATCGAGTCAGTTTCAACTCATAGTGACCCTAGAGGAGAGAACAGAACTGCCCCATAGGGTTTTCAAGGCTGTAATCTTGACAGAAGTAGACTGCCACATCTTTCTCCCACGTAGTGGCTGGTGGGTTCGAACTACCGACCCTTTGGTTACCAGCCAAGTGCTTTAGCCACTGTGCCACCAGAGCTCCCAGAACACCCACCCATTGCCATCAAGTCAATTCCAACTCGTACTAGTGGTTATAACGACTGCTATAATTTAAGGCCCACATCCTGTATGCTAGGAACTATCTAGTTGATTGACATTAAATTCTCATGCTTCCTTATAAGATAGATGCTTTTGTTCTCATTTTACAGATGGGACATTGGGGTTTAAGGCTAGGGGCAGCTTGTCCAAGGCAAACGATTGGAAAGTCAAGTTTCTCCATCCCCTGGCTCCTCGCTCCTAACTTCTACACTTTGCTTTACTGCTACAACAAACATTACCTCAGAACTGCAGTCCAGCATTTCTACATTTCATCTCGGGTGGTACTAGTTTAGCAATGTCAAGGAAAGTGGTATCCACAAGTATTTTAAAAGGATCTGGATATTTTCTTGTATCTTACCTCCTTGTTTTCTGGTGTTATGCTTTATTGGACAAAAGTGTTTGCACGGGGCAGAATGATAAAATGGAATTTATAAGAGGGAGTGGGAAAAGGCAGAATATGAAGAAGAAGAGGCCAAAAAAGAAAAAAAAAAAAAAAGTAGGTTGACCAATTCACTGGTATCAATCCATAGTATCTACTGATGGTCGATGATAGGCTTGCTCTCCAATAACTTTTAGTAATTTTTATTTTGTTTCTCTGTTTTAGAATGGGTGATGCTTCAGGCTCCCTTCTATTTAACTCCTATCATTTTTAATTAAAACACTAATTATAAAATATACTCTATATTGATATCTTTGAATTCTCTACTGTTCTTATGATCACATATCGCTCCATCCTCCTCTGACACAAATTCTATTGTTATTGTCTATCATTCTCTTTCTTCTCTTTACAGTTTATAATAGAGTCCTAAACAAATGCTCCTTAGTTTTACCTGTTCCTGAAATTCTTATGAATGAAATAAAAATTGTACCCATCCATACTTTTTCAAGCAGTGTTTAAGAGTCCCTATTGCTCTGTCCCCTTGCCAATATTTGACATTTTCAAGCTTTAATTTTTTTTCTTGTCTTAAAAAAAAAAAAAAAACCCAAACCAAACCCATTGCCATTGAATTGGTTCCAACTTATAGCGACCCTATAGAACAGAGTAGAACTGCCCCATAGGGTTTCCAAGGAAGGGCTGGTGGATTTGAACTGTCGACCTTTTCTTGCCTAAACAAATAAAAAAACCCAAACCCATTGCCGTCGAGTTGATTCCAATTCATAGCGACTTTATAGGACAGAGCAGAACTGCCCCATAGGGTTTCCAAGGAGCAGCTGGTGGATTCGAACTGCAGACCTTTTGGTTATACGCCAAGATCTTAACCACTGTACCACCAGGGCTCCGCTGCTTCTCTAGCAAGTATGAAATATCTCACTGTAATACTAATTTGCATTTTCCTAATAAGTAATGAGTTTATTCTCCCCTTATTGACCTCGTCTTCCATTCCTTCCTCCTCTGCTCTCTTTCTGAGAGCCTGTGGGCCAACTCCCTACTGCTGACTATTTCCAACAGAGGCTGAACAACCACTGGTTCACTGGAAAGGTGAGAGAGAGGTCTCTGATAAGAAGCGGGACTAGGTGCCCCTAAGATATCTTCTAACTCTGGGATTTTATGTCACAGGTGTGTGATTTTTAAAATATATTTCACACAATAGATATATGGCGGTAGCATATACTTAACATACTAGAGGTATGTTGTCATTATCTGATGCCGTCAAGTAGATCCTGGCTCACAGCAACCCCATGTGACAGAGTAGAGCTGACCCACAGGGTTTTCTTGGCTGTAATCTTTAGGGAAGCAGAGTGCCAGGTCTTTCCCCCACAGAGCCATTGGGTGGCTTTGAACTGCCAATCTTTTGGTTAGCACCTGAGTGCTTAACCATTGCACCGTCAAAACTCCAATCAAGGTGTACAAAATGGTAAATACCATAAGTCCTAGGAATCACTTGAAGTACTTAAGCAATATACTTAAGGTGGTTAAGTTCATTTTTCCTGGAAAACAAATATTTACATGACTTTATCATTTACATTGCTGTTCATCCCGGATACCCACTCTTTAGGTGACGAGTACTAATTCTCCTGCAATTGCATGCATATATAAGGGAGCAAGAAATTTGGTAGGCATCAATTCATACAGGTGGAATCCAGTTTTCTGCTTATTAAGGTAGAACAGGACAAATAAGAACTCATTATGCTGCTTTCCCTCAGGGAAATACAGAGGAAAATAGAAGAAACTTTCTTTAATATCTGCAGAGCTACTAGTGTCTGAGATTACCAATCCCACAGAGATATACAATGAGGATATTACCCCAGGAATCCCTGTGAGGCCAAACATTCTGTGCTACTTTACTTGAGAAAGTGCCAGATAATTTGTTGTGTCCTGTATCTAGAATTTATTAAACAGAAAGGACAAAAAAAAAAAGGGGGGGGGCATAATTTATAGACACAATTTACTGTCTTTTCTACAAGTGAGGGTTTGTTTTTTATTATGCTTTAGGTGAAAATTTATATTGCAAATTAGTTTCTCATTCAGAAATTTATACACGAATTGTTTTGTGACATTGGTTGCAATCCCTGCAACGTGTCAGCAACTCTCCCCCTTTCCGTTTCCACCCCAGGTTCCCCATGTTCATTCATTCAGTTGTCCTGTCCCTCCATGCCGTCTCATCTTTGCTTTTGGGCAGGCGGTGCCCATTAGGCCTTGTAAACTTGATTGAACTAAGAACCACACTCCTCAGGTATGTTCCTGTTTGTTTTATAGGCCTGTGTAATCTCTTTGGCTTATAAAATATGCATGTGAAAAGCATATGCATGTGAAAGCTGGACGATGAATAAGGAAGACCAGAGAAGAATTGACGTCTTTAGTTGTGGTACTGGCGAAGAATACTGAGTATACCATGGACTGTCAAAAGAACGAACAAATCTGCCTTTAAAGAAATACATCCAGAATGCTCCTTAGAAGCAAGGATAATGAGAGTTCTGTCTCACATACTTTGGACATGTTATCAGGAGGGACAAGTCCCTGGAGAAGGACATCATGCTTGGTAAAGTGGAGGGTCAGCGAAAAAGAGAAAGACGCTCAACTAGATGGATCGACACTGTAGCTGCAAAAATGGGCTCAAGCTTAACAGTAGTAATGCTTGAGGATGGCACAGACCGGACGGTGTTTTCGTTCTGTTGTACATATGATCGCTATGAGTCAGAACTGCGTCCACGGCACCTAAGAACAACAACAATAATCTTTGGCTGAAAGGTGGACTGTAGGAGTGGCTTCAGATCTTAGTTAGCAGGGTGTCCAGGGGCCATAGTCTTAGGAGTTCCTCTAGTCTCTGTCAGTGGCTTTGTTTTTAGCAGTGAAATTCCTAAGAGAAATTTTTAGAAATGTGACTTGTCCCCAAATAATTTACTAAGAAAGCACGCACTGTGCTGTGTTCTTCCTTAGAAGAGGGATGGATGTCCTGCACAAACAGTAGACTGCTCAGGGGATGGTCATTTTTAGATGGTTGAGTGGAGAAACGCAAAAGCCAGGTTATTAATGAACCTTGCTGACGCCATGACATCCTTGCTTCACTCGGGAAGGTCAGGTCAAAGGAGGGGCCCTCATAGCTAAGACCGGTTTCTCATCCTGTGGTGGTAATGTGAACTTTGTAGAGTATCTTTTGTTTTCCAATATACATATATTTTTTTCTTTTTCAATTTTACTAACTCAGTTAGTGAAACTTCCTTTGATTAGTGAAAATGTGTTTACCAGAGGCTGTTTTACTGGGCTGATTAAGAACACAGACTCTGCAGCCAGACGGCCTGGGTTTGGATCCCCCTCTGCCATTCATTTGCAGTGGAATCTTGGGTAAGCTACTGATCCTTTCTGCACCTCACTTTTGTCACCTACAAGAAATGGGATAATAATAATCCCATGTTAATGGATTTTGTGAAGATCAAATGATTAATAAATACACAGCTCTTATAAAAATGCTAAGGTCCTTAGGTGGTACAGTTTATGCCTAACTGCTAATCTAAGGGTTGGGGGTTAGAACCCACGAAGTGGTACCACGAAAGAAACACCTGGTAATCTGCTGCCATTAAGATTACAGCCAAGAAAATCCCATGAAGCAGCTCTACTCTGTAACACACAGGGTCACTATGAGTCAGAACTGACCGATGGCATCTAACAACAACAAGAACAACCAAATAACAGTGCCTGGTAAATAAGAAGCTCTAAATGGTTTAGCTATTGCTGTTGTCATTGTTATTGTATAGACTGTGTTATAAATACATCAGCATTAGCACAGCAGTGAGGTAGTTAAAGAAGGACACAGATTTACTAATTACAGAATTACAGAAGCTTCAGATGAAGACCGCTGTCTACCTGTCCTAATCCCTGATAGGGAAGAAGATGCCTTCTATACCTGTCATTCCTATTTCAGTTGAAATGTCCTTAAGTCATTACATTTCTGGGCTTTATTTTTTCCATATCATTACCGTAGATGACTTTGGGAAACAGGGTTAAAAGTAAGAAATACATAAGTTACTAAGATAGATAACTTATCGAAGAGGACATTTTCCATTATATGAGTCACTATCCCTATATAAGTTTCTGCACTCTGGGAAAAATATTCTGGGAACATGATATTATTATTCAGGTCAAGCATCAAGTCAAAGGCGAAAGGAAATAGAGAGCTGCCTGCTATATTTCAAACCAAAATGCAAACTCATTGCCCTCAAGTCAATTCTGACTCTTAACGACCCTACAGGTTGGAGTAGAACTGCCCCATAGGGTTTCCAAGGAGCTGCTGGTGGACTCCAACTGCTGACCTTTTGGTTAGCAGCCGAGCTTTTAACCACTGGGCCACCAGAGCTCCCAGGTTCCATAAAAAAAAAAACTTCTATATACATATTAACATACCTAATACAACACCCATTTGACGTGTGGGATATTTTAATCATAATTTGATAGATGAAAATAGGAAGACTCAGGGTTCTCAAAACTGGCTCATGATTACACATTAAGTAGAGGCCCAGCACAACCTGGACATGTACTAAAACAAGAGCAAAGACTTTGATCTTACTCCACATTGCCCTTCTCCACTGTCTTTTACTATTACTGTCTTCTCAGCATTCCAGTGAGCTCTCCGGGCAACAGAAGCTCCAAGCTTACTGTGAAACAGGACTGAACACAACAGACACCAGGTCAAACCCCACATTCTACATGGAGCTGGGTCTGGAAAACTGGCTGTAGCTCATGCTTCTTTGCATCCTCAGTGCCTAGGACAATAAACTACAAAGAATAAACTATGTTAGTAAATGTTTTTAATGATCTTTAAGGCTTGATTTCTACCGTCAGGCATTATGAAATTTATAAATTGAGTAAAGGAATTCACCTTCCCTAACTTGGTGGCATAGTGGTTAAGAACTTGGCTGCTAACCAAAGGCTGACAGTTTGAACCCATCAGTCACTCCTTGGAAATCCTATGGAGCAGTTCTACTCTGTCTTACAGGGTTGCTATGAGTCAGAATCCACTTGACAGCAGTGGGTTTGGTTTTGGTTAACATATCTGAAAGGTCCTTAGGTGGCATAAGCAACTTCTAACCTAAAGGTTAGTGATTTGAATCCAAGAAGCAGTGCAGCAGAAAACAGTTCTGATGAGCTGCTTCCATAAATACTGCAGCTAAAAAAGCCCTATGGAGCAGTTCTACTCTAATATATGGGGTCATGATGGGTTCAAATCAACTCAACAGCAATGGGTTTTTAACATACCAGAAAACTGAGATTTATATTTCTTAGTATACTGAAATATTTGCTCAATGATTCGTTCTGGAGTTTATGGTTTTGTTTTAATATCTGATTCCTCAAATGGCTCTGCTTTACCATTGATAAAACGTGTTACTATCCATGTAGACTTGAAGGACCACTGTCTTACTTGACAACACAACTACCCCAGTTGCATCTACTATGAGGAAAGGTTGAAGCTCCTTTTTACGTTTCTGAGTAGAGGTTTCTTCAATACTAAATACATTCTACTTTCTAAATATAAATTGGATGTCTCTGTCACTAATTACAATCTAATCATTCCAGAAACTCACACAATTTTCTCCTAAGGTAGCTAAGTTTATCTCTATTTTGCAGATGAAGAAACTAAGGTTCTTCTGTGAATTCATTCATTTATCAACTATGATAAATGTGCCTAAAATGTGCCATGTTTAAATGGGCAATGGCATGGCCAGGATCTGAAGCACAGTGTTGAGCTCTAATTTCTGGGTTCCTTGTAGCATATCATTCTATCTCCTCTAGTAAGAATGGAACCACTGAAAACTTTTGACAATGGGTATAACATGATGCCAGCAGAATTCAAAGATGACAATTTGGCAACAATGTATACAATGGTTGTGACAAAGGACAGTCAGGAAGTAGAAGAGTCAGTTAAGCGACTTTTAGGATGATCCAGGCCTGGACACACATGATGACGGCTAGAATGGAGTTCTCTGGATTTGGGTTGCTCATAAAAACCAAATAAAATCTGTTGTCGTCAAGTTGATTGCAACTCATAGTGGCTCTATAGGACAGGCACCCTGAGGGTTTCCAAAGAGCAGCTGGTGAATTCGAACTGCCAACCACGGGGGCTCTGGGTTGCTCATGGCAACATGACCATATAAATGAACAACAGACTGTCAGGGAGAGGAATAGAAGGTAATCATGGAAAAAGGTTTTCAAGAAGGACGGGAAAATCAACAAAGTCAAAAGCTAAAGATGGATGGCCTTACAAATCCAGAGGCAGAGGTAAAGAAGCCAGTAAGGAGACAGCCCAGTGTCTGTATGTGTATGCAGGTTTGTTTGTGGATAGTTTCGTCATTGTGGGGAGGATGGTGGTAACAGTGGGAAATAGCATAGTACCATCAGTTGAGTTAAATTTGTACTTTTGCGAAAAAAGAAAGGTACGATGTTCCCCTCTTCCTTCAAGTGATGATTTACATTCTCTTTTGCCAAATCTCAGGCCTTGTGCCTACTGGAAGTAGGAGAAAAATGGTAATGAGTAAAATAATTCCGCTTTACATGGCCTAGATATTTTAAAACGTACAGTATAAGATCCATGAACAGGACTTGTCTATTTTGTTCACTGTGGATTCTCTAAGACATGGTAGTTGCCCAATAAATATTTGTTGGAAAAATAATAACAGGAAATATTTAAACAACACTTATCATGTGCAGGCACTGATATAAAAGTTTTACAAATATCAACTATTTACAAATATTAAAACAATTCTAGAAGGTGAATTCTCTTATTAACCACATTTTACAAATAAGGGAAACTGAGGCAAAGATATTTTAAAGAACTTGCCTGATGTTGAGTAGCTAGTACATAGAGGAGCTGGGATTCAAATCCATGTGGCTTCAGAGCCTATGATTTGAATTATTATGCTATACAGAATGCATGCAAAGCTAACATGTTGCAAAGTTAATACCTGTTAAGAACCTTCCCTTCTTCCATTAGGGAAACCACAAAAACCAGGGATGGGAGAAAATACCTCTCATTATTTTTTATGTGGAAATGCCACCTAGGCCTTTTTTCTCTACATAGGACATCTTAGCCTTGGACCTGTAGGTCATAAGAATAGGCTCAGTACTATTAGTGTGGGATTTTGCTCTGTCTTTGACCTTGGTCTTCAGATGAGAATTTTAAACACTCTGTAAGAATAGTACTATTTATAGACTCCTCATTTAGCTTTAAAATCAGGAGTATTTTACTGCTTACATTTGCCACCCTTTACTGATTGCTTTGGTCCAGCATAATGATTGGTCGTTGTTCTCCACTTCTGCATATGGCCAAGATGACACTGCAAGGAACACAGATGAAGGGGTCTGGATACTACAAATAAAGGTGAATGTTTATAATTTGCAATTTCCCCAGTGATGAGAAATATGGTACGTATTTATAAGCACTGTATGAAGAAGGAAGCCCTGGCAATACAGTGGTTAAGAGCTTGGCTGCTAACCAAAAGGCTGGCAGTTTGAATCGACTTCCTGACTCTCCCTGGAACCCCTATGGAGCAGTTCTACTCTGTCCTATAGGTTCGCTATGAGTTGGAATCAACTTGATGGCAACGGGTTATATGAAGAAGAAAGTAGCATCAGGACTGGAGGAAGACTCATGAACAACCTGAGATATGAACATGACACAACCTTGCTTGCTAAAAGTAAAGAGAGCTTGAAGCACTTACAGGTGAGGATGAAAGACTACAGCCTTCAGTATGGATTACACCTCAACATGAAGAAAACAAAATCCTCACAACTGGACCAATAAGCAACATCATGAGAAACAGAGAAAATATTAAAGTTGTCAAGGATTTCATTTTACTTAGATCCACAATCAATGCCTGTGGAAGCAGCAGTCAAGAAATCAAACTACGTATTGTATTGGGCAAATGTGCAGCAAAAGACCTCTTTAAAGCATTAAAAAGCGAAGATGTCATTTTGAGGACTAAGGTGCACCTGACCCATGTTATTTTCAATTGCCTCGTATGCATGCAAAAGCTGGACAATGAAAAAGGAAGACTGAAGAAGAGTTGATGCCTCTGAATTATGGCGTTGGCAAAAAATATTGAATGCACCATGGACTAGCTGAAGGATGAACAGATCTGTCTTGGAAGAAGTACAGCCAGAATGCTCCTTAGAAGCAAGGATGGCTTGACTCTGTTTCATGTACTTTGGACATGTTATCAGGAGAGATCAGTCCCTGGAGATGGACATCATGCTTGGTAAAGTAGATGGTCAGCGAAAAAGAGGAAGACTCTCAATGAGATGGGTTGACATAGTGGCTGCAAAAATGGGCTCAAACATAGCAATGATTGTGAGAATGGCACAGGACTGGGCAGTGTTTCATTCTGCTTTACAAAGGGTCTCTATGAGTTGCAACGGACTAGACGGCACCTGACAACAACAACAACATGTTCAAAGCAGCAAAGAGATATAAGGAGATGAGATGGAAAAGAAGTATTGTTACTGACTATTATTGCTTATAATTCCACTTGTTTCTGGCTCCAAAAATTTATGTTTAATATATAAACAGAGTTCCACATGCCTCATGATATTATTTCAGTTTCTTTATTCTGAAGGAATAAAGTTTTAAAAAAAGATTTAACAACTTTCTAAATCTTTATGATGTTCTTGAAACGTGGAGAATAAAAAAGTACACTGTAAAGTTCAGATATTCTCCCTTCATCTCTGAGCTCTTTTCAAAATGTGTATTTGTGACCTTCAACACAAACTCCTCTGCTCATCAGTTGCATTTGTCTCACAGACAATGGACAGCCCCAACTACAGAGCCTGATGGTGCATATGAATTTGCTGGGTAAATGACCCAATTCTGTGAGAGCCATTTGCTCCTCTTCAATATCTCTTATGAGCAATGATGATATCTCCAGCACATGTGAAGTGGAAAATAAAAATCCCAGCCTGTTTTCAAAACTACCATTCTATTGTCTATGATAGAACTATACTACTCAGAGCAGGAACTAAGATGTGTAAAAGGCGTTCAGGAAGAAGACTCCTCCATTGTGGGTCAGGCTCTACCTTCTCTGTCCCTTTCAGTTGGCCAGATCTCCTGCTGATTGTCTATTATTAGCCCCTATGCATTGCAAAAAATGCATTGCAAAGGCCTGGATAAATAAAAGCTGTGTGTCCGTGTGGACTTGTGGCCTCCTTGTATATTATCAAGACATTCTTCTTTTCACAAGCTCCTTTGTTCTAAAAAAGACCCAAGAGTTTGGAACCTGCACGACAATTTATATATACATATTTTTTGAGCAAAAAAAACCTTTAGTAAGCATCTACTATGCTTCGGCACTGGTAAAATACAGTAACAAATAGATTGTTGAAAAATTTTTTTCAGAGTAAATATACAGTGTCCCAGAACATAAACCCAAAAACCCGTCGAGTCGATTCTGACTCATAGCAACCCTACAGGTAAGAATAGAACTGCTCCATAGAGTTTCCAAGGAGCGCCTGGTGGATTTGAACTGCTGACCTTTTGGTTAGCAGCCGTAGTACTTAGCCACTACGCCACCAGGGCTTCCTCCCAGAACATAAAAAACATAGTATGTAGTAAATATTTAATAGGTATTTGAGTTGCATAACTTCTAAATAAAACTGGGTATTTTAATCACAAACAGAAATGCATATTTGACAACATATAATATGCATTAAGCATCTGGAATTGGTGATTTAGTTGAAAGTAGCATTAATTTTCTAGTTGTTCTGTAAAAATATATTTTCAGGTGAAATTCAAAAATATAAACCCAATCCAGTCTTGTCTTACTCATGCAACACACGGCATTCTTTTTTACGTCTCCAAATATCAACTTTAAAATAACTGATTTGGAGTCTCATGCCAAAAGGAAATATATATGAAGAAATAATATTCCACTTTTAGGTATGTTTGTAAGTTTTTTGGGGAGTGTGTACCATGTGCCTGATACAATGGAGACTCTAGGGTTATGACGGAAAACAAGGACAAGATCCATGCCATCACTGAGTTTGTATTCTAGAGGAAAAAACAAAACAAAACATTGGACTTGTGATTTTCAGCCACATTTTCAGGTCAAATTTGTTGTTCCTTTCTTATCATCATCCATCAAAATCAGAGTAGTTAAAGGCCTGGGAAGAGGAAACTTTAAAATGCAGACAATTAATAAAAGTTAATTTGGCTATGCTCTTCCCATGATGGGAATGTTAATTGAAGGATTGGATTAAGCTCTGAAATAAATTAAGGAGCAGAAATAGAAACGTTACAACCAGTGCTCTTAGTTTGTATCTAATTAAATTAAGCTATAATGGTTTTTAGAGAAATGAATTGCCCAGCTGCAACCCAATCCATACTCCAATATCTTTCTGGGAAATATTCAGAAGAGCTAATTTGCACCAAGAATAACACCAGGCAACGTTCCTCATAATTACACTTATGTCGGTGATTCACTATAGAGATTTACAAATATTTGTCATGGAGATTACTCAATTTAGAGTTTCAAAACAATTTCTACCAAGAGCAGAGCTCCAGTGGTCTAATCATATTTTCTCACTAGCAGTTTTCTTTATTCAAACATCTGAAGAAGATATACTAGTTATTTAACCATGTAATCCACAACAGTTCAATGCACAATAGTTATCAATGCCTAAATGAAAAAATAAAACCTGTTGCCGACGAGTCGATTCTGACTCATAGCAACCCTATGGGACAGATAAGAACTTCCCTATAGGAGCAGTTGGTGGATTTGAACTGCTAACCTTCTGGTTAGCAGCTGTTTTAGTTAGCAGCTGTAGGAGTCATTAAATTCACTAAACCTTTAGTCAGCATCTACTATGCTTCTGCACTGGTAAAATACAATGACCCAACATTCCTGCCCCTTGAAGCTCTCAATTTGTCAGTGAAGAAAAGATGTGTAGATAAAGAACCAGCAAAAGGTACGAACAAGGCAGAGCCACATAAAGGCTGTAATGAGAGTACAGTCCAGTTGGGCTAGAGCACAAGATGCGTGACTAGTCTAGTGACAGAAAAGGTTAAAAACATATACTAAGGTCAGTCTATGGCCCCAGACAAGCTTCACAGGCCTAGGTAAGAAGACTGACCTTACGTCTACAGGACCAACCAATGGACTGCTTAAGATGCTCTGCAGGAACACCAAGCCTACAGCTCATGGTCTCTACCATTAACACATTCATTTATAATCTGAGAGTGCACGGGAGGCATAACCCCAGAAATGAAAGTGGTTCTGCAGTGTTGTATACTGGGGCCAGATGAGTGTTACAGAGACAATGTGCCTAGGAGCTCAGAGGAAGGAGCCTCAGTGTTGGCAAAACAAAGCAAGGGGTTAGGAAAATCAAGGTCTACAGAGTGTATGCAGTGGACCACACAGGCAGGCGATAGATAAGGCAGGAATGTTGAGTAAAGATTGATTTTGAGAGCCATGACTACCAGCCTAACACAGGTAGGAGGTTGAAATACCCTGAATTTAGGCGGTAGCACTCAGGAAGGATGTGGGTACCAACATACCTACCTTCTTCTTGAAACAAATAGGCTCATAAAATGTTGCACTAGAGCAGCTCAGGAAACAACTATGGCAATTACAGCTGCTCAGTTTTTCCTACCAGTTGCTGTCGAGTTGACTCACAGTGAATCCATGCACAACAGGACGAAACACTGCCCAGTCCTGTGCCATCCTCACAAGCCTCGTCATGCTCGAGCCCACTGTTGCAGCCACTGTGTCAATCCATCTCCTTGAGGGCCTTCGTCTTTTTCATTGACCCTCTACTTTACCAAGCACGATGTCCTTCTCCAGGGACTGGTCCCTCCTGATAACATGTCCAAAGTACATGAGACAAAGTCTCACCATCCTCACTTCCAAGGAACATTCTGATACACTTCTTCCAAGACAGACTTGTTCATTCTTCTGGAAGTCCATGATATATTCAATCTTCTTCACCAGCACTATAATTCAAAGGCATCATTTCTTCTTTGGTCTTCCTTATTCATTGTCCCGCTTTCAAACATAGATGAGATGATTGAAAATACTATGGCTTGGGTCAGGCACATCTTAGCCCTCAAAGTGACATGTTTGCTTTTTTAAAGAGGTCTTTTACAGCAGATTTGCCCAATGCAATATGTAGCTTGATTTCTTGACTGCTGCTTCCATGAGCATTGATTGTGGATCCAGGTAAAATGAAATCCTTGACAACTTAAATATCTTCTCTGTTTATCACGATAGGTGCCTCTACCCAAACCAAACCAGTTGCCGTCGAGTCGACTCTGACTCCTAGTGACCTATATACAGGGCATAGTAGAACGCCCCCATAGCGTCTCCAAGGAGCCTCGCCTGATGAATGTGAACTGCCAGCCTTTTGGTTAGCAGCCATAGCTCTTAACCACCATGCCACCAGGGTTTCCTAGATGCCTCGAACCTCCAACTTCCAACCTCCAACCTTCTGGTTATCAGCAGAGTGCATTAACTGCTTGTGCCACCCAGGGATGGCCTGGAGAAATGCCCTTTCTATCTGTGAGCAGCTAGAGCGGGCAAAGCTCAGAGGATTTAAACCAGAAGATCTGGTGCTCATTTTTGCTTAGATACCAACTTCTATGACCATTTGTGTCTTCAAACCTGTATTTTTTTAAACTGTATTTTATACTTAATTTAGAAAAGAAATGTGCAAATTCTTTGTAGTAAAGGGCATCTTATGAGCAAAGAGAGAGCAATCTACTTTAATAAACAAAAATATTGATGCCACCAGGAAATGCTGGTATTCTATTTTGATTTTGTCAACTGTATCCGTAAAAAAAACTATGAAGGGAAGACCAGAGAATGACACTGTAGAGACTCGTGTTTATCTGATATATGGAATGGAGAGATATTCTAGTGAGTGATGTACTATAAAAGGGAAGGAGAATCAGAATGAATTATGCTTGACAAGGTTTTGCAGATACAGATTCTGGATTCTCATGTTTGGTAGCATTTTGAAGAATTATAATTAAAAAGCATTCAACACGGATGCCATTTAGCCCAGCTTGAAGCCTGGCATTCTAAATATACTGGATGTATTTTTGACTTCAAAAGCATGCAGCAGCGTTTTCATAGATCAACAATGTTTCCAACTGAGAATTTAAATAAATTTATGAATACCAAAAACCCAGTGCGTAAGTGAAAAATAAAATGCATAAGGAAGATGTTAACTTCATCTGAAAGAATTATAAGGCAAAGACACATATAGTAATGCACATTGGTATACAAGAAAAAAATGAGACGTGTTTTTATATTTTTCTTTCACTCAGATCATGCAAACTATTTATCCATAAAAAAAAAAAAAAAAACCCAGTGCCATCGAGTCGATTCTGACTCATAGCCACCCTGTAGGACAGAGTAGAACTGCCCCATAGAGTTTCCAAGGAGCTCCTGGCGGATTTGAACTGCCAACCCTTTGGTTAGCAGCCATAGCACTTAACCACTACGCCATCCGGATTTCCATTTATCTATAGGTATGTATTTTTATCACTAAGGAAGAGATTTACATGCTCATTTCTGTTGTCTGAAAAAAAAAGACTATGGCTGGGTCAACATTTATTGCAGGCATATTAAATGCAATAAGATGGGTATATATTTAAAATGCATCTGAAGCCCTGGTGGTGTAGTGGTCAAGAGCTTGGCTGCTAACCAAAATGCTGGCAGTTCCAATCCACCAGCTGCTCCTTGGAAATCCTATGGGGCAGTTCTACTCTGTCGTATAGGGTTGCTATGAGTCGGAATCAAATCGACAGCAATTGGTTTGGTTTTGGCTTTATATTATAATAATATTTATTATTTTTTTAATAATTCATGAACTGGCTGTCTCAAACAGGTTGTAGGCCAGTTCACATGTAAGCATGTTACCTAGAGTTTGAAAAATGTTTCCCTATAGAAATAGGGAATGGTAGAATAGTTATAAGGCTAAAGCATAAAAGCCCATGCAACTCAATATGCTTCAACTCAAGCGGACTACTCATAGTACTATAACTAGGTACGACAGCACGGAGCCCTGGTTGCGCAGTGGTTAAGAGCTCAGGCTGCTAATCAAAAGGCTGGCAGTTCTAGGTTCACTATGAGTTGAAATCGACTTGACGGCAAAGGGTAGGCGGGGACAACAAACATGGGTAGTGGTGTGGACTACAGACACACGATCTTATCCATCTCATCTTTCTCTCTGTTGACTTACTTATGGAAAAGAAACTTCATTCTTCTGGACCTTAGTAAAAATTTGAGAAGGACTTTGAGTTTTGGACCTGGGAACAAAATCACCATTTCCAATGCGCTTTTCTCAGATGCAGTTTGCTGTTTAAAATGTGAATGGCACTATTTGCTTTTCAGTATATGCAAAGAGAATTGATGTTACTTGGAAGGCATCTTACTCCTTACAGCAGCCATGAAGAATGGCGCTATGGAGATGGCCTCTTCACTTGCAGCACAAGTACACAGGATCTCGGGAAACGTTTTCTGGTGTCCTGGATAAGTTTCCCACAATTCACAGCATTGTAAGTTACACACACACACACACACACACACACACACACACACACAAATGCTATGCTAATGAGTAGGGGAAAGTCTGACCTGTGCTTGCTTTTCTAATATAATCACACATGACTTCATCTAGACAAGAATGTGTAAATTAATAATTTTATATTTGTATTTCAGATGACAACATCAGGGCTAAGAGATTTTATGCAATTTCCCAAGGTCATGGCTAGTGCCTAGGCTAGGATTTGAATGCTGGCCTTTGTGACTTTCTACCGAAATGCATGTTCCCCCCACCAAAAAATGCAGGCTTCTAGACTAAGACCAATGCTTCATTGTTATTATTAAAAACCAGCATTCTGTCTCAAAGGTAAATGTGTTCCTATAAATGGTACATTTTAAAAGTCTTCTACAAATTTGATTAATTTGGGAAAAGAGTTGAAAGATAGTGTAAAAAAAAATCTCACTTATTTTCAAACAAAACAAAAATGAAGTAGACACCAGACAAACTTTCACGAATCACCCCAGACTTTGGGACTTTCTCTTTGCTCTCAGCTCTCGTTGTTGCTGGCTGCTGTGGAGTTGATTCCACTCAAAGCGACCCCATGTGACACAGCAGAACTGCCCCATAGGGTTTTCTTGGCTGTGATCTTTACAGAAGCAGATAGCGGGTCTCTCCCCGGCGGAACCTCTGGGTGAGTTTGAACTGCCAACCTCTCGGTACTATCCTTAATACACTTAGCGCCTGACCCTACACAGTCTTGTATGGTTCTGCAGTTGTTTCAAGTGAAGAGTCTCTTGCTGCGCTGTTTGAGGGCAAGGGCAGTATATTGTATTATTTTTCTTTTGAATGATCTATGGTGCCCAGATTAATGCTGCCCAGAGTCGGATAGTAGGAGCCCAATAAATACATGTCTGATTCGGAATAGACTGCTCAAGCTCTGGAAGGCTGATTAGCTTCATGCCAGAACAGCCAGTTCTGCCTCAGATGGCACCCAGCAGGAGGCTGCCTGCTTGATAAGTTATAAGATTTACCTGACAGACCATTAGAAACTAAAAAAGCAAATGTAATTCTCCATGAGCCAAAATGAATACCCATGAACTGAGTATTCTTGATAAAGAAATATTTTTTTTTTTATCTTTTCACTATTTCTTCTAATTCCTTTTGTGTGTTTTTAATCCAAATAGCATTCTCAGCATACTAACTCAAATATATCCTCTCTCTTTATCTCCATCCTTCTGTGGCATTCTAAAGGCAGGTGAGTTATATACAATTTGAAGTTCTCCAGGGTTCTCCTTCTTTCTCCTGGATTAACTGCCTCACTGGACTTTCTTTAATCAGACTTCCACCTCCTGCGTAAATGACATGGCAGCTGCCTTTTAGAATGCATTATAAAATGATGCCTTAGTCAACACTTGATTATTCACTGATCGTCTCTAATGGATAAATGAGGAAAGAACATTTCTTTGGTTTTTTTTTTTTCTCCCTACTTCCTCCCGACTCCCCCCACCCCCACTCTGTTTAATTTATTGATTCATTTTACACAACCTCGCTTTCTGCCAAGCCCTATACTTGATGCTGGGGACTTGTACATGAATACAATTCTAGGTGTATTAAGGACGGTACACGAAAAAAAAAAAACAAAAACAATTAGGTATGATGTGATATGTGCTTTCACAGACACATGCAGCAAGCTTTCTGGCAAGAGGGTAGAGGGTTATTTGTCTGGTTAGACAGGGAAAGTATCCCTGAGAAAACGGCATTTCAGCTGAGTCTTGAAAGACATGCAAGAGTTTGGTTGGAAGAGGGTGCATTCCAAACAATGGGATGAGCATGACAAAGGAATGCAGAGAGAGACTCATCTGAAAACCTGTATAAAGTCCAGTGTGAGAGGAGCACAGTGTTTCGTGGAACTGGAGGGATACCTGCAAAGGTTTATGATGCGCTGTAGCACAGGAGTACGAACACAGAGCAGGGAGGGGGGCTGAGAATTATTAAAGAAGCAGAGTTAATAAAACTTGATGAAGAGGCAAGGAAGGATCCTGGGCTGGGTGATACCTTGAAATGAGATAAATTATAATCCCAGCACCCAGAACCAAACCCCTGCTTTGGGTTCTGAAGTCTGAGACTGGATGTGAATCCTAGCTTTGACATTTTGTAGCTGTGTGGCCTGAGGAAACTACTAAACTTAGTCTACCTTAGTTTTCTCATCTGTAAAATGAAGTTAATAATAGTACCTACTTTGTAAATTGGTTGGGAGGCTTGGATTTGAACTGCTGACCTTTTGGTTAGCTGCCAAGCTCTTAACCATTGTACCACCAGGACTCCCTTAAATGACATAGTCTGGAGCAGTCCAAGCACACATTTGAGCATGTGTTCAATGATTTTTGGCTATGATTATTACCCTATGTAAACAGTTCCTCCATGTTATTTATCCCACATGCTCTCTCTCTCTTTCTGCGTGTGTGTGTGTGTGTGTGCACACAAAGGCTAATAGGTTAAACTTCCACCTGCATTGCAAGTTAATATCTGCAAATAACGAAATCCTGAACAAAACATTGGCAAATCAGTTCATGAGAGCAATGTTTGGAATATTAAAATTGGAATCTACTCTGTTTATTATAAATGCTGTTCTTCTAATCAGTTTTATGTTCCCTATGAGGTGCCAATCTCAATAAAAAACTTAACAAAATGATTTTCCTTGAGGTACAAGGTCTTCCTGAAACTAACTAGTGATTTCCATTCTCCACACAATGTAAAGGCAGGCCTATCGAGTGGATTGGCTAATAATGACCTGCTTTCTATGAAAACTAAAACCTGATTATCTACACACTTATCTTACATGCATACACACCTTATATTCTTATACAAATATGGACTTATTATGCTTGAACATAAAATGCATACAGCAAAATGACTACAACAGTGTCTTATTCCTTAGGAGATACAATAAACATGGGATGGACACTGGCACGCAGAATGCTGGCCTTCCAAAGATTAACACTCTAATTCCCAGAAAAAAGGAGCCCTGGTGGTACAGCAGTTAAGTGCTCCGCTGCTAACCTAAAGGTCTGAGGTTCGAACCCACCAGCTGCTCCGCAAAAGAAAGACGGGGCAGTCTGCTTCCATAATGATTTATGGCCTTGGCAACCCTATGGGGCAGTTCCATTCTGTCCTACAGGGTTGTTATGAATTGTAATAGACTCCACGGCAGTGGGTCTGGGATGGAACATGTTACTTTAACAGAGCAAAAAAAGCTTTGCAGAGATGATTAAGAACCCCATTAAGTTAATGGGGAAATTATCCCTGATTATGGTAATCTAATGACGTGATTCCTTAGCCATAGAGGACCTTTTCCCACTGTTCTCAGAGAGAGATGTGATGATGGAATAAGCATCAGAAAGATTTGACCATGCTAACTTTGAAAAGATGAAGGATTGAGGCCACAAGCTAAGGAATGCTGGTCTCCAGAAGCTGAAAAAAGACTAAACAGATTCTCCCCAGAGTTCCCAGAAAGGAGTGTTGGTGTCTTGATTTTAGCCTAGTGAGACATGCACTGAACTTCTGGCCCTACAGAGCTGTAAAACAGTATCTGTGTTGCATTAAGCCACTGTAATTTGTTACAGCAGCAACAGAAGACAAATGCAGACACTTCAAATGCTTGGTTTGTACTTGACTTTAGGCTTCTGGTATAAAACTTATCTGGGACTTTCAGGAAATTCACTACCTTCTTCCACTCTTAAGACTGGCTGAAAACATACCATTTTACCATCCTGATCTGTGAACAAGCTGCTTTTTCTTTTTTATTTCACATTCACCTTTTCCAAACGGTTTTACAAGAGCTATTAACTTTGGGTAAATAAATAAAATAAAAGCAAAGATGTCAGGTTGAAGACTAAGGTGTGCCTGACCCAAGCCAGGGTATTTCGATTGCCTCATATGCATGTGAATGCTGGATAGAGAATAAAGAGAACTGAAGAAGAATCGATGCCCTTGAATTATGGTGTTGGTGGAGAATACTGAATATACCATTGACTGCCAGAAGAATGAACAAATCTGTCTTGGAAGAACTACAGCCAGAATGTTCCTTAGAAGTGAGGATGGCAAGACTTTGTCTCATGTACTTTGGACATGTTATCAGGAGGGACCAGTCCCTGGAGAAACACATCATGCTTCATAAAGTAGGAGATCAACAAAAAAGAAGATGACTCTCAAGGAGATGGATTGACACAGTGGCTGCAACAATGGGTTCAAAGATAGCAATGATGGTGAGGATGGTACAGGGCCGGACAGTTTTTCGTTCTGTTGTACATAGGGTCGTGATAAATGGAAACTGACTTGAAGGCGCCTAACAACAACATTCACTTTGAGTAGATACAACTACAATTCAAGTCATAAACAGCCATGTAAAAACATCAAGAGTGGTGGCTGTTGATAAGAAAGACGTTTTTATACATACATACCCACATCCTCCAAGCTAACCGGCATCCATAATAGTGAGGGCAGGTGTCAGCTTTATCCTTTCATGCTTTAACTGTTTCAGGATCCAACAGTATTTATCATACTCAATAACACGACACTCAGCTATGAGACAAGGAGAACTGAATAAAAATTCACTAACAGAGTAAAGTACTCACTGATGTTAAAGATAAGGGGCTATAGAAGTTTCTTGTTGACCTAAACAGGTATTTATGAGTCCACGTGCACAGCAGTTGTATATAACAGCTACTTGTGAACATCTGAGTTTGAATATGCAAAGTAATAGTCATCAGCCTTGATAAAGTTTATATAATGCACGGTAACTTAATAGAGACAAATGCGACTATTGTAATAGTTAGACCTTTTTAGAAAGTTTGTAAATGAATGTTTTAAATAACTTTAATTATGGGGTCACTTGTGAATTTATTGAAATTCATAATTTCCTTCATACTACAGAGACTGTTCAAGAAAATGAATGACAACTTAAAGGGAAAACTCAATTTTAACATGAATTTAGATGAGGTACTAAAACGATAAGAGTCTCAGGGGCATCTGTCCTTTGTGGTTCTTCTAAGGAGTGATGCAAAGATGCCTAGATTAATATGCTCGGCAGAAGGAATAAAATGGAGCTCACAAAAGGCCAATCATTTCCTAGGTCATTTATGGAATTGCTATGTATTTAAGGAAAATAACACATTTTAAGAGTAATCAGCATAAGCCAAACACTTACATTGATGGTTTTAACTTAAAATAAACCTGGCTGACAAACTATATCCGAAAACAACCAGGTAAACTGGAATTGCAATGGCCTTCCTGTACATAATGAAAACTATCTAAAACTTAATTGTGTAATTAAAGCTGGTGCTTCTGGTAACAAACCAATAATTATATTTTAATGATCCCATAAATCTACTCTAACCTAAGTGATATTTAATATTTCATTAGAATTTCTATTAGACCTTCTGAGACTTTTTTTTTTCAGGAGAAACAAAACATATTTGTAAGATTTCACATAGTATTACAAAACCTTACATTCACATTAGTATTATTATTATCATTTTAAATAACTCAAGTGTAGGATTTCTTAAAAATTTATCTGGAAATCTGACTTAAGCACTTATGGAAATTGTGTTTTGCATATTTCAATGTGAATGCTTTCGAAACATCAATTAATCAAATTTCATAATACCACTCAAAGAGAAATAAGTAAACCAATAATTAGGAAAGTTAAGTGACTTATTCAAGGTTCTCTTTCCAGTTTCCTACAAACTGAAAAAAATAAAAAAAGTGAGGTGCGAGAAGCGGCAAATACACAGCCTCTCTCTTTTTTCCTTTCTCTCCCTCACACACTGTAGACATATTCCCTTCCAGTGATGGTTTACTGAAAATACTTTGCCTGTATAATTTTGTGTTAACTGTGATGCTCAGAAAATATGAGCTCTGAAAATCTGCCTTACTGCCGCCAGTAGCGTGAGAAGGAAAGTTCTGGGCAAACTCAGAGCTGCAGAAAAGCATTTAACTTGTCTGAACTGTGAAACCACCCATAGCTTTCTCATCTGAAAACATCTAAAAAAGTACTCCACAGCAGAGTGAATGAAAGAACTCTTATCAGTTACATAGAATAATGGAAACCATCCTGGGAAAACAGATGTAAGCAAAAAGCCAGACAACAGAAAAAGCCCAGGCACTAAACTTTAATTCTTATACCTCATATTCATATAATGACTCTTAAATCTTTACTTCGGTTTTTTTTTTTTGCTCTTGTTTTTGAAAGTTATAAAAACATTGGCATTTATTTTCTCAGCTAACAGTGCACTAGAAATGACCATCTCATTTGGAGATAGAGGCCTGCTACAGGTGGTAGCCAGAAAAATTAACTGATGCTTTTTTTTTTTTCCCCCAGAAAGAATGAGGAGCTAGAAGAATCTAAAAACAAAACACAAATGAAAAAACCCAACGTAATCCAACAGGGACCATGCAGTGTTAGGTAGCAACCTACCCTACCAGCACCTCATAAAATCCACATATAACCACATGGCACGATAACTGTATGTCTGATTAGCGTGCTGAGTCGTAAGAAATGAGATTACTCAGCATACTCTGATTAAGCATATGGATAAATGCATATTAAATTCTGAAATTTCCCCACAAAAAAGTACTCCAGATCTGTTTGGAACTGAAAGAAATATACTCCAGCTAGCTGGATTTCCTCTGAGCGTCTGTCTTTTGGACTGTGGCCCTGGCTTCTCGCTGAGAAACAGATCTGGTTCTCTTTTCCCTTCCCCGCTGCACGGGTCCCACCATGATGGCACAGCAACATACTGGTGACGCTGTACTCTAGCATCAGGGGTTGCCTCATTTCCTGCATCACATCTAAGCTTGAATCGCCCAGCGGGTCCAGCATCTAACAGACTGAGGGGGACCCAGGCTTCAACCCACGTGACTCAGCTTCCTTCACTCTCTCTTCCACTTGAAGAAGAAAACTCAGGAGAAAGTCTTCACATTTAGGGTGAAAAAATGAGCAGACATGATGGCAAAAACGCACCGCATAAACAAACAAACAAAAAAAGATCAACTGAACCTCATCGACACTAAAACTCTCCCTTTGCAAATCATGAAGAATGAAGTTCTTTTTATCTGGCTTCTTTCACGTAGCATAGTTACTTTCTCATCCATCCATGGTGTTGCCTGCGTCAAGAGTTCATTCTGAACAACATTCCTTTGTACAGATGGACCACAACTTAATGATTTCCGTGCTGAGGGGCATTTGGTTTGTTTTCAATTTTTGGTTATTATAAAAAATGCTGTTACGCACATTCTTGTCTGAGTCTAGGTAATACCTAGGAGTGGAATGGCTGGATCTTATGGTGGGTTTATGTTTAAATTTAAGAAACTGCTTTTTTTTTTTTTTTTGTAAAGTGGTTGTGCAGCGTATGAAAACTCCAGTTCTACCACTTGGTATGTTCAATCTTTTAAACTTTACTCAGTCTAATGCTGTCGTACTGCTTTGTTTTAATTTGTATTTCTCTAATTTAAGGTTTCTGGGGAACCTGGGTTGTGCAAAAAGGGGTCCTGGTGGTGTAATGGTTAAAGTGCTCAGCTGCTAACTGAAAGATTGGCAGTTTGAAACCACCAGTGGCTCCACAGGAAAAAGATGTGGCCGTCTGCTTCTGTAGAGACGATAGCCTTGGGGCAGTTCTACTCTGTCCTACAGGAATCGACTCAGTGGCACTGGTTTGGTTTTGGTTTTTTGGGTGGTGCAAGCAATTTTCAATCAGTCCCTAAAAAAACCAAACCAAACCCCCAGTGAATTGGTCTCTACGTGGCACAAATGGTTAAATGCTTGACTACTAACCAAAGGTTGGTGGTTCGAACCCACCTAGAGACCCCTTGAAAGACAGACCTGGTCATTTGCATCCAAAAGGTCATAGCCTTGGAAGGACAGTTAGCTTGCGATTTTTGTCTGGAAGAGAAACAAGTAGCCTCTGTCTGCTGGAACAGTGAACTTCAAAAGCGACAGTTTATGGTCTGGTTGGATTTTAACTCGTTTTCTATCCAACTCAGCCATCACATCCTAGTATATCTTTGTCAAACTGCCTATTTACTCTTAGTTTTTCAAGTGCTCTTTAAACTGTTTGAATAACTCATGCTTACCTCATTAATTAATGAGTTAAATAAAATCACTGAATAAGTGTTCACTTTATATTCACTTGAGGGTCATGATTTTACCCATATAAATATCATCCTTATACTATAGTGATAGCTGTTCCAGGTAAGGAAATTAACCAGCAGAAGTCACATTTTTCCATCTACTGGATGACTGCTGTGTAGAGGGCAGACAAACTTATTGCTACGTTATTTGCCCTAATTGAGTATCACTCTATTGTTGCTGTCGTTTGCTGCCATCCAATCAGCCCCAACTCATGGCAACCACAAGCACAAAGAGATCAGACTACTGTGATCCATATTGTTTGGACGTTTTGAAGCAGATTCCCAGACCTTTCTCCCTGTCTGTCTTAGTCTAGAAGCTACGATGAAGCCCTGAGTCCTGGCCAAATAACGAGCTCTATCAAACCTGGTTTATTAGTTACTTTCCTGAGCTTCATTTCGCCTAGAAAAAAAGGAGGGTTAAAATACCAGTGCAGACTACGGCATAGCATAGCATGTACTAAGGGAGAAATGAAAAACAAAAACAACAATCAAGATTTGGAACCAAAACACTTATTTTTAAGATTCCTCTCCACACTTTGGAATTGTTTGAAACCAGCCACTCCTAGGGTCACTGGGCTCCCGTATTTTCTTTTACTTATTAAGCACCTGCCTAAATGGGTTGTTAAGAAAAGTGGAAACAATCACATGTAGGAAAATATTTTGTTCATTGCAAAGGACTATTCCCTGCGTGGTGCAAATGGTTAAGTTCTTCACTACTAGCTGCAAGGTCGACGGTTTGAACTCGCCCAAAGGCTCCTCAGAAGACGGCCTTGGTGGCCTGCTTCTCAAAGGTCACAGCCTTGAAAACCCCATGGAGCACAGTTCTACTCTGCACAACACATGGGGTCACCATGAGTTGGAATCGACTTGATGGCAACCAACAACAACAACAACAACAACTCTCGTGTGAATTATCAGAAGAACATAAAAAGATCTGGTTAAGTTTCCGACTCTGGATGTGATATATCACACGATAATAGAATAAGATCTTATAATTTTCCTCACTCTGTTCCAAATATTTGCCTCTAAAAATTAGATTTATATGTTCCTTTCCTTCCTTTTTCTTATTTCTTCACTATAATTTATAAAGTCTTCTTGAAAGTACCTAAAATAACTCATTTGCACCTTCAAAACAAACACTTATTAGTATTCAAATGTCTTTTTTTTTTTAACCTGTTCAGGCAGGACAATGAAGCAAAAATGGATTACATCAGGCCACGGAAAATATTTGGGTTAAAAAAAGGGCTCAAATTTGCTTCCAGCGACAAACACTCACAAACATGCCACATAGCCCTAATATTCTTGGGCCCTGTTCAAATGTGGATTTGGGAGAGGAAAAAAAAAACAACACCAGATTCAAGGAGAAGATGATGAAATCTCATTGCCTCTGCTTACCTCTAATACACAGGCAAGTGTACGAGACCTAGGAATGGCAGGCAAGCCCCAGGTAAAAAATTAGAGTTGGTAAGTTGCTACGCCACTGTCTGCATTAGCCTCTTGCATATGTATGCATGAAATATTATGACAAACCCAACAAGGAGCCACAAAACCAAACCCAGTGCGGTAGAGTCCATTCCGACTCATAGCAACCCTATAGGACAGAGTAGAACCGCCCCGTAGAGCTTCCAAGAAGCACCTGGCAGATTCAAACTGCCAAACCTTTGGGTAGCAGCCGTAGCACTTAACCACGACACCACCAGGGTTTCCAATGAGGGGCCAAGAGAACATATTTCTTAATTTCTTATTTCTTATCAAAAAATCATCACATACGATAATGAGATAAAAAGGCCCCATTATAAGATTGATTTAAATCAATTGTCTATATGGAGCCATTTATTATTATTATATTATAGGGTTGGGGGGAGTAGGAGTTTAAGGTCATTTGCATAGTAAATGGAAAAACTACTAGACTAAAAAAAAAAAAAAGACTAGCAGTTAGAAAAAGTTAGCTTTAGTTCCAGCTCTATATCTAACTGGCTGTGTGATTTTGGAATACACATGTCGTCTCTCTGGGTTTCAGCGGGAGTAAGCTGGGATCCTGGATTTGCCATATTTTGGCCTGAGTGTGCGGTGAAGCATACGGTGAGAAAGTCTGCAGACACAGGGAGGAGAACAGAGCTGGCCCAGAGAGAAAGGTTCTATGGCTGGCTCTCTGTATACCCCTTGGGAAAGAATGTTTGGTGTACATATGTTGACTGATTATTTATTGAGCTCCTACCACATGCTGGGCTCTGTGAGGGTGCTAAGATTATGAAAATGAATGAAACAAAGAATTCATCACAAGGAAACTAATACTGAATGGAGATAATAGACACAAAAACAGATTTGCTCAGAGGAGGGAAACCTGACTCAGTGAGGATTGCCATGGAGGACTCTTAGAGGTGGTGACGTGAGCCGAATCATCGTGGAAGCTCAGGAATAAGCATGCAAAGGGTCTGAGGAAGGGCAAGCAAATAGCAGGGATGGCACAGGAAAGGCCAATCGTGTGGCATTTGGTGAGGCGGTGGGTGATGCCTGAAATAGGAAACGCCACCCACAAAGTCGGTGAGGTTGACAGAAGCCAGGCTGAACCCATGTCCTGTTCCTCTGCCTGTAGCAGAAGAAACATTTAATAAATATTTAATTTATGCTACATTTTATTTTTCCATCAAAGCCATAGGCTCATTAGCTACATTCCTCAGTTTCCATTTCAAAATCCTTTACGGAGAGTGATGATTCCCTAAGTACATCTATTTATCAAATCCTCGCTTTCCTTATTAAAGGAGAAAGCTGAAATTTATGATAATTTATTAAATTTATAAAAATATTACCATAAATTTCAGCTTTCTCCTTTGTCAGACTATCTCAATGGATCACATTTCTGAAGAAATTCCCTTAAATTTGCATGTGTCATACGGGGAAACGTTATTGCCAATACTGTAATCAATCTGCTCTAATATTAGAAGTTGTTAACTTGTCCAGTCCTCTATTCAGCATTTTCCTCTGTAAAATCCCTGAGAAGCAAGCCTCTGAATGCATCTAACAACAGCCCTCACTTTTTCCCAAGTCAGTCTATCCTATTTTTAAATAGCTTTAGGGGCTAGAACATTCTTCCCAGTAATGAGCGATCATCTTTTCCTCTGGTGTTTGATTTCTGGACTTGGTTTTGCTCTCTGAAGCGACAAAGTGGTACCTTTCACAATGATTGAAGAGGTTAAGGAATAGGGGACATGGTCTCTGAATTCACATCTTTTAACTCAATTAATTTGGGGAAAATGTCCTCTCTGCTTCTAAGCTGAGAGAACCTGAGGCTTGGAATCCACCTGACTTAAAGAGAGACTTAATCTAAGCTTTCATGAATGTGTATTTTTTACCCCTGATTGTACCATTTCTATCTAAGAGGAGCTGTGACACCATTCCCAAAGAAAATCAGGGAAGTTATGGGAGAGACTGAGTCCTCTGTAAATTCTCCAACTTGCTCCCCAGGTAACCCTTGGCATGCCACCTCCTGTGGTTCAGCAGGGCTCAGTAAATGTAAAGAAAGAAAGAAAAGAAAAAAAAAATCCCCAACACACCTCCAGATATAGCGGGTTTTTGATAGTTTCTTACACATTCCCCATCTTCAGGTGACAGTCTGGGATGAATAATTCATGAACAAAGTTGAAATCAGAACGATCTCTTATTAGAATGATAATGAGCTTTGGGGAAGCAAAGTGAACCTTGACTGTATAGAATCTTCACAAATAATGGTTATACTCCTTCTACATAATGACTAGTTATATAGATTTTATTTTATTTCTGTTTCATATGGGGCCAAGGAAAATGACCAAATCATTTACACTAGTATATTAATATCTCTGAGCAGCCTTTATAAATCAACTCTAATATATAGGAATGCTTAGATAAAATGCCTGAGACTATATAAATTTTATTGTCTTCCTTTCCAATAATTCCTTTAATTCTACCTATGTTATGATAGCTGTTTTTAAAAGCATTAAGACTACTTTCTCTTGATCAGATACAAGGACAAATACATCAGCACATTAAAAAAAAAAACTGACCACCCTTCTGAGCCTCAATTCTCACTGCTTTGGGCTGTAAGTTCCAATAGTATAAGAGACTGACATTCATGTCTAGATAATTAATAATTAAAACAAAATATTTTCCAGATATGATAAATTTATTTTATGATTTATTTATTTTACTTTATCCTCAGAGAAGAGGGAGGGGAGAAAAGAAATCTAGTTTGGAGAAGGTTTTGACTGTTTTTTTTAATAGTCAATCAAGTTTCTACTGAAGGTGTTTCTCATACTACTTTATTCCAGTGGTTCTCAACCCTAGCTGTACATTAGAATCATCTGGGGACTTGTAGAAAAAAAAAAAATAGTGATGCCTGAGGCCTACAGAGAACATCTGTGGGTGAGTTCTGGACTCCGTATTTCAAAAAAATATTTAGATGTTCAGTGGCGCGTGATAACCACTGCTTCAGTTTATTGTTTGATTCTGTACATTGGGTTTCGTTAATACTATTTATTGGTCATTGAGCTATTTAAATCTAAACATATGTATCCATTTCCCTAATAAATTTATTAACAAATCTTCTTAATATATTGACGTATTCCATCTGTGTGTAGAACAGGATATGCATCCACCAATCCATCCGTCCATTCATCTACCCACCGATTTAGTGGTGTCACTAGAGTTGGTGTCACTCAGCACAGTAACTCATGGCATCACCCCCCTCCCATGGACCTCCTCCTATACCAGGCCACACAGAAGCCTTAGTAATTTTTTGTACTAATGTTACTTGTGAATTTGCCTCATAAGGTTTCCTCGGCCGTAATTTTTACAGGTAATCCATGCCCGTGAAGCAGCAGTCAAGAAATCAAACGACTTACTGCATTGAGCAAATCTGCCGCAAAAGACCTCTCTCCAGAGTTAAAAAGCAAAGATGTGACTTTGAAGACTAAGGTGCTCATGAATCAAGCGATGGTATTTTCATTTGCCTCATTCGCATGTGAAAGCTGGACAATGAATAAGGAAGACCGAAGAAGAGTTGACTTCTTTGAATTACTGTATTGGTGAAGAATATTGACTATACCATGAACTACCAAAAGAATGAACAAATTTATCTTGGAAGAAGTACAGCCACAATGCTCTTTAGAAGTGAGGATGGCGAGACTTCATCTCATGTACATTGGACATGTCATCAGGAGGGACCTGTCCCTGGAGAACGACATCATGCTTGATAAGGTAGAGGGCCAGCAAAAAAGAGGAAGACTCTCAACTAGAGGAACTGACATGAGGCTGCAAGAACTGGCTCAAACTTAGGACAGGGCAGTGTTTTATTCTGTTGTACATAGGGTCACCATGAGTCTGAACCAACTTGACGGCACCTAACAAGTCTTTATAGGAACAGATGGCCAGGTATTTTCTCCTCTGGAACCCCTGATGTGTTCAAATCACTGACTTTTCAGTTAACAGCCAAGAGGTTAATTTATTATCAAAATTATAAACATTTACATCATGTTAAAGATTTAAAATTGTGCACTTTGGGTTGAGAATAATCAAGCTACTGAAAAAAAAGCAGTAATAGAGCTAAAAGATGGAGAAAATACAGCACTACTAACCAATCAAGAATACTAGTATTTACTGAGTGCTACTTCACCTGAGTGCCACACACTTCAATGCCAGGAACTATTCTAGGTGCATTCACATACTCTATTTCATTTTTGTTTGTTTCATGGGAAGCAGCATGTTTTAGTAAAAAACAAAACCAAACATGACTTTCAAGAGAGAAATTCTTAGGGAATATTTATACATTGTGGTCTAATATCAAGGTGACCACGGAAAAGGCACTTAGCTCTGCTATACTTTAGTTCTGTTATTTAATGAAATGAAAGAAGAAAACCAAAAATTGGATCTCAGGTATATATTAAAAATAAATAACATATGTAAGATGCATATAGCTTGGTGTAGAGCATGCATTAAAAATTAGTATAATTTTTTATAACTATTCTATGATGTGTATATATAATCCTTAGTTTGCAGACTGAGTAATGGAGTATTTGAGAAACATTTTGTCTAAGTTGATGGAGGGAGAATGAATCTAATGTACAGCCTCTTTCTTTTCACTTCCTAAATATAGATAACCAAAAAATTAGAGACAGATTTCCTGGTAATCTGGAGTCCCTGGGTGGTGCAAAAGCCTAGGCTATTGAAATTGCTTTCTCAAAAATTCACCTGGGCACATTTCTCTCTCCAATCATGAGCCTCATTTTCCAGTTCTCCCTACTTAGATGCCTTCTCCCTCCTTTCCACCTACCCAAAATACCAATGATTTTTAAAAGGGATTAGGCAAAGATGTTACTTTGAGGACTAAGGTACACCTGACCCAAGCTATGGTATTTTCAATAGCCTCCTATGCATGTGAAAGCTGGACAATGAATAAGAAAGACTGAAGAAGAACTGATGTCTTTAAATTATGGTGTTGGTGAAGAATACTAAATATACCACGGACTACCAAAAGAATGTCTCGGAAGCAGTACAACCAGAATGCTCCTTAGAAGCACGGATGGGAAGATTTCGTCTCACATACTTTGGACATGTCATCAGGAGGGACCAGTTCCTTGAGAGGGACATCACGCTTGATAAAGTAGAGGGTCATCAGAAAAAGAGGAAGACCCTCAATGAGATGGATTGACACAGTGGCTGCAACAATGGGCTTAAACATAGCAATGAATGTGAGGATGGCACAGGACCATGCAGTGTTTTGATCTGTTGTGAGTAAGGCCGATACGAGTCAGGATGGACATGACAACACCTAATAAAACAAGGAGCAATTCCTCCAGATTTGTTGACTATTAAAGTCCCAACCTCCCCCCTCCCCCACTGCCTTTTTTTTTTTTTTTGAAGAACAAAAGGGCAGAGCTTATGAAAGAACTGCCTGGCCAGTTTACTTTTAAGGGAGAAGTTCTATACTTAAAGAATGGAAAGTAAACTTTTATCCATCCAGGAAGATCCAGAAACTCATTTTGTTATGTCCCAGTACTACATGAAATTACCTGTCAGCTTCCTTCCAGCTCTAGGATTTTATGATTTATCTTATTCAGGATATGTTCTCCTAGTTGCCTGTCATCTTCCTTTAAGAATGACTTAAATATCACTCACCTATGCTCTGTTAGACAGCACAAACTGGAAAAATACAGAGTATCACCATGGGCCCTGTACACCACCCGAAGTATATGAATTCTTTCTATTTCTCTATTTTCTATATAAAAACATAATGATTATTGCTTTTATCTAATCCATATATACAAAAAGTTCACCTCATCCATGAAGTATTCTTTCACTTTGCCTTTTGATAACTTGAACTTTCTGTATTCACAGTTTCTAGGTGGAGAAAAGTCATAATACATTTGAATAAGTCCCTGAGATGAGTGGTTCTTTATTACTTTTCCTTCCAACACTTCATATGCAATGGTTGAATGAATTGGATGCCTCAACTATAAAGGTTATGATAAGCATTGGGAATCAATTATAACTCCAATTAATAATACTCAACTGATGGAGAAGATATCAAGGGCCTGGGAAGAAAGTGACATTTGGCTTCCGTGAGAATCTGCGTATCACCTCATTAAGAAGAGTAATGGACTTCAGTGAACGTTTAATGGTTAAAGGGATGCCTCCTGCTCTGTATGACACCTCACATCAAGGAGCCCTTACACATTTTAACAACCTGGATGAGAGATAAATGATAATTCAGAGCCTTTTCACATTCAATATCTTTTTTTTTTTTTAATTTAAATAAAGTAGTAGCTGTCATTAGTAACTCATATTCTTAAAGTTCACAGTTATTAACACTTGGCCAGGAATGAGCCCAGAACTTTTGGGTGGAATTAAATTTCCTTTTTGATGCACTTGTTTCATTTGTGTTTTGTCAGTCTTATTTCTAGCATACATATCTCCCTTGAAGATCCCGCTATTTAAGATAACAAGGATTACAATACATTCTTCCTTATCTATTCCATTGATAAACGTTCAAATTTGTAAGTGATTTATTTGTTGTTGACAAGAAGGGAAAAGGCATTCAGATACATGAGCTGTTTTACATCCTCCTTTGAACCATTAAGTTTGAGAGGAAGAGCCATTAAACACATTAAAATCTTACAAACATCCAGGTAACCACCACATTTTTTGTTTATTTGTGAGCTAGATGTTTTGTCCCCTGTAAACACAATCTCTGAGAAGTTTCATGATGTATACACCTATATTAGGCATATATCACTGTAACATATGTTGTTGAGTCCCTAACTGGAGTGCTTTAGTCCTAAATGTAGATACCAAATAATCTGTCTTATTTTTTCCCTATAGCTGAGTAAGATCATTTTGAACACGTCGACTCACATAAAAAATGCTCAACTTGTAAAGACTGATTTTTCCTGAAATAAACTGTTATAGTATTCTAATTACTATATTTTAGATATCACCAGTGAGTTTTTATTTAAAAAACAAAAATCTGTGAATTAACTTACCCCAGTTCTTTGAACTTCCATGAAAGTAGCTCTTTGGAACGACTTCTCCCAGACAGCTAGCTCACTCCCAAGTTCTACGTTAAAAAAATGACTCTTCCCATGGCCAACCATGACACTGAAGCAATACGGCCTCTGGTCCTCAAAATCGAAGTCTTGAAGACCCAGATATAAGTTTGCTTGCAACCAGCAGTCATCAGTAAGCCAGAACTGAAAAACACGGCATGGATTACAAATATATTAGAGTTGGAACATAGTTCAGAGACTGAGGAAACCAACCCCTCCATTTTATAGGGGTCATTGCCATAGCAACGCTGTACAAGAGAACAAAACACTGCCTGGTCCTGTGCCATCCTCAAAATTGTTGCTATGTTTGAGCCCATTGTTGCAGCCACTGTATCAATCCATCTCATTGAGGGTCTTCCTCTTTTTCACTGACCCTGTACTTTACCAAGCATGATGTCCTTCTCTGGGGACTGGTCCCTCCTGATAACATGTCCAAAGTACGGGAGACGTAGTCTCTCCATCCTTGCTTCTATGGAGCATTCTTGGTTGTACTTCTTCCAAGACAGATTCGTTCGTCTTTCCAGAAGTCCATGGTATATTCAGTATTGTTCACCAACACCATAATTCAAATGCTAGGTCTCAATGTTAGGTACAGCCAAAGACTTTATGTTCTCAGTTGAGTAGGTAGTATCAGGACAATGGTGTGGAAACGTGACATAGGCAAAATCAGTGCCTGGCTGATCTTTCTCTCTCTTACTCTCTTTCTGTGTCTCTGTCTCTCATCTGCTGACTTACTTCAGTCTTCAGATTCCTCATTCATTCAAACATTCCACAAATGTACACTGAAGAGCTTACACCAGGTACGGCAGTGGGACATTGTGATTCAACATCAGTTTTGTTTGCTCACAGTCATTACCACAACGAAAGGAAACAAGGGTAGACATCTCTGCCCAGATTTCTAAATGGCCTGACAAATAGTGATGTTTACTTTCAGTTCAGCATATTGTAGCGGAAAGGAAAGAAAAGCTGTCCACATGTTGGGTCTTCACATTGTGATTTTGAGGTATTTTGTTTAACTTGTGTCATCCAATCAAGCCAGATACACCCCATTCACAATTACGTTAAAGGTTTACTCCAAAAATCCACATAAACTTGCAGTTGACTAAATGATTTGATTAGAAATATGCTTACTTATGCTTTGTAGCTAAAAGTTTTCACAAGTAGTGTAACTGACTACTGGTGTGTCTAGGGAAACCCTGGTGGTTTAGCGATTAAGAGCTACAGCTGCTAACCAAGAGGTCGGCAGTTCAAATCCACCAGGTGCTCCTTGGAGATCCTATGGGGCAGTTCTACTTTGTTCTTTAGGGTCATTATGAGTAGAAATTGACTCAGTGGCAATGGGTTTGGTTTTTTGGTTTTGGTGTATCTAGAGTAGACTCTCTAAAGGACTCCTCTCTGTGTTTTCTCCAAGCAACTCACCCAGTGTGTTGTACATTTATTTTTGAATACTTTACCTATCATTTAATCTAGCTATTTTTGATATACACATTTTGGATATAGCTATGCACTGCCTTCTGCTGTGTGTGAGATGGTGTGTGTGTATGTGACGTTGTTGTTAGGTACCATCAAGTTTGTTTCGACCCACAGTAGCCCTATGTACAACAGAATGAAACACCGCCTTGTCTTGCACCATCCTCACAATCATTGTTATGCTTAGCCATTGCTGCAGCCACTGTGTCAGTCCATCTCATCGAGGGTCTCTCTCTCTTACGACACTCTACCAAACATTATGTCCTTCCGCAGGGACTCATCCCTCCTGATAATATGTCCAAAGTATGCGAGACATAATCTCACCATCCTTGCTTCTAAGGAGCATTTTGGTTGTACTGCTTCCAAGACAGATTTGTTCATTCTGGCAGCCCATAGTATTCCCAGTACTCTTCACCAACACCATAATTCAAGGGGATCAATTCTTCTTTGGTACTCCTTATTTATCGTCCAGCTTTTCACGCGTGAGAAAAAAAGTACGCCTGCATGTGATGTATACTTTCCTAATCCTAAAGGTACTTTGAGTACAGAGACTGCATCTTAATTTTTGAGCCTGCAGATCCTTTACCACAGACTGGATGAACAGAAACTATTTAATAAATATGGTTGGGTGTTACAAGCCAAGAAAGTTGGAATCAAGTCAACAGGTTTGGTTTTTTGGTTTAGTAACTGGCCTAACTTTTCAGGTATTACTTCATTTGCTTTTTTCCTCAAAAAATAAACCTATGATCTGTTTTACTTAAATGTAAAAAGTTGATAACAAAGAAGAACTAATATAGGTGTCTATGAGTGAGGCATATAGGTCGAGTAATTATTTTCTTTTTTATCAGTGGTTGTATTTTAACAGAAGGAAAGCAGCTTTTGAAGTCAGATAGGGAAAACCTGACACCTTTCTTTGCCCGTTATTGGCTATTTGAGCTTGAGTGATTTGCTTCATCTCTCTGAGCCCCAATTTTTGAACTATAAAATGGAGTTACAATAAAAAAGATTGTCATGAACTTTAAATGATAGCAAAGATAAAGCATATGGCACATGCATGCTCAATTAATATTAGTTTATCATCTATGCCCATAGAAAAAACAAACATAATATTTAGGGTAATGTTGAGCCATGGTATATAATTAAATTTGGTATCTAATATTCAGCTAACTAGCTTTCTCACAAAATACCACATTACCTAACTACAATATTTCCAGCTGACTTTACTGCTAAAGCATGTCCTCTATCAACCCAAGACCCTATAAATATACAAACCACTTTATGTCCACTTTCAGTGGGGTAAGGGGGAGGGGAGGACACATTTAAAAATTAGCTTGATTTTTTTTTCCCTACTCAACATTTATTATGAAACAATTAAAAAATTAGAGAAATATAAATGAAATTTCAAAGTAATTCTATTACTACCGTTTTGTTATCAGATTTTTTATATTCCCTTCTTTGATATGTCCATTTGTATACATAATTTTGTAAATGAGTAATATGAGTGTAACAGAGTACTGAAAATACTAGATTTTGAAATATTTCTCAATGGGCTTTTGATAACTCTTCAGATATTCACTAAAAGAATATGTCATTAAACATTTTCAGGCACATAGCTTTTTGATTCTTTTGAATTATTTAGAATAAATTCTGAGAAATGAAATTGCTTGATCAAAGACAGGGAAATTTTTATGACTCCTAATTTGAACTGGCATATCAGTATGTGAGGTTTTATATTCAATGGCAAGCAGTCGGAATCAAAAAATAGTTTTTGAACAACTTGAGAATTCCCATGAAAGAACTCTGAAGAATTTCACAGATGTGATGATGTTATCTAAACTCAAACTGTTTAGCCTCACAAAAATAATGTTATAAATGCTATATAAATGAAATCATATACAGCTCATTTCCCTAGATACTTCCTGAAGTTCTTTTTTGAAGCCGTAACTCAGTTGTTGTGGACTGGAATGTGTCAATATATGTCAAGAACCAGAGCAATTAAAAAATTAAAGGCGACTGTCCAGCTGTAAATAGTCAAAAATTGACTTTAGGAAAATCATTTTGGAATTATTACTTTCAGTGTTCTAATTATACAAAAAGAACTACTTTAAAGGTCACTGGAGGACATGTTATAAAACGCTTAATACACATTTCAGACAGATTCACAGAACGTCAATGTTTCTAACAAGTGAAAAAGAATAGGATTTAAGATGAGCTTTGAAGCCAAGCAGAGGTGGATCCCACTCCTGCCTGACAGCGAGGTTTCTGAAAGTTACTTGCCCTCTTTGTGCTTGGGAGTTATTAGCTGTAAAAAGGAGACAGTAAGGATTAACTTCAAGGATGGCGAGAAGATTAACCGAGGGAATGCACATGAGGTAAGCTTAGGATAGCTTCAGAGTAAGCACTCTCAGTGGTTAAGCCCTCAGCTCCTAACGAAAAAGTGGGTGGTTCGAACCCACCAGCTACTCCACAGGAAAAAGCTGTGGCAGTCTGCTTCCAAAAGATTAGTCTTAGAAATCCTAGGGGGCAGTTTTGCTCTGTCATATAGGGTCACTATGAATCAGAATTGACTCAATGGCAACAGGTTTAGTTATTTATTTTTAGTCCCTCTGAAGAATCCTAGTGATGCAGTGGTTAAGTGCTCAGCTACTAGCCAAAAAATCGGCAGTTTGAACCCACCAGCTACTCTGTGAGACCAAGATGTGGGAATCTGCTTCCATAAAAATGTACAGCCTTGGGATCCCTGTGGGGCAGCTCTACTCTGTCCTTTAGGGTCACGATGAGTAGCAATTGACTTGACAACAACGGTTTTTTTTTCTTTTGGTATTATCACAAGCTGCCCTGGTGATGCAATGGTTAAGATCTCGGAGGCTAGATGAAAGGTTGTCAGTTTGAAACCATCAGCAGCCCAGAACAAGAAAAGACATGGTGACCTGTTCCCCTAAAGACTTTAGCCTAGGAAACCCTATGGGGGAGCTCTACTCTGTACTACAGAGTTGTTACGAGTTGGGATCACCTTGATGGCACACAACAATGCAACATCATTATCACAATCTTCTGCCAAAGATATTAGTTAATTTAATTACCAGAGACTTTTTAAACTGAATATTTTTTTATGTTGAGAGAAAATAGGATCACATAGGATGTTCCTCACTGTTATATGGTGTTTTCTTACACACTAGGTCGAGGCTATTTATAATTGAAGTCGTGATCACAGTCCAGGCACTGATTGATGCAATTTTCTCATCTATTTCATGGTAAGTATTGGAATATGGAACACATCATTTTAATAGTTGGAAAAAGTCACTTTTAGAAAGGAGAAGACATCACAGAAAAACAAAACTATGACTCTAAAATTTGATTTCTGGCCTAAATATTGAAGACTGTACTTTTAAATGGTGATTATGGAAACAAGTCATAAAAATAATTCCATACTAAAGAACATTCCTTTTGGTGATAACATACATTTGTTTCTATTTTTGCAAAATGAATTAAATGCATATATATCATTTTAAATTCATCTGTGCTGAATGATCAATATTAGCAATGAAAGTGGTGCAAAAAAGGGAGATACCATTTTGTAAAATCATTAACACTCACAAATAGAAAATTTAACTCATGGAATTCACGCCTTTTTAAAAATGTTGAATGCTACATAGATTTTTCTTATTGTTCCTATATTGAATTTAAAACCTTTGCTGTAGCCATACTCCTGGCTACTTTTATAATTTCATAGCATATTTATTAATTTTTTTTTTTTCAAACTGCCTGGGAAAACAAGGGTGAGGGGTGAAAAAAAGGTGACTCACTATATCACTTTATTGGAGCCCTGGTGGTGAAATGGTTAAGACCTCAAGCTGCTAACTAAAGAGTCAGCAGTTTGAATCCACCAGCTGCTCTGGGCAGTTCTACAATGTCCTACAGGGCTGCTATGAGTCAGAATGGATCAATGGCAATGAGTTTAGTCTTTTTTTGGGGGGGGTGGGGTTCTATAGTTTATTAATGAAACAGATATATAAAATAAAACAATCCTTCAAGGATATCTCAGTACTGGAAGAGCATGTATTAAAAGAATAATCATACAAACAAGGTGATTAAAAAAAAAAAAGCCCAAATGGGACAATAAAGAGCCTGTACAAAATTAAAAAAAAAAAAAAGTTAAAATTCTTTTCAGGAATTTTGTGGAATAAAATTTTATACATATCATATAATACCATGAGATTCATTCAAACAGTATTTTTTTGGTCATTTTGAAAACAAACCATTCATGTTATAGATCATTTAGAAAACACAGAAAAATTAAAATTAATGAAAGTAAAAAATTAACATGTAAACCTTTCGGTGAGAGAAAACTGTAATTGTTATTTTACTCAATTACCTCCCAATGTTCTGTGAATATGCCCAGCACAGTGCTGTTCACTGTGACCATTAGATGATTTTATTCTTACTATTGTTCATTACAACTAACCCAGACCTTCTATTTAAATTTATCAGTCCCCCCCTTTTTTTTTTATCTCTTTCATTATTGTATTCAAAAGCAATAACAAATTTGTGTCTAAATAAATTTGTTTACAAAAACTGAAATAAATATATTTACCATTTTGACTATTATTATGGGAATATATTTTCTCATTTTTATTCCCATTCAACATAGCCTAAAATTTCAGATCTAAATTAAAGAAAAATCAAGTACATACGAATGAGAGAATTACTTTAGGGGATGCTTTCAAGGAGAAAACCAAAACTTTAAATGATAAATTTTCATTAAAAACTCATTTTGATTGATGACTCTTTAGAATCAAATTCTCAGACAAAAACTACTAAAAACTGAATATTTTTTAAACTTTCATCTTATTTGCATATTTCCTATTTTGACTTGCATGTTCTTTTATGAAAATAAGAAATAGGTTTATTTATATGGCACACTGCTCTTGTATCTAGGAAAATGTAGTATCTAATAATTGTGAACAAGTGCCTTTATCACTTTGCAGTACTGTCTAGACTTCCAAGGTTGACCCTTTTATCCCTGTGTGCCTCTCATTTACCCTACTTTGTCAGTGCTTTTAGATCTAGGTTAGTTTGCAGTTCAAAGAAATCACTCCTTGACTGCTATTTCCCCAGCATAAATAAAATCTCCAAAGTTGGTGGGGCACAGCCTCCAAACTCTTCTGTTGATGTGGTCACGGCTTGATTTTTTTTTTTTTTTTTTAGGGCAGATCTAGTCTTACTCAGATTTTTTTTTTTTTTAGGGCAGATCTAGAGAAAAGTCTTACTTGGGAGCATATTACTCACTCCTGAGGTGTGGCCTCTCTCATCGTCTCTGAATGCCCATACATTAACCCGAGCTCTCTCTCCATTCTCACTGGATGAAGCACCAAAGCTTGAGTCTGTCTAACTCAAGTACATCTGGTCCCCTCTCCATGCTACAGCCGACATTGTCTGATTAGCTTTTTTTAATCTCATCCCGCACATAAGCAGCTAATCATTAGGTCATGTACTTGTCTCTAAATAGGCTCCTGGAATGTTCTGGGTCTGAATAGCTTCATCCCTCCCTGGTCTTGTCTCACAATTTCCAGCTACTTCAGCAGGCTCTAACTCTGACCTCAATCTACTTTTACACTTTTCCAACTGCTCCTTATTTGAAAGAATACAATACCAAAGACAAATATCCCAATTTTATAGATCCATGTTGATTAATACGATTCTCAATACTTAAAACTAAATATTTGTTTATTAAATAATGCCATAAGAGTCTTGAGAGCTGATTTTTCCATTTCTTTATTTTAAAAAGATAGAAGGAGTGAAAGAAACAGAAAGAAAAGCAAGTACAGGATGAACTGAAAACACCAAAATTTAATCTTGCCAGAAGAGCAGAGTAATATTTCAATGATGATTTCTTAAAAATGAGATGAAAAGTAATATATTTATATGGTAAAAAAAAAATCTATAAGTTCAAGAGAGTGTTCAATGAAATTACAAGTTTCTGTGCCATCCCAGGAAACCCTGGTGGCGTAGTGGTTAAGTGCTCCAGCTGCTAACCAAAGGGTCCGCAGTTCAAATCTGCCAGGCACTCCTTGGAAACTCCATGGGGCAGTTCTACTTTGTCCTACAGGGTCACTATGAGTCAGAATCAACTAGACGGCACTGGGTTTGGTTTTTTGGGCTGTCACAGATGTCTAGTTCTCTCATATAGTAATAATCACTATGAAGAGCTTCACGTCTATCCACCAGATTGTATCTGCCAACAGACGTACCAAGCATACTTTTGTGTGTGTATATACACCTCTATCTATTTTAAACATTTGGAAAACCATACATGCTTTCTTGAACTTTTTTTCCCACTCAGAATATATATCTTGTTGTTGTTGTTAGGTGCCTTTGAGTTGGTTCTGACTCATAGTGACCGTACAAACAACAGAAGGAAACACTGCCCACTCCTAAAATACATATCTAGAATGTCCCATATCACCAAACTTTTAAAAACCTATCCATACTCAAGAATTATATAATAGTTGTTTTACTGTGTTTTCCTTTAGTAATTTTGCTTTTTAAGTGTTTAGATCCTGGTTCTTCTGTAATTTATTTTGGTATTCCAGCAAAACCAAACCTGTTGCCACTGAGTTGATTTCGACTCATGGTGACCTGTGGCCTTTTTTGTTTTTGTTGTTTGTTTGCCAAATAGTTGCTGAGATGACCATTAGTCGCCACCGTTCTCTTTGAAATGTCTTTCCATCTATTAAATCATGATATGGCTATGTATTTGGGTGTACTTTTTTTTTATCTGGATCCTTACTGCTGTATTTCATTAATTTATCTATTTGCTGAGACACCAGGGATAAACTCTTTAATTAAAGCAGTTTTATAACAGATTTCGTAGTTTGGCAGGGCTAACCATTCTCATTAGTCTTTTTTCCCTCCCATAATGGTCCTGGCTATTTCTTACATATTTTCCTAGGGGAAAATTAGACGTCTCATTCTAAGAACAAATTATTTAAAAATATAAATCATATTTAATGTGTAAATTAACTTTAAGTAACTTCAAACTATATCTTCAAAGTAACTGAGTCTTCTTTTTAGGAACAATAAAGATTCAGGGACAGGATTTTTAATTTTTTCCTTTTCAAAGGTTTATTTATGTTCTTTGCAGCCTTTTAAATATTCTTCCCATAACCAAAAAACCAAACCCACTGCTGTCGAGTCGATTCTGACGCATAGCGACCTTATAGGACAGAGTAGAACTGCCCTATAGAGTTTCCAAGGATCACCTGTCGGATTCGAACTGCCAACCTTTTTGGTTAGCAGCCATAGCACTTAACCGCTACACCACCAGGGTTTCCATTCTTCCCATAGTCTGCATATACTTTGTCAGTTTTTGTTTTTCCTGGAATTTTATAGTTTCTTCCATCATCTCTTCTAATTGGTCATAGATGTTTGTATATACAAAAGACAGCTTTGTCTACGCATCGTAATATCTTAACTTGTTACTATATTAAATTTTACTTTTGTTTCTAATAGTTCTCTAGTAGCTTCTTTTGGATTATTCAAGTATAATATCTGCTAATAATGACACTCCTTTTTTCCCTCCAATTTTATGTACCTTGGAAACTCTATGGGGCAGTTCTACTCTGTCCTCTAGGGTCTCTAGGGTTGCTATGAGTCGGAATCGACTCGACGGCACTGGGGTGTTTTTATATTTAATTTTATTCTTTACACTGGCAAATACTTCTAGAAAATGTTAAATAATATGGTAACTCATTCCTCACTTTATTAATAAGTATATATATTAACTAATAAATATACACTTAAAAATAATAAGTATATATATACATGTATATGTGTACATATACAAAGAATACCTACCTTATGAACTTTAAATAATACCTCACAGAGGTTATAGATTTTTTCGGCTCGTATCCAGTCTAATGTGCTCACCTGTAAAAAACATAAAATGGATACATGAAAAAAAAAATACTATTTTTACTGGGAGAATTTAAACCTTTACAACTATGGAGCGATTCCACGTGTCTCAACTTAATTAAATTCTAAACCACCAGTAGTACAGATAGTAACACTAAACTTGACATATACTGTACTGCATTTTGAAGAATAATCCTATGTTCACCTCTGATTGTATATGATGTGAATATATTTAGATAAATTATTGATATAAGAACATGGTAATGTAAGAATCTATTACACACAATTGGGCATAATTTTAAAAACTCATTTTGGATTCCTTTTAGATAAAATTAAAGACAGATTTTTAAATTAAGTTTAGGGAATTTAAGAGTTTAACAAGGTTACACGCGGATGTAGGTGAGTTTAGGTATTTGCTGAAGTGTGACAGGGTAGGGAAAATACTGTTTATCCAGTCTTTTGCTCTTTAGGACTAAATTTACTAGTCAATTCTATTTCAGAAATGAATGAACATTTAAAAAAAATTTGATTGAAGATCTGTTTTTTATTGGTCTGAATTTACAGTTTGCAACAATTATTACAACAATGATGATGAAAAATCATTTAACTCGTGAAAAATGCTTTGTAAGTTACAATTCTTGTTAGCATGTATTACCTCAAAATTAAATATTCATGTAGAAATATCTAAAATATTCAATAGTGTATCAGATTTATTGCTCACATTGCAGTTTATTCTTCCAAGTAAAAATAGTCAAAATCTCTGTGCATTATGTCTTTGAAACATTAAAATTACCATGTGGTTAATCAGTTCCTGACCGTCTAGTAACCATTTCACTAGATGAAATCCTTAAGATACAATTAGTAATTTTAAATCCATTTCAATCAGGATGTTTCTCTAATAGTAAGTCAATCATGGGAAAGATTATACTTACATGTCACCATGTAATATTTAATTGCCCCAGAGCCAACTCATTTCTACTTCAATTAAAAAAAAAAATTAGAAGAAAAAGGTAAAAATTTAAGAGAAGGGGGTAATGAGAATGATGTCTTGAAGATTATTTTTAGGTCTGGTAGAACATTCAGGCTAGAGAAGTGAATTCTAGAATTATCTAGAGACAGTTTAAGGTACTTATTTTAGAGTCAAAAAGCCAGATTCTAGCATCCTTTCTCCTGAGAGCTGTGACAGAGCCTATGCAGCAATGCTAGATGAAGCCTAAAATAAAACTATCACTCCCGAACTTAGTTACAATTTCCATTGATTTCTTAAGGGATGGTCCTCTTCCTGCCTTCTCTAGTCTTCCATTTCCATCATGACCTGTGTTTATGACATCATAGCTATGATATTGTCTGTATTATTGGAAAATAAACATCCACAGTTTTTAACTTTTCCAGTCATGACAATGCTGTTTATTTCTAGAGAAGCTAGAATATGAATAAATAAATCACTAACTACACTATTTAAAGACATCCTTCCTTAATAATTTTTTTTTCTTCCTGTACTGGAGCCCTGGTGGCACAGAGCTTAAAATATCAGCTACTAACCAAAGGCTGGCAGTCTAAATCCACCAGCTGCTCCCTGGAAACCCTATGGGGCAGTTCTACTCTGTCCTATAGAGTTGCTACGATAGTCAGAATTGACTTGATGGCAATGGGGTTGGGTTTTTTTTTTGATGGTTTTATATAATATAGTTCATAATATCAGCATTTTTCTGGTTATTAAATATTTTTTTCAAAAATATTGAAATGACTTTGATTTCAACATATGGATTTTTTTTTTTTTTTTTAGGTTTTCCTTTTGTGGTGGACATTGTAGACTACTTTCTGGTATTTGCCATTATACTGGTGTTCTGATTAATATCAAGGAGGCCTGGAGGCAACGTAGTTAAGGGCTTGGCTGCAAACCAAAAGGTTGGAAGCTTGAGTCCACCAGCCTCTCCATGGGAGAAAGATGTGGCAGTCTGCTTCTGTAAAGATTTACAGCCTTGGGAACCCTATTGGTCAGCTCTACTCTGTCCTATAAGGTTGCTATGGGTAAGAATTGACACGAAGGCAATGATTTTTATGATTAAAACCTTCAGAGAGTAGTATATTTTAATATTATATATTACACTGAATGCATTTTTCCTTATTAGTGTGTCATCACTACATGGTAGAATGGTAGACCTTCAGAGTCATATTCTGAGATAAAACTTTGAGGAGGCTGTGCTTTTTACTGCTGGCAAAATTCAGGCCTATTTCCTCACTCATTCAGCAATATTTATAAAGTATTTATTAGGCACCAACTTTCTGTAAGTCTGTGCTGGTTCTATTGCTTTTGCTGTCCACCTTACATTTCATTTGTCCTGGTGATGGCAATTTCTGTTTCCCTCCGGAGAACAATCTCCCTCTCGTTCTCAACTCACGTGCTGTTGATGGGTTTGGTTGTGCTCCCAGCTCAGGGAGCAGTATGTGATCTAGGTATCAATCAGTCAGTGCATCTCATTCTCTTAGCCACAGTGACTGATTCAGGGATGAGAAGATGACTTCAGCAGAGACACAAAAGTAAAATCAGAAGTTTTCTCAGACATCTGGGAATGGAGCTGTTTCCTTTCAGGACTTATTCCTAGAAAGCTGTTGGAAGCCATCCTGGGGCCAAATGTGTAGAGACTGACAACGAAGGGAACAATGCAGCGGAGCTGAGAAAAACAGAGACACTTGGTCCACGTCTCATTAAGTCTCATTAGGTCTCATTAAGTCTCATTAGTGCTAGATCACTGAGTGCTGGGATATTTCTGTCCCTGGATTGTTCAGCTACGTCAGCAAATAGATTTATGGTTGTTTTTTTCTCCCTTAAGCCACTTTGGGGTGAGTTTTCTGTTACTTTTAATAAAAAAAATTCGTAGTTAATACATGGCCCTTTGTTAGTTTGTATTTTCTCCCACTGATTCATCCCTTTGTCAAATTGAGTTTATACAGGTTAACTGCCAGAAAACCTTGAGCATAAGATGTCATGACAGTTCATGCTTGGAACGGGAATATGTACTGTCCATATTTACAAAGGTTTTGGGCCAAGAAGGGCTCTTTGTCACACACCAGATATGCTTTGGTATATGCCTAGAACCACTGTTCACCTCAACCACTACTGCAAGAGCAGCTCAACATCACCTCTGCCTTGTAGCCAGGTGCTGACTACCTCCATGACCACAGCGTACCTGCTGATGTTTTATGACTTCTCATGGCATTTCTTTGGTTTAGTCTGCTCACAATTTTCTCCTATGAGACACCATACAGCATCTACAGAAATGTTTTGCTGCTATTCAGATAGATTCTAAGGAAACTTGTAGGTTATTTTGAGATGCCATCTAGGTAATTTATACTTCTTATAAAACTTATCTGGACATGATTATTTAGAAGGCATTTGAAACTGTAGATGGCTCATAAGTGTGTCAAATTTTTAGAAAGAAATCACATTTTTAAAAGCTATGTAGCACCTGGTTTTAATGTGCATTTCCCTCCCCCTAAATGAAGTCAATAACTACTGTGGAATAAAGCAGGTCTTTCTGTTTACTCCCCTCTCCCTTGTTTACCTGAACTCATTTCTGAAAGGCTCACCTCACATCAAACCTCCTCCTAGTGCCTTCCCTCACAGCTCCATGAGGTTATTTCATCCCTCTCCTAATTCTCAGAAGCTATGTGATTTGTTCAGATTCATTTGACACTTACTCAAAGCTGTTTCATATTAATTGTCAGTTACATATGTCTGTGTCTGTCACCTTGAAGACTAAGGTGATGTTTTCAGTCTCCTCATATGCCTGCAAAGCTGGACAATGGATAAGGAAGACCAAAGAAGAACTGATGCCTTTGAATTGTGGTGTTGGAGAAGAATATTGAATATACCATGAACTGCCAAAAGAACGAACAAATCTGTCTTGGAAGAAGTACAACCAGAATGCTCCTTAGAAGCAAGGATGGCGAGACTGCGTCTTACATACTTTGGACATGTTATTACGAGGGATCAGTCCCTGGAGAAGGATAATCATGCTTGGTAAAGTAGAGGGTCAGCGAAACAAAAGAGGACTCTCAACAGGATGGATTGACACAGTGGCTGCAACAATGGGCTCAAGTACAACAACGAATGGAAGGATAGTGCAGAACCAGGCACTGTTTTGTTTTGTTGTACACAGGGTCAGTCACGAAGAGTTGGAACTGACTCACAGCACCTAACAACAACATTCAACAAGACTGAGGCAAGTGTAGTGTAGCCCTGAGAGTACTGATGAGAATGCTCTACGTATCCAAAGATTGTACCTGGGGGGTGAGTGCTGGTTGGCTTGCTTGAAGAGAAAAACATGTTTAGGACAGAAAGAAAGATTGCTGGTGGAAAGGAGGAAGGGTAGGTAGTGAATTAAGAAAATTTTATTTATAAAGCAGATGGATATTTAATCATTGTTCATATTACAAAAAAAGGCTTATTTTGCAAAATAGCTACTCCATATCATCATTTCCTAAATCAGAGAATTTCCTATAGCAGCAAATAAGATGTATTCTGCAGTATGTTTTCAGGACTGCACGTCTTACAGAAACAGGTGAAAACCTCTAATAATAAGTGGGACACAGGTGGAGTGAAGCGCTCTGAACCACTGTAGCAAGTTAGTCTCCTCTGAGGCATCGTTTTAAGTGATGGGAAGGGGACGGGACGTAATCGGTTCCATCATTAAACTCCTTACTGTTAACTCTCATGAGTGGTGACTCAGAAACCAGAATAAGGAAAAAAAAAAAAATCAATGCTGATAACCTTGATTTCTGCAGACTGGCATGTAACACAAAGGGAACAACCAGAGTTTATGGCAGCAAAGATAATGTTAATAGTTTTGTAACCTTAAACCACGAATGCTTTGTGTGTTTTCAAATAACGATAGTTGATCATTTTCTAATATATTTGACCAAGTTTGATTCGAAAATAGCAAGAATTTTAAACAATAAGAGGTTTTTTCTTGGCATGTTGTATTATTATTGTGGAGTGATGATTAAGTAGACCAAAAGTAATATAAAAATCCATTGTTGTCAAGTTGATTCCCACTCACAGCGATCCCACAGGACAGAATGGAACTGCTCCATAGGATTTCCAAGGCTGTAATTTTTATGGAAGCAGGCTGCCACATCTTTCTCCCATGGGGCGACCGGTGGGTTTGAATAGCCGACCTTTCAGTTTGCAGCTGAGCACTTTAACTACTGAAACAGGCTGCTCAGCCATATCTTGAACAGAACCTGAGCCATTTTTCCTCGCCCTAGTCTGTCTCTGTGTCCAAATATGATTTTGTCATTAACTCCCCTAAAAGTTAAATGTTAACTGTTTCCCCAGGACTGTGGAAAACAAATGATATCAATCTCAGCCTGTCAAACAGGACGGAGGATGGCGCCAGCCACTCCCTGGGCTGATGGGATAATGGCAAGAAAGATCAACATGTTTGAAATACCACCGAAACCAAACAGAAACAAAATGCACATTCCACAAGTTCCTAAAACCTATGGCCCCTTTTCCCCATAAAACCCAAGCCGGCCTGCGGTTCCTGGAGACAGACAGCTTGAGGAGGAGACCATTCCCCTCTGTCTCCTGTATATCAGTATATAATAAAGCTCTTCCTACCCACCTCGGCCCTGTCTCAAGAACTGGCTGTTTGCGGCAGGCGGCGATAACTAATGAAATTGCAGTAACACTACTGTGCCACCAGGGCTCATTCAAGAGTAATAGAGATTGATTCTATATTAGGTATCCAGTTGCCTAATCTCTTTGATCTATAATCTTCACTTAAATTATTCCCAGATAATTTTTTGCATTCATAGAATATACTTGTCTAATTGAAATTCTCAAAATTGCTTCTAGTATTTTTTGCATATGCATAGTCAACTGCTATCCTGTAAAATGGATTTTATAGCTGTTATTTTAACACATTTTAATGATGTTTGAAAACATGGATAGCTGAAACATTATCTTTCTGATTCTAATCTGCAAATCACAAATAAACATTTGGGCTAATGATGAGAGTGGGGTATATCAGAATGAGCTGAGTCCTTAGTTTTAACTCCAACTCTTCCAATATCACTCCTTGGCCTTTCAGTAAAGTAACAGGGTTGTAAAATATAGACTTCCTCCTTCTACTTCCCCATTCTCCCTTTTTTTCCTCCACCCTTTTCCCTCTTCTCTTGCAATATTTCCTCTTTCCCCCCATCTTGAAGTAGTCAGAAATGTCCTTGAATAAAGGACTTTATCTTTTAGCTTTTCCTAAATTATTTGTCATAACAATCTCTAGGTCCTTCTAAAACTCAATTAGAATATTCTGATAGAAGGTTTTGGAAAAATACTACACGACTATTTTCACTTTTCTGCAGGGTTAAGGCTTTCTGAGCAAAAACACCTGGCCACCTAGCTTAAAGGATGACTGAGTGGTAACCATGACTCAGAAGCTACAGACAGTAAACCATTCCATGAATATATCCAGATTTATCTCCCTTGGAGCCATTTTTAACATTCCCCAGGGAAGATTTGTGTACATTAGAAAGATAAGGTCTCTCTCTCTCCTTCTCTGAAGACAAGGGTGGGCAGTGGTACCAACTGTCCTGTGCAAACTCTGAGAGGAATAGCTTCAGAGCTCTCTCCTGTGGTACAATCCTCTGTAATGCGGGTACCTCTGGCTCTCACTGTGCCACCCTCCTGAGGACTGGGGAATGGAAAACTGGTGCTAAGTTGTTCTGTGAGTAACTCGAAGTCTGTCTCTGCTACAGAAACCTCACATTTAATGTCAGGATAAAGTAAATAAATATAGATATTATAAACTTTAGCATAACATTGTATTAGATCTAAGCAAAGTAGAAATTGCCACAGACAAATTTCCACCAGCTCCAGAATATTCAATCCCAGGCCAGAAATGCTGTTTGTAAATCTGTGTGTATAAATTCACTCACTCACCATATTTTGTGCCTTGATTTTACAATGAGACATTGCTGAATAGCAATAGTAATCTCGTATGCTAAAATAAAACACTTTAGAGTTTTCAGAAACATTTATAAACGTAAAACTGAAGCCATTCTGTGTTTACAATGACTGAGTGGGCACTCTGGCTACGATTTATTATCCCTATCTCATGAACGTGCGAAGCGTTGAGTAAAGAGTGTGAATCACTTGCCCCAAATCCCATGCGCAGTAAATAGAACCCATAAACCAACTAAACAAATAAACAAAAAACAATAACAAAACTGTAGCCATAGTCAATTCTGACTCATGGTGACCCCATGTGTTCCAGAGTAGAACTGTTCCAGAGGGTTTTCTTGATGGTAATCTTTATGAAAGTAGACGGTCAGGCCTTTCTTCCACAGTGCTGCTAGGTGGGTCCCAACTGCCAACCTTTAGGTTAGTACACGAGTGCAAACCATGTGCATCACTCAGGGACCTCTTAGACCCTACAGCTTCTAATTATTAATCTACAACTTTTTCTACTAAGCTATTTTCTAAGGCTTTTTCATTGTCTTAGAAAATCTTTCCAGTTCTCTTTGAAAATATACTCTTGTTACAGGGTCGCTATGAGTCAGAATCAACTCGACAGCAATGAGTTCTTGCTATTCTGGATATTACATGAAAGATGATTTATTTTAAGTAAAACTTCTAATTTTAAGCCAACATAATACACATTATGCATATGGACATTTTGATTCTTTTCTGCTTAAAAAGTTAACCCAGGCTGTTTCTCTTTACATGCTTTGCTTAGTAAAATGCCTGTTTATCTAAAAGAGCACATTACAAATAAACTATTTCAATGTATTTTTGAGCCCCCTCAAAAATAAACAGTTTCATAAACTGTGAGGTGCTATATTGATGTAATGAACAATTTTATATTTAAAAATTCAAATTATGAAACTACATGCTTTCTTAAGGATAATGAAATCTTCATGTTTCAGCGATCCGAGATGCTAAATTGTCAACAGACAACTTTGGATAGATGCATAAAATTTAGATGAATATCTGGGTTCCTTAAATCTGATGCTATCGGTAAACGCATGGGAGGCTAATTCAATTTTCACAGGTCTACTGCACCTTGAAAATGACCTTCTAGTGTAATTTGGGATTTGTTTTTTCTTTACAAGTCATAGCATGGTATTGCTACACCGAAATGGCCTCACCGTTTCATCATGTCACCAAAACAATAACTATCAAAAGAAATTCCTAATGATGACTGGGCATGGTGGTAAGTCATCTGCAGAAATTATTAGGCTTAAGAAATTAATGAGTGAAATGTCCATTAGGAAGCTTCGGAAGTGTCTTTATTTGCAAGGACGAAGAGATGGTAGATAGCTTTTACAGAAAAAGAAGTGTGTGTGTAGGAGGGAATACATTATTACAAGGTAAGGCTCAGTATATTCTCTTATCCCAAAGATGAAATCATGTCTCTGAGGAACTAGAAATTAGATAAAAGAAGAGACCTTGAGAGGAAAGAAGAATGGTGGGAGAGAAAGAGGGAGAGAGAAATCTAGAGAGCAGCTGTAGCTGTTTGGATTGGATAGTGAGAGACTGCCAGAAGGAACATGGAACATACAGGGTTTATTTGTTTTTATAATGCATTATCAAATAATTTAGATGACCAAGAAAGAAACCACAAGACACCATGGAAACCTACTGGGTGACTGAAAAGAGTAAAGAACTTGTGGACCAAAGAAAGCAGAGCAAAACGCTAGTAGGGTAGGCATGGTGTGGGGGTCACCATGAACCAAGCTTGCTGACATGTTTGATAGTTCCCATGTTTTGATGTTTCCGTCATAAAACAAGTAAAAATGTGACTTATGTTTCACAGTACATATAGCTGATTTCATGTACTTTTAACACATTCCCCAGCCCCTTGCTCCAGTCTTCTGGTGCCTCCATCACCTCTAAGTTCCTCCCTGAAACTGAATCCTGTCTTTAGGTTCCAAGTAGCAGGATACTTTGCCCTTGCTGAGGATGTACTAACTATACAGACTTGACCAACAGCGATATCATTGATATTGGCAAAACTGATCTACCTTTCAACAAAAATGCAAGTACATTTAAATTAAGAAAAAGATTCTCTAGGTATAACACAGCTTTGTAAACAGAGTTCTGAAGAAAAAGAAGTAGCTTATAAAGTTAGATTGAGATACACTAGGATTTCTTTAAACGGATGATTTCAAAATCAAATGTAGACAGGAACTCATAGTTTACAACTAAACAAAATATGAATGAATGCCAGAGGAAAGTTATTAAGCTGTATTTATTTCTTTTTTTCAGTTAATAATCATAAAAAAGAACGATGGAAGCCAGTACCAGGAAGAAGAGCTAAAGGCACTACACTTTAACATGTATATTTTAAAGCTGAATTCCCTGTGAACCGTAGTTACAGGCTGGGTCTATGCGGAGTGATTGTCTTTATCTGGATCTGGATGGTATAAACGGCTTAAGCTCTTCTGGTCTGACAGGGGACTTATACCTCCCAGCAGATGTCCATGACCTGAAACTTCTGACACTTCTCCAGAAATTAACCGCGGCACTCAAGCAGCACGCTAGAACAAGACATCTACTAAATCGAATTTGTAGTTCAATTCAGCTTCGTTAATGAAGAGATCCACCCATGAGGTTTCTCCTTGCCTTTCCAGTTGCTTTTCCACCAGGCATGAACAGGGCTAGTAAGTCAGACTGGAGGAGGTCATCTAAAAAGAATATTATCCCTCCATTCTGTATTTCGAATATATTTTAAGAAAGTTCCAGCAGTAAATATAGGTACTATAACCCACAATTTCTTAGGAGGAGATTTCAACCAAAATGATCATAAATAACCCTTCAGTCAAGTACATTTATTATTTTATTTACCCAGGAGCTTCACTTGTGGAAGTAAAACTCAAATGAGGAAACAGATAAGTGTAGGTGTGGTTGCTCAAATTATCACTAAAAATTAAAATGTATGTTTCTATTTTCTCTGAGTTCTATCACAATAAAAGTCCAGGATAAAATAGTTTTAATGACAATATGGCACAGCTCTGACACTGTATGTCTCTAAAATTAAAAAGCCTTCACATGGACACAATTATCTGCCAAATGCTGTCAACTATGGTTAGAAGATGAATGACAGAAGCAGACTCTCATAGCCCCTTCCTCCATATACAGAATGGCTTTTTTTTCCCTCTTCTTACATTTAGATTTTTATATAAAATTCCCAAGACTTTGCAAATGAGTCAATAAAGTGCCAGGGGCTTTTACACGAGATTAAATTCTATTGCATCCATATTTAGACTGGGAAGAGCATTAGGCAAGGAATGTCCACTTTGTGCCTCATCAGGATCCCTGCGTCCTCTTCTGAAGCAGCATTCTACTTCCCCTCCTTTTGGATGATTGTCCCCACTTCCTGTGCTGCTTCTTTTCACCTGGTGCTGAGACATTTATGTATGTTTCTGTCGTTGAACACTGCAATTCCAGAAACAGGGTTTCAAGAAGCTGTGAGGAAGGGGCATTGGCAGGTTGCTGTTGTTCTGAGGTGCCATCAAGTAGGTTCCAACTCAAAGCAACCCTATGTACAACAACAACTAAACACTGCCCAGTCCTGCGCCATCCTCACAATTGTTGTTATGTTTGAGCCCATTGTTGCAGCCACTGTGTCAGTCCATCTCGTTGAGGGTGTTCCTCTTTTTTGCTGACCCTCTACTTTACCAAACATGATATCCTTCTTCAGGGACCTGTCCCTTCTGATAACATGTCCAAAGTATATGAGACACAGTCTTGCCATTCTTGCTTCTAAGGAGCATCCTGGTTGTACTTCTTCCAAGACAGATTGCCAGGTTAGCTGAAATTATATGATGGTTTCCCTCACTACACTGTGAGGTCCTTGATGTCAGAGTTCTTGCATCTCCAGCTAATATTTCAGAACCTGAGGTTTAGTAGTATTTGCTTATTAAAAAGTTTGCCGCACTGAAATGAAGAGATACTTTGCTTGTGTCCAGGATAAATTAAAACCAGGCCTACTGATCCCTACTGTTTATAAATATAGCTAAAGGGAAGACAAAGGACTTCCTCAGACTAGAATTAGAAGACCTAGCTGTAGTACAGTCCTATCTAAACAAGCTGTGTGTTCTTGTAAAGCAACTTGTATGTATCTAACATTTATCAACAAAATGAGGAATCCTCTTGAACTATCTTGCTGGATTATCTCAGGACTCAAATGATATTATATATGTAAAAGTGCACTATAAACTGTAAAGGAATTTACGAATTTCAGTATTTTTATGTATTTTTTTAATCTCTGGTAGGTACTGGTGGCGTAGTGGTTAAGTGCTATGGCTGCTAACCAAAGGGAAGGCAGTTCAAATCCACCAGGTGCTCCTTGGAAACTCTATAGGGCAGTTGTTCAGACAGAACAAGGTGATACTGATTGGTTTAAAGTCAGGAAAGGTGTGCGACAGGGTTGTATTCTTTCACCGTACCTATTTAATCTGTATGCTGAACAAATAATACGAGAAGCTGGACTATATGAAGAAGAACAGGGCATCAAGTTTGGAGGAAGACCCATTAACAACCTGCGTTATGCAGATGACACAACCTTGCTTGCTGAAAGTGAAGAGGACTTGAAGCACTTACTAATGAAGATCAAAGACCACAGCCTTCGGTATGGATTACACCTCAACATAAAGAAAACAAAAATCCTCAGAACTGGACCAATGAGCAACATCATGATAAATGGAGAAAAGACTGAAGTTGTCAAGGATTTCATTTTACTTGGATCCACAATCAACAGCCATGGAATCAGCAGTCAAGAAGTCAAAAGACACATCGCATTGGGCAAATTGCTGCAAAGGACCTCTTCAAAGTGTTGAAGAGCAAAGATGTCACCCTGAAGACTAAGGTCCACCTAACCCAAGCTGTGGTATTTTCAATCGCATCATATGCATGTGAAAGCTGGATAATGAATAAGGAAGACCGAAGAAGAGTTGACGCCTTTGAATTGTGGTGCTGGCGAAGAATATTGAATATACCATGGACTGCCAAAAGAACGAACAAATCTGTCTTGGAAGAAGTTCAACCAGAATGCTCCTTAGAAGCAAGGATGGCGAGACTGCGTCTTACATACTTTGAACATGTTGTCAGGAGGGATCAGTCCCTGGAGAAGGACATCATGCTTGGCAGAGTACAGGGTCAGCAGAAAGAGGAAGACCCTCAAGGAGGTAGACTGACACAGTGGCTGCAACAATGAGCTCAAGCATAACAACGATCGTAAGGATGGTGCAGGACCGGGTAATGTTTCGTTCTGTTGTGCGTAGGGTCGCTATGAGTCGGAATCAACTCGACGGCAGTGGGTTTGGTTTTTTTGGTTTTCGTAGGTACTATGATTTTTTTTAACTCATCAATTGCTGAGTTGAGTATGGTAAATGCTGCATACTATAACCACTTTGGAAATCCTGGTGGCGTAGTGGTTAAGTGCTACAGCTGCTAACCAAAAGGTCAGCAGTTCAAATCCACCAGGCACTCCTTGAAAAATTTAAGGGGCAGTTCTACTCTGTCCTATAGGGTCACTATAAGTTGGAATCAACTTGACGGCAAGAGTTTTTTTTTTTTTTTTTTTTTTTATAACCACTTTGGAGATAGCCAACACATAATAAAACGTGTGGGAAGTGCCACATAAAGAAACCTATCTGTTTTAAACAATTGCTTTTCAAAGTTTATTGACAATGACTTTTCTTGAGGAGTGCCTATTAGGATCTTATGAGATACTTGAGTTCCATGAAAAAAACGGCTCTGTGTTATGCTGACAACACTGGAGTTAAACTGAACCCCAGCCCCTTCAAAGAGAGATGCCCCAATCACAGTGCCTGCCTTGTTATCACACCTTCTCTAATGGCAGGTCATGACTAGCCCAAGGTTGGGCATATGATCCATGGGCAGTCTATTTAGCCTTCCAATGCCTCTAAGATAACCTGGCATGAACATTTTAGCTCTACTCAAAAACAGTATCAGATTAGCCAATCAGATGTTCACCTCTGGGATTTAAATTTGAAAATATGGAGTCAGTTAGGCAGTGTCAAGTAGGAGTCGCAGCTGAAATGACAATGATAACAAATGACAACCACAACCAATTATTGAGCACTCATTCTATACCAGGTATGGAGCTAAACATTTGACATGCGTTATCTTATTTAACCAACACAAGAATGTTGTGAGCGGAGCTTCTAACTGATTCATTATGGTTTAATCCCCTGCTGAGAATTTGCACTTCCACCTCAAATATACTGAATCAGAATCTTCATTTTAACAAGATCCCTAAGTGATTCTTATGTATAAATAAGAATCACTTAGGGATCTTGTTAAAATTCTTATGTATACACGAACCACCTGAGGATATTGTTAAACTGTAGATTCTGACTCAGTATATCTGGGGGTGGTAACACAAATTCTCAGCAGGCAGTCAAACTGGAATGAACCTGGTTGTGAGGTAGCTGAGGATTTGAGCGGTTAAACAAAAAAACAATTGGCCCAAATTACAGTTTGTAAATGGCCAATTTCAGACTAGATCCTATGTCTGTCTTAAAGCAAGTCTATACCCCTAACTGCTATACAATCCCAACAATATAGCCATAGATTAGGTGAGGTTGTGAGTAAGTAGAAACTAGTGGTTAAGCATTTGGCCGCTAACCAAAACGTCGGTAGTTCGAATCCACCAGCCACTCCATGGAAACCCTATGGGAGAGTTCTGTTCTATCCTATAGGGTTGCTAAGAGTTGGAATTGACTCAAAGGCAACTTTTTTTTTTTTTTTTTTTTTTTTTATAATAACTTTTATTAAGCTTCAAGTGAACGTTTACAAATCCAATCAGTCTGTCACATATAAGTTTACATACATCTCACTCCCTACTCCCACTTACTCTCCCCGTCTTGAGTCAGCCCTTTCAGTCTCTCCTTTCTTGACAATTTTGCCGGCTTCCCTCTCTCTCTATCCTCCCATCCCCCCTCCAGACAAGAGTTGCCAACACAATCTCAAGTGTACACCTGATATAATTAGCTCACTCTTCATCAGCGTCTCTCTCCCACCCGCTGACCAGTCCCTTTCATGTCTGATGAGTTGTCTTCGGGGATGGTTCCTGTCCTGTGTCAACAGAAGGTCTGGGGAGCATGGCCACCGGGATTCCTCCAGTCTCAGTCAGACCATTAAGTTTGGTCTTCTTATGAGAATTTGGGGTCTGCATCCCACTGCTCTCCTGCTCCCTCAGGGGTCCTCTGCTGAGCTCCCTGTCAGGGCAGTCATCGATTGTGGCCGGGCACCAACTAGTTCTTCTGGTCTCAGGATGATGTAGGTCTCTGGTTCATGTGGCCCTTTCTGTCTCTTGGGCTCTTAGTTGTCATGTGGGCTTGGTGTTCTTCATTTTCCTTTGCTCCAGGTGGGTTGAGACCAATTGCTGCATCTTAGATGGCTGCTTGTTAGCATTTAAGACCCCAGACGCCACATTTCAAAGTGGGATGCAGAATGATTTCATAATAGAATTATTTTGCCAATTGACTTAGAAGTCCCCGCAAACCATGTTCCCCAGACCCCCGCGCTTGCTCCGCTGAGCTTTGAAGCATTCATTTTATCCCGGAAACTTCTTTGCTTTTGGTCCAGTCCAATTGAGCTGACCTTCCATGTATTGAGTGTTGTCTTTCCCTTCACCTAAAGCAGTTCTTATCTACTGATTAATCAATAAAAAAACCCTCTCCCACCCTCCCTCCCTCCCCCCCTCGTAACCACAAAAGTATGTGTTCTTCTCAGGTTTACTATTTCTCAAGATCTTATAATAGTGGTCTTATACAGTATTTGTCCTTTTGCCTCTGACTCATTTCGCTCAGCATAATGCCTTCCAGGTTCCTCCATGTTATGAAATGTTTCAGAGATTCGTCACTGTTCTTTATCGATGCGTAGTATTCCATTGTGTGAATATACCACAATTTATTTACCCATTCATCCGTTGATGGACACCTTGGTTGCTTCCAACTTTTTGCTATTGTAAACAGAGCTGCAATAAACATGGGTGTGCATATATCTGTTTGTATGAAGGCTCTTGTATCTCTAGGGTATATTCCGAGGAGTGGGATTTCTGGGTTGTATGGTAGTTCTATTTCTAACTGTTTAAGATAACGCCAGATAGATTTCCAAAGTGGTTGTACCATTTTACATTCCCACCAGCAGTGTATGAGAGTTCCAATCTCTCCGCAGCCTCTCCAACATTTATTATTTTGTGTTTTTTGGATTAATGCCAGCCTTGCTGGTGTGAGATGGAATCTCATCGTAGTTTTAATTTGCATTTCTCTAATGGCTAATGATCGAGAGCATTTTCTCATGTATCTGTTGGCTGCCTGAATATCTTCTTTAGAGAAATGTGTGTTCATATCCTTTGCCCACTTCTTGATTGGGTTGTTTGTCTTTTTGTGGTTGAGTTTTGACAGAATCATGTAGATTTTAGAGATCAGGCGCTGGTCGGAGATGTCATAGCTGAAAATTCTTTCCCAATCTGTAGGTGGTCTTTTTACTCTTTTGGTGAAGTCTTTAGATGAGCATAGGTGTTTGATTTTTAGGAGCTCCCAGTTATCGGGTTTCTCTTCATCATTTTTGGTAATGTTTTGTATTCTGTTTATACCTTGTATTAGGGCTCCTAGGGTTGTCCCAATTTTTTCTTCCATGATCTTTATCGTTTTAGTCTTTATGTTTAGGTCTTTGATCCACTTGGAGTTAGTTTTTGTGCATGGTGTGAGGTATGGGTCCTGTTTCATTTTTTTGCAAATGGATATCCAGTTATGCCAGCACCATTTGTTAAAAAGGCTGTCTTTTCCCCAGTTAATTGACACTGGTCCTTTGTCAAATATCAGCTGCTCATACGTGGATGGATCTATGTCTGGGTTCTCAATTCTGTTCCATTGGTCTATGTGTCTGTTGTTGTACCAATACCAGGCTGTTTTGACTACTGTGGCTGTATAATAGGTTCTGAAGTCAGGTAAGGTGAGGCCTCCCACTTTCTTCTTCTTTTTCAGTAGTGCTTTGCTTATCCGGGGCTTTTTTCCCTTCCATATGAAATTGGTGATTTGTTTCTCTATCCCCTTAAAATATGACATTGGAATTTGGATCGGAAGTGCGTTAAATGTATAGATGGCTTTTGGTAGAATAGACATTTTTACTATGTTAAGTCTTCCTATCCATGAGCAAGGTATGTTTTTCCACTTAAGTATGTCCTTTTGAATTTCTTGTAGTAGAGCTTTGTAGTTTTCTTTGTATAGGTCTTTTACATCCTTGGTAAGATTTATTCCTAAGTATCTTATCTTCTTGGGGGCTACCGTGAATGGTATTGATTTGGTTATTTCCTCTTCGGTGTTCTTTTTGTTGATGTAGAGGAATCCAAGTGATTTTTGTATGTTTATTTTATAACCTGAGACTCTGCCAAACTCTTCTATTAGTTTCAGTAGTTTTCTGGAGGATTCCTTAGGGTTTTCTGTGTATATAATCATGTCATCTGCAAATAGTGATAACTTTACTTCTTCCTTGCCAATCCGGATACCTTTTATTTCTTTGTCTAGCCTGATTGCCCTGGCTAAGACTTCCAACACGATGTTGAATAAGAGCGGTGATAAAGGGCATCCTTGTCTGGTTCCCGTTTTCAAGGGAAATGCTTTCAGGTTCTCTCCATTTAGAGTGATATTGGCTGTTGGCTTTGCATAGATGCCCTTTATTATGTTGAGGAATTTTCCTTCAATTCCTATTTTGGTAAGAGTTTTTATCATAAATGGGTGTTGGACTTTGTCAAATGCCTTTTCTGCATCAATTGATAAGATCATGTGGTTTTTGTCTTTTGTTTTATTTATGTGATGGATTACATTAATGGTTTTTCTGATATTAAACCAGCCTTGCATACCTGGTATAAATCCCACTTGATCAGGGTGAATTATTTTTTTGATGTGTTGTTGGATTCTATTGGCTAGAATTTTGTTGAGGATTTTTGCATCAATGTTCATGAGGGATATAGGTCTATAATTTTCTTTTTTTGTAATGTCTTTACCTGGTTTTGGTATCAGGGAGATGGTGGCTTCATAGAATGAGTTGGGTAGTATTCCGTCATTTTCTATGCTTTGGAATACCTTTAGTAGTAGTGGTGTTAACTCTTCTCTGAAAATTTGGTAGAACTCTGCAGTGAAGCCGTCCGGGCCAGGACTTTTTTTTGTTGGGAGTTTTTTGATTACCGTTTCAATCTCTTTTTTTGTTATGGGTCTATTTAGTTGTTCTGCTTCTGAATGTGTTAGTTTAGGTAGGTAGTGTTTTTCAAGGAATTCATCCATTTCTTCTAGGTTTTCAAATTTGTTAGAGTACAATTTTTCATAATAATCTGAAATGATTCTTTTAATTTCATTTGGTTCTGTTGTGATGTGGTCCTTCTCATTTCTTATTCGGGTTATTTGTTTCCTTTCCTGTATTTCTTTAGTCAGTCTAGCCAATGGTTTATCAATTTTGTTAATTTTTTCAAAGAACCAGCTTTTGGCTTTGTTAATTCTTTCAATTGTTTTTCTGTTCTCTAATTCATTTAGTTCAGCTCTAATTTTTATTATTTGTTTTCTTCTGGTGCCTGATGGATTCTTTTGTTGCTCACTTTCTATTTGTTCAAGTTGTAGGGACAGTTCTCTGATTTTGGCTCTTTCTTCTTTTTGTATGTGTGCATTTATTGATATAAATTGACCTCTGAGCACTGCTTTTGCTGTGTCCCAGAGGTTTTGATAGGAAGTATTTTCATTCTCGTTGCTGTCTATGAATTTCCTTATTCCCTCCTTGATGTCTTCTATAACCCAGTCTTTTTTCAGGAGGGTATTGTTCATTTTCCAAGTATTTGATTTCTTTTCCCTCGTTCTTCTGTTATTGATCTCTAGTTTTATTGCCTTGTGGTCTGAGAAGATGCTTTGTAATATTTCGATGTTTTGGACTCTGCAAAGGTTTGTTTTATGACCTAATATGTGGTCTATTCTAGAGAATGTTCCATGTGCGCTAGAAAAAAAAGTATATTTTGCAGCAGTTGGGTGGAGAGTTCTGTATAAGTCAATGAGGTCAAGTTGGTTGATTGTTGTAATTAGATCTTCCGTGTCTCTGTTGAGCTTCTTACTGGATGTCCTGTCCTTCTCCGAAAGGGGTGTGTTGAAGTCTCCTACTATAATTGTGGAGGTATCTATCTCGCTTTTCAGTTCTGTTAAAATTTGATTTATATATCTTGCAGCCCTGTCATTGGGTGCGTAAATATTTAATATGGTTATGTCTTCCTGATCAATTGTCCCTTTTATCATTATATAGTGTCCTTCTTTATCCTTTGTGGTGGATTTAAGTCTAAAGTCTATTTTGTCAGAAATTAATATTGCTACTCCTCTTCTTTTTTGCTTATTGTTTGCTTGATATACTTTTTTCCATCCTTTGAGTTTTAGTTTGTTTGTGTCTCTAAGTCTAAGGTGTGTCTCTTGTAGGCAGCATATAGATGGATCGTGTTTCTTTATCCAGTCTGTGACTCTCTGTCTCTTTATTGGTGCATTTAGTCCATTTACATTCAGGGTAATTATAGATAAATAAGTTTTTAGTGCTGTCATTTTGATGCCTTTTTATGTGTGTTGTTGATAATTTCATTTTTCCACATACTTTTTTGTGCTGAGGCGTTTTTCTTAGTAAATTGTGAGATCCTCACTTTCATAGTGTTTGACTTTATGTTAGTTGAGTCGTTACGTTTTTCTTGGTTTTTGTCTTGAGTTATAGAGTTGTTATACCTTTTTGTGGTTACCTCATTATATACCCCTATTTTTCTAAGTAAAAACCTAACTTGTATTGTTCTGTATCGCCTTGTATCACTCTCCATATGGCAGTTCAATGCCTCCTGTATTTAGTCCCTCTTTTTGATTATTGTGATCTTTTACCTATTGACTTCCATGATTCCCTGTTATGTGTATTTTTTTTTAATTAATCTTAATTTGTTTGTTTTTGTGATTTCCCTATTTGAGTTGATATCAGGACGTTCTGTTTTGTGACCTTGTGTTGTGCTGATATCTGATATTATTGGTTCTCTGACCAAACAATATCCTTTAGTATTTCTTGTAGCTTTGGTTTGGTTTTTGCAAATTCTCTAAACTTGTGTTTGTCTGTAAATATCTTAATTTCGCCTTCATATTTCAGAGAGAGTTTTGCTGGATATATGATCCTTGGTTGGCAGTTCTTCTCCTTCAGTGTTCTGTATATGTCGTCCCATTCCCTTCTTGCCTGCATGGTTTCTGCTGAGTAGTCAGAACATATTCTTATTGATTCTCCCTTGAAGGAAACCTTTCTTTTCTCCCTGGCTGCTTTTAAAATTTTCTGTTTATCTTTGGTTTTGGTGAGTTTGATGGTAATATGTCTTGGTGTTTTTCTTTTTGGATCAATCTTAAATGGGGTTCGATGAGCATCTTGGATAGATATCCTTTCGTCTTTCATGATGTCAGGGAAGTTTTCTGTCAGAAGTTCTTCAACTATTTTCTCTGTGTTTTCTGTCCCCCCTCCCTGTTCTGGGACTCCAATCACCCGCAGGTTATCCTTCTTGATAGAGTCCCACATAATTCTTAGGGTTTCTTCATTTTTTTTAATTCTTTTATCTGATTTTTTTTCAGCTATGTTGGTGTTGATTCCCTGGTCCTCCAGATGTCCCAGTCTGCATTCTAATTGCTCGAGTCTGCTCCTCTGACTTCCTAGTGTGTTGTCTAATTCTGTTATTTTATTGTTAATCTTTTGGATTTCTACATGTTGTCTCTCTATGGATTCTTGCAACTTATTAATTTTTCCAGTATGTTCTTGAATAATCTTTTTGAGTTCTTCAACAGTTTTATCAGTGTGTTCCTTGGCTTTTTCTGCAGATATCCTAATTTCATTTGTGATATCATTAAGCATTCTGTAAATTAGTTTTTTATATTCTGTATCTGATAATTCCAGGATTGTATCTTCATTTGGGAAAGATTTTGATTCTTTTGTTTGGGGAGTTGGAGAAGCTGTCACGGTCTGCTTCTTTAAGTGGTTTGATATGGATTGTTGTCTCCGAGCCATCACTGGGAAACTAGTTTTTCCAGAAAATCCGCTAAAAAAAAACTGCAGTCAGATCCCTATCAGAGTTCTCCCTCTGGCTCAGGCTATTCAGATGTTAATGAAGCCGCCTGGGGAGGGTGGGGGAGGGAACAGAGAGATAGGAGAGTAGCACCTCAGAATATAGCCAGAGTTGCTTGTCTTGCTTGGAAAGACTATTATATCTGAGATTCCCGCGGGCGCGTCGCCTATGTGTGCTGTCTGTGTGGAGATTGCCCCCGGGGGGTCTGGCCCGCTGGAGTCACGGTCAGATCCTCCGCTTCCAGCCCCACGCCCAGCGTCAAGGCTCCCCTACTGGGACGGTGCACTCTCGACTCCAAAATCAGTCGCTGCCTCCCGGGGACTTCTCATCCCTCCAGCCGCGTGGCCGTGCCGCCCCCGTGAACCAGGTGGGCCCCCTCCCGGGGTTAGTTCAGATGGGTGGAGTAGCTCCCCGTGCTTGTGCCGCGACCGAGTGTCCCGGCTGGAACGCTGTTCTCCCCGCTCCAATACCAGTCGCTGCCTCCCGGGGATTTCTCCTACCGGCTGCGTCCCACGCCGCCCGCGCGACCCGGATGGTCACCTTCCCGGGGTTAGTTCAGGGGGTGGAGCAACTCTCCGTGTTTATGGCATACCTGCGTGCAGTCCAAATCCCTGTGGGACGGTTCCCCGGCTCGGGTGCTGCTCTTTCTGCTCCAAGATCAGTCACTGCCTCCCGGGGACTTCTCCTAACGGCTGCGTCCCACGCCGCCCGTGGAACCGGCTAGTCCCCCTCCCGGGGTTAGTTCAGGGGGGTGGAGCAGGTCTCTGTGCTCGTGCCGTACCTGACTGGTATGCTGGCTCCAGGCTCTGGAAACAATCGCTGCTTCCCCGTATTAGTTCGTTCTCCGTCTCTAAATCTGTGTTTGTTGTTCAGGGTTCGTAGATTGTTATGTATGTGATCGATTCACTTGTTTTTCCGTGTCTTTGTTGTAAGAGGGATCCGAGGTAGCGTCTGCCTAGTCCGCCATCTTGGCTCCGCCTCCTTTTTTTTTTTTTTTTTAATGAGTAACTAGGTTAACTAAGTATAGACTGGGAGAAAATAAGCTGGTGTTGGGCAGCAAAGCAAGCAGACATACCCAGGCAAGTAAATATTCAGCATCATATTGAAGGTGGAACAAATGAAATTCCATGCACTCTTGTATGTGAGTGCCCTGGACAGTAACACCAAAGGCTTGCTATGTGCTTGGCACTGTAGTAAGCACTTCTGATGGATTATCTCATGTATTCTTCAACACACAGCTGTCAGGCAGCTACCATTTTGATAAATACCATGCTGCAGGTAGGGAATCAAAGCCTTAGAGAGGTTAACAACTGACTCCAGGTCACACAGGATGCTACATGAATCACAGACCTGGTCCAGCAGCCAGCCCTGGGCTTTCAAGATGCACACCTGTGATTCCTTGGATAACCTTAACAGTGTTGCTTTGCAGTTTTTGAAACTGAAATGAAAAGATGGGTTCACTGGCAAAGGGACTATGGGGCGTGTCAAAGAAACTACTTCCAGAAAAGAAGTGATCACCCTGTAGCAGCAACAGATGTGCCTGTGGAGGGATAACCATTTAGGGTAATACAACACAATGCCTTGGGAATGAGGGGTGTTTAGTGGATGATGGCAAGCAAACAACAGCAGCACTGAAACACAATGAAGGAAGCTATATATTAGGCAGTGAGCTGAAACTTTATATACAGAGACCTCAAATTGCATTGGAAAAATCTGTTGAAAAGGACCTTTATAAAATGTTAAAAAAGCAAAGATGTAACTTGAAGATTAAGGTGCAGGTGACCCAATCCATTGGAAACCCTGTTGGCATAGTGGTTAAGTGCTACAGCTGCTGACCAAAGGGTTGGCAGTTTGAATCTACCAGGCACTCCTTGGAAACCCCATGGGACAGTTCTACTCTGTCCTATAGAGGCAGTATGTGTCAGAATCGACTCAATAGCAATGAGGGTTTTTTTTTTTTTGACCCAAGCCATGATGTTTTTGATCACCTCATATGCATGCGAAAGCTGGACAACGAATAAGGAAGACAGAAGAAGAATTGACACCTTTGAATTGTGGTGTTGGCGAAGAACACTGAGCATACCATGGACTGCCAAAAGAACGAACAGATCTGTCTTGGAAGAAGTACAACCAGAATGCTCATTAGAAGCAAGGTTGGCGAGACTACGTCTCACATACTTTGGATGTGTTATCAGGAGGGATCAGTCCCTGGAGAAGGGCATCAGCTTGGTAAAGTAGAGGGTCAGTGAAAAAGAAGAAGATCCTCAATGAGAGGGATTGACACAGAGGCTGCAACAATGGACTGAAGCAAAGCGACAACTGTGAGGATGGCACAGGACCCAGCAGCATTTCGTTTCGCTGTACATAAAGTCGTTATGAGTTGGAACCCATCCGACGGCACCTGACAACAAATTTTCAAATTTCCAACAACATGCCACAGCTGTGAGCGGATGAAGCCCCTCCGAACCTGAGAAGCCAGAGGTTAATGCCTCTGAATGTACGCTCTTTTAGATATTTTGTTGTTGTTGTTGTGTGTTGTGGAGTCGATTTTGATTCATAGTGACCCTAGAGAGCAGAGTAGAACTGCCCCATAGGGTTTCCAAGGAGTGGGTAGTGGATTCGAACAGCTGACCTTCTGGTTAGCAGCTGTAGCTGTTAACCACTGTGCCAAAAGGTAATTACACATGGCTAAAAATTATACCTTGTTTAACTTTAAATTGCTCTTAATGAAAAGAAATGGGAGCACATGAAGGACACTTTCTCCTCTTGCATAAGGTGCGTTCTGCAGCTCCAATTAGATAAAATGTTCCAGAAAGTCAACACCTTGATCCCTTTTCTCTGGAATGTTGCCACTGAGTCAAGCAATGATTTCAGTTTTAAATAATTCCTAAAAAGTATGTGTTCCGTAATAAAATAAAGATTTTTAAAGTCTCTTTGTGAATGTGTTTTATAGACCCTATACTCAAAAAAATTTGAGAGGGGGGACGTCAGGTCCAATAGCCAATTAAAATCAAGCTTACAAAATCATCATGAACTGGGTTATATTCTTCTGTAAAATATGTACCTTTCCAATGTCTTCAAAAACTTAAAGAGAGTTGTTTGTTTTGCACTTGGTGGCAAAAATAGTTACCTCCATATTCATTTTTTTCAGCCACGTCTGCAGATGCAATCACTGGTTGACAACTGAACACAAAAATATATATGTTGTCTACAATAGTTTGGGACACCATACAATTTAAAGTCTAAACTGCCCACACGGTTAAGACTGAAAGTGATTGCTCTTAATAATTATGCCTAGACAAGACTGCAGACTGGAATTGAGCTATGTAAACTGGAACATATGATCACTCCGCTGAAGCGGATGCTGAGGCTCCCGGTAGCTTGAAACAACCACTTCTTGCCAAGTTCTCATTAATTTTCCAAAATCAAATGATAGCTGTTAAATTTTACATTTTTTTTTATTAGCTTGTCCCTGGAAAAGATTAGCTCTTCTTTTTATTTATTTATGTTCCTATTTCTATACGATGGTCCTTTGAAAATAAATGGTCCACAGTCTCAATTCACCACAACATATTTTCCAGGATCTTTCCTTTTTGATCCACCACTTGCCCGTGAATCTGTCCTCAAACAAAACTTAAAACAAACAAAAAAAACAGGTCTAAGAGTTTATGACATTTTAATATAATTTAAATGTGAGATGTAACACCTAATATTTTCAAGGATTTAAAAATCCTGCAACTGAAAATGGAGTCCTGGGAGCACAGTGGTTAAGAGCTATGCTGTTAACCAGAAGGTCAGCAGTTCGAATCCATGAGCACTCTTTGGAAACACTCTGGGGCAGTTCTACTCTGTCCTTTAGGGTTGCTATGAGTCAGAATTGACTCAACAGCAATGGCTTTGGTTTTTGGTAAATGAAAATAAAAATAAAATTGATGTCACACGATATCATGAAACCAGTGCTCTGGTAAACTGAAATCACCATTATATTTCTTTGAAAAAAAAAAAAAACACCAGAAATTTTATGTTTAAAAACCTGATTAAGCAGATCCACCTTTTTCCTGGAGCTGGGGCTCTACATCTCATTACACCTGGAGAGACGGATGCTTCTGAGAACATAAGCACTTCCTGCAAAGTGCCTGGCTTTCGGCAAACACCTTCTAAATGGAGGCCAAACAGAAGACAGAATGTGCTGGCTGTCCCCAGCGAATTCAAAAGATGCAATTTCCAAAGTTTCTAGTGTGTTAGTTATGCAGGGCTCTAATGATCAGATGTAATTATCAAGTCATGTGGGACTTCAATGGCCAGCTGTAAGGAAGCTAAATGGCTTTATTAGGATTATCCACAAAGTCAGACAAAATCTCTCTGGGTGCCAAGAGCTCCTGAGGGCTAAATCGCAGATTCACTGCAGTGCCTGGACTCTCCCCGGCCACCAGCACAGCATCTGAGTGGCTGAAACTTTAATTTTTTTTGGTACCAGACTGGGAAATTCCAATTAGTTTCACAGAGGAAACTAAAGTTTGGAGAGATTTAAAAAATGGTCAGACTGGGACTAGACGCCTGATGGTCAGACTTTTCACCTACTGTCCTTTCTGTTCGATCAGGTAAACTCAGCTTTGGCAATTCACAACTCCAACTGTTTATTAGTTTCAATCCCAGAGTATCAGGAAGACCGAAAGTATTTAGGAAAAGATGTAGTACATTCTACATAGGCTTAAAATATCTGTAATTTAGAAGATGTCATAACTTCATTTAAAAAAAAAAAAAGGACAAATACACAGGCTGGAAAAGGCAATACTGGGGTAGAAAGACAAGAAGTAATTAAGGAAGGCATATGTCTGCAAAGACGCACGGACGTGTTGTGTGCACGCGTGGAACACGGTGCAGGGTCTCGTGAGCCTGGGTGTTATACTGATTTCGATTTGTCAGTTATTCCTTTGCCTTAGAGCAGAGGTTTGAACAGGCTTCAAATTTCTAAACAAGGTATTATGGTCGCCAGAGGTGGGATTGCTTGCTTCTGGCAAATCTGAGCAACGGAGGCCAGGCAATCTCTGTCTGCTGGGGTATTTGTGACACGGATCAATGCAAAGAAAACTGGTCACTGAATTTTAAAATAAACAAGCAAAACATGATAATATTAATTAAAAAAAGTATGACATTGTCCATCTGGTCACTGTGGAGCTCAAAAACAAAAAGTGAGAATTTCTGTCAATGAAGTTGAAAACGGCAGCGAATATGGATTAAGTAGTTTTTTGCTCTCAACGGCATAGAGCTTTGATGAAGTATTTCAAGCACTCCGGACAATTCAGAATGTTGTATGTGGAGACCAAACATACACAGAGAGTCTTACTGACTCCTCAGAACAGAAAAATTAAGTAAGGTTCCTTAAGGAATTCCCAGTTGTGTCATCTGAGGGCATTTTGTCATTTCTGGCTCCCACCCCTCTGGCCCCCCAGTCCTGAGAGGGTGGGCACACTCTAGTTTCTGCAGATGAGCTGAGTAGTCTTAGATCCGATGGACACGAAGCTGGGATAGTTTCCCCTCCTCACGGCTTCACCTTAGGTGCTGAGCTGCTCTGCGGTGATTTTTAGTCTCTAATGGTAATTTTTTTTTTTTTTAATGGTAACCTGGGAGGCACTTTTGCTTTTAATAGTAATCTGGGAGGCACTTCTGCTTGAAGCAGTAACAACAACGGTAGATTATTAATGGCCACCCTTTCGGAATCATAAATCATACTCCAAGACCGCCTGTGCCTCACTGCCTAGCCTGAACTGAGGTTATCCAGGTTATCTGAAGTTATTTTTATGTTTCTTTTTTTGAGTTTCAAGTTCTTTCCTAGTTTTACTTGGTTAGACAAGAGCATATAAAATTTTATTTAGCAAGAAATGTCAAAGAGCTTTATTGCATTTGTTTTGAGGAGATTCAATTACTTACGCAAATATTTAGATGGCTCCTTAATGTAAATTCGCTGCGTCAATCAATTAAAAATTAAATGTATTAAAAATTTATTAAAATTTACTAAATGCAGTGTGTTATTCTGGATTGGATCCTAGTATATCAGATGGAATAGCTGGTGAAATTTGAATAGCTCTGTAGTTTAGTTAATAGTATCATATTGAGGTTATTTTCTCAATTTTTAACATAAGTTGTTAACATCCAGAAGCAACTGCGTGAAGGGTACACAGGAATGTTCTGTACTAAATGTGCCACCTTTTTTAAATCTGTAATTATTTCAATGTAAAGTTTATTTAAAAACCCAGAATTTACCAATAAAAGGCACATGCAGTATATTATTTTTTTTATTTTTGTAGATAATCTTTTTATTTCCTTTATTTAAATTAAGGTAAAAATTTACAGAGCAAATTACTTTGTCATTAAACAGTTGATACACACTGTTTTGTGACATTGGCTGCCAACCCCGTGACGTGTCATCACTTTCCCCGTCTCCACCCGGGGTTCCGTTTCAGTTTTCCTGTCCCTTCCTGCCTTCTCTCTGCTTTTGGGCCTGACAAAACACCTCTATGTTTGCTCTCCAACACCAGATGTAACTGCTGCTGCTCTGATAGAAACAACTTCCTCCACAAACCACCCCCGGGTGTATGCAACGGGGTCCTTACCGGAGGGGTGCTGAAAACGTAGAAGGACGAGCCTTTCAGCGCCAGAAACTTGTGTCTGAAGGTTTGAGAGGAGTCAGCTCCTTGAGGTTTCTCATTTACCCACCCCATATGTACAACCTGCAGAGGGAAACCTTTGAAAATTAAAAACCAAGCCTTAATAAGCACATACTGTCACAGGAGTAGAAAGAACAAACATTAAACAAGCTGTCCTCCCAGTGTTTCAGGACACTTAAAATCAGTAGAATGTGGAAAAGTCTAGCTCAATTTTCAAAAACCAAGTATACGTGATATGAACGTATAACATCTTTAGTTGAACATTCAAATTTGTATTGGGCTAGGTTCTATAAACCTGTTGCCGTCAAGTCGATTCCCATAGGGTTTCCAAGGAGTGGCTGGTGGATTTGAACTGCTGACCTTTGGTTAGCAGCCTAGCTCTTAACCACCACGTCACCTGGGCTCGAAGGTTCTATATAGCAACTTTTATATATTTTCAGTTTTGACCAATGATCAACTTCTCTGCTTCAATAGAGTTGCACGTTCCATGTATTTTTAGAAAATACACTATCGGATTACACTCTCCTAGAAATTAGTATTTCAGATTTTTCTATGATGTTGTAAAAACAGCTAATTCTATTTTTATAGTAAATACACAAGTTGACATATATGGAAAAACTGATTATGCTTTTCTTTATCATTTAAATTCTTAACACCAGTGAAGCTAATACAAAAACATTAGATTCTTACCACTGGTATTGAGTATTTATAATCTTTTTACACCAAAATTATAAAAATGAGAATATTATCAAAAGCTTAGTGGGAATAGTAATACAAATTAATAATTTGGTGCATGAATTCAAGGTAAGCTAAAATTTCTGTGTCTTACCTAAATTTTAATTTGACACAGACTCGACAGCACTGGGTCATACTTCATAGTAAGTGATAACAACGTATTTCAGCATTTCTTCACTTCTTCATTTTTGCCACGTTAAAGAAAACCAATTAACATATTCATATGCAATAGACTTAAAACAACTTGAAATTAAAAAAATGAAAAGGAATTTATCATAGACATATGAAACACTTTATGAAATAAACTTCTCCCCAAACTGTTTCATGGTGCTAACTACCCATGACATTAGGCATCTTTCAAGTTTGAGAATCTAGTGTTTATCTGGAGTGGCCTCCATAGAATTATTTAAGTGAATGAAATAACAATTGGAATGCTTTCAAAGTAGGTAATTTCTTGTTTTAATTTCTTACTTGACAAACCTCTGACAGTTCTCACTCTTAGGTCAACGATAAGCTGGTTTAAACCTCAAGATGCAAGACAAAATAATAATAGTAATAACAAAATAAGATTTCCACCAACAGCAGTTTTAGTCACAGAAAAGAGAAAAATAGGGACTATGATTTGGTGGATAGTTGTAATCGTAGCTAAACAGTGAAAATTATTATGAGTTTGAGTGTTGAATACAAATAATTTAAAGAATTCAGAGTTTTAATTTTGTCTCATCAGGCTGTCCTAGATAAAAAAAATAGAGGTCTATAAATAACCCAAATATTTCATTGGGTCCTGAACCTCTAAGCTTCTTACAGCTTAAATTTTTATTTCTATTAAAATGTAGGAACCACATCAATGTAACACATAACATATTAATGTTATGATACTAATAACCTTATTTTTTAAAAAATCATGAGTTCTTAGAAATACGTAATTTTGCAGAGCCTCAGTTTTTCAACATAAAATGGGACTAGCATCATCTGCCTCACGTGATCATTGTAAGAATTTAATACCATATGACAGAAAACCCTCACAGGTGGGGTGTAGATAATACACTGTGCAGACGGCATTAGTACTGTACAAAAAACCAGTACAATATAATTGACTACTTGAATTTCTTGTGGATTTAAAGCCAAATACTGAGATTATTTTAAAAATATCTCATTGAGTTTTGCCCTTTTTATCTGGTCAGGTCACACTAATACCATTGTAAATTATAAGATGTACTCAACTTCCGTCGTTAAAACTCAGGTCGTTTTTCTAGCTAATTTAGCAGATGCTTTTTTTTTTTTTTTTTTTTTGATATTTCTAAAATCAACATGAATTCAATGGGTGGTTATTTAATTCCCAATTCATTATTGCATGAGGATAAGGGCTTGTGTAGTTTATTCAGGATAGGATTAACTTTAAGTGCATTTACTAAAAACAATGAAGAGCAAACACAATGACTTTTACATAAAAAGAAAAATAATATGCTGAGGATTGTTCAGAAACGTCTCGGTTATATAAAGACTGAATATGATAGTACTAAATAAGCTGTACTAGTTATCTTAAGGTAGTATACCATCACACAGCCAAAGCTAATTAAGTGGTACTGAACAGTTGGTGAGGTTTTACAAACCAAGTCATTACTATAAAAGGGTCTAAAGCTGCATGGCTTGCTGTATGGATTTTTTTTCCTCTTAAAGTTATAAAAGCTAATAAGCTCTACTGTAGCTCTGGAATAATACTTGCTTGGTTACTCTGCTTTCTGTCAGAGCTGCCTAATTAGGTTATGGGGTTGTAACTGCTGGGCAACACTTTAGAATAGCAGGGGGTACTACTACTTTACTAGCAAAAACTCTGGGCTTAAGTCCAAAGGCCCTTTGTGGGTCCCTGGTCTCCCCATTACTCATTCAGAGGGTGGTCCTGGCATTTGCTTCATCTCTCTGCATTTCAATGTCCTTGTCTGTAAAACGGGAGTAGCACAACCCACTTCATGTCTGTGTCCAGGAGTAAATGAGGTAAGGTGTATGTCAATACCTTTAAAACCATAAAATGCTACATAATTATTCGGTTCTATTATTACCTCCTCTGTCATATAGGGTCGCTATGAGTCGGAATCAACTCAATGGCAGCGGGTTTTTTTCTTGTTTTTTCTTTATTACTATTACCTTTGGAAACCCTGGTGGCATACTGGTTAAGTGCTACCCCTGCTAACCAAAAGGTCAGCAGTTCGAATCCACCAGGCGCTCCTTGGAAACTCCATGAGGCAGTTCCACTCTGTCCTATAAGGTCTCTGTGAGTCGGAATTGATGCGATGGCAATGGGTGTGGTTTTTCGATTTTTTATTATCACCTTTGGAGCCCTGGTAGCACAGTGGTTAAGAGCGATTGGAATCAACTCCACGCCAGCGGATTTGTTTTTGTTTTATTATCATCTTTGGCAGGAGTGTGGTCAATGCTTTCATAGCACTTCCCACTGGATCCCTGATTAGACCACAAGCTTTTTGAGGGGAAGAACCATGTTTTTTACCTGTGAGCTACTCTATGTAACACAGTATTGGCAGTTGGTCACTCTTTCCTCTTTCTTGAAAGAAAGAGCCAGTGAGTCTCCATCTATTTAATAGCTTGGAACCCTGGCGTTGCAGTGGTTGACAGCCCAGCTGCTAACCTTGGGTTAGCTATGAATTGGAATCCACTGGACGGCACTGGGTTCATTTTGAGTTATCTTTATGAGCAGCCCTATAATTCAGTACAGAAAGATATGTTTATTGTATTTATCAGGGTGGCTGAGGGGGAAGGCCTTTCTTTTATCAATCACCATCAAAACCTGGAACCAGAATTTCTAGAAAATATAGGAAATTGACTAAACCCTAAATTTACTGAAAGCTCTTAAGAGTCAGTGGCAAGCACACAAATCTGACTTGATACTGTATTTATTACTAGGAATCTTACTGAGATCCTGTATATAATACTGAGTTAGCAAGGGGCTAAAAAAAAAAAAAAAAAAAAACCAAACCCACTGCCGTCGAGTTGATCCCGCCTCATAGCGACCCTATAGGACAGAGTAGAACCGCCCCGCAGTTTCCAAGGAGCATCTGGCGGATTCGAACTGCTGACCTTTTGGTTAGCAGCCGTAGCACTTAACCACTATGCCACCAGGCTTTCCAGTAAGCGGGTAGAGGACAGAAAATAAACACAATCCAGACGAACCACTAAATAACTAAATGGAAACACCTCTTTGCCGGTCTGTGGTAACACATACACACATATGAAAATGCGATATATATGTGCATATATATATATACACACACACATGGGGAAACCCTGGTGGTGTAGTGGTTAAAAAAAAAACATTGCCATCAAACCCATTTCGACTTATAGCAACTCTACAGGACAGAGTAGAACCGCCCCATAGAGATTCCAAGGAGCAGCTGGTGGATTCAAAACGCCAACCATTTTGTCAGCAGCTGAGATTTTAACCACTGCATCAGCCACCAGCGCTCCATATATATGTATACATACTTTTTTCCTTTTTTTTTTTAATGTGGTTAACACAGTGCTTGGCACATAGTTCAAAAGGAGGTGTATATTGAATAGAGAACGAAGAGGTAGTTTCCTGGTCAAGATGACAATAATACAGGTTGTTATGAACCTAAATTTCTGTTAGCTGGATGTGAACTTAAATTCCATATGTAACTCCGTTCTGCTAAGTTTAATCAGAAAATAAATAAATAATAGCTTTGCTATTATTGGGAACATTGGCTGCTTTATGAATCTTTTTTAGTACATGGAGTTCATAAATTATATTAAGGGAAGCTCATTTTATCTTTTACATTATGGATTTTCTAGTGGCTTATTACATGTTCCAAGAAATGTATATTATAATTTTATGAACACTTACCTGAATGTATCACCATAATTACAATAAGAGGACATAAACCATTAAAAAAATAATATATTTTCACTTATCTTTTCCGATGACATTTCTATGGGAAAGTCCATATTTTTGGCCTAAACTAGTCAAGATAATTAGTTAAGCATACACATAAGATGATTACTTTACAGCTGGTCTGTTCCTTTACGCAGAAAAAGCCAAAATTACCGAGATTATTTAGGATTTGAGGAGAAAGTCATTGGTATATCTCTGGTTTCCACTGCATTCCCTTTAATTCAGATTGTTCAGGAAGAAACGTATTTTGGGGCTATACAGAACTGCTTACTATTTTAGGTGGGTGAACATTTGTTCCAGTTTCCCTGGGACAATTTTAATTTATGTTTGCTGTCTTTTAGGTTAGCTTTTGTCCCAGATAAAAGTGTCCCAGTTTGGATGATAAATTACATGGTCATTTTATTTCCAAGAAATAAGAGTCTACAGATCTAAACTCTATGCCTTTGTATTATCCTTCTAATTCTCTTTTCTTTTGGTTTCATTGGTCAATTTCAGCAGTTGCCAAACACTCTTATTTTTTAGTATTTATTCAAATATTATTTCCTCTTTGCTACATACCAAAATCAGGAGTTTACTGTTCAGAATGAGGAAAAAAAAAAAACACGCTTTCTGCTTTTAAAGGGCCCAGTATTAACTTCTCTTAGATCTGCTGCCCCAAAGCAATTTCACATTTACTGCCCATCTGTGTGGACAAAGGACCAGTGGGCGGCGGTGTAGGGAATGCAAGGATAGCTAAGATGGTCCTTGATCTCAGAGAGCTTTCCTCAGGTTTCTGTCACCAATGCTGTGAATTAAAGACAGACATGGGTTCTACTTTAACGGTTTTACAGAACTGGGCTGGAAAATGAATTAAGGACAAAGGCCATTTATTATAAGTGAGACCGCTTATATGACGTTCATAATGTGTGTGTGTATGCGTGTATCTTGGCTAGGAGACTACATCTGTTTCAGTATTCGACTCAACAGCACTGGGTTTTTTGGTGTATAGACTATTGTTAACTTACTCAGCTTTCCAGACAATGCAGTCCTTGTTCGAAGAGCCTATGGGGTGAGAATGGAGTGCCTTGACTATGCTTGTTAAAGGAAACCCTGGTGAATTGGTAAGCTTTGGTCTTGTTAACTAGAATCCCTCTAACGAGGAATACCCAAAAAAGACAAACCCACTGCTACTGAACGGATTCCAACTCATGGCGACCTCAGGAGTTACAGAGCAGAACTGCTGCTTAAGGTTTTGTTGACTGTAATCTTTACAGAAGCAGATTACCCTGCCTTTCTTCTACGGCACTGCTGGGTGGGTTCGAACAGCCAACCTTTAGGTAGCGGCTGGTCCCAAACTGAATGCGCCACTCAGGGACCTAACAGGAAGGTGTTCCTGATTTATTTTTTTCAGCTGTCTCCAAACTCCTCTTTCCATGGTGTCCGCCTGTCAGTACAATTTTCTCAGCATATTTCCCTATTATACACGTTTCGGTTAGTGCTTGAAGGCTAACTTAAAGGTTGGTGGTTGGAACTGTCCCAGTGGTACCATGGAAGAAAAGGTCTGGTGCTCTGCTTCCATCAAGATTATAGCCAAGAAAGCCCTATGGAGCAGTTCTACCCTGTAACACATGGGGTCGCCATGAGTCAGAATTGACTTGAGGGCAACTAACAACAACACATACATAACATATACATGCTATTGTCACTGTGTATACGAAATCTTAGTAATATGAACATCTTTCTAATTGCTGGATAAAATGCAAATAGCAGTTTAGATATTTTCTCCCTGCACCCCAAAGGACTGTCTTGAGCTCCTGCAAGTGTTTTCTAGAACTTTGTACTGCCACAAGAGAGACTGCCTTCAGCATAAAAGCCAGGATTTTTTTTTCCCCTCAAATTTGCATACATTAAGGCCAGATCAAACTGCCTCACTCTTTATCTTTTTTAACAGAACTGAAACTCTCTGCCTTCTTGTTTACTATCCAAAGCAAACAGGCCTGACAGAAGCAATGCCATTTTGTAACAGAGCATGAAATCACTCCACTTTAGCTCCCAACAAACTCATTTACCACATCAGGTATTTGAGACAGTCTGTTAAAGAATATATTAACTGTTTATTCACCTAGATTCCACTGGCATCGTACTCCATAATATGCGGTAACTATTTGGAAATACCGTACCTAGCTCACATTAAAAAGGAGCCCTGGTGGTGCTGTGGTTAAGCACTCAGCTGCTAACTCAAAGATCTGCAGTTCAAATCCACAAGCCACTCCACGGGAGAAAGATGTGGCAGCCTGCTTCGGTAAAGATCACAGCCTTCGAAACCCTTATGGGGCAGTTCTACTCTGTGCTATAGGGCCGCTGTAAGTCGGAATTGGGTTTGATTAGCTTACATTATCTTAGCTCCCCAGAAAAGTTCTTTTATTTGATATATGCACCGTTGCCATCAAGTCGATTCTGACTCACAGTGACCCTACAGGACAGAGCAGAACTGCCCTATAGCATTTCTAAGGAGCAGCTGGTGGATTTGAACTGCTGACGTTTTAGATCATCCATCTGAACAGCATTTCCTATAACTTGTATAAAACCGTAGGTAACATTATGCCCACCATAATAATCATTGTCTTCCCATAGGAATACATGAGCTTAGTAAAAGCTTTTTTGTTTTTATCTTTGAAATTGTTATGGATTAAATTGTGTCCCCCAAAACATGTGCTGGAAAACCTAACTTCTATGCCTGTGGTTATAATTCCATTTGGAAATGGGTTGCCTTTGTTATGTTAATGAGGCAGGATTAGTGTAGGCTGTATCTTGAGTCAATTTCTTTTGAGATATAAAAGAGATTAAACAAAGGAGCAAAAGAGAGATGGGCTAAGATAGGTGCCAAGACACCTAGAGATCTCCAAGAAACCAGGGAACAGAAGCTAAAGAGACAAGGACCTTCCTCCAGAGCCGACAGAGAAAGTCTTTCCCTGGAGGCAGAGCTCTCTCTGAATTCGGACTTCCAGCCTCCTAAACTGTGAGAAAATAAATTTCTGTTTGTTAAAGCCATCCACTTGTATTATTTCTGTTATAGCAGCACTAGATAACTAAGACAGAAGCTAAACTTAGATTTTTTTCCTAACTAAAATGAAAACTGTCTATACATCTATTGATCAATATATTTCTTTAGTTTCCAGCAAAGTTTTAATCAAATTCAAAGTTCAATCTTAGTAACCTGTTCTTCTCGATTGAATTAAAAAAAAAAAAAAAAAAAAAAACTGCAATCCAGTCAATTCTGACTCATAGCGATCCTACAGGACAGAGTAGAGCTGCCCCACAGGGTTCCCAAGGAGTGGCTGGTGAATTAGAACTGCTGACCTTTTGGTCAGCCGAACTCTTAAACACTGTGCCACCAAGGCAAAAAATAATCATATTTGTCTAGCATCTGCACCTCGGAGGTCCGTCCTTTCACAATCTTTACCTTATTTGGACCTCACAGGCTTTGAGCCAGAATAAGCAGCAAACTCATTCAAGGATCTTTTTCTTGCTCCTTTTTCGACCTTGGGCAGCAAGTAATTCAACCTCTCTATGCCCCATGTTCCTTCTCTGTAAAACTGAGTGAACTCCTCCCTTAGGAGGCTGTTGAGAAGAACAAACACGTTCATAAAGTGCTTTGCCTGGTGTGCAGTGCTCAGTAAATGGTGGCTGTGGTTATGACGATGGCTACTCCTAATCAAAGTAAGAAAGAAAAGAAAACTAAGCATCATGGGGTATTACAAGACTCACCCAACACATGGAAAGAATTTTGACTCTGAACACAGTGCTCTCTTCCAGAGTGATTTCCTCCTTTTTCTAGTGTCTGTTTGCTAGGGAGTCCCCCACGCATAGACTCTATTTAATTTAGTGATCTATGTTTAAGTTGCCTTAAACCCTCTTAGCTGTAAGTAGAATATACTTTATTATTATTAACTTATGCAATCGGGGAAACTAGCTTGTATTTATCTCTTGAAGACTGCTTCATGTTGGTACTAACTTGTGCTGTGCAGGGGAAAGAAGGGAGGGTGTGCTTAACAGCCAAGGGAAGATGTCTACGTTTCAGGCAGCAAATCTCTAGACAGCTACACAAAGGTCAAACAAGGAGACAATGCTAATCCACAGCTAAATCTGTTAAAATTAGCCAGAGGTCTTAGAGACAGGAGCCTGTGGAAGGAACTAGAAAAGTCGCAGACCAATATAAAATTACTTATATTTATAAGTAATCTCATATTTGTCAAAGTTAATTAAATAAAATTGGCAGTAACCTGTTATTCTTATAAAAATCCTTTCAAACTTCCTAACCATCTTGTCCTCTGCTGCAGATATTTTCGTACTCCTCTAACTTTAAAATAAGTCATTTCACCCTCAGATTATTTCTAGTTGTAAAGAACTTGAAAAATAGAGAAAAATGTAAAGAAAATAAATCATCAATAACCTTGTAGCCCAGAGATCATAAATACATTATCTGTACATTTTGACATTCTGGTGTATTCCGTTTAAATCTGTATATAAGGTAGCTCCCGATTCATGATGCAGTTCTGTTCTGATGACTCCATCACGAGTCAGTTCTGATGTAATTTGAATACCTCATTTTTTTTTTAAGTTTTAATTATTATTGCCTTTTATTATCAGTATCTTTATAAACGTGATCTTTGTCTTTGGGGGTTGGAAACATTCCATATAAACTTACAGATATATTTTAACATTGTCTGTAGTACATATTTTTAATGATAAAATGTACCCAAAAAACCCCAAAACATACAGTCATAAGTGCTGTGGTTCATTGTAACTCAAATACATTGTAAGTTGGGGACTTCCTGTATGTCACACATGTATACACAGTCACCCTATAATGTTATATCCTATTTTTCACTTGTCTTTACATAGTATACATGAGTATGTAAGTATTTTCCCATGTCATTAAGGGTCTTTAAATGCCTCCAGCTTTTGATGGCCCCCCAGCAGCGTGCCTCCATGGAGACAGCATTCGTACAGTCATGATGCAACGAGTTCCCATTTATACGGTTCCTGAACACTGGCAGTAAGCTTTAACTGAAACCAGTTAAGGTACATAGGGAAGTCTCCTCTATCTGTTATTCAGTGGGTTATCTGAAGCCCCATTGATATTATACAAAAATCGCAGGGTATTTATTCGATGCCAAAATGTGGCTGAGATTCTAGCACTGGCTGCAGTGCAAGCAAAATTTATGTATTTTAAAGAACAGCAAATAATGCAGGGAAGGGCAGATGCTAATTCTGAGGGTTCATATCAAATTTCTAAGTTAAAATGTACCAATGTATCATATCTTCATCTGGCCACAAGAGATCTGCCCAAAGGGTCAATGGAGCACACTGGAAAATCTGAGCTTAGTTCCAAATCAGTGTTTTATAATTATGGATTAAAAAAAAACAAAAAGTGCTTTTTGAAGGCCTGTTAAGTATATTTTGAAAAGTCAACTTACTAAGAAATTATTTTTAAAATAGATCTTTTCTGTTTGTTCAGGGGCATCGAATATCTTAAGTCCACAAAATTTTATGGAGATAAATAGTGCCTTTTGGTGAAACGTAGTCATAAAGCTAAACGCCTGTAAAGTATACAAAATGTATAATTTTTGGAGAAAATGTGAAATAAGCATCTCATAAAACACACCACGATACGGTAGAGGTTAGCTCTTTAATAATCCTACATGCCAAATTTCATCTCTAATATTTCTCCCCAAACTAATGCAAGCCCACTAAAACCCAAAAAACCAAACCCATTGCCGTCGAGTCGATTCTGACTCATAGTGACCCTGTAGAACAGAGGAGAGCTGCCCAACAGGGTTTCCAAGGTGCTGCTGGTGGATTTGAACTGCCGACTTTTTGACTACCAGCTGAGTTTTTAACTCAAAATTGCATAGAAAATTTATGATAGAAAAAGCCCCAGCACAGTTTCCCTGTTTTATAGGTGAAGAAGCCGAGGCTCAGACGGTAGTTTGTACATCAGCAGATGGCTCAGTTGGGGATTAGAATCTGGTTTTAACCAAGATTTTTCAAATATGGCCACTAAGACTCATAACACCTAAACGAATTTTAATATGTGACAAAATTTCACATAAAACAAGATTGTCCCAGTGCCTCTGATGTCTTTGAACTTAAATTCTCTGTGTTGGAGGTTTGGTGTTTCAGATAATTCAAGTTTCTTTGAACTTGATTTCATTACTCTTTCTCGTAATTCAATGATAAAGAGGAGTTAAATTTCAAAAGTGGAACAAAACATGTTTTGATTTCCAGATTACTGCTCTTTCTAACGAGCCAAATAATTACAAGTATACCCACAAAAATCCAAACTATTACATGAAATACGCTAATTTCAAGTGTTCTGAAACCTGCACATTCAGCATAATGATCTCTTGTGTCTGTATCCTATTTAACTGTTTCCAAACCATTTAACATGAATTATCTGTATTTATAGCCAAAATAATCTCGTAGGGCAGGCAAGAAGCAGGCAGAGGCAAACACTTAGAATCTCACCTAGGACTGCCACTCTCCTGTCATCTCAGAAGAGAATCTGATTTACAATAAAAAATAATACTATGGGCTATTTTACTCATTTGTACTGTGCTAAGGTTAATTTTTTCTTGGAGACAAAAGCACAACATTGAGCACTCTCCCATCAGCCTTGCTAAAGAAGTCAAGAGACAAGTCACGCCTGGTCTGTGGACCGTGGGGAGGTTGTGTGTTTAGGAGGAAAGTCTGTGAAAACGTTTGTTTTAAAAACACCGGATGAATCAGGGGAATACTACCTTCTGTATTCAGTTATGGAATAGGAAATAAATCCTGCATTAAGTGACGCATGTTTATGGAAAGAGTCCTCGAAAAGTAGCTAAGCACCTCCTTCATTTAGCTATGGAAAACAGAAGTAGTTGATCACAAATTTAGAGAAATAATGCAAGAAATCACAGTTACTTTTAGAAGGATTTTGCTGAGCTTTTTGTGGTCAAGCACTAGGCTGCTAACTGAAAGGTCGGCGGTTTGAACCCATCAGCCTCTCCACGGGAGAAAAGGTGCTGCAGTTGGCTTCCACAAAGATCTACAGCCTTGGAAACTCTATGGGGTAGTTCTACTCTTGTCCTATCGGGTCGCCATGAGTCAGCATCTGACTCTACCACAATGGGTTTGGTTTCTTTCTTTCTTTTTTTGTAATTTAAAAAGTGCTGACTAAAACCCACTGCCGTCAAGTTGATTCTGACTCTTGTGGCCCTATAGGACAGAGTAGAACTGCCCCATAGGGCTTCCAAGGAGCGCTTGATGGATTCGAACTGCCAACCTTTTGGTTAGCAGCCGTAGCTCTTAGCCACTATACCACCAGGGTTTCCAAAATGTTGACTAGAAGGGCTTAATTTAAAATAGACCTTAATTTCGTATCATTTTCAGTAAACATTTAATTGGTACAGATTTCCTTAAATTTGAATTTGACTTTTGAATTCAAACATTATTTGAAGAGTTTTCATAAGCACTATTTAAAGCAAATTGAATACATTTATCTCAGTTCTATATAAAAAAGCCGGTGATTACATTACAGCGTAAACTATGACTTTCTATTAAAAAGCTGGCAGAAGAATGGCATAGTAGTTTCAAAGCCTATTTACCTGAACATCAAGCTGCTTGATTATAATATATAATAGAGTACTTATGGGCCTAGTTTTTGAACAGTCTTTGAATCAGAAAATCAGGCATATTAAAACTTAACATTTGCTCTTAAAAGGAGTAAGCCAATAGTTGCTGGACAGGTGGCTACATTAAAGAATCTAGGCCAGTGTAAGAACACAGGTCTCACCACGAACAAACTGCCTTTGGGGAGGACAGAATCCTAAAACCCAACCCAGTGCCGTCAAGTCGATTCCAAGCTTCACTCTTTGTAGGCCTGTGAACCAAGTTAGTTTTTGACAGAATCCTACCCACCTGCAAAAGCTAACTTGGTTCACAGGCCTACAAAGAGTGAAGCTTCTCAAATAAAAAGTTATCTGAGAAAATTACATGATGCTTAGGATTATATCCAAACGATACAGATGTGTCTCCATCGTAAATCCTCCTGACTTTTAAATAATTATATATGTTTTACTGTTTTAATCGTGTTTCCTTACAAAAAGTCACTGCCAATGAATAAATGATTTATAACATGGCGAACACGAGATGTGGACTGTTTTCCTTACACTATTTCCACTGCCAATGTCTTACAGAGTTAACATTGAGGCATCAACTCCAATTTCAGTCTGATTCGTGCAAATGTACCCTCATCAGAAATTTCCAAATCAAATTTCCCAAAACAAGAAGAGGCTACGTTTGGAGGTTTTTTATTTTATCAACGTGGAAAACACAAATCCTACCTGGTCACAAGGAGAACAGCATTTATTTGCCATTTTCATCTGCAGAGAGATGGTAGAAAGGAGTCAGTATGACAAGCATATTAACGCCGTCATTTTTTAACCTAATTGGCAGCTGAAATTAATTAACAGCACAAGTGTCCCTGGGAACAAAGTTTCTTTTATGATGTATTTCTGATATGAAAAGCAAGCCAGAGTAAGTACAAACTTATGACAGCAATTCTCTCAAGAGGAAAAGCCTATGTTAGCATATTTAAGTTATTCTTTTTAGAATATCAACATTTTATGTAAGTAAAGTTCTAGGATGGCAGATGCTTAAATTTCAGTATCTGAGAAAACCAGGGAGAATGAGTTCTGCTTTACATAATTTTAGGAAATTATAATGATCACATTTCACATTTGTTCCTTTATTTAATTCTCCTAACGACCCTGTAAGGTCAATATTATTTTCAAAAATTTTACTGGTGATGAAACAGGGGCCCAGAAAAGCAGCGTGCCTAAGACTGCACAGTTGGTAAGTGGAGAAACTTGGTTACAAATCCACATTTCCGGTCTTAAACTGTCTGCAGGTTTCCAACTCTCTGTTCTGCCTCGTACACAAGGTGTGAAAATCACCTAGAACTGAAGGGCTCTTGTCATGTGCGTTTTTGCAAATGTCAATTTCTTCCTTCTATCCATCCAGATACCTTGGAATTCAAAATGTCAAATTTGAGACCTGAAATCTTAAGAGAAGATCTGGTGCTTTCTCACATAACTGAAGAAAGAAAGCTTCTGAGGGTCTATAGAACAGAAACCTAACAAATCGCTACTTCCCCAAATATTTTAGTCAACCTCTGTTTAGCAGCTATCGGGAACAATGCACGTATGAGGAAGAAGCGGGGTAGAGGGATGTGGCATGAACAGCAGGGTTCTACTGCAGAACGAATTCCTGCCTGGCCAGCTGCACACTGTGATGTCAAGGGCCCCCTTGTCCCAAGCTCTTCCAATCATAGACTGGTCACTGAAACAGAAGCAGGGGTAGGGATGCAAAGGTTGGGCAAATACTGGGAAGGAATGAGAACAAGAAAAATAGTCAAAAGCCAACTTTGGCTAAGGGGTAGCCCTTGCCTGAGCCTCCCATAGCTGAGATCAGTCGATTCATTGCCAACATTCTGTCTGAGCCAACACATTTGTTGCTTTAGCAAGCTTTATACACTACTGAGATTTTACTCCATGCACCCATCTCCTTTCGTTCGTTCTTTCTTTTTATTGTTTTCTTTTGACTTTGAACATCAAAACAGTTTACTCAAGAAAACACAGTATTTTTTCTTTCCTGTATTCCTGCAGTGAAAATTTGAGAAGTAGTGTTTTTGGTTATAGATCTTTATTTCATAGATTTTCATAATTCAGGAGAATGACATTCTTTAACCCAATTAGACATCCCTAAATAAAAATACAGCATGACATCAATGTATCTGGATAAAATATGTATAAAATATATACTCACAAATATTTTGTGTGTGGTGGGGGGGGGCAGTGGAAAGCAAGAGAGCAAACACTAGCTGCCAAGTATGCAAATGTCTGAGTTAGCCTGTACCCTCGTATTTGGAAACATTAAAGTGATTTAATTTTTAACTCTTTTTATTCAGAGGATAGATACGTTGAACCAAGTGTACACTCTTCTGTCTTACTATTGTAACCAATTGCTTTTCGGTTAATCATAAATAATAAAGATGCAAATTCTTTTTCACATATGAAAAAACAAAAGCTTAAGTGGTGGAAAATCTGTCTGCTTACATTTTGAAGCGTCAGATCACTGATATTGGCCGATACTGCTCTCAGCCAGTCAGCATTCTCCTGGGCTGTATAGAACTGAAGAATCCCAGTGCTGATCCCATCCAGAGCCAGCACCTCAAATGCATTCGACCTGCCAGGAGGAGAAAACAGTGGCACTGACCAAGGAGGTATGGCAGGGTTCATACAGCCTTAGCTGGCTTCGCAGATAGTGAGGAGAACAGAGAACAAGGTTGTAATCAGTAAGCGCTTCTGCTACAGTTATCCTTAGTATTGACCGATTATTCACTATCACAAAGCACAGCAGAAAATTGCAATCAAATACCTAACATGCTCTAGAGAGTATGTTAAACAGGTTTACTAAAATTAAGTTCAGAACTGTGAAACCCCTGTGGCCAAAAGCATTACTAATTCAATAAAAATATGAAACACAATCCACATAGGAAATAATTCTTGCTTGAGAAATTTTGGTGTTATTGTCTTACAGGAGCCTTAATAATTCTTTGAAAGCCTATTGATTATGATGTTTAAAGCTCTTCATACAATGATGATGGCGCAGATCAAGTATCATCATTATTCAGCATCGATGATATTTTATGACCAAAAAAGAAAAAACAAGCCTGTTGCCGTTGAGTTGATTTCAGCTCATATAGCGACCTTATACAACAGAATAGAACTGCCTCGTAGGGTTTCCAAGGAGCGGCTGGTGGATTCAAACTTCTGACCTTTTGGTTAGCAGCCTGAGCTCTTAGTCACTGCTCCACCAGGGTCCCATTTTATGACCATATATATTTTTGATTTAGAGTAGCGCTATTGATGAAGTTGGTTCTCTTCTTTTTTCATGCAAATCAAAACTAACATGGGAAATTATTCGTAACAGCAGAATAACTGTCTTTATTTCAGTAGTTCTTCCCTAGCATCCAAAGTCTTCTCAAAAGATAATCTATATAACTTTACAAAGAAGGAATACCATTTAAATTTCTGTTCATTTTTTAAGAAAATGTTTATTATTCCATGTAGCCTATACTTTCATAGTCTTAAACAGATAATTAAAAGACGAAAAACAGAGTAAAACAAACATTTTAAAAACAAGGTCCGTACTAAATTACATTTTAATCATCATTCAGATGCCATTTTAATCCACCATCTTGTTCTAGGTGGACAGATTTCAGAGAAGGCCTAGGAAATAGAGACATTATCAAACAATTCTTCATGTTCTTAAGCCCGATCCATCAGATGAGAGTTCCTTTGATTAAAAAATCTTGCCTTTTTAGAGGCAAATATCCCTGACTAGGAGTTATTCCCACCTTAATTTGAATTGTTTGAATTGGAACATAAGGTTGATTTACTTCTAGCGGATGTTTCTGCTTGGTGGAACATAAAGTGTGATAAATGAGATAATTTTCCAGCGCTTGTAACTTTCAGCAGACTAAGGTGAAGAGGGAGAGGATCGCGTCAAGTCAGAGGTGGCAGAAAGAAGCTGCCTCAATGTGAGGAAAAGGGCAAGATACTGCTTTTCTCTGCCTTGGCGCACACAGTTCTAAGTACTTCTTTCCACCCTGTCTCCTGGTGAACGTCTTAATCTTCATGGTTTATCATTTCTATTCATCTCTAAAATCTTAATCTTCATGGTTTATCATTTCTCCGTGATGCCTTCTTAGACTCTTCTGTGTCTCTGTTATAATGAATTTACCCCTTCTCTGTGCTGTATGGTACCATATAAAAAATTATGTTCTAGCTTTTATGGAGGCCATGAAAAGAACACTGGATTTAATTCTAAGTGTAATGGGAAGCCACTGGAGAACTGTGAGCACAGAAATGATATTATCTCAAATCTGTTATCGGAAACTTTCTGGCTGAGGAGTTGAGAATAGGCTAAAAGGGGCAGCAGAAAAACCAGGGAGTCAAATTAATAGCCTACTGCAATAATCCAGGTAACAAAAGTGATGCTTGCTGGAAATCAACTTAAGGCAGCAGCTGTTCTGAATTCGTAGAGCCAGCAGGATGTGAAGACTGATGGGACTCAGGGTGCAGGACGTTGAGCTGAACTGAAGCGTGGCTAACAACTTGAGTAATTTAGTACAACTAATGGGTTAGGAAAAAAAAAAAAATAGATCAATACAAATTCAGACTTTAGTCGTTCGATGGTAATACGCTAAGTTCTAGAATCCTAATAAGTGTGGTCCTCCCGTTTATTGGTCTTTGGCTGTGCCTGAGAGAAGAAATCCCCTCCTAAGGAATCCACCAAGGCCAAGTCCAATGATGGAGCCATGACTCATGGCCCCAGGAGTTTTCCTGCCTTGCTCATCATTTGGATATTTGAATGTTTGATGAACTACCAGGGGAATCATTTCAAGTCCCTTTATTGTTCTGCTAATTGCAAAGCATTTTTGACTCTTTAAAAATGCTGGGGCGGGGGGCTTTTGTTTTTTAATATGGTGCGATAGTCCACACAAATTAGGTGTTCAGTAAATATTGAAAGACTTACATATATCTATAGTCTAAGCTCTCATTAAGATAAAGGCTAATTAAAAAATTTGATTATTGTCATCATTTCTCAACTCTGTTAATGTTAATTTGTGTCAACCTTATACGAAATAAGATTGAGCTGAATTTCATGTTTAAAAATAAAAGGTAAATCAGTGAGGTTATCACTGGCAAACAGACAACTCCCATGACTTCCAGAAAACAGAATTCAGGAATTATTTTAAAGTACGTTTCCTATTGAATCACAGCACACAACAGAAAAGTACACAAATTATAAAGGTATAATTCAGTAAACACTCAAAAGTTAAATATGTGTGGTCAACTAACATCAGATCAAGAAACAGAACTTCAGAAGAACCCCGAAGTCCCCTCACGCTCTCCTCTCCCTCCATCTCACCTCTACCTCCACTAAGGGTGACAAATGGAGTTTTTAATTCTCATGAAATCCAGACTTCTGGACTCCATGGAGATTAGATGACCCACCCAAGCTTTCATCCTGAGGTGTTATTTGAACCTTGAGCCTTGAGAAAACTGGTTTCTAAAAGTCACCTTGAAGTCAATCAATGGACCAGGTTAAACTGTAAAGAGTGTTTTTCCTTAGGCATTGTGCTCTTTTAAAAGAATTATCTATGTGTAGTTTCAACACAAACTCCAAAGGTCAGACTAGTAGCTCTATCTTAGGGTAAAGCAGTAATTACCTGCATTATTCTTCAAGAAAATGTTGTACATCCACAAGGTACTATGTAGACACTATCACAATAAGCTGGGTATAAAAATCTTTGAAAGACTTTTCTTCTTTGGAACATTTTTGACTGTAGCATGTATTAAATAAATGTCAATCAATTTATAATATTGGCTTAATATGATTTTTGTTTTAACAAGAGTAAGTAAGCAGCGTGGTGTCTTCCAAGGCCATATATTAACTTTGTCTATTATTTGTCTGGAAACCCTGGTGGTGTAGTGGTTAAGTGTTACAGCTGCTAACCAATGGGTCGGCAGTTTGAATCCACCAGGTGCTCCTTGGAAACTCTATGGGGCAGTTCTACTCTGTCCTATAGGGTCGCTGTGAGTTGGAATCGACTCCACGGCACTGGGTTTGGTTTTGGTTTCAGATTATTTGTCTATATGCATATATTCCATATGTGCTTTTATATCTGGCTTCTTTCTCTCAACAATGTGTAAGATGCATCCAGGTTGCTGCACGTGATTATGCTTTATTTATTCTCATTGCTGTATACCTGTTTATTGCATAAATATATCCAAATTTATTTACACATTCTATTTTAGTGAACATTTGAGTTGTTTCTAGTTTTGAGCTAATACATCCGTCTCCATTTCTTTTGTTGAACGTATGAACACATTTCTTTTCAGTACAGGCCTAGAAATAAAATTCCTAGACCATAAGTTATGTATATTTTGAGCTAAACTGTTTCCAAGGTATTTTACTATAAGAATTTGAATTGATCCTTTTTCACCAACGGCATTGTGTGTCTTTTCACCTCAGCCATTCTGGTGCATATGTAGTGATATCTTGTGCTTTCAATTTGCATATCTCTGAAGATTAATTCAATAGAATGTTTTCTCATATATTTCTTAGCCATTTAACTATCTTCTCTTTTGAAGTGACCATTCAAATCTTTTCTCATTTTTCTATCTGGCTCTCTTCTACTTAGTGATTTGTACAGTTTTTAATATATTCTTCACTCGGGCTATTTGTTGGATATGTACATAGAAAACATTTTCTCTCACTCTGTGGCTTGTATTTTCACTCACTTACTGTCTTAGACCTCTATGTTGGTTTGTTAGGTTGGTTGGTAGATTTTTTTATAGGCCAGGTTTTTCTTCTCCAAAGCCAACTGACATTCCTCAGCTTCATGACCTAGATTGATTCTTCTGAACTTGGAGACCAACGGTTGGGAGCTGCTCTAGGTGTAGAGGAAATAAGGAGGAACAGGTGGACACAAAGAAAATCAGGGTGGAAGGAGCTGCGTGGAGATCTGCCCAGGGCCTTGAAAGGTAAAGTGGAGTAAAGAAGTTATATATGGTACTACTGTATCAAAAATGCTTAGCTAAATGTGTGAGAGGCCAGCATGAGGTAGCAGGAAGGTCACAGCTTTTGATCCAGGCTTGCCCTGTACTGGCAGTGTCTTCTTAGGCAAGTTACTTAAAGCTTCCTGATCCTCAGAATTGGCAATGTATATAACAGAGTATACATACTTTGCTAATTAAACATTTGAGGCACTCTTATATGATCAATACTGTAATTATAATTATAAAATAGGAGGTGAAGATGTTAAACAGTACATACACTGTATCTCCATTCTAACATTTGAGACACCATTTTACTTCTCCCCGATTCCAGATTTCTGGGTCCCTGGAGTTGGGATGACCCACTCAGGCCATTTGCCCTTCGGTGTCCTTTTGAACCTTGAGCCTTGAAAAAACTCGTTCCTAAAAGCCACTTTTGAGTCAAACAAGGGTCCTGACAAAGTAGTAAGATCGTTTTGCCTTGGGCATTGGCTATTTTGAAGAATTCAGTTAGTTTCGGGAAACAGAACCCAAGGGTCAGACTGGGAACTATGTTTAGGGTAAGCCAGTAATTATTTTCATCGTTCTTCAAGACAATGCTGTATGAAAATCCTTTCTGAGGACAAATTTGTTCATGAGTTCTGTTCCGACATTTTATTTCATGGCAATGCTGATAAGATCTGGCTTCAGAGTGTTTCGAGGTTCTCTTATCTTTGGAACATTTTTAACTCTCTAGTTGAAATGTGACTCCAATTTGCAAGTGGTATATTAAATAAACTTTAATCAATGTCTATTATTGGCTTAATATGATTTTCATTTTAACACATTTCATTATATTTTATGTTGAAAGGGGATGTTAAGTGGGGGAGAGAGATACAGACCTAGGCTACATCCATAACCATTAATTATTTGCATGGTCTTGAGAAAGGCACTTTGGTTTTCACCAGTAAAGCAATGAATGGATTTAGAGCCCTAGAGGCTCACGGTACATGAACAGGATACAGAGAGTTGTGTTCTACAATGAAAAGGGATACAGTCTTAGCCAGAGGACCTGTTTCGGTCCCAAAACATTTGTTTTAGCTACATGAGACAAGCTAGACACCTAGCTACTGAGATTTGTTTTCTGCACCTATATGAGGTGTTTCAAAATGCCAGTTCCACCACAAAACAGAAACATGGTGAGAAACAAATGGGATAATGTAAACAAAGTTATTTATAAGCCCACAGATATTATCCAAACATTATTCTTAAATACTCAGTACAGTTAGTTGCAAAGAAAGCTACAGAAATTAAACACTGCACGAACAACAACAACAACAAAAAACTCACTGTGGTCGAGTTGATTCCAACTCATAGTGACCCTAAAGGACAGAGCAGAACTGCCCTACAGGATTTCCAAGGAGTGCCTGGTGGATTCCAACTGCAGACCTTTTGAAATATGGTGAGATTTATAAATGAGTTTTTTAAAATATGGTGAGATTTATAAGCTGTGGGCTTATAAATAACTTGGTTTACATTATCCCATTTGTTTCTCATCATATTTCTCTTAGCCACTACATCACCAGGGTTTCCACTGTGTGAACAGAAATGGTTAAAGTTGTTGATATTAATGGAGGTAACAGATACCAACATACTTTAAATAGTAAGAAAAGAAAATTCAAGATTTGGTTTATTATTACAACAATAATATTAGCGTTAATTAGGCAAGCTATTTTCATGCATGTCTAATTGCTAGATGACCATTAATATCTTTCAGATTAATTGTGAGGTTTATGTTTTCTCAGTATGTTTCTCACTTATGCAGTGTTTTTAGGTTTGCCTATAAAATCCGTCTCTACTGCGCTGAGGTGGAATTTGGCCTCAGGATTCTATACAATCATAGCATCTGCTCAGGCTTTTCCGCTGCTTATTGATATAGTCAAGGTCATTATCAAAGCTGAAAATCCCAGAATATCCATTGCTCATATCCCAGCATGCTCTTTGACGATCATATGCTAGATTTAAAAAACCAGCAATAAAATCTATACTAAGCTAAAGGCAGTGTGCTGAGTGCCTGTGAATCCCCCAAAGAGAAAACAAGCAAAATCCTGGATATTTGCTATAAACAGAAAATCAAGAATTGACCATTAATACTTTTGAAAAACTTATCCCTTTTCCATGGATTTCTCAAGCCCTTAGGGAATTTTTGAATTCCAAAGACAAAATTGAGAACATAGTCTCATACTACTAGACAGTGAATTGATTCACAGTTTTCGATTAAGGGGAATATTTTTTTTTCCAATTAAGTTCAAAATACACATAATTTAATAAAACATTAAGGAATTGAAAAGTAAGCTTTTATTTCTGTACTTCATTTGGAGGAAAAAGAAACTGTATGGGCTCTTATTCTTCCCGTGCCCTCTTAAATCCATCCTCTCTCCTTCTCCTTTCTGCTTGGTGCCCCAACTGGTTTATGACTGGGTTCAGACAATGTGGCGAGGTGCTGTTACTCTACCTATGGCCTAGCTCCTAAGGGGGGGCCATTTCTACAGTAACTGCTCTCACTTGGTTCCAGTAGCATTCCTCGTCATTCCCCTCCTCTTGCTCCTGCAGGCAGAGTTCTTTGTAAGCTTTACCATGCCCGACAGGTCCCTTAATCCTGCCCAAAGCCAAAACAACAACAAGAAACCAGACCAGGTGCCATGGAGTCAATTCTGACTCCTGGTGACCCCTCACCCCCATGTGTGTCTGAGTAGTACTGTGCTCCATTAGGGTTGCCAATGGCTAATGCACCTCTGTTGTCTTTGTTTACCTTTAAGCCTACATGTTTTGGAAGCTGAGGGACAGAGAGTGTGTGTGTGTATTTTAGCTCATGATTGACAGTTATGAGCATTCACAAGACAAAAATGAGAGAGAAAATATGTGTATTTCTCAGAATTTGAAAAATCTTCAAATTGTTGTTCTCATACTACAACTCAAAATTTTCTCCGCAGTGCAGATATTTTTTTAGTATAAGCCAGAAAGTACTTTCTTGTTAACTTCCCTATTATTCAGTAGCATTTATAAGTATTTCATATTAAATATTAACAAAGTGCTCCAATTTAAATTCAGACACCATCCTCCATGTATGCAGTTTGTTTATTAAAAAGTCATTATTGCCAGAAAATTGATGGTACAAATCAAGTGTTCACTTCAGACAGACAAAATTTCAGCAGGTCCAGAAAAGAAAGATTATTTCTCCTTTGTGGTGACTAAAAGAGGAACTTAACATCTTCCTTCCGCCCCTTCTTATTGCCTTCATGAAGCAGGGTGTGTGTGTTCCTTCCTCCTCACCCTTCAAGGAAAGGCACTTGAGAGATATGAAAGGCAGAGGACTTCATCCAGGGCATGTCAAAGCCAGATTAGGATGGCCAGTCATCTCTAAATGCAACCCCATTGATACAGAGAGGAAATGAAACAAACCCTCAAGGGATACAAAGAACACTCATCATGTTATTTTTGTTTGATCATTGTATTTCTGTTTGTTGTTTTCTACCTGTTTTTCCTCTAGAACTATAGCTTTATGGGAGCATGTATTTGCTGTGCTTGGTTCACCATTCCACGCAGCTAAAACAGTACCTGGCACATAGTAGGTGTGCAAAATAGTTGTCGCATGAATAAGCGGTTGAGGAAATCCAGTATACCTTCTAAATGCCAGAGTTTGTCATTTGAATGGCAGAGTTTCCATTTCCCAATTGCCCGCTGCCGGCTAATACCTGAATTATTCTGCTCCCTAATCTCAGCCGTGGGGTCTGGTTTCCTCATCTAAAAATAGGTATAATTCAGGGCCCACATCACTGAATCATGAAAAAGAAACTGAGATAAGGTATATAAAATGATTATCTGGAGTATATTAGGCACACAATTATTTTAATTATCCTTTTTTTCTTTGGTGGGGGTGGTTTAGTCATGAAGGCACTGATATTGCATTGAGTAGTTTGTGCTTCTTTTAACATCTATGTTACCTGGAATGTTACAGGTCTAATAGGAAAGGCATTCAGGATACATGGACTATAATGACAGTAATTAGGACAGCAGCAACAACAAAAATAAAAGCTAAAAAAAAAAAAGATTATTATATTTTAGGGGCTTACATTGTGTCAGACACTATTCCAAGTAATTTACATTTTTAATTTAGTTCATACTTACAGAAATCTTGTGAAATAGCTATTATTATTTCTGTTTCCCAAAGTGAAGACAAAGGCATCAAGAGATTACGGAACCTGATCCAGGTTTGACAGCTAAGGGGTGGAGCCTGGATTTAAATGCAGCAATCTATACCCCATAAAACCCATTGCCACTGAGTCATTCCGACTCATAGCAACCCTATAGGACAGAGTAGAACTGCCCCCTAGGATTTCCAAGGAGCACCCGGTAGATTTGAACTGACAACTTTTTGGTTAGCAGATGAGCTCTGAAAATGAAATCATCATTTATATTTTGGTCCACCAAAAAACCAAACCTGTTGCTGTCGAGTTGATGCCGACTCATAGTGACCCCATAGGACAGAGTAGAACTGCCCCATAGGGTTTCCAAGGAGCGCCTGGTGGATTTGAACTGATTACTTGTTGTTTAGCAGCCATAGCTCTTAACCACTATGCCACCAGGGTTTCCATCTTTTAGTTCAGTAAAGCACAAATAGTTGGTTCCTGGGTTAAAGTCCTCCTTCTCTCTTACTCATGTCTAAAGAAGCCCAACTTTTTGGCCTAAACCACTCAAAGTAGGCACTTCTACTCACAAGGCAAAAAATCTCATTAACTGCTATCATAGCAGAAACTTGTACCCATGGCATTTTTCATCCACATGAGTACCTCACACACACAATTATTCCCTAATCTACTCCGCTTCAGTGCAAGCCTTTTCTGCTCTGTAAATCTTCCGTGAACACTTCAACCCCCTAACGTTAAAGACTGCAGTACGAATTTCTTCTGATTCCTTACTGCACTTATTATCTACATTTCCGTATGTTTAATATGTTGACCAGGATGCTATAACATAATATGTATATATTTATCCAAGTAATCTTTGCTTTCTTCTATCATTCCAAGTAATAAAACCAGAGAATTAAGATAGAATATCTAAACTGCCAATATCCCTGGCCAAAAAATCAAGCAGTGAACACTAGCAAGTAAATATCAAATAAAGCATGGATAGAAAATTGCATATTCTGACTGCAATAAAATAGCAACCAGCACACTCAAGTCAGATGCTAAATGAGCTCCTGTGCCCTGATTCTCATCCCCCATAAACCCACTGCTGTCTGGTTGATTCCCACTCATAGCGACCCTATAGACCTACTCCACAGTGTTTCCAAGGAGCAGCTGGTGGATTCAAACTGCCCACCTTTTGGTTAGCAGCCAAGCTCTTAACCACTGTGCCACTAGGGCTCCTCATCACTCATGAGCTCATTAACACCAAAACTAAACCAGTTACCCCTGAGTTGACCGTGACTCATGTTGACCCCATGCGTGCTGAGTAAAATTCTTCTGCTGGGTTTTCAAGGCTGTGACTTTTCAGAAGCAGGCTGTGAAGTCTTTCTTCCCAGGTGCCTCTGAGTGGGTTCGGACCACCAGCCTTTCAGTTAGTAGCCAAGTTCTTGACTGTCTCTGCCACCCAGGGCTCCTGAGGCTCACTAATTTTTCCTAGAACAAGGTGGGGTAAGGATCAGAAAGACAGTAGTAATTCTGAGATCACATATATGTGAAAACTTAAGGGCTTGTTGCTAAAATAGAAGTATTCAGCATACTCACTTCGAATTTGAGCTCAGGTTCCTGATACGCCAGTAACAGAACAAAAGAAATTAAGCTAATTGGCCTCCTATAAGCTAACTCGGCGGAATCGACTCGACGGCACTGGGTTTAAGCTAACTTGGGAGAATTCTAGAAGAAGGCATGGGACCAGAAGTCCCCACCAGGGATGGCTAAACAAAAACCAACTGAAACAAGAGTAAAGATGGCATTTCATTCTAAGTTCTTTGTTCCTCACCAGAGCCCCTATTTTATAAAAATCAATATTATTTTTTAAGAAAGCATATGAAGTGTGAGGTGGGGAAGAGCTCCCACTTGTTTTAATCCTAACAGTCAATGGCTGTTAAGGCCCCGGCTAGCTCTGAAACACTGTGATTTCATATCTCCACAGAGGCGTCTCTTCTTATGTTGTGGAGAGCATGAAATTGACTGTGTGAGAGAAATTCATGTATGTCCTAAGACACTATCCTTAGAAGGGTGAGACACAGAGAAGTGTGAAGACCACGCCCTAAGAATCAGAAAGGCCTAGATTTTAAAGGTACTGAAACTCCTTAGCTATGTGACTTGGGCAAACCATTTAAGCTCTCTTGGTAAAAATGGCTAAGTGTTTGGCTGCTAACTGAAAGGTTGGTGCTGTTCATCCCGAGGTACCGCAAAAGAAAGGCCTGGAGATCTACCTCGAAAAAATTAGCCACTGAAAGCCCTAGGAGCACAGTTCTACTCTGATACACATGGGGTCATCATTAGTCAGAATCAACTCAATGGCAACTGGTTAGCTGGTTTCTTTGTTGTTGTTTGTAGTCTCTTTTCCTCATTTCAAAATGGGGTATAGAACTGTATACGGCAGAGCGTTGTTTGAGGCAAAACAAAGAGTGAAGCGTGCACCCATTGCCTGGAACACAGTAGAACCTTAATAAATAGTAGCAACAGTGTTAGTAGTAGTGCTAGAATTATCATTGTCTGTAGGTATAAAAAGGAGCCCTGGTGGCACAGCGCTTAAAGCGCTCGGCGGCTAACCAAAAGGCCAGCGGTTCAAAATGGAAACCTAAGAGTTGGTTTCATTCCTGGAGATTCCCTGCCTGCTCCACAGTCACACGGGCCTGCTGAGCTGATGTGAAAAATGCCAGGGGGAGATAAATGGGAACCCAAGTTCTTCCTGAACAGTGTGAGAGTTCAAAGACTGTCTTTCACAACTTTCTGTCACGTGTAAATAATGCTTTTAATACATATTAAAACTGTAGACTCTCCCTCTGAAAGAAAGAGAACTCTCATCAGAAACAGAAAGTTACAGGGATTAACGATTTTTTTTTTGTCTCCCCCAACTAGCCTGTGAGCTCTTTAAAGCACAGGCCAGATCTTACTCCTCTATGATCTCTCCTGTTTTCCTAATTTCTTCTCACTGAGTAGATGCTCAATTCTTGCTTCCTCAATAAATGCCTTTTTAAAAAGAGTTATCTCCTTGTAGCTAGGAGGTATTTTGTATGCTATTTATATTTTTTAAGAGCAACAAAAACAATACGCACAAAATCTCTGCTAGTGATGATGAAGTAGCCCTACAAAAAATCTACGTTTATTCAGAGTGGAGAGTTTTGACGTTATTAAATGTATGAGGACAAGGATAATGCTAGCGTTTTAGGCAGAGGGCAGGTGTGGGTTGCTCGTTTTTCGTCCTGGGAAATAAAGCTGCTGTATTTGTTAGAAATACATGGAAAGCATGTTTAATGATCTTGATTATGTTCTTTAACTCTTCGTATTTGAACACACAATCGTAAATATTAAAATGTGACATTTACATAATGACAAATTTATTTTTAACAAATTCAAAGTACTTGAAATCTAGAACCAAGGAATATATTTATTGTCTCTAAAAAATAAAACAAATTCCAAAAGATTCCTACATGGCTAAATTCAGAGACTGCTAATTTTCAAATTTTTTTTTTTTAACAGTGGAACTTGCAATTTCATCCCGTAGCTAAAGAAAGGTATAACAAAAGCGTTGCATCTGCCACTAAATTTTCTTAAAGCGCTTGGTAGTAGTGTCCTAAAAAGCTGGCTTCAGAATTTCTTTCAGATCTATGTAAGTCAGTGAATAACATACTTCTGTGTTCAAGAGGATATTAATACATCCTTACAGGCTTTTGCTTGCATTAAGCAAACCTTCTAAATCCCTAGACAGCTTTTCCAACGTTACTAACAGTGGTCATTTCTAATAGAAGCAGCTGCTGAACCAGCATTTAATTTTAGCTGGTACCACGGGAAGGTAAACATTACACACTGTTCTACTTCTATATCTTCCTCTGATTTAACTACCATGAGAAGACGGGCTGCATGAATTTCCTGAAATGGTACAATCTACACTAGGGAATGTTCTAAGTAACACTTCTTTCTTTGAAAAATATGCATTTTATTCACACAACCTTTCAAACTCCCCAGTGCTGATTTAACCTTTGTTTTCAAAAATTTAAATCCATATTCCTAATGATAGAATTCACACAAATGTCATCTAAGTAAGCTACCTGTTAGGCCATCTTAAAGGCAACCTAATCAACAGAACGGTTAAAATAGTAGTTTGGTGGATAAATGCATTGGTCAACAGACTTGTTTACTGACTTTTCAATTTTCAGTTTAATTTGCATGACAAGTTGTTTTAAAAAAATGTACCATTTTCTCATTTACTTTAGAGGAAGTTTAAGAACTTAAGAGAGAACACGTACATTTCTACATTGTTTAGGGTGTAAAATTATTGTGGTGAATGGGATATTTGTAAAATATTTCAAAAGACCTAAAATGCTTTAACCTTATTATCCATTAATTCTACTTCATAATTTATTCTAATGAAATAAGCAGATATATGAACACAATTTAATAGGACAATAAAGAATTCTTAAGAATATTTGTTAAAGGCACCTTTGTGGTCCCATAATATGAGAACAGCAGGAAGACATATACCATACACATGCAATTGGGGTACTCCAAAACTCATGCTCACATTAAAATCTTGATATCTATACATTTATCAATAATACTGTATCTTTGCAGAGAAAGACTAGACATATCTCAGAATTGAAAGGACACTTGTATCTCAAGATAGTACTGTTTACATTTTTAACGCATTTTATATTTTTAACAATTTTCAGAATTAACATTTTAATTTGTGTGCATATACACATATGTATATGTATAATACACATATATGTATAAATGTATGTATGTATATATATACACACATATACATATAGACTTACAAAAAAAAAAAACCCATTGCCATTGAGTTGATTTTGACTCATAGCAACCATACAGGACAGAGTAGAACTGCCCCATAGGGTTTCCAAGGAGCGGGTGGTGGATTTGAACTGCTGACCTTTTGGTTAACAGCCAAGCTCTTAACCACTGTGCTACCAGGGCTCCATGTATATATATGAGGGTAGTGGTGGTTCAAGGTCCCTAGGTGGCACAGTTTGTGCTCGACTGCTAACCTAAAGGTTGATGGTTTGACCCAACCAGTGGCACCATGGAAGAAAAGCCCGGAGATCTACTTCCATTAAGATTACCGCAGAGAAAACTCTGTGGAGTAATTCTGCTCTGTAACACCTGGGGTCACCACGAGTTGAAATCAACTCAATGGCAACTACCAACTGGGTCAGTGGATTCAGTTCCTGGCCGATGTCTCTCGAGCACAGCCACCACTCAACTGGCAGTGGCGGCTTGTGTGCTGCTATGATGCTGAACAGGTTTCAGTGAAGCTACCAGCCTAAGAGGAACAAAGAAGAAGGGCCTGGAGTTCTACTTCTGGAAAGCTCTATGGATCACAAGGGTCTGATCCACAATGGGATGGTGTGGGAACTGGGCAGTGTTTTGTTCTATTGTGCCCAGGGTTGCCATGAGTTGGGAGCTGCCTTGACAGCCGCTAACAACATATATACATGTATATATAGACCTTATATAGGACAGAGTAGAACTGCCCCATAGAGTTGCTAAGGAGCGCCTGGTGGATTTGAACTGCCGACCTTTTGGTTAGCAGCCATAGCTCTTAACCACTATGCCACCAGGGTTTCTATATATGTGTACATATATATATAAAACATAAAAGATTGAAATCACCAAACACCCAAATGCTCATCACTTTGTTCATCACCACCTGTCAAATATTAAGCTTTCTTTAATGGCTGTCTGCTTCTTCCAGAAGCCTTTCCCTAATAACAGCCAGTACTCTTCAAGTACTTATAATCCTTCTCTCCTTTTGAACACTAAAATACTTTATAGCTTTGGATCCCCAAATATTATATTTATAATTAAATTATTTGTTTGCTAGAATATAAACTCATAGGTAATATCAAAACCCACTGCCATCGAGTTGATTCCAACTCACAGCAACCCTATAGGAAAAAGTAGAACTGCCTCATAGTGCTTACAAGGCTGTAAATCCTTATGGAAGCAGACCGCCACGTCTTTCTCCCACAGAGCAGCTCGTGGGTCCGAACCTTCAATCTTTCAGTTAGTAGCTGAGCCCTTTAACCACTGCACCACCAGGGCTCCTTTCTTAGATGACAGTAAGCAGTTACTTCCACTGTACCATGTGGTACTAAATTGCAATCAGGAAATATTTCACCCCAAATTCCATCGGTTACATTCAATCTTCACAAGTCCTTCAGAGTAGAAGTTAGATAGAAACTCGGATTAAAAAATAACAGAAAAAATAACGATTTTTTACAGATAAAGATTTTGGATTTGTATAGAGTTGCCCCGGAATGCAATTCAGCACTATTCATTGGTCTCAACCGTTGATTCATTTTGTGAGTCCTTGAAGATTAACGAGAAAGCCAGGGGAGTCACCATGAGTGTTATCTTGGGATTGGGAACCAGAAAACGTAGTGATGGCGCATGGTTATAGTGAAATGTTGTTGTTGTTTTTAGGTGCCATCGAGTCACTTCTGACTCACAGTAACCCTATATACAACAGAAGGAAACACTGCCCAGTCCTGTGCCATCCTCACAATCGTTATGCTTCAGCCCATTGTTGCAGCCACTGTGTCAATCCATCTCATTGAGGGTCTTCCTCTTCTTTGCTGACCCTCTACTTTATCAAGCATGATATTCTTCTCCAGGGACTAGTCCCTCCTGATAAGATGTCCAAAGTCCGTGTGAGATGGAGTCTTGCCATCCTTACTTCTAATGAGCATTCTGGCTGTACTTCTTCTAAGACAGATCTGTTTGTTCTTCTGGTAGTCCATGGTATATTCAGTATTCTTCCGTAATGCTGTAATTCAAAGGCATCAATTCTTCTTTGGTTTTCCTTGCTCAATGTCCAATTTTCACATGCATATGAGGCAAATGAAAATATCATGGCTTGGGTCAGACATACCTTAGTCCTCAAGGTGACATCTTTGTTTTTTAACATTTTAAAGAGGTCTTTTGTAGCCGATTTGCCCAACGAAAAACATCATTTGATTTCTTGACTGCTGCTTCCATGGGTGTGGATCGTGATTCTGAGTAAAACGAAATCCTTGACGACATCATTTTTTTCTCCATTTATCATGATGTTGCTTATTGCTCCAGTTGTCAGGATTTTTGTTTTCTTTATGCTGAGATGGAATCCGTATTGAAGACTGTAGCCTTTGATCTTCATCAGTAAGTGCTTCAAGTCCTCTTTGCTTTCAGAAAGCAACAGTGAAATAGGGAGCCTGAAAAGTTCTTTGAAAATGATGAAATGAAACTGTACCAAATATATGAATAATAGTAACGGCCATGAGCACAAAAATGGACTGTAGACCATGCGGAAGCATACACTAGGACTACATGTTTGTGCTCTCAGGTGCCAAAGATTACCAAGACCAGCATCATACTCAGATTAGAAAAACCATTCTCTGGACTCTTGTATTTTTCTACTTCATTTGGCTATTTGCACGTGAATAGTCTTCACAGTATTGTCTTCGGCCACGTGGTGCTTACATTCTACCTTCTAAGAGTCATTCGTCAATGTTTTCTAGTTAACTGCATGCTACTGATTTTATGGAAGCGCAAAACTCAGTAAAAGAAGAATCTCAGGAGAGTATAAAGCACAAGAATATAAAATTCCATAAAAACCATACCTCACCACTTTCTCTTATTTCTGCTTTTTTGACTTCTGAATCCAAAACAGGTCAATAAAGTCCAAAATAATTCTGTTTTTTAAAAACCTTCTATGAAAATCTTTAAACTTACACAACTAGTAAATTAGCTGGGGCAAGAGGAGAGAATAACACATATATCCCTAACAATGATCATTAATGAAAAAATAGCCAGTTAGCATTTATTGAATACTTGCTTTATAATAAGCACTGCAAAATACGTTGTAAGTTGTACCAATTTTGATCATCAGAATAATAATCTAGAGAAGGTCTTAGCATTATAACCATTTTACAGATAAGGAAACTGAGGAACAGAGATATTAATCAATTTATCCAAAGTCACAAGGCTCAAAAATGCAAAGGCACACAAGCACTCACACATAACAAAATTAAAGCAAACGAACATAAATAAATAACTTGGGTCTCTCAAACTAAATCCTAAGTTATTAACTATAACATTTGCTGGTTCCTGAAAATTTTAAGAAGCTCTTTTATATATTAAAACTAAATGGATTGTGGCATTCACCCCATATCTGACAATATATTTTAAATATATATCTGTATTTAATATAATTATATCCATTGAAACAGTTCTGGGATTTTATTAACAGAACCATTCTTTTGAATTTTGAACTCTCATTGCTTGTATTTTTTATCCTAGAATAGAAATCTTGCATTTGATATGAGAGCTGGAGAAAAAAGCAATCTGCTCACTTTGAGAGTCAACCAAAGCTTTGACACCAGGTCAAGTCCTAGGTAAATGTAAAAATCTCTACGCCAGTCAATTACCCCGACAGGAGAATATCTGCCTTCTTAGATGTGATTAAAAATAAGATATGGAGAAAACCATGACTGAATTCTGCAACATACCATTTGAGGACCCTGCTATGACCTTCTCCTCACAAACTAGCAGCTATTTTGCATCAGAAAGATTTTGAGAACCCCTTTGATGATGAGCCTTGGGAAGAAAAAGCGAAGCAGAGGGTCTGAGGGTCCTGGAGTAAGTATAGAGTGGGTACCAAGGACAAGGAGGTAGTCATTTTGTCTGAGGAAGCAGAGACATGAAATGGTGGCACCCGAGGAAAAGGCACCAAGCCTGGACAAAGTCATAGTGGCAGGGCTGCATGTGAGGCAGAGGCAGGAATAACCAACACAAAACCCAGTTTTTGAAATGTTATACCTCAGAAGTAATTAGAAAGGCAGCTTAATAGGTAAAATGGGGATTTCCCCGTCAACACTTACCCCCCAAGACTTGGGTCACTATCTAAGGAGCAAGATAAAGGTACCAAGGTCATGGCACACCCTGGAGACTCAGGTTTCCACCCTACAGCCTACTAAAGTCCTTCCTTTTCCTTTCTCAGCCAAGATACTCACTCATGTCAGGGTCCTCCCTACTCTGTGATTGATCTGGCTGGATAAGAGTTACATTACTAAGGTTTCTCTCCTTTTAGTAGTATGAAAACTTCTGTCACTTTACTTCATTTTATTTTAACGATAAGAAAGCTGGGAAACTGAGGGCAGAGATTCACGATAAAATGGCTGATAACTAGTGTTGAGAGACTCAGAGTAGGAGCAGCAATGAGTGGTGATCTAAGGGCTGCTGGGGATGACAGAGATAAAAGATATTTAACAGGGCAACAGGCAATGCAGGCAGATGCTCTTGGGAAGAGGGGCAGGCACATGGCTGTGTTTCTTTCCTATACAATTATTCAATTCTTCCAACTTTCAAATCCCTTCCTATTCATTTTCATTTCAAACTCGTAGAGCGTATGAAATCTCCAGACACAAAGGAAAGGAAAATCAATTTAACATTCAAAGGCGAAGACTCGTGATGAATTTATCTTGCTTGGATAAGAAGAAAACATCTTCATGTCCTAAAGCCGAGACTTCACAGGATCTATCAGTAGCAGGCAGGGCACTAATTACTACCTTAGAGTCAAAATGAATGATCCCTAGAGATAAAAATAAAAGATACTACAGTGAGAAATTGCCATTTGATCGACTAAAAGAGAGAATGAGAGAGGGAGGGGAATAAAAACAAATGTTTTCCTGAGACAGCATCATACCGTACTGACAAGGGCATACTCCCAAGAGAAAGTATAACGCTGTGTAGAAAAGGAGAGCCACACAAATGAATGAAGTGTCACTATTGGTACTGTTTACATCAATTACTACTCAAGAGCTTTCTTGAATTCCCAGAAAGGAAGAAAAATGTGGTTATTATCTCAATCAGGGAGCTGCTTTTTGGAGTTGCTTTACATGTTTGTTGAATAGGGGGGTGTTGGTTAACTAATTTCTATTTGTAAATCAGCAACTTATGTTCTATAGTAACATAAACCTAGGAAAGTTACATAAGAGTACTCATTAAACAAGTCAGCAGTGGATAACTTCATTGAGGCAATTCTTTGTGATTTCCACAGGGGTTTGTGGATACTGGAAAGACTGTAACACACCAATTCATTTAAGTGTCTATTGAATGGAGAAGCCTTGAGCTTGTGTTGTGTTGTTTTAGCTTCTTGAACTGTTTAACTGCCCTTCTTTGGGGATAATCACTCAAATCTGAATTCCTTCCTTCCTTCTGTTATTGTTCGCAGCAGGTGAGTTCACCCCAACTCATGGTGACCCCATCACAACAGACCCCACGCAAACACTGCCCGGTCTTGCACAATCCTTTAGTCATCCCAGCTGCACATACAAAAACTGCTGTCCTCTGACATCTGGGAAACCCTGGTGGCATAGTGGTTAAGAGCTACAGCTGCTAACCAAAAGGTCAGCAGTTCCAATCCACGAGGTACTCCTCGGAAACCCTATGGGCAGTTCTACTCCGTCCTATAGGGTCATTATGAGTCGGAATCGACTTGACGGCAGTGGGTTTGTTTTTTGGTTTTGCTGACATCTGTGCAGTATACTTCACTGAGCCTTCAAACCTACAAGTTTTACTTCAGCTTATCGTCATAAACCTACCTTATGAAGTAGTATTTATATCATCCCCGGTCCTACTTGCTTAAACAGAGGAGAAAACAGACAAAGAGAGCCTCAACGTCTCATCAAAGTCACAAGGCCCTTAAAAAGTAAAGGTGGAACTAGCAATCTTTAGTTCCAAAACCAGCACTCCTTGTTTTATACCATCTGCCTCCCCAGAGGTGAAGGAGTTTTTCTAAGGTCTCAGAGAGTAGCATGCTTTATATTTTTTCCTAAGGCTATTTCATAAAGTGTCTCCATTGTTAAAATGAATATGGATATTTTGCAAGCACACACATTTCTCTTGTTCTTAACAATGTTCTCTATTATTTTATGCTCTAAAATACAAATAAAATATGAGCAGGTACCTAGGCTCAAATCCAGGTCCCTCGATTCCTACTCATTGCTCTTTTAATGGGACCACTTGAAAGTACAACTGACCATAACAGTCCAAGGCTAACTATACTTTAAAGGGCAAATTCCTGAGACTTATTTGAACACATGCTATTATGTGCTTGCCAGGGTGAAAACTGTGCTGAGTAATTGCAGTAAGCAGAATTCTAAGACGGTTCTCAAAACTTCCAGCCGCTGGTATACACATCTTTTCTCCCAGGTACTCAGTGAAATTCAAATCTAAGTGAAGCTGTAAAGGGGTTTTGCAAACGTAATAAAAGCCTCAAATCCGTTGATCTTAAATTAGGGAGACTATCCAGGAGGCCCTGATTCTAATCACGAGAGCCCTTTAAGGCTTGGTCTAGAGGTAAAAGATGAAGGAAGTCAGAGACTCAAAGTTCAAGGGGGATTTAATGCCTGAGAAGTTATCTACTTCTGGCTTAAAGGTGGAGGGGACATGTGGGAGGAAATGCATAGGCCTCAAGTAGATGATAGGGGCACCCAGTTGATAGCTTACACGGTTCTACAACTGCAAAGAACTGAATTCTGCCAACAACCTGAATGAGCTCTGAGGAGGTTCCCAGCCTCAGATGAGAGTGGAGACCTTGATTTTAGCCCTGTAAAATCCTGAGCCAAGAACCTAGTCAGACCATCCCAGACCCTTGACCCACAGAACCTGTGAGATAATATGTGAAGGTTTAAACCACTAAATTTTGCCATAATTTGTTACACAGCAATAGAAAACTAATATAACAATGTTGATAGCTGACGACTCATAGAGACCCTATGTACCATGCTCACAATCATCGTTATGCTTAGCCCACTGTTGTAGCCTCTGTTTCAATCCATGTCTTTGAGGGTCTTCCTTTTTCCACTGACCCTGCACTTTACCAAGCATGATGTCCTTCTCCAGGGACTGATTCTTCCTGGCAACATGTCCAAAGAATGTGAGATGAAGTATAGCCATCTTGCTTCTAAGGAGCATTCTGGTGTACTTCTTGCAAGACAGATTTGTTCTTTCTTTTGGCAGTCCATGGTATATTCAATATTCTTTGCCAACACCACAATTCAAAGGAGTCATCTCTTCTTTGGTCTTCCTTATTCATTGTCCAGCTTTCGCATGCATATTATGCAATTGAAAATACCATGGCTTAGGTCAGGTGCACCTTAGTCTTCAAGATGACATCTTTGCTTTTCAGCACTTTAAAGAGGTCCTTTGTAGCAGATTTGCCCAATGCAATGTGTCCTTTGATTTCTTGACTGATGCTTCCATGGCTGTTGATTGTGGATCCATGTAAACTGAAATCCTTGAATTCAATCTTTTCTCCAATTATCAGGATGTTGCTTATTGGTCCAGTCGTGAGGATTTTTGTTTTCTTTATGTTGAGGTGCAATCCATACTGAAGATCGTGGTCTTTGATTTTCATCAGTAAGTGCTTCAAGTCCTCTTCACTTTCAGCAAGCAAGGTTGTGTCATCTCCATAACCCAGGTTGTTAATGAGTCTTCCTCCAATCCTGATGTCCCATTCTTCTTCATATAGTCCAGCTTCTCGGATTATCTGCACAGCATACAGACTGAATAGGTATGGTGAAAGGATACGACCCTGACACACACCTTTCCTGACTTTAAACCATGAAGTATCCCCTTGTTCTGTTCAAATGGCTACCTCTTAATCTATGTATAGGTTCCTCTTGAGCACAATTAAGTGTTCTGGAATTCCCAGACTTCACAGTGTTATCCATAGTTTGTTATGATCCACACAGTCGAATGCCTTTGCACAGTCAATAAAACACACGTAAACATCCTTCTGCTATTCTCTGCTTTCAGCCAGGATCCATTTGATATTAGCAATGACATCCCTGGTTCCATGTCTCTTCTGAATCCAGCCTGAATTTCTGGCAGTTCCCTGTCAATATACTGCTGCAGCTGCTTTTGAATGATCTTCAACAAAATTTTGCTTGCGTGTGATATTAATGATACTGTCCGATAGGTTCCACATTTGGTTGGATCACCTTTTTTGGGAACAGGCCTAAATATGGATCTCCTCTAGTCAGTTGGCCAGGAAGCTGTCTTCCAAATTTCTTGGCATAGACAAGTGAGCACTTCCAGTACTGCATCTGTTTGTTCAAACATTTCAATTGATATTCCTTCAGTTCCTGAAGCCATGTTTTCCGCCAACGTCTTCAGTGCAGCTTGGACTTCTTTCTTCAGTACCGTCGATTCCTGGTCATATGCTACATTTTGAAATGGTTGAACGACAACCAGTTCTTTTTGGTATACGACTCTGTGTATTCCTTACATCTTCTTTTGATGCTTCTGCGTTGTTTAGTATCTTGCCCATAGAACCCTTCACTATTGCAACTATAGGCTTAAATTTTTTCTTCAGTTCTTTCACTTGAGAAATGCTGAGCGTGTTCTTATCTTTTGGTTTTCTAGCTCCAGCTCTTTGCACTTGTCATTATAATACTTTACTTTGCCTTCTTGAGCTGCCCTTTGAAATCTTCTGTTCAGTTCATTTACTTCATCTTTTCTTCTTTTTGCTTTAGCTGCTCAACATTCAAGAGCAAGTTTCAGAGTCTCTTCTGACATCCATCTTGGTCTTTTCTTTCTTTCCTGTCTTTTCAATGACCTCTTGCTTTCTTCATGCATGATGTCCTTGATGTCATTCCACAAATTGTCTGGTCTCCAGTCATTAGTGTTCAATGCAATGAGTGTATTCTTCAGATGGACTCTAAATTCAGGTGGGATATATTGAAGGTTGTACTTTGGCTTTTGTGGACTTCTTCTAATTTTGGTCAGTTTCAGCTTGAACTTGCATATGAACAATGGATGGTCTTTTCTGCAGTGGGCCTCTGGCCTTGTTCTGATGATATTGTGCTTTGCCATCGCCTCTTTCCACAGATGTAGTCAATTTGATTCCTGTGTATTCCATCTGGTGAGGTCTATGCGGATAGTTGTCGTTTATGTTGGTGAAAAAGGGTATTTGCAATTAAGAAGTCGTTGGTCTTGTAAAACTCTATCATGCAATGTCTGGCATCACTTCTATCACCAAGGCCATACTTTTCAACTACCAATCCTTCTTCTTTGTTTCCAACTTTTGCATTCCAATCACCAGTAATTATCAATGCATTCTGATTCCATGTCCAATCAATTTCAGACTGCAGGAGCTAGTAAAAATCTTCAGTTTCTTCTTGTTTGGCCTTAGTAGTTGGTGGGTAAATTTGAGTAACAGTAGTATCAACTGGTCTTCCTTGTAGGCATACAGGTATTATCCTATCACAGTGTAGTACTTCAGGATAGATCTCGAAATGTTCTTTTTGATGTTGAATGCAACACCATTCCTCTTCAAGTTGTCATTCCCGGCATAGTAGTCCATATGACTGTCCAATTCAAAATGGCCAATACCAGTCCATTTCAGCTCACTAATGCCTAGGATATCAATGATTATGCATTCCATTTCATTTCTGACGATTTCCAATTTTGCTAGATTCATACTTGATACATTCAGGTTCCAATTATTAACGGATGTTTGTGGCTGTTTCTTCTCTTCTTCTCATTTTGAGTCATGCCACATGAGCAAATGAAGGTCCAAAAGCTTTACTCCATCCACATCATTAAGGTTGACTCTGCTTTGAGGAAGCAGCTCTTCCCAAGTTGTCTTTTGAGTGCCTTCCAACTTGGGGGGCTCATCTTCCAGCACTATATGAGACAATGTTCCCCAGCTTTTCATAAGGTTTTCACTGGCTAACTCTTTTAAGAAGTAGACTGCCAGGTCCTTCTTCCTAGTCTGTCTTAGTCTGGAAGCTGAGCTGAAACCTGTCCACCATGGGTGACCCTGCTGGTATCTGAATACTGGTGGCAAAACTATAGCCTTCTTTGTATTAATTAACACCACAGTAATAACCATGATTTTCTTTACATAATTTCAGAAAAGTGTATTAATAACTAATCCAGTAACCAAAATCACATTGTTATGCTAAATAATCAATGATGATTTTTGACTAATTTTCGAGTATCATGAGACATGGTTGGTTTTCACTACATAAGCACTTATTTTAAAGCTCTGTTTTTGTAAAGAGTAAGTTAATATCTTCATTGAACATTGCTGTTTTTATGTCTATTTTTATTTATTTCATAGTTTCCTCAAACAAATTTTTATTGAATGACCTTTTTCTATATTGTATAGCCAATGATTTAATCTTTAGTAGTGGTGACACACACCTTATGTAAAAGCGTAACTCCCATTCAACCCAAGAACTATGTGAGGAGACAGTTCTTCGAAGAAGCCAGGTGGCCACGGTTTTCTCTTTCTTCTCCTTGCCAGCATCTTGGGGCCTCAGAACAATACCCTCTTCCCTTGATGTTTGTTAGCAGGGTTAACAAGATACAATTAGTCAGTAGGCTGGGGTTATAAAATAGCTGGGAGAAAAAATTTCCTTTGTCTCTTCAACTATGGTGCTCGTCGGGTATGCACAGCATTAGCTTACAGCCCACCTAAGCGTACCTACCTGGTAGGGGGAGACCAGCAGAAGGTAGGCTCCCGTTGTGTCCCTTGACCGTGATGCCAAGTAAAGGGCTTGTGTGAAAGAGTTCCACCAGGACAGTTTTCAGAAGCAAAGGAGGATGGTGTGTCATGTAATTGTCCCATTTAACTCTCACCCATGACGCAAAGTGGGGTGCGCATGGAGAAGTCATTATCTCTGCCCAGACAGCTTTTGAGCCAGGGGGAGTGCTGTCTGTCGTGTGCTGTCTGCTTCTTATTGTAAGTGATAAAAGCTACTTTGTATGCACTAACACATGTTTTGGCTCTGATAGGAGGACGTAATATTTACGGAGCAATCCATATTAGATCCCTTTTTCTAATGGCCTCCTGGCTCTTTAGAAACTGGGGACACCCTGAGAGTACATCCCAGATCTGCCACATTGAACAACAGTTATGGGGCAGCAGAGCAGGGTCTCACGATGTTGTCACTCAAACCATTCAAGAATAAACTCCATCTGATAATAAATAGAGTAAAAGATAACTTATGGCAGTACTCTTGAGTACTTTGGAAGCAAAGGAAAATGAAAACAGATGTACTTATTAAAACTGATTTTTGTAATTTAAATAGTTACATGCAAATTAGTTTCAAACTTGAGAGTCTTTTTTCAAAACAAATTTTCAGAAAACTAAGGAACCTAAAATTATCCAGTCCAATTAATTTCACAGATAAAAAAAGGAGACCCATAAATGGGGGAGATACATTTGAGGTTAGACAAGTAGGAAATGGCCAAGTGAGGGTTAACATATACATGTCTGCTGACATCTAACCTACTTTTTTTTTTTTTACCTACTGCAAGACATTGCCTAAGATTTCTTCCTAGGCTATAGTTTGGAGCCCTGGTGGCAAAGCAGTTAAGAGCTCAGGCTATTAACCAAAAGGTCGGCAGTTCAAATCCACCAGTGCTCCTTGGAAACTTTATGGGGCAGTTCTGTTCTGTCCTATAGGGTCACTATGAGCCAGAATCGACTTGACGGCACACAACAACAGGCTATAGTCTACAGCTTTTAAGATTTAAAAAAAAAAATAAATTATATAAAATCGTCATTTTCTAAACTTGTTCCTTATACTTCCCAGATCACGAATCCCTCCAGAGAACACACGGGAGAGGTTTAGAATTCCGTCTGTTCAGGTCCAAATGGTCATGTCTCTTTTCTTTTTCCTCCATTTCAAAATATGATTGAGGGAGCTTGAGGGTGGGATGGAGCTAGTAGCATTATTTTAGCCTAGAGATAAAGTCTTTGAAACAAATATTTTCCAGAGTTTGAGTCCTTATTCAGTTTGCTTTTTTCATTTTCCCGTGGAGTCCTGGTGGTGCAGTGGTTAAGAGATATGGCTGCTAACCAAAACGTTGGCAGTTTGAGTTCATCAGCTGCTCCTTGGAAACCCTACGGGGCAGCTCTATTCTGTCCTATAGTGTCACTATGAGTTGGAATCAACTCCACAGCAACAGGTTTTTTTTGTTTGTTTGCTTTGGTCCATACTAAAGCCCTGCTTAAAATCATGAAAAAACAGTCAGCGAAGTGTTATCTTTGCCTTCATAAAACAACATATTCTTGTCCTGTGAAAAATTAGAAACCTTTCAGTCTGTTGTTAGGGCTTGATAATTTTTCTAATGCAAAAAAAAAAAAGAGTAGGAGCAGTAACTGGCTCAAACAATATGCCACCTTCTTGCTTTCTATTGAATTCTCTGTAGACACACTGCATTTATCTTAATGATAGCTTTATGGATGGCTTGATGGGTCAAAATCTTTTGTCGCCAAGAATAAGACACATGTCTCTAAATATCCTCCAGCTGCCAAAATGGTTGGTAAAATCTGCATTTAGTTAATAATTACAAGAGAGCTCCATCATTTCCTCCAGCATAGGAGACATTTCATCTTATGTCCTGTAGGCACTGTGTCAGGGGAAGGACAGGGCATAGCCTGTGACAAATGACTGGCATTAATCTTTAAACCTGAGGCTGGAACAGCACATTTTTGCTTCATCACTTTTAGATGGGAGATGGGCTAGAATGCGCTTGATGAAGTTCAGTGGCTCTATCTTTCAAGAACCTATTTAACTGCAATACACTGATACAGATGAGACCATACAGTATTTCCTTGTCTGTCAAGATAAACATTATGCCCAAATTTCTATTCAGTCCCTGAATAAACCAAGTGCAAACCAAAGAAGCAAACTGTATAAAATTCCCCCTTCCCTACCACACATGCAGATGTTTTACAGGGATTTTATGGCAGTGAAAACACAAAGCTTATTTGCTATACGGGTAGTCTCAGACTTATGTCGGGGTTTCGTTCTGATGACTATTCTTTCCTACGTCGTTTCTGGTGTAAGTTGAATACCTTTTTTTTTTTTTTTAAGTTTTCATTCTTATTGACTTTTATTATCAGCATCTGTATAAATCCGGTCTTTATCTTTGGGAGTTGGAAACATTACATCTGAGAATGATAACACTGGCAAATTGTGTGCCACAACATTGCATGCAGCATGTATTACCAACCATAGACAAACAAAACAAAACAACATGCTGGTTAAGCGTGGTTCTTCATAACTGGAATACGTCTTAAGTCAGGGACTATCTAAAACACCCAGTGCCGTCGAGTTTAATAGGACTACCTATACTATTAAATTCAGAAATGGCTATCTATCCACCTCTCTAGCTTTACACGTTACCAGTTGTAGCTGTGTTTTGCAAGGATAAGCACACATTTAAAAATCAAATTTAGGGTTTCTGTTAATGCTATGGCATACTAATCATTCTTTCATATACATGCAAAGTCATTACAACAGGTTGTGCAACTAGTATCAGTTCACATTAGAGATCAAATTTTAACTGTCCATCCAAAGTATTATTAGCCAGACTTTTATTTAAGGGCCAGTGAAGAGAGTCTACTCATTTTTCGAAGACAAGGCTCAATTAAAAAAAAAAAGGTAATAACTTCCCTTTCTGATAGTTAAGCAGACAGATGGTTCACACAGTTTTCTTCATGTATCTCTTAAAACCCAAGAAAGGAAATTCACCATATAGGTATGTCTTGGCCTTTTGATGGTGATTAAGTAGCACAGTTAGCCACAAAAAACATATTATACTAATTAAGAGTTAAAAAAGTCCATCTGATCCTATCAAAAAGTTGTGGAAACATAAACTTTTAAAGACAAATATTCAAAATTATTTAATTAACCAACCTCAAAAACTCTGCACATTTATTTAACACTGGTGCTGGTCTAATCTTCTCATTTCATGAATGAAGACTATGAGGCCCCCAGAGTTTAACTGACTTCTTAAATCATGTGCAACTTGGACAAGAACACAAGCCTTCTTATTCTTAAGTTACTTCTCTGAAGCTTTAAAAGTGAAAATAGAATTTCTTTTTCCAGTGACTAGGCTCCAAAACAAGTAACAGTCACCTCACCATTAGATAGACCTATTACTAATAATAAATCTGCTTGTTTTCTGATTATTTGTTTATCATTTTTCCTTGATATTCAACATTTCCTTTTTTTTTTTCGCAAATGCTAAAAACTACCAGAAGACATGCACTTTCATAACAGTAAGTAAAAACACTTTGAAGCAGTCATTGAACTATTAAGAATTGTCAAAAGTACACGCGATTCATCAGCTTTCCCCATTTCAGACAACGGTCACAAACCTTCGTTTTCCCGTTCCAGCTTTGTACCTTGAGACTCGAGCCATAGACAGAGGAACTGACAAGGTGTCTAACCAGCGCTTCTCGTATTTTGGTTCATTAGCTATGGGCGAAGAAGGTGATGATGGAGCCTGTGCAAAATAAATGAGAATCAATACTTGTAGAATCAGTCAGGATGCACCATATACAGGGAAAGGCAATGCAGACACCTGAAACATCAAGTTCCATAAATTCAAATTAAATAATTTTAACTGATAAAAAGTATGTGTGATGATTTTCTCAAAGATCTAGAAAGAAATAAGTCCTCTTTGGCTTGAATAAGCAAGCTTATCTCTTTTTTTTAAAACAAAATATTGTACAAAAGAGAAAAGCTGAAGGGAAAAAAGGAGGGATAGGAGGTCGAAATCTAAAGGAAAAAACTGGAGCTATGATAAAATTGCTAATCAACGAAAGCTATGCAAGAAAGACACCAAACAACTTGAAATGTCAAATTAGACCGAGTTTAGGTCCAAAATATAATAAAAAATAATACTGACAACATTCTAACGGGCATCTAAGTCATATGATCATATTGGCAAAGACCCAATGTCTACTCAATGGATGTATATCATCCAGAAGAGAAACACACAGCCAGTAAGGCTAGAGGAGAGGTGCTTTCTCTAGGGGCTGAAGGAAGGCTATATGAGAAAGTGAATGAATCCATACAAACCTATTGCACTCCTAGATGAACCATTTCATACACATCCAACTAACAAAGGGACCAGAAGGCTGGTTCTAGGGAAGAAAATAGCTCAATATACCTATTCCTAGGTTTTTCAAGGAGGAGTTACTCACTGTCTGGACCCATCTTTCTTTTACAGCTCACAGCTCCTTGTGAATTAAAGTGTTCTTTCATTTCAACCACCATCATAACCACCATCATAGACTTCCCTTATCTCAGGATGGATGTCTAGTTTACATTCACACAGAAACACCACAACTATCAGCAGAGACAAGAATCTCATCATACTTGTCAAATGATGACAAGTTTTCATCATACTTTCCAGCTTCACATACAGTATCTCAGTTTATTCCTCTAAACGTAACTACCTGACTGGTACGTACTAGAAACTTAAAAGTTGGCATACTTATCATTCTGAGTTTAAAGATGAGGAAATTGAGGAGGAAAATGAAGTAAAGAATAAATTGTTAAATAAAAAGCACCTAAGATGGTGAGACTTTGTCTCACGTTCTTTGGACATGTTATCAGGAGGTACCAGTCCCTGAAGAAGGACATCATGCTTGGTAAAGTAGAGGGTCGCCAAAAAAGAGGAAGATCCTCAAAGAGATGGACTGACACAGTGGCTGCAACAACGGGCTCAAGCATAACAACTGTTGTGAGGATGGCACAAAGCTGAGGAGTGTTTCATTCTGTTGTACTCACGGTCACCATGAGTAGGAAGTGACTCGAAGGCACTTAACAACAACAAGATTTGTTAGGTTGAAATAAAACTTCTCATTCTCAGTTTCTCCAGAAAGCAAACATTCTCAAACTAAGAAATGACTTCCATGCAAGTATCAAATCATAAGTTGATCTCTAAGATTCCATATTAAACATTCAGAAAGGTGTAAGGTTGTATCTCAAATTACATTTCAGAGGGTCAAAAGATTGGCTAAGGATCTTAAGGGTGTGCACTGCAGCCCCTTGCAGGGAACCATTGGGATTCTAAGAATCTAAGGTTGCTGGTCTTCAGCTGTCTCAGGGAGGGCTCAAGATACAGAGCAGCCCATGTTGAAATGTGTGAGTGTGATCTTTGTCTAAAGGAGTGGATGAAAAACTGATAAAAAGTCTTTATACTTAAAAGTTTTAAAAAGAATTAGACTAAGTTGGTTTGAAATGGAGTCTCTGCAAAATAAACAGGCCATTGGATTCTGGAACCATGATGGCAGGAAGCAGGCAGATCCTGGGGCCAGAGAGCATTCCGCGGGAGGTAGAAATGAGCATAATCAAGGACATGGCCACATATTCCTGGCTGGTTTCAGAATTACTATGGGCTGCTGTGCCTTTCCATTTCCCATCTTTTTGAACGTTTGTGTCTATTGCGGTTATCGCCGACCCACCATTTGTATACTGTGTGTGTAAGGCATGTAACTTCTTTCTTTAGTTCACAGGTTTCAGATTAAAAAGAGAAACTGTACTTGGGAGCTATATCCTAGAAACTGCACCAAAGAAGCCTCATCCACAGCTGAAGCTGATTTTGATGAGGACATTTTGGACGTCCAGCCATAGTCTAATACTGAAAAAAAGACGACATTTTGGGGAGATTTCTGGGACCAGGTGAGTGTATTTTGCATATGGGAAAAATGTAAAAAAATATATGCTCAGAGGATAGACTGTGGTAATTCTAATTTTACACTGAGAGGTAAGACTATGTCTCATCATGGTGAAATTTTATAGACTTTTGTGATTGACTCAATCAATACAGCACACTGAATCGAAGTTATATGACTTCCCATGCTATGTCATAAAAACGGCATGCACCTCTACTTTGCTGTTTTGAGATGCTCACTCTTGAAACCCAGCTACCATGTTGGCAGGAAGCCCAAGCAGACAGTGGAGATAGCTATGCGGAGGGAAACTAAGGCTTCAGCACACAGCCTCGGTTGAGCTCCCCCCAACAACCAGCATCCATTTACCAGTTCTGTGAATAACCCATCATGAACGTGGAGCCTCCAGCACCCAGCTGACACTAAGTGGAGGAGACAAAGCCACTCCATCCAGTCCTGCCCAAATTGCAGGTTCTCGAAGAAAATAAGTTACTGTGTTAAGAAAAAGATGGCCAAAAAAGATATAAGTAAAAAAAGTACAGACACTGAGTAATCAGCCAACACACTAATTAAGAATGTAAAATTGAGTTTGGTCACCTACCATTTTATTTGATGGTCACATTCCAAAGGTGGCTACACCAAATCTTCTCTTCTACAGTTTTAATCAGTGACCATGTTTTGAGTGTTATTGGAAATGAGCATATTGGTGAAAATTAGGGCCTGCTGAATGGCAGCATAAATGTTGGAAATATGCTCTTATTAGTAAAATTAAAGTATTTAGGGTGTGTGGACTGGATGCAATATTTGAGTCACTCTCCACTCTAAGACTCCATCAAGGTCTTTACACTGTACTGGTAGTGATGATTCCCTAGGCTAAATTCCCAAAATTATTGTGTCCACAGATAGTACGCTGAAGAATGGCTACCCAAATATATCAGAGCCTAATCCCTGGAACCTGTAAATGTTAACTTATTTGGAAAAAGGGTCTTTGCAGATGTAGTTAAATTAAGGACATTGAGATGGGGAGATTATCCTGGATTATCTGAGTGGGCATAAAATACAATTACATGTATCCATAAAATGGACATGGAAAGAGATCTGAAACAGACATATAGAAGAGGAAAAGACCATGTGACCATGTAGGCATAAAATGGAGTGATGTGCCTACAAGCCAACGACTGCTGGCAGCCACTACCAGCTGGAAGAACAAAGGATTTGAAGCTCCCCTGCAGCTTTCAAAGGGAGAGCAGTGCTGTGGGCATTTTGATTTTATCCCATAGGTACTGATTTTTTACTTATGACATCCAGAACTGTGAGAGAATAAATTTCTGTTGTTTTTTAAGCCACCAAATTTGTGGTACTTTCTTACAGCAGCCACAGGAAATTAAAACACTAATCAAGAGCCCTGGGTTTTGTTGACTACAGGTTGACAGATTCTTGCCTCGGTAATCTTTTGATTTGTTTAAAGGAAGCTTTGATGCAAGGTAAGAACTTCTAAAGAATAGAGACCTGGGGCTTTCCTGAGCCTCAGAAGAGTCATATGAATTTCTTCTTTCATATTTGTTTGCTTATAAGTGTTAATGAAGGTTCAGTATGTATTATAATTTGATTTGAGATTTGTGTTCATTATAAATTGGCACTGAGACGTGGTACAGATTTGCTGGTAAAGTGATATAGTAGCTAGCTCTTCCTGCTTCAAGCTTCATCAGCAGTCACCATTATCTAGCAAAAAATAAAACACATAAATAAACATACACACATATCCCTAAAAATTCTGTGTAGTAGAATTGGCTTCAGTCAGTTTCCGGGAATTCCTTATTTTAGTTTCCTGTTGCAGGTGTATGTGTTTTTCATACAACTCTCTACATTGCTAGTAATTGACCAAAAAAAAAAACAAAAAAACAAAACAAAAAAAACTCCAGCACTTAATAAAAAAGTGTGGTGATTTATCATTTTTGCTATTTTACCACTCCCTGTCTTAACCCTCCCCACCTCAGCTTATCTTTGTATCAGTGCTCCAGGATTTTACATGACAGGTGTCTCACCAAACACAAGTGATATGACGGATGACAAGTCAACTTTAAGGTTAGGGTTGGAGCTGGGCAACACAAAGCATCATAGTGAAGACAGTAGCATCACCTTGTAAAGATTTGTTAAAAAATAGAACAGCCGGGGGTAAAAAAAAAAAAAAAAGGGGGGTAGGGCTTGGGTTATCCTCCTAACGTTCTGCATTTAAATGTATTAATTGTCAGGCCAATAGCTTAAAGACAAAGGTGGGAATATTGTAACACTAGAGGTCCAAGCAAGAGTTTATTAACATTCATTCATCATTATTATCTTTGTTATGTTCTAACACCCAGTAAATACTTGTTTCAGATGCATCCATGAGTACAGCACTGGCATGCCTTTAGATTTATTATTTTACTACGTATTTTATACCAGGTGTACTGAAATACTGATTTGCCTACATATACCGCTACCACCCGTATAAGAACACATTATATAATTTACTGTATATTGAGACTTGCCTTTCATTATCAGTGTGCATTGCATTTTAGTACCAGTATTCACATTCACAATACTTTCACAGTATGGGACTTCATTACCAGTAATATTTTTGAGTGTTTTCTTGAGTTCAGCATACCACTCGTTACTGATTCAAATATATAACGCTATCATTTTTTCAGCATTATTAAAATAGTACTGCAAAACTACAACTTAAAATTTCATACTGAATTCCAGTACGTAATAAAATAAACAATCTTTAAACGAAAAATAATATGGGTTATTTTATATAATCATTTTGAAATTACTTTTTTAAAATGTAGGTAGGCTAAAAAGTACTTCCCTACCAAGAAAAAACAGCTTTTTTCTTTGTAAAACCATGTTGCCTTCCATAACCTGGTGGGCACAGTTTAGCCTTCAGTCTTGTGACCTTTTAAAGGAAACATTCTGCTTCCTTTGCCTTCAAATGCCTTCTTGCTCAGGGGCCACTGAGAAGCCTTCCATTTCATGAGACTGACGTAAGTTTCCTCTGGAAAAAAATTTTCTACAATTTGGAGAAAATATTTTCTCTAACTACACAATGTCTTTTTAATGCTCACAGGTTAATGGGGTTCAAATACTCCCTCCTATACAAAAGGTGGAGCCCTGGTGGCGCAGTGGTTAAGAGACTGGCTGTTAACCAAAAAAGTCGGCGGTTGGAATCCACCAGCAGCTCCTTGGAAACCCTATGGGGCAGTTCTAATCTGTAATATAGGGTTGCTATGAGTTGGAATAAGCTTGACACCAATGGGTTCGGATTTTGGGGTGTACGAAGGGTAAGCAGTCTCTGGGTGGTGAAGTCAGTTAAGTGGTTGACTACTAGCCAAGATGTTGATAGTCTGAGCTCATTCAGATGTACCTTAAAAGAAAGGCCTGGCTATCTGCTTGCAAAAGGCCACGGCATTGAAAACCCTAAGGAGTGTCATTCTATTCTGCACATATGGGGTCGCCATCAGTCGGAACTGACCGGACAGCAACTGGTTTGTTTTGTTTTGTTTTTAATACAGAAGGGAAAGAGGAAATAGACTGGGAAAAGGTGGAAAAAAACGTGTGGCTAAGATTATTCTCTGCAAATTGTTCAGTCCCTACTAACAGGTCCAAGACACACCGCTATTTGCTCTCTACAGTTACAAGTCCTGAAGTAAGAGTGAAATGTCTCAGAGAACGCTAAGTAGGAAGGACCAGCAGGTCAAAGAACAGCTGCACTTCCCTCTTCTTAGGAAAACCATGTGAAAATTGTGTGCTGGTAGACCTTCCTGAACCAGTAACCTCCTACACAGACAAGGATTTCTGAAGACAGCTTAAGTTCTCAGTGTAATTTTCATACCAAAAAAAAAAAAAAACCCAAACCCACTGCCATCGAGTCGATTCCGACTCATAGCAACCCTATAGGACAGAGTAGAACTGCCCCATAGAGTTTCCAAGGAGCACCTGGTGGATTCGAACTGCCGACCCTTTGGATAGCAGCTGTAACACTTACCCACTACGCCACCAGGGTTTCCAGTTTTCATACATTCCAGCAAATCTCAGTCTACTGGAAGTTCATCTCCAGCAGAAAGCAGGAGTTAATGCTTGGGGAGAAAGAAAAAAAAAAAAAAAAACTTCATGCTTTTAATACCAGCCAAAAAATTTGACATCAGCTTAATAGCGTGCAGAAGTAATGAGACGTGTTCCTACCAGCTGAACCAAAACACTGTGGGTTGTACCTGTCAGTTTTTTGTGATCTTGCTACAACTGGTGTATAGAACTCAAGGGTTGCAATTGCCACCTGCTGCAATCCACTGCATGAAAAAAACGATTTTAGACGAGAAAACAAAACAAAACATGGGTTTCTCTACTGCATTTATGATGCAGTCAAAAGTTGTCAAAGGACAATTCTATAATATTCATATGGAGTCGACAAGCTTGAAGGATGTTTACTAGGAGAAGCTTTACTTACTATGAGATAAAAATTCTGAATTGAGATGGAACAGTCAGAAATGGCTAACCTTGACCCAAGACACATAGAATGAAAACAAGAGAAAACCGCACAGGACAGAATAACAGTGAGGTAAGGGAAGCTGTATCTGACCTCCTAAACAAGCCAGGTTGTGACAGCTTTTCCTTACAGCAACCCCTTTCCTTCACCCCCATGCTATATGAAGCATACATTTTTGAAACTAAATTATGTAGTTTTAATATACTCCTTATAAAACTTTTGGAAATGAATAAAGTAGATGAAAAAAAAATCCCCAAAATAGCCCCATTGCGCACAATGTACTAAGATTAACAAAACCTAGCCAGGTTTTTTGCTTTCTTAAGCTATGTGCATATATAGGCGCACATATAATGTTAACTCTATATTCTTTGATTATAATAGAAACGTGTCCTTATTCTAGAAAATTTGGGACAGTTAAAAAAAGAGAAAAAAAGTGACTTGAAATCTTACCACCTATTTTGTATATCTCCTTATGGTCTTTTTTCTTCTCACTTTCAAAAATTCAGCTGAACTCATACTTCATATAATAAATTTTAAACATATTTAAGAAAATATTTAAAGATTCTAGATAGGTGATAAAAACATGGAACTTGATGACAGATATCTGCCATTAGGAGGTGTACAAGCCTTCCTACTTTAATAATGATCCCGTCTCTTGAATGTGAACATGTCTTATTTTGCTCAGTATAGATATCATTTTTTTTTCTTGCTGAGTAATTATCTTAGAAGGATGTCTAAATTCATGTATTGCTTGGTAATCAGCAATTGCTGGAAGACAGCAGCATCATACATTTGTTTTACAGGACAACGTAACACAAAGGGAGCCTTCATCTGAAAAGCAGAATAAAGGTTGGCTCAAGGAACGAAAGCCTATGAAGAACTGAGCTAAAATAGTGGAGGAAATAAGAAAAATCTTGCAGGAATGAGCTTTTATAGAGACTGCTGAATAAAAGCAGTGATACGTCATTTGCCTGAATTCCTGAATGTGAGTTACAAGGAAGTAAAGGAGGACCTCTTTATTCTCTCATGTTTCAACTTGGCCATCCTTCAGTTATTAATCTGTGCTCATTTCTTGTGTGTTGGGGTATTTCTGTAAGGAATTTTTTTTTTCAATGAACATATTCAGTGTTTTAATATTTTGAGTTGCAAATAAGAGGTTTGGGACCAACTTTTTAGATATTTTCTTCTACTTTAAATGATTGTACTCTTTTATTTTTAACTTTAACAACAACAACAACAACAAAAAAAAACCCATTCCGTAGAGTCCATTCTGACTCAGCGCGACCCTGTAGAACTGCCCCATAGTGGTTGCAAGGCTATAATCTTTCCGGAGGCAGACTGCCACATGCAGCTAATGAGTTTGAACTGCTGATCTTTTGGTTAGCAGCCACGTGCTGAACCACTTCATCACCAAGGTTCCTTAACTATATCAAGGTAAAAATTACATACAGTAACATGTACAGATTTTAAGAGTTTCTTTCATTTTTTTTTAATACATAGAAAGGTACCCTATGTACTATACACTAAGATAAACATTTGACTGATATTAGATACTAACTGTACCTAACTTTTCTGGCTTATGTATAAATTTGACCTAAGGAAAGATTTATGAACTTAACTCATTCATAATCGAGGGACTGCCTTACATATTTGCACAATATGCAAATCACGTAACATCCTATTTCACAGAATGTATCATGGATGTTAAGCCATGCATGACTGTATAATATTTCCACCCCAGGTATCCAACTGTACAATCCCTTTCTCTCCAGCCCAGGCAGCCACTGATCTGATTTCTGTAACTCGAGATTAGTTTCTAGAATTTCATATAAATGGAACCATACAGTATGTAATCACTTGTATAGTTTCTGTCAGCATAAAGTCTGTGAGATTTGTCTGTATTAATGCCTGTATCAGCAGACTCTTCATTTTCATCTACGAGTCATTTTGTCTATCTGTGCATATTCCAACGCTTCTCTCTCCATTCATTTGTTGAGGGACAGCTGGGTTATTTCCAGTTTGGGGCTATTTTAAATAAAGTTTCTATGTTGTCAATTAAATTGATTTTTGAATGTTTGCATTTTGCGGCTATACCTCAATTGCTCATGATGCATTATGCTATGTATATTTTGTTAGCTTCGACTTGTTAATCTGTTATTGAGGATTTTTGCATCTTTATTCATGAAGGTTACTGGCCTGTAACATTCTTTTTTTTTTAATGTCTTTGAAAAGTTTTTGGTATCAGTGTTATCTGTGCCTCATCAAATCAGTTTGGTAGTATTTCATTATCTACTTTTTTTGAAAGTTTGTGAAGATTACATATTCTTTCTTGATAGAATTCTCTAAACCTTTAGAGTCAATTCATATCCTCGACAGAGTTGACCTAAACGGCCAATTCACAGACCAGCATGCGATCGATCTTGATGAGTGTTCCATGTTCACTTGACAAGAATGCTTACTCTTCAGACTTTGATGCAGTGCTCTGTAAATGTCAATTAGCTTACAGCTGACTGGTAAGATTAGTCAGGTCTTCTATATCCTTACTGATTTTTGGCTACTCATCCTATCAAATTCTGAGAAAAGAGTACTCAATTTCCTGTGATTTGACTATTTCTCTCTTAATTTGGTCAGTTTTTAGTTCATGTATTTGGAAACTTTGTTATTAGGTACATATCTTACTTAGGATTCTTATGTCCCCCTGATGAATTTCTCCATTTATCATAACGATATGCTCTCTATATTTGTACAGTTCTTGTCTCAAAGACTATCTTGTTTTATTAATACACCTACTCCTCACTTATCGACTATCTCCTTATCTGATATTTCACATTTATGGTGACTTTGCAAAAATCCTCAGGCAGTGCCTCTAATGGTCTGGGGCCCACGTAGGGCTGCAGCTGGGCCCAGGGCACCCTCTGCAGGCAACCCAGAAGGATATACTGGAGACCCCAGCGAGACTGGGCCACCTGAGGGAAGGTGGCCAACCAGCTGTGGGACACTTTCTCTCATTTGTCCTTTACATCTCGGTCCAGCCACGGAGGGTGCAGGGCAACAATGGGATGACGTGAAGTCACGAGTGGCCAGGGGAAGGCCAGGCGAGGGCCCGAGGGTGCTGGGGAAGTTGGTGGGGTGGGGGCGGTGGGAACTGGGGGAGAGGGAAGGGGCCGTGCAGGGCTGCAGGCAGATGGAGGACTAGCAGGATCCCCGCCCAAGGTGGGCAGCAGGAGTTGGCAGGTGGGGAAGGCGTGGTGGGGAAAGGGGGGCAATAGAGCTGAAGATGGGGCCTGGCCCCCAACTCTTGCATAAGGCCAATTTCACATAAAGGCCTGGTCTTTGGGACCTAACCATGCTGGTGAGTGAGGAGTAGTGTATTGCCACCTTTCCTATGGTTGCTGTTTGACCACTGTTTTCCACCCATTCATTTCTGACCTATCTGTGCTTTTAAAGTATTTCTTGTAGACAGCATGGAGTTGGATTATACTTTTTAAATTCATTCTGACAACATCTACTTTTAACTGGAACGTTTAGTTCATTTGATGCAGTTCTGATATCTCCGATTTAAGCTGACATCCTGCTATTCCCCTGGTCTGTTTTATTTTTGTTTTCTGCTCTGCTGATTTTTCCCCCATTATTCCTTTTTATCTCTTTGTTGTCTGCAGAGATTATAGTATACATCCTTAATTTATCAATGGATATTTAGAATCAATATTATATCACTTCAAACTTCATATCTGATATTTTATTCTTCCTGCACCTCACAAATACAAACCTTACAGCTTCATCAGTAGAACCTTACAAGAGAACAATTTGGTTTACCTGGCCACCATCACACACTGTTTTTGTCATACACGTTACTACACATTTACGAGCTCCACTATCCTGAGTTATTTTTCTGTCCTTTAAACAATCATTTACACTTAAGGGAAATTCATAAAAACATTTCTATAAATTCACACACAGATGTATCATTTATGGTGCTCTTTATTCCTTCCTGTAAATTCAGGTTTCCACCTGGTATCATGACCTTTCAACCTGAAGAGGATCTTTTATTTTTTCTGGTAATGTACACTACAAATTCACTCAGCTTAAATTCCTTTTTAAAATGTCTATATTCCTCCTCTGAGTACCTGGGTGGTGCAAATGGTTAACTGAAAGGGTGGAGGTTCAAGTCTACCTAAAGTTTCCTCAGAAGAAAGGCCTGGTCATCTCCTGAAAAGTCAGCCATTAAAATCCTACGGCGCACAGTTCTACCCTGACACACATGGGTCACCATGAGTCTGAGTTGATTCCGTAGCTACTGTTTTATATTCCCCTCATTTTGAGAACGTATTTTTCTCTGGGTAGAGGGAACATATTCCTTGGCTGATATTCATTCATACCATTGTTCCTCCCTAAGTAATACGCCTTTTTTTCTTTGGCTGCTGACTCAATTTTCTCTTCATTTTTGGTTTTCAACAATTTGTGGTGTAACGGCATATGGTTGTCTTTGTATTTATCCAGTTTCATTTAGTTTTGGGATTTATAATTCTATTTATCATCTAATTAGGGTATCTCAGGCATTCATCCTTCAAATACATTTTTCTTCTCCATTTCCATTCTGAGAAAACAGCCATTGAAAACACCATGGAGTGCAGTTTTTCTCCGATACACATGGGGTCGCCATGAGTCTGAGTGGACTCAACACCAACTGGTTTATATTCCCTCATGTTGGAAAATGTTGTTCCTCTCCTTCGATTTCTCCTATCCTTTGGGGCCCCTATTACCAGTGGCTTAGTCCAACAAATCACTGATGCTCAGTTCATTTCTTCCCAACCTTTTTTTCTTTCTATTCTTCAAATTGGCTGCTATTTATTGGTCTCTCTCCAAGTTTACTGACTTATTCTTATGCCATTTTTAATCTGCTGTAATGTCTACTGAATGATTTCCCCCCATTTTAGTTACTGTACTTTTTAGTTCTACAATACTCATTTGATTCTTGTTTTGAAGTTTAAACCTCTTTACTGAGATTCCCTCTTTGTTCCTCCATTAAGACTGTATTTTCCTTTCAGTCCTTGGACATATTTGTAACAACAAACCCTTTGCCACTGAGTCAATTCCAACTCACAGCGACAGAACTATAGAACAGAACTGCTTCACAGGGTTTCCAAGGAGCAGCTGGTGGATTCCAACTGCTGACCTTTTGGTTAGCAGACAAGTTCTTAACCACTGGGCCACCAGGGCTTCCTATCTGTAATAGTTGTTTTAAAATCTTTGTTAAACTCAACATCTGCATATTTGTGTTCTGTTTATAATGACTGATTTTTTTCCTCCCTTGTCTATAAGTCACTTTTTACTGTTTCTTTGCTCGGCTTAATGACAACAGGTTTTTTTGGTTTGGTTTTGCATCGCTAATAATTTCTGATTGCATACTGGACACTGCAGGTGATACAAGGTAAGGACTCAGTACCTTATAGCACCTTCCTCTAAAGAGTGCGGTTCAACTGGCAGTTCTATTACCGTAATTACCTTAAACTTAATCTAGGTGGATCTGTGGAAAGCATAAGGTGTTTAATAAGCCCCTCTAACTTGGAGGGATCAACCTCCAAATCTGTCTTCTCTGCAGCTGTTTTCAAGGCTTCGTTTCAGACTTTGTTTGGGCAGGGTTAGAGTGGTCTCAGCTCCTAAAATTTTAGCCTTTTTGGAGGCTCAGCTGGAGGTATAGGAGTTAACAATGTTTTTGTGTTCCAGCTCTAGTATCTTAGTTCTGTTTTCAGCCTCTTAGCAGCGATTCTTGGGTAAGCATTGCTCCATCTTTCCCTGTATATTTGCATCCTAGCATTCAGTCAAGGGCTGATGGTGAACCTCCACACAAGCTTAACTCTCCCCACGTCACTTCACGCAGTTTACTGTTCTGTGATACCTTGTCACACATAGTCCAGCTGATCCAGTATCTCTGCATTCTTATTTTTACCTTCTAAGCTTTTTTTTTTTTTTTTTTTTAAGCTTAGCAGGATCACCGTGCTTTGCTTGGCTTTCACTGTCCCCACAGTACTGGGATGAACATGATAATTACCTTGTCAATCTCCTTCCTATTAGGGATCTGCTCTTACACTGCAGGTGTCCAGTGCCTGATGACACTTGCATTATTTTATTTAACTTAGTAGTTATTTACTGCAGGGGATATGTTGAGTTGATTTTTCTCAGTGAAACTTATCATTTGGTGGCTGATTTTTTTTTTTTCAGAATCATTGCTGGAAAGGATGCTTGTGTACATAGCTTCTAGTCTTAATTCCTCATCCAAGAATGTATAGCACAATTTCTTTAAAATCCTACTATGCATCAAAATCATATGTGGAATTTAAAAAAGATAAATTACCAGGCTGTAAGGTTTGGCCTTGGACTCTACATATTTAGTCAGTATTCAAGAAATTCTGATGCTGCAAATTTTGGACTAGTATCGTGAAACACTGCTCTCCTGGAGCTCTGTTGCTGTACAATGGGATCTTCTATTACCCTTATGTCCTTACTCTATGTTACTATAAAAAGGTATGTCTCAACTTTCCAGATCTGTGGACTATTTAAATAGCATTCAGTGCAATTTTTATAAGCAAAAGCTATTAATTCCAATTTTTAAATAATTAAAATAAATGCTTAAAAAATGACTACTGATAGCAGTTTTGTACCAGAGCAGTGATTTCTATATTTTATAATCATTCACATAGTATCTGCAGTCGGTACTATTATGTATAGCCTGAGGTCACAGGTTAAGTTCCAAAGTTAGTCAATTTCTTCTTGTCATATTTATTTCCATTACATTCAATACTGTCATTAGAATTGGCAGTACTCTTGTGGCAATATCAAATATCTGTATTTTGGATATTCAGAGAGCAGAAATTATGAAGCAATTACTCACTGAAGATTACTGAGCAGATCATATGTGAAAACCGGTCAGTTAAGGTTTTAATTATGCAGACAAGAGACGAAAGACTGCAAACCCAAAATTTAATTTCATGTAGCTCTTTAGAATATACTCCTTCAAGGTATGTTTGAATGTCTCAATGTTATTTTCAGATAGGTCCTTAATGTGACTTAACTTTCTTTTTCTTTAATAATAAAAATAATTATAAGGCCTAGGAAAAGAGTCAGGCTCTAACAGCTTCACATTCTTCACTTCCCAGTCAATGGAAACATTACTGTACCAGCTGAGCCAACAAAAGATGCCCGCAAGTCACCAGCTTGTAATTTCTGCATGAATAAATCAAGCTAGAGAGATTGGCTCATTCTAAAAAATATAATTACAGGATATAATACAACAAAATAGTAATGGCAAAAACAAATATTTAATTACCGTGGACAGTAATACAAAAATGGGAGAATGTCTTAGTGGAAGGTGGTCTACGCTATACGCTATTAGCCAAGATGACTGGGCTAATGCAGTCCTAACAGGGAATCTGAAATCTTAAAGAACCTAACACTTCTTAAGAGCAAAAGGATTTCTGTGAAAAACCCCAATGAGTCTTGTACTTTAGACTTGTTAAACTTATGTGACTGAGGTGGTTTCAAGGCTTTGTCTAATCACGTAGTGAAAATGTCCCTCCTTCCTTCCTTCCTTCCTTCCCTCCCTCCCTCCCTCCCTCCCTCCCTCCTTCCTTCCTTCCTTCCTCCCTTCCTTCCTTCTTTCTTTTTGTTCTTCTTTTGACAGAGTAATAGTATTCTGGAATTTGGAGGACAGTCCTCAGCAACTCTAGCAATTAGCGTGGAAATTTTTAATCAATTTACGTTTCATTACTGATACCTGCCTTTTAAAGTAATGGACACTTGTGTCTAAAGTGTGTTCTTTGTTTAGTCTCACAGAAAACATAAACAGAAGCAAACGAAAATACGCAAAACCATAATTAGGAGTATTAAGTAATGAAGCCTGGCCTATAGCTTTCTAATTCTTTTCATGAGATGGCAACAGTAGACCTGCCTGGGTTTCAAATCACGTTTCCTGAGTTGTTGTTGTTAGGTGCCATCGAGTCAGTTCCGACTCATAGTGACCCTATGCGCGACCCTATGCACAACAGAACAAAACACTGCCCGATCCTGCGCCATCCTTACAATTGTTGCTATGCTTGAGCTCATTGTTGCAGCCACTGTGTCAATCCACCTTGTCGAGTGTGGGTCTTCCTCTTTTCTGCTGACCCGGTACTCTGCCAAGCATGATGTCCTTCTCCAGGGACTCATCCCTCCTGACAACATGTCCAAAGTATGTAACATGTTGTCTCGCCATCCTTGCCTCTAAGGAGCATTCTGGCCGTACTTTTTCCAAGACAGATTTGTTTGATCTTTTGGCAGTTCATGGTATATTCAATATTCTTCGCCAATTCAAAGGCGCCAGCTCTTCTTCGGTCTTCCTTATTCATTGTCCAGCTTTCACATGAATATGATGTGATTGAAAATACCATGGCTTGGGTCAGGCACACCTTAGTTTTCAGGGTGACATCTTTGCTCTTCAACACTTTGAAGAGGTCCTTTGCAGCAGATTTACCCAATGCAATGCGTCTTTTGATTTCTTGACTGCTGCTTCCATGGCTGTTGATTGTGGATCCAAGTAAAGTGAAATCCTTGACAACTTCAGTCTTTTCTCCATTTATCATGATGTTGCTCATTGGTCCAGTTGTGAGGATTTTTGTTTTCTTTATGTTGAGGTACAAACCATACTGAAGGCTGTGGTCTTTGATCTTCATTAGTAAGTGCTTCAAGTCCTCTTCACTTTCAGCAAGCAAGGTTGTGTCATCTGCATAACGCAGGTTGTTAATGAGTGTTTCCTGAGAGTTTTCCAAAAATGTCCTAACATTTCTTGAGAAAACGTGAGAGATTCTGGAATACACCAAAAAACATTCTTGGAAATCACAATTTACTGTTTCAGAGAGAGATATGAAAACAAAAAATTCTAAATGTGCCCTGGAAATTGGTGGATGTGTCATTATAATGGAGTTATACAATGCAGAGCTGTGATCAGATACTTGTGTTGGTCAAAATATTTTAGAAATTTTTTTTATGTGAAAATAGGTTATAGGTTTATTATTAATATAAAAGTTGCAGTTTAAAATAAATGGGCACAATTTCCAATAATAATTTACCGTAATTACATATATGTAGAAATTTTACTGTCTCTATTAATCACAGATGGGAGGGTATTGATGTTAACATGTCTTTTTTTTTTTTTTCTTTTGCAACACATTTGCCCAATGTAATATGTCATTTGATTTCTTTCTTTCTTTTTATTTATTATTGTACTTTAGATGAAGATTTGCAGAACAAACTTGTTTCTCATTAAACAGTTAGTACACATACTGTTTTATGACAATGGTTAACAACCCCACGACATGTCAACACTCCAGCTTCTCAACCTTGGGTTCCCTATTAACAGCTTTCCTGTCCCCTCCTGCCTTCCAGTCCTTGTCCCTGGGCTGGTGTGCCCCTTTAGTCTGGTTTTGTTTTATGGGCCTGTCTAATCTTTGGCTGAAGGGTGAACCTCAGGAGTGACTTCATTACTGAGCTAAAAGGGTGTCCAGGGGCCATACTCTCGGGGTTTCTCCAGTCTTTGTCAGGCCAATAAGTCTGGTCTTTTTTTGTGAGTTAAATGTTGTTCTACTTTTTTTTCCAGCTCTCAGCTCTGTCTGGGACCCTCTATCGTGATCCCTGTCAGAGCAGTGTGAGTGGTGGTAGCTGGGCACCATTTAGGTATACCAGACTCAGTCTGGTGGAGGCCATGGTAGATATTTTTTGAAATTTTTAAGGGAACATACCCAATTTCTTTGCTGCCACATTATTTGTCTAATCCTTTGTTTTCTTTCGGTCTCTATGACTCAGTTTCTGCCTCCCTTTCCAGATGAACACATCCTTCCCGTATAAAGTTTTTCCGTATTATCCTCAGATATTGTGAGGCTCCAATTCCATCAGAGTCAGGAATCCAGGCCCTTAATCTACCCGGAATTCTGCTGCAAAACAATGGATTGTGGAGGAAACTTTGTTGCCACCTGCCTGCCTAAAAATCTTACTACAGTGTCCCACAAACTTGGAATTAAACCTGTGCCAAATGATGCTGAATAGGCACCTTTGAACTAGTGGTTGTTCAAAACCTATTCCTTCAGTCAGATGAGTTCCTTTGCTCCACACAGCCTCTTTCTTCCAGTTATTTGGCAGCAGAGTTCCCAGTGTCTACTAGAAAAAAACTCTCCAAATTTCTCCAGGTGGCTTATCATCCAAATTAGCTGAATGTAAAGGCTGCCCTTTTGGATGGCCACTGGTAACTCTGTGAGGAAAAAATTCACATAGATGTTACTGTCCTTCTGGGTAGTACTCATATCTTTAAGTAATAGGACAAAGAAACCCAAACCAAACCAAACCTGTTGCCATCAAGATGATTCCAACTCATAGCGACCCTACAGGACTGAGCAGAACTGCCCCACAGGGTTTCCAAGGAGTGGCTGATAGATTTGAACTGCCAACTTACAGTTAGCAGCCGTAGCTCACTGTAGCTCTTAACCACTGTGCCACCAGGGTTCCTGAAATATTTCTTTATCTGTTTTATATTGGACAGTGAATGTGTATATTTTCTAACACAAAACTTCCAGACCAGGATGCCCACACTCTGTTCCATGAAATGCCATTTTTGCTGTATCTATTCCAGTAGGGGAAGATGAGGAGAAGGAGGTGGCCTAGTAAAATACGTTTGAGAGTTCCTGGTTTACACTTTCCCCTTGGAGTGACACAAGTGATTTTAGCATAGGTCCAAGAAGATTTCCTGATTCAAGAAACCAGTTTTACTTTGTTTAAATCAAAGTTATTATTAGCAGAGTATTCCTCTGTCCATCTTTTCTCAGATACCGAAAACGATCGAGTAAAATATAAAACAAGTGACAGTCATGGTGATAATATTGATAAAGATGGTTATAATAAAATGATAGAATATGCTCCAGAAATTTTTTAGTCCCCCTTATTCATTTTGGAAATGATAAAAGAAAAACTCAAAGAATTATAATGCATTCTCATAGATTAAACTTGGCCTCTAAACTCTGACCATCATAGTCTTCATTTTGGCAGAGTGCTTTCACACCTTCAGTTGGGATCAGATTGGAATTGTGACTCAGCTACTTAAAATGCAGTGAAGGATCCAAAAATTGACAATGTAATTCTATCTTCCCTTTGATAGACTTAGTCTGGACGTCTGAATTTACCCTCCTCTGCCACCCAGAAAGACACAGCATTTGAAAATGTTCCAACGCTTCCTAAAATATGGAACGTATCATAAAATTCATGCTTTTAAAACTGAAATTAATTAGAACAAAATTATTTACGTGGGACTTTTAGAAATACTTTTTTTGTGTGTGTGGAAAACGAGACGCACTTCACCTACACTTTTAAAAAACTTGACAAAATTTAAGAATATAACATAGACTGAAAAAGCAGCTTTTATTTCCCTGTAAGACATAAAATTGGATATGAAGCAAGCAGTCATATCGCATTTTGAATCTTGGCCCACATACAAGCTTGGAATTAAAAAAAAATTCAACCATTAAAAATAAGAAATATGAAAAACGATTTTTTCAGCATTCAAAGATTTAGGAGTAAAAGATGGACTGCTAAATTGAAAAGCTTACTCAGAGTTTTCCAGCATCATTCTTAAGAAAAAAGTTTTTAAGCAAAAGACTTTTTTTTTTTTAATAATTATATAATTAGTTTCATTGTCAGTTTCTAATTTAAGATAAGTACATAATGTCTCCGATGATGGATTGTTTTGATTGCTATATTACAGTCCATTTTAAACACTATTCATGCTGAATGATTTCATCTTTCTTGTTTTCAAAAACTGTAATCACCTTGACGTATGGCTGGTTTCATGTTCATGTCAGGGAAAGAATGTGTGGATATACCTGTATTGTAATTTTTCTCTCAGCTTTCTTTAGAGACTTTGATTTGGTTATGTTTACTTTATAAATTATTCTTCTTATGGTTTTCTTTGTATGTGGTAGTCAGGGCCCTTCACAACCTTACCCCTGCCTCACTTTCTAAACTGACTGCTTTTGCCTCCCTTCTATCAGTGTGTGAAAGAAAAGCATCACCACCTGGGTAACCTTCCACAGAACCGTATGATGGTTGATTTCCTTTGTTAACTGAGTTAGGCTACGGTGCCCAGCTTTTTGGTCAAACACTAGTCTAGATTTTTCTGGGAAGGTATTTACATGTGATTAGCATTTTAGATCAGCTGACCTTAAGTATAGCAGACTACCCTCCAGAGTGTGGGCAGGCCTAGTCCAATCAGTGGAGGGCCTTAGGAGCAAAAACAGGTTTCCTGAGGAAGATTTTGCCTCAAGACTGTAACTAGATATGTTACAGTGTTTTCCAGCCTGCTGCCTAGCGTGCCAACTTCAGACATAAGACTGCTGAAGTCTCCAGCTAGTCTCCAGGCTGTTGCCAAACCTGTGGATTTTGGACTTGCCAACCCCCACAATCACGTGAATCAATCCCTTAAAATCTCTCTCTCTCTCTCTCTCTCTATCTATATACATACATGGGGCCTGGTGACACAGTGGTTAATCGTTTAACTGGCTAACCAAAAGGCAGGCAGCTCAAATCCATCTGCTGCTCCTTGGACACCCTATGTGGCAGTTCTACTTTGTCCTATAGGGCTGCTGAGAGTTGGAATTGACTCGATGGCAATGGCTTTGGTTTTTGGTTTATATATATATACACAGAGGCACATACACAGATATATATGTATGTACGTATGTTGTTAGGTGCCTTCGAGCCAGTTTTGACTCATGGCAACCCTACGTACAACACAATGAAACACTAGCCGGTCCTGCATCATTCTCACAATCACTGCTATGCTCTGGCCCGTTGTTGTAGCCACTGTGTCAATCCATCTTGTTGAGGGTCTTCCTCTTTTTTGATGACCCTCTACTTTACTAAGCATGATATCCTTCTCCAGGGACTGATCCCTCCTGATAACATGTCCAAGGTATGTGAGACATAGTCTCACCATCCTTGCTTCTAAGGAGCATCTTGGTCGTACTTCTTCCAAGACAAATTTGTTCGTTATTTTCGCTGTCCGTGTTTTTTTTTTTTTTTGTGGTATATTTAATATTCTTCACCAACACCACAATTCAAAGGCATCAATTCTTCTGTCTTCCTTATTTATCTTCCAGCTTTCACATGCATATGAGGCAACTGAAAACACCATGGCTTGGGTCAGGCACACCTTGGTCTTCAAGGTGACATTTTTGCTGCCCAACACTTTAATGACTTTTTAAAGAAAGTCAAGAGTAAGTGAGGTTAAATAGAAATATTAAATTTACCAACAGGCTCTCTGACTATAGTAGCAGAATTCATACTGCATAACAGATGCAAATTAAAAATTTGAAAAGTCCTCATACTTGTACAAGAAGATTGACTGTTTTATAGCCACAGGACAAGTATACACCAAAATTGATTTTACGCCAGTTTAGTCAATCAAGAAGGAGCCTTGGTGGTGTAAAGGTTAAGCGCTCGGTTGCTAACCAAAAGGTCACCACTTTGAATCCACCAGTCACTTCTTGGAAACCCTAAGGGGGTTGCTGTCCTATAGGGTCACTGTAAGTAGGAAATGACTCAATGGCAATGGGTTTGGTTTGGTTTTAGTCAACCAGTGAGTCCTATAGCCAAGGTAACAACCATTGCTAAACTCAATCACTGACAGCTTGTCTGAATGAACTCACTTCTGAAAGGCATACAATGAATAACAGACTCCAACATCTGCAAGTCAGCTAATCAGGAATAGGCATGCCTCTGAAAACCAAACAGTCTACAACAGTCTTGCCAGGGTAAGCATACTTCTAAATGAGACATCTGAAAGTTGGCCAATAATTGAATAGCACAATTCCCCAAATCCCTATATAAGATCAATTTCCTGTTCTGCTCAAAGAAACTATGTCTGGCCAGCATAGCAGTCCCTTAAGTAAACAATGAGTTCAGTTTTGTGCTTTTGTCTCAGGTATTACAACAAAAAATAAACATAAAATAAAGATTCATATAATATATTAAAATTTTAAGACAGTAGCAAAAGTATTTTGCCCCCTTTTACAAAAGGAGTGACGAGGGTTAAGACAGGTTAAGGGCACATATAACGTTTGATTTTTAGTTCAGAGCCATTATAATTTCCTAAACAACTGAATAAACTCTTGGTCGATATTTCTATATGAGTTTTAAAATGCATACATTTCTAAAAATCATATATTTCATAATTTTAAAAATGCCTACAAATCACTTCATTTCCTTGAATGGATTTTTTTTATCAATATTTGCTATTCGTAAAAAAAAAAAAGAAAAAAATACACCTGAGGGTTTGAAATAATTGAGTTTTGTCTTTAGAGGATTTTTTTTCTGCTAACATCCTCTTTTCTCTGGTTTGAGCTGAGATTGTCACTATTACTGAAACCTAGATTCCTACAGATGTTATTATCATATTGTTTAAAACATTGTCATAGAATCAATATTATGTGAAGAAATACAACCATCTTCTTTGACATTTACTTTTAATGACAAGCCAAACATTATTTTAAGATAAATCATAGGTTATCCTAGCTTCTTTACACATAATATACTTTACTCAAATTATTTTGTTTTTTTTGCAAATCTATTACCTGAGAAAGAAAAATATTGAATATAAATTACATTTAATATTAACCCCAGTACCCTAAATCCCACATTTTCAACACATAAAAATTATTTCAATAGAATACAAAATATTTAAATGTTGCTCATACAAAAGTATATAATTCGAATAATATCTTATTATTAAAATGTAATTTCAATGAAATTTTATTATACAGAAAATTATTTTACTAACATTTCAGGTATTAGAATCATAATTGTTATAGCATTGATAAAAGACTTAAACAGAAGGTGATAATATTAAAAATATTCCCATAAATTTTATTATTTTCTTCTTTCTCGTAACAGAAAACTAGCCCACCTGCTGTCTCTTGGTAAGTCCATTTTTAACTTTTATTATCAAGTATCGTTTTTTTTCTGCCCCTTGTCTTTAAAAAAAAAAAAAAAGAAATAGCTACTATAAAAAGCACTCTTACAGAAGAGCTGAGTAATGACTGTGAGATACCTGATAATCCTGAGACCTCTGCTTCTCCTTTGTTAACCTCTCGTCTAGACACCGAGGCATCCTTGGATGTTTCCTCAGATCGTTCATTCTCCATTTTGACAGCAGCCACACTCAGCCAACCTTTCACCTCGTCACACCTGGTATTAGAACAACTTCTCGTTCCCAGGTACTCCTTACCCAACACAGCTTCCTGAGTAAGCACCTAAGAAGATAATAGACTTGTGTGTCTGCTTCGCTGCTTTACACAGTGTCTCGCGTAGTTACTGGTGTGCAGTAGGTGGTCAGCAGACGTGTGCATAAAATGAAAGCTCGAATAATCTTTCACTGTCACAAGTAGGTGCCTACTCCTCATGATTAAAAACAAACTTATTTTCACCTCTTGTTATTTTTCAAAAGAGTTCTTAGATATTAAATTACTAGCCATCCCCGGGTTATGAATGCGTGACTTACAGACGACCCGTAGTTACAAACCAACCCCTGTAAAGCCTTTTATATTAAAAGTTCCAGGTACACTCAATGGTTCGAAATAACAAATGGGCACTACTTTGCAATGCACATCAAAACTTTATTATTATTATTATTACTACTGTATTATAATGTTAAAGATGTTTCCATGATCTGGAAGTGTTTCTTTAAAGTTTTTTATGCATAGAAATGTACACTATATACTACATACTAAGACAAACATTTGACTAACTGGCATTAGATACGAACTGTACCTAACAGTTTTAATTTACATACATATTCGACTTAAAGACAGATTTAAGAATGGAACTCGTTCATAATCCAGGGACTCCCTAATTCAGTAAGCAGACTACAAATGCGGCCCTCTGTGTATAGTTATCTCATCCTACAAGCAGTCTTCTAGGCCTATAGGGCGACCATGTGACTTGTTAGACATAGTAACTGAGGCTCAAAGTGATTGTGTGAAGGACCCAAGACCACCTGGCTAGTTTGTGGCAAAGTCAAGTTTCCAAACAATTTTAAGACTTCACGTCTTGTCATCTTCCCAAACCAAGTATGGTTGATTCCAATCTTCTATCAATCATCACATATGATTGAACCCCAGTTTGCAAGAGAGGATTTGCTTTATTAGATTTTCCTACATGCTTAGGGTTTTCTGAATTTAAATCAGCACATTTATCAATAAACCTGGAATATATTGCACACTCAATAAACCTCTGGTTTAGAAATGAATTAAATATTTTACCACCAGAACAAAAACCTATGTATGTTTAAATTAGTCATTTTGGATGTAGTGTCTGAATATTACTGTCTGTAAATCCAGCACATTGTAAAAAGTGTCCATGGTGGGGAAAATTAGAACAGAAAAATAAATTCCATACACTATTAAAAAAAAAAACCCTAACGTATTGCCATCGAGCTGATTCCAACTCATAGTGACCCTACAGGACAGAGTAGAAGTGCCCCACAGGGTTTCCATGCAGCCGTTGGTGGACTTGAACTGCTGACCCTTTGATTAGCGGCCGAGCTCTTACCACTGCGCCACCAGGGCTCCCACACACCACCAGGAGACACAATCTTGAGTACTGCCGGGATCCGGAGTCCCGCCAGGACCCGGGGTCCGGCCGGCATCCGGGCTTCAGGTTGATTCGGTCTTTCAGGATTTAACCATGAATCCCAGGTGAACTTACTTTTCATTAACCAAACTCGAGCTTCAGCATTAAATATTCATATAGGATTAAATATTTACATTCACAATATAAACATGTATTTAATATCTAGAATATGTTATAAATTATAAATAAAATATAAATATATATAGGTATATATAAAAATCTTAATAAGAAAGGCTTTTTAATTCTACGGTAGAACTGGGCTCAGACTTTGGCATTGCTACTTATCAGCTGGAGACTTTGGCTAGTTGTGCAACCTCTCTGAACCCATATAAAGTCTATTTTGGGGATTATGGGGAAAGTTAAATGTGATAATAGACCATAAGACCTCATACACAAAAGGTGCTCAATTAATGTTGAAGAAAAAAGAAAAAGTTGAAAAAATACTTTTCTGTAATTAGGTCTAACATTTACTAAATGTTTATCACAACTCATTTTTCACAACTATGAGAAATTAGTTGATCTTAATTCCATTACATCACAAAGTCCAAATTTGGGGTGCCTCTATTTTAGAGTGCTATTTTCTAAATATTTCATGCTAGGGAGCCCTGGTACAGCAACAGTTAAGTGCTGGGCTGCTGAAAGGTTGGTGGTTCGAACCCACCAGGCACTCCACAGGAGAAAAACCTGGCGATATCCTCCTGTAAAGATTTCAGCCTAGGAAATCTTTTGGGACAGTTCCACTCTATCCTATAGGGTTGCTGTGAGTCAGAATCAACTTGATGGCACACAACAACAGAGAAGCCTGAAGAGAACACAGGAGTTGCATGCTTGTATAACCCGTTACCAAACCCAATGCTGTCAAGTCTATGCCAACTCATATCAACTCTATAGGACAGAGTAGAACTGCCCCATAGGGCTTCCAAGGAGCGGCTGGTGGATTCAAACTGCCAACCCTTTGGTTGGCAGCCTGGGCTCTTAACCACTGTGCCACCAGGGCTCTGTATGCTTATATAAAAAAAATGGTGTAAATGATCTATTTAAAAAGCCATTTGTTCTGACATTCCTTCAAAACATACACTGTTTAGGTTAAGTTTCTTCTGATATTTGCCCTCAGAATGGCAAAATTCTCAAAATTGACACCCAGTATTGGAAATGACTTTGCTGTTAAAATTGTTCTTCGGGAAAAAGAGGCAATTCCTAATAAATCAGCTCCTAATATACACCCTAGAAGTTTTTGTATAATTTTTTGGCTTTCCATCACTCAAACAGCAAAAAATTCATCTCTATAAGGCAGTGTTAAAAAAAAATGGAGAGAACATATATTATGAAGTTGAGAAACATGGGTCTAAATCCCATGTCTGCCTGTTACCAGCTTTATGATGCTGTATAAGTTTCCCAACCTCCGTGAGCCTCATCTTTTTCCTCCTTTGGCAAATGAGTCACGTTGTGTTAGCAGGGTTTATTATGAGATGTTGTTGTTGTTCTTAGGAGCCATTGAGTCAGCTCTGAATCATAGTGACCCTGTGTACGACAGAACGAAACACTGCCCCATCCTGCACCACCCTCACTATCATTACTATCTTCAGCTCGTTGTTGCAGCCACTGTGTCGATCCAAATCACTGAGGGCCTTCCACTTTTTCGCTGACCCTCTACCAAGTATGACGTCCTTCTCCAGGGACTGGTCTCTCCTGACAACATGTCCAAAGTATGTGAGATGAAGTCTCACCGTTCTTGCTTCTAAGGAGCATTCTGATTGTATTTCTTTCAAGACAGGTTTGTTTGATCTGGCACTCCATGACATATTCAGTACTCTTAGCCAACACCATAATTCAAAGGCATCAATTCTTCTTTGGTCTTCCTTATTCACTGTCCAGCTTTCACATGTATATGAGGCAATTGAAAAAACCATAGCTTGAATCAGGTGCACCTTAGTCCTCAAAATGAAATCTTTGCTTTTCAACACTTTAAAGAGATCTTTTGCAGCAGATTTGCCCAATGCAACGCATCTTTTGATTTCTCGACTTCTGCTTCCATGGGTGTTCACTGTGGGTCAAGTGAAATGAAATCCTTGACAACTTCAATCTTTTCTCCATTTATCATGATGTTACTCATTGGTCCAGTTGTGAGGATTTTTGTTTTCTTTATGTTGAGGTGTAATTCATACTGAAGGCTGTGGTCTTTGATCTTCATCAGTAAGTGCTTCAAGTCCTCTTCATTTTTGGCAAGCAAGGTTGTGTCACCTGCATAACGCAGGTTGTTAATGAGTCTTCCTCCAATCCTGATGCCACATTCTTCTTCATACGGTCCAGTTTCTTGGATTATTTGCTCAGCATACAGATTGAATAGGTATGGTGAAAGAATACGACCCTGACACTCACGCTTCATGACTTTAAACCAGACAATATCCCCTTGTTCTGTTCCAGAGACTGCCTCTTGATCCATGTACGGGTTCCTCACGAGCACAATTAAGTGTTCTGGAACTCCCATTCTTCACAATGTTATCCATAATTGTTATGATTCACACAGTCGAATATCTTTGCATAGCCAATAAAACACAGGTAAAAATCTTTTTGGTATTCCCTGCTTTCAACAAAGATCCATCTGACATCAGCAATGATATCCCTCTTTCCATGTCATTTTCTGAATCTGGTTTGAATTTCTGGCAGTTATCTGTCTATATACTGGTGCAACCATTTTTTGAACTATCTACAGCATAATTTTACTTGCATGTGATATTCATGATATCGTTTGATAATTTTCCAATTCTGCTGGATCACCTTTCTTTGGAAAGGGCACAAATATGGATCTCATCCAGTAGGTTGGCCAGGTAGCTATCTTCCAAATTTCTTGGTATAGACAACTGAGCTCTTTCAGCATTGCATCCATTTACTGAAACATTCCAATTGGTATTTCCATCAATTCCTGGAGTCTTGTTTTTCACCAATGCCTTCAGTGCAGCTTGGACTTCTTCCTTCAGTACCATGGATTCTTGGTAATATGCTACCTCCTGAAATGGTTGAATGTCAACCAATTTTTTTTGGTATAGTGACTCTGTGTACTCCTTCCATCTTCTTTTGATGCATCATGCACTGCTCAATTTTTTGCCTATAGAATCCTTCAATATTGCAACTTGAGGCTTGAATTTTTTCTTCAGTTCTTTCAGTTTGAGAAATACCAAGCATATTCTTCCCTTTTGGTTTTCTAACTCCAGGTCTTTGCACATGTTGTTACAATAGTTTACTTTGTCTTCTCAAGCCTCCTTTTGAAATCTTATGTTCATTTTTTTTTTACTTCATCATTTCCTCCTTTCATTTTAGCTACTTGGTGTTCAAGAGCAAGTTTGAGTCTCTTCTGACACCCATTTTGGTCTTTTTTTTTTTTTAATGTCTTTTTAATGACTTTTTTGCTATCTTAACATTTGATGTCCTTGATATCATCCCACATCTCATCTGGTCTTGGTCATGATTGTTCAATGTATCAAATCTATTCTTGAGATGGTTTCTAAATTCAGGTGAGATATACTCAAGATCATACTTTGGCTCTCAGAGATTTGTTTTAATTTTCTTCAGCTTCAACTGGCACTTGTGTATAAGCAATTGATGGTGTGTTCAGCAGTCAGCCCCTGGCTTTGTTCTGTATGATGATATTGAGCTTCTCCTTTGTTTCTTTGCACAGATGTAGTCAATTTGATTCGTGTATATTCCATGTGGTCAGGCCCATGTTTATGGCCACTGCTTATGTTGGTGAAAAAAGACATTTGCAATGAGAAAGCTGTTGGTCTTGCAAAATTCTATCATGCAATCTCTGGCATAGTTTCTATCACCAAGGCTGCATTTTCCAACTACCAACCCTTCTTTGTTTCCAACTTTTGCATTCCAATCACCAGTAATTATCAGTGCATCCTGATTGCATGTTTGACTAATTTCAGACTGTAGAAGCTGGTAAAAATCTTCAGTTCCCTCATTTTTGGTGTTAGTGGTTGGTGCTTAAATTTGAATAATAATTTTATTAAGTGGTCTTCCTTGTGGATGTACAGATATTATCCTGACACTGACAGAGTTGTATTTCAGTATACAAAGAAACCCAACTCTGTTGCTGTCCAGTCAATTCTGACTCACAACAACCCTAAAGGACAGAGCAGAACTGCCCCCACAGGGTTTCTAAGAGGCAGGTAGTAGATTCGAACTGCTGACATTTTGGTTAGCAGCCACAGCTCTTAACCACTGCACCACCAGTTATTTTTGACTATTTCTCTTTAATATGTCATTCCCAGCATGGTAGACCATGTGATTGTCTGGTCCAAACAGCCAATACCAGTCCATTTCAGCTCACTAATGCCTAGGATATCAATCTTCAAGCATTCAATTTCATTTTTGATAACTTTCAATTCTTAATACAGCCCACATTTCCATTATCAAGGGATGTCTGCAACCGTTTCTTCTCATTTTGAGTCATGCCACATCAGTAAATGAAGGTTCCGAAAGCTTTACTTCATCCATGTCTAAGGTGGACTCTACTTTGAGGAGGCAGCTCTTCCTCAGTTATCCTCTGAGTGTCTTCCAACCTAAGGGGCTTGTCGTCTGGCACTATACCAGATAATGTTTTCCTGCTATCCATAATGTTTTCGCTGGCCAATTTTTTCAGAAGTAAATCTCCAGGTCCTTCTTTCCAATCTTTCTTAGTCTGGAAGCTCCTCTGATACCTGCCCACAGTGGTTCAAATTGTACTTATTCTGTCTTGGTTCTGGGTGAGGTACCAAAGTGAAGAACAATAAACAGTAAAACCTGTGAAGGCTGGAACTTATATAAGGCAGAAACCTGTCAGAGAAGTAAAACTCAAACACGTTGCACTAATAGAGAGCGATAAAAACATGGTAAGACTGCACCCTGTGTTAAAGGCAGAAAACTTGTGAGATTCGGATAAACGAGGCAGTCCTGTCCAGTTCCAGCTCTCACAGGTTTCACTGTAATAGAAGCCAAAGCAGATATGCTGAAGATACTAAAAGAGTGTGACACTGCTTTTGTGATCTTAGTTCATCTTCCACCTCAAGTGTACAAAAATACTTTGAAGCCTGACTAGAGAGAGTTTGGGTAGGGATATTCCCCTGGCAGAGAACTACTGGTCCTTTCTCCCTTTTCCCATTGAGACAAGAGGGAAATGCTTGCCCTCATCTTAGGCTGAGTGGTGAGCAGAGGGCAGAAAAATGCTTGAGAGCCTGGTGTCCTCCACAGTTCAGAAAACATTGGTACTGGTAGTTGACTCTTGCTGCAAGAAATCTAAGAGCAAAAGGCTGTCTGCAGCACCCTACCTGGCTGTTGTTGTTGTTGTTAGGTGCCGTTGAGTCGGTTCCAACTCATAGTGACCCTATGCACAATAGAACGAAACATTGCCTGGTCCTGAGCCATCCTTACAATCGTTGTTAAGCTTCAGCTCATTGTTGCAGCCACTGTGTCAATCCACCTTGTTGACAGTCTTCCTCTTTTCTGCTGACCCTGTACTCTGCCAAGCATGATGTCCTTCTCCAGGGACTAATCCCTCCTGACAACATGTCCAAAGTATGTAAGACGCAGTCTCGCCATCCTTGCCTCTAAGGAGCATTCTGGCTGCAGGCTAAAAGAAAGAGTTAAAAGAAAGAGTGCTGTGTGGCCAAGGACCATCTTCCCATGGGGCCACAAATAAATTCTAAGGTGTAACCAGCCAGGAAGAGGACCTACTGGCATCAAAGAAACCACAGTAGGAAGAAGTTCACATGGCAAGCTCTCCAAGAAAACCACAAAAGCTCCTCACAGGAGAAAGTGCCAGCAATAATACTTCTGTCACACAGAAGGCCTAGATGCCAGATTGGAGCCATGCCAGCTGTGTAACACTTTGCTCCTTACCCTAACAGACCAGCTACACTTCATTAATACATCCTGCTTTTGAGTCTGTCCTGAACTCTGTGTCTACGTAACCTTCTCACCTGGTCAGTTCCCAACAGTGATATTTTTTTCTAACAGACGTAAAAGAATTGCCCTAGGCAGTGACAAAGCTTTGTGAAGCACCTTCTTTTACCTAGTTCTGTTTTAAATAGACCCAGAAGCAAGATATATTCTTAACAAAGTTTCAGCTTTCACTCCATTTCCAGATCTAATATATACATTTGTAAATGCCTTATATCCTGATACCTGTCATGAGATTACATCTCTATAGAGGACAGATGATCTCTTTCCATAATAGCCACACCGTTCACTTAAACTAAACGGCCTCAGCACAAGCAGAATAATGGATTAGGATACGGAAGTCTATTTAAAACCTCAGGACAAACACAAAGGGAGGTTTTGTTGTTATTTTGTCTTGATCTATTAGACGAGGCCACCGAGGTTATTCAGGAACCAATTAAAAACTAACCTTAGAAAAATAATTTAGGAAAATTCATTCAGCTTTGCAAAAACTACGTTAACATCTTCTCCCTAAGTGTTATATGTATAGATTTTTAATCAAGTGTGTTCCTCGCTGACTAAAAGAATTATTTGCTTGTTTCTTCTCTGAAGTCCAGCACTGAGAGAAAAGGCTCAATTAGGCATCAAATATTAAATTATCACTGAGGGAAACACTTCCTTCCAGAAAGTTTTGTGTGGCAGCTAAATTAAGGCATATATCTTAGGAACTGAACACCAAGCTCTAGGCAGTATGGTCTTATCCTTTCATAAGAAATATGTAAGTAATTTTCGTATTTGAATTTTGCATCTTTTATGTGGAAATGCTTAATCTGTTATTTTAAAACATAAATATTAATAATTTTGTAAAAACAGCTAACTACCTGAACTATTCAATCTGTATAAATTACCTAATATTACAGCAATAAAATTATTAAAAGCAATACAAACTTTAACTGGCAATGGGTTATTGCCACATTCTTCAAAATCAAATCATTATGCCATGATTACATTAAAAATATCTTCATCAAACATGAATGAATGGGAAAAAAAAGTCTGATATTTCTTAAACTCTCCTCTGGGAGGGTGTAAATCAGGCTAACTTGGAAGGCAAGTCAAGTCTTTACAGTTACCATAATCTGTCTAAATAGAGATCAGTGAAATATCAAAGAAACACGATGAAAAAGAGGAGCAAAATGTTCAAGCATTATTTTTAGAAAAATATAATATTATTAAATCAAATCGGGGGCTTCAGAGGTTAATGTATGCATGCATGAAGGTAATCTTATAATCCATATAGTTTATGCACCAAAGTGAACAAATCAACTTTGTTTTTCTTGCAAAAAATTATTAAATATAGATTTGACATATGAAAAGGGTGGTATAAATAAAATTATTTGAGGAAAAAAACTTAATGATTTACATGAACAAAAAAATCAAAATTTTGTAAAATAATGAGCAGATCCTTCTTAAAAAAGATCTTTTAGCTCTTCCATCAAGTTTTAAGCCTCTCCATGATTCTATGGCAACATGATTTTCATTTTTTATCACTGTATTAGTTTTCTATGGCTGCTGTAACAAACTGCCACAAACCAAGTGGGTTAATACAACATATATTTACTATTTTACAGTTCTGGAGGTCAGGAGTGTGAAAATGACCCTTAGCAGGCTAAACTCAAGATGCCAGCAGGGCCTTGTTCCTCTAGGGCAGATTTCATTTCTTTTCCTGCTTCTACAGGCTGCCCACATTCCTTGGCTTGTAGCTTACTTCCAGCAACGCCATTACTTTGACCCCTCGCTTCAGCTGTCACATCTCCTTCTCTGACTCACTGTCTAGCTTTCCTCTTTTCTCTTACAAGGACTTTTGTGATTACAATGGGCCAGTCAGGAAAATCCACCGTAATTTCCACTTAAGGTCATTAACTTGATTAAATCATCTAAACCCCTTTGGCCATGTAAGGTAACATATGCATAGGTCATATGGATTAGGAGGTAGACATCTTGGTGGGGGCGTTATTCTTTCTACCACAATCTCCAATGACTAGAAAATATATACAGCACATATATAGTCAATCATGGCTAGTTAACAAAAGAATGATTATAAAGTATAAATTTTTTAATCATCCAATCATGTCTTTTGCACTATTCCCTCTGGCGCTAGCCTGCCTGGGTTCAAATTCTGACTCCATCAATTACGAGTTTTATTACCTTGGGTAAGTGACTTAAATTTTCCAGTTTCCTCATTTGTATAATGGTGGTTAGAAAGGGCTTAGTTAATAGGGATGATGTGAGGGTTATATGTACTAATATATGTGAAATGCTTAAAAACACTTAGTACATAGTGAATGGTATGTAAGCGTTAACTACGAGAGGTAGTATTCTAGAACCAGATCTCTACAGCATAAATTCCGAATTTGCCATGTACTAGATGACTTTTTGATAAATTAATTATTACATGCCTTAGGGTTTTTATTTTTCCTCTGTAAAAAGAGAGTAATAACAATAAGTGTACAAAACTTAGAAAAATTCATAATGTATAAAAACTGCCATACAAGTATTGGATATTATTATTCTAAATATACTGGGTTTTTTTTATACATATAAAGGTGAGAAATGAAATCTCACTCTCAAGAGATAAGAATTATCTCATTTAACATATATCCTTTATTTTTCTATACCTATGCAAATGATTTTAATCCTACAGTATATATACTTTTGAAAATTTACATAATGTATTTTCCAGTCAATAAAAATTATTGGTAAAATTATATTTAAAACCCTGAAAAATCTCATCGTACGACTGTATCACCGTATACTTAATTGTTTCTCTATTCTTGAGAAGATAGGTTCAAATTAGTTTCTCTTATGGCTTAATATTGCTACAGAACATTGCTTGTAATAAATTCCCAGATGTGGAATTACTATGTCAAAAGACATGGCGATCCATAATGATCTTTGTGCCTGCTCTCTGGAAATATTGCTACACTGCCACTCAATTGGATTTTTTCAAATTCACCTAAATAGCAAACACAAACAATAAAACAAGGCTTTTTTGTCAACAACTATGTATCAAATTCCCTCTGCAGAGAACCCACAGACCAGAATCACTGGCTTATCTTGGTTTTGACTTGGCTGTTGCAGCCCTGTAAACACAATTTCACAAATTCTATACTTAGTGTGGGAAGATCTTCACTCCTGGGAGGTCATTCCTGACATCCCTCCAAGCCCATTTTCAGGTTTTAACAGAGGTACTGTTTGTACACAGCTGTTTTATTTTTATACGTATTCTTTAGTGTATAGGGAAGATAGCTGTTTACTATCTTTTGAAAAATAACCCTTCTCAAATTTTAAGATAGTTCTAAGTCATTTATTTGAATGTCTTCCTAGCACATTTTCACCTTCCACCTGCTGCATTTGAAGATTTTTTATGTTATAGTTGATATAGACAAATAATATATATATTTACATACATATATATGAAGATATGAAACATAAAACTAAAATGAACACCCATAAAACTACCACTGAACGTACAAATTACAACATCATGGCTGCCACCGCATCTTTCTTACCCCACTGCCACAGTCGGCTTCTCTCCACCCCATAACCAATCTCCTGAATTCCCAGATGGATGAAGCTTTTGTGAGGTATGAAGATGATAAAATTTTAGAAGGCTTACTTTAAGGAAAAGAATGCACACCTAAGGCACTCACGAGATCAATTCGAGTGCACTAAAATTGTGGTTAGATACACCCTCAACAAAACTTCCTCTTCTGGATCTCAAAAATGTCCAGAGTCACCCCAACACCCCTCGTTATGACAAAAGTATGATAAAAGAGGAGTCATGATGGTAAGATACATTGGTAACAATATCTTCCTTTTGCAAATTTTACAAAAACAAAAGACCATATGAAGACACTGCTAGAGTTCCTCCCAGGCCCTATGCAACTGACCCATAGCCATCCAGTCCATTCTGACTCATAGTGACCCTATTAGGACAGAGTAGAGCTGCCCCATCAAGTTTCCAAGGAGTGGCTGGTGGATTCGAACTGCTGACCTTTTGGTCAGCAGCCGAGCTCTTGACCACTGCGCCACTTAGGAGACTAAAACTTAAATGCAGGAGGGCTGGTTCCTTCTGGAGCAAAACCTTGAAATTTGTTTCACTGGTGTTATTAACTTGATGAGCATTTTAGATTGTTTCCAGGTTTTTGCTTCTGATTTTACAGGGAATGCATTTAAAGACTGACCACTGTAAATGATATGTGCTAAGGTTTCACTTTAGGCTGAACAACTTCTATGTCTATGTGATCAAGTTTGTTAACTCTACTGTTCTAATCTATTATTGCTAATTTTGTGTCTGTCTGGCTTTTCAATATTTGCAAGAGCTATTATTGAAACCCTGTATTATACCAGGGGATTGGTCAATTTCTCACAATTCTACAGTTTAAATAAATATGTGTGTGTGTTATTCAAGTTAAGAATGCTTGTATCTTTTCTGAGAAATTGAAATTTATCCTTTCTATCCTTAAAATGCACTTTGCCTTAGAGTCTATTTTTCTGATATTGCTGATTAATAATCTGGGAGCTCTGCTGATGCAGTAGTTAAGCTCTCAGCTGCTAGCCAAAAGGCTGATGATTTGAAACCACCCAGCAGCTCGATAGGAGAAAAGACCTGGAGATCTGCTCTCATAAAAAATAAAAAAATAGAAGATCAAAATTAAGAAGGCAGAACTGATTACAAAGAGAGGATTAATAAAATACACATAAACTGACTGAATTTGCTAGATAAAAAGCCATAGATCTATTAAATAACACAACACAAAAATAATTCATTATTTGCTATTTAAAAGAGAACCGCAGGAAACAAATTTCAACAAGGTCAAAAGTGAAGAGATGGAATAAAGTATATACAAATAATTAAATTTTGCTGTATGCTGTCCAGTTGATTCCAACTCACAGAGATCCTATATGACAGTGTAGAACGGTCTCACAGGGTTTCCTACTCCAACTGTTAATAAAACAAAACAAAACCCACTGCTGTCCAGTTAATTCTGACTCATAGCGACCCTAGAGGACAGAGTAGAACTGCCCCATACAGTTTCCAAGGAGTGCCTGGTGGATTCAAACTGCCAACCTTTTGGTCAGCAGCTGCAGCTTTTAACCACTATGCCAACAGGGTTTCCCCCAACAGTTAATAATTTGTATAAAAACCAAAACCAAACCCATTACCCTAGAGTCAATTCCGACTCATAGCGACCCCATAAGACAGAGTGGAACTACCCCATAGGGTTTCCAAGAAGCGCCTGGTTGATTCAAACTGCCGACCTTTTGGTCAGCAGCCATAGCTCTTAACCATGGCGCCACCAGGGTTTCCAAATAATTTGTATATAATTTATTGATTTATTTTATCGTGTGTTTTACTTAAGGAGTATTGGAGGGGTATTAATTTGCTCTATTTCATTCCATTTATCTTTATACTGATTAGGTGGGTATCATTAACATAATGTTTTATTATGTAAACCTGACTTAATTTGTGAAGTTAAGTATTTTAACAAAATAAGAACTTTCGAGTGCTTTATATCCAATAACCTCATACTGAATTATATGTTATTGTGTTTGGTATTCCTTCTCTATTCTGTTTCTTAACCTAAGAGATTAGCCAATAGCATAAGTGTCATGGATTCAGTTATGTGTCCCCCCCACACACAAATGTGTGTATCACTTGGTTAGGCCATGATTCCCAGTATTGTGTGGTTGTCCTCCATTTTGTGATTATAACTTTATGTTGAGAGGATTAGGGTCAGATTGTAACACCACCCTTACTCAGGTCACCTCCCTGATCCAAGGTAAAGGGAGTTTCCCTGGGGTGTGGGCTGCACCACCTTTTATCTTGCAAGGGATAAAATGAAACGGAAGCAAGCAGAGAGTTGGGGACCTCATACTACCAAGAAAGCAGCACCAGGAGCAGAGCGCGTTCTTTGAACACGGGGTCCCTGGGCCTGAGAGGCTCCTTGACCAAGGGAATATTGAGGACAAGGACCTTCCTCCAGAGCCAACAGAGAGAGAAAGCCTTCCTGGAGCTGGCACCCTTAATTTGGACTTGTAGTCTACTAGACTGTGAGAAAACAAATTTCTCTTTGTTAAAGCCACCCTATTGTGGTATTTGTTATGGCATCACTAGATGACTAAGGCAATAAGTATTATTGTTACCTTTACAAATGATATTTGTTTGGATTCACCTACATGTTTACTATTTATTAATGTTGTTGTTGTTGTTGCTGTTAGGTGCCGTCAAGTTGGTTCCAACTCATTGCAATGCAGTGCACAACAGAACAAAACACTGCCTGGGCCCGCGCCATCCTCACAATCATTGCTACGCTTGAGCCCATTGTTGCAGCCACTGTGTCAATCTATCTATTTGAGGGTCTTTCTCTCTTCCACTAACCCCCTACTTTACCAAGCATGATGTCCTTCTCCGGGGACAAATCCATCCGGATAACATGTCGAAAGTATGTGAGATGATGATGACGCAGTCTCACCATCCTTGCTTCTAAGGAGCACTCTGGTTGTACTTCTTCCAAGACAGATTTGTTCGTTCTTTCGGCAGTCCATGGTATATTCAATATTCTTCACCAACACCACAATTCAAAGGTGTCAACTCTTCTTTGGTCTTCCTTATTCATTGTCCAGCTTTCTCATGCAGATGAAGGGATGAAAAATACCATGGCTTGAGTCTGGTGCACCTTAGTGCTCAAGGTGACATCCTTCCTTTTCAACACTTTAAAGAGATCTTTTGCAGCTGATGTTCCCAATGTAATGTGTCTTTTCATTTCTTGACTGCAGCTTCCATGGGTGCTGATTGTGGATCCAAGTAAAATGAAACCCTTGACAGCCTCAGTCTCCTCTCCATTTATGATGTTGCTTATTGGTCCAGTTGTAAGGGTTTCTGTTTTCTTTATGCTGAAGTGTAATCCATGCTGAAGGCTTTGGTCGTTGATCTTCACCAGTAAGTGCTTCAAGTCCTCTTCCCCCTTTTAATCTCCAACTGCCTTTCTGGGATCTTTTGTGTGTGTGTGTGTGTGTGTGTGTGTGTTCCCAAAAAATACATTCTTTAAAAAAACTGTTAGTCAAAGTTGGTGACTCAATCCCTCAGAATCTGTTTATATGAACAATTCTATTTTTACCTTATTCTTGAAAGATGATTTTGTGAGGATTACAAAGCTAGAGCAATTTTTTTTTTTCCCTCCATAGTTTTTAAATATTATTGTGGACTACTTTTTGGCTTCCACTGTTGCTGTTGAGAAATCTGCTGTCACTTCTTTGTTTCTGCATTCCCTTTAGCTGGTTTAAAGATTGCTTTTGGTCTTTGGTGTTCCGTAGTTTCACAGTGACGTGCCTAGACTTGGATTTCCCTATCAGTGTATGTTGGATATCTTGTTTATTCTGAATATTATGAACCATTACCTCTTTGGATATTCCCTTCTCTCCATTCTTTATAGTGTATAATTCTAATACTCTGATAAGGTAAAAATTTATCATCCATACTTCCCATCTACTTGCCTCTTTGTGCCACATTCTTGGTAGTTTCCTAAGATCTGTGTTCTATTTACATATTCTCTCCAGTTCTGTCAGACATCCTTCTTAACTAGTGAATTGATCTCTTAATTTAATAATTATATTTTTAATTTCTAGTCTATCTGTTGGGTTTATAATTAAATCTCTTTAATCATCTTTTGGGTCACTTATTTCTTGTTCATATTTTGATTCTATCTTTAATTTTTAAAATACATAAGTTATTTTATATTCTATGTCTAATAATTCTGGTGTTTTAGAAGCCCCAATATTGTTTGTTTGTTTTATTTTTCTTTTCTACTTACTTTCATCAATAGTGATATTTTTCTATTATGGGTTTGATGACTTTTCCCGATAAGCGCATGCTTGTAGTTAATTTGTGGATCATACAGGACCTAAATTGAATGGGTTTTCACTTACTTTTGCTGTGAGGTGGGATCAGTTTAACCCTGTTCCAGAATTCCTAACTTAATGTGGAAATATCCAGTTCTGCCTGTCTCCCTCCCTGCTGCTCACCCTAGGATTAGACTTCTGATGGAGACTGTGGATCACCGGCTGAGAGAGATAATCCTCTGGGCAGCTCCTCACATTCAGTAAGTGCTTACAGCTCAACACTCTACATTTAGCTTATGTCCTTACAACTCTTGGAGATTCCCCATAATTCATGTAAGCCAAGTAATAAAGTGTATACTCTTTTACGTAGGATCTAAGGGTTTTGCAATGGGAGGGCTTTCCATAACATCTGTTCTAAAACACTGCCAGAAGTAGAAAGTATCTTTTTTTAAACGCATTTGAAAAAAGTTTCATATGGATGGAATGATTATTTTTTAAATTTCTTCCTTCTTTTTAAAACTATATTTTAGACTTTCTTCTTTGTTTCTTTAACTGGAATAAATTCCTTTTGCTTTTAAAAAAGAAACACCTTATGAACAAGAGTATGTTTACACCTTTGAAAATATTTTGTTTCAAGCTGTAATAAAAAATTGGTATCATAAAAATAAAGAATATGAACCAGATTAAATAATAATATCCCTAATTCCCATCAATATATTAAACTCACTCCTTTGCTACTGCATTGCTCCTGCTATCTAGCAAGAAATATTGTTTGCTATCTCCCTAACTTTACTGATGAAACCATGTAACACTTAGTGTTCACAAGGGTTTGAAACCAGAGGGTAAGCTGGTACTACCACTTTCAAAAACTTTGTAACGGTATCTGATAAAGCCAAATATATGCATAACCTATTGCCCCGCAATTCCACTCCAGGGTATACACCCAAAAATGAATGCTATAACTACTGAAAAGACATGAACAAGAAAGAACACAGAGTTTTACTTATCATAGGCCCTAACTGGAAAGCCCCAATGTCCACCATCATCAGAATGGATAAATAAACTGGGATATCAGCATATGGTAGAATACTGTACAGCAATAATGGAAAAAAAAAAAAAAAACCTATTGCTATATACAATATCATAATGTTGAGAAAAAGAAGTCAGATATAAGAGTATAATTCCATTCCTATGAAATTCAGACACAGACAAAATTAACCTATGGTGATAGAGATCAAAAAAGTTATTGTTTTTTGGAGAGAATACTTTGAATTTCTGGTGTGCTATATCTTGATCATATATAAAAAAAAAAACCCAGACGCGTTGCCATTGAGTGCATTCCAACTCATAGTGACCCTATAGGACAGAGTAGAATTGCCCCATAGGGTTTCCAAGAAGCACCTGGTGGATATGAACTACCTACCTTTTGGTTAGTGGTTGAGCTCTTACCAGTGTGCCACCAGGGCTCCATCTTGATCACAGTGCTGTAAAATTCATTACACTACATACTTAAGAATTATACAATTTATGTACAATTATGAAGCATTCATCCATTCATTATTTCTCCTGTGGTTCAGTCCTTCCTTTTATTCTTCAGACTTACTTGTTTGTTTAACTTATGTTTTTGTTTCATTTTTAAAATTTAATTTTTTAAATATTTTATTTAATTATTTTTCTGACTATATCTGATTCTTTTTCCTTTTGTAACTATTGTATTACAGGTTTCTTATTTGTTCCCTTATAATTTCCATATCCTTTTATTTTCTGTTTTGAGATTTTTTTCCCATGTCCTTCTTGAACTACTCAGTTCTTTTCAATGACCACACTCTTTTCAAATTTATGTTTTGAAACTCCTAAGTAGAAAACCAGGTATTTACCATCAAAAGGCCTTTTTTTGTTGCATTAATTCCAGCTCCTTACTCATTTTTGTTGAGTTTTCTTACAAAAAAAATTAATCAGATGGACTAACATCAGTATTGCGTCTGTCACACTGTAAAGGTGAAGACATAGGAATGGTTTCTGATGGATCCAGTCTGCAATCCAAGAATTCTATATATAACAAACCAAAAGCCAAAACCAAACCCAGTACCATCAAGTCTATTTCAACTTATAGCAACCCTATAGGACAGAGTAGAACTGCCCCATAGAGTTTCCAAGGAGCGCCTGGCGGATTCAAGCTGCCAACCCTTTGTAGCACTTAACCACTATGCCACCAGGGTTTCCATATATGACAAAAGGGCCATCTATCTATCAAGAGAAAGGAAAATACTTTTAGACGTGCAAGCCATCAAGGATTAACCTCTCTAATGTACTCTCCCTGAGAAAAGGATTTAAGAAAAACATTATGCCAATAACAATTAAGTCACAACAGATTTTGCAAGAAAGGGAATGAAGAAGAGAATAGAAGCAGCAAGAAATTTTCCAATAAACCTTTTCAAATCTAAATAGACAGTATTAATGTGAATGGAAGTTTTTGTCAATGTGAATGTTAAGAAAGGATTCTTGTGACAAAAGTAACATGTATAAATGATGAACTTAGAATCTTAAAGGATGTGAGCAAAACCCAGGTGCTGGGAGAGGACAGATGGAAATTGGACGTAAAGGCCCTCTATAGACTTCATCTTATAGGAGGTGGAACCGGAAGGAGTGAGGGCATGTGGCCACTTGGAAAGGGATACTTAACAATTTAGTTTCAGAGAATAACACATATATGTTGTTGAACAGTCAAAGGTAGGACAGGGAATTACTTTAACAATCAAGGTCAGCAAGAAAACATAATCTATGCTGCCCACTCCACCTCCATTACTGAAGATATCTTCCAAGAAGAGGTTGAAAAACGCATCTGGTGGTCAAAGTTATACAACTGTGTAAGATAGAAAACCAATACTCTGGGTTTCCTATGATAATAAAGCTGCTCTGAACGTGACAAAATCTGTTTCTTGCCTTGTCAGGTTTGCTCCTGGGAGAACGAAAGCAATATGGGCGAATCAGAAATATAGCCATTGAAAAGACGTCGAAAGCATTTAAGTCTCAAGACGTTTTCGACTCCCTTCCTCCAATGCAACAAATTGCAGAGCAGAACATATTTTGCTCTCCAGTCTATATATATTATTAATTCTAATGTTATCATTGTGTTAGGCACAATAAAATTCGTTGTTGAGTACAAAGTGTATTCACAATGCTTTAAATAGTCTTTAGAATAGAAATCATAACATTCAATTAACTAAGAGTGCAGAGCAAATTGGCTATTAGGCTATTTGTGTGGCTCTATGGAAAACCAACTAAGATGTCTTGAAAAATATTACAGGATTTTGAGTCTTGATATTTGTTTTAAAAATAACATATTAAAACTATTTTTGACTCTGTGAAATTCAGATTCTTTTTAAGGAGTTTAGACAGCTTAATCACATGTTTGCTTTGTAGGTGAGTAACCATTGGTCATGGATTGAATAATGTCCCCCCAAAAATGTGTGTATCAATTTGGCAGGGCCATGTTTCCTGGTATCGTGTGATTTTCCTATATGTTGTAAATCCTGCCGCTATGATGTTAATGAGGAGGATGGGCGGCAGCAGTGTTAGTGAGGGAGGTCTCAATCTAAAAGACTGGACGGTGTCTTGAGGCAATCTCTTGAGATATAAAAGAGAGAAGCAAGCAGAGGGAAGGGGGCCCTCATACCACCAATAAAGCAGTGCTGAGAGCAGAGCTCATCCTTTGGAACTGGGGTCCTTGTGCAGAGAAGCTCCTAGTCTAGGGGAAGATTGATGAGAAGGCCGACAAGAGAGAAAGGCTTCCCCTGGAGCTGATGCCCTGAATTTGGACTTTTAGCCTACTTTACTGTGAGGAAATAAATTTTTCTTTGTTAAGGCTATCCACTTATGGTATTTCTGTTATAGCAGCACCAGATGACTGAGACACCATTTGAATAATTAATTACAGAGAATTTTAAGTTCAACATTTCTCTATTTTTCTCTCCATCTTTATTTTTTTTCATCTTTTTTTTTCTCCTATTCTCTTTTTTTGATAAGGATGATGAAGATAGCAGAAGATAGCAAATTCAAAGAACTCTGCTAGCCACTTTAACTGTATGGCTTCTTTAAGTCCCACGATAACTCTTCAATGTGACTATTCACCAAAGCCCTTAGAACATACATTATTGCCTAAGTTACACATTTGGAAATTAACTCAGATCAGCCTGTCTTCAATATTTATGTCATGTTGCTTTCTCAATTATCCATACCATCTCACACATATTATTTTCTTTCCTGAAATCATTACCAAGTATATGTCTGAATCACTGTATATATTCTCTCATTTAAGAAGAATCATATTTAGGCTGATCCTCTTAGAAATTAAAAAAAAAAAAAAACTCAATGGATGGTTTAACCAGAATACTGTACAGAGTTGAAAATATATTATTGAAATAGAAACCTTAAGAAATATTCCAGAATATAGCTTAGTGACAAAGACAAGAAAATGTGAAAGAAAAATTAAGGGATGTAACTGATCTAACGAGAAGGTCTAATACATATACAATCAGAGTTCTAGAGAAGAGACTGAAGAGAATATAGGAGCGATGACATTTCCAAGATAATGGCAGAGAATTTTCTGCAACTGATAAAATTCAAGAATCTCATTCAGGAAATGCAAATTATCAAAAGTAGGAATAATAAGAATAAAACAAAATCATGTCAAACACCCTGTAGTACAACTGTATACCACCCACATCAAAGACCTAAAAAGCAGTCAGAGAAAAGACTTCTATAGGAACTGTGGTTAGATTGAAAGCAAAGATGTTGGTATCGACAAGAAAAATCAAAACAGTGAAATACCATCTGAAAAGTTTCACAGAAAATAACCTATTTTAATATAAACCCAAATAGATAGCTTGCCACCAACAGACTTGAACTTCTAGTGAAAATACTTCAGGAAGAATATAAGTGACAGCACAGGGATATTAAATGCAATAAATCATGATGAGAAAATAAGACGGCAAACATTGTTTGCATGCAATAATCCTAACAAGCATGACTTATGTGAGTTAAAAAATACCTTTAAAATACAGAAGAGTAATAGCATTTAAGTCAGGAGGGGATGATATCAGTTCATGTATTATAGGGTCCTCACATTATTCTACAGGGAGGTAGGATGTTATCCTTATATTTTATAATCTGAATATGTATGGTAAAAATTTCAGTGGTAACCTCTAAACGAATGGAAATAGAGTAGGTAAATTTTAAACCAGAAGAGGAGATTTAAAAGAAGACACTCAAACAAAAAAAATCAGAAAAATCAAGAAGAGGTAAAAGAAGTATGCTACTGAAAGGGGGGGGGGGGCAAATACAAAGTTAAAGTACATGATTAGAAACAAAAATAAAAATAATAAAAATAAATAATCACCATAAGCTCAAATTACAGTATACACATGGTCAAATTAGATTTAAAAAAGAATAAAAAACACAACACAACAAATACAAAAAAAAAAAAAAAATTGAGGGAAAAGAGGTATCAAGAATAAGAATAAAAACAACAGCAGGATTGGGGCAATGGATCAAGGAAGGCAAAAGGTGGTTCTTTGAAAAGACTAGGAAAACATACGATCCTATGGTAAGATTAATTTTAAAAAATTTATCAAAAATATTAAAGAATAAATAAATAGATGGAGAATGGAGCAATATATCCTTTCACAAGTAGGAATGATGAATTCACAAAGGTTTTCATTCTCTCCAACTGATATAAATTTCATGCAGTTACAGTAAAAATCCCCACAAATTTGTGTGTGTGTTTGTGTGTGTGTGTGTGTGTGTGTGGAATTTGATGGGGCGTTTTGAAAACTCACAGGAAAAAGCTTAAGAAGAGGGAGGATGGAAAAGAATAAGATTAATTAGGAGATGGTGAGATGGCTTCACCTACAGATGGTAAGGTTTACTATAAATACATGGAATTAAGTAGTGCGATGTTGGTATAGATATTGTCAAATAGAACATATCAAACTCTCTGAAACAGGCCCATCAGCTAAGGAAATGCATTATATGGTAGAGGCGGCATTGAGAATCACTGAAGAAAGGATGTTGGGACCCGTGAAAATGATTCTGAATCCTTACCTTTCACACATTTTACAAAAGTAATGCCAAATGCTTTAGAAACTCAAATATTAAAATATTTAGATGAAAATACAAGCAAATATTTTTGTAAGTTCAGGATAAGAAAGGATTTCTTTAACAAGATCTTGAAACCAGAAACTGTAATAGGAAGAAATTGATACATTTGGCTACATTAAAATTAACTGTTATGGAAAGATAAAAACCAAAAACCAAACCCCTTGCCTTCGAGTCAATTCTGACTTATAGTGACCCTACAGGTCAGATTAGAACTGCCCCATAGAGTGTCCATGAGCGCCTGGTGGATTTGAACTGCTGACCTTTTGGTTAGCAGCTGTAGCACTTAACCACTACACCACCAGGGTATCCAAAAGATAGGACAAATAAATGAAAAGACAGCTATAAATTGTAGGAAGCGATTTGGAACCCGTAACCAACAGAATATCAATACTAAGTTATATAAACAACTTCAATGAATCAATAAGCAAAAGGCAAACAACCTTAAATATAAATGGTCAGAAGAAAAAGAAATGGTAAAGACAAACACGAAAAGCAAATCAACCTTATTTGTAATGATGGAAATGGAATGAAAACCATAACGAGATAATATTGTGTATATTCACTACACTTCTAAACATTAAGCCCAAACATACTAACCACTGGCGAGGATGTGGATCAACCAGAATTCCCACAGTGTTGGTGGGAGTATAAATTGGTATATCCACTTGGGAAAACAATCAGTCATTATTTTGTAAATACAACATTGGCAAAATCTAGTACCCAGAAATTCTGCTTCTATGGATATAGATAGTGAAGGGATATTTGTAAGTATGTTCATGGCAGGCCTGATTTTAATGACAACAAAATGAAACACACACTCACACACACAAACCATATGTCCACTAACAGAACAATGAACAAGTAAGTTGTAATATATTCACACAAGTAAATATTATATAGCAGAAACAAACAAATCCAGGCCCAAACAAAACAACACGGATAAATCTTGGGAATATAACAGTAAGGGAAAACGCAAATTCCAGAAGACTATGTTTCATAAGGCTCAAAATAAAGTTAAATGTATATTTTTTAAGAATATATAGATACAGATAAAACTTTTTTTTTTTTAATCAAGTGAATGATAAACAGAAAATTCAGGCTGCTGTTTATCTCTGGGGCAGGCCAGATAATGGGACAGGGAGGCGCACTATTGGATGAATGGCCGTGACAATGTTCTAATTATTGATTTGTGAGTCATGCATATTCATTTTATTATTTTGCTTCATAACTCACATTGAAGTTAATTGTTTTTAAGTATCACTCTATATTAAAAGATTAAAAATGAATAAGAAATATGACACTTAAAAAATATTTTAAAAGCATGAACCTTTTTCTCTAGTCTCTACCAGCAGGTAAAGTAGGTGGTCGTTTTAATGGTATGGTTTGTTCTGATTTATAATAAACCATTTCCCAAATTGTGAACAGCATTCTAAATTCTCCTTGGCCATGAATCCCTCAGTGGGTAGGCGGGCTATATATACTGGAGGAAGACTCTTCGTAGGTCCCACAGCTAGGAGTCTGAGTGCAGGCACTGCAGGGGAACACTCAAGGAGGTGTGCACCTTCTCCATACCTTTACTCAGTTCTTGCTTTCTTGGGAGAGTGGAGATTTGGGGAGCAAGTAAAACTCATTGCAAGTACACAGCATTCATACTTCTAGGTCCTTTCAATTCCTTGCAATGTTCATTTCATGTGTCTTATGGGCTCACTTAAAAATAACTTACAGCCATTTCTGAAATCAAGGTCATGTGATAAATCAGAGGCAAGATTTTGAAGTCTATCACAAAATTAAGGATTCCTACCTGAGATATCATGAATCATGAGCTTAAAACATCCTAAAATGAAATGACAAGTCATCACACTGAAGAGTGAATGTCAATGGTATGACACCATAAATCTATGTAATAAATTATTTCCACTGAAAACAGTCACAATTATCTCTATTGGGCAGTGAAGCATCTTTATAATTTTGCCTAGGGATTATCTGGGGGGTACTGATATTTCCATTAAAATAAAATTTAATGAGGATCAACATGCTTACTGTGTTGCTGGAGTTTCCGTTTAAATGCAAACCACTGTCAAAGAGAGGTGAAGAAGCCCCGCTGCTATGGTCACTGGACGGCCCTGGGGATCCTGAAAACAAAATGAGACACAGTCATTCTAAACTGCAGCTCAACAATAAATCACACTGGGACCATGGAATGGCTTCAGTTCTACCTAAACATTAGGAAGATACAATGCCTAGTCAACTCTCAGAGATGTTGATGGTCCAGTTTACAGGTTGTGTTATTAATGACGATTCTTCACCTTTCTGCTGTTGTCATGTGGCCTTCTCTTGATTATCTGACTTCAAACAAAAAAGCTGGCAGAGGCAAGGGATGACTGGACCGGCCCATCTCACAAGGAGGGCTGCTGCCTTTGTTCAGAGAGGTAGCAGGTGAAGGAGTATGCTTTCTACAGCCTAACAACTTACTATAACACATGAACACTAATGTAAGCTGTTAGCTTTAGTCCTCTTTGGAAACTTTATATATTTGTATTAAGAATGCCTTGTAGCATAATGGTTAAGCAGTGGACTGCTAACTAAAAGTCAGTGGTTTGACCTATGTAGAGGCTCTGCAGGAGAACAGACCTGGAGATCTGCTCCCGTAAAGATTAAAAACAAAACGCATTGCGAACAACTTGATTCAGATACACAGAGACCCCACAGGACAGAGGAGAACTGCTCCATAGGGTTTCCGATGCTGTAATCTTTACAGATTACATCTTTCTTCCTCGGAGCAGTTGGTAGCTTTGAACCACCAGCCTTCAGTTAGCAGCCAAGCACTTTAACCACTGAACAAGTGGGGCTCCTACCAAAAAGCCTAAGGAATCCTATGGGGGCAATTCTACTCTGTCATATGGGGTAGATACAAGTCAAAATGGACTCAATGGCACACAACAACAACAACAACTAAAACCACTAGCATAAAAATTGGCTAATTTTCTAAAGATGAAAATAAAGTTGAATGAGCAGAGAACAGATATGGAAAAGAAAGATGGTTTAGACTGAAGCTAAATTTAAAATATGTAGTATACAAAATATGTACCATATTTTTCTTTCCAAGTATTTTGTACATGTCATGCAAATCCCATACATCAGTCTAATCCAACAGCAGAGTGGTGATTATGCATGTTTTCTAAATTCTAACACCTTATTTTTATTGCTAAACATGACTACTAGTGTAAACTATTAGCTATTGATCTATTTGAGGACTTTATGTAGAGATTTCAACCACTAGCATAAGAGCTGGCTAATATTCTAAATACGATTACTGATGTTCTGATTTTAATTTTCAATTTATTTCTTCTTATTATCTTTGCTTGACAAATTGCTAAAGTGGAAAATATGAAAATAAAACATAAGTTTGTGGACAGAGATACTTTAAAAAAAAAACAAGGCTAAGGGATTAGCAGGGAGCAGAAGCCAGGAGACTCATAATACTGGACTCCAGTGTTAACAGGCTCTAAAATGACTGCCTGATCTTGGACAATCCATCTAACTTTTTGGGCTACAGTCTTCTTTTCTACCATTAAGAGTCTGGTCTGCATAATCTCTGTAATGTCACTTTTTGGTAGAGCTAGACCCCATTGAGTAGACTCAACAGTGGGCAGTGTAGACACTTGTTCCCAGACTTGCTTCTCATCATTCCTCTGCAAAGACCTTTGTTTCTGGCTCCTTGGTGCGTTCTTTCTACTATGACGTTGGAAGCACAACTGTGAACTATCATTATGGGTTGGTGACAGTGAGTTATATTTCTCCATTCTACCTCCCCTAAGGTGTGAGGAATCAGTGTTCAATTATTTAATATAATTAGTGTAGAGGCAAGCCAAAAAGGATAGGAGTCAGTAAGAGCACCAGCATATATTTAGTGCCTATTAAGTGTCAGGGACAATGCTAGACTGCTTTAATATTAAATAGTCACAACTCTCCTACAAAGTAAGTATTGCTAACCCTGCTTAACAAACAATAGCTTAAAGTCTTGGGTCAAGAAAATGGCTGGAGGTGAATGATGACCCTCCTTCAGAAAAGACAACTGTTTTCTAGTTTGCATATCCCTAAACCTGGTGACGTAGTGGTGAAGCGCTACGGCTGCTAACCAAAGGTCGGCAGTTCAAATCCTCCAGGTGCTCCTTGGAAACCCTATGGGGCAGTTCTACTCTGTCCTATAGGGTCACTATCTGTTGGAATTGACTCAATGGCAATGGGCTTAGGCCTGGGCAATCCTATTTATCATGTTATACCCAATCCCTGATAGCCATCTATGTTGCCTGTCTGGCTCCTGTTGGCATTTAATTTTCTTATCCACGCAGATAAGTACCATAAATAAAGTATATGAAATGCACGTATAGAAAAGATGAACATGCATTAGTCACATCATGGCCATCATCATCATAGTTATAATTTATTGAGAACCGAACTAAAAGCCTTGTACGTGTTACTTTACTTAATCCTAACAATAAAAACCTGTGAAGTGTTATTTATTATTATCACCATTTCATAGATACGGAAAATTAGCAGGATATTTTGCAAGTTATGTTTTATGATCTCGGTTTTCTCCTCAGAAAAGAGGCGATAATATCAAAGAATCAAAGAATTGTTGGAAAGATAGTATTTATACTCTCACATTCAGAATATGTAACACAGCACTGATACAGCAGGTGATGCATACAAATAACATTCCTTTAGATTCTAGAAAATACAACCAGAGCTTACCCAACTTTTCAACAAAATCAGGATTAATTCATAAATCTTCACACAGACTATGAATTATCAAAGTAAAGTACAATGCTTTCATCTCATTTCCAACATTCTAAAAAGAGCTTCAGGACAAAAGCTGTATACTTTTATTGGTCTGCCCCCCAATTTTTTTCCTCCCACAATATGAGAAGGGACTGTTTCTATGTGTGACCTAACGTTGCGGTCCATTAGTTTCTCTGGTCACAGAAAGACAGATGTTTGAACATTGCCATCTTGTCCCTAACAAAAGGAAGAGAAGATATTTAGACATTATCGTAAGGGAGATTCTTGGACATCCTTGAGAAAAAAACTAAGGTCCTGCTCTTAGATCATCCAAATACTTGAAAAGAGGAAAGAAATGCTAAGAGTAGCACAAGAAACAGGAATTATCACCAACTAGCCGTAAACTATAACGAGTAGGAGATGCTGCTGGAGGAACTGGACCCTTGAACTTAATATTCCCAAGCAGGAAGGAAATGTGTGCAGTTGAAATAGAAAGCCTGATTAATAGGGTTTCATGTATTTGTACCTGGAATGTCCTGTCTTAATCTATTTCATGGTATTGGAATGAAGATTAAATGACATCACACATGCAAAGTCACACCATAACCATCAGCGTTACCCAATGTAAATGGCATTACAGGATGGCATGGTGATTAGGAGGAGGGGCTCTGAAGCCAGACTTCTCCTGTCAAAGTCCATTTCTGCCACTTCTTTAGCATGCAAGGTTGGCAAATTAATACACCTCTCTGGTATAAGTTTTCCCATCTATTAGGATTTTATGTTTGTGAAATAGTTCATACTATATTCCTATATAAAAATTAATACATTGAAAGACTGAGAACTCTGGGAGAAAAGAGAATGGCTTAACTTTGTTTAAACAATAACAACAAAAAGCCAAACACGTTGCCATCAAGTCAATTTCAACTCATGGCGACCCCATGTGTTACAGAGTAGAGCTGCTCCAATGGGTTTTCTTGGCTGTAATCTTTACAGAAACAGATTTCCAGGCTTTTCATCTGTGGTGCCACTGGCTGGGTTTGAACCACCAACCTTTAGGGTAGTACTTGAGGGCAAACCATTTGTACTACCCAGAGACCTTTTATTTAAACAGTTGGTCTCAGTTTTATTGACAATCAGTCTATGTTTTGGAACAGCAACCCTGAGTCTTTTACCATTTATATGCACATTATGTACACTGTACTTAATTATCTTTTTGCCTTTCTTTCCCAATGTCTTTTGTTTTATCTCTATAACCAGCTTATAAGTGATTTGGGAGAACAACATAAATCTTCGCAATTTTCTGTGGCCTTCTAAAATCCAAAGGGCCACAATACAGCTACAGGTGATGCATGACTAACAGCAGTGAACCAATAGACGATTGAATGAATAAATAAACAAGTGAATAAATTTTGATTTGATGGTCATTTATAGGTTTTTGGTTTCTATTAACTTATTTTTAATCAGCGGGTATTGTTTTCATCTATGTATCAAAGGAGACATAGATGAACATTTGTAATATTTCTTTGGTTTATCATCAGTAAAATCAGTTATGTAAAAAAGATCAGTGTCAATCATCATTAATGATAAAAACAGACTTCGTTGGTGTAAAGACAAAACGAATTAGAAAATATATAACACAAATAGTTAACAATCAATACTTATAAAAACATGTAACCTAAAAAATGAACTTTAGTCCATCAAAATTACATCGACTACCCTCACATATTGCTGGTGGGGATGTAAAGTGGTGAAGCTGCTGTGGAAAAGTTTGGAAGCTTCTCAAAAACTTAAAACACGAAATTATCATATCACCCAGCAACTCCACTCCTAGGTATATACACAAAAGAATTGAAAGCAGGAATGCAAACAGATACTTGTACACCAATGTTGAGGGAAGAATTATTCACAACAGCCAACAGAATTGAAAACGTATGTTCACACAAAAACTTGTAAATGGATGTTCATAGCAGCATTATTGATGATAGTCAAAAAATGGAAATATGCCTATCAGCTGATGAATAGGTAAGCAAAATATGGTATATGCAAACAACAAACTATTATTCAGCCATTAAAAGGAATGCAGTATTGATATATACTACAATAATCTGGAAAACATTATGCAAAGAAGCTGGACACAAAAAGCCACAAGCTGTACGATTTCATTTAGTTTCATTTAGGTGAAATATATATTATTGGCAAAGACAGAAAGTAGGTTAGTGGTTCCCAGGGGACGGGAAAGACAGAAAAACTGGGACTAACTGCTAATAGGTATGGAGTTTCTTTTTTGGAGTTATGGAGATGTTCTGGAACTAGACAGTGCTGATGGCTGTTCACCTTAGTGAATATAATAAAAACCACTGTATCGAGGGACCGAGTAGTTGGGGCTAAGGGCTGGGGACCATCGTCTCAGGGGACATCTAGGTCAATTGGCAAAACCAAAGGAAAAAAAAAGGATAAAAACCACTGAAGAGTATACATTAAAATGGTGGATTTTAGTTATGTGAATTATATCTTAAGAACAAGTAAGACCAAGTGTGTGAATTTATGCAAAAAAAAAAAATCCTACATTGACTGAATCTCATTGGCTATTAATTTTCTCTTAGATAATTTAAACTAGACATTTTCCAAAATAAATCTGTTTTGATATTTTCCTATACTGTTCGTTGCTGTTGCTGAGTAGATTGTAATACACGGGGATCACTTAGGCAAAAGCAATTTTTTCTCCACGGTGTGAATGTAATCTGCCTGAATTTATGAAAGGATTATGGACACCGTTTAAAATTATATGGATACTAATATTTTAACACTTTTAGTTTATAAAGAGCTGAATAAAAGGAGAATTGACATTTATTGAAAGAATAGAGAACTCAACATCCCTGCCAAATACAAAGCTAAGGACAAAGTTTCACAGGATCTAAGCGCCAAGATAACGCTAAGCTCTCTCTGCCTTTAGTACCGTGTATACCTTTAAAGAAATGCTGACCTGCTTGCTCAGCTGACCTTGTCAACGCACATACAGCAAAAGTTAGCAAAATTCTGCATGGGACATCAGCAATAAAGTTAATAGAAGCTACTAGGTCACCAGCAACAGACATAACCAATGAGCGCACAGATTTTAACCAGAGCCCATGAGCAAAAATTCATGGTGCATCTCTTAACAAAAATAGCAACTAGCACCACTAGCCTGAGGGTCTAGTATTTCCAGATTGTTCCACTGGGGGAGGGAAACAACAACCCAAGTCCTGTGGTAGCTCTGGCTCATGACTCACCGTTTTACACCTTCAGTGTAGGGCATTTCCTCCCTTTGATACTGGTTTTAAAATGAGTGTGTGTCTTAAATTTTGCTCTTCAGTGACATGAGTGAAAGCTGGCCTAGAAACTTTGGCAACTCGCTCTCCCAGTGGAAGTCACCTTTGTCACAGAGAAGTCAGACACAGCCCTGGTACAAGGGACATCAGTGTTACGCGTGCAGTTCCTGCTTTTCGTCTCCTAGGCCTTCCCCTGCAAGGCTGTATTTTTTATCTGTGCACACAGAGATACACAAGATAGATAAATGGGTGGATAGATTGAAAGAGTGATAAAACCTGGTAGTGGAACACTGTAAATTTACCCCTTATGTTTATACACCACCAAATAACGTGGAATCAAAATCACCATTTGACATTTACTACGACTGCTGCTGTTCGCTGCCCTCGAGTGGCTCCCGACTCACGGTGACCCCATGCACACTGTCTGTGATTCACAGGGTTTTCATCGGCTGATTTTTGGAAGCAGACTGCCAGGCCTTTCTTCCAAGGAGACTCTGGATGTACTTGAGTGAGCCTCCAATCTTTTGGTTGCCAGCCAACCACATGAACCATTTGTATCACCCAGGGGCTCCAGATCACAAGTCTAGGGCTTTGAAAATTCTACTTAAAAGGATCACTTTAAAACCCTAGTCAAACCTTATAGGGCCTTATTATTATTACTATTATTATTTTTAAAAACACAAGAGTGTGGCAGAACAAAAAATGACACTTTGTATGATTAACTGCTTATGATCAATTTTTTAAGATGTTCTTTCTGAGATTTAAACGGAAATTAAGAGGCTACAGGTGTTGTCTAGCCCTTCTTCATTTGCAAACGTACTAAAATGTCATACGTCCTCTGATTAAGCTTTCTCTCTCTTAGTTTAAACTTCTTTATTTTGCCAAGACCTTAAAATCCTTCCTTAACCTCCATATCAGCCATGTTTCAGTTCCTCTCTCCATTCAAATTAATCAAATATGTTCAGTGGCTTCATTCATTGGTCTCTAAGGTTCTGGTATAATTGGTCATGAGGAAAAAAATGTAAGGGGAATCTGAAATTATATTTAGGATATAAAAATAAAATGTGCCAACAGCCTCTTCTCATATTTTATGTTTATTAGATATCCCTGGGTTGTGTAAACAGTTAAGTGTTAGACTACTAGCCAAAAGGCTGGAGGTTTGAACCCACCCAGTGGCCTTTCAGAAGACAGGCCTGGTCATGTTTCCAAAAGGTCACAGCCTTGAAAACACCCTGGAGCAGTTCTGCTCTGCACCCACGGGGTCGCCATGAGTCAGAACTGACTCCAAGACAAATAACAACAACTCTTTTCATTCATTATGTCCTTTTATTTTTTTTTCAAAAAAATTATGCAATACCTTATTTTCATCCTTTTCAATTCTTTAGTGCTACCAAATACTTGAGTACTGGTATTGTTCTCATCCCCAAGTCCTCTGGCATGCCCCCATTTATTTGAGCTCACTGCTTAAGTGTGCCTATCCTGATGTATAGTATATTTAACCCCAGTCAATGTGGAGTTTTCTTGTTGGCCCTGGGAACCAGGTTTTTTTAAATTACATCTACTTCCCTTCTGGATTAACATCAACACTTCCCACATTCCCATGGGAAGTACCACAGGGCTATGCATATTACTTCTTTCCATGTGAATTTTTGGCCTGATTTCTAGTATTTTCCACATTCTAGTACTTGGGGAATACTTTTCTGCATTTACAATTCCACAGCGTTTCTTACTCTGTATCCTGGAATCCTCTGGGTGTCCTCTATCAAAGGTACTATTGTTCTGTTTAGTACAGATACTACTCTTTTAAGAAGGTAGAACACGTGGTGAATCTTCATGATGTATTTTTATCACAGTGAGAGTAATATCCATTTTTCTAAGAATAATCAACAATGCAGCTATCCTGCTGTGACAACCCTGGTGATATAGTGGTTAAGAGCTATGGCTGCTGACCAAAAGGTCAGCAATTCAAATCCACCAGGCACTCCTTGGAAACCCTAAGGGGGCAGTTCTCCTCTGTCCTATAGGGTCACTATGACTCGCAGTTGACTTGACGGCAACGGGTTTGGTTTTTTTTTTTTTTTTTGGTTGTGGTCTAATGGAAAGAACAATGAAGTTACTGAAGTTGATTTGCTTGGGTTACTCAAGAAGATGAAAGCAGAAGAACCATGAGCTCAGTGCCCCCCCCCCTTTTTTATTCCAAATGCAAACCCTAATCGAAGATCATGATTCACCAACAGAATTGATCCACATAGATACCATCAAAAGAGAATTGTACATGGGGCCCATTTAAGGCAGTAAAAGAAGAAAAGAATTAACTACAGGGAAAAAATGGTAGAAGACAGAAAAATAAACAAACAGCAAAATAACAGCAGCAGCAGAAAAGAGCAAATGAAGACGGCCAAGGGAAAGGGTTCCACTCCTTCTCATGAGAGAAAGAACAGAAGAAAGGACAGAAAAAAACAGAACAGATAAGAAGAAGAGGCCACTGAAAACTGAAATTTTCGTATCAGGCTGGAGGTTTCTCCTTTCCCCATTAAACTCTTCAGTGTTTGAGTCACCAACAGATAACGAGCTCCTTGGGAGCTTGGACTTTGTATTAAAGCTCTTTCCTGACTGACAGAGTAGTTCATCTATAAATCAATGGACAATGTTGAGAACCGGAAAAACTTATAAAAATATGACAGCTAAGAAAATTAGTAAAAGTCCTGATCACTATTTTCACTAAAATATTTTCTATAGATTCGGGCTTTATAACTTTCAAACTGGATCATAATTCTTTGAAAAATTTCTGAAGGATAAAATTTAAAAAATTTTTAAATAAACGTAAAAACTTTGTTTCTACATACGTGTGCATCGTATGTGTAACTACATATAATCACAGCGAATTCACTGTAAGGCGTAAACATATAGTTAGTTCATCAACAAGTGGCAGTCTGATAATCCTTTCATACAAAAAGTCAGTTAATACATTAACATGTCGAATGTCTTAGGAGCATGCAATACCCAGGTATCTTTTTAGACCTTTCTTCTATCTGAATATATGCTCAGGAAAAGATTGATACTCTTTTGGACAAATAGATCATTTGGACAAATAGTATGACAAGGCAGGAAACTCTATGATACCCTTGAATTTCTCCCTTCTCCCCTTACCTAATGGGAGCTTCAGAAATGATGGAGCTTCCCTGAGATACTGAACAGTGATGGTAACTTCATCGCCCGCGTTTCTCAAAAGATGTACCTGTCAATGTGACAAAACACAGCTACTTTACCATCACAGAAGAGCACGCTCTTAAAAAATAAAATCCCTCCACACCTCACCTGTTTCTCAGAGCATAGTGTTCACGATTATGTTTGAAACACTGAATGATTTGTAGTCTTTGACTGGAGTGGTGACAGAGTGGCTGTGTACCCCCAAAAGTACAGAACAGCTATACATAATCTGCATAAATATTTGTATACAAAGTGTGCTACTATTTAAATTTAAGATCAGACTCTCTGCATACTGTATGAATGTAGTCTACCAGAAAATAAAATCTTGTGAGAAATCAATTTTGTTTAATAAATAGACAATTTTCAGACATTGGAAAAATACATGCCAGCTGGGTTAACTGTGACACAGCAAACCATACATAATAGACACAAAGTTCAAATAACATTTTAATTCTCAAACAATTAATGGCCATTACTTCAATATGATTAAAACATATTTTTCTGTTGGAATTTCAAATTATTTTCATGGTTTTAGTCACTTCATATACAATCACATATTTTATTACTTATTTTATCTAAACTAAATTTTTTGTGCTAAGTAAAAAAAAAAATTTTTTTTAATATTTACCATTGGTTAAGTAAATTTGATTTGAATACTACAAATTCTAGATGATATGCCATTGCAATTTATTATAATTCACCCAGATTCCACTGTATGCATGTCTAAATGCTTCTACTTCCATTCTAATTGTAGAAGAGTAATATCTAGCTCTTGCCCTTCACCCTACATATAACTTGTCAACAATCTGAACAGATTTAAATTCTTTCACTCCCTTTGTTCTTGTCTCTTTATTACTTCTGTCACTCCCCAAATTCATTATTTCTTACCTGGGCTATTACAACTGTGAACACTTTCCTAAAACACCAGGTGGAGCGTGAGAAATCACAGCCTAGATGGAAAATGTTCAAAGGTCCCCGTGCCCCTAGAAATCAAATCTAAGTGCCTTCCTGTGTCATTCAAAGACATTTCCACTGTGGCATCAATCACCTTCCTAGCTCCATCACCTGCTGTCTCCTCCAGGTGCTTTAAGTGAATGGATCCTTGATTACAGCCCATCCCCAGAACACACTTCGTGCTTACATATCTCTGTGCCTTTACTTATACCTTTACCTCAGAAGTTCTTCTCTTTTGCCTGGGCCTCAGAAAAATCCTCTAAAACTTCCAGACAATATAGTGTACCCACTGATGAAAAGCCTCCCCTAATTCCATCAAGCATTTTAAATATTCTTCTCATCTCATTATTGTTATTGATGGCCATGTGTTGACAATCTCCTGTGTAGCAGGTATTATAGGATATTTTTTTTTTTTACATGTATTAACTCCAGGTGATCCTATGCCATTATCTTCCTTTCACATTTCCAGGTCATCTTGTTTCCAAAGCCACCTCGTTTCACCAGCTGTTTTACTTATGCACTAGGAAGAGTGAAGAAATATCACCCAACTGTTGTTCACTCATTGCCATGGGCATTCTCCAAATTTCTAGTAGAAGAACAAACCATGTCTTCAAGTATCTATTAGGGACCAGGGTTCTAGTAGTGCAAAAAAAAAAAAAAAAAAACCAGTTGCCCTAAGTTGATTCTGACTCATGGCAACCCCTTTTGTGTCAGAGTAGAACTATGCTCCATAGGCTTTTCAATGGCTAAATTTTTTTCGGGAGATCATTAGGCCCTTTTCCCGAGGTGACTTAGGGTGCACTTGAGCCTTCAAATTTCCAGTTAGCAGCATTGTGAGTTAAGTGTTTGCACTAGCCAGGGACTCAGATAGTGCAAACTGACTATGAAACAGAAGTATTTCTCAGACCAACTCAAGGAAGGTATCAAAGCTTGAAATTTAGAGTATTTGTCCGAGACCGTCCTCCATCCCTGCACAAGATCCTAGAGAGAAAATAACCAAATAACAAGAAGCAGAACATAAAGTATTTTCTTAGATTAACAGAACACAAAATGAGTCTGAGAAAAGCTCAGTGTAACTTCATCCTCTCTTTCTGCAACAACAAAAAAAAAAAAACCAGAGGTGGGGCCAAGATGGCAGACTAGGTGGACGCTACCGCGGATCCCTCTTGCAAAAAAGACTCGGAAAAACAAGTGAATCGATCACATACATAACAATCTACGAACTCTGAACAACAAGCACAGACTTAAAAAAAAAAAAACAGAAAATGAACAAATACGGGCAGACAGCGACCGTTTCCAGAACTAGGAGCCAGCGTACCAGGCAGGTGACCTTCGGAGCCTGATCTGGGGCAGAGCCCAGGGGGGCAGACGGCACAGACAAGGGGCCCAGCCCTACCCCCCCCGAACCCATCCCGGGAGAGAGTCTAGCTGGTTGGCGTGGGCGCCGTAGCGGCGCAGCAGGAGGGAGAAGCACCCAGGAGGTAGTGACTGATCTTGGAGTGGGGAGAGCAGCGTCCCAGCCGGGGAGCCGTCCCGCCGGGAGTTTGGCGGGAAGCAGGCGGGGCGCGAGCGGGGCGGGGGTCAGCTATATTTCCCTAAAGCGACCCCGGGGCAGGGCCCACACGTTCGTGCGGGGGGACGCCCACCCAGTTTGCGCGTGTGGCGCGGCGCACCAGAGGGAGAAGTCCCCGGGAGGAAGTGTCTGGTCTTGGAGCGGGGAGAGTAGCGTCCCAGCCGGGGTGCCTTCCCGCTGGGATTTTGGCGAAAGTGGGTGGGGCGTGAGCACAGGGTCCAATTATATTCTCCTGAATAGACCCTGGGGGCGGGCCCACTCGTTCGTGCGGGAGACACCCACCCAGTTCACGAGAGTGGTGCTGCGCACCGGAGGGTGAAGTCCCCGGGAGGAAGTGACTGGTCTTGGAGCGGGCAGAGGAGCATCTCAACTGGGGAGCCATCCCGCCCGGATATTGGCGGAAGGGGGTGGAGCGTGAACACGGTGATCAGCTCTATATTCTGTGGTGCTACACTCCTAGCTCTCTGATCCCTCCCCCACCCTCCCCAGGAGGCTCCATTAACATCCGAATACCAGGAGCCAGAGGGAGAATTCAGATAGGGATCTGACTGCATTTTTTTTTAGCTGATTACCTGGAAAATCTAGTTTCCCAGTGATGGCTCGGAGACAGCAGTCCATATCAAACCACATAAAGAAACAGACCATGACAGCTTCTCCAACCCCCCAAACAAAAGAATCAAAATCTTTCCCAAATGAAGATACAATCCTGGAATTATCAGATACAGAATATAAAAAACTAATTTACAGAATGCTTAAAGATATCACAAATGAAATTAGGATAAATGCAGAAAAAGCCAAGGAACACACTGATAAAACTGTTGAAGAACTCAAAAAGATTATTCAAGAACATAGTGGAAAAATTAATAAGTTGCAAGAATCCATAGAGAGACAGCATGTAGAAATCCAAAAGATTAACAATAAAATTACAGAATTAGACAACGCAATAGAAAGTCAGGGGAGCAGACTCAAGCAATTAGAATGTAGACTGGGACTTCTGGAGGACCAGGGAATCAACATCAACATAGATGAAAAAAAATCAGATAAAAGAATTAAAAAAAATGAAGAAACCCTAAGAATCATGTGGGACTCTATCAAGAAGGATAACTTGCGAGTGATTGGAGTCCCAGAACAGGGAGGGGGGACAGAAAACACAGAGAAAATAGTTGAAGAACTCCTGACACAAAACTTCCCTGACATCATGAAAGACGAAAGGATATCTATCCAAGATGCTCATCGAACCCCATTTAAGATTGATCCAAAAAGAAAAACACCAAGACATATTATCATCAAACTTGCCAAAACCAAAGACAAACAGAAAATTTTAAAAGCAGCCAGGGAGAAAAGAAAGGTTTCCTTCAAGGGAGAATCAATAAGTTCAGACTACTCAGCAGAAACCATGCAGGCAAGAAGGGAATGGGACGACGTATACAGAGCACTGAAGGAGAAAAACTGCCAACCAAGGATCATATATCCAGCAAAACTCTCACTGAAATATGAAGGAGAAATTAAGATATTTACAGATAAACACAAGTTTAGAGAATTTGCAAAAACTAAACCAAGACTGCAAGAAATGCTAAAGGAGATTGTGTGGCCTGATGACCAATAATATCAGGTACCAGCACAATACAAGGTCACAAAACAGAACGTCCTGATATCAACGCAATTCAAATAGGGAAAGCACAAAAGCAAACAAATTAAGATTAATTCTAAAAAATACATAAATAAACAAAATAATACACATAATAGGAAATCATGGAAATCAATAGATAAACGATCACAATAATCAAAAAGAGGGACTAAATATAGGAGGCATTGAACTGCCAGATGGAGAGTGATACAAGGCGATATAGAAGGATACTAGTTAGGTTTTTACTTAGAAAAATAGGGGTAAATAATAAGGTAACCACAAAAAGGAATATCAATTCCACAACTCAAGAAAAAAGCCAAGAAAAACGTAACGACTCAACAAACAAAAAGTTAAACATTATGAAAATGAGGATCTCACAAGCTACTAAGAGAAACGTCTCAGCACAAAAAAGCATGTGGAAAAATGAAATGGCCAACAACACACCTGAAAAGGCATCAAAATGACAGCACTAAAAACTTATTTATCTATAATTACGCTGAATGTAAATGGACTAAAGGCACCAATAAAGAGACAGAGAGTCACGGACTGGATAAAGAAACACGATCCATCTATATGCTGCCTACAAGAGACACACCTTAGACTTAGAGACACAAACAAACTAAAACTCAAAGGATGGAAAAAAATATATCAAGCAAACAATAAGCAAAAAAGAAGAGGAGTAGCAATATTAATTTCTGACAAAATAGACTTTAGGCTTAAATCCGCCACAAAGGATAAACAAGGACACTATATAATGATAAAAGGGACAATTGATCAGGAAGACATAACCATATTAAATATTTACGCACCCAATGACACGGCTGCAAGATACATAAATCAAATTTTAACAGAATTGAAAAGTGAGATAGACACCTCCACAATTATAGTAGGAGACTTCAACACACCACTTTCGGAGAAGGACAGGACATCCAGTAAGAAGCTCAATAGAGACACGGAAGACCTACTTACAACAATCAACCAACTTGACCTCATTGACTTATACAGAACTCTCCACCCAACTGCTGCAAAATATACTTTTTTTTCTAGTGCACATGGAACATTCTCTAGAATAGACCACATATTAGGTCATAAAACAAATCTTTGCAGAATCCAAAACATCGAAATATTACAAAGCATCTTCTCAGACCACAAGGCAATGAAGCTAGAAATCAATAACAGAAAAACTAGGCAAAAGAAATCAAATACTTGGAAAATGAACAAGACCCTCCTGAAAAAAGACTGGGTTATAGAAGACATCAAGGAGGGAATAAGGAAATTCTTAGAAAGCAACGAGAATGAAAATACTTCCTATCAAAACCTCTGGGACACAGCAAAAGCAGTGCTCAGAGGCCTATTTATATCGATAAATGCACACATACAAAAAGAAGAAAGAGCCAAACTCAGAGAACTGTCCCGACAACTTGAACAAATATAAAGTGAGCAACAAAAGAACCCATCAGGCACCAGAAGAAAACAAATAATAAAAATTAGAGCTGAACTAAATGAATTAGAGAACAGAAAAACAATTGAAAGAATTAACAAAGCCAAAAGCTGGTTCTTTGAAAAAATTAACAAAATTGATAAACCATTGGCTAGACTGACTAAAACAGGAAAGGAAACAAATAACTCGAATAATAAACGAGAAGGACCACATCACAACAGAGCCAAATGAAATTAAAAGAATCATTTCAGATTACTACGTAAAATTGTACTCTAACAAATTTGAAAACCTAGAAGAAATGGATAAATTTTTGGAACAATACTACCTACCTAAACTAACACATTCAGAAGTAGAACAACTAAATAGACCCATAACAAAAGAAGAGATTGAAACGGGAATCAAAAAACTTCCAACAAAAAAAAGTCCTGGCCCAGACGGCTTCACTGCAGAGTTCTACCAAACCTTCAGAGAAGACTTAACACCATTACTATTGAAGGTATTTCAAAGCATAGAAAAAGACGGAATACTACCCAACTCATTCTATGAAGCTACCATCTCCCTGATACCAAAACCAGGTAAAGACATTACAAAAAAAGAAAATTTTAGACCTATATCCCTCATGAACATAGATGCAAAAATCCTCAACAAAATTCTAGCCAATAGAATCCAACAACACATCAAAAAAATAATTCACCCTGATCAAGTGGGATTTATACCAGGTATGCAAGGCTGGTTTAATATCAGAAAAACCATTAATGCAATCCATCACATAAATAAAACAAAAGATAAAAACCACATGATCTTATCAATAGATGCAGAAAAGGCATTTGACAAAGTTCAACACCCATTTACGATAAAAACTCTTACCAAAATAGGAATTGAAGGAAAATTCCTCAACATAATAAAGGGCATCTATGCAAAGCCGACAGCCAATATCACTCTAAATGGAGAGAACCTGAAAGCATTTCCCTTGAGAACGGGAACCAGACAAGGATGCCCTTTATCACCGCTCTTATTCAACATCGTACTTGAAGTCCTAGCCAGGGCAATTAGGCTAGACAAAGAAATAAAGGGTATCCAGATTGGTAAGGAGGAACTAAAGCTATCACTATTTGCAGATGACATGATCGTATACATGGAAAACCCTAAGGAATCCTCCAGAAAACCACTGAAACTAATAGAAAAGTTTGGAAGAGTCTCAGGTTATAAAATAAACATACAAAAATCACTTGGATTCCTCTACATCAACAAAAAGAACACCGAAGAGGAAATAACCAAATCAATACCATTCACAGTAGCACCCAAGAAGATAAAATACTTAGGAATAAATCTCACCAAGGATGTAAAAGACCTATACAAAGAAAACTATAAAACTCTGCTACAAGAAATTCAAAAGGACATACATAAGTGGAAAAACATACCCTGCTCATGCATAGGAAGACTTAACATAGTAAAAATGTCTATTCTACCAAAAGCCATCTATACATATAACGCACTTCCAATCCAAATACCAACGTCATATTTTAAGGGGATAGAGAAACAAATCACTAATTTCATATGGAAGGGAAAGAACCCCCGGATAAGCAAAGCATTACTGAGAAAGAAGAAGAAAGTGGGAGGCCTCACTCTACCTGATTTCAGAACCTATTATACAGCCACAGTAGTCAAAACAGCCTGGTACTGGTACAACAACAGGCACATAGACCAATGGAACAGAATTGAGAACCCAGATATAAATCCATCCATGTATGAGCAGCTGATATTTGACAAAGGACCAGTGTCAGTCAGTTGGGGAAATGATAGTCTTTTTAACAAATGGTGCTGGCATAACTGGATATCCATTTGCAAAAGAATGAAACAGGACCCATACCTCACACCATGCACAAAAACTAACTCCAAGTGGATCAAAGACCTAAACATAAAGACTAAAACGATAAAGATCATGGAAGAAAAAATAGGATCAACCCTAGGAGCCCTAATACAGGGCATACACAGAATACAAAACATTACCAAAAATGATGAAGAGAAACCCGATAACTGGGAGCTCCTAAAAATCAAACACCTATGCTCATCTAAAGACTTCACCAAAAGAGTAAAAAGACCACCTAAAGACTGGGAAAGAATATTCAGCTATGACATCTCAGACCAGCGCCTGATCTCTAAAATCTACATAATTCTGTCAAAACTCAACCACAAAAAGACAAGCAACCCAATCAAGAAGTGGGCAAAGGATATGAACACACATTTCACTAAAGAAGATATTCAGGCAGCCAACAGATACATGAGAAAATGCTCTCGATCATTAGCCATTAGAGAAATGCAAATTAAAACTACGATGAGATTCCATCTCACACCAACTAGACTGGCATTAATCCAAAAAACACAAAATAATAAATGTTGGAGAGGCTGTGGAGAGATTGGAACTCTCATACACTGCTGGTGGGATTGTAAAATGGTACAACCACTTTGGAGATCCATCTGGCGTTATCTTAAACAGTTAGAAATAGAACTACCATACAACCCAGAAATCCCACTCCTCGGAATATACCCTAGAGATACAAGAGCCTTCACACAAACAGATATATGCACACCCATGTTTATTGCAGCTCTGTTTACAATAGCAAAAAGCTGGAAGCAACCAAGATGTCCATCAACGGATGAATGGGTAAATAAATTGTGGTATATTCACACAATGGAATACTACGCATCGATAAAGAACAGTGACGAATCTCTGAAACATTTCATAACATGGAGGAATCTGGAAGGCATTATGCTGAGCGAAATGAGTCAGTTGCAAAAGGACAAATATTGTATAAGACCACTATTATAAGATCTTGAAAAATAGAAAAAACGGAGAAGAACACATACTTTTGTGGTTACAAAGGGGGGAGGGAGGGAGGGGGGGAGGGAGGGAGGGAGGGAGGGAGGGAGGGAGGGAGAGGGCTTTTTATTGATCAATCTGTAGATAAGAACTGCTTTGGGTGAAGGGAAAGACAACACTCAATACAAGGAAGGTCAGCCTAATTGGACTGGACTAAAAGGAAAGAGGTTTCCGGGATAAAATGAAAGCTTCAAAGGTCAGCGGAGCAGGTGCTGGGGTCTGGGGAACTTGGTTTGAGGGGACTTCTAAGTCAATGGGCAAAATAATTCTATTATGAAAACATTCTGCATCCCACTTTGAATTGTGGCGCCTGGGGTCCTAAATGCCAACAAGCGGCCATCTAAGATACATCAATTGGTCTCAACCCACCTGGAGCAGAGGCAAAGGAAGAACACCAAGGTCACACGACAACCAAGAATACAAGAGACAGAAAGGGCCACATGAACCAGAGACCTACATTATCCTGAGACCAGAAGAACTAGCTGGTGCCCGGCCACAATCGAGGTTTGCCCTGTGAGGGAGCACAACAGACAACTCCTGAGGGAGCAGGAGACCAATGGGATACAGACCCCAAATTCTCATGAAAAGACCATACCTAATGGTATGACTGCGACTAGAGGAATCCCAGAGACAATGCTCCCCAGAACTTCTGATGGCACAGGACAGGAACCATCCCCGAAGACAAATCATCAGGCATGAAAAGGACTGGTCAGTGGGGAGGAGAGAGATGCTGATGAAGAGTGAGCTAATTAAATCAGGTGGACACTGGAGAGTGTGTTGGCAACTCTTGACTGGAGGGGGGATGGGAAGATAGAGAGAGAGGGAAGATGGCAAAATTGGCACGAAACGAGAGACTGAAAGGGCTGACTCAATAGGGGGATAGCAAGTGGGAGAAGAGAGTAAGATGTATGTAAACCTACATGTGACAGACTGATTGGAATGGTAATGTTCACTTGAAGCTTAATAAAAATTAATTAAAAAAAAAAAAAAACCCAAAATACTACAATGCCCTCTCATGAGTAATTCCTTATCTCTGGATATGACAGGTATGAAGGTGAAGGTGGCAAAGATAATGAAAGACTGCCATTTGCCTGCCGCATGCTGGTAAGTGGATCACAGCTATACTCTAGTTGCCCTGAGAGCTCAATTTAATTTGAAATTTAAAAGACCGGAGTATTACCTAGAGATGGCACCCTGGTGGCCCAGTGGTTAAAGCACTTGGTTGTTAACCAAAAGGTCAGTGACCCGAAGCCACTAGCTACTCCACAAAAGAAAGATGTGGCAGTCTGCTTCTGTAAAAATGTACAACCTTGGAAACCCAATGGGGCAGCTCTACTCTGTCCTATAGTGTCGCTATGAGCCAGAGTCGACTCCATGGCAGTGGTTTTGGGTTTCGTATTATCTAGAGAAGAAGAATTTGGGACTTGTGAAACTCACTGTTGTCACATTACTAAATGTACCACTCTCATCTCACAACAAGGTACCAAAATAAATAAATAAATAAAAACACAAACAAACCCATTGCCACGGTGTTGATTCCAACTCATAGCAACCCTATAGGACAGAGAAGAACTGCCCCCATAAGGTTTCCTAGGCTGTAAATCTTTATGGAAGCAGACTGCCACACCTTTCTACTGTGGAGCAGCTGGTGGGTTTCAACCACCAACATTTTTGGTTAGCAGCCGAGTGCTTAACCATTGCACCACCAGGGTAGTGCCTGTTTTTATCCACTCCTTCAGGTATACTAACCCGTGTTCTAGGCAGTTTGCTTTAAATTCATTTTGGAAAGAGTTGGTGTGTTTGAATGCATGCAAACACACTCGCACACATGCACACATATACACACACTCACCTGTCTAAGTACTTATTGAAATAATAACCTTTCTGGAGAAAAAATTTGGTTTGCAGCATTAAAAACTTATATTTGTTAAGGGTTAATTAACGCCAGAAGGCTAATTCACATATTTGCATGGATCAGAACTTTAGCTTAGTTTGCTAGGTCCTTGTGGAGACATCACAATGGATAAATAAATTCTGTCTGTGGCCAGAGAAAATCACTAAGGTGTGCAACAAGGTGGACCGGCACATTTAGACACTTTCTAAGAAGCGTGCTTAGCTTCAACTTATTTTTCAAGGCCCAAACGTTTACCCTTCCTTGATTTGTTATACTTCAAAATAGCTAAATGAGATAAAGTGTTTGCCTCATCGCCAATCTTTTTTAAAAAAACATTAGTTCACAATATGCATAAGCTATACGAAAGGAGCCACGGGGTTACAATGGTTAAGCCCTAGACTGCGAAACGGAAGGTTGGCAGTTCAAACCCACCTGTTGATCCCTAATAGAAAGACGTGGCAGTCTATGTCCGTAAAGATTACAACCTTGGAAATCCCATGGGGGCAGTCCGACCCTGTCCTAAAGGGCCACTATGGGTCAGGATGCACTCTACGGCAATTGGATGAAGCATATTAAAATATATTTGAATATTGACCATTGATGCCACCAAATTCCATAAATGACTTCCAAACTGTTTCTCCATTCCCATATCATGATCTTAAAACTGACAGATGTTAGGGAGAGCATGATCCCACTCCTCGGGTTTATATGGCAATACTCTTTTTCTACCATATAGCATCAAGTAATCGCTTTTTGCATCCAGTTAAAATCAGTAATTATGGCACCTTTCCTAGAAGCTCCCTACCAGCTTTATGCCTGCATCTCTGATCAGCACTCAACATCTGCTCTGCTCAGTGTCTTTCCAACCTCTAATTCACCATCCATACCATCAAAAAACTCTTTACAGGTATGCCAAGTATTTTTCTTTTCCTAGAAAGGACACAACTTCTAAAGGAACCGCCACCTCCACCCTGCAAATTTGAATACTCCACTCAAGCAATTTGCTCCTTTTTAGAGGCTAGTGTCTAGATCTAACCGAGACAAAGAGTTTGTAATGTAATAGGGCCCTACATGGGGTCTTGCCAGCTAGAGTTGCTGAATTCTTCCAGGGGAATGTCAAAAAACATACCACGTAGTTATACATGCAAGCAGCCTCAAAAGAGTTAATGTATTTTAAATACATTAACTGAAATAACAATATATTGGATAGTGCAAAATATCAATAATATGAGAAATGTATGATGAAAAATAAATATCTTCCACATACCAGATTCCTACTTCTACATCTCAGAGACAACTTTTCCTTGCACTTTTTGTGAGTCTTTCCAGAAATATTACATACATTTACAAGACTGCCTTCTTCTTTGTGTGCAAACGGGTCATACCTACCCAAATTTATAGTTCTTGTATATTTTAACCCAGCAACAACATTTGCTGATGCATTAGGACATAGCAATAAAGAGGTATGTACAGGAATGTTTAATGCTTTCTAGGTCCTTGTGGAGATATCACACTGGACAAATAAATTTGGTCTGTGGGCCAGAGAACAATCACTAAGGCGTGGAACAAAGTGAACCGGCACATTTAAGTACTTTTTATCAGGAAGTATACTACTTGTCCCATTTATATGTCTCATTTTTGCTTAAATAGAACCCTGTTCCACACCGTTTGACACATTACTTTCTTTGCCTAAAATATACAACTTGCAGCTCATTCTATGGCAGCTCATATATGTCCGTCTTACTCTTTTTCATGCATGCACAATATTCCATTTTAGAAATATTCTACCCTTTTATCAATTAATTCATGGTTTTTAAATCTGTTGAGAAGATTCATAATCCTTCCTTTTCTTTCTTACTCTTACCTGTTTCTTCTCTAATATTTCCTCAGAAGTCTTTATATCTTGTATCATTACAAGAACAAACTCAGGTCAAACTTTTGGATTATTTGTCTCTCTTTTATTTGCCCTCTATGGTTTTTTGTTTTATAATTTGTGCCTTAATCTTTATTGCCTCCTTTGTTTGTATACCTTTGGGTTGTTCTGTTCTCTTTTTTTCAAAATTTTGAGGTGAAAAATTGGCAATTTTTTTGTTTACCTTCTTGCTTTCTACATACACATGCTGACTGATCCCTTTCAAACGTTAGATTCCTAGAGCCACCAGGTAATCGTACCGTATTTTTTTCTGATCCCCCCCCACTCCCCCACACTAGTTGATAATTCTTACTTTGGATTTTCTAAGGAAGCTTCAACACATCCTCTCCTAGCTTCCTTTTAATTCATGACCTTGAGGAATTAGAAGCTACCAAAAGACCATCCCACAGTCCCGATTACCACAACTCCCGCCATACCTAAATCTGTCTTGGACACTCTACCTTCTTTCCCATGCTAAGGATGAATTATGTCTCGTAGAAAAAGAATCCACCCATTTCACCTACTCAAGGCTATTCCTCCATCTGCTTTTTCCCCCCTCTCTCTGGAATCATTTTTCCCCTCTCTACTAGACCAGGAAACCCTGGTGGTGCAGTGGTTAAGAGCTACAGCTGCTAATCAAAAGGTAGGCAGTTTGAATCCACCAGGAGCTCCTTGGAAACTCTGTGAGGCAGTTCTACTCCATTCTATAGGGTCGCTAATAGTCAGGATCAACTTGATGGTGATGAGTTTGGCTTTTCTTTTTTTCCTACTAAACCATTCTGTTAGCCAACAAACATGCTATGATTTCTCCTATTTGGGAAGAGATGATGTGACACAAACTAAAATAAAAATCTTCTTGACTGTATGTTCCCCTCCAGTTACTATTCCATGTTCCTTTTCCTCTTTAGAGCAAACATCTTGAAATTATCATCTATATTCACTATCGTTTATTCCTTTTCTCCTATTATTTTTTAACCCACCCCAGTTAGACTTTTTCTTAAATCTCTCACCAAACTTTCAAGGTCACCAAAGATCTCTAAGAGGATAAATACATTAGGCAGACCTCAGTTCTCATTTTATAAGATTCTTAGAAGTATTTTGTAGAGTTGACCATTCTCTCTCCTCATTTAAACTTCTTCACTTGACTTTTTGCTTATCACACATTCTTGGATTTCCTCATTCAATGGCTGCCCCTTTGGCAATTTCATGGTTTTATATATATTCATCTTCTGATGAATCACAATTTTTTATCTCCAGCCCAGACCGCTCTCCTGACCACCAGACTCACATCCACAACTACCTACATGACACTCGTTCTAAATTCAAACTCTTTTTTTCCTTCTCAAATGGCATCATCAAGTGATTTTCTCCCTCTCAGTAAATGGAAAATGAATTTTTAGTTCCTCCTGCCAAAAATTTTGAACTTATCCTTATAAATACAGATATAGTCACCTTGCATGAGTCCCCCAGTCCAGATCCAGCTCACTGTTTATCCTGCTTAGATTATTACATAAACTTTAACTGACCTTCTTGTTCTAATCTTGACCCTCACTGGCCATTCATTCCTAACATGTGCTTGTTGTTTGTTAGCTGCCATCAAGTTGGCCCTTGACTCACTGGGGGCCCATGAACAACAGGATTAGACCATTGAGATCTGCAGGGTTTTTCACTGACTAATTTTTGGCAATAGATTGCAGGCCTTTCCTTATAGCCCATCTTACTCTGAAAACTGTTCAGACATCCCACAGAGTAATCATATTTTCTCAACCACTTACTATGGTCAACTCAAATAAAGTTAAACATTCTTTATTAAAAAATAATAATTTACCTTTTTCAAGACCCTCAACGAGATGGATTGACACAGTGGCTGCAACAATGGGCTCAAGCATAACAACGTGAGGATGGCACAGGACCAGGCGTGTTTTGTTCTGTTGTGCACAGACTCACTATGCATCAGAACTGACTCCACAGCACTTATCAACAACAACAGTTTTTAGATGCTTTGTTCATATGGGTTTAAGTGGGTAAAAGGAAGAAAGTCTTCATTCGTGAATAGTCCCTTAAATTTGGTTTTAAAACCAGGACATTTTGAACAAAGAAATTATTTTATTGCAAATGAATAAAGTGACATTAAAGTATTTAATGCCACAGTCAGCAGCGAGGTAGTCTAAGACAAAAAAATAGCAGTTTATACAACTGGGCCATTTGAGCTTGACACCAAATCTATTCGTTACCCTGAGCTCCCACCTGAATTTGTGCTGTTAGGGATGTCTATCTGATGGACAAGGTAGCACAATATGCTGGCTAGGCAAGGAAACTTTGAAGCACTAACTTTTGCGCATAGAGCAATGGGATTTTTAAAGATAACTGCTTAAGGCAAAACCACCATCTCCTTTGTCAAATGAAGCATGCAATATCTATCCCTGGAACTATGGCTTTAGCATCCTTCAAAAACCACCTATAGCACGCACTGTTGAGTTCATATTGCCCTGCGGAATAGGCTGGAGCTGGGCTGATGCTTACTTTATCTATCTAGTTTGGGTATATACACTGAGTTGTTTCAAGAGTTTGAAAAAATGTTGTTACCTGAAAAGAAACAAAGCTACACTGTATTTCTTTATTGAAAACGACTTAATTCTATTTAAATACACTATATTAATAAGCAAATCGAACTCAGTATATTAAATCCTTCTTTAATTATTTTTTATTGTCAATATTCTTTTAATATTTGAGCCTAGCATTTACATTCCTATGAAAACCTGCTTATGCAAGAGAGAGAACTGCATCAGAGCACATTTCTCTGTCTGTCTCTCTCTCTCTCTCTATATATATAAATTTTTTGTTGTTCTAAAAGTAAATCCATCTTCATGAAAATCTTCACTCTTATCTGGTGGTATCTTTGCACATGTTCTGAATTTATATGAGGGTTACGCTAACCATAAACCAACCAACATGTTATCTAAGTGTTCCACTATGCAAGGCCAATCCACAAATCTTAAACCCCTTCGACTATTGCCCATAAAAATAAAAGGCTTAAAAACTATACAGAATATTGATAGTCAATATCTTTTGTTCTACCTATCTGCTGTTCACTCAAGTATTCCTACATTCCTACTTATAGCCTCATATATAATTAGTCCTCATATTTCATTATTGACAAAAAAGTAGACAAAGCTCTACTTTAGCCTTATCTAGCCCCGTCAACATCAATAATGCATGTATACATGCATCACTCACTCCCCAGCAATCTGAGTGACAAACAAGTGCTAATCACTGAATTAGACAATGCATTGCTGGGTCTCCTTGCACATAATTAAGACCTCCTTATTAGGCATACTTAAAGGTAGTGCCAGAATGTGTTTTCACTGGCTTATGATAGAGTAAGTTTATACAGGAAGCCCTGGTGGTGCAATGGTTAAGAGCTACTGTGGCTAACCAAAAGGTCAGCAGTTCAGATTCATCAGCTGCTCCTTGGAAACCTTAAGGGGCAGTTCTACTCTGTCCTATAGGGTCACTGTGAGTTGGAATCCGTGTGACAGCAACAGGTTTGGTTTTCTGGTTTGGAAGTTTCTATAAAACATTGATGCTTCCCCTAGCTTTAACACTGACTCTAATAGTATTGCAAAGGGCATCTACAGAGTCCTCCATATTCTTTGTGGTACCAACATTAAAAATGGCCAAGAAATTTGTCCCTGAAAGGAGATCACAGATAGACTGGATTGCCCATTTTATCTTTGGAGATCACCAGAGTAATCTCATTATGTCTTACATTCCTATGAACTCAGTCACAGGATGTCCAAGACTAACAGATCGCCTCATACATTCTCCCCTACCCAATCTATGAAACTGTTCCTCTATGATAAACTTTTTTTTTTTTTAATCAGTAAACTCTCCTATGTGCTAAAATTCTTTTCTAAAGGCTCCATTCACCTTCTTATCCTAATAAAAACCGGCTCATAGTGTCAGAGCCATGCTCCTCTCACACCTTACTCAGTGTTTCTGTTTCTGTGTAACGTACACATCACTGGTGTTGGAGGTGAGATAAGCAGTATCCTTGCTTTTCATTGCTGCTTACAGGTAACTGCCTAAAACACCCAACTTCTTTGAAGAACATGCTTTCAGAGGAAACCACACTGAGTCATCCCTTGGTGCAGGCCTCTACTGACCTGACCACTCACGCCCATCCTTCTCTCCACTACCACAGCTAGCGTTGTTCTTGGGAATTTCAATATCAATGTACTCTATTTTTCATATCCATCTCTTACCTTGCCTTCTCAGTTTTTTGAGTCCCTTGTCACCAAGAATCTTACTATTCACTCAGTCACACATGCCCAAAGACTTTTAAAATATCTCCTGCTTTACCAAAATTTCCCCAACCAGAATCTTAATTTTGAGCATCTCAGATATCAGGCCATTTGATATCCCTTACTCAAGTAAGTCTAAACCACACCACAGGCTTCAAACTATTGGTCTTACTACAATTTTACTATACACCTTGGCCTGTTTCTTCACTGGCCTCTTTATCATGCCTAAATTCAACAGCTGGTTGTCATCGTTTTGCCTTGCATGCATCATAATCATTGGTCTCCACCCATCACATTCACTAGTCAAAAATCCAGCCTGCTTATATACAACTCTTTCCAATTCTGTACCTGCACCCCGGTGGCAAAACTTGACTCGAGATAAACATATTATCTAGTAGATTAAGCTGGCTCTAAATTTAAGACCATTCATCTCAAGTAGGTCCTAGGGTAACATGCATTTCCCAACCTATTTACTCCCCTTTACCAAAGACGACTAATTCACTCTTCTCTCAACTGCAACCTCAACACCACTTTCTCCTCCCCCCGCCTCTGCTGCTCATCATACGTCCTATTTCAATGAGAAAATAAAAGAGAACTTCCTTATGTTTCTACCACCATGCCTGCCAATTTATCTACAGCTGAATCCATATTCCATGTCTTTCTCATAGCAATGAAGGAATAGTCTTTGTTCCCACCTAAGGCCCAGAGAATTCACATCCTCTGGCCTTCTGAAAGACATGCACCTGTGATGATCCCTTTCCTATGTCATCAACATTTTCTTCTACATCCATTTCTTCCCCTCAGAACACTAACATGCCACAGTTTCTTCTACCATAAAATCTTGCCCTTCATCCAACATCCATATGCAACAACCGTGACACTTATCAGATCGCTTACATAGCAAAATGTTTCACAAAAGTTGCTTATACTTACTCTATCAACTCTCTCACTTCTCATTCATCTTGAACCTCTCAGATCACCCTCATTAAAGCTGTGCTTGTGAGGATTCCCACTGGCCTCTGCATTGTCAAACTCAATGACGAATTCTCAGTTTTTGTCTAAATTAACCTCTCAGAAGCTTTTGATAAAGATGATCACTGTTTGCTTTTTTAATACTTTTTTTTTCTTTTGGCTTCCAGTGTACCACACCATCTTGGTGTTCCTTCTTTCTCATTGGATTTTCTTTTCTGTCTTATTGATCCTGCTCAGCTTCCTGGATTCCAAATGTTGGAGTATTTTTTTTTTTTAAGTAACAGTCCCTGAGCCTCTACCTCAGTATGGGCACTACCTTCCTAGATACTTACTTCCAATCTCCTGGCTCTCAAAGACACGTTTCACTTATGACTCCTAATTTTATATCTGCAGCTCAAATGTTTTCCATATAAAAAGACTCTTCCATTAAACTAATTTCTGATCTAAGCTGTATAGTCGTTATGGAGCCTCTCTTTCTCTTGCATCCTACGTTAAGTCCAACAATAGGTCCTTTAGATATAATTATAAAATGTATCTGCAGTCTGACCATTTGTCTCCACTTGTACTACTGTTTTCAAAGCAACTCAACTAATATATGTTGAAGTTGATAGTGGAATCTATGTGTACCATACTCTAAGGGCTTTGAGCCTACCTATTTAATTTGCACTGTGTTGAAAATGTTTGCCTATTCTTTCATTTTTAACCTTTTAGACTCACTTTGTTTTAAACATTTCTTTGGTAGATGGCATATAATCGTGTGTGTGTGTGTGTTTGTGTGTGTGTGTTTGTGTGTGTGTGTGTGTGTGTGTGTGTGCTGGCAGGGGTAGGATAGGGTGGGAGGCCTGAGTTTTTGAACCAATGTGAGGGTGCACTTGTTAAAATCTGGATTATTAATTTCATTTGCCTTTAATGTCACAATGCTTTAACTTATGTAGTTTGATAGTTCACTAGATACCCAATATTTGATCATAAATTCAGTAATTTTTAGAATAATTCAGTGACAAGTTGTTAATATTATGGTTATGCTTGTGTTCCCATCATTTTACTTCATGTTTTCTGTTTTTCATGCCCTTTTGCTTTTTCTTTTTTATTTTATACGACCTATATTATCATTGCTCCACTCTTTCCATTCTATTTTTCCCACCTCATATTTCAAGGTATATATATATATATATATATATAATTTTATATTTTATAGATTTAACTTTTTAACTTTAATCCATATGCCTAATCTTACTTTTCTCAAGCTGATAGCTTCAGAAGGAAACTCACGTGCTTCGGTGTCATAACCATCTACCCTTAAATGATGTAGTCAAGACTGTACTTTCTCTGGTACCTTCTGGGAAGAAGTTGGCCCCGGTCCACGGTGTGGTGACAGCCTATAGCTGATACTTCCCAGGGTCATTATCCACTTATTATCTGTAATATTCCCCTGTGTTCACGATCTGGAGAGCTTCCTTTTGGCTTCCATTGCCCTCACTTGCATCAGTTCAAGATGTTACATCTGGCCAATATTCTTTGAAATTTTTATGAGTTCCTGGTTTCTGTATCAGTAAAGTTAATCTTTTATTTTAATTAGTTTGATTGATTACAGTTAGAATTGAGCAGAGTCCTTTTTGTATTCCATAAATACTTCCTAAAACTCCTTTGTGTTTGCTCTTAAATACTAGCCTTTTACATAGAAGTGGCATCTTTACTTGATATAACTAAGTTCCTATTTTAGTATCTATCAACTTTGTATTAGGTTTCATACGCATTGTATCCAACTTAATTCATTGTCATTTTTGTCTTAAATTAAGAAAATGTGTTTAGTCTTCAATCATTTGCATTAAGATACAGCTATGATTTTAAGCATTAGTCATGTTTTACTTCCTTAAATATCTGTGTTTTTCTGTTCTATGCAATTATTGTCCACTTGTATCCTGTACATATTATGCCTAAAACATGAACAAGTCACTGCCACAGTAAAATTAAATACCCCCCTTATTTACAATTATAAATTTCCAACCACTTCCAAAACCACCTGATTTGTCTAATTTTACATCATGCAATTTTACTTTATATACTCAGAAAAATTAACTTACTTTTTTCCATAAAGTAATCTCTTTGTATAACCGTCATTCTGAGGCATTATATAACTTTATTTATGCTCTTCAACTTTTCATATTTATATTTATATTCAGAATCATATTTTCTTTATAATGCAAGAAAATACATAGATCCCTTTTTTTCTGTGCCATTTCCACAATGGTAAAATAATTTATTAAGTGTGGATCTTTTCCTTGGCATATTTTAAAATAACCATCAAGAACAACACGTCGTAGTTTATTACCTACGGTGATGTTTAGTTTTGTGTGCCACCTTGGCTTGGCTACAGTATCCAATTTTTCAGTCAAACGCTAAAGTAGGTGTTGCTGAGAAGGTATTCTGTAGATGTGGTTCACATCTACAATCTGTTGACTTTAAGTAAAGGAGATTACCCTCAATAATCTGGGTAGACCTCATCTAATCAGTTGAGCAGCTCTACGAAAACTGATGCTTTTCTGAAGACGACTAAATGCCACCTGTAGACTACAGCTCCAGCTCCTGCCTCAGAATTTCCAGCCTGCCAGCCTGCCCTATATATATAATTTCCTCCTTATTTTGTTTGGAAACCCTGGTGGTGTAGTGGTTAACAGTTATGGCTGTCAACCAAAAGGTCGGCAGTTCAAATCCACCAGGCACTCCTTGGAAACTCTATGGGGCAGTTCTACTCTGTCCTTTAGGGTGGCTGTGAGTCAGAATCTACTCAACAGCAGCGGGCTATTTTGTTTATCTGGAAGAACTGTGACCGATACATCATCTACTATTCAAATAACCTTTGAAATATTAGTGGTGGATACTGGGTAATTTAAACAAAAGATCGATTGTGCTTTTTGCTACCTTCTAAAAGCTGCATATAATCCAGAAGAGTAGCCATGATATAAAGCCTGGGGTGTAAATGACCAAGAAGAAGTCAGAATGACACATTCTGTGAAGCACACTGATGATCCTGGATACAGCCCCTTTAAAGTTCTAGATAAATAATGCCAGAATAATGCACGCAAAAGAGTCAAAAGAGTCTAATCTGCGGTTAACAGATGAAGATCAATGGATGAAGTTTATATATTTAAGGTTTGAAAAATTTTGTATCACTATGTTAAAAGAGAAATTACTTAGAACTGAGAAAATCTATTTTCAGTTCTTAGTCCTGCTGCTGAAAGGTGTGTGTTCTTGACAAACCCAGATCACATTCCTATAAACTGGGGCTAATAATCTATTCTCCTGGAGTTGTTATGAAGATTAGATACAATAATACATGTGCAAGTGCCTTGCAAAGTATAAATGGCAATACAATAGTCTGCATAATTAGAAGTTACACGAAAGTATCAGTGAGCTTATAAGCAGATGCAACCATTTCTTGTAGTCTAACTATAATGAAAAATATAACCTGCATGAGCAAGGGACTGGCAGGAAATTTTATGAGTAAAGGAGTTTGAAGGAGCCTAAAAAAGTACTTTTAATAAAATAAAAAAAAAATTGACCCAAATATGAGCAGCAAAACACAAGAAAGTTTAAAAACATAAATAGTGCCTATGGTTACAGGCCAGGAGGAAAAACTGGGCAGTGGATAGTCTCAGAGCAAAACATCTAAGACATTGACCAAGTGAGAAAAAAGCAGTGTGGGTTACTGTGGAAGGATGAGGCTGGATCTGGAAACAGATCATATAAAGAACCATGAGTTGAAGGACCCAAACTTTGTTAGCTGGAAGGGACCACAGGGAGAATGGGGCTTTGGGAAATGTCTGAATCATAGATGAGAAAACAAAATCTTTGATCTCAACAGATGTGGGAATATCACACAGAGACATACTGGATAGATCCCTTGTCATGCACATATGGACAACAACTAGAGAAACAGGGCTGAAACAGACGGGATCAGGCGGTAGTCAACTTTGAGCACGTTTACATTTAGATTTAAGATAGAGATATTTTTGGTTTTCTGTGATCATAAAAACAAATGCAGGGAAAACCTTCGCTGTACTGTGAAAAGCTGGTTTCTTCTAAAATTATGTACAATTAAAGGTGTTTTCTACTGTATTTCATAAAAATATTCTGTACTTTTGAACTCTAAAGAAATTAAAAGTTTGAATTAAACCCTTCCCTAATTTTACAAATTAAAACCATCAGGCCCAGAAGGCTTGAGTATGTCATCTATCTATAATCACAAACCTATCAGTGACAGCACTGGAAGGGAATCCAGGTGTTTGAAGGTCCTGGGTCAAAATCATTGTCACTGCCCTGGAGATAAAGAAAATGGTTCGAGGCCAGAGTACTTGGCAGTGGAGGACAGACCCAAACCCTGGTCTACCTTTTCACGCAGTGGCTTCACCACCATGTTCTACCTTACTCGAGTGCTGAAAAGTCCACTCTTTCCTTCTACTATTTCCATTTCGCAGCTAGAAAATTGCTAAATTTTTTCAGATACATATATTTAAACCTTTCTAACTTATTATCTTATTTATTTAATCGTAAGATTTGCTACCAACTAGATTGTACTTAGGGAGCCATGGGGGTTCAATGGTAGAACTCTCACCCTCCATGTGGGTCACTGGGTTTTAATTCCTGGTCAATGCACCTGAGCACAGCCATCACTCATTTGTCAGCAGAGGCCTGCATGTTGCTGTAATACTGAACAGGTTTCATCAGAGCTTCCAGACTAAGACAGACTAGGAAGAAAGGCCTGGAGATCTACTTCTGATAATAAGCCAATGAAAACTCTGTGAATCACAGAGGTCCAATCCTGTTTTGCATGGGGTTGCCACATGTCAACAGCCACTAACATAGACCATACTTTAAAAAAATTATACACTTCTTTCTATATAGTTAAATAGCCCCAGACTATTTTCCTTTATTTTTATCAATTTAATTCTGTAATGAGTAACTAAGGACAGATTTTGATCTCAGACAAGAGAAAAAATTCTTCATGAATTCTCACCTTGATGGTGTTTCAACTCTAGTCAATACATCTCTTGACAGACACGTTTGGTTCACTCCCTAGCACCTCAAGCAGAAAGAGAAGCTCTTCAGTGATAAACAGGCTGCAAGTTCCCTTAAGGAACATTTCTGGAGAGTAAATGAGATGCTTTACATGACGTGCGCTCAGCTGTACCAAAGGAAGCTGTGGCAAGAAGGCCACCAACTTGGGTTGCACGCTGCTAAATTTGCTTTTTTTATATGCTACTCACTCGCAAGCGGCAGCCACCGCCTTTTTGATCTCCGGTAGATAAATAAATAGGTTCACATGTTTTACACAGTAAGCTGCTCATTAGCATTCCACGTATATCAGTTATTAGGCAAGCAGAGATAACCAGACACATTCATTTGTTAAGGGAACAGAAATATGAAAATGAATGTCACACTGACTTCTTCTGACTGTGTCCTTTCCTTAAATCCCAGGACCTTTAAAAGGTCATCTCAAATTCTGTTATCTAACCCTTTAGACACTTGCTGTTAAATGTGATTTACTATTTATTAAGGAACTTGTGATTATGAAATCTTTTTCAAAAGAACATTGGTACATCAGTGGATAAAAATATTAATAACGGATGGAAGTCAGATGAGAAGTCTAGAATAAATATTATCAATCAGTTTATTATAGGCATGAAGAAGTCTGCCACCTAAAACTGGGAGAGACAAGAGGAACAGATTTTTTCAATGTTCTGATACTCAGAATCTCAAAACCACAGATTTTTTATGGGTAAAAGCCATCACAATGATCTGCTGACTAGTTCGGCCATTTACCTTTAAGATTAGCAAATAGGGGTCTTGAGCATTTTGAAATTTTCTTATGGACAGAAAACAAGCTTGAATAGAATTTTAGATCTTCGGATACTGTCTAAGGCTTTCTACTTGTGTTGATTTGTTTATACTAAATGTCCTTATTTCTAATACTACTGATATATCTTCATCACTTTTATAACTCTTATTTTACACAGAAATAATAATAATAAAAAAAACCTCACCTGTGGGACAAATCCCAGAGGTACAATGTCTAAAAAAATCACATGCCCGCACACACCCTCCCACACCTAATTTTCCCTTCTCCCAACATACACATAACGCATTGCCGTCAAGTCGATTCCCACTTATAGCGACCCTACAGGGCAGAGCAGAACTGCCCCATAGAGTTTCCAAGGAGAGCCTGGTGGATTCGAACTACTGATCTTTTGGTTAGCAGCCGTAGCTCTTAAGCACTACACCACCAGGATTTCCAACATACACATACACACACATATACACATACATGATGAGAAGAATATATATTTTAAAAATTCAACTTAATCACTGACTGGTCCAGTATTCCCAAAGTAAGAACCACAGCCATTTATTTTGCTTCTCAAACTTATGTGATCACAGAACCCTTTTTTAATACCTTACAGATTCGATGGGAAAATTTTTTGGAATATTGAGATACACTCATCTGTACCTTAATACCCAAAACCATTTGGTATTTCTAGGGAAAGGAGTAATACCCAGAGTTCTGAAGCACCCATGAGGACCTCCATGACTTCAGTGGTATACCTGTCAAGTGATGACCACAAATCAAGGAGAGGATACTCAAGAGGTGCAGCTTGCTCAGGGAATTTTCCTATCTTTTTTCCCCAAATGGCTTCCTCTTCCTCTCTCCTTTCCCTTCAGTTCCCTCCCTCACTTTCTTTTTCCTTTCCTTCATTCTTAAAAACCCACAACATCCAACTATTTGTGAAACTATGAGGAATGAACCAGATGACTTCAAAAGAGCAGCTAGCCCTATACCCTGTTCATTCTAATTTCACTCTGTCATCATCATCTCTGATTTGATCATACAATGAGCTTAGGCTAGCCTTGCTCCAACCACAGGTGGGTCTCATGGTAAGTTACTCGTCCTTAGTATTCCATATCAAAACAGTAGTTAGGACTATAAAAGAAAGATACTTTATCAGTTCGAAGACTTTATAAATATGTCCTTCATACTAATTTTTATTTGGCATTGTGCTTAACTCAACACTATAATCACAGTGCCTGTAGCACAATACCCAGCTGTCTTTTCCAGTTCGAGAATTGGGAATGTGTGGAGAAAGGCAATCGAGTAAGGCCTAGGCAATATGGGTTCTATGTCAGCGCTGCCACATTTTGTCTGTACAAAAAGGAACATTTCCTGACTGTTCTGCCCCAAAATCCTCATGAGTAAAATGAGGAGTCAGACTGACCAGATACCAAAAAACCAAACCTGTTGTCTCTGAGTCGATTCCAACTCATAGCAAGCCTATAGGGCAGAGTGGAACTGCCCCATAGGGTTTCCAAGGCTACAAATCTTTGTGGAAGCAGACTGATACATCTTTCTCCCATGGTAGGTTTGAACCACTGACCTCTGGTTAGCAGCCGAGCTCTTAACCACTGCACCAGCAGGGCTCCACTAAAAATCTATACACATTTCATGTTTTTAAAAAAATTTTTCAGATCCAAAATACATGACACTACAATTTCCTCCACTCTCACTGATGTGATTATCATATAGGTCACACTTGAAATAGTATTTGTTCCTGAAATTCTTTTTCAACTAGCTAATAGCATCCCATCTATAGCAAAATAGATGGAAGAGTCAAAGAAAATGTATATAACCAGCTCACTCATTTTAACTCCTCCCCTTTCTTTGTAACAAGGTTGCTATTTTAGTTCCCTTTAATGTATAATTGAAATACAAGCATTTTTCAACCAATTGACTTTCTTCCCACCAGATCACAATCAGGCCTATATTATCTTCAACTGCCTCTGATAATTTCATATTCTTAAAACATAATGAACAATTATAATCAAGGACTTTTTATAGAGTAATATTTTTGAAGATAATAATTACTTTCACATGATATTATATTTGGGCAAAACAAAATTTTAAACCATGTGATTGCAACAAATAGTTATTTTTTGCATTGACTACCACTCTTTTGGTTAGATTATCTAAGATTTTCTTTCCTGGATGCTATCTTTGATATTGCTCTTTGTAAATGCTTTATACTTAAAATCTCATCATAGTGGGAAAAAACATTGTGTATAACCACTTGAAAATCTGGTCATATTCTGCCCAAACACAGTGTCATAAGTAACATTCTGATTCAGGCTGAGACTATTCTAACTTTGTAGGGATACTGACCTGAAGAGAGGTTTTTTTGATAAGGAATCATTTTAAGAGGAATTGACAGTTTATTGAATGGATTCAAATTCAAGGAAATAAGGCACTGTCAAAGAAAAAAAAAACTATATCCTCTTTTTTCAGTATTTCTACTGTGGAGGCTGAGAAAGACAGAATGGCTTAGTGGAAAGCATAAGAAATGCTTTTGATCATCACGCCTAGGTTTGCGTCTTGATTCCATCATAGAATAACTATGCAGTCTCAGGCAACTTAAAGTCCTTGACACTTAGTTTTCTGATCTTTGATGAAGGGCCCCATGAAAAATAAAATCTGTATAAACGGATGACACGATCACATAAAATGACTCACTGGAATGTCCTTTGTAACTAGTAAAATATTAAAGATATATGTAACAATAATATTATTTGGGAATACAGTCACATTTTAGCAGAAGCTCGTAGGAACCAGTCCTACTAAGATTTGGGGAGTAATATATGTCATCTTTCAGAAGGTTCAGTTAATTTGTTGCTCTGGTTGTACTGATCGCTCATTGTCCTTTGCACTTTATTATGTTTTCATTTCCTTATGTTATCAGATGGCCTAAGTCAGGACATTGCAAACTGCAAGGTCTTTCTGTCCTCTGTGGAACATATACACGTACACACACAAACACACACACACATTAGTGTGTACATGCTAGTATGCACACACACATTATCCATTTAAGTAAATATCTTTAGTAGGTCATGTATTCTCAGAGCAGACTTAACGTGCATTTCTCCCCAATGTCTTACAAAATTGTACTTTTGAGTTTGTGCTGGATTGTCTTTGATCGACTTGGCAACACTTCAACGCCCTCTTAAAGCTCCTCTCTAGCACAAAAGACAAGCCAGAAAATATATTTCTCTGAATCCCTTCCCATATGTCTCAGGGTTAGCGTTTGCTGATTTGGGAGTTGAAGGGGAAGGGGAGGCCATTAGTCACTGAAGTCAGATAACGAGACCCTTGGGTAGACATAGATTTATAGTGGCTTCCGTTTTTCCCAGTGTGCTTCTGAACACCATCTGCTTTATAGATGGTGTGGTGCTAGCTTCCAGAATTTCCTGAGAATTACAACAGCTTCCTGACTTGTTCTTGAAAACTGACCACTTCAGTTCTGATTGAAAACGATGCATTGCATCGGGCAAATCTGCTGCAAAAGACCTCCTTCAAGTGTTAAAAAGTAAAAATATCCCTTTAAGGTGTGCCTGATCCAAGCCATGTTTTTTTTTTTTTTCATTATTATTATTAACTTTTATTGAGCTTCAAGTGAACATTTACAAATCAAGTCAGACTGTCACATATAAGTTTATATACATCTTACTCCGTACTCCCACTTGCTCTCCCCCTAATGAGTCAGCCCTTCCAGTCTCTCCTTTCGTGACAATTTTGCCAGCTTCCAACTCTCTCTATCCTCCCATCCCCCCTCCAGACAGAAGATGCCAACACAGTCTCAAGTGTCCACCTGATATAATTAGCTCACTCTTCATCAGCATCTCTCTCCTACCCACTGTCCAGTCCCTTCCATGTCTGATGAGTTGTCTTTGGGAATGGTTCCTGTCCTGGGCCAACAGAAGGTTTGGGGACCATGACCGCCGGGATTCCTCTAGTCTCAGTCAGACCATTAAGAATGGTCTTTTTGTGTGAATTTGGGGTCTGCATCTCACTGATCTCCTGCTCCCTCAGGGGTTCTCTGTTGTGCTCCCTGTCAGGGCAGTCATCGATTGTGGCCAGGCACCAACTAGTTCTTCTGGTCTCGGGATGATGTAGGTCTCTGGTTCACGTGGCCCTTTCTGTCTCTTGGGTTCTTAGTTATCGTGTGACCTTGGTGTTCTTCATTCTCCTTTGATCCAGGTGGGTTGAGACCAGTTGATGCATCTTAGATGGCCGCTTGTTAGCATTTAAGACTCCAGATGCCACATTTCAAAGTGGGATGCAGAATGTTTTCATAATAGAATTATTTTGCCAATTGACTTAGAAGTCCCCTTAAACCATGGTCCCCAAACCCCCGCCCTTGCTCCGCTGACCTCTGATGCATTCAGTTTATCCCGGAAACTTCTTTGCTTTTGGTCCAGTCCAGTTGAGCTGACCTTCAGCCATGGTGTTTTTAATCGCATCATATGCATGTGAAATCTGGACAATGAATAAGGAAGACCAAATAAGAATCAATGCCTTTGAATCATGATGTTGGTGAACAATAGTGAATATACTATGGACTGACAGAAGAATGAACAAACCCGGCTTGGAAGAAGTACAGCCAGAATGCTCCTTAGGACTGAAGATGGCAAGGCTTCTTCTCACGTACTTTGGACATGTTATAAGATGGGACCAGTCCCTGGAGAAGGATATCATACTTGGTAAAAGCAGAGGGTCAGCAAAAAAGAGGAAGGCCCTCAATGAGATGGACTGACACAGTCGCTGCAACAATGTACTCAAGCACAGCAACAATTGTGAGGGTGGTGCCGGATCTGGGATGTTTCGTTCTGTAGTACATAGGGCCACTATGAATAGGAACCAACTCGACGGCACCTAACGAAAACAAACTTCCAGAATTTCCTAAGAACTGCTGCAGCTTTCTAGCTTGTTCTTGAAAACCAACCACTTCAGTTTTTAGGCTGAGATTATTAATAACAAATTTCCTGACCCTTTACCCCCAGCGGTCCCAATAGGCTGTGAACTCTGACATCTCTATCTTCGCACGTCTAACAGCTGGGATTCATAGACTTGTTTTCATTTTCTCAAGCAAATCCTAACAGATAGAGTTTTGATGTAGGAATGGGGTAGGCTGGCTGCTTAGGGCTGCACTGGAGACCTTCAAGAAAGAGCAGGACAAAGCTCAGGGATTCACTTACCCAGTTTAAGCCATGGGTGAAGAATTAAAGAGCTTCAAAATTCCCTTGGAGTAATTCCTTATTTCTTATAATTATACATCTGAAGTTTTTAAAAACCAAACTAAAAGTCTGATATTGTTGGTGGCTGAATAACTGAATTCATAGCCTCAGTTGTCCTCTTACGTGACAGTTAGGGCATTGGTCGGAAAAGAGGTGGCGCAACATTTAAACGGAAACTTTTAGACAGATTCCAGTATGGCTGTGATCTCTGCATTTCCATACATTACTGACCTTCCTTTTTCCCTTCCTTCCCTACATACGAAGTTTAGCTTGCTCTTGCCTAAGTTTTGAGGCCAGGGCTTTGCAGGAAAATGGTGATTTTCCTCAAGATCCACCCCCACAGCTTCCATTATTTGAGACCCAAAACTAGTCTCAAATCTTAGTCTAAAGTCTGACTTCTGAAGAGGTATCCCATACACATCAAAAGAACTGCAATATTTTGTTGTCAAATCGTAATGGCAGAAACCTTCAATAATGCATGAAAATGCATGCTGAGGGTGTTAAATCTTCCATTGGGCTGAGCCAAATTTACTGGTTTGGGTGACTGACCAGGGATTCTGGATTCAATTTGTTAGTTGAAAGAACTGAAAGTGACTCCAATGGGTTCCTTGATTGGTTGACTGGAATCTGTACTCACAGGGGCCAAATTAAGTAAAGCTGATATTCCTGGACTTGCCCTTGCATGCTGGAGAAGAAGGAATTCAGAAGCCTACAGAGATAGAATGCTTTCCTCACCCATTCACTCTGCCAAAAGACTGAGAAAAATCTAAGGCAGAAAAGAGCCAGCATCCTTGAAAGACTACGCAGTGGCCCTTTTCTGCTAATTATGGATGATAATGGGCTATGCTAACATTGAAATTGGTTCCCTGAATGTGAAGGAGATGATGGGACCCCAGAGTGACAGCCCAGGTGGCAGCATTTAAGCTTCAGAGACAAGGGGGTTTGGGGGCTTGGTTTCCTTAATGCGAAGTAGGGCTGGAATAGTAATCAGAATGGATTGTTCTGCAGAGATATTTAGCCATGCCTAATTAATTTGCCATCGAGTCAATTCCGAATCATAGCAACCCTAGATATCAATCTAGGGTTGCTATGATTCGGAATTGACTCGATGGCACTGGGTTTTGTTTTTTTTTTTTTGGTAATATCAATCTGGAAACCCTGGTGGCATAGTGGTTAAGTGCTACAGCTGCTAACCAAAGGGTTGGCAGTTCGAATCCACCAGGCACTCCTTGGAAACTCTATGGCGCAGTTCTACTCTCTCCTACAGGGTCACTATGAGTCAGAACCGACTCGACGGCACTGGGTTTGTTTTTTTTTTTGTTTTTTTAATATCAATCCTTCCCTTAGGACTGAGGTAGAAGTGAATATATTACAGTCATAATTTATCTGCATAAATGAAAAATCTCTAGGCCAGCTGAACAGAGACTTGACTTGTATTATCACAATACAAAGCCATGGTCTCTCAATCAATTTCAATAACTGTGTCAGTTCACAGACATAAGCCCCTTGAATGGAGGGGGTCCAAATCCATATGAGGAAAGACTGTCAAAAATTTTTACTGTAAATCTTCCTGCTAGCCTCCCTGAAGAGATGTATGGCAATGTGCCAGAGTGACTATTTATTGTGACAACAAAACTCCCAGACAGTGGCGCTGTTTTCAGTTGCCATCAAATTAGTTCTCAAAGTGGCCTTATTAATGTATAACAGAATTAATTAATTGAAATAATTAATGTGTAATAGAATGAAATCGTGCATGGTCCTGCACCATCTCTGTGATCTTTGGTATATCTGAGTCCTTTGCTTTGGCTATTGTGTCAGTTCATCTCATTGATGGATATTCTCATTTTTCCTGGCCCTTTGAAGTGATGCTGATTCCTGGAGCCCCAACATAAGGCTATAGTCCACCAGTCAAAGCAGCGTGTTAATGTAGGTCAAGCAATAGTTGGCCTTGGATCCACCTCAGAGTGGGTCAAATGGCCCTGAACCCAGTCCATGGTTATTTTTCCCTTTTCTGAAGAGAGAGGTCAATAGATGATAGTCACTAACTGTTAGAATCTTCATAGTAGTTTCCGGACCCATGGAGTGAGGCCTATCACAGTAAGAATGGTAAAGTGGAAACCCCTAAAACATTTTCTCCCTTCCAAAACAGCAAACCAAAAGATATGCATTTTGAATGAACCGTAGAGCTAGTGTCACCATTAAAGACTTGAAAGATACAGAGATGGCAATTTTTAATACGTTCCTATTCAACTTTAAAAAAAAATTTTTTTTTTTATTCAACTTATTTATCTGGTCCATTCAGAAAGCAAATAAATTATTAATAATGACAGTACATTATTGTAAATACAAACATGGGTCCTAATTACAACTGGTGTCCCAGATGTATTCTATTTCCTGGAGTAAATCAAAATTATTCCTGGTATCTGGTAGACAATTATCGATAAGGCAAATATTTCTTTGTTCTATAGCTGCTAGTTGTCAGCAAACACCAGAAACAGTTTGTTTTCTAGAGATAACAGTTTAATATCCTACATCAAAGTAGCCCTGTCGGCAGAGTGGTTAAAGCGATTGACTGCTAATCAAAAGGCTGGTGGTTCAAAATTGCCAGCGGTTCCATAGAAGAAAGATGTAGCTGTCTGCTTCCACAGAGATTTACAGCCTTACACTATGAACTGGAATCAACTTGATGGCAGTGGGTTTGGTTTTGGTTTGGTCTCCTCCATCTCTCTATTCTACAGGAAAATTGATCATCTCACTATTCAGCAGGAGACCATGTTGGCTTAGTGTACTGGCGACATCATCTTGATTCGGCTTGGAAAGAAAGGCAATAACCTACACAATTTGGTAAGGCACAGATGTGGCAGAAAGAGAAATGAACTCTACAAGTATATACAAGCCTGAAACCTCAGTGAAGTATTTAGGTATCTCGAGGTCTGAGGTATATCAAGTCTTCTACAAGTTGAAGGATAAGCTGCTTCATGTTGCACCCCCTACAACTAAGAAAGCAGCAAAATTTCTGATGGTGTCTTTGGATCCTGGTGGGAACATATACTGTATATGGTCATGCTGATCTTTCCCATTTATTAAACAATCTACAATGCTACCAGTTTTGAGAAGGCATTGAAGTATATTCATGCTGCCATCTTACAAGCTGCTATCTATCAATTTGACCACATGATTCAAAGATCTGAAGGCACTTAAAGCATCTACAGCAGACAGGTATGCTCTACGTAGCTTCTGGAAGAACCTAATAGGACAACCACATGCAAGCCCTTAAGGTTTGGGAACAAAGCCATGGCCATGTCAACTTCTGCTAATAAATATTCTCTTCTTGGAAAAGTTCCTAACTAGTTACTGGCCTCTGATAATTTGAACACTTGACCATGGGTCAACAAGTTATAATATAACATAGCTAGCTATCAGTCAAGACTTGAGTATTATCTATTCCACAAAGCCATAAAAATCAGGCATGTGCATCTCCATCAACAAATGGGAGTTGTATCTACAAGATTGGGCTCGACCAGGCCTTAACAGAAGAAGTAAGCTGCATGAGCATCTTATGTTCCCAAGACACCTACTACTGCTACACTGAGACCTCTCCCGTGACCCAGACCTATGGTTTTATTAGTTGTTTCATTTTCCTTTGCCACAACATGGAGTTTTACTAATTTAAAAGTCTGGGAATTAGTGAGAAGTGGTGCTGAACCAACATTATGTATTGAAATCTCTGTGGGGGGTGCTCAAGATAAAATGCTGCTGCTCGGGGAATCTACTGTACAAAAGGGGTTGATAATCGCTTCTTTGAACAATTTGCCAGCTATGCCTAAGAAATTACTTTTTGTTAGTATTTAAACTAATTTTAGCCTGCATCTTCATCTAACACTAATGTCCCTTACAACAAAGTTGGGAAATGTTACAATCTCTTGTCAGTTTATGAGGGCCAAGGTTCTGGATACTTTCTCACATGGGCAGTGATTAAAAGAACTTTGATGAGGAGGAAGGAGAGAGAAAACATATTAAAATATGTGAGATGCTGTCATGAGGAAGAGGAATTCAAGTTGTTTTCTATGATCCAGACACCAGAGGCAGAGCAAGCCTAAAAAGTGACTCCCCCCTTTCTGCCCCAACAATGATTTATTTGTATGTCTTTTAGTGTCCCTATTTTCCAATTTTAGTATAATATTTTTGAAAATAATTTACCTTTTCCTTATTAGACTATACTCATCCTTGAAGACAGAGACCACACATGGCGATGATATACTGGTTTTAGTATTAAGCGTAATAGACGTGCCATAAATATTCATTAAATGAATGCTCGTGGAGTAACAGGAATGCAAGTTTCAGCTCAACAGCAAGAAAACCCTTCTAAGAAACGTAGCTGTTAAAGTGGAGTGAGGTGCTTTGTGGTGTCCTGAGTGAAACGTCAGAGTGAGTTTCCATAAACAGGGATGGTGGAACTGACTTTCTGCTCAGATGAGTAATCTGTAAGGTTCCTTTCTGCACTCAGAGGCCATGCCTTTTTTTAAAAAAAAAAAAAACACTGTGATCAACTTTATTTCTAAAAGTTCTTAAGTTCAGAATCACTTGACCTGAAGGTAGGATCTGTCATGGTATTTTAGTGATAACTATAAGCTGCTTTAGATGATTAAAATGTACATGAAAAGAGAGATTAATTTAAATTTATAAAGGAGGCTAACACCCCATGAAATGAGTTAGTATATTTAAACCCAGGGCTATTTTTATCAGTGGTTTTCATAGAACCTAAGGAGCTAGACTAAGAAATTAGACCAGAAGTAATATCCTATTACAATATCTTAGGTTAACATTTGAGATGTCTTTCTCTGATTTCAGACTGGATTACAGAAAAATGAAGGGAAATTCCATAAAGCTTATCATTCTTAGATTTCCCGAAGGTCATTAAAGGACAGAATACAAATCCTGTCTGAGACTGACTAGACTGTCATTTTGAGTTCTTGAAAAGCTTGGAAATTTGAAGAATCTTGGAAAAGGCAGCAAAATAGTGTGTAGTGCCCTTTACTGTGAGAGAGCTGGGCTGGGCCCACACTTCATCAACTCTGCAGAAGGATCATCCAGCGGGAACCAGCAGCTTCCTCACCCACTACCTCATGATGCGTCTCAAACCCAGTCATGTTTATGTCAAGCTGTGTGATGATTAGCAATGTCCCTTTTTCTCTCAATGGTGACATGTATCAGAATCTGCCCAGTAAACTTAAGGATAATATACTCTATGCCACAGCTAACACTATTATGTATCAATGTAGACAAAGGTACACAGATTTATTAAAAAGGGGAAATGAAGTACATATTTTTATTACCCTGATGGAGAAAAACTTTCCAAAAGCAGTAGGTAGCACATAAATAAAAAAAAAAAAACCTTTGCCTTTGAGTCGATTCCAACTCGTAGTGACCATATAGGACAGAGTAGAACTGCCCCATATTGAGTCCAAGAAGCGCCTGGTGGTTTCGAACAGCCGACCCTTTGGTGAGCAGCCGTAGCACTTAACCACTACATCACTGGGCTTTCCAGATAGCACAGAGTGATTAAAATTCATTTTGTGAATGTGAGTCTTAAAATTAACTTTTATGTTAAAAAGGATCTTTTACATCGAGCAGAGCTGACATTTTTCTTTCAGAGTTAACTGAAATTACAATTTACTTTGAAAAATAAAGGGGTGGTTTTACTTTTGTGAACTTTATGAATCTGAAAAATTGAGATTACATATCTTCTTAATAGTGCACCAATCGTTTCTTTGTATAGTCTCATAAGAATCTGGATGTTTAATTTGCTAATTTGGTTCAAAAAGAATATTACAATCAGTTAAATATTGTAATAGCTCTGCTTTCAACGTTCACATATCATTTGCTCAAAAAATCTGTCTCTTCGATGAATTTATTTTACTTTGGAAGTTATTATGTATGCATGTCTCTTTCAATTATTAAGTTGTTTTGTACCGTAGGAAAGCAAACTTTTGCAGAAATTGGAAAACTAACATAAGTATTGCAAAGCTTAGAAATCCAATAGATAAGAACACTCTATGTATTGGAACATAAATCTAAAACTAAAACTGTAAGTTCCTTGAGGTCAAGGAATATGTTTATCCCATTTGTAAATCTTCGTCCTAGGCCTGGCACATATTAAAAGATCAGTAAATATATCTCAAATGAAGAAACACATTAATAAAGTAATAGCACACATGAAGTAATTTCATTTAGTAACAAACTACTAGATATGTGATATATTGGCTTCATGGAAATTCAATGTTATTCAGATATGATGACTTTTTGGTACTTTTGGCTATAAGTCTTTATTTAGAATTCAAAATAAAATAAACCACTCCAAAAATAAAGACCTCTTTAAAGTGTTAACAAAAAAGCAAAGATGTCACCTGGAGGGCTAAGGTTCACTTGACTCAAGCCATAGTATCTTAAATTGTCTCATATGCATGAGAAAGCTGGACTGTGAATAAAGAAGAGTGAAGAAGAATTGCTGCTCTGAATTATCGTGTTGGTGAAGAATATAGAATATACCATGGACTGCCAGAAGAATGAACAAACCTGTCTCGGAAGAAGTACAGCCAGAATGCCCATCAGAAGCAAGGATGGCAAGACTTCCTCTCCCGTAATTTAAACACGTTATCAGAAGAGACCAGTCACTGAAGGAGGACATCATGCTTGGTAAAATAGAGGGTTAAGGAAACCCTCGTGGCAAAGCGGTTAAATGATAAGGCTGCTAACCAAAGGGTCTGCAGTTCAAATCTGTCAGGCGCTCCTTGGAAAGTCTATGGGGCAGTTCTACTCTGTCCTATAGGGTCGCTATGAGTCAGAATTGACTCAACGGCAGTGGGTAGTGGGTTTGGGTGAAAAAGAGGAAGACCCTTGATGAGATGGACTGGCACAGTGGCTGCAAAAATGTGCTCAAAAATAGTAACAATTTTGAGGATGGCACAGGATCATACAGCGTTTCCTTCTGTTGTACACAGGGTTGCTATGAGCTAGAGCTGACCTGAAGGCACTTAACAACAACAACAACCAACAAGTGCATGCAAGCGTGCATACCTATTCATCTTTACAGAAGATGTTAACAGATTTCAATTATGCTTTAATTTTGCTGTAACGCACAGACTAAAGCTTCTTGTTAAGTACTCTAAAAGAGACTATAGTTTTGTTCCATCTCTACCCCTCCTCACTTTCCTAGCCTTACACGCCATTCTCCATATTCATGCCCCAGCTCATACTGCAGTTCTACCTGGCCTTCCATGTCTTTCTTTCTACATCTTATTCTCCAAGATCCAGCTTAACTAGCATCTCCAACTTTGCCCCTTTGCCCTCAATCCACAGACAAAGCTAGGTACTCTTTGCTCATATATTTGTATGGTATACAGCCACATTGTAATATTATACTGTAGGGCTTCTCTTTGCCTAATTATCAAAATTAATTATTCAAGGCTAGATGTTTTATTTTTATTTGTATCACATGACATGACATGACATGACACTTATAAAAAGTACTTTTTCATGGAAGGAATGACTCAAATATTGACATCATCACCTTATGTAATAATCAAATTTTGAGTACCAACTCACACCTTCCAAGCTATGTATCTTACATTCAAAGCTTCTGAGTTTAAGCCACTGTATGACACCACTATTAATGCATCATATCACTGAAGTTTAGGTGGCACTGGAAAGAGTGTATGGAAAACTTCTGACATTCTATTTTTAGCACTGCCAACAATCATCCAGGTAATCTAGGTGGAGTGGAATACTTCCTGAATTTCAAATATTCATATTTAAAATAAGGATAATAAAATTTACCTTACGTAACATTTGTGAAGATCCATTACCTTAACATTTGTAAAGTGCCAAGTGTAGTATATAACACCTAGTAGGCATTTCATAAAGGTCATTTTAAAAAATGATTTACTAAACCACTTAAGCTCTTCTAAACATTAAAGCTTTACTAAATCAATTAAGCAATTCTAATCCCGTATCTATGAAGGCATTTAATGACATAAATTTAAAGAGGAAAATAATTTGAATGAAAGAATATTTGGAATAAACAGAACAAAACTACAAAATCCAGTAGACTCACCACTTCTTCGTGTGTTGCGTGTTCTACATTAATGCCATTCACCTGAATAGATGACAAATTGAGAAATTTGAGGGTAATTAATGAGTAATGTAAGTGCAAAATAAAAACACACAAAAAAATACATATTAATAGTCGAAATACTGACCTGAATAACCGCATCTCCTATGAACAACATTCCTGTTTGGTCAGCTGCAGGGTTGCAAAAGTGGCAAGTGTTAAGAAAGCCTTTAAATGACATCATAATTTATTAAGGCAGTTGTTTAAACATCGTCTTTGTACCAACTGAAATACTAAATTGTTGTGTGTATGCTTGTATGTATGTGAGAGAAATTGCTATGCCAACAGTATAACAAGAGGCAGCCACCCAATAAAGCTAAATAGATTGCTACTAATTTGAAGCACATTGAGAGAGTTACTTTCCGAACACAGAAGACTTGTTTCATACAGAATACAAATGCGACCTCCTACTAACGAAGGAGTTCATTACATTGCTGCGAAAGCCTGATCCACGTTTTTCATTAAGTTGACACAGACAATAAAATAAAAATTCCTGAAGTCACTTAACATTTTCCCCTTTCTCTCCTGAACAAATTTACAGATTGCTTTAATTAAAGATATTGTGCCTAGAATATAAAAGGGGGGAAAAAAGAAAGAAAAACCTTGCAAAGTATGAATATGATCTCGACTTTATTATTCCCAGCTAACCTTTCTAATTTCGTAGATGCAGTGAGATAATTCCTTTCAATAAGACTGAATAAATTTGCACAAAATGTAAACCAATTTCATTCATTTTTGCCTTCATACAGGTCTGATTTAATTTTGTAAGTCTTTTATTTAATAATGGAAGATAAACAATAACCTATTCCTGGAACAGTGTAATGCTCTTTAAAAGCCACACATAAAGTTAATATTAATTGTAAACATGATTTCTAGTCATTAACAAGTATTAAATCTTGTTGAAAATAAAACACAAACAACATATTGCTTAAATGGCTGTATGCAATGCTACTGATTTTAGGATAACTAATAAAATTCTCATTTATACTAAGAACTTCCATGTGAAAGCTTTTATGACCCCAGTCAGTGATCTAGTCTCCATTTGGCTGTTTAAACAGTTTAAATTTCTTTCTCTGTCTCTATCTCTGTCCCTTTTTGCTTCTCCCTGCCTCCCTTCTGGAAACTCTTTTGGCATAGTGGCTAAGAGTGGTTCCTACTTTGGGAACGCTGGATGTAGGGTAATGCTATTCAGCTATAGGTACCCCCTCCTAATGGAAACAGCTTTGGTCTTCCCCGAAGCATGCTGGGAATGAATTCGGGATGTACTCGGGCTAAGGTACAAGGCCAGGAGTGGCGTGACTGAGCCACCAGCCAAGGCAGAAGAATGCCTTAGCAACAGGAAAGAATACATCTGGGCCTGGACGTGAAGTCCCTGGGAACACTGACTGCCCAAAGACGTGGGAGAAAAACAATGAGCCTTGGTTCCAGCTGGAATGGTATATAATCTTAGGTCCCTTGCTAGGTTGTTGTGGAGCGTTAAACTGGTCCAGCTGCTGCCCTGGGCCACGGTTCCGTAAGTAAGCTTCCCAAATAAACCATACATATGTCATGATCGCTGGTTCCGGAGTCTTTCTTCGGTCTCTCGGAGATGTAGCTGACCTTGGGTTCAGGTTGCCAGTGGGCTGTTACCCAACACTGGACCAGTCAGTGATTAAGCTGAATTTTTAAAATGTATGTTCTTCTTGTCATGTATATGTGTGTGTATGTGTATGCTGGGAACCCTCTTGGTGTAGTGGTTAAGAGCTCCAGCTGCTAAACAGGAGGTCCACATTTTGAATCCACTAGGCACTCCTTGGAAACCTATGGGGTAGTTCTACTCTGTCCTAAGGGTCGCTGTGAGTTGGACTCCGCTCAATAGCAGCAGGTTTGGTTTGGTTTGGGCCTCCCTTCCTCCCATCCTGCCCTGGCCTCATTTGTGTTTTGTTTCACCCTCATCCTAAACTATCCGAGAGCTGGCCATATCCTGACTCACCTTTAGTAAGCACTTGGACATCAGGCTCTGACGTGAGTCCTAGGGAGTACTAAAAACCTGACTTTAAGGAGTTCAAAGTCAATCAGGTATAATGGACAGGAAAAATTACACATTTAAAAAAAAAGTTCCCGTGGAGTTGATTTGGACTCATAGTGATCCTACAGGACACTGTAGAACTGCTGCTCCATAGGGTTTCCAAAGAGCGGCTGGTGGATTCGAACTGCTGACATTTTGGTTAGCAGCCAAGCTCTTAACCACTGTGCCACCAGGGCTCCAAAATTACACATAGTATAATAAAAGCACTATATACTATACACTGGAGCCCATAGGGTCTCTGAGGCTGTAATCTTTATGGGAGCAGATCGCCAGGTCCTTTCTCATATAGAGCAGATGGTGAGTTCAAACCACTGACCTTCCAGCTAGCAGCCGAGTACCTAACCAGTTGCCTACGAGTTAATTCTGACTCACAGTGACCTCATGTGTGCCAAGTAAAAGTGCACGCCACAGTTTTCAAAGTTGCGAACTTTTGGAAGCAAATTGCCAGGCCTTTCTTCTGAGGCACCTCTGAGAGGGTAAAATACATATATATGTATGTATATGAAAAGTTAGCCCATATATATGCATATGTATATATACATGTATACATATACATGTATGAAAAGTTAGCCCAGATGGCAAGAAATTCTACATTATCTGAACTTGTTTGGTTCCGAACATTCAACTATGGAGTAGTAAGACTTGAGATAGTGATGTATTCATTTTTTAAAAAATTAATATATTTATTAAATGCAAACCTATAATTGTGTGTGTATGTGTAATTGTTGCAAGTTTACATCTTGTCTGATCTAATTTTAAAAGGTATCTCCAGATCTCTGTCTTTGATGTCTGCCGGCCTAGAATCCTCTCCCCTCCTGACTACCTGGCCTGTATGAATCCTGGTTCCTCAGCTCTTACTACAGACGCAGCCCCCTGGAGCTGTTTGTGCCTGCTCTCCCAGGGCCTGGTTAGATGCTATGCTCTTGTGCTCCCATGTTATGTACACTTATTCACACCGTAGCACTTAACAACCATGTATAACCCTGCAGGCCCTGTCGGCTGCTTCCACCGGCCTCTATGCTTTTTAGATCAGTGGGACTTGGCTGGTTCACTAATGCATCTCCAGGGCCTCAGCCCAGTACCTGGTTTCTAGGAGACACTCAATAAATGCTTGTTGGATAAATGAAAGAATGAATATAAAGTGAAAAGTAACTGCCAAAAGGAGCATACCCCCCAAAAAAAAACCTAAACCCGTAGATGTAGAGTCGATCCCAACTCATGATACACATAACATACAAAGGTGACCATTCTATCTCAAATGATGTTAAGAAGATTGACTTTCTCTGTAAAACTAATTTTCTCCCTAAACATAATTATAAAGACCTCAATTTGTAAAATACAAGTATTTATTTATAGAACACAAATAAATGTATTCTTTGCTCCAATATTCCCTAAAATAAATTTTTAATTCCTTTATTGATATTCATAAAAGAAGCCGAGAAGAGATGAAATCTCTACAGGCTCAGCAATATCATATCCTAAAAAATCCCAAAACACATTGCTGTTGAGTCAATTCTGGCTTATACTGACCCTATAGGGAAGAGAAGAGCTGCACCACAGAGTTTCCAAGGAGTACCTGCTAGTTTCGAACTGCCCATCTTTTGGTTAGCAGCCATAGCACTTAACCACTACACCACCAGGGTTTCCTCTAATCCATCTAAATGCTTATAGACATGGTTTTAGTACAAACTTCCACTAGCCCTTATCTGGCTATTGGATCAGCCTTCTAACCGAGCAATGTACTTTTTCTCTTCACTTTGGGCCATGATTTCCGTGTTGGGGTCATAGCGATTTCTTAAAATACAAACCACATCACATCCCTCCCACAGTTAAAACCTGCCAGTCGCCTCCCACTTTTCTTAAGATAAAACTTTTGATGTGGCCTCCAAGGCTACATGATTTTTTCCAGCCTGTCTCTACTTGTTTATTGTGCTCCAAGCTACTTAGCCTTGTAGATTTGCAAAAGCACGATAATCGTGCCTGCCTTGGTACGTTGGTATAAACCATGTCCTCTCTCTGAAATGGTCATCCCCATATTCATTGCCTGGTTAACCTCTAATTATTCCTCAGGCCATCCCCAAAGGTCATTTTACTCAGTGATGCTTTTCCTTAACCCCCATCCAAAATTAGATTTTTCAACTCTGGTTTCTCATAACTCCTTGTAGATTTTCCTTATAAATACTTATCACTGTTAGAGGTCACATATATATTTGCTTTTCTGTTTTTCTTTTTTATCCTTGGGCTTCTGGTACAAGTGCCAAGCACATAGAAGCAGCTCAATTTAAGTTCTTCTAATCAATTAACAAGTGAATATATGGATTGAAATGGTCTAGATTAAGCTGAATGGAATTTTTGTAAATACAATTGAGTAAAAAGGGATTCTAGCTTCCAGACACGTGATACTTTTAACCATGTATTCTTTCAAGCATAAAGGAAAACTAGTTTGTGGTCTAGATTTTACATATTTATATATCAGAAATATTTTAGATATTTCTATAGAAGTATTTTGTCATTTGACAAAATATTTTTCAAAATACATATTTCACTATTTAATCATAGTTATTAAGTGCTGAGACCTTAACTAGTAGGTTCACAGTGGACCCTGAGATATTCCATTGAGGCTACTCAGAGAATACTAGCAATCCATCCTAGGTTTTGGCTCTTCGATTAGTAGTTGGCAATGCCAAAATGAGGCCTAACAAATAATAATAATCTAGAATATGAAGAGATGACATTTATTAAGTACCTACATGTTGTGTTAGAGACTAAAAACCTCAGAAATTTTTACATAATAACTTCTACAGCTAAGGTTTTTCTTGCTGTCCAATTGGTCTGTCTCACAGTCCATATGCACCTACACAAAATCAAAATCTCAGTGCTTTCAGGTTACATCAATTCTGGCAAAACAAACTTTAGATAATTGTGAAAAGTCATTAAACTTGTCTAGTATAAAGGAGAAAATGATAGTTGAAATTTACACATATTGTTAATCACTCAGTGTAACCAACCTTACTCACTGTAACGGAACTTAAATGAAGCCACTCCTGGTGGGTTTCTAAAGCTAAAATACAGCATGACACTGTTTTATTAATAAATAATATCTACGGCTGAGATCCTACAGAAGTGCAAGAAAACAGACCACTCCCAAATTTAATTCCCTAATCCTTTTTTTAATCCTAATTAAAAATAATTCAAAAAAAAAAATTTTTTTTTAAATAATTTTATCTAGATGATATTTTTCAGAGTAGAGTGGTCTATTTCTTCAGTGTGGAGACAAAATGAAGTCTACTGCTCTTAAGATGGTCAGACATCACCACCAGACTGCAAGGAAAACAAGTTATTGGGAAACAATGAACCAAAGAGTTAATGCAGATCCAACAGATGTATAAGTGCCAAGGTAGCTGAACTGCGAGGTAGGGAAACTGCTCTCTGTTCAAGATGTAACATTTTTTTTTTTCTGTAAAAATTGAGGATTAATTAGATTAAAATGAAGTCTGCTGTAGGAGCATTATGGATTGAATAGTTCCCCCAACATATGTGTTAACTTGTCTAGGCCACAATCCCTAGTATTATGGGGTTGTCCCACATTTTGTAATCTGATGTGATTTTCCTATGTGTTGTTAATCCTAATCTCTGCCTGGGGTTAACAAGGTAAGATTAGGTTATGTTAAAGAGGATTAGGATGGGATGCAACAAGTCACAGCCCTGATCCAACGTAAGGAGAGTTTCCTTGGGGCATGGCCTGTATCATCTTTTATCTAACAAGAGATAAAAGGAGAGAGAAGGAAGCAGAGAGATGGGGCCTCATGCCACCAAGAAAAAAGCATCGGGAGCAGAGCATGTCATTTGAGCCTGAGGCTCCTGTGCTGAGAAGCTCCTAGACAAGGGGAAGATTGGTGACAAGGACCTTCCCCCAGATCTGATAGCAAGAGAAAGCCTTTTCCAGGAGCTGACATTCTGAATTTGGACTTCTAGCCTCCCAGACTGTGAGAGAATAAACTTCTGTTTGTTAAAGCCATCCACTTATGGTATTTCTGTTATAGCTGCTCTAGGTAACTAAGACAGGGGGTCTATTTATGATGCACTCCTACTCCACATCCTGTATAGAATAATGTGTGACTTAAGGGAAATTTGTTTTTATTAAAATATTCCTTCATTAAAATTTTCATAGACCATGATATAGTCTTGAACAACTTAATAAATGCATTTTCTATTTTGAAATGAGTTAGAAAGCCACCCAGAGACTTTCGTTTGAGAAAATTAGGAAGTCCCCAGGGCTGACTGCTCATGACGTGCCTCCAGTGTGGAAAGTTCTTTATTCTGAAGAACCCTGGTGTGAAAATACTGAGGGAATGGGAAGAATAAGGCCTCCAAGGAACTGCTGCATAATTCTGCTGTGCAGACAAATATAATGTTATAAATTCTGAAGTAATGAAATTAAAATGCCAGTAGCAATCTGGGTAAATAGCAAAGCACCTGCATAAAAGTTCTAAAGTTTTTGAAGAAAATGAAAAGATCAAATCCTTAAAGAAAATGTGCCAATTCTCAGCTGACTAGAAGACAGGAGTATGAAGAACAGAAAATATCATTTAATTGTAATGTAATGAGTAAATGCTGGGCAATTTAGTTTTCTTTTTCTTCCCTTCTACTCTCCTTTTCTTGCTGTGAAGAAAAATAAACATACAAGTTCCCTCAGTTCTGAAGCTTACAGATACTGTTTGGGTTCAGCATTTAAAGAATTTACAAAAGAAAGTTCAACCCTTCCTCACCCTCCTTTCTAGTCATTTAGGCATTAAAAATACCAATGCCCAAGGGTTTTTTCTTTCTTCATTTGTTTGGTTTCTTTCCTCTTCCTCTCTGTTTGTGGCATCTACCCTGACCTCTGAGAGCTATTTTGGTTTAATGTGATCTAAACGTTTATCATTTCCAGCATGATCATGGATGATGGCTCTTGAATAGTCTGACTTGAAATGGTCTTGAGATAGTTTAGTTCAAGTGTTATCAAAAATTTCTCATAACTTTACTTATGTTTCAGATCTAACTGTAGCTTAAGAAATAAAAACAAACAAACTAAACAAACAAAAACAAAGACCACAAATACGTAGCTGGCTGACCGAAAACAAATACATATATTTGAAAGTGTCGCTAAGTTTAAATTAGCCAGTTATAAGAAACAAAAATATTCAAATGACCATATGCCATGCAATTACATACAATTATTAATAAAGTTATTAATGCTTAAAGTTTAAAAATAAGAAAAAATGTTAATCCTTTTAAATTTTTTTGGTTCAGAGTCAATATTTTTAGCCAATTTTGGCTACGTGGAAAGAAGCAGGAAAGAGAGTCACTTACTGAATAAAAACTAAAAATTTGTGCCAAATACATTCTTGAAATATTCTCCATTTAAGGTGCTCTTTTAGTCCAAAAGTATGAACTAAAAAGGTAAAAATCTGGGATAAAATAAAATCATGAAAATTTGATTTTAATTTACAAATTTAAATAACGCTCCTAAATAAAATAAGCCATTGGGTCAAATTAAACTAGGTTTGTGAATTTTGTCTGCAAAGTAATTCTAGTTTATCTCTATGGTATACCTGTCATAATATCAGAAAATAAATTTGAAACAGAGTATAATGTATTTTAATCCATGTAAACGTTCTAAATGGTACAAAAAAGCAACAATGAGTAATGTTTTCAATTTCTGCTACACTTGCCTTTCCAGGAACCCCCGGAGGTGTAGTGGTTAAGTGCTACAGCTGCTAACCAAAAGGTCAGCAGTTTGAATCCACCAGGTGCTCCTTGGAAACTCTATGAGGCAGTTCTACTCTGTCCTATAAGGTCGCTATGAGTTGGAATCAACTTGACGGCAACGGGTTTGGTTTTTTTTTTTTTTTTGATTTTGCTTTTCCAAGACAAATTAATTAGTTCAGCTGCTAACCAAAGGTTGGCAGCTCGAATTCACCAGCTGCCCCTTGGAAAACTTATGGGGCAGTTCTGCTCTGTCCTATAGGGTCGCTATGAGTCACAATCGACTCAATGGCCAACGGGTATAGTGTTATTTGAGCCTATGTAAAAATAATGTATTTGTGGTTTGCAAACAACTATTACAATAGAAATCATTTATTCCTTCTGGAAAATTAGTTTTTTTTTTATCTGACACGTAATAAATATTGATCCAAACGTGTCTATGTAATATTACAAAAATGATAATATTTTAAATAATTCTTAATATTAACAGAATTGTATTTTATTATCTATTTGGATTAATAATAACTAATGATTAATGAGCATGTCTTATGTGATAAACACTCAGCACTTCGTATGAACTGATTCATTTAGACCACATACAACCCTGTGAGTTAGGCATTATTATTATCCTTTTTTTTTCACAAAAGAAAACTGGATCGCAGAGGAGGCTGAATAACTCGTATAATGAGTGATATAACTTTGAAATTTGGTGTTAATTGCTACTTAACATTGCCCCTATGACTGAAAACCTAGAACTAGAATTACAGCTCAAAAAGGGAATTTGATTATCGAAAAATGCTTACATTCTTTTTACCAATATTTTCATGTAAAAATATAATTTCCCAGATGCTGCCATCAAGACGGAATTTTTATCTTTCCAGATAATTTGCCTGATGTTGAAATAACAGCAGCTAGGGTTATCTGAAAGGATGCACTCTGTAAACTCAATTCCAGGATATTGTTAAAGAATGTCTATTTTCTACACAACTTCCCTATGGATCTTACTATACCTGTATTCTTGTGTAACTGTGAAACATATTACTGTGGCCTAAAGCCCCAAATAAAATGTCAAAATATATATTATATTAGGATATTATCTGTTTAAATAAATTTTCTTTTTATTTTAATTAAGATGTTCAAAATTTTAAATAGTTTTACAATTAGACTTGCTATTTTATAAAATAATGTAGAACAGACTACATTAAAACTTAGTGAGAGAATATATACAACAGTTTGGAGAAAAGGTGTTAGCCTAGAAAGTATGTGAAAATAAATATCTTTCAAATCAAGTGCAGAGTTTGTTTGTTTTAAGGACTAAGTAAATTAGTCAACTGGATTGTCATAAATGTGTGAACTTTAAGAACGTGATCAACACAGTCATTTCTCTGAGACTTCACATGAAGGCAAACTGATAGTTTGTCCTAAATTTATGACTCTTTTTAAAAATGTTCACTTTAAAGATGTGTTATTTCAAATAATATCACTAGAATGTAATTCTGATAAAATGGCAGACAAAATGGACTTGCCCAAAACACTATGAAGCTTGTGCACGTCAGCACACACTGAGCCCTTACTTTCTGGCTTGGGCACAGTGGAATGAAACTCCTCTGCAAGACCATGGAGCTTAAATTGCGTTTTTCTGCTGACAAAAGAGAGAGCCCCACATCTTCAGTAACTAAATGTTGATAGCACCAAAGAAACACTACTTGACCACAGTCACCAAGAACTGCCAGTCAAGACACCATATTCTAATTAAAATTAACTTAAACAAAATGACTAAAGAATACATCAGGCAAGTGTTTATTCTCAACAGGATAAAAATTCTTACAAATGGCAAAGAGCAGCAACAGACAAGAGAGACAACAGCACCTGAACAGTGGGCTGTTCTCAGAGGCTGGCCTCCCCCAGCACTGAATGCTAGACACCGTTGTCTATGCTGGGGTCCTCCTTGTTTGTATTAACATTACAGTTATGACTCAAATCCACTTTGTATTGCTAGGTAGAACAGAGAAAGTAGCTAATTTAGTTTTGTTGTTGTTGTGGAGTCGATTCTGAGTCATGGTGACCCCTTGTGTGCAGAGTAGAACTGCTCCAGAGGGTTTTCAAGGCCTTGACCTTTCGGGAGCAGGTCGCCAGGCCTGTCTTCTGAGGAACCTCTGGGTGGGTTCCAACTGCCAACATTTCAGCTAACAGTGGTGTGCTTAACTGTTTGAGCCACCAGGGGCCTTCAAAATTGGCTTTAGTCAACAGTTAATCGAAAACGTAAAACAATCTATCATAGTACTGATGAAAGGTTGAAAGATTTAACCAAGTTGTGGAATGTGAAAGGTCTAAGTCAGTATTCTCAATGTGAACTCATGTATCTTAAATGTGTTCTTTTTCAAAACTCCTGTCAGTGCTTCCGCATTATCCTAACAATGAGGAAGAACCATTTCAAATGCATCACGAAAACAGATTTTAATCTCTAACACTGTGCTCCAATATAAGGAATCAAGCTTCCTAAGGTAAAAACAAAAAACAAACAAAAAACCACCTGTTTCTGTGATTTGGGGCACAAAACCTTCAAGGTGAGTTCAAAAAACATGGGCCTGGAAAATCTCTTCCCAGATTGCATAAAATTTCAGTTCTGGGGAACAGTGTTGAAAGGATGCAGGCGCCAACTTTAATGGAGTTCCCGCTAGCCCAATGGGGAAAATTTGACTATCAGGAAAAAAAAGTTTGATAAAATAATTTTATTCTATAAAATATTAGTTCATATCAAAATTAAAAAGTAAAACTTACCTTCTTATTAATTAGTTTCATTCTACTGTGGAAAAAATATTGCTTTTTTAATTGTGAGATCATTCTCTGAATATGTAGAAGCATGACTATGCAAAATATTATATATTGATTTCAGAAATAATTCTCAATGATTTTCATCAAGCTATTATGTCTATTATAAGTGCCAGCATATTTATTCAAGAGAAAAAACAAAGACTATAAAGCCTCATAGATTCTGCAATATATTTATTGCCCACATTGTCTAAAATCAATAAAGGCATAAGACATGCACATATAATTTAAAATTTATTTGGCCAAGAATTTAAGATTTCTGAGTCCATTTGCATAAAGCTCATATTAACAGGAGTTGTACAATCAACAAAAAAGTAGACTTGTTCCCCAAAGCTTTCTATTACGACCCTGTGTTTAACTGCTTTCAAGAAATGTATATATGAGGTAATACTGAAATAACTTTTTATAAAACAGTAAGGAGGTATGTCAAGATACTCTCTTCACAAAGATGAGGGGCCTCATCAACTGGTCTTAAACTCTGCAATGAGCAACTGTTCATTTCACTTCAGGGTCCCCTTTGCAATTCATGGGGAAAGGCAATCACTCAAAAGTCAATGGAAAAGATCATACCAGGTTGGACTCAACCATAACAACCCAGGGGCCAAGGTTTTCGGCTGACTTACAAACCCAGCCCTTCAAAAAGATTAGACATTCAAAAAGAATACCCATAACAGTGGGACTGCTAAATTAAAAAGAACATTAAAACCTATTTTGAATGACAAATACTACGCATAACGCTAAGCTAAGGCAGTTACTAGATCTTTATATTTAGCTCTACATTTTTTCAAACGATATAAATGAGAACCATAATAAAATAATTAATATTACGTGGCTAATTTACAAAAATGTATATTTACACCTATTTACCTCGAGGGTGAAATGTTTCTCTGTAAAGAAGTTCACAGATAATGTACATCCTTATCTAAGAAAAATAACAGCGTAATGGACAATGAGCTAAAAAACATTTTTGTAGAGCATCCAGATGCAACCTTCAGAGCATTGTTTCTCATAAAGCTTTTTGATAAATGCCTATGACTTATTATAAAATAGTGATTAAAGAAGGATGTTACACAAGGGAGCCAAACAATTAGAATAATGATACCAGTTTTTTGAAAAATCATTTGTTAAAAATCTTAGAAAAAGTGTAGATGAATAGTAAATCCTTTAGTCAGTCTCAAGAATTTACTGTCACGTCCCACTTTAATTCCTTCTGGAAATGGCCTGTATAACATTTCCATGTTATTTATTAAAGGTAAATTATCTACTATGTAAGTGTTAACCTGACTATATGAGCCCAAAGTGGAGTCACTTAAACTAAACCCCAAGTCAGCAGACCCAAATTATAGTTTCTTTTTCTTGTAAATACCTAACCCTACCAGGAGCTGAAACCCAAGTCAATCAATTAACTTTTCTCGGAATCGGAAACATATGCTAACCAATTAGGACTTGCCTACTCCGTTTAACCTAGTTCAAACTTTCCCTTTTATTCCAAATAAGGAAAGAAAATGCCTGTCAGCCAATCTGAAATTTGCCCAATATAGCCTCCTTGTTCCTGTGTATTTGTACAACAAAAACCCTTTCACTCTGTGCGGCTCTTCAGAACTCTTGTCAGACTTCCACACCAGATGTTTCCTGATTCATGAATTGAAGACTGAAGCTTGTAAGTACCTACATAAATGTACGGGTGGAAAAGATAGCACTTCTGTTTGAAAACAGAAAAGCTAGACACATACTCTTCCCTGCGCTTACTTCTCCTTAATCTCCGGAGGTAAATGAGTCACAGTTTTCTAAGTATAACCTGGATTGAAATCTGCAAAAATGCAGGTTATCTTTTTTTTTTTTTAATCAACTACATTTGCAATTGTGCTTATGTGGAACCTGTACATAAACCAAGAGGCAGTCATTTGAACAGAACAAGGGGATACTGGGTAGTTTAAAATCAGGAAAGTTTTGCATCAGGGTTGTATCCTGTTATCATATTTATTCAATCTGTACGCTGAGTAAATAATCACAGAAGCTGGACTATATGAAAAAGAACAGAGCATCAGGATTGGAGGAAGACACATTAACAACCTGTAATATGCAGATGACACAACCTTGGTTGGTGAAATCAAAGAGGGCTTGAAGCACTTACTGATGAAGATCAAAGACTACAGCCTTCAGTATGGATTACACCTCAACATAAAGAAAACAAAAATCCTCACAACTGGACCAATAAGCAACATTACAATAAATGGAGAAAAGGTTGAAGCTGTCAAGGATTTCATTTTACTTGGATCCACAATCAACACCCATGGAAGCAGAAGTCAAGAAATCAAAAGACGCATTGCATTGGATGAATCGGCTGCAGAAGAGCTCTTTAAAGTATTAAAAAGCAAAAGATGTTACTTTGAGGACTAAGGTGCACCTGACCCAAGCCACGGTGTTTTCAATTGTATCATATGCATGTGAAAGCTGGAAAATGAGTAAGATCAAAGAAGAATTGGTACCTTTGAATTATGGTGTTCAGAAAGAATATTGAGTATACCCTGCACTACCAGAAAAACAAACAAATCTGTCTTGGAAGAAGTACAGCCAGAATGCTCATTAGAAGTGAGGATAGGGGTCTTTGTCTCACATACTTTGGACATGCTACCTGGAGGGACCAGTCCCTGGAGAAGGATATCATTTTTTTTTTTTTTTAGAGGGTCAGTGAAGAAGAGGAAGACCCTCCATGAAATGGATTGACACAGTGGCTGCAACAATGGGCTGAAGAACAACAATGACTGTGAGGATGGCGCAGGACCGGGCAGTGTTTCGGTCTCTTACATGTGAGTTGGAACCGACTTGAGGGCAGCCTACAACAACAACATTTGCAAGAGTGACATGAAGTAGATGTGACATGGACACTAAGTGAATCCTATCTACTTTAGTCAAGTCTGAAGTTTAACAGTATTAAACAAGAAGAGTTACAACATCCAGATTTCTGTCTGGTGATGGACCTGTTTTCTACACAAACCCCAATGAGAAGTCATACTTCATGACAAATTTTTCACCCTTCACCCATCACAGCAATAGATTTTTTTTTTTTTAATATGGAAAGATGACATAGAATACTCAGATTAAAAAGCAAGTTTTGAGAGAATGGGGAAAAGCCCAGGCATATATTCATTTCAGGAACACTAACTGTAGTCTGTACTACACATAGGTGTTGATGTAGGATCACCTCCATGAAACAGAAATAATTAACCAACTATAGATCGCTGTGTGAAGCGGCTACTCAGTCTGCTGAAAGAACTGCCCTTCCACAGCAATACAAGGTCAAATTCAGATCACTGGTGCATAGTATTCGTATTTATTACATATTCACACTTACAGTAAAAATGTTTACAGTTCTTTTGCTCATTTTTTAAAAAAGCTCTTTTGTCTTTATAAAGTACAGAATCAGGTACCGAGTAAACTCTAGTTATAGTCATGATTCAATTATTCAGAGTAGGTAAAAACAAAAAGCAACCTCTGAAAAATGGTAACTTAGCAAAGCCTCATTCTATCTCTGTAGGTACCACCATACTTTCTATTTTTTCATTACAACATCAGATCCTGTTCTCAGTTTTACTATCTGAACTGATGTGTTGGTCACCTTTTGCTGCAACTGAGCAAAAGTTTCTCAGTTAAGAAATAATTATCCCTGATACACATCAATTCTCAATCATTTTAAGTCTATACTATATCAGTAAGAAAAATAAATAGTGGTAGATTATATATCTACAGTATGTCTAATGAGTTTTTTTTTTTTTCTATAACTGAGAATTGAGATAACTCACCCTAGCAAAGATTTTCCATTTTGTGGTAGAATTTGTTATTAAGAAAGATAAATGAGGGGTCCTAAAATACCTGTAAGATGTAAAACCAAAAACAAAAACCAAACCCAGTGCCGTCGAGTCGATTCCGACTCATAGCGACCCTATAGGACAGAGTAGAACTGACCCATAGTGTTTCCAAGGAGTGCCTGGCAGATTCAAACTGCCGACCTTTTGGTTTGCAGCTATAGCACTTAACCACTACACCACCAGGCTTTCCAAAAATTCGGCCATGGTCGGCAGGATTCAAACCTGCACGGCGACACTGCAATGGATTTCAAGTCCATCGCCTTAACCACTCAGCCATGACTACACGACTAAGATGTAAAAGTCCTAAAATATCCATAAGAAGAGACAAATATAAATATGCACAAATGCACAGGTGTTTTAAAGTTGTAGGAAAGGAGGGAGAGAGGGTGAGTACAAGAAATAGGGAAGGAGGAAAGAAGGGAAGGAAAAAAAGAAGAAAGGGAAGAAGAAAATTCTTTTCAAGTTTCCTGTCACACACTATTGATTAAAAAGAAAGAAAGATTCCAGGAACTTTGAAAATGAAGATGGCAGAGTTTGAAGATATGTACACAGATCTAATACTTATAAGCTATATATGCTATGAAAGAAATCCCTTGAGTAACTGGAATTCAGTAGTTATTTTGGCTTGGAAATAAATTTTACGAAGAAGACATTTAAATGAAAAGTTTTATTTAATATAATTTGAAAGCTAATGCTACTGTCTGATTCAACTTTAAGCACCATTTGGGGGACTGGCAGCTTTTGGTTTCCCTGCCACAAGAGACCTTCTAAATTCATTTTCCATTACCATCTTTTCTATATTAAACTGCTAATAAGGTTATAAGGAGTCAGTACAGATGCCAGGGTTCAAATTCTAAGTTAATTCAGATTACCTTTTTTACTCATCCATTCATACAGGTTTGTACAATGAGAAGGCACCTCAGTGAGTAACTTCCAATATGGAGCTAAAATAATGGAACAAACAGGGTCTCGGTCTCAGAGGAATGCCAAGAGAGCTGAAAGTCACAGCATCATAAGCAGCTGCTTCCGGGAACCTTCCACAGACACTTCGAGCTATAAACCCAGTGAACTTGGCTTAATAAATTGCCCCTCCCCAACCTGAACCTATTTTATATTCTTTAGGCAAAACAACTGTCTTCTCCCACTTGACTCATACCAGTGGTGGCTTATCGGTCCAGCCAGACCATCATATTGTCTCGGACACCTCGCTCCTAACCTAGACCAAAGTGACTGGCATTAGACAAGCCTCAGCTAACAGCTTAGCCCTTGGTCAGGACGTCTCCAACAATGTTGTCCAAGCCCTGTTTCCTCGAACCACAGTTTCCATGACACCATCTCACTGCTCACTCGCACTCCTTTCCTTTTTCTTTGGTTCTAAGTCATATGTTGAAAAACTAAATCTAGGGATTAATTAAAAATAGAATATTTTCACGACCTCCTCTTTTGAATGAATGTTGGCAGATGTTTCTTCTACATAAACCAAAAAACCATAACCACTGTGTCACCAGGGAATGAGCACATTTCCAAAATTCTGCCACTGTTAAGCTGCTAGGCTTCTCCAAACCACATCTGTATAATGGGTTTGTTTGCTTAATCTACCCCAAAGAATTGTAAGAATTGAATGTCAGTACATGAAAACGTTAGCATAGATTCTCTTGTCCTTCTTACAACCTGCCCTGAAGATTGTTACTGATATTAGAGATATCTAAATGCTTGACATAATTTTAGGGATTTCCGATGCTTTGAAGTATCATGTGAATTAAAAGAGAAAATGATTTTCCATCTTCCAGGGCAGTCTCTAATACAGGATATTAACACATTCAATGGTATTAGCTGAACTTAGTTCCCAGGGCAACATCTGTAAGGCCAGAAAGGATTTGTTAGGGAAGTATCTCAGAGACTTTCTTCAGAGATAACAGCCGGATTCTTGGCTGCAAATGCACTCTCTCCCTGATCTGACATCAAGTGTATCTTTTACAAACAAGAGCATACTGACAGTCTGCCAATTCATACTTCTACTTCAATTTTGTTCTTAGCAATCAGCTTCAGAAGATGAAGGCTCTTCCCACACAGAATTTAAATTAAGCCTGCAATGTATAATATGTAACTTCAGAGCTTTTGATATATCTAGTATGTCTTTTTGAGATTTCAACATTTCTCTTTCAATGATGAAGTCAATTTTTATTATCCTTTTCAAGCTCTATTTATTTTGATAGTGTCAAAAGTACACCTTTCATTGATTAATTAACAATAAAGAAGAAATATTGAAATATGCTTCATTCAATTTGCTATAACTCCAACTAGATTCAGGGACAGGAAAATAGGATGCCCTTCATTTTTATGGCAAGTAAAATCAAGACTAAAACAGTTCTTGGTTTGGTATAGAAAGCGGAGAAAGTAGGTTGACAGAAAAAATCCAAATACTGAGAATACTCCCAGCCATCCCAAGGTAATACGCGATTTCACAGAGCCTATTCCTACACAGATTCCCCCAGGACCGGTGTTCAATCACCTAAAATAGAAGAATTCCATTAAATATTGAAAGACTTCCAGAAAAAAAAAATAGTAAGTTCCTTATTTATCGAATATTTGTATCACATTTTAAATTTCCAAAGCCATTTCTTTCACAGAATATAAAGGACTGTATTATAATACAGCAGACATTGCTGCCAAGTTCAATAGCAACATGATTAACTTCAAAGGCCAAAGCCCATTGATCTAAAAAGCGAGACACCAAGGGGCAGAGCTATGAAATATTTAAGTTCTATAAAAAGGTAGTTGGGAATCGTCAGTCATTGCATCCTGAAGTCGACACTCCATTCTGCTGGCACCTATTATATATCGTATGAGGTCATGTAAAAGGGAAGAGATTACGGAGAGCCAAGACCAAAATATAGATATTTAAGCTAATATTTAAGTGGAAGGGAAGGACTCCAAGGAGAAATATAAATAACAAGGAAAATTCATTTCAGCAGTGAATTAAAAAAAATATATATTATGAAGATAAAAAGAAATTAACCAAAAATCTTGTATAATGACTGTATACTCATGATGGTAAGACACCAAAAAACAATTGAAAATTTAAGAAGAAAATGAAAATTGAGGTGGGGGGACTCAAGGGATCCCCATCACAGTGATCACACACCTTCTTCTGTCTCTCGTATCACTATTTTTTCATTCCAATAAAGTCAGTTGGGCACATAGCTACCAACTCACTTTCTTAAGAGATACAGTCTCTTACTTTAGTCAGAACCCATACTTTTGGAAGACAAGCCATTGCCAACTGGACCAAGCAGATCCCACTTCAGTTTAATTTACTTTTGTACGTGGCAAATATGACAGCTGCTTTGCCAATGATGACACCAAAGCCAAGTTGACGGGGGAATGGTACGTACACGCACCATATGTAAACCCACGTTTCACAGAGAATGGTCCTAACTTTAGCTGCAGCATCCTTCTCTTACCTTCCCTCCTGTCACATTCTCAAGTTACATTTGGTCTTAAATGTCCTTGTTTCTTAAACAGCATTCCTTGACCAATTTCTAACTGGTTATACGTGTGATTTTTGGTATCAGGAGCTGTTTCTTGATGCAAAAGTTGCTATCTGACAGACATATCGCACTACTCCAGGTGGTCATTTGCAAAAAACTAATCACCTAATCATCAGTTTATCACGCTATCCAATGTAAAGCTTGAATTCCCATAACTCTAAGACAGCTTTTGCAATTTGAATCCATGTATCTGGGTAATGCTGGAAAATGTTTCATGAAAACTTACTTCATACTTGTAAAGCTTAGCTCAATAGCTTTCAGTTCACTGTTTATTCTTCAAAAAGGATCCAAAGGTATTCCATTTGCTGAGTGTCCTAAATGTGTTAGCATATTTAACAATAACCAGATATCTCAGTTACCATATAATTGCAATATAACTGAATTCTCTTACTATTTTAGAGAAGCTAAAATATGTGCCTTTTCACAGCAAACAATGTACTCTCACATACCTCATTCAGTTCTCAAAATATCCCTGTGAAGTGGCTACGGGAAGTATTATGATTCCCATTTTTTAGATATAAAGGCCATGGCTTTAAAAGGTGAATCAATTCAGCCAATATCATATTACTTCCTCTTGCATCTTGGAGACCTGAACACAGAGCTTATGGCTATGGTTTGTTTTCCTCTTTTTCCTCAATGCTATAAGAAGCCAGCATAAACATGGAGAATATTTACACATACTTCACAAAGACTGTTCCACATAAAAAAGACTAAACTGTTTCTTTTTGCCCTTCTTTATATGAAAAAAAAATGTGTCATCTCTCTTATTTTTGTTGCAATTTTCTGGGTATTTTCTAATTTGTCTCTTAAAAAAAAAAGTTCAGTCTAGTTACAGTGTTTGATACCTATACAAATCCTTATGGAACTAGTATTATGCTAATTGAATTAGAGTGATTATGTGAATGAATTTTATTACCATATTTTTACACAAATAACGTGCACCTTCTACATTTGTTTGTCAACCATGCCCTGCCCCCCAAGGTATTTCCATAAGTGTACTATGCTAATTTTTTTCAGCAACCGGTAAAAAAAAAAAAAAAAAATCGGCATAGCAGCACTTACAAAAATACCTCATAGGGGGAGGACGTGGTTAGCAAACAAACATAGAAGATGTACATTATTTGCATAAAAATATGATAATACATGGTGAGGTGATACGCTTTATTAGAAAGAACTGGATTTTGAAACAAAGATCTATGTTTATAACTAAGCTGTCTTTTTGTTAGAAGTATTAAATTGAGAAAGACATTATTTCTCACTTTATTTTTCTCACCTATGAAATATGGATAACCAGGCTTGCCTTGTCCATTTCACATGGTTTTCATGAAGACGCAATGAAAATAAAACTTCTTTGCATACGACGAAACCGTTACGCTAATGTAAGGAATTCTTAAGATGCTGATTTCTAACATCCAAGTCTTTGTGCTTCCCTTGTTTCTCTTTAGTCATTCTTCAAAGGTTGTATAAAGAACTTTTAGGTTTCTGAGATTTTGCTGTTTATGAAGAAACACTGTTTTAAATTTCATCCAGTTATACAGAAATTCTTTATCCTTTCTTACTTTTATAAAGTATGAGCTGGATAACCATTAATAGCAAGTTACTTTTACTGTTTTTTGTAAACAGTACAAGAGTATAACAGAACTATACGATATTTGCTGTTGCTCTTCAAAAACAAATGTAATCGCAAAATGTAATTAAGGAAATACGTATATATCTTAAGATATGTCACACCTCAACCACACATACATATGTATACCTTATATATCTTATATACCATATATATTATACATTTATATATATATTTATACATATTATATATTTACACACATTACACACACATATCACATATATATCCACACACATAATGGAGCCCTGGTGGCACAGTGGTTAAGAGCTTGGCTGCTAACAGAAAGGTCGACAGTTCAAATTCACAGTTGCTCCTTGGAAACCCTAAGGGGCAGATCTACTCTGTCCTGTAGGGTTCACCATGAGTCAGAATTGACTCGACCACAATGGCTTTGTATTATATATATAATGGAATGTGAAAAGGCCTTATGGGTTAGATGGGATTCAAGTTTGAAATATGAGTAGGTAGAATGTAGATAAGCAAAAGGGAACAGAAAGATTTTCCATGTGAGAAGGGAGCTCTGTGATGCAGTAAGAAAGTGCCGTGCATCAGAACAAAGAAGACAAACGTGGCTCTAAGAAAAAGCATGTGTGGGTTATCTGGGTAGTACCAATAGCGCTGAGGTGATTTATATTTTCTTTCTAAGCCATAGAGAGTAATCGCTGGTTTCTAGTTGAGCGATAACAAAGTTATAAAGAAGAATTAAGTTCAAAGAACATGAACATAATAAAATCAGCATTCTCAATATTAAAACCACACTTGCACAAAAATAATCAGTGATTCTAATAAAACATATATATATATATATATATATCAAATTACCTAACGGCATTAAATCCTGTTCCCTATGGTGCTTTATAACCTTTTTACATAGAATCCTCAGTGACTAGCATCACACTGCTGAGGTGTACTGGCAAGATACCCTGATGAAGACGTACATGTATTTTCTGAACAGATGGGCTTTGGCAGGTGTATTCAAGTACCTCACATGAGCAGCAAGTGAATGTGTAAAGGACAAAACAGCTAAGAATTTAAATAGCTAAGCTGCCAAGCTTGAGCTGATACAAAATCGAATTTTCACTCAAAAGGTTGCCTGAGTTGTAAACACACAGCACAATGCAACAAAAGAACAAAATTTTTTATTATATTGTAAGATGAAAACCAATCCATTTTAAGTGTCCTTCTTAAGTTTTTTTTTTTTTTTTTCTTAAGTAGGAAAAGAGAGAGGCACTCGCCTTTTCAGTTATAATATCTCCATGTGAAGCTATTTAGCTGGGACTACTCTTAATCTATGAAGTGTTAGCAGGAATGAGAAAGATGTCTTGACTCATTTAAATGAACATGCTTTCTAAACAGAATACAAAACATTACCAAAAATGACAAAGAGAAGCCAGATAACTGGGAGCTCCTAAAAATCAAACACCTATGCTCATCTAAAGACTTCACCAAAAGAGCAAAAAGACCACCTAAAGACTGGGAAAGAATATTCAGCTATGACATCTCAGACCAGCGCCTGATCTCTAAAATCTACATGATTCTGTCAAAACTCAACCACAAAAAGACAAACAACCCAATCAAGAAGTGGGCAAAGGATATGAACACGCACTTCACTAAACAAGATATTCAGGCAGCCAACAGATACATGAGAAAATGCTCTCGATCATTAGCCATTAGAGAAATGCAAATTAAAACTACGATGAGATTCCATCTCACTCCAACAAGGCTGGCATTAATCCAAAAAACACAAGATAATAAATGTTGGAGAGGCTGTGGAGAGATTGGAACTCTTATACACTGCTGGTGGGAATGTAAAATGGTACAACCACTTGGGAAATCTGGTGTTTTCTTAAAAAGTTAGAAATAGAACTACCATACAACCCAGAAATCCCACTCCTCGGAATATACCCTAGAGAAACAAAAGCTTTCACACAAACAGATATATGCACACCCATGTTTATTGCAGCTCTGTTTACAATAGCAAAAAGCTGGAAGCAACCAAGATGTCCATCAACGGATGAATGGGTAAATAAATTGTGGTATATTCACACAATGGAATACTACGCATCGATAAAGAACAGTGACGAATCTGTGAAACATTTCATAACATGGAGGAACCTGGAAGGCATTATGCTGAGTGAAATTAGTCAGAGGCAAAAGGACAAATATTGTATAAGACCACTATCATAAGATCTTGAGAAATAGTATAAACTGAGAAGAACACATACTTTTGTGCTTACGAGGTGGGGAGGGAGAGAGGGTGGGAGAGGGTTATTTACTCATTAGTTAGTAGATAAGAACTACTTTAGGTGAAGGGAAGGACAATACTCAATAAACGGAAGGTCAGCTCAACTGGACTGGACCAAAAGCAAAGAAGTTTCCGGGATAAACTGAATGCTTCAAAGGTCAGCGGAGCAAGGGCGGGGGTTTGGGGACTATGGCTTAAGGGGACTTCTAAGTCAATTGGCAAAATAATACTATTATGAAAACATTCTGCATCCCACTTTGAAATGTGGTGTCTGGGGTCTTAAATGCTAACAAGCGGCCATCTAAGATGCATCAACTGGTCTCAACCCACCTGGATCAAAGGAGAATGAAGAACACCAAGGTCATAAGATAACTATGAGCCCAAGAGACAGAAAGGGCCACATCAACCAGAGACTTACATCATTTGGAGACCAGAAGAACTAGATGGTGCCCGGCCACAATCGACGACTGCCCTGACAGGGAGCACAACAGAGAACCCCTGAGGGAGCAGGAGATCAGTGGGATGCAGACCCCAAATTCTCACAAAAAGACCAGTCTTAATGGTCTGACTGAGACTAGAGGAATCCAGGTGGTCATGGTCCCCAAACCTTCTGTTGGCCCAGGACAGAAACCATTCCCGAAGACAACTCATCAGACATGGAAGGGACTGGACAATGGGTAGGAGAGAGATGCTGATGAAGAGTGAGCTACTTGTATCAGGTGGACACTTGGGACGGTGTTGGCATTTCCTGTCTGGAGGGGAGATAGGAGGGTAGAGAGGGTTAGAAACTGGCAAAATTGTCACGAAAGGAGAGACTGGAAGGGCTGACTCATTAGGGGGAGAATAAGTGGGAGTATGGAGTAAGGTGTATATAAGCTTATATGTGACAGACTCACTTGATTTGTAAACCTTCACTTAAAGCTCAATAAAAATTATTAAAAAAAAAAAAAAAAGAACATGCTTTCTTGATGGTAGAATTAGCTCTTTCATTTCCCATTTCTTATTCTGGTCAGTCACTCAAAGCTATAATGAGGCAGTGTGAGTAACAAGTTCTGTTCCTCCCTGGAATTCTTACAGAAATAAGTGGACAGTCACTGGTCCCAGCATGGCATGGCCTGGACAGAGCAGAGCTCATTTGTCACAGGTCAACGCAGATGCGAAGCTTTTGAAGAGAATACAATGTTTTCACAAAAAAAAAAAGACGATCAAACCTGGCATTTACTTGCTTTTCAAACAGAACTCAACGGGTAAGATTTGTAGTGTTAGTGAGGGCCTTTGTGATGACTCCGGGTCTTTGCGTGTCAATACTTTAAAGCAGTCTTTTCAGCAGATTTGCCCAATGCAATGCATCTTTTCACTTCTTGACTGCTGCTTCCATGGGTGTCGATTGTGGATTCAAGTAAAATGAAATCCTTGACAGCTTCAATCTCTTCTTTGTTAATCATGATGTTGCTTACTGGTTCAGTTGTGTGAGTTTTTGTTTTCTTTATGCTGAGGTGTAATATGTACTGACGGCTGTGGTCTTTGATCTTCATCGGTAAATGCTTCAAGTTCTCTTCACTTTCACCAAGCAAGGTGGTGTCATCTGCATATTGCAGGTTATTAATGAGTCTTTCTCCAATCCTGATGACCCTTTCTTCTTCATATGGATTATTTGTTCAGCATACAGACTGAATAGATATGGTGAAAGGATACAACCCTGACACACACCATTCCTGACCCTAAACCATGCAGTATCCCCTTGTTCTGTTCAAAAAACTGCCTCTTGATCTATGTATAGGTTTCTCCTGAGCACAATTAAGTGTTCTGGAATTCCCATTCTTTGCAATGTTATCCACAATTTGTTATGATCCACACAGTTGAACGCCTTTGCAAAGTCAATAAAACACAGGTAAATATCTTCCCGGTATTCTCTGCTTTCAGCCAGGATCCATTTAACATCAGCAGTGCTATCCCTCAATCCATGTCTTCTTCTGAATCCGGCTTGAATTTCTGGCAGTTCCCTGTTGATATACTGCTGCAGCCATCTCTGAATGACTTTCAGGAAAATTTTGCTTGCGTGTGATATTAATAATATTGTTTGAGAATTTCTGCATTCAGTCAGATCATCTTTCTTGGGAATAGGCATAAATATGGATCTCTTCCAGTCAGCTGACCAGGTAGCTGACTTCCAAATTTCTTGACATAGATGAGTGAGCACTTCCAGTGCTACATCCATTTGTTGAAACATCTCAACTGGTATCCTGTCAATTCCTGGAGGCTTGTTTTTTGCCAATGCCTTCAGTACAGCTTAGACTTCTTCCGTCAGTACCATTGGTTCCTGATCATATGCTACCTTCTGAAACAGTTGAACGTCGATCAATTCTTTTTGGTATAGTGACTCTGTATTCCTTCCATCTTCTTTTAACGCTTCTGGTGTCATTTAATATTTTCCCTGTAGAATCCTTCAGTATTGCAACTCAAGGCTTGGATTTTTTCTTCCGTTCTTTCAGCTTGAAAAATGCTAAGTGTGTTCTTCCCTTTTGGTAATACTTTGTCTTCTTCAGCCACCCTTTGAAATCTTCTGTTCAGCACTTTTATTTCATCATTTCTTCCCTTTGCTCTAGCTACTCGACACTCAAGAGCAAGATTCAGAGTCTCTTCTGACATCCATTTTGGTCTTTTCTTTCTTTTTAATGACCTCTTGCTTTCTACATGTATGATGTCCTTGATGTCATTCCACAACTTGTCTGGTCTTCGGTCATTAGTGTTCAATGCTTGAAATCTACTCTTAGTGGCATAGTGGTTTAGAGTTTGTTAACCAAAAGGTCAGCAGTTCAAATCCATCAACCACTCCTTGGAAACACTATAGGGCAATTCTACTCTGTTTTACAAGGTCGCTATAAGTCAGAAGTAACTGGACGGCAATGGGTTCTCATGTGTAGCCTTCCCAATTTCGAGTACCAAGTCTCTCTAATTCTAGCATATAAGCTTAGTACATTTCATCATGAATATCTGAAAAAACAAATTTACTCTAAAGTTCAGAGACATAATCTACTATTTTTGAAGTTTAATTTTTCAGCTAAAGATTACATGCTGGGTGCCATTTAATTAAAAAAATATTTGGGAGATATCACAAGCTACAAATATATGTATATGCACACACACACACACTCACACAAACACTCCCAACACTCTTTCACACATATACACACACTCATATGTACACACACTCACATACACCTATATGCACATTGCAAACTGTATGTATATATACATGTGAACACATGTATGTGTGCATATATATATTCAATTATTGGTTTACAGTTGTCCTCATTTGACTGTTAGTGTCTCCAGAGTAAGGAGTACTGTAGTACTCATCTCTATGTCCCTGGACACTAACAAGGTACTAGGCGCCCAAATTAGTACTTAACAAATACATTAAGAGATATGGAAGGGAAGGAAAGAAGGGAGGGAGGGAGTGGAGGATAAAGACATTACATACAGTTACAGAAACACTGTACTAGGATCTAGGTGTCCAAGCTCTAAGTTCTTCATTACTTTCACTGACCCCCACTTCCCTTTGTGCTAATATTAAAAAAAAAGTCTGTAAAGGTACTGACATTTCCTATGTAAGTTTTAGTTATTTCTCCATAATGGAAATATAGCATAACCTCCATTCCGTATTTGGGAAGTATCAAAAGAATAAGAGACTTGAAGACTAATCGAAGCTCCTTTCTGATTTAACTTTTATGGGATACTTTAGTTTCCTAATTTGAATAATGTGGATTTTGCTACATTATTTCTAAGATTATGTCCAGCTAGTAAAAAATTGATGACTACAGTTAATTATTAGCAAAAGGAGTGAAAAGTCTCAATTCTGGTTAAACCACACACTTTAAGAAAATATTATATAACAAATAGAGTAAATTAGAAAACAAAGTGTGGATTTAGAATGCTAAAAAAAACAACATTTTGTAGCTCACTCTATTAATTGGGCAAACACCTGAAGTAGCTATATTCTGACTATCGCCAACTTTCATTTGCATTACTAAATCCAAGATTTTTTTCTCTCAAATTCTTCTCCACTAAAAGAAAACAGACTTCCTGGCAGGTAGCTGTTTCAATGTGTTGGGACAAGTGGACAAGGAACCATTTTCCCTTTTCCCCCACTGCATTCCTTACCCACCAGTGCACCATGCTGAGAAGGCAGTGACGTGCTTTGTGAACAGAAGATTAAAGAAGAAACAACACCAGAAAGTAGGTTAGCTAAGAAAGGGTAAGAACAAAGTAGGTACTTTTTCAAAAGTACATGAAGAATCAGTGATAAATAATAAACAAGCAGAAAAGCTCAATGCTGTGCCCCAAAATAAAGGTTAGTCAAGTATCTTGAAGAGTAGAGCTAAGTCAACAGACTTTGCTTCCTAAGAAATGAAACTTCTGGATTGTACAAGTGATGATCATGAAATGCAAGTAGAGCTATATGGCAGTGCCTTTCCCATGCTTTCCCATCCACCACCAATCATGCCACCCTGATTACAGAGCCCCAATTTCTTCATATTGCTCAGGTAGAGTGCAGAGTTCTCTTGGTTTCAGTTAAAGTAGACTCTACAGAGTCCCTATATTCAGGGGATGAAATATGATTGCCTAAGTAAGTCATAGAAAATCCATTTTCTTGACCTTTTTATGGGGGACTTGGGGTCACTTTTGACTAATGAGATGTAGAGGAAAGTGTCCTGGGAGAGCTTTCCTTTGTGAATAAAAAGATGAAGCTTTTGGGGGAGAGGTTCATTCTTTTCCCTTTTTTTTTCCTACCTGGAATAAAGATATTTTGTCTTGAAACACAGCATTTTGCAAATATGAGGCAACAAGCATGAGGCTAAAATCCACAAACTAAGGATGGCTCAGCAAAAGGAAGGAAGGACACTGGGACCATGACATCATCAGACAGTGGGAATTCGTGTTAAGCGATAAAAATCAGCCTCTATTTCTTTAAGTCACCATAAACTGAGATTTCTTTCACAGCCAAACATTCCTACCTAGAGCTGAATAAACACGTTTTTATAATGCTGAAATATCAAGGAAATACATAATGATAATAGGAAGAGACTTACATTAAACTGCTCAAGGTGGAATTACGAAATAAACCTTTTCCCTTTTTTCTTTTCCCAGGGGTACATGTGAAGTAGCAAAAATCTAAAACTTATATGAAGTATGGACTTTAAAAGTATTACTGACTTAACAAAAGAAGTTTATAAAAAGAAAGTTTACTGAAAAGACTTTATTTTTAAATTCATTTGAGAAAATCAATCAAATCACATATTCAGTTGAATAATCAATAATTGAATAGCCCATGCATTGAGAACCCGGATGGTCTGAAAAGATACTTTTTTTTTTTTTAATCTAGTTGTTTTACTATTACTATCCTCAGGAAGTTATCAAAATAATATTGCTTAACCCTAGGCAAAATCAATATAAAAAAAATCAATATAGGTATAGCAATACTACAAGGAGTACACAAATATAAATAAAGAGATAATGAAGAAATGTTTTAAATCCACTGTGCTGACTCTTTATAAATGATTTAAGAGCATCAGTACAAGGTAATAGGTAAGTGCAAAGACACAGGTCACAGGCTTCCTGGGTCATTTGCCAACTGTGTGTTCCTGGTCTCATAGAGTAGTTGAAGGTCATATGATTAATGCCTGGAACACAGAAGGTATTAGCTAAAATTCTTCAGAGTGCTATCCATATCCACACCTGACACAATTTTTAATTATATCTTTGCTTGTTGTCTGTCTTCCCCCACTGTCACGTACACTCCGTGAAAGCAAGAAATTAGCCTCTTTTTTTCACTATTGTATTATTACCACCAAGCATGGTGCTTGGCACACAGAGCTCAGTAAATATCTAATAACTAAACAAAGAAATAAATGTAATCGTAGTTTTCACAGGTATTTTATCTTCTAAAGTATGAGTGTTCAAAAAAATCAGCTATAGAAATATATAATCACAACTTAAAGTATTTCACTAATTAAATAAACTGAAATTTGTAATCAGTCTAAGAAAATTATTTTCAAAATTTTGTTTAAACATTTCCCTAAAGAGGATATCCAAATGGCCAACGAGCACAAGAGAAGATGATCAAAGTCATTAGCCATTAGGGAGATGCAAATTAAAACCACCATGAGATACCACCTCACCCCAGTTAGAAAGGCAATGATCAAAAAGACAAGTATTGAGGATGTTGTTAGAAACTGGAAACCTCATCAATTGCTGGTGGGAATGTAAAATAATACAGTCACTGTGGAAAACAGTTTGGCAGTTGCTCAAAAAGTTGAACAGAGAACTACTAGAAAAACCAAAAACCAAACCCATTGCCGTCGAGTCGATTTCAACTCACAGCAACCGTACAAGACAGAGTAGAACTGCCCCAGTGAGTTTCCACGGAGTGCCTGGGGGATTCAAACTGCCAACCTTTTGGTTAGCAGCCACAGCTCTTAACCACTACACCACCAGGGTTTCCTAGAACTACTAAGATACGACCCACCAATCCCAATTCCCGATCCTAGCTACATACAGGAGCCACTGGTGGCACTGTGGTTAAGAGCTCAGGCTGCTAACTAAAAGGTCGACAGTTCAAATTCACCAGCTGTTCCTTGGAAACCCTATGGGGCAGTTGTACTCTGTCCTAAAGGGTCGCTATGGATCAGAATCAACTTCATGGCAATGGGTGTTTAAGCACCAAATATGCCTTGTTACCTAGGCACGTGTCGTGTATGCGTGTGGTGCTTTCTTTTGAGGCTCTACCTTCAAAGTACATCCAGAATCTGACTTCTAATCTTCAGAGATACTAGTATCACCTAACTGCAGGGCACCATAATCTCTTGTCTGTATTACAATGACTTTCTCATTTGTCTACCTGCTACCACTTTTTCTCTCTAGAATGTATTCTCCTGTAACAATCAGAATGATTTTTTTTTTTTAATGTAGAACAGATCTTACTCTACTTTTGAAAGTCCTAAAACAACTTCCTCTTACTTAGGGAATAAAATCCAGAATTGTTTCCAAGGCTTCAAAGCCCCGAATGCTGTGCTACCTGGCTGGTGCCCTGTCCTGCTTCTCTACTGGTCCCCTCCTCCAGCCCCTCTCTCCCAGTTTACTGTTTCCTTCAACAGGTTTCCATTTTATTTGCCTTAGGCTGGGCTCTCTGGAGAAGCAAAATCAGTGAAGCATGTATATATGTAGAGGCTGGAAAGCTCTAATTCCGTGGGTCAGATGTCAGGCTGGGGCTTCTCCTGACTCACGTAACTGCAGGGGCTGACAAACCCAAGACTGGCACGTCAGATGGCAGGTTGCTGGCTCAAGTCCCAAGAACCAGAGGTTATATGACTACGAGCAGAATGCAGCATCCAGAACAGAGCAAAGCCAGCGAGCTTTGCCAGAAAGTCCACATGTACTGAATGCAGGCCACACCCCTAAGGACACTCCTTTTCAACTGATCGGCTGCTTATAGTAGATCTCATCACGGAGGTGATTATGTTATTATATAACTGTTAAAACTACATCCTAACCGTCAAACCTCTGAGAATCATGGCCCAGCCACGCTGACACACAACCATAACCATCACACTCAACAAACAAGCTGATTCCTATACGAATGCTGGCCGCTGCCCTCCCCCTTCTCTCTGTTCAGAGTGCTCTTCCTAAAGATGCATTCATAGCTCACTCCCTCATTTTATTCAAATATTTGCTTAAATGTCACCCACATAAAGATTGCCATTGACCATGTTATAAAAAATAGTGATTCTCTGTCAGTCTATACTCCGTAACATTGCTTAACTTTGTTTATAGAAGTTATCATTACCTGAAAGTATTTTATATGTTTGTACATCATCTTTCTACAGTGGGATGCAAACTTTATAATGATAAGGGCTTTGTATTGTTTCCTGCTGGATGCCCAGAACAATGTCTTACCCATAGAAGTTATTTGCTGAATATGGTTGGCAAAATTCATGCGTAAAGGAAGGAATATTTGGTTTTATATTCTGTGTTGATCTAATAGTTTGAAACTGCCTCTGTCCTAAATATGATGCTGGGAGGATTGTCAGGCTAACTGACTTCCCTAGGTTCTGTGGTAAGAGAACGAGAGCTGAAGAGTAGTTCCTAAATACCTAGGCCTTTCTGCTGGGGATGATTAAACGCCTTCCCATATCAAGAAGAATATTTAAAACCAGGGTACCACACAGACAGTCTCTCTTAGGATTAGCTGGTATTCCCAGTTCTACCAATTACTTATCCTGAGTTTTTGATCTCCCCGTCTTAGTTCCTAATTCATGTGGTTACTCTACGATCAGTTTGGTAATTGGTATCTGCTTGCTACTTTTACACCCATGTTCTACAGCATATGTGGATCACAGAATACAGACCTCCTAAGTTTCTACACTCTCTCCCCCTGCTTCAACCTGATGCCCAGACTCTTATATCAGTTTCACACATAAGATTCATGGCAACTAGGGACCTCCCCATGTCTGTAAAACACTTCATCCCGTGCCAGACACTGATGACTTAGAATAAATTAGCTGAATCTCAGATCTATAAAAGCTCACTTTCCACTGAGGTATTTTATGAAAGGCTTGCAAAGAGGTTAGAATATAGTGCCTAAATACATCAAAGAAATGATGAAATGTGTATCTGAAACACCCTTTATAACTCATGGATGGGCTATAATGGTGAAACAGGCTAGAGAACAAGGAGAACAGTTAGGAAGTTATCTCCAAAGCATTCATGGGGTCTGAAACAAGGTACTAGTGATAATGGAGAGGAGGGAATAAACTGGCAAGATGAGGTGGCCAGTATGATTGGGGAGATAAAGTTTCAGCTTTGGGCGACTGAAACAATTGAAATGACAGGAGTGAGAGTAGATGTGAGTGAAAGACGATGACTTCATTTGAGACTTAGTGAACTTCAGGATCTTGGGAGGCATCCAGGGTAACATGATGACTAATAACCAAAACCAATTGTCGTCAAACTGATTTCAACTCCTGGCAACCCCATGTGCGTCACAGTAGAACTGTGCTCCACAGGGCTCTCGATGGCTAATTTTTTGGAAGTCAATCACCAGGCCTTTCTTTCGAGGTGTCTCTGGGTGGACGAGAACCTTTTGGTTAGCAGCTGAGCGCTAAAACTTTTTTACCACCCACAGGTTCCAAGACGACTGATGTTGTTGTTGTTAGGTGATGTCCAAGTCTTTCTGACTCATAGCCACCATACATACTACAGAATGAAACACTGCCTGATCCTGTGCCATCCTCACAATTGCTATCTTTGAGCCCATTGTTGCAGCCATTGTGGCAATCCATCTCCTTGACGGTCTTCCTCTTTTTCAATGACTCTCTACTTTACCAAGCACAATATTCTTCTCTGGGGACTGATCCCTCCTGATAACATGTCCAAAGTATATGAGACATAGTCTCAACACCCTAGCTTCTAAGGAGCATTCTGGCTGTATTTCCTCTAAGATAGATTTGTTCCTTCTTTTGGCAGTCCATGGTACACTCAATATTCTTCATCAATACCATAATTCAAAGACATCAATTCTTCTTCGGTCTTCCTTATTCATTGTCCAGTTTTTACATGCATATTACACAATTGAAAACACTATGGCTTAGGTCAGGAGCACCCTAGTCTTCAAGGTGACATCTTTGCTTTTTAAGACTTTAAAGAAGTCTTTTAAAGCAGGTTTGCCCAATGCAATCCGTCCTTTGATTTCTGACTGCTGATTTCATGGGTGTTGATTGTGGATCCGAGTAAAACGAAATCCTTGACAACTTCAATCTTTTCTCCATTTATCATAAAGTTGCTTATTGATCCAGTTGTGAAGATTTTTGTTTTCTTTACAGTGAGGCATAATCCATACTGAAGGCTATAGTCTTTGATCTTCATTGGTGTTTCAAGCCCTCTTCACTTTCAGCAAACAAGGTTGGGTCATCTGCATATTGCAGGTTTTTAATGAGTCTTCCTCCAATTCTGATGCCCCATTCTTCTTCGTATAGTCCAGCTTCTCAGATTATTTGCTTGGCATACAGATTGAATAAGTATGCTGAATGGATACAACCCTGACGCACACCTTTCCTTACTCTAAACCACACAGTATCCCCTTGCTCTGTGAGAAAGACCTGCCTGTATACACGTTCCTCATGCACACAATTAAGTGTTCCGGGATTCCCATCCTTCCCAGTGTTATCCATAATTTGTTATGATCCACACAGTCGAATGCCTTTGCATAGTCAATAAAACACAGGTAAACATCTTTCTAGTATTCTTTGCTTTCAGCCAAGATCCATCTGACATCTGCAATGATATTTCTGGTTCCATGTTCTCTTCTGAATCCAGGTTGAATTTCTGGCAGTTCTTCGTCGATGTACTACTGCAGCCGCTTTTGAATGATATTCAGCAAAATAGCACCTGCATGTGAAATTAACGATATTACTCAGTAATTTCTGCATTTGGATACATCACCTTTCTTGGGAATGGGCATAAATGTGGATCTCGTTCAACTGGACGGCCAGGTAGCTGTCTTTTAAATTTCTTGGCATAGTTGAGTGAGTACGTCCAGTGCTGCATCTGTTTGTTGAAATATCTCAATTGGTATTCTGTTAATTCCTGGAGACTTGTTTTTTTGCCAATGCCTTCAGTGGAGGTGCTCACTCGTCTATGCCAAGAAATATGGAAGATAGCTTCCTGGCCAACTGACTGCAAGGGATCCATATTTATGCCTATTCCCAAGAAAGGTGATCCAACCGAATGTGGAAATTATAGAACAATATCGTTAATATCACACACAAGCAAAATTCTGCTGAAGATCATTCAAAAATGGCTGCAGCAGTATATCCACAGGGAACTGCCAGAAATTCAGGCCAGTTTCAGAAGAGGACGTGGAACCAGGGATATCATTGCTGATGTCAGATAGATCCTGGCTGAAAGCAGAGAATACCAGAAGGATGTTTACCTATGTTTTATTGACTATGCAAAGGCATTCGACTGTGTGGATCATAACAAACTATGGATAACACTGTGAAGAATGAGAATTCCAGAACACTTAATTGTGCTCATGAGAAACCTTTACATAGATCAAGAGGCAGTTGTTGAGACAGAGCAAGGGGATACTGATTGGCTTAAAGTCAGGAAAGGTGTACATCAGGGTTGTATTCTTTCACCATACCTATTTAATCTGTACGATGAACAAATAATCCGAGAAGCTGGACTATATGAAGAAGAACGGGGCACCAGGATTGGAGGAAGACTCATTGACAACCTGCATTATGCAAGTGATACAACCTTGCTTGCTGAAAGTAAAGAGGACTTGAAGCACTTACTAATGAAGATCAAAGACCACAGCCTTCAGTATGGATTACACCTCAACATAAAGAAAACAAAAATCCTCAAAACTGGACCAATGAGCAACACCATGATAAATGGAGAAAAGATTGAAGTTGTCAAGGATTTCATTTTACTTGGATCCACAATCAACAGCCATGGAAGCAGCAATCAAGAAATCAAAAGACGCATTGCATTGGGTAAATCTGCTGCAAAGGACCTCTTCAAAAGTGTTGAAGAGCAAAGATGTCACCCTGAAGACTAAGGTGTGCTTGACCCAGGCCATGGTATTTTCAATCACATCATATGCATGTGAAAGCTGAATAAGGAAGACTGAAGAAGAGTTGACGCCTTTGAATTAGGGTGTTGGCGAAGAATATTGAATATACCACGGACTGCCAAAAGAATGAACAAATCTGTCTTGGAAGAAGTGCGGCCAGAATGCTACTTAGAGGCAAGGATGGCGAGACTGCATGTTACATACTTTGGACATGTTGTCAGGAGGGATCAGTCCCTGGAGAAGGACATCATGCTTGGCAGAGTACAGGGTAAGCAGAAAAGAGGAAGACCCTCAAGGAGGTGGGTTGACACAGTGGCTGCAACAATGAGCTCAAGAATAACAATGATTGTAAGGATGGCACAGGACAGGGAAATGTTTCGTTCTGTTGTGGATAGGGTCGCTATGAGTCGGAACCGACTCGACGGCACCTAACAACAACAACGTCAGTGCAGCTTCGACCTCTTCCTTCAGTACCATCGGTTCCTGACCATGTGCTACCTCCAGAAATGGCTGAACATCGACCAATTTGGTATAGTGACTCTGTGTATTCCTTCCATCTTCTTTTGATGCTTCCTGAGTCATTTAATATTTTTCCCACAGAAACCTTCAATACTGCAACTGGAAACTTGAATTTTTTCTTCAGTTCTTTCAGCTTGAGAAATGCTGAGCATGTTCTTCCCTTTTGGTTTTCTACTTCCAGGTCTTTGCACGTGTTGTTATAATATTTTATTTTCTCTTCTCAAGCCACCCTTTGAAATCTTCTGTTCTGCTCTTTTACTTCATCATTTCTTACCTTTGCTTTAGCTAGCTAACATTCAAGAGCAAGTTTCAGAATCTTTTGTTTTCTTCATGTGTGATATTCTTGATGTCATTCCATAACTCGTCTGGTCTTTGGTCATTAACGTTCAGTGTGTCAAATCTGTTTTTGAGATGGTCTCTAAATTCAGGTAGGATATACTCAAGGTCGTATTTTGGCTCTTGTGGACCTGTTCTAATTTTCTTTAACTTCAACTTGAACGCACATATGAGCAATTGATGGTCTATTCTGTAGTCCTGGCCTTGTTCTGACTAATGATAGTGAGATTTTCCCCCATGGGCCTGTCAGTTTGTTGTACTATGGGAGCATGTTGCTGTGATGCTGAAAGTCATGCCACTGCTATTCAAATGCCAGCAGGGTCATCTATGGTAGACAGGTTTCAAGATGATTAACAGGCAACCGGAAATACAAATCTCAAATTTCACATGAATGTTGCATCAATATGATTTGGTCCTAGAAATTGATAAGTCTTGGGAACATACTAGGTCTTAGTTACTTTCAATTATTAATCAGTCAACCAGATGGCTTACGGTGGTGCAGAAGTAATTACACATGCCTAATTCAATAACGGATCAATTTATTTCTCCCTTGTAGAATGTAACTTTAAATGCACAGCGTCACTTAGCTTCTGCACTGCCTGTCAATTTTACAGTTATAAGCTTGATAGATACAACAGAAACACCTAACTGCAACTGAATCCTAATATTTATTCTGAGATGCTTTAAAAACCTTCAAGAGAATGATCATTTTATTCAGAGGCTTGCATAGTTCTTTCACTTTTTCTGCTATTTGTGCTTACAATTAAAACTTTATTTCTCATAAAACTGAAATTATTTTGTGTTACTACCAAAAACAGCATGAAAACGTGTTATGAACTTTTGTTTCTACCTTAACCTATAAATGAGAAGGTTTCCTTGAGAAGAAGCTCCTTTCCCTACGGCTGATGATGACAGCTGTGTCTGTGGGCTCGTCAGTTCCCAATCCCTGATTAAATAGAATCCTGTCTGCTGTAAACTTTAAAGGCAGGTTTTGTAGACTCACTTGAAAGGGGAAAAGATGTGCACTGTCAAACTGACTGCTAAGTGTCCTTTTGGTGAAATGTGTCTTTAGGCAGGTGCAAATTGAGTGGTGAATCATTTTGCTAAAGTCCTTTTTTCCCCCAAAATCATTAAAAGTTATTGTGGGCAAAGGCTCGTTCCATTTACAGAATCTCTACAGCAAAATGGTATTACCACTAACTTTCGTCATAGGCATAGATACGGATGGTTCTATGGACTCTAATTTTATCATCATCCAATATCATTAATTTAATTGTATCTTCAGAGGAGAGAATGATGAACATTTTCCCAGGTTGGAGATTTTTTTGCTTTTCCAATAAGCACATTGACTGTGGTAACAATGTGATATATTGTTTGGATATAGGAAAGTAAAAGGCCATGGCAGAAATATCAGGAGTGTAATTTAGGTAAAATCAAGGGAAACAAGTAAGCAAGTTTTTAGAAAAAAATATGAGCTTATTTTTCTCCGCCCTTCAACCACATCCTGCATATTCCTATGGAGAGTGGGGCTATCATCCTTCGGAAATGCAGTCAAATGGAGGACACAGTAAACCTCTTTTTTTTTTCAGTATTATGTTATACGAGCTCACTAAGCCAAGCCCACCTCCATTGGTGGCCCCTCTTTTACTTCCTTTACCAATTCAGCCTTCAAAGTCTTCTTGAAAAAGCTTTTTCTTTCATTTTTCCTCAACGTAGAATTTTTATCAGGCAGAAGATATAGATTAATCAAAGTGCCCATCCTCCACCACCAGTGGTTTGTATAGTCAGGGTGATGAGCCTCCCTCTGCTCCTAGATAAATCAGGACAAATCAAAAGGAGTCTCTTGGAAGCCCAAAAGGCTAAGTGCTCGACAGTTAGCCAAAAGGTGGTGATTCGAACCCACCCAGAGGCACTCTAGAAGACAGACCTGGAAATCTGCTTCTGAAATTTACAAACTTGAAAACACTATGGAGTAAAGTCCCTCTCTGCACACTGGGCTCCCAATGAGCCAGAATCAATGATCACTAACAGCAACTACAACCTGAGGAGCTGACTGGGGTGAGGGAGGGGCAAGCTGATAGAATAGTGTTGAGACCAGCTAGACAGCAGGTGGTAAAGAAGGCCAGCCACAAGAGAAGCTGAGAATCCTATAAAGAGCTACTTAGATATATGCCTTTTAATGAAGTCATTTTATTACACCCTTTCCTCACTTAACAGCATGGTTAGGTCCCAAAGACCAGGTCGTTATATGAAATTGGTGTTATACAAAAATGAAGGATGACCACATCAGATCACAAAATAGAGGATGACTACATTATTGTACAACTGCCAAGTCAAATTATTACATAACTGGCAAGTTACACAATTACATAACTGGCAAGTTACATTATTACATAACTGCCAAGTTACAGGTGTACCTAAGACATATTGCAGGTTCGGATCCTGACCACTGTAATAAACCAAATATCTCATTAAAGCAAGTCACAACAATTTTTTGGTTTCCCAGTGCATATAAAAGTTATACTCGCACTATATTGTAGTCTATTAAGTATGCAATAGCATTATGTCTGAAAAAACATGTACATACCTCAATTTAAAAAATTCTTTATTGCTAAAAAATGCTCATCATCATCTAAGCCTTCAGCTATTTGTAATCTTTTTGCTGGTGGAGGGTCCTGCCCTGATACCAATGGCTACTGACTGATCAGGGTCGTGGCTGCTGAAGGTTGAGGTGGCTGTGGCAATTTTCTAAAATAGAAAAACAAGGAAGTTTGCCGCATTGATTGACTTTTTCACGAAAGATTTCCCTGTAGCATGCGATGCTGTTTGATAGTATTTTATCCACAGTAGAACTTCTTTTAATATTGGAGTCAATTCTTTCAATCCCTGCTGTTGCTTCATCAACTAAGTTTATGTAATATTCTAAATCCTTTGTTGTCATTTCAACAATGTTCACAGCATCTTCACCAGGAGTAGGTTCCATCTCAAGAAGCCACTTTATTTCCTCATCCATAAGAAGCAACTGCTCATCCATTAAAGCTTTATCATGAGATTGCAGCAATTCAGTCACATCTTCAAGCTCCATTTCTAATTCTGGTTCTCTTGCTGTTTCCACCACATCTGCAGTTACTTCCTCCACTGAAGTCCTGAACCCCTCAAAGTCATCCATGAGGGTTGGCATCAACTGCTTCTAAACTCCTGTTAATGTTGACATTTTGATCTCTTCCTGTGAATCACGAATGTTCTTAATGGCATCTGGAATGGTGAATCCTTCCCAGAAGTTTTGCAATTTGCTTTCCCGAGATCCATCAGAGGAATGACTAGCTATGGCAGCTATAGCCTTATGAAAAGTATTTCTTAAATACTAAGACTTGAAAATCAAAATTACTCTGATCCATGGACTGCAGTATGGATGCTGTGTTAGCAGGCATGAAAACGACATTGATCTCTTTGTACATCTCCATCAGAGCTCTTGGGTGAACAGGTGCTTTGGCAATAAGCAGTAATATTTTGAAAGGAATCTTTTTTTTTTTTTTCTGAGCATTAGGTCCCAACAGTGCGCCTAAAGTATTCAGTAAACCTGGATGTACTGTCATCCAGGCTTTGCTGTTTCATTTATAGAGCACGGGTACAGTAGATTCAGCATAATTCTTACAGGCTCTAGGATTTTTGGAATGATAAATAAGCACAGGCTTCAATTAAAAAAAAAAAAATTTTTTTTTTTCAATTAAAAGTCACCAGCTGCATTACCCCCTAGCAAGAGAGTCAACCTGTCCTTTGAAGCTTTGAAGCCAGGTATTGACTTCTTTCTAGCTATGAAAGTCCTAGTTGGCATCTTCTTCCAACATAAAGCTATTTCATCTACACTGAAAATCTGTCGTTGAGTGTAGCTACCTTCACCAGTTATCTAAAGCTACCTTCACCAATTATCTCAGGTAGATCTTCTGGATAACTTGTTGCAGCTCCTACACCAGCACTCGCTACTCTACTTGCATTTTTATGTTATGGAGATGGCTTCTTTCCTTAAACCGCATGAACCAACCTCTGCTAGCTTCAGACTTTTCTTCTGCAGCTTCCTCACCCCTCTCAGACTTCACAGAATTGAAGAGTTAGCACTTTTTCCGGATTAGGCTTTGGCTTAAGGGGAATGTTGTGGCTGGTCTGATCTTCTATCCAGACCACCAAAGCTTTCTCCATATCAGCAATAAGGCTGCTTCACTTTCTTATCATTTGTGTGTTCATTGAAGCAGCACTTTTCATTTCCTTCAAGAACCTTTCCTTTGCATTCACAGCTTGGCTAAACACTTGGTTCAGGAAGCCCAGCTTTCTGCCCATCTCGGCTTTTAGCGTGCCTTTTTTTCCTCACTAAGCTTAATCATTTTTAAGCTTTTGATTTAAAGCAAGAGATGTGTTACACTTCCTTTCACTTGAACACTTAGAGGCCACTGTAGGGATATTAATTGGTCTAATTTCAATATTGCCACGTCTCAGGGAACAGGGAGGCCTGAGGAGAGAGGGAGAGAGATGGGGAACAGGCAGGTGGTGGAGCAGTCAGAATATACACAGCATTTATCGATTACGTTTGCTGTCTTTTATGAGTGTGGTACATGGTGCCCTAAAACAATTACACAATAACATCAAAGATCACTGATCACAGATCACCACAACAGATGTAATAATAATGAAAAAGTACGAAATATTTCAAGAATTACTAAAAGGTGACACAGAGACACGAAGTGAACACATGCTGTTGGGAAAATGTTGCTGACTGACTCGATCGACACAAGGTTGCCACGAACCTTCAATTTGTAAACAAACACAGGGTCTGCGAAGCGCAATGAAGTGACGCACAATAAAATGACATATGCCTGTACATCATTAGCTAACTGCCAAACTACTGAACATCATGGCCCGGCCACGTCGACATGTAACCTTAACTCTCACAGCCAGACTTGCTATTGCCTCACCTCTCAGCATGCGTTACTGCCTGAAGGGCACAAAATAGTTGGGAGTAGAATTTTTACTATTGCTGTAAATGCAAAATGCGGGATAACGACAGAGTTGGTAATTGAGGAGAAGGTGTATACCAGAAAATCGACTACTTTTATGGGCAACAATCTTCCCAACAGCGGAACATGTGGCTAAAACTTCCATCCTTACTTCCCACATCTACACACAGTAACTCTCAGTAAATGTTATTTTTGTGATTATTATTCCCGTAGCCAATATTTCATTTAGTTGATACAGGTGATAATTAATGAACTAGTGTTACTTATCAAATATTGAACTAAATGAATTTCCAACTCCACTTCCACAATCTGATCTTGGAGTAGTGCACTGTTATTTTGCAGTAAGTTTGTTTTCCTTTTACGTGCGGAGTCCTTTATTTCAGAAACTCTACTGAATACCACTGGTTCTTTCATCTATATTTAATTCCCCTCAATTTTTTTCAGTATACCTCAGAAAACTGGAGTCTTCCAGCCACTGAATCATCAGTACCTTTAGAGGCTAACTCGATGTATCAGACATGAATTACCACCTCTCTTAAGCGCTCGTGGATCAACATAAATGAAAAAGGGCACTGTCATACCAGGGGATTACAAATAATAATAATACTTTAAAAATAATATACAACTACAAAAATCAAATGGTAGCTTAAATAATCAATAAAAATAAATATTTGCTAATTTTTATCATTTTACATATGATCTGATAAACTATTGCCATGTATACATAAATTATTTTGGCTATTTTTACCTGCTTGATCTTTGAATATTTTTGATATGACGACAGGGACCTTGTGTTCAGCACCTCCCTGAAAGACACAGTCAACAGAAGAAATCTGCGGTTAACATAACTTTTTTGAAAATGAAAACGTTCATCAAAAAGGGAAAGTAGGAATAGTAAAATTATGTTCATACCTTTATGCTCAGGCCCAAGCCGCCAATAGGCTGTCTGCGAAGTGTAACAGTTCTGTGCTTTAAAAAATTTTAGAAAACAAACTAAGTTTAGGTTAAAGTGCACTACCAGAAAATGAATATATAACTTAATTTACACTTAAATAAATGTTTAAAATATATTTCCAAAGCAGCATTGCTTAAATACTATAACCAAAAACCCCACTGCCTTTGAGTTGATGCTGACTTATAGTGACCTTATAGTAATGAAAATATTTTAAATCTCCAATTTTCTTCAGCACATATGGAAATAAAGGTATTGATAAAAGCAGGGCCTATTGCATGAATTATTTAAAATCCATATAAAAATCCTGCAAAGTTCGCCAAATTATAGTCATTTTACATATAAGAAATGAAGGCTCTGACAAGTAAAACGACCTGCCTGTGTTCTCCAGGGCAATAAATACAGAAGTTGCAATGTAAGTTTGGGTCTCTCTATCTTTAAAAGCTTTTTCTACTAATTCCAAAACTTGCTCCCTTTTCACTATACTTCTCTGCCTAGTTCAATTATGCTTAGGTCGACTTTTAAATACCAAAAACCAAACCCATTGCCACCAAGTCGATTCTGACTCATAGCGGCCCTATAGGACAGACAGAGTAGAACTGCCCCGTAGAGTTTCCAGGGAGCGCCTGGTGGAGTCAAACTGCCACCCTTCTGGTTAGCAGCCCTTGCACTTAACCACTACACCACCAGGGTTTCCAACTTTTAAATAAAACCGAAAAAAAAATCAAACTCATTGCCATCGAGTCAATTCTGACTAATAGTGACCCTAGAGGACAGAGCAGAACTGCCCCATAGGGTTTCCAAGGAGTGCCTGGTGGATTTGAACAGCTGACCTTTTGGTTAGCAGCCGTAGCTCTTAACCACTACGCCACCAGGGTTTCCAACTTAATTCGTGAATTGTCAATATTTTTTCATGACCTATGTTCATTTTTTTGTTGTTGTTGTTCATAGTGCCTAAATTTCAAGGTGAAAAAAAAAAAATGAAGGTGATGACAAAACCTAAACATACAATAAGCCCTTAAATGGCTCCTGAAATGTTCAGAATCTCCAGATCTTTTATATATTAAATTATATATAGACATTTTGTTACAGTCTAAACTGACTGAAGACATTTCTAACCTATTGCACCTAGATATGGTGGAACCACTCAACACTGAGAGGGTCCTGAGACTAGATGGATAGATACAGAAAAGGATGGTTTTACCTCAAAAGTATACTATGGGAATAATGAAACTGACATGTATCCTTTTAATTTTTAAGTGACAACTTAAGAGCTTCCAGGCTGAACGACTCTTTAAAAAGAGTTTATGTAGGAAAAGGAAGATGAAGGAGTAAGAAGAAGGATGGATAAATCTGTACATAACAGCAGGAACACCCCTGAGCTCATGTTCCACGTGTGGTGTGTGCTCACTGACAGCAATAAACATGGGCTGATGAGGAAACCTGTCACAGCATTTAGAACATGTGTTCTCCAAACCTGTAAGATCCATTGGTAATTTTATTCTTACAAATGAGTGCATTATGAGCTCAAAGTAAAGAAACAAAAAATTATAGCAAATATACCTATTATTGAGGGTATTTACGAGAACACATTAAATAACACTGCAATTTAAAATTTCACTCTCCCTCTTGAGCTTTTTTGAGCATATAATATTAATCGGTGAACTACTTATAAAATCATACACAGAAAAAGAGCTTTATTTCAGGGTCTTTCTCTTCTCAGCAATCACTTTTGTCTTTTTCCTTGTCCTAGGCTATATTCCAAATGGAAGAGACTGGTGAATAGAAAAGTTAAAGTTATTCCTAAAACACAAAAACTATGGTTTCCTACTAGAAACATATTCTAAGTATTTATCTGAAATGCCAGGAACACTTTTCATTCATATTTTAACAAAGGACAGCAGAAGTCGATTGTAGTTTAAATCCCATTGTGATGGCAAATGGTTCCCGAGGGTGTTTCCATTGAGAAGGGAGAGGGAAATACTCCCATGTATTAATTTTTTTTTTTTTTTATTAGAAGTCTACCGTTTTCTCTCTTACAAACGCAGAACCTTAGCTTTCTAAGTAAGTGTTTCACAATGATTACGAACAGACAAAAAGGAGGAGGGGGTCCCCATTCCTTCACTCATTCACGGGTTTATTTAATAAACACTGAAATCCCACCATGTCCAAGTGTGGCAATAGGAATAAAAAGAATCCATCTGCTAACAGTTCCTTTGTGTGACTCAATAATATGTCATATGCTTCTAAGAAAATATATATATATATGAGCCACAGTAGATTAGATAATTGGGGTGGTACAAATAGTTCTCTCTCTCATCTGCTAACCAAAGGGCTGGAGGATCGAGTCCATCCAGGGGCACCTCAGAAGAAGGGTCTGACAACCGACTTGCAAAAAATCAGCCATTGGAAATGCTATGGACCCCAATCCTACTCTGACCCGCGTGGGGTCATCAGGAGCGACAGTCACCTTGAAAGCAACTGGTTTCCTTATATTACCCAGGAATATCTGCTACGCTCAATGAAGTTTTTCAATTTTAGCCTTCAAATAAGCATTTGAACCTCACTGACAGCAAGCAAATATATGTCAGAGAAAATATATTTTGAAAAGACACAAGCTGGTGTTCGCCTCAGTAGACTTTACCAAACAGTCGTAGCATACATGTTACGGCTGTCATTTCATTCCCTGCAGTGCTGGTGGCAGAGTGGCTAAGAGCTAAGGCTGCTAACCAAGAGGTCAGCAGTTTGAATCTACCAACCGCTCCTTGGAAACCCTGTGGGGCAGTTCTACCCTGTCCTAAAGGGTCACAAGGAGTCAGAATTGACTCCACAGCAACAGGTTTGGTTTTTCTGGTTTGTTTCATTCATTCATAGAAAATTCTTGAAGCATCAAGAAAATGGTCACCTGAGGCAAAATGAATGAACTCCTACCAAAAATCTGGACTAATTCCTAACAACAACAACAACAAAAAAACAGGTGAGGTAAAAAAAAACTACATCATAAATGTTCTTTAATATTTGTTTAATAAAGCTTGAAGAACCTATTATCTGTTAGTCTGCCTAAGCTCCTATTTTGATTTCTTCAAATATTTGCTCTATGCAATCTGCTAAAATATCCATTTCTGTGCAAATTTGGGCCGACCATTTAAATCTCTCTGTTTCTGCATCTGTAAAATGGTGATAATAATACATTTCCTACTTAGGAAATCAAGAAAGATAATTTGGGGAAAGTATGTTATAAATTATGAAATTCCATAAAAATCTCAGACGCATTTAGTCTCTTCTTAGAGGTGTTCCTCTTCTCTCTCTTTTAAAACCACCTCATTCAAGCATCAAAGAGGTCTAGTTTTTCAAAGTTCGGAGAAACCATCTGGCCGATCAATGCGGTCATGTTTTTATAAATGAAGATGATATATATAATTACTAAGGTTCTAAACATGATTTTAATATCAACACATCTAAGAACTTACTTTACTTTTTCAAACACAAAAAGTTAATAGGAAGCAAAACTTCTGCAGCTTTTAGTTAAAACTGTTCAGGCTGCAGCCCAGCTAAAGTTACTATATTTATTTTGTGCCCGAATTTAGGATCCTATAGCCAAGCTAGAGCTGATCGTTTTATTTTAAAGTCACAAATAGAATTTCTCATGATGGTTCTGTTAACAAATATCCAGACAGAACCTATTGCTATGAAAAACTATTTTCTAATTAAACTAAAATAAGCTATTATTTAATTAGTTCATTTGGTATATGCTTTTAGAGTCAACTGCAGGTCCCAGAAAACCAACTGACACAGAACGTTCAACTAAAAGGAAAAATAACGGCCAGATCTCCTCTACTGACATGTATGGTGACGGAAACATGGCTTCTTCACTTTCCATATTGAGAGGCCTCATCGCTAATCAAGGAATGAATTCAAAACACAATCAAAATATATAATAATGCTTCTTAAAAATGAAGTCTCAATTCTAAGGTATTTTGTTCAATAAATTTTCAAACTGAATCCAGTTCTTTTGTTTACATATATATAAGATAAAGTCTTTGAGAAAATATTCTTCTGTATTTTATCATTTAATCCCAAACCATGTTTTGACACTTAATTCATGTTTACATCTTGGTAGCTGAAGTCATTCTAATAGGACATAGGTATTGTCACATTATCTTCTGACTATAAATATTTTGAGATAGAGCTGTCTTCTAAGACAGATCATTCTTATCCTTTATATAGTTTTCATCAAACAAACAAAAAAATGATGTAAGGACACTGACAGATTAGATTTCTTAGTCTAGCTGTCTAAAATATTGTTTTTTTCAGGTTCTTTTTGAATGATATATGATTTGGCATGCATTTTAACAGTTAAACTATGGACTTAACATTAATTTAAACTTAAATTTGTGACACCTGCAAACTCGTTTTCAGATTTGAACACTGCAACTTCCAGAAAGGCAAATTTCTGTCTGTTATAAAAATAAGCTTTTTGCCACTCTGCCAGTATGCCACTAGGCCTGTTGCCTCTCTGCCAACAGGCAGGGCTTATTCAGTTCAAAAGCTGTCTCCTCACACAGACAATCTAAAACTCTGACACTCCAGCTCCTCCTTCTTCCTGGTCCTCTCCAACCAACTCCCATCCCTTTTCTCAGGACGTTTTGCTTAGAGACTGCCCACCTGAGCCAGACCTTACTTGTTAAGAAGGAAATTAACAGGTACGAATGGCCAGTCACAGGAAAGCAATTTTTTTTTTTTTCAAGGTATAATTGAAGGGCCGGAACGAGAAATAAAAAATTTAAAGATTTAGAGAAAGAATTTTCTGAAGTATTTTAGTTTAGAAAAAAAAATACGTTCGAAAATACTTTCGGTACTTTAATTCAGGGGAAACAAAGGGTTAATGGATTCTAATATTTTGAATAGGTGTGGGGGATGGGAGCACAGGCAAATCAGGAGACATTTTTTCTTATGTCGAGTTGGATATTCAATTACCACACTCTGTAAGATATCTCTCAGGATGGAGGTTTTGCATCTCTCTTTACTCTTTTTAAATAATTCAAACACATAAGGTTTATATAGTGAGATAAAGAATCTGAATTTCCCATCAGATATACGTAAATTACTTTTTAAAGGTTTGAAGATACTAAGATTTCCATTCACGTGTTGAGTCAAAGTCATATTAAAAAAAAAAAAATTGCTGTCAAGTCAATTCCGACTCATAGTGACCCCAGAGGACAGAGTAGAACTATCCCACAGGGTTTCCAAGGAGCAGCTGGGAGATTCCAACTGCTGACCTTTTGGTTAGCAGCCGAGCTCTTAACCACTGTGCCACCAGGGCTCCAAATCCATATTAGAGGGATCTAAAAATCAATAAAGAATGTTTTGTTGTTGTTAGCTGCTGTCTACTTGGTCACCACTCATGGAGATCCCACACACAACACAACTAAATGCTGCCTGGTGCTGAGCCATCTCCAGCATCAATTGCAGATCAAACCACTGTGAGCTATAGGGTTTTCACTGGCTGATTTTTGGAACTGGATCAGGAAGCCTTTCTTTCTAGTCTATCTTAGTCTGGAAGGTCCACAACTCATAGTGACCTTATAGGAAAGAGTAGAACTGCCCCATACAGTTTCCAAGGAGCGCCTGCTGAATTCAAACTGCTTACCTTTTGGTTAGCAGCCGAAGCTCTTAACCACTGCATCAACAGGGTTTCTGTTCAGCATCATAGCAACACGCAGGCCTCCAGTGACAGATGAGTGTTGGCTATGCACGATGTGCACTGGCCAGGAATAGAACTAGCCTCTCCAGCATGTAAGGGGAGAACCACCACTACGCATGATTTCTAAAAGTTCCTTAAAACTCTTAAATGAAATTTAAACCAATAAAATATTCATACAGTATTTCAACTTCACTATTATTCATGTTGGTATCCCTGGTGGTACAGTAGTTAAGAGCTACGGCTGCTAAGCAAAGGCTGGCAGTTCGAATCCACTAGCTGCCCCCTGGAAATCCTATAGGGCAATTCTACTCTGTCCTACAATGTTGCTATGAGTCAGAATTAACTCGACGACGACAGGTTTGGTTTTTAATTATTCACGTAAAGCTGATGAGTAACTAAACAGACATTATTATCCTTCCACTTTATTATTTGAAATATTAACAAAGGAAATTCAGCATATATGGATGAATTTATTTTGAGAAATCTATTTCATCACTGAAAAGTAAGATTTAATGAAATAAATAGACTGGAGATATTGAAAATATAAACTGTACTTGGTGTGCTTAAATCCAAACAAGAATATGCAGCAAATATATCAACTAACTTTTATTTGTATATGAAACAGAATAGATCTACATGAAGCAGGAAATATTTATATGTATGTGAATAAAATTTTTAAAATATATGCTCTTCATGCAAATATATATATGAATGATTTAGAAAATTAAATGGAATAATACACACCATCAGTATAACCATTGGGGAAAATGGTAGGTGAAGGGATAGGAGAGTGAGGCTCCAGTGTATTTCCATTAGTCTTTTTCTTTTTTAAAATGGAGCCTTCTGAAGCAAATATGGTAATATGCTGATATATAATAACTATTAATGATAATATCATGAGGTTTTGTTTCATTACTTTTCAACTTTTTCTTGATTTGAAAAATTATATAATTAAAGGAAAGAATAATAAACCTGTTTAGCAGATTATGCAAGATACCTTTGTTGCTCTGATTTTTAGGTATTTAAAGTTGTATTTGAATAACATTTTTTGTGTTTTCATTTTCTTGTCAAGAGTGCATGCACACACAAACACACACAGATATACAAACTATTATTTCATTTTTAAGATAAACCTTGTTGTAAACTTTCATAAGAACTATGGCCACACTATCCACTATTTTAATGTTTTTGTGTTTTTTTAACTTACAATTTTGCTCATTAAAATGAGAAATAATATGGGTACTATTAAAAAGCATTTTAACGCGCTAACTCCATAGCATCAAAAGCTGACACAAAGTAGAATTTACAAGAGTCAGCCACTGTATAGACTATGTTAGAGGTAAATTCTAGATATTTTGCTGATGATTACATTTCATTAACTGTCCTTTTCAAAGAGACTGCCAACTTTTCTTCTGTTGGGATAAATTTCAAAACACCGGTTAAACCTTATAGCTTTCTATATTCAATACCTGTGATGTTTTGCAAATCAGATGCTTTAGGATTTGCCTTTACCACTGCCCTGGTAGCGTAGCAGTTAAGCGTTTGGCTGCTAGTCAGAAGGTCAGCAGTTCGAATCCACCAGTCGCTCTTTGGAAACCCTATGGGGCAGTTCTAACCTGCCCTATAGGGTCAATATCAGTCAGAATTACCTCAACAGCAACAGGTTTGGTTTGCTTTTGGTTTTAGCAGCAAAAGGGCTATATGTAATACACAAAAGATGCCCTAAAAAATAAAACAAACAATATAACCAAACCCACTGCCATAGTAACTGCCCCACAGGGTTTCCAAGGGGTGCCTGGTGTATTTGAACTGCCAACCTTTTGGTTTGCAGCTGAGCTCTTAACCACTGCACCACCATGGCGTAGGGTTAGGACTCCTTGCTCATAATGCTATGGAAACAATTCTTTTGAAAATGAACCATCCAGCAAAAGAACAATGGCCCCTGTTAGTCTGAGAGAAATAATATTTCAAAGGAGAATTTATCCTTAACCCTAACACATGTAGAAGGGTATTCAGTTATTTACATAAGCAGGATGTCTATTAATTTAAAGCAAGTCAGTCAACAGGTAGGTAAGGTAGGTGGTGTGGGTGTGTGGGTAGGTAGATAGATATAGATAGATAGACAGACAGACAGATAGATAGATGATAGGTAGGTAGACAGGTAATTTCCCCTGGGACAAAATAATGCTATAGTGAGTGAATAATTCATATATAAAATTTGAGATGGGCCTATAACCTCAAATTATCTTATATGATTCTTCAACTGGTGGGCTAATCACAAAAAAAATGAAAACTCAAAATTATATGTCTGGTTTGTTTCCAGAGATAATAACTAATGATCTTTATATGGCATTACAACTTTACAAATATGAGCATTTGTCCTAAGTCAATGAGTTTGTTATGAGAAGAGGCCAAGATATCTACTGAATCTTTACCTGACAGACTTTGAGTTCACCCTTCATAAGCAGGACACAGATGAGACTGGGTAGACTACAGGGATCTTTTGAATCAAAAGTTCAAACTAACAGGACAGAACAGGTAATGCGTAAACAGACCAAGCCAATTTACTATATAAATATATATGTAGAACTTGGTTTACAGAAATTTTTTTTAAAAAGTGGAATTTTGGTCGAGGTTTGGGGGAAATAGAAAAATTAAGAAACTAGTAAGTGTCTGTTACTAATCAGAATCTCAAGTACAGGAAAAGATATGATGAGGAAATACATCTTTTTAGTTGAAAAGGGCCGCCACTAAGTTACGGGTAGGTTGGCTGAATGAAAAATTATCTTATGGGAGATCAATCATTAGTCTAAATTTGAGGGTATAATATAATAAATATAAGGTGTAAGAATCTTAAAAATTTGTAAAATAAAATATTAACATAGATGGAGTGGTACAGGTACTGCCAATTTATGGAGCCAAAGAATAAGAAGTAAATGGGAAAAACAATGTGGATATAGATTTAAGTGGATAAGAGGATGAAAAATATCATCTATTTATTATAAACAAGCAATTATAGATTTTATTTATTCATCAGAAACTATACCACACTCTATTGGTAAGTGTCTTGATAATAAATTCACCTGTTTTGGAGAGTTTAACGTCCTTAATTTAAATTAAAATAACAGTTCTTTGATATCCTTCACATTACTTGTAATATAAGTAATGAACCAACTTAAAAAAAATAATTTTAACAAGCTCAGTGGGCTACTGTGATTTATCGAAACCAATGTATAAATGCCTCCTGAAGGTACAGAACCATGCAATCAATTCAATTACTGCACTATTAGATGTCATTTAGTGATCTTAATTTACATGTTCCAAAATGCATCTATTTATCCACTCATTCAGTCACCTGGTCAATTGTTCAAAAAACACTTCTGACACATTTTCAAAATGTCAAGATACATTTGGGAAACAAAGGCACAAGAAAGCATGGTCTCTGACATTAAGGTACCAGAGTGTCAAAGGAAATACACAATTATCTGCAACACTAGCAGAGGTCCATAATGGAGTGTGGACAATGATCTAAGCAGTATTTACAGGGTAAGAGTAAGCTATAATACTATAAGGTTAGGTTAGGACAGCATATGATATGCCTTGAATTCAGAGTTAAAATAGTCTGGACCTAATTATAATATTTAATATGAGTGCACATATTTATGACGTTGTTGTTGTTAGGTGCCATCTAGTTGATTCCGACTCACAGGGACCTCACATACAACACAGCAAAACACTGCCCGGTCCTGCACCATCCTCACAACCCTTGTTATGCCTGAGCCCATTATGACATTAGCCAGACAAAACCTTCCAATCCTACACCAGTTACACCAGTACTACACAAACTCTTCCAGAAAATGGAAAAAAGAGAAAACCTTCTTACAAAGCAAGTACATAACATGGATAACAAAACCAGACGAGCATATCATAAGAGCAGACTTCTTTTTATTTATCTCAGTTGGAGTCTGTTGGACTCCTAAGTCTAAGAATTGATGTCATTCATTAGTTATGTAAAATTCTCCTCCATTATCCCTTTGACCTCATTTCTTCATCTCCATTTTCACTATTCTTTTTCATGGATCTCTGCTGAGTCAAATGTTCAACAATCTCCCTCTGTTCTCAAGGTCTCTTAACCTTTCTTTTAGGTTTTCCAACTCTTTGTGTTTCATCCTGTGTAATTCATTAAAATCTATTTTATAGTTTATTAACTTTCTTTACATTTCTAATATGCTATTTAACTGGTACTTGAGATTGTGATTTCATTTGTTTTCGTTTTTATTTCTATATATTTCCTTAGGTTTCTTTTCACATCTGCCAGAGCACTCTGTAAAACCACTTATTCCTTTGCCACACTTTTTAGACCCTCTTTTATGTCTTCCAACATTTTTTTATGTCTTCCAACATAATAATCATACAGTTTATATAATGAATCTGACAATTTGAGAATCTTATGTCTCTGCAGTATCTGCAATTTTTAAACTTCTGTTGTCTCTTGCTTACGGTGATTTCCTTCTTTGTGGTTTTATGGTTTCTGTGGACTCTTCAAAGACTTCTTTGAACATTATTCTTGAGAAGTAGCTGAGGCCTGGATTTAAAGTACATCCCTCCAGAGAAAATATGCATTTTTGCTTCTGTACAGTGCCTGGGGGGCCGCCAAACCTGACACCACTTTAAACTTAATTGTCAACTTGAGATTCTTCAGGCCACCTAAGTGTATAAATTCCCACACCAAACCCAAATGAGACTAGAGTTGCAATTCTTTAGGGATATTTTTTTTTTTCTTCCTCTTTCTTCCTGATGAGACAGTTGCATATTACCGCTGTACTCATTCTGTTTGGTAGTTTTTTGTTTGTTTGTTTTTTCAAGTCCACTCACTAAAGTTGTGACATTTTTAGCATCCTTGCTTTATGCAAGTGAGAAATTCTGATCAATCCTTCTATCTGGCTAGGTCTCTAGGTTCTGTCTACCAAAGTCCACATTAAAGTACTATATCTAGGTTACCCTGGATTAGCAAAGGCCAATTTCAGTGACTGATTACCTCCTATATTTATACTTTTTCAATAGTTCAAGTAACATTTTTAGGGTTTGGTACTGCTTTTACTTCCTTGGCCATTTTGAACACAATATGACTTTTTGTGTTGTTATATTCACTAATTTTATCACACAGTATTCCTTAGATTATAAATTGGCAAAGCAGTACAACAGATTACTTATCTGAACTCTGTAATTAACTTTGTGATCTTAGATCAATAATTTTCTCTTCTTGAGTCTTGATTTCCTCAATAGTAAAATGATAAAATGGAATTCTCTAAAATACATGTCAACTCTAAGCTTGCTGCGGATCCACCAGGCGCTCCTTGGAAACTCTGTGGGGCAGTTCTACTCTGTCCTACGGGGTCGCTATGAGTCAGAATCGACTTGATGGCACCGGGTTGGGGGGGTTCATAAGCTTGCCATGATTTAAATTACTAAATAGAACATAGACATGTATTAAAACATCTTTCAAATTTTAATTTTCCTACCACAGTCATTTAAACCACCAACATAAACTTCCATTTAGAAAAAATAATTATCTCAAATGTACACAATTACAAAAATAAACAAACAATCCAAATAAATACTCTAGAAATGTGAGAAAAAGCTTGCTCTTCCTTATTACATATTTCTTCAGGATACAACTAGAGAATGAGATTTACAAGCACTCAAAATGCCATGTTGATGTGAAAGGATAGGAAAATAAATGAAATATTGGATTTGTAGATTCTAAACTATGATGTTGAATCAGAAAAACTTTTTAATTTTGACATCTTTTTTATGTGATAAAAATTGCATCAATCATTAACTGATAGTGTTTACTTTTTCTGTAGGTTCAAGAAAACAAAACACAAGTCTACCCCCCTTCATGTCTCTTCTCTACTGAGCAAACAAAAATATAAGTGCAACCAAAGATTGAAAGTTCAGTGTAAACTCTGAATTGAGCTTTTAAACAACCAAATTCTATACAAGCTCATCTACTGGATAAATGTTGAATCATAAAGCAGGGTGATTTTGAAGTCAGCATGGGTCCTTACACTGAAATTGAGCTGGGAATGTAAAACCCATTTATATAGTGCTATTTGCTATTAAGTAAAAACTGACCTTGAACTACAAATACCAGTCTGAACCGTACATGTCACTTTCATGAGAATTTTGAAGTAGCACGTAGAACTATGTAGTTGTGACTGATGCGTCAGACAATATAGAAGTCTGAGTGAATGAGTTACTTGACCTCAGTATCTCCAAGTTTTATCCCCTATACTATGGGGATCATAAGGGTACCTATTGCATAATGATCTTAGGAGTTTTAAGTGAATCCCTGTGTGCAATATGCTCACAAAATAATACATATTTCTAATCATTTGCAGTAGGAGTATCTACGACTTGTAATCCAAATGATGAGCTCATTCCTGCTTGACTGTAATATCTATATTGTGTACTTAATCTCATATGTACTGAGCTGAATCTGATAGTTAATTTTTTATCTTTATAAACCCAAAAGGCCCACTCATTCATCCTACTGATGGATCATAGAATGATTAGCTCTTCCATTTCCAATCCTAAAAGTATTTAAAATGGGAAACAATGGTTCTCAACCAGGTTCTTGATGAAAGTTAATGTGAAAAATGTTCAATAATGTGGACATAATGAAAATTGCTATGTTTTGAGAACCCCAGAAAGATATTCTACCTCTGATTCTAGAAATAGCTCTGACCTTTTTAAAAAGTAGTCCTTTTCATTCTCCAAACACATGATAAATTCTCATGGGAAGAACAGTTTTATTTATATAACTGACTGAAGAATGCAGGGTTTCAACTGTCTTTAGACAAAAGGAATTAGTCCCAGTATGATTCGTAACTGAGATATATAAGAAATTGTGACCTCAGTAGCTGAATATGTTCTCCTGTAAAAAAAAAAAAAAAAAAAAAAGAATTTTTTCTGAATTTCACACCCTCCCTTCCCCAATTTCCAACACAGGGATGCAAGTTTATTCACAAATTTGTTCACTACATTTCTAAAAAGCAACAAAGATAATTATTAAGAATAAAACTGGCAGAGAATGGATGGGGATCCATATTAGTTAGGTGTTCTAATCTACCCTCACTCTTTGAGAGCAGGGAATTTTAGTCTAAAGTCCATGGATGTTTTCAGGTATCAGTAAATCCCCTGAAATTGTATGCATAATTGCATAAGTATGAGCATACATTCATTTTTTCTTAGGAAGAAGTCTATAATTTTAATCAAGAGCTTAGTCTTGGGAAGAAAATCTGATACTTAGGAATATTAAAAAAAAAAGAGTAATGTATTTTTTTTCTGCCCTATTACAGTATAAAAAATTCAGTATTTTTTCCAGTAAGTTGAGTGAGATTTTCTGTAGTTTAAAATGTTGTTAATAGGAAGAGCAAATTTTGAAATGGGTCAAAAAAACTCTTCCTCAGTTTCTCCCTCCTTCCCTCCTCCCATCATTGTTGTTAATTAGAATAAGGGAAAGGAAAAACTGTCAAACTAATAGTGGTACGGCTAATCGGACTAAGTTGGGCATGAGATTTGCCTACAGTTTTTTAAAGAAGTAAGACTCAGAGTTTAGTGGGAATTTTATAAGAGCTCTTAAAGTGCAACTGGAGTTTGGAGAATGAAGAGAGACAAGAGAGGATAAGTTCCAGGTCTGGGTCTAAGAGTGAGGGAAGAAGAATAGAAAGGGCAGCATACTCATTTTCACCCTCTTTTCTTTGTTTTCACCAGTCCTACAACTGTAGAAAGGATCCTAGGCTGGAGGAGGTGGCATGAATTGGGTGGACTTGCCAATGTGCCACGGGGGCAGAACAGGGTAGATCTGAGCTCTAGGCAACAGAAGAAAGGGGGATTTCAAATGGAAGACAGGGGCAATGCTGTTCATAAACAGCAATACACATATAAGATCCAAATAAACCCAGTGCTGTCAAGTCAATTCCCACTCATAGAGACCAGATCCAAATATAATCTGAAATTACTAATATGTGGGTAATCATATTGTTCTTTCTCAAACTAAGCACTTTCTAAAAAAAAAAAAAAAAAAAAAAACCATCAAATTTTGCTAGCATCTTTAGTCTTCAGGAAATACTGATCAGAGGATTGCAAATGGGATAAAAAATACCTGCTTGTTTCATTTCCAAGGTCAAGGTCATGAGGACTCAGAAGACTAGTCATGAGGGGTCTCCAGAGACTGTACCTCCAAAAGAGCCAACCATGAGTTGAAATATTTTCAAAAACACACTGAGAAGACCTTCCTTTCAACTACATGATTTTTTGAGTATCAGTTTTTTGTAGCTAAGGGACGTAATTAAAGGAGAGATTTATAAAGGACCCCTGACTAATGCTGGCACATAAAGCTGAAATTATTAAGCCTACTAGAAGGAAAATTAGGAAATTGAATTTGATTTTAATATAATATATTCCATTTGCAGTAGTCCTCTTTGAGTTAAACCCTTAGAAGTTGTCAAAAATATGTTCCTTAATATTTATTCAGTATTCTACTGCATCAAATAAATAAATTTCTTTTCCTTAAGAAACTTTCATTTGTGAGCGAAGAGTACCACTGAAGCCAAGGAGGACTATGCTTCCAGCATGAAAATGCTTCCTTACAGCCACAGATGCAAAGGTACAAAGTTGATACCTAACGCTGAGAATACCTTCTTTATTTTTCATTGCATGTCATTTGAGATAAAACGCTAAAGTTATTATTCTTTTAATAAGCACCCAAACCCACTGCCGTCCAGTAAATTCCAACTCATCGCGACCCTAGAGGACAGAGTAGAACTGCCCCATAGAGCTTCCAAGGAGCACCTGGTGGATTCGAAGTGCTGACCTTTTGGTTCGCGGCCGTAGCTCTTAATCACTATGCCACCAGAGTTTCCTTAGTAAGCACGGTATTCATTATGCATTTTTATTTTCTAATTAGAATATATTGCATTTCATATTGTGATATTTGGGGCTAATTTTTATTTAAAGCTCTTCAAAGGGTATGTTTTAACAAAGAAATTAAGAAAGCCAAGGAGCAAGTAAATGATCCAAAACATTGCCTTCGAGTTGATTACGACTCATAGCAACCCTACTGGACAGAGTAGAGCTGCCCCATAGGGTTTCTAAGGGGTGACTGGTGGATTTGAACTACCAACCTTTTGTTAGCAGTCTGAGCTCTTAACCACTGTGCCACCAGGGTTCTGAGTAGATGATACAACTTTGAAAATAGTATTTTAATTGAGTATAATCAACACCAGTAGTTAGGAACATTTAAAAAATGGCCTAGTATCTTTCCATTAGCAACCATTCTTGCACGATAATTTTTAAATAGCTTTCATCTGAATAAGACCTTCTTGGCTCATAAATTCAAAGCATTTTTGAAGCACACCACTGGAAGCATGGAGATCCAGAAGCACTTACATTTGCACTGTGATTGCTTCCACTAACACAGACGACATCTTGTTTCTGAATGGTTAGTACCTCTTTCGTTAGCTTCAGCCGGACGTCGTAGGCGTTTTCAAACCCTTCATCATACAACAGTGCAATACCAGTTTTAGTCTGTAGAAACAAAGTGGAAATACAAATAAAATGGATTGAGTAGGAGAGAACCATTACTGATGGCAAATTATCAGCTGCTTTCTTTTTAAGAACTTTCTAAAAGACACATGTATATTTACTTAATATGAATCAGAAGATGTGTATTTATTCCACATGGATTCTGATTAACTTAACACACACACACAAATGATCAATTTTGAATAGATGGTCTAAGGCACTAGCTAAAGGCCTTACACAAAATGTGATTTTGTTTTTTTATTGCCAGTTCTTAAAAAAAAAAAAAAAAAAACTCCAAAAATGTTATTTCACACTTTAGATTAATGTTTCGGCATTCTAGAAAGGATTTATTTTTCACTCTATTAGATAAAGGTGAGAAGGAAAATGGTAATTTAGGGAAGATTTAAATAATACTGTATTTGTACAGGAGCCCTGGTAGCATGATGGTTAAGAGCTCTGCTGCTAACCAAAAGGCTGGCAGTTCAAATCTACCATCCACTCCTTGGAAACCCTGTGGGGCAGTTCTGCTCTGTCCTGTAGGGTCACTGTGAGTTGGAATCAACTCAATGTCAATCAGTTTGATTTTTTGGAGGGTATTTGTATGAAGCTTTGTTGATTTAGATTAGGAAAGTGACAAATTTAAAATAGCCACAACATTGATATCATGGTTTAAATAATTAAATAGAAATCAGCTTCATTAGAAATGTTTAAATGCAGTTTCCTGGACCTAAACTTTTACAGTGGTTGCTTCTGGTGAATGAGGCTGGAGATGGAGTGGAAGAGATTTGTAGTTCCCTCACTCAAGCAATATAGTTTGAATTTGTTACAAGGTATTGATCAGGAGGGAAATTAAAATTATTAAAGATGATAAATGAATCATATATCATTAGCAGATAAATAACACATTAAGTCAGAAATGTATCTTTGGACAAATTAGAGAAAGGTGCCTTTCTCTGTGGAAAAGTTGGGCAATCAGAATACATGCTCCTGCCACGAGGCAGGTGCCCCGCTCCCTTCCCTCCAGGCCACAGTATTGACAAGGGGAGTAGAATCATAGTGCTGACCCATTGAGCATCCATGTCCATGTGCCTCTGGGCAGGATGCAACCCAAAGAACCTTAAGAAGAAGCCCTGTAAGTTAATTCATGGAGGAAGAGGACAAGATTCAAGCTGCTTGGAAAGGCACAGCAGAGGGTTTGCATTCATTCCCAAGGGGGGTGAACAACCAAGAACAGAGCTGGAGCCTCAACCCAGATCAGCAGAGCTGAAGGCTGAGACCCAGCTGTGCAGGCTACACTCATTACTGTAACAGTTAAGGAGATTCCTCTCGTGATAATAACACTATAATTTTAAATTCTATACACAACCAAAGTATGCTTTAAGTATGAGTAGAACCACACATGGTATGCCCAATTCCACCTAAAGGGGGGTTTGTAAAAAGAAGTTTAAGAGTCATCTAATACAGCTGAGATCACAAGGTGAGTATCTAGATTTTACACACTTAGCCGCACATTGGAATAAAATGTAGAACTCTTAAAAAATACTAACGTCCGGGTCTTAATCCCAGATTTAATTTGGATTTAGTTGGTATGAGATTTGGTCTGAGAATCGGGAATTTAAAAACTCAGCAAGATGAATCCATTGTGCAGCAGAGTTGGAGAATGAAGGGTTTAGACTAGAGTTCATTGCTACTCAAAGGCAGCCAATGGACAGGGAGCAAACACTTCCCTGAGAGCCCCAAGGAACTATAGAATCCTAGTGAATCAGATCTACTCGACAGTGTCTGCATTTGAATAACATCACCAGGTGTTTCATGAACATGTCAAAGTTGAAGAAGCTCTGGCAATGGTTTCCTATTGCTGTTAACTGCATAACACTCAGTTAAAAACTTGTGTACCCTGATATAGCGTATTCATTTATCTACCAAACGTACTCATGCTCATGCATGGCTCTACTAATATACAACATATACAGTGACCATCTGACATAAATACCGGTGAATTTGGCACCGCAATCCACATATTACCCCATTATAAAGCCTTTTTTCCCTTACTTTCGGATTTAAAAATAAATACAAGTAAGAATTCTAATGGTTTCTTCCTAACTGTGGAACAGTCGTGTACTCATCGTGTTTCTTAAACCCCGCTTTGGCAACTCCTGTAAACAGACAGGAGTAATTGTCCTAAACAAATGATCTCTAAACCTTTGGATTGCTGTTGACTGGCTGTTGTTGTTGTTAGTTGTTATCCAGTGGAGTCCATCTCATGGCAACCCCATGTGTGCAGAGTACACCTGTGCTGCATAGACTTTTCAAGGCTGTGACCTCTCAGAAGCAGATCGCCATCTTGTTTTCCAAGGCACTTCTGGGTGGGTTCAAATCGCCAACTTTTTGGCTAGTAGTCAAGTACTTAATCATCTGTGCCACCTCTACGCATGGATATGGTTGTGAATTCACATTATGTCATTTGTTTCTAATGACTCAGTAGCTGCACCAATCACAGGACTAGAAGGAAACCCAAACACATATTCCAGGCTGTGCAGCCCTTTGAAGTGACTTGAATTACATAAACCTGGGCAGGCAGTGTGTTACCTTGATACTTGTCCTTCCCCTTGCTGCCACAGAGGATTCAGTCCACCCAAAGTGATTAAGAAAAGGAGAAGGGACCATATAACAGAAAAAAGTAAATATCTTCCCTATGAGTATGAATAAAATACCCATTGTCATCGAGTTGATTCCAACTCACAGCAACCCTACAGAACAGAGTAGAACTGCCCCATAGAGTTTCCAAGGAGTGCCTCGTGGATTCAAACTGCCAACCTTTTGGCAGACGTAGCTCTTAACCACTATTCCACCAGGGTTTCCATGAGTATGTATAACTTCTATAATTAAAAACCTAATTGGAAAAAAATAGAATTCTAACTGAGATAAATTATGAAGATTTAAATACATGCAATAAATACCCAATTTTTCTTTTGAGTTCCCACAGCACCCTATGAAAACAATTATTGTAACACTTCCTGCATTTATTTTAACATTCCCCCCTTTTTTTTTTTTTATGTCTATTTCAGTATCTGTATCCCCCACTAGACTCTCAACAGCTGGAAAGCGGGGACTGTTTCATTTTCTTCTTTGTTCCAGAAGCTGGTAGCACAATGCCCGCCCTATAATATGTATTCACTCCATGTGTGTAGAATTGAAAATGGAAGGAACGTAGCAGGCAGTGCTTTCAAATGCGTCTCACTTATTCTGCTGCCTGTATGATTCAAAAACAGTAGTCATGTTTTGTTCTAAAGGATAAAGAACCTGAGAGATAATATCTAAATGACACCTCTGAAGTCACTCTTAGTGACAAAGCTGTAATTAGAATCACCAGATTCCTACTCTAAGTATGTACTCTGCTTCTGACATAAGACACACAACATAAGGTGCCAGTTATGGCAAATCTCCTCTTTTTGAAATTCTCTTTCTTGTAAAAGGTCACAGTCAGGGTTAACTTCCCACTGTAGGAGCTGCAGCCATTTTACCCACTGACATCGAGTCAATTCTGACTCATAGCGACCCTACAGCACAGAATAGGACTGCCCCGTAGAGTTTCCAAGGAGCACCGAGTGGATTTGATCTGCCGACTTTTTGTTTAGCAGCCGTAGCACTTAACCACTATACTACCAGTGTTTCCTCGTAGGAGCTGCAGGAATTCCCAAATCCCTTCTGCCACCACAGCTTTCGGGACAGCCTCTTCTCAGCAGCTGCTATGCTTTCAGACACCTTCACTTCCACTTTCTCTCTTCTTCTTGTAACCACTACAGTGTCCACGTTCTTACAGCTCACCTACAACTTGCAAAAAAAATGGACTAACTCTGAAAAAAAGCAGTGCCAAAATCAGGACAATCTCTGATTTCTGACAAAGTTTTCTGATGAGTGGGGGTCCTAGTGCTGCCCATAACTGCCGTCATTATCAGCCCCAAAACACAAATCTCCACTGATGCCTTTGTAGGCTCTAGGCCTTTTTCACACAATCCAGGACACCAACTGTATCTTCTTCCACCTCCCAACGTCTCTTCCTACGTTCAAAAAACCATCTAAAAATGTGTGCACATACATGCACACACCATATATATCAATATACATTGGTAAGTGCAGAAATAATGATTTTAGATCATATAGGCTTAAGCCTGCAGTTAGCTCCAGGATTGCTAAAAAATTGCATCCCAAGACTTAAGGTAAAAGCTAACATCTTGTAAAAAATAAGTAGTTTCTAAAAAAAGGCTATTTCATAGTGTGTTGTAATACTTCATAGTACCATTTTGTAGGTTATTGGATATTTTGTGAAACAGGCTTTTATCCTGGGAATCTAGCTAATAATTTTAATCCTGTTTTTGTGAGGAAATGTTACATGTGGCTGATTTTCTGTAAATCCTGTTTCAGATTTCTCCTACATCCACAGTTATTTATTCATTTACAAACACATTCAGACAACAAACTTTTATTGAGCAATCATTTATTCGTCAAATATACTAAGTATAAAATGGTGACAAAAATAGGCAGTGTATTGCCTTCAGGGAGATTAGGGACAAATAAGAAGACTCTGGAGACTGCCTAAAAGAGTTAGATGGTAATAAAGAAGCAAGACTCAAGGAAACAGAATACAGGGACTCAGGAACAGGAGAGAAGAGATCAGGACCAGGGCTAGAGCTCACAGCAAGTGGTACAAGATGGGCTCCATTACCAAGAAGAATCACAAGATGAAGGCAAATAATTTCTGAGAAAGGGGCTCATTCTATATTTGTTATTAAGAACAAGAATTATTTTCGGTTTACATGAAAAAGGTGCAATACTGACTCATGTTATATCAATATGTAAACACACACACAATCATGTATCATATTAATTTCCAAGTAATTCGTAAAGAAAAAAAAAAATGTTGCCATGGAGTCGATTCAGACTCATAGTGACCCTATAAGACAGAGTAGAACTGCCTCATGGGGTTTCCAAGGAGCGGCTGGTAGATTCGAACTGCCAACATTTGGTGAGTAGCCAAGCTCTTAAACACTGCACTGCACCAACAGGGTTCCAAAGTAATTCACAGTGCTTACTAATTTGTCATTTCTACCAGTTAATTGTTTTGGCGAATAAATTGTCTATAACTCAGAGAAACAACTGAATGACGCTTTAAAGGAAGGACAGGACTTATCTAGGATAAAGGCCAAGGAAAGGATGGTTATCATTTAAAACAATTAAATATAATATTTTAAATATATCAAACATATAATATGTTAGCTAGTGAAAGCAAATATGATTTCATAATGATCGAAAATGAATCCTACGTTCCTTTATTATACCACCTCAGCCAGATAGCGCTCTGTGAAATAATCCCAACTTCTGTTCAAATACGTTTAAAAAAAAAAAAAAAATTAAAGTCAGGAATGAAATTGAACTGGAAGTAATTAAACATTCCAAATCAAAATTATAATTTTATTCTAACCACTTTCTTTTGTTAAAAAATATTCATTTTATGCCAAATTGGCATTAGCATGCTAGAGATATTTTGCACTGATATAAAATATACCATTTACGGAATGTCTGCTATGTGCCTAGGACTGTGCTAATCCACCAGAGATATTACCTTCAGTTCTCGTAACAAACATTCAGGGGAAGTTCAGAGACTGAGGTTCAGAGATATGAATAAGTAACATGCCAAAAATATCAAAGATAGTAAGTGAGGGAAACAACCCAGCACTCATTCCACATCCCTCCAAACCAGCGTTCTTCATGTTACACTAGATGGCCTTAGCAATCCTGGTAATAAAATACACAGCGTAAGTGGATACGTCCTCTTGATGCATTATTTGGAAATAAAAGTTATCTCAACTTCTTCAAAACTAAACTTTTGATCTTTCCCACTCAAAAACAAAAAATCAAAACAAAATACCTGCTCACCTCATTCTTCTCCACCACAATAAGTGGCAATATCATAACTCTGGTGACTCAGTCCCAGCTCCTGGGCTTATCCTTGACCCACCTCCTTCTCTTGCTCTCCACATCTGACCCATCAGCAAATTGAGTTGGCTCCACCTTTAAAATATGTTCAGAAACCAAACATTTCTCGGCACGTTTACTGCTACCGCCCTGGTCTAAGCCACCTCACATCTTGCCAGATCACTTCACTAGCCTCATAATTGATCTCCCTGTTCCCATCCTTCCCCAATTCTGTCTATTCTTAAAGTAGCAGCCAGGGTCACCCTGTCTAAAGCATAGCTCCAAATCACATCAATATTTTGAATAAGGCCTGCCAACAATTTCTTTTTTTTTTTTTTTTTATTTCTCTCAAAGTAAATGCTAAAGTCTTACAATGCCCTACAGGGTCCAACATGATCCTGGATCTCCATTAGTCCTCTGACCTCAACTTCCGCTGGTCCCCCTTCTTTTCTCTGCTTAGCCATACTGGTAGCCTGCTGTGCCCTATGCCTGATCCATGATCTTTCCATTTGTTCTTTACTTTTCTCTTCCCAGAACCCCACATGGCCTCCTCCCTCATCGTCTTTAGGTCTTCGCTGGAACATCACCTTCTCAATAAGGACTTCTCTAAGCAGCCGGTTTAAAACTGCAACTCCACCCCTATGCTCAACACTCCTCATCCCTTTTCCCTGCTTTGTTTTTCCCCCTAGAATCTATCACCTATATGCCTCCTGCAAACAGAATTTAAAATTTTAGAATTCTCGATTTAAAAATTTAGCATTATAATACCAAAGCTATATTTTAGACAGAAATATGAATAGTGAGAGGGTTCCCACTCCACAAAATATGAAGTCCTATCATAACTGTGCAGTATGACTGTAGTACTGAAATACTGTGGGACAGACAATGAATCAAAATACAGTTCAGAAAACCTCCCTTATAAAAAGGGGTTCATTATATCAGCAATAAAAAAATTAATTCAAAAAAGCTCTTGAGAGCATTACTCAACACAGATCTGGTTCTCATATTTACACCTTATATTTATTTCAATAATAAATTCCCAAGGGAAGAGAAAGATAAACATAGAGAAAAGCAAAATAAACATTTGTGAAGAAAATATTAGTGTGTGTGTGCGTTTATCAAGATATTGGGTTGTCATGACTCAAAGCCAGGTTTAAAAAAATAAAGGCCTATTCTAAAACAGAACATATTTGATAAAAAAATCACATGCCCTTACATTCACTAAATATTGCTATTCTATTATGCATACTCCTCACTTAACGGCTTTCTCATTATACAACATTTCTCAATTTTGACAATAGTAAAAAATGTACTACCTGACTATCTTGCGCGTTAACGAGGAGCGAAGTGAGGAGGAGGAGGGTGGTCTGTGAAAGGAGCAAGGATGAGCTGTCGCCAGCAGTTCCTGTTACCAGGTCAGGCAGAGGAGCTGGGCCAGGACCTCTGCCAGTGCATGTGTGCACGGGGCAGGTGCAGCCAGAGCAGGAAGAGGTGGTGGGAGCCGGGTGGAGGGGTCGGGCGGGGGCTAGGAAGTCTCTTCTTCCAAAGAGACCTCTCTGTCACCTCTGCACCTTCTGCCGTGGCCAGGTGGCTGGGCTTCACCGGCTCACAGGCCCAGGATCCACCTGTCACCAAGGCCTGTTTCCAGAGCAGGCAGAGTGGGAAGGAGGAGAGGCAAGGCCTGGGGGTCTGCAGAGGCCTGGAGCTTGGGCAGGTGATGGTGGGCCCCTGCTGCTCCAGACGCAGTGGGCAACCCTTGACCATCACCACCCCTATCCCCTAGCCCTGTGGGCTCTGCTAGATGGTGGGCAAGGTGGGGTGAGGAGGGAGGGGCAGGGCTTCACTCACATCCCAAAACACACCAGGGGTGGTAACGAGGTTGTGGGGGAGGGGATGGGAAGACACCAATGCTGAAGATGGGGTGCAGCCCCTACTCTCAAAACCACAATTTTCACTTAATGTCCTGGCCTTTCTCGATAAGTGAGGTGTGATTGTATCAAAGATTGTGATAAAAATGTATAAAAGCAGTTAAAATGCATTCCCTGTGTTGATTCAGAAATTAACATGTCTTATTCACCGAACTGTAGACATAAATGAATTAAAGAATGAATCTCAAAATACTAAAAGTTAAAAATAAGTAGCCATGAAAACACACCCAGGAGGGAGAAAACCTAACCACATAAATTGCCAGGTGTTAGAAGGATAAGGATAAAGGGAAAGAAAGGGCAGATTTTTAATTTAGATTTTTCTTTAACAATGCATATTTCAGGGACCTTTCACAGTACTTTCACCTAAAGAATTCTAAACTTTAATATTGCATCTTTTGTTTTGGCTAACTGAATGTACTGATGCGCTGGTTACTAAAGATGATATCAAATGTATCCCCAAAAGATTTTGTGAACATTCCAGTTATTGCACAGCTGACTTTTTAATGTCAATACACCTTTGGACAATTACTCTGTAATATGTAGAGAATGAAAAGATCCTGTAGAGAAATAGAGTGATGTCATTTAAAAAAAAAAAAAGAAGCATCAGATGATGACCAAAGTAATGCCACTCTGTCACCGGCCGGCTATACACATTCTGGGCAATCTGTTTTTCTTCCTGGAGCCTCTATCTCCTGATCTGTAAAATTAGATAATTCCAACTTTACACGGATGACAGAGTGAGTAAATGAGATGGTATCTGTGAAAGGTCCTAACAGAGAACTTGTCACAAAACAGCAGTAGTTGAATGTAATTGAGTGATTTTTCTGGTAGGTTCTCCTTTTGAACTATTTATGTATCAGTAAAAATTAAACTATTTTTCCTACGAGAAAAGAAAACTAACTTTGTCAGTCCAACAGCCTATCACACAAACTGAATGAACCCTGGCATCAACAGTCTATTAGCAAAAGTAATATAAGTAAGAAAAATCCACAATCCTAAAACCCAAACAGTTCAGATGAGAAGAAAAACAAATGACAGCCAATATTCCACTAAAAAATACAGTGAAACGACTCCTGTCTCCTGTTGTTAGGTGCTCTCGAGTCAATTTTTGACTCATAGTGGCCCCATGTGGCAGAGTAGAACTGTCCCACAGAGTTTTCTTGCCTCTAATCTTTATGGAAGCAGATTGCCAGGTCTTTCTCACACAGAGCTGCTGGATGGGTTCAAACCATCAACCATTAACCATCTAAGGTAAAGCAACCTAGCGCTAAAACTTTGTTTCACCACCAGGGCTCTTGCCTGCCTGCTAGTGTTAAATAAAAGTCAAAAGCTAATGTATTCAATTTATTTCAATGAATAAAACAAAAAAGCTTTACATTGGAAAAATGGCTACTTTTCTGCCCCCAAAAGTGAGAGTTTTAAGTTTAAAGATGTAAAATGAAATCCCCATGGATGCCGGATCTTCCACTGAGTCTTGCTAGTGAGTATACATACTTCAGCTCAGCTCCTGACAATGGCTATAAATAATTTAGGGGCCATCCACTTATAATCATGCCTCTGCTCACTTTGTACCATGATGAACTAACAGAGCCTAGGATATGGTGGGTAGTCAACAAATGCTTATTAATTAAAAACATACACATATTTAAAACATCTATTTAATTATATTAAAACACTCATCTGCTCTATTTTTTCTTAGTTATATGATTTTGGGTAAGTTATCACTCTTCTCTGGGTTATTAGTTTTGGCACGTACGTACCAGAAAAATCAGATCTCTGTGGTCCATTCTCTACATTAATATGATTCACTATTGTTTTATTCATTTTGATTAAATATTACTTTATCTGCTTCTTCAACCAAAAGGACAATGAAATAATCCATTAAATAAAATCACAGGCATAAAAGTGATTCAAAAACTTCCAGATATCATGGAACTGTAAAGGAATACATTCTTTAAAAAACCGCCGTTTCTCTTAGGACATCGTTGCTTAATACAGCCGTCATGTTTGTTTTTAAGCAACATCTATTGTGATTACTTTTTTTAAGTTCTGCTAAATCAGTATTTGTTATCATTTCACCTGAGCTGCTTTAAATTTTATACTTCACTTCCGCTTAGGAAAAAAGTTTCCTAAGGAAGTTTCAGTGCACAAAAAAATCAGAGAACACGTTTAACATCAGATACAGAGTAAGCTATAAATTCTCTATGGATGTTCTTAGGTTAGCTGCAGTAAACTACAAAATCATCTTATCCATTTACTTTTTGTTAAAACTAAGATGTCCACTACTTGACAACACTTTTATCAAATCTCTCAAAGTTTGGAGAATTCCCTCCAAAACATAAAGACCACTGTCTATTCTGTTTGCGTTAACATTTTATAAATACTCCTAAAAACTACCCACTCAACCACATCACTTCTTTCTTTCAGGTTTCCCAGAATTGTGTTCCTTTTACCGGGCTTAAACGTAGTACCATTTAAGTCAAATTTGAAAGGCTTAGGTATAAAGACTGTCAGGGAAAGAAAAAAAAAATCCATCACCAAAGCTAACAAGGTCACAGTGATTTAGGGATCATATAATGCCACACTGGCATGTGTTATTTCATTTGATACTCCCAGTCATGAACAAGGCAAGTATTAGTATTGCAGTTTACAGAGGAGGGACACAGAAGTGTTGGACAAGTTGCTCAGGTCATACTGCCGGTCCACAGTGGAGCCGGGAATCAAATCCATGCCCCCAGAATCCTTCCCTCATATCTTTCTACCACTCCTCAGAACATCATCACGGTAAAACACCAGGAACTCGCTGACTCTTGGGACCTATTTGGACGGTTCCCTTTCTGAACCTACGTATCAATACTGACAGTCAATCAGGTGGGGATTTTTCTAACACCTTTATTCAGTCAAACTTGAGCTTCACCAACCACACTGGAGCTTAAGAGTAATCATTCAATATTTTATAGGCATCACTCAAAAATGTCTCAAGGAAAAATATCTTACAAAATTTTACATCTCTAAAAAACAATTGTATTCAATAAGGAGGCACTCATTTAAAACCCAAAGTGCATTTAATATCTTGTTAATGATAAGAATGCAAAGCTCTCCTCACTCAACCTCACCTACCAAAAAAACCAGAGGCACGCATTTTTGAATTACAGAAGTGGACACTGGAAGGAAAAATGTCTTAATATGCCATAATGGAAAAAATGTAAATTAATTATATTACATCTACCTAAATGACTGCTTTCATATGTACAGTATATAGAAGTACTGTACCTTTTTTTTTTTTTTTTGTAATTTTCAGCGTATAAGTCATTCACCTTCTGAGTTAAGTGTATTCCTAGGTGTTTTATTCTTTTGGCTGTTATGGTAAATGGAATTGTTTTCTTAATTTGCTTTTTGCGTGTTGACATTGTGCCCTGCAACATTACAGCACTGATTTTATGCCAAGGGCACCTTCATCACTATTTAGCACTGAAACCACTTCAGGGGAGGTGTGCTGGCATGCATTTGTGCGTGAGGGAGGGAGGTATTTAAAATGATTGTGGGGAGGAAATACTGGGTAACTAGCGGAAATAAGTAGGAAGGGGAAACATGAAGTGACGAGTTGTGGGTTTCATGCGATATGGAGTAAGAGAAGCCAAGATTTCCGGGTGAAATATTTTGAAGTTGGCTTATCAATTAACCGCCTTTCTTTTAGCACCAGTGAAAGACCTTTTTTTTTTTCTTGTCCCCCTACCCTTCATACTCAGTCCTCACTGTTTTGGATCAGGCTTCTCTCTTCCTAGTTCCAGTGACAATGGAATTCAGCTTCACAGACAGGACAAAAGATTCTTAGAAGATAAATTGGAAGATACGATGAGTATTATTTTCTCCTTCTATGGAAAAGTGCTCAGCTATTTTAATATCTCATTTCACACGTTTTGGTATATTTGTATGTGTTCCGCTTATGATAAATTAATACAGTCTAGCCACAGGGATAGACATGTATGGTATTACTATTTTGTTAAGGTATACGTAGTATTTTATAAAATACAAAATATACGTTTAAAACATGGATATGTTTCTTTATTATCTGCGATAATAAGTACTTGCATACCTTAAAATTTTTACAGGAAAATTCCGTATTGCAATTATATAACTGATATAATGACACAAATAAAGGTATCATTGTCTTTTAAAATGTATGTTTTGATCCATCCTTTTGACAAAAACCTTCATTTTAAACAGCCTTAAGGTAAAACACTAGCATTTTCTAGCTACTGCCATTAGCCTTGCAATAGTAAAGACACAATGATAAACAGCTGGCTCTTAAACTACACGAGCTTAATGATTAGAAAGTAAGCTGAATGTCTTATTTAATTACTGGAAACACGATATGTCACAAACTAATTATATATGATTGATTACTGTCATCTCGTGCAATTCTGAATGTATAAAGGGAAATCCTTAAGTTTCTGTGCTGTGCTTCTCATCAGTACTTTCAGCATAAGAATTTAACTTAAAAGGGAATATTTTTAAGCAAGTCTCAAAGGACTTTTTATTCTGAACATTGAACTAAAATCTGGTTCTAGATAACGTATAAAAACAGAGTAAATGGTGGAAAATGACAACTACAAGGTGGCCACAAAAATTAAAACATTTGTTGAATTTCAACTGTATTTAGGCATTTCTGATATTTTAAAGGATTTTATTGATAAAATTTATTAGGACATGTATATAAGGAAAAAAAATCATGCAGTGATATATCCAGGACTAGCTATTACAATAATATATTCTAACATATGGATACTCAACTACTCCATTCAGCTGTTGTTGTGAGGTGCCATCAAGTTGGTTCCAACTGACAGTGACCCTATGTACACCAGAACAACACACTGCCCAGTGCTGTGCCATCCTCACAATCATCGTTATGTTGCAGCCACTGTGTCAACCCATCTCATTGAGGGCCTTCCTCTTTTTCGTTGACCCTCTACTTTATCAAGCATAATGTCCTTCTGCAGGGACTGGTCCCTCCTGATAACATGTCCACAGTATGTGAGATGCAGTCTTGCCATCCTTGCTTCTAAGGACCATTCTGGTTGTACTTCTTCCAAGACACCTTTATTACTTCTTTCGGCAGTCCAAGGGATATTCCACATTCTTCAACAACACCATAACTCAAAGGCATCAGTTCTTCTTCTGTCTTCCCTATTCATTGTCCAGCTTTCATGTGCATTATCAGGTGACTGAAAACACCATGGCTTGCTCAGGCACACCTCAGTCCTTAAAGGGGTATCTTTGTTTTTTTAACACTTTAAAGATGGGTTTTGCTGATTTGCCTAATGTAATGCGTCATTTGATTTCTTGACTGATGCTTCCATGGGTGTTGACTGTGGATGCAAGTAAAATGAAATCCATGACAACTTCAATCTTTTATCTGTTTATCATGATATTGCTTATTGGTCCAGCTGTGAGGATTTTTGTTTTCTTTATGTTGAGGTGTAATCCATATTGAAGGCTGTGGTCTTTGATCTTCATTAGTAAGTGCTTCAAGTCCTCTTCACTTTCAGCAAGCAAGGCTGTGTCATCTGCATAACGCAGACTGTTAATGAGTCTTCCTCCAATCCTGATGCCATGTTCTTCTTCATATAGTCCAGCTTCTCACAATACTTGCTCAGTATACAGATTGAATAAGCATGGCGAAAGGATACAATCCTGACACACACCTTTTCTGACTTTAAACCAGACAGCATCCCCTTGTTCTGTTTTGTTAACAACTGCTTTTCAGTCTAAGCGCAGTTTCCTCCTGAGCACAGTTGAGTGTTCTGGAATTTCCATCCTTCGCAACGTCATCCATAATTTGTTATGCTCCACACAGCTGAATGCCCTTGCACAGTCATTATAACATAGGTAAATATCTTCCTTGTATTCTCTGCTTTCAGCCATGATCCATGTGACATCAGCACTGATATCCCTTGTTCCATGTCCTCTTTTGAATCCGGCTTGAATTTCCGTCAGTTCCCTGTGACATACTGCTGCAAACGCTTTTGAATGAATTTCATCAAAATTTTACTTGTGTGTGATATTAATGATATTGTTCGATAATCTCCCCATCTGCTGGATCACCTTTAATTGGAATGGGTACATATATGGATCTCTTCCAGTCGGCTGGCCAGGTAGCTGACTTCCAAATTTCTTGGCATAGAGGAGTGAGCGCTTCCAGGGTTGCATCCATTTGTTGAAACATCTCAGCTGGTATTCTGTCAATTCCTGGAGGCTTGTTTTTCGCCAGTGCCTTCAGTGCAGCTTGAGCCTCTTCCTTCAGGACCACTGGCTCTTGATCACACACTGCCTCCTGAAATGGTTGAATGTCAGCCAATTCTTCTTGGTAGAGTGACTCTGTCTATTCCTTTCATCTTCTTTTGATGCTTCCTGTGTCATATAATACTTTCCCAGTAGAGCCCTTCAATATTACAACTTGAGGCTTGAATTTTTTCTTCAGTTCTTTCAGCTTGTAAAATGCCCAGCATGTTTTTCCCTTTTGGCATTCAACTGTAAACTTCTTCAATGTGGAAACCACGTTAATTTGTTTCCTGTCTGTAAGGCCTGTTGTGTGTGTGGCATACAGAAATATATTCTAATCTTTATACTCATATGAAAACTCAATTTGTTGGAAAATTTTAAGATGTAAAGCAAACCCGCTGTCTTTGGGTGGAGCAAACTCTTAACATGTTTGGCTGCTAATGGAAAGTTGGCAGCTCCAGTCAGCCCAGAGGTGCCTGAGAAGAAAGGCACGGTGATGTGCTTCTGATAAACCAGCCACTGAAAGCCTTGTTGGGCACACCTGTACTCCGGCACATATGGGGTAGCCATGAGTCAGGATCAACTTGAAGACGACTGTTTTTGGTTTTAAGGCCTATCAACCACATTAATTGCTCACTGCTATATGGTAATATGTGAAAAACTTTGTTCTTTTGCTTCTCAGTTGATTTAGTCATGCATTAACTAATTCATGACTAATGCCTGACTGGTCTTGAAAAAGTTACACTTGAAAGAATTTTCACATGGAATCAAGGTAATATTAGCTCATAGCAGAAACAAAGATAAGCTGTGGTTTATAAAGCAAACTCATTCTAGGAGAACGTGTTGTTAGATGCCTTCCAGTTTGTTTCGACTCACATCGACCCTATGCACACCAGAACAAAACACTGCCTGGTCCTGCGCTATCCCTACAATTGTTGCTATGCTTGAACTCACTGTTGCAGCCACTGTTTTTCTCTTTCCAGAATTCCTGCAATGTATTTATCCAAAATACACCCATTGTGTCAATCCATCTCACTGAGGGTCTTCCTCTTTTTTGCTGACCCTCTACTTTACCAAGCATGATATCCTTCTCCAAGGGCTGATCCCTCCTGATAACATGTCCAAAGTATGTGAGATGCAGTCTTGCCATCCTTGCTTCTAAGGAACATTCTGGTTGTACTTCTTCAAAGACAGCTTTGTTCCTTCTTTTGGCAGTCCATGGTATATTCAATATTCTTCTCCAACACCACAACTCAAAAGCATCAATTCTTTAGTCTTCCTTATTCATTGTCCAGCTTTCCCATGTATATGAAATGATTGAAAACACTATGGCTTGGGTCAGGCGTGCCTTAGTCCTCAAGGTGACATCCTTGTTTTTCGACATATTAAAGAGGTCGTTTGCAGCAGACTTCCCAATGCACTGCGTCTTTTGATATCTTGACTGCTGCTTCCATGGGTGTTGATAGTGGATCCAAGTAAAATGAAATCCTTGATAGCCAGCCTCAATCTTTTCTCTATTTACCATTATGTTGCTAACTGGTCCAGTTGTGAGGATTTTTGTTTTACGTTGAGGTTTAATCTTTACTGAAGGCTGTGGCCTTTGATCTTCATTAGTAAGTGCTTCAAGTCTTCTTCACTTTCAGCAAACAAGGTTGTGTCACCTGTATAACTCAGGTTGTTAACGAGTCTTCCTTTAATCCTGATGTCCTGTTCTTCTTCATATTGTCCAGCTTCTCAGATTATTTGCTCAGCATACAGATTGAATAGGTATGGTGAAAGGATACAAACCTGATGCACACCTTTTCTGACTTTAAACCATGCAGCAACCCCTTGCTCTGTTTGAAGAACTGCCTCTTGATCCATGGACAGATTCCTCATGGGCACAATTAAGTGCTCTGGAATTCCCATTCTTCAAAATGTTATTTGTAATTTGGTATGATCCACAAAGTGGAAGGCCTTTGCATAGTCAATAAAAAACAGGTAAACATCTTTCTGGTATTCTCTGCTTTCAGCCAGGATCCATCTGACATCAGCAATGATACCCCTGGTTCCACGTCCTCTTCTGAATCTGGCCTGAATTTCTGGCAGTTACCTGTTGATACACTGCTGCAGCCACTTTTGAATTATCTTCAACAAAATTTTCCTTGCATGTGATATTAATGATGCCGTTGGATAATTTCCACATTCAATTGGATCACCTTTCCTGGGAACAGGAATAAATATGGAACTTTTCCAGTTGGTTGGCCAGGCAGCTACCTTCCAAATTCCTTGGCATAGACGAGTGAAGACTTCCAGCACTGCATCCGTTTGTTGAAACATCTCAATCAGTATTGTGTCAATTCCCCGGAGCTTTGTTCTTCACCAATGCCTTCTGTGCAACCTGAACGTCTTCCTTCAGTACCATCGGTTCCTAATTATGTTACCTCCTGAAATGGTTGAATGTCGATCAACTCTTTTTGGTATAGTGACTCTGTGTAGTCCTTCCACTTCTATTGATGCTGCCTGTGTCACTGAATATTTCCCCCACAGAATCCTTCAGTATTGCAACTCAAGGCTTGAATTTTTTCTTCAGTTCTTTCAGCTTGAGAAATGTCAAACGTGTTCTTCCCTTTTGGTTTTCCATCTCCAGGTCTTTTCACCTGTCATTATAGTACTTTACTTTGTCTTCTCGAGCCACCCTGTGAAATCTTCTGTTCAACTCTTTTATTTCATCAAACATTCATTCACTTACCCAGACTCACTTAGATAAATTCAAATACACTAGAGAGGCAGGTTGTTGTTAAAACTGGTCTTCTTCAATCCTACTCCAGAGATTGATTCAAAAGGTGTGCTGAAAAAAAAAAAAAAAACTGAGGAGCCCGTAAATCTACATTTTCATAAAGCCCTCCTGTGATTCTGAGGTACACGTCCCAGAGCTTTCATGAAGAGGCACTGTGTAATTCCATAAAACATCCCAGAGTTTGCATGAAGAGGCATTGTGTAATTCCACAAATGATATGATTCAATGGAGGGGGAATATTTGATCTGCAGTATAGCCTTTCAGATAGCATTTACATTTTGTCAGCCTCAGTTTCTCCTTCTATAAAGTAAAACATGGACTTTCGTAGTCTGATAATTTCCACCTAAGACTAAAATTTTACCTCTTTGAATTCAATACTGAAATTGGTACTGCTTCAAGAAAATACTATGCTGGTAGTGTTTTTCATGTGTCATATTGCTTTACTTAAATTCAGCCTTTCTAAAGTTTTTCTCTGCCTCACTTCATAGAATACCAAAGAAGGTTTGTTCTTTAAACAGATTTAGGTGGGAAAGAAAGGGTATTAAATCTCCCTGAAATCCTATTTACTGATTCAGAAAAACAGATTAGGCTATTAGGAAGGTCTTATATTCTTGCCTTATTATCTAACATTTTCTAATCTCTTCATGAAAGAATTTAAATGTACAGGTTCACAGGAATATGAAATTATATGCATTGAAATTAACATCCTCCATAAAAAAGTGTAAATGTAACTTTTAACAATATATGGCATAAAGGAGGATATGTCAATTGTCAGTTTTCTTGATGTATATTTGATAGTGGAAGAATGATATAAGAATCAAGTACTGAATATTAGATAAAATGACTTTCAATGAATGTTACAGTAATAATTACTATTCCCGCAATTTGTTCAATGGCCACTATACTAGGCACTTTATGTATATCTATATATATATATACATAAAGTGTCTATTATACATGTACTAGACACTGTATTTATATATATTATATGTCAGGAGCCCTAGCGGTACAGTGGTTAAGCGCTAGGCTGGTAACTGAGAGGTCAGCTGTTCAAACTGACCAGCCGCTCCTCAGGAGAAAGATGTGTCAGTCTGCTTTTGTAAAGAATACAGCCTTGGAAACCCTATGGGGCAGTTCTACTTTGTCCTATACTATCACTATGAGTTGGAATCAACTCAACAGCAATTAGTTTATACCCAAAACCCAATTAGTTTATACTATATAGATATACACACACACACACACACACATATATATATGGAAACCCTGGTGGTATAGTGGTTAAGTGCTATGACTGCTAACCAAGAGATCAGCAGTTTGAATCCGCCAGGCTCTCCTTGGAAACTCTATGGGGCAGTTCTACTCTGTCCTATAGGGTCACTATGAGTCAGAATCAACTCGACGGCAGTGGGTTTGGTTTGGTTTGTGTGTGTATATATATATATATATATAAATAGCTATATATATATATCTCACTTAACTATTTTTAAAACATAAACGTTATCTTCATTTGGAAACTGAAAATACTAAATCCAAAAGAGGCTGAATTTATTACTGAAGACCAGGTACTAATCAGTGACCCTAAGAAAAACCAAACCTGTTGCTGTCAAGTCGATTCTGACTCACAGAGTTGGACTGCCCCATAGGGTGTGCAAGGAGTGGCTGGTGGATTTGAACTTTCAACCATTTGGTTAGTAGCCGAGCTCTTAACCACTGCAACACCAGGCCTCCACAGGGGCTTAAATCTACTGGCGGACTTGAAACCAGAGCTCTCCCTTCACTAATTATTCTCCTTCCAGAATTCCTGCAATATATGGCTCTATCCAAAATACTCCACCACATCTTTGTCAGAAGCTGGACTATACGAAGAAGAATGTGGCAGCAGGGCTGGAGGAAGACTCATTAACAACTTGCAATATGCAGATGACACAACCTTGCTCACTGAAAGTGAAGAGGACTTGAAGCACTTACTGGTGAAGATCAAAGACCACAGCCTTCAGTATGGATTACACGTCAACATAAAGAAAACAAAAATCCTCACAGCTGGACCAATAAGCAACATCATGATAAACAGAGAAAAGATTGAAGTTGTCAAGGATTTCATTTTACTTGGATCCACAATCAACACCCACAGAAGCAGCAGTCAAGAAAATGAATGACACATTGCATTTGGCAAATCTGCTGCAAAAGACTGCTTTAAAGTGTTGAAAAGCAAAGATGTTACTTTGACTCAAGCACCTGACTCAAGGCACACTTTCAATAGCCTTATATGCATGTAAAAGCTGGAAAATGAATAAGGAAGGGTGAAGAAGAACTGATGCCTCTGAATTATAGTGTTGGTGAAGGATATTGGATATACCACGGACTGCCAAAAGATGAACAAATCTGTCTTGGAAGAAATACAAACAGAATGCTCCTTAAAAGCAAGGATGGCAAAACTATGTCTCACATACTTTGGACATGTTATCAGGAGGGACCAGTCCCTGGAGAAGGATATCATGCTTGATAAGGTAGAGGGTCATCAAAAAAGAGGAAGACTCTCAAAGAGATGGATTGACACAGTGGCTGCAACAATGGGCTCAAACATAGCAACGATAGAGAGAATTGTGCGGGATAGGACAGTGTTTCATTCTGTTGTACACAAGGTCTCTGAGTAGGAACCAACCTGACAGCACCTAACAACAACAGCATCCAAAATGTTTTTAATATATTGCTAACTAAGTAAAAAGTAAGCTCATAAATTTCAAATACGTACAACTAAGAAGAGTAACATACAATTGGTATTATTAGAAAAAAGTAAACGATTTGCAATTTTGCAATGAAAATTAAAAGGTCACCTTTAAAAACAAGTTTAATATCTGAACTGCAAAAATATAAAGCAAACAAACATTGTCTTCTCATAATATAGTGCACGCTATACAAAATCAGCAATAAGCTAACATCATGTTATCGTAATAGAAAATTAACGCTTCTACGTGTGACTTGGAAATCCTGGAGGCATAGTGGTTAAGAGCTATGGCTGCTAACCAAAAGGTTGGCAGTTCGAATCTACCAGGTGCTCCGTGAAAACTCTATGGGGCAGTTCCACTCTGTCCTATAGGTTTGCTATGAGTTGGAATTGATTTGACAGTAATGGGTTTGGTCTTTTTTTTTTTTTGTGATATCACCCAAAATACCTTTGAAGGGGATATTGGGTCATATCTAGGGTGACACCAAATCTCTGTGTGCCAAAGGCAATCCTAATTTATGTCTCTTGTTTCAATGTAATTATTAATAGTATCCCATTTTACTTTCAAAGTTTTGAATAATAAATTATATAGTCATCTAGTAGAGCAGAGGATTGTTGCTGTATAAGATGCTTTTGGGTGACAGAATTTAAATCTATACATGCTGTAAAAAAAAAAAAAAAACAATTGGGCAACAGAATACAAGTACCCTGGTAAGCTACTGGGGCAGACTGGCTAGCTCCTCACGAAGATTATTTCTCTTTTCCCTAGACTTTTAGCTAGACTGGATTTCCCATGCTCTCTTGCATCTATCCAATGAATGTTAGTGGAAGGAAGTCTTTGTAGACTTTTCTCATAGAAACCTCCCATATACAATTAAAACAGCCACACCATGCTGCTTATACGTGATACTGAAATGGTATGTATTTAGTTTTCAAACTGAAGTCATTCCTTTCATATTTAAGGTAACTTTCGTCATTATGGTTAGATTTAAATCTACCATTTTTGGTACTTGTTTTCTGTTTGTGCCATTTGTTCTTTGTTCTTTCTTGCTTGCTTTCTTTGGGAGGAAATACTTCAATTATCTGTCGGTATTCCATTTTATCCCTTTTATCATTTTTTTTAACTGCACGGCTTTCTGTTACCTCTTAAGCAGTTAATCTAGGGATAAGAATATGCATTTGTGTGTATCACCATCTACCATAAAATACTATATCACTTCATGGACAATGTAAGAATCTGAAGACAATTATAGTAACTCCCTTTCATCCTTTATAGTCTAGTTGTCATATGCTTTACTTCTACATGTTAAAAATCCTACAACATAATAAATAGTGCTTATTATTTATACATACGTACCAAAAAAAAAAAAAAACCTGTTGCCGTCAAGTAGATTCCGACTCATACCGAACCTACAGGACACAGCAGAACTGCCCCATAGAGTTTCCAAGGAGCACGTGGTGGATTCGATCTGCTGACCTTTTTGTTAGCAGCCATAGCCCTTAACCACTATGCCACCAGGGTTTCCACACATAGGTATATGTATTTTTTTTTAATTTATATTGCAAAATATATGATAAGTATATATATATAACATATAAATATATAATTAACTGTATTATATATATACATATAGAAAAACATAAATATATTCTTATCTTTTATATATACTCATATATTTATACTTTCTAGTGGTCTTTATACCTTCCTGCAGATTCAAGTTTCCTGCTGATATCATTTCTCTTTAGTTTGAAGTTCTTTTTTTAGCATTTTTTGGGGCGTAAGCCCATTGGAGTTAAATTAATTTATTTATTTGTTTGAATAGGTCTTTATTCCACCTTCATATTTGAATACTATTTTCAAGGATATGAAATTCTAGATTAATAGTTTTTCTTTTCATTCATCAGTTTAAAGGTAATTTCCCATTTTGTTTAAAATTCTTCTATGATTAAGATTTTTTTTTGTTATTTTTCATGTCTTTTTTTTTTTTTTTTTACTTTGTTTTAATTTATCCTAAAGGGGGATTGCTGGGTTTCTCCAAGCATATATAAGTGGTAACTTTGGTGAAACGTAAGACAGTACACAGTACTGGAGAAGCCAGCACAACTTCTCCAAGACAAGGTCTTAGAAGCTCCAGAGGCACACCGAACTCCCTGAGGGATCAGATTACTGGGCTGAGGGCTGTGAGGAACATGGTCTTGGAGAACATCTAGCTCAAGTGGCATAACATAGTTTATAAAGAAAATGTTCCGCATTCTACTTTGGTGAGTAGTGTCTGGGGTCTTAAAAGCCTGTAAGCAGCCATCTAAGATACTCCACAGGTTTCACCCCTTCAAGAGCAAGAAAGAGTGAAGAAAACTAAAGACACAAGGGAAAGATTAGTCCAAAGGACTAATGGACCACATTTACCACAGACTCCACCAGACTGAGTCCAATAAACTAGATGGTGCCCAGCTACTACCACTGAGAGTTCTGGCAAGCAACACAATAGAGGGTCCTGGACAGAGGTAGAGGAAATGTAGAACAAAATTCTAACTCAAAAAGAAAGACCAGACTTGCTGCCTGACAGAGACTGGAGAAATCCTGAGAGTAGGGCCCTGGGACACACTTTTAGCTCAGTAATGAAGTCACTCTTGAAGTTCACCCTTCAGCCAAAGATTAGACAGGCCCATAAAACAAAACTAAAGGGGCACACCAGCCCTGGGGCAGGGACTAGGAGGCAGGAGAGAACAGGAAAGCTGGTAATAGGAAACCCAAGGTTGAAAAGGGAGAGTGCTGACATTTTGTGGGTTTGTTAGCCAGTGCCATAGAACAATATGTGTACTGACTGTTTAATGACAAACTAGTTTGTTCTGTATACCTTCACCTAAAGTATAATTAAAAAAAAATTTTTTTTTAACTTCAAAAAAATTAAATATAGAATCATTAATGCTTTTCCAATCTGATTTAAAATAAACTTATTGCTCCCTGGGGGGAAAAAAAAAGCTTCTGAGCGGCCACCTAAGATACTCCATTGGTCCCACCCAATCTGGAACAAGGGAGAATGAAGAAAACTAAAGGCCCAAAGGAAAGATTAGTCCAAAGGACTAATGCAACACAACTATCACAGCCTCCACCAGATTGAGTCCAGCACACCAAATGATGCCCAGCTACCATCACTGACTGCTCTCACAGGGGTCACAATAGAGGGTCCCAGACAGAGCTGGAGAAAAATGTGGAACAGAATTCTAACTCACACACACACACAAAAAGACCAGACTTACTGGTCTGACAGATACTGGAGAAACCCCAAGAGTATGACCCCCGAACACTCTTAGCTCAGTAATGAAGTCATTCCTGAGGTTCACCTTTCAGCCAAAGATTAGACAGGCCCATAAAACAAAACGGGACTAAAAGAACACCCCAGCCCTGGGCAAGGACAAGAAGGCAGGAGGAGACAGGAAAGCTGGTAATGAGGGAAGTAAGGTTGAGAAGGGGAGAGTGTTGCCATGCCATAGGGTTGTCTGCTAACGTCACAAAACAGTATGTGTATCAATTGTTTAATGAGAACCTAGTTTACTCTGTAAACCTTCAACTAAAGTACAATAAAAATTTTTGAAAAATTTAAAAAGTTATATAGATGAGACTTAAGGGTCAGATATTATGTAACCAGAACATGAAAGTTTCAAAAAAAAGTTGAAATTCAATGTTTTTGCATTGAAAACTCAGGACACACTTGTATTCACAGTATCTTCAGAATACTTCTTGCTAAACTTCACATTTTGTAAGCTTCAAAAGCTTCCAAATGTTAACGTAAGTATCTTGACTTTTTTTTTTTTTGCCCTTTTACAGCAGAAAGCTATTATCACAGGAGAAGAGCAATTTCCTATATTTGGCCTTTACTTGCAACATGTTTTTTTCACTTCAGTCTAAGATCTAATCTAAAAACGTGCCTTTTCAAATATTCAGTATAACTCTGAGAGTTGTATCAAAAGACAAAGTACCAATTTACTGGCATTGAACTTTGCTTAATTTTATAACTAAATTTGCACAAACAGGAAAATTAACAAAAGGGTAGTCCACAATACTACGCAAAACAGATTCAAGACATTGAAAAGATGTTTGCTTCTTGTTTTTATACTTGAAAACAATTAAGAAAAAAATAAGGAAATGTGAGGCAAGCCCCTCAAGAAAGTGAATCAAGAGAAAAGTCAACTGAAAACACAGAAATGAGCATTAAACACTGTTTGATTGCTGCCATTTTTCTCTCCCTCTTGAGAAGACAAAGCAGCTGTGCAGCGAACACGCCACAGGGAGACGCGCAGAACCGCCTAACAACAACGTCAGATGCATGTTCTGGCAAATGCGAAGCTCGGCTAATCTGATTTTAATGTGAAGGCTACAGGCTTGTGTAACATAAAGAGTTGCCATTAATTAGATGTACAACTAGATGTTTTTCATGGTGCTCAAATAAAGGGAGAAAAAAAATTTTGATACCAAAGCTAAATTGTCATGAGTCTCTAAAAAACAGCTCAACAGGGCACTTTGGGGGCACTGAAACTATTCTGGATGATATTGTGATGATGGACACGTGGCATATGCGTTTCTCAACACCCGCAGGACTGTAGGACGCAGAATTAATCGTAACATAAACCACGGGTTTTAGTTAACAACAATGTATCAATATTGTTTCATCAATTATAGCAAATGTGTCACAGGAATGCAAGATGCTAATTAAGAAATCACGTACAGGGGGCAAGAAGAGTATGGGAATTCTCTGTACTTTATGCACAACTTTTCTGTAAACCTAAAACTGTTTTAAAAAATAAAGTCTATCCACAAAAAAAGAAGACGAAGAAGCAGCAATTCTGACAAAACTTTATCATTATCAAGGATCATGTTACGGTCGTGCCAGTCACCACGGGTGAAACTGGAAACAGCCACGGTTATTGGGTTTTTCATCATCTGCTCGTGACTTCTTTTTTTTTTAATTCCATTAAAATGAAAGAAAGCATAAGTATGTGTAATCTTTGAAAGATTCAACAAGAGGTTTTCAAGTCTACATGATAAAAACGTATTGTAGGATTAATTATACGGATAGCAATGTATAGATGCCATAACCCAATGAGAACCAAACCGAAACTCATTGCCATCTAGTCAATTCCGACTCATAGCAACTATATAGAAAACAAATTAAAGTACTAGAGATAAACTCACTGTCTAGGGTTCAATACTGTCCCTCAAAAATATATGTTGGGAATCCTAACCCCTATACCTATTAAAGAAACACTGGTGGCTAGTGGTTAAGAGGTACTGCTGCTAACCAAAAAGGTCGGCAGTGTAAATCCATGAGGCACTCCTCGGAAAGCCAGTGGGGCAGTTCTGCTCTGTCCTATAGGGTCGCTGTGATTTGGAAATTGACTGGACCGCAGTGGGGGCAGGGTATACTGATTGACGTAATCCCATTTGGAAATACGGTTTTCTTTGTTATGTTAATGAGTCCATAACAGCATAGGTTGTGTTTTAAACAAATTACTCTTGAGATAAAGAAGAGGAGATTAGGCATAGAAACAAAGAAGCATATAAAGTGAAAATAGAGGCCAGGCCACATGAAGATCACCCAGGAGCCCAGGAACAGAAGCTGAAAAGAGAAAAGAGCCTTCCTCTAGAAGCAGTGCCCTGAATTTGGACTTTAAATCGCCTCCACTGCACATAACAACGACAGCTTCCTAAAGTGTAAGAAAATAAATTTCTGTTCGCTAAAGCCAATCTCATGGGGTATTTCTGTTATAGCAGCACTAGATAACTAAGACACTCATTAAAACAAGATTATATAAAATGTAAATAGAAAAACTTAGTGAAATAACTTCCACTTGCTCTTGTTCATGTAACAATTTTTTTTTTTTTTTTTTTAAACTGAGAGTCTATTCTATGCCAAGAAATATGGAAGACAGCTTCCTGGCCAACCGACTGGAAGAGATCCACATTTATGCCTATTCCCAAGAAAGGTGATTCAACTGAATGTGGAAATTATCGAACTATATCATTAATATCACATGCAAGCAAAATCTTGCTGAAATTCATTCAAAGGTAGCTGCAGCAGTGTATCGACAGGGAACTGCCACAGAAATTCCAGCCGGATTCAGACGAGGACACGGAACCAGGGATATCAATGCTGATGTCAGATGGATCCTGGCTGATAGCAGAGAATACCAGAAAGATGTTTACCTGTGTTTTATTGACTACGCAAAGGCATTTAACTGTGTGGATCATAACAAATTATGGATAACATTGCAAAGTATGGTAATTCCGGAACATTTAATCATGCTCATGAGGAACCTGTACATAGATCAAGAGGCAGACGTTTGAACAGACCAAGGGGATACTGCCTGGTTTAAAGTCAGGAAAGGTGTGCGTCAGGGTTGTATCCTCTCGCCATGCCTATTCAGTCTGTATGCTGAGCAAATAACCTGAGAAGCTGGACTCTATGAAGAACAATGGGGCATCGGGATTAGAGGAAGGTGCATTAGCAACCTGTGCTATGCAGATGACACAACCTTGTTTGCTGAAAGTGAAGAAGACTTGAAGCACTTACCGATGAATATCAAGGACTACAGCCTTCATTATGGATTACACCTCAACATAAAGGAAACAAAAATCTTCACACCTAACCAATAAGGAACATCATGATAAATGGACAAAAGACGGAAGTTGTCAAGAATTTCATTTTACTTGGATCCACAATCAGCATCCATGGAAGCACCACTCACGAAATCAACATGCGCATTGCATTGGGCAAATCAGCTGCAAAAGACCTCTTTAAAGTGTTAAAATTCAAAGATGCCACCTTGAAGCTGAACATGCGCCTGACACAAGCCATCGTGTTTTCAATCGCCTTACATGCACACGAAAGCTGGACAATGAACAAGGAAGACAGAAACAGAATCAATACCTTCAATGATGGCGTTGGTAGAGAATATTGAACATACCATGCACTGCCAAAAGCATGAACAAATCTGTCCTGGAAGAAGTACAAGCAGAATGCTCCCCAGAAGCAAGGATGGTGAGACTTTGTCTCACATAGTTTGGACATGGATCAGTCCCTGGGTAAGGACATTATGCTTGGTAAAGTGGAGGGCCAACAAAAAAGAGGAAGAGGAAGACCCTGAATGAGATGGACTGACACAGTGGCTGCGTGCACCTATCTCTTTCCAAAGCTTTTGGGACCACTGCTCCTCAATGCCAAGGAGCCCTTCATATAGATGTTCTCAACTGCCTTTGATGTAATGATTCTACTTGCATGGATGTCACTTAAGCCATACTGAGTAAGGGGTGGACATTCCTTGCATGAATGGGCCCAGTCTTATCACTGCCTACAGCCCCTTCCCTATCATCCCCACTGAAGAGTGGTCAACATTAAAAGAGGTTACATTCTAGGAATGGCTTATAGAGTTCAAGACGAAATCACCGGAGGATGTGTTATTCTATGATTAAGCTATAAATTCAAGAAATAAATTTAAATTAACTAGAAAAAGAATTATTGGTCACATTTTTCTGCATATTTTGTGGTAAAACTCACATCCATGTTCATCACTGATAATGCTGTGCTTTACAGGAGCCCTGTCATCCTGGAAAACATTAATGGTTAAGTATCGCTCCTGTTCTTTGAATCCCAAAAAAAGGCTTTCTGTGAAGATCTACATTCCCCATCTGCCTTAGATAACACTATGGATGCTCTCTTGTTTATATACAACAACGCAAATTCCAAAAGACAAAACAAAACCCATTGCCGTTGAGTAGATTCCGACTCATAGTGACCCTATAGGACGGAGTAGATCTCCCCAAAGGGTTTCCAGGGAGCAGCTGGTGGATTCAAACTGCTGGTCTTTTGGTAGCAGCCTGACAATTAACCACTTCCGGACCAGATACCCGTAAACCCTTTGCCCCTGAGTCAATTCCAACTCATAGTGACCCTACAGGGCAAAGCAGAACTGCCCCATAGGGTTTCCAAAGAGCGTCTGGTGGATTTGAACTGCTGACCTTTTGGTTAGTGGCTGAACTCTTGGCCACTATGCTACCAGAGTTTCCAGACCAGAAACACACCCTCCAAATTCCCATTCTTTGCCTAAATGAATAAACTACTTGTCCTCTTGCTTATTAAGCAAATTTTGGTTAAGAGTCTCTCCTCCCCTCAAGTCCTTGAACTTTGGTCCTGAGTCAACATACAACCCCTCCTCTTAAGGAGCCCTCTAGGAGAATAGGCTGGCCTCATCATAAAACATTCTCTAATGTATTATCTAAGCATGCTACCCTTTTTATACTTCCTTACACCTGGTTCTTTCTAGCCTTGCTCAGTTCTCTAAAAAGAAAAACCCTTTTTGCTTAACTTTGGAGAGGTTTACTGCTCTTATGATCAGAACTTTCTCCCCACTGTGATAATACCTTCCCCTCTCCTTATTGCAATATTCTTTTGAATAAATATGCTCCTAACTAAGTTTAAATTTGTTTTTGTTTGACATCATCAACAAAGCAGAGTCACTAGAATCTTTAGGAGTCACAATGGATGTTGCAACATCATAAGGAACGATGTAACCGATACCAACAAATCTATTATGCAACGTCAGAGGCAAGATTTGTGTTGTTTCTATACAGCTGAGTTCTAAACAGGCAAAGCATTGTGAGTAATACTGGTATAATTGTGAGATACATGAAATCATATCATCCAATTTATATAATCCTATTTATACTCCTAATAGAGTTAAATAATGAAAAATGCTGACTCTTGGAAGAATTAAATATTTCTTTGGTTTCAGGACAAGTGACCTTCAGAGATCATCAAGAAAATTACTTATGGTAGAAAAGTTGAAAAGGGCCAACAGATCTTGGCCGTCGATGCTGGGTGAACTTCAATGGGACAGCAGGCTCTGCGGAGCCTCAGAAGTAAAGTGCAAGCTTGAAGATGGTATCTCTTTCAGTCAGTTGGCCAAGTAGCTGTCTTCCAAACTTCCTGACATACAAAATCAGCAATGCCAAAAATATGTTCTGTTAAAGGACTGATTAAGAAATGAGGAGGGAACGCACAAAGTACCAACATCACAAATAGAAAAGAGAACACCACTATAAATGTAAAAGATGTGAAAAAGGAAATATATTAACAACATTTCACAATTTCTTTAAATAACACAATTTAATAAAACTGAATCTATATAAAACAAAAGTATAGTATAAACATTCCTTTGTCTATTTAAAAAGTTGAAATCATTATTATAAACCTTTCACAAAGAAAACCTCAGGCCCAGATAACTTCATCAATGAATTCTTCTAAACATTTCAGGAATAACACCAACATTATACAAAGTCTTTCAGAGAACAGAGAAATAGGAAACACCACTAAGATCATTTATAAAATCAAACTCACTTGACTACTAAAATCTAACAAGGAGGCTATAATCAAGAAAAATTACGTATCAATAATTCTCTTGAACATAAATGCAAAAACCCTACTAAAAATATTAACAAATCACATTTAGAAAAATATAAAAAAGAAAATACTTTTTGATCAACTGGAACAAGGATTGTAGGGGTGATTTAATATTTGAAGATAGTGTATTTCACTATTCATCTACCGCTTAATAAAATACCTAAAAAATTAGCAGCTTAAGACAACAAACAGCTTTTGAAGTGCAGGAATCTGGGAATTTGTGTGACTGTGCTGTAATCTCTGAAGACTTGACTGAGACTAGAAGATCTGCTTCTAACTTCCCTCACGTGGCTACTGACAGCAGCCTTCAGTTCTTTGCTTCCTGGGCTCCTCCAAACAGGATGTTCACAAAACACAAAATCTCCCAGGGGAAAAAAAAAAAAAGATCTGCATGAGGAAGGGCTTGTTTTGCTTTGTTTGCTGTTGTTGTCGTTCGTTACCTTAATAACCTGATCTCAGAAATGACATATCCTCACCTCTGACATATGCTACGATGGCCTAGATCAGCCCTGGTATAATATGAGATGGGATAACACAGAAGTGTATACCAAGGGTCATTTGTAGAGGCTGGCAACCACACCATATGAACAGAAAAAGAGAAATCATATGAATGCTGATAAATCCAAAAAAAAAGCTTTTGAAAAAATTCAATATCCAATACAACGAAACCTTTCAATAGAAGAGAGCTCCCTTAACTTTCTGTAGAACATCCAGAAAGACACATAGAGCATATATTGCACTCAGTATTGAATTACTGAAAGCTTTCTTCCTCAATGAGGAAGGCATATCACTTTCACCACTTCTGTACAACACTGGGAAACCCTGGTGGTGTAGTGGTTAGTTATGGCTGCTAACCAAAGGGCTGGCAGTTTGAACCCACCAGGCACTCCCTGGACACCCTATGGGGCAGTTCTGCTCTGTCCTACAGGGTCGCTAAGAGTTGGAATCGACTCCACGGCAACAGGTTTTTTTTTTTTTTTTTGTCCTCATACAACATTGCACGTAGATCCTGGTAAGTAAAATTAAAAAAAAAAAAATAATAAATTTTTTTTTTATTTTAGGGCAAGAAAAAAAATGATACAATGCATAATGACAGGAAAGAAAAAACAAAACTATCGTTTTTCACAGATGATATCACTGAGCATGGAGATAATCCATGAGTTTCTAGATATAGTATGAAAAAATCAAAACAATCCTTGTAATTAATAAAATTATCGGCCAGTGGTATACTATGTCAACACGTAAGAGTATATTTCAATGTATCAGCACCATATAATAACCAAATGAGAAGATACTATTTGCAGTAGCATCAAAAAAGCCATCAATACCTAGAAACCAATGTAATAAAAGATGTGCAAGGCCTCGACATTGAAAACTACAAACTATTATTGAAAAAAACTTAAGAAGACCTAAATAAATTATAGGATATATCATATTCATGGATTGGATGAAGTAATCTCATCAAGATATTATCTCAATCCAAATTAAGCTACAGATTCCAATCAGTGTGTTATTAGGTGCATTCGAATTGTTTTTCACTCCTAGCAGCCCCACGTGACGTGACAGAACTGCCCCATAGGGTTTTTCGTGGCTGTAATCTTTAGGGAAGCCGATCATTAGGTCCTTCTTCAGAACAGCAGCTGTGTGGGTTGGAACCACCAACCTTTCGGTTAGCACCTGAGCTCTTAAGGGATTGTGCCACCAAGTCTCCTTTTCAAAACAATAGTAAATCATAATTCCAGTAGGTTTTTAGAAACTGGCAAATTCTAAATTTTTAAAATGAAAATGCAAAACTTCAAGCACATTCAAGGCAATTCTGAAGAACAAAAACAGGCTCCCGACTTACCGATGCCAGCTTCAACACCTATTATAAAGCTACAGGAATTAAATCAACAGGCTCTGTGCTGAAGGTCAGTAGGCAATGGAGCAGACAAAACAGAAGGCAGTGAGAGATCTGCACATAAATGATCACCTTATTTGTGATAAATTTGGCACTGCACTGAAGTTTGGGAGAAGTAATATTTTCAATAAATATGGAAAAAAGGAACTTTGAGCCCTACTGCATAGCACATTTAAAAAATCAATTTTCAGTGGGCTTTAGATTTAAAGTTGAAAGGTAAATCAATTTCTTGAACAGCATGAAAAAAAGTGCTAACGCTAAATTAAAAATTGTTCTCTATCAAAATTAATTGGTCTACATCAAAATTAAGAAGTTCTGTTCAATAAAAGATAGTACTATTGAGTAAAAAGGAACCCACAGAGTAAGATATTTTCAACACATATATTTGATCAAAATTCATGCACAGAATATATAAAAAAAAGAATTCATGCACAGAATATATCAAGAACCCCTAAAATCAATAAGAATAAGACAGTCAACCCAATGGAAAAATTGGGGAAGACTCAAATAGGCATAAAGGTGGAGGGGGGGTGCATCTGAATAACCAATAACAAACGAAAAGGTGCTTCCCTTGATTAACCACCAGGGAAATGCAAATTAATCCACAATAAGACAAAATTACATACACAATAGAATGGATAAAGTGAAAAAATATCTCCCATGTTTTATAGAAGACGTGGAGCAAATATAGTTCTCATATACAGTTACTGGGAGGTTTATATTGGTGCAACCACTTTGGAAAACTGCTTGGCAGTATCTACAAAAGCTGAACAGGTACACAACTATGAAACAGCAATTCCATTCCCAGGTGTTCACCCAACAGAATTGCAAATATACGTTCATCAGGAGACGTGTCTAAGAATATGTAAAGCAGCACTGCATGTAATAACCCAAACCGAAAACAACCCAAATGTCCAAAAACAGGTAGAATGGATGAACTCTGGTATAGCCATAGAATGAATACTATACATAAGTGAGAATATACGAATCACAACTACAAGCAAAGACATAAAGAAATGTCACAAAAATTAACATAATGTCTGATTCCATTTATACGGTTCGAAAGCAGGGAAGACTAACATAAGATACAGAAGTTAAAAATTCACTTATACTCAAGGGGTAGTGGCTAGAAGGGAACATGAAAGAGCTTCTGGGTGCTCGTTTGGTTCTGTTTTTTCATCTGCAAGCTGTTTATGTAAGTGAGTTCTCCAAGAGAATTCACTGAGCTATACTCATGATTTAAACACTTTTCTCTTTGTATGATGTTTTCAAAAACAACTGACTTATTAAAAAAAAAAAAGCATATGCAAAAACAGATATTTTGCAGAAACATGTAAAGAGAAAATACAACTTAGCATAATTGCCTACGATGAGGTACAGGGAAGAATGGAAATAGAGAAAGACAGATCAATGAAAATAAATTTATGAATAAAAATAAAGAATGTTTATTCAAATGTTGAGAGATAAAAGGAGAAAAAATGCTCTAAATAGACAGAGAAAAAAAATTGTGGTAATTTTTTTTTACAAACCAGGAGTTGAGTAATTTCCCAAACGTGTAAACAATCAGCTACTGAAGAACCCTGCAATAAACATCATTGTAAATAATGAAACACGAGAAGAATTCCCACTGTCACAGCTGTTAGTCAGCATTTTTCTGTACACTTTAGTCTACTGCAATTAAAAAATAATAATAATAAAAGCATAAGGATTCAACAACATTATTATCCACAGATAATACTAAGTGCCACAAAAAATAAATATATAGGCATATTATTAAAATTCATGAAATTTTAGCAATATTGCTGGATAAAATATCAATTTATTACTGTCAATTGTATATGTATACAATACAAACCAAGAGGAAAAATTTTGTAGAACATTTTCTTTCCCCCCGAATTCATTAAATATCCAGAAATATATCCACCAAAAGACATGTAAGGCTTTAAAGAAGAAAACTTAACATTTTATTGAAAACCATTAAAGCTGTCATTTGACCCAAAATTGATCCCTACAGTCTGAGTAGTTCCAACCAAAATATGAGTCAGTGTGGAACTTAACAAAAAGACCCTAAAATTATATGGAAAAATAAAGAGCCAAAACAGTTAAGAAATCACTAAAAAATAGAAAATATCAGTATCTGCTATTTGTCATCAATTATAAAATATATATTTTATTACAATTTAACTGTTAATTATTTATATGGAGAAAAAATAAATTGGATATTTACTTAATTCCAGAAGTATTAAAGACTTTAAGTTTAAAACTTTAAAAAGAAATACCTGCCTGGGGTTAGAAAGATTTTTTCAATAAGGTACAAAAAGCAAAAAACTAATTGGGCAAAGATTGACAAATATACCTACATTTAACTGCTTTTTCTTTTCATTAAAGGATCCCACTAAAAACCAACGCAAACAAAAAGCTGGGAGAAGGTATCTGCAACACATAGTCAATAAAGAATTCATACCTAAAACCAAACCAAACCCGTTGCCACTGAGTCAATTCCAATTCATAGCAACCCTATAGGACAGTGTTGAACTGCCCCATAGGGTTTCCAAGGCTGTGATCTTTATGCAAGCAGACTGCCACATCCTTCTCCCATGGAGCAGCTTGTGGGTTTGACTGCTGACCTTTTAGGTTAGCAACCAAGCATTTAACCACTATGCCACCCAAAAAACCAGGGCTCCTGAATTCATATCTAGTACGTATAAAATACCTAAGTATGTGTGCATAATGTACACAGAAAGGTTACTTTCTCTATATCTAGGTGATAGTGCATATGTTCCAGGATTATCCTCACAAAAGATATTATCTGTTTTTTCAACCTTCCACTTTTAAATTAACATTACCTTCCACTGAAAACCCATACACTTCACTTGATCCAGAGTTGACAGAAAAAATGATATGAACATGAAGCAAACTCAGAAATCAAACAGTTCATGTGACTGTACACCCCATACTGTCACAAAGATATATTTTTATAGCATAATTAATATCAAAGTCAAGGGCGGTGGGATGGTAGAATGTATTCTGCTACCTACACTGTCATTACGCATCTTTAGAAATGACGTCTTTCTGTCACATCTGTTGAAGTGTTTCTTCCACTTTGGTATCAGGTATGATATTAATTTTAAGAGAAAAAATCTGAATTACTTTTTATTTGGAATAGAAAAAGAGAGAAATTCCTACACAGGAAATGATATTTTCCTATTATCAATAAGATAATATGATCAATAAAGAAAAAAAAAACAATGTAAATTTGGCAATGGCGGATGGACATTCCATATCCAGTTGAAAATTACCCACATAAGGCAAAGCATCAGAATACACAGAACCAGGCTTCCAAGACCAGACAAGTACAGTCAGAATCCAATAAAAGATGCATGCCACAAAGAGTCAGGGGTCAAGACAAAGAACCTGGTCAAGACGGAATACAATAGAGAAGTTGGTTTCAAACTCAGCTGTCCAATGAAATTACTTGATAAGCTTCCCAAAAATACTGATTTCTGGGTCACACCTCAGAGATTCTTGCTAAATTGAGTGAGGGATTTTACAAACTCCCTAAGTGATTTTATTGGATGCAAAGGGTTAATGCACTCAGGTGTTAACAAAGAGGTTAGAGGTTCAAGCTCACCCAGCAGTGCCTTGAAAGAAATGCCGGGTGATACACTTCCCAAAAACCGGCCTTTGAAAACCCTACCGATCACAGGTCTACCCTGGCATAGACAGGGTCGCCATGAGTCAGAACCAACTCGACTGAAACTCTGGCATACACAGGGTCGCCGTGAGTCAGAATCAACTCGACTGAAACTAGTTAAAGTTTGAAAACAACTAAAGTATTGGAAATAGAAGAATGAAGAAACGAGGAAAACTGGAGAAGGATGCAGAAATGAGGATGTTGTCTATGAGGCTGGCTGAAAATGAAACACAGGTAAGATTGGAGGCTCAGACTGGTTATGTAATTTTCACAAGGGCACACATCTGTAGAACAGACTTGGGATAAGAATCAGGACTGTATCATTCAAAAAATCCTCCCCCTCCCCTTTTTGTTTTTTAACAATTAATACCCTCTATCTATCAGATGGTTCAGTTCCAGGGTATCCCATCACCAACAGCCAAAAAAAAAACAAGAAAGTAAATGGGCAAACTTTAATCAGTAACACTTATCATGTAACTATCATTCAGATGTCTGATATAAAGTGATTGCTTCCGCCAGCCCAGTAAATTTATCGCCTTCAAAAAAAAAACAAACAAGACTTGGCAATAATGATCTACTTTTGAAGTATTTTTAAAGGAGAAAGGTAGGACTACATGCTGTTGAAAGTCTCGTAACAAGATGGAATAACATCTGAATAATTTGAATCTGACACACAAAAAGCTTTTTAATGTTATTCAACATAGATATCTACCTGCTTAAATTGTACTTCAAATGCAATCTAATTATAGCAAAATACTGGAAAAAAGACTTGTACATGTACTTAAAAGTCATAAAAGGCATTAAAACAATCAAAACAAAATAAATGAATTACCATATATCATCGCTAGAATTCAACTGCCAGTCACTCAGACACTACTGTTGAAGTTGTCAAAACAATTCTTTATATATTTTAAGTGGGAATTTATCACTGCTTTCTATTAAAAAAAAAAAAAATTAAACACAAAACCTCATTAATGCTATCACTTTCAGAAACAGGAGGCTGCGTGAGCTTTTATTTGTACAATGCATGAATTTAGAGATGTGCAAAGAACAAGAGATTGCAAAGACAGCTTTTCTGAATAAAGATGTGGTCCAAGACCAAAATTCTTACATAGTTAGGTAAAAAAAGGAATGAGTTTTATTGAGGAATAAAGCAACTGCAGTTGGTGAGCATGGAGCAAGGCTGCTAAATGCTCCAAAGTATAGGAGTTGAGGAAAACTTTTTATATATGAAAATTTAAAGAAACAGTAACCACAAGTCCCATAGCAGTTAATCTACAGACATTCTGGAGCCAGTCTGCATGTATTTTGTGAAAATGGTTCTGCTTATCTTTCAAGGACAAGGGCAGTGTGCATCAAAGCATTTTTTTTTTTCAGAAAACGTCCACAGTTTGCCCTCTCCCCTCGCTCCCTCGGAGACAGAGGGGATTAACTTGTTACTGTGAGCTGCATCTGAATATCTCTCATTTTAGAGGTCTGCCGACAGTGTCATACTGAAACAAGTAGGAATATAAAAAGATAGGCTCATTTTAGGAAGAACAGGCTGCAGGTGCAAAATGGATGAAGATTAAATGTAATGTAGGTTAATTTTCAAAATGCACCAGTTATTTCAATAAAGATGTGTCACATTTGACTCTGAAATTAAATTAGGCATAAGTTACTAACATTTTTCTAACACCTAAAGAAATTTTTTTTTTTTAAAGAAATAACTTATTTATTGAATTTTAACAGGGTCGTCATCATCAACTTAAACATTCTGTAAATCTCAGACTTGAACTTAAAACTCAAACTTGAACTTGAGTTGCATATGTCAAAACATTCATAGAGTTAATGATATTTTAGAGCTAAGTTCTTTAATAGATAACCCCCCTAGAATAATAAAAAAAGAATAATAGGTAAGATTAATCTTTTCTATGCTGAAGTTTGTTACATTATACACTCATAATATTCAAAAAATTGCACTAATTTTTAATTTGGATGCTGTGATGGTTAATTTTATGTGTCAGCTTGGCTAGGCTATGATGCCTAGCTGTTTGGACAAACACTCTAGATGCTGATATGAAGCAGTTACATGTTGTTAAATTAGTTGGGTTAAGTAAAGGTGAGGTATAAAAAGTCACCTATGAGGAGGTACACTACACTCCAAAAGAACAACATGATTTTTCTAATTTATACAGACGGAAATCCAGGGAATGAGCGTGGGAATGGATATAAGAGCACAGGATAATGGTGGAAGGAAAATAAAGTTGAATTTTCTTCATTAACATGAGTCCACTAAACAGAGATTCTGCAGTCAACATCTCAGCTTGAAGCATCAGGAAAGAATCTAATGGTTTGTTTGATAGGTTGATTGAAACATGGACCAAAAAGTAGATGATACTAAATGAAGTTGAAATGCCAAAATTGCCTTGGTACAATGTAGAAAAAGACATCCAAAGGCTTAGGGAAATTGCAGTGTTAAAGTAGATTTATTATGTCAGACCAATCCACCCAGCAAATGTCCACAGGACATACCTTTCACCACAACTGTGAGGGGTAAATGTGAGGAGAGCTCCAGGATCCTTGAAGAGCACTACGACTTCTCTTCTCTTTAGGACAGATATAATAGGAACCACCAACACTGCACTGGGAAACCTCAATGCGATTGAAGTAACTGGCTCCCGGGTGGCAGGAGCCAAGTGGCAGCACTTAATTGCCAAATAAAAATGAGTGTGGTTACCACAATGGACAGTACAGTCAAAGCAGTAATTAGAATAGTCTGATTTGCAATGACCTATGGTGTTCTTTTTTTTTTTTTTATGGTGTTGGCTAATTGGTCATTGTGTTCCAAACAGTGAAACATATGACAAGTCTACCACATGTTTACTTAACCTGTAAATTAAGATTTACAATTGTAAAAGAGTTCTAGGGCAAGTGAACAAAAGTCTAACTTGAATCGCCAAAGCAGAGTGTCACAGCCTCTGAATCAATCCCCATACTTGAGCGAGTTTACAGACATACGATCCCTTGAATAAAGGAGAAACTAGGTCCCTTTGGGAAAGGACACCACTACACTATCCAAAATGTACACTGCTAAATTTTCTCAACTACTACACTGACATCTGGTCTTCCTAAGAGATGGAGTCTATTTAATCTTTTTTGTTTGGGGCATGAGGCATCATACTTCCTGTGTCTTTGTATGTCTTCAATTTTTATTAAAATTTATTTTAAATAAGATAATATAGCAATGTTGGGAATCAGATTTCCCCAGAAGTTTTTATTATTGCTGAATGGAAGAAAATGAAAGCTAAGGAAAAATTGTAAATGGCTTGCTCAGCATTGAAGGTTGCCTCAGTACACACAAAGATCCCCTCAGAAAGACTGAGAGCCTTATTGAATGGAGACATTTAACAAATCTCTGTCTAATCATTAACTGTCAACTAGGCTAACTAGGAGCCCTGGTGGCACAGTGGTTAAGAATTTGGCTGCTAACCAACAGGTTGGCAGTTTGAATTCACCAGCTGCTCCTTGAAAAATCCTACGGGGCAGTTCTACTCTGTCCCATAGGATCGCTATGAGTCAGAACTGAATCAGCAGCAGTGGGTCTGGGTTAGACTAACTAAGCAGAGACATTATGGCCTCAGCAAAAAAGAATATGGACATTACAGAATCAATTCAGATGGCAGGGGATGAACTATTCATACTGAGAGAAAAAGACTTCCAAAACCTAAGATTTCTATATTTAGCCAAAGCATCCTTAAAAAACAAAGGAGAAATATATAATTATTTTCTTCTATATCATTTAAAAGACAACTGAATGAGACAATATTTTTTAAAAACTATGTTGATAGACTTACACTGTATAAAGATATAATTTACATGGCAATAATGTCTCAATGAAGGAGGGATGGAAAAGAACCATATATGATCAAAATGTCTGTACACTATTACAATTAAGTGGGTATTAATCAGAACTAGGTTGTTGTGAATTAAGATGTTAAGTGTAAACCCCAGTGCAACTACAAAGAAAATAACAAGAATAAAACATATTATAAAAGTAACTGCAAGGAATTTAAATGGTATACTAGAAGATATCTATTTCATACAAGTAAGGCATTAATAGAGGAAAGGAGAAACAAAAAAGACATAAATCCTGTAAGAATCAAACACAAGATGTAAATATTGCCTCTTAAATAATTACATTAAATATGAATGAGTTAAATATTTCATTCAAAATGGAGAAACTGGAAGGATAGATTTTTAAAAAATCATTATATATTGACAAAAGACATATTTTGAATTCAAAGACATAAGAGGCTGAAAGTAAAAGGATGAAAAAGACATACCACGTAAAAAGTATCAAAAAGGAAGCTTGAGTTGCTATAATATCAGGCAAAATATAACAAGATAAAGAAGTTTTGTTAGAGACAAAGAACATTTTATAATGATAAAAGGCCAATCCATCAGAAAATCATAGCAATTATAAACATATATGCAAATATGCACCTGACCACAGAGTCCCAAAACAGATGAAGCAAAACCAGAGAGAATGAAGGAAGAAACAGACAATTCAAAAATAATAGCTGGAATCATCAATAGCCCACTTTAAACAACGTAAAGAACAACTAAGCTGAAGATCAACCATGAATTAAAAGTAGCGAACAACACTATAACCAATTAGATATAAAAGATACCTATAGAATGGTCCATCAACAACAGAATACACACTCTTCTCAAGTTCACAAGGAATATTCTTTAGGATAGACCATACACTGTTGTTAGGTGTCGTAGACTTGGTTCCAACTTATACTGACCCTATATACAACAGAGCAAAACACTGACAGCTCCTGCACCATCCTCACAATCATTGCTATATTTAGGCCCATTGTTGTGGCCCCTGTGTCAATCCATTTCACCAAGAGTCTTCCTCTTTATTGATGACCCTCTACTTTGCCAAGCATGATGTCCTTCTCCAGGGACTGATCTCTCCTGATAACATGTCCAAAATACATTAGACAAAGTCTCACCATCTTTGCTTCTAAGGAGAATTCTAGCTGTACTTCTTCTAAGACAGATTTGTTCTTTCTGGAAGTCCACGTACATTCTATATTCTTTGCCAACACCATAGTTCAAAGGCATCAATTCTTCTTGGGTCTTCGTTATACACTGTCCAGTTTTCAAATGCATACGAAGCAACTGAAAATATTGTGGCTTGGGTCAGGTGCACCTTAGTTCTCAAAGTGACATCTTTGCCTTTTAACACTTTAAAGAAGTCTTTTGCAGCAGATTTGCCCAATCCAACACATCCTTTGATTTCTTGACTGCTGCTGCTGTAGGCACTGGTTGTGGATCCAAGTAAAATGAAATCCTCGACAACTTCAATTTTTTCTCCATATATCATGATGTTACTTATAGGTACAGTTGTGAGGATTTTTGTTTTATGTTGAGGTGTAATCCATACTGAAGGCTGTAGTCTTTGATCTTCATCAGTAAGGGCTTCAAGTCCTCTTCACTTTCAGTAAGCAAGGCTGTGTCATCTGCCTATCGTGGGTTGTTAATAAGTCTTCCTCCAGTTCCAATGCCATGTCCTTCTTCATACAGTCCAGTTTCTCAGATTATTTGCTCAGCATACAGGCTGAATAAGTATGGCGAAAAGATACAACCTGGAAGTACACCCTTCCTGATTTTTGAAACATACAGTATCCCCTTGTTCTGTTCAAACAACTGCCTCTTGGTCTATGTACAGGTTCCGCATGAGCACAATTAAGTACTCTGGAATTTCCATTCTTTGCAATGTTACCCATGATTTGTTGTGATCCATAAAGTTGAATGCCTTCATCTGTTTTAATCTGGAAGCTCTGATGAAACCTGTTCACCATGGGTAACGTTGATGGTATTTGAAATACTGGTAGCATTGCTTCCAGCATCATAGCAACATGTAAGCCAGCATTGTATGACAAAGTGGCAGACAGCATATATAAGGCTATAAAACATGTCTTAATAAGTTTAAAGTAACTGACCTCATATAAAATATGCTCCCATAGGACAACTGAATAAAAGTAGAATTCAGTGACAGAAGAAAATTTTTAGAAATTGACAAAGACATGGAAATTAAATATACACCGAAATATACAATAGGTCAAAAAAGAAATCACAGAGGAAATTAGAAAATATTTTGAGGTACGTAAAAACAGAAACATAGCATGTGAACACTTATGGGATACAGCTACACAGTGCTCTACTTACAGTTACAAACACTCGTAAGAACAAAAGGCCACTACCTAATAGATTAACATTTCACTTAAGAAATTACAAAAAGAAGAGCAAAATTAGTCCAAATAGAAAGAAGGGACTAATAAAGATTAGAGTGGCGATAAAAAAAAAAAAAAATGAAGAAAATAAACAAAAACGATACTGTTTCTTTTAAAAGGTCAATGAAATTGACAAACCTGTAGCTACAGTGATCATCTAGATCAATGGAATAGAATCGAGAGGCCAGAAATAAACTCTTAAATTTCTGGTCAATTCCAGGATGAGTCAGTGAGGGAGAGAATATTCTTTTCATGAAATGATGATGGGATAACTGGATATCCATAAGCAAAACAATGTCTTTGGGTTCTACCTCACACCACATAGAAAAATTAATTCAAAATGGGTCGAAGAGTTAAAATCCTAAAACTCTTAAAGGAAAACACAGGAGTAAATCTCTGTGACCTTGGATTAGGCCATGGTTTCTTAAATATGACATCTAAAGCACAAGCAAAAAAAGAAAAAAAAAAGATAAATTGTGCTTCATCAAAATAAAAGCTTTTTTTTTCAAAAAACATCATCAAAAAGGTTTCTCCTAGAGTGGGAGAAAATATTTGCACATCATGTATCTGATAAAGGAGTGGTTTCATAATAGAGAACTCTTAGAATTGAACAATAAAAAGATAAATAACAAACGGGCAAAGGATTTGGATAGACATTTCTTCAAAGAAAATACGCAAATATCCAATAATAACATGAAAAGTTACTCAGTATCATTAGTCATTAGGTGTGATGGTTAATGTTATGTGTCAACTTTGCTAGGCTATGATTCTCAGTGGTTTGGGAGGTGTTCTTCCATGATATAATCACCGTCCATTTTGTGTTCTGATGTGAGCACCCAATCAGTCAAAAGGGGAGTTTCTTGGGGTTGGTGATCTGCCTCCAGTAGTATATAAATGGATGTTCTGGCAAAGCTCACTCTCCCTCTCCCTCAACCCTCCCCTCTTCTTGTCACCTGACTTCCGGTTCTTGGGATATAAGCCTGCAGGAGTCTCAGACCTGCCAACTCACCTGCAGACTTGGATTAGCCAGTCCCCACAATCCCTTGAGTCATCGAGGGTCCCAGACTGCCACCTGACCTGCAGATTTTGGATTCCCTATTTTTTATAAACCCTAGGAACCAGCAGAGGTCTCCAGTCTGCTGCCAGACCCATGACTTTGGGGCTTGCCAGCCCCCACAATTGTGTGAGTCATTTCCTGGAAGTAAATCTCTCTATATACACTTATATATATGTTTCACTGGTTTTGCTCCTCTTAAAGAACCCGGACTAAGACATTAGAAAATGTAACCCAAAACAGTAAGATACCACTTCACATGAACCAAACTAAACCAAACCTGTTGCTGCCGAGTCAATTCTGACTCATAGAGGCCATACAGATCTGCCCCATAGGGTTCCTAAGGAGCGGCTGGTGGATTCAGACTGCCGACTTTCTGATTACCAGCCCAGCTCTCAACCACTGCACCACCAGGGATAAAATGAAGACAGGCAAAACAAGCATTGGTAAGGATATTGGGAAATGATAACTTCCACACTTGGTTGCTGCGATCGTGAAATGGAATAGGCACTTTAGAAAACAATTTAGTGGTTCCTCAAAATGTTAAATGCAGAATTACCGTGGACCCAGCACTTCTATGTATACAACCAAGGGAACTGAAACATATGTTCACACAAAAAAAAGTACATAAAAGCTTATAGCAGCATTATTTATAATCACCAAAATATGGAAATAACCCAAATTCCCATCAACTGATGACTGTATAAACAAAATGTGGTATACCCCTAAAATGGAATATTATTCAGCCATAAAAAAGAAAGAGCTACTGACATACACTACAACACAGATAAGCCTTGACAACATTATTCTAACAGAAGGCAGACGGAAATACCTTGTTGCTTTTTTGGGTGTCCAGTGATATAAAATTGGATAGTGGTGATTGTTGCACACGTCTTTAAGTATCATCAAACCTAAACTGCACACTTTAAACGGATGAATTTATGATATGTGAATTATATCCCATTAAAACAAAAGAAGTAGATCAGAGCAATGCTTGTGATAGCATGGAGTGGTGAGCTGAAATGAAGGAATAAAGCATAATCAGAATTAAAATAAAACAAAAGCAGGTATGGACCATAATGACAGTGTACTGTGACTACAGAGTTAAGATTTTACAGAGTACAAAGTCTTTGTGATGTTAGGATGAAGAACTTCTTAAAACACTAAAAGCAGAAAGCATTAGTCAAAAAAAAAATTTTTTTTTTTGGCACACTGGGGTGTACACCGGATACATTTTAACAGAGAAATACAGATTGGGAGAAGATGTTCCCAATATCTGAAAAGTGATGATAGAATAATATCTATAGTATGGAAGAATCTTCAGCAAATCCACAAAACAAATAAATAAACCCCAATTTTCTCCACTGGAGAAAAGATGTGGTGACCTGCTCCCGTAAAAATCACAGCCGAGGAAACTTTCTGGGGCAGTTCTTCTCCGTTCTGTAGGATTACTGTGAGTTGGAATCAACTCCGTGGCGTACAACAGAACACTGATACACCCTCCTTAACATAAAAAAGAAAAAATCTATTCCCTAATGGGATTACATCCACACGTATAGGGGTTAGGATTTATAAGACATATTTATGGGGAACACAATTCAATCCACAACAGGGAGGGAGGGTCTGAAGACATCCCTAATGCAACCTCAAGTCACCTAAGGTTTGGACTAATGGAATGAAGGAAACAGCATTCCTGGAAATGTTATTGCTGAGTCACGAAACATCAATAGTTTTACGGAACACTGGATGCAACGCACTCACTCCACACTTACCAACATGGTTAGGTCCCAAAGACCAGGTCGTTATGCGAAAAACCGGCATTATGCAGAAATGGGATGATGACTGACACATCAGATCACACAATATTTTGTGGGACACCTATGTCCCTCTGGGCCCAAGATGTGGAAAATGTAGGTAGGTGCTATATGCCCCACTGGTCATGAAAGGGTTACTGCTAGACATATGTCACTAATGCACACATAGTCGGAGAGTAGATTTTTTACTCTTGTCGTAAATGCAAAATGTCAAATGACAAGATAGTCGTAAGTGAGGAGTAGGTGGACAGAATATATGATTTTAGTGGTAAGATGGTGTCAAACTGTGAAATAACCTGAATAGCTGACTTAGGAGTCTATATTTTGTTCATTTGTTAGTGCTTGGGCAGCCAATGAATATTTATGATTGAGAGAGGACATGATCAGTGGTGGTTTTGCAAAGATGACACTCGCTATTAACTCATATTGTAGTCCACAAAGAACCAGATCCTGACTTAACACAGGAAACAGAGGGCACCTGGGAATCAGAGCAATGTAGGGAGTGTAATGAAAACTCCTGGTGAGAGACTGGAATTGAAGACTATAGACAGGAAGGAGGAAACCTACCAGGAAAAAGTGAACCATTAAATGAGTGTGTAAGGTCACACACTCTCACATGCACAAGCTCACACAAAGTATAATGCCAGATTTACCAAAAAAATACAAATGTATTTACTCACCATAAGACAATCTTGGTAATTTAGTGGAAATATCTTAAATAGCTCACCTCTACTTCAGACTTCCTTTAAAAAGAAAAGAATAACTCAGGCCTTATCCTATAAGTTTTTGCTGTAGTTTAGAGCTAATTGGGAACCTCAATGATGCAATAAACCACAATGTCATATACTAAATTTATCGGATATGTTTTTTCTTGCTTAGTCAAGTATCAGATATCACATTCTCGTATCATTGCAATGTATCTGTTTTCCCGACTTTCCCTCATCCTCTCCCTACCCCACCCTGCAGAAAAAAATCAGTCTTTTGTTTTCTGGGTTGCTAGTCCATTTCAGTCACATAAAAAGTTTTCTGTAACTCAAATTAACCTCGTTTAGTAGGCCAAAAAAAAAATTTTTTTTTTTAGTAGGCCGAGGCTTTAAGTCAGGTATCAATTCTGAATTAAAGTACAAAAGATCAATATTAAATGCTTTCAATATACTGAGGTTTCTAATACGTGCTTCGGGGAAATAAAGTTAACTGGGATGATCCATAAAGTCCTTACATATGCTGATGGTTAACTTTGATTTGCTCTTCAAGAGGCACCTAAGAAACCCTCTGTTAATGTCCAGGGATTCCAGAGCCTTGAAGCGCAAAGAAGTTTAATGTACCAACTAGAAGCTGCGTTCCTTACCAGTCTGCAGGGAAATCACTGCCGGATAAAAGGCAATATTTCCTTCATATTTACTAAGAGACTGTGATAAAGGTCTTTGCTCTGAGAAATGAAAATAGATACCACATTATTAAAAATGTTAGACTCGAGAAGCTTGCACTCATTCTTTTACCAAGGAGGTAAAAATGCATTTCCAAAGCACTCTTTGTAACACAAAATGCATACAACCGGAACACCACACGTCACTCCTTGGCAACTGAGGTTTAGGAAAATCGCCTGGTACCATGCAGATGTGAGACTAGTATCAAAAACGGGAGGGGAAAAGGGGGGCTTGGAAAATGAGGTGCAGATGTGAAGAATATTGGGCAATTTTAAGGTCTTTCCAACTAAATGTAATTTATTTCCCACTGTAGTAGTTGTTAGTTGCTGTCTAGTCAAGATTCCGAATCATGGTGACCCCACGTATGCAAAGCAGAACTGGTCCATTGGGTCTTCAAGGCTGTGACCTCTCAGAAGCAGATTGTCGGGCTCGTCTTCCAAGGCACCTCTGGGTGTGTTCAAATGGGCATTTTCTGACCAGTAGTCTAGTGCTTACCATTTGTGCCACTCAGGGAGACTCCCTGTTTGCTATCATCGTTATTTTTTTGGTTGGATGTCTAAGATCGCCAAAGTGTCAGAAGAGTCAGAAGGGTTCTTTAAGCAGGCAAAACAGAAAGAAAGCAGCCCTAACAGAACTGGAGAAACTATTTAGAAAAGAGGAAACTGAGATAGTCTAAAAGTTTAAGTGATTATTTCAATCTACATGTAAATGAGACGAGAGTCACCGGTTGTCATCGATTGAATAATGTCCCCCCAAAATGTATGTCAACTTGGCTAGACCATGGTTCCCAGTATTGTGTGATTGTCCACCATTTTCTCATCTGATGTGATTTTCCTACATGTTGTAAATCCTACCTCTATGATGTTAATGAGGCACACAATTAGTGGCAGTTATGTTAATGAGGCAGGACTCAATCTACAAGATTAGGTTGTGTCTTAAGTCAAACCCTTTTGAGATATAAAAGAGAGAAGAGAACAGAGAGAGAGAGGAACCTCATACCACCATGAAACAAGAGCTAGAGGAGCACAGCACAGCTTTTGGACCTGGGGTCCCTGAGAAGCTACTTGACCAGGCAGGATTGGTGGCAAGCACCTTCCCCTATAGCCAACAGAGAGAGAAAGCCTTCCCCTGGAGCTGGTGCCCTGAATTCTGCCTCTGGCCTACTAGACATTGAGAGAATAAATTTCTGTTTGTTAAAGTCATCCACTGTGGTATTTCCGTTACAGCAGCACTACATAACTAAGAACCCGTGCGGCTTTTTAAAAATTACAGATGTTTATCCTAGCTCTACCTTATCAGAAGGTTTGGGGTCACTGACCACCTAATTAAGGGAAAAAAAAAAATTCTAAAGTATTTCTGATACGCAGTCCGGTATTAGAATCTCTGGACTAGGACATCAATTTACTAATTTATTCATTCATCTCTTTATTCAGCAAATATATATTGTCTGCTTACCAGGCACTGTTCTCTGTACTTCAGAATCATTAGTGAATAAAGCATAGATCACTGTTCTACCTGGGAGGGGCAGGCAATAAATAATAACCATATTAAACGGTTATATTGTATAAAATGCTAGAAGCTAATGAATGCTGTGGGAATAAAAGAAAAACAAGCATTGAAAGAGCAATGAGGCTGGAAGGGAAGACCACAGTAGTATCATGGTAGGCTTCACTGAGGAGGTGAACCTCAGTTATTTTTAAAGGGGCACTCTAGCTGCTATCTTGAGACTAAATCAAAAGAGTCAAAGGCTGAAAGAAAGAAGCTATTGCATTAACCCAGGCAGGAGATGATAGAACTATGCATACCATTAAGATCCTTGGGTTCAGCCACTAACTGAAGGTTGTTGGTTCGAATCCACCCAGAGATGCCACCAAAAAAAGGCCTGGTGATCTAGTTCTGTAAGATTACAGCCACTGATACCCCTGTGAAGCACATTCTACTCTGACACACATGGGGTCATCATGAGTTGGAATCAACTGGATAGCAAGGGATTTTTTTTTTTTTTTTTAATGCATTTCACTTAAAGGCAGGGAGTTAAATATACTGATGGATTGGATTTCCTGAGTTCTGTCCCATACACAGGATATACCAGAAGGAAAACAAGATAAGTGATGTTTAAGCGCAGGGTTTGCAAAAATGAAATGCCCAGGAAAACAGGATCATTCGTGAACACATTCTGAGAAATATAGCTCGAGTAATAGGGTCTCCTGTACATCAGAACAGTCCGTGCATTTTCAGGAAGATTTATTCACTATTTTTGTACATTGATGTTGCTAAGTGCCAACTTACAATTTCCTAAACCTGTTGTCTGAAGGATATGTCCCTTACTTTTATAATTAGTGAGTTCTTTCTGCATTGAATAACAGATTTTGAACTTATGCCAAAAAGTACATAAAATTTGGAGGGAGGGAACCAATTCCACTTCATACATTTCATTCTGTATTCAAGTTAAGTGCCTAGAGAAGAACACCACTTGAGAGCCTGATTAATAACCCTGAATTACCATAAAAACAATGCTGGAGTGGTTTTCAGTTATAAGCAACATGTCTGGATCTGGTGTTTGAACACTGGAAAGAACTTTAAAATTAACTGTCCAGTAATGAATGATAGCTGTTTGCTTTTCCAGACACTGGTTAATAAGTTATATTAAAATTATTTATTACTTTTGGACTGATTTCAAAGGATACATTTTAAATTTGATAAAACATTTAGCAAAACAAAATAACAAATTAGATTGTTGTTTTAACTTGGCAATCAGAACATCTGGGTTGAAGACCTAGTTTAACAAATCTTTTAGTCTTACTGGCCCCAAACTTTTAAATCTCTCAAACGTGGTTAAAAATTTACAGGGTCTCGGGAATGAATGAACGACATTGCCTGTGCTGGACAGAATAATGCCCTATCCAAAGACGTCCACGCCCTCACACAAAATCCATAGATATGCTACTTACACGGCAAAAGGGACTTTAAAGATGTGATTAAATTAATGATCTGAGATGGGGAGATTAGCGTGGATTATCTGGGAAAGTCCAGTGTAATCCATCTCAAGGAGGGTCTTTATAAATGAAAGAGTCAAGCAAGACAATCAGAGTCAGAGGGAGATTCAAAAATGCTACACTGCCAGCTTTGAACGTGGAAGAAGGAGCCACAAGCCAAGAAATGCTGGTGGCCTGCAGACACTGAAAAAGACAAGGAAACAAATTCTCCCCTAGAGTCTACGGAAGGAACATGGCCCTGCTAACACCTTGATTTTAGCTCAGTGAGACCTGCGTCAGACGGCTGACCTCCAAAAGTGTAATATACTAAATCCATGTTGTTTTAAGCCACTGTGTTTGCGGTAATTTGTTACAGCAGGAAAAAGAAACTAATACACCATCCTATCTTTCTCACAGTAATTCCAAAAGAAAAGCAGAATCGCAATAACCGTCTCCACTGCATCAACTGTTCCATCACCTCCTGTGTAGAATATTACAACAGCCTCTGTCTTTGACTTTCAGTCCGTCCACTGTCTGTCTACTGTACTAACAGTATACACCACACCGCATCTCCCAGGGCAAATGTTACCTCTTCCATGCAGTCTTCACAAATTATCCCTAACTGGGACTGGCCGCTTTCTCCTCTCCAAATACTATTCAATTAAGCCATACTACTCACTATACTAAAGAGGAAAACTCAAGTGCAACGCCAGATCTTCTGTGATTTCTCCCATTGTTTGTATTAAGCTTCACAAGGTGTCTTTCAGTGATTGAGAGAAACATGGTTTAATTTTAGCGATGTGTGGGCTATTTTATGTGTTGATCTGTTATACTCGTTCTTCAGTAACTATTTTTCCCAGTAAGTAACTGATTATATCAACACCATCTATTTCATATTCTCAAAGAGTTGATCGATTTATCATATAGTATTAGTTTCTCTTTTTGTCCAAAAAACTGTCTCTCACTGATCTGTATTATCAATTGTATGCCAGGGCCATGCTGTTTCAATTACTATCATGTTTTAAAATGCTCTGATATTCACTAAGGTAAATAAATGCCCTTATCACTTTGTTTTTCAAAAATACTTCAGTTATTCATTATCTGTTCATTATTCTGGATGAAGTTCACAATTTTTTAGTGAAAAATACTCTTGGAATTTTAATTTTAATTATATTAAACTGTGAATTCACTTATAAAGAAAAAAATACCTCATCTTTTTTTTTTTTTTTACAGCATCATGGTACACTTGTATTTAATCAAGTCTTACATTTCTTTTTTAATATTAATTTTCTTCATGTTGGTCTCTCACTTTTGCTATCATGTTTTGAATAGATATTTGAAATATCAGAAAACTACAGACCATGGGCCAAATCTAGCCTGCCATCAGTTTTATAAATAAAGTTTTAATGGAACAAAATCATGCTCATTCATTTAAATATTGTCTATGGCTGCTTTCACACTACAAGTATAGAACTGAATGGATGTGATACAGACCATAGGAACCAGGCAAAGCCATAAACTATTTACTGTATGGTAATTCACAATAAACATTTGCCAAACTCTGTTCTAAATAGTTATTACCAATGTAAAAAAAAAAAAGTTTTTTTTCCCTATAATCAGCTACTCTATATAATTTTTCCAATAATTTTATAAACCTTCAGTTTATTTTCTTCAGTCGCAGTCATGAAATAGAGGTCCTACTGCAGTTCAGCAGGGATTCCAGACTAAGACTGACTATGAAGAAAAGCCTGGTTATCTACTTCTAAAAATCGGCCAGTGGAAAACCTTCGGATCACAGTGGCCGGGTCCACAACTGAGAATGAGAATGGCACAGAACTGGGTAGCGTACCATTCTGCTCCATTGTGCGTGGAGTCACTATGAGTTGGGGGCCAACTCGATGGCATCTAACAAGACAGCTAGCTCAAACCCAGGATGGACATGGACGTGAGCAAGAAATAAAGTTATTGTAAGCCATTACGATCATTCTGAATCTACTTGTTATTGCAACATTATTTACCCTAAATTGACTCCATACCTTGGTTTATGTATGTTATGGTTTTCCCTCAGGGTGAAATAATCTCACATGTCAGAGCCAGTGAAAATGACTGTTCTGTACTTGGATGGCTGATTTTTGGGCTCTAAAAGGAGCCCTGGTGGCACAGTGGTTAAAGCACTCAGCTGCTAACTGAGAGCTCAGTGGTGTGAACCCACCACCTGCTCCGTAGGAGAAAGAAGTGGCAGTCGGCTTCCGTAAAGATTTACGACCTTGAAAATCCTATGGGGCAGTTCTATATAGAGAGTCGCTATGAGTTGGGATCAACTCAGTAGCAGTGGGTTTCGGTTTTTTAAATAAAGCCCATAAGGGTGAAGAATGGATGCTGCCCAGAAGTATTGGGGGAGGAAAAAAAAAAACAACTTTACAATACCATAAATACTTTTCTAATAACAGTAATCTATTGCCCATCCTAATTAGAAAACATATTCTTATACTTTAATAAAATGCTGCATTGAACAAAAAAAGCAATAGCCTTTTGACTTCTGTAGTCTCAGGGTTTTTTTTTTAGTCTCAAACAAAGACGCCACCATCTATCTGCACATTACTGACTGCAGGAAACGGCTTTCAAAAACAGATTTACCACATTCCAGCCTCAGATACAGCACGCCCGAACAATCCAAACCAATTTTATGGACGCTAACCTCATAATATGAGAATGCAGAAAAAAATTCTGGAAGCTACATCGTTCTTCCGCTTCCATTAGAAGAGAGTATCATAGGAGCCAAGTAACCTGCCAGATGAAGTCCTGAGAACTTTTCATTCAAATTTCCTCATTTGAAGCGGAATAAACAATGTGGACCCAGAGCAATTCACACTCAAAGAGTATAGGAACTAAAATTAAACAAAACTTATTTAAATCTTTACTGGTAGGGGCTTAAATATAAAGTCCAAAAGGATTTATTTCATCTCCTAGCAAAGAGTTTAAAAATCTTTCTGCATTGCTCTTGTTCTAACTATTGCATATTTTTGTATTTTCTGGATGACTGTCTGTGAAATCCATGCTGTCTGCTGCTGCCTTAGTTATCCTGTGCTGCTAGAACAGAAATACTACAAGCAGGTGGTTTCAATGAACAGAAATTAATTCTCTCACAGTTTTGGAAGCTAGAAGTTGGAATTCAGGGTGCCGGCTTGAAGGCAAAGCTTTCTTTCTCTGTTGGTTCTGGAGGAAGGTCTTTGTCTCTTCTGCTTCTGCTTCCTGGTTCACTGGCGATCTCCGTGTGGCTTGGCATCTCTCTTCCTCCATCTCTACATTGCTTCCTTATCTAATCTCTTTAATGTCTCAAAAGAGATTGACTCAAAATACTTCCTACATTAATCCTGCCTCATTAATATAACAAAGACAACCACAGGATTATAACCACAGGCATACAGGTTAGGATTTACAACACATATTTTGGGGGGAGATAACTCAATCCATAACAGCTACTAATCCCCAAACTCTCACCCTGGCCAACTGGCTGTGTCCCCTTAATCTCCTCTTTTTCTTTTGTTTCTTTTCTTCCTAAGTCAATCTTAACTCTTCCAATGCAAATCCCAAGCCCTCGTTCTTAGAGGTCTGTGCGTCCACTACCAACACCTGCACTGTTAATCACAGCTACTGAGCTCACAAAAGCAAGCCTCTCTTTACCCGTTGCCATTACGTAGGTTCTGATTCATGGAGAACCCATGTGTGTGAAAGTAGAATTGTGCTCCTCAGCGGTTTTGATGTCTGATTTCAGGAGTAGATTGCCAGGCCTTTGATCCGAGGTGCCTCTGAATGGGCTGGAACCTCCAACCTTTTGGTTAGCAGCTGATTGGATTAACCATTTGTACCACGCAGGAACTCAGCCCTTAAGAGGGTAGAAAAGTAAAAGAGGTAAGCGGAAAAGGCCATTTCTTTTTCTTGGAGTGTAGTTAGGAGAACTTCATTTTAGTACTCACATTCAGAAAATTAATTCCTATTACACATTGAGGAGCCCTGGTAGTTCAACAGTTAAGTGCTCAGCTGCTAACTGAAAGGTCACCTGTTCAGTCCCCGTGGATGAAATGACATAGCAATCCACTCCAGCAAAGATCACAGCCTAGGAAACTGTCATGGATTGAACTGTCTCCCCCCAAAATATCTGTCAACTTGGCTAGGTCATCATTCTCAGTAATGTCCAACTGTCCACCATTTTATCACCTGATGTGATTTCCCTGTGTGGTGTAAGTCCTGTCACTATGATGCAATAAGATGGATTGGCAGCAGTTGTACTGATGACATCTACAAGATTAGATAGTGTCTTACGCCAGTCACTTTTGAGATATAAAAGAAGTGAGCAGAGAGACATGGGACCTCGTACCACCAAGAAAATGCTGGGAGCAGGAAGTGTCCTTGCACTGAGGTGCTCCCAGACCAGGGGAAGACTGATGATGAGGACCTTCCTCCAGAACCGACAGAGAGAGAAAGCCTTCGCCTAGATCCAGCAATCTGAATTCGAGTTTCCAGCCTACTGGACTGTGAAAAAATAAACTTCTCTTTGTTAAAGCCATCCCTTTGTGGTATTTCTGTTATAGCAGCACTAGGTGACTAAGAAACCCATAGAGCAGTTCTAGTCTGTCCTATAGGGTTGCTATGAATCAGAATTGACATGACAGCACACAACAACATCGCACGTTCATTCACTCACGAATTAAAAAACACTGTTACGCATTTAACTACATACCAGGCACCTAAGTGCCAAGGAAATAGGAATAAAAAGACCAAAAGTTTCCTGCAAATTCTGGCCTTTGAACCTCCCTGCCTCCCATGAATAAAACAAATGGGCATGTATCCTTCCTGATGAGCATTACTTAAAACCAAAACCAAACCGGCTGCACTAAGTCAATCCCAACTCATAGCGACCCCATAGGACGGAGTAGAACTGCCCCATAGGGTTTCCGAGGAGTGGCTGGTAGATTTGAACTGCTGACCTTTCGGTTAGCAGCCTGAGCTCTTAACCACTGTGCCACCAGGGCTCTCAGTGTTACTTAATGAGTCAAATTAAAACCTCCAGTTCAGGAAGAATAAACCATAATGATTAAATTAGATCATTTTCTTTAGAAAAGGCCCCTTCCCTCCCTGAATGAGAAGCCGTGACACCTAAGTGTGTTTCCTCCTGAGCTTCTGTGTTCCTGAGGGTACATCTACAGAGCCCCAAGCTCACTGGGTGAAAAGACACTTTCTATCAAGTACTGACTTGCTTTGGCTGAACAGCGTTAACTGATAGGCTTCTTGTTTTCGCAGACAAAGGCTCAGTCCGTTCCTCCGTAAAATCGGAGCCAATGAAGAAGAAATAAAGTGTATTTTTCCGGAATATCATTTCCTTAATTAATGTCACTATATCCTGACTTGAAGTCCTGATAACGTAAGCTAATGTAATATCATGGCAAAGTTTCTTTTGGGAGGAGGAATTTCATATTTCAAAACCTTTCCTATATTAAGAAGCAGGTACTTGACAAGGAATTCTTATACATTTTCTTCAATATCTTTGGAAAATTTACACGTCAAAATTTAATCAATTTTTAAGCCTAATTTTATCACACCTCTCACAGCATTAGATTATATTAGATTATTTAATTAATTTTTTTTTCTCTAAGTCACAATAAACTGTACAAATAGTTCAGTTTTGACTATTGTGGTGCTAACCACGAGAGCTTCCTTTCATTATTTTCCATTTAAAAATAAAAATGCAATACCTCATCGTTGGTTCAAGACTTTAAAATGTGACCCTAACAGACCTGGGCCTTTACTTCATGTAATATATTTCTAACTAAAGAACTCCCTGAAAAATTATCAACAAATTATAAGACATGAAATGAACATAAACTTTTATTATCTAAATAAATGGTAATTTCATTACAAATTGCAAATGTAGACTCAATCCCAAGAGTATTTCATCATCAAGCCAATTTTTTAAGCTAATACAACTTTACATAAATGTAGGGGAACAATGGACATTGGTGTTCCAAACTCAAGATGTTCTAGAAGGAATTATCTAAACCCTTCCCTACATCCTGAAAGGTTATTTTGCAGACAGTATAAAACGAAAATATCACGATTAAAATTCAAATTATTTCATAATTGTGTAAGAATATGTATCAGCAAATATCACGACTTTGAATTTTAAAACTTGTATTTGCCTTATTCATTAAAAATAGTAATCTGGTAGCAGTCAAGAGAAAGACAGCAACCTTTTAATAATTTTTTAAAAGTATAGTCAAATTACTACCTCATGAAAATTGAAGTTTTAATGAAAAATTTTGGAATGACTTCACTGTACGTGAATGGTTTTAATGTTATGATAATACATTAATCTAAGAGCTGCTCAACTAATCATCTAGAGATAATACTATGATAATATATCTTAAAAACGTCTTAATAACACAACATGTATAATAACCAATTAAGAGTTTTCTACCTTTATTTGATAGGGTATAAAAACGTAAAACCTTTTGTTAAGTTGATTACAACTCATGGTATTAAGTTGATTACAACTCATGGTGATCCCATGTCTTACAGTATACAGTAGAATTCTAACATGTGAAAATTTATTTTATAGGCTGATAGTAGGACCTTTGGTTTGCGCTTGTGTACTGACTTAAAGTTTGGTGGTTCAAACCTACCCCACAGCATGGTGATCTGCTTCAGTAAAGTAGTTCTACTTTGTAATAAATGGGGTCATCGTGAGTCAGAATTGACTTAACAGCTTAACAGCTACTAGTTTTTTCACTTTGCGGCTGACAGCAAAATAAAGGCTATTTTGGAGAAATTTCTTTAGAGATTCTTAGAAGCCAGACTGACTTTCCTCACCTTTGTAGTTCCTGTTACCTGCATGCTTGCCACACACAGCACAGCCATTGCCAAACGTCTAACTGAACTGAAATGAATTACTCACTGGATCTCCTAAGTGGATAAAAATGTGTCAGAATTTTTATTTGTCATTAAATGTACATTGGGGATTCACATGCAGTCGAAACTTATTTTTACATAATATCATTTATAATCAAAGAATTGTTTGGTCAACATGTAATTAAATTATAGCATCACAGCAATGCTATGGCAGTGAAAGGAAAAATACTTTGCACAGTTAGGTTAGAGAATTAATTTCAGTTCCCATTGGAAAACTTTAGCTTTTTAAATTTAAATTGCTAGATACAACCAAAATGTCAAGGGATTTGGTTTCTTGATTTGGAGGTTTAGGATCATGGTTTCATGGGACAACCCAGCTAATTGGCCTAATAACATGTTTAGTGCTTCTGTACTATCTCCTACTTCATGGTGTATTGCCTGGGGTCTTAAAAGCTGGCAAGTGGCCATCCAAGGCACAACAATTGTTCTCTATTTGTCTGGAGAAAGAGAGAAAGAAGAAGGTATCAGGAATAGAAAGAGGACATAGAATGTCTTGATAACTGCCACCACGATCAACTGCCTCCTTTGACATGAAACCAGAGAAACTGGCTGGTGCCCAGCTACCACTACTGAACATTTTGATCAAAGATTCTATAGAAGAATCCTGATCCAAAGGTGAAAAACGAAGAACAGAGTTTCAAATTCTCATGTACTCCAGACCTCCCGGAATTATAAAGGTTGGATAAACTCCTGAAACTACTGCCCTTAGACAATCTTTAAATCTTAAACAAAAATAACCCCTGAAGTCTTCTTAAAACCAAATAATAATTTAGCTTAACTAGTAAAAAATGTTTGCCTTGAGTATTATACTCTTTTAAGAACTATCTATATGGGATCTAGTTGACAACAGCAACTTGAAAGATTAGATTGGAAATTAGGGGGCAAGTAAGTTTGTGTTAATGAGGAAGGAACAACTCAGAAAAGGAGAGTGAGAATGGCTGCACAACTAGAAGGATGGAATTGATGTCACTAAATGGTGCCTTGTACATGTACAAACTCTTGAACTGGTGCATGTTTTGTTGTGTATATTCTCAACAACACAAAATTTTTAACTGTTAGAAATATTTTTTAAAAAAAAATGAAGATCAACATGGAGAGCAAATAAAATTTCTTGTAGCCTGTATCAGACAACACTATAAACTACAGTTTGAATGACAATGTGAAAACACTGATTTTCAACCATAAGCGTAGGGCTCTGAGGACTCACCTGGGAAGTCATTTCTCAATTATCTTGTTGTTGTTGTTGTTCATAGCTGTCAAGGTGGCAATCCCACGTACAACAGAACAAGCTGTGGCCTGGTCCTGTGACAGCTTCACGATCATCGGAATGTTCAAGTCCATCGTTGTGGCAACTATATATTGTGAATGTCTTCCAATCCAGAGGGCTCATCTTTGAACGCTGTATCGGATTGAATTTTGTTGTGATCCATAGGGTTTTCAATGTCCAATTTTCAGACGTAGACTGCCAGGCCTATCATCCTACTTTACCTTAGTCTGGAAACTCCTCTGAAACCTATCTACAATGGGTGACCCTGCTGGTATTTGAAATACCAGTGGCATAGCTTTCAGCATCACAACAACATGCAAGCCACCACAGTATGACAGACAGACGGATAGTGGTTAATTATCTTATTGGTAAATATATAAACACTTGACAACACCTTCTATTAGTGAGCTTTTGAAGAAAATGGCATTCTCATAAATTGTTGAAGTACTACTACAGGGGAGGAATGTGTGTTATATAACAATTTTTTGCATTTATCATTTGACTCTGCAATACTTCTTCGAGGAATCTAACTTCAAGATACAGCTTCACATATACACCATTGTTTGTATTTGCAAAAGCCTGGGAAGAATGCAAATGTCTATGAATATGAGTGTCTCAGTCATCCAGCACTGCTTTAACAGAAATACCACAAGTAGATGGCTTTAACAAAGACAAATTCATTCTCTCACAGTCTAGGAGGCTAGAAGCCCAAATTAAGGGCGCCAGTCCCAGGGGAAGGCTTTCTCTCTCTCTCAACTCTGGAGGAAGGTCCATGTCATCAATCTTTTCCTCGTCTAGGAGCTTTTCAGCCCAGGGGCCCCAGGTCCAAGGCACACGGTCTGCTCCCAATGCTGCTTTCTTGGTAGTATGTGGTCCATGTCTCTCTGCTCGCTTCTCTCTTTTATATTTCAAAGGAGACTGGCTTAAAACACAAACCAATCTCGTAGATTTTGTCCTGCCTCATTAACATAGCTGCCTCTAATCCCACCTCATTAACATCATAGAAGTGGGATTTAGAACATACAGTAAAATCACATCAGATGTCAAAATGGTGGACAATCACACAATACTGGGAATCATGGCCTAGCAAAGTTGACACACGTTTTCGCGGGACACTATTCAATCCGTAACGAAAGGGCTCACTGAACAAAGGGATACTGCATGGTTGAAACTTCCAAGAGATGTGCAGCAAGATTGTATCCTTTTACCTTATTTATTCAATCCGTATGCTGAAGAAAATGATCCAACAAGCCAGACTATATGAGGAAAAGTGCAGCATCAGGAATGAAGAAACACTTATTAACAATCTGCAATATGCAAATGGAACAACCTTTCTTGCCAAAATGAAGACAACTTGAACCACTTAATGATGAAGGTCAAAGACCCTCAGTATGGATTACACCTGAACATGAAGAAAACAAAAATCCTACAACTGGACCGATAAACAACATCTCAATAGATGGAGAAAAAACCTGAAGTTGTAAACAATTTCATGCTATTTGGATCAACAATAAATGTCTATGGAAGCAGCTGTCAAGAAATCAAATGACTTACTGCATTGGTCAAAGACGCTGCAAAAGACTTCTTAAAAGTTTCAAAAACAAAAGATGTCACTTTGATGACTAAGGTGTATCTGACCCAAGTGATGTCTTTTCAGTCGCTTCCTACGTGTCAGCACGTGGAAGCTGGACAGTGAAATGGAAGACAGAAGAAGTGATGTGTTTGAACTGTAGTGCTGGCTAAGAATACTGAATATACTGTACACATCCAGAAGAATGGACAAATTACTCATAGAAGAAATACAAGCAGAATGTTCCTTACAAAGAGGATGGAGAGGCTTTGGCTTACTTTCTCTGGACATGTCATCTGGAAAGACCAATCTCTAGTAAACGGCATCATACTTGGAAAAGTAGATGGTCAGCAAAAAAGAGGGAAACTCAGTGAAATGGACTGATACAATATTGAAAACAAAGGACTCAAACATATCAAAGATCATGGAGCTGACACATGACTGGGCAACATTTCATACTGTTATACATGAAAAAAACCAAAGAAACCAAATCCGTTGCCGTCAAGTCGATTCGGACTCATAGTGACCCTATAGGACAGAGTAGAGCTGCCCTATAAGGTTTCCAAGTAGCCCCTGGTGGATTCAAACTTCTGACCCTTTGGTTAGCAGCCATACCAATTAACCACTACGCTACCACGGTTTCCGTTACACGTGAAGTTGTCATGAACTGGAGGTATGGTACGTTCATGCAGTATAATACTATACAGTCATCAATATGAGCGAGAGAGGTATTAGCATGTCCATATGGACTCAATTTTAGGACCTATTTTAAGAAGCAGAAGAATATATATAGTATGATAATTTTGTGTCAGGAAAAGAAGAAATTATATTTTTTAAAAGAAGAATTATAAATACGAATTAGAAAATAATTAAAAGCATTACCAATATGTGGGAGAAAATGTCAGGGATGAGTGAATAGGGATTAAAATGAGAATTCTCTGAATATTCCTTTTCATACAGCTTTAATTTAGTACAGTGTAAATGTTTACATATTCAAAAATAAAATCAAATTAAAAGGAAAATTTAAAACCCAAATGTTAAAAACTTAAATAATTTAAGGCAATTATATATTAAATTAAGGAGTCCTGGTAGCACAGTGGTTTTGCACTGGGCTGTTAACTGAAAGCTCAGAGGTTTGAACCCACCAAGTAATCCAGGGAAGAAAGATGCGGCAATCTGCTTCCATAAAGATTGCAGCCTAAGAAACCCTATGGGCAGTTCTACCTTGTCCTATAAAGTCACTATGAGTAGGAATTGACTTGACAGCAACGAGTTTGGTGTACATAAATACGCATATATATAAAACAAAACAACATTGCCATCGAATGGATTCCAACTCACAGCAACCCTACAGGACAGATGAGAACTGCCCCCCAGGGTTTCCAGGGGGCAGATGGTGGATTCAAACTGCCAAACTTTGGGTTAGCGGTCACACCTCTTACCCACTGAGCCACCAGGGTTCCACATATATGTATATGTATATGTGTGTGTGTATACATATATAGATATACACACACACAAAAAAAAACCAAACCCACTGCCATTGAGTCAATTCCAACTCACAGCAACCCTACAGAACATAGAACTGCCCCATGTGGTTTCCAAGGAGCACCTGGTAGATTCGAACTGCTGACCTGCTATTAGCTATGGCTGCTAACCAAATATATATATTTATATATATAAACTATATATATACATACATATATATGAAATTGATAATACAACTATAGAAAGAAAGTTAACTATTTCAAAAAATTTGAAAATTGTACTGATACATACTTTTCGGGAGCCCTGGTGAAATAGTGGTGAAGAGCTTGGCTACTGATCAAAACAGCACCAGTTGGAATCCACCACCACTCCTTGGAAACCTCATGGGGCAGTTCTTCTCTTTCCTATAGGGCTGCTATGAATCAGGATCGAACCAAGGACAACGGGGTTTTGTTGTTGTTGTTAATACATATACTTCTCTAATTAATTATAATCCAAAACCAAAAATAAACAATAAATAAATCTTCAATCGATACTTCTTTGCTGACAATATTTTGGTATTATAATTTTGAAAATACATAACGCATAAATAGGATTAACAATAAGTAAACATGACAAACATGACAGAGATAAGTAAACAAAAAAACAAACCCACTGCCATCAAGTCAATTCCGACTCATAGCAACCCTATAGGACAGAGTAGAACTGTCCTCTAGAGCATCCAAGGCTGTCATCTTTATGTAAGCTGACTGCCACATCTTTCTCCTCCAGAGCAGCTGGTGGGTTTAAACTGTCGACCTTTCAGTTAGCAGCCGAACACTTACCCACTGAGCCATCCAAAATTTCACTGAAGAAAAAGAACAATACAAAAGAAAAACCAATAAGTCAAGGCAAGAAACCTTAATGCAAAGCTTGAATAAAAACTCTTTCTATAAAGCCATGACAATTTAAGAATACATTTTCTTGATCTATCCAGTAAATGGCCTTAGATGTTTTTGGTTTCTAAATACCCAATTAAAAAAAAGCAACCTGACTCCTTGGAGAAATGGCAGATGACGTTTCCAGAATCAGCAAAGAGGGTACAAGGGTGAAGTTGAGGTATCAGTTGTCAGAATGAAAGGCATTATCAACCCAAAGACTAAAGGGTGAAGATCAACAAGAGACACTAATCAAATTTGGCATTATTTGCTCATCAAAGATAACAGTGACTGTAATTCAGTGTACAGCATTGCATAAATATGCAACTGTGTGTACAGAACGATCATCAAAAAATTAAACAGACCAAAAAATCTTGATTTCTGCCACTGGATTGGATTATTGCACCACTCTTACTTTGAATATTAGTAATCCAAGAGACAAAATTAAGCATTGGCCTCAACTTTTTAAGAGAAACTGTAGTGGGTGTCTAGTTGAGGAAGAAAACATATTGGAGATACACAAGGTTCCAGTAATTGACAGAATACCAGTTGAGATGTTATAACACATGGAAGCAGCACTGGAAGTACTCACTCATCCATGCCAAGAAATGTGAAGACAGCTCCCTGGCCAAACGACTGGGAGAGATCCAATAACTGTGCCCATTCCAAAGAAAGGTGATCCAAAAAAAAGTAGGAATTATCGAACAATATCATTAATGTCACATGCAAGTAAAATTTTGCTGAAGATAATTCAAAAATGTTTGCAGTAGTACATTAACAGGGAACTGCCAGAAGTTCAAGCTGGATTCAGAAGAGGATGTGAAACGAGGGATATCACTGCTGATGTCAGACGGACCTTGGCTGAAAGTAGAGAATACCAGAAAGATGTTTACCTCTGTTGTATTGACTGTGCAAAGGCATTTGTCTGTGTGGATCGTAACAAATTATGGATAACATTTTCAAGAATGGGAATTCCGGAACACTTAATTGTGCTAATAAGGAACCTGTACATAGATGAAGAGGTAGTCATTAGAACAAACCAAGGGGACACTTCCTGGTTTAGGGTCAGGAACAGTACGCATCAGGGTTGTATCTTCTCATCACACTGATTCAATCTGTATGCTGGGCAAATAATAAGGGAAAATGGACTATATGACAAAGAATCTAGCATCAGGATTGGAGGAAGACTTAATAACAACCTGTGATAGGCGGATGACACAACCTTGCTTGCTGAAAGTGAAGAGGACTTGAAGCACTTACTGATGAAGATCAAAGACTACAGTTTTCAGTATGGATTACACTTCAACACATACACACACACACACAAAAATCCTCACAACTGGACCAATAAGAAATATCATGATAAAAGGAGAAAATATTGAAGTTGTCAAGGATTTCATTTTACTTCAATCCATAATCAACATCCCTGGAAATAGCAGTCAAGATATCAACTAATGTATTACACTGGGCAAACCTGCTACAAAAGACCTCTTTAAAGTGTTAAAAGGCAAAGACGTCTCTTTGAGAACTACGATGAGCCTGACCCAAGTAACGGTATTTTCAATCCCTCGTACATACATGAAAGCTGGGCAATTAATAAGGAAGATCAAAAAAGAACTGATACTTTTGAATTATAATGTTGGTGGAAAATAGTGAATATATCATCAACTGCCAGAGGAACAAACAAATCTGTCTTGGAAGTAGTATAGGCAGAATGCTCCTTAGAAGTGAGGATGGTGAGACTTCAACTCATGTACTTTGGACATGTTACCAGGAGGGACCAGTCCCTACAGAGGGACATCATGCTTGATAAATTAGAAGATCAGAGAAAAGGAGGAAGACCCTCACGGAGACAGACTGACACAGTGGCTGCAACAATGGTCTCCAACATAGCAAAGATTGTGAGGATGGCACAGAACCAGCCCGTGTTTCATTCTGTTCTATGCAGGGTTGCTATGAGTTGGAAATGACCTCATGGCACTTAACAACAACAAAAAATGATCATTAATAAACACAATAGAAAAAAATCACCATTTATCAGCTTCAACAAAGTAACTGATTCAGAAGTATCATCAATAAATTCTAAAGCCATTAGGTGAAATATTGTGGGGAAGGGTATATTTTTATGGTGTCAAGTATATTTGTGTGTGTATGTGTACATACATATAATTACATACATATAAAACTGTAAAAACCTGTGAGTTACTACCTTAACCAAGGGAGACACTTAGTACCCTTAATAATGAGACTAGGCAATAGCTAGTTGTTTAGTCAGTTCCAATCATAACAATCCCATGTGTGTCAGGGTAGAACTGTACTCCACAGGATTTTCAACAGCAGATTCGTTACGAGTAGACTGCCAGGCCTTTATCCAAGGCACCTCTAGGTGGACTTGAACCTCCAACATCGCGGTTAGCAGCCAAGCATGTTAACCCTCCGTACCACCCAGCTACTCCAGTAATGGGACTACCTGATGGTATGGACAGGCTGACATTTTCATGGTTGAAATCCATATGCAAATGATTTCTAAATAGTTCATAAAACAAAACAAAAAACACACCTATAAAGAAATTATTAAAAACATTAATTACGGAATCTGGCTCATGGTGATATAGGTATTTATTGCGCTGTTCTTTCAACTTTTCTGGGTTTTATGAGGTATTCATTGATACAAAGTTGGAATAAAACCATAGGAAACAGTACACTAATCCAGAACAATCTGATGCCCATCTGGATGGTGTTGATGAATGGATTTTGAGAATAGCAACCTTGGTGTAAAAATAAGTCATTCTGGGAACTTTAGCCTCTCAGAGATGTCACTCTGAAACTCTGCTGCTGCTTGACTGCTTGCTTATTTTAGGTTTGTTCTCTCTGTCACCATCTGGCCAATGCAGGATGCTGCACGTTGGAGTCAGACAGAGAGCCAGACCCAGACACCAGCTCTGCTCTTTATCGACTGTGCTCTGTACCTTGGAGAATGGAGCACCATCCAGCGATCTGGCTCAGGTCAGAAATGTGGGCATCATCTCGACTCCTCCGTCTCCTCATCTCACACATTCACTCTATCAGTATGTCCTCAGCAGTCTCTTACCCAAATATTTCTCTCCAACTTCCACTTTTTTCATATCCATGGTTACATCACTAATTCTTAAGCAACATCTCTCATCTAAACTGCTTTAAACAACACTTAATCCATTGGTCAGGCTTCCATATTGGAACATCCAAAACATCACCCATAACACTGCCAAAGTGGTTTTTATTTGAAAATTAAATCTAAACACATTAAAAACAACATCAGCTCCACTCCCCATAAATAATTCTCTGTTGTATTGAATGTGGTGTCTGAATTTCCCAGCGTAGCTTAAAAACGTTCATATCCAGTACCAGAGATTTCTAGGGTAACCCAAACCAAACCAAGTCATTGCTGTTGAGTCGATTCCAACTCATAGCAACCGTAGAGTGACCCGATAGGGCAGAGCAGAACTGCCCCATAGAGTTTCCAAGGAGCGCCTGGTGGATTCAAACTGCCGACCTCTAGGTTACCAGCCATAGCACATAACCACTAAGCCACCAGGGTTTCCTGTACACACGGAAATGCAATTTCTAGGCCTTAAGGCATGAGTACTTTCAATTCTTGCCTAGTGATGAGGACACAACTGAACACAGACTAAACCACCATCAGTATCATTCTCTATTGCCACTAAGTACTTACACATATGTTTTGTGCCCAGAAAACTCTTCCCTACTCATCTTTCCTGAATAATTATTACTGTTCTTTAAGGCCTCAGCTTCACTGTCATCACCTTCAGGGAGCCTTACCTGACCTCCTGAAACAGCTAAAGTGACTTTCCTAGGTGTCTGCCTAGTTACCTAGTGCCACCCTAACAAAAATTTCCATGAGTGACTTTGAAGAATAGAAACTTATTATCTTACAGATAAGGATTCTAAGAGTCCAAATTCAGGGTGTAGGTTCTCAGGGAAGGTCCTTCTTTGTCTCTTTCAGCTTCTAGTAGCAGCCAGCAGTCCCTGGCATTCCTCTGCTTCCAGGTGGGTCATCACAGGGCATCTGTCTTCCCCCTGTGTGTGTCTCTGTGTCTATTCTGTTCTTTTTATAACTCAAAAGTGATTAGGTTTAGAACCCACCCTACTCTGGTATGACTCATTAATATAACACAGAAAAAACACTATTTTCAAACACAGTCACATTTACTGATACAGAGGTTAGGACTTCAACACAAAATTTCAGGGGACATCCTTCAATCCATAACAGTGCTCCAGCGTGTTCTCTACTTTTCCCACACAAGCACTTATCGCATTACAGTGAACATGTCTGTTTAGCTCTATTCCCTTAGGTCTATGTTCATATTTATTTGGTCCCTCTCAATGTCATCATACTATAATTGAGAGACCTGAAGCCTCAGAAATGAGTATGCATACTTGCGTGTGCATGAAAACATTAGTTCATTTCTTATTTCTGTGTTTGAAATGTAGCTGTTATTAATTTGTAGACGGGACTGAATTGCTACCACATAACTATCTGACGGCTCGCTGTATTTCAGACAGTATCAATACATCTTCTACCTCTCACCTGGGGGTTACCATAACCTGGAGTTATCTTGCAGCTGTAACTGCTTAATCCTGCAGCATAATTGTCAGTGAAATTCCTATTAACTGAGATAAAATGTGTATATATTTGAACCACCCGCTGTTACGTAATAAGTTTTTCAGTTAGTATTAGTTTCCTTTTTCTCCTTTCCCAGGTCAGTTATCCAAACACAAAAATTTGGAGTCTTGCTTAATCCACACATTCCATTTGACTGGATATCACATCTTGTACCTTCTTCCACATTTTTTAGCATATTTGTGACCTCTTTCCACTAAGCTGTCTACAATTCACAAATGGATTCATCTTCTAAACAGTTCCAGTTGCCTCCTATCCAATCTTACACACTGTTGCCAAATTAATTACTACAAGATATCAATTTATAATCACTAATCTCCCTGTCACTTCAAACATATTCCATGATGAACTGAAATCTAAACTGTACATTCAAGAGCATCCATGATGTTAGATCTAATGAATATATTTCCAATTGACATTGAGTCCAAGTGGACTGCTCAACATGTTATACCCAATTTTGATGTATCTGTATCACTGATTTGCTCTCATCTTTTCTACATTTTCCCTTCCATGCATTTAAGGCTCATTTTTCCATCTAGACCCATTTTAAACATGCCTTTCTAGTCATCAAACCACTCCTGGTTACTCCTCTAAAATCCACTTTCTTAAACAGCCAATGTCGTAACTTTTCAGTAAAAAATTAAAAAAATTCAAGTGTCAAGACCAAGACAATATTGTACATCTCTTCACATCCCTGGTTACCATCACAGCACTCTACATCACAGAAAACCAAACCAGTTTCTGTCAAGTCGATTCCGACTCTACTCAGTAAATAATTATTGAGGATCAACAGGTATCTTACCATGATGGCTCATCAGGAGTAAAAATGCCACAGTTCTGTCTACGTGGTTGCTTAAATGTTCACTGAGCAGCATTGTAAAATGATCAGTGATTATTTCAACTCCTTCAGCAGTCATTATCGCAGTGTTTACTTCAGAGATCCCTATATTCCTCTCAGGTTTCCGCTGAAAATATTTCTTAAAACATCACTTACATATATATAAAAAAAAAATACGTATATATAAAAGCCAAAACCAAACCCATTCCCGTCGAGTCGATTCCGACTCATAGTGACCCTATAGGACAGAGTAGAACTGCCCCAAACGGTTTCCAAGGAGCACCTCTTGGATTCGAACTGCTGACCTTTTTGTTAGCAGCCATAGTTCTTAACCGCTATGCTACCAGGGCTTCCATATATTTATAAAACCAAAAAATCCGCTGTGGACGAGTCCAATCCAACTCACTGAGACCCTATAGGACAGGAAAGAACTGCTCCCTAGGGTTTCCATGGAGTGGCTGGTGGATTCAAACTGCCGACCTTTTGGTTAGCAGTCAAACTCTTAACCACTGAGCCACCAGGGCTCCATATATATATAATAGCCACTAATTTATAAACACTCACTTAACTCTGCTGCCATATCACCTATATTGTAAACAGTTTCTCGCAGCTACAGAGTATAGTACTGACCCAGGTTAGTAGCTCATTGACTTGACTCTATTAATTCTCATTCCATGTTCCTTCCTCATTTTCCAAACTTGTTTCTCACCTCTGCCTTGATGCTTGCTTGTCTTTCCAGGTTTCATCTACTGCTTTCCTCCTTAACCACACTCACCTTCACCTCCTGGAACACACTGCCTCTACAAGGAAAGCAAACTGCCCAGTCTAGCCTGAGCGTTGAGGCTCTATCCTTCGCCACATATATGTGAGCCATGAAGCAGGTATTTCCCGTAGGGTCACCTTGGTCTAATGAATGAGAGCCTGATTTTGGAGAAATCATTCAAAATAGCAATATATGCTGATTACAAGCCAGTAAACAAAGTCATTGTCTGACCACTAATAGCTCTCCTCTCCAGCTTCCCTACAGCTATGAATTTCATTTCTTTCTGCAAGACAGTGTTTCCCCTGCTTTGATGCACCTAGCAGAGCTTAAGAGCTTCTTCAGAAATCAGCAAATTTTTAATGGGAATTAAAAAGAAAAAATGTGAATGAATCATTTTTAAATTATTATAGCCATATCAGTCAAAAAGAGGAGTCAACAGGGTCTCCTTACTAGGCTCATATTTGTATATTTTGCTGAACAATTCACTGATCAGCAGATTTGTATCTTTAATATGCATGGAATCCAGACATATGCAAGAAAAGGTAAAAGGGGCTTAAGGAGGAGAGGGAGTATAGATGTGGGTATGGATCACCCTCTTTAGAGACTTGGAGTCTCATGAGGGAAAACCTGAAAAGTACTATCCAGATAAAATTTAAAATATGCCATTCATAGAATACTTACTGTATGTTCTAGATTTGAAAGTTATATTTCTATTTTATTTCTAATACAACAAATCTATGAGATAAAATTCACTTACCAAGGACACACAGCTACCTAGTAAATGGCTTACTTCTGACTAGGAACCAAAAATATTCAAATAAAACCTATTTTTAATTTATTTTATGTATACCTGAGCTCAAAGGCAAAATGCATAACTATCGTGCAGATCTGTACATCCAACACTAACTTTATAAGACCTTAACATATACCACTGTTATGGTTTGAACTGTGTCCCCCCAAAATATGTGTTGTAAATCCTAACCCCTATGCCTGTGGCAATAATCCCATTTAGGAACAGGTTTCCTTCGTTATGTCAATGATCAGTATTCTTGTAGGGTGTGTTTTAAGTCAATCTCTTTTGAGATAAAAATTGAGGAGTTTAAGTACAGAGAAGCAAGCAGAGATGGGGGAGCAGAGATTCTAAGCCACATAAAGATCACCTAGGAGCAGAAGCTCAAAAGAGACAAGGACCTTCCTCCAGAGCCAAAAGGGAAGGAAAGCCTTCCCCTAAAGCCGGTATCCTGAATTTGGACTTCTAGCTGGGTACTGGGTTAGCCTCCTATACTGAGAGAAAATAAATTTCTGTTTGCTATAGCCATCCACTTGTGATATTTCTGTTAATGCATTTGCTAAGACAACCATATACATATATATGGTTTTCTTAGCTATCTGTATATACACACATTTTTTACTCACAAATATCTATATGTATGTATATATGTGTTTTTACATATGCATACACACTTTTTTTTAAAACATTCGAGAAACCCACATATCTTATTCCATTCCCTTTCTTCTTTAGAGCTAACCACTACGATAAATTTTCTTTCCAATGAAAGTTTTTATATTTTTTACCACATTTATGTATTCATAAGTATCAGATAGTACAGTTATGTGTTTAAAATTATAAAAAGGTTGTCATACTGTATACTTCAGTCTGTAACTTCCTTTCTTACTCAAAGTTATGCTATTTCAATTTAGATATGTTGAGAGAGATAGTCCTAGTTCGTTCATTCTAACAAATGGATAACATTGCACTGTGTGAAATCAACACAACATATGTAATCATCTATAAGATTTGAGTTATTTCTAGTCCCACCCCTCTCCCCCATTATAGACAATACTGCTCTCATCATTCATAAACAAGCGCTATCTGGTATACTGGTCACTTAACAATGTTTTGCTATTAGAATGCTGTCATAGACAACATTGTTCTACATGTCTCCTTGTGGCAAGTACAAGGGATTTCTAGGGTACACACAGAAATGTAGCTTCTTGGCCATAAACCCTGAGTACTTCCAATTCTTCTAGCCCAATTTCTCCTCACAAGGGCTGTAATGATTTACAGTTACATACGAGCGTTTCTGGTGGTCCGCCTATTAGGTGACATTTGGGATTAACACGTCTTTATTTTTCAATCTGATACTCGTGAAACCGTATCTCATTCATGTCTTGAGTTACATTTCCCTGATTACTAGCAAGCATGAGCGTCAGCCATATGTTTATTGGCCTTTAAGACTTTCACGTCAGTGCACTGCCTGTTTATATACCATGGGGCCTTTTGTTTGTTCATTATCTGTTCATTGATTTTTAATTTTCTGTGTAATATAAAATCGAGTTAATTAAGAGGTTTGAAGAACATGTTTTCAATTATGATCATTTAAAACTGATTTATATACTTGATTTATAGCATCTTTGTTGGGAAAAATGTATATATGTAGACATTTTCATTATAATGTGGAGAAATTTTCAACTTGATTCTTTAAGGCAGCGGTGTCATTAGGGTTGTTGTCACCCAGTGAGGTAATTCATGATGTCCCTCTCCCGCACCCTGCCCTGTGGACCTCATTCCCAACCAGATCATATAGAACCCTTAATAATGTTTACATACTATTACCCACTCTAACCATAATATAATGTTATAAATATAGTTGTAAATTGCTTAAATGTAGTATTTCTTACATTATATGAATACTAACAACAAAATTGTTTTGTAAAATCTTTCTACACTGAATTATAACATTATTAGTAACTAAGCAGAAACCTTTTTTAATTTTTCTCCTTCTTTTCCTTTAATTACTACTTCATTCTCAAAAAAAATTATTGATAGAGGTTTACAAATACTAATTACCAGAATATTGTCGCTAAAACAGCAGAAAATTTGAGAAAATCAGTGACTGTAAAGGCACTGGAAGCAACAAAAACAACAGCCGTGCTTACCGCATTTGTAGACGAAACCATGGGATTAGAAGCCCCGTTGTAACCGGGTCATAACGGCAGCTCTGGCCGGAGCGCGTTACAAGGCTCAAAAAGCAAATCAGCATAGAGTTTTAGCCTTTTAGGTGTATTGATACATGTAAGCTGGGTTTAAGAAAAATGTTTTTGTTATTATAACTAGCTAGAGGGAAATTTTTATAAAAAACAATAAATTTCTGCCGAAACTGCATAAAAATTTTATAGACAGTCATTTTCGTGTCTCCCCCTCTGACAGTGTCACCCGGTGTTGTCCCCAATCCCTTAATGACATCATTGCTTTAAGTTTTCTATTTTTCTAATCAAATCTAAAAATAATTTCTTCTGAGCCTTTATGTAATCTCTTTTTATGAATTTTTCTTAAAGTTTGAGTGACATAGGAATGTAATGTCTTAGGTCTCACGTATAGAAAACCAATTATTCTAGCCCAACTTATTGCATAATAATATAATAGCTAACACTGCCTGAGTGTTAGCTCGGTACAGGGCAATCTTCTAAGTGCTCCCCTGTTCCTTATCTTGATGAGCAATACCTCAAAGCACACAGTGATCTGGTTGCTTAGGCTGCATAAACTTTACTATTATTAATATTTTATTGCATTTTAGTGAAAATGTACACAGCAAAATAGGTTTCCATTCAACAACTTCTAGAAATATTGTTCAGTGACATTGGTTACATTCTCCACATTTTGTCAACATTCTCATTATTTCTGTTCTATTTTTTCCATTTCCGATAACCTACTCTCCCTGTCCCTTTACCTTCTCATCTATGCTTTAGAATATTTGTTGACAATTTGGCCTCATATAGATGACTTTTTAAAAGCATGCAGAACTCAAGGGTGATACTGATTACTTCATGAGCTAACCTGCCATTTGGCTAAAAGGTGACTTGAAGGGAGAGTTTTGGTTCAAGGTTTAAAGAGTATCTCAGGTCAATAGTCTTGGGGATTCCTCCAGTTTCAATGGATTCAGTAAGTCTGGGTTTTTTGAAAATACGCAGTTATATTTGACATTTTTCTCCCTTTCTAGCAGGGTCCATCTACTGTGACCCTGATCAGAATGTTCAATAGTGGTAGCCAGGTACCATCTAGTTTTCCTGGTATCAGGGTAGAGGAAGTCGTGGTACACGTAGATAATTAGGCCTATAAGCTGGTTCCTTCTTTGAAACTTGGATTTTTTTCTTTCTCTTCTCCTCCAGAGCAGCAGAGGCTACTAGCTGTATCTTAGATGGCAGCTTGCAAGCTCTTAAGACCCCAGATACTACGCACCAAACCAAGATGTAGAACGTAATCTTTATGAATTATAGTATGGCTGCACAGCTTTTAACCTAGGATTCTTATTATGTCCTTCTCTCATTATCATATTTATCACCAAATCTTGTACATTATATTTCCTAAATATTTTTGAATTTGTTTATTTCTCTCCATCTAAACTTCCACTGCCCTAGTACAAGCTACCAACATCTCTCATCTGGATGTTTCTGTAAGAACAGGCTACATGGTCTCTCTGCATCTTCTGATTTTTTTTCCATCTTGCTCTCCACATTGCAAACTAAATTATTTAAAAAAATGGAAATTTGGTTGTTTTATGCCTGCACCCCACCCATGCGCTACAAACCTTCCACCAGTTTTTCATTCTTCTTCGGATCAAGACAAAACCCTTGCCATGACCCTCAAAGCTCTCTTGGCATTACCACCCTAGACTCTGCTGTCATTAAGCCCCGCCTCCACCCCTCACTCTCAGCATCTCAGCCATGCTGACTGCCTTTCATTTCTCAAACTCCTCATGCCCTCTACCTCCATAAGGCCCTTGTTCTTGCTTTTCTGTCTGACTGGAATGTGTTTTCCATGCTTCACCTACTTAACTCCTGTTCCTCCAATATCTCAAGCATTAATTCCTCCAGGAGTTTCTCTCTGGTGGCTCAACGTAGGTGAAGTCTCTTTCAGCTCATGTAAGTCACTTTTCTGGCCTCCTGGGTACTTTCCTCAGTTATCCATTGAGCATTTCTAGTATGGTTATTGATTATGACTATATGTTTCATTGCCCCATACCTACCCTGCTCTATGGAACAGGGACCATGTCTGAGTCTGCTCACCACTGTACCCCCAACACTTAGCACAGTACCAGGAATACAGTAAGCACTGACACACATTTCCTTTTGCACACAGAATGAATAAACCCATAAAATGCGAACAAAAACTAACTACATATTTTAAGTTTTGTCTTACGGATGTAATGAGAAAACATCCATGTAAAAGTACCTGTCCCATGGCTGTTTTGTTGGTTGCCATCAAGTTGGCTCCTACTCATGCTCACCATATGTAAAACAAATCAAAACCTTGCCTGGTCCTGTGCCATCTCTGTGATTGTTGATACGTTTGAGTCCATTGTTGTTGTCATTGTGTCAATGTATCCCACTAGAGTTCCCCTCATTTTCGCACACCCTCTACTTTATTAAACATGATGTTCTTTTCTAGCGACTGGTCTTTCCTGATGACATGTCCAAAGAAAATGAGCCAAAGTCTCACCATCCTCACTTCTAAGCAACAGCCTGGTTGTATTTCTTCTAAAAGTCATTTGTTCATTCTTCTAGAAGTCCACAGCATATTCAATGTTCTTTAAAACTACTACAATTCAAAGGCTTCAATTCTTCTTCTACATACACAGGCAGAGATTGAAAAGATCATGGTTTGGATCAGATACACCTTAGTCATCAAAGTGACATCTTTGTTTTTAATAGCAGGCATTCCATAAGTGATACCCAGAAACCCAGTGCCGTCGAGTCGATTCCGTGATAGCACCCATTATTGTTGCTATGGTTATTATTATTATGTTATTACTATTATTATTGCTTCTATCACTAGTACTATTATCAATGTTTTTATTACTGGTTTTCAGGGAGAAGAGAAAGCGATATTTATTTTGTTAGCACTGAAAATTTGCTCAAGATTTCGAGATTGTTTAATTTACAGGAAGATCCAGAAATTTTAATATTTAGTATTCATTTGTTTATAGAAAAAGGAATCCGATAACTATATAAACATTCAGAAAATTAAGTATACTTGAATCTTTCTCAAACTCTAAAACAGCAACATTTCAATAGTATTTTTCAGTTGCTTCACTCTGAAATTCTGTGTTCCATCATTATACTTTCAGGGCTTACACCAACCATGTATCGGCATACCCCATAGCTTTCCTGTTCATATCTCTTTCTAGCCTCTGGTCATATCCATCTAGTTTGTTCACGCATCGTGAACTGCATTCCATCATCCTCTATTTCAATATCAGGCAAAAATGGAGCAAATTCTAACAATGTGTCATCTCAGTGATACAAACATACAAGGCACCAACAAAAGGACTAACCTTTCAACAAAGCAATTTATTTAAACTCATTAGCCAGGTCGCTAGTATATGTAGACAAGTCTTTAATGGGTCAACTTTCCACTCATCAGGACAACAAATTTGTTTTAAAACTGACAGGATGAGAGGAGAAATGGCAAGGGAAGGGGATGAAGGAAGGACAGACTCCTATTCCTTCATCCTAACTCTAAGATTAGGCAAATTCAAATGAAGATACAATGTATCTGTTTTTATGTGACTGACTAACATCAGTAATGCCAGAGGCAGTCATTTCTTCCTGTTGGTCACAGATGTGGCTAGCATATGCATCTCCCCACGACCAGATGTTAATGTCATTGCGAGCTGGCTGCCCACACAACACTAGGGACTTTAATACGAATAGCTTCTTTGTAATAACAGATTTTCCTAGGTGTTTTTTATTCTCTGTTTTTTTTAACCAGTCTTTCTCATGTACAATAATCTGAGACAATTATAGTACACAGAATTTCATGTTGTCATAAATACAGTTTTCTCCTCCTATTCTGACATTCAACAATTTAGACGATGTTCTCTGTCAAATGCAATATTACATCACCTAGGGTCTGTCAGAAGGAAACCCTGGTGGCGTAGAGGTTAAATGCTACGGCTGCTAACCGAAGGGTCGGCAGTTCAAATCTGCCAGGCGCTCCTTGGAAACTCTATGGGGGCAGTTCTACTCTGTCCAATAGGGTCGCTATGAATCGGAATCAACTCGACAACACTGGGTACTGGGTTAGGGTCTGTCAGAAAAAAACCAAACTGAAAATGACGTTGAGAAGGAAACTTGGGACAACAAGATTTAATGAAATGTTTAAATATATGCAATTTATTAGCTTATATTTATTTTTGATGTAAAAGAGAAAAATAGTGATTACTATCTGAATGGATCACAATTAGATGTCTGTCTTCACCGTTTTATTTTTCCAGAATCAAACTATAACATTAAATAAATAAAGATGTAATCCTTCTATCATTAGTTCTGTGACATTACAGTTTCTGGAAAGGTGACAAATAAATATACTTACAATAAAAACTGTTCATTTATGTGGACACTTGGGTATTTAGTTTGTAATTCATGCACATTACTCAATATAGTTTGTTTTGTAAAGTGAAAATGCTCAGAATACTACAGTCATTTTGTATGTGACTATTTCTCATGTGCTGGTTGTCAAAATGTGCCTTTTTGAACATCTCAATAGAGTGAAGTTATTAGAGAAACCACTATAATTTTTGTGAAGCACTTAAAAAATAATCAAGAATGGTTACAAATACTTAATACCAGTTTGCTTACATGAAAGAAGATAAATATATACGATTATTACAACTCATTTATGAACTGTGAAAACTATAAACTCATTCTAAACTCTGAGTAACTAAACAAATAAGTTTATTTACAGAAACGCAGTTCAACTAGGTTAAAGAAGTATCATATAATCGTATTAAAAAATAAAACATTTTGACAAACTCTAATACCCATTTAGGATAAAAATTCTCAGCAAACTGGAAATAGAAGGAAACTAGCTCAACTTAATAAAAAACCCTAACAAAAAGCCTCCAACTAACATAGTTAATGGGGAGCAAGTAGATACTTCCCCTCTAAGGTCGGGAACAGGACAAGGATGGCTTATCTCACCGTTCCTGTTCGACACCATACTAGAAGGTCCACTTAATGCAATTAAAAAAGACAAGAAAATAAAATGTACCCAGATTGGGAAGGAAAACATAAAACAGTCTTTGTTCACAATTATGTTTGCCTATGTAGAAAAAAAAAATTTTTTTAGGTAGAAAATTAAAAAAAAAAAAAATTGACAACTCCTGGAACTAATAAGCAATCAGAGCAAGAGCACAGGACACACGGCGATTGTTTTCCTACACGCCAGCAACGAACAACTGGAATTTGAAATTAAGCACATATAGTTTACATTAGAATCAAACACAGGAAATAGGCAGAATCCGAAGGAGCTCTGGAGGAGCAAGGGTTAAGCACTCAGCTGCTAACCAGAAGGTCGGTGGTTAGGACTCATCCAGCCGCTCAAGTGGAGGAAGACCTGGCTGTCTGCTCCTGTAAAGATTACTGCCCAGAGAACTCTGTCACATGAGGTCACTTCGGGTCAGAATTGGACTCTACAGCATCAAACAACAACAACAACCACCAAGTCTACTCCAACTCATGGCAGCCCTATATGTACACAACAGAACGGAACACCTCCTGGTCCTGTGCCACCCTCATGACCACTGCCGTGTGTGAGCCCGTTATTGCAGCCACTGTGTCGGTTCAGCTCACTGAGGGTCTTCTCTTTTCTGATGACCCTCTACTTTACCAAGCGTGATGTCCTTCTCCAGGGACTTGTCCCTCCTGATAACACGTCCAAAGCACATGAGAGGAAGTGTCATCATCCTTGCTTCTAAGGAGCACTCTGGCTGTACTTCTTCCGAAACGGATTTGGTAGTTCTTCCTCAGCACCAGAATCCATATGCGTCAGTGCTGCTTCTTTCTTTTTTATTCATTGTCCAGCATTTGCGTGCCTATGAGGAGGCGCACCTTGGTCCTCAAAGTGACATCTTTGCTTTTTCACACTTTAAAGAGGTCTTTTGCAGCGGATTTGCCCAATGCAATACATTGTTTGATTTCTTGACTGCTGCTTCCATAGGCATTGATAGAAGTAAAATGAAATCTTTGACAATTTCAATATTTTCTCCATTTATCATGACGTTGCTTATTTGTGCAGTTGTGAGAATTTCTGTTTTATTTTGAAGTGTTATTCAGACTGAAGGCTGTAGTCTTTGATCATTATCAGTAAGCGCTTCAAGTCCTCTTCATTTTCGGCAAGCAAGACTGTCATTTGTATATCACAGGTTGTTAAGGAGTCTTCCTCTAATCCTGATGCCCCATTCTCCTTCATGTAGTCCAGCTTTTCAGATTGTTTGTTCAGCATACAGATTGAATAAGTATGACGAAAGGATACAACCCTGATGCACACCTTTCCTGATTTCAAACCGTGCAGTATCCCCTTGTTCTGTTCAACGATTGCCTCTTTGTCTATGTACAGGTTCTGCAGGAGCACAAGTGAGTGTTCTGGAATACCCATCCTTCACAATGTTATCCATAATTTGTTATGATCCACACAGTTGAATGCCTCTGTACAGTCAATAAAACACAGTTAAACATCTTTCTGATATTCTCTACTTTCAGCCCAGACCCCATATGACAACAAGTACAACTCTAACAAAATATGTACAACATCTATATGAGGAAACCTGAAAACTCTAATGAAAGAAACCAAAGATCTTTCTTCAACCTTTCAGTAAGATAAATTACATTAGTTGATTTTCAAATGCTGAAGCAGCCTTGCATACATGGGATAAATCACACTTGATCACGGTGTATAATTTTTTAATAGATAATTGGATATGATTTGCTAATATTTTGATGAGGATTTTTGTATCTGTATTCCTAAGAGAAGCTGGTCTCTGGTTTTCATTCCTATTAATGTATTTTTCTGGCTTTGGTATCAGGATAATGCTGGACTCATACGATAAGTCAAGAAGTGTTCCTTCCTCTTCTATTTTGTGGAAGAGTTTGAGAAAGATTGATGCTAATTTTTTAAGTGTTTGGCAGAATTCACCAGTGAAACCCCCTAGGCCTGCTGCTTTTTGTTTTCAAAGGTTATTAATTGTTGATTCAGTTTCTTTAACAGGTATGTGCCTGGTCAGATTACCTATTTCTCCTTGTCTGAGTTTTAGTAGGTTGTGTCCTTCAAAGAATTGATCCATTTCATCTAAGTTATCAAATTTCTGAATATAGAGTTCACAGTATTCCTGTATTATTCTTTCACTGTCTATGTGTCCAGTTGTGATGGCCTCGTGTTCACTTCTAACATTAGTCATTTGTGTCTTCTCTAATTCTTGTCTGCATGGCTTGAGGTTTGTTAATTTTACTAATCTTCTGAAAGAACCAGCTCTTGGTTTCATTTATTTTCTTTCTTAACTTACTATTTTCAATATCATTTATTTCTGCTCTAATTTTTAATATCTTATTCTAATTTTTTTCTTATTCTAATTTTAGGAATCACCTAAGAAATTATTTAGGAAAAGCAGTATTAGAGGACAATACACATTTCTTAAAGATAATTTTCCCCTTGTTCTGTTCAAACGAGCACTTCTTGGTCTATGTACAGGTTCCGCATGAGCACAACGAAGCGTTCTGGAATAGTTAGCCTGTCACACAGCTTGTAGTAGGTAGTCATGAGACTCATGAGGTTTTCTAACCAGCTCAATGACCTCAGTTGGTGAAGTGGCAGTCTAAGGACCACCTAATACAACACCTTTGCTATTTATACTGCACCATACCACTTCCACATGCCCCTAGACATGAGGCAAAGAGTAAAGAGACGTGTGATTTAGGATGGTACAGGATTACATGGTCAGTAATCGCCAAGAGGTCTTCTCCAGCAGATTTGCCCAATGCAAATTTAACTTGAAAATATTTAAAATATGCAAGCATTTTATGGGTTCAAATAGACTTGTACGTGTTGTAATTACAAGTTAATAATTAGTGAAATTATTTGCTGAAATGGGTTTTAAGTAATGTATTGAATAACATTCACCAAATCTAAAGGAATTAATATAAAATTTCTAGTTATAGATTTTACTCTATGTTCCTTGAGAATTTTACAGGCCAGAAAAACATTCCAATCACATTGAAAAGATTCTCTTCAGCACTGTTTTCCATCCTATCAATGACAAGCCCCATCAATTCATAAGTCAAAAAACAAACATATTTTAGTGTTCTTTATCAGTGCTCCCTTTATTTTCTTTCAGGGATCCACACCCTCATATATCCAAATTCAAAATATCTCAATATGGGCCAAAATACCATGTTTCTAACAGCATGTTTCCCCTCCTTGAAGCCCCTAAGAGCAGAGAAAGACAGGGAGCTCACAGTCATATTAGATCTTTACATATAGTAAATGCTTTAAATCAGAGGTTGGCAAACTTTTTTTCTTTAAAGGAAATATTTTAGGTTTTGTGGACCATATATTCTCTGTTGCAATGACTCAACTGTCTTTGTGCCAAGAAAACAGCTGTAGACCATACGTAAATGAATAAAGGTCACTGTCTTCTAATTTTATTTATGGCACTGAAATTTGAATTTCATATAATTTCTAGTCATCATGAAATATTGTTATCCTTTGGATTAGGACTATGATTCAACCACTTAAAAATATAAAACCCATTCTAGAGTGTACATAAACAGGCAGGAGTTCAGACTGGCCCTTTACTTGGAGTTTGCTGACCCAACCTTAGGGCATTAGGACTCAGGTCTCTGGTGGGACCCAGTGGAGGAACACCTTTCCATGTGCCGTAATATTCATATACAAGGATGTTCTCAGATATATGGGTTAAAAGAGCAAAATCTTTTTTAAACAATTAAAATCTCTCCTGATGGAAGAATGGATGTTCATATTGTCCTCCATTGACATCTGGGAGGACAATTAGGCCATGAAAATGAATGGACTGAAGCTGAGATGCTATCTCTAATCCAAAGAATCAAAGATCACATCCAAAGTCCTAATATTCCACTAATCATAAATTCATAATGAAATGAATTATGTGAAAACAAATCTCAGAAATCTGTTAATATTTTAAACTTGTTCAGCTTTTGGATACAGCTTCTGAAATACCTTACGTACTTAGACTGAGTAAGGGAATATTTTCTTCTTACGTAGACGGTTAATATTTAACATGATTTCTATAACTTAATGAAAAGCTCAATTCCAAAGAAGATAATCAACAGTGTCCAATATATTTTAATCTAATCTCTTACTTATAGTTGCAAAATATGTCCTTGATAGTAATCACATGCTTAAGACGCAATATATATTCCAGGTCTGAATACAATTCCTCCAATGTCAGGTGATAATTACGTGCTAAAATCTATGCAGCATAACACATTCTATGGTCCTTTATGAAGGCCACAAGTTATACGGTTCATCCAAGTGCTAATAAATGTGTCCGTTGAGTCTGTAGTATACTATTACAATACAGCTTCTACTTCTTTAAAAAAAAAAAAAATACAAATTAATGTTAACACTCACCCCTTTAAGAGCACTCTGAGCCACTCTGAAAATAGAAAGGATAATGGCTATAATCCTAGCTAAGTACCCAGGCTTCCAATGGCCTCTAGGTCTTAACATCTCTTTGCCAACCAGCTCAGAAAGGCTATTCTGTGTCTCACCATTGTTAAATGATCCAAAGCACTAGCAAAAGGTGAATTTGCAGTCATTGTTTCGTTTTTTTTTTTTTTTGGTGGGGGGAGGCTGGGGGAGGAGAGGAGAAGCAAGAAGAAATAAAGGATGTTCCTCTCGTGAACAATGAGTGGAAAAGGGATTAGGTTATCAGCCAGAAACAGGTCAATCATGTTTCTGCATTCCATATCAATTCACATATTGCACAAAACTCATCTTCTTAAAAATTCTGTCCTCCTGGTATACGTGACACTCCTTGGACAAGAAAGCCTTAAAAAGCAAGATATCCATGGAATAGATGCAAAACCTACAAGTGCATCAACAGTTCCTGAAAGACTACACACAGCAAATTCCTAATATCCTAACACACACCTCAGAACTTCAGGTCTTCTACAGACTATTCATTAGTGATGTCTGCCTTTATGAAATTTTTATTTATTTCATTTAATTCTTAATGCATTCTAATAAGTCCAATTTCCCAATTATTAATTGATGACAATCATTCTTCCAGAAAGTTGTTACATGTTTTCGACAAACTTACAAACTTCATGCCAATATAAAGTTTAATAACAGGGTGAACATACTGTAAAACCTATTTCAGTAGCATATACCACTGCTTTTCCATTTCAAAATGAGAAATCGACCAAATAATCCTTATCATATAAATGGCACTATATTAATGTTGGAAACCCTGGTGGTGAAGTGGTTAAGTGCTAAGGCTTCTAACCGAAGGATCAGCAGTTCAAATCCACCAGGCGCTCCTTGGAAACTCTATGGGACAGTTCTACTCTGTCCTGTAGGGTCGCTATGAGTCAGAATCTACTCACCGGCACTGGGTTTGGTTTGGGTTATTTTGATATTAATGTTAGATTCAAATGGGATGAACACTGCATTTCTTTTAACATTTGTGTAGTAAGTATTTCGCATCAAACAGAAATATTGATTTGACTATTGGCATGAGGCAACAGATGACATAGACACTACCTGCTAAGATTTTTTTTTTTCTTCGTTATTTTGATTGAGTTGAATTGCAGTGGCCTGGAAAACACCTCCTTTTTAATTTCTGGTTACTTCATTTTTCTCACTAGTAATATCACATTTAGACACAAGGAGCCCCGGGGGTGCAGTGGTTAAGAGCTGGGCTGCTAACCAAAACATCAGCAGTTTGAATCTACCTCGGCTCCTTGGAAACTCCATGGGGCGGTTCCACTCTGTCCTATATGATCGCAGTGTTTTGAGTGATAAATGGCATATTGGAGAAACTAAAAACACTTGTTCCTGGTTATAAGTTATGCACCATTTAAAAATATGACCAAGGTCAAGTCACTTAACCTCTCTGTATCTCAGTTTCTTCAATTGTAAACACAGGAAGATGGAGTAAAATCTCACAAAAATTCACCAAGCTCTAAGATGTAAAGGTTCTTACGACTGATTTTTCAGTTCTTCTCAGCCTTCTGCAGACTGTTGTTGTTAGGTGCTGTCAAGTCACGTCCAACTCATAGCAACCCTATGTACAACAGAATGAAACACCGTCCGGTCCTGCGCCATCACTGCTATGAACCCATTGTTGCAGCCACTATGTCAGTCCATCTCATTGAGGGTCTTCCTCTTTTTCGCTGACCCTCTACTTTACCAAGCACGATGTCCTTCTCCAGGGACTGTCCCTCCTGATAACATGCCCAAAGTATATGAGATGAAGTCTCATTGTCCTCACTTCTAAGAAGCGTTCTTCCTTTACTTCTTCCAGGACAGGTTTGTTCATTCTTCTGGCAGTCTCTGGTATACTCAGTAGTCTTCCCCAACACCATAATCCATGTGCATCAATTCTTCTTTGGTCCTCCTTATTCACTGTCCAGCTTTTGCATACATATGAGGCAACTGAAAATACCATGGCTTAGGTCAGGCTCAGTTAGTTCTCAAAGAGACATCTTTACTTTTTAACACTTTTTTAAAGAGGTCTTTTGCAACAGATTTGTCTAATGCACTATATTATTTGATTTCTTGACTGCTGCTTCCATGGGTGTTGATTGTGGATCCAAGTAAAATGAAATCTTGGACAACCTCAATATTTTCTCCATTTATCATGATGCTGCTTATTGGTCCACTTTTTTTTGTTTGTTTGTTTGTTTTTTGTTTCTTATGCTGAGGTATAATCCATACTGAAGGCTATAGTCTTTGATCTTCATCAATAAGTGCTTCGAGTCCTCTTCACTTTCAGCAAGCAAGGTTATGTCATCTGCATATTGCAGGTTGTTAATGAGTCTTTCTACTCTTGATGCAGAGTTCTTCATATAGTCCAGCTTCTCTGATTATCTTCTCCACATACAGACTGAATAAATACTGCGAAAAGATACAACCCTGACTCACACCTTCCTTGATTTTAAATGACACAGTATATCTTGTTCCATTCGAACTACCGTCTCTTGGTCTATGTATACGTTTCACATAAGCACAATTAAATTTTCTGAAATTCCCATTCTGTAACTGCTTTTGAATTATCTTCAGAAAAGTTTTACTTGTATGTGATAGTAATGATAGTGTTTGATAATTTCCTCATTCTGTTGGATCACCTTTCTTTGGAATGGACATAAATATGGATCTCTTCCAGTCATTTGTCCAGGTAATTGTCTTTCAAATTTCTTGGCCTAGACAAGTGAGCACTTCCAGCATTGCATCCTTTGGTGAAACATCTCAATTGGTACTCCATCAATTCCTGGATTTCACCAATGCCTTCAGTGCAGCTTGGATTTTCTACCTTCAATACCATCAATTCTTGATCATACGCTACCTCCCAAAAGGTTACTGTAGACCAATTCTTTTTGGTATAGTGACTTTGTATATTCTTTCCATCTTCTTTTGATGCTTCCCATGTTGCTCAATATTTTGCCCACAGAATCCTTCAACATTGCAACTCAAGGCTTGAATTTTTTCTTCAGTTCTTTCATCTTGAGAAATGCTGAGAGTGTTCTTCCCTTTTGGATGATGTTACATAATTATTATTAACTTGTTAGGAGTAATTATGGCAAAATTTTGGTAAAAGAGTTCTTATTTTTTAAAAATATGTGCTGAGAAACCATCTTAAGATACGTGATATCTGAGATTTGCTAAAAAATAACCGAGGGGATACGATATGCTTTTCGGTGAGGGGAGGGATAGTTAAAGCAAGACTGGCCGTACGCTGGTAATTATTAAAGCAGAATGATGGGTACGTTAGGAATCATTATAGAGTCTGTCATCTTCTTACATCATTGAGATTTTCCATAATATATCCATTTTTTCGCTCTTTTTATACAACTACAATTTGAAAATCAATTTTTCACATTCCAAGTGTACAATGCTTAGAAAATGTTCAATTAGTCTCTGAAACAGAATTCTTGGTATCAAGAAAAAGCTTTTTTCCTTTTTTCCTTAGTCGCAGGTTATTATGACCAAATTAAAATGCACACTTTTCTAGACACAAGCCATTTTTCATCATCAAGTATTTGGATTATGAGAAAAAAGTAAATCATATTCCATTATATCACAGCACAAATGATATTTTAAGTTTTTATCAGGACATCTTTTAAATGACACTGCAGAGATTTACTCAACTGGACGTGGGAACTGCAGACATTATCATGCAAGGATAATAAACACCAACTTTTTTAATACTGACATCATAAAGTAAAATCTGGCAAAAAGAAGACAGACCCTTAGCTTCAGAAATATACCTGATAGTTTTAATGCCTTTAAGAAAAATTATACCTGAAAATCAAAGTCGTATCTCACTTCGTTTAACTATATATTACTGTAAACCTTTCATAATACTGCTACTGAAAGCCTCCTGAAACCAAAAGCTTTTTATCAAATATTTATCTTGAAATAAGTAATTAGATCACCAAACATAGTGCCCTCAATCTTTGAGGAAGAAAAAAAAGTTACTGGGAGTTCCTGAAGTGTGCAGAAAGCTAGGCGTGGGACAGGACATTTTTAAAACGAAGTTCAGAAATGTTAAATATCAACGTGGTTAAAAACAATCAGGTGGTCTTTGAAACGCCCTTACAGCAACCATCAAACCCCCCAAAAAAACCCCATGTTAAGGGTAAAAAAATAGTTCTGGATATCTTCACTTCCACAATAATCTGAAGCAAAGTCACAGGTGACTTCACACTCCAGTGTAACAGGAACTAAAGGCTTCATGGCCCCAGGAGCAGTTCAGTGAGTCATACTATTACTGTACTATTGTGGCACAATTTTTCCCCCTGTGGCGTAATAGGGTTTAAAAAGAATCTTCATGTGAAATCACTGCCACATAACCTTACATAGATTATTAGTATTTATCATTGTTTCATGTGATTAATAAGTATATATTGATGGCCCACTCTGTACGAGGCCTACTGGACAAAGCAGATTAACTCAGTGTTCTCATGGAGCTTATCCTAGTGGAGGAACAAACAAACCTTTACTATACGGAGACATGGTAAGTGCTATAAGGAAAACAAACACAGTGTAAGAGACTAGAAAATGATGTAATGGATTGGTTTGGGTAGGACTGACTGGTCAAGGTCTCTCAGAGGAGATGTTATATGAAAATACAATCCATTGCCATCCAGTCCTTTTTGACTCATAGTGACCCTATAGGACAGAGATGACTGCACAGATAGGGTTTCCTAGGGTATAATCTTTAGGTGAGCAGATTTTCTCCCGTGGAGAGGTTGCTGTGTTCAAACCTCTGACCTTTGCAGTTATCAGCCAAGCTCCTAACCACTGCACCACCAAGGCTCCTTCAATGAGAATACACCTAGAATGAAGTGACGGAGACAGGAAGACTGGTTGATGCCTGTACGAAGAGCATCCCAGGGAGACAGAACTACTGAAGCAAATGTCAGTCTTATAACTATAACCAAAAAAACCAAACCCAAACCCGTTGCCATCGAGTCAATTCCAACTCATAGCAGCCCTAGAGGACAGAGTAGAACTACCCCACAGGGTTTCCAAGGAGCACGTGGTGGATTTGAACTGTCGACCTTTTGGTTAGCAGCCATAGCTCTTAACCACTATGCCACCAGGGTTTCCTGTAACTATAACAAATCCCCCCAAAACAGAATAAGCCACACGCTAAGCAAATAAAGCAGCTATGAACTCAATCAGACATATGTAAAAATACAAACTACCCACAAGGTAGTAACATTTTAAATAATTTTTAAAGCAAAATCTCATACATACCACATACCAAATTAGGCAAATACGACAATGTATAAGCAACATGTAGGAAAAAGTTAAGTCTATTTTTCAAAGGTTCACACTGTTCACAATAACTACTAAAACTTAAAAAATGACTTTTCTATGCTCAATTTAATTCTAACTAGATTAAATTTCTTAGAAAAATAATCTCATGCAATTAAAACATTTCAGAAAAGTTAATTCTTTTAACAGTTATTTCAAGTATGCCATAAAATAATTCATCTTTCTTTTTAAAAAGGTCATTTGTGATTTGAGTTTATTGTTAAGTTATGATACAAGCCTAGGAAACTTTGTTGCTGTTGTTGTTCTTAGGTGCCATTGACTCGGTTCCGACTCATAGCGACCCAATGCACAACAGAAAAACTGCCTGGTCCTGAGCCATCCTTACAATCGTTGTTACGCTTGAGCTCATTGTTGCAGCCACTGTGTCAATCCACCTCGTTGAGGGTCTTCCTCTTTTCCACTGACCCTGTACTCTGCCAAGCATGATGTCCTTCTCCAGGGACTGATCCCTCCTGATAACATGTCCAAAGTATGTAAGACGCAGTTTCGCCATCCTTGCCTCTAAGGAGCATTCTGGCTGTACTTCTTCTAAGAAAGATTTGTTCGTTCTTTTGGCAGTCCATGGTATATTCTTCGCCAACGCCACACACAATTCAAAGGCATCAATTCTTCTTCGGTCTTCCTTATTCATTGTCCAGCTTTCACATGCATATGATGCAATTGAAAATACCATGGCTCGGGTCAGGTGACCTTAGTCTTCAAGGTGACATCTTTGCTCTTTGACACTGTGAAGAGGTCCTTTGCAGCAATTTAGACAATGTAATGCATCTTTTCATTTCTTGACTGCTGATTCCATGGCTGTTGATTGTCGATCCAAGTAAAATGAAATCCTTGACAACTTCAATCTTTTCTCCGTTTGTCATGATATTGCTCATTGGTCCAGTTGTGAGGATTTTTGTTTTCTTTATGTTGAGGTGCAATCCATACTGAAGGCTGTGGTCTTTGATCTTCATTAGTAAGTGCTTCAAGTCCTCTTTGCTTTCAGCAAACAAAGTTGTGTCATCTGCATAACGCAGACTGTTAATGAGTCTTCCTCCAATCCTGATGCCCTGTTCTTCTTCATACAGTCCAGCTTCTCAGATTTGCTCAGCATACAGATTGAATAGGTATGGTGAAAGAATACAACCCTGACGCACTCCTTTCCTGATTTTAAACCAATCAGTATCCCCCTGTTCTGTCTGAACAACTGCCTCTTGATCTATGTAAAGGTTCCTCACGAGCACAATTAAGTGTTCTGGAATTCCCATCCTTCGCAACGTTATCCATAGTTTGTCATGATCCACACAGTCGAATGCCTCTGCATAGTCAATAAAACACAGGTAAACATCCTTCTGGTAGTCTTTGCTTTCAGCGAGGATCCATTTGATATCAGCAATGATATCCCTGGTTCCACAGCCTCTTCTGAAACTGGCCTTAATTTCTGGCAGTTCCCTGTGGATATACTGCTGCAGCCGTTTTTGAACGATCTTCAGCAGAATTTTGCTTGCATGTGTTATTAATGATATTGTTCTATAATTTCCACATTCGGTTGGATCACCTTTCTTGGGAATAGGCATAAACATGGATCTCTTCCAGGCAGTTGGCCAGGAAGCTGTCTTCCATATTTCTTGGCATAGACGAGTGAGCACCTCCAGCGTTGCATCTGTTTGTTGAAACATCTCAATTGATATTCCATCAATTCCTGGAGCCTTGTTTTTCGCCAATGCCTTCAGAGCAGCTTGGACTTCTTCCCTCAGTACCATCAGTTCCTGATCATATGCCACCTCTTGAAATGGGTGAACATTGACTAATTCTTTTTGGTTTAATGACTCTGTGTATTCCTTCCATCTTCTTTTGATGCCTCCTGCATCATTTAATATTTTCCCCATGGAATCCTTCGCTATTGCAACTCGAGGCTTGAATTCTTTCTTCAGTTCTTTCAGCTTGAGAAAACGCCGAGCGTGTTCTTCCCTTTTGGGAATTGCAATAATCATAGCATATCAGTCATTAATTGTATTAACCAGAAAGTCCAAGTGACAGATTGTTTTGAAGAATTTGAAACACTATACCTTGTCTGTATAGACAAAACCTGACTTATTAGAAGTTAAATTAAATTTCCCATGCAAGCTTATTATCACTTCAAACTTTGTTTACTGAGAAACTTTCCTGTTTTATGACAAGAACAGGGATTGTTTTGAGTTAGTTATAAAAAGATAAGGCACCAGTAGTGAAAACTAATATTGAAACCCTCTGACTTTTACTACCAGTTATCTTGTAGAGGGTTAACGGTTTAATTTCTGTGACATGGTAGTAATGTCAAGCACTACTGTTAAAAAAAAAAAGTTAAGTTTTTAAATAAAATATATGTTGCATATATTTAATATATGTTCATGGAATCTGGTATAGGTATAAGTATTTAGCAATACTTCATTTCTAGCACATTCATTTTTCAGTAGCTCTTTTCCTAAATGAAGTAATTCAGGTCATGACATGTATTAAAATTAACTATTGTTTGCTTTGGGTTTTTAGAAGCAGTACAATACAGTATACCTTAAGGAGTAGATAAAAATACGAAGCATAACAATTTACAATAACTTATTTGAGCGATAATAAAAAGTGTATGTACAAAGAAAAATGATGTTTCAATAAAGTTGCATTAAGTGCACATCTTCAGTAATGAAGTTTTCAAAATAAAAATAATAGCAAGCAGAGAAATGTTGAAAAATGTATTACAACAGAGAGCATCTATTAATACAGCAGCTTCCTTCAGAAGCTTAAAATTCTTTGGGACTTTTTCGGGATTGCTGTGACAAAAATGGCATACTGTTCCATCACTTTTCACCTGCCAAGTTCAATCACCCAAATTAAAAGACAAGAAAGAAAGCCTGTCAAAATGTGTACAAAAATCCTGGACATCTCTTTATATTAAAATTAAAACATAAACCATAATATCATACGTAACTAATACTAGAGATGGTGCATACTTGGTTAACACGCTTGATGCCTATCGTTAATTACCTAAGCCTCCGAATAAATCAGAATGGTCTGGATTGCACCCCTGACCTCACCTCGACTATCACAGGAATCTCCTGCTCTCCAGGCCTACACTTTCTCCCTCATCTCACCTAATCCCATTCCATATCCATATGCATCAACCGTTATCCTCCTAAAATGTATCTGTGTCCTAATTCAAGTCCTATTGTCTGCACTCATCCAGTACGCACTGAACTAAATGGCAGGCACTGGGGAGTCCATGGTGGATGAAGACAGGCGCGTTCCTTCCCTCACCAGCCTAGTAAAGTAGACTAATCTCACAAACTTGAAATGGAACGCTTACAAGCACTATACCTGGCATATGGGAGTGTCTAATGTGGGGCTGAAGGATGGGAATGACCTAAACGGAGAGGTCAGGAAAGGCTTATCAAAAGTGGAATGAGCTAAAATCTGAAAGATGGATAGGAGTTAAACAGAGAAGGAGAGGAGACAGAATTGCAGACAGAGCTAACATTACATGCAGAAAGCCCAGCCCAGTGGCATGGTGAGAGCATGTTGAGTTTGAAGGACAAAGATAGGTCAGTGTTGATATGGTCAGAATGCTAGAAAGGGCAGAGTGTAGTACAAAGAAGGCCAGAAGAGAGATGAGTGAAAGCTAAACTGTGCAGAACCTTATGAGCTATGCCAAAGAGTTCACATATCAGAAGAGCAACTAGATGCCACTGGAGGTTTTTTAAGCTGGGGAAGATATGATCAGACTGCATTTTAAAAAGATCTATCTGGCAGCAGTAGTGAATGAATTGAAGGAAACGAGAATAGATGTAGGTAAAGGAATTAAAGGCTATTGCGGTAATCCACTTGAGAGATGATGGTAACATGGATTAGCAGGATTGGTGGTAAAGATGGAGAGAAACAGAAAACTTCTAGAACTCTGTAGGTGCCATAAAACAGTGATTTATATTAGTAGATTAGGTAGAGCAATTAAAAGAGGAAAAGAGATTAAAGATAATGGCAAGATTTTGCCCTGACACCTAGATGGGTATAATATGAATTTGGATGTGTGAGAGTATACTAATATGGAAACAACACCTTGGGAGAATAATTCAAAATCTTGAAAAAGATCCTGGAAGTCTGGGTTAACACAGCTAAGATGGCTCTTAAAAGCCCAGAAAAAGTGATAATCCACAGTAAGGTGAGTAGAAGCTCTAGATTGCCATGGCAGGCACTGGAAGAAGGGACCAACCCACTTCTAAATATTTGTCAAATTATTAAAAACTTTTAGTATCAATTATGAATGGATAAGTAAATAAAAAATAAAACTAATATTTGTTGTTGTTGTTAGGTGCCATCAAGTTGGGTTCAACTCACAGCGACCCTACGTACAACAGAATAAAACACCGCCCCATCCTTTGTCATCCTCACAATCTTTGCCATTTTTGAGCCCTTTGGTGCAGTCACTGTGTCAATCCATCCTTTGAAGGTCTTCCTCTTTTTCGCTGATCCTCCATTTTACCAAGCATGATATCCTTCTCCAAGAACCAGCCCGTCTTGAAAACATGTCTCAAGTATGTGAGACGAAGTCTCGCCGTCCTTGCTTCTAAGTAGCATTCTGGCTGTGCTTCTTCCAAAACAGATTTGTTCGTTCTTGTAGCAGATCCATGGTATATTCAATATTCTGCGCCAACATCATAAGTCAAAGACATCAATCCTTCTTCAGTTTTCCTTATTAATAGTCCAGCTTCTGCATGCATCTAAGGTGACTGAAAATACCATGGCTTGGGTCAGGCGCACCTGAGTCTTCAAAGTGACACCTTTTTTTTCCAGTATTTTAAAGAGGTCTTTTGCAGCAGATTTGCCCAATGCAATACATCATTTCATTTCTTGACTGTTCCCTTCACTTCAATATTTAATTAGTGTACTGCAATTAAAACATTAGACATATTAAAAATCAATCTTTCATTTTTGTAAAAAAAAAAAGCTTATAAGAGTAGTTTGAACAGTGTTTGCCTCTACTCATATAACAGTGTTCTCACCATATAACTTATGATAATCTTTTCTATGCCTTGATGAGCTGTCATACAGCTTTCTATGTTTGAATCAACTTCTAGCATTTTATCCTTTGCACTTTTAATCCCATATTTCCAAGAGTTCCTTTAATGTGAAGCATTTTGCCGATGTCACTTCCCTTTTGTTAAAACCACTTTCCTCATTTATGTGTATCATTTCATCTTCTAGATTTATGGATGCTTATCTAGAATCTCTCCATCAATGGCAACGTTAACACTCCTGCTGCCAGCTCTTTCTTCTATAATTCCATTTACGTTCCCTTCAGATTTCCCTTCCAGTATTATCACTTATTTCTTTTCTGTACTTTCATCTTTGCTGACCAGTTCCCTCCTTCAAGTATCTATTTTTGAGAAATGTTATGTAGGCTTATCACTAGGTGGCAAGGAGTAACACCACTCCATGCTATGCTGTCTGTGTGTGAACTGAATAGCAGGTGTGCAGGGACCACACATCTAGTCTTTTAATGAACTGATGTCATTTGTCACTGACCATGATGCACATCTCTTATTTAGGTAACGCTTTGTGGATGGAAGAGCTAGCAGCAAAGTTTGCACTTCATGTAATTACTCACAGTTATTTTATTTTTTTTAATATTCCCTGGGAGGTGAAATGTGGACCACGTTGTTGAGAAACTGGTGTTATTCAGCTAAACCATTGTAACTGAAATCTGCATGTATGAGAGATGTACGGTGAGACCACCTATATCTTTATAATTAGGCTTTTTGAGAAAAAGCAAGCAAAATGCATGCTCAGCCCCCATCTTAGACATGGTCACTCTTGTAGCATTTGCTATCATTATTTCATCTATTTGAGAATATACTACAAGGATAATTTGCTTTTTTTATAGAAATTATATATATTCTAAAACATTTGGTATTTCAAAATTTTTACATACAATTCAGTGACATTAATATTCTTCATTATATTGTGCAACCATTACTAAGCTCCATTTCCAATTTTTCCATCACCCTTAACAGAAGCACACTGCCCTGAAAGCAATGACTTCCCTTTCCCTCGTCCCGCTCCTGGTAACCACAAGTAAACTTTGATCTCTATATATACAAGTGGGGTCACACGATATTTGTCTCGTGATGATAAGCAAGGAAATTCATTCCTGGAAAAACAGAAGCAGCTTGTGTTTTTCCTTTACTAAAGGGAATACATGCTATGTGAGCAGTCTTAAGGGGCCCCATTCCTATGGACTTTTGTTGTTTCTGCCATTACTTTTCGCAGTAACTTATTTCACTCAGTATAATGTTTTCACGGATCCCTGGTGGCACAGTGGTTAAGAGCTGAGGCTGCTAACCAAAAGGTCAACAGTTGGAATCCACCAGTTGCCCATCGTTCATCCATGTTGTAGCATGTATCGCGATTTCATTTCTTTTTATTGTTAAGTAATATTCCATTGTATGTATGTACCATATTTGTTTTATTCGTTCATCTGTTGATGGACATTAAGGTTGTTTTCACCTTTTGGTTATTGTGAATAGTGCTGCAGTGAACACTGGTGTACAATGTTTGCATTTCTCATTTCAGTTCTTTTGGGTATATATCCAGGAGTGGACCTGCTGAATTATATGGTACTCCACATTTCACTTTTTGAACAACCACCAAACTAATTGTCACAGCGACTGTACCATTTTACAATCCCACCAGCAACGGTTGAAGGTTCCAATTTCTCCACATCCTGAGCAACACCTCATTTTACATTTTTTTTTGGTCACAGCCATCCTAGTGGGGCAAGAAATGGTATTTCATTGTTCATGTCTTTCAGTCTCGTATCTAAGAATCCATTGTTAAAAACTAGGTCCCAAAACACTACCTCTATGTTTTCTTTTAAGAGTTTTATGGTTTTAGTTCTTACATTTAGGTCCTTGATCCATTTTTAGTTAATTTTCATATATGGTGTAAGGTATGGATCCAGTTTCATTCTTTTGTACGTGGAAATTCAGTTCCCCAGAATCGTTTATTAAAGAGACTATTTTTTCCCTACTGGATGGGGAATAATTCCCCTCCTAAATTTATGTACAAGTCAATTTGATGTGTACAGTCTCTCAGGGAGTTTTTTAAACAGACAGACATTTTATTGATATTTATATTGGACTGAGATGGGATTTACTCTTACTACTGCTGTCTGGTCTCATGATGATAAGCAAGGAAATTTATTCCTGGGAGAACTGAAGCAGCTTATGTTTTTCCTTTGCTGGAAGGAATACATGTTAGGAGTCCTAGGGGCCATCACTCCCAAGGATTTTTATTGTTTCTGCCATTATTATTTTGCAGACCTGTTTCCCAAGTTTCAATATAGCTTCATCTCAGGTCATTTCACATGACTGGTCATTATTTGGGGGAAAACTGTCTGGCATCCCAACACACAGCAATTAAGTCAAAAGCCATGACAGGATTACAAAAAAATAAAATAAACCAGAAGACTCCAGCAAGTTACCGAATATAAACACCTTAACACAATAATGTACTTTTAGGGAACAAAAATAATCATGGTTTACCTTGTCATTTTAAAGTCAGTTTTTATATCTGAAATGTTACAGAACTTATAACTTCCATACTCCATTGGCATTTCCCTCACAACTTCAATTAACACGTTGTTGTTGTTGTGCACCATCTAGTCCATTTTGACTCACAGTGACCCTACAGGACAGAGGAGAACTGCCCCATAAAGTTTCCTAGGTCAAAATCTTCAGGAGAGCAGATCTTTAGGTTTTTTCTTCATGGAGTGGTTGGTTGGTTTGAACCGCCAACCTTCTGGTTAGCAGCCAAGCATTTACCCATTCCACCACAGGGGCTCCTGGATTAACAGTATATTTAACAGTTATGCATGACTTGGGAAATTAAACCATTTCTTTGAGCTATTGGCATTCATCCTTGAAATTCATTAGAAATTAATATTTAAAACAGACTGTTCAGGGACACCTAGATACGATCCCTAAAGTTATGAAACAATAAATTTGCCATCTGGTTTTCTCTTTCTTAAATATTAAATTATCTGGTTACTAGCAGAAACATGCAAATCAAGAGCAAGATTTTTCTCTATGGTATGGCAAGATCATATATCATCAGCATATTTTAAGGTTTTTACTGGTCTTCAGAGGTAAGTATTTAATGAGGAGATGTGAGCGAGGAAAACACAAAAAGCCAGCAAAATGATGACAAAAGGAAAAGCATCCAAACCTCACTTATGTTGTAATCAATAAACTCCTTCGAGCCTGCAAAATGAAAATAAATCAATGGCTTTATTTTAAAAAGCTGCTAAATAAGTTCGATCCACAGGATTGCCTCTAAAAATATTTAACATTCCTTTAGGTCAGTTTGTTAGGGAAAGTACACTAAACCTTTTCCCTGATTTAGGATGATATTTCCAAAATAAGGTAGAATGCTGTACAGTAAGGATCAGCATATATTCAATCCCCAAAATGTGGAGACTGACCCAATCCATCCAGTCCCACTTGTCCACCCTCGTTGCCAGCTGCCCTCAAGGGACTCTCTCTGATCCTGGCCACCCAAACATAGGTCAGAGCTCAAAAGACCATGGCACCCCAGTTACTCCACAGGTTTTTCTCCAGAGTCAAGGGCAAAGGCCACCCTACACACACACACACACACACACACACACACACACAACAATAACCTAATGCATTACTTATTTATGGAACATGTCCAAATATTTCAATTTAAGAAGCTATCAATGAGAAAAAAGCTACTGTGTTTTAGAAATACTCTATAAAATTTAGCTCCTGTTTATACACTCTAAAAACGGTAACCACTTATTGTTTTTTCTCACATGTTCTATTTTTCAGGAATGCCAAGGACATTTTCTTTAAACAACACAATCTGTGCTTGAATTAGAACAGTGCCACATTTTGTCTTCCCTGGTCAAAGAACAAACCTTCTATTTAAGAAAGAAAAAATGTTTCACTTGCTCGTTCACAGAATTACTGACAGTCTTTAATAATCTGCAGGCTATTTAAAAAGATGGTAACTGGGTTCCACCACTGGCAAACTTATTCCTTCCTCCCTCATCCCGAGATGTCCATATATCTCCAACTGCATTTTATCTAGCATCTTCCATTGTTAACTAACCATGGCAATCTTAATGATAACATTTGGTAAATGCTGGCTTCTACAAAGGAAGTATTGTTTAATTACTGACATCTATACTATTTATTTGGAAACCCTGGTGGCATAGTGTTTAAGTGCCACAGCTGTTAATCAAGAGGTCGGCAGTTTGAATCCACCAGGCGCTCCCTGGAAACTCTAAGGGGCAGTTCTACTCTGTCCTATAGAGTCGCTATGAGTCGGAATTGACTCAACGGAAGTGGGTGGTGGGTTATACTATTTATTTAGTCTAGTTGTACTCATGTAAAGGGTAGTCTTTTCAAAGATTAAAAATGAAAACAGAAATCTGATCACATGTGAGAGTTTCTCTTTTCCAAATGGCCAACTTACTCTTGTCTCTTTACCCAAATCAAGTCTGTTAGAGCTTGTGGCAAGAATGGCAAGGTGATTCCAAAAAGAGACACGGCTGTGCTCATGCCCCACGAGGGTGACAGACACAGTCAGTGCCCTCTGGCTTTCCTGTTCTCACTGTTTCCCCTATCTTCTGCCCAGAGCGTATGAAAGTAAATTGGAAACTCAGTGAAATTAAAATCTTTTGGTATCTATCTACACATATTCCCCCTTGCAAATAGTATGGATAAATAAATAAATAAAGGCACTGCCCCTCTTTCGTCTTCGTTTCCAAACACACTTTTCTCTATGTATTTCCTCTTCCCTGTCTATGAAACAGTGATAACACTTGCCTGCTTCAATATGAACGATTCTTGGGAGAAAATTAAGGTAAAAAAGTTAGGAAGATGCATGAGAAAGTAGGCATATTTATGCCATTTCAAGGAACGGCTAGGGTAAACAGCCAACTAGCTTGAGATAAAACTGCTTCCAGGACAATCCCATACAGAAAGCCAAAAAATAACCCCTTGCAAAACCAAAAAAAAAAAAAAAACCCACTGCCGTTGAGTTGATTCGGAGACAGGGACGATTATCCTACTGGTAGGGAACAAACATTACTATATAATCAGCCTTAGCGAAAGCCAACTTTCCAACTGAAGTGCCGAGGTATGAGCTTATCAGAATTCTGTTTCCCCTGGAGACATAAAATTATTCTATAGATACCCTCTGAAGTTAAAAAACAAATGGCTTTGGCTGGTAGGTTTATAATCTTTTCTGCATGACTCTGAATGGCCTAGCACAGTGAGAGCTGGCGAGCACACTTAGTTAACAGTGGAGAAGGGTCATTATTAGCATTCTCCCTCAAATTCAAGCTGAGAATCTGGTTTACCCACTCCCTAAAAGAGAAAAGGCCAACAGTGAAAAAAGAAATAAACATCCATGAGCTAACACAAACCATTCTATCTTGGAGGAAGAAAGTATCTTAATTACAGAAGTAGCTCTAGCATGAAAATGCTTTCTCACCAGGTTCTACATTTGCCAAAAAAGAAAACACGGCTAGTCTTTATGTTTAATGAAAGCAGGCACATATATCTTGGTAGATTTTCTTGTATGGAACCTGACATATATTAAGTGAAGAAAAGGCAATTACTCTAGGGGAGTGGGAGTTGCTTTCCTCGGGAGATTTTTTTTTTTAATTTTGCTCAAGAAACCAGATTGTGTCTAAGAATGAAAGTAATTTGTCTCTATTTGGTTCTCTGGCAACACTTGATGATTGGATTTTGTATCTTCACAAATTGAGGTGACTGCTTTCGGGAAAAAAAAAAATGAACAAAAGTTTCCTGTGAAGAAAAGAGACATATAACATATTTCTGCAAAGAAAATCTCCCCTAGCAAACTCTGCAGCCTAGCACATGCTTTTTCTGGTCTTACTGAAGACAACTCTATAAAAGGAACGAACAGGCTCATGTCGATCCTTGTTAAATTGTGATAATATTTCCACTCTGCTATAATAAAATAAGCATTTGGACTTACAGGTTTAAGATCTGGGCTCAAAAACTGGAAACTGAATGCTTGTTTTGTGTCAAGCAATATCTGGTGTCTATTTTATATGGACATTACGTTTCCATAACAGCAAGGATAACAATTCAATCTATTATTCTCTTTCATTCCTTGTTCAGAACATATTTATTTATTCAGCATTGTATTAGAAATAAGGTAATCCCTTCCTAGAGATTACATGATACTGCAGAATACCACAAGTAAAAGAGGCAGTCTCAATACAACACAATATGTGATATAGTGACAGCAAGAACAGAGCTTGGGAGAGGCACAGAAAATCCTGCAGGGAAGTCAGAGAGAAGGGCCTTATGATGACTTGAGTACTCCATCCCTAAAAAAGAAAGGAAACATGTACTTTCCATTCCCATCACTAATTAAAGGTCAGGGTTGGTTCTGGCTTTTGTTTAGAACCACTCCCCACCCCCCCCCCCCCAATTAAATTTTCTTTGGGCGTATGCTCTTAGGAAAAAAAAAAAAAAAGAGTTCCAATGCTATTATCAATGGGTTGTGTTTCTTCCAATTTTTCTTCTCCAAAGGTGCATCTGGTTTGTTCAAAAATGACAAGCATTAAAGCTTAATGCAGTAGGCTTACCTTGAAATGTCAAACAATCCAGGAAAATGTAGAAAAAAATTGCCACCTGGCCATAGCAATGATGAGGGGACAAACCACTTGGGTCCCACCCACCACTATGTGGCAGCCTTCCAAGTAGACCCAGGGAGCCTTGTCCATGGCTATTTCCTAACACTGCTCTTACCTTTTCCTGACGCCCATTCTTGGGGCCAGCTGAACTAGAGACACTTCAGGGTCGGAACTCCCCGGAAGCTCTGTCATCCGCCATGTTGCATAACAAGGTATCTCCTGGATCAATGACTCCTCTCCAGTGTATCCCTTCACTATTAAGCCTTTTCAGACTTCACAATGGAATGAATGTTGGCCATACAAAGACGTGCATTTTGTTCTTTTAATCTTCCTCATTCTCTCAGTATATTCTGCACGAAATTCTGAGTAAAACTTATGTATGTTATATTTAAAATCCACCCAAGGACCAGGGCAAAGTCATAAAAGCTTCATAGACACATCCAAATGCCCTGAGAGACTGAGCTACTGGGCTGGGGGCTGGAACCCTGGTCTCAGGCGACATCTAGCTCAATTGGCGTAACAGTCTATAAAGAAAATATTCTACATCCCAATGTGGTGAGTGATGACTGGGGTTTTAAAAGCCTGTGAGCAGCCATCTACTGGTCACATCCCGGCTAGAGCAAAGACAAATAAAGAAGACCAAAGACAAAATGAAAAGATTAGTTCAAATGACTAATGGGCCACAACTACCACAACTTCCACCAGACTGAGCCCAGAACAACTAGCTGGCACCTGGTTACCACACCGACTGCTCTGGTACGGATCACAACAGAGGGTCCTGGGCAGATCGGGAGAAAAATGTACAACAAAACTCAAGTTCTCACACACACACACAAAGCCCAAGCTTGCTGGTTGGACAAAGACTGGTGAAACCCCAAGAGTATGGCACCTGGACACTCTTTTAACTCAGTACTGAAGTCACTCTTGAGTTTCACCCTTCAGCCTAAGATTAGACAGGTGTATAGGGCCAACGGTAACACACGTGTGGGACATGCTTCATAGTTAAATCATCTATATAAGACTAATGAGCACACCATCCCAAAAGCAAAGACAATAAGGCAGGAAGGGACAGGCAAACTGGATGAATGAAAACAGGGAACCTGGGGTAGAAAAGGGGAGAGTACCGACACATCGCGGGACTGGCAACCAATGTCACAAAACAATTTGTGTACTAACTGTTTAATGAGAAACTAATTTGCTCTGTAAACTTTCACCTAAATCACAAGTATAAAAAAAAAAAATTAAAGAATCCAACCAAGTACAAAAGTAGGACTAAATTCTAAGTAATTATATTGATACCTGGGGCGCATGGCTGGGAGCTTATACCTTACCCTGGAGCGATGAGGACCCATTGAAGAATAGTAATCAGGAAAGTGGCATAGGAAATTTGTGTTTTGGGAAGATTATTCCAGCTTCAGTGTAAAAAACAAACTCTTTAGAAGGTGAGATCAGGGTAGCAGGGATACCTACTTAGTGAACTAAATAAAAAACAATTCTGATTGGAATAAAGGGCACGGAAAATAGTAGAAAGATTGAATCAAAGCAAAATATCGACCAGTACTTACTAACCTGATTTCTACTTAACAAACCTTTTGTTTCATTCTGACCATTTTATTACGCAGAGCCCCTCTCTTTAGGGGTAGAATACCTTTAAAAGCTATTTTCCGTACTGGATAGCTTTCTCTAGATTATGTGACTGAATAAGGAGAAACATCAGAGCCTCAAGCTTCACAACGGCCCCCTGGTTTCTGCCTTTTATCTCCGAGAAGTCCCTTCATCATGCACGCTTGGAAGTGCCAAGAGAATTTTAAAAACATTAACTTCCTAGGCTATGCAAAGGGAATGGAAGTCTGTACAAATCCGATCTTCTATTTCAGTTATGCTTCCAGTAGTTTATTCAATCAATTGATTACTGATCAACTCCAGTGTACCATGCACTAGCCTCTGGGAATAGAGGAGAGTATTGGAGAGGGAAGTGAGATACTAAAGAGCCAAGTACACAGTTATTAAGTGAACTATAATCACTGTGGGTACTAAGGAGAGGTGCCAAGCACTACAAGAATAATGGGAAGGTATTAAGTTAGAGCACGCAGGGCAGCTGCTTTAAGGAAGTGCCCTCCACACTACTCTTTTTTATACCATTAACTTTAATATAAATTGTTTTTAGGGGATGTCGTTAGGTGCTAATGTCGGTTCTGACCCATAACTACTCTATGTATAACAGACGAAAATGCTGCTTGGTCCTCCACCATCCTTACAATAGTAAGTGTATTTGAGCCATAGGTTTCATAATTTTAAAATTTTTTCAATTAGAATATTATTTTGTATCTTAGATTAGTGCACTGCTACTTCCGCAACTTTATTCGCAATAAACAGTGGCAGAAATAACCTGAAAAAAAAAATTCATAGTTCCTCTGACACTTTCATATACATTCCCAGGCCTAACTGAATTAGAGCTAGAAGAGGCCTCGGAGATGATGACGTGGCTAACCCACCTCAAGTTTTTTCTACATGCTCTGCGATGTACATGAAACATCCAGATAAATACAGTCTCTTTGAATAATCAATTCTTCTCCAAAAATGTGAAGGAAACAAAATGCTTCTATTTGGTAAGTAACTTTGAACACGAGTTTATATTAAAACAATCATATATAATGAAAAAAAAAAACCTAGTGCCGTCAAGTTGATTCCGACTCATAGCGACCTTACAGGACAGAGTAGAATTGCCCCATAGAGCTTCCAAGGAGTGCCTGGAGGCTTCAAACTGCCGACCCTTTGGTTAGCGGCCATAGCACTTAACCACTGCGCCACCAGGGTTTCCATCATATGTAATATAGACTGTAAATTTTGCATGTATTTGAAAAATAAAACTCAAGAAAAATAGGGAGAGTGGGGTTCTAGTCAGGGTTCTGCCAATAAACCGCTGAGTTGCTCTCATGGATTGAACTGCATCCCCTAAAAATGTGTGTCAACTTGGCTAGTGCATGATTCCCGTATTGTGTGGTTGTTCCTCGTTTTGTGATGGGATGTAATTTTCCTGTGTGTTGTAAACCCTAATCTCTGCCTGTGATTAATGAGGCAAGATTAAAACCAAAACCAAAGCTATGGCTGTCAAGTCAATTCAAACTCATAGCAACCCTACAGGACAGAGTAGAACCGCCCCATAGAACTTTCACGGAGCGGCTAGTGGATTAACTGCCAACCTTTTGGTTAGCAGCTGGGCTCTTAACCACTAGGGTGGGATGCAACACCCTTACTCAGGTCACAGCCCCGATCTGAGGTAAGGGGAGTTTCCCTGGACTGTGGCCTGTATCACCTTTTATTTTATAAGAGATAAAAGGGGACACAAGTGAGCAGAGGGACCTCATACAATAAAGAATGAGAGCCAGGAACGGAGCGTGTCCCTTGGACTCGGGGTCTCTGTGCTGAGAATTCTAGACCAGGGGAAGACTGATAACCAGGATCTTTTCCCATAGCCGACAGAGATAGAAAGCCTTCCCCTTGAGCTGGCACGCTGAATTCGGACTTCTAGCCTCCTAAACTGTGACAGAATAAATCCCTGTTTGTTAAAGCCATGTACGCATGGTATTTCTGTTAGAGCAGCAGTAGATAACTAATAAAGTAACCTTGCCAAATTTAAAGACTGTGGAATTCAGTCTCCTTGACTGCAGAATAAAAAATAAAAAACTGGAATCTGACAAACTCTAACATTCTTTTTTTTTTTTTTTTCATGAAAAGGGTTATGAGAAAAGGAGGGGCCTATTTGAGAAGATCAGTGAAGAAGAGAAGGAAAAACTCCCTTGCTGAGGTATCTGGTAGAAGCTCGCTATTCAATGAGAAGACGACGATCCCAAAGAAAGGTCTGGAATTACGTCTGTGGGTGTGCGTGTGTACATGTGCGTGTAGAGCTGACGGACAAGTGGAGAAGAAAAACTGGGTCCCGAGAAAACAGATACTGCTCAGTGGAAAGTATACTGCATGTGAGTAAAGTTTACATAGCCTCAAAGTCACCCATGTCATTGTCACTCACTGGATGATGATGCTTATTCTTAAAGACAATACAGTATTTTAGCTTATGTAACTTGTTTAAGTATCTTGCCCAAGGCCACATATTCTAGTTTGATACATTTTTATCATGAAAAGCTAAGCTATAATAGAATGAGGCAGAAGTGTAGTAAAAATATTTTTTGAGAAGTAGCGATGAGTGATGGTAAGTATCACAAACTCTGGAGGGAGTCTGCTAATATTAAAATTTCAGCCCTGAAAATTACTAGATCTAACTTTAGATGAGTCATTTAACTTCTATGTGCCTCAGTTTCCTCTTTTGTAAAATAAAAATAATAGTACTACCTACCTAATACTGTTGTTGTTGGTTGTCTTTAGGCCTATTCCAACTCAAAGTGACCTCAGGTGTGCAGATTAGAACTGCCCCATACAGTTGTCAAGGCTGTGACCTTTCAGAAACAGATCACCAGGCCTGTCAATGAGGCACTTCTGGATGAGTCTGAACTCCAACCTTTTGCCTATTACTCTCACGGTTAACCATCTGCAACAGGGACTCCTTCCTAGCTAATACGGTTGTTATAATGATTAAAGAAGTTAACATTTATGAGGTTCTTACAGTGTCTGGCAAGGTCCCTAGGTGGCACAAATGGTTTTCTCTGGACTGCTAACATAAAGCTTGGTGGTTCAAACCCACCCAGCAGTACCGTGGAAGAAAAGGCCTGGTGATCTGCTTCCTTTAAGACTGTTGTTGTTAAGTGTCGTTGAGTGGATTCCAACTCATAACAACCCCATAGAACTGTCCCATAGGGTTGTTGGGCTATAATCTTTACAGAAATAAATCACCTGACCTTTCTCCAGTGGAGTGACTAAAACCCATAAAGCCATTGCTGTCAAGTCAATTCTGACTCATAGCAACCTTACAGGACAGTAGAGAATTGCCCCATAGGGTTTCCAAGGAGTGGCTGGTGGATCTAAAATGCTGACCTTTTAGTTTGCGGCCAAATGCTTAACCACTGCACCACCAGGACTCCTTTAAGATTACAGCCAAGAAAACCCTAAGGAACAGTTCTACTCTGTAGCTCATGGGGTTGCCATGAGTCATGATCAACTCAGCAGCAATCAACAACAACAGTATCTAGAGCACAGTTCACACCACAAGTGTTTGACAAGTAATTTACTACCTTCCATTATCTCATTTGTTAATATTATTCAAGAAAAACTAAAGGTTTTTTTTTTTTTGCTAATGTAGAATACAGAAACATGATTTTATTCCATCCATCTTTAAAAAGTAAATAAATTGATACTGTTATTGTTAGGTGCCTTCCAGTCAGCTCCAACTCATGGCACTATGATGTATACCAGAATGAAATACTGCCTAGTCCTATGCCATCTTCATGATTGTTGGCATGTTTGAGATGATGGTTGGGGCTGTTGTGTCCATCTTCATGATTGTTGGCATGTTTGAGATGATGGTTGGGGCTGTTGTGTCCATCTTCATGATTGTTGGCATGTTTGAGATGATGGTTGGGGCTGTTGTGTCCATCTTCATGATTGTTGGCATGTTTGAGATGATGGTTGGGGCTGTTGTATCAATCCATCTCATTGAGGGTTTCCCTCAACCAAGGAGAAGGCTCACTATCCTGGCCTCTAAGGAGCATTCTGGTTATATTTCTTTGTGACTGATTTATTCCTTCTTCTGGCAGTCCACAGTGTATTGAATATTACTAGAGCTATCAATTTATTATACATATTAAATGGCTCATTTAAAGCTAAAATTTCAGATGAAAATCAGGTAAAAAAAACATGAGCTTTGTAGAAACCATTGTATTCTTGTTAAAAATAAGTGATAAACTAAAATTTCCTACTCTCTTAAATTTAAACATGAAACAGGGCATGAAAATACATTAGTCATCCGAAATTTATTGTTTTCCACATGACTGGCATAATGCCAATGACTTGGACAAATTGTATTTCCTTATGGCAATACATTTTATTCAAGTCCTTAGGAAACAGGAATTTTCTGCTATGAATTATTCATCATCAGATGTCTTTTCGTTTATTCAAGAAAACTTTACTTCCTGTTGGTGTTTACTATAAATATCATCTTCTCTCATCTGTTTACCCGTAAAAAAGAACTCCTTGGATTGAGTTGTAATTGAATACGTGATCTGGACATATTTAACAGAGCAGCACATGGTTATACCAGGGAGTGTGATTAAGAGCTATCTATAAGTTAAAAGGATGATAATTTGAATTTTTGGATTTGGGGTTGGTTTCAATTCAAACAAACAAGTCACATGCAAGTCACAGAAACTCCAAAGAAAACATAAAACTATAAAAAAAAAAAAAAAGGAGATTTCTAAAGGATTTCTTCCACTAGAAATTTTGAGTGACATGTAGCTACGTAACCAAGGCGCAATGGTTAAAGGCTGCTAAACAAAAGGTCAGCAGTTCAAAACCAACAGCAGCTCCACAGGAGAGAAAGACCTGGGGATCTACTCCCCTAAAATTTACAGCTTAGGAAACCATAAAAGTCAGTTCTACTTAGTACTATGGTGTCACTATGAGTCAGAATTGACTCGATGGCACATAATGGCAAAAATTCTTAAGAACAACAACAAAAAGTGGCACAATTCTTGGATAAAGTTCTTTAATTGAGCATAATTTAACATCCAAAAAAAAAAAAAAAACCCATTGCCTTCAAGTTGATTCCCACTCATAGCGACCCTATATATAGGACAGAGTACTACTGCCCCAGAGGGTTCCCAAGGCTGTAACCTTTACAGAAGCAGACTGCTCCATCTTTCTCCCACAGAGTGGCTGGTAGGTTCAAACCACTCACCTTTTGGTTAGCAGCCTAGTGCTTAACCACTGTACCACCAGTTCTCCAATTTAACATCATTGTGTCCTTATACAAATTCCACTCCATTAACAACCTTCCTAAAAGGTATCAGTGCTCTGTGAACATGTCAATGCACCGCTATTGCTATCAGCGGCTTAAGAGTCAGCTGTGGAGGCATGGAGATCCCACGCATGACAGGATCTGATCATTGTGACTTAGGATTTCCAATGGCTGATTTTCAGAAGTAGATCACCAGGCCCTCCTTTCTAGCCTGCCTTAACCTGGAAGCTCAGCTGAAACCTGTTCGGCATCAGAGCAACATGCAAACCTTTTCTGACAGTTGGGTTGTGGCTATTTGTGCCATATGTTTCTATATTCTCAAACCACATAAGGTATAAGTCAACATTATGCTTTCAAAATACATGTGTACAAACTCATAGTATGAATTTAGAAAGACAAATATGTCTACCTTTGTGAGACTCTCTAACATTAGAAACTAAGTCATTAGAAAGTTATTTTAGAAAATTTCTGAACTTAGACACAGAAACACAGAAATACGTAAACAATGTAAACAACCATGAAGTTGACTTCATCATTCTGTGATAAAGAAAACACAGTAAATCTTTATCAACTAGCCTTGAGACATATGTTTAAACAACCTCCCTAAGCTCTAACCTTGAAGAGAAGAGGCAACATATGGCTCATCTCTAACCCTGGAGAGAATACGAGCATAGTAGCCTTTGAGGTCACACTGGCCCTTATTATGTGAAGCCAAGGTGAGAATTTCATATCTAAATCCTGAATTTCTGCTTGCTCACCAAAAGAAAACAATGGCAAAAGGATCTCTCTCTCGTTTCTTACTCTCTCTGAACACTGAGAGCCTGCTGACACTCTGTCACCACTGACCTAGGACCACTGAGTTCAAGCCATGGTCAAGCCTGAAGCTTCCTCCCGAGACCTTCCGTTAAAGGCATATATGCCGGAAGTTTAAAGATTTAGACTCTGACCATTGAACTAACATTGTAATTGTAGTTGTTCATTCTGATTCTCCGGTTCTAAACGAATGTTGTGAGGTATTACTCGCTTTCCTTGCTGAAGCCTCCGCCAGGGCTTCCCCCACTCCGCTGCAGTCCTTCCCCCTCCACAGTCTCTAACTGAGGTTTGATTTCGGCGCCAGATCTCTGGGCATGCGCAAGCCAGGATCTTGGTGCATGCGCAGGACCTGAAGAACTGTGTCCTTACCTGTCTCCGGACAGAGCATTGCCGGATAGGAAGACATTCTTCAGCATACAGCTCCACCTGGGCCCCTTTGCAAAGCCACAGGTCCCACAATGCGGCATTCCTTTGCAACATGACTCAGCACCCGGAACTCCAAATTTGGGCATGGGAGGGCTCAGGGTTTCGGATTTGGGGTCCCAATCCCTGCCCCCTGGGGACTTGAGGATATAAAGGCTCCCAGCTCCCCTCGGGCAGGGAACTCGTGGTCTTTCAGCTGCTAAGCCCCACGTTGCTCTTGTTTTTGAAAACAAAAAACTACCACTTCCTGTTTCCCTAGCAATTGGTAGTCCATCTCATTGGCTAGTGGGACAGGACAAGAACCCGCATTCAGTTAAATGGCCATGACCAACTTGCAATAAGTTAAATAAATTTCTGCACATCAAACCTGCATATCTCTATTGATTTCTAAGATTAAAATCCTACACATCACTGCATTTTAAGTACATTGGGAATCAAACCCAAGTCTCCTGTGTGGTAGGCAAGAATTCCACCAGTGAACCACCACTGTCTCCATTCAATGTATTAGAAAGTTGTATATGTGGCACTCAGAGTTAAAACACTCTTTAAGTGGAAAATCACTCTAGCAGCTGTTGGAAAGAAGCCCACACATTTGCATAATAAGTAGGACTAATTTGTTCCCTAGTCTCACAGCTCTGAGAAAAGGAAATATCTTTGAAAAGGAGAGCAGGAAAAGATCACTGACAATGGGACAGTTTTCCTAAAATCACTCTTCCAGTAAGATGGGACTACTGATCTCCACAGACAAAAGAATGAAGTTGGACGCATAACTCATACCAGACACGGAAATTAATTCAAAATGGATCAATGATGGCCCCCGACACCCTTTTAACTCAGAACCAGAGCAACTTCCAAAGTTCACCCTTCAGTCAAACATTAGACAGGTCCATAAAGCAAACAACACATGTGAGGCACGCGCTTCTGTTCAATCACGTACACAGGACCAAATGCGAAATACCTACCCAAAAGCAAGGCCAACAAGGTAGGAAGGGGCAGGAAAAACGGACCAAGGGACAGGAAAAACGGACCAATGGAAATGAGGAACCTGGGAAGGGATTCGGTTGGGACATCACAGGGATTACAACCAGTGTCACAAAACAATTTGTGTATAAATTGTTGAATGAGAAACTAATTTGCTCCGTAAACTTTCACCTAGAGCACAATAAAAAAAAAAAAAAAAAAAGGACCAGTAATCTAAATAAATATAACACTAAAATCACAAACTTCTTACAAGAATACATAGGGTCAAAGCTTCAGGACCTTGTTTTTGGCAATGGATTCTTAGATATGACACCCAAAAGCACAACCAATGAAAGAAAAAGTCAATAAATTATGGACTTCCTTAAAATTAAAAACTAGTGTGCATCAAGAGACATTATCAAGATAGTGCAAAAGCAATCTACGCTGTGGGAGAAAATACATGGAAAGCTTGTCAGTAAGTGTTTAATACCCAGAGTAGGTAAAATCTCCTACATTTAGCAACAAAAAGACAAGCAACCCAATTAAAAAAAAAAAAAAGGCAAAGGACTTAAGGAGACATTTCCCCCAAAGAACATATACAAATGGCAAATAAGCACCTGAAAAGATGCTCAACATCATTAGTTATTAGGAAAATGCAAATTGAAACCATGAGGAGATACCACTAGGCTGGCTGGTATAAAAATAGAAAATAACAAATGCTGGGTTGGATGTAGAGAAGTTTGAACACTTGTGCATGTTGGTGGGAATGAGAAATGGTGCAACTGCTAGGAAAAACCATTTGGTGGTTCCTCAAAAAGCTAAACACAGAATTACCATTTAACCCAGGAATTCCACTTCTAAGCATACACCCGAAAGACTCGAAAGCAGGGACTGAAATAGAGAGTTGTATTACAATGTTCACTGCAGCATTATCCATATTAGCGAAAAGATGGAAAAACCCAGTGTCCATCAGGAGATAAAACAAATTAACAAACTGTGGTATATGCATACAATGGCATATTCCTTGGCCATAAAGAGAAATGAAGTCCTGATACATGTTACCACATAGATGAACCTTGAAAACACTAGGCTAAGTGAAATAAGTCACACATAAAATAATATTATATAATCCCACTTACATAAAGTATCTGGAATAGGCAAATGCATAGAAACAAAAGTGAATTAGTGGTTTCCAGGTCATGGGGGAGGGCAGAAAATGTAGATTACTTTTTAAAAAAGTAAAAAAAAATTAATAAGGCCTTTGCCATACCGAGCAATTGAAAACAGAATCACATTGTTTCACACAGTCAGATATATGCACACCCATGTTCATTGCAGCACCATTCACAATAGCAAAAAGATGAAAGCAAACTGTCTGTCAACTGATGAACGGATAAACAAAATGTGGTACATACATATGAAGGAATATTATGCAGCCATAAAGAATAACGATGATTTCTCAAAACATAATATGGATGAATCTGGAGGACTTCATGCTGAGTGAAATCAGTCATCAGAAAGGGACAAATATATGATCTCACTAAAGGACAAGAATAGGTATGCATATTGAAACCAGTGATCACTGGTGGTCACCAGAGATAGGACAGGGGGCAGGGGAGGGGATCCCTCCTTAGATACTAAAAAAAAAAAAAATGCACTGCTGTCGAGTCGATTCCAACTCATAGTGACCCTATAGGTCAGAGTAGGCCTGCCCCCATAGAGTTTCCAAAGAGCACCTGGCGGATTCAAACTGCCGACCTTTTGCTTAGCAGCCGTAGCACTTAACCACTATGCCACCAGCGTTTCTCTAAATACTAAAAAAAAAAAAAAAAATTTTTTTTTTTTTTTTTAGTACTAGACACTTGTTATTTCTGGTGATGGGAAAATATAACAATAAATACTGGTGAAGGGTACACAATCTGACCAAGGTGAACAATTTCACTAAGAAGTAAGCAATATCTTGGGTCTTAAAAGAAATTCATTTTCTCACAGTCCAGCAGCCTAGAAGTCCAATTCAGGGCATCAGCTCCAGAGAAAGTCTTTCTTGTCAGCTCTGGAGGAAGGTCTTCCTCGTCAGTCTTTCCCTGGATGGTGCTTCTCCACGCAAGAACCCTGGATCCAAAGGCCGTGCTCTGCTCCCAGTGCTTCTTTCTTTGTAGTGAGAAGTCCCCAACTCTCCACTTGCTTCCCTTTCCTTTTATTTCTTGTAAGATAAAAGGTGGTGCAGTCCACACCCCAGGGAAACTCCCTTTACACTGGATCAGAGAAATGACCTGAGGAAAGGTGTTACATTCCACCCTAATCCTCTTTAACCACAGGCAGAGATTATGATTTATAACACATAGGAAAATTACAAAATGGAGGACAACCACATATGGCCTAACCAAGTTGACACATATTTTGGAAGGATACAATTCAATTCATTACATGCATAAGCATCGAAATCCTAGGCATTAGAGAGCAACATCATGATAAACGGATAAAAGATTGAAGTTGTCAAGGATTTTATTTTACTTGGATCCATAATCAGCTCCCATGGAAACAACAGTCAAGAAATCAAACAACACATTGCACTAGGCAAATGTGCTGCAAAAGACTTCTTTTGAGTGTTAAAAAGCAGAGATGTTACTTTAAGAACTAAGGTGCACCTGACCCAAGCCTTGGTGCTTGCAGTCACCTCACATGCATGTAAAAAATGGACAATGAATAAGGAAGACCTAAGAAGGACTGATGCCTTTGAATTACGGTGTTGGCGAAGAATACTGAGTATTTCATGGACCACTGAAAAGCAAACCAATACTTCTTGGAAGAAGTACAGCCAAAATGCTCATTTGAAGCAAGGATGGCAAGACTTCATCTCACATACTTTGGACATGTTACCAAGAAGAGTCAGTCCCTGGAGAAGCGAAGGACATCATGCTTGGTAAAGTAGAGGACCAACGATAAAGGGATAAACTGACACAGTGGCTGCAAGAATGGGCTCAAGCATAGCAATGTTTGTGGGCATGACGCAGGTCCAGGCAGAGTTTTGGTTCTGTTGCAAATGAGGTCACTATGAGTCATAACCGACTTGAGGGCACCCAACAACAGCATTCATACCTAATGTTTATCACCTCTGATTTGTTCTATAATAAGGAGTAGAAAAATATTTAGTTTTAAACCAACTTTGAATCACACTAACTAGAAACCTAAATACACCCCTAAGTATCATCACTCATTTGGCATATTTTCAAAAATCTGTAATTATCAAACATAAAAACAAAAGATTGAATGACGGAGGGAGGGAGGAATGAAGGAAGGAAGGAGACAAAGAAAATAACCACATTCCAAATTTAGAAATAAATCTTTGTACTTAATCTCCCAATCATTCCAAAGACAACTTGCCCATGGAGAACCATTTAAAATCTCATTACTATATCCACTTATCACTATGTCACTGTATCCAGTGTTCAAAAAATATGTTTCTCTTCCTATCAAGTTCAAATCACAGTACTCAAAGTATGATTCAAAAAGAAAGAAGTATATTTTTAACTTATGTTTTTACAAAGTTAATAGAAGCTTTTACTTCAAAGTTTTGAAAGACCCATTGTTTATCCTCTTCACCCTAAATTTATATTGCTTCTCAGTGACACAAAATCCAAATCTATAAAATCCAGATGGTCCATTTAATACATCTCATCCAACTCTTTAACTCCGTGCTCAGCTGTAGATTTCAAGGCAAACAAACACCTTTCTCTCCAGAAAAATTAATGGTAGTACAACTTGTTCAGATTGCTGAAATAGTCAGCATGCAGGGCGACGTACTTAGTCAAAAGATAATTGACTATGTCTTCATTTCATTTTATATGTAAGATTATGTAAGAATCCATTTTACCTTTTGTGTTATGATTTCTTTGTCACGTAGAGTATCTGTAGATAGCCCATTAATAAAGGTTAGTGTCGGGTAAAGTAAAATCTTTAAAGAAATCTTAGAGGAATAAATGCAATAACATTTTTACATGTTACGTCTACTGTGCAAATCTATGGCAATAACTTATCAACACATTTGCTTGAAAAAAGAGAACAATCCTGATCTATTTAAAGCCAACATTTATTAAATAAGAGAACAATCCTGACAGATTTAAAGCCAACATTTATTAAATACTTATATAAGTAGAGTATAGGATGAACACATAATTATTTCTAGTCTTTGACCTGGTTTATTTGACTAATTGTAAAAAAAAAAAAAAAAGTCTGCATGTTTACTATAATGAAGGTGTGTGTTTATGGGGGAGGGGAGTGTGGATGGAACTGTTTTGTGTTTGTTTTTGTTTTTTATATTTTTCTCCTATTCTTAATTCATTTAAAAAATTTTAGAGCCTACTATATGTAGATGTCAATCATCTGATGTTCTTATTCCTGGAGACTTTTCAGGAGCCTAAGATTTACAGAAGAATTGATATTTTTTTCAAATTAATGCATGTGTAAAATATATGTATAACTTTACGTGTGTGCATTTTACCACCTTTATAAACTTTCTGTTTCAATTGCATAAAGTACAAAATACCTAAAATGTAAGAGTCAAAAAATTGGGATAGATGAGTTTTTGTGCATTTGGGGGCACTTGGGAATTTTTGTTTGCTTCTTCTTTTTTTTTCTTTGTTTTTTTAGCCATAAGAAAACACTGCTCTCAGCATAAAAATGAGAAAAAAATCAGATAGCCTATAAAGCTATGCCTTGAGCCCATCAGAGTACTGAATTTGTAAGGCAACAAGTGAACTGAATTCCAAGAGTGAGTAGTCCCTGTGAAGAGCGGTGGGATTAATGAATTGAATTGTTTAATCTTTGGCAGAGCATGGAAAGCAGAGATACTGCCAAGAAAAAAAAAAAAAGAAATGCAGGTTGGGAGAAGACAACTGAAATTTTAGCAAATTTAGCTAGCAAGACACTTTCAAATACTCTGAAAGCCCCAGATACAAGTCAAGTGGAGCAGTCACTCACAATTGTGGCAGGCCTGCACCGGGTACTCACAATAGTGACTGGAGACAGAGGAGAGACCAAAGGAAGCTCCACTCAGGGTTGCAGTGTGTAGGTGGTGCCTAATCATTAATTCATTAAAGCCCCCTTCCTCCCCACCCTCCCTCCCCCCAAGGCTGAGGCCTAAACTCACAGAGCCTGCCTAAAAGTGGCTGGACAAGGAAAACCAACAAATGCCCCAGCAACCATCAAGAACCTAGTTCCAAGTGCAAGCAACAGCAGTCTACTTAGTGCTATGGAAGGGATAAGAACACAGAGTGAGGCTCCCTTCCCTTTTGCAGTGCAGGCATTCAGGTCCTGCTGTTCTCTTACTCTGTTCTTTTACAGGGCCAGGGAAAGGCATGTCTGCCAGCACAGCTGCAAAGAGGCTATCCTGATGGAAGAGCTGTATCCTGAGGGTTCCTAAGCCTGAATTGTAACTGTTACTTCCCTAATAAACCCCATAATTGTGAGTGTGATCTATGAGTTTTGTGTGGTCATTGCAATGAATTATCGAACCCGGTAAAGAGTGCTATGTGAGGGACAGCTGGTCTAAGAATTCATAAAGATGGATGAGAGAGGAGGCATGTCCTGACCCCGCCTCATAGGAATCAGCCTTGGGATGTTGATCTTGATTCTCCCTCCCCCTCGTCAAGTCGGAGGAGGTCAGACACTGCCCCCACACCATTTTTACATCTACTAAATAGACTGATTCAATTCCCGCACCAATAACACCCTGACAGCAGAGATATACCTAATTTTTCTCATTCTCTACTTTTCCTCTACAATCAACATGTAGCAGTTGATGAAAAATTACGAGACAAACAGACAAAATATAAGATAAAAAATTCCCATTTTCAGGAAATAAAGCAATGATTAAAACAGACCCAGAGATGATGGAGATGTTAGAACTATCAAACAGGGATATTAAAATAACTATGATGTATATTTTCAAGGTTACAGGAGAAAGATCAATAAAACAAATGAATGGGTGATGAGCTTCAGTGAAAAGATGAATACCTAAATATGTGTATATATATACACACATACACAAAAAAGTAAATGCAAGGAAAAATATACATATGAGATGAAGAATTCCTTCAATGGGCTTATAAATCAACTAGATCAGCAGATGAAAAAAATCATTGAAATTGAGGACAGGTCATAAATTATAAACAAAAAATAAAACACAGAAGAGATATGGGGAATATCACAGAATGTAACAGACATGTAAGTAGAGTTTCAGAAAGAGAGAGGGGAAAAGGCAAAGGAATATTTCAAGAGTTAATGATTAAAAAATTTCTAAAATTGATCAAAGATAACAAATCACATTTCCAAGAAGCCTGGAAAATTCCAAACAGGGTACATGTCCCTCCACACCCACCTTTCCCCACCCTCTCAAAAAAGAAAACACTACATACCTGAAACTCCTAAAAACTAAAGAGAAACCCTTAAAAGTAGCTACAGGAAAAAAAAAGGATTACATATAAAGGAGCAGAGTAAGAGAACAAGCGAGAAAACATTTTTAAATTACTGAAAAAGAAAAAAATTAAACTTCTAATTCAGCATTCTATATTCAGCCAAAAAAAAAAAAAATCTTTCAAAAACGAAGGCAAAATAGAAAATTTTTTGGAAAGACAAAAGCTGAGGTAATTCACTGGCAATATATCAGCACTACAAGAAATGTCAAAGGATAAGGCAAGATGATTACGATACCAGATGGAAATCTGAATCTACAAAAAGAAATGGCAAATAACAAAACGCAAGGAAGAAGTTTTTTTTTTCTTTTTATTTGCTATAAAAATTATTGATTGTTCAAATCAAATATATATCCCATGTACTTTAAGGTTCATAAAAAGCTGTAGAAGTAACTTATATAATAACTACACTGCAATAAATGGGAGTTAAGAAATGTATGCACACCGTTGTAAGATTTTTAGACTACATCTGAAAAGATACACTATTACACAAAAAGAGGTACTAATAAGTTAAAGGTGTATATTGTAAAGGCTAAAACAAACAAAATAAAAATTCAAAAAGGTATGACTAATAAGCCAATTACGGAGTAAAAATATAATCATAAAATTTTATTGATTAATCAGTAGATAAGAACTGCTTTAGGTGAAGGGAAAGACAACACTCAATACATGGAAGGTCAGCTCAATTGGACTGGACCAAAAGCAAAGAAGTTTCTGGGATAAAATGAATGCCTCAAAGGTCAGCGGAGGAAGTGCGGGGGTCTGGGGAACATGGTTTGCAGGGACTTCTAAGTCAATTGGCAAAATAATTCTATTATGAAATCATTCTGCATCCCACTTTGAAATGTGGAGTCTGGGGTCTTAAATGCTAACAAGCGGCCATCTAAGATGCAGCAATTGGTCTCAACCCACCTGGAGCAAAGGAAAAGGAAGAACACCAAGGCCACACGACAACTAAGAGCCCAAGAGACAGAAAGGGCCACATGAACCAGAGACCTACATCATCCTGAGACCAGAAGAACTAGTTGGTGCCCGGCCACAATTGATGACTGCCCTGACAGGGAGCACAGCAGAGGACCCCTGAGGGAGCAGGAGATCAGTGGGATACAGACCCCAAATTCTCATAAAAAGACCAAACTTAATGGTCTGACTGAGACTGGAGGAATCCCGGCGGCCATGCTCCCCAGACCTTCTGTTGACACAGGACAGGAACCATCCCCGAAGACAACTCATCAGAAATGAAAGGGACTGGTTAGCGGGTGGGAGAGAGACGCTGATGAAGAGTGAGCTAATAAAAAAAAAAAAAGGTATGACTAATAAGCCAATTACGGAGTAAAAATATAATCATAAAATACTAAGTTAATCAAATGGAAGGAAAGAAAATTGGGTGAAAAGAGAACAATATACAGATAAGAAAAATGAAAAACAACTAGCAAGATGGTAGATTTGAACCGAACCATGGAAATGATTACATCACATGTAAAATGCCTGAACACCTCAATTAAGAGACAACCAAACTGAATTAAAAAAGAAAACTATGATTAAAATATATCTACAAAGATATCTGAAAGAAGTCCACATTAAATGTAAAGGCACAGATAAATTAGAAGTAAAAAAGATGGAAACGATATATACCATGCAAATACTAATCAGAAGAATACAGGAGAGGCTGTATTAGTATCAGAGTAGACTCCACAACAAGAAATATTTCTAGGAATACTATGTAATGATAAAGGGATGAATTCCTTATGAACATGTAAAATTCTAACAGCGGTGTGCACCTGAAAAGACAGCTTCAAAATACATAAAGCAAAAACTAACCAAAATGAAAGGATAAAGAATAAAATCAATGGTTATAGTTGGAGATTTCAATATTCTTTTCCAGTAATTAATAGAACACGCAGAAAATTGATAAAGAGAAGTTGTTGTTAGTTGCCACTGAGTTGATTCCACGTGTGCAGAGAAGAACTGCTCTATAGGGTTGTCAAGGCTGTGACCTTTTGGAAGAAGACGGCCAGGCCTATCTCCTGAGGCATCTCTGGGTGAGTTCAAACCACCAATCTTTCAGCTAGTAGTCAAGCACTTAACTGTCACACCACCAAGGGACTCCAATAAAGATATAGAAGATATCTAACAATTTTTACCTATTGGAGACATACAGAGCCATCACCAAACATCAGAATACACATTCTTTTCAAGTGCACATGGAATACTCACTAAGATAAACCACATTCTGGGATGTAGAGCAAATCTCTATAAATGTGAAAGGAATGAAACAATACACAAAGTATATTCTCTACCCGACACAAAATAAAACTAGAAATAAATCTAGAAATCGAAGTATTTGAAAATTAACTATATACTTTCATGTAACCCAGCAGTCATTGAAGAAATCCAAAGGAAAATTACAAAATACTTTGAGTTGAATGATCATATGTACCAGGGGTCCGTAAGACCACCCTCACATCTACAGATTCATTAGAAGGATTCAGCATATGAGACTCAGCATACAGTATTATTCAACTATACTGTATACAGTCGGTTTATCACAACAGCATAAGGACACATAGATTATAAGATTAACAGACACAGAGTATGGATAAATCCATGTGCTGGCAACCTTGTGTTCTCTCCGTTCCAAGAGGAGTCACACAAAGGCCACTCTTCCTCCAGAAATCAAAACGCAGGAATATGGGTATGATGTTTCTGCCCAGGGAGATTCAAAGGAGACTCAATGAGCAAGGTTTTTATGGGAGGCTGCTCAAGTGGGCACCCTTTGCCTAGCGCATACCAAAATTCCAGACTCCCAGAAGGCAGGCAGGTACTCAGCGAAAACCACATTGTTTGGACATTCCAGGCAAAATAAGTCATCCTTATCACTTAAGGGATGGTGGGAACACGCCCAGAATCCAAGTTCCCAGATGCCAGCCAAGAGCCAACCTTGCAAGCAGACCTTTCCAATGATAGTAGCGTCAGGCCTCGTATGTTACATATTTTCTGTACGAAGTATAAAAACTTGTTGGAAGCAATTAGAGCTGTACTTGCTGGGAGACGTAGAGCATTGAATGCTTATATTTGAAAACAGGAAATGTCTAAATTCTACAATCTAATATTCTACCTAAGAACCAAGAAAAAAATGAGCAAAATAAACCCAGAAGCAATCACTAAAAAAAAAAAAAAAAGGGGGGGGGGGAGAGAAAATAATAGAGAGCAAAAGTCAACAGAATGTAAAAAGAAAATAAATGAAGTTAAAAATGTGTCTTTGTTGTTGTTGTTGTTAGATGCCATTGAGTTGGTTCCTACTCATAGCAACCCTATGTATAACAGAACAAAATACTGCCAGGTCCTGTGCCATCCTCACAATCGTCATGCTTGAGCCCACTGTTGCAGCCACCGTGTCAATCATCTCGTTGAGGGTCTTCACCTTTTTCACTGACCCTCTACTTTACCAAGCATGATGTTCTTCTCCAGGGACTGGTCCCTCCTGATAATATGTCCAAAGGGTCTTATAATTTACCCCACTAAACTTCCTTTTCTAAATCTCCCCCAAGGAAAACAGGCTCCCAGAAGAAGCTGTTTCTAAAGCGTCTATAAATCCGTAGATGTGAGTGCCACACAGATGAGCTGTGCTGGGCGATGCTCAGTTCCCCTTTCGGGAATTTAGGGCTGATTAACCCAACTGCTGCTCATGTTGCTGAGAGATAGCCTTCTGCCGTCAGCCCCTTTCAGGGGTCACCTCAGTTGAAGAATAGCCTCTCCCAAGGTAAAATCCCCTTTCTGGGGAGATTCATACACAATGTCTGATAAAAGTGGAACTTACAAAACCCAGTGCTCCTTCCCATTGAGAGAGAGCTCTGAAGGCTCATCCCATCTTTAAAATCTCCACAGAGTCAACTGAGGCATTCCCTGAACCCTGCTCTTCAACTGTTCTTCTAGTCCAACCTGCTTTCTGCCCATCCCGTCCGCAAGGGTAGAATCTAAGAGCACTCCTTCATAAACTTCCTGTAAACTAACCCCCACCTTAGAGTCAGCTTCCCAAATTAGAGGACGCAGAGATGAATGATTTGTGTGGGACTATTCTTTTGAAAACAAACAGCTAAATGTTGACTCTTTTTCTCTCTTCCATTCTTACTGTAAAAATCCTAAACTTAACTAAAACAAATAATTCTGAAAGAATGTGGTGAAGACCAGGGGGAAATGTCATCTATAGAAAAAAAGAAGCACATTAACATACTTCAAATACATTATCCCCATAATAATTATTATTGTGTCAGCTGAAAAATTTTAACAGAAGTCACTTTAATAAGCTTAATAACAGCAATTACAAGGGATGTCTTCCACAGAATTTCTTTCTTTCTGAAAAGCAAGAGGCATATTGGAGTTCTTCATTTGTTTCTGAGCTTCATTAAGATACTTACCCATATTTTTGTTTGAGGTATCCCTGGTATGTCCAAATTCTAAGCTATTGGAAGAGTATTTTAGCAATGGAATTATGGCCATATTTCAGCAGGTTAAATGGATGTGCTTAGTTTCAGCACCAAAGATGGGATGCAGCCCCAACTGTAGCATAACACTGATTTTCCCATAGAGACCTGGTCTTAAGAACTTAAGTCAATAACTGAGGAATGGGTGGGTGTACTTACGTTTTTATGTATACGTTTATATGATTTCTGAGAAATTAAAATGAAACATCATAACCTATTTATCCAAAAGGAGGCATGATTAAAAAAAAACCTTTAGTATGTTTTTGTGTCACTTAGAAAATTCTGATTTTGTCTAATCATCTTTTCTATTGCAGAGACTTACATGGTTTCAAATAGATCAGCTATTCTAACCCTGTGTTTTTACAAACGATGAAACTGAAAATGGTGTGGTTCCACAGAATATCCAAAAAGGAAAATCTCAGGGGCAGAAATGGAACCAGAATCTTCACCTCGAAGCCACGTGCTTTCTTTAGTGGCAAGAAAATGGAAGTTACCAATATCTCTGCATCTCATTGAGAAATCAATGAAAAAAAATCAGTGAACTGTGTAGTTTCACCTTTTTTGACTGAAAATTTAAAAAGTGATTTTTCCAGCTGTTCATATCAGAAGTAGAAATACTGCTGTGATAACAATTAAAATAAAAAATTATTCTTCGCAGTTTCATACACAAGTACATGGCAGTATGTTTTATATAAACCCCAACCTGTTGCCGTTACCTTTTTTCTCTGTTGCAAGAATCAGCAGCATGTTCAACTCAGTATTGAGACAAACATGTTTTCCGCATCTTAGATTCATTCACTGGAAATGTACTCTCATTTCGGAGTAGGAGAAAAAATTGAATTCAAAATAACATTAAAGATCTCAGGAAACAAAACAACTAGTACAATATCTGGCTAAAATTAAGATAAGGAAGGAACCACTGGTTTAGAAGATATGGCAGGAAGCCTAATAATTCAGAAATTCCACTCACTAACCCCATTATCCTGCAAAAAGTTTTTGTTTCTCCGTAATGTGGTCCTAGAAATTACCTTTAAACAAGAATAAAATGAAAGATTTTGACCCTACAGCCTAATGAGGGATTTGAAACAAAATCTTATGGAAGACAGATAAAAAGAGATTTTAAAAATTACAAGTAAAACATTGAAGGTAAGACATGTGAAGAGTTGTTGGTTTCAAAAGATACTGACAATTCTGCATAGCTGCAGAGGGTAGAATAAAGACCACTGAAACGGCACAATAAGTACATATATTTTAATAATATAAAATAAAATGATATAAGAAGAAAATAACAATATAAAAGAAAATCAAATGAAACAGATTGCCTGAGGAAATGACACTGAATTCCTTTTCACCAAAAGTATTAATATAGAGGCTATGTCTTAGTCACCTAGTGCTGCTATAACAGAAATACCACAAGCAGATGGCTTTAACAAAGAAAAACTTATTCTCTCACAGACTAGTAAGCTACAAATCCAAATTCAGGGCATCTGCTCTGGGGGGAGGCTTTCTCTCCTCTGTCAGCTCTGGAGGAAGGTCCTTTTCATCAGTCTTCCCCTGGTCTAGGACCTTCTCCGAGCAGTAACCTCAGGTCCAAAGGACATGCTCTGCACCTGGCACTGTTTTCTTGGTGGTGTGAGGTCCTCCTGTCTCTCTCCTCACTTCTCTCTTTTATATCTCAAAAGGGATTGGCTTCTGACACTATTTAATCTTGTAGACCTCATTAATATAACTGCAGCTAATCCACCTCATTAACATCATAATGACAGGACTTAAGACACAGGGAAATCATATCAGATATGACAAAATGGTAGACAATCCTACAATACTGGGAAACATGACTTTGCCAAGTTGATAGGTATTTCGGGGGACCCAATTCAATCCATGACAGGCTATATTTTAGAAAAGTTCATAAACATGTTTTACCCACTATACAGAAAAAAACAGAAGAATCCCTTAAAGGAAAGATGAACCAACTCTGAGATTTTGTGATTCTCTCATTCCGTAAAGGCATTTTCAAAAAAAAAGATATCAAACGGGTTTTCCCCCTGTCCACTTTGTATGCTCAAAAAGTCATTTAAGAGTAAACAACAGTTACTCTGCTTCTGTTTTCAAATTAGAAAAAAGCGCTGCAGTTGCAGGTCACTTTAATCTTTTTTTTTTTTTTTGAAGGGTCTTTTTTAAAGCCCAAATTAAATCCACAGGCAATGAGTGTTGATTTATGGTGGCGGTGTCAATACATGGGTATAATCATGTGTGGGAGGTGGGTGGTTTGCAAATACGAGCTACACTTAGGAAATTTCATTTTTATGGCTAATATGTTGTATATTTAAATTTGGGTTTTGCATCCTACTCTAAAATATTTAGATACATTCTCGGATATAATAAAAAATGATTTAAATTATGATCCGATTAAATTACTTATTTTTTATATATCTAATTTCCACATCCACTACCCATCTGTCAGTTTGTTATACTGTCGTGGCTTGCATGTAGCTGTGGTGCTGGAAGCTATGCCACCGGTATTTCAAGTACCAGCAGGGTCACCATGGTGGGCAGGTTTCAACAGAGCTTCCAGAATAAGACAGACTAGGAATAAAGGCCTGGTGATCTACTTTCAAAAATTAGCCAATGAAACCCTTACAGGTCACAACAGAACACTGTCGAACTCACTTGTTCGGACGCGTTCCCAGTAAGGACCGATTACTGAAGGAAGCCACATCATGTTTGGTGAAGGAAAGGGCCAGAGAGAGCAAGAGAAAGCCTTGGAGCTTTGGTGAGAAGGAATGGTACAATGGCCACAAGGATAGACTCAAACATGCCAAGGATAATGAGGATGAGGCGGGACCAGACAGTTTCTTTCTGTTGTGCAGAAGGTTGAGTCAACTCAATGGCATGTATGTATGTACGTATGTATGTGTGTGTGTGTGTGTGTGTATCTATCTACCTAATCTCCAAGTACATTTTTGTTGTTGTTATGTGCTGCCAAGTCAGTTCTAACTCACAGCTACCCTATACACAACAGAAAGAAACACTGCCCAGTCCTGCGTCATCCTCTCAATCGTTGCTATGTGTGAGTCCATTGCTGCAGCCACTGTGTCAATCCATCTCATTGAGGGTCTTCTCTTTCACTGACCCTCTACTTTACCAAGTACGATGTTCTTCTCCAGGGACTGGTCGCTCCTGCTGATACGTGCAACGTCTGTAAGATGAAGTCTCATTATCCCTGATACTAAGGAGCACTGTGGCTGTATTTCTTCCAAGTACATTTAACCCCTCATATTTATTCTATAGCTTCAAATAAATCTTGCTGCACTCCAGTTGATAAATTTGGAGTTAAATATTTTAACTTGCAGGTTAAGATGTTATTGTGGCAACTTATAATACTTATATGTCAGCTTCAAGCATCATACCAAAGTCCTCACGGAGTCTTAGTAAAAAAGTCAAATGCACAGTCAGGGAACAAAGTCAGTCATCCACAATTTATGAGTTGGGAAAGAACCTCTACTAAATGGCAGCACTGTGTAAATTAAATGAAATGAAAAGTGGGGTACAGTAAAATGTAAAAGATGTTTTAAATATGTTCTGCCATTATTTTGTATAATTCTATGTTAATACATTTGAAAATACTGTTATTAAACTGAGTAAAGAAAATATAATTAAATCAATAAAATTAAATTAAAAAACTAAATAATTATTAATGAATTGTCTAAAAAAATAGGTACTTGATCTGTTTAGGATTATAGTGAAAAATAACCAAATTAAATAAAATAGTCATTCCATCTAAAGTACTCAGAATATGAAAAAGAAAGTTACGTAACTTATGGTAATATGACTAATAAAAGGAAATATGGCTTTGTTATCCAAACCTGAAATGCAGGACAAAAATGATAAAGCAGTATCAATACAATGTATTTAGAAATTCTAAATTAAAATGAGTAAACACTATGTGATCATATAGTACGGGAATAATCCCCTATGATTAAGAAATTATCCCAAGATGGCAAGGATGATGGATCCATTAATATGATGCATGTCAACAAGAGATCAAAGGAGAAAAATCACATATCATCGTAAAAGCTAGAGGCCACTGAAAAAATTTAATTATTATTTCCTATTTTTTAAAAAAACAATTTAAATCTTTATAGAATGAGTTTCTTTAATGCTTGAATGTCTGTTTTAAACCAGCCACCTTCAGTTGTTTTTCTTAATATATGAAACAAAGCAAGGATGACTGCATTTACCATTATCATTGATCATTACTCTAGAAATCACGGCAATGCCAGTAAGATAAAAGAGATAACCACGGATAATAAAGATATTGAAAATCATTATAAATAAAATTATTTTGAGCAACTATTTAACTAAGAATTAATGAGAGCTCACTAAAATGGCAGGACATAATAAGAACAAACAAAAATCCGTAGTCTTTGTTATGAAGCAGCCATCTCCACTAAGAAGACTTGATGATGAAAAATGACACGCTACTAAATACGCCTGACAGGCAACACTATTTCAGAATCTACTATAAATGCACTTGAGACAGTCAGGTTGCTACTATGCTCCTCTGACTCCACTCCATAGACGCAGAGTACTGTTTCAACGTGGAGATGAACACTGTGAGTCCCAGGATACACCTGATAGCTCTATACTCCACATTGGCAGGCCATGGCTTCCCCTCCCACTTTAAGTAATAAAACACAGGTAGAGTGGTGACAGAAAGAACCCTGGAGATAGAAGGAGCATTTCATAGTGAAGAGTGTAATTATTCACATTTTCTATCTGAGAAACAGGCCCAAGAAATGATGCAATTTCAGAATAGTGTGAGCATCGACTTGCCATCTATTTGTAATCAGGCAGTAGCCTCAGTCAGCATCTTCGTGGATAAGAAATGGGTCAAGGGCAACTCATATACCCTGTCCTCTGGTCAACACTGTGGTTGGACAGAGCTACTTTAACGAAAGTTAAGTAGCTGAGGAGAAAAAATGACCACTGTAACAAAAACAAGGGCTATGGACAGCAAAATTAACATTATAATTTAACTCAGTGGATAAGCACACCCTTGAAAATTAATCACCTCAAATAACAGAATAAATGCTTAGAAAACAGTTTGGCACCTTCAGTGGGTAAAAAAAGACAACCTCTATTAAATAGAAATCAAAGTCACAATAACAATATGTAAATATTGAAAGCCATCACTATGATGTAAAAATTGTAAGAGGGGTTGAGGAAAAAAATTAGAAAAATTATCATATTAGATAAAAATTTGAATCTTCCCCAGAGGAACTAGATAAGAGAATCAATACTATGGAGATGTGAATAAGAGATACAGGATACCCTTAGAAAATTGTTCTAAAATGGAGAGAGAGAAAAAAAGAACAGAGGTAAAAATAACAGAAAATGTCCCACACAAAAGGCAGGAAATCACTGTCATATAAATTACACTTATCCGTGAGAAGAAAAGGAGCCCTGGTGGTGTAACAGTTAAGTGCTCAGCTGCTAAACAAAAGGTTGGCTATTGGAACCCACCAGCCACGCCACGGAGAAAGACCTGGTGTTCTCTTCCCATAAAGGTTACAGCCAAGAAAATCTTACAGGGCAGTTCTCTCTGTCACATATGGTCACTACGAGTTGGAATTGAATTGACAGCACCCCACAACAACATCTGAAGAAACTAAAACAAAAGCAATAATTTAAGATATATAATCTAAAATAATTTAAGATATATAAGCCCTGGAGGCACAGTGGTAAAACGTTCAGCTGCTAACCAAAAGGTCAACAGTTCGAGTCCACCAGCTGCTCCATGGAAACCCTACAGGGCTGTTCTACTCTGTTCTGTAGGGTTGCTACAAGTAGGAATCAACTTGATGGCAATGGGTTTGGTTTGGGTTTTAATCTAAGAAAATTATTCTGATTTAAAAAAACAAACGAGTATGTAGATTTTAGAGATCCCTATGACCCTGACAAATGAATTGAGAGGCCCGTATCTCCAAAATGTTTGCCCAAGTTAAAAGTTTCAATAAAGAAAAAAAAATCTTACAAGCATCCAGGCAGCATAAAGTAGGCTCCATTTTCTTCTCTCATAACAATAAATATCAAAAGGCCAAGAAAGAACATCAACTAAATTTTGAGCAGCAAAGGTTATGACCAAGCAGCCAATTTATCTTTCCCATGTAAAGGCTACAGGAATAGAATCTAATATATTTAAGAATCAGAAAAAAATAATAATAATAATAAATCACACATGAACCCTATCTCAAAAAATAGAATTTATTGATTTATTCCTAAGGAATGAGAGCAATCAAATTAAAAATGCAAAAGAAGTGTGAGATTTAAAAAAAACTTGAATTTTCTCCCTATGGAATAATAAACTGTGAACAACTTAACTTTTAACAAGACCTCCTAAGTGTAATTGTCACCACAGTCAGAGAGGCTTGAAACAAGAGGCCACACCAACAGAACGAGGAGACTGTGGAAGGATTGGTACTTACTGTCACACATAAAAGCACACTACTTTGCATTTGCATTTTTTATAGGAATATCTGTGCAAAGCATCTCCATTTACACAATATTAAGCAAGCATTTGACAAGAATTGATATTTCTTAGTAAAATGTGAAAATTCTCATTTATTATGAGAATTTTTTTTAAGTAGGATTAAAGAATCTATCTAAAGAATGAGTTTAACTTATAGAACATATACAGAAAAAAAAAAGTCTGAAGGAAATACATGAAATGTTAACCATATATATGAAATATTAACCATAATTATCACCAGGTCCTAGGAACTGTTTTATTATTATGCTTTTCAATATTTTACATATTTTCTATATTGAAATATTAATATGCTACTATTCATACAACAGAAACCCTGGTGGCATAATGGTTAAGAGCTACATCTGCTAACAAAAAGGTCGGTAGTTCAAATCCACCAGCCTCTCCTTGGAAACCCCATGGGGCAGTTCCCCTTTGTCCTATAGGGTCCCTATGAGTTGGAATCAACTTGATGGCAATGGGTTTTGGGTTTTTTTGGTTTTGGTATTCATACAGCCACTGCTCCTCTGTCAGTTTGTCATACAGTGATGGCTTGCATGTTGCTGTGATGCTGGAAGCTATGCCACCAGTATTTCAAATACCAGCAGGGTCACCCACGGTGGACAAGTTTCAGCCAGGTTTCCAGGCTAACGCAGACTACCGGCAGTCTACTTCTGAAAACACTGGCCAGTGAAAACCTGAAGAATAGCAGTGGAACACTGTGTGACATAGTGCCAAAAGATGAGCCCCTCAGGTTAGAGGGCACTCAAAATATTGCAAGGGAAGATCTATCTACCTCCTCAAAGTAAAGTCGACCTTAATAACATGGATAGAGTAATACTTCCAGGACCTTCATTTGCTGATGTGGCACAACTCAAAATCAAAAGAAATAGTTGCAAACATCCATTAATAATCAGAACGTGGAATGTACTAAGTGCAAATATAGGGAAATTGGAAGTCATCAAAAATGAAATGGAACCCATAAAGATCAATATCCTAGGCATTAGTGAGCTGAGATGGACTGGTATTGGCCACTTTGAATCAGATAATCACAAGGTCTACTATGCCAGGAATGACAAATTGAAGGGGAATGGCATCATGTTCATTGTCAAGAAGAATATTTCAAGATCTGTCCTGAAGTACAATGCTCTCAGTGATTAAGATAATAAGCCTAGAAGAAAGACCAGTTGATATGACTATTACTCAAATTTACTCACCAACCACTAACACCAAAGGTAAACTGCAGTATGAAATTGATTAAACATTCAGTCAAGATGCACTGATAATTACTGGTGATTGGAATGCAAAAGTTGGAAAGAAAGGAGGAGGATTGGTAGCGGGAAAATATGGCCTTGGTGACAGAAATGACTACAGAGATCGCATGATAGAATTTTGCAAGACCAACGACTTCTTCACTGCAAATACCTTTTTTCAACAATATAAACAGTGACTATACATGTGGACCTCGCTGGATGAAATACAAAGGAATCAAATCAACTACATCTGTGGAAAGAGGCAATGAATGGAGAAGCTCAGTTTCATCAGTCAGAACAAGGCCAGGGGCTGACTGTGGAAAAGGTCATCAATTGCTCATATCCAAGTTCAAGCTGAAGCTGAAGAAAATTAAAACAAGTCCACAAGAGCAAAAATATGACACTGAGTGTATCTCACTTGCATTTAGAGATTAACTCAAGAACAAATTAGATCCACTGAACATCAGCAACCAAAGACCAGATAAGTTGTGGGCTGGCATCAAGGACACCATACATGAAGAAGGCCAAAGTTCATTAAAAAGACAAGAAAGAAAAGACCAAAAAGGATGTCAGAAGAGACTCTGAAACTTGCTCATAAATGTAGAGTAGCTAAGGCAAAAAGAAGAAATGATGATGTAAAAGAGCTGAACAGAGTATTTCAAAGGGTGGCTCAAAGTAAAATATTATAATGACATGTGAAAAGGCCTGGAGTTAGAAAACCAAAAGGGGAGAACACACTCGGCATTTCTCAAGCTGAAAGAACTAAAGAAAAAATTCAAGCCTCTAGACATTTTTTTAGACACGATACTGAGGGATTCTACAGGGAAAACATTAAACGACTCAGGAAGCATCAAAAGAAGATGGAAGGAATACAGAGTCACTGTACCAAAAAGAACTGGTTGACTTCAACCATTTGAGGAGTAGCTTATGATCAAGAATCGATGGTACTGAAGGAAGAAGTCAAAGCTGCACTGAAGGCACTGGTAAAAAACGAGGCTCGAGGAATAGTTGGAATATCAATGGAGACGTTTCAACAAACATGCAGTGCTGGAGGTGCTCACTCACCTACACCAAGAAACTTGGAAGACGGTCACCTGGCCAACCAATTGGAAGAGATCCATATTTGTGCCCATTCCAAAGAAAGGTGACCCAACAGAATGTGGAAATTATCAAACAAAATCATTAATATCACACATAAGTAAAATTTTGCAGAAGATCATTCAAAAACAGTTGCAGGAGTACATGAACAGGAAATTGGCAGAAATTCAAGCTTGATTCAGAAGAGGACGTGAAACCAGGGACATCATTGCTGATGTCGGATGGATCTTAGCTGAAAGCAGAGAATACCAGAAAGATGTTTACCTGTGTTTTACTGACTATGCAAATGCATTAGACTGTGTGAATCACAACAAACTCTGGATAGCGTTGCCAAGAATGGGAATTCCAAAACACTTAATTGTGCTCATGAGGAACTTGGGCATAGACCAACGGGCAGTTGTTCAAACATGACAAGGGGATACTGCATGGTTTAAAATCAGGAAAGGTGTGCATCAGGGTTGTATTCTTTCATCATAATTATTCAATCAGTATGCTGAGCAAATAAGCCAAGACGCTGGACTGTATGAAGAAGAACATGGCATCAGATTGGAGGAAAACTCATTAATAACTTTTGATACACAGATGACACAACCTTGCTTTTGGAAAGTGAAGAGGACTTGAAGCACTTACTGATGAAGATCAAAGACCACAGCCTTTGGTATGGATTACACCCCAACATAAAGAAAACAAAAATTCTCACGACTGGACCAATTAGCAACATCTTGATAAACAGAGAAAAGATTGAAGTTGTCAAAGATTCCATTTTACTTGGACCCACAATCAACACTCATGGAAGCAGCAGTCAAGAAATCAAAGGATTATAATACTGGGCAAATCTGCTTGAAAAGAACTTTCAAATGTTAAAAAGCAAAGAAGTCACTTTAAGAACTAAGGTGCTCCTGACCCAACCTTGGTATTTTCAATCACCTTATATGCATGCAAAAGCTGGACAATGAATAAGGAAGACCGAAAAAGAATTGATGGCTTTGAATTTTGGTGTTGGTGAAGAACACTGAATATACCATGCACTCTCAGAAGAACAAACAAGTCTGTCTTGTCTAAGCCACAACGGGCCTTAGAAGCAAGGGTGCTGATTCTTTGTCTTACATACTTTGTGTGTGTGATCAGGAAGGACCAGTCCCTGGAGAAGGTCATCATGCTTGGTAAAGTAGAGGGTTAGCGAAAGAAAGACTTTCAAGGATGTAGATTGACACAGTGACTGCAACAACTGGCTCAAACATAGCAATGACTGGGAGAATGGTGCAGGATTCGGCAGTGTTCTGTTCTCTTTACATGGGGTAGCTATGAGTCAGAACGGACTTGACAGCACCTAACAACAACAACATTCATATAAATGTAAAAAAAAAAAAAAAATGAAGAAAATTTATTTAAACCAAAAAGCGTATGAGATTCAGAGCCAGAATCACGATCAAGGAAGGACTGTGAAGTTTACTCCTTTCCAGCTGAACACAGTGAATGAAGGGCATCCTAGAGCCCAGGCACTTGGCAATGCCAGGACTCAACAGATACTGCTTCTGTAATTAATCATCGTCCTGTATGTCTTCTTCTTCTACTTCCCCATTCAATCCAAAAGCAACTGTGGCCCTTTTTAGTATCAAATTCTGAGAAATACAAAAAGCCCAATCGGCACTTCTCATTTACTTAGCTATGTGTTCCAATCACAGTGCATTTCTTGTACCTCCCAGAATCCTCCTTCCTGTATCTCCCAGAATCCTCCTTCCTGTACCTCCCAGAATCCTCCTTACTGTACCTCCCAGAAGCCTCCTTATTACTTCAGACCTGTGTGTGTAGACTTCTCCACAATTTTACCTTCCTCTTTTCCACTTGTGAAAATGTAAGTTATAAATCTAAAAGCACTTTGATTGCCCTCTGGTAAATATGAAAATAATCTATAGGTCACAATGAAATTTTATAAAACTTTGGAAGAAAACAACTGTAATATATAAAATGCTCTGAGTTTTCAAAGATCTGGCTTGGCTTTCATCTAAATTAAATAAGGAAGAGGAGTGTAAGAGAATATAACATCCCAGCAGTTATAAAACACGGAATTCTTACATTTATCCAATTTGACTTTAACTTGACTATTTCTTACCTTGCCTTCATATCAAATTTTTCCATTTTGCCTTCTTTTTTCTTTTGATCTACTAGCTTTTTCATTTTCATTTTATTCAGTATTCTCTCACTAAATTTAATATATCATGCTCTATATCTTCATATCAAATTATAGATTTAATGTACATTTTCAGATTTAGAAATTACTTTTTAATATAATTAAATTTTATTGAAGCACTGTATTTCTCGTAATAGATTTTTTTTCTTATTGCATTTTGGTTGTTAGAAAGAACAAATGTATTTCATATATATAAGATATATTTTATGTTTTATTATATCTTTTAAGATAGATACTCAAAACAGATAATAAAAGCTAAATAACATATCTTCCATTAAATGTATATAAATATACTCTTCATTATCTTTTATTATCTTTTGTTATTAGCTGTTTCAGAATAAATTCTAATTTTTTTAAATCTTAGAAAAACACAGTACTGTTAGGTAGTTTAAAAAAATACTAATGCAAAATCCTGAATTTAGAATGGTTGACATTGTATCAAAATACAAAAAAGCACAGAAGAAATACTATTTTTTTACTTCTATTATAGCGAGAGTTTAAAATAGAAAAAAAATGTGGACCTTTCCATGATTTCTTTTCATAATAGATTGAATTGTGTCCCCCGAAAATATGTGTCAACTTGGTTAGTCCCTGTGTGACTATCCTCCATTTTGTGACTTTTCTGTGTGTTGTAAATCATAATCTCTGCCTGTGGTTAAAAGGATTAGGGTGGGATGTAACACTCTTGCTCGGGTCGCCTCCCTGATCCAATGTAAAGGGGGTTTCCCTGGGCTGTAGCCTGCACCACCTTTTATCTTACAAGAGATAAAAGGAAAGGGAAGCAAGCAGAGATTGAGGACCTCATACCACCAAGAAAGCAGTGCCAGAAGCAGAGCATGTCCTTTGGACCTGAGGTTCCTGCACTGAGATGCTCCCAGACCTAGAGAAGACTGATGCATCACAAGGACCCTCCTCCAGAGCCAACAGAGCTGGAGCCCTGAATTCAGACTTCTGGCCTACTGGACTGTGAGAGAATAAAATTCTCTGTTAAAACCATTCACTTGTGGTATTTCTGTTGTAGCAGCACTAGATGCCTAAGACACTTTTTCATATCTCTCTGGGCTTTACATGAACCAATTTATAATAAAACACATTTAGACTAAAACAGATTTTAGTTCCCATAGCATTCAAATCCCAAACACCAATTTAGATGATGGTAACTTTACTTTTTTTTTCCAAAAGAGAATTATAGAAAATGCACAAAATTTCAGCTAATTCAGCTTCAATAAAATGTCAGAATTTTTGCAATTAAAAATTTATGCCATTTTTACACCTTAATCTTGCATTCTGTTTTTACCACATTTATCACCAAGATAAAATACAAAGTAAAATTTAAACAAATAATACTTTATTTAAATAGATATTTAATGTATAACAATGAAGGGAAGTGTCCAAGAAAGTAAATATTCTATTTTTTCAAATTTATTAAACAAAATTATTAAACTAAAATTTTACAGTGTTTGCTTAAATTTGAAAAGTTTTAAAACTAAAAAAAAAATCACCTTAGAAAGTTCTACGTAAACCCAAAAGAGAAAAATATTCTTCATAAAATTTGTCTTCAAGAAGAATTACCATATTTTACACAAACAACATACGCCTTCTACTTCTGCCAACTGCACCCTTCACCCTCAAGGTATTTTCTCAAGTTCCCTATGCCAATTTTATTTTTACATGTTGTTGTAAAAAAAAAAAAAAAAAAATTAGCATAGTGCACTCATGAAAATACCTTGCCAAGGGAGGGCACAGATGGCTAACAAACATAGAAGGCACACGTTATTTGTGTAAAAATACAGTAATCGATAAGCACTATACTGGAGAGAACGAGCCCTGATAGCACAGTGGTTTAAGCCTTCAGCTGCTAACCAAAGGGTCGGTGGTTCAAATCCACCAGCTGCTTAGCTGGAGAAAGATGTGGCAGTCTGCTTCCACAACGATTACAACCTTAGAAACCTTATGGGGCAGTTCTACTATAGGACCACTATGAGTAGGAATTGACTGGATGGCAATGAGTTAGGCTGGAGATATAAGTACCTTTTCTATTTTTAAATTGTTTTTATGGTTATGGTTTTTAAGTGAATTAAGCTTCAAGCACAAAATTTGGAGATTATTTCGACCTCATTTTATGAATGTCTTTGCGTGTGTGTGTGAGTGTGAGCACACACTGTTGCATGCCATCAAGTCGATTCCAACTCACAGCAATTACTGCCTTCTATTTTACCCTGTAATATGGATAGGTAGGTTTCATCAAGTCCGCATCGACTCATGACGACCTTATATACCCGAGAAGGTAACTGTCCAGTCCTACATCATCTTCATGACTGCCACCATATTCAAGTCCGCATCGACTCATGACGACCTTATATACACGAGAAGGTAACTGTCCAGTCCTACATCATCTTCACGACTGCCACCATATTCAAGTCCATCACTGCGGCTACCATAACAATCCATCTCACTGAGGGTTTCTCTTGTCCTCATTGGCCATCTACTTCTCCCAACATGATGTCCTCCTTTAGTGACTGATCCCTCTTGATGACATGTTCAAAGCAAGCAAGATGGACAATGTTCTCTTGTGATCTATTAGGTTTTCATTGGCTAATTTTCTTCCGGGCCTTTTTTCCTAATCTGTATTAGCCTAGAAGCCCCACTGAAACCTATCCATCATGGGTGAACTTGTTAGTATTTGAAATACCAGCGGCAGAGCTTCCAGTATCACAGCAACACAGAAGCCACCACAGTACAACAAACTGACAGAAGGGTGGTGATTATCCTGCACACTTTTTCCCAATCTGTAGTTGTAACCCAAATCGAAAACAGATATATATAGACGTATCTATTCCTTCTAGTTTCTGATTTTCTAATTCCTATTATTATCCTTCTATTTAATAGGGAATAAACATTTGAAGATAATGCTTTCAGTACAAGATGCCATTAGCATGCACAGATGGAGAGGTAGTATGGTATAGTCATTAAGAGTGTGGGTTATGGAATCTGGCTCCTACAGATTTTAGCTCACTGGCTGGACAACCTTGGACAGGGTATTTAATTGTTCTTCGTATCTGTTTCCTTATCTATAAATGGGGAATATTAATGGTATGTACCAAAGGGGGCTTGTTTTAAAAGAAGTAAAACCCTTCAAAGAGTTGTCAACATCTAGCACTCAGTAAACATCAGCAATTACATAAATATTTTAAATTTTGGTGTCTAAGACCACATTCTCTCTACTTTCAAAGACATTCCCTTGAAAACTGCATTCTTTACCTACAAAGTTATACAGTTTTTTAGGGCTCCTAACATGTCATCACACACTGGGTGGTGGAAAACAACATAAATTTATTCCCTCACGGTTCTGGAAGCCATGAGTTCTCAAACAAGGTGTCATCAGGGCTGCTCTTCCTCCTGAGGATCTAGGGGAGGGTCTGTTCCTCACATCCGCAGCTTCTGGTTTATGCAAGAGTTCCTTTTCTGGTGGTCACATCACTCCAGTCTCTGCCTCCATCGTAACAACACCCTCTCCTTTGAGCATCTGTCTCAAAACGCCCTCTCCTTTCCTCTCTTTTAAGGATAAACAAACCAAAAAAGAAAACCAAACCCATAGTCATTGAGTCTTTTCTGACTGATAGCGACCCTACTGGAAAGTAGAACTGTCCCACAGACGTTCCAAAGAGCAGCTAGTAGATTCTAACTGCTGACCTTTTGGTTAGCAGCCAAGTTCTTAACCACTGAACCACCAGGACTCCATAATTAGGATACACATGATTGTACTCAGGGCTGCCTGGGTAATCCAGAATAAACTCCTACTCTCACAATCCTTAACTTAATCATATTTTTTGTCATATAAAGTAATATTCAGAGGTTCCTGGAATTATTAGGATATGAATATGTCTTTCGGGGAACCACCATTCAACCCACCACAGAAGACATGCTTGAGACTTAGAAAATTACAGGCAAAATCCACTCTAAATTTGTTGAGTAGTATACTAACCAAACTCTCTAAGTGAAAACATTCACTACACAACACAGTTAACTATTTGAGCAAAATTATAATATCAATAGTGACTACTATAATTATTTATTTCTAGAATCATATGGAATTGGGTTTTTTTTCCCCTAATTAATAAGAAAGTAGGTGCTATGATTTGAATGGTAAATAATGCCACAAAACGTATGCCACAGAAGTCATAATGTATCCAACATTTAAACGGCTCCTTTAAGAAAACAATTGCCAGACCACATGAAATGGTGACTTTGGAAGGAAATTAGGAATAAAAATTGTACAAGGCATCATAATAGTACTACTGATACTAACTCACCTTTAATGAAATGCTGTTAATAATGGTAAATTCAATTTATGATTCTTGTGCCAGTCTTTATGGATGCCGCTATATTATATCTTTGTTAACACAATCACATATTAATATAATCATCACTGGAAGCTTATTATGTAGATTCTACTATTATCCTCCATTTATGGGTGACTCTCAAAGTTCTATAATTTTTTCAAGGTTATATAAGTGGTAGAGCCATGACTCAAACACAAGCAGCTGGGCCCCAGATGGTCAACTCTTCTTCGGGCCCTGGGTGGTGCAAACGCTTAGCTCACCTGGCTTTTAACAGAGAGGCTGGAGGTGTGACTCTACCCAGAAGCACCCCGGAAGAAAGGCCTGATGACCTACTTCCAAAATATCAGCCACTGAAAACTCCACGGAGCACAGTGTGTACGGGGTCACCCTGAGTCAGAAATGACTCAACAGCACATGATTTTTTTTTATACCCGCCCCCTGCCCAAGAATACAAAAGAAACGAGCACAAATGGGGCCAGGAGTGGCAACTAAAGGAGAAATATAGATAGAAATTAGAAATTAGAAACTGGAATACAACTTGGGCCAGGTTTGGTAAAAATTTAAATGAAATAAATTGGAGGTCCTAGCGGCATTTGATAAAGCCACAGGCAACAAGAATTCTAATAGATAAAGCACTGTTCATATTATAAATGCCAGGCTAGATGTCAACACCTTCTGCTCACTTGGGGGTAGGGAGGGAAAGAGCATTTACATTGCACTGATCTCAGAACCACAGAGAACAAAGAGCCCACACTTTGAGAACGAATCTTATTTCAATTTAAAATTATTTAGACTTTTTCTCTTGGTATATTCACTAGAAAGAAGCAAGAAGCTTGCTAAGATATCCACAGGCTCTTCTTGAGCCTCAACATGAAGTTCTTCCTTTTGCATTTAATGTTAAATATAAAGCCCCTGTTTGATCATGTTAGAATCTGATACTCCACCTGAAACTTGTAAAGCATCATACTGTTCATTTAATCCATAAAGTATACTGCTTCCAGGAAAGGGAACCTGTTCTCTTTTGAGTGAAAAAAGAACTGGGTTAATCAGATCCATTGTTAAGAAACTGTGGCTACTCCTCTATTAGAGAAAAATCTTCAGATCCCTGGGTCTAGAATTTTTTTTTTTTTTCCTTAATCGGTATCTGCTATGCAAGTAAAATACAAAAACAAGTGGTAGCTGTAAGGTAGCTATAATAGACTCAAACCCTAACAAGCCCTGAAACCTCGTGTGTGTGTGTGTGTGTGTGTGTGTGTGTGTGTGTGTGCGCGCACATGTTAACCTGCTAATCTAACTCCTATTCTTCCTTCAAGAGTCCTCACCGATATGATTTCCTCTCTCCTCTTGACCCTGATTTCCATGATGTCCACTGTTCCGTCTCTTTGGCTAGCCTATTCACCCTCCAGTTCTGAGCTTCCCGTATTCAGAAAGGGTTTTCCAGGACAATCTAAAGTGGTTCTACTGCTTGCTATGTGAGCACTCTGTGATTCCTCCTCTGTAAAATGGGGATAATACTTACATTACTTAATACACACATTACTCTGTACAACAGCACCTTTCTCTTTCCCTTAGAACACCCACAGGAACTTGCAATTGTTGATTCGTGTTTATTTTTTTCAAACTCTGATCTCTCTTAATAGTCTATGAACACATTCATAATTGTATCTCTAACAAGTACCCATAAATGTATGTTTCATATACGCTTTTGTAAAATTTACCCCTTAGGCCTCAGTGTTTCTACTAGTCTCTGAGGTACTCCATGTCTGAGATCATTTTCTACTGTATTTTTGTTATCTTTAGTTTCTGGCACTGGGTATGGTATTTAATAGATACCCATTTTCTGTTAATTATATATCTATTTGTGTATGTATGTATAAATTTACAATTGCAAAACATTTTTCCTGATGATATTTAATTGAACCACCACAAAAACCCCATTCTTCAGGAAAAAAACCTGAGGCTCAGAAAAATCATGTGATCATACTAGTTTGAGGACCATTCTCCTATCTCTTGCTTTGTCTCATTGAAAGAAGGCAGTGAAATCTCTAGTGTTTCTGATGATATAAATACAAGAAAACCAAACCCAGTGTCATTGAGTCGATTCCGACTCATAGTGACCCGAGAGGACAGAGGAGAACTGCCCCATAGAGTCTCCAAGGAGCACCTGGCGGATTCAAACTGCTGACCCTTTGGTTGGCAGCTGTAGCACTTAACCACTATGCCACCAGGGTTTCGAGCCAGGCATATTATATTTTTCTACCTTGTTTCAAGCATGATAATTTTAGAAATAAAATCAGAGTTGGACTGATTTCATCAGGCCCTCATGAACCTCTCTGTCAATGTTAGCAAGCTTTTCCGAAAGGACGGCTTCGAACTCTGGGTTCTGAACACCCCCAGGATTAGGGCACGAGATGTAATTTTGTATTTCTTGGTACATAATGAAAAATTAAGATAATTATAAAGTGAAAAGTCAAACTGATAGAGCCATTTGGGGAAGTGTAAGTATCTGAAGAGAAATAATTAAGGATAATCTTCAGCAGGGTAGAGATGAGAAATAGAATAAATTATATTTTACCATTAACAGTTATGCTGATGTGTAAAATTAAAATTGAAGTGGAGCTATTATCTAAATATAAAGGCACAATTTCATTCAAATCCAAAATAGCTAATAACAAATATAAAATAAAATCTCAGCATGAAAACCAGAAATGGAAATTTCTCAGTCTTATTCACAGAATTCCATACCTTTAATTTAGATAAATACTTACATATTCAACTGATATTTATGGATCAGCTATTATGTACCAGGTATTAAACTGATTCGCCCAGTCTTGTATCTCTTTATAAAAGAAAGAGAACCATTCGCATTGGCTCAAAAGCAGCTAAACTTGCATATCATGCCCCTTCTAAAAACCACCGCTGACTTAGAATAATCTGTATTTAAACCTGAGGGTTGGAAAAAAGTTGATGAAGCATATGGGCACCCCATACCTGAACAAAATTGAGGTTCTAATGGCAAGAAAGAAGGAGTGTATACCTGTTAGGGAAGCGGTGTCCCAAGTACTGGAATACAGCAGTGACTAGACAACTTGTCAGGTAAATGGGAGGTCAGGAGAGTGGAGAGGGTTGGTGTAAACAATACCCAAGGAAGTCAAACAGCATGAGCAAAGGACCTGAGGCAAGTAAAAGAATGCTGGCATATCGTAAGTCTTCAAAAAAACCTGATTTAGGTAATGATGTGAATGGTGTAGATGGTGCCATTATTCTTTGAGATGCAAAACAAAGAAAGAAAACCAGGTTTCAGGACTAAGATTGTGAGATTTTTCTTTGAAAATGTTAACTCTGAATATCCAAGAAGAGCTGAGACACAGAGGGCTGGGCTTAGAGGCTGAAGATAGAGTTTTGGGGCTCAATGGCATTTGTATGGCAATGTAAAAACCATTGAGGTGGGTGAGATTGACTTGACCACCATTATAAGGCAAGAAAAGAGAACTTCAGACAGAACATTTACACATTCCAACTTTTAAAGACCCAATATAGGGGAAGAGTTACCAAAGAACGCGAGGAGGAAGAGGAAAAACAGAAGGCTGTTATGTCATGAAGGAGCCCTGGTGGCGCAGCAGTTAAGCGTTTGACTGCTAACCAAAAGGTCAGCAGTTCGAATCCACGAGTCATTCCTTGGAAACCTGATGAAGCAGTTCTACTCTGTCCTATACGGTCACTATGAGTCGGAATCTACTCAGCATCAATGGGATGATGTCATGGAAGTCAGTGGAAAAGTTCTGCTAAAGAGGGGTTCATTCAATGGTTTCAAATACTGTGAAGGTGTAAAAAAATGCAGAGAAACGTCTGCGGATTTGATAGCATGTGAATCATTAGAGTCTTCAAGAAAAGACTTTTGGCGACATGACAGAAGACAGGTTGTAGCTGACTGATTGAGGAGGTGATGATCAGAGAGACAAAGCACAACTCCACAATTTGGTTGTGACACGTTAAACTCACAGGGAAAGATTGAGGGCAACAGGCTTAGCCTTCCTTCCCATCCTTTTCAGTTTTGTTTTAGAAAGGGAAGCTGGTTTCCCCTAAAGAGTACTTAATGAGGGCCACTGAATTTCATTTTTGAAGGGTTTGTCATCCAAAATGTATGAGAGCACTGCTAAATGTAAAATATTTATTTTCAATGGAAAACAGAATTGTAATTTTTAGTAAGAATAATCGATAGTTATGTCACACTTCACGAAGATGAATTTTTTGCCTAAACATTAGCTCAATTAACAAAAATGTTCTAATATATAATTTCGGTACATTTCCGTGATTATATTTTTACTTGTAATAACTTTTAAAATAGACACTAAAATATCTGACTGCTTAAAGCACTCACCCATAACATGGAATTTGTTACATATAATTTGTGATTTAAACTATTTTAATTAAAATGTAAATAATTACAGTTATTTCTGCTTTAAGCAATGCTTACATTCACATACCACTCTTCTAGATGCTTGAGGGAAATCTCTTTTTTGGAGCTGGGGTCTAACTAAAAATGATGTGAAAAATAAATTAGTAAAATAAATGCTAAGATGCACAATAACATTTATGATACTTAATTTTAATATTTTATGTGACTGCATTTATAGTAGAACAATTTGGTCCTAAAATAAAATGATGCATATCCAAGATTCAAATGAATTTAGGTGCTTATCCTGGAAATCAAAACTAAGCACAGTCAATATTCAAAATGTCAACAGTTTAGACTCAACTCTGTTCATTTACAATAATATTATTGTAAATAATATGTAAATAAATAACAAAAGACATTGTGCTAGGTTTCAAACATAGAGATGAATGAGAAACAGCTTCTTTAAAAACAGTAGCAGGTAAAATAGAATGATCACTCAGCACTTTCAAAGTAAGAGGTCTCTGAAATGGAGCACATCAAGGGAAATAAAAATACAACTTTACATTTTATAATTGTTCACAATAAAATAAAATAAACAAACCCGTTGCTGATGAGTAGATCCCAACTCATAGTGACCCAATAGGACAAAGTACTGCCCCACAGGGTTTCCAAGGAGCACCTGGTGGATTCGAACTGCCCACCTTTTGGTTAGCAGCTGAGCTCTTAACCACTGTGCCACCACAGCTTAGTATCCTATAAATAAGTTCAGAAGTGTGTTCACTTTTGTAAAGTCCCAATTCTTTGCTTAATTAAAGCATAACTAATTAATAACATTTACAGGATCTAAAAATGTGATTCCTTAGAAAACAAAAATTATTTTACCAAGTAATTGTAATTAGAAAATCACATCACAGTATTCACAGTACTTTTTAATAGCATTTAAGAAAATGTGCAAAAAAACAAGAAGTTTAGGGCTGAGGGGGTAAAGAAGTAATACACTCAGTCACTAGAAAGAAAACAGAAGACAGGGTGCTATTTCAGGGAGCCTTCTCATTTAACCAACTTCTGTGAGCTGGCCAAAAGTCAGGTCTTGGTGTGAGGTATTCTAACAGAACTTATATAGTGGCTTAGTATTCAGTACAGAAATAGAAGGAATAAAGTAGGCCTCCTGTGTTTTTAAAAAAAAAAAAAAGAGAGAGAACTTTAAAATGGACTGGGGCAAAGTGACCTCTAGTGTCCACAGAAAGTAATCCAAAATCGTCTCTCCAAAACTAGGATTTGAGTAACAACAAACAGCAACCAGCTGAGTAATAACGAAAAGTACACACTGGTTTCATATTCACATACTTTCCCAGGTAACTCTTTGTGCATTTTTCCTCCAAAGGTATTTCTGTTTAATATCTCCTGTGTTTCACTCAAAAAATACCTGTAGGATGTAATTAAATAGCAGGAATCCTAGGGTGATTGAAGGCACAGATTGAAGGTGCCCTTTAGAAGTCAACTCCCCTGTTCTACAGGTGGAAACTAGAGGCCTAGAGAGCACAACGGCTTCACAGTCTACCTGAGAGTGTTTCCGGGTCCCCAGCACCCAGGTACCCTTGACTCAGATCCAGACCGTTCACTTGTTATTTTGGGAAACACTTACGATGTGCCTGCTAGTGTAGGTGCCGGGGATGCAAAAATGAAACACTGACAGTCCCTTTGCTTTTGGAACTCAGTTTATGTACCCTACACACACATGCCATTATATGTTACATTCGGTAACAGAAAAGCCTAAAACAAAATCAAATTGGGTTGATTAGCCTATGACTATTCCCGTTTAGTAGATGGGGAGCTGGGATGTAACTTTACTGCCCCTCGCTCAACGCAACAGAATGCTCCTTAGACGCCAGGATGGTGAGATTACATCTCACATACTTTGGATATGTTATCAGGTGGGATCAGTCCCTCGAGAAGGACATCATGCTTGGTAAATAGAGGGTCAGCAAAAAAGAGGAAGACCCTCAATGAGATGGACTGACACAGCGGCTGCCACAATGGGCTCAAGCATAACAATGATTTTCAGGATGGCGCAGGAACGGGCAGTGTTTCATTCTGTTGTACGTAGGGTTGCTATGAGTCGGAGCCAACCGGATGACACCTAACAAAAACAACACTCAATACAGCCTCTCCTCTAGTTTACAAAGAATATCTTTTACTATTTCTAACTTACTTCCTCAAATATATCTCACTGCTACACTCTCCATCAGCCTCTCTCAAAGTGTGCTTCGCGGGACACCTTAGTAGTGGTCTGCTGAGAAGAATCTCACGCTGGACGGAATAACATAACATGGAACTCAATTGTCTTCACTACAGGACTTCTTAGAACCTTTAATATCAAAATATGCACAGTGAAACTTCAGCAGGAGGTTCACTGGTATCAGCGCAGCCCGAATTCTGTTGACCAAACTTCCTCTTTTGCATGGCTGTATCTTGGGAAGTACAGCCAGGTACATATCAATTAAAATTCAAAAGTCAAACTTACGTTTACGTATCTATGCAGATATGTAGACATAAAAACGTTGTTTTACATATATAGTTTAGGAAATAAGGCATTTTTAACATCTGAAAATTTCAGTAATATGCATACTTTTGTAATTCAGTTCCTGTGAAATACTCACTAAGAAGTATATCTCCTGGTGAAGGTAATTCCTGGTTTTAAAAATATGTGAATTTTGCTTATGATGTCATAGACATCAAAAGAAATTCCACAACTGTAATCAAAGATGAGTCAGCAAGGATGAGAAACACATAAGAAAAGCATAAAACAAATGGATAAATCTTCCTGGGAGTTCACCTGCTTAATGTGTCTCATGCAGTAATTTACATCTCTAAATAGATGGTTAAGTGATTGTATTACTAAATGCAGATTTTAAATGACCTAAAGTATTTTAACCTTTCAATTAGCAAGCTCATCATAGTCAACAGCTCATTACCAGCTCAGGCTATTTAATGCATCTAGCCCCTTAGACTGAAGTAGTGTTATTTAAAAACACAAATGTGCTATAAATACAAATCATGAGCAGTGTTTAAATATAAAAGCCAGACACACTGAGCACACTGCCCTGATGGTTCACCACCAGCGGGATTTTACCACAAGGATACAAAATGGTAGCGAGGGATAGAGCTATAGGAACTGCCTTAACTTAGAAAAAGAGACAGAAAGTAGTCAATTAAATGGCAAGAGAAAAAAGAAGCTCCACTCCTGAATACGAGACATTCAAACTGGGCCAAATCCCAATAATTCAAAGAAGTAGTCATCATAAAAAAAAAGTCTAGAAATTATAATGGGTTTGAAAACAACTTGCTTCTTTAGGTTGTCATTTTTCTAATTAGAAGCACTAAGCTCTCTTAACTGAAATGATTAAATAACCACACACGCACATTCAACAATATTAAGCACAGTTATTGATAAGAAAATAATTTTGCTTTGTTGTCTTTACCCCAAGGATTCAAGTAAAAATTCATGATCATCATAGGTTCATAAGTGCAACAATGTGTCCTGCAATCTTCCAACAGATATTTCAGCAATGGTTTACATTTGCATGCTATCAATGTTCAAGTTTTTAAGGACAAATGCGTAAACATTATGCTTAAAATTTGTTTTAATAAAGATCTGAACCTTACCATGCATTGGAGCCCAGTGTGCCACTGGTACATACCTCATTTATTATAACCCAAAGTTATGATTTCTGCTCTCTGTAGGCTCTATATTATTACCCTAACATTTGGCCTCCAATGCCTGCAAGTACAATTCACGTAAGTTGTTTCATATACAGGTTCTTAACACGAAGAAAGCACACATCACAGTTTTCTGCAAATTGGTGAGTACAGTCTACCTTTGAATGGAGCATGCTTCAAAGTACCTTAAAGTATTCAGCATTTAATACACTGGAGAGTATTTATTTGAATACTTGCAATTGATACATGTTTGAAAACTGAAGTTATTGCCAGTAGTCCAAATGGGTCAAAATTAGTTGGTACGATTCCTCCATTTCAGTTTTTCCACTACACTAACAGTGGGTATAAACAAGACTGCTAGCAAGAGTACTGCAAACAAAATGTACAACTCACGGCTGTGGGAGGGCATCATGTGAAAATTCAGAGCAATCATAAAATAAAAAGTCTACGACTCTGGAGTTTCTTTCTGCACTTTCTTCTGTAGCTTACTTCCAACCAACCCAAGAATATTTTCTAGAGTTTAATTACCATCTGCAGTATTTGGATAAATGCTCCTCGTTACGTTACAAAGTACTTTAAAAAATAAACACCAACATTTTACAGGGAATTTAATTTCAGTGTTTCGTTGTAAAAACCAGAATAGGCCAACGTGATGAGTTTATTTATAGAACAGATTTTTTTCCCCCCTAAACATCACAGTTACTACTACACTAGCTAGGAAGCATTTTGACAAGTAAGACAATTTATAATAGTCTTCACTTTATCATCTTTAGAAACGTTTCTCGGTTATCCTAAAAAGGTTAACAAAATACATTCCTGGTTTTTCTGTTGTCAGTCAGGGGGTTGGGGGGTTGTGGGGGACAAATGCTAAAGATCTGGTTTTAAGATCATTTGCGCCAACAACCATGTTAGTCAGATAGCTTCCTAAGGCTCAGGATAATCACTGGCTGTTTTAAACTGTTTCTAGAACACCCGGTTATGCCGTGGGTGGCAAGTCGGTGGTTTCCAAGAACTTCCGGTGTTTAAGCCAACAAACATTTCTGTTTTCTGTCCATCAATAGTTTAGTTATTTAAAAATAAATGAGGATGGAGAGGGAGGTGTCTGGATTAGGGGCTAGAAAAGGCGTTAAAACAAGAAGGAAGTATCCAGTGGGCATCTCCGCCGTCACCTGAGTGGCAGAGTTGCCCTCGGTACTCCCCACGTAGCCTTCCGGTGCCCAGAGCTGGAGGGCAGAGCTCAGGTCGGGAAGATGCCAGCAGGCGCTCCTTTAGAGTCAGGAGGCCAACTCGGACCCAACCTGGGCGCCAAGAGGTCCCGTCTCGAAAGCGCTGCTGGATGGAGGAGGTTCGGGCAATCGCAACCGATCTCAACCCAAAGAAGCCGTTAACAGGAAGAAGCTCTGGGCGAATCCTAAACGCCAAATCTGGAAAACCCCAGTTTCCACGGAGTTTTCAAGTCAAGCCACTGTGCCTTTCCCATCATTAAAAAAAAAAAAAAAAAAGCACCTCCAAGTTTGGGGTTGAGATACGAGAGGCAGGGAGGGCGGAGATGAGGGAACAGGGCGCTGACTTGGCTGGCTACCACCAGCGCCCACCCGCCGGGCAGGGACCGGCGCCCGAGGCAGGCACGGGGCCAGGCCGAGCGCGGCCCGCGGAGCACCAGGGGCGCACGGCGCTACTCACCCAAGTGGGCACCAGGAGGCTGACGGGGCGCTGTCGCGGGGCTGGCGCAGGCGGCTTTCCCTCCACGCTCATTGCCTCCCATGCAGCTGAGACCCTGCTCGCGGCCGTGCGGGGTCAGTGCCGTGGGTGCCGCCGCGAGCATTGAATAAGCCCCACGCCTGCTGCGGCCGCGGGCCCGGCGTGCGCGCCACGAGCACCGCCCGCGTCCGGCTGGGGCTCGGGCTCTGGCTCGGGCTCCGGCTCCGGCTCCGGCTCCGACTCCGGCTCCGGCTCGGGCTCCGGCTCCGGCTTGGGCTCCGGCTCCGGCTCGGGCTCGGGCTGGGGCTCCTGCTCGGGTTCCGGCTCCGGCTCCGGCTCCCTGGCGCCCCGGCTCCGGCTCGGGCTCGGGCTCGGGCTCGGGCTCGGGCTCCGGCTCCGACTCCGGCTCCGGCTCGGGCTCCGGCTCGGGCTCCGGTTCGGGCTCGGGCTCCGGCTCCGGCTTGGGCTCCGGCTCCGGCTCGGGCTCGGGCTGGGGCTCCTGCTCGGGTTCCGGCTTCGGCTCCGGCTCCCTGGCGCCCCGGCGCCGGCCCCGGCGCGGGCTCACGCGGGCAGCAGCGGCCGCTCGGCGGTGCTGGGGCGCGCGAGGCGGGCGGCCGCGGCGCCGGGCGAGGCCATGAGCTCAGCTCCGCTGGCTCCCAATGAGCGCCGCCCGCCGCGGGGCCCCGCGCCCCCAGCGCACCGGGCTGAGGGAAGGGGGGCAGCGAGCGCCGCTCTGACCAGGTTTGCTAAGTCCCCTCTCGCACACACGCACTCTCGGCTTTAAACGGCTCCTGACGTGTGACAAGCAGAGGTGCTGTTCACTCCACAGTTGCGCGCCTCCTCTGCCTTTCCCACCCCTGACTGTCCCTAATCACCCGTTACCCAGCGCTAGCACTGGCTGCTCTCTGGGTATCCTCTCCCAAAGGATTTCTCCCCTTCACATCCAGAGTGAACGCTGGACCCCTGGGGACAGCTTTGCAGAAGAAAACACAAAAGCGCCAACTTCGGCCCCCAGCAACGCTTTTTGCCTCTTGTTCCCACCTCCTTTCCCTAGTGTTTAAACTCTAGAGGGACCCAGCGCCCAGTAGGTTCCTCCCGATGGCACCTAGGGGCTAACTAGGCTCCTGAACTCCCTGCCTAGCCTCCCGGGCACGGAAGCCAGGAATCCAGGAACGTGCTCTTTCTGCTTGTTACCAGCTTGTTGATTTACCTTGGCGCTAAAACGAGCCTCACAAATGCAATGTTTGATTTTGTAGATTTAAATCAGCTTAAATGTAAATTAAAGTTAGTTTGGGATAAATCTCTGGGGGGGGGGGGGAGGGGACACAAGACTACCAACATTTTTAAAAGAAGCAAGCATACATGTTCCCTCGTTTCCAAATCCTGTCCCCTCCACTCCCCACCCCACCCCACACACACAGATCGACGTGAGCAACTTCATCACAAGGACTCTCGATTCACTATCTCGCTACAGCAAGGAGAAACACCTAAATCTAAGGTCCTGTGAGATGTAGCATAAACCTTTCTAAGGGCGGAATGCCTGACAAATGATAGGCTGATGGATATTGAACAAACGATTAAGGACACTTTGTTTTTTTCTGACTCCAACCTGTTTTGACTGCTGAGCAGATCTGGGTTTCCAACCCGGATGCATAAAAAGAGACTTTCCAGGTTTCTCCCTCCTTTGTATCCCCATCTAATCTGCACAGAAATCTATCTGAGCCTCTTACCACTTGATAATGCTCGTTGGTTTACTAGAGTTTAAGTCCTTTGAGTGCAAAACAAAGGTCTTGTTCTTTTTATCCTTGGCATGGTTATTGTTAGCTGTCATCCAGCCGCTGCTGACCACGGCAACCCTCTGCATAAAGAGATCAGACCATTGTGATCCATAGTGTTTTTATTGGATGATATTTCAGAAGTAGAATGCCGGGCTTTTCTTCCCAGTCTGTCTTAAAACGTCTGGAAGCTCAGTTGAAACCTGTAGAGCACCACAGCAACAAGCAAGCCTCCACTGACAGACAAGTGGTGACTGAGCCTGAGTTGCACCGGTTGGGAATCAAACCCGGGTCTCCTGTATGGAAGGCAAGAATTCCACCCCTGAACCATTGCCCCACTTCACACGATGCCTGGTATGAAATAAATGTCTTAGATGAGTTGGTAAGGAATACTGTACTATTTTTATTTCTAGCAAAACTTACAATTAGGAAAAAACATGACAAATTCAGTTACTTGAGGTTTCAAAATAAATAAAAAACATAATGCATGGGTATAATGTATGAAAAAATAAAAGTCTACAAGACCTACAAAGATATTGTGGAGCTAACTCACAATGAGTACATCTATTCCAGGATCCAAAGTGGGAGAAACAGTGTGGTTTATGCATAAATGTTGGATCTGGGAGGCTTGAGTTTTTGTTCTGACATTGCCACTACATAATTGAAAGAGTATGTGTACATTCTTTTTTACAGATGAAGTTAATTTATTCATAAGATACTATAGTTTTACCCAACAATTTCTGGAATCCTTTCTAAACTAGAATTTTATGAGTCTAAATCCAGGACATTTCAGCTGTTCCTTTGGAAATCACAGGTCAGTTTTGAAAAGTTAATTAGTTCAGGCTTTAACTACAGTATCTCTGTTTTTATCCATTTTGTGTTATTTTTGTGCATATCAAACAAAGAAAAAACCCAAACCCATTGCTGACAAGTCCGTTCCAACTCATAGCGACCCTAGGACAGAGTAGAACTACCCCATAGGGTGAGCAGCAGAACGCTTAACCACTGCAACGCCAGGGCTCCTTGCACATAAGAATTTTTTTTCTTTTAATAATAGGGTTCTGTTCTAATAAAAATAATGTAAAACACTGAAATCACGAAATTCTAAGAGGATGATCTGATATACATTTCTTATCTGAACCTGGCTCTAAAGTTTTCAGGATAAGTGCAGAGCTCCTTCTGAGATATGCCTAAAAACTAGATATTACTAGTGTCTTCTTAATTTATTAACTTTTTATTTTGATATAATTCCAAACTTACAGAAGAGTTGCAAACACAACAAAAAACTCCCATTTATTCTTTGTTCATACTCCCCATTGTTAATATTTGACATTTGTGAAATGTTATGGATTGAACTGTGTCCCCCAGAATGTGTGTTGCAAATCCTACTATACCTCTGGTTATAATCCCATTTGGAAATAAGATTCTTTGTTATGTTAATAAGACATTATTACTGTAGGGTATGTCTTGAGCCAATCTCTTTTGAGATATAAAAGGGGCAATTTCAGCAGGGAAGTAAAGAAGCACAGTTTGGGGAAGATATAGACAGCATGTCATAAGAAGATCACCAAGGAGCCAAGGAATAGAAGCTAAAGAGCCAAGGACCTGCCCCCAGAGCCAAAAGAGAGAGAAGGCCTCCTACAACGTCTGCCTGAATTCCTATTTCTAGCTTCCTAAACTGTGAGAAAATAAATTTCTGTTTGTCAAAGCCACCACTTGTGGCATTTCTGTTATAGCAGCACTACATAACTAAAAAAACATAACTAAGACACCGTAAATTCTGTTTCTCTCTATATACAGGTTATTACTTTATTTGGAGCCCTTTGAGAGTAAATTGTAGACATAGTGTACCATTGCCCTTAAATACTTCACTGTGTATTTTCTAAAAACAAGGCCACTGGCTACACATTCTGAGTATACTCACCAAAATCAGAAAATTAGTAATAATACAATAATGACAATGAAGTTCAAGTTGCACCATTTTCCCAATAATGTCCTTTATAGCGATAATAGGACACACATAATTGACTAAGTTTCTCATTTTTCTACTTTCTCTTATAGTTTAAGATTTAATTTGTTCTTGTTGTTGGGTGCCATCGAGTCGGGTCCGACTCATAGCAACCAGATGTACAACAGAGTGAAACACTGCCTGATCCTTCGCCATCCTCACAATCGTTGTTAGGCTTAAGCCCATTGTTGTAGCTGCTGTGTCAATCTATCTCATTGAGAGCCTTTCTCTTTTTCATTGACCTTTACATTACCAAGCATAATGTCCTTCTCCAGGGACTAATCCCTCCTGACAACATGTCCAAAGTATATAAGATGTAGTCTTGCCATCCTTGCTTCTAAGGAGCATTCTGGTTGTACTTCTTCCAAGACAGATTTGTTCGTTCTTTTGGCAGTCCGTGGTATATTCAATATTCTTCGCCAACACCACAGTTCAAAGGCGTCAACACTTCTTCAGTCTTTCTTACTCATCGACCAGCTTTCACGTGCACAGGAAGCAACTGAAAACTCCATGGCTTCAGTCAGTCACATCTTAGAATTCAAGATTCAATTTAGGATCATGTTTTACCATTAGTTGTGTGTCCCTTGTTTTCCTTCAATCTAAAACAGTTCCTCAGTCTTTCCTTGTTATTCACAATCTTGGTATTTTCGAAGTGTAGCATGTCCCTCAACTTGGGTTTGTCTGACATTTAATCATGACATGATTAGTTTATGTATTTTTTTTGCAGGAATATGACAGAACTGACACTGTTATATGCAGTGTGTCATATTAGAAAGCATGCAACGTTAATTTGTCCAAATTCTGGTGATACTAAATTTATGGCTTGGCTGATTTAGTGTCTATTAGATTTATTCACTGTGAAATTAATTCATAAATATTTGAACATATTCATTAATAAATAATTGATGTAATAAATACACTAATAATTGATTAAATATGTGTTCTGGTATATAATTCTGTAAAATAAGTCATTAAAAATGTTACGACTTAACGATAATGACTTGCTGTATCTCCGTCTCTGTTGATCAGGATCGGCTAGCCTAGGTGGTCCCAGCTCTGGCTGAAGGCCTCCCGTGAGGGTGCAGTGACATATCGGCTAGGACGGCTGTCACGTAAGGGTTTGACTGAGACTGAAGGATCCTTTTTCAAGGCAGCTCACTCATGTAACTGGCGAGTCGGCACTGTGTTGTCCTTGGGCCTCAGTTCTCCATGTGGCCTCGCCACAGGGCTGCTTGAGTATCCTCACAACATGGCAGTTGGCTTCTCTTGCGCAAGCAGTTAAAAAGAGCATAATGGAGGCTGCAATACCTTTTTGATAACCTAGCCTCAGAAGTCACACATCATTATTTCCACTGTATTGATATTATTGATTTCACAGGACAATACCTGAGCCAATGAGAGGGAGCATAGAGGTGAATAGTAGCAAGCACAGATCTTTGGGGACCATATCAAACCAAACCAAATCCATTAACATCAAGTCCATTATGACTCATAGCAACCCTATAGGACAGAGTAGAGCTGCCCCATAGGGTTTCCAAGGAGCAGCTGGTGGATTCAAACTGCCAACTTTATAGTTAGCAGCAACGCTCTTAACCACTGCACCACCAGGGCTCCCTGGGAGATCATAATGAAGACTAAATATCTAAATATAATGAATATTTAAATAACCCATTTATGTTTCTTGCTTGAATCACCTATTGCTATGATAATTTTATACACAATCATGTATTTACACACATCTGCCTTTTGGAGCTCTCATTGCACAGTGGCTAAGTGTTAAGCTGCTAACCAAAAGGTCAGCAGTTAGAATTCCAGTTGCTCCTTGGAAACCCTATGGGGCAGTTCAACTCTGCCCTATAGGGTCACTATGAGTTGACAACAGGTTTGGTTTTAGATTAACTGCCTTATACATACACTCCTTACTCCTCCCTCCACTCCCGGATGAGCTGCTTGCCGGGAGGGTGTGCTAGTGAAGGGGTCGTTAATGTGGGAAATAGTGAGGTAGTAGATGCTTTTACTGTTGTCATAAATGCGAAATGTGGGATAATAAGATAGTCGATAAGTGAGATGTTGATGTTTGCCTATATCTAACAGGTCAAACTCACATCTTTGTTTCCAGATCAACACTGCAGAGTTTATTCTAGCTTTCCCTCTTTCCATAGTTGTATTTCATTTCCATCAGTGGCGCCTATTATCCTCAGTTTCATTTACTGATTTGATCAACCACCCTGTATCTCTCAAAAAGGCAGGCAATCTCCTAGACATGAGCTCTGCTATCCCCAAAGGTAAGAGCTCCTCATTCTCAGCCTCAACCTCCCTTCTCTCAAAGTCAGTGCCATCTGAGCTTGCCCTGGACCTCCTCTCATCTGTGCATGGCAGCCTTACTGACCAAGTTCTTCGTAGCAAGACTGCCCAATTAGTGGTTTCTGGGCAAAGTCATCCACTCTGCACAGGACTCTCCCACCTCCATCTCTGTTGCTTCTGAAGGCTCAATATCTCCCATCAAGCTTCGTCAGCAAAATGCATTGTTCAAGGTTTGACTTGCTCACGTTGCTCTTTCACACGGCTGCGCCTGACTACCAGAATCCAAGTCATTACTTCACTTCAAAATATTCTCTTATTAATTTGTAATGTCTGTGTGATTTGTTGAGATATCCCCTAATATTAGTAAGTTGGGCCTTCTCTCCCTCCCTCTGTGTCTTCCCTGGCTCCCTTTTTTTTTTTTTGTCTTAAAGAGTTTTGCCAAGGGTTTATAAATTTTGCAGGTTTCATCAGGGGTCCAACATTTAGCTTCATTGATAATCTCAAAAAATGTTCTTGCTTTCTGCTCGTTAACTTTATTATTTCCTTCCTTCCACTTTTCAGGGTTTTAATTTGTTGTGTTTCTGGTTTTGTGTTTTAACTGATTGGGACAGATACTTAGAGCATTGATTTTAGGCCTTTTACTTTTCAAAGCTATCCATTTCATGCTGTAACTCTTCAAACTCAGTTTTTTGTAGTTTTCATAATTTTAATGTTTTCTTGTTTAATATTTTTAACTGTCGAATGTATCATCAACATTTTTATATTTTTGATTTTTTAACATTTTCAGTTCAGTATGTTTTATAATTTCCATTTGATTCATTCTTTTTCACGTTGAATATTTACACATTTCTTCATTTTTAAACATCAGGGAACTCCCTAGGTCTCTCTCTTTATCTCTCAGTTTATTGATTTCTATCTTAATTATTGTGTGTCAAAATCCACTGTATGATTTCAGTCACTTGAAATGTGTTCTGATCAGTTTTTGTAAACATTCATTATGCTCTTGAAGACAATTAAGTCATCTTTTTCAGTTTTTCTATCTCTAGTGATTTTTATCTGATGATCCAATCATTAAAAGAGAGAGAGATGTTTATTTTTTCTGTATTATTTGGGTTTGCCCGTTTCCACTTTTAGATCAGTTTTTGCTTTATGTATTTTAAAGTTATGTTATTTGGTGTATGCAATTTTAGGATTATTATATCTTCCTTGTAATTTGGCCGTTTTTTGTTTATGAAATGACACTATCTCTAGTAATGCTTCCTGACTTAAATTCTACTTTGTGTGAAAATAATATAGATATACCAATATTCCTTGATTTGCATCGTATTTATCCCCCATTCTTTTTTTAGCATTTCTGTCACTTTATATCTTAAGTATGCCTCCTATAACTGGAATGTAGATGCAATTTTTTTTTTAATCCAATCTGACAATCTTTGTCATCTAACTGGAATCTTTAGTTTATTTACATTTCCTACATTAATGGATATCGGTTTATAACCTTCATGTTACTATTTGTTTTCTGTCTGTCCAATGGGCTTTTGTTCCTTGTTTTTCTTTGTTCTTTCCTTCCTTTGAATCAATTAAATAATTTTTATTAATCCATTTTTTCCTCAGTTAGGTTATTATTCAATAAAATACCTGTCTCTTTGATGTTACTCTAAATATTTTAGTGAGTGTATTTATTTATTTAAAGTATCAATTAGTACTTTTATCATTTACCAGGCAATGTTACAACCTTTAATACTTTAATTTCAACTCTCCCTTCTGCTTTTATGTTCCTATTTGTAGATATTTTACTTTTAAACATATCAAGACCCATGAAAAATTTATTTTTATACATTCAGTTTTTACTGGGATTTACCCAAGTAAGAACCCTTTCCAGTACTATTCCTTCCATTAAGATTCATTTTCTTACTGCCTAAAGTGCTGCCTTTAGCACAGGATTCTTAAACAGATTAAATTCTGGATCCTTTGGCAGATTCATGAAGGCTATGGAACCCTTCTCAAACTAATGTTTTAAAGAATAAAATAAAATATATAGGATTAAAAGGAAAACAATTACATGGAAATGGAGTTGTCTTAGTCACCTAGTGTTGGTGTAACACAAATACCATAAGTGGGTGGCTTTAAAGAACAGAGATTTATTTTCTCACAGTTCTAGAGGTTAAAAGTACAAATCAGGGTCTAGACCTTTTCATTGTGTTCTGACATCTCTTGTGCTATCTTGTGAATTTTGTATCCCTTTTTTTCCCCCTTTATGCTTCAGTCTGGATATTTTCTAGTTACTCATATTCCCATACACTGATTTTCTCTTCTGCTGTTCCTAGTCAGGAATTTAATCCTTATATTTAATTCTTTGTTTTCAGATCTTGAAATCCCTCTGATTTTTAAAATTTCTATCTTATCTATTTTTAAACATTTTTAATTCAGCTACTTTAAAGTTGATGGCTGACTACTCCAGTTTCTGTTACTGTGTTTTATTTTTTGTCTTAATTTTCTTGCATTTGGTCATGTCTTCCAGCTGTTTGTTAATTTTTTTTTCAATTGAATGCTAAACACTGCTTTAGAAAATTAAGATTATGATAATATTATTTTCCTCAAAGGAAGAATTTATTTTCTAATGGTAAGAGGTAGATTAGGGAGCATATAAATATGATTCAATCACAAATTGGGATGATTTGAGGCTAGGGTTTACTTCTTGTAAGCAAATCTATTTCTAGTCTGTTCTTAATCTTTGGATATAGCATAGGTTTCTGGATCCCTTCCCTTTTATAATCCCTAAGCTCAATTAAAAAATGAATCCCAAAATGGTGAGACTGCTAAATGCTCTGTTCACCTTTTCAGTATCTTGGATACCACTCTGTGCTTCAGGCCATGGTTTTTTGGCCCAAGCTGTTAAGGAATCAGAAACTACCTTGAGGATTAAAATGAACCAGAATGTCATGATAACTTAGCTGTAGTTTCATTTGTTCATGATCCTGGTCCCTCAAGTCTTAACTGCTCAGGTAGCGTGTAATTCCATTTTTTCCCCCAGAAGAAAGCTCTAATGTAAAGTTTCTGCTCAGTGTTTGCCACTGATCTGCTTATAAATGGGCAAATCACTTGACCAAAAAGCACCAGAGAACGTTAGGCTCACCTCAGTATATTTCCCTTCTCTCAAGGATCTCGGCACGTCAAGTCCTACTTGTCTTGGGTTCTCTCATAGTTTCTGTTTTATCCAGCTTTTATATTTGCTCTGAACAAAAAGAGTTGAAGTAGATATTGTGTCTTTTTTTTTTTTGAAAGATAACATTATCACATAAGGAAGGACTCTGGGATATAATCCACAGCTATCATGCTACCCAAAGAATGGCAGGGGCAGGGGCTGAGGAAAATAAAAAGAAAGAGGAAGTGAAAGTTTTCGCAGGAATGGGGCAAGATTATTCTTAAAAAAAAATCTCTCTCAGAACAATAGCTGTCAAAGGGCATTTGAGAATCAGCAGCAGGCTTAGTTGCCTTATCAAATGGCCGGTGCTGGTATTGAGGCCCCTGCAGCCTATGATTTAAGCCTGCAGTTTAGTGCAAGGGGTTTTAATTTGTTGTCCAAGAATGATTTTTAGGGGGATGATCAGTGAAAAGCCTAAAACTGTATCTGAATATATATATCGTTTTTTGTTGTTAGGTACCCCTGAGTCACTTCTGACTCAAAGCGACCCTATGAACAACAGAATGAAACATGCCTGGTCCTGCGCCATCCTCGTAATCACTGCTATGTTTGAGCCCATTGTTGCAGCCACTGTGTCAATTCATCTCATTGAGGGTCTTCCTCTTTTTCTCAGACCATCTACCTTGTCAAGCATGATGTCCTTCTCCAGAGACTGCTCCCTCCTGACAACATGTCCAAAGTGTGCAAGACGAAGACTTGCCATACTCACTTCTAAGAAACGTTCTGGTTCTACTTCTTCCAAGACAGATTTGTTCATTCTTCTGGCAATTCACGGTATATTCAATATTATTCACCAACACCATAATTCAAAAAATCAATTTTTCTTCAATCTTCTGTATTCACTCTCCAGCTTTTGCGGGCATCTGAGACTACTGACAATATCATGGCTTGGGTTGGATGCACCTTAGCCCTCAAAGTGACATCTTTGTTTTTTACCACTCTAAAGGGATCTCTTGCAGTAGATTTGTCCACTGCAATACCTTGTTTGATTTCTTGACTGCTGCTTCCATGGGCTTTGATTGTGGATCCAGAGAAAATGAAGTCCTTCAAAACTTGGATATTTTCTCCATTTATCACGATATCGATTATTGGTCCAGGTGTGAGGATTTTTGTTTTCTTTGTGTTGAGGTGTAATCCATATTAAAGGCTGTAGTCTTTGATCTTCATCAGTAAGTCTTCAAGTCCTCTTCACTTTCAGCAAGCAAGGTTGTGTCATCTGCATAACGCAGGTTATTACTGTCTTCCTCCAATCCTGATACCAAATTCTTCTTCATATAACCTGGTTTCTTGAATTATTTTCTCAGTATACAGACTGAATTATTTGCTCAACATACAGATTGAAAGAATATTACCTTACGCACACCTTTCCTGATTTCAAACCATGCAGGACCCCTTTTTCTGTTCAAACAACTGCCTCTTGATCTATGTACAGGTTCTTCATGAGCACAATTAATGTTACGGAATTCCCATTTTTCTCAATGTTATCCATAATATGTTATGATTCACAGTTGAATGCCTTTGCGTAGCCAATAAAACACAGGTAAACATCTTTCTGGTATTCTCTGCTTTCAGCCAGGATCCATCTGTCATCAGCAATGATATCCCTGGTTCCACATCCGCTTCTGAAGCTGGCTTGAATTTCTGGCAGTTCCCTGTCGGCATACGGTTGCAACCGCCTTGGAATGATCTTCAGCAAAGTTTTACTTCTTTGTGACATTAATGATATTGTCCAGTAATTTCTGCATTCAGTTGGATCACCTTTCTTTGAAATAGGCATGTAATTGAGTCTCTTCCAGTTGGTGAGCCAGGTAGCTGTCTTTCAAATTTCTTGGCATAGAGGAGTCAGCACTTCTAGCTTTGCATCTGTTTGTTGAAATATTTCAGTTGGTATTCTGTCAATTCCTGGAGCTTTGTTTTTCACCAGTGCCTTCAGTTTTTTTTTTTTTTTTTCAGTGCGGCTTGGACTTCTTCCTTAAGTACCATCATTTTTTGATTATATGCTACCTTCTGAAATGGTTGAATGTTAACCAATGCTTTTTGATACAGTGACTGTGTGTAATCCTTCCATCTCCTTTTGATGCTTCCTGAGAGGTTCAATTTGTTGTCCATAAACCCACTCCAAACCCATTACTGTCGAGTGATCCTATATGACAGGGTAGAACTAGAGTTTCCAAGGCTGTAAATCTTTATGGGAGGAGACTGCCACATCTTTTCTCCCAGAGGCTGGTGGGTTTGAACTTCCAACCTTTTGGTTAGCAGATGAGAGCTTTAGCTACTGCATTGCTAGGGCTCTTTTTGCCCATACCAAAACCCAATACCAAACCTGTTGCCATCGAGTCGATTCTGTCTCATAACAGCTCTATAGAACAAAGTAGAACTGCCCTATAGGGTTTCCAAGGAACAGCTGGTGGATTTGAACTGACAACCATATGGTTAGCAGTTGAGCTTTTAACCACTGCACCACCCTGTCCCTGACAATGGTGCACTTCAGAATGGATCTTGAAATGTTCTTTTTGACAATGAATGCCACACCATTCCTCTTCAATTTGTCATTACTGGCATAGTAGACCATATGATTGATTCAAATTGTTCAACATCAAATCATTTCTGCTCACTAATACCTAGGATATTGATCTTGCATTTTTGACAGCTTCCAATTTTCCATAATTCATACTTCATACTTTCCACATTCAGATTTGTAATCACTGTTTGCAGCTGTTTCTCCTCATTTTGTGTAGTGCCAGATTAGCAAATGAAGGTCCCAAAAGCTTGACTTCATCCACATCTTGAAGGTTGACTCCACTTTGATGAAGCAGCTCTTCCCCCGTTGTATTTTGAGTGTCTTCGAACCTGAGGGGCTCATCTTCTGGCACTATCTCGGACAACATTCTGCTGTTATTCATAAAGTTTTCACTGGCCAAGTTTTTCAGAATAGATCTACAGACTCATCTTCCCCATCTGTGTTAGCCTGGAAGATCCAATGAAACCTGTCTAGCATGGGTGACCCTGCTGGTGTTGGAAATATGGGAGAAATAGATGTCAGCATCATAGCAGCACACAAACCCCCACCGTATGACAAACTGACAGACGGGTGGCGGAAATATCATTTACCACTTTCTAATTCCTGTTACGGTTTTTTCAATCATTTATTCATATGTTCTACAAACATTGATTAATTTCTTGCAATGCTTCAGATACATTAGTATATGGTAGATAATATAAGAATAGCCATGCCCTCAAGAAGCTCAAAGCCTAATGAATCGTGTAGGTAAATTTGTTACTTTCATTATCAGATTAATTACAGAAATCTGAAAAATGTCCTTCATGAATTTGGTTCTTAATCTATAGGTACAAATATTTCTGTGAATGAATGAATGAACTCAGGAATGATTATGTAACTATGCCCTTACTTGAGTAAGATATTAAAAACACCTGGTAGGCATTGGAATATTCAAATATACACCGGAATTTTTAGAAAGGACTCCAAATAGAAATAAACCTTGAATACATTTAGGCTTGACTCATCCCATGTCCTCAAACCTATTTCAAGTTATATAAAGGTACAGAGAGGCTTTGAGGTTAGGGTTAGTTTCTGAACACAAAGATAGGCTTTCATAGACTTAAGTTAGAGGTGTAGAAATATTTGAGCAAAATTGTACAATTCGACTTGATTTTTGTTGTGATAAAGATAACTATAAAGTTAGCCTCTCATTTGATACTTTTCTTGTCTTAATGCATTAGAAATGTACTAAGTATATACATTTTGAGAAGTCTAAATTTAAATTTCTTGTTTTTTATTATACTTTAGATGAAGGTTTACAGAGCAAACTAGTTTCTTACTAAACAATTAATACACATACTGTTTTGTGAATTGGTTGCCAACCCCAAGACATGTCAACAGTCTCCTCTTCTCAACCTTGGGTTCACCATTACCAGTTTTCCTATCTCCTTCTGCCTTCTTGCCCTTGCCCCTCAGATGATGTGCCCATTTAGTCTCATTTTGTTTTATGGGCCTGTCTAATCTTTGGCTCAAGGGTGAACCTCAGGAGTGACTTCATTACTGAGCTATAAAGGCGGCTGGGGGCCATACTCTCAGGGTTTCTCCAGTCTCTGTCAGACCATTAAGTCTGGTCTTTGTGTGTGTGTGTGTGTGAGTCAGAATTTTGTTCTACATCTTTCTCCAGTTCTGTCCGGGACCCTCTGTTGTGATCCCCATCAGCACAGTCAGTGGTGTTAGCCAGGCACCATCTAGTTGTGCTGGATTCAGTCTGGTGGAGGCTGTGGTAGTTGTGTTCCATTAGTCCTTTGGACTAATCTTTGCCTTGTGTCTTTGGCTTTCTTCATTATTCCTTGCTCCAGACAGGGTGAGACCAGTGGAGTGTCTTAGATGGCTGCTCATAAGCTTTAAAGACCCTAGGTGCTACTCACCAAAGTAGAATGCAGAACATTTTTTTCTTGATTTAATTTTTTCTGATGGAAAATGACTTGTAATTCATGAAATGTTATTGCTAAGAAAATGCTTCCATATAAAACTCAGCCACAACAAAGTCGTTTGGGGGTTTCTTTGCTTTATAATTTAAGGAGGTAATGGTTAAGTGCTACAGCTGCTAACCAAAAGGTCAGTTCAAATCCACTAGGCACTCCTTGGAAACCCTATAGGGCAGTGCTACTCTGTCCTGTAGGTTCTCTATGAGTTGGAATCAACTCGAAGGAATCAGGTTTGGCTTTTTTTGTTGTTGTTGTTGTTTTATTATTTATTTAACAATATGTACTGAACTCGAGTTATATATCAGGCACTGTGCTACATAGAGCAGACATAAAGATTAATACGACAATGTTCATATTCTTCGATTAAATGTAAATAGGCAAAATAGAAAGCCTAAGCAAAAATAAAGGAAATCCAAGAGATTTGGCATTAATTTACAAATGAATATGGGGACACCTTAATAATTTACTTCACTCCTTCTACCGAAAAGAGGTAGCACCTTTGTACTACCTGCTCTGGCTTCCACAACCCTGCGACGTTTCAGTTTCCCACCATTCTCACTTCCTGCCAGCTGTCCCACCAATAGCATGAGCCAATAACTATATCACCTCTAAAGTCTTACTTTCAGGAATACCACTCCTTTACCACCACACACTATCCTTCTAGGTCATTTATTATAGACCTGCCGCACCAGCCACATAGTGTGTTACTGTACACTTCCAAACAAATGATCTATCATGTTTTCGCTATTTACCATTGACCTCCTCCCTCAAAATATACTTCAATTTTTTTCCTAATGGTGCTTACATTGTAAGATGCATCACTGTAATCTGTCCCTTACAAACATTCTTAACTTCCTCTCAATTTTTTCTCATGTCATACTTGCCTAGCAGAACCACAACCCTGGTTAAACCCAGCTATCTACCTATTCCATACCTATTCCCAAACACGTGAACATTGTGAGGTGAGAAAAGTCCGAAACTCACTGGTCTTGGTTTCCATTCATGATTATGTCTCAGACACTCAAGAACTCTTGATTGTCCAACTATACTTTCTGGTATGTTTGATTTCTAAGTCTCTAAAATAACTTCCCTCCCTTCTCCCTCCCTCCCTTCCTCTTTCTTCTATTCTTTTCTCTCCCTCTCCCCTTCCCTTCCTTCTTTCTTTTCTGTCTTCCCCTCTACTTGCATCCACTCCACTGGATTTTCCTCCCTAATTCAAAAAAATTGAAGTACTAGATAGCAACTAGTTCATTTGTCTACTACCAAAACTACCCACTTACCTGTATCTCTACTATGGAACCTATGTATATCACTTTTGCCCTTCCCTGTAATTATCCCTTATCTCTTTGTCTTCACCTTTTTTTTCATATTCTACTGTAATGTTCTCATTCTCATTCATTCCTATATTAAAAAAGTTAACTATGCCTTTCCCTCATCCTCTGAAAGTATTGTTCCTTCTTCAACTCCTCATCAAAATACATTTTTTGGAAGAGAGGGCTTTAGTCATGTGTCTACTTCTCCATCTCATATTACCTCCTTATTCCATTCATGATCACATTTGGGCTTTCACCTAATCACGCTCTGAGTCAGCCTTGTTCAGGAAATGAATGACCTGCCTGACTCACACCAGGCTCCTGAACATATAAGTCCAATCATAAATGATTATGGAATTGAATGATTAATTAATAAAAAAATTTACTAAGTCATTTCGTTACCTGGAGACCCAGTTAGAAGTCAATTCTCAGAAAATTACAACTGTATTTTTCCTGGAAAATTTTTAGAAAGGGTCAGTGGCCATTCAGGAGCTACTAGAGTCAAGACAAAAGTAAAAATACAGATAAGGGGCCAAGATGGCGGACTAGGTAGACGCTACCTCGGATCACTCTTGCAACAAAGACTCGGAAAAACAAGTGAATCAATCACATACATAACAATCTACGAACCCTGAACAACAAACACAGATTTAGAGATGGAGAACGAACAAATACGGGGAAGCAGCGATTGTTTTCAGAGACCGGAGCCAGCGTATCAGTCAGGTAACCTTCGGCGCCTGATTTGGGGCAGAGCCAAGGGGAGCAGACGGCACAAACAAGGGGCCCAGCGCTAGCCCCCGAACTCACTCCGGGAAGGGGCCCAGCCGATTCACGCGGGCGGCGTGTCAACGCAGCCGGTGGGAGAAGTCCCCGGGAGGCAGTGACTGGTCTTGGAGCTGGGAGAGCAGCGTCCCAGCCAGGGAACCGTCCCGCCAGAATTTTGACTGGGTGCAGGTACGGTATAAGCACAGAGAGCTGCTCCACCCCCCTGAACTAAACCCGGGAGGGTGCCCAGCTGGTTGGCGGAGGTGGCACTGCAACGCAGCAGGTGGGAGAAGTCCCCGGGAGGCAGCGAGTGGTCTTGGAGTGGGGAGAGCAGCGTCCAAGTGGGGACACGCGGTCACGGCACAAGCATGGGGAGCTGCTCCACTCACCTGAACTAACCCCGGGAGGGGGCCCAGCCAGTTCTCGGAGGCGGTACGGCGACGCAGCTGGTGGGACGAGAAGTCCCCGGAAGTCAGCGACTGATTTTGGAGTCGAGAGTGCACCGTCCCAGCGGGGGAACCTTAATGTTGGGCGTGGGGCTGGCAGCGGAGGATCTGACCGTGACTCCAGCGGGCCAGACCCCCCGGGGGCAATCTTCACACAGCCAGCACACATAGGCGACGCGCCCCGCGGGAATCTCAGATATAATAGTCATTCCAAGCAAGACAAGCAACTCTGGCTATATTCTGAGGTGCTACTCTCCTACCTCTCTGATCCCTCCCCCACCCTCCCCAGGCGGCTCCATTAACATCTGAATACCTTGAGCCAGAGGGAGAACTCTGATAGGGATCTGACTGCATTTTTTTTTTTAGTGGATTTTCTGGAAAAACTAGTCTCCCAGTAATGGCTCGGAGACACCAGTCCATATCAAACCACATAAAGAAGCAGACCATGACAGCTTCTCCAAGCTCCCAAACAAAAGAATCAAAATCTTTGCCAAATGAAGATACAATCCTGGAATTATCAGATACAGAATATAAAAAACTAATTTACAGAATGCTTCAAGACATCACAAACGAAATTAGGCAAACGGCAGAAAAAGCCAAGGAACACACTGATAAAACTGTTGAAGAACTCAAAAAGATTATTCAAGAACATAGTGGAAAAATTAATAAGTTGCAAGAATCCATAGAGAGACAGCATGTAGAAACCCAAAAGATTAACAATAAAATTACAGAATTAGACAACGCAATAGGAAGTCAGAAGAGCAGACTCGAGGAATTAGAATGCAGACTGGGACATCAGGAGGACCAGGGAATCAACACCAACATAGCTGAAAAAAAATCAGATAAAAGAATTAGAAAAAATGAAGAAACCCTAAGAATCATGTGAGACTCTATCAAGAAGGATAACTTGCGTGTGACTGGAGTTCCAGAACAGGGAGGGGGGACAGAAAACACAGAGAAAATAGTTGAAGAACTCCTGACACAAAACTTTCCTGACATCATGAAAGACGAAATGATATCTATCCAAGATGCTCATCGAACCCCATTTAAGATTGATCCAAAAAGAAAAACACCAAGACATATTATCATCAAACTTGCCAAAACCAAAGATAAAGAGAAAATTTTAAAAGCAGCCAGGGAGAAAAGAAAGGTTTCCTTCAAGGCGAGATTCAATAAGAATCAGTTCAGACTACTCAGCAGAAACCATGCAGGCAAGAAGGGAATGGGACGACATATGCAGAGCACTGAAGGAGAAAAACTGCCAGCCAAGGATCATATATCCAGCAAAACTCTCTCTGAAATATGAAGGCGAAATTAAGATATTTACAGATAAACACAAGCTTAGAGAATTTGCAAAAACCAAACCAAAGCTACAAGAAATACTAAAGGATATTGTTTGGTCAGAAAACCAATAATATCAGATACCAGCACAACACAAGGTCACAAAACAGAACATCCTGATATCAACTCAAATAGGGAAATCACAAAAACAAACAAATTAAGATTAATTAAAATAAATAAATAAATAAAATAATACACATAACAGGGAATCATGGAAGTCAACAGGTAAAAGATCACAATAATCAAAAAGAGGTATTAAATACAGGAGGCATTGAACTGCTATATGGAGAGTGATACAAGGCGATATAGTACAATACAAGTTAGGTTTTTACTTAGAAAAATAGGGGTAAATAATAAGGTAACCACAAAAAGGTATAACAACTCCATAACTCAAGATAAAAGCCAAGAAAAATGTAATGACTCAACTAACAAAAAGTCCAACACTATGAAGATGAGGACCTCACAATTTACTAAGAAAAAAGTCTCAGCACAAAAAAGTGTGTGGAACAATGAAATTGCCAACAACACACATGAAAAGGCATCAAAATGACAGCACTAAAAACATATTTATCTATAATTACGCTGAATGTAAATGGACTAAATGCACCAATAAAGACACACAGAGTCACGGACTGGATAAAGAAACACGATCCATCTACATGCTGCCTACAAGAGACACACCTTAGACTTAGAGACACAAACAAACTAAAACTCAAAGGATGGAAAAAAAATATATCAAGCAAACAATAAGCAAAAAAGAAGAGGAGTAGCAATATTAATTTCTGACAAAATAGACTTTAGACTTAAATCCACCACAAAGGATAAAGAAGGACACTATATAATGATAAAAGGGACAATTGATCAGGAAGACAAAACCATATTAAATATTTGTGCACCCAATGACAGGGCTGCAAGATACATAAATCAAATTTTAACAGAATTGAAAAGTGAGATAGACACTTCCACAATTATAGTAGGAGACTTCAACACACCACTTTCGGAGAAGGACAGGACATCCAGTAAGAAGCTCAATAGAGACACGGAAGACCTACTTACAACGATCAACCAACTTGACCTCATTGACTTATACAGAACTCTCCACCCAACTGCTGCAAAGTATACTTTTTTTTCGAGCACACATGGAACATTCTCTAGAATAGACCACATATTAGGACATAAAACAAACCTTTGCAGAATCCAAAACATCGAAATATTACAAAGCATCTTCTCAGACCACAAGGCAATAAAACTAGAAATCAATAACAGAAAAACTAGGGAAAAGAAATCAAATACTTGGAAACTGAACAATACCCTCCTGAAAAAAGACTGGGTTATAGAAGACATCAAGGAGGGAATAAGGAAATTCTTAGAAAGCAATGAGAATGAAAATACTTCCTATCAAAACCTCTGGGGCACAGCCAAAGCAGTGCTCAGAGGCCAATTTATATCGATAAATGCACACATACAAAAAGAAGAAAGAGCCAAGATCAGAGAACTGTCCCTACAACTTGAACAAAAAGAAAATGAGCAACAAAAGAAGCCATCAGGCACCAGAAGAAAACAAATAATAAAAATTAGAGCTGAACTAAATGAATTAGAGAACAGAAAAACAATTGAAAGAGTTAACAAAGCCAAAAGCTGGTTCTTCGAAAAAATTAACAAAATTGATAAACCATTGGTAGACTGACTAAAGAAATACAGGAAAGGAAACAAATAACCCGAATAAGAAACAAGAAGGACCACATCACAACAGAAGCAACTGAAATTAAAAGAATCATTTCAGATTACTACCAAAAATTGTACGCTAACAAATTTGAAAACCTAGAAGAAATGGATGAATTCCTGGAAAAACACTACCTACCTAAACTAACACATTCAGAAGTAGAACAACTAAATAGACCCATAACAAAAAAAGAGATTGAAACGGTAATCAAAAAACTTCCAACAAAAAAAAGCACTGGCCTGGACGGCTTCACTGCAGAGTTCTACCAAACTTTCAGAGAAGAGTTAACACCACTACTATTGAAGGTATTTCAAAGCATAGTAAATGACGGAATACTACCCAACTCATTCTATGAAGCCACCATCTCCCTGATACCAAAACCAGGTAAAGACATTACAAAAAAAGAAAATTATAGACCTATATCCCTCATGAACATAGATGCAAAAATCCTCAACAAAATTCTAGCCAATAGAATCCAACAACACATCAAAAAAATAATTCACCCTGATCAAGTGGGATTTATACCAGGTAATGCAAGGCTGGTTTAATATCAGAAAAACCATTAATGTAATCCATCACATAAATAAAACAAAAGACAAAAACCACATGATCTTATCAATTGATGCAGAAAAGGCATTTGACAAACTGCAAAATGCATTTATGATAAAAACTCTTACCAAAATAGGAATTGAAGGAAAATTCTCAACATAATAAAGGGCATCTATGCAAAGCCAACAGCCAATATCACTCTAAATGGAGAGGACCTGAAAGCATTTCCCCTGAGAACGGGAACCAGAAAAGGATGCCCTTTATCACCACTCTTATTCAACATCGTACTTGAAGTCCTAGCCAGGGCAATTAGGCTAGACAAAGAAATAAAGGGTATCCGGATTGGCAAGGAGGAAGTAAAGTTATCACTATTTGCAGATGACATGATCTTATACACGGAAAACCCTAAGGAATCCTCCAGAAAACTACTGAAACTAATAGAAGAGTTTGGAAGAGTCTCAGGTTATAAGATAAACATACAAAAATCACTTGGATTCCTCTACATCAACAAAAAGAACACCGAAGAGGAAATAACCAAATCAATACAATTCACAGTAACCCCCAAGAAGATAAAATACTTAGAAATAAATCTACCAAGGGTGTAAAAGACCTATACAAAGAAAACTACAAAGCTCTACTACAAGAAATTCAAAAGGACACACTTAAGTGGAAAAACATACCTTGCTCATGGATAGGAAGACTTAACATAGTAAAAATATCTATTCTACCAAAAGCCATCTATACAAATAACGCACTTCCGATCCAAATTCCAATGTCATTTTTTAAGGTGATAGAGAAACAAATCACCAATTTCATATGGAAGGGAAAGAAGCCCCGGATAAGCAAAGCATTACTGAAAAAGAAGAAAGTGGGAGGCCTCACTCTACCTGATTTCAGAAGCTATTATACAGCCACAGTAGTCAAAACAGCCTGGTACTGGTACAGCAACAGGCACATAGACCAACGGAACAGAATTGAGAGCCCAGATATAAATCCATCCACGTAAGAGCAGCTAATATTTGACAAAGGCCCAGTGTCAGTTAATTGGGGAAAAGATAGTCTTTTTAACAAATTGTGCTGGCATAACTGGATATTCATTTGCAAAAAAATGAAACAGAATCCATACCTCACACCATGCACAAAAACTAACTCCAAGTGGATCAAAGACCTAAACATAAAGACTAAAACGATAAAGATCATGGAACAAAAAGTAGGGACAACCCTAGGAGCCCTAATACAAGGCATAAATGGAATACAAAACATTACCAAAAATGATGAAGAGAAACCCGAAAACTGGGAGCTCCTGAAACTCAAACACCTATGCTCATCTAAAGACTTCATCAAAAGAGTAAAAAGACCAACTACAGACTGGGAAAGAATTTTCAGCTATGACATCTCCGACCAGCGCCTGATCTCTAAAATCTACATGATTCTGTCAAAACTCAACCACAAAAAGACAAACAACCCAATCAAGAAGTGGGCAAAGGATATGAACACACATTTCACTAAAGAAGATATTCAGGGAGCCAACAGATACATGAGAAAATGCTCTCGATCATTAGCCATTAGAGAAATGCAAATTAAAACTACGATAAGATTCCATCTCACTCCAACAAGGTTGGCATTAATCCAAAAAACACAAAATAATAAATGTTGGAGAGGCTGCGGAGAGATTGGAACTCTCATACACTGCTGGTGGGAATGTGAAATGGTACAACCACTTTGGAAATCTATCTGGCGTTATCTTAAACAGTTAGAAATAGAACTACCATACAACCCAGAAATCCCACTCCTCGGAATATATCCTAGAGAAACAAGAGCCTTCACACAAACAGATATATGCACAGCCACGTTTATTGCAGCTCTGTTTACAATAGCAAAAAGCTGGAAGCAACCAAGGTGTCCATCAACGGATGAATGGGTAAATAAATTGTGGTATATTCACACAATGGAATACTACGCATCGATAAAGAACAGTGATGAATCTGTGAACCATTTCATAACATGGAGGAATCTGGAAGGCATTATGCTGAGCGAAATGAGTCAGAGGCAAAAGGACAAATATTGTATAAGACCACTATTATCAGATCTTGAGAAATAGTATAAACTGAGAAGAACACATACTTTTGTGGTTACGAAGGGGGGAGGGAGGGAGGGAGGGAGAGAGTTTTTTATCGATTAATCAGTAGATAAGAACTGCTTTGGGTGAAGGGAAAGACAGCACTCAATACATGGAAGGTCAGCTCAATTGGACTGGATCAAAAGCAAAGAAGTTTCCTGGATAAAATGAATGCTTCAAAGGTCAGCGGAGCAAGCGCGGGGGTCTAGGGAACATGGTTTGAGGGGACTTCTAAGTCAATTGGCAAAATAATTCTATTATGAAAATATTCTGCATCCCACTTTGAAATGTGGCGTCTGGGGTCTTAAATGCTAACAAGCGGCCATCTAAGATGCATCAATTGGTCTCAACCCACCTGCAGCAAAGGAAAATGAAGAACACCAAGGTCACACGACAATTAAGAGCCCAAGAGACAGAAAGGGACGCATGAACCAGAGACCTACATTATCCTGAGACCAGAAGAACTAGTTGGTGCCCGGCCACAATCGATGACTTCCCTGACAGGGAGCGCAACAGAGAACCCCTGAGGAAGCAAGAGATCAGTGGGATGCAGACCCCAAATTCTCATAAAAAGACCAGACTTAATGGTCTGACTGAGACTAGAGGAATCCCGGCGGCCATGGTCCTCAGAACTTCTGTTGGCAGAAGACAGGAACCATCCCCGAAGACAACTCATGAGACATGAAAGGGACTGGTCAGCGGGTGGGAGAGAGATGCTGATGAAGAATGAGCTAATTATATCAGGTGGATACTTGAGATTGTGTTGGCAACTCTTGTCTGGAGGGGGGATGGGAGGATAGAGAGAGAGGGAAGCTGGCAAAATTGTCAGGAAAGGAGAGACTGAAAGGGTTGACTCAATAGGGGGAGAGCAAGTGGTAGTAGGGAGTAAGATGTATGTAAACTTATATGTGACAGACTGATTGGATTTGTAAATGTTCACTTGAGGCTTAATAAAAGTTAATAAAAAAAAAAAAAGTAAAAATACATTTTCAGTTCTATGGACCCTAAACCCTGGCCTGTAGTTTCTCCTTGTTTTTCCTTGAAGATGAAAATATGATCTTTGATTTTTCAGGGAAGCAGTCTAGAAAGTATAGCCTTCATATCTGCCTGGGACATAACACAGTTTTGGTGAGCAGCTGTTCACATATTCAGCCATCACAGTAACTTTTTAACATAGATATTGTAGGTCCGAATTTGAAGAAAAAGAAACTAGATCTCAAGAGGTTAATATGTAAACTTTCTGACTCAGCAACATCACATCCAGGAATTTATTAGAATAAAATGATAAAAGTAATTGTGCACTAATACAACAGATGTTCATTATAGCCTTATGAATAACAGCAAAAATTTTAGCACAACATCAAAGTACGTGAAAAGGAATTAGTTAAATAAAATGTAGTACATGCACCATGTTTTCATACAATTAACATGCGTCTTTTGCTTTTGTTTGCTGACCATGCCTTTCCTCCACGCCCGCAAGGTATTTTCATAAGCCCACTATGCTAATTTTTTTTTTCCAGCAACGTGAGGAAGAGGATTGACATGGAGGTGTTTGTGAGGGTGTCTGGGGCATGGAGGGCACAGCTGGAAACAAACCCTGAAGGTGTGCATTATTTGCATAAACATACCGTACCAAAAAGAATTAGTCGATGTTCAACCATTTCAAGAGGTGGCATATGATCAGAAACCGATGGTACTGAAGGAAGAAGCCCAAGCCTCTCTGAAGGGATTGGCGAAACACAAGACTCCATGAATTGATGGAGTATCAACTGAGATGTTTCAACAAACAGATGCAGCGCAGGAGGTGCTCATTTGTCTATACCAAGAAATATGGAAGACAGCTTCCTGGCCAACTGACTAGAAGAGATCCATATTTATGCCTATTCACAAGAAAGGTGATCCAACTGAACATGGAAATTATAGAACAATATTATTAATATCACACATGAGCAAAATTCTGCTGAAGATCATTCAAAAGCGGCTGCAGCAGTATATCCACAGGGAACTACCAGAAATTCAGACCGGTTTCAGTAGAGGATGTGGAACCAGGGATATCATTGCTGATGTCAGATGGATCACGGCTGAAAGCAGAGAATACCAGAACGATGTTTACCTGTGTTTTATTGACTGTGCAAAGGCATTCGACTGTGTGGATCATAACAAATAATGGATACCATTGCAAAGAATGCGAATTCCAGAACATTTAATTGTGCTCATGAAGAACCTTTACATAGATAAAAGGCAGTTGTTTGGACAGAAAAGGGGATACTGATTGGTTTAAAGTCAGGAAAGGTGTGCGTCAGGGTTGTATTCTTTCACCATACCTATTTAATCTGTATGCTGAGGAAATAATACAAGAACCTGGACTATATGAAGAAGAATGGGGGATCAGGATTGGAGGGAGACTCATCAACAACCTGCGTTATGCAGGTGATACAACCTTGCTTGCTGAACGTAAAGAGGACTTGAAGCACTTACTAATGAAGATCAAAGACCACAGCCTTCAGTATGGATTGCACCTCAACATAAGGAAAACAAAAACCCTCACAACTGGACCCATGAACAACATCATGATAAACGGAGAAAAGATTGAAGTTGTCAGGGATTTCATTTTACTTGGATCCACAATCAACAGCCATGGAAGCAGCAGTCAAGAAATCAAAAGATGCATTGCATTGGGTGAATCTGTTGCAAAGGATCTCTTTAAAGTGTTGAAGAGCAAAGATGTCACCCTGAATACTAAGGTGTGCCTGGCCCAAGCCATGGAATTTTCAATCGTATCATATGTATGTGAAAGCTGGACAATGAATAAGGAAGATCGAAGAAGAATTGATGCCTTTGAATTGTGACGTTTGAAAAGAATAATGAATATACCATGGACTGCCAAAAGAAAGAACAAATCTGTCTTAGAAGTACAACCAGAATGCTTCTTAGAAGCAAGGATGGCGAGACTGCGTCTTGCATACTTTGGACATGTTATCAGGAGGGATCAGTCCCTGGAGAAGGACATCATGCTTGGCAGAGTACAGGGTCAGCGGATAAGAGGAAGACCCTCAAGGAGGTGGATTGACACAGTGGCTGCAACAATGAGCTCAAGCATAACAAGATTGTAAGGATGGCTTAGGTCCGGGCAGTGTTTTGTTCTGTTGTGCGTAGGGTCGCTATGAGTTAGAACCGACTGGGGATGGCACCTGCCAACAACAACTGTATATTGCTTAGGCAGCTGTTACCAAGAAGGAGGTATATTTACCTTTATACATATTAAACAAGATTAACAGAATGTTGAGTGAAAAAAAAAAAAACAAGTTATAAAATGTGCACACCAATTATTAAAAACATTGGCATTGAATAACATCATTTATGTAAAACTGTAAGTAGATAAATGAGGTTGGGTTCTTAATTGTTTACATCTCTTCCGAACTTCATGGTGTAAGAGATATTGCATCGGTATTGGCCAGGATTAGAGTATTTAAACCTGAGCAATTGACAAAGACTACAAATTGGAGTTTTTTTTCTTTTTTTTAATGTGGTAGACTTTAACAGCTCACCAGTCTGCGCCTGTGTATGTGCGCTTGTATTCCTACATCCACGAAATTGCTAATAGTGGTTATCTTGGAAGTATATGTGATTAGGAAGGGTACTTTTATTACATCTTGTATTTTTTAATTTTTAAAGATAGGAGGTAATATCTATGTTATCGGAATTGCAACATTCTTTTTTTTTTGTTTTGAAAAAAAAATGCGTGTTAATTTATTTTCAAGTAAGCGCTGTAGCAAAATTTCCAAAAATAATCTAGTCTGTACAATTGTTTCACTAGGGATTTATTACTTTCAATTCCATTAGGCTTTATGTAAAATATAGATTTATATTTCAAATAATCTATTTCCCTTTGAATTTCACTAAAATATCATTATTTGGTAAGTGAGTATAAGGACTATACATGTATACACACACGTATATGTAGTATATAGAAAGAAAAAAATTATAAGGTTCCAATGAATCACCAATGATTTTTGCACTGAATGTATTTGAACATCAAGTACAATTTCCTCCTGATACAAAGATTCTGGAGCCTTTCAGGGAAACCTTGAGCTCACTGATGTTGCCTAAGTATCTACGAATGTTGATTTCCCAATGAATCTCTGAAGGTTAATTTACCCCTAAATCTATTCAAAATGACAAATATTTTTAAAATTATTTTATACAACATATTTTTATTACCACATTAAGTAAAATAGATGTCCTACCTCAATATTAATACAAAATAGCTTTGTCGTATTTATTCATTAACTCATTATTTTAATTTGCTTCATATTTTTAACAGTGACTTTCTTATAGTTCCCACCCGCCAAAATTTATTTCCTTTCCTTTTTTTTTCTGGAAATCCTGGTGGCATGGTGGTTAAATGCTATGGCTGCTAAACAAAAGGTCTCCAGTTCAATTCTACCAGGCACTCCTTGGAAACTCTGTGAGGCAGTTCCACTCTGTCCTGTAGGAGCCGCTACGAGTCGGAATGGACTCGAGGGCTATAGGTTTGTTTTTTTGGTTTTTTACTTTTTTTCTGGTATTATTCACCTTAATCATAATGAGTTTTTCTTTCCTTCTAATCTTTCTTCATCCTATTCAGCACTTTTTCCTTCCTGAATCCTAAAATATTTGAGTATTTCTTTATTCTGTCATTATATTTAATTGCTAGTTTTGATGGCCATGGTTCATTAATCTCAACTGAGCAGTCATTTCTCCTCAGAAATTTAAACTTATTGTATGGTTGTCCTTGAGTATCTGGAGTGCTCATAAGAAATCTGTTGCCAATACTATTGTCATTCATTTGTAGGTGATTCCGCCCCGTGTCCAACCAGAGGCCTTTAGGAGATATAATTTTATCATTATCTCCAGAAATTTCATAATTATGCATCATGTTCTGAGTTTCTTTGAGTAGTTGTGCTGGGCATGTGGTTATGTGCTGTTTGTTTGGAGACCCAAGCCCTCCATCTTCAGACACAGTGTTTTTTTCTTTAATATTTTGTGTTTTTCCTTTAACAGTTCTTCTCTTCAGTTGGTTCTGATAATGTTCCCTTTGTATTTTTCTTCTGTTTACCTTTCTTTTATACATCCTGTGAGTTAGTTGTCTTAATTTATTGATATGTACGTTGTCATATTTGTATTATTTTATTTCTGCAATCATAACTTTTCTCTCTTCTCCATAAAATTTTATTTTATTGGAGTTTCCAAAGAGATGGAAAGCAAAAGTGAGCAATAGGCCTGCCATATTTTCTAATGTTGTTTTTATTCCACAGGATCTTAATTTGACAAGATTGAGCTGATAATATTCAATTCATGCTGAATAATCATAACTTGTTTGTTGAAACGACTTTTATTTTACAATAAGCCCCTTCTTCTCCTATTAATGTCCATTGACCACCCCCTTCACTGTTGGACCCACCCTATTTAATGTGTATCTTTCCAATTCTCATCCTGTATGTGTATTTGGTTATATATTTATATCCTTGGAAATATATAGTGCTGTTATGTATGCGTTGTATTAACGGTATTTTAGAAAATGTAGAAAACATTCTGCTTCTAATGTTCTCCACCTATGTTTTTGAGATCTTTTTTAATACAACATATAATCTTAATGCCTTATTTCAACTATTTCAATAGTATTCTATTATTTTATCTGTTTTCTCTAGAATAAATCCTTAACTCCTCTCTAACATTTTGCTACTGTAAGCAATACTATGATGAAAATAGTTTTACTCCATTTACTTGTGGATGTATGTGAGCTCATTTCAAATATGTTAATCAGCACTTACAAGTTACATAAAACTCATTCTTTCTGGATTTTATCACCTTTTCAGAAATTCAAATGCAGTCCTAGGACTGCATTTTGTTTTATAAACAAAATCTTTTGTTATCTCTGGAGATCTTTTGCCATTTGTGCCTTTCTTCCAAATTACAATATTTAGGATTTTGCCTAATGGAAAGTTTGGTCATAAAACCAGTTGGTGTATGACAAATATAAGGTAATAGAAAAATCTTTTCAAATGCATTTTTATAGAAAGAAGGTATAGAGACTTAGCTTGGAGAAATATTTCCAGCTTTCCAGGAAAGAGTGTTAGAAAGTCGAACTATTAGCTCCTTTTCTCCAGGTAGTCAGTGGTTTGTGTAATAAATAAATAAATCCAAACACTGAATTGTTCTTTTAAAACTTTGTGGAGTACTCTATCAGGGTTTATATTTAAAAATAGTACCAATGAAATAACTTGCAAGATGGTATGCCCTGGTAGCCAGGTCAGAGTTGAAGCCACACAGACCTTAAGTTATCACTAACATATACTAATTGTGGAAACCCTGGTGGCACAGTGGCTAAGAGCTAGGGCTGTTCACCAAAAGTTTGGTAGTTTGAATCCACCAGGCACTACTTATAAAATGTATGGGGCAGTTCTGCTCTGACCTATAGGGTAACTGTGAGTTGGAATCGGCTCATCTGCAATGAGTTTGGTTTTGGTTTTTGGATTCTGTTGGCAGGTTAAGATGTCCCAGTTCAAAACTAAGTTCTGCCTAGGTTCTTGCCTTCTCCTGACCAAGAATGACCAGGAGAGGCTCAGAAGTTCCACACGAACTAAGGTTCATTTTTATTAGTGGTCGAAAGAAAGCAGAGGCTCACAAGGGAGAGACAGAAATGTCCTTCCGCCTACGCTAGCCTCCAGTCTGCCTTCAACTAAGGACCTCCCAAGGTTTATAAAGGTTTTAGGGTGTGTGGGGGGGAGGGCGGGTATTATCTTTATTCATGAAATGGGAGGAGATTTCCACAGGAAGGGGAGGGATTATGAAAATCAGATGGGCGCGCAACCGGAACTCAAGCTGGACCCCGCCCAGGGCTGCCGGAACCAAGATGGCGTCCGTCATGAAGGCAGCTGGGTGTCCGATAGGTCCCACTCAGAGGCGTCGTGCAAGCTGCACACCCGGCAGGGAACCTGAAAAACAACCCTGAGAAAGTTGCCATTTACCTGCTGCTGACAAAAAGTAAGACATGGCTATTTACTCAGAAGGGAAAACATTCTAACAACCCATAGGAGGGGAGGGGCGGTGAAGCTTGTGCGTAGGCTTCAGTTGAGCCAGAGTTTATCTACCTCAGCCAGCCAGATTCCGTCTGCCTCAGTACTAGCTGTAGTAGCAATAGTAACGATAATAGTAATATTATTGGAAAATACCATTTTCTGAGATCTTACTGTATCATAGGAAAGGACCTAAATCTTCCATTTGGATTGTCTCACTTTTTCTTCTCCATAACCCTGTGAGTACAATGCTGGCTTTACCCCCATTTTGCAGATGACCCAGTGGTTGGCCTGTTTGAAGTCACAGAGCTCATGAGAGGGTAGTGGGATTTGAACAGTGTCTGGATGCAGTCCCTGAGCTCCATGGCCACATTTATGTGCCTACTTAAAATGAAACAACTTACTTTACTTCATTGAGCTTTGGATTCTAAAGCCAAAATAATAATGCCTATTTTGGAAAGTTATTATAATGACTAAACTGTAAAATGCCTGGTACTGTCTAGAATATGAAAGAAATTCAATAAACTTAGTTGTTAACTGTAAGTAATTATTAAAACTTTATCAGCTGTTATAAAAATTATTTATATTATAGACTTGATAGGCTCGCTATGAGTCAGAATCAACTCAAAGGCAATGGTTTTTTTTTTTTGAATCATAGACATTAAAATTTTCTGGCATGAACTCAGAAATGCTGTAACTTTCACATGCCTTTTTTCCCCCCAATAAAAATACATGTTTTCTTCATTAGAGAATGTGCTGTAAATTAAAAAAAAATAAATCTACAGTGCTGCTCAAAGTTCTGCTTTGCTTTTTATGGCCAATTCATTTCATTCTGTAATATGATAATTTTGCTAATTTATACTTCAGTAAACTATAATAGGAAAACTCAATAAAAAAAAAATCCTTTACTTCGGAGCAAATTAGGCTCTGCAATACAAATACACATTAGACCATATCCATTTGGGGCAAGATTCACAATCAGATTATCTTAATAGAAGTTCCAGGACTTTGTATTAGAGCCAATTCTAGTTAATTGAAAAGAATTCTGACACCGTGCAACTGTTTGTATATAAAGCCTACTTCTTTTGTAATTATAGATAAAAAATTCAGCCTATTCTAGAAGACTGTATAAGTTTGTAAACAGAAAGCCTTCCCATGAGTTTAACTTGGAAGTCTTTGATGTTCTTCAATTGCCTGGTAATATTTTTAACCCTTATTTTTTAGTATAACCTTTTGTAAAATCAGTTATTTTCAGGTCTCCTCAGTTTAGATAGTGGAACAAAGAGAATAGGCTGAGTTGTATTTTTCTTGAGCTTCACCTTATCAAAAGGCGTGATTTTTCAAACCCTGGATGACTGTGAAGCACAATTATTTTTTAACATACTGTTTCCATGCTGGGTTTGAAAGGGCTAAGGTGAGAGGATGCAGAGTGCCATTTGGCAGCCCGAGATATTTAGTTGAGTTTAGTTTTGTTTTAACAATGGCCTTTGTGCTATTGAGAGAGCATAGAATATCTGGTTGTAGATTAACACACATAGCTTTGTCTTATAGGCAAATATCATACATGTTAGAAATAAATGAGGAAAAGGGACGTTTTACTTGAAAATACATGAATATAAAATTTTCAACATACTTTTTCTGAAATATGAGAATAGAAAATATGGGCTAACTTCAAGCTAATTTCAAGAGAAATATTCCTTTCCAGATAACTAAAGTTATAGTTCCCTTCCTTATTCCTTAACCTTTTGTAAACATCTTTAGCCTAAACCAAAAACACCTGTTGCCATTGAGACACTTGCGACTAATAGCGACCCTATAGGACGAGTAGACCTGCCCCATAGGGATGCCAAAGAGCGGCTAGTGGATTCGCACTGCCAACCTCTTGGTTAGCAGCTGAGCTCTTAACCACTGCACCACCAGCTTATTAAAAATTATCTAGTGTAAATTACAAACACACACACAACACACACGCATGTGCGCACGCGCACACACGGAATCTGTTCTTTTCAACTTTGTATCTACCAGAGTACTTAGTTGAGCGCTTTACAATAAATCTCTGTTAATTGAATAAAAAACATTCAAGGTGTTAGAGAACTGCCAAGTAAGTGAAAAATTATAGGACCCTGATATAGGAGAAGGAGCCCTGGTGGTGCAGTGGTTAAAGCAATTGACTGCTAATGGACTCTGCAGGAGAAAGATGTGGCAGTTGGCCTCCCTAGAGATTTACAGCCTTGCAAACTATGGATTCACTAAGAGTCAGAATTGACTTGAAGGCACCGGGTTTTGTTTTTGGTTTTGGCACAGGAGAATGTGAACCTGGCAGAGTGGTTTAGCATTTGGCTTCTAACCAAAAAGTTGGCAGTTGGAATCTACCAGCCGCTCCTTGGAAACCGTATGGGGCGGTTCTACTCGTCCTATAGGGTCGCTGTAGTTGGAGTCCACTGAAAGGCAGTGGGTTTAGTTTTTTTTTTTTTTAATTCCTGGATGGGTCTAGTGATTCTGAAATTGTTTGCTAAATGGGATGTAATGTGGTGCTTTTGGCAAAGTCACAGAACCAAGGGTACAAATATTTGATTTTGGGGCCTGCCAGGGCTCCCTAGGCTCAGTGTCAGAAAAGCAGAAGGCTATTCCCTAGAAATAGACTAGTCTTCCCAGTGGCAAAAGTCAAGTTTCAATTTTATCTCAGGAGTCTTGGTGGTACAGTGGTTAAGTGTTTGGCTTCTAACCAAAAGGTCATCAGTAGGAATCCACTGTCTGTTACTTGGAAACCGTACTGGGCAAGTTCTACTCTGCCCTGTAGAGTAGCTTTGATTTGGAATCCACTCCACTGCAATGAGTGTTTGGGTATTTTGGTTTTTAGATATTTATTAGGATGCCTGAGATTTCTGATACCCTTAGATGAGCCATTACCCAAAAGAAACACTCAGTCCTCTCTGGAGGAATTTATTCCATTACTGGCAATATTAACTTAGCTCACTTGATCAACTTGGTTTCTGCCAGATTTTCCCACTGTAAAATTACTTCAAGCTATTTTCTTCCTCTTTTTGGTAAATAATAAGTATTTTATGGGGAAATATTTTGAGGCTATGTAAAATTCTATTATTCATCAAATTTTCACCTAGTAATTTCAGATTTCATTGGACACTGAAGAGGAAGGAAGAAAGCCTTTTTTAATTTCATTTCAAATATTTACTTCTTCCAAAAAAGAAAATAATTTGTATTCATTGTGAATATGTTCTTAAATCACATAACAATAATAGCTAACACTTTCTAAAAGTTTAAGAAATTTTCAAAGCACTTCACATAAATTGACTCAGTTCACAAGACAATCATTTGGTGTGGGTCCTATCACTACTCTCATTTTTCAGAAACTATTACAGAGAAGTTGGTAACTTTTCCATGGTCATAGAAATAATAAGTGGGCAGATAAGGGGTTCAGACTTGAGTCCAGAATCCTTAAAAAACAGACAAGCAAAAATAACAAACATCAATCATAATTTACTTAAAAAGACAACACCAGTTGCTGCCATCTAGTCAATTCCAACCTCTTATGTGTCAGGGGGTGGAAATACTGGTGGAGTAGTGGTTAAGTGCAACGGCTGCTAACCAAAGGGTTGGCAGTTTGAATCTGCCAGGCACTCCTTGGAAACTCTATGGGGGCAATTCTTCTCTGTCCTGTAGGGTTGCTATGAGTCGGAATCGACTCAGTGGCACTAGGTTTGGTTTGGTATGTGTCAAGGGAGCGTTGTTCTCCATAGACTTTTCTTTCTTTCTTTTTTTTTTAATAATTTTTATTGTGCTTTAAATGAGAGTTTACAAATCAAGGTAGTCTCTCACACAAAAACCCATATACACCTTGCTACACACTCCCAATTACTCTCCCCCTAATGAGACAGCCCGCTGTCTCCCTCCACTCTTCTCTTTTCATGTCCATTTCGTCAGCTTCTAACCCCCTCTACCCTCTTATCTTCCCTCCAGGCAGGAGATGCCAACATAGTCTCAAGTGTCCACATGATCCAAGAAGCTCACTCCTCACCAGCATCCTTCTCCAACCCATTGTCCAGTCCAATCCATGTCTGAAGAGTTGGCTTCAGGAATGGTTCCTGTCCTGGGCCAACAGAAGGTCTGGGGGCCATGACCACCAGGGTCCTTCTAGTCTCAGTCAGACCATTAAGTCTGGTCTTATGAGAATTTGGGGTCTGCATCCCAGTGCTTTCCTGCTCCCTCAGGGGTTCTCTGTTGTGTTCCCTGTCAGGGCAGTCATCTGTTGTAGCCGGGCACCAACTAGTTCTTCTGGTCTCAGTATGATGTAGACTCTGGTTCATGTGGCCCTTTCTGTCTCTTGGGCTCGTAATTGCCTTGTGTCCTTGGTGTTCTTCATTCTCCTTTGATCCAGGTGGGTTGAGACCAATTGATGGATCTTAGATGGCTGCTTGCTAGCGTTTAAGACCCCAGATGCCACTCTTCAAAGTGGGATGCAGAATGTTTTCTTAATAGATTTTATTATTCCAATTGACTTAGATGTCCCCTGAAACCACGGTCCCCAGACCCCTGCCTCTGCTACGCTGGCCTTCGAAGCATTCAGTTTATTCCGGAAACTTCTTTGCTTCTGGTTTAGTCCAGTTGTGCTGACCTCCCCTGTATTGTGTGCTGTCTTTCCCTTCACCTAAAGTAGTTCCTATCTACTACCTAATTAGTGAATACCCCTCTCTCACCCTCCCCCCTTAACCTCCCTCCCCCCTCTGGTAACCACAAAAGAATGTTTTCTTCTCAGTTCCATAGGCTTTTCAATGGTTGATTTCGTTTTCATCTTTTTTGCTACTGTTAACAGTGCTGCGATGAACATAGCCGTGTGTATGCCTTTTCATGTCACTTCTATTAGTCTCCAGGGTCTATACCTAGGAGTGGGATTGCAGTGGATTAGAGTTCCAGTCTCACCACATCCTTGCCAGCATATGTTGCTTTCTGATTTTTTTGATCAGTACCATTTTAGCAGGGGTGAGATGATATCTCATTGTAGTTTTGATATGCATTTCTCTGATGGCTAATGGTCATGAACATCTTTTCGTGTGGTTGCTGGTTGCTCGAATGTTCTCTTTGGTGAAGTGTCTGTTTATGTCCCTTGCCGTATTTCAGTTGGGTTGTCTTTTTTGTTTTTGAAGTTTTCTGTGTATTTTAGAGATTAGACACTTGTCAGATGTCATTTCTGAAGACATTTTCTGAGTCTGTCTTTTTACTCTTTTGATAAAAATCTTTTGATGAGCATAGAATAATGGAACTCATTTGTTTTCAAAGTAAAAAAAGTCCTGGAAATCCTGACACAATTTGCTGATACTGTTCAGCTGTTCCCTAATTACTATTGATCCAAAAGCCTGTTCTTATGGGATCTGTTCATGGAAGTATCAACAGTTACTGGTACAGTCCTTTCCATAGCTGAAATGAGACTATTCTTCCTTATTGAAGACTACTTTCTAGCCTTCAGGCAAGCGCGAGCCTTTGGACAAGAGTGGGATAAAAACAATAACTACCTGTTAATTATGACTGAATAGCTGTAGCTAATTTATTGTCATAACGACAATATTAGAATGGCCGAAAATAAGATCCTTCTTTGAGGGTAAAATATATAACTACTTCATAAAGACTCGATTATCTTTTATTGGTGAGATATGTAACTGTGGGTCAGAACATATTACATACAGTAGGAGCACTGACAGATCTTGAAGCCCTTACTGTAAAGTACATAAGCTCTGAAACATATCTGCGTTATTTTTTTAACCTGAGTAAAATTAGCCTAAGTCAGCTAGTTTCTCCTCTGAGTTGACATCTCTTCCCGGGTACTCTCACAGTAGTGTCCAGCTGTTTAAGAAATATGCAACATAACAAGTAAACAGATTCTTTTTAGTATTCACCTCTTTATAAGGTGAAAGAACAAATCTTTGAGACATTTCAGCAGCCATCTGGAAATCTCAAAGATAGTTTAAGTGTAAAAATCATCCTGAAAATTTTAATTTTTTGAATGGAGAGCATAATCTTGGTTATCAAACGAGTTAGAGGAGATTTAGTCTCTTAATGAAGACAAGAATACAGGTGCCTAAGAACAATGAAGGATTTCAGCTTAGTTACTGTTACGGAATGAATTTTGTACCCCCAAAATATGTGCTGTAAATCCTAACCTCTATGCCTGTGGTTATAGTACCACATTGTAACGGGTATCTTTGTTATGTTAATAAGGCACACTTTATATAGGGTGTATCTTGAGTCAATGGCTTTTAGGATATAAAAGAGATTAATTAAGTGAGCGGAGCAGAGAGAGGGGAGGAGAGACGCCAAGCACATGAAGATCGCTGAGGAGAGACAAGGGCCTTTCTCCAGAGCCGACAGAGAAAGCTTTCCCCTAGAGCCGTTAGACTTCTAGCCTTTTAAGCTGTGAGAAAATACATTTCTGTTTGTTGAAGTCATCCATTTGCAGTATTTGTTACAACAGCGCTAGATAATTAAGACAGTTACCTATTATTAATCAAAGCTACAATACATATTTTAAGTAGAAAACAGAAGGGAACACAATTGTAATGAACCTTGCTTCCCTCAGAAGTGAGAAACCCTGTATTTATTTTAACAATAAAATAAATTACACAATCAGTACATAGAAAGTTATTTTGGCGAGATACAGAATCTCTGCTATCTGGGTGGATTAAGCAGAAGGTAAACAATAATCTTTCTTTACCTGCAATAAAGAACAGACTGAATATTCTAGGACTCTCTTGCCATTTTTAACAGAGACAGTATCAATTTTGTATTAAGACAGTATTTGACTATAAAGAATTCATAGGATCTTTTTAAAAAATCTTATGAATAAATCTATTAAAACTGAGCCTGATTTGCCAAGACCGCACATTTCACTGCATCTTTAGAGGTTTATTATCTGCGGGAATTAGAATCCAAGGCAAATAAAATTTCCTTTTTCAAGATACCCTCATTCACATGTTGGATTAACCAGTAAGTTTAAACTTTAGGGCAAAAGTATTCTTTTTTTCCCTTAATAAACAAAATATCTCCTCGTTGTACTTCTTGACTATATTGCTTCTATTATAGTCTCAATCACCCACAATAATTAAAACTTTTAACCAAAACAAAACCCCGAGGAATCCTAGTATCAATTTGGCATACAGAACCAAGAGATAAATAATTTGAAATTCACTATCTCACTTAACCACTTTAGAAGATCAGCAAAGCTATGAGCCCAAATAACATGGTCCCTTCTGACTGAACACTTTTTTCATACCAGTTTACAATAGAAAAGGGAACACATTCATTAACTTCCTCCAAAATTATAGCCACTTTGTAACATATAAAAACAAGAGAAAACTCAATTATATTATTCCAAGGTCTTAAATTTAATAGTATTGACAGACTACAGGTCACAGACTACAGAACATAATTACTATTGATATGAAAGTGTTTTATCTGAATCATAATTAAATTTAATTGAAAATATAATTTTACATTTTTTACAATCTTAAAGATGATGTGGGTATACTGTTAGTTTATCTGATCTATAAATAAGTATAAAAAGTTCAGTAAATTTAAATTAATTAGACTCATGAGAAAACAATCCCAGATCTTTCAAATATTTAAATACAGAGTTGAAATGTATTACACACTAATAAAATCAGGATAAGACATATAGATGTTTTAAAGTGAAAGTTACCAAGCCTGTCTCATTTGTCCAAGGATTCACTTTGTCTGAACTGGGTTTCTTAAAGAAAAAATTGCTTTTCAGCTAGCAATTTCTCTGAAAAACTTTTTTTTTCTTGAAAGTCTAGCATATTTTAAGTGTTAGAAGTTCAGTTATTTTATTGGAGCTCAAGCAATATTAGATTTACATAAATATTATTCATCCATAAACCAATCAGAAAAGTGATATTTTATTTCAAGAGACTTCATAATTGAATTTATTAATACACTCAGGAGGTAGGAATATTTGATATCACACAATGACAGGTAAGGCTTTTGTTCAGTTACAGATATACAAAGATCTACAGAGAACCCGTGGCTTCAGTTTGTCACATTAAGACATGGGTTATGGAAAACACAGAAATACAAGAAGGAAAGACAGATCTAGACCTCAAAGAGCTCTTCTCTGTAAGAGTAGATATAAGGTATGTTCTTGCACAAGCTAACAAAACTTGGCAAACCAATTTCCCTTTCACCTGAAAGGGATTTGATCCCTGTCTCAACTTGACGGACATAATCATAAAACAAAATCTCACTCATTGATGCCACCACTTGAGACTGACAGGTCAGTCATGCTCAGACCAGCACCAAATGTGGCCAAGAACCAGACTTAGAGACAAAAATACAGAGTGAGGCAAAAGAAAGTCAGCAAAGTAAAGTCTTATTCTTGGGATTCACTGCAGGAGCTAAAAACAAACAAAAAACTTGCGGAGCTTTGTCAAGTCTCTTGAGGTCCACTTCTTGGGCAGTGTGGTCTGTCCCTGGAAGGTGCGTCTACTTGGATCTCCAACCTGTGAAGCCATAATTTTCAAAAAGTGAAAAACGTGACTCTTATCCAAACATAAAATAAACCTATGTCAAAGATTAAATTAACACATTAACTGAGAACCAGCAAGAAGTTCGTTAAGTATATTAATTTGATCTTGTGTTTTTGTTTTAAAGATGAAACCATTTCTTTTAGAGCTAGGGGGAGCAGTCATGTCCTGAAGTCTCTACTCACATTTCTAATTGTTTTGCTTTCAATTGCTTTAATACTTCTTGTTCCCTATTTTCCTTATCTTTATCGTCACAAAGTTAAAACTAAACTACCAAACCAACAAAAAAATCAAAGAGTAGATATTATGAACATCCTCATGCCAATATGCAAAAAAAGAAAAAAAAAGTTGACGTGGGAGACTTTCTAATACATACAACTTACCAAACATGTGAAAGAAGAAACAAAAAATATGAATGTTCTAGAACAGCAAAATAAATTAAATCCTATAATTGAATCTTTCCCAAAAAGAAAGTTCTAAACTCAATAGAGATTTACCTTTGAGTTCTATGAAAAATTACACAAGAGGGAAGACTCTCCGAGTAGTTACAATGGGAAGCAATAACTGGCAGGGGTTATATGAGAAACAAAAATCGTAGACCAATTTCAGTCATATACATAGGTACAAAAATCTAAACAAAAATATTAGAAACTCTGGCAGGACAACTGGGATGGTGTGAGAGACTCAGGGAAACCTCTTTCAACAGAGCCATCTACGAACCCGATCAAAATTAGGTGATTATGATAAAGACAAATACTTATTTAAGAAGCCTCTCTAAGAAGAAAATTATTGCTTTGTGAATGAGCTAATAGAGCTGATTTGCTTTCCTTAAATTGGGAAATTACTGATCTGAGTATCTGTAGTTTATTTCTACAAGAACTTTGAGTTTATCAGATTATTGTTCGGCTCTTAAAATGATAACAAATACTATTTTGAGAACTTAATGCTGCTAATTCTGAAAACAACTCTGTCAGGTAAGTATTTATCTCCATTTTATAGTTAAGGACACTGAAGCTTAGTGACAGTAAGTGATTCTCGCAAGGTTCTCTTGCTTGTACATGACAGAGATAATCTTCAAAAATCATATAAATCCGTATCCAAGGCCGAAGAACTTCCTTTTAGCTGCACATTAACATGAATTGGACAGAAGAAGATAATATTAGTGTTGCTAACTAGAAGATAATTGGTTCTTTTTTCTGAAAAATACTATTTTAGAAGTGAAAATGACTCTAAGGATTCTCTATCAAATGCTTGCTTTTTATGATTAAGTTTACAGTATTGGTTCATTACCCCCTAATACTGCAGTTCATCAGTATTAACTAACTAAAATGTAACTGTTCCCATTAGTAGCAATGTGATTAACCAAAATTGTCTTCACATCAATGTGCCCCAGATGGCAACATGGGCATCAGTGACGCTGACGCATGTTTTGCTATGATGGTCCAGTCCACAGTTCCATTGCCTAAAACAATTAATAGGCCAGTCCCTCAAAGTCCGCGTGTTCCAGAGCTTACATCCTCACATTTTCTGTTTTCATGACTCTGGGTTCTCGAATACTATGTGTTACCTGACAACACCCTACATAGAGATGTCACCTGTTAGAGTCTTTATATGAAAGTTTTTCACTTCAAATCCATTGTGCCTTGTTTTTAGGCTTTACTCAAAATCAAGAGGTACTATGGAGTCATGGGTTGGGCCACAAGGAATCCCTGTGTGGCACAAATGGTTAAGCGCTCGACGACTAGCAGAAAGGTTGGTGCTTCAAACACACCCAGAAGTACCTTGGAAGACAGGTCTGGTGATCTGCTTGCAAAAGGTCACAGCCTTGAAAACCCTATGGAGCAGATCTACTCTGCACACATGGCGCTGCCATGAGTGGGAATTGACTCCATGGCAACTAAAAACAACAACAAGGGACTGGGCCACAGCATGGAACCTGCCATTTTCCACCATCTTACTGGTGATAACCACCCTCACAGATCTCTCTTCCTAATTCTTTTCCTCCCACTCTCTCAGAACAGTGTACAGCCTTCCCTGAGTTTCAAGTTTCATAAGATGCTCTATTTTTATGTGTGTGTATGCATGTGTGTGCATGTGTCTGTGTTCTGGGTGCTTGACATTTTACTGATGAAGAAACTGAACAAGGCAGAGAGAAGTGAGATGTAAACGTAGGCTGTCTGGTTGCAGAGCTGACACTCTTAACCAGTACACTGTACTGCCTTTCAAGGTTGAAATATTCTTTCCACTTACTTAGCATCAGAGTAGTTTTGTCTTAAAATTCTATGATTTGCTGGTCACAACTGCTTAACTTTCGTATTCTGTATCCTTCACTAGTGGAGCTCAACTAGCATTTATAGTCTCATTTTCAGTCTGTTAGCTTCATGACCCTGAAGTTCTTCTGAGGGTAATTGAAGAGGAATAATTCTTGCTGTGCTTTTGAAACACCTGTAGTTCAGGAGAAGACTACTGATAGGAGTTACGAGCAGAGATCAGGAGACATATGGACCCAAGATCCTCCACTTCTCTTCTCAGTGTGGCTTTAAGCAAGTTACTCACCTATGCTAACCCTCAATTTCCTCACATATAAAAGGATGACATTTTTCTCTACCTGTGAAGGTTGTTTTGAGGATTAAATGAACAGGAAAAAGTACTCAGTTTGTGCTGTGCTCATGGTAAGTATTCAATAAATATTAGCTAAATATTAGCTAGCAGTGTTAAAATAGGCATAGTAATTAGGCACAGTAGAAATCTGGTGATGTGATTACTTGTGTTAAGTCCTTCATGGGAACAAATATAAGAATCATGTAAACTATTAATTTTGTTGAGTTAATAGTCCAAATATTGAATTTTTAATTTAGTGCATAAAAGGATAGTCAAAAATATTAAATAGGAAAATTTAATTGTCTTAAATTATACAGTGTGTCTGGTAGATTAAAAAATAATTGACTCTAATGATAAAAAGTGTTTTATTAATCTCCCTCTTCTTTGACTTGAAATTATTTTAGTGACTGACATCGAGTTTAAATATTCTAAATTTAGGAGGTTTAGTATTAGTCGCGTGGTTTTAAGTCAGGAGAGGTGTTCATTAGGGTTGTATCCTTTCATCGTACCTATTCAATATGTATGATGTGGAAACAATCTAAGAAGCTGGACTATGTGAAGGAGAACACAGCATCAGGATTGGAGGAAGACTCATTAACAACCTGCGTTACGCAGATGACATAACCTTGCTTGCTGAAAGCAAGGAAGACTTGAAGCACTTACTGATGAAGATCAAAGACCACAGTCTTCAGTATGGATTATACTTCAACATAAAGAAAACAAAAATCCTCACAACTGGACCAATAAGCAACATCATGATAAATGGAGAAAAGATTGAAGTTGTCAAGGATTTCATTTTGCTTGGATCCACAATCAACACCCATGGAAGCCACAGCCAAGAAGTCAAAAGACCCATTGCATTGGGCAAGTCTGCTGCAAAAGACCTCTTTAAAGTGTAAAAACAAAGATGTCACCTTAAAGACTAAAGTGCTCCTGACCCACGCTGTGGTGTTTTCATTCGCCTTGTACACATGTGGAAGCTGAATGATGAGTAAGGAAGACTGAAGAAGAATTGACGCCTTTGAATTGTGCTGTTGGAGAAGAATATTGAATATACTGTGGACTGCCAAAAGAACAAACAAAACTCTGTCTTGCAATAAGTACAACCAGAATGCTCCTTAGAGGCAAGGATGATGAGACTGAGTCTTACATACGTTGGACATGTTATCAGGAGGGATCAGTCCCTGGAGAAGGACATCATGCTTTGTAAAGTAGAGGGTCAGGAAAGGAGATAAGATGGATTGACACAGTGGTGCAACAGTGGTCTCAAGCATAATAAGGATTGTGAGGATGGTGCAGGACCAGGCAGTGTTTCATTCTGCTGTACATGGGATCACTATGAGTCAGAATCAACTCGACAGCACCTAACAACAGCAATAACAACAGTATTAGCTGCATGTACATTAATTACTAAGAAAAGTAAGCTTTTATTACTACTATAGAAGCTCATGAGGTGAGCAATTTTTGTAAGAAATCAAATTTTCAAACCTAATATTTTCTCAAAAATCAGTTGACAAATCTGCGTGCTTATTACACTGTTCAAGTTCATATCCCTGCTTACTGTTCATGTATAAGCTCATTGTGAATAAGCATACGTATGAAAATTAGTAACAACCAGAGACGGTGACACACTGCGTCAATCAGTGCTGTGTTGTAGATGTTTCCAAAGTATGAGACATCAACCATTTCCTCAAAAAAATTATTGGTAAGAAAACAAATCTTAAGGGCATGAAATGATTTTAAAATAGAACAAGTCTTAAGTTTTGTGAGAATTCCAAGGAGAGCAGTGTCTTGATTTGAGTACTGTCAGAAGCATACTCTAAGAATTTGAGTGTAAGTAGTTTATTAGGGAGGTGATCCAAGGAAACACTTGTAGGGGAGTGGAGAGCGAGAGGGATAGGATAGAAGCCAGTAAAAGCTGTAATAGCAAACAAGTTACCGCTGTGGAGAATCAAGCTGAGTCCCACTGGAGAACTCTGCCATCTCATGTACAATTATACCTTGGAACGTCGACATGTGCTTTTGGGAAAATTCACTCTCAGGCACTTGTGACTTGCCCAGCGTGGAGGCCGAGCATGCTTCTAGGGTCAGAAAAATACGTTCAGGCAGAGTTTGGGTGTTCCAGTGGGTAACCCTTGGTGTAGGGAGCCTGGTAGCGCAGTGGTTAAGGACTTGGCTGGATGCTAATTGAAAGGTCGGCAGTTCCAACCCACCAGCCACTCCATGGGAGAAAGATGTGGCAGTCTGCTTCCATAAAAATTACAACCTTGGAAACCCTATGGGGCAGGTCTGCTCTGACCTATAGGGTTGCTGTGAGTCAGAATCAACTTGATGGCAATGAGTTTGGTGGGTTTGGAACTCTTGGTGTGTAGTGATAACTGTTGAAAGGGTATGAGTGGAACATTGAAGATGCCTGCTTCAAGTAATGAGGCTAAGTCTGAAGAATAAGAGAAGTCATTAAAAAAAAAAAAAAGATTTGTATTCAAAAGGTAGATGGCATTTTTAGGCAGAGCAAAGGGACAGGGGAGCATAGCTTCTATTACATACATTACTATAAATACATAGCCTTCTGTGATCTGTCTCAGACTTGCTGTCTCCTTCTTTTGAGTTCTAGAACTCTAAAAAAAAAACTTTATTACTTTTCTAAGAATTTCTGTATTCTGAAGTTATATTCCTGCTAAATCAAAATGATCACTTTTCACCCTCAAATTCTGACAATCACAATGTCAGTTTAGTAAGGGATTCTATTGTATTAACGGCTAACTAATATTAATGGCTAACTAAAAAGGTAAAGATGTCACCTTGAGAACTAAGGTGCGCCTAACCCAAGCCATGGTGTTTTCAGTTGCCTCATATGTATGCGAAAGCTAGATAATAATAAGGAATACTAAAGAAGAATTGATGCCTTTGACTTGTGGTGTTGGTGAAGAATATTGAATATACCATGGACTGCCAAAAGAACGAACAAATCTGTCTTGGAAGAAGTACAGCCAGAATGCTCCTTAGAGGCAAGGATGGGAAGACTGCGTCTTACATACTTTGGACATGTTATCAGGAGGGATCAGTCCCTGGAGAAGGACATCATGCTTGGCAGAGTGCAGGGTCAGCTGATAAGAGGAAGACTCTCAACGAGGCAGATTGACACAGTGGCTGCAACAGTGGGCTCAAGCATAACAAGAAATGTAAGGATGGCGCAGGACCGGGCAGTGTTTCGTTCTGTTGTGCGTAGGGTCACTATGAGTCGGAACCGACTCGATGGCACCTAACAACAGCAACAATAAGGTAAGTAATTTTTGGAACAGCATGAGATTTTAATTAACTTGAAATGATTATTTAAATATAATAAAGAGGTCGATATTGTTTTAATCTTTATTCTTGCTTTATATGTGAATTTAAATGTAGACAAAGATTAGAGACTGTGCTACCCTTCACATTTTACGTATGAGTGCTCACTGATGCTGAAAATGTAAGTTACCGCTTTGCTCAAAAAGGGCCACGTTGAGAAGCTGAGTAGTAGAAGGCTGTTTTGACCCTGAACAAAATAATCCAGACTTATATCACATTCAAAGGTATCACTTATGTATGAATAAATTGTCACAGAGGGGCAGAAAGACTTATCCATGGCCACAGAGAAAGATAATTGTAGAGACAATAGAAATAAAAGGTTTCAGTCACTGAAGATGAACAAATTGATTATCTGATCTTGTCCATATTTCACCAGAGACTGCTAACTCAGGAGTAAAGCCACTCCAGAAGTCCACCTTTCAGCCAAAGATTGGACAGGCCTATAAAACAAACACTAACATGCTTGAGGAACTTGCTTCTTAGTTCAGTCAAGTATAGGAGACCAAATGGGCAACAGACAGGCAACACCTGTCCAAAAGCAAAGACGAGAAGGCAGGAAGTTTCAGGAAAACTTCAGAAATGGACATGAAGAACCCATAGTGTAAAGGAAAAGGGGAGAGTGCTGACTTATTGTGGAGATTGCAACTAATGTCACAAAACAATTTGACTATAAATTTTTGAATGAGAAACTAATTTGCATTGTAAACTTTTACCTAAAACACAATAAAATTAAAAAAAAAATCAGCCATTGAAAACCCTGTGTAGCACAGTTCTACTCTGACACATGGGTTGCTAAGAGTTGGAATTGACTTGATGGCAGTTGGTTTTATACATGTACATTATATATATGGGTACATTATATGTAAATATACATACATATGTACATTAATATATGTGTGTACATTGTATGTACATATATGTACATTAATATATGTGTATATTATATATACATAAACATATGTACAATAATATGTATATATATCTTGACAAAATTTTTAATAACGCACATGTCAATATTATATACTTTTAATAATGTGCAGCAAAGCCTCACCCTAGAGAATGACAGATTTATTACTTTAAAAATTATTTTTTATTTTTTGTTTTTCAGAATATGCACCAATTCAACAATTTCTGCATGTACAGTTCAGTGACATTGATTACATTCTTTGAGTTGTGTACCCATTCTCACCCTCCTTTTCTGAAATATTCCCCCCATTAACATAAACTCACTGCCCCCTAAGTTTCCTACCTAGTTTTTTGAGTTGCAATTGTTAATTTGATCTCATATAGACAGTTGTTAAAAGAGTACGATGCACAAGGCAGCCATTCTTTACTAGCTAAGCTACACTATTGTTTGGTTTTAAGAAGACTTCAGGTAGTATTTGCGGTTTACAGTTTAAAGATTTTCTCGGGGCAGTAGTTTTGGGGGCTTATCCAGCTTCCATGGCTCCAGAAAATCTGGAATTCATGAGAATTGAAATTCTGTTCTGCATTTTCTCCCTTTTGATCAGGATTCTTCTATAGAATCTTTGATCAGAATGTCCAGTGATGACAGCCAGGCACCACCATCCAGTTCTCGTGGTCTCATGACAAAGGAGGCAGCTGTTCATGGAGGCAGTTAGCCGCACGTTTCACTTCCTTCTCTTGTTCCCTTCTTCTGTTGCTCCAGGGAAATAGAGACCAGTTATTGTACCTTGGGTGGCTGCTTGCAAGCTTTTATGACCCCAGGAACTACTCAACGAACTAGCGGGTACAACATAAGTACTAAACATGTTCTTAGGCCAGTTACCTGGAGTATCCCATGAAACCATGACCCTAAACCTCCATGGAGCCCTGGTGGCACAGTGGTATTTTTTTGTACTTGTTGTAAATATATCTATCACAAAACTTTGCCAGTTCAACTTTTTACAGTTGTACAGCTATTGACAGTAATTACGTTAATGAGGTATGCAACCCTACTTTTACACAATGTGAATTTTTCCGTCACTGTAAACCAAACTTCAGTGCTCTATAAGTAATAACTTTCCCCCTTCTCCCCTGCTCTTTTGCCCCGGGGCCCACTAATAAACTTTGTTGTTTTTTTTTTTTTATCTCAGTCAAACTAGCGGGAGTGAAATGGTATCTCATTGTGGTTTTGATTTGCATCTCTTGGGTGAAAAATTTTTATTACCTTTTATACCCATAACTTTTTGTACTTTTCTGCTTTGTACATTTCATGATAAAATGACAGATTTGTCCATATAGAAATTCTTAGTGAACAAGATTGACAGAAACAAGTCCCTTTGTTGGACAAAGGAGAAATGGAATCACAGGAAGGAAGACTATGTTTTTTTTTTTTCTGGCTTTTAAGTTTTGGGATGGAAAAATGTAATTGTGTTTTGGTGGAGTTTAGCCTGTGTTTCAGTCATATCACACTGCACCAAACTTTATGGAGCTGAAAAGGAGTGAGTTTTCTTTTATCATCTCTGAGTTGCAGAAGGTCTGAAGAGTGAGATGAGCACTTTCATCACTTCTAAAAGTCTCACTGATGCTGAAAATATGATACTTTGGATAGAGATGGCCACATTTAAGATACCAAAAGGGAAGGAGAAACTTCGACTCTGCAAAAATGACTTTGGCTTACTTCATCTCTTATAACTATTGTTAATTTTGTTACGGAGTGTGGAGGTGGTCATCAGCTTACTTATGATGACACATCACTTTATTTTCCTATCATGTAGACCGTTACGGAAAAACATCCTGAAAAAGGCATATGGATCCCTCCAACGGTAGCAATCAAAAATCCATTGTGATAATCAATAGCCATGTAGTTCACCCTGATGGTAGGGGTCCTTTTCAAATTCACTGTTACTTAGCTGTTTTTTTGAAATTTGAGCTTGTCAGGAACTAAACTTTGAAATCCTGAACTGGAGTAACTAGAGGAGCAAGACCTTGGCGTGCAGTGCAGTGTGAAGCGTTTTCTTGATTAGAGCGTACAGTAAGCACAGGTTTCCAAATGGTTAGAGCAATTTTTCTAGTTCAGTTGTTATAGTTTTCCAAATGATTGAATTTAAAGTAGACCTTACCCAGAACTGACAACAGTTTTCAGGCTTTTCGGTAACAGTTGTTGTTGTTAGGTGCCCTCGAGTCGGTTCCAACTCATAGTGACCCTGTGCACAACAGAACGAAATGCTGCCCGGTCCTGCGCCATCCTTACAGTCGTTGTTATGCTTGAGGTCATTGTTGCAGCCACTGTGTCAATCCACCTCCTTGAGGGTCTTCCTCTTTTCCACTGACCCTGTACTCTGCCAAGCATGATGTCCTTCTCCAGGGACTGATCCCTCCTGATAACATGTCCAAAGTATGTAAGACGCGGTCTTTCCATCCTTGCTTCTAAGGAGCATTCTGGTTATACTTCTAAGATTTGTTCGTTCTTTTGGCAGTCCATAGTATATTCAATATTCTTCGCCAACACCACGATTCAAAGGTGTCAGCTCTTCTTTGGTCTTCCTTTTTCATTGTCCAGCTTTGACACGCATATGATGCGATTGAAAATACCATGGCTTGGGCCAGGTGCACGTTAGTCTTCAGGGTGACATCTTTGCTCTTCAACACTTTGAAGAGGTCCTTCGCAGCAGATTTGTCCAATGCAATGCGTCTTTTGATTTCTCGACTACTGCTTCCACGGCTGTTGATTGTGGATCCAAGTAAAATGAAATTCTTGACAACTTCAGTCTTTTCTCCATTTATCATGATGTTGCTCATTGGTCCAGTTGTGAGGATTTTTGTTTTCTTTATGTTGAGTTGTAATCCATAATGTAGTCTTTGATCTTCATTAGTAAGTGCTTCAAGTCCTCTTCACTTTCAGCAAGCAAGGTTATGTCATCTGCATAATGCAGGTTGTTAATGAGTCTTCCTCCAATCCTGATGCCCGTTCTTCTTCATGTAGTCCAGCTTCTCAGATTATTTGTTCAGCATACAAATTAAATAAGTATGGTGAAAGAATACAACCCTGATGCACTCCTTTCCTGGCTTTAAACCAATCAGTATCCCCTTGTTCTGTCTGAACAACTGCCTATTGATCTATGTAAAGGTTCCTCATGAGCACAATTAAGTGTTCTGGAATGAATTCCCATTCTTCACAATGTTATCCATAATTTGTTATGATCCACACAGTCGGATGCCTTTGCATAGTCAATAAAACACAGGTAAACATCCTTCTGGTATTCTCTGCTTTCAGCCAGGATCCATCTGACATCAGCAATGATATCCCTGGCTCCATGTCATCTTCTGAAACTGGCCTGAATTTCTGGCAGTTGTTCCCTGTCGATATACTACTGCAGCCATTTTTGAATGATCTTCAGCAGAATTTTGCTTGCGTGTGAAATTAATGATATTGTTCTATAATTTCCACATTTAGTTGGATCACCTTTCTTGGGAATAGGCATAAATATGGATTTCTTCCGATCGGTTGGCCAGGAAGCTGTCTTCCATATTTCTTGGCATACACGAATGAGTACCTCCAGCACTTCATCTGTTTGTTGAAACATCTCAGTTGATATTGCATCAATTCCTGGAGCCTTGTTTTTCGCCAGTGCCTTTAGAGCAGCTTGGACTTCTTCCTTCAGTACCATTGGTTCGTGATCATATGCCATCTCTTGAAATAGTTGAATATCGACTAACTCTTTTTGGTATAATGACTCTGTGTATTCCTTCCATCTTCTATTGATGCTTCCTGTGTCATTTAATATTTTCCCCATGGAATCCTTCAGTATTGCAACTTGAGGCTTGAATTTTTTCTTCAGTTCTTTCAGCTTGAGAAACATCGAGCGTGTTCTTCCCTTTTGGTTTTCCATCTCCAGCTCTTTGCACATGTCATTATAATACATTATTTTGTCTTCTCGAGAGGCCCTTTGAAATCTTCTGTTCAGTTCTTTTACTTCATGAATTCTTCCTTTTGCTTTAGCTGCTCGATGCTCAAGAGTAAGTTTCAGAGTCTCCTCTGACATCCACCTTGGTCTTTTCTTTCTTTCCTGTCTTTTCAGTGACCTCTTGCTTTCTTCATGGATGGTGTCCTTGATGTCATTCCACAACTTCTCTGGTCTTCAGTCACTAGTGTTCAATGCGTCAAATCTATTCTTGAGATGGTCTCTAAATTCAGGTGGGATGTATAGTCCAGGTCATATTTTGGCTCTCGTGGACTTGCTCTGATTTTCTTCAGTTTCAGCTTGAACTTGCATATGAGCAATTGATGGTCTGTTCCACAGTCGGCCCGGCCCTGTTCTGACTGATGATATTGAGCTTTTCCATCGTCTCTTTCCACCGATATATCAATTTGATTTCTGTGTGTTCCATCTGGTGAGGTCCATGTGTATAGTTGCTGTTTATGTTGGTGAAAGAAGGTATTTGCAATGAAGAAGTCGTTGGTCTTGCAAAATTCTATCATTCGATCTCTGGCATTGTTTCTATCACCACGGCCGTATTTTTCAACTACTGATCCTTCTTCTTTGTTTCCAACTTTTGCATTAAAATCACCAGTAATTATCAATGCATCTTGATTGAATGTTCAGTCAATTTCAGACTGTAGCAGCTGATAAAAATCTTCTATTTCTTCTTCTTTGGCCCTAGTGGTTGGTGCGTAAATTTGAATAATAGTTGTATTAACTGGTCTTCCTTGTAGGCGTATGGATGTTATCCTATCACTGACAGCATTGTACTTCAGGATAGATCTTGAAACGTTCTTTTTGTTGATGAATGCAACACCATTCCTCTTTGAGTTGTCATTCCCAGAATAGTAGACTATATGATTGTCCGATTCAAAATGGCCAATACCAGTCCATTTCAGCTCACTAATGCCTAGGATATCAATGTTTATGTGTTCCATTTCATTTTTGACAGTTTCCAATTTTCTTAGATTCATACTTCGTACATTCCAGGTTCCAATTATTAATGGCTGTTTGCAGCTGTTTCTTCTCATTTTGAGTCATGCCACATCAACAAATGAAGGTCCCGAAAGCTTTACTCCATCCACTCTACTTTGAGGAGGCAGCTCTTTCCAGTCATCTTTTGAGTGCTTTCCAACCTGGGGGGCTCATCTTTCAGCACTGTATCAGACAGTGTTCCCCTGCTATTCCTAAGGTTTTCACTGGCTAATGCTTTTCAGAAGTAGACTGCCGGGTCCTTCTTCCTAGTCTGTCTTAGTCTGGAAGCTCAGCTGAAACCTGTCCTCCATGGGTGACCCTGCTGGTATCTGAATACCGGTGGCACAGCTTCCAGCATCACAAAAGTCCCCACAGTACGACAAACTGACAGACACATCGGTAACAGTGGACCTTCCGAATTTGGGAGTTTATTTTATTTTTTGGGAAGAATTATGGACTGCTGATTTAATTCATATTTTATTTAGTAGCAACAGAAAAAGCAGATTTCCTGTGCTCATTGAATTACTACTAAAATGTTCAGATTAACATTTTAGATATGAGAAAAAGGCTGCTCTATTATTGTTTTTAGGTGGCTTAATTATGGATCCTTTGCTTGTTTTGGGACAACTTAAGGACAGTTCTTCGTTTTTCAGGTAATAACTTTAAGTGTAGTTCCTGAGGTTAAGCTAATTCTACAGAGCGAGAACTTTCCCTAACCTTAGCTTTTATTTTCTTGATGCTTTGACGTCTGTTTTTATTATCACGTTCTGTTGTTGTTTACCTCATCACTGCCATTTGGACCTTTTCCGTTTGTCAGAAATGGTCTTTATGATAGTATCCCTATACCAAGTATTTTATTTCAACATCAGTGTTGTAACCAGTTTCTTTAATTTCACTTTATGGCGATAAGGTAACTGTTTCAGAGAGATTGTTTTGCTTATATTTACTACTACAGAATGTTAGGGAAATGTTCCCAAAGCTAAAAAGAACCCTGTAGATTTCAGCCAACTGACCTGAAATTTATCTGGCTTTATGGAAATGTCAGCAATTCTCCATCAGTCTAACCTCACGGAAACAGAAGTTCAGTCTCATTACTAGCTATGACTTTACTACAAATGCTATGTATAGTTCTGTTTGAAAATTATTAGCACTTAAGCAGAGGAATCAATGTGAATTTGTCACTTTGGTTTAATGCAGATATCAACAAAAAATACAAACATAAAAGCTGTACTATTAGAAAATGTCAAATTTAGGAGCACACACATATACAAAACTGTTTCAAGTATGCTATCTCGTTACATATTTCTAGCAGCTTTCAGAGATAGGCAGTAAAGGCAAATAGAGAACACATGGAATGCTAAGAACACAAGTCCTGAGGGATGAGAGACCATGGCAGTTAGCCAGCAAACACTGAATTATAATTTAACATGTTTTTTTGCTTTCTAAAATCCATCTAAAATAGTATTATCAATTTCCTTCTTTCTTGTCTAATTCTTTGATAGGAACAAGTGGTTGGAAATATGTTGGAGAGATATCTGAACTGGAAGTGGTAGTTGAAGGGATTAATCTACTGTCCACATAGGCAGTGGAGTAGGGCTGCTGCATACAGACACACTTTAGATATCCAACCAAACCCAAATTGATTGCCCTCAAGTCGTTTCCAACTTATAATGACTCTATAGAACTGAGTAGAACTGCCCAGAGGGTTTCCAAGGAGCAGCTGGTGGATTTGAATTGCTGACCTTTTGGTTAGCAGCCAGGCTCTTAACCACTGCGCCACCAGAGACGAAAATGCCTCCAGACATTTTATTGGGATGAGAGGGCATCTCCTTGAAGGAGATCTCAGTATTTTTCTCCAGGTCCTTTGGGGGGCATGCAGAAGACCATTTTAGCTTAAAACCCAAACCCATTGCCATTAAGTCAATTTCAACTCCTAGCGACCTTGTAAGACAGAGTAGAACCACCTGCATAGAGTTTCCAAGGAGTGCCTGGTGGATTCCAACTGCTGACCTTTTAGTTAGCAGCCATAGCACTTAAACACTACGCCGCTGGGTTTCTGTTTTAAGGGACTCAAACAAAAAAACCCAAGGGACTCCAGGTATGCACAATTCCTTGAGAATCCAGAGAACTGAGTTAACCTATTTGAGCTGGGCTGTAATTGCTCATTTATGTGTTGATTCCTCATGGAACTCTCAGTCTTTGAGGTCTTATAACTCATTTATCCATCTTTATAGTCTTATTAATTAGCACATGCCTAAAAACAGAAAAAAAATTTACAGGATATTTGTTAAATAAGTAAACAGAAAGGGTTTCTTTCTCTTCTGTACATTTATAAGGCAGGTTGCTAAATTTTGTTAAACTGTGAGCACTGAAATAAAAGAAAATGTTTAGAAGAATCCGAAACTGAAATGGCAATGCTAAAAAAATACTTTAATTCATCCCATGTTTTGGAAGTACTGACCGTGTGCTAGACACTGTTTTTGTCGGTATGTATGTAATGGAAAAGCAAGACTGCTTTGTAAACCTGCTCTGAGAGAGCTTACAGTGTAGCCACAGTGCTGTTCTGTGAGGATGGTTTATCTGCAGCAGATGGAGGTGAGATCAGGACCACAGAAACGAGCAGTGTATTATTTGCAGCATTTTAGTGCCTTGAAGACAATCCCAAGCCTTTGCAAACTCAGACTAGGGTATCTTTTCAAAAATATTTGGATGCGGGAGGCGGGGCCAAGATGGTGGACTAGGTAGATGCTACCTCGGATCCCTCTTGCAACAAAGACTCAGAAAAACAAGTGAATCGATCACGTACATAACAATCTACGAACCCTGAAAAACAAACACAGATTTAGAGACGGAAAACGAACAAATACGGGGAAGCAGCGACTGTTTTCGGAGCCTGGAGCCAGCGTCCCAGTCAGGTAACCTTGGCGCCCGATTTAGGGCAGGGCCCAGGGGGGAGACGACTCAAACAGGGGCCCAGCCCTACCCCCCTGAACTCACCCCGGGAGGGGGCCCAGCTGGTTCGCGTGGGCGGCGTGGCGACGCAGCCAGTTCGAGAAGTCCCCGGGAGGCAGTGACTGGTCTTGGAGCTGGGAGAGCAGCGTCCCAGCCGGGGAATCGTGCCGCCGGGCATTTGACTGGGCACTGTCACGGAACGAGGATGGGGACCTGCTCCACTCCCCTGAACTAACCCCGGAAGGGGGCCCAGCTGCTTCGCGGGTGCGGCGCAGTGATGCAGCTGGTGGGAGGAGAAGTCCCCGGGAGGCAGCGACTGATTTTGGAGCCGGGAGTAAAGCGTTCCAGCAGGGGAACCTTGACGCTAGGATTTGGACTGGCAGCGGAGGATCTGACCGTGACTTCAGTGGGCCAGACCCCCGGGAGCCATCTCCACACAGCCAGCACACATAGGTGACACGCCCCTCGGGAATCTCAGATATAATAGTCATTCCAAGCAAGACAAGCAACTCTGGCTATATTCTGAGGTGCTACTCTCCTATCTCTCTGATCCCTCCCCCACCCTCCCCAGGCGGCCTCATTAACATTGGAATTGCCTGAGCCAGAGGGAGAACGGGTTCGACTCCACGGCGGCTTTGCTCCCCTCCACCCCCCTTTTTTTTTTTCTTTTGGTCTTTTCCTAACCCACTCTTCGGCCTGAGAGAAGGAAAAAAAAAAAAAACTCAGGGACCAAAAATCCACCCCTAATTGGACTAAAAACACAGAACCAGCTACAGCCAAGCATATATGATCCAAATCTCAGACTTTCATCCTTACACGGAACAAGGTGGCAGTTATAATCCAAAGGCAATTCTGATAGGGATCTGACTACATTTTTTTTTAGTGGATTTTCTGGAAAAACTAGTTCCCCAGTGATGGCTCGGAGACACCAGTCCATATCAAACCACATAAAGAAGCAGACCATGACAGCTTCTATAACCCCCCAAACAAAAGAATCAAAATCTTTGCCAAATGAAGATACAATCCTGGAATTATCAGATACAGAATATAAAAAACTAATTTACAGAATGCTTTAAGACATCACAAACGAAATAAGGCAAACGGCAGAAAAAGCCAAGGAACACACTGATAAAACTGTTGAAGAACTCAAAAAGATTATTCAAGAACATAGTGGAAAAATTAATAAGTTGCAAGAATCCATAGAGAGACAGCATGTAGAAATCCAAAAGATTAACAAAATTACAGAATTAGACAACGCAATAGGAAGTCAGAAGAGCAGACTTGAGCAATTAGAATGCAGACTGGGACATCTGGAGGACCAGAGAATCAACACCAACATAGCTGAAAAAAAATCAGATAAAAGAATTAAAAAAAATGAAGAAACCCTAGGAATCATGTGGGACTCTATCAAGAAGGATAACTTGCATGTGATTGGAGTCTCAGAACAGGGAGGGAGGACAGAAAAATCAGAGAAAATAGTTGAAGAACTCCTGACACAAAACTTCCCTTACATCATGAAAGACAAAAGGATATCTATAAAAGATGCTCATTGAACCCCATTTAAGATTGATCCAAAAAGAAAAACACCAAGACATATTATCATCAAACTCGCCAAAACCAAAGATAAAGAGAAAATTTTAAAAGCAGCCAGGGAGAACAGAAAGGTTTCCTTCAAGGGAGAATCAATAAGAATAAGTTCAGACTACTCAGCAGAAACCATGCAGGCAAGAAGGGAATGGGACGACATATACAGAGCACTGAAGGAGAAAAACTGCCAACCAAGGATCATCTATCCAGCAAAACTCTCTCTGAAATATGAAGGCGAAATTAAGATATTTACAGACAAACACAAGCTTAGAGAATTTGCAAAAACCAAACCAAAGCTACAAGAAATACTAAAGGATATTGTTTGGTCAGAAAACCAATAACATCAGATACCAGCACAGCACAAGGTCACAAAACAGAACATCCTGATATCAACTCAAATAGGGAAATCACAAAAACAAATTAAGATTAATTAAAAAAAAAAAATATAACAGGGAATCATGGAAGTCAATATGTAAAAGATCACAATAATCAAAAAGAGGGACTAAATACAGGAGGCTTAGAACTGCCATATGGAGAGTGATACAAGGCGATATAGAACAATACAAGTTAGGTTTTTACTTAGAAAAATAGGGGTAAATAATAAGGTAACCACAAAAAGGTATAACAACTCCATAACTCAAGATAAAAGCCAAGAGAAACGTAATGACTCAACAAACATGAAGTGAAACACTACGAAAATGAGGATCTCACAATTTACTAAGAAAAACGCCTCAGCACAAAAAAGTATGTGGAAAAATGAAATAACAACACACATAAAAAGGCATCAAAATGACAGCACTAAAAACTTATCTATAATTACGCTGAATGTAAATGGACTAAATGCACCAATAAAGAGACAGAGAGTCTCGGACTGGATAAAGAAACACGATCCATCTATATGCTGCCTACAAGAGACACACCTTAGAGACACAAACAAACTAAAACTCAAAGGATGGAAAAAAGTATATCAAGGAAACAATAAGCAAAAAAGAAGAGGAGTAGCAATATTAATTTCTGACAAAATAGACTTTAGACTTAAATCCGCCACAAAGGATAAAGAAGGACACTATATAATGATAAAAGGGACAGTTGATCAGGAAGACAAAACCATATTAAATATTTATGCACCCAATGACAGGGCTGCAAGATACATAAATCAAATTTTAACAGAATTGAAAAGTGAGATAGACACCTCCACAATTATAGTAGGAGACTTCAACACAACACTTTCGGAGAAGGACAGGACATCCAGTAAGAAGCTTAGTAGAGACACGGACGACCTAATTACAACAATCAACCAACTTGACCTCATTGACTTATACAGAACTCTCCACCCAACTGCTACAAAGTATACTTTTTTTTCTAGCGCACATGGAACATTCTCTAGAATAGACCACATATTAGGTCATAAAACAAACTTTTGCAGAGTCCAAAACATCCAAATATTACAAGGAATCTTCTCAGACCACAAGGCAATAAAACTAGAAATCAGTAACAGAAAAACTAGGGAAAAGAAATCAAATACTTGGAAACTGAACAATACCCTCCTGAAAAAAGACTGGGTTATAGAAGACATCAAGGAGGGAATAAGGAAATTCACTGAATGTAGCAAGAATGAAAATACTTCCTATCAAAACCTCTGGGCACAGCAAAAGCAGTGCTCAGAGGCCAATTTATATCGATAAACGCACACATACAAAAAGAAGAAAGAGCCAAAATCAGAGAACTGTCCCTACAACTTGAACAAATAGAAGGTGAGCAACAAAAGAATCCATCAGGCACCAGAAGAAAACAAATAATAAAAATTAGAGCTGAACTAAATGAATTAGAGAACAGAAAAACAATTGAAAGAATAAACAAAGCCAAAAGCTGGTTCTTTGAAAAAATTAACAAAATTGATAAACCATTGGTAGACTGACTAAAGAAATACAGGAAAGGAAACAAATAACCCGAATAAGAAACGAGAAAGACCACATCACAACAGAACCAACTGAAATTAAAAGAATCATATCAGATTATTATGAAAAATTGTACTCTAATTTACAAACCTAGAAGAAATGGATGAATTCCTGGAAAAACACTACCTACCTAAACTAACACATTCAGAAGTAGAACAACTAAATAGACCCATAACAAAAAAAGAGATTGAAACCGTAATCAAAAAACTCCCAGCAAAAAAAAGCTCTGGCCCGGACCGCTTCACTGTAGAGTTCTACCAAACTTTCAGAGAAGAGTTAACACCACTACTACTGAAGGTATTTCAAAGCATAGAAAATGATGGAATACTACCCAACTCATTCTATGAAGCCCCCATCTCCCTGATACCAAAACCAGGTAAAGACATTACAAAAAAAGAAAATTATAGACCTATATCCCTCATGAACATAGATGCAAAAATCCTCAACAAAATTCTAGCCAATAGAATCCAACAACATATCAAAAAAATAATGTACCACGACCAAGTGGGATTTATACCAGGTATGCAAGGCTGGTTTAATATCAGAAAAGCCATTAATGTAATCCATCACATAAATAAAACAAAAGACAAAAACCACATGATCTTACCAATTGATGCAGAAAATGCATTTGATAAAGTCCCACACCCGTTTATGATAAAAACTCTCACCAAAATAGGAATTGAAGGAAAATTCCTCAACATAATAAAGGGCATCTATGCAAAGCCAACAGCCAACATCACTCTAAATGGAGAGAACCTGAAAGCATTTCCCTTGAGAACGGGAACCAGACAAGGATGCCCTTTATCACCACTCTTATTCAACATCGTGCTAGAAGTCCTAGCCAGGGCAATTAGGCTAGACAAAGAAATAAAAGGCATCCGGATTGTCAAGGAGGAAGTAAAATTATCTCTATTTGCAGATGACATGATCTTATACACAGAAAACCTTAAGGAATCCTCCAGAAAACTACTGAAACTAATAGAAAAGTTTGGCAGAGCCTCAGGTTATAAAATAAACGTACAAAAATCACTTGGATTCCTCTACATCAACAAAAAGAACATCAAAGAGGAAATAACCAAATCAATACCATTCACAGTAACCCCCAAGAAGATAAGATACTTAGGAATAAATCTTAACCAAGGATGTAAAAGACCTGTACAAAGAAAACTACAAAGCTCTACTACAAGAAATTCAAAGGACATACTTAAGTGGAAAAACATACCTTGCTCATGGATAGGAAGACTTAACATAGTAAAAATGTCTATTCTACCAAAAGCCATCTATACATATAACGCACTTCCAATCCAAATTCCAATGTCATTTTTTAAGGTGATAGAGAAACAAATCACCAATTTCATATGGAAGGGAAAGAAGCCCCGGATAAGCAAAGCATTACTGAAAAAGAAGAAGAAAGTGGGAGGCCTCACTCTACCTGACTTCAGAAGCTATTATACAGCCACAGTAGTCAAAACAGCCTGGTACTGGTACAACAACAGGCACATAGACCAATGGAACAGAATTGAGAACCCAGATATAAATCCATCCACGTATGAGCTGCTGATATTTGACAAAGGCCCAGTGTCAGTTAATTGGGGAAAAGATAGTCTTTTTAACAAATGGTGCTGGCATAACTGGATATCCATTTGCAAAAAAATGAAACAGGACCCATACCTCACACCATGCACAAAAACTAACTCCAAGTGGATCAAAGACCTAAACATAAAGACTAAAACGATAAAGATCATGGAAGAAAAAATAGGGACAACCCTAGGAGCCCTAATACAAGGCTTAAACAGAATACAAAACATTACCAAAAATGACGAAGAAAACCTGATAACTGGGAGCTCATAAAAATCAAACACCTATGCTCATCTAAAGACTTCACCAATTAAGAGTAAAAAGACCACCTACAGACTGGGAAAGAATTTTCAGCTATGACATCTCCGACCAGCACCTGATCTCTAAAATCTACATGATTCTGTCAAAACTCAACCACAAAAAGACAAACAACCCAATCAAGAAGTGGGCAAAGGATATGAACACACATTTCACTAAAGAAGATATTCAGGTAGCTAACAGATACATGAGAAAATGCTCTCGATCATTAGCCATTAGAGAAATGCAAATTAAAACCACGATGAGATTCCATCTCACTCCAAGAAGGTTGGCATTAATCCAAAATCACAAAATAATAAATGTTGGAGAGGCTGCAGAGAGATTGGAACTCTCATACACTGCTGGTGGGAATGTGAAATGGTACAACCACTTTGGAAATCTATCTGGCGTTATCTTCAACAGTTAGAAATAGAACTACCATACAACCCAGAGATCCCACTCCTCAGAATATACCCTAGAGAAACAAGAGCCTTCACACAAACAGATTTATGCACACCCATGTTTATTGCAGCTCTGTTTACAATAGCAAAAAGCTGGAAGCAACCAAGGTGTCCATCAACGGATGAATGGGTAAATAAATTGTGGTATATTCACACAATGGAATACTACGCATCGATAAAGAACAGTGACGAATCTGTGAAACATTTCATAACATGGAGGAACCTGGAAGGCATTATGCTGAGCGAAATGAGTCCGAGGCAAAAGGACAAATATTGTATAAGACTACTATTATCAGATCTTGAGAAATAGTATAAACTGAGAAGAACACATACTTTTGTGGTTACGAGGTGGGGAGGGAGGGAGGGAGGGAGATGGTTTTTTACTGATTGATTAGTATCTAAGAACTGCTTTAGGTGAAGGGAAGGACAACACTCAATACATGGAAGGTCAGCTCAATTGGACTGGACGAAAAGCAAAGAGATTTCCGGGATGAAATGAATGCTTCAAAGGTCAGCGGAGCAAGGGCGGGGGTTTGGGGACCATGGTTTGAGGGGACTTCTAAGTCAATTGGCAGAATAATTCTATTATGAAAACATTCTTCATCCCACTTTGAAATGTGGCGTCTGGGGTCTTAAATGCTAACAAGCGGCCATCTAAGATGCATCAATTGGTCTCAACCCACCTGGAGCAAAGGAAAATAAAGAACACCAAGGTCACACGGTGACTAAGAGCCCAAGAGACAGAAAGGGCCATATGAACCAGAGACCTACATCATCCTGAGACCAGAAGAACTAGTTGGTGCCCGGCCACAATCGATGACTGCCCTGACAGGGAGCGCAACAGAGAACCCCTGAGGGAGCAGGAGATCAGTGGGATGCAGACCCCAAATTCTCATAAAAAGAGCGTACTTAATGGTCTGACTGAGACTAGAGGAATCCCGGCGGCCATGGTCCCCAGACCTTCTGTTGGCACAGGACAGGAACGATCCCCGAAGACAACTCATGAGACATGAAAGGGACTGGACAGTGGGTTGGGGAGAGATGCTGATGAGGAGTGAGCTAATTATATCAGGTGGACACTTGAGATTGTGTTGGCATCTCCTGTCTGGAGGGGGTATGGGAGGATAGAGAGAGTGGGAAGCTGGCAAAATTGTCACGAAAGGAGAGACTGGAAGGGTTGACTCATTAGGGGGAGAGCAAGTGGGAGTATGGAGTAAGATGTATGTAAACTTATATGTGACAGACTGACTTGATTTGTAAACGTTCACTTGAAGCTCAATAAAAGTTAATTAAAAAAATATTTGGATGCTCAAGAGGTGTTCGGAATACATTTTCTCAAAAATAATCCCGTAATGATGGTTACTGGGGTTGCATATAGAATCAAGTATAGAAAATTTGTGATGAAGATGGTTTGGTAAAAGAGTCCTCTCAGACACTGTTAGTCTTCCTGTCGCCTGGCCCAAGATCTTCTGGATTCTGTATTCATCCCAGTTCCTATAGGAGTCCCTAGCATTCCAGCATTCCAAGCCCACATCAAAACCTCACCTGTCCTCTGTTCTTATCAAGGCTTAACGTGAGGTCCATTATCCTGACAACTTCATTTCCCTCAATATCCGTATATCCATTAGATTGCCTTATCTTTACCAAAGCTTAGCTAGATAATAAATTTCACTGTATCTTAGTTTGTTAAACAGACACTACTGGGTGAGTATACTTGAATTGATTTATAACTTATTTTCATCTTTACACAGTGCTTTCCATTATTGAAGGTAACATCTCCTTCCACTTGTTTACTTTATAACTTATTCAAGATGCTTGAAGAAAAATTATGAAATTCAGCTATTCAAAGGTACAGAAAAATGTTACCCCAAATTGAATCACATAATATAACCAATGGTGGTGTAAAGCCTCTCAAGTATGATTCCTCCTATGTGTGTGAGTAAATTTATATAATTGTTATGTCACGGGAGTGGTGGTGTTGTTGTTGTTAGGTGCTGTCTGGTCGGTTACAACTAATAGTGACCCTACACACAATAGAAGGGAACACTGCCCGGTCCTGTGCCATCCTTATGAGCTCATTGTTGCAGCCACTGTGTCAGTCCACCTCGTTGAGGGACTTCCTTTTTTCCACTGATCCTGTACTTTACTAAGCATGATGTTCTTCTCCGGGGACTGATCCCTCCTGACAACATGTCCAAAGTATGCAAGACGTGGTCTTGCCACCCTTGCTTCTAAGGAGCATTCTGATTGCACTTCTTCCAAGACAGACTTATTTGCTCTTTTGGCAATCTATGGTACATTCAGTATTCTTCACCAACACCACAATTCAAAGTCGTCAGTTCTTTTTCCATCTTCTTATTCACTCACTGTCCAGCTTTCACATGCATATGATGCAATTGAAAATACCATGGCTTGGGTCAGGCGCACCTTAGTCTTTAAGGTGACATCTTTTCTCTTCAACACTTTAAAGAGATCCTTTGCAGCAGATTGCCCGATGTGATGTGTCGTTTGATATCTTGACTGCTGCGTCCATGGCTGTTGATTGTGGATCCATGTAAAGTGAAATCCTTGACAACTTCAATCTTTTCTCCATTTATCATGATGTTGCTTATTGGTCCAGTTGTGAGGATTTTTCTTTTCTTTATGTTGAGCTGCAATCCATACTGAAGGGTGTGGTTTTTGATCTTCATTAGTAAGTGCTTCCAGTCTATTTCACTTTCAGCAAGCAAGGTTGTGTCATCTGCATAACTCGGGTTGTTAATGAGTCTTCCGCCAATTCTGATGGCCTGTTCTTCATGTATTCCAGCTTCTCAGATTATTTGCTTAGCATTGTTAATGAGTCTTCCGCCAATTCTGATGGCCTGTTCTTCATGTATTCCAGCTTCTCAGATTATTTGCTTAGCATACAGATTGAATAGGTACAGTGAAAAGATAAAACCCTGGTACACACCTTTCCTGACTTTAAACCATGTGGTATCACTTTGTTCTGTTCAAATGGCTGCTGCTTCATCCATGTACAGATTCCTCATGAGCACAAATATCTGTCCTGGAATTCCCTTTTTCCACAATTGTACCTATAATGTGTTATGATCCACACAGTCAAATGCCTTTGCATAGTCAGTAAAACACAAGTAAACATCTTTCTGGTATTCTCTGCTTTCCACCAGGATCCATCTGACATCAGCAATGATATTCCTGACTCCATGTCCTCCTCTGAATTTGTCTTGAATTTCTGGCAGTTCCCTGTTGATGTACTGCTGCAGCCCCTTTTGAATGATCTTCAGCAAAATTTTCCTTGCATGTGATATCAATGATATTGTTTTGATAATTTCTGCGTTCAGTTCGATCACTTTTCTTGGGAATAGGCATAAATATGGATCTCTTCCAGTCAGTTGGCCAGGTAGTTATCTTCCAGTTTTCTTGGCAAAGATGAGTGAGCACTTCCAGTGCTGCATCCATTTGTTGAAACATCTCAATTGGTGTTCCGTCAAGTTACTATACTCTGGTGAGGTCCACGTGTATAGTTGCCGTTAATGTTGGTGAAAAAAGGTATTTGCAGTGAAGAAGTTGTTGGTCTTGTAAAATTCAAAATTTGAATTGTGGTGTTGGGAAAAAGTATTGACTATACCATAAACTGCCAAAAGAAGAACAAGTCTGTCTTGGAATAAGTGCAGCCAGAATGCTCCTTGGAAGCAAGGATGAAGAGACTACGTCTCACATAATTTGGACATATTATCAGGAGGGATCAGTCCCTGGAGGACATCATGCTTGGTAAAACAGAAGGTCAGCGAAAAAGAGGAAGACCCTCAATGAGATGGATTGACACAGTGGGTGCAACAATGGGCTGAAGCATAGCAACAGTTGTGAGGATGGTGCAGGACCCGGCAGTGTTCTGTTCTCTTGTGCGTAAGGTCGCTATGAGTCGGAACTGACTCAGCGGCACCTAACAACAGAAACAACATAGCCTGTAGCATAAGATATGTAACTCCTTTCATATTATTGAATGTTTTAGATGTGTCCACCTATTTTCAATTTTCAATAATAATATAGAGGGAATCTCTGCGCCTACTCCGTTGAACATTTACTTGTCTATTGTCTTAGGCTAAATTTCCAAGAATAAAATTGCTGGTCAAGCAATCTTTGAAAGATTTGTGATACACATTACCAAACTCCATCCAGAAAGGCTGTACAAATTGTTATTCTGCCAGATATGTATAGATGTCCCTTTCCACTTGATTCCAAGAATCTCTTTCATGTTGTCAAACTGATAGGGGGAAAAAAATTCTATTTTTATGTAACTTAAAATTTTTTAATTTATAGTACAGTTGAAAATATTCCTATATATTCATTGGTCATTAACCTCTTTTTATGTATGGAGTATTATATTATGCAGATGTATACATTTTATGTATCATATACAGTTGTCATGTTTTTCATGAATTCATTCCAACTGGAATATCCTTCCCCAATACCTTTGCATGTCCAATAGCTCTTCATACTTTAAATTCCTTGTTCAGTGCATCTCATTAAGAAAGATTTTGTTATTTCCCCTCTTTTTTCTCTGGATTTATTCTTTTATATCTGGTTTGATAGTTACACAATTATATCTATAATACACCAGACCTAAGAAGAGAATCCCTATATTTTTAAAATTCATAGTGCTAAAAAAACTGTTGTGCATGTAGTAGGTGCTGGGTGAATATTTGCTGAAGGGATGAATGAGTAAGGCAAACTCTAGAATTCAGGGAAGGTGACTTACACAGCTGCAAATAAATCAAAAAATTGCTTATTTTTGAATAGCTATCTCTAGAGGTTTGACTACATTTTAAAACAGATTTGTTGAAGTCACATTGAATAAATTCATCCTTGGCAGAACTGTGGCTTATTTGCTGTCACATTTTAAGTAACTTGTGAACCAAAAATATAGCTCCCAAGAGGGTCATATTACAAAATATCAAATGATGGCACCAGGGAGAAATTTTCAATAAGTCTTTTCTGGTGTGATTTTTATGTTGCTCGTGATAGAGCTAAAATAGCAAAATTTTATTTATCATGAATGAATTTTTTCCCCATTTGTTTCTTGTTATAGATTTCTCCCCTAGAAAAGAGCTGCTAATGACACATGAAATATATTTGCTCTTGAAGTTCCTGTGGCTCTCTCCTAGTATTTTTCTATCAATGCTATCCTTTTTCTTAAGTCAGTAATACCTAAACATTAATTACCAGATCAATTTTCAAAATAACCAGCATGACAGCCAGAATTGGGTGAATAACACAACAGAATCCAAAATGTTTTCTTACATTTTGTTGTTGTCACTCAGTAAGTTTGAACTCATGGCAACCTTATGTTTAATAGGATGAAACATTGCTAGGTCTCATGCCATCTTCCTGATTGTTGATAAGCTTAAGTCCATTGTTGTGGTTTTTGTATAGTGCCTTCCAAATTAGAGGGCTCGTCTTCCAGTGCTATATCAGACAAGATTCTGTTGTGATCCATAATGTTCTCACTGGCCAGTTTTCAGGAGTAGATTGTCAGCCTGTTCTTTCTAGTCTGTCTGCAGAAAACTGTAACCTGTCCACCATGGTGACCCTGCTGGTGTTTGAAATTCTCGTGCCTTAGCTTCCAGCATCACTACAACACACAAGCCACCACAGTACAACAAACTGATTCACCCTGACCATCACTGGGCCCAAAGCCATAGATAAAAATTACTTCGTAGGTGAATTTTTTAGTCTGGAGTTCCTTATTAGTATTCCACTTTATCCATTCACCTCTAAATCTTTTGTTTAGTGTTTCTTGACTCCCAACACTTCGTAACTTTTAGGAAATGCTCCTCTGTCAATTATTTGCTCACTGACAATACTTATACATTGAATGTAATTAAAATATTTTCGTCAGTTTATGAAATTTTAGTCATTAGCAAATAGATAAAGGAAAAGGTGGAATTTTTTTGAGGGGAGAGAGCACTGTTGTTAGGTGCCACCAAGTCACTTGCCACTCAAAGCACCCCTGTATACAACAGAACAAAACACTGCCCACTCCTGTGCTATCCTCAAAATCATTGTTATGTTTGAGCCCTTTGTTGTAGCCACTGTGTCAGTCCACCTCGCTGATGGTCTTCCTCTTTATCACTGACCCTCAACCAAGCGTGATGTCCATCTCCAGGGACTGATCTTTCCTGACAACATGTGCAAAGTATATGAGATGTAGCCTCACCATCCTTGCTTCTAAGAAGAATTCTGGTTGTGCTTCTTCTAAGACTGATTTGTTCGTTCTTTTGGCAGTCATGGTATATATTGTATATTCAGTATTTTTCACCAATACCTCAATTCAGAGACATCAATTCCTCTTCAGTCTTTCTTATTCGTTGTTCCACTTTCACATGCATAGGAGGTGATTTAAAACACTGTGGCTTGGGTCAGGCACACCTTAGTCTTCAAGGTGACATCTTTGCTTTTTAATACTTTAAAGGTGGCTTTTGCAGCATATTTGCCCAATGTAGGGCGTTGTTTGATTTCTTGACTGCTGCTTCCGTGGGTGTTATTGTGGATGCCAGTAAAAAGAAATCCTTGACAACTTCAGTTGATTCTCTGTTTGTCATGATATTGCTTATTGGCCTAGTTTATGAGGATTTTTGTTTTCTTTATGTTGAGATATAATCCATACTGAAGGCTGTGATCTTTGATCTTCATCGGCAAGTGCTTCAAGTCCTCTTCATTTACAGCAAGCAAGGCTATGTCATCTGCATATCGCAGATTATTGAGTTTTCCTCCAGTCCTGATGTCCCTTCTTCATATAGTCCAGCTTCTGGTATTATTTGTTCAGCATACAGATTGAATAGGTATGGTGAAAGGATACATCCCTGATGCACACCTTTCCTGATTTTAAACCACTCAGTATCCCCTTGTTCTGTCCGAACAACTGCCTCTTGATCTAGGTACAGGTTCCTCATGAGCACAAATAAGTGTTCTGGAATTCCTGTTCTTTGCGATGTTACCCATAATTTGTTATGATCCACACAGTCAAATGCCTTTGCATAGTCAATAAAACACAGGTAAACATCCTTCTGGTATTCTCTGCTTTCCACCAGGACCCATCTGACATCAGCAATGATATCCCTGGTTCCACGTCCTCTTCTGAATCCGGCTTGAGTTTCTGGCAGTTCTCTGTGGATATACTGTTGCAACCACTTTTGAATGATCTTCTGCAAAATTTTGCTTGTGTGTGATATTAATAATATTGTTTCATAATTTCTACATTTGATTGGATCACCTTTCTTGAGAATAGGCATAAATGTGGATCTCTTCCAGTCAGTTGGCCAGGAAGCTGTCTTCCAAACTTCTTGGCATTGACGAGTGAGCACTTGCAGTGCTGCATCTGTTTGTTGAAACATCTCAATTGATATTCCGTTAATGCCTGGAGGCTGGTTTTCGGCAGTGCCTTCAGTGCAGCTTAGACCTCTTCCTTTAGTATCATTGGTTCCTTTTCATGTGCTACCTCCAGACATGGTTGAACATCGACCAGTTCTTTTTGGCATTGCAACTCTGTATATTCCTTCCATCTTCTTTTGATGCTTCCTGTGCCATTTAGTATTTTCTCTGTAGAATCCTTCAGTATTGCAACTCAAGGCTTGAATTTTTCCTTCAGTTCTTTCAGCTTGAGAAATGCAAAATGTGTCTTCCCTTTTGATTTTCAAATTCCAGACCTTTGCACATTATTATAATACTGTGTCTTCCCGAGCTGCCCTTTGAAATCTTCTGTTCAGCTCTTTTACTGCATCGTTTCTTCCACTTGTTTTAACTACTTGACTTTCGAGAGCAAGTTTCAGAGTCTATTCTGACATCCATTTTGGTCCTTCCTTTCTTTCCTGTCTTTTTAATGACCTTTTGCTTTTTCCATGGATGATGTTCTTGATGTCATTCCACAACAGCATCACAGCCACACGCAAGCCCCCAAAGTATGATGTGTGGGGGAGAGGGAGTGTAGTGGCCCTTTTTTCTGGAATTTCTGAAGGTGGACCTTCGCTAAGATCATGATTAACTTCTCTGAAATAGCTGTGTGAATTAGAAAAAAGCAACTTGTGCCTTGCAGGCACAGGGTTTGGCAAGCAGAAGGCACTCTTCCTTCTGACTTGAGCCCCAAGCTAGGGCTCAGGACTCAGAAGACAATACAGGTTGAAGATCTGATCCTATTTTTCCTTCCTTCCACTGGTTTCATGTGCACTATATTTATGCAGTGTACAACATATAACAACTTTGTGAGGTTCAGTTACATAGCATTTGACTGATGTGTGTGTGTGAAAATGTATCTTTGTCACCTATACCACTTGTGGCTAAGCTGATTCTGACTCACGGAGACCCCATTTGTGTCAGAATAGAACTGTACTATTTAGGGTTTTCAGTTGCTGATAATTTTGGAAGTAGATCATCTGGCCTTTTTTCTGAGGTGTCTTTAGGTGAACTTCAACCTCAACATTTCAGTTAGCAGCCGAGCATGTTAACTGCTTATACCACCCAAGGTGTCTCTTTCTTCCTTTACATATATATATATATATATATATATATATATATATATATATATATATATATATATATATATATATAACTCACTTTCTCTGTGCATGACAGTATGCTGTGTTTTGAAGACAGAAGTAAATAACAATGACACAGTTCCTGCCATTTATTGGTGTTTTACCCTGGAGAGGGAGAGAGAGAGGGAGAAATACAGACATGTTACACAATCATGTGAAAGACAGGAAAAGCAAAGGATATTCTAGGAGGTCATAGGAGAAGAATCTTGTCCAGGCTTTGGAGCTTTGGGGGTAGTTTGCAGAGGTCGTACGGTTTCAGTGACTTGAGATTTAAATGCGAGTTAGCCACTGAAAGGTGGAAGTGTGTGGTATGATCTTTTGGAAAACCTGAAGATGAGACTGTGTAGTGTGTCTGCCAAACTAGGCAAAATTCAGCATGATGAGAGCTTATAATTTAGAGAGGAGAAATAGTAGGAGATGAGACTTCAGAGGTAAATAATATACCACAATAACAGGTATTGATGAAATGTAATTTCACCATCTTTTACTCTCTTTCTTTTAAAGTCAGTAATCACACTAGAATTTTGTTGTATTACTGCCCTTGGGTCTGTACCATTGGAAGGCATAATGAAGTTGTTCTCATTCTTTGGGAAATTAGGATGCTTGTCCTGAGATCAAGGTGAGCCCTTGTTAGAGCATTGCAGTTCTGTCAAGGCCCGGAGTGTATCATGATAAAGATTGACTTTAGCTTATGCATCTCCTGTTTTTTTTTTTTCCCTCAGTATTTTCTTTCATTCTTGGTTTCTCTTCACTCTGGGTATGGGAAAGAATAAGAATCATTTCTTAAACTGATATTATTATTCTAAAAGTCCAATTAAACCCGAAGGCTTTATTTTTCATTTGAAACAATTAGGAGTCTGTGAAATGAAGCAATATTTTCTTTTATATGAATAAAAGCACTTTTTTTTCCTCTACCAAATCTGTTCTTATATAGAGAGAACCCAGTGACAGTATGTAATTCTTCTGCTAAGTACAGAGGGGTTGTTTACGTCGTAATAATTAAAATATTTCCTATATGTTTTCTATATGCTATTGGATATTAATGGCTCTGACATTATGGCTCCTAATAATAAATGTAATGTCTCCCTCTCTCAGGCATATTGCTTGTGCTTTTATCTCTTGGAGACAAATTAGTAAATTAAATATATTTAAATTATTTAAACTATAATATTTTGCTAAAACCAGGACAGAGTATCACTTTGCTTTTAGGAAGCAAGGCATTTACAAGCTATCCCTCGATTACGAATGAGTTCCATTCCTAAACCTGTCCTTAAGGTGAGTTTGTACATAACATTAGGACAGTTAGGTATAGCTTGTATCTGACATCAAGTAGTTAAATGTTTGTCTTAAAAAAAAAAAAAAAACCAAACCCACTGCCATCAAGTCGATTGCGACTCATAGCGACCCTATAGGACGGAGTAGAACTGCCCCACAGTTTCCAAGGAGTGCCTGGCGGATTCGAACTGCCGAACTCTTGGTTAGCAGCTGTAGCACTGAACCACTACGCCACCAGGGTGTTTGTCTTAGTATAGAGTGTATAGTGTGCCTTTCTATGGGTTTTTTCTATGCATAAAAAACATTAAACACTTCCAGATACACTAAAACGTCTTTAACATAATAACACAGTAATAATAATGTTTTGATGTGTGTCACAAAGTAGTGGCTTATTACAAAGCGTCGTTGTATGTTCCTCGAATTTTTAACAGAATAGGCTTTACGCGGGGTTTGCTTTGTAAGTAAGGATTGTACACAAATCAGATGTTTGTAAGCCAGAGACTGCCCGTGGTTCCATACCTCTCTTATCCCACAGCTTGTAAATGTCTGTTTTTTACAGTGCAGGAAAACAGACGATAATGGACCTCGAGAATGTGGAGTGAATCATATGCTGCCTAAAACAGTATTTCAGAGTAATTTTATTTCAGAAACTGCTTTATAAGGATCTACTCTGCTGTTTTCCTCCTGTAAGTTACCACTTGAGAACATTTTTTTTATTTACACAAGCACAAGTTTACTTTTTATTCTTTCAGCTCTGTCTTTCTTAGCAGTATCCCTGGTGATGCTCTCACCTGTGGAGTAACAAAGCCAAGCGGACTATCTCTTCATTTTTCCTCGTGGCTTCTCGTCTTGGTTTGGAGCCTGACCTTATACTTTGAGGCGAATATTAAGGACCTATACCGAAATTCTGAGGAGGTACTTTCTCCACTTTTGTTTTAGGCACTCCTCTTTCCTTCTTTGGACATTTGAAACATTGCCTTTTCTAGGTTTGTTTATTTTTTTAATGTAAAAATATATATAACAATACAGTTACCGTTTCAACCTTTTTTCACCTGTACAATTTCCTGACATTATTTACATTCATCATGTTGTTCAAGCATCACCACCATTTATTTAAAAAAAAGTCCACCACCCTTAACAGAAACTCGGCAACCCCTAAGCCATGACTCTTCCTTTCCCCTCTCTCACTCCTCCAGTTTTTCTCTTTTATTTGACCATTCTTCCTGTGATTAAGAAAATTATGCCTAGGCATATTTACACAGCAGCAATTTTTTTCCCTCCAAAATTCAGCAGTGATTCCTTTATAGCAAATTACACTCCTCCTATTTGTTTCAGTGGTTAAGAGCTCAGCTGCTAACCAGAAGGTCGGCATTTGTAAGCCACCAGCTGCTCCTTGGAAACCCTTCAGGGCAGTTCTACTCTGTCCTGTAGGGACATATGAGTCGGAATCACCTGGATGGCAAATGGTTTTATTTATTTCCACTTATATACCTATTAGCTCCAAGATTTTTGAAAGAAGTCAGGGGGCCAAGGGGTTTTTTAGGTGGAGTATTTAAGAATAAAATGGTTGTAATTTAGATAGTAATTAGCCTTAGATATTAAAGGACGGGAGAGAATAAACTTATTCACACAGGTTAGCAGAATCATACAACTGTTTTCTAGTGTTTTGGATATACTATTTATTGTTCTGCAGGATTTTATCTTAAAAATCAGTGGAGAGATACTCAGGTTGCACATGCGTGAACTCATTTAGTTTATTGCAAGATAGTCAGGGCAAAGTGCACACGTAAGCCCTCACGACATTGATTTAGGGTTGGAGAATCAGAACTAACAATCACAATTACGATGTTTATTCAACAGTTAGAGTCCAGATCTTTAGACTTCTGGCTTTTACCTTTAATGTGAAGTCCTGGGAGGAAGGCTTGACCACGGCTGGAACTCAGCGGAAGTCCCTTGTAGCTAGAATCTGAGATCAGCGATGGTAGGTAGTCTCAGCAGGCTCTCAGAGTTTGTCTCTGCTTTCTCTCAATGAATGAGCAGAAATTTAGGGTTTGTATGTTTTTGTCACCTTAGCTCCACACGATAAGGGCCAGTGTGACGTCAAAGGCTAGTGTCTTCTGTAATTAGAAATTAGCTTCATGATGCAGTTTTTCTTCAAGGTTTGAGATCAGGGAGGTTGTTTACACTCATGTCTCGAGACTAGTTTACAAAGATTATCTATGTTACGTCTTCTTTTATCTCAACATGTCAGGTCAAAGTGAACTTAAAGGTTGTTTACCACATTCTTCACATATTTCTATGTTTCTGTGTCTAAATTCAGAAATTTTCTAAATAACTTTCTTATGACTTACAGGTTTCTGATGACTTACACAAAGGTAGACATATTTGTATTTCTAAGTTCATATTATGAGTGTTTATAGATATGTATTTTGAAAGCATAATAGATACATATCTTATGTGATTTCAGGTCATTATAAACATACAGAACATCCATAGATGCTATATTACCAAAAAAGTATATAGATATACTCTGGTAATAGGAACGACACCAAGAAAAATATATTTGATATTCTGATTTCACTTCTTCTTTCTTGACAACTTATAAGGAAAACCAGGGAATACTTGCTACCTTCAGATAGTCGGTATTTTGACATTCAATATCGCCTTGAAGTCTTGGGGTCTGCAATCTTTTTCTAAAAAAGGCCACACATGGGTCTAGGTCTCATGTTATTCTTTGTTACTTGATTATTTTGACTATCCTTTAAAAATGTAAAATTGTGCACCTGAGAGACTCAGGGTTATCGCCAATGATCTCTACCTCCTAATGTTGCCACCCTTGTATAATTACCTCCCTTGAATGTGGGCAAGACCTGTGACTGTCTTCTAACTAAAAGAACATGGCAAAAGTGACAGCATATCACACCCAGGATTACTATAACTATACTATAACTATACTATCCCATAACTCCCATATTATATAACATCTCACTAAGTCTTCTTGCGCTCCTGCTGGCCTTAAAGAAACAAGTGGCCATGCTGTGAATATCCGGTGGAGAAGGTTACATGGCAGGGAACTATTGGCAGCTTATAGTTGCTCAGGGCAACCTCTAGCCAATAAGCAATAAGAAGGTGGAACTTTCGGTTCTACAGCAACAAGGAAATAAATTCTTCCAGCAGCTTGAGTGCACTTAGAAGTGGATTCTCCCCATGCGTGGATCGACCAGTAAGCAAGGTATGCACCAAATTACGTGTGTTTACTTACTAATCTGTAGGGCACGATTTCACATGGAATTAGAACCATAGGTCTAGGGGTTAGGAATTACAACACATATTTTGAGGGGGCACAATTTAGTCTATAACAAGTTTATTAGAATATTCTTTAAATATCTCATGAAAATGTAAGTGGACACTTTTTCCTGAGCAGTGTTGTTGGCTAGGGGCGCTCAAGTCAGTTCTGACTAATAGTAACCCCATGTATAATTGGACAAAACACTGCCCGGTCCTGCACCATCCTCACAATTGTTGCTATGCTCGAGCCCATTGTTGCAGCCACTGTGTCAGTCCATCTCACTGAGGGTCTTTCTCTTTTTTGCTGATCCTCTATTTTAGCAAGCACAATGCCCTTTGCAGGGACTGATCCCTCCTGATAACGTGTCCAAAGTGTGTGAGACAAAGTCTCACTGTCCTTGCTGCTAAGGAATATCCTGGCTGCACTTCTTCTAAAACAGATTTTTTCGTTCTTTTGGCAGTCCATGGTATATTCAGTATTCTTCGTCGGCACCACAAGTCAAAGGCATCTATTCTTCTTTGGTCTTCCTTATTCATTGTCCAGCTTTCACATGCATGTGAGGCCGCTGAAAACATCATGGCTTGGGTCAGGTGCACCCTAGTCTTCAAGGTTACATTTTACATTTTACCACTTTAAAGAGGTCTTTTGCAGCAGATTTGCCTGATGCAGTTTGCCATTTGATTTCTTGACTGCCGGTTCCTTGGGTGTTGATAGTGCATCTAAGTAAAACAAAATCCTTGAGAATTTCAATCTTTTCTCTGTTTATCATGATGTTGCTGATTGGTCTAGTTGTGAGGATTTTTGTTTTTCTTTATGTTGAGGTGCGATCCATACTGAAGGCTGTGGTCTTTGATCTTCATTAGTAAGTGCTTCAAGTCCTCTTCACTTTCAGCAAGCAAGGTTGTGTCATCTGCATAACACAGGCTGTTAATGAGTTTTCCTTCAATCCTGATGTGGCATTCTTCTTCATATAGTCCAGCTTCTCAGATTATTTGCTCAGCATAGAGATTGAATAAGCATAGTGAAAGGATACAAGCCCGATGTACACCTTTCCTGACTTTAAACCACGCAGTGTCCCCTAGCCGGAAATTCAGTCCGAATTCAGAAGAAGGTGTGTAACGAAGGATATCGTTGCTGATGTCAGATGGATCCTGGCTGAAAGCAGAAAAAACCAGAAAGATGTCTACCTGTATTTTTTTGATTAAGCAAAGGTATTCGACTGTGTGGATAATAACGAATTATGGCTAACGTCGTGAAGGATGGGCATTCCAGAACATTTACTTGTGCTCATGAGGAACTTGTACATAGATCAAGAGGCAGTTGTTGCAACAGAACAAGGGGATACTGTGGGTTTTCCTGGGTGGGTATTCTAAATCCAAAGTGTAAAATGCATCATATTCTAAGAAACTTACTTGTTAGGCTACTGATGCTCAGTTACTTTAATCACATGCATGCCTTATTTTGGCAGAAAATTTCCTATCTTTAGCTGGGGTCTTCCTTTTTAAATCTGACATAAGATAAAGATGTTAGCAAGTCCTTAAAAACAATGTGAGTTATTTAGCTAATATAAACAGAAGAAACATTCTTTTTGAAAATATTTTCAGTCATAAGCATTGCATGATTTTGCAGTAGATCTAATTTACATACTGACCTATTGGCTCATGTCATCCTCCATTATAAAAAATAGCCGTACATATTTTGAAATTGCAGATCACACACACAAAGCATATCCATTGAACTTTAGTTCTTTGTTGATAGAATCTTACCTGCTAGTAATAAAAGTAGTACTTGCAATAAAAGACAGATTGAGTTTAATTAAGACATACATTGCAGCGAGAATGTGGCAAGATTGTCGGCAGAATATACATGTGTAGCAGGAGGTGGGGGTGAGGGTACAGGGAGCAACCTGTGGGAGCTACAGCAGTTTTTCCAAAGAAGCTTTGGAAATATGGAGCATGGGAGAACATTCATAGAATGGGCAGGGGGACAACTGCAGGATTAGTAAGAGGACGAACCATTGGGTGCGTTTGAAACCCACAGAGGGTGTGTCAGCAGTGTGGGTGGTGGTGGACCAGGCAGAAGAGCTTCTGGGATTGTAGCTTCAGAGAACCAGTGAAGCTGCATCTCTCAAAGAGGAATGGCCAGTGACCAGGCTCTGACACTGCCTGATTCCAGGGTGCATGCACTCCCCTCTCCGTACCTGAGAAACCCTGGAGGTAGTAACAGAGTGGGACACCTTTGAAGGGAGATGCAGCTGAGCCATTGGGCAGCTATTAGCTTAGGCAGATAAAACCTAAGCCAGTATGTATTAGCTCTGATTTGAATGTGACTCTTGTTGTACTCATTAGTTTGTAGATAGTTGGGGGCACTCTGAATACACATGAATTGCTTTCATTATTTCTTTAAAAACATATTTTTTAATGAAAGCATTCACTTCAAGCCTGACTTCACTGAGAAAGTCTTGTCCACTTTATCTTTGGTCTTTGCTAGTTGTATTCTGTGTCTTTGCCCCTAAGGGATTTTTGAGCTTTAAGGGACGGGCATAGGGAATTTATTGCTTAATTAGCACTGTGTCTGGCACACTATGGGGGTCATAAATGAAGGGGTATGAAATGCATGTATGAAAGAATAAATAAATGAAAGAAATCTACTTCCTGGATCAGCACTTTCTCTAGATGATGGTGAAGTTGGGCTTTTACTAAGTGGAAAATTTTAGAAATACACACTCACAGTCTCTTCCCAAAGGACCAAAGAGCCCATGGCAACAGTGCTGGTGAATCAGCCTGTGGGAAGGTCCACACAAATTTGCAACTGAAAGCACTTCTTCGTCTCCTGAGACTGGTAAATAAAGATGCTTGGGATCCATGGGTTAAGCCACTGGCTGTTGGAAGACAAAAGCATTATCCTTTAAAATGACCCAAGGAGCATTAATAAATGACACTTCTAAGCATAAAATGAGGTTTTTTGTTTTTACTTGTCTAGAAAAATTCACGTCGCTTCAGAGAAAGGAAATATTTCTTTAAGTCTTGCAAGCAAAATTTGAATTAATGATGCGGCCAACATTTGTATAACAAAAGACATCATTGCTATTTCTTAATATTTCCCAACGATTTCTAATAAACATGATTTAGTGTTCGTGTTTTAGAAAGATAATTTTACACAGTCTAGTGACTGCATCCAAGGCGATAGCGGTATAATCCGATGCAGTGCGAGAGGGTTTTTCACAGAATGTGGTGACAAAGTCCTTTATACAGGTCTGCCCACTGCCCTCAAGAGGTTCGGCATTTGGACTCTTTTAAGAATGCCTAAAATGATTTCCTGACTTGAAGGAATATCCTGGTTAATGGTAACTTAAATTTGTAAAGGGATTTATGATTTCAAAAACAAGTCAATGAGTGTTGGGGGTTGAATTGTGTCCTCCCAGCACATGTTCAGTTCTAACCCTTGGTGCTGGTGGATGTGATTTTATTGGGAAATGGGGTCTTTGCAGATGGATCAAGTTAAAATAAGGCTATACTGGATAAGGGTGGGCCCTAATGCAATAACTGATGTCCTTAGAAAATGAGGGAAATTTCAAGACAGCCACACAGGGAGAGCATAATAGGATGAGGGAAGCCAAGACTGGAATGTTGTCTCCACGGCTAAAGAATGCCAAGATTGCAGACAACCCCCAGAATCTAGGAAGAGGCGTGGAATGGAATGTCCGTTTCCTGGAACTGTCAGAGGATGGCACAGCCCTGCTGATGCATTGATTTTGACTTGTAGCCTTGAAAAACGTGAGATAATCTCTGTTATTTTAAGCCACCTAGTTTGTGGTGGTTGGTTATCACAGTCCTAGGAAACTATTACAATAAGCTTTACTTTGTGTAATCTTCATGACTCTATAAAAGAGCTAGGAATAATTAAAAAAAAAAAAAGGAATAATTACCACCTTTAAAAAGATGAGAAAACTAAAATTCAGAGAAGAGAGATGTTTTGCTCCAATGCACTTAACTTCTTAGAGTTCTGGGACAAAAATCTAAGCCTCTTTATCACTATACGGTGGTCTGTCTCTGAAATAAAAACTTCTCAAAATGTGTCTTCTCCCAAAGACGACTTTTCTCCCCGTAATCTGTCATCGTGGAGAATTTCCAACTTGCAGAAAGGAAGTTGCACAGTCCAGGCTCATGGTGTCAGAAATTTAATCTTTGTATTTAATTTTTTCAGCTTCTCTTATTCAAAATTATACATAAATCGAATCAATGGAATTTCAGGCTATAACATTCCTGCCGTAGCGTCAGGTTAAAATACATGCTTATTGTTCAGTGGATGGATTGGATGAAGGAAACGTTCATTGTTTTTACTTCTTTTGTGTTTCTGTCTGGCCTTGATGAGAATGAAAAAAATCATATAAAAATATACTTAGGCCAGAGCTATAAATTTTTCACCAGTTTGATTCAGCATGTTGCATAGTAAGAAATTATTTATTTGAATCTCAGATAGGAAAGTATTCAGTCAGAGTCTCAGAAATGTCAAGTAGAATTTTAGTGTAACGAAATAAAATGGTATTTGGCTAGAGGACATAGGATTTCCTAAGCCCTGTCCCAAAGCACTACCACCTCTTCATGGGCTTTGGAGGGAAATAAACATAATGATCAGCAGAAAGGAAATGAAAGCACCACCTCATTGTTGCTTGGATCAGTGTGCAACCAATGCAGCAATCTTTGGGAAACTGAGCAAGGACATGTGACTTAGGATCACAGCCCCTGCATAGCCTCACCTGACATTTAAGCTCTGCACCTCAATATTGGTATAAGCTACTTGAAATTCAAATCACATGAACTTTCTCCTGTTTTAAAATTCCAAAAAAAAAAAAAAAGATCTAAAATAAAGTCATCTCAAATAAATTATAAAAAAATAAATAAATTATAGTCTCCTAAAAATTTAATTCTCAGATCTACTGCTGAATCGAGAATAACTCTCTGTTTATGGTTATTTCTGAAGAGGACGGTTGCACGATTCTCTTCTGTATTGACGCCTGTGTAGGAATAATTCTTACGGAAAAAATTGGGCATTCAGCCACATGTGTTTCATCAGCTCACCAGTTTTAATTCCCTCTCAAGAGGTGTGTGGAGATGTTTAGAATAACACAGTGCAGCAGGACACAACACTACAAACTCTCCTTTCTGATGTTGGCATATCAGGTGTGTGTGAACATCCCAGGCAGTCTGGGTCATTTGCCACCAGCTTGTGATAATACGGGACCACCTCGCTGGGGTTCTTCAGCAGCAGTCCAATGTGTTGGGAACTCAAGGCTCTGTCAAAGTGACTGCTCTGTGTGGGCTGGGCTAAATTTTCTAATTCCCTGGGACTTTTGGGTATCAACCTTTGCCTTTTCACCAAAGGAAAGATGCTGTACAATCAACCTGTACAGTTAAGGACTTTTAAGCTTAAATTATTCTCACTGGTACCAGTGTCAAACAGCAAACAGAATGCCACCTGCTGTTGCATCATCTGTAAAGAGACACACACACACACACACATAAAATCTCAGGACCCTTGAATATTTAATTTCTGACCTATACACAAATGAAGTGATCAATAGAATCTGTATATGAATATTAGGACTGCTAAAGAGATTCTAAAATATATAGTATGTGTAGCTTTCTCAGGTCCATTGTCAGGGGTAAATTGGCCCTTTAAAAGTGATATCTATTCAATCCTTTATCATGTCCAAAGTTAGAATAATATAGCTGTAAGTATTCCTCTTTCAACAAAGAATTTATAAGAAAAAATGAGGCCATGTAAGACCACCGTAGCCCCAGGTGTACCTTCACGGGAAACAGGGAACTTCTCCAATGCCTCTGCAGCACATCAGCCAAGTTCCAGTGCCCTTACCTGAGTGGGCCTATTTCAACTGAGAACTGCCTTGCTCTCATCAATAACAGTATTGGGAAATAATTATATTATATGTATTAGTATATCAGGCACTCTGCTGCTAAACAAAGAGCTGGTGGTTTGAACCCATCCAGTGGCTCTGCAGGACAAAGACCTGGGAATCTGCTTCCGTAAAGATTACAGCCAAGAGAACCCTGTGGGGCAGTTCTGCTGTGTCACACGGGGCCACTCTGAGTTGTGATCAACTTGACAGCACCCAATAGCAATTATATTAAAAAAAAAATTAATATAATAAAAAAATTATATTACCTAGGAAATTATATTACCTAGGAAAAAATAGGAGAGAACAGGGAAACACTGCCATGCTGCAAATTTGTACCAGTTGTTCAGAGTTCCTTGAGCTGTTAATTGAAGCTCAACAAGATGATACCAGTTGTGAGATTATGCCTCTAATATACTTAGGGGAGAAATTTAGATTTTTTTTAAAAAAAGATGATGTTAAAATACACCTCTTAAAGTGAACTTTAGAAGTATTCAGTGGCGGGTGCTCTATCTTTGGCAGATTTTTGTTCCCACCTAAGAGAGAAGATATGCTCATTTTACCTTTAAAAGCTTAAAAACCACTCTTCTAGAGTGATTCGATATGCAGCCAGACGGAAGAACCGTTGATCGATCTAGACGGCCGTGAGGTAGGGGCCACTTTGCACATCTTTAACAAGAAACTCTTCAAGGAATTTGTATAGTTTTTCATCTCCCATAGTCATAATCTCTTGCTCTGTTCTAGGAGGTTGGTGGTCACTAATATGTCCTCTGTCATGTATTACATCCCTAAACCACCCTAACTTTAGCTTTTAAGTTCCCCCAGCCTTGACTAATTTGAAACCCAAAAACAGGAACAGAAATAAACCTTTTCCCATCATTTCTTGTTGTGGTTACATGTGCTTCCAGTGTGTCAGGTTTCTCCCAACTTTCACATCTGTCATCTTTCTAACAGGTAGGTTTGATACTATTTGCTCTATCAGTGTAATTTGTTTTTCATTTTTTTTGTACTTTTCAGACTCAAGGTTTTGTTTTTCTGATGTACTCCTTTACAGTGTTTCTCAAGAACAGTGGATCTCCAGCTTCCATATGCGTCGGAGTCACTTGGAGAACCTTTTAAGCACAGATTTATGGTCTCTACTCAGTTTCTGACTCAGTAGGTCTGGGGTGAAACCTAAGAACTTTCATTTCTTACAGATACCAAAGTAAAGCTGTTGCTGCTAATGCAGGGACCATACTTTGAGAACTGGTGCCCTCAAAGTCAAGTAAAGGGTCACCTGTGGGAGGTAGATAACCCTCTGTGAAGTAAATGAGCCCTAGTGGTACAGTGGTTGAACGCTTGGCTGCTAACTGAAGAGCCAGCAGTTGGAATCCAACAGCCTTTCCACAGGAGAAAGATGTGGCCATCTGCTTCCATAAAGATCACAGCCTGGGAAATCCTGTGGGCAATCCTACTCTGTCCTACAGGGTCCCTGTGAGTCAGAACTGACTCTGTGGCAGTGGGTTTAGTTTTGGTTTGTTTCTTAAATTTATCAACCAGCCTTCACTTTTACTAAAGTAAAAAAAGATGTCATTTTGTATTAACATTTTCTCAAATTATGTCTTTATTATTCTATTTCATATAGTGCTTCTTTTTTAAAATGTGAGAAAACTGATGTTAAATTTTGCCTTATACCTCAAGCTCTGCTGTATCGGGATACTGTTTTCCTGAGACATTAAAGAATAACAATTCTTAAGTTTCTTTGTTTTATTAAATGCCACATTTATTTGCTTTAGAAATTTTATTCCTCATCAAAATAACTCAGCCATGAATAAAAAATTTATAATCCAAAAGCACAAAGATTAAAAATGTTAGAATTTCAAGTTGATGGCTGTTGTGGTTGCCTAATTCTTTGTACTGTACTAGATATTTTGCATAGTCTTTATGTCACGTTTTTACATTGGCAATCAATCATTTTATGATTTACTTCACTTTCAAATTAAGAAAAAATTAGAGCAGATTGATCAAATTACTTTCTAGAGGTTATACTCGTTCTTCCAATTTTTCTAAGCATAGACCCTTCTGAGGAGCATAAATTCCAAAACAATTTCTGAGTCCAAAAACTGTTCCATTGAAAGGTTCTGACACATTGTTAGATCGTATTTCCTAATTGAATGTAAAAATTGTAGTATGTTTCCAAAAGCCTTTGATATTAAGAAATTTCCTGGGCAAAAGTATAAAAATTCATACCTTTTGGCTCTGATGGAACTCCTTTTCTTAAAAGTTTGTAAAACAGTAGCATATATTTATATGCTACTGTTATTAGTTGCTGTTGAGACAGTTAACACTCATGGGGATCCCGTGTACGACAGAAGGAAACATTGCTTGGTCCTGTGCCATCTTCACAATCACTGCTATGTTCAAGCCCATTGTTGTGACCACTGTGTATTTTGAGTGCCTTCCAACGCAGGTGATTCATCACCCAGCACTATACTGGACAATATTCTGTTGTGATCCATGGTGTTTTCACTGACTAATATTCAGAAGCAGATTGTCAGGCCTTTTTCTCTAGTCTGCTTTAGACTGGAAGCTCCACTGAAACCTACCCAGAAGAGGTGCCTCTGTTCCTGCTGGTGTTTGAAATACCAGTGGCATAGCTTCCAGCATCATAGCAATCAGTTCTGACCCATGGAGTTGTTTCAAAGTAGAACTGTTGCTCCACGGAGTATGCGATGGCTGGTTTTTCCATAAGTAGATTGCCGGGCCTTTTTTTAAAGGCACCTCTGGGTGGACTCAAACCTCCAAACTTTGGTTACGAGTGAAGCACGTTAACTGTATCACTGAGGGACTCCATATGTGTATTTCCACAATGAATCTCATTGTTAGAGAGAGAGTAGTTTTGTAGGTCCACTGGTTTTATTTTGAGGATTTTTATAGGATTAGTTTAAGTCAATTGACTGGAAGTAGGAGATACCAATATGCTTAGGAGGTAAAAGCTTATTTAACAAAATTTTTACTGTAAGCAATCTACTAAGAAGATTGGGTCACTATGAGTCGGAACCGGCTCAATAGCACCTATCAACAAAAACTCAGAAGATTAACACATAAATATGATTAAAAACCCAAGGACATTAAGTGTTTCCACTTGGTAAGCATTCCTCAGCTACCATGAAAAAGTTCTAAAGCAATATTTGCAGCAGCAGAGAGAAAAGAATGAAGGACTTTGTTTTTTCAAAGAAAATAGCGCAGGGTGTCCTTGGGCCGCATGGTAGAGGGGAGTAGAAGAAATGTATTTTTAGACATAATAGAACTCAGTTGAGCTTGGCAAGACCCAATAAACATGACTTCAGAAAGATTGCATGGACCCAAATATTTATAAATTTACCACTTCTAAGCTTTTTTATATCGGCCCAGGGGATCCAGCGTAACTCAAGTTGGCTGTATCTGTCAAGGCTACCGAGGAAAATTTTGCTGAAGATCATTCAAAAATGACTGCAGTGGTATATTGACAGGAAACTGCCAGAAGTTCAGGCCAGTTTCAGAAGAGGACGTGGAACCAGGGATATCATTGCTGATGTCAGATGGATCCTGGCTGAAAGCAGAGAATACCAGAAGGATGTTTACCTGCGCTTTATCGACTATGTAAAGGCATTTGACTGTGTGGATCATAACATGGATAACATTGCGAAGAATGGGAACTCCAGAGCACTTAATTGTGCTCATGAGGAACCTTTACATAGATAAAGAGGCAGTTCGGAGAGAACAAGGGGATACTGATTGGTTTAAAGTCAGGAAAGGTGTGCGTCAGGGTTGTATTCTTTCACCATACCTATTCAATCTGTATGCTGAGCGAATAATCTGAGAAGCTGGACCATATGAAGAAGGATGGGGCATCAGGATTGGAGGAAGACTCATTAACAACCTGTGTTATGCAGATGACACAACATTGCTTGCTGAAAGTGAAAAGGACTTGAAGCACCTACTAATGAAGATCAAAGACCACAGCCTTCAGTATGGATTGCACCTCAACATAAAGAAAACAAAAATCCTTACAACTGGACCAACGAGCAACATCATGATAAATGGAGAAAATATTGACGTTGTCAAGGATTTCATTTTACTTGGATCCACAATCAACACCCAAGGAAGCAGCAGTCAGGAAATCAAAAGATGCATTGTAATGGATAAAAAAAAAAAAAAAAAAATTTTTATCAGTTTTTATAGACTACTTCCTGTAAGAGAGTACATGTTGCCCTGTTCTCTTACATAATTGAAAATACCTAATATTTAACTTTCAATTTCTTTAGAGTAAATTTGTTTGAAATTATACATTTATTAAAACACACTAAAGGAATTTTTTAAAGGAATGCTGAATCAAGGAATCATTGAATCTCTTACTAGAAGAGTCTCCAAAAGTCAGAGTGTCTTCTGTAACTTCACTTCCAGGTGGTCAGGCAGGCCTTGCAGGCTTCCAGGCATATGAAATTCACAATACCATGGAAGACAAGTCATTCCAGTGTTAGAAAATTCTAAAACAGCTTTTCTTGTCTTAAAATTTATCACATTTAACTTCCATTCATAAGTTTCTTCTCTGTCCTCTGGAGTGACAAAATGATGAATGATGTGTATTTCATGTGACACTCCTCCAGATAAGTATCATTTTGTTTTTTCCTGCTGGCGTTTTGTGAGAAGATGGTCATAACAAAAACATATGAAATGGAAAAGTGTTAAATTTCAAGTTGATGCTGGTAATATTTGCTTAACACTTTGCATTGTGTTAAATGCTTTACGTGGTGTTCTTACTCATGTCTCTCCTTAGTTATTATATGTTTTTTATAATCTATTTTATTTTTTGCTGTTGAGGTTATAAACAGCAGAACATAAACCAATGCAACAATTTCTGCATGTACAATTCAGTGCCATTGATTACATTCTTCAAGTTGTGCAACCATCCTCACCCTTCTTTTCCAAATTGTTCCTCCCCCATTAACATAACCTCACTGCCCCCTAAGTTTCCTATCTAGCCTTTTTAGTTGCCCTTGTCAGTTTGATCCCGCATAGATAGATCTTAAAAAAGCGCAATGCTTAAGGCAGACATTCTTTACTAGGTAAGCTAGACTATTGTCTGGTTTTAAGAAGACTTCAGGGGGTATTTTTGGTTTAAGATTTAAAGCCTATCTCAGGGCAGTAGTTTTGGGAGTTCATTCAGCCTCAGTGGCTCCAGAAATTCTGGATTCCATGGAAATTTGAACTCCTGTTCTGCGTTTTCTCTTTTAATCAGGATTCTGCCATAGAATATTTGATCAAAATGTTCAGTATGGAGGCCAGGCTCCATCTAGCTCTTCTGGTCTCATGGCAGAGAAGGCAGCTGAATTAGTCAAGTATTCCACTTCTTCCTCCTTTTCCTGATTCTCTTTCTTCCTTTGTTGCTCCAGGAGAATAGAGACTAATTGTAACTTAGATGGCCACTTGTAGGCTTTTAAGACCTTGTCACACAATGAACTAGGAGGTAAAACAGAGGCACTAGCACGATATTAGGCTGATAAACTGGAATGTCCCATGAAACCATGTCCCTAACCCTCTAAACGAAGGAACCAAAACCAGTGAGGTGTTTGGTTGTACATAAGCAGCCTCAGCAGCTGCTCTTTTTTGTTGTTGTGGTAAATCCATCTATCACACCTTCTGCCAGTTCAGTTTTTTACAGGTATGCGGCTTAATGATAGCAATTTACATGGACTGGCTGTGCGACCCTACCCCCAATCAGTGCAATTTCTTTATCACTGTGAACTGAAGCTCAGTGCTGTATGAGAGTTATCCCTCCCTTTTCCTAGTCCTGCCAGTACAGAGAACCGTTATGTGCTTGATTTTTTTCTCTAACATTGTTCCTATTACTATAGTCTAAAATGGATTGAACTGGCACTATTTTTTTCCAGTCAAGTTGTTGTTTTTAGATGCTGTCAAGCCAGTTCCGACTCATAGCGACCCTGCGTACAACAGAACAAAGCACTGCTCAGTCCTGCGCCATCCTCACAATCATTTTTATGCTTGAGCCCAATGTTGCAGCCACTGTGTTGAGCCATCTCATCAAAGGTCTTCATCTTTTTCACTGACCCTCTACCTTATCATTTCCAGCCATTACATATATTTTTTATTTCTATTGATTCCAATCAAAAGCAAGAAAAAATAATAATTTTTACCTGTAATGTGGTTTAACTGAGTTTTCCATGTTTGGTGTTTGTGCCTTTTTTTAATGGAAAAAATGGGTGTTCCATTTGCTCTTGTTATTTCATTTTATTAATTTTGTCCCATTGTTCTAATCTGGGAAACCCTGGTGGCATAGTGGTTAAGTTCTATGGCTGCTAACCAAAAGGCTGGCAGTTTGAATCCACCAGGCACTCCTTGGAAACTCTATGGGGCTGTTCTACTCTGTTCTACAGGGTCACTATGAGTCGGAATCGACTCGACAGCAGCGGGTTTTGCTTATAATCTGTTATGGTATTCATTAATGATGACTGTCATTTAAAATATTAACTATGCTTCCTGACTTTGTGCTTACTGAAAATTGGATAAATGTGCCTTGCATGTCTTAAACTGAAATTACTCACAAAAATGACAGAAGAAGCTTTGAAGAAATCTCCCAGAGAACTTTAGGAATGATCTTAATTCCAAACAACAATCTCTGGGTAGCATTGGTTGAAACACATGTAAACTGACCTAAATATATTATTATTGAGCCTAAATGGAAAAAAAAAAAAAAAAAGTAAACTTACCATTATAAAACTATATCAAAATTCTGTATCTAAAATTCTTAGAATTATGTGACTTGAAGTAATGTGATTTGAACTTTTCCTCTGAATGGACTCCATTGAGAGTTTGGGAGTGGAAGTCACAATCCCAGTTCTGCTGCCTCCATGAACCACAAATACAACATTTCTAGCTCAATACTCATCACAGGACAAATAGCAGATATTTAGTGGGAAAAGCTACTTCCTTACCTTGTATTTGGCATGTACAGGCATTTTGTCTAGTAGGATGAAATAAAGTGGACAAGACTCTTCTGTTGAAAAAAGAAAACAACCAAGGACCTATCTGGATATGATTGGTAGGGAAAACACACTGTAAAGTAGATTAATTAGACTGTGTCTAAGTAGATTAATTAGACTTATGGTAGAAGAAATATTCCATCATAAAGCCCTGCATGGTGTTTTAGGGGTGAACATATTACCTATGTAAATAAATATGGGATTTTCTTTCTCAAGGGGACTTCTAAAAAGGATCCTCTTAATTTCAGCTAGCATGGAAGAAATATGAGCTGGTGATTTGAGTCCCAGATACCAAGTGAAGTGCACTTACAGCATTCATTCATGCTATCTGATACGTGAATACAAATTGAGTTAAAACAGCTTTGGGTGCCAGAAGGTGCTGTGTAAAGAAACCCAGTGCCGTTGAGTTGACTTCGACTCATAGCGACCCTATAGGACAGAGTAGAACTGCCCCAGAGAGTATCCAAGGAGTGCCTGGCAGATTCGAACTGCCATCCTTTTGGTTAGCAGCCGTGGCACTTAACCACTATGCCACCAGGGTTTCCGACTATGTAGCATACCAAAAAACCAAAAAACGCATTGCTGTTGAGTCAATTCTGATTCCTAGTGATCCTATAGGACAGAGTAGAACTGCCGTATAGGGTTTCCAGGGATCTCCTGTTGGATTCAAACAGCTGGCCTTTTCATTAGCAGCCGTAGCTCTTAACCACTACACCGCTGGGGTTTCCATATAGCATATAAGAATAGTGGAAATCCAACTGTTCTTCTTTATACGAGAAACAGGATTAGAGCGAAATTACACACATGCACACACATTGCCATCCCTCGTACGTGGTGATTTTTTGTCTAGTCAATCAACAGGAAAATTTGGAATCCCTTATTTGAGAAGGGTTACTAAGAGTGGAATTATATAGCAATCTTTTTTGTTTCTGAGGCAGAATTTTTTTTTTTTTTTTTACCGTGCTGTTTTCCTATTTATTTGAAGCATTGCTGGTTGGATCATTTCTTAAAACCAGTAATTGTATTTTGAGGACACACTGAAGTATAAATAACAGCAATATGGCAACAAGAGTTCAATAGCCTCGAGCCCATAAAAAAAAAGATACTATCTTAAAATTATTTAGAAGGTGGTACATAGTCCTTTATGGCCAGGGGAAAAGGTCAATTTTGTGCTGTACTGAATAAAGTTGGGCTGTCAGAACTCAGCATTTACATCTAAAGGCTCTGTGGCTGCCGAAACCACCTTAGCTATTCTCCAGATGCGTGTGTCTGATCTGTGTGTATGTGTAAAACTAGAGGATGCTGGACAAAGAAAGTCAAGTCTACTCATTTGCTTTCAAACCTAATTTTGTTGAGAAAAAGTGAGGTCAACTTTGCATGGAAACAATTAGAATAGGTTCCAAGCAAATTTGAAGCCCAAGCTGAAGAGGTGTAATGTAGCCATCAGCCATAGCAATCAATGGCCTCGCAGAAGACACACTGGTAGGTTATGCTGAACCGTGGCTTGTCGTAATCACTAGATTCTGTGAAGACACAAATCTGCCTGCTGCCTGGGCGTTGTGATCCCTGAACCAAAGGACTGACTTCTGATTAAAACAACATCAGCAATCTCTAAAATTGGCTGTGGGTTGTGTGTAAAAATAAAACTCTGGATCTGAGCCTAGGTTTATGAAAAATCGGGTGGCTTCTGGAAATAAAATAGTAGGAAGCTGAAAATTAGGTTTGAAAGGAAAGGAAATGACTTGCCTTTCTGTTGTCCACTATCCCCTAGTTTTACAGGTGTATAGACCAGACACACGCATATGGAGAAGAGCCAAGTTTGCTGTCATAGCCACAGAGCCTTTAAATATGAAGAATGGCAAAACCTAGAAGGATGTCTTACTCATCTAGTGCTGCTATAACAGACATACTACAAGTGGATGGCTTAAACAAGCAGAAATTTATTCTTTTGCAGTTTAGGAGGCTAGAAGTCTGAATGTTGGGTGCCAGCTCCTGGGGAATGGTTTCTCTCACTGTTGGCTCTGGAGAAAGGTCCTTGTCATCAGTCTTCTCCTGGCCTAGAAGCTTCTCAGTGCAGGGACCCTGGGTTCAAAGGGCACACTCCACTCCCAGCTCTTCTTTCTTGGTGGTATGAGGTCCTTCTCTGCTCCATTCTCTCTTTTACATCTCAAAATAAACTGACTCAAGATACAACCTAATCCTGTAGACTTAGTCCTGACTCATTGAGATAACTGTCTCTAATTCTGCCTTATTAACATTATAAAGGTTAGGATTTACAGTCCGTAGGATAATCACATCAGATCACAAAATGGTGGACAACCACACAATACTGGGAATCATAGCCTAGAAAAGTTGACACCTGTTTTTTGGAGACACAGTTCAATCTACGACAGATGTCTCAGTTGTCAATTGCAGTAAGTGTTAAATGATTTGAAGAAAAGACTTATTTTAGGGCTAATTGTATAGGATGCACAATGAGATGGTTACTTCCTCTATTTACGATGTGTGAAGCTTTCCTAGATTGTTGTTTTACCTGATGGGGTTTCCTTGCTTGTTTTACTGAAAAAAAGAGTGGAGATGTGTTGACTGGTTTAAGAGAGAAAATTTGTAAGAGTTAGAACTGTAAGAAGAGAAGGAAAGAGGGAGACAGATGGGTAAGAAAGATGGGAAGAGAAGTGGGAAGAAAGGCAAAGATTAGACAAGGAGGGAAAGAGGGGGGAAGGCAGAAAGAGGAAGGAAGCTGGAAGGGAGGGAGAGGGAGTGAGGGAGGACGGGGGAGTGAATGAATAGGCCAGGGAGGAGGAGGAGAGGACGGGGCAAAGGGGAGAGAGGGAAATAATAGGATGAGGAGAACAGCTCCCCTTTTTCCTCCAGTCTCAGAACTTTGGCATCAGGGTAGCAGTTTTGAGACTGGCAGTGGGACTCAGAAGGCCTGGGCTTAAATCACAGTTCAAATGCTGACCAGTAGTGTGGCTGTGGAAGGCACATAACTTTGTAAACTTCAGACTCAGTATCTGTAGAGTAGCAGGATAATAGGAATCCCTGGGTGGCACAAATACTTAAGCACTTGACTACCAAAGGAAAGGTTGAGGTTTGAATCTACCCAGAGACACCTAGGAAAAAAGGTCTGGCAATCTGCTTCTGAAAGGTCACAACCTTGAAAAACCTATGGAGTGGTTCTACTCTGTACCCTTGAGGTTGCCATGATTTGAAATTTACTCCGTGATAACTCGTTTGGTTTTTATTTATTAGGATATATATGTCTCTATCTAGGTCTGTGTATCTACCCACCTACCCAACCTCCCTCCCACCCACCTTCCCTCCCTCCCACCCACCTACCTACCCACCTACCTACCACCTAGCTACCCTACCGACCCTACCTACCTACCACCTACCTACCCTACCCACCATACCCACTTACCTACCACCTATCTACCCTACCCACCCTACCCACCTACCTACCACATAGCTACCCTACCCACCCTACCTACCTACCACCTACCTACCCTACCCACCTACCTAGCTACCCTACCCACTCTACCTACCTACCCTACCCACCCTACCCACCTACCTACCACCTACCTACCCTACCCACCCTACCTACCTACCCTACCCACCCTACCTACGCACCCATGTACTGTACCTGCTCTATATCTACCTAAAGTACCTTGCAAACTGCAAAGCGACCCACATGTTCTGAATATAGATCTTCTTTCAGGGACCTGACAGCTGAGTGGAAAACACTTCATGTTTGGTGATGCAGCCCATTTGCCTCAGACACTTCAGGTCACCCACATAGGATGCCACTGTACCTACGTGGTTAATGGAAATGTCAGTGGGAAGCACAGGTGATTCCACGTGGGACTGCTGAGCAGAAACGTTGTCCTCGGTCGTCTCTCTTTCTCTGAAATGATGCGTGTGTGCGAACACTTGGTTCCCCCATAAGGATCTTTATGATTAAGAATCGTACCTTACTCTCCTCATGCCTCTCATGGGCACCTTGTATGTGTGTAGCAAACATGTTTTCAGAGTCCCTGGCTGGTGCAAACAGTTAATGCGTTTCACTGCTAGCAGAAGGATCGGAGGATCGAGTCCACCCAGAGCTGCTGCAGAAGAAAGTCCTGGCAATCTCCCCCTGAGAGCCAGCCATGTAGACCCTGCGGGGCAGAGTCGTCCTATGACCCACGTGGGTCGCCGGGAGTGGGCATTGATTTGGTGCCATGTAGACCCTGCGGGGTAGAGTCGCCCTCTGACCCACGTGGGTCGCCGGGAGTGGGCATCGATTTGGTGCCATGTAGACCCTGCGGGGTAGAGTCTCTCTCTGACCCACGTGGGTCGCCGGGAGTGGGCATCGATTTGGTGCCATGTAGACCCTGCGGGGTAGAGTCGTCCTCTGACCCACGTGGGTCGCCGGGAGTGGGCATCGATTTGGTGCCATGTAGACCCTGTGGGGTAGAGTCGTCCTCTGACCCACGTGGGTCGCCGGGAGTGGGCATCGATTTGGTGGCAGCTGGTTTATAGGTTGTGATTGAAGAGTCGTTTAAAATATATCAAGGAGTCATTCATTTGCAGGGAAAGTATCCACAGCCCCAGAGCCCCAGAGTATCTCTTCCCTACAAAGACTATTTTTTCCTTCACAAGTGGAAAAAGCATGTCCATTCATGTTTATTTTTGCATTAGTAAAAAAAAAAAAATTTTTTTTGTCTTTAACCTAAAAAAAAAAAAGGCGAACCAAAAAACTCACCAAAATGACAAGAAGGACACTTATCAGTTGTTTTGAAAAGACAAATGGATCAGGCAAATATATTTACTTTACAATGTGGCTATTCTCATGGGCTCTGCCTCAAGAAAAGAGTGTAAGTTCAGTCCCTGGACATTGGTTATGATGACTCAATTACTAGCATTAAAATTCGAGCTAATGACATTCTCTAATAAAATGGCTGCAATCTTGCTTGAGAAATATGTTGCCAGCTGATTCATTTTTTTAATCTACTAAGATAAATGTCATGCCTCACTAATGGAAAAAGATATTATTCATATTTATGAGATACTATTTCTTTTTCCACAAGAAAGAACTTTTCAAAATGCTTTCAACAGCCATATTGAATTCACTGTATTTTTCTGTGGGTAGAAATCATGGCCAAATCCAGACATTCACTGATTGCAATTGTGCATATTTTCTGTGAAATACTGCTGGTTTCATAGGGCAAAAGAAGCACAAGAGTCTGTTTTGAAATATGCATACTCCACAGTTAGAAATAAATTGAAAGGTTAATCGTAATGATTTTTTATGAAGAATTGATAGAATAAAGTAATCTTCTGGGTGGTTTCAGGGAAAATTAATTCCATGATTGTCAAAAGCTATGCACTTCAGCTTTGTGAAAATATTGTTAAAATAAAGGAAGTTATAAACTAGAACATGAGAAGGTTTAGGATTTTAATCCCCAAGGTCCTGAAATCCTGCTTGTGTTTTATAATCAGATGACACACTCCAGTAACTGTGAGGAATTTTACCTTTCATGAAAGTAGTAGCAGTCATATGTTTTTACCAAATTATTATACTTATTCCAAAATTAAATGCTCATTGCAAATTGGATAAGAAAGAAAACCACTAGCAGTGTCAACTATATAATTATATATCTCTTTATGTGTTTTTCCTTGAATAAAGATGCCATAAAGTCCTACTATGGGATAATTTTGATCCATATTTTAAGATGACAGTTTTTATTTTTTGAGAGAACAATTCAAAGTTGTATTTAAATTACCTATGCAAAAAACGCACTGGAAATTTTAAAACATTGTATATAGGGAGAGATGGAGCCCTGGTGGTGCAGTGCTTAAGCGTTGGGCTGCTAACCAAAAGCTCAGCAGTTCAAATCCAGCAGCCGCTCCTTGGAAACCCTACGAGGAGTCCAGTTGAGGCAACTCGACAGAAATGGGTTTGGTTTTTTGGTTTTGGTGTATAAGGAGAGAAGAAGAAAATATCACTCAGAAGAGGTTTTCATGGACGTAGAATGTATCACTGATAAACTACAAAAGTGCTAATAAGCAGGGAATCTGAAACCAAAGAAAAAACAAACCCTTTGCTGTCGAGTGACATTGATTACATTCTTGAAGTTGTGCACCCATTCTCACCTTCCTTTTCCTGATTGTTCCTCCTGCATTAACATAAGTTCACTGCTCCCAAAGTTCCCTGTCTAACCTTTTGAGTTGCTCTTGTCAATTTGATCCCACGTAGATAGATCTTAAGAGAGCACAATATTCAAGGCAGACACTCTTTACTAATTAAGCTGAACTGTTACTTGGTTTGGAAACCTTGATGGCATAGTGATTAAGTGCTACGGCTGCGAACCAAAGGGTTGACAGTTCGAATCCGCCAGGTGCTCCTTGGAAACTCTGTGGGGCAGTTCTACCCTGTCCCATAGGGTCGCTATGAGTCGGAATCGACTCAGTGGCACTGGGTTTGGTTTTTTGGTTTTTGGTTCTTGGTTTTCTCTTAAAAGTTGTCATTCCTGACATAATAGACTATATGATTCAAAATGGCCCATACCAGTCCATTTCAGCCCACTACTGCCTAGGATACTGATGTTTATGCATTCCATTTCATTTTTGGTGGTTTCCGATTTTCCTAGATTCATACTTCGTACATTCCAGGTTCTGATTATTAATGGAGGTTTGCATCTGTTTATCCTCATTTTGAGCAAATAAAGCTCCCAAAAGCTTTACTCCATCCATGTCATTAAGGTTGACTCTACTTTGAGATGGCAGCTCTTCCCCAGTCATCTTTTGAGTGCCTTCTAACCTGGGGGCTCATCTTCTGGCACTATATCAGAAAATGTTCCACTGCTATTCATAAGGTTTTCACTGGCTAATTCTTTTCAGAAGTAGACTTTCAGGTTCTTCTTCTAGTCTGTCCTAGTCTAGAAGCTCAGCTAAAACCTGTCCTCCATGGGTAACCCTGCTGGTATCTGAGTACTGCTGGCACAGTTCCCAGCATCACAGCAACATACAAGCCCTCACAGTATGACAAACTGACAGACACATAGTCTGCTATGCTGAGAGTGACAACTTAAGGAGGAATGGTTTTGCATTCTTCATCAAAAAGAACATTTCAAGATCTATCCTGAAGTACAGTGCTGTCAGTGATAGGATAATATCCATATGCCTACAAGAAAGACCAGTTGATATGACTATTATTCAAATTTACACACCAACCACTAAGGCCAAAGTTGAAGAAATTGAAGATGTTTATCAGCTTCTGCATTCTGAAATTGATCGAACATGCAGTCAGGATGCACTGATAATTACTGGTGATTGGAATGTGAAAGTTGGAAACAAAGAAGGATCTGTAGTTGGAAAATATGGCCTTGGTGATAAAAACAATGCCAGAGATTGAATGGTAGAATTTTGCAAGACCAGGTACTTCTTCATTGCAGATGCCAACATAAATGACGACTATACACATGGGCCTTGCCAGATGGAACACTCAGGAATCAAATCAACTACATCTATGGAAAGACACGATGAAAAAGCTCAATATCAGTCAGAACAAGGCCAGGGGCCGACTGTGGAACAGACCATCAATTCCTCGTATGTAAGTTCAAGCTGAAACTGAAGAAATCAGAGCAAGTCTATGAGAATCAAAATACAATCTTGAGTGTATCCCACCTGAATTTAGAGACTACCTCAAGAATAGATTTGACACGTTGAACACTAATGACTGAAGACCAGATGAACTGTGGAATGACTTCAAGGACAACATACATGAAGAAAGCAAGAGGTCATTGAAAAGACAGGAAAGACCAAGATGGATGTCAGAGAAGACTTTGAAACTTGCTTTTGAACGTTGAGCAACTAAAGCAAGAGGAAGAAATGATGAAGTAAAAGAACTGAATAGAAGATTTCAAAGGGTGGCTCGAGAAGACAAAGTACAGTATTATAACGCCATGTGCAAAGAGCTGGAATAGAAAACCCAAAGGGAAGAACACGCTTGGTGTTTCTCAAGTTGAAAGAACTGAAGAAAAAATTCAAGCCTTGAGTTGCAATAGTGAAGGATTCTATGGGGAAAATATTAAACGACACGGGAAGCGTCAAAAGGAAGGAATACACAGAGTCATTATACAAAAAAGAATTAGTCGATGTTCAATCATTTCAAGAGGTAGTATTTGATCAGGAACCGATGGTACTGAAGGAAGAAGTCCAAGCTTCATTGAAGGCATTGGCAAAAAACAAGGTTCTAGGAATTGATGGAATATCAGTTGAGATGTTTTGACAAATGCATGCAGTGCTATAAGTGCTCACTGGTCTATGCTAAGAAATCTGGAAAATAGCTTCCTAGTCAACCGACTGGAAGAAATCCATATTTATGCCTATTCCCAAGAAAGGTGATCCAACTGAATGCAGAAATTATGGAACAATATCATTAATGTCACAAGCAATTAGAATTTCACTGAAGGTGATTCAAAAGTGGCTGCAGCAGTATGTTGACCGGGAACTGCCAGAAATTCAGGCTGGATTCAGGAGAGGATGTGGAACCAGGGATATCATTGCTGATGTCAGATGGATCCTGGCCAAAAGCAGAGAATACCAGAAGGATGTTTACCTGTGTTTTATTGACCTTGCAGAGGCATTCGACTCTGTGGATCATAGCAAATTATGGATAATATTGAGAAGAATAGGAATTCCAGAACACTTAATTGTGCTCATGAGGAACCTTTACATAGATCAAGAGGCAGTTGTTTGGACAGAACAAGGGGAGACTGACTGGTTTAAAGTCAGGAAAAGCATGCTTCAGGGTTGTATCCTTTCACCATACCTATTCAACCTATATGCTGAGCAAATAATTCAAGAAGCTGGACTATATGAAGAATGAGGCATCAGGATTGGAGGAAGACTCTTTAACAGCCTGTGTTATTCAGATGACACAACATTTCTTGCTGAAAGTGAAGAGGACTTGAAGCACTTACTAATGAAGATCAAAGACCACAGCCTTCAGTATGGATTACACCTCAACATAAAGAAAATAAAAATCCTTACGACTGGATGAATAAGCCACATTGTGATAAACGGAGAAAAGATTGAAGTTGTCAAGGATTTGATTTTACTTTGATACACAATCAACACCCATGGAAGTAGCAGTCGAGAAATCAAAGGACGCATCGCACTGGGCAAATCTGCTGCAAAGGACCTCTTTCAAGTGTTGAAAAGCAAAAATGTCACCTTGAAGACTAAGGTGCACCTGGCCCAAGCCATGGTATTTTCAATTGCATCATATGCATGTGAAAGCTGGACAATGAGTGAATAAGAAGACCGAAAAAGAATTGACGACTTGGAATTGTGGTGTTGGTGAAGAATACTGAATGTACCATAGACTGCCAAAAGAACAAATAAGTCCGTCTTGGAAGAAGTGCAACCAGAATGCTCCTTAGAAGCAAGGATGGCGAGACTGTGTCTTGCATACTTTGGACATGTTGTCAGGAGGGATCAGTCCCTGGAGAAGGACATCATGCTTGGTAAAGTACAAGGTCAGCAGAAAAGAGGAGGCCCCTCAACTAGGTGGACTGACACAGTGGCTGCAACAATGGGCTCAAGTATAACTATGATTGTATGGATGGATCAGGACTGGGCAGTGTTTCGTTCTGTTGTGCATAGGGTTGCTATGAGTTAGAACCAACACAGAGGCACCTAACAGCAACAACAACAATTCCTTGGTTTAAAGAAGACTTAAGGGAATATTTTTGATTTAAGGTTTGTTCTCTCAAGGTAATAGTTTCGGAGTTTTATCCAGCCTCAATGGCTCCAGAAAGTCTGAATTTCATAAGAATTTGAAATTCTCTTCCACATTTTCTCCCTTTTGATCTTCTATGGAATCTTTGATCAAAACGTTCAGTAATGGTATCTAGGTACCTTGTAGATCTTTGGTCTCATGGCAAAGGAGGCAGTTGTTCATTGCAGCAATCAGCTACGCATTCCATTTCCTCCTCCTGTTCCTGACTGTCCTTCCTCTCTTGTTCCAGGAGAATAGACCCTAATTGTTGTGCCTTGTTCATTTTTCAGACACCAGGCACTACACAACAAACTAGGAGGTAGAACGGAAACAACAAACACAATATTAGGGCAATTAACTGGGATGTTCCACGAACTTCCAAACCAGAGAACCAAATCCTGTAGTTGAACATAAGCAAGCTCAGAAGCTGGTCTTTTTTTTTTTTTTTTTAGTGGTTGTAAATATATCTTCACACATCTTTTGCAACTTTACCTTTTAACAGGTGTACAACTTATTGATAGCAGTTATAATAATTGGCTGTGCAACCCTATCCTTAATTAATGTAACTTTTCCATCACTGTTAACCCCTGTTTTCCCCCTCTGCACTGCCCCTGGTAACCACAAATAAATGCTGGTCTCTATACGTTTGCCTTTTCTTGTCTTTTTGTATCAGTGAGGCCAATTTATGTGATTTTCCCTTCTGTGCCCCTCTATCACCTCCTATTCTAGTATACTACTGGCTGGTTCATATTTATTTGTTCACAAGCCTGTTTATTCCAGTAGAACATGAGCTCTTAGAAGGCAGGTTCATATAATTTCATGTTTATCATACCAGTGCTTAGCTCAGGTCCTGGCATAATGTAGACACTCAGTAATGTTTGTGGAAGTGCACTGAACTGAATTCATAAAGTTAATCCTGCTCTTGAGGAGGCAGACTATTAAAACAGAACCAAAGTCAAAGTACCAGGAACGGTTACTGACTGGTGATAGCTTACCATATGCAGGCATAGGTCAAGGGAAGACATTTAAGAAAGAAAAGAAGTTTTAAAAATTATATTACAAATAAAAGAAATATGACCTCTAAAAGAATGTTTTACCTCTCTTCTGAAACTGACAAAGCAGGACAGAGTTGGGTTTGAGGTTTGCATAAAATATTTGACAGCAAATATTGCTGCATTTATATCTAGTCACTACCAAAGTTCTATCATAAAAAGTGCTTGGGTGTAGGGATTTGCTTACTTCTGGTATATGTATATTTTATTTTACTCTGCTTTTCCTCTCTGTCTAGTTCATTGATTCAGAGATAACATAAATAGTAAGAATTCCCAGGGTTGTCCTTTCCCAACTTTTAAATATCTCATGTCCTGTCGACAAAGAGTGTTTCCTGAGAACGGGTAGGTATCAGGTATGTTCAAAACCTCTCTAGTTGTCTTCATTTGAAATACATTAGAAAGAGCTCTGTCTCCGGTTAATTAAGTAGGATTAAGAATGTGGAGTTTCCTTGAAGGTATTTCTACAGTGAGCTAGTAAACCTGCTCCCCGTTTCTGACTTGCAAAATGTCATTAGCTCCAACTTTTCTGTAATACAGCCTTTGCTGTGGTAGGTAAACACTGCTATACCAAGCCACTGAATATGCTATCTTTGTTCATTAATGAATATAATTTGTTCCATTATTATTTGCAGAATTTGAATGAGATCCCACCCTGTCAAGATTCAGCATTGTTTGTTCTTTGCTTAGTGTTTTCCAAGTCTCTCTTTTCCAGTGTGTTTCAGTATAGTAAGGGGATTTATTTTTCCTAACTAGTATCATTATTTATACACATTACAATTTGGCAGGGTGAGACATAGTGTGGAACTGATGATCAACACAGAGGAATTCATAACTTCTCAGAAAAATGATGACTGCCAAAATAAAACGTGTCAACTGTGAAGACATTCAACTCATATCTTCAAAAGTACAGAGAAAGGTCTTTCAGGCAAAGACGATTTTTATAATATAAAAATTCTAATTCTGTAATGAGTTAGATGACATTTAAGTCAAATTTGAGATTTCAGTCCTCTAATATGGCACGTTCTCAGAGAGATGCTTCTTTTAGGCTTTTTGAGATTTCAAGTTTAGCTAATAGTCATGATGGTGCCCAGTTAGTCCTTAGATGCTGATTTAGGATTTGCCTGTATTTGAAAATTAGGCTTTCTTGGTCCAGAGGTTTACAACCAAGAAATGGTTTGGGAATTCCATTGAAGTAGCACCATATGTGCAGCAAACTAAATGTTTTTTCCCTAAAATTGAATGTGTATCCTGCTTAGACACTGTTTAAGAGGAGGAATAATTTTGATGATGCATATAAGCCTATCAGTGACTTATGATGTGACCTTGGGAATTATTTTACCTCCTTAGAGATTCCTTATCAATAAAGTAAAATATTACATTTTAATATGATGATAAAAGTAATTATTTTCTGAACAAGACAGAATCAAATATAATTACAAGAAAATGTTACTGTAAAAGTGAATGATTGAATTGGGTAGAGAAGATATTTGTACAAAAGAAGGCACTAAGTATGTGAAAATTTTTAGGAGGCTATTGAAGGAGGAACTCATAAGATAGTGAGGAAGGCCTTGAGTACGTAGGTGGTATTTGAAGTTGGCCATAAAGTGTGAATAAAAACTGAGTAAGACTAAGCAGGAAAGTATAATGTCTGTATTTTAGACCTGAGTTTCATGGGCTCATGACAGTATCGTTTTAAATTTTTCTGATAAGTGTAAATGCTTCACCTGTATTTCCAATTTTCCCAATTCTCTTGTTTCCTTCAGTAATTGACATTTTGCCTTATGTTGACAGCTCTATGCTTTTAAGGGTCCAAACCGTCTAATTAAAAATTCGGTTAAATATCATTAGAATAAAAACCAAACCCTTGTTGCCATCGAGTCGATTTCAACTTATATTGATGCTGTAAGACAGAGCAGAACTGCCCGATAGGGTTTCTAAGGAGCAGCTGGTGGATTTGAACTGTCGACATTTTGGTTAGCAGCTGTAGCTCTTAACCACTGCACCACGAGGACTCTATCACCAGAACAGTCAGCTAATTCAAAAATTGCAGGAAAGAAAACTGATTTGTTATCAGTCACATTCCTTTACTATTTTTTCCCAAAGATTATCTATTATTTAAATACAAATACAAATTTGTATAAAGTAAAACCTAGTGAGATTGTGGGACAAATAACTCACTTTGATCTTTGTCTCTGGTTTCCTGAAAATAGCCCTTGGAATTTCTCAAGCAATCAAGATATCTTTGTTTTTCCCAAACAGCCAGGCAATACTTAATCATGTGCAAATGAGTTGGGAGACCCCAACTCCACAGTGGCAACTAACCTCAGGAAAGCATGATGCAATCTACCGTGCATATTCATTGATTCAACCAAACAGTCATATGCACTGAGGCCCCAATCATGACTAAAGACCTTGAATATGGAAGCGGTTTGGCTTCCTGGATTGGTGAGAGGGTGGCACGTCTTTAGGGACAATAGAAATCTTGTGCCTGGACCTCTTCCAGAGTGAGACATGTGCATCTCTTTCTTTATATTTTTCTTGGATATAATAAATAGATAATTGTAAATGTAGATGTGCTCTGTGAGTTTTGTGAGTCATTCTAGCAAACTATCAAACCAACCAGGGGCAGTGAGAGCCAGCAAAGACACTGGCATTTGTCCATTTGGACATCTAGAAGGACAGAGTCGTAACTTGTGAAGACCCAGGTCTGGGCATCTGGTAGTGAGGAGAAAGACTGTGCAGGCAGTTGATTGAAAAGGAATAGGGTCCTTCCAATTTATGAGGTCTGTTGTAATTCTGGGTGGATAGGGTAAGAGAGAGAAGGTGATATGTGGGTAGCTGGTGTCAGTAAAATGGAAAAGTGGGAAAGGGGATGTGGTTACCTTCACGTTTTAGGAATTGACCTTATATTGATTCTTAATAACACAACGATGATACTCAGTGCTTATTGAGGTATGACTATTAAATTTGCACATATTTGTCACTTTATAATCTTACATCATAAAAACAGGAAAATCATTTTTTCTAATTGTACTAAGGGTTGAATAATCAGCTCAAATAATCCAGTAGCTCTTGAGCCTCCACTATAGACAATTTTTTGGTCTAGAGTCCTTGAGAGTATGGTTATACAAATATGATTAAGACAGTGTCCTGGCCAGGCAAATAACTCAAAATTAATGAAGCAAATCACTACATATGTTAATATATGCTAGGAGTTTTATTGGTATTAATAAGTGTTTCATGATAGAAAAATAAAGGAGGAGGCTAAATCAGATTGAGTTGAACCTCATGAAGCATATTCTATTTTACGGGCACTTTGAAAGATGGTGACAGTTACTACGTTGAAATAATTGGGGCGGTCATATTTGGTAAAGGAGACAGCAGGAGAAAATGTGTCAAAATAGTAGAATGTATTGGATTTGATCTGAAAATAGCAAATAGCATGTTGTGACTTGCAGATAAGGTCTAGAAACTCTGATTTATTAGATACTTCCCCTCTTTTTTCATTCTATTCTGTACAACAATGCTGTGTTAATTTTCCTCAACTATTGTCCTTGACATGCCTCCTCCCTGCTCAGAAACCTTCATAGATCATCCCTGATGGCGATAAAAATTCCAGACCCTCCAGTTGGAACTTAAGATCTCCTTCATTCTCTCTCACCCACCTGTCCAGTCTGATCTCTGCTTTTTCCCAGCACAATCTGCTGTCTTCAGGTCAGGCCACCGTTGTATTTCTTATACGGTTCTTTCTGCCTAGAAACTTTTCTGCAAACTAAATCCAGATTAAAGTGAGGAAAGGCAGGAGCCAAGAAGACATGCATTTGTCCAAGCATGAGACAATGAGTTAATTAACAACAACAACCGAAAAAAAAAGCAAAACAAACCCACTGGCGTCAAGTCAATTCCAACTCATAGCAACCCTATAGGACAGAGTAGAACTGTATCATAGAGTTTCCAAGGAGCACCTGGTGGATTCAAACTGCTGACCTTTTGCTTAGCGATTGTAGTTTTTAACCACTACGCCACTAGGGTTTCCTTCTCTTAATTAGTGATAATTGACAAAAAATTGCTACTTTGTTTTTGACAAATTGATAGTAAGTCCTGGGATCTCGGAGTTGAAAGAGAATTTATATATAATCTAATTTAAATATTAAATTTGAATATCCCTTATGGAATAATACATAAAAGGCTATTCTGCCATAAATTTAACTCTCCTGATGAGGAATTTGTTACCTTGCAAGGCATTGTAATCACTTTCTATATAGTTTTCTGAGATAAATTAATATTTACCCCACTGAAAAAATATCTGAAGTTTGTATTTTGAGTCATATAATATTGAGTCTAATAATAGAGTAGTAAATTTTGAGTGATCTATTTCAGCATTTCCAATTATATAGAAGGTTTCTTAAAACAGTATCAAATTAGCAATATCATTTGATAAAATTGAATTTGGGGAAAATTAACACATATAAATAATCACCAGAGTAAAACTGAATTTAGGGGAAATTACCACATATAAAAATGATGTGTTTGAAGTAGTCAGATTAAGTTTGTACCAGGACTATGAGATGATTGGTATTCTTTTGTCTTTTTATGAAGTATTCTACTCTATTTGATATTATGAAAAGACAATGATTTGGAAAGGGTTTTACCATTTTCTGTGACTTATTTCTAATGATATATAATTAGTTATTATTAATTTAAATGGGAAAAACAAAGAAGGCTGTAGAAGAAATCATACCAAGGAAATGGGCTATCTTTAGAGGAAAAGGGATGCAAACACAAAGGGAGAGGTCCAGGAGAGGTCTGGCCCAGAGCTTCCATGTCCTCAGGGGCTTGCTTACCTTCTCCAGAGTAATTGTTGTCTTTCTCCACCGAAGAAGCTCCTGTGGGCTTCACCATGTGGCCATGATAGATTACATCATGCCCCCTAAGATTTAATCAGCATTGACTCTCATGTGGTCCATTGTAATCTCTGGTCAGCTCCCACTCATTGTCCTCAGGTCTAGTCCAGGTCTCAGGTCAAATTGTTGACTGTAAGGGGGCTCCACATCTCACACTGGGATTATGGGACTCTGCTTTGTTCTGTATTAGTGGTACGGAAGCTATATTACTCTGCCATAATCTTTTATCACAAGCTTGGACTTGCTTACTAATGCACTATTTTGTTGCTTTTTTTTTTTTTTTTTTTGTGTTCTTCTCAGGTTTACTATTTCTCAAGATCTTATAATAGTGGTCTTATACAGTATTTGTCCTTTTGCCTCTGACTCATTTTGCTCAGCATAATGCCTTCCAGGTTCCTCCATGTTATGAAATGTTTCAGAGATTCGTCACTGTTCTTTATCGATGCGTAGTATTCCATTGTGTGAATATACCACAATTTATTTACCCATTCATCCGTTGATGGACACCTTGGTTGCTTCCAACTTTTTGCTATTGTAAACAGAGCTGCAATAAACATGGGTGTGCATATATCTGTTTGTATGAAGGCTCTTGTATCTCTAGGGTATATTCCGAGGAGTGGGATTTCTGGGTTGTATGGTAGTTCTATTTCTAACTGTTTAAGATAACGCCAGATAGATTTCCAAAGTGGTTGTACCATTTTACATTCCCACCAGCAGTGTATGAGAGTTCCAATCTCTCCGCAGCCTCTCCAACATTTATTATTTTGTGTTTTTTGGATTAATGCCAGCCTTGCTGGTGTGAGATGGAATCTCATCGTAGTTTTAATTTGCATTTCTCTAATGGCTAATGATCGAGAGCATTTTCTCATGTATCTGTTGGCTGCCTGAATATCTTCTTTAGAGAAATGTGTGTTCATATCCTTTGCCCACTTCTTGATTGGGTTGTTTGTCTTTTTGTGGTTGAGTTTTGACAGAATCATGTAGATTTTAGAGATCAGGCGCTGGTCGGAGATGTCATAGCTGAAAATTCTTTCCCAATCTGTAGGTGGTCTTTTTACTCTTTTGGTGAAGTCTTTAGATGAGCATAGGTGTTTGATTTTTAGGAGCTCCCAGTTATCGGGATTCTCTTCATCATTTTTGGTAATGTTTTGTATTCTGTTTATACCTTGTATTAGGGCTCCTAGGGTTGTCCCAATTTTTTCTTCCATGATCTTTATCGTTTTAGTCTTTATGTTTAAGTCTTTGATCCACTTGGAGTTAGTTTTTGTGCATGGTGTGAGGTATGGGTCCTGTTTCATTTTTTTGCAAATGGATATCCAGTTATGCCAGCACCATTTGTTAAAAAGGCTGTCTTTTCCCCAGTTAATTGACACTGGTCCTTTGTCAAATATCAGCTGCTCATACGTGGATGGATCTATGTCTGGGTTCTCAATTCTGTTCCATTGGTCTATGTGTCTGTTGTTGTACCAATACCAGGCTGTTTTGACTACTGTGGCTGTATAATAGGTTCTGAAGTCAGGTAAGGTGAGGCCTCCCACTTTCTTCTTCTTTTTCAGTAGTGCTTTGCTTATCCGGGGCTTCTTTCCCTTCCATATGAAATTGGTGATTTGTTTCTCTATCCCCTTAAAATATGACATTGGAATTTGGATCGGAAGTGCGTTAAATGTATAGATGGCTTTTGGTAGAATAGACATTTTTACTATGTTAAGTCTTCCTATCCATGAGCAAGGTATGTTTTTCCACTTAAGTATGTCCTTTTGAATTTCTTGTAGTAGAGCTTTGTAGTTTTCTTTGTATAGGTCTTTTACATCCTTGGTAAGATTTATTCCTAAGTATCTTATCTTCTTGGGGGCTACCGTGAATGGTATTGATTTGGTTATTTCCTCTTCGGTGTTCTTTTTGTTGATGTAGAGGAATCCAAGTGATTTTTGTATGTTTATTTTATAACCTGAGACTCTGCCAAACTCTTCTATTAGTTTCAGTAGTTTTCTGGAGGATTCCTTAGGGTTTTCTGTGTATATAATCATGTCATCTGCAAATAGTGATAACTTTACTTCTTCCTTGCCAATCCGGATACCTTTTATTTCTTTGTCTAGCCTGATTGCCCTGGCTAAGACTTCCAACACGATGTTGAATAAGAGCGGTGATAAAGGGCATCCTTGTCTGGTTCCCGTTCTCAAGGGAAATGCTTTCAGGTTCTCTCCATTTAGAGTGATATTGGCTGTTGGCTTTGCATAGATGCCCTTTATTATGTTGAGGAATTTTCCTTCAATTCCTATTTTGGTAAGAGTTTTTATCATAAATGGGTGTTGGACTTTGTCAAATGCCTTTTCTGCATCAATTGATAAGATCATGTGGTTTTTGTCTTTTGTTTTATTTATGTGATGGATTACATTAATGGTTTTTCTGATATTAAACCAGCCTTGCATACCTGGTATAAATCCCACTTGATCAGGGTGAATTATTTTTTTGATGTGTTGTTGGATTCTATTGGCTAGAATTTTGTTGAGGATTTTTGCATCAATGTTCATGAGGGATATAGGTCTATAATTTTCTTTTTTTGTAATGTCTTTACCTGGTTTTGGTATCAGGGAGATGGTGGCTTCATAGAATGAGTTGGGTAGTATTCCGTCATTTTCTATGCTTTGGAATACCTTTAGTAGTAGTGGTGTTAACTCTTCTCTGAAAATTTGGTAGAACTCTGCAGTGAAGCCGTCCGGGCCAGGACTTTTTTTTGTTGGGAGTTTTTTGATTACCGTTTCAATCTCTTTTTTTGTTATGGGTCTATTTAGTTGTTCTGCTTCTGAATGTGTTAGTTTAGGTAGGTAGTGTTTTTCAAGGAATTCATCCATTTCTTCTAGGTTTTCAAATTTGTTAGAGTACAATTTTTCATAATAATCTGAAATGATTCTTTTAATTTCATTTGGTTCTGTTGTGATGTGGTCCTTCTCATTTCTTATTCGGGTTATTTGTTTCCTTTCCTGTATTTCTTTAGTCAGTCTAGCCAATGGTTTATCAATTTTGTTAATTTTTTCAAAGAACCAGCTTTTGGCTTTGTTAATTCTTTCAATTGTTTTTCTGTTCTCTAATTCATTTAGTTCAGCTCTAATTTTTATTATTTGTTTTCTTCTGGTGCCTGATGGATTCTTTTGTTGCTCACTTTCTATTTGTTCAAGTTGTAGGGACAGTTCTCTGATTTTGGCTCTTTCTTCTTTTTGTATGTGTGCATTTATTGATATAAATTGGCCTCTGAGCACTGCTTTTGCTGTGTCCCAGAGGTTTTGATAGGAAGTATTTTCATTCTCGTTGCTTTCTATGAATTTCCTTATTCCCTCCTTGATGTCTTCTATAACCCAGTCTTTTTTCAGGAGGGTATTGTTCATTTTCCAAGTATTTGATTTCTTTTCCCTCGTTCTTCTGTTATTGATCTCTAGTTTTATTGCCTTGTGGTCTGAGAAGATGCTTTGTAATATTTCGATGTTTTGGACTCTGCAAAGGTTTGTTTTATGACCTAATATGTGGTCTATTCTAGAGAATGTTCCATGTGCGCTAGAAAAAAAAGTATATTTTGCAGCAGTTGGGTGGAGAGTTCTGTATAAGTCAATGAGGTCAAGTTGGTTGATTGTTGTAATTAGATCTTCCGTGTCTCTGTTGAGCTTCTTACTGGATGTCCTGTCCTTCTCCGAAAGGGGTGTGTTGAAGTCTCCTACTATAATTGTGGAGGTATCTATCTCGCTTTTCAGTTCTGTTAAAATTTGATTTATATATCTTGCAGCCCTGTCATTGGGTGCGTAAATATTTAATATGGTTATGTCTTCCTGATCAATTGTCCCTTTTATCATTATATAGTGTCCTTCTTTATCCTTTGTGGTGGATTTAAGTCTAAAGTCTATTTTGTCAGAAATTAATATTGCTACTCCTCTTCTTTTTTGCTTATTGTTTGCTTGATATACTTTTTTCCATCCTTTGAGTTTTAGTTTGTTTGTGTCTCTAAGTCTAAGGTGTGTCTCTTGTAGGCAGCATATAGATGGATCGTGTTTCTTTATCCAGTCTGTGACTCTCTGTCTCTTTATTGGTGCATTTAGTCCATTTACATTCAGGGTAATTATAGATAAATAAGTTTTTAGTGCTGTCATTTTGATGCCTTTTTATGTGTGTTGTTGACAATTTCATTTTTCCACATACTTTTTTGTGCTGAGGCGTTTTTCTTAGTAAATTGTGAGATCCTCACTTTCATAGTGTTTGACTTTATGTTAGTTGAGTCGTTACGTTTTTCTTGGTTTTTGTCTTGAGTTATAGAGTTGTTATACCTTTTTGTGGTTACCTCATTATATACCCCTATTTTTCTAAGTAAAAACCTAACTTGTATTGTTCTATATCGCCTTGTATCACTCTCCATATGGCAGTTCAATGCCTCCTGTATTTAGTCCCTCTTTTTGATTATTGTGATCTTTTACCTATTGACTTCCATGATTCCCTGTTATGTGTATTTTTTTTTTAATTAATCTTAATTTGTTTGTTTTTGTGATTTCCCTATTTGAGTTGATATCAGGACGTTCTGTTTTGTGACCTTGTGTTGTGCTGATATCTGATATTATTGGTTCTCTGACCAAACAATATCCTTTAGTATTTCTTGTAGCTTTGGTTTGGTTTTTGCAAATTCTCTAAACTTGTGTTTGTCTGTAAATATCTTAATTTCGCCTTCATATTTCAGAGAGAGTTTTGCTGGATATATGATCCTTGGTTGGCAGTTTTTCTCCTTCAGTGTTCTGTATATATCGTCCCATTCCCTTCTTGCCTGCATGGTTTCTGCTGAGTAGTCAGAACATATTCTTATTGATTCTCCCTTGAAGGAAACCTTTCTTTTCTCCCTGGCTGCTTTTAAAATTTTCTGTTTATCTTTGGTTTTGGTGAGTTTGATGATAATATGTCTTGGTGTTTTTCTTTTTGGATCAATCTTAAATGGGGTTCGATGAGCATCTTGGATAGATATCCTTTCGTCTTTCATGATGTTAGGGAAGTTTTCTGTCAGAAGTTCTTCAACTATTTTCTCTGTGTTTTCTGTCCCCCCTCCCTGTTCTGGGACTCCAATCACCCGCAGGTTATCCTTCTTGATAGAGTCCCACATAATTCTTAGGGTTTCTTCATTTTTTTTAATTCTTTTATCTGATTTTTTTTCAGCTATGTTGGTGTTGATTCCCTGGTCCTCCAGATGTCCCAGTCTGCATTCTAATTGCTCGAGTCTGCTCCTCTGACTTCCTAGTGTGTTGTCTAATTCTGTTATTTTATTGTTAATCTTTTGGATTTCTACATGTTGTCTCTCTATGGATTCTTGCAACTTATTAATTTTTCCAGTATGTTCTTGAATAATCTTTTTGAGTTCTTCAACAGTTTTATCAGTGTGTTCCTTGGCTTTTTCTGCAGATATCCTAATTTCATTTGTGATATCATTAAGCATTCTGTAAATTAGTTTTTTATATTCTGTATCTGATAATTCCAAAATTGTATCTTCATTTGGGAAAGATTTTGATTCTTTTGTTTGGGGAGTTGGAGAAGCTGTCATGGTCTGCTTCTTTAAGTGGTTTGATATGGATTGTTGTCTCCGAGCCATCACTGGGAAACTAGTTTTTCCAGAAAATCCGCTAAAAAAAAACTGCAGTCAGATCCCTATCAGAGTTCTCCCTCTGGCTCAGGCTATTCAGATGTTAATGAAGCCGCCTGGGGAGGGTGGGGGAGGGAACAGAGAGATAGGAGAGTAGCACCTCAGAATATAGCCAGAGTTGCTTGTCTTGCTTGGAATGACTATTATATCTGAGATTCCCGTGGGCGCGTCGCCTATGTGTGCTGTCTGTGTGGAGATTGCCCCCGGGGGGTCTGGCCCGCTGGAGTCACGGTCAGATCCTCCGCTTCCAGCCCCACGCCCAGCGTCAAGGCTCCCCTACTGGGACGGTGCACTCTCGACTCCAAAATCAGTCGCTGCCTCCCGGGGACTTCTCGTCCCTCCAGCCACGTGGCCGTGCCGCCCCCGTGAACCAGGTGGGCCCCCTCCCGGGGTTAGTTCAGATGGGTGGAGTAGCTCCCCGTGCTTGTGCCGCGACCGAGTGTCCCGGCTGGAACGCTGTTCTCCCCGCTCCAATACCAGTCGCTGCCTCCCGGGGACTTCTCCTACCGGCTGCGTCCCACGCCGCCCGCGCGACCCGGATGGTCACCTTCCCGGGGTTAGTTCAGGGGGTGGAGCAACTCTCCGTGTTTATGGCGTACCTGCGTGCAGTCCAAATCCCTGTGGGACGGTTCCCCGGCTCGGATGCTGCTCTTTCTGCTCCAAGATCAGTCACTGCCTCCCGGGGACTTCTCCTAACGGCTGCGTCCCACGCCGCCCGTGGAACCGGCTAGTCCCCCTCCCGGGGTTAGTTCAGGGGGGTGGAGCAGGTCTCTGTGCTTGTGCCGTACCTGACTGGTATGCTGGCTCCAGGCTCTGGAAACAATCGCTGCTTCCCCGTATTAGTTCGTTCTCCGTCTCTAAATCTGTGTTTGTTGTTCAGGGTTCGTAGATTGTTATGTATGTGATCGATTCACTTGTTTTTCCGTGTCTTTGTTGTAAGAGGGATCCGAGGTAGCGTCTGCCTAGTCCGCCATCTTGGCTCCGCCTCCCTCCTTTGTTGCTTTTTTAAAACGTGAATTTGGTCTGTTGTATTTGAGATTATCATGAAATCTTATTGGTCCTTTAGCAAATAAAGCATTTTGCATAGCATTGAAATTATAACATATTCTCGGCTATTTTCTTTATATGGCACTCAGTAAAGTCCCTGTCTTTCTTTGTGTAATTCTTATTTAACCAAGCTTCATATTCCAAATTTGGCCTTGTAAAAAATTGTCAATGTCCCTGAAGGATAAGCTAACTTTATCATTCAACCAGCTCACTTTTTAATTCCCGTTAGACCTTTGCGGAAATGAGTATTATTTGAATAAGGAAGAATTAGAATATTATGCCCCCTTCTATGCCTTAACAGTTGACAAGAAACACTCCAAAGTATTAATTCTTAGATTTTATTACTTTTTTTTTCATTTTTAAATTGATTATTGTCATGGTAACATTGTCTTCCAAATGCTTTCAATAATCTTCTAAATACGTGTGAACTGTTTGAGACACTTTGTACACACAATTTTTGAAAAGTGAGTGAAAGCATTATACATGCCGAATAATTAAAAATTTTATGGGATAACCAAAGTGTATTTGACATGTTAAATATTTTAATATTTAACATTTCTGTGAATATAAGTATCAAAGAATAGCATTAGTCAGTTTAGTTCATTATCAAGGACCTCTCAAGAATAAGAGAAAAAATGAGAAAAAAAATCTAGAATACATATAGTACAGAAATAAAAGGAGAAAATGCCTAAATATAAAATTGATGCTTCAAAACAAGAGCTACTTGAGCTTCCACTGAATGCTTTGGTGGAAACTGAAGGGACTCCAGGAAAACTGAAGAGAGGGAAGATGCTTAAAATCACCCCAACAAGAGAATGTTCATCCTATGGGTGAAATACTGGAAAAGAGTTCTGATAGATTAAAGCAATGACTTCTGGGGAGGGATTTAAGTATGTTCAGGACAGAAAGTGGTAGTCTCAGAAAGGCTTTGCTTTTTGGGAAGAAGAGCATGAAATAGAAAGAAGAGGGACTTTTTGGAGACAAAGTGGTGAAGACATTAAAAAAAAAATAAGCAAAGGGAAAAAAAAAGTATCTTGTAAGATCAAAGACGAAAAAATCAGAGGACACGTAATAATTTATCCCATGATAACAATAAAGAGAACTTTGATACACTGGCAGAATAGGGAGCCCTTGAACAGAAGTTTTGTAAACTCCCACTAACCACCACTCATATCAAAGAAAAGAATGAAAAAAGGAACTTAAAGCTATATAAAATTATCATTAGAAGAAAATATAAAATGAGAATCAAAACATATTGGTTGATGAAAATTCCCTGCTAAAACAATCATTAAAGCAGAAGAAAACTTAAAACAGAGCGTTTAGTTGTATGGAAAACAAACAAGAACCAAAAAAAAAAAAAAAAAAAATTAGAAAGGAAAAAATGCAAATGATTGAAGTTGGAATTGATTGAATTCAAAAGAGAAATGGAAGAAAAAGACAAAATTATCTCAGGAATTAAAAGTAAATTACTAGGTGCCTAAAAGAGAATAAATTAAAATGAAAATTTAAAACATTGAAAAAAAAGGCAAGAGAGTAACAAAAAATTAAAATGAGATTAACAAATAATAAGGATCTCAGTGAAAACGGTGAAATGGAATATAGGCAAACAAGATCCAACATAGAGATAACTAGAAACCCAAGCAAACCAATGGACCAGACCTACTGAAATTATCATTAAAGAAGCTTTTGATAAATAAAAGAAGAATTATGTATAAGAAAAGCCCCCTGGGTACCTGTGGAAATTGACCTGGACTGTTTAATTCTGAGTTATATCCTAGTAAACTACCAAACTTTAAAGATAAAGAAAAAAAAATCTTCAGGACCTAAAGGCAAAAATATCAAATAACTCATAAAGGAAAAAGAATAATGCTGACATCATTCTTCTCAAGAACGATATTCAAAGCAAGGCCACATGAATCTGCATTTTCAGGAACCCAAATAATGAAGATTCTATGGGCAAAATACTGAACAACACAGGAAACATCAAAAGAAGATGGAAGGAATGCACAGTCACCGTACCAAAAAGAATTGGTCAACATCCAGTCATTTCAGGAGGGAGCATATGATCAAGAACTGGTGGTACTGAAGGAAGAAGTCCAAGATGCACTGAAAGCACTGGCGAAAATCAAGGGTCCAGGAATTGATGCAATACGAATTGAGATGTTTCAACAAACAGATGCAGTACTGGAAGTGCCAAGAAACTTGGAAGACAGCTACTTGGCCAACTGACTGGAAGAGATCCATATTTGCACCTATTGCAAAGAAAGGTGGTCCAACTAAATGTGGAAATTATAGAATAATATCATTAATATTACACACAAGTAAAATTTTGCTGAAGATCACTCAAAAACGATTGCTGCAGTATATCAACGGAGAAGTGCCAGGAATTCAAGATGAGTCCAGAAGAGGACATGGAACCAGGGATGTCATTGCTGGTGTCAGATGGATCCTGGCTGAAAGCAGAGAATACCAGAAAGATGTTTACTGGTGTTTTATTGACTATGCAAAGGCATTTGACTGTGTGGGCCATAGCAAATTATGGATAACATTGCTAAGAGTGGGAATTTCAGAACACTTCATTGTGCTTTTGAGGAACTTGTACATAGACTTGGCAGTTATTAGAGCAGAACAAGGGGATACTGCCTGGTTTAAAGTCAGGAAAGGTGTGTGCCAGGGTTGTATCATTTATTCAATCTGTATGCTAAGCAAATAATCCAAGATGCTGGATTATATGAAGAATAACGAGACATCAGGATTGGAGGAGGACTCATTAACAACCTGCAATTTGCACGTGACACAACTTTGCTTGGTGAAAGTGAAGAGGACTTGAAACACTTACTGATGAAGATCAGAGACCACAGCCTTCAGTGTGGATTGCAACTTAACATAAAAAAACGAAAATCCTCACAACTGGACTAATAAACAACATCATAATAAATGGAGAAAAGATTGAAGTCATCAAGGATTTCATTTTACTCGGATCTACAATCAATGTCCGTGGAAGCAGCAGTCAAGAAATCAATGACACATTGCATTGAGCAAATCTGCTGTAAAAGACACTTGTGGAGTGTTAAAAAGCAAAGATGTCACCTTGAAGACTAAGGTGGGCCTGATCCAATCCGTGGTGTTTTCAGTTGCCTCATATGCATGCGAAAGCTGGACAATGACTAAGGAAGACCGAAGAAGAATTGATGCCTTTGAGTTGCGTTGATGAATATAGAATATACCTTGGACTGCCAAAAGAACGAACAGATCTGCTTGGAAGAAGTACAGCTGGAACGCTCCTTAGAAGTGACGGTGGTGAGACTTCGTCTCACATACTTTGGACATGTTATCAGAAGGGATCAGTCCCTGGAGAAGGACACTATACTTGGTAAAGTAGAGGGTCAGCGGAAAAAAGAGGGAGACCTTCAGTGAGGCGGATTGACACAGCGGCTGCAAAGATGGGCTTAAACCATAACAGCGATTCTGGGGATGGCACAGGTCTGGGCGGTATTTTATTCTGTTGTACATAAAGTCGCTATAAGTCGGAACTGACTTGACAACACCTAACAACAACAACACAAATAATGAAGATATTAGCCTAGCATTCTAGAACCAGCTGAACTATCTTTGAAGTAGCACGGTTATAGAAAAATAGTTTTCAGTGTACAAAAAACTCAGGCAATATTGTACTTACAAGCTTTTCTCTTGGAATTTACTCTCTATACATGCATTCTGGAGCACTATAGGGATCACTACATTTAATCCTCTTCCCTCCCCCGCCCCCCCCCCCTCAGAATTACTGCCCTCTATACTGTCTCTTTTCCAGTATCTGGAAACAGTTGTTTCATATATTCTGCCTCAGTTTTCTAGTTGTTTGTGCCAGGAAGTTAACCTTAGCCCTTCTTACTTCATCATGGCTGGTAACAGAAGTCAGCATATATTCTTTTTTTAAACTAGAACCCAAACAGAACAATGTTTTAGTTTTTGTTTTTTTTTTTTTGTTCTTTTTTTTTAAATTAATTTTTATTAAGCTTCAAGTGAACATTTACCATTCCAATCAGTCTGTCACATGTAGGTTTACATACATCATACTCCCTTCTCCCACTTGCTCTCCCCCTATTCAGTCAGCCCTTTCAGTCTCTCGTTTCGTGCCAGTTTTGCCATCTTCCCTCTCTCTCTATCTTCCCATCCCCCCTCCAGTCAAGAGTTGCCAACACACTCTCCAGTGTCCACCTAATTTAATTGGCTCAGTCTTCATCAGCATCTCTCTCCCCTCCGCTGACCAGTCCTTTTCATGCCTGATGAGTTGTCTTCGGGGATGGTTCCTGTCCTGTGCCATCAGAAGTTCTGGGGAGCATTGTCTCTGGGATTCCTCTAGTCGCATTCATATCATTAGGTATGGTCTTTTTATGAGAATTTGGGGTCTGTATCCCATTGGCCTCCTGCTCCCTCAGGAGTTGTCTGTTGTGCTCCCTGACAGGGCAGACATCGATTGTGGCCAGGCACCAACTAGTTCTTCTGTTCTCAGGATAATGTAGGTCTCTGGTTCATGTGGCCCTTTCTGTCTCTTGGGTTCTTAGTTGTCGTGTGGCCTTGGTGTTCTTCCTTTGCCTTTGCTCCAGGTGGGTTGAGACCAATTGATGTATCTTAGATGGCCGCTTGTTGGCATTTAGGACCCCAGGCGCCACAATTCAAAGTGGGATGCAGAATGTTTTCATAATAGAATTATTTTGCCTGTTGACTTAGAAGTCTCCTCAAACCATGGTCCCCAGACCCCAGCCCCTGCTCCGCTGAGCTTTGAAGCTTTCATTTTATCCCGGAAACCTCTTTGCTTTTAGTCCAGTCCAATTAGGCTGACCTTCCTTGTATTGTGTGTTGTCTTTCCCTTCACCCAAAGCAGTTCTTATCTACTAATTGATCAATAAAAAACCCTCTCCCTCCCTCCCTCCCTCCCCCCTTTGTAACCACAAAAGTATGTGTTCTTCTCAGTTTATACTATTTCTCAAGATCTGATAATAGTGGTCTTATACAATATTTGTCCTTTTGCCTCTGACTCATTTCGCTCAGCATAATGCCTTCCAGATTCCTCCATGTTATGAAATGTTTCAGAGATTCATCACTGTTCTTTATCGATGCGTAGTATTCCATTGTGTGAATATACCACCACTTATTTACCCATTCATCCGTTGACGGACATCTTGGTTGCTTCCAGCTTTTTGCTATTGTAAACAGAGCTGCAATAAACATGGGTGTGCATATGTCTGTTTGTGTGAAGGCTCTTGTATCTCTAGGGTATATTCCAAGGAGTGGGATTTCTGGGTTGTATGGTAGTTCTATTTCTAACTGTTTAAGATAACGCCAGATGGATTTCCAAAGTGGTTGTACCATTTTACAATCCCACCAGCAGTGTATAAGAGTTCCAATCTCTCCGCAGCCTCTCCAACATTTATTATTTTGTGTTTTTTGGATTAATGCCAGTCTAGTTGGTGTGAGATGGAATCTCATCGTAGTTTTAATTTGCATTTCTCTAATGGCTAATGATCGAGAGCATTTTCTCATGTATCTGTTGGCTGCCTGAATATCTTCTTTAGTGAAATGTGTGTTCATATCCTTTGCCCACTTCTTGATTGGGTTGCTTGTCTTTTTGTGCTTGAGTTTTGACAGAATCATGTAGATTTTAGAGATCAGGTGCTGGTCTGAGATGTCATAGCTGAATATTCTTTCCCAGTCTGTAGGTGGTCTTTTTACTCTTTTGGTGAAGTCTTTAGATGTTTGATTTTTAGGAGCTCCCAGTTATCGGGTTTCTCTTCATCATTTTTGGTAATGTTTTGTATTCTGTTTATGCCCTGTATTAGGGCTCCTAGGGTAGATCCTATTTTTTCTTCCATGATTTTTATCGTTTTAGTCTTTATGTTTAGGTCTTTGATCCACTTGGAGTTAGTTTTTGTGCATGGTGTGAGGTATGGGTCCTGTTTCATTCTTTTGCAAATGGATATCCAGTTATGCCAGCACCATTTGTTAAAAAGACTATCATTTCCCCAATTGACTGACACTGGTCCTTTGTCAAATATCAGCTGCTCATAATGGATGGATTTATATCTGGGTTCTCAATTCTGTTCCATTGGTCTATGTGCCTGTTGTTGTACCAGTACCAGGCTGTTTTGACTACTGTAGCTGTATAATAGGTTCTGAAATCAGGTAGAGTGAGGCCTCCCACTTTCTTCTTCTTTCTCAGTAATGCTTTGCTTATCCGGGGGTTCTTTCCCTTCCATATGAAATTAGTGATTTGTTTCTCTATCCCCTTAAAATATGACATTGGTATTTGGATTGGAAGTGCGTTATATGTATAGATGGCTTTTCGTAGAATAGACATTTTTACTACGTTAAGTCTTCCTATCCATGAGCAGGGTATGTTCTTCCACTTAAGTATGTCCTTTTGAATTTCTTGTAGCAGAGTTTTATAGTTTTCTTTGTATAGGTCTTTTACATCCTTGGTAAGATTTATTCCTAAGTATTTTATCTTCTTGGGGGCTACTGTGAATGGTATTGATTTGGTGATTTCCTCTTCGGTGTTCTTTTTGTTGATGTAGAGGAATCCAAGTGATTTTTGTATGTTTATTTTATAACCTGAGACTCTTCCAAACTCTTCTATTAGTTTCAGTAGTTTTCTGGAGGATTCCTTAGGGTTTTCCATGTATACGATCATGTCATCTGCAAATAGTGATAGCTTTACTTCCTCCCTGCCAATCTGGATACCCTTTATTTCTTTGTCTAGCCTAATTGCCCTGGCTAGGACTTCAAATACGATGTTGAATAAGAGTGGTGGTAAAGGGCATCCTTGTCTGGTTCCCGTTCTCAGGGGAAATGCTTTCAGGTCCTCTCCATTTAGAGTGATATTGGCTGTTGGCTTTGCATAGATGCCCTTTATTATGCTGAGGAATTTTCCTTCAATTCCTATTTTGGTAAGAGTTTTTATCATAAATGGGTGTTGAACTTTGTCAAATGCCTTTTCTGCATCTATTGATAAGATCATGTGGTTTTTATCTTTTGTTTTATTTATATGATGGATTACATTAATGGTTTTTCTGATATTAAACCAGCCTTGCATACCTGGTATAAATCCCACTTGATCAGGGTGAATTATTTTTTTGATGTGTTGTTGAATTCTATTGGCTAGAATTTTGTTGAGGATTTTTGCATCTATGTTCTTGAGGGATATAGGTCTAAAATTTTCTTTTTTTGTAATGTCTTTATCTGGTCTTGGTATCAGGGAGATGGTAGCTTCATAGAATGAGTTGGGTAGTATTCTGTCTTTTTCTATGCTTTGAAATACCTTCAGTAGTAGTGGTGTTAAGTCTTCTCTGAAGGTTTGGTAGAACTCTGCAGTGAAGCCGTCTGGGCCAGGATTTTTTTTTGTTGGAAGTTTTTTGATTACCGTTTCAATCTCTTTTTTTGTTATGCGTCTATTTAGTTGTTCTACTTCTGAATGTGTTAGTTTAGGTAGGTAGTATTTTTCTAAGAATTTATCCATTTCTTCTAGGTTTTCAAATTTGTTAGAGTACAATTTTACGTAGTAATCTGAAATGATTCTTTTAATTTCATTTGGCTCTGTTGTGATGTGGTCCTTCTCGTTTATTATTCGGGTTATTTGTTTCCTTTCCTGTATTTCTTTAGTCAGTCTAGCCAATGGTTTATCAATTTTGTTAACTTTTTCAAAGAACCAGCTTTTGGCTTTGTTAATTTTTTCAATTGTTTTTCTGCTCTCTATTTCATTTAGTTCAGCTCTAATTTTCATTATTTGTTTTCTTCTGGTGCCTGATGGGTTCTTTTGTTGCTCACTTTCTATTTGTTCAAGTTGTCGGGACAGTTCTCTGATTTTGTCTCTTTCTTCTTTTTGTATGTGTGCATTTATCGATATAAATTGGCCTCTGAGCACTGCTTTGGCTGTGTCCCAGAGGTTTTGATAGGAAGTATTTTCATTCTCGTTGCTTTCTAAGAATTTCCTTATTCCCCCCTTGATGTCTTCTATAACCCAGTCTTTTTGCAGAAGGGTATGGTTCATTTTCCAAGTATTTGATTTCTTTTGCCTAGTTTTTCTGTTATTGATTTCTAGCTTCATTGCCTTGTGGTCTGAGAAGATGCTTTGTAATATTTCAATGTTTTGGATTCTACCAAGATTTGTTTTGTGACCTAATATGTGGTCTATTCTAGAGAATGTTCCATGTGCACTAGAAAAGAAAGTATATTTTGCAGCAGTTGGGTGGAGAGTTCTGTATAAGTCAATGAGGTCAAGTTGGTTGATTGTTGTAAGTAGGTCTTCCGTGTCTCTATTGAGCTTCTTACTGGATGTCCTGTCCTTCTCCGAAAGTGGTGTGTTGAAGTCCCCTACTATAAATGTGGAGGTGTCTATCTTGCTTTTCAGTTCTGTTAAAATTTGATTTATGTATCTTGCAGCCCTGTCATTGGGTGCGTAAATATTTAATATGGTTATATCTTCTTGATCAATTGTCCCTTTTATCATTATATAGTGTCCTTCTTTATCTTTTGTGGCGGATTTAAGTCTAAAGTCTATTTTGTCAGAAATTAATATTGCTACTCCTCTTCTTTTTTGCTTATTGTTTGCTTGATATAGTTTTTTCCATCCTTTGAGTTTTAGTTTGTTTGTGTCTCTAAGTCTAAGGTGTGTCTCTTGTAGGCAGCATATAGATGGATCGTGTTTCTTTATCCAGTCCGAGACTCTCTGTCTCTTTATTGGTGCATTTAGTCCATTTACATTCAGCGTAATTATAGATAAATAAGTTTTTAGTGCTGTCATTTTGATGCCTTTTCATGTGTGTTGTTGGCCTTTTCATTTTTCCACATACTTTTTTGTGCTGAGACGTTTTTCTTAGTAGCTTGTGAGATCCTCATTTTCATAATGTTTAACTTTATGTTTGTTGAGTCGTTAACGTTTTTCTTGAGTTATGGAATTGATATTCCTTTTTGTGGTTACCTTATTATTTACCCCTATTTTTCTAAGTAAAAACCTAACTTGTATCCTTCTATATCGCCTTGTATCACTCTCCATCTGGCAGTTCAATGCCTCCTATATTTAGTCCCTCTTTTTGATTATTGTGATCGTTTATCTGTTGATTTCCATGATTTCCTGTTATGTGTGTTATTTTGTTTATTTATTTATTTTTTAGAATTAACCTTACTTTGTTTTTGTGCTTTCGCTATTTGAGTTGCGTTGATATCAGGACGTTCTGTTTTGTGACCTTGTATTGTGCTGGTACCTGATATTATTGGTCATCAGGCCAAACAATCTCCTTAAGCATTTCTTGCAGTCTTGGTTTAGTTTTTGCAAGTTCTCTAAACTTGTGTTTATCTGTAAATATCTTAATTGCTCCTTCATATTTCAGAGAGAGTTTTGCTGGATATTTTAGTTTTTTTTTGTAGAAGGATTTTTAAGAAAAATCTTATTTAATTGAACAAATAAAGGAATGAACAATGAGGCCTTTCCTTTTATAAAAAATAGATTATTTTATGAAAATATAACACACAGAAAAATAAGAGATCGTTCCAAAAACAAACAAAAATGATAACATGCATTTAGGAGTCCCCTTTATTACTTCTTTTATAACAAACCTCTCCAGAAGTAATCACCGTTCTGAATTATGATGCCATAGCTGAATTTTTTGTCTGCTGTGAACTTCATGTAGACAGGATAACAATGTGTATACTTTTCTGTATAGCTTCATTCACTCAATGATTTTCATTCATGTGGTTGCATGAATCCATAGTTCATCTTAATTGCTGAATAATATTCCATCCCTGAATATATCACACTTTATCCCTCTAGACCTTAATTTTGATGAAGTTCCATGCGTATTTCAAAAAACCTTCATAAAGTAAACAATGCAGTTCAGATTCCTGTGCCTAAAATATCCCCTTTCTAGCACTAAATTTAAGATTTTTATTTTACATAATGAATATAAAGTTTGCTTAAAATGCTTTATTAGATATCTGGATTATTTTTTGAAGAGGAAAAATAATATTGAACACAACATTGTCAGAATTTTTAACCAGTTATAACAGGTTTTAAAACTTCAGAAAAAACACTCCACTGTAGACAATCACATTCTTCCCATTTTCAGCAGGAACTCACATAATTTAAAGAGGTCTCTCTTAGACAGCTGTCTAGTCAAGAAAGTGACATTTGACTACCAGCAACTAGTGGATTTGAAAACTTTCAGTTGTCATTTATTTTACTCTAATCACGGCTCTTGAAGATGAAGTAATATGTCTGCCTAAACTTAATGCCATGAGCAGTGGAATACAGTTTCACATGTTTATTAGGAAGTAAGCATAGCAAATCTTTCTCTCCTATTTCATTTTCAGGGGAAGGAGAATGGGAAGGACGTGATGTAGGTTGTCTTTATTACCTAGTGGTGCCAAACAAAAAATAACACAAGTGGGTGTCTTTAAAGCAGAGAAATTTACTATCTCACAGTTTGGACCCTAGAAATCTTTATTCAGGTCATTGGCAGGGTTAGTTTCTCTCCCTGTCTCACTCTCTGGGCTGTGAGGGAAGACCCTTGTCTGTTTCAGCTTCCGTAGCTCTGGGCGTTTCTTGACATTCTTTGGCTACTTGTAGGTGTACCTTCATCTTCTCCTGTGTGTATGTCACTGAGTCTATTCCTCTCTTTTTATAAAACACCAGTCAGAAGGGATTAGGTTTAGAATCACCCTACTCTGGTATGTCCTCATTAACATGGTAGAAGGAAATCTTATTTCCAAACAGGGTCACATTCAGGTATAAAATAGGGGTTAGTATTTCAACACATATTTTGGGGGGACACAATTCGATCCATAACACAGCTTATTTTTTATCTAAGTAATAATATATATTCCTCCTCCCCAAACAAAACAAAACAAAGCATATGTGTATATGATTTTAGTGGCTCTTCACTTGTTTTTTTCCTCACTGTCAAAATCTTATCATTAAATCCCCTTTGTTTGGTTTCAGCTTTAAAATTCTAGGTAATTTTATTAGTAGAAATGAACTTCCTTAAAATATCAGATAATTTGACACTGAGTAGAAATGAACAAATCAGAAAGATCCTGGGTGTTTTTTTGTCCTCATATATAGCCATCATGCTGCCTAATAGGATTTCTTGCAGCCAATGGGTAACTCAAACACAAAAGATTAGAATAATAAAGGATGATAGAGACCCTCCAAAACCTTCAACTGTACATTTTTATCATATGATTAAGTGTAGTATCAAAGCTAAAACAAGAGCATCATCTTCTATCTGGTGCCATTTAATAAGAATTTTACTTAATTGATTATGAAAGGTATTTTCTTTAAAGGTCAAAAAGAGCTAACATTACAATTTATTAACCTGCATAAAATATATATTATAGGTTCTAAATGAAATGGTAGGCTGCGAATGAATAGATATATATGAAAACATATGTTGTCTCGTTTAGACTATTTTTTCTCAAAAAATGAAAAATTGCAAAATATTTCTGTTATGAATTATAGAAACATATATTGTATGATAAATAACAGACCTGTATCCAAATATGATTTCATCAGAAAAACATTGTAAAAATATATTTTTGGCTTTCACATCAAATTTAAAGAAGAAATGTTTGTCATTATCACTTTAAAAAATTATATGAAGATTTTGAAGATGACAGCTGGCTTTTACAGAAAGGTATTTTTAGTCATCTGAACAAAGTTCAGCTGAAAATTCAATGTAAAAACAGAATTATAGTTATTTTGCAGTCAAAGTACCTTTTAAAGAATTTTATTATATCAAAGTATTAAAAGTTCCAACTCTCAATATCAGCGAACATGTTTAATGATATCTTTTACTCACTGAAATTGTTTCTATTGCTCTGTTATTATGTTCTAACACTAGGGAATTGGCTTTAAGAAACAGACCTCAGCTTTCCTTTTTTAGTCTCTCATTGAAATCTTTTGGCGTAGTGGTTAAGTGCTGTGCCTGCTAACCAAAGTGCTGGCAGTTCGAATCCACCAGGCACTCCTTGGAAACTATAGTGCAGCTCTACTCTGTCCTGTAGGGTTGCTGTGAGTCAGAATCGACTCAATGGCAACAGGTTTGGTTTTTGATTTTATTGAAATCTTTGGGTCACTTTATCCAAAAGTGCTGATGTTAATTGAGAATTAAATCTTTTTTTTTTTTCTTTCTATTTAATACGTAAAACATTAACAGTGGGTTTACCTGATACCCAGTCCCAATGATGGGCATTGAGATTATTGGACTAATTAAAACATTATAATCCATGTCTTCAAAGGGTTTATTAGAATCCAGCCTTGGAATGGACATACAAAGAGGTAAACTCAGTGCAAAGTAGAATCTGAGAAGTGATACCACGATTACAAACACGGTAGATGCTTCTCAGGGCTCACTCAGGGCTGACCCTTCTCTCCTTCCCAAGACGAGAGAAGATTACAGCTCCTTTCTCCGTCCCTGTGCAGTTAGGAGGAAGGGATTAGGATATACTTTAATTTTTAAATATTTGGCTCTCCAGTACAAGGTACAGGAGTCATTGTGGTGCAACGGCTAAGCACTGGCTTCTAACCTACACTTTGACAGTTTGAACCCACCCAGCCACTTCTCTAGAAAGACCTGGGGATCTACTCCAGTAAAGATTACAGCCAAGAAAACCCTGCGGGGCATGTCTGCTCTCTCACACGGGTTCACTGTGAGTTGCAAATCAACTCCATGGCACCTAACATTAACAAGAACAGTAACCAGTAAGCTTTATGAGGGTAGGAAAGATGTTTTAGTCACGGCTGCATACCTAGCACCAAGACCAGTGCCTTGCAGGTAGTACACATTGCCATTGAGTTGATTCATAGTAACCCTCCAGGACAGAGTAGAATTGCCCCATAGGATTTCCAAGGCTGCAGTGTTTATGGAAGCAGATTGCCACATCTTTCTCCCATGCGGTGGTGGATTTGAAACACTGACCTTTTGTTTAGGATCTGAAAGCTTAACCACTGTGCCTCCAGGGTTTCTTTTGCAGATAGTGGACACTAATAAACATTTGCTGAATGAGTGAGTGGCTGGCTAGCTGAGGGCTTATTTAGTCATTTTTCTATTGATTTGCATTCATATGGATTCTAACATTTCTCGATTACAGATATTATTGAAATGAACGCCTGTGTTTATATCTCATGGCGCGTGTGTGTAAGAGTTTCTTTCTGGAGTTTACACAGAGAGGTAGAACTGCTGAGTCTTAGAGCATGAAATTTTCAAGTTTATTTTCATGCCAAATGAATCAGATGCCTTTGACCAATTTACATACTTTTTTTTTTACTCAGAGTACAATATTTTCTATTTCTGCACATCTGTACACCTGTTAATTTTTTCAAATGTTATAGTCATGAAATAACATCAAATTAAAAAAAATTCTACATAATTTAATCTACTTGGGATTTTTTGGGGGAGAAGGCTTGTATTTTTTTTGTAGACTATTTTTTAGAGCAGTTTTAGGTTTACAGAAAAATTGTGCAGGAAGTACAGAGATTTCATACTCCCCCCTCTGCACACTCATTCTTCTATTATTAACATCTTTAATTTGCCAGGTATGTTTGCTATAATTGCTGAACTGATACTGATACATGATTATTAACTGCTGTTGTCCATGTGGAGCCCTGGTGGTGAAGTGGTTAAGAGCTCAGCTACTAACCAAAAAAGGCCTTCAGTTTGAATCCAGCAGGCGCTCCTTGGAAACCCTATGGGGCAGTTCTACTCTTTCCTATTGCATCACTCACTGTGAGTCGGTATCGGCAGTGGGTTTGGTTTTGGTTTATTGTTCATGGTTTATATTAGGGTTCACTCTTTAGGTTGTACAGTTTTATGGCTTTTGACAAATGCGTAATGTCATGTATCCACCGTTACATTATCATGCAGAATGTTTCCACTGCCCTTAAAATACCCTGTGCTGGACCTGTTCATCCTACCCCTTTTCCCTCTGATTGCCTGGCAACCACTGATATTTTTACTGCCTCTATACTTTTTCCTTTTCCAGAATGTTACATAGTTGGATTCATTTAGTATGTAATTTTTCCAGATGGCTTCTTTCAATTAGCAATATGCATTTATGTTTTCTCCATGTATTTTTGTAGCTTGAGAGTTCATTGCTCTTTATGGCTGAATAATACTCCATTTTTTATATGGATATGCCGTAGTTTGCTTATCCATTCAGCTATTGAAGGACATCTCAATTGCTTCTAGCTTTTGGCAGTTGTGAATAAAGCTGCTATAAACATTTGTGTGCAGATTTTTGTGTAGACATATGTTTTTAACTTATTTGTGTAAATATAATCCTTACTATTGGCGGAGCTGTCATGGTCATTTGCACACATGCATAGAGGGAGGGCTATGAATAATTCCCAGCTGAGGTCAAACAAGACAGATATAGTGTTTGCTCATTCAGTATTTTTTGGGACTTTATAAAACGTAACTACAGAGAATAATGAGAATCGACCACCTAAAGGGCATATGGCTGGATTGCACAGTAAGCCTGTGCTTAGCTTTTAAGAAACTCACAGACTGTCTTTCAAAATGGCTGTACCGTTTTGCATTCCTATAGCAATAAATGGGGGTTCTGTTCCACATCTTTCCCAGCATTTGATGTGGTCAGTGTTTGGGATTTTGGCCATTGAAATGGGTGTGTAGTAGTATCTTGTTATTTTAATTTACTGATTCCCTAATGACATACCATGTTAAACATCTTTTCACAGGCCTACTTGCCGTCTGCATATCTTCTTTGGTTAGGTGTCTGTTCAGATATTTTGCCCATTTTGTAATTAGATTGTTCTCTTGTCATTCAGTTTAGAAAGTTATTTGTGCATCTTGGATACAAGTCCTTTATGTGTGTTGCCTATGATTTTATCTTTTACTTTCATATCTTTCACCCAAATGGCGTTTATTCTGTGTATGGTATGAAGAATGGATCTAATCATAATTTTTTTTAATGGTTATCCAAACCAGCACTATTTATTAAGTTTTATCTTTCACTTGTGATTTGAAATGCCACTCTTCTCATACGATAACTTTCCATTTTCACTTGGGTCCCCTGCTGGGTTTTCTGTTTTCTGGTCTATCTGTCTGTTCACGTAGCAGTAGCACACTGTAAAATTGTACTTGTCTTATTTTATAATTTAGTATACGGTTTGGCTAGTATCCCCTCATAATTTTTTTCTTTCGGTATTTTCTTAGGTCTCCTTGCATGTTAATTTTTCATATTACTTTAGTATCAACTTGTTTAGCTTCATTAAAAAGCTTGATGGTATTTTTATTGGGGTTGTATAAGAGCTACAGCTGCTAACCAAAAGGTTGGTGGTTCAAATCCACCAGGCGCTCCTTGGAAGCCCTATGGGGCAGTTCTGCTCTGTCCTATATGGTCTCTGTGAGTCAGAATCGACTTGATGCCAATGAGTTTGGGTTTTTTTTTTTAATTAGATTTATTAATTTAGAAATAGGTGACATAATTATGATGTTGAATGTTCCTATGCAAGAAGAATGGATGTCTTTCCATTGTTCAAGTGTAAGCTTGTGTCTTTCAGGAATATTTAAATTTTTTCCTTATAGAATGTTATGGCTATGTTACCAAAAAAGAAATGTTGGTGACCTAACCTGCAATACCTGTGAATGTAACCTCATTTGGTGCTGTAAGTTCACATAAAGCCGTATTGGGGTAAGCCTGTAGGCAAGCCTGTCACTATTGAGTCGATTCCAACTCATAGTGACCGTACAGACAGAGTAGAACTGCCCTATTGGGTTTCCAAGGAGTGACTGGCTGAGTCTAACTCTCGACCCTTTGGTTAGCAGCCAAGCTCTTAACCACTATGCCACCAAGACTTCATATTGGACAAACCAAACCCCTTGCTGTCGAGTTGTGATTCCAACTCATAGTGACCCTGTAGGACAGAGTAGAACTGCCTCACAGAGTTTCCAATGAGTGTATGGTGGATTCAAACTGCCAACCTTTTGGTTAGCAGCAGTAGCTCTTAACCATTATGCCACCATGGTTTCCTACTGGAGTAAAGTGGGTCCTAATTAAGTATAAGTGGTGTCTTTATAAAAGGAGGAAAAAGAGACAGGCACAGATACAGAGGGGAAAAGGCCATGTGATATGAAGACCGAGAGTGGAGTGACAAGGAATGCCAAGATCACTGGCCATCACCAGAAGTGAAAAGAGAAGCATGGAGCAGATTCTCCGTCACAGCCCTCAGAAGGAATGAAGGTGACTGTAACTCTGATTTCAAACTCCTGGTCTTCAGAACCATGAGATAAAAAATTTTTGCTCTTACAAATCAACCAATCTGTGGTACTTTGTTATGGCAGCCCTAAGAAACTAATGTGGGTTTTTCATATTTCTTATTAGGCATCTTCTTTGCTAGTTACCATAAATAAAGTTATTTTTGCATTATATCTTCTAGTAGGTTACTGTATTTTTATATGGAGGCTATTGATTTCTCCTTGTTAATTACATTCATTTACCCTGTTGAATATAGTCCAGCTTCTCAAATTATTTTTTCATCATAATGACGGTGAAAGGCTACAACCCTGACATATACCTTTTCTGATTTTAAGCCACCCATTAACAACCTGCGATATGCAGATGACATGACCTTGCTTGCTGAAAGTGAAGAGGACTTGAAGCACTTACTAAAGAAGATCAAAGAGTACAGCCTTCAGTATGGATTACACCTCACCATAAAACAAAAATCCTCCTAATTTGGTGTTGGAGTTTGTTTGCTAATATTTACTGTTTTATACAATATTCATAACTGATATTGATTTGTGATTTTCTTTTTCTTGGAACTATATCTGCTTTAAAGACAAATAATATACTTCATAAATGAACTTGGAGGTTTACTTTCATTTTCTATGCTTGGAAACAATTTATGTATTATATGGAATATCTGCCGTATTAATTTTCTAGGGCTGCCATAATAAAATACGACAACTTGAATGGCTTATAAGAACAGAAATTTGTGGTCTCCCAGTTATGGAGTCTAGGCATCTGAATTCAGGGTGTTGGCAGAGCCACATTCTCTCTGAATACTCTAAGGGAGATACTTTCTTGTCTCTCCTGGTTTTTGGTAGCTCCAGGTGTTCTTGGCTTGTAGCTGTAGGTCACGTGGCCATCTTCCCTCTGTCCCTCTGTGTCTTGCAGGATACCACTCATGTTGGATTTAGACCCACTATTAGAACACAGAACCCTCGTTCCAGTATGACCTTATATTAAATTAACTGATAAGATCTTCTAAGATTGTATTCTCAAACAAGGGCACAATTACAGGTAGGAGGATTAGAATTTCAATATTTCTTTCTTGAGGACACAATTCATAAGATCTGGTAAGTTTTGGGGTGGAGTAATTCTGTTTTTCGTATTCAGGTTTATCTGTTTAAACTTTCTATTAAATCTGAGTTCAGCATTTGCACACTGTATTTTTTCCATTTTATCTAAGTTTTCAAATTTATTTGCATAGATTGGCAAATTGTATCTTCTAATTTTTTTTAAATCTGTCTTATTTTTGTCTTTTTTCAATTCTTATTTTGCATATGCCTTTTTTCCCTAGATTAAATTAGCTAATCATTTGTCTAATTTGGTAAGTTTTTCAAATAATCAGGATTTAGATTTATTGTTCATATCTGCTGTTTTTCTATTCTCATTAATTGCTAGTATGTTTATTTTTCTCTCTTTATGCTCCCTTTGGTTTAGCTTCTAGCTCTTTTTTTTAGCATTCTGAATCGGTGGTTTAATTAATTTCTTTTTGTGCATTTATTTTTAATTGATCTGAGGGATTAAGGCTCTAAATTTTCCTCTGATATCAACATCAGTTGTGAGTTCCCAATCATGTTTTGCTTTAAACTTTTTATTGAAATAATTTTAGACTTAACAAAGTAGCAAAAATAATACAGTGTCCCCATATACCCTTTAGTGAGCTTCCTGTAATGTTAATGTATTACATATACATTGGACATTTATCCAAACCACAATATTAACATTGCTATAACAGTATTAGGAAACCCTGGTATTAGGAAACCCTGGTGGCATAGTGGTTAAGTGCTACAGCTGCTAACCAAAATGTCAGCAGTTCGAATCCACCAGGCGCTCCTTGGAAACTCTACAGAGCAGTTTTACTCTGTCCTGAAGGGTCGCTATGAGTCGGAATCGACTCGACAGCAGTGAGTTTTGAGTTTAACAGTATTAACTAAAAACTTCTTTTGGATTTCACTAGTTTTTCTACTAATGTCATTTTTCTCTTCTAGTTTCCAATCCATGATCTCATGTTGCATTTAATTGTCATGTCTCCTCAGTTTGCTCGTCTGTGACAGTTTTCAGCCTATTCTTGTCTTTCATTATCTTGACTTTCTAAAAGAGAACAGGTCAGTTGATTTGTTGGCTGTCCCTCAGTTTGGCTTTGTCTGATGTTTTCTCATGATTAGATTGAGGTTATTATCGTTATTATTGAAAGAGTATACCAGAAGTGATGTGCCCTTTTCATTGTATCAAGCTGGGGAAGTGCATGGTGCTCACATGTCTTATTACTGGTGATGTCAGCTTTAATAATTTGGCTAAAGTCATGTCTGACAGGTTTTTCCCCTGTAAAGTTACTATTTTTCCCTTCGTAGTTAATTTTAGACTCCATTGGTCAATCTTGCCTACAACAGTTATTACTGTGGCATTCCAATGCTGATTTTATTTGTTTATATCAGTATAGACTTGTGTATATGTATTTTATTACATGGGTTTTCATATAATACTATTGTTATTTGTTTCTCAAATTGTTTCAGCTTTTGCTAAGGGGAAATTCTTCAGGTTGATATCTATATCTTCTACCTCTTGAGTTTTTTTTTAACTTTCTGTCACACAAGACGTCCCAAGGTCATCTTGTGTTTTTACTGCCCCAGTGCTGTAATTGAGCATTTTTCATGAGCCCAGGTTTTTGTCATTAAAAAAAGTATTTAGAACAAGACCTGGGTGTTAGGTGCATCCTTTGCTTGTGGGAACATCACTGTTTTTAGGCCCTTTTAGAGGAAAGATCTAGGAAATATATTTTATATGCTAAACTACCCATATACAAATTTCTATATGTAGTTCTGTATCCATCTGTGATGGCCAGCTTTATGTGTCAAGCTGGCTAGACTATAGTCCCCAGTTACTCACTCTAACACTTATATAGGTGTTACTGTGAAGGTATTTTGTAAATGTGGTTAACATTTGCAATCAATTAACTTTAAGTAAAGGAGTTAACTTGATGTGAGTGGGCCTCACCTAATTAGCTGGAAGACCTTACGAGCAAAACTGAGCTTTCACTAAAGAAGAAAACATTCTGTCTCAAGATTGAAACATCAACTCCTAGCCCAGGGTTTCCATCCTGCAGGACAGCCCTGTGGATTCTGTGGATTCAATTAAGCCAGTTCTTTGAAATAATTACCTTTATCAATCATCTCCCTTTATCTCTATCTTCTGTTCTGTTTCTTTGCAGAACCCTGACTAATACAACATCTGTCTGTTTATAAATTAAAGTCGGTGAGTTCATACTGATATGCTGAATTCCAATCAAGGCTTATTTGTAAATTCGAAACCTACCCCTTATTTTTACTTAATTGTTTTTGTTGTATTAAATATATATATAACAAAACGTTTGCCGTCTCAACATTTTATACATGTACAATTCAGGGACATTCATTGCTTTCATCATGTTGTGTATCATCGCTGTTTCCAAATTTTTCTGTCACCCTTGATAGAAGCTCAGTGCCCCCCTAAGTGATGACTTCCTGTTCTTCCCTCCCCTCCTACTCCTGGTAGTCACTAACAAGCTTTGGTTTTTATACTTTTGCCTATTTTAGATACTTCACGTAACTGAGCGCATACAATATTGTCCTTGTGTGACTGCCTTGTTTCACTTAGCACAATATTTTCAAGGTTCGTCCATGTTGCAGCCTGTATCAGGGCTTCATTTCTCTCTATGGCAGAGTATTGTATTTTTACACAAATAACGCACGCCTTCTACATTTGTTTGCCAACCCTGCCCCCCCGCCTAGGTATTTTCTGAATACACTACTCTAATTTATGTACAGTAACTTGTAAAAAAACATTGGCAAAGCAGTGCTTACAAAAATACCTCACAGGGAGAGGGCATGGTTGGCAAACAAATGTAGAAGGCATGAGTTTTTTGTGTAAAAATATGGTAATATTCCACTGGATGTATATACCACATTTTGTTTATTCGTTCATCTGCTGATGGACATTTAGGTTTTTTGTACCTTTTGACTGTTGTGAATAGTGCTGCAGTAAACACTGGTGTACACACTGTTTGTGTTATTCTTTTGGGTGTATATCTAGGAGTGGAATTGCTGCATCATACAGTAATTCTAGGTTTAACTTTTTGAGAAATCTCCAAATTGTTTTTCACAGCAACTGTACCATTTTACAGTCCCACCAACAATGGATGAGGGTTTCAATTTCTCCATCTCCTGGCCAGCATGTGATGTTTTCCGTTGTTTTGAATCATGGACATCTTAGTGAGGATATAGTGATATCTCATTTTGGTTTTGATTTGCATTTCCCTAATTAATGACGTTGAGTATCTTTTCATGTGCTTATTGGTCATTTGTATTTCTTCTTTTTGTTAACTGTCTATTCAAATCTTTTGTCCATTTTTTAATTGGGTTGTTTGCCCTTCTCTGTTAACTTGTAGGAGTTCTTTATATATTCTAGATAGTAAATCCTTTTTTCTCAGTCTATAGTGTGTCTCTTCACTTTCTTGACGAAATTGTTTCATGAACAAAAGTTTTTAATTTTGATAAAGCCCCATTTATCTATCTTGTATTTTGTTGTTTGTGCTTTTGGTGTCATAGCTCTTATTATTTATATTTACCTATTTTCCCAGTCTAGTTTACACATAAATTGATTTTAGTATTGTCTGGAGTGTAGTATTTGCATATAGCGCTTTTAGTCTTCAGTTTTGCATTATCTAGTCAAAATAAAATTTTCCATCTTAGTGTATTAATCAAGATCCACTCTGGAGACCAAAACCACATCATAATTTAAACAGGGAACATTACTGTTAAAAATTATTAATGGGGTTTTGGAATAATGGGGATTTGCCTAGGAAGAGTTCAAGAAAACTCTACTCTCAGAGCTGAGCTAGATCTGTCACGGAACAGTCTCCTCTCCTCCCACAGGTCTGGGATATAGACCTTATTGAAGATAAGCAGATACGTTGCTGAGGTGCCTTGCTAACTGGACTTGCTAGAAATCTGCTTACTGGGTGCCAAGGGACGTCATTCACAAGGAGATGTTGTACTTCCATAGTTGCTGCAAATTCTCCCAGGGACACCAGGGAGACTGTTCATGGCGAGATGCTTAGCTGGTTGTAACCCATTACAAAGCTGCTGGAGGAGATCCAGGGGAAAGCGGCTGCCCAATGTGTGTTGTTGGCCATCTCACACTGCAAGAATCCAGAGCACTGGAGAAAGCTAAGCCCTGCGGGAGACTGGGGTGAGAGAAGCCATGTTCTACCAGAGGCAAGGGCTGGAGAAAACTGCACCTTGGAGAAAACTGTGTTCTGCAGGTGTCTGGCTAAACCACACTCCAAAACTGAGCACCAGAAAGAGAGCATACTTTGCAGGAGGCTGGCCCCAGAGGCACCCCAGGAAGAGAAATATATCTTCTTTCTAAACTGTCCCTCCAGCACCCTCTACTGACCAGGCTTAACATTATGCCTGCCGAAAAGAAGAAATATTTATAAATTCACCACCATGTTCACAGAACGGGAAAAAGGGTGTGAATTTGGAGCAGAAGGGCATTAAATTGGTAATTGCACAATTTCCTTTTCTTCCTCAGATGCTTCCGTGTGGTTATGCCACTCATTTGTAATATGTTATTGCTAGATGCAGTTGAGTCAGTTCAGCTCAAAGCAACCCCAGGTACAACAGAATGAAACACTGCCAAGTTGTGAGCCATCCTCAGAATAGTCTTTATGCTTGAGCCCACTATTGCAGCCACTGTGTCACTCAGTCTCGTTGAGGGTCTTCCTCTTTTTCACTGATTTATTACTTTACTAAGCATGATGTCCTCCACGGAATGGTCCTTCCTGATAACATGTGCAAAGTACATGTGATAAAGTCACTGCCATCCTTGCTTCTAATTCAGACTGTACTTCTTTCAAGACAGATTTGTTTCTTCTGAGCCCAGGAAAAACCCAGTGCTGTCGAGTCGACAGTCCATAGTATATTCAGTATTCTTCACTGACACCGTGAGTCAAACGTGACAGTTCTTCTTCCGTCTTCCTTATTGATTGTCCAGCTTCCCTGTGCATATAAACCCAGTGCTGCAGAGAAATATGCGTATGAGGCAATTGAAAACACCATGGCTTGAGTCAGATGCACCTTAGTCCTTAAAGTGACGTCTTCGCTTTTTCACACTCCGAAGAGGTCTGTTGCAGCAGCTTTGCCCAGGGCAGTGTACCATTTGATTTCTTGACTGTCACTTCCATGGGCATTAATTATGGATCCAAGTAAAATGAAATCCTTGACAACTTCCATCTTTCCTCCATTTATCATGATGTTTCTTGTTGGTCCTTTTGAAAGGGTTTTTGTTCTCTTTACGTTGAGTTGTAATCCATACTGAAGGCTGAAGTCTTTGATCTTCATCAGTAAGTGCTTCAAGTCCTCTTCACTTTCAGCAAGCAAGGTTGTGTCATCTGCATATTGCAGATTGTAAATGAGTCTTCTTCCAATCTTTTTTTAAAATAATTTTTATTGTGCTTTAAGTGAAAATTTACAAATCAAGTCAGTCTCTCACACAAAAACCCATATATACCTTGCTATACACTCCCAATTATTCTCCCCTTAATGAGACAGCCCGCTCTCTCCCTCCACTCTCTCTTTTCGTGTCCTTTTCGCCAGCTTCTAACCCCCTCCACCCTCTCATCTCCCCTCCAGGCAGGAGATGCCAGCGTAGTCTCAAGTGTCCACCTGATCCCAGAAGCTCACTTCTCACGAACATCCCTCTCCAACCCATTGTCCAGTCCAATCCATATCTGAAGAGTTGGCTTTGAGAATGGTTCCTGTCCTGGGGCAGCAGAAGGTCTGGGGGCCATGACCACCGGGGTCCTTCCAGTCTCAGTCAGACCATTAAGTCTAGTCTTATGAGAATTTCTTCCTCCAATCTTGATGTGGCATTCTTCTTCATATAGTCCAGTTTCTGGGATTATTTACTCAGTATACAGATTGAATAGGTATGGTGAAAAGATACAACCCCGACACACACCTTTCTTGACTTTAAACCGTGAAGTGTCCCCTTGTTCTGTTTAAACAACTGCCTCTTGGTCTATGTGCAGTTTCCTCAAGAGCACAACTAAGTGTTCTGGAATTCCCATTCTTCACAATGTTATCCATAATTTGTTAAGATTCACACAGTTGAATGCCTTTGCATAGTCAATAAAATACAGGTAAACATCTTTCTGGTATTCTCTGCCTTCAGCCAAGATCCATCTGACATCAGTGATGATATCCCTTGTTCCATGTCTTCCTCTGAATCTGGCTTGAATTTCTGGTAGTTCCCTGTGAATGTACTGCTGCAACTGCTTTTGAATGATCTTCAGCAAAATTTTACTTGCATGTGATATTTTTTTTGTGATAGTAATGATATTGTTTGGTAATTCCTGCATTCTGTTTGATCACCTTTCTTTGGAATGGGCACAAATATGGATCTCTTCCAGTCACTTGGCCAGGTAGCTGTCTTCTAAATATTTTGGCATAGACTAGTGGGGTATTCCCAGGGTTGCATCCATTTGTAGCAACATCTCAATTGGTATTCCATCAATTCATGGAGCCTTGCTTTTCATCAATACCTTCAGTGAAGCTTGGGCTTCTTCCTTCAGTACCATTGGTTCTAGATCATATGCTACCTCCTTAAATGGATGACCGTTGACCAATTTTTTTTTGGTACGGTGACTCTGTGTATTCCTTGCATTTTCTTTTGATGCTTCCTGCATCCTTTATTACTGCAGCTTGAGGCTTGAGTTTTCTTTAATTCTTTCAGCTTGAGAAATGCCAAGCATGTTCTTCCCTTTTGGTTTTCTAACTCCAAGTCTTTGCACATTTCATTATAATACTTTGTTTTCTCGAGCAGCCATTTGAAAACTTCTGTTCAGCTCTTTGATTTCATCATTTCTTCCATTTTGCTTTATTTCCTTCAAGAGCAAGTTTCAGAATCTCTTCTGACATGCGTTTTTTTATTTTCTATCTTTTCTGTCTTTTTAATGACCTTTTGCTTTCTTCATGTTTGATGTCCTTGAAGTCACCCCACAACTCATCTTCAGTCATTAGTGTTTAATGCATTAAATCTATTCTTGAGATGGCCTCTAAATTCACATGGGATATACTCAAGGTCATATTTTGCCTATCGTGGACTTATTTTAATTTTCTTCTGCTTCAGCTTGAACTTGCACGTGAGCAATTGATGGTCTGTTTTGGAGTTGGCGCTGGCCTTTTTCTGAATGATGGTATTGACCTTTTCGGTCATTTATTTCCACAAATGTAGTTGATTTGAGTCCGGTGTATTCTATCTGGTGAGGTGCATGTGTATAATTACCATTTATATTGTTGAAAAAGCTATTTGCAATGAATAAGTTGGTCTTGAAAAAGTCTATCATGTGATCTCTAGCATCTTTTCTATCATTAAGGTCATATTCTCCAATTACTGATTCTTCTTTGTTTTCAACTTTCTTATTCCAATCCCCAATAATTATCAATGCATCTTGGTTGTATATTTGATCAATTTCAAGCTACATAAATTGGTAAAAATCTTCATTTTCTTTACCTTTGGCATTAGTGGTTGGTGCATAAATTTGAATAAAAGTCTTATTAACTAGCCTTTCTTGGAGGCATATCGATATTATTCTCTCTGCTGACAATATTATACTTCAGGAGAGATCTCAAAATATTCTTTTTGGCTATGAATGAGACACCATTCGTCTTCATTTTGTCATTCCCAGCATAGTATACCATTTGATTGCCCTATTCAAAATGGAAAATACCAGTCCATTTCAGCTCATGAATGCCTATGATATTGATATTTGTGTGTTCCATTTTATTTTTGATTAATGTCCAATTTTCCTGGATGCATCCTTCTTACATTTCATGTTCCGATTATTGATGAATGTTTGCAGCTGCTTCTTCTCATTTTGAGCTGTGCCGCATCAGCAAATGAAGGCCCTGAAAGCTTTACTTCTTCCACACCATTAAGTTCAACTGTACTTTGAAGAGGCAGCTTTCTCCTAGTTTTATTCTGAGCACCTTCTAACCTGAGGGGCTTATCCTCCGGCACTATATCAGACAGTGTTCCACTGCTATTCATAAGATTTTCACTGGCCAAATTTTTTCTGAAGTACATTGCCATGTCTTCCTTCCTAGTCTGTCTTAGCCTGCAAGCTCTGCTGAAACCTGTCCACCGTGAGTGGCCTTCTGGTGTTTGAGATACCGCTGGCATAGCTTCCAACATCCCAGCAACACACAAGCCACCACAGTACAACAAACTGACAGAAGAGTGGTGGAACGTATATGTGTGTGTGTATATATATATGTAAAACCATTAAACTCATTAGAGTCTAAAAACCACACTATGAAGACAGAAAAATTATTGTACTAGAAAATACAAGAAGAAAATAGCTGTTAAAATTAAAGGTAAACTTTAACTTTGGGTTTCCTGGGAAACAATAAGCTGTCAACTTTTTGGTTAGTTTTTTTTTTTTTTATTCCAACCCATAACCATTTGTACCACCCAATGATTTTGCAAAATGGAATATATGTCTTTCATTTCTTTATTAGCCATAGAACCTCCCAGTTCATCCACAGAGGAAAACATTCTCCTAGAGATATTTTTATAATAAGTGAAAACACAAAACATTAACATAACATTAAAATCTATAATTCATAAAGAGACTGTTAGTTGATTTCCTATAGAGACATTGACTTCACTTCTAGGTAATGAATTAGGAGGCCAAAAGCTTTTCATGAATTAAACTCCGAGAAAGGAATATGATATTGGAAGTAGATATTTCTGAATTGTTTATACCACCTAAATGTTTACCATTTCCATTTGCCACTGAAAAATTAGTCTGTCAGATATGATTACTGAGAAAACATAAACCAATTTAATTTTCTTCCATTGAATGCCCTCTTTTCATCTAGCAGGAGCGGAGGAATGTATTCAGACCAGAGCTCCTGAGTTTCCTGCAAGCTGGGGGTTTTGTTTCAGGTCATGAAGTGTCTAATATAAATCTTCTCAAATATTTCTTATCTTTTAAACAGTTGAATTGTTCTTTAAACTGAAATAATTAGCATATAAAGGGTACGTTTTCCATTTAAAGGAACTTGACGTTGACTTAAAGTCTCCTGGAAATAACCTCGCTTTCATGGTGCCTTCAAATCAGGATGGTCTCATGCTGGGATGTTCTTTGCTTTCAAGATAAAGGCAAGGAAGGTGTTGCTCCAGATAAAGGAAACCCTTATGCCAATTTCAGTCTTAAAGATTCGTGAATGCTTTTTTAAATCAAAATCACAATGAACACTGTGTTGAAAGTACACTTTACTTATGTTACTGTAATGATCTGTCAAATTCCAAATGATTGCCTGACAATAATTTTATTAAACTTTTCTCTTACTTCATGTTAAATTTCATTTTAGTTTTTCAAAATGTTCACTTTAACCTTTGATCAAAAAGTTGGAACCAAAACCTTGATGACTTTTTGAGTACTAAAGATTTGAGTGTCCCTCTTGTAATCTTGAAGAAGCCTGGTGGTGCAGTGGCTAAGTGCGGGGCTGCTAACTGAAAGGTCAGCAGTTCGAACCCAGCAGTTGCTCCGCAGTAGAAAAATGTTGCAGTTGGCTTCTGTTAAAATTACAGCCTTGGAAATCCTATGGGGCAGTTCTACTCTGTCTTATAGTGTCGGTATGAGTTGTAATCTCACGTCTACTCCCATATACTAACTCTATGACCTTGGACAAGTTAACTTACCACCTAGTTGTGAAGTTAACAAGTTGTTTAATATCCAGTTATGAAGTGGATATTAAAAATTAGTACCAAACTCTAGGGTTGTTCTGAGGCTTAAATGAGTTCACATATCAAAAATGGTTAGAAGTGTGCTTGGCACGAAGTAAGTGCTTTGAGTGTTGACTATCTCTATTTTTAATTAGATGCAAAAAAAAAAAAAGATGCAGGACTTGAATAAATGTAGTTATCATTTAACCTCCATATCCTCACATATAGAGTAAATGAACTAGAGAAGTTTCATTGTTAAGTCATTTCCCGCTATAAAAAATTAAAAACAGCAAAAGCTATAAAACTAAAAGCTCTATATTTAACATAATTAAATCTGTGATATATTTTTTTATTTTTACTTTACTGATTTAGACATTCTGACAATCTAATTATAGTTGTGGATTTGATTTTCGAATCCATCTGTTAGTATCTTTATGGTCGCTTGGAGGTAGGCAGTCAGTAGAGGCTGATTAGACTTTGAAGACTGGTGGAAATGACCACTCTGATTTAGCAAAGGTCCCTCAGACTTGCCCATCACTTCACCGAGTGAGCAAAGCCAACAATACAGGGGATCAGGAACAATGGCTAATAAACTCTCAAAAATGTTAAACGTTATTACTGTTAGATTAGTAACTGTAATGATATACAAACAATTTGCAATACTTTAAAAATCTAATATCCTGCTTCTGTATCTAGTCACCATAGCTCTTAGAATTTTAAGAAACAATTGGCCTAGAATATTAGGCAGGCTAATTTTATCCTCTTTGGAAACCAGGAAATAGTCATACTGAAACAAGCTTGGCTTGCGAAGAATCAATAAATGTCAGGTAACAAATTTTACTATGCTGATTGGAAACACAGCAGATGTTTGATAGGTTTTTGGGATATCATGATGTTCTCTAAGCTTCCTGGATCTCTGGTTTGGTGTTTGTCATTAAAAATTCTCAACCATTCTTATAGCAAATATTTCTTTTGTTCCATTCTCTCTTTCATCTCCTTTTGGTATTCCATTTACACATACGTTACACCTTTTCTCATATTGTGTAACGCATGGATGTTTTTTGCTTTTTTTTTCCCCAAACCCATTCTTTCTTCTCTTTTCATTTCTGTATGGGAAACTTCTATTACCTTACCTTCAAGTTAACAGATTTATTCCTTGTATGTGTTGAGTCAACTGAAGTGCCTGTCAAAGACCATCTTTATTTCTGTTACAGTGATTTTAAAATCTCATACTTTCTTTTGATTATTTTTTATAGTATCCATCTTCCAACTGACATTACTCATTTGTTCTTGCATGAGGTTTATTTTTTCTGTTAGAGCCCTTAGCATATTAATCATAGTTATTTTAAACTCCTTGTATGAAAATTCCAACGTCAAGAGCTCAGGCTGCTAACCAAAAGGTTGGCAGTTCAAATCCACAGGCTGCTCCTTGGAAACCTCATGGGGCAGTTCTACTCTGTCCTATAGGGCTGCTATGAGTCAGAATGGACTCCATGGCAATGGGTTTGGTTTGGGTTTTATGTCATACCAGAGTCTGGCTCTGATGATTTCTTTCTGTTCAGACTGTGTTTTTCTTGATTTTTTGTTATGTCTTATAATTTTTTTTTTGTTGAAAACTCCACGTTGCATCAGATAATGGCTACTGAGGTAAATAGGCCTTTAGTGTGAGGATTCATGTGAGTCGTGGCTGTGTTTAGTAAGTGCTATAGTTAAAATAAATAAATAAATAAATAAAAAATATTTTTTGTTTTTATAGTTACTGGTATTAGAAACTTCAACTTTCTCTAGTGTTCTTGTTTTCGTTTCTCCCTGTTGGCTTTAGAACTGTTTGTACTGCTCCTCAGAGTCTTGTTGGAGTGATGGTAAGGTATAGGAAAAAGAAAACTTTCTATAATTCTGATTAAGTCTCAGTTCTTTAGTGAACCTGTGTCTTAGGGGTGTGACCTTCATACGTATTCCTGTCCTTTCAGAAATATGGTTTTATTCCTCCACCACCACTTCCTTCTAGGGCTGAAAAGCATTCCAAATCTATTTTCTTGAAGCCATGTACCTTATTGCCTATGCTTTTCTCTTCTTTTTTCCTATGTGAGACATGCAGATTGGAAGGGGCTTGAGTAAGGTGGAAATCCCTCCCCCCATGTCGGGTAAGGTCTCAGTATTGCCCTATAGCAAAATCTTCCGGTGGAGAATAAAACTCTGTTATGGAGAAGGATGTGGGAGGGCTATTCTTGCATTCCCCCTGCCAGAGCCAGAAAGGGATTTTTCTCAGAACCATGAGAACCTGGTGGGGATCCTGGAGAAAATACTGCAAAAGTGTGCCCCACCCCACCAGGACTGTGGTCAACAAGAGATTCTCACTCTTATGCTAGTTCACACTCAGTGTCTAGCACTTTTTTTAAAAAGTTACTGTTGAAGTAAGTGTTCCTACCACTAAGCTTCCAGTGGCTTCTGCTCAAGGTAGGTAGATCTCAACTGCTGTGCCTCTGTGAATGCCCCTGTCTTTCCAGATTCCAGGCTGACATTTTTCCCTTCAACCTCAGTTCTCTGATAGTAGTCACAAAACTGTAGAAAGCAGCTTCAGTGGAACAATTTGAAAGCTTGATATGTGTCACCCAGAACTCAGTCGGGAGACACAGTCGGGATACAGTGATGAATGAGGCAACTATATCCTCCATTTTCTTGGAGCTTTGAGTGTAATAATGGACAAGGACAAAAGTGGGTCAGCAAACAACCAATAAAAATAATTTAAATTATGATACAGAATAATAGGCAGAGTCTATTTTAAGTAGGGTAGCTAATGAAGTTCCCTTTAAAGAGATTTAATCTGAAACCTCAGGTTAACCAATAGTGGAGAAGGGTGGCGTAACTGGGAGACAGCGAGATCTCTTGGATTTTTAATGTTAACCATTAAGCAGGACATGACTATGTGTCATGCTTCAAATGGCAGTGGGTTGAAAATTGAGTTGTTTAAAATTTTTACTTGGGGCTTCAGGTTTATCAGATTCATTTTAGTGACATGGATTGATTCATTTAGCATTAGCAATGTGACACAGTGGAGAGTCTGACTGCCCAAAAGGAATTCATTTCCGGATTATAGTTTATCCCTCACAACAGTTCCTGTATTGAATCTGGGTCAAGAGAATGAAGATGAAGGCTCTGTATGCAGTGAAGAGCAGAGGAGAACATCACGGTTGAGGTAGGGTCCATGGTGATGTAAACAAGGAACAACCTATTTTAAGGAATGAAGCACAATTTGTGGAGGAAGAGATAAAACCTAACTCTCCACTTCAGCTTCTCCCCTATATTTATAGATTTGATTATTCAGAAAATTGAACAAGAAGAGGTCCTGGCTACGCTTTTGGTGGCATACTGAAATAGAGCTCCAATTAGAAATCATTTTCAGGATTTGATATTTCTTCATTTTACTATACGATGTTGATTTTTTAAAAAGTATATATTTAATGCTAGCCTTGGAAAGGTTAAAATATTAAATATCAGGGCCCTTTTGAAATGAAATTATTTTCAGGCAAAGGCAACATGGTTTTCCAACAAAAACATATTGAAAATGTCTGAGACTCAGGGCCCCAAATGTGTATTTGATGATACCGCACAGATCAAGAGAAAACTCATTTCCTTGGGTTAAATTGGTGGGCTTAACTAAGGATAATTACGCCCTGACCGGGTTATCTGCTACTGACAGTGTTAATTTACTGCATGACTTGGCATTGAAATTATTTAAGACCAACAGGTATTAGAGAAACAGTTCCTTAATAGGTGAGCCCTATGTCTCCCTCACCCTAAGTGAAGAGCAAATTGATCGCAGCAGAATCTGAAATTCAGTGTAGATGAGAACCTCATCCGTGTAGAACAATAGGTAAGGGTGCTGGCAATTGCACATTTGCATGAGGGAAGCATTTTTACTACACAGTTGAACAGATCTGTTCATGATAAATACTGTGGCTCCCCTCTTGGTTCATAAAATGAAATCCAGAAAGTTGTCTCTTTGAGGGGAGGACTCCTGCTATACCTGTGATACACTTGCCATGCCAATGACTGGTATTTTTCCTGCAGGCATCAAAGGTTAATGTCAATTGTTCTTTCCTCCATTCCTTTAGGAACGGAAGTTTTAGTCACTTCAAAAAATTAAAAAAGTCAGCAAGAATATGGCTGTATGAACGCCAGAGATTCACTGAGCTATGTCTGGAAAAAATGTGAAGGGAATTTTTCTTGGACATTCTGATTTTCCTAATTTTGTGTGCTCTTCCCCAACTCAAGGAAACTTAAGTTGCCTGGCACCTTATTTAAGGATTTAAATATGTGTGTGTGTGTGTGTGTGTGTATGCACATTTGTATGTGTATAGAAGTAATCAGGATAAAGAAACATTGAAGATAAGAGGGGTGAAAAGACCCTTAATCTTTAACAATTATATAATTCCTGTCCCTTTTCAAAATTGGAGCCCTGGTGGCACAGTGGGTATGTGTTGGTTGCTAACCAAAAGGTAAGCAGCTCAAATCTACCAGCTCCTCCTTGGAAACCCTATGGGGCAGCTCTGCTCTATCCTATAGAGTTGCTGTGAGTCAGAATCAACTTGACAGTAATGAGTGTGTTCTGTTTTATTCAACATTAGTCTCCGACAAACTCTTAACTACTTTCAAGGAGAGACAACGAGAGCCTACTATGAGAGATTGTTAAAATTTACACTTAAAATGCTGTCTGGTGTATTGTAAGTGCTGAGTAAATGTTAGTTATTGCTAGTATTTTATTTCTCTCTCTCTCTCTTTTTTTTTTTTAACTTATGTTACTAAACCACTCTGGGACTGTATTTTTTGCTACTGTTATTTACTGGTCTAGGGTCAGACATTTATCTTTACAGTAAGCAAATAAGCGATTGGCAGAAAAATCAAAGGAATGGAAATGTGCTACTTGTCTTCCATGTACTCTGTTAGATCCATTCTTTACCATTCCTTGTTGGCTCTGCGTTCTGAGAGACTGAGCTCTCAGAGTCCACTCCCTGCCGCCCTTACCTTCTAGGATGTGCAGCAGGATATCTGAGAAGGGACGAAAAACCATCAGAGCATTCTTTCCCTCTGTGCTTTATTTGCCTTATACATCACTGACAGGGGTTTATATACCTTTATAGACATGCTGGGAATCCCTTTCTCTGCAGATTCCTAGGCTCCTTCAGGCGAGGATATTAATGGCTTCCTATTGTCACTGTTCTATCACGTTTCACCATCCTTTATTGGTTTCCTTAACCCTATCCACATCTCTGTACTTAGTCTATTTATGACATTCTCACCAGTTAAATCAGATGGAACAGGGACAGTGCTGGACATAATAATGATCAGAGACTTTACCTGTAGACAAACTTGGCAAAGAATACTACCAGAATCTGTAAGGTCTGTGACCTTGAACAATGCAAGTCCTGCAACTTATTTACTAATTCATAAAAAATGGGATCATGGTATCTACTGGGTAAGAATGTTGTAAAGTCCAAACTAGATAATATATGAGAAAATCTCTAGTATGCAACTAAGCACAAAGTAGGTATAACCTATAAAGTAGGATTATTTCACTTTTTTTAAATTCATAATGATTCCAAATATCCATAGAAATTCTTCTCATTAGCTGGCTGATGCCAGAAATCTCATTGCTAGAATGGTGGATTTGAGATATTATTTTACTTCTATTTCCATCCTTTCTAATTCTCTCTTCACCTCTCCTCTTCCCTACCCTCTTTTTCCTTCACCTCCCTTTCTATTCTTATCTATTCCCTATCTTCTCTCATTCTTCATCATAATTACAAGAAAGGAATTCAGACAGTTTAGAGAAGTTTATGTAGCACACAGGAAAATAAATAATAGACAGTGACATTAGGGACTAGAATATGGAAATAAAATAAAGCCATACATTAATTTAGTGTGGAGAAATTAAGCTTAAAAATCTAAATATGGGCTGAGAAATTTAGCTTTGTGTTCTCTGGTAGATGAGTAAGAGGAGAAAAATACTTATAGATGGTGTCTTAGTTATCTGGCACTGCTATAACAGAAATACCACAAGTGAATGGCTTTAAGAAACAAAGATTCATTTGTTCACCTTTTAGGAGGCTAAAAGTCCAAATTCAGAGTGTGAGCACGGGGGAAGACTTTCTGTCTCTCTTGGCTCTGGACAGGCTTTTCTCAGCCGTGTCCGCAGAGCTGTATCAGCTCTCATTGGTCCTTGGGTCCTTGGCCCCTTGGTGCAACCTCTGCCCTGCTTAGGCAAGTGTTGCAAAGCTCCTTAGCTCCACTGATGAGTGCCCAGAGGTACCCACTCCACCAAGAAGTTTCCTGCTCCAAGGCACTCAGCTCTCTCACTCCACTATGGTCTTGCGCCAGTCTCCTGGTTTTGCTGCTGCCATTTCTCTGCCTTTGCTTCTTACCATCTTATGCTATCTCCAGTGTTAATGACTCCCTTTCTGGGTTTCCGGGTTTTAGGAGATTCTCAGCACAGGGACCCCAGGTCCAAAGGACGTGCTTCACTCCTGTCACTTTTCCTAGTTGGTGTTGAGGTCCCTATCTCTGCTTGCTTCTCTCTCTTTTTATCTCTTTTAAGATAAAAGGTGTGACTCCAATAAGGGCATGACTTGAATAAGTATGGTGAGGATGGTGACTGGGGTGAGGGTGGTGACATGAGTCAGGCCCTCTAGTAAGGTGTTGGCTCAAGATTCATCCCACCCTAACCTGCCTCATTAACATAAGGAACAACTCATTCCCAAATAAAACCATAGCCACAGGCATAGAGGCTAGGATTTATAACACATCATCAAATGGATGATAATTACATCAGATCACAAAATAGAGGACAACCACAGAACATTGGAAATCATGCCTGGCAAAGTTGACACATATTTTGGGGCGACACAATTAAATCCATAACAGATGGACCATATAGTATTTATGAGTTAAAAACATAGCACTTAGCCATAGTGAAGAAATGCATATAAAGATATATATACAATTAAGCTGCAACACTGTTGTCAATCATCTGTCCATGTGTAGTAATGCTAACACTAGTATCTCTCAGCCTTCTGTTATTCATCATTTGTCAAAGATAGGAATAGATCTTGCTTTTAGCAGGTAATTAAGTCTTTGTGAAGTTGTGACTTTTCTCAACTATAGAAAGAAGGTTATTGATTGTTAGGGATTGAATCGTGTACCCCTAAAAATATGTATCAACTTGACTAGGCCATGATTCCCTCTGTTGTTTGGTTGTCCACCATTTTGTGATCTTATGTGATTATCCTACATGTTGTAAATCCTAATCTCTATTATGTTAATGAGGCAGAATTTGAGGCATTTATGTTAATGAGGACACAATCTATAGGACACAGTCTACAGGATTAGGTTGTATCTTGAATCAGTCACTTTTGAAATATAAAAGAAAGAATCAAGCAGAGAGAAGAGGGATCACATTTCTTCCAAGCAAGGAGAGCCAGGAACCAGGCGTGTCCTTTGGATCTGGGGTCCCTGTGCTGAGAAACTCCTAGACTAGGAGAAGATTGATGATAAAGACCTTCCCTGAGAGCCAACAAAGAGAGAATGCCTTCTCTTAGAGCTGGAGCCCTGAATTTGAGCTTGTAGCCTCCTAGACTCTGAGAGAATACATTTGTGTTGGTTAAAGCCTTTCCCTTGAAGTATTTTGGTTATAGCAGCACTAGATAACAAAGACAGAATTTGGTACCAGGAGTAGGGTGCTCCTCTAACAGATACCTACAATGTGGAAGTGGTTTTGGAATTAATGGTAGAGGCTGGAAGAGTTTTAAGGTGCCTAATAGTTAAAGCCTAGATTGCCTTGAAGATAATGTTGGTGGAATTACGGATGTCAGACAATTCTGATGAGGGCTCAGAAGTAAGTGAGGAGTGCTGCAACAATGGAGACGGCACAGATGACTAGAAGAAGCATCAGAGAAATGGCAGGAGCAAAACCAAGAGCCTGGTGCAAGATGACATGGGAGCTGACCCTCAGAGCGAGAGAGCTGAGAGCCTTTAGGACTAGGCTTACTGGTGGAGTGGAGTGTCTCTGGGCATTTATTGGTGGAGCAGAAGAGCTTTGTAACAATTACTGGATAATTCAGCCCCACAATTCAGTTTTCAGAATGGAATATTATGCTATAAAAAGAAAATTCCAATCAATAAATGTGGTTTGATCGCACTTACCTGAACTCTCTGAAGGAATTCACTATTTGATGACATTTCAAAGAATATTAAATGACATCTCCCTACATGAACAGAAAAATACAGTCATTCTTTCAGTCTGCAGGAGGGTACTGATGTGAATTTATTGGAGTAATGATTAAGGAAGATTTGCTTGATTATAGAATTCTAGAGGCTTCATTTTACATTCATGATTGCTAATAAGTTTTCAACCGAAGACAAACAAACCTTCCTTGTGAAATTTTAATATAATTGATTATTTGCATTGTGAAGACAGAAACAAATAATAGCTTATTAACAGGGATGTCAAACTTTGTTGTTTGATGGTTCTCAGACTCTCTTATGGTAAAAGTAAAATTTTGGAGTTTTCTAAGTATTTTTTTATACCTTCTTTACATAAAAAGGTTTCTCAATTCCTTGGGGCTCCTTTGGTAGGACATAAATATATTTCAGCTCTCAAAATAAAATGAAAACAATAAAGAATAAGAAACTACAGAGAAATGAAAGAAATGTGACTACACAAAACAGGAATTATGCAAAGCCTTTCTCTCATTCTTAAACTGCATGTTCTATCAATTCTGGACAATGGCTTCGGTGACAAACTTGGACTGTGAATGAGACATCATTAATAGTCTATACACAGTACAAAGGAAAATTCAGATTGATTCTTAACTTACTCTTCTCTAAAAAATTACTCCATTTAGAACAATTGTGTTTCCAACCAGTCAGATGTTCAGGCACCTTTTCTTCCACTATTCCTCTTTGGAATAGTTAAATGGAGCTATGTGGGGCGACTGTGACAATATGAAGTAGAATGAAAATTTGTATTTTAACTGTTTAAAGATTAATCTCTAACTTTACCTAAAAAATATTAGAATTTATTACACACACAGTATGGATCAGGCACTTTCTGTATATTATATAATTTAATCCCCAAACAACTCAGCAGATTTTCTCCAGAGAAATATGTGAATATATATAAAGTCACAGTTTCTTACTCTCAAACTTTGGTCTGAAATCTCAATATGGAGATTAAATAGTGCATACATACATCGCATTTGTTTTGAGATTTGAATGAGATAATATATGTGGAACTCTTAAAAAAAAAAAAAAAAAAACCCAAACCCATTGCTGTCTATTTGATTCCGACTCATAGCAACCCTGTAGGATAGAGTAGAACTATCCCATAGGGTTTCCAAGGAGTGACTGGTGGATTTAAACTGTACACCTTTTTGTTAGCAGGCAAATTCTTAACCACTGCACCACCAGGAACCCTTAGTAAGTGCTTAATGAATGTTGTTATTGTTGTTGATTTAGTTATCATTATTTCTAGGAGGAGAGCCCTTTCCAAGGGGGAGCAAGCTTCAGGTGGCTGGGATGAACTGAAACTCAAAGACATTATGTTCAAAAGCACAGTGTGAATCTGCTGTGACTCTCCACAGATTGACCATAAGTGGTCATATTTTAGTTTTTAACTCCTTTACCAACCCCCTTGAAACCTGTTCCCTGGCATCTTTCTGTCCTTGACACCTGTATGGTGTGTGTAGTTAGAGGTGAGGGGTTTTCTGAGGAGGGTGGAATGGGAATGGAGTACGTTACCAAGAGTAAGTGCTCAATGCTGGCTGAACTGAATCATTGCTTGATAATTAAGCTCCTACTATTCTAAGCATTGTGCTAAACACTGGATATATAGTAGCCAATAACACTGAGCTCTACCTTGGTGGAACTTAGGTGGTGAATGAATGCATGTTAAGTAAAATAAGATATTAATAAGCAATGTAGATCAAAGGAGGGCATATGGAGCACATCTTTGCTGTTATAGGACACAGTAGTCTCCAAGACAGAGCCCTGGTGGCTCAGTGGTTAAAAGCTTAGCTGTTAACTAAAAGGTCAGCAATTTGAACGCACCAGCCACTCCTTGGAAACCGCACGGGGCAGTTCTACTCTGTCCTATAGGAACGTGTAGGGTCCAAGACACCCAAGCAAAGATCTGGTATAGATGCTAAAGGGCCAGTTCATCAGTCAATAAAGGCCCCCTCAACTGCAGTACAAACTCACTCTTAAGTCACAGAAGTGATGTTATGAACCCAACCCGGTGATCTGGGTACCAAACCAAATGCAAACCCTTTGCTGTTGAGTCGATTCCAACTCACAGTGACCCTATAGAACAGAGTAGAACTGCCCCATAGAGTTTCCAAGGAGTAGCTGCTGGATTCTAACTGTTGACCTTTTGGTTAGCAGCCGAGTTCTTAACCACTGTGCCACCAGGGCTCCGATCTGGGTGCAGTGCAGCAATAATCCTAAGTACTTTTAAAGCGGACGTGCATTCCCACCTTCTAAGCATTATCCAGTTCTTTGGATGTCCAGGGCTATGGAATAAAGAAGTTGGAGTTTCTTCATTATTATAGCTGCAAGAGAAATACAACTTAGGTTAATTACGAACAACTAAATTTTCTATCTAGAAAATTATCATAGGGTGCAAGTTAAAACATTAATGAAAAATAAACACTAAAATTAAATCATTCAAATCCCAATGCACAGGGATATTTAATCATATTGCAGTTTGAGTCTGATGAATATACAGAATTATGGTGTATATGAAGTAAGATATTAGAAGCATACTGGTATATGAGAAATAGGACCAAAAATTTCTTTAAAAAAATAGCTAAAACACCAAAATATCACCTTCACAAAAAAGAGAGATTTTATCTAAGTGATTTTCACATATTTAAGCTGTTTGTGTGTTTTGTATAAATAATCACTTTAAATAACTCCCAGTGCTCACATGTTCGGTAACATGCACACATATTTTCCAGTAGTTGTTGCTAATGAAAGTCAAACTGCATTTATGAATATAAATTATTCATGTTGGCCTATTGATACATAGGAGCTAATTTTCAAGATACTGTCTGTAAACACCATAAAGCTGTATTAAATATTCATATAATCATTGTGATAATTAATCCATAAAGCAATTATAATTAAAATGAAAGTATCTTGTCTTATAACTAACCAAATAAAATAGAACTTTAAAAGGCAGAAAGATAGCACTTCAGTTTTTATAACAAGCAAAGCAAAAACAAAATTATCATAATTGTATTAAGCCAAGCTACTAAGAGTTAAGTGAAATATTGCTACTATATTCACAGTTACTGAAAAGCCAGGGAGTATTTCTCTTTGAGAGATTATTTGATGAGGAGAAAATGAAGCACGTTAACGTGGTGCGTCTGTACGTTCACTGGCTCTGTTTAGAGGCTTTGTTTTGGACTGGTAGATAGACCACAAAGGTCATTATCACCTGAACTGAAGCTTCTTCATACCTGTGTAATCAAAATACTAATAATGATGATAACCAATGCATAGAGTACTTATAATATGCCAAACTCTGTGCCAAGAGGTTTATAGTTATTTTCTCATCCTATGCTCACGGCAACATTAAATAACGTTTCAAGTGAGGAAAGTAAGATTCCAAAAAAATAAGTGGTTACCCAGCTAGTAAGTGGCAGGACCATGATCTAGAGCCTGAGTTTATAAACTCATGAGAGGGTACATAGCAGAGTGGCTAAAAACATAATTTAAGGAGCCAGATATTGTGCCTTGGAATCTCACTTCTACCATGTAGTAGATGTGTGACCTTAGGCAAAGGGCTAAATCTCTTTTTTCTCAGTATTCTCATTTATAAAATGTGAGTCATAATAGGACCTAGTTTCTAGTTTTTTTTTTTTTTTGGTAAGCGATAAATGCATAGGGGCATATAGTAAAAACTTTACAAATGTTGTTGTTATTAGGTGCTATCAAGTCAGTTCCAACTCATAGTGACCCTATAGGACAGAATAGAACTGCCCTAATTTTTTTTTTTATAGAGTTTCCAAGGAGCAGCTGGTAGATTTGAACTGCCAGCCTTTTGGTCAGCAGCCAAACTCTTAACCAGTACACCACCAGGGCTCCTTACAAATGTTAGTTACTAATTGTAACCTTTAGCCCACTAGAACACATATTAGGGTGATTTCTGCTTGCGCCTAAGAATTGTAAGCTTTGGGAGAGAAAGTGCTCAGCCCTGTTCATTGTTCTAACCCTTCGTTCATTCATGATGTGCCTCACTCTCTATTAAGTACCAGGACTGCAAAGGTTACTGAAACATAGGCCTTACTCTTAGTGATTTCAAAATCCAATGGTGCATACTATATGAATGCTGTATAAAAGTGGTATGAATAATTAGCTATACCAAAAAAACAAACCCGCTGTCGTTGAGTTAATTCTGACTCCTAGTGACCTTATAGGACAGGATAGAGCTGCCCCATAGAGTTTCCAAGGAACACCTGATGGATTCAAACTGCTGACCTTTGAGTTAACAGCAGCTCTTAACCACTATGCCACCAGGATTTCTGAGAGTCATAGCGACCCCACAGGGCAGAATAGAACTACCCCATAGAGTTTCCAAGGAGCACCTGGTGAATTTGAACTGCTGACCTTTTTGGTTAGCAGCTGTAGATCTTAACCACTACACCACCAGGGTTTCCAATTAACTGTAGGACTACAGAAAAGGGCTAGATTGGTTCTGCCTGGGGTGGGGGTGAATGGGACAGGAGTCACAAAGTCTAACATATTGCTTGGCACATAGTTAATGTGCATAGTAGATGAAGAATTAAATAAAAGTGAACCCAATAAGGGGCTCATTGGGCAACACCATGCTGACTCGTATAATAACGCCGCATATATTCATGGTATGTGACATAAACTCTTTCTGATCTTAAAAAGAGGCCTATGAGGTATAAATCCATCAATGGTGATAATTTGAACAAAATGTAATGTTGCATGTTATAATCAATACAGAATCTTAAAAAACTTGAAACATAGCCCTCTAAGGAATGTGACTGGTCATTTACTGACTTATTTTGGGCATTTCTAGAATTAATAGTATGCAGACTTTGCCACAATTTAAACTTGCATTTTTCATATGATTTTTTTCAATAATCTGTTCTTGCTGTGACGGTCAGTACATGTGTATTTAGCACCTGTTCCAGGCTGTATCAGGTGCTGCAGATGGTTGTCAAGAAAGCAGAAGCAGAGGCTGACAGTTCTACTGGGAAGATAGAATGTGGCACCATTAGAACAATATATTTACCTAATTGCCCAGTTTTATGATGTTTTAGCAGACTTTCATCTGATAGAAATAATTTAAAAGATTGCCCTTAATTAGCATTAGTTACTATCAAGGTCAGTTCTGAAGTAGAAGCTGAGTATTTCCACAATTAAAACCCCAAACCTGTGGCCCTTCAGTTGATTCTGACTCATAGCGACCCTATAGGACAGAGTAGAACTGCCCCATAGGATTTCCAAGGAGCAGCTGGTGGATTGGAACTGCCAGCATTTTGGTTAGCAGCCAAGCTCTTAACCACTGAGCCACTGGGACTCCATTTCCATAATTAAGTAGTTGAAAAGTGTTCTTAAACTGCAAGCAGGGTGGGGTAGGGGTGGGGGCGAGACGTTGGTGGTTCTGTGGTAACTTCTAGTTCTCACCTTCCATGCAGGAGACCTGGGTTTGGTTACTGGTCAATACATCTTCTGTGCAGCCACCACCACCACACTGTCGGTGGACACTTTCATGTTGTTATGATGTTGAACAGGTTCCGTCAAAACTTCTAGACTAAGACAGACTAGGAAGAAAGACCTGCCATCTACTTCTGAAAACCAGCCAGTGCGAACTCTGCGGATGGATCACAGTGGTTCAATCCACAACTGATCATGGGGATGGGCACAAGACCAGGCAGCATTTCCTTCCTTTATGCGTTGGGTCCCCATCGGCCCCACTCAGTGGTGGCTAACAACAAACTGCATACATATAGTTGCTAATCCACCAGCTTGATGGCAAGAGGCGAGGATGTGTTCTCTTCTACGAATGTCTAATCCTCTTTCAGATGATAGTGAACACTAATGCAGTCTTATGCACTGGGCAACTAGTACACCAACTAGGATGTTGTAGTAGGAGCTTAATGCATATTGGATAGCATATGCTTTGGGTTCAGAGAAAATATCAATTTATAATTTGATGTAAAAGATTCCGTAAGTGGCACTGCAAGTTATCCTGACTGAATCAAGAAAAATACAAATATACAGAAAATGTTAAACCACAGTATTTCATACTGCTAAAATCAGAGGGATGTTTGATATTCATAAATTCATAAAGTAGCCAGAAGGTCAATATCTTCTACAATATGAGAGAGACAAAAACAAAAGAAAATAAAACAAGAACATTCAATTAGGAACGTTTTATTATTTTTCCTGCTAAAAGCTAGAGGAATGTATGCAATTGCTTTGAAACATGTTCCTGCAGGATAAAGAGATGACCCCAGTGCAGGAACCTAAAGTGAGAAGTACTGTAGAACACCCATGGGAAGAAAGCCATTGGTTTCCTCGTGTCCCGTCATCTCAACAATATGTAAACTAATGCGGGTTGTTGAGTTCACTGCTGCATCATCCTCCATGCCAAAACAGTGGGAATACACAGTAGCTGTTCAATATGTTTTTGATAGAAGAAAAAATAAATGAATGGGTCCATCAGTGAATAAAAGAATCTCATAAACACGAACAGCAGCAAGTTAGGATTGTTGTTGTGTGCTGTTGAGTTGATTCCGACTCATAGTGAGAGACGCTACAGGACAGAGTGGAATTGCCCCATAGAGTTTCCAAGGCTGTAAATCTTTACAGAAGCAGACTGCCACATCTTTCTCCCACTAAGCAGCTGGTGGGTTCAAACCGCCAACCTTTGGTTGGCAGCCCAATACGTTAACCAATGCACCACCACAAAAATGCTGCTCCCGTGGATTCTGAATTTGAATTGAAACTAAAGTGGAAGTCTGAATTTTGACAAGTAATCAGCCTGCATGAATCATGCATTTTGTGTCCGGTTTGAGAAAAAGAACAAAGGAGAACACGAAAGAAAATAAGTCTTCTTGTAGGGGTGCTAATCACATCTCACTAATTGTTTCTAAGCTCCTAAAAGCCGAGGTTGCCTGCTGGTAACCCAAGGCCATAGTACATCTCTTCATTAGCCTGAACAGGATTGTATGCTTTAGCCTGTGATCAACTTTTCAATAAAATGGAAAAATGTCATATAAAAATCTCTATTTTTTTTAATCTGTAAAAGTGGGAAAATCTGACACCACCAGACCCTGTCACGAATGACGATTGGCTTGAACTGGGGAGCCATTACGCCTATCCCTTTTAAGGGGGCTGTGGGCTCTCCCTGTCCCTGTTGCCGCCCCCAGCAACGTTTCTACCACGGAATTTGAGGGTCAGCCGTTTATACTTTTATTACCATTTGTTTCATTCGTTTGCCTCAAATAGTTGTAAATTTGCTATTTCTGAAATGTATAGATTTATAGAAGATGGCTTAGCTATTACACATTTCGCAGATGTGGACTTTTATTGGCTCAAGCATTGCTAACATCCTTGTGGGAGGGATGGTTGAGGGATGAGGAGAAGTGAGAAAGGGGGCATAATAGCAGTCGTAAGTGATAATTGGGTTGGGATGTAATGACGGTGGTTAACATTTCTTGAATACCTACTATGTGCCAAATACTGTGTTAGGCACTGTCTTTACAGTTCTACTTAAATCTCTCAACAATCTGACAAAATTTACATTGCTATGCCATTTTCTCCATAAGAGTACTAGAGGGTAGAAGGATTACCTGACTTCCCCAAGCTCCCACACTTACAAGTGGTGCAGTTGGGGATCGAATAAAGAGTGTTTTGACTTTAAATCTATGTTCTTCCTACTGTAGTCTGGACAATGCATACACAATGAGCTTTGGGAATTTTATTATTTTGCCTACATACAATTTATCAATTAATCCTTAATGGAGCCTGTGGATGACACAAATGATTAAGTACTTGACTACCAGTCAAAAGTTTGGTGGTTTGAACCCACCTAGTGGTACCTCAGAAGACGGGCCTGGTGATATATATATGGGCCCTGGTGGCACAGTGGTTAAGCGTTTGGATGCTAACCAAAAAATCAGCAGTTCGAATCCACCAGCCACTCCATGGAAACCCTATGGGGCCATTCTACTCTGTCCTATAGCATTTCTATGAGTTGGAATCTACTTGAAGGCAATGAATATGGTATATATAGTATAATATGGTACATATATAAAAATAGTATATACATATATATAATGTGGTGTGTGTGCGTGTATATATATGTATGCACACACACATGCATACGTATATACAGCCTTGAAAATCCTATGGAACAGTTCTACTCAGCCACGTGCCGTCGCCATGAATCGGAAATAACTCCACGGCAACGAACAACAACAATAAAAGCAACCTGAAAAAGTATAAGCTCCCCCAAATCTGTCACACATGTGAAATTTCTTCTTTTTCATTTAAGAGTAGAGCTAGGCTAAGAAATAGCTTTTATAACTTGATTTGTATCTGATTTGGGAGTGGCTCTGTGATTCAAAATTAATTATTCTTACATGCTGGGAAACTTTAATGTTTTCTCACATTTGTATTGGCGGGTGATTATTGGGGGCACCTGATATAAAATTCTATTTCCTGCATGTAAATAAAATGGGGTGAGCTCTCTTCTTTTCAAATTGAAATCTGCCTCTAAGGAAATTGGTTTTATATAATTTAAAATTGTAGACATTTTGCACCATATGTTGTGAGTTTAATGAAAACCTCAGGAAAGATGCATTTGACTTTCATTTTAACAGCAACTAATCCTTTGCTCATTGAAACAGGAAAAAGGAATCTGTAGAAGAAGTGGCAATAAACGAGATAAATAAAATTCCGGGCAGTTATGGTGCTGAGTTGGAACCATTCCCCAAAATACAAGTAAATCTAGTTACTAGGTAGAAGTGCTTATTACATGGTGACGATTTTGTGTCTCATATATGCTGAAACCCCAAGGTAGACAGACTCTCCATATTATGTGTTTTTATAACGTAATTGCACTCAGAACTTTCCCATGAAATAGATGTGGAATGGCACGAACTCTACAGATGACCAAGTGTGAGCCTTTCAGTATTTTGTGTCTGAGTTTAATCATCTATGTCATATTTTGTTTCGTGTTATACCCTTCATTGAACAGGCATGGCCAATAAAATATGAGTAGTTGTAGTGGAAGAATTTGAAAAACATGCTATTAAAGAATCCCAGGGGATTTTATTGTGGTAATTTTGAGTATATGATCTGTGTATATATCTAATCTACTTTCTTAGTAAAAACATTCCTTTGTGTGCTTGTTTCTTCACATTTTTAAAATGCCTATTATGTACTAACAAACACTTGCTAAGTGTTTGGGATCCAAATGAGAGCAATAACAGGTTCTTACCCTAAAGTTGTCTGGGGTCTAGGTGCAAGAGAACTCACATAGAGCACTTAGTTACAGCAGAGTGTGTTGAGTGTTGTGGTAGGTCTATGCAGAGGCTGTTGAGGTGATATTGTGAAGAAGGAAAAGTTGTCAAGAAAAAAGGTGTTTCTCTAGGTGTTTCTGTAGTGCTAATTGAAGAATTTTATGTGGATATTCCAGAGAGTAGAAACAGCATGAGACAAGGCATGGAGGCATGTCCCACTTTTGTGTAGGTGGGGAACTATGTAGTATTATTGCTACTAGTTCAGGAATTGTTCTACAGGTTTGGAAGCTATGACGACAGATGAATAGACTGACCTTAGCTCTTGAGATTATGGGGTGGTGTGGTGAAGAGCTTGGACTTCATCCATGGGTTCTTGAACACACGTGCGCACCCTTGTTTTTTGTGTTACTGCTGGGGGAGGGCGGAGAAGGGAACAGACACTTCTCACATTTTGCCCATTTTATTTCTTAGTTTACTGAAGATATATTTGTTAAAAACTGGTGAAGTTTTGCTAAAAACAATAAACAAAAATTTGTATATCATGGATGAAGAGAAGAAAACAGCCTTGAAGACTTTTATGCGATCTGAATCATTGCTGCTGGAGATTGCTGCAATGTTCCACAAGAAATGAGGCAATCCTAGAAGGAGGGGATAACAAAAGAACTGTTGCAAGAGACATAACTGAAGGAGAATGGAGAAGATATTGCTACTGACCAACTATGGGAGAAGAGACAAAGGCAAAAGTAGCAGATACCACTGATACGTCTAGCTTATATGACAGGGAAGAGACTTGCGCAATTGGCAAAGGGAAAAAAAAATACAGAAATGAGGGGAGGGCAGCTGAGGAGTGGGGAAGATAAAAATTTTGAGCTTCAAGAAGAGGATTCAGTTATAAATAAACTGTAATATCCCAGCTGATTTAGAATTATGACAGCATTTATGATTTAGAGAACAGTGCAAGATTTAAAGTAAATACTAGCTCCTTCAGAGAATTTAATTTAGCCCCTTCATTTCAACAGTGGAATAAATTCATGGACTGCTGACACCAAAAAGTCAAGAAAATATTTGAACAGATTTGAAGGGTCATTTAAAGAAATGTGAGTGTGTGTGTCTGTGTTTGGGCAGCAAGTATATTAACGTTGACTATGTGTAGAATACTACACTAGTTGTTTTGAGAGAAACCAAAAAAATAGGAGACATAATTCCTGTTCTTAGTGAGATTATGATATATTTGAGGAGGGAATATATACTCACATGAGGCAACGTTTACGTAATTTACAGGAAGTGCAAGCAATATGACCTTGACTGAATATGACAACTACTCACAATGTTACACATTTAAAAGTCAATTTTGATAAACATACACTAAAATATTAGGTAAACATTTAATAGATACATTCTTTAAAATATATGAGACTTTTTCTATACTAGACAAGGCATCAGAGGGTGCTTTGGGGTTTTATAGGATTGCTATGAGTCGGAATCAACTTGACGGCAACGGGTTTGGTTTGGTTTTGGGGAATCCTTCAGTTTATACTAGATCCCTGAGGCTCTGCCTTCCTTCTACTAAGTCCTTACACCATCTCACACCCTGGTGATAAAGCACGATTCCTAAATATTCTTATAAAGTTGGCCAGACTATTTCCAATTTCAAAGGCATTCAAGCTTTGTCTCTGAGAGCTTACATTTACTGTAACAGTTACGCCAGTTTACAGAGAAAAGTATCTCAGAGTTTCTGCGTGAACTTAAATACAACTATTTACCTTTTGAGATGATACAAATCAAGGAGTGATATAAAAGTTAGAATTCATCGGAGAAGACTGTGAGAATTAACAGAAGACTGGGAGGAAGACATTTCCTGATGTTGATAACCTATCGCCTGTAGACAGGATCTACCTGAACATGTGTTTTGTTTGATGTATATCATGTTTATTTATTCTTAAAGCATTTCCCCAACATTTAAAAATTATAGTGTTTCATATAAAATTTATATTTATAGATTCTCTTAAAAAAAATCTAAATTTATGATTAGATTAGGCCTCCATTTTGCTTTAGTACAAATCAGCCAAAGCAACCACTTCTTTTAGATAACACATTTTCCCTCTCTTTTTCACAGTGTATTAGTTTTCTATTGATGCCATAACAAACTACCCAAAGTTAGTGGCTTCAACAATGCAAACTAATTATCTTACAGTTCTGTATGTCAGAGGACTTTCATGGGTCTCATTGGGCTAAAATCAAGGAGTTGGCAGAAGCTTTGTTAATTTTTGGAGGCTTTATGAGAGAAATCTTTCCTTGCCTTTTCTAATTTCTAAAGACTGCCCCCCTTACGTTGGCTCATGGCCCTCTTCCTGCATCTTCAGAATCAAACATTTTATCTCTCTGACCCTTCTGTTGTCACATCTTTCTGTATTTGACCACAGCTGAGAAATATTTTCCACTTCTGAGGACTCATGTGATAACCTTAGCTTCACTTGGGTAATCCAGGGAGTCTCTGCATCTCATAGCCCATGCCTTTAACCACATGCTCACAGTCCCATTTTCTATGCAACGTAGCATATTCACAGGTTTGGGGATTAGGACATGGGCATCTTTGGTGGCCGCTATTCTGCCTACCACACATAGATTTATTTTATTGATCATGTTACCAGCTTCATCCCTGCAGCCTTTGAGATTTTAGCTTCTGTTGTCTGCAGCCACATTCCTCATCCTCGTAGACTGTGGGCACTGGGTTTCTTTACCTAAAGACTCTATCTAACAGTCATGACAGTCATCTCAGTCCGTGATTGCTGAGCTGGCATTCATGGCCAGGAGGGTTACCTATTAGAAAGACCCTGCAGCACCAGAAAGGGCCACATCTTTCTCCACAACCTCTGGCGTATTGCTACTTCCAGTGTTTTATATCAGTGTGCAGAGTTATTATATCACATCCGGTTATCGTGTGATAAAACTGAATTTATACTCTTCCCTCTCCATTTTACTCTCACTTTGCTTCACTGGAAAAGAAATACCAAGTTTTAAAAGGTAATACCGCCTTCAAAAGGCAACAAGTAAATTTAGCAAATGAAATCAACATGTGTCCCAAATACTGAAATAATCTGGAACAATCTGATGTTCCGTACAAAGCCCTCTACTAACCTCTTCTGAGAAAGAGGACCAAAATTTGCCAGTCCAAGGATCAGCCTGGTGTCTGGCAAAACTACCTTGGAGGAATGAATGTTATTCTGAGCTGTCAGGCAAGGCCCAGGAAGCCTCACAGTCATACCAGACAATGCCTTGCTGATCTACCATGCTGTTTCACAGTTTACAAAGGAGGAAACCATTGTGTTTAGCCATGGAAAACTGGAGTGAGAATTGGAATGTAAGAAAGGTACAGAACCAAAACCCTGTACCCTGGAGATGCTGGATAGCTGACATAAGGATGGGTGGGAGAGATACAAGTTCAGCTACGCCATGACCTGTATATGCCTCCTTAAAAGAGGAAATTTTGACACACACTGGGCATTGTGGCACCTTTTTCTTCTTCCTAGAGCATTTTTATGTGGAGACGGTCATGGATTGAATTGTGTCCCCCCTAAATAACTCTCAACGATTCCCAGTATTGTGTGATTGTCTACCATTTTGTCATCAGATGGGATTTTCCTCTGTGTTGTAAATCCTATTTCTATGATGTTAATGAGGCAGAATTGAAAGCAGTTATACTAATGAGGCAAGACTCAAAATACAAGACTAAGTTGTGTTTTAAGTCAATCTCTTTTGAGATATAAAAGAGAGAAGCAAGCAGAGAGACAGGGGGACCTCATACCACCAAGAATAAAAGAGAGAAACAAACAGAGAGAGAGGGGGACCTCATACCACCAAGAAAGCAGATCCAGGAGCATGTGTTCTTTCGACCTGGGCTCCCTTCATTGAGAAGCTCCTAGACCAGGAGAAGATTGATGACAAGATCCTTACCCCAGAGCTGACATAGAGAAGAAGCCTTCCCGTGGAGCTGGCACGCTGAATTTGGACTTCTAGCCTCCTAAACTGTGAGAGAATAAATTTCTGTTTGTTGAAGCCATTTACTTGTGGTATTTCTGTTATAGCAGCACTAGATAACTATGACAGAGAGTATAGTAGCAGAATCATCAATCGATAAATTAATATTCAGGCATTGTTGTTAGGTGCTGTAGAAACAAATATAAGCAAAAATATTGTAAGAATTCATAGTCTAGTAAGGGAGATACTTAACTATTTTCATTTAATATATATGCAGCACTTAGCATTTTTTTTTAAGCTCTTAAGTTTTTTTTTTTTTTAAGCATGTGATAGACACTCTTCTAAGTGTTTTACAGTTATTAACTCTGCTATGAAGCAGGAATTACTATTCTCCACGTTTTACAGTTAAGGCAACTGGTGGACAGAAAGGTTAAATTAGCGGCAGAGCTCAGATTTAAGGCCAGGCAATCGAGCTTCAAAGCCTATGCTCTAAGCACTAGACTGTGCAGCACAAACCGATGACGAAAATGAAGTGCAGTTATTTCTGAAACAAGAACACGGAGTTTTAAAATACGTTGTTGTGTTTGTAAAACACTAATTATTTTGGTATGCCTGGAACATGCAGTACTTTAGTTACGTCTCATGTTCTTTCTTCAGTCGTGTCTGATTGAGGTGGGAGAATGAGGGCGGTTGTTAGTAAATCATGATTTGAAGCACTAAGATACAAGTAGTCTTGTTTTCTGAAAAAATCGAAAGATTTCCTTTCAAAATTATGCTTGTACTTTGTTTTTAGTATTTCTTTTCTGTCATCCAAGCATTTACCTCTCTTCTTCCTAGGTAAGTAAAACAGGAAGCAAAGAATAAGTGGAAGGGAGAAAAAGGAAAGAAAGTAGGAAGGAAGGAAAGAAAGACCAAAGGTAGGGAGAAGTGGAGGGATGGGGGAATGGACGGAAAGAGGTTCTTCCCTCAATTGATTAGAGCATCGGGGCTCAAGACACTTCTTTCTCCTAAGAACTACTCAGTGCACATTTGTCAAGACCTTATTTTGGCAGGCAGCCATCTCTGTTTTAAAAGCAAAATGGCCACGTTTAGAGAGATTAAGGAGCTTCCTTGGGGTTACGTTGTGAAGGTGGTCGAGTTGGAACTCCTCAGCCCATCCTACTCATCACTACATGCTGCCTCCTGTTTGGGAGACTGGGAGGATGAGGTAATGCTCCTCAGAAGGAGTTTCCTTTGATCTAAGCTTTGATGGATAAGTGGGATGTAGACAGACAGTTATATTATTCCAAAAGGGTATTGGCGATATTGTGACAAATTTCTGTAGCAGAAGAAATACTGAGGATATGTTCAAAGAGAACAGAACACTTCCATCAGTGTATTAGTCTTTGGTACTGAGGGTTCAAGCAGAGTTCTTCCTGGATAGGGTGAAATTTGGCAGCCTTTAAAATGCAACCAATTTCTGATTTACATAAAATCCCATTCAGTAGAGCACCATGAAAACACAGCTGCAGTGCCTGTGCAGAAAACTATGTTGAAAATTGTATTACAGAAGAAAGAAAACACAAAATACTCTTCTATAGAAAGTGTTATTTCAGAGAACTAAAGGATAGCAACATTAGGACATTGGCCATTTTGTCAGTATAATAGAAACCAGGTGCAGTTCCCGGTGTAATTTATCTTACCTTCAGCAATGTGATTGATTTGATTGCTCGTAATCTACATATCTGTGTGCTTCTGAGAATCAATGGGAATTTCATGATGCATAAAGGACTTTAGTGTTAAACTTTCTGGGTTTTGTTATCATATGTCTGACTTTTGTTCTTATCTTAACTGACTTCATTGCCTTCATTACTCATGACAACCTTGTAGGTGAAACTGGCAGCTGCCTGCACAGCGTGATTTTAAAAGCACTTAAGTTTTTCAATCTCCCATTTAGTCCCTGGATTCTTGGAGGAGGTTACATTTGAGAGGTGAGGGAGCTAGCCATTCAGTAACTGGGGGAAAGAGTATCCCAAGATGAGAGAACAGGCCCTAAAAAGCATTAGTGTGGAAACAAGGTTGAACAGTTCAACGACCAGCAAGAATCCAGTGTGTCTGAGAGAGAGATGGAGAGGGGCTGGAGGTGAAGAAGAGCTAGAGAGGCCAGGTGAGGTTGGGCTGGGTCCTGTAATGAGTTTAGACTTTAATTGCTCAGGAAAGTATTGAGAATTCTGAGCATGAGATGGCATACTCTGAGTTGCATTTTATATTCATTCTTGTTAATTTGTTGAAAATTCGAATGTAGGTACCAAAAAATAGAGAGAGCTCTGATAAGCACATACTGTAATAGTTCTCTGTTGGTTGCCATAGAGTTGGTTGACTCATGGTGACCTCATGGATATAGAACAGAACTGCTCCTTAGAGTCCTCAAGGCTGTGACTTTTTAAAGAACAGCTCTCCAGGCTGGTAGGCAAGCTCTCAAATGTTTACCCCACCCAGAGACCCCTGCAATGGCTTAGGCAGACGGTAGTGAAGGTGTGTAGGATGGTGGTGGTGGAGGAGATAAGACGGGTTGAATTTGGGGTTTATTTTGATGAAGTGGTAGACAGGACTTGCCTGTGAGGTGTGAAGGCAAAAAAGAGTTAAATTGTTTTTCAGCTAGAGCAATTGGGCCCATTATGTTGCCATTTTCAGAGAAAATGAATAAACTTTTGAAGCCTTTGCCAGAAAAGAGTAAAGTATCAAAGATTATGTGTAAGATAAATGAATCTTGAAGACTGATGCTCCTCAGAAATTTTTAGCCTACAGATAGCTGACAGAAATCAGTTGGTTGCTCTTATGTATACAATATTAATTTCTGTTTTTCAAACTCTTTAGTATATCTGTGTGCCAAGAGGACACACACTATAGCTATTCCTATGAATGTTTAGAAACATGACTGTGTAAGCCTGGCACAAACCTATAACAGTCATTATGTGAAAAAATGGTGTAAAAAGTCCCATCGATACATGCATAACAGGAGAGAATAATTGGAGGGTCTGGAAATTAAATGGGGGAGGGGCAGGAAAATCTCTAATTGTTCTTTAAACCACATCATAGAAACAGCTTTCTGTTATATTTGACTTGAGTAACAAGGAAGGAGCCCTGGTGGCACAGCGGTTAAAGCTTTGGCTGCTAATGGAAAAGTTGGTGGTTTGAGCCCACCAGCTGCTCCACGAAAGAAAGCTGTGGCCATCTGCTTCTGTAAGGATTGCAACCTTGGAAACCCTGTGGGGCAGTTCTGCTCTGTCCTTCAGGGTTGCTATGAGTCAGAATTGACTTGATGGCAGTGGGTTTTGGTTGGAACAAAGAAAGGCTATGTAAAAACACTGTTATCATGTCTGCCCTGATAAGAGATATTAAATTGTAAAAATGGTTTAAAAGAAAAAAAGGATTCTTAGAAACAGACATTCCAGTCAGTGTGACCCCTGCTTTTTATTTGGATTTAGTAAACAGGTTAAGGAGCCCCTGGGTGGCACAAATGATTAAGCACTCAACCACCAGTAGAAACATTGGGGGTTTAAACCCACTCCGAGGCCCCTCAGCAGGCAGACCCAGCAATCTGCTTCTGAAACATCACAGCCTCGAAAACTCCATGGAGCATAGTTCTACTCTGCACGCATGGGGTTGCTGTGAGTTGGAATGAACTCCATGGCAACTAACAACAACGATAAGCAAATTATTTTCCAGTGGATCCCAAATTTAAGACGGGTTTTTATGTCTTCCGTGACAAATGAGTAAACAAGTCCCAAGGGATGAACGTTCAGCAAATCATTAGAGGGACCACTATGTGTTAGACAGGATATTATGGTCCAGGTACCTCAACTGATACAATGTAGTTCCCGCCCTTAAGGAATTTAGCAGCTGTCTTAGTCACCTAGTGCTGCTATAACAGAAATACCGTAAGTCGATGGCCTTAACAAAGAGAAATGTATTCCCTCACTGTCTAGTAGGTTACAAGTCCAAATTCAGAGCATCAGCTCCAGGAGAAGGCTTTCTCTCTGTTGGCTCTGGAGAAAGGTCCTCGTCATCAGTCTTTCCTTGGTCTGGGAGCATCTCAGTACAGGAACCTCAGGTCCAAAGGACACGCTCTGCTCCCTGCACTGCTTCTTGGTGGTATGAGTTCCCCCTTCTCTCCCTTTGCTTTTATCTCTTGAGAGATAACAGGTGGTGCAGGCCACACCCCAGGGAAACTCCCTTTACACTGGATCAGGGATGTTACCTGGTAAGCATGTTACAATCCCACCCTAATCCTCTTTAACATAAAATGACAATCACAAAATGGAGGACAAACACAGAATATTGGGAATCATGGCCTAACGAAGTTAATACACACATTTTTGGGGGGACATAATTCCATTCATGACAACAGCTTATGTGGAAGAGAGGCACGCAAACAAATGGTACCAATAACTAAACTGATAAACACGAGATGCTCTCAGAGCACAGAAAAAGGGGGTTAAGTGCAGGGGATTGGGAATGAGGGTCAGGAAAAAGATTGGCGGTAGATGGTGCTCAGGATGTATTTTGAAGGAGTCACAGAGAAGGTTAATGAAGCACATACAGACATCAAACTGCACGACAGGTAGAGAAAGCCAGAAGCATTTCAGTGTACAGTCTGAGGCCAAAGGTGGTGGGAGATACGTTGTCAGAGGAGGCCACATGTGCTTGGGTGCTTATGCAACAGGCTAAGAAATTGGTTTTTACTCCATTCTTAGCAAGAGACTTCAACAGACTATAACCATTAGATGGTCGGGACATGTTTCCCTTGACCTTGCACTTAGCCCAGGGCAAGACATGTAAAGTGAACTTATATGCAAATGAAAGACCATTGAACAGATTGAAGTAAGAGAGTGATGTACTTCCATACTAGAAAAAATCTCTTTGTTGCTGGTCGGAATATGTATTTAGGAAATTGATGCTGAAGAAAGGAAGAAGTTAGAAGCATAATATTATAGAAGGGGGCTGAGGACGAAATGAATTATAGCAACAGGAATTTAAAAAAAGGGCTTCGAATGCATTAAGTGAAAGCTAACGTTTGGATCAAAGCACATTGTTTCCACATTAGCAAACTACCCCAAGGAAAACTGGTGTCCAGTGTTCACCTGCTGTAGTTTTAAGATTTAAAACGTCACCAACAGTAACGGCTATAAAATTACAGAGAAGGACACACATATACTTTCACTTCAGTTTCTCTAAAAGGAGCAAACATTTATGTATCTTTCAAGGTGTGCGAATACCTCTATAGGACATGGTCACGCGCCGTAAATAAAACTTCTTCCAAGGATTCTTGGAGGGTTTTACTAGTGGGAGTATATGACTGGGTGTATAGAAGCAGACGAATACCTAAGTATTGGCCATGTGGATGCTGCAAATAATAGCGAGTCTTTCTGAAGCTGTTGGTGAGAATTCGGACGTAGGCATGGGGAGCAAAGGTGTTTAAGTAGAGGCCACATGAACGTTTGGTGTGACAAAATAGAAGAAATTCAAATATCTGGGTAGGTTGGACTAGATCAGTAGTTTCCATTTTTATCAAATCATCAAAATAACCGGTGAGAGAAGAAGCATTTCTAAAGATACAGATTCCTGGACTCTTCACTTTATGTAATTTGTTAGTTTGTTCTGAGTTTGAGGTTTCCATTATATGACCTTTAAATTTTTCTTAACATTCAGATCCCTAGGTAGTTTTTTTTTTTAATCTTTGTAATCAGATTCTTTGTAATAAGAGTACGCCACCAGGGTTTCCCTTAATAAGATTCTTATCTTGTGACTATTCCCATTGATTTCAGAAACACTCAAATGCTTAGTGATTCCTGATGTGTTTAGAGCTGGCACACATCAGGAAGACTCAGAGCTTCATTCCTGTAGCATTTGAGAAGAACATTCGTGACCAAAAACAGTGGATTGGTATTTCTTTCTTGCTTTTGCAGGAGGAGTTCCTCAGTGAAACCTTACGGCTTTCTCTAAGAGTGTCTTCAGTCTTCGAGGTGGTTCTTGTGTGATGCTTTGTATTTCCGATTAAGTGGGCTGTGGCAGTTCGTACATTTCCTGGTACTGGTGATTGTATAAACAGCCTCTACCATCACCACTAAGGTCCCTGGCTGGTGCAAATGGTTTGTGCTTCGTTACTAATCTAAAGGTCGGCAGTTCACACTCACCCAGCAGTGCCGTGGAAGAAAGACCTGGCAGTCTGCTCCTGTAAAAATTATAGATTACAGCCAAATAAACCCTCTGAAATTGTTCTACTCTGTAACATATGGGGTTGCCATGAGTGGGAACTGATTTGGTGGCAGTGTTGCAGGCCAAGGCTTCCCAGCTCTGGACCAAGCCCTGCCTGGGTTCTTGCCTTCTGCTGACCGACCAGAAGAGGCTCAGAGGTTCCACACAAACAAAGGTTTATTAGCGACGGAAAGAAAGCAGGGGCTCATGAGCAGGGACAGAGAGGGACCAGGAAACGCTAACCTCTGTTCCCCTGAGCAAAGGTTTTTCTGGGGCTTGGGTGGTTTTGGCGAGGGTAATAGAGTAATGAATATTTAGTAGGTTTCCTTCAAGGGACTGTTACTTCTCAAAATGGCAATACATACTAAATTAGGTTGTGCGCGCATCTGGAATCCAAGATGGAACCTGTAGCAGAGGCTCCTGGGACTGGGCGGCAGGACTTATTATGGGATGTCGCGGCTGTGCTGTCCCTCCCATGGTGCTGGTTCGATTCCTGTTGTGGATGCTTGCATCAGGTGGTGGTCATCCATCAGTCACCTTGTGGATGTCTGCACATGTTCCGGAACCAGATCAGGTCGATCCTTCTGAAAAACCTCTTATAAGGAAGTACATTGTTTATTCTTTCCTTATCGCATATTCCAGATGGTGGGTTTTGAGTCATTAGCCAAGCAGGTGGTAATGTAAGCAAGTTGCAAGATGCAGGTGTTGCAGGGTTGCTCGCTTAAGGGCTCAGTCCCTTTTTCTTCCTTATCTCAGCAATGGGTTTGAGTTTTTCTTTTTCTTTTTTTTACCATGTTCACTACTAGTTGCTGTTGAGTTGATCCCAATTCATGGTGACCCCATATGTGTCAGAGTAGAGCTGTGCTTCCTGGGTTTTCAGTGGCTGAATTTTCAGAAGTAAATCACCAGACCTGTCTTCTGTGGAGCATCTGGTTGAACTCGAACCTCCAACCTTTTGGTTAGCAGTCAAGCACATTAACTGTTTGCACCACCCAGGAGCTCCATCAACAGCCTCTACTCAGGTTTAAGTGAAAGGCAAAGTAAAATAACTAGAAAAGTAGAGATGGACACCTTTTATTAATATTGTGATAAGACTTGAGAAGTTATATTTACTGAACTACTCTTCTGAGCGCTAGAGGCTGAAAGGCAGATTAAACCCAGATTTTTGCTCCTTAATGTATCAAAGTTCAATCCAACTTAAAGTGGAAAGAGGAGGGTATCTTCTCAAATACTTATTTCTGTTTCATGGGAAAAACTTAATGGGAAATCGTAGTTTTATGGATGCTTTAAGATCCATACATTCCCCATTTAGACATCCTTAGAGTAATCGCTAAATAACTGAGCATTATGCAAACATCTTGATCCTATTTGGCAGACTTGGATAACAAGTCTGAAAATCTGCACATATATGATTCATTCATTTTTAAAAGGGAAATATGCATTTTGTTAGAGTGTAAAGTGCATCAGCTGTTTTGTTAATCAATATTTTATTGTGTATTTGTCTTTATGCTAAAGTTACACTTAATATAAATACATTTCCATGTGTCAAAGAAGTAAAATAAAGATTGCTTTTAGCTTTTGATGAATGTACGCAGCCTGAAACCAATCTTTTTTTTTAATGGTTCGAGGAAGCAGTATTACTACAAAGAAAATGATCCTCTTCCTGCTGTCATGGATTGAGCTGTGCCCCGCCCCCTCAAATATGTGTCAACTTGGTGAGGCCATGATTCCTAATATTGTGTGGTTGTCCTCCATTTTGCGATCTGATGTAATTTTCCTAAGTATTGTAAATCCTAATCTCTGCCTGTGGTTAATGAGGCAAGATTAGGTTATGTTAAAGAGGATTAGGGTGGGATGCAACATCCTTACTCTGGTCACAGTAAGACAGGGAACAGAGGGGCCCCCAAATCTGCAATTCACATAAGCAATTTAATGTAACAAAGTAATGGGAAATGGGCCAGGGCACAGAAACAAAGCCATTCCCCAGAACAATGGGGCAGGGCATCATAAAACAGCCTAGAAACTTCTTTAAGTTGTCTTTCAGAAGCAGCTGGATAAAACCAACCCCAGGGACATGCGAAGAACATCCACCTGTGACCGCTGTGTGACCTTCCACCAGGGGCAGTGAGGGGCTGCAGCCACAGCTGGGGAATTGAACTCAGGGAACAGGCGACTGCACAGGTGTGACACCACATAATAAGTCCTGCTGCGGATCCCAGAAGCCTCTGGGACAGGAGCCGTTTTAAAGCCATCTTAAAAAGCTACTGGGTACGCACCTTAGTTAATGTATCCCCGCCCAGAACGGGCCACTTGCCGGAAAACCCTGTCCATGCCTCTGAATAAACATGAACCCCCCACCCCCACTCAAGAATTTTTAAAAACCCATGCAAGTCCTTTGTCCTGGGAGACGGGGGTAAGTGTTTCCTAGGCCCTCCTTGTCTCCACTTGCAAGCCTCTTTAATAAAGCTTTGCTCGTGTGGAAAATTCTCTGTGCCTTACTTATTCATTGTTGACCAGTGAGAGGCAAGAACCTTATTTAATTAAAGGCATAGAAGCACCAGTAACAATAACACTGGCCTAATGTAAGAGAAGTTTCCCTGGGCTGTGGCCTGCATCACTTTTTATCTTACAAGAGTTAAAAGGAGAGAGAAGTGAGCAGAGAGATAGGGGACCTCATACCACCAAGAGAGGAGCATTGGGAACACAGCACGTTCTTTTGACCTGGGGTCCCTTCGCTGAGAAGTTCCTAGATCAGGGGGAGTTTGATATACAAGGACCTTCCAGAACAGACAGAGAGAAAGCCTTCCCCTGGAGCTGGTGCACTGAACTCAGACTTCCAGCCTACTAAACTCAGAGAGAATAAACCTCTCTTTGTTAAATCATCCACTTGTGATATTTCTTTGACAGCAGCCCTAGATTACTAAGGCACTGACCATCCCATTGTTTTTTCTCTTCAACTCTTCCCACCATTTGCTTCTAAACGAGCCTACTTTCCAGAAGAAATGAGACAGTAATACAAGGTGACTTGCTATCCAAAAGGGACCAGAATTTATATCTTTGGTGTAAAATGTCTGTATTCAGAATGATACAACATTTTGGTTTTAGTTTTAAGCACTTACTGGCAACTGTTACTTAGCCGTGAAATTCCTGTTTCTGAAGCAATAAGCATGAGTGTCAAAACATGAATTGTTGGTGAAGCGCATTTGAGAAAATGACTTCTTAGGTCTAATTTGAGAGCCAGAGCCACACACCATAACTGAATCTCTTTGAAAATTCTACCTAAGAAAAGATAACTACACCTCCTAGAGACAGGGCCTGTGTTGTATATTATTTTTATCCCTACCCCCACGTTCCTGTATCCCTACACCATCACCTCCCCAACCCAACACAATAAATATTTGATTGATAGAATGAAATTAGGATGATTTATAGGAATGGTGTAACCTTGGGGGAGGGGGACTCAGATCCCTGTGGTAACTAAATCCTAAATTATGTATATCTATACTATTTAAGTTTGATTATTCAGCAAAGAGCCTAGAGATGCGGTCTCAATGATTGTTGCTTTAGTGAAGTAGTTGTCGCTCCTCCAGGCCAGCTGCAAAGAGAGCATTTTTTTTTTTTAACTAATCAGAGTCTTTAACTTACTTTACATAGAATGAACCCCTTGATTCTCCTTCTAAAACCTCGTAGATAAGGCAACCAAGGCTTAATGGTACTTCGGTAAAAAAAGAAGTATAATGTGTGTAGGTGAGCATATAAAATATGTACGTAGAAATGGAGGGAGCCAAGATGGCGGACTAGGCAGACGCTACCTCAGATCCCTCTTACAACAAAGACACGGAAAAACAAGTGACTCGATCACATACATAACAATCTACGAACCCTGAACAACAAACACAGATTTAGAGACGGAGAACGAACTAATACGGGGAAGCAGCGATTGTTTCCAGAGCCTGGAGCCAGCGTACCAGTCAGGTATGGCACAAGCACAGAGACCTGCTCCACCCCCCTGAACTAACCCCGGGAGGGGGACTAGCCGGTTCCACGGGCGGCGTGGGATGCAGCTGGTAGGAGAAGTCCCCGGGGAGGCAGTGACTGATCTTGGAGCAGAAAGAGCAGCATCCGAGCCGGGGAACCGTTCCACAGGGATTTGGGCTGGACGCAGGTACGCCATAAACACGGAGAGTTGCTCCACCCCCCTGAACTAACCCCGGGAAGGGGACCAGCCGGGTCGCGCGGGCGGCGTGGGACGCAGCCGGTAGGAGAATTCCCTGGGAGGCAGCGACTGGTATTGGAGAGGGGAGAACAGCGTCCCAGCCAGGACACTCGGTCACGGCACAAGCACGGGGAGCTACTCCACCCATCTGAACTAACCCCGGGAGGAGGCCCAACTGGTTCTCGGAGGCGGCACGGCCACGTGGCTGGAGGGACGAGAAGTCCCCGGGAGGCAGCGACTGATTTTGGAGTCGAGAGTGCACCGTCCCAGTAGGGGAGCCTTGACGCTGGGCGTGGGGCTGGAAGCGGAGGATCTGACCGTGACTCCAGTGGGCCAGACCCCCCGGGGGCAATCTCCATACAGCCAGCACACATAGGCGACGCGCCCGCGGGAATCTCAGATATAATAGTCATTCCAAGCAAGACAAGCAACTCTGGCTATATTCTGAGGTGCTACTCTCCTATCTCTCTGTTCCCTCCCCCACCCTCCCCAGGCGGCTTCATTAACATCTGAATAGCCTGAGCCAGAGAGAGAACTCTGATAGGGATCTGACTGTGGTTTTTTTTTAGCGGATTTTCTGGAAAAACTAGTTTCCCAGTGATGGCTCGGAGACAACAATCCATATCAAACCACTTAAAGAAGCAGAACGTGACAGCTTCTCCAACCCCCCAAACAAAAGAATCAAAATCTTTCCCAAATGAAGATACAATCTTGGACTTATCAGATACAGAATATAAAAAACTAATTTACAGAATGCTTAATGATATCACAAATGAAATTAGGATATCTGCAGAAAAAGCCAAGGAACACACTGATAAAACTGTTGAAGAACTCAAAAAGATTATTCAAGAACATACTGGAAAAATTAATAAGTTGCAAGAATCCATAGAGAGACAACATGTAGAAATCCAAAAGATTAACAATAAAATAACAGAATTAGACAACACACTAGGAAGCCAGAGGAGCAGACTCGAGCAATTAGAATGCAGACTGGGACATCTGGAGGACCAGGGAAACAACACCAACATAGCTGAAAAAAAATCAGATAAAAGAATTTAAAAAAATGAAGAAACCCTAAGAATTATGTGGGACTCTATCAAGAAGGATAACCTGCGGGTGATTGGAGTCCCAGAACAGGGAGGGGGGACAGAAAACACAGAGAAAATAGTTGAAGAACTACTGACAGAAAACTTCCCTGACATCATGAAGGACGAAAGGATATCTATCCAAGATGCTCATCGAACCCCATTTAAGATTGATACAAAAAGAAAAACACCGAGACATATTATCATCAAACTCACCAAAACCAAAGATAAAGTGAAAATTTTAAAAGCAGCCAGGGAGAAAAGAAAGGTTCCCTTCAAGGGAGAATCAATAAGAATATGTTCTGACTACTCAGCAGAAACCATGCAGGCAAGAAGGGAATGGGACGACATATACAGAACACTGAAGGAGAAAAACTGCCAGCCAAGGATCATATATCCAGCAAAACTCTCTCTGAAATATGAAGGCGAAATTAAGATATTTACAGACAAACACAAGTTTAGAGAATTTGCAAAAACCAAACCAAAGCTACAAGAAATACTAAAGGATATTGTTTGGTCAGAGAACCAATAATATCAGATATCAGCACAACACAAGGTCACAAAACAGATCGTCCTGATATCAACTCAAATAGGGAAATCACAAAAACAAACAAATTAAGATTAATTAAAAAAAAAATACACATTACAGGGAATCATGGAAGTCAATAGGTAAAAGATCACAATAATCAAAAAGAGGGACTAAATACAGGAGGCATTGAACTGCCATATGGAGAGTGATACAAGGCGATATAGAACAATACAAGTTAGGTTTTTACTTAGAAAAATAGGGGTAAATAATAAGGTAACCACAAAAAGGTATAACAACTCTATAACTCAAGATAAAAACCAAGAAAAACGTAACGACTCAACTAACATAAAGTCAAGCACTATGAAAATGAGGATCTCACAATTTACTAAGAAAAACGCCTCAGCACAAAAAAGTATGTGGAAAAATGAAATTGTCAACAACACACATAAAAAGGCATCAAAATGACAGCACTAAAAACTTATTTATCTATAATTACCCTGAATGTAAATGGACTAAATGCACCAATAAAGAGACAGAGAGTCACAGACTGGATAAAGAAACACGATCCATCTATATGCTGCCTACAAGAGACACACCTTAGACTTAGAGACACAAACAAACTGAAACTCAAAGGATGGAAAAAAGTATATCAAGCAAACAATAAGCAAAAAAGAAGAGGAGTAGCAATATTAATTTCTGGCAAAATAGACTTTAGACTTAAATCCACCACAAAGGATAAAGAAGGACACTATATAATGATAAAAGGGACAATTGATCAGGAAAACATAACCATATTAAATATTTACGCACCCAATGACAGGGCTGCAAGATACATAAATCAAATTTTAACAGAATTGAAAAGCGACATAGATACCTCCACAATTATAGTAGGAGACTTCAACACACCACTTTCGGAGAAGGACAGGACATCCAGTAAGAAGCTCAACAGAGACACGGAAGATCTAATTACAACAATCAACCAACTTGACCTCATTGACTTATACAGAACTCTCCACCCAACTCCTGCAAAGTATACTTTTTTTTCTAGCGCACATGGAACATTCTCTAGAATAGACCACATATTAGGTCATAAAACAAACCTTTGCAGAGTCCAAAACATCGAAATATTACAAAGCATCTTCTCAGACCACAAGGCAATAAAACTGGAGATCAATAACAGAAAAACTAGGGAAAAGAAATCAAATACTTGGAAAATGAACAATACCCTTCTGAAAAAAGACTGGGTTATAGAAGACATCAAGGAGGGAATAAGGAAATTCATAGAAAGCAACGAGAATGAAAATACTTCCTATCAAAACCTCTGGGACACAGCAAAAGCAGTGCTCAGAGGCCAATTTATATCAATAAATGCACACATACAAAAAGAAGAAAGAGCCAAAATCAGAGAACTGTCCCTACAACTTGAACAAATAGAAAGTGAGCAACAAAAGAATCCATCAGGCACCAGAAGAAAACAAATAATAAAAATTAGAGCTGAACTAAATGAATTAGAGAACAGAAAAACAATTGAAAGAATTAACAAAGCCAAAAGCTGGTTCTTTGAAAAAATTAACAAAATTGATAAACCATTGGCTAGACTGACTAAAGAAATACAGGAAAGGAAACAAATAACCCGAATAAGAAACGAGAAGGACCACATCACAACAGAACCAAATGAAATTAAAAGAATCATTTCAGATTATTATGAAAAATTGTACTCTAACAAATTTGAAAACCTAGAAGAAATGGATGAATTCCTGGAAAAACACTACCTACCTAAACTAACACATTCAGAAGTAGAACAACTAAATAGACCCATAACAAAAAAAGAGATTGAAACGGTAATCAAAAAACTCCCAACAAAAAAAAGCCCTGGCCCAGACGGCTTCACTGCAGAGTTCTACCAAACTTTCAGAGAAGAGTTAACACCACCACTACTAAAGGTATTCCAAAGCATAGAAAATGACGGAATACTACCCAACTCATTCTATGAAGCCACCATCTCCCTGATACTAAAACCAGGTAAAGACATTACAAAAAAAGAAAATTATAGACCTATATCCCTCATGAACATTGATGCAAAAATCCTCAACAAAATTCTAGCCAATAGAATCCAACAACACATCAAAAAAATAATTCACCCTGATCAAATGGGATTTATATCAGGTATGCAAGGCTGGTTTAATATCAGAAAAACCATTAATGTAATCCATCACATAAATAAAACAAAAGATAAAAACCACATGATCTTATCAATTGATGCAGAAAAGTCATTTGACAAAGTCCAACACCCATTCATGATAAAAACTCTTACCAAAATAGGAATTGAAGGAAAATTCCTCAACATAATAAAGGGCATCTATGCAAAGCCAACAGCCAATATCACTCTAAATGGAGAGAACCTGAAAGCATTTCCCTTGAGAACGGGAACCAGACAAGGATGCCCTTTATCACCGCTCTTATTCAACACTGTGTTGGAAGTCTTAGCCAGGGCAATTAGGCTAGACAAAGAAATAAAAGGTATCCGGATTGGCAAGGAAGAAGTAAAGTTATCACTATTTGCAGATGACATGATTACATACACAGAAAACCCTAAGGAATCCTCCAGAAAACTACTGAAACTAATAGAAGAGTTTGGCAGAGTCTCAGGTTATAAAATAAACATACAAAAATCACTTGGATTCCTCTACATCAACAAAAAGAACACCGAAGAGGAAATCACCAAATCAATACCATTCACAGTAGCCACCAAGAAGATAAAATACTTAGGAATAAATCTTACCAAGGATGTAAAAGACCTATACAAAGAAAACTACAAAGCTCTACTGCAGGAAATTCAAAAGGACATACTTAAGTGGAAAAACATACCTTGCTCATGGATAGGAAGACTTAACATAGTAAAAATGTCTATTCTACCAAAAGCCATCTATACATTTAACGCACTTCCGATCCAAATTCCAATGTCATATTTTAAGGGGATAGAGAAACAAATCACCAATTTCATATGGAAGGGAAAGAAGCCCCGGATAAGCAAAGCACTACTGAAAAAGAAGAAGAAAGTGGGAGGCCTCACCTTACCTGACTTCAGAACCTATTATACAGCCACAGTAGTCAAAACAGTCTGGTATTGGTACAACAACAGACACATAGACCAATGGAACAGAATTGAGAACCCAGACATAGATCCATCCACGTATGAGCAGCTGATATTTGACAAAGGACCAGTGTCAATTAACTGGGGAAAAGATAGCCTTTTTAACAAATGGTGCTGGCATGACTGGATATCCATTTGCAAAAAAATGAAACAAGATCCATACCTCACACTATGCATAAAAACTAACTCCAAGTGGATCAAAGACCTAAACATAAAGACTAAAACGATAAAGATCATGGAAGAAAAAATTGGGACAACCCTAGGAGCCCTAATACAAGGTATAAACAGAATACAAAACATTACCAAAAATGATGAAGAGAAACCCGATAACTGGGAGCTCCTAAAAATCAAACACCTATGCTCATCTAAAGACTTCACCAAAAGAGTAAAAAGACCACCTGCAGACTGGGAAAGAATTTTCAGCTATGACATCTCCGACCAGCGCCTGATCTCTAAAATCTACATGATTCTGTCAAAACTCAACCACAAAAAGACAAACAACCCAATCAAGAAGTGGGCAAAGGATATGAACACACATTTCTCTAAAGAAGATATTCAGGCAGCCAACAGATACATGAGAAAATGCTCTCGATCATTAGCCATTAGAGAAATGCAAATTAAAACTACGATGAGATTCCATCTCACACCAGCAAGGCTGGCATTAATCCAAAAAACACAAAATAATAAATGTTGGAGAGGCTGCGGAGAGATTGGAACTCTCATACACTGCCGGTGGGAATGTAAAATGGTACAACCACTTTGGAAATCTATCTGGCGTTATCTTAAACAGTTAGAAATAGAACTACCATACAACCCAGAAATCCCACTCCTAGGAATATACCCTAGAGATACAAGAGCCTTCATACAAACAGATATATGCACACCCATGTTTATTGCAGCTCTGTTTACAATAGCAAAAAGTTGGAAGCAACCAAGGTGTCCATCAACAGATGAATGGGTAAATAAATTGTGGTATATTCACACAATGGAATACTACGCATCGATAAAGAACGGTGACGAATCTCTGAAACATTTCATAACATGGAGGAACCTGGAAGGCATTATGCTGAGCGAAATGAGTCAGAGGCAAAAGGACAAATATTGTATAAGACCACTATTATAAGATTTTGAGAAATAGTAAACCTGAGAAGAACACATACTTTTGTGGTTACGAGGCGGGGAGGGAGGGAGGGTGGGAGAGGGTTTTTTATTGATTAATCAGTAGATAAGAACTGCTTTAGGTGAAGGGAAAGACAACACTCAATACATGGAAGGTCAGCTCAATTGGACTGGACCAAAATCAAAGAAGTTTCCGGGATAAAATGAATGCTTCAAAGCTCAGCGGAGCAAGCGCGGGGGTCTGGGGAACATGGTTTGTGGGGACTTCTAAGTCAATTGGCAAAATAATTCTATTATGAAATCATTCTGCATCCCACTTTGAACTGTGGCGTCTGGGGTCTTAAACGCTAACAAGCGGCCATCTAAGATGCAGCAATTGGTCTCAACCCACCTGGAGCAAAGGAAAATGAAGAACACCAAGGCCACACGACAACTAAGAGCCCAAGAGACAGAAAGGGCCACATGAACCAGAGACCTACATCATCCTGAGACCAGAAGAACTAGTTGGTGCCCGGCCACAATCGATGACTGCCCTGACAGGGAGTACAGCAGAGGACCCCTGAGGGAGCAGGAGATCAGTGGGATGCAGACCCCAAATTCTCATAAAAAGACCAAACTTAATGGTCTGACTGAGACTGGAGGAATCCCGGCGGCCATGCTCCCCAGACCTTCTGTTGACACAGGACAGGAACCATCCCCGAAGACAACTCATCAGAAATGAAAGGGACTGGTTAGCAGGTGGGAGAGAGACGCTGATGAAGAGTGAGCTAATTATATCAGGTGGACACTTGAGATTGTGTTGGCAACTCTTGTCTGGAGGGGGGATGGGAGGATAGAGAGAGAGGGAAGCCGGCAAAATTGTCAAGAAAGGAGAGACTGAAAGGGCTGACTCAAGACGGGGAGAGTAAGTGGGAGTAGGGGGTGAGATGTATGTAAACTTATATGTGACAGACTGATTGGATTTGTAAACGTTCACTTGAAGCTTAATAAAAGTTATTAAAAAAAAATAAAAAATAAAAAAGTAAATGGAATTAAGGCAAAATGTAAAATTTTATACTGAATGTTGCCTCAACAACAAAAACCAAGATCAGTAAAAGGCTAGGGGGAAAAAAAAAACAGGAAAAAAATTAAATGCTGTGAAATGACAAAAAAAAAAAAAAAAAAAATGTATGTATAAATATGTAAGCCTGACAATGTCTTCCACTTAGGCTTTCTAGAAAATTCCTGGTCTGTGTTGACCTATACACTTGCATAAATGAAATGATTTTAATTCATGAATTCTAATAAACTTTAGCTTAGGGATAAAATACAAGAGCAAAGATTACAGAAAATAAGTCAATCAAGGCCGTTGAGGCTTAGAGAGGGAACCATACCCACCACCATACAACGCACTGATGGCAGAAGTGAAAAGATTGGGAAGGGAAATAAATTGTCATCTAATCTATGTGAAATCCATAGAGATTTTACAAGTTATATATTATGAATACTAAAAAATTAGAGTTCCGTTATAAAATGTATTTATTTGACTTAGAGGGAAAAAAAAGGCAGCAGCTTTATTGCTGTTACACGCTATTAATTTAAATTGGTCAAACGTGTTTCTAATGCATTAGCAATAAAGCTAGACTAAATTATAATATTTAATTTTTTGCTGATGCCTTTACCACTTGGTGATATATAGAAAATCACAGATCTACAAAAGTTTTATTTTTTGTTTTTTTCCCTGTCACATTCTGGAGATAGAAGGGGAAAGTAACAACAGAATGAAATTTAGCCAGAACATTAGAAATACGCTTTAAGAAATCATACCATTAGTTCATATACAATTTTATAGAAAAATCAAGCAAAAAAAAGACTGACAGACTCCACATCAATTTGTAAGACTGTAGAGTATTTTATATTTGTAAGGTCTTTTATAGATCATAAAGCACTTCTGAAAATAAACTTTTTTACTTTGGAATTGTTTTAGGTTTGCATAAAATTGCAAAGATAGTACAGAGATCTCTTATAGCCACCCCCTCCCCAACATTACACTTATTAACATATTAGTTATGGCATGTTTGTCACAGTTAATGAACCAATCTTGACAAATTGTTCTGAAGTCCATACTTTATTCAGAGTTTCTTCATTTTTACCTAATGTCCTTTTCCTATTCCAGGAGTCCACTTAGGATATCACATTACATTTATTCCTCACGTCTCCTTAGGCTCCTCTTAACTGTAACCACTCCTCAGATGTTGCTTGATTTTGACGACCCCAGAGTTTTGAGAGGTACTGGTCAGGAGGGTTGTATAATGGCTCTCCGTTAGGATTTGCCTGACGTTTGTCTCATGGTTAGATTGAGGTAGACCGAGGTAGACAGAGTGCCATCACAGCATATCAAGAGTCCATGCTATCAAGAGGGGTTATCACCATTGATGTTAACCTTCCTGGTCTGGCTGAAACAGTCTTCGTCAGGTTTCTCCACTGTAAAGTCAGTCTTTCCCCCACCCCCACCCCCTTCCCATACTACACTCCCAGGAAGGAGTCACTCTGAGCAGCCCATACTTAAGGAATACGGAGTTATGTTCTAGCTCCTCAAGGTCCGAGTATGTATATAAATTATTTGAAATTCTTCTATAAAACGCTTTTTACTATATCTCGTTTACTCTATATTATGTGTACACATAGAGGCAGTCCATTATTTAAAATTGCTGTGTTTCAAAGATCATTTCTAAGCCAGTTATCCAGATGTGTTATTCCAAGTATAATTAAAAATGAGAGAATGACTAATGCAAAATCATGGTTAAGTCAATATTTCAAGGTCAAGGAGGAATGAGATCCTATTTAGGAAGAATACAAAAGGAGTGGTCAAAAATACAGAAAGAAGTCCTGGAAGTGATGGCCCTTAAAAGCATGAGAGAAAAGAGTTTTATGAATTACAGGATGAGCCCCCTGTGTAAATCAGAGTTTTTCTGCAGAGTCCAAATTTTTTCCATTTCTGCCTTAAAAAAAAAAATCCAAAAGCAGTAAGAAGAACCCCCAAAATGTGTTTTAAGACGAACTAGGAGAAAGATATATTCTGTACCCCCTAAATACATTTAAGAACTTCCAAAAGCAGGGGAGATTGAGCAGAAGCCATTTAAGAGGAGGTGAAGACAAGGAGGACTACAATGGGGAGAGGGCATAAGAGAGAAAATGTCAGAAACCTCCAGAAAAACCACAGACAACCTCTGTGAAGGTGAGGGGCTCATTCTGTAGTGCTGATAAGGTATGCAGGGTTAGGCAGGAATAAGGGGGGCTGGCAGCAGGTGCATGCTGGGCCCAGGTGGGTGCAGAGAAGCAGGGAATGTGGACAAGGAGTCACACTACCAGGTGATAGTTTTAGGAACCACTTTGCCCCTGTGGCTAAAGAGAAGGTGGGATTTGGGAAAAATCCAGCTGTCTACTAGTGTTCTTAGACTACCTCTTGCATTTGAAGCTCTGCATCTATCTGGACCAGGAATTTCTGAATATTTCAATAGTAACTAATATAGGGAGAATTTGTATAATGATACAAAGTGTAAGAACAAGCAGGGGGGACAATAAAAATTAGAGAAGTAACAGAATAAAACATTGATTTGTCAAATCAAAAAATGTAAAGGTTCTTTTACTCATTAACTAACTGAAGAAATGTATATTTATATGGGATTACAAAACAAAATCTAACTCTATGCACCTTACAGGAGACATATTAAGGAAATGTAATGGAAAACATGTGAATTTATAAAAGGCAAAGCAACATTAAACTCCATTTCCGTTGAGTCGATTCTGACGCATAATGACCCTATAGGACAGAGTAGAACTGCCCCATATGGTTTCCAAGGAGCGCCTGGTGGATTCGAACCACTGACCTTTTGGTTAGCAGCTGTAGCTCTTAAACGACTACACCACCAGGGTTTCCAAAGCAACATTATATAATGCAAATACAAACAAAAAGAAAGAAAGGGTCATAATTCTTAGTATCAGGAATTCAGACTCAAAAGAATGAAATGGATGTTGACAAATTACAAGGCAATCATATATAAAAGCAGCCCTAGTGGTGCCGTGGTTAAGCGATCAGCTGCTAACCAAAGCATTAGCGGTTCAAACCGATGCAGTGGCTCTGTAGGTGAAAAGACCTGGCGATCTGCTCTCGTAAAGATTGTAAAGATTACAGCCTAGAAAACCCTATAGGACAGTTGTAACTCTGTCCCATGGGGTCACTATGAGTCGGAATCAACTTGACGGCACCCAGCAACAATTTATAAAAGGAAAAATTAACAGCGAAGATGAATATTCATTCACCAGATAACAAAGTGACATAAGATGTATATAGACAGTCCTCAAAAAACCAAAGACAGACAAAAACGAATCCCTCCAAAAAACCAAACGAAACAAAATGAAACTCTCCGAAAACAAACAAAAAAAGGGAATCTATGGCTACTCCCTTACCATTTATCTAAGCTAGAAGTTAGCATTATGCTGAAGGTACTAGTGGCGTTCCCTCAAATCAGAACAAAACCAGAAGTGTGTTTTGACCACTGTTGTTCAACATTAAGTTGGATGTTCAAGTCAGTGCAATGAAGACAGCAATAAATTAGAAAGTCAAAAGAGGAAAGGAATTAAATGATCATAATTCTTATATGGTATGATTGTGCACACAAAAATATAAGAAAAGCAAATGGAAAATTATAAATAGGAAGACATTTCTGTTAGTGAGATTATATAAACAAATTGCTGTCATGCATGCCTCAACCAGTTAGAAAATACATCATTTACAAAAGGAAAAAGATTAAATTGCTTTGAATAAATCTGAGAAATGTGAATTAAAAAATAACTAGTGAAGTACATAAAATTCTTGAACAAATGAAACGGCATATGGTGTGCTTCAATATTTAGAAGATATAAATTCATAATAAGTTAATTTATAAGTTTAAATATGATCCCAATTAAAATAAAGCTAGATTTTTGTTTTTATTAAGTAGACAGTTGATTCTAAATTACATGTGGAAAAATAAACAGAGAGTGAAAGCAAAGAAAATTCTAAAAAAAGCATTGAGCGAGCCCCTATTGTATGTTGAAATATATTATGAAGCTTCAGTAATTAAACAGTGTGAAACTGGCACATGAACAGAAAAATTCATGAAACAGAAAATGACGTTCAGAAATAGATACAAATATTTTAGGGATATAGTACATAATAAAGGAGAAATTTCAATTCATGAGTGTGGTGGTTAAGGCTATGTGTCAGCTTGGCTAGGCCATATTTGCAGTGGTTTGGCAGATATGATGTAATCATCCTCCATTTTGTCATGTGAGCAGACAGTCAGTTGAAGGAGAAGTTTCCTTGAGGGTGTGGCCTGCATCTAATATATACGGATGTTCTGGCAGAGCTAACCTTCTCTCCATCCTGCATCCTACTCTCATCCTCCAGTTTTGGCGATGTGAGCCAGCAGCCTGCCGTTTGACCTGCTAATTTTGGGTTTGTCAACCCCTGCAACCGCATGAGTCAGGAGAAGCCTCTGACCCCTGATCCACGGATTTGGGACTTACCAGCCTCTACAACTGTGTGAGCCATTTCCTTGAGATGAATCTTTCTCTCTGTATATATTTATATATGTATGTTTCTCTGGTTTAGCACCTCTAAAGAACCTGGCCTAAGACAGTGGGGGAAAATGAAATATTAAAAAAAAAAAAATTGACATGAGAGACAAAGTTGGAATCAACTTGATGGCAATGGGTCTGGCTTTTTTTTTTTTTTAGAAAAAGAAACTAAACTGCAGAATGAAATGAATCAAAGATCTAATTGTAAAAGACAATATCATAAAATTACTGGAAGAAAACATGGAGAAATACTTTTGTAACCTGGGAGGGTAAAGGACTATGAATCAAAATCCCAAAAGCAAGTAGAAAATATCAATAAATTTGATTGCATTAAAAAAAAAAAAAAACTACATGGTTAAAAAAATCATAAGCAATATGAAAAATGACAAATTAAAAAAACCACCTCTAACTCATGTTTTAAACAAATGTCTTACCTTTCCATTTTGCAATCTTGTGAGAAATCAAGAAGATTTCCAGAAATCTAGTACAAATACAGACAATCACCAGAATCTAGAGAGCACAGTAGCACTCATTGTAAGAGGAATGCAAATCCCAATGTGTTAGAGAAACTATTCGGAGACCATTTTTTTACTCACCAAAACCTGAAAATTTGTTAATAGGGACTCTCATATATTGCCGGTAGAGTCTAAAATGGTACAATTCTTAGGGAAATCAATTTGTCAGTAAATTTTTTAAAATTACAAATGTCTTTACTATTTGAGTAATCCCATGTCTGGAAATTTATTTGAGAATTATATTAAAAAAGGGATAAAATAGTATGCACAAGCACAAATCACTAGTTTGTAGTGCAAATTTTGGAGAATAAATGTACGGCAATAAGGAACTAATAAAAATTCTGATGTATTCATACAGTGGTGGAAACCTTGGTGGCGTAGTGGTTAAGAGCTACAGCTGCTAACCAAAAGTTGGCAGTTCGAATCCACCAGGCGCTCCTTGGAAACCCTATGGAGCAGTTCTACTCATACAGTGGAAAACTATGCAATTGTTAAAAGTGAAAACTTTGAAGAAACTCTCTGTGTACTTCTATGGCAATATCATCTAATGGTTTTGTTAAGTGTGATAAAAACAAGCACCCCTGTGTCTGTCTACTAATATGTAAATTCTGTTGTGGGAATGAGAGCTATGTAGACCTTTTGAATTTTGAAGCATGCAAATGAAATTCACATTTTAATTTTAAGTAGACAAACAGTTTGAATTAAAAAAATGAATAAAACCAAAAGTGTTGCCATTGAATTAAATTCCGACTCAAAGCAACCATATAGTACAGGGTAAAACTGCCTCATAGGGTTTCCAAGGCTGTAAATCTTTACCAAGGGAGACTGCCACATCTTCTCTTTAGAGCGGTTGGTGGTTCTAACCTCTGACATTTCAGTTAGCATCTAAGCAGTTTAACCACCACTCCACTGGCACTCCCTTAAAAAACAAACAAACAAACAAAAACGGTAGTGAATATCGGACAAAGGTGTTGGACAAAGGTGATGAAAATTAATGGTCCGTGATTTGGCCTCCCGGAGGTCACTGGAGGTCTGAGGAGGCACATTTTCTGTGAGTGATGTATATGGAAGCTCCTCTGTAGGGCTTTGAAGAGAGGGAGGAGTTTCTGACAGAGAGTATAGACAAATCTTTCCAGAAGCTGACTGAGCAGAGTATAAGGAATAAATGAAGGCTAGAAGGAAACAGGGAAGGAAAGGGTGGTGGTTGTGTTTGTTTAAGGTGGGGGACAGTTGGACATTTAAAAATGTCTAGGAGTCAATATAACCACCTGTCATACTGTGATGGCTTTTGTGTGGCAATGATGCTGGACGCTATGCCACTAGTATTTCAAATAGCAGCAGGATCACCCATGGTGGACAGGTTTCAGCAGATCTTCCAGACTAAGACAGATTAGGAAGAAAGGGCAGGTGATCAATTTCCAAAAATTAGTCCATGAAAACCCTACCAATCACAACAATGTTATCCAATGTAGTGCTGGAATATGAACTCCCTAGGTTGGAAGGCACTCAAAGCACACAGTGGCCACGACATTGTGCTCCAGTGTACCAGCAATCGTGAAGATGGCACAGGACCTGGCAATGTTTCCTCCTATTGTCCATGGGGTTGCCACGAATTGGAGCTGACTTGACAGCAACTAACGACAACAACAGGAGTTGATAAAGGGACTAGTTGGAAAGTACAAGGGAAAGAGGACAGTATGGAAGAAAGCATTTATTATTTCCAACTCCATCATGCTTTTATACATATGTAAATGTATGTGTATATGTATATGTATAAAACCTACTGCCGTTGAGTCGATTCTGACTCATAGCGACCCTACAGGACAGAGTAGAACTGCCCGATAGAGTTTCCAAGGAGCGCCTGTCGGATTCGAACTACCGACCCTTTCGTTAACAGCCGTAGCACTTAACCACTACGCCACTAGGGTTTCCTGTGTATGTGTATATATGTATGTATGTAAATATATATGTATACACACATATATTTATATAAAAAAACCAACCCAATAGGTGTGTATAAACATATACGTGTATATTGTGTGTATTTAAATCCATTGTGCCTTCGTATTTGTTTGTTTTTCCACTAAAAGACCAGAAACTCCCCTTGGGCAGCATCAGCATCTCACTTTTCTGTCACCTACCCTGGAACAAGGGACCTACTGAATAGACACTCCGAGATAATATCTCATTGAATTGGTGCTTCTGCAGTGGTACCCAGAGAACACGGCATGCTATGAATTCAGCAGTAAATTTCACTGCATCAAAATTTAGTTGTATGGGAATTGCTATTTTATTTTTTTACTGATGATTCCCAGATGTAGAAACCCATTGCTTTGGAGTCGATTCCTACTCCTAGTGACCCTATAGGACAGAGTCGAACTGCCCATGACGTTTCCAAGAAGTAGCTGGTGGATTTGAACTGCCGGCCTTTTGGTTAGCAGACTGAGCTCTTAGCTGAAGCAGACTGCCACATCTTTCTCCCACGGAGTGGTTGGTGGGCTCAGACCGCGGATCTTCTGATGGGCAGCCGAGTGCTCAGCCACTGCACCACCAGGGCTCCTCCCAGGTGTAGGAGCAGGAAAATACATGTTGTCTGCTCTTCAAGTTTCGTTGTTGAAGGCAAGGACGTATTCTCGCTTCAGCTCTAACGCCACTCATGTTAGTTTCGGAGAGTGCTGATTTCATCGGCTCACCCGTCTGGCCGACTGTTTCCCCAGTATTTATTTTGCTTAATCATATGCTGGAGAAGCACATTGGTTGCACTTTGATTGAATGCCCAGATCATGATCAGCAAATAACCTGTAAGAGAGGAATAATGCAAAGGTGAGATCAATGAAGCAAACGAAAACTTAGCATTTCACTCTTCTTGAAAGCTGGAGTGTTAATGCAAATTAAGCATATAAGGGCATATGCAAATTTCATTATATTTCTTTCTTTTTACCAAATAAGAATAAACCAAAGGAGTGTGTTCAGATGTAGTTATTCTTCCTAAGAAGCTTAACTTGCATGTATTTTACACAACTAAGCCTAGCTAATTATTGTTGTATTGGAGGAAAAACCAATGCCAAATTTATTGACATTAAATGGTCAATTTTCTTTGTCATTTTGGAGGCAAAGTCTTAATAATTAAAGAGAATTAACAACTATTTCAATAAAATATAAAACTATTCAAACTTTTTGCTAAATTGTATATCATCGTAGGTTTCAGTTCTCTATATAACAATAATAGGGAACACTTATTAGGTATATTCTGTGTTGAATACTATTCTAAGCACGTTACCTATATTAAATTTAATTAACAAAGCAACCCTAGAACATAAATTATTTCCATTTTAGAGATGAGAGACTTGAGGCACAGGGAGGTTAAGTGATTTGTTCAGGGCCGCACAACAGTAAGCTCCAGAGCCTAAACTCCTAGTATGGGAATTTGGAAGCATTGTTAAAAAGTTCATGATGGTAGAATTTTAGAGTTGAAAGGGATTTTTATATTTCACCTCCTTTCTCCCCATTATTTTATACATGAGAGAAATGAGGCCAAGAAGAGTTAACCAGCTTTTCTAAGGTAAAGCTGATTTGTAGAAGAATGAACCCTAAACCCTAAGTCTCTTGATTTCCAGACTAATGGATTTTTTTGTAAAATGTACCATAAGATAGACTTTGCTTACATTCATTATGTTGGGGATTTAAATTAAATCACTTTCATTATGATACTCAGTGTGAATGTTGAATAAATGGATTTTTTTTCATTTTAAGTTCCATAATCTCTTTTATATATCCAGATAAATACATCTATCTATATATATGTATTACTTCAATAATGAAAAATATGAAGCATTTTTCTTTTCGGTCTTAAATGTTTAAAAAGTCTATTTTTTAGGAGTTAGGAAGAATAGCAAGTATCTTCTTATTGGACTCTCAGAATGCTGGGGATTACATATAAACAGATACAAACCACGGAAAATGACTAGAGTATGAAAGAGAAAGGCCTCTCAAATCACAATGAATAATTCAGACTGAAATTCGAAGTGAAGCATGTGAAGTATGATTTAAAAAAAAAAAGTTATGTTGTAAAAGATAGTGATGGAGGCCCGAAGTAAAGACACAGCAGTGGGGATAAAGAGTGTGTGGGCATCACTTCAGTAGCAATGGTGACTGTGTCATCTCTGGGTTTAATTGAAGTCACCGACTGGGGACTGCGTGGTCAGCATCCAATAAATGGGAGTTTGGGGATACTCAGCTTGTTCAGAGTTAAGTGAAGAAAGCTATCAAATAGTTTCTTTTTGCTACTTCGCTCGTCTTTCCTTTGAAGTGCCGGACCTTTCAAGCCATCTTTTATTTCTAGATCCATCTGTGGACACCTTGGATTTGCCTTTTCTGATGCCAGATCTCTTGCTCTTTCCACACCCAGATACTTCCAAGAATCACATCTTCCGAAGGTGGCCCCATGTGCTGAACTGGGGAAAATGGTCTTGTATTAAAGTGGAATCATTTATGTACCATCAGATGCTTTCAGTAGCTCTCACTCACTGCACGCAAGGAATGTTTATGAAGAATCATGATTTAGTAGGGAAGATACTCATATGTAAGTACCCAGGTAGATTTCAAGTATAAGATAGAGATTCTGTTTCATTTTGGGGAGTCTGCTTGGAAGTATTGATATTTAAGGTGGTTCCTGAAGGAAGAGAATGTTACATGTAGAAGACGACATTCCTGGCTTAAGGAGCATCTTAGATAAAATGTTAGAACTGGAAATTGCGTAATGTGTAAAGATATGGGGAAGAGACTGAGATGGCTGAAAAGTAGGTGAGGCCAAGGAAATGAACACCAGAATTTAAGGCTAGAAATGGGTAAAACCACAGGGAAAAAAGAAAGCAAACTTAGTTTTAACTTTTTCTTGTAAACCAGCATTTTAGCATTTCTGAGTGGTGTTCCTTTTCCATAAGATAATGGTTCTGTTTTTGGATAATTTTGGAAAGACCACATTCTGTAATTCTGTCTCAGAGATTCATTGTGTATGTTAGCTTTTAAAAGAATCTACATGATCCTAGAGTTTTAACAAGCAAGCAAGTCTTAATCTTATTTTAAACAAGAGTCTTCTGAACATATTTGGTGTTTGTGTGTGTGTGTGTGTTGTGTGTGTGTGTGTAAAGCTTATTAACAACCCACAGTCAATGTTCAATGGTATACCCTTGGAGAAAAGCCTTTTGTAGGCTGTGGCAACTTTTGGAGACGTTTAAGCCTTGAAGTAGTATGGTTAACACATGTTTTATTTTGGGAGATCTACCTGGCAGCAATTTGTTTAGAAGTTTGGAGGAGCAGTGAAATTAGATACTGGAAGACTGGCTAGCAACCCATGGTATTCAGATAAGAGATGCTCAGAGTCCAAGAGAACTTGATAATTCATAGATGGGAAGGAAAAGGTGGACAAAGGAAGGAATCCAAATACTAATTTAAACACTGTGTAGACTGAGGAAAGGAAGGAGAAAAGATGAAATTGCCAAGAGATTGGCACTGAGAGAATATTGCACTCTGTTTTTCCTCTCTGTGTTTTGCTTGAATTGTGAAACTTCATCAGTTATTCTCTTCTGTTACATGGGAAAGATGCCTTCGTGGGTCTATATATCCTAGGGTTGTTGAGAATTTCAAAATTCCTGGAAAATTTTATGTCCAAATTCTTGCTCCAGTAGTTACAAATATTTAACCTTGGATAAATAAATAAAGCTCTCTCTGTATGGTTTTCTCATCAGTAAAACAAAACTGTAGTTACCTGAGAGTTAAATAAAATACTGTACTCAACATGTTATAACTGCCTCACAAAGTGTGGGCAATTAAGGGATGTTAGTTCCTTTGTAAGAAGAACCTTTGTGTTTCTGCAGCATTCTTTCAGATAAAAACCACTGTTGTCCCAACGTTCCAGTCCGTCCCTTGCCTATGCTTCCCCTCCACATTGTACATTCTTACAGATGAGCTGAATTAACAAAATGGGCAAGAAGTAATTTAGTCACCATAAACAGCAGTGTTTTAAAATATTTTAAACCCATGAAGCTACGGTACTTATATCTTCTAAAGTGTACATAGTTCCCATAGGCAGGACAATTTAGTGGAGCTTTCTGTAAAATAAATAAATAAATAAATAAATAAAATAATTTTTTTTTTTTTCTGTACCCCTGGAGAAGTGGTTTAAGCACTTGGCTCCTCACTAAAAGATCAGCTCTTGGAATCCAGCAGCTGTTCTGTGAGAGAAAGATGTGGTAGCCTGCTTGCTTAAAGATTTACAGCCTTGGAAACACTGTGGGGCAGTTCTACTGTGTGCTATGGGGTCGCTATGAGCAGGAATCCACTCAAAGGCAATGAGTGTTCTGTACTACCAGAGAATTCTGACACTGACTGACCCTTTACCCTAAGCATGCAAGTCCTACCCTTTTCCTGATTGTGAATCACAGCTCTGGATGGTGATTTCCTCAGGGGCATGGCTTATTCTTCTCTAAAAAACCAAACAACCAAACTCATTGCCATGAGGTTGAATCCCACTCAGCGACCCTGCAGGATGGAATAAAACTGCCCTCCAAGGCTGTAATCTTTATGGAAGCAGACTGCCACACCTTTCTCCCACGAAGCAGTTGGTGAGTTCAAACTGTGGACCTTTTGGTTGGCAGCCTAGTGCTTTAATCACTACACCAAAAATATTTAATACTTCATGGACCTTGATTGTACTGTACTCTGCATTCACAGGTCTAGCCTACCTGTACGTAAGAACATGCTCTCTGGTATACTGTGTCAGATAAAATCAAGAAAATTACCTGGCTTTTTCTGGGGATCTCAGACCTGTTGCAAATGGATTGATTCCGACTCCTAGCAACCATGTAGGACAGAGTAGAACTGCCCCATAGGATTTCCAAGGAGCAGCTGGTGGATTCGAACTGCCAACCTTTTGATTCGCAGCTGCACTCTTAACCACTGTGCTAACAAGGCTCTTCTGGACACCCCATCTAACTCAAAAGGCATTTCTTTATTTTCTGAAGAAGCAGCCTCATCCCATTGACAGTTTTACTTTGCATAGCCTTTGGACACTTATTCTGTACTAAAAAACTTACTCTGCTCAGGGAAAACTGTCCACCTCAGACTCTAACTGAGTGAACCCTAAGAAATATTCTATAGTTTGTGTTTCTGTGACGATGTTGACACAAGCCACATGTTAAAATTCTAAAGTCATTTGGACAGGTTGATGGTAGACGGTCAGTACAGTGCAGTGGTTAAGAGACCCGGCTCTGAAATCACACTGATTTGGATTAAATCTCAGTTCCAAGGTGTGAATTTAGGGTAAACCTCTATCAACTGGATTACCTAATCTGTGAGGAAGGGGTCTGTCTCAGAACATTTACATAAGATTAAATACAATCATCTATGTATTTAGATATGTGGGAAACCTGGTATAAATCATTGCAGGCAAGTCGATTCCAACTCATAGCAACCTTATAGGACAGAGTACAACTGCCCCATAGGGTTTCCAAGGAGGGGCTCGTGGATTCCAACTGCCAACCTTTTGGTAGCAGCCAAGCTCTTAACCACTGTGCCATCAGGGCTCCCGGGAAACCTAGTATAGACCCATTAAATAACAACTATTTCAGCTGCCAAAAAGCAATTCGATACACGACATTTTTGGAAAGCTCACAGAAGGAGACAAGGATTTTTCTTTTCCATGGAAATATGCACTTGGACAAAATATAAGCAATGGCAAACTGTTAGTGAATGGTTGGTTCTTCACAATTTAATGCATTCACTTAATACTGTCAGGGGAAAATAGAAGTGTTATTGATGCAAGAGGAAAGCACAGTAGAAAGCTGCCAATTTGCATTGTACGAAAGTTTTCAAAACTTAAGGAAAACTAGAATATTGGCCTGAGCTGGGGCCTGATTCTTAAATAATTTATCCTTTTACGGAATTACATATCTAAAGTTGATTTAATGAAAAAAAATTAGGTACTTTTTAAATAACAGATGATGTGTGATATAAATATAATACTAAATTTATAACAAAAGAGCACTATTTCAACATAGTCACAAGCAAAAAACCCACTATTTTAAATAAATGTTAATTCTTCTAGGTATAATAAAAGAATGAGGTATGCACTAAGTTCAATAAAGATGATTCAAATTGGATTTCTTTTTTCTACTAAAAAAATCTCAATTTTTTCCACTTGAACAGTCTATCTAAAAACATGTCATTTTAGGAAGTTTTTACAACAAATAATCTAGTGTGACACTAGCACTTAGGACCCCATAACTATGTACTCTGTCTAGTTTTTCTTATCCCTTCCGAAGATCTGAAGGTTAAGCAAAGGTTAAAAAAAAAAAATTGCTGCTGATTGGTGGAGAGAAAATGTAGGCGCTCCCAGTGCATTAATAGTGTTGATGAGTAACTTGGATTCCCAAACTATAGAACACTGGCCCAGGCAATTATTAGACAGATGAGTAAGGTGGATCAGTAGAAGTTGTGGGGAGGAAGATTAAAACGAGAACAACTGAAACTATGAAACTAGCCACCAAAAACCAAACCAGTTGCGGTTGAGTCAATTCCAACTCCTATCGACCCTATAGGACAGAGTCAAACTGCCCCATGACGTTTCCAAGAAGTAGCTGGTGGATTTGAACTGCTGGCCTTTTGGTTAGCAGACTGAGCTCTTAACCATTGCGCCACTGGGGCTCCTAAATGTCTAACTCAGATACCCATGCTGAAGTTAACCTAATGATAGTAATTCACGCATAAGTCACATCACCGTCTATCCAGTAAGAACAGAAGAACCATTTGCTGTCGAGGTGATCCCGACTCACGGTGACCCCCTGTGTATCAGAGCAGGACTGTGCTCCACAGGGTCTTCAATGGCTGAATTTTCGGAAGTAGATTACCAGGCGTTTTTTTCAAGGCTCCTCTGGGTAGACTTGAACCTCCAGCTTTTAAGTTAGCAGGCAAGGGTGTTAACAGTTTGCACCACCCAGGGACTCCAGTAGTGAATGCCAAAAACCTAGATATCATCTTTTATTTATCACTTTTATTCACATTCCAATTCCAATCATTTGGTGACTTTTTATACTCTTCTTTTTTTTAATACTCTTTGTATTCCATCCCCTTTGACATCATTCTGATATAAAGATCCATTATTTCTTGCTGAGGCTATTGTAATACCTTTCCAACTTACCTCTTTCTTTTATATTCAGTAATTCTACCAATTCTTCATACGGCAAGCTTGGCATAAGGCCACTGGTGGGGACAGAAAAAACAGCAGAGCTTTTCACAGTCTTGTGGTTATGAAATGTCAAACTTATAGACGTGAGAGGCCTCAAATACTAACCGGGACTGTGTTTTAAGACATTTGCCAAATTTTGAAACTGCCGTAGAAAGGATTGGAGCCTACTGAACTAAGTCACACTTCTGAAAAGCTGGGCAGCAATGACTTCAGTATCTCATTGCTGAGAAGACAAGGACTAGCTGGCATTTAATTGAAAGCCCTGGAGAACCATGTGCTCGTAATGGAGTGAACAAAATAGACTGAGTTTTACCGAAACAGCAAGACAGCACAGCCCCTGATTGAATTAAGACCATCAACGTCCTGTGGTATCTTCTTAGAATAAAAGGTGAGTTCCCTCTGTTGGAAAATAAAATCATCTGATAACTCTGTGGTTTCTTTATAGACAGTATTATCCTTTGATCGAAAATCGCTAGTTGTATTTGTTTGCTAGGGCTGATGTAACCAATAACCACAAACTGGGTGCTTAGATATTTTATTCTCACATAGTTCTACAGACTAGAAGTTTGAAATCAAGGTGTTGCCAGAGGTGTGCTTCCTCCAAAGAATCTAGGGAAGAATCTTCCTTGCCTTTTCCTAGCTTATGGTTGTTGTTGGCAATCATTGGCATTCCTTGGCTTGCCTCTGTCTTCACATGGCCATCTTCCCTGTGTGTGTCTGAGCCTTGTCTCTTTTTTCTCTTATAAGAACACTGGTCATTGGATTTGGGCCTACCTTAATCCACTATAACCTCATTTTAATGTAATTAGCTGTATTTACAAAAAACTTATTTCCAAAAAGGATCACATTCTGAGGCTCTAGATCAACGTGTATTTTTTAGAGAACACTATTCAATCTATTATAGTCCATCCTCTGGTCTACCAAATTTTATGTCTGTCCCACAGGAAAAATACATTTATCCCATCCCAACATCTCCCAAAGTCTTAGTGCATTGCAGAATCAACTCTAAGTCACAAATCTCATTGAATTATCAACTCAAAAAGTCACAAATCTCATATCTAAATCATCCAAATTAGAGACCCTGGTTATGGTCCATCCCGGGGCAAAATTCATCTCCATCCACAGACCTGTGAAACTAGAAAACAAGCTGTCTGCTTCCAAAATACAGTGGTTGGGCTGGTATAGGATAGATAGTCCCATTCTGAAAGGGAGAAAATGGAATGAATGAAGGATTTCTGGTCTAAAACAAGTTTACAACCCAACAGGGCAAATTCCTTTAGGTTTTAAGGCCTGAGAGTAACCCTCAGTGGCTTGATGTTCTGTCCACTGACCTTTTGGTTCTCTGGGCAATGTCCACCAGGACAGCTCCATAGGCCCTGGACTCTAGACCCTCAGCTCCACCCTCTCTGGCCTCTGCATTTGTGGCTCTGCCTTGGAATCTTTCCTCTTTGATTTTATCTGTTTCTGTCCCTGCTGTCCAGGCTAACCATATTTCTGTCGGTATAAAATTCTAAAAACCCTTGTTGGTCATCTGTGGATGTCAAGGAGCTTCTCACCATTAGACAATATGGTTCTCCATTAATCCTTTCTGTATAACCCCATCTCTATTTCAGGCATCCGCTAAGATAATTGATTGGATCCATAAGTTACACATTTAGTCTCCTTAGCAAAACACTGTACAGCCACATCCTTGATGTTCTCTCTAGAACATGCTTTCTCATATTTTGTAATATCGATAGGCTGAGAGTTTTCCAAATCATCAAATTTTGATTCTTCTTTGCTTAACAGTTCCTTCCTCAATTTATCTCTTTCCCCTTGGCATTTTACTATAAGCAGCAAGGAGAAATCAGACTGCATCTTGCATATTTTACTTGCAAAGCTCTTCAACTAAATATCCAGCTTCATCACATACAAGTTCTACTTTCTACCCAACACTAGGACACAATTCAGGCCTCTGCTATTTTATAACAAGAATTGCCTTTCCTTCAGTGTCTAATAACATGTCCCTCATTTCCTTCTGAGACCTCACCAGAAGTACCTTTAATGTTTATGTTTCTAGCAACATTCAGTTCATAACAATTCATGTATTGTCTAAGATGATAGAAGCTTCCTCTGCCACTGTCTTCACTTCTCCATAGGCCTCACCAGAATTGTCTCTAACCTTCAGATTTTTACCAACAATCTCTTCAAGGCAAACTAGCTTTTTTTTTTTTTAATTATGCTTTTGAAAACTCTTCCAGTATCTATGCATCACCCAATTTCAAAGCCACATTCAGATATTTGTTATACAGCTCATCAAATCCCAGTAGCAAAATATATATTAGATTCTTAGGGCTACTGTAGCAAATAACTACAAAATAGGTGTCTCTCTGTCCATGTCTGTTTTCCCTTCTTATAAGGAAGACGAAAGAATTGATGCCTTTGAACTATGGTGTTGGTGAAGAATGTTGAGTATACCATAGAATGCCAAAAGAATGCACAAATCTGTCTTGGAAGAAGTACAGCCAGAACTCTCCTTAGAAGCAAGGATGATAAGATTATGTCTCACATACTTTGGATATGTTATCAGGAGGGATCAGTCCTTGGAGAAGGACATCCTGCTTAGTAAAATAGAGGGCCAGTGAAAAAGAAGAAGACCCTCAATGAGATGGATTGACATACTGGCTGCAACAATGGGCTGAAGCATAACAACTGTCATGAAAGTGGCATAGAACTGGGCAGTGTTTTGTTCAGTTGTACATAAAGTCGCTATGAGTTGGAACTGACTCAAAGGCACCTAAAAACAACAACAAAAAGGACAGCAGTCATTGAATTACAATCCAAACTAATTCAGTATGACCTTGTCTTAATTACTTCAGCAAAGACCCTATATCCAAATAAACTCACATTCTGAGGTTCTGGGTAGACATGACTTTGGGGGGACTCTATGAAACCTAGGGCCCTGCTGGCACCGTGGTTAAGAGCTCATCTGCTAACCAAAAAGTTAACAGTTTGAATCCACCAGCTGCTCCTTGGAAACCATATGAGGCAGTTCTACTATGCCCTGTAGGGTCATTCCAGATCCAGTGCCGTTGAGTCGATTCCGACTCATAGTGACCCTGTAGGACTATGAGTTGGAATTGACTTGACAGTAAAGGTTTGGTTTTTGGTTTTCTATGAAGTGCAATACACTCGTCATGCAAGGACACAAAATCATTATGACTAATAATGACAAAAAATACATAATAGAAGCTGACCTGTAAATAGAGTTGTAAGATTTGGCAAATAAAAATGCAGGAAAGCTAGATAAATTTGAAATATTCCTAGTTGTCTATGCATTTATATATTGAGATAAAAGAAAAATCGAAGTTGTTTATAAGTTTAAATATCTAAATTTTATACCTTTTATTTTATTGTATTTCCCAGATAATTTGGCTTTCCAAAACAGGTCCTTGTTTTACAGAATTTGCTTAGCTCAACATTAGCGTTAGAAGTCAGTATATTGAACAAGAACTGGCATAGATTTAACAAGTCTGAGAACAGCTCTTCAAATTTGATCTGTTGAACCATATAATAGCATCTTTCATGGAATTATTTACTTTTTCTTTCTTTAGGACTTTGTACATATTTTGATCAGTGACTTACAAAAATGCCATCCATCGATATATCTGAGCATAGACTTTAATTTTTATTTACTTCTTAAACATTAAACACGATGATTCCACTGGAGCCCATGTTGGAAGAGTATTCGGTAATGTCCATGAAAGAGAACTGAATTCTGCAAAGGATGAAGTGCATTTCCAAAGAGCCTTGAGAAGTGCCATAGTAATTATGCATTTCAAGTCAGAATTTCTTTTCCTGTTCCTAAGTAATTTTGTCAAATTTAAGAATAAACTTGAAGCTTAAAGGGATATATTTTCCATGAGTTTTTTTTTTTTTTTAACACATTCAACAATTTCCTTTAAGCAATGAAGTACTTTAAGAACATTGTTTTCTCTTCTTTCAATTTGCATACTATTGCTAAAGAGATAATTAAAAAATGCAGAAGAAATGCTTAAAGGATTATGTTATGGATTGAATTGTGTTCCCCCAAAATATGTGTCAGCTTGGTTAGGCTATGATTCCCAGTATTGTGTGGTTGTCCTCCAGTTTGGGATCTGATGTGTTGTAAATCCTAGCCTCTGTTAACGAGGCAGGAGATAATCTACAGGATTAGGTTGTATTTTGAGTCAATCTTTCTTTAATTGCCTCTTTCTTTTCCTTTCTATTTTTACCATAGTGTAGATGCTGGGCGCTTTAATTTTCTTTCTTTCTTTTTTATTTTACCAGAAGAATAGTGCCATGTGGTAGGCATTATCATTTCTGTTTCACAAATGTTCATTTGTGATTAACAAAGATTAAATGACCTGCTCAAGTGAACCCAGAGATTAGGTGAGAATGTCAGGCTACTAGTCAGGCTTCTCTAATTCTCAAGGTCACGTTCTTTCTTTATATCAAGTGACCTTTGCTCTGCTCTCTCCGCCAGCACCCTTCTCAGAGGCCTTGTGTCATGCAGAGCACTAAGCAATACTATGGATTGTGAAGCTTCCAGATTTAGTAATTTCTCAAAGAAAAGGCCTCTCTAACAGGAGCAAAAGATTTGAATTTTAACTTTCCACCTTTTTATCAGAACATATTAAATGCTGCCTGGAAAGTATATTAAACAAATACAATGGAAGATAACCCAGTGCCGTCGAGTAGATTCCAAATGTCATTTAACAGGATTATTTCACATACAAAACCACTTTATTATGTACATTTGATTTTAGTGAATAATCAAAAATAAGAAGTTACAGTTAGTAAATGGCTAAAAAAAATTTTATAAATCAATAACAAAGATAAATATTTTTATTTCAACTTAGAATTTTATTTTGGTCTTAAAATATTTTTATAAAATTAAAACTATAGCATTCATTGACTTAATTTTCTTCTTTTTTTTTTGTAAAATTAAAACTATCAAATCCAAGCAATTTAGTAGGAACATAGCCAAATTAAACATATCAGTAGATATAAATATCATTGTTTTTATATTTGGAACTCATGAAATTGCTAATGTTATATTGAGTGTGGCTAGCCATGTTAAATACTTTGTCTAAAATGAAACCTATTGATACGTAATTTAATAAAGTTATTTTGCATTTCATTGTAGGATTTATGGCATTTAAAAATATGACTTTAAATCTCTTTCCTTTCTATTGATGTTATGTTGTTACATAATACATATATATTAAGTGTCTTGCAAATTAGTTTTAAAATGATTCTTAATATAAAATTAATAGTTCACAAGCATTAAAATTATATGAAAGAGAGAGGCGGGGCCAAGATGGCAGACTCTGTAGATGCTACCTCGGATCCCTCTTGCAACAAAGACTCTGAAAAACAAGTGAATCGATCACATACATAACAATCTACGAACGCTGAACAACAAACACAGATTTAGAGACGGAAAATGAACAAATACAGGGAAGCAACGACTGTTTTCGGAGCCTGGAGCCAGCATGCCAGTCAGGTAACCTTGGCGCCGGGCTTAGGTCTGGGCCCAGGGGAGCTGAACTCAGAAGCTTGGGACGGCACAAACAAGGGGCACAGCCCTACCCCCCTGAACTGACCCTGGGAGAGGGCCCAGCCGGTCCGCACGGGCGGCATGGCGACGTGGGTGGTGGGAGAATTCCCCAGGAGGCAATGACTGGTTTTGGAGCCGGGAGTGCAGCATCCCAACCAGGGAACCTTGGTGCCGGGCTTTTGACTGGGCTCTGTCATGAGACAAGCACGGGGCGCAGCCCTACTCCCCTGAACTAACCCCGGGGGGGGGCCACCCGGTCCGCGGAGGTGGCGCGGCGACGCGGCTGGCGGGAAGAGAAGTCCCCAGGAGGCAGCGACTGATTTTGGAGCCGAGAGTGCAGCGTCCCAGCCGGGGAACCTTGGCGCCAGACATTTGACTGAGCACTGTCATGGCACAAGCATGGGGCACAGCCCTATTCCCCTAAACTAACCCTGGGAGGGGGCCCAGTAGGTCCGCGGGGGTGGCGTGGTGACACGGCTGGCGGGACGAAAAGTCCCCGGGAGGCAGTGACTGATTTTGGAGCCAGGAGTGCAGCGTCCCAGCAGGGGAACCTTGACGCTGGGCTTTGGACTGGCAGCGGAGGATCTGACCGCGGCTTCAGTGGGCCCGACCCTCGGGGGCAATCTCCACACAGCCAGCACACATAGGCGACACACCCCTCGGGAATCTCAGATAAAATAGTCATTCCAAACAAGATAAGCAACTTTGGCTATATTCCGAGGTGCTACTCTCCCATTTCTCTAAACCCTCCCCCACCCTTCCCAGGCGGCTTCATTAACATTGGAATTTCCTCAACCAGAGGGAGAATGGCTCTGGCTCCGCAGCGGCTTTGCTTCCCCCCCCCCCTTTTTTTTTTTTGGTCTTTTCCTAACCCATTCTTCCGGCCTGAGAGAAGGAACCACAAAAAACCCAGGGACCAAAAATCCATCCCTAATTGGACTAAAAACACAGAACCAGCTACAGCCAAGCATATATGATCCAAATCTCAGACTTTCATCCTTACAGGGACCAAGGTGGCGGTTATAATCCAAAGTCAGTTCTGATAGGGATCTGACTGCATTTTTTTTAGCAGATTTTCTGGAAAAACAAGTTTCCCAGGTCTGATATCTCTGCTTATTCAACAGAGCCCTAACTGACCCCCTACAGGGAACTGAGGGCTGAAGCTCCCCCCAGACCACATAGCCTCTTGCCTTAGGGGTCTAAGGAGGGTGACATCTACCAATCAGTAGAGGTACTTGCATTGGGGGCCTAAGGTACAGCTGCAGTGCCCTCACACCAAGGTGCTATAGGAATAGAGACACACCTACCTCACTGACACTTGGGGGAAGCCTGTCAGCATCCTGCCCCTCCCCCTGGAGTGTGAACCCCAGCTGCTACTAGAATCTGGTGCACACAACTATCACCAATACTTCTCAAAGTGGGTAGGTGACAGGGTGCATCACACACTTGATGACCCAAAATCAGATTCTACTCAAGAATAGTGAATGGACTCAGGCATATATATCTGGTAACAGCCCAAACCAGCTGGTAATAGGTCATAAGTAAGTCAAGGGCTACAACAATCAAGACAGAACAATCTAGTAGCCCATCCACATATATTGAAAGTAAACAAAACAAGAAAAGACTCAGTGAGCAAATATAGAATAAACCACTACTATATCTGGCTTGGAGACAGCAGTCGATATCAAACCACATAAAGAAGCAGACCATGACAGCTTCTAAAACCCCCCAAACAAAAGAATCAAAATCTTTCCTAAATGAAGATACAATCCTGGAATTATCAGATACAGAATATAAAAAACTAATTTACAGAATGCTTCAAGACATCAGGGATGACCTCAGAAATGAAATAAGGCAAACTGCAGAAAAAGCCAAGGAACACACTGATAAAACAGTTAAAGAACTCAAAAAGATTATTCAAGAACATAGTGGAACAATTAATAAGTTGTAAGAATCCATAGAGAGACAGCATGTAGAAATCCAAAAGATTAACAATAAAATTACAGAATTAGACAACGCAATAGGAAGTCAGAAGAGCAGACTCAAGCAATTAGAATGCAGACTGGGAAATCTGGAGGACCAGGGAATTAACACCAACATAGCTGGAAAAAAATCAGATAAAAGAATTTTAAAAAATGAAGAAAGCCTAAGAATCATGTGGGACTCTATCAAGAAGGATAACTTGCGTGTGATTGGAGTCACAGAACAGGGAGGGAGGACAGAAAACACAGAGAGAATAGTTGAAGATCTGCTGACAGAAAACTTCCCTGACATCATGAAAGACGAAAGGATATCTATCCAAGATGCTCATCGAACCCCATTTAAGATTGATCCAAAAAGAAAAACACCAAGACATATTATCATCAAACTTGCCAAAACCAAAGATAAAGAGAAAATTTTAAAAGCAGCCAGGGATAAAAGAAAGGTCTCCTTCAAGGGAGAATCAATAAGAATAAGTTCAGACTACTCAGCAGAAACCATGCAGGCAAGAAGGCAATGGGATGACATATATAGAGCACTGAAGGAGAAAAACTGCCAGCCAAGGATCATATATCCAGCAAAACTCTCTCTGAAATATGAATGCGAAATTAAGACATTTACAGATAAACACAAGCTTAGAGAATTTGCAAAAACCAAACCAAAGCTACAAGAAATACTAAAGGATACTGTTTGGTCAGAAAACCAATAATATCAGATACCAGCACAACACAAGGTCACAAAACAGAACATCCTGATATCAACTCAAATAGGGAAATCACAAAAACAAATTAAGATTAATTAAAAAAAAATGCTCATAACAGGGAATCATTGAAGTAAATATGTAAAAGATCACAATAATCAAAAAGAGGGACTAAATACAGGTGGCATAGAACTGCCATACGGAGAGTGATACAAGGCGATATAGAACAATACAAGTTAGGTTTTTACTTAGAAAAATAGGGGTAAATATTAAGGTAACCACAAAGAGGTATAACAACTCCATAACTCAAGATAAAAGGCAAGAAAAACGTAACGACTCAACAAACATAAAGTCAAACACTACGAAAATGAGGATCTCACAATTTCCTAAGAAAAATGTCTCAGCACAAAAAAGTAAGTGGAAAAATGAAATTGTCAACAACACACATAAAAAGGCATCAAAATGACAACACTAAACACTTATTTATTTATAATTACCCTGAATGTAAATGGACTAAATGCACCAATAAAGAGACAGAGAGTCTCGGACTGGATAAAGAAACACGATCCGTCTATATGCTGCCTATAAGAGACACACCTTAGACTTAGAGACACAAACAAACTAAAACTCAAAGGATGGAAAAAAATATATCAAGCAAACAATAAGCAAAAAAGAAGAGGAGTAGCAATATTAATTTCTGACAAAATAGACTTTAGACTTAAATCCACCACAAAGGATAAAGAAGGACACTACATAATGATAAAAGGGACAATTGATCAGGAAGACATAACCATATTAAATATTTATGCACCCAATGACAGGGCTGCAAGATACATAAATCAAATTTTAACAGAACTGAAAAGTGAGATAGACACCTCCACAATTATAGTAGGAGACTTCAACACACCACTTTCGGAGAAGGACAGGACATCCAGTAAGAAGCTCAACAGAGACACGGTCGACCGAATTACAACAATCAACCAACTTGACCTCATTGACTTATACAGAACTCTCCACCCAACTCCTGCAAAGTATACTTTTTTTTCTAGAGCACATGGAACATTCTCTAGAATAGACCACATGTTAGTTAGGTCATAAAACAAACCTTCGGAGAATCCAAAACATCGAAATATTACAAAGCATCTTCTCAGACCACAAGGCAATAAAACTAGAAATCAGTAACAGAAAAACTAAGGAAAAGAAATCAAATACTTGGAAACAGAACAATACCCTCCTGAAAAAAGACTGGCTTATAGAAGACATCAAGGAGGGAATAAGGAAATTCATAGAATGCAGTGAGAATGAAAATACTTCCTATCAAAACCTCTGGGACACAGCAAAAGCAGTGCTCAGAGGCCAATTTATATCGATAAACGCACACATACAAAAAGAAGAAAGAGCCCAAATCAGAGAACTGTCCCTACAACTTGAACAAATAGAAAGCGAGCAACAAAAGAATCCATCAGGCACCAGAAGAAAACAAATAATAAAAATTAGAGCCGAACTAAATGAATTAGAGAACAGAAAAACCATTGAAAGAATTAAAAAAGCCAAAAGCTGGTTCTTTTAAAAAATTAACAAAATTGATAAACCATTGGCTAGACTGACTAAAGAAATACAGGAAAGGAAACAAATAACCCGAGTAAGAAACGAGAAGGGCCACATCACAACAGAACCAACTGAAATTAAAAGAATCATATCAGATTATTACGAAAAATTGTACTCTAACAAATTTGCAAACCTAGAAGAAATGGATGAATTCCTTGAAAAACACTGCCTACCTAAACTAACACATTCAGAAGTAGAACAACAACTAAATAGACCCATAACAAAAAAAGAGATTGAAACGGCAATCAAAAAACTCCCAACAAAAAAAAGCCCTGGCCCGGATGGCTTCACTGCAGAGTTCTACCAAACTTTCAGAGAAGAGTTAACACCACTACTACTAAAGGTATTTCAAAGCATAGAAAATGATGGAATACTACCCAACCCATTCTGTGAAGCCCCCATCTCCCTGATACCAAAACCAGGTAAAGACATTACAAAAAAAGAAAATTACAGACCTATATCCCTCATGAACATAGATGCAAAAATCCTCAACAAAATTTTAGCGAATAGAATTCAAGAACATATGAAAAAAATAATTCACCACGACCAAGTGGGATTTATACCAGGTATGCAAGGCTGGTTTAATATTAGAAAAACCATTAATGTAATCCACCACATAAATAAAACAAAAGACAAAAACCACATGATCTTATCAACTGATGCAGAAAAGGCATTTGACAAAGTCCATCACCCATTTATGATAAAAACTCTTACCAAAATAGAAATTGAGGGAAAATTCCTCAACATAATAAAGGGCATCTATGCAAAGCCAACAGCCAATATCACTCTAAATGGAGAGAACCTGAAAGCATTTCCCTTGAGAACGGGAACCAGACAAGGATGCCCTTTATCACCGCTCTTATTCAACATCGTGCTAGAAGTCCTAGCTAGAGCAATTAGGCTAGAGAAAGAAATAAAGGGCATCCGGATTGGCAAAGAGGAAGTAAAATTATCTCTATTTGCAGATGACATGATCTTATACACAGAAAACCCCAAAGAATCCACCAGAAAACTACTGAAACTAATAGAAGAGTTTGGCAGAATCTCAGGTTATAAGATAAACATACAAAAATCACTTGGATTCCTCGACATCAACAAAAAGAACACCGAAGAGGAAATCACCAAATCAATACCATTCACAGTAGCCCCCAAGAAGATAAAATACTTAGGAATAAATCTTACCAAGGATGTAAAAGACGTATACAAAGAAAACTACAAAGCTCTACTACAAGAAATTCAAAAGGACATACTTAAGTGGAAAAACATACCTTGCTCATGGATAGGAAGACTTAACATAGTAAAAATGTCTATTCTACCAAAAGCCATCTATACATACAATGCACTTCCGATCCAAATTCCAATGTAATTTTTTAAGGTGATAGAGAAACAAATCACCAACTTCATATGGAAGGGAAAGAAGCCTTGGATAAGCAAAGCATTACTGAAAAAGAAGAAGAAAGTGGGAGGCCTCACTCTACCTGATTTCAGAACCTATTATACAGCCACAGTAGTCAAAACAGCCTGGTATTGGTACAACAACAGACACATAGACCAGTGGAACAGAATTGAGAACCCAGATAGAAATCCATCCACATATGAGCAGCTGATATTTGACAAAGGCCCAGTGTCAGTTAATTGGGGAAAAGATAGTCTTTTTAACAAATGGTGCTGGCATAACTGGATATCCATTTGCAAAAAAATGAAACAGGACCCATACCTCACACCACGCACAAAAACTAACTCCAAGTGGATCAAAGACCTAAACATAAAGACTAAAACGATGAAGATCATGGAAGAAAAAATAGGGACAACCTTAGGAGCCCTAATACAAGGCATAAACAGAATACAAAACATTACCAAAAATGACGAAGAGAAACCAGTTAACTGGGAGCTCCTAAAAATCAAGCACCTATGCTCATCTAGAGACTTCACCAAAAGAGTAAAAAGACCACCTACAGATTGGGAAAGAATTTTCAGCTATGACATCTCTGACCAGTGCCTGATCTCTAAAATCTACATGATTCTGTCAAAACTCAACCACAAAAAGACAAACAACCCAATCAAGAAGTGGGCAAAGGATATGAACACACACTGCACTAAAGAAGATATTCAGGCAGCTAACAGATACATGAGAAAATGCTCTCGATCATTAGCCATTAGAGAAATGCAAATTTAAACCACGATGAGATTCCATCTCACTCCAATAAGGCTGGCATTAATCCAAAAAACACAAAATAATAAATGTTGGAGAGGCTGCGGAGAGATTGGAACTCTTGTACACTGCTGGTGTGCTGGGAGCCAGGCTGCAAGGGCGGCCCCTCTGCACCCACTGCCCCCAGCATAAACATCAAAGAATTCCTGAAAAGTCAGGAATATCTCTGTCATCTGTGTTCTGTTTCTGTTTCATTTTCAGCCTGTGTATAGCAGAATGTATAAGCATAAAATTCCATTATAGATTTAGGGACCTTTGGAGGGGAGCGTCCTACTCATAATCCCCTGGTGAAATCCCGGGTAGGGACAGCCCGTGTATTACCTGGGGATCAACATGAAGTTGTCTTAGGGGAAAAACGAATAGCTCAACTATGGAAAACAAAAACAGGATGGTGGAGTCCTGGAATTTACCGAGTCCCTTTTGTGATTAAACCACCACCCACACATGATCCCATAAAAGTGGAAAAACAAAAGGCAGTGAGTTCTCTCAGCCAATTTCTCAGCCAATTACAGGTCAACCTTCTCGTCTACCCCGCTCACTGCTGCGCTTGACTGGTCTTTGGGTATAGAGATGGGGCTAATTGTCCTTGGCATAATCGTGGACAATATAATGTAACCCAAAGTGGCTGGACTTCAAGAACTTGGCCACCCTGGACAAGATGGACAAAGCCTATGTGGCAATGGTTTTGCAAAAAGATTAATTGTTATAAAAACTGTGGAAGGTATTGCAAGATTAAGCATAAGTGTAAAGCAGTGTGAAGTCAATTGTTACTCTAAATCAACTAAACAAAAGCTCATTGTATTTGTGTGTGTATGCGGAACTGTACTATGTGTCACTTGGAAAATTATGTCTCTGGGAAATAATGTTTATGATTATATCTTGTACTGCCCCTTTGTTGATCATGCGATGTTATGCTTTTGTAAGCTTATGATATAAAAGACCATGTAAAAAATAAAGAGCAGAGGCTTCTTTTTCTGCAGAATGAAAATATAAGACACACTACCTCTCATTCTTTTTCGCCGAACTCTACCCCTCCTCTGGTGACCCTGTTCATTGCTGAGGCTGGCCCCCGGCACTGGTGGGAATGTAAAATGGTACAACCACTTTGGAAATCTATCTGGCGTTATCTTAAACAGTTAGAAATAGAACTACCATACAACCCAGAAATCCCACTCCTCGGAATATACCCTAGAGAAACAAGAGCCTTCACACAAACAGATATATGCACACCCATGTTTATTGCAGCTCTGTTTACAATAGCAAAAAGCTGGAAGCAACCAAGGTGTCCATCAATGGATGAATGGGTAAATAAATTGTGGTATATTCACACAATGGAATACTGCGCATCGATAAAGAACAGTTACAAATCTGTGAAACATTTCATAACATGGAGGAATCTGGAAGGCATTATGCTGAGCGAAATGAGTCAGAGGCAAAAGGACAAATATTGTATAAGACCACTATTATAAGATCTTGAGAAATAGTATAAACTGAGAAGAACACATACTTTTGTGGTTACGAGGTGGGGAGGGAGGGAGGATGGGAGAGGGTTTTTTACTGATTAATTAGTAGATAAGAACTGCTTTAGGTGAAGGGAAGGACAACACTCAATACATGGAAGGTCAGCTCAATTGGACTGGACCAAAAGCAAAGAAGTTTCCAGGATAAAATGAATGTTTCAAAGGTCAGCGGAGCAAGGGCGGGGGTTTGGGGACCATGGTTTAAGGGGACTTCTAAGTCAATTAGCAAAATAATTCTATGATGAAAACACTCTGCATCCCACTTTGAAATGTGGCGTCTGGGGTCTTAAATGCTAACAAGCGGCCATCTAAGATGCATCAATTGGTCTCAACCCACCTGGAGCAAAGGAGAATGAAGAACACCAAGGTCACACGACAACTAAGCCCAAGAGACAGAAAGGGCCACATGAACCAGAGACCTACATCATCCTGAGACCAGAAGAACTAGTTGGTGTCCGGCCACAATCGATAACTGCCATGACAGGGAGCACAACAGAGAACCCCTGAGGGAGCAGGAGATCAGTGGGATGCAGACCCCAAATTCTCATAAAAAGACCATACTTAATCGTCTGACTAAGACTAGAGGAATCCTGGCGGTCATGGTCCCCAAACCTTCTGTTGGCACAGGACAGCAACCATCCCCGAAGACAACTCATCAGACATGAAAGGGACTGGACAGTGGGTAGGAGAGAGTTGCTGATGAAGAGTGAGCTAATTATATCAGGTGGACACTTGAGACTGTGTTGGCATCTCCTGTCTGGAGTGGGGATGGGAGGATAGAGAGAGTTGGAAGCTGGCAAAATTGTCACAAAAGGAGAGACTGGAAGGGCTGACTCATTAGGGGGAGAGCAAGTGGGAGTATGGAGTAAGATGTATATAAACTTATATGTGACAGTCTGACTTGATTTGTAAACGTTCACTTGAAGCTCAATAAAGGTCAATAAAAAAAAATTATATGAAAATTTCCCCATTATTAGTGTAATTTTTGAAATTGTTTTGCTAATAGGATAGTTAGGGATGTTGATAAAAGGCAGATTTTCATGATGACAGACACATCCATTGATTTAGAATAGAAAAATTTATCATGTCGTATTGGCAAAATTATTCCTCACTATGAAAAATATAAAAAAAAGTTTTATTTTGAATTAGACTTCTATTTCTTTTTGATGTTGGTTCAGCAGATATTAAAAAAATAAATAAATAAAATAAAAGATTTAACAAGCAGGGTGGTGTCCATAATCTTGTTTCACATTTTCTGTTCATTAATATGATGATTAATATTATTAAATCATCAGATGATTTTATACTAAGAGATAGAGTTAGTGATTCACTGGGTGAATAGAGTGGGTAATGGCGGATGTATTGACGTCCTACTTTACATACATACGTTTGATGGTCTGTAATCTCATTCTCAGCGTTACCATCTTCACTTTGAAACTCTTGTGACTCTTGGAGTTGTGACTTGCCAAATTCTCTCTAAAATTTTATCTGTCTCATCTCGTTCTTACTCTTTCCTGTCTCCAGTGGTAGAGATAAATATGGGCCTGTACATTTGCTTGTTGTTAGCTGCCGTCCAGTTGGTACAACTGCAGGTAGCAGTAAACTGGAAGGACAGCTTCTTGAGTTACTACTCTGCTGTAGACTCTGCACTCACCTTGGATCTCTAAGTCACCTGACAATTTCAGGTGGGTAAAAAAGTAAAGAAAGAAGAGGGTTAGGAAACATGCAGAATTTACTAGATCTGGAGGGATGGGTAGGTAAATAATAATATCATGATCTCCATATTTGAGAGCTTGTACCCCAGGTGATATGAAAGATGATCTATTGGGATGTTAAAGTAATGCACTGTGTCTTTTATCTATATTTATTTCAACTTATTAAGAAGGAAATAAATAAAGTTTTATTTATTTTTGATATTCAAATTTACAGACTTTTTAAAATTGAATTACTGAAGCAAAATAGTACCTGGGAAAATATTTTCTTAATAGCAAATGACTTTAGTAAAATGATGCATTCTGGGAAAACGTAAGAATGACCATTGATGAATTGTTTGGACAGTCACATATGAATTTGAATACTGCACCTTTCATGGGCAATCTATTGCAATAAACAAAAATTGAAATCAGATTTAGGCAAACATATTATGGAAGATGACAACATTTGGGAGGTGATAAATTCTATGTTTTTAAAAAGATCTCAAATATAATAGCATCCTTACTGTCATAAATTGAATTATGTCCACCAAAAATGTATGTGTCAATTCGGCTGAGCCGTGATTCCCAGTATTGTGTGGTTGACCTCCATTTTGTGATTGTAATTTTATGTTAAAGAGGATTAGGGTGCGATTGTAACACCCTTACCCAGATCCCATCCCTGATCCAAGGTAAAGGAAGTTTTCCTTGGGTGTGGTCTGGACCACCTTTTGTCTCTCAAGAGATAAGAAGAAAAGGGAAAGGAACAGATTGGGTGTGGCCTGGACCACCTTTTGTCTCTCAAGAGATAAGAAGAAAAGGGAAAGGAGCAGAGAGGGGGGACCTCATACCACCAAGAAGGCAGTGCTGGGAGCAGAGCCCATTATTTTGGAACAGGGGTCCCTGTGCCGAGAAGCTCCTAGTCTGGGGAAAGATTGATGAGAAAGCCAACAGAGAGAGAAAGACTTCCCCTGAAGCTGACACCCTGAATTTGGACTTCTAGCCTACCTTACTGTGAAGAAATAAACTTCTCTTTATTAAAGCCATCCACTGGTGGTATTTCTGTTACAGCAGCACTAGATGGCTAAGACACTTACAATACTTTGTAATAATATGGAGCTTAACATCAAAACCTTTTGTACCTCACAGTGGTTCATTGGTTATCCCATGGCTAAATAATTAAGTTATTAAACCTAAAGATGACTGAGACATTTTTTTATTGTTGTTAACAGAAGATCATGTTGACTAGCACGTGTTTTTAGATGAATAAACAATCTGCGTCATCAGGATAAAAATGACAGTTTAACAGTGAGGGAGAGAATGAACGGTCTCTGAATGAAGTTCGGGCTTTGGAGAGAGTTTTTTGAGGATGGATATTTGCAACATTTCTCTTAACTTTATTGCTAAAACAATTACGTATGACATCGGTAAGACTGCCATTTTGTACCTTTGAATCTTAGAAACTAAATCGTCTCACCCATTTAAAATTTTAAAGTTGTTCAATGGATTTTGAATTAACTTACTGAAATATAAAACAAAATCAAGTTCATTTGCATAAAAATTGATTATTATAGGAACTGTGGAAATTTACTTGCTAATTAAAAAATACGTTAGAATAATTGCAAAATGAGATTAAATAATTAATACCATGGCTTAGGATGTACATCAGACATAGCTCCCATGTGGCCTTACACAATTTTTATACCATAATTTTAAATTTTATTTTAGTTATGACTGTCAATAAAACCAATATCAGAAAAAAAACTAAACATAAAATTTGCTGTGAATTACTCTATGCTGTCACTAATTGTCACTAATTTTTAAGCAATATCTATCAAAATAATGCATTGTATTCACTCATGTTTCTCTCAATAAAAGTGTAAGTTTCATTAGAACATTTCAATGAGAACAAAAATGTATTTGCAACAGCAATAAATAAAAATATAAAAGTTATCTTAAACATATTCTTTTCCACTTCATCAATTTGTTTAAAAGTATCCGTTTCTGTGTATATTCTATGCGTGATTTTATTACGTAGCTGACATATTGGTGTAGCAGGTTTGGTATGTAATACCTACGCATACAAATATATATATATACACCTATATTTACATATATAATGCTCATCGTGTCTTATGCATGATTACAAAAATTGCCTCTTCTGCCTTGACCTTGTAAAATGAGTGTCTTCCTTCTGTCAAGTGGCAAAAGTTGAATTGGTGGCCAAATAGCACTCTGGAGGCACCTGAGCATTTTGGATGGGAATCGCTTATTTCATATCACAGATCAGTGACTAAAGGTTTCACAGCTGAAGCAATTAGAAGATTTTTATCCTTCTCTCTCCTCCCAAGCCCACACACATTCAGAGTTACATCATATCATTGGCCTTTGGGAAGAAGCAGCTAGGCTTTCAGGATGACAGATTTTATAGGACATTAGAAATCTTATAGACAAGGTTTATCTTATAGTTCACTTCAGTGGATTTTGTAATGCAGTTTTCCAAGTGGTGCTAAAACTGACTGGAAATGCTCAGTAAAGTCCCAGGGCGTTGCTTTATTACTGATGTGACCTAAACAAGACTTTTTCTTCACTAAAGAATAGATTTTTTTTTTTTTCTGGAAGCTTTTTTTTTCTTCTAAGAACAAAAGCGATTGAAGCTCAGCCTTATGTCACTTCCCTTTGAGTCCCCTAATTATTCATATGCATGTGCAGTAATTAACATTTCATTTCCTAGAAAGCAATTACTAAGATTAAATTACTGAAGCTAAATATGTTCCCAATTTAGTTTCTAAATTTACCTTCCTCTCTCTTCTGAAATCCAAGTTGGGAAAACTTGTGTCTAAACAGGTGTTTTAGTTTCTTAGGGCTTCTGGAACAAATTACCACAAACTGGGTGGTTTAAAGTAACAGATGTGGAGGTTCAAACCCAAAGGGGTTAGAAGTCTGAAATGGAGGCACTGGCAGGACCATGTTCTCTCTGAAGGCTCTAGTGGTGAATCCTTCCTTGCCTCGTCTAGCTTTTGGTGATTACTGATAATCCTTGACCTTCCTTGGCTTCTGGCTGCATCAGTCCATTGTCTACCTCCACCTTCATGTGGCCAAGTCCCCTCTGCATGTGTCTGTGTCCCTGTGTGTGAATCTCTCTCTCTTTTCTCTTATAAAGATACCAGTCATTGAATTTAGGGCCACCCTAATCCAACATGACTTCATCTTAACTAATAACATTTGCCAAGACCCAAATTTCAAATAAGATCACATTGTGAAGCTCTGGGTGGGCATATTTTGGGACAAGACCACTCATTCCACTACAGCAAGATTCTCTTCCTTCGAAATGGATGTTTCCCTATAACTGTACAATGACTTTATATCAATGAAAAGAACTTGGTTTGAAAACCACATCTCATAGCTGAACCAAAACCATTTTACCATTCCTAGATTTGAAAGTGTTGATTTTTAAGGCAGTGGAGCTGTACACTTCCTTTTTGGAAAACTGAATGCCTGGATAATTTTGTTTACTCCCAGATAAAATATTTGGCTATGCCTACTTAGACTAATTCTTCAGGGCATAAGTTTGTGGATTTCTCTGAGGTGGCTCAGACAATTGTCTTCATTCTGGAATGAAGAGGCCAGAATAAGAAATAATACTGCAGATTCTAAATGATGAAAGAAGGGTTTACTTAATTCCCTGACTTCTATAACTCATCTGCATAATTCCTAAGGGGTTCTTTTGCAGTCCTAAAGGCTCCATGGGGTCAGGGATGAAAAGAGAAATTGGAAAGGGAAAGAGTAGTGATAAACTACTGGAGAGCGTAAGAGCACTTGCAGTGAGTAGGTTTGGGGAAAAGAGGCGAGGAAATGCCTGCTACTGAGGATCTGTCCACAGCTCCACAACTGCCTCCCCTCCCCCCGTGATAATAAATTCAATGAATAAGAAAAACAGATTTATATTAGATAGAACACAGTAAGTTTTGATTATGAATTGGAAGCACCAGTCCATTTTACTTTGTTATCTTAAGAATATTCATTTATTAATCCTGTCCTCAGAAAACACACGGAAACTTTCAGATTTCTGAAGAACAAAAGTGAATCAAAGCCTTTTTTGAAAGACTACAGCAAATTTTATCTGTAGTTCTGTAAAGGTTGCTTTTCCTTAAGTTGTTTCCAGGAATGGATTATGTTTAGGTTTAATAAATTTCATTACCAGATTAGTTTTTAGAGAATGAAGAAGGGATTATATACTGTCCAAAGTTCCCCCACCTGCTTCATTTTTTCTGCATTTTTTTTTTTTAACAAGACACAAAGCCTTTGATGTTAAAAGTAGAAATGTGGTTGTTGTTAGGTGCCATTGAATCAGTTGCGACTCATAGAGACCACACGTGTAACAGAACAGAACACTGCCCGGTCCTGTGCCATCCTCACAATCGTAGCTGTGTTTGAGCCCGTTGTTGCAGCCACTGTGTCAGTCCATCTCATTGAGAGTCGTCCACTGTTTCGCTGACTCTCTAATTTACCAAACATAATGTCCTTCTTCAGGCTCTGGTCCCTCCTGATAACATGTCCAAAGTAAATGAGATGAAGTCTCACCATCCTCCTTTGTAAAGAGCATTCTGGCTGTACTTCTTCCAAGACAGATTTGTTCATTCTTCCAGCAGGCCATGGCATATTCAATATTCTTCGTCAACACCATAATTAGAAGGCATCGATTCTTCTTCGGTCTTCTTATTCATTGTCCAGCTTCTGCATGCACATGAAGCAATTGAAAATACCATGGCTGGGGTCACGGGCACCTTAGTTCTAAGGTGTCATCTTTGCTTTTTAACACTTTAAAGAGGCCTTTTGCAGCAGATTTGCCCAATGCAATACAACATTTGATTTCTGGATTGCTGCTTCCATGGGCATTGATTGTGGATCCAAGTAAAATGAAATGTTTGACAACTTTAATCTTTTCTCCACTTATCGTGATGTTGCTTATTGGTCCAGTTGCAAGGATTTTTGTTTTCTTCATGTTGAGGTGTAATTCATACTAAGAGCTGTAGTCTTTGATCTTCATCAGTAAGTGCTTCAAGTCCTCATCACTTTCAGCAAGCAAGGTTGTGTCATCTGCATATTGCAGGCAGTTGAGTCGTCTTCCAATCCCGATGCTGCTTTCTTCTTCATATAGTTCTTCTTGGATTATTTGCTCAGCATATAGATTGAGTAAGTACGGTGAAAGGATGCAACCCTGATGCACACCTTTCCTGACTTTAAACCACGCAGTATTCCCTTCTTTTGTTAGAACGACTGCCTCTTAGTCTATGTACATGTTCCACTTGGGCACAATTAAATGTTCTAGAATTCTCATTCTTTGCAATGTGTATCCATAATTGTTATGATCCACACAGCCAATTGCCTTAGCATAATCAATAAAACAGATAAACACCTTTCTGGTATTCTCTGCTTTTAACCAAGATCCATCTGGCATCAGCAATGATATCCCTAGTTCCATGTCTTCTAAATCTGGCTTGAATTTCTGGTAGTTCCCTGTCTGTCTACTGCTGCAACCATTTTTTAATTATCTTCAGCATAATTTTACTTCTGTGCGTTATTCATGATATTGTTATTTCAAATATTTCCAGAGCCATCAATAGGTTACTATTCACTGTAAATCTTGAAAAAGATAATATGATAGGCAGTAATTATCAAACTTAATTCACAGCGGAAGCTTTTCTTTTTTCCTTTCTTTCTGTTTGAACCTTTTTTTCTGGATTATTTTAACCAGGTGAGTGTAACAGGTAGATGTTTAGTCACCAGAGAGTTCCCCACACTTCTACCTATTGTAGGAGAGTACGTCTAGACCAAAAAACAATCTCAGGACGCCTCAGTTCTGTCCTTCTATGGGCATGAAGGTGACCTGGCTGGGGTGCAGAGAGATATCGGCTCCTGCATGACAGGTATAGTGGGGTGGTAGGTGGTTATAGGAAGGGTCAGCATCAGGTCTGTGTGCTCATGAAGGCGTATGAATATGAGGTGGGGAGATATGTGTCAGATACTTTGTCTGATAAAGTGAAGGACATTAAGACACAATCTGTGGAAATTTTCTACATGAAGCACCATGTAAATCTCCAGGGAAGATCTCTATCTCTTTAAGAAAATCTCTGAACTATATCCACCGCCTATCTGTCAGATTGTTGTACTGTGATGGCTTCCGTGTGGATATGATACTGGAAGCTATGCCACTGGTACTTCAAATACCAGCAGGGTAACTCATGGTGGGTAGATTTCAGTGGAGCTTCCAGACTAAGGCAGATTAGAAAATCCTTGTGACCTACTTCTGGAAATTAGTCAGTGAAACCTTGTGGATCACAAGAGAACATTTGCTTGGTATATAGTCTTGGAAGATGAGCCACCTAGGTTGGAAGGCAGTACACAATAACCGCAACATGGACTCAAACATACCAATGATCACGAAGATGGTGTAGGATAGGGCAACCTGTTCTGTTATATATAAGGTCACCACGGGTCAGAGCTGATGCCTTGTAACTGACAATGACAACAATAACCACATATAATATATATACATACTTGGAGCCCTGGTGGAGCAGTGGGTAAGTACTGGGCTACTAACCAAAAGGTTGGTGGTTTGAACCCACCAGGTACTTTGCAGTAGAAAGGTGTGGCAGTCTGCTTCCATAAATATTACAGCCTCGGAAACCCTATGGGGCGGTTCTACTCTGTCCTACAGGGTATCTATAAATCAGAATTGCTTCAGTGGCAATGGGTAATAGACACACACACGTTCTCAGCACCTAGCACACTTCTTGGACTAATGTGGGAATAAAGGCTATTCCCATCTCCTAGAAATTACCTGTTTCCTCTTCACATTGCTCCCAGTCTTCAAAGCCAGCATTCACTGTAGAAAACATCCTGCTCTTAATGGGTTCATCTGATTGAGTCAGGCCCATCTGGATAATCTATATTTTATGGTTAACTGACTTGAGTTTTTAATTACATCTGAAAAATCCCTTCATAGCCGTACCTAGATTAGTGTTTGAATAACTAGGGAAGTGGAATGTTATAGTAAGGATGTGTGGGTGTGGCGGGGGAGGGGGAGCACTTCTAAGTTTTGCCTACCATGTTCCTCTTCAACTGTAAACTTCCGAAAAGAGTTTTATAAAAATATTGTCTTCAGTTCCCCGCATCACTTTTAATACAACACAGTCTACTCTGGTCAGGCTGTTGTCAACACTGCTATAGAACAGTGATACTCCCCTTGCTGAGTCCAAAAATCTCTTCTTATCTCTTATCTTCTGATCTCCCAGTTGACTTCTTCCTCCAGGAATATGTTTCTTCTTGTAGTTTCCTTCTTGCTTCACTGACAGACTGTTCTCATATAATTTTCTTGTCTCCAACTTCTTCTTCTGACTTCCAGTGGACTTGGTCCTCTGCTTATCTCCCCTGTCTCTACACTCTAGATGACGTCATCTATGCTCATGGCTTTAAACACCCCCCTACGATGAAAATCCAAGTCCAGCTTTTCCCAAATAAAAATGAAGCTTATATTTTGAAGTGAACATTTAAAAGAAGATACCTCATGGACAGTTTAAATTTTATACATCCCAGAGTGAACACATGATTTCCTCTGATTTAGGAAACCACTACAATACAAAAGATGAAAACCTAGTAGTTGGTTGTGATTATTTTTTCCTCCCTCATTTCTCCGTTTCTTCTTTCTTTCTCCCACACACACGTAGGTATTATATCTGCAAGTTTTGGGAATTTCTACTCTCTCTCTCAAAGAAAAATTAGAACACCTCTATTCCAAAACACATGTCATATCTCTCCATTTCCTTCTATCACCTCTACCACAACATCTCTTGTTCAGAAATTTCTATTCTAACTTATCTTCCTACTTTTCATCTTTGCCTCTGTCTATACTTATTCAATGCAGAAACCAGGTCGATCATTTTGAAAAATAAATTTTCTCATTTCGTGTCACTCCAGAATTCAAAAAAAAAAAATTTTTTTTAGTAGATTTCCTTTTCATTGAAAACAAAATCCATATACATATTATATATATATATTATATATATATACTATATATATATTATATATATAAGAATGTGCATGATATGTTCCATGTCTGTTCCTCTAACGTCCTCTTATGTTAAGCATTTGGTCATTTCCTGGAACAGAGGGACTTCTTCTGTGTCTTAGAGTCTTCAGTTTCCTTTTCCTTCTGGTTAGAGTGCATTCCTCTCAGCTCTTACTGTGACAGCTTAGTATCGACCCTCAGGTGTCTGCTTCTATGCTTCCTGGCTTTGGCTACTCTACGTACTGACGAACCCCTCAGCAGAATTTCCATTCGCTTCATCTAGTAAATTTATTTTATAGCTCTTTTCCCATTCTGTAAAAAATCTATTTTTTAGCTCTTTATTGTGTGTCTGATCTCCATGTTTACTCCGTAAAGGCAGAAATTTTCTCTATCCTGTTTTTCCTCAATCGCTATTTAATAATTCATGCGATAATTATACATTACATGAATCATTCAGTAATTATTCATGCATGCATAGTGTTTTAAATGAACTGATTAAATAAATTTATTTAAATAAATAAATAAATCCCAATAAACACCAGACCTTAGAGACATTCCATGAAAATGCAAAAAAAAAGGCGAAAAATAAAATCTACTTTTTGCTATGAGTAGTGATAGTCGATTAATTGTACTTGTTGACAAGAAAGAGCAGATTGGAGAGGAGGAGTAAGTAAAAACATAGACAGGAGATAAGGTGAGAGCTTCCGAAGGAAAAGGGAATGGGACCCCATGTTGCAGGCGCAGTTAAATCCTATCTCTGATTGATTCAATTCACTCTCAAGCTGCTTAAAGATGCTTTGACTTACATCAAGCACAACAAGCCCTATAACTAGTAGTTCTAATTAGGTTCATTCTATTCTTCTTCTTACCTTCTCTTAACAACCTACTCGAAAATGCCATGAATCCAATACCCATTCATTCTTCCAATTAGCTCATTCTTTTTGGCTTCAGTAGAGTAGCAAAGTGGAAAGAGAATGAGATTTGAAATGAAACATACCTTAGTCCCAAAGCCACTTTGCTATTTGATAGCTTTGGAAATATTTAGTCTTCTCAGGTCACCATTTTCTCAGGAGTAAAATGAGTATACAGTGTACTTCAGTGTACTTCAGAGGAACTTCAGAGGATTATCAGCCATCATCAATTCATTATTTAACAGAGATATATGTGAGAAGACTCAACCTGTATTTATCATAAAAAATCACACACATAGAGAAAAACAAAAAAAGTACAGGAAGTTGTTAACACTTCGGTTAACAGAACACTGACCACAATCCAGAATGCTTCTTCATAACTTCATAACCCTCTCAATCAATACGTGGCTGTTTTTCCCAAAAAAAGACATGACTAAACTGATCTACAGTAATGTTTTCTTACTCTTCTTTATTGTTTTTTTGTTTTTAATTGTGTTTAGTTGAAAGTTTACAGTCTAAATTAGTTTCTCATTCAAAAATTTATACAAAAATTGTTTTGTAACATTGGTTGCAAACACCGCAATGTGTCAGCACTTTCCCCCTTTCCCTTTACATCCCAGGTTCCATGTGTCCATTCGTCAAGCTTTCCTGTCCCTTCATGCTTTCATGTCTTTGCTTTTGGGTAGGTGTTGCCCATTTGGTCTTGTATACTTGATTGAACTATGAAGCACTTCCTCACAAGTGTTATTGTTAGTTTTATAAGCATCTCTAATCTTTGATTGAAAGGTGGACTTTGGGAGTGGCTTCACTTCTGAGTTAGCAGAATGTCCGGGGGCCACGGTCTCGGGGGTTCCACCCGTCTCTGTCAGACCAGTAAGTCTGGTCTATTTTTGTGAATTTGAATTTTATTCTACAGTTTTCTCCTCTTGTGTTCGGGACCCTCTATTGTGGCGATCCCTTTCAAAGCTGTCAGTGGTGGTAGCCAGACACCATCTAGTTTTTCTGGGCTCAGGCTTCTGGAGGCTGTGGTTCATGTGGCCCATTAGTCGTTTGGACTAATATTTTCCTTGTGTCTTTTGTTTTCTTCATTCTCCTTGCTCCAGATGGGATGGGACCAATAAATGTATCTTAAAATGGCTGCTTTCAAGCTTTTAAGATCAAAGTAGAGTGTAGAAAATTTTCTTTATGAACTATGTTATGTTATGCCAGTTGACCTAGATATCCTCTGAGACCATGGTCCTTAGCCCTCAGCCCCCGGAACTATGTACCCCAAGATGTTTGGATTGTCTAGGAATCTTCTGTAACTTTGTCTTGGTCAAGCTGTGCTGACTTCCCCTATATTGCATGTTGTCTTTCCCTTCACCAAAGTTAACACTTGTCTACTATCTAGACAGTCATTTCCGTTCCCTCGTAACCATCAAAGATTGTTTCTGTCTGTGTGTAAACCTTTCCTTGTGTTTATATAATAGTGGTCTCATACAATATTTGTTCTTTTGTGATTGACTTATTTTACTCAGCACAATGCCCTTCAGATTCACCTGTGTTGTGAGATGTTTTGCAGATTCATCATTGTTCTTTACTGTTGCGTAGTATTCTATTGTGTGTATGTACCATAATTTGTTTTATGCATCCATATGTTGATGGGCATTTAGGTTGTTTCCATCTTTTTGCTATTGTGAATAATTCTGCACTGAAAATGGGTGTGTATATGTCTATTCGTGTCATGGCTCTTATTTCTTTAGGATATATTCCTAGGAGTGGAATTGATGGGTCTTATGATTTTTCTATTTTTAGCTTTTTAAGGAAGTGCCATGTCATTTTCCATAGTGGTTGTACCATTTTACATTCCCACCAGCAGTGCCTTCGAGTACTAATCTCCCTGCAACCTCTTCAACATTTGTTATTTTCTGTTTTTTTGATTAGTTTCAGTAATATTGGGGTAAGATGGTATCCTATTGTATTTTTCACTTATTTCTCTCTAACGGCCGATGATTGCGATCATTTCCTCATTTGTCAGTTATCCTCCTGAATGTCTTCTTTGGTGAAGTGTCTGTTCATATCCTTTGCCCATTTTTTAACTGGATTATTTATCTTTGTGTTGAGGTGTTCAAGTATCCTATAGATTTTAGGGTCGCTATGAATCAGAGTCGACTCAGCGGCACTGGGTTTGGTTGGTTGGTTTGTAGATTTTAAAGATTAGACCCTTGTCGATATGTCATGGCCAAAAATTTTTTCCCAGTCTCTAGGTTCTCTTTTTACTCTTTTGGTGAAGTCTTTTTGGTGAGCGTAAGTGTTTCAGTTTTAGGAACTTCCAGTTATCTAGTTTATCTTCTGGTATTTGTGCGTTATTAGTTATAGTTTGTATTGTATTTGTGACATATATTAGGACCCCTACTATTGTCCCTATTTTTTCCTACCATGATCTTTATAGTTTTGTTTCTATATTTAGGTCTTTGATTCATTTTTGAGTTAGTTTTTATGCATGGTGTGAGGTATGGGTCCTGTTTCATTTTTTTTTACAGATGGATATCAGTTTTGCCAGCACCATTTGTTAAAAAGACTGGTCCCCCCCCCCCCCATTTAATGGACTTTGGTCCTTTGTCAAAGATCAGCTGAACATAGGTGGATGGAAATACATCTGCTTTCTTGATTCTGTTCCATTGGTCTAAGTATCTGTCATTGAACCAGTACTAGGCTGTTTTGACTACAGTGGCTGTATAGTAAGTTCTGAGATCAGGTAGTGGGAAGCCTCCTATTTTGTTCTTTTTCTTCAGTTATGCTTTGCTTATCTGGGGCCTCTTTCCTTTCCATATAAATTTGGTGATTTGTTTCTCCATTTCATTAAAGAATGCTGTTGGTGTTTAGATTGTGATTTCATTATATCTGTAGATTGCTTTGGGTAGAATAGACATTTTCGCAACATTGAGTCTTCCTGTTCAAGAGCGTGGTCTGTTTTTCTGTTCATATGGGTCTCTTTTGGTTTCTTGCAATAGGGTTTTGTAGTTTTCTTTGTATAGGTCTTTTACTTCTCTGGTTAGATTTATTCTTAAGTTTTTTAAAAATCTTTTTAGGGGCTATTATAAATTGTATTATTTTCCTGATTTCCTTTTTGAAGTTCTCTTTGTTGGTGTATAGGAATCCAACTGATTTTTGTATGTTCTTTATTCTTCTAACACATAAAACTATAGCACCCTTAGCTACTGTAGTTTTTCCCCATTTGAACTTCATGTAAATGTTATCATATTATAGGCACTCTTTTGTATCTGCCTGTTTTCACTCAACATTTTATTTGTGGAGTTTGTCCTTATTATTACATGTAGCTGAAGTCCATTAATTCTCATTGCTTTAGTCCAGGGGGCAGCAGACTATGACCTGAGGGCCTAATTGAGGTACCATTGCCTTTTTTTGTGAATAAAGTTTTATTAGAACACACCTACTCACATCATTTATTTGTTGTTTATGGCTGCTTTCATGCTACTACAACAAAAACCAAAGGACAAACCCATTGCCTTTGAGTCAGTGATGACTCAGCGACCAGGACAGGTGATTCATTGTAACAGAATCTATGGGACTTCAAAGCCTAAAATATTTATTATCTTACTTTTTGCAGAAGAGGTTTACAGACTCCTGCCATTGACTGTCCCACTGAATGAATACCTCCAGACATAGTAATCCAAGCTACCACTGAAGGACATAAGTTACTATTGTTGTTTTTCCTGATTTTTAGTGGCTATATTCTCCCACATGTCTCTTGGTGTACATGTGTGCCAAGTCCTATTATGTATATTGCTAGGAGTAGAATTGCTGGCTCATGAATCAGTATGTTTAACTTTGCTAGATAATACCAATATTATTTTGTTTTGTTTTGCCATCCTGGTGGCTGCGTAGTATCTCATTCTGGCTTTAATGCACGTTTTCCTAATTAAGGGAATATTGATTACAAATGAGGTTGAACACATTTTATGTGGCTATTGGCCAATTGGCTATTCTCTTAGTTAAAGTACCTGTTGAAGTCTTTCATCAGTTTATTTTACTAACTAATTTTATGCTTTTTGTACTGTTTTACAGGAGTTATTTTTGTATGCTGGCTGCACGCTTTATGTCAGTTAAGTATTGCAAAGATGTTCTTGCACTCTTTGGCTTGCCTTTTCATTCTCTTATTGGTGTCTTGGCAAGAATAGATATGTTTAATATGAACGTAGTCCAATTTACTCATCTATTCTTTTGTAGTTATTGCTCCTGTGTCTCTTTTAAGAAATTTTCCCTACCAAAAACATGTAGGTATTCTCTTATGCTGTCTTTTAGACTTTTTCTTATTATGCCTTTCATTTTTAGATTTAAAATTCACCTAAAGTTTAAATTTATTTTTGTGTATGGTATAAAATAGAACTCGTTTCATTTATTTATTTTTATGTTGTTTATCTAGTTGACCAACACTATTTATTGAAGGGAAACAAAACAAAGCAAACAAGAAGTGTTCTCTAGTGTAAACTTAGTCATAAATCAAATGTCCATAAAAATGGGGGTCTGTTTCTCAGTCCTCTATTGTATGCTAGTGATGTGTTTGTTTGTCCTTGCACCAGTGTCACATTATACTGATATAAGAATAGACAAATGTGTCATTATAGGTCTTGATATCTCATATAAACAGCCCTCTCACACTTTTTTCTTTCAGAATTGTCTTTGCTTTTAGCTTTCTACCTTCCCACATATATTTTAGATTTAGTTTCTCAACTTTCACACACACACAAAAAGTCTGTGTAATTTCAACTTGGTTTTGCATTGATTCTAGAGATTATTTTGACTCGAATTTATATTTTTACAGTATTGGATATTCTAGTATGCAAATATTGTTTGTTTCTTTAAGTGTGTTTTAATTTCTTTTAAACATGTTTATAGTTTTGTACATAGTGATTTTGCATGAATTTTTAAGATATTTTTCTTAAGGGGTTTGTTGTTTTTGTTAATATCATTGTAAATCATCTTAAAAAATACGAGTGCATGTGTGTGTGTGTGAATGTGTGTGTGTTCGGTTAGGTGAACTGAGTTTTTAAACTAAACTTTTTTTTGGAGAATGAAGAATCTCTGGGTAACACAAAAGGTTAAGCATCAGGCCTTCCTCTGAAGTGTCTCTGGGTAGACTCAAACCTATACCCGCTAAGATGGCAGTGGAGCATGCTCACTGTTAGCACCACCCAGAGGGTCCCCCTCTGTATGTAATCTGCTCTTTTATAACTCAGACGTGATATGGCCTTCACTGATATGGCCTCCTTAACACTACAAAGAAAACCCTATCTCCAAACATGATTTGCCAAGCACAGTTTGAAGGGCTAGGAATCCAACACTTATTTGGGGGAGGCACAATTCAATCTATAAGAGGAAGAATTTGTGTACCTTAAGTTTGATTCTTTTAAATTTGGAGAATTACACTAAAAAAGAAAATAGCATAGAGAAGAAAAAGGATCTATTTCACCATTTTGTACAAGACACATCTTTTCCATAGACGCATACCTTTTCGTCTTCAGTCATAACCTTCCTATAAAGTCAGCCTTGTAAGCAGGTGAAGAAATATATGATGCTGTTTTAGAGAAGATGGGGAAATTGTATTGTTTAGAACAATGGTTGGCAAACTTTTTTGGTAAAGAGCCAGATAGTAAATATTTTAAGTTTTATGAGCCATATAGTCTCTGTTGCAACTACTCAATACTGCTGTGGCAACACAAAAGTAGACATACACAATACATACACCCATGAATGTGACTGTGTTCCGATAAAACTTTATTTATAAAAGCAGGTTGTGGGCCAGATTTGTGAGTCCTGATAGAGAGGATAACTCCCATCATTCATTGAGCACTGCCAAATTGCACCACGTACAGTGTCACACTTCTGTTTACTTTAGACAAGTGACTTACTGTAGGCTTTCTGAGAAGGGGGAAAAATTATGTATACATATTTATATATACATATTTCACGAAATACAAGATGTAGAGAAGAATGCATCAGATTTAGTTTCAGAAGATTTAACTTCTAGTCGCAGTTAGCTAATAACGAACTTGAGCTGCATGTTACCTAACCTCATTCCTTCTTCATCAATTGATAAATTATAAGACTGGCTACATGATCTAAGGCCATTTTAAGTTCTTAACCCAAAACTACCATTAACTGTGTAAAAAACAAAAACTCGTTGCCATGGAGTCGATTCTGACTCATAGAGACCCTATAGGACAGCGTAGAACTACCTCAGAAGGTTTCCAAGGCTATAAATCTTTATGGAAGCAGACTGTCACATCTTTCTCCTGCAGAGCAGCTGGTGGATTTGAACCACCGACCTGTAGTTTAGCAGCCGAGAGCTTAATCACTGCACTACCAAGGTTCCTTATTAAATGTATAGTCAATAAAAACAAAGGTTTCATATAGATATATGAGATACACACCTATGATATACATGATACACATATACAAACACATCACATAAACTTACGAAGAGGGAGAGAAAAGAAACTAGAAGACATTGGTTGCTTAAGGAATATTTCAGAGAGATGAATAATTGAAGGGAAAGTAGTGTAAATGGGGATGCTAAGTAAGCTGAAGATAAATACATCTAATTTACAATGTGCAGCAGCAGGAGTTTTGCTTGTGTTGAGAGAGATTTCTGTCTGAGGTTTTATCAACTTTCTAACTGTCCACTTACACTCTGAGACTTGAATTTATTCCTCTATTCACCGTAAAGAACAAAGTGCAGAAGCGTCATGTTGAATTAAATATTTAAAAATTTTTGAAATAATTTTTATGATCTGAAAGCTTGTTACATTGCCAAACAAAGTAATAATGTCCCTTCGGAATGGAGAATATTGGCTTTAGGGTTCAATAGACTAGGGCTCAAATCCTGGTTCTGCCAGCTATTAGCAAGTGACCTTGAATGAGTTATTTAACACCACTACACCTCAGTCTTCTCATGTGTAAATTGATAATGACGAAACCCATGGCACAGCATAGGATTGCTTTGAAAGATAAATATGACAAGGTTGAGAAAGCTCGTTACACATTTCTTGAGAAATAGCAGACACTAAAATACTTATAGTGATGGTAACACTTTAATAAGTGTTAACATGTTCTCAGAACACTTCTCTGATCACACATACACAGAAAAAAACTATAGTAAAGCAAGAAAACTAACAAGTATTGAGACTTTGCTAATTATCAGGTAGTTAATTTAGTTGTTATAGCTGCCGACCTAAAGGAAGCTGCTAGCAAGGTCTGACTCTCTAGCTTACTGAAAGTATCTTGACTTCACTATGTTTAATGTTCTTTCCTCATAAATTGGGAATAATAACAAAATGAACTAACCTTGCATGCGTTGATACTTAAATAAGATAATGCCTATAAAGCACCTAAAGAAATAACCTGGCATATGATAAATTTTCATAGATGTTAGCTTTAAAATAATATCATCATTATCTTCAGTATCATTGTGATGGTTAATTTTATGTGTTATCTTGGCTAGGCTACGGTGCTCAGTTGTTTGATAAAACTGTAGTCTAGTTGCGGTTATGAACTGGTTGCATGTAATTAAATCAGTTGGTCTTAGGTGAAGCAGATTACCTTCCATAATATGGGTGGGCCTCAGCCAATAAGTTGAAGGCTTTAAGAGCAAAAAGGGAGTTTCCCTAGGTTATATTCTGCCTCCAGACAATAAATAGACATTTTGCTAGAACTCCATCATTCTTCACTCTTGCCGTTGCCTAACCTACAGATTTTGAGGCACAAGCCTGTAGGAATCTGAAGCCTGTCACCTGACCTACAGGTGTTGGACTTGCCAGCCCCCTATAATCACATGAGCCAATTCTTTAAAATCTCACTCTGTCTTTATGTGTGTGTATATGTATATGATGTATATATATATATATATGTATCTTACATATAGCTCTTATACACAATCATATATGTGTGTGTGTATACATATATAAAATCTTACTGGTGCTATTTTTCTAGAGGACCCTAAAATAATCATCTTATTTAATACAATTACAAACTTTGAACTAGATGTTATTATTCCTAGTTTTACACTTGAGGAAAATGAGGCCCATATAAGGAATAACTTGACTGATGTCAGAAGTAACAATATCCTTCTCCACCTGTCTGAGCCTGGATTCAGTGCCCACAGAAGTGAGCAGCCTCAGACACATTCCTGAAAATATGAGGATCCAGATAGCTAAGATTTTTGCTGTGGTTGCAAGATTTGAGTCCATATTTATCCAAGTCCAGAGTCCTATGTTCTAGCATATTTTCTCTTGAAAGATAGCTCAGCTGGGGATATTGATTTGGTTAGCAGACAGTTAGGAGATGAAGTCTAAATAGAGAGAACATGCTGACTTGGAAATGCGTAGGAAGAGAAGGCCAGTTGCCTCCTAGTGGGCCTTTAAGGATAGTTAAGGAATAGATGGAATACCCTATGTAGGAAACTATAAAGGTGTGGATGGGAGGTGAGAGGAAAACCAAGGCATTTTGACACTACAACTCAAGAAAGAAAAGTTTCCAGAAGTAGGGAGTGATGGGCTGCATATCAAATACTGCAAAGGGCGTCCAATACACTAAATACCAGAAAGTCCATTGTTTTAGACAGTTAGGAAGTTATTAACTATTTTTGGTAGAACAGTTTCAGATGGATACAGGAGTTGAAATTGAAGAATTAATGGAGTTCAGTCAGCTGCAAACTAATGGGAGACCCAAATATGGAGACAACACATGTAAAAATTACTTTCAAAAGGCTTAACTACAATGAAAGAAGAGAAACAGATTTGTAACTAGAAAAGGATTCCGGAAAAAGTGCATTCTTTTTTTTGTGGTGCAGGATTGTGAGGGCTTGGCCATCTACACTTGTAACAGGAAAGAGTCATGGAATATAGATACGTAAGAGATAAAGAAGAAGGAGAAGGAGGTGATGGCCATAGGACTGAAGAAGTGGTTGTCCTCTTGATCTCCTTTAGAAGATTGGGGCTGGAAATATTCCATCTCTGGTCTACATCTAAGTTGTTGGAGGTGAACAGAGTTCCCTTACCAAATGCTGTCACCAGAGTGTCTGTCTAGTAGTTCCTTGGACCTGGATGCTTAGCCCCTGGTCTCCTAACAGCTGTTTCCCTCATCCCAGGGAGCTACAGCTGAGTCCTGAATTCCTGTCAGCTGCCTACAGACTGTGGCTGTCCGACCTGATGCCTGACAAGCTCCGTTTTCATTAGTGCAATGTTTTCAGAAACTCTTGGTGTTAACTCACCAAGTAACGTCCTAAGTTGGTAACTGGAGATTCTCACCTGAATCTGATAAACATGTTACTCCAAGCTCCTAGACTGGGCATTTCTTCACGTTTTACACTGCTAGGATTGGAATTGCTCTGTAACCCTGTAATCTTTCAATCTGCAACATTAGCTTTGAATTTTTACATGGATTCCATTTATATATTGACAAAGCAGATACGAAAGACCTTTCTTTCACTCATAGCAGATGTATATATATATATATATATACACTAAGTATATGTGTGTGTATGTATACACACATGCACACATATATACACACACATACACACACATATCTATATAACCAAAAAAACCAAACCCGTTGACATCGAGTCAATTCCAACTCATAGCAACCCTATAGGACAGAGTAGAACTGCCCCCTAGGGTTTCCAAGGAGCAGCTGGTAGATTTGATCTGCTGACCTTTCGGTTAGCAATGGAGCTGTTAGCCACTGTGCTACCAGGACTCCATATATACAAACACAAGGAGTCCCTGGGTGGTGCAAGCAGTTGAGTGCTTGACTACTAACTGAAAGCTTAGCAGTTTGAACACACTCAGAAGCACCTTGTAAGAAAGGACTGGTGATATGCTTCAGCAGGGTCACAGCCTGGAAAATACCATGGAGTGCAGTTCTACTCTAAGATGCCCAGTCCCAGGTAATGACTTCCTGATGGCTCTCAGCCTATGGGGACCATCCTCTTCCCTGTTTTTCTATCTTCCATTTTATCTGGGAGTAGCCATATTCTGATAAATTGAGATAAAGGAAAATCAGCTGGAGAATGGACTTCAGAGAAATCCTTTGCCTTTCTGATAAAAGATGCTTCTCATTTTCCCCCTTTTTTTTCTGCTTTAAATTCTGAAAGTCTAAAGCTGTGGCAGACAACCAACAGAGAAATAATAAGACATTTGCTGAGATGTATGCCCTGACTCTACTGAGCTGCTGGATGAAAGCCAACAGAGGCCTAAGAAACCTTGTTCTGGGAGATAAATAACTTATTATTTATTTGTAAAAGCCTCTCTCCATTAAGTTTCTTGTAACTCGCAGCTGAAAAGAATCCCAGTTAATGCTACCTCCTCAATTCAGATGGTCTGTTTGCAATCCACTCTGTTGTGGCTTGAATTTGTCCTCCCAAAAGGCCATGTGGAAGTCCTAAATTCTAGTACCTGTGAATATGACCTTGTTTGGAAATAGGATCTTTGAAGATATGATCAGTTAACAAGTGGGTATACTAAAGAAGGGTGGATCCTAAGCCCATTGGACTGGTGTCTTATAAAGGAACAAACCAGACACACAGAGAAAGACAGAAGGAGGCCACATCATGACAGGGGTAGACACACTGCTGGGAGCCACCAGAAGCTAGGAGAGACAAAAGGAACAGTTTCCTTCTCAGAACCCTCAGAAGAAATTAACACGGGTAAGAACTTTGTTTGGACATCTAGCCTCCAGAACTATGATAATGAATTTCTGTTCTTTGAAGCCACTCACTCTGTGGTATTTTGTAACAACAGCTCTAGAAAACTAAGATAAGCTCTATGTCCTTGAACTTACATATACTTCTAAAATATGAGTATTCTGACTACCTTCTTGCAAAAAAGAGAACTAAGAAAACCAAATCTTCCAAAATCTATTTTTAAAGACACTTGATAGCATTTTACAGCTCAATTGTAGATTAGAAGCCCATCGTATTAGCATGGGGAAAACATTGCTGAGTGTTCTGAAACCATAAACCATATATATGGACATCTGTGTGAATTCAGAATGAATCCTGTCTCTAAAGAGAAAACAAAAAAACCCATGGAAAATTATTTTGATTCAAATAATCAAATACATAAGTTGATTAAAATATAATTGAAGATATTAACACACAATATGATAGAATCCAAACCAAACACCAAACCCCTGCTGTCGAGTCGATTCCAACTCACAGCAACCCTATGGGACAGAGTAGAACTGCCCCATAGGGTTTCCAAGGAGCGCCTGGTTGATTGGAACTGCCCACCTTTTAGTTAACAGCAGAAGCTCTTAACCACTATAGCCTCAAGGTTTTCATACAGAATCCATAGATCTTCAAAAGAAAGAATATTCTTAAACCACAAAAAACATTTTCATATGAAAATACTGGCATTGACACAGAAAGAATTCAATATTTAGGGTTGATAAAAAGCATTAGTGATGGAGGAGAAAAAAACAATAGCATGAGGTGGTATCCTGTATCTGCTTATTTTGTTCTACCTGGACTATGCTGAGGAAGCCCTGGTGGTATAGTGGTTAAGAGTTAGGCTGCTAACCAAAAGGTCGGCAGTTTGAATCCACCAGATGCTCATTTGAAATCCTATGGGGCAGTTCAACTCTGTCCTAGAGGGTCGCTATGAGTTGGAATCGACTCAAAGGCAATGGGTTTTTTTTTTAGACTGTATTGAAATGCCATTTAAGTATTAAACACGGTAGCTGAGTGTAGAGACTGGAGACTATAAATATTTAATCTGATATTTTTAAAATTCAAATAATTTTCTTCATCAACATTGTAGTTCATATAATCAATTTTTTATTTTATTAAAATTAATGTTTTTTAAATATGTAGAAATAGTTGGATTACCTCTGAGCTTTGATTTATTAACTATTTTTCTTTAGTAGATATCATTTCCATGGCTATAGTTTCGCACTCTATCTTTCATATCTAACTCAACAAAAGCCAGAACTAGCTGTAGAACTCCAGGAAATATATCCCGGGAGAAAGAAGTAGGAGAAATCAGAACTTTCCCAACATTTTTAATAGAAAGACCTCCTAGTTAGGAACACCTGTTCACAGATCCTCTGCTGGAAATGGTGGGGATCTTCACAGAAGCCCTAGAAAAGAGGTGTTTTATGAACTAATAAGTTTAATTCTTGACACACAGTGGGACACGCTGTCCCATGAAAGCTTATTTACGTTTTCAGTGTGATTAAAGGAAACAGTCATTCAAAATCATACTAATCATAATTTTGTGTTAGTTATATTATGAACTGGAGCCCTGTTGCTACAGTGTTTCAGAACTCAGCTGCTAACCGAAAGGTTGGCAGTTTGAATCCACCAGACGCTCCTTGGAAACTGTATACGGCAGTTATACTCTGTCCTGTAGGTTAGCTATAAGTCAGAACAGACTGGATGGCAAGAGGGTTAGTTTGGGTTTGGGGATATTATGAATTAAATAATCTCTTGTAAACGTGTATGGATAGAATTATAACACTGATTATCTTGGAAATTATGTTCTGACTTCCATATAACAGCTAATTAATTAACTTAATTAATTCAGTAAAGATTTATTTAGGAACTTCTGTGTGCCTGACATTATGCCTGGTTCTGGAGACAGATGAAGAAGACAGCAGAGAGCCCTGGTGGTGTAGAGTTCTTATTTTATGGTGGAGAAAGACAACGATCATGTAAACAAACACATATTAGAATTTCAAATAATAATAAGTCCTATGTTGAAAATGATACAGGATTATGTGCAGAGTGTTTGGATGGCCAGGGGAGGACCAAGAAAGTGATATATTACAAAATTCACAAAAAGACTTTAAACAGAATTCTTAAATAAGGAACAGAATACTGCAATGTTTTCAATTCCTTTTTATTTAGAAAGAAATTCGCAGCATCCATGCGTTAGAAAACCTGTGTCAGGAAAAGGCATCCATCACCCTGGGTAAAGTGCTGCTTTCTGATCTAATCGATATCTAGAGAAGCCTCAGAATAGAGTGAGAAGGCTTGCTTAGGTACACAGGAGGAAAGCCTAAAGTTTGTGCATGTTCACAGGAAGCACTTTGGGAAAGTGTGCAGTATGGATTTGTTCTCAGCCCTCCTGGTCACATCAGCTTGTCTTTAGGTGCCCTTTTCATACCCAGGAAATATTCTGCAATGATTACATAAATGTTATGACCTGGTGATGGAGGCCAATCTTCATGAGGAACAGACAATCCACAGCTGTAAGCCCCAGTGACCAGAGCCACTCAGTACTAGTCCCAAAAGACCGGCATTGTGATTTCTGACTCACATACAGGTGTGTGTCCCCTAATCTCCATGACATGTTGTGTGAATTAGGACATTATGTGATTTGGGTGTTGTGCAAACACCTACGTCTGTGAGGCCCAGGGATCCTGGGGGCATTGGCCCGAGAGCTGCTGTGCAGAGTGCAGCTGGGGCGCCTACCACCGCTGAAGTCTCAGGTAAGCTCAAGGCTGGGTCTACCTGGTTGTCACTGACCAGGAAGGCAACTCTGCCGGCCAGTGGGGGTGTAGGGCACCTGACCAAGGGCTGTGACTTCTGAGTGCTTGCCTTCTCGTGGGCCCCCTTCCCACACTTGGCAAGGTGCAGGGACTAGACCCGCAGAGTAGCCAGAGCCAAGGCGTACCGGCGTTGGAAATTTGGGTCTTGGCCTCCATCGCCTGGAAGGTGTCTTCCAGGAGGCATGCAGCAGCTTGGCAGTAGTGCTCTGACCTCAGGACCAGGCGCTGGGTGCAGGGGAGGTCTGGCATCTTGCCCACGGACCTATAGTATATGTGGTTGGACATTGGCCCAAACAGATGTTAAGCGATGCATATAGTTCCCTCCATGAATCGTATTTAGCATCTCCTCATTTTTTCCAGGAGACTAGCGATTTAGGAAGCCACTGCCCTGCTGGCCTGCACAAACTCCCTGAGGGATTTGACACTCCTGTGCACCTACACGAACTCCCTGAGGGATTTGACACTCCTGTGCACTTACACAAACCCCCTGAAGGATCTGACACTCCCATGCACTTACACAAACCCCCTGAGGGATCTGACACTCCCGTGCACTTACACAAACTCCCTGAGGGATCTGATGCTCCCGTGCACTTACACAAACTCCCTGAGGGATCTGACACTCCCATGCACTTAACTTGGTTTTGATGTGGCGATTGGAGGACGCCTTTGTCATCTGTGAAACCTTTGTCAAAATTCTGTGTGTTGAAAAGAAGCCGAAGTCGAACCTTTTCTATAATTAAAGAAAAAATGTAGGGAATTAATCAGCTGGAAGGAATGATTCACTGACTATTCAAATTGACATGATTTTTGAAACAAACACGTGTTTTTTAATGTTCACTTTTTTTATTAGAGTAGTGGAGTGAACTTTTTGTATAATATGTGTAGCAATGGATACTTTGAAGGACAATATATAGGAGAAGGTTTTATTTTTCTGCCCACTAGATTGCAGCCTAAAATTGTAAAAAGAATGTAAGCTGTAGATTCAGAGAAACTGGGGTTCAGGTCAAGACTTCATGGTTTGCTCCTTTAAAGCAACAACAACGAACCCCTAGCCACTCTGAGCCTCAGTACGGTACGCCACACTATATAATGAGAAGAATACTTTGTGCTGGGAGTAGTTGAGCAGGTTAAATAAAATGTCACATCTGAAATGCTTAGTACAGAAGCTGGCACGTGGAAGACACATTAAATATTAGTTATCTTTCTTTGATGGGCTTATAATACCTGCTTTTGGGTTGTCATACATTAGCATCAAATTATGTCAAATTAATTTGTCTTAGGGAAAGAATTATGATTTCCCATTGTGTAACGCTGTGATAATGCCTGAGACATTTTGCAAAGCTCTGTCCTTTCACTTTCATGTTTGACTTGGGTTCACAGCCTTTCCTTTTTCTCTTCAGGAGAGAAGGGACAATTCTCAGACTTGCTTTAACCATTTTACTGGGTTTCTGGGTGACTTCACAAAGAAAAGCTAATTAATGACACAAGTCATATTAGGGATTCAATGAACCAACAGTTGTCTGTCATTTGCGCTTTGTAATTAACAGGTGCTGGTTGTGTGCTGGTTGTAATTTATGTATTTTTATCTGAAACAAAATGCTTTGAATACTTCTCTAAGAGTATCAAACATGACATTTAAGACCAAGTGCGAAATGTGGGAAAAAAATGGATATGTTATTTTGAAAAGCATCTGCAGTGGTCATTCTGGATTAAAATTTAGGGGGAAAGAAGGCTGATTTTCTCAGGTATAGGTCAGAGTGGGCTGATTTTCTGAGGTGTAGGTCAGAGTGGGCTGATTTTCTGAGGTGTAGGTCAGAGTGGGCTGTTGAACCTTTTTGAGATGCACCTATCCAGGATCTGAACAAATTAGCACAATCTTTTTTGCCTATCTAGCTGGACACTAGAGGAGCCCTGATGGCACAGTGGCTAAATTACTCAGTTGTGAACCAAAAGGTAGGTGTTCCAACTTATGAACTGCTCTGCGGGAGAAAGATGTGTCAGTCTGCTTCCGTAAAGATTAAAGCCTTGGAAACCGTATGGGGCAGATCTGCTGTCTATAGAGTTTCCATGAGTTGGAACAGACTCAACAGCAGTGGATTTGGGTTTTGGGAGCTGGACATTGAGGAGAATTTGTACTTACCTACTTATATATGTTCTCTGCAATAGCCTAGAGTCACAGAGCAAGGACTGGCTTTCCTTAACAAGCATGAAGTCCCTACCCAAGGGTCAAACTGAAGCTACAAAGTCTCTAGTTCCTTCATTACAAGATTTGTTTTCTGTTAAGGAGAGTTTCTAAAGAGAGGATAGAAAGTCACTAGAGTTTTGTTTTCCTGTAATGATACTCTTATTCGAAGGATAAATTCAATGTTAAAAAGTGGAATACCGTGAAGTGGTAGTTTCAAAGAGTTTAAACTTAATGAGAACTTCAGCAAAGGAAGCAGCTGTGGTATAGAGGAAAAGAACAAGATCTTCTGACATAACAAAGCAGGAAGCAAGCCTCAGTTCTGGCAATTACTAGCCAGAGCCTGAGCCTCCATTTCCTCAGTTATGGAATAGGAATATTAATACTTAGTTCAGAGTGGCTCTTACTAACATTCAAGATAAAAATAATTTCTAGACCATAAGCAATATACAGATATCACAGATTGAAATGAGGATCAATCGGCTTTCTCTGTTATTCCTGTATTTGAGGGCTGTTGCCATTTACTCATTTATTCAGTTAACATTTATCAAATGTCTACTATATGCCAAGTTCTACACTACGTTAAAACGAGAATGATATTAAGCCAATGATAGAAATTGACTGAACTTTATTTAATATATGATCTGTAAATCAGGGTAACATTTCTACCAGGGAGTCAAAAATGTTTTGAAGATGAGAAAACCTCCAAAGACTCTTATACCCCATCCGATGAACATTGCCTTGGAAAAGGGCCAGAACAAAACTGATAACAGTTTGCAGTCAGGAAGGATTTTATACAGCACTATCTTGAAGAACAATTAAAACAATTACTGATTTATCCTAAAAGAGAGCTCTGGTCTGACCTTTGGAGTCTCTGTTTCTTGTATGTGACAGCATATAGATAATTCTTCAAAAGATAACAATGCCTAAGGCAAAATGATTTTTACTAGTTTACCTAGACCATTGTTAGACTCAGAGGTGACTTCTAGAAACCAGTTTTCTCCAGGTTTAAGGCTCAAAAGATCACCTCAGAGGAATGGCCTGGGTGGGTCACTCTAACTCTATGGACTGCAGAAATTTGGATTCCAGGAGAATTAAAACTTTTTCTCAATTAAGTTCAGGAGAAACAACAGTAAAAACACTGACAAGGGCCCTGCCCTCCTGGAGATTAAGTCTAGATGAGGGAGATGCAAAACAAAAACAAATAAGCAGATGTAGAAACAAAAGCAATTAAAAAAAAAAGTAAATTCAGATAATGTTAAGTATTACGCAAAAAGTTAAAATAGAAAAAAAACAATAGATGGTGTTTGGTGGCTACTTTAGAGTGTCTGGTAACTGAGGATTTCCTTTGAAACCTACAGATTGCTACTTAAGCTGAGAGTTCACTGACAAGGATATGGCTTCTGACAATTAGTGAGAAGCACAGTTTAGACTGATAGAATAGTCAATTCACAAAACTAAGAGAAAAGAAAAAAAAAAAAAGAATTCTTGAGTTCTAACTGTGATGTTGAAGAATGCTCCTTAGAAGCAAGAATGGAGAAACATTGACTTGCTTACTTTGGACACATCCTCAAGAAAGACCAATCCTGGAAGAGGACATGTCTTCTAAAGTAGAGAGCCTGTTGCCATCAAGTCGATTCCAACTCATGTCAACCCTATAGGACAGCATAGAACTGCTCCACAGAGTTTCCAAGAAGCAGCGGGTGGATTCAAATAGCTGATCTTTTGGTTAGCAGCCTAAGCTCTTAACCACTGCCCCACCAGGGCTCTACTAAAGTAGAGGGCCAATGAAAATGAGGGAAACCCTCAATGAGATGGATTGGCAGTATAACGGCAGCAGTGGATGCAAATATATAGATCATGAAGATGGCACAGATGGCACAAGACCTGACAACCTTTCATTCTGTTATACATAAGGTCACCACGAGTCAGAGCTGACTTGATGGCAACTAACAACAGCAACATAGAACAAACTTGGTATATACATATTCTTAAAGGATCTGAAGAAAAAAATAATTATAACTGGAGCATAACATGAAACAGGGAAAGTTGAACAAGAGATTGAGAAGGAAGACTAGGCCAGATCAAGGAGCACCTTGTAAATTGGGGTAAAGAAGTTGGATGTTATTTGTTCTAGGGTAAAATTGCCACAAGTTATTATAAAGCAAAAGGAAAGGTTTTATTCAGCCTATGTTCAAAGAGGCAAAAGTGGGAAAACAGACAAGCATGCTGCCAGAGCCATGTCTGAATATTATAGAATCATCAGTATATACTAACATTACAAATGGGTAAAACCATTTGATAAGCTTTACCTTTTCACAGATTGGCTAAAAACTGCCAAATCACCATGATTCTACATTTCGAATTTTCTTTCTTAATAATCATTGGTACAGATTTCAGTAATAAGAGTCAGGAGGGTGTTCATTGGTCCAACAAATCTTACTATTCATTAAATGCTAATAGAAAAAGATAAGATTGGAAAATATGTGGGTCTTTTGTGCTCTGGTTATGATTTTTTTTATGTGAAATGTTCCCTAAAAGATGTTTTCCAAGATTGTCTTAGCTATTGTCTTTATACCGGAGGGCCCAGTTGATGTGTCCCTGTGAGATCTCGTGGGTCCTCCTAAGTCCAACTCCAGTTGTGTCACATCCTAGAACTGGGAATAATGGCTCCAATATTATCTCCTAAGTCATATTCTAAGTCAGATGGGACACCATTTTAAGGTTTAAATTAAACAAACACACAAATAAAAACAAGTCCCTGACTAGCACAAATGGTTAAGTGCTAGACTATTAACCAAAAGCTTGGCAGTTCAAGCCCACTCAGAGGTACCTTGGAAAACAGACCCAGCGATCTTCTTCTGAAAGGTCACAGCCTTGTCAACCCTATGGAGCAGTTCTACTCTGTACACGTGAGGTCATCATTAACTGGCATTGACTTGATGGCAGCCAACAACTGCAACATTTGTTTGAGCACATTAACTGGTGAACAAGAAAAATATTTAAATACTAATGTACTTAAAAAAAATTTGAGTTACATTTTTTTAAAAAAGATCTGGATGCTTTTTGGAGAAAGGATTATAAGATGGCAAAAATGGAAGCAAGGAAGCAAATTTAGAGGGTTGACAGTGGCCTGGACTTGGAGGTTAGAAGTAGAGATAGAGAAAAATTATTTAGTTTTAGCAATTCATCTCTGGAACATACCTTCTCTGTGGTCTCATTCATCCTATGGAATCTCAGGGTTGGTGAGGGGTAGCAATGGAAGCACTCTATAAATAATGTCTGGACTGAGAAAATTAGCAGTCTTCTGTGGACATTATTTTTTTCGTGAGTGGATTCTAAATCAGTGAAATATTATGGTAATATTTTTTGAATGGTGGGAAACTGAAGGAAATTGTATGCTTTTTATTATGAAAGGTAGGATGTGGCTCAATCCAAGAATCCTAGCAACTAAGTTTTAAGACCTGTCTTAAGTAGTCACAAGGGAGGGAGCATTCTTTAGGCATTATTAAATCATCTGTTCTTTGTATTCTTTCACTTACTTATTCAATCTATATGGTGAACAAATAATCTGAGAAAAGGGTATATGACGAAGAACATAGCATCAAGATGGGAGGAAGACTCATTAACAATCTGAGATATGCAGATGGCACAACCTTGCCTGCCACAAGCCAAGATGACTTGAAGCACTTACTGATGAAGGTAAAAGACTACACAGCCTTCAGTGTGGGTTGCACCTGAGGATAAAGAAAATGAAAATTCTTACAACTAGATCAATAAACAACATCAAGATAAATGTTGAAGAAACTGAAGTTGTCAAGAACTTTATTCTTCTTGGATCAACAATCCATGCCCACGGAAGCAGCTGTCAAGAAATTGAACAATATATAGCCTTGGGCAAATCTGCTGCAAAAGACCCATTTAAAGTGCTTAAAAGCAAGCATGTCACTTCGATGACTAAGGTGCTTCTGACCCAAGCCATGATCTTTTCACGCACTGTTCATGGGAAAGCTAGACGGTGAAAAAGGAAGACTAAAGAATTCACGCGTTCGAATTGTGATTCTAGCAAAGAATGTTTCATCTACCATTGCCTGCCAGGAGAACAAATAAATTTGTTTTGGGTTTTGGAGGAGATACAGCCAGAATGCTCCTTAGAAGCCAGAATGGCAAGACTTTATCTTGTTTACTTTGGACATGTCATCAGGAAGTACCAGTTGTTAGAGAAAGACGTCATGCTTAGTAAAGTTGCTTCCATTTTAGGGTCTTATCCTTTTGATTATAATGAGAAAAGGTACATTTAATTTAAGTAACAATAATTAAGAATGAAGCAACATATTGTTAACTAGTTCTGTCTTCAGAAAAGTCTTTGGGGAAGAGGTTTGGATGGCTTGGTGCCTGGTAAGGAAGAGCATAAATATAGGGCCACACATTATATATTTACATATGTAAAAGTAATCAATCACAGTCGTAATCTGTTAAATAAAGCATGCTGTATCCTCCTAGCTTGGTAAGTACACCTTCCTTATGGCTCGAAAAGTCAGAAGTGAATCTAGAATCCCCTGACTCTTTAAACTTCTGTCCCTGAACTTGATAACGTGCGGAGATCTGACTCATCGTTTGTGGCCCACACCCCTTCCCTTTCTTGCTCCCCACCCTCCTAACATTTACAAGGGGTCTTGTGTGCATGTGAGCAGACATCCAAGTCCAGATATCCAGTCTCCATCCATACCCTGTAAGCAGCTGCCTCTTGGACAACCTTCAAGCTTACATGTCAGAACAATGGCAGTGTTGCTTTTTGTTTTCCCCTTTAGGAACTTGTGTCTTTCCTTCAGGAGTGCTGAGTCTTCCTCAGGTGAATTGGCAGGTAGACAGGGGAGTTAGCTTTGTCAGTTGTGTTACTGAACAATATGTGTACGCTGATCACATTTGTGTACGTACAGCCTGTGACCCCTCCTATTTCAAGAATGGATCCTCAAAGTTGACTTCAATCAAATAATTAAAACAATAGACAAATGGTTCATATCATTAAAGCTATATTCTAATTAAATGAGAAACTTAACATATATATTACAGTGTGGGATCCAAACTCTGGACCACCTAGCCCTGCAGAAATTAAGAATGATTAAATAAAGGCAATCCCCACTTTGGACATAAAGAATCCCTTTTAATCTGTGTAAGTAGAAACATTGCCATAATGAATCAAATTAGTGAGTCAACCTTCCAATTAGTAATTAGATAGAAGACTGGAGGTACTTCTCTCCACCAAAATAACTCTTTGAAAGGCACAACCAAGTGGTGAAATGTTTCAAAGACTGGCAAGGTAAAAGGAAGCCTGAAATTACTGACTTCTGGGTAATTAGAATTGGGTTGCTTTTTGTTGTAGTTACTTAATTTCAATAATATGTGATAAATAAAAACTTAGAAAGCAGAATTAGGTGTGAGTAATATTTAAACAACCAAATATTCACATTATTTACTTTAAGAAAGTATATTTACATGACGTAAGAATATTTGCTTTTATTCCATTTGGTATATAAGAACTTACTTGTCAATATAGTGCAATTAATTGATTAAAATATTTTTGAAATATTAGAAATGGTTATCGGATCCTATAAAATGGCCACATAATTTGAGTGAAAGCCCAGAGATAATTTTACATAAAAAAAGAAGAAAAGATTTGATCCAAAAGGGAACAGGGAAAAAAAAAAAAATTAAGTTGTATTTTTTTTTCTAGCAATGAAATATCAAAACTATGTCTTTACACTCTATAGGAGACTGCCTGACTGTGCTGTATACACAGGGCCCAAAGGATTTTTATTTTCTGATAAAGAATGTGTTCAACTTTCCACATCACGGGAGTCAATTTGTATAGGGTCACTATGATTCGGCATCGACTCCATGGCAATGGGTTTTTTTTTTTTTTTTTAATTTTGTTCATGATAGATAACTAAAGAAATTTTTTTTACTAGTACTACTCATGTGTTTGTAGGGCCATTGAATACTTCCTTCCTAGTTGGAGGGCGTGTCCATGGCTTTTAGCTATTAAATACTATTTTTTTTTAATAATTAAAAAGAGAAAAAATCCAACTATTTGAGAACATGCATTATAAAAATTACTTACAGAGTTATTTTAGGGGCACTTTAATGAATGACCACAGTGAATTTTCTCATCAGATAACAAGGTACAGTTACCAGAAACAAGGCCCAAGATCTCTCTTTGGCATTCAAATGGCGGAATTTGAGAACTATCATCACACATTTGAAAATGGCAAAACTTCCTTTATAGTATTCTCTAATTCTGTAGCCATATACACCACACAAAGCAATGAAGTTAAAGAAGCCCCCAGGAATTTGCCCTTCTCTGTCATAGAAATAAGGGTAGGGAAGATTTACTTACTTGGCAACAGTTTAGGAGAACATTATGTAATGCCCCAAAAGATTATGGGAAAAATTACTAACCCACTTGGCTATATCCATTCATTTGTTCACAGTGATTCGTCAGGAGTAGAAAATAATACTCTCTCTTCTAGACCTTTCTCTCGATTCTGTTGGGGAAATAGCTCCCTCTTCCAGCATTGCTATGGGATTTTAAAATGGACCAGACAGACGAGATCTGGCGAGAACACTAGAGGTGGAATAAGCCTCAGGTCTAAGAGTACAAGGGACTCTTCTTCTTTTGATTTTTGAACTTGATGTTTAAATATTTGATGTACATATTTAATGCAAATGAGCATTTCTTACTTTTAAAAACTCTTGCTCTCTGGACTTCTGTGCCACCAGCATTCCTAGTTTCCTTCTATTCCACTCTGTTTTTATTTGTTTTGCTTTCTAAGATCCTCTTCTGCCCTCAATCACCCCCTCCAAACTCTGCTGGTATTTTCCTTTGTTCAAGTCTTCCACTTCTCAGTATGTAAGTCTAGAAACTTCTACTTTCAGTTATGGTGGAGTATCGTGAGGAAGAACAATACATTGGTAAGACTACTAGAAAAATTGGCTAAAATAGAAAAAAAAAATTTATAGCCATAGGAATGCTGCCAAGTTAAGTAGGCGTTACCATTCAAGATCATACAATGAACAAGGCTCAGAGAAGTGAGGATTACATTTGGTATTTTTTGAGTCGAGGAATTTTTAATTTTGTAAGCTCTGTGAAATAAGAAGCTTAGAAGCCAAACAGAAAACTGCTGTAAATCAACATGGCTTCCTGGCAGGGGTGAGAGGATAAACATTGGAGTTCAGGAGTGGTCAAGACTGAGAGGTCCTGGTAATCATCTCAGGATTTCAACTGAAACATTGGAAGTCTATACTCTAAGATATAGTGATAACTAGATTTAGAACAAAACCCAAACCCATTGCCTTTGAGTCGATTCCACAGTGCTTCATAAATATTACATGTTGGCCTTGTGATGGAGTGCTGTTGGTGCAGATCTCCAAACCAGAACGTCAGCAGTTCGAATCTACCAGCTGTTCCTTGGAAATCCCATGGTGCAGCTCTACCCTGTCTTATAGAGTCACTATGAATTGGGATCCCCTCTGAGGCAATGGGTTTGGGTTTTGTGGTTTAATGTCAAATGAGCCCTCATACTGGCCAAAATCATACAATATTTTCTTAATTCTTTTATACTCTTCTATGTAAATATTTCAACTCTCCATACCTTCTCCTATATGTTCAGTTTTAGACGACGATCTTCCTATTTCACTGAGAAAATTGATACAATTAAAATATAACTACTCAACCTCCTTCCAGTGCAGTATGTGGTATATATGTAACTGTGTCCATAAGCTCTGCCTTCTCAGTTGTAAATATGAGTGAATTATTTTGGCCATCTCTAAGACCAACAACTCTCCTGGTTCACTGGATTTTCTTTCCTTCCATCTATGTTCCTTTCTTATTTGTTTTTCCTGCATCATATACTTCCCTTTTACCTTATCTTTTCCATTTGCATGCAAAAATGCTGTTGTTTCTCTGATCTTAAAAAAACAAAGAAACAAACAAACAAAACCAGTACCTCATCTGGCTACAACCTCAATTGCTCTCTTTTACAGTGAACATTCTTCAAATAGATGAGTATACTGTCTCTGAATTTCACATTCCCATTTTCTCTTAAACTCCTCTCTAATCACATAGTCAAATGGTCAGCTACAACTGATTTCCTGAATGCTACTGATGAGTTCCAAGATCCTCAACTCTGTGGAAAAATTGTTGTTATTGTTGTAAATGTATATATATATATATATATAAAACACAACATCTGAGTGGCAAATTTTCAATAGACTTTGTTTTTAGAGCAGTACCTAGGTTTCCAGAAAAATTGTACTCGAGGTCTCATAAACTCCCTCTCCCCTCTACACGTTTTCTCCTATTACTAACATCTTGTATTCCTGTGGCACATTTGTTACAACTGATGAATAGCTATCAATGCTTTGCTACTAACTAAGGTGCATAGCTTACGTGAGGGTTCATTCTCTGTGTTGTATAGGCCTATGGGTCTCGACACAGGTATAATGTCATGTGCCCACCATTATGGTATCATCCAGGGTAGTTCTGCTTCCCTAAGAATGCCTTATGCTCCACCTATTCCTCCCCTTCCCTCTCCCCACCCCTGGAAACCCAAGTGTTTACTGTCTCTATAGTCTTGCCTGTTCCAGAATTTCATATAGTTGGAATCATACAGTATGTACATGTTTAGACTGTCTTCTTTCACTTAACGATATGCATTTGAGGTACCTCTACGTCTGCTCATAATTTGATAGCTTATTTATTTTTATAGCTCAATAATGTTCCATTGAATGGATGTTGTTGTCGTTAGGTGCCGTCGAGTCAGTTCCGACTCATAGCGACCCTATGCACAACAGAACGAAACACCGCCTGGTCCTGCGCCATCCTTACAATTGTTGTTATGCTTGAGCCCATCGTTGCAGCCACCGTGTCAAACCACCTTGATGAGGCTCTTCCTCTTTTCTGCTGACCCTGTACTTTGCCAAGCGTGGGAAATTTCAGGGGAGATTTGGGAACTTAAAGAGAACCAAATTGTATTCCTAGAAGTGAACAATAAAGTATCAGATACCTAAAATTCATTGGATAAACTTAAGAGCAGATTGGACACAAGAGAAAAAAATGTTGAGGAGAATTCAAGACATGTCAGGGCACATCGTCCACGTTGAAGTATAGCTAGAGGGGAAAAAAAAAATTAAATGAACAGAGCCTCCAGGAACAATAGGAAATAGTTAAATATACATGTGATCTGAGTCCCAGAAAGAAACAAAAAAGAGAGTAAGGCAGAAACGTTACCTGAAGAATACTGGCAGAAGTAGACATAGCGAAAAGTTCAATATGGATATAGTAATTTCTCATAAACACCTCGCTGAGATGTAGAATATCACGGGTTTGCTCCGTCACTCTCTTTTATAGGTCAATCCTCTTCTAGAACATCTAATCTTAGTTATACCACCACGTCTATTTGCTCATTCCTTGCTATTTGGATATCCTCCAGTTTTTTACTCTAATAAATGATACTGAAGTGAACATTCTGTGTTTATTTCTTTATGCAGTTATGCTGGTGTTTCTCGAAGGTATTTTCCTAGAACTGGAACTGCCCTACTATAGGCTATGTTCATTACAGTTTTAAACAGACGTTGTAAAATGGCTGTTCAAACTGTTTTGTAAATTTATACTCCTACATTCTGTTTATGAGTTTTTTTTCTCCATATTCTTGCCAACTCTTATATGATCAGACTTGTTAATTTTTGCCAAACAAGTAGCTGTGAAATTATCTGTTTGATGCCTATTTTCCTAATTAACGGTGGTGTTATTTTTTTTCATAAATTCATTAATTATTTGATTTCTTCTATAGAATTTGTCTTCTTAGTCTGTCCCCATTTTTTCTCTTATAGGCCTCTTTTTTTTTGATAATAGGTGATCTTTTTGTATTCTCTGATACATATATTGCAAATATTTTTTCAAACTAAAATTGAGGTATAATTTCTTTATGGTGTGTTTTATAATAAAATTTGTATTTTCTATTTAGATAAACATAGTGTTCACAAATGATGAATATTTTCTCCCTTTCTCCTACTTATTATTTTTCTTCATTTTATTAGCATATGAGGCATCCTTATATTGTTACTCTTGACGTAAATGCAAATACAGTAATTTTCCGCTCATAAAGAGTTAATAGGGGGTTTTGGTAGATACTTTTTTAAGTCAAATTTGGGAAGTTCTGTTCAATTATTAGTTTCCTAATACTGGTTCAATTATATCAACTGTGGTCTTTATTTTTGGCCCTTTCAATTTGCTAAGGTGATGAGTTAAATGATAGATTATTCAGTTCTTGAACACTCTTTGTATCCCTGAGATAAATGTTATGTATTTAAGAAGTACTTATGATCCTTTGTACACAGCTAGGTGTGATTTACCAATATTTTATTTAAGATGTTTAGCATCTATGTTCACACATAAAGCTGAGCTATAAATATTGTTTTTTTCTGCCCTTTTAAATCAAAACTATCACAATTTTCAATAAAAATGCAATTAAATTCGGCAACATCTTATTTTGTTACCACTTTCTGTGCTCATCATTGTTGGTGGAATGATACTCCTTTGCTCTAGGTCAAATTCCCTTTATGGTTGAAACAGTCTTTGGTGTTTTTGCTTTGTTTGATTTTGCAAAGATTTGTGAGGAATTGAAGCTCTTAGTCCTTTTTATATGAAAATGTTTTTTATTTTATTCTTACAGTTAATTATAGTATAATTAACTCCAGTCTACATATTATTCACCTTTAGCATTTCTCAGCTCTTGGCCAATCTTGTTTCCTCTGGTCCTCTCTCCATCCACCATAGATTCTTTTATCTAGCGTGTATCGATATCCAAGAGCTACTCTTATTTCTATCACCATATAACTTACTCATTGTGTATTTATTTTTTCTCAAACTGTCAAATAATAGTCCAATGAACATCCTTATATATATTTTCTTAAGCAATTGTGGTAGCGTTTCTCTAAGATATATTTCTGCACTTATCTCCAAATGTTCCCACATGTGTTTCTAAAAGACATAGCAACAATTTTTAAACATACTAACGATACATGATCGAACAAAATTAATAAACGATAATCTCTTAATGACATGACATATCCAGTCTTCACATTTTTATAATTGTCCCAGTGTATTTATAATATATGTATTTTTTAACACTGTGTGTACTTGAAATGGAATTCAAGCAAGTTCCATGCATGATGGTTGGCTAAGGTATCTCCTAAGATCCTATGAATATAAATGTTTCTGCTCCATCTTTCTTTCCCCCTTGCAATTTTTTGTCAAAGGAACTGGTTTATTTGTTCACTAGAAGTCCAATAGTCTGGATTTGGTGATGGCATTTCTGAGATTTAATTTTAAAAAATATTTTAATCTGTTCCCTTTATTTCCTGGAAATTAGTAGTCAGATCAAGATACCTGACCAAATTCACATTTGATGTTTTCAACAAGACAATTTCATTGGTGAAATTACGTACTACCCTTAAGAGGTACACAGTGATTAGTTATCTCTCATGTGTGTGCGTGCGTGCGTGTGTGTGTGTGTGTGTGTGAGTGTTACCAGGCACTGATAATCATTATCTCCAAAACCACAAAACCCTCTGCCATGGAGTTGACTTCAACTCTTAGCAACCCTACAGGGCAAGCTAGAACTGCCCCTAGGGTTTCCGAGGCTGTAAATCTGTATGGGAGCAGACTGCCACGCCTCTCTTCCCCAAGGCGGTTGAGCAAGTTTGAACCTCCGACCTTCTGGTTAGCACCCGAGCACTTAAGCACTGTGCCACCAGGGCTCCTAATCACCAGCTAGACCCACCAATTCATTATGGTAGCAGATTTGTAATATTTTTATATTACTACTACTTTATTATTTATTAGCTGAAATATTTCTGTAAAGAGAATTTTCCCCTTATCAACTATTTGGTTACCCTGAGGTACGGTTATACAAAAGGCAGAATAAATGCTTTATTCTTCCCCTTTCTTTACAGTTTTCAAATTTTTGAGTTGTTAATATCTCCAAGTGAAAGCTGATGTCTTTTATGTGTTGTGGAGAATCATTAATAATTCATGGAATTTTACATAATAGACATGTTTTCAATACCTTAAAATTATTATCATTATTGATGCTAAAGTTATCCCATATTTTTCCAGTAGAAACTTATTTATGTTTTTTATGAATACTTTTAAAGAAATGTTTATTAAGTACAAAAGTTGTAAAGAAAATTGTACATAAGTTTACAGCTCATTGAATTTTTATAACCTAAACATGCTCTTGATTCAGCAACAGTATCCTCAAACAGAACTTTACAACATCCCAGAAACCTTTCTTTTGTTGGCAATTCAACTTTTTATGGGCATACAACTTATTGACAGCAATTACAATAATCGTCTGTGCAAGCCTATATTTAATCAATGTGTTTTTTCCATCACTGTTAACCACCTCTTTCCCCCTCCCTCCCACTCCTTATAACCACTCATAAACCTTGGTCTCTGTACATTTGCCTTTTCTTGTCTTTTTGTATAAGCGAGGTCGTACAGTCCTTTTGTGATTGGCTTATTTCGCTCCTCGTAATGTCTTTAAGTTTCATTCATACTGTAGCATGTAGCAAGACTTCATTTCTCCTACTGGCTGAGTATTATTACGTTGTATGTATGTAGCACATTTTGTTTATTCATTCATCTGTTGATGGGCATTTAGGTTGTTTCCACCTTTTGGCTATCGTGAATAGTGCTGCAATGAACATTGGTGTAAAAGTCTACTTTTGAGTCTCTGCTTTCAAGTCTTTTAGGTACATAGCTAGGAGTGGAATTGCTGGGTCCTGTGATAGCTCTATTTCTAGTTATTTGAGAAACTGCCACATTGGTCTCCACAAGGACTGTACTGCTTTGCATTCCTACCACCAATGGGTAAGAGTTGCAATTTCCTCACATCCTCACCAATATTCCTTATTTTACGTGTTTTTTTTTTCTCTTTTTAATCTAAGCTGTCCTAGAAAAAAAAAAAATTTTTTTTTTTTTTAGTCCTAGTGGGAGTGAAATGGTGTCTCATTGTGGTTTTGATTTTCATCTCTCTGATGGCTAACAATGCTGAGCACCTTTTCATGTGTCTGCTGGCCATTTGAATGTCCTCTTTGGTGAAACGTCTATTCAAGAAACAAACAAAAATCAGTTGGGCTTCTATACACCAGCAATGAGAAATCTGAAAGAGAAATTAGGGAAACAGTTCCACTTGCAATAGCATCTATGAGAATAGAATACTTAGGAATAATCTAACCAGGGACGTGAAGGACTTATGCAATGAGAACTGTGAAACGCTGCTGAAAGAGATTAAAGAAAAATAAATGGAAAGATGTACCATGTTGATGGATTGGAAGACTTAATATTGTTAAGATGTCAATACTACCCAAAGCGATCTATAAATTCAATGCAATCCCGATCAAAATTCAAGCAGTGTTATTTACAGAAATTGAAAAACCAGTCCTCAACTTTGTATGGAATAGCATGATGCCCCAAGTAGGTAAAGAGATGTTGAAAGAGAAAAACAAAGTAGGAGAACTCACCCTTCTTGATTTTAAAACATACTATATAGCTGCTGCAGTAACCAAAACCTCCTGGTTCTGGTGTAACAGTAGACACGTAGACCAACGGAATACAATTGAGAATCCAGGAATAAACGCAAACGCCTACGGTCAACTGGTTTTTGACAAAGGTGCTAAGCCCATTTGATGGGGAAAGAATCTCTTCAATAAATGGTGTTGAGGAAATTGAATTTCCACATGCAGAAAGATGAAACAGGATCTATGTGCGTCCACCTTACAAAAAAACACAATCAAAATGGATTAAAGACCTAAATGTGCAAACCAAAACCATAAAATTCTTAGAAGAAAATGCAGGCGCATTGCTGTCAGGCCTAGCTTTTAACAATGGACTATCTAACATAATAACAAAAGCACAAACCGCGAAAGACAAAATAAATAAATGGGACCTCATAAAAATTAAAAACTTACATTCATCACCAAAAAAGTATAAAGACCAGCTACCGACTGGGAGAATATCTTTGGAAACCGTATATCTGACAGGAATCTAATAACCAGTATATATAGAAAACTTCAACAACTTAACAACAAAAAGACAACTCAATCATAAAATACACAAAGGACTTGAATACGTTTTACTCTTAATGGGAATTTGTGTAGTTTTTTTTTTTGTTGTTGTTATAATTAATAGCACTACTATGAATATTCTAGTACATGACCTCATTAATTTTGAAACAAGAGTAATAGTCATTGATAGATGTCTTATTTTTTGTATAATAAGATGTTCTGAGTTCATATTGTGTATTTCTTTTCCCAGAATATAATCAACCATTTCTCCAAGGAGCAGTGGTCTTTTCAGTGGGAAATGGTATTCAGAGACTACAGTATTTTTATATTTTTATTTTTCTGGCTAAAATTTATAAACAACTGCACCCAGTTAAGCCATTTACAAGAATTAGTAAATAGCAAAATAAAGCATTTCAGTGTGCTTTTCTTTACTTTTAAGTAGATAGAGGTGGCTGTGAGCACTTGAATAACAAGCATATTTGCAATAAGGGGAAGAAGAAAATAAGCAATGGTCTAGATGCTTTAGAAGAGCTAGAATTTCTGACTTTAAAGACAAACATAATATTGTAAAAATACTATCTGTTGTGGAGGCACAAACAAATGATTTTACTAATAAAAAGTTAAATTTAGTCCTTATCTTACAACTTATACCATTAATTCTATTTTTATCAAAGATTTAAATGTAAAAAAATGAAATTACAAAAGCATGATAAGAAAGCATAGAAACTTTTTATAATATCAGAACGAGGAATGCTTATAAACATGACTAAAAATACAGTGAGAAAATAAAAAATTAATGATTTGATTAATATTTTAAATGCTGCAGAGTTAAAAGAAATTGGACAAACCAGGAAATATATCGTTATAAAAAAGCACTAATTTTTTTAATGTTTAAAAATATTTTACAGTTCAGTAATACAAAGACCAATCATCCAACTGAAAACAAATGAAAGATATGTTGAATCAATTCATAAGAAATACAGACACCTTGGAGAATGCTTAGCTTCACTAAAAAATAAGAAAGACAAATACTGAAATCATAAATTATGATTCTTGCCTTTTAGAGTGGTAATGGTTAGATGAAATAGAATATGGGCAAACGCGCTCTCTCTCTCATGCACCCCTGATGGACTTGTAAGTTGGCTTAGCCTTTATGAAAGGCAGTTGAGAAGTCTGTACTAAGTATAAAATGCTCATACTCTTTTGACCCGATCATTCAATCCCTTGATGTTTATTATATAGATGTAATCACACAGGTACAAAGAATATACACAGATGTATTATAAGAGCAGAGGAATGGTAATGCCTCGTACATACTATGGTAGAACCTTGCTTAAATAAACAACGTTGTATCCATAAAATTGAATCGAATATCGCCTTTAAAAATAATCAGCCACACTGTACTAATAAGGAACGATCTTCAAGCTATATTAACTAAGTAAAAAAATAAAACAATGTTTTGAAGCTTGCTTATAGTAGGTTTCTAATTGTGCAAAAGAAAAACAGAATAGTGTATTAATAATATTATATACAATATATTGCATACAGAACATGCTATAGAAAATAGTGTGTTTATAACATAATATATAGCATATAATATATAATATGTAGAATATAATGAATACTAGATATATACATTTTCTTGACTACGTACAAGCAAACATATATGCACATTTTATATTATTTGTTACATATGCACAGAATATTTCTGGAATAATCTAGAAAATACAGAAAAAACAGCTTAACTGCAGCAAGGGTGGTAGATTTCTGAGTGAACGGTATGGGGTTGAATAGTTTTATTTTCATCTTTAAAAATTTCAGTTTTGTACCAATTAAACATATTTAAATATATTTTAATGTAACCAGGTTTTGAATATTACTTCATAGTTGGATTCTTTTTCGGAAGAGCTAGGGTCGCCCCTTTCATCATATTTAAAAAAAAAAAAAAAAAATTTTTTTTTTTTTTTTTATGTCCCACATTCCAGATACAAAGTAATCAGAGCAAGGACTTGTCTGAAACAGCTGGAATTGCTGTCCTCACAGTGTGATCATAATGGTTAACTTGCCCAGATGTGCAGCTATCATGGGGCAGAACGAGGAAGTACACATTGGCAGCCAGGTACCTGGGTTCACATTTTAAATACTCTACTACACGCACTCAAAGCTAAAAGACAAACTTCTGGTTGATGCATCAGTCAATTTTATGGTGCAGTGGTTAAGAGCTCAGCTGCCAAACAAAAGGTCACTAGTTCAAATCCACCAGGCACTCCTTGGAAACCCTAAGGGGCAGTTCTACTCTGTCCTATATGGTCACTATGAGTCAGAATCGACTCAACAGCAACTTTACTTTTTAGACAGTTATTGTGTTGGCAATGGTCAGAAACACTGGGCTCTGCCCGAGAAGACTCTGTGACTTTCTGTGGCTTGATTTCTCTCTCCTTCTTTTTGAAGCAGTTATTTTTCTTCTTCGAGGCACCTCTTTCCTAAAAGCAGAACACAGATTGTGGGGTGCACTACGTCCAGGACAGAGTACCATGACAGTTCTGGAAAATTCAGAATTGAATGCAGAATGAAATTCCTGTTATAGTAGCTGGGCCACACCAATTGCCTCCAAAAAGTTTATGGTATGAACAAATGAGTAAATGAAATTAGTATTTCCCACATTTGCTTCATCAGACTCAGCTTTCTATGATTCCTTGGTAAAGTTAACGGTAAATGTCCCTCAGAGTTTAATTCCCAGGCCAAATAGCCTGAAGGTTTTACGGGCCAACCAGATGCCAAAGGGGGAGAACCACGAAGGATGCAGGTAGGAGGAGATCTTTAAACACAGTTGCAGAAAAGCTGGGTGACCGGAGGAGAGAAAAACCCAGGTTTTAGGAGCAGATGAGACCAGAGCACGGGCAAAGACTGAAGTTGAGGGAAGGTCCAGGTAAAGAAAATGTCAGTTCCAGAGGTCAAGAAACAGATGGGTTTTTCCCAAGGGGTTTGGGCAGCAAGGTCCCCTGTTCCAGGATGCTGCCAGGGTCAGACATTACTCAGAAGTGGAGCAGTGCATGCCTGTCTATCAGAGTTGGGTAGATTACTCTGCATCAGGTAATACAACAAGCCCTGACCAGTCTTAGGAGTGATGAGAGGTGTTTCCACCCATCGGTTACTGTCTTGAAAGAAGGTGATTAAGACAGTTGATTTATTAAAAATAAATTTGTGTTACTTGAAATGTCATGAGCACCCTTTGTAAAGGTATTTATAATAGAAGACTCAATGAAATAGAATTTCTTTGCAGATGCAATCAACTGTGAATATTTATCATTGAATAATTAAAATATATAAATCATGTTAGTATTGCCTAGATATAAAAAAAGAAAACGAAGTGCTTACTGTTTTGCTACAAAATAACAAATTACATAATTATGCTAAATTGAAGAAAACGCTATTATCTGCTTTTAAATTTGATGCTGTAATGGATTACACATGGAATATCCAGTCTCTTGTATACAAGATAACAGACGTCTCTAATTTTGAAATTTGCTACTAGTGTTAAAATACTATCACTGAAGGTGGCAAAATATGCATTTATGAAAAAAGATATAAGAAAAAATATGTTAAGTTAAACATGTGCAATATGCAAAATGGGTGCAATAGTTTGTATTTTCAGGCATAAGGGAAGAAAATTAAATATACAGCTTGTATAGTAAATAGACAATGTTCCGCAGCTATTCAGACAAAGTAAAGTATTATAATGACATGTGCAAAGAGCTAGAGATGGAAAACCAAAAGGGAAGAACACGCTCGGCATTTCTCAAGCTGAAAGAACCGAAGAAAAAATTCAAACCTTGAGTTGCAATAGTGAAGGATTCCATGGGGAAAATATTAAACGATGCAGGAAGGATCAAAAGAAGACAGAAGGAAAACACAGAGTCATTATACCAAAAAGAATTAGTTGATATTCAACCATTTCAAGAGGTGGCATATGATCAGGAACCGATGGTACTGAAGGAAGAAGTCCAAGCTGCTCTGAAGGCATTGGTGAAAAACAAGGCTCCAGGAATTGATGGAATATCAATTGAAATGTTTCAACAAACAGATGCAACGCTGGAGGTGCTCACTCGTCTATGCCAAGAAATATGGAAGACAGCTTCCTGGCCAACTGCCTGGAAGAGATCCATATTTATGCCTGTTCCCAAGAAAGGTGATCCAACCGAATGTGGAAATTATAGAACAATATCATTAATATCACACACAAGCAAAATTTTGCTGAAGATCATTGAAAAACGGCTGCAGCAGTATGTCAACAGGGAACTGCCAGAAATTCAGGCCAGTTTCAGAAGAGGACGTGGAACCAGGGATATCATTGCTGATGTCAGGTGGATCATGGCTGAAAGCAGAGAATACCAGAAGGATGTTTACCTATGTTTTATTGAATATGCAAAGGCATTCGACTGTGTGGATCATAACAAACTATGGGTAACACTGCGAAGAATGGGACTTCCAGAGGACTTATTGTGCTCATGAGGAACCTTTACATAGATCAAGAGGCAGTTGTTCAGACAGAACAAGGGGTTACTGATTGGTTTAAAGCCAGGAAAGGTGTGCGTCAGGGTTGTATTCTTTCACCATACCTATTTAATTTGTATGCTGAACAAATAATCCGAGAAGCTAGACTATATGAAGAAGAACGGGGCATCAGGATTGGAGGAAGACTCATTAACAACCTGCGTTATGCAGAGGACACAACCTTGCTTGCTGAAAGTGAAGAGGACTTGAAGCACTTACTAATGAAGATCAAAGACCACAGCCTTCAGTATGGATTACACCTCAACATAAAGATAACAAAAATCCTCACAACTGGACCAAGGAGCAACATCGTGATAAAGGGAGAAAAGATTGAAGTTGTCAAGGATTTCATTTTACTTGGATCCACAATCAAGAGCCATGGAAGCAGCAGTCAAGAAATCAAAAGGGTCATTGCATTGGGCAAATCTGCTGCAAAGGACCTCTTTAAAGTGTTGAAGAGCAAAGATGTCACCCTGAAGACCAAGGTGTGCCTGACCCAAGCCATGGTATTTTCAATCGCATCATATGCATGGAAACCCTGGTGGCGTAGTGGTTAAGTGGTATGGCTGCTAACCAAAGGGTCGGCAGTTCAAATCTGCCAGGCGCTCTTTGGAAATTCTATGGGGCAGTTCTACCCTGTCCTATAGGGTCGCTATGAGTTGGAATCGACTAGATGGTACTGGATTGGTTGTTTTTTGTTGTGTATCATATGCATGTGAAAGCTGGACAATGAATAAGGAAGACCGAAGAAGAGTTGACACTTTTGAGTTGTGGTGTTGGCGAAGAATATGGAATATACCATGGACTGCCAAAAGAACAAACAAATCTGTCTTGGAAGAAGTGCTGCCAGAAGGCTCCTTAGAGGCAAGGATGGCGAGACTGTGTCTTACATACTTTGGACATGTTGTCAGGAAGGATCAGTCCCTGGAGAAGGACATCGTGCTTGGCAGAGTACAGGGTCAGCAGAAAAGAGGAAGACCCTCAACAAGGTGGATTGACACAGTGGCTGCAACAATGAGCTGAAGCATAACAATGACTGTAAGGACGGCGCAGGATCAGGCAGTGTTTCGTTCTGTTGTGCATAGGGTCGCTATGAGTTGGAACAGACTGGACTGCACCTAACAACAACAACATAGTAAATAGACTTGCAACATTGTATAATATCCAAGAATATAGGAGCTACAAGATTTTCTAACCATTCAATTAATAGGCCAGAAAATTAAGAATCGGCAAACTGGAGAAGTCTTTTCAACAAAAATAAGATTGGGACTCAGACTCCTGAGTCCCAGAAAGAGCTGTTTCTACTCCATGGCTACTTCACTAGCAGGGCTGATTGGGTTCCGATCCTTGGCGGAAGCTTTGATTAACAGCATGACAGCCTAAAAGGTTTCCTCTCTTTCTACATTTACTTCGCGAGTCACTAAAAGTCAAATCACAAAGCATTTGTGAATAAAATTCCAACTTTTTTTCAGAGATGAATGACTTCTAGATGCCTGGGCTTTTTCAGGATCATCACCTTTCTGTCCTTGTTCTCTCTCTCTTTTCTAATTTTAATTTTTTTAAATGTTTTTCATCCTTTCCCTCTCCCCCAATCTGTGCTTAAATATGTATATTTTCCGTTGTACCTATAATCTAGTTTACTAATCCTATTTTGTGCCATGTCTAATCCCTTCTTTAACCCTTATACTGAATTCTTGTTTTCAGTTGTTTTACTTTTCATTTATAGAATTTCCATTTGTTTCATTAACAAAATGTTCAAATTCTGTTTGACCCTCTGCTTCATCACCAATTTTCATTTCAATTGAAGAGTATTAGTATTAATTTCAGTATTAATTGCCTTCAGTTTGTAAAATCTCTGATAATTCTAATATCCGGCTCGCCTTTGGATCTGATTTTATTTTTTTTCATTTTTAATGCACTTGGTCCTCTCTCCTGATTTTTCACCGAATGTTATGCACGATAATTTAAAGAGAATTCAGTCTGGGGCTGAAACTAATTCCCTACGGGGAGGATTTATTTTTTATTTCCAGCATGCAGTTAGAGTCTAGGCAGGTCATCTTATATTTAATCAGATTTATGCTTGTTTGAAGCTGGGTTTCAGTTTTTGTGAGATTTTCCTATGTACTCTTACCCAAATAGTGGCTCCATTCTGAGATTCTGTCTGAAAGCCTGAAGTGTTTATACAGGTACCTCTGCCTTGGCGGGGCCTGAACTCTCATTTATATATCCTCACACCTGGGGGCCAGCCTGAAATGCTCTGCCTTGCTTCCCAGCTTCTTAACCTCTGCTTTCTACCATTCCTCAGCCTGTGGACTCTGAGCCACTTACAAACTGACAAAGGCCTCAAGGGGCACACCTGCATAGGATCCCAGACTCTTCCCGAACCGTTTTCCTTCTCTCAGAATCCTGGCCCTTAGGTGCTGGCTACTTTGGTGACCCTGAGCTTCAAGTTTTCTCTTACAGCCTTCTAAGTCGACTGAGAGCTCAGCATAGATACGTACTGGGCTGTCACTCTTATGTCCATGATCAGCTTCTTAGACTGGCCAATCCTAACCAAAGAAGTAAACGCTTCCAGATGCATGTCCATCTGCTTCCCACCCTCCAGAACCCTGGCCTTGTCTTGGGAGCTCTTGGAGGGCTCCAAGCAGATGTCTTCTTCTTCTTTTTCTTATAGTGTTAGTTGACATCGAGTCAGTTCTGACTCATGGCGACCCCATGTGTGCAGAGTACAACTGCTCCATAAGGTTTTCAAGGCTACAGCTTTTCAGAAGCAGATCACTAGGCCAGTCTTCCGAGGCACCTCTGGGTGAGTGGAACCGCCAGCCTCTCTCTGGTGGTGGAGTGCTTAACTGTTTGTGCGACCCAGGGACTCCATTTTTTCTTTTTCTTTTTGTTCAACTTTTCTGGTTCTTATGTCACTGTTGCTTAGCAACAAATTGCAAAATGGTTCTATCTGGCCTAGAAATCAGGTTGAATAGCTTTTTCTGTTTTTCTTCATTTTTGGAATACTTGTATTAAGCATTAACTGCTAGCTTAAAAGTTTAATTGAATGTACCTCTAAAACCACTGATCTTATTTTTGGGGGGGGGCGTTGTGCATGGAGGAGCAGCCCTGGTGGACAGTGGTTAAAGCGCTCCACTAACCAAAAGGTCGGCAGTTCCAAGCCACCGGCCACTCGGGGGAGGAAGATGTGGCATTTTCCTTCTGGAAGGATTGTTGTTCTTGTTGTTAGGTGCCATCAAGTCGGTTCCGACTCATAGCGACCCTATGCACAACAGAACGAAACACTGCCCGGTCCTGCGCCATCCTTACAATCATTGTTGTGCTTGAGCTCATTGTTGCAGCCACTGTGTCAGTCCACCTCGTTGAGGGTCTTCCTCTTCTCCACTGACCCTGTACTCTGCCAAGCATGATGTCCTTCTCCAGGGACTGATCCTTCCTGACAACATGTCCAAAGTATGTAAGACACAGTCTCGCCATCCTTGCTTCCAAGGAACATTCTGGTTGTACTTCTTCTAAGATAGGTTTGTTCGTTCTTTCTACAGTCCATGGTATATTCAATATTCTTCGCCAACACCACAATTCAAAGGCGTCAACTCTTCTTCGGTCTTCCTTATTCATTGTCCAGCTTTCACATGCATATGATGCGATTGAAAATACCATGGCTTGGGTCAGGCGCACGTTAGTGTTCAGGGTGACATCTTTGCTCTTCAACACTTTCGGAAACCCTGTGGGGCATTTCTGCCCCATTCTGTAGCATTGCTGAGTTGGAATTGACTCAATAGCAGTGGGTTTGGTTTGGTTTGGTTTGGTGCATGGAGAAATGATAATATTTTAAGTTATTTGATAGCTTTTAGTTTATTTAAGTTTTCAAATTCTCCTCGTACTATTTTTGGCATTTTATGTGCATTTATACAATTAGTTATTTTAATCTAATTTTCAAATGAACAAGGAACTATTTGTGTGAAGTATTATTTTATTATTTGTAATTTCTATCTTTCTTCCTCTGCCTGTCTGCTTATCAGTCTTATCAGAGGTCTGTCCATACAGCTTTTCAAAGAACAATATTTTTCTTGGGTTAATTTTCTTCTGTGCTGATTTGTTCTTTGGTTTATTGATTAACAAAAATATCACTATTATTACATTCTATCTGGAATTAGTTTTTTTTTTTTTTTGAAAAATGTTAGGTTTGATCTGTACTGTCAAAATTCTAGAGGAGGATGTTTATCTCACTTATTTTCAATTTTTTTATTATCTGATGAAAGTATTTACAGACATTCTTTTTCAATGCTGATTTAGAACACTTCCCCAGATTTTAGCAAATAGTGTTTTTATTGTGACTTATTTCTAAAAAGTTAATATTTTGCCTTATGCATTCCCCCAAGCTTAGACATACTTCCTACTGTTATTAATTTCTAGTTTTATTACATTACAGTCAGAAAAATGTAGATTTAGTTTCCCCAGGGAAGCCGACTCTAAGATGGAGATTAGCATGTAGGACATTCGTTAGGGAGCTAGTGCTCATGGGACCAACACTTCGGAATGAATGGAGGTGAGGAAGTGGAATGGGCAGAGAGAGAAGATCTTTGCTGACTCAGCAGGGAGCTCTGCCGGGGTCCTGAACCAGGGTAAACTTTTATAATTTAGTCAATGTTTGGATGAAGACTGTCCCTGGAAGAAGAAGATAGGTGACCTTGCATGAGGCATTTTATTCAATCAAGTTAGTCCCAAGAGTTAATAGCTAAGTGTTGTTTTACTTTCTGGCATAAACTTGGTTGCTTTTAGTGAATCTTTTATATGTGCTTGAATGTTATTATTTTCTTTTGGTTGGGTACTTTAAATATAGTCACCCTAGCTACTTAATTATGTTTAGATTTTCTGTACCTTCACGTATTTTTTTTTTTTTTTGCATTGGAGTGCTGAATAAAAGTGACATTTGTCTTACTCTTCATATATTAATTTAGTAGCATGATGATTAATTTAATAAAATATCTTCATCTATTTTATTGTTCATACTCAAATCATTCAACTTATTTTATTTTTATACCTAAGAAAAATAAGTTACGAAAAGGGCAATGCTATCTTTTCATCTCATTCAGTCATATAATTTTATTCATTTTGTGAAGGTCATTTTAATGAAGATTAAAGAGTAAATAAAAAAATGTAAATTAGAAAAATTTATAAATGAGGAAGAACTCTAGACATTTTCTTTACCATTTTTGTTTCATAGATTAAAAACGAGTTTATATATCTTGTAATTCTTATTTGTCATTCTTATAAACCCAAACACATACACACAGACATACACACCATATTAGTTTTAAATTATAGTTCACATCAGCTACGGAAGCTTTTTGCTTTCTTCAATCATAACTAGTCATTTCCCATGTTATAGATATATAATTTTGGTGTTTCCCCTGATTGCACTCCCCTCTTTTGAGTCTCATTCATGTAAAACACTTCTCAGATTATATCTTGGAAGAGATAAAGAAAGGCTAAAAGGGGGAAAGAGTGTCTGCTGCTATGTTAATTTTAATTAACCCCATACTGACTTACCACTAAAAGACAAAGGTCATCGTTTCTTCTATTTCAGGGAAAAAATTATTTTCGTATTTCAGAGACATAGACTCAAGCTGTGGGTATATGCTTACTCTCAGTGTGAAAATAGGAAAGTTATGTAAGTTTTCTCAATTGATGTTTTTCTTACCTGTAAAACTTACATGAAATATAAATCAATATATGATTCAAAGATTAAATAAGGACATGCATGTAAAGTACCAGGTATGGCAATTTTATTAACACTGAATGCTCACTATAGTATAGGCATGATCTCTTTTACTCTTCACAGCAAACCTATAAAGTGCCATTATACTCTCATAATACTGATTAAAAACAAAAAACAGAAACTGGGCCTAGAGCAGTGAAAACTTTTCTGAGTTTACTTAAGCTGGTTGATCCTGGATCTAGATTTAAAGTCGAAGCCTGTATAAATTCAGAACCTATACACTTTTACTATTATTTACATGTATTAACTGTACCTTTTGGGGGGGTGTATAGTCTAGGAGGAAACCCTGGTAACTAGAGGTTAAGAGCTACAGCTGCTAACCAAAAGGTTGATAGTTCGAATCCGACAGTTGCTCCTTGAAAATTCTATGGGTTAGTTCTACTTTGTCCTATAGAGTCGCTGTGATCGACTTGACAGCACTGGGTTTGGTTTTTTTGTAGTCTAGGAGTTTTACCACACGTATAAATACCTACAGCTAAGCACCATCAGGATGGACAAGAATTTCATCACTCTACAACACTCCCGTGTGTTACCCTTTGTAGTCAAGCCCTCCCCTTAACCCTGGCTACCTGCTGGCAGCCACTACTGTGTTCATGCTTACGGTTCTTTCTCCAGAATTTCATGTAAATGGAATCGTGCAGTATGTATCCTTTAGAGACTGGCTTCTTTCACTTAGTAATATACTTTTTTTTATTTTTTTAAATTGTGTTTCGATGAAGACTTACAAAGGAAACAAGTTTCTCATTAAACAATTAATACACACATTGTTTTCTAACATTGGTTGCCAACCCCACAGCATATCAACACTCTCACCTTCTTGGCCTTGGGTTCCCCATTACCACTTTTCTATCCCCTCGTGCCGTCTCGTCCTTGCCCCTGGGCTGGTGTGCCTATTTACTCTTGTTTTGTTTCATGGGCCTATCTAATCTTTGGCTGAAGGGTGAACCTCAGGAGTGACTTCAGTACTGAGCTATAAGTAATATATTTTTGAGATTCATTTGTGTTGTTACTTTTATCAATATTTAATTCCTTTTCCTTGTTGAGTGATATTTCCTTTTATGGATGTGCCACCTTTGTTTATCCATCCACCCAATGAAAGACATTTGGGATGCTTTGAGTTTTTGACAATTATGAAAAGAGCTGCTATAAATATTAGTGCACAAAGGTTTGTTTGAAAAGAAGTTCTCAGTTGTCTGGGAATGAAATTGCTCTGTCACATAGTTGATGTATATTTAGCTTTATAAAAATTGTCACAGTTTCCCAGAGTTGCTGTACCATTTTGTGTTAACGTCATCAATGCCTAAGCGTTCCAGTTGCTTCATATTTTCGCTACCAGTGTTTGGTTTTCTTACTTCTCATTGTGGTTTTAGATTGCAATTCCCTAACGGCAAATGATGTTGAACATATTTTCAAGTTTATATCCATGTAGTGTCTTTGGAGAAGTATTTGTTCAAGTCTTTTAGCCATTTATAAATGGAGTTGTTTGTTTTGTTACTATTGAGATTTTATAATTTTTTGTATATTCTGGTCCTTTGTTAGATATATCATTTGCAAATATGTTCTCCTAGCGTATGGCATATCTTTCATTTTCTTATCAGTGTCTTTCACTAAGCAATTTGTAAAATTTTGATGAAGTTCAATTTATTATTTTTTTCTTTTCTGGGTCATGCTTTTGGTACTGTATCTAAGAACTCTTTGAACCAGTAAAAAACTAGTTGCCAGTGAGTTGATTCTGACTCATGGTGACCCCATGTGTGTCACAGTAGAACTATGTTCCATAGGGTTTTCAATGGCTAATTTTTTGGAGGGAGATCACCCAGCCTTTCTTCTCAGGCACCCATAAACCACTTGTTGTCCAGTTGATTCCCACTCAGAGCAACCCTATCGGACAGAGTAGAACTGCCCATAGGGTTTCCAAAGAGTGGCTGGTATTCGAACTGCTGACTTTTTGGTTAGTAGTTGAAGGCTTAACCACTGCACCACCAGGGCTCCAAGGCACCCCTAGGTGGACTCAAACCTCCAACTTTTCGGTTAGCAACCAAATACATTAACCGTTTGCACCATTCGTGGACTTCAAGAACTCTTTACCTAACCTAATATTGTAAAGATTTTCTCCTATGTTACCTCCTAAAAGTTTAACAATGTTCCATTTTACATTTCGATTTGTGATCTAATATGTTGAAAGGCTGTCGTTATACTGCTGAATTTGTCAAAAATCAATTGCCATTTTTGTGTGGTCTGTTTTTGGACTTTCTCTTCTGTCTGTGTCTACGAAGCAACAGTAACACTCTGTTTGATTACTGTTGCTTTATTGTAAGTCTTGAAATTGGGTCGTGTGAGTTTTCCAGCTTTATTTATTTTTTAATATTTGCCTAACTGTTCTAGGTCTTTTGCCTTTCTATTTGGAATTTAGAATCAGTTTATTGATATTTATAAAATGTCTTGCTGGAATTTTGATTGGAATGACAGCGAACCTATGTATTTAAAAAAAAAATGTATTTAGTTAGGATGAATTGACATTTTAGTAATTTGGGTCTTCTAGTTCATGAACAAGTAATGTCTCTTCATTCATTTAGATATTTTTTCCTCTCATCAGCATTTTTTGGTTTTCAGTATACATACCCTGCACCTATGTATTTTCTTCTTCTTTTTGATCTGTTATAAATGGCACTTTTAATAAAATAAAGTTTCCCAGAATATAATCACCCATATACAACTGTATTTGTAGTATTATATACAACTACAATTGAGTTTTTATCTGAGTCTTATATCCTGTGATATTGCTAACATCATTTATTAGTTCCAGAAACTTTTTTGTAGATGTCTTTGCAGTTTTCTGTGTAGGTTATCATGTTCTCTATAAAGAGGGGCAGTTTTATTTCTTCCTTTCAGATCCTTATGCCATTTGTTTTTTCCTTTTCTTGTGTATTTCATAACAACGACTGTGCGGATGATGAAGGACCAGGCGTTGTTTCATTCTGTTGTACATGGGGTCGCTGTGAGTCAGAACCGACTCAATGGCACCTAACAACAACTATAATATGGTAGATTCTTATTTATTGAGTTATCTTGTTTATTCCTCTCAACACGCCCAGAAAGTAGATGTTATAGTATACTGTATGTGTCTTGCCAAAGATGCCATTAACAAGCAACAGAGAAAGTTTCCCAATCTTTATATGTGATTTTGCAGACATATTTTTTTTAATTAAAAACAGAATGAATTCACTCAGGTGATATCTATCCATATGCCCCTTGTGAAGGGTGTGGTGTTTGTCACTGCAGTCCATTAAAGATTAATTCGATGTACACATTTTCTTTCAAAGAGCTTTCTGCCTTGCAGAGCAGATAAAGCACACACAAGAAGAGAGCTCATGAAGAAGGAATTTATCTTATTAGTTGCCTGAAATCCTCAGCATCTGTTGTAATAAATGGTAGGATCTAAATTATCTGCTATAGAATTTGGGTCAACCACTAGAATATAAAGCAGAGAGAAGTTCAGCTTAAGAAGAAATTGTTCTGAAAGTTCCAAGAATGGATAGAAGGTAGGGTTGGCAGATTAAGCAAATAAAAATATTGAACATTCACTTAAATTTGAACCTGAGATAACAACGACAACAAAAACTGAACATAAGTATGCCTGGTGACTTAGTGGCTGAGTGCTACAGCAGTTTGAATCCACCAGCTGCTCCTTGGAAACTCTAGGGGGCAGTTCTATTCTGTCCTATTGGGTCGCTAAGTTGGAATCGACTCGATGGTGACTTTTTTTTTTAATGTCGAATGCAGTATTGAAGATGGATTTATGACACTCACACTAAAAAATGTGCTGTTTATTTGAAATTCAAACATAATTGGGGATCCTATGTTGTATGTGGCAATCCTAATAGCGGGATAACCATGAAGAACGACTCCAGGGGGCATCACTTCCATAATATGCTATATAATTATATTTCCTGTGATTGTGCAAAATGAGGGCATTGGTGGAGGGATATCATCTTCAGCTGTAGAGAAATAATTAAAATTTACTAAAAGCTTCACTGAGAAGAGGTGACAATAAAAGGAGGAATGGAGGGTGAAATAAAAAACTGTTTCCTTGGAGGAAGGAAAATATATTCTAAAGGAATGAAGGAAATGACTTACAAACAGGAGATTTTTAAAGACAAATTGGTCTGCTTCAAAATCTGATCTGGGGCTGGCCTGGCTTTCTCTTGCAAACTCTTTCAAACTCACTCGGAACTTGTATGCAGAAGTGTTGCTTCAACATCTTTTCGGTATTGACTAGATTGAACATCTGCTATTTTCAGTGTACTTCGTTTTTTTTTTTTTCCTACCAAATTTTAAGTTATTCAAACCCTTAGATAAGTTGATTGCGAGATGTAACCTTTCTAAAGTTCTAGCGTGGCTCTTTATTTGTACATCTAATAAGCACATGATACAACTTTTTCGATTTGAACTTCTGTAGGATACCCTGGTGGCGTAGTGGTTAAGTGCTACGGCTGCTAACCAAAGGGTCAGCAGCTCGAATCCACCAGGCGCTTCTTGGAAACTCTGTGGGGGCAGTTCTACCCTGTCCTATAGGGTTGCTATGAGTCGGAATCGACTTGACGGCACTAGGTTTGGTTTTTTGGTTGGTTTATCCCCCCATCAGAACCGAAATAGTATAACAACAAAAGGATAAAGAGCTATGACCTTCAAACGGCTCCACCTGACAGTATGCACTTCAGCCTAAGTGTGCTTTGTAGACTTACCGAGGGAATGCCACATAATGATGGGCGTTGCCCATCTTGCTTATTTAGAGAAGTACAAAGTCAATCCACAAAATTAATTGGATTTTTTATTACATTACTACCTGTGTAAAGTGAGGGTTGGTAAATTACGGTGGGCCCATTAGGACCTACCATCTCTTTTTGTGTCATGGCTTGAATTATGTTCCCCCAAAAGTAGGTATATTAACTTGGTTAGGCCATGATTCCCAGTATTCTGTGGTTGTCCTCCACTTTGTGATTGTAATTTTATGTTAAAGAGGGTTAGGGTGGGATTGTAACACCCTTACCAGTTCACATCCCTAATCCAATGTAAAGGGAGTTTCCCTGGGGGTGTGGCCTGCACCACCTTTTACCTCTCAAGAGATAAAAGGAAAGTGAAGCTAGCAGAGGGTTGAGGACCTCATACCACCAAGAAAGCAGTGCCTGGAGCAGAGCACATCCTTTGGACCTGAGGTTCCTGGGCTGAGATGCTCCCTGACCAAGGGAAGACTGATGCGTCACAAGGACCTTCTTCCAGGGCCGATAGAGAAAACCTTTCCTTGGAGCCGGCACCCTGAATTCAGACTTCTAGCCTACTGGACTGTGAGATAATAAATTTCTCTTTGTTAAAGCCATCCATTTGTGGTATTTCTGTTACAGCAGCACTAGATGGCTAAGACACATGGACTCTTTTCATTTTTAGGCAATTTCTCAGAATGTCTCCCTAAACTCCCACAAAAGTATTCCTTGATAATCTTGCCATATGGATCCTCCAGATATTTCTGTTTTATAAGGTGAACTACATTTAAGAACCAAATAAAGTCTCTGCTAAAGACATATAAAAACCAAACCCTGCCAGCGTTTAGTTGGTGAGAAAAGCGGCACTACGCGAAGGCTTGAAACAGAGGTATGGACACGCTGCAGATTTCAAGGGAGGAAGTGAAAAGGAAAGAAGTCAAGTCCTGGATAGCTTTGTCTGGGGGACATCTGTAAGCTTGGCCTTAAATTATGTACAGGAATTTAAGAACTTCAAATGAAAGATAAAGGGAAGAGAGAAGGTAGGAACGAAATTATAAATTCTTGAACATCCTGGTAATAGTCAATGAACAGGAAGTACTGAAGTGTCTGCTGCGAAGAGAATTGGAAATATTCTAGGGGAAGATATTTTACGAAAGTTATTTTCAAATCATGGGAGTCTTATTGGCTAGGTTATTAGTTCGATTTGCAATCTGCTGAGAATGGATTTTTTTTTTAAGTAAGGTATCTTTTTTTTTTTTTTTTTAATCTTTTCGTTACCGTTTAAGAAAGCCATAGCAGCGTTTTTCGTTAGCTGAGGGGACTGATGGCTGTGGTGGAGAGACCAATTATTAGCCAGAAGTAATGTTGATCTTAATGCCTTCTAAGTAGGAGCGAAAAGGAAGAGGCTGATTGAAGCATTTATTTGAATTCGGTGTAACGAGATTAGGAATTAGTTGACTACCAGGCTGAGCATTTTCTACAGCCTGAGAAGTTGTGAAAATGATGATGGTATTGTCTGGAATAGCATGACCAGGATTTATTTTTTGCTTGTTATTTTGTATCTCAGTTCTAGGAAGAAGTGTTGAGTTTAGGTTTCAATTATTTTAGTTGAAATGTCAGTAAAATTTGTACATGTAGGCGTGTCTAGCCAATTGTCATAAAGCCTTGAGTCTTAACCACAGGAGAAGTGTCAGGGTTAGAGATATAAACTGGTGACTCATCTTCAGTCAGGCTCTTTTCAATGAAACTTCTTCATTCCTCTGCTTCCCAGCCTTGCGTTTTTTATAAGATTTTCTTTCAGGTTGGCTTTGAACTCTCTCTGTAAGCCTTGATACTTCATCAAAATTTATTCCATCTGGGAAGGTCAGGGTTCTAAGTTATTGATTTATGAAATAAATTTCTCATCTGGCAGACCTGGTTTTCTGATTTTTTTTAATCTTGGTTTAGAATGTGGAATATGTTGACTTTCACTGCATGGTATAATGTAATTCATACCAACAAAGGCATTGCTTTCACTCACTGCCACGTAAAAATAAAATGAATAAATGACATAGAAGGACTTTGTGGGGGATGAAGAAAACGATCGAGAAGTAAGAAAGTTAGTAAACGAAGGCCCACGGGTTGAATTGCTAGGTTTGAGATGAGGCAGATTGTGTGGAACCCTATTTATTTTATTTATTTTTTAATTTTAGAGATGTGCACTGCTAATAATTTTATAATAGTAATAATGATTAATCAGAATATATTTTCTATGCTTGCTCAAGATGTTCACACGTTCCTGCTTCTTTTTTCTTGCGTTTTTCCTGGTAAATACCCCAGGGAACGGTGTGCAAGGATGCATAAAGCTTAGTCTTCTAACTACTTCTGGGCTTGAATAAGTAGATAGGTTTCTTTTCTCCAAGAAGTTTGGGTATGTAGAGAAGAGGAGAGCGTGGGTATTCTGGAACCTGCAGGGTGGGGAGAAAATGTGCACCTCCACTGGGAGAAGGGATGGCCTCCCAAAGGGAGGGATGAATCCGAACCAGAGCATTGACTCTGAAATCACATAGAAATGAATTTGAATATCAGACTGTGATTCTCTCAAGCTACTTAAAGTATATGCTGTATGTACTTCTTTGGACATAGATACAAATAAATTTATCTTGTAGGATTCCTGTGATAATTAATACTGTATCTGACATAGAGTAGGTACACAGGTTGTAGCTAAATTCTGATGCTAGAAAACCTACTTGATTGGTAGTTTAATAGAGGCCAAATGATAAAATAAATAGAAAACCCATTCAGATTTTCTTAGAATACTTAGAAGATACTGACTTCAGTCTACAGGAAATTATTTTAATGTTCTACTGAATTTTTTTCATTGTATTTATTACAGATGTGTTTAAGCAAATTTTAAATCCTTGGAAAATAATATAGATTAAGCTGTGAAATATTTATTTTGGAAGCACATCTAATGCTGATATATGGGAAATCTTGATGTTAGCCTTTACATTTCCTTGGATGTCTAGGTGTTGGTTCAGGTGATTAAAAGAAACAGTTATTATTGGTTGATATTCCTGAGATAGCATTTACCTATGCTTAATACAATATCGCCACGAAACAATTAGTCCAGTGTTTGTCAGTAAATGGATAATAAGCATGAATTTTATAATATTCATTGTCCATACTATTATTCAAAGAACGCTGGTGACTCAGTGGTAGGTGCTCAGCTGCTAACCAAAACGTCGGCAGTTCAAACCCACTAGCCACTCGACTGAAGAAAAGATCTGGTGATCTGCTCCCATAAAGATTACAGCCTAGGAAGCCCTATGGGGCAGTTCTGCTGTATCATGTGGGGTTTCTCTGAGTCGGAATCAACTCGATGGCAACTAACAAGAACAACAACACACTGTTATGCATCTATTTATTGTCTAGAGAGACATAGCTCTTTTGCACAAATCATATAGTGTACCCTGAAATTTTTGTAACATTTCCTGGAATAAGGAAAATGTACCATTTAAAAATTGCCCTATAGAAAAGCACTATAGCCTTTAATATCTATTATATCGTAGCTATAATAAGATCAGAAAATTTTTAATGCAATAGGTGTATTGTTCTTATTTTTCTTTTGAAATTCATATTGACAGTGAAATAGTGGCAAGAGAGTTTCTTCTTTCCCTTAAAGTTTAACAAGCATAGGAGCTATGGATTATAACCAAAGGGATAAAAGGAGAATTTCATCTTTTAAAAGAAAAAAGATCAAATTACTGCCTGGGGCAGCATTATAATGAGACAATTTCCAGGAAGCCGTTCATATTTCCAGTCTTACTTTCAAACCTCAGTAGGCCAACTCTGAAGCAACTCTCCAGCTGCTGAGTTGGAACGTTGGAAAGAGTTGTTCATACTGGATAAACAGAATTCAGGGAAAAGAATCTGATAGGAGTCCCATCTTCCCAATTTAATTAACATAGGCTTGTTTTTTATTAAACAGGAAGACTCGAGGCATGATACCTATTTTCTCAGTTTTTATCCCTATGTTTTTGGGGCATGGGGGTTGGTTGGGAGTTGCTTAATAGATGAATAGTAATGGCAAAATATAGTTTTGATAAGGAGCCTTTACTCACCCTGTTGCTCATAACAAATGTTCACATTGGGGCTGCTTTTGTCCTTCTAATAGAGCTTTAGTTTTTTTTTTTTTTTAATAATTTTTATTGTGCTTTAAGTGAAAGTTTACAAATCAAGTCAGTCTGTCACATATAAGCTTGTATACACCTTACTACATACTCCCATTTACTCTCCCCCTAATGAGTCAGCCCGCTCCCTTCTTCCAGTCTCTCCTTTCATGACCGTTTTGCCAGTTTCTAACCCTCTCTACCCTCCCATCTCCCCTCCAGACAGGAGATGCCAACACAGTCTCAAGTGTCCACCTGATACAAGTAGCTTACTCTTCATCAGCATCTCTCTCCAGCCCATTGTCCAGTCCCTTCCATGTCTGATGAGTAGTCTTCGGGAATGGTTCCTGTCCTGGGCCAACAGAAGGTTTGGGGACCATGACTGGCGGGATTCTTCTAGTCTCAGTCAGACTATTAAGTCTGGTCTTTTTATGAGAATTTGGGGTCTGCATTCCACTGATCTCCTGCTCCCTCAGGAATTCTCTGTTGTGTTCCCTGTCAGGGTAGAGCTTTAGATTTGATGGACAAAGAGTTTAACATCACTCGTATGGGTAAGAACACAGAGAAGAAAATGGAAATATTTGAGATCGCTCAGACAATGTCCAAACTAAGAATACTGAAGTCGCCATTTTGTTTTACACATAGATTACTGAGACAAACACTTGATTCAAAGGGGAGAGGACACACTTGGTTTTCAATATGGTGAAGATGTTTTGTTGTAGTAGAGAACAGTGGACCATCTATGGGAGGTTGAAAAACGTCCTCCAAAGATACCAGGTCCTAGTTCATGGCTCCTGCAAATATTAATCTATATGTTGAGAGACGTGATTACATTAAGGATCTTGAAATGGGAAGATTATTCCTGATAACTTGGGTGGGTCCTAAATGCAATCACATGTGCCCTTATATGAGAGAGGTAGAGAGAGATGCGACAGAGATAGAAAAGGAAGAGGTGATGTCAAGAAAGAGGCAGAGATTGGGGTGAAGCAGACAAAAGTTGAAGAACACCTATCACCACCAGAAGCTTGAAGAGACCAGGAACAGATTCTCCCCTAGAGCCTCTGGAGGGAGTGTGGTCCTGCGGAAACCTTGATGTCAGCCTGTCGTTGTTGTCATGTTCTGTCGAGTTGTTTCTGACGCATAGAGACCCTACAGGACAGAGTAGAGCTGCCCCACAGTGTTTCCTAGGCTGTCATCTTTATAGGGGCAGATCATCAGGTCTTTTCTCCAGCTGAGCTACTGGTGGGTTCCAACTGCAGACCTTCTGGTTAGCGGCGGAGTGTTTAACCATCGTGCCACGAGGTCTCAGATTGCAGACTAGCGATACTGATTTTGGACTTCTCGCATCGAGAACTGTGAGAATAAATTTCTGTTGTTTTAAGCCACCAACTTCATGGTAATTTGTTTCAAAAGCCACTGTAAACTAATATACCATCCTTGCCAAGAATGGCATGAAGAGACCCAGTTCCTCAGCAATCCAGAAAGCGGCAGAAGGTGAATTAAGATTCCAGACAGAAGGAGGGATGAGAAGGCAAAAAGGGATAAGAGCTGGTTGAATGGACACAGGAAACCCGGGATGGTAAGGGAGAATGTGCCGTCCCATTATAGGGATTGCAACTAGGGTCACATATGTATTTAAATTCTTGTATGAGAAATTAATTTGAGCTGTAAACTTTCATCTAAAGCACAACTAAAAAAAAAGATTCCAGACAGAACGTGAGTCTTCTGTTGTCTGACTAAAGGAGAGACAGCATTTCTGTTATCAAGTCCCAGCTGCTGTAATAGCAGCAGCCTGGACCTGGGTCTACTGCCAGGTCTAAAAGTCCCCGATGTTTAGTCTCCAGACTATCAATACCAGCATCATCTGGAAACTTGTAATAAACACAAATTTTGAGGCCCCACCTCAAACACGTACTGAATCAGAGGCTCTGAAAGTGAAGCCCACAAATCTGTGTTTTAACAAGCCCTTCAAGTAATTCTGACACCTGCAGTGTTTGAGACCCTCTGCCTTAGGTGATCCCTGAGAGTCAGTCCTAGTGGCCTCTTTCTTACAGGGCCAAATGGGGGAAACACAAAAGTTTTTTTTATCCATTTTAGTCAGTTTGAGCTAACTCTCAAAACTAATAGGCTATATGGTGGAATATTTTTGAACCATATAAAGGAATGAAATTCTGATGCATACCAGGACAGGGATGAATCTTGAAAAACATTATGTTAAGTAAAGGAAGCCAGACACAAAAGGCCACATATTGTAAGATTTTATTTATATGAAAAGTCCAGAATAGGCAAATCCATACAGGCAGAAAGTAGATTACTGGTGGCCAGGAGACGGGAAGGCAAAACTGGTACAGAGCCCTAATGTGTACAGGGTTTTCTTGGGGGGTATGAAAATTTTCTGGAATTAGATAGTACTGATAGTTGCACAACTCTGTGTATATTCTGAAAACCATTGAATTCCACACTTAAGAAAATTTTAAAAAACTTAAAAAAAAAAAGTACACCCACAAGGGAAAACAACCAAAAAACACCACCACCAATAACAAAGTAACACCAAATAGGCAAACAAGTCAAGGAGATCAGAGGTTGAAGGACCAGGCTGCCTGTGCATCCAAAGGGCTGATATCTTCCCAACCAGTTACTGTAAAGTCAGTTCTGACTCATGGCAACCCCATGTTTCAGACTAGAACTGTGCTCCGTAAGGTTTTCAATAGCTGATGTTTTAGAAATAGATGACCAGCCTTTCTTCCAAGGTGCCTCTGGGTAGATTCGAACTGCCAAACTTTTGGTTAATAGCTAAGCACTTAACTATTTGTACCACCAAGGTAATCCTGATAGCATCCCCCCCCCCAAAAAAAAACATTGTCATCGAGTTGATTCCAACTCAAAGAGACCCTAAAGGACAGAGTAAAACTGCCCTACAGGGTTTGCAAGGAACGCCTGGTGGATTCAAACTGCTGACCTTTTGGTTAAGCAGCCATAGCTCTTAACTACTACATCACCAGGGTTTCTGATAGCAGCCCGGGCAACATTAATTCCTGGATTCTTTATTACATATTATTGAGCTGATGCAACACTTACGTTTCACGTACAGAATTCATGCATCAACACAAATGACTGCATTATAATCAAGCTGCATCCATTATATGGAATGACAAATTGTTAATAACATTACAAAGAATGGGAATTCCAGAACCCTTAATTGTGCTCATGTAGAACCTGTACATGGATCAAGAGGCAGTCATTGGAATAAAACAAGGGGGTACTGAATGGTTTAAATTCGGAAAAGGTGTGTAGTAGGGTTGCATACTTTCACCTTGCTTATTCAATCTGTATGCTGAGCTCATAATCTGAGAAGCTGGACTGTACGAAGAAGAACATTGCATCAGAATTGGAGGAAGACTCATTAACAACTTGCAATATTCAGATGACACAACTTGTGGAAAATGAAGATGACTGGAAGCACTTACTGATGAAGGTAAAAGACTACAACCTTCAGTATGGATTACGTCTGAATGTGAAGAAAACAAACATCCTCACAACTGAACCAATAAACAACAACATGGTAAACGAAGAGAAGATTGAAATTCTCAATAATTTCTTTCTACTTGGATAAACAAACATCCATAGAAGCAGCAGTCAAGAAGTCAAATGACATATTGCATTGCAAATCTGCTGCAAAAGACCTCTTTAAAGTTTTAAAAAGAAAAAATGCCACTTTGATAATAAGATACACTTGATCCAAGCCATGGTCTTTCAGTGACCTCATATGCATAACAAAACTAGGTAATGATAATGATAAATGAAGACAGAAGAATTGATAAATTCAAGCTGTGGTGTTGTTGAAAAATAGTGACTATACCATGGACTTCCTGAAGAACAAACAAATCAGTTTATAAGAAATAGTGCCAAAACTGACTTGAATTAAAATTCAAATCTTGCTTACTCTGGACACGTCATCAGGAAATACCAATAGCTAGAAAAGGACATCAAGTTTGGTAAGGTAGAGGGGTCAGCAAAAATGAAGGAAACCCTGAATAAGATGGATTGACAAAACAGCCAAAACCATGTACTCAAACATACCAACAATCGTGAAAATGGCACGAGGCCGGCTAACGTTTCCTTCTGTTACTCGTAAGGTTGCTGTGAGCTACAGTCGATTCAGTGGCGCCTAACAACTAAATCAAATATATATTTAGCTACTGTAGGTCAAATACAGTAGCTAAATATATATGGAATCGACTCAACGGCAGTGGGTTTGGTTTTAGATCAAATATATACTTAAATACTGTCGGGGACAATTTTGTAACTGCAGAAAAAAAAGCCCATTACAAAGTAGTATTTGCTTGAAGAATCCTAAATTCCAGGGAGATTGTCTCAGGAATCACTATCAAGAAAGCAGGAAAAAGTTATTTTCATCTCTTTAAACTACATGCAGGTGCACACACACTCGGTTTTGAATTGGTTATTTTGGTACCATGCAGGTAAATATCCAGATAATCCATGGTTCATAGGAAATAAAATCCGTAATTGCTGACCATTTACCTCTTGATATTTACAGAATTCCAAAGCAAGGGCTAGGAAAGATATTCTTCTGTGACTGAACTGAATACTGTAACAGGGCAACTTCGCATGTGATCTCTCACCTCGGACAGCCGTGTTTATTGTACTATGTCATAATGACGATCCATTTATTTTAAACACCTGTAATTTCCCAAGTTTATTCCCAGATGTCAACATTTGCAAGCCAAGTCTGAATGAAAAATACATGAGCCACTGTTTTTTTTTTTTATATTGTGTTTTGAGTTTACAATTCAAGTCAGTTTCTCATACAAAAACTTATATACACATTGTTATGTGACCCCAGTTACTCTCCCTACAATGTGACAGCACACTTTTTCTCTCCACCCTGTATTTCCCATGTCCATTCAACCAGCTCCTGTCCCCCTCTTCCTTCTCATCTCCCCTCCAGACAGGAGCTGCCCACATAGTCTCCTGTGTCTACTGAAGCTAAGAAGCACACTCCTCACCAGTATTAATTATGTCTTATAGTTCAGTCTAATCTTTGTCTGAAGAGTTGGCTTCAGGAATGGTTTTAGTTTTGGGCTAACAGGGAGTCTGGGGGCCATGACCACTGCGGTCCCTCCAGTCTCAGTCAGACCAGGAAGTCTGGCCTTTTTACTAGAAGTTGAGGTCTGCATCCCTCTTTTCTCCTGCTCCGGCAGGGATTCTTTGTTGTCTTCCCTGTCAGGGCAGTCATTGGTGAGCCCCTGTTTTGATCCTCCCTCCTCAACCTCTGCTTTTCTTTGGAGCATTCCTCTGATCACTGACTGCACCTCTGGAAGGTCAAAGTCTTGCTATAAAAGCTCACTATACTAAAAGCCTGCTATGGGTGCACATCTTAACCAGCAGACAGGCTGGAGGAGAAACAGGGTCTCTAGAGAACCTTGATTACATTTCTTCCATTTCTTTATTTGCACGCCACCTTTATCCTGACTCCTGTGAGCATGTGTGCAGCCCAGGCTGCCTGGGGAACAAGATGGGCATACAAGGACTTTATGAATCGTGTCAAGCCAAGAATAGGTGCTTTGGAACATCACTCAGTTAAAAGTTGAATAAATAATAAGTCACCATTTTGAAGGGGGTGGGATGAGAAAATCCGTGTACTCAGTCATTCATGCAGCACATATTTACTGACTGGCCGCAGCCCTGAGTGAATCCAGGTGAACAGAAGCAGTTAGGGTATCATAGAGCTTGTATTTAAGTCAAAAAATGAGGAGAGTAGGAAAAAAATAAGATGATCCAAAAAGATTGTAGCAAATAGAACTGCAACCAATATCTCTTCAAGGTATTACTGAATTCTGTGGGTATTTATGAAGGAGGAAACGCACCAATTTAGCACTGGCATATGCCAAGTTCCATTCAAAGGTTCTTTAATTAGAAAACTGATATTTAGGTTTAAATAACAAAATACACCAATACACAGATGGCATAGGTGATCTGCCAGACAAGGTCTTCAAAGGTAAAGTAATGCACATCTAAATACAAAAGAACTTTTTAAATTATGTGTTTAAATGTCATGTTAAGTGCCTACCCCATGTGCTTCAAGAGTCAACAATTACTCTGCAGACTGTTGACTCAATGAGCTATATCATGGGGCACAAAGAAATAAAACTATATTTTTCTCTCAATTTTGAATCTGGTTTGTCTAAATATTCCTTTTTCTAAATTTATTTTTTATTACACAAAACAATTCTCCTGCCCATTTTTGAATAGTCTGTCTTTCCACTTTAATTCTGTTATAATACCATCCCTTTCATCAATCAGCTTTCCTTATCTTTGTGGCTATGTGTCTATGTTCTTAGTTTAGTTCCACTAATCTCTTTGTCCGTCCCTGGAAAATACTATAAAAACATAGTCAAGTTTTCATTACTATAGATTTAGAAGACTTAATAGCTGGTAGTGTTGTTCATTTTTTAAAAGGTTCCCAACTATCATTGGCCTTGTGTTCTTACAAATATATTTTTAAATAATTATTGCCAAGTTTGACCAGAAAAGATTGTTGGAATTTTCATTAATATTACACTGAATTTATTAAATAATATTTTGGTATGATTCTTTTTATGATGTTGAATCTTCATATTTAATCCATTTATTTAGGTTATCATTTAACGTCTTTGAATAAAGTTTATAATTTTCTCCACAATGATTCTTTGGCATCTTTTAAAACCAAACCAAACCCATTGCTGTGAAGTTGAGTCTGACTCATAGCGACCCTATGACAGGGCAGAACTGCCTCATAAGGCTTCCAAGGCTATAATTTTTACAGAAGCCAAGTGCCACGTCCTCCTCCTGTGGAGAGGCTGGTAGGTTCAAACCATGGACCCTTTGGTTAGCAGCCAAGTGCTTTAACCACTGTGCAACCAAGGTTCCTTTGGTATCATTTAGGTTTTATAATATTAAAAATGTTATCTTCTTAAAAAAAACAAGCATGCTTTCTGAGCTTTTATGTTGTTGTTAGGGTATAGGAAAGCACTTATTATTTTTATATATTAAACTTGTACCTAGGAAGCCTAATTAAATCTTTCTTTGATTCTAATATGTATTTATATTTGTCTTTATATTTCCTAGCATTTTCTATGGGGACAACTTTATCATCCATGAAGAATGATCACTTGGTGTCTTTAGTTTAAATTCCAGGGTTTCCCCTTACTAGCTCTGCAGCCTTGCTCGAGTTATCAAAGTGTTTGTGTTCACCACTGTCGACTGTGAAACTGTGACAACAATTCCAAATAAGTCAGTTTTTTTGTGAGAATTAATATATGCGAAGTTCTTAGAGCAGTACTTGTCCCATAAGAAACACTCAATATGACAGTTACTATTAGCGTCATGCATTTTATTACACATTTTGTTTTGCTTTGTTTTCTTCTCTTACTGAGCTGGGTAGGACGGCCAGTTGAAGTTTAGCGACTGTTAGTGTTATACATTTTGTTACACTTTTTGTTTTGTTTTGTCTTCTCTTACTGAGCTGGGTAGGACGGCCAGTTGAAGTTTAAGCACATCTGGTAACTCTGGGCATGACTGTCTTTTTCCTGACTTGAAATAGAATGATTCTGCTTCTTTATTTTATGTGATATTTCATATAGATTTTCCATGCTCAGTGGAGCCCTGGTGGCGCAGTGGTTAAGAGCTCCGCTGATAACCAATAGGTTGGTAGTTTGAATCCACCAGCCACTCCTCAAAGCCCTCTGGGGCAGTTCTACTCTGTCCTACAGGGTTGCTATGAGTCAGAATTGACTCAGTGGCAACGGGTTTGGAATGGGTTCCATGATCAGGTAAATAAAGATCATTCTAGTTCTAGATTGCTAGTAAATCCAACTTGGCCATAATTAAATACATAGCTTGATTTGTCTAGTGAATGGGACAGACCTCTGATCCACTCCCATGCCATATATTTCTATCTGTCTCATACTGACAGTGCAGTCACCAAAAACATGTCCTTTAATCCGCTCCATTCCTGCTTTAGCAGATCCTCTCCAAGTGTGGCGTTAGATGCTTGTGAAAGTCAGTTAGCCCACTCAACTTTTGAAATCAAGAGGGGTGGAGGAATTAATAACCGTGCAGCAGCTCTCAGTCAGTGAGGGATGGGGACCAAAGGGTTATGCTGTTCTATATTCTCTTTGGGGTGAACAGTTCTGCAGTAGGCCCCACCAAGAGCAAATGCTTGTTGCCTGTAGTGGAGGTCAACTTAATTTTTTGCGGGGGATACTTTCTATCCTTCCCTCTTTTACTTGCCTGAGTCCAAAATTGTTATTGCCTGAGATGACTTCCCAAATAAACTACCTGCATACATTTTTTGTTTGTTTGTTTGTTTATTGTTTGTTTTAGGTTCTGCTTTTAGAGGAACTTAGGAGTTAAAGCACTGTCCTCAAAAGCAGGCTTTTAGGATGGAATGTGCGGTTAGATCAACTGCCAGTCAGATGGGTCAATGACAGTCAGTCAATTGATGAGAGGAGTGGTTTTAGCCCCTGGCATTGTTTTTTCCACAATCTCTAAGACTCGTACGTGTGGTGGTTGGAAATGAGGTGCAGCTGGGAGATGGCATTGAGTTATGCAGCAGCTGTGGCACTTAAATTCTGTGGAGACATTGGCAATAATAAGGGTTATAGAGTTGACTGGCTTTAGTTAACTGCTTTGAAAACCTTGAAGAAAGAAAATAGCAAACTCAGATCTGCCAAGTGTCACATTAAGGCTAAGAAATCCAGAAACCCTCCACAGCAGCTTTAAAGACAGCCTCATCTCATCTGGTCACATGGCGGAGCTGAAGATCAGGCACAGAATTTAATTGTGAAAGTGCAAAGCTGCAATAGACACGAAGGTCAAAGTCAAACTCCTGAGATTGAGGAGGAAACATTTGGGTTAACAAGCTCGAGAACCCTAAATCCCAAATCCCTTTGATCCCTCCACTCTAGCGGAAACATTCCCTTCCTCTTTGTTAGAGAAGATCAGACTCTAAGGGGATGCAGAAGACCCTGCCAAAGACCTCTCCTGTGGTAACTGCCTCAAAGATAACAATTATCTTTCTCCAGGTCAACCTTCACAAGTCTCAAGTCCAAAATTCACAGTCGATTGTAAACACAGAGCATGTTTAGTTATAAAGTACCTGCTCTGAGAGAAAAGAGCCTGTACAATGATAGAATTTTAGGGACAGCCTAGTGTTGGTGCCCTGAGCATGAATTAAGAGCTATTATTGTTACCTGTGCCACAGGGAGGCCCTTGTAACTGCCCCCGCTCCAACCATAGCAACTCTTAGCAGCCATACAGGACAGAGTAGAACTGCCTCATAGGGTTTCCAAGGAGTGCCTGATGGGTTTGAACTGCCAACCTTTTGGTTAAGGGCCAAACACTTAACCATTGTGCCACCAGGGCTCTGGCCTTGCTCCAGAGATTTTAATCAGAAGGAATACCATCTGACAAAGAGGACTTGCAGGGATAAGCACAGGGGTGGAGGCCCCTTTCACATTCCTTACTATTTCTTCTGTTTGGTCCCTTCAGAAAATGTTACCAATTGTGGAAGGTAATGCTGGACTACTGTAAAATTAACCAAGCAATGACCCTCAGGGCAAATGCTAAGTCTATTCTAGTTCATCTCATTTTTTTTTTTTTTTAATAACTGAAACAGATCTACACAGCTTCTGCCACTTGCTGTACATCTGTTGATTTGGCAAACACATGCTCACCTGTAAGGAGGACCAAAATTACGTTCACAAAATCATTCCTAAGGATCTTGATTGTTCTGAGAGTCCAGAGAATTCTGGAGAAATCCACTATCCTGAGGACATCCAAGTTCTCTGGATGCCCCAATAAGAAACATGCAGGCCAGTGGGTTGAAACCCTGTGAAAATTCAGATGGCTGCCATATGCAAAGTATTAGGGGTCCAATTGTCCGGGGTATGTTAGGACATGTTCTCTCACAAGGACTAGTAGTCTTATCTTACATGCATTGCTATGAAGTGCAACAGTGCTGAGTGGGACTCTGAGTTTTAGTTCATGTACCACATTTGAGAATGCTACTTTGACCCATTTATTTCATAACTTGGAAGATTTCCAGTTTCAAGTGAGAAGAGAGCTCTACTGGAGCCCCAGGAGTGCAAATAGCTCTGCTGCTCAGCCCATACGATTGAACAATTCTGATGGAGCTAGACGTGTCCATAGTGGCTAATGATGTCCCATGGAATCGCTGGGAAGTCACAATATAGACTCCAGGAGTTCTGAAGCAAGGCCAGACTTACTTCAGAGCATGCAAAGCAGCCCAGGTGTGCTCCTAAGCTCAAATAAAACAGATACTGACCATGGGACATCAAGTGACTTTGTTGCCTGGCCTACCCATAATGAGCTGGTTATAATTAAATTCACCAAGTTGTAAGATTGACAAATCAATTCATTGGTTGCAAAAAATGGCTCAGTCAGGGTCAGCCCTGCGCCATTTCGTGAGTAGGTGGCCCAGGCTCCGACATCACTAACCTTTGTTATACCAACGTCTCTTCTTCAGTTCGCACCTGTGGGCTCACAGACGTTTCCCAGGACCCACCAGGAAGGGAGAAAACTTCTTGGCCCTTGTTCACACATGAGATAGCACAATACAGCAAAATCTGGGGAAGTCGGAACCTGCGTAAGGTGGAAAACTGTCAGAGAAGGAAAACTCAAATATTTTCTACGAAAATGATCACTTCAGCCTAATAAATATTCTCTGAAAGCCGGAAGCGGCGAGACGAGAAGAGACTTGAAAATCATTGCTGTTGCAACCGGAGTATAAAATGCAGACGCAAAAGCTGGAAATAGTTTGCAGAAGTGCAGGTGAATTCTACTTGTATCTTTGTTTGAAGGGTATATGCCCATATCTGCTCGTAATTTGAATAAACATGCAAATCATGAGAAATGATTTAGTCTCTTTTCCAGTCCTATAAAATTGAAGAGACACCTTCTGGGTGCTTATAAGGTAGGATTCTCATAGAGGGCAAAAAAAAACTGGTAAGACTGCACCCCGTCGAAGGTGGGAAGCTTGCAGGACCTGGAAAAACAAGGCAGTGCCGTCAAGTCCCAGGTCTCGCAGGTTTCACTGTGTATTGTTGCTAATCAAAAACAGATGGATTTCACGAGACAGTTCCACTGAAGACAGCTGGAAAGTGTATTTGTGAAAGGAAGTCTTTTCCAAGTGGTCACATCTGTAAGCAGAGCATTGGGTCTTTATAGGAACTGACATCTATTTCATATATGGATTTACTTTTTCCACCCACGGTACCTTTATCAATACCCCAGACAAGGGCTTACAGCAAGTCTGAGCGATTGGTCTGATTCCACATAGGCTGCCTCAGAGAAGGAACCCATTTTACATAATGGGTTGTGTGATAATGGGCACAAGATCACAGGATCAACTAGCTCGTCCATATAAAACCATATTCTGCAGCAATTGGTTTCAAAAAATGATGCAAGGAACTACTACAGATGACTTTAAGGCATCATCTTGATAATGAATCCCAAAAGGGTTGTGGGATACCAAACTAGATATATGAAACAGTAATTTTCAAATACTTGATAACAGGCAACTCTAGCGCTTAGCTCATCACTGGAGAGAGTTTCCAGTCTACAGTGTAGGAAACAGAACCCAAATGGAGCCTGGGTCTCACTGAGTCGTGAAGACAGAGGATAGAGCTGAAGGAGATGAAGCAGACAGGTTTTGTGGGGCAGAATACTGCAGTTGAGGAAGGTGCACAGAGAGAGAAAACACCATTAAAGAAAACTCCAGGCCCAGATAACTTCATTGATCATATCTACCAAAGGTATAAGGAAGAAATAATACCAATTCTACACAAAGTCTTCCAAAAAGTAGAAGAGAAGGGACCGTTTTTTAACTCATTCTATTAGGTCAGCATCACCCTGCTGCCAAAACCAGACAAGTCATTACAAGGAAGGAATACAATGGGACATTCTCTCTCATAAACATAGATGAAAAAATCCTTAGCAAAATGTTAGTATTTCAGTCCAGCAATGTATAAGCAGTGTAACACTTTGGTTTAGTAATTAACATCAAATCAGTGGAAGTCATCATATTAACAGGCTTAAGAAGATGAACCATATGACCATCTCAATAGACATAGAAAAAGTATTTGACAAAATTCAGCATCTATTCATGACAAAAAAAATCGCAAACCAGAAACAGAAGGAAGCTTCCTGAACTTCCATAAAGATCTTTATGGAAAAAAAACATGGTTAACATCACACTTAATGATGAAAGATAGAATCCTCCCCCCTACCATGGGAATAGTGGAGCCCCAGTGGTACAGTTGTTCTGAGATCGGCTGCTAACCCAAGGGTTGGCAGCACCGATCCACCAACCGCTCCTCTGGAAACCCTCTGGGGCAGCTCTGGTCTGTACTACAGGGAGGCTGTGAGTCACACTTGACTCCATGGCAACAGGTCTGGTTTTGGTTTTGAACGTGGGAATGAGCCGGGAATGTCTACTCTCACATCTATTTAACACTGTATTAGAGGTCCCAGCTGGTGCAACAGGTAAGGTTAAAAAAAAAAAAAAAATTGGAAAGGAGGACGTAATTTTTTCTACACTTGCAGATGACATGATTGTCTAGAAATTCCTATGGAATTTAGGAAAAAAGCTACTAATAGAAATAAGTGAGTTTAACAGGCCTGCAGACTAGACCTAAAGACCCCCTACTGCTGTCAATTCCGACTCAGGGCAACACAACGTGTTACAGAGTAGAACTTTTCCATAGGGCTTTACTGGTTGTAATCTTACGGAAGTAGGTCAACAGGCCTTTCTTCTGAGGTCCATCTAGGTAGGTTCAAACTGTCAACTTTTTGATTTGTAATAAAATTTGTATTTCTGTATGCTATCCACAAACAATTAGAAATTGAAAATTTAAAATATATAATTTAAAAGAGCATCAAAATATAAAATATTTAGAGATTAGCTTTACATTTGCTTCTATAGCTACCCCTGGCTCAAGAATAATTTCATATTATTTTCTCAGCATGAAGATTCTTGTATCATATAGAGAAATTCTGAACTCTCGATGCACTCGAGGATAGATTTCTGTGCCTGAATTTACACAAAGCAAAACACAACCGAACACCTGTTTCCCCACCTGAGCACAGGCCAATGTTAACAAATTTCATTAATCTCTTCCTTTCCACCGGGCAAATTATTTTATTTTTTCTTCCACACTATCACAGAGAAGACCTTCAAGGATCCCACTCATACATGTGTTGTCACCAGGGGCAGATGATCCAGTAAGCAAGGGAAGCATGGGCCACTAGAAATTAGTAAGTACGCACAAGGAGGCCCATGCTTCCCTGGCTTACTAGGTCATTCACCCCTGTCAGGGATTGTAAATTTGAAATGAGGCTTTGCTCCTGTAGGAAGGTGCTGTGGGGTTGGGACAGAGACAGATGTCAGCCATACCTAGAAGCAGAATTTTTGGTGTGGTGAAAAAATGTGAAGTTGTTCATTACAAATGGTCTGGTAAGCATGGTAAGCTTAGCACTTACCTTCCTTATTGAATAATCCACCGATGTCTCACTTCCAACTTCCTGCCTCTTGGGGTATAAGTTCTTGATTCTCAAACTGGGAGGCCATTAAAAACCTAACCCTCTCTGTTATTGCAACCAGCAATCCAGAACAAAGACCAAAGTGTTACGGGGTGGGGTTTGGGTGAAGTAAGTTATTTCTAGCTATTTGTTGTATTTGCATACCTGTTTTCTGTAGAGCTTCATTGTCTTAAAATACCTTGTTATTTGTAGGTGTATGGTATACACATCTACACTTCATTATATGATTGTTTAGAAACATACCTGTTTATCTGAGAGAAAAATTTTAGTGTAGAATTAAAAAAAATAAAAATAATGAAACAATTTCAAACCTGGACATAATTCTAAGTTTGAGGGTGAAAAGATCACCAATGGTGAAAGGCATGATAAATGAATGGATTTCTTTATTCTGTTTGTTGTGCTAGGGCATAGTAAGTTACTCGAATGAGAATAAGGTTCAATTCCTTAGTATTCTGAGATAAAAATATGGGAACATTTGTCATCCTGAAAATGACTTATTTTAAGTGCTTTTACCAGTACCTTACCTTTACATTTAATAATTAAGTAGAAAACATTAGCTGAAATTAAAATGTATTTTTGGATATGGTTTTTTTCATTATTAAGATGGTGATGCTGCTGTGTGTTTCCCTGAAAGATAAAGAAGACCTTCCATACCTTATTGCAGTTAGGGTGATTTAGAAACTGTTAACTGAAGCTTACCAGGCATTACAATAATTGCCTCTTCCAGTTTTTTTAAATCCAGTATGCCATTTCCGAATAATGAAAGGGTTTTAAAAATTAGGGAATAATCAGACACTGTAAAGTCAGAGAGGAACACAAAAGAAAAAATTCTCTCTTTGATTCATGCTAAATATTCGTTTCAGATCAATTTTCTAGAGCGTATGCATTGGCTTCCAGAATGTTCAGAAATTTAAAAACATAGGGTTTTACTTCCTTCAACTGCAATGAATTTTCCAGGGCACAGTGAAGTATACAGTTGAGAGTATTAACTAATTAAGGCAAAGTGCCTTCTTTTGAGAAGAAAATGTATTACTGCGAAACATTGAGTCATTCGCTGAAAATTTTCCTAAAGCTGGCCTTAAGTTTCTCTCAGTGTAAAGCAACAGTGTGAGCCGTGGTGGTTCAGTGGTGAAATGATTGCCTGGGACGCGGAAGACGCGAGTTCAGTTCTTCCCCGTGCACTTCGTGCAGCTGCCGCCGGTCGGCCTATGGGTGGAGCCTGGCATGTTGCTGTGATGCTGAACAGGTTTCGGCAGCCTCCAGACTCAGACGGACTAGGAGAACAATCTGGCTATCTCCTTCTGAAAAGCATGTAGATGAAATGTGGGGTCCCTGTGAGTCTGGGGTCGACTCCACAGCTAGCTGCTAACAACAGCAACAATCAAAAGGTGGTTTATTTTCACATTAAGGATCCAGAAGGGGAAATGTAACTGCTTAGAGACTGTAATGGATTATAAGATTTAATTAGTGTCCGTAATCGTTGATTCCTAAATATCTACTAGATAAAAAAAAAAAAATAGGTTCCTTAAAAAAAAAAGTACCGGCTAGCAAATACATCCCCTTCCACCTGACTTACTGATTCCAACATGCTCAGTAGCCTCCCACGTTGGATCCTTCGGGCACGTTGTTAATAATCACTTTTCTAAAACAAGGTCACACTCCACTTCTCACGCGCTGCGAAAATCCACCCTCCCACCTGTAGGTAAGCCAGGCTCCCCGGAGAGCAGCCGGCTCTGCTGGAGGGGGCTGCGTAGCGGGATTTCGGGGTCACCGGAGCCGCTGTCTACTTCCTTTATCGTCTCTGGGAACCGGGAGGTTTGCATTTGAGTACTCTGCTCACCGTAATCATACAAAACTTGCTCCTTCTTACCTGACTTTGTTTAAATGCAGCCATTTCTTCCTTCAGTAATAGTTACTAAGCACCTCATAGATTTTATTGAACACCGATTTGGGTGCGTAGAGGTGAACAAACACGAAGACCGCGTCTTTTACATGCTAGGTGAGGAGCCCTAGTTGTGCAGGGGTTGAGAGCTTGGCTGTTAACTGACAAGTCAGCAGTTCCCACTCACCAGCGGCTGCACAGGAGAAAGAGTGGCTGTCTGTTCCTGCAAACCCTATGAGGCACTGTTCTACTCCGTCGCATAAGTCGCTAGGAATTGAAATCAACTCGACGGCAATGGATATTAGATGAATAAAACATAATACAATTTCACACAGTGATAAACGCCATAAATAACAATAATTATAACTGAGGGTTGCATCAAACCCAAACCAAACCCCATTGCTGTTGAGTCAATTCTGACTCATAGAGACCCTACAGGACAGAGTAGAGCTGTCCCTTAGGGCTTCCAAGGAGCTCCTGGTGGATTCGAACTGCCGCCCTTTTGGTTAGCAGCAGTAGCACTTAACCACTACACCACCAGGGTTTGCGAGGGTTGCATACTGGTTAATTTATAACAAAACTATTTTAAGTGCAGTCAATTTTCTGATTAAAATAGATAACATCTTTAAAAAGATGAGTTATCAAAATATCTAGAGCATGTTAATTTAAACCCAGCAAAATGTGGGCCTGAGAACAAACATACCTGCGGCTTGATATTAAACAAGTTTTCCCCAGTATGATCCATACAGTATTAGAAGAAGTAAAAACAAAAAACGAGCCTTGAATGTGAAAGAACAGATGTTTAGATTTGAAACTAATTCATAATTTTGAGTTCAAATTTCCCTAGGCGTGAATTAAAAATTGAAGGGTTGAGTTAATTTATTCAGGGCTCCCTCTATGGATTGTGCATGGAAAATTAGTAAGATAATAGATTTAATTTAAAGGGAAGTGAATGAAAACGTGGGTAATAGAGCTGCAAAAACACAGGTTTATTCGTTGTTGTTGGCTGCGTCTTTGCTCATTTCACAGAAACTTTAATATGCTTTGGGCCATTTAACTATTTTTTGAAGAGATTCTAAAAATCCAATGCAATATGAAAAATTGTGTCTGTGCCTAAGTTTAAAGTACTAAAAATGAATACTTAAATTTAAATACTTAAATTTATGGTCATTAAATTACTTGAACTGTGTTAATAACTGGAATACCTTTAATAAAATGGGGCAAAGCCCTCTTGTAGTGTTAATTTTAATAGAAACAAATCGCACGCAGTTTAAGGTCAAATTCCTCAACCATTAAAGGAAGACAAAGAAAATTTTGAGGAAAGTATATATGTATAAAATCTAATTAAAATGAATTACACTGGTTAACAAAAAAGAACAAATTATATTAATTTAATGAACACTAAGCTGATTTTGGAAGCCCTGGTGGCATAGTAGTTAAGAGCTACGGCTGCTAACCAAAAAGTTGGCAGTTGGAATCCACCAGGTGCTCGCTAGAAACCCTCTAGGACAGTTCTACTCTGTTCTACAGGGTCACTATGAGTTGGAATCGACTCGATGGCAACGGCTTTTTTTTTTTTTTTTTCTTAAACTGATTTTGAACATCATTTTTTTTTCCAGTACTTCACCTCAAGAAAAAGTAGAAACCCATTTTATCTATAAAAATTCTGTTTAAATTGGAAGAATACATATATATGTATATGTACAGTCATGCGTTGCTAACCATCCATGATACACTCTGTGAAATAGAACTTTATGGGAGTTAGGTGGTGTGCCAACACGCCTAAACGAGGAGCAATAGCGTTCACTGATTTTCCACCTTCGTTTTGTTTAATAACCTTTTGTTTGACTTCCAAATCGATACTTCTCCTTTGCTTCTTGCTGCTGGTTTAGCACTAGTACTCTCACTAGCATTTGGGAGCCATGATACACTTCACAGTACTATTTCTGAAGGAAAATTAAACAGGGAGGTAACGCTACAACACTCAAAAGACACGTGTACACGAGACTGGATGCTGCTGCCCACAAATTGAAGCACACGCTGTTACACAGTCAACTTTTTTTTCTAAGTAGGCAAAATTCACATTAAAATAAGGATAGAAAGTTCAGCACAGTATATACATAAGCCAGTGACATAGGCGTTTATTGTGACTATCCAGACATGTCTGTTACAGGTTACATCATGTACCGTACCGTTATACGCCTGGCAACACAGTAGCTTTGTGTACAAGGGACATGAGACACGCGATGCCTGTGAGAGGCTGTTGCCTTCGCTGTGTCCCCTTAGGTCTGCTACTTTCAGTTCTCTGATCAGGAGTTTTGGACTCTGTTGTAACCTTACGGGGCCACAGACAGACCTGCCGTCGGGCCTTCTCGGAATGCGCATTAGGTGGTGTGTCTATATGTATATATTTTTTTTCCCCAAGAACTACTGAACTGTTATTTTCGCTGCTTACTGTTGAACTTTTATTTTTCTTTCCAGCTAGTCTCCGTGCATTATGTACATATCTTACCCACCGTATCAGACGTCCTCTGAAATTTTCATGCAGAATCCTGTTTTTCAAGCAAACTTTCTGATACTTCCAGCAGTATAAATTAGTGTTGATTTACCTTTAAATTAAGTATTTAAATAGCAGACTCACAATTTCATGCATAATTTTGTCTTTACATGAGGCTAGTAAAAACTTGGTCAAATTAATTCAATTCAAAGGCAAAACTGTATAACCAGTAACATATGAGGTATGTAAATAAGACAAAATTGTGATGATAAATAAATACCAAAGTTTGAGAATCACTTCGTAGCAGATATCTCAAAGAGCATTGCTACTAGCTTGCTTGAGGTCAGGGCGTTCGGGGACAGTCACCCCTGATTTTCAAGTAAAGAAAAGCAATTTTATTAGTTCACTCAGAGTTGAAGAGGCTTTGGTTAACTGACTCATACTAATGAAGCTCACACTTACAGGTGAGTCAGATACCAGCTGACTCATTTGTACTGAGGAATTTATGCAGCTTTAGAATCCGGGCATATGCTCGGTAAAGATCGTTCTCTCTGGTATGGTAACTTTGTCTATTCCTGAAATTGTTAATCTATTTTCTTCTTGAATACTTTCCAAGGATCTATATTGGGATGATGTTGAGGTAGGCTATGCTAGTTGATATATTAGCGAACAAGACAAACTACCCTTGATGAAGCCAACATCCATGCTGTCCAGTTGATTCTGACTCATAGCAACCCTATAGGACAGAGTAGAACTGCCCCATAGGTTTTCCAAGAGACAGCTGGTGGATTTGAACTGCTTACCTTTTGGTTAACAGCCTGAGCTCTTAACCGCTGTGCGACCAGGGCTCCTGATGAAGTCAATAGAAGATATAAAATGTGAAAAGCAAAGTTATCTTCTAATATCATGAGACAATGCTGAGATAGGAAAGAGTTGGCCTAGTTCTGAAGGATCATGAAAGTTCTCTTGGTCAGTGTGCAATAGAATTTGAGACTGAGGGACAGATAGGAGTTCAACAGGTGGGAGACAGAGGGAAAGCAGAATGAACAGCACATTTTTTTCAAAACCTACCAACTAGTTACTGTCAAGTGACTTTCGACTCATAACAACCTCATATGTGTCAGAGTAGAACTGTGCTCTATAGGGTCTCCAAAGGCTGTTTGGAGATCACCTGGCCTTTCTTCCCAGGCACCTCTAGGTGGACTGAAACCTCCAATCTTGGTTAAGAACCCAGATTGTTAATCGTCTGTACCACTCTGGGACTTCTTTCAAAGCCTAGAGCTGACAAAGCACAGTTGATGCCTGTAATTAATTTGCATGAATCTTAGGGTAACGATGTGGTGAAGGGAGGTAGTGATCAAGAAGACCTGAAAAGTGAGCAGAGGTTAGGATATGAAGAAAATTGCTTGCCATGAACCTGCGTCGAATTTGTTTTGAGACACTGGAAGGTATTAAGGATGGGAAGTAACATGTTCAGATGTGCTTAGCAAATCAAATCTTAAAATTTAAGTTTATATATCAGTCTTACAATTTGAGCAAAAGAAATTAGATGTTCTCAAGAGGTAAACTGTGATAAACTATCCTATTACTCTGCCCCATTTTAGAGAATCGGGATAGATTGTCTAGAAATCAGAGCATTCATTCCCTGTGTGTCGCTGTGTCTTTTTTATTTTCTGTCTACCTCCTTCCAACTGTGTGTGTCTATATCTGTATCTGGAAACCCTGGTGGCATAGTGGTTAAGAGGTATGGCTGCTAACCAAAAAGTTGACAATTTGAATCCACCGGGCGTTCCTTGGAAACCCTATGCGGCAGTTCTACTCTGTCCCATAGGGATGTTATGAGTTGGAATTGACTTGATGGCAATGGGTTTATATCTCTATCTCTACCTCTATCTCTATCTCTATATCATCTATATCTATGTCTATACCTATTTGACTATGTCTGTGTCTTTGTCTATGACAATGTTTATGTCTATGCCTATACCTAGTCTATGGCTATGTCTATGTCTTTATCTACACCTATGTCTGTGTCTATGCTTATCTCTTTATCTATGTCTATATCTACACCTATGTTTATGTCTGTCTGTGACTATGTCTGTGTCTGTGTCTATACCTATGTCTATGTCTATGCCATGTCTACGTCTACATCTACACCTACACCTACATCTATACCTATGTCTAATCTATATCTGTATCTATATTGTCCATCTGTATATCACTAAGTATATCAGATCTTGATTGAAAGCATCAGAGAAGACCACTCAGAATATAATGAAAATAATAAAAAAGTTTTATTAAAAATAATCAAAAGCATACAATATAACAATTATGTGTTCAATTTATTTAAAGTTACTTCAGATATGTGTTCATAGCTATTAACCACAACTACATAAAAAAAAATGCTACTGCGATGTGCTCCACTGTTACCTTTCTATCTTACCGAAAAAAAAAAAAAGAGTACTACTCTACATAATAGTAATAATGATAATAATATCTCTAATTATTACAGTTATCTGGCAAAGAAGGTAGTAATACAGATGAGCGAATATGTTCAGAGATTTAAGTGGTTTTCTCATCATGTCCCTGACGATTTAATTAAAGGTGGAACTGAAATTCAAACCATGGTTTCTCCTGTACTAAAACCAATATTCCTTTGATGTCTCACCTGTCCACCTCATACCTCAAGTTTCCTCCACCAAAGTTTTAATGCCTGATAACTTAAAAGTCATTTTCATCTCTATGTATCTCTGAAATTCCCTAGGTAGTGCAAATGGTTTGTGTTTTACTGCTAACCTAAATGGTGGTGGTTTGAATCCACCCAGTGGTATTGTGGAAGAAAGGTGTGGTGATCTGCTTGCTTCTGTTAGGATTACAGCCTAGAAAACCCTATGGAGCAGTTCTACTTTGTAACACACGGGGTTGCCATGAATTGGAATTGACTTGATGGCAACTAAAAACAAACCTATTCATCCACCCTTCTATCTAACCATCCATCCGGCCGTCCGTCCGTCCGCCCGCCCACCCATCCGTCCCTCTGTCCATCCGTCCGTCTGCCCGCCCGCCCGTCCGTACGTCCATACAGTTATATATTTACCTATTACCTAGCTATCTGGCATATATGTTTTCTCTCTTCAGAATGTAGGCTTCATGAGGCAACAAGTGCTTTGCTCTTTTCCATTTTTCAGTGCATAGAGAAGATAAGGAAAGTCTCATGGAAGGTTCTCAGTGGATAATTGTTGAATGATGAAACAAATGATTATTTTGTCTCTGTTGTTTTGACAAGATAATGCAGTGAATGGAGAGATACCATAGCAGGTAATAAATCTAGAAGTAGGTTTTTGAGCCATTTCATGGACAGTCTTATATCTAAAGCTAGGGAAATTAGTCTGCATACTTACCATGCTAAGGTTTTCTTCAAAACCCACACATATAGCATGTCTGATACTTAGGGAGCCCTCTTATCAAGGCTGGAGCTGTAGAAATTTGGAGTAGTGTACCATTTGTTATTTTATAAGGAGTGCTCAAGGGGCTTTCATTTATAAGATGAAATTTGGGTGGAAACCTGAATAGATATAATTGCTTGTTTTTGAGAGATGAGGATACCAAGAACAAAGAATAGCAAGTGCAAAGACTGAGAAACATGCTTGGTGTGTTTGAGGGAAAAAAATGGAGGACATTGGTGGCTGGCACAGGGTGAGAAGATGAACACCAGAAGGTTGTAGGGCTGAAGTCTATGGAGCTATATAAGCCACTTTAAGGACTTCGGTTGTACTCTAAATGATATGGGAAGCCACTGAGTGTGAAAGTAAAATAAAATGTGTGCTTTACTTGCAAGTAGCCATCTAAGATGCATTAATTGGTGCCATCCCACTTGGAGCAAAGGAGGATGAAGAAAACCAAAGACACAGGGAAAATACTAGCCCAAGAGACCACGTGAACCAGAGACTCCACTATTCTGAGGCCAGAAGAACTAGATGTCTACATTGACAGGGAACACAACAGAGAGTCCCAGACAGAGTGGGAGAAAAGTATGGGACAGAACTCAAATTCATGTCAAAACACCAGACTTAATTGTCTGATAGAAACTGGAGGGACCTTTGAAGCTGTGTCCTCCGGGTGCTGTGTTAACCCAGAACTGAAACCACTCCCGAAGCCTACCCTTCATACAAAGATTAGGCAGGACTATAAAACAAAAAATAATACTCCTGAGGCTTGTGCTTCTTACTTCAATCAGATACATGAGACCAAAATGATGGCTCCTGTCCAGAGGCAGGATGAGAAGGCAGGAAGGGACAGGAGCTGGTTGAACGGACACAGAGAACCCAGCGTGGAAAGGCGGAGTGTGCTGTTGCATTGTGGGGATTACAACTAATGTCACAAAACTACATGTATTAATTTTTGTATGAGAAATTAACTTGAACTATAAACTTTCCTCTAAAAAAAATAAAGCACAATAAAAAAGTATGCTTTATAAAATACATATTTATTTTCTTAACTTGCTCATACTTATAATTTTTTTTTTCCTATGCCTTTGGAAAATCCTCTTTTTCTTCGAAGCCAAGCTAAAATGTCACATTCTGTGTTAAACCTTCCCTGAAACTCTCCCTTCCAATCAAATTTAAACATTCAAAGGACAAAATTAGAACTTTTCAGAACATCTATAATGTTTTGTGTTTTCCTCATTTACAGTTATCTCATTTACAGTTACATTTACAGTTAGTACATGGTTTCCTTCCCTAATGGACTGTAAGCAATTTGAGAAGCAGAATGTACCTAGCAACTAGCATGGCAGATGATGATGATGATGATGGTAATGATGATGCAAAAGCTAGGATAAAAATAAGAATAATAATTATGAGTTGTGATAAGTAGTCAGTTGTAAAATTCTCATATCAATCTACCACATAAAAAATATTTGGTCTTAGCAGTTAATACTAACACTAGTAATACTACCAGCTATAGTGCTATGGCTGCTAACCAAAGGGTCAGCAGTTCAAATCCGCCAGGCGCTCCTTGGAAACTCTATAGGGGCAGTTCTAATCTGTCCTATACGGTCGCTCTGAGTCAGAACCGACTCGACGGCACTGGGTTTTTTTTATAGCTATTAGTTACCACTGCTACTAGTATTGATTCTTCTTCGTCTCTTCCTCCTCCTGCTGCTGCTGCTATCCTACTCTATCACTACTATCTGTTGGCAGTATTCTTTCTGATTATGGTTCTGACTCCTGTACTTCCCACCCGTCTTCACCTTCTCAAGCACCTACTGCTTGTTAACAAAGTCTTATGGGACTTGGAAGTCAGTCATCTGGAAGTCCTTGGACATAGACTCACTATTTCAGTTAAATATAAATTCCTGTGGTGTGGCAAATTACAACCGGGCTCATTATCACAGCACTGTAATAATCAAAAAGCAATTATGAAGAAGTCAATAAAGTTTGTAGCATTAGATGAATTCAAAGCATCCCTGATAGAAATGTGAAGTTTTGAATTTACAAACTGTCCATAAGACCCTGAAGAATCATTAAAAAAGAATATAAAGCACAGTGTGATTATTCAGTCCTAATTACCAAAAGAACTTTGTGTTATACATGCAAATTTCAATTCATGCCCAACTGTAATGTAAATAAGCAACTACCGTATAATTTGAAATTTTATATCATGAATTCATATTTCAATAATACTCATTACAGTTGACTCTAATTTAAAAAACAATTTTTAAGACTAAATAATGCATTACTTTTATTCCAGATGCATCATAGACTATTTTGTTGTTGTTGTTAGGTGCTGTGAAGTCAGTTCTGACCCATAGCAACCCTGGGTACAACAGAACGAAATGCTGCCCAGCCCTGTGCCATCCTCAGGATCATTGCTATGCCTGAGCCCACGTTGCAGCCACTTGTTGAGGGTCTTCCTCTTTTCCACCGACCTTCTGCTTTACCGAGCATTATGTTCTTCTCCAGGGACTGGACCATCCTGATAACATGTCCAAAGTACATGAAATGAAGTCTTGCCATCCTCACTTCTATGAAGAATTTTGACTGTACCTCTTCCGAGACAGGTTTGTTCCTGCTTTTGAAAGTTTCAATATTCTCAGCCAACACGATAATTCAAAGGCATCAATTCTTTGGTCTTCCTTATTCATTGTCTAGCCTTCGTATGCATATGAGGCGATTAAAATGCCATGGCTTGGGCCAGGCACACATTAGTCCTCAGAGTGACATCTTTGCTTTTTAACATTTTAAAGAAGTCTTTTGCAGTAGATTTGACCAATATAATACATTATTTGATTTCTTGACTTCCATGGAAATTGATTGAGTATCCAAATAAAATGAAAACCTAGACAACTTCAGTATTTTTTTTTTTGTTTATCCTGATGTTGCTTATTGGTCTAGTTGTGAAGATTTTTGTCGTCTTTATGTTGAGGTGCAATCCATACTGAGGCTGTAGTCTTCGACCTTTATCAAAAGTGCTACAAGCTCTCTTCGCTTTTAGCAAGCAAGGTTTTGTCATCTACATATCATAGGTTGTTAATGAGTCTTCCTCCAATCCTTATGCCTCATTCTTCTTCATATAATCCAACTTCTGGGATTATTTGATCAACATACAGATTGAATAAGTATGGTGAATGGATACAACCCTGAGGACACATTTTCTGGTTTTAAACCACGCAGTTTCCCTTGTTTTCGTAGACCGACTGCCTTTTGGTCTATGTACAGGTTCCACATGAATACAATTAAGTGTTCTGGAATTCCCATTCTTCGCAACGTTATCCATTATTTGTTATGATATACAGAGTCGAATGTGTTTGCATAGCCAATAAAATACAGGTAAACATCTTTCTGGTATTCTCTGCTTTCAGCCAAGATGAACCTGGCATCAACAATGATATCCCTCACTCCACACCTCTTCTGAATCTGGCTTGAATTTCTGGCAGTTCCCTGTCAGGGTACTGATGCAATCTTTTCTGAATTATCTTCAGCAAAACTTCACTTGCCTGTGATATTAATGATATTGTTCAATAATTGTCACACTCTGTTAGAATCACCTTTCTTTGGAATGGGCACAAATATGAATCTTTTTCAGTTGGTTGGTTAGGCAGCGGTCTTCTAAATTTCTTGGCATAGATGAGTGAGTACTTCCAGCATTGCATCTGTTTGTTGGATTACCACAATCGGTATTCTGTCAATTCCTGGAGCCTTGTTTTTTGCCAATGCCTTTAGTGCTGTTTGGACTTCTTCTTTCCATACCATTGGCTCTTGATCATTTGCTACCTCCTGAAATGGAAGAACTATTATCCAGTTCTTTTTGGTGCAGTAACTCTATATTCTTTCTATCTTCCCTTAATCCTTCCTGCATCGTTCAATATCTTGCCCATAGATTCCTTCAACGCTGCAGCTTGAGGCTTGAATGTTTTTCTTGAGTTCTTTCAGCTTGAGAAATGCCAAATATGTTCTTCCATTTTGGCTTTCTCACTCCAGACCTTTGCACATTTCATTATAGTACTTTACTTGGTCTTTTCAAGCTGCCCTTTGACGTCTTCTGTTCAGCTCTTTTACTTAATTTCTTCCACTTGCTTTAGCTACTCTATATTCAAAAGTAAGTTTCAGAGTTTCTTCTAACATCCATTTTGGCCTTTTCTTTCCTGTCTTTTTAATGACCGCTTGCTTTCTTCATGTGTAATGTCCTTGATGCCATTCCACCACTCGTATGGTCTTAGGTCATTAATGTTCAATGCATCAAATCTTTTCTTGAGATAATCCCTAAATTCAGGTGGGATAAAATCGATGTGCTTTGGCTCTTGTGGACTTATTTTAATTTTCTTCATAGAAAATTAAGTATAGTATCTTAGACTTGGAAGTACATTGTAGTCTGCTATGGTTTATGGCTGATAAGCATCTACTGCCCACTATTGCCCTTCCTAAAGGCAGCTCTTTATTTGTTATGGAGAATTATCTCTCCCATAGTGGGTACAGTCTTTTTGGGAGAATAGTTTCTAGTTACACTCCTTACCCCTCACTCTATACCTTCGAGGCCAAGAGGACCATATTCTTAGTAGCATATGATCAAGTTAATGATATTCTCTTTCCTGGGCTTTGAATCTTGACTGAATGACACACAGATGGGGAGAATGCATGAAGACAATTTGAATGACAGGAGTGATAGCTATGGTGGTGTTGTGATGGTGGTACTGCTATTAGCAGCGTCCTTGCTAGGCTGTCCTGGCTGAGAATCAGTTGATATGCTTTCTGCTTCCTGCTGTGTGGCCTTCGGCATTTTTTCCCCCTACATTCCTGCTAGTCCAGATCTAATTTCCTTGCCCTCCATTGATTCTATGTCCTTAATAAATCCTAGTTTATTTTAGTATTTCAAATAGTAATTTAAAAATGCAGAGTTAGTTTAAAGGGCTTCTCTATAAGCTCTATTGCCTCAACACACACTCATACATCATATTGCTTATGAATTTTAATGTTGTGACTATTGTTTTGTATGGCACATGGTACATTCTTAGTCAGGCGTGATTCATTTCTCTCACAAGACACTCTAATACAATGACATCCGAGCAATGTGTGGAAATCTCTTCAACCTCTTACTCTTCTAAATAGCTTTGTCACATCTTCTCTTTTCTTTTTTTTTTTTTGGTAGACCTTCAACTTTGGGACCTTTGGCTAAGAAAATGTGTATTTTCTTTTCTCCTTCCTTTATGGAATCATCTTTTGGTTACACTTCCTGCTGTGAAGTCACATTGGCTTCTCCTTCCGTTACAGTCAGCCTAACCTTGGGCTAATATCTGACACCCCTCTCTGACTTTCCCTCGGATTTGTCTGAATTGCTGTCTACCCACCCACGCCCATCCCTGGAGCCCCACTTCAGCTGTTAGTGTCATGCTCAAATCAGTAGCAGAGTTAGAACATGTAGGGAGCATCTTGCACTCCCTAACTTCCTGCAGAACACACAGGAATCCTAAGCACTGTATCTGGGATCACCTTTATGTCTACCTGAAATTTTTCTGGGTGACATCACCGACCGTAACAATGAATTAGGGTGAGTAAAAAAAAAATTTTTTTTAATCATGTCTAACCTCAAAGAAAATAGCTGGGAATCCAAATTTGTGACAGCCAATGTCACAACCTTCATTTATTTATTTATTTTTTCATTTTTAATCTCTGGTTTCATAATGTATAATCTCATGTCATACAATAGCATCTAGCATTGCCATTCTATAGAAGAAGCATATAATTTATGTTCAAACAGCAGATAATTGCATCACATGGAAAGTGGCAAGAAGAAGGCACTTGTTGCCGCCTTCTCATTTAGACCCTGGTCGGGATTGTTTCCACTCAATAAATATTTTACTTTTGCCAGAAGAGGCAGCAGTTTGGTATGAGTGTACTAGTCAATCAAAATCCTAGAGTAAAGCATTTAGAGCGAAATGTCATGGGTTCAAGTCCCAGCTCTGCTACACATAAAAATTGTGGGATAATAATGACAACTAAAATCACTATAGTGTTTATCACGGGTCAGTTGGAGTTCTAAGTGTTATGTATTCATTACCTGGTTGAACTCCTACATACCCCTAGGAGATATCCAAAAATATCCCCTAGGAGATAGTGACTACTATTGGTTTTTTATAGAAGAAGACACTGGCATAGAGTGGTTAAGTATTTTGCCCAGGTTCACTCAGCAAGGAAACTGTGAAAGCTAGGGTTTGAACCCATGTAGTATGACTCTGGAGCCCTCGTAGTACAGTGGTTAAGAGCTCAGCTGATAACCAAAAGGCTGGCATTTCACATCCACCAGTCACTCCCTGGAAGCCCTATGGGGCAGCTCTACTCTGTCCTTCTAGGGTTGCTATGAATTGGAATTGACTGCAGTGGGTTTGATTTGGGTTAGTATGACTCCAGAGCTTTCCCTCTTTTTTTTTTTATTACCTGTGTGAGGTGAGGCTCACTTTTTTGGACTGAGGTAATGCACAGTACATAGGGATGTGGGTTTCAGTCTAGGATTTTCACAGAAATATTTCATATTTTTCAAGATAGCAAAAATAGAGAGGAATTGAGGCCTTGGACACAAGTGACAGAAAACCTTGAGATGAACCAATGTAGAATGCAGTGATTTTCCACCTATTATTCCTAATATTTTTTCTTTTCTTTTTTTTTTATTATTGTACTTTAGATGAAGGTTTACAGAACAAAAACTACTTTCTCATTAAACAGTTAGTACACATATTGTTTTGTGACATTGGTTACCAACCCTGACATGTCAACACTATCCCTTCTCAACCCTGGGTTCCCTATTACCAGCTTTCCTGTCCCCTCCTGCCTTCTAGTCCTTGCCCCTAGACTCGTGTGCCCTTTCAGTCTTGTTTTATTTTATGGGCCTGTCTAATCTTTGGCTGAAGTGTGAACCTCAGGAGTGACTTCATTACTGAGCTATAAGGGTGTCCAGGGACCATACTCTCAGGGTTTCTCCAGTATCTGTCAGACCAGTAAGTCTGGTCTTTTATTGTGAGTAAGAATTTTGTTTTACATTTTTCTCCAGCTCTGTCTGGAACCCTCTACTGTGATTACTGCCAGAGAAATCTGTGGTGGTAGCTGGGCACCATCTGGCTGTGCTGGACTCGGTCTGGTGGAGGCCGTGGTACTTGGGGTTTATTAGTCCTCTGGATTAATCCTTCCCTTATGACTTTAGTTTTCTTCATTACCCTTGCTCTCGATGAGGTGAGACCAGTAGAGTATCTTAGATGGCTGCCCATAAACTTTTAAGACCCCAGACAGTACTCACCAAAGCAGAATGTAGAACATTTCCTTTATAAACTATGTTATGCCAGTTGAGCTAGATGTTCCCCAAGACCTCGGTCCCACAGCCCTCAGCCCAGTAATTCGGTCCCTTGGAGTTTGGATGTGTCTGTGGATCCAGAACTTTCCCTCTTAATCCCTTTACTACACTTAACCTTGACTTCCTTCTTTGTAAGTAGGGGGTATGAACAGGGGCCTATCTTACTGAGGCATAAAAATTGAATGTGCTGTAGCAATATGAGGTAAAATTTATTGAGCACTTACCATAAACCAGGCAAGAACTTTAAACATATTAACTTTTTAAATACATATGCAGGCAGATAACCTTGTCAAAGTCACAAAGCTAATATATGATGGAACAGAGATTTTGAACTAGACATTCTGACACATTAGCCTTGAAGCATATGTTCTTAATTACTACACTGTATTGCTATGCAAGGTTTTTGTTTCCTTAAGATCATGTTGACCCTAACACAGGGACGTTAAAGTGGAAAGTCCTCAAAGTTACATCTTTGTCTTTTAACACTTTAAAGAGGCCTTTTGCAGCAGATTTGACCAATACAATCCATCATTTGATTTCTTGACTGCTGCTTCCATAGGTGTTGATTGTGCATCCAGGTAAAATGAAATCCTTGACAACTTCAATCTTTTCTCCATTTATCATGATGTTGCTCATCGGTCCAGTTGTGAGGATTTTTGTTTGCTTTATTTTGAGGTGTAATCCATACTTTAGGCTGTGGTCTTTAATCTTTATCAGTAAGTGCTTCAAGTCTTCTTCACTTTCAGCAAGTAAGTTGTGTCATCTGCATATCGCAGATTGTTAATGAGTCTTCCACAAATCCTGACGCTGCCTTCTTCTTCATATGGTCTAGCTTCTTGGATTATATGCTTAGCATATGGATTGAATAAGTATGGTGAAAGAATACAACCCTGATGCACACCTTTCCTGATTTTAAACCATGTAGTATCCCTTTGTTCTGTTTGAGCGAATGCCTCTTGGTCTATGTACAGGTTCCTCATGAGCACGATTAAATGTTCTGGAATTCCCATTCTTTGCAAAGTTATCCATAATTTCTTATGATCCACACAGCTGAATGGCTTTGCATAGTCAATAAAACACAGGTAAACATCTTTCTGGTATTCTGTTTTCAGCCAAGATCCATCTGACATCGGCAATGATATGCCTTGTTCCACATCCTTTTCTGAATCTGGCTTGAATTTCTGGCAGTTCCCTGTCAATGTAGGGGGCATACATAACATTTCTCAATGAGACAAGTCTCAAGATTTTGCAACCATCTTTAATTAGCCATATTTAGTTACTTAGCAATATAAGGTAATGTACTTGCAAAGTGTCCTGTAATGTTTTTAGCTCATGGTCATTCTCATGATATAATCTTTAAGATCCAATGATCCTGACTCTTTTCTGTTCTGTCATTCAAGATAGAGAAAAAAGGAACATAAGAATTTATTATTTTTTGGTAAATCTGAACACATCCATAGAAATTAATGTTCATTTTTTTACATATTACTTTCACTGAAATATTGTAAGGAACCAAATAAAAGTAACTTTCAGACAAAGATACATATTTTCTCTCAAAGCTGCATCAGTGGTACAAGATCAAATTTCTGGTAGTCATACTGCCAGCAGTTAAAAATGAACACTGAAGTGGATTTGGATTCTTTCTATACTACTTTCTACCTGTGAAATCTTGGGCAGCTTATTAAACTTCCCTTTTCCTTAGCTTCTTCATCTATAATAAGACTGAGCTGTAGAGAAAATGTTATGCCTCTGCATGGTTAGGGCTTTTTGAGCAAAGAATTGTGAAACCTGAGTCAAAGGACAAATCTTGGAAGTTAGAAGGCAATTACATAGTTAAGAGACTGTCCAGAGAGACTTACATCTTGGAGATATGTCTTTACATTTCAAAGGAGGATAAAATCCTGTATTGTAAATGCGGAGATGTGTGCCTTAGATCTGCCTGGAGGTATTTATTTACACTCCAAAGGGTAGGATTTTAGGAGCCTTCCCCTTCTCTTTCCAAACGGAATTTGCTTATAAAAGATACTAAGTGTGTCTCCCTGTCTCAGGAGGGAGAAGGCAGGGCAATTAAAACCTCCAAGATTTGCATTTTCAGAGCTTCTCCTACATGTGTAGGGTAACATCTGGGTCTCATTGCATCTTCTCAGAAACAGGAAGAATTGGGGCAAAGGAAATGGATTTGTTTTTTGCACTAAGGAATGAAAACTCTGATGGCTGTTCTAGAAACCTCTTGTTTACATTCGGGATAATGTAAATACAGACGTAAAAAATGTTATCACACTACAAGATTGAAGTGAAGTTTAAATGAAATAATCTATGAAAATCACTCTGAATCGTTCATGGCAAAAAGCAACAACTTTTAGGCAATAGTATAACCTTTTGGTATGAAAAACCAATGATTTTTCTATGCTGTCAATCAGGAAAAGATTCACCTTCCTTCATCCCAGTAGGTTCCGTCCCTAAATTTTATTCACGATGACAGAATCTACTAAGTGTTCCCCAAAGCCCATTTCATTTCCCTCATGGACACTCAGTCAGACTGCATTTTCCATCCTTCATTGCTAGCATATGTGACCAAAAGCTGTGTTCTGGGTAATAAGAAGAGGGAAGCATCGATGCATTCCACTTTTAGGCAAGGCCAGGAAGGATCTTCATGTTCTTATCCCATATGTCAGCGTGGTGTGGAGTATGAACCAGAGAACCCCTAAGTGATAGCAGATCCGACATGGAATGAGCCTAGTTTCCTGAATGTTCACATGGAAGGACCCTCCACACCAACCAGGAAAACCTGCCAATGGATTCCTTGGACTTTGCTTGAAAAAGAAATAGAATTATATTGTGTTAAGCTACTAAGATTCACTAGTTATAAAAGCAAAAATTATTTTCTACAATATATTCATGTTTCTTCTAAGATCTTGAATCCAACTTTCTTAAAACTGCTCTTTGCTAGCTAAAGTCAACAACAACAATCAAAACAACAAAATACAACCTATATTTTTAATTCTTGATGGTAGTTTAAGGTAGACAGCTATTCTGAGATGGCAAGAACAAGAGTCTTGGAATCTAATTCAGGAACCATCACTTAACCCCACTTGGCTGTGATTTCCTCATCTGCCAATTGAAATTTATAAATAAATTAAAAAAAATTAACAGTTACTGTAAACATGCTTGGTACAATGTAGATATTCTACAAGTGCTTGGTCCTTTATCTGTTTATTCTAGTTCTTGTCTGTTTAGTTTAATCATTGTCATCATCATATTTTTTACTATTTTGAGAATTTTCAGTATTCAGTTTATTCTAGGCACTCTACTAAGGGCTTTTTATGGAATTTTTTTGTTGTTAGTTTTTATAATAACTTTTTCGGTGAAGTAGTTTTATTATGCCCATTTTTCTGTGGACAAGTTATAAAATTTAAGTAACTTGGGCAAAGTCATATACCCAGCATAGCAGAAAGCAAGTCTTTAAACTGAGGCCAGTTTGATAAGGATCCACAATCTTAACCTTCACACTAAAACACTTCTTAAAGTGATTTTAAATGCAGCGATACTAGTTAATGGTGAAATGTTGCAACTTGAAGGAACAGAGTGGATGTTTGGGCTCTGGACATATAAGCACCACTTTTAGACATTACAACTCAGTAAATTAATCTTCTGTAATTGGAGATAACGATTCCTGCCTTAAAATTTTCATGAGAAATATTGTGACAAGCCAAATACAGTGATGTATCTGAAAATACAGTAGAGATGATAATAGGTGATGCAGATTAAATGATTTTACTTATTCCTTTCTACTCACTGAAGTTGTACTTACTATTTGAATGTAGAAAATATTTTAGTACAGCTTGGCTGTACTATACTGACTGGCTACTGAGGTGGTGAAAAATCTACAGTTATGGAATTTAAAGAGAAAGTCTTACTTCCTTCTTTTGGTGTAAGAGGCAAAAAGAATTATGTGTAAGTTAGTAAGCTATTATTATTATCTTTTTTTTTTAAACTTTTATTGAGCTTCAAGTGAACGTTTACAAATCAAGTCACACTGTCACATATAAGTTTTTTTTTACTCCATACTCCCACTTGCTCTCCCCTAATGAGTCAGCCCTTCCAGTCTCTCCTTTCTTGACAATTTTGCCGGCTTCCCTCTCTCTCTATCCTCCCATCCCCCCTCCAGACAGGAGTTGCCAACACAATCTCAAGTGTCCACCTGATATAATTAGCTCACTCTTCATCAGCGTCTCTCTCCCACCCGCTGACCAGTCCCTTTCATGTCTGATGAGTTGTCTTCGGGGATGGTTCCTGTCCTGTGCCAACAGAAGGTCTGGGGAGCATGGCCGGCGGGATTCCTCTAGTCTCAGTCAGACCATTAAGTTTGGTCTTTTTATGAGAATTTGGGGTCTGTATCCCACTGATCTCCTGCTCCCTCAGGGGTTCTCTGCTGTGCTCCCTGACAGGGCAGTCATCGATTGTGGCCGGGCACCAACTAGTTCTTCTGGTCTCAGGATGATGTAGGTCTCTGGTTCATGTGGCCCTTTCTGTCTCTTGGGCTCTTAGTTGTCGTGTGGCCTTCGTGTTCTTCATTTTCCTTTGCTCCAGGTGGGTTGAGACCAATTGATGCATCTTAGATGGCTGCTTGTTAGCATTTAAGACCCCAGATGCCACATTTCAAAGTGGGATGCAGAATGATTTCATAATAGAATTATTTTGCCAATTGACTTAGAAGTCCCCGCAAACCATGTTCCCCAGACCCCCACACTTGCTCCGCTGAGCTTTGAAGCATTCATTTTATCCTGGAAACTTCTTTGCTTTTGGTCCAGTCCAATTGAGCTGACCTTCCATGTATTGAGTGTTGTCTTTCCCTTCACCTAAAGCAGTTCTTATCTACTGATTAATCAATAAAAAACCCTCTCCCACCCTCCCTCCCTCCCCCCCTCGTAACCACAAAAGTATGTGTTCTTCTCAGGTTTACTATTACTCAAGATCTTATAATAGTGGTCTTATACAATATTTGTCCTTTTGCCTCTGACTCATTTCGCTCAGCGTAATGCCTTCCAGGTTCCTCCATGTTATGAAATGTTTCAGAGATTCGTCACTGTTCTTTATCGATGCGTAGTATTCCATTGTGTGAATATACCACAATTTATTTACCCATTCATCCGTTGATGGACACCTTGGTTGCTTCCAACTTTTTGCTATTGTAAACAGAGCTACAATAAACATGGGTGTGCATATATCTGTTTGTATGAAGGCTCTTGTATCTCTAGGGTATATTCCCAGGAGTGGGATTTCTGGGTTGTATGGTAGTTCTATTTCTAACTGTTTAAGATAACGCCAGATAGATTTCCAAAGTGGTTGTACCATTTTACATTCCCACCAGCAGTGTATGAGAGTTCCAATCTCTCCGCAGCCTCTCCAACATTTATTATTTTGTGTTTTTTGGATTAATGCCAGCCTTGCTGGTGTGAGATGGAATCTCATCGTAGTTTTAATTTGCATTTCTCTAATGGCTAATGATCGAGAGCATTTTCTCATGTATCTGTTGGCTGCCTGAATATCTTCTTTAGTGAAATGTGTGTTCATATCCTTTGCCCACTTCCTGATTGGGTTGCTTGTCTTTTTGTGGTTGAGTTTTGACAGAATCATGTAGATTTTAGAAATCAGGCGCTGGTCTGAGATGTCATAGCTGAATATTCTTTCCCAATCTGTAGGTGGTCTTTTTACTCTTTTGGAGAAGTCTTTAGATGAGCATAGGTGTTTGATTTTTAGGAGCTCCCAGTTATCGGGTTTCTCTTCATCATTTTTGGTAATGTTTTGTATTCTGTTTATACCTTGTATTAGGGCTCCTAGGGTTGTCCCTATTTTTTCTTCCATGATCTTTATCGTTTTAGTCTTTATGTTTAGGTCTTTGATCCACTTGGAGTTAGTTTTTGTGCATGGTGTGTGAGGTATGGGTCCTGTTTCATTCTTTTGCAAATGGATATCAGTTATGCCAGCACCATTTGTTAAAAAGGCTATCTTTTCCCCAATTAATTGACACTGGTCCTTTGTCAAATATCAGCTGCTCATACGTGGATGGATCTATGTCTGGGTTCTCAATTCTGTTCCATTGGTCTATGTGCCTGTTGTTGTACCAGTACCAGGCTGTTTTGACTACTGTGGCTGTATAATAGGTTCTGAAGTCAGGTAAAGTGAGGCCTCCCACTTTCTTCTTCTTTTTCAGTAGTGCTTTGCTTATCCGGGGCTTCTTTCCCTTCCATATGAAATTGGTGATTTGTTTCTCTATCCCCTTAAAATATGACATTGGAATTTGGATCGGAAGTGCATTAAATGTATAGATGGCTTTTGGTAGAATAGACATTTTTACTATGTTAAGTCTTCCTATCCATGAGCAAGGTATGTTTTTCCACTAAAGTATGTCCTTTTGAATTTCTTGTAGTAGAGCTTTGTAGTTTTCTTTGTATAGGTCTTTTACATCCTTGGTAAGATTTATTCCTAAGTATCTTATCTTCTTGGGGGCTACTGTGAATGGTATTGATTTGGTTATTTCCTCTTCAGTGTTCTTTTTGTTGATGTAGAGGAATCCCAGTGATTTTTGTATGTTTATTTTATAACCTGAGACTCTGCCAAACTCTTCTATTAGTTTCAGTAGTTTTCTGGAGGATTCCTTAGGGTTTTCTGTGTATATAATCATGTCATCTGCAAATAGTGATAACTTTACTTCTTCCTTGCCAATCCGGATACCTTTTATTTCTTTGTCTAGCCTAATTGCCCTGGCTAGGACTTCCAGCACGATGTTGAATAAGAGCGGTGATAAAGGGCATCCTTGTCTGGTTCCTGTTCTCAAGGGAAATGCTTTCAGTTTCTCTCTGTTTAGAGTGATATTGGCTGTTGGCTTTGCATAGATGCCCTTTATTATGTTGAGGAATTTTCCTTCAATTCCTATTTTGGTAAGAGGTTTTAAGAGTTTTTATCATAAATGGGTGTTGGACTTTGTCAAATGCCTTTTCTGCATCAATTGATAAGATCATGTGGTTTTTGTCTTTTGTTTTATTTATGTGATGGATTACATTAATGGTTTTTCTGATATTAAACCAGCCTTGCATACCTGGTATAAATCCCACTTGATCAGGGTGAATTATTTTTTTGATGTGTTGCTGGATTCTATTGGCTAGAATTTTGTTGAGGATTTTTGCATCAATGTTCACGAGGGATATACGTCTATAATTTTCTTTTTTTGTAATATCTTTACCTGGTTTTGGTATCAGGGAGATGGTGGCTTCATAGAATGAGTTGGGTAGTATTCCGTCATTTTCTATGCTTTGGAATACCTTCAGTAGTAGTGGTGTTAAGTCTTCTCTGAAAGTTTGGTAGAACTCTACAGTGAAGCCGTCCGGGCCAGGGCTTTTTTTTGTTGGGAGTTTTTTGATTACCGTTTCAATCTCTTTTTTTGTTATGGGTCTATTTAGTTGTTCTACTTCTGAATGTGTTAGTTTAGGTAGGTAGTGTTTTTCCAGGAATTCATCCATTTCTTCTAGGTTTGCAAATTTGTTAGAGTACAATTTTTCATAATAATCTGAAATGATTCTTTAATTTCATTTGGTTCTGTTGTGATGTGGTCTTTCTCGTTTCTTATTCGGGTTATTTGTTTCCTTTCCTGTATTTCTTTAGTCTGTCTGGCCAATGGTTTATCAATTTTGTTAATTTTTTCAAAGAACCACCTTTTGGCTTTGTTTATTCTTTCAATTGTTTTTCTGTTCTCTAATTCATTTAGTTCAGCTCTAATTTTTATTATTTGTTTTCTTCTGGTGCCTGATGGATTCTTTTGTTGCTCGCTTTCTATTTGTTCAAGTTGTAGGGACAGTTCTCTGATTTGGGCTCTTTCTTCTTTTTGTATGTGTGCATTTATCGGTATAAATTGGCCTCTGAGCACTGCTTTTGCTGTGTCCCAGAGGTTTTGATAGGAAGTATTTTCATTCTCGTTGCTTTCTATGAATTTCCTTATTCCCTCCTTGATGTGTTCTATAACCCAGTCTTTTTTCAGGAGGGTATTGTTCATTTTCCAAGTATTTGATTTCTTTTCCCTAGTTTTTCTGTTATTGATCTCCAGTTTTATTGCCTTGTGGTCTGAGAAGATGCTTTGTAATATTTCGATGTTTTGGACTGTGCAAAGGTTTGTTTTATGACCTAATATGTGGTCTATTCTAGAGAATGTTCCATGTGCGCTAGGAAAAAAAGTATACTTTGCAGCAGTTGGGTGGAGAGTTCTGTATAAGTCAATGAGGTCAAGTTGGTTGATTGTTGTAATTAGGTCTTCCGTGTCTCTATTGAGCTTCTTACTGGATGTCCTGTGCTTCTCCGAAAGTGGTGTGTTGAAGTCTCCTACTATAATCGTGGAGGTATCTATCTCACTTTTCAATTCTGTTAAAATTTGATTTATGTAGCTTGCAGCCCTGTCATTGGGTGCATAAATATTTAATATGGTTATGTCTTCCTGATCAATTGTCCCTTTTATCATTATATAGTGTCCTTCTTTATCCTTTGTGGTAGATTTAAGTCTAAAGTCTATTTTGTCAGAAATTAATATTGCTACTCCTCTTCTTTTTTGCTTATTGTTTGTTTGCTTGATATACTTTTTTCCATCCTTTGAGTTTTAGTTTGTTTGTGTCTCTAAGTCTAAGGTGTGTCTCTTGTAGGCAGCATATAGGTGGATCGTGTTTCTTTATCCAGTCTGTGACTCTCTGTCTCTTTATTGGTGCATTTAGTCCATTTACATTCACGGTAATTATAGATAAATAAGTTTTTAGTGCTGTCATTTTGATGCCTTTTTATGTGTGTTGTTGACAATTTCATTTTTCCGCATACTTTTTTGTGCTGAGGCGTTTTTCTTAGTAAATTGTGAGATCCTCATTTTCATAGTGTTTGACCTTATGTTAGTTGAGTCGTTACGTTTTTCTTGGCTTTTATCTTGAGTTATGGAGTTGTTATACCTTTTTGTGGTTACCTTATTATTTACCCCTATTTTTCTAAGTAAAAACCTAACTTTTATTGTTCTATATCGCCTTGTATCACTCTCCATATGGCAGTTCAATGCCTCCTGTATTTAGTCCCTCTTTTTGATTATTGTGATCTTTTACCTATTGACTTCCATGATTCCCTGTTATGTGTTTTTTTTTTTTAATTAATCTTAATTTGTTTGTTTTTGTGATTTCCCTATTTGAGTTGATATCAGGACGTTCTGTTTTGTGACCTTGTGTTGTGCTGATATCTGATGTTATTGGTTCTCTGACCAAACAATATCCTTTAGTATTTCTTGTAGCTTTGGTTTGGTTTTTGCAAATTCTCTAAACTTGTGTTTGTCTGTAAATATCTTAATTTCGCCTTCATATTTCAGAGAGAGTTTTGCTGGATATATGATCCTTGGCTGGCAGTTTTTCTCCTTCAGTGTTCTGTATATGTCGTCCCATTCCCTTCTTGCCTGCATGGTTTCTGCTGAGTAGTCTGAACTTATTCTTATTGATTCTCCCTTGAAGGAAACCTTTCTTTTCTCCCTGGCTGCTTTTAAAATTTTCTGTTTATCTTTGGTTTTGGCGAGTTTGATGATAATATGTCTTGGTGTTTTTCTTTTTGGATCAATCTTAAATGGGGTTCGATGAGCATCTTGGATAGATATCCTTTCGTCTTTCATGATGCCCGGGAAGTTTTCTGTCAGGAGTTCTTCAACTATTTTCTCTGTGTTTTCTGTCCCCCCCCCCCCCCCGTTCTGGGACTCCAATCACCCGCGGGTATAGAGTCCCACATGATTCTTAGGGTTTCTTCATTTTTTTAAATTCTTTTATCTGATTTTTTTTCAGCTATGTTGGTGTTGATTCCCTGGTCCTCCAGATGTCCCAGTCTGCATTCTAATTGCTTGAGTCTGCTCCTCTGACTTCCTATTGCATTGTCTAATTCTGTAATTTTATTGTTAATCTTTTGGATTTCTACATGTTGTCTCTCCATGGATTCTTGCAACTTATTAATTTTTCCACTATTTTCTTGAATAATCTTTTTGAGTTCTTCAACAGTTTTATCAGTGTGTTCCTTGGCTTTTTCTGCAGTTATCCTAATTTCATTTGTGATATCTTTAAGCATTCTGTAAATTAGTTTTTTATATTCTGTATCTGATAATTCCAGGATTGTATCTTCATTTGGGAAAGATTTTGATTCTTTTGTTTGGGGGGTTGGAGAAGCTGTCATGGTCTGCTTCTTTAAGTGGTTTGATATGGATTGTTGTCTCCGAGCCATCACTGGGAAACTAGTTTTTCCAGAAAATCTGCTAAAAAAAAAAAATGCAGTCAGACCCCTATCAGAGTTCTCCCTCTGGCTCAGGCTATTCGGATGTTAATGAAACCGCCTGGGGAGGGTGGGGGAGGGAACAGAGAGATAGGAGAGTAGCACCTCAGAATATAGCCAGAGTTGCTTGTCTTGCTTGGAATGACTATTATATCTGAGATTCCCGCGGGCGCGTCGCCTATGTGTGCTGGCTGTGTGGAGATTGCCCCCGGGGGGTCTGGCCCGCTGGAGTCACGGTCAGATCCTCCGCTTCCAGCCCCATGCCCAGCGTCAAGGCTCCCCTACTGGGATGGTGCACTCTCGACTCCAAAATCAGTCGCTGCCTCCCAGGGACTTCTCGTCCCTCCAGCCACGTGGCCGTGTCACCCCTGCGAACCAGGTTGCCCCCCTCCCGGGGTTAGTTCAGATGGGTGGAGCAGCTCCCCGTGCTTGTGCTGTGACCGAGTGTCCCGGCTGGGATGCTGTTCTCCCCGCTCCAATACCAGTCGCTGCCTCTCGGGGACTTCTCCTATCGGCTGCGTCCCACGCTGCCCACGCTACCCGGCTGGGCCCCTTCCCGGGGTTAGTTCAGGGGGGTGGAGCAGCTCTCCGTGTTTATGCCGTACCTGCGTCCAGTCCAAATCCCGGCGAGACGGTTCCCCGGCTGGGACGCTGCTCTTCCTGCTCCAAGACCAGTCACTGCCTCCCGGGGACTTCTCCTACCGGCTGCTTCCCACGCCGCCCGCGGAACCGGCTGGTCTCCCTCCCGGGGTTAGTTCAGGGGGGTGGAGCAGCTCTCTGTACTTGTGCTGTACCTGACTGGTACGCTGGCTCCAGGCTCTGGAAACAATCGCTGCTTCCCCATATTAGTTCGTTCTCCATCTCTAAATCTGTGTTTGTTGTTCAGGGTTCGTAGATTGTTATGTATGTGATCGATTCACTTGTTTTTCCGTGTCTTTGTTGTAAGAGGGATCCAAGGTAGCGTCTGCCTAGTCTGCCATCTTGGCTCCGCCCTCTCTTGTTTGTCTTTTTGAGGTTGAGTTTTGACAGAATCATATAGATTTTAGAGATCAGGCGCTGGTCGGAGATGTCATAGCTAAAAATTCTTTCGCAGTCTGTAGGTGGTCTTTTTACTCTTTTGGTGAAGTCTTTAGATGAGCATAGGTGTTTGATTTTCAGGAGCTCCCAGTTATCTGGTTTCTCTTCATCATTTTTGGTAATGTTTTGTATTCTGTTTATGCCTTGTATTAGGGCTCCTAATGTTGTCCCTATTTTTTCTTCCATGATCTTTATCATTTTAGTCTTTATGTTTAGGTATTTGATCCACTTGGAGTTAGTTTTTGTGCATGGTGTGAAGTATGGGTCCTGTTTCGTCTTTTTGCAAATGGATATCCAGTTATGCCAGCACCATTTGTTAAAAAGACTATCTTTTCCCCAATTAACTGACACTGGGCCTTTGTCAAATATCAGCTGCTCATATGTGGATGGATTTATATCCGGGTTCTCAATTCTGTTGCACTGGTCTGTATGCCTGTTGTTGTACCAGTACCAGGCTGTTTTGACTACTGTGGCTATATAATAGGTTCTGAAATCAGGTAGAGTGAGGCCTCCCACTTTCTTCTTCTTTTTCAGTAATGCTTTACTTATCTGAGGCTTCTTTCCCTTCCATATGAAGTTGGTGATTTGTTTCTCCATCACCTTAAAAAATGACATTTGAATTTGGATCGGAATTGCATTGTATGTATAGATGGCTTTTGGTAGAATAGACATTTTTACTATGTTAAGTCTTCCTATCCATGAGCAAGGTATGTTTTTCCACTTAAGTAGGTCCTTTTTAGTTTCTTGTAGTAGTACTTTATAGTTTTCTTTGTATAGGTCTTTTACATCCTTGGTAAGATTTATTCCTAAGTATTTTATCTTCTTGGTGGCTACTGTGAATGGTATTGATTAGGTTATTTCCTCTTCGATGTTCTTTTTGTTGATGTAGAGGAATCCAAGTGATTTTTGTGTGTTTACCTTGTAACCTGAGACTCTGCCAAACTCTTCTATTAGTTTCAGTAGTTTTCTGGAGGATTCCTTAGGGTTTTCTGTGTATAAGATCATGTCATCTGCAAATAGAGATAATTTTACTTCTTCCTTGCCAGTCCAGATGCCCTTTATTTCTTTGTTTAGCCTAATTGCTCTGGCTAGGACCTCTAGCACAATGTTGAATAAGAGTGGTGATAGAGGGCATCCTTGTGTGGTTCCCGTTCTGAAGGGAAATGCTTTCAGGCTCTCTCCATTTAGAGTGATGTTGGCTGTTGGCTTTGTATAGATGCCCTTTATTATGTTGAGGAATTTTCCTTGAACTCCTATTTTGGTGAGAGTTTTTATCATAAATGGGTGTTGGACTTTGTCAAATGCCTTTTCTGCATCAATTGATAAGTTCATGTGGTTTTTGTCTTCTGTTTTATTTATATGGTGGATTACATTAATGGTTTTTCTAATATTAAACCAGCCTCGCATAAAAAAAGAAAAAAAAATTTTTTTTTTAACTGGTATAAATAAATCCCACTTGGTCATGATGGATTATTTTTTTGATACGTTGTTGAATTCTATTGGCTAGAATTTTGTTGCGGATTTTTGCATCTATGTTCATGAGGGATATAGGTCTGTAATTTTCTTTTTTTGTGATGTCTTTACCTGGTTTTGGTATCAGGGAGATGGTGGCTTCATAGAATGAGTTAGGTAGTATTCCGTCATTTTCTATGCTTTGAAATACCTTTAGTAGTAGTGGTGTTAACTCTTCTCTGAAAGTTTGGTAGAACTCTGCAGTAAAGCCATCTGGGCCAGGGCTTTTTTTTTGTTGGGAGTTTTTTGATTACCGTTTCAATCTCTTTTTTTGTTATGGGTCTATTTAGTTGTTCTACTTCTGAATGTGTTAGTTTAGGTAGGTAGTGTTTTTCCAGGAATTCATCCATTTCTTCTAGGTTTGCAAATTTGTTAGAGTACAATTTTTCGTAATAATCTGATATGATTCTTTTAATTTCAGTTGGGTCTATTGTGATGTGGCCCATCTCGTTTCTTATTCGGGTTATTTGTTTCCTTTCCTGTATTTCTTTAGTCAGTCTGGCCAATGGTTTATCAATTTTGTTATTTTTTTCAAAGAACCAGCTTTTGGCTTTGTTAATTCTTTCAATTGTTTTTCTGTTCTCTAATTTATTTAGTTCGGCTCTAATTTTTATTATTTGTTTTCTTCGGGTGCCTGATGAATTCTTTTGCTGCTCACTTTCTGTTTGTTCAAGTTGTCGGGACAGTTCTCTGCTTTTGGCTCTTTCTTCTTTTTGTATATGTGCATTTATCGGTATAAATTGGCCTCTGAGCACTGCTTTTGCTGTGTCCCAGAGGTTTTGATAGGAAGTATTTTCATTCTCTTTGCATTCTATGAATTTCCTTATTCCCTCCTTGATGTCTTCTATAACCCAGTCTTTTTTCAGGAGGGTATTGTTCAGTTTCCAAGTATTTGATTTCTTTTCCCTAATTTTTCTGTTACTGATTTCCACTTTTATGGCCTTGTGGTCTGAGAAGATGCTTTGTAATATTTTGATGTTTTGGATTCTGCAAAGGTTTGTTTTATGACCTAATATGTAGTCTGTTCTAGAGAATGTTCCATGTGTGCTAGAAAAAAAGGTATACTTTGCAGTAGTTGGGTGGAGAGTTCTGTATAAGTCAATGAGGTCAAGTTGGTTGATTGTTGTAATTAGGTCTTCCATGTCTCTGTTGAGCTTCGTACTGGATGTCCTGTCCTTCTCTGAAAGTGGTGTGTTGAAGTCTCCTACTATAATTGTGGAGGTGTCTATCTCAGTTTTCAGTTCTGTTAAAATTTGATTTATGTATCTTGCAGCCCTGTCATTGTGTGCATATATATTTAATATGGTTATATCTTCCTGGTCAATTGCCCCTTTTATCATTATGTAGTGTCCTTCTTTATCCTTTGTGGTTGATTTAACTTTAAAGTCTATTTTGTCAGAAATTAATATTGCTAGTCCTCTTCTTTTTTGCTTATTGTTTGCTTGACATATTTTTTTCCATCCTTTGAGTTTTAGTTTGTTTGTGTCTCTAAGTCTAAGGTGTGTCTCTTGTCGGGAGCATATAGACGGATCATGTTTCTTTATCCAGTCTGAGACTCTCTGTCTTTTTATTGGTGAATTTAGTCCATTGACATTCAGCATAATTATAGATAAGTATGTGTTTTTTTTTTTATGTGTTTTAGTGTTGTCATTTTGATGCCTTTTTATGTGTGTTGTTGACAATTTCATTTTTCCACTTACTTTTTTGTGCTGAGACGTTTTCCTTTGTAAATCGTGTGTTCCTCATTTTCATAGTATTTGACTTTATGTTTGCTGACTCGTTACGTGTTTCTTGGTTTTTATTTTGAGTTATGGAGTTGTTATACCTCTTTGTGGTTACCTTAATATTTACCCCTATTTTTTTAAGTAAAAACCCAAATTGTATTGTCCTGTATCGCCTTGTATCCGTCTCCATGTGGCAGTTCTATGCCACCTGTATTTAGTCCCTCTTTTTGATTAGTGTGATCTTTTACATAATGACTTCAATGATTCCCTGTTTCGTGCATTCTTTTTTTTAATTAATCTTAATTTGTTTTTGTGATTTCCCTATTTGAGTTGATATCAGGATGTTCTGTTCTGTGACCTTGTGTTGTGCTGGTATCTGATATATTGGTTTTCTGACCAAACAATTTCCTTTAGTATTTCTTGTAGCTTTGGTTTGGTTTTTGCAAATTCTCTAAGCTTGTGTTTATCTGTAAATGTCTTAATTTCGCCTTCATATTTCAGAGAGAGTTTTGCTGGATATATGATCCTTGGCTGGCAGTTTTTCTCCTTCAGTGCTCTATATATGTCATCCCATTGCCTTCTTGCCTGCATGGTTTCTGCTGAGTAGTCTGAACTTATTCTTATTGATTCTCCCTTGAAGGAGACCTTTCTTTTATCCCTGGCTGCTTTTAAAATTTTCTCTTTATCTTTGGTTTTGGCAAGTTTGATGATAATATGTCTTGGTGTTTTTCTTTTTGGATCAATCTTAAATGGGGTTTGATGAGCATCTTGGTTAGATATCCTTTTGTCTTTCATAATGTCAGGCAAGTTTTCTGTCAGCAGATCTTCAACTATTCTCTCTGTGTTTTCTGTTATCCCTCCCTGCTCTGGGACTCCAATCACACGCAAGTTATCCTTCTTGATAGAGTCCCGCATGATTCTTAGGGTTTCTTCATTTTTTTAAATTCTTTTATCTGATTTTTTTTTCAGCTATGTTGGTGTTAATTCCCCGGTCCTCCAGATTTCCCAGTCTGCATTCTAATTGCTCGAGTCTGCTCCTCTGACTTCCTATTGCGTTGTCTAATTCTGTGATTTTATTGTTGATCTTTTGGATTTCTGAATGCTGTCTCTGTATGGATTCTTGCAACTTTTTAATTTTTCTACTATGTTTTTGAATGATCTTTTTGAGTTCTTCAACTGCTTTATCAGTGTGTTCCTTGGCTTTTTCTGCATATTGCCTTATTTCATTTCTGAGGCCATCCCTGATGTCTTGAAGCATTCTGTAAATTAGTTTTTTATATTCTGTATCTGATAATTCCAGGATTGTATCTTCATTTGGGAAAGATTTTGATTCTTTTGTTTGGGGGGTTGGAGAAGCAGTCATGGTCTGCTTCTTTATGTGGTTTAATATCGACTGCTGTCTCCGAGCCATCACTAAGGTATTGTAGTGATTTATTCTATATTTGCTCACTGAGTCTTTTCTTGTTTTGTTTACTTTCAATATATGTGGATGGGCTCCTAGATTGTTCTGTCTTGATTGTTGTAGCCCTTGACTTACTTATGACCTATTACCAGCTGGTTTGGGCTGTTACCAGATATATATGCCTGAGTCCATTCACTATTCTTGAGTAGAATCTGATTTTGGGTCATCAAGTGTGTGATGCACCCTGTCACCTACCCACTTTGAGAAGTATTGGTGATAGTTGTGTGCACCAGATTCTAGTAGCAGCTGGGGTTCACACTCCAGGGGGAGGGGCAGGATGCTGACAGGCTTCCCCCAAGTGTCAGTGAGGTAGGTGTGTCTCTATTCCTAAAGCACTTTGGTGGGTGGGCTCTGCAGCTGTACCTTAGGCCCCCAATGCAAGTACCTCTACAGATTGGTAGGTGTCACCCTCATTAGACCCCTAAGGCAGGAGGCTAGGTGGTCTGGGGGGAGCTTCAGCCCTCAGTTCCCTGTTGTGGGTCAGTGAGGGCTCTGTTGAATATGCAGAGATATCAGACCTGGGAAACTTGTCTTTCCAGTAAATCCGATAAAACAAATGCAGTCAGATCCCTATCAGAAATGCCTTTGCATTATAATAGCCACCTTGTTCCCTGTAGGGATGAAAGCCCAAGACTGTGGATCACATATGCTTGGCTGGAGCTGGTTCTCTTTTTAGTCCAATTAGGGAAGGATTTTTGGTCCCTGGGTTTTTTGTGGTTGCTTCTCTCAGGCCAGAAGAATGGGTTAGGAAAAGACCAAAAAAAAAAAAAAGGAAAAGACAAACCGCGGAGCAGTTCTCCCTCTGGCTCAGGAAATTCCAATGTTAATGAAGTCGCCTGGGAAGGGGAGGGGTGGGTTCAGATAAATAGGAGAGAGTAGCACCCCGGAATATAGACAAAGGTACTTATCTTCCTTGGGATGACTGTTTTATCTGAAATTCCCGAGGGGCGCCTCGCCTGTGTGTGCTGGCTGGGTAGAGATTGCCCCCGAGGGTCAGGCCCACGTCCTGTGCCTGCGCTGTCTCAGAAGCTGTGGTCAGTTCCTCCGCTGCCAGTCCAAAGCCCAGCGTCAAGGTTCCCTGGCTGGGACGCTGCACTCCCGGCTCCAAAAACAGTTGCTGCCTCCCAATGACTTCTCTTCCCGCCAGCCCTGTAGCTGCGCCGCCCGCGCTGACCAGCTGGGCCCCCCCTCAGGTCAGTTCAGGGGGCTGGGGCTGCACCCCATGTTTGCACCCTCACAGGATGTGGTGCTCAGCTCCTCTGTGCCGAGTCCAAAGCCCAGCACCAAGGTTCCCCACCTAGGATGCTGTACTCCCGGCTCCAAAACCAGTTGCTGCCTCCCAGGGACTTCTCCTCCCGCCAGCCGTGTCACCGCTCTGCCCACGTGGACCGGCTGGGCCCCCTCCCGGGGTCAGTTCAGGGCGGTAGGGCTGCGCCCCATGTTTGCGCTGTCCCAGGATGCTGTTCTCAACTCCCCTGTGCCCAGTCCAAAGCCCGGGGCCAAGGTTACCTGACTGGGATGCTGGCTCCATGCTCTGAAAACAGTCGCTGCTTCTCCGTAGTTGTTCATTCTGGGTCTCTGTCACTCAGGTCAACTCTTTAAATCTGTATTTGTTGGTCAGGGTTCATAGATTGTCATGTATGTGCTTGATTCACTTGTTTTTCCGAGTCTTTGTTGCAAGAGGGATCCGAGGTAGCGTCTACCTAGTCAGCCATCTTGGCCTATCTTTTTTTTTTTTTTAATGATTATCTCCTGTTCAAACACATTATTTGTATTTGCTGATTGAATTTTGAGATACCTGGTTTCTTCTTTTGGGTAGGTACAGTAGAAGACACAGGCGAAGATTAAGGTGTCATTTTAACTGAGTCTACCAAGTTAAAAAAAAATTTTTTTTTTTTTTACCAAGTAAAAGGTATTTTCTAAGGTTAAGTTATTATTTGTAGAGATCCTACAAAAACAATCATTCTGAAATAAAGACTATACTTCCTATGATCAGACTTGATTATTTAAGAACATGCTTTTAAAAATACTTTTCTATCTAACCATATATTATCTGGGAACACTCTGCCAATTTGATAGTACTTAAAAAGGGTAAAATGACCACTAATAATACTACCTTCTATGAAACCAGAAGAGGGATGTTTTTACAGAACGCTTATACAGAAGCTATAAAGCTTTATAGGCACAGAACCAGGCAGTGTTTTGCTCTGTTGTACATCGGGTCGCTATGAAACGGAACTGACTTGGCAGCAGCTAACAATAACAACAGTGTAAAATTTATTAGTTAAAACAGACGTGGTAGACATGAAGGAAGTTAGGTACCAGAGAAATCAACGGGAATTATGTTTGTCAAATGTGTGTACTAGACTCTGGCAGAACTTTTAAATTTGCTAATCTATTTTTTCCTCACAACAATCCTGTAGGATAGGTATGATTTTCCCTGTTTCAAATACAACGCACTCAGATAAGAGGCATCGTTCTGTACAAAGCCTTTCAATGGCAATTGGCTATGAGTGAACCTACACTTGCTGTCAATCAACAAAATATAATGCTCTCTCTTTTAATTCTATCATCAATCTATGTATCAGCTATTAATCATCTATATATGGTATATAAATATTATGTTATATATATATTTTTTATGTTTTTGCGTGGTTAGAGCTTTCTGAGCAAAGAATTCTAAAACCTGGGTCAAAGGACAAACCTTAAAAGTTAGAAGGTGTTACTGATATAGAGATAGAAACAGAGAAGGAGACAGAGACAGAGATAGAAACCGAGATAGATTTAGGTGGAAGTGTAGGTACAGGTATAGATATAGACAGATAGATAGATGAATAGATATAGGTATCCAAAAAACCAAACTCGTTGCTGTTGAGTCAATTCCAACTCATAGCGACTATATAGGACAGAGTTGAACTGCCCCATAAGATTTTCAAGGAGGGGCTGGTGGATTTGAACTGCCAATCTTTGGGTTAGCAGCCAAGCTCTTAACCACTGTGTCACCAGGGTTCCAGGTATAGATATAGATGATGTATATATCATATGTATATACCATACAGGTAGTCCCAGACTTACAACGTTTTCGAGTTATGACAAACTGCACTTAATGATCATTCTTTTTTCCTTTCTACATCTTATGGTTACTAATATGTACTACCAAAAATGTTGCAGCCCATAATTTGCTAATGTTATCATTCTTAGACATTCGCACGCAAACGCTCAATGTTACGATTTACTGTTCTAAACACTGTCGTATAGTAGGCTATGGCAATAGTGATGAAAAAAAAGAAGCGAGGTATTTGACTTATGTCAAAACTGAGTTACAACAGGGTCACAGAGTCATTGGAACAGAACCCCACCATAAGTTGAGAACTACCTGTGTGTATGTTCCCAGATGATATATGGTACATACCAAAACCAAACCAAACCTATTGCTGTTGGGTAGATTCCAATGCATAGTGACTCTAACATATATATATATATGTATATGTTTCCAGATGACATACAGAAAGCCCCTGACTTATGACAGGGTTCCATTCTCATGATTCCATTGTAAGTTGGTTCTGATGTAAGTTGAATACCTCATTTTTTTGGTATTTAGTTTTAATTATTATTGCCACAGCCTGCTATACGGCAGAGTTTTGAATAGTAAAACATAACACTGAACATTTTCAAGTGAACATCTTAGAATAATGACATCAGCAAATTATGCACTGCAACGTTTTACTAATGATAAGACGCAAAAAAAAAAAAAAACCGATGGTCATTAAGTGCAGTTCGTCATAACTTGACTGCGTTGTAAGTCAGGGACAACCTGTATATATATATATATATATATATATATATATATATATATATATATATATCAGTATATGTTTTTGTTGTTAGGTGCTGTTGAGTTGGTTCTGACTCATAGCAACCCTATGTATGACACAATGAAACACCGCCCCTGGTCCAATGCCATCCTCACAATCGTGGCAATATTCGAGCCCATTGTTATAGCCACTGTGTCAATCCAACTCATTGAGGGTCTTCCTCTTCTTCACTGATCCTCTACTTTGCAAAGCGTGATGTCCTTCTTCAGGGACTGGTCCCTCCTTATAACATGCCCAAAGCATGTTAGATGAAGTCTTACCATTCTCCCTTCTAAGGAGCATTCTGGCTGTACTTCTTCCAAGACAGATTTGTTCATTCTTGTGGCAGGCTACAGTATAAACAATAGTCTTTTCCAACACCGTAATTCAAAGACATCAATTCTTTTTTGGTCTTCCTTATTCATTGTCCAGCTTTTGTATTCAAATGAAGCTATTAATACCATGGAGATTGGGTCAGGTGCACCTTAGTCCTCAAAGTGATACCCTGGTGGCATAGTGGTTAAGTGCTATGGCTGCTAACCAAAAGGTTGGCAGTTCGAATCCGCCAGGCGCTCCTTGGAAACTCTATGGGGCAGTTCTACTCTGTCCTATAGGGTTGCTATGAGCTGGAATCGACTCTACGGCAGTGGGTTTGGTTTTGGTTTTTGGTATGGATAATATTACAAAGAATAGTAATTCCAGAGCACTTAGTTGTGCTCCCAGGGAACCTGTACATAGACCAAGAGGCAGTCATTCAAACAGAACAAGGGGATACTGCATGGTTTAAAATCAGGAAAGGTGTGTCAGGGTTATATACTTTCACCACACTTATCCAATCTGTATGCCGAGCAAATAATCAAGAGAAGCTGGTCTATATGAAGAAGAATGCCGCATCAGGATTGGAGGAAGGCTCTTTAAGAACCTGCCTTATGCACATGACACAACTTTGCTTGCTGAAAGTGAAGAAGATTTGGAGCACTTAATAATGAAGATCAAAAACCACAGCCTTCAGTACGGATTACATTTGAACATAAAGCAAACAAAAATCCTCACAACTGGACCAATCAATAACATCCTGATAAATGGAGAAAAAATTGAAGTTGTCAAGGATTTAATTTTACTTGGCTCCACAATCAACACCCATGGAAGGAGCAGTCAAGAAATCAAATGAAGTATTGCATTGGACAAATCTGCTGCAAAGATATCTTTAAAGTGTTATAAAGCAAAGATGTCACTTTAAGAACTAAGGTACACCTGACCCAAGCCATGGTGTCTTCAATCACCTCATATGCATGGGGAAGCTGGACAATGAATAAAGAAGACCGAAGGAGAGTTGATGCTTCTGAATTATGGTGATGATGAATAATATTGAATATGCCATGGCCTGCCAGAAGAACAAACAAATCTATCTTGGAAGAAGTATAGCCAGAATCCTCATTAGAAGCAAGGATGGCAAGACTCATCCCTCATGTTATCAGGAGGGACCAGGCCATGGAGAAGGACATTATATTTGATAAATAAGAAGGTCAGCGAAAAAAGAGGAAGATTCTTAATGAGATGGGTTGAAACAGTGGCTGCAACAGTGAGCTTAAGCATAACAACAATTGTGAGGATGACGCAGTGTCTGACGGTGTTTAGTTCTGTTGTACATAGGGTCCTTACAAGTCGGAAGCAACTTGATGACACCTAATAACACAAACAAGATATACGTACATGTTTATCTCTTTATATACACATGAAGCCCTGGTGGCAGAATGGTTCAGAGTTCGGCTGTTAACCAGAATGTCGGCAGTTTGAATCCACCAACCACTCTTTGGAAACCCTATGGCGCAGTTTTACTCTGTCCGATAGATGCGCTATGAGTTGAGATCAACTGGACGACAATGAGTTTGGTTTATATACACAGATATACAAAAAAGAAAAAAAAAAAAACCTGTTGCCATCGAGTTGATTCCGACTCATAGTGACCCTATAGGACAGAGTAGAACTACCCCATAGGATTTCCAAGGAGTGGCTATTGGATTTAAACTGCTGACTTTTTGCTTAGCAAGCAAGCTCTTAACCACTGCACCACCATGTCTATATACATACCATTATTTTGTTTAGCCAAAATACTGATCGAATGAGAGAGAAACATCCATCTACAGATGGCTAGATCATTAAGGTAATCAAGGATCCCTGAGAATAAATCAGGTATATCAACTGAAAGAGCACCTAAGGCAGCTCATGATTAAAAAACTCTGCTTAGAGAGTAAACAGAATTCTCTTCAGCAAATGGTTAATATTTCCTCAGGAGGAGGGACCGTGTAAGGTATGATATATAAACAGACAGTTACTGGCTTGATTTGTAACCATAAATCTCAGTGTGCTGTGGTCGCCCTATCCTACATAACTAGAAGCATTTCAATATATGTTGAAACTTTCACTAAGATTTTTCTGATAAATTTTGTATTTCTTTTAGAAGTTCACACATCTCTGGTGCAAAAATGAGTAAGATTTGGAGAGAAGAGGAACTTCTACTACCAAATTGAGAAGTCAATCAAAACAATGGGTTGAATATCATCAGCTTAATGAGGGAACCATAAAATTTTAGGATTGGCCAGTCTTCTAGAGAATTGTCGACCCAAATGATCTAAATATCGGTCCACTGAGAAGATCAGTAGGTCTGCATTGTCTTCATTTTTATTAAACTCCACAGGCAATCTCAGTATAGGAACAGATTTGTGAACCACTGATCTCTTTTAACCTCATAACCAAGCACGAATCTTTTCCATAAATCATACTCAGCTTTTCCTGGAATAGTACCACTCATGGAACACTCCCTACTTCACAAGCCCAGCAGTATAATTTTAAATTATTGGCTTAAAAGATCTTTATATTGACTAAAAAAAAAAAAAAGAAGAAGATTTTTACCTCGGTAAAAAATGCTGACAAAAAAAAATGTGGCAAATTTCTTCAGACATTACATAGCCGCTCTCCTCACCTTCATAGCTCCTCTCATTACCTAAGTTCCTTCTAAATTGCGGTGACTGGATGTGGATGTGCTATTTATTTGTCTTTGAAAAGAGAATTACAGATCAATTGGAGGTAAACCAGATTAACCTCTGCTTGCTTAGTTGCTATTTTGAAGTTACGTGTAGTTTCTGTGTTTAAGTTAATCGCATTTATTTTGATGAAGTGTTCAACTGTGGATATTTTTCTAATTCTTTAATTTTCTTTAACGTAATCTTTAATCTTTAATGTTCTAATTCTTTAACCAATACATTAGCCACTCATTTAAAAGGTTAGGTCATCTAAATATTTGGTAAACATGTCTTCAAATACTTTATCCATGCCTTTAATGAAATAACGAGCCAAAAGGTAAAAGTCGCTTGCGGTGAGCCGCAGTTTTTACCATGACACACTAGTGCCTGGAGTTCAGTTGTGATTTTAGGCTGCATCTCAAGTAATATTTTACACATGATGAGGAGTATACTGACATTGCAAATAACTTACATGTTTTAAATACATTAAAAGCAATTTTGGTGTCATTCTTGTAATGCCATTCTCCCTTTTTTATACTTACGGGCTTTTCTTGTGAATCATAAACCCATTGCCATCAAATCAATTCCAACTTACAGTGATCCTACAGGACAGAGTAAGAACCATCCCACAGAGTTTCCAAGGAGCGACTGGTGGATTTGAACTGCTGACATTTTGGTTAGCAGCCAAATGCTTAACCATCGTGCCACCAGGGGTCCTATATGATAAAAAATACAGGAGGATAAATGTTGCTAATATACCTGAAATGACTCATAGCTCAGAATATAATTATGGGCATGAGAAGAGTATCAAAACATTCTCTTGTGCGTGAACAGAAGCTGAGAAAATGATGAAAATTACTGATCTTTACACATGACTCCAAGAAGTGTCTGATAACAATAACCAGCCCTACTCCCTTTGGAACTTTTAACAGCTATTTAACCATCTCACATGCTATCATGCAGTTCATAGACTTTCATCTGGATCATAGAACGGTGTTTAAAGACTTTGTCAAAATTCTTGCTGAAATTCAGACATTTGGTTTCAACACTATTTTCCAGCTCTATCATTTTGACACTTGTGTTAGGCACTGGTGGAGTGGGGATGTATAGTCCCTTCCCTTTAAAAATAGGTAGGAGAAAAAACTGGACATATAAACAATAGAAGAATATATCACAGACACTGTCAGAAAGGTCACTTCTTTTAGGCACAGAACATCGTTTATTACATAAGTTCGTTAGGATTTAATCATGAGGGTTAAATTAGTCATGGAAGACTCATGAATAAAGAAGAAATGGAATTTAGTCTTGGAAGAAAAAACAATTTGGAAAAGTGGAAGAGAAATAGCATTTTAGGAGAGATGTCAACCTAAGCAGATGATAATTTGTAGGTCACCGAAGGACAAGCTATTGAAGGTGACCCATAGGGAGTACATGTCAGAAATAGTGATAGATTTGTTGGAATAGCTAGAAAAGGAGTGACTTATGAGGGCTCTGAAAAACTAGGCAAAGCATTTTACACTTGATAGTGTAAAAATTCTAGCAATGAAAAGATTTTGAAGAGAAGAGGGATGGTTGAACGTTTAAGTAAAATGCCCCTAGAGATGCATAGCGATTGGCTTTGCCAGTAAGTCTGGAAGTAAAAAGACCTCTATGAGCAATGTGCCATAATAATGTAAGGGTCCGTGCTGATATAATTCATTTTTGAATTTAATCCACCCAGTGAACCATAAAATGAAAACAACAACTTTGTGCGTTTGAACGGTACCAGTTGACAAGGAACAAAAATTGTACATTTGCAAATTATTTTAAATAGAATTTATATTCCAAACACATTCCTGAGGTGGAAATGAATAAATAGGAGCCTTCGGGATTCTGAGACTCTTTGGCAGTGAATTGCAAGCCTGAGAACAAGAGAATATTTTTAAAAGCAATATGCTTATATTCTCACATATTAAATTATTTAAGAAAATCAGAACACAGGGCCTCTTGTTTTCCAGGGTCCCCAAAATGTTCTTTTTCCTCCCTCTGAGGAGGATAAAAGAGAGCCCTTTCAAAATAAGTAACTTCTACTTGCCGAAAATTAGCAGTCTGTCATCGACATTATGGGCATTGTTATATAATTACCGCCTTTACTGTGCTAAAATTGTTTTAAATAAATGTACTGTAGACCATGTGTCATATGCTGAATGGAAGCCACAGTCAGGAGTTCTTTGCAGCAAATAAAGTATCCGACAAAGACACAAATTCTTCTATTCAGGACACTGAGTATTTGGTAGTGTGATATGCTGTTAAACTGTATGCTATTTCAGTAACCTTATTATTGTTGTTTTTCTGCTCTTCCGGAATGGGAATTTTAGCTTCATATGGACATTGACACTTGACTGAACGCACAGGTTAAAGACAGCTGCTTCGAATTCACTTCAAGGTTGGAAATAGCAACCCTTCTTTCCCTTTTCTGGGTTAAAAAATAATTCTGCGCTACAGGGCACAAGAAAACATATCATCCTGGGGAAAGCATCCCAGATAAAAAAAAAAATAGGTATACAATATTTGCCTTTAAATCCAGTTTCCCAGTTTTCGTTTGTTTGTCTTGGTGGTGGTGTTTTACCTCTTTGGGTTTTATCTGCATCCTTAATCCTAAAAGAAATCACTAAGGTAAAGTGTTTGATTAAAAGAGGAAGTGTTACTTCCCGGAGTTGCTATATTGTGAAAAAGACAGTTTCAAAAACTGTCAGGAATGAAGTAGATCCCCTTGATCTATGAGCCCTTCCCTAGTTCAGGCCTTTACCTCTTCTCACCCAGAAAATTTTCTACAGGTTCTAACATATCTTGCAGCCTTCAGGCTAGCCTCTGCAACATAGCCACTCATAATTATCTAACATTATCTAAATAATCTAAAATGATCTGACAGGGCCTCTCCTGGCCTGTCTCATGGCATCTGCCTGCTTAAAGTAGAAAGCTGTAATTTGCTCTTTATGCCATCAGTGGCTCTTCATGGCCAGGCGTTGGGTTACCTCATCGGTACTATGAGCTTGACGCTCAACACATCAACTGCTTTTGGTTCTTGCCATGCTTTTTATAAATGCTATGCTTTTCATCAGGCTTTTCTCTTGTTCTGGAAAATTCTCATCCCAGTTTATTTCAGCTGACTAATGCTTACTGTGCCTGTAAGACTTTCATGGTCTGGATCCTTGCAAGAAGCAAGTCGTTTTCTCTAGTTACAATAAGGGTCACATGTCACGTAAGAAATGTATCTTGCAGTGGAGAAACTCAGGTTCCTAGAACAGAGCTGGGTTTCCGATTAAATGGGAGGAGCTTTTTTAAAAAAAATCTTCCCATAAATTAAACCTTTCTCCTTGCGCAGCTCCCTTCAGGGAGCATAGGTATGGTCTTAACCAGTTGAAAGGTTACTTTTATGCTCACATTAGTGCTAATACGAAATAAAGTCATTTGAAGTTGAAAAATGCAAGTACTATACCTCGAAAAGGAATCCCGGGTGGCGTAGTGGTTAAGAGCTAAGGCTGCCAACCAGAAGGTCGGCAGTTCGAATTCACCAGGCGCCCCTTGGAAACTGTATGGGGCAGTTCTACTCTGTCCTATAGGGTCACTATGAGTCGGAGTTGACTCGACCACAACCGATTTGGTTTGGTTTATACCTCAAAAACCTGTTGCTGCTGAGTCGATTTATAGCAGCCACACGGAATAGAGTAGAACTTCTGTAAATCTTTGCAGAAGCAGACCACCACATCTTTCTCCCATAGAGTGAGCTGGTGGGTTTGAAGCACCAACTTTTCAGTTAGCAGCCGAGTGCTTTAACCACTGCACTACCAGTATTGCGTTGTTTGCCAAGTTGCTTGTGGTGACTGAAAAACATATTCAATAATTCATATTACTTTTGAATGTGTTACGTATGTAGCTATTTAAGTATATCTGAAACTATATCAAGAATGTGTATTGGCACACAGATAAACCAAAATATGGATGTTCAGGCATGTTGATAAATTGCATTTTATTGTGTTATAGAGTAAGCATTGATGCCAAATGGGCAGCCTTACCAGTTAAATTCTTTTCTCTTACCTGAGTGACTTTGCTGCCCTGACACATCCCCATTCCCACGCATTGGCAACCTCCAGCTTCAGCAGCGGCACAATCAAACTGGACATTCAAAAAGTGGGCCCAGCAATATTTTTAGTCCCTTTGCCACTACTCAGCAAAGTTGTAGTCTATTTCTGCTCTTAAGCCTGGGCAAAATAATCTCAATAAATAGACTGCACTAGAAATGATGCTGTGTGACATCCAGGGTTAGATATTAAAGAGACATATGGCTTCTGCCTAGTCTTTCTCTCCTTTCGGACATACAATTTAGAATTCCTGTGCCACTTTATAATAAGTCTGTCTACCTTGAAGCTAGCATGCTGGAGAGACTACAGAGGAGAGAGAGCAATAAAGAGAGAGGTGCCCAAAGAGCCACAGCTGTTGCAGCCCCCTGATGTTTGAGTCTTCAAAACCTAAGTGTCAGATGTGAGAGTGAGCAAACCTTTAGATGGTTATAGGTCTCAGCATTTGAGTCAGCCCAGCTGATGCCAAGTAGTGTAGAGGAAAGCTATTCCTATCAAGCCTTGTACAAAGTCCTTGTGGGCAAAATATACATTGACATTGTAAAAAACATTAATATTTGTAGTATCCAGAATTCCTACAGATCCAAGAACTTCAACAAATTCTAAGTAGACTAAAAAAAAAAAGCAGACTAAAAAACTAAAAAAAAAAAGCAGACTAAGAAAAGAAATACTACCTCAAGTGACATTATAATGACACTGCTAAAAACCATTGGTAAAAGAGAAAGTATTAAGGGCAATTAAAGAAAAAGGATACATAGTGTTACAGATTGAATTGTGTCCCCCAGAAATGTGTGTCAACATGGCTAGGCCATAATTTCCAGTATTGTGTGGTTGCCCACCGTTTTGTCATCTGATATGATTTTTCCTATGTGTTGTAAATCCTACCTCTACGATATTAATGAGGCAGGACTCAATCTACAAGAGTAGGTTGTGTTTTGAGCCAATCTCTGTTGAGATATAAAAGAGAGAAGGGAAGAGACAAGGGAACCTCACACCACTAAGAAAACAGCACCTGGAGCAGAGTGAGTCCTTTGGACCTGGCCTTCCTGTGCTGAAAAGTTCCCAGACCAGGGAAAGATTGATGACGAAGACCTTCCTCCAGAGTCAACAGAGAAAGAAAGGCTTCCCCTGGAACTGGTGCCCTGAATCCGGACTTCTAGCCTACTAGACTGTGAGAGAATAAACTTCTGTTTGTTAAAGCCGTCCACTTATATTTCCGTTATATCAGCACTAGATAACTAAGATAACTGTAATTATAGATATAACCACTTACAAATATGTGCAAGCTCCATACACAGAAACTAAATTATATTGTTGGTATATTGGATGATTCAGTGTTGATGTCAATTTTCCCCCAGTTGATCTGTAGATTCAGTGTAATTTGAATTGCTATCTGAGTCAATATTATATATGGAAAATTGATATCTAAAATTTATATGGAAATGCCAAAGGACTTCCCATTGCTGTTCAGTCACTTCTGACTCACAGTGACCCTATAGGACAGAGCAGAACTGTCCCATAAGGTTTCCAAGGCCGTAATCTTTATGGAGCTCACTGCCGCAGCTTTCTCCTGCATAGAGGCTGGTGGGTTCAAACTGCTGACCGCTTTAACCACTATGCCGCCAGAGCTTCTTCTGAAGTACCTAGAATTGCTAAAACAAATTTTAAAAAGAACAACAAAAGTGTAAGATTTATACTGTTGTTATTGTTGTCAGGTGCCATCGAGTCAGTTCCGACTCTTGGTGACCTTATGTATAACAGAATGAAACACTGCCCGGTCCTGCACCATCCTCACAATTATTGTTATGTTTGAGCCCATTTTTTGCAGCCACTGTGTCAATCCATCTCCTTGAGGGTCTTCCTCTTTTTCGCTGACCCTCTACTTTACAAAGCATGATGTCCTTTTCCACGGCTGGTCCCTCCTGATAACATGTCCAAAGTACATGAGACAATTTATGCTACCTGATATCAAAAGTTACTTTAAGCTAAAATAATCAACAGAATGTGATCTTGTAATAAGAATAAGGCAGTTAGAGCCATAGAGATCTATATTTCCATTATATTTAGAGAGATAATAGAAAGTCCAGAAAATAGACAGATGTGTGTACATTAAATTGATTTATGACACAGGTGTCAAAATAATGAGAAAAAGTTAAAGTTTTCATCAAAGGCTGCTGAATCAAAACTATGCAAATTATTAGAAGAAAATGTAAGAGAAAATATATTTTACCTTGAGGTTAGTCCATGATATATTAGAAGGTGAAGTTGACTAAATAGTGGCCCAACACAGTGTACGACTATGCCCTACTCACCAGAACCAGTGATGTTGCCTTATATAACAGAGGAGTGAATAGTAACTTATGTGGCAAAAGATGTGATTAAGTTAAAGATCTTGAGAAGAGGAGTTTATCCCAGAGTATCTGGCTGGGTCCCAAACATAATCCTTGTATCCTTGCAGGAGAGATGTGGAGGGAGTTTTGAGAAAGACACAGAAAAGTAGGAGTCAGTGTGACCAAGGAGGCCAAGATAGGAGTGATGTGTCCACAAGTTACAGAATGCCTGCAACTACCAGAAGCTGGAAGAGGCAAGAAACATTTTCTTCCCAGGAGCCTTGGGAGGGCATACAACCAGCCAGCACCAAAGTTTCAGACTTCTTGCCTCCAGAACTGTGAGAGAATAAATTTACGCTTTGAACCACCCACTTTGTGGAGATTTGCCACAGCAGTCCTAGGAAAGGAATACAAATAAGACATTAAAAAAAAAAAAAAAAACCTATAAAGCACGAAAGAAAAAAAAATAATGCATTCAATTATAATGAATATCTGCTCTTTGAAAGACAGTGTTAAGAAAATGAAAAGGCAAACCACAGGCTTGGTAAAAACATTTGCAAAAAAAAAAAAATTCTGACAAAGTGCTTTTATTTTCTTGTATCCAAAATGTATAAAGAACTTTTCCAATTCAATAATGATATATATGTTTTAATGGACCAAAATTTGAACATATCTCCCAAGAAGATACATGAATGACAAGCACATGAACAGATATACAGGTTTGCTCATCAGGGAGATTCAAGTTAAAGCTGGAAAGAGGTACCATCATTGTCAAGGAGCTGAGCTGAGCTGCAGGTGCCCAAGTAGTCAATTAAAGCAATGAGCCACTGAGGGCTGGGGACCATGGTCTCAGGGAATATCTAGCTCAATTGGCATAACATAGTTTATGAAGAAAATGTTCTACATCCTACTTTGGTGAGAATTATCTGGGGTCTTAAAAACTTGTGAGTGGCCTTCTAAGATATACTCCACTGATCCTACCCCATATGAAGCAAGGGAGAATGAAGAAAACCAAAGAGACAACGGAAAGATTATCCCAAAGGAATAATGGAACACAACTACCTCCATCAGACTGAGTCCAGCACAACTAGATGGTGCCCGGCTATCACCACAGACTTCTGTGACAGGAATCACAAGACAGGGTCCTGGACAGAGCTGGAGATAAATGTAGAACAAAATTCTAACCACAAAAAAAAAAAAAAAAAAAAGACCAGACTTACTGGTCTGACAGAGACTATGGAAACTCCGAAAATATGGCCCCAGGATACCCTTTTAACTTAGCACTGAAGTCACTCCTGAGGCTCACCCTTCAGCTACAGATTAGACAGGCCCATAAAACGAAACAAGACTAAATGGGCACACCAGCACAGGGGCAAAGATGAGAAGGCAAGAGGGGACAAGAAAGCTGGTAATGGGGAACCCAAGACCAAGAAGGGAAAGTGTTGACATGTCATGGGGGTGGCAACCAATGTCGCAAAACAATATGTGTATTAATTGTTTACTGAGAAACTAATTTGCTCTGTAAACCTCCATCTAAAATACAGTTAAAAAAATGAGCCACAATTAAAGCAACGGTCAAGTCTTTAAGCACTTTCTGCAATAGTATAAGCAGGAGCTCAGTCCTGGTACCTGGCTGCCGCTCACCCGCCCATATTCCGTATTTCCCTATTTCCTCATGAACAGCACCTGGGCAAGGGGCAGGTGGATTAGTGCAGATGTGGTGACCATCTCACTGCCAAAGGATACTGAACAAAGGGCTTCTTCAGTTTTATAGACCTCAGGGGTGCAGATGGAGGTTGGAGCAGGGGAGGGCTAGTGGTGGAAAAGCACTGAGTATTGTGTCAGAGTGGGGAAAACTGACAGCACCTTCAAGTCCCCCACCCCCACATCCCTTTTTCTTGATAAGGAGTCTTCGGCAGAGGAGCCTGTGTATTGTGACAATGCTGAACAGGCTTCAGAGGAGCTTCCAGACTGAGACAGATTGGGAAGAAAGCCCTGGCAATCTGCTTCCAAAAAATCAACCAATAAAAACCTTATAGATATCAATGAGCCCATCTCATTTGGAACCCTGGTAGCACAGTGGTTAAGAACTCAGCTGCTAACGAAAAGGTCAACAGTTTGAATTCACCAGCCGCTCCTTGGAAACCCTGTGAGGCAGTTCTACCATAAGTAGGGTTGCTATAAGTTGGAATTGACTCCAAGGCAGAGGGTTTGGTTTGCTTTTTTTTTCTGAAGGCCCCCCGATAAAGAAGATGATGAGGCCTTTGTATGGAGGCATCCAAACTAGGAACACAGTTTTCCTAAAGAGCATGGCTGGTGGGTCTGGGTGCTTGAGTCCTTGACTTCACCTTCCTTCAGAGAATGAGATGCATTGGCTGTGCATCAAGTCTAGCTGGGGAGGGCAGCTGTTCCCTTGGGCCTGCAAGGTGAAGCCTTTGTAATTGCCTGTGACCAGGATTGAAAAATCACATATAGGTTTTTAGCCAAGAGCCAGACCCTTCAATTACATACCCACTAATGACACCCTTTGCAGTAGAGTTGATTCCAATTCACAGTGACTCCATAGGACAGAGTGGAACTGCCTCAATAGTTTCCAAGTTTGTAAATATTTATGGGAGCAAACTGGCACATCTTTCTCCCACAGAGCAGCTGGTAGGTTTGAACTGTTGATCTTTTAGTTAGAGGCCAAGCACTTAACCACTGTGCCACCTAGAATTAATAAAATTAAAGACTGACATTACCAAGTGTTGGCAAGGATGTGGGACAACTGGATTTCCATATATTGGTGGTGAAAATGAGAAATGGTACAGCTACTTGGAAAGTTACTTATGCAATTTTCTATTACCAAACATAAATTTACCATAGTGTGCTACAATTCCACTCCTAGATATTTACCCGAGAGAAATGAAAATATTTACACATACAAAGTTTTGTGTGACTATGTTTATTGAAGTCTTATTAATAATGGCCAAAAACTAGAAATAGCTCGAACGTACATCAACTGGTGAAGAGAAAAACAAATTGTAAAGTATTCACACAAGGACATAAACTAAATAATAAACTAATTACTAAATTGAAAAAAAAAAAAAGAGTTTCTAGTGAATGGAACAACATAGGTAAATCTCAAAATCATGCTAATTCAAGGCAGTCAGACACAAAAGCTTATATTCTTTATTATTCCTGTATATTAAATTCTGTAAAAGTCAGTCTATACTGCCAAAAAGTAGGTAAGTGGTTGCCTAGAGCTAGATATGGGAGCGGAAGATTGACTACAAATGTGAACAAAAGAAGTTTTGAGCTCAAGAAATGTTCTGTGTCTTCATTATGGTAGCGGTTAAATGACTGTATTCACTATTCAAAGCTCAGTAGTCTATATGCTTAAAGAGAGTAAGTTTTATTGTATGTAAATTATTCCTCAAGAAAGTAGACTAAAAAACTATAGCCTATAAAAATATACTCAATAGACTTGTCTCTTTATTAAAGTCATCCTTGGGTTCCTTGGTTGTTTTTATCCCGAGGGTCTGGCAGAGGCCGAACACACAGTAAAAAAACACACAGTAGGGACATATTAAATGTAAGCTGAAATAAAGATACTGAAAATGTAATGAATGATTGAATAAATGGTAACTGTTTTCTTCATCTGCAGATCTTTGGCAGGGAGAATTTTAAGAATTAAACTCAGTAACCCTGGACCTTGTATAGTCCCCTCCTCTTTGAGTCTGGGTGGAGCCTGTGGATATGTGATTGTGTTAATTTATGGAGCAAATGGGAGATTATCCAGGCAAGCCTATTTGAATTACTTAAACCCTTTAAAGGCAGAGGAAACTTTGGTGGCACAGTGGTCAAGAGCTATGGCTGCTAACCAAAAAGGTCAGCAGTTCGAATCTACCAGGCGCTCCCTGGAAACTCTATGGAGCAGTTCTACCCTGTCATATAGGGTCGCTATGAGTTGGAATCGATTAGATGGCAACGGGTTTTTGGTTTTAAAGGCAGAGGGTTTTCTCAGTCTGATAGCAGAAGAGGAAGCCAGAGATTCAAAACTTGAGGAGGATGCTATATACTGTTGAAGATGGAGGGACTGGGGACCAAGGAATGTGGGCAGCTTGTAGAGCTGAGACCAGCCCCTGGTGGGCAGCCTGTAGAGCTGAGACCAGCCCCTGGCAGACAGTCCTACCACTGCAAGGAATGGAATCTGGCCAACCACCTGAAAGAGCTTGGAAGGAGATATTTCCTCCCTCCAGAGCCTCCAGTAAGAGCCTCGTCTGGCCAATACCTGATTTTAGCCTTGTGAGACCCTAAGCAGGGAACTAGTTGAATGCCTCTGGCATTCTGATCTACAGAACTGTGAGATAATAAACGGGGTTGTTTTAAGCTGCTAAATTTGTGGGAATTCTTACACAGCAATACAAATCAATACAGTATCTTTGATAAACAACTAGTGATCAGCTCTTTCAAAGGAGCGTATTTGCTGAAAGCCCTCAACACAAACACAAAGGTAGGTCAAGAGTACAGGCCCACGAACACAGATGAAATTTGGGGATGCTGACAATACAACTTTGGCAGTTAATAAGGCTTCTAGAACTGAACAGTGTTTCTAATACATTTGTTGGTAGAACTTTTGAATCTGAAAACGAACATCATAGGTTTCTTGAAGTTGTTGAAAATACTTGTCGTCTTCCTGAACGTGTAGCTATATCCTTTTTTAAGCTGTGGTTCCCAACTTGACTACATTTTTTCCTTATTTAGGAAGCATTAAAAAGTATTAGTGCCTCGGCCCAGCCCCAGCTATGAGTTGGAATCCACTCAAGAGCAACAGGGTTGGGGTAGGGATGGGCATGAGTGTTTTGAAGCTCCTTGGTCACAGGCAAACAACTACTGTTAACAAATTCTATTTTAAATCTATTTCAGAATGAACATTGAAAAATAATTTTTGTTTTCCTTAAACTATGGCCTTTTGGGGAAAAAAAAAAATCAGACTTCAAAATAAGGATCACCTCAGAGAAATTGTTGGCACGGTGGTTAAGAGCTATGGCCGCTAACCAAAAGGTTGGCAGTTTGAATCTACCAGGCACTTCTTGGAAACCCTATGGTGCAGTTCTACTCTGTCCTATAGGGTCACTATGAGTTAGAATCCACTTGACCACAGTGGGTTGGAGAAAGTAGTGTTCATTCATCACTCATTCATTCATTCATCTATTCCCTCATTAATTTATATACTTATTATCCACTCACTTATTCAAAAATATTTATTATCTACTATTTCCTGGATGGAAACCTTGGGGGCATAGTGATTAAGAGCTACGGCTGCTGCCCAAAAGGTTGGCAGTTTGAATCCACCAGGTGCTCCTTGGAAACCCTATGGGGCAGTTCTACTCTGTCCTATAGGGCTACTATGAGTTGGACTCCACTCGGCGGTAATGGGTTTATTTCCTGGGCATCGTACAATAAGGTGGACATTTACCTTGCTTCCCATTGTTAGATACTGACATTTAAGTACCAACACCATTAACAGGAAAATTCTTCTTTTCTTTACCAGAAGGCAAATTTGCTACTTTTAAAAGAGACTTTAGCCATATTCCAAATATCAGACATTAGCCTACTCTAAAGTTGCTTAAAGTTGTTGCCTGTTATACATTAATAGGTATAATTTCCTCAAAATACTGTGCTTAAAATTTCCAGGTAGCTAAATTCTTAAATTTTACCAGCCCAAGTGCATGGTCTTAAGATTTCAGGTAATAAGTTAGCACAGGATATAACATATCATTCTGGAAATGAGATGGAGGAATTTCTAAGACAAAAGCTTTTTGCTATTTTTTTCAAAGTTGTCTTTACTTGTTTGAGAAATAATTGCCTCAAGTTGCAAAAAATCAATCTTCATTAGGGTGTAGAATACAGATGGACCTAGTCTAAAAGATAAATGAAACCTCTCAGACACATGGCTTCTGGACAAAAATGACAGAAACTGAATAGAATTTCAAAGATTGTAAGGATTTTTTTTTTCAAATGTAATTAATTAAAAGATTACACAAAAAATCAAGGCTAGAGGCATCTAAACATGTGGAAAGGCAGCCATGTTTTAATACCATTTAATGTTGTTGATAGGTACCATTGGAACAGTTCTGACTCATAGCGACCCTACGTACAGAAGAAGGAAATGCTGCCCAGCCCTGTGCCATCCTCATAATCATTGCTGTGAGGCTGTAGTCTTTAATCTTCATCAGTAAGTGCTACAAGTTCTCTTCACTTTCAGGAAGCAAGGTTGTGTCATTGACATATTGCAGATTGTTAATGAGTCTTCCTCCAATCCTAATGCCATGTTCTTCTTTGTGCAGTCCAGCTTCTCTCATTATATGCTTAGCATACACGTTGAGTATGATGATGAAAGGATACAACCCTTACACACACCTTTGCTGATTTTAAACCACTCACTATCCCCTTTTCCTTATCGAACAACCGCCTCTTGGTCTATGTACAGGTTCCACACAAGCAAAATTAAGTGTTCTGGAATTCCCATTCTTTGCAATGTTATCCATAATTTGTTATGATCCACACTGTCAAATGCCTTTGCATAGTCAATAAAACACAAGTAAACCTCTTTCTGGTATTCTCTGTTTTCAGCCAAGATCCATCTGACATCAGCAATGATATCCCTTGTTCCACGTTCTCTTCTTAATCCAGCTTGAATTTCTGGTAGTTCTCTGTCAATTCCAACTCATAGCAATCCCATAGGACAGAGTAGAACTGTCCCATAGAGTTTCCAAGGAGTGCCTGGGGGATTTGGACAGCCGACCTTCAGGTTAGCAGTCGTAGCACTTAACCACTCTGCCACCAGGGTTTCCCAGTTAAACATAGAATGAGTGAAATTTGGAGAATTTATTCTTCTTGAAATATTGTTTTACTCTCTGAACCGAGAAGAAACTTATTAAGATTCTCGAACTAATTTGTTATGTGGCAATAAGAAAGTAATACAGCGTCTTTGATAAACAAGTGGCTATCAGCTCTTTAGAAGGAGAGACAGTTGTTGAAAATCCACAACACAAACCACCAGGGTAGACCAGGAGTATGGGCCTCCAAACATAAACGAATTTTGGGAAATCTGATTTTAAAAACTTGGCAATTAATGAAGCTTCTGGAACTAGTCAGCATCTCAGCTTGCAAAGGATGCCTGAGGAGTGGAGCAAGCATATGCTTTCTTCTCTCTCTTTTGAATCTCCTGAGTCTGCAAGGCTGCTCTCTTACTTTTTGCACGTTGACACTAACTCTAATAGAATCGTCAAGGTATGGAGCAGACATAAGTCATTTGCCATCAAACAAAGGGATACAGAGGTGATGAATGCCGTTTAGCTTCCCAGTAGGCCTAAAAAATTAGCTTAAAACCTCCGTTTTTGAAGACATAATCCTCAGGCCAAGTTGCTGTACAATAAAGTAGAGCTTGGATTTTTTTTTTTTATTGTACTTTAGATGAAGGTGTACAGAACAAATTAGTTTCTCATTTAACAATTAATACACATATTGTTTTGTGACGTTGGCTGTCAACCCATGACATGTCAACACTGTCCCCTTCTTGACCTTGGGGAGATTGGGTTTTTGTAGCCCATTAAGTTTTCAAACGTTAACTGTTATCCTTAACTCTATCTTGCTTTAAAATAACCTTACGGGTGGAAGAGAACTCTGGAATGCAATATAATTAGACTATTGACAAATGGATTATTTCCTGTGGTAGCAACTTCCTCAACAACCCTATGTCTCTTTCTAGATAACCTAGCAATGCTGTCTTGTCAGGGAGCTGTGTCCATAGTCCCTGCTTTGGGTAAAGAGCATGACTAGCAAAGCTGAGTAGCCCAGGAGTACGCCAGAAGAATTGGACCATCTCTGAGAATATGTTGTGTTTCTCAGATTGGTTGAGAAATTGAACTCTGGAGTCACTCAAATCTGGATTTAAATCTTTGATCTGGCACTTAATATGGCCTTGAAACATTGTGCTTAACTCTTCTGACTTTCATTTTTCTCCTTTGTGATATGGAAGTAGAACACATAGGGTTTTCATGACGGTTACATGATATAATACACATGAAGTAATTAGCACAGTGGTGAGTGCAGAAAACATCATAAAACTGTTAGTTATTATCATTATTAGAATGTTGCTCAGCAATTTGGAATACCAGTTAGATTGCCTTTAGTGCTGGAACTCAAAGGTGCTGTGGAGTCTCCCACTTGAGTATGGCATTTCGCACTTCATGAATGCACGAGCAAAGAAAAAGAATCCATCTGAAGAGTAAGGGGACGAATGGACAATACATACAGGGAGGAAAACAAAGAAGGAACCATGTGTATCCAAGGAAAGAAAAAGTTCCAAAAGAACCCATCAGCTTCTGAGAACTTCCCGTTTTTCAGTTTTCCTTTTTCATGAACCTGAAATCTGTTTCTTGTTCTGGGTTTCTCTGAGGATGATCCAATACCTGATATGGTAACCTCTCTTAAACAAATCAAGGGGGTCTCATACTTGTAACCTGGTAATCTTTGACTAAGCTAAACCATCTTAAATCATCTGTGCCCCAGGATCCCTAGTGGCGCAGTGATTAAGAGCTCTGCTGCTAACCAAAAGGTCAGCAGTTCAAATCCATCAGCTGCTTCTTGGAAACCCTATGGGGCAGTTGAACTCTGGGAGTTGGAATTGACTCAAGGGTTGCTAGGAGTTGGAATTGACTCAAGGGCAACAGGTTTTTTTTTTGTTTGTTTGTTTTTTTTAAATGCTGCTCAGAAAGATTGTTATCTAAATCTATGATCCAGCTTGTACTTTGGTCCAAATTGAAACCCCTTCCTGCCAAATTTTAACTTGAATTTCCACTGGAAATTACTTCTAATTCAATGGGGAAAATATTAGGTTCAAATCTTTATTTACCTTTATATACTTTTTAGCATGTCGCTTTACTGTTCTGAATTCTGATACTTCATGTAAAGGAACTAGACAAGTTGAGTTCCAAAAGTTTTGGCACCTCTAGTGTTTTGGAGCCTGACCCATACTCCTTAATATAGATTTACTCTGCCTTAAATGCCCTTGAAGTGGCCCTGGTGGCACAATCGTTAAGCGCTCGGCTGCTAACAAAAAGATCAGCAGTTAGAACCCACCCAGCTGCTCTGCAGGAAAAAGACCTGGCAATCTGTTCCTATAAACAGTAAAAAAAAAAAAACAACAAAAAAACAGTACAGCCTAGAAAACCTTATGCGGCAGTTCTGCTCTATCTTACAGGGTCACCATGAGTCAGAATTGACTCGATGGCACATAACAACATATGTCCTTAGAAAAGTAGAAGTGAGGCTCCAGGGTGTGTGGAATCCCTAAGTTAGAAGTGGTATCCCGATCTCATGGCTACTCAGAGGAAATTGATTCCTGTCCAGTGCCTGAGAACTATTTAATTTAGCCAAAGGTTAGAGTAGCTAAAGGTTGCACGCATGAGACGATCCTATGAGAGATAAAGACAGTGGAGAGGCATGACAGAAGAGTCAACATTTTGGGGGTTGGAATTTGACCCTATAGCTTCTTCTCCACATCTGGCAAAAATGGAGCTGGAAGGAGTAGACCTGGTGGATCAGATTTAGCAGCTCTGTATGGAGGAGGGGAAAGACTGATAATGGAGCAGGTGTGTCTTAAGTGGAGAGTATCACTGATGTTGCTTACAATTCTTGAGGAAAAGAAGAACAGTCTCCTTCCTCTGTCCCTCCCTCCCTCCCTCCCTCCCTCCCTCCCTCCCTCCCTCCCTCCCTCCCTCCCTCCTTCCTTCCCTTCCTCCCCCCCTTCCTTCCTTTTCCCTCTTTCCTATCCCCCTCCTTCTTTCTCTCTCTTCTCTCCTTTTTTTCTTTCTTCTTTAAACGTTCTACAAATGCAGGAACTACTATAACTGCGTTTTAGCTTTCACAGCAATCTTATAAGGTAGTTATTTTTATACCCATTTTCAAACTTCAGAAAATTGTAACCAAGCTTATATAGTAATAGTCTAGTATTTCCCTGGCTACATTTTCTCTCTCTCTTTTTTCTGAAGAATAGTAGAGTTGCTGAGATAAACATACAGCCTAGTGTAACTCAGAATATGATCTGTGCATCACTGTCCACAAAGTGTTAGTGGAGGGATGTGATAAGTGCATAACGTGAGAACCAGCATTGTCAAATTCAGCATTGTTGAGATATCTGAGAATGTGAAGTATCTTGTTGGCCAAGGCAAGTTCAGTTGTGTCAACCTTACGTGGTGAGTTGCCAATGTCATGAGCTGTGGGTTGTCCAGTAGGGCCAGGTTACATGTGATATTTTAAGGTCAGCATGTCAACTGTAACCCCAAAGTGTATAAAATAGGGACTTCGTTTCCCTCATTGAAAGATAATTTAAAATCAATTGCACTTTTACTGGATAAAGTGCTGAAACTGGCTACCGAAGAATGATTGAAAATGAATTTTGAAAATACAGTCACCTTGCTTCATTTTGGATGCATGTTAGGAAAAAAAAAACCCTGAGCTTGCAGAAATTGTTTAGAACCTCTCCTTCCATTCCTGTCAGCCTAACTTTGATTGGTTTCTCCATGATGAGAGTTATTAAAACAGAGCATGGAAATGCTTTAGAAATACATTATCCCTTGTCAGTAGAATTGATATTCCACCTAGAGGAGATAAATTAACAAGCAAGAAGCAAGCTCATTTGTCATCAAACACTTTAAATATTAATATACATGAATTTGTTCAAAGCGAGCTTATAGAGGATTACAGTGGGGAATCACTATTTAATTTCTTTTTGTTTAGTTAAGGATGCAAAAGAACAGAACGTTATGACTGTAAATATCTATTCTCTGTGTTAATCTCCAATATGAAAGCTTTCATTGAACAACATAAATATTTTAATAACGATTTTCTATTTTCTCATGTTTTGTTATAATTATATTTGGTAAAATAATAGCAAATATTTGAGTTTCCTTTATGTATGTCAGTAATGTTTTATTTCAATATTTTAATAATTCTGTTTTGTTGTGCTTTAACCATGTATCAGCCTGTGATATGTTGAGAATAATATGTTTCCCATAGAAAGTTTGAGTCATACTGGTATAGTCAATGAGCAGGCCTGGATGGAAACGCCAACACCCACCTCCTAACGTACGGACTCTTGAGGAACGTTGCAGGGATCAGGTGTTGTGGTGTTGCTGAGAGTGTACACAGGGTAGAATCCAATTCTGGACTCAGAAAAAAGTGCAGATGTCAGCACAAAGGCTATTTCAGCATAAGACTACTCCATCCCCTTGGCCCCTAACTCCAGCCTAGTGGTGAGCATTAGAGTGAATCACAGAGGCAGAGGATTAGGCTGGGAAGCAAAACTAAGTAGCCATCAGTTACTGGTGCTGTATCAATGAAAGGGAATTTTGGAACAGAAATAGAGGCCTGTATTTGGTGCAAAGTTTTAGCGCTCAGCTGCTAACCAAAAAGTTGGTAGTTCTTACCCATGCAGCGGCTCTGCAAGAAAAAGGCCTGGAGATACAGTTCTGTAAAGATTACAGCCTAAAAACCCTATGGGAAATCTCTATTCTGTCACATGGAGTTGCTGTAAATGGAAAATTAACTTGACGGCACTTAACAACATTTTTAGTGGGGACATACTCTACTCAAATCAACATTTGACCAAGCTAAGAGTCTTCCATTTTGAAATTCCTCTAAGACATGCATCCTACAGACCATCTAAAATGATTAGGAGCGTGCTGTTGAAAATCATGACCATGAAACAAAATACAGAAATGAAGGTGTATATTGTAATAACAGTACTGATGGTAAAAATGTTCATGATTAGTGAGAGATTATCTTGTGCCAGGCAGACACTGATCTAATCATGTTACATCCACTAACACGTTTAATTTGCACAGCAAACTTAACACACTAAAAAAACAAACCTATTGCTGTCAAGTTGATTCCAACTCATGGCAACCCATGTGTTTAAAGAGTAGAATTGAGCTCCATGGTGTTTTCTTGGCTACAATCTTTATGCAAGCAGATTGTCAGGACTTTCTCCTGTGTTGCCAGTGGGTGGATTCAAACCACCAATCTTTCAGCTTGTAGTCGAGGGAAAATTGTTTGCACCACCCAGGGACCAACCCTAATGTAGGTGCTAATTTATATTACCTCACCCCTAATTTATAGATGGAGAAACCAAGGCACAGAGTAGGTAAGCAACTTGCCCAAGGAAGCAACATTAGTAAATTGGCTGAGTAGCATTTGAACTTAGGCAGACTGGCTCTGAAGTCTCTGCTTCTAGGCATTTCACGTTAGAGAGAGCAGAAAACTGGGATATACAGTACCCAGGGTTGAGCTGCAGCTGGTATCTCAAATTATGTAATTAGCTGTGTGTCCTTCGAAAATCATTTTCCTTCTTAGGTCCTTGCTCTTCCTGTCTACATTTCAATGTAATTGTACTCTATGATTCCTTAGGTTATTGCAAATATGAGCAGTGATTCTAAGTTGTTTCTGTTTTTCCAGAATTCCTGCATTGTCACAGACAATAATTCTTAATATCCATTTAATGTTAGAACTGTCTTCCTTATAGGCAGGCATAGAGGTGAGCTTAGGATCAAATAGGATGTGCAGACTGTAATGTTCATGTCTAATAGTTTAAGGTATATCTGTATCAGTCATAGAGATATTTGGTCAGCTTACAGTAGTTAGTTAATTGCAAAAAATATTAGGTAATTTTTTTATGTTTAGTATAACTCAAGGACATGGGTTTGTGCTAGATAATTACCTTTTAATAATAATTAATTTCAAACTGTCAATATATATTAGGAGGGTTAAGGACAGTTTTTTGAGCCCTGGTGATTCAGTGGTTCAGCATTCAGCTGCTAACTGAAAGGTCAACAGTTCAAACCCACCAGCTGCTTTGAGGGAGAAAAATGTTGCAGTCTGCTTCCGTAAGGATTACAGCCTTGGAAACCCTATGGGGCACTTCTCTGTCCTGTAGGGTCACTATGATTTGGAATCGACTTGAAAGCCACAAGATTAAACCTGTTTGCAACAGCAAATGGATAGGGATACAGGTAGAGGGTTAAGTTAGATGCTGAACAATTCAGGATTTGCGGGCCCTATTCAGGAGTGCTGAAAGGGGATGTTGTTGGCATGGATTGGCGATAACATGGGTTAAGGGCAGAACAGGATGAAGGAATATAATTTGTAGTATTTGTGCTGCTGGGGAGTTAAGGAGAGATATAAATGAGGCTTGTTTTTATAAACTCTCACACCCTAATGATTCCCACTGACTCATCATGAGTTGTTCTTATTTAAAACCCTTTCTAGTTCGAAGCCCAGATGTTATTAAATCTTATTTTCAAAGTAAAATCCATTACAAGCATCAGTTAATATATTTGTCCGCATCTTGGTCTTCTATAGAAATTCCAGGCAAAAAGAATGCTAATAAATCTGTTTGATTAAGAACAGCGAGCGATTACTGCAAAATTACCATTGTCCTAGTGAAATGTTAGCATCAATTTGCACTTCTTTAATCAATTATAATCCATTAAGTCCTAGAAAGTAATTGGGAAATGACCATACTATGCATTAATAGTCCACATGGTTATTCTTAAATATAATGGGTACACTTTGACAGTAAATCACTCTAATGGAATAACATAAACCTGGTGGAGTATACTTTGAAAGACAATCTGGGAAGTACAGAAAGAATGTAAAATAAGATCTGCTGTTTTTATATCCGTTCTCTTGAAAGTTTATAATACCTATTTCAAAATGTCTCAGTCCTCCAGAGTAAGAGTTCACATATTGTGGCCTGTGCTACTTTCTTCTCATCTTAAGAACATATTCCTTCAATTGTTGCCTTGTTTCTAAACTCATTAAACTTTTCTTTGCCCTGATCTTCCACCATTGGCCACAAAGCTGCCCAGACCATCCTTTGCTTGAATGTTATGTATCCTGAACAACCACCTTATGTTAAAGTGTGTAAGTACTAAATACACAAAACGCTCTAGTTTCTTCCCCTTATTTTAAAGTTCTAATATCAAAATTTCCTGATTTTCTTTCTTTTCTTCCCTTCTGGATATGGAACATCTGTACTCTAAAAGAGTATTGTCTCAAAGGTCAATGTCACATAACAAAATATTTTTCTTATTCCTCACTCTATAAAGTTTTGGGAACTGATGTTACCACTGATGAACCATTACTACTTGCAATGGCGTCCTTTGTAAGTTACTTCTTTTTTGGATCCTTTTGTGTTCATAGAATCTTGCCTTCTGTTCTATCCTCATTCATGCAAACCTCCTAAATTTCTCCTAGTCTTATGATTTCATCACCACTGCCTCTTTAGAATCACCATCTCTGACCTCTCTCTTCCTGTCTTAGTCATCTAGTGCTACTATAACAGAAATACCATAAGTGGATGGCTTTGACAAAGAGAAATCTATTCTCTCACTGTCTAGTAGGCTGTAAGTCCAAATTCAGAGCGTCAGCTCCAGGAGAGGCTTTCTCTCTCTGCTGGCTCAGGAGGAAGGTCCTTGTCATCAGTCTTCCTTTGGTCTGGGAGCATCTCAGGTGCAGGAACCTCAGGTCCAGAGGAAGTGCTCTATCCCAGCATGGCTTTCTTGGTGGTATGAAGTTCCCATGTCTCTCTACTCGCTTCTCCCTCTTATATCTCAAAAATATTGGCTTAAGACACTATCTAATCTTATATATCTCATCAATATAATTGCCGCTAATCCATCTTCTTACCTCATAGTGATAGGATTTACAACGTATAGGGAAATCACATCAGAAGATAAAATGGTAGACAATGAAACAATATACAAAGGAATCATGACCTGGCCAAGCTGTTGGCTATTTTGGGGGGACACAATTCAATCCATGGTGCTACCCAATGCCATTTTCAAGCACCTCCTGGCTTGTACTCTTCCGTCTTTGAAAGCTGGAGAATTGGAAGCTGTGGAAGTTGTGGACCAAGACAGTGAGAATCTCTGTTCCAAGAGTCTAAGTCGTGGTATCAGAGAAGGAATTAAGTGTTCCAATCCTGGGGAGCCCTTGGGAGTAGAAAGAAGCCAGTTCTTCTTGAAAATTGTACCTGAAATAGCACGGTAGCTTAAAGTTCTGGTTGCCTCCAGAGCTTCATTATATTATGGTTTACACAGTCTGTAAAGAGGGTAGACAAGTAATTCGTCAAATGAATCATCAAAATATTTTTTTCTTACCCAGCCATTCCATTTGGATATCTGATTATATTTTTCCAGAGTCCATAGTATTGCACTTACTAATTAGATTCTGTGTTATTGTAATGTATATCTGATTGTGAAACATAATGGGAATTTCGAAATATATGTCAAGGATGTGATAAAACTGGGATGGGTAGGAGGGAAAGGTAAGAAAACTTACCTATTTGGTCATGAAGTTCATAAGTGATCTAGCATGGCAGTGGTTGAATAGCAAAGCGTATTCATGGGGTAGGTAATAACTTAGTTAAAGATAGGTGTGTTCACAGGAGGGCTCCAGACAATGATTCAGGAGTTTGAAAATAAGATCTGACAAGTTAGACACCTTGGCACAGCCCGAGGCAAATGTGCTATTGGTAGAAGAAAAAGAGAGACAGACTCTCACTTGTACTGACTCAGCCAATACACAACAAGGAAAGGCCACAGGCCGGCGGGCAATAGATAACCAAACCAAACCAACCCAGTGCCGTCGAGTCGATTCCAACTCATAGCAACCCTATATGAGTCGGGCAATAGATAGCACTGGGCTTATCCCAGATTCAGTGGACACTGAGAATATCAAAGCATGACAGATTCAACATTCTACCAACTGGTGGAGTGAAGGTACAAGCATATTGCAAACCCTGGCTAGAGTAGTAAATAAGAAACGGTAAGTCTACAGTGAAAGTTGGGTGTGAGGGGTTAAGATAGGCATGTATCAACACCAATTTCCTTTCATTTCAGTTGATTGGCTGATAATTTGAATTTCATTGCACTGGCTCTTGAGGGACTACAACTCTGGAACCCAAACTAGTGCACTGTGTAAAGATTGAATATAACTTTCTTTTCAGAATAGAGCACATTCAGCCTGGATGCAGCAATGACCCATGGGGTCCAGTATTGTCTCATGGTCCCAGTGGAGACCTGGCCCATGAGTATATGGACTTGGCTTCATATAAGATAACTTCATGCCTGTGTACCTCAGTGAATTCTAGCTCTGTCAGTCCTCCTGCCCCCAAACTTATCCCTCAACATTACCCTCAGATTCCTCACCATAGAGAAGAGAATGTTCTTCCATGACACACAGGTACTTTGGCTTATTTTCCTCCTTTGCCTTATGCATAATTTTCTGCTTCCCTTCTCAATCTTAATTTCTTTCTAATATCAATAATAGAAAACACAGTTTAATCCCATTCTGAATGTGGTCACATTTTCAGTCTTGGGTGCCATCAGAAGTGACTCACAGGCAACAGGGAATTGTTCATCTAGCATCAGGGGAACTTACTTAGATTGGTTATAATTCATCAACTGGACTTTTTGTTAAGTCCAGTCCTTAAGTGGATATAATCAGTGCTTATATGAGTTGTATCAGTTTGAACACTTGGTTTCAAGTTATAAAACTGTAAATATAAATGACTTAAGAAAAAAAACACAATATTTTTTTAATCTATATAGAGAGCTTTGGTGGGGTTTGCTTCAGAAGCATTCACCTTATACATAGGCTCATATAAGGTTATTATGACCCCATCGCTTTTCATTTTGTAATCTCTGTTCTCTTCAATGATTGCTTAATATTCAAGTACTATTGATGGCAAGATTACTTCTAGTAACTATAAATTTAAATCTTCCTTAATACAAGTGAAAGAGAAAGTTTCCTCCTGCTAACAAAGCAAAATCCTATTTAATTTTCAATGTCCCTATTTGGGTGCTATGCCAAAAGGGAATCTGTTACAGTGGTTTAAAAAATGCAGTGCTCTGAACGGCTATACCTGAATTTTTGGCCTCTTCAGAAGTCAAGTAGGAAACCAATTCTAAAGCACACGGACTCAACATTTGATTGGTGGAGGTTCAACAAAAGAAAATTGGAAAAAACGTTCCCAGAAGGTTGACTAGATAGGCGTTGGACAACAAAAATAACAGGCATATAATCCACAGCCATCAAGTCGATTCCAGCTCATAGCAACCCTATAGGACGGAGTTGAACCACCCCATAGAGTTTCCAAGGCTGCAAATCTTTATGAACGCAGACTGCCACATCTTTCTTCCACGGAGTGGCTGGTGGGTTTGAACCACTAACCTTTTGGTTTAACCACTGTGCTAAGCAAGACTCCCTGGGTGTTAACAACATGAGATAATTTTATAATAAGGTAAGAAAATATAGCAGAAATAATCATTTCTCTCTACTAGGTAAAAATAGGAAACCCTGGTGGTGTAGTGGTTAAGAGCTACAACTGCTAACCAAAAGGTCGGCAGTTCAAATCCACCAGGAGCTAATTGGAAACTCTATGGGACAGTTCTACTCTGTCCTACAGGGTCGCTATGAGTTCTACTAAAAATAAATAGTGAGATTTCTATGAAATAAAACTCAGGCTTCTATCAAATTACTTTTATCACAGAATATTATGACATTCTCTGTGTACTAAGAGAGGGAAACCTAGCATCTGAATTGGAAACTGAAGGAATGTCTAGAAATTTTCTTTCTTACATGAACAAAATCAAATTTCAATGGGTCTATCTAATCAAGAGACTAATAGATTATCTATTTTTTATCAAACTGATTGTTTTAATTCAGTCAAGTAACTAATTCAGTGATTCTAAAATTGTGTTTAATTTTTTGTTGTTAAATTAATTAGACTTCCTACTCTGTATGAAAGCCAAGAAGAATCAGTTGCTTTCTCCTATTCAATCTGTACCTTAAGAAATTATTGGGGTAAAGGTATTCACAGATTTCCAACAGTAGGAGGATCACTAAATTGCAATAAATGTATTTAACAGAATATTATGCTTTAAATTACTTAGTTACGGGAGAAAATTGACAAGCTATAGCATTTTGTAAAAAAGTGCATAAAACCCAAACCCTAATATTATAATCCTAAATACACGCACACTTACACAGGTGTGCATATATTCATACAATGAAGAAGAGCTTAGGTAAGGTCACACTTGGATGGTGGTATTTTAGGTCATTGATGTCTCATATTTTCTAAAAAAAAAAAAAAAAAAATTACGTAAAAAAATACATGTATTTCATTCTCAGAAATGATAAAATTTAACAAAATGATTTTACTTTAATGTAGTTGTTTATAGAATAATAATGATTCCATTTTATTCTCAGATTTTGCTCTGCTTCCTAGACGCCTGCTTCTCTCTTAATTTTTCCTCCTTTAAATTCCTCTGAAGTCTGAGTTCTTTCAACTTTAGTCTCCATTCATTTTCATGACCTAATCATCATATAACATCAAAGCCCCTGTCAATTTCTGGTGCACCTCAAGTTCTCTTTTCAGGAACTCAGTCTTTTGGGCTGCCTAGTACATAACTGCTACTGACTTCAATTGGAGTCAGAAGAATGCTGTAAGGTCGCTTCTGATTTAACCCAGACCACTCATTTTCTATCATTCTCTGTGTTTTAGTCATTCTGATAAAAGTTTAATGTGGATTGGCATTGGCACTATTTTTCTTTCATGAGGTAGTGTTTGCTTGTGGAATACATGCGAATCGAATGTGTCTGGTGGCTTTTATGAAATTGTAACTTAAAGGAAGCATGGTTATGTGATTACAAATTGATCGCATTAGTACATTCACTTTAATTTTCAACTACATTGATAATATTTTGCTTAAACTTGAGCTGGTAGTTAATAATAAAACCAAGCACATGATGTCATTAAATCCTTGTGGTACTTTTGGGTTTTAACTTTTGACTATTCAGTTTGATTTCTCTGCCTTCAGTTTGCTTAGTTGTCTTAGAACTTATGAATCTGCACAGTAGCTGACACAGTCCTAAGTGAATAAAAAGTGATTGAAAATGTGTCGTTTTCTGTTATCGCCTAGGCAGTATGGGTTTCTTCTGTAATTGCAGTTACCCTTTGAATCATATAAGTGCCATACTCCCAAAAGGTAGATCTTAAAAAAAAAACAAACTCATTTTTAATCAAATGTATATATGTATGTATATATATATATATATATCCAGTAGATGCTATCAACAACAAAAACAAAATATCTCAGTTCTCAATATTAAAAATAGAAGATTTATAAAACACACATAAAATATTTATCTATTCTTTGAAACGGAGTTCTTTTTGAAGAGGAATATGACAGAAGTAAAAAAGGTTCTGTAACCTTTTAAAGAAAATTGCTTCCTTAAGGTGCCTAGAAGAATGACAGGTCTATACTTTTAAAAACAAAATTATGAAAATTGTCTGTATTTCTGAGACAGACTAAAATTAAGGAGGCTTTGAAACCCCTTCAAACAGTTTTCAAAAATTCTTTTATGAGAAAGCCCTGATTATTATTTAAAATAAAATAACATTATTCAACATGCTCACATTATAAGCATGGAATGCTGTTTAAAAATTAAACCTAAATCAAGCTGTAGGTATATGACTCCTTGTTTCAGAAACTTTGATGATAAAGCTATTTGAAAATATCCAAAAAGATGTATTGAGCATAATGCCATTTAGGCCATTTTAATTTGGAGCTCTCTAATTAGTTTGAGTTGCACGTCTTTTTTTTCACTTTGTATACTATTCGAATCTATACTACAGCAAGACTGAAGAAGAATTGATGCATTTGAATTATGGTGTTGGTGAAAAATATTGAATATACCATGGACTGCCAGAAGAACAAAATAGTCTATCTTGAAAGAAGTACAGCCAGAATGCTACTGGGGGGGGGGGGGGAAGGCAGGGGGCGGGGGGTGCGTGCAGTGAGACTTCTTCCTGCTTACTTTGGACATGTTATCAGTAGGGACCAGTCCCCAGAGAAGGACATCATGCTTGGTAGAGGGTCAGCAAGAAAGAGAAAGACCTTCAATGAGATGGATTGACACCCAGTGGATGCAACAATGGGCTCAAATATAGCAACTGTTGTCAGGATGGCACAGGACCAGGCAGTGTTTCCTTTGGTTGTACTTAGGGTCGCTATAAGTTAGAATCAATTCCACAGCATCTAACAACAACCTACTATAGAATATTATGCTAGTCTCATTTTGGGATGTGAAAAAATTAGGTTTCTTTTACCACTCTACATACAATTTCCACCAAAAATCATAAATATAAACCTGTGGGATTGTCAAATCCTCAATAAAATTAGTAACACTTATTAAAGATATAGAAGATGCCTGTACCCTCCAGGAACTTTCCAGTTCATTTTGGGAAAAATTACAGTGAACAAATCAATGGGTCATAAAAATTTAAAATCCCAAGTGAAAGATGAAGAAATTGAAGATTTTTACCAATTTTTCCAGTCTGAAATCGATCAGCCGTGCAATCAAGATGCACTGATAATTACTGATGATTGGAATTTGAAAGCTGGAAACAAGGAAGAAGGATCAGTAGTTGGAAAATATGGCCTTGGTGATGGAAACGATGCCAGAGGATGCATGATTGAATTTTGCAAGACCAACAACTTCGTCATTGCAGATACCTTTTTTCACTAACATAAATGGTTGCTATACACGTGGACCTCACCAGATGAAGTACACAGGAATCTAACCGACTACATCTGTGGAAAGAGACAATGGAAAAGCTCAATATCATCAGTCAGAACAAGGCCAGGGACCGACTATGGATCAGACCACCAATTACTCATATGCAAGTTCAAATTGAAATGGAAGAAAATTAGAACAAGTTCACGGGAGCCAAAGTAGGACCTTGAGTATATCCCACCTGAATTTAGAGACCATCTCAAGAATAGATTTGATGCATTGAACACTAATGACTGAAGACCAGATGAATTGTGGAATGACATCAAGGACATCATACATGAAGAAAGGAAGAGGTCATTAAAAAGACAGTAGAGAAAGAAAAGACATAAATGAATGTCAGAAGAAACTCTGAAACTTGCTCTTGAACATCAAGTAGCTAAAGAAAAAGGAAAAAATGCTGAAGTGAAAGAGCTGAACAGAAGATTTCAAAGGGTGGCTGGAGAAGACAAAATAAAGTATTATGATGACATGTGCAAAGACCTGGAAATAGAAAACCAAAGAGAAGGACATGCTCAGCATTTCTCAAGCTGAAAGAACTGAAGAAAAAATTCAAGCCTCGAGTTGCAATACTGAAGGATTCTACAGGGACAATATTAAATGACACAGGAAACATCAAAAGAAGATGGAAGGAATACACAGAGCCACTATATCAAAAAGAGCTGGTCACTGTTCAACCATTTCAGAAGGTAACATATGATCAGGAAGCAAAAATTAGAACAAGTTCACAGGAGCCAAAGTATGACCTTGAGTATATCCCACCTGAATTTAGAGACCATCTCAAGAATGGATCTGACTCATTGAACACTGCCTGAAGACCAGACGAGTTGTGGTACTGAAGGAAGAAGTCCCAGCTGCACTGAAGGCATTAGCGAAAAACAAGGCTCCAGAAATTAATGGAATACCAACTGAGATGTTTCAACAAACAGATGCAGTGCTGGAAGTGCTCGCTTCTCTATGCCAAGAAATTTTACTTGACCAACCAACTAGAAGAGATCCATATTTATGCCTATTCCCAAGAAAGGTGATCCAACCGAATGCGGAAATTATCAAACAATATCATTAATATCACATGCAAGCAAAATTTTGCTGAAGATCATTCAAAAGCGGCGGCAGCAGTACATTGACAGGGAACTGCCAGAAATTCAAGCCAGATTTAGAAGAGGACATGGAACCAGGGATATTATTGCTGATGTCAGATGGATCCTGACTGAAAGTAGAGGACACCAGAAAGATGTTTACTTGTATTTTATTGACTATGCTAAGGTATTCGGCATTGTGGGTCACAACAAATTATGGATAACATTGCAGGGAATGGGATTTCTGGAACACTTAAATGTACTCATGAGAAATCTGTAAATGGATCAAAAGGCAGTCATTCAAACATAACAAGGGGATACTGCATGGTTTATGTCAGGAAAGGTGTGAGTCAGGGTTGTATCCTTTCATCATACCTATTCAATCTGTATGCTGAGCAAATCCAAGAAGCTGGACTATATGAAGAAGAATGGGGGATCAGGATTGGAGGAAGACTCATTAACAACCTGCGTATGCAGATGACACAACCTTGCTTGCTGAAAGCAAAGCGGAGTTGAGGCACTTACTGATGAAGCTCAAAGGCCACAGCCTTCAGTGTGGATTATACCTCAACATAAAGAAAACAAAAATCCTCACAACCGGACCAATAAGCAACATCATGATGAATGGAGAAAAGATTGAGGTTGCCCAAGGATTTCATTTTACTTGGATCCACAATGAACATCCGTGGAAGCAGCAGCCAAGAAATCAAAAGACACATTGCATTGGGAAAATCTGCTGCAAAAGACCTCTTTAAAGTATTGAAAAGCAAAGATGTCACTTTGAGGACTAAGGTGCACCAGACCCAAGCCATGGTGTTTTCAGTCACCTCATGCATGCAAAAGCTGGACAATGAATAAGGAAGACAGAGGAACAGTTGAGCCTTTGAATTGTGGTGTTGGCAAAGAATGTTGAATTTACCATGGACTGCCAAAAGAACAAACAAATTTGTCTTGAAAGAAGTACGACCAGAATGCTCCTTAGAAATAAGGATGGCATGGCGAGACTATGTCTTACATACTTTGGACATGTTGTCAGGAGCGATCAGTCCCTGCAGAAGGACATCATGTTTGGTAAAGTAGAGGGTCAGTGAAAAAGAAGAAGACTCTCAATGAGACGGATTGACACAGTGGCTGCAACAAATGGGCTCAAGCATAGCAACAATTGTGAGGATGGCGCAGGACTGGGCTGTGTTCTGTTCTGTTGTGCATAGGGTCGCTATGAGTCAGAATCGACTCGATGGCACCTAACAACAACAACATGTTGGGAATGTTTCGAAGAAAGATTATCTGTAGGAGTGATGATAAACTAGCTGTACCTTGAGGGATGTATTCTAGTTAAGAGTAGGAGGCATTATTTTTTGACACGTTTTCTGGAACCCACAGGAATGAGAAGTTCTCAGCTGGTTGAATAAAATTAGTTATTACAATTTTCCAATTGAACCATTGAACTAATTAAGAGATTTGTTTTGGGGGCTACTAGGGGCAAAGAAAAAGTTAGCTGTGTGGGAGAGTGATGAGAAAGTACTAATTAAGAGTTAGCAGGAATTATAGAGTATCAACGAACAGCTGGAAGTGCCATGTGGTACATTTTTCAGCAAGAATTGTGAGGTTTTGCTAATGAAAAGAAAACTTCTTTTTTTATTTTGATAGCAATTTTTATATCTGGAAACTTGATATTTTGTGGCACCAATGCAAGGTCAAATTGTTACTATGTGAAAATTCTCAGTATTTTTTAATAGAAAACAACTAATTTTAGAATTGCTAACTTATCACAGAAATTAAATTATGATTCTTCATGCATGCTTTATGACTGATTACTGACTAGAATTGGTATACAAGACATACCACCCTGTTAATGGAAAAATTTATGAAGGGATCTGATTGCAAGATGAACACAGGGCTCCAAGACTTGCATGCCATAATCTAATGACTATGTTTAAGAGCCTCTGTTTACTTATTTCAGGCATCAAAACTTACCTACACTTCACTTAGAGGGATCCAGCAAATAATCTTTTTAGAGTTTAGGAGAGTTTATGGAAAACAACGTTCTTGACCTAAGAATGTGGAACTAAAATCCCTTGGGCAAAAAGTTGAGCTTCTTTCTGCATGTGGGAATAGACAGTGGCTTTGTTGATAGTCTGAAAATCAGAGAAGACTGCAGAAATTTTGAAGTTTTATGCCACCATGGGAATACAATACATCTCAGCACTTGCCAGTTCAGGATATGTTTGTTGAAATGATAAACTCTGAATAATATCTCATAATTTTCAGGAAATCCCAATTAATGAATAGTGTTCAAACAAGAAAACACCCAAGGACAACAAAATGAAAATGAATAGGAGAGAGATGTTCTCACTGCTAAGTAACATAGATGAAAGATAAGATCCACCATCATTATTGATTTTGTTTACTCTTTCCCAATTGTAATGGATGTGCCAAGAATTTATTCAAGCGTGCATGATCTCTGACCACTGGTAGCAAGAAAATAAGAAGAAAAGAAATGCGTTAAAGTAACTGACTGGAATCTCCTCAGGGGAAGGGAACAAGCACAAAAGAGAAAAGCCAAGACGATGTTTCCAAAAATTCAAGTAATGTAAGAAAAAAAAAAAAATTCTAAGTTAGAAAGAAAAATTAAAAGCTAGGATTTCTACTAATGAAACAAGCAAATATTGAATACACACATGCAACATAAGATGTTGGTTTGGTTTGCCTGAATAAAGGGAAACTAAAATGTTCATGGAGCTGTGGTGGTGCAGCGGTTAAGAGATATGGCTGCTTATAAAAATGTCGGCAGTTGGAATCCATCAGCTGCTCCTTGGGAGCCCATTCTACTCTGTCATATGTGTTTGGGTGAAAGCACAAAGTGGCCCAATATTTTTGGAATGCATTTTGGCAGTATTTTTCCTCGTACTTGTGAACATTTCATGTCTAAGAAATTATTCTCAGTGATTAAAAATATGGATAAAAATAAGTTTATAACTCTGTTAATCCCAGTACTAGTGATAAAATTCAAAAAAACAACAACAACAAAAAAACCTTAAGTAACAAATTTTAAAATGTGTGCTATGCAGTTATTAAAATTCTACTTAAAATATTTACTGAAATTGATAACTAGTTAAAGATATAAAAAATAAAATTAGTGGAACATTATGTAGTGTCTAATCCCTTTTTGAACTATTTATATATTTATATGCACAAGGAAAATTAAGGAAAATGTGAAGAAAACATAAACAGTGATTATCACTGGATAACGAGATTACAGGGAAATTTTATTTTATTTTTTTCACTCTATATGATTTTTAAAATGGGAATATGTACTTTTTCTATGTGAAATAAGATGCTCTTATTGTTAGGTGCCATCCAGTTGGTTCCAACTCGTAGCGACCCTATGTACGACAGAAGGATACACTACCTGGTCCTGCAGCATTCTCACAACCATTGTTATATTTGAGCCCATTGTTGCAGCCACTGTATTAACTCATCTACTTGAGGGTCTTCCTCTTTTTTGCTGACCCTATACTTTACCAAGCATCATGTCCTTCTCCAGGGACTGGTCCCTCCTGGTAACATATCCAAAGTATGTGAGACAAAGTCTTAACCATCCTTGCTTCTAAGGAGCATTCTGGCTATGCTTCTTCCAAGACAGATTTGTTCATTCTTCTGGCAGTCCATGGTATATTCAATATTCTTCACCAACGCTCCAATTCAAAGGCATCAATTCTTCTTTGATCTTCTTTTTGCATTGTCCAGTTTTCAAATGTGTATGAGACCGTGGAAGACACCATAGCTTGGGTCAGGCACACCTTAAAGTGACATCTTTGCTTTTTGACACTTTAAAGAGATCTTTTGCAGCAGATTTGCCCAATGCGATGCATCTTTTGATTTCCTGACTGCTGCTTCCATGGGTGTTGATTGCATGTCTAAGTACAATGAAATCCTTGACAACTTCAGTCTTTTCTCTGTTTATCATGATGTTGCTCATTGGCCCAGTTGTGAGGATTTTTGTTTTCTTTATGTTGAGATGTAATCCATACTGAAGGCTATGGTTTTTGATCTTCATTTGTAAGTGCTCCAAGTCTTCTTCACTTTCAGTAAGCAAAGTTGTGTCATCTGCATAATACAGGTTGTTAATGAGTCTTCCTCCCACCCTGATGCCCAATTTTTCTTCGTATAGTCTAGCTTCTCTGCTTATTTGCTCAGCAAACAGGTTGAATAAGTATGGTGGAAGGATAAAACCCTGACACATACCTTTCCTGATCTTAAACCATGCAGTATCCCCTTGTTCTGTTTGAACAACTGCTGCTTTTTCTATGCATAGTTTCTGCATGAGCACAATTAAGTGTTCTGGAATTCCCATTATTAGTAATGTTATCCACAATTTGTTATGATCCACACAGTCGAATGCCTTTGCCTAGTCAATAAAACTCAGGTAAATATCTTTCTGGTATTCTCTGCTTTCAGCCAAGATTCATTCGACAACAGCAATGATATCCATCATTCCATGTACTCTTCCCATCAAGCTTGAATATCTGACAGTTCCCAGTCAATTTCCTGCTGCAACTGCTTTTGAATTATCTCCAGTAAAATTTTACTTGTGTGTGATATTAATGATTTTTTTTTGAAAATTTCCTCATTCTGTTGGATCATCTTTCTTTGGAATGAGCACAGATATGGATCTCTTCCAGTCAGTTGGCCAGGTAGCTGTCTTCCAAATTTCTTGGCATAGATGAATGAGCACTGCCAGCGCTGCATCTGTTTGTTGAAACATCTCAATTGCTATTCCATCAATTCCTGGACCCTTTTTTTCACCAATGCCTTCAGTGCAGCTTGAACTTCTTCTTTCGGTACCATCAGTTCTAGATCGTATGCTACCTCCTGAAATGGTTGAACGTCGACAAATTCTTTTTGGTACAGTGACTTTGTGTATTCCTTCCATCTTCTTTTAATGCTTCCTGCGTTGTTTAATATGTTCCCTATAGAATCCTTCAATATTGCAATTCAAGGCTTGAATTTTCTCATCAGTTCTTTCAGCTTGAGAATGTGGGACGTGTTCTTCTCTTTTGGTTTCCTAACTCTTGGTCTTTGCATGTTTCATTATAATGCTAACGAGAGTTTATTTCATAAACTGGTGAAGAATATTTTTACCTTATTCAGGTGATTTTTGATTTTACGATAGTTCAGAAGAGAATATTTTTGCAGAAAGGCAAACTGGACGTACTTTTGAAGAAATTGCCTTGATTTGGAAAATATGTAATCTCCGAAACGGAATTCTTCAAAAAATCGAGACTTATGCAGCAGTTTAGGAGGTCATAGTTGTTTTATTAAAAGATATATCCAAACATAAAGTGTGGGAAAAAATAGAACATCCGTGAAATTTTATGAATAAGACTGCTCTGACATTGGAACATAAAGATAGTCTTTTCAGATTCCCCATGAGTGTCTGTCTTGAACTCAGTCCAGTGACTGTAGCACAATGTTGTTGACCCATTCATTTTGCTCTTTGTATGTCTTAAGATCAGTTTACAACATGAATGACCAACTATCTCAGGGATGAAGCTATGACACTGAGGGAAAAAAAATGTTTAACCCACAGATTAAAGATTGGAAGGCAGTATGCTTTTGTTGCTAGAGTAGTTGTTTTAAGCCAAGAAACATTTCATCCTACATCCTTCTAACTTCAGTGTCTTTGGCAAGTCTTTTAACAGTACTGAATTTCAAATTTCTCATTTGTAAAATGGGAACAACTACAAAAAACTTCATCAGTGTTGTTTAAATAATTTAATTATTTAAATTAAAAAATTTAAATAATATAGAAAGTACCTAGCATAGCCCTTTGCCTGCCCAAAGTTGATACTCAATAAATGTTCATCATTTATTATTATTATTACTAAAAGAAATAATTATATGTCCATGGCATAGGACTTCTATTAAGCACTCTGAAATGCTAACCTGGCAGCATACAAAGAAAATGAAAAGTCAAGGAAATACTATAACCTCTTAAACTAAGGAATGGAAATCTCAAGGAGGGTGGAATTTGATCATTAAAAGCTAAAATAAGATGGCAATTCAGTTTTGGTATTGGTCTGTTTGTGTCTCCTTACTTCAGAGGTTTACTGTTGAGTGGCTTGGAAATAGGACTATGGAAAGTGGAAAAGCCTGGAATCCACTTAGGTTCTGAGACAATTCCAAATGAAAAAAGCCAAGTTGTTCTGGTAAAACCAGTCAGCTTAATAATTATGTCCCTGAGATACTGCTTTTCAGATACTGAGAAAGGAGTAAGTATTCTCCCTTTATCTGGACCCTATTTCTTGACAGGAGAGATTTCAAGAATTAACAAAAATCAGCTAGGCTTAATTGTCAGTCTTGACAGGGGATTCTTCTGAAGCTTTATTCCATTAATTGAGGCTGCCAGAAATGTCAAATCAAGCTGGTCACACACTATTTAGCTTCAATCTGTGGAATGAAACACACAATGCAATGGTTAAGAGTGAAGCCTGATAGACTAAGTGTTGAAACTTGTTCTACCCGAATTACCTCAACTTTCCCGAAGTCAGTTTGGGTAGTCCCCAATTTACCATGGGGCTCTGTTCCAATGACTCCGTTGTAAGTCGGTGCTGACATTAAGTATCTCATTTTCTTTTTAGTTTTCATTATTATTACCTTTTATTATCAGTATCTTTATAAATCTGATCTTTATTTGTCTTTGGCAAATTAATCACTGCAATATTGTATGTAGTACATGTTACTAATGATAAGATGTATAAGAAAAGGACAATTTTAAGTGCAGCTCGTCCTAACTTGACTATGTCGTAAGTTGGGGACTACCTGCGATAACTTCTTCCTAGGATAGTTTAGAAGTCCTTGGGTGGCCCAAACTGTTAAGCTCTCAATTGTTAACCTAAAGGTTGGTGGTTCAAGCCCACCCAGAGATACCTGGGTAGAAACGTGACTGCTCTCAGAAGGTTACAGCGTTGAAAATCCCGTGGAGCACAATTGTACTCTGAAACACTGGGGGTAACCATGAGTTGGACTCTGGTTTGTTTTTTTGGTTTAGGGTAATTGAAAGAATTAAGTCAGAAAATGGTATTGTGTTACTGAAGCAAGGCTACAATAACTGTCATTTAAGCATTTAGACACTAAAATGGAGTCCCTGGGTGGGGCAAACCATTAAAGGCTCAACGACAAGTCGAAAGATTGGTGGTTTGAACTCAAGGTGCCTCAAAAGACCGGCCTGGCAATCTGTCTGCAAAAGATCACAGCCTTGAAAACCCTATGGAACAGTTTTACTTTGCACACTTGGGGTCGCCATGAGTCAGAATCAACTTGACAGCAGCTAACAACAAGAACAACAAAAATAGACACTAAGAAGCTTTCAGGAAAAGAAATTTTAAACTCATAAACCAAAAAACCCAAACCTGTTGTCATCAAGTGGATTCCAACTCATATCAACCCTATAGGATAAAGTAGAACTGCCGCATAGAGTTTCCAGGGGGCGCCTGGTGGATTCGAACTGCTGACCTTTTGGTTACCAGCATAGCTCTTAACCATTATGCCACCAGGGTTTCCTTTAAACTCATAGGGTAATATAATTTATTTAAATTTCAATTAGTTTAGAAAAAGATGGTGACTTCCATGTTGCTTGCTCTTTCTCTCTCTCTACTCCACTCTGGGGGAAAACAAGTAGCCATCTTGTGAAGTGCCCTATGAAGAGACCCATTTGGCAAGGAACTGATGTCTCCAGGAAAAGCCAGCAAGAATCTGAGGCCTGCTAACAGCCCTGTGAGTGAACCTGGAAGCAGATCCTCCCGTAGTCAAGCCTTGAAATGACTGCAATCCTCGCTGACACTTTGATTGCAGCCTCATGAGAGACCCTGAGCCATAGGCATCCAAATCAGCCATGCTCTGAATCCTGACCCATGAAAACTATGAGATTATAAATGTTGTTGTTTTAATCCACTAAATTTTGGGTAATTTGCTATGCAGCAATAGATAACCAATACACTGTCTTATCCAAAGTCACTGGGCTAGGTGTGATCACTTGAAAACCTGAACTCTAAAGCTTGTTTTCTTCGTGACTATAATATGCTAGAGCCCTGATGACACAGTGGTTAAGAGCTCGGCTGCTAACCAAAAGGTTCGCAGTTTGAATCCACCAGCTGCTCCTTGGAAACCCTATAGGACAGTTCTACTCTGTCCTACAGGGTCACTATGAGTCCAACTCGACGGCAATGGTTTTTTTTCTTTGGGTTTTATGACATATACTACCTCTGTATAATCTTTCAAAATTGCAATGAAGTAATGCATATGGCATGCATTTTTGAATTAGTATTATAATTTTAATAAGAATAACTTTCAAATCAAAATAGTAGACCCTCCAAAGCATAGAGATGGGTAGGTACACAGTGAATCCATAAAAATGACTTTTTGAGATTGCACAGTTCATACCTAACTCATTTAAACTGCTGAATTTACTAAAATAATTCAGTTATATGGCTTCCATTTCAGAGAGAAGGTGGTGATGCGTATATGTGTGTTCCTTTGTGTGTTCATCATTCATATCTTCAGACATCTTGTTAACACTCCGGGTTGGAGAAGGAAAAATTGAAAGTTTTCTTCTTTTTAAAAGTTCCAGAAGCCCAATCACCTTCACTTTCCCACCCACCTGACATCATTTTCACTATGCTGTCATCACTGGAGTGCTTGTTTAGGCATTAGTTTATTTTTCTTCTGAAACCGGGCAATTGCTTTCCAGTTAAACAGAATATATTGCAGTATGATAGATTACATGGGCTACAACTCAGAAAATGTGAAGTTTTTCTGATGAATTAAAATCATAAGAAAGCAAAGCTCAGACCTTCAGAGGTATTAATTATCATCTGGCCTGTCAAGTAACCTTTACCATAAGAAATACCAATGTGTGTAGTATAGTTGGGGGTTCGAATTTTCCCAGAGGCAACTTGGAAGATAGACTTGGTGATCTCCTTCTGAAAAAGCACAAAACCCAAAAAAACCCATTGCTGTTGAGTCAATTCTGACTCATAGAAACTGTATAGGACAGAGTAGAACTGCCCCATAGTGTTTTCAAGGCTGTCTATAGAACACAGTTCTACTTTGACACACATGGGGTCATCATGAGTCAGAATTGACTTGGTGGCTACTGGTTCTTTCGGTAGTAAAGTGAGATTTAAAGACCACCAATTTTGTCTGGTTTGATTTAGTGAATCAATAAGTAAATTCTCACTCACAAGTACTATGTGACCAGTTCATTGCTGGTCACATATGTGAGAAACATGTGTAACACTATGTAACTTGCCCAAAAGTACTGTACTTGTCTATTTGAGAAAGAGCAAGCATAGGCTTACTCAAGCTTTGAAATTAGATTGTCAGGTTAGTGACTATAAATATGTTTTATTGTCTAGTAGAAACTCTTCATTTGATACAGGATTAAGAGAAGGAGAAGAAAGAGGGGATTACAGGCAGTCCCCAGGTTATGAATGAGATCCATTCCTAAGTGTGTCTTTAAGAAATTGTAGGTAAGCCAGAACAGGTGCATATAGTTCTTAGTAAACTTTACCTTAGTGCAAGAGGAGCCCTGGTGGTGTAGTAGTTAAGACCTCAGCTGCTAACTAAAAGGTCAGCAGTTCGAATCCACCAGCTGCTCCTTGGAAACCCTATAGGGTAGTTCTACTGTGTCTTATAAGGTCACTATGAGTCAGAATCAGCTCCACGGCATGGGTATTGGCTTCATCAAGGGCAGTTTTCCTATCTTTTTTGCTAATACATCCACTACCATAGCCTACCTCCCCAGTAAAACAGTAACCTAGAAAAAAAAATTCCATGGTTCATTAAGTTAGGAAACTTCAACTAAGACTACATTGCAATATAATTAACAAAAAAAAAAAAAAAAAAAAGAAAAGAATAAGCCAAATATCGAGCAAAGATATTACAAGAAAAAAGGTTTGGGAGGCTATGTTTTTTTTCTACAGAAGATGAAAAAACTGCAAAACTTTGAATGTAACAAAAAAAAAATATTATTTTATGAATTTAAAAACTGACACGGTTGCAGATAAAAATAGCAATTATCCAGCATAAACAGAAGAATTCAGAGGAGAGAGAGGGAGACAGAAATAGGTAATGGAGAGATATTTTTGTTGCTGTTGTTGTTTTTAGGTGCCATCAAATCAGTTCCAACTCATGGCGACCCTATGTAAAACAGAGGAAAACACTGCCCCGTCCTGTGCCATGCTCACAATCTTTATTATTCTTGAGCCCATTGTTGCAGCTACTGTGTCAGTCCATCTCAGTGAGGGTCTTCCACTTTTCCACTGACCCTCTGCTTTACCAAGCGTGATGTCCTTCTCCAGGGACTGATCCCTTCTCATAACATGTCCAAAGTGTGTAAGATGTAATCTTGCCATCCTTGGTTCTAAGGAGCATTCTGGTTGTACTTCTTTGAAGACAGATTTGTTTGTTCAATAGGCAGTCCATGGTATATTCAACATTCTTCACCAGCACCACAATTCCAAGGCGTCAATTCTTCTTTGATCTTCCTTATTCATTGTCCAGCTTTTGTATGCGTATGATGTGACTGAAAATACCATGGCTTGGGTCAGGCACACCTTAGCCTTCAAGGTGACATCTTTGCTTCAACACTTTAAAGAGGTCCTTTGCATCAGATTTACCCAATGCAATGCGTCTTTTGATTTCTTGAATGCTGCTTCCATGGCTGTTGATTGTGGATCCAAGTAAAATGAAATCCTTGTCAATTTCAACCTTTTCTCCATTTATCATGATGTTGCTTATTGGTCCAGTTGTGAGGATTTTTGTTTTCTTTATGTTGAGGTGTAATCCATACTGAAGGCTGTGGTCTTATCAGTAAGTGCTTCATGTCCTCTTCCCTTTCATCAAACAAGGTTGTGTCATCTGCATAGTGCAGGTTGTTAATGAGTCTTCCTCCAATCCTGATGCCCTGTTCTTCTTCATATAGTCTAGCTTCTCGGGTTATGTGCTCAGCATACAGATTGAGTAGATATTGTGAAAGGATACAACCCTGACACATAACTTTCCTGACTTTAAACCACACATTACCCCCTTGTTCTGTTTGGACAACTGCCCCTTAATCCCTAGTATACTCAAATATCCATAGTATATTCAAAATATGTCTCCAACACCAAAATTCAAAGGCATCAATTTTTTCTTCAGTCTTTCTTATTGTCCAGCTTTTGCTTGCATATGAGGCGATTGAAGACATCATGGCTTGGTTCAGGTAACACCTTAGGTCTTAAAGTGACGTCTTTGGTTTTCAGCACTTGAAAGAGGTCTTTTGCAGCAGATTTGCCCAAGGCAATACATTGCTTGATTTCTTGACTGATGCTTCATGGGTGTTGATTGTACTCCAAAGTAAAATGAAATCTTCGGTAACTTCAGTATTTTCTTCATTTCACATGATGTTGCTTATAGGTCCAATAATGACGATTTTTATTTTCTTCCGGTTGATGTGCAATTCATACGAAAGACTGCAAGGCTGTGTCATCTGCATATTATAGGTTGTTAATGATGCTTCCACCAATCCTGATGCCACGTTCTCCTACATATAGTCCAGCTTCTCGGACTATTTGCTGAGCATACAGATTGAATAAGTAGGGTGAAAGGATACAACCCTGATGCACACCCTTAGTAATTTTGAACCACAAACATGTATCCACTTGTTCTCTTTGAAGGACTGCCTCTTGGTCTACGTACATGTTCCTTATGAGCACAGACAAGTATTCTGGAATACCCGTTCTTCACAATGTTATCCTAATTTGTTATGACCCACACAGTCGTATGCCTTCACATACTCAATAAAACACAGGTAAACATCTTTCTGGTATTCTCTGCTTTCAGCCAAGATCCATCTGATATCAGTAATGATATCCCTTGTTCCATGTCCTATTCTGAATCCAACTTGAATTTCAGGCAGTTCCTTGTCAATGTACTGGCCCAAATGATTTTGATTGCTCTTCAGCAAAATTTTACTTGTGTGTAATATTAATGAAGTACTGCAATAATTTCTGAACCTTTCTTTGGAATGGGCACATATATGGATCTCTTCCAGTCAGATGGCCAAGTAGTTGTCTTCCAAATTTCTTGACATAGACAAGTGAGCACCTCCAGTGCTGCATCCATTTGTTGAAACATCTCAGTCAGTATTCTGTCAATTTCGGAAGCCTTGTTTTTTGCCAGTGTCTTCAGTGCGACTTGCACCTCTTCCTTCAGTACCATTTCTTCTTGATCACACGCTACCTCCTACACGGTTGAATGCCGACCAGTTCTTTCTGATGCAGTGACTGTGTATTCTTTCCATCTTCTTTTGATGCTTCCTGTGTCGTTCAATATTTTGCCCATAAAATCCTTCAAAATTGCAACTTGGGGCTTGAGTTTTTTCTTCAGTTCTTTCAGCTTGAGAAATGCCGAGCATATGCTCCCCTGTTGATTTTCAAACTACAGGTCCTTGCAGATTTCATTTTAATACTTTGTCTTCTCCAGTTGCCCTCTGAAATTTTCTGTGCGGCTTTTTGTTTCATTTTTTCTTCCGTTCGCTTTAGCTATTCTGTGTTCAAGAGCAAGTTTCAAAGTGTCTTCTGACATCCATTTTGATCTTTTCTTTCTTTTTAATGACTTCTTGCTTTCTTCATGTATGATGTCCTTAATGTCATTCCACAATTTTTCTGGTCTTTGGTCTTTTTTTTTTTTGGTCATTAGTGTTCAAAGTTTCAAATCTATTCTTGAGATTGTGTCTAAATTCAGGTAGGGTATACACAAGGTCATGCTTTGGGTCTCGTGGATTTGTTTTATTTTTCTTCAACTTCAACTTGAACTTGCATATGAACAATGGATGTCTGTCCACAGTCAGCCCGTGGCTTTGTTCTGACTAATGATATTGAGCTTCTCCATTGTCTCTTTCCACAGATGTAGTCCACTTGATTCCTGTATATTCCATCTAGCCAGGTCCATGCGTATAGTCGCCATTTATGTTGTGAAAAAAGATAGCATATATTTTGGTCATTTTTCCATTTATTCCGTGATGAAAATCTTTGTCTTTTAATTGATGTAGATCATTTACATTTAATGTAATTATTGATATGTTAGGAGTTAAAGTGCCGTTTCATTATATGTTTTCCTTTTGTTTCCCCTGGTCTCCCTTTCCTGACTTTCTCTAAGTTACTTAAAAAATCTTTGTATTCTGTATTTAATTTTTTATTCCATTTTTCTACCTTTTCCCTAAATTGTTGACTGCATTTATGAGTCTATCACTTATTTATTTTGTTCACTAACCTGAAAATAAATGTATAAGGGCAACTATATACATAATCAAATTCACTTTGAGGTATACAGATATAACAATGTATTTATGTTTAAAAAATAGTGACATTATAACATTTCTCCATGAATGAAAGGAATGTTACATCATTACAGATTTTTCACACCACTTGTCTTCTGATAAAGCGAGGAGAAAAGAATATTCAAAAGAAGAAAAGAAAGTGATTGTTTTGGCTTTTATTAATTTAAAATTTTATAAGGAACTTCATAGTCTTTGTAATAATTTATTTTATTTATCAATAGAACTTATTTTCTACTTTGATATTCTGTTACCTGTCAGCATCTGGGCATTAATTTTAAGTCATACATATTAAAAGAAATTATATAAAGGAATGTCATTATTTGTTAGACTATTCAATATTTCAAAATAGACAGTATAAAACGATAAACATTTTAAAAATCAATAAAATATCTTGATTTTTCCCCACAAGGTAGCAATTCCATTTTTTCATCTATTCTTCTTTTAATAAACAGCAAATATATAGTCCCTGCTCTTTCAGTATAAACATAATAAAACTGTAAAGGGCAAAATAGCAAGAGAGAAAGAGTTCAAATGATATGGACAGCCTCCATATCAGGTGAAAATGCAATGTGGGGACAGAAATGGTCTGTGCATGTTTATGGGTATCCAGAGTTTCTAGATGTTTTCATAACATCAAAGACGAAAGGCTGCAGTACAGGCCATGTCATTACATCATTTAAGTACCCTGTGGTTATGCTAAGGATGATTTGAAAATTTAAGATATAAAGAGTATCTTCATTATCTAGTGCAGCTGTAACAGTGCCTTTAACACACAGAAGTTTTATTTTCTCACAGTTTAGGAGACTAGAAGTCCAAATTCAGAGTGCCGACCCTAGGGGAAGGCTTTCTCTCTCTGTTGCCTCTGGAGGAAGGTCCTTGTCTCTTTTGAACTTCTGTTCCTGGGCGATCTTCACGTGTCTTGGCGTGTGTCTTCTCCCAGCTCTGCTCCCTAGCTTGTTGTTTAATCTCTTTTATATCTCAAAACAGATTGACTCAAAATACGCCCTATACAAATCCTTCCTCACTAACATAGCAAAGACAACACATTCCCGAATGGGATTGTAACCACATGCATAGAGGTTAGGATTTGCAACACATATTTCTGGGGGGCACAATTCTATCCACAAGAAAGGGTCACGCTGTGGCAAACCAAATCAAGTTAGCAGCAGATCCATCATTCTCATGCCACAGGCATAGACTGGAGTCCTAATGAGCGTCTCATAGGTATCCTAGCCTATTGTGTCACACTTCATGGAGCAGTCAGCTGCTGAATTGATTTTCTTAGCTTCTCTTCATTACCTAGGATTTCTGACAACCCATCAGAAATGAAAGATTCAAACGAGAATTCTCAGTCGTGGCAGGATTTTTAATGTTCTGCATATATAGGTATTTTTGAAAGATGCAATTCTTCCCTACATTTTTTTAAAACCTTTAACCACATGTTGAAAGAAAGTTTTCAATGATAGCAGGAGCTGGCAGCAATTGTGAGCATCTATTTTTTTTTTTTTTAATCAAAATAGCTATAAGCTGACCAATAAATATTTCTCAAAACAGATCCAGAGCAGAGGAACAGGCTTACTTCTGGAAAATAAGACAATGCTCTATTTCCTAGTAAATCTAAGAAAAGTCTATGATCTTCTGGCTGTATTTGAATGTCTGATCCAATATTCAGATGAAGACGATTCTAGTTAGTCTAAAGGTCAGGCTCCAGAGGGACTGACACGTCCTTGACATTTTGTGATTTATATTTATGTGAAAGTAGTATATTAGTTTTTTTTTTTCAGTTGCCACTTAATTATTCTTTTACTTTTAAAATTTTATTCAAATGTTTGTTCTTCCCACCTCGTAAACCATAATTACTTTGTCAGCTCGTTATCCTTCACACCTCATAAAACTGGTTTAAAGCCATGGGAAATCTTTGAGACCAATGAATTTAATTCAGGATAAGACCATATGACATTCTCTAAGATGTAATTATTGTGGTTTTCTTTCTTTTAGTGATTTTTATTTTAATATTTTTGTCAGATTTTTATTGAATAAGAGTTTTAAGAGTATAGAAAACATAACCCAAACCAGTTGCCATTGAGTCTGTTCTCATAGTGACCCGATGGATGACAACAGCAGAGCTGCATTCCACAGGATTTTCAATGACTGGTTTTTTTGGAAGTAGATTGTCAGGCCTTTCTTCCGAGGCACCTCTGGGTGGACTTGAAAGCTCCGAGTCATGTTAACTGTTAGCACCATACAAGGACTTCAGAGTAAATGTAATCCATTTAAATTATACAAGAAAAGTAAAATATGTTTCTCCCAGGGAGAAATGACACCCAAACAAAAACCAGTGCCATTGAGTCGATTCTGACTCATAGGAATGACACCAGAACTTATTATTTCACTCTGATGTGATACATAGTATCATCATACGGAACCCGTTGTGGTCTAGTAGATTCCGACTCATAGTGACCCTGTAGGACAGAGTAGAACTGCCCCAATAGGGTTTCCAAGGAGTGGCTGGTGGACTTGAACTGCAGACCTTTTGGGAGCAGCTGAGCACTTAACCTCTGTGGCACCAGGGCTCCAGTCAGTAACAACATAGACTTCATAAAAATACTGAGTTGAACTGGTAAACTTTTATCACTGAACGGCCACATCCTTTATACACAACCTGCATAACAAGTTTTTTGTTTTGTTTTGTATGTTTGTAGTTAAAATGCTTTAACAATTCCCTTTACATTACTGAATAACCCACTTCCGTAGACAGGTGGAATTTTATTACTCGTCAAGTGATCAGGAGGAAGATTAAGACAATTTAAACACAAGAAATATAAAAGCATAAATTAATCACACTGTTTGAAAATACCCGTAGTCAGCAGTGTAATATATTAAGTACCTATTACAACCCCAGAATGCAGGGGCAGTTACAATTTTGGTTTTTCACCATATTGGCATCTTCCAGAAGTTTTTAATGAGCTTGGTTTCACCAGGACTTACCATGTTCTATGGTAAAATGCAATTAGATTTTTCTACTGTAGAGATAAATAGTGGCCTTTACTGGTTCCTTTGATCAACAATTTCATACATTTTCTCAGCTGAAATCTCATCTTCTGCTCTTCTTGATGATCTTTTGTGGCATGATCTACAAATCTATATGTCCAATCTTGATAGTTTTTACACCTCCTTATCAGCTTACTGCTCCTTCGCTATTCTATAATATGGTCAAGATCTACATAGCCAAAACTGAAGCCGTTATCCTGTGGTTATTTATTTTTTTTCTAAAGCACCTGGGCTACCAATCTCATATTTCATTTTTTGATAATCTAGTACCATTTAAACACTAATTTTAAAATTTATATTTGTCCTTCACATTGTAAATTAATCTCATTCAATTTCGTCCCACCAAAAAAAAAAATCTCTCGAAATTCATCAGCAATCTACTCAGTAAAACATCTAGAAATGATATAAATAAACTCAATGGGATTTTAAGTTTTACTTTACCTCTATGCAGGATTTGACGTTGTTAAGGATTTCGTTTTCTTGAATCATTATCTTCTGCTGGCTTCCATAAAAACGGGCTGTTTAAGTTTTCTTCATTATCTTGAGTAATTGCCTTGGAGGTAGCTATTAGTTGAATCATAATTTATGTATTGGTATTTTTCAAATTTATGCTCTAGTCTCTTTTTCTTTTTCACTTGGACACATTCTCTCAGCAACCTCCTTCCATCCAATGTCTTAAATAACCACACTGGGCAGATGAATCCCAAATTTATCGTTCTGGGCAAGCTTTTTCTCTGATCTTTATCTTCCTGTCTTTTGGAAGTAACTGTGTGGATGTCTTTCGGGCACATCTAAATCAAAATGGTCCAAACCAATCTCTTTATTTTCCCACCAAAATTTCTCCTCTTCCAGAGCTTCAGCCTCGGTGAAATTGCTCATCGTCTGTTAGTTGACCAGACAATGAGGGTGTTGTCTATGTCTCAGGATTTTTCACATTTTTCATTCAATCAATCCTAATGTTCTTTCAAACCCTATTACATATCTTATAATCTCTTCATCTCTTTAAGCTCACTGACACCATATTGATGCAGGATACTCTCAGGTCTTATCTGAATTATCATGCCTCCTTTACCTCATTTTTTGTACTGTAGTCAGAATGGGCTTTCAAAATGCAAATATGTCCATGTTATTCCCATGTTTGTTGTTGTTGTGAGCCGTCGAGTCAATTCCGACTCATACTGATCCTGTATGACAGAGTAGAACTACCCCATAGGGTTTCTGTGCAGGATCGTAACTTTTACTAGAGCAGATTGCCAGGGCTTTTCTCCCATGGAGGTACTGGTGGGTTCTAACAGCTGACCTTTTGGTTAGCAGCCAAGCTCTTAACCATTGTGCCACCAGGGCTCCTTCCTTCCCATGTTTACATTTTAATGGTCTTTGTTGTGAATGGATAATATTTAAACACCATATCATGTCTTTAGCAGCTCAGTATTTGTCCTTTCCTTTTCTCTCTACCTCAAAAAGGGTCACCCTTATTTCCTATTATCCTTTTTCTTCCTTTCCAAATTTATTTTAACCTTTAGGAATATTTTCCTTGAATATTGTTGTTTTACTTCCTTTCATTATTTTCCCAGCTTCTGCCCCAACTCTTAACTTAGTTTACTGTATTAGTTATCTATTGCTGTTTAACAAATTAACACAAACTTGACAGTTTACAACAATATCCATTTATTATCTCCCAGTTCTGTAGGACAAAGGTCTGGGTGGGCTTGATTAGGTTCTTTGCTTGGAGGTTCCCAAGGCAGAAATCAGTGTTAGCAGAACTGGGCTCTTATTTGGAGGCTCAGGGGAATAACCACCTCCAATCTCATCCAAGTTTTTGGCAAGATTCAGTTCTGTGCAAGTTTCAAAAACAAAGTTCCCATTTCCTTGCTGGCTTTTGACCAAAGCTCAATCTCAGCTCATAGAGGCTGCTCTCTGGTCCTTGCATGTATCCCCCTTTGTCTTCAAGCCACCAAGAGTAGATCAAATTTTTATCTTGCTTCTAATCCCTCTGAAGTCCTTTTCTGCTCCCGGTTGGAGAAAACTTTTTTCTGTATAAAGGACTCATGGGATTAGGTTAGACCAACCTATGTAATCTCCCAATTCACAGCCATCTGTTTCATAACCTTAATTACATCTGCAAAATTCCTTTGCCAGGTGTCATTGATTGAATTTTGTCCCCCAAAAATGTATGTATTAATTTGGCTAGGCCATGATTCCCAGTATTGCGTGATTGTCCACCATTTTGTCATCTGATATAATTTTCCTATGTATTGTATGTAAATCCTAATCTCTGCCTGCAATTAAAGAGGAAGATTAGATTATGTTAAAGAGCATTAGGGTGGGATGTAACACCCTTACTCAGGTCATATCCATGATCCAATATAAGGGAGTTTCCCTGGGGTGTGGCTTGCACCACCTTTTATTTTATAAGAGATAAAAGGAAAGGGAAGAGAGCAGAGAGTTGGGGAACTCATGCTACCAAGAAAGCAGCACCAGGAGCAGAGTGTGTCCTTTGGGCCCGAGGTTCCTGCACTGAGAAGCTCCTAGACCATGGGAAGATTGATGACAAGGCCCTTCCTCCAGAGGCTATAGAGAAAGCCTTCCCCTGGAGCTGATGCCCTGAATTTGGACCACTAAATAAACTTCTCTTTGTTAAAGCCATCCACCTGTGGTATTTCTGTTATAGCAGCACTAGAAGACTAAAACACCATGTAACACTGCATAATCATGGGAGTAACATCAGGGATTGATCTCAGAATTTTGCCTACCACACTTACTATTATACATGCTTCACTGTTCAGATTTAAACTTCCTCTCAGAAGGCTTCCGTGGCACTCATTAAAGTCTGGACCAAAAATTTTTGCTATATGCTCTAGTGGTTGAGCCTACTACTTACTTGCCTTCTAATATCTATTCTATCCTTCTTCCTCAGTAATAAAATCCTGACACTTAAAGTAGGCACTTAGTCTCTCAGAACAAATCCTGCATTTACAGATAACCTTATAGCTGGCGTATTCTGGTAGCTAATATCTAGTGAACGGATTCAATCAAAACATGTGAAGTGCGCTCTCTGAAAGTTTTCTTAAACTAAAGAGGTATACACTTCTCCTCCCCCTCGTCCCCTTCATTCCTCGCTGCAATGTCTGAGATGTAGACACGATGACCGAAACAGGAGCAGACACCCCAACAGTGAAGTGGAAGCTGCACTTTGAGGATGGCAGTATCACCAGATAGAAAGAAGGAGCTTGAGTCCCTGATGATTATCGACCAGCTACCCTTGTGTGAGAGAAATAATATTCTGTATTGTTTAAGCCATATTTTTTTATTTTTCTATCACTTGCAGCTGAAAGTTATCTTAACAAATACAATTCTTATAGCACTCAATCACTGGGATTGTCACACTAAATTTGCTTTTATTAACTCTCTGTCTCAAGACTAGATGCTAAGCTTTCTGAAGTTAGCTACCATTTTTGTGCTCATCTCTATATCCTTAGTAGTTGGTTGAATGTCTGGAAAATAGTAGCATTCAATAAGCATTTATTGTATAAATAATAATTATATAATCTTTGATTTAAAATTTCTTTTCACATTCCAAAGTAGCCTGGATTAAAAAATCCAAAATGATTTCTCTAGCTGGGGGAAAGTATTTTCTTCAAAAAAGAAAAAAATTTAGACAACATAAAATATCCATCTAATACAAAATCAACCTAAAAAATAAATTTAGAAGGAGAGTGTGTACATATCCAGATACTAGAATGAGTTTATGTATCTACAGTAATAACTCAGAAGATCTTTCTATATGATTAAAATATCAAATTATTTTAATTAGTATCAGAGAAAAAAAGTGGATTCATGACATCAGACTGAAATATATCACCTTGCCTTTTCCTCTCAACATGTTTAGTAAAATAGGTTATCTCTGTGTACTGAGGGAATTATTAGCCTGGCCACGGAGAGGGTAAAGTTCAGTGGGCTCTGTCTCTGATGTTTCGTCTGTTGTTCTCTGTAGAGAGAAACTGACAGCAAAGGCCATATTTTCAATCACTGAAAAATGAATTACTATACACGCAACCATGAATTCAGCAGCCAAGGAAGAAATATAAGCTTGTTAACTAAGGCGAATGACTTGGCCTATTTTGGAGCTAAATGGAATTTCTACACCAACACGACTGCCTAAAGCCCAGAAATGGTAAGTTCACGTAGCTGGCTGGTGATTGGTGACTGTGAAAGTGAAAAAGGAAGAGAGAAATGAGAGGATGCTTTGATTATTTCGGCAGCTTTAAGTTCCACGTTTCTACATATTAAAAAAAAAAAAAAAAATGTTTCCCAGCTTCATATGTAATAGTGTCAATAAGTAGAAGATTTAAGGTGAGGTGGAAATTGATAAAGGAAGAGGAAAAGAAAGGAAATGTTGTGATTAGCATGAAGAAATAAAATTGTAATTAGAATGTTCTACTTTTATTCAGAAAAACTAAAGAGAATATCTGATTTTTTTTTAAATCCAAATGAATATAAATGAAGAAAAGAAAATACTGGACCACATTACATATATGGCAATTCCATTCTAATCGTGTTTAAGGGTATATGAAAATAAATATGTGGCTATCTTCTCACTCATGTTGTCACAAGTTGGGTTGACTGGGAGTCAGATGCTGAGTGAGTTAGGAGTGAAAAGGGTTTCTTGGGGAGTAATATTAATGAAAAGAAAAGGAAAGAAGCAGACCTGCTCAAAGCGAACACTCAGACCATGATGCCAGGCTGACAACGCCTCCAGATGGGAAATTCCAGAGTACTGATTGCCCCTTAGAAGTGTTCCACATTGTACAGGGACACAGAAATGTCTAGGTCCTTGTACTTGCCTGAAAGTGTGGCCTTTGCTCAAATTCTGAGGTGGATATTGACAAACCTGAGAGCTGAAGACTCTCTGTAGCCACTCACTTGGCTGTAAATTATTTTTAGGATGGGATTTGAGTGATGCATCTCCATGTATGCCATAGGCTACGCTTTGCACTGTGTGAAGCCTATTCTCCATATAGGCATGTAAAGTAAATTAGAAACAATTTCTGAAGAAAATTAGAACAAGTCCACAAGAGCCAAAGTATGACCTTGAGTATGTTCCACCTGAATGCAGAGACCATCTCAAGAATAGATTTGATACATTGAACACGAATGACCGAAGACCAGATGAGTTGTGGAAGGACATCATATGTGAAGAAAGCAGGAGGTCATTAAAAAGACAGGAGAGAAAGAGAAGGCCTAACAGGATGTCAGAAAAGACTCTGAAAGTTGCCCTTGAATGTCAGGTAACTAAAGCAAGATGAAAAATTGATGAAATAAAAGAGCTGAACAGCAGATTTAAAAGGGTGGCTTGAAAAGACAAGGTGAAGTATAATAATGACATGTGCAGAGACCTGAAGATAGAAAACCAAAAGGGAAGAACACACCCTTCATTTCTCAAGCTGAAAGAACTGAAGAAAAAATTCAAGCCTTGAGTTGCAATACTGAAGGATTCTACAGGGAAAATATTAAATGACACAGGAAGCATCAAAAGAAGGAATACACAGAGTCACTATACCGAAAAGAACTGGTCAACATTCAACCATTTCAGGATGTAACATAACCAGAAACATATGATGGTACTGAAGGAAGAAGTCCAAGCTGCACTGAAGGCATTGGCAAAAAACAATGCTCCGGGAATTGATGGAATACCGATTGAAATGTTCCAACAAACAGATGCAGTGCTGAAAGCGCTTACTCGTGTATGCCAAGAAATTTGGAAGACAGCTACCACGTCAACTGACTGGAAGAGGTTCATATTTATCTCTATTCCCAAGAAAGGTGATCCAACTGAATACAGAAATTATTGAACAATATCATTAATATCACATGGAAGCAAAATTTTGCTGAAGATCATTCAAAAGTGGCTGCAGCAGTACATCGACAGGGAATTGCGAGAATTTCAAGCAGAACTTAGAAGAGTACGTGGAACCAGGGATACCATTGCTGATATCAGATGGATCCTGGCTGAAAGCAGACAATACCAGAAAGATGTTTATCTGTATTTTATTGACTATGCTAAAGTATTTGCCTATGTGGGTCATAACAAATTATGGATAATATTGCGGAGAACAGGAATTCTGGAACACATAATTGTGCTCATGAGGAACTTGTACATGGATCAAGAGGCAGTCGTTCAAACAGAACAAGGGGATACTGCATGGTTTAAAGTCAGGAAAGGTGTGTTTCAGGATTGTATCCTTTCACAATACCTATTCAATCTGTATGCTGAGCAAATAATCCAAGAAGCTGGACTATATGAAGATTGCTGCATTAGAATTGGAGGAAGACTCATTAACAACCTACATTATGCGGATGACACAACCTTAATTGCTGAAAATAAAGAGGACTTGAAGCACTTACTGATGAAGATCAAAGACCACAGCCTTCAATGTGGACTACACCTCGACATAAAGAAAACACAAATCCTCACAACTGGACCAATAAGTACCAGCATGATAAACAGAAAAAAGATTGAGATTGTCAAGGATTTCATTTTACTTGGACCTACAGTCAACACCCATGGAAGCACCAGTCAAGAAATCAAAAGAGGCATTGCATTGGGCAAATCAGCTGCAAGAGATCTCATTAAAGTGTTAAAAAGCAACGATGTCACTGTAAGGACAAAGGTGAGCCTGACTCAAGCCATGGTGTTTTCAATCACTTCATATGCATGGGAAAGCTGGACAATGAATAAGGAAAATCAAAGAAGAATTGAGGCCTTTGAGTGTGGTGTTGGTGAAGAATATTGAATATACCATGCACCACCAAAAGAATGAAAAAATTTGTCTTGGAAAAAGTAACAACCAAAATGCTCCTTGGAAGCAAGGATGGCGAGACTGCGTCTCACATACCTTGGACATGTTGTCAGGAGAAATCAGTCCCTGGAGAAGGACATCATGCTTGGTAAAGCAGAGGGTCAGTGGAAAAGAGGAAGACCTTCAACAATATAGACTTGATGCAGTGGACGCAACAATGGGCTCAAGCACAGCAATGATTTTGAGGATGGCACAGGACCGGGCAGTGTTTCGTTCCATTGCGCATAGGGTGGCTATGAGTCAGAACTGACTGGATGGCACCTAACAGCAACAACAATATTTCTGAGGGGATACTTTGAGGAGAAAGGTTAAGACAAACTTAGTCCCCGTCACTCTATTTTGTCTTGGTGCCCCAATTGATATTTGTCATTTTCCTCATCCACTATGCATTCAAAGTTCTTGTTTTGTGAAATATACTATTATGTAATATGTTGCCTCTAGAATGGAAAGAGGTCTACCAAGCATTGCATTTCTTAGTAAAACGGAGATTCAAATGTTACAGTCATTTTTCTTTTGTTTTGGAGGACATTAACCAGCATGCCCCTAACCACTGGGCCCCTTAAAGCTTAACGAATGTGGCAGGTTCCTGAAACTTCATAGGGCTTACTTACTATCAAATGGACACATATGTCTTACCAAGACCTCCTGAGTGCTAACATTCTCTTGCTCCTACTGTTTGATCAGCATGATGTCATTGATATAATAAATCAATGTGAGGTTCTGTGAGAAGCCCAGATGGCCCAGATCTCTTCAGACTATATTATGACAGAAGGCAGGGGAGTTAACGTAGCCCTGGGGCAAAGTTGTAAATGAATGTTATTTTCCCCTCCACTTTAACGCAAAGTGTTTCTGATCCTCCTTTCTGAGTCAAGTGGTAAAGAGCACATTTGCTAAATCTGTGGCAACAAACCATTTGCCTGAACTCCCATCAATCTGCTCTAGGTAGGATACCACTCCAGCATGTCAGTTGTGATCGAAGCTACTATTTGGTTGAGCTTGTGGTTGTCTACAGTCGTTCTCTAGGATCCACCCGATTTTTGTAGGAGCCAATCTAATGAAATATATGGGGATATGATAGAGACCATTACCTGGCGTCTTTTGGATCACTAAGAGTGCTACCTCCACTCCATTATAAAAATACTGTTCTTAATTCATTATTTGGATGGGGCAGGATTGTTTTACAAGCTATGATTCAGTCTTCCCCAATAAGCTAAAACCTATCCCAAGGGCCAAAACCCAGCATGGGAGCTACTACACTGCTGAATATGTGAGCTGTTAACCACTGTGCCACTGGGGCTCCCTTTATACATGAAGACTGGGGAAATGACCACAAGGTTGTTCTGGTGACCAGTAGACTGATTTTAAGCTGGACTTTGCCCATAGCTATATTTATTTCCTGAACCCCTATGCAATTAATTTAATGGTGTGGTAGGGAGGTTGATGGCACCTTGGGTTTCTGGGTATAAACTTCTACATTGACCTTGTGTCCAACAGTCTTCAAAGCATCTGTTCTCCTTTCCTCAGTGTATATTTATTCAAGTAAATGGCCACAGATCCCTCTGGGGAAGTAATGGGAGAATAGTTACAGAATCCTTCTCACTGGGGACAGAGCTACTTCTTCATTCACAGAGTTTTAGGTTTGAAAATTCACAAAAGGATTGAGACACTTTATTAGGACAACTGTATTCAGCCTTCAGGTCATCCATTCTTGCTCTTTTTTGAATATATATATATACATATATATATACAGTTGTTGTTAGGTGCCATCGTGTTGATTATGACTCATAATGACCCTATTGAGCAGAGTAAAACTGTCCTATGGGGTTTCCAAGGAGTGGCTGGTAGATTGGAAATACTGAACTTTTGGTTAGCAGCCGAGCTCTTAACCACTACCCCACTAAGGCTCCGAATATATATACCTATCCCCGTTTACCTAGTGGTAAGTGCTACGGCTGCTAACCAAAAGATCCGCAGTTCAAATCCGCCAATTGCTCCTAGGAAACTCTACGGGGCAGTTCTACTCTGTCCTATAGGGTTGCAGTGAGTTGGAATCAACTTGACGGCAACAGGTTTTGGGCTTTATATATAGATGTCTATATCTAAATATATGTATAAAAAGCCCAAAACTCGTTGCCATCAAGTTGATATATATATATGTGTGTGTGTATATATATATATATATGAAGTGCTGGTGACACAGTGGTTAAAGAGCTTGGCTGCTAACCAAAAGGTCGGCAGTTTGAATCCACCGGCCACTCCTTGGAAACCCTTTGTGGCAGTTCTACTCTGCCCTATAGGGTCCCTATGAGTCAGAATAGACTCAACAGTAATAGGTTTGTGTTTTTGTTTGTTTGTTTTTTGGTTTATCGTGTTCATTGATATTACCAAACCAAGTACCACCATGATCATCTATTGGTGGTACCAAACCAAGTAGCACCATGATCATCTATAGGTGGTACCAAACCAAGTACCACCATGATCTTCTATTGGTGGTACCAAACCAAGTACCACCATCTGACCTGCTGAGGTGTGCCACTACTGAACTAAATGATGGTGGTGCCCGATTATCAGTACAACACTGATGGCCTTGATAAATTAGGCCATGGAGCAACTTCCTATGGAGCATAATCCTCTTGTTAGTCTTCAGGCCTTGGATAATATATTGATTCCAGCATACCCACTCCCCTGAGCCTTTTAATTCCTGTGTTCACCATCTGCCATGGCCATTCAGGCATATCAACCTTGCTGTGGGATGGAGCCCTGGTGTCTCAGAGGTTAAGAGCTTGGCTGCTAATCAAAATGTTGGCAGTTCGAATCCACCAGCCACTCCTTGAAAACCCTATGGGGCAGTTCTGTTCTGCCCTACAGGGTTGGTATGAGTCAAATTGACTCGATGGCAATGGGTTCTATGTGGGACATCACTTGCTAGGAGTCACCTTAGAAATGAGAGTGCCTCGAGTCAATAAACTTCTTTATCTAGTCTTATGTTCCAACCTTCTTGATTCCCTCTGAATCGAGGTATACCCCTGGGGCTCTGCTGGTACATGCTTGCTAGGTGTTGGGGTATAGTCCTCATCCACGTCATTCTCCTCCCCTAGCATGCTAGCTCACTATGGGGAAAATCTTGTCAATTGGACAGACACATTTAGCCAGTGACTGTTGGCACACCACCTACCACCAGAGATGGGGTTCCTATTATCAGCCATGGACTGAGTGATCTCTTTCCCTAAATCCATCGTACTACTTTCTTGGACTAAAAGTAATCAACTCTCACAGATTGGGTTTCCTGGTAAGTAAATGGAGATGGGTCTGGACTGAAAAGGTTTATTGAGGAGTAACACCTGTGAAAGGAGAAGAAAGGAACCACAATGGGGCAGAGAGAGGCATCAGACCATGACCTCAAAATGATAGATCCTCTGCCAGGCCAATGCAGAATTCCAGAACAAAGATTGCCCACTAGAGGATTTGAACTTTGTCCAGAAATGGCTTAAACTATTCTACCACTAGAATGGTTGATAAAGCCTTGAACTGAGGCTGCCAGAGAAAGACCCTGACAAAGATGTCAGAAGCTCTCGGGTACTCCTTGCATCAGGGCAGCAAGCACTTTGTAGAAAGGGGACCTGAGCAATGCCCCTCCACCTTCACATAAGCCAGAATCAGCTTCTTTTCCAATATGACCTCTAGCAACAGTGCCTTTCTCTTGGTTTTATATGGCCAGATCTCAATAAACGTGGCTTAAGACTTCAAGGATGAATAGAAACACATAGACTATTAACAAAGAAGTAAGAGTCATCAAGAATTAAGAATTTCTTCTGCCAATATATGAGTGCTTTTTTAGGAAGCACAAAGACAAGAAAGCCTCCGTTTATGATTATTAACTTCATCATTACTCATTTATAACATGCTAATGATTCTCTGAATGGAATTAACTTGTTTCTCTTACTATTGCATGTTAATTAATTACGACCTAGTGGTTTTATTGTACAACAAATGTACCAGTTCTGTAAATGTGCCAGTGTTACATAGAAGTGTATTTAATTAGGAAATGTGCCTGTTTATGTTGACAGCTGGAATTAAACTGAAGCTTTTTAGCATGTAGAACATCTTACTTAAAGAATGGCCTCACCCTCATCTACAGATGTTCTCTCCAGGAGATGTACTATCTGATTACCAGTTCACTGGGTATAATTAGGAACCTTTTCTCCCTTTTCTTGTTAAAGCTATTTCTGTCTCAGTTTAAATTGTCTAGATCTTACCATATGCTGCTATGAATTTGTTATACCTTGAAGTAATTTTTCTAGTATTCAATTATCTTTAAAATATGTTTTATAATATGCCTAGTACAATAATTGCTATTAACATATGTCCAAAAATGTTTTGTTGTGGTGGTGTTGGGAGGTTTTCTTTGGGTGAAAATGCAAAATTACATATTTAGAGCCAGAGAAAATAATCCCATGAAAGACTGTAATGTATAAATTCACTTTCAATTACACAAATTATTTCCAATTATAGGGTCTGCTTTCTATCCATTTGATGATCATTAATACTTAAGGAAATACACATATAGAAATAAACACTATTTTTTACAGCACTTGGTATTTTCTTGGTGGGTCATAATCATTTGAATTCATTAATTCATGTAACTACCATCAGTATCTTCTATAAAATTCTCATTTTAAACGTTTATAAAGTTAGAAAAGGAGGAACAGATACTTGTTGCAAACTAGAAAAACTAGATTAGAGCTAGTCCAAGATGGATAGATGGATAGACTAACGACTACCTCCTTATAAAGCTGAGACCAAAAGGACTACATCCTCTGTGTAGGAGTGAACTATAAGGAAACATACTCACCCAAGTAGAAGGCAAGAAATATTTCTGGTCTTCAATCTTGGCATGGGGAAAGAGAAACATAATTTCTTAAAATGTGAAATTACAAACCATCCTGTACATAGGCGTGAGGTCTGAATTCATGCCAACTGTATGTTCTTCAAGAAAAAAAATTAATACAAAGGGAGAGCAACTGGTATTGCCTCTAGGTAATAGGCAGCAACAAGGGTAAATAGACTTGTAAAATCTACTACTAACTCAGGTCTTCCCTAAATGATTTCCAAAGTTAAATTTTAAGGAATACGGACTTGACATCAAATTAATAAAATGCCAACAGCAAAAAGTGCAAGAGCGAGACTTAGTATAGTAAGCATAGGAGATGACAGATGTGTAAACACTTAGGTAATGGACACAGAATTCAAAATAAGTATGTTTAAGTCGGTTAAAGAAATGAGGTTAAAATATGAGTAGCAAGGAACTTTAAAAAAACCAAGTAGATTTGAACAAGAATACTACAGAATTGAAACTATAATATAGACCAGGGGTCAACACATTTTTTTCTGAAAATAAAGGACCGTATAGCTTTGTAGCAAATACACAGCTCTGCTCTTGTAATGCAAAAGTAGGTACAGAAAATATGTAAATGAATGAATGAGCATAGCTGTGTTCATAAAATTTAATTTACAAAAATAGACAATGAGCTGCAGCATGCAAACCCAGTTATAGATATTAAAAACAGAAGGTTTAACACTAAATTATAGACAACTCAAGAGTTTACTGGTGAACTGAAAGATAGACCTGAAGATGTAATCCAGGATACTGAACTGAGACACAAAGTGGTATAAAGTAGAAAAGAAAGACTAAAACATAGAGGATAAAGCAAGAAGGTCAAATATGTCAAATCAGAGTTTTGAAGAGAGAGAATATATAGAATTGGGGACTGATAGTATTTGAAAAGGTATTGTTGTTGTTGTTGGGTGTAGTGACTCTGTGTATTCCCTCCATCTTCTTTTCATGTTTCCTGTGTTGTTCAATATTTTGCCCACAGAATCCTTCAAAATTGCTACTCTGGGCTTGAGTTTTTTCTTCTGTTCTTTCAGCTTGAGAAATGTCAAGCATGTACTTCCCTTTTGGTTTTCTAACTCCAGGTCTTCTCACATTTCATTATAATACTTAGTTTTCTCAAGCCACCCTTTGAAATCTTTTCAGCTGTTTTTCTTCATCATTTCTTCCATTTGCTTTAGGTACCCCCCGATCAGGGGCAAGTATCAGAATCTCTTCCGAGGTCCATTTTGATCTTTTCTTTCTTGTTTTTTTAATGACCTTTTGCTTTCGTCATGTATGATGTCCTTGATGTCATCCCAAACTCATCTGGTCTTCAGTCATTGATGTTTAATACATCAAATCTATTCTTGATATGGTCTCCAAATTCAGGAGGGATATACTCAAGGTCATATTTTGGTTCTTGTGGACTTGTTTTAGTTTTCTTCAGCTTCAACTTGAACTGGCATATGAGCAATTGATGGTCTGCTCAGCAGTCGGCCCCTGACCTTGTTCTGACTAAGGGTATTGAGCTTCTCCCTTGTCTCTTTCCACAGATGTAGTTGATTGGATTCCTGTGTGTTCCATCTGATGAGGTCCATGTGTATAGTCGTCATTTATGTTGTTGAAAAGAAGGTATTTGCAACAACAGATCTTTGGTCTTGTAAAACTCTATCATGTAACGTCTGACATCATTTCTATCACCAAAGCCATATTTTTCCAACTACTGCTCCTTCTTTTTGTTTCCAGCTTTCACATTCCAATCACCAGTAATTATCAATGTACCTTAGCTGTATGTTTGAGCAATTTCAAACTGCCGAAGTTGGCACAAATCTTCAGTTCCTTCATCTTTGGTATTAATGGTTGCTGCTTAAATTTGAATAATAGTCCTATTAACTGGTCTTCCTTGCAGGTATGTATCACTGACAGCATTGTAGTTCAGAATAGATCTTAAAATGTTCTTTTTGACTATGAATGTGACGCTATTCCTCTTCGTATTTGTTACTCACATGGTTGTCCAATTCACAATGACCAATACCAGTTCATTTCAGCTCACTAATGCCCAGGATGGGGCCCTGGTGGTACACTGGCAAAACGTTTGGCTGCTAACCAAAAGGTCGGCAGTTTGATTCTACCAGCCACTCCTTGGAAACCCTATGGGGCAGTTCTACTTTGTCCTACGGGGTTGCTATGAGTCAGAATCAACTTGACGGCAATAGATTTTTTAATGCCTAGGATATTCATATTTATATGTTCCATTTCATTTTTGACAACTTTCAATTTTCCTATATTCATATTTTGTATATTCCATGTTACAATTATTAATGGATGTTTGCAGATGTTTCTTCTCATGTTGAGTCATGCCACATCAGCAAATGAAGGTCTCAAAAGCTTTACTCCATCCACGTCATTAAGGTCGACTCTGCTTTGAGGAGGCAGCTCTTCCGCAGTCATATTTTGAGTGCCTTCCAACCTGGGGGGCTCATCTTCCAGCACTATATCAGACAATGTTCTGCTGCTATTCATAAGGTTTTCACTGGCCATTTTTTTCAGTAGACCGCCAGGTCCTTCTTCCTAGTCTGTCTTAGTCAAGCAGCTCTGATGAAATCTGTCCACTTAAGTGACCCTGCTGATATTTGAAATGTCAGCAGCATAGCTTCCAGCATCACAGCAACACACAAGTCACCACATTATAACAAAGTGACAGATGAATGGTGGTAATAGGAGTTAAAAAAAAAAAAAAGTAGGGGTGAACAAAAAGAGAGTTAGCTAAGGATTGAAATTTTCATTGAATAGCAGAGAAAAGTTTGGAATTGGGTATATAGCGGGTGGTAGTACGAATCTTGAGCTCTGGATTGTATGAGATTCAGAAGAAGAGGATTAAGAAGTGGCAATAAAGAGCAAGTTGGTAATCATCATCTTTCACTTGGTTCAAGGTTTCTTGTGTGTGAGGCAAAAAGCTGCTCTTCCTGACAGGCTACAAGGGAACAGTCACCTCAGAAACTGCCAACACTCACTTGAAGTCACTTCTAATAGAAAGGGCATCAATTTTCTTCACTTCCAGGACATTCTGAGGATATGGAGGCCTTGACTGTCAGGAAATCCTGAAGGAACAGTAAAATAGTTTGGGAGGAAAAGGTGCAAAGAAGATAGGTCTGTCTTGGGAATAGAGAAGAGTATGGGAAAGAGGACTGTGTGATACGTGATGGCTTCTGAGTCCTGAACTTCTGTAAGGAACGCCCTGAAATAAACTGGGATGTGATGGAATGAGTCCCATGTGTCTCTTCTAGGAAGTGGGCAAAAGTTTCAAGCCATAGCCCCATACCGATAAGGAAGTCTCAAGGCCTGTCTTCTCTCTTGAACCTGAAGAATGTGTGGCTCCTGGGAACTATTACATTTTCTGTGGACACTCCAGATTGCAGTTGGCAAAGACAAGGTTGGAGGGAAGGACGCTTTCACCAGCAGCTTGAGAGCAGAGAACTTGTCTGTCTGGCTTATCCTGGAATCATCAAGTTCTAAGAATCACTAAAATATTTCCTCCACAGTTTGTATTAACACCAAGCCACAAATTTTGAAATTTATATTATCTTAGACTCCTCTTTCTACTACAATTAATCAGGAACTTATTCTCATAAATTCACATTCAAGAAGCCTATTTACCTGGTGATCTCAAAAGAAAAATGCACTTCCAGCAGCCACACAAGTTTAGGGTGAAACTACCATGTAGCTAAAAGCATCATGAGAGTTGACTGAGCTTGATCAACTTTATTTCCAATACAGGTATAATCACCATATTAATGCTTGTCCAAACCAAGACGTTTTGTGGAAGGGAACCAAAACTAATCCACTGCCGTCAAGTCAATTCCCACACATCACAACAGGGTAGAACTGCCCTATAGGGTTTCCAAGACTGTAAATCTTTACAGAAGCAGACTGCCACATCTTTCTCCAGTGGAGCAACCATTGGGTTCAAACCTCTGACCTTTTGATTAGCAGCCGAGTGCTTAACTACTGCTCCACCAGGGCTTCTTGTAGAAGGAAACACTCACTATTCGTTACACTAAGGCTAAAGGCATAAATCTTTAAACTACAATATATAGTCATTCAAAGTATAGGGTGCGGGAGGGAAAAGCCATCTATAGGGTTACCATCCAGTTTGATAGTGGATAAATCAAGAGCAAGAGTCAGAATGGAAAATCACAGGCCTTCATGTTGGTCCCTTAAGACGGCACACCTATCTGTCCCCACTGGGGTGCACTGGACCTGATTTACTACAATTTATGAGGATCAGTGGGAACTTCTGCTTCTGGTTTTCGGTAAGATTCCTTTCAAAGCGCATTTGCATAGTGCTCCCAAAGGCACTCATTAAACTCCTTCTCCAAAAACTCTCCTCCACATCCCTACTACAGAAAAGTAGACCAGTTTGAAATAGAGAAAACATCCTCTGTAGGTCCTGGGTATTCTGTGAAGAAATAAGCCTCCATACTCCATTCTCTGCTTACTCACTAGCCATTAAAAAAAAAAAAAAATCACAAAAGTGCAACCTGATTTGGGAATCATGTCAGAGATGGTTAACGGGGATTATGCAGCTGCATTTTGCCAAGTTAGAGAAATTAATAAAACAGCACGCACTTGTGTGCAGTGTTCCAATACATTTGGAAAGAAAGCTAGACAAACATACAAGGTAGTTACTGACACAGTTGAAGACTAGTTTAGCATTCCTTGCTCTTCTGGTATGTGTTTTCTTTACAATAATTCTCACTTTCAATATGATATTGATTCAATCCGGTTGATTGTCCCATGAATAACAGTCACTCCTCTTGTTTCTTTATTACCTTCTTCCTATCATGCTTCTTTAAGGCTCTCCCTCCAGCCAGGTTTGTTATTATAGGAAATAACATAATCCCAATAGACAGGCCAACAATTTTCTTCACTTGCTTCTGGGCTGAAGCTTGGTTTTGGAGCCCAGGCTATGATTATGCCATAAACCTGTTGTAAGTACTAGTCAGAAAAAAATCAATGTGGATACAAAGACCCCCTCTCCCCTCCCATAACCTGAAAAACTATCCCCCATAACCTGAAAAATGTCCTTGGTGGAGTTTTAACAAATTTTGCTTTAGCTCTGCTTCGCTTTTTCCATATAGCTCCAAAAGAGTTTGCTTGCAGAGATCCAAGAAAAAGAAGCTATCATTAATCTCTTAAATATCTTCTATTTTCTCTTTCCTTTGATAAGCCAAGAGCATTGCACAACCTTACTATTGCCAAATCATCCAAACTCAGCTGTTCCTTCAGTCTTACCTCTTTTGATTCATAATGCCCAATACCTACACCAGTGTTACCTCCAAATTAAATATCGATAGTTCATTTCGCTTGAAGGAATTTTCATGGGCTTCCATAGATACTGAACATTGCTCACATTCTTTTACACATTCCTACAAATAAAGCCTCTTCCAGTCTCATCTCTCTACCTTCTACTCTGTGCTTCACCTGTATATCACCTTCACCCATTCTGTTCATGGGCTATATGTCAAGGAGCTGAGCTTATCTGAGAGAGCTGAGCTAACTTCCAGGTGTCCAAATAGTTAAGACCACGAACCTAAATGACAGTAATAGTTGACCTTTATCACTATGATCACATGGAGCCCTGGTGGCATAGTGGTTGAGAGCTTGTCTACTAACCAAAAGTTGGCAGTTTGAATCCATGAGCCACTCCTTGGAAACCCAACGGGGCAGTTTTACTCTGTCCTATAGGGTCGCTATGACTCAGAATTGACTCAATGGCAACGGGTTTGGTTATTTATTTATTTATAATTGGTGATAGTCTAGTAATAGAAACCCATTAAAAAAGGTACTCACTTCCCACTTCTTTGTACTTCCTCAGGAGCAGTGCATGAGTAAGGGTCAAGTGGATCAGCAGAGATCTGGAGCCTTGTCTTACTGTCAAGAGAGCCCTGAAAAAAGAAAAAAGGAAAAAGACTTGCAATTTTATGATCCCTGGGGTAGGGGGCGGATGAGGAGAAAGGGATAGGAATTGAAAAGTACGGAGTACAGAATCAGAATAGGGAAAAGTGTCTTTAAGTGTTCTCCTTCCTTCCCCCTGATAAGTGGGCTTCAGCAAAGGCACCTGAAGATGAGGACTGAGTCCTTGATTACAACCCCCTTCAGAGACTGCTGGAGCCCTGATGGCTCAGTGGTTAAAAGCCTGGCTGATGACCAAAAGTTAGCAGTATGAATCCACCAGCTGTTTCTTGGAAACTCTATGGGGCAGCTCCATTCTGTCCCATAGGAGTGCCTGTCTATGACTTGGAATTGACTTGATGGCAACAGATTTGGGTTTGGGTTTGGGTTTGGGTTTCAGAGACTGCAGAGCATTGGCTGTGCACCAGTTCTGGTTGGAAAGGGCAGCTTTCTCCCTGGGGCCTCCCAGGTAAATCCTTCGTAATTGCTTATGGGTAGGCCTGAAAAATCATAGGTTTATAGCCAGGAGGTGACTACTCACTATATAGAATATAGTATCCCAGGCTTTATCAGGAGTCCTGATGGTGCAGTGGTTAAGAGCTATGGCTGCTAACCAAAAGGTTGGCAGTTTGAATCCATCAGCTGCTCCTTAGAAACCCTATGGGGCAGTTCTACTCTGTCCTCTAGGATTTCTATGAGTCGGAATTGACACAATTGCAATGGGTTTGATTTTTCTTTATCCCAGACCTTGGCACATTGTGTAGGCTGAAATGAGGTTTATCTGAGATCTCATGGGTGTTATTTCCTCTTAAATGTTTCTCTGATGCTCAACACTTTGCACCCAAGATAAAGTTGAGAAATATCTTTATCTACCCTACAGGGCCATGTGTTTTTGGGTTTTGGGTTTTGTCGTATTTAGGCTACAAGCTGCCTGAGGGCAGGGACCAATTCCTGAACACTTTATATCCTAAGAACCTAGCAAAGTTTCTAGTATAAGGTCAATATTCAATGAATGTTGTAATAAATGTATCTTCTGTATGCAAGCAGGTGTTAGGAAGGGGACAGTTGTGTGGAATAGAGTAGCTGAATATACTCATTGTATTTTTTTTCATATTTATATCAGAATTGTAATGGCCCAGCTTTTCTCATGCTAGTAATGACTACATAGTGAGACTGTAATTCTAGAGGAGATATTTCATTGAGAATTCCCTGGCAAATGATTCTTCTATGTAATGGGAAAATATTACCTATAGACATTCTGTGAGGTCCCCAAGTGATTACATTCCTGATACATTCTTGTCTGTCTGTTCACCACAAATGTTGCAAAACTTATAAGCTTCTTTACAAAAGAAATTCTTTTTATAAACAACTTCTTTTTTCTATCAAATTATTGCAAGAGAAAAACTAATTTACCAGAACATAAGGTTTTTTCAAGACTCTATTCAAAGCAGGTGAGTTCCACACACTCAATGTCATAATTATGCAGCCGTGAACACTTTAATTAAAAAATGAAGAATTGGATGTGTAAGGGTAATGGAATTTTGTGTGAATTTGGCACAACCTTCACTCAAACTTCAAATAATGCTTTGTAATAGTGTTCAATTTTACGTAAGTGCCAAAAAATTCTGTAATCTTGTTACAACCAGTTATTTTCAGCAGCTGGTTCAGTGATTCCTGCTCTAACTCCTCAGATAAATTGGTCCTGGCAGTGGATGTTTATAATAAAATTATATCTGGAATTAGACTATAACAGATTGGTTCTACCTTATTTTTACACGTTGTGATGTTTTCAGAATTTCAATCAAATTCCTTTCTTACTTGCTTTGTAATGACAAAAACTCACCACTTTCTCAGTCAGTAATCAGATCATAATTTATGGAAATCACTTTACATGTTACTATAATTCGTAATTATTTACCTCTAGATATTAAAAAAATATCTATATATTTCTAGACATTTCCAAAATGGAAGATTTTGAAAATATTGTTTTTAGTAAAAAAAAAAATAATAATAATAACATTTTTATTTTTTAAGAGTTCTAAATGGACAATTTTTCAGTGTCATTTTTCCAATGGAAGTGTTCCTTCAAATTTTTTAGGGACTGAGGTCATATATATATTTTTAAATGTTTATTATGTCTAACTCATTTTGTTATTTTTATTTGAATTTAACTAACTTATCAAACTGTATTTTTTTTCTGTTATCAAACTGTATTAATTGTGATAGTACCATTCCCTAGAAGCCCCTATTTAAGATTCATTAATATTATATACAAATGCAGACCTATTATTAAAGAAGAATTATTCAAGAAAATTATTTGATTTGTCTACTCTGAGAACAAAGACTTATAGTACGTTACTCAGATAAAAAAAAAATAGATCCTAATTATTACAGATACTTAGTCTTAATGCAGTAGTTGGAAAATATATTAAATCAGAATATTATAAAAAATTAGATGTACATGCACACTTATACATACTTATAAAAGGGTGAATCTGAATTCCTCTACCATAAATTTTTGTAAATGGTGGACTAGATATTTTGAACTGACACACCAGCTGAAAAACAAACAAAAAACCTAGAAAAGCTCAGCAAAACGATTTTTAAAAATTGCCTGAGAGGCGGGGCCAAGATGGCGGACTAGGTGGACGCTACCGCGGATACCTCTTGCAACAAAGACTCGGAAAAACAAGTGAATCGATCACATACATAACAATCTACGAACTCTGAACAACAAACACAGACTTAGAGACGGAAAACGAACAAATACGGGCAGACAGCGACCGTTTTCAGAACTAGGAGCCAGCGTACCAGGCAGGTGACCTTCAGAGCCCGATCTGGGGCAGAGCCCAGGGGGGCAGACGGCACAGACAAGGGGCCCAGCCCTACCCTCCCGAACACATCCCGGGAGGGAGTCTAGCTGGTTGGCGCGGGCGGCGTAGCAGCACAGCCAGAGGGAGAAGCACCTGGGAAGCAGTGACTGATCTTGGAGCGGGGAGAGCAGTGTCCCAGCCGGGGAGCCGTCCCGCTGGGAGTTTGGAGGGAAGCGGGCGTGGCACGAGTGGGGGGATCAGCTATATTTCCCTAAAGCGACCCCGGGGCGGGGCCCACACGTTCGTGTGGGGGACGCCCACCCAGTTCGCTCGTGCGGCGCGGCGCACCGGAGGGAGAAGTCCCCGGGAGGAAGTGACAGGTCTCGGAGCGGGGAGAGTAGCATCCCAGCCGGGGAGCCGTCCCGCCGGGATTTTGGCAGACGGGGGCGGAGCGTGAATGCGGGGATCAGCTCTATATTCTGTGGTGCTACACTCCTAGCTCTCTGATCCCTCCCCCACCCTCCCCACGTGGCTCCATTAACATCCGAATACCCTGAGCCAGAGGGAGTATTCAGATAGGGATCTGACTGCATTTTTTTATAGCTGATTACCTGGAAAATCTAGTTTCCCAGTGATGGCTCTGAGACAGCAGTCCATATCAAACCACATAAAGAAACAGACCATGACAGCTTCTCCAACCCCTCAAACAAAAGAATCAAAATCTTTCCCAAATGAAGATACAATCCTGGAATTATCAGATACAGAATATAAAAAACTAATTTACAGAATGCTTAAAGATATCACAAATGAAATTAGGATAACTGCAGAAAAAGCCAAGGAACATACTGATAAAAACTGTTGAAGAACTCAAAAAGATTATTCAAGAACATAGTGGAAAAATTAATAAGTTGCAAGAATCCATAGAGAGACAGCATGCAGAAATCCAAAAGATTAACAATAAAATTACAGAATTAGACAACGCAATAGAAAGTCAGGGGAGCAGACTCGAGCAATTAGAATGTAGACTGGGACATCTGGAGGACCAGGGAATCAACACCAACATAGCTGGAAAAAAATCAGATAAAAGAATTAAAAAAAATGAAGAAACCCTAAGAATCATGTGGGACTCTATCAAGAAGGATAACCTGCGGGTGATTGGAGTCCCAGAACAGGGAGGGGGGACAGAAAACACAGAGAAAATAGTTGAAGAACTCCTGACACAAAACTTCCCTGACATCATGAAAGACGAAAGGATATCTATCCAAGATGCTCATCGAACCCCATTTAAGATTGATCCAAAAAGAAAAACACCAAGACATATTATCATCAAACTTGCCAAAGCCAAAGACAAACAGAAAATTTTAAAAGCAGCCAGGGAGAAAAGAAAGGTTTCCTTCAAGGGAGAATCAGTAAGAATAAGTTCAGACTACTCAGCAGAAACCATGCAGGCAAGAAGGGAATGGGACGACATATACAGAGCACTGAAGGAGAAAAACTGCCAACCAAGGATCATATATCCAGCAAAACTCTCTCTGAAATATGAAGGAGAAATTAAGATATTCACAGATAAACACAAGTTTAGAGAATTTGCAAAAACTAAACCAAGACTGCAAGAAATGGTAAAGGAGATTGTTTGGCCTGATGACCAATAATATCAGGTACCAGCACAATACAAGGTCACAAAACAGAACGTCCTGATATCAACGCAACTCAAATAGGGAAAGCACAAAAACAAACAAATTAAGATTAATTCTGAAAAATAAATAAATAAACAAAATAATACACATAATAGGAAATCATGGAAATCAGTAGATAAACGATCACAATAATCAAAAAGAGGGACTAAATATAGGAGGCATTGAACTCCCAGATGGAGAGTGATACAAGGCGATATAGAAAGATACAAGTTAGGTTTTTACTTAGAAAAATAGGGGTAAATAATAAGGTAACCACAAAAAGGAATATCAATTCCATAACTCAAGAAAAAAGCCAAGAAAAACGTAATGACTCAACAAACATAAAGATAACCATTATGAACATGAGGATCTCACAAGCTGCTAAGAAAAACGTCTTAGAACAAAAAAGCATGTGGAAAAATGAAATGGCCAACAACACACATGAAAAGGCATCAAAATGACAGCACTAAAAACTTATTTATCTATAATTACCCTGAATGTAAATGGACTAAATGCACCAATAAAGGGACAGAGAGTCACAGACTGGATAAAGAAACACGATCCATCTATATGCTGCCTACAAGAGACAGACCTTAGACTTAGAGACACAAACAAACTAAAACTCAAAGGATGGAAAAAAATATATCAAGCAAATAGTAAGCAAAAAAGAAGAGGAGTAGCAATATTAATTTCTGACAAAATAGACTTTAGACTTCAATCCACCACAAAGGATAAAGAAGGACACTATATAATGATAAAAGGGACAATTGATCAGGAAGACATAACCATATTAAATATTTACGCACCCAGTGACAGGGCTACAAGATACATAAATCAAATTTTAACAGAATTGAAAAGTGAGATAGACACCTCCACAATTATAGTAGGAGACTTCAACACACCACTTTTGGAGAAGGACAGGACATCCAGTAAGAAGCTCAATAGAGACACGGAAGACCTACTTACAACGATCAACCAACTTGACCTCATTGACTTATACAGAACTCTCCACCCAACTGCTGCAAAATATACTTTTTTTTCTAGCGCACATGGAACATTCTCTAGAATAGACCACATATTAGGTCATAAAACAAACCTTTGCAGAGTCCAAAACATCGAAATATTACAAAGCATCTTCTCAGACCACAAGGCAATAAAACTAGAAATCAATAACAGAAAAACTAGGGAAAAGAAATCAAATACTTGGAAAATGAACAATACCCTCCTGAAAAAAGACTGGGGTATAGAAGACATCAAGGAGGGAATTAGGAAATTCTTAGAAAGCAACGAGAATGAAAATACTTCCTATCAAAACCTCTGGGACACAGCCAAAGCAGTGCTCAGAGGCCAATTTATATCGATAAATGTACACATACAAAAAGAAGAAAGAGCCAAAATCAGAGAACTGTCCCTACAACTTGAACAAATAGAAAGTGAGCAACAAAAGAACCCATCAGGCACCAGAAGAAAACAAATAATAAAAATTAGAGCTGAACTAAATGAATTAGAGAACAGAAAAACAATTGAAAGAATTAACAAAGCCAAAAGCTGGTTCTTTGAAAAAATTAACAAAATTGATAAACCATTGGCTAGACTGACTAAAGAAATACAGGAAAGGAAACAAATAACCCGAATAAGAAACGAGAAGGACCACATCACAACAGAGCCAAATGAAATTAAAAGAATCATTTCAGATTACTACGTAAAATTGTACTCTTAACAAATTTGAAAACCTAGAAGAAATAGATAAATTCTTGGAAAAATACTACCTACCTAAACTAACACATTCAGAAGTAGAACAACTAAATAGACCCATAACAAAAGAAGAGATTGAAACGGTAATCAAAAAACTTCCCACAAAAAAAAGTCCTGGCCCAGACGGCTTCACTGCAGAGTTCTACCAAACCTTCAGAGAAGACTTAACACCGCTACTACTGAAGGTATTTCAAAGCATAGAAAAAGGCGGAATACTACCCAACTCATTCTATGAAGCTACCATCTCCCCGATACCAAAACCAGGTAAAGACATTACAAAAAAAGAAAATTTTAGACCTATATCCCTCATGAACATAGATGCAAAAATCCTCAACAAAATTCTAGCCAATAGAATCCAACAACACATCAAAAAAATAATTCATCCTGATCAAGTGGGATTTATACCAGGTATGCAAGGCTGGTTTAATATCAGAAAAACCATTAATGTAATCCATCACATAAATAAAACAAAAGATAAAAACCACATGATCTTAACAATAGATGCAGAAAAGGCATTTGACAAAGTTCAACACCAATTTATGATAAAAACTCTTACCAAAATAGGAATTGAAGCAAAATTCCTCAACATAATAAAGGGCATCTATGCAAAGCCAACAGCCAATATCACTCTAAATGGAGAGAACCTGAAAGCATTTCCCTTGACAACGGGAACCAGACAAGGATGCCCTTTATCACCGCTCTTATTCAACATCGTACTTGAAGTCCTAGCCAGGGCAATTAGGCTAGACAAAGAAATAAAGGGTATCCAGATTGGCAAGGAGGAAGTAAAGCTATCACTATTTGCAGATGACATGATCGTATACATGGAAAACCCTAAGGAATCCTCCAGAAAACTACTGAAACTAATAGAAGAGTTTGGAAGAGTCTCAGGTTATAAAATAAACATACAAAAATCACTTGGATTCCTCTACATCAACAAAAAGAACACCGAAGAGGAAATAACCAAATCAATACCATTCACAGTAGCCCCCAAGAAGATAAAATACTTAGGAATAAATCTTACCAAGGATGTAAAAGACCTATACAAAGAAAACTATAAAACTCTGCTACAAGAAATTCAAAAGGACATACTTAAGTGGAAGAACATACCCTGCTCATGGATAGGAAGACTTAACATAGTAAAAATGTCTATTCTACCAAAAGCCATCTATACATATAACGCACTTCCAATCCAAATACCAATGTCATATTTTAAGGGGATAGAGAAACAAATCACTAATTTCATATGGAAGGGAAAGAACCCCCGGATAAGCAAAGCATTACTGAAAAAGAAAAAGAAAGTGGGAGGCCTCACTCTACCTGATTTCAGAACCTATTATACAGCTACAGTAGTCAAAACAGCCTGGTATTGGTACAACAATAGGAACATAGACCAATGGAACAGGATTGAGAACCCAGATATAAATCCATCCACGTATGAGCAGCTGATATTTGACAAAGGACCAGTGTCAGTCAATTGGGGAAATGATAGTCTTTTTAACAAATGGTGCTGACATAACTGGATATCCATTTGTACAAGAATGAAACAGGACCCATACCTCACACCATGCACAAAAACTAACTCCAAGTGGATCAAAGACCTAAACATAAAGACTAAAACGATAAAGATCATGGAAGAAAAAATAAGGACAACCCTAGGAGCCCTAATACAGGGCCTAAACAGAATACAAAACATTACCAAAAATGATGAAGAGAAACCCGATAACTGGGAGCTCCTAAAAATCAAACACCTATGCTCATCTGAAGACTTCTCCAAAAGAGTAAAAAGACCACCTACAGACTGGGAAAGAATTTTCAGCTATGACATCTCCGACCAGCGCCTGATCTCTAAAATCTACATGATTCTGTCAAAACTCAACCACAAAAAGACAAACAACCCAATCAAGAAGTGGGCAAGGATTCTCTCACCTACAATAAAATGAGACCTTGATAGACTTCTAATGTTAGGATATGAAATGGCACATTTCAGTAGTAAAGGTTAAAAAGAAATTGGATCTCAAAGGTAATAATAAGAAGCTTCAAATTATGCTACTCCCTGATGGTATTTATTTGATTTTGGGGTGCTTAGGTCTCTACCTACCAGCCAGAAGCAAACATAAGTCCTTTGTGGAGAGAAATAAATTTATCTTGACCAGAGTTATCTTTTTTTTTTTAAATGGTATAACAAATAAAGAGATTGAATCAATAATCAAAAACTTCTAAACAAAGAAAAGTTCAAGACCAAGCCTTCTCAAACTTTCCAAAAAATAGAGGAGAAGGGAACACATTCTAGCTCTTTCTATGAGGCCAGCACTACTCCGATACCACAGCCGGATAAACATATCAGAAGTAAAGAAAGCAACAGACCAATATTCCTTATGAATATAGATGCAAAAATCCTCAACAAAATACTAGAAAACTGAGTTCAACACCATATTAAAGGATTATATACTATGAACAAGTGGAATTTTTGCCTGATGTGAATAGTCTCTTACAAATAGTGCTGGGTCAACTACATCCCCACATAAAAAAAAAAAAAAAAAAATTAATTTGAAATTATACCTCACACCATATATGAAATTTAACTCAGAATGGATCAATGACCATAACATAAGAACAAAAACCATAAAACTCTTAGAACAAAATAGGAGTAAAGCTTCTGGATCTTGTTTTTGACAATGGGTTCTTACATATGACGACAAAAGCATGAGCAGTGAAAGCCAAAATAGATAAACTGTACTTCATTAATATTAAAATCTTCTGTGCATCAAAAGTTTTTATCAACAAAGTGAGGATAAAACCTACAAAATGAAAGAAAATATCTGACTACTGGGAATCTGATAAGAGATTAATATCCCAAATATAATAAAAAAAAAAACTCTTACAACTCAACAACAAAAAGACAACAATTCTATTAAGACATGGGCAAAGACATCAGGGAAGCACTAATACAAACTATAGTGAAATAGCACTGCACACCCACTATGATGGTGATTACCAGAAAAATGGAAAATAAGTGTTGATAAAGATGTGAAGAAATTAGAACCCTCATGTATTACTGGTGAAATTGTTAAACGGTACAGCTGCCGTGGAAAACAATTTGACAGTTTCTCAAAAAGCTAACCAAACGATTATGATGTGACCCAGTGATTCCACTCTTAAGTCGTTGTTGTTGTTGTTAGGTGCCGTCGAGTAGGTTCCGACTCATAGCAACCCTGTGCACAACAGAACTAAACACTGCCCGGTCCTGCGCCATCCTTACAATAGTTGTTGTGCTTGAGCCCATTGTTGCAGCCACTGTGTCAATCCACCTCATTGAGGGTCTTCCTCTTTTCTGCTGACCCTGTACTTTAGCCAAGCATGATGTCTCTCTCCAGAGACTGATCCCTCCTGACAACATGTCCAAAGTATGTAAGACAGTCTCGCCATCCTTGCTTCTAAGGAGCATTCTGGTTGTACTTCTTCCAAGACAGATTTATTCATTCTTCTGACAGTCCATGCTATGTTCAATATTCTCCACCAATACCACAATTCAAAGGCATCAATTCTTCTTTGATCTTCCTTATTCATTGTCCAGCTTTCACATGAATATGATGCAATTGAAAATGCCATGGCTTGGGTCAGGCGCACCTTAGTCTTCAGGGTGACATCTTTGCTCTTCAACACTTTAAAGAGGTCCTTTGCAGATTTACCCAATGCAATGTGTCTTTTGATTTCTTGACTGCTGCCTCCATGGCTGTTGATTGTGGGTTAAAGTAAAATGAAATCCTTGACAACTTCAATCTTTTCTCCGTTTATCATGATGTTGCTCATTGGTCCAGTTGTGAGGATTTTTGTTGTCTTTATGTTGAGGTGCAACCCATACTGAAGGCTGTGGTCTTTGATCTTCATTAGTAAGTGCTTCAAGTCCTCTTCACTTTCAGCAAGCAAGGTTGTGTCATCTGCATAATGCAGGTTGTTAATGAGTCTTCCTCCAAACCTGATGCCCCGTTCTTCTTCATATAGTCCAGCTTCTTGGATTATTTGCTCAGCATACAGATTGAATAGGTATGGTGAAAGAATACAACCCTGGCGCACACCTTTCCTGACTTTAAACCAATCAGTATCCCCTTGTTCTGTCTGAACAACTGCCTCTTGATCTATGTGAAGGTTCCTCATGAGCACAACTAAGTGTTCTGGAACTCCCATTCTTCGCAATGTTATCCATAATTTGTTATGATCCACACAGTAGAATGCCTTTGCATAGTCAATAAAACACAGGTAAACATCCTTCTGGTATTCTCTGCATTCAGCCAGGATCCATCTGACATCAGCAATGATATCCCTGGCTCCATGTCCTCTTCTGAAACCAGCCTGAATTTCTGGCAGTTCCCTGTCGATATACTGCTGCAGCTGTTTTTGAATGATCTTCAGCAAAATTTTGCTTGCGTGTGATATTAACAATATTGTTCTATAATTTCCACATTCAGTTGGATCACCTTTCTTGGGAACAGGCATAAATATGGATCTTTTCCAGTCAGTTGGCCAGGAAGCCGTCTTCTATATTTCTTGGCATAGACAAGTGATTACCTCCAGCGCCGCATCTGTTTGTTGAAACATCTCAATTGATATTCCATCAATTCCTGGAGCCTTGTTTTTCACCAATGCCTTCAGGGCAGCTTGGATTTCTTCCTTCAGTACCATCGGTTCCTGATCATATGCCACCTCTTGAAACGGTTGAACATCGACTAATTCTTTTTGGTATAATGACTCTGTGTATTCCTTCCATCTGCTTTTGGTGCTTCCTGCGTCATTTAACATTTTCCCCATAGAATCCTTCACCTTTGCAACTCGAGGCTTGAATTTTTTCTTCAGTCTTTCAGCTTGAGAAATGCCGAGCACGTTCTTCCCTTTGGTTTTCCATCTCCAGCCCTTTGCACATGTCATTATAATACTTTACTTTGTCTTCTTGAGCCGCCCTTTGAAATCTTCTGTTCAGTTCTATTACTTCATCAATTCTTCCTTTTACTTTAGCTGCTCAATGCTCAAGAGCAAGTTTCAGGTTCTCCTCTGACATCCATCTTGGTCTTTTCTTTCTTTCCTGTCTTTTCAATGATCTCTTGTTTTCTTCATGTACGGTGTCTTTGATGTCATTCCACAACTGGTCCAGTCTTTGGTCACCAGTGTTCAATGCATCAAATCTGTTCTTCAGACGATCTCTAAATTCAGGTGGGATATACTCAAGGTCATATTTTGGCTCTCATGGACTTGCTCTGATTTTCTTCAGCTTCAGCTTGAACTTGTATATGAGCAATTGATGGTCTGTTCCACAGTCGACCCCTGGCCTTGTTCTGACTGATGATATTGAGCTTTTCCATCGTCTCTCTCCTCAGATGTAGTCAATTTGATTTCTGTGTATTCCATCTGGTGAGGTCCATGTGTATAGTAGCTGTTTATATTGGTGGAAGAAGGTATTTGCGGTGAAGAAGTCGTTAGCGTTGCAAAATTCTATCATTCGATCTCCAGCATTGTTTTTATCACCAAGGCCATATTTTCCAACTGCTGATCCTTCTTTGTTTCCAACTTTTGCATTAAAATCACCAGTAATTATCAATGCATCTTGATTGTGTGTTCGATCAATTTCAGACTGCAGCAGCTGATAAAAATCTTCTGTTTCTTCATCTTTGGCCCTAGCAGTTGGTGCATATATTTGAATAATAGTCATATTAACTGATCTTCCTTGTAGGTGTATGGATATTATCCTATCACTGACAGCATTGTACTTCAGGATAGGTCTTGAAATATTCTTTTTAATGATGAATGCAACACCATTCTTCTTCAAGTTGCTACATACCCCAAAAGAATTGAAAGCAGATACTTGTACAGCAATGTTTATTGAAGCATTATTCACAATAGTCAAAAGGTGGAAACTACACAAGTGTTTGTCATCTGATGAACGAATAAACAAAATGAGGTATATATGCACAATGAACTGTTCTTTAGCCATGAAGAAAAATGAAGTTGTGATACAGGCTACCACGTGGGTAAACCTTGGAAACATGCTAAGTGAAATGTCAGACACAAAAATATAAATATTGTATGATCCCACTTACATGAAATATCTAGAATAAGCAAATGCATAGAGACAAAAATTTATTAGTGATTACCAGGAGCTGAGGGTAGAGGGAAGTGAGGAGTTATTGCTTAGGAGTGGTGAGTTTCTTTTTGGAGTGATGGAAAAGTTTTGCATACAGTGGCGATCGCTGTGCAACATGACAAATGTAGTTAATATCCTTGAACTGAACACTTAAAAGTGGGTAAAATGGAAATTTTTTTGCTATATTTATTTTACCACAATAACATTATATAGAAAAATGGTAAATAGTCTAAGTGGTCTTAGTAAAAGATCTACAAAGTGGTTTAAAATAACTTTATTCTTAAACATATGAGCTCAGCAAGTTTAAAAGAAATAGTATTAAAGTTATATATTGTATATTCACTAGCTAAGAAACACTGATGTAGCTATAGTTATAAAAAGTAAAATTTCATTAGCCATTATTAAGAATAAATGTGACATAACTAAGATATTTGAGGTAGACTTTAAAAGTTTCATTAAAAATACAGTGTGGTATACTGTTTTCAATAATGCTGACCTTATCCCTCAACCTGTATATATTGGCTGCCTCTCTGATTTTGGACTTGGCCAAGTAATTAGTTTTGATGAAAAGAATGAAGCAGGGTGACACAGGGTGACTTCCCAACCTTGGTCTCGAGAGATTTATAGCTTCTGCTCTTCCAATCTTGGAAGGCTGCCCACGTGAAGAAGCCCAGTCCAGCCTACTGGAAGTGGAGAAACCACACGGGCAGAGGTAAGCTTACTCAGCTGATGCTTCCTATGCTGAGCAATATGACAGCTAACACCAACTGCCAGGCATGTGAAGGAACCCATCTGAGATGATGTAGCTCAAACTGAGCCACAAGATGACTGCAGCTGAATGACTGAACACAAGTGAGTCTAGTAGAAGAACCGCCCAGTTTAGCCCAGACCAAATGGTTGACCCATGAATCATGAACAAATAAAACAGTTGTTTTTTTAAGCCAATACATTTTGGAGTCATTTGTTATTTAGCAACTGGTAACTGATATATTTATACTTGTTATAAGAAAACTTGATCCAAGAAAAATACAAATAATCATAGAATTATTAAATAAGTTGTATTTGTAATTAAAAGTCTTACTACCAAGAGAGAAAAAAAAAAAAAAACTTCCAGGACATTAAAGATCCATCAGTGATTTCTATGAAACAGTAAAATAAAATAAAACCAATATTATTCTCTTCTGGACAATAGAAAAACAGGAAAAATTTTCCAATACAATTAATAAGCCTAGCACAACAGTAATAATAAAACCTTGCAAAGAACGAATATTACAGATGATATCATTCATGAACATAGATGCAAAAATACTAAATAAAATATTTGCAAAGCAAATCTAGTAAAATATAGTGAGGAAAAATATGAAACATTTGTTTTTTATTATCAAAAATGCAAGATTGGTTTAAAATTAGAACCAGCTTATAACAACATTAAAATTTTAAGGGAGAAATGCATATGATCATCTCATCGAATATAAAAAACAGCATTTGAAAAATGTTGACATCCATTTATGATTTAAAATAAAAAAACACCTCTTTTAGCAAAAGAGTTAGATTGCAATACTGGCTTACATTTTTCATACTTTCTTGCATCCAAACACTCTGGTAATGCCTTCTCATGATGGCTCAGGGCTTGGCCCTGTGACTTGTTTAAACCAATGAGACACATGCAAACTTGATGAATCAGAGGTCTGAGAAAGTTTTTTTTAAAAAAAGTCCTGTTCTTTCTGTTGGCCCAGGACAGGAACCATTCCCGAAGACAACTCATCAGACATGGAAGGGACTGGACAGTGGGTAGGAGAGAGATGCTGATGAAGAGTGAGCTACTTGTATCAGGTGGACACTTGAAACTGTGTTGGCATCTCCTGTCTGGAGGGGGGATGGGAGGGTAGAGAGGGTTGGAAGCTGGCAAAATCGTCACGAAAGGAGAGACTGGGAGGGCTGACTCATTAGGGGGAGAGCAAGTGGGAGTATGGCGTAAGGTGTATATAAACTTATATGTGACAGACTGACTTGATTTGTAAACGTTCACTTGAAGCTCAATAAAAATTAAAAAAAAAAAAAAATTCCTGTTCTTTTACTTCTCTGTAATTGCCATGAGATCATGTGTAGGTATTTTGCTGGAGGGAAGTGGGAGACATGTGAAGGAGAGACGAGTCATTCTTGTAAAGGCCATGTAGATTAATCAATCCCCAGACAACACTGGCAATCTACTGACAGACACATTAGCAAGCCCACATAAGCCTGGCACAGATCACAAGAAATTTACAGACTACTCTTAGACTTGTGAGAAATTACAAATGAATGTTGTTTTAGGTCATTAATTTTTGAGGTCATTTGTCACTCAAATAGTTATCTGATGCTTCAAATTAGAGAAAAGGAAAAAAATTTTTTTGATCTGGTAAAGGACATCTTCAAAAGAATGCTGGCAAATAGCATAATTAACAGCCATAAGATGAAAGTTTTTCACCAAAGATCAGGAATAAAACAACAGTTATTGCTATCAAAATATGTATTTTATTTGTAGCAACTGCAATAAAACAAAGGAAGGAAATAAAACATGGAAGTGCCAGCTGGACTGGAAGAATAAAACTGTTATTTCATACAGAGAACAAGAGTGAGTATGTCAAAAACTCCAAAAGTATTAGAAGAAAAATTATTAAAATAAGAGAGTTTAGCACGTTTTCCAGATTAAAGATACACAAATGAATTTTATTTTTGTATCATATCAACTAACAGAAAATTAAATATAATTTACAGTAACATAAAATACTATCAAATATTTTGGAATAAACCTACTTAAATTTGTGCATAACTTTGAAACAGAAATTCCTTACGTGAAGGAGTATAATGAAGATCTAAATAAGCGATAATGTATGTCATGTTCATAGACTGAAGGACTCTCTGTAAAGACATCAATTCTCCAAAAAATGATGTATGAGTACAAGGTAATCACTATGAAAATCCCAGCAGATTGTGGGTGTTTATATAAAGTGACAAGCTGATTATAAGATCTACATGATACAGAAAAAGCCCAGGATAGTCAAGACAATTTGAAAGTAGAATGAACTGACAGTATTTACTTAATATTAAATATTATTAGAAAATTATAATATTTAAGACAGTACGGTATTTGTGCAAGTATGAGAATATATAAATCAACTAAAGGAAAAAAACAAGAGGTCCAGAAGGAAGCAAAGCAGTCCAGAAACTTTGCTTGCTGAAAGTGAAGAGGACTTGAAGCACTTACTGATGAAGATCAAAGAGTACAGCCTTCAGTGTGTATTACACCTTAACATAAAGAAAAGAAAAATCCTCTCCACTGAACCAGTAAGCAACATCATGACAAATGGAGAAAATATTGGTGTTGCCAAAGATTTCACAATCAACTCCCAGGGAAGCAGCAGTCAAGAAATAAAACGACGTATTGCATTGGGCAAATCTGCTGCAAAAAGACCCCTTTAACGTGTTAAAGAGCAAAGATATCACTTTGAGGACTAAGGTGTGCCTGACTTGAGCCATGGTATTTTCAGTCACCAAGTATGCATGCGAAACGTGGACAATCAATAAAGAAGACCGAAGAAGAATTGATGCCTTTGAACTATGGTGCTGGTGACGAATATTGAATACACCATAGACTGGCAGAAGAGCGGACAAATCTGTCTTGGAGATCTGTACAGCCACAACACTCCTAAGAAACAAGAATGGCAAGACTTTGTCTCACATGCTTTGGACATGTTATTAGGAGGGACCAGTCCCTTGAGAAGGACATCATGCTTGGTAAAGCAGAGGGTCAGTGAAAAAGAGGAAGACCCTCTAACGAGATGGATTGACATGGTGGCTGCAACAGTAGGCTCAAACATAGGTACGATTGTGGGATGGCACAGGGCTGGGCAGTATTTCGTTCTTTTGTATATAGGGTCACTATGAGTTGGAACCAACTTGATGGCACCTAACAACAACAGTTCAGAAATAAACCCATATGTATAGGGTTCTTTGATTTATGTCAAAGCTGATAATGTGGATTTTCTTTTCAAAAAGACTTCTGGGTCATTTGGATGTTCTTATATATATATAAAAATACACTTGAGTGCTACTGAATATATTTTTTAAAAAGTCAATTTGGGGTAGGTTAGAGATCTAAATTGGAAGGGTATAATGGTAACCTTTCTGGAAGTTAATATGGGTGAATATTCTCATGAACCTGTGTAGAGAAGACTGCTTAGATGTTATGCAAAAATTCCTAAATATAAAGAAAATTGGACTACATTAAAACTGATAACTTTTGTTCATCAAAAGATACAGTTAAGATAGTGAAAAGACAAGCAAAGATTGGGAGGATGTATTTACAGCACATATAACTTACAAAGTTGAGTATTGAATCCATAAAGAACTCTGTATCAACGAGAGCCAACTCATATAAATACAGACAAATGGTTTGAAGAGGCAGGTAACAAAAGAGAATATTCAAATGGTCAAAAGTCTGTGTGAAGGTGCTCAACTTTATGAGTCATCAAAGAAATGTAAATTTAAACTGAGGAGCCATTATGTAACCAGCAGACGAGCTCAAATTAACAGACTGACACCACCAGCCCTGCAGATGAGAAGTAGAGCGATGGAACTCTCATATTGCTAGCGGAATTGAATGTAAGTACAAACATTTTCCAAAATATTTTGGAATTCTTTATAAAGCTAAACATATGTATACCTGTTATCCAGAAATTTCACTCCTAACACAGCTATGTACCTATGTTCATAAAGAGGTATGTATAAGAATTTGGTATTGTTTGTCTAGGCCCAAACTAGAAAAAAAGGTAAGCATTTTGTGGTATATTCATTTAACGAAATACTATAGAGCAATAAACATGACTAACTATTCTACTCTCAAAAACAGGGCCAAATTTCATAAATGTGGTGTTGAGTGAAAGAAGCCAGATCAAAATAACACAGACTGTATTATTCCGTTAATACCAAGTTCACATACTGCAGTGCTAACCCAGATTGTTACAAGTCGATTTTATTTAAGAAGTAAAGAGAGAGTAATGACCGGGACGGAACAAAAAGGGGCTTGTTCTTGGTGACAGTCTTCTAAATCCTGACCCGCTTAAATGTACCTTCTCCTTGTGGTAACTCACCACTATACTTACATCTGGGCATTTTCTATATATTAGGTTTCAATTTTTTAAAGTTATAAGAAAGAATGGATGAGTCCACATTTAATAAATGGGGATACACATTTTAATACGTATTAATCTTAGATAAATACACAAACAGGCGTATGAACATAACTGAATACATAAACTATTATTAGTGTCCTTGAGCCCCGTCATAAAGGAACAGTTGAAGCCAATAGCTAGGCGTGAACGAGGACAAAAATCGCTATTACTGCCCTTCCATGAACCAGCCTTTTTTATTCCTCATCTGCTTTGTACACTAGCGTCCTTTATGTATCTCACTTTCTTCCACGCTTCTTTAATATCTATTACTCAAAAGTAGAGATATTACTATCTTATTAATTACCTGGATATTCACTTTTACTTACAAAGAATATAAAAAGAACTTCCTGAAATTGGCAGTTGCAGCTTTATTAGAAATGGCTTTCCTGTCTCTAATGTTTTTTCTGGTCATTTCAATGTTATTTTTTTCCCCTCTGTCTCTGCTGTTTCTCTCTATCCCACTCTATTCTATGCCTTCATGCATGTGCTTGAGTGTGTGTGTGTGTAAAGAAGCAGTTTTTAAGCCCAATTTACGTCAAGAGAGCTTTTTATGCCACACATTTCCACAGATATTTTCAACAAACACACGGATTGTTAGTAAGTGTCGAGGCAGAAAGCATGGTGCTGTGATGATATCAAACATTGTTACTTGCTGCAGCTGCTCTGGGCTTGTTTCACGCCTATGATAGATACGTATGCTACAATGACAACCCAAGGAAATTACTGAAGCTTGTCATTTAATCTCTCCTAACACAATTAGCTTTGGTCTTCTCTTGTGAGAAATTTATTTATGAAGAAGCAGGGGTAGAATGATTGTAGTACAAATCTATTTCACATTTCATTGGGCAGAAGGATATGTTTTTAGCCATAACTTGGGCATCTAACATATGCCATTAATATTGTCCATTAAACTGTGTCTATGAATGAGCAGGTGGTTAGGACAGCAATCTTTATATTTTCTAATGTGGAGAACTCCATTTAAGAGTCTATTGAAAAAGAAAGGAACTCTTTCTGGGAAAGCAAAACAAAATAAAATATAGCTTTTACACAAGAAGGGTTTTGAAAACATTTTTAAGGCTTTGTGGACTCCCTGTACCCCATCCATAGACCTAAACAAACAACAAAACAACTCCTTGCCACTGAATAGATTTAGGCTCATAGCAACCCTACAGGGCAGAGTAGAACTGTCCTATAGGGTTTCTAAGGAGCAGCTGGTGGATTTGAACTGCGATATTTTGATTAACAGCCAAGGTCTTAAGCACTTGCCACCGGGGCTCCATAGACCTAGGTATTTATAATTCGTCCCACCATGTATATGGGACTCCTGTAACCATGACCTGTTTCTGTGAACAGGTCATCTCTAGGGCCCTTGGGTCAGACATTCTGCCCTGTAGGTGGCACCTGCCATTGGGTGATTTCAAGTCGATGTGAATAACAACTCTCCCCAAGAAGTCAACAGAGGCAGCGGTCAGAACTAAACAAAAGTGTGAGGGAGTGGACTGTAGCCCTTGCATCTGGACTTATGGGAAAAAAAAATAATAATAACCTGTTTATGAACTTCAGGCCATCTTTTACTCTTCTTCGACTCCAGGTGACAGGTGCAATAATTCCCTTGTTCCCTTGCTCTACCCACCATCGTCTTCCTCACCCCACTGACTTTCTCTCTGATTCATAGAATAATGTCCTGGAAAATTACTCCCTGTATTGTTCTGAATTTTTGTAATATGGGGCAGATACACCCTACTGTGTTACAAATCGGTAAAATACCTGTGTCTGGCAGAAAAGAAAAAAGGTTCCCCAAGGATACATTTATTTGCTAATTCCCAAAACCTGTGACTATTACCTTATATGGCTAAAGAGTAGATATTACCTTATATAACAAAGATGTGATTAAGTTAGGGATCTTGAAAGGAAGAGAGTACAGGATTATTTGGTTGGGCCCTAAATGAAATCACATGTATACTTACAAGAGGTTAGACCCAGACACACAGGGGATGGGAGGACGGAGCAGAAATAGATGTGGCCACAAGCCAAGGAGTGCCAACAGTCACCAAAATCTGGAACAGGCAATGAATGAGTTCTTTAGGCTCTGAGAGAATAAATTGTTGTTTTAAGCCACCAAGACTGGATTAATTTATTACAGCAGCTCTAGGAAACAAAAACAGTGCCCACTGTGTGAAATAAAAACATCGTTTGAGATTCTCGCCACATGGATTTATTTAGCAGCTGTAGCACTTAACCACTACGCCACAGGGTATCCAATGTGTCTACAGCCCAGATGTTTACAGAGTGTCTTAGTTATCTAGTGCTGCTGTAACCGAAATACCACAAAGGGGTGGCTTTAATGAACAAGAATCTGTGTTTTGCAGTTTAGGGGGTTAGAAATCCAAATTCAGGGAAGAGCTTTCTCTCTCCGCCAGCTCTGGAGCAGGAGCTTTGTTTCTTTCCGCTTCTGTTCTTCAGTTCCTTGTTGATCTTCATGTGGTCTCTATCTTCCCCATCTGTCCTTGCTTGTCTCTGTGTCTAATCCTTTCATAACTCAGAAGTAATGAGGTTTAGGACACATCCTACACTGATATGGCCTGATTACCATAACAGAGAAAACCCTGATCCCAACCAGGATTACATCCATTGGTATAGGAGTTCAGATTCCAACAAATACTTTTGTGGGGGTCACAATTCAGTCCATAGCACAAATCTGGGCAACATTAAAACTTTTTGTATTCAACTACCTATTTCATAAAAATAATTTCCTTCGGAATATCATGCTTAGAGGCTTTGGAGTTAAAGATACGAGACTGCAAACTCCAATGTAATGAAAATAGAGTGGAGCTGACTTATATAACAAAATCCGTCTCCCCAATATTTCTTTCAACATCCAAGTGCCACTTGCTATGGCGAAAGGATTCAAGTGTCTCTCTTAATATCAAGAGTTAAAAGCAAGTATAGCTGGAGTCCAAAAATGGTTAGAGCAGAGAGAGCGGCTTTGGATTACTGTATGAGGGATCCTTTGCGCTGGAGGAGAGAAGAAGTCTATTGCCTAAGTGCGTTCCCAGGTGAAATGGATTTCAGAGGATACACACACCGTTGACAGTGAGGTGATTGTAAGTCATATGGGGTTTCATATTTAAACTGAAGTAAGCAAAATTGTCATTCAGGTTGTGTTCGGATACTGCCTTTCATGGTGGCTGAAGAAGTGCAGTGTTTTTCCACAGACAGACTAGTTAAAACAAGCATCGTAGATCAGGAGTCTCAAGAGGGCTCCAAAGTTGGAGAAAAGTTGTATGGCGTAGCTAAAACGTAGTCTGAGTGGAGTCCAGGTGTGTTTTACTGAGAGCAGGGAGGAGTGGTCAGTTACCAAAGAGACTATCTCACACACTTTCACTGGAAACAGAATCGTCTGCCCAAAGTGAGAAAGACTCTTGGTGAGCGTGCCTCAGTTAGAATAACTATCTCTGTATTCAGTCCTCTTCACGGTCATCTTTTGAAAACTCAAAACTTTTCAATTGGAGCCTGATTTTTTTTCTGTTTCATTTGAATCTAAACTTTACCCTCAACTCTCTGCCACACTCTGTGCTCCTTCGGCCCCTCTAGGAAGGGGCTTATCCCCACCTGACATATGAGGATTCGTTTATTTGCTCATTATCTGTGCCATGAGGTCAGGTCTGTGTCTCTGGCAGTACCTTTATGAATAAATACTGCTCACAAATATGTGTTAAATTAAAAAGTGTGTGAATAAAAAAATTAAGGAATGAATATATGTAAACTTATTTATACTATTTACTAAGCATTAATTTCTTATTTTATTCCTTGTTTTCAGTAGTTTCGGTTCTAGGTTCCTTACGTTCATTGGTTTTCCCTTTGGTTTTGGTGATTTTCTGTTAATTCAAATGCAATGAGGGCCAGTATTCATGTGCTAATATCATTGCTCTGTGACCACATTCATTGGTCAAAATATTCCTTCAGAAATGCCAGAGACTGGCATGCTATAAATTGAAAGCGAATACGTTATATTGAAACAACTCATCTTTAATTAATTGGCCAAATTCAATTTCTTTACATTTGTAAGCACAAGAAATAGCACATTTAATGCCGCACAGTAATATTCAATGAATAATTCCTGATTCGAATTGTTGTCAGCTGCCCTTGAGTTGGCTCTGACTCACGGTGAGAATAAAACGTTGCTTAGTCTTGTGCTATTCTCACAATCTTTGGTATGTCTGAGCCCGTCACTTCAGCCACTGCGTCAATCCGTCCTCTGAAGTGTTTCCTTCGTTTTTGCTTACTCAGATTAAGAGTTGCAATATGCCTTCTTGCATTATTCCTTAAAGTGCAGCATGTTAAACTTGAAAAAACATTTATGTATAGGATTCCTAACATATTACCTGTGATCTTTTGCCTGAATTGAATTCTTTGTATGCAGATAACTGAGCCAGTTTTTGCTGTCTCTCTTCCTGTCTTTTAGCTTACTGCCCAATGTTATGACCTTGAACTCTCAGGGGTCATGAAGTAAGTGGGAATGACTAAGAATTTCCACAGGAACTGCCACTGACCATATATCAAAATAAAGCTCTGAGTGGTTCTTTATGTAAGGAGCCCTAGGAAAGAAGAAAACTAGCACCTAATCACTCAGGAAACAAAGGCAGAGACACAGCAAGGCAATTTGTCAATCAATACTATGTAGAAATGCTTAGAGTTCTAATAAAAGATGCACCCAGAAAAATTTAACAGTCTTCTCACAAATTCTGGCAGAAAGGTGTGGCAATCTGCTTCCGTAAAGATTTACAGCCTTGGAAACCTTATGTAGCAGTTCTACTGTGTCTTATGGGGTTGCTATGAATTGGAATCAGCTTGATGGCAGTAGGTTTGGGTTTTCTTGCAAAATTATTTGCAGTATGTGAACCAATGAAAACACTCAGTGTTAAAAAACACATCCACTCATATCAGTTGTAAAACTTAACTCCGTTACTTCAACTACCCACTGGCAAAGACTTGCCTGTATGTATGTGTCTTTCGACTCCTTTAGTCTAGTTTTTTCCCTTTTACCTTAATATCTCATCTGGATGTGGAAAGCTATAGTTATACTAGTCAGAGCTTCCTTGACTTTTTATATTTGTATTTCTGTGTGGCCTTGATACTGTATATAATCTTAGTGGTATTAACCAGATTCTGAAATGTATGTGGATATAAAACGTGATTGTTTTACGTATTACCTGGAAGGCTGTGGGTACCTATATACACATATATTTGAATGCTGCACATACATTTGTATATTATGTATTGATTCTTTAGGAAAAATATTATGAAGTTTTGATGTTCTGTCAAGAGAGCTGATGATTGATAGTAATGTAAAAAAGAAAAAAAAATCCATTGCTTAAATTAACTCAAAATTGAGTGCTTTGAGTCTAAAGACACTTTAGAAGAAGGATGATTATGGTTATAAAATGGATGCATAATAAACACTGATACCATACTGAAAGGATAACCCTGACCATAAAAATCTGCACCAAGCTGGTTACTATGAGACGGAAGTCAAATACACCCCCATTCTTCTGTACTTTTCTACCATTCTGACACCAGCCATTCCTACCATGGCACTTTTTCTCTATTGAGTTCAATAATTCGTTGCAAAAACCACAGAGAACTCATGGAAACACCGTATCTGCAATAACAACTTTAATATACAGAGAAGGATATAAACAGAAAAGAAAGATATGCATAGGGCAAGGCTTGAGAGTAGTTCTAGGATGAGGCCTCAATGTCTCAAAGAAGACCTGCTTATATCTCAAAGGGGACCCACTTAGGCTTTCCGAAAACCGATGTTCCTTCTCACCCATCTGAAAACTTTCAAAGAAACTCAATGACGTCATTTGCCTGTTGGCCACTCCTCTTAGGTGGCTGGGTCCACTGGTTGTCTCTGCCTTTTCTGATTTCTTTGTACCTACTGCCTTCATTGCCATTGCAGATTTACTTGATCTGGGAGGTTCTCAGTTCAGGGCCTTCGTGTCCCAATGACACAGTTCCCTCCTGTCTCTCGTTGATTAGAAAGCCCCTTATGAGCTTCAGTGTTTTACGGTTTTTATCAGTCACTGGGTGGCCCCCCAGCCAACCCATGTAAAGGTCAACTGTAGGGTAGGACCCCCCCCAGCCAATCCCAGTAAAGTTTAGTTACCAGACAGAACTCCCTAACCAATCCTGATAAAGATCTGACCAGGCAGGTCTTCAGAACCAGGACCAAAAGTCCAAATTGCTTTTTTAGTAAGGTGATTCCATACTGTGTATATACATTTTTATTATTTTCCATTTATTTATTAATTATACATATAATTTTGGAGAAATTAGAACATTTGCCCATTTTTCAATTGGGAACATTTAGCCATTGCTGGTGGGGATGCTAAATGGTACAGCCGCTATGGAAAATGGTTTGGTGGTTCCTTAAAAAGTTAAAAATAGAGCTACCATATGACCCAGCAATCTCACTTATAGGTACACACAAAAGATGCTGGAAATCAGTGGCGCTAACAGACACGGGTACACCAATATTCATTGCAGCACAATTCAGGATAGCCAAAAGGTGGAAATAACCCAAATGCCCATCAACAGACGAATGTATAAACAAAGTATGGTATATACACACAATGGAATATTAAAGAGAAATTAAGTCCTGATACATGCCACAAGGAAACCCTGGTGCCATAGTGGTTAAGAGCTACTGCTGCTAACCAAAAGGCTGGCAGTTCAAATCCACCAGGTGCTCCTTAGAAACCCTATGGGGCAGTTCTACTCTGTCCTATAGGGTCACTATGAGTCGGAATCGACTCGACGGCAGTGGGTTTGGTTTGGTTCCATGCCACACGGTGATTCAGCCAAATGCAGAAATTATCGAACAACATCATTAACATCACAGGCAAGCAAAATTTTGCTGAAGATCATTCAAAAGTGGCTGCAGCAGTAAATCAACAGGGAACTGCCAGAAATTCAAGCCAGATTTAGAAGAGGACATGGAACCAGGGATATCATTGTTGATGTCAGATGGACCCCGGCTAAAAGCAGAGAATACCAGAAACAAGTTTACCTGTGTTTTACTGACTATGCAAAGGCATTCAACTGTGTGGATCATAACAAATTATGGATAACATTGCAAAGAATGGGAATTCTGGAGCACTTAGGTGTGCTCATGAGGAACTTGTACATAGATCAAGAGGCAGTCTTTTGGACAGAACAAGGTTTAAACTCAGGAAAGGTGTGCATCAGGGTTGTATCCGTTCACCATACTTGTTCGGTTTGTATGCTGAGCAAATAATTCAAGAAGCTGGACTATGTGAAGAAGAATGGGGCATCAGGACTGGAGGAAGACTCATTAATAACTGTGTTATGCAGACAACACAACCTTGCTTGCTGAGAAGGAAGAGGACTTGACTTACTGATGAAGACCACAGCCTTCAGTGTGGATTACACCTCAACATAAAGAAAACAAAAATTCTCACAATTGGACCAATAAGCAACATCATGATAAATGGAGAAAAGACTGAATTTGTCAAGGATTTCATTTTACTTGGATCCACAATCAACACACATGGAAGCAGCAGTCAAGAAATCAAAGGATGCATTGCATTAGGCAAATCTGCTGCAAAAGACCTATTTATAATGTTGAAAACCAAAGGAGTCACCTTGAAGACTAAGGTGCACCTGACCCAAGCCATAGTGTTTTCAACAGCTTCATATGCATTCGAAAGCTGGACAATGAATAAGGAAGACTGAGGAAGAATTGATGCCTTCGAATTGTAGTGTGGGCGAATAACATGGACTACTAAAAAAAAGAACAGTTCTGTCTTGGAAGAAGTGCAGCCACAATTCTCCTTAGAAGCAAGGATGGTGAGACTTATTAGGAGGGTTATCAGGAGGGACAGTCCCTGGAGAAGGACATCATGCTTGTTGAAGTAAAAGGTCAGCAAAAAAGAGGAAGACCCTCAATAAGATGGAATGACACAGTGGCTGCAATAATGGGCTCAAGCAAAACAACGATCGTGAGGATGGCACAGAACTGAGCAGTGTTTCGTTCTGTTGTACATAGGGTCACTAAGAGTTGGACTTGACTCAGTGGCACCTAACAACAACATGCCACAACATGGATGAACCTTAAAAATAATATGCTGAGTGAAATAAGTCAAATGCAAAAAGACAAATATCGTATGATCTCACTAGTATGAAACATTTAGCATAGGCGACGGTATACAGATCGGAGTTTAACAGTGGTTACCAGGGAAGGGAGGGAAGGAGAAAGAGGGGGATTTTTTTCTTTTTTTTTTAGCCAACATTGTGTTTCTGCTTATGGGCATAAAAATATGTCAGTGGATCTTGGTGATGGTTGCACAGCATGGTTAATGTAATTGGTTTCATTGAATTGTACAAGTGACAAATGTTGAACTGACAAATATTGTGTTACCTATATTTTTGTAACAATGAAAATAAATTTGTTAAAGAAAATATTTTCCACTTCATCCACACAGAGAAACATGCTTCCAAACTTGAAATCTAATATTTTTGAGCTATTTATTCACCTTGCATCTGCTGTGATCCCCTCCTGAGCTAAGTGGTAAATCTAGCTGCCACCACATGTGTCACATAATAATATTCTAAACTTGCTTTACTAGTTCTCCAGAGAATTTATAATTTATTTATAACATACATTGCAGTCTATATTTATATACTACATATACAGTATGTATGTATATCAAAGAAGTTTGTGGTTTCAAATTTATTCTGTTCACTAATCCGGATATCCAGAACAACCAGAACAATCCCTAACATTAATAGCAGCAACAAAATGTGCTTAAATCAATAAATGAATGAGTTAGTCCAGATGATTTTTTAAGTTGAAGTAAAAAATCAGTTGCCAATATACAGGGGTGTCATCCCTCACGACATCCACCCAACTCTGTGTGGTAAGACTTTGGCTTTCCAATAAGGCAATAAATAAATAAATAAATAAATATTGTTTAGCTTGAAAACGGAATCTAAAAATTGACTTTATTCACCGAGAAAATGATGGTCTATGTAGAAAGACTCTACAAAATATCTTCTAGAGCTGATGGCTGATCTTAGGGTCATTGGGGCCTCAGAGTACAAGGTCAATACACAAAAGCCAATATATTTATATATACCAGCAATAAAAAATTGGAGTTAAAAAAAAAAATCAAACGTTTGTAATCACACCAAAAAATGAGGTACTTAGGTATAAATGTAATGAAATATGTGCAGGATCTGTATGCTGAAAACTACAAAACGCTGATGGAAGAAATCAAAGACGACCTAATCAGTGGAGAAATATGCTGTATTAATCAATTGGAAAATTCAATATTTTATGATGTCTTTTCTCTCTACGTTCATCTACATAGTCAATTCAATCAAAATCAGCAAGGTTTTTTGTATAAATTGAAAAGTTTTTTTCCAAAATTATACAGAAAGACAAAGGGATTAGAAGAACCAAACAATTCTGAAAAATGAGAAATTTTAAGGATTTCCACTACCTGATTTCAAGACTTATAAAGGTACAGTAACCAAGACAGTGTGATATTGGTGAAGGAAAAGGCACAGAGATCGTTAAAACAGAATAGACACCCAGAAATAGACCCACACAGATATGGCCGACTGATAACTCAAGGGATAAGGGATAGTCTTTTCAACAAATGGTTCTGGAACAATTGTACATCTATATTAAAAAAACAAAATGAACCGTGATGCACACCTCACAGATTTTACAATTATCTCAAAATGGATGATAATTCTCAATTTAAAACCCAAAACTATAAAACTCCCAGAAGAAAACATAACAAAACTCATTAGCAACTTTATTTTCACAGTAAATTTTTAGATACAACAAAAAAAAACATGATTAATAAAAAAAAAAGTGCTATCGAATGATTAATAAAAGACAGCAATAATTTGGACTTCATAAAAATTAAAATTTGTTGCTCTATGAAAGCTCTGTTAAGAAAATGAAAAGAGAAGCCGTAAACTTGGAGAAAATATTTGCAAATCACATATATCCGATAAAGGATTTGTATCCAGAAAATATAAATAACTCTCAACTGAAGAACAACAATAATAAATGAATAAATAAATAAAAATCGGCAAAAAATCTAAAGAAAAACTTCACCTAAGTAGTAGTACAGATTGGGTTCAAAGCAGTCGTTTACAATTAATAATAATTGTAAAAATAACAAAATGTCATGGCAATTACCTTACCTAATGCAGATAATATTAGAAAATTATTTCCATATATCTCTTGTCCAATGCTATGGCTCATTCTTAAAAATTGACTCTATCCATTTTCCTTCAGAAGGCAAAAGAATGGTATTATGGATAGATCATGTGTTCTACAGATACATAATATTGCTTTTGTTAAGGTTTGTAGTGTTTTCTACTCATGTTGGCAGGCTTCTGAGGAATTTGTCTGATCAAGGTTTTCCATAGCCATTTTATTCTCATAGTTTCTATAAATTCTGCTTATAGAATGGCTATTTATGGCCTTTCTAATGTAACAAATATATTCAATTATAAAAATTAAGGTACCAAACAGTAATTATACCCTTCAATAAAAATATTTTATTCTATATCTTTAAGCACATAGATAAAGGAAGAAAAAACAGGTTTACATAGGAAAGACAGTCATTTGACCAAATGAATTCATAATACTCAATGACCAGAGATTAGTTTGGCCCAACATTATTGTATTTCCAAACATGGATATAAATGACATGATATAGATGCCAGTCTTAATTGACTTGAACTAATTGATATTTATCAAACAGTCTGCTCAACAACAGCGTAATGCGCATTCTTCTCAAGTACACACGAAATATTCACTAAGATAGACCGTACTATGGGCCATATAACAAACCTTAACAAATTTAAAATAAAAACTTCACAGTGTACCTTCTGGACCATGACAGAAGTAAACTAGAAATCGGTAACAGAAAAATATCCAGAAAATCCCCCTTGTCATTGTCATAAATCTCACTTTTATATGTGCTATAAATATCCAACACATTGTCCTCATTGTTGCTTTAAATGATCGGTTATGTTTTAGAGCATTTAAAAATGAGAAAATAAATGGCTTCTAGTTTATCTTCTTCTGTTATTCCATTTTCAATGCTCTTTGTGTAAACCTAACTTTTAGACTTTATCTTTTTTTTTTTTTTTTACATGAAGCGCTTCCTTTGAGATTCCTAGTAAGGTAGTTTTGATGAAAATGAATTCACTCAGTTCTTGTTTCAAAAAAACTTTATTCTTCATTTTTAAAGGCATTTTTTACTGAACACAGAATTTTGGGTTGACATTTTTTTTCTTTTTCTTCTTTCAGCATTTTAAATATGTCACTCCACTGTCCTTTGCCTTCTTGCTTGCATAGTATTTAATGAGAATCTGATGTAATTCTTATCTTTCTTTCCTTGAAGTAAGGTGTTCCTCTGGATACCTTAACATTTTTCTTTTTGTCTTTGGTCTTTAGTAGTTTGAATATGATATGCCTATGGGATGTGTGTGTGTCTGTCTGTCTGTCTGTCTGTCTGTGTCTGTGTCTGTGTCTGTGTGTACTGTTGGTGTTGTTTGGCTTTTGAATTTATCCTGCTTTATGTTCTCTAAGCTTCTAAGATCTATGGTTTGATATATGTTACAAATTTTGGAAAGTTCTCAGCCATTATTTCTCCAAATGTCCCTATGCCCCATTCTGGCATTCTTATTCTTTTGTGATTTCAGTTATGCATAAAACACATTGTTGGAGCAGCTCTTGGATGTTCTGGTCTATCCCCTCTACCCTATTTTTTCCCTTTGAAATCCTGTTAGAATAATTTTTATTGACCTACCTTTAAGTTCACTGATTCTTTCCCCAGCTGTGTCAAGTCAACTAAGAATTCCATAGAAAACATCTCGTTTCTGTTATTGTGTTTTAGATTCTTAGCATTTTCGTTTTACTCCGATAGCTTCCATCTCCCTGTGGAAATTGTGTATTTGATTTTTTATGCTGTCTACTTCTTCTATTAGAAACTTTAATATACCAATCATAATTGTCTTTAAATCTCTTTAGGATATTTCTAGTGTCTGTATCATGTATAAGTTTGGATCTAATGATTGCTTTATTTTTAATGAAAAAATATTGGAGGAGCCAGGTCACAAGAATGTTGATTGTCTCTTGTGCTTATAATAGGTAGCAACAGGCTGTTGGTTGTAGTGCTTTCAGTTAACAGTGTGATATTTACTCATTTATGCATGCATTAAATAAACATTTGCTATAAGACTGTTCCGTATCGACTCGACGGCACTGGGTTTTTAGGTATAAGGCTGTTATGAGTCAGAATCGACTCAACAGCAACAGGTTGATTGGAATGGACTTCCTAGCTATCATGACTTTATAACTGATATCTAATGATACAAAAATAAATATGTGGCTCTTGTCCATTATGAGTTCCCAATCTAAGATGTGGAGATAAGTAAACAAACTATCACAAGACAGTAAAATAAAAATTGCTGGAGGAAATGTCATTAAAAACTATCTGTCTCAGGGTTACATTGTTGGAGTAAGACTATTAAGCCGTGTGTTAACATTTAGAGTGAAAAAAAAAGTGTGTAGTTTTCATCAGCAGATCTCCTGGATTCAAATCCACCTTTGCCGTATATTTGCCCATTGTTGTTTATTCCATTGTATCCCCCAAAAGATATATTGAAGTCTTAATCCCCAGTACCTGTGAATGTGACCTTCTTTGGAAATAGGACCTTTGAACATGTTATCAGTTAACATGAAGCCATGCTAGAGTAGGGTGGGTTTTATGTGGTACCCTTTTAAAAAAGAGAAGAAATACAGACACAAAGGGAAGATTGACAGGTAATGGAGGAAGAAAAGATTGGAGTAGCCTGCAAGCCAAGGAATGTCAAGGATCACAGGCCATTACTAGAAGCTAGGAGGGAAGCGTGGCACAGATTCTCACTCAGAGCCCTTAGAAGGAGCTAACACAGCCTACTCTGATTTCAGACTTTTAGCCTTCAGAACTGTGAGACAATACATATCTGTTCTTATGAGCCACCCACTTTGTGGTAATTTGACAAGGCAGCCTTAGGAAGCTAATATACACTTAAATTTGCAAGTTATTTTGCCTCATGTTTCTGAAGTCTTTGAAGATTATGTTTCTTATGGTTCAAATGTGTATAATATTTGAAATATTTGGTGTAGGATCATTAATTACTTTAACAACTAATTATCGAATCCTCCAATATACAGTTATGGTTCATGGTTAAAACTAAGGCTTTTTAATTAGCTTGAAGTGGGGTTAAATCCTGGCTTCACAATTTATAAGCTTTATTAATTAAGGTAATTCTTGTAACCTCTCTAAGCCTTAGTTTACATAGTCCTGGCTCAGTCGTTTGTTCAGGGATCAATAAACTCTAATCGTAGGTATTCTATTAGAAGTGAACCTGACACATAATCCTTATATCATAAACAGTGCTATCACATTTATTAGTCCCAGTGTTAAGATAAAATGTTCAAATGCCTCTTGGCCAAGATGCGATTCTACTTCTAAGAAACTGAGTGATTTGAAAATTCTTATGATTTAGACGTTGATTAAAAAATCTACTACAAATACGAAAAAATGACAATATTGACATTTTAAATATTTTCTGAATATATAACCAAGGTGTTTCAAAGAAACATCATGTAGACTGGGTCAAGAGAGAGCCAAATTTCCTTCTTGCCTTATTTCAGTTGCATTTATTCCAGGTAGACCAAGTGTGAATTTATTATGTTTGGTTTGCATTTATATTTTAAGCTTTATGTCTTCCCAGTATTTTGTAAATTATGGCCCTGAAGCTTAAATCACTCCATTAAGTTCAATAGTAAACTTCCAATCACTGATCATATAAAAAATATATATATATACATATATTTTATATCCTACATCATCTACTTTTCTGTTTCAATTTTTTTGCAGTATACCACTGGCATTTGAAAAAGTGCCTGTCATGTATTTAAGAAGCTCGCTTATGTCACTGATATTACTCCTAGGGTGTTTCTGAATCATCAATGGTCATGTCTAGCTGGGAACCTCCCATATAGCAGGAACCCAGTACTCAGAAGGCTGGTACAAAAATTTGACTTAGGAATTAATGCCAGCATGTGTCACCTGAAAGGGAAGGTGACATGATTATTGAACCTTGTAAATGTTAGACAATATTTTAGGGAATTTATGTAGAATGTCTCTCTCAGGCTTTCTACATTGCCAAACTCTGGACCTGAAACTTCCCACATGCTCCTGAATTCTGGGATGCTTACCCACTGCTGTCATTTCCCTTGGTGGGTCCTTCATCATTTTTCTTCTCTCAAGTTTAACATCACTATATGGAGGAAATTATTCATGACCTGTAGATAAGACTAGGCCTTTGTGTTATATCTACTTTTTATACCCTGATATGTTTCCTTTCTGGCACGGTTGGAATCTGACTTACTAGAAATTTTTTGTTCTCCCTAAAACCTGTACAAGTTCTTCTTCACTTAATTTTTATAATATCTCTATTTATAATTTATATTGCTGTTGTTAGGTGCCATTGAGTTGGTTCTGACTGCAGCAACCCTATGTACAACAGAAAACACCGCTGGGTCCTGCACCATCTTCACAGTCCTTGTTATACTTCAGTCCATTGTTGCAGCCACTGTGTCAGTTCATCTCATTGAGGGTCTTCCTCTTTTTTGCTGGCCCTCTACTTTACTAAGCATGATGTCCTTCTCCAGGGACTGGTCCTTCCTGATAATATGTCCAAAGTACTTGAGTCGAAGTCTTGCCATCCTTGCTTCTAAGGAGCATTCTGGCTGTATTTTGTTCAAGACAGATTTGCTCATTCTTCTGGTGGTCCCTGATATATTCAATACTCTTCAACACCATAATTCAAAGGTATCAATTCTTCAGTCTTCTTTATTCATTATTCATCTTTCGCATGCATATGAGGCAATTAAAAATACCATAGCTTGAGTCAGGCATATCTCAGTTCCCAAAGTGGCATCTTTGTTTTTTAACACTTTAAAGAGGTCTTTTGCAACAGATTTGTTCAATGCAATACATCGTTCGATTTCTTGATTGCTGCTTCCATGGGCATTGATTATGGATCCGAGTAAAATGAAATCCTGACAACTTCAATCTTTTCTCCATTTATCGTGATGTTGTTTGTTGGTCCGTTTGTGAGGATTTTTGTTTTCTTTATGCTGAGCTGTAATCCATACTAGATGCTGTGGTCTTTGATCATCATCAGTAAATGCTTCAAGTCCTCTTCACTTTCAGCAAGCAAATTTGTGTCATCTGCATAATGCAGGTTGTTAATGAGTCTTCTTCCAATCCCGATGCTCCATACTTCTTCATATAGACCAGCTTCTCGGAGTATTTGCTCAGCATACAGAATGAATAAGTATGATGAAAGAATACAATCCTGGTGCACACATGTCCTGATTTTAAAACATGCAGAATTTCCATGGTCTGTTGGAACAACTGCCTCTTGGCCTGTGTACAGTTTCCTAGTGAGCACAACTAAGTGTTCTGGAATTCCCATTCTTGGCAATATTATCCATAATTTGTTATGATCCACACAGTTGAATGTCTTTTGCTTTTGATCTGGTATCTAAACCACAAAACCACTGTCTGGTATTACAGTGTAATGTTAATTCCCTCATTATCTCATGATCGATTTATGATACATAAGAAACTTCACTTTCTTTCCTAGTGAGGGGGAAAAATTATAAATCAGCAATTACCATTTGGAAGTGTTAGTTATAAAAGAAAGGAAATCCTACTAATGGGTGCACAATGAATGAGATTCTAAAGCATCACTGTTGGTTAAGAAAATATTTCATAAAAGCCTTGAATTTAGAATTTTTGTCCTAAAGGATTTATGATGTTTAGGCAATTTAGTTCAGTTGCTAGTGGGGAGAATGAGTTAGTGGTGACGGACAGAGGTAGGAATGAAGAGAAGGTAGGGTTTGTTTTTGGCTTTTACGTTAGTATGGATGAAGACAAAGAAGGGTTGCAGATTACAAAGTTTTGGAAATTAGACTATAGCATCCTAAACATGGACCAGAGTACATGTAAAAACTTGATATGAAATCTAGAATAGCAGCCAAAGCAGACGATGGTCTTAAAAGCCATTCAAAAAATTTAGATTTTTTTTTCAGTGGCTATAGTGGGAAACCATTAGAAGAAGCTTCCTGACCAAAAAAAAAATAAATAAATAAAAATACAAAGAAAAAACACTGACACTGGATTTTGTTAAAATAAGAGATGCACATAACATGGTGGCCTAAGATACTGTGGGAAAGTACCTCTCAAGAAAATTATGTGTGTGTGTGTGTGTGTGTGTGTGTGTGTGTGTGTGTGTAAATTATAATGCACATAAGTTAAGGATTTGGATTTTCAGTTGCAGCAGAGTTTGATGAGTACAAAAGAGAGAAACATCCAAGGACACAGCACTGGTTGCACAACTATCCCTCCAAAGAATTCACATAAAATGTAGACAGCAGACTGAAGGAAAGACAAATAACAAAGGGTAAACATAACAGAATATTTTCAAAGTGTAGGATAGCTCCAGGGTATTTAAAATCTCACTTGGGTTGAGGCTTGCAGAAATAAAAAGAACAACATAAAGTCCCTTTTCCTTCTCTCCTTTTTGTTTCTGTTTAGTTACATTTAGAACAGATTTTTTTAAAAAATCAAAGTGTATCTAGGACTTTTTTATTTTTTTGCACTCAATAGTGTAACGCTGATGAATTATAAAACAGAGTAATTAAACTCTTTTCTTTTGTCTTCTCTCTCAAGGAGAATGGTGTTCATTCCAATATGTTAAACTAAATGATGAGAAGTATGAAGGGGACATACGAACATACAGTCTCCCACCAAGTATAGATAAAATAAACCCATGTTATTGACATAATAATATCGTTGGTTATGATTATTTAAGAATCACCAAGAGTAGGAGAGTATCAGAAGCTAAGAAATAAAATTGGCAATGAATAAGAAAGACCAAAGAAGAATTGATGGCTTTGAATTGTGGTGTTGGTAAAGAATATTGAATATACCATGGACTGCCAAAAGAACGAACAAATCTGTCCTGGAAGAAGTAAGACCAGAATGCTCCTTAGAAGCAACGATGGCAAGATAATGGATACTTTCCTGCCCTGCAAGTAACAGTAGAGTAAGAATGGACTTGAAAGCCTCTGGAGATTCCTAGGAATGTTTGGAACCATTACACTGAAGGAGAAAGAAATACTGATTCACAAGAATCACTTGGTTTTCGTACAAGAAAAACAATCCATCCTCTCATACTGGGGAAAAAAAAAAATCTTAACAACTGTAACTATGAACTTGTTGGGACACGTGGCGCTCAATAATAGGAAGAGGACTTAGGTACTTCATGAGCAAGGCCAGGCATTCAGGACTTCAAAACAGTTCTTGGACTGGCATTGCTGCTCAGTGGATTCTGACTCATAGCGACACTGTAGGACAGAGTAGAACTTCCACACAGGGTTTCTGAGGCTATAATCTTTGCAGAAGCAGACTATTAACATCTGTCTCCCATAGAGTGGCTGGTGGGTTCAAGCCACAGACCTTTCAGTTAGCAGTCGAGTGCTTAACCACTGTGCCACTAGGACTCGTTTAAAATTAGAATAGACCTTTCAAATACCCTTTCTATGCTATAATGTCTCATTAAAACATTAAATAAACAAATATTCATCACTTGCCTACTATACTGTAGGCCATGGGCCAGGCTACTCTCTCAGAAAGAAATGAGACTTGATCTTGGCTCCAGAGAGGCTCACGCATGAATAATTAAGTACAAGGAAATGGCCCATATGTTGTAGCACAGGAATGTATGAGTACTAAGTTGTATAATCAAAGGGAAAAAAAGAAGTTAAGCAAGTTAGATGGTTTTTTCTGTTAGTAGTGAATCTACGAAATGTAAGGACAAGTGACAGTTAAGACAGGCAAAATAGGTATTATGGCAATTCTCTCTACAAAAGATATAATGAGGACAGAAGTAAGGATGCAGCAGTGAGGACAGGAGAAGGAAAATGATGCAAAGGATACTAAGAAAAAAAGAATCTGTAGAACTTGAAGGTTGACTAATATTTTTGATAGAGGAAAATTGAGAACCCTAAGGTGTCCTTCCCCCACGTGTCCGTCGGTTTATCTTACTGTGAGGGCTTGAGTGTTGCTGTGATGCTGGAAGCTATGCCACCGGTATTCAGATACCAGCAGAGTCACCCATGGAGGACAGGTTTCAGCTGAGCTTCCAGACTAAGACAGACTAGGAAGAAGGACCCAGCAGTCTACTTCTGAAAAGAACTATCCAGTGAAAACCTTATGAATAGCAGCAGAACCTTGTCTGATATAGTGATAGAAGATGAGCCCCCCAGGTTGGAAGGCACACAAATACATTTGGGGAAGGGCTGCCTCCTCAAAGTAGAGTCAACCTTAGTGACGTGGATGGAGTAAAGCTTTCGGGACCTTCGTTTGCTGATGTGGCATGACTCAAAATGAGAAGAAACAGCTGCAGCAGTATATCGACAGGCAACTGCCAGAAATTCAGGCTGGGTTCAAAAGAGGACGTGGAACCAGGATATCATTGCTGATATCAGATGGATCCTGGCTGAAAGCAGAGAATACCGAAAGGATGTTTACTTGTATTTTATTGACTATGCAAAGGCATTCGACTGTGTAGATCATAACAAATTATGGATAACATTGCGAAGAATGGGAATTCCAGAACACTTAATTGTGTTCATGAGGAACCTTTACATAGGTCAAGAGGCAGTTGTTCTGACAGAACAGGGGGATACTGAGTGGTTTAAAGTCAGGAAAACTGTGTGCCAGGGTTGTATCCTTTCACCATATCTATTCAGCCTGTATGCTGAGCAAATAATCCGAGAAGCTGGGCTATATGAAGAATGGGGCATCAGGATTGGAGGAAGACTTATTAACAACTTGTGCTATGTAGATGATACAACCTTGATTGCTGAAAATGAAAAGGACTTGAAGGACTTACTAATGAAGATCAAAGACCACAGCCTTCAGTATGGATTGCGTGTCAACATAAAGAAAACAAAAATCCTTACAACAGGATCAATGAGCAACATCATGATAAACAGAGAAAAGACTGAAGTTGTCAAGGATTTCATTTTACTTTGATCCACAATCAACAGCCATGGAAACAGCAGTCAAGAAATCAAACAATGCATTGCATTGGGAAAGTCAGCTGCAAAGCACCTCTTCAAAGTATAGAAAAGTAAAGACGTCACCTTAAAGATTAAGATATGCCTGACCCACGCCATGGTATTTTCAATCACATCATATGCGTGTAAAAGCTGGACAATGAATAAGGAGGATTGAAGAAGAATTGACGCCTTTGAGTTGTGGTGTTGGTGAAGAATATTGAGTAGACCATGGGCTGCCAAAAGAATGAACAAATCTGTCTTAGACGAAGTACAACCAGAATGCTCCTTAGAGGCAAGGATGGCGAGACTGAGTCTTACATACTCTGAACATGTCGTCAGGAGGGATCAGTCCCTGGAGAGGGATATCATGCTTGGCAAAGTACAGGGTCACCAGAAAAGAAGAAGACCCTCAATGAGGTGGATTGACACAGTGGCTGCTACAATGAGCTCAAGTATAACAAAGATTGTGAGGATGGCTCAGGACCGGGCAGTGTTTCATTTTGTTGTGCATAGGGTCGCTATGAGTTGGAACTGACTCAATGGCACCTAGCAACAACAACAACAACAAGATGTCCTTGTTCCTGGTTAAAAAGGCTAAGTGAAATTGTAAGTATTTCTTCTTAGATATGGAAGACAAAAGAAGAGTGTATGTTGGGGAGAATATCATAAATTTAAGTTCAAATGTGCCAAGTATGTAGCTACTTGTAAAACATCTACATATAAACTTGTTACCCATTACCTATGTTATCTGTTAACTATATACCTGTAATTTAGAACATATGTAGATTATAGTTTATATGGGGCTTTGGCAGAATTCACATCCTTTAAAATGCATAACTGACCCTGTACATAAGGTGAAAAAAATGTACCCGGCGTCCCAAACTAAAAAGAAAGATGCATGATTCCAATTTGTGAGAGCTATAAAGCAAGCTTCTTGCTCTGAGGCATTTATTGATTCCTCTTAATGCCGACTATATGCATAAAAATAGAATAGGCCTTGGAGTTGCTCTAAGTGAGGAGTTGAAAAAACCAGGGACATTCAGACCATTGGAAAGAGAAGATACAGAAATTCAGATAATTGTGGGCAAAAGATAAGAGACATATCTGTAAAAGGATTGTAAGTCTTTATTGTTGAAGAATTCGTGGTTACAAAAGCAGAAGGATCTCTAGAACCATGAAGCTGGGAAAGCCATTATGACCCTCCCACACAGCATTACCCACGAACTTTTTTCAGTGTTGTTTGTGCCCTTCCGTATGTCACAGATATGTAATAACCAAAGTTACAATTGCTCCAATCTCATTGTTCTAAGCACAGATTATGCAGGTCAGCTTGCAGCCAAGGGGTACCTCTCAGTCTCCCCAAAGAATTTTTTTCTCTTGCTTTTAGCGAAGGGAATGAGAATGGAAAGTGGAGGGGACCTCAGATTCTCTCTCGTTCTCCTTCTGCCATGAATCTCTAGCCTTCTTATGTAGACAAGAGGTGAGGGATGGGATAAAACCAAAAAAAGAAAAAAAAAAAAAACAAACTCCTTGTTGTGGAGTCGAATCTGACTCATAGTGACCCTATAGGACAGAGTAGAACTGCACCATAGGGTTTCCAAGGAGGGCCTGGAGGATTGGAACTGCCAATCTTTTGGTTAGCAGCCATAGCTCTTAAACACTACACTAATTTGGGGTTATCTCCTGAAGTTTTGCTTAGATAAGTCTATCTTTATAATGTATGTGTCATATTACCCTACTTCATCTGTTTGTGGCCTCAGCCAAAATCCCAAGGCAATGGAAAAGTTCCACTTACCAATCTATTATGCTAAGTACCTCTTTGTTAATGAAGAAAACATATAAAATCTCTTTATTATTCGGATACTGATTATCTATTTTGGGTGCTGATGCTGATGAGAGAGCAACAAAGATAGTGTAAATTTCCAGCGTTTCTGCTCCTAGGAAACATTGCTTTTGGAAAACAAAAAACACACAGCTGTTGGATTCAATAACACTTCATTGATAGTCGACCTGGAAATTATCTGTTAAAAATTTCAAGCTGCTATTCTAAAGGTGAAAATTTATATTCAAATGAAGAAAAAAAAATTTTATACACATTACCAGCATTAGAGGAAAAAAAAAGACTGTCAAACTTTGCATAATAAAGTTAGTATTGCACTGTTGCTCTGCCATTTTATGAATAGAGTATTTAAGATAATTTGCTAGTACACAGCTCTTCATTTTTCTTGCTTTTCATCTACCTGAAATTTGGTCACAAACCTGGAAGGACAGAGGCATCTCTTGAACATGAAGAGATAAACATGCAAAGACCTGGATTTAGAAAACCTAAAGGGAAGAACGTGCTCAGCATTTCTAAAGTTGAAAGCACTGAAAAAAAATTGAAGCCTAGAGTTGCAATATTGAGGGACTGTATGGGCAAAAACTTGAATGACCCAGGAAGCATCAAAAGAAGATGGAAGGAATACAGAGTCAATGTCCAAAAAAAAAAAAAAAAAAAAGAGTTGGTCAACATTTAACCATTTCAGGATGTAGTATATGATTGAAGGAAGAAATCCAAGTTGCACTGAAGGCTTTTGCAAAAAACAAAGCTCCAGGAATTGATGGAATGCCAATCGAAATCTTTCAATGAACAGATGCAATGCTGGAAGAGCTCACTGATCTACGTCAAGAAATTTGCAAGACAGCTACCTAGCCAGTCGACTGGAGGAGTTCCACATTCGTGCCCATTCCAAAGAAGGGTGATCCAACAGAATACAGACATTATCAAGCAATATCATTAATGTCACATGCAAGTAAAATTGCTGAAGATAATTGAAAAATAGTTGCAGCAGTACATTGACAAGGAACTGCCAGAAATTCAAGCTGGATTCAGAAGAGGACATGGAAGGAGGGATATCACTGTTGATGTCAAAGCAGAGAATATCACAAAGATTTTTGCCTGTGTTTTAGTGACTATGCAAAGGTTTGACTTTGTCGATCATAACAAATTATGGATAACATTGTGAAGAATGTGAATTTCAAGACACTTAATTGTGCTCATGCAGAACTTGTACATAGACCAAAAGGCAGTCGTTCGAACAAAACATGGGGATACAGCATGGTTTAAAATCAGAAAATGCGTGTGTCAGGGTTGTATCCTTTCACATTCTTATTCATTCTATATGCCGAGCAAATAATCCAGGAAGCTGACTATATGGAGAAGAATGCAGCATCAGAATTGAAGGAAGACTCGTTAACAACCTGTAATATTCCGACGACACCACCTCGCTTGCTGAAAGTGAAGAAGACTTGAAGCATACTGATAAAGAGCAAAGACTATACCCTTCAGTATGGATTACACGCTGACATAAAGAAAATGAAAATCTTCACAACTGGACCAATAAACAATATCATGAAAAATGAGGGAAATATTGAAGCTGTCAAGAATTTCGTTTTACTTGGGTCCACAGTCAATTCCATGGAAGCAGCAGTCAAGAAATGAAATCTGCTGCAAAAGACCTCTTTAAAGACAGATTTAGGAAGAGAGCTCTAATAATCCGAGGACTGCCTGTGTATAATATGGTGTTCACACAGTATCCAAATCACATAAGGTTCTATTGCACAGGCCATATTGTGGATGTTAACCACACATGATCGTATACGTATTGTATATGAATAAATTCACTATTATCTAGAATAGCTGATTAAGCTGGGCACTTTCCTCCCTTAGTGATTAATACCTATTTTATGTATATTGTGTTTTTTCTGAGCCTTCTTTCCCTCCCAGCATTTAGATTTTGCATTTGGCATAATGTGTAAAAGTAAAGAAGAATGTTAATGGCTTTTGAAACAAGTGGAGTCTGTGCATGAAATGTTAATGAGAGGAAATAATTCATAAAAATGTAAAAAAACATAGAGATGAAAACTTCTAGTGAGATGTTCCTGCTCTACCCATCAAATACATATATAGTCATTAAAAGTTATAAAGTTTATAAAGCAAGATGAAAAATGCTTATGACAAAATCTTTACTAAGAACACAACATTGCCTGTGCATTATAAGTATATAAAATGATTACACATGAATAAAACTTGGAAAGGGATCCACAAATAACCATTGTCATTATGTTACCTTTTTGGATTGCAGGTGAAATTTCCCTCTCATCGTGTGTGTGTATATATATTGTTGCTGTGTTGTTGTGTGCTGTTGATATAGGCTCATAATGACCCTATATGACAGAGTAGAATTGTCCCATAGGGTTTTCCAGGCTGATGCATTCATGTTCATTTAAAGGTAAACCCACTAATGTCAAATCAGTTCTGACTCATAGAGACCCCATAGGGTTCCCAAGGCTATAAATCTCTATGGAAGCAGACTGCCACATCTTTCTCTGTCAGAGCTGCTGGTGGCTTTGAACTGCTGCCCTTTCAGCCAGCAGTCGATTGCTTCAACCACTGCACCACCAGGAATTAAAGGTAAGCGATCTTAAATACAATGAATACGATGGACACAATAGATATGCATTAATGCAGGAAAAATATATGCATATATTATAGATTATTGTACAGGGGTAAAATCAGGTATAGGAATTTTAATCATTTTGTATTACCTCTGATAGTGACTAGCTTTTTGAAATTTGGCAAGACATTTGCAAGCTAGTGAAATTAGTGTTCTGGCCTAGATATTATCTCTCAGTTTTCTAATTTATAACAATATTGTTTTTGGATATAGAGACAAAATATCACAAAGTCAAACAAAAGAGGACTTAATCTTCCTAATAGAAAAACTCTACAGCATGGCACCTAGCAGGCCATTGCTATGGCCCTTTGAATTCTGTGCAAGTTCCTCACAGTTCAGTAGAAGAATACATGCATGAGATGAGCCTGGTGCCGTGAGTGCATTGTTACGTATGGAGTACTGTATTTTATGTAATGCGAGTCATTATTCGAGCTTAGCTCAGTACTGGTCTCAGGTTAGTAGTGCTCATTAATATGACATTAACTTTCAATAAGTAGACTTTTAAAGTAAACTGTTAATTTTACAGAGACATTAAAAGAATCGATCATTTCATATGCTAATGTTTAAGGCTTATTAATGTTTTTGACTAGCCAGCTCAAATGTTGTATGATACATGATTTCATTGTTTTTGTACTTCTTAGGAGTTCGTATTAGACAAAAGTAACATTTGAGGTCGTCTATCACATTTCATTTTGCAAGTGTAAAACATACAATACAGAGACAAAAAAAAAAAAACTCTCAAACCAACTCTTGTTAGATTGTTAGGTGCCTTCGAGTTGGACCCGACTCATTGCAACCTTATATACAACAGAATGAAACACTGCTTAGTCCTGTGACAGTCTCACAATGGCTGTTATGTCTGACCCCGTTATTGCTGCCACTGTGTCAATCATTTCACTGAGGGTCTTTCTCTTTTTCAATGACCCTTACTGTACCAAGCTTCATGTTCTTTTCAAGGGACTGGTCCTTCCTGCTAACATGTCCGAAATATGGAAGACAAAGTGTCGCCATCTTGGCTTCTAAGGAGCATTCTGGTTATACTTCTTCCAAGGCAGATTTGTTCATTCTTCTGACAGTCCATGGTATGTTCAATATTCTTTGTCACTTCCTGTCTTCTGAAATGGTTGAATGTCAGCCAATTCTTTTTGATACAGTGACTCTGTCTTCCATCAGTCTTTTGATGCTTCCTGGATCATTCAACTTTTTGCCCATAGAAAGCTTCAATATTGTAACTCGAGGCTGGAATTTTTTGTTCAATTTTTCAGCTTGAGAAATGCCAAGGGTATTCTTTGCTTTTGGTTTTTCTAACTCCAGGTCTTTGCACATCTCATTATAATACTTTACTTTGTCTTCTGGAGTCACTCTTTGAAATCTTCTGTTTAGCTCTTTTACTTCATCATTTCTTTCTTTCACTTCAGCTACTCTACATTCAAGAGCAAGTTTCAGAGTCTCTTCTGACATCCATTTTGGTCTTTTTTTTTGTCTTTTTAATGACATTTTGCATTCTTCATGTATGATGTTCTTGATGTCATCCCACAACTTGTCTGGTCTTCAATGCATTGAATCTTTTCTTGACATGGTCTCTAAATTCTGGTTGGATATACTTATGTGGGATATACTCAAGGTCATACTTGCACTCTCATGGACTTGTTTTAATTTTCTTCAACTTCAACTTGAACTTGCATATGAGTAATGTTTGTTCTGCAGTCAGCCCCTAGCCGTGTTCTGACTGATAATATTGAGTTTTCCCATTGTCTTTTTCCACAAAAGTAGTGGAAAGAGATTCCTGTGTATTTCATCCGGCGAGGTCCACGTGTATAGTCCTTGTTTATGTTGTTGAAAAAAGGTATTTCCAATGAATAAGCCATTAGTCTTGCAAAATCTGTCACTTGATCTCCCACGTTGTTTCCATCACCAAGGCCATATTTTCCAACTACCGATTCTTCTACTTTGTTTCCAACTTTCACATTCGTATCACCAGTAATTATCAAGGCATCTTGATTGCATGTTTGATCAATTTTTCAGACTGTAGAAGTTGGTAAAGATTTTCCATTTCTTCATCTATGGCATTTGTGTTTTATGCATAAATTTCAACAATAGTTGTGTTAACAGGTCTTCCTTGTAAGTGTATGGATATTATCCTATCATAGACAGCGTTGTACTGCAGAATAGATCTTGAGATGTTCCTTTTGATGACGAATACGATGCCATTCCTCTTCAATTTATCATTATGGACATTTGATTGTCTGATTCAAAATGGCCAATCCCAGTCCATTTTAGCTCACTAATACCTAAACCAGAAAAAAAACAAACCCACTGCCATCAATTCTGACTCATAGCTACCCTATAGGACAGAGTAGAACTGCCTCATAGAGTTTCCAAGGAGCGCCTGGCAGATTTGAACTGCTGACCTGTTGGTTAGCAGCTGTAGCACTTAACCACTAAACCACCAGAATTTCCCACTAATACCTAGGACACTGATTTTTCAGGAGTTCCACTTCATTATTGACAACTTGGCAACTTCCAGTTTTCCTTGATTCATGCTGTGTACATTCCACGTTCCTATTATTCATGGATATTTGCAGCTATTTCTTCTCATTTAAGTCATGCCACATCAGCAAATGAAGGTCCTAAAAGCTTTACTCCATTCACATCATTAAGGTTGACTCTAATTTGAGGAGGCAGCTCTTCCGCAGTAGTATTTTGAGTAACTTCCAACCCGAGCGGCTCATCTTCCAGCACTGTATCAGACAATGTTCCTCTGCTATCCATAAGATTTTAACTGGCTAACTTTTTCAGTAGACAGCCACTATGGGTGACTTTGCCAGTATTTGAAATACCAGTGGCATAGCTTCCAGCAACACAGCAGCATGCAAGCCACCAAAGCACAACAAACTGACAGACAAGTGATGGATGAGTTTGGTAGTTATGTATAATATTTATATTCTTTTAGTTGCTACTCTTGAAATTTTGTCATGCATTATTAACTTTGCATCCTGAGGAAAACAATACCTTTATACTCATCTGAATCTGGACAAGGACTTGAGATTACTGCTATGGATACAATATTTCATAACTTGCTGGATTCAGCTCAAACAGTGCTTAAAAGAAAATGCATAGCTTTAAAAGTATATGCTAGAAAGTAATCCAAAAACCAAACCCGTTGCCATTGAGTCGATTCTGACTCATAGCGACCCTATAGGACAGAGTAGAACCACCCCATTGAGTTTCTAAGGAGTGCTTGGTGGATTTGAACTGCCAACCCTTTGGTTAGCAGCCATAGCACTTAACCACTATGCCACCAGGGTTTCCAGAAAATAATAAATGGTAACAATTAATAGTTAATGTTTCTACCTCAAAAAGAAAAATTTCAAATCACAGTTCTGAAAGTACAAGGAAAAAATTTTAAACAGTACAGTGACCAACCAAATAGAAAAACAGTATACAGTAAACACAAATACATCTAAATGTTGGTTTTCTGAACAAATTAATTCAGCTATAAACCCTGAGAAAAACTGATAATGAAAAAAGAGAGAAAACACAAATTGCTAATATCAAGAGTGAAACATGGGGCATCACTATAGAATCACCAGATACTAAAAAGAAAATAGATGATAAATGTTGACAACGATCTGAAGAAGTTGGGCACTAATGTTGGAAAGATAGGCAACAATGGATATAAACAAATTGAAGAAAGAACAGGTTCAAAAACATGGGTGAATACTATAAATGAAATGTTGAGGGAAAGAAGTCAGGCACAAAAGAGTAAAGTAACATGTGATTCCATTCACCATAATTTCAAGAACAGACAAAAGCAGTATATGAAGTTGGAGTCAGGATCGTATTTTTCCTTGGTGATGGGAGTGAGCGTGAGCAGTGACTGGAAGAGTACAAGAGAGATGCTCATTGTGGTGCTTACAACAGTTTCTTGATCTGGGGATCACTTTGTAAAACTGCGTGTATGTTACAAGCAAACACAAGGTGTCCAATCCAAACAAAAAATATAATAATAAAGTAAGATAAATCCAAAAAGAAAAAACCAAAAACCTGTTGCCATTGAGTGGATTCCGACTCATAGCCACCCTATAGGACATAGTAGAACTGCCCCGTAGACTTTCCAAGGAGCGGCTGGTGGATTTGAACTGCCAACATTTTGGTTAGAAGCCAAGCTCTCAACCACTGCACCACCCGGTAAAAACTACATGATAAAAAAACGGTCTATATATGTGTATATTTATGTGATTATTGAAAGAATATTTTCTCAGAAATCATTAAAACATTTATTCTAATTATGAATGTACTTACGAGGGAAAATAGGGTATCTGAAATCAGAAGTGTGTCAGAAATACCCCGGATATTTTTCCCAATTATAGCGTAGACTTTCTTTTTTTTTCCTACCGACTATGCTGCCATCAGTGGTAGGATTGTTGCCTTCTATGCGGGAGACCCAGGTGGGATTCTCAGGCAATGTGTCTTTTGCATAGCCACCAGCCGACTGTCATTGGAGGCTTGTGGTTGCTATGATACTGAACAGGTTCCAGCAGAGCTTTCAGACTAAGACAGACTAGGAAGTAAGGCCTATTGATCTACTTTTGAAAATCAGCCACTGGAAATCCTGTGGGTGACAATGGAGATACACAGGACTGGGCAGCACTTCTGGGCATAACTCCAAGTCAGCTAACACCAGCAGTGCTGCCATAAATAGTGGATGTGCTGCCACTCTCACCCAGGCTTGGGTACCTTCCTATGGGGCAGTCATACTGGACATTTCAGGTCATTCCTCTAAAATAAAAACGTATTTTCTGAAATTAATGGCCCAAAATGAAAGGAAATGGCATTGATTGACTCCTTTATGTTAACCTTTTCTACCCTAATTAGCCAGTGCCACTGTAACACAAATATCACAAGTGGTTGGTTTTCAAGAACAGAAATTTATTTTCTCACATTTCTGGAGGTTAGAAGTTCAAATTCAAGGCATCAGCTTTGGGAGAAGGCTCTCTCTCTTTCAGTCTCGGTAGCCTCAGTGTTCCTTGGTTCCTTGGAGATCCTTATGCGGTATCTGTTCTTTTTATGGCACGGAAGCCATTAGGTTTAGAACACTCTCTACACTGCTGTGGCCTCACTGACATAACAAAGAAAACCCTATTCCCAAACAGGATTACATCCACAGGTATACCCAAAACAAAAACCAAACCCATTGCCGTCCAGTCAATTCTGACTCACAGTGACCTCATAGGACAGAGTAGAACTGCCCCGTAGGATTTCCAAGGAGCACCTGGTGGATTTGAACTGCTGACCTTTGGTTAGCAGCCTGAGTTCTTAACCATTGTACCCCCAGGGCTCTTCCACAGGTATAGGGGTCAGAATTCCAACATATATTTTGGGGTACACAATTCAATCTATAACACATGCCTTCCCCCATTTTTCTCTGAAATTTCTCTTAAGCCCTTGGGGGATATTAGAACTGTACATTATTTACTGCAAGTGTATTATTTATAAAAATATCTTTTTTTTTTCTTCTTCTCTGCTGGGAGATGTCAAGAATCATTATACATTCCAATAAAATGCTTCAGGCTTCCTGAATACTTTTCTTCTAAAGAGTCCAAAGGGCTTACGGGAACAAGATGTCTCCTTGGAACGTTCTCAGAGAGCTTACATAATCCTACACAAATCCTTGTTCACCCCATCCTGCTTTCTGATGAGAAGGATAAGAGAAAATGTGAAGGCAGCAACAAATTGTGGTATATTTTATAAGAGAACAGATCAAAGAAAATGTTCAGAAGACATCATTATACTTGTCCAATTAGAGGAAGCCGATCTAGGACACATTTTTAACTTCCGTTGAACATTTAAAATATATACTGCTACAGATTTTACTATTGCCTCTAGAAATACATTTTTCAATCAATGTCTTCCCTTAGTAAACCAAATATTTCACTGTCTTTATTTTCTTTAAATTTTAGAACAATTTAGTAAAATCATCCAAAGCACATTTATTATAAAAATCTCAGCAATTCATTTATAGTTAGAAACTGAATTGCCACAGCTGTAATAATATTTGTGACTTTTAATGACCTTTGTGACCTGTCTGCTGTGCACTGAGGGAATAAACGCTAGTGTACTTACCATTTATTCATTTTGAAAAACCAGTTTTGTTTGCTTTATTTGTTCACACCTTGTTTAAAAAAAAATCAAACTCTACTGAAAGGCTATTGTAAAAAAAATAAACGCTAGTGTACTTACCATTTATTCATTTTGAAAAACCAGTTTTGTTTGCTTTATTTGTTCACACCTTGTTTAAAAAAAAATCAAACTCTACTGAAAGGCTATTGTATTTACATAAAATGTAAGCTTTCTTGCAACTCTCTCTTACTACCTCCCAACCTCTTTGGCTTTCCTATATTACCTCTTTTCTAAAATATAGATCTATTTGATTCTTTTAGATGTTGTTTTAAACATTAAGACACTTGATCATCAGCTTTTATTCTATCACCTTTTGATGTCTGACTTGGACTTGTTTTTTGACATTTTTCCCACCTCTTCTCCCTCAGAATTTCTGCACTCTTTGTTGATTCTACTTTGCAAATTTAATGACACTTATACTTATTATCATAATATGTTCTAAAGGTTGCTTCTGAAAGTTGAAAACCAGAATCATCCTCTACATTTCTATGATAATTTAAATAGCATTTACCACAGAACCAAGTAGCAGAAAGACACCTATAACCTGAGAATAATGTTCCTTTAGTCCAGGTCAAAGGACTTCTTTTTTTATCCTTTTCACCATTTATTTAAAATCATGCCGTATTTCAGTTTGCTTCACATCTAGACTCTGACTTTTCTTCCCTAGCTCAGGAATGATGGTTTGGCTGAGTATAGAATTCTAGATTCAATTTTTTTTTTAAGAACTTTGAAGATATTATCTTCTTGTTTAATAATAAGGTTGGAAAACTTTAGTCAATAATTAAATTTTGCAAATTTCCTGTTTGTTTTGTTGCCAGTTTATCTATTTCAGTAATATGTCTTTTTATAATTGACTTGTAAAAGACCTGTATACATTTTATATATAAACTATTTGTTATTTGTGAAAACACCTTAAAATCTGTGCCCTAACTTTTGTTTATGGTGTCTTGTGGTATAGAGAATTTTTTGTTTTAAAGAATCAGATGTTTGAATCTTTGTCTTGATTATATATAGACACATTTTAGCATTTAAATTAAAAATGTGCCTATATAAACTTATATAATACTCTGTATACATTTTTTTTACATTAAGTATATATATTATTATTAATTATTATTAGGTGCTATCGAATCAGTGCCAATTCACAGTGACCCTATGTACAACAGAGCAAAACATTTCCCAATCCTGCACCATCCTCACAATCGTTGCTATGTTTGAGCCCATTGTTGCAGCCCCTGTGTCAATCCATCTCATTGAGGGTCTTCCTCTTTTTCATTGATTCTGCACTTTACCAACTATATACTGTACACACACACGTATATATAAATCAGTTACCATCCAGTTGACTCTAACTCATGGAATACGATTTTCAAGGCTGTGACCTCTCAGAAGCAGATCAGCAGGTCTTCTAAGGCTTCTCTTGGTGGATTCAAACTGTCAATCTTTTGGTTAGTAGTTGAGCATTTAACCACTTAGGCCACCTACTGATTTTATATATGTATATACATACATGGAAACCCTGGTAGCATAATGGTTAAGAGCTCTGGCTGCTAACCAAAAGGTCGGCAGTTCGAATCCACCAGGCACTTCTTGGAAACTGTATGGGGCAGTTCTACACTGTCCTATAGGGTCACTGTGAGTTGGCATCGACTCGACAGCAATGGGTTTAATGGGTTATGTATATATATACACACACACACATACTGATTATATGTATACATGTGTATGTGTGTATATATATACTATATATATATATACATAATACTCTGAACATATTTATGAGTACAAAATTCCTGTGTGTGTGTATACATACATAAATAAATCCTGCTTTTTATGCATATATATTCACATAAACCCAAACATACGTATTTACAGTTTTCCTTTCAAATGGCTGTAGTTTACACGGCATTAGGTGACATTATATTGTAAAGAAGAGTTTTATTTCCATCCTAACAAACTGTTGTATTCTTATTTACTTTGAGGAGCTAGAGTCCATTTTCATAACTTTTTTTTTTTTTTTACAGTCTTAATGCAAAAATTGTCTCAGGCTTTGTCGGTGTGATACACTTCAAGTTGGTGCCTATGCTGTTTATCCATCACTTTTTGATCACTCACTTTATGGCACTACAAGATGTTCTAATTTAATCTCATGCATTCCTACCTGAAAGTTTTAATAAACTTTTATCCAAAGAGGATTGGGATTGCTTTTGCACTTCTGGCCTTACCATGAGGCAATCTTCCCTTGGGAGGCTACTACTCCATCCAGTTAGACCCCAGATTTGAACACATATGGAACAGTTCATACCCCTACCTGCAAGAAGGGTCAAAGCCCTTTGTATTAAGTCTGGTTCAACAAGAAACAGGCACAGCAGTGGAATTAAGTGTGTGTGATGATTAAGTTGTGTGTCAACTTGGCTGGGCCATGATTCTCAGTAGTTTGGGAGTTACGACGTAGTTTTGGAGTCTCATAGTGATGTGATCACCTCTATGATGAGATTTGACATAATATGATTACCTCTATGATGGGATCTGCTGTGAGTAGCCAATCAGTTGAGAGGGAGTTTCCTTAAATGTGTGGCCTGTATCCAATATAAGTGGACATTCTGGCAAGGCTCCTAGGCTTTTGCTCACTCTGGATTCTGCTGCTGGCTCCTGTTCATCTAACCTCTGGTTCTTGGGAATTGAGCTTAGCAGCTTACCTGCTGTCTTGCCTGATGATCTCGAGATTCGCTAGTCTTCACAGCCTGTGAACCAGAGCCCTGCAGTATGACTTGGCAATCTTGAATTCACAGCCCCTGTGGCTATTCGAATCAGGAGAAGCCTCTAGCCTGACCCACAGACTTGGGACATTCCAGCCTCTACAACTGCATGAGGCATTTCCTTAATATAAAATCTCTCTCTATGTATATTTATATGTTTTACTGGTTTTGCTCCTCTAGAAAACCAGCCTAAGACAGTATTCCAGAGACATGTTGGAGGAGCAAGAGAAAATAAAGACAGCCTTCAGACAGTAATGTAGCTCTTACACTCATGGAAGAAGAAATGAAATACGAAAGATTGGACAGAAAAAGTCACAGAGTGCAGGAGAGTTCCATGAAAATTTCAGCCAGGCTTATGGGGAGTCATTGAGCCAAAGTTGCTTTTGGAGGAGTCCCATGTCTTCCTGGAACTAGAGTGACATTGTTCCCTTCAGGCATTGACTGTGATCTATCTGCAGGAAGAATGGTCTTCACGGGAAGATGGTGCTGGATTCAGAAGGGAAACAGCTGAGGTTGCCAATCTAGTATGTCTCTCAGAAGGAGATCTAAGCACTGAATTTTCATGGTCACCACATCCTGCCAGACTCTCAGCATGAGATGCAGTCTACTAGTTAAACCCAGCCTAGATAAACTGGTTTTCATTCAACCTTCAACCATGAATACGATAAGAAATTCTTTTTTATATGCCATTTACTTTGGGGGTGGTCAGTCATGCAGCTCTTTGTGACAATAGCTGAAGAGTGCCAAAACTGGAACCTAGAAGTGGGGTGCTACTGTAACATAAACTGAGATATGTGGAATTGACTTTGGGGAGACACAGACATTGCTAAAGAAACTGTTACAGGAGCCTTAAAAGTTGCTGACTTATGTTATGATGACAATACATGTGGTAAAACACTCATCTAAAAACCAGAAAATTTACCTTAAGAGACTGTAGAGTTAAAGAAAAAAACTTGGAGATAAAATGTTGAAGGCACCCAACAAAAAAGCCCCAGCTCAGATGGTTTCACTGGAAAATTCTACCAAACATTCAGAGAAGAGTTGACACCAATTCTGCTCAAACTTTTTCAGTACATAGAACAGGAAGGAATACTACTTAATTTATTTTATGAAGCCAGCATAACCCTGATACCAACGCCAGCCAAAGACACAACAAAAAGTGAAAATTACAGGCCAATATCCGTCATGAATATAGATGCAAAAATTCTCAACAAAATTGTAGCGAACAGAATACAACAGCGTATCAAAAAAATAATACATCATGATCAGGTGGGATTCATACCATGGTTGCAAGGGTGATTCAACATTAGAAAATCTATCAACTTAATTCACCACATAAATAAATAAAACAAAGGAAAAGAAGCACATGATCATCTCAATCAGTGGGAAAAAGACTTTTGATAAAGTCCAACACCGTTTCCTGTGACTATCCCATCCCTGTTCTACCATTAAATCTTGAGTGTAAGTAAGGTCACATCCCTGATCCAATGTAAAGGGAGTTTCCCTGGAGCGTGGCCATCACCACCTTTTATCCCTTAAGAGATAAAAGGAAAGGGTAGCTAGCAGAGAGCCGGGAGCCTCATATCACCAAGAAAGCAGCGCTAGGAGTGGAGCGCGTCCTTTGGACTTGAGGTTCCTGTGGCTGAGATACTCTCAGACCAAGGGAAGACTGATGCATCACGAGGACCTTCCTCCAGAGCCAACAGAGAAAGCCTTCCCTGGAGCTGAGGCCCTGAATTTGGACTTGTAGCCTACTAGACTGTGAGAGAATAAACTTCTCTTTGTTAAAGCCATCCACTTATGGTATTTCTGTTATAGCAGCACTAGATGACTAAGACACACACTATAAACCCAAGCGCAGCACGGAAAAATCACAGCCATAATCATAGCTTGAAGTTGAGGCAGAGCCCTTGAACCAAGTGCCTCTACAATAACTGATATGAATTTGACCTGAACACACTGAAACATGACCGTAAATAATCATTATTATACCACTGAGTTGTACATGGCATTATTGGATCCCAGCTAACCAATACAGTGTGCCTAGCACAATAGGTTGAACAGGAGAGTAAATCAATAGCAATTTATTCTGAGGAATTAAATAAAATAGTTTCAGCTTTATCATTTGAGATTGTGTATGGAGCTCTGTTGACACAGTCGTTTAAGCATTTGGCTGCTAACAAAAAGGTTGGCAGTTTGAATCCACCCTATGGGGCAATTCTACTCTGTCCTACAGGGTTGCTATGAGTGAGAATTGACTTGATGACAATGAGTTTAATATATATAAACAAATATATATATATATATATATATATATGAGTTATACATATAGAAACTCTGGTGGCACAGTGGTTAAGAGTTACGGCTGCTAACCAAAAGGTCAGTGGTCCGAATCCATCAGGTGCTTCTTGGAAATTATATGGGACAGTTCTACTCTGTTCTATAGGGTCACTGTGAGTTGGAATCAACTCAACAGCAACGGGTATATATATATCAGATTCTTAACATCATTAATATTCATAACTGTAGGTACATCTGAGTCCTGGGTGTGCTAAAACAGCAGACCCATAATGATATTGTACAGTTGTATAGCATTTCACAGCTTATAAAGTACTTTCATGCAACTCTCTCACTGGATTCTGGTAGAGGAGGGCATGTGTTGTGATTTTGTTTTTTCAGATGAAGAAATTGGGCTTAATGATGTTAAATGATAGAGTCAAGTTTACAAAAATAGACATAAGGATGTTTAGGAAAAGTCAGAAGTTGATTTTACTTTAGAAAAGAATCAACATGGAGATTAGAAAAATTTACAAGTAGAACATCCCATCAGTTGATTGTAGAAGATCTTGAACAAAATAATAAAGGATTTATATACCTGATATATAATAGGCAAGGGGAGTGAGGCTTTTGGAGGGCTACAAATAATTTCTAGGTCTTACTAGTTTGAATCACTGTAAGATGTATTGTTTTTTCTTTTATATTTTGTCTTGTCATTATGATAAAACAACTTTTTGTTATTTCAAGACATTTTGCTAGTTACTCATTATTATGAACTGTAAAATCAACTGGAACACAAACCGAACAGAAAGAGAAAGCAGAATAACCCAAAGCCAGAAGACAGCTATTAACAGAGAAAACTTTAAATAGGTTTTTAATGAAATGATTGATCACTATGTATTTTACAAATGTGTTCTCTTTCCATTAATTTCATCACTTTTATTTTCTGCCCTGCAGACTGCTAGCTCCGGCACAGAGGATTGCTCTGAACTTGGAATGCGTTTCTCATGTCATAGTTTTAGGTTGTCAAAAGGCAGCATAGAATGAGGAAGTTCAAGGAGGAGACACAAACAGATGTCTTAGGAGGGGTGGGGGATGTAGACGGAAAGACAGGTTAGGTCATTTTTCACATATGATGTCAACTGTAAAGACCAAAACTAACATCAGACAGCGTCAAGGAACAAGTTCAGAAGAAAACGGTTTCCTAGACGCAGCAGGTTCAGAGCCTTTTGTAACCCCCTCCCTGAATTAAGAAATTGCTCATGGTGAGATAATTAAATGATGGAGAGATAATTTGGTGTCTGTGTCAAATCTCCTACTTCTCTGAGTTAATATGTTGTGGTTATTCTTTGTTTTCTTGTCTTTGTCATCTTTTGTCTGTATAATTACAGATTCATGTTATTCAAATCTAAATATCACAATTTAAGGAGCCTGTCAATGTGAGTCTTTAGAATGTTGACTTAGTATACTATAAACCACTGTGGTATTTAGTCAGAATTGGCTTCATTGGAATCACTAATATTTAGTGAGTAAACTGTTCGATTTTAATATCTGAGAAGTAATGAATAAAGTACTAGTGATAAAAAGTAAAATTTCCTTCATTTTCAGCTCTCCAACTGCCCTTTTCAACAAACAAACCAAATGAAAAAGCAAAACAAAACAAGCCAACAAACAAAAAATCCTGTTTGGAAGAATATTAATTTTTTTTTCAAAGTTAAATTCATTTGTAAACATAGTATTGAAGAGGTAGAGAAAAAACTGGATTACTTTAGAAATAACCTTAACAGGACCCAGTGATTGAGTATCTCAACACATACTAGTGCCCCTGGATTCAGACTCACTTTGTGAAGCTTCTTCTCTTTCGATTAAACTTTTTTATTTTGAGATTGTTGTAGATTTACATACAGTTATCATGAATAATACATAGAGATATCTTTTACTATTTCTCAGTTTCCCCCTAATGGTAACATCTTGCAAGACTATAGACTATAGTGACTATCACAACTGAGATACTGATATCAAATGGTTTAATCACCACCAAAACCCCTCATGCTGCTTTCTTATAGCCAAACCCACCTGTAACCCTGTACCTGACCCCCTGGCAACCACTAATCTATTGTCCATTTCTATAACTTTGTCTTTTCAAACATTTAAAGTATAAATGAAATAATACAACATGTAGCCTTCGGGGACTGGCCTTTTTTACTCACCATAATTCCCTGGCTGTTCATCCCAGTTGTGCTTATTACTAACTCATTCCTTTTTATTGCCAAATTGTATTCCGTGGTACAGATATATCACAGTGTCCTTAACCATTCACCCGTTAAAGGATATCTAAATTCTTTCTACTTTTTCATTATTTTTACAAGCTCCCTATGCGATTAAAATATCTAGCCAGGGTTGAAACATGCTGAATAAATGTATGGTAAAAAAAAAATTATAAATTAGAAAATTAAAAAAAAAAAAAAACTAAATAAATCCAAGACCTAAATCTTTATCATGGCCAAAAAAAGATACATTTTCTTAAGGAAAATAGAGAGGAAAAGTAAATATATAGCCTTAAGTATGAGAGAGAGGAAATATTGCTACAAAAAAGGAAAATGAAATAAATCTAAGGAGAAATTATCCTCAACCTTAAATAGATAAATTCAAATGTCTGGATGAAACAAAAACTATTTGAGGACATATAAATAATTAAATATATATTAATTTGTAGCAGTAAATTTGAATGATCAACTGTTAGTTTTTTTTTTATCTTTACTTGAAGATACTATTCACAATTTGACTAAATATTTCAATAATATCTAACTGCTAATATGTTTAAACTTTTCCAGAGCTCAAGGAAAGATGAGAAACTTTACAGCACATATTAAGATACTCACATAGTACTATTAGTCACATAAACCATACCCAAGTGGTTAAGAGTTTGGCTGCTTGCCAAAAGGTCGATCAGCAATTGGAACCCACCAGTGATCCTTGGAAATCCTATAGGGCAATTCTACTCGTTACATAGGGTCCCTATGAGTTGGAATCAACTCTGTGTTTGCTTCTCTTTGGTTACTATTACTGAAACTTTACCGATGACACCAAAATGAAAGCCATGGACTGATTTCATAGTAGAGATACCATAAAATTACATAAACTATTAACTAAAAATATATTTTTTAAAAACCTGGTATCATTGGTAATTAGTATTTCTACAGAAGTGAGGAACAGTTTAACAAAGAATTTGTGAACTATTGACCCTCAGGCTTAATCTATTAAATACCAGGTTGGTTCAACCTTAAGTGTTTCTCTTTCTATGTGTGTGTATATGTGTGTATGCATAAAGTATGTTTGTCTGTCTGTCTGAAATACTGGTAACTTTGGTATATCAGTTAGCTTTTGTTGTACAAGAAACAACCCCAAGATTCATGGCTTAAAACACAACTATTTACCATTTCTCACAAATGCCTGGGAAAGTCTGTTAATCGAAGTCTTGGCTAATCTTGGCTGTGTTGACTTCCTTGTCTGGGGTCTGCAGACTTGTTGACAAGGGATGGCTGGCTGACCTTGGCTGGATGAAACAGATCTCTTCATGTGGTCTCTCTGCTTCCTTGGTTGTGATGTATTATCCCTCTTTATATGCTACAGCTTTCAATTGGCTAATATTTTTATATGTTTTTGAAGTCTATATTCTTGAGTCATACAGGTCTAAAGTTTTATTTACTTATTTATTTTTTATTATATCCTTTTAGTACCAAGGTATTGCTGGCCTCATAAAATGAACTGGATGGTGTTCCATTCACTTCTATTTTGTGGAAAGAATTGACATTAAAAAAAAAAAAAAGGTTTGGTAAAATTCACCCTTAAAGGCAACTGGGCCACTTGTTTCCTTTGTCGGAAGGCTTTTTAATTATGAATGCAATGTATTTGGTAGATCTGGGATAAGTTAGGTAATTTCTTTCTTCTGGAGTGAAGTTTGTAGTTTTTGGCTTTCAGGAAGTTGGCCCATTTCATCTAAGGTGTGGAATTTAAAGGTATACAATTGTTAGTTTTTTTTCCGTATAATTATTTTAATGTCTCTAGTATGTCCCTGCTATCATTTCTGATATTGGTATTGGTAATTTTTTCTTTGTTCTGCTTTCTTGGTCATTCTGGCTTCTTACTTTACAGAACTTTTCAAAGAAACAGCTTTTGGCTTTGTTGGATTTTTGTGTTTTACTTTTTTCCATTTTATTTATTTCTGCTTTAGATTTTTATTATTTCCTTCATGCTGCCTGATTTGGGTTTAACTTGTTCATTTTTTCTTGTTTAATTTTTTATGGTAAAAGAAAATACTTTGAATTATGTAAAATTAAAAAAAAATGTTAAGGTTTGTTTTGTTGTCCAGAATATGGTCTATTTCTATAAATATTTCATGTGAACTTGAAAACAATTTGCATTTTACTGTTAATTGGTGGAGTGTTCTATAATCCCATATAGGTCAGGTTGGTTGATAGTACTCTTCAGATCTATATCCTTGCTGGTTTTTTGCCTACATGTTCTTTCAATTACTGAAAGAAGAATATAAAAATTCCCATGGGTAATTGTAGATTTATCTATTTTTCCTCTCTGTTCAGTTAGCTTTTGCTTTAAATTATTAGAACTTTTCTTTTTTTGGTTAGGTTTAACTGGGCAATGTTTCATTCTGTTGTGCATAGGGTTGCTATGAGTTAGAACTGACTCGACAGCACCTAACAACAACACAACAAAGTATACACAGTTGAGGATTTTGTGTGTTACTGGTGAATTGAACTTCTTTATATCATTATGTAATGTTCTACTTGATCCATGATAATTGTCCTTGTTCTGAAGTCTACATTGTCTGATATTAATATAATCTTCATATTTTCTATGGATTAGTGTCTGCATAATGTATCTTTTTTCATCCTTTCACTCTTCCCCTAACTATATCATTATATTTCAAGTGTGTTTGCTGTTCACAGCATGTAATTGGGCCTTGTTTATTTTTGTTTGTTTGTTTTGTGTTCTTGTATTTTGTCTGACAATCTTCGACTTTATATGTGTGTGCTTATGCCGCTTAGAGTTAATGTAATTATTAATGTAGTTAAATTTAGGTCTATCATTTATTATTTACTTTCTATTATTGCCTCAGGTTTTGTTACCATTCACAGTCTACTTAGATTTATATTTTTACAATTCAAGTAAAATATGAGAGACTTACAACCATATAGGTCCCGTTAACTTCCCACTTTTATGGTATAGTTACCATATATATTATATTTTCCCACGTTGAAATGAAAAGAACACCTATCAGAATTGTGGAATGTTGACAAAACAGTGTCGAGTGGGAAATTTAGAGAACTGAAAATGCTTATATTAGAGGGAAAGACAAGTCTTAAGTCAATTACCTAATCTTCCATGCTTAGAAGCTTGAAAAAATAAATTAATTAAATCTAAAGCAAGAAGGAGAAAGGAAAAAAAAAAAAAAACTGATACAAGCAAAAAATCATTGAAATAGAAAACAGAAAAAATAATAGAGAAACTAATCTGGATGGTTTACATTGCTATTCTTTACTTTTGTGCCGTCAAATTTGCATTTAATTTTGCCCAGTGAAGTTTTAATTTCTAATATTATATCTAGTGTTTAATTTTAATTTTTTTAATATCTTGTTTCTCTCCAATCATGACCATGTTTTCCTCTACCTTCTCAAACATGAAGAAAATTTCAACATGCTTGTTTGCTAATTTCATTGTCTCTCTTGCACCAATCTACACATTTAAACAAATGCCATGCTGCCTTGATTACCATTTATAGTATGCCTTCAAAAAATGTAATGAAAATTCTCCTAATTTGTTCTATTTAAAATATATATACTTTGGCTATTCTGTACATTGCATTGAGCAAATCTGCTGCAAAAGATCCCTTTAAAGTGTTAAAAAGCAAAGATGTCACTTTGAGGACTAAGGTGCACCTGACCCAAGCCGTGGCGTTTTCAATTGCTTCATGTGCATGTGAAAGATGGACAATGAATAAGACCGAAGAACAATGAATAAGACTGAAGACGAGCTGATACCTTTGAATTATGATGCTGACAAAGAAGACTGAATATACCTTGGACTGCCGGAAGAACAAATAAATCTGTCTTGGAAGAAGTACAGCCAGGTGCTTCTTAAGAAGCAAAGATGGCAAAGCTTTGTATCACTTACTTTGAGCATGTTATCAGGAGTGACCAGTCCCTGGAGAAGGACATCATACTTGGTAAAGTAGAGGGTCAGTGAAAAAGAGGAAGACCCTCAAGGAGACAGATTGACACAGTGGCTGCAACAATGGGCTCAAGCATAACAACAATTGTGAGGATGGCATAGGACTGGGCAATGTTTTGTCCTATTGTACATAGGGTTGCTATGAGTCAGAACTGACTCAATGGCATCTTACAACAACAGGTCACTTGTGTTTCTGTGTACATTTTAAATCAACTTGTGAATTTTTACCGAAAACCTGTTGATATTTTGATTGAGATCGCATTTAATTTATACATCCATTTGGGAGAATTGGCATTTTAACAATATTGAGTCTTCTGTGAATACAGTATATTGCTTAAATTATTTTGGTCTTTTAAAATTTATCTTAGCAATATTTTGCAACTTTTCATGTACAGGTCTTGCATGTATTTCATAAAATTTAACCCTGTTTGAGGTTTTGTTCATGCCATAGCCTAAGACTCTTTTTAATTTTATTTTTACATTTTGTAACTAATATATATAAATTCAGTTACTTTTGATACAGTGATGACTCTGCTAAAAGTCACCTGTTAATTTTTTGTTTGTAGATTCCTGAGAATTTTGTATGTACACAGTCCTGACTTTAGTAAATAAGTTTTCCTTTCTCTTTTCCAATATTTATGTGTTTCATGTGTTTCCCTTGACTTATTGTACTGAATTGGTTTTCCAGTACAATTCTGAACAGAACTAAGAGCTGACCTTCTTGTCTTACTTCTGCATTTAGAGAAACAGAACTAAGTCTTCCACCACTAAGTGCGATGTTAGCTGTACAGACAGCAGTGAGTTTTTTTTTTTTTTTTGTATTAATCAGATTGACAAGTTTTCTTCATTCTTAATTTTCCAAGAGTATTTACCATAAATGGGCATACAGTTTTATCATGTGCTTTATTCTGAATCCATTGGGGTGATCATATAACTTTCCTCATATACACACGCATAGCTATACATTTTCCTCTGAATTCTGCTTTAGCTGCCTTCTACAAATTCTGTTGTGTTACATTTTCACCACCATTGAGTTTGAGATACTGTTTCAGTTTATCTTCTGATGTTTCTTTGAGCTTTGGATTATATAGTGGTATATCATTTAATTTACATATACTTGTTGTTGCTGTTGTTGTTAGGTGCCGTCAAGTCAGTTCCAACTCATAGCGACCCTGTGCACAACAGAATGAAACACTGCCCGGTCCTGCGCCATCCTTACAATCATTGTTATGCTTGAGCACATTGTTGCAGCCCCTGTGTCAATCCACCTTGTTGATGGTCTTCCTCTTTTCTGTTGACCTTGTGCTTTGCCAAGCATGATGTCCTTCTCCAGGGACTGATCCCTCCTGACATGTCCAAAGTATGTACATATACTTGAGGAGTTATTAAATTCTTTAAAACTTTTAATCAAATGTTTTTGTGATAAGAGAACACAATCTGTATTATTTTAATCATTTTCAGTTCTTTGGGACTTATTTTATGGTCCCTCTTTTTTCTAGGGGAATGTTCCATATGTATTGAAAAGAATGCATATTCTGTTGTGGTTAGGTGTGTATTGTAAGGCCTGAAATTAAAGGGCTGCCTTGACATCTTTGAGTCTCAAGACCCCAAAGGTCTAACTATGAGTTCCCCTGCTTTTGCTAGGTATGTCCCCTATCCAGCTGAAAATGTTCACCAGCCTGTTTGTTTCCCTATCAGCCAAACCATCTCCACTCACCTGAACATCTGCCAAATTCCCTGCAAGCCCACAAAATCATTCAAACAAGCCAAAGACATCCTCCCGTGGGCACCAGGGGGTATGCTACCCTCTTGTTGCTATGAGGACTGGCTCTCACAGCTTCTGCTTTTTCTCTCTGCTCCCAGTGGCCCTGTTCAGCCTGTGGTGTACTACTCTCCCAAGCTGTTAGTGTAAGTGACTAATAAACTGCTCTCGATCTTAGCTGTCCAGTGTTGAGTATGACAAGTTCAGCCATCTCATACTATTTAGGGCAGGGGATTCCTTCTTCATTGAAGTGAATAGGATGTAGTCAGAACAAGGTCTAGTATTCTCTATAAATGCCAATTAGCTTAAGTTGGTGGATAGTACTATTTTAATATTCTAAATATGTACTGTTTTTTTGCACTTGTTGTAGCAAATACTGGATAGAAAAGTGTTAACATCTCCAATTATAATTGTGGATTTGTCTTTTTCTGCATTTAGTTCTGTTTTTTTTTCTTTCTTTCTTGCATCTAGAAATACAGTAAATCAGTGAATACACATTTAGTATTTTTGTTTCTTCTTAGTAAATTGATCCTTTTATAATTATAAAATATATTTCTGTATTGCTGGTAATAAACCTTTATCCTTAAGATTACTTTTTTTCTGATATTAATGTAGCCACCTCAGCTATCTTTCGATTAGTGTTGGTACAGTATATATTTCCAATCATTTCTCTCAACCATTTTGTGAAGTTTTGCCTTGCTTTTTAACTAGCCTGAAAAAATTTTTTGCCACTTGTTTCTGGTGTTTAGCCAATTAACATTTTTAAAGCAGATTTTTTTAGATATATAGTCCATTAACATTTAATGTTTAATGTAGTTATAGGGTCACTATGAGTCGGAATCGACTCTATGGCAACAGGTTTTTATGGGTTATTGATGTGTTTTTGTTTAAATCTACCACCTTATAAACGTTTTCTGTTTTTCTCTTTTTCCTCATCTTCTTTTGATTAAATGACTATTATTTATAATTTCATTTTATATTTTTCTGTGGGATATATTCATACAGATATAGATACATGGTTTTTGTTCATTTACTTTGAGAATCTCTAGGAATTAAAGCTCACAATATATTATTATTTTTTACTTTAAACAAGTATTTGTCTTTAAAAAATTTACTCAGACATTTACCTTTATTAGTGGTTTTCATTCCTTCCATTAGATGCCAGTTTCTGTCTGGTATAATTTCTCTTCAACCTGAAGAACTTTATTTAACTCTTTTGTTTCATCCTGCAGGACTCCCAGTGATGAATACTGTCAGATTTTTATTTTATGATATATTTATACTTCAATTTATTTTTGAAGGATATTATTACCAGTTATAGAATTCTGTATCAGCAGTTATTTTTGTTTTTCTTTCAGCACTCTAAATACATCATTCTACTGTTTTCTATTTGCATGTTTCTAATGGTCAGCAGTTAGTCATTGTTTCCTCACATATAATGGCCTTTTTTCTTTGGCTGGTTCTACTATTTTGTTTTATTTATTTTTTTAATTTTTTATTTCGCTTTAAGTGGAAGTTTACAAATCAACTCAGTCTCTCACACAAAAACTTATACACACCTTTCTACATACTCCCAGTTGCTCTTACCCCAATGAGACAGTCTGCTCCCTCCCTCCACTCTCTCTTTTCATGTCCATTTCACCAGCTTCTAACTCTCTCTACCCTCTCACCTCCCCTCTAGACAGAGATACAAACATAGTCTCAAGTGTCCACCTGATCCAAGAAGCTCACTCCTCACCAGCATCCCTCTCCATCCCATTGTCCAGTCCAATCCCTGTCTGAAGAGTTGGCTTTGGGAATGGTTCCTGTCCTGAGCCAACAGAAAGTCTGGGGGCCATGACCACCAGGGTCCTTCTAATCTCAGTCAGACCATTAAGTCTGGCTTTTTTGTGAGAATTTGGGGTCTGCATCCCACTGCTCTCCTGCTCCCTCAGGGGTTCTCTGTTGTGTTCCCTGTCAGGGCAGTGACTGGTTGTAGCCAGGCACCATCTAGTTCTTCTGGTTTCAGGCTGATATAGTCTCTGGTTTAAGTGTTGTTTTATTTTTAAAATTAAAAAATTTATCTATGATGTACCTGCATGTCACTTTTTTGGGTGTTTATACTGCTTGGATGTGTGCTCAGATTTTTGAATCCGTGGGCTGATATTTTCACCCAAGGTTGGGGATTTTTTTTTTTTTTTTTTAAATCTATTATTCTTCAAAAGTTTTTCTCCTCTAAATTCTTTGGTTCTGAAACTCCAATTGCACTTATGTTAGAGTATTTGATATTGTCCCACAGGTCCCTAAGGTTCTGTTCTCTTAAAAAAAACTCTTTTTTCTTCCTTTGTGCGGCTCCATTTGTATAGTTTGTATTGATCTCCTGTCTTGCTAGTTGAAATTAAAATATCTCCCAGTAATTCTACGACATTTGGTAACTTTATTCACTGCACAGAGCCACAAGTGATGTTCTCTTCTCAGCCTCACTGAGTCTCACCTTCTCTATGAATAGCTTAGCATTCAGCCAAATTATGAAAGGAAACACATTCACCTTTCTCTCCAGAGCTTCCTTCTCCTGAGCACCTGGTCCCACAAATTCTAGGCACCTCAGAATCTGTGAACTCATTTGTCCTTTTCCCCAGAGACTCTTGTTCTCAGCCTTGCATATTTTCCCAACTTTATGATTGTTTACAGTAGCGCAGTAATTCTAATCCCCATTATTCTGTCATGGCTGGAACTGGAGATCTGCCTATAAATATCTGACACAACCTAACAACCCTCCTCCAGTTCAGTTGTTGTCTAGACACCGTGCTTTCTTGATCTTTATCTTACCCAAGTTCCTGTGTCATAGCAAAAAACAATCAAGCCTTGAGATTAAAATTCAGAGGATAATTCAATATAAAGATTCATCCAGATGAGGGAAACCACCAGCACACAAAATTGAAAACATGACGATTTTCAGTGAAAGGGTTTCAGAACAAAGGTTATATAGGGATAAGGCAGTTAGATTTTACAATAAAATCATAACTGGTTAGTTTTTAAATGAGATCATAGATGGGGAAAGGACTTGTATTGGGTACATTACACAAATGGATTGGTTACAGGGGCGGCTCATAGGAACTCTGACAGGATCAGAAGGTACGAATCAGTCACAGAATGCTTACTATACACGTTTCTAGAGTAGGTTGCAAAAGTGTTTGAAGTAAAACACTCTTTGGGCTGTCAGCTTTGATGCAAAACATTTCTTGGAGTTGATTGACACCAGGTCTCACCAGCACAACTCCCCCAATCCCCTTAAAAGCCTTGCTTATTTAGGTGAAAACTTCTGGTTGCCTGGGAGAGTCAGATAAGGCTGGACCCAGGTCATAATATATTTACATCAAAACCCCTTCCTTGGAATGTATTTCTTTCACATGTTGGCTTATCCACAGAGAAAATACCTCTATAGCTGCCCATGACTGTTGGTTTAGAAAAAGAGCCTGAAGAGTAGACATTGCTAGCTTAATTGTTAACTCTGCTGAATGTTTTAGAAATGTGGGTTTACTTCAGACATATCAATTTGGTCAAAGTTTTAGGAAAATTTCTGACTTACAGCTGCTACATTTCAGACTTCTTTATGGTTAGTTTTCATCCTGGAAATGTAATCATTGTTTTCAAATTCCTTGGACTTCTCTTCTTAGAACTCATTCAGTTTTTGAGTCTTAAGTTTGTATCTATTGACCAAACCCTGAACTTCAGACTCAACTAGCTACTTGCCTTACCAATACCCCAAGGTGAATGCTTATTAGATAACTCAAACACATCTCTGTCACTGAAATCTTGATCTTCTTCTCCTCCTGGCATTCTCATTTACAAAGCTTCCCATCTCAGTTATTAGTATATTAAAGACGACTAGCTTTCACTGATATCTTCTCTCTTTTCTTACCATAAAACTAATGTTTTCCCAGCCTCTTTTTTCTCTACATGGATACATATGTTTGTATGTGACCAATAAATAAGGGTAAAAAGTACTGTACAGTAAGTTCAGGCCTAGAGGTAAAATGTCTTGCATGATTTTTTGTGCTTTTTTATCTTTCCTTCTTGACTACTTGAATGGAATTGATTTAGTAGAGGTCTCTTGATAGGCCCTAAGAAAAGTTGTAGTCACATAAAATGACTCAGGCTTTTCACAGCTTGGTGAAGAGCCAGTCAGGTGAGGTGCCTGACTGCATCCTCTGTGTTTGACATTATGTGAGCAAGAAATATATTTTTCTTATTTTAGGCAGCTCATATTTCATGACTTATTTGTTACCACAACATTTTATAACCAACCTTGATTAACAGAATTGTAAATTCATCTTTCCTGTTGCTCAAAAGTATTGGAGCCATCCCTGATTCCTCTCATTGTCACATCCCCAATTTTAGAAGCAATTTTTTTGGTTCTAACTTCCTATTATGGTGTCATTGTTGTTAGGTGTTGTCAACGCATAGTGATCCTATGTACAACAGAAAGAAACACTGAATGGTCCTGTACCATCCTCACAATTGTTACTATGTTCAAACCCATTGCTGCAGCCACTGTGTCAATCCATCTTGTTGAGGGTCTTCTTTTTTTTCATTGACCCTCCAAGTATGAAGTCTTTCTCTAAGAACCGATCCCTTCTGATAGTGTGTCCAAAGTGAGTAAAACAAAGTCTCTCCATCCTCACGTCTAAGGACCATTCTGGCTGTAGTTCTTCCAAGACAGATTTGTTCATTCTTCTGCCAGTCCTTGGTATATTCAATATTTGTTGCCAACATCATAATTCATATAATAGCCTTTAACTTTTCTCACTATCTCTACTTTGACGACTTTGATAAAGGCACAATTTTCTGTAATTAGATTATTGCAATAGCTTCCCAAATGGTCTCTTTGGTTCTTCCTTGCCCCTGTGGCATATTCCCACCTAGAAGGGCTCATTTAAAATACAACTATTGCTCAGTTGAATACCCTTCAGGGGCTTCTTATCTTACTCAGAATAAAAAGCCAAATTCAGAAAGATCTACAGTCCCATATGATGTAGCTCCCCAGGATTCTCTGAGCGCATCTTCTACTTCTCTCTGGTCAAGTCATCCTGTTTTTTTGTTACTTCTTAAACAGGTTGTCATTACCCTTCCAAGAGCCTTTCTACATGTTTTTGCCTTTCTCTGAAATACCATTCCCACTGCGTAGCTGAATGCCTAGTTCCCTCAACAACTTCAAGGTATTGACTGGTCACTTGTTATCTTCTCAATGACACCTTCCTTACCACCCCGTTCACAATTTTAGCCCCCAAAACTACTCCAGACACTCTCTCCTTCTCCAGTTTTGTTTTTGTCTATAGCACTTATTCTTCTGTATGTTGTTGTTAGGTGCCTTTGAGCCAGTTCTGACTCATAGAGACCCTATATACAATGGAATGAAACACTGCCTGGTCCTGCACCATCCTCACAATGGTTGCTTTGTTTGAGCCCACTGTTACAGCCGCTATGTCAACCCATCTCATTGAAGGTCTTACTCTTTCTTACTGACCCTCTCTACTTTACCAAGCTTGATGTCCTTCTATAGGGACTGGTCCTTCCTGATAACATGTCCAAAGAATGTAAGACGAAGTCTAGCCATCATTGCTTCTAAGGAGCATTCTGGTTGTACTTCTAAGACAGATTTGTTCGTTCTTTTGGCAGTCCATGGTATATTCAATATTCTTCACCAACACCACAATTCAAAGGCATCAATTCTTCTTCGGTCTTCCTTCTTCATTGTCCAGCTTTCTCATGCATATGATGCGATTGAAAATACCATGGCTTGGGTCAGGCACAGCTTAGTCTTCAGGGTGACATCTTTGCTCTTCAGCACTTTAAAGAGCTCTTTTGCAGAAGATTTGCCCAATGCAAGATATCATTTAATTTCTTGACTGCTGCTTCCATGGGCATTGATTGTAGATCCAAGTAAAATGAAATCCTTGACAACTTCAATCTTTTCTCCATTTATCATGAGGTTGCTTATTGGTCCAATTGTGAGGATTTTTGTTTGCTTTATGCTGAGGTGTAATCTGTATTGAAAGCTGTAGTCTTTGGTCTTCATCAGTAAGTGCTTCAAGTCTTCTTTGTTTTCAGCATGCAAAGTTGTGTCGTCTGCATATCTCAGCCTGTTAATGAATCTTCCTCCAATCCTGATGCTATATTCTTCTTCATATGGTTCAACTTCCTGGATTATTTGCTCAGTATACAGATTGAATAAGTACGATGAAAGGATACAACCCTGATGCACACTTTTCCTTACTTTAAACCACACAGTACACCTTTGTTCTCTTTGAACAACTGCCTCTTGGTCTATGTGCAGATTCCTTGTGAGCACAATTAAGTGCTCTGGAATTCCCATTCTTTGCAATGTTTTCCATAATTTGTTATGATTTGCACAGTTGAATGCCTTTATATAGCATAACTTTCTTTTATATTTTGTTTGTTATTTGCCCTGCTCCTCCATCCTCAGAAATTAAGATCCAGGAAAGCTGAGATTTTTGTCTTTTTAATCATTGATCTATCTCTAGTGTGGGTCTCTAGTGTGTGGTAGGCCCCAATAAAAAGATACAGAATGACTGAATAAATATCAACTAATCCATGAAATCATGAGTTTTATTTATTAAACCCTTTGAAATAAATTTGCTTAATTGTAAAAATAGGTAAAAAAATCAAATACTATTGCTAAAAATTTTATACGAGATTATATTTTTTATTTGTAATTAAAATGTAACACATTTGCCAATTCAAGATTTTTCTATGTGAGATTATTTGAATTGCTTTTCTCAAACTTAGTTGTTTTCATTTACCTATTAAGATACAGTAAGTTTGTTTAAAAAAAAGTGTTTATTTAGAAGAACTTATTGTTTAGGGCAGAAAGAACAATGTACTAGAATCTTGCATAACAATGTGTTGTATATCATAAATTGTTTAATTTCTCTTAAACTCTTTCCTTACATGAATAATGACAATAATAATACATATTTTATACAATTATCAGTATTGCATATAATACTGTACATGAAAATGTATAAAATGTACACATATAAAGTGCTAGTTTCATCAATTGTCTTTGTTAGCAAATGGTTTTTCATTTTCACACAACCACTTCACAATTATTATACTATATTCGTAGCCAAGTATTTGCAGGTATTGTCTTTAGTAGGGTAGATTAAGGTCGGTGGTGAATAGGACAAAATTTGGTATTATATCATTTTCAGATATAATGTGAAAACTATATAAGTAAAGTATAAGATGTTTATATGTTTAGGGAGCCCTGGTGGCACAGCGGTTAAGAGCTCGGCTGCTAATCAAGAGGTCAGTAGTTCAAATCCACCACCTGTTCCTTGGAAACCCTATGGGGCGGTTCTCCTCCGTCTATAGGGTTGCTATGAGTTGGAATTGACTGAAAAGCAACAGGTTTAGTTTTATATGTTTAGAGCCCATGAAAAGTTCTCTTCTACTATTGTCAAAATTCTATTCTTTAAATAATGTAACCCACTAATTATAACCATCTGTGGAGTGAAATAGTAATAATGGGTGCAAAACACCAGTTTAGGGATCTATATTTAATTAAACATTCCACATGAAACACACAAAATTGAAGGACATGTTTATAGATTATGGCATGAAAAACTTGTTATTTCCAACTAGATTACAGATCATATTTTCAGATAAAGTTGACTTAGGTAGGTTATTACTGTGGAGCTTATTAGGTGCAATCAACTGCACAAGCAAACGAGACACCCTGATGAGAAGTCAGAAGTCTGGAGAAATTACCATCATTGGACCTGTAACTGAGGCCATGCCTAGAGAGAATCTTGGATTAATGATCTGTCATTTTCTGTAAACACACATTTCAAACCCTATGAACCACAAGTGTTGCAGGAAAATTACATTAAGTAGGGAATGCATTTAATGTTTATTGATGTAATATCTAAAAATAGCAAGGGGCCAGTTTAAAAAAAAAAATACCACTAACTCTCACTGTCAGTGTTCTGACCTTCATTGAAAAAATATTTTCCCCATTAAATCCCTGTCAAATCACATACAACCAGAAAATTAACGTTGATGTAAACATAAGCAGAAAAAAGAATTTAATATATCCAATCTGTCCTGTCTACTTACTCCATCCAGGAACGTGTAGTCAGTAGTTTAAATAGAAGAACTTCTGACATGCATTTTTCTTAGGAGACAGGACACAGTTCACACTACTTAATATTCCCATCCAAGATCTGAAGGCTAAAATGAAGTATAAGCTCATTATATTCACTAACTAATTGGGTGGGCTGGAGAGCACCTGGGGACATAGGTTTAGATCCTAAATTATTTTGGCAAACAGACAGGATCAGGATGATATCCAAAAGGGATTTATGCAAGGTCATTTACTCAGAGGAAGAACCAATCATACTCAGTCAATCTTAAAATATTAGTTGCCAATGGAAAGTAAACATATGGTTTTAAAAAAAGCTTATTTTGCTCCACCCTTGAGGCAGTACAGATTAGGTTCCTTGGTGAGGTATGGTGAGAGCGGCCCAAATGGTCAGAGAGTCAACACACAATCCATGTTTCTCTCTTTGGATGTTTGGCCAGGTCCTTTCTGTCAGGGGCTGAAATCTCCTCTGCTGCTGACTTCTGCTGTGATCCTTCCTCCCTAACCCTGGGAAAAAGGATGAGACAGCTCTGTAAGAGACAATTCTGAAGAAACCTTTCAACACACAATCAGAAATTTTTACCAGAGAAGTCATAATTCAAAATATTTTGTGTAACACTGGACTACTTGTGAACTAGCAAATTAGTCTGGTGCTTTTTATAAAACCAGCACTAAAAATCCACCAAAGTACAGACTTTGAAGCTGTTAGTTGTTAGCTGCCATCAAGTCCACCCCAACTTATGGTTACCCTGTGTATAATGGAACTAAATGCTGCCCGTTCCTGCATCAACCCCACCACCAGCTGTGGACCAGATTGTTGTGATTTATAGGGTTTTCACTGGCTGATTTCTACAAGTAGGTCACCACACTTTCTGTCCTAATCAAGCTTAATCTGTAAATCCCACTGAAACCTGTTCAGCATCGTAGCAACATGCAAGCCTCTGCTGACAGATGAGTGCTGGCATGAGATACATTGGCTGGAAATGAAACTCAGGTCTCCGTCATGGAAGGGCAAGAACTCTACTGCTAATCCACCACTGCTCCCATTTGAGGCAAGTATATTAATTAACCTACAGATAAGCAGACTTATTTAAACTTCATCAATTACTTCATCAATTACTGTGTTTAACAAATAATCTCATGAACACCTAACACAGTCTACTGAGATGAAAAAAGACACATCTCCTGGCTTACAGTCACTTTTGTTCTAATGGAAGAGTCAGACAATAAACATTTACATGGCAATATGAGCAATGCTATACCAGGAATAGAATGTGATACTGTTAGACCACATAACAGGGTCTGGCACATTGTATAGGTCTGGCAAGTCTTCTCAGAGGGTGTAGATAACTAAGACAGTACTCAAAGGATTAATATGAGTTAATTAAGCAGAGGAAGGGGGAGGAGTGGAGAAACTTCTGGTAGAAGGCAGAGCATGCTAAAAATAGGTTAAGAATCACTTTTATAATTCTTTGTGGTATTATTTGAATAAAGAGCCCTGGTGGCACAATGGTTAAGAGTTTGCCTGCTAACCAAAAGGTCAGTAATTTGAATCTACCAGCTGCTCCTTGGAAACCCTATGGGGCAGTTCTACTCTGTCGTATAGTGTTGCTGTGAGTCAGAATCAATGACGTGAGTTGAAATCAACTCGATGGCAACGAGTTATTTGAATAAAGACACACACACACACACACACACACACAAAATCAGAGAGAACCGATGTACTCCTAAGAAAAGTCTCTCAAGTCCCCAAGTTTAGTTAGTTAAGGACTCCCTGGGTGGTATGAATGGTTAAGCGCTCACTATTAACTGAAGGTTGGTCTTCTGAATCCACCCAGAGTTTCCTCGGAAGATGCACCTGGTGATCTGCTTCCGAAACGTCACAGCCTGGAAAACCATATGGAATAGCACTCTTTTGCACACATGGGGTCACCACAAGTTAGAATGGACTCATTAGCAACCAACAACAATTTTTTTTTTACTACTATAGGTTTTATTTTCTTTGCAAGCTTTTTTTTTTTTTAAATTGAATATCAGACATTGCAAATTTTGCATTTGTTAAGATATTGGCTATTTTTCATTCCTATAAATATTCTTGTACTTTTTTCTGGGATACAGAGTTATTTAGAAACATTTTGATCTTTCTGAGGCTTGCTTCTATGATTGTTAGTTGGAACTAGAGCAGCTTATTCTGTCCCACTCTTGAGGCAATACTTTCTGACTTGATGTTGTTGTTAGGTGCCAGAGAGTTGATTCCAACTCATGGTGAACCCATGGAACAGAGCAGGGCTACCCCATAGGGTTTTCTAAGCTGTAATCTTTACAGGAGCAGATGGATAGGTCTTTCTCCTGTGAGGCCAATGGGTGGTTTTGAACCGTCAGCCTTTCAGTTAGCAGCCAAATGCTTAACTTTTGTGCTACCAAGACTCCTTGACTTTTTTTCCAAAATTCCTGTGAATGAAAAGGTTGTTTTGTTTTTGTCTTTGCTTTTTCCCCCTTCTGGCTGGTTACTTTAGAAACTGTTCCCTGCCCTGTGTGATCTTAAGATACTGCTCCTCTGGCTTCTATTGGATAGCACCTTCCCCAACCTCAAGTAGTTTCTACACACATGTATGCTGATTAGTACTGAGCTGAAAACACATGAGGGCTCCTTTGCAGATCTCCACAGCTGTCTGAGAAACTCTCTCCTCTTGGGTGCTCCTTGGCCCTAATTGCTGGGCATCTGGCCCTCTCTGGACTCCCAGCTCCATCTGCTCAATTCTGGGCGATTGGCAAGCTTCACTTGGATTCTCCCTTCCTGTGTTGGAAACTGGCAACTCTTTCCAGGCTATATGCTAGTGCATTTGTAGTGCTTACGTCATTTGTTTAGCTCCTCTCAGCGATCACTTTCCTCTACTTCCTGATATCCAACACTTGAACACTGTTGTTTCATATATATTGTCGTTTTTAATTTGCCTCAGGTGAAAGCATACAGTTAGTCTCTGTTACTCCATTTTTGCAGGTAGGTCACCACACCTTCCTTCCTAATCAAGCTTAGTCTGTTAATCCCACTGAAACCTGTTCAGCATCACAGCAACATGCAAGCCTCTGCTGACCGATGAGTGGTGGCCATGCATGAGATATATTGGCTGGAAATGAAACTCAGGTCTCCATCACGGAAGGGCGAGAATTCTACTGCTAATCCACCACTGCTCCCATATGAGGCAAGTATATTAATTAACCTACAGATAAGCAGACTTATTTAAACTTCATCAATTACTTCATCAATTACTGTGTTTAACAAATAATCTCATGAACACCTAACACAGTCTACTGAGATGAAAAAAGACACATCTCTTGGTTTACAGTCACTTATGTTCTAACGGAAGAGTCAGACAATAAACATTTACATGGCAATATGAGCAATGCTATACCAGGAATAGAATGTGTTTAGATATCTCTAAATGCTTTAAAATGTCATTAGGGATTTTATTGAGAAGAATGAACAAATCTATCTTAGAAGACGTACAGTCAAAATGCTCCTTAGAAGCAGGGATGGTGAGACTTCATCTTACCAATTTTGGAATTGTTATCAGGAGGGATCAGTCCCTAGGGAAGGACATCATGCTTGGTAGAGGGTCAGTAAAAGAGAGAAAGATCCTCAACGAGATGGATTGTTACAGTAGCTGCAAGAATGGGCTCAAGAATAGCAACGATTGTGATGATGGTGCAGGACTGGACAGTGTTTTATTCTGTTGTATATAGGATTGCTATGAGTAGGAATTGACTTAACAGCACCTAACAACAAACAAACAAGGAGTGCCAAGCAAAGAAAATATCTAACTTGAAAGATGCAGGATAAGTTGGATAAGATCAATCGTTGAAGACAGAATGACAGAGGAAATTTGCAGAACTGGGGCTGAGAAAGAACTGGTAGAATTAAGAGAATTACAAGAAAATAGCATGCCTAGCATGGAGGTTTTTAGTGAAGCATCGTAAGAAATGAGGTGAGACACGAAAGAAGGTAGATGGTGAGAAACACTCCAAGAATGTTGTCTGGTATAAAGAAGTTCTGTCTTATCCAAGAACATAATGTTAAAGAAAACAGGCACACATACACACAATGTATAACGTCATTTAAAGAGACTGCTATCTTTAGTTTCTTCATTTAAGGACATGGAAACTCTCAACTTAGAACATGATATCGCTCCAAATATCTATTTAAGTCCTTCGCTGAAACACAAGGCTTTATACTTCTAATGTTCCATGAGTATGACTACACATTTTGCAAACAAACAGATATGCTAACTATCCTTTGAATCTCACACTTAGTCAAGCTTCTCTACAAAAATGATATTACCCGGTGCCATCGAGTCGATTCCAACTCAAATATTAGGTCTTAAAAATACAGGGTTTTATCATAGGACTAATGACTATGGTAAGAGAAAAGAATGAACTATGGCTCAACTTAAACTCATAAAGAACAGACCCAAGATATGAACGTCAGTGCATCTGCAAAAACACATTCCAGAACTACACTTTGAAATTAAGATAAGGATAGATCATGATCTCTCAAAAATTATTTTGAAAAATGGAGTGAAGAACTCTAAAGAGATTTGAAACTGAAGCAAAGTTATTTGAATATAAAGTCAAACTTAGAATGTTGCACATTGCAAATACTAAGAAAGTTTTTTAAGGAATCAAAAAGTACTAAAGGAATAAGGCCCCCAAATACTTTAAATACTTTAAGTAAACAAAAAACATATTGTATAAGAAATATACCCAGAGGCGGGGCCAAGATGGCCGACTAGGTAGAAGCTACCTGGGATCCTTGTTGCAACAAAGGCTCAGAAAAACAAGTGAATCGATCACATACGTGACAATCTACTAACCCTGACCATCAAACACAGATCTAAAGAGTTGACCTGAGTGACAGAGACTGAGAACGAACAACCACGGGGAAGCAGCAACTGTTTTCGGAGCCTGGAGCCAGCGTCCCAGTCAGGAAACCTTGGCGCTGGGCTTCGGACTGGGCGCAGGGGAGCTGAGCACGGCATCCTGAGACGGCGCAAACACGGGGCGCAGCCCTAGCCCCCTGAACTGACCTCGAGGGAAGCCCAGCCAGTGCATGCAGACAGCGCAACAAGGCGGCTGACAGGAGGAGAAGTCACTGGGAGGCAGCGACTGGTTTTGGATCCGGGAGTGTGGTGTCCCAGCCGGGGAACCTTGGCGCTGGGCTTTGGACTGGGAGCGGAGGAACTAACAGCGGCTTCTGAGACAGCGCAAGCACGGGACGCGGGCCTGACCCTTGGGGCAATCTCTACCCAGCCAGCACACACAGTCGACACGCCCCTCGGGAATCTCAGATAAAACAGTCATCCCAAGCAAGATAAGTAACTTTCTCTATATTCTGGGGTGCTACTCTCTCCTATTTATCTGAACCCTCCCCTCCCCTTCCCAGGCGGCTTCATTAACATTGGAATTTCCTGAGCCAGAGAGTGAACTGCTCTGAGGTTTTTCTTTCTTTCTTTCTTTTCCTAACCCATTCTCCAGGCCTGAGAGAAGCAGCTACAAAAAACCCAGGGACCAAAAATCCTTCCCTAATTGGACTAAAAACACAGAACAAGCTCCAGCCAAGCATATGTGATCCATAGTCTTGGGCTTTCATCCCTACAGGGAACAAGGTGGCTATTATAATGCAAAGGCATTTCTGTTAGGGATCTGACTGTAATTGATTTAGCAGATTACTGGAAAGACAAGTTTCCCAGGTCTGATACCTCTGCATATTCAACAGAGCCCTCACTGACCCACAACGGGGAACTGAGGGCTGAAGCTCCCCCCAGACCACCTAGCCTCCTGCCTTAGGGGTCTAAAGAGGGTGACACCTACCAATCTGTAGAGGTACTTGCACTGGGGGCCTAAGGTACAGCTGCAGAGCCCACCCACCAAAGTGCTTTAGGACTAGAGACACACCTACCTCACTGGCACTTGGGGGAAGCCTGTCAGCATCCTGTCCCCCCTGGAGTGTGAACCCCAGCTGCTACTAGAATCTGGTGCACACAACTATCACCACTACTTCTCTAGGTGGATAGGTGACAGTCTGCACCACACACTTGATGACCCCAAATCAGATTCTACTTAAGAATAGTGAATGGACTCTTAGGCTTATATATCTGGTAACAGCCCAAACCAGCTGGTAATAGGACATAAGTCAATCAAGGGCTACAACAATCAAGACAGCACAACCTAGTAGCCCATCTACGTATATTGAAAGATAAGACTCAGTGAGCAAATATAGAATAAATCAATACAGTATCTTAGTGATGGCTCGGAGACAGCAGTCGATATCAAACCACATAAAGAAGCAGACCATGATTACTTCTACAACTCCCCAAACTAAAGAATCAAAATCTTTCCCAAATGAAGATACAATCCTGGAATTATCAGATACAGAATATAAAAAACTAATTTACAGAATGCTTCAAGACATCACAAATGAAATAAGGCAAACTGCAGAAAAAGCCAAGGAACACACTGATAAAACAGTTGAAGAACTCAAAAAGATTATTCAAGAACATAGTGGAAAAATTAATAAGTTGCAAGAATCCATAGAGAGACAGCATGTAGAAATCCAAAAGATTAACAATAAAATTACAGAATTAGACAACGCAATAGAAAGTCAGAGGAGCAGACTCGAGCAATTAGAATGCAGACTGGGACATCTGGAGGACCAGGGAATCAACACCAACATAGCTGAAAAAAAATCAGATAAAAGAATTGAAAAAAATGAAGAAACCCTAAGAATCATGTGGGACTCTATCAAGAAGGATAACTTGCGTGTGATTGGAGTCCCAGAACAGGGAGGGATAACAGAAAACACAGAGAGAATAGTTGAAGATCTGCTGACAGAAAACTTTCCTGACATCATGAAAGACGAAAGGATAGGTATCCAAGATGCTCATCGAACCCCATTTAAGACTAATCCAAAAAGAAAAACACCAAGACGTATTATCATCAAACTTGCCAAAAGCAAAGATAAAGAGAAAAATTTAAAAGCAGCCAGGGAGAAAAGAAAGGTCTCCTATAAAGGAGAATCAATAAGTTCAGACTACTCAGCAGAAACCATGCAGTCAAGAAAGCAATGGGATGACATACATAGAGCACTGAAGGAGAAAAACTGCCAGCCAAGGATCATATATCCAGCAAAACTCTCTCTAAAATATGAAGGTGAAATTAAAACATTTACAGATAAACACAAGGTTAGAGAATTTGCAAAAACAAAACAAAGCTACAAGAAATACTAAAGTAAATTGTTTGGTCAGAAAACCAATAATGTCAGATACCGGCACAACACAAGGTCACAGAACAGAACATCCGGATATCAACTCAAATAGGGAAATCACAAAAACAAATTAAGGTTAATTTTAAAAAGAAAAAAAAAAACGCTCAAAACAGGGAATCAATGAAGTCAATATGTAAAAGATCACAATAAGCAAAAAGAGGGACTAAATACAGGTGGCATAGAACTGCCATATGGAGAGAGATACAAGGCGATATAGGACAGTACACGTTAGCTTTTTACTTAGAAAAACAGGGGTAAATATTAAGGTAACCACAAAGAGGTATAACAACTACATAACTCAAAATAAAAACCAAGAAAAACATAACGACTCAGCAAACATAAAGTCAAATACTATGAAAATGAGGAACACACGATTTACAAAGAAAAACGTCTCAGCACAAAACAGTAAGTGGAAAAATGAAATTGTCAACAACACACATAAAAAGGCATCAAAATGACAGCACTAAACACATAAAAAAAAAACACATACTTAACTATAATTACGCTGAATGTAAATGGACTAAATACACCAATAAAGAGACAGAGAGTCTCAGACTGGATAAAGAAACACGATCCGTCTATATGCTGCCTACAAGAGACACACCTTAGACTTAGAGACATAAACAAGCTAAAACTCAAAGGATGGAAAAAAATGTATCAAGCAAACAATAAGCAAAAAAGAAGAGGAGTAGCAATATTAATTTCTGACAAAATAGACTTTAAAGTTAAATCCACCACAAAGGATAAAGAAGGACACTGCATAATGATTAAAGGGACAACTGACCAGGAAGATATAACCATATTAAATATTTATGCACCCAATGACAGGGCTGCAAGATACATAAATCAAACTTTAACAGAACTGAAAAGTGAGATAGACACCTCCACAATTATAGTAGGAGACTTCAACACACCACTTTCGGAGAAGCACAGGACATCCAGTAAGAAGCTCAATAGAGACACAGAAGACCTAATTGCTACAGTCAACCAACTTGACCTATTGACTTATACAGAACACTCCACCCAACTGCTGCAAAGTATACTTTTTTTTTCTAGCACACATGGAACATTCTCTAGAATAGACCACATATTAGGTCATAAAACAAAACTTTGCAGAATCCAAAACATCGAAATATTACAAAGCATCCTCTCAGACCATAAGGCCATATAAGTGGAAGTCAATAACAGAAAAATTAGGGAAAAGAAATCAAATACTTGGAAAATGAACAATACCCTCCTGAAAAAAGACTGGGTTATAGAAGACATTAAGGAGGGAAAACAGAAATTCATAGAATGCAACGAGAATGAAAATACTTCCTATCAAAATCTCTGGGACACAGCAAAAGCAGTGCTCAGAGGCCAATTTATATCGATAAATGCACACATACAAAAAGAAGAAAGAGCCAAAATCAGAGAACTATCCCGACAACTTGAACAAATAGAAAGTGAGCAACAAAAGAATCCATCAGGCACCAGAAGAAAACAAATAATAAAAATTAGAGCTGAACTAAATGAATTAGAGAACAGGAAAACTATTGAAAGAATTAACAAAGCCAAAAGCTGGTTCTTTGAAAAAATTAACAAAACTGATAGACCATTGGCTAGACTGACTAAAGAAATACAGGAAAGGAAACAAATAACCCGAGTAAGAAACAAGATGGGCCACATCACAACAGACCCAACTGAAATTAAAAGAATCATATCAGATTATTATGAAAAATTGTACTCTAACAAATTTGCAAACCTAGAAGAAATGGATGAATTCCTAGAAAAACACTACCTACCTAAACTAACACAATCAGAAGTAGAACAACTAAATAGACCCATAACAAAAAAAGAGATTGAAACAGTAATCAAAAAACTCCCAACAAAAAAAAAGCCCTGGCCCGGACGGCTTTACTGCAGAGTTCTACCAAACTTTCAGAGAAGAGTTAACACCATTACTACTAAAGGTATTTCAAAGCGTAGAAGATGATGGAATACTACCTAACTCATTCTATGAAGCAACCATCTCCCTGATACCAAAACCAGGTAAAGACACCACAAAAAAAGAAAATTACAGACCTATATCCCTCATGAACATAGATGCACAAATCCTCAACAAAATTCTAGCCAATAAAATTCAACAACATATCAAAAAAATAATCCACCACGACCAAGTGGGATTTATACCAGGTATGCAAGGCTGGTTTAATATTAGAAAAACCATTAATGTAACCCACCATATAAATAAAACAAAAGACAAAAACCACATGATCTTATCCATTGATGCAGAAAAGGCATTTGACAAAGTCCAACACCCATTTATGATAAAAACTCTCACCAAAATAGGAATTGAAGGAAAATTCCTCAACATAATAAAGGGAAAACAGCCAACATCACTCTAAATGGAGAGCCTGAAAGCATTTCCCTTGAGAAGGGGAACCAGAGAAGGATGCCCTTTATCACCCGCTCTTATTCAACATTGTGCTAGAGGTCCTAGCCAGAGCAATTAGGCTAGACAAAGAAATAAAGGGCATCCGGATTGGCAAGGAGGAAGTAAAATTATCTCTATTTGCAGATGACATGATCTTATACACAGAAAACCCTAAGGAATCCTCCAGAAAACTACTGAAACTAATAGAAGAGTTTGGCAGAGTCTCAGGTTATAAGATAAACATACAAAAATCACTTGGATTCCTCTACATCAACAAAAAGAACATTGAAGAGGAAATCACCAAATCAATACCATTCACAGTAGCCCCCAAGAAGATAAAATACTTAGGAATAAATCTTATCAAAGATGTAAAAGACCTATACAATGAAAACTACAAAGTACTGCTGCAAGAAACTAAAAAGGACCTACTTAAGTGGAAAAACATACCTTACTCATGGATAGGAAGACTTAACAGTAAAAATGTCTATTCCACCAAAAGCCATCTATACATACAATGCACTTCCGATCCAAATTCCAATGACTTTTTTTAATGTGATGGAGAAACAAATCACCAACTTCATATGGAAGGGAAAGAAGCCTCGGATAAGTAAAGCATTACTGAAAAAGAAGAAGAAAGTGGGAGGCCTCACTCTACCTGATTTTAGAACCTATTATACAGCCACAGTAGTCAAAACAGCCTGGTACTGGCACAACAACAGACACATAGACCAATGGAACAGAATTGAGAACCCAGATATAAATCCATCCACATATGAGCAGCTGATATTTGACAAAGGCCCAGTGTCAGTTAATTGGGGAAAAGATAGTCTTTTTAACAAATGGTGCTGGCATAACTGGATATCCGTTTGCAAAAAAAATGAAACAGGACCCATACCTCACACCATGCACAAAAACTAACTCCAAGTGGATCAAAGACCTAAACATAAAGACTAAAACGATAGAGATGATGGAAGGAAAAATAAGGACAACGTTAGGAGCCCTAATTCAAGGCATAAACAGAATACAAAACATTACCGAAAATGACGAAGAGAAACCCGATAACTGGGAGCTCCTAAAAATCAAACACCTATGCTCATCTAAAGACTTCACCAAAAGAGTAAAAAGACCACCTACAGATTGGGAAAGAATTTTCAGTTATGACATCTCTGACCAGCGCCTGATCTCTAAAATCTATGTGATTCTGTTAAAACTCAACCACAAAAAGACAAACAACCCAATCAAGAAGTGGGCAAAGGATATGAACACACACTTCACTAAAGAAGATATTCAGGCAGCTAACAGATACATGAGAAAATGCTCTCGATCATTAGCCATTAGAGAAATGCAAATTAAAACTACAATGAGATTCCATCTCACTCCAACAAGGCTGGCATTAATCCAAAAAGCACAAAATAATAAATGTTGGAGAGGCTGCAGAGAGATTGGAACTCTTATACACTGCCGGTGGGAATGTAAAATGGTACAACCACTTTGGAAATCTATCTGGCATTATCTTAAACAGTTAGAAATAGAACTACCATACAACCCAGAAATCCCACTCCTCGGAATATACCCTAGAGATACAAGAGCCTTCACACAAACAGATATATGCACACCCATGTTTATTGCAGCTCTGTTTACAATAGCAAAAAGCTGGAAGCAACCAAGGTGTCCATCAGCGGATGAATGGATAAATAAATTGTGGTATATTCACACAATGGAATACTACGCATCGATAAAGAACAGTGAAGAATCTGTGAAACATTTTATAACATGGAGGAACCTGGAAGGCATTATGCTGAGCGAAATTAGTCAGAGGCAAAAGGACAAATATTGTATATGACCACTATTATAAGATCTTGAGAAATAGTATAAACTGAGAAGAACACATACTTTTGTGGTTACGAGCGGGGGAGGGAGGGAAGGAGGGAGAGGGTTTTTTTACTGATTAATTAGCTGAAAAGAACTGCTTTAGGTGAAGGGAAGGACAACATTCAATACATAGAAGGTCAGCTCAACTGGACTGGACTGGACTAAAAGCAAAGAAGCTTCCGGGATAAACTGAATGCTTCAAAGGTCAGCGGAGCAAGGGTGGTGGTTTGGGGACTATGGCTTAAGGGAACTTCTAAGTCAACTGGCAAAATAATACTATTATGAAAACATTCTGCATCCCACTTTGAAATGTGGCATCTGGGGTCTTAAATGCTAACAAGCGGCCATCTAGATGCATCAATGGGTCTCAACCCACCTGGATCAAAGGAGGATGAAGAACAAGAACACCAAGGTCACACAACAACTATGAGCCCAAGAGACAGAAAGGGCCACATCAACCAGAGACTTACATCATCCTGAGACCAGAAGAACTAGTTGGTGCCGGGCCACAACCGATGACTGCCCTGACAGGGAGCACAACAGAGAACCCCTGAGGGAGCAGGAGATCAGTGGGATGCAGACCCCAAATTCTGATAAAAAGACCATACTTAATGGTCTGACTGAGACTAGAGGAATCCAGGTGGTCATGGTCCCCAAACCTTCTGTTGGCCCAGGACAGGAACCATTCCAGAAGACAACTCATCAGACATGGAAGGGACTGGACAATGGGTTGGAGGGAGATGCTGATGAAGAGTGAGCTACTTGTATCAGGTAGACACTTGAGATTGTGTTGGCATCTTCTGTCTGGAGGGGAGATGTGAGGGTAGAGAGGGTTAGAAACTGGCAAAATTGTCACGAAAGGAGAGACTGGAAGGGCTGACTCATTAGCAGGAGAGTAAGTGGGAGTATGGAGTAAGGTGTATATAAGCTTATATGTGACAGACTCGCTTGATTTGTAAACGTTCACTTAAAGCACAATAAAAATTATTAAAAAAAGAAATATACACAGTGTGACTGCTTATATCTTTAAAATAAAGCAAACAAAACTAAAAGGCAAGGAAGTAAGAGAACAATTATAAACTAAGATGAAGAATGTTATAAGAGAGGTGAGAAAGATAAAGAGGAACAAATAAATCCCACAGCGAGCGATAATGTACTTTAAATTTATTATCTCTCATTAATTCTATGCACTATTGGAAAAGCGTATCATTCATAATGGTGTCATAAAAATAAAATATTTAGCAAAGAGCACTCAACAATATATATGTTTTTTAATTACCAAGGTATATGCACTTCAAAATGAATTATATTTATTTTATTTATCTTTTCAGTGAAGGATAGTATTTTTCACTAAGATTTCTTTTTCCTTAGCTTGGTTGATTAAATACCGCAGGATATAATGTTCTTTAAGATAAACAACTCTAAAGTCAGCTAATTCATAATTAACCTTATGATTAAATGATTATCTCAGATGTATAAAATACTAAAGGTCATTTTCCATAAAAAGTTATTAGGCTCTTAGGTATTTAAGTCCTTGTCCAAAGTATAACATATTTATACTTTTAGAATTAATGATATTCTATTTTTCCATAAAAGTAAAACACTTTCCAAAGGTAAGAATTCCGAACCCTGTGTAACTTTCAAACTGGCAATATCATTTTTATTACTTACATCTTAATGTGAACTTTTAGTGAAACCAGCATCTTAGAGTACAGATGTCCTTGGCCAGTTGGACTCTGTGGTTTCCTGAAGGCACGTAGCTCTCAGGAGGCGGATCGCTTGGTGTCACTTTTCTTGCCTTATTAACAACTCCAATGAATAGCCCTTTGGGACAATGCTGTGTATGTGTAAATGTGGCATTAAAAAAGGAAATTATATCATGCATTCTCTTCAGCAGATTCCATGTTTTTTTTTTTTTGCCTCACTTATCGCAGGAAACTGTCTTACTCAGCACACATAGATCCTCCTTACTCTTTCAGAATGCTAAATCCTTTTTCATTTTATATTGCTATACACGTTTTAGCCCACAAACCACTGGTTCACGACAATTTTTTCTCCCCAAATTTTGCTATTAATAGTGATGTCAGAAAAACTCCTTTATACATACATATATGAACAGTTATTGGGATATGTTTTCCTGATGAATTTATAAACGTAGAATTCTTGAGCAAAGCATATATAAAATTTAAGTTTCGATAGACAATTCCACATTGACCTCTCAAACATTTGTACCATGAAAATTTATAAGTTTTAGATTTCTACCCCTCCTGGTAAAAACTGTGTATTATTAATTTTCTTCCTTTTTTTTTTCCCCTAATTAAGGTGGGGAAAATAATAGTTCGTTACAGTTTTAATTTGGAATTGCATAACCACTGATAAAATTGAGTAGCTTTTCTAAGTTTAAAGGCTCATTTACATCTCTTCTGTGATTCCTTATATGTTTATTTCTACTGCGTATTAGAAAATTAGCTTTCTATGGCTGTCGTAACAAATTACCAAGAAATAGCAGCTTAAACAACACACATGTGTTATCTTGCATTTCCTTTGGTCAGAGGCCTGTCATGAATCTCATAGGGGAAATTTAGTTTCTTCGTCAATGGGGTTGTTGGAAAAATTCAGTTCCCGGTGGTTATAGGACTAATACCCCTTTGTTCTTGCTGACTGTCAGCTGAGGACCATCACCAGATTCTAGAAGCTGTCTGCGTTTCTTGTGGCCTCCTTCCTTTATCTTCAAAGACTACAAACCACAGGTTGAGTCCCTCTCCCTCTTTGAATCTTCCCTCCTTCTTCTGTCACTATCTCTTTCTCAGGTCAGCTAGGAACGGTTCTCTGCTTTTAAGGACTCGTAATCAGATTGGACCCACTCTAATAATCCAGAATAACGGTCAGTTCGGGTAATCACATCTGCACAATGTCTTTGGCCACGTAAGGCAACATACTCACAGGTTCTGGGGATTAGAGCACGTCTGTCTTTCAGGAAATGGGGACAAGGCATTATTCTGTCTACCACAGACTGCTAATATTTAGATAGAATTACTTTATTTATTGACTTTTGGGAAATTTAGGTGTTTTTGAAAATGATTGTTCATTCATTATATGTTTTAAGAATATCTTAGCCAATATCTTGACATTTTTTGTTTCTGATTTTTATCAACAGGAATGTTAATTAATATCAATTAAATATGCTATATCACGTTTCTTGATGGCTGATTTGGTTTTATGTCATGCCCAGAAAAGTCATAATCACTTCAAATTGCAAAAATGCTATTCCATATTTAGTCAGATTTAATAATTATATTTTGTTTTTACATTTAGCTATTTTATTCATGTTGAAATTATTGTGAAATTTTTAAGGCAAGGATGTTACTTTACTATTTCTTTATCAAGTTTGCCTGGGTTGCTCAAATATTCTCAAGAAAGATTTGTTTTTTAGGAATGGTTACTGGCGAACTGAGAGCTAAACCCTAAGCCTTTGGAATTTTCTGCCTGAAAATAGTGTTTTGTGTGTCTGAGGCCTTGGGCCACACTGTAACAGTTTGACAAGATCATTTCCGCTAGCAGTGTGCTTTAGGGTGAACACCTGTTTTTGCCTGGGAATCAGGGGTCGGAGAAGCCAAGGTCAGTCACTCAGGCACTGCATCCTTGCGTGACTGACTCCCAGGGAAAACCCTGGGCTTCAAGGCTTCAGTGAGCTTCCCTGGTTGGCAACACTTTGCATGGGCTGTCACATGTCATTGCTGAGAGAATTAAATGTTCACCATGCAATTTCACAGGAAGGAGCCACCTGGAAGTTTGCACCTGGTTTCTCCTAGACTTTGCTCTGTGTACCTTTTCCATCTGCTGATTTTAATTTGTATTATTTTGCTGTGAGAGACCATAACCACGAGTATAAGAGTGCAGTGTAGAGTGCTGTGAGTCATCCAAATGAATCATCATGAAGGTGGTCTTGGGAACCACGGTGCACAAATTACAATCCAGTTATTCTAATTCCATTTACTGAATAAACTAATATTTCTTAATCAATTAAAACACCTTTTAAAACATATTTGAATTTATACTGGGTTTGCAAAATAGAGAAATAAATTTCAGTTCAACTGAAAATGAAGAATCATAATGGATAAAAAGAACTAAAAATACAGGAAAAACTGTATTAATACTGAAGTTATAGTATACTACAAACAGAGGAAAAATATATAGATAAAATAGATTTTGGAGAGCAGGCACACATAGCTGTGCTCATGATCATAAGTGTTTCAGTTACTATAGGAAGGTCTCTCAGATTCACATACGCACAAGTCATCTAGCGTTTGTATGAATTGTATTCAGTCTGTAGATCAAAATGGGAGACCTAGGGTCTTAACAATATTCAATCTCCTGGTTGTGAACATTTATTTAGGTCTCTATTTTCTCCTCAGCTCTGTCAGCAATATTTTGTAGTTTTCAGCGTAGAAGACTTGTGCATATTTAGTTGGAGTTATTCCCAGGTACTAAATTCTTTTTGGTACTCTTATAAGTAGCAGGTTTTTTTTTTTTTAATTTCAGTTTTCAGTTGTTTATTGCTAGTATGTTGTTGTTGTTGTTATTGTTAGGTGCCATCGAGTCGGTTCTGACTCATAGCGGCCCTACACACAACAGAAAGAAACACTGCCCAGTCCTGCACCATCATTGTTATGCTTGAGCCCATTGTTGAGCCACTGTGTCAATCCACCTCGCTGAGGGCCTTCCTCTTTTCCGCTGACGCTGTACTCTGCCAAGCATGATGTCCTTATCCAGGGACTCATCCCTCCTGACAACATGTCCAAAATATGTAAGACACAGTCTCGCCATCCTTGCATCTAAGGAGCATTCTGGTTGTACTTCTTCTGAGACAGATTTGTTCATTCTTTTGGCAGTCCATGGTATATTCAATATTCTTCACCAACACCACAATTCAAAGGTGTCAATTCTTCTTCAGTCTTCCTTATTCATTGTTCAACTTTCTCATGCATATGATGTGGTTGAAAATATCATGGCTTGGGTCAGGCACACCTCAGTCTTCAGGGTGACATCTTTGCTCTTCAACACTTAGAAGAGGTCCTTTGCAGCAGATTTGCCCAATGCAATGCGTCTTTTGATTTCTTGACTGCTGCTTCCATGGCTGTCGATTGTGGATCCAAGTAAAATGAATGTTGCTAGTATAGAAATAGAAATGACCCAGCATCTAGCAACATTTCTAAATTCACAGATTCTAAATCTGTAGATGAGTTTGTATAAGTTTCTTCCTTAACTTTGGAATTATTTATTAGTAAAGCCATTTGGGCTTGAAATTTTATTTGTTTATAGGTTTTGAATTAAATTTACTTAATTAGGTGTTGGACTACACTGGTTTTTAAATCTTTTATTGTATCAGTTATGATAAATTGTGTTTTTTAGTGAATTTATTCATCTCACCTAAATTTTCAATTCTTTCCCAAGAAATTTTGGATTACTATATAAAACCAGTATATTGGGTTTTTTTTTTCCAGTTTATATAAAACCAATATAGCATAATAAATTTGTAGTAAAATAAAAACATTAATTAATAAATAAATTAAAAATTAATCCTGTCTCCTAAAATTATTAGTGGGATTCCATGATCTACTAATTGCCCCAATGATACACTAACTGTGTTCTTATGATACAAATAAGGCTAATTATATATTTGGTATATACTAGTAAATATTTGACTCATTACTTATTTTTCTTATTATTGTACCTTTCTAACATTATATAAAATTTTTTTTTTTATATAATACTACCCTAAAAATCCCTTTACGCAAAGAATTATTTATTCTGTCAGATTTAATTTCACATATTTTTAAGGAAATTATACATGGATGGTCTATAAGGTACTACTTAATATGGACAAGATAGGATCTATATAAAGCATCAGATGCTATGATCATGTCTTTACCATGAAAACACAGTCCGTTTCTTGACAGGCTTAATTCTCACTGTTTATGTCAACATTCTGCACTAATGATTCATTGAACTGCACCGATTTTTATTTTTCTCTAATTTTTAAAAGATCGAAATAGAACTATATGAAATACCAATAGGTCTATTACAACTTTCCTTATTCAGACATCAATTTTTTGATAAAAAATGAATACTGACAGTTTATTATAACACATTGCCTTAGAGTCGATTCTGACTCCTGGCAACGCTACAGGATAGAGTAGAACTGCCTTACAGGGTTTCCAAGCCTGTATATATTTTTTTAATCTTTAGGGAAGCAGACCGCTACACCTTTCTCTGATGGAACGACCGGTGAGTTTGAACCACCAATCTTATGGCTAGCAGCCAAGCGCTTAAACATTGTTCTCCCAAGGCGGAATCACCTAGTATACTCAGATGTAAAAAGGTATTTAAGTCCAAGAGAGACAGAGCCTAACAATGTAACCATTATAATTTTATAAACTGTAACTATGAACTGGGTTTATTCTTACATAGACAAGATTAGTCATTGAAAGTGATTGTATCTGCATGCAATTTACTATTTATAGTTTTCTAAAAAAAGTATTTAGTCTATATTTTTATGATAAAAATTTTTTTAAAAAAAAAGCTTTCCATTTAGGGGAAAAAAAAAGTTTGAGGCAATATTTTGTGTCTCTCTAGTTACCTTCTCATGGATGTGGATTAAATGACTGCTCTGACCATCTCTTTCAAATGAAATCAGTTGAGAGAAAGGCAGCCAAGGCTGGTTTCACATTTTCTACATCTTAGTGAGATATGTCTCTTGCAGAAGCTGCTCCCAAGAGAAAGCTTTGGGCCACAAAAGAGTGATTATTATTGACATTGTAGAGATATTTACAACTTCTAACCCTAGATAATAGAGCAGAAGGCATACAGTCCCATTAGTAAGTATAGATTTTACGTGTTTATCTGTAAAGCTTTAGTATGTCTCTGTCTTCCTGTGTAATATTTTATGGACAAATTAATGAGAAAAGGCTGCCCAAATCTGACAGGGTATATTTTCTAGGAAGACAGAAAGTTTTTCTGTACCCTGAAAGGGTTAAGTGTTCCCTTTGAGTGTAATCAGTATAACCAGCCTTTATCATGATGTCCCATCATCATGTATTTATATTTTTCTTGATGTAAGGTGCTAGAAATTATTTGTTTCTAACAGTACCCATCAAATAAGAGGCATTCACTAAATAAAAGATAATTATAAAAAGGTACAAATAAATAAATAAATAAATATTAATAGCTTCTATTTATGATGTCAAGTTGAGATAGCAAAATATGGCTTCATTGTGAGCATTATTCTTATCCTAACATCTTAAGCTTACTGAAACCTTCACAGGTAGGCAATATTTTAAAGAGAGTTTCAAGTAAAGCAACATCTGTTTCCCCTGCCTTTTTTTTTTTCTTTTTAAAATTGAAAGTATTTTTTTTATTTTCAAATTCTATATTTTAAGAGAATTTCCAGTTTACTAAACCCTTCAAAAATGTATAAGGAATTCGTGTATACCCTTCACCCAGCTCCCCAAATGTTAACACCTTCCACAACCGTAGTAGAGATCAGAATTATCAAAAAGAGAAAATTAATATTGATACAATAGTATTAAAAAAATGTACAAATCATATTAAAATTTTGTTAAGAGTTCTACTAGTGCCTTTTCTGGTTCAGGATCCAGCCAGGCTCCCATATTGCATTTATTTGTCGTGTCTTCTTCTTACTCTCCAGTCTGGGACAATTCCTCAGCCTGAATTTCTGGCCTTGGTATTTTTGAAGAATACTGTCTTAGTTTTCTCTTGGTGCTGTAACAGAAATACCACAAGTGGGTGGCCTTAACAAACAGAAATTTATCTTCCCAGTTTAGGAGGCTAGAAGTCTGAATTCAGGGCACCGACTCTAGGGGAAGGCTGCCTTTGTCTGCTCTGGGGGAAAATCCTTGTCTCAGCCTCTTTTGGTGTTCTCTGGAGAACTTCCCGGGCACCTATCTTTCCCCCATTTGTGCTTGCTTCTTCTGTGCCTTATCAGCTGCTTTTACTGCTCAGAAGTGGTTGGTTTAAAACACACTCTACCCTGTTATGGTCCCATTAATAGAACAAGGAAAGCCCTATTCCCTAATAGGATTACATTCGCAAGTATAGGGATTTGGATTTACAACACATGTGTTGGGGGGACACAATTCAATACATAACAAATACTGACAATTTACTTTGTATAATATTTCTTAGTTTGGGGTTTTTCTGACGTTTCTTCATGATTATATTCAGGCTTTGTGTTTTTGGCAAGCGTATCACAACAGGTGTGATTGCACACTTTTCGGGACATTGTATCAGGTCCAGAGGCCCTTGGTGCTCCTGTGTCTTATTATTGGTGATTTTAACTTTGATTACTTGTTTACACTGATATCTGTCAGTTTTCTCAACTGCAAAGTTGCACTTTCTCCTTTGAAATTAATAAGTATTTTGTGATAAGATAATCGAATTTATGTAAACACCGTTTCTCATCCTATTTTCATCCACTAATACTATACTAGCATCCAGTAATGACTCTTGCAACAGTAGATATCACCTTAGTGTGTACCAAAAAAATTTCTTTTATTTGCATTTTATTCTACCTTTATTAATTAGGATTCTACTCTAAGGAAGAGCTTTCTCTTCTCTCCCATTTATTTATTTATCCAGTCATTCATTTATATAAGAATGGTCTAATGGATATACACATATATATTTTTAATCTTATGGGTTATAAGGAGTCCTGGTGGTGCAGTGGTTAAGTGCTCAGCAGCTAACTGAAAGGCCGACAGTTGGAACACACCAGGTGCTCTGCGGGAGAAAGATGAGGCAGTCTGCTTCCATAAAGATTACAGCCTTGAAAATCTCATGGGTCAGCTTTACCCTGTCCTATGGGATAGCTATGAATTGGAATTGACTTGACAGGAATGGAAATGGCTTATAGTTCATTACTGTCAGTATTTGTTTTTCAGATTTACCCAGAGTTTATCTTTGGGGGTTCCTTTAAGTTGGCTCTTCTTTCAAGATGCTCCATTATTTTTTAGTACCTCCTTAAAAGTAGAAAGTACTAAAAATTAAATTTTGGCACCATTGCTTCTAGGACTTTTCAACAGACAGAGCTAAAATATATATGTATGTGTATACACATATCTACATCTAATTCCATATCTTTATTTAAAAGAAGAGTTCACATAATACCTTTGATTCAATCAAACACCACAGGGATCATTCTAGACTTCCTTTTTCCTAATGTGTAGCTTTGTTCTCTGAGAGTGAGAAAACTGACTCTCATTATCCACAACGTATTTACTTATTTAATTGACCTAGAATCTACATCCACAGTCTTCAAAACTGTTCACACGTGTCCCTATGTAAAACATGTATGTATACTAACTAAAGTGTATTATTTGTGTGTAGCTCTTTTCTGTAGGGTCGCTATGAGTCAGAATCAACTCGATGGCAACAGCTTTGGTTTTGGCTTGGTGTTTTCTTTATAACCTTATAGTATATATTCAATGATGGTTTCAACACCAAATTCACTTAAGTTAGTTCTTTTCTTCCGCCCTGCCCTCAGAATGGTTACGGTAGTTATTTGTTACTTTTGTACCAAGGTAAACAATCTAATTCATTACTAGTTCATCTTTCCTGTATTTCTTTTTGTACAAATGAGAGGGTATATTTATTCTTTCTTACATAAAAGGTGTCACACTATGTTCTTTTGCACTTTGGGTTTTTTTTTTATATTCAATCTTGGAAATCATTTCAGTTTATGGATTACATCAGTTTATAGATACCATCATCATTCTTTTTTATAACTACGTCATAGTCCATTGTGTGGTTTTAGTCTAGTATATTCAGCAACTCTTTTATGTATGGGCATTCAGTTTGTTTCCATTAGTTTGCAATTACAATGTTGCAATGCATAAAGTTGTGTGTGTGTGTGTATATATATATATTTCTTTTTATTGTTGGAGGTGTATCTTCAGAGCAAATTCCTGAAAGTAAGATTGCTAGGTATAAAAAGATAAGTAAAGACATAGTTTACTCAGATATTTCCAAATTTCCACCAATAGTGTTTCACCAGTTAGCATCCACGCCAGTTATGTATGAGATTTCCTGTTTCCTCTGGGCATTAACCAGTAGAATGTTTACCGTATTTCTAATTTTTAATCTAGTAGCTTAAAAATGCGATCTCAGTGTTGTTTTAATTTGTACTTTTCTAGGCAAAAAAAAATATTTAAACAGCTTTTGTATGTTTAAAGACAAATTTGTAATTTTAAAACTTTTTAATGTCTTTTTATTACATTTGTCTATTGGTGTATGGCCTTTTGTCCCAGAATTTTAAGAGTTCTTGGTCATTTTTCCGTGATAAAGATTGTAAATATTTCTCTCAGTTTGTCAGTTGTTTTTTTAACTTTGCTTGTGATTTTTATTGACATGATTTTTACATTTTTTCAGTATTGTTCTGGAAACATTCTGCCAAAATGAATGAGTGCTAATCCTTTTTTACCAATAATATGATTTTTGTTTAATTAAGGTTATTTATTTTTATGTTTTGTAAACAAAAATAAATTAGGAGGATTTTTAATCCTTCCAAAAAGTCTTTATCACTACCTTGTACCTAAGACTGTTATTTTTCTAATTATCCATTAAGTAACCTCATTGCTTTGTAGCCACTACAGAGCATAATCTAATATCCATGCTAATCAGATGAATTAGTATTTTACATTTTAGAGAGAACTTTGTGTTTTGTCTACATAATAGTTAGAATCTCAGTCTTCCCCCAAACAAACTCAAGATCTCTTGGATTCATAAGTAGCATTCCTCAGGCTCTTCAATTAATTGCCAATTCAACACGTCCAGTTACACTGAGGTTTCCAACCTGAGTTGAGGGCTGTGATGTAAGTGTATAACCTTTGATAAAACCAGAAAATCTGTTGTTGTCGAGTCGATTCCAACTCATAGCGACCCTATAGAATCGAGTATAACTGCCCCATAGGGTTTCCAAGGAGCAGCTGGTAGATTCAAACTGCTGACCTTTTAGTTAGCAGCAGCAGTAGCTCTTTACCACTGTACCACTAGGGCTCCTGTTAACCTTTGATAAATAGGGAAAAAAATATTTCTCTAGTTTATTTTCCTTAGTTTTCTCTATAGGAAGCTCTCAATACCCAAAGATCAGCAGACTCCCAGGCTGTGGCCTTGAGAACCTCAGATAACAAGACCTTCACCAAAAAAGATGAAGGCAAATTATCACAATATACAAAATCAGTGACTGTGGACTTAGTAATCAGACAAACCCTAAGGGAAAAACAAAAACTTATATGTATTTATATACAAATTCACACATAGTTACTAATGGCTTGACCATATGGTCCAACACTTGACAGAAAAAAATTACTAAAAATTGGCAACCAAACAATCTGGGAATATTTGGCAAAACATTACAAAACATTAACATTAAAGTTCACGTTCTATCAATCAGAATAACAGAGAAGCAGAATACAATACTACTGTTGATAAACTAAGTTTGATGTACCAATCAAAATGACACCCATTAAAAGCCAGGCACATTAAAAAAAAAGAAAAACTAGACAAGAAAATACCTAAAACTAAGCTAAAAAGATGCCTTAATAATAGCTAGCAAATAGCTGGATTGCCATCACTACTTGTGGAAAGAACACATAAAGAGATATATTAACTAAGTGGGGATACATGATTTCATCTACCCCAAATTAAGCACTTACACAAAACCTACCCACATCATAATAAATTCAATATACAACTACACAATGTGAATTTTATAAAAAATTAAAAGCATAGAGACATAAAAAAAAAAAAAATACTGACAAGATAAAACCTGACAGGCCTTTTCAAATTATTCGGGCAAACTGCAATTGTGTTTTGCTTATCTCTGAAAATACATAGACATAACATAATAACCCACATTCCACCAAATATCAAGTGACCTTATAACCCTACAGCAGCTAATAATATTAAAAATATAATAGTTTACTTAAACAGAAATTAAGACTTTTGACCAATGACCAAGAACTTAGAGAATGGTCTAAGCATTTAGAAAAAAACAAATCTCTCAACCATAGAGAGAAATTTAAAACCCCTGACAGCCAACGCAGCCAGGAGCTCCTTAAACCCATTGCCAGTCCAGTTGATTACACTCATGCTGACACTGTAGGACAGAATAGAACTGCCTCATAGAGTTTCCCAGGAGCTCCTGGTGGATTGAAACTGCTGATCTTTTGGTTAGCAGCCTCACAGAGTTTCCCAGGAACTCCTGGTGGATTCAAACTGCTGATCTTTTGGTTAGCAGCCATAGCACTTATCCACTACACCACCAGAGTTTCCAGGGTCTTAGCCATTATCCAACAAAACCTTAAGTGATAACACTGGGTGTGGCTCAACTGGGAGCTGGTCAGACCAAGGGGAACCTGCTTCCCCTGTCCATTGTCAGCAAGGCTCTGCCTGTGGCTCAAGCCAGTCGAACCCAGTTTACTAGCCTACCTGCCAAGGAAAAAAATGCAATTTGTCTTACTGCACCTGTGCGCTATGATAATATATGTAGTCCATAATGTTTGTATGCACTTCCTTTCGAGAGAAGGTGTAAAATATTCTGCCTCCCTTTATTCAGAGAGCTTGATTTGAAGTATACACCTCCTTGCTTCTTGCCTGAACACTTGCAATAAAGCCTCTTCCTCCCTCCTCACCTTGCTGTATCTTTACTGACCAGGAGCTGCACCGAGCAGGACCTGCTTTGGGTAACACCCCTACTCCCATAAATAGAATACTTACATCCCCTAATAATGTTAAGATAATACCATATTAATAAGCAACACATTGAGCTTTCTGACAAAGTCCTCATTAAATCTAATAATAATTTTTTTGGTAAAGGGAAATTATTACCCCAGCCACTAAAAAAACATACTGGGTAACTAAAGAGAAATCTAAACGCCTATAAATTAAGGACACTTCTCTAATTCCCATTTAATCATTTTTAGATATGTCACCTAATGCTATGCTGTTTTCTTAAAACCCTACTGCTTACATTTACTGCTCTCAGTATTTGTATCTGAACAGAATAATTCAGCGGATCACAGGCCAACAACACAGATTTCTTCATATCCTTTAAGTATTAAGATTTCACCATTTAAACTGTTTAAAACCGCCTTCAAAAATAAACACAATTTATTAAACAATAAAAGTTACAGACAGTATGTACTGTTATAATTCATCCTAATATTTTATCTTATATGTGTATTATCTCTTGTAATTCACCCTACTATTGTACCAATAATAACAGTATATATTAGAACCCTTTTATAACAATCTCATGAAATATAAATTAATGTAATATTCACAAAAACATGTCAAGTCAAGATTCTAACTCTAAAAAAAATTTTGTGAAAGATCACACGGTAGCGATACCCCAATTTCAAAGGAGGGAATGGATTCTTAGAGCTGGGAAAAAAAAAAAAAAAAAAAGCCTCTGCACATAGAAGGCCTACCCGTTCTACCTGAACAACTCTTAGAATGGAACCCCTGTACCTGGATAACTTCTGACAACATTCACATTGCAGATGTGCCGATTCCTATGACTACGGTCTTAATGCCTGAACAACTCATCACCTGTAATTTGGGAAACTGTACTTTGTTGCGTGCTCCAAAAATTTAGTAAATCTGACTTGTTAGACAGATGGCAATAACACAGAATTCCCCATGGAAGGTTGCAATAAATTAATTAATATTCTTTTACTACTGGAGGCAAAACATACTATTCCTGGTTCATACAGGACAAAGAAATAATAAGAAATTACTCATAAAATCTGTCATCTAACCCACCTTGTGGTTGTCATGCGTGAGACAACAAAGGAATGATACCCCACAGCAGTACTTCCCAACCTTGTTTTACCTAATGGTAAATAGGCAACCGTAGTGTGCATAAGGAGCCCTGGTGGCTTAGTGGTTAAGAACTCGGCTGCTAACTAAAAGGAAGGCAGTTCAAATCCACCAGCCATTCCTTGGAAACCCTATGAGGCAGTTCTACTCTGTCCTTTATGGTGGCTGTGAATAGGAATCGACTTACCTTAGGCAGGCACTTTGTTTTAAACAGAAATGCTGCTGTTGGCATAAATAAAGTGTCTCCTACCCTTGTATCCACACGCCTGAGGCAATCTGAAGGCTGAGGGTATTATTATCTCAGGCCCACAGGCAACCCATCCTGGGCACACCACTATGCTACAGCTCTGTGAAGTTGCCCCTGAGAAACTCACACAGGTGAGCACAAGGAGATAAATAGAAGAATGTCCCCTGCAGCTGTGTTTGAAATAGTGAAAAGATGACCTACCCAAAGTCCCACAGAAGTGGAGTGGATGAATTGCACAATTTATTTGTACTGTGAATTACTAATGACAGATAAACCTATGAACCACTGGATTTTCCTGTTTTTTAATAAGCCTTAACACTACAGAGAATGAGCAAGGTAAAGGAGGAGACACCCTCATTTCAGAATAGTTGGTGAAATTAGGGAAAGATTGGTCTAGACGGGAATTCACCTGTGTAAGCTATTTTTTGTTTGTTTTAAGCTTAGAAGTAAACATCCATCTGGCTGAATAAGATTGGCTCAGGCTTGGCAGTCGGTATACTCTATCTCCTTTCCTGCATGTTTGAAATGTTAGCTAACACCCGAAAACGAGAGAACTTGGTTGAAAAAGGTATTAGGAGCTTTCTTGAAATGCTACAAAAGACAAGAAAGCTAATCAGCGCCCCAGTTTTTATTTTTAATTCTATGCTATCTTGAGCTCATGGGGGTGAGACCATTTGAATATAAAGAGGCTTGAATGTGAAATACATACATAAAATAGGACACATAGACATATGTATTTCCTAGATATATTTAAAATAGTGACAAAAGCATAAGAACAAAATTCAAAACAATAAAATGAAATTAATTACATTCTCAGAAATAAGTGACTGACCACAGAATAGGCTCATGGTTGCTCTCACCAAGTGTCAAGGCATTTTGGGTCCAGAGGGCGTGTGCATTATTCACCCCAAGAATGTTATAAGCAGCTTTCTGCAAAGGAATCTAGAAGCATGTCTGAGAAATGATCGTTTCCTTTGATTATTCTGATGCTTTAAGATGGTCTGCCAGATCTCATTAAATTTCTCGTTGCTCTGACTGTAAGCCTTAGAAAAAAATTAACACATATTTCCAGGAGCCAGCTGCCACTCCACACCAAGCATGAACAGATGACCTTTTTCTTTATAGCAAATGAAAATACTGTTTTCCCAAAGGAGTTGAAGGAGGATAATTAACTTTTGTGCTACAATTACCTGGCATCAATAGGACACAGGAAGTTGAATGACGTTGCCCCAGGCAATGCACACATTCTCTGTGCTTTCAATAGTTACCTAGGGTAGTTACCAAGACATTTTTTGTTTTTAATTTGTAACTGTTGACTTTGAAAATTTGTAATAGGTAATGATACAGTCACTCTTTTAAAAGATTAAATTCATTCCTTGTCTTGAAGACTTAAAAAAAAACAGAACTGAGAAGATAATAGATTACTATCTCTCAGTCAGATACTACAAATGTCAGGCTTGACCTTTTTCTGTCTGATTTTACACCTAGTTCCTCTGTCTCCAACATTTCTGAATATTTTCAGTTGAATCCAACAGATACTAAAAAAATGAAAGCATATATATTAGTTCCTTGTATGGTATATTTTGTGTTCCCCACTCAGGAAATCTTAGCTGATTCCCCATAGTTCACCAGAAAAATATCACCAGTCTACGGTAATAATTTGGAGTCTCCGGGTGGCACAAATGGTTACGTGGTTGACAACTAACTGGAAGGTTGGAGGTTCCGGTCCACCAGGAGGTGTCTCTGAATAAAGGCCTGGCCATCTGCTCTCTGCAGGGCCACACCCATGAAAATCCTAGGGATTTTCTACTCTGAATCACATGGGGTTGCCATGAGTCAGAATCCACTCCACTGCAACTTGTTTGGTGGTTTATGGTAATAATTAACAGGGTAATTAATACCAGGCTATGGTGTCGTGTCGTGTCATGTTGTCGTGTTGCAGGAACCATCTCACAAAAGATAGGATGACTCATCCTACTGGTGTTAACGGCTTCTCTCTTTGCCCACCCAGTGCTTGGCCAATTGGCCCATAAGTACAGTTTCCGTGGTGGCCAGAATACAGGCTATGCATGTATCCATCAGTGTAGATTTTCTTTCATTGCCACCAGTAAATGACACACCTGCCAGCAGCAGAGCCTGATAATGAGCCTTTGTATGGCACCATAACTAGGGAGATCAGCCGGCGACTAGGCAGAGGTTGATTATGTTGGACCCTGTTCTTCCAAGCTACTTGTCCTTATTCAAATTGATAATTATTTTGAATAAGAATCTGCATTCCTTACCTAGAGTGCCTCTGCCATCACCATTATCTATGAGTTTACAGATTTTCTGATTTGTCAAACATAAGTTCTTTAAAACATTGTCTTAAATTAAGGGACCCATTTTATGGTAAAGAAGGTAAGACAAGGCATACATGGCTATAGGATTCCCAGCTCTTATCATATACAAAATCACCTGGAAGCCCCTAGTAGAATAGAATGATGGAATGGCTCACCTGAGTCTCATACATCAGCTTATGGAATATTACCTGAAGAGTTTGTGGACTTTCCTCAAGTATGCCATATATTCACCAACAGTTCTGTTTTAAGTCCTCAAAAGCTAAACTACACAATTCTAGAAATCAAGGAATAGAAGTAGGTGGGCCTTTCTGATCATCATATTTATGCTTCCCATCTCAGCAACTTTAGCCTTGCTAGATTTGAAGTCTTGGTTTCTAGGCAGTAGAGACATACTTCTCTCAGAGAATACAGTGAAGTTTCTGTTGAAGCTGAAAATAGCTACCAACTGTTGGTTTAGATTTCTTGTGTCAGTTATTGACCAGGCAAGAAAGGAGTCACCGTAGTAGTAGGGTAATTTACCTTGATTACCAGGAGGAACTATGGTCGCTGCCAAAAAAGGAATCAGGAAAAAAGTATGTCTGTCATCAAGGGGATAAATGAATTATCCACAACATTAATTGTAAATAAGCAGCTGTAGCAACTAAGTCTAACCAGGGTAAATCTACTAAGGACTCAGGAATGCGGCTGGGTAAGCCCTATCTGAAAAGTAATCTGGACCAACTGAAAAGCAAGTTTAAACTAAGGGAAATCCACAGTGGTAACGGAGGAGGGATATGATGAATGTCATTTGTAGCCTTGTGACTAGCTACGGCAGCAAAAGCTATAACTTTTTCCACTAACACTGTTTTTATTAGGCCTTTCTTAGAAATTGATGGTGGTCAACCCATTGAATGGTCTGTAACTGATGAGACGGAATATTCTATGACAGTGAATCCAAGGAATAAAAGGTCTGTATCAGACACCTCTTGGGCCTAGCTTTGCACTGTCTTGACCCAATTTTAATTCTATTTGTGAATAATGTGTTTCTTCACAGTGCCATGCATAAGCTGCATGGCATACCCCTCATTTCTTGCCCTCGTGTTTCTCCCCAGTGGCACGTGGGACACCTGTGGGAACCTGCTCAATCATTTTTACACATGTACAGAATCAACAACCTTCCTCAAAGTGAGATGGGAGATGTGAAATAATTATCCTCCATTCCCATGTCTTACATAATTCTGAGTCTCAGGACAATTCTACATGGCTCCTGTCCCAAGTGCTTCAGTGGGATTGAGCCCATAGAGGAAAGCAACTCAATAATGTACTTTTAGATTTCCTTCCTTCCCTGTTTTAGCATAACTTCCCTTTTAAAGATTTATAATCAAGCCCTAGATCTCTATTATATGACAATGTGTTCTTGTTGTTAGTTTCCAAATACCAAGCATTTCTTCTATGGATTTTCTCTTTTCCCAATTTCTTCCAGACTCCTCTCAGATAAGGTAACCTCTTTAGTACGCATTGAGTTTCCCAATCTCCTACCCAATCCTCTAAGATGAGATCTTAGTATTAGTTTTTGTCTGATCCTGTCTCCCCACCCCTAATTCTAATTTTACTGAAATTATGTAGAATATTTGGTTCTAGACTATCAATTTCTATTTTTTTCTTGAAGTCTGTCACATCTAATCCATTTCCTTGTTTGTTATTTATCATTTATATTGCCCTGGATGTTTCATTATCTGTTTAAACTTAAAATTTATAGAGAGACAACTTACACAATGTCACCAGAAAGCAATCAAACAAATTCAGAAAGAGAATATTCTGCAAGTTTCCTGGCCTGGTCCCTTCAACAAATCAATGCCAAAAAAAAAAACTATGGACTGGGATAGATGCCAAGAGATTACAGATTTAGAGCTCTTAGATGCACTTACAATTTTGGTTCATTTGGGGGAAAGTATTGTGCCATACAGTAGTCACTAGCCACATGTGGCTAGTCAAAATCCAGATGTGCAGAGAAAAAGAGAGCAAGAGATTTATTTTGAGGAATTGGCTCGTGTGATTGTGGGGCACTTTCAAGCCCAGAATCCATAGGCAAGGTGACAGGTTGGAGGTTCTTGCAGGTTTATGTACCTAATCCACAGGTCAGGTGACAGGAAGAGTGGAAGTGTTCAGGCAAAATGTCTATTTATAGTCTGGAGGAAGTATACTCTCAACGGAAAACTGTCTTTTGCTCTCAAGGCCTTCAATGGATTGGACGAGGCCCGCTCACTCTATGGAGAATAATTTGCTTAATTTAAGGCCAACTGTCTTAATTCATATAACTACTTTATAAGAGCATCTACTCTAGACAAGAGTTTAACCAAAAATTGAGCACCATAGCCTAACGAAGTTGATGCATAAAATTTATATATATATACATATATAAACCCATTTCTGTCAATTCTGACTCATAGTGACCCTATAGGACAGAGTAGAACTGCCCCATAGTTTCCAAGGAGCACCTGGTAGATTCAAACTGCTGACCTCTTGGTTAGCAGCTATAGCTCTTAACCACTATGCCACCAGAGTTTCTATATGTATATATATGTATGTATGTATATGTATATTCGAGGAGCTGGACTAGATGCAGAACACGGCATCAGGATTGGAGGGAGATTCATTAACAACCTATGATATGCAAACGACACAACGTTGTTTGCTGAAAGCAAAGAGACTTGAAGTACTTACTGATGAAGATTGAAGACAACAGCCTTCAGTATGAATTACACCTCAACATAAAGAAAACAAAAATCCTCACAACTGGACCAATAAACAATGTCATGCATGATAAATGGAAAAAGATTGAAATTGTCAAGGATTTCATTTTACCTGGATCCACAATCAATGCCCAGGGAATCAGCAGTCAAGAAATCAAATGATGTATTGCGCTAGGCAAATCTGCTGCAAAAGACCTCTTTCAAGTGTTAAAAAGCCAAGATGTCACTTCCAGGAGTAAGGTGTTCCTGACCTAAGCTATGGTATTTTCAATTGCATCATATGCATGCAAAAGCTGGACAATAATAACAAAGAAGAATCGATGCCTTTGAATTATAGTATTGGCAAAAAAATATTGAATATACCATGGTCTACCTGAAGAAAGAACAAATTTGTCTTGGAGGAAGTACAGCCAGAATGCTCCTTAGAAGTGAGGATGGTGAGACTTCATCTCACGTGCTTTGGACATGGTATCAGGAGGGACTAATTCCTGGAGAAGGACATCATGTTTGGTAAAGTAGAAGATCAGCAAAAAAGAAGAAGCCCCTCAACTAGGTGGACTGACACAGTGGCTGCAACGATGGGCTCAAGCATAGCAATGATTGTGAGGATGGCACTGGACAGGGCAGTATTTCGTTCTGTTGTACATAGGGTCACTGTGAGTTGGCTCCAACTCAAAAGCATCGAACAACATATACAACATCCATCTGTCAGTTTGTCGTATTGTGGTGGCTTGCATGTTGCTATGATGCTGGAATCTGTGCCACTGGTATTTCAAATACTAGGGGGACAACCCATGGGAGACAGGTTTCAGTGGGGCTTCCAGACTAACAGAGAAAGGCCTGGTGATCAGCTATAAAAACTTAGCCAATTAAAACTTTATGAGTCACAGTAGAATACTGTCCATCCTGCTTGTTTTGGACACGTCATCAGGAGGGATCAATTGCTAGAAGAGGAAATAATGTTTGGTGAAGTATAGGGTCAACAAGAGTGAGGGAGGCCTTCAGTGAGATCAATTGATGCAATAGTCACAGCCATGAACTGGAACATGCTGGCGATGGTGAGGATGAAGTAGGGCCACACAACATCTGATTCTCTTGTATATAAGGTCACCATGAGTCAGAGTCGACTCGATGGCATGCACCTACCTACCTGTCTGTCTGTCTAATCTATCTATCTGTCTGTCTGTGTGTCTGTGTGTCTGTGTGTCTGTCTATCATCTATCTACCTATCTATCTATCTATCATCTATCAATCATCTATCTGTCTGTCTTTCTATCTATCTAATCTCTCTCTCTATCCATCTAATCTATCCATCTATCTATCTGACAGAACAGCTGCTTCCAACAAAAACTGTATTTATTAGAGGCTTGTTATTTTTATTTATCTATCATATTGGCTCAAGTTGTGGTGGTACTCAGAGTGGTGAAGGAGGCAGACAACCCTTTCTCTAGGGACTGTCAACATAAAAGCAAGCAAGAAACCAAGGAGTCTGTACTTCTCTAGTCTCCTCCCACTCTCTTGCCCCTCTCATCACTTCCTGCGTTCCCTGAGACTGAGCAAATTGGGGTTTGCCATTGTGCAAGCAAGGGCTCACTTTAGACTAAATTCTATCCACTTTCTATTCTAGTAAGAGACTAACAGCCCCAGGCACTCATCTGACTCACAGATGAGAGCTCCCTCAGTAATCCCATTGCTAGCCTTCACTTGGCAGTTGCTGATCTAAGAAGACATTTGTTGAGAGCTGGATGTAGGTATGAAGGGAAAACAGGCAGCAGTTTTTAATTTTCAAGAAACCTACCATCTGCCCCTAAAAACTCAAAAACCCGTGGCCGTTGAGTCGATTCTGACTCATAGTGACCCTACGGCAGAGTAGAACTGCCCCATAGAGTTCCCAAAGAGTGTCCGGTGGATTCGAACTGTCGACCTTTTGGTTAGCAGCCATAGCATATAACCACTACGCCACCAGGGTTTCCATCACCTGCTCATACTCCCTATCAAATTTAAAGAACATCTTATTTGCAAAAGGATTACAAAAAGTAGAGCAGAAATAGCCCTTATAATTTCTTGTACCTCATCCCTATACATATACTATAAATAATCAGCCCATATTTGTGGAAAACATGCATATACCCGTATTTCTACATATGATATCAGTATTCCTCAAATGTCCTTAGCATTACTGACAACAAAACAAAATCTAGCAAATTAACTTCTTACCGTAATCAGGAACAAAAAAATAGTTATAAATGTGTTAATTCCTTCATTCACCCTGCCAGCTCTGAAAATCTTCTTCCATTTTTACATCCCAGCTTAAAATTGACCTCTTTCATAAGTTTTTGTTAAATGGCTCCCATCCAGCTCTGGACACAATTGTTCATTCATCTGTGCCTCCACAGTGTCCCATGCCTGTCACCTTTATAGCATGTCAGCATCTTGGGATCCGTATTTGCTCAGTTGGACACATGCCTTTAGAGTACTAATTGTTTATAATCATTTTCAGACCAGTGAGTTTCTTTTCTTATTTTTCATTTGAGTTAAGTTTATTAAGTCTGCCTTTCCTAATTCAATTTAGAAATTGATTTCAGCCAATGTAGAAGTTTCATAAAATGATACATGAATAAAACCAAACCAAACCCATAGCCATCAAGTCAGTTCCGACTCCTAATAACCCTATAGGACCGGGTAGAACCGCCCCATAGGGTTTCCAAGGAATGGCTGCTGGACTCAAACTGTCGACTTTTTGATTAGAAGCTGAACATTTAACCACTGTGTCACCAGGTCTCCATGATAAATGAATAGAAGCAGTAAAAACTCTGGGTAAATGCCCCCTGACATATTGGACCTTCTTGTTGTTAGGCGCCGTCCAATCAATGATGACTCATGGAAACCTTTTGTGACAGAATAGAGCTATAATGTTTAGCAATTGAGATGACTAGTTTATAGAACCAATCTTAACCATTTTAACAAAGTAGCAGTAATAGCCTGTTTAGGAGAGCTCCCCTTTTTTAAGGTTCTTATTTACCTACAACTTCATGGAATAAAATAATAATTTCCAGGTATCAGACTCTTTTCCTATCAAAAGCAAAATAATGCAGATGATGTAGAAGTATTTAAATCACAGCATTTAAGGTAACAATTATTAGAAGGAAAATCGTTCTTTAACTGCAGAAAAGAACGTGACAAGCTCACCGCTGCACTTTCCGCTCATTCTGAGACCAGTGATCAAAAGAATTTCTGTTAACACTGGAGAATCTTTTGATCCATATTTCTATTTTAATGTAGGAAAGAAAGTGAAATGCCAAGGTCAGACAAGTCTTATCTTTTCCAGCTCTTAGCTTGTCTTTCACTTCTCTTGAGGTTAGAATTCAAGTGTGTGTGTAGCTTTTAAAACTCACAGCCAGAGTTATCTATAGTTTGTTCTGAAATTTGTCAAGCATTTAGTAAATATGCTTCATCTTCTCCACCAAGTACAGTTGATAATAGACTTTATGTGCCAGGCACTGTTCTTAGTAGTTTGCATTTGTTAACACTTTCTATCCACACAAAATGAGGTAATGCGTTATTATCCCCCTTTTTATAGAAGAAGCAATGGAGGCATGGCAAAATTTAGTAATTTGTCTGAGCTTGTACTACCTTCTAATCTTAGCACTGTAACTCCAAGGTCTTAAAAGCTCTGCTATGTCAGGAAAATAGAATGTAATAGTATTTATTGTTTGTTGACCCACAGTGTATGCCAAGTGGTGGCTTTCCTGTATCTCTGGATCTCATCTGCTGAGCTCTCCTCTTTACTCCTTCTGTTCCACGGAAACTGATTTCTTCGCTGATTCCTAAGATCACCAGGCACGTTCTTGCTTCAGCACATTTGCAATTGTTGTCCCCTCTGTCTGAATTATACTTCCTTAATTGGAAACTCTGGTGGAGTAGTGGTTAAGTGCTACGGCTGCTAAACAAGGGGGCGGCAGTTCAAATCCTCCAGGAGCTCCTTGGAAACTCTACGGGGCAGTTCTACTCTGTCATATAGGGTTGCTATGAGTCGGAATTGACTCGACGGCACTGGGTTTGGTTTATTTATCTATTTTTGGTTTAATTTAACCACTTGGCCAGTCCCTCACCTGCTTCAGGTATTTGCTGAAATATAAACCTCTTAACCAGAAAACCAAACCCATTGCTTTCAAGTAGATTCCAACTTATAGTGACCCTATAGGACAGAGTAGAACTGCCCCATAGAGTTTCCAAGGAGCTCCTGGTGGATTTGAACTGCTGACCTTTTGGTTAGCAACTGTAGCTCTTAACCACAACCCTTAGGAAGGTGTTTTCCTGATAACCCTATTATAAATTGATCATACTTATACATTTTCTACATTCATGTTCTCTATAACAATTGTTATGTAACACATATCAGTTTTACATGTATGTTTTGTTATTTATCTCTCTCCATGAAAACAGGAACGTTTGCCATTTTTTCATCCTACTGGTCTTCCAGCACTCTGAACAGTTTTTGACATTCAATATTTAAAATATTCCTCAAATAAATTAAATGAACGAATGTGAGAAAAAAAATGCATTAGTTTACTTAATCCTCAGAAAATACCTAAGAGATAGGCAATAATACTATCTGCATTTTACAGATGAGTAAAGTGAGGTACAGAGAGGTAAGATAGCTCGAGTAATGTCATCCAGCTAATAAAAGTCAGAGTTCTTGGTCTTCCACTGTACTGCTTCTCATGTCAAGAGAAATGCATATGAGGTGCACTTTGGGAGGTTCTAGACTTAATGTCAACTAAAAAAAAAAAATAGTGAACACGTGTCAGGATCAAGATCCCATAATGTCAAATGCTGTTATAAAAAATAGGTGATAAAAAGAAAAGCTTGTTTTTTCAAAGGATTTAGTCTTGAGTTGTACCTATTCAAGGATCTACTATTCATCAGGCACTGTTGTTTGTACTTGCAATAAATCAGTGAACTTACTAGACACTGCATCTCCCTTACTCTCTGGTGCTGACAGATACTCCAGCTTTATCTTGTACATTTCTCCTGTCCTGCTCTGGAATCAGCCTTTTCTCTACAGACCCCTACTTCCTTCAGTGGAGACTGATGTTTAGAAATCAAGCTCTAGGTGCTGAACATACTAATTGCAACTGGAGGATAATTGCTTGTAGATCATCTCAGAGAAAAGGGTTGGGAGAGGGGATATATGATAAACACATACATACATACACACGTACAGACATAGATCTGTATATATTTTATATTCTCTCTCTCTCTGTGTATGTGCATATAGTTGGTTCCAACTCATAGTGACCCTAGGTGCAACAGAACGAAATAGTGCCCAGTCCTTCATTATCTTCACAATTGTTGTTATGCTTGAGCCCATTGTGACAGCCATAGTGTCAATCCATCTCATTGAGGGTCTTCCTCTTTTTCCCCTATCCTTTACCTTGAAAAGCATGATGTCCTTCTCCAGGGACTGATCCTCCCGACAATATGTCCAAAGTGTGTGAGACATAGTCTCACCATCCTTGCTTCTAAGGAGCATTCTGGTTGCCCTTCTTCTAAGACAGATTTGTTCTTTTGGCAGTCCGTGGTATAGTCAATATTCTTCACCAGCACCACAATTCAAAGGCATCAATTCTTCTTCCTTATTCTTTGTCCAGCTTTCACATGCATATGAGGTGATTGAAAACACCATGGCTTAGGTCAGGCACAACTTTGTCCTTAAGATGACATCTTTGTTTTTCAAAACTTTAAGGTGGTCTTTTGAAGCCGATTTGCCCAATGAAATGTGTCTTTTCATTTCTGACTGCTGCTTCCATGGGTGTTGATTGTGAATCCAAGGAAAATGAAATTCTTGGCAACTTCACTATCTTCTACATTTATCATGATGTTCCTCATTGGTCCTGTAGTGAGGATTTTGGTTTTCTTTATGTAGAGGTGTAGTCCATACCGAAGACTATGGTCTTTGATCTTCATTCGTAAGTGCTTCAAGTTCTCCCCACTTTCAGCAGGCAAGGTTGTGTCATCTGCATAACGCGGGTTGTTAATGAGTCTTCCTCCAATACTGATTCCCTGTTTTTTTTCATATAGTCCAGCTTCTCAGATTATTTGCTCAGCATATAGATTGAATGAGAATGGAGAAAGGATACAACCCTGACGCACACCTTTCCTGAGTTTAAACCATGCAGTATCCACTTATTCTGTTTGAATGACTGTCTCTTGATTTATGTACACATTCCTCATGAGCACAATTAAAACTATTTACATATAGCACATATTTCCCTTTGGTGTTTCTCAAGATGAAAGAACTGAAGAAAAAATTCAAGCCTCAAGTTGCTGTAGTGAAGGATTCCATGGGGAAAATATTAGACGATGCAGGAAGCATCAAAAGAAGATGGAAGGAATACACAGAGTCATTATACCAAAAAGAATTAGTCAGTGTTCAAACATTTCAAGAGCTAGCATATGATCAGGAACCGGTGGTACTGAAGGAAGAGGTCCAAACCGCTCTGAAGGCATTGGCGAAAAACAAGGCTCCAGGAATTGACGGAATATCAATTGAGATGTTTCAACAAACAGATGCAGTGCTGGAGGTGCTCACTCACCTATGCCAAGAAATATGGAAGACAGCTTCCTGGCCAACTGACTGGAAGAGATCCATATTTATGCCTATTCCCAAGAAAGGTGATCCAACCGAATGCAGAAATTATAGAACAATATCATACCCAAGCAAAATTTTGATGAAGATGATTCAGAAATGGCTGCAGCAGTATGTCGACAGGAAACTGCCAGAAATTCAGGCTGGTTTCCAAAGAGGACGTGGAACCAGGGATATCATTGCTGATGTCAGATGTATCCTGGCTGAAAGCAGAGAATACCAGAAGGATGTTCACCTGTGTTTTATTGACTACACAAAGGCATTCAACTGTATGGATCATAACAAATTATGTATAACATTGCAAAAAATAGGAATTCCAGAACACTTAATTGTGCTCATGGGGAAACTTAACATAGATCAAGAGGCAGTTATTCAGACAGAACGAGGGGATACTGATTGGTTTAAAGTCAGGAAAGGTGTGCGTCAGGGTTGTATCCTTTCACTATACCTATTTAACCTGCATGCTAAGCAAATAATCCGAGAAGCTGGACTGTATGAAGAAGAACGTGGCATCAGGATTGGAGGAAGACTCATTAACAATCTGCGTTATGCAGATGGCACACCCTTGCTTGCTGAAAGTGAAAAGGACTTGAAGCACTTACGAATGAAGATCAAAGACCACAGCCTTCAGTATGGCTTGCATCTCAAAAAAAGAAAACAAAAATTCTCACAATTGGACCAATGAGGAACACCATGATAAATAGAGAAAAGATTGAAATTTGTTTCCACTGATTTAGCAGATCTCAGTACTTTAACAAACGTTTTAAGTTTATAACTTGAGATGTATTGCCCCTTAAATTATAGGTTTTGCTTTTTTCTTTTTAATTATAAGAGTAACTCAAGCTTTATTTTGTACATAAGATCAATATGATGTACTTACAGGTTGCCTTAAAATTCCCAGCACCAATAAGGCTGCTAGGACAAGGATTCTACCCAGTAGCATCAACAACCACTCTGTGGGGGCCATGTTCATCCAATCAGAGCCTGAACACACAAATGCTCCCAGGGTATTAGTACAAGGAAAGTGCTTTTTTTACTTTCAAAAAGAAGCAGATAGCACACCAGAACAAATGTGGATCCATTTTTCAGCTAGTTCTCCCTGTCTGAGTAGAGATGAGGACTATCTTACATGCACCCCACTTTGTACCATGGGCAAGGGACTCAAAAGGCCTTACTTCGCTCAATCCCCCCTGGCTGGGTAGGCTAATTAGGTGGACTGGAAATTCTTCGTACATGTCCCATGTTGTACCATAGGTGAGGGACATGGTAAGTCCCTCCTCAAGCCATTTTTATACCCCAAAGCCTATGTGCCGTGCTACACAGAGCACAACGTAGATTTGTTCCTGACAGCCAAAAGACAGGGTGTTTAGAAATGTTGGCACCAACCCGAATGGTATCTTTTTAACCCTGCTGACAAATATCAGGCCTCAGAGAATGGGGGAAGGTGGTTTCTTCTGAGGCCTATTACATCGTGCTTCCCTCCATTCCTGAGTCCTGGTGCCAGGTGGTGAGCTGGGGACTCCCAATTCAATTGCACATGTTTCAGTGTTGCCTGGATTTTTTTTTTTTTTTTTTAAAGGCACCTTGATAGCTGGAGAATTCCAAGGGCAATTTTCCTAAACTAGAGACAAAAGGCCAAACTGAGTTCTTTGTTCCACAATTAAACTTTGTGTTTAATACAAGACATATTTGAAAATTCTTACTAATATATATTTCTAATCAAATCTTCTGTGGCTTACAATTATATATATATATATCATTTTAACTACAATAAAAGAGTTCTTATTTAATCTTTTGAAGTATTTTTTTATTCTTTTGTGTTTCTGTGAGTAGTATTATCCTTCTAAGTATTTAAATAATTTTTCTTTTCAATTGAGATGCTAAAACACTCAAATGTCACCTTCTGTTCAAAGCTGTCTTTATCTTCTCTGCCTCTTTCTTAGCACTTTGTAGATCCCATTGCCATGGAATATGTCTCTTATTTTAATTAGTTATTTGCTTTTCTTTCTTTCCAACTAGATTTTGTGCTCCTTAAAATCAAGGATTCCCCAGCACAGTTATCTTTTGTGAACTCTGCATTCAATAAATGTTTGTCAGTGCAGAAGGACATGAGGTAATTTTGTCACTCAAGGACACACCAAGAGAGCCTGATTATGGCTTCCACATAAAAACAGGTTAGAAGAGAGAGTACAGGAAGAGGCTGCAGAGGGCTGACTAATCAGCCTAACAATACAGCAGGGAGTGGAGCCTCTAAGTTAGTGAAAAAGATTAAGTAACTTTTATTTTTAAAGAATTGGTTTTTCAATGTTTTTAAAAACCTATCTTGAAATAATTTTAAGCTTCCGAAAGGTTACAAGAATAGTATAAAGAATTACCGTTCCTCTTTCAGCCAGGTTGATCTGTGGTTTCAGGGGACATCTAGGTCAATTGACCTAATGAAGTTTATTAAGAAAATGTTCTGCATCCCACTTTGGTGAGTGGCGTCTAGGGCCTTAAAGGTTTGTGAATGGCCATCTAAGATTTGTCAGTCAGTCCCAACCCACTTGGAGCAAAGGAGAATGAAGACACCAAAAATACAAAGAAAATATTAGCCCAAGAGACAAAAGGGCCACATAAACTGAAGATTCCATCATTATGAGACCAGAAGAACTAGATGGTGCCTGGTTACCAGCAGTGACCACCCTGACAGGGAACATGAGAGAGAGTCCCTGATGGAGCAGGAAAAAAAGTGCAGAGCAGAACTCAAATTCACGTAAAAAGGCCAGACTTAATGGTCTGACTAATACCGGAGGAACCCCCAAGCCCATGGCCCCCCAACGCTCTGTTAATCCAGAACTAAACCACTCCTGAAGCCCACTCTTCAGACAAAGATTAGACAGGCCTATAAAACGTAAAATAATACTGGTGAAGAGTCCAGGCAGTCCAAGCATCTGCAGATACAGGAGACCAAATGGGCAGCTCCTGTCTGGAGGCAGGATGTGGAGGCAGGAAGGGACAGGAGCTTATCGAATGGACACAGGAAACCTGGGGTGGAAAGCGCGAGTGTGCTCTCACATTGTAAGGAATGCTACTAGTGCCTCATAACAATATGTGCATAAATTTTTGTATGAGAAATTTTTTTTTAAATAATTTTTTTGTCTATATTTTTAAAAAACTGTTTTGAAATAATTTCAAACTTCTGAAAGGTTACAAGAATTGTGTAAAGAATTCCTATATCTCTTTCACCCAGATTGCTCAACTGTTAATATTTTACCACATTCGCTTCCATGCAGTCTCCAAAGAATAACCATCTTCTCCTAAATGATCTCGATAACGCCATCCAAACTCCACACTCCGTTCGAATTTAGCCAAATGTCCCAATAACGTGGCTATTTCCTTATTAGCCCAGGATCTAAGCCAGGATCACACCTTGCTTTCTCATCTCCCTTCAATATATGCTTTTCCATACATTTATTTATATCAGTTTGAATTCACGGACTTCTATTATAGTCAATGAGTCATATTATACCACTATCGTTATTTATTTTGATAAAAGCAAACAAAACGTAGCCTTCGAGTTGATTCCAACTCCTTGTGATCTGTGAGTGTCAGAGAGAACTGTACTCCATGGGGTTTCAATGGCTGGGACCTTTTGGAAGTAGATCACCAGGCTTTCTTTCAAGGCACCTCTGGGTTGATTCAAATGACCAAACTTTTGTTTAGTAGCCAAGCACTTAACCATTGTGCCACCACATTCATTTATTTTTGAAAATTGTCCCAAATTTGGCCAGTGGAGCCTCCTTCAAATAGGCTACTGTGCTCTGTGACATGTTCTCATCATTGTCTAAACTTCCTCACTGTCTGTCACCGACAGATACCCCAGCTTCGTCTTGCACATTTCTCCTGCCCTGTTCTGGAATCAGCCATGTCTCTATAGTCCCCCACTTCCTTCAGTGGAGCCTGTTATTTAGAAGCCAACCTCTAGGTGCTAAACATGCTAATTGCAATTGAGGAATTATTAGTTCTAGACCATCTCAGAAAACAGAGCTGGGAGGGGGAATATCTAATAAACACACACATACCAAATCAAAAAACCAAACCCGTTGCCATCGAGTCGATTCCCACTCGTAGCCACCCTATAGGACAGAGTAGAACCGCCCCGCAGGGTTTCCAAGGAGCAGCGGATAGATTTGAACTGCTGACCTTTTGCTTAGCAGCCAAGCTCTTAACCACTGTGCCACCAGGGCTCCCACGCACAGACACACACATATAGAGACACGTATCTGTATATGTTTAATATTCTCTCTCTCTGTGTATTCATATATTCTCTCTGTGTCTTTGTGTATTTGCATATTATTTCTGTGTGTGTATATTTATATATTTCATCTTTGTGTGTGTATATTTATATATATTTCACACACAGACACACACATATATATTAAACCAAGAAAAAAACATGACTTCATTTTGACAACTCCAATTTCAATTCAACATATCTGGTTTCTTTCTAGATTTTTTTTTTCCCTAAGTCTCTTCTTTCCATATTTCTAAAAACCTAATTCAAATTTGAGAAAATTAGCTTTCCTTGTCCTCATAATTTAATATATATTCTATCTTCCTTTTGTAATCAGATTCCCAAATATGCCTGACACCACCTGGGCTTCGTTGGCCCCTAGGAATACCACTGTCTGCAACGGGGAAGGAAAAGGAAAGAAAAGAAAGAAAGGAAGGAAGAGGAAGAAGAATTTAATATCCGATACTACACTGCAATGCTCTTAGCTGCTGCACACTAACTATTGGCCCCAAATGTTCAGCAAGAGTTTACTTTTCAGAATGACTTCTTTTAGATGAAATTCTAGTGAAGAAGCAAGGGGCAGGTACTCCCTGAGATTAGTTTATGCTACAGCAGTGACCAAATTTGCCAAACTGTTTGGTTGAGAATGGTAATTCAGCAGAATCAAAACATCAGAGGCAGGAGTAAGCAAGAGAACTAAGAAAATTCCACACAATTCATAAAAATATTACAGAAAGATACTGCACTTTCCAAAGACTATGGGAAGGAAGTCTGAGTCTTATATAAATCACAATTGTGGGACATTAGAATATGAAATTATTAACAAAAATATATATTCTATTTACTAAAAATGTTTTTATTGATAAAATAGATCATGCTTCAGAAACAGCACAAATCGAAAGGTTTCTCCCCAATAGGATTCTCCTATGCACTTGCCAAGTTTGAAGGCAGCTGTACCAGTGAACTGAAGAACTGTATTGTCCCTTGGGGCGGAATTGCTGCCTTCATTTATCCTCTGAAACTTTCTCCGTCTCTTTGGAGCATCAGTTCACTCAGAGAATGCCCAGGGGCGAAGCAAAAGCTACCCAAGGCACGGGGGCCAATGCTGCATGAAGACCATTTCACATCCCAGACACCTCTCCCTTCTATTCTAGGACTCCGAAGATCCTCATTGCTGGAATATGATAAACCAGCCTCCTTGTCCACTTCCTTGCCAATTTCAGCTTCTACCAACTGCCAGCAGTCCTTGGTGGTCCTGGGCTTGTGGAGGCTTCCTTTCGCCCTGTGTGTCTGGTCGGTTTATACCTCAGAAGTGATTAGGTTTAGGATCCACTGTACTCTGGTATGACCGTGTTAGCATAACAAAAGAAACCTCCTGTTTCCAAATGGGGTTATATTTACAGATATCTATATAAATAAAAAATAAACATTGTCATTGAGTAGATACTTATTAACAACATCCCTATAGGACAGAGTGGTGCAGTGGTGAAGAGTTTGGCTCTAACCAAAAGGTTGGCAGTTCAGACCCACCAGCCACTCCTTGGAAAATTTATGGGGTAGTTCTACTCTGTCCTGTAGGTTTCCTATGAGTCGGAATCGACTCGAAGGCAACAATTTTTTTTTCTTTTTTCTTTTGGTTAGCACAGCCTGCCACATCTTTCTCCCTGAGAGTGGCTGGTGGTGTTGAACCACTGACCTTTCAGTTAGTAGCCAAGTGCTTAACCAGTTCACCACCAAGTCTCCAATTTACCGGTACAGGGGCTAGGATATCAACACATATTTTGGGGGGAACACAATTCAATCCATAACAATGCCACATCAATACAAAAAGAATAGTATAGACCCATCAAAATAATGACACATTTATAGGGTCGCTATGAGTTGGAATCGACTCGACTAACTGGTTTTTTTTTTTTTTTTTTTGGTTTGTAGCATTTGCTGTTGTATTTCCATTTTCTAGCAGCAATGAATGGTCAACTGTTTTTGATGTATGTGGAATGTCATGTCTTCTGGTAACTACCAGTATGATTCCCTAAAGTGGATGGTTGGGGCTAGAACTTGAATTGGAAACACTGAATAGAATGAGGTTTGCTAGTGGACACTGAATAGAACCCACTGACTCTGACATGGACCTTAAATTCCAGCTTGGCTATGTTCAAGTGTATTGGTGTATGAGCATAAAAACTATTCCCTATGTGACAGTTTTGTAAATGCCCACTGTGAATCTGGTATCTTAATTTATCCAGGGAATCTTTATGTTTTAAGTAAACAGTATACTACTTTCCATAGTTGGAATTGCTGATAAATTTTATTGATTTCTACTTTCTTATTGTTTATTTTCTATTTGGCTTTTTGTCTTATTTATTCTTTCCTGTATTGCTTTCTTTTTTTTTTTTTGCTTTGGTTTGCTTTATTCTACCTTCTCTTTCCATTTTTTTTTTCCTGTGTTTGTTTGGAGTTACATAATCTATTTTTATTTTGTGATGATTACTTGAGAATTTTTTCATCCATACTTAGCTTGACAAAGTCCAAATTAAGTCAATATCTTTATCTTCCTCCTGAAACTAAAAGTTCCCTAGACTCTTTACTCCTAATACCCAACTCCTGTCTTATTTTCTTTGTTATTTAACGCTTTAGATTAATACTGATTTTTCAATCACGTGCATTTACTGAATTTCCTAAGAAGAGAGCTAAGGCAAAAACTTATGTGCTATCACTTTGTTGGTAGTGAATCTCAGGGAAGCAAGAGTAAGAAAAAAAAAATTAAAAAGATGAGGCAGTCTGTTACTGAGCTGGGTGAGGCACCTTGATCCATTTATTGTTTAACAACTGTGGCTATCTCCAGTGAGGATGCATGAACTTAAAAAAAAGTTTCTGAACAGTAGTGGAGGGAGGGGCAGGCAAGAGATGGATAATTTACTGATCACATTTCATCTCCCTTTGATTGAAAGCTTACCCCACAAGGTGTTAACTCATTAGCACATCTGGGCTGCACAGTTTGGAATATCCAACAATCGTTGGCAATGGTGGATCATAAAACGGTGCTAGCAGCATGTACAGCATAAGGCAAAGTATGTGGGCAAGCCAACAAGCCAGCATTCTTATCTGCCACACACGCCTACAGATAATGGGCACAGCCATGTGCCAAGGGAGCCAGGTTGTACCTCTGGGCTCAGGAGGATAATGATAATATACCTTGAAGCTAGGGTTTCTTACATAAGTGAGAGGAGCCTTGGTGAAACAGCAGTTAAGTGCTTGGCTGCTAACCAAAGAGTCAGCCTTCTAAACCCATGAGCTGCTCCACGGGAGAAAGATGTGGCAGTCTGCTTCTGTAAAGATTTACAGCACTGGAAACCCTACTGGGCAGTTCTACTCTGGAATTTTTTTTTTTTTTTTTTTTGGTACATGCATGAGCACCTTTTAGTGCCATGGTAGATAACTGACAATGTGTTTATAGGGTCATGTTGTGTAGAATTTGGACAATTCTCTTTATAATTTAACTTCTCCATCATACCTCTGTTGTCTCTAGAGGCTTTATAATAGCTACTTGGGATCTGGTCCTGGGGAAAGTGGATAAGGTCGTAGATTAAAATTAGTTTTGTTGTTGTCAGGTGCCATCACGTTGGTTCTGTACAACAGAATGAAACACTGCCCAACCCTGTACCATCCTCACAACTGTTGCCATGTTTGAGTCCATTGTTGCAGTCACTATGTCAGTACATCTCACTGAGGGTCTTCCTCTTTTTTGGTGACCCTCTACTTTACCAAGCATGATGCCCTTCTCCAGGGCCTGGTCCCTCCTGATAACATGTCCTAAGTACATGGGTCGAAGTCTCACCATCCTCGCTTCTAAGAGCATTCTGGCTGTACTTCTTTCAAGACAGTTTTTTTTTTCATCTGGCAGTGCATGGTACATTCAATATTCTTCGCCAACACCACAATTCAAATGCATCAATTCCTCTTGAGTCTTTCTTATTCATTGTCCAGCTTTCACATGCATATGACGTGATTGAAGATACCATGGCTTGGATCACGCACACCTTAGCCCTCAAGGTGACTTCTTTGCTTTTGAAGATTTTAAAGAGGTCTTTTGCAGCAGATTTGCCTAGTGCAATATGTAGTTTGATTTCTTTACTGCCGCTTCCATGGATATGGATTGTGGACCAAGTAAAATGAAATCCTTGACAACTTCAACCTTTTCTTCATTTATCATGATGTTGCTTATTGCTCCAGTTGTGAGGATTTTTGTTCTCTTTATGTTGAGGTGTAATCCATACTGAAGGCTGTAGTCGTTGATCTTCATCAGTAAGTGCTTCAAGTCCTCTTCACTTTCAGCAAGGAAGGTTGTGTCATCTGCATATTGCAGGTTGTTTCTCCAATCCTGATGCCGTGGTTTTCTTCATATAGTCCAACTTCTCATGTTATTTGCTCAACATACAGATTGAATAAGTATGGTAAAAGAATACAACCCTGACACATACCTTTCCTGATTTTAAACCACACAGTATCCTTTGTTCTGTTCGAACGACTGCCTCTTGTTCTATGTACAGATTCTGCATGAACACAGTTAAGTGTTCTGGAATTCCCATTCTTCACAATGTTATCCATAATTTGTTTTGATTCACACAGTCCAATGCCTTAGCATGATCAATAAAATACAGGTAAACATTTTCTGGTATCTTCTGCTTTCAGCCAGGAACCTCTTGACATCAGCAATAATAATCCTTTGTTCCATGTCCTCTTCTGATTCCGGCCTGAATTTCTGGCAACTCCCTGTCCATGTACTGCTGAAGCTATTTTTGAATTATCTTCAACATAATTTTACTTGCATGTGATAGAAATGATATTGTTGGATAATTTCTACATTCCGTTGGATCACCATTCTTTGCAATAGGCAATATGGGTTTCGCCCAGTTGGTTGTCCAGGTAACTGTCTTCCAAATTTCATGGCATGGACTACTGAGCCCTTTCTATAATAAATATATAGAAAGAGATATGTATATGGTTTGCAGTTGTTTTTATTCAAAGCTATTTACTGGATTCCACAAATGCTCCTCCCACTCTCTCTATCAGCTGACTGGCTTCATGTCAGAAAAGTGCAGGATGAAAAGTTGTATCCTGATATGGATGTGACCTATGTTACCTGCATGGAAAATAGATAGGTAGTGGAGACGGTGCAAGGTTTGAAGTGGATTGCTAGCCCGTGAATAAGTCTTCCGATAAATGTATAAACTTATGAGCAAAGAATTTGAGTCTCATTGACGTCTAGACAAAATGGAAGTTCTCTCCTGTCAAGAATATACTTACAAATGCAGTGCATACAATCATAAAGGTCTCATGAATTTTTCTTTATCATTTGATGGGAATATCATAAAGTTGAACTCATCTGAATTCCTGTACTTGTAGACCCTTACATGGGAAGAAAGTAAAATGCAGATATTTAAGGCATACACTAATAAAATAACTTTTTTTGTACTTTGCAGTCTTTGAGGCATTTATTATTTTTTATTTTAGCTTCCAGTTTATCAGAGTAAAATTCATTTTTTATTTTTTGGCATACAGTTCTAAGCATGTTAATGCATATACAGATAGATTCGTGTAGCCACCACCACAATTAGGATATAGAATAATTCTATCATCCAAAAAAAGTCCCTCATAGTTCCATCCTCCCACTAGCAATCACTTATCTTCCATTACTAATTTTTTTTTTCTTTTCAAAAATAGCATATAGATGGGATCCTAACTTATCTAATCTTTTGAGACTGGTTTCTTTCACTCACCATAATGCCTTTGAGACCCATCACAAATTTATGTGCTTGTTACTTTTTATTGCTGACCTATACTCCGTTGTGTGGATATATCACATCTGGTTTATCCATTCACCTGGTGAAGACATTTATGGTGTCTTCAGTTTTTGCCAGTTATGGATACAGCTACTATAAACATTTGCGTATAGATATTTTTGTACATGAACATAAGTTTTCATTTCTCTAGGATAAATACCCAGGAGTGGGATAACTGAGTCATACGATAACTATGTGTCAGCTTTCAAACCTTGAAAATTGTGTGATTTTTTTCCTCACTGTAAGTATTCACTTTCATACCCACCCACGCATTCTTAATTTTGTAATATTTTTCTTAAAAGTGTACAAGCTTCAATCCACCCAAAACTTGTGTTTGCCCTAGAGAACTCCAAGTGAGTTCTGAATCTTTGGTTGTAGAAGAAACCAACAGGGAAAAGCAGGTCAATTGCATGGGCTGACGTGAGCCTTAGGCGGGTCTTGTGGAAGACATGAGCAGTAGCAGCCACAGGGGGCCTCTAGATCCATAGCAGTGGTGGTGGCAGCAGGGACCTCGACCCTAACTGAGGGAACATTCTGGCCAGAAATCAAAACAAGAGTACAAATAGGAACAATGCATTAAGTGAACCTGGTGGTAAAAATGGCTTGGCAGGGCTTCTGACCTTCTCTAACTTCACAAAGGGGAAGGAAAATCAAGACCAACAGCCCAAGGCTGATTGCTATGAGGCAGAGGTCAGACAAACCTCCTCTTCAAACTTTTTACCAGTTCCGACACTGACATCCCCCCATGGGACTCTCTGCTTCTCTGCTGGGTTTAATGATTCTTGCAATGACCACAGAACTCACAGACAATACTCTTGATTTAGGGGTTTATTAAGGAAATAACAGGTTACAATTCAGGTTTAGGAACATTCAAGTTACAGTTCTTCCATCAGGACAGACTCTTCTTAGCCATGCCCATAGGCAGGTTTCTCTCTGACCCCTCAGCCTCTTGACCCCTCAGCCTGGCCTCTGGGGCAAATGTTAACAAAGCTCTTTAAGCTCTGCTGATACTTATTCAGAGGCACCCCACTCAGCCAGTAAGCCTTGGCTTGAAGGCACTCAGCTATAGCTCTGTGGGTCAGCAAGCCTAGCTCTACCAAGTGCCTGGAAGCACCCTACCCCACCAACAAGCGTCCTGCCCAAAGGCACTCAGTTTTCTTGCTCTGTGAGCTGGGTAGCCCACTGTGCTGTTTCTTGCTAGTCTCCTGCCAGTCAGCTGCCACTGTTTCTCGCAGTCTTTCATGTTACAGCTGTCTCTCTCTCAGTCTCCTGGTTCCAGGGGCTTCTCAGCTCAGGGATCTCAGGTCCAGAGGACTTACTCCACTCCTGGTTCTTCTTTCTTGGTGGTGGTAAGATTCTCCCTTCCTGCCTCTGGGATGGCTCATTTTAAGCCCAGCATGATAGCAAAACTGACCAATCCCCTCATTAGGGTTCCATACACTTTATTTGCGTGGTCCCATCCCCATAAGAGTGTCTACTATGGATTATTGTTTTTCCACTTCAATTAGAATGTAGAAGTCTTGCAACTGTATAGGTCATTTTACTCTCCTAGTTTATTATTGTGCTGTAGCTGTCATGGGTATTACCTCTACATATACCATTAAGCTCGGTCCCAGCCAACCCCTTCCTCTCCAGAGCCCAGGGCATCTATAATCTATGTTAGCTCGCCATATCATGCTGCTTCCACCTTAGGAAATTTTTGTATCAACACTTGCTTCCACAATCAATGGTGGAACCGCACTACGGAAAGGTCTCGCACTGGTAATTTAAGGGTTTGAACCAGGGAAACGACATGCATCACTCTGCTCACACCCACTGACCAGACTGCTCACTTGGCTTTGTCCAGTTACAAACAAGCAGGCAACGATAACCTACTCTGGACTGGCTATGTATTGGGAGGCCCAGTGCAAAATGAAGATGTAGAGCTTCTTGTTCAAACACTAAGAATTTCATTGCCATCAAGTCAATTGCCATCAAGTCAATTGCTACTCATATCGAACCTACAGGACAGAGTAGAACTTCTCCATAGGGTTTTTCCGAGGAGCAGCTGGTGGGTTCGAACTACTGACCTTTTGATTAGTAGCCAAGCTCTTAACCACTGAGCCAGCAGGGCTCCCAAACCAAGTGTCGGGGTCCTTCTAATTGCAGAACCCCGCGTAGCGTAACTATACAATTTATACAACTATGCAGCTAGCCCTGAACCTATGCATGGAATCACAAAGAAGAAGAATCCCACAAGTATGAGAATTAGAAATATCTATGACATCCCATAAGCCCATAAGTAAAAACACTCATTCAGAAACTATAATAATTTAAATATTGATAAAGTTGTGGAATTGGTTGCCAAAAGTTAATGCAGCTACCAGCGTGTAGAAAAGTGTAAAATTTGCAGCATTTGGGTAAAATTTGAGTATTATTATTTTTAAATGTTTGGTAATGGAGTGAAGGAAAAAGCTGCAGCTATTGCATGGCTTTAATTTGAATCTCCTTCATTAATAGTTAGATTCTACACGGGTTTGCTGACTAGCGCTCCTGCCTCTTGGTGAATGGCTTCACCAGGACTTTTTTCTTGTGAAAATTTTCCAAGGAATGTAAAAGATGGTAATCTTCATTTCAAATAACAAATTATCTTTCGGGGCAAAAAAAATCTTTAATAAGATTTTCATTGAATAGCTGTACAAACACACTGAACAGGAAGAATTACTGTCATGAAAATTAAAGTCAAAGAAAGGAGCCCTGGTGGTGCTGGGGTCAAGTGCTTGGCTGCTAACTGAACGATTGGCCGTTCGAACCTACCAGCCACTCTGTGGGAGAAAAGACCTGGCAATCTGCTCCCAGAAGGAAATTTGTAATTTGATTTCTTGACTACTGCTTCCGTGGGTTTATTTTTAATAGTACATATTATTAATTGATTTAGAAAAATAATTAAAATTCATCATTTTGTTGATCATTAGTGAGAAATTCACATGGACTGTCTTATATATTTTTTCTGATGACGCCACCATATCAGGGTCTGCGTGTGTGTGTGTGTGTGTGTGTGTGTGTGAGAGAGAGAGAGAGAGAGAGAGAGAGAGAGGAAAGGGTTGGTTGGGAAACTGATATTCACCAGAAGCACCTCATCCTAGACAAAGTTATCATATCGTGATGTTCTTTCTCAAATATTACTTTCCTTTTTGATATTTTAACTTGCTTTCCTGATAATAGTTCAGGAATTAATGATTATAAGAAGCACAAATGTCTGAAAGTGTAAATTTGTGTGAAAAATATCAGTATACATATATAATATTCCAGCCTTAATTTAATATACTTCAACTTTTTATGTGTTTTAGAGAACTAATTAATCCTGTGGTAAATGTTATATGTTCTATAGTTGGCAACATTATTGGGATAACGATGATTTTTCATTTTGTTCAATATGTAAAGTGCTTACATCAATTCAGCCAGGTTTTATAATCCCAGTTGCATATTTTTACCTCTTAGTTGGAACTGGAAAACAGGTTTTAAATGGCACTTTTGGGTACCTTAGCTTTTTTCTAATTATGTTTGATTAATCACGTGAGGAAGGCTAACTCTGTAGAGTATGTCATTGTAGATTTGGCTGTTTGTCATGTATTTTTCTTCTTGTGTTTTAGTAATGGCACTCTTTCAGAGTTGAGAGTTTTAGTTAATAACTTTTTATCTCTTTAAGAAAACCGTACTAGAATCAATCATTTTGCCCTTTTGCTGTCAGCCTGTCAGCTTCACCTCTGTAATTTGGAAAGAACACTTCTTACTCTTTCATGAAATAGCAGGTTTCAGGTCCACAGACTTCTTTGTAAGTAATTGCTGTTTCCATGAGAGCTGACGCTCTCCTTTCATTATTGCTGTTAATATCCTCTAGAACGAACTTCTTTATTTGGAAGGAAATCTCAACACCTGCATCCCTCAAAGTATAACTAATTAATCCTGGACATGGAAGAGAAGAAGAAAGAACAAATATTTCCATCATTCACTATGGATATTTTAAATGAGTTTTACTTTTACATATAATATTTAGAAGGTGGTAACATATTGTTGAGCCCTATTGGCACAATTGTTAAGTGCTCCACTGCTAACCAGGTCAGTGGTTGGAACCCACCAGCGCCTCTGCAGGAGAAATATGTGGCAGTCTGCTTCTGGAGAGATTACAGCCTTGGGAACCCCAAGGGGCAGTTCTACTCTGTCCTATAGGGTCTCCGTGAGTCAGAATCAACTTAACAGCAACCGGTTAATTGTATTGTTATGTTATGGATTAAAATGTGTCCCCCCAAAATGTGTGTCAACTTGGCGAGGCCATGATTCCCAGTATTATGTGGTTGTCCTCCATTTTGTGATCTGATGCAATTATTTCTGCACTGTAAATTCTAACCTCTGTGGTGTTAGCGAGGCAGGATACATTCTAAAGGATTAGGTTGTATCTTGAGTCAATCTCTTCTGAGATATAAAAGAGAGAAGTGAGCAGAGAGGATAGGGACCTCATACCACCCAGAATGATGTGCCGGGAGCAGAGCATGTTCTTTGGACCCAGAGTCCCTGCTTTGGGAAGTTCCTAGACCCGGGAAAAATTGATGACAAGGACCTTTCCCTAGAACCAATAGAAAGAGAAAGCCTTCCCTGGGAGCTGGTGCCCTGATTTTGGACTTCCATCCTCCTAGACTGTGAAAAAATAAATTTCTCTTTGTTAAATCCATCCACGAGTGGTATTTCTGTTACTGCAGCACTAAGTAACTAAGACACGTTACTTGAAAACAATGGATTTTACACAATAAAACTTATTACATGGCATAATTCTACCGTAAACCGTAAAATGAGCTTAAAAACCCTATGCTATCGAGTCGCTTCTGACTCATAGAGACCCTACAGGACAGAGTAGAAATGCCTCACAGGGTTTCCAAGGAAACCTTTATGAGAGCAGACAGCCACATCTTTCTTGGTTAGCTGCTGAGCCCTTAACCACAGCCCCACCAGGGCTACAGATCTATAGGGTGAACAGAGCTTGACAAATGTGATTTTGCAAAACTAGTTTTGAAATAAATATCAAGCCCTAAGTAATTGCTAAATACAGCAGTTTCCACATAAAAATTTTAATAAATCTTATAATTCCTCACAAAATGGAGTGAACGTTGAACTCATTTGGTACTAAAATCACTCTCTGCAGGAAAAAACATGGATACCAAGGTTTCAAGGGACCATAATGTATATTCTGACCCCTAAGTCAGGAAATATTGACTCTGAACTCTGAAGGTCCCACAGAGGCTGGAAATCTAGAAGTAACTGAGTATTGAGTGCCAGAAACTATGGTAGGTGTTTCAGAGTCTAGGGTCATATAAAAAATAGACTTGATAAAAATTTAACTCCTGCATTTACAGCTAAGGGAAACCAAGTCTCAGTTTATCTGTGAGATGTCAGAATGTCAGCCGCACAGAATTTAAAAATGAATTTTATCAAATACCTGATGTAATAATCAGAGTCATTTAAGGGGTATTCAATGCATGAGGGCTAGTACCAAAAAAACCAAAACTGAACCCATTGCTGTTGAGTTGATTCCGACTCATAGCGACCCTATAAGACAGATTAGAACTGCCCCATGGAGTTTCCAAGGTGATGGCTAGTAGGACTTCATTAATCAGTATAACAATCCCATTAATGGGTAAAGTTTTCTTTTGGAAAATTATCACCTTCTCATTCATGTTTTACTTATGCATGTAAATATCTTTATTTCCCAATTAGAACATGAATATCATGTGAGATATTCCTTCTTTTTTTTTTTTTTACCACCTATGTATTTCTTACAATATCTTAAATACAGTAATCAGAGAAATGTTGACTGAATAATTACCCCATTAATGTAACTCATAATTTCTAAGTAAAAATCTATAGAAATAGATACCATACATAAAATTGTAATTAGACATTACAGACATAATTTAAATGAATTTATTAAACTAGAAATTCAGAGACAGCAAATTATAAGGTCCACCTTATGGATATACCAGTCATGCAGATATGGTTACTAAAAAAAGAAAAAGAAAAAAGAAACCTGTCTATTTTACCATTATAAAGTGCTAACCTGCTAACCAAAAGATTGAAGGTTCAAACCTACCCAGTGGCTCCTCTAGAGAAAGACCTGGAGATATATTTCTGTAAAGATTACAGCCAAGAAAACTCTACAGGGCAGTTCTGCTTTGTCACATGAAGACACTGTGAGTCAAAAATCTACTCGACAGAATACACCACCACCACTACCATTATAACTACATTTCCCTTAAACTTTGAAGATATTTTTTTCCTCATTGCTCTACTGCTGAATAAGAAACCACATCAAAATTTATTGACTTAAAAAAATAATTATTTCCTACAATTCTTTGGTTTGGCCAGGCTCAGATGGATGGTCCTGCTCTACCTGGTATCAGCTGGGTTCTCACTCGTGGCTGCATTCAACGGGAACCTTGGTTGGCGGTAGAATGTCTAAGATGGTTTCACTCCTAGGCTGGCATCTCAGCTAGGGTAACTGGAATGGCTGGCGCTCTCTCTACTGGTCTCTCATTGTTCGGTAGTCTCGTTCTAGCACAGACTCCACTTCTTGATGGAAGAAGTATCATCAAAGCACATTGCCACAGGACATATGGGTGAGAAGGATTGTTATGGACAATTTGAAAACAATATACTACATCTCCTAAAGAGAAACACTCTGAAAACATATTAAAACTTATGAGTTAAAATTAAAAATTAGTCTGGGAAGTATGCTACTGTGTGTGTGTGTGGAGGGAGAGGCTAATGGTAGTGAATATTAAGGAAAGATTCTAGTTCACAAGTTTACCCCAAGCTTACCTTGCAAAAGAGCACATTCTCAATTTCTACTGAATACAGTTCTACAGTTTGCTTTCTATTGTAATGCTTTGGTCTCCAGTAAAATACAATCTTCCTAACCCAGGAGAAATTAATGCCATATTTTAAACTATACATCAGCATAGAAAGACATGGGATTTCATGACTCATAATATTTGATAAGAGTATCTGACATATTAGCAAAAATTTATGTATTTTTTATAGCATATCTGGCATATTATTAGCAAAGAATTAACTGATAAGCAATGAAATTCATTGTGTCATCGCATAGTTCATAAAAAATATGGCTCATTTTAATCCTATCCCAGTGGATGAACATGAAAGTACAGAGATTAAAACCAGCAACTGAACACTTGCTGATAAACTGGACATTCCATCTGGCCATATTCTTACTTTAATTAAGACATATTCTATTTTGGAATCAAATTGTGATCAGTGATTTTCAGATCAGAGAGTCCCAATACAGATTTTTTTTTAATGTAAATCAAATGTAACTATATACTTCTTTGTTGTTGTTGTTTGATGCCGTCAAGTCAGTTCCAAATCATAGCAACTCCATGTGACAGAGTAGAACTACTTCATAGGGTTTTCTAGGCTGCGATCTTTATGGAAGCAGGTTGTCCAGTCTTTCTGCCCAGGATCGGCTGGTGGTTTGAACTGCCAACCTTTTGGTTAGCAGTGGTGCTTAACCAGTTGCTCCACCAAAAAAAAAAAAAATTCCGTTTCCATAGAGTGGATTCCAACTCATAGCGACCCTATAAAGGCACCTTTAATTACTTTTAGGAGGAAGAAAAAATAATGCACTTCCTGACATTGCTAAGAGATAAATTATATAAGCCTTAAATGAGTTTCTCTCTCCTAGAAGTTTCTTAAAATTTGTCTTTAATGTCTGTAAATAGCCAGCTCTGGGACCTGATAGGCACCATGGGAAAACTATGAATCTTACTGAGGTCACCCAGAATAAAAAATGCTTGCAGACTGAGCAAAAAATGGACAAATGCCTCTGGAATGTGAGTCCTTAAGACTTTACATTTGGTGTTGGCAATAAATTTACATGGCTGTGGACTTTTCCTAAGTCTTGCTGGACAGAATTATTTTGTTGTTTGCCATTTGATCCCATCACATAAGTTTGAAAGATGTCCAGATTATAACATTATCTTCTGTAGAACAACTACTATTCAGCTAACACCAAATATGGCAGGTCTCACTGGACCCTTAATGCAAAGAACATCATGTGCGAAATGTGAACAAAAATGGCATGACTCACTTCCAGAGAAAAGGTTTAAGACCCATTTTAAACACGCCACTTTACCTTCCCACAACTACATCGATTATAGAAGGACTTGTAAAAAAATCAAACCTTAGTTGGCCTGGGTCCCTAAGGGAATTCAATGAGCAAAGCTCACATCGACCAAATGTGGACGTGTAGAATGAGCAAGAAGTGAATTTTTTAGAATGAGCAAGAATTGAATTTTTGTAGTATTAAGCCACTGAGTTTTGGGAGCTTTTTCCTTATCAGAGGATTGCTTCTCCTTATCCTGAGTAGTACACACTCTCCTACCTTGAGTAGTACAGTCACATGGGCTTGGAACATGAATTAATAAATTCATTCCAATCCATGAATTTAGTTTGAACAGATCCTAAGAAACTGCAATTAGGCACCAGTAGAAACAAAAACAAAATCTCTTTTGCTTCATTTAAAAGCAAGCTTCAAAGAATTCACAGAGAGAAAAGTTCTAAGAAGCAAGAGTTTATTTTTAAAAACCCACAAAAATGCACAAGTAAAAAAACCCTCCACAGGTGAGAGTCCTCAGGACAAACAAGAACTCCCAACTACCAAATAGAAACGTCATTTGGGGCTTCCACATATGCTGTATGAAGCTAGAAATAGCATCATTCCCACACTTATACCAAAAACTGCCCAGGCAATCTGAAAACTCACAACTTTGCTTGAACTCATAAAAGCTGAGGTGGGGTGCAACTAAAGAAATCAAACTCTAAGGAAAGATAGAAGCCTTCAAGGAGATATGTCATAAAAGCAAATGCCTACCTGGGGGCAGATGCCACAACCCATTTCTCACTGGCAAGGAACTCATCATCATGCTGAAGGCCAAGGATATGACCAAACCAACCCAAAAATCTCACCTTTGTGCGACTATCTCCTGGAAACACTCCTGGTACTAATTCTGTATCAGTCAGAGTTTGATGTTAGGTGCCATCAAGTCGGCTCCAACTCATAGCAACTCTTTGTATAACAGAAGGAAACGCTGCCAGGTCCTGCACCATCTTCACCATTGTTATATTTGAGCCTATTGTTACAGCCACTGTGTCAATCCCTCTCTTTGAGGGTCTTCCTCTTTTTTTTTCTCTGCCCATCTACTTTACCAAGCACAGAATCTTTCTCCAGGAACTGGAAATGAAGCCTTGCCATCCTTGCCATCTAATCAGGAGACCTTGTTGTGTTTTATGATGCCTGGATGACAGAGATATTTTCTGGGTTGCCCTTGGCCAGAATTGGTTCACAATCATCAGAAAAATGCTGCAGTCAAGGAAATGCAGATTGGGAGTACCAATCTGGAAGCCTCCTGCTGGGGTATTGATGGACTGGAGGGCAGGAAAAGTGTGGACTGGGACTGATAAGCAGAAAACACCCTAGCTGACTACAGGATGGTGGAGGCTGGGAAGCAAGCTGCTGAAGCTCCCTAGGAGGCTCACTGGGAATCTTTGACCTCAGGTAGGAGCAGCTGAAATTTTATGGGAAGCTTTTAATATGGGTAAGCACCACCGGACTTCCCCCCCAAGCACTGCTAGCAGCCGAACCTCAGGAGTGAGAAAAATACGAGTACTCTGGGAGTAGTAGGAAGAGAAACTTCTTTCCCCTGCAAGTACTTTCCAGGGTCCTACACTGACTATGTTTAACATCCTGCCAACTTAAAGGAAAAATCCTTACAGTATCCAGCTCCATTTCTGCATAGCAGGCAATGAAGAGTGAATGTGGAATTTCAAGGACATAAATTGATAACTAGTATATCCAGTAATGGCTCAAAGCAACACAGTTAAATGATACGAGTTTGGCTCTGACACTTGCTTCGTCTTTTAAGTTTTTTTTTTTTTTGCTTTTTATTTTTCTGGTAATTTTGTTGTTGAAAGTTGGATATGACATGTCTGATATCAGTAACTGCGTTTTAGGTTAATCTGGATACAAAAAAAAAAAAAAAACCTGTTGCTATCAAGTCGATTCCAACTCATAGCAACCCTATAAGACAGAGTAGAACTGCCCCATATGATTTCCAAGGAGCAGCTGGTAGATTCAGACGTTTGGTCAGCAGCCAAACATTTAACCACTGCACCACCAGGTCTGTGTTTAATATTTGTTTTAGCTGTTGGTGACAGAAGCTTCAGTTTCCTTATTTTGTTTGTTTTTTCTTTCATGTTGCCTTTGGTTTTCTGTAAAGATTCCTTCTTAAACAAAGTCTGTCTCTTGGAGCTCTCTCAATTGAAATTCTCTGTTTTTTATACTGGAGACCTGTGAATGTAGTAGATATTGGGGATGGGCAGTATTCTACTTAGTCTGTGCTAAAATATGTGTTTTGTGTTGTTTTACTGACTTTTGGTCTTTATGTCATTTTTTAGTGGGCCAGATTGCCTGGGCTGTGGCTTTAAGAATTATTTCTTAGCCTTTTTTTCTCCTGTTATGGGACAGTTCTACTCTGTCCTATAGGGTTACTGTGAGTCTGAATCAACCGGAAGGCAACATTTTTTGTTTTCCTTACATAAACCAGGAAAGCTGGTGGGAGAAGGGTGGTGGGAGTGGAATGGTCTAATTACTCTTCCAAGGTCAGAGAAATCTCTGGTATAGTAGTTTCCCTGGAGGGTAGGCCTTTGTTAGACGGAATGCCCTGGATGTATTACAAAATGTTTACTCCATCCCTCTCCCTCCATATTTCAAAATGGATGCTTTTCCCCTCCCCCTGCCAGGGAAACCCATGAAAGTGTGGGGGTACCCCTAAGACTGAGCCACCCGGAGCTTTTAACTCTCAAGCCAGCACACCCTCAGCATCTAGCAATTTGTCAATTGCCATTTAAGGTTCCTGTTAAACTCATCTTGATTTGATCAGCTGTACCGGAAGTTTTGAGGATGACAGTCTACACTGTGACCTCAATTCTCTGAAGCAAGTAAGAAAAGTCCTTGATTTTCAGTTTATTTAGCTTTTTTCTTGTGAGGATGGGAGAGATGATGTCCAAGCTTTTTGCATGCCAGAGCTAGTTCTGGAAGAGCAGAGCAGTATTGAGTTCTTCATTTTCAGATTTAGATAAACAAGTAAATAAACAAACATAATGAGGTGTAGAAATTAGGTGTGACTCACTCAGAGTCACAGTACTCAGTGATTACTTGAACGTGGATTTGAACTTGAACTTGTCCTTAACTCTGCTTGTCGCTTTTTCTCCTTTTGTGCTAGTATTTTGTTGTAAATTCAGTTGAAAAAAAAAAAAAAGGAGACAAAAGACTGTGAAATTTGACAGCGAAACATAGTCGTGGAGAACAAAATGTAGTGTTACTGAACAAGATTAGTAATCTAATATATTAGAGCACAAGATAAATTTTTCAAAAAGAGAATATTTCTTCGTGGAGAATTAGAGCCATCGGTGTGGTGTCTGGTATAGCATTAGAGCAATTCTGGAATCTACTCTTTATAGGCACAGTGGTACATGTACTCAGATTAATCCTAAATAGATGGAAATTCCAGTCTCCCTTTTATCAAGTTTGCAAAAGAATTTGTAGATAAGTTTCATAAACGATACTCACAAGCTTAAGTGTCTTGTACTCACCTAGTCATCATTATTATCAAGGAGGTGTTAACTGTCTCTAATGAATCCTGTCAAGTTTTTGTACAAAATGAGTTTGGCAGGCAATGTTTCTGCTCTTCTAAACTTTGTAATCTAATATAGACGATTTTGAAGCAGCCAGGTATACTGAGTGCTGTATAGATTTCTGACGTATCCTATGATCTAACAGGAAAAAAAAAGAAGTCACTGGAGTGGTGTGTTTGGCAGATGAATTTGAAAGGAGAATGTGTTCTTTCTCTTACAATTAGCCAGGGAAGTTTGATAAAAGATACAGAATTTTAATGGTTGCTCAGTATAGGTCAAGCCTCATTAGAGTTTATTGATTTTTGCCCAAGGCTGTTTTGAGACTCAGAGAGCTTGTGGTTTCCAGAGTAAGTTAAATTTTAAAGTAACTTTCAAGCATATATATTTCAAAAGTAATTGTTTAAAAGGAATTCTAACAGAAAGGAAAGACAGCACAGTGCGATGATTAAAAACATCAGATCCACACCCAGGTTGTCTCCGTGCAAAATCTAAGCTTTGCCACTTAGCTCTGAGACCTTTGGGAAGTTTCCTAAACTCTCTGTGAGTTGTTTAAATTATCTTTAAAATGACTCAGTTACTGCTCTGACAGAGATCACAATAGAGGGTCCCAGATAGAGCTGGAGAAAAATGTAGAACAAAATTCTAACTCAAAAAGAAAGAGCAGACTTGTTGGCCTGACAGAGACTGGAGAAACCCTGAGAGTATGGCCCCCGGACACCCTTTCAGCTCAGTAATGAGGTCACTCCTGAGGTTCACCATTCAGCCAAAGACTGATCAGGTCTATTGAACAAAACAAGACTAAAGGGGTGCACCAGCCCTGGGGCAAGGACTGGAAGGCAGGAGGGAACAGGAAAGCTGGTAATAGGGAACCCAAGGTTGAGAAGGGAGAGTGTTGACATGTCATGGAGTTGTTAACCAATATCAGAGAACAATGTGTGTACTGTTTGATGAGAAACTAGTTTGCTCTGTAAACCTTCATCTAAAGTACAATTAAAAAAAAAAAATGGAGTCAGTTAGTATAAGTTCCCCCATGTGGTTGTACTAAGTCTTATATATATGTATACATCTTCTCTTCAGTTATCAACTACCTCATTATCCAACATTTCACATTTACTACAACAGTAAAAAATGTACTGACTATTCTGCAAATTAACATAGTACCTCCAAGTAATGAAAGCCAAGGTGTGAGGCGAAAGTAACACTGGCTTTGATGGTTGAGGTTGTGCATCAGCTTGGCTGGGCCATGATTCTCAGTGGTTTTGCATTTATGTGATGATGTAATTTAACAGTTATGCAATGATGTAATTTAACAGTTATGTAATGATGTAATCATCCTTCATTTTGTAATCTGATGTGGTCACCCTCCATTTCTGAATAGTTTCTATTTTGCATAACAACCTGGTCTTTGGAAACTAACCATGTCAATATGTGAAGAGTGTGTGTGTGTGTGTGTGTGTGTGTGTATAAAGTTACTTTTGAAATATATAGGCTTCGAAACACTGTAAAATTTAACTTACTCTGGAAACTGTAATACACATGATCTCTGCTCTCTAAGTATAGGTTTATTCTGAGATACCAGGTAATGTTTTGTTGTTTTCTAAACTGTTCTTAAAAATACTTATTTTTACTTTTGTTTCTTTCTGGTACCTAATAATACAGAGTTTGTGTGTCTGTGTGTATTTATGTCAAATATGTTTATCTGTTGACCATAGTTCTTATTGATTGTAGAACCTCTCAAATTATCTTCATAAACAATCTATGGTTTGTTAACATAATTTTATTCCATTATTTATAATCCACATACCTCAATTTTTTTGTTTTTAAAAATAATTTTGCATCTATATATTTAAGAAAAACTACTTTATGATTATCTTCCTTAGTAGAGCCATTAAATGTGTTGTCAAAGTTATACTAAACAAAATTATTTAGGTAGTTTTATCCCTTCTTTATTTTGGAATTATTTGTGTGAGATAAGATTACTAACTGAAAGGTTTGGTCAAAGCTGTCCTATAAGCCCCAAAGTGTCTTATTCTTTTTTTGTGGTGGATGAACTAGAGGAGATTATTTTTGATTAGCTGCTAAGTTTTTTTAATGTCTTTTTCAGGTACCATATTTGCCTGATTTTTGCATTAATGTTTAAAATTTATATTTCAAAAATTATATAAATTATCTCCTTTTTTCAAAATTATTGGCACAAAATTATTCACACTTTTGTTAAAAGTATGTTAATTTTTCATAATACTGTTTATTTTGCACCCCTAATCTGGTGGCTTTCAAGACGTGGTCCTCAGACCAAAAATCCACATCACCTGGAAACATTGAGAAGTGCAAAATCTCAAGCCTTACCCCAGGCTCACTGAACTGGAGTGTCTCTTGGTGAGGCCCATTGATCTGTGTTTCACAGTCTGCAAATGATTATGGTGCATATTAAAGTATGAAAACCTCTACTCTGTCTTTAGGAGTCCCTGGGCATCATTAGGAAACTCTGGTGGCATAGCGGTTACGTGCTATGGCTGCTAACCAAAAGACTAGTGGTTCAGCTCCACCAGGTGCTCCTTGGAAACTCTATGGGGCAGTTCTACTGTGTCCTATAGGGTCACTATGAGTCGAAATCGACTTGATGGCAATGGGTATTTTTTTGTAGGGGTGTTATAAAGGATAGCGGTTTGGGTTCATCCATGGAAGAAAGGTGTGGCAATTTACTTCTGAAAAACCAGACGTTGAAAGCCCTAGGAAGCACAGTTCTACTCTGACACACCTGGGTTCTCCATGAGTTGGAACTGACTCAGCAGCAACTGGGTGGTTAACCCACGCCACCACTGCCTCGAGTCGATTTCGACTCATAGCGACCCTATACGACAGAGTAGAACTGTGGTGGTTACCCTCTCTTTATTAAAATCCCCTATTTCAGGGCATTTTTGTTTACTCAGGACTTCCCCTTCCCTTCTCTTTCCTTCCCTACTCTATTTTGACATGACATAGAAATTTACCATTCCATAAGAAGAAATGAGACTCAAATGGCACAATGTTTTCTGCTTGCCAATTGTAAGTAAAAGACATCAAGGCCCTTTAGAATGGTGGAGCCTTAAGGTGGATGGAGCCTACATTGCTGATTTACTACCTGGAACGCCATCCAACAAATATTCTAGTAAACTTTACAGGGAGAATATATATATATATATTTATCACAGTGAGTTTTCAGAGTTCATCCATTATAGGAACTAGCAATGCCTTAATACAAAGCCGACAAATATACACAGACTTTCCCAATCTGATAGATAACACAATGGAATGCCATTATTGTTCTAATTTTCCATAATTCAATTGCAGTTAAGGATTCACATATTTTCCTTGACCACCTGACCTTTATTTTATTAATGGGCATGCCAGTGTATTTTTTCTTACTGGCATGTGAAAGCTCATTATGGACTGAGAAAGTCCACCCTGTATGATATGGGTCATAAATGTTTCACTCTTTTATGATTAATACATTAATTTATTTCCATTGTTTTTAAGCAAAAATAAGATATTTCTAACTTTTTTAAAGTGAAATATATGAACGTTTTCCTTTATGATTATGAAGTGTTGTATGTTGCATAAGTAAAAGGTTTCCTCACCCATAAATTAAAAAATATACACCCACAATATTAAGTATTTTTAAATTTTTAAATATTTCCAGATTTCAAAACATCTTAAATTGGCTTATTTTAAGGAAAAAGCTAGTGATGTAGCTACACATGTATGCATACACACACACACAGTCATATTTGATTGGATGAAATGACTCACTGATTTTTCCAATACTACTTTATTGAATAATATTTCTTTTTCCTTTTTTTGCCAACTGATTTGAAATTCGAGCTTCATCATAAAATTAATGTTTATATGTTCTTTGATTTACTTCTTGACTTTTCTCTGTTTATTCTGACATTAAACTACTAGCATAAAAATATTTCAATTATTGTAGCTCTATAGTGATTATATTTCTTAATGGTCCCACTCATTTCTGAATTTTCTTAGCTCTAAGAGAGCATTTCTCAAAGATTTATGAGCTTTAGTATTAGATGAAACTTTCCAGTCCTGTTTGACCAATTTTCCTCCTAACATATCACCACAGGTATTACATCCATATGGCAAAGTTCAGTGGAAGGAGTTTTGGGCTGCTTTATCAGAACAGACTGCTTGCTGCAGCCCGATGTCCAGAAAGGCCTAGTGAATCCTTGAAAGTTTGTAATCTTCAGCATCTAATTATTTACCCAGATTAATCCGAATTTCTTAGACAACTTGGTGAGCCATATCAAACCAGATAAGCCTTATATTTTACTTTAAAACCTGTTTTTAACAAGCAATTCTATTAGCTCAACCTATGGAATTTTGTTTTGAATTAAAATATTCTAACTCCATCGAGAAAAAAAGTAATATTGGCTGCTTATTCAAGGCCGGAATAACACGCTGATATTGTTGTTGTCATTGCTATTAGGTGCTGTCAAGTCAGTTCTGACTCATAGCAACCCTATGTACAATAGGACAAAATGCTGCCTGGTCCTGTACCATGCTGTGGTCTTTGATCTTCATCAGTAAGTGCTTCAAGTCCTCTTCACTTTCGCAGATAAAGTTGGGTCATCTGCATAACGGAGGTTGTACTAAAATAGTAAAAAAAAAAATTCAAAATTATCTTGAGGCAACTGTAGCAAAAGATAAAGATGCTTGGTCTACATCTTTTTTAAAAAATATATGTATATATATCCTCAGAAATGAATTATTTTCTTCTAGGGGAGAATTAAGAATTTCATCCCAATCATCACAAAGCACAACTCTCTTGCTTTAGTACTGACCTGTGGGCACAGGCATCATACAGCAAAATGAATTTAGACAGGAAGGAAAGGAAGCACACGTACAGTTTGGTAAACAGAAAGGCAATGCACTCCCATCTGAGCACGTAGGGAACTTGAGTTTCCTCTCCTTGCCCATACTGGGCTCACAGGAAACCCATGGTTTTACCTGAGGCTGTAGACATTCCACACCACAGTCTTTCTGGCTCACTCCCATCTCAGTCACCATTCTCAGTTATCAGCTGAAAGTTAGCAAACCATCCTCTTCTTTTCTCTGTCCCCATCGAAGTTTTCCCAGGATGACTTCATGCATTTGCAGACTTATTTCTTTGCCATCTCTTAATTTACACAAGGCATGCAGTTTGAAGAAAAAATGAACAAAAACAGAACTCCATACTTATTATTCTCTCTGTAACTCTACCTTTTCCTCTCCACCCTTGTCCTAGCTTAAAGTCGTTCATTTACCCATTTTTATTCAAATCGAGAAGTGTAAGGGACAGTTTCTCTAGGATTATATATATATATATAGTACAATCACTCTTTTGAGAACAATACTTACTGGGACTCAGTTCATAGTCCTCTTCTGCAATCACCACCTACTCCCACAGTCATGGATGTTCTTCGCTGCAGCTGTCAAGTGGTGGTTTTGGCAGTGTTTGGTCTCCATGTGGTGTATGATTTCAGAAGGGTGAAGGTGGACACTGTGCCAGGAAGAAAATATCTATTACTACTTTGAAAACTATCTCCAAGAGTCTTATATACTAGAGAAGAATTTAATCTATTTGGCAGTTAGGTTTTTTCTTCTTTTATGTTCAAAGATTGTAGTGTTTTATCTCTACCAATCTATTATTAAAGAGAGTGGAGAGGAGCTGTTAGTAATTGGGATTTTAGAAATCCCATTGCAAATTCAGATTCTCAGACTCCTAACATTATATGCATATTCACACTGCATTATATTTTTTTAAATAAGATGTGTTACTCTGCATCTATTATTAGACGTTGGAAGGAAGAGAAGCAATCAAGTGAAATTGTTCTATTATGGTGTTTAATGATGACTGTGGGTGGGAACATATTCAGTGATATCTCCAGGAAGCTGCCTATGGAAATGCCAGTTTTTGAAAAATAAAGGCAATTTTCAAACAATGGGATGCTCTTATTGTTTTGAAAGGAAGGTGCAAAGAGTAAGGAACATGGACCTTTGAATTTATTTTTAAATCAGCACGGGTAGGATTAAAACCTTGTCACCCATGTTACAATGCAGATTTCTTTAGAACATTCCATTCAGAGAAAATTGTCAAAGAAGTAGAAGACTAGTATGTGATTGAAGTTCTAATGAATTAATACTATTTAATAAGTTAAACTACAAAATTTTGTGTATACCAAAATTTAACATGGAAATCAGTAATAGGTTCAAAAAAAAAAATCACATGAGATCATGTAGTTAATTCCTTTTACTGTTGTAGATATTGGAGCCCACAGAGGTCACAAGGCTTGGCTTGATCAAGGTCATAGAGCTAATTATTTTGATTTAGGACTAGAGCTCAGGTTTGCTATAATCCCTCGCCCATTTTAATTTTATTCCATTATATTCTGTGCTTTGTGGCAGAGAAGTGTAGACCTGAATATAGTAATACTTTGTAGGGTATTGGGAGGTAATGACAAGAGAAAAATAAAATATTTGCCGACAATACTATGTAAAATGGGAAGGATTTAATCAAATGTAACGTAGTCGAAGATCTTTGCATAATCTGGGATGAGGGCAGAAAAAAGTATTTTAGACTGTTAAGTATGTTTTCTAGTATTTTAAGGATAAAACTAAACCCCATTGCCATCTAATTGATTCCGACTTACAGTGACCCTACAGGACAGGGTATAACTGCCCCATAGGGTTTCCAAAGCTGTAATCCTTACATCAGTAGAAAAAATAGTAGGCTGAGGCGTTTTCCTCCCACCGCATCTGGGGGGTTCAAACCGCCGACCTTTCCTTAGCAGCAGTGCACTTATCCATTGTGCTACCTGGGCTATTTTAAGGATAACCAGTAAAAAATAGAAAAATAAGATTTAAAATTCAAATAAGTAGAAACAAACAAACAAAAAAAAAGGATTCAAAATAACTGAATCTAAGAGGAAGAAGAAACCCCACATGTCTATCAGTTTGTCGTACTGTGGGAGCTTGTGTGTTGCTGTGATGCTGGAAGCTATGCTGTCGGTATTCAGATACCAGCAGGGTCACCCATGGAGGACAGGTTTCAGCTGAGCTTCCAGACTAAGACAGACTAGGAAGAAGCACCCGGCAGTCTACTTCTGAAAAGCATTAGCCAGTGAAAACTTTATGAATAGCAGCAGAACATTGTCTGATATCGTGCTGGAAGATGAGCCCCCCAGGTTGCAAGGCACACAAAAGATGACTGGGGAAGAGCTGCCTCCTCAAAGTAGAGTTGACCTTAATGATGTGGATGGAGTAAAGCTTTCGGGACCTTCATTTGCTGATGTGGCACACGACTCAAAATGAGAAGAAACAGCTGCAAACATCCATTAATAATCAGAACCTGGAATGTATGAAGTATGAATCTAGGAAAATTGGAAATTGTCAAAAATGAAATGGAATGCATAAACATCGATATCCTAGGCATTGGTGAGCTGAAATGGACTGGTATTGGCCATTCTGAACCGGACAATCATGTAGTCTACTATGCTGGGAATGACAACTCCAAGAGGAATGGTGTTGCATTCATAGTCAAAAAGAACGTTTCAAGATCTATCCTGAAGTACAACGCTGTCAGTGATAGGATAATATTCACACTCCTACAAGGAAGACCAGTTAATACGACTGTAATTCAAATTTATGCACCAACCACTAGGGCCAAAGATGAAGAAATAGAAGATTTTTATCAGCTGCTGCAGTCTGAAATTGATCAAACATGCAATCAAGATGCATTGATAATTACTGGTGATTGGAATGTGAAAGTTGGAAACAAAGAAGAAGGATCAGTAGTTGGAAAATATGGGCTTGGTGATAGGAACAATGCCAGAGATCGAATGATAGAATTCTGCAAGACCAACGACTTCTTCATTGCAAATACCTTCTTTCACCAACATACGCGGCAACTATACACATGGACCTCGTCAGATGGAACACACAGAAATCAAATTGACTACATCTGCGGAAAGAGACGATGGAAAAGCTCAATATCATCAGTCAGAACAAGGCCAGGGGCCGACTGTGGAACAGACCATCAATTGCTCATATGCAGGTTCAAGCTGAAACTGAAGAAAATCAGAGCAAGTCCATGAGGGCCAAAATATGACCTTGAGTATATCCTACCTGAATTTAGAGACCATCTGAAGAATAGATTTGATGCATTGAACACTAGTGACCGAAGACCAGACGAGTTGTGGAATGACATCAAGGACATCATCCATGAAGAAAGCAAGAGGTCACTGAAAAGACAGGAAAGAAAGAAAAGACCAAGACGGATGTCAGAGGAGACTCTGAAACTTGCTCTTGAGCATTGAGCAGCTAAAGCAAAAGGAAGAATTGATGAAGTAAAAGAACTGAACAGAAGATTTCAAAGGGCCTCTGGAGAAGACAAAGTATTATAATGACATGTGCAAAGAGCTGGAGATGGAAAGCAAAAAGGGAAGAACACGTTCGGTGTTTCTCAAGCTGAAAGAACTGAAGAAAAAATTCAAGCCTTGAGTTGCAATAGCGAAGGATTCCATGGGGAAAATATTAAATGACGCAGGAAGCATCAAAAGAAGATGGAAGGAATACACAGAGTCATTATACCAAAAAGAATTAGTCGATATTCTACCATTTCAAGAGGTGGCTTATGATCAGGAACCGATGGTACTGAAGGAAGAAGTCCAAGCTGCTCGGAAGGCATTGGTGAAAAACAAGGCTCCAGGAATTGATGGAATATCAATGGAGATGTTTCAACAAACAGATGCAGCGCTGGAGGTGCTCACTTGTCTATGTCAAGAAATATGGAAGTCAGCTTCCTGGCCAACTGACTGGAAGAGATCCATATTTATGCCTATTCCCAAGAAAGGTGATCCAACTGAATGTGGAAATTATAGAACAATATCATTAATATCACACACAAGCAAAATTTTGCTGAAGATCTTTCAAAAACTCCTGCAGCAGTATATGGACAGGGAATTGCCAGAAATTCAGGCCGGATTCAGAAGAGGACTTGGAACCAGGGATATCATTGCTGATGTCAGATGGATCCTGGCTGAAAGCAGAGAATACCAGAAGGATGTTTACCTGTATTTTATTGACTATGCAAAGGCATTCGACTGTGTGGATCATAACAAACTATGGATAACATTGCAAAGAATGGGAATTCCAGAACACTTAATTGTGCTCATGAGGAACCTTTACATAGATCAAGAGGCAGTTGTTGGGACAGAACAAGGGGATACTGATTGGTTTAAAGTCAGGAAAGGTGTGCGTCAGGGTTGTATTCCTCACCATACCTATTTAATCTGTCTGCTGAACAAATAATCCGAGAAGCTGGACTATATGAGGAAGAACGGGGCATCAGGATTGGAGGAAGACTCATTAACAACCTGATTTATGCAGATGATACAACCTTGTTTGCTCTAAGTGAAGAGGACTTGAAGCACTTACTAATGAAGATCAAAGACCATAGCCTTCAGTATGGATTACACCTCAACATAAAAAATAAATAAAAGGAAACAAAAATCCTCACCACTGGACCAATGAGCAACATGATGATAAACGGAGAAAAGATTGAAGTTGTCAAGGGTTTCAGTTTACTTGGATCCGCAATCAACAGCCATGGAAGCAGCAGTCAAGAAATCAAAAGACGCATTGCATTGGGCAAATCTGCTGCAAAGGACCTCTTCAAAGTGTTGAAGAGCAAAGATGTCACCCTGAAGACTAAGGTGCGCCTGACCCAAACCATGGTATGTTCAATCACATCATATGTATGTGAAAGCTGGACAATGAATAAGAAAGACTGAAGAAGAGTTGACGCCTTTGAATTGTGGTGTTGGCAAAGAATATTGAATATACCATGGACTGCCAAAAGAACAAACAAATCTGTCTTGGAAGAAGTGCAGCCAGAATGCTCCTTAGAGGCAAGGATGGCAAGACTGTGTCTTACATACTTTGGACAAGTTGTCAGGAGGGATCAGTCCCTGGAGAAGGACATCATGCTTGGCAGAGTACAGGGTCAGTGGAAAAGAGGAAGACCCTCAACGAGGTGGATTGACACAGTGGCTGCAACAATGAGCTCGAGCATAACAACGATTGTAAGGATGGCTCAGGACCGGGCAGTGTTTCGTTCTGTTGTACATAGGGTCGCTATGAGTCGCTACCGACTTGATGGCACCTGACAACAACAACAGCAGCAACGAAAGGAGGAAGGAAAAGAGAAAATGGTGCTTAGGATACCAGTTGCGGTGCAGTTGATTCTGACTCCTGGCAACGCCCCCTGTACCATAGTAGAGCTGTGTTCCACAGGGTTTTTAACGGCTGGTTCTGTGTAAGTACATCACCGTCTTTCTTCCGAGGCGCCTCCAGGTGAACTGAATCTCCAACCTTTCAGTTATCATCCAAGCACGTTAACCGTTTGCACTACTCAGGGACTCCAGAGCTTAGAATAAGCAATGCAAGTAAAAATCACAAACAAGATCTTTGCAATAAATCTCATTTTTAACTAATCACAGCTTAGTCCACTTTTTTTTTTCTTCTTCTCCTTGCTCTTTTTCTATTGGTTTCATTTTTGTTAGCTGCCACCGAGTTGATTCTGACTCATGGCAGCCCCATGTGTGCAGAGTAAAATTGCTCCATAGAGTTTTCTAGGCTGTGACCCTTTCGAAGCAGATTGCCAGGCCTGTCTTCTGAGGTGCCTCTGGATGACTTTGAACCAACAAACTTTTTTCTAATAGTTGAGCGTTTAACCATTTGTGCCACCCAGGGACTCCACTGGCTTCATACTATGGCAATATTGAAATTAGATAGTAGCTTCTCCGTTGTCCCAGGATTTCTCAATATTTGATTTGAATTCATATTTTACTCTCAGTTAATATTCATAAAACCATTAGTAAACTTATTCTACTTTTATATATTCCTTCCATTCTCCTCTTATTTAAATACTTGTACTGTAGCAACAGTGTTAGGGCACAGAGCCATTAAATGCTATAAAGGTAAATATGTATTTAATATTATATATTATTATAGCAATGGGTCTTATAGTTATACATAATATTATTATATATCAATTCTTATGCCAATGTCTGTCAAGTCATTTTGGTTATCTGAAGCTCATTCTTAAATAGATCTCTTAGGAAATAGTCATGAGAAAAACACATACTAAGTTTTTCATGTTCATAGCGGTTTGTGGTCTTTATATTTAAAATCACTTAAAGAGAAAAACAGTATCCTTGCCTCTTTCTTTCTTAAGGATCTGAAATATGTTACTTAACTGTCTTCTCAAAAAATCTGTTTTCATTTCTTTGTAAGTGACTTGGTCTTACTGTCTGGATGTTTATTTATTTATTTATTCTTTGTTTTTTTTTAATCCACTAATTTTAGAAGAGGCATCTATGTTGGTCATTCTGGATTAATTTTTCCAGGTGTTCATCGTACCCTGACAATATGTAGTTTCGAGACTTTTATTAAAAATATTTGTGTAATTGGCTTGAGATTCAGTCTTTACAGAAGTTTTTGTTATGGTGTTTTTTATATCTAGTTTTTTTTTTTTTCTCAAATCCTTATAATTCATTTCTTCATATCTTTTCTGCTTCTAGAATTCCACTGCCTGAAATCATTCTTGAAAGTGATATATCCATTCACGAATACTTTAACATTCGTTTTTACCATGGAGAATGCAATAGCTTATCAACTTAATAGAAAAGTTTGCTGAGAGGGAGTGATCGTTTTTTCTCACCTTTAGGATACACTAACGTGTAACTTTATCAGTGCATTAATCTAGCAGCAACTCCGTGCACTTAAATTCAGTTCCGTAGATTCAGTGTTTCTAGCTCTTTGTCAGAGGCGATGAGGAAATTGATTTCCTAAAGAGCTCACAATTTTATTCAAGATGAAAAATAAAATCAAGAAACAACATGAAGATAACAGAGTTATGATCAAGAACTAAAATATGCTGTGGATATATTAATTTTAGTGATCAGAGAATTTTTGATAATATATAACAAGAAGCTTTGAAATTTGCACAACCTTGACAATTGAGCAGTGGCGATGGCATAAAAGGAAGCATTTGGGCTCTTCTAGCAAATATGACTACATCTAGCTTTGCTGGCATGAATGCTTCACCTCGTGGATCATACAAACAGTCCAAACCATGTAGCACACTCAGTGTGGACCACACGGTTAAGACATGGACTCTGAATTCTGAAAGACTAGATTTCTGTCTGATTTCCTGTCCTTGTTGACTGTGGAACTTTGATCAAGCTATTTAACTACGCCTGAATTTCCCCCTCATAAAATTGTGATTAAAATATTGTGAACTTAGCTTTCATTGGGATTTAGGTATTTCATGAAAAATGCTTAGCATAGTACCTAACAGATAGCAATTGCTCAATAAAAGCCTCCCCAAAAGAACATCACACAAACACACACACGCAAGTAAAATGTACCCACAGAGAACCCAAAATTTGGGGCTTTAGAGTTGGAGACAAAAGAATGGGAAAATTAGAGTTACAAGTAAAAAAAAAAAAAAAAAAACCAAGAAATCTGGGACCATATAATTTTGGAGGAAAGACCATTTAAGAAGCTATCTAAGCTGGAAGAATGAACAAATCTGTCTTGAAAGTATGGCCAGAATGGTCCTTAGAAGCAAGGATGGTGAGATTTTTTCTCATTTACTTTAGACATGTTATCAGAACGGACAGGTTCCTGGAGAAGGACATCATACTTAGTAAAGTATAGGGTCAGTGCAAAAGGGGAAGATCCTCAAGGACATGGATTGACACAGTAGCTGCAACAATGGGCTCAAACATAACAATGATTGTGAGGATGGCGCAGGACTGGGTGGTGTTTCGTTCTGTTGTACACAGGGTCGCTATGAGTCGGACCGACTTGATGGCACCTAACAACATCTAGGCCACTGCTCTCACTGTACAAATTAGGAAATAGGTTCAGGAAGTTGTACGCCTTACTTAAAATCACACGCCTGGTTAGCCTCAGAAAATGGAAATGGAATTTAAAAAAAAAGCTCAGTTCAGTTCCTGAATTATATTTATGTATTCAAAATGGGGAATAAGGTTGAATGCGTCAAATAACTCCTTTATCAATCCCAACTCCTACGCTATTATTATCATAACACCATAAAGTGGCGTTTTGTTATTCTCAATAGAAAAAACATTGCTTCATCTATTCATCTATTTTGCTATTCTATATGAATGACCTCCAAACCAAAACCCATTGCCATAGAGTTGATTTCATTTCGTAGCGACCCTATAGAACAGAGTAGAACTGGCTCCTAGGATTTCCAAGGAGCGGCTGGTGAATTCGAACTGCTGACCTTTTGGTTAGTAGCAGTAGCTCTTAACCACTGAGCAACCATGGCTCCATAAGCTGCTGAGTGAGAATATAACCTAAAAACCTAACCCACAGCCACCGAGTTGATTCCGACTCATAGTGACCCTATAGGACAGAGTCGAACTGCCCCACAGAGTTTCCAGGGAGCACCTGGTGGATTTGAACTGCCAACCTTTTGGTTAGCAGCCATAACACTTAACCACTATGCCACCAGGGTTTAGTGAGAATACAGCAGAGGCTAAAACTCAGGTGCCACTTCAAAAGTCTTACTTAATAAACTTTAAAACAAAGTATTTTCTTATCTGCTTCTATTTTTAGTATTATCTAGTGATAGAATTTTCACCTAGACCCACAAATAAAACCTGGCATAAATTGCGAACCGCGAGCACTCCATTGGAGAAAGATGGATTCTTAGACATCCCTTAAGTGTACAGCAGGTCTTGCTGGTGTTATATGTTTTCACAGGTAACCAGGGCCATTGCTAATAATGAAACAGAAAAGAAAATACTCATACTCTCTTCATTGTGTTCTGGATAAAGTAAGTCAGAATTTGATGGACAATAAAGACTACCTTGAATACAAAAAGTCCTAAATGAAGGCAAGGATAGCTTTGGGATAGTGAGTAATATAGGGGAAGGAAAGCCTCACAATCAGCCTTAGTAATTGCACATTTATTATAGGTTTTCTGTATATGAATAAGATACAGATCTTTGTCGTTACTGGAATGTCATTGTTACTGATCTGGGTACACTAGCTCAGTGTGTCCCAAATGTTCTGATTATATGAATTACCTGGAGTCCGTGTTAAAGTTATAACATCTGCATGCAACTGCTCTTGACGTTCTGATTAGTGGTTCTGGAATGTGGCTCTGGAATCACAGTGATTATTTGCTCTCTCCTTCTCTTCCTCCCTTAAAGAATTAGGAGACTCAGAAGCTCTTCTAGAAATTTTGATTTTTATAGTCATCCAAATTCTGGATGCATGTAAAATATTAATGTAAATGCTCTTAAATTAATGCTTTAGTACATGTTTTTACTATGTTTTAGGAAAAGACATAGTTTTTTTCCCATTATTTTAATTTTGGCATGCTTTCTTGTTAATAGAACTGTAAATTAAAATTCAATGCTTAATAAAGAATCAATTTAATAGTGCATTTACAGTGAAGTACACAAAGAAACACTTCAGTTAGTGAAATGCATTTTTGTACCTTAAATGATTATACTACAGAATACACGAGTTGCAAAATTGTATTATGATTATACATGAATTTGCATTATTTATGTCTAAAACTATAAGCATTTTGTTTTCTATTGCTGTATATGAAATCTATATAGGTTGTATATGAATATGAATTAAAATGAAACATTCCATCCATTTATAAAATACGATTCTTTAAAAGTAAAAATGTTAAAATGGGCATTTTGTACCCATTAGCCTGTGCAGGTCTGGGATCTCTAAATTAACTATTATAAAAAAATTAGTTTTGAGGTTTTATGTCACTATCAAACACCTTACTTCTCTCATGCACAAAGAAAACTATAGGAAATATAATAAGACTATTGAAATGAAAAATAAATAAGATGTTTGATTTTTTAATTGATCTCATATTTCAGCCATTATAAGCTAGCTTTATTTTCTGTTTTTATGTACACAATATGTTGGCTGAAAGTGTGGACTTCATGAGACTCTGATGTATTAAGGAAAGAGAAAAACCTACAAAAAGCGGTAAATACACGTATCAGTAGAGAATGTGATGCTACTTCTGGCCATTGAGAAGTAAGAGTCCCTGGTTCTAAACAGTTTTGCTAAACAACCGTGAACTGGAGCAGATCATAAAGTGTCTCGAGACACCATTTCCCACATCTTTATAATGAGGAGACCCCATTAGGCTTCTGTTGTGCATTGAATTGTGTCCCTCCAAAAAAGGTACGTCCAAGTCCTAATCCTCAGTACCTCTACTGATTTGTAAGTAGAGTCTTCACAGACGTAATTAGCTTAAGATGATGTCATACTGAACTAGGGTGGACCTGAATCCAATGACTGATGTCCTTATCAAAAGAGCAAAATCTGGACATAGAGACACACAGAGATGAGAAGAAGGCCAGGTTACATGGAGACAGAGATCAAAGTGATACAGCTGTAAACCAAGAAACACCTTTGATTGCCAGCAGCACCAGAAGCTGGGAAGAACCAAGGAAAAATCTTCCCCTAGAGCCTTCAGAGAGACCATGGCTCTGCGGAAACCTTGATTTCAAATTAGGAGCCTCCAGAACTACGAGAGAGTAACTTCTGTTGTTTTAAGTCATCCAGTTTGAGTACTTTGTTTTTGCAGCCTTAGGAAACTAAAACAGCTTCTCTAACTCTTTTCTAATAGCCTGTAATTCTGTGTCCACATTTAAATGGTAATTATGGGGATATTTAAGGATGTCCACTGCACTTGTGCATCACTACAGCTTAAAATCCTCTATGCTCAGGATGGAGCTGGAAATATCACTTCCCAGAAGACAAAAAGGACTATGGGAGCTAATATTCTTCATTGGAGGATGAAGGAGAAAAAGAAGAAAGAAGGAAGAGGAGATGAAGGAGGAGGGAGAGGAAGAGAAGACTATGTATCAAGCACTTACTAGACACCTATACTCAAGGTCTTTTAGAATTGCTTTATAGACATTTTCTTCTCATATCATATTTCAGCTACCAACTCAGATATCAAATATTAGTTCAAGTTTGCCAGATGGGCGGAGCCAAGATGGTGGAATAAACCGATGCTTCTGGCAAGCCGTCTTTACAACAAAGACCCGAAAAAACAAGTGAAACAAGTATATTTGTGACAAGCTGGGAGCCCTGAGCATCAAAGGCAAGCTTAGACAATGAACTGAGGGGTAGGGGAAGGAAGAGGCCATTCAGAAGCAGAGAGGAGTTACTGGACCTGAGTTGCAGGGAGCCCTCAGGCACCATTCCCGGAGTGGCTGTGGCGGCGGCTGCGGTGGTGGCAGGGGCGGTGGTGGGCTGGTCCTAGCGTTCGGCCGCAGTTTCCTCAGGGAGAAGCAGCAGCCACGCAGCCCACTCACACCTCCGGAACCTGAGGAGAAGGATGCTCTTGGCAAAAGCTAAGTACTTGCCTATATTTTACCGTGCCCCCCCGCCCCCCGAACCCCCAACCCAGCTTCAGCGGCTGAATCCCTGGGCCTGCGATAGACCCTGGTGAGCACTTAGAGCTGTCCTCCTGGCCTTGGGGAAGGAAAAAATTTGTAACTGGGGGGAAAAGATAATTTGGTAGCTCCATTAACCGGGGGAGCTTAGGACAGAAGCGGCTCCTGTCCAGGCATAAACTGTCCATGGACCTAGAGCACCTTTCCCTTCTGCATGGACTTGTGTGGGCCTATTTGGGGAGAATAGGCCCTTGTTGGAAAACTCCAACCACTTCAGCGGTGCAGTGGAGGGGTGGGTGTTTGATGTTTGACATTGCTTTGTCTATTAAACAAGGTCCTCACCTACCCACAACAGGGACCTAAGGACTGGTGGCTCCACTCAGGTCAATCAGCCACCCGTGACAGGAGTCCAAAGATAACTGGTACCTCCCAGTCCTTACAGCCAAAAACTTTGGATGCCCGTGGTCCCTCTGCAGAACCCACCCACAGGCACGCTCTAGGGAACAGAGACGCATTTTCCTCAGAGACACTTGGGGGTCAGTTCTCAGCCCTCTGCCTTGTTCAGAGCATGACCCCCTGCTGCAATGAGATACCGGTATATACGCCAATCACCCCTGCCCCTCTAAGACTGTATGACAGAACCTGTATCACACACCTGATGATCAGCTACATGGAAACCTGAGCTGAATTCGTAAAAACCAAACCAAAACTACAAGAAATACTAAAGGGAGTTCTTTGGTTAGAAAATCAATAATATCAGCTATCAACCCAAGACTAGAACACTGGGCAGAGCAACCAGAAGTCAACCCAGACAGGGAAATCCAAAAAAAACAAAGCAAGATTATAAAAAAAAAAAGCCTAAAACAGGGTAACAGCGATGTTATTATATAAAAGAAGACAATATTAAAATAATAAAGAGGGACTAAGAAATGTAATCATACACCTTCCATATGGAGAGGAAGATACGGTGATACAAAGAAATAAAAGCTAGTTTTAAATTTAGAAAAATGGGGGTAAATAGTAAGGCAACCACAAAGGAGACAAACTACCCTACTCATCAAAATAAAATACAAGTGAAAAATACAGACTCAGCAGAAACAAAATCAACAACAACAAATATGAGGAAAGGACAATATATAAAGAAAATCTACTCAGCACATAAAATCAAGTGGGAAAAAGAAACTGTCAACACACAAAAAAAGACATCAAAATGATAGCACTGAATTCATACCCATCCATAATTACGCTGAATGTAAATGGACTAAACGCACCAATAAAGAGACAGAGTGGCAGAATGGATTAAAAAACATGATCCGTCTATATGCTGCCTACAAGAGACACACCTTAGACTTAGGGACAGAAACAAACTAAAACTCAAAGATGGAAAAAAATATATCAAGCGAACAATCAAAAAAGAGCAGGAGTAGCAATATTAATTTCTGTCAAAATAGACTTTCAAGTTAAAGTCATCAATAAGGATAAGGAAGAACACTATATAATGATTAAAGGGACAATAAATACACCAAGAAGATATAACCATATTAAATATTTATGCACCCAATGACGCGGCTGCAAGATACATAAAACAAACTCTATCAGCATTGAAAAGTGAGATAGACAGCTCCACAATAATAGTAGGAGACTTCAACACACCACTTTCGGTGAAGGACAGGACATCCAGTAAGAAGCCCAATAAAGACACCGAAGATCTAAATGCCACAATCAACCAACTTGACCTTGTAGACATATACAGAACACTCCACCCAACAGCAACCAAGTATACTTTCTTTTCTAGTGCACATGGAACATTCTGTAGAATAGACCACATATTAAGTCATAAAGCAAGATTTAGCAGAATCCAAAACACTGAAATATTACAAAGCATCTTCTCTGACCATAAGGCCATAAAAGTGGAAATCAATAATAGGAAAAGCGGGAAAACAAATCAAAAACTTGGAAACTGAACAATACCCTGCTCAAAAAAGACTGGATTATAGAAGACATTAAGGATGGAATAAAGAAATTCAAAGAATCCAATGTGAATGAAAACACTTCCTATCAGAACCTTTGGGACACAGCAAAAGCGGTGCTCAGAGGCCAATTTATATCAATAAATGCACATATCCAAAAAGAAGAAAGGGCCAAAATCAAAGAATTATCCCTACAACTTGAACAAATAGAAAGAGAGCAAAAAAAGAAGCCCACAGGCACCAGAAGAAAACAAATAATAAAAATTAGAGCTGAACAAAATTAAATAGAGAACAGAAAAACAATCGAAAGATTTAACAAGACCAAAAGCTGGTTTTATGAAAAAATCAACAAAATTGATAAACCATTGGACAAACTGACAAAAGAAAAACAGGAGAGGAAGCAAATAACCGGAATAAGAAATAAGGGATGATATTACAACAGACAAAACTGAAATTAAAGGAATCATATCAGGTTACTATGAAAAACTATACTCAAACAAATTTGAAAACCTAGAAGAAATGGGTGAATTCCTAGAAAACACATTACCTACCTAAACTAACACAAACAGAGGTAGAACAACTAAATAGACCCATAGCAAAAGAAGAGATTGAAAAGGTAATCAAAAAAGTCCCAACAAAAAAAAGCCCTGGCCTGGACGGCTTCACTGCAGAGTCCTACCAAACTTTCAGAGAAGAGTTAACACCACTACTACTAAAGGCACTTCAGAGCATAGAAAAGGACGGAATACTACCAAACTCTTTCTATGAAGCCACCATATCCCTGATACCAAAACCAGGTAAAGTCACCACAAGAAAAGAAAATTATAGACCTGTATCCCTCATGAATGTAGATACAAAAATCCTCAACAAAATTCTAGCCAATAGAATTCAACAACATATCAAAAAAATAATTCACCATGACCAACTGGTATTCATACCAGGTATGCAGGGATGGTTCAACATTAGAAAAACAATTGATATAACCCACCACACAAATAAAACAAAAGACAAGAATCACACGATTTTATCAATTGATGCACAAAAGGCATTTGACAAAGTTCAACACTCATTCATGATAAAAACTCTCAGCAAAATAGGAATTGAAGGAAAAGTCCTCAACATAATAAGGGGTATTCATACAAAGCCAACAGCCAACATCACCCTAAATGGAAAGAGCCTGAAAACATTCCCCTTGAGATTGGGAACCAGACAAGGATGCCCTTTGTCACCACTCTTATTCGACATTGTGCTGGAAGTCCTAGCCAGAGCAATTAGGCTATATAAAGAAATAAAGGGCACCCAGATTGGCGAGGAAGAAGTAAAAGTATCTCTATTTGGAGATGACATGATCTTATACACAGAAAACCCTAAGGAATCCTCCAGGAAACTACTGAAACTAATAGAAGAGTTCAGCAGAGTATCGGGATACAAGATAAACATACACAAATCAGTTGGATTCCTCTACACCAACAAAAAGAACATCGAAGAGGAAATCACCAAATCAATGCCATTTACGGTAGCCCCCAAGAAGATAAAATACTTAGGAATAAATCTTACCAGAGATGTAAAAGACTTATACAAAGAAAACTACAGTACACTTCTGCAAGAAACCAAAAGAGACTTACATAAGTGGAAGAACATACCTTGCTCGTGCATAGGAAGACTTAATATTTTAAAAATGTCTATTCTACCAAAAGCAATCTATACATTTAATGCAATTCTGATCCAAATCCCAAGGACACTCTTTAATGAGATGGAGAAACAAATCACCAACTTCATATGGAAGGGAAAGAGGCCCTGGATAAATAAGGCATTACTGAAAAAGAAGAACAAAGTGGAAGGCCTTACTTTACTTTACCTAATTTTAGAACCTATTATATTGGAGTATACCGCCACAGTAGTCAAAACAGCCTGGTACTGGTACAACAGATACATGGACCAATGGAACAGCATTGAGAATCCAGACATAAATCCATCCACATATGAGCAGTTAATATTTGACAAAGGCCCCCAAACAGTTAAATGGGGAAAAGACAATCTTTTTAACAAATGGTGCTGGCATAACTGGATATCCATCTGCAAAAAAATGAAACAAGAGCCATACCTTATTCCATGCACAAAAACTAACTCAAAATGGATCAAAGACCTAAATATAAAATCTAAAACAATAAAGATCATGGAAGAAAAAATAGGGACAACATTAGGAGCCCTAATACATGGCATAAACAGTACACAAAACATTATAAAGAATGTAGAAGAAAAACTAGATAACTGGGAGCTCCTAAAAATCAAACACCTATGCTCATCCAAAGACTTCACCAAAAGAGTAAAAAGACTACCTACAGACTGGGAAAAAGTTTTTAGCTATGATATTTCGATCAGCGCCTGATCTCTAAAATCTACATGATACTGCAAAAACTCTACTGCAAAAAGACAAATAACCCAATTAAAAAATGGGCAAAAGATATGAATAGACACTTCACTAAAGAAGACATTCAGGTAGCTAACAGATGTATGAGGAAATGTTCACGATCATTAGCCATTAGAGAAATGCAGATCAAAACTACAATGAGATCTCATCTCACTCCAACAAGGCTGGCATTAATCCAAAAAACACAAAATAATAAATGTTGGAGAGGCTGTGGAGACATTGGAACACTTATACACTGCTGGTGGGAATATAAAATGGTACAACCACTTCGGAAATCGATTTGGCACTTCCTTAAAAAGCTAGAAATAGAACTACCATACGATCCAGCAATCCCACTCCTTGGAATATATTCTAGAGAAATAAGAGCCTTTACACGAACAGATATATGCACACCCATGTTTACTGCAGCACTGTTTACAATAGCAAAAAGATGGAAGCAACCAAGGCGCCCATCAACAGATGAATGGATAAATAAATTATGGTATATTCACACAATGGAATACTATGCATCGATAAAGAACAGTGAAGAGTCTGTGAAACATTTCATACCATGGAGGAAACTGGAAAGCATTATGCTGAGTGAAATTAGTCAGTTGCAAAAGGACAAATATTGTATAAGACCACTATTATAAGAGCTCGAGAAATACTTTAAACTGAGAAGAAAATATTCTTTTGTGGTTATGAGAGGGGGAAGGGAGGGAGGGTGGGAGAGGGGCATTCACTAATTAGATAGTAGATAAGAACTACTTTAGGTGAAGGGAAAGACAGCACACAATACAGGGGAGGCCAGCACAATTCGACTAAACCAAAAGCAAAGAAGTTTCCTGAATAAACTGAATGCTTCGAAGGCCAGCGTAGCAGGGGCAGGGGTCTGGGGACCATGGTTTCAGGGGACAACTAAGTCAATTGGAATAATAAAATCTATTAAGAAAACATTCCACATCCCACTTTGGAGAGTGGCATCTGGGGTCTTAAACGTTAGCAAGTAGCCATCTAAGATGCATCAATTGGTCTCAACCCACCCGGATCAAAGGAGAATGAAGAACGCCAAGGACACAAGGTGATTACGAGCCCAAGAGACAGAAAGGGTCGTAGGAACCAGTGACTACATCATCCTGAGACCAGAAGAAACATATGGTGCCCGGCTACAACTGATGACTGCCCTGACAGGGAACACAACAGAGAACACCCGAGGGAGCAGGAGAGCAGTGGTATGCAAACCCCAAATTTTCATAAGACCAGACTGACTGAGACTAGAAGGACCCCGGTGGTCATGGCCCCCAGACCTTCTGTTGCTCCAGGACAGGAACCATTCCCAAAGCCAACTCTTCAGACATGGATTGGACTGGACAATGGGTTGGAGAGGGATGGTGGTGAGGAGTGAGCTTCTTAGATCAGGTGGACACTTGAGACTATGTTGGCATCTCCTGCCTAGGGGGAAGATGAGAGGGTGGAGGGGGTTAGAAGCTGGCAAAATGGACACAAAAAGAGAGAGTAGAGGGAGAGAGTGGGCTGTCTCCTTAGGGGGAGAGTAATTAGGAGTGTGTAGCAAGGTGTAAATGGGTTTTTGTGTGAGAGACTGACTTGATTTGTAAACTTTCACTTAAAGCACAATAAAAATTATTTAAAAAAAATTAGCTCAAATATTACCTCCACAGGGAGGCCTTTCCATATGACCCAGTGTTATTTAGCTTGAATTCTCCAGTCATATGACATTTGCAGGACATGTTTCATTCAGCATTTCTGAGTCTAAGAAAACACTTTTATTCATTTGTCACTCTTTTTGTGTGTGTGGCTGACTCTCTTCACTAGAAGACACAACTAGCACGTGGCAGGTGTTCATAAACTGTTTGTTGAATGATGATTCGACCTCTCAAAATGGCTAGGAGGTAAGTGTTCAAAAAATAAATTTTCACTTCACTAACCCAAAGTTATTTCACCTGCAGCCTACCTGTCTTAGGTGGTGGCAACCTCATCCTTCTAGTTGCTCAGGTCTGAAGTCCTGAAACCATTCGCGACTCTTTTTCTCATATCCAGTATGCCAGGAAATCCTATGGCTCTACCTGTGAAATTTTTCCAGGACCTGGTCTTTCCTCACAACCTCTGCAGCCACCACTCTGAATTACTGGCAGCAACCAATAACTGGTGTCTTTCTGATTTCACCGTTTCCCCTGTAAGATTCCTTTCACAACACAACAGCCAGAGAAATCTTTGAAAGTGTCAATCTGATCATGTCGCTTCTTTATCAAAAACCTTCCAGTGGCAACCCCATCTCACGCAGAGATAAAGGCAAATACTTCAGAATGAATTGTAACGCCTACCTGGTCCTCTCTGAGCCGGTCTTCTTTTTGGTGCTGACCTAATGCTCCAGGATCTCTCTTCTCTTCTACGCCAACCCAGTCACATGGGCTGGCTCTAGTTCCACAAGCTCACTGACACACTCCTGTTTCAGGGTCTTTGCACCAACTCTTCTTCCTAGTAATTTTTCACTAAAGAAGGCTAATCCCTACCTTCATGTCTTTGCTCAACTGTCACCCCTCCGGATATCCTCTTTAAAGTTTACTTTGATCCCATATTTTAATCACCTGTTTACCACTGTTTAGAATGTAAGTGCATCTAGGGCAGGAATTTGCCGCCGTACCCATTTCCAGTGCCATAAGAGCACCTGGCCCAGTGTGGGCACGGATCGCACGTGTACTTAAGGAATTCGTGTGTGAAGGGATAAATGAATGACTGCATAGTGATGAGTTCTTTTTTCTCAGTTAATTGATTTCTTATAAAGTTTTAAGCCAAAAACCCATTGCTGTGGAGTCGATTCTGACTCACAGTGACCCTACAGGACAGAGCAGAACTGCCCCATAGGGTTTCCAAGGCTGTAATCTTTCTGGAAGCAGACCGCCACATCTTTCTCTCATTTAAGCCAGAGAAGCTCTCAAAATATCGTTGTAGAACAACGAATCAGGGAAAGCCTAGCCACCCGTTCTGGTACTGAGAGTGGGGAAAAACAAATCAGGAGCACAGCTTACAGAATTCTGCTTTAGCTAGACAAATTTAAAACATGTTTAAAATTTAAACTAAATAAAATTTATTGAATTGCAATTTACATAAGAAAGGCACACATTTTAAATGTACATTTCAGTGAGTTTTGACAAATGTGTACACCTGTGCAAGAACCACGATAATCGAGATATAAACTATTTCCACGACCCCAGGAAGCTGCCTAGCGCTCCTTTGTATTATGTAGCTTCCTGCTCTTCCCCCAAGGCAATCACTTAATCCGATTTTATCACTATTGATTTCTTTTGTCAGTTCCAGGACCCCATACAAATTAAACCACATTCTACGTACTCCTTTGTGTCTGGTTTCTTTCTTCATGTTATTTTGCTGTTTAGATTTATCTGTGTTACTGTGCCACGTAATATTCTTCCACTGTATGAATAGACCGTATTTTGTTTTTCCACTCAGCTATTAATAACATCCATGTGTTCATTTGATTTGGTTTTTGTTTGCCACATTGGAGCTATTATGAACAAAATTACTTTGAACATTCATGTATGAAGTACTTTTTGGATATGTGTTTTCATTTCCTTGGGTAAATGCCTCAAATTTCTTTAAAATCTGCCAGAACAGTTGAGTTTATTTTTGTTGTTGATTTTCAAAGCTATAGTTTTTTTCCCCCCCTATAAGTTTAAAAGTACAGGGAAATGTGTTTTCAATTTTTAGAAATCTTTTCAAGCCTAATTCCATTTGAGATGGAAATGAAGACACAGAATTTTTTTCAAGTCATTCTGGAAAGTAATGAATAGTCAATTCTCAGAATATTCACTTTAGATAGGTTATACGATAATGACATTTCTAATGTCCAAGATTATTAGAATTATGTTGGGATTTTAAATTGGATTATATTGGGATTTTAAAAATCTGGTCTTCATTGCATTAAAATTAATAATTATGCCGGAAACTTCCACAGTATGGTAGGATCACCTATTTTATTTTTAAGAGCAAAAATAAACACCAAAAGAAAAATTATACTATAGAAATATACTGGGTTATAATTCAGAGAGTTTCACCCCAATCACGAAACTGTGTAATTTCACAAAAACGACTCCACAATTAAAGTCTGTAATTGTTCACGTCTGAAACTAAAAACCATCACATTAGAGGGAAAATGAGAAAAAGCAGCTGTGTTTTATCTCAACTCCTTGAAAAAGAATAAGCATGGAGTATTGGAAAGACTCCTGGAGTCCTTTCTGGTCTAAAGTTTTTGTCTCTCTGATCATCGGTTGTTTTCTTCCTGTGCATTTACGGTTAAGTTCTTTCAACTTAGATTCCTTAACTATTGTCCCGAACCATTGCTTCCATGTTCCTGCTTCTCTTTCTCTCTTCATTTCTGTAAAGAATACATTCCTAAGCATACGGGGTGACCAGCTTACTTGTTCATTTTGGGTGAGTATACACTAAGATTTCTTTCTTTTCAAAACAGAGTTGATGACCGGAGGCAGACACAAAAATTAATATTGATTTTAATACAATAAACATCAGCTAACAACGTTCGTCACTCACAGCATGGGGCAGCCACATGGGACTACACTCAAGTCCAGGGAGAACCAGTTATTACTTCAGTGGCGCCCCCTGCTGTGCACAGACTGAGCTGCGGTTCGACATAAGGAAGGACCTTCTGACCTGCCTTCAGCGCTGAGCTCAGCCGCAGTCTGTGATGTGATCTTGAATTGCTAAAGATAAAGACCTCAGTATGTAGCACCTACCCCAATTCATTACTGCTGTGTTGACTGATATATTGCAATGAATAGCTACCTTTAAAATTTAAAGAAGAAACGTATTAACTGACTGCAATATAGAATTCATCTTCAAAAATGTATACAAGTAGATCTTATTATCAGTTACGGTCAACAATATTATCCGTCTGTGACTGCGAGTGCTCTGATTACAAACTGCACCGTCTATTTTAGCCACTGCAGCTGTGCCTGAAACTGATGGTTTTGTCTAGATTAACTTCTCTGTTGAAGATAGCTGAGTCCAGCTACGTTCTATTTCAAAAACGATATAACTGGCTGCTCACATACTATTTTGTGGTTAATAATCCAAAAATATGTTTCATATATTAAAGTAAAATTGAGCTTGAAGTTAGAATGTGCGTATTCCAAGTTTGTCGCTTACTGGGTATACTGAGGCTATCAGTTTAAATTCAAAAGTCCTGTATATTGTATGAATAACGTCTTCACTAAACTACCTAACAGGGTTATTTAGATTGCACAGAATTTAAGAACATAGAACAAACAGTAGATAATAAGTGGTCATTACTAATAAAACGATGAGAAAAAAAGGAAATAAAACAAGTAAAAGGTACATGGAAAAGGGTATTTTTCTGGCTTGATATTTGAGAAAGAACCATGAATATATAATTCATAGCACCAACAAGCTTTTAAAATAAAATATAAATATCCTACATTATAACAATTATGGATACTAAAAGAGGTTGAATTTTAAAATCCCCATCAAATCTAAGGGATAGCTTACTTTTGTTTTTACTTGGGAAGATATCTACAAACTGTAATAATAGATCTGATATAGTAATGGTCATATTTTAAAACAAAGTCATTTGCCTAAATATGAAAAATAAAAACAAAAAACGTTTCCTGTGGGGAGCATATGAGTGATCAGGGCTTCCCTTAGAGCAACGTCTTGAAGTTGGGAACTATTTCTTCATGGCTATTTGGGAGCACTCCGTGCACTCCTCCCTACTGGATGTCAGACACACTTTTATTCACTCCTGGTCTCCCAAGCGTCTTTCTCTCCAGAGTTTTATTTCTTCCCCACTAAAACCAAGCCTGTTGCCGTAAAGTCAATTCCAACTCATGGTAACCCCGTGTTTTACCGAATAGAACGGCTCCATAGGGTTTTCTTGGCTGTAATCCTTACAGAGGCCCCCGGGTTGGTGCAAATGATTTGCTCTCAGCTACTACTAACCTACAAGTTGGTGGTTTGAATCCACCCAGGCGGGCAGCACTGTGGGAGAAAGGCCTGGTGATGAGCTTCCGTAAAATTACAGCCAAGAAAACACCGTGGAGCACAGTTCTACTCTAAAGCACATGGTGTCGCCATGAGTCAGCATCGACTCAATAGCAAAGGTTTTTTTTTTTTGGGGGGGGGAATTTAATCTTTATGGAGGCAGGTTGCCAGGTCTTTCTTCTGCTGTGCGGTTGGGTGGGTTCAAACTGCCAACCTTTAGATTGGCAGTTGAGTACAAACCCTTTGCTTCATCCAGTGATTTTGTCTCTTTTCTCTATTTAATAGTCTACATTCTGGGCCTCAGAGTACAGTATTTTAGGTTAATAAATTATGCATTTATAAAATAATACATACAGTAACATGTAGAAGTATTTATGAAATAAATTTAAGTAAAAAAAAGGTAGAAAACGACTAGGTTTTATAGTTCTAACTATGAAGTTGTTCAAACATGGAAGCATATTTTAATAGGATCATACAGAAATTAAAACGATTAAGCATTTAAACATTTTCCTTTGGCAGTGTTGTGAGGTTCTTATAAATTAAATAATTAGAATTGCTTTAACCAAATAAAATTAAACAGAGCTGATTTCTTTAGTCGTTATGTGTTGCTTACTGCCCCAGTTATATATCAATATTTGGTTAACTTAGCTGTGATGCTTTCGCTTCTCTGCTATTTTATGTACCTCATCTTTCCATTTTAAAATGCGTTGTGATTCATCGTATCAGTAAGAAAAAAATGCTACCTCTCTATTCTTACTTTAGAGTTGAAAGTGGTTTCATGGTTTTTCTTTCTTTCTTTTTTTAATTTAAGACAAAATTACATTTTCTTTTTTTGCTAGAATTAGGGCTCTATTATTATTGCCCTTTTTTTTTTTTTAATCAAACAGGTCATAAAATTAGAGAAAAATTCAATCGTTTTCAAGGCTGACAAATAAGAACATTCCTGAAGCTTCTGTCGTTGCATCTCTGGAGGAAGCAGCCTAACTGAAAAGCTGACTTTTAAAAATCTCTTTGCCTTTTGGGAATCTTAAGAAAACCACAGACGGTGTTGTGCTCATTTGAGATATCTCAAATACATTAAGACTGATAGAAAACTGACCAAATTCTATAGTGAATTCAAACAAAATACTAATGTTTCTGAGACTCTGATCCAGTGTTTAATCATTAATATGCATGATTTAATTATAATTGAATGACTAGAAAAATGTAGGCCCGGATACAGAAAGTCATGGAACTGCTAATGCGGTTTAAATGTGATATATTATCTGACATTTTTCCATCAGTTACTGCAAATTCTACACATTAAATTGCCAATCTGAAATTTAATTCACTAATACTGAGTACAAAATTAAAAACTGAACAGTCACCTGAACAAAAATCTGAACATATAAACCTCTTATTTCTCTTTCTTCAGGTTAATTTTCAATTATTTTTAATCTCATCTGGATCTGATCCCAAAGATAGCTTAGTTGTTCAAACTTGTCCAAATAAGCCAAGAGATGGAGAAGGGGGAGGGGAGAACAACTGAAGGAAGGAAACAGGAAGCAGTATTTTCGCCACAGTGCCAGGAAGCTGCTATAGATCGTTTGTCTCCTCGCATGTGGAAGTTGAAGTCCAGAGAGCTGAGATAACGTGTCTAAGGCCATAGAACTCTTCACTGAGAGAGCTAAAACTGTAACATTTATTCCCATGTATTTTTCAGGGCAGCGCAACGACTCTTACTCACATCTTGACGACATCTTGTGCGCTCACCCACATTTGACATTTTGTGGTGTGTGGGAAAGGGTCAGTGTGGGAACTGGGTGGACAGTTGGCCGACAGTGAGCTTCAGCTTCAGGAAGACAAGGGAACATGGAAAGAAAAGAGTATGAAATGTGGTACATACATGCAATGGAATGACTCAGCCATAAGAAAAAAGGAAGTCCTGATAGGTGCTGTGACATGGATGAACCTTGAAAACACAGAAGCACAAAAATTGAATGATCCCACTTATATGAAATATCTAGAATAAGCAAGGGTATAGGGACCAAGAAGGTCCCTGGGTGGTTCAAAGCGTTTGCACTTGGTTTGCAGAGGTGCCACAGAAGAAAGGCTCAGAGGTCTGCTCCCACAAAGTTTACAGCCAAGAAAAACCTGCAGAGCTCAGTTCTACTATTTAACACATGGGGTTGCTGTGCATCACAATCACCTCGACAGCAACGGGTTTGTTCTTGCTTTCTTTTTGTTTTTTTGTTTATAGAGACCACAGTTTATTAGTGGTTACTAGGGACAGGTATGAGGTAGGAGGAAAGAGGAAGTCCATTGCTTAGGTGGCACTGAGCTTCTGCTAAGGGTGACGGAAAAACTTGGAAATGGTTATTGGTAATAGATGAGCAACCTGATGACCAGAACTAATGTCTCTGAATCCTACATCCTACTGAAGGATGTTGCAATGGCAAATACCTTATAATATAAAGTGTCATATAAATGCTAAGTATATTTTTAGCACAACGAAAAAAAATATGAAGAGAGAAGGGCCTCCACAGAACAGTTTATACCTACACAGATAGCTGCTACTACAGAAGGTGGGAATGCTATCTTCTCTCAGTGTCTGTGACTCTGAAAACGTCATAGGACTGTGGCAGCTTCAGACAAACACATTGAGAAGAAGAATTTATTCTCATGCAAGAAACTGAGACCATAAAGTATGTCCTCACGGAGCACTACCTGAGAGTTGGCAGCAAGCTTGCCAAGGCTTGTTAATCCCACCTCCAATAACCTGGGATAAACCATACTAAATCTCCTATAACCATGCCCTGGGTAATAAATTCAAGAACCAGGCACCAAACTAAAAGGCAGAACGGAAGGCAGGTGAGGTTATTTCATATGAAACCGTTTTTGTTTAGAGATTCCACGCTCATTCACAGAGTGCCAGCAGAGGGGATTCCCCAGCTAATAACAGGGCCTTCCAAGCCTGGAGTCAATATTGGCCACACAGTCAAAGCTTGACTATGTCAAACTCTGCTATTCAAATTGTGATCCAATTTGGTGGTAGAGGCATATTGTAAAAGAAGGTTGAAAACTTTATGCCTTTCTAAGTTTTGATTTGTTTTTAATGTTGAATAAATATAATAATACACACTTTTTGGCTGTCATCCATAACAAAGGCGTGCATAATGCTGAGCTATGAACGTAAATACGTTTTTCTATTGTTTCTCTCTTGTCTCTACTCTGTCCTCTCCTCCGCCTCGAAGATTCCTCAAACACTTCAGATAAAACACCATTAAAAGGCAGCAGCTCTGCCTATATAATCAGTAGATTTCAACTCTTCTATAAAAAAAAAAAAAAATAGGTTGACTATACCTTTTAGAGAAGATATACATTCTGGACAAGCAAGTTCCTATAAAAAAAAAATCTAAACCTGTTCATCCTAGTAGATAAATCTATAAAGAGGCATGACCTCAGGTGTGTTTTATACATTATTACATTCATACATAACATCACGTTCAATGATTATTTTTCATCAGCACCTGAGACCTATGTTTCGTGATTAGAAGGATGTTATTTGGTGTGACCGTGAACAGCGGGACAGCTTGACAGATGTTAATTTAGTGTAATAACTGCATGACTGTTTTATTTGGGCAGTGCTAGTAGATGTTCCTAAAATTATGCCAAATACAAGAAAACCTGTCACCACATGTTGCCTGGAACGGCATCACTGATTCTGATTTGGTCTGGCAGAAATAAGATCTCCATGGACAAAATAACCTGCCATTAGGAGTTTCAGTTCCTGCATTTCTCACAATACATCCAGTCGTAAGTACTAGGTAACTGCCCATTTTCGCTTTTCTAAATGCCTAATTAGAGATCAATGCGGTATATTAAAAGGGGATAAATCTTCCATAGATGTTCTGGGAATCACGGTTTTATGAATGCTAACTTTTTTTACTTGAAGGGTTTTGTTTGTATAAAATAGTCTATGCTAGGGACCACATTAAATATTTAGGTGTATTTCTATGAAAGAAGGGTCTAAATGAGTATATTTACAATGTTGCTTTAAAAAAAAAAAACACTCCGAGGTTTATTTAAAGTTTCTTTGGGTTGCTCAAGTTATTTTACAAGATTCAGAGAGAAAAGAGATTAGATTCTTAACGAGACATCAAAGTTGACATACTTTGAAAACAAATCAAATAAAAATAAAGCAAAATCTCTGTCAAGTAAATTAAAAATAAATCTTAAGTTGAAGTTTATCTGGAAAAAAATAAGTTGTTTTATGAGCAACTTCTGCTAATTAAAAATGTCAGGGATAGGCATAAAAAAAATGTCAGGGATAGGCATAGTGAGATGTAATTTACTCTATTACATGTAATTTTTGAAAACCTTTCTTTTTTTCTTCAGGCTTTAGGAGATGCAGAATTCTTAGCATCAAACTGAAAAAAAGCTGTGTGCAATTTGAAGGACATTAAGAATATGGAACAGTAGGGGAAGTAGGTTAATTGAAGTATAATTATAAAAAAATTAGTTGGGGAAAAATCAAGATAACATCAAAACTGTGTAAGAAAAGAAAATATCTGTGATTCTTATGGGTGACAAAGTCACAGGTACAGTAAATACTTTTGTGATTTGTGGCCTACATTCATGATGGAAGTATGTATTAAATGTTAGGTAGGGGTTAGTGAAAATGAAAATACAGTTTTTCCCCCATCAGGTTCATGGACCCCTGGATTGTAAACCCAGATCTCTTGAGGATCTGTGGACCGGGTTAAGAATCCTGCTTCAAACCATGACAGAATTCTGTTGGTGCCTGCGTCACAGCAGAGCCCACGCAAGAATTCTGACAAGGCTATGAATTGGTCCTAACTGTATATAGGATGAGATGCCTGGATGACTGAGGTGTGAATATCTGCTCCCAGTCACTGTCCTCCAGAAAATCCGGTGTTTTAAAACATTAACTCCATTGCCAGTAACAGGTGACACTAGACTGCAGTTCTGACCCGTAAGTAAATTGAATTAAAAATCAGCTACCATCTAGCTCCTTGAGTCCTCTCTTAGTGAAGGACTGAAACCCAGGAAAGTGTCTGTGATTCACCCTGCACAGCTTATATTGTGAACATCTCTTGAAAAAGACTTGAGTATCAAAGATATTATTTGGAACATTCCTCACAAACACTAAAATAAAATATAAAATTAAGAAAAAATAATAAAAATCTAAATCAAGTTCAGAATTCCCCCATAAACATACTGCTCTAAATTTTCCCCAATACCCAATTCGATGAGAGGATATTCTTTTAATACAGAGATAGAACACAGGAACAAAATAAGGAAATAGCTTTGTCTAGTATTTAAGAGACATGAGCAATTAAATTTTGATGAAGTGCTTATCAAATAACAAAGGAATCAAGAGACCTTTAAATTTGAAGAGGGAAAATGGATTTATAGGGTGATATTATTACATATGTACCATCACCTGGAAGCCCAGAGCGGCATTACCTTTATGCATTCAAAAAATAAGTGACCTTAAGAAACATTTGAGTTCTGCCCTGTCAATTCTGGTAAGAAGGACCAGAAATAATCAAAGATAATATTCAACATATCTTGCTCTTTAAGGAGCCCTCATTTCACAGTGATGAAGCACTCATCTGCTAACCAAAAGGTTGGGGGTTCGAACCCACCAGCCACTCCATGGGAGAAAGAGGTGGCAGTCTGTTCTGGTAAAGATTTACAGCCTAGGAAACCCTATGAGGCAGTTCTGCTCTGTCCTATAGGATAGTTGTGAGTTGGAATTGACCTGACGGCAATATTTTTTTGTTTTTGTTCTATTATATTCCAGTTTATAACTAACAGAATTAACATATGCATAATTTAGTCTACTTTACATTATGAGAAAAAATATTGGCTGGAGAGTGCCAAGCACAATGCGTTTCAACTTGCTTGTACCTGTAGCAATATGTTGACGTATACTGCGTGAACCCAAGCATCTCTGTCCACCTGGTGGCAGGTTTATCTACTGTTATTAAGAAAGCTTAAAAATATGCTAGTGGCCTCTTTGATCAAAGAGTTATAACTTGATTTTCTGAAAATTTTTGTAATTAATTCACTCCAATATTCATGATGTTTAATGTTTGAAAAGTACTATAGGGACTACACAAATCTTCACTGTAAAAATAGAAAATTGAAATAAAACAGCTTTCTCAGAGAGCACATATAAATTCATGATATTGTGAAGACAAAAAAAGAACGCAAGCTATTTTCTGGAGTGGGGTTTTGAAAATGTGGATATATCCCTGTAAATTTAGATATGAAATGAAATAGTGGTATTTAAGTTTTTAATTATGAGGGCCTTTTATAACATCCAAAAGATGTCATAGTGTACCACATGGTAGATTCATTTCATTTTAATACGTATCTAGTGTCTGCTGGTTGAGAAAATTAATAATGGAAAAATTCTATTATGAATACATTATCAATTTTAATAAAATTTAATTGTATCTATAGCAATAATAACGACTATATAAAATGGAAACCAGAAAATGGTAGAACATATATGCAAATGACATTATAACTCCAGACATGGCGTGTGTGTGAATTCCAGGGATGCATACAATGGTTATGATGCCTTCCAAGATGTCACAGAACACAGTTTAAGATTCTTTATAGTCAATGTAGAAAGGGAGACAAATGCTTTTGAACTACATGCTTTTTACTTTTATCTCCTGAAATTTTATAATTTACTGCAATTTAGTTTTGTTCTTTTATATATATATATATATATATACTTTTTTTTTTCCTCTTTCAAGGTTATATGCCTTGGAGGAAAATCAGTGCAATATCATGTACCATTTCTGCAGAGCTCTAAAATTCATAAAGTATGTGCAGGAATGCTTCTTTACGCCCTTGGGTGAGTGGGATGTGCAGTGAAGCAAGCAAGACAGCTAATATTAGGAGAGAACAGAAACGAAGCAAGAATAAGTGATGTGTCAAAAGATGCAGAACTCATCAATGGTGGAGGTGGGATGTAAGCTCCTATCTCCCCAATACTATCCTTCGACCTTGCCCAGGTCCCATGTTTCAGGAAGAATATTCTTAGAAGGACTCTGATCGTAGGCTCAAAACATTATTAAGATACAAAAGAAATGCCCTATAGTTTTATATCCTTGGAAAACACAGCCTGTGTCGCTGAATTTTTCATAGTTTTGTCATTAAAGAAAGTTCTGTGGCATAATTGGCCTCCAGGAAAGACCCAGTCCCAGCAGCAAAGATTCCTTTAAGTCTAGGCATCGGTCATGCTCATCTCAAACATTTGGCCATATTCACAAGCCTCACTTTGGGGTGAGGGAAGACCATCAGGCTCTTTATATTTTATGATGGTAAGAGTTTTAATAGTGGATCAATTGGCTCATTTTATATTTTTTAATAGATTGGCCTAAAATTGATTTTGATATAAAGGTTCTAATGATCCAGATTATGTACAATTATTTGCTATTTCCTTGATAGCGCCATTGAATTAAGAGTCTGGTCTCGTTTATTCTTTCTGCACACTATTTGTTCCTCCATGTCTTGTTCCTGGTCCTCGCCCATCCATGGCTCCTGACTGCGACCCCATGTTTCATGGTCTTGTACCAGCACCACATGGGAGGGTTTTGCCTTAGGGAATCTCCTTGCTTCCCTCCCTTTGGCTGCCCAGGTTCTTGCTCTTCCTCTGCCCTTCACTCTTGGCCACCCCACTTCCCCAAGGTCCAGTGTATCCTCAGGTATACCTCCTTCTCCTTGAATCCTGCCTCACAGGTGCACACAGGAAGACCCCACGTCTGCCAGAACCCTGAAATATGTCCAGTTGGAGGGAATGAGCTTTACCACTGCATTATTCAGGATCCCTGTCCACCCCTCTTGCTCCTGCAGGCACAGTGGTCTTGCATGGTGGAATCAAGGGCATAACTGAAAAAAAAAAAAAAAAAGCTGTGGAAAACGAAGGCAACCCAAGTCTACCTGACTGCTGGGCCACTGGCTGCATATCACCTGGGAGGTATGGAATTAGCCAGGAAAGGCTACCTGACAACAAGGAACACAAAGAGATGGTGGCTGATGCTTAACAGGAGGATGTGGCTCTTGAACTCCATGAAAAGTGCTCACGAGACCTCACTAATGTGCCTCCCCTTCCCTGTGTTTCCTGCCTCACAATCTTTGTTACCCACAACTTGTTTTGAGCACTGTTTCCCAGGAAGTCTTAGCAGTTGCTGGCTGCACCCACTGAACAAGTTCAAGCCAGATCCTGGCATCTGCACAGACTGAGGAAATCACTGACCCCAGACCCAACCAACACCGGGAGGGAAGATATTCTCCAGCCCAGAGTTTTCATCAAAGCCCCTTTGAGAAGTGAGAGGTCCCACAACAGGGACATCCTGTGGAAAATTAATCAGCATTAGGACATCCAAACATGGGTGTAGGAGGACTGGGGACAGACAATTCCATGTATTAATCCCTACCCCTCAAAGACTCAAGGAAATAAAAGGTCTTCAACTCCCTCAAATGGGGAGCACGCGGCCTTTCATCCACTAGACCCCGTGTTGCTCCTTGTCTGTGGAGACTATAAACTTGCCACCTCTGTTCTTCTTGCAACTAGTGTGTCTTATTTCCATTGGCTAATAAGACAGGACAAGAGCCCTAGAAGTGTTTGCTACACTCACATACACCAACTGGATAATAAATAAATACCTAAGTGCCTCTTCTCTACCTATTATTTTAAACCTTCATAGAATAGCTCACTATACATGACTCACATGGGTTCATAAATGTTGCAATACGTTTTTAGATCAAATCCTTTCTTTCTCCAGTCACTGTCCCAGTTTGCCTACCTACCCCTGCTCATTAGGAATACTTACTTTAGTTTGCAAGACAATATACCACCCGGACAACAACAGGCTGTTGCATTGCTTTCTGTCCCACTGAAGGCCAGCCACATCACTAGCTCTTTCTACTCCTGACTCGGCTCTGGTTCCCCTGCAGATTCCCTCAGTCCATAGCTCTTAGAGCTTGTGAGAAGCTCAGAAAACACTTGGACCTAGAAAAGAATTTGTGTCACTTAACTTGTACATTTACTCCTACGTTTTACTCGTACATTTTTAGCAGTACCTATTTTAAGGATATTTCTAATGATGCTGTAAGATATGTTAGACGCTGGAGGAAAATTACAGAAATTTTCAATCATTTGAGGGGAAAAACATAAGAAATGCTATAAAAATGGTACACCAACAAAGATCTATTGAACATAAAATACACACACATACACACACTGTAAACTAAACCTAGGTTAAAATCCACGTTTATAACCAAGTGACAGATAAATGACTTTTTATGATACATTTCAAAGGATAGTTTTCATTAAGGAAGGAGGGTGCTGGTTTACCAATATCAGTTACCTGATAAATATTTATAAATGCCTTTTTTGAATATACTATTAAAAAGTCTGCTTAAAAATCATCATACGGATTGGTAAATATAATGTTTTCAAAGAGACTAATCATTGTGACCTCATGAGATAGCTAATAAAATACCTACGTCTCCATTTGCAAAATTAAAATTCTATGTTCCAGGTGTTAAAACAATTCTAAAAATTAAGTTTTTTTTTTTTTTTTGTAAGCGAGAATAGATGCCCAGGCTAAGAACAACTGCCATGGGAGAAAAATAAATGAAACCAGGTGTGATGCAGAGCTATGTAAACACAGCTGCTGTATGAGTTCTGTAGAATGTAAAAGCTGTGCTCAACTCCAGAGTCCAGCAGAGAGCCACCAAGGTGGCCAGGTGAGAAGGGGCACCCAGCTGACGTACAGGAGCTAAATAAATGATCATCGGTTTGAGCCGCTACGTTTTAGAGTGCTTTTTTTACGCAACAAGAAATAGCTAAAAAAAATTCAAGACTTTCACCAACCCTTCTTAATTTTGATCAGGTGTGGTAGAGAAATTAGACTTTATTATTATTATTTTTTTAACCTAGTGGTTTACCATTTAAAGTCTTTTAGTGGTTGTCTCTATTTAGATTTCATCTTTAGGGATAACTGTCTTTGATTGGGAAACAGTCATTTGTACATTTTATTTTTTATAGGTACTCAGATAAAACGAAAGGACCCACACATTGTCCTGAGTGAAGAATAAAGTACACACACACGCATGGAATTGGCAATAAGCTTAGTGGAACTTTGACAGTGCTGGAGAATGACATGTGTGGTGCCCATTCCCATGCGTATATTTTCGTCTTCATTTACATAGGGTCTGAGGAGTCTTCTAGGAGAAAATGAATAAACGATGGAATTGATTTCCAACCTTAGGTCAGCAAGCCTTGAAGGATAGCGTAGGTCTCACACAGAAAACTCATCATAAGGAGGATATTCTTGGCTGGTGACCTGGATTCCACACCAGGCCTGGTTCTGCTTACAGTACTTGGTTACTGTTTGAAACACACCTGTCCTAGCTATCCCGGTACGGTGGTTACGCCTTAAGAGAGGAGGCAGTATATGCTTGTGCGACCGGAAGAGCTGGCAAGAAGTGAAGTTATGGACATAATCAGTTTGATGCATTTTTATTTTTTAAACAGTGAAATGCCTCTGACTAAGTTCTGGGAAAGGGGCCTTGGTGGTGCAATGGTGAAGTGCTCAGCTGCTAACTTAAAGGTTGGCAGTTCGAACCTACCCAGCAGCTCCATGGAAGAAAGACCCAGCAATCTGCTGCTATAAAGACTACAGCCAAGGAAACCCTATGAGACAGATTTACCCGGTCACGTGGGGTCTCTATGAGTTGGAATTGACTCAATGGCACCCAACAAGAACAGCTACTGGGAAACAAGTTTGTTCCCTGCACAAGTAGGAGCCACAGAGAAGGCTTTGTGCCAGTTTTCTGAACTATGTTTTACCTGGGCACTGAGCCACAGCTACAGGTGAATGGCCTGTGCACTCAGCCACCGAGAACTTCCCTTTAGTTATGGAACTGAGACCAGCAGGGGTTGCAGAGGTGATCTGTTCAACAATTGTAGACATCAACCTCAAGGATGATTCTGAATACCTACAAAATCCCTGTAGGGAGGAAACAAGAGAGTGATGAGAGATGATTCGAAACCTGAGAAAAACAATCCAAGGTTGTAAATCTTTACAGAAGCAGACTGCCTCATCTTTTTCCTACGGAGCAACTGCTGTGTTCCAGCCTCCAACTTTTTGGTAAAGCAGCAGAGTGCTTAACCTGTGCAGCACTAGAGCTCCTTGGAAAGACTATTGGAAACCCATCAGTTTTCTGCCTTCTTGGTATTTTTTCATGGACTTATCATCAGTAGCACGATCTTTGATTATGATGGTCAACATAATATGTAATACCATTTCCTAAAGAATAATCAGTTTATATATTTTGGTGAAAATTTAGATAGGGACTGAATTGAAATTCACGTTTACCTAGCTAACCCCCTCCTGATAGATATTAAGCATCAGTAGTGTTAATATCATTGTATATTTAAATGGGTTAAGAGGAAAAATAAAATTGCTTTCAAGTCTATTGGAGACATTCATATTCAACGACGTAAATAATCTGTGGATTACAAACATATTTTAACAGGACCCCGCCAAGGTCCATATCAGGTAAAATATTGTTCATTTAATGTGATAATTTACATATTAAAATTGAAATGTATTATTTTAAAAAGTTATAAATATTTTAATAAATAATACATAATAAAAAGTGTACTTTTTCATTTTATTAATTAAGGGTAACATAGGATAATTGTGCTTTAATACAGAACAGGTAAGTCTTCTGGGTTTTTTTTTTTTTGTATCCTTTTCTCTTCCCACAAAGGTCTTATTTTCATTGCCCATCTCCTTTGTAATTAATCTACCATAAATCTTTTCTCATATAAATACAAATTAATTAGTAAGTAGGCAGTAGACAGATTGATAGATTCATCTCTATGTTGCATCACCCAGGAAGAGAAAACACCTGATTCATAACCGTAGGAGTTTCCTGTGGCTGCTGTAAAAAATTTCTACCAACTTGGTGGCTCATAACAACAGAAATATATGTTGTTGCAGTTCTGGAGGCCAGAAGTCCAAAATCAAGATGTTGGCAAGACCTCCAGGAGCTGCGGGGGAAAATTTATTCCTTGCCTCTCCAGCTTCTGGTGGCTGCCCTGACATCCCTGGGCTTGTGGCCGCATCACTCCAATCTCAGCCCCTTCTTCAGCTCACCGTCTCCCCTGTGTGCCTGTTCTGTGTACATCTCTCTTATAAGGATACGTGCCATTGCATATGGGGCCCACATGGGTAGTTCAGGGTCTACTCTTCCTCTTAAGATCCTTAACTTCATCGTCAATCTTTTTTTTTTTTTTGCCATATAAGGTAATATTTACACTTTCTGGGAATTAGGATATGAGCATATCTTTTAGGGGGCCATTTTTTGGCCTACCACAGGAAATGGAAATGGGGGTACAGTGCTTTCTCTATGTCAATCAGGAGATGGTGCTCCTCCTTCAACTCCAGTGTTTCCCAGAAGTCTCTCTCTCTCCAACCTCAGGACTTTGCTCATTTCTCATTTTCTTGTTTATCAGCTTTTCCTTGGAAAACATCATTTATGTTTCATCTGTGTTCCCATATTCTTCTACCAAAACCAAACCAAACCCATTGCCTTCGAGCCGATTCTGACTCATAGATGTTAAAACTGTAATCTATTCCCTCTCCATTCCATCCTGGTCCTATATTCAAAGTACACCTTACAGTTCCCAGAGCACAGCATCTTAAACGTGTGACTCTGAATACCTTCAAAGGTATCTGATTTTTATAAGTGAATAACACTTAGAAAGTTGACCTTTTTTTTTTTAATATACTCCTAACCTGAAGTTTATTCCCAAAAAGACGAGTTTAACTCCATTTATATGTTGAAAATATTCATTTTTCCCTATTTCCTATGTCTCCTTTCCTTTCCCTATCATTTTATCTCACAAATGTATAGCTCCCTAATACAAACAAGCAATTCTGCTCCCATACTCCTATCATAAAAACAAAGAACAATCATAAAATTATGAAACAATATTTGCCAGTTGTATTTATGCCTATGTGACTTTACTGCATTAAATATCTCGGGTTAATAATCTCAGCTTACCTGTCAATGTCAAGACACGCAACAAATTAAACCACTGTAAACACGATTATTTGCAGGAGAATCAAACTCAAGGTAATAATCCTTGCCATTATGGAAGACAAGGATTTTCATCTACTTCCAGCTCTTTTCATCAAATCCTCATCAGCCTTGTTTCTAAGCTTTAATTTTCGGCTTTCTTGGGAAATGAACCATTTCAGGATTGAATGCAACAGTCTCTGAAGGTCAAGGTCAAAACAGCCGTTCTCGCCTCGAGTTCTCTCTAGGGGGTAAAACGAAGACCACCGGGTCCAGTCTGGTGACTCCGCCTTCGGTCGGTCATTCACACAGTTCATATCGACCAGCCACCACCAGAGTCAGCCCGCAAGCCTCAGTAGCTCCCCTCCACAGCAGGAAAGAAGGGGCAGCAAACTGATCGATTTCACACAACGGAGACACACAGCATATGATCTTTTGGAGTCTATTTCAATTTTCTTTAAGATTCATCCTTAGGTTTCACTTTATTGAAAATGAAATTATTTTGTCACGGTGTAATCGAAGTGAGCCATGTTGAATACCGTCAGAGTTGTTACTGTTGCGTGAGTTAGAGCCGCCTGCTGCACACAGCCAATTCTTGAGACGGGTGAGGTGTGTAGCAAGAGCGTTATTACATATCAATATACAGGAGAGAGAGGGGAATGATTTCCTCCTAAACCTGCCTGTCCCCCAACTGGAGGCCAGCTGGGGTTTTATAGGGCAAAGGGTACATGGGTTTGAGGAATGTGTGGAACATCCATTCTCCTTCTGTGTGGTTCCGGTGGTCATGTCTCAAACATGTTGGTCTTTTCCTGCCATTATCCCATCAACCCAGGGGCTGACTGATACCATCCTGGTTAGCATTGTCCTATTTGACAGGCTGAGGTTGATATCACTTGTTTTTCCACGGTCCTAGGGGAAACATTGGTTAACTTTTGGAGAAGCTAACAGCAAAATCATGCTTGGAGACAGAGGCCTCCTAAGGAAGAGAAGAAAAGAAAAAAATGGCACAAGTATTGTCAAGATGTGGCTGTGCAGCCTGTCCCATTATGATACAGATCGGTACGGAAGGTAATGCGTCTACCTGTGTTCTCTCAGGCTTTTTTTTTCCCCCTCTACTTGATCATATTGGCTGTGGTAGATCTATGTTCTAGGTCAAGGGTCAGCAACTTTTTTTGTACCTTTACCAAAGTACATATTTTTGACTTGGCAGGCCATATAGTTGCTGTTCCAATTAAATGATGTATAAAGGGATTTGGCCTCTAGCAGGCAGGATTTGGTTCATGGGAAGCAGTTTCTTGACATCTGCCTAGTTCATGCCATATTTAGCCAACATATCACACTAATATAGAATTGATTTCCCCTCCTGATAGGTGGGTAGTTATCATAGAGTACCACAAGATTAAAAGGGGAAGCCAGCACAACTGGACCAAAGCAAAAGCTAAGAAATTTCCTGAACACAGCCAAAGAATTTGAGGGACAGTATAGCAGAGCCGGGGGCCTGGGGACCACAGTTTTGGGGGATCTCTAAGTCAACTGGTATAACAAAGTTTACTAAGAAAATGTTCTGTATCCCACTTTGGTGAATGACGTCTGGGATCTTAAAAGCTTGCCAGTGGCCATCTAAGATGCACCAGTTGGTCCCATTCCACTTTAAAAAAAGAAAGGAAGAAAAAGGGATTGGAGAGAGATTTCGCTCATAACTGGATGAAGCCAATGATTGTTGAACTCATGCTGCCTAGCTCAGATGTGATTTTAAAATGGAGAGAACAGGGATATGAGAAGCTTTGGAAAGAGTGGGGTTGTGGACTTCAGTTCTAGTATAGCCTTAGGGATAGCTTAGCTGGCTGTATTCGAAACATTTTTAGGAACATTCTACAATGACGTTAAGAGGGCATGTGTTTAGGAACCACACAGACAAGGGTTAACATTCCCAAATCTATTAACCCTGTGACTTTCAGAAAATGATTTAAGCTCTTTTTTTTTTTTTTTCTTCATAGATTGTTAGGAGCAAGTATGAGAGAAGAGATGCAAACCCTTTAGTATGTTCCCTGGCAGAAAAACTCACTTAATGAATGTTCTCACCTCTTTACAACCTCCCTTTTCTGGTAGTTTAGAGTATAACAGCTGATTACCATCCCCCATAAGAGCAATATATTCACAGATTATCAGATGGAAAACAAATATTTAAACTCTGTGCTGATTACAGTCAATAGGGTGGAAATGCACTCTTTTTAGCTGCCCCACATCCATTGTACCTTCTCTGGGTAGCAGTACAGTGGTTTTCCTCCAGGGATCTCTCTCCTCCCACTGCAACCCCAGTACCTGAGAAGTTGACCCTGCTCCAGCCTAAGAATGGGTTCCCTTTGCTTTGTTCAATGAAAACATCCCTTCCTTCTGCCCATACTGACTGGTTAAGGATGAGTTCATGACCTCAGGTAGACTGATGAGATGTGAAAAGCAAGGACTTCGTTGCCGAGGATGTCTGGTAAAGAGCTGCACCTGGTTTATTGAATGAGGTGGACATAGTAGGGTGCAACCAGAATATAACTTCATTCTTTTTCACCACTGACCCTTTAATCTGCTTAGTGCAACAAACCTTGCCTGTGCCAATGGAATTTCTGGCAGATTACCTTGCTTTTCTGATCATTACTCTAAAAAAAAAAAAAAAAAAACCAAACCCATTGCCGTTGAGTCAGTTCTGACTCATAGCGACCCTACAGGACAGAGTAGAACTGCCCCACAGGGTTTCCAAGGAGCGCCTGGTGGATTCAAACTGCTGACCTTTTGCTTAACAGCTGTAGCACTTAACCACTATGCCACCAGGGTTTCCTAGATCAGTTTAATTTTGCAGGTGTTAAAAACCCAGTCTAATCTAAATAAAAACTTTTTTTTTTTTTCCCATCTCAATCAATTCAAAACTTATTACCTCTTCTTCTTTCTTCCTCTTCCTACAGTTCAAGTGTTACTCAGTTCTGGTAACTTGGGTTTGAAATATGAGCAAGATCATTTCATTCACTTGTATTTGCTTCTTTCATCGTTTCTTTCTAATTCTAGACTTCTAGCATCTGGCCTAGAGGAGATTAGAGGAAATAAACAACATCTTAAATAACTGTTCAGTTCTGTTGTGGAGTTAAGGACCTCTGTGATTCATAAATGCTGGATCTTTCTTTCGTGTGGTGCTTTCACAGGTTCTTTGAAGACCCATTTCCTGGTGCAGGAGACCATCTCTCCTCCTTCAGTCCTTGCCTTTAAGGAACACAACCAACATAGACTCTGCCTGTAACAGCTGCCTTGTCACTGAAACCTGTTTTCTTGCATACGGTTCTTTTCCACATGACACTGGACTGGCTCCCTCTGTGGTGTTTGCACTGGTTCACGAGAAGCATGACCGCTCATCCAATGGCTGGTGGAGGGGCAGCCTTCTTCCATGGTGAATCTTTCGACTTGCTCTGCTGTCTAACTCTCCATTTAGCTTATTACTTTCAGACATCTCCAGAAACAGGTCAAAACATCAATCCATGTTCCCCTCCACTCATCGGAATACACATTTTATATGTCTGAAGACCCCCATTTGATTTGGGGGGTGTTTCTTCCTTTCTCTCCCACATGGAGGGGAGTCCCAGAGACCACCTCTTACCCTGGCTAAAGAAACCCTTGCTTTGTCTTATATAACCCTGACTAGAGGGTCCAGTTTCTCAATTTAGCATTTCTTGATATCTCAGGTTTCGGGCCTCAGCTGAAAAGTCAGAATAGAAGATTCTTATTTTAATATCTTATTACAGAAACTTCCTTGATCCTTCTCAAAAGATACTGAGAGAAACGTGCCAGTCTTTGGATAGAAGATGAAGAATGTAGCTCCTAGAAGCCATCTCGAGTCCATTCGAAGAGGTGAGCTTAAGATAATGGCAAACAAGAAGAATTCGTATAAATAAACTGGATCCTCAATGCCATTTTTAAACCACTTATTAAGTCTGAGCAATACTTTTTATTTACTTGTTATTTAATCCAGTTTGAAAGATAATTGATAGAGCCAATGAAAGTATCTCCCCACTGATGTCTGTAATTCCAGCATTAGGGATGCATTCTTTTGGTTCAAGGAACATTGTCCTTTAATAGCTAAATTACTGAAGGATCTAAAATATTAAGTCCAGAAATCATTCTACTTCTTAATGTGAATTATTCTCAGCGGCTTCCATTCCTATTAACATCTACCTGCAATTGGGGCTCAGAGAGAAAAGACATTGATTGACTGTGTGCAAGTGAAGGAGGAGCTGGTGTTGGTTTGTTTGTTTGCTTGTTTTGTTTTGCTTCTTGTATGTTTTGTTTTTAAGACTAGAATACTGAGAAATATGTAGTGTATCAGGAAGCCAAGGGGAATTGGAGAAAAGCATAGAGATGCCCCTGCCCCCTTGAAAAAAAAAAGAAAAAGCAGACTTGGTTAAATCTTTGTTAAAGGCCTGGAGTGTTTCAGGAGTATAGAGGTTATATGACTTGCAACAAAGAGAAATTTGTTTCCTCACAGTGAAGTAGGCTAAAAGTCCAAATTCAAGGTGTCAGCTCCAGGGGAAGTCTTTCTCTGTTGGCTCTGGAGGAAGGTCCTTGTCCCCATTCTGTCCCCTGGTCGAGGAGCTTCTCAGGCACAGGGACCCCAGGTCCAAAGGACATGCTGTGCTCCTGGTGCTGCTTTCTTGATCATATGAGGTCCCCAAGTCTCTGCTTGCTTCCCTTTCCTTTTATTTCTTAGATAAAAGGTAGTGCAGGCCACACCCCAGAGAAACTCCCCTTATGGTGGGTCAGGGAGGTGACCTGAATAAGGGTGGTATTACAATCCCACCCTAATCCTCTGAACATAAAACTATAATCACAAAATGGAGGACAGTCACACAATACTGGGAATCATGGCCTAACCAAGTTGACACATATTTTGGGGGGAACACAATTCAATCCATGACAAAGGATATTATTTATCTCTGGTGGTATGTGTTTCACACGCTTTGTTTTTTTTTTTAATTGGACAAGTTTGCTATACAATTCCTAATAAAACAAGAAATTATTTTAAGCCAGTTCCATATATATTTCTTCACAATTATTTACTCGTAACATCCATACCCGCATTTTGAATATGTTTTCATTGTAAAACTGGTAGGAAATATATGAAGTTAGGGTAAAACAGTCCCTAAGTAATCTTCACGTGCAAAATGCCAATTAGAGAAAGAAAGGATCGTATGGGGTAAGAGGGAAGGAAGCTATAGTTTAGATTACCATCACGTAGGGGCTTGATCTGCCCTAAACCTCGTAAGTAGAATATGAGGTGGCTCTAATTTCTGTTTTTAAGTTGAAAAAAACTGAATACTCAGAGGGATTAAATAACTTCTCTTATGTCAATCAAATAGGAAGTAAATCTAACCCAAGCTTTCTTTTTTCTAAATTTGCTCATTCCAACCTATCAAATCTACCGGTTCTCCCTCTTTCTCTCTCTGTGTATGTTCCTGTTTGTTTTTGAGGAGGAAGAGAAAGGGTGAAGTTTATGAGAAACTATTTGTAGAAGAATTTTGAATGCATTTTTTATGGGCCTTCATGACTGCATCTTAGATTAATGAGTTTCAAGACAGGATTCAAAATGTAGAGCAAATTCCAGTATAATCTGGAAGGCTTCAGCAGACATTTGCCTCTTTCTTGCACAGATAAACATAAAATGAAGAGGAAGGTAAAAATATAAAGTAAAATACATTTGCTTGCTCTTTAAGGAAGTTTTTTTTTTTTTTTTTTGGATATACAATAATTGAGTGAAATGGTCAATTCGTAGCCTCTGAAGTGAAAGGTGTGGTTGGTGAACATACTGTGTATCATACACACATGTTGGTTTGTACAGAGGCAGAGACATCTGCTAAGACAGGAAGATACATGATGCAAGTCACACCTTTCACTTCCCTTCAGCTTAACTCAACAGACCACTCACTGTACAGTTCTCTCCCCAAGGCAGGACTGCCAAGCTGGAGCTTACACTGAGCTGGGTAACTAAGAAGAGAGTAGAAGACTAAGAAAGCAGGAATTTGAGGCTTTAGTAAGAAATTGCCGTGTGTATAAATAGAATCCAATCAACACGAATACGGAAATCCCAACTCCATTTTGGGAAGCTTAATGAGCCCTGGTGGTGCTGTGGTTAAGACCTCGTCTGCTAACCAAAAGGTCGGCAGTTCAAATCCACCAGTCCCTCCTTGGAAACCATATGGGGCAGTTCTACTCTGCCCTACAGGGTCGCTATGAGTCAGAATTGACTTGAAGGTAACAGTTGATTTTATTTTAATATCCCAGAAACCCATCTTGGCCTAGTAGGTTTACTAATGCACATTGAAACCAGGTGTATATGCAAAGGAGCCGTGGATTTGCATGAACTTTGAAGCTCTGGTGGCACACGGGTTAAGAACTCACCTGCTAACAGAAAGGTAGGCAGTTCGAACCCACCAGCCATTCCATGGAAACCCTATGGGGCAGTTCTACTCTGTCCTATACTGTTGCTCTGAGTTGGAATCGACTTGTTGGCAATGGGGTTGGGTTTTTTTTGGTGCTCAATAACAAATGATTACAAAGATGAGACAGGAAACGGCTTCTATGATGCTGTTGTGCACCTGTCCTTACTGTATTTGGGGGGATAAGCACTTACGAGGGTCCTTCTATCAAAACAGAACTGGTGAGGGGTGGAGCCAAGATGGCGGACTAGGCAGATGCTACCTCGGATCCCTCTTACAACAAAGACATGGAAAAACAAGTCAATCGATCACATACAGAACAATCTACGAACCCTGAACAACAAACACAGATTTAGAGATGGAGAACGAACTAATATGGGGAAGCAGCGATTGTTTCCAGAGCCTGGAGCCAGCGTACCAGTCAGGTACGGCACAAGCACAGAGAGCTGCTCCACCCCTCTGAACTAACCCCGGGAGGGAGACCAGCCAGTACCATGGGCGGCGTGGGACGCAGCCGGTAGGAGAAGTCCCCGGGAGGCAGTGACTGGTCTTGGAACAGGAAGAGCAGCATCCCACCCGGGGAACTGTCTCGCCGGGATTTGGACTGGATGCGGCGGATTTTCTGGAATAACTGGTTTCCCAGTGATGGCTCGGAGACAACAATCCATATCAAAACACTTAAAGAAGCAGACCATGACAGCTTCTCCAACCCCCCAAACAAAAGAATCAAAATCTTTCCCAAATGAAGATACAATCCTGGAATTATCAGATGCAGAATATAAAAAACTAATTTACAGAATGCTTAAAGATATCACAAATGAAATTAGGATAAATGCAGAAAAAGCCAAGGAACACACCGATAAAGCTGTTGAAGAACTCAAAAAGATTATTCAAGAACATAGTGGGAAAATTAATAAGTTGCAAGAATCCATAGAGAGACAACATGTAGAAATCCAAAAGATTAACAATAAAATTACAGAATTAGACAAAGCAATAGGAAGTCAGAGGAGCAGACTCGAGCAATTAGAATGCAGACTGGGACATCTGGAGGACCAGGGAAACAACACCAACATAGCTGAAAAAAAATCAGATAAAAGAATTAAAAAAAATGAAGAAACCCTAAGAATTATGTGGGACTCTATCAAGAAGGATAACCTGCGGGTGTTTGGAGTCCCAGAACAGGGAGGGGGGACAGAAAACACAGAGAAAATAGTTGAAGAACTTCTGACAGAAAACTTCCCTGACATCATGAAAGACGAAAGGATATCTATCCAAGACGCTCATCGAACCCCATTTAAGATTGATCCAAAAAGAAAAACACCAAGACATATTATCGTCAAACTCACCAAAACCAAAGATAAAGAGAAAATTTTAAAAGCAGCCAGGGAGATAAGAAAGGTTTCCTTCAAGGGAGAATCAGTAAGAATAAGTTCAGACTACTCAGCAGAAACCATGCAGGCAAGAAGGGAATGGGACGACATATACAGAACACTGAAGGAGAAAAACTGCCAGCCAAGGATCATATATCCAGCAAAACTCTCTCTGAAATATGAAGGCGAAATTAAGATATTTACAGACAAACACAAGTTTAGAGAATTTGCAAAAACCAAACCAAAGCTACAAGAAATACTAAAGGATATTGTTTGGTCAGAGAACCAATAATATCAGATATCAGCACAACACAAGGTCACAAAACAGAACGTCCTGATATCAACTCAAATAGGGAAATCACAAAAACAAACAAATTAAGATTAATTAAAAAAAAATACACATAACAGGGAATCATGGAAGTCAATAGGTAAAAGATCACAATAATCAAAAAGAGGGACTAAATACAGGAGGCATTGAACTGCCATATGGAGAGTGATACAAGGCGATATAGAACAATACAAGTTAGGTTTTTACTTAGAAAAATAGGGGTAAATAATAAGGCAACCACAAAAAAGTATAACAACTCTATAACTCAAGATAAAAGCCAAGAAAAACGTAACGACTCAACTAACATAAAGTCAAACACTATGAAAATGAGGATCTCACAATTTACTAAGAAAAACGCCTCAGCACAAAATAGTATGCGGAAAAATGAAATTGTCAACAACACACATAAAAAGGCATCAAAATGACAGCACTAAAAACTTATTTATCTATAATTACCCTGAATGTAAATGGACTAAATGCACCAATAAAGAGACAGAGAGTCACAGACTGGATAAAGAAACACGATCCATCTATATGCTGCCTACAAGAGACACACCTTAGACTTAGAGACACAAACAAACTAAAACTCAAAGGATAGAAAAAAGTATATCAAGCAAACAATAAGCAAAAAAGAAGAGGAGTAGCAATATTAATTTCTGACAAAATAGACTTTAGACTTAAATTCACCACAAAGGATAAAGAAGGACACCATATAATGATAAAAGGGACAATTGATCAGGAAGACATAACCATATTAAATATTTATGCACCCAATGACAGGGCTGCAAGATACATAAATCAAATTTTTACAGAATTGAAAAGTGAGATAGATACCTCCACAATTATAGTAGGAGACTTCAACACACCACTTTCGGAGAAGGACAGGACATCCAGTAAGAAGCTAAATAGAGACACGGAAGATCTAATTACAACAATCAACCAACTTGACCTCATTGACTTATACAGAACTCTCCACCCAACTGCTGCAAAATATACTTTTTTTTTCTAGCGCACATGGAACATTCTCTAGAATAGACCACATATTAGGTCATAAAACAAACCTTTGCAGAGTCCAAAACATCGAAATATTACAAAGCATCTTCTCAGACCACAAGGCAATAAAACTACAGATCAATAACAGAAAAACGAGGGAAAAGAAATCAAATACTTGGAAAATGAACAATACCCTCCTGAAAAAAGACTGGGGTATAGAAGACATCAAGGAGGGAATAAGGAAATTCATAGAATGCAGTGAGAATGAAAATACTTCCTATCAAAACCTCTGGGACACAGCAAAAGCAGTGCTCAGAGGCCAATTTATATCGATAAATGCACACATACAAAAAGAAGAAAGAGCCAAAATCAGAGAACTGTCCCGACAACTTGAACAAATAGAAAGTGAGCAACAAAAGAATCCATCAGGCACCAGAAGAAAACAAACAATAAAAATTAGAGCTGAACTAAATGAATTAGAGAACAGAAAAACAATTGAAAGAATTAACAAAGCCAAAAGCTGGTTCTTTGAAAAAATTAACAAAATTGATAAACCATTGGCTAGACTGGCTAAAGAAATACAGGAAAGGAAACAAATAACCCGAATAAGAAACGAGAAGGACCACATCACAACAGAACCAAATGAAATTAAAAGAATTATTTCAGATTATTATAAAAAATTGTACTCTAACAAATTTGAAAACCTAGAAGAAATGGATGAATTCCTGGAAAAACACTACCTACCTAAACTAACACATTCAGAAGTAGAACAACTAAATAGACCCATAACAAAAAAAGAGATTGAAACGGTAATCAAAAAACTCCCAACAAAAAAAAGCCCTGGCCCGGACAGCTTCACTGCAGAGTTCTACCAAACTTTCAGAGAAGAGTTAACACCAGTACTTCTGAAGGTATTCCAAAGCATAGAAAAAGACGGAATACTACCCAACTCATTCTATGAAGCCACCATCTCCCTGATACCAAAACCAGGTAAAGACATTACAAAAAAAGCAAATTTTAGACCTATATCCCTCATGAACATAGATGCAAAAATCCTCAACAAAATTCTAGACAATAGAATCCAACAACACATCAAAAAAATAATTCACCCTGATCAAGTGGGATTTATACCAGGTATGCAAGGCTGGTTTAATATCAGAAAAACCATTAATGTAATCCACCACATAAATAAAACAAAAGACAAAAACCACATGATCTTATAAATTGATGCAGAAAAGGCATTTGACAAAGTCCAACACCCATTCATGATAAAAACTCTTACCAAAATAGAAATTGAAGCAAAATTCCTCAACATAGTAAAGGGCATCTGTGCAAAGCCAACAGCCAATATCACTCTAAATGGAGAGAACCTGAAAGCATTTCCCTTGAGAACGGGAACCAGACAAGGATGCCCTTTATCACCGCTCTTATTCAACATCATGCTAGAAGTCCTAGCCAGGGCAATTAGGCTAGACAAAGAAATAAAAGGTATCCGGATTGGCAAGGAAGAAGTCAAGTTATCACTATTTGCAGATGACATGATTATATACACAGAAAACCCTAAGGAATCCTCCAGAAAACTACTGAAACTAATAGAAGAGTTTGGCAGAGTCTCAGGTTATAAAATAAACATACAAAAATCACTTGGATTCCTCTACATCAACAAAAAGAACACCGAAGAGGAAATCACCAAATCAATACCATTCACAGTAGCCCCCAAGAAGATAAGATACTTAGGAATAAATCTTACCAAGGATGTAAAAGACCTATACAAAGACAACTACAAAGCTCTACTACAAGAAATTCAAAAGGACATACTTAAGTGGAAAAACATACCTTGCTCATGGATAGGAAGACTTAACATAGTAAAAATGTCTATTCTACCAAAAGCCATCTATACATTTAATGCACTTCCAATCCAAATTCCAATGTCATATTTTAAGGGGATAGAGAAACAAATCACCAATTTCATATGGAAGGGAAAGAAGCCCCGGATAAGCAAAGCACAACTGAAAAAGAAAAAGAAAGTGGGAGGCCTCACTTTACCTGACTTCAGAACCTATTATACAGCCACAGTAGTCAAAACAGCCTGGTACTGGTACAACAACAGGCACATAGACCAATGGAACAGAATTGAGAACCCAGACATAGATCCATCCACGTATGAGCAGCTGATATTTGACAAAGGACCAGTGTCAATTAATTGGGGAAAAGATAGCCTTTTTAACAAATGGTGCTGGCATAACTGGATATCCATTTGCAAAAAAATGAAACAGGACCCATACCTCACGCCATGCACAAAAACTAACTCCAAGTGGATCAAAGACTTAAACATAAAGACTAAAACGATAAAGATCATGGAAGAAAAAATAGGGACAACCCTAGGAGCCCTAATACAAGGTATAAACAGAATACAAAACATTACCAAAAATGATGAAGAGAAACCCGATAACTGGGAGCTCCTAAAAATCAAACACCTATGCTCATCTAAAGACTTCTCCAAAAGAGTAAAAAGACCACCTACAGATTGGGAAAGAATTTTCAGCTATGACATCTCCGACCAGCGCCTGATCTCTAAAATCTACATGATTCTGTCAAAACTCAACCACAAAAAGACAAACAACCCAATCAAGAAGTGGGCAAAGGATATGAACACACATTTCACTAAAGAAGATATTCAGGCAGCCAACAGATACATGAGAAAATGCTCTCGATCATTAGCCATTAGAGAAATGCAAATTAAAACTACGATGAGATTCCATCTCACACCAGCAAGGCTGGCATTAATCCAAAAAACACAAAATAATAAATGTTGGAGAGGCTGCGGAGAGATTGGAACTCTCATACACTGCTGGTGGGAATGTAAAATGGTACAACCACTTTGGAAATCTATCTGGCGTTATCTTCAACAGTTAGAAATAGAACTACCATACAACCCAGAAATCCCACTCCTCGGAATATACCCTAGAGATACAAGAGCCTTCATACAAACAGATATATGCACACCCATGTTTATTGCAGCTCTGTTTACAATAGCAAAAAGTTGGAAGCAACCAAGGTGTCCATCAACGGATGAATGGGTAAATAAATTGTGGTATATTCACACAATGGAATACTACGCATCAATAAAGAACAGTGAGGAATCTCTGAAACATTTCATAACATGGAGGAACCTGGAAGGCATTATGCTGAGCGAAATGAGTCAGAGGCAAAAGGACAAATATTGTATAAGACCACTATTATAAGATCTTGAGAAATAGTAAACCTGAGAAGAACACATACTTTTGTGGTTACGAGGCGGGGAGGGAGGGAGGGTGGGAGAGGGTTTTTTATTGATTAATCAGTAGATAAGAACTGCTTTAGGTGAAGGGAAAGACAACACTCAATACATGGAAGGTCAGCTCAATTGGACTGGACCAAAAGCAAAGAAGTTTCCGGGATAAAATGAATGCTTCAAAGGTCAGCGGAGCAAGGGCGGGGGTCTGGGGAACATGGTTTGCGGGGACTTCTAAGTCAATTGGCAAAATAATTCTATTATGAAATCATTCTGCATCCCACTTTGAAATGTGGCGTCTGGGGTCTTAAATGCTAACAAGCAGCCATCTAAGATGCAGCAATTGGTCTCAACCCACCTGGAGCAAAGGAGAATGAAGAACACCAAGGCCACACGACAACTAAGAGCCCAAGAGACAGAAAGGGCCACATGAACCAGAGACCTACATCATCCTGAGACCAGAAGAACTAGTTGGTGCCCGGCCACAATCGATGACTGCCCTGACAGGGAGCACAGCAGAGGACCCCTGAGGGAGCAGGAGATCAGTGGGATACAGACCCCAAATTCTCATAAAAAGACCAAACTTAATGGTCTGACTGAGACTAGAGGAATCCCGGCGGCCATGCTCCCCAGACCTTCTGTTGGCACAGGACAGGAACCATCCCCGAAGACAACTCATCAGACATGAAAGGGACTGGTCAGCGGGGGGGAGAGAGACGCTGATGAAGAGTGAGCTAATTATATCAGGTGGACACTTGAGATTGTGTTGGCAACTCTTGTCTGGAGGGGGGATGGGAGGATAGAGAGAGAGGGAAGCCGGCAAAATTGTCACGAAAGGAGAGACTGAAAGGGCTGACTCAAGACGGGGAGAGCAAGTGGGAGTAGGGAGTGAGATGTATGTAAACTTATATGTGACAGACTGATTGGATTTGTAAACGTTCACTTGAAGCTTAATAAAAGTTATTAAATAAATAAATAAATAAAAAACAGAACTGGTGGGGGTACATTTACTTCGAATATACTGAATAATCTGAAACAGGTACTTCAGAATGCAGAAAGAAAGTAGGTCATTGCTTTGCTGATGGGCCACCAAAGACTTCCTATTTTTACTCTTCTTTAATCACAAAAACCTCCATGATTCCTTGGAAGTTTTCAGGTAGATGATGGTGAGGAAATGGCTATCATTGTGGAATCTCTCTTTTTTAACCTCCAATCAGATCAAAAACACTTGATTGCACAAACAGATGCTGTGTTTTTATCATCAGTATTCTTTGTGTGCTTTTATATTTGTTGCTCGGTACGCCTGCCTTCATCCTACCCTTCTACCCACAACACACGGTGCTTCTTTTTCACCAATTTGCTTTTACCAAAGCATTGACTATCTGAGATTATTCTTACGTAAAATAAATCCCAGATAAAGAGTTTTTATTTCACACTACAGGTCAATTTAACAATTCTTCCAATTTTTCTGAAATTAATAAATTGTTTAGTAAATAAGTAATGAATCAAAAATCAAGGCCAGCTGGTTGCTGTTGTTAGCTGCGTCCGAGTAGGCCCCCTAACTCACGGTGACCCCATGAACAATGGAACAAAACACTGCCCAGTCCTGAACCATTCCCATAATCAATTGAGGATCATACCGTCTTGATCCGTAGAGTTTTCATTGGCTGATTTTCAGAAGTAGCTCACCAGGCTTTTCTTCCTAGTACATCTTAGTCTGAAACCTGCTCAACATTACAGATACATGTGAGCCTCCCTTGATAGACAACAGGTGGTTGCTGCACATGGGGTACAAGGGCCAGGGGTGGGATGAACCTTGTCCTCCTGCGTAGAAGGGCGAGAATTCTACAAACAGACCAACACTGCCCTCTGGAGGAGAGAAACGTTAAGTATCAGCAACCTATGGATTAGGGTAGAAAGATGGTATTCGCTTATCTATCAACATGAGTTGGAATGGATTCAATGGCAATTAGCAACAACGATATGGTAAATACCCCGGATGTTATAGACACTGATGTAAGCACTGTAGATACAGCACTGAACCAAACCAACAAAAATACCTACCCTCGCTGACTGCATGATCATAAAATATAGAGCCTACCAGATGGCTAAAAAAAAATATAGGCATAAACAAAGCCTGAGATAGATAGCCCCTGTGGGACTGCTCCATTGGGGTTTGGAGGGTTAGGTAGTTGCTCCTTTAAATTGGTCAATTTAAATATGTGGGCAAAGAAAGTATCACAGCTGAGGTGATGTTTGACCAGGAAGCACCTGAGAGAAAAATAATATATCTTTCGGTTTTTGTCACAACAGTGGTGATTGACAATCCACCCCAAAACTAGGGAGTAAAAACATCAATCATTTGTTCTCACAGATTTATGGGCCAGCTGGGGCGGTTTGCTCTACTTTATTCCTTCTGTGACCCAGGCTAAAGGGACATCTACCCAGGGGAAACTTCTTAAAGAGATGGCAGGGCAGAAAGAGCAACAGGCAAGGTCTCCCAAGACCAGGGCCTGAGGGCAGCAGAGTATCTCCACCACTGCACTGCACTGACTGAAACAAGCAACATGGCCACACATGCATGATGAAAGCTTGGCAAAGTAGCAAGCAAGGAAGGATGAAGAATTGGGCCAATAGCACAATGAGAGGGATAAGCCACTCTCCATGGCATGGTGTATGATCAGAGCTTGAGATCTGACTGAATTCAGATGACCTGGTTTATGATAAATTCTTCCTAGATTACTATGTATCAACTAACTGTTTTTTCCAGATTTTCTCATTTATAAACTGTGAATTGTGTAACACATTGTTTGATTTTGAGCGAATTAAACAATATGATATATATAGGGGGCTTATTAAAGCATCTGATGTGTGATAAAAACCAAAAAAAACAAACGCAGTGCCATCGAGTCAATTCCAACTCATAGCAACCCTATAGGACAGAGTAGAAGTGCCCCATAGAGTTTCCAAAGAACACCTGGAGGATTCCAACTGCCGACCCTTTGGTTAGTAGCCGTAGCATTTAACCACTATGCCACCAGGGTTTCCGATGTGTGACATGCATTCAGTAAAATTTATCTTGTCTTGTCTGTCACTTTTTCTATTATTTTTCCCATTGTCATTTGTTTTCCAACTGTTACCAACTTAACTCCGTATGTGCCATATTTGAGCCAGCACCAAGATTTGTCACATATTCCCTTGAAATAGTCCCAGCTTCTATGTCTTCTGTCCATGCTTCTGGGACTTTAACCCGTCATTCATGGCGATATAATTGAGCTCCTTATCATGTCATGCTCAGATCATTTCACACGAAATTCTGGCTAGAGCTGATCTGGAGGGAAGTAAGCGTGCTATGGAAACAGTAACAAGAAGATATGTGATAATCAGAAAGTTACAGGAGAGGGCAATTTTAAAGCAGTAGACAGTTACAATGTTACAAACCCAGACACCAATAAAATAAAATGAGTATGAAGAGTAAGCAGATTTTAATTCAAGATTATAATATAAAGTAATAAAAATTAAATGATAGGAATCAGTAAGGATTGATGTGAAGAAACTCAAAGCAAGAATATGTAACTACAGGTAGAATATTGGGGTGTTTCAACTCTAAGTACAAACATAAAAATTATTTTAGATACCAGGTCTCTAACCGTACTACTTTGTACCCTTGCCCTTACTCTTTCTCTGTGCACACAAAGAGAATGAAGGAAAGTATTGTTGTTGTTGTTAACATAGCCTATTTCTCCCTTCAGGACTCAGCTTTCCACAGTTTCGCACCAGGATTTAAAGTGCAATTTTTCTCTTTCTCCAAAACTGGGCTAAATCCCAAAGCTTAGAACAAAAGATGCAAACAACCACATATTCCAAATGTGTGGAACTACCAACAAATGGGCCCCATGTGGTGAATGTCCTAAATAGATAAGTTATATTCAGAAATGTTTGCCCCAGTGAAGACAGGAGTAGAGGCCAAAACCTGGCCAAAATACTAGAGAAAGGAAATAAGAACCTGGCAAGTGAGCCTTTAAAAGGCAAAAGGTGTAACTTTGTTCTCCCTGCCTGTAAGTGTAGTTCCTGAGCGGTGGGAATTAAGATGAAGCATTCTGTATGGAGGGGAGCAGGAGATGAAGTTTCCTGGAAGGCAGTTTATGCAAAGCTTTGTTGCTGTTTTGTGTGCTTTTTCCCCCCTTGTAAACTTGCAGCCTTTAATCTTGTCCTGCAGTGCTGAAGGAAAGGATCTTGTCAGTGACGGATTAACCAATGAGCAAGGTACACATGGGCTTACTTGTAGTTACTTACTAGTCTGTAGTGCACCATTTCACATGGGATTCACCACATCTTTGAAAAAACAAGTGAAATTGTGCGTTAAAAAAACAAAAAAAAACTTTACAGATTAGTAAATAAACCCAATTAGCCCATGCCTACCTTGTTTACTGCAAGCCTGTGCCTACCTTGCTTGCTGGTTGATCTGCTCGTGGGTCATATGCTCACATCTGGCTTGGGGCTTCAGAAGCCCCGCAGACCCCCTCTAGAAACCAGTGTAGTGGAGGCAGTGCTTTACAAAAAACTGGGTCAAAATTCTGACCAAATCGAAAGTACTGGGAGGAGAAATAATAAAACTTTGAAAGAAAGCAATATCTCTTCCTGGCTCATGATAACCAAGAGGTGGTATATTCTGGAAAACTCTTATGAGTGCTTAGTCTTCTGACCCTATATATTAGCATTAATTTTACTATATCAGTTATTTTCTTGTTAAACTCATTATAATGATTGGAAGGCATAGGAGCAGAATTCAGGTCGCTATATGAACAATGGAGTCCTGGTGGCACAGTGTTAAGAGTTATGTGTGTTAACCAAAAGGTCAGCAGTTCAAATTTGCCAGCTGCTCCTTAGAGACCCTATGGGACATCTCTACTCTGTCCTATAGGGACACTGTGAGTTGGAATCTGCTCAATGGCAACAGGGTTTCTATGAAAAGCTTTCCAATAGTTGTCAAAATACAAATAGGAAAGAAGTTGTTCTTACAGGGTGCAGGCGAGTCAATTTTGACTCATTGCAACCCTGTAGGGCAGAGTAGAATTGTCCCATAGGGTTTTCGAGGGTGTAATGTTTACAGAGGCAGACTACCACATTTTTCTGCCATGGAATGGCTGGTGGGTTCTAACCACCAACTTTCCTATCAGCAGCCAAACACTTAACGATCGCATCACAAGGGTTTCTTCTGGAAAGAAAGTGGAGAACGCTTTTTCACCTCGTTTGTTCAGTGATATGCACTGAGTGCCTTCTGTTGTTGTGCCATGTTCTAGGCATTGCCGATATTGTGGAGAACATGAAAATGAAGCCACCGTACTTAAGAATTATATATTCCAGTTGAAGGAGATACACAGTGATTCTTTTCCAGGGAAATAAAAAGAAATATCTAATATCGCTCTGTGAAGGTGTTTGAATGTAAGGTGGAGGTGAATCCTAAATAGATGTTGGCTTCTGGGACCCTGAAATATTAGTGATCTTTTCCAGGACTAGCGTTAGATTATGCCTCTTTCCATAACTGAAATATCCAACTCTCTCATACTTCAGCACATAGTAAGCAGTGTTATCCTCATTTTACACATGAGTAAATAAAGATTTCCCTATTTTGTATGTTTCTTTAATTGCAGTGGAAGGCTGAATAATTCAAAAAAAAAAACGTTTATTGGAAACATATGTAGTGAATCCTGTCTTAGTCATCTAGTGCTGCTATAATGGAAATACCACAAGTGAATGGCTTTAACAAACAGAAGTTTATTTTCTCACAGTAAAGTAAGATAAGAGTCCAAATTCAGGGTGTCAGCTCCAGGGGATGGCTTTCTCTCTCTGTGGGCCTTCTCTTCAATCTTCCCCCAGACTAGGAGCTTCTCTGCACAGGAACCCCAGGTCCAAAGGATGCTCTTTGCTCCTAGCACTGCTTTCTTGGTGGTATGAGGTCCCCCTGTCTTTCTGCTTGCTTCTTTCTTTTATATCTCAAGAGATTGCCTCAAGACACAATCCAATCTTGTAGGTTGAGTCCTGCCTCACTAACACAACTGCTGCCCATCCTCCCCTCTTTAGCAACATAGACAACTTATAGGAAAATAGCACAATACTGGGAATCATGGCCCAGACCAAATGATAAACACATTTTGGGGAGGACATAATTCAGTCCATGACATATAGTAACTTACAGAATCAAGAAAAGTTTAATCAGCTGACCTCAGTATAAACATGTTATTAGCAAGTAAATAGCATTTAAGATACCAGAAATTAATAATTAGTTCCATGAGTTTACCATTTTCCTAGTTAATCCCACCATTCCCCATTCTGTGTCATTCTGCCCAAACTGATGTATCAAAGAGAGAGTCTGATTGGTTTAGTTTTCTTACATGCACTTAGGATAAAGTGGGACACTCTAATTGATCTTCTCATCCAACTTGAATCCTTTAGGAGAAAGAATTTTTCCAATAGAAATTTGGGGTCTATGTCAGTCAGGGTTTGGGCAAAAAAATAATTTATCTTAAATGATTTAAATAAAGGTCCTCTAATGAAGAAATTGAAAACCCTGGTGGCATAGTCGTTAAGTGCTATGGCTGCTTACCAAGAGGTCAGCAGTTCAAATCCGCCAGGCGTTCCTTGAAAACTCTATCGGGCAGTTCTACTCTGTCCTATAGGGTCGCTATGAGACTTGACGGCAATGGGTAATGAAGAAACTACTTGTAGAGGTGTGAGCAAATTTAAAGGAGTCGGCAAGGATGTTGAGATGCCCAGAGACAAGCAACAACAACCAGCAACTATCACCATGTGTGGACCTGAGGGACAAGTGCAGAATATAATAATACCAGTTTCCAGGAAGCTGGAGACCCACAAAAGGGGCCAAGTAACATAATACTAGTGGAGAGATTCAGCCAGTGCCAGACGTGGGTTCTAATGCAGACGGAGAATGGTAAGAAATACCCTGACCTCTCTCTTCTCTCATTTTTTGATCTGATGACACATGTATGCCAGAAGGTAGATGATAAATCCAACAAAACTATAAATATCTATTCATGCAGTATAAATTCTTGTGGCTGGTCACTCGAAATAAAAAGTAAATTGCCATACCTAGTAAACTAACGTTCAGAAAGATACAAAATTCTTGATAGAACTCTTTGATTTGGAGGCAGCATTCAGATGTCCTATTCTGACCCATGCCTCAGGTGGCCCCAACAATTGGTGAGCCTCGAGGAAACAAAAACGGGCATCTGTGTGAGTTCGAATGGACCCCAAGCAATACTGACTTAGAAGGAATCATGACATCTGGGAAAACTTTATTAGAGAATCACAGGAGAGCCCACTAGGATTTGGGAAGAAATCCATGTCACCATAAACAAATTATTGTTGTTGTTAGGTGCTGTTGAATCTGTTCCGACTCATAGTGACCCTATGCACAACAGAACGAAACACTGCCTGGCCCTGTGCCGTTCTCACAATTGTTGCTATGCTTGAGCACATTGTTACAGCCACTATGTCAATCCTTCTCACTGAGGGTGTTCCTCTTTTTTTGCTGACCCTCTACTTTACCAAACACAATGTCCTTCTCTAGGGATTGATTCTTCCTGATAACATGTCCAACGTGTGTGAAATGTAGTCTCGCCATCCTTGCTTCTAAGGAGCATTCTGGTTATACTTCTTCCAAGACAGCCTTGTTCATTTTTTTGGCAGTCCACTGTATATTCAAAATTCTTCGCCAACACCAAAATTTGAAGGCAATTCTTCTTCGGTCTTCCTTATTAATTGTCTGGCTTTCACATTCATATGAGGCAATTGAAAACATCATGGCTTGGTCAGACACACCTTAGTTCAAGGTAACATATTTGCTTTTCAAAACTTCAAAGAGGTCTTTTGCAACTGATTTGCCCAATGCAGTGTGTCTTTTGGTTTCTCGACCACTGCTTCCATGGGCCTTGATGGTGGATTCAAGTAAAATGAAATTCTTGACAACTTCAAACTTTTCCCCATTTATCATGATGTTGCTTATTGGTCCAGTTGTGAGGATTTTTGTTTTCTTTATGTTGAGGTGTAATCCATATTGAAGGCTGTGGTCTTTGATCTTCATCAGTAAGTGCTTCAAGTCCTCTTCACTTCCAGCAAGCAAGGTTGTGTCATCTGCATAACACAAGTTGTTAATGAGTCTTCCTCCAATCTTGATGCCCCGTTCTTCTTCATACAGTACAGCTTTTTGAATTATTTACTGAACGTACAGATTGAATGGGTATGGTGAAAGATTCAACCCTGATGCACACCTTTCCTGACTTTAAACCGTGCAGTATCCCCTTGTTCTGTTCAAATGACTACCTCTCGATCCACGTACAGATTCCTCATGAGCACAATTAAGTATTCCGGGATTCCCATTCTCCACAATGTTATCCATAATTTGTCATGATCCACACAGTCAAATGCCTTAGCATAGTTAATAAAACACAGGTGAACATTTTTCTGATATTCTCTGCTTTCAGCCAAATAGCAATCTCTGTTTAAGCAACAGTTTCTGCATTAATATTTGAAGATTCAGTTCAATTCAAGACCTGCATGAGGGTCCGTATATTCTATCTATCCATTAATTCAGGCATATCCATAAATAGTCCACCATAAAAAAAAAAAAAAAGCAGGGTATAAGAAAGTGAGCAGGAGAAATTCTTGGAGTAGGTGTCTTAAACTTCCAAAAGGCTTTTTCTGGACATAACGCCACCCCCCCTCCCCAACCTATGATCATAACATCATAGGGAGTCCCCTGTAAGTCGGTTGACTGAGGAGACAAAAAATTCTGAGTCTAGTTAGTAACAGCTCTGTATGATATGAAAATATTATAGGTTCACTCATGGGGAAAGTTAAAGGAAAGTAGAGAGAATAGAAAGTTAACCTTCCTGGGTGTAGAAATTTGTCTGAGAAGACCTGAGATAAGGATCTACATTGATTTACGAAATGGTGACTGATGATTTGACTATATGATGAGTGTCTAAGAAGTTGAGGAATATTGACTATGTGGGATTTGGGAACCTTATATTCTGAGGGACCTCTCGGTATAGTTCTATATGCACATAGACATACATAGATGTGTATGTGTCCTTGTTGTGTTAATATTCCCCCCCGTTTTTTTTTTTTTTCTCAAAAAGTTTTACTTGTGTCACTGTGATTCTCAGATGGGCTAGTTTAGAAGTTTTAATAACCAAGGGAAGAATGCTTTTACCAGGAACCATGTAAAAATTACCCTGTATGTTGTTGTTAGGTGCCATCGAGTCAGTTCCTACTCATAGTGACCCTATGCACAACAGAATGAAACGGGTCCTTACAATTGTTGCTATGCTTGAGCTCATTGTTGCAGCCACTGTGTCAACCCATATCCTTGAGGGTCTTCCTTTTTTTCCCTGACCCTCTACTTTACCGAGCATGATGTCCTTCTCCAGGGACCGATTCCTCCTGACAACCCTGTATAGGAATTTTTAACTAACCCACCCTTCTCTTTCAGACCTTTTACAACATTCCAGAAGTATTAAAGTTTATTTATTTATTTTTAATGACACTAATTAAATTTTTTTTAAAGTGCTGTATTACAATAAGAGAATGGTTGAAGATGTGGGGAACCCCACAGTGGCATATCTTTGAACTACCGTGCCCAGTAATACAAATAGGTAAAATACTGTTGGAAGGTAATTCTTGCATTGCAGTGTGGCTTGAGAGCAAAGTCACTGACAGCCTTTTGTTCCGAAATCTTTTCAAGGATATTTGCACAGAGAGCAGCCTAGGAAGACAGACATAGCATCTCCCTCCTGAGTACGGGAAGGTTTATTGCAGACCAGTATAATAAAGACACTGTCTCCCTCTGGCACAAATGTTGTGAAGGTTTACTTTCAGCCCACTATAGAGTATTAGGATTTCCTGAATGGGGGAATCCTCTCCTGCAATGCAACCTAAAGCATGTGAGGTGTCACCTGGTCTTCATTGTGTAGCTCCGTGGGAACTGGAGCTTAGGGGACCAGCAAAATAAAAGAATGAATACAGTCCTTTGTCTCTGACTCAGAAGTCTTGTTTTTGTTTGTCTGCAGTCATCCATGAATGAAACTATAGCAGGCTAACTTGTTAATTTGCAAATAGGGTAAAATCTCAGATCCTCCCTCCACAGTTTTTAACTTTGTAACTATACACGTATAGAACATCTTTTCCCTTGAATTTCTCAACAAAGGAAATGTGGGTTATCCCCCAGGGGAGGAAGCCTGAAGAGTTGAAGTTGGTATCTTAAAGCAAAGGTGACATAGAATGGTTAGTAGAGCATAAAGTCAGAAACATGAACTGTGGCTTCATAAAGTACTGTGGAAGAAAAGAACTACAAATCTTACCAATGTTAATTTTCTTTCTACATTTTATTTATATCTCTTTATTTCATATTTAAGTTAATTTACTTTTCTGATATGTTTTCTGTTCTCTCACTATCATCTAGAGGATATATTGGTGGTCGTTTAGTATTTTTGCCAATATGTTTCAGAAAATTGGAGTCCTGGTGGCACAGCGGTTAAGCATTTGGCTGCTAACCAAACGGCCAGCAGTTCGAATCCACCAGCCGCTATTTGGAAATCCCACGGGGTAGTTCTACTCTGTCCTGTAGAGTTGCTATAAGTTGGAATCAACTCAACGGCAACAGGTTTTTTTTTTTTTTTTTTTTTTTTTGTAAAAAGGAATTAGAAGCAGAATAGATATCAAACAAAATCCTGGAGTGAAGCTGAATGAATTTACCAATAAATGATATTTGGTCACATTTCTGTTGTTGTGGAAGTGCATTTTCTGTTGCGTATTGACTAGGAGCAGTTTTTGAAATTGAGAATGAAGAAGAGTTTGCAAAGAGTGAGCTGTAGTGGGTATGTGTTGCTTATTATACTCTCCAGCATTCATTTTCCCAGCATGTCATCCTGCTTTCCTCTCTTCAACACTGGATTTATCCTGGCGAGAGTTTAATCAGAGACTGTACTCCCTCAGACAGAAGGGAAGAACAAGATCTATTTTACCTTTGAATTTGAAACACCGGACCAAAGGGACTAAACACTATCAGACACCGTACTCCCCCAGCAGCAGCATCTTTACCTTCCAGGAACAATAGTGGCAACACCTGTAGCACTGAGTCCAAGAGCTGGGATAAGCTCATGGGTTCTAGCCCAAGCACATCAGCAATTTGCTAACATGGAGTCCCTCCCTGGATGGTGCTAACGGTTAAACACTGAACTACTAGCTGAAAGGTTGAAAGTTTGAACCAGCCCAGAGGTGCCACACTTTAGGTCAGAATAGACTTGATGGCAGCCAACAACAAGTTTTGATAACACTGTCAAAGAGAAAGCACATATCTTGCTTTAATTTGGGGGTTTTCTTACCCATGAAAAAAATATTCACTTAAAAAAAAATCTCTGACCGAAATTAATCTGCCAGCTGCTTTTCTTTTACCCAAAGTTGCCAATTCTTTCTTTCCTGTTTGAAGTGGGCTTACTAAATTTGAATTTCAAAAGATATGGCTGGGTGGACCCTCAGAGACTGTCTTGTGCTATGGGATCTCAGCAAAAGGGGGATGGCAGACTTCAACCAATCATGTTAAGATGAGCCAATGGTTGGCCTTCTAAATTTCTCCCTCCTCTTCTCTTTATATGCGTCATTGTAGCTAACTTCTTCCATCCATTTGCTTTTTCTAGAATCAAAATGGTCTCCCTATATGCACATAGAATAATTGCTCAGACTAAAGCTTATGTTCAAATTTTGCTGAGTTTTGATTATTTTTAACAACACCTCCTTTTGACTTCTCAATACACCCTTCTGTTGTCTCCTCTGGTATTCCATCACGTTATCTATCACGTTGCCTGTATTAGATGCTCTCTGCTTAAATTACTCAGTGTGGTTTCTGTTTTCCTCTCTTCACTCTCTTTGATACAAAATTTCATCATATCCCAACAGCAGCATCACGTCCAGACTTTTAGCATCTAAAGCAGTTTTTCCCCCTACTGATTTTCCTAGGAACACAGTAGATTATGCAAGTGGCTCTTATCTTTCCAATAAATTATTTTCTTTAAGATAGTCGCTTGGCTTCTATTGATTGCCACCAAAGATCCCTAAGTGGTACATAGGCTATAAACAAAAATGCAAAGAAATATATAATAGAAAATAGAAATTAAATTAATACCAAATAATAAATACATAAATGGAGTGTTAACTATATACAAAATATATTACTTAATAGACAGATATATATAGAAGTTATTTCAGGATCACCACATGAATCCAAATAAATACTGTCTTGAAAAATTCCCAAATTTTAATACAAATATGAAAATTAAATTCCATACACATATTTTAAGTGAAATGTACAGAAAAAGTTTTGTAAGTTTCTGATTTATTGACAAAATAAAGATTCTAAGACTATGGTTAAACTTCAACATAAAGGAAACAAAAAACCTCACAACTGGGCTAATAAGCAACATCACGATAAATGGAGAAAATATTGAAGTTGTCAAGGATTTCACTTTACTCGGATCCGTAATCAGTGCCCACGGAAGCAATAGCTAAGAAATCAAATGATGTTTTTGCATAGGGCAAATCTTCTACAAAAGAGCTCTTTAAAGTGTTAAAAAACAAAGATGTCACTTTGAGGACCAAGGTGTGCCTGACCGAAGCCATAGTACTTTAAACCATCTCATATGCATGCAAAAGTTAGACAATGAATAAGGAAGAATTGACGCCTTCAAATTATGTTGTTGGCAAAGAACATTGAATATACCGTGGACCACCAGAAGAGTGAACAAGGCTGTCTCTAAAGAAGTACAGCCAGAGTGCTCCTCGGAAGTAAGGATGTTGAGACTTCGTCTCACATACGTTGGACATGTTATCAAGAGGGACTAGTCCCAGGAGAAGGACATCATGTTTGGAAAAGTGGAAGGTCAACAAAAAAGAGGAAAAGCCTCAACGAGATGGATTGACACAGTGGCTGCAACAATGGGCTCAAGCATAACAATGATTGTGGGGATTGTGTAGGATTCGACAGTGTTTCCTTATGTTGCACATAGGGTCGCTGTGAGTGGGAACTGACTGAATGGCACCTAACAACAACTATCAACGGAATGTCAAAATTCAAGTTTTTAGGGCCCGAACTCTGGAAAGAGATCAGTAACAAAATTAACAATCAAAAAACTTTAAAATGTTAAATTTTTTTCAGAAATTGTCAATAAGTCATAGAAATACATAGATTATAAGTCATGGAAAAACTCACGTCTATAGTGTCTTGACGCCAAATCCTTTGGAAGCACAATGACGGCTTCAGAGTTTCCAGTTTTCCTGTCATTTGGTATGGAACAAGCACGAAGCACTGGTTCCAAAATGTCTACATAATTACAAAGACCGCATAATTAGCGTGAATAGATGTACTTTGTTAGTAAATGAGTAGACGAGGGCATTTTCAGAAAATATCACCAACTTTCAATTATTCACATGTGGCTTAACTTGTGTCATACTTACTTCTCAGCATTTATCTATCAAATATTTCTGAGCCAGCCTCATTTAACAGATTGCCAGTAATTTATTCTGCCTATGTACTTGAAGATTGTAACAATTAAAATATAATTAGACTGAAAAAATGTGCTCTTCAATAATAGCATATTATTTAGAACACCCTACAAATTGATTTTGACTAATTTATTCCTTTGAATTATTCATTCAAATGTGTCTTTTTTTTTTTCTTCTTCATAATAGCAGCATCTAACATTATGGCTACAAATTTAACTTCACTGTTGTTGCTTGGTGCTATCCAATTGATTCCTACTCGTAGTGACCCTATGTACAACAGAACAGAACACTGCCCGGTCCTGTGCCATCCTCACAATCTTTGCTATGTTTGAGCCCATTGTTGCAGGCACTGTGTCAATCCATCTCATTGACAGTTTCCTTTTTGTTCTTTGCTGACCCTCTACCTTCCCAAGCACGATGTCCTTCCCCAGGGACAGGTCCCTCCTGATAACATATCCAAAGTATGACAAAGTCTCGCCATCCTCACTTTCAAGGAGCATTTTGGCTATACTTCCTCCAAGACAGACTTGTTTGTTCTCCCGGCAGTCCATGATATATTCAATATTCTTCACCAACACCATAATTCAAAGGCATCAATTATTCAGTTTTCCTTATTCATTGTCCAGCTTTCACACGCGTATGAGGCCATTGAAAATAACATGGCTTGGGTCAGGCGCACCTTAGTCCTTAAAGTGACTTTTGCTTTTGAAAAAGAGGTCTTTCGCAGCAGATTTGCCCAATGCAATGGGTCTTTTGATTTCTTGACTGCTGTTTCCATGGGTGTTGATCATAGATCCAAGTAAAATGAAATCCTTGACAACTTCAAACTTTTCTCCATTTATCATGATGCTGCTTATTGGTCCAGTTGTGAGGATCTTTTTCTTTATATTGAGGTGTAATCCATACTGAAGCCTGTAGCGTTTGATCTTCATCAGTAAGTGCTTCAAGTCCTCTTCACTTTCCACAAGCAAGGTTGTGTTAGCTGCATGTTGCAGGTTGTTAATGAGTCTTCCTCCAACCATGATGCCATGATCTTCTTCATACAGTTCACCTTCTAGGATTATTTTCTCAGCATACAAATTGAATAAATATGGTGAAAGGATACAACACTGACACACAACTTTCCTGATTTGAACTACACAGAATCTCCTTGTTCAGCTCGAACTACTTACTGCTTCTTCATCTATGTACAGGTGCCTCATGAGAACAATTAAGTGTCCTGGAGTTCCCATTCATTGATCCACATAGTTAAATGACTTTGCATAGTCAATAAAACACAGGTAAACATCCTTCTGGTATTCTCTGCTTTCAGCCAAGATCCATCTGACCTCAGCAATGATATCCCTCATTCCATATCCTCTTCTGAATCCAGCTTGAATTTCTGTCAGTTTCCTGTTAATGTCCTGCTGCAACCATTTTTGAATGATCTTTAGCAAAATTTTACCTACTTGTGATATTAATGATATTGTTTGGTAATTTCCACATTCTCTTGGATCACATTTCCTTGGAATAGGCATAAATATGGATCTCTTCCAGTTGATTGGTCGGGAAGCTACCTTCCAAATTTCCTGGCAGAGATGGGCAAGTACCTCCAGAGAAGCATCCCTTTGTTGAAACATCTCATTTTGCATTCCATCAATTCCTAGAACCTTGTTTTTCACCAGTGACTTCACCAAATGCTTGGTCTTCTTCCTTTGATACCATCAGTTCTTGATCATATGCTACCTCCTGAAATGTTTGAACTTCAACCAATTCTTTTTGGTTCAGTGACTCTGTGCGTGCCTTCTATCTTCTGTTGATGCTTCCAGAGTGGTTCAAAATTTTGCCCGTAGAATTCTTCAAAATTGCACCACAAGACTTGGATTCTTTCTTCAGTTTTTTCAGCTTGAAAAATTCTGTGCGTGTTTTTCCCTTTGGTTTTCTAACTACAGGTCTTCACACATTTCATTATAATACTTTGTCTTCTCAATTAGCCCTTTGAAATCTTTTGTTCAACTCTTTTACTTCAGCATCCCTCCCATTTGCTTTAGCTACTCTGCATTCAAGAGCAAGTTTCAGAGTGTCTTATGACATACATTTTGGTCTTTACTTTCTTTCCTATCTTTTTAATTATCTTTTCCTTCTTCATGTATGATGTCCTTGATATCATCCCACAGCTGGTCTGGTCTTTGGTCATTAGCCTCCAGTGCATCAAATCTATTCTTGAGATGGTTTACAAATTCAGTTGGGATATACTCAAGAATGTATTTTGGTTCTCGTGGATTTGTTTTAATTTTCTTCGGCTTCAACTTAAACTTGCATAGGAGCAATTGATGGTCTGTTCTACAGTCAGCTCCTGGCCTTGCTCTGACTGATGATTTTGAGCTTCTCCATCATTTCTTTCCACAGATACATTTGATCTGATTCCTATGTATTCCATCTGGTGAGGTCCATGTGTACATTCACTATTTATGTTGCTGGAAAAAGGTATTTGCAATGAAAAAGTCATTGGTCTTGCAAAATTCTATCATCTGATCTCCGGTGTCGTTTCTATAACCAAAGCTATATTTTCCAACCATTTTCCAACCACTGTTTCTTCTTCTTTGTTTCTGACTTTCAAATTCCAATCACCAGTGATTATCACTGCATCTTAATTGCATGTTTGATCAATTTCAGACTACAGATGTTGGTAAAAGTCTTCAATTTCCTCATCTTTGGACTCAGTGATTGGTGCATTATTTGAATAATAGTCATATTAATTGGTCTTCCTTGTATGCATATACGTATTATCCTATCACTGACAGTGGGTTGTTTTGTTTTGTTTTTCAGGATAGATCTGAAATGTCCTTTTTGACTATGAATGTGATGTCATTTCTATTCAATTTGAATTCCCTCCGTGGCAGACCATATGATTGATTCAAAATGGCCCATACCAGTCCGTTTCGGCTCACTAATCCTTAGGATAGTGACCTTTACACATTCCATTTCATTTTTGATCACTTTAAATTTTCCTAGATTCTTACAAAGAAAATTCAGCTTAGATATTTAAAAGGTCAGAGTCCTGGTGGTACAGGACTTCACCAACAGGTTGGCAGTTCGAATCCACCAGCTTCTCCTTGGAAACCCTATGGGGCAATCTACCTTTTCCTATAGGGTGGCTATGCGTCCAAATTGACTCAATGGCAAGGGGTTTGGTTGTCTTTTTTTTTTTTTTTTTGTATTTAAAAGGGTAATTAAATGGGGGAGGAGACAGAAACATTGAGTTAAAAATGAAATTATCTAAACAAGTTGAGAAAAGAGACTGTCTTTTCCAATGAAAAGATAAAATCAAATGTATGTCATTTGTATCATAGCCCTCTCCACAACATGCTTTCGTCAGATTTAGGAAGTTCAAGTTTAGTGAAGTTTAAGAAGTCATTTTGCTTTCAATTTACTAGTATACTTTTTGAGAAAATACAGTCTGAAGAGTAGATAGGTAGTAAAATAGATAATGTTTCCTTTACAGTCAAGGCTGAGGTATTTGAATTTACTCAGTTGGCTGTTGTTGAACCTGGGCTTGTATCCTTTTTTCAGATAATGACTTCATACCTGCTGGGCAGAGGAGTTCTGTTTGGATTAGCTCTTTCCCCCCAAGTAGTCATGCAAATATCTAGAAAAGCAGAAAGGCTCTGATAATTAACCTCAGAAGTAACATCCTATAATTTTTCTATACTTTATTCATTAGAAGTTCATCACTAGGTTCATCGTAAACAGGAGGGGAAAAGATTACACAAGGGCATAAATCCTGGTGGGGTTGGGGGAGATCACTGGGAACCATGTCGTAAGCTGCCTACCACAGTCTGCTCAGACCCCAGTGAAGCATGTCCCTTCTACATGAAAAATACCTTCACGCACTACCCAGGTCTCCAAAAATCTCATGCCTGTGTAGGTATACTTTTTCTTGTAACTTACAAATAACTCCATGAGAATTGTCAGTTGCCAGACTTATAGTTTCTCTTCTTTACAAATGTCTACTCTGGTATCTGGAATGTGACCAACCACCAAAGGCAAAAGCTCTGATTACGAAGTTAAGGTTGATATCCAAAGTTAAGACAAATGAGATCAACTCAGTAAGAATCATTAACAGTGTGAAATAATTTTGCTTTATCATTTTAATAACAAATGAATTAGAAAAATACTGTTTTATATAGTTAACTTAGAATCATAACGTCTTCAGAAACAAAGGTTGAATATAATAAGGGCCACCTCTGCTGGCTCATGGTCAAAAAACAGTAATATACTTGGAGGGACAAACACACGCCTTCCTGCTGAGATGTCCCTGAGGCCAATGATCACTCTTCGGGATGACAGGCAGTACTAACGGTAAACCCTCAGCAGTGTTGGCTCTTGGCCAGTTCCCAAACAGCCTCTGTTGAGGACACCTGCCCAGATGCCCCCTGCAGATGCCACATGTTAGCTTAGGAGGCCTGGCTGGAGAAGGGCTCCAGCAATCCTGCCCACTTAAAGCAGCCTAACAGATGTGAGCCCTTTTGGTAGGTTTCTTTAAAATAAAAGCACACTGCCCACTCAATACTGCCTTTCAGCTTTCCTGGGGTTGGGTCTACTACAATCTTGAAAATGCATTATCTAATATTCAAAAGAAATTTATCTATACTCTAATTCCGTGTTTTAACACTCTGTTTGTGTCTTGTACACATATTCCCTTTTCCAACTTGAACTGTATATATTTTGTACAAGTTTACAATTGACAATAATTTATACAGTGAAAAATAATGAAAAATATAGAACAGTGAATTCAGTGAGTATCAGTATAGAAAAAAGTAAATCCAGGTTGGTTGCCTGTTGGTATAAATGTGACTGACATGATTCATTAGTCTAAAAGCATGGTTTTTCTCTGAATGGGGTGGGGAGAATTGGAGCCCTAGTGACACAATGGTTAAGTGCTCAGCTATTAACCAAAAAGGTTGGCAGTTCAAATCTACCAGCTGCTCCTTGGAAACCCTATGGGGCAATTCTACTATGTCCCATGGGGTCAGTTGCTATGACTCGTAATCAACTCAACTGCAAAGGGTTTGGTTTTCGGTATTTGGGTTAGAGAGACTACTGAATGAGTGCAAACCTATTCTAAATCTGAATCTCTCATTTCTGTCAGTTGAGAAAAGTTTCCCCTTCTTTATGATGCTTTACTTTCATTTGCCAGAATTATGTCATAATTTTTTTTTTTTTTTTATGTGTAGAAATCTAAAAGGACTATGAATGTGAATGGCAACCATCTCCCAGACAAGGGCATCATATAACGTGTAAAATCATACGCAGTGGACTTGATCTGATTGTCCCAAGATGGAAAGAATATCTAAGGTGGAAAGCCATCAATACAACCAGAGGCAAGACTTGCCCAAATTACTTAGGGAAGATTATGTATTTGAATCCTATGTACCGTTCAAAAAGAGTTTGTCCATCTGATTTAGGAATGAGATCTACAGATCACTGAAGAGATAGATCAATAGTGAAAAAGTTTGTCTAGGAGATGTAGCTTAGAAGTGTTTACCTTTACAGTGCCATTTCTCCTATTCTTCCTTATTTTCTTTCCCCTTATTTTTTTTTCCACATCAAATTACCACTTTGTCAAAGAGCTCCACATTCATTTCTAACTTTTCACATGTACTTAACTGTTACATTTCAATAGTTAATTTTTTTTTTTTTTTGACTAAGGACATTTTTGTTAAATTTAATGAGAATATTTGCACAGTTTACCAAATGAACTTCATCTGTATTCACCATAACATGAACAACACAGAAAATTGACGTTCTGGATTCCTGGTATGATGGGCTAGGCTACTCACCTAAATTCTTTCAACAAAAAAATGGAAAAATTACATTTTCAATCACTTTGATAGCATTAAAAACATTGAGCTGCTGAAAAGACAGAGGGAAACTGTGAGGAAAATTCCATTTTAAATAAAACCTTATAACCAGAAAGTTAGGGAAATTATCACCTATGTTGCATATGACCTAAGAGCCTTTGCCAATATCTAATACTTGGATTTTCTTCTAATTCGTGATTGCTCAGGGATAGATGCCCCAGTGAAAGTGGGGAGTCTCACAGGCAAAGTTTTTCCCACCATGTTGAAATTTTTAAAGCTATGTGCTTAAGATAAGAGTTTAGACAGGAGTCTAAACTCTAAAACCAATCTCATCCCTCCGTTTCAGGCACTGTAGAGAAGGCTGCATTGAAAATGAGCAGAGTTGAAGAGAAAAAGACTAAAAAAGAAGAAAAACAAGTTATACCTCTGTTTCTACACTCAGCTCAAGGCCTCAACCTCTCCATCAGGTCCAGATGTGGTTTTCATGGTTGGGTTACCTATCACTTTAAAATATAGGTTAAATGTCTTACCCACCATACGTCCACTATTCAGTGGCAGAGTAGGAACACAAGTTCTACAGTAAATGCACCCATTAGGAAAATGAAGAATAGATGATTTATTTAGACTTATTGGCCGTCAGTGGTCTATGCTAACAAAGAATTATGTCAGGCAGGCATTGTGATTACCGTCTGTCCTGTCGGTTGATCTAAAAGAGACCATTTTAAGTATCACCCACGGAACTCACAAACATTAGGAATTAACTGCAACATCCAAATGTCTTGGGAAATTCTTATATCTGTGTCTCTCATATCTGTTCTTCTTAGCATATTTACCTCAATTATTTTTTCCCTTCAATCTTCCTCTACTTTTTGTCTAGTTAATACAAAGTTTAGTGATCAACAGCTTCAGTGTTTGCATATAACTGAAGGCCAAGTCTTGTTAGCTTTAAAAGACATCTCTTGCTTAATTCCTATGCAAAATTGGGGAGTATTCCAAACACAAATTCTCCACCCAAGTGGAGACAGCTCAGTTGGCTGAGTGGAGGTCAGGTGTTCTTCCATAATCCAATCAACTTCGGTCAAGGAGGGAGCATCATGCTGCGAAAAATGGCTGCCTGAAGTTCCCCTACAATAATCAGGGGGCAAGTAAGAAGGGCTAAATATAGGAAAGACAGTTTATCAGCCGCTCATTATGTATCTATGCAATATGACTAATACACCCTAGCCATATTTTGAAAAATTGTCATAATATAAAGTATAAAATAAATATCTTCTAAATAGAGCCTCCAAATTAAAGTATTATGTGTCATACAGCTTATCTCACTATGCATGCAAGTACAGTTTTTGAACACTTATTATGCACTGCGTATATGACAGATCTGGTTTCTGGATATCTAGATTTACACGGTTATTGTGGGCTCATTTCTGGAGCATGGAAGTGCATGGAAGTGCAAAGTACACCTAGATAGAACCCAAACCACAGTGTTACATGGCTGTTTCTATTGCTGACTCTTCTATATTGCTACAAGACTTCAAGGGAATCTCTGAAAAGCACCCTTAAGGTTCACGGCAGAAAAAAAAGGACCTGTCAGATTGTCAGGAGGCCTCCTAAAGATGCCCTATACCTTCAGGCAACTTGGCTCTTTCAATTGAATTGAAAGTATTATCACAGTAACAATATCCACATCCATTCTAAATCCCACTCCTCCATCACTTAATCTGACACGTGAAAGATTAACAATTTTTCTCCTCTTAGAGTTTTATACTTTAATTTTACAATACCCAAAGGAATATATATTTTTTTAAATTGTATTTAGACTATTTCAAGTCCAGCCTGTCTTCCAGACAAGGGAGTTAGCAATTGCCATGATGAAAGCTGGTTGAGGGCATGATTAAAATGATTATTTTTCTAAGTTTCTCACTGTGCTGGGTACATGCAAGACTTGACTACAAAGTAAAGTTCCAGTTTCCATTATAAAACAGCCTTATCTTATAGTCAAAAGACCACAGGTCAGACAGCGGCATGACAAATTCTCCCCAAAGTCTGAGAATAACTTTAGAGACAAAAGGATTGCCAGTGAAAAGATTATTAGAGTAAGAATCTATAAATCTAGATATTGGAGCCTTAGTTTTCTGTAAAACATATAGTAACAACTGTTTATCCTACTTCAAAAGACCCTTGTAAAATTCAAATAACCTGTGCTCAGTAATTGCGTACAGTCTGGGAGATGATTATAATGGTTATAAACAAGATATTCAGTATTAGGGTGAAGGCCAAATTCCATAAGTGTGACTACTCTCTAGTTTTCTCCTGAAGAGATGAAAACAATTTTAATAACAGGAAACCCCATATCATCACTGAAATCCTTCTACCCCCTTAACTGAAGTTTGGAAGCATGAAGTGGGAAATGACTCAGGAGCTACGAGTCAAACGCAAAAGTGAAGCAGCTATTCATAACATAAACTCCAAAGAAAATAGCTTGTTGAGAGAGGGACAGAAGGTTGGAGGCCTCAAGACGGAAATAACAGGCTCACTTTTCTGGGACTCTATCCCGTGGGTGACGTTACAAGACAACCCGCACGTGCAGCCCGTGACACACAAGGTCTGACATCTCTCTCTCAAGTAGTTTCTCAAGACCCCACCATAGGGGTGGCATCCTGAATATCTCTAAGTTGTTTTTCAGGACTCCACCATAGGGGGTGGTGTTACAAGATAACCCACATCCTGGACTCCTGTGCATGAAGTTCTCAATATCTTCCCTACAAGCTGTTTTCCAAAAATAAACAGAATCAGTTGATCCCTGGGACATGCGCGGTGAGAATGGGTGAGACCTTACAGTCGTGTCAAGTGGCCGTGGAGACCGTGCGGTGGTGACGTGACATCGTCCAAACTGACTCCACCTTGGATTCCAGATGTGCACGCAGCTAATTTCTTAACCCCTCTATTTCTCAGAAAGTCCCACCTTTTTCCCCAAGAAGCAATGAATAAAACATGAGATCCTTCCCTCCTAAAACCCCTTATAAACTCCAAGAAAACTTCCACTCAGGGAGAGACTGGAGGCTAGCCTAGGCAGAAGCCCCTCTCTGTCCCTCCCTCACGAGCCTTTGCTTTTTTTCTGTCACCTTTGTTTGTGTGGAAACTCTGAGCCTCTCCTGGTCATTCTTGGTCAGGAGAAGGCAAGAACCTAGGCAGGACTTTGTCCCAAGCTGGGAAGCCTTGCCCTACAACATTGTCACAGGGCTCTCTGACCTGTGAGGTAGGACAGTAATGTAAGGATATTTCATAACATACATTGGTTAAGGCCCCCCAATAGACCACTAATGTTGACTTACGTAACATCTGATAGAGTTATTCCCAATTTCCAGTACTAGATGAAGTAAATCCGCCCCTGAACTGAAACCACTAAATGAGGATAAAAACCCACCCACTGCCGTCCTAAACGAGGATATATGAAAGAATTTGGCAGCTCTGAAGACTAAGCATTCAAGTCTCCATTAAAAAAATAATTTTATGAAATTAAAAAAATCATTAAATATGGCATTTGTTTTGTACTCTTGATGAATTTAAAAGAGAGCAGTCTCTCACGAAAAGCTAGTAATATGAGGACAGAAAATAGTTCTCAGATTTCAAAAGCATTATAGTACAATTGAATAGCCAGGGATCACAAGGTTTTGGATACTGAAGAAAAGCAAATTAAGGTACAAAAGACCAACTCAGGGAACTGCCAGGATAAACAGGGAAAGAACATTATTAAAGTTAGGATAAGGAAGGACAATCAGGATATTCAAAACACATGGCAAGAGCTTCAGAAGGAAGAGAGAAGCAGATGGGCAAGAAACCATAACCAAAGAAGTAAAAAAAAGTTCTCCAATCTGAAGAAATACTCCCGTTTACAGATGAGAAGTGCTCACAAATTAACAGCAGAATTTAACGTTTAAAAAGGCTCACACTAATGCATATTCTGAAACATCTAAACTTCAAAGATAAAAGATACACCATAGGCATGAAGAGCTAGAAAAAGCATCAAGGCAAAACGAAACAGAAGACAACGGCTAACGACCTCTGGAGATGCAGGATAGAGTAGAGAAGTTAAAATAGCACATTATAAGTAGCAATATTACAGAGGAGCCCTGGTGGTGCAGTGCTTAAGAGCTTGGCTGCTAACCAAGGGGTCACCAGTCCAAACACACCAGCCACTCCTTGGGAACCCTATAGGACAGCTCTGCTCTGTCTTTTAGGTTCGCTATGAGTTGGAACTGACCCGGCAGCAACTGGTTTTTTATATTACAATACTTTTGAAAATCTAGAAAAGTGAATCATTTTCTAGAAAAACACAAATCACCAAAATTTACCCAAATCTTTACAAATCTTGAAAAGACAGGATTGATGAGGCAGCAGAACCAACAGGGCTTACAGCTAAATTCTAACTAAATTTAAAAAACAGATAATTCCAATGTTATTTAAACTCTTCCAGGGTATACAAAAAACAGGGAAATATCTGATTTTATAGAAATATCATAAATTAAAGCAATAACTGATGAGAACCGATGTTCATTCATACATAAATACGGATTTCTAAATAAATGATTAGCAGTTAGAACACAATGCTGTGTTAAATAATAATGCGTTAACATGTAGGTTTATTCCGGAAATGTTAGTGTGATTCAATTTCAAAATAATCTCTCCTTTTAATAAATCACACTCTCATGGACTGAACTGTGTCCTCCCCAATAAGTACGTGTCAGCTTGGTTAGGCCATGATTCCCAGTATTGAGCGATTGTCCTCCATTTTGTGATTTTCCTATGTGTTATAAATCATAATCTCTGCCCGCGGTTAAAGAGGGTTAGGGTGGGATGTAACACCCTTGCTCAGGCCACATCCCTGACCCAGCATAAATGGAGTTTCCCTGGGGTGTGGACTATACCATCTTTTATTTTACAAGAGATGAAAGGAAATGGAAGTGTGGAAGTGAGCTGAGAGTGGGGGACCACATACCACCAAGAAAGAAGCACTGGGAGTAGAGCTTGTCCTTTGGACCAGGGTTCCTGTGTAGACAAGCTCCTAGTCCAGAGGAAGACAGATGAGAAGGACCTTCCTCCAGAGCCATCAGAGAGAGAAAGCCTTCCCCCGGAGCTGATGCCCTGAATTTGGACTTCTAGCCTACTAGACTGTGAGAAAATAAATTTGTTTTTGTTAAAACCATCTACTTGTAGTATTTCTGTTATAGCACCACAGGATGACTAAAACACACATCAATATACTGAAAAAGAAAAATTATATGTTTTTACTGGTAGGTGTATAAAAGACATTTGAAAGAATTAAGTAGCTATTTATAATATAAATTCAAGAGTGAAATAGGAATAGAAACACATAAAGACTCTTGAGTGAGAATTCTGGAAGGCCCTGGAGGTTAATTTCCTTCCCATTTTTGGACTGCCAGCCCAGAGTTGGTCCCAGAGGTCTGTATTATTAGCTCAGTGGAAGAGAGGATGGTGCCAGATATGGGCCCCAGAGGCTCCCTCTTTCGTTTAAAGCCACATTGGAAAAAGAGGGTGTCCAATGCTACCTGGTAACCTCGCTCCCCAACCCTACAAACATGTAGACCATTATGCAGCAATAATCCTCTCAATTAGAACGCTGGGTATGATGGCGTGCAGTGTATCCAGGTCTGCCCCGCCCTATGGGATAATGAGAGCTGGCAGAATTATATGTGCTCTAAAAGCTCTGTCTTAAACCTGTTTTCTGTCTAATAAACTCATTTTATATCTGCACTATATGGTGCTCGTCATTTGTGCCCCCAAACTTTCTTCAAGACAACTATTTATGGAAAAAGCACCATAAGGAATATTTTAATAACACCATTAATGGTCTTAGTGTTATACCAAGACAATTCAAAATACAGGTATCCCTGTTATCACCATTATTATTAATATTGTCTTGAGACTTAGCTGAATCTTTAAAAAAAATAAAGCAAGAAAAATTAATTAATGCAAACATTATCAAAGAAAAGCTAAGCATATAGGTTAAAGTCTGAATAATACATCCTCTTAGGACTATAGCACTCATCAAAAAGGGTGAGAAATGAGTTCTGAAATATGGTTCAGGTTTTTCAACTTGTTGATAGAAACAAAATATACAATTTCCTCATCTATTTTTTTTCCATCTAGATTTGGCAAGAAAAAAAGAAAAGAAAACATCATCAGTATAGAAAAATAAATAATAAGTACATAAAGGAATATAAATATAATTATAGCCAATTATAAAAATTGTAAAATAATCATTAACAGGAAGCAAAACATAAGATGAAAGGGAAAATAATAAGCATCAATAATTCTAATCCTATAAATGTGAATTTGTTAAAACTGTCTTTAGCCCATGCCAGTATAAATGAAATGAAATGATACAGAAAGATTGAAAAGATAATTGTTGTTAGTTGCTGTCCCTTTGGCTCCAGCTCATGGTGACCCCGTGTGTAACAGCAAGAAGCCTTGCCCGGTCCTGAGCCGTCTTCGTGATCACTGGTAGGAGTCCGTTGTCGTGGCTGTTGTGTCAACACGTCTCCTTTAGAGTTTTCTTCATTTTTTTGTTGGCCCTTTACTTTACCAAACGTGATGATCTTTTCTATCTAGTTGTTGGTCTTTTCTGATGACATTTCCAAAGTAAGTAAGCTGAAGGTATAGAGATAGGCTCAAAGAGGCAACAGAAATGGAGAACTGAGTTGGCATTGTTATGACACACACACACACACAAAAACTCATGGAATATAATATTGACGATGCAAAAAGCATTACTTTTTACTAACAAAATATAATCAGCAATAAGAATAAAAGTTATAATTTTACATATTAAAAATTTAACACAATACTTAAAATAAAGTGGCTAAAATAAACTCAGCCAAATCACAATTACATTTTGAGAGTGTACTGTGACGTTTCTCTTAGAATTTGAAAAATAAGATGAAAAATAAAATAGGTTAATTATGATTCAAATAGCATTTTAAATAAAAATATGTTGTACCTATGTACAGATAAAACAACTTCTACTCAAAGGCCAATACAAGAGTTTGAAAATTCATCATATAAGAAGTAACAAAGTAAACACCAATAAATTTTGTAGCACACAGGATATATTCACAGGAGACAATTCAATAAAGCTAGGCAGAATGATTTGTTTTTAAAAAATCAATAAAATAGAACACTTGCAAATGTGAATTATGAAATTAGGAGAAGAAAATTCAGAAGTGATAAAAATATAAAATTTTTGAAAATATCTAATAAATTTGAAAATCTGCATTGAAATTCCTAAGTATTTTAAGAAAACATATAAAACCCAGTAAGAAAACATATACATATATCTAAAATTTATCTAAGAATGAGAAGAAAATTTGGTAGACTAAAACTAAGGAAGAAAATGATAAAAATAGTCAAAGACCTGTGCCCTAAAAGACTTCAAATGCACAAAGTTTGGGGCACAACAGAAGCCACTTAATGAATTTATTTAAGTTCTTGAACATAAAAATCACTGTTGGAAGTTTCCCAACTTATCGCATAGTTTTATTGAGTGCCATAGTATATACTAGACAACTCTAGAACTAAAATGGAAACTATGAACATAACTCAATTAATATATTTGCAAAAGACACAAAGGAAAATCTACCAAAATTCAGTTGTATAATTAAGAAAATGCTTCCTGACTAAGATTTGTCATAGAATTATAAAGGAATTTCAACATTACAAGAGCTATTATTAAAATTTATCAGATTAATGATTTTTAAAGGAGAAGAAACACATTTCATTTTTCATACAGGAAACAAAATCATTCCACAAAACTAAGTATTCACTCATAGTTTTAAAATCTATTAATACAAAAAAAAACAAAAAACAAACCCATTGCTGTTTAGTTGATTCTGACTTAAAGTGACTCAATAGGACAGAGTAGAACTGCCCTCATAGGGTTTCCAAGGAGTGCCTGGAGAATTTGAAATGCCAACCTTTTGGCTAGCAGCTGAATTCTTAACCACTGAGCCACCAGGGTTTCCTCTATTACTACAGAACACTGGAAATTGAAGGCTATTTCTCCAAAACATTTAATAAGTATTAAATTTAAGTAATGCACTTAAATTGTTAAGAGTAGTGATAATTCAAGATGAACCCTATCCTTGCTATTATTTCTGGAGATTATAAACAAAACAGCAGGACAAGGAATGAAATAAGAAGTATATTCTTAGAAAGGGACAAGGTAAAAAAAAATCAGTGTTTGAAGATAAAATATTCTACCAAAAAAAAAGAGAAAGAAAAAACCCAACAACAACAAAAAGAAGTAACTGAAAGAAGGAATAAATAGAAATTATGAAAAGTTTACTAAGGCAGTTGCATGATAGAGCTGCAAAAGTCAATTAAGTTTCTAACTTATTCTTACTAGACCGATTGCTAATTGGTTGGAAAACGTGTTAGAAAAAAACTCATTAAAAACAAAAACAAAAAGTGAGAAGTGTCTAGGGAGAAAACTGACAAGAAATGTACAAGATGGAGATTGACAGAGGGTAAAACATTAACAAGGTTTTTTTCAAAGAAGATGTGGTAACAACATTTTTATAAAAATAATATTCCTGGATCAAAAGATTTTCTGTAAAGATGAGAAGTCTCTCTAAATTAACATAGACATTTAGGCAAATTAAGTGAAATCTTAGAATAAATTACAAAAAGATCCTTTGCACTGCTAATTATCAACCTGTATCCATTCTCCCTTTCTTCCTTTTAGTAACAGAACCCTAGAGTATTTGCTGGACAAATGCCTGGGATTTGAATGTTAGGGTCAAGAGCTTGAGCATTCTTCTATTGGAAGCCCTTGGTTGAGGAGTGGAAGTGATGAGATTTGTTTTTTTGTCTTAGGTAGATCACTAGGTTACTCTGTGGGGCACTGATGTTGTGAGTCAGTAAAGGAGACCAAGTAGGAAGGAGATGATGGTGACTTCAAGCAGCCTGATGGTAATTAAGTAAACGGATGGAGGACATGTTTCAGAGGTTAAATTCATACCAATTACTTATACATAAAGGAGCCCTGGTGGCGCAGTGGTTAAGCAGTCATCTGTTAACTGGAAGGTCGGAGGTTTGAACCCACCAGTGGCCCCATGGGAGAAAGATGTGGTAATCTGCTTCTGTAAAGATTATGGCCTTGGAAACACTATGGAGCAGTTCTACTCTGCCCTATAGGATTGCTGTAAGTCAGAATAGGTTTAACAGCACAGAAAAACAACACTTGTACATGAAATGCCAAGGGTGCAGGAAAAGAAATTCAAGGATGATACCTAGATATTTTTTGTGTGTAACAAAATAAAAAGTGCTGCCATTTCAGAAGGAGGATCAATTATTCCATTTGTTCATTATAAGATTGAAATGCTTACTAAATATTAAAGTGGAGCTGTCGAGCAAGGAGTTTGATATATTGGATGTCCTGCTGAGGAGTGGTCAGGTCTAGAATTAAGACCAATTAGTCATTACCATAGAGATAGTCTTCAAAATAGTTAGGCTGGATGAGATCAAAAGGGACATACTTATTAACAGAGAACAGAAGGGGGCTCAGTGCTATTCTATTGGGAATTCAGATATTAGAGGGCAAATAGGTATATGGCATGAGACTATTTTTTTTTTTTACTAGCTTAAATTTTGGAAACAACAACATCAAGTATATTCGACAAAATCCAGAAGCAAATACCCCATTCTTACATAACATATCTCTGGCTACCAGGAATAATATCTATGCCTGATGCAAAAAATTTATTTCTTTCTACCAATACTTCATAAAATTATTACAACATAATGAAATATTTGAACAACCTCACTGCCTTAATCAAATTTATAAGAAATGTTAACCCTTTATCAGGTATTGTGCACACAGTTCAACACATTATCAAAAGACAACTCACAGTTTTAGATATAAACAATGAAGTGATTTGAAGGTGATTATAGATATTTATTTGCAAACACAAATCCTGCCAAAAATATCATATTTGTAGCAATAGAGAGATTGCACATGTCTAGAATTAGAGCATTCATGGGTGAAGCTGACTTTTCCATTTTATCACCACGCTCCTTGCCCACCATTTCATTCTTAAACAAGATGGCGCATAACCATTGATCTCACCGTAAAGCTTCAGGTCAGGCTGCATTCACTGGTCTTTTACTAGCAGTATAAAGTTAGACACACTTCTTAAACTCCTTGAACCTTGGTTTTCTTGTTTTTTAAAAAGGGTCGGTAGTATCAACCTTGTATAATTGTTAATGGGAATTATATGAGATTATGCAGTGTGAAAAGTGCTTAGCTTGGAACAGGACAGGATATTTAATGTCTATTTACCATGAGGGGAAGATCTCCCACCCAAACCCACCATCATCTTGCTTACATTTACAATAAAAAAAAAAAAAAGCCTCATTTCATTACTGAAGATATTTTCATCCAAAAGAGTGTGTCGCCCAGGGAAAAGAAAAAAGAGCTATTGAATCAAATATAGCTCTATTCAAATCCTTGATCCGTCACTAATTGCATGTGTGACCTATTGAAGTTTATGTTAATATCTTTGGGTTTATTTTCTGTTCTGTAACGCATGGATTATGTTAATAATCCAAAGGATTTGTGAAGGTAATTGAATTTAAACTATGAGCAGTGACTGAGACATAATGGCTTCTCAATAAAAGTGGGCAGCATCTATGATTCTAAGGGATGCCCTAGGTCATGCTGAAGCAGGGAGAAAGCCACAGCTTCAGCTCTCATTACTGATGACTTAGTTGAGAGTAACGCCGAATTAGGAAATATCATTTGATAAAAATTTGTGGAAGAATACGCAAATTGGCAAATTACAGCCCAAGGGCCAAATCTAGCCCTTCAACTGTTTTTGTAAGTAAAATTTTATTGGAACACAGTCACACTCATTTGTTTATGCATTGTTTATTGCTGCTTTCCTGCTACCATAACAGAGACCACGTGGCCAGCAAAGCCTAACGATTTAACGTCTGGTCCTTTACAGAAAAAGTTTGCCAATGCCTGTGCTAGATATATTTTAAAAGTCGAGCCAAGAGGATATACTGGTACGTAGGATGTGAGTTTAAGAGAAAAAACTAGAGACCAGAAGATTTTATACCTGAACAACTAGAAAGATGGAGCTGCTATCAACTGAGATGGCTAGGTAGAACAGATTTGGGGGAAGGAAAAGATCTGTTCAAAATAGGGAGAAAGTATGTGTCTGTAAATTTCCAGTGTTCCTTAGTGTGTAATCCTGTTAGTTTTAACATGTCTATTTCTTGTGAGCTTGGCAAGCTGGCTTCCATCCCTAAAAGATGAATCTACTCTCTATAGAGAAAGAAATCAGACTTTGGAGGATTGCCAACCGAGGTCCAGAAACTCATCAAGATAAATGCCACAGAGGTCTTCTTAATGCTCATTTCCTGGTGACGGTTCCCCTGTTCCTGCCACCATTTTAACTTCAATAGGTTGGACAATGATCCTACTGCCCACTGCCGTCAAGTCAATTCAGACTCATAGCGACCCTATAGACAGAGTAGAACTGCCTGATAGTTTCCAAGGCTCGCCTGGAGGATTCAAACTGCCGACCTCTTGGTTAGCAGCCTTAGCACTTAACCACTATGCCAACAGGGACAATGATAGACACAGCATATTGTCATTAATCCAGTATGATTCCTATTATACCGGGAAATGTATATTCCTAAGGAATTTAGGGGAGAATCCTCTGGATAGAAACTTTTAGGTGATTGGGAGAACAGCTCTGAAATGTCTGTGGGTCATAAATGTTTTTTTGAACAGTGATGTATCATTACTGTTTGGAGATTTTACAGATATCTGCTAAGAATTCCCTGAGATCAGACATTGCAGGTTTTTTGTAGTATCAGAGTTGTTTTTATTGTTAGTTGCCATCAAGTCTATTCTGTGTGACTTTTCAGAAGCGGTCTGCCAAGCCTGTTTCTCAAGGTGCATCCGGGTATATCTGAATAGCCAACCTTTCAGCTAGTAGTTGAGCAGCTAATTATTTTCACAAAACGGGGACCTACCATCAAAGTAAGCTTTACTAAATAGCCCATACCAGTGACTTATAGACCTCCACAAAAGCAAGTCCTTTGCTAACAGTCGTCTAGAAAATATTCTATTTGAGCAGAATTAAGTGTAAAACTTCCAGAACATTTAATTGTGATCAAGAGGAACCTGTACATAAATGAAGAGGCAGTCTTTTGAACAGAATATGAGGCTGCTGTGTGGTTCAAAATCAGGAAAGGTGTGCATCAGGGTTGTATCTTTTCACCATACCTAATCGATCTGTATGCTCAGCAAATAATCTGAGAAGCTGGACTCTATGAAGAAGTACATGGCATCAGGATTGGAGGAAGACTCATTAACAACCTGTGATATGTAGATGACACAACCTTGCTTACTGAAAGTAAGGAGGACTAGAAGCACACACTGATGAAGATCAAAGACTACAGCCTTCAATATGGATTATTCCTCAACATTAAACAAACAAAAAAAACCTCACAATTAGACCAATAAACAACATCATGATGAATAGAGAAAATATTGAAGTTTTCAAGGATTTCACTTTACTTGGATCCACAATCAGTGTCCATGGAAGCAGCAGTCAAGAAATCAAACGACGTAGTGCATTGGGAAAATCTGCACGAAAGAACTCTTTAAAGTGTTAGAATACAAAGATGTTACTTTGAGGACTAAAGTGTGCCTGACACAAGTCATGGTGTTTTCAATCACCTCACATGCATGCAAAAGCAGGACAATGAAAAAGGAAGACCAAAGAAGAATCGATGCCTTTGAATTACGGTGCTGGTGAAGAATATCGACTAGACCATGGACTGCCAGAAGAACAAACAAATCTATCTTGAAAGAAATATAGCCCGAATGCACCTTACAAGCAAGGAGAATAGACTACATCTCACATACTTCAGACATGTTCTCAGGGGAGATCAGTCGCTGGAGAAGGACATCATGCTTGGTAAGGTAGAGGGTCAGCAAAAAAGAGGAAGACCCTCAAGGAGATGAACTGGCACAGTGGCTGCAACAATGAGCTCAAACATAGCAACAATCATGAAGATGGCGCAGGACGGGACAGGGTTTTGGTCTGTTGTACATGGGGTCACTATGAATCGGGACCAACTCGATGGCATTGAACAACAGTAAGTGTAAAACAGTCCTTATTTCTTTGGTTTACTTTAAAAGTAGTAGGATAAGAGGAGCTGTGATGAGTGACTCAGGAGTGCAGCAAGAGAAAGGGAGTAAGTTCCTAGCTACAGCTTATGAAGAAATGACCCCAGGTGCAGAGGTTTTGAAAAGAGAAGTAGAATAAAAAAGAATTGCTGGCCGAACACCTCAAGCTGTGTGCAGCTACTACTGCGGGCTGAGAAGAGACGGAGAGCTATCAGCTTTTGCTGCTACAGCTTCAGTGTGACAGAAACAAGTGACATGTGACAGAGGACTGCAGCTGAGGTTTTATCTGGATATACCTTTATGCTCAGAAGCAGACACATATTATGGGCACCTAGAGACATGTCAAGAAAGCAGGTCATTCAAGTTTTCAGAGTTCCCCCATCCCTATTGAAATAGAATCTATTTTTCCATCTATTCATTCTTTCTTCCTTTCATTCAACTGCTATTTATGGGTCATCTGCTGTATTCCAGGAACTTGTGTGGAAAAAAGTAATAATAATGCTCTTATTTGGTGTGGGCTTATATTTATGATTGCTCTTTTGCATGCAATACCCCATTTTGTGTGGGGTTGATGAGGTGATCTAGGTAAATATTGGAGCCCTGGTGGCACAGTGGTTAAGAGATCGGCTGCTAACCAAAAGGTCGGCAGTTCAAATCCACCAATCATGCTTTAGAAACCCTATGGAGCAGTTCTACTCTGTCCTATAGGGTCATTATGAGTCAGAATCAACTCAAGGGCAATGGGTTAACAGGTCTGGGTAAATATTATACAGTTCTATGGGTGTAGATCCAGACACTTAGCATATAAATTACTTGCCAAACTAATATGCAAGTAAATGGGAAACCTGACACTAGAATACAGCGACCTACATGGTATGATGTCTATTTGATAGTAGAAAGCTGAGGAGTGGGGAGCAGAATAATTATGTTCTTCCTAAACAAAATGAAATAAAGAGAATAGAGGAAATCTTAACTGGGGAAAAGTACATTTAGAACCAGTTTTAGATTAGAGAGGTCAGCATGAATTTCCAGGCTTTCTCCTTTGACTTTCACCACAGTCTGATATTCTCTAGCTGTCTACCTGACTCGAGGCTGTCCTATGTGACAGTGGTTACCTAAAATGTTCAGACAAACAATATGTGAAACAGAAAAAAATTAACCTTTGTATAGTCCACATCCATGCATATGGAAAACAGTCGCTTATTTAAAGGCTATTCAGATTAACACAAATATTTTGAAATCATCCTCAGGATTCAATTTGTTTTTGTGCTTTATTTTGTCTGTAGAGTTTCAAGAAAATAATCATGAAGGATGCAAAGAAACAAGTGCAAATGCCAATTGATGTTGAAAGGCTTAATTTCCAATACTGTATTTTTTTCCCATAAATATAGACACAATTTTAAGGAAGGAAAGGTTTGTTTTTGTTGTTGTTAGGAGCCATCCAATCAGTTCCAACTCATAGCAAGCCTATGAACAATAGAATAAAACATTGCCTGGTTCTTTGCCATTCTTATAATCATTTCTATGTTTGAGCCCGCTGTTGCAGCCACTGTGTCAATCCATCTCGTTGAGGGTCTTCCTCTTTTTCACTGACCCTCTACTTTACTAAGCATGATGTCCTTCTCTAGGGACTGGTCCTTCCTGATAACATGTCCAAAGCACTTGAGATGGAGTCTCTTCATCCTCGCTTCTAAGGAGCATTCTGGCTGTACTTCTTCCAAGACAGATTAGTTTGTTCTTCTGGCAGTCTATGGTATATTCAATACTGTTCACCAAAACCATAATTCTAAGGCATCAATTCTTCAGTCTTCCTTATTCATTGTCCAGCTTTTGCGTGCATATGAGGCGACTGAAAACACCATGGCATGGGTCACGAGCATCTTAGTCCTCAAAGTGACATTTTTGCTTTTTAACACTCCAAAGAGGTTTTTTTGTAGCAGATTTGTGCAATGCAGTGAACCTTTTGATTTCTTAACAGCTGCTTTCATGGGAGTTGGTTGTGGATCCAAGTAAAATGAAATCCTTGACAACTTCAATATTTTCTCCATTAATCATGAAGTTTCTTATGGTTCAATTGGAGGATTTTTGTTTTCTTTATGTTGAGATGTAATCCATATGGAAGGCTGCAATCTTTGATCTTCATCAGGAAGTGCTTCAGGGAAAGCTAACTTCCAAGATTTACATAAACTCAGACTAAGCCATTTTAAAGGCTATAAGAATTAAATGTTGTGGAAGTCCCAACATATTCTCATTGTGCTCCTTAGGATGGAGTTCTTAAATCATTGTGTTCTGAACATTCGCAGTAGCTGCTGTCTTACATTTTCTCTCCTCAAAGCAGAGAAACTGGACTTACTGTCTTTCCGATCAATCCCTGTGCCCCAAGGTCAAATTAACATTCTAATATGAAAAGGTTAGAACAACTTAGTAATTCCTAATAAATTTTAGCATCTACATACCCTACTAGAGCTATTCACTCCTATGTACAAACCATGGATAAACCATGGCATATGTGCCAAAGAGACACGTGTAAGAATGTCCTTCAAAATTCTTTTTTTTTTTTTTTTATGTGCCAAAGAGACACGTGTAAGAATGTCCTTCAAAATTAGAGTGGCAAAAAAAAAAACTGGAAACAACACAAATGTCCATCATACAGAAAATGAATAATTAGATTGTGGTCTACATGTACAACATAACATTCAAAAACAAAGAAAATGGGTTACCTACAGCTACAGTTAGTAACATGGATGAATCTTGTGAACATAACATTGATGAAAAATATCAAAAGAAACTACACACTGTCTATGAAGCCATTTTTATAAAATTCATAAGTAAGAAAAAATATATTAAGGATGCATATAAGTATGGTTGGAGTCCCTGGATGGTGCGAGTGGTGAATGCTCTTGGCTGGGAACTGAAAGGTTGGGAGTTCAAGTCTACCCCAGGATATCTCAAAAGCAAGACCTGGAGGCCTACTTCCGAAAAATCGGCCACTGAAAAACCCAAAGGAGCACAGTCGTACATGAGTTCGGTTAAACATAAAACCATACAAAGAGGGAACTGTTAAACTCAAAATCCCAGTAAAATAGTGGTTACCTGGGAAAGGGGAGGCACGCAAGCTAGATTGAGCAGAAACGTGTGGTTCAGGCCCCTGAAGCTTCAGGAGTGATATTCGAATTCTTAAGTTACCTAACAGATTCATGGGGTTTCAATGTATTTGTATACTTCAAAATTATATACATTACACATTTCTCTTTTTATGTGTCAACTATTACATAATAATTTTTTTAATTAGCACATATAAGTTACATATTTACAAAAAGTAGGTGTACTTATGTTTACCAAAAAAAAAAAAAAGCCATTGCCATCGAATGGATTCTGACTCATAGCTACCCTATAGGACAGAGTAGAACTGCCCCATAGAGTCTCCAAGGGCAGCTGGAGGATTTAAAATAACAGCTTTTTGGTTGATACCCAAGCTCTTAACCACTGTGCCACCAGGGCTCCACTTATGTTTACAGGGGAAATATTTCAAATTATGTACACTTGGCTCTTCAGGTTTTTGCCTCAAAGGAATGGGTTTGAAAGTGAAGAGAAATACACATTATCATTATTATTCTTTACACAATTATTTATTTATTCTCTTATCTCAAGGAACATATATAATTTTTCAATATTTTGAATATATAAATAATATTAGGATAAAATAATATTTAAAAAAAATTTTTTAAATTTTACCCAGAGTAAAAATAATAATTTAATATAGAATAAATATATTATGGAGAAAAAGCCTGGAATAGCAATCACTTAATAAATGGTAGCTATTTTAATAATAATAAGGAAACCCTGGTGGCGTAGTGGTTAAGTGCTACGCCTGCTAACCAAAAGGCTGGCAGTTCTAATCTACCAGGAGCTCCTTGGAAACTCTATGGGGCAGTTCTACTCTGTCCTATAGCGTTGCTATGAGTTGGAATCGACTTGACGGCAATGGGTTTGGTTTTTTGGTTTTAATAATAATAAAGGATCCCAGGTGGCACAGTGATTAAAGCACTTGACTGTTAACTGAAAGGTTGTCAGTTTAAAACCATCAGTTCCTCCTCAGGAGAAAGATGTGGCAGTCTGCTTCCATGGAGATTTGCAGCCTCGGAAACCCTATGGAGTTGCTATGAAACAGAATCAACTTGACCCCAGTGGATTTTTGGTAATGGTAATAACCACCACCCATCAGTCAGTTTGTCCTGCTGTGGTGGCTTGTATGTTGCTATGATGCTGGAAACTATGTAACCAGTGTCTCAAATACCAACAGGGCCACACACGGTGGGCAGGCTTCTGTAGCTCTTCCAGACTAATACCAACTAGGGAGAAAGGCTTGATGATCATTTCATGAAAACTAGCCATTAAAATCTTATGGGTCACAACAGAACATTGGTCAACTCACTTGATTTGGACATATCATCAGAAGGGACCAATCACCTGGAGGAGAACATCATGTTTGGTGAAGCAGAGGGCTAACATGAGCATGGAAGACCCTCAGTGAGATGGATTGGGACATTGGCTGCAAGGACGAACTTGACCACGCTGGGGACTGTGAAGATGACACGGGGCCAGGCAATGTTTCATTCCACTGTACGTCAGTCACCATGAGCAGAATGGACTCAATGACAGCTAACAACAACAATAACAGCAACCTAATAATAACGGCCACGACCACCGCCACCATCAGCATCACAGGAGCAAAGCTAGCGTTAACTAACATAGAATTCAGCATTTTACACCAACATTTTAAGTTTTTTTCTACTGGAATCTGTGTTATATTCATTAAAGGTTTCTGAAGTTTCTAGTACATAACCTTATCAAATCTGCTCAAAAGACCTCTTTAAAGTGTTAAAAAGCAAAGATGTCACTTTGAGGACTAAGGCGTGCCTCACCCAAACCATGGTATTCTCCATTCCCTCGTAGGCATGTGAAAGGTGGACAATGAATAAGGAAGACCAAAGAAGAACTGATGTCTTTGAGTTATGGTGTAGGCAAAGAATATTGAACCGCCAGAAGTACAAACAAATCTATCTTGGAAGAAGTACAGCCAGAATGCTCTTTAGAGGAGAGGATGGTGAGGCTTCATCTCCTGTACTTTGGACATGTTATCAGGAGGGACCAGTCCCTGGAGAAGGACATCATGCTTGTCAAAGTAGAGGGTCAGGGAAAGTGAGGAAGACCCTCAATGTGATGGACTGACACAGTGGCTGCAACAATGGACTCAAACATAGTAACAATTTTGAAGATGGCACAGGACCGGGCAGTGTTTCATTCTACTGTCCATTATGTCACTATGAGTCAGACCCGAATCGACAGCACCTAACAATAACAACAATTATATCAGGGCTTAGAGCTCTGACACCATCAATTTTCCCCTAGATCACGAAATTCCCTGTTTCTCAAGCCTGCCACATGGCAGGTACTCAGTGACAGACAACCTGCTGAATGGCAGAAAGGAAGGAATGCTGAATGAATTCAGAGATATCAGAGAACCAACTGTCATTTGTTTATATTCTTGGTATTTATTTGTGCCTGGTCCCGTGTTCAGAGAGATACCTCGCATGTAGAAAATCATCACAAAAGCACAGGCTCAAATGTTGCCTCATACAGTTTTATGTTTTTTGGTACAGCTTTGGTTCAAACCAAAAACCAAACCCGTTGCCATCAAGTCCATTCTGACTCGTAGTGACCCTATGTAACAAAGCAGAACAGTCTTATAGGGTTTCTTAAGCTGTGATCTTTACTGGGACAGATCACCAAGCCTCTTCACCTACAGAGCGGCTGGTGGGTTTGAACAGCTGTCTTTTGGTTAGCAGCTGAACGCTTAACCATTGCACCACCAGGGCTCCTGAACTTTTGTTTAGCCATCCTTAATTCTGCAAAAATTCCAGTGTTCTGGTTTTCTCTATTTCCATTTTAAGACTAATAAAAATATTTTTCAATGGGCATGCTATTAAGTAATAGCTCAGAATATAAATTTTCTTCATTGAGCTACTTAGTTTTCTTCCAAGAATCTGTATCTCTCTAGAGCTCCTTCTGCAATCCCCTTCTGTATAGAATGTGCCGACACTACTTTGTAATTTAACCTGCATTTAATTTACCCATGCTAGGCACTTTCCCCTCCAAACAATGTGTATGTAGAAAAGTCATGAACTTTTTATGTGAGATCTGTGCTCAGTGTTGGAAGTTCTTCTACCTCTTAATTACCTGGCTTTGGAAAGCTGGCAGCTGTAAGGACAGTGGGATATTAAGTAACCACACTGTTAATTCTCCCTTCTCCTTCTAGTTAATTTAAATAAGCTCTTCTTGCTAGTGCTCTAACAATAAAATTAATGAAGGAAGGCATATAATGGGAAAAAAAATTATATAATCAGTAATTGCCCTTTAGACTAGCTATGTTGATTTTAGATTACTCTATGGAATACTGTTCCCATTATCATAATTGGGATTCCAAAATATGAGGATAATCTCCTGACTTCTCACTCTGACACACACATGCACAAGCCTCCTTTCTAGATACAAATAACTGAACACTTCCTACTGAAAAAAAAAAAAGCCATGAGTCTCCATATTTCATTACTGAACCAAGCAAAGGAACTTTCCATCAGTTTGCAGCTTGACCTAAGGTGAGGTAATTTCTATTTCTTCTAGGTTCAAATTTAGCTCCATCAAGTCCTCATAAAGTTACTTATTTTCATAATGACTTTCCTGGTGATCTCTGTGTGTGTGTGTGTGAGAGTGTGTGTGTGTGTGTGTGTGTGTGTGTGTGTGTGTATAGCAATACTTAGATACCAAGTCTAGAGACTCTACTTCCAGTATAAAAAAAAAAAAACATGGTAAGAATTCTAGAACGCAGTAATCCCTTGCTTCCGGCTTATCCTCTCTTCTGATAGAGTTCCCTAAACTGTAAATACTATAATATTGTTTTGATGATTGAAAAGTAATTAGTTTATGTATGATAAAGTTTTATATTCCTTGTGGGACAGTACAGTGAAGTGTTTAAGGGAGCAACCTCTGAATCTCCATTCCCTGAGCTCAAAGCTAAATTTATATTCCAGATAAAAATTCATTATCAGATATTGATGTTGTTAGGTGCCTTCGAGTCGGTTCTGGCTCACAGCGACCCTGTGCACAACAGAACGAAACACTGCCTGGTCCTGTGCCATCCTTAAAATTATTATGCAGCCACTGTGTCAACCCACCTCGTTGAGGGTCTTCCCCTTTTCTGATGACCCTGTACTTTGCCAAGCATGACGTCCTTCTCCAGAGACGAATCCCTCCTGACAACTTGTCCAAAGTATGTAAGACACAGTTTGCAAATATTTGCTTTTTAACTTTCTTATGGAATGGTTTATGGCACAAGAGTTTTAAATTTTTATGAAGTTCAGTGTATCCATTTGTATCTTTTCTTTTTTTTTAACTAGTGCTTTTTGTGTCATATCTAAGAAACTATAACTCAAGGTCACAGCTATTTACTTCTATGTTTCCTTCTAAGAGTTTTATAGTTTTTAGCCAGCTGCTATTTTGGTAGGGATTAATAGGGATTGCCTTGAATGCATATATCAATTTCAGAAGTATTTCCATCTTAACTCTGTTAAATTTACCAATCCATGAAAGTGGAATGTTTTTCCATTTATTTAGATTAGATCTGCTCTAAATTTTCTCACCAATGTTTTGTAGTTGTCAGTATATTAATCTTGCTCTTTGTCTTAGTTACCTACTGCTGTTATAACCAAAAAATACCACAAGTGGTTCACTTTAAAGAACAAGAATTTACTTTCTCACAATTCAGGAAGCTAGACATCCACATTCAGGCCATAGCTTTAGAGGGAGGTACTTCCTTGTTGGTAGATGGTGGAATTTCTTGGCATATGTTCCACCCTTGTGTGTCTCTGTCTACTCTTCTTATAACTCAGAAGTGATTAGGTCTAGGACCCACCCTACTTGGTTATGACTTAATTAACATCACAAATCCTGTTTGTGAATAGGGTTAATTAACATAACAAAAATATTATTCACAAACAGGATCAAATCCACAGGTATAGGGGTCAGGACATCAACACAAATTTTTTGTTGGGGGTGATTTTATTTAATTCATAATTCATGTTCCTCTGACTTACAAAACACATTCACCCTAACAGATCATCCCCAAAATGATGTTTCCATTCTAGGATGAGCTCTAGGTCCAAAATCTCACCTTCTGAAACATTTAAATCAAGTGTGAGTGAGACTCTGGGCATGTTCCACCCTGGGGCAAAATTCCTTTCCATCTGTGGACCTATGAAACCCGGAATATAAGTTATCTGCCTCCAAAGTACAATGATAAACAGGGCACAAGGTGTACATTCCTATTCCAAGGAGAAAAATTGGAAGGAAATAAGGGCCATGGATACCAAGCGAGTCCAAAACTCAGCAGGATTGATATCATAAGATTTCAACATTTGAAAATAATCCTCTGTTTTCTAGACACACCTTAACAATGGCTCCTCCCTCTGGATTCTTAGCAGACTTTCCAGATTCTGTGTATTATCCCATTACAGGTCTGCTGGAACAGCAACCTTGGTCCCTTGGCCCTGGGCACACTTGTTCTCCTGGCCCACCTGATAGCAGTCCTACCTTCTCAAATTTGGGTGCTGCCCCTTTCTCTTTGCCCACCAGAATGGCAGCCTTACCCTGTGTAACCGAGGTGATGACAACCCCGCTCTCTGAAGCCTCAGTTGCAGCTTCGTCCTTTGAAACCCAGGAAGTGGCAGCCCTGTTTTTCCTTGCTCCTTCCAACAGTTCTGCAGATCTCTGAGCTCCACCTGGGATAGTGCCTCCCTTTTCTTGGAGGACAACAGATGTTCACAACCAAGTAGCTCCATTGACCAGTTTCCTGCCTGTGGAATTCCAGAAGTCAGGCAGCTTTCCTGCATTTCATCTTGTGTCTGTCCCTTATCATTTCCTTTTAAAGCCTCACCAGAATCACATTTATTGTCACATTTCTAGCGACATTCTATTCATGGTGTTGGAAGCTTTCTTCATAGCTCTCAGTTATTTTTGAGCCTTCATCAGAATCACCCTTAATGTCCATAATTCTACCAACAATCTCTTCAAGGCAATGTAGACTCTTATTATCAGGCATGTCAAAATGCCTCCAGCTTCTATCCATTACCCAATTTCAAAACCACTTCGGCATTTTGGGTATTTGTTACCGCAGCACCCTCACTCTCTGGTACTGTTGTGAATTGAATTGTGTCCCCCCCAAAATGTGTTGTAAACGGTAACTCCTAAAGCTGTGGTTTGAAGGAGCCCTGAAGGTATAGTGGCTAAGTGCTCATTTGCTAACCAAAAGGTCAGTGGTTTGAACCCAACAGGCACCCCACAGGTGAAAGATGTGACAGTATGCTTCTGTAAAGATTACAGCAGTGGAAACCTTATGGGGCAGTTCTGCTCTGTCCTATAGGGTCGCCATGAGTCATAATCGACTTGAAGGCAAAGGGTTTGCTTTTGTTTTTGCTATGTTTTTTATACCTGTGCTTATAATCCCATTTAGGAATGGATTTTCTTTGTTAAGAGGCCATATCAGTGTTTTAAGCCAATAACTTTTGAGATATAAAAACAGCAGATTAGGCACAGAGAAGCAAACATAGATGGGGGAAAATGCCATGCCACATGAAGATCACCACGTAGCAAAGAACAGAACCTGAAAAGAGACAAAGATCTTTCCCCAGAGCCAACTGAGAGAAAAAGCTGTACCCTAGAACCAGTGCCCTGAATTCAGACTTGTAGCCTCCTAAACTGCTAGGAGATAAATTTCTGTTTGTTAAAACCACTCGCTTGCGGAATTTCTGTTATAGCAGCACTAGATAACTAAAAAAGCAGGTACAGATTCTTTAAGGAATAGTAATTAATTTTTTTCTCAGTTCAGAGGCTAAAAGATCAAATTCAGGGCATGGCTCTTGGGAAGGTCCTTTCTTGTTGATAGCCCCTGGAGTCCCTCAGTTTTCCTTGGCATTATTTGATATTGTGTGGCTTCAGCCTTCCCCATGTGTGTTTCTGTGTTTATTCTTCTCTTTTTATAACTCAGAAGTGATTAAGTTTAGGACCCACTCTACTTGGGTATGACCTAATTAACATAACAATGGAAACACTATTTCCGAATAGGATCACATCCATAGATATATCCACAGGTATATACAAAATTTCAATCCATATTTTTGAGGGAAATAATGCAATCCATAGCACACTTTTTTTTTTGTTAAATCTATTCATAAGTATTTTATTCTTTTTGATACTATAAATGGAATTGTTTTCTTAATTTTCAGATTGTTCTTTCTTAGTATATAAAAAAAAATATTTTGTATATTGATTTTGTATCCTGTAACATTTCTGAAACTGTTGGTTAATTGCAATAGTTTGTGGATTTTTTAGGATATTCTATATGTAAGATCATATCAGCAAAGAGATTTTACTTCTACAAGAATTTACTTTCCAACCTTGTTGCCATTAATTTAACTTTCTTGGCTTATATTCTTGCTAGACCCTCTAGTAAATCATTGAATAGAAGTGGCAAGAGCAAATATCCTTGTATTGTGCCTGGTATTAAAAGGAAAGCATTCAGTCTTTCACCATTAAGAATGATTTTTATCCCTGAGTCTTTCATTTCCCTTCCATTCCTAGTTTTTTGATGGTTTTTTATCATGAAGGGGTGTTGGACCCTGTCAAATGATTTTTCTGAATCTATTGAGGATCTTGTGGTTTTTATTTCAGTAACATGATGTATTACATTGATTTTCAGATGCTAAATCAACTTTACATCCCTTGGCTCATATATCACTCTGTTGTGGTACATAATTTTTTGTACATGTTGCTGGATTCAGTTTGCTAGTATTTTGTTGGGGTTGTTTGCATCTATATTCATAATGGATACTGATCTGTAGTTTTCTTTTCTTATGATTTGTCAGTTTTAGTATGAGGATACTATCAGTCTTATAAAGAAAATTGGGGAGTGTTCCCTCATTTATTTTTTGAAAATTTTGTGAAGGTAATTCTTTCTTAAATGTTTGGTAGGATTCACCTGTGAGGTTGTCTGTGCCTAGGCTTTTCTTTGTGGGAAGTTTCTAGCTACTAATTTAATTTCCTTACTTGTTATAAGTCAACTCAAATTTCTATTTCTTCTTGAGTCAGCTTTGGTAGCATGTGTCTTTACAGGAATTTCTACATTTCATCTAAGTTACTTTATTTGTTGCATACAGGTATCCACAGTATTCTCTTATAATCCTTTCTATTTCTGTAAGGTTGTGCAGGGGCAGATCAAAGATGTGGTGAAACCCATGTGAAATTATTCACCACTGCTTAGTAAGTAAGCACAAGTAAGCTTACCTTGCTCACTGGGTAATCTGTCCCTGTCAGAGACTATAAATTTGAAAAGAGGCTTTGATCCTGTAGGAAAGTGTTATGGGGTTGGGAGAGAGACAGATGCCAGTCATACCTAGAAGCTGAATCTTTGACACACTGGAAAATGTGAAATTATTCACTGTGCTTACCTTGCCTATTGGATAATCTGTCCCTGGTGAGGTGCCCTCTTTTATTCCTGATTTTAGAAATTTGAGTTTTCTCTTTTTTTATTGATCAGTTTAGCTAAAGCCTTGCCAATTTGATTGATCTTTTCCAATAACCAACTCTGGTTCTGTTGCTTTTCTTTATTGGTTTTCTATTCTTCATTTCCTTTATTAACTCCTTCTCTATAATATTTATTATTTCCTTCTTCCTGCTTGGCTTAAGTTTTGCTACTTCCTTAAATGGAAGGTTCGGTGATTGACTTAATATTTTTTTCTCTTTTTTTAATGTAGTTTTCAACTATCCATAGACAATGCTGTGTGGAATAACTTGACAGTGGATAAGACATTCTTATTCTGAGTGGTAGTTTTGAAAGAAGCATTTCATGTAGGGAAGGAAAATCTTTACCCAGAATAAGTGTTTATTCCAGTAAGAACAAAACATGATCCCTTCCATGATTGAAGTGGTCCAATGAATAGACCTGCTCCCAGGATGCCGGCTGATCACCCTGGGGAATATGTCATATCAGGGTCTCAGTGTTGGTCTTTGGTATTAACATATTGGGGACTCAGTAGTGGCTGTAGCCAGGTTGGACTTTGTGAGTCATTGTCCACTTTACTGAGCTCCTGCAAAACTGCCATTCCTGCCTGCGTGCCACTTGTTCATAAGCCCATTGGGCAATGACAAGAGTGTCTGGGGAAAGAAACTGACTGGTATTCATAGAATGCATCATGTAGCCACCCCATTGCTAAAACCCTCCTCTGCTGAAGTCACAGAATTATTCACATAAGACACAAATATCTTCATGTTTTTTACCAGTTCAGAGGGGTCTATCCACATACCTCTTGCCCAGATCTCTTTCTAACCAGTTTTCCAGTCATGCTCCTTCCGAGTCCCTAACCGTGTAGCCAAACCAGTATGCAACTGCACATCTGGCCATTTCTCCTTCCAAGCAAAAAAACCAGGTGCACAGCTCAAAGTTCTCCCCACTAGAAGACCAGCTCAAAGTTCTCCCCACTAGAAGACCAGCTCAAAGTTCTCCCCACTAGAAGACCAGCTCAAAGTTCTCCCCACTAGAAGACCAGCTCAAAGTTCTCCCCACTAGAAGACCAGCTCAAAGTTCTCCCCACTAGAAGACCAGCTCAAAGTTCTCCCCACTAGAAGACCAGCTCAAAGTTCTCCCCACTAGAAGACCAGCTCAAAGTTCTCCCCACTAGAAGACCAGCTCAAAGTTCTCCCCACTAGAAGACTTTCCTTCACAACATGCCGTCTTGTTTCTTACCTTTATCATTCATGTGTTACTTCTGACTGCAAAACAATACCCCACTGTCTACACAAACTTTTAGGCTTATATTTTACTCATACGTTCTACAACGATGCACAAATCTGCTTTCTCCAACTCTGTAGCACCACTACACGTCTCGTTGTGAAACTATACGAGTATTTTCTGAGACATATATACAGGAAGAGAATTATATATATATTTTTTTCATGAGTACTTTTTTTTTAGCGTTTTCTCTCAGAGATTTTTGTTATATATACTAAAGCTATCACAACCATTCCATTTATCAAACTAAAAAAGAAAAAAAAAATTACTATGTCCTAAAGTTTCTTGCACATATCTCATCACCAACTGCTCTATTTCTTCACATTATTGTTTAAACACAGTTGCCTTGAAATCTAGCAAAATAATAAGGAATTCCCATAGGATAGCATAGTACCTTAATAGCAAAGATGTCAAAACAATGGATTATTTAAGTAAGGTTAACACACTCATATTTATTTTAAAATAGATCAGAATAAGCTAGTTCTTGACAACAAAATAAACTTTTAAAAAATTCTTAAAAAATAAGCTAGTCCTTTATCATAAAATAGAAATTAAAAATCATCTGTAGAAGTATAACCAGTGTACACATTTACCCAAAAAGAGCATTTTGTCAAAGTAAATATGATCAGATTAGCAGATTTTTAAAAAGTTAACAGCATGAAATTGTTTCCCTGAAACCTGAAAATATTTTACTCAGTTTGTAACTTGTGTTTTATAGAATACCTCTCAAATATTTACTTGGTACCTAAAATGGCAGAAATTTTACGCATGTAATATATATATTAATTTGAAAAGGAGACATCAGCCCTAAGACATCTGTTCTTTTGCATTTGGGGGAGGGGGAGAAAAAAAGGAAAAACTGGAACAGCTTTCTAAAGTCCATCTGGTAAGTCAAACTTTGCTACTTAAAAAACAAAAAACAAAACCTCAGGCACTGAAACTTAGATAGAGCTTAATTAAAATCAACAGAGAATCTGGCAAACAAAGAAGAAAACACCATATTTCTAATGTGAAATTTTATATCTTCATCCAAAATCTTTCCTCTTTTTTTTTCGTTTCTTTTTCATTAACAGGCTGGTCTTTCATTTTAAGTACAGTTGTCATTGTTTCTGAATTTAAACTAGTCAAATTTAAAGTTTAAAGCAGTAAATATGTTCAAATGGGTGCATGCTAAAACTCATATGTCAAGGAAAAAAACTGCTTTCTCATTAACTTTCTCTGTGTAACAGTCCTCAGAAGTTTGGCTGCCTTTATTCCACATTAATCGGATATAGTTGAGGCTTAAATATGCACATAATAAATCTTGTTTGTTTCAAGGAAGCTGTAAAATCTGAAAGGCACAATGCTCTGCTTCCAAGACTCATTACAAGCAATATAATCACCAATCTTTCCGCAGAATCACATTTTCGTTACAATCTATTTTCTCTGTTTTCTGCATTTGCAAAGGCTTTCAAGCATCTTCTCAAAGTAAAAGTTACTTTTTCTTAATTTCTTGAACCATATTTTCCTGAGTTGGTAAGATTACTTAGTGTTCTTATAGTAGTTCTCCAACCCGCTTTGTAGATGAAACCAGAGCATCAAAGAAAGCTTAAAAATGTTTTGAATCTCACTCTTAAAAAAATGACAGCCTCAGAACATAAAGGAAAACATAGTCATTGCCTCAAAACTCATATTCTTTTTCTCAAATTAAAAACAGGAAGGTGAAAAAAGAGGAAGAAGAACACTGTCGAGAAAAAAATGATTAAAAAATCTACAAAAGGATTAAGATAATGACGCACTACTAACCCTCATGGAAATTATCACCATAAATGAATATTTCATACGGATCAGCATAAAGCTTGTTCCTATGAGGCAGAGGTTAAAGATGTCCCAAATGTCCAGCTTTTCCAAACTGCTGTACCACCCCATCATCTCTAACATAAGCTGCCCTCAGTACTTCCCCTTTTGTCTATGGGCTCCATAATTTGCTGCAATGTCTCACAGAACTCAGGAACCCTGTCAAGGAAATGGCTCATATGATTGTCCCAAATCCACAGGTCAGTCGTTGGCTTCTTCTGACTTACATGGCTGCAGGGGCTGACGAACCCAAAACGGCAGGCCAGATGACAAGCCGCTGGCTCACAAGGCTGCAAAAGCTGGTGAATCAGGTCAGACGATAGGCTGCTGGCCCACAGGGCTGCATAAGGTGGTGAATCCCAGAATTGGAAGGTAAGACAGCAGGCTGCTGGGCTTAAGTTCCAGGAACCAGAGGTCAGCAATGATGAGCTGGACATAGGATCCAGATGCAGGAAGAGCAAGCCATACCAGAGCACGCACATATATACATTGGAGGCAGGCCACACCCTAAGAAAGGGCACTTGAGTAAGAGTGGGACTTGAGTTATGCCCTCCTGAGAGGCTGTGACTCGAGACACACTGCACACTAATTAATCCTGGCTCATTAACATATAGAGGTTAAGACTTATATAACATAAAATGGAAGATAGGATAATTACATTAGATCACAAAATGGAGGACAGCCACACAATACTGGGAAACATGGCCTAGGCGAGCCGACGCCAACCACACCTCATTAGAGTTTCACATACCTTATTTCCATGGTCAACATCATCGTACAGAAGTCATAAAGGGTATAGCTAGAAGGGCCATATTAAGTACTTCACTGCACCATTCAGCAGCATTCAGTAAATCACTATTGACTTATATGTAAATGCTGATCAATTAGAAATTTGCCTGTAGTTCATATCAGTATTTTGATAAGAAAGAGAGTTTCTGGTAAAAATACCGGTTGCTGCTTCCTCATGTTCTCCGAGGACAGATTGGAAAGGAGGGCCATGAAATTATCTCTGTGAAGAGGGACAATGATTAGCCCCAGAAAACTTTCTCTTTTAAGGAGTATTTGGCTTCATAGACAGAAACCCTAAGGCATAGTGTTCATAACCCATTCTAGAAGAAACTCATGGATTTGTTCTGGGGGTATTAAGACACCACCCACACTTTTTGCATTAGTTGAATAGTCTAAAATGGTATTGAAATAACTTGTAATGGATATAAAAAACTGAATCATCCTCTTATAAGTGGATAAAAACTCATTGTCTTCGAGTTGATTCTGACTCATAGCAACCCTATAGGACAGAGTAAAACTGCCCCGTAGGGTTTCCAAGGATTCAAATTGCCGACCTTTTGGTTAGCAGCAGAGCTCTTAACCACTGCACCACCATGGCTCCTATAAGAGAATAGCGTGAACTATATATAGTGATGTTGGGCTTCAGAGGGGCAAGTGCACTTTTCATTTAGGCACAAACCACCCCAAGATCTCAGTGATGGGCTTCAAGATTACCATTACCTTAATGTGGTTATTGATACCCCAAGAGTTATATTATCTCCCCCCTTTCTACAGCGCAGGAGCCATTTCTCAAATCAAAATCCGTACTTTTCTTTATACAGTCAAAAATAGTAATGATAATGAGCTCCTGTTAGAGAACAGAGAGTAGAAAACATGGCTACAGAAATATACCGGTATTTGCTTCAAAATAAAATTTTAAATTTAACAGAAATTTACTCTTCTGAATTTTTAATGATATTTTTAGGAAACTTTTTTTTTCCCCCTTCTGCATATTTCCTTCACTCGACATCTAGAATCCTCTTTCACCTTACCTTCTGCTCTGGAATCTTTTCCTCCTCCCACTCCCTATAGACGCTGAGTAAGCTTCTCATACTGTCTGCAAGTCTCACCGATTTGCATTTCTTTAAACCCTCCTTGGTACTGCATTTTCCTCTTTTGCTCCCAATCTAATTATTCTGAAAGAACGATCATCTACATCTTTAATGATTTCAAATTTCACATCTCGATTCCCCAGCGTTATTAACATTGCAATGTCAACATTTCTTTTTACTGTCCCATAAAAGATTCTGCCAAATCATTTTCTGCCCTCACAGTTACAAAGGGCATGAGGTACAAATAAGTTGTCGTGCATTACCAGAGTTCTAAACGTTATGCTCTGCAAGAGTGGAAGACAGCAGTGGAGGGAGCTGGGCTTCCTCCTGTACTCTGCATATCTCCTGTCTGATTTCAGCCCTCCCTTCTTTTTTTTTTTTTGGTGTGAAAATTTCACATTTTGAAACTTCCAAATTTTGCTTTAATCCCAGTAACACCTCTCTTCCAGAAGAATAGTGCAATCACTCATGTGTCTCAAATTATATTGCCTAAAGAAGTTCGGAGGAGAAGCCTATCAGATGCGAGAAGATTATCTAACTTTCAAGTGGCACTGGACTAAGAAAGCCCTGGAGATGAGTTCGCTTTAAAAACCTAGGAATAAGAAGGAAAAATTGTAGTGAAAATTGTCCCTATGTGTCCACTTAACATTGTAGTGGCCAAATAACCCCATCTTTAAAATGATCTCCTTTTCACATTTAGAATAATTACAATATTCCTTTTTGCTGTGAGACAAACTTGTACTTTCATATTTAGGAATGGGGCTAAAAACACTAATGTCTCTGAAAAATATGATAACCTGATTGATACCACTCATGTATTGGAAAACCCAAAACCAAACCAAACCCACTGCCGTTGAGTAGATTCCGACTCCTAGCGACCCTATAGGACAGAGTAGAACTGCCACACAGAGTTTTCAAGGAGCACCTGGTGGATTCGAACTGCCAACCCTTTGCTTTGCAGCCGTAGCACTTAACCACTAAGCCCCCAGGGTTTATTGGAAAGGATTCAATAATTTTCTATTATTTAAAGACTAGTGGAGTCTTTATTCTAGTATTCTAGACTTCTCCGTGATGGTCCAAACTCTTTTTCTTGCCCTGTGTCCCTGGTGCTCCAGGTGAATTCTGTGCAGAAGACAAACTTTCTGTCCTGGTGTATCCCCTCTGCTGCACCTACATTTCTCTCTATAGAATTCCAGTCATTTGGAAGCCCCTACATCTTCTTCTCCAGTTTGCCAGCTGCCAATAATCCTCGAATCTTAGCTCAAAAGTTTCCCCTGAAGAAATCTTTCACTGCATACAACCTCATTCTTTATTTTTCCATTCTTCAGAATTCATATAGCACATGCTGGCTCTAAAATTCCTTTGTCTTGCCCTTCTAACTTGTGACAACTTTCTTCTTGTTCTCTTAAAAACCTCTACTCAATTGTATAGCTTTCGAAGTCCTGAAATGTCTTGTCCCTCATTAGGAGAATATCCCATAGTAAGTGCTCAAAACTTGGATTCTCCTTTAATTTGATGGGGCACCCATGGTGGGCAGAGCTCTGCTGCATGTCACTGATTCAGCAAATATGTATTCTTGAGCATTTCTAAGGTTACTGACCCTGCACTAGGGCTCTTGCATACATTTAGTATGCATGCATTTAGTGTTTATTCTCATGAGAACCCCTTTGGCTAGATATCTTACGCCTGTGTTGCAGGCAAGTAAACTGAGGATTTAAGAAGTTAAACTGCCTACACAGATGGTAACGGGCTGGCCTGTGTCATGAGTCCAGTTGCTCAGACTACAGTGCTCTTTCCATTTCTCTACAACTGCACATCTACCACAGCTCTAGCAGAAGGGGGCCAAGCACAGGATCTCATGGGCCCTCTGCCCTTTACAACAGGAAACAGTACGGAGGAGGTCAGGCTGGCTGCCTCTAGAACCTCATCTATAGAGGGAACATTCCTTTGGAGAGGACTGGCTTGATTCACAAACTCTATATAAAAAACAAATACAAAAAAAGTGCTCATATTTCATCATATTTTACGTCCTGTTACATACACCAAAGAAAAAGACAACTCCGTAGCCTTTAGGGCTCCCAGGATGGTGTTTGCCACTCTGCTTCTCCAGGAAGGAGCTGTACTTCCCTCCCCTGCTGCAGACAGCGAGGCAAAGCTGAACCTCAGAGGCCTCTCACTCCCTTCCATGGATATATGTTTTTCTAGAATATATACCCATGTAGGAATCAAATGCCCCATCCCAGTGCGATGATTTGGGAAACTTCATTTTCTTTCTAAACAAGATGAGGCTTAATTGTAAGAGTTTATGTAAAGATCGGAGAAGATCATGGTTATAAAATAATTTAAGTGGAAATCCTTGTTTATTCAAGTTAAATTGTTATTCTTTGAAATGACAATTGTGAAAAGGGTTTAGTATTGTCTAACTTTATGACTCAATTCAATTAATTCCTTTAAAAATATTAAAGTGTTTGCTAAATGCCAGGACTTGTGTTAGGCATCATTGGCTGTTCTAGTAAATTTTATAGCTTTAGAGCCAGACCGTTTCCTTCTAGAAATTTAGAGCAGTATGTCTGCTATTTTCAGAAAACTCACAGCAAGTCCATAAGGTCACATACCAAAGTCAACGAAGGGAGGTCCCTAACTGAGTACTAGAATTCATATATATATATATATATATATATATTCCCTGGGTGGTATAAATAGTTCATGCACTTGGCTGCTAACTGAAATGTTGGAGGTTCAAATCCATCCAGAGGTACCTCAAAAGAAAGGCCTGTGATCTACTTCTGAAAAATCGTTCACTGAAAACCCTGTGGAGCACAGTTCTACCGTGACACACATGAAGTTGCCACAAGTTGGAACTGACAGCAACTGGTGGGATATATATACACACATACATATGTATATATTTATACGTATATACATAAACACATATATATATACACTCCACACACACCCGTGCTCAGATAGCATATACAGACTCCTGAAAATCATTTAGATGATCCTGTATTTATAGTAAAAATGACTGAAAATTTACGTTTGTTGCTTACGCGTCATTCAGCCACCCAAACTTTCTATAAATGACATACTGACCTGGGTGGCATCTCTGTGTTCTTGGGAGACAGCAGCTGTCGTTCCAGTGATTCACCAGTGACGGCTGTCGGTCACACCCTTGCATTGGCAGTCTGGTACCTTGCTACTCAATGTGCGGCCTACAGACAGTGGCTTTGGCATCACCTGGGGCCATGCTGAAAAGGCAGACACTTAGGTCCCACGGCCCCAGACTTGCTGAATCAGAACGAGGATTTAATAAGATCTTTGGGTGTTTTACATGTACATTAAATGTTGAGAAGAATTGGTCTAGCACATGCTAGGTGCTCAAAGCTGCTGGTTGGATAAAACAAGCAAACCGTGAGCATCTGGCAATTTCTGAAATGTCTGAACAACAATTTAGTGTCAGGGATATTCTTGCTCTTCTAATGTGCTTTCCAAATGTAAATTTCTGAACCATGATGAAATCATTTCTGAAAATATTTGACCAGATTGAACAGATAGATCTCTCTATATGTTTGACCCGAAACCACAGTGGTAAACTAAAATTCTAAAAACAATATATTTTAAATAGACACGAGGCACCTGGTTTAAAAGAACTTTTCCTTCAACAATGAAAAAAAAAATTGACTATACAGTATAAGAAAAAAAAAAACTCTAATTAAATCTGACTAAAGTAAACCGTATACCTGATTTTCTTACAGGCAAGAGCAGTTGTATGGCCATTACAGTGCTTGCTTTTACTGAATGGAATCATCTGTTCTGAGACGTTCTGTTATTCTTCAGTCACATGACAGACCCAGCATGCTAGAAAGATCCTAGCTGACCAAAGGCAAAGCTCTCTGAAGACTCTGTCACTGGTAGCTATGTGACCTCAGATGAGACCTTTAAATGTTCTGAACCTCATTGTTTTATTATTTATTCTTTTTTTAATTGGGGAGGATAGGAATGCCTGCACTTCACCAGACTGTTGAAGAATTTGATAAGAAAATATTTGAGAAAGCACTATGCAAGCTTTAAAAATTATATACTTATAACAGCATACTGTTTTTCTAAGTTTTATTTTCAATTTGAAGCAGAGCAGAGCAGTGAAAAACACAAAGCTTTGGAATAAAGTCGACTTACAAGCTTAAGTTCATTTTCACCATCTACTAGCTTATTTGACCTTAGGCAAATTACTTGGCATCATTAAGCCTCATTTTCCTCAAATACAAAATGAGGCTGACACCATCTTCCCAGTAAGGCTCTTGAAAGGAAAAATAGAGACGATATGCGTTTAAATTTCAGCTACGTATTGGACACTTAATAAGGGTCTATTCATGTGCAAATTATTATTGTTATTAAAATTTATTATTATATGTTTATTTATAACATAAATTTATTATTATATGTTATTATATGTTTGTTATGCTCAAGTAATTTTCAAGGCCATGGGAAAAAAAAATATAAGTAGGAATAATAAGTAAGTCTCTGGATCAAGGATCTTCTAAAGGATTCTCCTTGAGATAGGCTGAATATTTTTCTCAGTCCATCTCCACTGATCTTTGTTGGAGGATTTTGGTTATAGGTTGCAGCCTTGTTTTATTTATTTTTTTTCTTTATTTTTGTGACTTTTTACATTGGTCTGTGCCCTCATGGGTATTTTAATGGGAAAATGGGAAGAGTAGCCGCTTCTAGTTCAACCCAGAAGTTATTATAAGGAGATGTGTACAGGCTGTGATTTGACCCTGGTGTAACTGGGTACTCAGGAAAGCCCGCGTAGATTGCAGCCTTCTTCAACAAGCCAGGGACTATGTAGCCCGCAGCAAACCAGTCTCTGCAGATGCAACCTAATGGCTGGTGGCATGGCCTCAGCTTTGAAGCCAAAAACTGGACAGGGTAAACTATTTGAAATAGTTGACAATCGCATGGCTTCATGAGCATTGTGCAAACTGGACTGAATTAAGGATACAGGGAAGTTGTAGTTTAAGTTCGCACAACACAGACATCATCTCTAACAACAGGTTTGCTCTCATTCCTTTATCATCAAAAGAATTAAGGGAAAACCCCCCAAATGTAAGCACCAGCTCACGCACCCACAGTTCTGAGAATCATTTCCTTCCACTTGGCAACATTTGCATATGTGTCTCACTAGCATAAACCGTGACTTTGTCTTTGGGTACATCTCTAGCTAGAAAAAAAATTTTTTTTCTATCACCAGTTGCAAATTGGAAGAAAGAATCTGAAATATAGTTGTTTAGATTATGGATTATATTCACGATAAAACAACTTGTTATATAAAACATCCTTTATTTTGAGAAAACAGCCAATAGATATATAGACACCATTTGAACATTTTCTCTTTTTTAAAATATTAAACATCCCCAAATAGTAAAACCATTAAACCAGAAATAAAGAAAGGATAGAAAAGGATATCTACTATTAAAGCTTAAACGTTATACTGAAGTTATAGTATGGCCTAATGAAACCAGGGGAAAAAAAGATTAAGGACTGAAAAGGAATACAAGAAGCTGTCTTTACAAATGAATTCTATCCTGTACACAGGGAAAACTAAAAGAATCAACATACAAATTATTAGAATTAATTATTGTTAGCTGCCACTGAGTCGGCCTCTGAATTATGGTGACCCCACAATGTTGTTGTTGTTGTTAGGTGTCGTTGAGTCAGACTCAAAGCAACCCTGTGTACAACAGAAACAAAACACTGCCCAGGCCTGCGCCATCCTCACAACCATTATGCTTGTGCCCATTGTTGCAGACACTATGTCAATCCATCTAGTTGAGGGTCTTCCTCTTTTTTGTTGACCCTCTACTTTACTAAGCATGATGTCCTTCTCCAGGGACTGGTCCCTCCTGATAACATATCCAAAGTATGTGAGACAAAGTCTCGCCATCCTCACTTCTAAGGAGCGTTCTGGTTGTGCTCCCTCCAAGACAGATTTGTTCGTTCTTTTGGCAGTCCGTAATACATTCAATGTTCTTCACTAACACCGTAATTCAAAGGCATTTATTCTTCTTCCGTCTTCCTTATTCATTGTCCAGCTTTCATATGCACATGAGACAATTGAAAACATCATGGCTTGGGTCAGGCACACCTTAGTCCTTAAAGCGACATCTTTGCTTTTGAACACTTTAAAGAGATCTTTCGCAGCAGATTTGCCCAATGGAATATGTCAATTGATTTCTTGACTGCTGCTTCCATGGGCATTGACTGTGTATCCAAGTAAAATGACCTCCTTGACAACTTCAATCTGTTCTCTGTTTATCACAGTGTTACTTATTGGTCCAGTTGTGAGGACTTTTGTTTTCTTTATGTTGAGGTGTAATCCGTATGCACAATAGGATGAGGTTTTTATTAGCCGAGTTTTGGAAGTATATTGCCAGATATTTCTTCCTAGCTTGTCTGTCTAGAGGCTTTGCTGAAACCTGTTTAGCATCATAGCAACACACAAGTGGTGTCAAACTGACAAATGAGTGTTAGCTGTGCTTAAGGAGCATGGGCCGAGAACTGAACCAAGGTCTCCCACATGGAAGATGAGAATTCTTCTACAAATGCACCACTGCCCTCGTTAGAACTAATAAGAGAGCTTATTAAGGTTGCTAAACATAGCATTAATGTATCAAAGTCAAATGCATTTTTATACACCAACAACAAACTCTCAGAAAGAAAAGATATTTTTAAAAGGTACTATTTATTTGTACTACCCGTTGCCGTCAAGTTGATTCCAACTCATATGCGTAGCGGTTAAGTGCTACGGCTGCTAACCAAAAGGTCGGCAGTTCGAATCCGCCAGGCACTCCTTGGAAACTCTATGGGGCAGTTCTACTCTGTCCTATAGGGTCACTATGAGTCAGAATTGACTCGACGGCACTGGGTTTGAGTGTCCCTGTAGGACTGAGTAGAAATCCACCTAGGGTTTCTAAGGCTATAATCTTTACAGAAGCAGATTGCCACATCTTTCTCCCAGCATCTCTCTTCCGCGGAAAGACTGGTGAGTTCCAACCACTGACCTTTTGGTTAGCAGCCAAGCACTTAACCACTATGCCACCAGGGCTCCTGCGTATTTGTACTAGTATCCAAAACTATAAATTCCTAAAAAAAAAAAAAAAGAAAGAAAATGACATAAGAAATCTTAAATAGTATGAAACTTTATTGAAGACATTGAAAAGTCTAAAGAGAGAGATATAACAGGTTCATGGGTAAGAAATATTCAATTTCATAAAATGTCATTCTCTCCACACTCCATAATGATATATAGATATAATGCAATTTTATCAGTGTCCCAAAAGGGCTTTTATTGAACTAGATAAATTGATTCTACAATTTACATGTGAGAGTAAAGGACCAAGAATTGTTAAGACACTTTAAAGAAGAACAAGGTTCAATAAATTACTTTGCTGGATATCAAGGTTATCAAATAACAGCATTTAAGAGTCCCAGTGGCACAGTGGTTAAGAGCCATGGCTGCAAACCAAAAGATTGGCAGTTTGAATCCACCAGCTGCTCTTTGGAAACCCTATGGGACAGTTCTACTCTGTTCTACGAGGTTGTTATGAGTCAGAATTGACTCGATGGCAACAGGTTTGGGTTTTTTTATATCATTACTATTATTTTTGAGGGAGCTTAATAGCAATTAGAGCTGTGTGGTTATAGCACAGGGATAAACAAATCTAAAGCACATAGAATTAGATGCTGAGAATCAAGAGTATCTCATATATAGAAACAATGTAGAACAAAGAAGATACTGCACATCAGTAGGCAGAAACGATTTATTCAATGAATTGATCGAATAAATGGTTATCAGTATTGAAAAAATACAACTGGATCCCTATCTCTTACCATCCATTAATAAATTCCAAATACACTAGGCACTTTAATTTAAAAGGCAGACTATCTTTTAGAAGAAAAGTAAACTAAAGCTTTTATAATAGCATCTTTTTATGAGCTCATCCAGAGAAATATTTCTTAAAATAAAAAAGCATGAATGGGAAATGTTTGTTGATTCAGCTACAAACAAATAGAAACTTCTGTTCATCACAAAACACCATTTAGAAGATAAAATATGAGCTACAAATTGAAAAAGATTTGTGCATGATATATAACTGGCAAAGGCTTAGTATCCAGAATATAAAGAGAACTACTGAGTTAATTAGACAGAGAAAAGCAAAAACACATATGTATTTTTATGTGTGTGGTACATACACATGCATAAATACAGATATACATACATATGCCTGCATTTCATATAGAAGGAAACAAATGGCCAATAAATATTTGAAAAGATGCCCTATTACATTGTAATCAGAAAAATACTGACAAGAACGACAGAGATACCATTTCATGTTGTTGTTGTTAGATGCCATTGAGTTGGTTCTGACTCATAGGGCCCTTACGTATAACAGAACAAAATATCACCCAGTTCTGTACCTTTACCATCCTCACAGCTGTTGCTATGTTTGGGTCCATTGCTGCAACCACTGTGTCAATCCATCCCGTTGAGGGTCTTCCTCTTTTTAGCTGACCTTCTACTCTACCAACTGTGATGCCCTTCTCCAGAGACTGGTCCCTCTGATAATATGTCCTACCAGAAATTTTAAAAGTCTGACAATCTCACTACCAGTGAAGAGGAAGAAAAATGGGAACATCATACTCTGTTGGTGGAAATAAATTGGTACAATCTCTTTAGAAAATGATTCGGCCATTATCTACTAAAATTTAGTATGCATATATCTAAGAACCAAGAAATACACTTGTAGTTATGTACCCTAGATAAGCACTTGCAAATTTGCACTGGAAAGCCTGCGTAAGAATGTTTATGGCAACGTTGCTATGGGGCCCAATTCTACTCTGCAGCACATGGGGTTGTTGTGAGTTGGAATAGACTCGAAGATCGCTGGTGGTACCGGTACAGGTAAAGAGCTTTTAATAGCCAAAAATAGAGGGGGTAGCATCAGTCAATGGTAGACTTGATACAATTTTGTGGTATTTTCATGCCATGAAATTTTATACAGACACAAAAATGGACTGTTGATATATACTTAACACAGACAAACCATAGGGTTTTTAATGGCTGATTTTTTTAAAGCAGACCATTGGGCCTTTTTCCGAAGCACCTCTGAGTGGGTTTCGATGACCAACATTTTGGTTAGCAGTTGAGTGCTTAACCATTTACTCTTCCCATAGAGACATTAAGGTCAGCTCATTAGAAACTTAATTCCGTCTGTAACCTTACTTCTCCATTGCAATGTAACCTCACACATATTCTCAGGTTCCTGGCATTAGGACAAGGACATCTTTGGGGGTGGGAAGCATGATTCTGACTACCCCGTTGTATTTTCGGAGTTATTTTATGGTGTTAAAATAATAATGAATAACACACATCTCTACATACTGATTTGAATATTTCTCTATAATGTCCTTATCACTTTAGATTCTTTTAGGAAGGACACGGCCACTTCAAATACTACGAGAATGAAAGGATTTTCATAGAGGCATTACAGTTTACAGGAATATGGGGATAATTTGAAGAGTGCAGGCGAGGAGGCTGCAGCTGAATAAAGCACTGAAGAATGAGGCTTTCAAAAGTTCACTGTGACTCTGAAGAGCCTTTGTGGAAGCCACACCAACTATCTTTGAGCACAAGAGCAAGGCTGGAGAAGCTCCTGAAAACCCCAAGTTGGAACCTGTGTCTGGCTACCACAACCACCTAGAAAAATGACCTCTCCTCACTTCCAAATCCTTTGTGAGTTTTCCTCACTGGTGAACTGTAGTCAAGAATCACAGCAAAAAAAAAAAGATTCTGAGAAGTGCAGTCTCTGGTTCCTCCTCTGCCATTCATAAATGTGTGGTAGTGATGAAAAGTGACAACTGAAATCCAATATAGTGTTCACAATGTACTTTTAGGTGGAAAAATAACAGGAAAGTGATAATCCATAGCACGTAGCACTACTTTTATTTTGAAAAAAATATATATTATGCATGGCATACCCAAAACCATAACCAAACACGTTGCTGTCAATTCCAACTCACAGCAACCCTATAGGATAGAGTAGAACTGCTCCATATAGTTTCCAAGGAGTGCCTGGTGGGCTCCAACTGCCCACCTTTTGGTTAAGCAGCTGTAGCTCTTAACCACTACAGCACCAGGGTTTCTGCATGACATACAGCTTCCTAAATTTATTTAATAATTTCTCTGACCATCATCAAGTAATATCCAATATCTAAAGATTATTCAATAGTTTCCACAAATTCTAACATTAAATATTGTTATTGTTAGGTGCCTTCACGTTGGTTCCAACTCACAGCAACCCTATGTACAACAGAACAAAACACTGCCCTGTCCTGAGCCATCCTTACAATCATTGTTATACTTGAGCCCATTGTTGCAGCCACTGTGTCAATCCATCTTGTTGAGGGTCTTCCTCTTTTTGCTGACCTCCTACTTCAAGAAGCATGATGTATTTCTCCAGGGACTGATCCCTCCTGATAACATGTCCAAAGTGTGTGAGATTCAGTCTCTCCATCCTTGCTTCTAAGGAGCATTCTGGCTATACTTCTTCCAAGACATGTTTGTTCGTTCTTTCAGCTGTCCATAGTATGTATATTCAATATTCTTCTCCAACACCATAATTCAAAGGCACCAATTCTTCTTTGGACTTCCTTTTCATTGTCCAGCTTTTGAATGCATATGAGGCAATTGAAAACACCAGGGCTTGAGACAGGTGCACCTTAGTTTCCAAGATGACATCTTTGCTTTTCAACACTTTAAAGAGGCCTTTCGCAGCAGATTTGCCCAATGCAATGCAACTTTTAATTTCTTGACTCCTGCTTCCATGGGCGTTGATTGTGGATCCAACTAAAACGAAATCTGTTACAACTTCAATCTTTTCTCCAATTATCATGATGTTGCTTATTGGTCCAGTTGTGAGGATTTATGTTGATGTGTAGTCCATACTGAAGGCTGTAGTCTTTGGTCTTCATCAGTAAGTGTTTCAAGTCCTCTTCACTTTCAGCAAGCAAGGTTGTGTTATTTGCATAATGCAGATTGTTAATGAGTCTTCCTCCAATCTTGACATCCCATTCTTTTTCATAAAGTCCAGCTTCTCAGATTATTTGCTCAGCGTACTGATCGAATAGGTATGGTGAAAAGATACAACCTTAACACACACCTTTCCTGACTTTAAACCATGCAGTATCCCCTTGTTCTCTCCGAACAACTGCTTCTTGATCTCATGAGCACAATTAAATGTTCTGAAATTCCCATTCTTCGCAAAGTTATCTATAATTTGTTATGATCTGCATAGTCAAATGCCTTTGTATAGTCAATACAACACAGATAAACATCTTTCTGGTGTTCTCTGCTTTCAATCAGGATCCATTTGACATCAGTAAAGGTATCCAATATTGTATAATACAGACTTATATAATATACATTTAATCATAATAATATATATATGGTTATAATGTATGTCATATAACTATATATATTATTGTGATCAAGTGTGTATTAATTGTATGGGGTTTTATGGCCATGAGCCAATTTATTGGGGAGATGCAAGTCACATAAATGGTATTCTTTTGAAAAAGGATCATTAAGGATGGAATACAAGCATGTACTCATATTTGAAACTTCCTCAGAGAAATCAATCATCATAGCTCTACAAATGAATCAGTCAAAATTTAAGGCTAACAACAGAGGGACTAGACATCAACCTACATATCAAACAGAGGTGAAAATACTAAAAAAAAGCCCAAGTTTTATGAAAGATTTTATTTTCTATTTGATAGATGCATATATATTACAAATTGTAGGACTGGGGGAATTTTTGCAAATGAAGTCCTTATAGAGTAGCCACGGTTTATACCAAATCCTCTGACAGGTATAATTTCTTAAAGTGCTTTTCAATTGGGTTTTATAGCAGTTTGAGGGAAAAATCATTTCACTTTAAAACTGAACAAAGATAGAGAAAAGAGAATTAAAGCTTTTGTTTCCCTGCTCAAAAGCCTCAACAAAAGTATGGGTAAAATTCCTCTGTTTATGTGTCCACACTCCCCACAGAGTTATTAATAGGCATTTTAAGTATATACTTATAAAATGGGGCTCAATTTTTATGAAGAGTAGGCTTTTGTAGTCAGTGGTTATTTCTCCTGCTATGTGATAGTAAAAAGCCTTATTTATGTCCTCAATAGATCTGAGTCAATGCAGCCATTGACCAAAAGACCCCTTCCCTTTGTTTCCATTCCTCAGGAAAGAGAAAGGGCCGTCTTCATAAAAGACAACAGAGAAACATAAAATTGCCTGCCATTAAGGCCACGATTTTCACATCAACGGCTATTATTTTCACATCACATAATCATAGGTTTAGAAGGGAGCAAAGAAAGTCTTCTCAGAGGGATCATAACTATTCCATAGAAATGAACTCATCCAATTTCACAAAACCTCTGAGATGACCCACCATATTGTTATTATAAAAAGGTATTTACATCCCCTGCATATTCACAATGGGTGATGCACATCTTTAAAATCCAATCACATCTTTTTCTTATAGATGCAATACAACTCAGATTTGCCATTGTTGCTTTTCCTCCTCATTTATGAATAGTTTTACCTTCTAAATAGCTCCTCCTTCATCTCACAGCATCTTTAAATAACCCATTCTACTGTAAAATATCTTTACTGACAGAAAACCATGCTTTATTTAAAAAAAAAAAATCAATTTTGCTCTATTTTATTCTAACTCCAAGACACGTAAATATGGTCAGTTCTTTATATCCTTTGTAATGTTTATAAAACTTCCCTTTGGTCTCTTCTTCTGTAGGCCATAAGATAAAAGATCAAAATATCTACAAACTTTAATAATCTTCAACTGTCTGTGTAATTTTAGTTCCATTCATGAATTCTTACAGAAATAAAAAATGGCAAATGGATGGAGCTGGTGTGTTGCTTGGATTTTGTGTAGGAAAACAAAAATCTTTGTCATTTACGTCAGAATGTCTCTTTGCAAGTCTACCTGAGTAATTTTGTATCTGTGATAAACCTACACACACACACACACGCACACACACACATATATATATATATATATATAACACAAAGACAGAGCTTTTGTCTAACTATCTTAGGGTTCTCTAGAGAAACAGAACAATTGAGATATACATAAAGAGAGCAAGAGTTTTTTTTTTCAAGGAATTGACTCAAGGGATTGTAGGGGGCTGGAAAGTCCAAAATCTGTAGGTCAGGTGGCAGGCTGGAGACTTCTAAAGACTTGCATCCCAAGATTCATAGGCCAGGCGATGGGAAGAGGCAGTGTGGAGAGAGTGAATTCTCCCAAAATATCTATTTATAGTCTTGGAGACAGACCCTGAGAAACTCCTCTTCCAAATGACTGATCAACTACATTACATTAGGTTACATTATAGAAGGTGATTGTATTAGATCACATTACGGTCATCAACTAGTCTAGTGTTTGGCACAACCACTGGGAACCACAGCCTAGCCAAGCTAACAAGTAAAATTAACCATTGCAATATCCTTCTCTGAAGATTTGTTCTTCAAGAGAGAAAATCTCATTCTCTCTAAAACTTTCGTTCAGAATCTGCCCACTAAATTTATAAAAGTTTGTTGAACACACACATACACACTAGTGCCAGTATAATAAAGAAGCAGGAACAGAGAATGTGTCATTTCCCAGAGTATATACTTCAAAGAACACCAGTGGATCGCCCTAATGACAAACTTGTCTTTTTAATCAATCCCATTTGAGGCCTGAACTCATACTGTGTCTGGTATTATAGGAGATACTAAGACACATCAAAGTTTTTGTTGAATATTACCTCTACTTTGCAGAACCATTTTTCAACAAGCACTTATCATGCACCATCACAACTTCCGTGGGTTGGTGGCCTGTGGACACTGGGGGCTAGAGAAGATGAGATGCCAAAAGCCAAACACCCAGTCCATGGCACAGCCTGTGTTGGGACCCAAGTCTGTCAGTTTCCAAAGCCTGCGTGTGCATGTGTGTGTTTGTACACACATGCATGTATGTGTTACATCTATGCTGAAAGATATTTTAAGGAAAGCTTTGTTTATATATATTACTATCAAAATTATTAACTATTTTCAGTTTTCAAATGGATAGAAAAATGTCTTGAGGCCAACAGTAAAATTAATGCCCATATTTAAACAAATTTAGATGTCTCTTTCACATTCCAAAATATGAAAAGAGCCAGCCATTTCTTCACCACTAAAGTGAAATAGTGAATAAGTGACATAAATCTCTGTTCAATGCAGGGGGGTGGGGAGGTGGGGGAGCTATGACATAGTAGAAAGACCATTGATTTTGAAGCCTGGAAGTCCTGGGATCAAGTTCTGACCTACCACTTAACAGACAGCTATAAGTAGTACAGAAAATTATTCGACTTTTTGAACTCTAGTTTTTATATCTTTGGTGAAGATGGAATAAGCCTATTTGTGTGATACAAATAAGAAAATATGTTTTCCTTAATCTCAATGTATAGTATTTTAGTTCTCATGAACACAAACTAATGCTTATTCCAGAATTTTTATGCACCAAGCATTGTGTTAAGCACTTTATATGTATGATCTCATTTACTCTCCCTTGCAGCCTTATGAGATGCATTTTATTTATTTTATTTTTGTCCTTATTTTCTAAAAAGGAAATCGGAGACCTAGGAAGGTAAAGTTACTTGTCCAAAGTTATATAATTAATAAGTGGCAGAGTCAGTGCTTGAATTCATATGGATGTGATGCCAACACCCAAGTTTTTAACACAATCTAAAATACAGGAGTTTGTATTAAAAAGCATACAATTTTGTACTTAGATGATGGTTAATCATATTTGGTGATTATATACATAGGTATTTAAACCAGATTATATCTACACATAAATTATGATAGTGGAATTTTTCCAAAGTGTTCCCTTGATACCAAGTTTTACCCCCTTTTCTGTCTAGGCCTGTGTCTTGAAAATCATAAATGGTTATATATGATCTTATTATGAATTCTACTTTTTAATCACAAATGTACACAGAAGAAAGTTGATTGTTTAGGCCAATGAGATTATCTTTGTTTTTCTAATCTAATATTTCTATTACAATGCAATTTCTAAACAAGGTGTAGAAAATATCCTCAGATAAAATTCTCCCAACTATTGGATATTGCATCCAAAAATTTCTCAGTGCCTTCAAAAATTTCTATTAGCTCTTAGAGGCGGGTGGGGAAGTAGTTAACACAACTTTCTGCTGATGTTCATTCGATCAACAAAGCGTATTTTCCATTGCTTCATGCCATTGGCAGCAATTATTGGTCAACATAGCACCTGAATAGGTAGGAGTAGATAAGATTAATACATACAAAATATGAAAACCCAACAGAAAGGAACAGTGGACAAAGAAGCAAATAAAAGAAAAATATTACAAAATCTGGGCCAAAACATAGTGAAAGGCACAATAGAGAGTAACCAGAAGAGCTGATGTTTAAGAAGGAGTAATCTTGCTTCTCCGTCCACTCTTACTCATTTTCCACACTGTCAGAAGCGATCATTTTCTTAGGGCTATGTGTCATGTAATCTGTTACTCCTTGGCTGATCAATTTCAAATAGTTCTTCTGAGGGGTACAATTCAAAATCCTTAGCCTGACATAGGAAGCCTTCCATAACATGGTACCAGCTTACTCATTCAGTACACTCTCACCCATTACCTCCACACCTGTTGCTGTTAGTCCCCGTCGATTCTGACTCATAGGGACCCCATGTCCACACCTAGCCTATACGAACACACTTAGAACCATGTTCCTCTCCACGTCTTTGAACATTCTATCCCCGTGCTCTTCTAAAACTTTCATGCTGGAAAACGTCTACCCAATATACAAAAAACATCCTTTGCTCTGTGAATCATTTCTGAATTCCAAATCTAGCTACCTATCTGCCTCCTCTTGGCCCTGCACAGACAATTATTCAAGGACTTACTGTGCATTATATTTTTTATAATGTGTATCACCACTAGATTCAGATTTTATAAAATTCAAAAACAATACAACCAGATAAACAAAATACAAAATCACAGCCTTAAGTTTATCCGCAGGCTAATGAAGCACAAATTTATAACTTTGGAGCCTGAGCTCTGGAATCATATATGCTAACTGCCAATTATGTGTCTTTAATCTCAAGATTCACAGACATTCCAAAATGTTTAAGTCACACTCTTCAATCAAGACCATGTCTTCCTTCCCAGGGCTCACTGTCTCAGCATATGGCACTGCCATTTACTATAACCTAAACGTCATTTTAAATTCCTTTCATTTTTTTTTTAACTACTCTTATCCAATCTAACTGCAAATTCTGTCAACTCTTTCTCCAAAATATATCATGAATACTGTCATTTCTTTTAATCTTCATGGCCACAATTGAATATCAGGGGACCACGATCTTGGTTCCGGACTACTGTGTTATCTTTCTCTTTGCTCTATTTCCATTAGAACTGCCCCATAGGGTTTCCAAGGAGTGGCTGCTAGATTTGAACTGCTGACCTTAACCACTGCACCACCAGGGCTCCTATTTCCTTTATTAGCTTTCTACAATCCAAAGCAGTAATAACAATGTTTGTAACAGAAATCAATTCATGTAACTCATCTATGCAAAGTCCTTCAAAAGCTTCCCTTTGCACTTAAAATATATTTTCCTTTCCATTATCTGTGGCAAGGCTGTGGTAAGATCTGGTCCCTGTCTACCGCCTCAGTTTCTCTCAGACACTTCCCTATTCCCACTCCAGGCACACTGGCCTTCTTTATGTTCCTACAACAGAGAAGATCTTACTTATCTAAGTCACCTTACACTTGCTCTTTCATAATTCTAGCAAACTTTTCTCCAATGTCTTGGCACAGTTGTACTTTCTCAGGCCTTTAGAATCAGCTTAAATATTATTTTCTCCCAATGACCTATCCTGATTATCTAGAAAAGACCCATGTCTTCACCTTACTCCAATTGCATTTGTTTATTTATTTGTTTTCTTCCTTCATAGGATTTATTCCAATTTAAAAGAAACTTTTTGGTCTATCTACCCCAATAAATTGTACACTCATGTAGAACTAGTGTTGTTTACTTTTTCAACATATAGTTCCTGGCACAAAATAAGCTAACATACATCAGTTGAATACAAGTAGAACCAGGCCTTATAAAATAAAAATGTAATGAAATATATAAAATAAACCCAGTTAAAGTGGGAGAAATTACCTGATTTCAACACTTATAACGACAACAATCAAAGTTGTATAGTATCAGTAGAATGGTAGACATATAGATCAATGGAATAGAATAAAGGGACCAGAAGTAGATGCCTACGTATATGCCCAACTGATTCTTGACAAAAGTGCAAAAGCAATTCAATGGGGGAAGATTAGCCTCTCCATTAAATGGTGCTCAAGCAATTGGACACACACAGCCCAGAAAAAAAAAAAAAAAAGAACCTCTACCTAAACCCCACATCCTTATATATCAACTCAAAATAGATCGATTTAAATATGAAACCATAAAACTTTCAGGAAATAATGTAGGAGAAAATCATTAGGATCCAGATCGAGGCAAAATCTTCTTAGACTTGACACCAAAAGCATGATTCATAAAAGGGAAAACTGAAAAATTGGAACTTGTCATAATTAAAAATATGTATATGAAGAGGATGAAAATAGAATCTACAGACTGGGAGAAAACATTTGCAAACCCAATATCCAACAAAAGATTGATATCTAGAATATATAAAGAACTCTCAATACTTAACAGTAAAAATAAATAAATAAATTAGAAAATGGGCAAATGATATAAAGGGACATTTCACTGAAGAACATCTACAGTTAAAAAATGAGAACAAGAAAAGATGTTCAACATCAGAGTTGTCACGGCATTCCTATCAGAAGTGGCTAAAAAAATAAAAGGTGATAACTCCAAATGCTGGTAAGAACGTAGAGTGACTGGATCACTCATGTATTGCTGGTGGGAATGTAAAATTGTAGATCCACTCTGAAAGACAGTCTGGCAGTTTCCTTAAAACTAAACATGTAGCTACCATTCGACCCCACAATTATGAGCATTTATCCCAGAGAAATGAAAACTTGTGCTGATACAAAAGCTTGTATATAAATATTTATAACAATTTTATACATAATCACCAAAACCTAGAAACAATCCGGATATCCATCAGTTGGTGAATAGCTAAATTGCGGCACCTCTATATTGTGGAACATCAGTAATAAATAGGGGGAAACAAACAAACTTGTTGTCGAGTTTATTCTGACTCATAGTGACCCTATAGGACAGAGCCGAACTACCCCATTGGGTTTCCAAGGAGTGGCGGGTGGATTTGAACTGCCAACCTTTTGGTTAGCAGCTGTAGCTCCTAACCACCGCACCATCAGGGCTATACACAACTTGGATGAATCTGCAAGGAATTATGCTGAATGAAACAAACAAACAAAAAAAGACAAACCCAAAGATCATATACTGCATCAGTCCATTCATATTACATCCTTGAAATGACAACATTATAGAAATGGAGAACAGATTAATGGTTTCTGGGGGTCAGGAATGAGGAGGAGGGCAGTGGGTGTGGTTTAAAAAGGGCGACACAAGGTATGCTACTGAGTAGGGAAATATTTTGTATCTTGACTATCAATGTTAATACCCTGGCTGTGTGATATTGCACTATAGTTTTGCAAGATATTATCACTGAGTTAAGCTAGGTGAAGGGTACAAAGAATCCTTCTGTAGTATTACTTACAACTGCATGTTGTTGTTGTTGTTAGGTGCTGTCGAGTCAGTTCCGACTCATAGCGACTCTATGCACAACAGAATGAAACACTGCCTGGTCCTGCACCATCCTTAAAATCGTTGTTATGCTTGAGTTCATTGTTGCAGCCACTGTGTCAATCCACCTCGTTGAGGGTCTTCCTCTTTTCCGCTGACCCTGTACTCTGCCAAGCATGATGTTCTTCTCCAGGGACTGATCCCTCTTGACAACATGTCCAAAGTATGTAAGATGCAGTCTCGCCATACTTGCCTCTAAGGAGCATTCTGGCTGCACTTCTTGCAAGACAGATTTGTTTGTTCTTTTGGCAGTCCATGGTATATTCAATATTCTTCGCCAACACCACAATTCAAAGGCGTCAACTCTTCTTCAGTCTTCCTTATTCATTGTCCAGCTTTCACATGCATATGAAGTGATTGAAAATACCATGGCCTGGGTCAGGCGCACCTTAGTCTTCAGGGTGACATCTTTGCTCTTCAACACTTTGAAGAGGTCCTTTGCAGCAGATTTGACCAATGCAATGCGTCTTTTGATTTCTTGACTGCTGCTTCCATGGCTGTTGATTGTGGATCCAAGTAAAATGAAATCCTTAACAACTTCAATCTTTTCTCCGTTTATCATGGTGTTGCTCATTGGGCCAGTTGTGAGGATTTTTGTTTTCTTCATGTGGAGGTGTAATCCATACTGAAGACTGTGGTCTTTGATCTTCATTAGTAAGTGCTTCAAGTCCTCTTCACTTTCAGCAAGCAAGGTTGTGTCATCTACATAACGCAGGTTGTTAACGAGTCTTCCTCCAATCCTGATGCCCCGTTCTTCTTCATATAGTCCAGCTTCTCGTATTATTTGTTCAGCGTACAGATTAAACAGGTATGGTGAAAGAATACAACCCTGACGCACACCTTTCCTGGCTTTAAACCAATCAGTATCCCCTTGTTCTGTCTGAATAACTGCCTCTTGATACAACTGCATGTGAATCTATATTTCAAAATAAAAAGTTAAATATAAAACAAAGGGACACACTAGGGTATTTGAGAAATTGGAGGACCAATGGAGTGCAAATCCTTGGGCTTATGATTGACTTGATGGTTGACTTGTTCACTGGGGAGTGTATGATTTGAGAGAAAACAATTTGGTTAAAACTATTTTGATAAAAGTAATGATGTTAATAAAACAACTGAGTAATTTGATCGGGAGTGATGGTAATATTTGTATGTCGTAAGAAAAATTGTGCAATCTTTACATTCCTTTATTGTTTTTTTTCCAACAATGGTTGTGACCTTTGAAAGTACATTGTCAGACATTTCTTCTGAGTTGCCTCTGGGTGGATTTGAACCACAAACATTTTGGTTAGTAGCCAAGCATTAAGGCATTTGTACCGCTAAAAAAACAAAAAAACAAAAAAACAAATCTGTTGCCATCGAGTCAATTCTGACTCAGAGCAACCCTATAGGACAGAGTAGAACTGCCCCATAGAGTTTCCAAGGAGTGCCTGGTGGATTGGAACTGCTGACCTTTTGGTTAGCAGTCATAGTGCTTAACCACTGCTCCATCAGGGTTTTCTTTGTGCACAAAAAGGGACTCCTTTTTATGTTTCTTTGTGTTTATCATTTTCAGAATTTTTACATTTGATTTCTTTGCTGTCACGTTCTTTTTTATTTTTTTATATATTGGTTAATTCTGATTTGTTCTTAGCCATATTAAGTCATTCTGTCCTTTGAAATAGTGAGTTTTTGAGAGAAAAAAATTGACAACATTACTTACGGATAGCCTACAATACTCACAATAGAATACATCCATTCTATCTTGTATTACATTTTCTTATTATAAAAGCTGTGCATGATCTTACAGAAAGTACAGACAAGCAAATGAAGATCATGACATCCTACAAAAGTCCACACATCGGGAGAAAACCACTTGTAAAATTTTGATGCAAATCCTTTTTTCGGCCTAATGTATATACATATATGGGGTTATATATATATATATTTTTTTTTTTTTACCAAAACTCGATTATACAATAAAATGTCCAAGACACTTCTAAAAATGGTGAAATAGCTGGAGGGGAAGAAACTTTCATATTTGTCATTGGAAATCTATAAAAACTGACCATAAAATCATAACTGACAAATTGTGTATCTTCCTATTTGGCTTAACACTCAATAATTTTCATTTAAACCCTGAGATAACTCAGTACCTCCACTGAGACATTGAGTATATCAGAGACAGGACAGCAGTATCATTCTCATTTTTTTAGTCAAGTTACAGAAAGCTAAAACCTGGGGTGCTGTGAAATAATAAAACAACAACTGATACGTTGCATTGGACAACATTTTACATGTGTTTGAATAAATCAAACAGTAGTAGGATATGTGAGAAAATGTCTTAACGGAGGCAGATCAAGGGTAGTGTCTTTCTTTTCTGCGTGTCCTCAGTACCAAGGCCAAGTGCGTTAATGTGGTTGCTATGTGCATACTTGCTAAATTAAGAAATCACTTACAAATAATCAGAAATATAGACATAAGTCTTTGAGTACCTGCAATGTGCCAGGTGCTTATCTGGTTTAATCCCCAGAGTGTCCTAGAAATATACATATTGTTAAATTCATTAGAAAATTGAGGCCATTGAAGTTGAGAGATGAAGCAATTTGCCTAATGGAACAGAAAGAGTAACTGGCAAGTCAGGAATGCATTGCTGGTCAGCCTGGCATTAAAATTCCCTGCTCTTCCATTACAGCTTACAGCCCCAGCACCAGGACGTTAACAGAAGCAAAGCAGGGCAGTGATAATGTGGGTATTTTTGTAGCTCATGAAAGTAAGTCATCAACAAGGTCCAGCAAAGTCCTAAGACATGCATAATTCTGGCACAAAAGCTTAGAGCAATGCCTGGTGTTTCCCCCATTAGATTTGAACCATCCTCTTTTGGTTCCCCTACTGACATTTTTAATTTTCATACTGTTCAATTTTCTCTCCCCATGCTTGCGGACTGCATTATTTAGGTGTGTTGAAATGTCCCTTCCTCCACTTATGAAGCTGCCAGTATAAATAAAACAATGTGGTTCACTATTATAAATGTGCTCAAAGGAAAGACGTGAGAAATAATGACAGGGTCCTCATCATTTACACTTTGGTATATGGTGAAACATAAACACACATTTACTCATCATTTGAACCTTTCTGTATAATATAACCCCTTAACGAGACTCCTATTATTCAGGAGCACCTAGGTCATCTAGGGCTTTAAAATCCATGCCTTTGAGTTGATTCCAACTCATAGCGACCCTTTTGGACAGAGTAGAACTGCCCCATAGGGTTTCCAAGGAGCTGCTGGTGGGTTCAAACTGCCAGCCTTTTCATTAATAGCTGTGCCACTAAGGCTCCTTTAGGGCTTTAGGAATACTAAGGAAAAAAAAAAAGTTGCCACTGAGTGGATTCCAACTCAAAATGACCCTATAGGACAGGAGAGAACTGCCCCAGAAGGTCTCCTAGGCTGTAAACTTTACAAAAAACAGACTATTACATCTTACTTCTGCAGAGTGGCTAATGGGTTCAAACCACCTAACTTTCAGCTGGCAGCTGAGCGCTTAACCACTGTGTCACTTAGACCCCTATGTATTTTTGGTAATAGTTTTATTATTAAATTTTTAATACATTTTCTTCTTTCTTAGCATAACAATATATTTTCACTGCAGAGAGTACATGTATTACCAAGTAGCAAAACATATGAAGCTTCCGATTCGGGAATATCCACTGTTTACATTTTTGTCTCAGTCCTTTTAGTAGTCTTTAATGTTGAATAGGGTGATTTTGGCTGGTTGAGCCAAAGTCTGTATGCTTTTAGTGTACACAACCCCCACACGTACCTTTTAGGGTTCTAATTACATTCACTGATGTTCCTGGAAGCTTTCCTTATCTCTGGAGAACAAGGGAAAGAGATTCATCTCTAAAGATGAATAAGGGCAAATGATTTGGTATCTTTTCCAAAGGTAAACACATGAATTAAATTCCAGTGCCTGTGGTTAAAAAAAAAAGAGAGAGAGAGAGAGAGAGAGAACCCTAGGTGACTCTACCCAAAGCAACTGAAAAAAGAAAAACACCAAACCTGTTGCCGTTGGGTCGATGCTCACTCATGACAGCCCTAGTCCTGGGCCAAAGACAATAGCATAAAGCTGATGAAACTATTAAAGAAAGACTTGCTGATCTAAGCAGAAGTAACAGAATAGCATCAACTTGGAGAGAAGGTCATTCTTTTTAGTTTTACAAGAAACTGAGAAATATTCTGAAATTCAGAGAACTAGAGGATATAAGAGTACCCAAGGAAAAACACCCTCAGGACTGGCATTCTCATGAAGGGCAATGGCAGCTGCAATTTTATACAAACTGGCTTCTCCAGAAAGAGACATGGACAAGTGGTAACTGGAGAGGAAACACAGGTATACACTGCTTAGTGAGGGAAGTAGACAGACTGGCATGCAAGCTTATCTGATCAATTCCCATAGGGATCCACTGAAAATTACCAAGGAAAGCTCAGGTAGGCTAAGTTCTGGTTATCAGGTCAGTGGGCACTGGAACCATCAACAGTTATTAATTGTAAGGATGGCGCAGAACCGGGCAGTGTTTCGTTCTGTTGTGCATAGGGTCGCTATGAGTCGGAACCAACTCGACGGCACCTAATAACAACAACAACAATTAAAAATAAAAGTATCCTCACATGGAACTTTCTTGGGTAAGAGAAATGTTTTATACGTTTGATAGGGGTATGAGTTACATAGTGGTATGTGTTTTTGAAAGGTTATTAAATCGTAGTTAAGATTTGTGCATTTTATTGTAAGTAAATTCTATCTAAAAAAAAGCTATGAAGTAGTATTGAACACTAATAAGAATGATTTATGCAGGGTTGGGAGTCAGAAATTCTGAAACCATCCTGTATGTATTTCTAGGCTTGAATAAATAAGAAAGTATCTTGAGAATAATGGGTTACATGTTTACATGTATATTACTAATGGGGAAGGCTAAAATTAACCCTGTAATGTATGGTCAGAACTGGGGTATAAGGCTTTGTCCATTGGCAGGGCCTAGAAGTAATGATACTCCAGTAGCAACGAGAACAACTAATGCCCAGATCTTGGTTTCTAAGTGCCATTCTTCATGAAAAAGAACGGGCTCTTTGGATAAATAACTGAGTCCTAGATGGAGCAGGGAAAGTACACAAAGAACTTGGAACATCATGATGGACTAGGAAATAAGGAAGTGTTCAAACAATGATGAAAACATGTTAAAATGACATATAAACCAGCTTGAAGGGGTTCCCATGAGCCAAAAGTGGGACAGTTTGAAAATCAAAATGAATAATAGTTAAACGTTATACTAGTTTCAATACAATAAAAATTCATGAATCTACACTGATGTAAATGAATGAATAAATGATGAAAAAAAGGAAGGAAGGGATTGAGGGAGAGAGGGAGGAAAAAAGGAAGGAGGGAAAGAGGGAGAAAGGGATATAAGGAAGGAAGGAAAGAAGAAGGGAAATTTCTAACTTAGAGTAGAAAGACTACTAATAAATATAGAAGAAATGATTAAATTAAAATATCATTAATGAATGCTAAAACTAGTTATTAAGTTTCAAGAGAAGCAGGACACTTACTAATCTAAAAGTGTCTCCCCATAAATTAATTATTAATTATAAAAGAAAAGACTATAATATTATAGTGATCAAAGTTAACATCACCAGTGTTGAGACAAACCAACATCTATGCAATGTGATAGATGCACTGGGAATGCTCATTATCATTTCAGCAACAGTTTTGCCAAAATGTAACATCTAAATCTAATGTTGAAGAAAACATCAAACTCAAATTGAGGGACATTATAAAAAATAACTTGGCTCTATTTAAAGATTTAGAGAAAATACTGGAAATGAAATATTGCAAATAGAAAATTATGATAGTAAAGAATCAGCCGTGATTAAAATAAGTAGTGGTATATGCATAAAATAAAATACTCAGAACAAGGGAGCTATCGTATGGTCTAAAATCAGGAAAGGTGTGCATCAGGGTAGTATCCTGTCACCATCCTTATTCAGTGTGTACACTGAGCAAATAATGCAAGATTCTGAACTCTACGAAGAAGAAAGCTGCATCAGAATTGGAGGAAGACTAATTAACAATCTGCAATATGCAGATGACGCAACCTTGCTTAAAAGTGAAGAGGATTTTGAAGCACATACTGATGGAGATCAGAAACCACGGCCTTCAGTATGGATTACATCTCAATATAAAGAAAACAAACATCCTCAAAACCAGACCAATAAACAACATCATGATAAATGAAGAAAAGACTGAAGTTGTCAAGGATTTCATTTTATTTGGATCCATAATTAACACCCACGGAAGCAGCAGTCTGGAAATCAAATGACCTATTGCATTGGGCAAATACGCTGCAAAAGACCTCTTTAAAGTGTTGAAAAGCAAAGATATCACTTTGAGAACTAAGGTGTGCCTGATCCAAACCATGGTATTTGCAATTGTTTCATATGCATATGAAAGTCAAATGTTCATAATACTGAATGGATAAATACCTTGTGCAATGGAATATTATATTGTAACAAAAGAATGAACTAATGACACAGCAAACATATTAGTAATTCTGACAACAATAAGGTTGAGTGAAAGAATCCAGAAACAAGATAATACATAGTATATGTATTCATATATAACTCAAAAAAGGTACAGAAAGCTAAAAAAGGTCACAATATTGGTTCCTGCCTAGCTAGGAGAAGCAGTGAGTTTCCTTGACGCTGTAAATGTTCTATACCTACCTCTGGGGAGTGTAGGTGAAAATTCCTTCAGCTCTGTACTTGAGATTTGTGGTCATTACTTTAGTAAATCCTACTTCAACATAAAGTAAAAATAAAATAATAAATTTTATTGTATTGCCATAGAATGGTGATACACGGAACAATGAGGACACATATGCCTGTATTTTATCATGTTTTTATATTTTTCTACATCAGAGTATGGTTTCAGGATATTTCATTTTATGCCTAGAAATGTGAAAACTTATTTTAATTGCCTATTTTTGGATATTTAGGCTAGTTTCAGTATTTTATGTCTAATATTTTCTCTAAATACAAACAATCAATTGTCACCTTTGTTGAGAAATCTTGGTACAAGCTGATTCTTTTGATAAAATTCCTAGGATGAAAATTTCTGGGTAGATGGTAGGAACCATGCTAAATCTTTCCTAGTTCACTTCAAGCTTGCTCTGTTGCCATATTGTGCTAATTTGTGCTCTCACACACAGCCCCTGCGTATTCTGATTTCGGAGAAGCTTTCGTCTCATTCTTTTATTCATTCTCTCTCTCTCTCCCTCTCCCTCTCCCTCTGTCTCTCCTCCCCGCTCTCAATTTCCACCAGCTCTGCATTGATTCTCTTTTTAGTTTCAATTATTACACATAATGCTGCTTATTAACTACATTCAAACTGAGATCAGTAATGTCCCCAACCTGTCCCAAGTAGGCTCACATTTCAGGTCCAATCACATTAACTAACATTTGTTAGTTATCACCCCAATTGTGGGCATGATCTTGCCTCTTCATCCTTCTTCTCCTCTTCCTTCTCTGCTTGCTCCTGCATATCAGTATGAGAAAATAATATTCAACACGTTGTGACTTTGTGAAGTAATCAAATAGCTGCTCACACCGTTTTACTTTAAAATGAGAAATTCTTATTATACTGCATTATTTTATTAAATAAATCAACCTGAAAATCTAATCACTTACTGTCTAATCAATACACAAACTTTTCAAGCAAATGTTGATAATTTTTCTCAATGAGAACTTTTTTTTTGGCAACAGACTTCTTGCAAAAGTCCAATAGCTATCATATTCAGTCATCTTCTCTGTGGGAAATACGGGTAACTTATATAAAGGAAGAAACATTTCCCACAATGCACCCCTAAGTCTATCTCTGGTTATGAATAAGTATTCTGGTAATTCCTCAAACTTCTGAACTATGGAATACACTAAGTTTTAGGATGGCAAACAAGTTGCCTTTCGTAGGCCATATCTAATTAGTGAGTTACTTGCTGTGGCTGAAACAGTATTTTTTTTAAAAAAAAGTTTTGAGGCAGATTCAGTCAGGCTTCCTAGGGTAGAGGAATCCCTGGGTAGTCCAAAAGGCTAACGTGCTTGGCTGCTGACCGAAAGGTTAGAGGTTCAAACCTATCCAGAGGCAGCCTAGAAGAAACGCCTGGAGATCTACTTCTAATAAATCAGCGTTGACAGTTCTACTCTGACATAACAGGGGTCGCTATGAGTGGAAATCAACTCACTGGAAACTGATTCCTGGCCATTAGGGCAGAGAGAGACCACAGATAGCTGATTCAGACAAGGATATGTGAATGCAGAGGGGAAAGAAAAGTGCGTCTGTTTCCTGACGTCTTCCAAGATTACTTCAGCCCGGAAGGTTTTCAAAAGAGGTACTATCAGTCAACCATCATAACCAAACAAAAATTTTATTAGCGCTCACAGGAAATAGCCAGCTGAAAGCCAAAGAGCATCTTTCATACCAGTACATCAGAATGAAACAGAGACTTACGTAGTCGGCATCTCTCTCTCACATTTTGTCTAACGTTGTTGTTGGTTGCCGTTGCGTAGATTCTGATCCATGGTGACCCCACGTGTTATCAAATAGAACTGCTCCATGGGGTTTTCTTGGCAGTAATCTTACGAGGGCCAGATTTTCAGGCCTGTACTTTCATGGTTTTACTGAGTAGCTTCTAACCGCCAATCTTTAGGTTAGCTAGTCAAGTGAAAACTGTGTGCACCTAGAGACCTTATTAGGGAAAAGCAAAAATAAGCCTTCTTCTTCTGAGAAAGAAAAAAAAAAAAAACAAAAAAACCTGAGTTTGTTGGCCAAGCAAAAGACCTGAAAGAGAAATTGGACACAAAAATACAAATTTTTAGTAGAGACTTGGGTTTTACATGCTAAATGTGTAAGCCTTTCTGTGTACATAAGCAACACACATTAAAATTCATCCTTGCTTCTATTTTGTCTTGAAATATTATTTCTGGAATTTATCTTCAAAATAATACAACTTCAACTTTGACACTAATGGGAACAGCATTTCAATAAATCTGAGAATAGTGAAAATAAAATCAGTTAGATTTGAAATTTCTTTCAGATAGCACTGTCTTTTGTTACATTTTCAAACTTCCAATTAGATGTCTGTGTTGGTTAATTTTATGTGTCCCCACGGCTGGGCCAATTCTCAGTGGTGTGGCAGACACTGGGCTAGTTTATGTGTCCCCACGGCTGGGCCGATTCTCAGTGGTGTGGCAGACACTGGGCTAGTTTATGTGTCCCCACGGCTGGGCCGATTCTCAGTGGTGTGGCAGACACTGGGCTAGTTTATGTGTCCCCATGGCTGGGCCGATTCTCAGTGGTGTGGCAGACACTGGGCTAGTTTATGTGTCCCCACGGCTGGGCCGATTCTCAGTGGTGTGGCAGACACTGGGCTAGTTTATGTGTCCCCACGGCTGGGCCGATTCTCAGTGGTGTGGCAGACACTGGGCTAGTTTATGTGTCCCCACGGCTGGGCCGATTCTCAGTGGTGTGGCAGACACTGGGCTAGTTTATGTGTCCCCACGGCTGGGCTGATTCTCAGTGATGTGGCAGACACTGGGGTAGTTTATGTGTCCCCACGGCTGGGCTGATTCTCGGTGGTGTGGCAGACACTGGGCTAGTTTATGTGTCCCCATGGCTGGGCTGATTCTCAGTGGTGTGGCAGACACTGGGCTAGTTTATGTGTCCCCATGGCTGGGCTGATTCTCAGTGGTGTGGCAGACACTGGGCTAGTTTATGTGTCCCCATGGCTGGGCTGATTCTCAGTGGTGTGGCAGACACTGGGCTGGTTGCTGTTCCATAATGTAGTGTAATAGAATCACTTCCATAATGTGGTCTGATGTGATCAACCAATCAGATGAAAGGGGCGTTTCTTCGGGGGTGTGGTCTGCCTCTGGAATATAAACGGATGTTCAGGCTCTCTCTCTTGACCCTGCACTCTTCTTTTCACCTGACCTACAGATCTTAGGATGCAAGCTCCCAGAAGTCTCTGGCCTGCCATTTGACCTGCAGATTTTGGAATCGCCAGCCCCCCACAATCCCAGCAGAGGTCTCCAGCCTGCCATCTTGACCTATAGATTTGGAATTTGCCAGCTTCCACAATTGCATGAATAATTTCCTTGAAGTAAATCAATCTATCTATCAATCATCTGTCTGTCTTTTTGTCTATCTATACACACGCATATACACCTCACTGTTTTGCTCTCCTAGAGAAGCCAAACAAACTAAGACAATGTCCATTATCATTTTAATTTGGAAACAATTTTCAAATTATTTCTTCCCCTTAGTATGCATATTTTGTTAAAAGAGAGTCCACAAGGTGAGCCAGAAACTATAGGTGTTCTCGAAGACCCCTCTTGGTTACTGACAAAGATTCAGTCCCTTTTTGAGCACAAAGTACACAATAAGAGCGATGACTTGAGCCCACTCTTGGCGGGGGGGAAGGGTAGCAGCTTTCTGAAGAAGCAGATCTATGTAACCAAGTCATCTTTTTCATGATGAGAAAAACACTTTTATAGTTCTCATCCCAAATAACCCAGCGTTTTCTGACAATTTGTACTGCTGAAGCACACACTCTGGGGAAAATCCTCGGTAGGTTCCGCTCTGAGGCTAGTCGTTCAGCATTGAGTGAACACGCACCATATGGCCAGGTGGAAAGAAAAAGGTCGTGTGTGATTTCTGGCCTCCAGGAGCTTCAACGTAAAAAAGAAGAGGAAAAGCAAGTAAACCAGTCAAAATGTAACATAATAAATGTGCTAATAAAGATATCAGCAGGATACAATGAAAACACAAAGGAAGAAGTGAAAAACAGCTAGAGAAGTTAGGGAAGGATTTATTGATAGTGCGTCTAAGCTGGACTTTGATTAAAGAAAAGACAACTAAAAGTGTTGAGGAGGGGGATCTTTTTTTCTAAAACTGAAGATACAACTAAAGTCTTCTTGATTTTCTCTGTTTACAGACTTTAATAATCAGGACTCTTTTTGGATACAAATGAGAAAAACCTAGGATGCAGTAATTTAAGCAAGAAGGATTTACTAGTGCATGTAACTGAAAAATCCAAGGGTTTGGCTGGCTTCAGAAGGGCATCCTAATTCCTTCTGGAAGCCTCTGTGGCATTGTACCACTAACTGTGGTGCTATGAGGGTTAGCACTGCATAATGCTGACTGTTTTTTTCCTGTGAGTTTCTGCTTTATACGTTATTATTGTTTAATGAAATATTTCAGACACAAAGGTTAGAGTAAATGCCCATTGTTTGATTTTAGTTAACTGCACAATTAACATTTTGAATTTAGACTAGGAATCACCGCCTCAAAAAGAACAATTAGTGGAAAAGAAATATTTTCTGTCAAACCCTTCAAATAAAAGGTGACAGAGAACTCTCTTGTGTAGAAGAATTAAAATAATTCATTTATTGGATTTAAGATCATCATATTGATGAAATTAACCAAGAAGTTTTTCCCTGATTTTCACAGACACAACGACAAAAACAACACCAAAAAAGATGTAGAAAAAAAAAAAAAAAGCTAGTTAATTCTTTGGATAACATCTCTGATCCTGGAAGAGAGAGCATTTGGTGAAGTCAATTTGTTTTACCCATTAATCCATTAATTTGTCCACTGGATGACTACTATAGGCAAGCTAAACAGATTTACTGAATAAGGTCCAAACTGTACTATTGTTGTTGTTAGGTGCCATTGGGTCAGTTCCCACTCACAAGGACCCTATGTACAACAGAATGGAACACTGGCAGCCCTGCACCATTCTCACAACGTTTGAGCCCACTGGTGCAACCACTGTGTCAATTCGTCTTGTTCAAGATCTTCCTCTTTTTCGTTGACTCTCTACCTTACATTTAGTTATGGTGAGAGTGTAAATTACTTAATCAGTGCTTCATAACTGAGGAATGGTCCCTACGCAAATATTATGTTGCCAAACATGTAACTACAGTAGTAGAACTCTCCAAGGACCGGTCTCTCCTGATAACATGTCCAAAGTACATAAGACAAAGTCTGGCCATTCTTCCAAGGAGCATTCTGGCTGTGCTTCTTCCAAGACAGACTTATTCATTCTTCTAGCAGTCTATGGTATACTCAATATTCTTCGCCAAAGCCATAATTCAAAGGCATCAATTCTTCTTTATCCATTGTCCAGTTTTTGCATGCATACGAGGTGCACATTTATTCTCAAAGTGACATCTTTGTTTTTCAACACTTTAAAGAGGTCTTTTGAAGCAGAATTGCCCAATGTAACATGTTCTTTGATTTCTTGACTGCTGTTTCCATAAATATGTATTGTTAAAAAGATAAATAATAAAACAAAGATAAAAATAATTAATTTTCTCTTATATTTTAGGTTGCATCTCACAGTGATTTGGAATTTGTATGCACTCCAGAATATTCTCACTTGACAGAGTCCATCAGTTCTGTGGTGCACAAGAGAAGCGAAGGAGTACCATCCTTGGAGAAAAAATCTTACATGCTCATTTTTTTTAAGGACTTAGTTTTAAAAGTAAGAGTTTCTCACTTGACTTGGGAAAATATCACCAAAGGAAGTACACAGTAGGCAATTTTAGGTTTCAAGAAAATGCTTTGGTCTAAACTCTATTCTAGAAATCTCAGAACTGATTAAAAAAAAAAAAATGATGCTTTGGAAGATAGCCCAAATAGATGTGTCAATAAACTCTGCAAGTCTGTATAGCTATATAGCGTGATGAAAAACTACATCGGCTATAGAAACGTGCGTCTCCAAATGCGTAATTTGAAGGTGAATGTGTGTGTGTAAGTTTCAGTACAGTAGTTACATGTTTGGCAGCATAATATTTATGTCGGGGTTGTTCTTCAGTTATGAAGAACTGATTAAGTAATTTATACTCTCACCATAACTAAATGTAAATCTTCAGTTACATTTCAGTTAGTTTTGGAGGCTTAAACATGCCTGATGTGCTTAGTTGAAAAAAAAAAAAAAAAGAAGAAGATGAAGGGCCTGGAATCTCTTAAAGAAAATAAACTAGATAACTTGCATACATATACCCATCAGACAAATGCCATTATCGTCTTAAGTAAAGTTTTTGTTTTTGATTTTATCCTAAAAACAACACATTTAAAACTGTATAAATTATGATTCATATGTAAAAATTAAAATGATTTGAAGCATTAGGGGGAAAAAGTCAATAGATTTTTACCTGAATGATTACTCATCATCTGCTTAATATGGGTTTTGCATAAAATTATAAACAATACTATGAATTTTAATTCATAGCCCTGTAGACTACTAGTGTGCATTTCTGAATAATATGCAAAGCTTGGTTAAAAATGTCTTAAAATGATATTCATATTCAATTAGTATTTGGCATAAAGTTTCCTGGATTGCCTAACATAGGCCAAAGAAATTGCAAGGAGAGGATGATAATTAGCTCAGTTTTTGTATTCATAGAGAGACTCTGAGATGTGCCTCCCCAGTGGAAAATAAAACTGCATTTTTAAGTTGAGAAATGATAGTTTTAGTCATGATTCAACAGTGATTAAATTCAAGGCAACAATATTTGCTACAACATGAAAGTATTATGCCAGATGCTAAGGAGGATACAAAAATAAGAGGTGATCCATGACCTCAAAAATTTGTGTTAGCAAAGTAAGAAGACAATTAAAAGGGTAGTTTCAATACATAAAAGAAAAAAAAAATGTTGCCAAGATGAGTCCATTCCGACTCATAGTGACCCTAGAAGAGAGAGTGGAACTGCCCCATGGGGTTCCAAGGAGCTGCTGGTGAATTCGAACTGCTGACCTTTTTTGTGTAGCAGAGGTAGCTCTTAACCAGTGTGCCTGCAGGGCTAAGGTGGAATTCAATACGTACCAGAGTAAATGAAATGGTGTGGAAATCCAGCTCACACAGATTCCTCTGTCTAAAACACTCATCCCTATTTTGTCTTTTGAAATCCTATTAATTTGTTAAGAACAACTCAGATGATTGATCTAGTGTAAAGCACTGCTGAATCCAACAGAGAAAAATAATTTGCTTCCTCTTTAAAATTTACATAAGGTCCCTGAGTGGTGCACACTGTTAGCGCTTGACCACTAAGCTAAATGTTCTTGGTTTAAACCCATCCACTAGTACAACAGAAGGCCTGGTAATCAGCTTTAGTAAAGATTACAACCAAGAAAACCCGACAGAGCAGTTCTACTCTATAACACAAGGAGTAGCCATGAGTCTGAATCAACTTAGACAGCAACAGATTTAGTTCAAGTTAAGACTTACATACATAGAATTTTTTACTCCGTTCAGAGCTTTCTGAATGAAAGAGCAGACCTCATGCTTGCATACTTTTACTGTTAGGTGCCATCCGAGTTGATTTTTGACTTATAGCAACTCTATGTAACAGTAGAACTCCTTATAGGGTTGCCTTAGCTGTAACGTTTGTGGAACTTGTCAGTTTGTGGTACTGTGGTGGCTCGTGTGATGCTGTGATGCTAGAAGCTATGCCAATATTTCAACTACCAGCAAGATCACCCGTGGTGGACAGGTTTCAGTGGAACTTCCACCCTAAGACAGATTAGGAAGAAGAACCTAGCAACCTACTTCCAAAAAAAAAAAAAATCAGCCAGCGCAAACTTTATGGATAGCAGCAGACAATTGTCTGATACAGTGCCAGAAGATGAGCCCAAGAGGTAGGAAGGCCCTCAAAATATGACTGGGAAAGAGCTGCTTCCTCAAATTGAGTTGACCTTAATGACGTGGTTGGAGGAAAGCTTTCAGGGCCTCCATTTGCTGATATGGCAAGACTCAAAATGAAAAGAAACAACTGAAAACCTCCATTAGTACTCAGAATATGGACTGGATGAAGAATGAATCAAGGAAAATCGGAAGTTGTCAGAAATGAAATGGAATGTTTGAAGATCAGTTTCCTAGACACTAGTGAGCTGAAATGGACTGGTATGGGCCATTTTGAATTGAATGGTCACATGTTCTTCTAGGCCAGGAATGACAAATTGAGAAACAGCACTACATTCATCGTAAAAAAAAAAAAATTCAAGATCTATCATGACGTACAACAACGTCAGTGATAGCATAATATCCATACACCACACCATGTGTCTATCAGTTTATCGTACTGTGGTGGCTTGCGTGTTGTTGTGATGCTGGAAGTTTTGCCCCCGGTATCTCAAATACCAGCAGGGTCACCCTTGGTGGATGGGTTTCAGCGAAGCTTCCAGACTAAGATAGACCAGGAAGAAGAAGCTGCCAGTCTACTTCTGAAAAAAATTGGCCAGTGAAAACCTTACGAATAGCAGCAGAACACTGTCTGATATAGTGCCAGAAGATGACACCTCCAGGCAATCAATTGCCCACATCAGAAACCAAAATGCTGCCCCTGATTCCTCCCTTTCTGGTTCTCCCAGTGGTCCTTCAGATGGGACCTGTTTGTCACTAGACCTCTTAGATGATCTCTCCATTCCTACTGCCTACTGCCCTGTCTCAGGGACTCACCTTTCCCTTAGATAAAGCAATGTCCTTCTCACAGACACACTCTCTCCAATATTTTCTACTTCACACATGTTTTCACAATGCAGTCAGAGTAAACGTTCTAAAATGAAAATCTGATAATTACTTCATGGCTTGAAACTCCACAATTGTCTTATATTGCATTCTGGAAAAAAAAAAAAAAAAGCTCAAACTTGCAACCATAACATAAAAGACCATTCACGACTAACGTCTTACTTAAGTCTCCAGTCTTATCTCTCATGGTCTGACACCTTCTTCCCACCCAACCAACAAATGCCAGCTCCAGCCATAATGAACTACAGTCAGCTCTTTGGCCTTCTCTGCTGAGAACAGCCTCCTTCTTAGCCTGGTTTATCCCCCTGCCTATTGCATCTTCATTGGAGTAACAAACCAGTTTCCAGGTCCCAGCCTAGATGAAGTGCTCTTCAGGACTCTGTGTGTTCACATCCTCCGGTGGCTCCCTTCTTCCGTGCTCCCACTGCACTGGGTGCTCCTCCACCATAGTAGTGCTGAACCATTTTTTGTTGAGTTGTTCGTGTGCTCCATTCAAGCGTGTGCTCTGTGAAGGCAGAGCAGAGAATGTCTGCTTCTTTGCTACCATACATCTTGTGCCTGTCATTAGTCCAGCCCAGAGGAGATGCTCATTAGTTACTAAACCAAGGCACAATGTATCCCTAACTACATCCTGGACTTTGAACCATTTGAAAGCAGAGAATTTCATACATTAGTGGGTCTTTGATACACAGAGGCCTAGTACACATTCAATGCTCAGGATGGCTTACATTAAATGATTATTTCTTTCTAAATAGAGGAAGATTCATGCCTGAAACTGCATTTGAGCTGCTTCTCAACAGCAATGTGACCTTGATGAAATCACTGACTTGGCAGCTAGAAATTGAGGAGTTTGGAATTGATGAGTTCTAAATCCCCTTCCGAGCGTAATGATTCCTTGTAAAGGGGTAAAACAAGCCAGTAACAATAGAGGCTTCAGATATCACTCCCAGTCTGTAATCACACCTGTACATTTCTCCTCCTTTTGACTCACATGTCACTATATTTGAAGGACAGCATAGATACGCTCTGCAAATACAGCGCAATGCATAACGCCGTCACCCCAAAGGTGATCACAACTGCAGTTAGGGATCTGCGCTTGCCAGCTCCAATCCATCGAAAGTCACAGCCGAGTCTGACAGCTTCCCGGGTGATTCTGCGTAATGCTGCTTCTATATGATAGACACCCAAATTTTTTTTTTTAAATCAAATGGACCAGTTTGAATAATAATCTAGCCTTGGGGTTAAATGAAGGCACAAAGTTTGAAGAATTATTAAGAGGACAGTGAAAGAATGTTATAAAAATTCACCGTTCGTGAAACAGAAAATAAAGGTACAGAATCCTTTACAGGGTTTTCTTTAGGACGGAAAAAAAGGAACTAATGAAGAGTGACCATATGCCCATCTAGTGGTTCAATTTGGTAACAAAAACTCAGCTAAATTTCCTCAGGAATGATTACCATTGTGATTCTTAGGAAAAAACGGGTTCCTGGAATCCCAATGAGTGATTAAAGATGGCTAGTTTATTTTTCTTTTGATTATCAAAATAGATTTCAAAAAACAGTTTTAGGAGAAAGCAGCTAGGTACATTGAAAAGGAATCAACGTGATTAAAGAGAAATTATTGAGTATTGACTTATTTATGCTATTTTGAAATTATAAAAGCCAAAATAAAATGAACCACTAAGTGCTTCATATGGATTAATAACTTAATCAGCCTGCAAATAAGCCAACCAAGACAAAGGGAGGTTAAGGGCCTTCCCTAACATCACACTGTGAGCAAACGGTAGGGTCAGAACTCAAGCCCAGCTTACCCAGGTCTACAGCATACGCGCTTAACCACTGCGCTATCTTACTTTAGGTACAGCACAACCAACACTTCTAAAATTTCAAAACTTTTCAGGAAACCCAGGGAGTGGGAGCCCGACTGGGTATCTATGCTTCAAACAATGATGGACTGTAAATAACTGTATCGTAAATGACATTGACTTGGAATGGACGTGTAGTTTATCACGCACCTGTTCTGTGTGAGCCCTTTTGATATATGTTGTAACATGGAAATCATTTATCCCATTTCACAGATAAAGAAAGCTGAGGTTCAGAGAGTTTAAGGAGCTTAAAAACCCAAAAATCCCAAACCCACTGCCATTGAGTCAAATCCGACTCGGAGCTACCCTATTGGACAGAGTAGAACCACCCCATAGGGCTTCCAAGGCTTTGACCTTTATGGAAGCAAACTGCCACATCTTTCTCTCATGAAGCAGCTGGTGGGCTTCAGCCCCCCGACCTTTCTGCTGACAGCCATGCCCTTTAACTACTGCATCACCAGGGCTCCTTTTAAGGAACCTACCCAAGATCAAATGGTAAGTGGCAGAACGGGGGTTTAGCCAGAATCAGAGAGCTACTTATTCCGTCCAACTCTGACATTTTCGTGTTTTAAGAGACAAGTTTGGGGTTGATTTTATTATACTTAGTATATAATACAAATTCAAATACCTGTTAGAGAGTTCTCTGTCTACCTTCATGACTGCAAGACTGGCAGAATGGCATGGACTGGAGGCCGCAGTGAACACAGACGGTGGCAGCAGAGACCCAGTGACAGTGAGAGACAGAAAATTCCGCTCTGTGGCTGAAGTGAGGCCACCCGAAGCACAGCTTTGAAAGGAGAAAGGAAAATTGACCTTGGGTTAGGAAGTAACTAAGAACATTTGAAGGAGGGATAGAGGAGGGATAGTTATAAAGGCAATTTTTTGACTTGAGAGGGCCCTTGCAGACCAGTTAGTGTTTTGGTCTTAAACCTTTGTCCCTGAATCTCTTTTTGCTATTAAAAGGCTAGTATGATATAATTTCTAGCCATAAAAACACTGCATGAGAACAAATTTTCTAAAGTACTACTGAAAACATATCATCTACATTTATGCCATGCAGCTCGGCTGCTAACCAAAAGATCGGCAGTTCAAATCCACCAGCTGCTTCTCGGAAACCCTACAGGGCAATTCTACTCTGTCATATGGGATCGCCATGACTCAGAAAAGACTCGATAGCACCTAACAACAACAACAATGACAATTTACTTGTTTGGTTAAACATGTATAAGTATACTTAAGATGGTGAAGTCACCTTTAGGAGGCCAAATATTTACTTGCCTCTCTTACCATCTCTTTATTCTTCAATCATAGAATGTTCAATTATTGAAAAGCAATGGACAGAAGAACATCATATACTGCCTAGTTTAAAGTTTATTGCACAAGTCATGGAAATCCGTTTTTGCAACTGTTGAGTTTTTATTTTCTTAGACAAATAACAAGTCCTGTCTGAGAATCGGCTTCTTAATTACAGAGGTCTACCCCACAGAGTTTGTATGATTATTAAATAAAAGTGTACACAAGCACACATACACATATACACACAAACAGCATAGTGTGTAGGCCTGAGTCAACGGTTTATGCACTCATGCGTGCACACGCACAGCACACACACACTCACACAGAGTAATCAGTCTAAGCGTCCCCCAAATCTCTGTGCAAACATCCCATCTAGGTGTCTCATACAGCCGTACGATGCTGATGGTTGCATAGGTCACTTTAGACTGATTCCATTATATATTTGACCCACAAAATTTATGTTTATTTCTCCGATTTCGTGCTCAACAAACTCTCTAAGTATAATTTAGTTTTGCATCTTAAGCTGTAGCTCTGTAGACCTTGGGTCTTGTGCTGCTTGTCATTTGATCATACACACACACACACACACACACACACATCATGGGGACCAAAGAAAAAGCACCCAGACTAGCTAGCGAGGCCTGACTTCAAGCTGGCCCTTGTGTTTCACAGGCAAGTGAGTATCTTCAAGCCAAATTCAGTCTAATAGGATGGAAGACCAGTTAGTGTTTGGCAGCTACTAATGAATGGAGGAATCCATGAGCAGTGTCAATGGTGAAGCCTTAGACTACTAACCAAAAGGTTGATGGTTTGAACCCACTTAGGGTAACTTGGAAGAAACATCTAGCAATCTGCTTCTGAAAAACCACAACCTTGAAAACACTACTGAGTGCAGCTCTCCTCTGCACACAAGTCAGAATCAACTTGACAGCCATGGATTTTTCTAATAACGAGTAGGAAACTGTCACAGTGTTAAAGTTTTGAGGGTTTGGGGTTGCAGAATTGCTTCTTCTTTTTGTACAACCAACGCATGGCACAGTGTAGAAAAAATAAGTTGTGTGTGTGATCACCGGGCAAGGATTTGAGGGAAAACCCAAACAGGAACTTCAAATTGCAAGGCTAACTCCACTCCTCATTAACAAAGTCTCAAATGAAGAAAGCAAGCTTTGGCTTTAGGAGGGGATCTTTCTTTGTGCTCCAGCTCGTGGATACGTAGTATTGCGTTCTACCTCTTAATCGAGATCCTTTTTTTCTCCCTTCTTAGAGCCTCCTTCTGTTTTCTAACTAGTTTCTGGGCCTATATCTTGTGATACCTCATAGGAGCAGATTTTCATGGTCCTGAGTCTTGCCCCAGTTTCTCCTTTCTGTGCAATTATAACACCCTGAACACATCTTTTTCATTAGCACTTTTTATGCTGTATTTGTATTTTTAAGAGGGAAGCTCAAATTCAAAGATTATCTCTTTTTGTATTATTACAAATTACCCATAATCTGGCCCAAAGCCTGGCACTTAATCTGCTTTTAATGTATGTTTGGTTAAAGGATGTGACATAAAATGAAAGGCAAATTCTTAGCAATGACGGTTTAGGTGTGGTAGGAATGTAACGATCTGTTATTTTGAGTAAAGTAGTCAAAATAACTCACATTTCACAATAAAATTTTAAACATTTAGTATGGAAAATTTCAATCATACACACACACACACAAAAGGGGAAAAAAAAAAAACGCAAAACCCGAACTCATTGCTGTCAAGTTAATTCTGACTCATAGCGACCCTACAGGACAGAGTAGAACTGCCCGATAGGGTTTCCAAGGAGTGGCTGGTGGATTCGAACTGCCCACCTTTTGGTTAGCAGCTGAATGCTTAACCACTGTACCACCAGGGCTCCATTTTCCAGGAACAGACACAATTATAATAAATTCCTTTGTGTCCAACTCTCAGCTTCAACAGTAATTAACTCATGACCAGTCTGGTTACATCCATCCTCTCATCTCCCTTTCTAAACAGATCACTTTGAAGCAAATCCTTTATATATGTACATATATATAATTCACAAAGTATGCTTTTCTAAATGATAACGCTTTTGAAACACTAATAGCATCAAATATCCATCCATTATTCAAATATCTAGTAGTTTCATAAGTTAATATATTTCCTATGTGTATCTGGTTTTCACCTTGATTGTGGTCTGTTGGTTTTCAAGGCTACTTGGAGCTGGGCAGTAGCAGAAGGGAACAGGGAAATTTAATTGGTCCAGGTGCTATCAGCTCTGATCAAGAATATGGTGCTTTGATTAGGAAAAATATTCTCTTTGGTAGAATTTGTATCCATACTAAAGGTGATATTCCCTTCTAAAGTAATGAATTGAGGCATCTCTTTTGATTCATTTCTACTTGTTCCAGTTTTGCCACTTGTTCCGTGGGCATAGATAAACAAATACGAACTTGCCAATAACCAGTATGTACCAAAGGAAGGAATTTGTAGCACAGGAATGTTCCTGTCTTCTGTCTCCCCACACATCTCTTGTATCACACTCTACCTGTGTCAGTTTACTTGGAAGTTGATTCCTTCATTTCCATCTAATTACTTCTGTTCCAGTGAGGTCTCCATTGTCCGGGAACATAGCTCTGGTATGCCTTCTTATTCTGAAGTTTGATATAACCACCAAACTTGAAACGTCTTCTTCCAGTATAAGAGTTCCCCCTTTACAGAAAACAACAACAAAAACCCTCTCTGCTCCCACCCCCCGATACACCAAACTAAATTCTTTCATTTTGTCATGAAACACACAAAAATTCATATATTAAAATAGATCTGTATCTACAAGAGACACTTTGAAAAAAGGCAAAGGCCAAATAAAGCAATCATGCTTCTTAAAAGGTAACAGAGTGTATCAAATCTTTGCAAGGACATGAGTGGAAAAATAATGACACCAAAAAAATAGGGAATGCCTTTTGATGATTTGCTTGTCATAGAGTTTGTAAATAAATTACCAAGTACTTACAGCCAAAGAAGCTAGGAAACTCTGGGAGCATAGTGGTTAAGAGCTATGGCTTCTAACCAAAAGGTCGGCAGTTTGAATCCACCAGGTGCTCCTTGGAAACCCTATGGAGCAGTTCTATTCTGTCCTATAGGGTCGCTATGACTCGGAATTGACTTGAAGGCAACAGATTTGATTTTTGGGTTGTTTATATTGCTATGGTACCTTCCAAGCTGGACTCCTAAAAGAGGTAAGGTTCTTATATCCCAATCTGAACATTAAATTATAAACCCAATTGAAGGAATTAATGGGAATAAATGTAGGCAATATGGGAATATCAGTAATAGGTAATAATGTTAGGGTTTAAATGTGGCCTCATAATCGTGGTTATTATAATTAGTCCCTGGTTGCCTTTGTTACCGGAGTTAGTCAAGTAGCTGTCAGGAATATGCTTGCCTGAGGCAAAGACTGCGCGTTATGACAGGGCAAGGTCAGGAAGCTTTCATTTTGTTTTCTCTACCTTTTTTTATTTATTATTATTATCATCCTTCCTTTCTTAAATGAGTGCCAATAGAGTAAACACAGTGGATTTTGTGATTGTTACTTGCAAAGTCTTTGTTGTCTTTGGGAAAATCTCATTTTAATAGAGTGATTAGCTGCCTTTATTTTGGAAATAACAGGTTTCTTTATGTGAACGTGTCTGTTAACTCAGCGGGGGAGTTCTGCGGTCCAAGTATCTGGTTGGTACTTGTGAGGTAAACAGTTTAAAATTGGTCTTTTCCTTCTGTAATAGTTTCTTTATTTCCTCCTGTTTGTGAGAGGTGAGCAAGATGACTGCTTTTCTTCTTATCACTCCCACATGTCTGCGTAAGTGTGAGGAAATATCAAGCCATGAGCCACTTAGCTCATGGCATGACGATGGTGGCTGTGGGACTACATGTTCTGAAACAGTTATTTGTGAACCTACAATATTTAGACTGCCTTGTCTTATGGTCTTCTTTCCTCTTTTTTCTTTAGGAAGTGTCGCGTATTGGACATGCCCATGTATTAAGGTCAGCTCAGATTTAAATCCTCCAATCACTTTCTAAATATGTTATTGGGTCATTGAATTACCTCCTCTTAGCCTCAGTGTGTTCATCATCAAAATGGCTGTATTACCCACTTCACATGCTTATACACATCAAAAACAATAATGTACATAAAAGATCTAGCCTGCTAAAAAGCAAATCAATTTTTATGAGTGAGATTATCATTTTTCATCTATATAAAAATTAGCTGTTTTTGAATTTTGGGACAAAGGAGTAAATGCTTGCTAAAAGTTAATTAGTTTGTTAACTTCAGGCTGACTATTTTTCTGAATTATCTGTGCACATATCATGACTTAATAAAATTGTTATGGCCTGTTGTGAAACAACCACTGCCTTGGAAAACTGGCTTTTGGGTGATTAGTTTCTAACTGGATGGCTACATTCAGTAACTTAATTTCCGTCCGATTTATTTCTGTAGACTGTACTTAATTTACATCTCAATTTCATCTCTGTGAAACAATAAATTGTTGGATTAGAAATGTTTTCTATCTTAATGGCACTTTGAAAGTTCTGTATGATTTTAAAATGCTCGTGGTATTCACAATTTATCAAATCTCTTTAGCAACACTGAAGACGTAATTATTGGAAAACCAGTAATGTTTGATTGAACAGAAGCTGAACAAAGGGCTACCACAGTAATTCAGGGTACAAAGGTCGCTGAGATTTTCTCACACCTCATTGATACACGAAAATGAAAGGCAAAGGACAGGCTTCATTCTAACTACACTGTGGCAGATAGCCTGATTTAGAGAATCGAGGGGAAATACATTTTTAAGTTCAATGCTACTTAGCTTTTACGCAGACAGACTCCTTCAAAAGCATTTGAAGGTTCAACACAAATATTGAATTTTTGATGCCTCTCAAGACTAAGTGTTTGAAAATGAAATATGTTTTCCTGTGATAAGATTCAGCTGGTGATTTAGTAAATGACATTCCGGGTGCTAAATCCCTCCCACATCAAACATGATATTGTTCACCTCCTTATCTTGAATGTCTTAAGAAATTCTACTATCAGCTTATAAATTTCTCAGCTAGACTGCTGAGAGAATCAGACGAATTAAACGAGCCTTCTTCTTTGCAGTGAAAGGAAAAACTCATGCTTGTGATTCAGTTCAGAAAGCACTTGTCGCCTCAGCTCAATTGTCCTCTAAATATGTAAAGAAAAAGGTAAATATGTGCTAGTATGAGAGATATAATTTTAAAATACCCATGATAAAATAAAGTATAAGAAAATTCACATTTTCTGCATGGAAAAAATGATTGTAATTGTTGAAGGTGAAAACAGGAGAAAGTATAAAATAATTATTCCTGTCGTAAATCAGAAATGAATAAATATGAGCTACCAGTAATTGAACACTCAGACGAACCTGGAAGACAATGTGAGAAGGAGAGCACTCTATGCCGATAAGGGTAACTTTGCAGTGACTTTAAGGAGAAGAAAGCTGTGAAGACACATTCCTCAGCATAAAAACCACAAAGGTGTAATTTTTTAAATGACAGGAAAACCATAGTCTGCCGTTATAATGATAGAAAAATTATCCATTCACTCACTTGTCTACTGATTCAGCAACTATAAGTTGATTCCTCCTATGTGCAAGGAATTAGGTACTGATGACATAATATTGACCAAGTCAGTATAATACCTACGATAATGAAGTATACAGCTCAGTAAAGAGAGAAACAAAAAGTCAACAAGAATATAAATAATATTATTACCAACTTTAAGAATTTCTGAATTTAGAGGACATCTCAAGAATAGATTTGACACATTGAACACTAATGACCAAAAACCAGAAAAATTGTGGGATGTATCAAGGACATCATACGTAAAGAAAGCAAAAGGTCATTACGAAGACAGGAAAGAAACAAAAGACCAAAATGGATCTCAGAAGAGACTCTGAAACTTGCTCCTAAATGTAAAGTAGCTCAAGTGAATGGAAGAAATGATGAATAAAAGAGCTGAACGGAAGATTTCAAAGACTGGCTTGAGGATACAAAGTAAGGTATTATAATGAAATGTGCAAAGACCTGAAGTAAGAAAATCAAAATGCAGGAACACGTTTAACATTTCTCAAGCTGAAAGAACTGAAGAAAAAATTCAAGCCTTGAGTTGAATACTGAAAGATTCTATGGGCAAAAAAATTGAATGATGCAGGAAGCATCAAAAGAAGATGGAAGGAATACACAGTCGCTTCACCAAAAAAAAAAAAAAAAAAATTGGTCTATGTCCAACCATTTTAGGTGGTAGCATATGATCAGAAGTCAATGATACTTAAGAAGGAAACACAAGCTGCACTGAAGGCATTGGTGAAAAACAAGGCTATAGGAATGGACTGAATACCAATTGAGATGCTTCAACAAGCAAATGCAATGCTGGAAGCACTCACTCATCTCTACTGAGAAATCTGGAAGACAGCAACCTGGCCAACCAACTGGAAGAGATCTGTGTTCATGCCCATTCCAAAGCCAGGTGATCCAACCAAAACTGAAAATTATCCAACAATATTATTAAAATCACAAGCAAGCAAAATTTTGCTAGAAATAATTCAAAAGCAGCTGCAGCAATGCAAAAGTGAACTGCCAGAAATTTAAGCTGGATTCATAAGAGGACATGGAATGAGGAATATCATTGCTGATGTCAGATGGATCTTGGCTGAAAGCAAAGAATACCAGAAAGATGTTTTCCTGTGTTCAATTGATTATGCAAAGGCATTCAGTTGTGTGGATCATAACAATTATCAAAAACATTGCAAAGAATGGGAATTCCAGAATACTAAATTGTGCTCATGTGGAACCTGTACATAGACCAAGAGGGAGTCATTCAAACAGAACAAGGGATTACTTCTGGGGTTAAAATCAGGAAAGGTGTGTGCCAGCGTTGTATGCTTTCACCATACTTATGCAATCTATATGCTGAGCAAGTAATATGAGAAGATGGACTATGTGAAGAAGAATGCAACATCAGGGCTGGAGGAAGCCTAATTAATAATGCGCAATATGCAGATGGCATAGCCTTGTTTTCATAAAGCCAAGAGGACTTCAAGCACTTACTGATGAAGATCAAAGACTACAGCCTTCATTGTGCATTATATCTTGACATAAAGAAAACAAAAATTCTCAAAACTAGACCAATAAGCAATATCATGATAAGCAGAGAAAATATTAAGTTATCAAGGATTTTATTTTACTTGGCTCCACAATTAATGCCTATGAAAGCAGCAGTCAAGAAATAAAACAATTTATTGCGCTGGGCAATCTGCTGCAAAAGGCCTCTTTAAAATCTTAAAAAGCAAAGATGTCACTTTGATGACTAAGGTGTGCCTGACCCAAGCCATGGTCTTTTCAATCACCTCATATGCACATGAAAGCTGGATAATAAAAAGGGAAGACCAAAGAGAATTGATACATTTGAATTATGGTATTGGCAAAGAATATTGAATATTCCATTAACTGCCAGAAGAACAAATTAGTCTTGGAAGAAGTACACCAGAATGTTCCTTAGAAATGAGAATGGAGAGACTTGATCTCACTTACTTTGGAGACGTTATCAGGAGGAACCAGCCCCTGGAGAAGGACATCATGCTTGGTAAAGTAGATAGTCAGCAAAAAAGAGGAAGACCTTCAATGAGGTAGATTTACGCAATGGCTGCAACAATAAGCTCAAGCATAACAATGATTGTGAGGATGGCACAGGACTGAGAAACATTTTGTTCTGTTATACATATGGTTGCTATGAGGTGAAATTGACTCAATGACACCTAACAACAACATCAATAATTTTTGTGAAGGAGATAAAAAGTTGACCTTTGTACAACATGGCGAGTGGTGGCCCTATACACTGAAATAGGGTACAATGAAAGAAGAAAAATCTTGAAATGGGGAAAATCATAAAAAATGTCAACTACTGCTAAAACATGGTATATGATGAGTATCACAACCTGTATGATAAATATAATGACATAAGGACCTTAAGCAAAGAGGACTTGAAGCACTTACTGATGAAGATCAAAGACCACAGCCTTCAGTACGGACTACACCTCAAGATAAAGAAAACAAAAAGCCTCACAAGTGGACCAATAACAACATCATGAAAAACAAAGAAAGGATTGAAGTTGTTAAGGGTTTCGTTTTATTTGGATCCATAATCAACACCCATGGAAGCAGTGGTCAAGAAATCAAAACACTCATTGCATTGGGGAAATCTGCTGCAAAATACCTCTTTAAAATGTGAAAAGCAAAGATGTCACCTTGAAGACTAAGATGCGCCTGACCCAAGCCATAGCGTTTTCAATTGCCTCATATGCATACGAAAGCTGGACGATGAATAAGGAAGACCGAAAAAGAATTGACGCCTTTGAATTGTGGCATTGTCAAAGAACGTTGAACATGTACCGTGGACTGTCAAAAGAACGTACAAGGCTGTCTCAGAAGAAGTACAACAGGAATGCTCCTCAGAAGCAAGGATGGCGAGACTGGTCTCGCATATTTCGGACATGTTATCAGGAGCAACCAGTCCCTGAAGAAGGACATCATGCTTGGTAAAGTAGAAGATCAGAGAAAAAGAGGAAAACCCTCAATGAGATGGACTGACACAGTGGCTGCAACAATGGGTTTAAGAATAACATTGATTGCGAGGATGGCACAGGACGGGGCAGTGTTTTGCTCTGTTGTACACAGGGTCATTATGACCCAGAACTAACTCGACAGCACCTAACAACAGAAACAAGGACCTTAGAGAAAGCCATGGCAGTGAAGTGATGAAGACAGAAGTCATATAAAAACTAGGAAACCAAATCTGTTGCCGTCAAGTCGATTTTGAATCATAGCAACCGTAGAGACCATAGATGACAGAGTAGAACTGCCCCATAGGGTTTCTAAGGAGTGGCTGGTAGATCTGAATTTCCAACCTTTTGATTAGCAGCTGAGCTCTTAACCATTGTGCCATCAGGGCTTCAGAAGTCATATAGGGGTGGATTGAGGAGGAAATTCCAATCATAGATTTCCACTTGCCCTTCATATTCAAGAAAGGAGATCAAATTAATTTTCATGTTTTATTTGAATATTCTTTAAAATAATAATGAGCAGCTTATTCAATAACCATTTTAATGTACTTAAGACTATTCTTTCCAATTGTCTTATTGGGGGACAAATGGAGGAAAATCAAACACGAGGAAAAACAATGTATGCTTACTATACAATTTGTCTCTTAAATACTTTACCAGTTACCGGTTGCTATCGACTGCAACTCACAGGGATCCCATGTGTGTCAGAGTATAACACATAGGATTTTCAGTGACTAATTTTTTGGAAGTAGATCACAAAGTCTTTCTTCCATGGTGCCTCTGAGTGGCCATGAACCTCCAATCTTTCACCAAATACTTTATGTGGATTATTTCACTAAGGTCAATAACATTACTGAGAAACAGGAATTTTTATACTGACCTTTATGGGTTGGGGAACTGAATCTCAAAAATGTTGCATAATTTGTCCTAGGTCACTCTACTCCTATTGTGACAGATCCCTGATCCAAATCCATGTCCCTCTGACTCTAAAGCACTCCCCCCCCGACTTGTTTCATTATAGAAAATGTTTAAAAAAACAAAAACGTACAATAATTGTAGTATGCAGTGTAAGTCAACATCTGCCCTGCTCATGAAGAATTTTTTCCACCTACATTGTTCATTTCACCTTGTTCAGGGGGAAAGAGTTCTTCTTTTCCACAACACAATACAGGGTGTCCACATTTCCTTCCTGATTCAGAAGGTTCAGGGTGAACCTTGAGTGAAGAATAAGCCTGAAGACCAAAGGGTTAGGAAGGCATGTTCACATTACCAGACAGCTTGCCGGCTCCTCACACAATCCTACTTCTCCCATTGGAGTTGTTTTAAAGTCTCTTCCACCTCCACCCCAGATTTCCTGGACAGAAACACCGGCCCTGCCGGCATGATTCTGGAACATTTTAGCACTTAGATCCGTAGTTTCTTTCACTCTGTTTCTGTTGTAGTGTGGGCTGGTGTAGAGGGAAGTGACACTGAGGTTAAAGTTAGAGAGAAGAGGAAAGAAACTCTCAAACTACATTTGACATTTGACCTTCTTATCTTTGTAGTTTCTAGAAATGTCATTACCTCCCATAGTTGGTCCTGCCAACCTTTACCCACAGGTCCTGTCTTCGGCTCGCCTCATGTCAAAATCTCTTGCTAAGCTTAGCTGTCTCCACTAAGCCTAATTATATGGTGGCAGCTCTGCCATTGGGGGAGTTTGAAAAACCAATATAAACTGATTCTAAGAATTAGTTACATCGTATTTGAAATGGGGGCAGTGGTACCTGTTCTATCTCAGGGTATTTTTGTGAGGATCAAATTAGGCCCCCAAAATGAGAATACACTTGGAAAATATAAACACGTTTAACATTTTCACTCCTCATATATGTTGAGTTTAACGCCCACAAGATTATCTTAGCAAACAGGAGAAGGGGGAGGAATATATTTGGAAAAGAACATTACAATAGAGTATCTATGTGAATGTAGTGTTTTAAACAAACAGGTCGTAATATCCACAATGAATGCCTTCCCTAACTGAATTCCCAGCTCACTATTCATCCCCAGCAAAATTTCTCCTAAGTACTGCCACAGGGTCGTTTATAACCTCTGCACTTTATTTTTAGTTCCAGTGGTCATCCACGTTAGGAATGACTATTTTCTTTTATACTTTAAACTCCACTAGGTTTTCAATAGGTTTAGTGATGCCATGGTACAAAGGCATATTCCAGACGTAATTTGAATACTGGTACTTTCCTAATCTAGAAAAAATACTAGATTTCTTCTTACAGAATTCTCTGATCACAATATTCTTGCGCTTGACAATTTTCCTACTTAATACTTATACACAAAAACCGAGATGGAATTTCACCACAAAGCATTCTTAACATTGAATTTTAACTTCTAAAACCCATTCTTGCTGGCTGTGCTACTTCTCTCTCAGAAATCTTATGTAACAATTCCCATTAAAACTTCAGTTAGTAGGCATATAGAAAAGAGAATAAGTAATTACAAAAGTCATCATAGATGACTAAGAACAAATCAGAATAATACACCTTATTTTTGTTATTAATATCTTTACTCTTATTGTTTCTTGACCCACATTTCTACTGAGGAATAGCATGTATAAGCACACAATAAGCTTGTAAATTAATAGATTAATTGAAAGTTAATACAGTCATAAATTCCTACCTAGGTAAGAGAAAACAAACAAGTAAACAAAAAACAGATTATCTGTAGGCCCCAACCCAATCACTATCTCATCACCCACCTCAAAAATAATAGCTACTCTTAACTTCCCATACCATAGATTACTTTTGCCTTTTAGGAAATTTACATAAATAGAATGATACACACCTTAAGTCTGTGGCTTATCTGGTTCAACAATGTTTGTGATATTCGTGTGCATTATTGTGTATAACTTGGTGTCACGAATTGAATGATGCCCCCCCAAAACTATGTATATCAGTTTGTCTGGGTCTTGATTCCTGGTATTGTATGACTTTCCTACATGTTGTAAATCCTGCCTCTATGATGTTAATGAGGGAGGATGGGCAGCTGTTGAGTTAGGCAGGGAGGACTCAATCTACAAGATTGGATTGTGTTTTGAGGCAATCTCTTGAGATATGAAAGAGAAGTAAGCAGAGCGAGATGGGGACCTCATACCACCAAGAAAGCAGTGCTGGCAACAGACCGCGCCCTTTGGACCTGAGTTTCCTGCACCTGAGATGCTCCCGACCAAGAAAAGACATCTTTTGTCACCAAACAAACAAATTAAAATCACATGCTGGAATACAGAGAGCATTTTAATTTTTGCATTACCTCCTCCAATCCTAGAAAGTAGTATACCCTTCCATTTACCTACACCTGCTTTCATTTCTCTCAATAATTTTAAAAATATTTTTTAGTGTAGCCTTCTTAAACATATTTCATTAGGTTGTCTTCCAGATATTTTATGACATTTCAAGGCTATGGTATATTATATTACCACCACTCGTCTGTCAGTTTGTCGTACTGCATTGGCTTGTGTGTTGCTGTAATTAGGAAGCTATGCCACCAGTATTACAAATGCAGCAGGTCATCCAGGGTGGACAGGTTTCAGCTGAGCTTCCAGACTAAGACAGACTAGGATGAAGGACCTGGCGATCCAATTCTAAAAAAAGTTGGCCAGTGAAAACCTTATGAATAGGAGTGAAACATTGTCTGATATAGTGCCGGAAGATGAGCCCCTCAGGTTGGAAGGCACTCAAAATACAACTTGGGAAGAGCTGCTTCCTCAAAGCAGAGTCAACCTTAATGACATGCATGGAGGGAAGCTTTCAGGATCTTCATCTGCTGACGTGGCACAACTGAAAATGAGAAGAAACAGCAGCAAACATTCATTAATAATCGGAACATGGAATGAAGGAAGAATGAATCTAGGAAAATTAGAAGTCCTCAAAAATGAAATGCATAAATATGGATAACCTAGTCATTAGTGAGCTAAAATGGACTGGTATTGGCCATTGTGAATTGGAAAATCGTATGGCCTACCATACCAGCAATGACAAATTGAAGAGGAATGGAGCGGCATTTATCATGTCAAAAGGAACATTTCAAGATCTATCCTGAAGTACAACGCTGTCAATGATAGGATAATTTTCCATATGCCTACAAGGAAGACCAGTTAATATGACTGTTATTCAAATTTATGCACCAAGCACTAAGGCCAAAGATAAATAAATTGAAGGCTTTTACCAACTTCTGCAGTCTGAAATGAATCAAACATGCAATTCAGATGATGGTATAAGTAGGAGCCACTCTTTCCTGTATTGAAAAGATGTGGACTGGTGGAAGCTCTCCTGACGCTGCCTAATTAAACCCTATTCATTTAAGAGACAAAACTATTCAAGAACCCAGGAAAGTTTTTACTAGCCTCAATGGAAAAAGGATAGTGAATGACTTGAAACAAACAAATACTAGTCTGTCCTTGAACCTTGTGGAAAAGTACTTGAGAAGAAAAAAAAATTGAAGCTGGGATTTAATCCTTATCTCCAGGTCTCATGGCATTTGAAGAATTTTTTTCTCCTGAAGATAAAAAAACGCTTTCGAGAAGTGTTAGCTAAAGAGAAGTTGGAGAATCAAAATGTTCAAAAAAGCTTTAAAACTCAGAAGAATAAAGCATCATGGTTACTCATTCCATTATGAGAAGTTCAGTGTAGAGAAAGATAAGCCAGGTCTTAGAGGCCTCCTGACACACGTGGAAGCCTTTGGGAAAAGTGTTTAAAGGGAAGTTTGATTAAATGTAAACACGCTCATTGACCATATAAACCACTGTAGCCTTGGTCGTGGAATTCCTGTTCATTTGCATTCTGCTTTGGTGATGAGATCGTTTCTCCTAGCTTGGAAGTTGATATTGTCCTGGATTTTAAGCAACCAAATGTTGGTGTGGTAGCCTTGCTGGAGTTCGCTTGTGAGAACAAGTAAATCATGATGTCTTTGGACATATGGCTTCCAATGAGGGGAATCAGTTGGATGAGGTAATGGCAGCTGCACAGATCTGAATTCCCTGAGATGTGTAATGTCCTTAGCGTAACTAAAAAAAAAAAAAAAATCCCAAACCAAACCCACTGCCGCTGAGTCGATTCCAACTCATAGAACCCTACAGAAGAGAGTAGCACTGTCCCATAGGTTTTCAAGGAGTGGCTGGTGAATTTGAATTGCTGATCTTTGAGTTAGCACCCGAATACTTAACCACAGCACGACTGGGGCTCCTTAGCATAACTAGAAGACAGATAATACCCAACATCAAACTACCTGTCAGAAAAAAAAGTAAACAAATTCCAAGGAGCCGCCTTCCACTCCCAATGCAAGCCTTTGCAGATGGCAAGAATGGTAGATGACAAACTTTGGGCAAAAGAAAAAAAAAGTTAATGTGGCGATGACAGTGACCTGAAATCATCACCAGAAAGAGAAAATTTACCGTTAAGTGCAAAAATACCGAGAAGGAGCTCTGGTAGACCAGAGCAGCCAACAGAGAAATGAGTTAAAGTGCACACAGGATGTAAAGAAGGAATTTTAGGAAAGCAACTATTTAGGGAAAAATGGCAAAAAGGGCAAAAGCCCATTGGAAACTGTGTGGTTTTTTTTTAAAAAAAAGTAGAAAACATGAAAGAAATTAGGACTTTGCAATATCTATTTTAAAAAATTAAACTATAAAGGACACACAACAGCTATCCCCGTAAGCTCCCAACAAAAAGCCATCTGAAAAGGAACCCACGTGTGACTGTACTGACAATAGAGGGTGCTCTGGAATTAGGAATCTAATGTTGTTGTTGGGTGCCATCAAATTGATTTTTACTCATAGAGATCCCATGGAACAGAGTAGAACTGCCCCATAGGGTTTGCTAGGCAGTAATCTTTACTGAAGCAGATCACCAGCTCTTTCTCCTGTGGAGCTGCTGGGTGGATCTGAACCACCAACCTTTGGGTTAGCAGTTGGGCACCACCAGGGCTCTTTAGGGATCTTACAGACAACCACAAATCACCAGTGATAGCCACAGAAATGAAGAGGAGCAAGCAGTCATCAGCTACACAAAATCAAGGCTAAAAAAGCATCAAGTTAGAATCATAACTATTAACTCATGATCACCCCACCAACATATCATCAATAAAACAAAATTAAACTGTAACACAATTATACAAACTCAGTTAAATATTCTGAAACAAACATTTGGAGATAAGGAAGAAAAAAAAAGAGAGAGAAAACTTTTTGATTCAGAAATTCTAAAAGTAAGAACAGGTACAAAGAACAAAAAGGGAATGAACGTGGGAATGATTGACTTCAGGAAGAAATAAAAAAAAACTGACAAAATCTTATTAGAAATGAAGACTGTGTAACAAGGTATCTGAAGAAAGACAGGTTTGACTGAGGATTTAGTAAGACCTGACTTCCAGTTGCAGTTCCTATATGTAAGGAGCTTGGATGTCATCACTCTTGTCCTTACAACAAGGAAGACACTGAACAAATTAAAAACCATTAACTTCCCTTTCACTCGTTAGAGAACTGACATTGTAGGGTAAACTCCCCCAAAATCTGGATGGACAGGAGAATTTAGAAAATCACAGTCAAGGTCAGCTTGCTTGGAGCAGAAGCTTCTGGAGTTATAAACTGGTTGTTGTGTGCTTTCGAGTTGATTTTGACTCATAGCAACCCTGTATGACAGAGTAGACTTTCTAAGACTATAATCTTTAAGGAAGCAAACTACCACTTCTTTCTCCCTCGGAGTGGCTGGTGGATTCAAACCACTGACTTTTCCATTAGCAGCTGATCTCTTAACTACTATGCCACCAGGACTCCACTCCATAAGGTGATATTAAAAAACCAAAAATTAGTTTAGCTAAAAATGTATAAAGCAACTTCTATGGTGGTTACTAAATTTCTGTGATATGCACTATTGAATTTGAACAATTCATGTCCATCTTGTTTCTACCTCTCTTTCTTCAATTTTCTTTTCCAGCTTTCTTCCCTCCAATTCACATTACCTTTTTTTTTCTTGTAATAAATGTGATTTTTGAAACAACTTACATAATCTCCATATTTTGATTAAGTTGCTTTCTCAGATTTCCAAACAGGATATCAGGGAAAGAGTATTTTCACAACCAGTGTTCCATAAATACAACTCCTTTCTAAAATTCAGGACTTTATTCCTGCTTAAATTTAGACAGTATATTAAACTTAAAAGTTGGCAAATATATCAATAGTTAAAGCAATAATTCAAAGGTCTCTTAATTTCTGACATGATACTCTTTATTTTCACGTAAAAGCATTATTTTGAAAGGTTCAGATAAGAATAAATTTTGAAAACTATGTTATTAATTTTGTAGGCAAAATGTAAGATACCATCAGTTTGTTGCAGTTTGAGGACATAAATGGAAAAATGAAACGTCTAAAATCATCTCTAAAGTGAGTGTGGCATCGGTCAATAACTCTTAAACCAAATTAACTCATCAATTTGAGAAATATATACAGTTGCCAAAGTGTAATAGCTAAAGAAAGATCATAATTTTAATCAATTTGAGACAGCTGGTAGTTTCCCATATAGTGTACAAAGCATAGAAGCTGTAAGGCTTCTGATACATTTCCTTAATATAAATATATGATTCTTTTAGTTATTATGGTTGCTTTGCCAATTAAGATGAAGGCGGTTGTTTTCCTTCTTTCACTATGATCTGGATACCAGTAATTGATTTATAATACCATGACTCTCCTGGCTATTTCCAAAGAATCAATAATATTCTAAGGGGTGCTAAGCAACTTGAATGCCATTATTGAAACACAGATGTCAGCTATATGGATAACATTTATCCTGTCTACATTTAGAGGCATAGGAACACCATGGTTTCCTCACCAGAAAATCGAGATCTTTGGGGGAATCTCTTAACCTCTCCCTGATAACTTTTGATGCCCAGTCTATCCCTACTTCCCTAAACTCATCTCCCGTTTTCAGAGTTTTCCAGGAGCACAGTGTGGTGCCTCTTTTCTTCTTCAGACACCCCAACAGGAGGATCACTAACAGTCATACCCTACTTACCCCCGTCACTCTGTAACCACAAAGCCTTTGCCTGCAAATCTATGTATGCATTATATAATAGGCAGAGCTCTTGTGTTTGTTCTTTCCACTTCTATCATTTCTGCCCCACCACCTCATCCTTTCAGATAATCTTGAGTAGTAAGTCTATGTCTCTTCAATAACATAAAAGAGGAACGTGGTATTCTTGCTCAGAAAGAGACTGTCATACAAGGGTTAAGAAAGCCTGCTCTCTAGCAACAGGAAGCTTGAAATAGGGGCCAAATTTTTAAGGCAACCAGAGTCTTTTATTCCTTCCAGCAGTGTTTGAAAGTGAGGCAAGAAAAAAAAATCTTCATAAAAATAGGGTCTGTGTGTGTGTGTGCATAGATTACCCAGGAAGGAAATGGATCTGTGTTAGAGAATTGGACCTGTGAAGAGAGAATATCCGATTCTAAGTACCTGCCAAATTCTAAATTAAACTTTCTTTTTTCTGCCAGAGTGAATTTAAAATAGATATATAAACCCCAGTTCCATTTATACTCCTCATGAAAAGCCAATATATAAATGAAATAAAATAAGAAACAATACTACCGCATAAATAATTTGAATGTTATTACTAACTAAGACATAACGGATTACAGAAGAAAAAGAAATAAATGGTTTCTGTCAGAAAATAAGTGAAGGTGATTGTAAGGAGGACAACCTCTCAAGAAATCCAAGGAGAAAATCCTGCCCCTCTGGTGGGAAAAGGACGACAGTGATTTAAGGGTAGTGTTGCAGTTAAAGCTCCCATAAAACAGTTTAATGCATCTCTTTTTTATAAATATACTTCATGGCTGTATGGAGGAGGTCTTATTAGAATGGGCTGAACTCTAAAAATGATGAAATGGAGCTTATTGTAAATTTATAGGGGAAAAGGAAATAAAAATGTGATCTTGTAAGTTATATGGGAAAGAAGTAACCATAAAATCAAGAGGAAGAGAAGTTCTCAACCTCCTGTTCTCTGTGTTGTTCACTTTTACACTATTCTTGGTGAAGGTAATTATGAACATACATGTGTATTAAACATCTCATATTTATTTTCCTGCACTATGAATATAAAATACCGCAAGATAAGAAACATAATGTAGACATATTCTATGGCAGGTAATGAAAAAGGATAAAGTAAACCAATGACAATGTAACAAAAACATACTTTTTTTTAATATCAAATTATTATACACAATTTGGGGTAGGAAGATTTAAGGACTGCTACATTTTATGGGAAGAGTTTATTTTTGTATATATTTTCTAACGTTTGTTATTTTAGCAATCTCCTAGTAAAATAACACCCCTAAAAGCATAGAATAAAACAAATCTGAAACGATTACCTTCTCCGTGAGCCAAGGAGGTTGGCTTTTCTCTTTTAATTCTACCTCTTTCCTAATGAAGCATTAACTAAATTAGTTACATCAAATGAAAAAACCAAGAAAAAATTGAAAAGACCAAAAAGTAACAAGTTTTTTTTTTTTTCCAGGTGCTATCTAAAGCTAAAACCTAGCCCATATTAAGTTTCAACAACGAAGTATCTCTTAGTAATAGTTAAAGAAAAGGCTCGCTGTTCGTTGCCTTTGAATGGTCTCAACTCATGTCGACCATTGTTCAACAGAACAAAATGTCACTTGGTTCTAGGCCGTCTTCATTGTCACTGGTGTGTTCCAGTCTGTTGTCGCAGCTATTGCAGCTGTTGTGTCTGTCCATTGAGGATTTCTCACGTTTTCATTGGCCACCTACTTTACCAAACGTTACGTCCTTTTCTAGCAATTGGTCTTTTTTGATGACTTGTTCAAAGTAAGGGAGTCGAAGTTTTGCCATTCTTGTGTCTAAGGAACATTCCGGTTGTATTTTTTCTGAGACTGATTTGTTTATTCTTTTGGCAAAAATTCTTTTGGCAGTCCATAGTATATTCAATATTCTTCACCAACAAAATTCAAATGCATCAATTTTTCTGTCTTCCTTTTCCACTATCCAACTTCCATATGCATATAAGGCAACTGAAAAGAACATGTCTTTGTTTAAACGCACCGTAGTCATCACAGTGACATCTGTACTTTTTAAAACTCTAAAGGGGTCTTTTTCAGCTTATTTGCCCAATGCAATGTATTGCTTGATATCTTGACTGCTATTCTTGATGTGGAAACCCTGGTGGTGCAGCAGTTAAGAGTTTGGCTGCTAACTGAAAGGACAGCAGTTCAAATCCATGAGGCACTCCTTGGAAACCCTATGGGGTAATTCTATTCTGTCCTATAGGGTCGCTATTAGTTGGAATTGACTCAATGGCAATGGGTTTATTCTTAATGCATATGATTTATTTATCTACATTTCTCATTACCAATACAACTTTGTCTATTTTTTGACAAAGTTGTCTTGTAAAATGGTTAAAAATACTTTACCCTATAAGTACTTTTCTTGCAATATGAAGATATAAGGCAAGACAAGTTAGCTATTACTGTAGATATAGAAGGTAAGGCTGGAAATAGATCACTGGGAACCATTAGGCAGTGCACGCTTTTAAAGCTTAGAGTTTCTGAGATAATAATGTTGATTGAGAGTTGTTACAGACTGAGAATGACACATTACCGTAAAGGAGTTGACAACTTTAAGAAAATGGGACCCCAGTCTTGTAAGTCCTGATCTTGCTTTTTAAGAGAGGTGGGAAGTGGATGGCAGGATGAGTTTTACAGGCTTGTACAGGTGAACACTAATGAGCAAGCACAGATTCTCCAAAGTGGTGTAAAATGCTGATATTTCAGGTGAAGGAGAGGGGATTAAGACAGAGTTACTCACAATGAGCGGGACTGATGGAGCGATGTGGACATGTAGTCATAGCCTTACAAACTGAGTACTATGTGGCTCAGTTGTGAATATTCACATCATCATAAAAACATTAACATTGAGTAATGATCTAGAAGGTAATTAGCTATAGCTATATTGAGAAAACAGCAAAAGACTTCCAAAGTGGACCTGGGAGAGAGTGTGATTAGGGGAAGAATGAAAAAAACAAATCTTTATCTTTCATACTAGGAAGTAAATACATATCTAAAACTGAAGAATCGAGAAATGTTATATGCACATTAATTAGAAATGTGGACATATAGACATGTATCGAAAGAGAGAGCCCTGGTGGTGCAGTGGTTAAAGCACTCATTTGCTAACCAAAATATTGATGGTTTGAACCCAGCAGCCGCACCATGGGAGAATGATATGGCAGTCAGAGTTGGAAAGCCGTATGGACAGTTCTACTCTGTTCTATATGGTTTCTATGAGTTGGAATCGATTTGATGGCAGTGGGTTTGTTTTTTTGCGTTTACCCAAAGATAAAAACCAAACCAAACCCACTGCTGTCGAGTCGATTCCGACTCATAGCGACCCTATAGGACAGAGTAGAACTGCCCCATAGAGTTTCCAAGGAGCGCCTAGCAGATTGGAACTGCTGACCTTTTGGTTAGCAGCCCTAGCACTTAACCACTACGCCACCAGGGTTTCCTTACCCAAAGATATAGATAAAAAAATACAATGTGCTTTCCTCTAGAGAATGGCATTTGTGGGAAGAGTACAGTAGAGAGGACAGGTGTGGCAAACACTGTGAATTGGCTCATTCAACATCTGTGTATTGAGTGTACTTTCCAGTCTTGCGGAGGCTAGACAGCCCTCGTCCTTCTACTGGGACAGCTCACCATGTTGCATCTGGAACTGTGATGAGTTGGAGGAGGTCATTCTGGTGCAGATTGGATTGTGACGTGAGCTAAAAAGTCTACTATGCTGTTGTTGTTAGGTGCTGTTGAGTCAGTTCTCACTCATAGTGACCCTATGTACAACAGAACAAAACACTGCCTAGCCCTGTGCCATCCTCATGGTCACTGTAATACTTGAGCCCATTGTTGCAGCTACTGCATCAATCCAACTCATTGAGGGTCCTCCTCTTTTTCACTGACCCTCTACTTTACCAAGCATGGTATCCTTCTCCAGGGACTAACCACTCCTGATAACAAGTCCAAAGTATATGAGATGAAGTCTTGCCATTCTCGCTTCTAAGGAGCAGTCCAGCTGTACTTCTTCCAAGACAAATTTGTTCGTTCTTCTGGCAGTCCATGGTATAGTCAATATTCTTCACCAGTACCATAATTCAAAGGCATTAATTCTTTTTTGGTCTTCCTTATTTATTGTCCGGTTTTTGCATGCAGAAAATCTATTAGGCCACTGATGCTTCAGGCTTTTTATATTCCAATGGGGGAAAAAAAAATTTTTTTTTTCCAGTAGCTAATATTAATTAGCCTCACTAAGACAATGACCAAGGGACAAATGCTTCCATCAGGGCACATGAAAATGGTTCCATTGAGCTAGAAACTGAGACTACCCCCTGGCCATTGTAACCTTCTTATACCACTAGGCCAATAGAATAAAAGGGATTACTGCTTTGGCTGGGCAGATGGATCCTTATTACCAACAAAAAATAGTGGGGCTGCTACAGGATGGAAGAGAGGAGCATCTCTGGTACCCAGGGGATCCTCTGAAGTGTCCCTAGTACTACCTTGTCCAGTGGTAAAAATTAACAGAAGGCATGTACATGTAGAACCCCACACATGTAGGACCACCAGAGAAACAGACCCTGGTTTCCGTACACCAAATAAAGAAACATGATGAGCTGAGGAGCAGGCTGAAGACAAAGGAACTGGGATTGGGTCGTGGCAAAAGGAAGTTACTTATGCTGGCTATGGTCTTATGAGGAAACCCTGGTGGCATAGTAGTTAAGAGCTACAGCTGCTAGCCAAAATGTCGGCAGTTTGAATCCACAAGATGCTCCTTGGAAACTCTATGGGGCAGTTCTACTCTGTCCTATATGGTTGCTATGAGTCAGAATCGACTCAGTGGGAACGGGTTTGGTTTTTTGGTTTATGGTCTTATGAATAATTATGGACACAAGGCCTATACTAGTTAAGCATATTCTCTTTCCATGTATGTATATATGTATGTAAGGAGTCCTCATGGCACCATTGTTAAGCAGTCAGCTTTTAACCAAAAGGTCAGCTGTTCAAACCCACCAGCCACTCCATAGGATAAAGCACCTGGCAATCTGCTCCTGTAAAGATTACAGCCTAGGACCTATGAGGCAGTTTTACTCTGCCATATACAGTCCCTATGAGTCAGAATCAATTTGACTGCACACAGCAACAATATGTGTGTATGTATGCATGTATTCATTTTTATTAACTATTTTCCACTTTTGTTTCTTCTTTTGATTTCCACACTGTATTTCAGGGTGTGTATTAGAAACCTTTAACGATGTAATTTGTTCCATAGGGATACAAGTTATCAGGGAAAGTTATGACTAAGCTAGAGGGTGAATGAATATCACCCAGAAATAGACGCAGTGATTGATGAGGGTTTGGTTCTCTCAGTGTGAGAAAATTTTTGCTTGAAGCAAAGTTGATGTATTAAGTAACGGAAGCATAATTTTTTACCACTATTGTTTCGGATGTTGAAGTATAGAAAGATTATGCAGGGATCTGGCATAGTCAGAGATGAAATTTGGGCGAATATTGTGGATTGGCTTATTCATCATGCATTTGAATCTCCTTCTAGTTTAACTTCCTCTACTGCAGAGGCAGTCCTGCTTGTGCAGTGGCTAAGAGCTTGGCTGCTAACCAAAAGGTAAACAAAAACCAAACCCACTGCCATCGAGTCGATTCCGAATCATAGCAACCCTATAGGACACAGTAGAACTGCCCCGTGGAGTTTCCAAGGAGTGCCTGGAAGAAAAAAATTGCTGAGCTTTTGGTTATCAGCTGTAGCACTTAACTACTGCACCACCAGGGTTTCCAACCAAAAGATAAAAAAGATAGGCAGTTCAAATTCACTAGATGCTCCTTGAAAACCCTACTCTGTCCTATAGGGTTGCTATGTGTCAGAATCGACTCAATGGCAATGGGTTTGGTTTGGTTTGGTGACTGCAGAGGCAAGAAAGTGAAAAACTACATTTCCTAAAAATAGAGTTCCAAATGTGATTTAGACATTGACAACCAGATGTCCTCTTCTGAGTCTTGATTTTGGAACTGAATGAAGTGACTAGAGAGGCAAGACATGAAATATCATTTTGTTGCCATGGAAACCGTGTGACTGCTGTGGTGGTTCTAAGGTCACCTCCTTCCAGGGACAGTGTGATATGGATGGATGGAATTTGTCCCTAAAATCTTGACCTAGGTATTGCACTCCCAGTCCTACCAATGATTTTAAAAGCCACCTAGTAGCTGATAATGAATCTCTTTATGAGTAAACTTGCAAGTTGTTGCTGTTGTCTGCATTTGAACCCTAATCCATAGTGCAGAAAATCAGCGTGTGTTATTATAATCATTACAGAATTATATGATTTTGAAACTATTTAAAGGTACAATTTTTATAAAATTTAAAAAGTAGTTTAAGGGTCTTAAGTTACATTTACTGTTGTCCAAAGAGTCTTGGTTGGACTTCATAGTCAATCAAGACATGCTGTTTTTGCATATTGTTATCAACTTCACTTATAAATTATGTGAGGTAAATACACTCTAAAAAATTAAAAGCAAATTTCAAATATTTAAACCAAGATATGGATATTGCTAAGAATATATATTAGGATGCAGGATGAAATGACACACTTTATTCAGAATTTATTAATCATTGAGTCTAAAAAGAGAATAAAAAGTCCTTGAGTTTAATAAAAAATATTAAATCTAATCAATATACAAGATTGTAAAGTAGAACTTAAGTTTTGATTTAATTTTTACAAATACGAAGTACATTGTATCAATTTTTGACTAAGAATTTTTAGTCATGTTTTCAAAGTTGTGAGAGAAAACTATAAAAGTGGAAGTATTGACTTTTTTGTTTGTTTTGGCACAGAAAAACTCATGCTATTCCTTTAATTTAAAATCCAGCGTAAAATAGTACAGTTGCAATAAGGAATAACAGCTAAGGTAGGGCTTTTCTTAGAACTACAAAAAATAGCTCTAGTTTCTTCCCTAAGGAATGCCTACCCGCCTTGCCTTTCCTAGGACAAAAATGTAATCTAACTGGTAGGCTTGCCACAATTCTGCAATTCTCTGTCTTATTCTTGAACCAATCAACATACAGAGTACATTTTTTTTTTTTACAAACTTGTTAAAGTCTGGTCTATAAACAGAAAGAGAATCCGACAAATTTCTACATTATTGTTGAATTTTTTTTCAAACATGTGTCTTCAGTTCTCCTGTTTATACCGCACATTCCCTTATTTGTTCTCTAAAACCAGACACTTGTTTTATTACTTCATTCTTCAGTCTTGCAGTATCTTCCTGATTGAAATCTAGCGTTATGCTCATTGTGTCTTTCTCCTCTAACAGCTCAAGTTTTATTTTCCAAACGATTTTTCTTTTCAGAGCTAAAGCATTTGTTGTGAACTTCTCACTCTTGGTTGCAGATCTTTCCCATCTAACTTAATCATTATCTCTTAATGATAATTCTGTAAGGGGGAGGGGGAGAGCTTGCACTCATGAAAGAGAGAGAGGAAATGATCTCTACAGGGATCCCTGATTTGGCAGTTAAACCTTACCAGGGGAGGCAGAGGTAGGAGGAAAAGGGTATAAAGCTCTAACAAAGCAACTGTAGCGGGGATCTCAGGCTCGCCCTCTAAGCAGCCCACTTGACTCTCTCTGGTCAAGTGTACTTTTGCTATTAACCCTCTGCTAACTAATAAAACAAAGTTCCGCTGCTGTTCATAAGGTTTTCACTGGCTAATGCTTTTCAGAAGCAGACTGCTGGGTCCTTCTTCCTAGTCTGTCTTAGAATGGGAGTTCCAGAACACTTAATTGTGCTCATGAGGAACCTTTACATAGATCAAGAGGCAGTTGTTCGGACAGAACGAGGGGATAATGATTGGTTTAAAGTCAGGAAAGGCGTGTGTCAGGGTTGTATTCTTTCACCATACCTATTTAATCTGTATGCTGAACAAATAATACGGAAAGCTGGACTATATGAAGAAGAATGGGGCATCAAGATTGGAGGAAGACTCATTAACAACCTGCGTTATGCAGATGACACAACCTTGCTTGCTGAAAGTGAAGAGGACTTGAAGCACTTACTAATGCAGATCAAAGACCACAGCCTTCAGTATGGATTACACCTCAAGATAAAGGAAACAAAAATCCTCACAACTGGACCAATGAGCAACGTTTATCATGATAAATGGAGAAAAAATTGAAGTTGTTAAGGATTCCATTTTACTTGGATCCACAATCAACAGCCATGGAAGCAGCAGTCAAGAAATCAAAAGATGCATTGCAGTGGGCAAATCTGCTGCAAAGGACCTCTTCAAAGTGTTGAAGAGCAAAGATGTCGCCCTGAAGACTAAGGTGCGCCTGACCCAAGCCATGGTATTTTCAATCACATCATATGCACGTGAAAGCTAGACAATGAATAAGAAAGACCGAAGAAGAGTTGAGGCCTTTGAATTGTGGTGTTGGCGAAGAATATTGAATATACCATGGACTGCCAAAAGAACGAACAAATCTATCTTAGAAGAAGTACAGCCAGAATGCTCCTTAGAGGCAAGGATGGCGAGACTACATCTTACATACTTTGGACATGTTGTCAGGAGGGATCAGTCCCTGGAGAAAGACATCATGCTTGGCAGAGTACAGGGTCAGCGGCAAAGAGGAAGACCCTCAATGAGGTGGATTGACACAGTGGCCGCAACAATGAGCTCAAGCATAACAACGATTGTAAGGATGGTGCAGGACCAGGCAGTGTTTCTTTCTGTTGTGCATAGGGTCGCTATGAGTCAGAACCGACTCGACAGCACCTAACAAGAACAACAACAACTAATAAAACCCCTTGTTTGCTTGGCACTCTCTGTCTCAGTGTTTGAATTCTTTCCTACACCAAAGACAAGAGCTGCCATTCTCTCCAGTAACAATTCTGTGTTTATTTGCATGAATACCAGATGTTTTTATTCAAAGACCACTCCCTTCAGATTCCACAGTTCTCATGGCAGTCATTTTGATCAATGTTAGGAGAATTTCCTTTAAAATTCAGATCCCAAAGAATTTTTAATCTCTCTTTAAGTAAGGAGCCCTAGTGGTGCAGTGCTTAAGAGCTCAGCTGCTAACCAAAAGGTGGGCTGTGCGAATCCACCAGCTGCTCCTTGGAAACCCGTAGGGGCTGTTCTGCTCTGTCCTATAGAGTTACTGTGAGTCAGAATTGACTTAATGACAATGGTTTTTTGTTTGTTTTGTTTTTTTAAGTAAATCTATTTTAAGAAAAGAGGGAAAAAAGCTCTGTTTCATACAAAGTGTATGGCTTTTATTATTTTATTCTCTAGGAACTGTGAGTAATACCCTAGAAAGCTGACGTGGTATAAATTCATGTTTAGACAACCTCTCAATAAATGGAGCATAGAAATTTAAGTTGTGTAAAGTTCACAGTTTACAAAGCATTTTCACATTATTTCCATTCATCTAAGTCTTAAAAAACAACCTCTAAACCAGTTTAGAAGATTACTATCCTCAATTTACAGAGAAGAAAACTGAGGTGAAGATGTTAGCTTCTGCGTGAAAAAGTCGTAGCTGATAGTCCTTAATCCCAAGATATATGCGCATCTTTTGAGCCTAAAGCTAAAATGCTTGTCTGTATACCACATTATCTGTCTGGTAATAGGAACATATCAGACAGGGAAGAAATTTCAAGTATTAGAAACAAAGCTAATCACCAGAAGCCAGGTATACATCTCACTTGGTCAAGCCAACAACCCCGGAATACTGAAGTGCTGAGGTGCTGGCTGAACACAAGGTAAGAACACAACAAGCTGATTCAAGGAAGATACTGTGACATGTCAGCCAGACACAAGGCAAAGGCCACATGTCTACTGGTCAGAAAAGGTGTGCTCCTTCAGGGACAGTTAAACAAATTAATTCAAAGAAAATGAACTCCTGATAAGGAAAGATATGCCTCACCTACTAAGCTGCTTTTTACAGAGAAAACAAAGAGTGTTTTTAAATATAAGCCCCAGGTAGGTTATGATAAGAAACTTACATCAGTTCAATATTTAAAATATTTCACAAAGCAAGATAATGCAGTACAGCTTTCAACATAGTTTTCAAAGTCTCTGACAGTGTAAGTACTTCTCTCGCATAAAATCACATTGAAAGACAGGACATCGGTCATGCTACTCAGAAACTTAATGCTTGTTATTATGTACATTCTTAATACCAAGTAAAAGTATCGCATAACAATACCACTGAATCCATTGTTTAATGGGATGCCGGAAAGAAGAGTCAGTGTTTATGCACCGGATATATATCTCATGCCTTTGAACTATCATTTGACTTTCAAGAACTACACTGATCAGTGAGCCCAAAGGCTCCGATGTGCTAGGATTGATTTACTTCTCGCAGGGGCAATTCTAAGTAGTATGCCTTTGGGTAAGAGCTGAATAGTGTTAATAATACATCCCACAAATAATAGGTATTGTTTTACTTTTATATTAATTATAAAAAATTATCTTACCTCCAGATTTTTTTTTTTTTTTACATTGTATTTATTCATCACTAATGCTTGCTCCAGGTTATTCCCAGTAATAAAACTAAAAGGAAAAAGAAAAATCTGTGTCAACAGGGAAAAACTGGAAAGGTTGTCTTTCACAGAACAAAACCTTTGGGAAATTATTATAATGTATAATGCATAAAAGAACTGATTGTATAAATACCAGGTTGCAATTCAACATGTTTATTCAAAGGAAAAGCTCATCAGAGTAAATACACAAAAACTCAGCTCCACCCGTCACTGTGGGGATTTCTCTAGTGCCAGATCAGGGCCTCTGAGAGCGACACAAGCTCAAGGTTTCCACAAGGGTCAGAATAAATACTAAATTCAGGTGTGGGCCGTGATGGTGAATTTCACTGAAGATACGATTATAGTGGCTAACCAGTTTCTGCTGAGTTGATACCAGCCCATGGCAGCCCTATGTGTGTCAGGGTAGAACTGTGCTGCATAGGGTTTTCAATGACTGATTTTCCAAAAATGTATCACCAGGCATTTCTTTCATGATGCCTCTGAGGAGACTCAAACCCACAACCTCTTCATTAACACCCAAGCCTGTTAAGCATTTGTACCATCCAGATGCACTGATACTCATATAACTCATGTAACTCCCAAACTCAGATAAACACCCTTAAACAGGAGCCAGCAGAGGTGCCAGCCTAGGTAGGACAAAAGGACAAGGCACAATCAAATAATAGGAGGCAGACCTCAACCCTAGGATTGACTTCAAGAAACAATCCAGAGCTGTTCTCAAAGAAGTGGTCCCTGGTGCTTAGTCTTCAGTAGGCACTAATGAAGTGCTGAATAAGGTGGGTACTGACACAGTGAGTTCCAAGGCACAGTATTAATAAAAATATAAGCAATCAATAAAGTCAGAAAAATTTGAGTTAATGTCTAAATTAACAATATTAAAATGTGTTTGAAACAATAGAAAGGTCTAAAATTATTTTATGAAGTAAAAGACTTATAACAGAAAACATGTTATAAGCATTGGTTTAAAAATCTCCATTACTTTAATGTCCCTGGGTAGTACAAAGCATTAATGTACTTGGCTGCTAACCAAAAGTCTGGTGGCTTGAATCTATCCAGAGGTTTCTCAGAAGAAAAGCCTAGAGGTCTACTTCCAAAAAATCATCCATTAAAAACCATTTAAAACCCAGTTCTACTCTGACACACACGGGGTCACCACGAGTCAGAATCAACTCCAAGACAACTGGTTAGCTAGGTTATTACTTCAACGAGAATTGGAAGACCAACGAAGGTAAAGGAAAAACTTGAAAGCAATCTAAATATTTTAGCATTTAGGAGTATTAATAATACTATTTTAATTGTGGCGTTAATAATAGATAATGAGTCAAATGCAGATAACACTAGAAGAATAAATGTAACTTTCTAGTTAAGAGAGAAAAGATAGGCAAAGGAAATATTTTCTCTGGAGCAAAAGCTTTAAAAAATGATGTTTTTGTCTTTAAAACAGAAAATTAACAATGAGAACTGGGGGAAAAAATACATAAGGTACTATAAAATCTTTGAATGCATTACCTCTGCTAATAAAGAAAAATAGTCTCAAATCCATTCCCTTTCCCCCAATAAAATGAAATCCAAGGATTTTTTACATAATATGTACCAAACACACATTGATATTCAAATGTAAACATAAATAACATGCCAGGACATACCTGGAAATTGCTGACAAGTTAAAGAAAGGAGATACAGCAATGTATTAGTTTACTGTTGCTGCTGTAACAACTTACCACCAACTTAGTGATTTCAAACAATGCAAATTAACTTACAGGTCTGCAGATAAGAAGTCTGAATGGCTTCATTAAACCTAAGATCTGTAAGTGACATACCTAATTTATTCAAAGAGCCTTCTGTATGCCTGAATACTCTGACATATTGATCTTTCTAAGGTACTAGCAAAAAAACTGTCCAGCCACACCCTTGGCCTTATCTCCCGAGCATGCTTTTCAGAGTTGAATCTCCTAATTTTCACATTTCTTTTGGAATCTAGTTAGGCTGAGAATTTGACAAATAATCAAGTCCATTATTCAATGTGTAAGGCCATAGAGAGAATATCACACATAGAAAGGTTCTACATAGCTAAAGAAAATCCTAAAGACTTACGAGCAGATTTTAAGATGTTCATGAAATATTTAACAAGTCAAAAATAATACAAAATAATGGAAATGAGATTCAAATTTCAAGGAATCAAAATAAGCACTAAACAAGAAATCAAAATAGAAAAATATATTTTAAAGTTTTTTTATTTCAATAAATAAATGTCTACTTATTGCTTCAATTGATACTCCTACTGTCTGACTTAATATCTCTTTCCTCCAAGTTCTGTGGATTGTTACAGTTAGAATACTCCTACTAGATACGTAGCTCCTTCAAAGCATAGATCAGCCAGTTTTCCTTTTTTTTAAACACACACTCCTGTATTAAATGTAATATCTTACATCAATATAGATACATGGGATTTTTCCTTTTCTAGAAGAAAAGAAATGTACACTGGGTTGGTAAATTCATTCTAAATAGACCTGAATATTACAGCTGAATTCTAGCTGTAGATATCGCAATCTTCTTTGCTGAGAGTGGGCTGGAATTTTTCATTTCATACCTCACTTGCACTTATATGCACGATATTTGCTGAGTTAAAAGACTTTAAATACATTAGCAATAAAAACATCTCAGTTATGTTTATAAGGCTTGTAGATGGAGTTATGCCCATAAGAAAGGCACTGTTTTGAAGAGATGTGCTGTCATAGAAGGAAGAGAGCAGAAATAAGCATCAAGAATATTTAAGCTCTCAGAACTAGATAATGTACTCAATGTTTCCTGATTTCTAGATGCTGTGGACACTTTGAGAGTTTAATGAAAGACCTAGACCTTTTCTGCAGAAAAATTACATGTAAACAGACTAAATAGAAACTCGTGGATAATGTCCAGGTCTTTATGAATCTACATGAGTACAGCCTACCCGTGGATGTGAGCTTCATAAATCTTGATTTTTTTCAAGACATTAAAGGTTTCTATAATTAGCCTTTTAATTAATTAAAGGATCTGGCCAATCTGTCTAAATATGTTATTCACTTTTCCTATTTATGTATGGTTAAATTCACTGCTGTCAAAGGAAAAAATGTATCTTCACCACACATTAATTTATCAGTTCATCCAGGTTATAATCATTATTAACCCATAGACATTCCAGAGATGCAATTTTATTTGGATTAATACATGAAGGGGATTTATGATTGAAGACAAACTTTTGTTTCTATTCAGTATGAATTTGTATTCTAGATTAAATAATACATTCATTTTCTTTTTTTAATTTATTTTTGTTGTTGAAAATATACACAGTAGAACATATACCAGTTAAAAAATTTTTACACGTGCAGTTCAGTGTCATTGATTACATTCCTTGAGTTGTGCAACCATTCTCACCCTCCTTTTCTGAGTTGTTCCTTCCCTGTTAACATACACTTACTGCTCCCTAAGCTTCCTATCTAAGCTTTGGGGTTACTGTTGTCAATTTGATCCTATATAGATAGATCTTAAAAGAGCACAATGCTCTAGGCAGACATTCTTTACTAGTTAAGCTAAACAATTTTTTCGTTTTAAGAAGCCTTCAGGGGGTATTTTTGCCTTAGGTTTTAAGGTTTAAAGATGATCTCAGGACAATAGTTTCAGGGGTTCATTCAGTGTCTATGGCCCCAGAAGGTTTGCAGTCTGTGAGAATTGGAAATTCTGTTCTGCATTTTTCCTTCTTGAGCAGGATTCTTCCACAGAATTTTTGATCAAACTGTTAGTAATGGTAGCTGGCACCATCTGGTTCATCTGCTCTCATGGCAAAGGAGGCAGTTGTTCATGAAGGCGATCAGTCACACACTCCATATCCTCCTCCGATACCTGACTCTCCTTCTATCTCTGTTGTTCTAGGCAAATAGAGACCAATTGTACCTTGGATGGTTGCTTGCAAGCTTTTAAGACCCCAGGCACTACACAATGAACAAGAAGGTAGAACAGAAATACTAAACACAATATTAGGTCATCTACCTGGGATATTCCATGAAACCATGACCTTAAGCCTCCAAACCAAAGAACCAAATCCCATGAGGTATTTGTTGTACATAAGCCGCCTCAGCAGCTATTCTTTTTTTTTTTTTCCATTGTAAACATATCTATCAGACAAATTTTGCCAATTTAACTATTATAGGTATACAACTTATTGACAGCTATTACTTTAATTGGCTGTGAAACCCTACCCTTAATCAATGTGATTTTTCCATCACCTTAAATTAGTATTCCATAACCAATAACCCCCTCCCTCCTGCCCCTGGTAACCACTAATAAACTTTGGTCTCTATATATTTGCCTGTTCTTGTCCTTTTATGTAAGTGAGGTCATACAATATCTGTCATTTGGTGATTGACTTTTTCGCTCAGCCTGATGTCTTCAAGCTCTACTCATGTTGTATATATATCAAGACTTCATTTCTCTTACTGGCTGAATAGTATTCCACTGTGTGTATGTACCGTATTTTGTTTATCGATTCATCCACTGATGGGCATTTAGGTTGTTTCTGCCTTTTGACTATTGTGAATAGTGCTGCAATGAGCATTGGTGTACAAGTATCTGTTTCAGTCTCCGCTTCCAAGTTTTTTTTCTATATTCCTTGAAGTGGAATTTCTGAGTCATTCAGTAGGTCTAATTTTAGTTCTTTGAGGAACTATCACACTGCTTTCCACAATGGTTGTGCCATTTTGCATTCTCACCAGCAGTGGATAAGTGTTCCAATTCCTCACATCCTAGCCAACATTTATTATTTTCTGTTTTTTTAAATCTTAGTCATCCTGTTGTTGTTGTTAGGTGCTGTCGAGTTGGTTCCGACTCATAGCAACCCTATGCGCAATAGAACAAAACACTGCCCGGTCCTGCGCCATCCTTACAACCATTGTTACGCTTGAGCTCATCGTTGCAGCCGCTGTGTCAATCCGCCTCGTTGAGGGTCTTCTTCTTTTCTGCTTTTCATCCTAGTGGGAGTGAAATGGTGTCTCATTGTAGTTTTGATATGCATCAATCTGATGGCTAATGACAGTGAGTATCTTTTCATGTGTTTGGTGACCATTTGAATGTCCTCTTTGGTGAATACATTAATTTTCTTACATTTCTTAAGACTTCTTGAAATTTAGCAGGTGCAGTTTTAAAATTTTTGATAACAAAAGTATCATATTTCTTAGCAATATTGAAGAAAACCTAAAATGACCACCAATAAATATTACAGTGATACTATCGTTGTGCTCCCCCACGTAATTCCTTAAATTGTTGTTAGTATAACAATGTTGTTATTGTTGTTGTTGTCGTTAGGTGTCTTTGAGTCAGTTTCAACTCATAGTGACCCTGTGTACCACGGAACGAAACACTGCCCGGTCCTGTGCCATGTTCACAATCCTTGTTATGCTTGAGCCCATTGTTGCAGCCACCGTGTCAATCCATCTCATTGAGGGTCTTCCTCTTTTACACTGACCCTCGACTTTACCAAACATGATTTCCTTCTCCGGGGACTGATCCCTCCTGACAATGTGTCCAAAGTACGGGAGATGCAGTCTCGCCATCCTTGCTTCTAAGGAGCATTCTGGTTGTACTTCTTCTGTTATTGTTAGCTGCTATCAAATCATCCCCTAACCCATGGAAACCTCGTGTACAACCAAACAGAATGTTGCACATTCCTGTGCCATTCCCGTGATCAGTTGCCGATTTGCATTGGCTGATTTTCAGAAGTAGATCACCTGGCCTTTCTCCCTAGCCTGCCTTAGTCTGGAAGCTCTGCTAAAACCTGTGCAGCATCACAGAAACACAAGCCACCAACCACTAAGAGACAGGTGGCAGCTGTGCATGAGGTTCATTGGCTGGAAACTGAGCTGCCAATGACTCATTTGTATATCAATGTATTTGTTGTAAAGAGGGATTCTGAAACACAACCTTCTCCTGTTTTTCCTCTTACCTTCCTGCCCACTCCTTTGCCTCCTTTACGAAGCTGCCAGAAGTTTTCATAAGCAGAATTGGGAGTAGTGAGTGAAATAAGAAAATCAAAGGAACAAGCAAAAAGACTTTGGGAAATCCAATAGACCCCCAAATACAGAGATGTCATCTTTAGCTTTCACCAGTAGGTCTCATAGACAGCATGCAAGTGAAAATTAGATCTAAAACAGATTGCAACACACATATTATCTTTATAGGCATATTGCAGCCTTCTTTCCAAGAAGCTGTATAGACAGAGTTAAACCTTTCATTGATTACTTCTTTTTCTTTCTTAAAGAATTTTACACTATAACTGTAGTTTATTTATATTCCATTCCTCCTTCTAAGAGTGGGGCTCAAGGCTTATCCAAAAATGGAAAAATGTGTCACAGCCAATAGAGAAGTGTTTGAAGGCTCATAGAAAAGTAGAAAATCTCTAATTGGTGACTGCTTTTTAATTTTCCAAAGGAAGGGCTATGCTTCATCTTGTATGATTTTAGATTAATTTGAACATCACAGACCAAATTCTGAATAACAAATGTTATACAAATCCTGTTTTTCTTTTTTCCCTGCCCTCATCTATGAAGTTATAAAGGCATGTTTTTCTGTCCAGTCACATATCAGAAATTAATAGCCTTTCTTCACTTTGCACAGGTTATCTAATTCATGCCTAAAATGACCTTTGACAAGGTTACCCATCTTGACAGGAGAGTAAACAGTAAAGGCTAGAGATTTGTCTAGAAAACAATATTTCATTTGGAATCATCAATGCAACTTGCTTTATTCAATGATTCAAGTAGAAAATCTGAAGCAGATTGTATACAGGAAAACCCTAAATCGACATCAGTTTGTACTACAGGTTTAACAGATATTGAATTGGACTTGATGAGAACCAAGATGGGTATTGAAATCAGCCTATGACGTCAGTACTGCACTGACGAGCGCATGATAGTGTTTCCTTAGGAGAATGTTAAAGACAAAAGCAAACATACTCCATACCTGTTCTAGGAAATTCAAAGTACAGAAGTTATAGGTAAATATCCAACAGTGTGCTCCACGATGATTATGCTTTAAATTGGTATAATTAAAGTATCATTATTATATAAACGTATCATTACTATGTTTATAATTCCTTTAAGGAAAGAATAGGTACCTGAGAAAAACTAAAAATGTGCTTGTATTGTCTATTGATACAATATGGTACCTGATACTTCAAAAAAAAAAAAAAAAGGCTTTAAACTGATTGCTAAAACCAGGTATGCCAATAACCTCCTATCTGGGATTGGGAAAAGAGTTTTATTTGTAACATGGATGTCTTAGTTACCTACTGCTGCTATAACAGAAGTATCAGAAACAGTGGTATTAGCAGACAGAGATTTATTTTCTCACAATTTAGGAGGCTAGAAGTCTGAATCCAGGGCACCATCTCTAGAGGAAGGCTTTCTCTCTCTGCTGACTCTGGAGGGATGTCCGTGTCTCTTTTCAGTGCCTGTTCCTTGATTCCCTAGAGATCTCAGGTGGGCAGCATCTGTCTTCCGCCATTTCTACTTGCTTGCTTGGTTGCTTGCACAATCTGTTCTTTTATATCTCAAAAGAGATTGATTTAAGACACACCTTATACTAACACTACCTCATTAACATAACAAAGAAAACCCACTCTCAAATGGGATTATAACCACAGGAATAAAAGGAAACCAAACTCATTGCCTCTGAGTTGATTCCGACTGATAGAGACCTGTAAGACAGAGTACAACTGCCCCATAGGGTTTCCGAGGCTGTAATCTTTACAGCACCGAGGGCGGTGGGTTTGTTTGTTTTTTTTTTTTCTTTTAGTCTTTACAGAAGCAGACTGCCACATCTTCCTCCCTTGGAGTAGCTGGTGAGTTCGAACTGCTGACATTTCAGTTAGGAGCTGTATACTTCTATCCCACCAGGGCTCCTATCAGAGGTATAAAGCAAAAAAAAAAAAAAAAAAAAAAAATTGTTGCCGTTGAGTCGATTCTAACTCATAGCGACCCTGTAGGACAGAGCAGAACTGCCCCATAGGGTTTCCGAGGTGCTACTGGTAGATTGGAAATCCTGACCTTTTGGTTAGCAGCTGAGCTCTAAACCACTGTGCCACCAGGGCCCATCACAGGTATAGGGGTTAGGATTTACAGTACATATATTTGGGGGACACAATTCAATCCATAGCAATGGGTGACTGAATTAGATATGGTCTGTGATGTTCCATAAAGCTGTAAAATTATCTAAATTTATTATTCTATTTTAAATCAACCTGTTTAGAAGGATACATTTTAATAGTAGCACTATTTTGTGAGATGCAAAAAATTAAAAAATGCAATTTAGGTTTTCAGGATATTTTGAAATCAATTCAAAGTCTGTTTTTTACTTTATTTACCCTCAATTTCCTGCTAAGTGTTTGTAGGAATATTTCTTCTTAAAGTGGTCACTGTCATAAATCATTCTTGATTTAGCTCATCGAATTTGTAGACACTCTGAAGATCTTCTATTTTAGGGGCTTTGGAATAAGGTTTTTAAGAAAAGTAAGATGCATTTTTTCCCAAACCAGTTTACATGGTTTTCCTTGTCATCGTAATTATGTAATTTAATTGCACTAACTATGAATAATCATAAAGTATGAGCACAAACTAAATTGAATTCTTTGGAAAGACTTATAAACACTGCAGTCTTTTGGGATTGCTGTCAAAGCAAAAATCAACCAATAATTACGTAATTTAGAAATGCTCTATATTTGATAGTTTTGCAACTGTCCTTAAAATCAAACTTAAGACATAAATCTTAGAGATGCATTTTGGGTGAGGTTTAAGCAAGAAAGGCTATTCTTACCTGCAATCAGGAAATCCATACTCAAAGAAAAGGCCTTATATCTTCATTTAAATTTTGGCCAATAAATAATTATTTGTACAGTTTTTTTTTTTTAATGTTCAAGGTGTTAAAGTACCATTTTTATAAGTTTTTCTGTCCTGTAACTTAACGTTTTAAATTAATCAAATTATATTCCCAAACACTTTTTATGAATTTCAAAGTGAAGGGAGGAAATGTTTGTTTTTTAACACTATCTGTGTATAACGAACAAAGAAAATGTTCAATTATTATTTCTCTTTTTAACCTCTCCCAGGAGATTTCATCAGTTGCCAAAACTTCAATAATCTTCTTTATGATGAAGGATATCTGAGCAACATCTTTAGCCCTAACTTAAATTTTTTCAGTCTTTTATATATTGTGATGGTTAATTTTATGTCTCTCTTTGGCTAGACTATGGTGCCCAGTTGTTTGACCAGATACTAATCTAGTTACTGTTGTGGAATACACCCTCTCCTCACTTATCAACATGGTTAGGTTCCAAAGACCAGGTCATTACGTAAAAATAGCATTATGTGAAAATGGAGGATGAGCATCACAGATCACAAAATGGAGGATGACTACATCGTTACATAATTCCCAAATAATGTCATTACATAACGGCCAAGCCACATCATTACATAACTGCCAAGTCAAATCATTACATAAATGCCATCATTACATACCTGCCAGATTACATCACTATATAACTACTAAACCAAAGAGAATCATGGCTCAGGCAAGTTGACGCATGACCTGAACCATCAAAGCTGGTATTATTCTCACCTCACTCCTCAGCATTCTTTACTTCTAGATATATGTCATTAATGCGGAAGATAGTTTGATAGTAGATTTTTTACTATTGTTGTGAATGCAAAATGTCGTATGATGAGATAGTTGACAAGTGAGGAGAAGGTGTAGTTATACGAGATTAAATCAACTAGCCTTAAGTAAAGCAGGGTTGTGGGTGGGCCTCAATCAGTTGAAGGCCTTAAGAGCAAAAAGGGAGTTTCTCTATGGTGTGTTCTGCCTCCAGACTATAAACAGATATTTTTCGCAGAGCTCTCTCTTCACTCTCCCTGTTGCCTGACCTACGGATTTTGGAATGCAAGCCTGCAGGAGTCTCCAGCCTGCTGCTGACCTATGGATTTTGGACTTTCCAGCCCCTGACAACTGTGTAAGCCAATCCCTTTAGGTAAATCTTTCTTTCTGTCTCTCTTGCTGATTCTGTTTCCCTAGAGGCCCTTAAGACACATATTTACACAAACATTTCATACAAGCAGCTCAAATTCAACATAAACCCACTACTGTAGAGTCGATTCCAACTCAGAGTGACCTTATAGGACAAAGTAAACTGCCCCATAAGATTTCCAAGGAGTGGCTGGTGGATTTGAACTGCTAACCTTCTGATTAACAGCTGTGCTCTTAACCACTGCAGCACCAGGGCTCCAACTCAACATATATAAAAGCTAAATCACTATATTTAACTCCAAGCTGGATTTTGCCTTATGTCACCTGTTTGCTTTAATGCTATCAGCATACTTTAAGTCAGCTGGTCAATATTCTTATCCTCACTCTTCTTTCTCCTCCCTCATTCTTCTTTTCTGTATTCAGACAGTGCTCAGAATCTTCCTATTTTTCTCTGACAATATCTTTTTAAACACTACATTAGTGCAGGGTAGTCTGTCAGTTTGCCTTACTGTGGTGGTTTGCATGTTGCTCTGACAGTAGAAGCTATGCCACTGGTATTTCAGCCATGAAGGGGGTCACCCTTGGTGGACAAGTTTTAGTAGAGATTCTAGGCTAAGACAGACTAGGAAGAAAGTCCTGATTACCAGCTTCTGGAAATCAGCCAATGAATATTTCCCGATATTGTGCTGGAAGATGAGCTCCCTAGTTTGGAAGACACTCAAAATACACAGTGGCTGCAACAATGGACTCAGGTATGCCAAAGATCATAAAGATGTCACAGGAACACGCTACGTGCTCTTCCGTTGTACATGCAGTCACCTTGAGTCAGAGCTGGCTCCGTGGTAACTAACAACAACGCTAAGGATAATAATAAAAACCCAAAATGTATGAAAAGTGTTTAGCCTATGTCATGGCACAAAGTGAGCCCTCAATAAATGTAAGTTATTATCATTAGTTAAAACAGTCCCCAAACTTGAGAAGGAACTAATTGCATCCTCTTCTAAGCTCCCTTTTAAGTTGATTTTAGAAGCTATAACAAACAAATTCAAAACTCTATGATAACTCGGACACCACAAGTTTATTTCTCATTCTTGTGAAGTCCTAAAGGGAGGTAAGGACTGGCCAGCTGCTCCTCTGCAGCCAGGGTTGTGGAGACCCAGGCAACGTAAACCTTGTGACTGTTCACCGTCAACATATGGCCTGCAAGGTCACCATGTTTATCTGCAGCAAGCTGATGGAAAGAGAAAAGTATGAAGGATCACATGTGGAGATTCTTAAGGAACAGCTTTGGAAATCATGTCAGAACTGGCTAGAACTCAGTCACTGGGCTACATCTAACTGCAAGGGAGGCTGGAAAATACAAACTCGCTTTGTGCCTGGTGAGAAGAGAAAAGGAATTTGATATGTAACTGTCTTAGTTATCTAGTGCTGCTATAACAGAAATACCAAAAGTGGATGGCTTTAACAAACAGAAATTTATTCTCACACATTTTAAGAGGCAAGAAGTCCAAATTCAGGGTGCCAGCTCCAAGGGAAGATGTTCTCTCCCTCTCGGCTCTGGGGGAAAGTCCTTGTCATCAATCTTCCCTTGGTCTAGGAGCTTCTCAGCACAGGCACCATGGTCCAAACGACATGCTCTGCTCCTGACTTTTCTTCCTTGGTGGTACGGGATCCCTCTCCTCTCCACTCAAGTCTTTCTTTTATATCTCAAAGGAGATTGATTCAAGATACAGCCGAATACTGTAGATTGTTAATCCTTATCAACATAGCTATTATAGAGGTTAGGATTTATAACACATAGGATAATCACATCAGATCACTAGCACACCATACTGGGAATCATGTACTTGCTAAGTTGACTCATATTTTGGGTGGCACAATTCAATACATAACAATAACCTAACCAGTTTCTTCCTTCCTTTATTCCTTGGTAATAAATTTGTACTTTTTAAAGAGATAATTATATATCATACACACACACATGCACACATACACACACAAAAACCTGTTGCCTTCAAGTCAATTCTACTCGTAGCAACCCTGTAGATTATAAAATATACATAATCTCTGATAATACGGGAACAATTTAAGGTAAAGCCCATTTCTTATCCATCTTTTGCTACTTCATAGTGCCTAAAAATTAAACCTGAATTAGGCAAGTTAAAAAAAATTTTTTTTAGAAAGATTTTTTTTTTTTTTTTACATTTTTATGTTTTTAATTAAAACTCTGATTATTAGGCAACCTTAATTTTCAGTTTTGGAAGAGAATATCTGTGTAAACAGCTGTTTTGTTTAATAAATGCAAGAATATCTTCACTGGAAAAAATAATTTGAATTACATGATCGCATTCATTGTGAATGAAGTGGCTACAGATTCTTAGAACGTCTCTAATTATTTCCTTCAAACTTCTTGCGAGGTGCAATATCAAATGTGTGCAATGGTATTCGAGGGAGCAAAAAAACTGCAATCGTCTATTTAAAAAGGATGCCAACTAAAAAAGTAAAAGAAGCCGCGCCACGCCACTATATTCCAACCAAAAAAGAAAAACAAACCTGTTAGCGTCTTGTCGATTCTAACACATAGTGACCCTATAGTACAGGAATAGAACTGTCCCATAGAGTTTCCAAGGAGCTAGTAGTGGGTTTGAACTGCTGACGTTTTGGTTTGCAGCGGTAGCTCTTAACCGCTACTCCACCAGGGCTTCCGTCGCTAACCTAGTGACTGGTACATTTCCCCTTCATCTCCATTTTCACCACCTCTGCCCTATGCAGAAAAGGTTTGGAAGCAGATGAAATTCTGGCCATATGCTTTAAAAAGAAAAGAGATAGAAGATAGCCTGAGAAGGGCTGGGATAAACATTTTAATAATTGGAAATGACAATGTAGAAACAGTAATAGTTATTATTTTTTTAAACAAATTCCATACATTTGGTACAATGCAAGGCATTTAAGGCATATTATCACAAATTCTCAAAACAACCTATTAGAAAGGTATTTTTGTTCTCATTTAAAAACCAAAAAAATAACCATTGCCACAGAGTAGATTCCAACTCCTAGCGATCCTATAGGACAGAGTAGAACTGCCCCATAGGTTTCCAAGGAGCAGCTGCTGGATTCGAAGTGCTGTCCTTTTGGTTAGCAGCCGAACTCTTAACCACTACGCCACCAGGGCTCCTATTCTCATTTAACACATGAGTAAATTGAGACTCAGATAACTAGAAAGAAATCTCAAGGCCTAGAAGCTAGTAAGTGAAAGAATTCATACTCGAATCCAGTTTTCTCAGATCTAAAGTCCATTTTCCGTGCACGATTCCAAAATGCTTATTAAAGAGCAGGAAATGAAAAAGGGAGCAAAGTTCTTGGCTCTGCAGTAAATAATCACATTGGCAGTGCAGAATGCTATCAAGAAAATAATTTGACAGTTCTTAAGGAAGTATTAAAACATTTCATGTGAAGACTATCTTAAACATCTCTAAATCAAATGTTACAGGAGCTATCAACAGAAACTAATTATCATATGCCAGGAAGTGATTTTTGCACCAACAAGAATTGTGCAATTGGCAGGGCTGAATCCTGCTGACTAAATCCTACACGTGCGTGCAATTTTCTGAACACCACTTTTTGGTCAGAGAAACTGCCCTATCATTCGATAAATTCCGAAGAGTTATATGCATATAAAAAGCTTAGAGAAAATTTTTGCTTATAGCCACAAGCAGGCTTTTGATACCTATACCATTCATTCATGGGGTGCTTTTGTCTCTTTCTGTGGCACTAGGACAATAGAAGATACCCCTAAATGAACTAGGAAAATGGTGCTCAACTGGATATCTTAGGCCCATTAATGCGGTAGTAATGAACTGATGATTGCTCAAAGTGGAAGGGAAATTTCACTGCAATTTAACAACCGCGTTTAAACGACTATTTCATTTTGTGCAGTGTCTTAAAAATAAATTATATGACAACCCCCACTAATCGTTACGCAGCGCCTACAAAAGTCTACAAGCCTTCTCTACCTGCTCTGAAGTGTTAGAGAAAATAAAAAGTGGCTGATGTGAAAGCAGACTCAGCCTTGAAGGTGACAGAAGAGCAGAGACTGACCCTGCTAACTCCCTGAGGTAGGTTGTCATAGTAACAAGAGAAAGGACTAGTCACTGCTGAAAGTCTCGCCTGTTGTCCCTTAAATGCCTTCACCCAATATACAACATTTCTTTAGTTAAGATGCTGGAAATGGTCTTGGTTAGAAACTGAGAATTCTGCTGTTTAGGTCCCTAGTGTAAACCATTTTCATTTAGCAGGAAAGGTGTCTTATAACCCTTGATTGCCCAACCCATCTCCCTGACAGTCCAGGAAAAGTAAATACTGCATGGAAACTCATCATCAGAGGGTTGATAGAGACTAAGAGCAGTCACCTCAGAATGCCCTAGCCAACTCCTGTTCCTAAATGGCTCAATGACCTCAGTGAATTCTCAGCCGGATAGATGGTGTGGAAAAGATGGTGTCCCTGTCCCACCTTCCAACAACTCTGGCTCCACCATGAGTGGAAGATGTAAAGCAGACCAGACCTCAAAATATCATTTCAGGTAGGGAAATCAGTGGTATTATATAGTTGTAGGAGAAATTAATTTGGTGATTAGAAAGCTATATTTGAGCAAGGGAATCAGATAGTCAAGTCAATACTACTTTCTAGGGTAAATAATTGTCTACTACCCTAAGGAAGAATTTTCTAATTGGAGAAAGAGGAGATGAATACCATTTTGGGTGGTGGGGGTGAGGAGAAGGCTGGTGAAAAACCCATATGAGATAGCATGTGCTAGTGGTGAAAAGTACATAGCCTTTGGAGTCAGCCAATCCAACATCAAATCCTGACTAGTAAAAACACTCACTGATTGTGTCATCTTGGCCAATTTACTTTACTCCCCTGTGTCCCAAATGCTTCCCTGCAAAATGAATAAAATTATATGTATATATATATGGAAACCCTGGTGGCATAGTGGTTAAGTCCTACAGCTGCTAACCAAAGGGTCGGCAGTTCCAATCTGCCAGGTGCTCCTTGGAAACTCTGTGGGGCAGTTCTACTCCGTCTATAGGGTCGCTATGAGTCGGAATCGACTCGATGGCACTGGGGTGGGTATATATATATATATATACACCCCACAGAATTATTTTTGAGCACTTATGGAATGTATCAACGTTAAGAACTTCTGCTTCTGGTAATGGCTGAGTAAGCTCTTATCAGATCAATCTCCTTCAGAAAAAAACTACAAAAAATGAACAAAATATAAAAAGTGACTTGCTGAAAACTTTGAAGAGGGTCCAAAAGCAGACAAATTAAAGAGTTAAGAGGGGTGCATGGAAGAAGAAAATAGTAGGAGGTGCTTTTTTTTAATGGTTTTTAACCTTCAGGTAGGATTTAGGCCATAAAATGCACGGTAGCTGAAACAATAAAAAACCCTGTGTTTCTGTGCTGAAGAGACAGGACAGCGTTTGGGGCCACCACACTCACTGAGAAGTGATGGGTGCACCCTAGGAAGGACAGAGCCAGGAAGGAGGAACCTCAAATTCTCTGAACAGTCTGCCCATGATTCTGGCTGATGCCTAACCAAGAACACATGAGGCAAACCCCAAACGGCCTATTTAAAGATAAAAGAGTTGTATTGAAAATGCAGGTGTCACCCAGGAGATAGAGTACATAGTCCGTCAAACTAATTTAATGGGCTTATTAAAAAAGAAAAAAATCAACACTCTTGTGAAGAAAATACACAGTCCAGAGCCTCCACAATGTCTGATAAACCTAAACCCACTGCCATTGAGTCGATTCTGACTCATAGTGACCCTAAGGGATACAGCAGAATGGCCACATGTGTTTCCAAGGCTGTAATCTTTACAGAAGTGGACTGCCACATCTTTCTCCTGAGGAGCCATTGGTGGGTTTGAACCACTGACGTTTCGATTAGTAACTGAGCACTTAATCACTATGTCGCCAGGGCTCCTTCAATGTCCAATAGGTAATGCTAAATTACCCAGCATAGAAGAAACACACAGTGACCCTTAGGTGATCCAGATGTTACAATAATTTTACGTTAACTATTATAATTATGTTCAATGATGTTAAAACAAGGATTGGCAAACAACAGCCAGGAGGCCAAATCCAGGCTATCGCCTATAATTTTTGCATGATCTGCCAGCTAAGAATATTATTTACATGTTTAAAGGATTGTAGAAAGAAGAAAGGGAAGGTGAATAAGAGAAGGAGGAGAAGCAGCAGCAACAACAGAGAAAGTATATGGATCTTAAGTCCTAAAATATCTACTGTGCTCCTTTACAAAGTTTACTAACCTCAGATGTAAAGAAAAACATACCCACAAGGAATTTTAAAAATATGTAAAATCTCAACACAGAAATATAAACTAAAAATTAATCTCTTACAATTCTAGAAATGAAAAATACAATATCTGAAACATTTTTCAAAAATCACAGGATGAGATTAACAGCAGAATGGAGATGTTAGAAGAAAAAAAATCACCCAATTTGAGAATAAATCAATAGAAACTACCCTGTCCAAAGAACAAAGGAAAAAAAATGAAACAAACAACAAAAGAACAGAGCCTCAGGAACCTGCTGACAATATAGGAAGGGCTGATAAACACCATCATGATAAATGGTGAAGAAACTGAAGCTGTCAAAGATTTCATTTTACTTGGATCAGCAGCCAACAGTCATGGGACCAGCAGTCAAGAAATCAAAAGACATATTGCGTTGGGCAAATCTGCTGCAAAAGACCTCTTTAAAATCTTCAGAAAGTAAAGGTGCACTTGACCCCAGCCATGGTATTTCCAGTCTTCTCATATGCATGTGAAAGATGGACAATGAAAAAAGAAGACTGAAGAAGAATTGACACATTAAATGGTGATTCTGGAAAGAATATTGTATGTATTAATTTTATGGATTGAAGTGTGTCTCCCAAAAATGTGTGTCAACTTGCCTAGGCCATAATGCCCAGTATTGTGTGGCTGTCTTCTATTTAATAATCTGGTGTGATTATCCCATATGCTATAAATCCTAACCTCTATGGTGTTAATGAGGCAGGATTAAAGGCAGGACACAATCTACAGGTTTAAACTGCCGCTTGAGTCAATCTCTTTTGAAATATAAAAGATAGAAGTGAACCAAGAGAAGAGGGATGTCATTACCACCAAGCAAGAAGAGCCAGGTGCAGAGTGGATCCTTTGGACCCAGGGTTCCTGCACTGAGAAGCACTTAGACCAGGGGAAGATTGATGACAAGGACCTTCCTCCAGAGCAAACAGAGGAAGAAAGTCTTCTCCTGGAGCTGGCACCCTGAATTCAGACTTCTAGCCTCCTAAAATCTTTGAGAGAATAAATTTCTGTTTGTTAAAGCCATCTGCTTGTGGTATTTCTATCATAGCAGCACTAGACAACTAAGGCAACTATGGATTTCTAGAAGAACAAACAAATCAGTGTTGGAAGAAGTACAGACAGAACGTTCCTTAGTAGTAAGGATGGTGAGACTTTGTCTTGCTTACTTTGGACACCTCATCAGGAAAGACCAATTACTAGAAAAGGACATCATGTTTGGTAAAGAAGAGGGTCAGCAAAAAAAAAAAAAAAAAAAATCCCTTAGTGAGGTTGGATTGCAATGATAGGTTCAAACATACCAAGGATTGTGAGGATGGTGCAGGACCGGGCAATGTGTTCTTCCATTATACACAAGGTCGCTTTGAGTGGGAGCAACCCAACAGCAACTCACAACAACAATACATACTCAGTTTTCCTTCCAGAAGGAGAGAAGAAAACGAATATGGCAGAGAAAATATTTTAAGGAACAATGACTGAAAATGTCCATATTTGGTGAGACCAAAAAATCTGTCACCATCAAGTCAATTCCGACTTACAGTGACCCTGTATTTGGTGAAGATACGCATAATTTTCAGTGTCAAGAAGTTTATCAAACATAAGAAATGGGAGTACAACAAACAAACAAAAAAGATTCCTGGGCACACCGTAGACAAACTACTGAAATAAAATATAAACAGACAATCTTGAAAACAGAAAAATGACACATTACCTATAGGAGAGCAAGAATTACCAAGATTACTGGTATCTCATCGGAAACTGTGGTGGACAGAAGAGTGGAATAACATCTTTAAGGCTGTTTAAAAAAATAATAAAACAGTCTAAATGAGAATTCAATTTCCAGCAAAAAAATATATATTCTTCAGAATGAGGACAAAATTACAAAATTTTCAGATTAGGAATTCATTACCAACAGACCTGTACCACATGAAATGCTAAGGAAAAGTCTTTAGCCTGAAAGAAAATGATACCACATAAAAATGTGAGTCTTCAGTAAGAAGGGCAGGACATGGAAAATGATAAATGTTTAGGCAAATATAAAATATATTTTTTTCTCTGAAGTTTTTGTACAATATATATGACTGTTTAAAAGTTCTAAACATTCTGGTTGTATTTTCTTGTGGTGTTTATAATGCATGTAGATAAGATTTACGGAGCCCTGATTCAGAGCTCAGGCTGCAAACCAAAAGGTCAGCAGCTTGAATCCACCAGGTGCTCCTTGGAAACCCTGTGGTGTGGTTCTACTCTGTCCTACAGGGTAGCTATGAGTTGGAATCAACTTGAGGTTTAGATAAGCTTTATAGCCTGCTATAAAACTACAGCAATCAAGAGAACATGGTACTTGCTTAAGGACTGACAAACAGGTGAATAGAACAGGATAATTTTTTTTTTTTTAGAGAGCTCATAAATAGATCTTATCTTTTATAGGCAATTGAGGGGGAAAGAAAACATTTTTCGTTAAATAATGCTGAAATAATTGGCTATCCATATGTAAAAAATAACCCTTGACCTTCATGCATTTCACAAAAGTTAATTTTAGGTGGACCAAAGACCTAAATGTAAAGATTAAAAGAGTTAAAGTTTTAGGGGAAAATATAGAATATTATCATTGTAATTTGGAGTAGACAAAGATTTCTTAGGTCATGAAAAACAGTAACACAGAATAACAAATGACAATTTGACTTCATCAAAATTAGAAATTTTGCTCATTAAAAAACCCAATTACAAAATGAATAGGCAAACTCCAAATTAAGAGAAAACATGCAAAACCTATAGCTAACAAATGACTAGTGTCCAGAATATATAAAGAATCTTACAAATCAATAATAGCAAGATACACAACTCAAATATATGGGGAATATTTTTGAATAAACACTTTGCAAAAGGAGATATAGAAATTGCCAATAAACACAGGAAAAACTATTACACTTTTTTCACCATCAGGGAAATCAAAAGAAAAGCCACCATGAGATGGCACTCTGACCAGAATGGTTACGGTTAAAATGAATGAAAACACCAAACGGTGGTGAGGCTGTGGAGCAGGCAAAACTCTCGCACAGTTACTGGGAGCACAAAATCAGACAGCCACTTTAATAATGGCCTGGTGCTTCCTTATTTAAGTAAATATGCACCTACCCTATGACTTCACATTTCATTCCCATGTGTTTAACCAAAAATAGAAAAAAAAGAGATAAGAAAAACAGATGACCACAAAAGTCTTCCACAAATATGTTCATAGCAGCTTTATTTTTAATGCTAACTAGAAACCAGATCATGTACCCAACAACTAGGATTGGATAAGCAAAGTGAAGTATATTTATACAATTGGGGGGCTACTCAGCACTAAACAGGAAGTCACAACAGAGATAAGTCTCAGAAAACAATATACTGAGTGAAAAATACCTTACGCAATAGATTTACATAAAGTTCTGAAACAGGCAAAAATAAACTACTGTCAAAGAAAATTAAGTGTGGCTTCCTCCAAGGGTGTTGGGGTAATGCTGGAACTGGCTGGGAAGTAGTACGTGGGAAGTGCCTGGGGGAAAGCAATGATGTAAACTTTGTACAGGGTGGGATGACAAGGTGGATCCGTTCCTCAAAACTCCACAAATGTACTTTTAAAAAGTGGGCACTTTGTTGCCTGTAAACACATAAAATGCTTCAAACACATTAATATTGCCTCAGAGAAACACAAATATTCACTCTAGGTAGAACTAAAAAGGACTATAAATAGCCTCATATCAGTTCAGATCAGATTTTTTCCCCCCAAATGAGTGACAAAAATTATCAGCTTTAAAGACTTTTTGATTTTGGAATTGAGAATATCCTATTGTGTACCTGTTTCTGCTTTGGTCTGGAGGAGCTTAGCCTACAGTTTATCTGATTTAAACTACCTCCGAAAGAATCCTTCCAGGGTGTTAATGCCATCAGCTAATTCTGAAGCAGAGTGGGCTGTCTTCAAGCAGGGGGAGCAGGAGGTTTCAAAGGCACAGAAGAGGCTGCGGACTCTACAGCCAAACCCAAAACCGGACGTTGCTGTCCAGTGATTCCAACTCCTAGGAAGACGACAGTGCAGTGGAACAGAACTGTGCCTGGATTGGATTTTAGGAAAGAAGACTAGAAGTGAAAATTAGGGCTACGTTGTAAAGAGCTCATCCTATGGACGCGGGATTTTATCCTATAGAGTATCAATCAGGGTATTTTAAAGCCAGAAGCAGGACAGATTTGTTATTTTAGGACGGTAACACCGGTTGGAGTTTTCATTGCTGAGACAGAACAGCTTTTTCCTGTAATGGAATTACACAGAAGACCAGCCTCGACCAAAAGCCAAACTCATTGTCCAGTGGATTCCAACTCATAACAACCCAAGGAGTGGCCAGTGGATTCAAACTGCTGACCTTTTGCTTAGCAGCCATCGCTCTTAACCACTGCACCATCAGGGCTCCAAAGTCCATTATTAAAAAGAAACAAACCCTTGCCTACGATTGGATTCCGACTTATAGCCACCGTATAGGACAGTGTAGAACTGCCCCACAGGGCTTCCAAGGAGCGCATTGAACTGCCTACCTTTTGATTAGCGGCTGAGCTCTTAACCACTGTACCAGCAGGCAAAGTGAGGCTTAATTTACCCTTTTCCGCAATTCAACCCCCAACAAATTTTGCCCTCTTTTTATTCATTCTGTAAGTTTGTCATGCAACCCCCTTTTTCCCTTTTTTCTCATTGAGATGTCTTGCATTATTTATTTTTCACTGCCCTTTCCTCTCTCTTTCTTTTTTTTTTGTCATATATATCATTCTTAAAAACTAGAAAAACAGTTGTTAATTAATGTAAAAAAAATGAAAATGTGTTAAGAAAAGTTATTCTACGTACTGGCAACTGATTTTCATTAAGATTGCAAGCAATACGAAAGCAGTGTCTAAAGCATTGTTATTAATTTTATATTATTAGTTAATAGATGGTTTGTTACTTCAGTAACTTTTCTCGGAAAACCCGAAAGCTGACGGTAAAATGAATTTTTCCATAGATATTCCATTAAGAAAGTCCCCATTAGACAAAAGAGTAGTATAATCTAAAATGCAACCTTTCATTCATTTATCCCCTGTATTTTTTTTTTTTTTTTAATAGAAGCAATCCCGACTACGGCCATAGTAAACTCTTGCAAGTAAAATTTGAAGTAAACCTGGATACTATATTTTCACCAAAGGAATTGTTCTATAACCTGGAGATAAATTCCTGACCGAGGAATTGGCATCAAAGTTATCGCTAACATGAAAACTATGTCATGAAGCAAAGGCACTACTGAAATCCCCGTGGTGGAAAAACAAAGAAAGAAAAGGAAACCAGAGGGTTGAACTGGACCTTGTGGGAGGGGTGGGTTGACACAGTGGCTGCAACAATGGGCTCAAGCATAAGGATTGTGAGCAGGGCGCAGGCCCGGGCAGCGTTTCGTTCTGTGGTACGTAGGGTCGCTATGAGTCGGAATCAGCTCTAGGGCACCTAACCAAAACAACAGGGAGCAAAGGAAATATGAATTGCAAATTGGCAACTACCTGCATATCGACAGGCCAAAGCTCCAGTCTAGGAGTATACTGGGATTGTAGCATGAGAGATCCTGAAGAGACAGCATCTGAAATAGCTGAATACATTGATCTGGAGGCAGGCTGCTTGGGTTCAAGTCTCAGCTCTACCATTTACACCATAACCTTTGCCAAATCATTTAACTATCTATTCATCAGTCATCCTGTCTGTAAGCTCTGTTATGATGAAATCGAGTATGGCATCTAAAATCCTTGGAATCCTTTCTGATCCACAGTAAATGCCTCATGACAATTCGCTATCATTATTGGGCTGCTAGATGGACTCAGAGAAATCAGAGAGAAAAATCATGTGGCCACCTTCTTACCTAAAAGAAATATTTCTCCTGTAGCACTTCTGTCACGTGATCAACCAAACTCACATAGAAAAGTCTGGCACCCATTTCTGGTATCGGAATAAACATAGGGTTTATTTTAATTTAAAAACCGACTTCTACCTGCATTCCCGAAAATAGAATCCAGGAGGAGATTCAAACTAGAAATCAGGAATTTTGTTCTTTTTGCTTCTGGTAAAGGGTGGCATACTATGTTGACTTTGGGTAAGGGCCATCTTAAAGAAAACAAAGTACACTTCATGAGATAGAATCTGCATAAGAGTGAAAAAGTGCTGAAATATTCCCTGTCTCCTTTAGTACCTAATTTTTTTACGGCAGACAATTTACAGCTCGTCAAAGTGTTGTTTTTCTTCGTGCCACTCATGCATTGGAAACAGAAGCATCTGTTTCCCGCCCGTCTTGTTCCGCTTTCCTGAGGAGATGCCAGTTTTGAGTAATGGGCTGTTATGACTGTGTGTAACTGTTGTTGATACCAGACTGTCACATTAATTACGTTTCATGATTATGTACTTACTACTATAGATCACAATGCAGACAGAGAGCTTAGAGTGCAAACAATTTGTTCTCTGACAATAAAGCTTTGGATTTATTGACTGCTTTCATTCAATTATTTCATTTGTCTTTAGTTACAGACACTGCTTAATGAGTGTGATTTAGTGATTTTTTACCTCTATCTTACCTATGATTTCATCAAAGATAAAACACACCAGATAAATAAAGAGGTGACTTTACTCAGGCTATTGCAATAGGGGAAGCCCTGGTGGTGCGGTGGTTAAGAGCTATGGCTGCTAACCAAAAGGTCGGCAGTTCAAATCCACCAGCCACTCTTTGGAAACCTTATGGGGCAGGTCTGCTCTGTCCTATAGGGTGGCTATAAGCTGGAATTGACTCGTCAGCAAGGGGTGTGGTTTGATTTATTGCAATGGGGGGAATATTCATTAATGACGGAGTTGTCAAAGAAGAGAAGGTCTGGAGTTTTACAAATAAGGGGTCATTGAAGAAGGTTGAAGGTGGGTCTTAGAATATGCAAGGCTCTCTGTGGTTAGTTGCCTTTTCCTCACCTTCTAGGAACACGAAAGAGTGAGGAGATTTCTTAACTGCCTCTTCCGGGAGCACAGGGCTCAGGTAAAGTCAACATTGTCAATGGTATCAATGGGCAAAGAGAAGTAGGCTTGTGTTTTGTTTAAAGTTACTAGCAATCCAGTACTCAAATATTTTTTATTTAAGAGTTTCTGCTAATTTTCTTGTGGTGAATAAAAAGAGCCATGGATATTTAAAACACAGTCTTATCCTGATCTCACTGTTCTAAAAATCGGGGAAATGTAATTATTTTACAGTGGCCAAAATACATCATAAAAAAAAAATAAGCGTATGTTAAATAGTTCTTATATGCAGTGATTTTAAACCTGTCAGATATTTAGAACAAAGCCCACAGAACAGATGTTTTAGCAAAGTGTATTCTTTACACTATACAATAACAAGTGTTCATTATCAAAAATAAAGATTTTTTTTTTAAATCCATACACCCATTGTCAAAAGAAAGTCATTGTCAATGAATTTTTGTTAATTATATTATAGCAGGTCATGCACGCTTTTGTTTCTTTTAATGTCATTGTGTTCACACTTCATCTACAATTTCATTGACCACATTTTTAACTCAACATCACAACAAAAGTGTTTTATCATATATAAGACTTTTAAAAAATATTATTACAATACTGTCACAGTAAAGAATATCATTTTTGAAACCAACAATACTATACAAATATGTCCACTTTGACAATTTTAAACTCTTCAGTTACTATTTGTTTAACGGTTTATCAGCCACTTTTTATGCCTCTGAACCTCAGAGGTAAGGCTAACGTCAAGGTGGGTCCCTTTTTAAAATGCGCGAAGCTTAGCGGACCTGAGTTGGAGCCTCCTTGTTGTGTAGGCTGAGCGTTCTATTAGGTGATGCTTCCTGGATGTCTCAGTTTTGTAAACTTCCATAAACTTTTGCCCTTTTTTTTTCTTTACTTCTGTGAGATAAGGCTTGCAAGCAAAATTATGGCTTTCCTGTGTGATCGTTAAGGAGACCTGACGGGTTTGTTTTGATTTTTCTGTGTCATATTTGGAAAACCAGAAGTTCCTTCTGTAACCTACTGGAAAGGCGCCCACAATGAATTCTCCATTTAGTTCTTGTCGCTCTAGTGTCAACAGGTAAGTGACGCCAGAGTGCCACTCGCCTTACTGGTGGCTTGTATTTCCAGATCTTATTTCTCAAAATCCATATTCCAATCAACTATTTAAATACCCCCAACTAATAAGCATGCATTCCAATACTGAAAACACATCACATCAAAAAATTTTTTAATGAAACTTTAATAATAAAATGGTGTTCTTCATGCTAGGAAATGCTTCTTACAAGCGGTAACCGAGACTTATTCACCTTTGTATCTTCAACGATCATTCCAGTACTTGACACAGAGTAAGTACAAAATACTTGTTAGCTGAACTGAAATTGTTTTTTAAAACTAAAAACAAACAACCAGCCTAGAATATGGAAAGTCTATGAAGAATAGAAAATACGAAGGCAACAATGCAGATGTTATCAGAATAAAGTGGTACTTTTAAGCACAAATCCTTTAAGATACCCATCTTCCAAATACTTCCCAACTTATTGACCTTTCAGTTCATTCAGATTATCACTCAGAAGTTTAAAAAAAGGCCTATTGGTCGCTTTAATTTTTTCTATTTTTTTTACATATACAATGACGCTTCCCTTCAACAGGCAAGTACCAAAACCAGTTGATGAACAATACGAAGTCATGCCCAACCCTCAGCTGTGTGCTAGGTGCCACAGTGAGAGAAGACCAACGTGTGACATATTTCCTATACACAATCAGCTTTTGAGAATAACAGCTGTCACCACTGAATACCATACTGCTATGTCTGAGTATTCAGATTGCCTGGAATGTTTTTGAAAGTTTGCACAGTTAAAAAAACAATATGTGTAAAAAACATAATTATACAGTGGAATGCAAATTAACAGTCGGAAAAAAAGAAATGTTGCAATGAGGTAGTATTCCACTTAAACAAAGCTGGGTTATTACTGCAAATACCCACAGAACTTAGAAAATAAGCCATCTGAAGCGTTTGGAGCAATTATCCCAAGCAAAATCATGGTTGCAGAAACCAGTACTTAATGTTGTCAAGGATTGTAGCAAAAGCTCATTATTATTTGTGAGAATGGTAAGTGAAGAAAATTATGATTTCAGCTTCAACAAGAAAGCCAGTCTATTGCAGTTATACTGAAACCGTGGCCTGCAAATGTGGACTTAAACTAAAGAGAAGCTTCCAGCAAGAAGTTAATGTTCATATTATGGATTCATTAGATCTTTTAGCACTTATTATATATGCATTTATTATACCTTATATAACAATCCTATAGGACAGAGTAGAACTGCACCGTAAGGTTTCCAAGGAGCACCTGAAGGATTCAAACTGCCAACCTTTTGGTTAGCAGGCCATAGCTTTTAAGGGCTGAGCCACTAGGGCTCCATATCTTGTGGGGTGGAGGCAAAATGAACCTACACATACTACCTCCTCTCTAAGATAATGGCAATTGAGACCCATGTAATTAAAACTTCACTGAAGTTTTTCTCTCTCCCTTCCTTCTTTCCCCATCCATTGGATTGAAAACATCTTAATTTCTATTTACTTAATTTTCTATTAATTTCAACACCCTGTGAGCAGCCTTGAGCTACCGTGGTGCTGCAGCTGTCTTTGGTTAGTGATTCCTTAGGCGCAGGAGTCCCCGAGTGGTATAAATGGTTAACGTGATTGGCCACTAATGGAAGGACTGGGGGTTCAAGTCCACCCAGAGGTGCCTTGGAAGTGACTTGGTGGTCCACTTTTGAAAAATCAGCCATCAAAAACCCTACGGAACACAGTTCTACACTGACACACAGGGGTCACGATGAGACAGAGTCAACTCGACAGCAGCAATTTTGGTTTGGTTTACGTCTAAGAACCTGTCTTGTGGGGAAGGTCTCCCAAACATTTGCATTTACCTGAAAAAGAGGCAATCTAAAATGTCCAGGTTGGTGGAAGATAGTGACATTTATGCCTCCGGAATGCTAATAAATTAAAATCTAGTGTTTCCACAGATTCTCCTTGACCTGTAATGCAGACTGAAACCCAGAGCACTATTCTTGTCTGCTTGGCCTAAAAATAACAGTTTACAGCTAACACTTCGATAATACTCATGATCACACGTGGGAAATCAGCTGCTTCTTGAGTGTCAAAGTGAAATATTTTTCTGCTCACAATGCCTCTAAGACTTCTATAAGGAAAAACCCTTTGCCTTAAAATCGAATCCTTGCTTGGGCCAGTCTAAAGTGATGATATCCGCTCAAGTCCCTCTGCCTTTGTGAAAGTCAAGTTAAAGCCATGCACACAGGCTCCGGGGATGAAAATCCAACTGCAGACAGTAAAACCCATCTGGCCTGGCACAATGCTGTAAATCACCAAGATCAAAACGCCTCGCCCAACAGCTAGAGTTCAAGGCCCAGTCTGAGGCCACCTGTTCTGCCTGGGTTTGTCTGAAGGAGGCTGCTTTATATGGTGAGGAGATTTAAGTATGCACAGAATTATAGGAAGAAACGATTTTCAGGTCTGAGAAAAAGTAAATTAGTTATGCTTTAATTTCTTAGTATGCTTGTATTTCTTCTTATAACTGAGAGATTTAATAAACGCCCCATGTGTTACTACATCGGGACTAGAGGACCACTTCGCAGGAGAGGGACGGTACCTGTCTTACATTCGGTGAGTCCACCAGTACACAAATGTGTGATAAGTTCGAGGCCCGGCACTGGCATCAGAGACAGAGTTTGCATCATCTGTATTTGGTTGTAGCATGACAGATGCTCAAAGACATGATTTTTGGGGTTTTTTTTTTATATAAATCTGTACCACTCTCTAAATTACATCCTTGAAATACTATTAAAGCTTTCTATCTGGAGTTAATCCAGTACAAAATCAAAAGATCTCGTGATCTGTGGCCAAAACTAAATGCTTAAAACTTGAGTCTTAAAGAAATAAGCCTCGCATGAAATATTATAAATATATATATATACCAAAACATCACCCTAGTAGTTTTGTATGTGGCAGAGAAGAATATCCTCTGATTTCTGATTCCCCATAGCACTGTGGGGTTTCAACCTTAAGGCTCATTGATAACTTCACTTAAACTTTGAAATAAGCAAAACAACCTTAGAAACCTAGGCTATTTTAATTTCTGTTTCTATCTCCAGCCAACACACCTCCTGTGCAGCCAATAGCTGTCTGTCCGTGGAGCTCACATGTTGTTATGATGCCATGGGGATTCTGCAGGACTGAGCAGCATTTTATTCTGCCGTGCTTGGAGTCCTCTGGACTTGGGGCCAACTTGATGGCAGCTGACGATGACAACGACAAATATATGCTTAGGATACATATATATGTGTATATATATATTAGTATTTTATACACTTCTTAACTAATTGAAAAAGTAAATAACCCAAATGAACAAGATTAACTGAGAAGGAAAAGAGATAAGTTAAACGGACATTTAATTTTTGAAGTGCTAACAGAGCAAAAGAGGAGATAGTGCTTGACTTACGTGTTCGTGTAAATACAAGTACAATCCCTAAACAATGGAACAATTCCTTAAGATGCTGACTCCTTAATATGCAAAGTAGCTGACATTTCATGTCTCTCTTTCTCTCTCTTTTTTATAAACACTAATGTGGGAAAATTACTTTCTAAAATGATTAATAACTAGAAGTCTACATTTTCTTTTCAACACACTGGATAACAATAGGAAAAAATATACTATTTCAAACTCAATGTATCTTTTTTATCAGAGGACAAGTGTCAAACAAAGAAAACAATGAAATGGTTCTAGAAGTTCCGACTTCTGGTGCCCTATGAGTGCTCAGGGGTAGGAGAGCTAGTGACTGGAAAAGGAAGGTCAGTGCTTCCAGGGTTGATTACATAATATTTCCTTATGAGTGCAATTTATTTGTCCATCAAGACAGTACTTGGAGGAATCCCAAGTTATTTTCCCCTTGATCTTTAAAGGCCACCAGAGACAGACGACCTCCATACCTCCGCACAGTGCCCTTAACAGGGATGTAATCCATTTTACTTTAATGCCTTAGAAAAGAGGCAGTTAAACTTCTAAGTGTGAAGAAAATAAGTCCCTAAGCTCATTGAAATGCTTTTGCATTTTGAACATCACAAACGGAGGCAGAAAACCCAGCGAATACGAGGAGGGGAAAGAAATCAAAGTGTCGTGGGTATTAGAACCTGAAATGTTCATTTTCATGGAAATGCTTAGATGAAAATGTAAATACTTCGAACTTACTAAACTTTTATTTTTTTTTACAAAAGGTTATAAGCAGCCCTTGATCCAAGCTTTCTTAAACTCTCATACCTTATTACTGAAGTAGATTCTAACTGGTGCTTGGTGATACAGAATGTGGAAGTCAGTAGGGTGATGACCAGATCGTAACAAAAGCGTAAGATCAATGTTCGTTTGCTTTAGTCCTTGCACCAGTTTCTCATCGCCAGAACACTTGTTGCGTGGCTGTGGACAAACTTCATTTTCTCAGTAGCTGTCTGACACATACTTGACATAACCACAGCAGAGGTCAAGTGAAAAAGCAACAACAACAAAAAGGCCTTAAAAAGTATGAACATTTTTGGAAGAAAAAAAAAAAAGACCGTTCCATAACCAATAGGCCATTAGTATTATATTAAGACCTGAATTCATCTTTTTGTTTGGCTTTAATTTCTACCCCTCGATGTACAGACAGGAGAAGTAGAAAAAGGTCTAGTCTAACGTCAGCAAAAGCAGAATTTGGGATTTTCACACAGCTGTCATGAAATGTAAAGCTTTATGGAATTTTAAAAGAGAAGCAACACAAAAATATTAGTGCCCAATTGAAGCTATGAGAAACCAACTTTTTGTCAATATATATAACAATACATCTTTGAGCTTTGAATTTTGACTTACATTTCAATTGCTATGTTTGCAACCATTAAAGAAAAAACAGAAATTTTCATTGTCCTTTAAAATTTAAGAATATATGCCAAGACAGTAACCTACAATGTCTGCTGGTTGAATTTCACCTTGATGAATTACGCTTCTCTTTTATATGTTGAAACATATCATTACCACACCTGTTGCCGTGGTGTCAGTGGTGAACCTGTCCACTAACTGCAGAAAATGACCACAAAAAAGTAAGATACAAAAGACAATGCCATTTCTGATTTGGGAGATCCGGGAGGGCTTCCTGAGGGAAGTAGGCCACTGAAATGTAGAGCTCAGAGAGCATTTCCAGAAGTAGGAGAGAACAGGGCTGAGGTATCCTTTGGGGAAAACCAAGCGGTCTAGTTCAGTTTCGGGTTAAGGTATTCTTCAAAGAAATTGTGGGAGATTCTAAGGGCAGTTAGACTGAAATCATGCTTTAAAAGTTAAAAGAGCCAAAAGTCAGATTAAGAACTTTGAGAACTTTGGCCTAAAAGAAGAAAAAAGTCTCTTTTGGAAAGAAGGTAACAATTATTGGAGAATAATTCAGGAAGTTTTTAATCTGGGAGTGGAGCCCTGGTGATGTAATGGTTAAGAGCTCGGCTGCTAACCAAAAGATTGGCAGTTCGAATCCACCAGCTGCTCCTTGGAAACCCTATGGAGCAGTTTTACTCTGCCCTATAGGGTCCCTGTGAGCTGGAACCGACTTGACGGCACCTAACAACAACAAACTAGGAGTGATGCTAGGTTGGACTGGTACAGATATGGACTAAGGGCAATGTGATACTTTAAGAGATTCTCACATTAGGTAGGCAGGACTTGATGAAACAGTAAATAAAGGAAATAAGATTGGGGTAAACATATTTTTTTAGATAAAGACACAAAGAGAATGGGTGGCAAGTTCAGTGTTTGAGACAGCTACATTTTTAGAAAACTTAGAATATATTTGTATTTTCAAGTTATGTTAACAAAGGAGTGTCAAGTTTGATTTTGTCCACTTTGATCCAGGACAGTAAACTGAGACTATTTCAGTTTATACTGGTTCTCTTGAAATGATTGTTGGTAAAAATCCCTTTTTACTGCTAGGAGTGCCCCAATCAGCATAATAAATTATATGGTCACCTTAACTTCCTTTCTCATGCAAACTATGATCAATTGGTACTGGATGTTTGAGAAACTGTGTGTGTCAGGATTCTAAAATCAGGTTCAGTATCACTTGGATTGGATTCCATGCAAGTAATTAGTGATGTCTGCTGTAGTTGCAGGCAAGAGAAAGGAAGAACAGACGTTAAATATATGAGTGGCATCCCTGCAGTCAACTGAAATGTTAAACCAGAAAAGGTAAACTAAAAGACTTTTTCTCCAAGTCATGCTAGTTGGCTAAAAAGGGAAAGATGAAATTCATGCTGAATAAAGTCATAAGGCAATGCAGTTTTTCGTACTGTACATAGCCATTGATTTTAGTGACTATAATGTCTTTAAGCTTGAAATAAACAATATGCAAAGTAAAGTCATAGTTACTGACTAAAATTAATGCTTCTAACATCATAATCCAAATGAAACAGTCTTCTAAGTTCAAGTGAAAATTTGTTTCACTCCTCCGTACATACACAGAATATAAATAATAGATTTATCCAAAATATTTGTACAAAAAAATAAGTTAAATTAGACATTCCTGTGTTAATTGGAAAAAAACTAATACAGATAATTTTAAGCATAAAATACTAATCAGCTCGTGTCGTAGTTAGCTAGTGTTGCTTTACTACAAATGGATGGCTTTAGAAGTTTATTCTCTTACAGGTTAGGAGGCTAGAAGCCTGAACTACTTGTGTAAGCATGCCCCCTCTCAAGCGTCTACACAAGTATTCTACACGTACATCTAAACATGTCTGGACACTGTCTTTGGGGAAAGGGCATGATAACAGTGTTCTATAAATACATTTGCAATTAGAGGTTTTTGATTTCTTTATACCAATAAGTAAAAATTTGTGACACAAAATTATCATTGCACTACCAAGCCCATTTTGAACATATTTTAGACTTTAAAAAAAGGAAGAGAGAGAGAGAAAGAAAATACAATTTATGTCCATATTTCCATTGTTCGATTTAGAAACAAAAATGACTAATATATTTGAAGACCCTTATCTCTGCTACCCCAAACTCACATTCTTTGGCCCCTGCCAGAGGCAACTACTGTCTTAAACTTAGTATTTAACATTCTCAACATGTCTTTCATTTATTTTTATCGTACTTGCACTTATTCATAAACAAGCTGTTTATGTATGTCTTAAACTTTATGCAAGTGAAATTTTACTGCTTTTATGTATTCTTCTAACATCTTTTTTTAGACATGGCAATTGCCAGACTCAGCCATATAGATAAGTAGGGTTCTACTTACTTATTCTCACTGCTATTTTGTATTCTATTGTACGAACAGAGAAGATTTTATACAGTAAACAGTACATTTTGGTTTTGGTTTTGAGTAGTCCCTGACTTGACAGGGTTCTGTTCTGATGACTCCATCATAAATTGGTTCTGACGTAAGTCCAATATCTCATGTTTTTTTTAGTTCTCATTATTATTGCTTTTTATTATCACTATCTATAAATCTGACCTTTGTTTGTCTTAGGTGGTTGGAAACAATACATATAAACTTACAGATGTGTTTCAGTACTTACATACCTGTTGCCATCAAGTCGATTCCAACTCCTAGCGACCCTATAAGACAAGCAGAACTGCCCCCTAGGGTTTCCAAGGGGCAGCTGGTGGATTTGAACTGCTGACCTTTTGGTTAGCAGCTGAGCTCTTAAAAAAATACACAAATCAAAAAAAATTTACTCTGACAATAAAGAAGAGTTGGACAATTTGGCATTTTGTCAGTCGTGGTAATAACTCCATTTGTGGAAATTCCGCATCACTTGTATTATCCCTAGGAATGAGGATGGTGTTTGTAGTCAGAAAATTAGTGAGAATTGTCTGTAGGGTCCTTTCCTTTTTTCTTCACATATTTCACAATAACATTTCACCACTTCCTGAATCTACTTATCAACTTTAGCAAAGCCATCAGCGTTTGGTCCATGTTTTCAAGCAACTGAAGACCTGATTTAGTTTAGAAAACTAAATCTATATGGCAATGCTTTGAACAGTAAATCATAACATTGAACATCTGCAAGTGAACACCTGAGGATGACAACATCAGCAAATTATGAGCTCCAATATTGTATGTAGTGTATATTACTAACGATAAGATGTACCAAAAGAAGACAAAAGAATGATCATAACTGGAGTTAGTTGTAACTCAAATATGTCATAAATCGGGAATGACTCATTTTTGTTCATGATGTTTGACACACGGTGGGTCATAGTAGGTATTCAATAGGGTATTCTTATATTGAACTTTTGTTATTTTGAGTAATATTATTATAACGTGTCAGTAAGATCATACATTTTCTTAACACTTGACAGTCTAACAAGATTGATTGAACCTCTCTGAAAGGTTTCCAGGCATTGTTCTTCCACTAAAACAACTGTGTCTATCTATACTTTCCTAGTCAGAGTTTTATGTGGAACTCTGTTGACATTCTAACCTAGTTGCAGTTGTTCAGAAAAGTTAAGATGCATGCAATTTGGAATATAATCATTAATTTAGTTTTTAATTCAGTAAATATCTATTTGTAGCTGTTTTCATGGCGATACAAGAGCTGCTAAGGAGTGAAAAGAGTGGGTAAAAAAAAAAAAAAAAAAAAAACAATATCTTTCTGCTTCCATGTCAGAAGACTAGAAAACAAAAATCCTGGCTTCTCTACTTATCGACCTTGGAATTTGGGAAAATCCTTCAGATTCTCAAAGTCTCAGTTTCTTTATCTATAAAAGGATATAACAATACAGTTTCACTAACTACTTTTCTACTAACACATGTCTATTTTTAGCACTGTTATAACAATGGGCTCAAGCATAACAACGGTTGTGAGGGTGGTGTCGGACCAAACAGTGTTTTGTTCTGTTTTTTTACATAGGGTCACTATGAGTCGGAACTGCCCAAAGGCACCTAACAACAACAACACAGCAATGTTTTACAAATGTGTCTGTTTTTCCCATCTGCAGTCTGGAGACAGTCATGTTGGTCTTGCATATAGCACAGGGCCTGCGCCATTAGCCAATAGCCAGGATAAGAATGATGTGGACAAACAACTACTGGGAGTCTACTATGTACCACACAGCATTCTAGGTACTGCCCTGGCATTTGTAAAGTAACTGAGACTGAGTCATTGACGGCATGTGATAGAATTAAGAAACCAAGAGGAATCAGGGACATAAATCAAGGAAACTTTAAGGAAAGGCCAGAAAAGGAGATTTAAACTAGTGTCAGTGAGCATAACTGTGGGCCTCATTCCCAGGGCCTGGGAGTTTTGTACCATGAACATGGACAGAACATAGCCATAAGGAGTCAGCTCTCATGTTGAGGAGCAAGGTGAGCCTGACACAAGCGGTGATGTCTTCAATCACCTCATATGCATAACGAAGCTGGACGATGAATCAGGAAGACTGAAGAGGAATCGATGCCTTTGAATTATGGTGTTGGTGAAGGATATTGAATATACCATGAACTGCCAGAAGAACGAACAAGTCCGTCTTAGAAGAAATACAGCCGGAGTGCTCCTTCCTTGGAAGTGAGAATAACAAGACTTTGTCTCACATACTTTGGACGTGTTATCAGGAGAGATCAGCTCCTGGAGAAGGATGTCATGCTTGGTGAAGCAGAGGGTCAGCAAAAAGGAGTAAGACCCTTGATGAGGTGGGTTAAGACGGTGGTTACAACTATGGGCTCAAACATAACAACGATTGTAAGGATGGTGCAGGGCCCGGCAGTGTTTCGTTCTGTTGCACGTGGGGTCACGTTGAGACGGAACCAACTCAATGGCACCCAACAACAACAATACCACGTTGACCTGGTTCTGAACTGAAGTGTCGGCTTTCAGCTTTTTCTGGTTTCCTTGTCAGGAACCAGAGGTGATGTCCAAAACATCATATTAAAACCAGAACACAACACAAATATTGCTGTGGGGTCTATTCTGACTCACAGGGACCCCGTGTATGTCAGAGTGGAACTATGTTCCACACGGTTTTCAACGGCTGATGTTTTTCAGAAGTAGGTCTCCAGGCCTTTCTTCTGAGTGACCTCTGGGAGGACTGGAACCTCCAACCTTTCAGTTAGTAGCCAAGTATATTAACCGTTTGCACCACCCAGGGACTCCAAGCACAATTAGTTGACTTAATTTCTAACCATGCTTCAGCCATTGTTTCTATTTTATCTCCATACAACCAAACAAAGAAGGAAAAATATCCAAATGCAAAGCAAATTTTGAACGCTTCTCTTGAATAGTGCAAAGATAGACATTAAGGAATTCTACAGAAATCACGTGAGACTTGATGAACAACATACCATCCATCCGAATACAAGGATACACACACTGCTGTTGGCCACCTAAAGAGGTTCTGGACAATGCTATCACTTTTAGGATCTGTTGATCTAGGAAAAAAACAAAAAAGGAAACCTTCCCTACTAATGATACATCCTTATTGATGCAATTTTCCCCCAAAAAACAGTAACTAACTTTGCTGCTTTTTCTCTTTTCCTTCCTCTTTTGCACAAAATGTATGTCATACATTTAAGATTTACGCTACATGTGATTACGTCTAGTCTGTGGATCTTCACAGAAAAATAAAATCCCAGAAGTTCATCAACAAATGACTAAATGAACTGTCATTACCGATTCGTTCGTTCATTCAATCACGTCGCCAACATTGCCGCATGCACGCCGCATAATAGATGTACTGAGAGCATAAAAACAAATAAACAAATAATCTATGACTAGACTTGTAAGGAAAACTGAAACAAATAAGCCAAATTAATATAGTGTAGTATGTGTTACAATCGATGTTTCTAGAAACTCCTACGTGAGCACTGAGTTGGGGATACTTTTACGAAGTGTAGAAAATATAATGCAAAGACGTAATATTAAATTTGTTAGGTTTTCTCTATGAATCTTGTATGATTCCTAATTATGGACTTTTCAGAAGCACTTTTTAAATGACTACAATTTTCTCAAGGCAAGCTATGAAAAAACAAAACAAGCAAGAGTCAAAACTAACAGATTTGGTCGTTCAAAAGTCCTCAGGAAAAAATATTTTTCCATCTAAAATGAAGGTAAATGGTGTAGACTGCAATCTATCGATTCAATAACTATTAATATATAAAAATTATTTTTGTTGCAAAGATCATCATGTAAAAAAGGCATAACGGTCCCATTACAGCACAGTAAAAAGGGGGAGAGATCTGTTATGTGAGGCATTATGCTGCCATCTACTGGTTCCCCAAATTAAAACACAATTCAGCACTGAGAGGAGAAAAAGGGCTCTGATCTTGGTTTTCTGCTTGCTAGTTTAGAAGCATCATGTCTCCTAGGAGTGTGAGAAAGTGCAAAGATTGAGACCACAAGGGCCAGACTGGAAAAAAAATTTATAGAAAAAGTACACATTGTACTTCATAGGGAGAAATGTAACAATGAAATAAGAACATAAACTTTGTTTAAAATACATTATCCCGTAGATTCCACAGACAGGATTACATTTTATACTTCTGGATCTTTTGCTTTTCATTTATGGAACATTTAGTTTTTGTACATGACTGAGCCTAGATAACAGTAAAAAGCTACCACTAAAAATTGCATGGAGAAGGAAATAAAAAGAGAGCAGGGTAAGTCTACGGGAAGAAAGAGAAGACAAATCTGTAAGGAAGAAGTCATTGAGAAAAGATTATGTAGTCCTAAAGAAATAAACATTAAACGTAAAACCCTTTGCTGTCTAGGGGATTTAGATTTATAGCGGCCCTACAGGACAGAATAGAGCTGTCCCACAGGGTTTCCAAGATTGCCAGTCTTTACTTCTGCCGAGCGGCTTGTGAGTTCGAACCACTGACCTTTCAGTTAGCAGTTGAGCACTTTAATCACTATGCCACCAGGGCTCCTTATAAATATTAAACATAGTAGTTCACAAAAGGAGCCCTGGTGACATAGTGGTTAAGAGCTTGGCTGGTAATCAGAAGGTCGGCAGTTTGAATCTACTAGCTGCTCCTCAGAAATCCTATGGGGCAGTTCTATCCTATCCTGTAGGGTCACTGTGAGTTCGAATCACCTCCATGGCAGTGGATTTAATTAACAAAAGTAGAAGTAAGAAAATCAAGCTTCTCTCACATTTCGTTTTTAGTGTCTGTAGAGAAGTGGAAAAATATTTTATTTATTACATCTTCTTTGAGAAAGCATTTGATAAGTGCTTGGAATGAAACGTAGGTCCTCTCTCCCATTTCAGTTTTATTAGTCTTAAGAGAAGAAAGACTATAACCTTACAGCAGACCAAGGTATGATTTTGTTGTTTCCAAAGAGTTGTACTGACTATAAAGAGGAAGAGGAAAATAGAAAAGAGAGAAGAAGAAGAAGCAAGGAGCAAGATGAGTGAAGAGCAAGAATAGGAAAGAGTGGTTAGCCATGTTGAGGAGGTCGTGAAATTCATCCTAATGGAATAAACTAAGTATTTTAAGAACATCCATGCCTATACAGTCTATTTCTATTTTACCAGAAATGTAAACCCCTCTTTGGTTTATCCCATGTAAATACAAATAAAACCTGCAGTGCTCTTGAATGCTTCATGGTAAACTCCACTGTGGAAACTAAAGAGGAAATGGATTTCACGTTGGGGTCAAAACTGTGCAGTACTGAGACATTAAGCAGGGTTAGCAAAGGACACGAGAACCTGCCAAGAATCCTCAGGAACCCAGGCGATAAACACTGATATTCCATGAGCTGTTACTGAGCTCTAGGATTTCAATGGGAATAAAGGGATCACAGGATAGTGAAGATTGGGGCTAGCACTTAACTTTCAGTGGCCCCGTAATTACAGTAAACCGCAGGAACTGAGTGGGAACCAGGGCTCTAGCCCCCAGGGATCTGGCAATGGGCAGTTCTTAGTATCTTTAGAGATAAAGTATCTGGGCAGCACACCAAGCTATGGCTTGAACTAAAAAACTGGCAAAATCCCTGAACTGACGAGTAGTAACAACAGTGGAGATTCACGGCCTCTTATTCACTTCTCAGAACTAAACCAAAGAACAGATCCAGAGCCACTTGAGAGAGGGGAGACAAGTCCACTTGAGGAAAGTTACTGCAATCTCAAGGGTACATTGTAAGTCTTAGTTTAGAACTTTCCCGAGATGGACCTGTGTCCATTCACCAGGCTATCCAGACCCTCTCCAAGGTTATAAAATACTGGTTCAGAGTTGTCACCAATCCCTGGGCACAGAAAACTGCATCCTGGTACATCAGTTAGAGTGAGGGCCTTATGGAGGTCAGATACTAGATAGAGTCTTGGCCTCGGTCTTTCTCATTGTAGATATAGTGGATCTAACGGATATACAGACCTATCTTGTAACCATTTCCTCAGTTCCTGAGTGAATATTGGAAATAGATGTATTTTGTAACTTGCAGAACTGCCATCCCCCATTAAATCCTTGGCCTCTGATGTCAGGGCTGTTATGGCAGAAAGGGATAAGTGAAAGCCGCTGGAATTTTAATCCTTCCCCTTCCTCCAATGACGCCACCAAAATAGTAAGCAAAAAACAGTGTCAAATTCCTAGGAAATTGGGGAGTTTTGAGCCAACATCAAAGGCTTATAAAATGCAGAGTTGCTGATTCCTGTCGCATTCCCCTTTTAACTCGAGTTTTGGTCAACAGAAGATCTAGCTAAAATGCAGAAAATGGCAATCGTAGTAAATTTAGTCAGCCAGTGGCATCGAGCCCAGTTGCTGTCACAGATTTGATATTTTTCCTGGAGCAAATCCAAATAGACTTTGACATCTGGAACACAGGCACTGACCTTACCCTTGGTAAGGATAAGAACAAGCAGTGCTTGAAGATACCAAATATTCTTGAAAGTTCTCTGGCAGATAGGCAAGTCCTAGTTGAAGAATCAGAATGAAGACTCCTCAAGTTTGGAGCAAAGCCATGGCTTCTTGTGCTGAAAATTCATCTTCCTTTAAAGGCAGGTCCTAACTTGCTCCTGACAGAGACTGAAAGCCTGACCAGGGGGCATGAACTGTGTGGTCTGAGGAAATCCGAAATGAATTGGATGCTTCATGATGCATCTAATCATAAACTTGGGAACATAGAGCAGCTTTTCTGTGCTCGAGGTGGCCCACAGCATGAATAAATTGCACGCACAGGTGGGGCAGACTACATGACAACTCTTCCTTCAAACCACACTCACGGGCTTATGGGAACCTCCCAATGGCAGGTTAACAGAAGAGGTAAAACCAGGGCTTCACACTGGTTCAAACTGGTTCACTCATGGCCAACAAAGTGAAACCAGAACAGACCTGAATGTTTACAATTTGGGTAATCCAGAATGATAACCAGAAGAGGAAAAGTGATGGGTTGAAGCCCTGGAATGGGAAACTAGGAAAAGGCGTAACAAGCCTGATGCATGACATTAGATTATTGGCAGGACCATGGAGAGTGGTACACACTCCAAGTGGCACAGTAGGCTGCCATCTTTGAGTGGGGTAGGCTGCCATCTTTGAGTGGGGTAGGCTGCCATCTTTGAGTGGGGCAATGCTATGCCCACCTCTGCCCCAAACCTGAAGGGCAGGAGATTTGGGTGCTATGCAGTACACACACTGCCCTTATTTTCTAAGAGGGAGGTTAGGATTCTAGCAGGGCTTTGACCTGTAATTTCTCCCATTCCGGTTCATTCAAATTTAAAAATTTGAGTCTTTTCCTCAGCCATGACTGAACCGGAAAGAACCCAGTTCACAGGTCTGGGTAAAACCCAGGCACCTGGTTTACAGATGGGTCTGCAGGATATACTCACACCAGCTTGCGGTGATTGGCAGATTCATTCTGCTCCACTCTTAAAGGCCCTTAAAGAGAGTAGAGAGAAATCATTTTAACAGGACTTTGTGTCGTACCTATGCTCATCCATTTTAATGCAAGGAAAGGTGGCAAAGTAAGAAGGCAAGGTAAGAATTTACACTAACTCTTAGTAGCTAACGGATTGGCTGGCTGGTCAGGGACTTGGAATGAACAAGACTTAAAAAACTGTTGAGAGAAGTGATGAGGCAGAGAGGCACGTGATTGGTCTCTCAGGACGCACACAGAATGTGAGGCTATTTATGGTCAGTGTAAATGCCCTTCAACGCGTTCACTGAAAAGGAGGCTCTTAGGGTAGGACCGAACCTGTGAATATCATTCAGTCTTTCTCCTAAGACACGCTTGAAGTACTTGTGAACAAAGTGGTGATAGCAGGAGGGAGGGTGGCCATGCACAGGATCACCAGCATAGATTTTCCTCACCAAGACTGAGTTGATTGGTACCTCTTATGTGTCCAACCTGCTAACAACAAAGGCCAGTAATAAGTCTTTATGACACCATTACCAAGGGGGATGAAGGCAGGAGATTATCAGTTAGTTATTACAACCCTTCAAGGGTAGATGGGGAAGAGATGTTGTCCGCCACGTATCTGGGTCTAGGTTGTGACCACTGGCCCCTTACCACCATGGATGAAGCAGTATTTTGTCTTCAAACAATGTACGCAGGACACTGATATTCCTCTTCCGTCCTTAATTTTCCTGACAGCCCTGTTACCCATGGATTTACAGAACACCTATTTACTATTTCGGTATCCCACACAACATCAATTCTAAGTAACTCGTTTTAAAGCCTAACAAGTGATTGAATGGGCTAGGATCCACAGTCTTCACTGGTCTTACCTTATACCTCCTGAACCTGAAATGACAGGCCCCCTGGAACTCTGGCTTGCTCTGTATTGCAGCCTCAGTCATGGTGCTAGCTTGAATTCTTACTTTATATTGCTGAAATTTGGAGGTAAAAATTCCTAAGGAAGGATGCTTCTTCTGGGGAACACAGTCATGGTTCCCTTAAAGTGAAAGCTGAGGCTATACTCTTGGCACTTTGGAACTCCCCATCTCATCTGAACGGACGGACCAGGGAGAGCATTTGACACCTATCTCCAAGGGGAAATTGGATTCCTGCTACATGTGGGGCAAGGAGGACTATATCTAGAAACAAGGTGATTCACTAGATACCTCTTAGTACTGTGTCCAGTAAAGAAGGTCACTGAAAAACTTGGCAGCCCAACAAAGTCTGGACTGCAAGCGACTTGGATTCTTTATGAATGAAATGTTGTCAACTCGCCAGGCAAAGAACCCTGACAGAGGGTAATGGAATATGAGGTAAAAGATGAAAGTTATAATAATCAACTTCAACCTCCTCGTGTCCAGCTAACCAGACCCCTAGAGCTGGGGACTGTAACAGCTCTGCATGTTTCATAGTGTTTGATTGTTCCCCTCCCCCCCGTTCTGCTATCTCACGTGAAACATTGGTGCTTCAGTGGTAGAATGCTCGCCTTCCAAGCAGGAGATCCAGGTTAGATTCCCTGCCAATGCACCACAAGGGCAGCTACCACCTGTCTGTCAGCTGAGGTTTGTATGTTGCTATGATGAGGAGGGAGTACAACCAGCATGCTCCTTAGATGCAAGGATGGCGAGGCTGCCTCTTACATACTTTGGACATGTTGTCGGGAGGAATCAGTCCCTGGAGAAGGACATCATGCTTGGTAAAGTACAGGGTCAGCAGAAAAGAGGAAGACCCTCAACAGGGTGGATTGACACAGTGGCTGCAACAATGGGCTCAAGCATAAAATGATTGAAAGGATGGCACAGGACCAGGCTGTGTTTCATTCTGCTGTGCATAGGGTCACTGTGAGTCGGAATCGACTCGATGGCACCTAACAACAACAACATGATGAGGCTCAGATTTCAGCGGAACCTCCAGTCTAAGACAAACTAGGAAGAAAGACCTGGCGATCTGCAAGTGATCATGGGAATCCGAATCGTGCAGGACCTGGCAGCCTCTCTTTCCTATGCCTCTGGGATCCACTGAGTTGGGGCCAACTTGGTGGCAGCTAACAAAATAACATCTTGCTATCGTATTTTTAGAGAACCTGGGATAGATGATAATACAATTTAGGTTCCCAGGTGGTTGTTGTCATTGTTAGTTGCTGTCAAGCTGTTTCAGACTCATGACGACCCCATATGTGCAGAGTAGAACTGTTCTATAGGTTTTTAAGGCCATGGTCTTTTGCAAGTAGAATGCCAAGCCTGTCTCCTGAAGTATTTCTGGGTGGGTTAGACTGCCAACCTTTCGGCTAGTAGTCTAGTGCTTACTTGTTTGCACCACCCAGGGAAGCTAGTATAACAGAACTGACATCACTCATAAAGAAAACATTCCCCTGTTGGGGGAATAAGAGCTTTTTCAGTTGAAAAAAGAGCAAAAATAAGCAATGAATGGAAAAATGACCTGCTGTGCTCCTTAGTCTCCATTAGCTTTCCCCACACTTAAGGCCATTTTCAAACTCTCTCTGCCCTTTTCTGTGTCACATGCGGCTTATCTCCCAGCCCCCTTGCTGGCTGGCTTTTGGGTTTGGACAATGGGAGAAACCAGCAGGTTATCAGAAGGCAAGGGAAGAAGAAAACTGTGGTAGTTCTTCCACACACACACTTCCTGTTTTCGTGCCACTTCTTTCTCAGTAGATTCTTTTTCTCAGTATTCGGTTCCTGGTAGGCAGGCCCTCTGACTTTTCCTTCAGCTCTAACAGCAGTACTATCTCCCATAGTTCCTTCAGATTTAAGAGTCATAACAGCTTCTTGTAGCTGCTAGTCTCTTGGTGTCCCGCTTTCCCTTTTCTGTTCCCTATTCCGTGCACCAGAACGCTTCTTAGAAGCAAGGATGGCGAGACTGCATCTTACATACTTTGGACATGTCATCAGGAGGGATCAGTCCCTGGGAAGGGGCATTATGCTTGGTAAAGTAGAGGGTCAGTGAAAAAGAGGAAGACCCTCAATGAGATGGATTGACACAGTGGCTACAACAATGGGCTCAAACATAGCAACCATTGTGAGGATGGTACAGGACTGGCCAGTGTTTCCTTCTGTGGTACATAGGGTGGCTATGAGTCAGAACCGACGTAATGGCACCTAACAACAACGTTCTGTGCACAGAGCCCTGGTGGTGCAGAGGTTAAGCACTCAGGCTGCTAACTAAAAGGTCGGCAATTCCAATCCACTAGGTATTCCTTGGAAAGTCTATGGGGCACTTTTACTCCTTAATGTCCTATAGGGTCTCTGTGAGTTGGAATTGCCTCCACAGCAATGGGTTTTGGGTATTCTGCCTATACCTTTTTTAAGTAGTTGTCTTCGCTTCCTGGTGCTGCCATAACAAAACATCATAAAGTAGGTGGCATTAAAGAGCACAAATGTATTTTTTCACAGTTTTGGAGGCTAAAAGTTCAAATCAGGGTCTCAGTCGTGTTGAACTCTTCTGTGGGCCTCTCTCCTAGTTTCTGGTGGCTGCTGGCAATCTTTGGCACTCCTTTGCTGTTGATGGGGCCCTGGTGGTACAGTGGTTAAGACTCAGCTGCTAACCAAAAGGTTATTATTGTTGTCACATGCCATCAAATTGGTTCTGACTCCAAGGACGGAGTTTTCAAGGAGCGGCTGGTGGATTCCAACTGCTGATCTTTTGTTTAGCAGCCAAGCTCTTAACCATTGAGGCACCAGGACTCCAACCAAAAGGTTAGCAGTTGCAATCTACCAGCCTTTCCTTAGAAACCCTGTGGGGCAGTTTTATTCTGTTCTATTGGGTTGCTATGAGTCAGAATCAACTCGATGGCAATGGCGTTTTTGTTGTTTGTTTTTGCTGTTGTCAGGTGCATTTGCCTCTGTTACATGGTGTCTTTTTCCCCCTGTGTCTCACTCCCTTTTCACAAGACACCACTCAAAAGGAATTATTACTAGTAGGGTCATACCCTACTCCAGTATGACCTCATCTGACCCAGCTGATAACAACAACAAAAAAACCTATTTCCCCAAACAAGGTCACATTCACAGGTACAGGGGCTAGGACTTACATAGCCTTTTTGGGGACACCATTCAATCTGTACGCTAGGCTTCTCATTATTACCGCTTCGTTTAAACCACGTGCTGTAAGTTCTTTTTCTGTTGGGACCTGAGTGATATAACAGTGGAAGTTGATTATGGAGCAAGGAAACTATTAATTAGTAGTTTTAACTACTAATTATATACCAATGTACATAAAACATTGCAGTTTACAAATAAAATTTTACTCATTAATATAGGCTTTTGAAAATCAACTCTCTGAGTTATTTACATAGAGAATCACAATTTGGAAAGCTGTTTTTGAAATAATCAAAATCTTATTTCTTCAATCAAATCGTACCTATATCTGATCCTATCTGACAGTATAAAAGCTCCAAATACGCAGTAGCATAGATTCTATACCAGTGTGGTCCAACAGATATAGAATGCAAGCCATCTATGTAATTTTAAATTTTTTATTGCCAAATTAAAATAGTTAAGAAACAAAAGTGAAATTAATTCTAATTCCATATTTTATTTAGCCCAATTGGTCCACATATTATCATTTGGACACATATTCAATATAATAAACTCAATAATGACTTGTTTTACATTTTTTACTATCATTGAAACCCGTTATGTTTTACACGTAAAGTTCAGCCTAGCTATATCTTAAACGCTCAAAAGCAACATGTGACTAGTGGCTATTGTACTGGACACCTTGGTTTTATGCTATAGAACACAAGTGCTATTAAAATCAGAGGATGGGATAGCATTGGGACTGAGGCAGTTAGTGAAGGTTTCCTGAAGGAGTAAATTTTAACAATTTGGGGGAACAATTGGGTGCCGTTGTGTTCAACATACGAAAGAGGAAATGAAGGAAAGGGGACCATTTGGGACAAATTAGGAAAATGAAAGGAAGTGGTGTGAAGAGCAAGACGAAAGACACCTACAGATCCAGTTACAAGAGTCAGGCTATGTTAAACAGAGAGAGAACGAGCAGAGTGGAAAACAAGAACCTTCAGATTTCAAGAGGCATAATTACAAAAATTGCAGGAAAATAAACAGCACAAAAGGAAGGCATCACACACAAGAAACAGAAAAACTCGTTCCCAAGGAAGTTAATAGAGCAACTAGAAGACTTGAAAATAAGTATAATTACTTATATAGAGAGATAAGAGGGAATCACAAATTCATGTCAGTCAGTGGACATAAAGAGCAAAAGAGAATTCCTGATAATTTCAGCCTAGAACCGTTGATTACAAAATATCATTTCAGGGATGAGAAGGAGAATGGAGATGGATTAAGAGCATCATAATAATGGGCATATTGACCACGCCAAGCCATCTTCCCAGATGCCACAACGCCACAAAAGGTATTTTGAGCAGACAGTTAAGAAACACACAGGAGAGGACGATGTACTGTCTAACAGGTATTCATAGAGGTGAGAACAGAGAGAATGGAGAAAATTATCAAAGCAGCAAACATTTTCCCAATCAAAAGACATGATCTTTCATACTGAAATGAATCAATGCAAGTCCAGTTGTTGTTGTCATTGTTAGGTGCCATCAAGTCGGTTCCAACTCATAGTGACCCTATGCACAACAGAATGAAACATCGCGCGGTCCTGCGCCATCCTCACAATCGTTGTTATGCTTGATCTCATTGTTAAAGCCACTGTGTCAATCCACCTCATTGAGGGTCTTGCTCTTTTCCGCTGACCCTGTACTCCGCCAAGCAGGATGCCCTTCCCCAGGGACTTATCCCTCCTGACAACATGTACAAAGTATGTAAGATGTAGTCTCGCCATCCTTGCCTCTAAGGAGCATTCTGGCTGCACTTCTTCCAAGACAGATTTGTTTGTTCTTTTGGCAGTCCACAGTATATTCAATATTCTTCACCAACACCACAATTCAAAGGCGTCAACTCTTCTTCGGTCTTCATTATTCATTGTCCAGCTTTCACATGCATATGATGTGATTGAAAATACCATGGCTTGGGTCAGGCGCACCTTAGTATTCAGGGTGACATCTTTGCTCTTCAACACTTTGAAGAAGTCCTTTGCAGCAGATTTGCCCAATGCAATGCGTCTTTTGATTTCTTGACTGCTGCTTCCATGGCTGTTGATTGTGGATCCAAGTAAAATGAAATCCTTGACAACATCAATCTTTTCTCCATTTATCATGATGTTGCTCATCGGTCCAGTTGTGAGGATTTTTGTTTTCTTTATGTTGAGGTGCAATCCATACTGAAGACTGTGGTCTTTGATCTTCATTAGTAAGTGCTTCAAGTCCTCTTCACTTTCAGCAAGCAAGGTTGTTTTATCTGTATAACGCTGGTTGTTAATGAGTCTTCCTCCAATCCTGATGCCCCGTTCTTCATATAGTCCAGCTTCTCGTATTATTTGTTCAGCATACAGATTAAATAGGTATGGTGAAAGAATACAACCCTGACGCACACCTTTCCTGACTTTAAACCAATAAGTATCCCCTTGCTCTGTCTCAACAACTGTCTCTTGATCTATGTAAAGGTTCCTCATGAGCACAATTAGGTGTTCTGGAATTCCCATTCTTTGCAATGTTATCCATAGTTTGTTATGATCCACACAGTCGAATGCCTTTGCACAGTCAATAAAATACAGGTAAACATCCTTCTGGTATTCTCTGCTTTCAGCCAGGATCCATCTGACATCAGCAACAATATCCCTGGTTCCATGCCCTCTTCTGAAATTGGCCCGCATTTCTGGCAGTTCCCTGTCGACGTACCGCTGCAGCCGTTTTTGAATGATCTTCACCAAAATTTTGCTTCCGTGGGATATTAATGATATTGTTCTATAATTTCCACATTCGGTTGGATCACCTTTCTTGAGAATAGGCATAAATATGGATCTCTTCCAGTCAGTTGGCCAGGAAGCTGTCTTCCATATTTCTCGGTATAGACGAGTGAGCACCTCCAGCGCTGCATCTGTTTGTTGAAACATCTCAATTGATATTCCATCAGTTCCTGAAGCCTTGTTTTTTGCCAATGCCTTCAGAGCAGCTTGGACCTCTTCCTTCAGTACCATTGGTTCCTGATCAGATGCCATCTCTTGAAATGGCTGAACATCGACTAATTCTTTTCAGTATAATGACTCTGTGTTTTCCTTCCATCTTCTTTTGACGCTTTCTGTGTCGTTTAATATTTTCCCCATGGAATCCTTCACTATTGCAACTCGAGGCTTGAATTCTTTCTTCAGTTCTTTCAGCTTGAGAAACACCGAGCGTGTTCTTCCCTTTTGGTTTTCCATCTCCAGCTCTTTGCACATGTCATTATAATACTTTACTTTGTCTTCTCAAGGGGCCCTTTGAAATCTTCTGTTCAGCTCTTTTACTTCATCAATTCTTCCTTTTGCTTTAGCTGCTCGAAACTCGAGAGCAAGTTTCAGAGTCTCCTCTGACATCCATCTTGGTCTTTTGTTTCTTCCCTGTCTCTTCAGTGACCTCTTGCTTTCTTCATGGATGATGTCCTTGATGTCATTCCACAACTCATCTGGTCTTCGGTCACTAGTGTTCAATGCGTCAAATCTATTCTTGGGATGGTCTCTAAATTCAGGTGGGATATACTCAAGGTCATATTTTGGCTCTCCTGGACTTCCTCTAATTTTCTTCAGTTTCAGCTTGAACTTGCATATGAGCAATTGATGGTCTGTTCCACAGTCGGCCCCTGGCCTTGTCCTGATTGATGATATTGAGCTTTTCTATCGTCCCTTTCCACAGATGTAGTCAGTTTGATTTCTGTGTGTTCCATCTGGCTAAGTCCATGTGTATAGTCACCGTTCATGTTGGTGAAAGAAGGTATTTGCAATGAAGAAGTCGTTGGTCTTGCAAAATTCTATCATTTGATCTCTGGCATTGTTTCTATCACCAAGACCATATTTTCCAACTACTGATCCTTCTTCTGTTTCCAACTTTTGCATTCCAATCACCAGTAATTATCAATGCAACTTGATTGCATGTTCGATCAATTTCAGACTGCAGCAGCTGATAAAAATCTTTTATTTCTTCATCTTTGGCCCTAGTGGTTGGTGTGCAAATTTGAATAATAGTCTTATTAACTGTTCTTCCTTGTAGGGGTATGGATATTATCCTATCACTGACAGTGTTGTACTTCAGGATAGATCTTGAAATGTTCTTTTTGACGATGAATGCAATTTTGAGGATGAATAAAAAAAGATCAACACTGTGCAGGAATTCTGGAACACCAAGACGAATGAAAAAGGAAAAAAAAGTCCATTCATTAGGATTTTTTTGTTACAATTACTAAAATATTTTAAGATAAATGTGATAAAATTGAATAATTCACTATATGAATATAAAGAGAATGTGTAATCTGAAAATCCACACGATGGAGTGCAAATGTTAAACAAGTGAAAAATAATTAATAAAACAAGAGTAAAAAAAAAGAAAAGTATGCCAAATAGAAACATGAAACACGATGAAGAAATAGTCGAATGACAATAAATGATATGTATTAAGTTTCCCAATCAAATAACAGAAATTCTTAGATTCACACATATGCAACCACATACCAGAAAACTGGCCAATACCTGCCAAAACTTGAAATCACATCCATAATCTTAGAAGAGATTCATCATTTTTAAAATGAAGTTAAGGACAAGACGCATTAAGTAAACGCTAGGAAAAAGAAAGTAAGTGCAGCAATGTTATTTTTCAGACAAAGCTTAATTCAATATAAAGAATACAGGATGTGGCACAGAGTCATATTTCATATTGACAAAAGTTACAATATCCCAAGACAATATTATTTTTATCAAATTATTGAGAGAATCTTCAAATTTTAAAATAAAAACAGATAAAATACAAGTAGTATTTTACACATCCATTATCATAGTAGGAGAATTCTCTAATATATTGATCATTCAAACAGACTTAAAAGTATATAAAAAACTGCAATCATAAAAATACAACTTTCCAGCTTGATCTACTAGATATTTTTAGAATTTTATATCCAAGAAACAGAACATATATTATCTTTGCAACAAACATGCATTTTTTCATAAAAGTCAATTATATAATTCTATGTATTCAGCCATAAAGAAAGCTCACCAAAAAAGCTGAAAAAAATATAGAAAACACTTATTTACATCAATGCAACACAGTTAGAAATTAATAATGAAATTATAGCTCCCCAGAATTATTCACTTAATGACTTAAGGAGAAATAAAAATATACATAAACAAATCACTTAAAAGAAAATCAGAATAATAATTCTAAATGGTAAATGGTTTACCATCAATTCTAAACAGTAAACCCTATGGAATGTAGGCAAAGCACTATTTAGAGAAAACTTATAGTTTTAAATGTATTTATTAGAAATGAGAAAGAAATAAATAAATGAGGTAAATACACCAACACAACACGTTAGCAAAGAAACAATTAGATAAACAAAAGGAAAAATAAGTTATACAAAATTAAAGCAGAAAGTACATTTTAAAAAGTGGAGACCTAGCCAATAAGTCCAAACACTGATTCTCTGACAATGGCAATGAAGAAATAAACACTGTTAGAGATGATAAAAAAAATTAGTAACAAGCAGGATGAACATGTTAGCCAAAAATTTTGAAACTACAGAACAAATACGTATTCTAGATATATATCGTTTCCAAAGATAACCAAGAGAAACAAAATAACACTAAATATACCAATAACAAAAAAAATTTATTAAAGTTACTTAATAGTTCTCATTTGAAAAATGAGTAAGACAAAAAAATTACAGGACTCTCAAAGTTTTGCAAACATATTCAGTTATTCACAAATTCTTTCACTAACTCATTCAATATTCACAGAGTTCTTATCATGTGCCAGATATTGCTAGAAACTAAGGGTACAGTAGAGAGAAAAGTGAACTTTTTTTTTTTAATCTCATGAGACTTGCATGCTAGCGTGAGAAGTCCTTTCAAAAGCAAGTAAACGATACATGGAAAAATGAAGCAAAATAAATAAACGAGACGGTTACACATGTTGGCAAACATTACGCGTCTGTTAACAGAGTAATCAGAAGCTGAATAAAGAGCAAAGGCCACTTTAAATGGGTTGGTCAGAGAAAGCCTTCCTAAAGAGATATTTGAGGTGAGGCATAATGGACGACAATAAGCCAGCTACGTGAAGAGAGAGAACGTCTCAAACACAGAAAACCACAGACAAATCTTGGAGACGGTAAAGTTTCACATATTTGAGAAAAGATGGAAGGCTACTGTGGCAGGAGAGGAGGGATGGTGCAGGTAAAGGCAAAAAGGCAAGGAGTCAGATCACATGTGTCCTTACACACCACAGCAAGAAGTGTAGATTTTATTTGAACAACAATGGGGCAGCTCTGAAACATTTCAAACAGAGCAGTAAATTTAATTTCTGATCATTGTAGCTACAGTTGTAGAGGTTGTCGAGGATTTCATTTTACTTGGATCCACAATCAACAGCCATGGAAACAGCAGTCAAGAAATCAAAGGACACGTTGCATTGGGTAAATCTGCTGCAAAGGACCTCTTTCAAGTGTTGAAAAGCAAAGATGTCATCTTGAAGACCAAGGTGCGCCTGACCCAAGTCATGGTATTTTCAATCGCATCGTATGCATCAAAAGCTGGACAATGAATAAGGAAGACGGAAGAAGAATTGACACCTTTGAATTGTGGTGTGGGTGAAAAATGCTGACTATACCATAGACTGCCCTGTGGCGTAGTGGTGAAGTGCTACAGCTGTGGTGAAGTGCTACAGCTGCTAACCAAAGGGTCGGCAGTTCGAATCCACCAGTTGCTCCTTGGAAACTCTATGGGGCAGTCCTACTCTGTCCTATAGGGTCACTATGAGTCGGAATCTACTCGATGGCACTGGGTTTCTTGGTATGGACTGCCCAAACAATGAACAAATCTGTCTTAGAAGTACAACCAGAATGCTCCTTAGAAGCAAGGATGGCGAGGCTGGTCTTACATACTTTGGACATGTTGTCAGGAGGGATCAGTCCCTGGAGAAAGACATCATCACGCTTGGTAGAGTACAGAGTCAGCGGAAAAGAGGAAGGCCCTGTGGATTGACACAGTGGCTGCAACAATGGGCTCAAGCGTAAAAAGGATTGTGAGGATGGAGTAGGACCTGGCAGTGTTTCATTCCGTTGTACACAGGGTGTGAAAGGAAATACAGTACTGTGCTGTAAAGTGAAAAGAACAAATCTAGAGAATTCATACTAAAAGAAAAAAAATAAGGATGTTTAAATAATCACATATATATATGGAAACCCTGGTGGCTTAGTGGTTAAGAGCTTAGTTGCTAACCAAAAGGTCTGCAATTCGAATCTACCAGGCAGTTCTACTCTGCCCTATAGGGTCGCTATGAGTCCGAACGGGTATATGTATACAGGCCCGAAGTACGGAGACACTGGCTCCCCTAGGCTCCTGGCGGGCGGGCAGGGAGGTTCCTCCGTCGGGCAGGTGAGCGGCCCTGGTACTACATAACTTTCGGGGTGTGCCATTTCAGAAAGAGGCTGTGAGCAATGCTACAAATATTCCCTTAAAAAAAAAAAAAAAAAAACTTGCCGTGGGGTGAATTCCGACTCACAGCGACCCTATACAACAGAGCAGAACTGCCCCATAGGGTTTTCAAGGAGCAGCTGGTGGATTCGAACGCTGACTTTATGGTTAGCAGCCTCAGCTCTTAACCACTGTGCCAACAGGACTCCAAATACCCCCTAAAATCCAAAAAAAGCAAAGCTCTTGCTGTCCCGCCGATCCCGAGTCACAGTGAATCTACAGGACAGACTAGAACTGTCCCCACAGAGTTTCCAAGGAACGCCTGGTGGGTTCGAACCGCCGAAGCCAGCAGCCGCAGCCCTTAACCACTAGGCTACTACGGTTTCTAGCTGAAATACCCCGAATCCTGCAGAAACAGCCTCCACTCGCCTCTCAGCTCTCCCCTCTGTCCAGCACAAATCCCAAACCAAACCCATTGCCGTGGAGTCGGTGGCGACTCATAGCGACCCTATAGGACAGAGTAGCGCTGCCCCGCAGGGTTTCCACCGAGCAGCTGGTAGATTCGAACTGCCGACCTCTTGGTTAGCAGCCGTAGCTCTTAACCACTACGCCACCAGGGTTTCCTCGTCCGGCACAAAGAAAGAAGAAGAAAAAGAAAGCTCTTGTCCCCCGTACCAAGTGACACAAGCCAAAAAGCCGGGAAGTCCAGTTCCAATTTTATTTATTTTTTTAAAAGCCGAGTACTCCCGCGAGATCCGGGGCGGAGCGCAGGAATGGCGATCTCGCGAGAAGACGCCGCGCCGGGGCGGGAGCCCGGGGGGGCGGGGGCCGTGGTCGGCGGCGGTTCCCCAGGGCCGGGCGGGCTCCGGGACCATGCCGTCCGCCTTCTCGGTCGACGCCTTCCCCGTCAGCATCCCCGCCGTCCTCACGGTAACTCGCAGCTCTGCGGCCTCCGGGCGCGGGAGGGGCCTGGGGCGGCCCACTTCCGGCCGTTCCATCCCGCCTCCGCTTCGCGCCGCTCGGGCCCGGGAGCCGGGGTGCAGCTCGGGGGTGCAGGCTGGTCCAGCCGGGGGGGCGGGTCCGGGGCACAGCTCGGGGGTGCAGGCCGGTCCACTGGGGGGGCCGGGAGCCGGGGTGCAGCTCGGGGGTGCAGGCTGGTCCAGCCGGGGGGGGGTCCGGGCGGCGGGGGGTCCGGGAGCCGGGGTGCAGCTCGGGGGTGCAGGCCGGTCCACCGGGGGGGGGCCGAGAGCCGGGGCGCAGCTCGGGGATGCAGGCCGGTCCACCCGGGGGGGAGGGGCCGGTCCACCGAGCGGGGGGGCCGGGAGCCAGGGCGCAGCTCCGAGGGTGCAGGCCCGTCCACCCTGCGGGGGTCCGGGCGGCGGGGGGTGTGGGAGCCGGGGCGCAGCTCCGGGGGTGCAGGCCAGTCCACCCGGGGGGGTCCGGGAGCCGGGGTTCAGCTCAGTGGTGCAGGCCGGTCCACCTGGGGCGGGGGTGTGGGGGTCCGGGCGGCCGGGGAGGGGGCCCACCCCGGGCCGGGGATCTGGGCGACCCTTGCGGATGGCGGGTGGCTGCACAGTGCTGCTCCCTGGCTGTGGGGCAAACTCAAAAGCCCCGCGTTCCACTCTCCTGTCTGCCTTCTTTGGCTTTTTTAGTCCATTCCTTGGATGGTTTTTTTTTTTGGATGGTTAAGGACACACTTGTTGAATTGCTGTGTGCCGACCTCTTGAGTGCTTGCTTTATGTCTCGTCCTGTTGGTAGGTGGAGACATTCCTGCAAATAGCAGTGATACACCAAACCAAAAAAAACCCAAACCCACTGCTGTCCAGTTGATTCAGACTTATAGCGGCCCCATGGGACAGGGTAGAACTGCCGGATAGAGCTTCCACAGAGCGCCTGGCGTATTCGAACTGCGGATCTCTTGGTTAGCAGACATAGCGCTTAACCACTACGCCACCACCGTCTCCCGGTGATACACAGTACCAAAAACACCAAACTCACTGCCTTTGAGTCCGTTCTGACTCATAGCGACCCTACAGGACAGAATAGAACTGCCCCATAGGGTTTCCAAGGAGCAGCTGGTGGATTCAAACTGCTGAATTTTTGGTTACCAGCTAAGCACTTAGCCACTGTGCCAGGGCTCCATAGCAGTGATAACACCAAATCAAAGCCAAACCCGTTGCCCTCGAGTCGATTGCGACTCATAGTGAGCCTATAGGACAGAGTAGACCTGCCCCATAGGGTTTCCAAGGAGCACCTGATGGATTCGAACTGCTGACCTTTTGGTTAGCAGCCGTAGCTCTTAACCACTGTGCCACCAGAGTTTCCAGCAATACACAGTACCAAAAAAACAAACCCACTGTTGGGTTGCTTCTGCCCATAGGGTTTCCACCCTATAAGACAGAGTAGAACTGCCCCATAGGTTTTCCAAGCCTGTAAATCTTTGGAAGCACACTGCCACATCTTTCTCCCGCAGAGCAGCTGGTGGTTTCCAACTGCCAACCTTTCTGTTAGCTGAGCACTTACCCACTAGGGCTAAGGAAGGCTAAACAGTAAGAGAAGTATCTATAAGATTCTGCAGGAGTTCCAAGCTTCAGGAAGACGCATCGAGCCATGTTGGGGGCGATGGTGAGGGGACAGGCATGTGGGAGGATTAAGGGCAGCCTGGAAAGTTAGGTAGTATTTCTGAAGATTGGGGACAGAACATTCTGGTAGGGTGAAAACATTTCGTACAGAGAGGCAGAGAAGTTCACTGTGTGCAGCGTTGAATGTATGGCAGAAAGGCGGTGGAGGAAAACATAAGAATTGTGATTGGGTCAGATTTTCCAAGGTGTTAAATACTAGCCTGGAGAGCTGGAAATATGAATTCTTGTTTTAACTTCGGGATGAACCAAGTGCATCAACTTCCCTTCTTGTCGCATAATTTGATGAGTGATTGTTTAGATTCTATCCAGCTTGGAAACACTTTTCAATAAATAAGGGCCCATCAAGTATATACTTGAAGATTAAACCAGTGGTATATCTTTTGTGAAATGTTTAAAATTTATTGATTGTGGTCAAAATACAGAGTGGATTCCTATTTCTGGCCTCCCCTTTTTCTTTTTTCCCGTGTTTCTTTGTGAGGCCAGACCGTGCCATTCTGGAGACATGGCTCAGTAGCGCAGGGGGTATTTAGAGGTAACCCAGTATCGGTTGTCATAGAGTCGATTCCGATGCTTGTCGGCCCCATGTGTGCCTGAGTAGAACTGTGCTCTGGGATTTTCAGTGGCCGATTTGGGGTCACTCCTCTCTGACTTGATCCTTGATTGAGCTCTACACAAGACCTGAAGCTGAATTTCTGATGTTTTGTGCTTACAGCAGACAGACTGGACTGAACCGTGGCTGATAGGACTTGTCGTCTTCCATGTCCTCTGCCTGCTGCTCACTTGTTTCTCATTCCAAAGGTATAAACTGCAGATTGGGCATTTCCTCTGCCTAGGTGAGTAGCATAAAGACATTAAAACGTGTGACTAAGCTTACATGTTAGATATTTGTGTTTGTGTTCTGTCTCTGTTTTCAAAGTATATAAACACTTTTACCAATGCTCCCGTCGTGTTCCACTTTAATTTTTAAGAGCACTCCTGGAGGACTCCCAGATTTCAGTCTTGGAAACTATAAAATAGGAAACAATTTTTGGATACTGACTTAAAGAGGAACCTGTTGAACATCCGTTGTGTCCCTGGCCAGGGTACTAAATACTAGTTATTCAAAGAAGACTTGAGCTTAATGAAGTGCTGGCTGTTTTTTCTACAAGTTGTTTTACTTTTTCTTCTTAGTTTTACGCTACTTGCTCTGGGAGGTAGAAAGCAAGCTAGGGAGGAAAGTGCTGTGCATAAGATAATTTAAAGCGTGGCCCAGATCACTTTTAAAGTTAAAGGCTCCAGAACTTAGAGAAGGAAGTGAGTGGCACGGAGAGATGGAGAAAGGAGGTGGTGGTTGTTAGCTGCTGTCACCTCAGCCTCCAGTTCATGCACAGCAGGAAGAAACAGTGCCTGGTCCTGTGCCACCCGCGTGACCGTTGTGGATTGGGCCATGTGATCCACGGAGTTTTCAGTGGCTAGTTTTTGGAAGTAGATCAGCAGGCCTTTCTTCCTAGTCCACCTTAGTCCGGAAGCACCACTACAACCTGTTCAGCGTCATGGCAACACGCAGCCCTCCACTGACGGATGGGTGGTGAGTGTGCATGAGGTGCCTTGGCCAGGGATCGAACCTGGGTCTCCCGCAAGAAAGCGAGAATTCTACCCCTGAGCCACCAGCGCCTCACTGAGAAAGATGACGTGGAAAAATAAAGTCTTGATATGGGGCATGAAAAGCGAGTAACATCTTACTAAGATAGAGGAACAGATATCTAGCCGGGAGTGAGATACAGAGAGAAAGCACACAGGATGAAGATAGCAACACCTGACATAGAAAAGTGGAGATCAGTATGAAACGTTGACCGATTGTCAGAGAAACCACCAGCCCTGCGAGAGCTCAGTATTTCTTACGTTCTGTAGTTATAAATGTACTGGGGTAGGAGGTGTGGCTAGAGCCTAAAAGGGTTGGGCTGAGGCTTGTTTTTAATTTTGTGGATTTGGGGGAGTCTCTGAAAAATTTTCTATGGGATTTTAATAAAAAGCATCAACTTTTCTAATAAATCTTAAATAAGATGAGTGAGCTGGCTCCGTGCAAGGTGGGAAATCTGCAGAAGATTATTTCAGAAGAGCAGGAGTAGAGAGTGTACAGACATGGTACTGGACAAATAAGGGATGGAGATAGAGTTCCTGTTTTCATTTGTTCATACAAAACTGTCAAGCATGTGTTAAGGTGTGCTAGGGTTACGGTTGGGGGACGTCAACATGCAGGAGTAATCGTACAACTAAATATCTTATAAAGTATAATAAGTGTCATGAAGGAAAAGCAAAGAGCACAGTGAACTGGAGGTAAAACCAATTTTCTTTTAATTTTTGTGGTGCGGTGGTTAAAACGGTTGGCTGCTAACCAAAAAGGTCAGCGGCTTGAACCCACCAGCTGCCCCAAGGGAGAAAGATGTGGCAATCTGCTTCCTTAAAGATTTACAGCTGAGGGAGAAAGATGTGGCAATCTGCTTCCTTAAAGATTTACAGCCTTGGAAACCCTATAGGGCAGTTCTACTCTGTCATGTAGGTTCGCTATGAGTTGGAATTGACTCAACAGCAGTGAGTTTTTTGTTTGTTTAGTTTGTTTTTTAATGACTAACAGCACTGAGCATCTTTTCATGTGTTGTTGACCATTTGTATTTCTTCTTTGGTCAGATGTTGAAGTTTTTTTAATTTGCCCCGTATTAAATTTTTTTTTTTCCTTTTTTATTTAGGTCACTATGTTAGCAGCGTGTGGGGGTTAAGAGTGCATGCTTTGAGGTTGTTAATTCCTGGATTTGAATGTCAGTATTAGCACGGAATTAGCTGTGAGACCTTGTGCAGGTCACTTAACTGTGCTCTGCCCCTGGGATAACCAGAGCTCCTGTTTCAATAGACTGTGAGGATTAAAATGAGATCAGTCAGAGCACCCGTAGAAAGCTGTCAGTAAGTGTTAACTGCCGTGATCACCGTTCTGTTACTCACGTTTGTCGTCCCTCTTCATTGCTTTGTCTCCGTCACTACCAGGTGCCTTTCCATCCAATTTCTTATGAAAGTCTCAGTGATATTTGCCTTGCTGTGCAGATGTCAGAGGTTGAAAAACGTAGCTTTAAGCACTTAGTCTTACAGCTCTCTGGATTCCGCTGCAGAGCACTGTGTGTGACTTAACTCTGATTTGTACTGTACAGCTAATGCCATTTCAAGCCAGTAGGACTACGTGGGTACACTTGCCTTTGGGGTAGAAAGCTTGGTTCCAGTCATGACTGCTGCTGCTGAATAGCTTTCCAAGGCCAACGCCATCAAAACCTTTAACTTGTATTGACCTTGATTTTCTTTCTTCTTAAATGTTTGTACTCTATAAATTTGTAATTTTTACCTCTCACATTATATCTAAATAGAAATTGGATTTCTCATATTTTTGCTCTTCTCATTTATATTAGTCTATTATAAGTACACGATTTTATTTTATAGTGATTAGTAGTCATTTAAATTCTAACATAGTTTCTTTCTTTTTTCAGTAATTTTAGTCTATTGTGCAGAATATATTAATGAAGTGGCTGCAATGAACTGGAGGTAAAGCCCATTTTCTTTTAATTTTGACTGTATTTTAGGAGATATTTTCTACAATGGTGTTATCACAAAGAAATCTTCTATACAGATCCTAGAGCTCAAAGAAGAAACACAAGAAATTAAATAACTGAAGCCAGGTTAAAATTGAAGCACCTTTGCATTGATAGGTTTTAGCTTTGAGAAACACCTTGTTGAATATTTTTTTTGTTTATATTTTTTGACTGAACAACTCCAGCTGTACTCTGTTGGTTAGTTCAGTTAATGGCAGAAGTGTGAGAGAATTTAATGGGCTTTTTAAAAGTAATTTTAATGGCAGAGCAAAAAAGTGACACTTCAGAGAGAACTCAGTCTTCATTATAATTAAAGCAGAAAGTAATGCTGCTTTCAGAGCACTCTCCCACTCTCCTCCCTAAAACCTTCCATATGTAGATCTCGTTTTCTCAGGGATATCACTCTCCTGTCCTACTGCTTTTCCTTGCAACCTGTAAATGCCTTGGTAACTCCTTCCTTCTTGAAGATTTTAATCCTGGCATGGTGTTACTCTTTGCAGCTCTACTTTTATCGTTATTGTTGGGCATTTCAATGTTCTGTCCTTCCAGTACTGAGGAGTTTCATTTCTCTGGCCTCCTTCTCAAATGACTTCATCTTCTCTCCCCCTGGTTATGCCCTGGCCTAGAGTTCCTGTCACCTCCTTTATAATCTCAATTGAAAATTTCTAACTGTATCCACCACCAGCACCCTGATGACTTCCATCAATTTTCTGCCCCACTAAGATCTATTGTCGTGATTTTTGTCCCTGAACCTCTGTATAGTCTCTTTTTCCTCAAGACCCAGCTTATATTTCATAGCCCATCATTATAATTACTCTTTTGCATACACCCCTAGCTTCCTCTTACCCATCTCTCACTTTATCCTACCTGAGTGTCAAAACCCCACCTCTGGTTCAGTTTCATTCTGCCTGCCCAGGTGAGACTTTCTGCAGCCAAAAAACCGACTGGGTTTCTCTAGATAGAGGTTTACATACAGTGGCCCACAAGCCAACTGTGGGCCACTTACTGTTTCTGTATGGCCTGTGAGCTGAAAATAGTTTTTACATTTTAAATGTTAAAAAAAAAAAAAGCCTTTCAGGAAGAACGAGATGAGGATATTGCCTCTTGGCCCAGGAAACCTAAATATTTACTCTCTGGCACTTTGCAGAAGAAGTTTGCTGACTGCTGACCTAGATCATTTGTTCAGACGCTGTGCTAAGTGACCGTTTAGATCTTCCTCTCTCTCAAGCCTCCAGTAGCTCCTATTCTCAACTACCAAATTTACCTCGTGTTTCAGTGAGGATATAGAAGGAATCAGAAAAGGGCATACATGTCCTGCCTACTTGCTTTTATGTTCATCTATTCTGTCTCCTCCTTGTTGGGCTGGCTGACTGTTCCCCATCCAAGATCAACCTATTTGTACACCAGGCCCCATCTGCTGTTACATATTCCAAGACACGGCTGTAGCACTTACCATATCTCTCTCCTGCGTCATTAATGTCTCTTTGCTAAACCATCCACATCAGCATAGAACATAATCTAATTTCTGATCTTAAAAAGGTCTCCTGGCCCATATCCCTCTCCAGCTACTGGCTCCATATTTCAGGTTCTCTTTGCAATAAGACTTGAAAGGTCGTCTTCCTGTCTTCTCTTGAAACCATTGCAGTCAGGCTTTTGTCAATTGAAAAAAAAAAAAAAAAAACTTTTGTCAATGACACTAGTGATCTCTATATTGCTAAGTTCAGTGTTAATTTTTGTTTCACACTTTGTCATATATGTTTGTGTGTATGTATGTATAGTCATGTGCTGCCTGATGTCTGTTTGGGCAGTGCATGTACATCCATGGTCCCATAAGGTTATAATAGAATTCAGAAATCCCTATCAGAGAATGGGATATAGTGGACTTATGATCTAGGTGTACAGATTACATATTAGCCACTAGCCCATGTAGCCCATGTATACAGTAGTGTATATTTACAATGTACATATTGATGGGCAGCAAGCAGTTCAGCCCCGCCACCCTGGGGCACACTCCTGCCCACCAGGGGACCTTCCTCATGCGCCCAGGGCGTGCCCAGGGGCTCCCCACAGCAACGTGGGTGCCACTGCCAGCACTAGCCTGGAGTCACTGTAGATAAAATCACTTCCAGTATTGAAACATCAGTCCTACGTTGGTGGCCATCTTTGGGGCTGTTAAAGCTGCACACACACAAGAGCGGCTTTTCTCAGTGGCTGCACTTAGTAACCAGGCTGGTCTCTCCCAGTGCCAGGGCCGTACCGGGTGCCTGGGCCCTGTGCACAGCTGCCCCAATGTACAGTAGTATATGTTTACCATGTATTATAGTATGTATACAGTATGGTATCACATTGACCAACTTAACCTATATATTACCTCGTCAGATACATTAGCTGAAATACAGTAGTGTATGTATACTGTATCTTGGCTATTTAGTCAATACAGGCACACCACAGCATCCCATAAAGCTTTACTAAGTATGTAATGTGATGTTTGCACAGTGTCCAAATCACACAGTGTCCTGTGTCTTAGTATGTATCCTGGATGTTAACACATGGCTGTGTTCCTTTTTGCTTGTGTAATAAACGTCATAAAAATAACACTTGGTCCAACTGACTCCTGTACTCCCTTTCTGAAACTGGTCTCCAAACTCATTCTGCTCCATCTTAGTAAATGATTGCTTCCTTGGTGTTTCTTAGGCCAGAGATCTTACACGTCACAGAAGAATTCTTCAGGAAACCCTGTTGCCTCTAGCTTTAAAATAAATCATTTTCCACCACCACCTTCGTTGCTACCAGCCTAGCTTCTTACGTTTTTCTTATGCATGAGCTGTAGTTAGCAACAGCCTCCTAAATAGTCTCCCTCGTTCCACCCTCCCTCGGCCGTTCTGCTCCAGGCAGGGAGGGCCAGGTCACAGCACTGGTGTTAAGAACCTTGGTGAGTTTCCATGCCCTTCAGAGTGAAGGCGGAGTCTTACAGGCCCCAGAGCCTCATGGGACCTGGCGTCTTGCTCCTCCCTCTCATCCCTTCTTCTCCTGCCATTCCCCTTACTCACTCTGTCTTCGCCACACTGGCTGGTCACGTGCTGTTCTGATGTCTACGTGGCGCACTCACTCGTGTGCTGTAAGTCTTTGTTCCTGTGTCAGAAAACCTTTCCTGATAAGCCGCCTAAGAAAGCGCCCCAAGTTCGTATACGCCGTCCCCCTTCCCTACTTTATTTTCCTCTGTAATGTTAATCATGGCGTGTCGTTAGTTGATGTGGAGTCCATTCTGACTACATATTTCAATTGATTATCTTTTAATCAGCTGACTCCTCCCTGCCACCTCTGCTAGATACAGATTTTAAGCAGGAATTTGTTTATCTTTTCTTTTCACTGCTATATCTCCAGTACGTGTGACTGGTGCGCAGTAAGTATTCAGTAGCTATTTGTTGCTGAGTTAATGGTATCCCTGGTGGCATAGTGGTTAAAAGCCTCAGCTGCTAACCAGAAGGTCAGCAGTTTGAATCTACCAGCCACTCCTTGGAAACTGTAGGGGGCAGTTCTGCTCTGTCCTGTAGGGTCGCTATGAGTCAGAACTGACTTGATGGCAGTGGGTTTGTTTTTGTTTTTTGTTTCCTGATTAATCAATTGCTGCACATACCGTTAACTGTTATTTAGCACAGTTGTTAAGCTGGCTACTTAGAGAGTAATGCCAAAATACAGATCCTGTTGCTGCCATTTACTTGCTCTATACGTTTGGGCAAGTTGAAATCATTTAACCTTTCTAAGTCTTACTTTCCTCTCCTATGTATAATAATATCTACTTTAATAAAGTGAGAATTAAATTAGATGAAAGCACCTGGCATAGTGCCTATCAAAGTAGCTATAGCGTAAATGCAGCTATTACTATTTTATCCTTTGTAAGACGTATTGAAATTGGTTGGCCTTATGTGGGTGTAAGAATTTCAAGACAGTAGCATGTTATAGTTAGTGTCATATTCTCTGTTAACCCACAGGAGCTTATTATGTGTTTATTTTGCCTAAAACAAAATGTCATTAGGTTAGTCACTATGACTTCTGTTATCATCTTCTCTGTACTAACAGGCTTTCTAATCATCTAGTGTATCTTCTTCAAAATGAACTTAATGTTTTAGATTTGAAAAGCCCGTTGCTGTTGAGTTTATTCCAAGCGACCCTATAGGACAGAGTAGAACTGCCCCATAGGGTTTCCAAGGCTGTAGTCTTTACATAAGCAGACTGCCACATCTTTCTTCCATGGAGGGGCTGGTGGGCTCGAACCACTGACCTTTGGGTCAGCAGGCGAGGCCTAATCACTGTGCCACCAGGGCCTCTTAAGGAATTAGAGATTATAAAAGATCTAAGGGTAGGTTGATCAAACCCATTGCCATCGAGTCTAAGCCTGACTCATAGCAACTCTTTTAATTGACATAAGATCTCTAAAAGACTTACGTTAAATAGAGAAAAATCATTACAAACATTTACTTTGTTATGCCAAGTAATTTTTTTCTTTCTTTTCTTCCTAAAACAGGTTATTTTCAAAATACCAGTATTTTGATTCTAGGGGAATGTTCATTTCTATAGTATTTTCAACACCACTGTTGTTCAATGCCATGGTCATCGTGGTATGTATATTACAGCCTTCGAAGTTTTAGTTTTCTTTATTAAAAATCTTTTCTCAATTCTAAACATGACTCAAAACGTTTGTTTTTAGATTATGTGGGTACGAAAGACTTTAAATGTAATGACTGATCTGAAGACTTTACAAGAGAAAAGAAAGGAGAGGAAAAGAAGAAGAAAAGAAGAATAACATTACAACAATTGCTTCGGATATCTTATGTTGGATTTTTTTTTTTTCTCTCCTCCATTGTCGTTTCCAATGTTAAAGTACATGTGTTATAGGAATCCTTCTTAGCAACTGATTCATAATTTGAAAAAATGATAGATTCTTCCGCTGTAATATCCACGGTAGTAGAACACACTAAAGTTGGTTTTAAAGCAAACACCTAATACCATTTAGGAGGGTCGTTAAAGCTGGTTCTATATTTATAATGTTTGGAGTGTTTCAAGTTAAACTATATAGATAGTCTCTGTGCAGAGCCCTTCATTGTTTGCTATGTAGGTCACATCATTTATGTAATTAGTGCACATGAATTATAAAATCTTAAATCGGAATAAAAATGTTAGATAATAAATAATTGATAACTTACTTTCTTATGGCACCATTACCTGTTTATCATTTTGTGTTTTCTAGTGGATAGTAGTGGTTCTCAGTGGAGGGTGATTTTTACCCCCAGGGGACACTTGGCAATGTCTGCAGACGTTTTTGATTATCATGACTTGAGGGCTGCTACTGGCATCTAGTGGGTAGACCTCAGGGATGCTGTTGAATATCCTACGACGCACAGGACAGCGTCCATAGCAAAGAATTATCCAGCCCAAAATGTCAGTAGTGCCAAGGTTGAGAAACCTTTTAAACAAGATCTTTGAAGCAAGGATCTCAATTTAATGAACCCATCCCTCTGTGACTGCTGTTGTTGAACCATTGAGTTTATTCCAACCCATAGTGACCCCGAAGGACAGGTAGAACTGCGTCATAGGGTTTCTTAGGCTATAAATCTTTACCGGAGCAGATCGCCAGGTCTTTCCTCCCTCAGAGCAGCTGGTGGGTTTGAACTGCTGACCTTTCAGTTAATAGCCCAGCACTTAACCATTGGACCACCAGGGCTCCTTCTCCAGTGAGGCTAGGTTTCTGTAAACGTCCACGTGGGCTAGGCTCCGTCAAACAGTATAAGTTAGAGGCTGCTTCCCTTTTACATAGTAGTTAAAAATGTTGAAGAATGTAATCAGTGTCACAAAACAGTACACGTAGATATTGTTGCATTAGTCTATGTTTTCCTGTTGTTGAGAATGTCCTTAACAACAGCAAAGTGTTTTGTTATAAAATTAAAAAAAAAGAATAATGAAAGGCATCAAGTCAGGATTCCATGAGAAAGAATATGTTGAATGAATTCTTTGATTTTGTTTTTCAAGATGCAAAATTTCAAATACAGAAATATTCAGGGGCTGTTTTAGCTGTTTCAACCAACAGATTTTAGAGAAATGTAAAGATTGATTATATTCCTTCCTAAGTCTTTTTTTTTTCCTCTACAGTTTGGGTGCTCAGGAACATAATGCTATGAATTTTATTAGAAGAGGTATGATATTACTTTTAATATCTACTTCGTAAAATAGCTCATGTACAGTAAGCTCCTGGCTTTTTTCAAATCTGTAACTAAACAATGACAGATCCAAATTTTTAAAAATAGTATTCAATAAAGGGAATGTTATTGGCTGTAGATTTTGTTTTGAAAAAATAGTTTGTGAATAGTTGTTTAAATTTTAATAGAATTTTTTACCCAAAGTGAAACAGTTTCCAAGTTTTAAAAAGAAAAAAAATCCTTAAATGAAAGTATTTATATTTAACAACTTATAAATTGATACTTTATAAAATTAAATCTCTAAATTCAGATACATCATGTTTTTATAAACAATTTTAAGCATTCCTAGTAGAGAAACTATTTCGTGAATGTTGACATTAGTTTTAGAAATGAGTTCATGCAATCTTCTAGATGAATCTACTGGAGATTTTAACCTGAAATTTCACGAATTCTTGATTTGTTCAACTTTGGTATTGAATATAAAAAATAATAAATGGAAAAAAAAAAAAACCCAAACCTATTGCCGTTGAGTTGATTCTGCGAACCTACAGAATAGAGTGGAACTGCCCCATAGGGTTCCCAGGGAGCGGCTGGTGGATTCAAACTAACCACCTTTTGGTTAGCAGCCAAGCTTTTAACTACTGCACCACCAGGGCTCAGAAAATAAAAACAAATTGGACAGTTTTAATATGTAATATGCGTATACAAGAATGATAGAAGAAAGTGTTGAGTAAACGTGAAGCTCTGTGAATGCAGGTTGGTTTCACACCTCTCGGACACTTGTGGCAGAGCCTGGTAATAGCGTAACAAAAAAATAAGTTGTTTAAGATAATGGATCCTAGTTTTGCCTTGTCAAAGGCAGCTATGTACATATTTGACTTAGCTATTAAAAAAGAAACAAGGGGGATTTTAGATACTTTATATTTTTACCATCTATAAATTATTTGAGTTGTCTAAATATGGGGCCATCTGACTGAATCTCAGTTGATTGTCATAAAATGGTGTGATAGTATTGTTAAAGTATTGTTAACTTTGCATTAACTTCATGATGTTAATGACGTATCAGTGTATAAACATGGTATGGGGTCGTTTTGTTTTTGTTTCCCATACATACATACATACATACATATACGCGCGCACACACGTATGCATGTGAATGTATATATACGTGCATATTTATGTTGTTACTTGCCATCCAGTTGGCTCCCTTATCCGGTCTTCTTGGTCATTGGTATCTTTGAATTCATTGTTTTAACTATTATGTCAATCCATCTCACTGGCGCTTTCTGTCATTTTCGTTGGCCCTCTGCTTTATCAACCGTGATATCCTTTTCCAGTGATCTTTCCTGATGATGTGCCCAAAGTAAGCAAGTCAGAGTTTCACCATCCTTGTTTATAAGGAACATCCTGATTGTATTTCTTCTAAGACTGATTTGTTTGTTGTTTTGAAAGTCACATATATTCAATATTCTTTGCCACGCCATGTTCAAATCCGTCATTTCTTCTTCTGTCTTCCTTTTTCATTATCCAACCTTTATATATGTATTAGGCAGTTGAAAAGACCATGGCTTGGGTCAGAACACACCTTAGTCATCAAAGTGACATCTTTGCTTTGTAAAACTTTGAAGAAGTCTTTTGCAGAGGTTTTACCCAATGTAATGCACTGTTTGAATTTTTCACTGTGGCTTCCATGGATGTTGCTCGGTTGATCCAAATAGAGTGAAATCCTTGACAGCTTTGATTTCTTCTACATTTATCATTATGTTGTTTATTCGCCCAGTTGTGAGGATTTTCTTTTTTTTTTAAATGTTAAGACATAATCCATACTGAAGGTTGTATTCTTTGACCTTCATCAGTGTTTCCAGTTGTCTTCATTTTCAGTAAGCAAGGTTGTATTATCTGCATATTGCAGGTTATTAAGCTTTTCTCCAATTCTGATGCCACATTCTTCATACAGCCCAGCTTCTTAGATTCTTTTTTTCAGCATACAGATTAAGTAAAGTGAAAGGATACAAACCTGCTGTACACCTTTTCCTATTTCAAGCCATGGAGTATCCCCTTTTTCTGTTTGGATGACTGCCTCTTGATTTATGTTCAGGTTCTGCATGAGCACAATTAACTGTCCTAGAATTCCCATTCTTTGTAATGTTACCCGTAATGTATGATGCACACAGTTAAATGCCTTCCCGTAATGGATAAAACACAGGTAAACACCTATCTGGTGTTCTCTGCTTTTGGCCCAGATCCATCTGACACAACAATGATACCCCTCATTCCCAAGTCCTCTTCTAAGTCAAGCTTCAGTTTCTGGCAGTTCCCTGTCAGTGTATGGGTGCAGTCATTTTTTGATTAAGAATTTTGCTATCCTGTGATACTAATGATACTTTTTGATTCCTTCTGCATTCCGTTTGATGGCTTTCCTTTGGAATGGACATGGACATAGATCTCTTCCAGGTGGTTGGCCAGGTGGCTGCCTTCTCAATGTCTTGACGGGTAAACACTTCCAGCCTGTCCGTTGGTGAAGCGTCTCAGCTGGTGTTCTCTCAGTTCCTGGTGCCTTGTTTTCCACCAGTGCTTTCAGGCAGCTCGAATTTCTGCCTTCAGGACCAGTGGTTCTTGATCACATGCTGCCTCCTGAAGTGGTTGAACGTTGACCAGTTCTTTTAGTACCGTGACTCTGTATTTCTTCCATCTTGTTTTGATTCTTCCTACATCATGCAATTTTGTCCGCATGGAATCCTGGAGGGCTCCACTTCCAGCACTCTGTTGAATAGTATTCTGTTAGGATCTGTCGAGTTTTCCTTGGCTCAGTTTTGTAAGTAGATTGCCAGGGTTTTCTTCCAAGTCTGTCTTAGTCTGGAAGTTCCTCTGAAACCTGTCCACCATGGTTGACCCTGCTGGTATTTGAAAAAATGGTGGCATAGCTTCCAGCATCACAGCAATGTGCAGGCCAGTATGGTACAATAAACTGACAAATAGATGGCAGTTGTATATTTATGTAAATATATTTTTTTGAACAATTACACTACCAGGTCTTTTTTTAAAAAACAAACCGTGTTATTTTTAATTATTTAATAAATTCATATTCAGTGGCTTAAATTGCAATGTTAACAAATGTTTTGTCGTCTTCACTGCTAGAGAAAATCCTACAAACCAAAATTGACAGTTGATATATAAGGTGTGTAGACCATGAATCCCACTTTAAAGAATTTGAGAATATATGAAACTTGCTGTATTCAAGTTCTGTAAAAATAAAAGGATACATTGAAGGCCTTGGCCTATGTAAGTATAGCAAATGTTTTTACTATGTATAAACACAATAGAGAGAAGGAGATTTATGATTTAAAAAAAAAAGATTTTACACCTTCCAAGCCTGCACCACTTTAAAGTTATTTATTGCTATGCAATAAAATATATCCTTAATAAAAAAAAAAAAAAATAGTACGTAGTATATTTTTGTTGTTTTTTTTTTTACCCCAAAGTCTATATTTGTTGTAAATGGAAACAGGGCTCCCCAGGACATTATGTCCATATTTGGCTGATGGGGTCACTTTGGTATACGATCTGGTACTAAGCATTAGAAACTGAGAAATATAATTTGGTGAGTAGGAGGATTGAGATTAAGGGGTTCAGGATAATCAAAGGCTTGCAGACAGCAAGTTTGTTAACCAAATACAGCTTGCTTAATCCCTGACAGGATACTAGAATTCTTAAACATACCTTTTCCTAGGAAAAGTACTTCAAGCTTCTTTTTCTATACTTCTGGTGGATCATTCTTTTTATCACATTATAGAGAACACATTTAAATGCAACCTGCAACTGTATACAGTCATGCGTCACCTAACATCCACCATAAAACCAAAAACCTCACCAAACCCAGTGTGGTCGAGTCGATTCTGACTCATAGTGACCCTATAGGACAGAGTAGAACTGCCCCACAGAGTTTCCAAGGAGCACCTGGTGAATTTGAACTGCCGACCCTTTGGTTAGCAGCCGTAGCACTTAACCACTACGCCACCAGGGTTTCCATGTGTTGCGTGAAATAGAATGTTACATGATTTGGACATTGTGTGAACTAGAGCTTCAAACTGGGTTGAAACAGTTCAGCAATTGCTGATGTAAATAAGGGCATTGTACGTGTTGCATAGCAACCATATCTGTTGCTCGTTGGATTTTGGCCTGGGTAGGAAACAGCTGTACCCTGTTCAAAGATGGCAGCCAGCCTCTCTGCTTTGAATGTGTGTTCTCCGCAATTCTGCCAATAATCCAATCTCCTGCATCGGGCTCCTGAAATTTATTGGATTGCAATCCATTAGGCTTTAGACAGATTTCTACCAGAGTTAGAAAATTTAGGAGCGTGCGATGCAGTAAGACTTGTAGGAGATGAGCTCAAAGAATTAACAACGGCAGAGGATGTAGGCATGACAGACCATTGTAAAGAGTTCAGCTGTTACTCAGAGTGAACTAGGCTGTCATTGCAGGGTTTTGATCAGGGGAAGGACATCTGACTTACATTTTTAAAAAATGACTTACGCTGGCATTTTGGAAACAGACTATAGAGAGCAAAGCTGGAAGGACAGAGGATTTTGCAATAATTCAGGAAAGAGATGATGAAGGCTTGGGCCATGATGGAAGGATTAAAAGTAGTGTTAAGTGGTTGGAGTCTATATATGATTTTAAGAGCACACAAATTAGATTTCCTGATGAGGGTTAAGCGAAAGGAGGATATGATAACCCCAAGTTTTTTAGTTCGAGCAGTCAGAGAATGGAATTGCCTCGGATCACCTCTTCCCGAGATGGGCAAGATTGCAGATAGGTTAATTCTGCTTAGCTCTCAGAGTGTTTCCAAGAGAAAAAAGATACCAACTGTGTGAAGGGCTGCTCGTAACTGAAGTAAGATGCGGACTGCAAATTGACCGTTGCTTTTAGCACTGTTTTGATCATTCTCGCACTGATAATAATGTTTTCAACAGAGTGGTGGGGGTAAAACATTTTAAAAGAAAATACCTGGTATAGCTGATTAGAAGCCTTGCCCTGGTGATTACTGCTCTTCTGTAGACTGTCTTGCCTCTCTGCTAGGTTTTTGGTTTCTGCTTATCCCTGATATTCTACAGTTTCATCATAATGTGTTTGGGTTAGTCTTCACTTGTCCTGCTTAGTTCTCAGACTGCATACCTCTATCTAATTTTTTAAAAAATTTGAGCTAATGTATCTTCAAATCATAGTATATTAGAAAATAAACCAGACTGATCATATGCCAGGTGCTGTTCCAAGCACTTCACATGCATTGACTCACAGCAGCCCTGGCGTAGGTGCCGTTATCTCTGTCTTACACATACTGAACGTTAGAAAGGTAAAGAAACTTACCTAAGGCCTCACATTGGTGAAGCTGAGATTCAAACCCAGGCAATGTGCTCTCTTGGAAGATGTGCAAAAGTATGAGAGACCTGTATGCTTCCTGGAGCCCTGGTGGCACAGTGGTTAAGAGTTATGGCTGCTAACCAAAAAGTTGGCAATTCAAATCCACCAGCCACTCTTTGGAAACCCTATGGGGCAGTTACACATTGTCCCATAGGGTCATTATGAGTCAGAATCGACGGCAACAGGCTTGGTTTTTGAAGCACTGGTGGCACGGTGGTTAAGAGCTCAGCTGTTAACCAAAAGGTTGGCAGTTTGAATCCACCAGTCACTCCTTGGAAACTCTAGGGGGCAATTCTGCTCTGTCCTATAGGGTCGCTATGAGTCGGAATCAACTTGAAGACAACGAGTTGGTTTTGGTATGTCTCCCAGTAGTTATATGTCAGTCTTTTATATTATGTTTTTTCTCTTCAATATCATTCTTCAGTGTTTCTCAGTTCCAAGATTCATAAATATTCAAAATACTTGTATTTAATTTGGAGACTTTATGTGGTTCAATGCTCAGAGTCAGTTAAAGACAGCTGGAACTCCGACCCAGGCCCAGTGACTACTAATAACAGTGTTCTCTATGCACACAGTCCTGACAGCAAACATACTGTGTAATCTTTATAAATTTACTTAGTTATTTTACATGAATCTTGACTGATATTTAAATTTTTTCCTAGTGTGTCAGATTTATGTAAAGAACGTTGTATCAAATGCCACAAAGACATTGTGAGGTATCCTCTGGCTTCTAAGTTCAGACATCCTTTTAATGAAGCCTGGGGTAAAAAAGGAGTATCTTAAAAAATTGTGAACTTTAATGTCAGAAGACATGCTTTTCCTCTGAATGGATTTATGTGCTAGGAGGCGTGATACAAACCAAGGAAAAGATTCACCTGTTCACCCGTCAAAGTTACTTAAACTTTTCACTCTTTAGATTTTCTGTAAGTTAGTTACTGATGTGATAACTTTTCAAACAAAATAGCAACTTGCTGACAACTTATATTTTGACGATATAAAAGTTTAGCCAAAAACCCCTCAAAGCCCACTTGGTATAATAAATAAAGTTTTGGAAGTAAATTAGTATTTAGTGGACATTTGTGGGATTTTATCTTTTTATTTTATTTTTTCAGCCCTTTCATTCAGCACTTCAATTTCCTTTTTTAACTCTCTGGTGGGGTTTTTAACATCTCTTAAGCTAGCCCAGGATTGCATATATAACCCGTGTAGGCATATCAGATATTTACTTACTGGGGTTTGAACCGGGAGCAGCATAAACAAGAAACTGAAACCAGAGTTTGCAAGTAAAGATACAGGTTGAATGGATTTACATTTTCCTAGTGCTTTAAAGTATACAAAGAGATTTCACGTTCATTCTGTTATAGCAATCATCTAATATTTAAAAATCCTGGTTTCCTAAAGTCTAAAATAAAAAGTGAACCTGTTGAACCCACTCCCGCCTTTAATTCTTTTCCCATCTGCGGAAAAGAATATTTTTCCCTAGAACCTCTAGAGGGCACTAAAACGCTGTAGCGAATGCTCCCAGATGTTTAATTTAGAAGCCCAAGTTACGGGTGCTGAAAGAAAAGTTTTGTCACTTATTCAGAAAGTTAGGCGAATTCTGTTATTTTTGTTTGAGGCATGATATCTTGACTGTAAAAGAGATGAACCGAGAGCAATAGTACTTTGATTTGCTTTGTTCATCTGAACTAGGTTAACAATACCCAAAGTATGTGGTACAGTTGAGTTTCTGCGTTTTCAGAAATAAACACACACACACACACACACACACACACACGTTCCTAGAAAGAAAACAAATAGCCAGACTCGCCTTGCCATTACAGTAAACGTCGATCATGTGTATCAGTGTGCATGTGTACCCAGGCCCTGAATAAGTATACACACATATGTAATTATTAAGTAGTTTCCAGTTTCAGGAACAATTTTTTTAAATAGGCAAATGAAGTCACATAAGGGAGATTGACAATGAAAGGGAAAATGAGACAGTTATGTAAAACACACAATTACGACACACAGTAAATTTCCTAAAATAGTAAAATACACCAGTAGTTCATCACTCCTAGTAATTGCCAGAGACTAGGAGGCACTGGGACTATACAGATTAAAGGTGGAGCCCCTGGATTACAAAGCAGGGTATAGAAAGATGGTTTTGAAACAGAGATAATAACTTCATAATTAACACAGCTAATATTAATAGTTACAACTCTTAACCCATTTAATTTTAAAAACAATCCTAGAAGAAACTGATGCACAGAAAATAACTTAATGGCTCAAGGTCACACAGTTGTGGAAGGGCCGAGGAAAGAAGTGAAGCCACACCATACGACTCCAGAGCTTGCCCTCCACGTCTTCAAGGATCTTCAGGAGGTGTACACTGCTGCTAATCACTTGTTTCTCAGGGTTCTTGCTATTACTGAATATAAATTTCACTTGGTACCTGTGAGGGAGACTGCTAACTGCCACTCTGCTCCAGGACCCACTTTCCTTTTATTTCGTTTAGAACTAGAATCCCTCAGTTTTGCTGGGAACATGCCCCTCGCTAGACCCGGCCTTTTCCATCCTCTCTCATTGATGTGGCCTGCTGCTAAGTTTCATCCATTGGAATGTGAGCAGAAATATTGTAGTGGAAGTGTATTCTATCTCTTAAAAGTCAAAGCCGTTTTCCACAGATTATTTTGTATCTTATCCTTTGGGCTGAAATGAGAACATGGCAGTGACCCAGCTTCAATCATGCCAACGTGGACAGCAAACTAGGGGACGATACAGCAAAAAGATGGAAGAATCCTGGGTCCCCAAATAACCACATGGAGCAGATGGGTCTTTCCACATTGTATGGCTCATCTTGGATATTCTCATGTTTGGAAGAAATAAAATTCTATATTTCTTAAGCTACTGTATCTATGTTTTATAGTAATTTACCCTATATCCTAACAAACACATTACAGTATCTTCTCTCTTTTATTTTGCCCTATTTGCCCTGTTTCTACACTGACGAACACTTCCATTCTTCCTTATAACCTGAAAGAAGCACGAACACAAGATTTTTACTAAGTATCTAAGGATATTGGAAAAAGCAATTTAAATTCAATACCAGATTACACATTTCCTGGGAAGTAACCAACCGTTCCTCATCACAGAATTCTCCCTAGATTGTGCCGCACAGTAAGCCGTGGCACCTCACCAAGTTCTTAGAACCTCGTTTCCTCTTGATTCACCTCATATCTCCCCCAGTGTCTTTTTAAATATGCTAACTACTCTTTCTGTCCTTGATCATATCCAGAGAACGCCAAATGTATCCTGTTTTTATTATATAGAGGACTTCGGGTTTTTTTTTTTTTCCACCCTCTTCACTTTCATCATCATCCAAAGGAGTCTCACATTTTATAATTAGAAAAGCTCATCTGGGTATTTTTCTGAACAGGAAAAGAAAAAAGAAATGCTGTCCCTCCCCTAGAATGCAAATATCCTTTTTTTCAGAATTATGATTTTAGTTCCTACTAACCAACATTGAGAAAGACCAAGAATTAGTAGGGATAGGTAATAGGAGTTCTCAGAATTTCAGATATGCCTATTTGTCTTGTTTCTTTCTTCCTTCTTTCTTTTCTCCCTCCCTCCCTCTTTCCTTCCCTCCCTCCCTCTCCCTTCCCTTCCTCCTTTCTCCCTTTCCTTCTCTTATTTCTTGGCAAAGCATGATCAAAATCAGAAACAAAGCCCGTTAGTATGCTGTGAAAAGATCCAGGAGCCACGGCATTATAACTGATCCCTATATGAACCATGGAACCCTGGTTGCACAGTGGTTAGGAGCTACAGCTGTTAACCAAAAGGTCAGCAGTTTGAATCCACCAGCTGCTCCTTGGAAACCCTATAGGACAGTTCTACTCAGTCCTATAGGGTCGCTATGAGTCAGAATGGACATGATGGCAATGAATTCTGGTGTGAATAATAGAGAAGTAACAAGGAAAGAGGCGCCCTTGTGGTGCAGTGGTAAAGTGCCCTGGTAACCTAACTGAAATGTGGTGGTTGAAACCACCAGCCACTCTGGGGAGAAAGATGTGGCAGTCTGCTTCTGTAAAGATTACAGCCTTTGGAAACCCTATGGGCAATTCTTTCTCCTGTAGGATTGCTTTGAGTCAGAATCTTCCCGATGGCAACGAGTTTGGTTTTTTGTTAACAAGGAAGCATTAGTAATGGGCAATGTAGGTAGAAAAAGAGATAAGTGTTGGTAAAGAGGAAGAAAACAAGAGCATTTGGAAGAAAGTTGGGGCTAGAGCTCTTTGTCAAAGCTGTTATTAAGTACTAGGATGATTCATTTGCTCCCATATGTTTGCCCTGCCTCCATGCCTCCCTTAAGCTCTGGTGAAAGCTTGGGTTCCAGAGGGAAAACATGATGAAATAACAAAAACGGATTATCTGAAAACATAAATTTAACTTTAGAAGAGGCCACATTTTGGCCTGTCAGATAGTGCTTAAAAAAAAACAAAAAAGGTTATCCATGTATAGCCAACCTCAAGGATAATCTAAATTTGAGTATTTGATTTCACATATTTCTTTTAAACTTATTATAGTACAATAAATGTGTTTGTTTCCCCAAATTAGTTTTTAAGTTTACATGGAAAAGTACAGTTCGCATTCCAGAAATGTCAATATTCCTTCTAGCTCTTCAGAAGATTTTCTGAGGTAAACTAGAACTAGGAGGGAGGATAACATATATGATTTAATCTATACAGATTCGAAGTAGAACGGTTTACATGGCAGAGAGGGTTGAGGAGGTGTCTGGCAAAGACACAACGCATTATTTATAATGGTGTATGAAAAGTATGGAGCTAATTTGATCTAAATCATGATTTAGTATAAATGGGGAAAAAAGAAATTTAAGGAAAAAAAAAAAAATCCCAGCACCCAAAGGTTGTATCTCACTGCTGCAGCAAATGAAAGAAACAGAAGGTTATTTTCTGAAGCATGTTTTCTGGGCCAGCAGAGTCACTGATCTTTGAGTCATCTCATATGCCAAAGAAATTTAGGTTTTCAGAACAGTGACAAGGAAACTGATTAATGACCAAAGCTAAAGAGAAAAAAAAAAGTATCGTTTGGATTTTTCCCAAGCTTTAACTTCAAAAGAATTTTTTTTAAGAAGCTAAAGGTTGGATTGATTGCTTTTATCACAATGTCCACACTAAGAAATGATAATGACTAGAAATTCAGAGTTTACATGCAAATCAAAATTTAGGTGAGAACCTAAATGATAATTGCAAAAGATAAGAATACTTTTTACAGTATGACACATGAAAGTTTAGCAAGAGAAATTAGTCCTTTAAGTTAACTATAACTTCTTTAAATTTCCTTGAGATCTGTAAGTTAATAAATTAATTTTTAACCTGTTCCATACTCTTTATTAAAAATCACCATTTTAAGAAGGGATCCTTGGTTGGATTACTTTGGACAATATTATGTCCCCAATCTGTGGAAGATTGTAATTTTCCTGTGCTTCTCCTGGTGCCTTTACTGCAAGGCTGACTGAGAACATTGTCCCACTATTGAAATCTTAACTTTGGGACCATCAAGAAATGCCAAAGTTAATATGATTTCTGTTGCTGAGAGTAGGGCATGAATGGAAAACTAGATATATTTTCATATAAATCAGAACAGATAGAGTTAGGAATGAATATCTACTGAGAATTTACTATGCCTACCAGGTGGTATATATTGCCTCCCAGGTAGCCCTGGTGGCGTAGTGGTTAAGAGCTCTGCTGCTAACCAAAAGGTGGCGGTTCAAATCTACCAGCTGCTTCTTGGAAACTTTATGGGGCAGTTGTACTCGTCCTATAGGGTCACTATGAGTTAGAATCGACTCAACGGCTACACGTTTGGTTTTTTACCAGGTAGGTGATTTATCCAGGTAGATTTTAAACAAGGTTTGCAGAGACCCCACATTGCTTTGATGAGATGACCGGCCTGTCAGCTGCACTGGCCAGTGTGGTGTGTAAAGGAGATTTCCACAGTACCATCTACATTCAGCATGTGAAAATTTCCTCCTCCCTCCACTTAGCCAGCATCACCAAAACTAATCCCACATGGGGACTAAGCCCATCATGCAGGTTTTCCCAAACAGTAAGTCTAGTTTCTGCTTCTGAATTGATGCCCTTGGACTAGATTAATCTGTTAAAACATGGATAGATCCTGATTCCATTGGGCTCAGTAGTAAGTGAAGGAAAAGTCCACAGACAAAAAAACACTAATGAGCACACAAAGTAACTGGCTGTAATCTGAATAAGGAGCTGTGAGCAGAAGTCACATCCAGACGCTTTAGCAGGGCTCCTGTGTGAGTGGATGAGGTTGTCAGTGCCGTGAGAGAGACTCAGCCTTCACCAGTGTCATGATGGGGGGCTGGGTCTGACATAGAAGTCACCATCTCTCTAGAGGAAAGCTTACCTGACTTAGCCCATTAGGATTTTCATAGATTTTCTTTCAGCAGCATGTGACTTTATAGGAGTTTTTAAAAAAGGTCAAATACACACAGAAATAAACTACACCAAATGAGAGCCAGCAGAAACAACACATATTTAGGGTCTTAATGACTTCAGATATTGAAATTATCATATACAATATATAAAATATTGTGTATGAAGTGTTAAAAAAAAAGCTCAAGAAACAAAAAGATGTAAAAAATACACAGGCTTGAAAGAGAACCAAATAGAATACAATTTTGAAAGTATAAGATCAATGAGTGATTAAATGAGAGAGATGATACAGCTTCAAGGAGAATTAGTGAACTGGAAAAAAGATGAGAAAGAGACAAAGATGAAAGATGTGACTAAATTTATGAAACTTGTTTGATAAAGCAAGAAGGCCCCAACATATCTAATGTATTTTCAATAGGTAGGATAGGAAAGGGAGAATTAGAGAGAGGCAATATTTAAACATTAAAAACAAAACAACTATGACTATAAGAACACAATGGCTACCAAGCAGAATAAATACAAAACAAAGTTACATCAGGATAATTGTACTAAAACTGTAGAGTACCTAAGATAAAGATAAGGTCATTAAAACAGAGATAAAGCATAGAAAATATCTAATACGAACAACTAGGCTGACTGTATACCTCTAAAAGCAGCAATATAAGATGGTGGACGAATACCTTGGAAGTGCTCATAGAAAATAATTGTCAGCCTCTGTCTGTTTGGGTGACCCTGCTGGTAAAGGACAAACGACCCAAGAGAAAAACAGACAAAGCGTTTGGAAAGGCATTTCCCAGAAGAGGACAACTAAGTGGTTAATAAGCACAAGGAGAGTTGGTCCTAATTAGTAATTACAGAAATACAACTTCACTCAGTGAGGTACATTCTGAACCCACCAGACTGGTGTTTTTGTTTTTCGGGACTTTCCAGTTCCCCAGGCAACTCCAGCTCTTTTTCACTCAGTTTCTGTTCCACTGACCCCATTCCATCCTACGGATTGCTGCCAGATTTATCTTTCCTAAAAATTACTTTGGATGCACCATTGTTGCCCCAGCTAGATTGTAAATGCTTTGAGAGTGAGAATTACTGTACATTTCTTTCACCCTGTAGTCTTACCAAAAAACAAACAAACAAACAAGAATACCTGCTGCCATAGATTCTGACTGTTCCTGTAGGCTTAACACCTTTGTAAATATACACCAAATATTTATAAAGATATATGGAGCTATGGGAAATTTCGTGCACTTGTGAAAGCATACTGGCATGATATTTTGGAAAAGAACATGACATGTCCAGGTAATGCTGGACGTAGCATATCCATTGAGAGAACAGGTCCACTCCTAGGTGTACACCAGATAGAAGCTCAGAAAAAAAAAAGTTCACAGCAGCATTGTTCCTAAGGTCCCCAAATCGAAATAAACCCAATGTCCATCTGCATAATATTTATGAACTCTCTGACATAAAACATAATACCACTCAGCTATGTTTCCTCATTTTCAAACCTCAAAACTGAAATATGAATTTAAAAAAAAAAAGAGCCACAGAGGAACTGATGCATATACTTTCATTCACATACAATTAAAAACAACTAAAATTAAATGCTGTATATTTTAGGGATACATATACATGTGGTAAAATTATAAAGGAAAGAAAGTAAAAATAAATGCGGGGTGAAGAATATTACCTATTTCTGGGGGCAGAGGAAAAGGCTGTAACCATGGAGAGACTCCCAGGGCAGGAGGTTTTCAAACGTACTCTTAACGTTTTATTTCGTAAGCTGGGAGGTAGGTGCGTGAATACATATGATTATTGTTTAAAGTGTGCGTATGCATTTTATTTATATAAGATGTAATTTAATAAAAATTAAAATGATCATAAAAACTTTGAGAGATTATAAGATTTGAAACCATCTAATATTTATAGTGTTTATACTCATTGATTAATATTTTCTATTATATTCAATAAATAATTTTACTAGGTTTAAAAAAAGAAAGAAAAAGGAAAAAGTAAAAATGTGGTTAACTAGCTAAGTAGCAGTCTCTGCAGCTGAGAAATAAATTTAAAGATTAATATTTATCAAAACCTTCAGCTTAAGTCACCGAATGAGCAGCGTTCTACAGCCCTCCAGAAGGGCGGAAAGGAGTAGTTTACACAGTCTCATCAGCTGGGGAAACTGCTGAAACTGTGTGTTGTTGCTGTCTTTGCTGTGTGTCTTCGAGTTGATTCTAATTCATAGCAACCCTATGAGACAGAGTACAACTGCCTCATAGAGTTTCCCAGACTCTAATCTTTAAGGGAGCAGGTCACTAGGCCCTTTCTCCTTCGGAGTGGCTGGTGGGTTCGAACCACTGACCTTTCAGTTAGCAGCTGAGCGCTTAACTGTTGCACCACCAGGGCTCCTTCAAAACTGTGTAGGCAGAAGGAAAAAGCCTGAGCGTCAGGATGCACTCAAAATGTTTAAATTCTGATTCTTTTACTTATGTCCAGAAATATTGTAACTTTTTTTTATCTGTTCATAATTTTCTCTTCTTCAATAAAGAATATTTTATCCTAATAGGCATATCTCCTGCAGCACTTCTTATTGCCTCTACTATCCCCAAAGCCCTATCAGTCAGCCACATCCCATGCATCTTTGTAATATCTCTGCCATCTGTTCTTCCTTTCTGTTCCCTGGAAAATTCCAGTTCTTCTCTACTCAGCTTCCACTCCCTAGACCCTAATCCTCTTGCCAGATTTGTCTTCTTAAAAACTGCTTTGTACACTTCTGTCTGGGATCACAGACTTGCAGCGACCTTTCCTCTACACTCATCACTGCTTTTTGCTCCCTGATCCTCCATGGCCTTCATCCTCTGCCCAGAAGTCCTCTACTTCACTGTACGTTGTGTCTTGTGACTGTGTTGCCTTTACATTTTATGTGGCAATTTTATAATATACCTCCTGATATTATTTCAGTTTTTATGTATTTGCTCCCTCTTCTTCTGGGCAAGAGCCCTGGTGGCACAGTGGTTAAATGCTTGGTTGCTAACCAAAAGATTGGCAGTTTAAACCCGCCAGCCGCTCTGCGGGAGAAGGATGTGGCAGTCTGCTTCTGTAAAAATTCACAGCCTTGGAAACCTCGTGGGACAGTTCTACTCTGTTCTGTAAGGCTGTTCTGAGTTGGCATCCGCTCTGGCAATGTTTTGCTTTTTTTTTTTCCCCCCTTCTTCTGGGCAAGTACTTTACAGCATTGGCTACGTACTCTTGGATGACAATGACCATGTTTCCTATGTTTTTATGTCTCCATGGGGTGCAGCATAGTGTTTAACCCATAGTAAGTAGTTAACATTGCATTTCGAGTTGTAACATCTCTGCCATGTCTATTTCTTTCCAGTTCCCCAGGCAACTCCAGCTCTTTTTCACTCAGTTTCTGTTCCATTGACCCCATTCCATCCTACGGATTGCTGCCAGATTTATCTTTCCTAAAAATTACTTTGGATTCACCATTGTTGCCCCAGCTAGATTGTAAATGCTTTGAGAGTGAGAATTACTGTGCATTTTTTCACCCTGTAGGCTTAACAGTAAACAAACAAACCCGTTGCCATCAAGTGGATTCTGACTGTTCCTGTAGGCTTAACATCTTGTAAATGCAATTGACGATTCATTTCTTTTTTTGTAAATAATAATGCTTGTGTTATGAATACTCTGTTAGCTTTGAATCCAGATGATACAAAGTTAGTTACAAAACAAATTGTTGCTGTTGTTACTTGCTGTCAAGTTGGCCCCCACTCGTGGCAATCTTCTGTATAACAAAACAAAATGTCGTCCAGTCCTGCGCCATCTTCACGATCGCTGGTGTGTTTGAGTCCACCCTAGAGGCTATTATAGCAATCCATCTCATTGAGGGTTTCCCTTGTTTTTGCTGACTCTACTTTACCAAACATGGTGTCCTTTTCTAGTTACTGTCTTTCCTAATGACATGTCCAAAGTAAGGGAACCAAAGTCTCATAATTCTTGCTTCTAAGGAGCATTCTGATCATATTTCTCCTAAGACTGATTTGTTTGTTCTTCTGGTAGTCCACAGTATATTCAATGTTCTTTGTCTACACCACAGTCTGAAGGTAACAGACTTTTTCAGATTGCAAAAGAAACAGATTCAGTGCTGTGTATAGTAGATTGTCTTCCTCAGTCTTCATAGATACCCTTTGGCAAATTTACCAATGATTTTTAAAGGCTGAGGAAGCAGAGGCTCGCAGATGTTAACGTCTGGACTAAAACGGCAAAACCAGTCCCATCCTCTGAATCTAAGCTCAGAACTGGCTCACTACCCGGTACCATAGCTTAGGCCTGAGGCACCAGACACTGAGCAACACAGGCGGGGAGTTACCGGGACCTGATCGAAACCCAAGCACTGGAGAAGTGCAAAGATTTTGGAGAGGGATGCGACTTTGAGGCATGTGAACAGGTTCAGAGAAGCGCCAGATGGAAATTGGGTGTGGCTGCATGGAAGAGTTTGTCGTGCCTACCGTTCCATCTTTAGCGTATGGCCAAGTGATGGCATATAGTGGAGACTCAACAATGTTTTCTTAATAAATGAACTGGGATGGGAAAGGCAACAGCCAGTGCAGCTATAATACTGACCATAGGATATGTGCAAGAGTCTAATTTGTAAGGTGGGCATCCAAGACTTAAACCACTAGACTGGGGTGCCAATCAAAGTTCTGGTAATGCAAAATTCCCCCCCAGATTGATAGCTAATTGGCATCTTCTTACTTTCAGCTGTTCAGAAGCCATTTTCTGGGTATGATGACCCTTTACATCAACCGAGGTCAAAAACAGAACATTGAAAATATGAATTTCAAAGTAAGGTGAAATCAGCTTTCTTTCCATTTAAGTTATTATAATTGTTGCTTTTGTTGTTAGGTGCCATCAAGTCAGTTCTGACTCATAGAGACTCTGTGTACAGCAGAACAAAATGCTGCCCAGTCCTGTGCCATCCTCGTAATCATTGTTATGTTTCAGCCCATTGTTGCAGCCACTGTGTCAATCCAGCTCGTTGAGGGTCTTCCTCTTTTTCACTGATGTCATTCTCCAGGGTTGGTGCCTCCTGATAACATGTCCAAAGTGCGTGAGACAAAGCCTTGCCATACTCACTTCTAAGGAGCATTCTAGCTGTACTTCTTCCAAGACAGGTTTGTTCATTCTTCTGGCAGTCCATGGTATATTCAGTATTCTTCTCCAAAGCCGTAATTCAAAGGTGTCAATTCTTCTTCCATCTTCCTGATTCATATTCCTGCTTTCACATGCATCTGAGGCAATTAAAATTATCATGGCTTGGATTAGGCACACCTCAGTCCTTTAAGTGACATCTTTGCTGTTCAACACTTTAAAGAGATCTTTTGCAGCAGATTTACCCAATGCAACACATCCTTTGATTTCCTGACTGCTGCTTCCATGGACCTTCATTTTGGATTCAAGTAAAATGAAATCCTTGACAACTTCAATCTTTTCTCCGTTTGTCATAATGTTGCTTATTGGTCCAGTTGTGAGGATTTTTGTTTCCTTTATGTTGAAGTGTAATTCATACCAAAGGCTGTGGTCTTTGATCTTCATCAGTAAGTGCTTCAAGTCCTCTTCACTTTCAGCAAGCAAGATTGTGTTATCTGCATATCAAAGGTTGCTAATGAGCCTTCCTCCAATCTTGATACTGCATTCTTCTTCATATAGTCCAGCTTCTTGTATAATTTGCTTAGCACACAGTTCGAATAGTTATGGTGAAAGCGTACAACCATGACGCCCACCTTTTCGGACTGTAAAGCACGCAGTATCCCCTTGTTCTGTTCGAACCACTGCCTCTTGATCTGTGTATAGGTTCCTCATGAGCACAATTAAGTGTCCTGGAATTCCCATTCTTCTCAATGTTATCCATAATTTGTCATGATCCGTAAAGTCAAATGCCTTTGCATAGTCAATATATCACAGGTAAACATCTTTCTGGTATTCTCTGCTTTCAGCCAAGATCCATCTGACATCAGCAATGATATTCCTCATTCTACATCCTCTTCTGAATCCAGGTTGAATTTCTGGCAGCTCTCTGTAGATGAACTACTGAAACCACTTTTAAATAATATTCAGCAAAATTTTACTTGTGTGTGATATCAGTGATATTGTTCTATAATTTCCACATTCAGCTGGATCACCTTTCTTGGGACTTGGAGCAAATATGGATCTCTTCCAGTCGGTAGGCCAAGTAGCTGTCTTCTAAATTTCTTGGCATAGAGGAGAACTTTGAGCACTACATACATTTGTTGAAACATTATTCTGTAAGTTCCTGGAGCCTTGTTTTTTTGCCATTCCCTTCAGTGCAGCTTGGACTTCTTCCTCAGTTCCATCAGTTTTTGATCATATGCTACTTCCTGAAATGGTTGAACATCAACCAATTCTTTTTGGTACAGTGACTCTGTGTATTCCTTTCATCTCCTTTTGAAGCTTCCTGTATCATTCAATTTTTTCCCTGTGGAATCCTTCAATATTGCAACTCAGGGTTTGAATTTTTAATTCTGTTGTTTCAGCTTGAGAGATGCTGAGCATGTTCTTCCATTTTGGCTTACTGACTCCAGGTCTTTACATATTTCATTATAATACTTTACTTTGTCTTCTCGATCCTCCCTTTGAAATCTTCTGTTCAGCTCTTTTATGTGATCATTTCTCCCTTTTGCTTTAGCAATTTTCAGAGTATTTTCTGATAGCCATTTTGGTCTTTTCTTTCTTTCCTCTCTTTTGAATAACCTTTTGCTTTCTTCATGTATGATGTCCTTGGTGTCATTCCACAATCCGTCTAATCTTTGGTCATTAGTGTTCAACGTGTCAAATCTACTCTTGAGATGATCTCTGAATTCATGTGGGATGTACCCAAGGCTATGCTTTGGCTCTCAAGATTTGGTCACGGTAATGACTAATTATGGTATAAGATATAGTACTGGGATATCCTGAAAAAGGAGAAATATTGGCAATTATTTGAAAATAGGCTTATCGTTTCATATGTTATGAATCTCACTAGCCTCATTTCTTGCTTTTCATAAGTGTCATCTTTTTTTGTCTTGTGTTGTTAACCCAATATCCTTCCCGGGTCATGCTGACGTAGCTTTATGTAGAATTACGCAGCATCACAAAGAACTTCAAGAGTATCACCTCAGAGCCAGGGCATTGTCTTAGAGGTAGAAAAAAATTCACTTGCTTTGTGACTAGGCTAAGTCATGTCCCTGTTCTGAGATATGAGTTTCCTCATTCATATAATGAGGGGGTTGATCCAGATGGTTTCTAAGATTCTATTATTTTATGAATCTATTTCCTTCTTCCCACAGATCACTTAGTTGGTATTTCTTTATGCCATTTACTGGCTTCACCTTGGTTTATTCTTGCTATGCATGGAATTCTCTTTAAAAAGTGGAAAGCTTTCTTTCAACACGTAGGAAAAAAAAAGCTCAGGATTCAAATAATCATGTAGAGAAATACAGAATATGAAACCTGAAGGAAACGTGGTGATCCCTCAGTATGACAATTACATGCCGCTGGTCTCACCTGCTGGAATAGCAGTTTCTGAGGGAAGAGATCTGGAGAGTCTTGCTTATCACTGTGTCTTGTATGCCTAGCATGTAGTAGTAATCCAAAATATGTTTTTGAATTGAATTGCCTTTTTGAGTTATTTAGCCCAATCCTTTAATTTTCTGTAAATGCTGAATAGTGGCCCTTTTTGTGAATAGTTTTGAAGGGAACAGGAATGAGAAAGCAGCCAGATGAGATGGTGAATCCAAGCCATAGAATAGCCTCATGTAAGCAGATATGGATGGACGGCTTCAACACGAGAGTCTGGCCTCCCAGACCCTGCTTGCACTGTTCCTTTAACGTCAGATGAAGCAATTGAAGAACGGATGGAGTCATTGAAAAGTTAAATTCCACCGAATTCACACAGTAAAACTATAAGCCTGGTATTAAATTTAGAATCTCCAGAATCATCTTTTCATTTTACTTACCATTCTACATGCAGTGAAGTGCGGGAAATTTTATCACGGTTTTCTGAAAAGCCATCATTGGAATAGTTCACTCAAAAAGAAAAACAGACCCATAAGTTCAATTTGTCAAATCTTTTTAAAAACAGATGCATGTTAAGAGCCTGGACATGCTGTCATATGGTATTAATTTAGATTATTACAGCGATATAATTGACCCTTACTTTATCAACAATCTGTCTGACAACACCCCACCCCCCATCCCAAGTTGCTAAAATATTTTAGAATCAATTCCAGAAAATCACTTCCCCAGATTTCTGAGTACCAACTGCTATTGATTTTAGTGCGTTCACCCGAGTCAACAGGAATATTTTGAATACTTAATAAGTTTCCCATTATTTAGGATCACACAAACCAGATAATGGAAATGGAGGCTTGTAGCAAAAGAGATCCAATAACAAGCCGTGTTAGCAAATTATCCCTCAGTACCCTCTCAGCGGACACTTCCTTAGAAGACCTGCATGTGCTCAGAGTTCATCTTCCTGGAATTCTATCATCAATCATTAGTGATTTGTTTAGGCGGCTGTCATTAAGAGCCATGTGAGAGGTAGGACTGTGATGTGGTTTAAACCCCAGGCTTTGGAATAAGACATCCCTGTGCTGGCTCCCTGGCTTCCTGCCTTACTAGTTGTTTGCCCTGGGGCAAGTCACATAAACATTCAAACAACAATCTCACGTTCTATGGTTGCAGCAAAGAGTAATGAGAAAATGCACGTAATTTTAGCACAGTGCTTGGCACACAGTAAATACTCAAAAACGTAAGTATCCTAACTGCTATGATTATTGTCAATATTTCTGATTGGTAAAATGGAAGTTGTAGGTCTACATAAGAAGGCTTTTAATTACAGAGTTTTACCAGTTTTTAAGTGCAATCTGTGATTTGTTCCACTGCTTTGTGATGTAGTCAAGGCTGTGTTTGGTATCACTTCTCTATGGATTAGAAAATGGACCTTGTTGCAGAGATGAGAAAGCATCATCCAGAGAGGTTCAGAGGATGTATCCCTCCCTCATGGGGACAGATCTGCTCAGAAAACTCTGAGAATCCAGTAAATAGTGCTAAGCAAGCAGGTATGTCTCTTACATCCACTATCATAGTGGAGAGTCATCAAGTCAAATTTAGCATGACAAAATATAACTGAAGACCTAGCCTCTTTTCCATTTTTGCTTCTATTCCCATATTTTGAATTTTAGATTATGGCATCAAATTTCACCCAACTGCTCAAAAAAAAAAAAAAAAAAGAATCACTCTTAACTACTTCACTCCTTAAAAAAAAAAAAAAAGCCATCAAGTCAGTTCTGACTCATGGCGACCCCCATGTATGTCAGAACAGACCTGTGCTTCATAGGTTTACAATGGCTGATTTTTTGAAAGTAGATCACCAGGCGTTTCATCCAAGGTACCCCTAGGTGACTTGAACTTCCAACCTTTCAGTTAGCAGCCAAGCATATTAATCTTTTGTACCACTCAGGGCCTCCTCCACTCCTTTACCTCTCAGAGTCAATCTCCAGTCTTAAAAATTCTATTAAATCATCCACTTCCCCCCATTCCCTCCTCCACTACCATTGTCTCGTACCTGGACCAGAGCACAACTTGACCCCTCTCTAATCTGTGATCTCCACTCTGAAAGCAAAGAAGGAGTGTCATTTTCTTGCTTATCCAGAACCCACTGCCATCAAGTTGATCCCAACTCCCAGCAACCCTATAGAACAGAGTAGAACAGTCCCATAGGATTTCCAGGATTGTAAATCTTTACGGAAGCAGACTACCACACCTTTCTCCAGCGGACTAACTGGTGGGTTCAAACCGGTGACCTTTTGGTTAGCAGCTGGGTGTTTTAACCACTGCATCACTAGGGCTTCTTATACTTTGAATCCTAAAAGCAAATTAAGATGACCCCTGCTTACCTTCGTGATCACACGTGACATATTCTCCCCTTTGCTCTTCGGGTTGTGCCTTACCAGACTTCTAATTAGCTGAACGGAGGCATCGTACTCTTAGTGCCTTTGGAAATGCTACTCCCTGTCTAAGTCACTGTCCTCTGTCTGTTGTTGTTGGGTGCCGTTGAGTCCATTCTGACTCATAGCGACCTGATGTAACAGAGTAGAACTGCCTCATTGTGTTTTCTTGGCTGTAATCTCTATGTGTGGAAGAAGAATGCCAACTCTTAGGTTTGAACAGCCAACCTTTCAGTTAGTAGCCAAGCACTTAACCATTGTGCCAACAAGGCACTCTGTACCTGCACATTTATCCTTAGTTTTCAGGTCAATGTCACATTTCAGAGCAGCTTTCCCTGTCCTCCACACTCATCATACTTGTCCTTCTTGACATCTGGCCTACTGGACCACTGATGGGGACACCATGTCCTCTTCTTTACGGCTGTATACCCAGCAGCCAGCACCAGGCACTCAACCAATATTTATTCTGGAATGAATAAATAAATATATAGGCGTTGGGAGGCGAGCAGGCAGAGAAATAGGCACTTTGAAGGGACTGGGAAACCCATGGAAACAAACTTTTTATACTTCAGATCTTTACCTTCTATTTTTTTTTAAAAGTTAAAATATTAGATCATGACAAGAATTGAAGTACTCCACTTCGTTGCTCCAGACAGACTGGAATTATCTAGTTTATAAGTTCCTCAGTTCTGATGAATTTTAAACAAATCTAATATTCAAAGTCTGAATAACTACTTTTTGTCTAAGCTTTCTCATATGCATCCCCCACATGGCTGCAAACGTATTTATTTCTTTTTTAAATAATATTTTATTGAGTTTTTGGTGAAAGTTTCCATAGCAAATTAGGTTCCCATTTGACAGTTTCCACACAAATTGTTCAGTGACATTAGTTTCATTTATCACAATGTGTTATCTTTCTCTTTCACTGTGTTCTGTTTGTTCCATTTCCAGTACTCTAGTTTCCCTGCCGCCTTATCTTCTCATCTTTGCTTTCGAGTCTTTGTTGACACTTTGGTCTCATAATGATGGATTTTAGGTAAAGCACTGATCTTACAGGTAATATCATTTATTTTGTGCACCATTCAGCTACTTCGCTAAAAGGTGATCTCAGGGGATAGGCTTGGCTCTAGGTTTAAAGAATGTCTCAAGGCAATTGTGTCAAGGAGTCCTCTGTTCTCTGCTGTTTCAGTTTGTCTGGCTTTTTTTTTTTTTTGGTTTGGTTTTATAAAAATTTGAGCTCTGCTCCACGTTTTTTTGCCATTCTACCCAGAACCATCTAATATGACTCCAGTCAGAACAGTCAGTGGTGGTACCTGGGCACCATCTAGTTCTTCCGGTGTCAGGGTAGATGAGATCGTGGCTCATGTAGACTTATTTCTTCTCTGAGCTTTTGTTTACCTTCTTACTGTTTTGCTCCTGGTGAGTAGAGACCTGTGGTTGTGTCTTAGATGGCTGCTCACAAGCTTTCAAGGCTCCAGGTGCTACTCACTTCATTAGGATGCGGATCATGATTTTTGTGAACTGTTATGCCAATTAACTGAGCTGTCTTATGAGACTACGGTCCTAAGCTTTCAAGCCAAGAAAATCAGTCTTGGAAGATGTTTGGTTATGTCTGTCAAGTATTGATATATGTGTCTTCAATAAATATATGTGCCTGCACTCACATATTTTTATTTACATGTACCTATACATTCTTCTATCTGTTCTCACCTATGTACACACCTGTACTGACCTGTACACCAATATGCCCATACCCATCCATATGTGCTCAACACTGTTTTTACTTTGGTTATGCTGTGCTCACTACGTCTACATTCAGTGCCACTTTCCCAACACCAAAAAGGAAATAACAAGTCTCTGTGATCTAAAGTATACTTTCCCCTCCCTCTTCCTCTCCTGGTAACCACCAATGAGCACTGGTATCTTTCTGTATATCTATTCTTGTCTTCTAATAAAAGAGGGATCATACAATATATTTGTTCTTATATACTTGCCTTATCTCACTTAGCATTATGCCCTCCAGGTCCATCCAGGTTATAATATGTTCATCATTGTTCTTTATGGTTTTGTAGTATTCCGTTGTATCTATGTATCACAATTTGCTTGTCCATCCATCCGTTGATAGGCACTTCAATTGTTTCCATTTATTTGCTATCGTGGATAAAGCAGCAATGAACATGTCCTTTTTTTCTGGTAGGTTTTGGCTTCTTTTGCTCTTTCTTTTCTATTTGTTCAAGTTGTCAATTTAAGTTAATGATTTGGATCTTTCTTCTTTATTAATTACTTTAAATTTATTTTTATGAATTTCCTTCTGAGTCCTGCTTTTGCTCTGTCCCAAAGGTTTTGATATGTTTTTTCATTTTCCTTTAATTCTAGGAATTTTTAAATTTCACTTGTGATTTCTTCTATGAACCAATAGTTTTTTAGTAATGTATTATTTAGTTTCCATGTATTTATTTATTTTTTTCCTATTATTGATTTCTAGCTTCATACCATTATGGTCAGAGAAGGTGCTGATGTAAGTAGTGGGGCTTGACTTACTGTGGCAAAGGGGGGGCTCTCTATGCCTTTCCATCATGGGTGCATTTGCACAGTCTCTCCCATGGTGTCCCATTGTGAGCAGGGAACCAGTCATTTCACACTGTGCCACTTGTCAATCTGAAGTATTCCGCTAGCCCTGCTGCCCTTGCAGTTCTTTCCAGTCCTAGTGTCCATCTGTCTCGGGTCTCAGCGAGACTCAACAGCACTGTCTTGGAGTGCCACTTTCTCTCTTTGCCCCCTCCAACTGCACTGCCCGCAAACTCCCATGGCCAATTTTCGATGTCTAAAAATAATTGAGCTACAGCTTCCTCAGATAAGCTCCCTTTCAGTGTTCCCTGTTTGGAGTGTTGACCAGGCAATCCCAAAATGGCTATGATAAGCAAGTGCTCCCAATGTTAGCGGGTAGGTTCTCCCAGCTTCTGTGTCATCCCTGCTCCTCCTATCCCTTCTTCTGGATTCACCCCGACTCTCCAACCCCTCAACTGCCATCCGGAGTTCTGAGATCTCAGCCTGTGTTTGTTTTTATTCATTGTTCAGTGGGTTAGTTGCTGAGGCAGTAAATGGGAGCCTCCACTCACTTCACCATCTTGCTCCACCCTCTGAAAGTATTTATTCTGATATTAGGGCCATTGTTTGTAAACATGCTCTATAAGTTAGAATTTTAGAAAAATTCTCCTTCTTTGAGCTAACACAGTTCCGAAGCGGGGAATGAGGTGTGGCAAGCATAACGAGTAACTATACTTCAGCCCTCCTGGCTCCTCCCCATTTAGACACCTTTGTGGCAACCTTCTAAAAGAATACCTGGCTTTAGTACTACCTTGGAGAAAATCTCTCATGGTATCTCCACGGCTTTATGAATGCTTAAATCTCTTTCATATGACTTTTATTTCCCTCTTCTTACCTTCCCTGGATCATCTCAAGCTATTCTTTCCCTTTCACCCTTTACTGCAAACTTGTTGACTTTCAGTATACCAATTGTCCAAATTTTTGTGCTTTTGATTTTTTTTTTTTTAATTCTGTATCCTTTGATTAGAGTAAAATTTCATTCATTCTTAACTCAATTTTCCTCATTTATCCTTTTGACTATACCCACCATGGTGGGCATCTTTTAAAGATGGTCCTCAATGGTCCTACCTCCTGGTACTCCCATGCTTGTATAATTCCATCCCCTTGAGTGTGGGCTGGACCCAGTGACTTGCTTCTAATGAATAGAATATACTCTTTCCTCACTTATGAACATAGTTAGGTTCCAAAGACCAGGTTGCTATGCAAAATTGGCATTATGTAAAAATAGAGGATAACCACATCAGATCACAAAATGGAGGATGACTGCATCATTACATAACTGCCAAATTACATCATTTTTTACTGTTATCATAAGTACAAAATGTCAGATGAAGTGATAGTTGATAAGTGAGGAGAAGGAGCGTAGCAAAAGTGATGGGATGGTCACTTCCATGATTAGGTTACAAAAGACTTTTGCTTTGACAGACTTTCTCTGTTGCCTTCTCAGCTTGCATGCTTTGGTGAAGCAAGCTGCTGTGTTGGAGAGCCCTCTAAAAAGGAACTGGTGGTGGCCTCTGACCCACAGTGTATGAGGAAATGAATCCTGCCAACAACCATATGAGTGAGCTTGGAATTGTATCCCTCTTTTTTTTTCAATCTAGTCTTGAGATGACTGCAGACCTAAATAACACCAAGACTTCAACCTGAGAGACCTTACATTAGAGAATCCAGCGACACATGCCTGAATTCTTTACCCAGAAACAAAGATATAATAAATGATGTTGTTTTGAGTTTTTAAATTCGGGTAATGTATTATGCAGAAATGGATAATTAATATATCTTCCTAATAAGATGCTACTTTTGTCACATAACCTTGTGTAAACCTCTACATATATACGATTAATGACAACGTCACTGTTGGTTTACCTGTCAGAATCCCATAATGATAATAATAATCTCATGAATAGCCAGGAATGTACTAAAGATGTAATTATAGCCTCAGTGCCTAGCCTGTAGTGTTGTTGTTGTTAGTTGTCATTGCGTCAGCTCTGACTCAAGGCAACCTTACGTATAACAGAGGGAAACACTGCACAGTTCTATGCCATCCTCACAATCACTGGTATATTTGAACCCATTGCTGCAGCCACTGTGTGTACCCATCTCATGAAGTATTTCCCTCATTTTTGCTGACCCTCTACTTTACCAACCATGGTGTCCTTCTCTAGTGATTAGTTTTTCCTGATAATGTATCCAGAGTAAGCAAGACGAAGCCTCTCCATCCTTGCTTCTAAGGAGCATTCTGGCTGCACTTCTTCCAAGACAGATTTGTTCCTTCTCCTGAAAGTCCATGGTGTATTCAATATTCTTTGCCAACACCTCGATTCAGATACACCAACTCTTCTAACTGCCTTTTTCATTGTCCAGCTCCCACATGCATATGAGGCCATTGAGTACACCATGACTTGGATCAGGTGCACTTTAGTTGTCAAAATGACGTTTTTGTTTTTTAATACTTTAAAGAGGTCTTTTGCAGTGGATTTGCCCAATGCTTGTATCAGGTACTCAATAAATAAAAACAGTGCTAACACCGAAATTCACTGATTTTTTAAAATTACTGTTAAATTTTTGCTATTCAGTCTCTTCTCTCTAGAAAATGCCAAAAGTCTACCAACTGTGAATAATCTTTTTTTTTTTTTTTTAATTTTTGAAATAACCCAATTCATTAATACGTACTTATTCAACTTGCTTCAGTCTGGCTTCTGCCTGGCAACTTTACGGACATTGTGTTTTCAAAAGTCACCAGTGACTTCCTAATGGCCAACTTATTTGTCTTTTCTTGTCTCATCATGCTGATCCTACTCTCAGTGGTTGGTACACAACCAACCACTGGAAGCCAGGGAGTACAGTCCTACCATGTGTCTGGAAGGGGGACAACTGGAAATATTTAGTAAACAGCATTAATGACACCATAGTTAGGTATCACCTGTGCTGGATCAGTGGTAGAATTCTCACCTTACGTGTGGGAGACCTGGGTTCAGTTCCCAGCCAATACACCTCATACATAGCCACCACCTGTCTATTGGTGGAGATTTGTGTGTTGCTACGAGGCTAAACAGGTTTCAGTGGAGCTCCCAGACTAAGACAGACTAGAAAGAAAGGCCTGGTGATCTGCTTCTGAAAATCAGCCAGTGAAAACCCTATGGATCACAAGGGTCTAATCTGCTACTGGTGGTGGAGATGGTTCAGGAACAGGTAGCAATTCCTTCCACTGTCAGGTCCCAGTGAGTCGGGGGCATACTCGATGGCAACTAACAACAGCCACAGTTAGTCCTTAGCCCAGATCATTCAGTGTTTTGCACGTGACAGTGTGGTATAGCAGAAAGAGAATGTGTTTTATAATTTACAACCTGACTGGAAATCTCTGTCCTGCCCTTTTCTTTTTGAATTTTGGTAAAATACTCAAGCTCTCTCAATGTCAGTTTCAGCTGGAAAAAGGAATGACTAATATCTTCTCACCATGTTGCTATAAAAACTAGACATAATACATGTAAAGCATGCATTTTATTTGGGGTCTGGCATATTGGCATTCCTTTACAAATGGTAGCACATGTTGTGATTTTAACCATCTCTTTAAACACTTATGTATTATTTAGTTAACAAGATAATCCAGTGAAAATAGGAACCTGATATACAAAATAATAACAATAATAAAATCAAATAATAAAAAGCAGATCGTTAATTATTTTAAGATCCATGACTTGTGTCATTATTTCTTTGTCCTCTCCATGATACCTAGAAATGTGTACAGTAAATATTAGAGAATTAAGATAACTCTTCCAATTTGTTCTCTGGATGGTTCTGTAGAACCAAGACACCTACTAGGTAATACAGGGTAATAATATACAACAGAAAATAAGAGCTTTGGACTGAACTATACATTCAAAGGGGTATTCTAGCAAACTTCGTGGCATGCAAGTTGGAAAAATAAATAGTTTTCTTTCTACCAAGACAGATGTGTTGGCATAAAGCCCATATTTCGAGAATACAAAATGACAACAATATTGATTACCATAACAATTGTGTGGTTTTTGAAAGCTCAAGATTGAATTCAAAGGTATGTGTTACTTCAATTGTCTGCAGGTGTGTTGTACTTAATTCATTAAAGATGCATTTTAGAGTTGTTTCGAAAATATTACCTCATTGATGTGGGCAAAAGGTTGCCAGGAAGTGCGAACTGCACAGACCTAAACCTATTTGATCAGTAAGACTCAAAACATCACCTTAGTGGTCTCTGTAGGTTTTCCCCTGAGATCTGGATGGATGGGAATTTTTTAATAAGAACGTCTATTAGCTCATCTTTGACCACCTATTTTGCTGAAATTCCTTTGCCCCCAGGCCTGCTCTGATTTTTTTTTTCAAATCCATCTTAGAAAAGAATGCCAGTTATAGCTAGCAAATTTGTATGTATAAATGTATAGGTATTGTATACTATTTGGCTGTTTTATTGATATAGACACAAAATTCTAAATACTTAAATCTGAATACTGTTTTGGTCTTTAGAGGAGAGAAATTTGTCCATCAACTTGGAGAATTTTACTTTTTTTCAAACTTAACTCTTAAGAGAATAATGAGAGGACAGAGAGATTACTCAGGAGGCGGTAATTCTTTGTAAAAAGAAACAGTATTTTTTCTGAAGGATTAAAATGGCTTCTCCGTGAAAAATTTTGGACAAGATTCCCTCCCCGTACTTATAGGTTATAGTTCAAATCTGTTCTATGAATGGAGGTGTCTTAATTTTAAAAAATTCTGAATGAGATGGAAATGCTATTGAGATTTGAAGCATGTCAGAGTGTTACTTTTCACATTACAGCATGAATATGCTTCACGTTAATGCCTACTAACTTCTTGAGCAGCATTTTTCTTCTTATTTATGAAATTAATAATATGCATTTAATCCACGTTGCTTGATTGTAATGAATACTCAATAGGGCGATTTATATGTAGTAGTCATTTAGTCAGGTAAGTAATGCTAGCTGCTGTAACAATCCAGCCTAACGTTTTACTCCGTAACACAATAAAAAAAACCCAACCCAATAAAAGCTTATTTTTTCTCCAGTGTGCATTGACAGAAGGGCTCTGCTCCTGGGCTTCTTTAACGTAGCAGCCCTACCATCTTGTAGAGGTCTTCTACATCTAGACCCTCACGGTACAGTGGTTAAAAGCTCAGCTGGTAACCAAAAGTTCGACAGTTCAAATCCACCAGCTCCTCCTTGGAAACCCTATGGGGCAGTTCCACTCTGTCCTGTAGGGTCACTATAAGTTGGAATTGACCCAACGGCAGTGGCTTTTCTGTATCTAGACAGTGGGTGAAGGAAGAGAGAACATGTAGGATCCTTGGAAAGTGTTAGAGGATGGGCCTGAGTGGGGTATCATTTCTTCCTAAATTTCATTGGTCAGAATTAGTACTGTGGCCCCATTTAGGCACCTGGGTGCTGAGAAATACAGTCTATAAGTGTGGCAATAACAGAAAGAACACAGGTATTGGTGAGCATTCGTTCTATTAACTCAGTGTGGTCAAGATGATTCTGTCTCATGATCACCCTATGTGTTACCGAGTAGAACTGCTCCATAGGGTTTTCTTTGCTGTAATCTTTACAGAAGCAGACTGCCAGGGTTTTCTTCAATGGCACTTCTGAGTGGATTCAAACCACCAACCTTTAGGTTAGTAGCCGATTGCAAACCACTTGCATCACCCAGAAGCTCTAGTGGGCTCTGTCAAGATGTGGCACTATAGTTCACTGTATAAATGTACATTCTTGGTTTAAATATTTACAGGCAAATATGCACTTCATGTGCAAATACTTGTAAGCAGAGCAAATTATTTTTTCTCTTGACAAAAAGTATATGTAAATAAAAATATTATCTTCAAAGGATCTTCAGTTGTAATTACCTTCAAAACTGCAAAGATCCTCGCATAGTATAAATTGAATTTGTTTTAATTCACTTAATGTTTATTCATTCATTCACTCAGCAATTACATATTGTGTACTTGTTGTGTTCAACATTATATGCAGATACTGGACTAGAAACCAGAAATAAGTAAATAATACTTGTGGTTTCTGTCCTCAAAGAGTTGACTATCTGAGGTTGCAATCCAATGGAAATAAAGACAAGTAAAGGAAGCAGAATTTTATCTTCTGGGGAAAAAAAAAGTATGTAAGAAAGTGAAAGGAAAGACATTTCGTGGAGCAAAAAAAGCACATTGAAATGTTTAATCAATTTCATCACTGAAACAGCAGTGATTCCTCTCAGCACATTTTTGGTAACTTAACCTAAAGTAACGTGAATGCCAGTCAAGCTTTGATTGTTGACAACGAGGGAACCAAGGTAGGGTGACCCAGGGTGTTCTCAAACAGAGACCCAATCTGTCCATTAAGGGCAAAGCAAGGCATCCACCACTGGGCATCGATAGGTAAATAGTTTTCCTTTCTGTTTTTTTTTTAATCAGGTTTGAAATGACAGATTTAAGCTCACTTTAATACAAACCACACATAAAAATAAACTCCAACCTAACCCCACAATGAAAGAGGACAGGTGGAACTGTAATTTGTCCATAATTGTGTTATATGAAATCAAAGTTACTCAACATCTTTGTAACCTTACTATAGACATATTTGAAGGTCAATAGATCCTTTAGCATTGTGTTAGTCATCTAGTGCTGCTGTAACAGAAATACCACAAGTGGATGGCCTTAACAAAGAGGAATTTATTCTCGCACAGTCTAGTAGGTTACAAGTCCAAATTCAGGGCTTTGGCTCCAGGGGAAGACTTTCTCTGTTGGCTCTGGGGAAAAGTCCTTGTCATCAGTCTTCCCTTGGTCTGGGAGCATCTCAGCACAGGAACCTCAGGTCCAAAGGACGCACTCTGCTCCCGGTGCTGTTTTCTTGGTGGGATGACGTCCCCAACTATCTGTTTGCTTCCCTTTCCTTTTATCTTTTGTAAGATAAAAGGCGGTGCAGGCCATACCTCAGGGAAACTCCCTTTACATTGGACCAGGGATGTGGCCTGAGCAAGGGCGTTACATCCCACCCTAATCCTCTTTAACCACAGGCAGAGATTAAGATTTAGGAAAATCACAAACTGGAAGACAGCCACACATGGCCTAACCAAGCTGACACATATTTTGGGGGCACACCTAAGTGATATCAGTTGCAAAGCCCCTGTCTCCTAGGTATTGTTTTTACGGGCAAAGTTGGCAGAGCTGAAGTCAGAGGAGAAAAGAGGTGAAGAAGAAGCCGTGGGCTGTACATGGAGGTGCTCCTTCAGGTGACTGCTCACCCAGACCTACCAGTCAATTCCAACGCCTGGCAACGCCGTGTGTGTCAGAGTAGAACTGTGCTACATAGATTTTCCGTGGCTGGTTTTTCAGAAGTAGATCACCAGGCCTCTCTTCAGAGACACCGCTGGGTTGATTTGAACTTCCAACCTTTCGGTTAGCAGCACAACACTTGACCCATTGGCACCGTAATACAAGGAGCCCCTCTTGAACTTCATTAAATCTTTCTTCTTTCTCATTGCACCTCTTAGGCTGTCTTCAATATTTATGAAAACTTTGACAGCCGTTCTTTTCTCTCTGCCCTCTCCTGTGTCTCTCTGCCCTCTCCTCCACTATATTTTCACCCCAACTCCAATCCTTTCTGGCCCAAGGCAGCATTCAGTTACGTGGCTTTGTACCGGGATAAACCTTGAGAGAGGTGTCACTCGAATAACTACGATGACTTACCTCACATTTTCTTAACACCGACTCTGCTGTAATAATCTTAGTCTTTAAAAGCTTTAATGTCTTGTTTTAAAGCATAGTTTTTGCTTCCTAAATCTTTACCACAAGGAAGTAGTATAAATGCAAGATCTGCTGAGGGGGAAGAAAAAATTTAATCTAGACAAAAGGAAAAATAAAAAATAGTAAACCCATTGCCACGGAGTCAATTCCGACTCACAGTGATCATGGGACAGAGTAAAACTGCCCCACAAAGTTCCCAAGGAGTGGCTCACAGATTCCAACTGCCAACCGTTTGGTTAGCAACAGAGCTCTTACCACCATGCCTCCAGGGCTCCAAAGGAAGAAAAAGGTTTTGTTTTGTTTTGTTTAGGTCAACTCTAATGACAAAAATATGGAATTCTTTTCGTTGATTTGAAGGCATGGGAGAGAACAGAGCTCCAGCGTTCAGAGGGTCTACTCTGCATTCCAGTTACCTATCCACACGCTGCCTGCAGGAGGGACACTGGGAGGCTTACCTCACGAAGTGTAGCTTTGTGATCATGCTGTAGGACTACAGCAGGCTTTCTGAGTGTGAGTCACTCCTGGAGTCAGCTGTGACTGACTCATCCGAAGGAACTTGAGGAGAGCCAACAATCCCAGGAAATGAAGCCTAGGCTCATCTCGGAATTTGAGTTAAGGAATTTTTCTTCAGCATCCTCTTGTCTGAGGGGAATCTAAATAAATGTGGGGCAATAGGCAAAGAAACCATCTGTCGAAAATTGCTTGGGCTGCCCTTTTCTCATTGAGCTAAAAGAGCAGGGCAATTACTGAATACATGCAAGGTTTCTGCTTGTAGAATTTGCAAATTAGAATGTATGGGCAGGAATAACTCTTTGGTTTATTATTTTGGGGCTCAGATGGCCCAAAGTGTCTTTGTGTTAATTCTGGGGCTCTGCATGTACAAGATTGCTTTGCTATTGCTCCTATTTTTTCTTTCGGGATTAAATCTTGTTAGGGTTGCTATGAGTTAGAACCGACTCAACAGCACTGGGTTTGGTTTAGTATTCCTATATTAATACTTTCATACTACCATAATACTATTATGATGTAACATAATGTAACACAACACAACATAACATAATATAATGTAATATAATATATATCTTGGGGCTCTGGTGGTGCAGTGGCTATGTGTTTGGCTGCTAACCAAAAGGTGGACCATTTGAGTCCACCAGCCGCTCTTTGGAAACAGTATGGGGCAGTTCTCCTCCATCCTATAGGGTAGCTATGAGTGGGAGTTGACTCGAAGGCAACCAGTTTATACATATCTTAATACCCCACTGCTGTCCAGTTGGTTCCCATGCATAGGGACCCTACAGGACAGAGTAGAACTGCCCCATTGGGTTTCCAAGGAATAGTTGGTGGATTTGAACTGCAAACCTGTTTTGGTGAGCAGCCGAGCTCTTAACCACTGTGCCATTATGACAGCCAGTATCCCTGATTGCATAAATTCTTTTTTTATTCCATTATGCATGGGGTCGTCATGAGTTGGGAGGGCAGCCCGATGGCCCCTGACAACAACAGCGATAACTCTAATACCTCAAAGTGTATCACTAAAGGACCTGTGAAAAAAAAGGACCTGTGAAGGATGCTTTAATCAAGAGGCAAATGCCATTTCTCAGACACTTACCTATCAAAGTTCTGCCGTTCTTTCAAACCCAACAAAATTTTCAAATTTTTCCTCAAAGGCTTCCAAGGTCTTCCCAGGTAGATTTATTTATTTTGTCCCTTTTTTTCCTCATGGGCTGCTGTTAAAACGCTATTATAGATCTTATCACAGATAACTTTATATCAGGTGGTGGTTGTTATTTCTTGTGTATGCCTGTATCTCCCAATGAGTTACGTGTTCATAAAATATAACAAAACCTGTCTCTTTAATACCTATATTCCCTACAGCATATATCATAATACTTTGCAAGAACTAGGTGGTTCATGTAAATTTATTAAATTAAGCTAAATTTTAAATTAGCAACAATCTTTTACATGCAGTTTTTGCTGCTCCAATGCAAGTATTGGCTAGACTTTTTAATTTTCCCCACATCACTGTACACTCCCTTTATTATTGTAGTGGGGTTGACATTTTATCATCTTTATGATTTTTTAAGTTCATCTATCTTGTCTCTGTTGACTCTCCAGTGCTGAGCACAGTTTCAGACACTGTGAGAGTGAGCTTTATTGAGTGAATAAATTCATGTCCCATTTGGTGCTGTGTGTATGCGCATGCGTGTGTGTGTGTAAAATTTTGGGGGGGGGCAGAACTTTAACTATCAATCTCTAAATATTCTGTATGTTTGTATAATGATCTCAAAGCCCATGAAGTATAAAACCAAAACCAAACCCATTGCCATCGAATCAATTCTGACTTGTATTGACCCTGTAGGACAGCATAGAATTGCCACATAGAGTATCCAAAGCTGTAATCTTTACGGATGAAGACAGCCACATCTTCCTCCCACCATATCCTTCTCCGGCGAGTGGAGCAGCTGGTGGGTTTGAACTGCCAAACTTTTAGTTAGCAGCTGAGCATTTAACCACTGTGACACCAGGTCTCGTTCCATAAAGTATAAATCGGTTTTATGCTTTCAAAACACATATGCATAAACACTCAAATATGAACTTATACATAGAAATATTTCTGCTATGGTGAGACTCTCTAATGCTAACTATAAGTCATTAGACATCTATTAGTCACTAAAGGAGCCCTGGTGGCACAGTGGTTAACAAGTTGGCTACTAACCAAAAGGTTGGCAATTTGAATCCACAAGTCGCTCCTTGGAAACCCTATGGGGGCAGTTCTACACTGTTCTATAGGTTCGCTGTGAGTCAGAATTGATAGCAATGGGCGTGGATTTTGTTTTGTTTTGTTTTAGTCACTAGAATGTTATTTGGAAACTCTGGTGGCATAGTTGTTAAGTGCTACGGCTGCTAACCGAAAGGTCAACAGCTTAAATCCACCAGGTGCTCCTTGGAAACTCTATGGGGCAGTTCTTCTCTGTCCTATAGGATTGCTATGAGCTGGAACCAACTCGGTGGCAATGGGGTTGCTTTTTTTTTTAGAAAGTTATTTAGAATTTTTTGAAAGTAAAGGACATAAACAACTCTTAAGTTCACTTTGACTCAGCATGTTGTGACACAAGAAAATATAACGTAATTAATCTCTAAACAACCTCCCCAATCTCTAACCTTGAAGAAAAGACACATCATTCAGTTGTTCTCGAACCCTGGAGAAAATACATAACATACTAGTCTTTGATGTCACACTGGCCCTTATTGTGTGGAGCGAAGTTGACATCTTCACATATAAACCCTAGATTTCTGCTCACTCACTGAGATTCTGTCCACTGTCACTGACCTCTGACCCTATCTACAAGGGACTGCCTTTTAGTTCTAGCCATGGTTAAGCCTTCTTCCCAAGACCTCTCGTTAAAGATAAAAGCCTGAAGTTTGAAGATTTGGGCTCTGACCATTGAATTAACATTGTAATTGTAATTGTTAGTTCTGATCTCTGGTTCTAAATGAAGGCTGTGAGGTCTTACTTGCCTGCCTTGCCATGACTACCTTGCAATTAACTAAATAAGCTTATATATGCCAAACCTGAGCATTTCTTTATTCATTTCTAAGAATAACTCCTACGCAACCCTAATATGTGCACAGAATCCCCACAGAAATGTAACCCATTAATATGCAAAATAATAAGCATTAAAATTTAGTTTTAAAAGCTGCTTGATGAACTTAAACTCTTTCATCTATTTGTCGTCCTGAGATTTTTCAAAGACTTAGCTTGGGTGTTGAGATAAAATCACGTTCAAAAAGTTGGTCTTACATGCCGACTAAATTAAAAACACCTGGTACTAGGTAGTTCTGAAGAATTTGGCAATATTATTAGTGCTCAGCTACATTTTCATTGTTGAAATTAACTGCTTCTCAGATCCTGTGAGGTCTCTTTGTGACATACTGGATTCATCGTTGCAGTGGCAGGGCTACCAGAGCCTCTAAATGTAATTTATTAAAATTTAAGAACCTTGTCCAAAAGCATCTTTGAGCCACCTGGATCAGAATGATTATTGATTCCAGTGACGAGATTTAGGTAGCTGTTAATTGTCTTTCTTTACATTTAGGCATAGGCATTTAAAATAAAGAGCCGATTATTCTTTCACGCATAGTGGTTAGAAGGTCTATGCCTCTCACAAATTAAATTATTTTGCTGTATTTTTTGGAAAAAAGTGTTGAAAGTTTCAATTCCTCTTTTTCTTCCTCTGCTCAGTGTTCATTATCAACTTAGATAGCCATCTAATACAACAGTGGTCAGTAAAGCCTCTGAATGTAGACATATGATTTCCTGCAATATCTTAGCAGTTTTCTAATTTTTATTCTCTACAGGAAAGGCACGTATGTGAGAGTGACCACAGTCACAATCCACAGGCAGAGAGGACTATGACACAGTGCAAAGAGCACTGGGTGAGTTGTTACCAAGCCATGATGGTGTACATTTGGGCACATTATTTATGTTCTTCAGACCTCCGGTTTCCCCAAAGGATGGGAACCATATGATGTTGCCAATATTCAACTATTTTCCATCTATAAAATTATCCATTTAATATGATTCAACCTAATACAATAGGCACTGAAGGGATGAGACACAAGGCAGGATGCTTTCTAATAGTTTAAGACTTACAGGGGAAGGTCCAGAGAGAGGGGGCAAAGGCGACTGGGGTTCTGCTCAAGATTAAAATCACCTTCCATGGAATGTGTGTTGATTAGATTAAAATTAATTCATTTTTCATGTTTTAGTTTACCCAAAACCCTATACCTGCAGGTTAAAGTGAGCTAACCAGGGTTTCTCTACTATGTCAATATCTTAATTAACCTGTGCTACTTTTTTTTACTTTATTTAGGAAAAAATGTAAATTTTTTTTCTTTAAACTTGAGGTTAGATAGCCCTAATTTTTTGGACATATAGCAGTTAGAGATGTAATTTGCCTTCTGTGGATATGCAGATATTCAGAGAAAACAAATGACATCTCCGTAGAAGACAAATACATATAAAACATATATATGTATAAAGCGTATATAGAACCCGTTGTCATCGAGTCGATTCCAAATCATAGTGACCCTATAGGACAGAGTACAACTGCCCCGTAGGGTTTCCAAGGAGTGGTGGTGAGTTTGAACTGCTGACCCTTCAGTTAGCAGCCAAACTGTTAATCATCACACCAAATGTATATGTATATGTTTATGTATTTGTATACCCAATGCCGTCGAGTATATGTATGTGTGTGTGTATATATATATATATGTATGTGTGTATATATGTGTATATATATGTATACCTAAGAAAAAAAACTACTGCCGTCAGGTCAATTCCAACTCACAGCGACCCTATAGGACAGAGTACAACTGCCCCATAGGGTTTCCAAGGAGCACCTGGGGGATTCGAACTGCTGACCTTTTTGTTAGCAGCTGTAGCTCTTAACTACTACATCACCAGGGTTTCCATATATATATGAAATGGTTTATGTTAGAAGCATATAAGCTTAATAGAGAAATATTCAATGTATGGAAGCACCACTGAATTCCTATTGACTGTTGAACTCTTCCTGAGCCCTGTGTTCCTGGAAAACTCTGTTGGTCAAGAAAACAATTCTTCCTTCTGTGTTCCAGGGAAGGGCTTACTGTAAAGAACCTTCCATCCCCATATGGTTAGATAAGACTGGAGGATGCGCCCCTTGCTTACCTATGACAAGGCCAGACACAGACCCTCCAAATTCCCATTCTTTGTCTCATAAATAATTAGCTGAACTGTGTGTCTCCACTGACATATATGGACAAAATGCTCACTAATATTACTTTAACAAGTTTTAGTCAAGCTTTTCTTTGTACCCTAGATCCCTGAACTTTGGCGCACCCTGGAGCATTGGAATGAGGAAGAAACCCCCTTCTGTGACTCTCTCCCCAGGACTGGCTGACCTCAGGGAGAAGCACGCCCTGATCAATGGGCCTATCACATCTGCTCATTCCACTCTCCCACGCCACGTTCTCTCTACCTTGTGAGTCCTCCCCGTAAAGTAAAAGCCCATTTCTACCTGACCTTTGAGGTGCTTACAGGTCTCTTGATCAGAACGTTCCACCCATTGCAGTAGTCTCCCTACCCTTCTTGTTTCAGTCCCCCCTCCCCGCCCCCTTATCGCAATAATCCTCTTAAATACAGTCTCTTCTCACCTAAGTCTAGTTTTGTTTTCGTTTGGCACTGTGATACCTGTGTGCGTTCTGTTTACCTTCCAGGGTGAGGATAAGAAACAACCAAAATGATGTTCCATATTGTGTAAACTGTATAGCACACGTTTTAGGGATTTTTTTTCTTCCATTTTATTGTGAATAATTTTGGCTTCAAACTTTATTATTATTCTTTTTTTTCTCTCAAGGCCTCAAAGAGTTATGCAGAATTAAAGCAGCAGGTGGTGCCAGAGGTTTTTCTTTTTTTTTCAAATTATTCTCAAAAGGTTCTTAAGTCTGCAAGTTCAGGAGGTAAACACATTGTAGGCTTCCCAGCCAGCTCCCTCCCAAGCTGCTGGACAAGGACGATGATCGGTGATAATGATTACCATCCTTGCCAACCAGCGCCAGGCTTACCCAGCATTCCAGGCCAGTGTCTCGACCCCGACTGGGTCACAGAGGGATAAGCTTAGAAAACACGTGATACCCTCACTATTACTCGTAAAAATAACAAAGTCATATTTGGCATGGTGCTTGCTGATGAGTCTCACAGGTTTACTGTTGACAATATAGAATCTCCTTTCACACACCTTATGTTTGTTTTTTCTTTGTGCATTGAGCGTTGCCCCATAATTCTGGTATTTTGAACTTGGTGATTACGTTTTTGTCCTTCCTATATATCCTCCTACTGTTTTGGTGATTTCAGACCCTTTCATGGGTTGTCTCTTCAGACGGAGGAACCCAAATTTTAGTTGGCATCCCTGTTCTGCTTCTCCTCCTTTCCATTATTTTCTCTCTTCTTCCGTTATTTTAGCTGCCTATTTCAGTGTTTAATATCATACAACAAAGTGTAAGATTATGGAAGTTTCAGCATAAGAAGAGTTGTACTTATGGACAGAAAAAACCAAACCAAACCCATTGCCTTCGAGTCAATTCTGTTACATACTCTGGGACAGAGTAGAACTACCCCATAGGCTTTCCAAGGAGTGGCCGTTGGATTCGAACTGCCAGTTTTCCATTATCAGCTGAGCTCTTAACCACTTTGCCACCGGGACTCCAAGGCTAATCAAAATTGTGTGTAAACCAGCCAAAACTGGGAACTTAGATGACAGAATGAAACCTACTTCATGGAGTGAGAGATAAGGTGAGGACAGCTAAAGTCATCTTCCAGAATAGCACTGAAAGACTCCAACTCCAGAAACAAGCTTTCAGGAAAATCAGAAATGAGAGCAGACAGAACTTGAAAATGACACTTAGCAAGTACAAAACAACTTACAGATTGTGGTATCTTTAGAAGGTAAAGTTTTTCTCTTGAATCATTTTGATTAGATCCATGAAAAGTAGTAACTTGTACATCAATGAAAGCTTTTAAAGTTTAAGTTCTCATACAACGAAGGGGCTTTCTGAAATGAGTATGTAATGACAAGCTAGGGAAGCCAAAGAGATAAGGAGAACATCTGACATGACACAGATAAAGAACAGGAAAAAGCAAACAAAACTAGAGACTAAACTATTGAGAATCGCCTTGGTGAATCAGAGGAATTTTAATGGTATGGTATTTATGCAGATTTGACAATACCATATATGAAAGTATGTTCTCTACAAATAAAAATGGTAAGGTTACCACTATAATAACCCTCTGCCGTGGAGTCGATTCCGAATTATAACACAGGTGTTAATTCTTCTCAGAGGTAAACACTACTGAAGAATTTTACTACCATTCACTTCATCCCACCACTATTCCAAACATGCTTGTTTCTATTTTTTGTGATCCAGGCGTGAACCTTTCTTGACTTCTTCCTTTATTTTGCTTATAGATAGTTTGCTGTTATTTTTATTGCTGTCGAGTCGATTCTGACTCATAGCAACCCTATATGTCAGAGTAGAACTGCCCTGTAGGGTTTCCTAGGCTGTAATCTTTATGGGAGCAGATCGCCAGGTCTTTTTCTCCTCACTGAGCCACTGGTGGATTCGAACTGCTGAACTTTCAGTTAGCAACTGAATATTTAACCCATTGTACCATCAGGACTCCTTTTCCAATTTCATAAATTATTTAAAAAACTCACTTTTCCCATCATCATCCTTAGCTTTTCTGCAATAGTAATCCTTACTTTGTCACTTTATAACTTTATTACTGTACAGATCAGCCCCTACTATGCATTCATCTTCCTGAAACACAGCTGTTCATCCATGCTCTGAATCATTACTTTTTTGTTTTGTTTAGTTTATAAGATCGAATTCATAGCACTCCCCAAACTTAGCAATACCCAACCTTGCCATTATTCCTTGGTACCAATATTCCAAGCAGGATATTCTGTCTGGCAACAACACTTGCTGTGGTCTTTCTCACCTTTTAAATCTTTGGTCATGGAGTGTCCTTTAAATGAAATATATTCTTCTTTCATATGCACCTAAAATGAACCTGTGCCTTAAGGCTCCATAAATTTTCCACTTGCTTTCAGAAAAGCCTCTAAACAGTGGCAGCCAACATGATCTCTCCTTTCAAGAAAATAAAGGTCATTTGAACATGTCTTATTTAGCAAGTAAACGCAGACTGGCTTACACTGCTGTCTGGTGTGTGTCTATCTTCCAAGAGGCTATAAGCTCCTATAGGGAAGAAAAAGCTTTTACACTTTTGGGACTCCCACCATTCTCATACAGTAATAAAATACTGAGTCATCAACAAGAGCTGTTTGGTATAATTGCAACCTGATGCTACTTCCAATCCCATAGAGCAGCAAGACCCACACAGAATTGTAGGAACCTGAGAAAGAATTCAGCTCAGTCTCCTCAGAGAGGACATGCTTACTGAAGAGTTGCTTATGTTTACTAAAGTGGTCCAGAGTGGTTACATTGACTGGAAGATTCGGGTTCGTGTAGATCAGATTGAGAACTAGGATCTAGAACTTTGGTGCTTAATCCAGTGTTGCCCTCAGAGTAGCAGCCTTGGCCTCACCTGGGAGCTTGTGAACAATGTAGAATTCTGCCCCCCAACCCAGGCCCACTGAATCAGAATCTGTGTTTTAACAACCTCCCTAAGTGACTTGCATTCACATGAAAGTTTGAGAATATCTGTTCTGCAATGCTTTCTCATTTCCCAAACTCTCCTTAAATCTCACTGTTTTCACACCTAAGGGAATGGTGGGTTTTCCACCATTCCTCAGTTTATAAATTGAAAGCTAGGGAAAAATGGGGGAACATGACACTTAAAAATATTGCAAGGGTCATTTGGTACCAGTAACGTCTCATCCCTTTCCTGAAAAAACAAATCAGTGTACTTTCCAATAAGCTAGGCTTTATCTCTGTTTTCTTAAAAAAAAAAAAAAAAAAGTAATAATTAGCTACATTTTACTTTGAATGTATATCTGTGTTCCTTAGACTCTTCATTTTGTTAAGACAGACCATCCCTATATCTGCCAGACCCTCACGCTAATCTAACAATAACATTAACAGTAAAAAATAACCCACAAAGTGAAACGGTTTGAAAACTAGTACCAGCTGTCAAAGAAAATATAATTTTATTTGACAATAAAATATGCTTACAAAATATATATTTAACATAATACGTAAAGGTCAAATAAATGCAGACATAATAGGTATTATATTGCACGCTCTTTAATTTTATGAAGCAAAGTATATTTGCCTCCAGCTAAAATTATTAACAGTAAGGTAAAGATGTATTTAAGTACAAGATTATAAAGCTCTCCTGATTTATAACAGAATTAAAAAAAAAATCTTATAGTACATAATAAAATTTAATCATTGAGAAATAATTAAATATAAAGTAAAAGTGATTTTTTAAAAGAAATTGTCCCCTACAGTAGCATACTTAAAGTGTCAACAACAGGTATTTAGATAGCTGATAAAGTATTAGTAATATAAACATAATCATTCTTAAAGATTTTAATGTTTTACTTAAAGATTTTAGTGTTTTAATATGCTTTTTATTTAAATAGATAATCTCAGCACTTAGCAATTATTATTGTAAATGATGAGGTGGGTAGTACACACTTGTGTTCTTGGAAAAATGTTAGCTAAAGGATAAACGTTATTATCTTCCCACCTCATATATTACACAAGAATAAAACCATTCAAGAAAGGACGGTAGGAAAAAACAAGAGGAGGGAGAAGCATTAGCTCATTACAAGCCTGTGTGTATGCGCGCAATGTGTTTCTAGCTACGGGCTGTCGTTACTCTGTAATTACGCCTGATATAAACCTCACGCCCACATTTGCCAGAAAACAAATTTTTTCCCATAACACTAGGTTGGAGACAAAAGACAAATAGTTCGATATATAATTCAGTAGGTTCTAAAAATGTTAGCGGAAACAAATTGAAAAGCCTCAAAACTTGAAACACATAATGCAATCTGATCTTGCGCTAGGCTGCAAAAAACTGAATTGAATTAAAATAAGTGAAATGAATTGAAATATATTGAAAAATCAACGTGAAATATGATGAGAAAGATGATTTTAGCAGGAGAATAAAAATATTTTAAAATCGACTTTTAGGTGGTTTAAAAAAAAAAAAAAAGGTGGTTAGGGAAGTGATAAATAGGGTCGTAGAAGGAAATCAGAACCAAATCCCTCTGCTTGTTGCGTTGGACTTCGGGCCTGCCTGCCCTCCCTTTCTCCCTTCACACCTGCCCGTCTTCTCTTTCTCCTCTCTCCTTCTCTCGCTCTGGCTCTGGCTCTCTCTCTCACTCCCTTTCACTCTTGCTCTTTCCTTCTAAAACAAATTTCAGCTAACTTACAGTCAAAAGTATGTACAATACAGTCAGTAAAACAAGGACTAACTGCCTTCAGTCATGGAACAAAGGAGACGAGTAGAAAATCTCGGCTACGAAAAATTTTGAGCTTTTTAGCATTTGAAATTTAAAAAGTGAAGAAATATAGAAATACATGTATATACACACAAACACACACACATATGTACGTACACGCATATACATAAATGACCAGTTGCCATTGAGTCGATTCTGACTCATGGTGACCCCATGTGTGTCAGAGGAGGACTGTGCTCCACAGGGTTTTAAATGACTGATTTTTTTAGAAGTAGATTGCCAGGCCTTTCTTCTGAAGTACGTTTGGGTAGACTCAATCCTCCAACCTTTTGGTTAGCAGCCAAGTGGGTTAACAGTTTATACCACCCAGGAGCTCCAAATACATAAACACAAGCACATATATATTGTCAAACACCCATTCCTATAGGTCAGTCTGTCTTAAATCCCCTCCCTGATGTCTGACTTGGTCTTCCATATCACCATCTCTGCAGTTTCTTACGGTAGGACATCACTCGTTTAGATCTCAGGGCTGTTTGTGTCTTAGTTCCCCATATTAAAGACTGTGAGCACATTTCACTCAGGAACCATGCACCACTCATGTTTCTAAGCCTCCCCCAAACACCTCGCACACTGCTTTGTGGATAATAGGTACCTAAATGAGCGTAATTCTATTTCTAGTGATCTTCTCACCTCATATATTACACGAATATCAAGTCATTCGAGAGAGGGTGGCAGAAAAAAACAAGCGCAGTGTTAGCTCATTACAGCCCTGTTATGTACGTATACTACGTGTTTCTAGCTACAGGTTGTCATTATTCTTTAATTATCATACATAAATATTATTTTGTTCTCTGATTAAGTGTGATTTTCTATGATTAGATTTATTAATATTATGCACAGAAAACTCTTGAGCCTGCTAATATTTTTGCAAGTAAATTTTAAACTACTCATTTTATTAGTTAAGTGGGATAAACATTTAGTTATACGCTTAAATTATTTTTTTTTCCAGCTAGTTTGGATTAAATTGTGTCCCTGAAAAATATGCATTAAAATTCTGGCTACTATGCTCCTGTTTGGAGATAGAGTTTTCTTTTTCATGTTAATTAGTGTGGGTTCTAAATCTAATCACTTCTGAGGGATACAAAGAGCAGAATGGACACAGACACACACGGGGGAAAAGGCAGATAGACATCAACTTTTTTTTTAATTATTTGTTATGAGAACCTGTGGCTATAGGGCGTGGTACAGGACTGGGCAGTGTTTAGTTCTGTTGTACATAGGGTCACCATGAGTCAGAACCAACTCGACAGCACCTAACGACAATGGCTATAGGAAACCCTGGTGGCATAGTGGTTAAGAGCTACAGCTGCTAACCAAAAGGTCAGCAGTTTGAAGCCACCAGCTGCTCTTCAAAAACAGTGTGGGCAGTTCTACTCTGTCCTACAGGGTTGTTATCAGTTGGAATTGACTCAACAGCAATGGGGTTTATGGCTATAATTATCTTCTACATACTACTTTTGCTGCATACCCCACATTTAATGTGTAGTATATTCATTATCTTCCATCTTTGCGTACTTTATAATTCCTATTTGATATTTCTTTATTCATGTTCTGTGAATTTTATTTACTTTACAAACTCATGCTTTGTATTATAGAATAACATTTTGTTTTTTTATTTGTAAGTTAATACTATAGTGGTCTAGAAATTTTTATGTGTCATACTAACTTTTTGCTGCTATAATTTGTTGTATGGCCTAGTACGTGGTTAGTACTTGAATGTTCAATATACGTTTGAGGAGAAAACACATTTTCCGGGTCTTGGATGTAGATTCTGTATCTATTAGGTCAAGATAGTTTTGTTGCTCAAATCAAAAGTAGCAAAATATAATCACAATAAACACATAAAACAAGACAAAAGCAAAATATTAAGACAAATGTAAGTTGATTCCAGAAATGCATAGATGGTTATACATTTCAGTCTGTTATATACAAAGTCACCAAGGGTTGTGATCTTATGCATAACAGAATGAAATGTATAAACGTCTCTCATGGCGACTTTATGTATTACAGAATGAAATATCACTCTGCTCTGTGTCATATTCGTGATCATTGCTATGTTTCGAGTCCATCGTTGCGGCTATTGTGTCAATGTTACAAATATATTAATGTAATGATTATGTCTATCAAATTACAAAGAAAAACTATGTGACAATCCTAATAGATACCAAAAAAAGAGCATTTGAGCATTCATAATGAAAAAAAAATAACTCTTACAAAACCAGTAGAAATGACCCTCTAAAACATTATTTACCAAAAAAAGATCAAACATCACAATTAGGAGAAAATTAGAGATGACCACTAATACCATATGTATTCAATGGTCTAATTGAGGTTGTTCTGTCTATATGTTTCTATGGTGCTTTCAAATCCCATAAGGTATAACGCACTCTTATTCCTTCAAATACACATGTATAAGCACTCATGATATGATACAAGCTTAGAACTAGAAATATGCCTACCTTCATGAGGCTCTCTAACATTAACCACAAGCCGTTAGAAACCTCTAAGTCATGAGAAAGTAATTTATAAAACTTCTGAACTCAGACCCAGAAGCATGTGAAGTAAGTGAAGAATGGTAAACAACCATTAAGTTAAATTGACTTTGACCCAACATGCTATGATAAAAGAAGGCGTAACAGAGTTAATCTTTGTAAACTATCCTTGAGACATAAATCTAAACAATCTCCCTCATCTCTAACCTTGAAGAAAAATGTGACTTTCAGGTAATCTCTAGCCCTGGAGAAACGACATAAACATACTAGCCTTTGACATTATTGTGTGAGTCCAAGGTGAGTATTTCACATGTAAGCCCTAAATTCCTGCTCACTCACTGAAAGTAGGTAGAGACAAAGGGATCTTTCTCTAGACTGTTTCTCTCTGAAGACCAAGAGCCTGCTGAGACTCTGCCGCCATGACCAGCCTTGGATCCTAGCCTTAAGGGACCTCTGCCTAGTTGAAACCTTCTTCCTCCTGGGAGCTCTCCTTAAAGGTAACGGCCTGAAGTCTAAAGATTTGAACTCTCACCATTGAACAAACATTATAATTGCAGTTGTTAAATTTTATTCTCCAATTCTAAAAGCATGTTGTGAGGTCTTACTTCCATGCTTTGCCATGACTACCCTACAACAAACTAAATGGGCTTAAACCAAAACCCACTGCCATCGAGTTGATTCCGACTCATAGCTTAGGCATGATAAATCTGAGTATCTCTCTATTAATTTTCTATGATTAAATCCTACAGGACAAGAGGTTGTGATGTATACTCTAAACAATAAGATAGATAAAAACTATAAGGATTGAAAAATAAATAAACCCTGTTATTATTTGCAGGTAATATATCTGTCCCCTAAGTAAAATCAAGGGAATATAATGAAGGAAATTATAAATATATATTTAAAAAAATTGAAAAACCATCAAGGAAGTCACATACCATTTTCGTGTATAAAGTGACTCATTGTCATAGAGATTTCATGTATTTCCTAGTGAATCCAATAAAAAAACCCAAACCCACTGCCGTCGAGTCGATTCCAACTCATAGCGACCCTACAGGCCAGAGTAGAACTGCCCTATAGAGTTTCCAAGGAGCGCCTGGCAGATTCCAACTGCCGACCTTTTGGCTAGCAGCTGTAGCACTTAACCACTACACCACCAGGGTTTCTAATAAAACCCCTAAAATTTCAATAAAAATACCAACAGGGCTTTTTTATAAACCTTGAAAATGTTATTTTAAAATTCATGGACAAGACAATTTTTAGGGGAAAAAAGATAATGGTGGTGACTTCTCATATGAGATATCAAGATATATTAGAAGAATATAGTGAATTCATATTATTAACAAATTATTTTGGTAAATAGGGACATTTCTCAGAAAAATATAACCTAAAAGGACTTAACTGAAATTCTCTATATTGAATTGATCGTCTACTTTTCTGTCAAAACCGTATAAAACTATTTAAGGGAGACTTATCAAAATTTTTAAAACATAGAAATTTTGAAAATTGTACCTCATATTTTGTTCTCTGAATGGTTTGTAAAAGTCTAAGCTGGGTGTTTCTCCAAAGTTGCAAAACAATGGTTTTTACACAGCCCTCATTGTATACCTCGGTTTGAGGCTTTCTGACAGTGCTCTGTGTTTGCAACCTGGTAGGAACTGGCCCAAAAGCCTCCAGGGCTCCTCTGACTTCATCTATATCACATTACTCAACTACTCCGTGATAGAAGTTGCAGCTCTGGAGGCCCAGCAAGCCTGTTTGAGAAAAGTTATGTTGGAATTTCAAAATGGAACAAACCTACATTGTCAAGTATAATCATGACCATATCACTTCTTATGCAACCCCCAAATCACAGAGCGCCTGTTTGCCACAGAGGAAGTCCAAACCAAGGTTGAATCACTCATTTAGCATATAGGAATTTGATTTAAAAAACCAAACCAAAAAACGTACACATATCTTTTTATTTATTCATTTATTCAGCAAATATCTATTATTTTGGAAGACAGTTACATAAAAATGAAATCTATCTCATGTTTAATTGGGCTAATCAGAACTTCCCAGGATTTTTTTTTTTTAATAATTGTGGTTGTAGAAAGTACTTTCTTGTTTATCATTAGTAATGTGATTACCCATTAAATATGACTCTCCAGTTGGTTTAAGACAGGTGCTTATCAAGATTAAATGTAAGATTGTATTTTATTTTGGAATCTTTTGAAATAAGTAAATCCTTTATAAGATTTTATTTTATCTGGAAAATGTTGTCAAGTAAATCTTCTCACTTGATTGAATGATGATGTAACATAGCACAATAGTGAATATCCTAATATCAAAGCATTGTTTTTCCTAGAGCAATGCTTCTTACCATAGAAAAATGATTTTTTAGGATCCTCACATGTATGTTTAGTAGTGGGATCGATCTACAGAGTCCTTTTCTACGTCTTTCACAGTTTTTTGTCAGAGTTTCTGGCTTTGTTATAATGAAAGGAGTAGTCCCCTATTCTGTAGCAGGCTCTGGAACGTTTCTATACAGTTTCAACATGTTGGTTATTGATGCAACTCACGGGTATAACCATCAGGCCCCAGAGCCTTTACTGGAGATTCTTCATTATTTTAAAGTTTCCTATATTGGATATTTAGTCAGTTAAGTTTTTTTTTTTTTTTTAATTTTGAATAAGTTTAGGCCAATTGTATTTTTTTATAAAGTTATCAATTTTATTAAAATTTTCAAAGTTACTAGTTTCCAGCTGTATCTAGTATATGTTGTTGTTGTTGTTGTTAGGTGCCGTTCAGTCAGCTCTGACTTCTAGCGCCCCTATGTACAACAGAAGGGAATACTGCCTGGCCTTGTGCCGTCCTCACAATCGTTGCTTTGTGTGAGACCGTTGTTGCAGCCACTGTATCGGTCCATCTCGTGGAAGGTCTTCTTTTTATCTGACCCTCTACTTTAACAAGCATGATGTCCTTCTCTGGGGACTAATCCCTTCTGATGCCCAAACTGCGTGAGATGAAATCTGGCCATCCTCACTTCTAAGGAGCATTCTGGCTGTACTTCTTTCAAGACAGATTTCTTCATTCTTCTGGCAGTCCACGGTATAATCACTATTCTTTGCCAACACCATAATTCAAAGACATCGATTCTTCTTCGGTTTTCCTTATTCATTGTCCTGCCCTTGAATGCATATGAAGTTATTGAAAATACCATGCCTTGGGTCAGGCACGCTTTAGTCCTCAGAGTGACATCTCTGCTTTTTAACACTTCAAAGAGGTCTTAGCAGATTTGCCCCGTTTGATTTCTTTACTGCTGCTTCCATGGGCATTGATTGTGGATCCAAGTAAAATGAATTCCTTGACAACTGCTTTTGGGGTTGACAACTGCAATTTTTCCTCCATTTATCATGATGTTGCTCATTGGTCCAATTGTGAGGATTTTTGTTTTCTTTATGTTGAATTGCAATCCATACTGAAGGTTGTAGTCTTTGATCTTCATCAGTAAGTGCTTCAAATACTCCTCACTTTCAGCAAGCAAAGTTGTTTCATCTGCATATCACAGGTTCTTAATGAGTCTTCCTCCAGGCCTACTACCACCTTCTTCTTCATATAGTCTAGCTTCTCAGTTCATTTGCTCAACATACAGATTGAATAAATACGGTGAAAGGGTACAACCCTGATACACACCTTTCCTGATTTTAAACCATGCAGTATCTCCTTGTTCTGTTCAAACAACTGCCTCTTAGTCTATATACAGGTTCCTCAGGAGCACAATTAAGTGTTCTGGAATTCCCATTCTTCCCAATGTTATCTATAATTTGTTATGATCCACATAGTTGAATGCCTTTGCCTAGTCAATAAATCAGAGGTAAACATCTTTCTGGTGTTCTCTGCTTTCAGCCAAGATCCATCTGACATTAGCAATGATATCCCTTGTTCCATATCCTCTTCTGAATCCAGCTTGAAGTTCTGACAGTTCCCTGTATATGTACTGCTGCAACCCTTTTAGAGTTTTACTTGTGCGTGATATTAATGATATTGTTTGAGAATTTCTGCATTCTGTTGGATCAGCTTTCTTTGGAATGGGCACAAATATGGATCTCTTCCAGTTACTTGGCCAGGTAGCATCTTCCAAATTTCTTGGCATGGATAAGTCAGTACCTCAAGTACTGCATCCTTTGGGTGATACATCTCAATTGCTATTTTCGTCAATTCCTGGAGCCTTGTTTTTCGCCAATGCCTTCAGTGCAGCTTGGAGTTCTTCCTTCAATACCATTGATTCGATCACGTGCTACCTCCTGAAATCGTTGAATGTCCACCAATTCTTTTTCAGTACAGTGACTCTGTATATTCCTTCCATCTTCTTTTGATGCTTCTTGCATCATTCAATATTCTGCTCACAAAATCCTTCAATATTGCATTTCAAGTCTTGGATTTTTTCTTTAGTTCTTTCTGCTTAAGAAATGCCAAGCATGTTCTTCTCTTTTGGTTTTCTAACTCCACGTTTTTGCACATGTCATTATAATTGTCTTCTTGAGCTGTCCTTTGAAATCTTCTGTTCAGCTCCTTTACTTCATCATTTCTTCTGTTTGCTTTAACTATTCTGTGTTCAAGAACAAGTTTCAGAGTCTTTTCTTATATCCATTTTGGCCTTTTTTTTTTTTTTCTTTCCTGTCTTTTTAATGTCCTTTTGCTTTCTTCATGTATGATGTCCTTGATGTCGTCCCACAAACTAGTCGTTCCCAAACCTGTCTTACACATTAAAATCATCTCAAGAAGTCATTATAAATAAAAGTTGCCAGATATAATAAATCAGAGTTTATAGTGATAGAGTATCTCTTTCAGTCTGTGGCTGAACCTAGAAGGTTCTTAATCTCGTACAGTGTTGGTAAGTAAGCATGAAGGCATTACAGCCAAGTGGTATTTACTAAACATTATTTTGGTAATTTGTACTTCTTCTCTTGTGAATTATCAGATCATATCCCTTGCCCATTTTCTGTTTTGTCTTCTTTTATCATTTTGCAGAATATTTTTATATATTACAGATATTAATTCTTCCTCTGTTTGTATATCTACTTATGCTTTAACATTTTTGCCAAATAGTACTTTTATATTTTTATATAGTCAAATCTTTGAAAGTACTCCTTGTAGTCTCTGTAGATTATTATTTGGTTAAGAAAATTCCCTAGAAGAAGATTATAAAATAAGTATTTTCCTTATAATTATTCATTTAGATATATTTCATTTGACTGGAGTTTATTTCTAAGAATTTATGAGGCAAGGATATAACTTCATTTTTTTTGCAAATGACTAGACTGTTATCTAATCATCACTTCATAATATATCTGATTTATACATACATGTATGCATTTTTTTATTATATAATCCCCACTGAATTAAATACCACCTAGTCATTTATCAGGAGCTCTGGTGGTGCAGTGGTTAAGAGCTCTGCTGCTAACCAAAAGCCCAGCAGTTCGAATCCACCAGCCATTCCTTGGAAACTCTGTCCTATGCTAGGGTCTCTATGAGTCAGGATCGACTCAACAGCAATGGGTAGTCATTTCTTAGGGAGTCCCTAGGTGTGACTTAGAATTGACTTGACGACAATGGGTTTTTCTTTTTTGGTTTAGGTGGTGCAAACTGTTAACACACTCAGCTGCTAACAGAAAGTCTGGAGATTTGAATCCAGCTGGTGGTGCCTCAGAAGAAAGGCAGGAAGATCTACTTCTGAAAAGTCAGCCATTGCAAACCCTATGGAGCACAGTTCTGCTCTGACACACATGGGGTCGCCAAGAGTTGGAATCCACTCAATGGCCATTGGTTAGTCATTTATTAAATACCCTCACGTACACGAATCTGTGTCTGGATCTGGCCCTCAGCTTCAGTGGTCACTGTTTTAATTCCACTCTCTTCCTAGAGGTGTTGACATCTAGCAGCAGAGCCTCCCTGCTTGCTCCTTGCTTATATTGCCAGTTTTTGTTCTTTCGTGGTATTCCAGATGATATCACAATGTTCTCAATTTCACAAAACTTTTGCATGACCACACAGAAGTTAAATTCAGACCTATTTTATCATTGACCACAATGGGCACCCGGCATTTCTCCTCTCCTACAAATAATACGCCTTAATAGTCAAGCATTTTATATATATATATACATAAAATGTTAACTTCTTCTATGTATCAAGCACTATCTATAAATCACTGGCCTTCAGGGTTCATAATCTCACAGCTTCATCTTAGTAATTGACATACAAATGAAAGTTGTTTTATAACCAAACAGGCTTGCTCTATGGGAGGCGTTAGATATATATTGTTTCTGAGTATTGCGATTTCCTCTCACCTGTGGTTATTCTTAAGCAGTTTTGGCCCGTATGATACTGGCAGTGCCTCAGGCAGGAATAGAGTACTGCTTTAGCTGGAAGGTTGAAGATTGCACAGATAATTTGCTTGGTAGTCATTTTTCGACAGAACTTAATTATACAGTTGGACAAATAATTTCAGCCTTTTGAGATCAAACTTCATAGTTAGCACGTGCTACAAGACATGTGATTATTAAATGAAATATAAGGTCAGTGTGATTCATTACTTCAAACTTGTTTTTCATCTAATAAAAGCACTGCTGGAATTTTCCTCTTTTCCTCCAAATGTGCAAAATTGTAGTCCTCAAAATCTTTAAGAAAACCTTGTGGGTGTTCTTTTTAAATTTTCTACATTTAACAGAAATATCAAAAATATTCTCTGCTTGAGACTAACATGATCAGTAACTAGATTATTTCAATCAGGTATTTAAAATTCAAGAATAAAGACTCTATTATGGTAGGTAATATTTCCAAACAATGAAATGATAATCATAGCATTCTCATACCCCATGTTTACCTAGAAAATACAATAATTTCCATTATTAATATAATAATCATTAATAATCTATTCCTGAGCATATGTTATTTTTGTTGTTAGCTGCCGTCAAGGTGGCCCCCAACTGATGACAACCCCATCTGTGCATAGTGGAATGAAACTCTGCCCCGTTACGATCCATAGGGTTTTCACTGGCTGATTTTTGGAATTAGATTGCCAGGTCCTTTTTCCTAGTCTGTCTTAGTCTGGAAGCTCCACCGAAACCTGTTCGGCACCACAGCAACAGGCAAGCCACGACTGACAGACAGGTGGTGGCTGTACGCAAGGTTCGTTGGCTGGGAATAGAGGAAAGACATGCAAGGCTAGATTTCTATTACTAAACCGCCAGTGCCTCCAGCATGATATAACCTTATAGAAGATAGTTGGTAATAGTACATATAGTGAACTTTTTTCTTTTAATATGTAATCTATTATCATTTATCATATGGAAAATTATTAGCAGGATATTTTATGCTTTTTTTCTTTTTTTTTTTTTTCCCATACTAAGCCTTTCTCACACTCAGAGCACAGCTCAGTTTGGACTTGACTCATGCCCAGGGCCTCAGTAGCCAAGTGTGACAGGTGGCCACCCCACTGGATGGCACAGGTCTAGAGTTAAAGTCTGAAGTGACAGTTCAGAAGGATGATTCCAAGGTTTACAACAAGTTGGTCATCCATCAGCAATCATTTGCTAAGTATCTGCTTCCAAGGAGTTGATCATGACTGCCAAGCTGACCTCAGGCTCGAGCAGGTCTAAGTTAGGCCCTGGGGCGGAGGCTGTCCGAGTCTTTATGTTGTTGTGTGCCATCGAATCGATTCCGACTGGTAGCAACCTCACGTGACAGCGTGGAACTGCCCCATAGGGTTTCCTAGGCTATAATCTTTACGGGAACAGATCGCCAGGTCTTTCTCCCAAGGAGCCAGTGGGTGGGTGCTGACCTTTTGGTTAGCAGCAGAGTGCTTTAACCCTTGTGCCACCAAAACTTCTTCTGGCCTCTCTCCCTCTTTTTTTTTTTTTTTTTAATTATGCATTAGGTGAAAGTGTACAAAGCGAGTTAGTATCCCATTCGATAGTTTGCACATGAAGTGATTCCTGACCTAGGTTTCATTCCTCACAACATGTCAGAACTCTCCCCATTTCCACCCTGGGGTTCCTGTTTGCTTTTGATCTGATTTTCCAAATACATGAATTTTGAAACGTGAGATATCTCAAAGAGAAATCCCATAAGGAATGTATATTTTATGTTTACTCTTTGTTTTATGAGTTTTTCTAATGTCCAGTGGCTGATTTGGCTTCCTGGATAGGGTTGGAGGGTTCTCAATATGACCCAGTGGTGATAAGCATCAGGGACATAACAACCAACTGCCATGACTGTTCTCTTCTGTTTGTTTTGGGCTGAAAGCCAAGAAAATTATGTTATTTCATCTTAGCAAAATCAGGAAAGGGATGGCTCCTGAGAAATAACAATGCCTAATTTTTACCATGTAGTACGTACAGAAAAAATTTTTACCATGTAGTATGTACAGAGTCGGGGAAAAATGCAACCTTGCAAACTGAGAGCCATTCACTCAGTATAAAATGCTTTCACATAGATTATATTTTCAAACCCTTACCGCAGACTTCTGAGAGTATTAGAGACAGTTGCAATGGTGTTTTATTGGCAGTCTGCCTGCCTTGCTAATAGTCTGAAATGTGCTCTATTTTTGCTATTTCTTTGGGAGACCACTTTTCCTATGAGCCTCAGTTTTCTTACCCATGGATTTAGAATTCGGCTAGATAATATTCAAATTCTATTACAATGTTAATGTTTTATGAAAATCCTTCATGAAGTCCTTTGCTCCAGGTTATACAAATAGAAGCCAGTTCCAGGAAATGAAAAGCTGCCTTAATCATACCTACATGGTAGTGCTCACAACTTGCCTACACTTGCATCTAACCACTTCGTTTAGAATTGATAACTTCATTAAACGCTGTATCTGAGTAAGGTGAGTTAAGCCAAAGTAAAATCGGTATTGAGGAGGTACCATTATCAAACACACCGTCATATAACTAGCCATAAAAAACGTACACAACCGTCGACACTACCTTTACGTAACACTTAATTAGTGTTCATTACTTTCATAATGAAAATTCTCTGAGTTAATATTACTGTAACTATGCCTATAAACATTAAAAAAAAAAGTTACAGTAATTCCTATAGGTTTTTTTTATGCCTATAAAACAACTAAAGTTCTGTGTAAAATAATCAGTCAAATTCAAAACGCATTGGTTTTCACAATAGCACGTGTAAACATACACACGCACTCGAACAGCACACATAAGTTGCCTCTCATTTTATAAAGAGTGATTTGTTTTGTAACACACGTCTGTCAGTTTGTTGTACTGTGGGGGCTTGCATGTTGCTATGATGCTGGAAGCTATGCCACCAGTATTCAAACACCAGCAGGGTCACCCTTGGCGGACAGGTTTCAGCTGAGCTTCCAAACTAAGACAGACTAGAAAGAAGGACCTGGTGGCCTACTTCTGAAAAGAATTAGCCAGTGGAAGCCTTATAAATAGCAGCGTTCAGTTGTGCATAGGCCACTATGAGTTGGAACTGACTTGATGGCACCTAACAATAATAACATTATAGCAAGGTAACAATGTAGCAGACACTATAGTGTGTCACCCAGATTATCAGACTTCAGGACCGAGCTATTTATTACCCCAGCTACCAAGAATGTTAGCTCACAGCTGTGACTTCTCTCAAGAAATTGCCTTGGTGTGAAGGAAGCCGACTTGCCCATGGTTATGCGTGCTCTCTGAGGGCAGCCTGCATCCGATGAGGGATCGATGGTAGTGGCGAGGGGTGGAGGCCACAAAGGCTTGACTCTCCTTCCTCAATGGGGACACTCACTATGAAGGTCCCTCTCAGCTCCAAAACGCTCAGGAGATGTTCCTGAGAGCACTTCCCACTTAACCTCATGCAAGCATGTCTTCTTCTCACAGTCTCTTTCTTGGGGAATCGAGTCTTTAACAGGCAGCATTTTTGCTCCAGAAAACTGTAGGCATAAAATTCACGTAACTCGTTCAACTTACTCGTATGTTCAATCTTTATATCGTCCCATATGGCTTAACCAGAAATATATATGTGGAGCCCTGGTAGCGAAGTGGTTAAAGAGTTTGCCTGATAACCAGAGGATGGCAGTTTGAATCCACCAGCCGCTCCTTGGAAACCCTATGGGGCAGTTCTACTCTGTCCTGTAGGGTCACTATGAGTCAGAATTGCCTCAATGGCAGTGGGTGTATATATATATATATATATATATATATATATGAAAAAAGAAACATATTCCTTGTTTTCTTTTCTAATACTTGCCAAAACCACTCACATTACTTGTGAACTCACAGCCAGGGGTTGGTTGCCTTATGCTTCAATCCTGCCAGATATTGCAAGAGCAGAAAGGTCGCATGAGGTCAAACATGTCCCTTAATATTTTTGTTTTAATTTCTGCAAAATGAATCAATTGAAATGAAATAATCTTTAGATGAATGTGGTCCTGTGTTGTAGTGAATGTGCTTGTTAATCAGTTTGAAGAAAAGGAAACAAAGAAGAGGATAAAACTTATTCAACATTTATTTGACAAATATTAATGAGTGCCTCCTAAGAACTAGGAGGTATTCTAGACAGTAAAGCCACAATGAGGACCAAACAGTGGAAGTCCCTGCAGTCACAGACCTCACCTCTAGTGGGGTAAGGGAAGACAGGCAGTAAGGGCAATTAACCTAGTAAAAATTAACGTAGTAAAAAAAAATAATAATAAATAAATAAATAACCTAGTGGACAATGAAAAAAAAATCGTATGTCTGGCGGCGATAAGGGCTGTGGAAACAAACAAACAAAAATCCCTTTCTACCCACCTTTTCTTCTCTCAGCTCCCTGTTTAACCACTTTATTGCTACTTGGTTGTTGTCATTGTTCTAGGCCTTTCATTCCAGAGCTAGAAAATGCGTATTTTCTTTTTTTTTAAAGTATAATACATAATAAGTTTACACTGACTCTCCCAATTAAAATACAGGACCCCATCTCTGGTACACCCCTCTCTTCCTTCTCATGTACCACTGGGCAGAAATTAGGCCCATCTCAAATTATGTTTTCTATCCTCACCTTCGCATGCACCCTCTTTCTTAGATAATTTTTCATTGAACAAATTCTTATTGAGTGCTCACTGTATGCACTGAGAATTCAGAGGTGAACAAGATTTTCAAGGTCTTTTTTTCTAAACAAGTTTACATGATCGGATGGAAACCAATAATTAGTACGCAGAAAAATAAAAACTATCACTACTGATTGAGATATGTGCTATACTGAAAATAAAAGGAGGAACGAGTTAGAGAATAACTGGGAAAATCTCCTGTCAAGGAGATCAAGAAAGTCTTTTTCGGTGAGGTTACCTCTGAATGGAGAGCTGAAGGATGAGGAGGAGATAATTCCAGGCTGAAAAAGTAAGAAATACAAAGGCCTCAAAGAGGTGAAGACTGTTGTGTGCAAGGAGCAGAGATGAGGCCAATATGGTTGGTGATAGTATGGGATCAGGATAAAGAGGTAGATCTAAGAGGTTTAAGTAAAAAAAAAAAAAAAAAACCTACTTTTTTCCCGTTTATAATGGAGAAAATATAGACAATTTTAAGCATAGTGATATGATCTAAATTATGTTTTTGAATGCTTATTCAAGCTTTTAACATGGGAAAAATGGAACCTAGAGACCCATTGGAGCCCTGGTAGCCCAGTGGTTAAGAGCTCAGTTGCTAACTAAAAGGTCAGCAGTTCGAATCCACCAGCCACTCACTGGAGATCTTATGGGGTAGTTTTACTCTGTCCTATAGGGTTGCTATGAGTTGTAATTGACTTGACGGCAGTGGGTTTGGTTTTTTCGGTTTTGATTTAGAGACCAGTTAGGGTGCTCCTGCAGTATTTCAAGTGAGTTTTGAGGATGACTTGATCTAAGGTGGTAACAGAAAAGAAGAGAAGTGCATAGATTTGAGATATACTTTACAGAAAGCACTAACAAGCCATTGGAAAACACTGAAGGTAGGGTATAATGAAAAGGAAGAATTCAAAGATGAATCCTAAGTTTTACGTTTTAGTAATTTCATTTATGGTACTATCATATCATAAAAATACACCATTTCATTTCATTAAAAAAAAAAGTAAGAAAAGATTCAGTAATGAAAGTTGGGGAAAATGTAAATCAAGAACTAACATTTGGACATAGCAAGTGTGAGATAAGGAGTCCTGGTGGCACAGTGGTTAAAACCCTTGGCTGCTAATCTAAAGGTCTGTGGTTCAAATTCAACAGCCACTCTACGGGAGAACGACAGTCTGCTTCCATAAAGATTTATAGCCTTAGAAATCCTATGGGGCAATTCTACTCTGCCCTATAGGGTCGCTACAAGGCAGAATCAACTCAATGGCAGTGGTTTTTTTTTTTTTTTTAAGTGTGAAATATCTATTCCTTGCCCATTGAACACATAAGGGGAGAACTGATCCTTAGTTTGGTAGTTTAGGATCTGACAGTGGGAAATAAAGAAGTGGGGTTGTGCTGACATTCCATTTGCCTTTCCAGAGCCACTCTTCACATCTCTGGGACATATTCCTGTGGACAAGCTACTGAGCAGTGGATTGCCAGCTCCACCCCCAGAGAAGTTTCAGATGAGGTTACATTTGGAATTTCAAAGTATTAATCCCATTGTTGTTACACAATTATTGAGGCCCTTTGACAATCTGATTAGTCTTCCTAATCACCAATAGACCTTCAGCATTGAGCGGGTAAATAACTAAATTTAATTCTCTAGAGTCTGGGAAAACTTAGTTTTCCACTGTTCCCTGTACTTTTGCACAAGTCTGTTTTCTGTGGTATTTATTATTTGTGAAGATAATATGCAAAGATAAAGAGTGAAATGATAAATAAATGGATGAAACTGATTATTAGAGGTTTATGACGGAATTTGTTGACTCAATCCTAGAACTCACCTTTTCACCCTTAGGTTCAGGCCAAATGGGAGAACATGAATACACATAACTCTGACATGTTGTTGTTGTTGCTGTAAGTCCCAACCCATGGTGACCCCATGTATGCAGAGTAGAACTGTTCCGTAGGGTTCTCAAGGCTGTGACCTTTCGTAAGGTGATCACCATGCCTGTCTTCTGAGGTGGGTGGGTTTGAACATACGTTTGAAACTTCAATCTTTTGGCTAGTAGTCCAGCGCTTAAGCATATGAGCCAAAAATGTAACCTCGATTACTGGTAAGGTAAACATTACTGGTAAAGTAAAAATAGAAGCTTTATTACCAGGTTGGAGAAAATAGGCAAAACTTTTACATCTTTCCTAGAACTCAGACCTTCGATCTACTCAGTGCTGATTTATTCATCCATTTGCAGGTGAAGAAGCTGAAGAAGTCCGAGCATAGACTATGCCTGTAGGTTCAATAATGGCCACATTTCAAAGCAGCATATCTGGTTGGCCTGGTTCATTGCATGTAAGGCTTTCCAAGGTCTCAAGAACCTGACCAATATCACTGAATGTCATTGTACATGTCAAAATTGTTGAGTTGGCAAACATTTTGTTATATATATATTTACCACAATTTAAAAAAAGAATCTGCCCCTCGGTCTTCATTCTTTGAGAAAGTAGAAACTACTCCTACCTAATGAGTCTTTCAGGGGAGAAACAGTGTCTGATATGTTTTGAGAAGAATGTGCCCTCATGGAAAGAGGAAAATAAATATTTAGCCCTAAACTGGTCAGTTAGGATTCACTGTTGTCTATAACCTCAAGTGACTCATATAGAACATCAGAGTTCTGCAGGAATAAATACATACTTGCCTAAAGAAACTACGCCAAGTCGCCAACCTAGTCATTTGCTTTACCCACATTGTATACACAACAATATTAAAGTAATGATATTAATCCTACCCCCAACCTTATAACAGTTGTTCTTCTGTGGTTACGACATCACCTCAATACACATTCTTTCTCATTATGTAAAGAGTGAGAATAATTGCAGTTATGTAGGATCCTAGGAGAGTGAAGATTTCAGCTTTGAAATAAAAACACAGAGCTGAAGCAATTATCAACAACACCTAAATTTTTGTCACGGGTTCAAGTGCCTATGAGAGCTGGTTGGAGAGAGACATATCACATATTCCCAACAGTTTCTTAGTATGTCAGATCTCTCCTTTACCTGGATAAAGTAGATATTTTCTCAGTAGTAGGTCATTTTATGGAGCCCTTGACTTGATGGCACTGGGTTTCTGGGTTGGGTGGCATAGTGGTTGAGAGTTTGGTTGGCAGTTCGAATCCATCAGGCACTCACTGAGTATTCCATGGGACAGTTCTACTGTGCCCTATAGGGTTGCTATGAGTCAGAATCAACTGGACGACAATGGGTTTGGTTTGGGGTGTAATCTAATATTGATGGTGAAATCATTAAATAAAATTTAATCTGTAAAGACCCTCACATAGTGTTTTGCCCATAAAAGTTGTTCAAAAGCAACAATTTTATTTTTCCTATTGGCTTTTTAAAAAATACATGTTTTCCATACCTACAGGAATATTCTATTCTTACTACCAGTGACTGAACAATTAGTGTTAGGACTAGACAAAATAGAATCTTTAACTGGAAATATGCTTTAGCAAAACTCAGAAAATAAATTATTTTATCAAAGATATTCCTTTTCTGGTATTTTCAGTATTTCTCTTTTGAGTTAATGTAATCTGACCATTACAGATGAGTTGACTCATTTTTAGTTTCTGTATAAATGCATCAAGTACAACCCAAGATTTATCTTATTACATAACATTGTTAAAGTATCAAAATGCATTTGCCCTCCAATTTATTTCTAGTTTGTTTTTATCTGAAGCATTGGAAATGAGCAATAGTGAAGGTCAGGGCTAGGAAAATACCTTTCATAATACTATAAATGCAACCACTGGATCTAATAAAGAGAAAATTCAGGGAGGAAACAGCATGGAAAAAAAATTCAGATTTTATTTTCATTGTAGTCTCAGCCATAACGCAGGCCTCACAATCCCTAACAGCTAAAGCATGTGGCTATGAGTGAGCATCTCAAAAGGCAAATAATAAATTGAACTTAGTTGCTGCTCAGTTCGTGAGCTGGTGAGATACAAGCTCAGGTTCCACTTTTTCACATAAAGTTCAACGCATCACCCTCAACTGTCAGAATGAAAACCGCCAAGAAGACTAAGCAATTCATTAAAGACGGAACTGTTGTCATCTGCCTTGCGTAGTGCTAATCGAAATCATCTAAAATTGGAAGCAACATTTCTAATAACCCTACAGATTGTGTAGAGATTTTGCTAGTATCTATTTAGTGAGAGTATTTTTTTATAGACACCTAAGTAGTATTGCTGATGTATTGCGAGATTCATTCTCACAAAAAAGAAGCAAATTACTGTTGTGAGATTCATATAGAGCCAAAGCAAGTTGAGTCTCTGTTTGCATCTGTTACTCTCCTTCAGTTTGGTATGACAAAATTTTCTTTAAAGTCTTGCTTAACTTTGGTAACAAAAAATACTTCCAACTTAGCGTCTCAGGGTCTTAAAAGTTTATGAGGGGCCATCTAGGATACTACACTGATCTCACCCCTTCAGGTGCAAGGAAGAGTGAAGAAAACTAAAGATACGAGGGAAAGATTAGTCCAGAGGACTAACGGGCCACATCTACCACAGCCTCCACCAGACTGAGTCCAATACGACTAGATGGTGCCTGGCTACCACCACTGACTGCTCTGACAGGGATTGCAACAGAGGGTCCCAGAAAGAGCTGGAGAAAAATGTAGAAGGAAATTCTAACTCACAAAAAAATACCAAACTTACTGGCCTGACAGAGACTGGAAAAACCCTGAGAGTATGGCCCCCAGAAACCCCTTCATCTCAGTAATGAAATCATTCCTGAGGTTCACCCTTTAGTGAAAGATTGGACAGTCCCATAAAACAAAATGAGACTAAAGGGGAATACCAGCCCAGGAGCAAGGACAAAAAGGCAGGAGGGAACAGGAAAGCTGCTAATAGGGAACCCAAGGTGGAGCAGGAAAAGTGTTGACACGTCATGACGTTGTAAACCAATGTCATAAAACAATACGTGTACTAACTGTTTAATGAGAAACTAGTTTGTTTTTTTAAATCTTCATTTAAAGTACAATCTAATAAATAAAATAAATAAAATACAAAAAAAAAACTATTAAGAAAATGAAAAGGCAAGCCACAGACTGGGAGAAAAAAAAATACTTCCAGTTTTTAAAAATGTATATAGTCTTTTCATGGTGTGGAATTCGGTGCTCCTCACATTGGCTTGATTATGCTGTGGAAATCCAAATTCCTGCACATGGAAAGATTTGAGAAAAATACCAAAAATATGTGATGGTTCCTATGTTGTGCCTTGTTGACAAAAAATAATGTATTTACATTAAATTTATAGTAATTTACAATAGAACACAATAATTGCTTTAATGGAATTAAGTGCAGTGGGCATTAACAACGTAAGGGAAACAGATGACTAGTGAGAAAATCACTAAATCCTGGTGCTCTATGTGACATAGTGTTAGGATTATACATTTTAGGGGACTCTGACAGATATCTAATTGTAATCTATTAAGTATGAGGAAGCCTGATTAACTTGGGGTAACGATGCTGGCTGTAGGGTTATCTATGGTGGCTTTTCTCTAAATAACTTTTCCTTCTTCATTTCATCATCTACTTCTGTCATGCACTGTGACATTTTTTCCATCAGGGAGAATGGATGATATGAAAGCTTAGCTCTTTCTTGTCCTAAGGAACAATCTTTTTCTCTCTCTTTTCTTCTTAGTTATTAAGATATTCTTGTTGTAGTCCTCATCCGGTGCCCAGAAAACTTCTGTTGTTGTTAGTTGCTGTCACGTCGATTCCAACTCATGGCGACCCAGGTGTGCAGAGGAGAACTGACTCCCTAGCATCTTCAAGGTTGTGACCTTTCAAAAGCAAATTGCCAGGCCTGTCTTCCAAGGTGCACTGGGTAGGTTCGAGCCATTAGCCTTTTGACTACAAGTCAAGCATCTAACCATTTTCACTGTCCAGAGACTCCCAGAAAACTTCTAATGCTCCCCAAAATAACTCCAAATTATCTAGGGACCCATTTTTAGAAGAGAGTATTTAGGAGGGTGTTTTTTTTTTTTTTATCACCTGAGGAGGACTCTGATTAGCCTGGAACATGTCCCTCTTGTAATCTCAATGGCAAAGAGATGGATTCTGCAGCTGACTATATTACAGAACTCAACGGGCTGGTGGGTGCTATGACTAGAATCTCCATCAGCACTCCACCGATGGGAGAAGAGCAGTTTCAGAAGGAAGCCAGGACGTGGTGCTTAACCAGAAATAGGAGAAAGGGAAGCTGGGCAGGCACTGAAGATATATGGCTCTATTTGCTTTGGGGACTAAAGCATTTACAGAGCACTTATGTTCTCAGAATAGACTTACGTGTTTTTTCATTCAATCCTCACACCAACCTACTGAGTAGACGTTAATATTCCTACTTTATAGCGGTGGAAACAGTACACAGTTATAGATCTAGTAGTCCAACAGGCCAGGAATTGAACCCTAGCAGTTCGGCTCCAGCAGCCTGGTGACACAGTGGATGAAGCGCTCAGCTGCTAACCAAAACGTCAGTAATTCAAACAGACCAGCTAGTCTGCAGAAGAAAGATGTGACAGTCTGCTTCCAGAGATATTACAGACTTGGAAACCCTATGGGCAGTTCTACTCTGTCCTGTAGGGTCATCATGAGTTGGAATTGACCCAACGGCAAACAGTTTTTTTTTTTTTTGGTTTTAGTGTGGCTCCAGGGCCTGTACTCTTTAACAGCTGAATTGAGGATGGCAATATAATTTACCATTCAAATTAGAAAACCGTGAGAGTGAAATGGGGCCCAGTCAGTCCACAAAAGTAAATCAGGGCAAACGGGGTCTTATGCTCAACCTTAATACTATTTTATTGTATATTTAGGAGACATTCAATTCAGGAATTCTACTTTGCCTTGCTTGTAGTGACTAACAGTAGAGACTAAGCCAAAAAAAAAAAAAAAAAAACCCGAACCTGTTGCCGTATTCAACTCATAGCAACCCTATAGGACAGAATACAACTGCCCCATGGGATTTCCAAGGAGCAGCTGGTGGACTGGAACTGCCAACCATTTTAGCTAGCACCTGAGCTCCTGAGCACTCTGCTAGCAGGGCGTGGTTTATCTCCGGAGCGTTTTATTCACTTACCATCCACCACCACCACCAGCTGTCGTCATGTGGACTCCAACTCCTGGCAACCCTGTGTGTGTCAGAGTGAACGCGTGCTCCACAGGGCTTTCACGGCTGGTTTTTAGGAAGCAGATCACCAGGACCTTTTTCTGAGGTGCCTCTGGATGGGCTCAGACCTCCAACCGTTTGGGTAGTAGTTACAAAAATCTACATAAAGAAGACCTAGGGGATCATTTGCATGTTTAAACCCCACTGTCTAGAAATTTCTCTAGGTGGGCCAATCTAGCTCCAACATCACTAACTTTTATAAAAGGCAACTGCAATTTTAAGTTTCATTTTTCTTTGTGTAAGGAATGGAAAATAAATTCAGCTGCTGTTTTTTGTTTTCCCTTTGTAAACAGGAATAACAAAATCTTTGATGGTCAAACTTTTGGGGACAAATGAGCAGTTCGTTTTTTAAAGCTAAATAGAGCTTTTTATTTAAAAATGAGTTTCTGTTTTTTTTTCCCCCTGATACTTTGTAATTTCACAGTTGAATAATTATTTGACTGTGTTTGCTTATATTTTTCCTGAGCCATTCATATCCTCGCTATTCTCACTGTGGTTAGTAACCCTTCTGAATGTCAACCCAGCTAAAAATGTTATTACTGGGCTGATAACCACCTTTTTTCAGATCGTTAATAACTGGACTGAGACTATTCAGACTACCTGAAACTAACTCCTGGGGCACATCTCTGCAAACGTCCTCCAACTCGGACCATTTTCATTTATCAGCTCTCTAAATGTGGTCTTCCAAAGAATTCATTTCCCTTTCAAGGTGCAACCATCTAAAGAATGGTATGAGGCATTATTTCGGATGCACTAAAGTAAGCTTAAGGTGCACAAACACCTACAATTCCACCCCAACACACACTTTTACTGAAATTCTACATTCCCTTAAACATGTAAACTGTCCATGATTTTATATTATTATTATTTTAATTAGTAGATACACAGATTTTCTAAAAGCACGGACTGCGTCTCTGCTGCAGAGAGTGTTTTCTGCTTTCCTACAGTCATCTAAGGGAGCTGCCTTTTCTCCCAAGAAAATCAGAGACCAAATGACTGCTCAGAGACCATCTCCCAGGTACACTGGGGCTCAGGGGCTGTTAGGACTCTCATCATCTGACTTCTTGCACAGAATAGTAAGCATCGTTACTCAGTTGTCGATAAGCCAGGTAAGTCTGATAAACATCGGATGTTGAACTGGAGTGGAAGTTTCCTAAAAAAGGGACTAAAAAAAAATCCAAACCCAGTGCCGTCGAGTCGATTCTGACTCATAGCGACCCTATACGACAGAGTAGAACTGCCCCATAGAGTTTCCAAGGAGTGCCTGGCGGATTTGAACTGCTGACCCTTTGGTTAGCGGCTGTAGCATTTAACCACTACACCACCAGGGTTTCCAAAAAGGAACTAATAGCGTGTAATTAGAATGCAAATAATTGCATCTTAGCATTGAACTATAATCGGAGGCATAGTGGGTTGAGTTATGGTCCCCCAAAAGGTATCTCTATGTCCTAAAGCCCAGAACCTGAGAATGTGACCTTATTTGGGAAAAGAGCCTTTGAAGATGTAATTAAATTAAGGATCTCTAGCTGAGATCATCCTGGATCTTCTGTTGTCGTGTTGTTAGGTACAGTCCAGTTGGTTCCGACTCATAGCGACCCTATGTACACCAGAACAAAACACTGGCCGGTCCTGCGCCGTCCTCACAATCGTTGTTATGCTTAAGCCCATTGTTGCAGCTGCTTTGTCAACCCATCTTATTGAGGGTCTTTCTCTTTTTTGCCAACCCTCCACTTTATCAAGCATAGTGCCCTTCTCCAGTGATTGGTCCCTCCTGATAACATGGACCATGTATGTGAGACATAGTCTCACCATCCTTGCTTCCAAGGAGCATTCCGGTGGTTCTTGTTCCGAGACAATTTGTTCTTATTTTTGGATCTTCTGGGTGAGCCCTAAATACCAGGAGAAATGTCCTTCTAAGAGAGAGGCAGAGGGAGATTTGAGATACACAGAGACGGCCATGTATGAAGACTGAACCAGAGACTGGGGTTATGCTACCCCAAACCAAGGAACGCCTGGAGTCACCAGAAGCTGGAAAAGACAAGAACTCGGAGCCTTCAGAGGGAGCAGCCCCGCCGACATTTTCATTTCAGACTTCTGGCCTTAAGAACTCTGAGGGAATACACTTCTTTTGTTGTAAACTATCAAGTTTGTGGTGATTTGTTATAGCAGCCTTAGGAAACTAATGCAGAGGGTATGTTACCAAAATAAAAACAACAAAAGCATTTCCTGTGTGAAAAATTGTGAACCTTAGGAAGTAGAGGGAAAGGTAAAACACATACCATTTGACTGTAAACCTTTCTAATACATGTAATATATTCTTCATTTTGTTTTCTACTCTCATAATTTACTAGCTATGTATATGTATTTACTACAATACTAAAATAATATGGTTGTCTGGGCAATTATAAAACACTTCCCTGGTTATTCAAGACTAACACAAATCAATACATTCACAATATCTGAATAAAGCGAGCAAGAAAGAACACTGCATTTATCCTCTCACCTTTTTGTGCTATCACTGTTGTGTGTTTTTATTGCATACACACTTAAAGCCCCACAAACAATTATTACTCCTTTACACAGACTGTATTGATTTCTGTTGCTCCACATTTGGATGGTTTCTGTCATTCTTTGTTTCTTCCTGTATTTCCACACTACGATTTGGCATCATTTTCTCCCTGCTTGAAAAATCCCCTTTAGTATGGTTTTGCTGTTGATGAATTCTGTCAAATTTCCCTTTGAAAAAATATCTTCATTTTTGTTTCTTTAACTTTTTACTGTGGAAAATTTTAAACACATTCAAAAGTAAATACTATAGTAAACCCACATAGATCCATCTATATACCTACTACTTTACCGTCTTCAGGTTGACTTTGATTCAAATCCCAGCCACCTTGTCATTTCACTTATAAATATTCCAATATAGTCTATAAGAGATAAGAATCTTTTCTTAAAAAAGTAATCTAAGAATATGATTACATCCTTAAAAATTAATTTAAAAATATGTTATTTGATGTGTAGGAATTTAACTTAAAAAAGTAATAGGAAGATACTCAGGTGAAACATGCATAAACTTGATGGGTTTATTACAAGGTAGTCAGAGCAAGGCACACAAGGAAGAGGTCGTGACATTCATGTAGAACCAGAGAAGCAGATTCAACAGTTACAATTGCAGGGTTAGTTCAATGATTACAGTCCAGATCAACCAGAGGGTTTGGGAGGAAGGCTTAAACAAGGCTGGAACTCAGTGGAGGTCCCTCATAGCTAAGGTCCCAGAGCCACAGCAGCAGGCAGAGTCTTGGCAGAGAGTAGGACACTAGAGAAAAATCTCTTTGCCTCTGTTGCCTCTCATTGAGCAAGCAGGAATTCAGGGTTTGTGTGTGAAATTCTCACCTTGGAGAATAAGGGCCGGCTGGGTCCTCAAAGACTAGCATGTTATGTCTTTTCTCCAGGGTTGGAGATAAGCCAAATCACTCATTTTTGTTCAAGGTTGAAGATTAGAGAAGTTGTTCAGACTAATGCCTCAATGCTAGTTTGCAGAATAAACGATGTCATGTCTTCTTTATCACAGCATGTCAGGTCAAAGTCGACTTAAATGGCGGCTATGTTCTTTTCGTTCTTCACATGCTTCTATGTTTCTCTACATTCAGAATTTTTCTAAATAACTTTCTTGTGACTAATAGCTTATAGTTAACGTTAGAGAAGGGCATAACGGTAGACATTTTTCTAATATTATGAGTGACTATTTTTTATACATATTATTTTGAGAATATAATTTATATCTTATGGAATTTGAGAGCATTATTGAAATATACAAAACAATGTTATCAAACACTGTCACTATTCAAAATTCTCTAATTCATAATTCCTTTTTTCTGTTTTTTTTTTTAAGCAATTTTGCTGTTTGAAACAAGATAGTAATAAGACCCACAAGTAACGAATTGTTGATAGGTTTCTTAAGTTTCTTTTCGTCTCAAAGTTCACGCTCCATCTCTTTTTCTTTCCCTTTGCAATTGATTTGTTGAAGAAACTGAGTTGTTTGTTTTGTAGCATTTCACTCAGCCTAGATTTTGCTGATGGAATCATTGTGATATGATTTCATATGCTCCTCTGTTTGCCGAGTTGTCTATTTTTTTTTTTTTTTTAGAGGCGTGATCATATTCAGACTTGGTTTTTGGCAAGAGCATTCCATGTGGGCTGTTGTGTATTTCCATCGGGAGGAAATAGTGCGTGGTTACCTCTCTTTGTGTGATTTTAAAGGACACAGAAAAATCACTACCAAAACTCATTATTTCTATCACCCTTTGTGTCCTCGACAACCTGAATTCTCTGTATGGAAGGAAACATGGAGGTAATTAATATGGAAAAACTTTTAAGTTAAAGACCTTCCAGTACTGAGTTTGTATGAAAAGTATGTGTATAAATTCATGAAGTAGTTTGCCTTTAAATAAATATTATTTATACACCTACTTACATATACATAATCTATATACACACATACATACACACACACACAATTTCCTAGCTCTACCCATTGAAAGCCCTAGATACGATGTCCAACCCACTAGCAACAAGCACTCTAGTGCCCAGGTTGTGGTTTTTAAATTAAATTTCCCACTAAAAGAAACCAGGGCTCCTTGGAGAAATGGCTGATTCCAGGCTAAAGCTAGAAACGTACAAGATTAGTGGCTGCAAAATAGTAAAATACTGCATCTGTCTTGTCTTCTCCATTTATTAATTGCAATAATTGTGCAAAGAGAAACTTTCCCTTATCAAATGTTGGTTACCACGACACACAGTTTATATAAGAAAGAGACCTAATAAATGTGTGATACTTATTAAGAAATTATTATTTAGCTTATTTATCAACTTTTTTAGTTAATGAGTTGTTTTCTTATCATTCTTCAAAAATAGCCAATAGGATTTTTTTCTCCCAGAATTATTTGGGGTAATGTACCTAAATATATTTTATATAAAAATCTAGTGGTTTATTACCTTCCTTGCTTTCTGGAGGCTTACTGCATGACCCAGACACTTTTCTGAACTGGTCCTCTTGGTCAAAATGATATGCAGAGATCACGGTATGCACCCTAAGGCTGCTTTATTGCTACAGGTTTGTCATTGTCGTAGGCCTTTGGTGCCAGAGCAAGAAAATGTGTATTTTCCTTTTTTAAGTAAAATACATCATGAATATACAGACACTTCCAATTCAAGTACAGAACTACAGCTAAAGCGTTAATATAACTTCCTCTCTGGTAGCTTCTTTCTCCTATGCCCTAAATCCTAGTTTTCAATGACACTAACATAATTACTGGTTTGCATTTTTCCACATTACCAATGTAAGAGTATCAGAATATTGATAGAAACCCTACCACTAACAGTATGATTTATGAAAACAGTATAATGTGTTTTTGTTTGTTTTATTATCATTTGATTTTTTATTGTGCTTTATTTTTCAATTCTTTTGATTTTAAAGCTTTAATAGGAAAGTATAGTCAAATTATTTAATTTTAATTGGTTTTGGTTTGTATCATCTTCCCATGCGTATACGCCAACAATTTCTCATTCAAGTCCATTTTTTAATTATTTTTTAAATTTATGTAAAATAATTTACATCATTTCAAAGTCAAATGTAACAATCAAGTTATCTCATCACTGCTGTTGTGTGTCATCGAGTTGATTCCAACTCATAGCATCCCTATAGGACAAAGTAGAACAGCCCCATAGTGTTTTCAAGGCTGTAATCTTTATGGAAACAGTCATTTCTTTTTAATTTAAAGTATTATTCTCTCATTTAAAAAATATTTATGTGTGTATATATAGTCATATACTTCCCCCACACACTTCTTTGAAATGAACAACAAATGTTTTTCACTACCTTGATTTTTTTTCACTTTAAAATATGTCCTTTATGGTAATGTATGAGGATATCTCTTAATCCTTTATGAAGCTGCATAACAGTCCATTGTGTAGGAGTACTATAGTTGATTCAGTCTGTTCCCTGTTGATGGACGTTTGGATTATTTCCAGTGTTTTGCTCTTACACGTATCGATTCAGAGAATACATTTGTTCATATGTCTTTTTGTACTTTTGCCAGTGTCTTTGAGCTCAAATCCTAACAGTAAAATTACTGGCTCAAGAGATAAATGCACATTTTTTTTTTTTTTCTAAATTCCTCTCTGTAAGGGTGAAAATATTCTGCCTTCTATCAGCTATGGAAACAATGCCTGTTTCTCCACAGCTGTACCAACAGTTTATTTTCACGCTTCTGGATTTTCGCCAGTTTGTTGTGTGAGAAATTATATCTCAGTGTATTGACTATTTCTATTTATTATAAGTTTGAGCATTTTTATATGATGTACTTTCATTTCTTTTTCTGTGAATTGGCTGTTTATAACTATTGTATTTTAAAGAGTATTTTTCATTTTTAATGTTTCTCATTTGTCTTTTACTTTACATAGTGTTTTTTTGGCATGCAAATACCTTATATATTTTTAGTAATTAAATTTACAATCATTTCACCTACTGATTTTGCAGTTTATTTCTTACTTAGGAAATTTTTTCCACCTTAAGAGAAAAGAATAACTGAACCATGTTTTACTCAATTATTTATGTGGTTTCATGTTTTTATACTTAAGTCTTTGATTCTTCTGGATTTTATCCTCATGACATTGTGAGAATGGACGATTTGTGTCTTTTTTGAGATGACTAACCAGTTATTACATTCCCTATAAAATTGTGCATCTTTTTCAACTGATTTGAGATGACTCCTTTATCATATACTAAATTTCCATAAGCAATTTGGTATGTAGCTATCTTTCCCATTGGTCTGTCAAATTAACTACATATCAATTCTACACCGTTTTATTTATAAAGACTTTATTATATGTTTTCATATTCCCTAGTCTCACTTCCTGCCCCTATAAAATGGAGTATTTCTTTTAAATTTTTCTGCTTGGTTTTTTTCTTCTCTTGGCACGTTACTTTGATATGCCTAAGTGTGATTATTTTGTATTTATTCTGATTCAGGTTTACAGGATTGTTCAATCTGTGGCCTGATATTTTTCATCAGTTATAGATATTTTTCAATCATCTTTTAAATTGTTGCTTCTGCTCCATTCTGTCTCTCCTCTCCTTCCACAACTCCAAGTAGGGTAAATCTTGTCACCTTCTCTTATGGATCTCTTGTGCTTTTTTTCTTTTTTTTCCTGCTGTTTTCTTGATGTCTTTTATTCTTAGCCTTCTCTTCGAAGCTTCTCATTCACTAATGCTCTCACTAATACTTTTTGTTATTGAGTTCTCAACTTCAGCTAATTATTTTTCAATTCTAGAATATTCAATTGATTCATTTCATAGTTTCCAATTCCCTTGTAACATTTTTCATTATATTATTTCTTGCATATGTTAATCACAGCCATTTTAAAGTTCGTGTGTGATTACTGTAATTCCTGGACCTATTTTAGATTTATACGTCTAAATATAATGTCTGCTTTTTAGCCTGTATGCTTGTGTGTGTGTGTGTGGCCTGTGTTAGATCAAATCTTTTTTCTTTTGCGTTTTGTACCATTTTTACTGAATGCCAGATATCATGGGTCAAAAATCTTAGTGATAATTTGAGGCTGGATATGATGCTTTCTTGTATCAGGCAAGTCACTAGGGTAGTAGAAGATCATTTTAACCCAATATCACCCAAGGCAGTCAAATTGGCAAATACTTAGAGGTGAAAAGTAACATCAACTATTGAGCTCATCTCTCTGGATTTTCTGACTCTATGGAATCTTGGTTCAATTCCATTTGTGTGTGTGTGTGTGTGTGTGTGATGTGAGTTTCTGGTGGGAAGCAAATCTCCACGAACCTTTTCACACCTTTGTACCATCTGGACTTTGTAAGCATGGAGCACTGGCATGGTTCATTAGAGGATGATTTAATAGAAACCATGCCTAAGGATTGCTCTGGAGAAATTTGGACCCGTTTACTTATATTCCAGGGTGCTGAAGGTAGAGGACTTTCTGTCCCGTCCTAGAGAAGCTGCCAGCATGCCCAGCCTTCCTATATAAGCTCCCAGTCTTACAGTTTTGGAATTCCTAGCCTATGGTGTAACCTGCCACACGGACAGGGTAACACTGGGGTCACCCTGAGTAGATTGAGGTTTAAAGAATCAATGCTGGATGTTCTGTTAGAAATAAACAGTTTATTCTCTAATCCAGAGACCTTGTGTTTCCTGTCAGATTATATATGGTGACATCCATGAAAGCTGGAACCTGAAGAGATTGCCTTAGTTTTCCAGGTCTGGTAAGTTTTCCACCTTTGACAGGGTGCAGTCTTACCACTTTTCTATCACTTATTTTAGTGGGAAATGTTTGAGTTTTCATTTTGACAAGTTTCTGCCTTACACAGGTTCTGGCTTTCGCAGGTTTTACTTTGGGTATGGATAAGCTCTGGACTGCTAACTGAAAGTTCAGTGAGTGGAATCCACCAGAGGGTCTACAGGAAAATAGACCTGGTGATCTGCTCCTATAAAGATTTATAGCCTAGGAAACCCTATGGGGCAGTTCAACTCTGTCCTATAGGGCCACTAGGAGTTGCAATCGACTGGATGACACACAATAACAAATACATATATATATATTACGTATGTATGTATAGTCATGCATTGCTGAATGTCCGTGGTATGTTCTGTGAGAATTTGGATGTTGTGAAAATACAGGCAGTCCCCGGGTTATCAACATCCACTTACGTACAACCCGTAGTTATGAGCCAATCTCCGTAAAGTCTGTTACATTAAAAATTCTGGGTACACACAACTGTTCATAATAACAAATAGGGGCTACTTTGGAATGTCCCTGACAACGTTATTATTATTATTACTGTATTATTTTGTTAAAGATGCTTTGGTATATGTACAAGTGTTTCTTTAATGCTTATTTTTGTATGTACTGTACCATTATATGCCTGGCAGTGCAATCACTTTGTATACAAGAGAAGCGAGAGACAGGTGTTGTGTGTCTGAAGCTGTCGTATTTGCTATATCCAAATACATCCCCTAAGTCCCATTCTCCATTTGAGATTTCTGAACTTAGGGGGCCACGGACGTATATGCAGTCAGACATTGCCTGAATGGATGTTAGATGGTGCATGACTGTATATATAAAGCAGTTTCTGTGTGTGTGTATGTGTGTGTGTGGCTTTAGTATATTATTTAGTATATATTTAGTATATTAGTATATTATGTTCAGTAGGAGGGCTGGTTGAAACAAACATATATATATATATTTATATATATATTTGTTAAAACAGTAATAGGTTACAGATATGTCTATATCTATCTGTAACCTATTGCTGTCGTAAAGAATTACCACAAATTTAACAGATTAAAACAACATAAATATATCGTCTTACAGTTCTGGAGGTCAGGAGTCTAAAATCAAGGTGTTGGCAGTACGGCTCTCCTTCTGGAGACCATAAGGAAGGATCCATTTTCTTGCCTTTTTCAGCTTCCGCAGACTGCCTACATTCCTTGGGTTGTAGTATATAACTCCAGGCTCTGGTTTTGTCATCACACCTCCTTATTCTCACCTCCCTTTATTAAGGGCTCTTATGATGACATTGGGCCCCACTGGATAAACCAGGAAAGTCTCCTCATCCAGAGATTTTTGACTTAAGCACACCTGTAAATTCTCTTTTACCACGTAAGGTAGCATATTTATGTGTTTCAGGAATTAAAGTGTGGAATCTGGGGGAGCCATAACTCAACCTGCCACAGTCCACTCTCTGGCCCCCAAAGTTTTATAACCATCCAACATGGAAAATACATTCACTCCATCCCAAGGTCCCCAAAATCTCACCAATTAGAGCAACAACTTAAAGAACAAAATCTCATCTAAATCTCGTACCTCAAAAGTCAAAATCTCAATATCTAAATAATCAGAGTTAGATATGGATGAGACTCTGGTTATAATCCATCCTGGGGCAAACTTCTTTTGGTGGACCTGTTAAACTAGACAGCAAATTGTCTGCTCTCAAAATACAGTGCCAGGCTAGGTGTAACAGTTATAGACATTTGCATTTAAAAAGGAGAAAAATGAAAGGAAAAAAGGAGTCGCCTGTCCCAAGATATTTTGAAATCTAACAGGGCAAACTCCCTTTAGGTTTCAAGGCCTGAGAATAATCTTTTGGCTCTTAGCTCAGTTCATGGTCCCTCAGCTCCACCCTCTGAGTCATCCTTTTTTATGAAGGGTAGAATTTGTTTGAAACTGAGCAGCTTTGTCAGCCTGTTTCCTGGATGTAGAATTTGGGAGTCCTACAATCTTCTTTAGGAGCCCTGGGAGCACAGTGGTTAGAATGCTCAGCAGCTAACAGAAAGGTTGGTGGTTCAAATTTCTCTCTGCTGGAGAAAGATGTGGCAGTCTGCTTCCATAAATCCCACAGCCTTGGAAACCCAGTGGGGGCAGTTCTACTCTGTCCTATAGGGTTGCTATGAGTCAGAATTGATTCAATGGCAATGGGTTTGGTTTGATTGGTCTAAGCTAGTAGTGTTTCTGCTGATATAAAATAATAAAATCCTTGTGGGTTTCCTGTGTACATCACAGGGATTCACTCCATTAGACAAGAGGCTTTTCTATAGAATTTTTCTGAATAGTCCCATCTCTATTTCTAGCTTCTGGCTGAGGGGATGCGTGAGTCACATGGTGAATCTCTTCCAAGAGCCCTCTGTGGAGTGAATACTCTGACACCTTGATTCTTACATGGCATTAGCAAAAGATTGTCCATCTACACATTTTAAACTTTCTCTAGATCATGCTTTCCTGAGAGTGAATATCTTAATCTTAGCATATTTTGCAATCAGGCTAGGCTGTATATTATTTCATGCAGTGCACATTTTGGACTATCCGTTATTAATCCTATGTGAAAATAATAAAAACCCATCTTGTCTGGATATCCCTGCCAGAAACAGTGCTGTATGGAATATCTTTGAACATGGACCCTGTTGGACACCTGTGAGAATTTGCTTGGGAGGTTTCTCCACAAAAGAGGAGAACTTATAGTTCATAAGAATGTACATAGTTAACTACATCAAGTACTGCCATATTGATCTCCTGAATGACTGCATCAGTCTATTTTCCCAGAAGCATAAGAATAATGTGAGCATATCACTCTATGAAAGCATATAAAACAACTCTTGAAGTTTTTTTTTTTTTTTTAATGGCCTCTGCAACAGCTAAAATATTACATAGATTTGTTCCTTTGCCTCCTGCAGTAGGGTATGACATCCTTGACTATAGGTTTTTATGAATCCTTGTATGGGACAGCACCTTGCTTTCTTTCATGAGTGCCAGAAAATCCATGAACTGTAATGTATTGTACTCAGGGGATACAAGCGACAACATCTTGAGTAAATTGTGCCAAATTACTAATCTGATAGACTATCCAAACGAAGTGTCAATATTAAGAGCTTTGTAGAAGGCCGAAGACTAGAGAAACATCCAAACAGTAAAAATGCTTAGAGGAGGATGCAAAAAGTAGAGTGTCTTCTAACTCAAATAGAGTACAAAGAATTCTTTTCTTGGCAAAGATATCAATAAAAATATTTCCTGGTTTATTAAGATTATTTTAGTAATAGTAATGGTAATGGTAATGGTAATAGTAATAGTAGACAATCCATAATCTAATTAATTGTCGTTTTTTTAACCCATTCTAACAGGCGTGTGGAGGGAGCCCTGGTGGCGCAATGATAAAGAGCTCAGGCTGCTAACCAGAAGGTCAGCAGTTTGAATCCACCAAGTGCTCCTTGGAAACCCTATGGGGCAGTTCTGCTCTTCCCTATAGAGTCGCTATGAGTTGGAATCGACTCAATGGCATTTTTTTTTTTTTTTTAATGGGTGTATAGTGGTATTTCTGTTATGTTTTTGGCTTTTTATTTTTCTTTTCCCTTAGCGGTTGGTCTAAGATTACCGAACTTTTCACAAAGTTAAAATTAGGGTTAAAAATTTATCAGTTTAAATAAAATATAGAAGATATACAATTATTTTCGTATGTATTACATACACCTACATTGTAAACCACACAAGACAATGGTATAATTTTTGCTGTCAACTAAACCAAAAAACAAACACATTGCCATCGAGTCGATTCTGACTCATAGCAACCCTATAGGACAGAGCAGAACTGCTCCATACAGTTTCCAAAGAGTGCCTGGTGGGTCTGAACTGACCTTTTGCTTAACTTAACTGCTATACCACCAGGGTTTCAATGCTTTCAACAGGTTTGCATAATTTAAATAACTTGAGAAGGAAAATATTTTATTACATTTGCCTATATATTTACCATTCTGTTGCTCTTTCTTCATTCCTGAAGTTTCAAGTTTCCCTCTGATATAATTTTCTTTCTGGCTGAAGAACTTCCTTAACAGTTCTTTGGTAATTCTCATAGTTTTCCTTTAGTTGAGAATGTCTTCATTTTGATTTTCTTCCTGTCATGGATTGAGTTGTGTCCCCCCAAAATATCTGTCAGCTTGGCTAGGTCATGATTCCCTTGTATGACTGTATCATCTGATGTGATTTCCCTATGTGTCGTAAATCCTATCACTATGATGTAATAAAATGGATTACCTACAGTTATATTGATGGGATCTACACAATTAGATAGCACCTTAAGCCAATCTCGTTAGAGATACAAAAGACAGAGATAAGCAGAGAGACACGGGGACCTTACATGACCGAGAAAGCAGCACTGGGAGCAGAGCTCGTCTTTTGGACCTGAGGTTCCTGCTCTTAGATGCTCCTAGACCAAGAGAAGATTGATGACAAGGACATTCCTCCAGAGCTGACAGAGAGAGAAAGCCTTCCCCTGGAGCTGACACCCTGGGTTTCAACTTGTAGCCTGCTGGACTGAGAGACATTTCTCTTCGTTAAAGCCATCGACTTTGGTTTTCTGTGATAGCAGCATTAGATGACTAAGACACTTCCTGAAGGATATATTTGCTGGATATTGAATTCTGAGTTGACATTTCTTTCAGCACTTTAGAGATGTTGTACCCTTCTAATTTGTGCTATTTGCAGTCATTCAAATTGTTGTCCTCTCATATATAATATTTAGTTTTTCTCTAGCTGTTTTCCACATTTTTTTTTCTTTATTTCGGTTTTCAGCAGTTTGATTATGATGTGACTGTATTGTTTTTCTTTGATTTTATCCAGGGATTTACTAAGCTTCTTAATATGTAAATGAATCAAATTTGATAAAGTTTAGCCTTTATTTCTTCAATTTTTTTCTGCATCAATCTCCTTTTTATCTTCTTATGAGATTCCCATGATGTGGCTTTTGTTATAATCCCACTGATCTCTGAGATACCTTATTTTTTTCCTTTTCACTTGTCCTTCAGATTACTTAATTTCTAATAATGAATCTTCAAATTCAGTGACTTTTTCCTCTGCTAACTTCACTCTGATATTGACCTCATGCAATAAATGTTCTGTTTCAGATATTGTATTTTTCAGTTTTAAATTTGCATCTTTATTTCATGAAACATGAAAAGTCTTATGATAATTCCAATAACTAAGCCATCTCAGATGTGGTAGCTGTTTGGCTTTTCCTTTGGTCAGATTTTCCTGGTTCTTCCTGTATTGAATACTTTTTTTTTTTCTTTAAATGAAATCCTGGATAGTTTGAATATTTTGTTTGAAAATTACTCTAGGTCCTGTTAAAGTTGTCTGGACACTGTAGTTACTGTTCGTTTAAGCATACAATTAATCCATTCAAGTTCAGATTGCAAATTCTTCTCATCTTTTGTAGGCAGTGGTTTCATGGTTAACTCATTTTTCAAAGTATGGTATTTGGGTCTTCCACAGGCAAACGCCACTCAGGAGTCAGTGTGGAACTTGTGCACCATCTTATATTGAGGTTCAGTTCTCAGAATCTATTCTGTGCTGCTTTGGATCACTTCCACATAATCATAGCTTGGAGGATGACTGGGACTTGTGTCAGATCACGCAAAAAGGGACCACTTTCTCCCACCTTCTCCTCTGGAAACTCTGACTCCTAGGGGCCACTTTTCCAGATTCTCTGGGTAGAAAGCCTAGGTTTCTCTTAAATATTTAGCCCTGTATGCTGCGACCAGGGAGAAACAGTGACAGAAAAGAAATAAAGTAATGATGGTTTCCTCCCCACAAGTTTTGGACCCCAGGACCCCCTTTATCTTGTTCTTCTGGCCAGAGAGATGAGTTTTCAATCTGGATTTTACATGTCGAACAGCACATCTGTGTTGCAGGGCCTGGCCACAGGGAAGAGCTGGAGAGAAAAAAAAAAAAACTAAATAGGAACAAAACAACAACAATCAAACAGGGACCTCTTTTCCTAACCCTCTGGCCAGAAAGAGAGGGTTTTTCTCGAAGCGTTTGCTTTTTGAACTCACTTCATAGTTACGGACATAGGCTGTCCTGAGTCAAGGCCTGGAGATAAAGGAGGAAAAAAGAACCTGTAAACTTATCACCATACTGGTTGTTCTTCAGGTTTTGGCAAACTTACTCAATCTCTGTGATATTATTTACTTCTCGGAGCCCCTGGGTACTTTCTTTTTGTATCCTGTCCAGAGATTTTCTTTGTAATCCGTGATAAACATAGGCTGTGTTGGGTTTACTCCCTTTTAGCCACTCAGTGGCTTTTACGGTTAAGAAGGAGCCATTGAAAGGACACAGTAGTGTCCTGAATGTACATGCATGAAATTGAGCTACAATAATACTAATGTAAAATACTTATACAGCTATAAGGTCATAAGTATTTATGGCATGTCATACCTGGTCCTAAACACTTAACTCTTATTACTGCATTTAATCCTCATAACAATCTTATTGTCATTTCACAGATAAGGAAACAGAGGCAGAGACAAGTCAAATAACTTGTCAAAATTTGCACAGCTAAGAAGTGGTTCATCTTTTGAAATGCATTTCAAGTTTCTTTTTCTAGTTCAAACTCTACAAATATGAAGGTTGTATGTTTTTTAACAAAGGTAGATAATCCCAAGAGGAATGAATTCCTAATACACCACAGTACAACCAGAACCATCCTTCTGATGCTTTTACTTCTTCCTGATGCACTCTTACTTATCCTTTGTATGTAAAGATCCCAATAAAGTAAACCTTTCTTCTGAAAAGCCTTCTCTGACTTGTCCAAGCATGTATTTCCACAACTTTCTGTGTCCCAATGGCCCTTTTCTGATAAAACTCTTTGTCATGGAGTCAATCCTGCTCTCTGATGGACAGTAGCACAAGCACTGTCCTTGTGCTTGAAAAACTCCCAGGCAAGTTGATTGACAGTGATAACTGTGAACACTATAAGCAAAACTCATACAAGGATTATATGGCAGCTGTAGTTTTGTGGAAGAAAATCATACAGAACCATAGTAGTGCAAAGTTCTTTATCTAAACTTCTTTATCTAAACTCTGGAGAGAGGGTAGGAGAAATGATCTATTTGTGGAGCATTGAGATACAAGGAAGGCCTGTGGATTTTAGGGCATTAGACTTTGCCTTTTGGGAAATACTTTAAGTTTATTGATTGTCCTTTATTGTGATAAAACTTACTTTCTCATGTCCAGTATGTTCTGGATTGTGGATATGGGACCAGGTCCTGGGTTGCCCCTGAAGGGATTTCTCCTAACTTTTTGGTGAGTGCGATAGTTAGGAGGCCTATAGTGTGGCAGAGTAAAGCTACCTTTGCCCCTTCTGCCCGGAATATTTCTGGCAATGGCAGAGCTGTGACAGGGGTCCAGCATTCCTTGGGAGAATTCAGATACCGGAAAATCACTGACATGCAACGTAACAATAAAAAATAACCCCGTGGCCATCAGGTCAGTTCTGACTCGTGTGTTTTAGAGCAGAACTGTGCTCCACAGAGTTTTCAGTGGCTGTAATCTTACTGTAGCAGTTCATCAGGACTTTCTTCTGTGAAGTTACTGGGTGGATTTGAACCACCAACCTTTTGATTGGTAGTCAAGAGCAAATCGTTTGTGACACTCAGGGACCCCAGCAGAAGTTTTATGAAGTCAAACAACAACAACAACAAAAAACCCATCACCACCGAGTTGATTCTGACTCATAGTGACCCTGTAGGACAAAGTAGAACTGCCCCATAGGGTTTTTCAAGGAGCAGCTGGTGAATTTGAACTGTTGACCTTTTGATTAGCAGCCAAGCTCTGAGCCACCAGGACTCCCTTTATGAAGTGCTAGTTTAAAACTTTTTTTTTTTTTTTCTTAATTCCTTACAGTAATTCTTGAAGGTGAGTGCTATAACTCTATCTATTTGGAAAGTGAGGATTACGCCAAGTAATTTGTGCAAGAGCACACACTGCTGGTTTGTGGTAGAGCTGGGACTCCAGCCAAGGCCACTGGCTTCAAAGACCTGCTGCCTACCCATCGATAAGCTGAGAAGTCATGGTCTAAGCCGCATCCTCAGGACCTGCTGCTACACCTGACTCAAACAGAAGCCATCCTCAGGTCTGAAGAACACCATTTTTGTGTTTGTACAAGGTTTAGAAGAAGGCCTATTTTAGGAGACTCATTTCCCCTTATTTAGAAAAGTCTGCAGCCATTTCCACAATTCAACTGTGAAAGTCCCCCTCGTTTCCATGGACATAAATGCCTTAAGAGGACGCAGCTGTATCATTCTTGGCATCTTTCAAAGAAAATATACAGATTAGAAAGTGTTGAAAGTCAGGCTAAAAGCTTTAAGCACTTAACTCAGACCCTCCCCTACCCGCCCTGACACTTCGGCTTTCTCCAGACTGATGATGCTTAAACTCTGTCAGCACAAGAGAAAACTGTTGCAAAGACAGAGGCCTCCTCTTTCAGTGGTTCATGCTGCGGTGGTCTGAAGTTTAACAGGGGTGGGATTGTCCTGGGCCCTAAAGGATAGGAATACAAACTCTTTCTTTTGACTCATTATTTGGTTGGTTTTAGTAACACCAATTAATTTTTTAGTAATGGATAAATCACCGCCTGTGGGGCACAAAATCATTCACATTAGAACATTCTTGAACCTAATAAAGACATGATTTTCTGCCTACTCAGGTCATATGCCCAGTTGTTCAAGTAGCCATTGGAGATAAGAACGATGAAATATAATTAATGGAAATAAAATATATTCTTAGATTCTTTTTAACCTTTGTGAACTGGCAAATACTAGCATGTTTGTCAGTGCACAGAGCTTATATTTAATATTTCTCCCAGTGGACCCAGAACTTTGGTTTTTAAACAGAACTGATGTTTAGAGATAAGAAAATGTCCATTAGGGAGTAGGGTCCTTGTAGAGGCACCACACAGAGGTAATAGCAGCTGTAGAGGAATGCTGGTTCACTCAGTATCAGTTCATTCCCTTGAAGCTTATCTGGGCTACATCATTTAGTACACTGACACAAAGTCACACCAACAGGTGAGGAGCTATTGAGAAAGAATTTATCTCCATTTCTGCCTTGCATTGATCTGATATCTGACACATACAAGGAAGTGTCATGCTGTAGGAAGGGCTAGAGGTGGTTGACTCCAGTCCTTATTCTACAATGGCTGCTTGTGTTTGCTTAGACCTATCACTTAGCCACACTGGGTGTCTAGGAAGGATCTCTAGGGCATTTTCACATCTCATTAGCTCCAATATTAAGTCTGTCCTTAACTTCCTATCTTTTTCATTTGAAGACCTCTCCTCTATTTCAAAGAAAAAAGGAGTACAGGGAATTAAAAAACAAACAAAAAAACCCAAACTTGTTGCAGTCGAATTGATTCTGACTCATAGTGACCCTATAGGACAGAGTAGAACTGTCCCACACGTTTTCCAAGGAACAGGTGGTGGATTCGAACTGCCAACCGTTTGGTTAGCAGCTGAGCTCTTAACCACTACACCACCAGGGCACTGTTTTAAATCCTATAATAAAGTGAATGATGTTGTCCATAAGCATATAAAAGTGAATGGCAGGAGGGAAAGGAAGGAAGGGATGGAGGAAGGCAGTGGGCCCTGACATCAAAACATGCCTACAGCCAAGATCATGTGTTTTATGAGCCATTGTTCCCACTGGCCATCTGCATTGTTATGGAACCAATGTTGCCAGGCTCTACACCAACTAGTCCACGGTCAAAATGCACCCTGTACTAGATGCCATGGTTGAAAATATTTTTCCTGTTATATACATGCCTTAAACCCCAGATTTCATCATGTCTAATTTAATAAACTAGCTATTGAACCATATCCCACAGAAGTATTCTGGGATAACAAATAGAATTGATTTTCCCAAATAAGGTTTAAAAATTCAAGACATAAATAAACAAGACCAAACAAAAATAAAAATAGCTCACAAGGGAGTTGAATGCTTTTCCTTGTCTTCATAACCTTTCCAATGATTTTGCAACAAATCCGCATTTTGCCAAATGTTGTTTTAAAGTCATTTTCTTTCAAAATCTACATATATTACAAAATTAGACATAAGATAAATCTTGAGGAGGTTGAAAGGGAAACAAGAGACCATTTATTTATTGCAATCTTTTTGAAAAGATTCTTTATGAAATTCCTTTACAGCATGTTTGTCTTCCCAGATCAATGTCTCCTCTGTCTGAATCAGGCTGAGTCACCTTTGAAATCATTGGAATTCTGTGGAAGGGTATATACATTTAGGAACAGAATTTGGCCATGGCTTGTTATGTTAAATAGAATCTCCCTATTCCTCTAGCACTGATCTTATATGATCCTATATTCGTTCAATGTTGTTATGTTGTTAGCTGCTGTCAAGTGGACTCCAACTCCTAGCAACCCATGTGTGCCGAGCAGAACTGCTCCACACGGTTTTAAAGACTGTGACCCCTATGAAGCAGATCACTAGGCCTGTCCTCTGAGGAACTTCTAGGTAGGTTTGAACTGCAAATCTTTCACCTAGTAGTTCTGTGCTTAACCATTTTCTCTACCCAGGGCCTTCTCACTATTCATTTAATACCTCCCCTATCCCCTGTGAAATATAAGCTTGTTGCTGTTGTGGTTAGGTGCCATTGAGTCAGTTTTGACACATATCAACCCTGTGATGTAAAACAGAATTAAACACTGCCGGGTCATGCACCATCCTCACAATCATTGCCATGTTTTGAACCCATTATTGCAAACAATGTGACAGTCCATCTCGTTGAGGGTCTTCCTCTTTCTCTCTGGCCCTCTACTTTACCAAGTATGATGTCCTTCTCCAGGGACTGGTCCCTCTTGATAACATGCCCAAAGTGCATAATACGTAGTTTCGCCATCCTTACTTCTAAGGAGTATTCTGGCTGTACTTTTTCCAAGACAGATTTGTTTGCTCTTCTGGCTGTCTATGGTAGGTTCAATATTGTTCATCAACATCATAATTCAAAGACGTCAATTCCTCTTCCACCTTCCTTATTCATTGTCCAGCTTTCCCATGCATATAAGGTGATTGAAAACACCATGGCTTGGGTCTGGTGTACCTTAGTCCTTAAAGTGACTTCTTTACTTTTCAATACTTTAAAGAGGTCATTTGCAGAAGATTTGCCCAATGCAATGCATCGTTTGATTTCCTGACTGCTATTTCCACGGGCATTGATTGTGCTGTTTACTGGTCTAGTTGTAAGGATTTTTATTTTCTTGATGTTGAGGTGTAATCCATACTGAAGGCTGTGGTCTTTGATCTTCATCAGTAAGTGCTTCAAGTCCTCTTCACTTTCAGTAAGCAATGTTGCAGTCATCTGCATATTGCAGGTTGTTAATGAGTCTTCCACAAATCCTGATGCCCCATTCTTCTTCATGTAGTCCAGGTTCTCGGATTGTTTGTTCAACATACAGATTGAAATAAGGATGGCAAAAGGATACAACCCTGATGCACAGCTTTCTCGACTTTAAACCACGCTGTATCCCCTTGTTCTGTTAGAACTACTGCCTCTTGGTCTAAGTACTGGTTCCTCAGGAGCACAATTAAGTATTCTGGAATTCCCATTCTTCAAAATGTCATCCATAATTTGTTATGATCCACCCAGTTGAATGCCTTTGCATAGTCGATAAAACACAGGTAAACATCTTTCTGGTGTTCTCTGCTTTAAGCCAAGATCCATCTGACATCAGCAATGATATTCCTTGTTTCATGTCCTCTTTTGCAATCTGGCTTGAATTTCTGGAAGTTCCCTGTGGATGTACGCTACAACCATTTTTGGATGACCTTCTGCAAAATTTTACTTGTGAGTGATGTCAGTGATATTGTTTGATAATTTCCACATTCTGTTGAATCACTTTTCTTTGAAATGGGCACGAACATGGATCTCTTTCAGTCAGTTGGCCAGGTAGCTATCTTCCAAATTTCTTGGCATAGATGAATGAGCAATTCCAGCATTGCATCCATTTGTTGAAATTTCTCAATTGGTATTCTATCAACTCCTGGAACTTTGTTTTTCACCAATGTTTTCAGGGCGGTTTGAACTATTGGTCTCAATACCATCAGTTCTTGATCATATGCTACCTCCTGAAATGGTTGAACATGAACCAATTCTTTTTGGTACAAAAACCAAACAAACCAAACCCATTACCGTCAATATTGCAACTCAAGGCTTGAGTTTTTTCTTCAGTTCTTTCAGCTTGAGAAATGCTGAGTGTGTTCTTACCTTTTGGTTTTCTTACTCCAAGTCTTCGCACATTTCATTATGATGCTTTGCTTTGTCTTCTTGAGCTGCCCCTTGAAATCTTCTGTTCAGCTCTTTTATGTGATCATTTCTTCCTTTTGCTTTAGCTACTCAACATTCAAGAGTAGGTTTCAGTCTCTTCTGACATCCTTTTTCGTCTTTTTTTCTTTCCTGTCTTTTTAATGACCTTTTTCATTCTTCATGTGTGATGTCCTTAATGTCGTTCCACACTTGCCTAGCCTTTGGTTATTAGTGTTCAGTGCATCAAATCTATTTTTGAGATGGTCTCTAAATTCAGGTGGGATATACTCAAGATTGTGCTTTGGCTTAACTTAGGTGCCTTTAAGTAAAGATACAGCTTTACTGGCCTAGACATTTGCATATAGAACCAGAGAAAATCATAAAACCACACACGGACTTTGATAGAAGATTCTGAATTCCATTTCTTTTAATAGAAGGAAGAGTACTCTATAAATCTAAAAAAGCATAATTTTTACGAATTCTGCCTATAATTTAAGAGAAAATCTCCATTTTTAAATATTATGTAAATTTAATACCTTCTATTTAAAAGCAACTCTCTTAAAACTTTCATCAAATGCAAAATTCTAAGCATTTTCATGAAAGTAGATCATAACATGTTTGACAAAGTACAGACCTTAAAAGTGCAGATTGTGATTATTTCCAGAACCAAAAACTCTAGTCTTTTTGGCACAGAGGAACAAAATTTCTACAAAAAAAAAAAGAAAAAAGAAGAAAAGAAAGAGTAACAGGCCCTTTTTTCTGATCAAGACCCTGTATATATTAGCTTTATAGCCAGTGTTGTCAAATGATTAATGGCTATCATACCTTAGCAGGTGGCTGAGTCTCACCCTCTTCTGTATAAGATGAGATACATAAACCAAAAACCAAACTCATTGCCGTTGAGTAAATTCTGACTCATAGGGACACTATGGAAACCCTCGTGGTGTACTGGTTTAGTGCCACGGCTGCTAACAAAAAGGTCGGCAGTTCAAATCCACCAGGTGCTCCTTGGAAACTCTATGGGGCATTTCTACTCTGTCCTATAGGGTCATTATGAGTAGGAACTGACTCGACGACAATTGTTTCTTTTTAGGGATCCTATTTTTTATGGGACAGAATAGGGTTTCCAAGGAGTGGCTGGTGGATTTGAACTGCAGAACTTTTGGTTAGCAGCTAAGCTCTTAACCACTGTGCCACCAGGGCCCCTGCACCACGAGGGCCGCTACCTTTTCCTCTGCATAACCGGAAGAGTTACAAGAAGGGTAAGATTTCTGTTGTGGTGTCATCTGGCCAGATTTCATTTGTCTATACTTGACCTATATCTACTTGTTCTTCCAGACCCCATTGAATGCCAAAACCTCAGGAAAACATTCCCTCACGTGCTTGCTTTCCTCTCTCAGCTCTTGGAGATTTAGGCTCTTTTTTCCTCCACTCCCGAATCATCCAGGAATTACAACTGTAAAATGAATGATCGTCTATCTTCTTCTTCAGGCCCTAAACTCATCAAGTGAGAGGACAACTACCTACTAAACATTTCTCCAGTTTGTGGCATTGTTCTGAATACAGTAATGTTCAGGAAGTAGTCATTGAATAGAAAATGAATGAAAACCCCCATGGAAAGACCTAATGATTACATAAAAGCAGAAGTAGGAGAAAGGTCAAGGTGAAATAACTCTTCCTCGAAAGATTATATATGTTATACTTGGATATTTAGAGGTGCTACTCCAAATTAATTCCAACTAAAATAACTAAACTTGACAGCCTAAAATTCTGATTTTCATCAAATTAGAATCCCCAAGCACACTGCAGGAATACGGAAATACAGTACATATTTATATAACTCAAATATGAGAGGGAAGTTGTAAGTTAAAGTTGTACTGGGTTCACCTAGAATGTAGTAGTTTTTACTGTGCTTTTAGACAAAATAGGAGAAAATTCTGACAGTGTTACAGTGAGAGCTCAGATTTTTCTTTGTTTTTTGGACTCAATGTCAAGAAAATTGATACAATATGTTACAATTAGTGCTCCTTGCTGCAACATGTGTTTATATATTTAAGTGAAAAAAACCTTTTTCTTATTTTGAAAGCAATTCATGTTCATTATAGAAAATTTAAAAAATAAATAAAGGGAAAATCAAATCATCTGTTATCCCATCACCCAGAAATAATTATTGTTAACATTTTGGTGACTGTCCCTCCAGATGTTGTTAATATGTGTGCTTTATAGTTTTCAAAATTAGGATACCCTAATGCCTATTCCCTGGAAACCCTGGTGGCATAGTGGTTAAGTGCTATGGCTGCTAACCAAATGGTCGGCAGTTCGAACCCACCAGGCGCTCCTTGGAAACTCTATGGGACAGTTCTACTCTGTCCTATAGGATTGCTATGAGTCGGAATCAACTCGACGGCACTGGGTTTGGTTTTTAAATGCCTATTCCTTGTAATCATTCTATACTTAACAGTATATTGTCAACATTCTCCTGAGTTTGTCTATATTACGATTTTTGACTCCCATAGAATTCTGCTGCCTGGATTTACCATAATTTATTAAGCGGTTCTTCTACAAATTGAAAGTTAATTTGTTGCTACTTTTTTTTTTTATTTAATTTTATAACACTGCTGTAAGGATCATCTTTAAACACACATCTTAGCTTTATTCTCAAAATTTTTTTCCATAAATTTTTTTTCTGGAACTGTTATAAATATTTCTTAAATTTTGCATGTTTTCAAATCGGCCCGCGGACATCCCACATACAGCAACATTGATGACACTCATTTCCTTACTCTTCACCAGACGAAATGATTGGCATTCTGTTTTACTTTTGCAATTTTGACTGCAGAATGGATGGCATTGCGGTTTTAATTTTCACCTTTGAGAATCAATGATATAAAATCTTTTCTTACATTTCTACTGACTATAAACCCAAAATCAAACCAGTTGCCATCAAGTGGTTTCCGACTCAGAGTAGAACTGCCCGGTGGGATTTCCAGGGAGCAGCCGGTGGATTTGAACTGCCGATTTTTGCTTAGCAGCTGAGCTTTTAACCACTGTGCCACTGACTATAGTATTCATACAATAATGATGATGGTGGTGATGATGATGATACTGTTTTTGTTGAGGACAGTACAGGGCCACTTGGAATAGATGATGACATCTGGAAACATCAGTACTGATTGAAGCCAAGAGATCAAAAACATAGTTAAAATGCTCAGCATAAGAAAAAGAATAAATTTGTATTTTGCTTCTGAGAAAGAAGATGAGGAGACAGCGATTCAATGTCAGGCTGGGGTAAAGCTAAAAATAAAAATGTCAAGGTGGGGTAGCCTGCATGCATTTGAAGAATAAGACTATCCAATGCTCAATTTGGAGTTGTGGAATTTGCTGTGATGCAAACCCTTTCAATTCCACACATCTTCATTAAAATCAACTATACTGCAGGAATATCTGTGTGAGTGTTGTGTGTGTGAAAACTAATCATTATATGGAAAGGAAAGAGGCCCTGGATAAGTAAAGCACTATTGAAGAAAAAGAACAAAGTAAGAGGTCACTCACCACCCGGCTGCAGATCCTACTATACGGCTGCCATAGTCCAAACAGCCTGGTACTGGTATAACAACAGACCCATAGACCAGTGGAACAGAATCAAGAACGCAGATGTAAACCCATCTACCTACGGCCATCTGATCTTTGACAAAGGCCTAAAGTCCATTAAATGGGAAAAGACAGTCTATTAAGGTAATGGTGTTGGCAAAGCTGGATGTCCATCTGGAAAAAAAAAAAATAGAACAGGACCATACCCCACACTATACACAAAAACTGACTCAAAATGGATCAAAGACCTAAATAAAAACCCAAAACTGTAAAGATCATAGAAGAAAAAACAGGGTCAACACTAAGGGCCCTAATATACAGCATAAACAGCGAACAAATCATAATTAACAATACCTAAACACAGAAGATACGCTAGATAAATGGAATCTCTTAAAAATTAAACACTTATGTTCATCAAGACTTGACCAAAAGCGTAAAGGAGAACCTGTGGATTGGGAAAAAAAATTTGTCTATGATATATCCAACAAAGGTATAATCTCTAAAATCTGTAGGAAAATCCAACACCTCTAAAATAAAAAGACAAATAATCCAATTAAAAAATGGGCAAAGGATATGAACAGATACTTCACCAAAGAAGACATTCAGATGGCTAACAGATACGTGATGAAATGCTTACAATCACTAGTCATTAAAGAAATGCAAATCAAAACTATGGTGAGATTCCATCTCGCCCTGATATTACTGGTATGAATAAAACAAACAAACAAACAGAAAATAACAAATGTTGGAGAGGTTTCAGGGAGACTGGAACTCATATGCACTGCTGGTGGGAATGCAAAATGATACAGCCATTTTGGAAAACAATACGGTGCTTCCTTAAAAATCTAGAAACAGAAATACCATATGTTCCAGAAATCCCACTCCTAGGAATATACTGTAGAGAAATAAGAGCTTTCACACGAATAGACATATGCACACCCATGTTCATTGCAGAATTATTCACAATAGCAAAAAGATGGAAACAACCTAAATGCCCATCAACAGATGAATGGATAAACAAATTATGGTACATATACACAAAGAAATACTATAAAATGATGGAGAACAATGACGCATCTGTGAAACATCTCACCACATGGATGAATCTGGAGGGCATTATGCTGAGTGAGATAAGCCGTTCACAAAAGGACAAATGCTGTATGAGACCACTATCATAAAAACATGTGAAAATGTTTCCACATAGAAAGAAACAATCTTTGATGGCTATGAGAGAGGGGAGAGGTAAGGAGGGAAAAATTCTAACTAGATGGTAGATAAGTGGTAACCTTGGTGAAGGGTAAGACAGTACACAATACTGGGAAGTCGCACAACTTGACCAGGGCAGTCATAGACGCTTCACAAATGTATCCAAAAGCCCTGAGAGACCGAGGTACTGGGCTGATGGATGGAGACTGTGGCCTCAGGGAACATCTAGCTCAATTGGCATAACATAGTCTATAAAGAAAATGTTCTACATCCAACTGTGATGAGTAGCAGCTGGGGTCTTAAAAGCCTGCAAGCAGTCATCTATGATACATATATTGGTCCCATCCCCACTGGTGCAAAAGAGAATGAAGAAGACCAAAGACACAAGGGAAAGATTAGTCCAAAGGAATAATGGATGACAACTACCACAACCTCCACCAGACTGAGCTCAGAACTATTACGTGGTGCTTGGTTACCACCACCTACTGCTCTGGCAGGGATCCTAATAGAGGGTTCTATACAGAACAGGAGAAAAAGTAGAACAAAATTCAAATTTGCAAAAAAAAAAAGAGAGACCAGACTTGTTGGTCTGACAATAATCCGACAAAAAATAAACAAAATAATCAAAACAAACAATTTTAAAAAAAGTAGAAATAAACTCCTTGATGTAGGATAGAAGAATAGAAGAATTAGCTGGCACAAAATGGCTAGATTCTCTAAACAGGAACTAAGTCAGAAGTAGAAGTAACCTGGGGTCAGATATGAAATGAATATGTAATCATTCAATAAAATCACAGAAATTTGGACAAGTTTTGAATGACCCCGGGCTTAAAATTACTTTATTTAGAATTCAACAGCCCCAAAGATCTACACTGATTTGAATCTGCAACAGTAGCTATTATTCATTGAGTGATTTCTGTGGACCATGTACTCTGTTAAGTGCTTTACGTGAGTCATTTCGTTTACTTTTGAAAACATTTCTACAAATTAAAGATTGTTATTTCCTTTCAGAAATGAAGAAATTCAAGTTTAGAGAAATTCTAGAACCTGCTGTTAACCACTGTGCTTTCCACCTTCTTCTGATGTGAACAGCTTATTTATATCTACTGCATGTTTTGTTGGAGCCCTGGTGGTGTAGTGGTTAAGAGCAGCTACTTACCAAAGGGTCAGCAGTTCAAATCCACCAGATGCTCCTTAGAAACCCTGTGGAGCAGTTCTACTCTGAATTGGAATTAACTCAATGGCAATGGCTTCAAGTTTTGTTTTGGCTTTTTTTTTTTTTTTTTGTCGGTAATTCTTTTACTTCTTACTGGTTTTAAAAACTAATTTATGAATAAAGTATATAAAATGAGTGGTGGAAATGTTATTGTTCAGTGTTGTTCATAAAGTTTTTGATGAATGCGGCAGGCAGACCTTAGGGTGATCTCCCAAATTCTGGCTTCCTGGTATTCACACCTTGGGGTAGTCCCCAACCCTTGAGTGAGGACAGAACCTGTGACTTGCTTCTAGCCAAGAGAATATGGTGATATGGTCATAGTATGTCAAGGATGTCATTCTTCAATTGTTGCTGTTGTTGTTAGTTGCCATTGAGTCAGTTCCTACTCATGGTGACCCAGTGTACAATAGAACAAAACATTGCTCAGTCCTGTGCCATTTTAACAACCTTTGGTATGTTTGAGTCCATTATTACCGCTGCTGTGTATTTCAAGTGCTTTCCAACCTAAGGAAGATGAGCCTCATCTTCCAGCACTAGACCAGACAATATTCCGTTATGATCTACAAGGTTTTCATTGGTTGATTTTTGGAAGTAGATTGCCAGGCCTTTTCTCTTTTTCTGTCTTAGTCTGGAAGCTCTGCTGAATCCTGTCCACCATGGGTGACCCTGCTAGTATTTGAAAAACTGAAGGCATAGCTTTCGGCACCATAGCAACAAACAAGCTACTACAGTATGACAAACTGACAGATGGTTGGTGGATTTCTCGGTTAGGTTATGTTATATAAGACTCCATTGTAGCAGACAAGAGCAAGATATTCTTCTTGATGACTTGATGAAGTAAGAGTTCATACTAGAGAATCCCAGTGGCAAGGAACAGCAGGCAGCCTCTTGGAATGTCAGGCAGTCTCTAGGAGCTGAGAGCAGCCTCCAAACACCAGCTAGCACAAAACTAGAATCTTTAATCCTACAACCACAAGCAAATAAAATCATCCAACACTCTGTATGAGCTTGGAAGCGCATTATTCCCCAGTCTGGTCTCCAAAATAGAAGTAAGCCTAGCCACCAACTTGATTTCATGTCTTCATGAACCCTGAGCAGAAGACCCAGCTAAGCCAAGCCAGAACTCCTAACCCACAGAAACTGTGACATATAAGTATGTGTTGTTTTACGCCACTACATTTGCGATAAATTTTTAGCAATAAAAAACTAATACAATGAATGATGTACTTAAGGGTACTTTGATGAGCTTTTGGTTATCAGAGGTGTTGTTGTTGTCGTTGGCTGCCATTGAGTCAGCTCTGGTTTATGGTGACCTTATGTACAACAGAACAAAACATTATCTGGTCTTGTGCCATCTTCACGATCACTGATATGTTTGAGTCCATTGTGGTTATTGCGTCAATCCGTCTCATTGAGAGTTTCCCTTACTTTCATTGGCCTTCTACTTTACCAAACATGATCTCCTTTTCTAGCTATTGGTCTTTTCTGATGACATGTCCAAAGTAAGCGAGTTGAAGTCTAACCATTTTTGCTTCTAAGAGACATTCTGGTTGTGTAGCTTCCAAGATTGATTTGTTCATTCTTTTGGCAGTCCAATGCATATTCAATATTTTTCTCCAGCACCATGGTTTGAACACATCAATTATTCTTCTGTCTTCCTTATTCATTATTCAACTTTCATACACATGTGAGGAAATTGAAAAGACTGTAGCTTGGGTCAGATACATCTTAGTCAACAAAGTGACATCTTTCATTTTTCTCAACTTTAAAGAGGACTTTTGTAGCTGACTTGCCCAATGCAATACGTTGTTTGATTTCTTGACTGCTGCTTCCATGGATGTTGACTGTTGATCCAAGTAGAATGAAATCCTTGACAAGTTCAATTTTCTCTCCTATACCAGAGGTAGTAGGGATTAATATATTAAATTTTGAACATGTATCAAGGCAAAGAAAGGCATTAAAACAAAAAAAAATTATAATACTATATATACTTATGGATTGAAATAAGAGAAAACATTCCAGGAAAAATTAAACAAAAAGAGAATGGACACTGATAAACCAGGTGTGATGTGAACAAATGACACAGGGGGATTTTGGAAAATAAATGTTACTGTGGAAGCTCAGGCTGCTTAGAATGAGTTCCTTCTGTAAATTAAGATTATTTTGGAAAAAAGAGTAACACTAATAGAAACAAAAATAAATACATAATTGCAAAGGTCAACTCAGGCAATAGGGCTTCATGTTAACAAATTCTGGTTCAGCCTGTTGAGGTCAAGGCCCTAGCTCCAAAAATTCTTGGCCTGAAGAATAACCAAAAACCTCTTAAATCCAGATGTTTCTTGCTGAAGAGTTCAACAGGGTGCATATCACCATCAGTCATCTCTAACCATGAGAAATATGAATATATTTAGCTCAGCTACAGCTGCCGAGAAACTGCTCCTACATCACAGTAAAAGTCTGGAAATAACGTAGGGGTTTCACTCATTAGCTAATCCAGCACCTAGATTCAGCTCAAGTAGACAACCTGGATTCTCACCTTCAGAACTCATGGGAGTTTAGACAAACGAGTAACATGTGTGTTCATGGAATATAATTTTCAAGGGTTTCAGTAGTTAATATTTAACTTATATTTCATTGTAAGACTTCACAGTTATGCAAAGTTTACCACTATCTAGGGCTTTTTATGTTAAGAAAGAGATTTATAAAAGATCCTGAAAATTAAAGAAGAAACGAACATAACAATATGGCAGGTTGAAATCCAGCATGTTGGATCAATATGACTCAGACAAATTCTGGCCTCACTAAGATGCTGAATCACCAGCGGCAGCAGCAGAGTGGGAATGAGCAACTAACTACTGCCTTTCTTAGGCACGGCACGTACACAGCAGTTCATCCAAAAGGTAGAAGAAGAGGGTAGCAGCAACCTAGGAGGTGGCTCCTTTCCACCTCACAATGGGATAGGGGGTGTTTCTCAAGGAAGAGTCACTATTTAAATTTTAATGACTCAAGGCCTTAGCCAGAAAGTGCAAGCAGAATTGTTCTGTCAAAGATTAGCGACCTGGGTACTTACATTAAAGGTCAGTCAGTAAATAGGATAACTCTTAAATCGCGCAACTCTTTTGTCTTTGCGGTTATTGGAGTAAGAAAGAGTAACACCTGCAAAAAGCATTGAACAACTTGGTAGGAAACTGGTGGATTTTACAAGATACTTAGGGCTGATGAGGAAAAGGAGAAAGCTTCCTTTTAACTTACCGGATGGGGTTTTATCAATTTGAAAAATTCTAATAGGGGATCTCAGCAGCACCTGTGACAAGACCTACTTAGCAATTCTAATATACTTGGATGACATCCTTGTCTTTGGTAGAAGGTTGGTAAAGCACAAGAAACTTCCCAGGCAAATTTAGTCTGAGTATCTCTACAGAGTACAGCCAGTTCTTTCAGGCCTCCATAAAGTATGGGATGCATTTACCACAGCCAAAGGAATAAGATGGCCTCGTTAGCAGCAGAGACTTGCTCAACAGAGTCTACCGTGTCAGTGATTCTGAGGCAAAATTTCTGTATAATTCCCCTTGGACATGTGATCACTTTGAGATCCTACTCTGAATACCAAACCATGAGATCTCCATACTGCATGGGTGGACACAAGCAAGAGCATCTGACAGCAATAATAAGAGCATTGAGGGGGACTGTCCTTTATCAGAGATGATTATTACATAATTGCCATCGTGCCCTGTTGATTGAAAACAAATTAGAATAAAAACAAAAATCAAAACCATCCAATGGCTATGCACCAGGAAGGTGAGCCATTTTTCCAAGATGTCAAGAAAGGTAAAAATAATCAAATAGGAGAAAACTGAGAGTTGCCTCCCTGCCTTAAACTCTACTAGAGGACATGCTTATCTCCAGGTCACTAGGAGGAAGTAGGTCTGAGGAAAGTCCCTGTGTGTGCAATAATCCTGCAGGTTTTTGTCTTCTGCTGGATGTTGGCAACCCAGATTACTTCTTTCTCATCATTATAACATTAAAAGAATTTGTTAGCAGTGATGTATTGCAACACTGATAATGTACTAAGCTAAAATTTACTCAAAAATCCTCCCCAGTGCTGAAAAAATCCAGACATGATGACTGTCAGCTTCTTTCTACTTTCTTCTCTTGCCTACATTGACTCTTCACAGGTAATGTTTTCATTTCTTTTTAGCTTCTCACTAGCCAAGGCTGCAGGGAATAAATAGCTTATCAACATAGCCTTGGTATATTTTTGCTTTGCCAGCTGGGCTTATATGAATAATGTGGCCAGCTGCATGTGAACAATGTATACAAACAATGAGTAAATGAACAAAATGGCGTCAGGACAATATGAGAAACTCCATTTAGAGAATCAGCATTAGCAGATGTGACACTGATGAGAGTGACAGAAATACAGTCTGGGCATCAGAGAGAGTGATTTGATACCATGATGAAGCTATAGAGTCGAGAACAATGACACTGGGCTTGGCTGACTTTCGCATCTGAGAACATTTACCCAAGGCCCTGAGATAAAGTTAAAGAAAGAGAACTGGACTTTTTTTTTTTTTTTAAGTAACAAATAACTATGGAGCTTTCTTTCTGTTTCTAAGTAGATGTTAAGAGTGTAGCCTGAGGAGCCATGAATGAGGGAATATTAGAATGTCATTAGTCGTTCAGGAAATGATTTCACTTCTCAGTCTGCAGATTTTTCATATATATATATATATTTTTATATATATATAAAATCTATAATTTATTGCTGTTGTCAAATTATTTTCAACTCTTACCAACCCCATGCGACAGAGTAGAAACGTCCCATAGAGTTTTCTTGACTGTAACCTTTAAAGAAGTAGTTCGCCATGTCTTCCTCCCGTTGAGAGCTGCTTGGTGGATTTGAACCACCAACCTTTCATTTAACAGCCAACTGCTTAACCATTTGCACCATCAGGTCTCTCTCTCTCTCTCTCTTTATATATATATATTTTTATATATATATATGTGTATGTATGTATATGTATATGTATATGTATGTGTATGTGTATGTGTATGTGTATGTGTATGTGTATGTGTATGTGTATGTGTATGTGTATGTGTATGTGTATGTGTATGTGTATGTGTATGTGTATGTGTATGTGTATGTGTATGTGTATATGTATATGTATATGTATATGTATATGTATATGTATATGTATATGTATATGTATATGTATATGTATATGTATATGTATATGTATATGTATATGTATATGTATATGTATATAAAAGGAGCCCTGGTTGTTCAGTGGTTAAGAATTTGCTTGCTAACTAAAAAGGTAGCAGTTTAAATAAACCAGTCCCTCCTTGGAAACCTTATGGGCAGTTCTACTCTGCCCTATAGGGTTGCTATGAGTCGGAATTGACTTGATGGCAATGGGTTTTAGCTTGAAGTATATAGAAAAAAATAGCAAAGTACTATTCTGCTAACCGCATTGAAATCATTTAAACTCCGTGAGCCTCAAATTCATCGATTAAAACTGAGTAGAGTTCACTGGGTGGTGTGATCTCTTTGCTCTCAGATACTAACTGAAAAGTTGATGGTTCAAATACACCCAGAGGCCGCCTGGAAGAAAGGCTCGACTACGTACTTGCCTAAGACATCAGCCACTGAAAATCCTATCGAGCAGTTCTAACGTGAAACATGTGGGGTCATCATGAGTTGGAATCGATTTGACGGCAATGGATTTGGTTTTGGTTTATGATAAGAATGCCTACATCATGAAGTTTTATAAAGATAAAATGTGATAATGTAAAGTGCTTTCCAAACTTTAATAACTATTTCTTAATTTTTATTATTATATCAAAACTACTAGGCACAAGATTGGAATACCTAACTTGAATAAGAACTTAGTGAAGCTGGATAGATTGGTGAATCGAACCTTCCAGTAGGTTATTAAAAATATGCCAATTTTTTTCATTAATTTCTTAATAGAGTCCTCTTAAGCATTACTACATACTTGCAGATAGGGATATATCACCACCACGGCAGACATGAATTTGTCCTCTTCAAGTTCGTTTTAAATGGAACTAGCAGTAAGAGGGAAATAATTATTTCATTTAATTGATATGTTTAACTCACTAAATATCTCATGCTTAATCAGTCTCACTGAGAAGATTGGAGCATTCTAGGTTTTAGGGTTAAATCTAGAAATCTCTCTGGCAAGCCTTCTGACCTCTTTGAATCAGACATCAGCAGTTATGAACTGAAACCATTACTTTAGTAATTCCTTCAATTTATTGAAAATTTGGACTACGTTTCTTGTCCTTTTGGACCACGGTATGCTGATGAATGCTTAGGTCCATGACGCTGTGTGTCCCATACTGCAGAAAGATGTGGGCAATAGTGTGAGCCTCTGTTAAAGGGCCTTTCCCCCTTTTCCATAGCCAGCCTCTTCCCCCTGGTTACTTGTGATCACTAAGAGCAGCAGGACTACTGGGAGGGCTCCTGTTCGTGGAATCGATTCAGGCTTACTCAGAACATCAGGATGCTGCACACTGACGATTGGCCCGGGATGATTCAGAAGCATGTGCTGCGCATCACTGGGTTGTTCAGTGTGAGGGATGTGGTCATCTCACATCACGTAAATGATTCCATTTCTTTCTTCTTTGTAAGCGCACTGCAGTCGCAGAGGAAAGAAAGTGCATCTATTTATTTGCAAAACACAGGAAGTTCATGCATTTTTTAAACTTCCAAATTTCCTCTTAAAGCATTTCACTAGGATATCCTTTTTGCCAGTATGATTTTAAGTGAGATGGACCCCAAACCACGCAAGCTCCTTGAGGACAGAGATGGCCTATGGGATGTTGAGCAAGCAACCTTCCTTCTTGGGTTCTCAACTCACTCACTGGGTTTTGGGTAGCTATAAAATAACCACATACTATAGTCTGACAAGATCATTTCTGAGGCACTTTTCAGGTCTAAGGTGTTACTCTATTTTATAAGAAAATATATTTTTGAGTAGATACTGAATTACTACAAGTCATGTTTCCCAAACATATACTCATAAACCTGTTGCTGTCGAGTCAATTCTGACTCATAGCAACCCCACAGGACAGACTAGAGCTGCCTCATAGAGTTTCCAAGGAGTACTTGGTGGATTTGAACTGCCGACGTTTGGGTTAGCAGCGGTAGCACTTAACCACTACGTCAAACCGTATGTGATGTAGCTATTCCTGCATCACACTGTTCTTTTAAGACCCCAGCCTTCCAGGCAGGAATCTGGTGAGTACAGCTGTCCTCTACTTTCAGCAGATTTTTGTAAACTTCAATGTCCTTTGTTAGGCAGAGTTGATGGGATTTTCCTTTGGCTCTTCTTAGCTTTGTTTTCATCTATAAATGTTCTTGGAGCCCTAGTGGTGCAGTGGTTAAGAGCTCAGCTCCAAACCAAAGGGTCTTTAGTTCAAATTCACCAACTGCTCCTTGGAAACCCTATGGGGCAGTTCTACCCTGTTCCATAGGGTTGCTATGAGTCAGAATCAACTGGATGGCAACGGGTTATAAACGTTCTTAACTTGGAAGTTGATCATTATATAACCTTCTGTATCAACGGTCTGTCGCCAGGCTCTCAGCTCATTTCATAGGGAGATTTTGGACTAGTGAAAGTAAATCAATCATTAGAACTTGTTTCAACTCCCTTTCTTACTGCTCAGAACCACAGTTGGAATTTTCTCAACCCCAAATTTCCCTCTGCCCAATATTCACCTTTTTGGAAATTTAGAGCACCCAAATGAAGACAGTCATACTGACTCTTCACACTACGAAGGCTATCTACAGGTTCCCATCTACCTTCAAATTTTCGGTCACAAAGATTTTCCTGAATTATGACTCAGCTGCTTTTGTAAACTACTATTCTCACACGCCCTCTCCCAATATTGAGAAAGCAGAGGTCTTGTGCCAGGAGATAGAGTGAGTTATTTAAATTCTTTGAACTTTGGAGTAATCATTTCTAAAACAGGTCAATAATACCCCCTTCAGTGCAGCTGTGAGGTTTAAATGGCATGACCTTTGTAATGAGACACACAGAACTTCCCATTCAGTAGCGGCTAAAGAAACGTAATTCATTTTCCTCTTTCCTATGTTGCCCAGTAGCCCAAAGGAGTTAGAGCAAATAAGACCATCGAATCTGTAATCGAGTTGCTGTGGAAAGGCAAGATTTTAAGTTCCAATGAAAAAAATGTTGTTGTTTCTTTAGCCGGTGTTCATTTTATGCTATTACTACATACTCTTTGGGTGCTATGTGAAAATGAGGGAAAAATATACGAGAAAGTGATTTCAGATGAAATGAAAAATAATTCGCATTTTCCTATTCTATTAACCAGTACGAGATATCTCTTCTATGACATCAAATATTTTGCAGGCAATGAAATTAAATTCAGGGATTTCTTGGATTCATCCCTGTACATTTTTAAAGGAGTAGGCTCGGGGGTGCTATCTCCTTAGACTTTGTGTGCACTTTGCTTAAGTTCGTTATTTAGTTTTGAAGAAGCACTCACGTGCAGAGAAAAGAAGGCTGCATTGGGCATCTATCCAGGTCCCAATCCTGACTGCTTCTTCTGGGTTCTGTGATTTGATTGATCCCCTGCTGCCTCACCTGGGAGAGAAGCAGGCACATGGATATCCACCTCACATGGACGTAGCGAGAACCTGGTGCTATCAGTTTTGCAAGCACTGTGCAATTTACAAGAGCCCTGATGGTGCAGTGGTTAAGAACTTCGCTGCTAACCAAAAAGTTGGCAGTTTGAATCCACTAGCTGCTCCTTGGAAACTCTGTGGGGGTAGTTCTACTCTGTCCTATAGGGTCACTATGAGTTGGAATTGACAGCAACAGGTCTGTTTTTTGTTTTGTTTTGTTTGGCTTGGTTTGTAATTTACAAGGCACTACAAATTCAAGACAAAATTTTTTTTAGTTGGTTCATTTGAGTACAGTATTTACATATGCATTGGTTCCATTTAAAAAAAGAGCTGTTCTAAATTATATGTTTATTCGAGACTAAAGGGGCTCACCAGGCCATGGGCAAGGACTAGAAGGCAGGAGAGGACAGAAATGCTGGTAATAGGGAACCCAGCGTTCAGATGGAAGGCTGTCGACATGTTGTGGGGTTGTTAACTGGTGTCAGAAAACAATATGTATATTAACTGTTTAATGAGAAACTAGTTTGTTCTGTAAACCTTCATCTAAAGTACAATAAAAAAAAATAAAAAATAAAAAGAGCTGTTCTACTGAGATTTACTGCTACCTTGGCATTTCAATGTCCAAAGATTCACGAGATTGATAGCTTGAGTTGAGAGTAAGAATATTTATGTAGATGAATATTAAAACAATTTGGGCTAAAAGGAAAACCAGTGAACTTCGTAAAAGTTAAAATTAAAGGAAAAACAAACGAACAAAATCCTTGAATACACAATGATCTCCAAAACACAATTTGTGCTTTGGTTTTCACTTTCAAGCTATTTTTGGTCTGTCACAAGGACTGGGGGATACAAAAATATACGACCTTACTCTTCAGATTAAATGAGTTCTTCAAGTTCTTCTTGAAGTAGATTTAACAATTTACAAATCACAGAAATTGCTGAAATTGTAATAGTTGGAACTTTCGTCACTGGATGGGGAAAAATAGTGTGTCCTATGCAATGGTTTTCCCCACCCAAATCATCAGTCTTCCACAACATAAATAATTCCTACTGGTGCTGCTATACTTGTGAAGATGTTATTTGTTCTTTTCTTTGATGAAAAATGTAATCTTAGTAAAAGTGACATAAACTACTCTGCTTTTGCCAACCCTCCATAAGTTGTGCTTTGCCAAACCTGAACAATAGTGCTCTGTTTCATTCCGTTACTGATTTCATAAGGGGGGGTGAGAGATGAGGTCAAGTGTGAATTTTCCAGGTGTTCCTAGGGAATTGTACAGAGGCCCGTTTTGGCCGTAGATTGGCAGAAACATCTTACAAAATAAACAGACCTGGGAGCATGATACTGCCTTGACACAATAACTACTTTCATGGCCATAGTCTAACACAATAAGGGATGGCTTCCACTGGTAACACAGGAACATTTTCTTTATCACCAAAGTTCTATTTGAGGGATTTCAGATAGAATTTTCTGGTGGATATCACAATCTTATTAAGATTCTTTAATAATAAATACTTTTTTAATGGTACTTTAACTTTTGTGCTTAACATATTTGACAATTTCACCACCACAGAGCTCCTCCTAGTCACAGAGCTCACAAGAAACTTTTCTGTAAACCTTTCCCTTAATTCTATGACAATGCAGTCCCTGACCAAAGTAGGGGCTCCCCTTTCCCTTAATTCTATGACAGTACAGTCCCTGACCAAAGTAGATACTCAACAAACATTTGTTATATAAGCGAGTGAATGAACATTCAAATCAGACACATGGAGTTCAGCGTGTGACTCCAGGATCATTACCTTCATTATTAGCTTTGCTCTCTTTTGCCCACAAGGGTCTCTTCTCTCTACAAGTACATGGCATCTTAGAGCTTTCTCCTTTCTTCTCACATTAAAACCTCCAAGAGTGTTTCTGAACTATGTATTCATCTCGAAGCATAATAACTGATAAGAGTATTCATGGATATCATGATACCTGATAAGAGATTTTGCCTTAACTCAGTTCCTCAAAGCATTGTCAAGCATCTACTGTGGGCCTGGCATTGTGATAACCACTTTTTTATATCCTATATCATTTAAACTCTATACCAACCCAGAATAATTATTATTTACCTGTTCTACTCTTGGGGAAAGTGACACCTAGAACTTTTAAAAGAACTGTTAAAAGTCTAACGCTAATGAATGCTGAAGTGGGGATTTTCATCCAGGCAGCCTAAACTCCAAAGTCTAAATGCTTAAGTAGCATGCTTACAGCTTCCCCATCCCTTCTTTTAAGTTCGGAGTTGGAGCACAGGACTAGTCTAGGTGGGGTGCTAGGTTGCGTGGTGATAAAAAGCTGAAGATGAGGCAGCCATGCATGAACCATATCTAAGGGTTACCAAGAAGGCTGATTTACAAAAAGAAAAATGATGAAAAAACTACATAGAAAAGAGACAGAATTAAAATACTAAGACGCTGCCAAGAAGAAAGAGAGAAAGTACTTAAGTTTCTGCTGATTTTGCACTCCTTGCTTCTTATAGGGCCTGGTTGGTCTTCTTGCCCTTGGAAGCCATTTGATGGTTATCACTCTGCATCCTTCAAATAAAGTCTTGTTTCTGTTTAAACTAGCTATAGTTTGTTCTGTTCTTGACAATCAAACATTAAAAACTGTTCCTGGAATGTTTTCAATTCCTGGCTAAGACATATCTTAAATAGGGAGATCTCTATGCTTATTTTGCTTGAATTGTCAATTATAAGTTAATATTATCTGGCGGTTGCAGTTCTGTTTCCAAATTGCTAAACCCAAACGGCCAAAATGTTCAGAATAGGTCTCTCTGCAGGCATAGTCTTATATCAAGCCTTGGTGCCACCACAAGTCACCTCAAAAATGCAAAAAAGTCGATTGAGTGTTCATTTTACTTTTCTGCTACTGAACAAATCGTGCTGACTATTTACATCACTAAAGCAACATGTCCACTCTAAGAATGGAACAGGAATGTAGGAGAAAAGGGTAGGTGCCCTGTGCAACATGCTTTTATATCTAATTTAATCCTCACAATATGTCTGGCAGTAGGGATATCGGTATAATGACTACCTTATGAAGAGTAAACAGAGGCTTGGAAAGACTACTCCCTTGTCCAGTCACACGGTCAGAACTTTCAAGAGCCAGAATTTGAAGGGGTGTATGTGCTCCAAAGCCTATGATCTTACCACACAACAAAACCCTTTGCTGTTGAGTCGATTCTGACTCATAATGACCCTACAGGACAGAGTAGAACTGCCCCATAGGGTTTCCAAGGAGCAGCTGGTGGATTCGAATGGCCGACATTTTGGTTAGTAGCCATAGCTCTTAACCACACAACAAGGCCCCATAAAACCTCCGTGTGTGACCAAAGCCTTCCCAGGACTCAAGTCATACACACACAATAATGTTAAAAAACAATTCTGTCATATTTCCCTTGGTATTATTACAGACTGTCAAGGAGAAAACTTTCATCAGGTCAGGTGTTAGCAAAAAGTAATGACATTATTTTAAGAAACAAAATGTCTCAGAATTTCAAAGGGTTGCCATCAATATTCAAGCATGATTCTTTCAGGATATAATGAAGGAGATACAGTGAGTCATTGAGCTGATTCATCTTTTAACTTCAAGCAGCGGTTGGAAACTTGTATTTTAATGCAATATAAGGAAGGCAATATGTTCAGTGACCAAAGTATCAACCACAAATCCAATCATACACTTCAAAAAAAAGAACCACCACCCATGTGGCCACTATTCACTGTGACTATGCACTGTTCCTATCCAATTCAAAATATGAGCCATGGTGGCCCCTGTCTGTAGCTGTCATTGACTCAGAGTCCTCAGAGTCTCAACTGATTGGGTGTAGAAGGGTAGAGCTAAACAGCCTGCTGTCAAACGAGTTGCAGGAAAAAAAATTTTTTTCTTCAGAAGCTGCTTCTAAACTCAGCCTGAGTAATGAGTCACCGCCTTTGATAATACTTTTGAAAATGAAATACATTTTTTGAAGTCTCCAACAATTTTCAAAAACTAAGTTCCTCTTTTCTCAGAGGAAGATATATTACCATATTTAGTCACAGCAATTCAATTCTATTATCTTCAGTTTGTTGTGGTACTAAATACAGTTATTTTGACACACAAACTTTTTGACACAAAGAATGTTTCTTGTCTTTAGTATTTGAGGAGGCTGCAGGTCATTCATATCAAAGAGAAAGCAAAACATCTTACTTTGTTTGGCCTTTTCCTATATATTAAGTCTCTTCTGTTCATAGCTAGGCACCCATTGACCTTCTCGTCCAGCCCCATCCCATATCCACTCTCACCACTTGACAACCTGCAGTACTTGTCACATAGTTAAGCACTCCTACAGTTGAGCTCTTTCCCTTTTCCCAAGGATTACAATCATGAACATCTTTTTACTCAGATATAAACAATTTATGCAATAAAATCAGTACCTTACATCATATTACGAAGGCCCTCATGAGTATAAAAGTCACCTGATATCAAAATAATTAAATAAGTAGTATACACAATACTATAGCTACACACTGAAATATAAAACATGTAGGAAGTAACTGAACTTAACCATTCAAATTCCAAACTGTCCCTAACCATTTAAATGGCTTTTTTTTTCTCTTTGGATGAATCTTGAAAACATTATGCTGACTGAACTCAGCCACAAAAGGACAAATAATTACATGATCTCACTTATATGAAATGTTAAGATAGGCAAACGTATAGGGACCATTGTCTCATCTATCAGTTTGTGGCACTGTGGCGTCTTGTGTGTTGACATGATGCTGGAAGCTATGCCTCCAGTATTTTAAACATCGGCAGGGTTTCTCTTGGTGGACAGGTTTCAGTAGAGCTTCCAGACTAAGAAGAAAGGCTTGGTGATCTTCCAAAAATTAGCCCATGAAACCCTTTTGAGTCACAAGACAATATTGCCCCACTTGCTTGCTCTGGGCATGTCATCAGAAGGGATCAACTGCAGGAGGAGGACAATGTGTTTGGTGAATAGAGGGCCAGCATGGGCAAGGGGAATCCTTGGTGAGATGGATCCATACAACAGCTGCCATGATGGACACTCAAACAGCTATTGTGAGAAAGACACGGCACCAGGTAGTGTTTCTTTCTGTTGTACATAAGATCACCATGAGTCAGTATCGTCTCTACAGCAGCTATCTATCTATCTACAGAGACCAAAGTTTATTATTGGTTACCAGGAGTGGGAGGGAGGGGGTAAGAGGAAGTCATTGCTTAGGGGGCACCGAACTGCTGCCAAGGGCAATGGAAAAATTTGGAAACACAAAATGGTGTTGGTTGCATAATATGATGAACATAATTAATGCCACTAAATAACATAAATAAATGTTGAAATGGCTAAAGTTTATACATATATATGTTAATATACATACATGTTTATATACGTATATACACACACACATATGTATATATATGTGTGAGTATATGTGTATGTGTATATATGTGTGTGTGTGTGTGTATATATATATATATATATATATATATATATATATATATATGAAGCCCTGGTGGCACAGTGGTTAAGAGTTCAGCTGCTAACTAAAAGATCAGCAGTTCAAATCTACCAGCAGCTCCTTGGAAACGCTATGGGGCAGTTCTACTCTGTCCTACAGGGTCACTCTGAGTCAGAATCTACTTGGTGGCAATGTTTTCTTTTTTGTTGTTGTTACTGTTTTATATATATTGTTATTGTTCTCAGATGCCATCAAGTCAGTTCCAACTCATATTGACTCTATGTACAACAGAACAAACACTGCCTGGTCCTGTGCCATCCTCACAGTCGTTGTTATGCTTGACCCCATTGTTGCAGCCACTGTGTCAGTCCATTTCGTTGAGGGTCTTCCTCTTTTTCAATGACCCTCTGCTTTACCAAGCATGATGTCCCTCCTGACAACATGTCCAAAGTATGTGAGACGTAGTCTTGCCATCCTTACTTCTAAAGAGCATTCTGCTTGTACTTCTTCCAAGACAGATTTGTTCATTCTTTTGGCAGTCCATGGTATATTCAATATTCTTCTCCAACACTATAATTCAAAGGCACCAATTCTTCTTTGGACTTTCTTTTCATTGTCCAGCTTTCACATGCATATGAGGCAACTGAAAATACCATGGCTTGGGTCAGGCTCACCCTAGGCTTCAAGGTGACATCTTTGCTTTTTTAACACTTTAAAGGGGTCTTTTGCAGCAGATTTGTCCAATGCAACATATCTTGTGATTTCTTGACTGCTGCTTCCATGGTTGTTGATTATGGATCCAAGTAAAATAAAATCATTGACAACTTCAATCTATTCTCCATTTATCATGGTGTTGCTTATTGATTGGTCCAGTTGTAAAGATTTTTATTTTCTTTATGTTGAAGTGCAATCCATACCAATGGCTGTAGTCTTTGATCCTAATCAGTAAGTGCTTCAAGTCCTCTTCACTTTCAGCAAGCAAGATTGTGTCATCTGCATAATGAAGGTTGTTAATGAGTCTTCCTCCAATCCTAATGTCTTTCTTCATATAGTCCAGCTTCTCGTATTATTTGCTAGCATACAGATTGAATAGGTATGGTGAAAGGATACAGCCCTGACACACACTGTTCCTGACTTTAAACCACACAGTGTCCCCTTGTCTGTTCAAACGACTGCCTCTTGATCTATGTACAGCTTCCTCACGAGCACAATTAAGTGTTCTGGGATTCCCATTCTTTACAATGTTACCCATAATTTGTTATGACCCACAGTTGAATGCCTTTGCATAGTCAATAAAACATAGGTAAACATCTTTCTGGTATTTTCTGCTTTCAGCCAAGATCCCTCTGACATTTGCAATGATGTCCCTTATTCCTTGTCCTCTTCTGAATCCTGCTTGAATTTCTGGAAGTTCCCTGTCAATGTACTGCTGCAACCTCTTTTGAATAATCATCAGCAAAATTTTACTTGTGTGCAATATTAATGATACTGTCTGATAATTTCCCCATTTGGTTGGATCACCTTTCTTTGGGATAGGCATAACTATGGATCTCTTCCAGTTGGATGGCCAGGTAGCGGTCTTACAAATTTCTTGTCATAGTGAGCACTTCCAGTGCTGCATCCATTTGTTAAAACATCTCCATTGGTATCCTGTCAATTCCTGGATCCATTGTCTTACATATATACATATGTTTGCCACAATTCAAAGAAATCGCACATGTAACCTTACTCGTTTTTTCATTCAGAAAAAATGAAGGAGCACTTTATTCCAGGAAGAAGGTCCCTGGGTGGTACAAATTGTTTGTGCTCTATTACTGACCTAAACGTTGGTGATTTGGACCTACCCGGTAGCACTATGGAAGAAAGGCCTATGATCTGCTTCCATAAAAATTACGGTCAAGAAAACCGTATGGAGCAATTCTACTCTGTAACAGGTGGGGTCATCATGAGTCAGAACTGACTTGGTAGTAATGGGTTTGTTTGTTTGTTCACACCAGGAGCTCGTAATCACAATGCAGTGGGATAAATACTGTAATAGCTGTGTGCACAATGATAAGCACACTGGTGTACACAGGGAGGAGCGCCCCAGAATGAGGAGATGAGGAAAGCTTTCCCAGGGCTGAGATATCTAAGCTAGAACTGAAATAACACAAGACATTTGTAAGACAAACACTTTGTATTCATACCAAGTAGTGTTTTAAGGGGAGCCCAGGGGAGAGCTCTGTGATTGCATACCACACTCAGAAACACAAACTATGTTGCCACAAAATCCCTAACCTAGATTTTGACTTACTGAAGTCTACTTTGTGGCCCTGGGCACTGTCCCTAACTCTGTTACCCTATTAATAAGTTGATTCTCATCAGATCTTAAATAATTGGTATAATGATCCACCTGATTATCTGAAGTAGAATATACAGAAAAGCTTAAGTTTTAGAGTCAGAAGGATGGGGACAGACTACAAGTTTTGCCACTCAGAAACTCAGTGTTGATTCTCTATTTTGTCATTTGTGAAATGGTGGTAAAAATACTTTTATTGCCCTTCAGTCGAAGACCCCCAAGCATGCTCCAGTTGTCAGTCAAATCTGGGTTCATTGGCTGTTCCAATGAGGGAGACGGCACACCTTGGGAAACCATGGAATGCCTCAGTAAAATGGTGCTGGAGGAGTATATTCATTTTCTATTGCTGTGCAACAAACCAGGATAAACTTGGTAGCTTAAACAACGTTCATACTTATTATATCACAGTTTCTGTGGGTCAGAAGATGAGGCTTGACGTAGCAGAGTTTTCTGCTCAGGGTTTCAGAAGGCTACAGTCTAAGTGTTGATGGACTGCCTTCTAGAGGCCCAACAAGGAAGAGTCTACGTCCAAGCTCATACAGTGTGTTGGCAGCTTCCATTTCTTTGTGACTGTATGATTGAGAGCTCCTGTGTTTTGCTGACTATTGGCTGCAGGTTCTGGAGGCTGCTTCCTGGTCCTTGCTGCATGAGGTTCCTCAACATGGCTACTTGAATTCTTCTTCTTTTTCAGTAATGCTTTGCTTATCCGAGGCTTCTTTCCCTTCCATATGAAATTAGTGATTTGTTTCTCTATCCCCTTAAAATATGACATTGGTATTTGGATTGGAAGTACGTTATATGTATAGATGGCTTTTGGTAGAATAGACATTTTTACTATGTTAAGTCTTCCTATCCATGAGCAGGGTATGTTTTTCCACTTAAGTATGTCCTTTTGAATTTCTTGTAGCAGAGTTTTATAGTTTTCTTTGTATAGGTCTTTTACATCCTTGGTAAGATTTATTCCTAAGTATTTTATCTTCTTGGGGGCTACTGTGAATGGTATTGATTTGGTTATTTCCTCTTCAGTGTTCTTTTTGTTGATGTAGAGGAATCCAAGTGATTTTTGTATGTTTATTTTATAACCTGAGACTCTTCCAAACTCTTCTATTAGTTTCAGTAGTTTTCTGGAGGATTCCTTAGGGTTTTCCATGTATACGATCATGTCATCTGCAAATAGTGATAGCTTTACTTCCTCCTTACCAATCTGGATACCCTTTATTTCTTTGTCTAGCCTAATTGCCCTGGCTACGACTTCAAGTACGATGTTGAATAAGAGCGGTGATAAAGGGCATCCTTGTCTGGTTCCCGTTCTCAAGGGAAATGCTTTCAGGTTCTCTCCATTTAGAGTGATATTGGCTGTTGGCTTTGCATAGATGCCCTTTATTATGTTGAGGAATTTTCCTTCAATTCCTATTTTGGTAAGAGTTTTTATCATAAATGGGTGTTGAACTTTGTCAAATGCCTTTTCTGCATCTATTGATAAGATCATGTGGTTTTTATCTTTTGTTTTATTTATGTGATGGATTACATTAATGGTTTTTCTGATATTAAACCAGCCTTGCATACCTGGTATAAATCCCACTTGATCAGGGTGAATTATTTTTTTGCTGTGTTGTTGGATTCTATTGGCTAGAATTTTGTTGAGGATTTTTGCATCTATGTTCATGAGGGATATAGATCTAAAATTTTCTTTTTTTGTAATGTCTTTACCTGGTTTGGGTATCGGGGAGATGGTAGCTTCATAGAATGAGTTGGGTAGTATTCCGTCTTTTTCTATGCTTTGAAATACCTTCAATAGTAATGGTGTTAAGTCTTCTCTGAAGGTTTGGTAGAACTCTGCAGTGAAGCCGTCTGGGCCAGGACTTTTTTTGGTTGGAAGTTTTTTGATTACCGTTTCAATCTCTTTTTTTGTTATGGGTCTATTTAGTTGTTCTACTTCTGAATGTGTTAGTTTAGGTAGGTAGTATTGTTCCAAGAATTTATCCATTTCTTCTAGGTTTTCAAATTTGTTAGAGTATAATTTTACGTAGTAATCTGAAATGATTCTTTTAATTTCATTTGGCTCTGTTGTGATGTGGTCCTTCTCATTTCTTATTCGGGTTATTTGTTTCCTTTCCTGTTTTTCTTTAGTCAGTCTAGCCAATGGTTTATCAATTTTGTTAATTTTTTCAAAGAACCAGCTTTTGGCTTTGTTAATTCTTTCAATTGTTTTTCTGTTCTCTAATTCATCTAGTTCAGCTCTAATTTTTATTATTTGTTTTCTTCTGGTGCCTGATGTGTTCTTTTGTTGCTCACTTTCTATTTGTTCAAGTTGTCGGGACAGGTCTCTGATTTTGGCTCTTTCTTCTTTTTGTATGTGTGCATTTATCGATATAAATTGGCCTCTGAGCACTGCTTTTGCTGTGCCAGAGGTTTTGATAGGAAGTATTTTCATTCTCGTTGCTTTCTAAGAATTTCCTTATTCCCTCCTTGATGTCTTCTACAACCCAGTCTTTTTTCAGGAGGGTATTGTTCATTTTCCAAGTATTTGATTTCTTTTCCCTAGTTTTTCTGTTATTGATTTCTAGCTTCATTGCCTTGTGGTCTGAGAAGATGCTTTGTAATATTTCGATGTTTTGGATTCTGCAAAGGTTTGTTTTATGACCTAATATGTGGTCTATTCTAGAGAATGTTCCATGTGCACTAGAAAAGAAAGTATATTTTGCAGCAGTTGGGTGGAGAGTTCTGTATAAGTCAACGAGGTCAAGTTGGTTGATTGTTGTAAGTAGGTCTTCCGTGTCTCTATTGAGCCTCTTACTGGATGTCCTGTCCTTCTCCAAAAGTGGTGTGTTGAAGTCTCCTACTATAATTGTGGAGGTATCTATCTCGCTTTTCAATTCTGTTAAAATTTGATTTATGTATCTTGCAGCCCTGTCATTGGGTGCGTAAATATTTAATATGGTTATGTCTTCCTGATCAATTGTCCCTTTTATCATTATATAGTGTCCTTCTTTATCCTTTGTGGTGGATTTAAGTCTAAAGTCTATTTTGTCAGAAATTAATATTGCTACTCCTCTTCTTTTTTTCTTATTGTTTGCTTGATATATTTTTTTCCATCCTTTGAGTTTTAGTTTGTTTGTGTCTCTAAGTCTAAGGTGTGTCTCTTGTAGGCAGCATATAGATGGATCGTGTTTCTTTATCCAGTCTGTGACTCTCTGTCTCTTTATTGGTGCATTTAGTCCATTTACATTCAGGGTAATTATAGATAAATAAGTTTTTAGTGCTGTCATTTTGATGCCTTTTCATGTGTGTTGTTGGCCATTTCATTTTTCCACATGCTTTTTTGTGCTGAGACATTTTTCTTAGTAGCTTGTGAGATCCTCATTTTCATAATGTTTAACTTTGTGTTTGTTGAGTCGTTACGTTTTTCTTGGCTTTTTTCTTGAGTTATGGAATTGATATTCCTTTTTGTGGTTACCTTATTATTTACCCCTATTTTTCTAAGTAAAAACCTAACTTGTATCCTTCTATATCGCCTTGTATCACTCTCCATCTGGCAGTTCAATGCCTCCTATATTTAGTCCCTCTTTTTGATTATTGTGATCGTTTATCTATTGATTTCCATGATTTCCTGTTATGTGTATTATTTTGTTTATTTATTTATTTTTTAGAATTAGTCTTAATTTTTTTGTTTTTGTGCTTTCCCTATTTGAGTTGCGTTGATATCAGGACATTCTGTTTTGTGACCTTGTATTGTGCTGGTACCTGATATTATTGGTCATCAGTCCAAACAATCTCCTTTAGCATTTCTTGCAGTCTTGGTTTAGTTTTTGCAGATTCTCTAAACTTGTGTTTATCTGTAAATATCTTAATTTCTCCTTCATATTTCAGAGAGAGTTTTGCTGGATATATGATCCTTGGTTGGCAGTTTTTCTCCTTCAGTGTTCTGTATATGTCGTCCCATTCCCTTCTTGCCTGCATGGTTTCTGCTGAGTAGTCTGAACTTATTCTTATTGATTCTCCCTTGAAGGAAACCTTTCTTTTCTCCCTGGCTGCTTTTAAAATTTTCTGTTTGTCTTTGGTTTTGGCAAGTTTGAAGATAATATGTCTTGGTGTTTTTCTTTTTGGATCAATCTTAAATGGGGTTCGATGAGCATCTTGGATAGATATCCTTTTGTCTTTCATGATGTCAGGGAAGTTTTGTGTCAGGAGTTCTTCAACTATTTTCTCTGTGTTTTCTGTCCCCCTCTCCCTGTTCTGCGACTCCAATCACTTGCAAGTTATCCTTCTTGATAGAGTCCCACGTGATTCTTAGGGTTTCTTCATTTTTTTAAATTCTTTTATCTGATTTTTTTTCAGCTATGTTGGTGTTGATTCCCTGGTCCTCCAGAAGTCCCAGTCTACATTCTAATTGCTCAAGTCTGCTCCTCTGACTTTCTATTGCGTTGTCAAATTCTGTAATTTTATTGTTAATCTTTTGGATTTCTACATGTTGTCTCTCTATGGATTCTTGCAACTTATTAATTTTTCCACTATGTTCTTGAATAATCTTTTTGAGTTCTTCAACAGTTTTATCAGTGTGTTCCTTGGCTTTTTCTGCATTTATTCTAATTTCATTTGTGATATCTTTAAGCATTCTGTAAATTAGTTTTTTATATTCTGTATCTGATAATTCCAGGATTGTATCTTCATTTGGGAAAGATTTTGATTCTTTTGTTTGGGGTGTTGTAGAAGCTGTCATGGTCTGTTTCTTTATGTGGTTTGATATGGACTGCTGTCTCCGAGCCATCACTGGGAAACTAGATTTTCCAGGTAATCAGCTAAAAAAAATGCAGTCAGATCCCTATCTGAATTCTCCCTCTGGCTCCAGGTATTCGGATGTTAATGGAGCTGCCTGGGGAGGGTGGGGGAGGGATCAGAGAGCTAGGAGTGTAGCACCACAGAATATAGAGCTGATCACCGCGTTCACGCTCTGCCCCTGTCCGCCAAAATCCGGGCGGGATGGCTCCCCGGTTGGGACGCTACTCTCCCCGCTCCGAGACCAGTCACTTCCTCCCGGGGAGTTCTCCCTCCGGTGCGTGGCACCGCTTGCGCGAAATGGGTGGGCGTCTCCCCCAGGAACGGGTAGGCCCGCCCCCAGGGTCTATTCAGGATAATGTAATTGGACCCCGTGCTCATGCCCTGCCCGCTTTGGCCAAAATCCCAGCGGGACGGCTCTCCGGCAGGGACGCTGCTCTCCCCGCTCCAAGACCAGTCATTTCCTCCCGGGGACTTCTCCCTCCGGTGCGCCCGCCGCGCCACACATGCGAACTGGGTGGGCGTCCCCCTGCACGAACGTGTGGGCCCCACCCCGGGGTTGCTTTAGGGAAATACAGCTGACCCCCCCCCCGCTCGCGCCCCGACCACTTCCTGCCAAACTCCCGGTGGGATGGCTCCCCGGCTGGGACGCTGCTCTCCCTGCTCCAAGATCTGTCACTGCCTCCCGGGTGCTTCTCCCTCTGGCTGTGCTGCTACGCCGTCCGCGCCAACCAGCTAGACTCTCTCCCGGGATGGGTTCGGGGGGGTAGAGCTGGGCCCCTTGTCTGTGCCGTCTGCCCCCCTGGGCTCTGCCCCAGATCGGGCTCCGAAGGTCACCTGCCTGGTACGCTGGCTCCTAGTTCTGAAAACGGTCGCTCTCTGCCCGTATTTGTTCGTTTTCCATCTCTAAGTCTGTGTTTGTTGTTCAGAGTTCGTAGATTGTTATGTATGTGATCGATTCACTTGCTTTTCCGAGTCTTTGTTGCAAGAGGGATCCGCGGTAGCGTCCACCTAGTCTGCCGTCTTGGCCCCGCCTCCAAAATAGCCTCTTTTGTGTGTCATCAGTTTTCTGATCCTTAATCTAAAGTTATCCATAATAGGCTGAGCTTGACACTGTATACCTTCTATATGTCCTAAATATGAGATGTTGGTATAAGCTGACACATTCACACAGAATCCAGCTAAGACCCATACCATGGATTTCAAGAGATGTCCTGAAACTTCCAAGCTTCTTCCTGCTGGCATCCAAGTTGTCTACTCAGGTCTTTATTTTGGACACCACCTCATGTTTATCTTCCCAGGTTCTTCCACGCTGCTTGATGCTTGGTTCTCCTTCTTAATTTTTCAAATTAATTTTATAAATTATTGCATCACTAAGTATTACTAGGGATGTACCCAGAACAGTGCATGAATAATACATCCACAGCTTAATAAATTATCACAAAGTAAACCACCATTTATGTCAAGAAATAAAGCATTATCAGAACCGTAGAAATCTCTAACAGGCTGCCTTCCATTTACTACTCCCTCCCACCTACCCAAAGGTAACTATTGCTTTGACTTCTAATATCATGGGCTAGTTTTGCAAATTTTTAACTTTATATAGGTGACATCACATATTTGGTAATGTCAATCTTTTTTATTTTAACTTCTCTAGGTTGTGGACAATGGTATCTCATGGTGCTTTTAATTAGTGTAACCTTGATGAATAACGCAATTGAGCACATTTACATATGTCAATTGATGATTTAGGTACTCTTTTTTGTGAAGTAAAAGAAAATCATTCAAGGCTTTTACTAATTTTCCTATGGAATTGTCTGTTTTTATCTTATTGTTGTATAGTTCTTTCTACAATGTGGATATGAGCTCTTGTAGATCGAATACATTGCAAATATCTTCTCTTTGTCTTGACTTTTTGTAATATTTTAATGAAAGAAGTTGATAATTTTGATATAGTTCACTTTATCAATATTTCTCTTCATAGTTATTTTTTTCGTCTAGTTTAACAAAGATTTTTATACCCCAAAAGTCATCAAGATATTTGACTGTTGTCTTCTAGAAGTTTTATTGTTTTACCTTTTACACTTAGATCTACTATTCCCCTAATGTTGATTTTTTTGTTTGTTTATGGTGTGAATTGAAAATCATGTTTTCTTTTTTATATACAAATATCCAAATGATGCAGTACCTATCTGTTGAAAAGATTATACCCTCCCTATTTTTTCTTCAGTGCCATTTCTGTCAGAAATTGAGTGCTCGTATGTGTCTTTCCGTGCTATTTATTCTTTTCCATTGTCCTCTTTGTCCGTCTTTGTAATAATTACTTAAATATTGTAGCTTTAAAATGTCTTGATATTTGTGGGCATCATTATTTCAAATTTGTGTTTCTGTAAGATTTTCTTAACCACTTAAATTTCCATAGAATTGTGCTGGGGTTTTATACTGAATCCATAGAACACCTTGAAGACTGACATATTTAAAATATTGAGTCTTTCAAATCAATTAGAACATTTCTTTTTTTTTCTATAATATCTTTTAGATTTCTACATAAATATCTTAGATGTGCTGCTAAGATGTTATATTTTTAATGATAGTTTTTAAAGTTTATTTTCTAAGTGTTTATTTCCAACATATACAAATAACATGGTTTTTTACATTGATCTTTATCTGCCTTGCTAACTACTTTATCAAGTGTCTTCTTAAATTCATTTATCAAGTTTTTTTAGTTTATATATATTTTTTCTTTTCTAAATTTTATTTATTTTGTTGTTGTTGTTGAGAATACACATAGCAAAGCGTACGCCAATTCAACTGTTTCTACATGTACAATTTAGTGACACTGATTACACTCTTGGAGTTGTGCAGCTATTCTCACCCTCCTTTTCTGAGTTGTTCCTCCCCCAATAACATAAACTCACTGCCCCTTAAGGTTTGTATCTAATCTTTTGAATTGATGTTTTCAATTTGGTCTCATATAAATAGTTCTTAAAAGACCATAATGCTCAAGGCAGAACTTCTTTACTAGTTAAGCTAAACTGTTGTTCAGTTTTAAGATGACTTCAGGGAATATTTTTTGGTTTACGGTTTAAAGATTACCTCAGATTATCTCATTCTGTTGCACTTAGGGTCACTGTGAGTCAGAAGCAACTCGATGGCACCTAACAACAGCCTAACAACAACTCAGAGCAATAGTTCTAGGGGTTCATCTACCCTCCATGTTTCTGGAAAGTCTACAGTCCGTGAGAATTTGAAATTCTGTTCTACATTTTCCTGTTTTGATCAGGATTCTTCTCTGGAATCTTTGATCAAAATATTCAGTAATGGTAACTGGGCACCATTACTTCTGTTCTCATGGCAAAGAAGACAGTTCATGAAGGCAATCAGCCACACATTCCATTTCCTCCTCCTATACCTGACTCTCATTCTTCTTCTTTGTTGACTCAATGACTTGTTATCTTTCATAAATTAAAAAAAAAAAAAAATTTCTTCTTCCCTACTTTCTTCCTCTCATCTTTAATTCCAATTACACATACATTAGATTTTTTTTTTTTTTTTTTACCATATCCGACTTGATGGCACTGGGTTTGGTTTTTTTTGAATGTATGTTACACTCTTCTGTTTTTCCATTCTTCTATCATCTTTGTTCTGAATATTTCCACTTTCACTAGTTCCCTCTTAGCAGTGCTTTATCTGTATTAAACCTATGCATTGCATTTTCAATTTTAGTTATTCTGTGTTTCAGCACTGGAGTTTCCATTTCTCTTCCAAAAGTCTCCATTTTGACATAATTCTTGAACATATTAATTCTTGTTATTTTAAAGTCTGTATCTGCTAATTCCAATATCTGAATATCCTATGGGTCTGATTTTTTATTGTTCTTTTTGTATGCTTGGAAATTTTTTATTTAGTGCTGGACATTGTGTATGGATAATTTTAGAAATAATTTGAGGCTCTGGATAAATTATCCTTAGACATTGATTTAAATTTGCTTCTGGCAAATACTAGTCTACGGCTAAATCACCTCATACAATTACGGAATGAAATGCTTAGAAATATGGCTCTGTTTCATGCTCACCCTGTTCCTAGAATGTAGCCATTTGGAGTGCTAAGAGAAGGCCTTGGATGTCTGCTAGTACTACTGCACTATGGTGAGAAGGAAGCCTTGGAGACTGCAGAAATTTCTGTTATGGTTTTTCAGTTTCTCAGAATTGCCAATTGCCTCAAGTAGAAAAATTAATAAACAAAAAAATTCTCTCAAATACTGGGTTTGCCTCTTTTGGTTTCCTTCTTCTGGATTTTGATCATGCAAATGCCCTCATCTCTAGTAACTTTCCAATGCATTCAACCAGATTTTGAAAAATATTTTGTCCAGCTTTTTTAATTGCTTTCAGCCTGGTAAGTTGGCCTGAAGCCATTGCTAGAAGTGGAACTCCTTCGGCCAAAGTATTTTGAATGCACTTTCTTCCTTTCTCTTTTCCAGGCTAATGGAGCCTTACTGTTTCTTCCCTTTTCCAGGCTTAAGTGAAGACCTTCTTTTCCCAGGGCTGTCTGTGGTGTTGCTTTTCATGACCAGGACATCTTCCTGGCACATTCTCTGAAAATAAAACATACCTACAGTATCTGAGTTTAATAATTCATTTTTTCCTCAGATTTCAAGGAACCATTGCTGGATTTCCTTAGTGATAAAAAAACAAGTCTTTATGAGAGAGCAGAGATGAGCTCAGGAATTTAATATGGAGATATGGGGAGGGGCATATGCAGAAAGGGTACACATCTTGCCTTTCACATAATTTGCTCTATTCTAGCCCTTGTGCTCATTTCTTAACCTCACTTTAAGTGAGAAAAAAAAATCTTTATCTCTGAATTCATTGAGAGAATGTAACTGAATATTCTTTCCCTGGTGGAATCATACACGGAGTAAGAAACCTCTCTTATACCTTCAGGTCTGGTAGAGTAAGATATCAAACATTTGCTCATGTGAAGTGAATGATGAAATGGACCTTCTGATAAATAAGGAAGCAAGGAAGAGCACATTTTGAGTTCAGTAATTCCCTACATTTATAAATATGGCAAGGACATTTCACCCTTTGATATTGTTGGAATTCTATCTTCAGAGGATTTTTATTCTTCATTTAGACCGAACTTTTTGAAGGATGGCTTTAGGTCACTATGGGATTCCATAATGGGTCTGCTAAATGGGGCCCTGAGGCAGTTCTTCCACACCAGCTCTCAGAGTGAATTCCCTTGCTTTATCTAATTAGCAAATGCATCACACCTGAGGACATCACACAGGAAAATTAAAAACTTAATTGTGCTGGTTATCAAATGAATGTCACAATGGATTCAAGCCAATGGATACTGACCGGAGTGAAGGTTTTAGTTAAAACTATGAAAATGGGCTCTATATTCAAGTCATAGCATGTGTTACAGCTTTTGTGTGACTGCAGGATTATGAGAAAGTTCATTTATTTTAGGGTTTTGTGGCTTGGGCTCTAGCACAGAAGAGACTCTATCTCATTTTTATCTACCAGCTGTGCTAGTGAGGTGATTTGCATTATTTTAATATCTGGGTTTATATTTATCATATATGATTATTACAGATTTGACAATGACCTAAATATGTCAGTCATGATACTATAACCTTTGAACATGTATTCTACCAAATATATCTAAAATCTACATAATTTGACTTGGTTGTTCTCCCTAACTGGATTAGCTCTTTGTCTAGCTCATCCCATATCAAAAAAAACCTATTCTTCAAAGCTCTGCTCAAACACTACCATCTGCATAAAGCTTTTCATGGTTTTTCTAGACAAAATATTTCATGTTACTACAATATCCTGTAATACTTCACATTTTTAGCCTTAGACCCGTGTAAACGTATGTCTTTATCAGTCTTAATCTCTTGAGATGCCTTGTAAAGGTACCCAAAATATGGCCATTGCTTACCTTTTCCTTCTAATTTCCTATACCTCTGGCTCAGTCATGACTTCTTTCGCTCCTTACTAAGTGCCAGTCTCTTTTTTACTGTCTTGTTTCCTTGCTTTCTCTCTCTCCCCTCTTAAACGTGGAATGTTTCTTACACCTGGACAATTCCTACCAATTTTCAATTTCCAGCTTAAATGTTACTTTTGTCAGAGATGTCCTCTTTGGGCTTCTGCCTCTGAATTACATGCGTCTCTATATACTCCTCCACTTTTCCTTTTATCACAAGTAATTTATTTTTACTTATTTATTTACAGAACTTTCCTGGGAGACATAAAAAATAGGGATAGCAAGGGTTGTGTTTTTGATTCCACAGCCTAATTCACTGTTTCACATGGATGGACGGATGGGTGAACAGAGGAATTGCTGAATAAAAGCCTTTTCAGTCATTTCTGTACTTGCCTCTTTTTCATTTCTTTTCTTTCTTTTTTTTTTTTTTTGTTTTTAATACCACTATCATTCAGAAGATGAGTAATTGTTCTTCCAAGGATCTTGTCCCTTTGTTCCTGATTTTTATCTTATGTCCGTACAGTTATTCCAAAGGTACTTTCAAGAAGACAACACTTTCAGCTGAGTAAACTGTAATCGCCACTTTGTAGCTCATGGTTTGGCCTTGTCCATAGCTTATATCATTTACTCAAAGGTATCTTCACTCCTGCCTGCCTAACACAGTCTTGCAGCATTGTTTTGTAACTGAACGCCACCCGGGTTCTTGTCCTGTCTTATTAGCCAATTGAAATAAGGCGGACACTGATTGCAATGGAAACAGAAAGTGGTAAGTTTATTGTCTGCGCATACAAGGGGCATGTGGGGTCTAGTGACCTTAATGCCACGTGCTCGCTGACTAAGGGGGCTGGGGAGCTTTTTGTTTCCAGTGGCGTCAGGAGGTTGGGTTTGGTACCCGGAATTTTCTCCCATGCCTATATTTGGGGGTGGGGGTGGGGGGGTGAGTTGAAGGATGTGATTTCAATCTGTGCATTCTTCAGGGGGTAACCAGGGTTAGTCAGTGGACGGAGCCACTACCTGCTGCGACTTCCTGCTCAAAACCGAGCTTGTGGTTAGCAAGACAAAGAGAGGGGGGAAGGGGTGTTGACTGGGGTTTTCAATATGGCTGAGCAGCCTGCTTCAGTTTTACCTGCCAACCTGGCCCTCCTGAGTGCCACCAACTGAGTCATAAGTAGCAGCCCATTTTTCCGGTGAGTTTTTTTTTTTTTTATGGTTTTAGTTTTGCCTCACAGACCTGAAAACCTGGTTATCCAGGTGTATAAACCCTTTGCTCTGCGTGTCTAGGATAAAATTAATTTCCTCATAATTCCTGAAACCCAGTTTGGTAAGTTAGACTCTCCATTATTGAAGCACACAGTGTCCTAAACTATATTTAGAGTTTTCTTCTATTTTTTTTTTTCACGTTTTCCACAACTTGGCCAGCTTCATTTTCTGATCTCATAACGAGTGTTCTCTCTTCTGTCACTCTTGTAAGCTCTTAGACTAGAGCAATTTCATGCCTGTACAAAAGTCAGTGCTCTGTAAAAAATCTATAAAATGAGGTCCACAGATCATGTTTCCAGCTGTACCAATCATCCTTAGGAAATTAGGAGTCATTCTCAACTATTTCACGGTTACAATGTGTGTGCCAAACATGGTCTCGTTGCAAGCTATCCTTTGTATGGGAAAACAAAGCAAACAAAACAAGTCAGATATGCATGACTAAGAGTGGGCAGGACAGAAACACTGGTGTGAAATGCTCCTTAATAGCTGTTATCTTGGCTGCTCGGTGTCCATCTTCCTTTCTTTGGGAAACAGAATTGTCCCTCCTCCATTGCTACAGCCCTGATGATACAACCAAACAGGTGCCTTGAGCTCCTTGTCCTTGCAATGGCATGTGCCCCAAGGCAGGCTCATCAAATGTCCCTTTCTGGAATTTAAATCCTGAGCTGAGTGACAGGCAGAAAACATTTGAAGTTCATTCATGCTGAGAGCAGTGCTCTGAAAGTAAGTTTATCCATTCATTCTCGGCACCTGCTCTAGGCCTGAGTTTTCTGAAACCTGCATCTTCACGTTTACCTTGGTTTCTCAGCTCAAGATATTTTTGTCCAGAATGTATAGTTTTTTGAGGTTCATTGCATTCTTCAGATAAAGTTCTTGTCTTGCTTAGACACTTAGTTGCTAATTTTTGTAACAAAATCACCATAACTAACACAACTACACAGAAACACGCATACTCACACACACACACATGAAAAAAACCTCAAAACACCATAGGGAATATAAACTAAGAAAAATCTCAGCAAGAAATATCGAAGAGCCATATGATGAATATTACAAAACTTTGTAGAGGATTATTAAAATCATCTTGAACAATGGAGATACATACATGGATCTTGAACAAAAAAGGTATGACAAAAATTGTCAGTTTCCACCAATTAATTTATAAATTAGATACAATTTTAACTTAAAAAATCCACTTCTTTGAAATGCAAAACTCAATTTGTCTCCAGAAATGTTGCCCTATTGAGCAGATGCATGAAGCTCTTCTCTCACTCTAAATGAAAAAAAGCCACAGTACAGCAAAGTTAATATCACACACAAGCAAAATTTTGCTGAAGATCATTCAAAAATGGCTGCAGCAGTATATCGACAGGGAACTGCCAGAAATTCAGGCCGGTTTCAGAAGAGGACGTGGAACCAGGGATTTCATTGCTGATGTCAGATGGGTCCTGGCTGAATGCAGAGAATACCAGAAGGATGTTTACCTGTGTTTTATTGACTATGCAAAGGCATTCAGCTGTGTGGATCATAACAAATTATGGATAACATTGCAAAGTATGGGAATTCCAGAACACTTAATTGTGCTCATGAGGAACCTTTACATAGATCAAGAGGCAGTTGTTCAGACAGAACAAGGGGATACTGATTGGTTTAAAGTCAGGAAAGGTGTGTGTCAGGGTTGTATTCTTGCACCATACCTATTTAATCTGTATCCTGAACAAATAATACGAGAAGCTGGACTATATGAAGAACAGGGCATCAGGATTGGAGGAAGACTCATTAACAACTTGCGTTATGCAGATGACACAACCTTGCTTGCTGAAAGTGAAGAGGACTTGAAGCACTTACTAATGAAGATCAAAGACCACAGCCTTCAGTATGGATTACACCTCAACATAAAGAAAACAAAAATCCTCACAACTGGACCAATGAGCAACATCATGATAAATAGAGAAAAGACTGAAGTTGTCCAGGATTTCATTTTACTTGGATCCACAATCAACAGCCATGGAAGCAGCAGTCAAGAAATCAAAAGACGCGTTGCATTGGGTAAACCTGCTTCAAAGGACCTCTTCAAAGTGTTGAAGAGCAAAGATGTCACCCTGAAGACTAAGGTGCGCCTGACCCAAGCCATGGTATTTTCAATCACATCATATGTATGTGAAAGCTGGACAATGAATAAGGAAGACCGAAGAAGAGTTGACGCCTTTGAATTGTGGTGTTGGCGAAGAATATTGAATATACCATGGACTGCCAAAAGAACGAACAAACCTGTCTTGGAAGAAGTACAGCCAGAATGCTCCTTAGAGGCAAGGATGGTGAGACTGCATCTTACATACTTTGGACATGTTGTCAGGAGGGATCAGTCCGTGGAGAAGGACATGATGCTTGGCAGAGTACAGGGTCAGCGGAAAAGAGGAAGGCCCTCAACGAGGTGGACTGACACGGTGGCTGCAACAATGACCTCAACCATAACAAAGATTGTAAGGACGGCGCAGGACCGGGCAGTGTTTCGTTCTGTTGTGCATAGGGTCACTATGAGTTGGAACCGACTCGACGGCACCTAACAACAACAACAACAACAGCAGGAAAGCTGCATGAAATATTGGAAAAAAATTTTTTTGATACATAGCTAAGTACAAAATACAAGAAAATAAAATAGGTGGCAGAAACAAGCAGAAGTCCATAGCCATTTGAAGAGCGTGACCTGCTGGGAAAGGGAACTTGCCTGTCTCTGTGTCCAGAAAGATAATTACTGTCCACAGGTTAAAATCTTTAACCTGAACAAAGTGTGTGTAAAATATTTAAGAAAACACACTATATAGGCTGGACAAAAACATCTTGCACTGAGAAATCAATGTAAACCTTTTACAAACTGTTGGATCCTTCAGGACACTGGGAAGCGCCCTATAAGGATGTCTGCACAACCGTGGGCACACGTGAGATTTCTGCATAAATCCATGTCTGCTCTGTCTTTTATAGCCAAAAGATAAAAAATCACGTGAAATCCAAAGAAGCCGACATCTCCACCAGGGAAAACCTCAAACCTGGTTATTCAAAAATTAATGGAACAATCTAAAGAAGGCTATAAAATAAGTATGTTTAAAACATTAAAGAAGATAAAAAGAGAGGGGTACAATCCATTCCATAAATAAATGTATTGTGCTTAGGGGGACACTGAGTTTCTGTTAAGGGTGATGGGAAATTTGGGGAGGCTTAATGGTGACGGCTGAACAGCGTGATGAACACATTTAATGTCACTGTGTAGTAGCTGTGAAGAATCCTAAAACGGCAAATATTTTGTTATCTATACATTTGTGTCTGTTATGTGCTTTGCCTCAGGATGGTTCTTGAGGAGGCTGACTATAAGATGAAGACGAATGTGCAGGAAATTTATTAGGGAGTGCTCTTAAGATCAAAGTCTGTGGGAGGAAATAAAAGGATTGGACTGAGGGATACGTTTAGGGGTGATGCAATCTCAATAAAGGGCTTACTTGATCCCTCAAGGAGCCTTGAAAATAAAATAGCCCTCGTTGCTGTCCAAAGTTGTGGAAAAGAGGCATCAACCAGTCATTGCTTGTGAGCTGCCCAAATAAGGGGTGAGATGTCGCATAAGACGGCTCTTCAGCCGAGGCAATTCCAAAGTGAGTTGATAGCTAGTTTACGGGCAAGTAGTTCATCATTCCTGAAGGGAGACCAGAATGGTGCAGTGTGGTGTATACTATAGTCCACTGCTTGCACTGTTGAGATTCACCTTTTCATATAAGCTCTCAGAGCAACCCAGCTAGCATTTTGATAGGCATCTTTTTTTCTTGTGTGATAATTATAAAAAGATTAGCTGAATTAACTACAGCTCTGTGTCTTTTTTTTTTCTGTGTCTACAACTAATCTTAGATCCACAACTAAAAATCATCATCTCCCTCCTATACTTTCCATTCTAGGTCCGTTCATCCTCAGTTATCACCTCTGCTAATCTTGGTGGCCTACCTAGAGGTGTGACCCAGGGCCTCATCCCGAAGTGATCTGAAACCCTTGTCACCATGTCCTTCTCAAGTTGTGGCTGCTGTGCTTGTCCATTTATCATCAAAATTATGTATTCATAAGCTCCTAAGTGAATATTCTGGGTGCTAAACTTATTCTCCCCACCCCCATTGTATAGCAAGAACTATACCTCCCCCTGATGATCAGGGTTCATTTCCTACTTTAAGTTGGTGACTCATCTTCTTGTCCACTGCTCCCTTGGCCCAAGGAACATGAGGTGCCCGGGCAGCAACCATACCTGTAGTTCAGTTAGACCCTTGCTATGACCTCTAGAGGAAATACCACTGCTTTGGGAACCTTTTAGAACCCAGATTTTCATGGATGGAAAGCAAATTTCACAGGCAGATAAGTGGGGATGATGGTAAGTAGAGCCATTCTAGCTCCCAAAATCTTCTATTTCTTCCCCCCCACCCCATGTCAATCTATTCTACCTATGAGGGACAAAGAACCCAGATAAAGTTCATTGATTTAAAGTATACACACTTCCTGAAGAATGGTGTCCCTCTTCCCAAGGTATCATCTCTGACCTGACCTGTCATCTGTGCCTTCAGTGGGACATTCTATTGCTCTGTCATACTGGTAACTTCTGGGTGGTGCATTTGTGATATGACCAGTGGATCCCATCGCCATGTACCCCCTCCCTTACCTCTGTTGCTGTAAATTTGGTACCATTGATTGATTTGTTATATGTTGTTATTGCTGTTATGTTATTCTGTTAAGCAAAACATTCTATCAGGTATTGGTGGGTACTCAGCCCTGTGAATAGAAAAGGCAAACTTATACCTGGAATATGTATCTATTTTTTGTCAAGAGGTATCACTGTCCCTCCCAGGGTAGAAGAAGTCTAGCATAGTCAAATCATCCCAAAGTGGGTGGTTGATCAGTTTGAGCAATGATGCAATACTGGAAACACAGCACTGGTCTTACTGGACATAAACTGGGCATTTGATAGTGGCAGTAGGTAGATGATCCTTGGTAAGTAAAAGCTTCTGCTGTTGGACTCCTGACTGGTCTCCATCCAACATGGCTACTGTGCTTATTCTGCTAGCAGGTTGATTAGGTGGCCAAAGACAGCAGCTGGGTAATGCCAAGTAGTTGAATCACTTGTCAGTTTGGTTGTTCAGTGCTCCTTTGATGTGATCCAAAATCTTCACACTTTGTATGCTTGCTCATCCGTGCATCCTTATGCCTCTACCTGAAGATATCCTCGTCTTCAATCTTCCGGTCTTTCCCAGCAGACCCCTGACCAACCAACCGAATCATTTGACATAGCCTTTTTTTTTTTTTTTTTATACCTGCTGTTTATTCTAACTTCAGGCCACTTCTCCTTCCACTGTCTGAAGCTCCGTCCTTTGAAGAATTTTACTTCACACCTTTTTCAAAGCCATCTATAAGGGGCCTGTAGTGAAGCTGCCATTAATTTTCTGCTTTCACTTGTATACTGAGAAAAACCTTCTGTGAACCTAGCTTGGGATCATTCCTCCTCTGTTCATTTGCCATAAGGGATTCCCTAAGCTGCCATAAGTGTAAGCTGAAGGAGAGGCCCAGATGAAAAAATGGTGGAGACATGGTGGTCTGGGTTAACTGCTTGTACAGCTTGCTTGTGCCCTCTGGCCCTGCTTGTGTTAGATCCCAGACGTATTAATTACTTCCAGCTTTGAATAGATAGCTGCTGGACCCATCAACTTTATGTCTAGGTGGGTCTGATAGGACCCATCTCGTGATGGCCCATTCTGGTTGCACGGTCATGTGGTGTCCATGTTCAGGCACTGTGTCTATATCAGAGATCAGTAGCATGCAAGGAACTCTTTTTCAAAAGATGTGTAACTCTCTGCTTTAGAAGGCATGACTTTAATTCATATTCCCAGAGTCTGTGCTGTGATCCTTCCATTGGGACTTTCCATAAACAACAGTATCTTATGCCACGCTTGTAACTCTAACCAAGTAATAGAGCCCAGGTTGTAGGGTCAGTTTTACCACAGCCTAAACCTGATGCACACCCTTTGTCTATGGGCCCCACTCAAGACTAAGTCATCCAGTTTATAGGTTGTAGCAGTTTTCCTAGGTCTGGAATATGCTACCTCCAGAAACAAGAGAACCACTCATCCTTGGGCTTCTTTCTTAGTGGTAGAATATGTAAGATGCAGTAGTTTGTCTTTTACTTCTGAAATGATGTCCCAGAATGCCTCAGACTCCTGGATCCCTAAAAATTTTACTGATGTGGCAGTACCCCAAATCTTTATAGATTTTATCTCCAACCCTCTGAAGAACATGTGTTTTCCCAAGGCCTCCAGCATAGTAATGACTTCTTCCTCTGGTCTACCTATTATGATGTCTTCAATATGGTGCACCATGGGATGTCCTGTGGGATGTCCAGCTGGGACCAGTTTCTTTTGACTATATTATGGCAGATAGCAGGAATTTACACACCTCTGGGACAATTAAGTATATATTATTTTCTGTTCCAACTAAAATGAAAACCATTTCTAAGTTACGTTTCTAATAAGGATGGGAAAAAATGCCTTTGTGAGCTCAATAGCCATATACCCTATACCTAGGCCCATGTTATTTTGCTTTAGAAAATATACCACGTCTGATACAGTGCCGTAATTGAGGGTTTGTAAGAAGTATCTTCACTCACTCTATTAGAGGTTTTATTTATTTCTTTCTTTTTCCTCCACATAGGAATACTTGAAAAATAAGTGTTGCTTTTTTTTTTTTAAGACATAGAGACATTTCTTTTGGGCAGGTTCATAAGTTTAGGTGAAAGTGGAAAACAGAATTTACAATAGTAAAATCTTGTCTTTACTGAGCACCTATGTCTTCTCTCTCTGCTGATCCTCGTTTAGTTAACTGACTTCGATACCAACTTTCATCTGGTGACATGAAGGGCCATTCATAATTTTCTTCATTCGGTTAGCATGTTTGTGAGGCAAACGCAGGGTGCACTCTCACTACTTTGCAAGAGAAGGAATTGAGCTAAGTGGGGAATATGACCACACATTTCAATGTTGAAGTATTCTGCTGTTTGCTTCATAATAAACCACATGTCAAGAACTCACAGAAAAAATACCTTTAATTTTGGCGATAGAATTACAGTTAAAAAAAATTAAATTATTATTGAAATATGCATCATTCTTAAGTTACTGCTATACACCCGCTGCCGTTGAGTCGATCCTGGCTCACAGCGACCTTAGAGCTAACGGAAAAAATGCAGAAATTTCTTGATGTACTTTTTTTTGTTTGTTTAACGGTCCTTTTCCTAGGAACACTAGTGACAGGGATTGTCTTAAAATTAAATTTTGTAATTACTCCCAGAGCCGTGGTAGTGGGGGGTGGGGGGGAGGGGACTGGAAACTTGAAACAAACAAGGGATTTTGCTGGAAAAGATGATGTGAACTGACCGTGTTCTCGTTAGTGTGTTGTGGATGCTATTTCTCAAAGCTGGAAGAGCTTCTTATACATAAAACAATGTGCTGAGCTGCAAAGAAAAATGGAGTGGTACCAAGAAATCCTGGTTCCATGTTTGACGCCATTTAACTAGTTATGTAATTTTGATCAAGTCGCTTAAGTTCTTTGGGCTGCAATTTTCTCATATATAAAGTAGAAATATTTAAAAAACGATCAGATTGAAAACAATGTTTGAAATAATTTTAGCTAATAGACAATGTGTGTGTTACACTTGTGTATATATAACGGTTTTTTGTTTATTTTTTTAGAGCTCAACCTAATTTGGTTTTCCTGGGAATATTACTACTTCCAAGTAGCACTGCTACTTCTTCCATTCTCTCAAGATTATGAAATACTTAGAACTGAAGTAATAATAACCTATGAAAATTTTCCATGCCCTAGAAGACATTTGAAATTATTAGATATAAAAATACTTTGGCTTCTTCATTCCCTGTAAATGCTGGGATAATTTTTCTTCATTACTTTTTTCAGTAATACGTGGGAGTACAAATTGTTGATCCATCGAATCCATATCCTGTAGGGTTTCCTTCTACTTTATCTAGCTTGCACCAAAGTAACTTTTTGGCTACTTCCAAATAATGAACCTTAAATTAAATGTCATGGTTGAAGGTTTTCAGAACAAGGCTCTAAGGCACTCCCGACAAAGAGCTCCAAAATCTGTTGGACTAAATGGAGTTGTAATTGGAATGAATTTACTACATCTTGCAAGGATTACTTTGAAGGGTTCAAAAATACTTGAGTACACATTTTCTGGTATATTTGTTAAAACTTACACCTCTTATATAAAGGAGGTCTTTTATTTTAAAAAAAAAATTGTCTTCAAATTGATTTGGACTTATGGCAACCCCACATATATTACCACAGAACTTTGCTCCTTGTGGCAACCCCACGTATATTACCGCAGAACTTTGCTCCTTACGGCAACCCCACGTATGTTACCGCAGAACTTTGCTCCATAGGGTTTTCAAGGCTGTGACCTTTCAGAAGCAGGTTGCCAGGCCTTTCTTCTGAGGCTCCTCTGGGTAGATTTAAACTGCCAATCTTTCAGTTAGCAGTCGAGCGCCTAACAGTTTAATATTTTTCAGGTGTTTGTAAAACTCACACATCTAATATAAATGAAGTCTTTTCATTACATGTTTTTAAAAACATGTTGCTTAACTAGATGTTTAAATATTACTTGTTTGGACTTGTTTGGACATTAAGTTTGGACTTCATAAATTAAAAACAAATTGAATAAACCAGTGCCTCCTTTTTTTTTTTTTTTCTAGTTATTATCATATTAGGGAAAACCACCCAAAGCAATAATTGGTTGTGAATATGGATTACCTTCGTCATATGGTTCTAGACTCTATTTTTTCCATGGATGATTTAAATATACTACTAAGAAAATCCACACAATACAATCTTGCATTATTCTTCCACTCTCAAAAACAGTGCCACTTAAAAAAAGATCCTAAGAAAAATGCATTTATACATTCAATCAAATTTCTCTAAACCAAAAATCGAAAGGACTCAATGCTAGAAACAATCAAATATTCTTGATAAAATTATCTTCCTGGGATCATCATGAGGAAGAAGTAAAACCGGATCTTTAATTTTGCTCTGTTCATTCGCTTATGCTTTCTCTTTTCCTGAGCACCCTCTTTCCAAAATGCAGAATGATTAATAAGAATGAACAACTTTTCTGACCTTTTATCTGCTCCACTTACAATCTCAGGAAAAGGTAAAGTAAAACATAACCGAGCAAATGAGCACACACTGGAGGGGCAATACCCTGAGCAGGCTTTGAAAGGGCACTTTGTACAATTTCTTTATGCTCCCAAAGTTGGCTGAGAATTAACTGCAAGCCTCCAGGTCATGCGTTATGGATTCCTCGTTTTCAGAATCTTGAAAGGATGACTGGAGCCTATGAAAGATTCACCTAGAGTTTTACATAGCTCATTAGTGGTTTTGACTTCCATTTTGCACGCTCTTTGTCTTAGTCTGGGAACTCTAGAGGAGCAAAACCAGTGAAGTGTATATACAAATATATATAGAGAGAGATTTACTTCAGAGAAATGGCTCATGAAACTGTGGGGACTGACAGGTACCAAAGCCATGGGTCAGGAGGCAGGCTGAAGACTTCTGCAGGCTTATGTTCTGAGGTCAAGTGGCAAGAAGAATGCAAGCTCAAGAGAGAAAGTAGCCTTGTGGTGGCATCTTTTTATATACCAGAGACAGGCCACACCCTCAAGAAACTCCCCTTTCATCTGATTAGCTGATCACATCAGATCACATCATGGAATGTGATTACATTATACTACGTTATGGAAGAGCAATCAGCCCAATGGTTGCTCAACCACTGAGAATCATAGCTTCGCCGAGTTGACAATAACATTGACCATCACACTCTTTCTACTTCTCTGTGCCACCAGCCTGTCTAGCAGAGTTAGCGTGAGCAGTAAATTAGTTTTAATTCCTCCCTCTCCCTCTTCAGCTTAGTGTCATTTGTAGTCATAAGGAAGGTTCCGTATGCATTCCCTCCAATTCATCTCATGGTCACTCTACATTTTATTATTCAGTAAAAGTAATTATTTATTTAAAATATTACCTTCTAAATTATTATTTGGAGTAAGGAATTTACTTCAATTAAGGAAAAAAGAAAACAAAACAAAAACCTTTCTTTTTAAATTTCACTTGTTCATGTATTTCCAGATACAATGAGCAAATTTCTCATTGCACTACCTAACCAAAAACCACACCTGTTGACCTCGAATCGATCCCGACTCATAGCAACCCTATAGGACAGACTAGAACTGCCCCATAGGGTTACCAAAGCTGTAATCTTTATGGAAGCAGACTGCCACAGAGTGGCTGGTAGGTTCGAACAATAGACCTCTCAGTTCACAGCTGAGCGCTTTAACCACTGCGCCACCAGGGCTCTGCACTTTTAAGCCGTTTCCAACAACGTGCCGAGCAACATTATCTTATTGCTCTCGAGGTTTTTCTGCTGCTACAATGCATTTCAAACAGAGTTTCATTCTAGGAAGTGAGAAACTGCTGAATGAAAGGGAGGCAATGACAGGCCTAGAGAGTGAACTGATCTTCAGCTAGATCTCTGGCCACCCGTTCTTTCTTTCTGTCAACGAGGAAACTGAGCATCAAGGAAGTGGTGACTTACTTACATTCACACATTCAGTTATGTCAGGCTGCAACTAGAACTGAGATCTCTTGACTCATAGAATAGGGTTTTTCTACAAGCACAGTATGTCCTTTAGAATTAATGTCATATAACTTGAGTATGACTTCATCTTTACCAAGGTCTATGGTAGATAGGACTGAGGTGAAATGCCTTGGCACAATGATTTATACAAGTCCCTTACCAGTACCAGTTACGGTGGAGTCGATGCCCACTTAGGATGACCTCACGTGCTTCAGAGCAGAACTGTGCTCCCTAGGGTTTTCATGGCTGTGACCTTTTGGAACCAGATCACCAGGCCTTTCTTCTGAGGCACCTGTGGGTGGGTTTGAAGGACCAATTGTTTGATTAATTGTCAAGCACTTAACCATTTACACCACCCAGAAACTCCACAAGACCCTTAAACTTACAAACAATTTGTTCTGAGCTCTTAATATCCTGTCCCACTGCTCTTCCCCTGCCATTTACACCTACTGATACCTCTTCCTGGAATATCCTCATAGCCTCTGCCTGAATAACCTGTTCATCCTTTAGGAGTTATTGTTTTGTTGTTGTTGTTAGGTGCCTTCCACTCAGTTCTGACTCATAGTGACCCTATGTACAACAGAACGAAATACTGCCTGTTCCTGGGCCATGCTCACAATCTTCATTGTACTTGAGCCCATTGTTGCAGCCACTGTGTCAATCCATCTCATTGAGGGTCTTCCTCTTTTCCACTGACCCTCTATCTTACCAAGTGTGATGTCCTTCTCCAGGCCCTCCTGATAACATGTCCAAAGTATGTGAGACAAAGTCTCGCCATCCTTGCTTCTTAGGAGCATTCCGGTTGTACTTCTTCCAAGACAGATCTGTTCCATCCATTGGCAGTCTGTGGTATATTCAATATTCTTTGCCAATACTACAATTCAACGGCATCACTTCTTCTTCAGTCTTCCTTATTCATTACCCAGTTTTTGAATGTATATGAGACAATTGAAAACACAATGGCTTGGGGCAGGTGCACCTTAGTCTTCAAGGTGACATTTTTGCTTTTCAACACTTTAAAGAGGGCTTTTGCTGCCAATTTGCCCAAAGCAACACATCTTTTGATTTCTTGACTGCTGCTTCCATAGGTGTTGATTGTGGATCCAAGTAAAATGAAATACTTGACAACCTTAATCTTTTCTCCATTCATCATGATGTTGCTTATTGGACCAGTTGTGAGGATTTTTGTTTTCTTTATGTTGAGGTGTAATCCATACCGAAGGTTGTAGTCTTTAATCTTCTTCAGTAAGTGCTTCAAGTCCTCTTCATTTTCAGCAAGCAAGGTTGTGTCATCTGCATAAAGCAGGTTGTTAAAGAGTCTTCCTTCAATCCTGATGCCCTGTTCGTCTTCATATAGTACAGCTTCTCGGATTATTTGCTCAGCATACAGATTGAATAGGTACGATGAAAGGATACAACGCTGACACACACCTTTCCTGATTTTAAACCGTGAAATATCCCCTTGTTCTGATCGAATTACTGCCTCTTGATCCATATATAGATTTCTCACGAGCACAATTAAGTGTTCTGGAATCCCCATTCTCTGCCATGTTATCCATAATTTGTTATGATCCACACAGCTGAATGCCTTAGTGTAGTCCATGAAACACAGGTAAACATCTTTCCAGTATTCTCTGCATTCAGCAAAGATCCATCCGACGTCAACAATGAGATCCCTGCTTCCATATCCTCTTCTAAATCTGGTTTGAATGCCTGGCAGTTCCCTGTTGGTATATGTCTGCAGCCACTTTTCAATGATCTTCAGCAAAATTTTGCTTACATGTGATATTAATGATATTGTTCGATAATTACTCCATTTGGTCGGATCACCTTTCTTGGGAATAGGCATAAATATGGATCTCTTCCAGTCAGCTGGCCAGGTAGCTGTCTTCCATATTTCTTGGCATAGACAAATGAGCACTACCAGCGCTGCATCCCTTTGTTGAAACATCTCAATTGGTATTCTGTCAATTCCCGGAGCCTTGTTTTTCACCAATGCCTTCAGTGCGGCTTGGATTTCTTACTTCAGTACCGTTGGTTCCTGATCATATGCTACCTCCTGAAACAGCTGAAAGTAGACAAATGCTTTTTGGTAAAGTGACTCTGTGTATTCCTTCCATCTTCTTTTGATGCTTCCTGCATCATTTAATATTTTCCCCATAGATTCCTTCACTATTGCAATTGGAGGCTTGAATTTTTTCTTCAGTTCTTTCAGCTTGAGAAATGCCGAGCGTGTTCTTCCCTTTTGGTTTTCTATCACCAGCTGTTTGCACATGCCATCATAATACTTTACTTTGTCTTCTGGAGCTGCCCTTACGAAATCTTCTGTTCAGCTCTTTTACTTCATCACTTTTTCCCTTTTGCTTTAGCTACTTGACATTCAAAAGCAAGTTTCAGAGTCTCTTCTGACATCTATTTTGGTCTTTTCTTTCTCTCCTGTCTTTGTCGTACTGTGGGGGGTTGTATGTTGCTGTGACGCCAGAAGCTGTGCCACCAGTATTCGAATACCAGCAGGGTCACCCATGATGGACAGGTTTCAGCTGAGCTTGTAGACTAAGACAGGCTAGGAAGAAGGGCCAGGCAGTCCAATTCTGAAAAGAATTATCCAGTGAAAACCTTATAAATAGCAGCAGAACATTGATATAGTGCCAGAAGATGAGCGCTTCAGGTTGGAAGGCACACAAAAGAAGACTGGGGGAGAGCTGCCTCCTCAAAGTAGAGTCGACCTTAATGATGTGAATGGAGTCAAGCTTTCTGAGCCTTCATTTGCTGATGTGGCGAGATTAGAAATGAGAAGAAACAGCTGCAAACATCCATTAATAATGGAATGTGGAATGTATGAAGGTATTAGTGAGCTGATATGGATGGGTATTGGCCATTTTGAGCTGGACAATCACATAGTCTACCATGCCAGGAATGACAACTTGAAGAGGAATGGTGTTGCACTCATCATCAAAAAGAACATTTCAAGATCTGTCCTGAAGTACAATGCCGTCAGTGATAGGATGATATCTATACACCTACAAGGAAGACCAGTTAATATGACTAGTATTCAAATTTAAGTATCAATCACTAAGGCCAAAGATTAAGAAATCAAAGATTTTTACCAGCTTCTGCAGTCTGAAATTGATCGAACATGCAATCAGGGTGCACTGATAATTATTGGTGATTGGAATGCAAAAGTTGGAAACAAAGAAGAAGGATCAATAGTTGTAAAATATGGTCTTGGTGATAGAAATGATGCCAAAGGTTGCATGACACAATTTTGCAAGACCACTGACTTCTTCATTGCAAATACCTTTTTTCACCAACATAAATTGCGACTATACACATGGACCTCACCAGATGGGATACACAGGAATCAAATAGACAACATTTGTGTAAAGAGACTATGGAAAAGCTCAATATCATCAGTCAGAACAAGGCCAGGGGTCAGTTGTGGATCAGAACATCAATTGCTCATATGCGAGTTCAAGCTGAAACTGAAGAAAATTAGGTCAAGTCCATGAGAGCCAAAGTACAGCCTTGAGCATATCCCACCTGAATTTAGAGGCCATCTCAAGAATAGATTTGACATGTTGAACACTAATGACAGAAGACCAGACGAGTTGTAGAATGACATCAAGGACATCATATATGAAGAAAGCAAGGGGTCCTTAAAAAGACAGGAAAGAAAGAAAAGACCCAAATAGATGTCAGAAGAGACTCTGAAGGAGTCATCTTTGCCATTCCTTAAAATGTCTGTCTTGTTCAATCATGTCTGTCTAGTGCCTACAGCATTGTTTGACACGTTACTAGACTCTCAATAAGCATGCTAAAATTTAACTTTCTTTTAAAAAGTCTTTATGCTTATATAGGGATACGTATAATCATATAAATACATGAATTACTTTATTTAGGGGGTTTGAATTTTTTTTTCTTTTTTGTAACACTCTTCTCCATTCATATTGTCATACTCCCTCTCCCCGGTAATATGGAATAACGGCATGGTATATAGACATTCGTATTTTTCCTGCATGCTTACATAATAATATAGATGCAAAACATAAATATGAAAATACACATTTACATTATGCCTTACATGTTAAATAAAAATATAATTCTATAATACACGTCTCAAATTTGCTTCTCTCACCCAATCATAACTGGTAAAAAAAATCTTAATCGGTTAAGTGATATATTCATAATTAAGTCTTAATAGATTGATATTTAATGGTCCATGCCTGCTTAATATTCCTTGCTATGAATAGGTAGTCATTGATTATCTATTTTACCAATTCCTCTATTGATGGACATTCAGCTGGCTTCTAGATTTTTGCAACTATGAACACTACTTGTTATAATTTGTTATATACATATATCCTTACTTGTGCTTTCATTCTATGGAATAGATGCAGAGGAGTAAGATTGCTGGGTAAAAAGATTCATATGTGTTTATTTTAATATATGTTGTCAGATTGCTTTCAAAAAAGGCTTTAAGAAGTCATGTTTCCACCAACCATATACAAGAGTATGAAGTTTTTCCCACATCCTCACCACTACACTCTATAATTTTTGCTAGTCTGATAAGCATAAAGTGATATTTCATTTTTACTCTAAATTGTACTTAGCTGGTGTCTTAGTTATCCAGTGTTGCTATGACACTACACTACTAAATAATATATAGGTCAAAGAATTTTTCAAGAGAAATTTTAAAATATTTTGAACTAAGTGAAAATAAAAACACAATTTATCAAAATTTGTATGAAGCAGGAAAAGCACTGCTTAATAGAGAAATTTATAGCATAAAATTCATGTATCAGAAAAAATCTAAAATCAGTAATCTAAGCTTTCACTTCAGGAAATTAAAGGAGAAACAGCAAAAAAAAAAAAAGCTAGTAGAATAAAATAAATAACAAAAATGATAGCAGATATCTATGAAATGGAAAACAGCAAAACAATAAAGAAAACCAATAAACTTTGAAAAGTAAATAAAATTGCTAAGCCTTGAGCCAGGTTAACAAAAGAGAGAAAAAGAGAGAGAGCAAAGACACAAATTACCAATATCAGAAATGAAAGAGAGGTCATCACTACTGATCCCATGGATATTAAATGTATAATAAAGGAATATTATAAACAACTCTATGCCAATAAATTTTATAACTTAGATGAAAAGAACCAATTATTTGAAAGACACTAACTACCAAACAAACAAATCTGTCTTGGAAGAAGTACAACTAGGATGCTCCTTGGAAGCAAGGATAGTGAGACTACATCTTATATACTTTGGACAAGTTATCAGGAGGGATCAGTCCCTGCAGATGGACATCATGCTTGCTAAAATACAGTCAGTGAAAAGGGAAGGCCCTCAATGAGATGAGTTGACACAGTGGTTGCAACAATGGACTCAAGCATAGTAACAATTGTGAGGATGGTGCAGGCACTGGGCAGTATTTCATTCTGTTGTTCATAGGGTTGCTATGAGTCAGAACCAACTTGACAACACCTAACAACAATTACCAAAACTCATACGAGGAGAAATAGATGATCTGAATAGGCTAATATCTAGTATAATAATTATAGAAATTATTATGAAAAAAAGAATAAAAAGTTAATAACTTCTCAAAAAATACAGCACCAAGCCCAGATGGTATCACTGGTGAATTCTACCAAATACTTAAAGAATAAACGCAACTAATTCTCTACAGCGAAAAAGAGGAAGACCCTCAACAAGATGCGCTGACACAGCAGTTGCAAAAATGGGCTCAAGCATAACAATGATTGTGAGGATGGTACAGGACCAGGCAGTGTTTTGTTCTGTTGTACACAGGGTCACTGTGAGTTGGAACTGAATCAATGACACCACCACCACCAACAATTCTCTACAATCCCTTCCATAAAATATAGGCAGAAAGAAAATCTCCTAACTCATTCTACAAGGTCAGCATTAACCTAATCCCAAAACAACATAAAGACATTACGCGAAAGGAAAATTACAGACCAATAGGTTCTCAGGAACGTAGACGCAGAAGTCCTTAACAAAATATTAGCAAATTGAATCCAACACCACATCAACAAGATAAAGAAAAAAAATATGATCCTATTGAATGATGTAGTAAAAGCAGTTAACAATCCAAAAATATTCATAGTAAAAATGTTCAACAAATTAGGGAAAGAGAATTATCCCCAAATCTATAGAGAATGTCTACAAAAAACCTACAGCTAACAAACCCTAATCAAAATTCCATCAAACTATTGTGGATATCGATAAACTGATATTAAAATTTATATGAAAAGGCAAATGGCACGGAATAGCCAATGTAATGCTGATGAAGGAAACAAAGTTGGAGAACTGACATTATTCCACCTCAGATTTTCTAGGAAACTACGATAATCAAGACAGCATAAAACCAAAAAACAAAACCCACTGCTGTAGAGCTGATTCAGCCTCCTAGTGACCCTATCAGACTTTCTATAAAACTACAATAATCAAGAGAGCAAGTATTGGTGAAAGAATAGACACATAGACCAACAGATTAGAAGGGAGCCCAGAAATAAAAAAAAGAAATAGACCCACGCAAATATAGTCAACTGATCTTTGACAATGGAGCAAGAGTAATTCAATGGAGAGAGAATAATCTTTTCAACAAAAGGTAATGGGACAATTGGATGTCCATAGGCAAAGAACTGAATCTAGACAGAGACCTTATACCTTTAAAAAAAAAAAAAACTCAAAATGTATCATGGACCTAAACATAAGATGCAATACTATAAAACTTCTAGAAGGAAACAGATGAGAAAAATTGTATGTAACCTTGGGTTTAGCAACGAGTTTTTCTTTACATCACCAAAAACATGATAACGAAGTAAAATATCGATGAATTACACTGTATTAAAACAAAGGACACTGTTAAAATTATCAAAAGACCAACCACTGACTGAGAGAAAATATTTTCAAGCCACATTATCTGATTAAGGACTTGTATCCAAATTATAGAAAGAACACCTAAAATTCAACAATAAGAAAACAAAGAACCTAATTAAGAAGTGGGTGAAAGACTTGTATGAATACGTCACCAAAGAAGATATACAAGTGGCAGACAAGTATATGAAAAGACATCCAATATCATTTGTCATCAGGGAACTGCAAATTCAGACAACAAAGAGATAATACTACAGACCCATCAGAATGACTAAAACCCAAGAAACTGACAATGCTAAATGCGGATGAGGATACAGAACGACTAGAGCTCTCTTAATTCCTGGTGGAAATGCAAAATAGTACAGCTACTTTGGAAAACCGTTTGGCAGTTTCTTGCAGAGCTGAACATAGCCTGACCATGCAATCCAGTAATCACACATCTAGGTATTTGCACAATTGATTTGAAAACTTACATTCACACAAACATCTGCATGCGAGCGTTTATAGCAGCTTTATTCATAGCCACAAAAACTGGAAACAACTGAGATATCGTAAGTGAGAAAACAAGCTGGGGTACATCTATACAGTGGAGTATTATTCATCGATTTAAAAAAAAAAAAAAAGATCAATCAAGCCACGAAAAGACATGATGAACCTTAAATGCATTCTGCTAAATGAACAAAGCCAATTTGGAAAAACTTTTTTTTTTACGGACTGTATGAATCCACTTACATGACATCTGGAAAAGACAACTACAGTGACAATAAACTTATCAGTTATCGGCAGGAGTTTGGTGGGCATAGGGGCTCAATAGGTGAAGCACAGAGGGGCTTCAGGGCAACAATACTGAAGTGCTGGATATGGACGCTACGCATTTTCAAAAACTTGTAGAATTTTACAGCACAAAGAGCGAAACAAAGTATTGAAATTAAAAATGCTTAGGAAGTTGGGGTATCCCAGAAGGATTGCAAACAGTGACTACGGACTCTAACGCCATTACAGATATGTGGGGGGAAAAAAAGCCAAAAACAACTCATGAAGAGGGTGAGGAGAAAGGTGCAGACCTAAGTAACTTTGAAAATGAGTGGCACCTGTATGACTACAGGTAAAAGAAACTGCACGTAGCACTCCAATTGATAAAGTTCTGTTCCATTGGGTTATATGTCAACAATTTTTTCTATATATGTATGTCAATGAATATTGCTATATATGTATTCTGTTGTGTGATGTATACTGGAATGAAATAACTGGATTGATTGCGGACGGTAGGAGCCAGGATTCTCACTACTGCAGTGGGAATTTACAGATAAGCAAGGGGAGGAGGCTAGAATAATCTATGTGATAATGAATTAAAGTTGGAGAGGTTGGTATGAACTCATATTTAGCTTAATATACATACAGATGACTAAAAATAGAAATATTCGTAGATATATATATATATATATATACGGGTTAATATGGACACATTTTTTTTCACTCCGTCAGCTGATAGGGCTGAAAAGAAATGACATCCCAGTTGCAACTAGTACACTTACCACTCACATCTTGTTTCTGATATCATTCTCTAATAGAAGAACCAGGGCTTTTTGGAGGAATGCCTGATTCCAGGTCTGGGGAAGGAAATTTATAAGATGAGCCTGGAATATCTCGCAGTGACAGAATGTAAGGAAGTGCTCAAAAACAAAACAAAACACCGTTGGTGGTGGTGTGTCAGAAGAGCACAGGCCAAAGGAAGGAGCTCCCAGTGGCCAAAGCTGGAAGAATTTGAGGAACAAAATGAAGTAATAACCCAAAATATAAAAGAAATATCCATGAGTCCAGTCCACTATATGGGCTAATACAAAAAAAGATTGAATAAAAACATAAACAGGAGAGACGACAAATCTGTGTGGAATTCCAAATAATTTCTGTAGCTACTCCACCCTCAGTGAAAGGGCACGTAGTAACTTACCAATCCTTATGGGTGGGTGGGCTGTGCTTAGTGACTTCCTTCAAGAGTGCAGAATGGAAAGGGTAGAAAAAGGAGTAACTTTGTAGAGGAGAAACCTGACCAGCTCTACCTAAGCCAGGTGATTATGGTCAATTTCAACAATCATAAATGATGTTGATAGTATGTACTTTTGATATGATGTGATAAAATTTACATTTGTGGTCTGCCCACCAATAGCCCATAAACCTAATTTTATCTTTAAAAAAAAAAAAAAAAATCAGACAAATTCCAACTGTCCGGACTCCTACAAAATACCTGCCCAGTACTCCTCAAAACTTCAAGGTCATCAAAAAAAAAAAAAAAGTAAGTTTGAGAAACAGCCAACAGCCAAGAGGAACCTGAGGAGACATGATGACTAAATGTAATGTGATATTACATTGGGATCCTGGGAGAGAAAGGACATCAGGTAAAAACAAAGGAAATTTGGATAAATTATTGACTTTAGTTAAAAATATTGTTTCAATATTGGTTCATTAATTGCAACAAAGTTTCATGTACACTTGAAAAAATGCATCTTCAGCAGTTGTTAAGTGTAGTAAAGAACAGATATAAATTAGGTCAAATTGGTTAACAGTGTTATTCAAGTTTCTAACAGTCTTACTGTATTCTCGTCTACTTATTTTATCAATTTGAAGATTTTAAAATCTCCAAATATGATTGGCAACTTATCTATATCATTTTTTAAAAATAGATGTTTTTGGTCTTTTTTTTATTGTACTTTAGGTGAAGGTTTACAGAACAAACTAGCTTCTCATTAAACAATTAGTACACCTATTGTTTTGTGGCATTGGTTTAAATTTTAGTTTTTAGAGCAGTTCTAGATTTACAGAAAAATTGAGGAGATAGTAGAGAGTAGAGAGAGTTCTTACACACCTGTATTCAGACTCCCCTATCGATAATACCTTACGTTAACATGCTATGCTGGTTACAATTAAGGAGCCATAGTGGGTCCTCTACTAGATTCTCACTTTTTTAAATGAATAAATGATTTGACTTTTACCAAGTTTCTACATACCACTCAACTAGCTGAATTACACACTCTGCACTGATGCTCATTGAAACTGTGCCTTACTTTCCCTTAACTTTTACACAGTTTTTTGGATTAGCTCATTGCTTCTCTGGGGCTCTGCCTGTATCCGAAACCAATTTTAGCTTCCAAAATTCTTTTTTGGTCCATATACTCTACAATCTATCATCCTCCTCGTATGATAAGAAAAGAGATACGTTCAATCTCTTATTTAAAAGGGATTTTTAATGAAAATGACTATACCAACAACACACAGGGTGACTAGCCAAATATGTTAATTCTGAACCCTTTCTGGAAGCTTTTTGTTGACCACATGATTAATGAGCTATTGGTAGTAAATTGGAAGCACACTCACACCTCTACGTCATATTATTCAACCTTCAATTTATCGACTGGTAAAAATTTAGAAAACAAGAAGGTGGAATTTTGTATGTCCAACAGACCTTGTTAACCTGAGAATGTAGAACTGCAAAGCAGTGCTTCAGATTTCTAGTAATCAAACACTGAAATTGAAGTAATAGCAACTTCACATTTGCCTCTCAGTTTCCCTAAGATGAAATTAAATGGTCATTTTCAGCCTCCCAATCTATTGTCTGTTTTTCCAACCTAAGCCATTAGCCAAATCAGATAAATTAAGGCAGAAATAGGAGCCGCCAGCTGGCATTTGGAGGATTCATGGACCAGAGCCACCAGTGGGTCATCTACAAAACTCCAAGTCAAATACAATTTCATCCACCTCTAAAATAAGTAACGGAAGCTGGAACAGCACCATGTGGTGGGAGCACAGGGAGAAGGGGAGGCTCTAGCTAGGTACTTAGGAGCTTGTGCAGACGCTATCTTTGGATTCTAATTGAAAACAGATTCAAACTGAGGCCTCTCTTCTTCCCCCTGCATGGCTTTCAGGCAACGTTTCAGTAAAAGTTCCAGGGAAATGGTTTTCACACGTACACCTTGGTCAACACACATAGGTGCAAACCTTGCAGGAAGCTCTAAGCTCTGAAACATAGTAGTTGCTGGATAAGTATTTCTTGAAATGACTCTCCTGGACTGTTTTGTACTTTAGACAGACTCTCTGCAAATTGTAAATTAGATGAAGTCACCTATAAGTTATGCTACTTAACCATCTCTCAGGTAAACAAAAAAGAAATAAAAATAAAATAGAAACAAAGCCCCCTCATTATTCCCACTGCCATTGACTTAGTTGAGTCTCTTATTACTTCTTGTCTATATTTCTGCCAAAACCCTACTCAGTCTCACTTCTTTCAGACTTACTATCCTAACTGATCCTCCCTTAACAACAAGAACAAAAAAAACTTCTCCTCTGAGTGACCTTTCTAAAAATAACACTAATTCATTACATTCCACCCTGTGGAAAACTTTAACCTAGACTCTCTGCTCCCATCAGGGTATATCCAAATTTCCTAATACGGCATTTCTTATCAGGCTTCAGTCACCTTTAGGGCTCATCTCTCTACCCATTTGCTGAACTCGGAACCACTTGCAATGCCTCAATGATGCCGTAGTTTCATAGATCTCCAAGCCTGTGTATTTCACTACTGTTATTTCTGAAACGTGTAACTCACCCCTTTGCACCTACTGAACACCCAGTAGTCGTTCAAGGGCCCCCTTGCAAGGCCTGAACCAGCTCCCCTGGGCAGAATGCGCCCAACACTTGGTCAAGAGTGATCGCACCGTACTCTAAAAAAAAAAAAAAAAAGTACTCTAATTACCTGTTAATATTCTTGCCTCTCACTGTGAAGCACAAGATCCTGAAAGCCAGAACTGTGTCTTACGCGTCCTTACATCAGCAACACTGACACAGAACAAGATACACATTTTAGCATTTTGTTCTCAACAAATCTCTATCAACTCTTGACAGTTCCAGACCCTGCCACCTATCCTGTCTTCCAGTCCTACTGTTTCCTCCAGGTTGACTCTCAAGAAGCTATCTTAGATGGTAAGATGGAACACTTCCAAATGAATTTGTATATAAGACAATCTTTAACAAACATACAACAACCAAAAATAGACAAAAAAGATTCATGTCAAAAACAGCAAAAGCTGAGTGACTGGGAAGGTTTAGTTTTTGGACCTCAGCAGTCAAAACCATTCACCTCCACGTCTACTCATTAGACCATCCTGTTTATCTCGGTGGCAGATGAAGTATCCCTTGCTTTCTAAAAGATGTTTTTCCAGCATCTAAAAAAATCGTTATTTATTCCTGGCAAAGGCCTACAGAGAAAAAAAATTTTATTTCAGAAAGTAAATCATGGATAGGCTCCAAACTATTATAACTTTAAAACCCCCCTAATTAAATAATCAGGTCAATCACATGATTCTTGGCCTAATGCAGGGAAGACTGGGAAATGGAAGCCTCCCTGTGACCGGAGGCTGAACTTAACCTACAATGGCCAAGGCTATTCATACTGTTTTTGCCTGAATGGATATGCTTATTTGCCTTTTATTTTGAATCTCATGCACACTAAACCTGCCTACGGAAATTTATGATAGGATCTACATATCCCTACTTCTTTCCTCAACCCACTAAGTCACACACACACACTAACACAGAGGTTTTACTGCTAGAATCAAGACAATCTAGAGATTATTAGGGGGTTAGCAAAGTACACAAAGCAATGAAATGTTTAGCATAAAAGCCAGATGGAGGTCCATGGTAGACCTTGGGTTAGATTCTTCTCTGACTTTATTAAAGCTTGGCATAGGATAAAAAGAAAATAAAGATTTTGTGTCATTACTCTCGGTCACTAGCAGAATCTCGTTATGCCATGAACAGCTTTATCTGTTACTCACTGAATTTACATTGAACTTTTGCTAACAGTGGTCAGGCTAGCACCCCAATAGGTTAGAGGGGAGTTCAGTGTTCTGGAATAGGTGTGGCAACAATTGACAGAAACTCGAAATGTACATTTTCTGAGCAACTGGGTATATAACACGGACTTGGTTTTTCCTTTTCATTTAAACTTGCAAAAGCCAAAAGTGATATTAAACTTCACAAACATGTTAAAATATATTTTTCATTTAAAGGTCAAAACAACTTTGTGAAATGAGAGTATTATTTCCATTTTACAAACGGAGAGTGAGATTCAAAGCTTACTTTGCCTGCGGTTAAATAGACAATAACGGAAAAACTGGGACTTGAACTCATACTCTTTTATTCCAATTACCTTTTATCTCTCAGCAGGAACTCGCTTTAACCATCCCCGAATGACTGAAATTAAGTACTGCGCTGCCTCTGTGGAAAACAGACTTCTCTCCACTCTGAAAGGAAAAGAGTATCTGTTTGGGTAACAGCTAAAACCCCAGTGCTTTTGTCGTATTCCCGTAGTTGGAGAAACAGCGCTATCATGGAGTAGCTATAGCATGTGTGCAGGATGCCAGATTTGTATAAAAATTCGGCTGCCTGCTTTGAACTAGGAAATTCAGGCAAACTGGCTGATGAGCCCTTGCAAACAAAAGACCCAGGATGCCTGTCTGGGTTTGAGACAGGCTTGGTCACTTTGTACAGACACAGCCCAGAGCCAGCAAAGCCCTGAGGTACACAGAAGCCTCTAAAGGAGGGATTTGCATTTGCCCTGGAGGTGGCAGTAAATACAGGTGAAAACGATGACTTTGTTGTGATTTCAGAGTTAAAACAAAGTCCAGAGGTAAGAATCGGGCGGCGCACACAGGGAGGCTGCAGAGCAGGGCAGGATTAGGGATGAGCTCCCATCCACACTGCAGAGAGAGGACGGGGCACACTTGGACGTGCAGTAAAGGAAGACATCACGTGGCTTGGCAACAGCATATATCTCGAAGGTGGGAAAGCTGGGGTGACTGTAAGATAATGCCATAGGGCTTGGTCCATCTCTGCTTTCAATTATGCTGATTTTGTCCACAGAATTATCCACAGCATCGAAGTATCAGAATCTACCCAGTTGTCTTCAGTCTCCAAGCACGGGATCCTGAGCCAGCTCCTGTTTTCCATTTCTAAAGGAATGAAAATACATTTGGCCTCCATTTATGCAGGTCACCCAGATGTAGCAAAAGGCTATGAATCATGTAATTGCTCAGCACATGGCAAATATATGCTAAGAATCTCCAAACAGCAACAGAGCTCTACACACGCAGCAAAGCGCAGAGTGAGCAAAGAAGGCGTGCAGTCTTGGCACTTGACCCTGAATGCGGGAGTGAGATGAATCTCTGCTGTGATTGTTCCATGCACCTTTCAAATGTGAAAAAGGACAGAATTTAAAGCACCCAGCGGTGACTTTCATGAGGTCATTGAAATAGGTGTTTACATATATAATTACCTATGTTAACTGATACGAAAATTGCAACAGAACCCACAGCAAGAGAGTGAGTTACAAGCACAGGGGAGATTTCCTCCAGATTGAATTTTCAGCCCAAAGGCTATATTTCTAAACTCCCCATGCAGCTAATTCCAGTGACTACATTTCTTTAGAAAAGTCATTTTTCCATGTGCTGTGCTCTTGTAACTCATGTAAAAGACTTAAAAAAAAAAAAGTATGAGGAGAACATTCATTCCTATGAGGAATAACTAGAAAGGAAAGTTTTTTTCTTTTGACATTAATTTTATATTCTTAAGAAGTATCTTTTCTTCTATAATAGAATTTTTAGTAAAACATTAAGACCATATGCATTTATTACTGTTGTATTGTTAGGTGCGGTCTAGTCAGCTCCAATTCATAGGAACCCTATGTACAAGAGAACGAAACACTGCCCTGTCCTGCGCCATCCTCACAACCGTTGTTAAACGCTTGAGTCCATCGTTGCAGCCACTGTGGCAATCCATGTCACTGAGGGTCTACCTCTTTTTTGAAGACCCTCTACTTTGCCAAGTAGGATGTCCTTCTTCAGGGACTGATCCCTCCTGATAGCATGTCCAAAGTATGTGAGACAAAGTCTGACCATCCATGTTTCTAAGGAGCATTCTGGGTGTACTTCTTCCAAGACAGACTTGTTCATTCTTCTGGCAGTCCGTGACAATCTTCTTCATCAACACCATAATTCAAAGGCATCGATTCTTCTTCAGTCTTCATTATTCATTGTCCAACTTTCACATGCATATGAGGTGATTGAAAACACCACGCCTTGGGTCAGGGGCACCTTAGCCCTTAAAGTGACATCTTTGCTTTTTAACACTTTAAAGAGGTCCTTTGCAGCAGATTTCCTCAGTGGATTGTGTCTTTTGATTTCTTGACTGCTGCTTCCAGGGCATTGATTGTGGATCCAAGTAAAATGAAATACTTTATAATTTCAATATTTTCTCTGTTTATCATGATGTTGTTTATTGGTCCGGTTGTGAGGATTTTTGTTTTCTTTATGTTGAGGTGTATTCCACACTGAAGGTTGTAGTCTTTGATCTTCATCAGTAAGTGCTTCAAGTCCTCTTCACTTTCAGCAAGCAAGGTTGTGTCATCTGAATATCACAGGTTGTTAATGAGTCTTCCTCCTCCAATACCGATGCCATGTTCTTCTTCATATAGTCCAGCTTTTCAGATTTATACATTTATAGTTTATAGAATTTGAAAGGTAGCGACCTAGGCAGTGGCTATACTGTGGTGGCCTCTTCTTAGTAACTTTCACTCTACGTGAGCATCCAGCTTGTACTCATTCATGCCAGAGGTAGTCACAGCCATCAATGAATAGTTCTGAGCTCAAATCGGTAATCTGTCATCTTTTACCATTGGGTCTTATGTTTGCAATAAATCTAATCCACCTTCTACATGATAGCCCTTTAGGTATTTGAAAAGAGTTGTCTTGCTCCACTTTGCCCCTCAAATTTTCTTCCTTCAACTACTAGCTGGAAGGTTGGTCATTTGAACCCACCCAGTGGCACCTCAAAAGACAGGCCTGGTGATCTGCTTCTGAAAGATCACAGCCTTGAAAACTGTATGGAGCAGTTTTACTCTGCACACGTGGAGTCAACTTGACGGCAACTAACAACAATAACAAAAAGATCAAACTAGGTTACTTAGCCATCACACCACACTGTTGAATTATTATAAATTATTACTAAGCCACATCCCTAGTCTCTGGATAGTGCAAATGGTTGATGCACTTGGCTTCTAACTGAAGGGTTGGAAGTTCCAGTCAACCAGAGGAAGAGAGGGCTGGCATTCTACTTCTGAAATTTCAGCCTTTGAAAACTGGAGCACATGAGTTGGACATGACTCATTGGCAACTGGCATAAGACACATCCTTACTATTCCGTACTTGGCTTTTTCTCCCATCAGTGAGGATAAGGCTTCTTCATTTTCCGTATGATAGTGAATAGCCCATAATTCTTCATCTTATCCTCATGGATATTATGGGATCCGATGTGAAGTGACTTTTCTAGTCCAGGAAGATTACATCACAAATACTTCTGTCCAATTCAGAAAGATACACAAGGTAAGTCTGACATGACTTGTTTTTAGTTATCTGGCCAGGTCTGAGGAATCACTGCTTCCTACAGGAAGTTCTCACAATTCACCCTAAGTCCAAGATCAATGTCAAGCTTGCCAGCATTTTGAACTGAGCTGCTTCTCCCTTTTGACAATAAACATAGCATTTACCTATCTCCAATTTCCATATATAAATTCCTCAAAAATAATTGATGATGATTCATCATATTTGTTACTTTCCCAACAAGTGGGCTAAATGTTTTCCTTCTCAAGCCTGCATCTCTGTAGGAATATGATGGCACACTCAAGTTAGGTAGTTCAGAGTTTTTAAAAAAGTATGGGCAGTGTCGAAATAATCCATAAAGAGGTATAGCACCCCATTAACAGTGGGGGCCATACTCCATCTAGGCAAAAAGAACCAAGGAAGAAAGTATTTCTTAGATACCAGAAAGAAAATGGAATGGAGAGGGCCAACTGCCAGGAGCTATGGCATTTGGAAGAGGGAGAGAACAAGTCACAGTGAATCTGCAGAGAGGAAGCTGGGCCAATCAATACCCCAATCTCTCTCTTCTCTCTCTCTCTTTTTTAATATCTAGCTAGGGCCACTGGTAGGCTGAAACCCACCAGAACCAAAAGGGCAAGGTAGCCTGTTGCTGTCCATACAGGGTAGCCTCCTAGGGCACACAGCAGGTTGCAAGATGAAGAGTGAAGCCAGAGGAAGGAACAGAAGATATATGGTAGATCTTCATATAGAATAAAAGGCCTACTAAATCAGGTAAGTTAAATATTCTTTCTTACCATCATAATTTACCTTTTATTCTAAAAACCAGTCATTTCAGTTTCACAAAAAGAGTTTGTTATTATGAACCATATAGCTTCTGTCATGTAAAGTCCTTACAATCAGTAGAAAAATATAAGCAAGACTTTACTTGCAAAAAAATTCATACTTCTTCTTAATACTTCATAGTCTCCAAACAACTTTGCAAAACCTGACTGGGACATCAAATGGAGTGTGAAGTAATTAGCCAATTTAGTAAACCTCAGCGGTGGGTATAACTTAATATAATGGGTATATCTTCTAGAAAGGTCGTTTACATTTGGATTAGCCATGTGTGTTGTTCCTTTATCCTATTTAGTTTCCTAGTGCTCCATTCTCACATTTCTCCATTTCTCCATTCTTCCTCACCAATCTGGTTTTTAGTGAATTAAAAAATACACTACTCTTAAGCAACAATTCTGCATGGTATCTTTTCCTCTTCCTTCATTCCACATTCTCTTAAGTTTTAAAACCTCTCCCTGGAGAAGGACATCATGCTTGGTAAAGTAGAGGGTCAGTGGGAGAGAGGAAGACCCTCAACATGATGGACTGACACAGTGGCTGCAACGATGAGCTTGGTGTAGCAATGATTGTGAGGATGGAGCAGGACTGGACAGTATTTCATTCTGTTGTACGTAAGGTTGCTATAAGTTGGAACCAACTCGATGGCACCTAACAACGACAACCACTGTATCATAATCATACACTTTTTGTATTCTCTTACACATTTTCTCAAGAAGTTTTTCTTGTCCCTAAAATTGTAAAGACACTACAATGCTTCTTAATCGTGGTAGTGATGTTGCTTTGGAGGTACAAGTTGTACTTATTTCTGTCAATAAGGCAAACTTTGAGCATTTACAAACATTGCCTGAGTAGTATCAATATAATTCTGTCAAGATCAGGTTTCAAAGTTGAAATATCCCATGGAAGAAACATATGAAAACAGTGAGCAAATTCTGGAATAAAAGAAATAATGTGGGATACATTTTTAGAAGATATAAGATATAAAAGATGTACTAAAAAAAGCTATAATAGCTAAAAGGCGCATGTTAACATCAGAATATTCTGAGATCACGTGTTCGTTTATTTCCCATTCATCAAATATGTATTGCCTACAATGTATTAAGACCTGTTTTTAGGTATGAGGGGCACCCAATGAATAAAACAGAAACAAATTTCTGCCTTCCTGGAGTTTACATCCAGATCAATAATTAAACACATAGTATGTCAGATACGGACAAGCGCTAAGGAGAAAATTGTATCTGAGGTTGTGGTAGGGAGTGACAAGGCCTTGGGAGAGGGTGTGTACAGTTTTAAATAAATTGGTCATGTGAGGCCTCCATGAAAAGGTGACAGCTGAGCAAAATTCTGTAGAAGGTGAGGGAACTAGCAATAAGGAAAGCTGGACAAGAGCGTTCGAGAAGAGTGAGCAGCAAGTTAAATTCTCTAGTGCAAGAGGGAGCCTAGCGTATTCCCATGCAGCAAGGAGGCTACTATGGCTAGAGTGGAATGTTCGGTGGTGACAGGAGAAGGGAATGAGGCTAGAGAAACAATGAGTGGCCAGGCCATGTACAGCCTAGTAGGGCTTTGTACGAATTTTGGCTTTTACCCTCAGATGGGAAACCATCGGAGGGTTAGGACAGAGGGGAAACATTATCAAACTTGTGTTTGTAATTTTTCACATGGGCTACTGAATTATGAATAGATTACAGGCAACTGTGAACAAGGATAGAAGTGAGAACGGCATCTTAGTTTCCTAGTGCTGCTGTAACAAAAGTACTACAAGTGGGTGGCTTTACAGAAGAGAAATGTCTGGTCTTACAATTTTGGGGGCTAGGAGTCTGAATTCAGGATGTTAGAAGGGATATGCTCTGTCTGCTGTAGAAGAATATCAGTGTTTATTGGCTTTTCCTGGCTTGTAGAAGGATCCTCACATGGCATTTTCTCCCTGTGTGTGTCTCTGTCACTATGTGTCTGTTTTCCCTTTTCATAAGAAATCACTCAATAGAGATTAGGCTTAGGACCCTCTCTGCTCTAGCTGGACATCATTTTAATATAACAAGAGAAAAACTCTCTTTCCAAACAAGGTCATGTTATCAGGTACAGGGGTTAGGATCACAACATATCTCTTTGGAGAACACAATCCAATCCATAGCAAAGACTTAGGAGGATACTGTCATGATCCATCTGGGAGGTGATGGTAACTTCTGTCAGTGTAGTAGAGGTAGAGGTGGTGAAAAATCCTCAGACTCTACACACACATTGAAAGTGTATTCAACAGACATTGAGGTATAGGGAAAATAACAAAACCAAGGATTACTCCAAGTTTTTGAAAAACTGGAGTTGCTAATGAAGATGAGAAAGACTTCCAGGGAACCAGTTTGGAGGTGAAAACCAGGAAGTCAATGTCAAGAATACCAAATTTGAGGTTCCTGATTGTCATCTAAATAATGATGTTGGTAGACAAACACATGCAAAAATAAAATGGTGGTTATCTCTAAGTATGGAGATTCATGGTACTTTTTTTTTCTTTATTTTTTTCTTAAAATTTTATTTTTGTTATTTTTTTTGAGAATATACATAGCAGACCAAACACCAACTCACCAATTTCTACATATACAGTTCAGTGACATTGATTACATCTTTTGAATTGTGTAACTATTCTCACTCTCCTTTTCTGAGTTGTTCCTTCCCCAATAACATAAGCTCACTACCTCCTAAGTTTCCTATCTAATCTTTTGAGTTCCTGTTGTCAATTTGATCCCACATAGATAGACCTTAAAAAAGCACAATGCTCATGGCAGACATTCTTTACTAGTTAAGCTAAACTATTTTTTGGCTTTAAGAAGATGTCTTTTGTTTTAAGGTTTAAAGATTATGTCAGGGCAATAGTTTCAGGGGTTCATCCAGTTTCCATGGCTCCAGAAAGTCTGGATTCTGTAAGAATTTAAAATTCTGTTCTGAGTTTTCTCCCTTTTGATCAGGAATTTTCTGTAGAATCTTTAATCAAAATGCCCTGTAATGGTAGCCAGACACCATCTAGTGCTTCTGGTTTCATGGAAAGAGAGGCAGTTATTCACGGAGGCAATAAGCCACACATTCTGTTTCCTCCTCCTATTCCTCACTCTTCTTCTTCCTCTCTTACTGCAGGTGAATAGAGACCAATTGTGCCTTGGATGCCTGCGTTTAAGACCCAGGCACTATGCAAAGAACTTGGAGGTATAAAAGACCAACTAAGCACGTTATTAAGCCAATTACCTGGAATGTCCAATAATCCTTTCTTGGAGGTTCAGGATCATGGTTTCATGTGACAGCCTAGTTAATATGCCTTTATTTTTACTTACATTTGCCACTTTTTTTTTAACGATACTCTTTTAGTAATCTTGTCATATGTGTATACATTTTTTTTAGTAAGTGCTATTGTAGAGATGTGCTTATCTTTCTCTCCTGTAGAGTGTAATCTCTCTGAGGGCCAGGCCTATTAATTGATGTATCCTCAGAACCTGAGATCTGAGATATGTTTATGAAATGAAAAAACACATGGAGAGTAATTCAGTTAGCAAGGCAGAAAGCATGCTTATTATTACATATTAGTTCCTAGAATTATTTTGCACAAATCTTCACTAGTCTCAATAAGCTAACTGCGATGTCATATTAATGCCCAGAAGAAAATAGATGAATTACTTCACAGGAAGAAGTGGGTTAATCCCTGAGAGATCACCTGGTCAACCATTTAATCTCTATATGTGATGTTGGGAGAGAATGAGGGGTAAAGGGAAATCAAGTAGGTTACCATCTATTCCTCATATTCCCATCAACAAGACCAGCATCCTTTTCATCTATTTTGAACAGTTGGGTTCCAAGTATTTCATTGCCTTAAAATTTAATAAGTGTTTCTCCAAATAAAGGATATTTACTGAAGATATTGGATCAAGTCTTTATTACTTAGAAGAATACTAAGGTAGTATTTTTAAAGTAAAAACAACATGATCTAATTTAAGGGAATAAAACCTCCTTCAACTATGAAAAATGTCCTTTTTTATTGTTAAAGACTAAAACCTATAATGAGAAATAAAGGTACTTTGCTAACATGAGCTGAGTGAAATTACAAATTAATGGGGGTCTGTAGTCCCCAATGTGGTCTTTAGAATCAAATATTTCTTACAGAAGATTCATGGTCTTATTGAGACATGTCACCACCAGCAGGAGTATGTTGTTGATAGTCCCAATGGTGTTCTTTAACTCTGTATTTTCTTCCTTCAGCCTTACCTTGTGGCTCAGTGAAATTCACAGTGCAGGCTGGAATGCTGTCAGACTGCCCCCTGCACCCTCACAACAGTGGAGAAATGGATGCAGTGGTCATCACCCAGACGGAGGATTTAAACACAGAAAAAGCAGGTCACGCTGTGATGTCAGCTTATATTTTTATATGTTGTTGCTGTTACAGTGTGCTGCTGAGTTGATTTCAACTCATAGCAGTCCTATAGGACAGAGTGGAACTGCCCCATATGGTTTCCGAGGAGCAGCTGGTAGACTTGAACAGCCGACCTTTTGGTTAACAGCCTGAACTCTTAACCACTTCACCTCCAGGGCTCCATATTTATATATAGGGATTTTTTTTTTTCCTTATATTAAGTACTAACACGCTTTCAGATTGTTTTCTAATTTAAAAATATTTATTACTCAAGATTACTCTCCAGGTCCAGAGAGATTAAAGATAATGAACTAATATCCAGTCTCTTAATTTAATCAATTAGGTAGTGGGTGTGGGGCTGGAATGGAGGAATTCTATTTTTAATCCAAAACAAGTTTATCATCTCTGACACACCAACTTCTGTTCATAAGTTTCCTATGCCAGTCATGGTTCCTGCCTTTCTTTTGATTCAGAAAAAGAAAACTCCTAAATTAACCTTGACCTCAATCCATCCCCTGCTTTGTCTCTAACCTGTTTAACTTCCTCTCAATCCCTACTATCATCCCCCAACTCAGACCCTATCACCTCTCACTGGGCTATCATAGATAGTTATATAACTGATATCACTAGCTACACTTATTTCCCTCCCCTTCTGCTTCACACTGATTTTACCACACTAATCTTCACATTAATCTTATCACAGAATTCCTCTTGTTATTATTCTTTACCATTTCATTGCTGCCTAGTGAATTTTGTCCAGGCTCTTTAACCAGCATTTAAGACCATCCATTAAATGGCTGTTTACTCCATCTGCACTTGACATCTCTGTTTCTTTAAGCTAACATTTGCTGAGTGCTCTTCATATACTCCTTCAATCCAGATTCAAACCAGCGACCTAAGGATGCCTGTCAACCTCCGCTATAGTCCTCTGCTGTACCAACTTAGCTATCAAAGGACTTAGATGCTATTATTATTGAAATGTCAACAGGTGCACTCTTCAAATTTTATCTATTAAGTAGGTGCTGTTATTAGCTACAATGAGGCAGGCATTGGTGATTTAGCAGTGGAATTTTCACTTCCCATCGGGGAGACCGGGGTTCAGTTCTGACCAGTGCTCCTCATGGACAGCTACCACCTGTCAGTCAGTGGAGGCTTGATGCTGAATAGGTTTCAGTGGTGCTTCCAGGCTAAGACTAGGAAGGAAGACCTACTTCTGAAAATCAGCCAATGGAAGGAAACTCTATGGATCACAATGGTCCAATCTGCAACTTATCATAGGAATAGCTCAGGAGCAGGCAGTATTTTGTTCCAGAATGCATGGGGGCTCCATGAATCTACTGGATGGCAACCAACAACACTGTTATTTACATTATATATATGCATATATATATTTTTAAATCAAAGGGTAGAAAATCTTTAGAAAACCTAAGTATCCTTGATAAAGTAGGTAATGGTTTATGCGTGCTTATAGTGATCAACATTCAGGCCTCTCTTTCAAGTTGGTGGCTTGATTAAGCAAATCAGCTGAATCAGGTTCTCTGTATTTGGTTCTGCAGGATTTGTTCTTTTGTGCCTACTTCTCTTGGTCTGCCTGAAAAACGATAGATAAGGAAATAACAACTCGATTACATGCTTCTAAAATCTTTTCCATGAGGCCATTTCCATTGAAACTCCGTGGTTTGTGTGTCACTTATACTAATTAAAGTAGGGATTTTATCTGAGGACTGGGTTTTTGATTTTTCATTGATGCTTTTTAATTTGGCACTATGTCTAAGAGCCACTTAGGGACAGAAAGAGAACGATGGATGTTTTGGATGTGCTAATTAGGATCAATAATAGGTTGAGTACCTTTTCTTATACATTCTGAATAAAAACTTTTCATGACATGGAATGGCATGTACTTGGCATTTAGATAGGAGTTCTTCTTTAGATGGTTTGATTAATGTTTTTGCTTCTCTGGGTCAAGAAAGGCAATACTTAGTAGTAGAGGCTAGCATTCTATTCATAATTTTGTGAGAACATTTGCACTTTATAGATGCTCTCTAAACTTGGACTCTGACAAGTTTGTGCTGAGATGCTCTCTAAACTTGGACTCTGTGACAGGTTTGTGCTGAGGTGGATCATGTTAAGTGGATTACGTCTTCTTATGAGAAACTTGCTTGACACCAGGGAAATTCCCTATAATTTTTCTCTATTTAACTTTTAACTTTAAAGTATTTTAAAAAACAAGTCATAGCTATAATAATGGATTTGGGGGTATGATAGAGCTCAGCTTAAGCCCTACTCCTCCACTTGCTAAGGGCATGTCTTTGGGCAGGTTAATTCTCATGTCTAAACCTGTTTCTTCACTTGGAAAATAGAGATACAAGAATAAATAACACCTCGCGCATAAGAGGAGCCTGATGGCATAGTGATTAAGAGCTCAGCTGCTAACCAAAAGGTGGGCAGCTCAAATCTACTGGCTGCTCTTTAGAAACCCTATGGACAGTTTTCTCTATCCTATAGGGTCACTATGAGTTGGGATTGACCAGAAGGCAATGGGTTTGGTTTTGGTAGTGTGTAAGATGTAAGCATAGTGTCCAGTACATATAAAACCAAAAACCAAACCTGTTGCAGTCCAGTTGATTCCCACTCATAGAGACCCTACAGGACAGGGTAGAACTGTCCCACAGGGTTTCCAAAGAGTGACTGATGGATTTGAACCACTGATCTTCTGGCTAGCAGTCGATTTCATAACCACCAGGGCTACCTAGTACATATAAGTGATCAATGAATGTTTGATAAATGAGTAAGTTAGAATGTAAGTATGTTTGAATATTAGAAAATGCTATTTTATAAGAATAAAGAAAAATAGAAGTGGTTGTGGTTGTGTTGTTGTGACCCTATAGTTGTAGCAGTTATCAACCTCCTTGCTTTACCGAAAATTAAACACCACATGACTCAATGGTTATACTAGAAATCCTACATGCTTGAGAATAAATGATGAATTATTAAAAGCTGGTTGTGGTGCTCGCTTCGGCAGCACGTATACTAAAATTGGAAGTATATGGAGAAGATTAGCATGGCCCCTACTCAAGGATGACAGGCAAATTCGTGAAGCGTTCCATATTTTTAAAAATAAAAAAAAAGATTAAGAAAAAAAGCTAGTTGTAAAATAATATGTATGTTTGTGTGTGTGTGCATGTGTGTGAAAAGAAAAAATAGAGATAGAAACTAGATCCTATATCACATTAGAGTTTTTTTTACCCTCCTTGACTATGACTCAGACATTTCTTTTTGATTCAGTAAGCTTTATATTTATGTTAGTGGGTGCACAACGTTGTGCGAGGCCTAACTCTGTGTCACCATAGCCTTACATCTGATTTCCAGGGCAGAAACTGCTGCAACTCTGGTGTTTTTAGTGGCAATAGCCCATTACCTTCCTAGCTTCACGCACAAACATTTCTATCTGACTTCTCACACTTTCTTTTAATTGTTGTAAAAATATATATAGCACGATATTTATCAATTCACCATTTTTTCACATGTACAATTCAATGACATCAATTACATCCATCATGTTGTGCAACCATCACTATATCCATTGCCAGGTTGTCTTCCTTTGCTTTTGATCCCCCTCTTTGGCTCTGCCACTCACTGTCCCTTAGATGTGGGCTCTGTATTTGGTTCTAAAGGATTTGGTTCCATGGGTCCCTAATGACCTCCTTTGTGTCTTTGGTTGCTTTTGGCTGCCTTCAGTAAGACATGTGTCTCCATTTTGTCCTTTTGGGTCTGAATTTAGTATTTACACTTCTGAGACTTCCTCAGTGCCCTAGAAAGTTGACAGTGGTATTTACAGTGGTAGAGGTAGGAGCGGATGTAGTTTAGGAACATAATTTCCCCTGGGTTTCTATTCTTTCTTTCTAATTATAATGGTAGTTCCCAAGCACCAAGACTCACTCTCTACCCTGGTCATCTGTCATATTTGGTGCACAGAAGAATGCCTTCAAGTGTAATAAAGTGCTTTTGGTCTTAGGTGGGCATTTACCTGAGTATTTTAACTTTTTATTCCATAAATTATGATGCTGAATGGCATCACAAAACTTATTTTGAAATTATATTCCTACTTATAGCAGCTGTATCTTCAAAAAAAGCTGGATCACATATTTTTGGCATAAAAAGAACTTGCCTGTGGAGAGGAGAGGTGTGCTCTTCTGAAAATCCCACTGACTGAGAATTGGTTTGTAGGCTGGGGTAGCACGTTCCTAGCACAGCTCACATCCCTAAATTCAATTTAGTTTACAATGGAACTACATGTTTGGAGATTTCTCAAAATAAATGAATAAATAAGAAGTATGTGTATTTGGGGGAGTGAGTTTTTGGGTTACCTTTAAAAACAAGATACAGTCATAACTGTACTAGCACAACTTCATGTAAATGAAAATACAGCTCAATTTACTCCATCCCTTCTTTTATTTCCATAATTTTTGGAGGGTGATGAATGAACAAAATGAATAGGTAAGAAAAAAATTAAAAACAATACTTTGTTAATACTTAGCCTCTATAAATCACTTCTTTGCAAATATAAGTAATAGTGACTCAGAAAAAAACCACAGTTTTTAGTAAGACAGATTTGAGATTAAAAGCTTGTTCTGCAACAACAACCAAATATATATATTATATGTATAAATATATATGTAAAATAAAGAAAATAGGGCTCCAGATGCTGATACTTCTTAGACATAACCAATCAAGTCATGGGACTAGTTTTTCTGTGTTTTATGGACTATGCAAAGGCATTCAACTGTGTGGATCATAACAAATTATGGATAACATTGTGGAGAATGGGAATTCCAGAACACTTAACTGTGGTCGTGAGGAAACTATACATACATCAAGAGGCAGTCATTCAAATAGAACAAGGGGATACTGTGTGGTTTACATTCAGGAAAGGTGTACGTCAGGGTTGTATCCCTTCACCATACCTATTCAATCTGTATGCTGAGCAAATAATCCGAGAAGTTGGACTATATGAAGAAGAACAGAACATCAGAATTGGAGGGAGATTCATTTAACAACCTGGGTTATACAGATGACACAACCTTCGTTGCTGAAAGTGAAGAGGACTCAAAGCACTTACTGATGAAGATCAAAGACTATAGCCTTCGGTATGGGTTGCACCTCAACATAAAGAAAACAAAAGTCCTTACAACTGGACCAATAAGCAACATCATGATAAATGGAGAAAAGATTTAAGTTGTCAAGGATTTCATTTTACTTGGGGAAACAATCAACATCCATGGAAGCGGCAGTCAAGAAATCAAAAGACACATTGCATTGGGAAAATCTGTTGCAAAAAACCTCTTTAAATTTTTAAAAAGCAAAGAAGATGTCACCTTGAAGACTAAGGTGAACCTGACCCAAGCCATGGTATTTTCATATGCGTGTGAAAGACGGACAATGAATAAGGAAGGTCGAAGAAGAATTGATGCCTTTGAATTATGTGATGACAAAGAATACTGAATATACTATGGACTGCCAAAAGAACAAACAAATCTGTCTTGGAAGAGGTACAGCCAAAATGCTCCTTAGAAGCAAGGATGGCAAGACTTTGGACATGTTATCAGGAAGGATAAGTTCCTGGAGAAGTACATCATGTTTGGTAAAGTAAAGAGTCAGCAGAAAAGAGGAAGACCCTCAATGAGACAGATTGACACAGTGGCTGCAACAATGGGCTCAAGCATAACAACAATCGTGAGGATGGTGCAGAACAGGGCAATGTTTTTTCTGTCGTACATAGGTTCATTATGAGTCAGAACCGACTCAACAGCACCTAATAACAACAAAGACCTAGGGTCATGGCCTTGTGGGTCAATTTAGTCGATTGGCATAATATAGTTCATAAAGTTTATATTCTACTTCCTAGTTAGGTGAGTAGTGTCTGGGGACTTAAAAGCTGGTGAACGGCTATCTAAGATACAACTATTGTTTTCTATTTGTCTGAAGCAAAACAGAAAGAAGGAAACTGGAGAATCAGAGAAGGAACTGGACTACAACTCTGTCCATGAACCACAGCTTCCTCAACCTTGAGACCAGAAGAATTAGATGGTGCCCTGCTACCACTACTGAACATCTGGTCAGAGTCCCAATAGATGAATCCTGACAGAAAGGGAGAAAAACACGAAACAGAGCTTCAAAATCTCAAAGAATCCAGACTTATTGGACCCATGAGACTGGTGGAAGCCTGGAGACTACTGCCCTGAGATACTCTTTAAACTTTGAAATGAAACTATCCCCTGAATTCACCTTTTAACTAAATAGTCTTGCTTTTTTTTTTTTTTTTGTCATTGCCTTCAGTGCAGCTTGGACTTCTCCCTTAATTGCTATCAGTTCTTGATCATATACTACCTCCTGAAATGGTCGAACATCGACCAATTCTTTTTGGTACGCTGACACTGTGTATTCCTTCCAAAGTAAATAGCAGGTTAGCTCAAAAAGTAAAGAATGTCACACTTGAATATCGCCCTCTTTTTAAAAAAATTATCTGTATGACACCAAATGGACAAATTAAAGTAAGGATGAGAAGGTTGGGGGGCAGCAAGGCTAACTTAATGGGAATGGAACAACTAGAAGGTAGGTAATGAGAATGTTGGCACAGTATGAAGAAACCAACCAATGTGCCTTAACATCATGTGTAGAAATTGTTGAATGAGAACCAGTTTGGCTGTGTATATGTTCACCAAAAACACAATAAAATAAAATAAAAAAACATTCTGTTACTTAATAGCTGATGTAACCTTATGCAAATTAATTAAACTTTCTGATCACCAGAATCTATAACTGTGAAGTAGAAATAACATCTACTTCACAGTGGAGGAGCGTTGAAGATTAAAAGAGTTAATGCATGCAAATTATTGTTTTTTTTTTTTTTTTAAGTTGGACATAGCTATTATTATATTTATCACATAGTTTAACTTTCAAAGGAGAACCAAACCAGGGGGGCAGCAACCAGGGGTAGAGTTTAAGAGCTAAAGAGGGGAAAGATATTTTCTTTCTTCCTCCTTTCCTTTCCTTTCCTTTCCTTTCCTTTCCTTTCCTTTCCTTTCCTTTCCTTTCCTTTCCTTTCCTTTCCTTTCCTTTCCTTTCCTTTCCTTTCCTTTCCTTTCCTTTCCTTTCCTTTCCTTTCCTTTCCTTTCCTTTCCTTTCCTTTCCTTTCCTTTCCTTTCCTTTCCTTTCCTTTCCTTTCCTTTCCTTTCCTTTCCTTTCCTTTCCTTTCCTTTCCTTTCCTTTCCTTTCCTTTCCTTTCCTTTCCTTTCCTTTCCTTTCCTTTCCTTTCCTTTCCTTTCCTTTCCTTTCCTTTCCTTTCCTTTCCTTTCCTTTCCTTTCCTTTCCTTTCCTTTCCTTTTTTCTTTCCTTTTCTTTTCTTTCCCTTTCTCTCTTTTCATTCCTTCTTTCCTCCCTCTCTCTCTTCTCTTCCTCCCCCCCTTTCTTCCTTCCTTCATTCTTTCCTTTTGTTTTCACTTACTCTCTTTTGCCCTTTTAGTCACAGAGATCCATGTGTGGGTTCCCCTCTACTGGGGAGGTCCCTTTTTTAGAATCCAGACAGAGACCTATGATGGTGCTTAGAAAGGAGACATGATCGCTGACACTCCTGGCGAGCCTTCAGTCTACATCTTAAGGAAAAGGGGTAAGAGTTAAAATTACCCATTAGATCAGGGAGCCTACACACTTAGTTCTACCCCCGTCACATCGGGTAGAAGAAAGATACAGTTGGGGACAAAAACTCAGAAATAAAGAATTGGAATTTGGGGCATGCGTCCTTCAGGAACTAAGTGCAATGGTAGTTGTAGAACACTGGACATTTGGCCTGCCCATGCTTCATGCTTCATTGCTCACTTTTAAATGCTTGTTTTTAAGGTGGCTGAGGCCCAAATGGAAACCCTGGTGGCACAATGGTTAAGAGCTACAACTGCTAACCAAAAGGTCTGCAGTTCGAATCCACCAGGTGTTCCTTGGAAACTGTATGGGGCAGTTCTAAGGCCCAAATGGCTGAACTACTTTCACTTTCAGAAGAGCTAAGTTAGTATCCTTCACAGACGCCAGCTGTCCTCTCAGAAGGTGAAGGCCCTGGAGTGGCTATATGCCTGATGAAGCGAAAGAGTTTATTTGTAGAGTTACTATATCCATAACCAACATGCGATAGCAATTTGTACATGTTTACAAACTTGAAACACCGTTCTGGAAGCATGAAACACAATTAGTGATGATAGTTTCTCTCCACTATTCCTCGATGATCTCACAACCACAGTGTGGCCTGGTGATCACCTTCCCAAGCCTTTTTGATTCAGACATTCTGTGCTCCACATTCCTTGTCCACTCTGGTGCCCTGGTTCCCTCTGTCCACTGCCCAGTCCTACAGGTTTGTCTTCTACAGACCTCTTAACGCTGTCCTTCTTATGCCTCAGCACTCGTGACAAGGACAGACCACACATCCTCTCCCACCAATGGCCCCACTCCCTTTGCACAGCCACATGCTGGCCGCCAGCTGCCACTTGTTCCATAGAGGCCATGTGCTGCAGGTCTTCTGCCCCACCTGCTGTATGTCCACGCACTGGCCACCAGCTGCTGTTTGCCTATGCTGTCTGTGCTCAGGAGGGCTGCTTGGTGAATGCAGACCAGCTCGTTGAACTGCTCAGAAAGAACTTATCTGCTACGCAGTGGGTTTAACTATACCTTGTCCAACAATGTCTGTGAACTCCCTTCCAAGTTTGTCCTTCCTAGGAAACTATATAGTTTTTTTTTTTTTTTTAATATCGTGCATTTACTTTCCTTTACTGTTCCTTAATATTCTTTACATTAAAATTCTCTGTTTAAATCACTGTGTGCTTTTTAATCTTCTGAATGCATCCAGACTGCTTGCCCTGAATGAATTTTCCCAGTCAAATACCTCATATGCTTTCTTGTGAACCTCTGTACACATCTCTGTACTGGACGTCCCCATTTCTCCTCCTTTAGTCCAGCTAAATTCAAAAACAAGTAACTCCATCCCAATACTACAATCATACTTATGCCAATTAATGGGATCCAGTTACTTGTTTTTCTTTATAGAGATCAGAATCTGAAAATTCCAATAATGCTTGAGCCAAATGATTCTAAAAATTACAAGCATTTAGAAAAGGCAGACTGAGTCATAACTGTCTTACATAAAAGTTAAGCTGGTAAAAAATTAACTCACAAAATAAATACTTTCAGCACAATTATAATTTTCTTTTGGTTTGTAATATTCTTTTAAGTTATGACTTGATATAATATAGTTGTGCTTTTTTGGTTTTTCCGTACCCATCTTTCTGCATATGTTGTCAGGACACATTTGAGATTGCACAAGTCACTATGGCCCCAATTAAATGAGGGCATATGTTCAATCTATACTTGACTGACCAATTGTTTGCAGGATTTTCCTTTGGGAAAAATTAGTGTGGTGTCACTACACTTTTATTCATGGGATCTTTAGATGAAGGAAACCAGGGAGAAAGACCATGCTAAGAATAAAGACTTACCTCAAGTTTTAATGGTCCATTATGAGAAACAGACTTTTTGACAATAATCATATCGTTTATAGTACTGATTTAATATTAGCATAAAATTTATTATAATCCCCTCACTTTTGGTTCTTACAGCTGTCTTTATTCATTAATTTTTGCCATATTATTATTGCTGTAACTACTGTTTGATACAAATATAAACTTATTTCTTTTAAATCATATGTAGGTTTGTAGCATTCATAGGTCATAAGTAGGTAGATCAACAGAACAGCTAAACAATCAATAGTTATAGCAACCAAATATCAAAGCACCCATCTCCTCGGTCTACAATACTACTGTTATAACAAGCTATCTAGACACGTACTTTCCAACAGGGTAGCTATTAGCCACACGTGACTATTTAAATTTAAGCTGATTAGAAGTAAATAAAGTTATAATTTTAGTTTCTCAGTCACACTAGATACATTTCACGTACTCATAGCTACATGGATCTGGCAGATACCAGAGAGAGACTGCAGATATTAGAGCTTCTCCATCATTATGGTACATCTGGAATTCTAAAAAATAACTACATAATTATTGATGGAGGATGTTGTTGCTAGGTGCTGTTGAGTCAGTTCTGACCACCTATGTACAACAGAACAAAACGCTGCCTGGTGCCACACCAGCCTCACAATTGTTGCTGTGTTTGAACCCATTGTTACAGCCAGTCTCAATCCATCTTGTTAAGAGTGTTCCTCTTTTTTGCTGACCCTCATTTTAGTAGACATGATGTTCTTTTCCAGGGACTGGTCCCTCCTGATAACACGTCCAAAATACATGACACAAAGTCTCATCATCCTCTCTTCTAAGGAGCATTCTGGCTATGCTTCTTTCAAAACTGATTTGTTAGTTCTTTTGCCAGTCCATTGTATATTTAATATTCTCTGCCAACACCATAATTCAAAGGCATCAACTCTTCTTCGGTTTTTCTTATTCATTGCCCAGCTTTTGCATGCATATGAGGTGATTGAAAACACCATGGCTTGGGTCAGGTGCCTTTTAGTCCTTAAAGTGACATCTTTGCTTTTTAACACTTTAAGGAGGTCTTTTGCAGCAGATTTGCCCAACGATTACATCATTGTATTGAAACATACCAGTGATTTATCTTTTTTGGTTAGGATGCAGAAGAGTATGAAATATCTTTGCTCCTATAGCAACAACAGAAAAAAGATAAACTAAAAATCATACTTTCTACAGCGCTGACGATGAATGGTGGATTCAAAGAAGCCTTGGTAAACTGAATTCCAGAGGGCAACAGGTACTTTATAGGTTAACAAGGCTACAGTAGCTACTATACTGGGGTGGGCACGTGGTCTGGGACCATATGGATGGAAGGAAGCACCTACCACATACAGAAAGAATTTTCCAAGACTGAAAAAGAACAGTCTATATTAGATGACAATGCGTGCTCCTGGAATGGACTGAATCTTGTAATGGTCCCAAACACAAAACCAAAGTGCTAAAGTCCTGACCACGCTTTGCTCATCCTATCTACGTTTGCAAAGAATGAGCTACAAAACTCTGTGTATGACATGCAGTCTTCAACATTCTTGCAGTACTCAAAGATTATTTCAAAAGTGAGTCAAAATGAATTGAAAAAGCATTCCAAACCCCTCTAGCACAAAAACTGACAAGATCAAAAGGAAGTTTGGTGACACTGCATGAGAGAGGTTGGGGATTCGATAATTAGTCAAGGTTGAACCCAGTGTAAAAGTGTGGCCAGCATCCAATCAACTGGGCACTAGGACAAATTGGAATAATCTGCTTCTCACTGTGGCGTCTAGAGAGAATGGCTTGTAGTACACTATGTCTCCCCTGTTCTACTATACACAATGCCCAGAATAAAATAATAAGACATGTGAAGAAACAGCAAATTGTGACCTGGGATTAAGATAAAACATAGTGGATGCAAGCAGAAGAACAGATGACCCAGCTACTGGAATGAGCAGGTAAGTATTTTAAAATAACTGCCACAGATATGTTAAGAATTTATAGAAACAAACGGATATAGTTAGTAAAAAGAGGAGGTATTTCAGGGGAAAAAATGTATATTATTTAAAAGAAGCATAGCTAAAAAATACAATATATGATATTCATAAATTAACTAGATGGGTTAACAGATTCAACATTACAGAAGAAATGCATAGTCTTTTCAAATACAACAAAAGAAATTATCCAAACTGAAACAGAGGGAGAAAAATATTAAAAAATAAATAAAGACTATAAAAACCAAAAACCAAACCCACTGCTGTTGAATCTGACACATAGTGACCCTATAGGTCAGAGTAGAACTGCTCCGTAGGGTTTTTAAGGCTGCAGTCTTTATGGAAGTAAACTATCACATCTTTCACCTGAGGAACTGCTGGTGAGTTCAAACCACTGACCTTTCAGTTAACAGCTGACCACTTAACCACTGCTCCATCAGGGCTCTTGAGTGTCAGTAAGTAAATACCATGCAGTCTAACATATTTATAAGTAGTGAACCAGAGTATGAGAAGGGAAAGAATGCTGCAAAAGTTATATTTTTAGAAATAGTGACTGAAAACCTTTCCAAATTTTGAAAATCATCAATCCAAATATTTAATAAGGTCAACAAACCTTAAATGACAGTAAATAAAAACAAAAAAATATTGTTATGGATTGAATTGTGTACCCCCAAAATATGTGTTGCAAACCCTAACCCCTATACTTGTGGTAATAACCACATCTGGAAATGTCTGATGTGATCGCCAATCAGCTGAGAGGGGAGTTTTCTTGAGGGAGCACCCTATCTCCAGTATATAAATGGCTCTCTCTCTCTCTCTCTCTCAACCCTGCACTCTTCTCATTGCCTGATCTCTAATTCTCAGGTCATAAGCCTGCAGAAGTCTTCTGCCTGCCACTTGGCCTGCAGATTTTCAGTTCCTCAGCCCCTGCTATCTCAAGAGCCAGCAGAAGTGACCAGCCTGACACCTGGCCCATGGATTTGGGAATTGTCTGCTCCCACAATTGCGTGAGCCATTTTCTTGAAATAAATCTCTGTATATATTTATACATATACTTCACTGGTTTTGCTCCTTTAGAGAACCCAGACCAAGATAACCACCATCATGTCTAACAAAATCATGATGAAAAGAGTATATATGTATCTGGATGTAGAAGCAAAAGCATTGCTTGTCAATTTATTCCCATTAGAAAGACTACAAATACAGATTTGGGCAAAGTATCTGTGTCTTTCTGTTGGCATAGGTGGGAATCTGAAGTATTCATTTCAAGAGATTTCCAATAATACCAGTGTGGCCAGTAGTGTTTGCAAACGTGAATTATTGGTTAATAACAAAGTATAAGATAATGTAGACTAATTCCTAATAAGTTAATTATTTAAAACAATAAATATTAAATTATCTAGTGTTTAGACAAATAAAATGTCACATACAATTGAGTATCATTTAAGTAAATAGTTTTCCAGAAGTCACCAAAAGAGAAAATAAAGATATGGGAAAGTAGTGTTTTCATGACATGTACATTTTTCCATAGTTATTCTTAGCTATTCTACCAATGCAGCCAATGTCTCCTTACATTTAAACATTTTTGAGGTTACATTCTAAAAGGGAAAATCTAATACAATACGCAGGGTGGAAGTTATAAACCAGCATAACTTTAAGAAAAACAAAAAAAGAGGGAAGGAAAAGAATTGGGAAAATATTTTGTGCATTTGGTCAAATGTGACCTGAGGGAAGAAAAATAGATGGAAGTTATGTCCATTTCAGTTTCCAGGTATTCTAATTTTTTTTTTTTTCCTTATTTTCTTTTTTTAACTGCCTTTCAAGTTTTAGTCTCTGCCTCAGTGGGGTTTGGAGGCTAGAAGAAAGCCATAGTACAAAAGACCTGCAGGCTAACAGTGCTGTTCTTATGCCAAATATTTATTTTTAAAATAAGAGTTTTTGGCAAAATAGATGCAAGTGTTTTCTTTGTTTTTCCCCCTGAATCTCCTACGATACCTTGTGAAAGGAGTTTTAGCACATTCTCTGTGAATTTTTGTTTGGTTGGGTTTGGTTTGGTATGGCGACTTCATTGCCTGTAACAAAGTGAAACACATTAACTGATTCAGGTTCGTGCCATTTTTAATGATCCTGTAGACATGTATGGTATCACCATTATTTAAAATAGTCCGAGATCTACTTCAACCTCAGATTATAATATAATTAAAAAAAAAAAAAAGTTGCCATCAAATCAATTCTGACTCAAAGCAACGCTATAGGATGGACTAGAACTGCCCCATAGAGTTTCCAAGGAGCACCTGCTAGATTCGAACTGCTGACCTTTTGGTTAGCAGCCAAATGCTTAACTACTCCACTGGTTGAAGCTTTAAAGGACCAAAGATGTCATGTTAGTGAGAGTCATTTGACACTTAACAAATGGTCCTCCTGTTGCCAATCCATTGCTGTCTCCACTCCACAATGGATCTAACATAGCTTAAATGTTAATGTTCATAAATCAACTTTTGAAAATTAGGTTAAAGACAAACCAAAACCCAGGGGGAAGTCTTTCTCTCTCTGTCAGCCTTCTCGTCAATCTTCCCCCGGACTACAAGCTTCTCTGAGCAGGGACTCTGGGTCCAAAGGACACACTCTGCTCCCGGCACTGCTTTCTTGGTGGTATGAGGTCCCCCTTCTCTGCTCGCTTCCCTGTCCTTTTAATCTCTTGAGAGATAAAAGGTGGTGCAGACCATACCCCAGGGAAATTCCCTTTACATGGCATCAGGGATGTGACCTGGGTAAGGGTGTTACAATCCCACCCTAATCCTCTTTAATATAAAGTTACAATCACAAAATGGAGGACAATCACACAATACTGGGAATCATGGTCTAACCAAGTTGACACATATTTTAGGGGACACAATTCAATCCATGACAGCTATGAGGGAGGGGAGGGAAAGGGAGGGGAATCACTAACTAGACAGTAGACAAGTGGTAAATTTGTTGAAGGGAAAGACAACACACTATATATGGGAAGTCAGCACAACTTGAACGAGGCAAAGTCATAGAAGCTTCCTAGACACATTTAAACACCTTGAGCAACTGTGTTCTTGTGGCCAAGGGCTAGGGACCAAAGTCAACTGGCATAACATAGTTCATAAAAAAAATGTTTCACACCCTACTTTGGTGAGTAGCGTCTGAGGTCTTGAAAGCTTGTGAATGGCCATCTAAGATACACCTATTGGTCCCACCCAGTCTGGAGGAAATGAGAATGAAAAAAACCCAAAGACACAAGGGAAATATTAGTTTGCAGGACTAATGGGCCACATGAACCACAGCCTCCACCAGCCTGAGCCCAGAACTAGATGATGCCCTGCTACTACCACTGACCACTCTAACAGGGATCACAATAGAGTGTCCTACACAGAGCAGGAGAAAAACGTAGAACAAAATTCAAATTCACAAAAAACAAAAAAAAGCACAGACTTACTGATCTGACAGAGACTGGAGGAACCTCTGAAACTGTGGCCCTCAGACACCTTGCTAACTCAGAACTAAAGCCATTCCCAAAGCCCACCTTTCCCCCAAAGATTAGATAGGTCTATAAAACAAACAATTACACAGGTGAGGAACATGCTTCTTAGTTCAATCAAGTACGTGAGGCCAAAAGGGCAACACCTGCCCAAAAGCAAAGAGAAGAAGGCAGGAAGGGACAGGAAACTTGGGCAAATGGACACAAGGAACCTAGAATGGAAAGGAGGAGGATGCTGACACATTTCTGGGATTGCAATCAATATCATAAAACAATTGTAATTTTTTTAATGAGAAACTAATTTACGTTGTAAACTTACACCTAAAGCACAATAAAATCTTGAAAAACTGCCTGCATTTATTGATTATTCAACAAACACGCTCTAAGTTGTCATTGTGTGAGGTGTAGGGTATATGACAGGAAAATTCAGGCACAGTTTCTGCCCTCACGCAGCATGTAGTCAAGTGAAGTAGACGGGTGTTAAATAAGCAAACAAATAAGCAACAATCCTTTTTAAAATTATCGTATGTACCATAAAGGGAAAGACTGGATGCTTGGAGAGGGATAACAGGGGAAACCACATTTTTAAATATTGGTGCCTTGTTGTGCAAACACATAATTAAGTAGGTATGAAACAGCTACACAATACTCCCAGCAGGAAGGTCTCTATCTAATAGTGTAAGTATTGTTGATGTTAGTTGCCCTCAAATCAGCACCTACTGGTGGTGACATTACGTATAACAGAAGGAAACGGAGCTTGGTCTTGTGCCATTTTCATGATTGTTTGTACGTTGGAGTCCATTGGTTAAGTATTAATCCATTGGTTAAGCTGTAGGTAAATGATGAAGGATAGAGTGTGGATATGGATAGTGATAAACAGTGGAGGGGATATCCATTGGCTGTTGAAGGTATCGAGAGAAAAGAAGCAAACGGCTAGAACTGAAAACTCAAAATACAATTGTGTAGAGAAATGAGAGCCCCAGAGATAAAGAACGTATTCTCTCCCTCCTGTCACCTTCGAGCCTCCATACTCTCACTACAAAGCACCGTGGTTGGTTCCCAGGTTGCTAGGAAAGGAATAGCTAAACATCATTGATGAAGGTGCTGCACTGATGATTGAACACGCCACTAAGGCTCTTGGAGTTAGAAAAATTCCTGCCAATCTGCCTTCCCTTTTTTCCACGTTTCACCCTTTATTATTTGTTCATTGTTTGCATTTTTAAGACACAGTCACGCAATGCAGTTTTTAAGAAGATGGGATTTGAAGTCAGAGACTTGATGTCATTACTTCTTGGCTGCATCAGGTGTAAATTTACTGATACTTAGTAAATGTGTGTGTGTGAGAGAGAGAGTGGGGTGGAGAAAGAGCGAGAAGGACAGGGAGCTGGGAGACAGAGAGAGAAAGACAGAGACTGAGACAGACACATAGAGACAAAGAAAGATTGTGAAAGATGGACTTAGAAGAAAAATGCCTTGCTGAGATATTTGGAACTTCTTTGGTCTTAAAATGTAATATTCAAAATTACACTCATTTTAGATTTTTTCATTAAATGAATCCCTGTCCAGAAACATGGTTTAAGAACACCTTCAAGATGGCAGAGAAGAGGCTTGACCACAGTTTTCTAAATAATAGATTAATCCAAGAGTATATATTTTTAATAACAAACTGTTGATTCTTTAAATTCAAGAAAAATAAAACAGATATCAAAACTTTATCTAAATGGCTAAATAACATTCAAGGAAAACAAAGTTATTTCGGTGCTAAATACTGAAGGGGGAAAGGCAGTAATTTATTACAGTCCTCGTTACTGATTGACCCCTTATATCAGCTAACTTACGTGGTGATGGCACTCTTGCAAAGTCAAGATTGAGAATCCAGATCGGAAATGAAGTAGGGCGTGTCTAAAACACCTGAGCTGTAAAAATTATTGTCATGTTAAAAAAGATGGAAACCTTAAGACTACATTCCTCATAATGCAAAGTATTTTAATTTTTCCCACATTGGAAAAAAAATTATTGATTGGTCCTTGTTTTATTGCTTTTAAATAAAAAATTTTATTAAATTATAGCATAGCATACATCATTTGTATTTAATTTTACATTTTCACATTTTTATTTTTTCATCAGTATACTGGGAAAATACTTAAAATACTAGAACTATCAGTGAAATATCACATTATTTTCTGATATTTAAAGAGATTAATAAACAACGTTACGGACTTACAGGACAAATCATATTAGAAGCTACAAACTGTCCGCAAATAAGAAGGCACCATAAATCGTTATTTTTCACTCCTGGTACGGTGAAAAGATTTCAATTCAAATCCCAGTTTCATTACTTACTAGAAGCCACTGCTGTTGAGTCCATTCTGACTCATAACTACTTTACAGGGCAGAGTAGAACTGCTCTCTAGGATTTTCCAGTCTGTTATCTTTACAGAAGCAGACTGCCACATCTTTCTCACGCTGGGCAGATGGTGGGTTCGAATCTCCAACCTTTTGGTTAGCAGCTGAGCACTTACCCACCATGGCACCAGGGCAACCATAACTTACTAGCTAGGGAATTCATTACGCCAGTAACCACTTGCCTTTGCCTCCGTCCTGACTTATGGCAACTCCAGGTGTGTCAGAGTGCTCCGTAGGATTTCCAACGGCTGATATTTCAGAAGCAGGTCACCAGGAATCTCTTTTGAGGCGTGTCTGGGTAGACTTAATCTTCCAAGCTTCCGGTTAGCAGCTGAACCTGTTAACTGCACCACCCAAGGACTGCAGCTAAGGATCAAGTTATTCGATATTTTAGAATCTTACTTTTCAAACAGGAATAGAAAAGCCATCTCTGTGATGAACAAATGAGGTAATTCATGGAACACACCTTCGGACACATCTGGTGTTCTGTAGCAACTCAATAAAATTTAGTTTCCTCCAAAAACATAGATTTTCCTTGAATTAAAGCATTCATAGAGAGATGGTAGTGGTATATTTTTAGAACCCAGTGCTTATAGCTTCAAGAGGCTTCAGAATTGATGTATTAGGGAATGGAGGGGAGTAATATAAATTAATCAATGTTTATAGGCAGAATAAAGCAAAGGGCAGCTTGAGTTCAAATTCTGGATACACCATTTACTAACTCTTTGACCTTGGCCTAGTTATTTAACTTCGCAAAACTGGGGATGATAATAATAATAATGACATTTTTTTAAATTTATTTTTTATATAATTTTTATTGCGCTTTAAGTGAAAGTTTACAAATCAAGTCAGTCTCACACAAAAACCCAAACACACCTTGGTACACACTTCCAATTACCCTCCCCCTAATGAGACAGCTGGCTCTCTCCCTCTTCTCTCTTTTCTTGTCCATTTCGCCAGCTTCTAACCCCCTCCACCCTCTCATCTTCCCTCCAGGCAGGAGATGCCAACATAGTCTCAAGTGTTCACCTGAACCAAGAAGCTCACTCCTCACCAGCATCCCTCTCGAAGCCATTGTCCAGTCCAATCCATGTCTGAAGAGTTGGCTTCGGGAATGGTTCCTGTCCTGGAGCAACAGAAGGTCTGGGGGCCATGACCACCGGGGTCCTTCCAGTCTCAGTCAGACCATTAAGTCTGGTCTTATGAGAATTTGGGGTCTGCATGCCACTGCTCTCCTGCTCCCTCAGGGGTTCTCTGTTGTGTTCCCTGTCAGGGCAGTCATCGGTTGTAGCCGGGCACCATGTAGTTCTTCCGGTCTCAGGATGATGTAGTCTCTGGTTCATGTGGACATTTCTGTCTCTTGGGCTTGTAATCACCTTGTGTCCTTGGCGTTCTTCATTCTCCTTGGATCCAGGTGTATTGAGACCAATTGATGCATCTTGGATGGCCGCTTGCTAACGTTTAAGACCCCAGAGGCCACTCTTCAAAGTGGGATGCTGAATGTTTTCTTAATAGATTTTTACTACGCCAATTGACTTAGATGTCCGCTGAAACCATGGTCCCCAGACCCCTGCCCCTGCTACGCTGGCCTTCGAAGCGTTCAGTTTATTCAGGAAACTTCTTTGCTTTTGGTTTAATCCAGTTGTGCTGGCCTCCCCTGTACTGTGTGCTGTCTTTCCCTTCACCTAAAGTAGTTCCTATCTACTATCTAGTGAATGCCCCTCTCCCACCCTCCCTCCCTCCCCCTTCTCGTAACCACAAAAGAATGTTTTCTTCTCAGTTTAAATTATTTCTCAAGTTCTTATAATAGCGGTCTTATACAATATTTGTCCTTTTGCAACTGACTAATTTCACTCAGCATAATGCCTTCCAGGTTTCTTCATGTTATGAAATGTTTTACAGGTTCCTCACTGTTCTTTACTGATGCTTAATATTCCTTTGTGTGAATATACCATAATTTCTTTATCCATTCATCCGTTGATGGACACCTTGGTTGCTTCCATCTTTTTGGTACTGTAAACAGTGCTGCAATAAACATGGGTGTGCATATATATATCTGTTCGTGTAAAGGTTCTTATTTCTCTAGGATATATTCCAAGGAGTGGGATTGCGGGATCGTATGGTAGTTCTATTTCTAGCTTTTTAAGGAAGCGCCAAATCGATTTCCAAAGTGGTTGTACCATTTGACATTCCCAAAAGCAGGGTGTAAGTGTTCCAATATCTCCACAGCCTTTCCAACATTTATTATTTTGTGCTTTTTGGATTAATGCCAGCCTTGTTGGAGTGAGATGAAATCTCATTGTAGTTTTGATCTGCATTTCTCCAATGGCTAATGATCGTGAACATTTCCTCATACATCTGTTAGCTACCTGAATGTCTTCTTTAGTGAAGTGTCTATTCATATCTTTTGCCCATTTTTTTAATTGGGTTTTTTTTTGCAGTTGAGTTTTTGCAGTATCATGTAGATTTTAGAGATCAGGTGCTGATCAGAAATGTCATAGCTAAAAACGTTTTCCCCAGTCTGTAGGTAGTCTTTTTACTCTTTTGATGAAGTCTTTGGATGAGCATAGGTGTTTGATATTTAGGAGCTCCCAGTTATCTAGTTTTTCTTCTGCATTCTTTATAATGTTTTGTATACTGTTTATGCCATGTATTAGAGATCCTAACCTTGTCCCTGTTTTTTCTTCCATGATCTTTATCGTTTTAGATTTTATATTTAGGTCCTTGATCCATTTTGAGTTAGTTTTTGTGCATGGAGTGAGGTATGGGTCTTGTTTCATTTTTTTGCAGATGGATATCCAGTTATGCCAGCACCATTTGTTAAAAAGATTTTCTTTTCCCCATTTAACTGTTTTGGGGCCTTTGTCAAATATCAACTGCTCATATGTGGATGGATTTATGTCTGGATTCTCAGTGCTGTTCCATTGGTCCATGTATGTGTTGTTGTGCCAGTACCAGGCTGTTTTGACTACTGTGGCGATATAATAGGTTGTAAAATCAGGTAAAGTAAGGCCTCCCACTTTGTTCTTCTTTTTCAGTAATGCCTTATTTATCCAGGGCCTCTTTCCCTTCCATATGAAGTTGGTGATTTGTTTCTCCATCTCATTAAAGAATGTCGTTGGGATATGGATTAAATGTATAGATTGCTTTTGGAAGAATAGACATTTTTATAATGTTAAGTCTTGGGTCGCTATGAGTCGGAATCAACTCCTCAGCGTAACAGTTTTTTTTTTTTTTTTTTAAGTCTTCTTATCCACAAGCAAGTTATGTTCTTCCACTTATGTAAGTCTCTTTTGGTTTCTTGCAGAAGTATACTGTAGTTTTCTTTGTATAAGTCTTTTACATCTCTGGTAAGATTTATTCCTAAGTATTTTATCTTCTTAGGGGCTACTATAAAAGGCATTGATTTGGTGATTTCCTCTTCGATGTTCTTTTTGTTGGTGTAGGGGAATCCAACTGATTTGTGTATGTTTATCTTGTATCCCGATACTCTGCTGAACTCTTCTATTAGTTTCAGTAGTTTTCTGGAGGATTCCTTAGGGTTTTCTGTATATAAGATCATGCCTTCTGCAAGTAGGGATACTTTTACTTCTTCCTTGCCAATCTGGATGCCCTTTATTTCTTTATCTAGCCTAATTGCTCTGGCTAGGACTTCCAGCACAATGCTGAATAAGAATGGTGATAAAGGGCATCCTTGTCTGGTTCCCGAGCTCAATGGGAATGTTTTCAGGCTCCCTCCATTTAGGGTGACGTTGGCTGTTGGCTTTGTATAAATGCCCTTTATTATGTTGAAGAATTTTCTTTCTATTCCTATTTTGCTGAGAGTTTTTTATCATGAAGGAGTGTTGAACTTTGTCAAATGCCTTTTCTGCATCAATTGATAAAATCATGTGATTCTTGTCTTTTGTTTTATTTATGTGGTGGATTACATTAATTGTTTTTCTAATGTTGAACCATCCCTGAGTACCTGGTATGAATCCCACTTGGTCATGGTGAATTATTTTTTTTGATATGTTGTTGAATTATTGGCTAGAATTTTGTTGAGGATTTTTGCATCTACGTTCATGAGGGATATAGGTCTATAATTTTCTTTTCTTTTGGTGTCTGGACCTGGTTTTGATATCAGGGTTATGGTGGCTTCATAGAATGAGTTTGGTAATATTCCGCCCTTTTCTATGCTCTGAAATGCCTTTAGTAGTAGTGGTGTTAACTCTTCCCTGAAAGTTTGGTAGAACTCTGCAGTGAAGCCGTCCGGACCAGGGCTTTTTTTGTTGGGAGTTTTTTGATTACTTTTTCAATCTCTTCTTTTGCTATGGGTCTATTTAGTTGTTCTACCTCTGTTTGTGTTAGTTTAGGTAGGTAGTGTGTTTCTAGGAATTCATCCATTTCTTCTAGGTTTTCAAATTTGAGTACAGTTTTTCTTAGTAATCTGATATGATTCTTTTAATTTCAGTTGGGTCTGTTGTAATATCACCCATCTCATTTCTTACTTGGGTTATTTGCTTCCTCCCCTGTTTTTCTTTTGTCAGTTTGTCCAATGGTTTATTAATTTTGTTGGGTTTTTCAAAAAAAACAGCTTTTGGTCTTGTTAATTCTTTCAAGTGTTTTTCCATTTTCTACTTCATTTAGTTCAGCTCTAGTTTTTATTGTTTTTTTTTCTTCTGGTGCCTGTGGGTTTCTTTTGTTGCTCTCTTTCTATTTGTTCAAGTTGTAGGGATAATTCTTTGATTTGGGCCCTTTCTTCTTTTTGGATGTGTGCATTTATTGATATAAATTGGCCTCTGAGCACCGCTTTTGCTGTGTCCCAAAGGTTCTGATAGGAAGTGTTTTCATTCTCATAGGATTCTCTGAATTTCTTTATTCCATCCTTAATGTCTTCTATAATCCAGTCTTTTTTGAGCAGGGTATTGTTCAGTTTCCAAGTGTTTGATTTCTTTCCCTGCTTTTCCTGTTATTGATTTCCACTTTTATGGCCTTATGGTCAGAGAAGATGCTTTGTAATATTTCAATGTTTTGGATTCTGCTAAGGCTTGCTTTAGGACCTAATGTGTGGTCTATTCTAGAGAATGTTCCATGTGCACTAGAAAAGAAAGTATACTTGGTTGCTGTTGGATGGAGTGTTCTGTATATGTCTACAAGGTCAAGTTGGTTGATTGTGGCATTTAGATCTTCTGTGTCTTTATTGAGCTTCTTTCTGGATGTCCTGTCCTTCACCGAAAGTGGTGTGTTGAAGTCTCTTACTATTATTGTGGAGCTGTCTATCTCACTTTTCAATGCTGATAGAGTTTGTTTTATGTGTCTTGCAGCCCTGTCACTGGGTGCATAAATATTTAATGTGGTTATATCTTCTTGGGGTATTGTCCCTTTAATCATTATATAGTGTCCTTCCTTACCCTTTCTGATGGATTTAACTTTAAAGTCTATTTTGTCAGAAATTAATATTTCCACCCCTGCTCTTTTTTGATTGTTTGCTTGATATATTTTTTTCCATCCTTTGAGTTTTATTTTATTTGTGTCTTTAAGTCTAAGGTGTGTCTCTTGTAGGCAGCATATAGACGAATGTTTTTTTTAATCCATTCTGCCACTCTCTGTCTCTTTATTGATGCATTTAGTCCATTTACATTATGGATAGGTATGAATTTAGTGCTATCATTTTGATGTCTTTTTGTGTGTGTTGTTGACAGTTTCTTTTTCCCACTTGATTTTATGTGCTGAGTAGATTTTCTTTATATATTGTCCTTTCCTCATATTTGTTGTTGTTGTTTTGTTTCTGCTGAGTTTGTATTTTTCCCTCGTATTTTATTTTGATGAGTAGGATAGTTTGTCTCTTATGTGGTTACCTTATTATTTACCCCTATGTTTCTAAATTTAAAACTAACTTTTATTTCTTTGTATTGCCTTATCTTCCTCTCCATATGGAAGGTGTATGATTACATTGCTTAGTCCCTCTTTATTATTTTAATGTTGTCTTCTTTTATATAATAACATGGCTGTTACCCTGTTCTGGGCTCTTTTTTTTTTTAATATATATAATTTTGCTTTGTTTTTTGGATTTCCTTGTCTGGGTTGACTTTTGTTTGCCCTGCCCAGTGTTCGAGTCTTGGGTTGATACCTGATATTATTGATTTTCTAACCAAAGAACTCCCTTTAGTATTTCCTGTAGTTTTGGTTTGGCTGTTACAAATTCCCACAACTTGTGTTTATCTGGAAATGTCTGAATTTCACCTTCATATTTAAGAGACAGTTTTGATGGATGTATGATTCTTGGCAGGTAATTTTTTCCTTCAATTTTTTAAATATGTCATCCCATTGCCTTCTTGCCTGCATGATTTCTGCCAAGTAGTCCGAGCTTATTCTTATTGGCTCTCCTTTGTAGGTGACTTTTCATTTATCCCTCACTGCTCTTATAATTCTCTCTTTATCTTTGGTTTTGGCAAGTTTGATTGTAATATGTCTTGGTGACTTTTCTTTTCAGATCTACCTTATGTGGAGTTCGATGAGCATCTTGTATCTTTCACAATATCAGTGAAGTTTTTGCCAACAAATCCTCAACAATTTTCTCTGTATTTTCTGTAATCCCTCCCTGTTCTGGTACTCCAATCACTTGTAGGTTATTTCTCTTGATAGAGTCCCACATGATTCTTAAGATTTCTTCATTTTTAAAAATTCTTTTATCTGATTTTTCTTCAAATATATTAGTGCCAAGTGATTTATCTTTGAGTTCAGAAATTCTAGCTTCTACTTGCTCAATTCTGCTCCTCCGACTTTCTATTGAGTTGTCTAATTCTGTAATTTTATTGTTAATCTTCTGAATTTCTGATTGCTGTCTGTCTATGGATTTTTCCAGCTTATTAAACTTTTCATTATGTTCCTGAATAATCTTTCTAATTTCTTCAGTTGCTTTATCTGTGTGTTCCTTGGCTTGTTCTGCGTATTGCCTCATTTCCTTCCTGATGTCTTACAGGGTTCTATATATTAAACTTTTGTATTCTGCATCTGGTAATTCCAGGAATGCACTTTCACCTAGAAGATCCCTGGATTCTTTGTTTTGAGAGCCTGTTGAGGTGATCACAGTCTGTTTCTTTATGTGACTTGATATTGACTGTTGTCGCCGAGCCATCTGTAAATTATTGTATTAGTTTATGCTTGCTTACTGTGTCGTAGCTGCTTGCTTTGTTTTGTTTTGGTATACCCCTATGGGTTGCTTGAGTGAGCTAGCTTGATTATTTTCACCTTTGGAGCTCTGGTATCCTGTCCCCAGCTGGCTAGAGCTGTTACCAGGTATATCAGTCTAGGAGTCCATTCAGTTTTCTTGTATGAATTCAGCTCAGGTTTCCAGGTAGCTGATCATCAAGTGTGTGGTACAGGCTCTGTCCTACAGTCTTAGAGGGGCGGGGTGATTGGCATATATACCGGTATCCAATTGCAGCAGGGGGTCACGCTCTGTACAGGGCAGGGAGCTGAGAACCAACCCCCAAGTGTCTCTGAGGAAAACGTGTCCCTGTTCCCTACAGTGTGCTGGTGGGTGGGTTCTGCAGACGGACCATGGGCACCCAAAGTTTTGGGTTGTAAGGACTGGGAGGTACCAGTTATCTTTGGACCCCTGTCGTGGGAGGCTGCGTGACCTAAGTGGAGCTACCAGTCCTTAGGTCCCTGATATGGGTAAGTGAGGACCTTGTTTAATAGGATGGCTCTAGGTGCTCAACAGGGCCTATTTCAGGCCCAGGGATTCAGCCTCCGAAGCTGGCTTGGGGGTGGGGGGTTGGTACGGTATAATATACGCAAGCACTTAGCTTTTGCCGAGAGCGCCGTTCTTCTCAGGTTCCGGAGGTGTAAGTAGGCTTTGTGGCTGGCTGCTTCTGCCTGACGAAACTGTAGCCGAACGCTAGTACCAGCCCACCGCTGCCGCCACTCCAGGAATGGTGCCTGAGGGCTCCACTCGATTCAGGTCCGGTAATGCCTCTCTGCTTCTGAAAGGTCTCTTCCTCCCCCTGCACCTCAGTTCATTGTCTAAGCTTGCCTTTGATGCTCAGGGTTCCCAGCTTGCCACAAATATACTCGTTTCACTTGGTTTTTTGGGCCTTTTGGGTCTTTGTTGTAAAGAGGGCTCGCAGGACACATCTGTCTATTCCGCCATCTTGCAATGATACTTTTCTTATAGTGCTGTTATTGTGAGAATTAATATGAATTAATATGTAGAAAAGTATTAGAACAGTGCCTGGCACTAAACAATCCTTTTATAAATGTTAACAAATACTACTGCTGTTAATTATTATGAACATTGTTCTCTGTTCAAAGTACATGGTAGGATTTAATAACATGCCAGTCAAACAGGAGGGAGAAGTCATTTAAGCGTGAAAAATAACCACAGGGTGTCATGTGGTGGAGTCACTGAGAGTGAGAAGATCTGAATTCTAACCCTGGCTCTGCCACTAACTGTGTGGCCTGAGTTTTACACTATTCTATTTCTCTGAATTTTTCCTCTATAACATGCTGGGTTTGAGCTAGGAGGTCTTTAAGGCCACCCAAAGGAGGAGATACAAGACCATAGAAACCAAATTAAATGAATGGCCATTTTTTTTTCCTGAGGCTACTAATGCATCTTGGTCTTCAGCCTAGATGCACATGTTGTCTACACACAATATATACATAACTAATACACACATTCCATGCTGAGCAGATAATGTAGTAGGCCTATTATTAATGGAACCTGGTAGCACAGTGGTTAAGAGCTTGGCTGCTAACTAAAAGGTAAGCAGTTGGAATCCACCACCTGCTCCTTGGAAACCCTCTGTCCTATAGGGTCACTATGAGTTGGAACTGACTCAACAGCACATAACAACAACAACATATTATTAATAGGAGCCCTGGTGGTATAGTGGTTAAGTATTTGACTATTAACCAAAAGATCGGCCGTTCAGTCAGCTGTTCAAATCCACCAGCCCTCCTTGGAAACTCTATGGGGCAGTTCTACTCTGTCCTTTAGGGTTGCTATGAGTTGGAATTGACTCAATGGCAATGGGTTGGTTTTTTTTTTTTTGTATACTATTAATAAATAAATAATAAATAGGAAACCCTGGTGGCGTAGTAGTTAATTGCCACGGCTCCTAACGCAGAGGTCAGCAGTTCGTATCAGCCAGGCACTCCTTGGAAACTCTATTGGGCAGTTCTACTCTGTCCTATAGGGTCACTATGAGTCAGAATTGACTCGACGGCAGTGGTAATTAATAAATATTTGATGGTTGATTTAACACTTAATAATTATTGATTATAGATAACAACGATAAAAGTACTCTGGAGTGTGCTACGTTCAATATAAAATAAAATACTAGTCTGTTAAAAAAAAATTCAATACCATGATAAATATTTTCTGATTAACTCTACAACCCCGGACCTTAGAGGTGTAAAACAAAACCAAACAAGACTACAACAAAATTTTTGTATTTGAATGTACACAAAGGGAGACAAATCAAATGAGGGAGCCAGTAAGCATTGCTGGAGGATTGAAGACATCTTTGGTATCTCAGAGGAGGTAGAGAAAAAGGGAGTTTGTCTCTGGCCCAGTTCTCCAGCCAACGAGCCAGTGTCAGGGTTTTAAGATTTAGCTTGTCACCAGATACCAAAAGGGGGAACTCTACTGGAAGAAAATCCTCTCCAAACCCCAACCTGCTGCACTGCCTAACAGTGTCTCTTCAAAAGCACGGCTAGTTTTTACTTGGGATCAACTGGCTTGTGAAGAGACATGGTGATTGTCTAACTCAAAGGTGCCAAGAATTGTAATTTGTGATGACGTGTCAGAGAGTCTGGGCAGCTGGGAGTGATTACTATGAGGACATTCTACCCAGTGTCAGATGCAAACAGCTGGAACATGGCCACTCAGTTGGAAGAACAGTCACCATCCAAAAAGACTAGTATCTTGCATGGAGAAGTTAGCGAAGAATGTGTTGTTGTGGATGAGGAATGCATTGGGAAACTTTTATTTTCGACAGACTAGCCTGTCACCTGGCTGTCAGATGCGCCGGAGTCTGAAGGCACTGCTCCTCATTGAGGAACATTCTCATGACTCACAGTTATGACCTATTCCCCTTCCCCACCCCTTCCCCTACTGCACAATGCTCTTGTGTTGTATGAAAATTTTACTCTCTAAAAAGTGAAAGAGAAGATCTTAGAACAACTCCAAGAAGATAATGCAGCCATGTGCAGCATCAGTCTGAGATGGTTTAGAATTTCCCTTTTCTACTGGGAGAAGGAATTCGACACTGCCAACATCTCAACATACAAAACTGGGATTATTCTCTTTGTGAGCTGCCCCATAAAGTTGTGCGTGCAAATGCAAATTGCACTTGGCAGACACTCCCACTACAGAAACATTGTGTTGCTGCCATAAGCCTGCTGTTTGAAATGTGGAGGAAGATCTCATTTGTTGTATTTATTTATCCTTTTGAATTGTAATTGTTGTGCTTTATTATTCTTGGCATTCACTAGGCTTGGGATGTATATTATTCCATGCACATGTCCAAATGTTTGTAAACGTTTGCTTCAGTGCTGTTTTGGGGGTTGGATGAGGAGAACACATTTTTATAAAGGACAAGAAAAAAAGAGTTAGCCTGAGAAAAATGTGTATACAGATGTGGCTTTTTCCTGGGCAGCCACCCACAAACCAGTGCTTATCATTGATGGACAGGTCTGAAAATGCTAGATGTGGAAATACAATGAGAACTGAGAGTCAGGTACTTATTAGATGCCATAAAAGTGAAAGAAGTGTAAATTGAAAGTTGATATTCTTCTATTACTGAATGTAAAACAGAAAATGAAATAAAACATAAACAGCTACGGCTTATTTCTTACCTAGGATTTTCATGCTTTGTCTTATATTTTTCAGTGATCAAATAGAATTGCCAAAATATTTCAAATTTTTAAAAAGAAAAATTATGTTAACACAACATTTGCAAACACGTATTATTAAAACTCAGATTCTACAAGAAATAAAACACTGATTTCATTATTTTATCAGTACCACGGGCATAATATTTTGAGCAACAGAATGACCTTTAAAATTTGATCCATTTGTTAGCTAATATTTTTGACTCCATGTGCATGCAAACACAAATTTTGTTGTTGCCTTCTTTGGTTTTGTTTTACACCTCTAGGGTCCTGAGTTGTGGAGTTATCAGAAAATACATAACACAATATTGAATTTTAAAAATTGACCAGTAAAGAAAGAGTGGAGGGAGAGAGCAGGCTGTCTCATTAGGGGGAAGAGTAATTGGGAGTGTGTAGCAAGGTGTATATGGGTTTTTGTGTGAGAGACTGACCTGATTTATAAACTTCCACTTAAAGCACAATAAAAAGTATATATATATATAAAAAGGACCAGTATTTTATTTTATACTGAACATAACAAAACTTCAGAGTAATTTTATTAATTATTTTTAGTCCCTGGGTGGTGCAAACAGTTAATGAGCTCAGCTGCTAACTGAAAGTTTGGAAGCTCAAGTCTACCCAAAGGCTCTTCAGAAGAAGCCCTGGCAATCTGTTTCCAAAAAGTCAGCCATTAAAAGCCCTGTGGAGCACAGTTATACTCTAACGCTCATGGGGTCTCCATAAGTAGGAATCAACTTGACAACAACTGGTTCGATTAACTATAATCAATCATCAAACATTTAAGTGCCTATGGATATTGTATGCACGATAAATGGAGAAAAGATGGGAGTTGTCAAGGATTTCATTTTACTTAGATCCACAATCAACACTCATGGAAGCAGCAGTCCAGAAATCAAAAGACGCATCGCATTGGGTAAATCTGCTGCAAAAGACCTCTTTAGTGTTGAAAAGCAAAGATGTCACCTTGAAGACTAAGGTGTGCCTGACCCAAGCCATGGTGTTTTCAATCGCATCATACACATGCAAAAGGTGGACGATGAATAAGGGAGACTGAAGAATTGAATCCTTTGAATTGTTGGGTTGGCAAAGAATATTTAACATACCATAGACTGCCAAAATAATGAACAGGAGGTGGGGCCAAGATGGCTGACTAGGTAGACGCTACCTCGGATCTCTCTTGCAACAAAGACTCTGAAAAACGAGTGAATCAATCACATACATAACAATCTACGAACCCTGAACAACAAACACAGATTTAAAGAGTTGACCTGAATGACAGAGATGGAGAACGAACAAATACGGGGAAGCAGCGACTGTTTTCGGAGCCTGGAGCCAGCGTCCCAGTCAGGTAACCTCAGCGCCGGGCTTAGGATTGGGCCCAGGAGAGCTGAACACAAAATCTTGTGACGGCGCAAACAAGGGGCGCAGGCCTACCCCCCTGAACTGACCCCGGAAGGGGGCCCAGCCGGTCCGCGAGGGCGGCGTGGTGATGCGGTTGGTGGGAAAAGTCCCCGAGAGGCAGTGACTGGTTTTGGAGCTGGGAGTGCAGCGTCCCAGGAGGGCAACCTTGACGCTGGGCTTTGGACGGGTAGCGGAGGATCTGACCACGGCTTTAGCGGGCCAGACCCTCGGGGGCAATCTCCACACAGCCAGCACACATAGGCGACAGATAAAATGTCATCCCAAGCAAGATAAGCAACTTTGGCTATATTCCAGGGTACTACTCTCCTGTTTTTCTGAACCCCCCCTCCCCTTCCCAGGCGGCTTCATTAACATTGGAATTTCCTGAGCCAGAGGGAGAACAGCTCCGGCTCCACAGCGGCTTTGCTTCCCCCCCCTTTTTTTTTGGTCTTTTCCTAACCCATTCTTCTGGCCTGAGAGAAGGAACCACAAAAAACCCAAAGACCAAAAATCCTTCCCTTACTGGACTAAAAACACAGAACCAGCTACAGCCAAGCATATATGATCCAAATCTCGGGCTTTCATCCTTACAAGGAACAAGGTGGCGGTTATAATCCAAAGGCAGTTCTGATAGGGGTCTGAATGCATTTTTTTTTTTTTAGCGGATTTACTGGAAAAACAAGTTTCCCAGGTCTGATATATCTGCTTATTCAACAGAGCCCTAACTGATCCACAATAGGGAACTGAGGGCTGAAGCTCCCCCCAGACCACCTAGCCTCTTGCCTTAGGGGTCTAAGGAGGGTGACACCTACCAATCAGTAGAGGTACTTGCATTGGGCGCCTAAGGTAGAGCTGCAGTGCCCTCCCACCAAGGTGTTATAGGAATAGAGACACACCTACCTCACTGACACTTGGGGGAAGCCTGTCAGCATCCTGCCTCCCCTGGAGTGTGAACCCCAGCTGCTAATAGAATCTGGTGCACACAACTATCACCACTACTTCTCGAGGTGGATAGGTGTTAGGGTGCAGCACACACTTGATGACCCAAAATCAGATTCTACTCAAGAATAGTGAATAGACTCAGGCATATATATCTGGCAACAGCCCAAACCAGCTGGTAATAGGTCATAAGTAAGTCAAGGGCTACAACAAGCAAGACAGCACAATCTAGTAGCCCATGCACGTATATTGAAAGAAAACAAAACAAGATAAGACTCAGTGAGCAATTATAGACTAAACCACTACTATATCTTCGTGATGGCTTGGAGACAGCAGTCGATATCAAACCACATAAAGAAGCAGACCATGACACCTTCTACAACTCCCCAAACAAAAGAATCAAAATCTTTCCCAAATGAAGATACAATCCTGGAATTATCACATACAGAATATAAAAAACTAATTTACAGAATGGTTCAAGACATCAGGGATGACCTCAGAAATGAAATAAGGCAAACTGCAGAAAAAGCCAAGGAACACACTGATATGATAAAACAGCTGAAGAACTCAAAAAGATTATTCAAGAGCATAGTGGAAAAATTAATAAGTTGCAAGAATCCATAGAGAGATAGCATGTAGAAATCCAAAAGATTAACAATAAAATTACAGAATTAGACATTGCAATAGGAAGTCAGAGGAGCAGACTCGAGCAATTAGAATGCAGACTGGGAAATCTGGAGGACCAGGAAATTAACACCAACATAGCTGAAAAAAAATCACATAAAAGAATTAAAAAAAATGAAGAAACCCTAAGAATCATGTGGGACTCTATCAAGAAGGATAACTTGTGTGTGATTGGAGCCCCAGAACAGAGAGGGAGGACAGAAAACACACAGAAAACAGTTGAAGATCTGCTGACAGAAAACTTCCCTGACATCATGAAAGACGAAAGGATATCTATCCAAGATGCTCATCGAACCCCATTTAAGATTGATCCAAAAAGAAAAACACCAAGACATATTACCATCAAACTTGCCAAAACCAAAGATAAAGAGAAAATTTTAAAAGCAGCCAGGGAGAAAAGAAAGGTCTCCTTCAAGGGAGAATCAATAAGTTCAGACTACTCAGCAGAAACCATGCAGGCGAGAAGGCAATGGGATGACATATACAGAGCACTGAAGGAGAAAAACTGCCAGCCAAGGATCATATATCCAGCAAAACTCTCTCTGAATTATGAAGGCGAAATTAAGATATTTACAGATAAACACAATTTGCAAAAACCAAACCAAAGCTACAAGAAATACTAAAGGAAATTGTTTGGTCAGAAAACCAATAATATCAGATACGAGCACAACACAAGGTCACAAAACAGAACATCCTGATATCAACTCAAACAGGGAAATCACAAAAACAAATTAAAATTAATTTAAAAAAATGCTAATAACAGGTAATCATTGAAGTCAATATGTAAAAGATCACAATAATCAAAAAGAGGGACTAAATACAGGTGACATAGAACTGCCATATGGAGAGTGATACAAGGTAATATAGGACAATACAAGTTAGGTTTTTACTTAGAAAAATAGGGGTAAATATTAAGGTAACCACAAAGAGGTATAACAACTCCATAACTCAAAATAAAAGCCAAGAAAAACGTAACGACTCAACAAACATAAAGTCAAATACTATGAAAATGAGGATGTCACAATTTACAAAGAAAAACGTCTCAGCACAAAAAAGTATGTGGAAAAATGAAATTGTCAACAACACACATAAAAAGGCATCAAAATGACAACACTAAACACTTATTTATCTATAATTACGCTGAATGTAAATGGACTAAATGCACCAATAAAGAGACAGAGAGTCTCGGACTGGATAAAGAAACACGATCTGTCTATATGCTGCCTACAAGAGACACACCTTAGACTTAGAGACACAAACAAACTAAAACTCAAAGGATGGAAAAAAATATATCAAGCAAACAATAAGCAAAAAAGAAGAGGAGTAGCAGTATTAATTTCTGACAAAATAGATTTTAAACTTAAATCCACCACAAAGGATAAAGAAGGACACTACATAATGATAAAAGGGACAATTGATCAGGAAGATATAACCATATTAAATATTTATGCACCCAATGACAGGGCTGCAAGATACATAAATCAAATTGTAACAGAACTGAAAAGTGAGATAGACACCTCCACAATCATAGTAGGAGACTTCAACACACCACTTTCAGAGGACAGGACGTCCAGTAAGAAGCTCAATAGAGACACGGAAGACCTACTTACAACAATCAACCAACCTGACCTCATTGACTTATACAGAACTCTCCACCCAACTGCTGCAAAGTATACTTTTTTTTCTAGCGCACATGGAACATTCTCCAGAATAGACCACATATTAGGTCATAAAACAAACCTTTGCAGAATCCAAAACATCGAAATATTACAAAGCATCTTCTCAGACCACAAGGCAATAAAACTAGAAATTAATAACAGAAAAACTAGGGGAAAGAAATCAAATACTTGGAAAATGAACAATACCCTCCTGAAAAAAGACTGGGTTATAGAAGACATCAAGGAGGGAATAAGGAAATTCATAGAAAGCAACGAGAATGAAAATACTTCCTATCCAAACCTCTGGGACACAGCAAAAGCAGTGCTCAGAGGCCGATTTATATTGATAAATGCACACATACAAAAAGAAGAAAGAGCCAAAATCAGAGAACTGTCCCTACAACTTGAACAAATAGAAAGTGAGCAACAAAAGAATCCATCAGGCACCAGGAGAAAACGAATAATAAAAATTAGAGCTGAACTTTAGAGAACAGAAAAACAATTGAAAGAATTAACAAAGCCAAAAGCTGGTTCTTTGAAAAAATTAACAAAATTGATAAACCATTGACTAGACTGACTAAAGAAATACAGGAAAGGAAACAGATAACCCGAATAAGAAATGAGAAGGGCCACATCACAACAGCCCCAACTGAAATTAAAAGAATCATATCAGATTATTGCGAAAAATTGTACTCTAACAAATTTGCAAACCTAGAAGAAATGCATGAATTCCTGGAAAAACACTACCTACCTAAACTAACACATTCAGAAGTAGAACAACTAAATAGACCCATAACAAAAAAAGAGATTGAAACGGTAATCAAAAAACTCCCAACAAAAAAAAGCCCTGGCCCGGATGGCTTCACTGCAGAGTTCTACCAAACTTTCAGAGAAGAGTTAACACCACTACTACTAAAGGTACTTCAAAGCATAGAAAATGACGGAATACTACCCAACTCATTCTATGAACCCACCATCTCCCTGATACCAAAACCAGGTAAAGACATTACAAAAAAAGAAAATTACAGACGTATATTCCTCATGAACATAGATGCAAAAATCCTCAACAAAATTCTAGCCAATAGAATTCAAGAACATATCAAAAAAATAATTCACCACGACCAAGTGGGATTTATACCAGGTATGCAAGGCTGGTTTAATATTAGAAAAACCATTGATGTAATCCACCATATAAATAAAACAAAAGACAAAAACCACATGATCTTATCAATTGATGCAGAAAAGGCATTTGACAAAGTCCAACACCCATTTATGATAAAAACTATCACCAAAATAGGAATTGAAGGAAAATTCCTCAACATAATAAAGGGCATCTATGCAAAGCCAACAGCAAACATCACTCTAAATGGACAGAACCTGAAAGCATTTCCCTTGAGAACGGGAACCAGACAAGGATGCCCTTTATCACCGCTCTTATTCAACATTGTGCTAGAAGTCCTAGCCAGAGCAATTAGACTAGACAAGGAAATAAAGGGCATCCGGATTGGCAAAGAGGAAGTAAAATTATCTCTATTTGCAGATGACATGATCTTATACACAGAAAACCCCAACGAATCCTCCAGAAAACTACTGAAACTAATAGAAGAGTTTGGCAGAGTCTCAGGTTATAAGATAAACATACAAAAATTACTTGGATTCCTCTACATCAACAAAAAGAACATCGAAGAGGAAATAACCAAATCAATACCATTCACAGTAGCCCCCAAGAAGATAAAATAAAATACTTAGGAATAAATCTTACCAAGGATGTAAAAGACCTATACAAAGAAAACTACAAAGCTCCACTACAAGAAATTCAAAAGGACATACTTAAGTGGAAAAACATACCTTGCTCATGGATAGGAAGACTTAACATAATAAAAATGTCTAATCTACCAAAAGCCATCTATACATACAATGCACTTCCGATCCAAATTGCAATGTCATTTTTTAAGGTGATAGAGAAACAAATCACCAACTTCATATGGAAGGGAAAGAAGCCTCGGATAAGCAAAGCATTACTGAAAAAGAAGAAGAAAGTGGGAGGCCTCACTCTACCTGATTTCACAACCTATTATACAGCCACAGTAGTCAAAACAGCCTGGTACTGGTACAACAACAGACACATAGACCAGTGGAACAGAATTGAGAACCCAGATATAAATCTATCCACATATGAGCAGCTGATATTTGACAAAGGCCCAGTGTCAGCTAATTGGGGAAAAGATATTCTTTTTAACAAATGGTGCTGGCATAACTGGATATCCATTTGCAAAAAAATGAAACAGGACCCATACCTCACACCATGCACAAAAACTAACTCCAAGTGGATCCAAGACCTAAACATAAAGACTAAAACGATAAAGATCATGGAAGAAAAAATAGGGACAACCTTAGGAGCCCTAATACAAGGCATAAACAGAATACAAAACATTACCAAAAATGACGAGGAGAAACCCGATAACTGGGAGCTCCTAAAAATCAAACACCTATGCTCATCTAAAGACTTCACCAAAAGAGTAAAAAGACCACCTACAGACTGGGAAAGAATTTTCAGCTATGACATCTCAGACCAGCGCCTGATCTCTAAAATCTACATGATTCTGTCAAAACTCAACCACAAAAAGACAAACAACCCAATCAAGAAGTGGGCAAAGGATACGGACACAAGCTTCACTAAAGAAGATATTCAGGCAGCTAACAGATACATGAGAAAATGCTCTCGATCATTAGCCATTAGAGAAATGCAAATTAAAACTAGGATGAGATTCCATCTCATACCAACTAGGCTGGCATTAATCCAAAAAACGCAAAATAATAAATGTTGGAGAGGCTGCGGAGAGATTGGAACTCTTATACACTGCTGGTGGGAATGTAAAATGGTTCAACCACTTTGGAAATCTATCTGGCGTTATCTTCAACAGTTAGAAATAGAACTACCATACAACCCAGAAATCCCACTCCTGCGAATATACTCTAGAGAAATAAGAGCCTTCACACAAACAGATATATGCACACCCATGTTTATTGCAGCACTTTTTACAATAGCAAAAAGCTGGAAGCAACCAAGGTGTCCATCAATGGATGAATGGTTAAATAAATTGTGGTATATTCACACAATGGAATACTACGCGTCGATAAAGAACAGTGACGAATCTGTGAAACATTTCATAACATGGAGGAACCTGGAAGGCATTATGCTGAGAGAAATGAGTCAGAGGCAAAAGGACAAATATTGTATAAGACCACTATTATAAGATCTTGAGAAATAATATAAACTGAGAAGAACACATACTTTTTTGGTTACGGGAGGGGGGAAGGAGGGTGGGAGAGGGAGGGAGGGTGGGAGAGGGTTTTTTACTGATTAGTTAGTAGATAAGAACTACTTTAGGTGAAGGGAAGGACAATACTGAATACACAGAAGGTCAGCTCAAATAAACTGGACCAAAAGCAAAGAAGTTTCCAGTATAAACAGAATGCTTCAAAGGTCAGCGAAGCAAGGGCGGGGGTTTGGGGACTATGGCTTAAGGGGACTTCTAAGTCAATTAGCAAAATAATACTATTATGAAAACATTCTGCATCCTACTTTGAAATGTGGCGTCTGGGGTCTTAAATGCTAACAAGCGGCCATCTAAGATGCATCAATAGGTCTCAACCCACCTGGAGCAAAGGAGAATGAAGAACACCAAGGTCACACGACAACTATAAGCCCAAGAGACAGAAAGGGCCACATGAACCAGAGACTTACATCATCCCGAGACCAGAAGAACTAGATGGTGTCCGGCTCCAACTGATGACTGGCCTGACAGGGAGCACCACAGAGAACCTCTGAGGGAGCAGGAGATCTGTGGGATGCAGACCCCAAATTCTCATAAAAAGACCAGACTCAATGGTCTGACTGAGACTAGAGGAATCCTGGCGGTCATGGTCCCCAAACCTTCTGTTGGCACAGGACAGGAACCATTTCCGAAGACAACTCATCACACATGGAAGGGACTGGACAATGGGTTGGAGAGAGATGTTGACGAAGAGTGAGCTGCTTGTATCAGGTGGACACTTGAGACTGTGTTGGCATCTCCTGTCTGGAGGGGAGATAGGAGGGTAGAGAGTGTTAGAAATTGGCAAAATTGTTACGAAAGGAGAGACCGGAAGGGCTGACTCATTAGGGGGAGAGTAAGTGGGAGTATGGAGTAAGGTGTATATAAGCTTATACGTGACAGACTGACTTGATTTGTAAACATTCACTTAAAGCTCAATAAAAATTATAAAAAAAAAATTTTTTTTTAATTTACCCCGAAACCAATCTTTCTAGTAAACAACACATTCTCCAGGTAGAGAGCCACATATTTTTAGTGAGTCTATAACTCAGCTAAATTAAAGTAAGGGGAAGAGAAACCTTTCTAGGAAAATGGAAAGTAGTAGTACGAATGAATTATATTGTACCGTTGATAATAAAGTGTTTAATAAATAAATAAATAAATAATGAAGAAATCTGTCTTGGAAGAAAAACAACCAGAATACTCCTTAGAAGCAAGGATGCTGAGACTATGTCTTACATACTTTAGACATGTTGTCAGGAGACATTAGTCCTTGGAGAAGGACATCATGCTTGATAAAGTACAGGGTCAAAAAAGAGAGGAAGCGGTCAGCGAGATGGACTGACACAATGGCTGCGACAACGGGCTCAAGCATAGCAATGATTGTGGGCATGGCGCCGGACCGGGCAGTGTTTCATTCTGTTGTACATACAGTCACTATGAGTTGGAACTGTCTTGACGGCAACTAACGACAACAACATGATGCACGCTCAGTATGGAATGTGTGTGTTTTTTACATATGTATTATATTTAGACAATATGTGCATTAAAACTAAAGACCAAGACCAATTAATACAGGCCCATTCCTTTGTCTTTAAGCCGTATTTGTAGGTAAATAGTAACGTGAACATACCGTTCTTATTTAGCCCAACTTTAGTGCAAGAAAAGGCTTGAAAGCTTTTCAATGACTTAAAAGCTGCGCTTGCGGCAAGTGAAGGTGATTGTGATGGGGAATTTGTTACAAGAAGGGGTTCAATCTATTCAAAGTGAGGGCAAATTTACATAAGATAACATTAAAAGGCAAGTACCAGTTGTCCGTAAGTAACCCAGGGACTGCCTGTAGCCTCAGAAGGGAACAATAAATGGCCATGTATTTAATTTGGTTTTATATAGTCTTGTATTGATAATGGAGCCCTGGTGGCACAGTGGTTAAGAGCTCAGCTGTGACCCAGATTCGAAAAGGTCGGCAGTTTGAATCCACCAGCTGCTCCTTGGAAACCCAGTGGGGCAATTCTACTCTGTCCTTTAGGGTCCCTGTGAGTTGGAATTGACTCAATGGCAATGGGTTCAGGATTTTTTTTTTTTTTTTTTTGGTATTGATAAAAAAACACAAGCCAAACCCACTGCCGTCGAGTCGATTCCGACTCATAGAGACCCTATAGGACAGAGTAGAACTGCCCCATAGAGTTTCCAAGGAGCGCCTGACGGATATGAACTCGACAGCAACGGGTTGGTATTGATAATACAGTATTATTTGATACAAGTCATTCTTTTGCTCTCCTTGTTATTAGTGCTAGTGGTTAAGAGCGCTAACACTCTCTGCCAAACACTTACTATGTGCTGACACTGTGGTAAGTGTTTTATGTATGTTATTTAATTCATATTAATTTGTCTCTTAGGCTGTTAAAATAGAGTCCTTCTGTATTAAAGGACAGAAGTTTTAAAAAGGCAAAAAGATGCCAATTAGCCCCTTGTTTTAAAGCGTTTGTAGGCCACCTAGCAAGTGATCTTACAAATGGTTTTGCTGGCATTTGTCTATCCCCACTTCAAAGTTATGCAAACAATGCAAAAGACATTCACAGAACTGAATTCTTTGAAGAGAATTATCAATGACTGCACATTAGCTACACCCACACGCCCCAACTTGTCAGGGAGGAGAGCTGCTTTCCTCTTACTTAGTGCAAAGTAGCTGGACACTGAATAAGGAAGACCAAAGAAGAATTGACCCTTTTGAATTGTGGCGTTGGCGAAGAATATTGAATATACCATGGACTGCCAAAACAATGAACAAATCTGCCTTGGAAGAGGTACAACCAGAATGCTCCTTAGAAGCAAGGATGGCGAGACTGCATCTCACATACTTTGGACATGTTGTCAGAAGGGATCAGTCCCTGGAGAAGGACACAATGCTTGGTAAAGTACAGGGTCAGCGGAAAAGAGGAAGACCCTCAACGATATGGATTTGATGCAGTGGCTGCGACAATAGGCTCAAGCCTATTGTAAAGGATGGTGCAGGACTGGTCAGTGTTTTGTTCTGTGGTACACAGTGTCACTATGAGTCAGAACTGACTCTATGGCACCTAGAAACAACAACAACAGTGCAAAGTAAAGGGCACTTTTTAAAAATGATCCAAAGATCTTGATACCACGTGACCTCTAAAGGCTTGTGACTGTGGCTGTCTCTACTTCTGCCCAGGGAGCTAGTAAAAAGAACTGTATTAAAAATGAAGGCATCTTTTCACATGGTGGGGTGGAGATGCATGACTTCCAGGGATCTTAGACGGACTCTGTGTAAGGAAGCTGGCCTGGCATTCTGTTAACAAGTGTTTCTTCAAAAGGTGGCCCAGTGGTTCCCAAGTGAGGTGCATATCTCCAGAGGCCTCCGCCCTGAGGGGGCATAAGCGTCAGTGGCAGGAGAGCTTCTGTCAAAGGAGCTGGAGATCCCACCTGGGTGAGGAGACCTTCCAGAAACCTGTGAAAGTGACTCATGAAAATGATCAGAGAAAATGTCATTATCTACTATCTATGGGTAAAGCTACAGTTCCACCAAAGCTTCATTTAGGGAGAGGGAAATATAGAGCCACAGAGTCAGTTTAACAGGGATTGGGAAAAGAAAAAAAAAAATTGTCTTCTCTTTTCGGCTGAAACCATTCTGTCCATTCAGCATGCTCAACAGATGGGCGACTACTGCTCAAAGAAGCAGCGAGTACTTTGCTTGAGCACTAGTTCCCTGTGTCTTAAATGGAAATACCTGCCTCCTGCGTTCTATAGATTTTTCTCTCCATCATGTGTATAAGACAGAGTTTTGTAAATTTAAATGCTGTAGAAATGTAAAATAGCTTCCCTGTTTTTTTTGTTGTTGTTGTTATGTAATAGCTTTATCTCCATTAAAGGTGTTCATATCCAATAATAGATTAAAACTGAGTTTTAACTCACACGTTTGTTTAGATTTTAGACTCTTTCCTATTACATCAAGGATGCAGGCAAACCTTCTCACCTTTTCCCTGATAAAGCATATAACCTTTTTCAGTTCTAAAACAATAAGCTATAGTAAAACGTAAATAAAATTCATATTAATTGTTGTTGTTGTTGTTAGGTGCAGTTGAGTCGGTTCTAACTCACAGCGACCCAATGTACAACAGAACGAAACACTGCCCAGGCCTGTGCCATCCTCACAATCATTGCTATGCTTGAGCCCATTGTTGTAGCCGCTGTGTTAATCTATCTAGTTGAGGGTCTTCCTCTTTTTCACTGATGCTCCACTTTACCAAGCATGATGTCCTTCTCCAGGGACTGGTCCCTACTGATAACATGTGCAAAGTTTGTGAGATGCACTCTCGCCATCCTTGCTTCTAAGGAGCGTTCTGGCTGTACTTCCTCCAAGACAGATTTGTTCATTCTTCTGGTAGTCTACGGTATATTCAATATTCTTCACCAGCACCACAATTCAAAGGCATCAGGTCTTCTTTTTTCTTCCTTATTCATCATCCAGCTTTTGCATTCATTTGAGGTGATTGAAAACACTGTAGCTTGGGTCAGGTGCACCCTAGTCCTCAAAGTGACATCTTTGCTTTTTAGCGGCAGATTTGCCCAATGCAAAGCATCTGTTGATGTCTTGACTGATACTTCCATGGGTGTTGATTGTATTAATTAATTTCTTTATATTTTTTAAAATATATTTACATTTAGCTTAATTTAAACATGCCTATTATTATTTTTTTTTTATCGGTGATCAATAACCATATTGATCTACAAGAGGCCCCTGCTATAGGGGGACAGGGACTTTGAACGTCTTACTCAGTATTGAGTCTTTTCTCCCCAGTGTCTGGAATAGCTTTTGGTCTGAGAAATAGGTCTAAATATACACGTTTATTCAAAAATTTGTAATTATTTATCACATCTTTCAAAGTGACTTTAGATGAAGGAACAAGAGCATGAAGAAGGGAAGGGGAAAAGGAAAGGTAAATAGAGGCTGTAACAATACTTAGAATGCCTTCGTTACACTAAGAGTAGTCAGAATCTGAATTTTTCAAAAGTAGTAATAAAATGGTCAATATGCTGTTGAAAACAACCTGTGTGAATGTTAATAAACAACAGACCTCATTGTGTTGCCGCTGAACTCCTAACAGGGATTTCACAGATAATTAATTTTTTTGCCTTCAGGCAGAAAATATTATCATTTCCTTCTAGGAACACAGACCGTCAATGAGTTTTTGCCAGTTACATTGAAATGCATAATAAATTCTCTACATTTGAGGACAGCTTTTAATCAGGTCCCACCAGGGGGCACCAGTGAGCCTCCCAGGAGATTCTGGAGTCTAAGATTGTTTCACAGAGTTGGGAAGGGTACCTTGCTGGTAAAACGGTTCAATAAGAAGCAATACAATGAGTCTGAGAATCACCCTGCATTTGTCAAAAACCGGGACTAGCCAGCCCACTCTGTCCTCTCCTAGAAAATCAGACAATCACTAAATCACAGGGGATTTACATCACATTGCCTAACACATGTATCTAGAAAGGAAAAACAAAAGTTGTTTTCATTTGGGCAACACTCCCACGCCACCCAACTAAATGTCAGTCTTCTATATCAAGGCAAAGCCTCAGAACTATGAGGAGAAATCAAGAGCAGTGAGAGCAGCTTATCTTTCAGAGTGAGGAGGCTCAGCCGCTGGGGGAGAAAAGCATTAGCAATTATTAAGGGTCACCGAAATCAGAATCAACTTGATAGCAATGGGTATAGGGTCCCTAAGAATCGAAATCGACTCCGCGACAACTGGTTTGATTGTTTTATGTGCCAGACGGGCCCCTGGTTGCACAGTGGTTAACAGCTCGGCTGCTAACCGAAAGGGTGGCAGTTCGGATCCACCAGGCTTTCCTTGGAAACACTATGGGGCAGTTCTACTCTGTCCTATAGGGTCACTATGCGTCGGAATTGACTCAACAGCAGTGGGTTTGGCTTCTTTTATGTGCCACACACGGGATAAAGTAAATATTACTTTTGTAATGTAATTGAGAAAACTGAAGTATAGACTAAGTTTGTCCCGGGTAGTGCAGACAGTTAAGCCCTGGACTGCTAACTGACAGGGCAGTTGGAACTCACCAGAGGCACCTGGAAAGACAGACCTAGTGAGCTGCTTCTGAAAGATCACAGCCTTGAAAACCCTGTGAAGCAGTTCTACTCTGCACACATGGGGTCGCCATGAGTCAGAATCGACTTGATGGCAACTAACAACAACAAGTTTTTCCAAAGCCAAAATCACAGCTAGTTTGTGTAAAAACTGGAATTCATACTCTGGAGAGACCAACTCTAAAGCAGTTTCTCATGAGCTTTACTGTTTTATTGGTATTATTGTAACACTATTGTACACAAGTGTAGGTAATCTTAAAAGCCTTCTTGGGTTAGAATCACCAGGACAGGAGTCAACAGTTGGAGAACTGGGACCCTGATTTGAACAGCAATACTTTTTTCAACTGAAAAGTGAATTACACACTACCATCTGGGATAAAATAAGGAAACTTTGTGGGGATTAACTTCTTGAAAAAAGACCTGTGTGACATATAGTTATATTCTCATATCCTGAAGCATTTCATGGGAGATGCTTAATATATATTGATGTAGAAATCAGATACTGCCAACACTCAATGATCCATATGCATGAAGAACAGAGGACAATCCAAACCTGGGATGATCAAGCATCTTTGATTTAGGAATGCATATTATTTTGGCAACAAAACTGTCCTCCAATCAGGTTCAATTAGACTAATAGTAAATATGTTTGCATTTTTGTAGCGTAGAACAGCTGGGCAGTAGTGTACAGGAAGGAAGGACGGGAGGGTGAGGGGCTAGCTAGGAGAAACTCATTTTTATTATGAACTGGCTTCAGAGAATCCACAAAATATACAACATGCATGTGAAGGACTGAGAATTTACTACTTTGAAACATACATTTTATCCCTTCCATCAGTTCAAATTATTGCATAAACTTTTAAGCTCATTTTTGTGTGGTGGTTAGAGTGGAATGGGGCCAGAGGTGGGAGAATTGTTGTAAACCACTTTCTCACTTGCCAAACTTAGCCTAAGTTAAGAAATTGGTGTTATTTGTTTCTTGGGAGAATTGTTTTATCCATTCAACAAATATTTCTTGAGTACCAACTGTATGCCAAGTAGGATTCATCGTTGAACAAAACTGGCAAAAGTGTATGTCCCCATGGATCTTGTATTCTGTTGGCAGAAAAAGGCAACAACCTATAAATATACTTAGTAAGTAAATCATATATTATAGATGAACAGTGTTATAGTTTAAAGGAAGAAGGTAAAGGAGAGTAAGGGAAAGTAAATGTGGTTACAGGAGAGGAAACAATTTTCAATAGTAGAGTCAGGAAATGCCTCATCAAGAAGATGACATCTGGGCCAAGATATGAACAACAAAGCTATCTGGGAAAGGAACATTCCAGACAAAGGAAAAAGCAAGTCTGAAAGCTCTGATGTGGGACTGTGCCCAACACGATCAGAAAGTGTCTCAGGACCAGTGTGTCTGCAGCTGAGTGAAAACAAGGTCAGTTGTAGAAACAGAGGTCAGCAGTTTTACAGGTGCTACATCACGTACGTCTTTGTAGAACACCAGGAAACCAAGGTGGCATAGTGGTTAAGTGCTACGACTGCTAACCAAAAGGTTGTCAGTTCAAATCTGCTGGTTGTTCCTTGGAAACTCCATGAGGCAGTTCTACTCTGACCTAAGGGGTTGCTAGGAGTTGGAATCGACTCGACGGCAATGGTGTAGAACAACAGGAGGACCTTGGTAGCTTTCATTCCGAGTGAAATGGGGAGCCATTGCAGGGTTTTGAGCAGAGAAGTAACACAATCTGACACATTTTTTAAATGGATCACTCAAAAGTCTGTCTTGAAAAAGGGCAAGGATCAAATAAAGAGCCTAGTTATGAGGCATTTTCAGGAGTCTAAATGAGAGATTGTTATGGTTCAGATCAAGTTGGCTAGAGTAAAAGTACTGAAAAGGGGTTTGGTTTTGTTTATATTTTGAAGGTAGAGACATTAGGATTTCCTAAAGTATTAAATTTGGGACGTGAAAGGAAGAAAAAGCTAAGCAATTAATTAAAAATATCTTACATAGCAATTGAAAGATTGTGTTGCCATCCCTGGGGGTGATAGGGCAAGGAAGGTTGAGTACTTACCAATTTTAACTGTGTATGCCTATGATTTTTACTTCTTTTGCTGTAGATTAGGGTCCTGTTGCTAGTTCTGGTCAATGGGCTGTGAGAGCAAGTGGTTCGTTTAAACTCTAGGCCAGAGCTGTTAAAAGTCAATGTACCATCTCTATCTTGTTCTTCCACTTTCATAGTGACCTCAGAAGACACGTGTTCTAAATGGTATAGCTACAAGATGGTGGAGTCCCACCATCCTAGCTTCTGGTGACTCTGTGGAATAGAGCTTGCCGTTGACCAGTATCGTATATGTAATTGAATGAGAAATAAATCTTGAGTGTGTTAAGTAACTGAGATTTGGCAGTTGTCTTTTATATAGCATCTATCGACTCAACGGCAGTGGGCGCTAGTGGCTGGATAGATAAGATTGTGGGTAGAAATAGTTTGAGTTGCAAAATTAGAGGCTCAGTTTTGAGCATGTGAATTTGAAGATATCTATTAGACATCTAAGTGTGGACATCAAATACGCATATAGATACACCAGTTGGAAAGTACATGAGCTTTACGTCATAGAAAATTTTATCCCTCCTCCAAAGCAGATAAAATTAACTTTTTATAATTTTATTTTAAGAAGCTCATTTTCTAAAAAAAAATCTATATAATAAGTTAATGTGGGGGAGATTATTCAAATTAAAATGATGCTGTACTTTTATGTGGCTGTGCCTTTTTTTTCAGTGACAGGTTTTTATGCATTGTTTAGTTTAGAAAATTTCTGTGGGATGTTGAACCTGCTAAGGCACGTCAGAAACTACTTTGTATAGTATAATAAAATTAGTAATACAAAAATCCACAGTCTCTAAAAAAAGAGGATGACCCCATGATATTTGGGCATTGGAATCCCCCATGCTCTCCAGATTTACTACCTTTTGGTTTCAGCTCTGAAGGGTGTTTCATTTTCAGCAACCACCTGTATAAATAATTCATTCTCTTTAAATATACTGAAAACAGAGCAACTGAAACAATCGACAATTTTGAAAGGAAGAAGATGAACAAACATGTTACGAAAAGGTCATATTTTCTACAAGCTATTGTCTCTGAGGATTTGTGTGATGCTGAATGGGAAGATCTTAAATCTACTGAAAGATTTTCCTTGAAGATATAAAAAAATTATAAAATATGTTTCTCTTGTGTGAGGGTAAATAGAAATAGAATTCATAAATGAAATGTTAAGAATTTTATCAGAATTTAGGCCTGCATTTTTTTTTTTTAAGTAAGCCTGGAAAATACCATAAATAACACACTGTGTGAGTAGATTATTTTAATCCAGTCTGCTCTTTTAAAGTACACTTATTTTTTGTTTTCATGTAAATTAAATATAAATGTGATTTTTCATTTTCACATTTTAAAATTCTTTGAGAAGATAGTGTATACTCATGTATGGAGATAAGTATGAGAATGTTGTGGGATCTTGTATGGTATAATTGGTTACTGACTGATGATATTAAACTTACGTAGTCTCTTATCAGAAAGAAAATAAAAGTCTAAGTCCAGTGAGTCAGTCAGTTTTTCCTTTAAACAAAATTATCAGCACTTACTGGGGAATAAAACCAGGCAAAGAAGTAAGCAGAGCTACATTAACACTATTGTTCAGAGCTTCCAACTCAATAGCTCAGATGTGGCCTCAAAGTAATGTACAGGAAGAAAGGCAGAGAAGGAAAAATGAAGGGAAGAAGCTAAGGAATCAACCAAAATAACACGTTTCACAAGAAGGTACCCCATAAAGCAGTACTTGTGAGATCTGAAGAAAACTACCCGGTGTCCCGCCAACACAGAGTTGACCAAAGATTCTAACGGAATCATGATCAAGAGGGGGGAGATGTCAAAGACAAAAATTAATAACAGACATCTTACTTTGATTTTAAGGTTAACCAAATTTTTAGCTGCCGGGTAAGAGACCATGTAGTAATCTGGTATCAGTTAATCTCAGTAAAAGGGGAAAGGCAGGGTTCAATCAATCATGTTACGATTAGCCAATAATTGATCTTCTATTATTCTCCTTCCTCTTCTCTTTATAAGCCTCATTGTAACTAGCCTAGTTGAGCCATTTCCTTTTCTTTTAGAATCCGAATGATTTCCTATAACCAACTCATACCGACCCTATAGGTCAGAGTAGAACTGCCCCATAGAGTTATAGATTTCCTATAAGCATATAGGATATCTGCTCAGAATAAAACTTGTTTCAATTTCAAAAAAAAAGAAAGAAGAGAGCAAGAGGGAAAAACAGAGCTGTGATGAATTGAATTATGTCCCCCCAAAAATGTAGGTATCAATTTGGCTGGGCCTTGATTTCTGGTATTGTGGGATTTTTCCTATATGCTGTAAATCCTGCCTCTATGACTTTAATGAGGGAGGATGGGCTGCAGATGTGTTAATGAGGCAGGACTCAGTCTATGAGACTGGATTGTGTCTTGAGGCAATCTCTTGAGATACAAAAGATAGAAGCAAGCAGAGAAACAGGGGAACCTCATACCACCAAGAAAGGAGTGCCGGGAGCAGAGCGCGTCCTTTAGGCCTGGGTTCCCTGCACGGAGAAGCTCCTAGTCTGGGGGAAGATTGACGAGAAGGCCAATGGAGACAGAAAGCCTTTTTCTGGAGCTGACACTCTGAATTTGGACTTTTAGCCTACTTTACTGTAAGGAAATAAACTTCTCTTTGTCCAAGCCATCCACTTGTGGTGTTTCTGTTACAATAGCACTAGATAACTAAGAGACAAATATTTTTACGTAGTCTCCTATATATAATTTATAGTGCCTTTCAAAACCAGGATTCTCTGCACACAATGAACACTAGTTAAATGAATAAAATTATTGTGTGTATTTTAAAACTATTCCATAGAATAATTTTACAACTTTTTTTCAAGAATCCATTTTTTTTTTTTTAATCGGCTATTGTTCATACCAGATTTTGGGCTTGTTTTTGTCATAAGGAGGTGAGGAAGTAGCAAGAAAGGAGCTTAAAAAGGAACCGTCAGAAAGATAGGGGAAATCAGGCCTATTCAGAGTTCTGGGAACTGGATGAAGAAGGTCTTTCAAGGTTCTAAATGCTGCTCATAAGTCAGATCAAGTAAAAATTGAGAATCAACCAATCGAGTCTGGATAATAAAATTTATACACAGACAATATGTCAGTTATGAAAATTATTCCTATTCATAAAAAGGAATCAATATCCATTCATTCCCTCAGAGAAGTTCTCTTTGGTCAGTCCATTTCCTTCTTCATACCACTCATGGGTCATACTTGGGGTTAAATGAGGTTCAGAGATCATCTGAAGAAAGGATTATAGAGCAAACTAAAGATGCCCATGAAGTTTCCATGATGAAATATGTAACGTTACTTATTTGTCAAAAAACTTAGTTTGATATTTCTTCTTTTCTCTCTCTCCCATAATGCTTCTATTCTACTCCTCAGTCTTTTTGGAACAAGAAGTGGAATTAATAAATAAACAAAAAATTGCCTTTCTATTAGTCGCTGTTGGTATAGGGATTAATGAACATGGCTCCTGCCCTCAAGCAGTACCCAAGCTGCCAGAGAAGGAAAATATGTATAAAGAAAATACACCCTACCAGCCCTTTAGTAGGAAAATGCAAACAACATGGTCATTCTCTTTGACTTGCCACTAAAAGAAGAAATTATTTAAAGTGCAAAAAGGAAATTTTAAACTATTCCATTAAAAAAATTAAATATAAATAAATGTTAGACGACTTAAGGCTATGCTTTACAATTTACTTCAAGAGGTAGCCAATTCTCATCTCTACATGATAGAAAGTTGTGGTGTTAGACTGACTTTATGACAGCTGAAGCATGTGGAGTCTCTTTTCAGCCAAAAACAAGGAGTATACGCTTCTTGAAGCACTTGCAAGGTTGTGTAGTCTTAAAGTGCTACTATTTATCTCTTGTCAAGAGGCCAGTTGAGACAGTGATATTTTAGCTAAGACCTTAGGGACAGGCTAATCATTCATTTCTCTAGGTTCTTTGAGTTCAATCTGATATCAGCTTAAATCATTAGAAAGAAACTTACTTTGACAGCATTAATTTAGCTCCCCATAGAAATGCTGTCACTGAATTGCAATTCAACATATGCTTTTAGATTCGAGGATCATAATAAGAAATAGTTATCCAAAGGACATTTATACATCTGCTGAACAACTGTTGAAGTCTGTATATGTCCTTTATGTACAGAGCCACATTATACATTCATACCAGAATTTAGATCCAGGAAAATTGCAAAAGAGTTTCACTCTTCTAATAAATTAGCATGCTTCCTCCAATCACTGATGTCCTTTGTATGCTTGCCCCTCCTCCTTCCCCTTTTTCTTCTTCCTCTTCCTTTCCTCCTCCTCTTTTCTCTTTCTCACTCTCCCTCCCTCCCTTCCTTTCCTCCTACCCCTTCTCTCTCTGTCCCTTTTCATCTTTGACTGCTATTTATGCATTCATCCATTTACTTAATAAATAGACATTTATATGGTGCCAACTCTACTGGGTTAGGTGCTACTCTGAGAACTGGAGATGCCAAGGAATGAAAGATATCTCTTGCCTTTGAGGAGCTGAATGCCCAGTGGAAGAAGAGATATAATAGTAAAACGCAATACTATAAGCCCTTCACTGGAAAGTTCTGGGACTCTACACAAGGAAACAACACTTCCATTTTTTTAAATCCAAAAATACAGGAAACCTCAGTGATAAGCTATTTGACCAGATAAAGGAGTAGGAGAGAGAGCCTAGCAAGTTCAGGGAACCCTCATTATTTGGGGGTGCAAGATGAGTCTGGCAAGCACTTTGGAGTCTGACTGCAAAAGATGTTACATGCCATGATCAGAAGTCAAAAATTTGTCCTATAGAAAATGAGGTGTCATTGAATTAACTTATGTGGAGACATGATCTGATCAAATGTGTATTTAGAAATACAGCTACGGTTTTGAGATTAGAAAGGAGAAAGACTGGTGGCAGAAGAATATTTCTGAACATTGAAGTGATCCAGATGAAAGAAAATGAAGGCCCAAAATAAAGCAATGCCATGGCTTAAAGAAAGGTAAATTACTTCTCCTTCACACTAATTATCTCATTCCTGGCCTCTGAATAATAATCTTTTCCTCCCTCCACTTCCACATTTCTTTGAACTTTTTTCCTTTAACGGTATGTATATATTTATGTAATATATATATATATATTTTTAAGTAGAGTCCACCTCCAATATATTTTGGAGATGGATGTGATGTAATTAGTGAATTTCTACATAAATACTATTTTTTTTCCCCCAAGTATCAGGATAATTTTCTAGAACAATCTATTAGAAGGGCACTATATATACAACGGAAAAAAAGCTCAGACTGAGATGAGATGACATCTGTTGAAACAGGTACCCCACAATACACATATACAAAGAAAATGAAAGTGATACTATCTTCAACGAGATCCATTTCAGGGACCACATGAAGTAGAATTTTAATTTACATGACTTATGACACTCTAGAATTTCACTGTGATATTACCATGATGGGTTGTTTTGAATTGAATCAACTGATGATTGGACATAAAAACACACTTAAATTATCAAGAATGGAGCATATACCATGCTAAAACATTTATTCCAGCCTAAAATATATCAGGATACTCTCCATACTAAATTATCTTTTTTTTTCTTCCATAAGTCATTGTCAGAAAGAAAATGAGGGAGACACAAATAATCACCGTAGGTGTTGAAGGTGGGGATGTGTACGAGCAGTGATTATTGCGCTCGAGTTACAGCTCCCGCCCAAAGCAACTCCGTTGCTTCCCCATCCGCTCTACCCTACTTCAAGAGCTAGGCTACAGTATAACCATATCACACATTTTGTATTTGTTTTTCTCTCCAAAGAGCCATTTCTGCTTTTAAAAATAGCAACAAGGCAGGAGTTAGTTTCCAGAAAATGCTTTTCTGGACATCTTCCCAGCACAGAGCATTTTACCCTTTTATTCTCTAGAGATTTTTCTAGCCATGTATACGCTTCCAGGAAGGGTTGACCCAATGTGTAATGAGAATAGGTGTCAAATTAAATTATGTGATATGAAACATGGCTGAATGTATCAAGTGCCTAAAATTTCTCAATATCACTCCAACTCCACCACCAAAAAATATTGAAATCCTTTCCTATCTGCAAGGAAATCTACAATATTTGTGTCAGAGATTTGTGATAAACAACAAAGATGAAATTTCTGTCTCTAGAAGTCACCTGTGATAATAATGGCTAGCTTTATTCTGTTAACACATCCATAGAAGTTAGTTTTTAAATCAGTTTTTGATACGGAAAAAATAAAAAGCCACTATCAGAGGGCCTAAAAAACCCTGGTGGTGTAGTGGTTAAGTGCTACAGTTGCTAACCAAAAGGTTGGCAGCCCAAATCCACCAGGCGCTCCTTGGAAACTCTATGGGGCAATTCTACTCTGTCCTACAGTCAGAATCAACTGTACTGTGGTGGGTTTTTTTTTTTTTTTTTTTTTTTTTAATCAAAGACCATACAAAGGTAAATTTAGAAGCCAGACAAAAGTTACCAAGGTCTAGCATGGGATGAGGCTTTGAATGTCAGTCAACACTAGATACGATTCTAGGTGACTGACAAGATTCGCTTTAGTGATCCTTCTAAATGAACACATGCTGCATACCTGTGGTATAACAGACCCTGAAAAAGGGGCAAAGAAATGAAAAAGCCATAGTCTCTGCCCATAAGGTGTGTGCAGGCAGGTGGGGGAAAGAAAAAAATAATTTCAGTAAAAGGAGGCAATATTATAATGCCTGTTGCCATCGAGTCAATTCCAACTCATAGCGACCCTATAGGACAGAGTGGAACTGCCCCATAGGGTTTCCAAGAAGTGGCTGGTGGATTCAAACTGCCATCCTTTTGGTTAGCAGCCTGAGCTCTTAACCACTGCACCACCAGGGTTCCAATATTATAGTAACTCCTTGGAAATACTATAGTAGAGTGTTGTAAAAAGTGCTGTAAGAACAATGCAGGAAGTGAACACCTCTGGCCAGGGGACCAATTGTTCAATCATGGAATATTTATTACAAGATACCGTGTGCTTTGTATTACATTACATGCAGTGAAAGATTTGTGTGGTATACATGTATGTGTGTGTGTGTTGCTATGAGTAGGAATCGACTTGACAGCAGAGAATTTGGTTTTTTTGTTGTTGTTGTTTGGTGTGTGTGTGTGTATGTATATGTATATTATTTCTATATATTTTTGCTCCTACTTCCTGAATCGGCCCCTTTCACTCTACTTTGCTGGCTAGTCTCTCCTAAACAGCCTCTAAATATTAGTCGTCTTCTGTTATCTCTGTAAGCTCTCTTGCTAGTTGCTGTCGTTCATCTCTATGGCTTTAAATATCGCTTGTAGGTTAATGTGCCCCCAAACCTACAATTTTAGTCTGGAAGTCTTGAAACATGAGGAGGTGAGCTCTAGACTTGTATATCCAGTTGCTTATTTCACATCATTATTCAAATGTATTGCACACGTCTCAACGTGTCCAAGGGGCCCTGGTAATGCAGTGGTTAAGAGCTCAGCTGCTAACCAAAAGGTTGACAGTTCGAATTCACCAGCTCCTCCTTGGAAACCCTATGAGGCAGTTCTATTCTGTCCTATAGGGTTGCTATGAGTCAAAATCCTCTTGATGGCAACGGGATTTAGCAAATCCAAAGGGGAACTGCTCATGCAGCAGCCCCCAACCAATTCCTCCAGCCAATTCCTCCAGCCTGTTCACTTCAGAAAATAACACTACTGTTCACTGAGTTGCTCCTGCCAGAAACCTGAAAGTGATGCCTGATTCCTGTTGTGATGGTTATGGTTCAGTTGAAATATCTCCCAATTGGATTTTTCCTGATTGCTTTTTTCCCTGAAGTCCTTCTATCATTATTGTCCCCAGAGAAGGGGAAACATGATCTCAGGGGAGGAGGCAGTTATAATCTGGGAGGATTCGTCAGACAGGAATGGGAAACAGGAAGCCTTTCTGGTGCCAGGTCTGGCAGGAAGAGCAGAAGAGAGACGGAAAGAGACCTAGAGAAAAGAACACGGTGTATGAGACTCTTCTGGGTTGCCCTCCAGCCCCCGCCCCCAGTGGTTGAAATATTAAGGAAAGGGAAGCATAAAGAATCGGAACAAACAGAATTTGAAGGTATCTCAGAACTAAGAAAAGTGGAGAGAGCTTGTTTCTCATGTCTCAAGGCATAGCATAGAACACTGCAATCAGAATATACAATTGTACCGTTCAAACAATAAACCAGTATGATGGTCGCACTTGGGAGATAGATGAAGAATGGCCAAAGATCTAAGCTTGAGAGAGCAACCTGGGTTTTCCTTGAACTAGATGCAGCTTAAACACAAGTATTTCAGAAAGAAATATGCCCTATTTCAGGAAAAAAAAAGAAAAAAAAACAGACTAAAAGAGATGGGATTGGACCTAGCAGTCTACAAGGTCAAGGTCTTTTGATAAGAGTCTACTGCGAAGAGTATGGAGTTTAAAGCTAGGTGCCCACACAGGACTCAAAAGATCCCATGGGACCAGCCCCACCTCTACAGCCCCAATTTAGTATGCGCCAGTGCAACGCTTAGAGAGGAAATCTGCTTGGAGGCCAGCAAGGATTCATAGCAAAGTCACAATGTCCTTCTTAATGGTTCTAATTCTCATCTTCAATTTTCCAGGAATGCTCAATAAGGGTTAATGTTAGAAATAATCTTCTCAGCGTTTACTCTAACCACTGCCACCCCCAAGATTGTGAAACAACGTGTTAGAATGTAGAATCGTAACATAAAAGACAATCCAAAGTTTTTTTTTGTATTGTAAAAATGTTGTACTCACACCTAATTCTTGTTCCTGTGCAAAGGTTACCCCGACACAGACTCTGTTGAGATGTTGGGCAATGAGAGCATTAGTAGCCTGGTGAAATCATCTTCTTAGGAAAATATTGTCTGCTTTAAAGGGGTTTTGCCTTATTCTAAATTAATGGACTTTTACAGATTATATTGCAAGCTTATGATAAAGTATGCTGATTAACAAAAAAAAAGAAAAGGCAACAAAAATGGAATGAATAGGCAAACATTGAAATGACTGGGTTAAGGTGATGGAGTTTAGAAAAGTTTTTTTTCCCCCCAGCTATAAGTTTTAATGTTGTTCTTACATCGTGATTTAAAATTTAAAACGATTAATAGAATATTTTTAAAGGTATAAGCTATATAAATCCTTGAAAAAAATTGCTTTGGTTAAAAATAGTACTAAAAAAACCCATTAAGTCATTTTTCTGTGATAATTGTGTGTGTGTGTGTTTGTGTATACATATAGTCAACGGCTTCTTCTTTGGTAGATGCCCTAGCCAGCTTCTCAAGGGAATTTTTTCTATATATTAATCATTGTGTGCTTAGAATGGGCAACATGAAAAATCATGAGTACAACTTCAATAAGGAGGAAAAAAAGTGAATTTTTTTAAAAAAAGTTTTTAAAAAAACTTTAAGAGTTGACAAACTTATAATTATTTTTCTATCTCTTCATTTTTTTCACTTTTTTTTTTTTTTGGCCAGGTACCACAAATTTATCTTTGTTTCTTTCTCAGTAAGTTGTCTCTTCTTTTCTTGGTTTCTACCAAGCATTTTCAGTGCTTTTAAACAAAAAAAAACATAAAGACTGTTCAGGCTTTCTTTTCAAAAATAAGTAAAAGTTTGACATCTAAACATGAATAGGCTATGAAAGAAAAACAAGAGCTTTTACAAAAGGGCATTGTTAGATGACGAAATCTGAATTAAGGATGAGAAATGTCCGTCTTGAATCATTTTCAGCTACTCATTCACTTGTTTTCTCCTTTGTAGCATTAGGCTCTATCAAACCAGAGGTGTAAATTAGAATACACTCTAGAAAATACCGTTTGACCTAGCTCCTATTATTCTTTTTTTCATTACTAAGTTATTCTTATATGTGTGGATTTAAAAAGAAAAGTTCCTGTGTTGGTGATGATTTCGAAAATGGTAACTTTAAGTTCTTTGAGTGCTGAAGAACCAGGCATTCATTGCTCACCAATTTTACTAGCCAGACAATGAAGATAATGTAATCAAATAGACCTTTTTCAGTGTGCACTGACAACGAGCAACAGTTGATCTGGTAGAAGAAAATGGTCGTACATTCTGTTGGTACGCTCAAGTCCAGGCCTGACACAGTCGTTAGGAGCCAGAGAAGAAACACTGGCTTCCTGAGCCCAGAGCAACTGAGTAATGGGTTAACTCCTTCATTTGTGCATTCATTATTTATTAATTCATTAATTTTTACCATTATTTTGGCAACCTATTCATTTATCAAACAAACATGTATTGACACCCAAGGAGCTCTGGTACCACAATGGTTAAGCACTTGGCTGCTAACTGATAGGATGGTGGTATGAACCCACCAGCCATGCTCCTGGGGGAGAAAAGACCTGACAATCAGCTCCTGTAAAAAATGCAGCCTAGGATACCTTATGGGACAGTTCTACTCTGCCACACCGGGTCGCTATGAGTTGAAATTGACTTGACGGCACCTAACAATAACAACTTTGTTTGAGCTGTTCTGATAATTAAAAATTCTGACTAGAAAGCACTTTTTCTTGTCTGTGTCAAAGCATAATTTCATTGAACAGCTGTTAAGAATTTTCTAGAGGTGAGAATAAAACATGTCATGGCACCAAAAAGAAAATATTTTATAGCATTTAATTTTTCTCTGATCATTATTTTTGTATATCATCCACCTTGACATATACAGAGCTCGTTTATTTATTTCAACAACTGAATGTTATGAGGGTAGAAAAAAGCTACATAGAAGGAAAGTTAGCTAAATTTGCACACCGACTCCCCAGAGTATCCTACTCCCAACCAGTTCACTTTCTCCACCACATTTCTACATTACTACGCTTCCTACTCCTTGAAGTGATGAGGTCCCAGGCAAGTGACACCTGACCTCAGCGTAGCCGTGGGTGGGTGTGGGAGGAGATTACTGGAAAGTGAAGCAGAGAATACACCTACAGAGTGGTGGATTGATATGGCCCCCGGCCCTTGAGGATGTTGTAGGTGTTAGGCTCAGAAAGGGTAAGGTACTCAAATGTGGAAAGACTCCTCACCACTTTACAAAAGATGTTAATCTTGGTTTGAAAGGGCATGGTGGTTATCAGTGAGAGGAAAGTATACGCACACCAAGATATTTAATTTTCAATGCAACTAATTGAGGTATTATTGTTTTTATTCTACACGAGGAAATTAACACTTGGGAGAATTTAAATAATGACCCAAACCACATAAATAACGTGTATTGGGTATCTACACTTTGTATCTACCACCCATCTCTCAGTTTGTCGTATCATGGTGACTTCTGTGTTGCTATGATGCTGTAAGCTACTTCAGCAGTATTTCAAATACCAGCAGGGTCACTCATGGTGGATGGGTTTTAATGGAGCTTACAGACTAAGGCAGACTATGAAGAAAGGCCTGACAATCTACTTCCAAAAATTAGCCAATGAAACCGTCACGGATCACAGCAGAATATTGTTTGACACAGTGCTGGAAGATAAGCCCCCCCAGGTTGACAGGCACTCAAAATATGACTGGGGAAGTGCTGTCTCTTCAAAGTAGAGTCAACCTTAATGATGTGGATGGAACAAAGCCTTCGGGACTTTCATTTGCTGATGTGTCATGCCACGAAATGAGAAAGTAACGTCAGCAAGTATCCATTAGTCAAACATCCTAACGATCATGAAGATGGTGCAGAACTAGGCAAGGTTTTGTTCTGTTATACATAAGGTCATCATGAGTCAGTGCTGGCTTGATGGAAACTAGCGATAACGACACTTTGCTGCTGCTGCGTTAAGAATTGGGAATCTATTAGTAAACAAACAAAGGATGTTAGTTAAATAATCACATGTAAATAAATGACATGGCATAGAAAGTGTTATAAGAGTATCTAAGTGTGGGACCTCACCCAGCTTGCTGAGTCAAGGGAGACATCCAAAAGGAAATAATGAAGCTTTAACCCTAGTCTATCTGATCCTAAAATCCATGATCCTTTGACACTGTAACAGAGATTTTACTGCTGAATAAACACGTGTGGGTGTTAGGCAAAACAGAACGGGTCAGGGCAAACAATACAGGATGAAATCATTTCCTCAACAAGGTGGCAAGGCCAAGAGTGTTTTCTGATTGGACATTTGACTGTTAATTGAATTCTCATGAGAGTAACCGATGCTTCCAAACGATTTGGCAGCATCTACAAAATCCTTATTTACAGTCAGTTTCCATATCTGTGGAAGATCTGTAGAATAAGGCCTAAATGAATTGCCTCTTTTTTCCCCCAGATTGGTGATATGAAGGAATATCCCCACTTTTTGAATCATCTGGCTCTCATTCAGACTCTGAACCTCTTCCTGCTGTGTAATAGATACTCCGTTTCCTGTTACTTCTTCCTATTAAAAACAAATCAGAGTATTACATTGATTCATGATGATAGTTTTTTTTTTTTTTTTAAGTAGCTTTAAGTTTTTAGAGGAGTTTTGGGTTTATAGAAAAATTGCACAGGAAGTAGAGAGAGTTCCAACATACTCCCTCTTCCCCTCCACACTGTTTCTCCTGTTATTGTCATCTCACACGCCCGTGGTACATTTGTTGCAATTGATAACCTGATATTAATATATTATTATTAACTAAAGTGCATCATTTCCCCACATGTCTGTCAATTTGTCTCACTTTAGTGGGTTCCATTTTGCTGTGATGCTGGAAGCTATGCCTCCAGTATTTCAAATGCCAGCAGGGTCATCTATGGTGGACATGTTTCAGTGGCTCTCCCAGACTAAGACAGTCTAGAAAGAAGGACCAGTCTACGTCTGAAAAAAATTAGCCAATGAAAATCTTATGAATATTGCTTGATATTGTGTCGGAAGATGAGGTTGGAAGGCACTCAAAATACAACTGGGGAAGAGCTGTCTCCTCAAAGTAGAGCTGACCTTAATGACATGGAAGGAATCAAGGTTTCAAGACCTTCATTTGCTGATGTGACACAATTCAAAATGTGAAGAAACAGCTGCAAACATCCATTAGTAATCAAAATGTGGAATGTACAAAGTACGAATCTAGGAAAATTAAAAGTCCTCAAGAATGAAGTAGAATGCATAAACATGGATATTCTAGGCATTAGTGAGCTGAAATGAACTGGTATTGGCCATTTAGAATCAGACAATCATATGGTCTAATATGCCGGGAATGACAAATTGAAGGGCAATGACATCATATTCATCGTCAAAAAGAACATTTCAAGATCTATCCTGAAATACGGTGCTATCGGTGATAGGATAATATCTATATGACTGGAAAACCAGCTAATACAACCACTAAATAATAGCTGTATTAACTGCTTTTTCTTCTAGGCATATGGATATTATCACTGGCAGCATTGTATTTCAGGATAGATCTTGAAATGCCCTTTTTGACAACGAACACAATGACACTCCTCTTCAATTTGTCATCCCTGGCATAGTAGTCCACATGATTGTGTAATTCAAAATGGCCAATACTAGTCCATTTCAGCTCACTAATTCCTATAATATCATCTTTATGTGTTCCAGTTCATTTTTGATATTTTCCAATTTTACTTGATTCATATTTCGTACATTCGGCATTTTGATTACTAATGTATATTTGCAGCTATTTATTCTCATTTTAAGTTGTGCCACATCAGCAAATAAAGGTCTCAAAATCTTTACTCCACTCACATCATTAATACTGACTCTACTTGAGGAGGCCACTCTTCCCCAGTCATACTTTTAGTGCCTTTCGACTTGAGGGGCTCATCTTCTGACACCATATCAGATAATGTTATGCTGCTATTCATAAGGTTTTCACTGCCCAATCTTGTTCAGATGTAGATCAGCAGGTTCTTCGTCATAGTCTGTCTTAGTCTGGAACCTGTCCACCATGGTGACCCTGCTGGTATTTAAAATACCGGTGGCATAGCTTCCTGCATCACAGCTACACACAAAGTACCACAACACGACAAACTGACGGAGCACTAGAAGCGCTCTCCTGTTTATGCCAAGATTCGGATGACAGTCACCTGGCCAACTGGCTGGAAGAAATTCATATACTTGCTCATTCCAAAGAAAGGTGATCCCATGGAATGTGGAAATTTCCAAACAATATCATTAATATCATATTCAAGTAAAATTTTGCTGAAGATCATTCAAGAATGGTTGCAGCAGTACTTCAACAGTGAACTGCCAGAAATTCAAGTCAGATTCAAAAAAGGATATAGAACTAGGGATATCATTGCTGATGTCAGATGGATCTTGGTTGAAAGCAGAGAATACCAGAAAGATGTTTACTGTGTTTTATTGACTACACAAAGGCATTTGATAGCATGAATCGTAACAAATTAGGGATAATATTGCAAATAATGGGATTTCCAGAACACTTAATTATGCTTATGCGGAACCTGTACATAGACCAAGAGGCAATCATTTGAACAGAACAAGGAGATACTGCCCGTTTTAAAGTCAAGAAAGGTATGCATCATGGTTGTATCCTTTACCATATTTATTCAATCTGTATGCTGGACAAATAATCTGAGAAGCTGAACTATAAGAAAAAGAACACAGCATCAGGAATGGGGAAAGACTCATTACCAACCTGTGTTATGCAGATGACACAATTTTGTTTGCTGAAAGTGAAGATTTGAAGCACTTACTGATGAAGATCAAAGGGTACAGCCTTCAGTATGGATTACACCTCAACATAAAGAAAACAATAATTCTTACAACTGGACCAATAAGCAACATCATGATAAGCAGAGAAAATATTGTTGTCAAAGATTTCATTTCACTTGGATCCACAATCAACTCTCATGGAAGCAGCACTCAAGAAATCAAATGGCATACTGCTTTGGGAAAATCGGCTGCAAAAGACCTCTTAAAGTGTTAAAAAGTAAAGATGCCACTTTGAGAATTAAGGTACACCTGACCCAAGCCATGATATTTTCAATCACCTCATAGGCATGCAAAACCTGGACAATGAATAAGGAAGACCAAAGAAGAATTGACACATTTGAACTATGGTGTTGGTGAAGGATATTGAATATACCATGGACCGCCAGGAAACAAACATGTCTTGGAAGAATTACAACCTGACTGCTCCTTGACAGCAAGGATGGCCAGACTTCATCTCACTTACTCAGACATGTTATCAGGAGGGACCAGCCCCTGGAGAAGGACATCATGCTTGGTATGGTATAATGTCAGCGAAAAAGAGGAAGACCCTCAATGAGATGGATTGACACAGTGGCTGCAACAATGGGTTCAAACATAGTAATGATACTGGTGATGATGAAGGACCAAGCAGTGTTTCATTCTGTTGTACATAGACTCACTATGAGTTGGAACTGACTCAAAGGCAACTAACAACAACAAATACCTCAACTGAAGAAAGGCACAGTGATCTACTTGCAAAAATCAGCCAACGAAAACCCTGTGAATCACAACAGAACATTTTCCTGCCTGCAATTACACATGGAAATGGCACAGGACTGGGCAGTGTTTTGTTCCATTGTACATGGGGCCCCATGAGTAGGGGCCAACTCACAGCAGACAACAGCAACATACCTTAATATTCCCATCTATTCCCGTGCTGATGGATATTTATATTGTTTCTAATTTTCTACTTTCACAAACCATGCTACAACGAAAATTTTTGGTCATGTCTCCATATGAGAATTCTTGTAGTGGTAGAATTCCTTGGTCATAGGTTGTATACACGCATGACTTCTCCAGATATAGCCAGATCATTTTACAAAGCCCTTGTGCCAATTTACACTCCTACTATCAGAACAGAAAAGTTCTTGTGGTAGGGTTGTAGACTGGTTACCATAGTGCAGTATTAGGCTTACTTATGTCACGCCCCAGAGGTATTTTTATTGTCCTAGATCAGTTTCCCTGTAAAAGCCTTAGCCAGAAGTTCTCATACCATGTACCTGGTGTCCCAGTTTCTCACATGTAACTGACTATTTTTTGTCCAGTGCACCAGATTGATAATGAGTTTTTCACCTTTTCTAAGATACTATGGGTCATGTTTTCACGTCATGAGAATAGGGTTAATGTGAGCTCTGGGTTTTTGTTCTATATTTTCCTCTGGGCTGTGCCCAGAAAACTGTATTTGATCAGGCTTTTACTATATAGCCACAAATTTGACTATGTACTAAATTTAAACATATTTTATCCAACATTTCCATGTATTCGAAAGGAGCTCTGGTGGTGCAACGATTAAGCACTCAATTGCCAACCAAAAGGTTGGCAGTTTGAAACCCACTGAGAGGCTTTTCAGGAGAAAGACCTGGTGATCTGCTCCTGTAAATATTAAAACCTAGAAAGCTGTACAGGGCAGTTCTACTCTGTCGCATGGGGTGGCTATGAGTGGGCACTGACTCTGTGGTACACAACAACAACAACAGCACTTATTAGGAGGAAGACGTTCACAATTTTCATAGTGCAAATGTATCCTTCACATCAAAAGTTATCAATATTTTCTGTAAAGGTCCTGATAGCAAATATTTTAGGTTTTGAAAACCATACTGTATCTTTCATAACTACTCATCTCACCATTGCAGCAAAAAAGCAGCCATAAATAATACATAAATGAATGAGCACGGCTGTGTTCAAACAAATTCATGGGTCAGATTTGGCCCATGGACCATAGCTTGTTGACTCCTGTTTTATATGCATAAACCAAAGAATCAGTTTTTTAAAAAGCGTACTGTAAGATGAGACATATTAAGAAATACCTATGTCTTGGTTATCTAGTGCTGTTTTAACAGAAATACCGTAAGTGGATGGTTTAACAAACAGAAATTTATTCTCTCAGAGTTTAGGAAACTAGAAGTCTGAACTTCGAGTGGTGGCTCTAGAGGAAGGCTTTCTGTCTCTATTGGTTCTGGAGGAAGGTCCTTGTCTCTTCTGAGCTTCTGCTCCTGGGTGATCTTCATGTGGCTTGGCATCTCTCTTCCCCCATCTAGAAGACTAGGGAGAAGGCTCTGTTTGCTTGTTTAATCTTTTTTGTATCTCACAAGAGATTGACTCAAGATACACCCTAACCCTGCCTCATTAATAAAACAAACATAACCCATTCACAAATGGGATTATAACCATAGGCTGAGGGTAGGATTTATAGCACAGATTTTTGGGGGAAACACAATTCAATCTATAACAATCTGTTTAAAATAAGAATCATATAACTCAGACGTCCCCTTGCAAAAACTCTGTTGAACTAAGCAGGTAGTAATTTCCTTTGTCTTAGCTAGTTGAGATTTTGAATCATTTTTTCTCACAATTAAGTGAACCAAAACTGATTAGCTGCTGCTTCTGCTTTCTTCAATGATCTCCTGTGTGTGTGTGTGCACGTGTGTATGCACTCGCGTGCATGTGTGCATGTACAATTCGCAGTATAATTGGTATGAGCTTGTAAGAACGCCCTACCTCCACCTAAGTTGATTTTATTTTTGTCACTGAATGCAAGTGACAGAACTGTATTTGTTTTTACAGGATTCCCATTTAGGGTATGTTGATTTTAGACTTAGGTTGAACCATTCCTACTCTATCTGTACTGTCACTCAAGGGCTCTGAAGTCTGGCATGTTCGCAAGTTCACAAGTAAACCAATCTCTTCCAACACTCGATCTGCTCCAGTTCACCAGGAATGTTACATTAGGTCATTGCTGTGCCACATCCTGACAGAAGGAGCAGAGCCAACATCTCAGATTAAAAGAGCTTGTCTATGAACTAACACTGCTTTCCCTTAACTATTAACTAACACCTCTGAAGACTCAACGAAAGGAAAGCCCTAAAATCTAGTCCTCTCGAGACTGCCTTTATTGTATTAAAAGAAATACACTGTGGAGCTCCAAGAAGTCATTTTTCCAAAAAAAAAAAAAAAGGGGGTTTATGGTGAAGGTATTCATGACCTTGAGCAGCAAGATTTTACTTTAATTCTTTTTCAGGAAATAGGACAGGGTAGCAAAAAGACGACATGGTTTGAAATTACGTGGACTTTGATTTTCTATCTCCAATCTGTCATCAAATACCCTTTTGACCTCAGACAAATAACTTAACCTCTGAATGTCATCTCATAAAACACCTGACCTTCCACCTCCTGGAGCTGTCCTGCCTGGATCAAATCATAATATCTAGGAATGCACTTTGAGAAATGCAAAACAGAGTACCGTTTTCCTCCCAGACTCCACAGGCTTCAACAATGGTACCACTTAAATCCTGAGGGTCCAAGCTGACACTGGCTTCTGTGATTCCACTGAAGTCCAGCCCACAGATCCAGCATACAGGAAAGATGTCAACCTAGAGCGCATTTTCCAGAAGTAGTTTCTATCATTCAAAGCCTTCGGTCTTCTTTAACCTCATGCTGCTGTGAGGCTATCTGAAGTAAAACGCCCTGAAAGCTGCCTATTGTTCTTTAATGCCTTGGAAATCATTCTCTTCAGAAAGAACAGAAACCATTCTAAACAATCTGCAAGCCTTATCAGATATGTCCTAATCCTGGACTCTATGGCCTGGTCCAGACTTGTGACTTACTATTTCAACCTTATCTCTTCTCCTTGATACGCTAAAGTTCATAAATACGCTCCATTAGCTACTGTACAAACTGTCCTACTCAAGCTAATATGCAATTCCTCCTCCTGTTCTTTCTTCTGCTGGTGACCTTCCTCCTAAACCTTCTTACACTGTCCGATGAAACCTGTACTCTCTGATTAATAAACTACCTCTTCATCTCCAATCTTTTCATAAATCATTTCTTTCAACTCTGGCTTTAACTCAACCTTATTTATACACCAGGAGCACCACTTCCTTAGGAGTGTCTTGGGTAAAGAACTTCCAAATATCAGTGTTCCACAGGCCTACAAGTGATGTTCACCTTCTCTTAGTGTCTCACTTTTATTTCCAAAAAAAATTGTATACATCTTTCTTTGGGATTCATACTAAAAAAAAAAAAAAAAAAAACCACTGCCGTCTAGTCGTAGCAACCCAACAGGACAGGGCAGAAATGCCCCATAGAGTTTCCAAGGAGTGCCTAGTGGATTTGGAACTGCTGACTTTTTGGTTGGCAGCTGTAGCTCTTAACCACTATGCCACCAGAGTTTTCTTGGGATTCATAGTGACACTTATACCAGTCTCCAGCACCCTTCTAGTGACTGTCAACTGGTCTTCCAACCCTCCTGTGTTCATTAAGATAAACATTTTTTCTCACTCTTTTTTTGTCTAATAACTCCCGTTATTATTATGTAAAATATCAAGAGACAATGGATGTCCCATCAGCAACCTAATCTTTTTTTTCTCAACTACATTGTCATGTATGTACATCAATTTAACTTCAGCTATGCCTGAAACCATAAGTTTAAAAAAACTAATTACAAACCAGAAATTTCTAATCTAATTTCTCCCTTTTCCTTACTGAAGCAACACTTGTTCTTGGGACTCTTGCATCCTCCATATTCCAGCTATTGCTTTTTATATGTTCTTTATAGATTTCTGGTCCATTGCTTCACCCCTTCTCTCAAACCTCTAATAAAATAAGTTGTTGTTGTTAGCTGCTGTCAAGTCAATTCCAACTCATAGCGACTCTGTGCACAACAGAACAAAACACTGCCCAGTCCTGCTCCATCCTCACAATCATTGCTGTGCTTGAGCCCATTGTTGCAGCCACTGTGTCAACCATCTTACCGAGGGTCTTCCACTTTTTCACTGACCCTCCAATTTACCAAGCATTATGGCCTTCTCCAGAGACTCGTCCCTCCTGATAACATGTCTAAAGTATGTGAGATGTAGTCTTGCCATCCTTGCTTCTAAGGACATTCTGGCTGTACTTCCCAAGGCAGTTTTGTTTGTTCTTTAGGCAGTCAATGGTATATTCACTATCCTTTGCCAACACCATAATTCAAAGGCATCAATTTTTCTTTCATCTTCCTTATTCATTATCCAGCTTTCGCATGCATATTTGCAGCACATTTGCCCAATGCAATGCAACATCTGAGTTGTTGACTGCTGCTTCCACGGGTGTCGATTGTGGATCCCAGTAAAATGAAATCCTTGACAACTACAATCTTTTCTCCATTTATCATGATGTTGCTTCTTGGTCCAGTTGTGAGGATACAATAAGAGACAGTCTAAAATGTTACTAATGATCATAAGCTGTGGGGTAGACTGCCTAAATTATAACTTGGACTCAACCAGCTTTCTGTTGTGCAATTTTTGGCATATATATATGTATATAACCTCCAACGTGTCTTAGTTCTCTTATCTACTAAATAATAATAATAATAGTAGTGCTTACCTCATTGGAATATTGAGATTAAATGGATTACTCTCCGACGTCCAAAAAAGAGGATGTGCTCAATACATAGTAGCTATAACTATCATTCTTCCTTTAAAAAATGGAAAATCAACTTGTACTAGTCCTAAATAGAGCTACTGAGCACTGTCAGAGATAATTCAATAATTGGCCATGGCCTCTGAGCTCCTAATGCTGCTCAGCAAACTTCCCAAGCTTCCTTGGTCATCTCCTTATCTACCCTTCATGGCATCCTTTACAAACACTCACCAAAATCCTCAAATTACTTACCAAAAGTTATCCCTTTTCCCTTAGCAGATAAGCTTACCTCATCTTTCACAGAGTAAATTAAGTTTAATAGAACTGGTACCTTAAATTTCTCACTCCAAATTCCATTGTCATGTCTACAGTTGTGCCAATTCACAGTTCTTCTCCAATTCCAGAGGAAGACTGACCTTGCCTGGTGCAAAGATAGGTTCTTCTATTTGAGCTCATGTTTCAGTATTCTCTTGGTTCTACAGTTTTGCTCCATCAGATATTCTTTGTTTGGATAATCTCCTGGCCTTCTACCCCATTCCACTGTTTGTTTCCCCATAAGTTATAAGAGTTATAAGTCTGATCAAGTCTATTCGATCTTAAAAAAAGAAAGTACAAGCCAACCAATGGCACCTGCTGCTGGAAAGGATTCAACATTTTTGAAAGGTAGGATAATTTTTAGAATAAGAATATTTCTTGGCAGAAAAGAATATACTATTTACTAGAGATTTTCAAGAAATCTCAACTAACTGTAAACATGATAATAAATGTTAGCATAAAGTATTTTCATTTTTTAAAAGTAATTTTAAAACTATAATTAATTTTTCATTTGGATGGAGACTGTATTATAACTGTGTCTAGAGGCAGCTCAATAGATCACCTTATACCTACATGAAGAAAGAATTCCCTGTTTTTAATGCATTAATGCACTTTAAGCTGTATGTATCTAAATATGATAACCAATCAGACATTCTGAGATGATGCCTGAAATCCACAAACTTATGTTGCAATAAAACCAGGTAGGTTGATTAATAGCTATCAGATAGGATAGAAAGGATGAGAGCCAAATGGACTGTATTCAGAGAAAAAAGATATTACATTTGCTGGGGTAGAGGGCAAAGGGAAAAGTAATTTAATACTTCATAGAGGAAATAGCATTTGAGATAGAAAATGAAAGAAAAGTGAAATTGAAATCAGGAAAGAATGGATGAATTCAAGAAAGGCCAAAGAATTAAGCATAATTGAATGGGTGGAATGATGTAAACCTGCAAAAGAAGAAGACAAGCTTAGAAATGTCAGCAGGATGCAGAAATGTCATTAGGATCCAGAGTCTAAGATCACAAAAAAAAAAAAAGATCACAGGCGGTAGGAATATCGCGCCAAGAAGCTTGGATTTGTGTCCGTGGCTACACACCCTAGAATAATGTTACCCTGAATTGTCTAGGTGTGAAGCGGTTTAGCTGTAAATCAATGCCTGCAATTTGCAATGTCTATTCACATGACTTTCATTCTAGGGAAAATATGTGAAATTGCTTATTTTCTACATTTATATCTTATTGGATGTGGCAAGTCTCCTGAGAGTGTAGGTACCACGTGCATCTCAGCTCCAGCTCTCCCGGAGGATGACTTGCAGTCTCTCCGTGGAGCATCCCACGGCTCTTCAAAGTGAAGCTGAGACTTAGGCGTAGCTTGCTTTTTCAGTCATATCATCTAAAATATACAATCCGAATTTAGTAAAAATCAACCCAGCTATTTCCATGTGTTTTTAAATGTTAACTAACAGACGGAAATTTCATTTTATTTATACATGCACAGCAGATAGCTAAACTGTTGAAGAAAAAGAAAAATAGTCTGTATTTAAACTGATTATGGGAGGGAGGATGGTTCCAGAATGGGAAACTGTGGAGACTCATTCTTTTCTGAACTTGTAATTCACTGCAGCGAGGGGACACCGGGCTTGTTCTATTATGTTCTAGTCTTTTATTTTGCTTATTATTTATACAGGGCCTACCAATGGGAAATTTTGAGATGTTTTATATGGGATCTTTCTTTCAGAATTGTATTCATTTGAAAAAAAAAAAGTTTCAGTTATTTGGTAGTCTCAATTCAGGCAACGCCAATTATTTGGAACACAGTGTTAGTTTTAAAGTTGGTTAAAAAATGCAACCACATCTTTACTAAGTACTTTTGGTAAGATTAGAATGACCAATATAGCAAGTTTTATCTTCTTTGGCTTTCCTAAATAGCAATGGACACTAGATTTGAAGAAGAGGGGAGTATGTCTCCTATAAGAAAATGAGCTGACAGCAGCAGTAGTTCATTAATTTCAGGAGAGAAGAGGACGGAAATGGTAATTAGAATAGGACAATGGACAGGGTCTGAGGTCCCTACTGCATGACATAACCCCAGAGTTATGATGATAACAGAGTCACTCCGGAACCTTTCAATTTTGATCAAAATAGTCTGTTTCCTAAAGCGGGCAAAACCTAAGTCCACTAATTTAAGATTTTTATAATTAAAGAAATGCTTAATGTAAGACATCGTCACACTTAAAGAAGTACTATAATTATGTGAAACACCTTATTCATTGAAAATGCCAGATGAATGGGTGTGTGGCTGTACTTGGATGAAATTTCTCATAAGGTGAGAGGTTGGGTGGATTCGTCTATTCTGAGAAACTCTTCCCATGCCTCAACAAGCCCGATTACCCCTTTCGCGTGCACTTGGCGACTGTCATAGAGATGCTCACAAAGAAGCACAATAAATCTTTGAAAACGGAAAGATTTTACATCTATTCACAGCCACATGCCCACATAACCCAAAATACTCACAGTATTAACTTGATTAAGAAGGCGGAGTAGAAGCAAAACAACTTTAAACAAAATCATTTGATGCAGGAAGTCCCAGTTCGTTAGGCCTCTATTTAGAACCCTTTGATTGAGCTTCTGAGCTGAGAATCCGAGCTTTGAGGAACAACACACGCCAAAGTTAAACGCAGCAGATGTTCCCGTCTACGCTCCATTCATGGGAATCTACACTTGGTTTGATTGTCTCTCTGAACAACTCTGAGATCATGTAGAACTAATTAAAAAAAAAAAAAAATGGCAAAGGGAAATTTAGAAAAACTGCTTGTGCAGTAGTTATGTTTTGAATTTTTGAAGATTTTTACTTTCTAACTGGACATTTCACTATAATCATTATACAATTCAAATCCTTGAATGCAAACCTAGTTTTTTACAAACATTTAAATCCTGAAAAACAAGTTACCACTTTACCTTTCATTTCTTTTCAATTTCTTGAAAGCATTTTAGAATGTATTAATACTATGTATGTATGTATATGCATTTATGTGACTCACGTCATATAAAGAAAAGCAAATTTAAGCTGGGTAAAACCAAGTTCAGAATAAGACAAATGGAGGAGCTAAAGAAGACAACAAAGGCCTGGAACTTCGACTCCTGGCAACCCCACGTGTGTCAGAGTAGAGCTACACCCCACAGGGCTTCCATGGCTAATTTTCCGCTGTCATCAGGGCTTTCTTCCCAGTCATTTCTGGGCGGACTCGAACATCCAAGCTTTCTGTTAACAGCCGAGCTGTTTAACCATTTGTACCACTGGGGTGGGGGTTCATGTCAGTCTACCCTAAATGACTCACTTATGTCAGGAGTCACATTCATCATTTAAATAAGAAAATTTTCATCCAATAAGCACTTTAGTTGAAACAAAATCATCTGTTTTGGGCAGAAAGTAAGTATAATAACATTTAAGTGTTGTGTGCATTGACACGTAAGTTAGTACTTTATCACTAATTGGCAATGAAGTATTTCTGGAAATTTGCCAATGAATTCTCTATTCTGTTCAGTCCTTCCTTTTTTAAGAGGTTGAAACTTGCTCGACTGCGTATTATTTAAGCTGATGAACAATAATGTCGAGTAACGTATTTGCTGAAACGGGTTTCACTCCACTCTGTCACCAAGCCTATTATTCATTGTCTGGTTTGTCCTTCTGAAGCAGAAAAAGAGGCAGTTAACCACACTGCAGCACAAGAATGTAACAGGAATGTACTGTTGTCCTAAGCTTCAGTGGCCCTGCTGGGCCCAGGCTGTACAGACCGTCCACCGTGGGCATACTCCTGGTAGACAAGGTAGTGTTGTGCACTGTAGAGACAGAGGGGACCAGGAGAATAGCTCTGCCCTCCCAGTCACTCTGACACACCTAGAGCTGGCCAGTTTTTCTCAGCCGCAGTTTCCTAATTCCTAAGGTTCCTTTCAACCCTAAGACCTTGCTGTTTTGGTTTACTGACTTTCCAGTTACGGTCCTAGAACTGAAGTCTTTGTTATCAACATAAAGGGTCTTTTTCTCCAGTAGTGGATTTATTTGAGAAAGCTATTCTTCGTTATAAATCAGAAACATAAATCACCAAAATCAGAAAATGGGCCTTACATTACTCCAATAGATTGCGAGGCCCTTGAAACCCACAAATAGATTTATTCATTTTGCACACCCAGAACTTACGTAATAACCAGTGTCTGTTGGGTTAGTTCTGACTCATGGTGACTCCATGGGGTTTTCAATGGCTGGTTTTTCAGAAATAGATCTCCAGGTCTTTCTCCTGAGATGTCTCTAAGTGGACTCGAACTGCCAGCCTTTCAGTTGGCAGCCAAGCATGTTATCCATTTGCACCACCCAGGGACGCCAGCACTTATATCAGTGTCTGGCAAATAACAGATATTTATTAAATTTGTATTAAATTTATACAGTATTTTTGTCATTGAACCATTTTGTGTTTAAATATTTTCTAAATAAATGTCTGATTTGTATAAAATAAAAGCTAAATGGCATTATTTTCTTAGAAGATGGCAATTTTTGTGTTTAGTTGTTAGCATCTATGTGAGAGTCACAAAGTACACTTAAATGAAACAATCTGGCTTATAGAGAAATGGGAAAAATTCCTTACAATAGAATGGGCGCATCCTGGCCTTCCACTTTATGTTATTATCAGAGTCAGAAACTGTATCTTCAAAGGTGCTTCCCAGGTTTGACAATATTAAGATTGACAAAGTTTAGGGAGAAATTCTAAAACTTAGGAAATATACTTGAATATAGTTAAAACTTCTGTTGTTGTTGCTGTTCTTAGGTGCTGTTGAGTCCAACCCATAGCGACTCCACCTACAACAGAAAGGAACACTGCCCGGTCCTGCACCATCCTTACAATCATTGTTATGCTTGAGACCATTGCTTCAGCCACTGTGTCAATCCATCTCATTGAGGGCCTTCCTTTTTTCCGCTGACCCTGTACTTTGCAAAGGATGATGTCCCTCTCCAGGGACTGATCCCTCCTGATAACATGTCCAAAGTATGTAAGATGCAGTCTCGCCATCCTTGCTCCTAAGGAGCATTCTGGCTGTACTTCTTCCAAGGCAGATTTGTTCATTCTTTTGGCAGTCCATGGTATATTCAATATTCTTTGCCGACACCACAATTCGAAGGAATCAAGTTTTCTTTCCTCTTCTTTATTCATTGTCCAGCTTTCACATGCATATGATGCAATTGAAAATGCCATGGCTTGGGTCAGGGGCATCTTAGTCTTCAAGGTGACATCTTTGCTTTTCAACACTTTAAAGAGGTCATTTGCAGCACATTTGCCCAATGCAATGTGTCTTTTGATCCCCTGACTGCTGCTTCCATGGGTGTTGATTGTGGATCCAAGTAAAATGAAATCCTTGACAACTTCAATCTTTTCTCCATTTATCATGATGTTGTTTATTGGTCCATTTGTGAGGATTTTTGTCTTCTTTATGTTGAGGTGTAATCCATACCGAAGGCTGTGGTCTTTGATTTTCATCAGTAAGTGCTTTAAGCCCTCTTCACTTTCAGCAAGCAAGGCTGTGTCATCTGCATAACGCAGGTTGTTAATGAGTCTTCCTCCAATCCTGATGGCCTGTTCTTCTTCATATAGTCCAGCTTCCCGTATTATTTGCTCAGCATACAGATTGAATAGGTATGGTGAAAGAATACAACCCTGACGCACACCTTTCCTGACTTTAACCAATCAGTATCCACTTGTTGTGTCTGAACAACTGCCTCTTGATCTATGTACAGGTTCCTCATGAGCACAATTAAGCAATCTGGAATTCCCATTCTTCACAATGTTATCCATAATTTATTATGACCCATACAGTCGAATGCCTTTGCATAGTCAATAAAACACAGGTAAACATCCTTCTGGTATTCTCTGCTTTCAGCCAGGATCCATCTGACATCAGCAATGATATCCCTGGTTCCACGTCCTCTTCTGAATCCAGCCTGAATTTCTGGCAGTTTCCTGTTGATATACTGTAGCAGCCCCTTTTGAACGATCTTCAGCAAAATTTTGCTTGCCTGTGATATTAATGATATTGTTTGATGATTTCCACATTCGGTTGGATCACCTTTCTTGGGAATAGGCACAAATATGGATCTCTTCCAGTCAGTTGGCCAGGAAGCTGACTTCCATATTTCTTGGCATAGACGAGTGAGCACCTCCAGCACTGCATCTGTTTGTTGAAACATCTCAATTGATATTCCATCAATTCCTGGAGCCTTGTTTTTCGCCAGTGCCTTCAGTACAGCTTGGACTTCTTCCTTCAGTACCACCAGTTCCTGATCATATGCTTCCTCTTGAAATGGCTGAACATCGACTAATTCTTTTTGGTATAATGACTCTGTATAGTCCTTCCATCTTCTTTTGCTGCTTCCTGAGTCATTTAATATTTTCCCCATGGAATCCTTCACTGTTGCAACTTGAGGCTTGAATTTTTTCATCAGTTCTTTCAGCTTGAGAAATGCCGAGCATGTTCTTCACTCTCGGTTTTCCATCTCCAGCTCTTTGCACAGGTCATTATAATACTTTACTTTGTCTTCTCAAGGCACACTTTGAAATCTTTTGTTCAGTTCTTTTACTTCATCATTTCTTCTGTTAGCTTTAGCTGCTCGACGCTCAAGAGCAAGTTTCAGAGTCTCCTCCGACGTCCATCTTGGTCTTTGCTTTCTTTCCTGTCTTTTCAATGACCTCTTGCTTTCTTCTTGTACGGTGTCCTTGATGTCATTCCACAACTCCTCTGGTCTTCGGTCACTAGTGTTCAAGGCACCAAATCTATTCTTGGTATGGTCTCTAAATTCAGGTGGGATATACTCAAGGTCATATTTTGGCTCTCGTGGACTTGCTCTGATTTTCTTCAGTTTCAGCTTGAACTTGCATATCAGCAATTGATGTTCTGTTCCACAGTCAGCCCCTGGCCTTGTTCTGACTGATGATATTGAGCTTTTCCATCGTCTCTTTCCACAGATGTAGTCATTTTGGTTCCTGTGTGTTCCGTCAGGTGAGGTTCACGTGTATAGTCGCCGTTTATGTTGGTGAAAAAAGATACTTGCAGTGAAGAAGTTGTTGGTCTTGCAAAATTCTGTCATTCAATCTCTGGCGTTGTTTCTATCACCAAGGCTATATTTTCCAACTACCAATCCTTCTTCTTTGTTTCCAGCTTTTGCATTCCAATCACCAGTAATTATCAATGCATCCTGATTGCATGTTCGATCAATTTCAGACTGCAGAAGCTGATAAAAATCTTCAATTTCTTCATCTTTGGCCTTAGTGGTTGGTGTGAAAATTTGAATAATAGTCATATTAACTAGTTTTCCTTGTAGGCATATGAATATCATCCTATCACTGACAGGATTGTACCTCAGGAAGATCTTGAAATGTTCTTTTTGACGATGAATGCAACACCATTCCTCTTCAGGTTGTCACCCCCAGCATAGGAGACTATATGATTATCTGATTCAAAATGTCCGATAGCAGTACATTTCAGCTCACTAATGTCTAGGATATTGATGTTTATGCATCCCATTTCATTTTTGATGATTTCCAATTTTCCTAGATTCATACTTCATACATTCCAGGTTCCAATTATTAATGGATGTTTGCAGCTGTTTCTTCTCATTTTGAGTCGTGTGCCACATCAGCAAATGAAGGTCCCGAAAGCTTTACTCCATCCACGTCATTAAGGTCAACTCTACTTTGAGGAGGCAGCTCTTCTCCAGTCATCTTTTGAGCGCCTTCCAACCTGGGGGGCTCATCTTCCAGCACCATATCAGACAATGTTCTGCTTCTATTCATAAGGTTTTCACTGGCTAATACTTTTCAGAAGTAGACTGCCAGGTCCTTCTTCCTAGTCTGTCTTAGTCTGGAAGCTCAGCTGAAATCTGTGCACCATGGGTGACCCTGCTGGTATCTGAATACCGGTGGCATAGCTTCCAGCATCACAGCAACATGCAAGGCCCCACAGTACCACAAACTGATGGACATGTGGGGGTCTGGTACCCTATATACCACATTTTGTCCTGACGTATTTTTAAGTAGGTGTTTATTACTCTAGGGTCCCTGAGCATCGCAAACAGCTTGCGCTCAACTGCTAACACAAAGATTGGCAAGTGCAAACCACCCAGCAACCCTATGGGAGAAAGGCCTGGTGATCTGCCTCCATAAAGACCACAGCCAAGAAAATCTTATGGAGCTGTTCCACTCCCAACACATGGGGTCACCACAAGTCAGAATTGACCCAGTGGCAATCACGTTTTTAAATTTTTATTTATTACTCTAATTTTACAGGTGATTGTGTGGCTTTCCTAAATTGGTCAAGAGAACCTGTGGAGCAGTTCTACTCTGTAACACACGGGGTTACCAAGGGTTGGAATTAACTCAATGGCAAAGGGTATCAAGTTTGCAAGAGATAAAGAAGTTGTTAAGGTTTCTAGTTTAGGAAATTGTGTGATTGGAATTGCCACCGACTAGAATAGGAAATTTTTTTTTTTTAGAATAGGAAATGCAGAAGGAACAGAAGAACAGAATGGGGGCCAGAGGGGTATGTGATAAATGTCAGGAAGAATGTTAGTGAACTGGGCAGCCCTGAATGTCCTAGTCATGAGAGAGTAAGTGGGATGCAGAGATAGTTAAAACCTCTAGGATGATAGAAATATTTAGAAAAGTATAATATCTACATGAATGAATTATTTATCATAAAGCATAAAGTCAATGCCAAATCAATTTAAAATGTGTCTTTCAGCAATCAGGAAGTAGGTAGGCTCATAATAGGAAGTACTTTAAAATGTAGGTTTTGAAATGCTGGCTGTAGAGAAAAAGAAAAAAAAAGAGGGTTTTCTTATGATAACTTACAAAATAAATGACAGTGAATAAGTGACGCCTCATATGTTCCTCAAACTAATTCCTGATGAATTTATCCCCTAACCAATCTCTACCCCAGGCAATAATATTATTACCACATATTCAATAGGAATAAATTAGTTTCTAACATTATTCTGCCTAGCCATATCCATCATATTTGTGTGTTTGTTCGCATGTGTTTATGTGTACATGTGCACCCGTGTGTATTTATTTGATGGAGGTTCAGAATCTTGGGGGAAGTGAATTGTGTAATATCTCAGGGTGAACATTTTTTAAAATAAAGGAAGACGGAGAGGGCTGAGTTTTGTTATGACAACATGAAAACGCTTCACCTTCTCCCCATTGAGTTAAATCTGCATGTCTCTACTGTAAGGGGACTAGCCAAGTGGGTCTGGCTGAACATTTGGTGATCATTAGACTTTAGAAACTAAATTATAAAGTTGGCCTCATCATGGTTGAGATGGCAGATGGGACTCAGATACATGGATCCTTGCTATGCACGTTGTACTACTACCGATTTTTTTTAATTTAATAAACTTCAAAAATTGTTTTTAAGAGCATAAAGCGTGATTATACTCCCAAAATGGTCCAAGCTGCTACATCTTCAAATTGGAGACAAGGACAATTAAGGATAAATAATCTCACTTTACTGGAATGAAGGAAATCTGGGTTGGGGGTATTATCAGAGTACAAGGTGGAACGCTCAAAGTGACAAGAAGAACTTGAAGAACAATAGAATTTGGGCAACATTCCCTCTATACTCATAAACAACTTATGGGCTTTTTGCTAACATGTCCAGAAATACCCTGAACCCAGCAGAAAAATTAGCAGGGTGGCAATTCTCTACAGATGGCCTCTAGTCCAGAGAGAGCATTGTGGATTGTTAATGACATCAGAGATGAGCTTTGCAGTTTCAGATGGAAGAAGGACAGCAGTATCCTTTGACCTCAAACCTATCCTTCTTTGTTGTCGAAGGATCAAACTGTTATATGACCACACAGATGACATCATCTTGGCCTTCTTAAAGCACTGAGAAGATTAAGACAGAAAGATGTAACTCTTCTAATTTTTTTTTTTTTTATTTCAGGAAAAGATATACCTTTCAGTGCCATTCCTGTGTCGCAAAGCCTAATTTTACCGCCTGTTGTTTTGTTTCACCATCCGCAAATAACCAGGCAATGCTTTGCTTTTTCCAGTTTGTCTACATCCACCTTACGTCTCAGAACAAGTTTGCTTTTTCACCTGGGAGCTAGCTCCTGCTTTAAAATAATCCAGCCATTCATTCCTGAAGTGTTCGTCCCCCCGTCACCTCCCTTCCCCCACCCCCCCAAAAAGTTTTATTAATTACACCCATGTAAAATTTCTGAAACAACAAAAATCATTATTAGGATATGTTTCTGTCTCCAGAGAGATCTCGGTCTTAATAAATTATCTCGTTATCTGATTTATTTTATACAAATTTTAATATTTGTTTTAAATTACCAACGTAGAATACCCATGAGTGTCATAGATTCAACACGTTACCTTTTTATTTGGACAACGACCTCTTCAGCACTAATTAGTATGCTAAAAGAGACAATGGAAGACCATGGCTCTTCCCCAGAAAAAGAAATTTCACAATCCCATTTTATACTGAAGTCCATCTTCAAGCATTACCTTAAGATATGTCCGAATGCTCTCCCTGTTGCCCATCCACATGATGCCTTGTCAGTGCGTTGTTAGTTGTTGAGTTAGCTCTGACTCATGGCAACTTTATGTATAACAGAACTAAATGTTGCCCAGTTCTGCATCGTCTTTATGATCTTTTGTATGTTTTAGTCCATTGTTATGGCAATTGTGTCAATCCATCTCATTGAGGGTTTCCTTTGCTTTTGCTGACCCTCTATGTTATCAAACATAATATCTTTTTTCAGCGGTTGGTCTCTCCTAACGATGTCTGTAAAGTAAGTGAGCTGAAGTCCCGGCATCCTCACATCTAGGAAGCATTCTGGTAGTATTTTTGTCAACGGTAGCCTCATAATTTGGATAACTGGATACTCAAGTTAAAGGAACGTGACTAAAATCTGTTTTAAAAGCTAAGAAATAGCATCTATCTAAATTGTGTGCTCGTTTTTGATGGTTTTGGATGGGGGGCTGATGGAAATTACTAGGATGAAAATCTCCATGCAAAAACAGGTTTGTTATGACATATAAAGACAATGAAGTTTATAACATCCCATAGTCTCAGTGATTATTATCATTGCATCAAAATGCTTTTCCTACTGCTTTGGTCTCCCAAGCTAAGAGTTGGCTTACTTTGAACTTTGAGTATAGATATTACCGTTCTGCATTTGTATAGCTTTCAGTTTTTAACACACCCCAGGATACCTGTCTGTACTGATGCTCACCACCAGATTCTTCAACAAAAGCTATGGTCCTAAACTTTGATTTTGAAAGAGCATGTGGGTCAGTGCTCTGTTGCTGCGCCTCCTGGGGAATTCCTGCTAGGCAGGTCTTTTAATTTACTAGCGTCAGAATCATCATATGAGCGGTGGTCATAGGTCATCTCCACTACTCCAAAGGACTGAAAATTGGAGGGTCTTGAGAGAGTCAAGACCTTTAAATTGTATCCTGATTCTAAATGCACTGGACATTTTTCCATTTCCCTACAAATACAGCATGTGGAACGTGGACAATTTGCCATTCCTTAGAGCAAAACTGATTTTCAACAGCTGATTTATCATCACCATTTTTTTAAGAAGTTCTGCATCAACCTTGTGAAAATTGAAAGAGAAAAATGAGACCAGCATATAACAACAAAACATGTAAAGAACAGAGGTATACACACGAACACAAAATGGACTGACAAAACAAACAGGGGTAAGGTAAGATCTGATCTTCCCAACCAAAATGAGCTGATGGTTAAAGAAAATCATTTTGATCTTTTGACCATTAAAACAAAACAAAACAAAGCTTGGCCTCAACCTTTCTCTCCACTCAAGCCAGAGATTTGAGCTACTGATATAATTATTGGTCAGAATGGTTAAAGCAACATTCATTGTGAAAATATTTACTGAGGGCCTGTTCTGTGTCAGGCACTGACTTAGATGCTGGGGAAATAAGAAATAGTGGTTAACCTCAAATTCTTACACTCTACCTAAGAAGACTGGAAATGAGAGCAAGGTTTAGAGCACTTTGGGATAATGTTATCAAACCCAAAAAACAAAACGTTATAAAAAACAAACTTTATAAAAATGATACACTACACTATTTATTATAATGGCATGATAACCAAAGTTTATTTTTAGATTCATTTTTCCATTTATTATTTATTTTTGTAAGGATACAGAGTATCTTCCATTCTAGGTAACAAGGGATTAATAAGATTTGATTTCAAAACTTGTTTTAAAGTTATTGAATATGAATCAATCCTATATCTTTAAATGCTCCATTACTATCAATTTCTATGTATTTTCTTGTATTGGTATTGTGTACAAACATACATTAACTTTAGAAGACTGTATAAAACAATATCAAATTATGAAAGTGGTCTTTACAATGAATCTCTTGGGATGATTCCATATGTGATAATGCTACATTAAAGAATACACAGTGCACATACATAAAATGATTGTTGAGTTAAAGAACTTTTGAATTACCTACATAATTTTTTTTTCTCAAATTGACTATCAAAAGGGGTAGAAGAGAACTCGATATTTCAAAATCCATGCATTTAATTCATTAATTATGTATTGTATTGAGCACCTCCATTGTAAAGTCTCCACTGGGAGCTATGAGAATGCAAATGTGAGTGGCATGAGAATGTTTCCAGAACCTCACTGCCTTAAACAGGAAATCAGACTGATTCAAATATAACTGCAGTGTAATACAATATCTAATCTCTTAAATTAGCTGCAAAGTGTCATGACACTTCAAATTAGTAGAAATAAATTTCAGTTGATGTTGTTTTAGGTCACTTCATGAAATATGTGACATTTTGGACTGAAAATAATTTTGAAAGATTGAAAGGTAGTGAGGTTAGAATTCCAGGTTAACATGAATAGAAAAATTATGATCAAATTTATAACATGATTGTAGTAATATCCTATGCAGTACTAATTGGCACTTTATAAGAACTCTAAGAGGTAAAAATTTTCTATTTAATAGAAGAAGAAACTGGTTTAGGAAGGTGAGACTTTCCCAAGGTCACTGAGTAATTACATAGAGTTAGCAAATGTAGATATTCTGGTTTTAAATGCAAGGTGATTTTTTTTTTTTTCCTGGACAGCAGCCTCCTTTGGAACAAAGAAAGAAAAATGCATGCTATTAATCAGGTAAGGAAGATAATACTTCTAAGTCACTCAGAATAGAAATATGAAGATAGAAGAAGTTGAAAGGGAGAGATATTGAAGATTCTGAGAGAACAATTCAACTGAAGCTTTTTAGCCACCAAGAAAGGGATGTGTTACCCACACACACACGCACATACACACAAAACACGTGAAGGTGCTGAAGTATGAACTCCTGGATGACAGGATTCCTATCTGTTCTTAGCATGCCATCTTATATCCAGCACTTAGTACAACAGCAAGCAAATAATGATGATCAAAATATTGGGGTAATTGAATGAATACAAATGATTGTATTTGATGGGTTAATAACTGCTGACTCTGGTAGACATAGGGAACTGGCATCTCAGTGAAACATGCAATTACAGTTGTGTCTCATTGCATATACCAAAACATATGAGAGAGAGGCAGAGAAGAAAAGAGAGAGAGAACAAAACAGAGCTAGGGAGAACGAGAGAGTGAGAGAGAGCGAGAGAGAGAGAGAGAGAGCAATTTCAGCACAATGATGTCAAGTTCTATCACTCATTCTAATCAGCACATTTGTGTGCTGGAGTGAGCATGAGATGGTATAAAATATTTGGAACACATATAAGGCATATCATTAGGGATGTCACATGCAGAGGGGTAGATATTGCGTTATTTGGGAATTCGTAACATATAACCTTCCAAATCTCCAAGATTTTGCTACTCAATGTTTTGTATATACTGTTGCAGCACCATTAGATTTTTTCACATTTTACTTTTTAATTGATTTGTTAATTTTAGTTAATGACTGACTTCCTAAACTTTATGACAGCCAAAACCAAAACACCACACCCGTTGCCGTTGAGTTGATTCCGACTCATAGCCAACCTATAGGACAGAGTAGAACTGCACCATAGGGTTTCCAAAGAGCAGCTGGTGGATATCAACTGCTAACCCTTTTTGGTTAGCAGTCAAGCTTTTAACCACTGTACCACTATGACAATCAGTACCCCTAATTTCATAGGCTCTTTTCTCCTTTTTAAGGTCGTGAAGACAATATCAATCTCAAATTGCCCCCAGTTGGCATCACTACAATAGGTGGCATCAAGAATTAAACTAAAAAGTGCTGCCATCTGGAATCTGCTGGTCCTTTAGTAGCATTTATTAGCATGTTAGTTACAGTGTAGACAAGCAAAGGAATATGTTGTTGACTAAGAAAGACCAGCATGAGGTTATATGTTCAGTATGTGCGCTGTAATATGCTTGTAATCTAACAAAGTTTTCTCTAATCCATGTGTTTGGCAGGAAGTAAGTCTCCCTTTTTCTGAAGAAAGATGAACTACTGGCAAAATCTGGACTAGCCAACTCTTGATGTCTTGTGTGTTAAAGGCTTTTCAGTGCTATAAATCACATATACATCCAGCGCAATGATGGGATCATCTCAACTTTCAAATCCTTTAAGACTGCTATAAAAAAAAACACCATATTGTTTGGAACCCAAGTTGTGCATCAGCTAAAATGTGGCAGCAGAATATATACTGATAGGATAATATTTACTGAAATGTTCCTATATAAACAGGGCTTCAAACCAGTTCCTTCCAGTTCAACCCCCTTTTGAGAACTCGCCTTTCTTCCCAGATATACTAAATCAGAATCTACATTTTAACAAAGGCAGGGAGTCGAACTGGGACAAGCCAGTTTCAAGCCCTGGAATACATGATTTCCTATTAAGTATATACTTCAGAGAAGTTATCTGAAATATCTCCAATATGTCAATCATCTTTAAAGGCATCAAACATGAGTCCAATGTTCTTGACTCTTGTCTAATTTTTCACTTAATGGCATTGCTTTAAATTATCCCTTTCTTTTGTTTTTTTAACGATAGTTGTCATATGGTAGCTTGGCAATGAGTTCTCTGCCAAAGCATTTTCCATATTATGCTACCACTCTATTTCTTGGTGCTACTGCTCCTATTTTTTTTCCATTCTGCCATTCTGTTTTGTTTTGTGATCATTTTATCCTTGCTGAAGACATATTCCAGAAAAACATGTGGAAATAACATAGTAAAAGCAATTTGGGGGAAGAAAAATAGAAAACAACCTCTACTGAGAAGGTCTCCTACCACTAGCTTAATCACTAGAAGACTATCAAAACAAAACTTGCTTCTTAGCTTATTTTTTTTTTCCTTTTCTTGAACTGATTCTTAGTATGAAGATCCAAACAGCTGGTTTTAACTTATATTATTTTTTCTAATTCATTTCATGTTGAAAATTCAGTAAACTGAATACTTAAAAAAAAAAAAAAAACTGGACCAATGGGAAATTATTTGAAAACTAAACTAATTGGCTATTTAGACAATTTTAGCTATTGACATATGAATTTCATTGAAGTTTTTGAATGTATGTGTATATATATAAATGTATATATAAAACTCACTGCCATCAAGTCGATTCCGACTCATAGAGACCCTATAGGACAGAGTTTCCAAGGAGTGCCTGGAGGATTTGAACTGCTGACCTCTTGGTTAGCAGCCATAGCACTTAACCACTACGCCACCAGGGTTTCCATATATACATATATTCATATATTTATGGAGCCCTGGTGGTGGCACAGTGGTTAAGAGCTCAGCTGCTAACAAAAGTTTGGCAGTTCGAATCTAACAGCAGCTTCTTGGAAATGTTATGCGGCAGTTCTACTCTGTCCTATAGGATCTCTATGATTCAAAATTGACTCAACAGCAACATGTTTGCTTTATATATATATATTTATAGGTATATATATTCACATATGTATATATTTACATATATATATATATAAATGCTGTGTTTTTGCAAATGAGAGTGTAAAGGTGAACATTTTACATGTGCCCAAATTATCCAGACTAATTGCTAAGATTGCTTCATACTTGTACTTTATTTCTACATAGATTTGACAACGGTAAATCATAATAATGGAGGAAACCACGAGATGTCACCTGGACGGTTCTTCCATTTCTCTAAAGTGCTGTACTCAGTTTCTCCATAAACATTAGGAATCAGTACACACACACATACACACACACACACACACACACACTGTTTTATGCTTCTTAGGGCTGTGTACCGAAGACATGTGGAGTGGACCTAAGACGTACCGAAGACCCAACATAGAGATACAGACTTCAGAGCCCTGCATGCCTCCAGGTACATGCATATATTAGGAGATCTTACCTGAGTTGTAACTAATCTCTTAGTACCTTGTTCCAACTGTTGCAGAGAGAATTAGTGTGTATCAGCCTTTGGGTATTGTTGTCACTGTGACCCACTCACACCTAGTCCCCACTGCGTATTTCTAACCTGTATGACTTTTAGAAATCGAGAAAGGACAAAGACATACAATACAACTACAATAATAAATGCTAAGACATAAAAATACTCTCTTCACTAGCCTCTGAGGATAGGGAACAGGATGGTCTATGCCAAAGAGACCCCTAGACACACACACACACACCTCCATACATGCACACACAAAATTGTTCCCATGAGTCGATTCTGCCCTCCGGCAACCCCACGTGTGTCAGAGTAGAACTGTGCTCCATAGGGTTTCCAACTGCTGATTTTTCAGAAGTAGATCTCCATGCCTTTCTTCCAAGGCACCTCTGTGTAGGCTTGAACTTCTAACGTTTTGGTTAACAGCCAAGCACATTAACGTTTGCATCACTCACGGACTACAAGGAGGCCGCAGAATCCCCAAATTATCCAAGAAATTAGGACACCAGCTAGATGAATGAAACATGTCCCGTAAACATAAAATACGAAGACCCAAAATGTTCTACAATCTTAGGAAAATGATTAACAGTGAAATTAGTTCCTTCTAGCACTACGAACATTTGGCAAGTGAGTAATATATGTGGAATATTTGAAAACGTCTGAAGAGCTGGAGCTTCCCAGCACCTTGTCCATATTCAGCTTTGTATTTCAGATTGTGGTTGTGCGTAATTTATGGCACATATTCATGTGTTTCACACACCATTCATAGATCTGAATCTGTTTTAATTTTCTTGGCATGGTTAGTTGGTATCAGTCTCTGGACAAAAGAAGAATATATTTAGGGCAATAGGAGCTCACTATGAGTTTTTACAAGCTCCCTTAGAGACTGAGGGGACTTAAAACTCTAAAGGGAACATTTCCAGGACAGAATAGGTGGGTGCAAAATAGAAAACTCCAAAATCGCAGGGAAAAAGAAAATGATCTTTTGCACTAAGAATACATGCTTGGTTTAAATAGGTTAGACAATTATGAAGCAGTCATTTTTAATAGTGGCCAAAGTAGGTTTAATAGTGGCCAAAACAGAAGAGGACGTGGAACCAGGGATATCATTGCTGATGTCAGATGGATCCTGGCTGAAAGCAGAGAATACCAGAAGGATGTTTACCTGTGTTTTATTGACTATGCAAAGGCATTCGACTGTGTGGATTATAACAAATTATGGATAACATTGCAAAGTATGGAAATTCCAGAACACTTAGTTGTGCTCATGAGGAACCTGTACATAGATCAAGAGGCAGTTGTTCAGACACAACAAGGGGATACTGATTGGTTTAAAGTCAGGGAAGGTGTGCGGCAGGGTTGTATTCTTTCATCATACCTATTCAAGCTGTATGCTGAACAAATAATATGAGAAGCTGGACTATATGAAGAAGAATAGGGCATCAGGATTGGAGAAAGACTCATTAACAACCTACGTTATGCAGATGACACAACCTTGCTTCCTGAAAGTGAAGAGGGCTCGAAGCACTTACTAATGAAGATCAAAGACCACAGCCTTCAGTATGGATTGCACGTCAACATAAAGAAAACAAAAATCCTCACAACTGGACCAATGAGCAACATCATGATAAATAGAGAAAAGATTGAAGTTGTCAAGGATTTCATTTTACTTGGATCCATAATCAACACCCATGGAAGCAGCAGTCCAAGAAATCAAAAGACACTTGCATTGGGTAAATCTGCTGCAAAGGACCTCTTTAAAGTGTTGAAGAGCAAAGATGCCACCTTGGAGACTAAGATGCCCCTGACCCAAGCCATGGTATTTTCAATCGCATCATATGCATGTGAAAGCTGGACAGTGAATAAGGAAGACCAAAAAGAATTGATGCCTTTGAATTGTGGTGTTGGCGAAGAATATTGAATATACCATGGACTGCCAGAGAATGAATAAATCTGTCTTGGAAGAAGTACAACCAGAATGCTCCTTAGAAGCAAGGATGGTGAGACCGCCTCTTACATACTTTGGACATATTTTCAGAAGTGATCAGTCTCTGGAGAAGGACATCATGCTTAGCAAAGCACAGGGTCAGTGGAAAAGAAGAAGACCCTCAACGAGGTGGATTGACACAGTGGCTGCAACAATGGGCTCAAGCATAACAACGATTGTAAGGAAGGTGCAGGACCGGGCAGTGTTTCGTTCTGTTGCGCATAGGGCCATTATGAGTCAGAACCGACTCGAAGTCACCCAGCAACAACAACAACAAAGTAGATTATTTCAATTTATGCTTAATCCTACTTTGTTACACCAGTATTTAAAAAATGGGTCCTCAAAGGTGATTATTAAGTGACTTTCTTAGAAAAATTATAATTTTCTACCTTATATTATGAATCTTTGTTTATAGATATTATTTTCACAAGATTATAGCATTCTTGAGTGTTTGAACCTTGCTTTGACCAGCTCTGTGTTTTCAGGGTCTGGCATTATAATAAAAAATGAAGGATGAATTCAATATATATGTATAGCATGATTTGCTCCAGCATGCTGGAGTCATTGTTCTCGGCTGACCAAGGCTTTTTTTGGTTGTGTACTTCGGGAGCCTGTATAGCAAACTTAATAAAAGTAGGATATTTCAGTCTTGGGTAATGATTGGAGCAGGTGGAATAATGAACAATAAGACAAAATTGTTCCCCTGTTCCTCCCAACTGTGCAACTCAGGAGTCAGATCACAGACCCTGAAGTTTGACAGATCTGGCCTCCTCAGATCTACCATTTTCTAGCTGAGTGACTTTGGGCAAGTTACATACACTATCTGTGATCTCATGTTTCCCTTTTTTATTCCACGATAAAATACCTCATATGACTGAAGGAATGAGGGGACAATGAAGGATGAGCATGTCTTTGTATGGATTAGGTGGGATAATAGATGTAAAGCCCTTAGCACAATGACCGGCACATAAAACCCACTCAAAATGTTACCTATCCGTAAATGTAATTATTATTTTGTTACTTCCACAAATATCCTATGCACACACTCATCAAATCAGCTAATCCTGTGAGGAATTTAAGGTAAAGACAACGCATTTGCACTGTAGAGTTCTGTTGGCTCTGGAGGAAAGTCTTTCTCCTCAATCTTCCCCTGGACTACGAGCTTCTCTGTGCAGGAAACCCGGGTCTAAAGGACGCGCTCTGCACCCTGTGCTTTTTTCGTGGTGGTATGAGGTCCCCTGCCTCTCTGCTTGCTTCTGTCTTTTATATCTCATGGGATTGCCTCAAAGTACAATCCAATCCTGTAGGCTGAGTCCTGCCTCACTAACACAACTGCCACCCATCCTCCCTCATTAACATCATAGGGGCAGGATTTACAACATATGGGAAAATCACACAGTACCTGGAATCATGGCCCAGCCAAGTTGATACACACATTTTTGGGAGGACATAATTCAATCCATGACAAATGGATACACATAATTACACTACAAGAATGAACACAAGTGCTGGAAGACAGAAATGAACACACACAAAGGAGTTCAGAAGAGGTTAAGCCTGGATGGGCCAGAACAGGTTTTAAGGAGAATTTGGTTGTTTGAGCAGGGTCTTAAAAAACTGATAGATTGGAAATGGGCACAGAAGAACTAAGTAAGGGCAATTTTGTTAGATGGAACAATGTGAGTAAATATCTTGGGGCAAAAAATGTAGAGGGAGACCTTATAATCTAATTCTTTGTTTCACCTACAATATTTTCAACTACAGAATTCCCAAATAATAGCAGGTGTCATTTCTGAATGCCTAGTATGAGCCATGTGATTTACACATTATCTTCTTTAATTCTGATGACAACCACATGCAACGAAATTTGATTTTTTATTTTGCAGATGAGGAAAATTAGCTGCAGAAAGGATAAATAATTTCTTTAATAAATGGCAAGCTTGGAAATGTGCCTGACTTTATTAACTCTCCCCTTTGTCTTTTTTTTTTTTTTTTTTTTGTCTATCCAAATTCTCCTTGGTTTTCAAAAACTAATTTAGGTGTCTGCTCTTCTGTGAAGTCATCTCAGTTTTGGTTAGTGGTCCTCCCCTCCTGAATCACTTCTAGATAATTCAGCATGATTTTACACTTGATCACAAATAAGATACATAAATTGCACATAAAAACAAAGCCCATTGAGTGGATTCCAACTCATAGTGGCCCTATAGGACAGAGTAGAACTTCCCCATAGGGTTTCCAAGAAGTGACTGGTGGATTCGAACGGCTAACCTTTTGGCTCAAAGCGAATGTTTAACCACTACTCTACCAGGGCACGTATATAGGATTAAATGCTGACTCTTGACATTGGGCAAGTTACTTGACCTTTTTAAGCCTTTGTTTTTTTGTTGCAAAACTTTAGTACCTGCCACCGAGATTTTGTAGAGTATACGGACACACATACACGTGCATGCAGTCCTCAGTAAACATAAGGCCATTTCCTCCTTTTCTCCTGAACAGGTAACGGGTAAAAATAACATTACACTTTTGGTTAGCAGCAAAACTCTTAACTACTTTACCACCAGGGCCCCAGCTACTAATTAGTACAGAACGAAGACCTACCAGCATTTTCTGTGGCTTCTCTCTTTTTTTTCTCAACAGAGCTGATAATTTGTTTAGCTGTTGCTGGCCCTGTGAGAATTCTTCCCTAAAACTTGTGCCAGCACACCTACCTCTCAGAAAGAATTTGCTGAGGTAATAGACATTAGCATGACAACCAATCTCCTGCAGTCGTAACTGGATTCTCAGATCTTTCTTTTTATGAACATTATGCCAACAGAGCAGCAACACGCTGAAATTGTTATCAAATGACAGAAGTGCTAGGCAATCAGAAACCTGAGAAAATCTTTCTTCTTATTCCGTTGTCAAGTCGAGCAATTTCAGGACCCAAGTCCTCAGATAGCAGGCCTTATTAATCAGAGGGTTTGCCTCATGGAACTACTTAAAGACATATGCCGGCTGCTCTGAGCTTCCAAGCAGGTGGTCCATGGACTACGCCAGCCCCGAGATTTGCTGGCCTTACCAGCCACAGAATGGTTTTCACAAGCAGATCTGATGCTTAATTAGAAGACTGAGGTCAAAAGCGCCACTGAATCAGGGGTTGCACGTGGAGCCTTAGCCAAGCAAAGAAGCTGGCAAAATTTTCCTTTTGCAGAAAGGCCATCCCATGGACATGCCCGGGAGATCTGAGACATTTGCTGCCCAGATGTTTGGCTACTTTTCCACTTACAAGAAAAAAAACAGGAGAAAGTCCAGGGAAAACGTCCACTCTTGTAAAAGAGAAAGACAAGAACGTTTCTTAGCAAGTTTATTATTAAAAAGGCATTTCTTAAAGGATACCACGTGGACCTAGATCAGGGCTGAATAAAGTGGCTGTTTGTCTCCAGAAACACAGGAGCACAGACTAATCACATCTAGTAATCCCGACTGTCAAGTCAAGCTCTCATTAAACCGAAGTCCAGACATGTAGCCTGGTTGTTTGTAATTCACCAATAATATTATGGCTTCGAGTCTGAACTTTCTTGCCAAATCTTTGCTTCTTTTGTGCCCTCAGCCAAACTCACTGACATTTCATTTCAGGGACTGCTTACTTATGAAATGCCAGCATAGGTGGGCGGAAAAATTTTTGAGGTCACATTGAGAAAACAAGATGAATCTCTGATAAAGGAAAATAACGATACTCATGCAAACATGTGTAATTACTCTTTGTTGTTGTTAGGCGCTGTCTAGGTGGTTCTGACTCATAATGACCCAATGAGCAACAGAATGAAACACTGTCCAGTCCTGGGCCATCCTCACAATCATTGCTATGTTTGAGCCCATTTTTGCAGCCACAGTGTCAATTCATCTCGTTGAGGGTCTTCCTCTTTTTCACTGACCCTCTACTCTACCAAGCATGATGTTCTTCTCCGGGGACTGATCCCTCCTGATAACATGTCCAGAATACGTAAGACAAAGTTTTGCCCTCCTCACTTCCAAGGAGCACTCTAGCTGTTCTTCCAAGACAGACTCGTTCATTCTTCCAGCAGTCCATGGTATATTCAATAGCCGTCGCCAACACCATAATTCAAAGGCATCATTTCTTCTTTGGTCTTCCTTATTCACTGCCCAGCTTTAACGTGCATATGAGGTGGTTAAAAATTATGAGGTGGTTAAAAATACCAGGGCTTGGACCAGATGCACTCTTAATCCTCAAAGTGACATCCTGGCTTTCTTGTGGGCTCTTTAGAATTTTCTGTGCATAGGATAATGTCATCTGCTAATAGAGATAATTTAGAAAAGTTAATCTTAAAACAAGTTACCCAGGAAGTGGTCCTGCATTATCTATATGAATTTTTTAATTAAAATAACCTATATCCCCTTCCCCTAAATCAGATGTCATTTCTGTTCTCAAAGGTTATGATAAAGGTCTAGTGTAAATATTGTATTAATTACCATTTATTGCAAATTTGGCCATATGAGAGAATGTATTTAGGATACTCAGGTAAACGATGAGGTCGTAATTGCTAAATTCAAAGAAATTTATATTCCATTTTTTAATTTAAACTTTTCACAGCACTTGCGACTATTGGTTCCTTCCTTTTTCTTGGAACTCTTCCCTCTTGGATGTGATGCCATCGTTGTATTCGGGCTTTCGTTCTGTTCCCTGGCAGTTCCTTCTAACCTCTTACTGGTTCTTTCTTTCTTTCCTTACACATTAAACGTCCCTCTTCTGAGAGGATCAATCTATTGCTATCTGTGCTTCAACCTCTAGAATTGCTCCTGGCTAATTAATATCATTAAATTTCCATCTCAGACCTCTCTCCTTAGTTCTGGTTCTGTAGACCAGCTATCATTATAATCAAGGCATCATTGATGTCGTCATCATCATCACCAACGTCAACATAACACTAATATTTTTAAGTATTTTTAAAATTTCAGAGCATGTTTATATCCATTATCTCATTTTATCTTTCTAAAAATTGTGTGAGATTGGTTGCATTTCCATTTAATTCTTCCAATCAGCAGATAATTATTAAAATGCTCTAGAATAGGTTAAACAAACAAACAAACAAACAAAAAGACTAGGTTAGGAGACATAAAACGACACTGTCTCTGGGATGGAGCCCTGGTGGCGCAGTGGTTAAGAGCTCGGCTGCTAACCAAACGGTCAGTAGTTTGAATCCACCATCTGCTCCTTGGAAACCCTATGGGGCAGTTCTACTGTGTCCTATAGCATTGCTATGAGTCGGAGTTGACATAATGATAAACAGTTTTATCCCCGCGATACAGAGGAAATTCAGTCTAGTTGGGAAAATGGCCACATAACTGGATAATCCTAATAGAATAAGTACAAAGAGATTTTCAAAATGCTGTAGGAATACATATGAGTCTAACACAACTTATAAGAGGAAACAAAGTGACCCCTCCTAGAGCTAAGTCTTAAATATGGCATTAACTAGGTACGTAGGATATGGAAAAGGGAATAAAAGACGTTCTAGGCATACGATACAGAATGATCAAAGGTACAGGAGTGAGGAACTTCAAAGAGTGTGAAGGCAATTATAAGCAGTCTGAAGTTCATGGAACATACAGTTCAAGGCATGAAACGGCAGTTTGCAAGGGTGGAAAGATAAGCAACAGGCACATTAGGTGACAGGGAGCTGCTAAAAGGTTTTGGGCAAAGACTTGACATGGTCTTACTTGCGTCCAAACAGACCATCTGGTAACTGCGCAGCAGAGGGCGATTTTTACAGGAACATTCCCCAAAAGCATGTAGTCCAGTTAGAGGGCTGTTGGAATAAGTCAGAGGGGAGATGGTAAGAGTCTGGCCTCAAACGATGATATTGAAGACAGAGAGGAAGGAGCATTACTGACGTATGCTTAGGAACGTAAATAGCAAGGATTTGATGACTGCGCCTCCGGAGGTGTACTGAGAGTGAAGCGAGGGGCTGAAGATGACTCGCACATTTCTTACTTGAGTGAAGGGTTGGTGGTGATTTCACAATATGTGGTAGAGGAGTAGGGTTGAGGGAAGGCTAAAGAATTTAATCAATGTGTGTAAAGTGCCCGTGGGGAATCCTCTGGAGACGTCTAGCTAGTGTCTGGACATTGGAGGAGATATCTGAGCTAGAATAACAACGTGTGAGTCCTCCAAATATGGGTGATGTTTGATACGAACAGAATTGATGCAAGAAATTAAAAATTAAGTGCTGCTAGAGAAGCTAACAGGCTAAAGACAAAATTCAAAGAATTAGATATTTAGAAATCAGGTCAGACATGCAGTTAATGTGCTAAAAACAGGAAAGTGGAGACCGATATACAGGTATCAGGAGGATGACCTCAGTGAAAGAAATGGTATTAGCAAAGGCAGAAAGCAAGGACGATCCAAGGACTATTTGGGTGACAATAAGAACATCAGTTTTGCTGGAATAAAGCTCTATAAAAGATGTTATAAGAGAAAGCATAAATCATACATTCCAATAATAATGGGATTTGAATAGATTTTATGTAAGAAGAAGGAATCACTGAAGGTTTCTAGAAAACTAGTTACTTGTTCAAATTAGCATTTTAGAAAAGAAATTCACCTTGTACTTGTAGAACACACAGATCAGAAGGGGAAGAAATAAAGGCCAGGGTCTCCTAAGGAGGCTATTAGAGGGGTTCAAGGATGTGGTATTACACATCTGTATTCAAGGAATTAATCCAGATTCCTGTGGTCTATTTGTCTCTCTCTCTCTCTCTAAATATATGTACATATACATATGTATACACACATACACATATATATGCATAAATACAGAGAGAATGGACGTGCACACTGTTACGGATTGAATTATGTCCCCCAAAAATGTGTGTATCAACTTGGTTAGGCCGTGATTCCCAGTACTGTGTGGTTGTTCTCCATTTTGTGATTGTAATTTTACGTTGAGAGGATTAGGGTGGGGTTGTAACACCACCCTTACTCAGGTCACCTCCCTGATCAAGCTAAAGGGGGTTTCTCTGGGGTGTGGCCTGCACTACATTTTATCTTACAAGAGATAAAAAAGAAAGGGAAGAAAGCAGAGAGTTGGGGAGCTCATACCACCAAGAAAGCAGCACCAGGAGCAGAGCACGTCCTTTGGACTCAGGGTCCCTCTGCCTGAGAAGCTCCTTGACCATGAGAAGATGAAGGACAAGGACCTTCCCCTGGAGCTGTTGCCTTGAATTCGGACTTTTAGCCTACTTTATCATGAGGAAATAAATTTATCTTTGTTAAAGCCATCCACTTGTGGTATTTCTGTTACGGCAGCATTAGATGACTAAGACACACACTTATATAAGCACACATAAATACAAATAAATGGAATAATATATATGGATATATACACACATACACACACATGCATACATGCATATAATATTATACATGTATGGACTAAATACTGAAGTTGCTATTTCACATTAATAGGATCTAGACCTAATCATCTCTTCCTCCGGGAAATCATTCCACAGTTTTCTCACCCCACGCTGTCAAATGCACCCAACAGTTTGGAATACTAATCACCAACGATGTGCTCCCCTGAGCTCTGGTGGTGCAGTGGTTAAGCGCTCAACTGTTAACCTAAGGTTTGGTGGTTCGAACCCAAAAGCCTCTCTGTGGGAGAAAGATGTGGCAGTCTGCATCCCTAAAGATTAAAAAAAACCAAGCCCATTGCCATCTAGTCAAATCAGAGTGGAGCTGCCCCACAGGGTTTCCAAGAAGCAGCTGGTAGACTCGAACTGCTGACCTTTTGATTAGCAGCTGAACGCTTAACTACTGGGCCAACAGAGCTACCCATAGAGAGTACAGCCTGGGAAACCCTATGAGGCAGTTCTAGTCTGTCCCACAGGGGCACTATGTCAAAATCAGCTCGACAGAAGTGGGTTTGGATGTGCTCCCTGTTTCCTCCCTCATAATAAATATATTTTATTTTCCTGTCTTCCTAATATGATATGAATAGTTGTGCTTTGTTCTTTTTTACTCATGTCTGCAGAGCCTTTCCACATTTTCAGGCATTTAGCAGATGTTTCTACCAATATTCATTCGGCAAATATCAGCTGAACCTCTGCTGGGTGTCCAATAATGCTGAATGATCGATCAAATAAATAAACGAATGCTACTTTTGTTTGACCAGCTTGGCTATTACACCACATGAAATAAATAAATGATAAGTTCATGTATTAATGTGAACCCCAATGTAATAATTTGGAATGCTACTAGACTACTAGGTTCTTAAAATGGAAAGGAGAGGAAAAAAAGTTCCTTATGAATCAGGAGCAAGAGATGTAATTCAACAGGAGAGTTTTAAAAGTATATTCACAGTTATTTTAGAATATTAAACATTGCCTTTTTTGTCTCTTTTCTAGCAAAATGAATACATCACTGAAAACTGTAAAACCAAGAGATCGTTCTGCTTTAGTTTTTGATTTCCAGCCAGAAATTCTTACACTGATTTTTCCCCAGTTGGTGTTCATCTCAGGCCACGTGGAACAGACACATTCAGTGTTTCTCAAATGAGCTTCCACCCCGCTAAACCGGCCACTGCTCGTCTGGCTCCTAAAGACTTCAGCGAGGCCCTAAGTGGCACGGCAGCTCTCACCCAACCTCTTCTGTGTACACACATCAACTTATCTTTTCTTGGACAGGTGGTAGTAAAGTTATATAGATAAGACATTCTGAACTTCCTTTCTATGAACCACTTAGCTATATTCATAAAACCTATTCCCCCTAATATTTCATATCAGAGTACACCGTGTATGAGGAGTTGATGTAAAATTTGAATATTTAGATTGTACCAGTTCTTAGGGTTACCTCCAAATCCATGTCCCTAAGTGGTGCAAATGACTAAGGGTAGGATGACTAACCAAAGGTTGGCAGTTCAAACCCATCCAGAGGGGTGTCAGAAGTAAGGCCTGGCAATCTGCTTCTGAAAGGCCAAGCCTTGAAAATCCTACGAAGCCCAGTTGTTCTCTCACAGTGGGGGTCACCGTGAGTCCAAACTGACTCGATGGCAGCTAACAACAAAAACAACCCGTGAATCCATAGACACTGATGCTATTCACAGGATAAAACATTTTTGAACAACTTGTACACGTCAGGTTCTGTTCTGTATTATGGATAGAAATCTTTACTTAGGCATTTTTCATAGATCATTATTTTAAAGTCATTTAATCTTCACAACAACTCTCCATGATGGACTTTTTACTTTCCCTTTTCAATAGGAAAGGAACCTGACATTGAGTCTTTCAGTGATTTGTACACAAATTCACTGAGAGCAGGTAATGAAGCTGGAATTCAGGAACAGAACATTTCCGGTACTTTATTACTATCCATGATTTTTGCCCTTGAGGCATCAAATAAATACTGTAATATGAATTGGAGAGCCATGTGATACCTGTAACGAGACCTGGTGGCACAGTGGTTAAAACACTCGCTGCTAACCCAAAGGTCGGTGGTTTGACCCCACCAGCCACTCCACTATAGAAAGATGTGGCAGGCTGCTTCAGTAAAGATTACAGCCTTGAAAGCCCTATAGGGCAGTTCTACTCTGTCCAACAGGGTCACTATGAGTCAGACTGGACTCAAAGGCAATGGGCAAGTGGCTGATACCTGTACAAAAGAGATACACAGGAATAGTGTACCTCAAAAATAGGAAAGGTTTTGCATTGCAGAGATACAGGAGCTGAATTTTGAAAGGACTGTTGAGAGTCTGACAGCTGATGAAGGCAGAGTGTGAAAAGTAGAGACAGATTACAATGAAAAAAAAAAAAGTCTTAAAAGCCTGATAAAAATCTGGTAACATGTAACAAATGTAGACCAATCTGCTGAGGCTGAAACATAACTTGAAAGGTAAATGGAACCAAATTCTGTCACACATTCAATTCAAGCAAAAAAAAAGAAAAAAAATTCCCACAATATAATACCTTCCTCTTTTCTGCTTTATTTTACCTGTTCACTTAACTGTACTGTACGTTCTCTGGGTTATTTTCTCTCTCCTCCAGCAAGAACTAAGAGACGCAAAGGCGGATTGTTTTGTCTGCCTAGCGCTTAGAACAATGTCTGACCATAGTACCTGTTCAATAAATATGCATTGAATGAGTGATTTTAAACTGTAGGAAAAGGGGGAGGGATCATAGGAATTTTGAAAGTTGGAACGAAATATAAAAATGTATGTTTTTCATTAGCGAGGACAGAGGACTGAAAGTGGAATGGCCGGAGGCAGGAAGAGCAGTCAGGAAGCAATAGAAAGAGTCCAAAGAATGGGTTGGAAGGGCATACGCTGGAGAGGTGGGTGCAGTTTGTCACTTGATCTCAGTCCACAATGTTTTTTAGCCTATCCTTGGGCTAGCCAAGGAAGTACTGAGAACTTACAGATGTGGTCGATTAACCATGCTGATGAACTTTGAACTTCAAGGATAATGAGAGAACAGAGAGACGCAATATTATTCTCTTTCTCTATAAAGGCAATTTCTGGGTCGAGGAGACAGTCTTAGAAGGATAACTTAAAATCATTTAGAGAGTACAGAGTATAGGTCACTAAGACCCAGCACAGGTTCACTGAGAACAATTTAGGTTATGCACTGCTGTAGAGAGAACACAAATCTTAGCTTTCTTTCTCTCTCTGCCTCTAACCAGGTTTGTATTCTGAGAAAGTAAGTTAATTGATCGCTAATATTAATATCTGCCTTAGAGTATTGATTTGAATGTCAAATAGCATTATATAGGTACTCAACTCTGAATTTCCACTGTGCCATTATCATTGCATTAGAAAAATCAGAATAAATGCATTTATACAAATTCTGATTATAGATAGATGATAGATAGACAGGTAGGTAGGTAGGTAGGTGGGTAGGAAGGTAGGTAGGTAGATAGGTAGGTAGGTAGGTAGATTTGATAGGTAGGTAGGTAGATAGACAGACACATAGACAGACAGGCAGACAGACAGACAGGCAGGCAGGCAGGTAGGTAGGTAGGTAGGTAGACAGATGGACAGACAGATGGACAGATAGGTAGACAGATAAGTAGGTAGGTACATAGAGCTATAAACTTTTTATCAAGGATCCTGACAATGTTTTCTCAAGAGAGTTATAGTTGTTAAAACATTGACTCTGGAGCCAAACTCTGGGCTCATAACTCATACTGCCACATCCTAGTTAAGAAACTTTGGCTGAGACACGTCTCTTTGAGCTTCAGCTTTCCTCAACTCTATAATGGAGATAATAATGGTACCCATCTTATAGTTTTATTTTGTTGTGTTTCAGGATTAAACAAATTAACCCCTGGAAAAAAAAAAAAACGTGCTTAGAACAGTCTCTGGCACATATTAAGTACCAGAGTAGGCTATTCGCTGTAATAAACAATCCCGAAATTGTAGTGATTTAAAACAAAAGGCTTATATTTCTTGCTTTTGTAACAGTTCAATGAGTATTCAACAGGCAGACCGCAGTGATTGAGAAACTTATGACAAAATTTAGGATGAATGGGTGAAGTTATTCAAAGCAAATCACAACAAGGCATTTATCAGTAAATTCCTAAGCTATGTTAATGTTAATTTTATCTACATCTTTGCAGTCCTTGTTTTAAACTCAATCTCTTTTACTCTTTCTGTCCTTGATATATACCCTGAAAATAGTTCACAAATGTCTATTCCATTTGGCTATAACATCATAATTCTAAAAGGTACTTACTAAAATTAAAATGGTCAAAAATTAAAATAACATGTTTAAACAAATAAGTTAGCATGGGTTAAATTTCAGTTAGTATTTTCTCAACTTCTACATTATTATTTATCATTTATTAATATCCAAATATTAGTTTTTATAGTCACAGGTGTGTCAACAAGTTTTGATCAATTTCTTCGGGACATATCATCACCACTATACTGTTGTTGTTATTGTTAGACTTATTATATCTAGCCTTTTGCCTATAACATAGTGTCAAACTAATGAAAATGTAGCTCTTAAATACAGTCACACATCACTTAATGTCCACGATATGTTCTGTGAAATAGGATGTTACGTGATTTGGACACCATATTATATACTCAACAAAGTATATGGGATGCTGTAGTGTGCTGTTCCATCCTATGCCTGGCAGCACAATCACTTTATGTATAAGAAATGTGGGATGCACATGTTGTGTGTGGGAAGGTGTTTCATTCACTCTGTACAGTTACGTCCGCTACATCCCATTCTCTTCTCAGGATTTCTGAACTCTATTATAACCTTATGGGACCACGGATGTATATGCGGACAGATGTTACTGGAACGGATGTTATGCAGCACATGACTATACTACCCAAGAACAGAGACTTGTTATTTCCATCTTCAGTTCTCCATAAAACTTAGCTCAATATCTTATGGTGTGGACAATTCTGGTTTTAGAAGCATAATGAGTGAATGAAAGTAGTGCCTTGTTGAATACCGAATATGAATCCATAGAATAGAACACCGTAAAGGCTTTGACTGTATAAGGAGATCTAGAGTAAAATCAGTGTCAACATCAAACAGGCCATTCACTTTCCTTTCCTTGCGTGCTCATATTTTATACACACTCTCCCATGTGTATTTTTCACATGGTTCACTTCCTTGGCTTGTCGTTTTCCTTATCCGCAAAACGAAAGAAAGAGAGGTTCAGGAAAGAGTCGTTTCAGATCACTTATCTTATTTCTGATGGCCTGAATATACAGTCTGCTTGAATCTATAAATGACTATTGATTCTCCTTCTTAAAAAGACTATGCATCTTCATAATTTAAAAATATAACAAATATATGTCTTTTTCCATTTGTATGAAAAAATCAACTTAAACAAATTTCCAGTAAATATAATCTTCCCTCTACCATCCATGTGAAACATGTCTCTATCCTGTTGTGATTTAGTTTTAGTCTATGTGATACAAACTTTAAAAATAATTGTTATTACTGGCAGAGGACTGGCCTTAGTTTATATTAAGACAACTACGCAAACCCTACTGCCTTACTCAAGAAACAACATTCCCTCTTTCAAAGATTTTTTTTTAATTATTCTACTACATCTTCAATATATGAATTAAAAAAAAAAAACAACATTGCTGTCAAGTCAATTCTGACTCATAGCAACCCTATAGGACAGAGTAGAACTGTCCCAGAGGGTTTCCAAGGAGCATCTGGTAGATTGGAACAGCATTTGGTTAGCAGCCAAACTCTTAACCACTATGCCACCAGGGTCTCTATAGAATAGAAGCTATGAAGTTTTTTTCCCTTAATGAACCTCTTAAAAAAAAAAAGGACACACACGTAGTATGCTGATTCATATACTCAAACCTGGCTCTTGCTCTACATGTTGACTGCTTAGTATCTGGGGAGTTTTTACTGCAGATTTCCATAATAACTAAAGGTTCTTCATATCAATAAACTGTTCTAATATTGACAAAGCATTCATTTCTACCACCTGAAAATCACTAAACTTGGGGATCAAATAATAAAGTCATATTATTTTCCTATTTAATTCAGATAAAATGAGTTTCCGGGGGTGACAGTTGGTGGTACAGTGACCAAGACTAACTTCCAGATCATTTTTCACTATGCCACCATATTTATTTTTTCTTCAGTATAAAATATGGTTGATTCATGACTCAATGCCTGTCAAGGATTGAATTATGTCCCCCCAAAAATGCGTGTATCAATTTGGCTGGGCCATGATTCCCAGTATTGTGTGGTTGTCCTCCATTTTGTGATTGTAATTTTATGTTAAAGAGGATTAGGGTGGGATTGTAATACCCTTACTAAGGTCACATCCCTGATCCAATGTAATGGGAGTTTCCCTGGGGTGTGGCCTGCACAACTTTTATCTTACAAGAGATAAAAGGAAAGGGAAGCAAGCAGAGAGTTGGGGACATCACATCACCAAGAATGAAGAGCAGTAGCGTGTGCCCTTTGGACCTGGGGTCCCTGTGCTGAGAAGCACCGCGACCAAGGGAAGATTGATGAAAAGGACCTTCCTCCAGAGCCAAAAAGAGAAAGCCTTCCATTGGAGCTGATATCCTGAATTTGGACCTTTAGCCTACTTTATTGTGAAGAAATAAATTTCTCTTTGTTAAAGCTATCCACTTGTGGTATTTCTGTTATAGCAGCACTAGATAACTAAGACAATGCCTTACCGCATACGTATACATAAGAAAAAAATTTTTTTTAACATGTACATAAAATATATATATATATATATATATATATATATATATATATATATATATATATATATATATCATTGCCATCAAGTCAATTCTGACTCATGGTGACCCTATAGGACACAGTAGAACTCCCCCATGGGTTTCCAAGGAGTGGCTGGTGGATTCAAATTGCCAAACTTTTTGGTTAGCAGCCATAGCTCTTAACCACTGCTCTACCAGGGCTCTATATATAGTAGGGTTGCTAAATGAGGTTGATTATGAGGATGTTCTAAAAACTGGATTTGATCAAATTAGTCTTATCAAAATTGATAAATCGACTAGACTTTTCTTTACTTGAAATTAGTATAAAACATAAATAATAAACTTTAGATGTTTCATATTTTCTAACACTTCAATTGAGTTATGCTACTTTCTTCAGATTTGTATTGTTTCTTCCTTTGGTGTTTGTAATTCTCTTTGTTTTATAATGCTTTAAAGTTAAATAATACATAAAAGTAAACCCATCTCAGGGGACAACTTAGCCAACTGGCATAACATTTTTCACAAAGATAATGTTCTATATCCAAGCTTGGTGAGTAGCGTCTGGGGTCTTAAAAGCTCGCAAGTGGCCATCTAAGATGAAACTACTGGACTTTACTAGTATGGAGCAAAACAGAATAAAGGAAATCAAAGGTTCAAAGAAGAAACTAGTCCACAGAACTAATAGCCCACATGAGCCACGACCACTTCTAACCTGAGTCTAGAAGAACTAGATAGTGCCTGGCTACCACTACTGACCGTTCTGTCCACAAACACAATAGAAGGTACCAGACAGAATGGGAGGAAAATGTAGAACAAAACTCAGATTTATAAAAAAGTTCAGATCTATTAGACTGATAGAGACTAGAGGAACCTCCAAGACTATTGCCCTAAGATACTCTTTGAACTTGGAATAGAAGCTATTTCGCAGGTAATCTTTCATCCAAATAATAGACTGACTTATAAAATAAACAGCCGTTCAAAAACGGCTGCAGCAGTATATTGACAGGGAACTGCCAGAAATTCAGGCTGGTTTCAGAAGAGGACGTGGAACCAGGGATATCATTGCTGATGTCGGATGGATCCTGGCTGAAAGCAGAGAATACCAGAAGGATGTTTACCTGTGTTTTATTGACTATGCAAAGGCATTCGACTGTGTGGATCATAACAAATTATGCATAACATTGCAAAGAATGGGAATTCCAGAACACTTAATTGTGCTCATGAAGAACCTTTACATAGATCAAGAGGCAGTTGTTCAGACATAACAAGGGGATACTGATTGGTTTAAAATCAGGAAAGCTGTGCGTCAGGGCTATATTCTTTCACCATACCTATTCAATCTGTATGCTGAACAAATAATACGAGAAGCTGGACTATATGAAGAAGAATGGGGCATTAGGATGGGAGGAAGACTCATTAACAACCTGCATTATGCAGATGACACATCTTGCTTCCTGAAAGTGAAGAGGACTTGAAGCACTTACTGATGAAGATCAAAGACCACAGCCTTCAGTATGGATTGCACCTCAATATAAAGGAAACAAAAGTCCTCACAACTGGACCAATGAGCAACATCATGATAAATGGAGAAAAGATTGAAGTTGTCAAGGATTTCATTTTACTTGGATCCACAATCAACACCCATGGAAGCAGCAGTCAAGAAATCAAAAGACGCATTGCATTGGGTAAATCTGCTGCAAACGATCTCTTTAAAGTGTTGAAGGGCAAAGATGTCACCTAGAAGACTAAGGTGCACCTGACCCAAGCCATGTATTTTCAATCGCATCATATGCATGTGAAAACTAGAAAATGAATAAGAAAGACCGAAGAAGAGCTGATGCCTTTGAATTGTGGTGTTGGCAAAGAATATTGATATTGAATATACCATGGACTGCCAAAAGAACAAACAAATCTGTCTTGGAAGAAGTACAAACAGCATGCTCCTTAGAAGCAAGGATGGCGAGACTGTGTCTTACATACTTTGGACATGTTGTCAGGAAGGATCAGTCCCCGGAGAAGGACATCATGCTAGGCAGAGTCAGCGGAAAAGAGGAAGACCCTCAACGAGGTGGATTGACACAGTGGCTGCAACAATGAGCTCAAGCATAACAATGATTGAAAGACTGGCGCAGGACCGGGCAGTGTTTTGTTCTGTTGTGCACAGGGTCACTATGAGTCGGAACCGATTTGACGGCACCTAACAACAACAACATAAAATAAACAATATCATCATTGAGTAGTATCATCTCTTAAGTAATTAACTTTATGAGACCAAATGGTTAACAGTCACCCAAAAGCAAAGGTGAGACAGCAAGGTGGAAAAGGGAAGCTAGATCAACGGAAACAGGCTAAACAGAACAGAAATAATGAGACCACTGACACACTGCAAAAATTGTAGCCAACTGCATGGAACAATTATTATTATTACAGGGGAATAGAATTTGCTGTGTAAACTTTCACCTAAAATACAATAAAATTTTATTTAAAAAATCCCAATTCAATGAAATTTATTATTCAAGCCACAGAATCTCAAAATTTTAGAACTAGAAATACCAGATAACTTTAAAATCAGAATATAAAGTTGGACCAAAAAAAAGGAAAATAGGAATAATATCTGAAAGTCTTTGGAAGAGGAATATGGTTACCTCATCTCTATCCTACCAGGAGTTCAGCAAGTTTCCTCAAGAGAAGTTCTATCAGATAGATTCTAGACAAGGAAGTGCTAGAGTGAGCTAAGGACTGAGGTGACCTGTAGTACACAACACTATGAGATTAAATGAAGTTCTAAATTCTGAATGGAAATGTTTCCAGGTCATTTTCCTATTCTCTGTTTCTAGAAAGCTGTCCACCAGTGTGATAACCACGTTCTCACATACGCACACACACATGAAACAACAGTAGACTGGAGAGTGTCTATGAGGCGAAAAACTTGACCAAAAGAAAAGAGGTACAGATAAGGACAGTTCGGAGTCCCCCCAGAAATACATGAGTCCATACATGATCATCTTACAGCGATGTGCATAGAGCTTCTAATCATCATTTTAGCGCCTTACTTTTTAATATGATCACCAGGCATTTGAGAAGTATCTTAAAATGTGCAAAATAAACCGAAACAAAACAAAAAAAAACAGAAACATAAGGGTAAACACAGTAAGAAAAAGAAACTTGAAAATATAAAACCATAACCTCATATAGATAGGAGAGAAAAGGGCACTTCTGAAACAAAAAGACTGTTAAAAGAGGTGGATTGAGAAGATCAAAAAAGGTCTTAAAACTAGGATCGCCATGTAAAATACAGGATTTCCAGCTAAACTTTAATTTGTGATTAATAATAATAATTTTTAGTGCAAGTATGCCCCTTCAACTAAATATTATTTGTTGTTTATATGAAACACAAATTTAACTTGTCATCCTGTATTTCAAAACTAAAAATCTGGTGGATTCAAATGGCTGACAAGTTTGGTTAGCAGCTGAGCACTTAACTACTGTGCCAGCAGGGCTCCTTAAATCCTACGATACCTTGTGCAAATTCTACAGTAATCAAGCAAACTTATGACTATACATTAGGTCTTCCTATAGGAAGAGACTGTGGTAGCTGGGCTAACGTGTGTCTTCTGACATACACAACTTCCATTTTCTATTGTAAATTAAGAAGAGAACCTTCTGAGTTCAGGTATAATCACCATGATCTGAGTTAATTAGCGGTTGACCATGAGCTATCCCACCCTAAGTGTGGATGTGTATGGTTTAGAGCCAGCGCTGTGGAGAGCCCAATTCACATTCTTAGTAATTGCCATCACGCATCCGAGAGACCTCAGAAGATACAGAGACCACCTCTAGTGGGAACTCTGCTTCCCGTGGCCCGAGAGGGATGAGCTTTTCCGTTTGAAGGGACTGCACTTTTCATTTGTTTGGAAATATTACTGGCTATATTTATGTATATTTTAGAATCAACTTTTTCAGTTTCACCAAAAATCCTTTTGGAGGTTTGATTTAAAAAAAAAAAAAATTGAAATGATTTAATAGTTTAATTTGGGGAAGAATTCCAGCTTTAAAACGGCTAATCCTTCCACTCAGTAAGATTTTCTGTTCACTTAGGTCAACTTTTATGTTTTAGGCTTAATTGTTTTCTTTCTATAACCCGTGCCCATTTCTTGTTGTGTTCATTCCCAGATACTGTGGGAGTTTCGTCAAAAGGATTCTTTTTAGCCATTACAAAGCCATTACAATTTTAAATTGAAAATTAATTGCTTGGTTGATCTGTCAATGTACTAATTTGTGTGTACGCATGGAAGATGCATGTTGCCTGGTTATGTGGGGACTAAAAGATTAATATCTGCATTTCTTTTAATTTGGGCAAGTTTTACCAATAGGGTAAAAGTATATAAAAGTAGATTGGAGGTCACACTTCTCAGTACATAAAAAAAAAAAAAAAAACATAAGCTTCCACTTATTCTCCATTTTTGGTGTGGAATGTCCATCTTAACATGTACCAGAGTCCCTCTAGTTTGGTGGCTCTCAACTTTGACAGCACGTTAGAAGCACCTGGGGAATTTTAAAACACTAACTGCTCAGGCCACACACCAGGCTAATTAAGCAGAATTTCCCGGGTGGGACTCAAGCATCAGTAGTTTTTAATGCTCCCCAAGTGATTCCAACATGCAGCCAAATTTGAGAAGCGCTGTTTTTGATCCTTGATATTCAAAGTGTAATCCTCAGACCAGCAGCAAGGACGTCACCTGGGAGCCTATTAAACACGCATAATCTTCAGTCTCACCCCCTGCACTGTAACGTGATCTGTATGCACATTAAAGTTTGAGAAGCATGTCTCTAAAAATTAAATCTCCAAATGTTAAGGCTCCAGTCTTTCACAAATGTGGGAGGGCTAGTTGCCAGGGTTTTGTGAGTGCAGGAGGTGCTCTCCCCCATTCTGATAGACGTGTTTCAATTTGCATTTCACTAACAAAGCCCTGGTGGCGCAGTGGTTAAAAGCTATGGCTGCTAACAGAAAGGTGAGTAGTTCGAATCTACCAGCTGCTCCTTGGAAACTCTTTGGGGCAGTTCTACTCTGTCCTATGGTCACTATGAGTTGGCACTGACTCACCAGCATGTAACGACGTTGAGTTGAAATCAACTCCATGGCAAGTGCTTTGGTTTTCATGTTTTAATGGATGATGGATTTTCATGTGCTATTTGCGTCTGTGTGCAGTCATGTAAGGTTGCTATGAGTCAGAATCCACACGATGGCATTTTTTTTTTTTAATACAGTCATTCACTACATAAAGTCTGTTCGGGCAATGTCCAAGTGCGTGTACTTTAGTGGTCCCATAAGGTTATAAAAGAGTTTAGAAATCCTGATCGGAGAGCCGGATGTAGTAGATTTAAGTGGACGTAGGGAATGCATGCAACACGTGTACCTCATGTCTCTTGTATACAAAGTGATTGTGCTGCCAGGCTTACAACGGTACAGTCATATATAACCTATACTACATATGTCTTGATAGTCATAATAAATGCCTGTGTTACTGGTTTACATACTATACTTTCTATAATTATTTCAGTGTGAATTTTCCCTACTTACAAATAAAAACATTTACCATGTAACAGTGTATGCTTTGACTGGTATGCAGCAGCATCCCATCTTGTGTTTGCACAACCTCCAAATCACACAATGTCCTATTTCACAGGATGTATTGTGGATGTTAAGTGACGCATGACTGTATCCTGTTCAGTGAAATACCTGTTCATGTCTTTTGCCCATTTTCTAATTAGATTGCTTAGCTTTTTTACTATTGAGTATTGAGAGTCTTTTTTATATTCTACGTATTACTCGACGGCAGTGGGTATGTATTAAACCTTTGTTAAGGATCCTGGGTGGTGCAGTGGTTAAGAGCTTGTCGTGGGTGGTTTGAATCCACTATCCTCTCCTCAAGAGAAAGATGTGGCAATCCGCTTGTGTAAATACTACAGCCTTGGAAACCTGATGGGAAAGTTCTACTCTGTCCTAGAGTTCCTAGGAGTGAAATCTATCTGATGTCACAAAACAACAGGCTTTTGTTGGATACATAGTTTGAAAATATTTTCTCCCAATGTGTAGCTTGTCTTTTCATCTTCTTTACAAGACCTTTGGCAGAGCCAAAGTATTTCATTTTGTTGAGATCTAGTTTACTAATTTCTTTTATGGATTGTGCTTTTGGTGTCAATTCTAAGACCTCTAGGCTTAGCGCTAAATCTTAAAGATTTTCTCACACATATCAATTTTCTACTTTGAGTTAATTTTTTTATTATAAGGTATGACAGTTATGTTGAGGTTTCTTCCCCCCACCCCCACCCCATGGAAGTCCAATTATTCCAACACCGTTTGTTGAAAAGGCTGTACTTCCTCAATTGAACCGCTTTTGCAACTTGGCCAAAAATCAGTTGAACATGTTTTTGTGCGTCTATTTCTGAGGTCACTATTCTATTACATTGATTTGAGTGTCTATCCCTCCACCAATACCATATTGTCTTGGCTATTTAATAGACTTTGAAAACAGGGAGAGTGATTTCTTCCAGCTTATTTGATTAAAAAAATGAATTATATATTCTAGGGCTTGTGCCTTTCCAAATTACTGTAGAATGAGTTTACCTATGTGCACAAAAAACTTTTGTTGGTATTTTGATAGGAATTTCATTAAACCTAGAGATCAGTTTGAGGGGAATTGATGTCTTTAATAGGTTGAGATCTAATCTATGGACATGGTATATATTTCCATTTGTTTAGGTCTTGTTTGGTTTCTTTCATCAGCATTTTGTAGTTTTCAGCATTCAGATACAATACGTACTTTGTTAAATTTGTACCAAATATTACTTTTCTTTGTAGTGATTAAATGGTATTGTATTTTTAATTTTGATTTCCACATGTTCATTGTTAGGATTTAGAAATGTGATTGATTTTTGTATATTGAAGTGTGTCCTGTAACCTTATTGAAATCATTATTACTTCCAGATTGTAGATTCCTGAGAATTTTCTACATGGACAACCATTTCATCTGCAAATAGGTATAGATTTAGTTCTTCTTTTCCAATATGTGTGCCTTTCATTTCTTTTTCTTGTCTTACTATAGTGGCTATAACTTCCTGAACTATGGTGAATAACAGTGGTGAGAACTAATAGCCTGGGTTTATTCCTAATCTTAGAGGGATGGCTTTCAATTTTTAATCATTAAGTACGGTGTTAGCTATAGCTTTTTGTACACGAGCTTATCAATTTGAGGATATTCCTTTCTATTCCTAGTTTGCGGAGAGTTTTTATCTTGCATGTGTGTTAGATTTTGTCAAATGGTTTTTCTGAATCAGTTGATATAAGCATATGATTTTCTTCTTTAGGTTGTATATGTAATGGATTACATTGATTGACTTTGAATGTTGAACCAGCCTTTCATATCTGGAAAAAAATCCCATTTGATTATAGCATGTAGTGATTTTTATATATTGCTATACTTGATACTCTAGTATTTTGTTGAGGATTTTTGCATCTAAGTTCGTGAGGGTTAGTAAATTATCATTTCCATAAAATGAGACTCATAAAATGAGTTGCAAAATGTCCCTCCTCTTCCACATTCTGGAAGAGATTGAGTAAATTGGTGGCGTTGTTGTTAGGTGCCATCAGGTTGGCTCCAACTCATAGCAACCTTACATATAACAGAAAGAAACCTTGCCTAGTTCTGTGCCATCCTCACAATAGTTGCTATGTCTGAGCTCATTGTTTCAGCCACTGTGTCACTTCATTTCATTGAAGGTCTCCCTCTTTTAGTCCTTCTTTAAATATTTGCTAAGGATTTCAAGTGAAATCATAGAGTTCTGGAGTTTTTCATGGAGGAGCTTCTTAATTACAAATTAAATATCTTTAATGGTTATAGGACTATTCAGGTTGTCTATTTCATATCAGGTTATTTCATAATTATATGGTATAATTACAGGTTTTTATGATTGTTTATGGCATAAACAACACAAAGACACTCAGACAGATGAAAGGCAGAATTCTTTATTACTTACAGCACCACTCGAGAGAAGGCTACTGTGCAGGGCCACACAGGAGGTTGCACTCAAGGACAGGTTAGCAGCAAACTGGAATGGTAGGAGGCAGCTTGTGTATGGTAAGCATGGTGGGGTTAGGTAGGTTTTGTTTTGTGGACTTCCTGGGGGTTGAGTAATTTAAATAATTCCATGGGCCCAAGGTAGATGGGGCTATCCCTGCGTGTGAGATATCAAGGGGCCTTTGGCATTTGGGTATTTGTGATGTGGTACAGAAGTGTTAGAGCCTGAGAAGCGAAGTAGTTGGGAAGGTGGGTTTAGTAAGCTTCTAGTCAAGGGAAATTGATAATTTTTAGTCATGATCTTAAAACTGGGTCAGTACTGTACATAGGAAATATTATATTGCATGGGTAGTTTGTGGTACTTTCTGCTTTTCAAGGAATTGACTTTTCAGGGAATTCAGGTTTACTTTTTTCTTCTGTTTCTAGTTTCCTGAGCTAAGTACTTAGATTAGTAATTTGAACCTCTATCTTTTCTAATGTAAGTATTAGTAAATTTTCCTCTTAGCAATGCTTTTGCTGCAACATGCATATTTTGATATGTTGTATTTTAATTTCCATCCATTTTTATTTTCTTTGAAAAATCTGTTTGACCTGTGGATTACTTGGAAACATGTTGTTTAATTTTCAGTTATTTGGAGAGTTTCTTATTGTGTTTGTGTTATCGATTTACAGGTTTATTCCATATGGGTCAGGGAATATAATCTGTAGGTTTTCAATTATTTTACTTCTTTTGAGGTTTCTTTTGCGGCCTCAGTTATCTCTTGGTGTATCTTCCATGGGCACTTGAAAAGCTTGTGTAGTTTTCTGTTGCTGGGTAGAAAGTGGCATGCATGAACCTGGTCAGTTCTTCTATAGCCTTGCCATTTTTTGTCTAGTCGTTCTACCAGTTGTTGAGAATGGGGCATTGAACACCTCAATGATAATTATGAATATATCTATTTCGTTTTTCAGCTCTATCTTTTTGCATTTCACAAATTTTGATGCTCAGTTTTTTGGTTCATACATACTTAGGATTGTATGTCTTACTGATGAATTGACCCTTTTTTTATTAGGTAATGTCTCCAAAAGAGAAGAACACATTCTGCATTTCTCAAGCTGAAAGAGTTGAAGAAAAAATTCAAGCCTCGAATTGCAATATCGAAGGATTCTACAGGGAAAATATTAAATGATGCAGGAAGCATCAAAAGAAGATGGAGGGAATACACAGTCACTACATCAAAAAGAATTGGTCAACATTCAACCATTTCAGGAGGTAGCATATAATTAGGAACCAATGGTACTGAAGGAAGAGGTCCAACCTGCACTGAAGGCATTGGTGAAAAACAAGTCTTCAGGAATTTATGGTTAATGGAGATGTTGCAACAAACGGATGCAGTGCTAGAAGTGCTCACTTGTCTATGACAAGACATTTGGAAGACAGCTACCTGGCGAACTGACTGGAAGAAATCCATATTTATGCCTGTTCCCAAGAAAGGTGATCTAACAAAATGCAGAAATTATTGAACAATGTTATTAATATCATGCACAAGTAAAGTTTTGCTGAATATCACTCAAAAGCAGCTACAGCAGTACCTCAAGAGGGAACTGCCAGAAATTCAAGCCAGATTCAGAAGAGGAGCCATGGATATCATTGCTGATGTCAGGTGGATCCTGGCTGAAACCCAAGAACAGAAGAAAGATGTTTACCTGTATTTTATTGTCTATGCAAAGGCATCCAACTGTGTGGATCATAACAAATTATGCATAACATTCCGAAGAATGGGAATTCCAGAACATTTAATTGTGCTCATGAGGAACCGGTACATAGATCAAGAAGTAGTCTTTTCAGCAGAACGAAGGGATATTGTGTGTTTTCAAGTCAGGAAAGGTGTGTGTCAGGGTTGTATCCTTTCACCACACCTATTCAATCTGCATGCTGCACAAATAATCCGAGAAGCTGGACTATATGAAGAAGAATGGGGCATCAGGATTGGAGGGAGACTCATTAACAACCTGCGTTATGCAGATGACACAATCTTGCTTGCTGAAAGTGAAGAGGACTGGAAGCACTTACTGATGAAGATCAAAGACCACGGCCTTCAGTATGGATTACGCCTCAACATAAAGAAAACAAAAATCCTCACAACTGGACCAGTAAGCAACATCATGATAAATGGAGGAAAGATTGAAGTTGTCAAAGATTTCATTTTACTTGGATCCACAACCAACACCCATGGAAGGAGCAATCAAGAAAAGAAATGACACATTGCATTGGGCAAACCTGTTGCAAAAGACCTTTTTAAGATATTAAAAAGCAAAGACGTCACTTTAAGGACTAAGGTGGTCCAGACCCAGCCCATGGTGTTTCCAGTTGCCACATAAGCATGTGAAAGCTGGACAATGAATAAGGTAGACTGAAGAAGAACTGACATCTTTGAATTGTGGTGTTGGGTAAGAATACTGAATATACCGTGGGCTGCCAGAAGAACGAACAATTCTGTCCAGGAAGAACTACAGCCAGAATGCTCTTTAGAAGCAAGAATGCCAAGACTACGTCTCGCATACTTTAGACATGTTATCAGGAAGGGTCAGTCCCTGGAAAAGGACATCATGCTTGGTAAAGTAGAGGGTCATCAAAGAGAGGAAGACCCTCAACGAGATGGACTGACACTGTGGCTGCAACCATGGGCTCAAGCATAACAACGATCATGAGGATGGTGCAGGATGGGGCAGTGTTTCGTTCTGTTTTACATAGGGTCACTATGAGTTAGAACCAACGTGACAGCACCTAACAACAATGTTGCTCCTTGTCACTAGTAATTTTCTTTTCTCTGAAGTCTATCTTATCTGGTATTAATTTTGCCACTCTCACCTTTAATGTTTGACTGGTATACATTTTTCAATCTTTTTATTTTCAAGCTATGTTATATTTAAAATGAGTTTCTTATAAACTGCATATTGTTGGATCATGTGTTTTTAGCCACTCCAACAACCTCTAACCATTGGTGTATTTACACCATTTACATTTAAGGCAATTATTAATACGTTAGGGCTTAATTAAGTCTGTCGTTTATAATTTGTCTCCAGTTTTATTCCCTCTGCTTCTTATTCCTGCTTTTTTTTTCTTTTCTTACTTTCTTGTGAGATATTTGAAGTTTTTAGAATTCTACCTTGAATTTTTTATAGTATTTTTTAGCTTATTGCTTTATAAAATAATTTTGTTTGTCCTTGCTCTAAGTATTACAATATTCACATGTGAATTATCACAGTCTACTGGTATCCATGTTTACCATGTTGAGTGAAATGTAGAAACTCTATTTCTATTTATGTTATTTTACCCTCCCTACTTTTTAAATATAATTGTCTTCAATATTTCCTCTACATACATTGGCACCACATCAGATGGAGTCACAATATTTTCTGTAACCATCAAATATGATCTAAGAAACTCATGAAAGAAATATGGTAGTCTATTATGTTTACCTCTGTCTTCGTATATTCCAAAGTTCTTATTTATTTTCTGAAGTTGATCCCTGTTACCATATCCTTTCTGTATAGAAAACTTCCTTTAGCCATTCCTTAAGGGTTAAGTTTTCTAGTGGCAAATTATCTTAGGTTTCCTCCATCTGGGAATGTCTTTATTTTCCCTTCATTCCTGAGGGATATATTCACTGGATATAAAATTCTGTGTAGACTTTTCTTTTTTTCCTCTCAGCACTAGAAAAACATTGCACCGCTTCCTTTTGGCCTCCATGGTTTCAGATGTGAAACTCACTGTCATTTGAATTTGTGCACCTTATATTTTTTTTTTTACTGTAAGTAATGCATTGTATCTCTCTGGTTGCTTTCAATATTTTTCAGAAGTTCAATTATGATGTGTCTTGGCATGGGTTTCTTTAAGTTTATTTTAAGTTTGATCAACTTTTTTAATCTGTAGATTTATGTTCTTCACCAGTTCAGGAAGTTTCTAGTCATTATTTCTTCAGAAATGTTTTCAATTCAACGCTCCCGTGACACAAGTCTTAGCTACTTTGTTATTTCCCCACAGGCTCCTGAGACTCTCTCCGTTTTTGTTTTTTTTTTTCAGTTTATATCCTATTCTTTCCATTCAGACTGAGTAAATTATATTGATCTGTCCTCAAGTTCACTGATTCTATCCTTATCCCTACTCTAATATTGAACCCTTCATTTTTTTAAAAAAAAAATCTGGATTTTTTAAACACATTTTTCAGCTCTACAATTTCCCTTTTGTATTTTTACAACTTCCTGTTTCTCTGCTGAGTTTTACTATTTTTTCATTTGTTTCAGAAGGATTTGTAAAGTTTGTTGAACCATATTTATGTAGCTTGCTTTAAAACACAGTCAGATAATTCCCGCGTCTAATACATCCCATTGCTGGCATCTATTGTCTTTTCTCATTTATGTTATAATTTTGCCAGTTCTTGGCATGAGCAGTAGTTTTCTATTCATTATATCCTGGATGTTTTAGATATTACATTATGAGGCTCTGGATCCTTTTTCCTTTCTTTTCTCTGCATTTCTTTTTTTTAGCAGGCAGTCCCCTGTTGATGTGCAACATAAGCGCGAGTTTCACCTGAATGTTCAACCTCCTGCTGGGCCCCACAGGCACCACCCTGGCAAAGTGGGGCACTGCCTCATTGTAGGTGGGTGGGGTGGATATTCAGCTCTTCCCTCAGCCCCACTGGCAACTTCATGGTAAAAACAGAGCAGACTCACCTCATCTCTTTGCCTTCAACTAGGAGTGTAAAATCATTTGCCTATTGGGCCTTGCTGCCACCAGAGAAGGAGAAATGTAGAACTGACACAAACCGCTTTGTTGCTGCAGACTGGGAGTAGAATCTCGGCTCCCTATTGAGCCCTGTTGACACCAAGGGAGGTGTGAGGTGAACTCTTGGCTACTTTACCTACACAGCCATGTTCTGCCTTCTTGTTGCCAAGTTTGTGGTCATCAGGAAAGGAAGAGGCAGGGATGCCAACTAGCCACACATCACACCACCTGGTGAAAGTGTTACTCCTTCTACACAGAAATGAAAGCTAAGATTTCTATTGGACCTCACTGAAACTGCCCTGGTGGGACAACCAAAACACTGCTTTCTTCTGCTGTGCAAAGGAATGGAAGATCAGATCCCTGTCCAACTCTGCCAACACCACCTGGTTGGGGAACTAGATAGCCTCCAGCTTCTGCTAGACAGAGATGGAAGATAAGCTCCCCACTTGGACCCAGCAACATCACCCATCCTGGGAACTGAAGCATCACCTGCTTCCACTAGGATGTGGGAAAGTCAACTTCCTGTCCATCCTGCTGAAACCATGAAGGACAGTGGTGAGGGGAAAGATCCCCAGTAATGTTTGACTGGAGTAGGGCAAATATTGCCAAAGGCTTTCTGTGGTTAGATTACCCTTTCCCAGATTCTTTGGCTGTGAGGAACAACTTTTATTGGATTTTTTTGTCTGTACTTGTTGGTTCTGGGTCAAAAGTTTCTGCAGCGTTGTCCAGGATATATGGGAGGCAATAATAAGACCCACGTAACTCTTCTCTGTGTTGTTCCTCAAGGTCCCAAGGAAGCCTACCTTCTTCTTCCTACTTTTCAGAGACTTCCTACACTTGTTTATTGTGTTATGTCTTCTTTGTTTAGTTGTAAAGGGAAGGACCTGGGAGGTATGAGAGTTTTCCATCTTGGAAGGTGGAAGTCCTGATGCATCTTTTCGAAGTATTGATTTTTTCTCAAATGCTCATTTTTTTGTCTACAGGTCTTTGTTAGTCCCTTGTGGATGGACATTCTGAATCAAGGCTCATCTTTCATGAGCATGGGGAATGGGCAGGACATGCTACCCATTGAGTTGGGTGAGCTCAACGTTAGGTTTTTGGATGTAGACATTCCCTGCCCTTTCTAGTTGCTAATAGCCTATCACCCACATTGTTTATTTTAGCCTCCGGGAAAACAGCTGGTGCCCTCTCTTTAGCACAACTGGGGAAAAGGGGAAGTCTTACCTGCATTAGCCAATTTGAGTGTCCTTCTGTTTGTACAGGAATGGCTGTGTCTTTGCCCTTTTTATTCTAGTCGTCTGTTGACTCTGCTTGGAGCCTTCCATCAAACGCTTCTGCCCCTGAGGCAGTCTTATATATGCATCTGTGCTATGGGTTCAAGTTGCCTTAGATCTTTTTTTCTCTAAAGATCCGACCCTACCTACTTTCCCAATTCGGGAGATTTCTGAAATTTTTGATGTAGATGGCATTCTGCTTCTTGTTTCTGAGTACTCATCTGGAATTAATCTTAGATTTAGTAATTTTTTAACATCTGTTTGGGATCAGGCTCATAAAGAAGATAGTTGCATATGCTCAAGAAGCCATATTGTTCCATAAACTTTCTCTTTAAAGATAATTATAAATCAGATTTGCGAAAGTATTTATAATAGTCTTTGTTCTAGCACCCTGAAACACAGGAAATACTTAGTTTTCATAAAACAACTGATATGCTAAACACAAATATGCCTTATTTGTCCATTTATTAGGATCCTCTAAGAATTTTCCCAAGCTACAGGTACGTAATGAAATAAGATTGCCAGCCTGAAAATACAGATACATGCACTCAACAAACCCTTACACTGAATTACTTAAGTAATCCAAATATTTTGTGCAAAAACGTGTAGTTTATTTACTACCAAGAGCATTTCTTGAAGGAAAGTATGGAAGAATAATCAGATAGTCAAAGTACACAACTGGATTTCAGAAAATAGAAAACAGTGAAATAAAAGAGGGGTGTTTTTGCTATTTGGACCTATCCAAATGACCGCAAATCTTACATGCATCGTCTTTGAAACTTGGGATGATATTAACAAACAGTAAAAATTGGCATGTTGGTGATCAATTTTAGAAGACAGAAAATATATCTTTTCAATATATTATGTCTATTTGGGTCAGTTTATCTCAAAAAACCAGCTAGCCCAGATGTACTATTAAAAAAAAAAAAAAAAACCTGAGGAATAAACATTACTGTAGACAGCACTGGCAGAACAGATCATTTTGCATCATGTAAACACTGTCGCAAGCTGTAAAATCGGCCCCAGCTCAGCACTGTTGTTGTTGTTGTGTGCCAGAGCAAAGTTGCACTTTCAGCATTCATTCATTCTTTTCTTCCTAAGCTTATGGACTCACTCAGCTCTGTGGCCCTCCCAACTGCCCCACAAAGGCCTTAGTCCCTAAATATCAGTGTAAATCTATAATTGTCATGGGAAGAATAATGCAAAATCTTATATGAGTTGCAACTCCAATACAAAGAACAACGTACTGAAATTATACATATGGAGAGACTCACACGTATGTACAGAACAAAATACTGCAATCCCTGATTAAGGCAAAAATTTTAAAAATTAGCAATAGGATTATTAACGCTGGGGAAAAGTTATTAGAATGATCCAGTGCACTAAGAATAAGTGTTTAAACTTCTGAAATTGTTTTTATTGTAGGAAATAGAAATGTGTGATTAAACACTATTTAGTGGCACAGTGGTTAAGTGCTATGGCGGCTAACCGAAAGGCCAGCAGTTTGAATCCACCAGCAGCTCCTTGGAAATCCTGTGGGGCGGTTCTGCTCTGTCCTATAGGGTCGCTATGAGTTGAAATAGACTCGACAGCAATGGGTTTGCTTGTTTGTTTTTTGGTGTTTAAACACTATTAATTAAATGCTACTCTGATTAAAATTTATATGATTTGTTCCATCATAGTCTTAATGATTTACAAATATATCTCCCAGATAGCTACCTTCAGAGAAAATAATTATCTATAAAATGAAAATAAACGACTTGGTTAAGGTATCAAAATGTGAGAATTCACAAGACAAGCCAACTTAAAGGACAACCAAAGGTGCATCAATACATAAATCCCTTCAAAGGCCTCAGCTCTGTCAAAGCAAAGCGTAATACAACTGTTCAGGATCACAGTGGGCAGTGCTTTTTTGACTAGTGTAGCTGTGTAATATATGCAGAGTTCTTTCTGTGGGTTTAAAGAAATTATCTAAGAGAAAGCCTGTTCATACCGAACTAATGAAAAATAATGAAATGGTGAAATTCCTTCCTTCGACAATTTCATATTTGAGGCATCAAACCCCAACATTAAGTTATTCCCTTCAGAGCCATAGGACAGTGTCTGGCTTACTAACTTCCTGCCTAATGGATCTTGCTACACAAATTGGACTTTTCCAGTTTTATTACCCCCTAAGGGGATTGCTGCTGGATTATGTTCATTTGGGTTTTTTGTTTTTATTTTTTTTCCATTCTTTATCTATTATTTACACGGGGAAATATTCCTGTTTTTCTTTCTGAAAATCTCCACTTATTCCTGGCATTTGCAGAAGAATTTTTGTCAGCTTTATAAATTACCTATTACTGGACATTTCCAAGCCAACGTAATAGAGAAATTCACGTTGAATCTACTGTAAGTAATGATTTATAACATATAGTAATTGAGACTGACCATGGTGATACAGGATATTGCCATTTTATTTCCCTGCTTAAAATTGGATAAGTAGTATTTCCCTTCTGAAAATCATGAGTAGAGAAGTAGAGAATTTACTCCAGGAACCCTCCCAACTGCTGGGAAGCGATGTATGGAGCTACTCAGCACACTGCAGACTTTTAGCCTTCCCCCTTACCTAATCTGCCATGTGAGTCCAGAAGGATATGGAGGCCAGTCTCTCAAGAGCCTCCTGAAGTTGTTGAACATTGACAACACTTTGTAGTACAGTGACTGTGTATTCCATCCATCATCTTTTGATGCTTCCTGCATCATTCAATTTTTTGGCCATAGAATCTTTCAATACTGTTACTGGAGGCTTGAAATTTTTCTTTGGTTCTTTCAGCTTGAGAAATGCTGAGTGAGTTCTTCTCTTTTGGTTTTCTAACTCCAAGTCTTTGCACATTTTATTATAATGTGCAAAGCTGCCCTTCAAAATCTTCTCAAGCTGCCCTTCAAAATCTTCTGTTCAGCTCTTCTACTTCATCATTTCTTCCTTTAGCTACGTTTAAGAGCAAGTTTCAGAGTCTCTTCTGACATCCATTTTGGTCTTCTTTTCTTTCCTGTCTTTTAATGACTTTTTGCTTTCTTCATGTGTGATGTTCTTGACGGCATCCCACAGCTCATCTGGTCTTCATTCATTAGTGTTCAATGCTTCAGATCTATTCTTGAGATGGTCTCTAAATTCAGGTGGGATAAACTCAAGGTTGTACTTTGGCTCTTGTAGATTTGTTTTAATTTTCTTCAGCTTCAACTTGAACTTGCATATGAGCAATTGATGGTCTGTTCCATAGCCGGCCCCTAGCCTTCTTCCGACTGATGACATTGAGCTTCTCCATCATCTTTTTTCCATGGATGTAGTACATTTGATTCCTGTGTGTTCCATCTGGCAAGGTCCACGTATTATAACTGTCGTTTACATTGTTGGAAAAATGTGTCTCTGATAAGTAAGTTGTTGGTGTTGCAAAATTCTATCACGCAATCCCCTGCATTGTTTCTACACCAAGGCCATATTTTCTTCCAACTAATGATCCTTCTTTGTTTCCAACTTTCATATTCCAATCAACAGTTGATTGCGTGTTTCATCAATTTCAGGTTGCAGAAGTTGGTAAAAATCTTCATTGTCTTTAACTTTGGCATTAATGGTTGGTGTGTAAATTTGAATAATGGTCATATTAACTGGTCTTCCTTGCAGGCATATGGATAGTATACTATTACCGACAGCATTGTACTTAAGGATAGATCTTGAAATGTTCTTTTTGATAATGCATGCAATATCATGCCTCTTCAATTTGTCATAGTAGGCCATATAATTGTCCAAATCAAAATGACCAGTACCAGCCCATTTCAGCTCACTAATGCATAGGATATTGATCATGACGCATTGCATTTCATTTTTGATGACTTCCAATTTTCCCAGAGTCACTTTATACATTCCATGTTCTGTTTACTAAAGGATGTCTGCAGCTGTTTCTTCTCATTTTAAGTCATGCCACACCAGAAAATGAAGGTCCCAAAATCTGGACTCCATCCATGTCATGAAGGTTGACTCTACTTTGAGAAGGCATCTCTTCCCCAGTTGTATTTTGAGTGCCTTCCAGCCTGAGGGGCTCATCTTCCAGAGCTATATCAGACAATGTTGTATTACCATTCATAAGGTTTGCACTGGCCAGTCTTCTTCAGAAGTAGATCTCCAGGTCCTTCTTCCTAGTTTATTTTAGTCTGAAGCTCCACTGAAACCTGTCCACCATGGATGACCCTGATGGTATTTGAAATACTGGTGGTATAGCTTCCAGCATTACATTAACATGCAAGCCTCCACACTATGACAAACTGACAGACGCATGGTAGACACGCTCTCTACACAGACATAACTTATAAATCTCCAAACTGGATCCTTAATGTAAATGATACTTTTCAGTATTTTGGTGAAAAGCCTGGTTATTTTTTACTCACACCCATATTTCTATATGGAAAATCCAGGATGAATTAAAATGTTTTTGGCAACCTAGGGGTAGAGAATATGTATACAGTAGGTTCTATGAAGTTGTCTTAGGCTGGGTTCTCTAGAGAAGCAAAACTAATTAAGTGTATAAATATACAGAGAGAGAGATTTATATCAAGGAAACGGCTTGCTCACACGATAGTAGAGCCTGGAACATCCCAAGTCTGTGGATCAGCGTAGAGGTTCTCTTCATTCATGAAGCTGCAGGCTGGCATACCCTAGATCAGCAGGTCAAAAAGCAGGGCTCTTGCACACAGGCTGTGAAAATTGATGAATCACAAACTCGACAGATAAGCTGATAGTTCAAGGCCCAAGAACCAGAGGTCAGATGAACAGGAGACAGCCACAGGATCCAGAGTGAGCAAAAAAGTCAGAACATCTGCCTATATTTGGATGTAGGCCACAACCCCAAGGAAACTACCTTTCAACTGATTGGCTACTCATAGCAGATTTGATCATGGGAGTAATCACATATAAACACAGAGAACCATGGCCCAGCTAAGCTGACACACAAAGTTAACCATCACAATAACATAGGACATATGTGTATATGTAAATGGTGAGACATTATTAAAAAAATTAAAAATGTATTCATCAGATTGATTTACTCTGTTTGTAGGCTTAAGACCATATTCTCGTGGGAGAACTCGGTCAATTGTCATAACATAGTTCATAAAATTTATGTTCTACATCCTAGTTTGGTGAGTAGCATACGGGGTCTTAAAAGCTTTTGAGCAACCATCTAAGATACAACTAATGGTCTCTAGTCGTCTGAAACAAAACAGAAAGAAGAAAACCAAAGACTCAAAGAAGAAACTTATCTACAGGACTAATAGGCTACATGAACCACAGCCTCACCTACGCAGAGACCAGGAGAAATAGACAGTCACCAGCTACCACTACCGACCCATTCTGACCAGGGACACAATAGATGGTCCAAGATGGAATGGGAGAAAAATGTAGACCAAAACTCAAAATCTTAAAAAAAGACCAGATTTATTGGACTGATGGAGTCTAGAGGAACCCCGAGAAATTCTCTTTGAGATACCATTTAAACTTTCAACTGAAACCACTCCCAGAGGCCACCTTTTAGTTAAATAACAGATTGGTCCATGAAATAAATGATATCACTTGTGAGTACTGTGCTTTTATTATTATTATTATTATTTTATTAACTTTTATTGAGCTTCAAGTGAACTTTTACAAATCAAGTCAGACTGTCACATATAAATTTATATACATCTTACTCCGCACTCCCACTTGCTCCCCCCCTAATGAGTCAGCCCTTCCAGTCTCTCCTTTGGTGACAATTTTGCCAGCTTCCAACTCTCTCTATCCTCCCATCCCCCCTCCAGACAGGAGATGCCAACACAGGCTCAAGTGTCCACCTGATATCATTAGCTCACTTTTCATCAGCGTCTCTCTCCTACCCACTGTCCAGTCCCTTTCATGTCTGATGAGTTGTCTTCGGGGATGGTTCCTGTCCTGTGCCAACAGAAGGTTTGGGGACCATGACCGCCGGGATTCCTCTAGTCTCCGTCAGACCATTAAGTATGGTCTTTTTATGAGAATTTGGGGTCTGCATCCCACTGATCTCCTGCTCCCTCAGGGGTTCTCTGTTGTGCTCCCTGTCAGGGCAGTCATCGATTGTGGCCGGGCACCAACTAGTTCTTCTGGTCTCAGGATGATGTAGGTCTCTGGTTCATGTGGCCCTTTCTGTCCCTTGGGCTCTTAGTTGTCGTGTGACCTTGGTGTTCTTCATTCTCCTTTCCTCCAGGTGGGTTGAGACCTATTGATGCATCCTAGATGGCAGCTTGTTAGCATTTAAGACCCCAGAAGCCACATTTCAAAGTGGGATGCAGAATGTTTTCATAATAGAATTATTTTGCCAATTGACTTAGAAGTCCCCGCAAACCATGTTCCCCAGACCCCCGCACTTGCTCCGCTGACCTTTGAAGCATTCATTTTATCCTGGAAACTTCTTTGCTTTTGGTCCAGTCCAATTGAGCTGACCTTCCATGTATTGAGTGTTGTCCTTCCCTTCATCTAAAGTGGTTCTTATCTAATAATTAATCAGTAAAAAAACCCTCTCCCTCCCTCCCTCCCTCCCTCCCCCCCTCGTAACCACAAAAGTATGTGTTCTTCTCAGTTTATACTATTTCTCAAGATCTTATAATAGTGGTCTTATACAATATTTGTCCTTTTGCCTCTGACTCATTTCGCTCAGCATAATGCCTTCCAGGTTCCTCCATGTTATGAAATGTTTCACAGATTCGTCACTGTTCTTTATCGATGCGTAGTATTCCATTGTGTGAATATACCACAATTTATTTACCCATTCATCCGTTGATGGACACCTTGGTTGCTTCCAACTTTTTGCTATTGTAAACAGAGCTGCAATAAACATGGGTGTGCATATATCTGTTTGTGTGAAGGCTCTTGTTTCTCTAGGGTATATTCCTAGGAGTGGGATTTCTGGGTTGTATGGTAGTTCTATTTCTAACTGTTTAAGATAACGCCAGATAGATTTCCAAAGCGGTTGTACCATTTTACATTCCCACCAGCAGTGTATAAGAGTTCCAATCTCTCCGCAGCCTCTCCAACATTTATTATTTTGTGTTTTTTGGATTAATGCCAGCCTTGTTGGAGTGAGATGGAATCTCATCGTGGTTTTAATTTGCATTTCTCTAATGGCTAATGATCGAGAGCATTTTCTCATGTATCTGTTAGGTGCCTGAATATCTTCTTTAGTGCAGTGTGTGTTCATATCCTTTGCCCACTTCTTGATTGGGTTGTTTGTCTTTTTGTGGTTGGGTTTTGACAGAATCATACAGACTTTAGAGATCAGGCGCTGGTCGGAGATGTCATAGCTGAAAATTCTTTCCCAGTTTGTAGGTGGTCTTTTTACTCTTTTGGTGAAGTCTTTAGACGAGCATAGGTGTTTGATTTTTAGAAGAAACCAGATAACTGGTTTCTCTTTGTCATTTTTGGTAATGTTTTGTATTCTCTTTATGTCTTGTATTAGGGCTCCTAACATTGTCCCTATTTTTTCTTCCATGATCTTTATCGTTTTAGTCTTTATGTTTAGGTCTTTGATCCACTTAGAGTTAGTTTTTGTGCTTGGCGTGAGGTATGGGTCCTGTTTCATTTTTTTGCAAATGGATATCCAGTTATGCCAGCACCATTTGTTAAAAAGAATATCTTTTCCCCAATTAACTGACACTGGGCTTTTGTCAAATATCAGCTGCTCATATGTGGATGGACTTATATCTGGGTTCTCAATTCTGTTCCACTGGTCTATGTGCCTGTTGTTGTACCAATACCAGGCTGTTTTGACTACTGTGGCTGTATAAGAGGTTCTGAAATCAGGTAGAGTGAGGCCTCTCACTTTCTTCTTCTTTTTCAGTAATGCTTTGCTTATCCGAGGCTTCTTTCCCTTCCATATGAAGTTGGTGATTTGTTTCTCTATCACCTTAAAAAATGACATTGCAATTTGGATTGGAAGTGCATTGTATGTATAGACAGCTTTTGGTAGGATAGACATTTTTACTATGTTAAGTCTTCCTATCCATGAGCAAGGTATGTTTTTCCACTTAAGTATGTCCTTTATTAATTTCTTGTAGTAGAGCTTTGTAGTTTTCTTTGTATAGGTCTTTTACATCCTTGGTAAGATTCATTCCTAAGTATTTTATCTTCTTGGGGGCTACTGTGAATGGTATTGATTTGGTTATTTCCTCTTCGATGTTCTTTTTGTTGATGTAGAGGAATCCAAGTGATTTTTGTATGTTTATCTTATAACCTGAGACTCTGCCAAACTCTTCTATTAGTTTCAGTAGTTTTCTGGAGGATTCCTTAGGGTTTTCTGTGTATAAGATCATGTCATCTGCAAATAGAGATAATTTTACTTCCTCCTTGCCAATCCGGATGCCCTTTATTTCTTTGTCGAGCCTAAATGCTCTGGCTAGGACTTCTAGCACAAAGTTGAATAAGAGCGGTGATAAAGGGCATCCTTGTCTGGTTCCCGTTCTCAAGGGATATGCTTTTAGGTTCTCTCCATTTAGAGTGATGTTGGCTGTTGGCTTTGCATAATAGATGCCCTTTACTATGTTGAGGAATTTTCCTTCAATTCCTATTTCGGTGATAGTTTTTATCATAAATGGGTGTTGGACTTTGTCAAATGCCTTTTCTGCGTCAATTGATAAGATCATGTGGTTTTTGTCTTTTGTTTTATTTATGTGGTGGATTACATTACTGGTTTTTCTGATATTAAACCAGCCTTGAATACCTGGTATAAATCCCACTTGGTCAGGGTGAATTATTTTTTTGATATGTTGTTGAATTCTATTGGCTAGAATTTTGTTGAGGATTTTTGCATCTATGTTCATGAGGGATATAGGTCTGTAATTTTCTTTTTTTGTAATGTCTTTACCTGGTTTTGGTATCAGGGAGATGGTGGCTTCATAGAATGAGTTGGGTAGTATTCCGTCATTTTCTATGCTTTGAAATACCTTTAGTAGTAGTGGTGTTAACTCTTCTCTGAAAGTTTGGTAGAACTCTGCAGTGAAGCCGTCCGGGCCAGGGCTTTTTTTTGTTGGGAGTTTTTTGATTACCGTTTCAATCTCTTTTTTTGTTATGGGTCTATTTAGTTGTTCTACTTCTGAATGTGTTAGTTTAGGTAGGTAGTGTTTTTCCAGGAATTCATCCATTTCTTCTAGGTTTGCAAATTTGTTAGAGTACAATTTTTTGTAATAATCTGATATGATTCTTTTAATTTCAGTTGGGTCTGTTGTGATGTGGTCCTTCTCGTTTCTTATTCGGGTTATTTGTTTCCTTTCTGTATTTCTTTAGTCAGTCTAGCCAATGGTTTATCAATTTTGTTAATTTTTTCAAAGAACCAGCTTTTGGCTTTGTTAATTCTTTCAATTGTTTTTCTGTTCTCTAATTCATTTAGTTCAGCTCTGATTTTTATTATTCGTTTTCTTCTGGTACCTGATGGATTCTTTTGTTGCTCACTTTCTATTTGTTCAGGTTGTAGGGACAGTTCTCTGGTTTTGGCTCTTTCTTCTTTTTGTATGTGTGCATTTATCGATATAAATTGGCCTCTGAGCACTGCTTTTGGTGTGTCCCAGAGGTTTTGATAGGAAGTATTTTCATTCTCGTTGCATTCTATGAATTTCCTTATTCCCTCCTTGATGTCTTCTATAACCCAGTCTTTTTTCAGAAGGGTATCGTTCATTTCCAAATATTTGATTTCTTTTCCCTGGTTTTTCTGTTATTGATTTCTGGTTTTATTGCTGTGTGGTCTGAGAAGATGCTTTGTAATATTTCGATGTTTTGGACTCTGCAAAGGTTTGTTTTATGACCTAATATGTGGTCTATTCTGGAGAATGTTCCATGTGCACTAGAAAAAAAAGTATACTTTGCAGCAGTTGGGTTGAGAGTTCTGTATAAGTCAATGAGGTCAAATTGGTTGATTGTTGTAATTAGGTCTTCCGTGTCTCTATTGAGCTTCTTACTGGATGTCCTGTCCTTCTCCGAAAGTGGCGTGTTGAAGTCTCCTACTATAATTGTGGAGGTGTCTATCTCACTTTTCAGTTCTGTTAAAATTTGATTTATGTATCTTGCAGCCCTGTCATTGGGTGCGTAAGTATTTAATATGGTTATGTCTTCCTGATCAATTGTCCCTTTTATCATTATGTAGTGTCCTTCTTTATCCTTTGTGGTGGATTTAAGTCTAAAGTCTATTTTGTCAAGAATTAATATTGCTACTCCTCTTCTTTTTTGCTTATTGTTTGCTTGATATATTTTTTTCCATCCTTTGAGTTTTAGTTTGTTTGTGTCTCTAAGTCTAAGGTGTGTCTCTTGTAGGCAGCATATAGATGGATCGTGTTTCTTTATCCAGTCCGAGACTCTCTGTCTCTTTATTGGTGCATTTAGTCTATTTACATTCAGCGTAATTATAGATAAATGTTTAGTGTTGTCATTTTGATGCCTTTTTATGTGTGTTGTTGACAATTTCATTTTTCCACTTACTTTTTTGTGCTGAGATATTTTTCTTAGTAAATTGTGAGATCCTCATTTTCGTAGTGTTTGACTTTATGTTTGTTGAGTCGTTATGTTTTTCTTGGCTTTTATCTTGAGTTATGGAGTTGTTATACCTCTTTGTGGTTACCTTAATATTTACCCCTATTTTTCTAAGTAAAAACCTAACTTGTATTGTTCTATATTGCCTTGTATCACTCTCCATATGGCAGTTCTATGCCTCCTGTATTTAGTCCCTCTTTTTGATTATTGTGATCTTTCACGTATTGACTTCAATGATTCCCTGTTATAAGCATTTTTTTTAAATTAATCTTAATTTGTTTTTGTGAGTTCCCTATTTAAGTTGATATCAGGATGTTCTGTTTTGTGACCTTGTGTTGTGCTGGTATCTGATATTATTGGTTTTCTGACCCAACAATATCCTTTAGTATTTCTTGTAGCTTTGGTTTGGTTTTTGCAAATTCTCTAAGCTTGTGTTTATCTGTAAATATCTTAATTTTGCCTTCATATTTCAGAGAGAGTTTTGCTGGATATATGATCCTTGGCTGGCAGTTTTTCTCCTTCAGTGCTCTGTATATGTCGTCCCATTGCCTTCTTGCCTGCATGGTTTCTGCTGAGTAGTCTGAGCTTTTTCTTATTGATTCTCCCTTGAAGGAGACCTTTCTTTTCTCCCTGGCTGCTTTTAAAATTTTCTCTTTATCTTTGGTTTTGGCAAGTTTGATGATAATATGTCTTGGTGTTTTTCTTTTTGGATCAATCTTAAATGGGGTTCGAGGGGCATCTTGGATAGATATCCTTTCGTCTTTCATGATGTCAGGGAAGTTTTCTGTCAGCAGATCTTCAACTATTTTCTCTGTGTTTTCTGTCCTCCCTCCCTGTTCTGGGACTCCAGTCACACACAAGTTATCCTTCTTGATAGAGTCCCACATGATTCTTAGGGTTTCTTCATTTTTTTAAATTCTTTTATCTGATTTTTTTTTCAGCTATGTTGGTGTTAATTCCCTGGTCTTCCAGATTTACCACTCTGCATTCTAATTGCTCGAGTCTGCTCCTCTGACTTCCTATTGCGTTGTCTAATTCTGTAATTTTATTGTTAATCTTTTGGATTTCTGCATGCTGTCTCTCTATGGATTCTTGGAACTTTTTAATTTTTCCACTATGTTCTTGAATAATCTTTTTGAGTTCTTCAACTGTTTTATCAGTGTGTTCCTTGGCTTTTTCTGCAGTTTGCCTTATTTCGTTTCTGATGTCTTGAAGCATTCTGTAAATTAGTTTTTTATATTCTGTATCTGATAATTCCAGGATTGTATCTTCATTTGGGAAAGATTTTGATTCTTTTGTTTGGGGGGTTGTAGAAGCTGTCATGGTCTGCTTCTTTATGTGGTTTGATATCGACTGCTGTCTCCAAGCCATCACAAAGATATAAAAAAAATAGCAGTGGTTTATTCTATAATTGCTCACCGAGTCTTATCTTGTTTTGCTTTCTTTCAGTATACGTGGATGGGCTACTAGATTGTGCTGTCTTGTTTGTTGTAGCCCTTGACTTACTTATGACCTATTACCAGCTGGTTTGGGCTGTTGCCAGATATATATGCCTGAGTCTATTCACTATTCTTGAGTAGAATCTGATTTTGGGTCATCAAGTGTGTGCTGCACCCTAACACCAATCCACCTCGAGAAGTAGTGGTGATAGTTGTGTGCACCAGATTCTATTAGCAGCTGGGGTTCACCCTCCAGGGGAGGCAGGATGCTGACAGGCTTCCCCCAAGTGTCAGTGAGGTAGGTGTGTCTGTATTCTTATAGCACCTTGGTGGGAGGGCACTGCAGCTCTACCTTAGGCCCCCAATGCAAGTACCTCTACTGACTGGTAGATGTCACCCTCCTTAGACCCCTAAGGCAAGAGGCTAGGTGGTCTGGGGGGAGCTTCAGCCCTCAGTTCCCTGTTGTGGGTCAGTTAGGGCTCTGTTGAATAAGCAGATATATCAGACCTGGGAAACTTGTTTTTCAAGAAAATCTGCTAAAAAAAAAAATGCAGTCAGACCCCTATCAGAACTGCCTTTGGATTATAACCACCACCTTGTTCCCTGTAAGGATGAAAGTCCGAGATTTGGATCATATATGCTTGGCTGTAGCTGGTTCTGTGTTTTTAGTCCAATTAGGGATGGATTTTTGGTTCCTGGGTTTTTTGTGGTTCCTTCTCTTAGGCCGGAAGAATGGGTTAGGAAAAGACCAAAAAAAGGGGGGGGGGGAAGCAAAGCCGCTGTGGAGCCAGAGCCGTTCTCCCTCTGGCCCAGGAAATTCCAATGTTAATGAAGCTGCCTGGGAAGGGTGGGGGAGGGTTCAGAGAAATAGGAGAGTAGCACCTCGGAATATAGCCACAGTTGCTTATCTTGCTTGGAATGATTATTTTATCTGAGATTCCCGAGGGGCGTGTCGCCTATATGTGCTGGCTGTGTGGAGATTGCCCCCCGGGGTCTGGCCCACTGAAGCCACGGACAGATCCTCCGCTGCCATTCCAAAGCCCAGCGTCAAGGTTCCCCGGCTGGGATGCTGCACTCCCGGCTCCAAAATCAGTCACTGCCTCTGGGGACTTCTCGTCCCGACAGCTGCATCACCGCACCGCCTCCGCAGACTGGCTGGGTCCCCTCCTGGGGTTAGTTCAGGGGAGTAGGGCTGTGCCCCATGGTTGAGCCATGACGGCGCCCAGTCAAAAGCCCGGCGCCAAGCTTCCCCGGCTGGGATGCTGCACTCCCGGCTCCAAAACCAGTCGCTGCCTCCCGGGGACTTCTCGTCCCGCCAGCCACATCACCGTGCCACCCCCGCGGACTGGCTGGGTCCCCTCCCGGGGTGATTTCAAGGGGGTAGGGCTGCTCCCCTTGTTTGCGCTGTCACAAGATTTTTGAGTTCAGCTCCCCTGGGCCCAGCCCTAAGCCCGGCGCCAAGGTTACCTGACTGGGACTCTGGCTCCAGGCTCGGAAAACAGTCGCTGCTTCCCCATATTTGTTCGTTCTCCGTCTCTAAATCTGTGTTTGTTGTTCAGGGTTCGTAGATTGTTATGTATGTGATTGATTCACTTGTTTTTCCGAGTCTTTGTTGTAAGAGGGATCCGAGGTAGCGTCTACCTAGTCCGCCATCTTGGCCCCGCCTCCAGTACTGTGCTTTTTTAAGAAATCATCTATATGAGACCAAATGATCAACATTTACCCTAATACAAAAATGAGAAGGTAAGAGGAGGGGGCAGAAATGCTAGATTGATGGAGATGAAACAACCAGAATGGAAAAAATGAGAATGTTGACACTTTGAGAAAAATGTAATTGGTGTCATTAGACAAGATGTATAGAAATTGTTAAATAAGAACCGAATTTGCTGTGTAAACTTTTACCAAAAATGCAATAAGATATTATTAAAAAAATTAAACGTGTATTCTTAGGAACGTACTACAAGCAGAACCAGTCCTTTATCAAGTTTGCTCCCACATGATTGCTGCTGACAGGATAGACACCCCTGGCTAAGTGCCTGCTGAGCACAGATGACCCTGCCAGGAGTGGGCACCTGACATGAGTTCGGATAAACAGAGTACTTCCCCCACTCCCCCATAATGCGAAATGGAGACGCACATCAGCCTCTGTTAGGCCCTTGGACTAAGAGGTAATATAGGGCTGGGGCAGCCATTTTTCACTTAATATATAAATAGGAAGAGAAGGCTGTAATGCAGGGAGAGAAGAGCGACTAAGGCCTGCAGGGAGAAACTGAGGTAAGACTGTGCAGTCCCAGAAAGAGAAGAAAAAGGAGGTAGCTTTCTTATTACCGGTTCCAGTCTTGTTTAAGAAACCTTTCAGTAACAAATAGCAGGAAAGTATAGTTGTTAGGTACATGACTCTAAAACCAAGCTTCTTAATTTAAATATTAGCTCGTATATTTACTCAGTTGAGAAAACCTGGGCAAGTAATTTAAGCTCTCTGTGTTTTGGCTTTAGTTTGGGTAAAATGAGATAACGGTCGTTTCCCCTTTGCAGGATTCTTGTGAGGATTAAAGGAATTTATAAAGGTGATATGCTTAGAAGAGTCCCTGAGTAGTTTACCGTTAGTTGCTGTCAAGTTGGCTGTGACTCACTGGTGAAATTATGTAGAACAGAACAAAATGTTGCCCAGTCCTCTGCCATCTTCACGATTGTTGGTTTGTTTTGAGTCCATTATTTTGCCCACTATGCATTTTGAGTGCCTTCCAACCTAGAGGGCTTATTTTCTATCTCTAAATTGGACAATATTCTGTCGTGATCCGTATGGATTTTTTTAATTGGCTGATTTTCTAAGTAGATCACCAGGCTTTTCTTCCTAGTCTGTCTTAGTCTGGAAGCTCCATGGAAACTTGTCCTCCGTAGGTGACCCTGCTTGTATTTGAAATACCAGTGGCATAGCTTCTAGCATCAGCTCAACATACAAGCCACTGCAGTAGACAAACTGACAGCTGGGTAGTGGAAACTGGTAAAACTATGTAATTGGTAGCTCTTACTAATTTCTTATATTTTCTTCTAAATTTTGAAAATTTTGCCTTGTATATTAAAACCTTTTATCTGAAACTTAGACTTTTGTTTATGATGTGAGTTAGTACTCCAATAAACTGAGAAACACTTTAAACCCTGTTGCTAGAAGAAAAGATAATTGTGAAATGAAGGATTGTACAAGAGTGGAAAAGAATGAACTAAAGCTCCATGCAACAGCATGAATGAATCTTAAAAACATAACTGTGACTTAAAAAAAAGTCCTAGAATGTGAAAGTTGAAAATTATCTTAGAAGTTATCTAGCTCCCTGTGACAAATGAGGAATATACAACTCAGAGGGAAAAGATCATCAAAGATGACCTAGCTGGTAGGTAGCAGATGAATTCAGCAAAAAGAATAGAAGCGTTGGTGTTAGGAGTTCTCGGTATCGTACAGTCCACCATCCATTAGCCTTGAGACTTTAGGAAGTAAAAAATCATTAAGAGCCTCCATTTTTAATAATAGTAACATTAATGCATACTCCTTAATGGAATTCTGTGGCTCTACTGAAATAGCTATGAGTAAGAAATCTGTGACATTTGATGCAATGCTAGCTAGCAGTATTATTTATAAAGCCTGGACTAGAAAACAGGTGTTCTGATATCAATCTGATCTGGTTTCCAATACAATGCCACATCATGTAACTTCAGTGGGATGACTAAAGCATTTGTTTTAAAAATATGGAAAATGCGAGATGAATTAAATTGTTTTCACCATCCTAAGGGTAGAGAATATGTATATAATAGGTCCTAAAAATATATAGATATATTTTTTTTTTAATTTTTTTCATGTAGTATAGTGGAGCCTCGGTAGCACAGTGGTTAAGAGCTCGGCTGCTAACTAAAAGGTCAGCAGTTTGAATCCACCAGCCACTCCTTGGAAACCCTATGTGGCCGTTCTACTCTGTCCTGTAAGGTTCTCTTTGAGTCAGAATTGACTCGATTGCAGTGGGTTTTTTTTTTTTTTTTTTGGTATGTAGTATAGGGCAAGGTGTATATGTATATGGTAGGGCATTATTTTAAATATTATAAGTGTATTTGTAGAAGACTTCTACAACCAGAATAACTTTTCATATAATGACCTTGACCTTTATTTTAGGTTTTTTTTTTTTTAATGACTTCCATTATATACAACAAAAGCAACATTTCTTTTATTCTGAGTAAATTTCAAAGCTAAACTCTTCTTCAAGTATTCTCAAACAGTCTTCCTAAAAATCATGAGCATGATATTCAGCAGGCAATTAAGCTGACCCTGAATACTTTAGGGACTTCACACTGAGAACCTCCAAATCTTCATTATGTTACATTTTCTGCTGTAATATTAAATTTATCATGGGATAGACCCAATTCTCTAGTGAACACACAGATGGCTGGGAAAAATACGCTTAGTCCAGGTTTTGCAACTAAAAATGGTAACCAGGATTTGCATAGGCATCTACTTTTCCTTCATTATTTCCACAAATATTTTTGAGTACCTACCATGACCAAGGCCCTCTGAGAAGTGCCAAGAACACTCTGTGAACAAAGCAAACACTGGTCCTGCATCTTTGATGCTTTCCTAGAAAAATAAACACTAACTTAAAACTTAAATTAATCAGGGATTAATAGAAGTTAGTTGTTGTTGTTAGTTTCAGTCAAGTCAGCTCCAACTCATGACACCTAACGTATAGTGTAACAAAGCAACCTCTGGTCCCGTGCCATCTTCGTGATCGTTGATATGTTCGAGTCCATTGATAACACCATTGTTGTGTCAATTCATCTCACGGAGGGTTTCCCTTGCTTTCACTGACCCTCTGCTTGACCAACATGATGTCCTTTTCTAGAGATTGGTCTTTCCTGATGAAGTATCCAAAGTAAGTGAGGCAAAATTTTGCCATCTTCACTTCTAAGCAACATTATGGGTATATTTTTTCTAAGACAGATTTGTTTGTTCTTCTGACAGTCCACGGTATACCCAATATTCTTTGCCAGCTTTGCAACACAATTCACATGCAACAATTCTTCTTACGTCTTCCTTTTTCATTGTCCAGCTTTTCCTTGCATATGAGATGGTTGAAAAGATCTTGGCCTGGGTCAGGCATACTGTAGTCATCAAAGTGATTTCTTTGTTTTTTAAAAGTTTAAAAAGGTTTTTTGCAGCAGATTTCCCCAATGCAATATATCATTTGATTTCTTGACCACTGTTTCCACAGACATTGATGGCTGATTCAAGTAGAATGAAATGACTGACAGCTTCTATTTCTTCTTCCTTCATCTTGATGCTGTTTATTGGTACAAGAAGTCAGTTAAGAATCATAATATTAGAGAGATGGATATAATAATAGCTGTAGTATTTATGAATAATAACAATCTGTATACTGAGCAAATAATCCGAGACCCTGGACTATATGAAGAATGGGGCATCAGGATTGGAGGAAGACTCATTAACAACCTGTGTTATGCAGATGACAAAACCTTGCTTGCTGAAAGTGAAGAGGACTTGAAGCACTTACTGATGAAAATCAAAGACCACAGCCTCAGTATGGATTACACCTCAACATAAAGAAAACGAAAATCCTCACAGCTGGACCAAAAAGCAACAACATGATAAACAGACAAAAGACTGAAGTTGTCAGGAATTTCACTTTACTTGGATCCACAATCAACACCCATGGAAACTGCAGTCAAGAAACAAAATGACACATTGCATTGGGCAAATCTGCTGCAAAGGACCTCTTTAGAGTATTGAAAAGCAAAGATGTCACCCTGAAGACTAAGGTGTGCCTGACCCAAGCCATGGTATTTTCAATAGCATCACATGCATGTGAAAGCTGGAGAATGAATAAGGAAGACCGAAGAAGAATTGATGCCTTTGAATTGTCGTGTTGGTGAAGAATATTGACTATACCATGAACTGCCAAAAGAACAGACAAATCTGTCTTGGAAGAAATACAGCCAGAATGCTCCTTAGAGGCAAGGATGATGAGACTTCATCTCATGTATTTTGGACATGTTATCAGGAGGGACCAGTCCTGGAGAAGGATATCATGCTTGATAGAATAGAGGGTCAGCAAAAGAGAGGAAGAGTCTCAAGGAGATGGATTGACACAGTGGCTGCAACAATGGGCTCAAGCATGAAGACAATGGTTAGGATGGCTCAAGCCTGGGCACTGTTTTGTTCTGTAGGATAGCTATAAGTCAGAACCCATTTGACGGCACCTAACAACAACAGTCAGAATAGTGTTTGTCATCAGGTAGAAACAAATATAATCTATATCTTAAATTTGCTACCTGATAAGGAGGTATGTAAGGATTAATACATTGCACCCATCCAGAGTAATAATATGTGTGTATTTATATGAGGACAACTGTGTAAAGCTAGTAGGTGCACTGAGGCTCTGGAGCAAGAGTTGTAGCACTAAAGTAGATTGGCCCTTGAACAAAGTATTCCTCATATCTTCCTCATCTTCCTGATTATAGTAAACAAAGCAGCTGGCTTGGCAGGTAAAGTCTGTGGTGTCATTCACATAGTTATACCTGGAAACTCAGCCTCCAGCAGCCTAGAGCCTGCATCTCCTGCCTTTCCAGTGATTTTTGAAGCACCTCAAATAATGGCTTAAATTCATATATTAGCCTCTGTTATCTGCTAATGAATCCTGATATCATAAGGACTATGAAAAAATGAAATATTAGTCAAAGGCAAAAAAGAGCTGCTGCATGGGCTAGGCTGATGAAAGAGCTATGTACTTTTCAAGAGAGGTCTCTCACAAAGGAGGCATCAAGGAGACTGCAGTGGAAGACATGTAAGATCTCTCCATGTTAAATTGGGGAAAGCCTAGGAAGTGCAGACGACGCAGCTCTAACATAGGTAAGAGTTGGGAAACCAAAAAACCAATTCAAACCCATTGTTGTCTTTTCAATTCCAACTCATTGCAACTCTATAGAACAGAGCAGAACTGCCCCATAGGGTTTCCAATCTGCAGCTGGGGGATTTGAACTGCCAACCTTTTGGTTAGCAGCCAAGCTCTTAACCACTGTGCCATCAGGGGAAAGAAGAACAAAAAGTAGACCAATTTGGTGATGGTGGATACGTCTTCCAATCATTGACAAGACTTTCTGTGCCTGGAAAGTTTTTAATGCCAAGTTGGACAAACATTTACAAGGAATTTTTTTTTTTTTTTTTTACAAATTACTGACTTCACATTCACAGTAACTGAACCAAGGTTTTAGAGATAATGTAGTCAAACTTCAACTTTTTGCTAACAAAAAACTGAGCTCAACAGAAGCTAAGACTTACGTAAGATCATGGCAGGGTCAGGATAAGAAAATAGACTTCTAGAATCTAAACCCAGAATCTTCCCTTTATATCATGTCACATGGCCCAAGAGAACCTCCATGGTCTTGAGACTTATTCTGTGTTGTAGGATAAGAATATTGTGATTTCGTTTGTGATATACCATCACTTTCCAGCAAATTATGCCATCTTTAAATGATTTTACACGCCTAAAAGAAATTTTTATTATCCTGTTGAACAATGAATTGCAATTTTATTTGCAATAAATGAAAAAAAAAAGGAAATTATGCCAATCTACATTTGGTGAAGTGGATGAACAAAGGTTAGTACACAGTTTCATTTAATTGAACCGTTATCTTATATTTCCACAAAGACTCATTCACAAGGCTAATAGGAGGATTTAAAATTAGAAGATGAACTGCATGACATATATGAATATATATATACATGTACTCAGACACGACAAAAGTCCCTACCCTCCCATCACTGAAACAGCTGCGTAGCTAGGATTTCATGTAATTTACATGAGGAAATAACCTCACGTTGCTTTCTCATTTTAATTGGATCGTTTATAAACAAACAGCCATGACCCTTTCTTTGAGACCATAAACTAGGGAATTTTTCATTATTGTCTTTACAGCCTTTAGTGGTTTGAACACATTTCAAGGAACAATTCTGGGTGCTCAGATCTTTCACTTTTTAAAAAAATATTCATTACAAACTTATGATCAAAACACTCTTTTTTCCCATAGAATTAAAAAACAAGCACATTCTCTTCAAACATTAAAGAAAATGCACGAAGCCATTTGAAAGAAAACTGTGATTTTCCAATTCTCTGTGTGTCCCTGAAGGAACATATCTTTATGAACACCTGGTAAATACTCTATAATGATGTGCGATGTTTGCCAAAACAGCTTCTACCATTCCTATTCTCCAGGGACTTGCTTTTTCCCACAATGAATGCTGGGTTTATTAATGCCAAAGTAGATTCAAGAGAAAAGTTAATAATTGAGACAAAAAGGAAGAGCATGTATTAAATAATAACATGAAAATGTATGTACATCACCAGATATATGAAGATCTGATATAATTAATGTGTTAGTCCATCCAATTTTAATAAATTATTAAATTTAGAGGTACGGATACAGATTCATTGATATGTTATTAACTTTTTAAACAATTGTTAAAAATTGTTAAATTTCCTTCTAAAATTAATTTTATAAGGACCTTTCAATAAACCAGAACTAAAAAAATAAGCACTTCAAATAATTGGAATTATTGCTATACTTTCTTAGAAAATAATGAAATTTAAAACACATTAGATAACTAACCCCAACTAACACATTGCCGTAGAGTCGATTCTGACTCATAGTGACCATATAGGACAGAGTAGAACTGTCCCATAAGGTTTCCAAGGAGCAGCTGGTGGATTCTAACTGCTGATCTTTTGGTTAGCAGCCATAGCTCTTAACCGCTATGCCACCAGGGTTTCCAGGCATGCTTGGCAGGTTTTATTTATTGATGAAATACTTTTATGAATTATTTATGAATAATTATCTAATAATACAAAGTCGCTATGAGTCAGAATTGACTCGACGGCAAAGGATTGGGTTTGGTTTGGAGTCTTGCGACGCAGTGGTTAAGAGCTCGGCTGCTAACCAAAAGGTCAGCAGTTTGAATCCACCATGCGCTCCTTGGAAACCCTGTGGTGCAGTTCTTCTCTGTACTATAGGGTCGCTCAAAGTCGGAATCAACTCAACAGCAATGGGTTTGGTAGGTACCAAGCATGCCAAGTGTATTGCAATTTCAAACATCTAAAAACTTATATAATCAAAATTAATCTTTAGGGTGAAAATTCCAGGTAGTTCAAGAAGCTTATTACTAATCATGTTAAGGATCTTCAATCTATTGCAACTACTAGGGGAGAAAATTGGACTACAACTTTTTTCGAGGGAGGGATACCTTTGACAAAGATCAGTAAAAGAAACCAGTAGAAGAGAACACACTCTATATAATTCAGCTTATATAAAGTTAAAAATATAACTCACAAAACTAAATATTTGTTTTCAGAGATGCAGCCTCAATACTTAAGATATTGAAGAAAGAAACTTTTTTTTAATTGAAACAAAGATATTCAGTCTGTAAGTTTTAGAGTGGTAATGCTCAACACGTGGTCCCTGAAGCACCAGTTTCAGAGTGACTTTGGGTAGTTGTCAAAACGCAATTCTCTAGCGCCCACCAAGACTTTCTGAACTATAATTTCGAGGTTGGGGCCCTGGAATGTGCAGTTTACAAGCACCATGGGTATTTATTAGACTCATAAAAATTATATTTTGAGAGTCCTCTTTTATTTGCTTTTTTGAAGAATTACAAAAACTTTGTGTTCCCTTATGATTAATTTTTCTTTTGGTAAAATTAACTTTGTTTTAGAAATCAGGAAACGTTGAAAAGAAAATATATTGAATCTGCTAAAGAGTTATGGGATTAAAGAACACAGAAGGGAGGTTAAGGAGTGCTTCATAAAGGCAGTAACACAGGAGGAAGAATAAGAGTTTAGTAAATGTATTAGAGAAATGATTAACAATGAGGACAGACCAAACCATATGCAAGGGCCCTGAGAAGAGAAAGAGCAGAGTGTGTTTAGGGGATTTAAAGTCACCTCCAATGTCTGGGGGATATGCCAGGGAAGAGGCAGGATAGGCAGGTAGAAGTTGTGATAAATTATAACATGAAAATAATCAGTATGAATGTCTTGAAGTTTACTTTCGAACAGATATGTGATTTTTCATGTCAACTATGAGTGCTCATAAATGACAATTTTCTTCAGTTTGATCCTTACTGATTGTCACGTGACTAATTTTTTAAAACTAATAAATCACAAGCATTAACATCTAAACAATATTAACTATTATTTAGTTAGTGAATAGGTTTTCTTTTCTTTGTGTCAAAGCTCAGGAAGGAAGAAACCTTGTTAGTCCCTGTCTAAGGACGTTTTATTTTCTCATTTGATCTCTTCAAAATAAGTCTACAACATCTTGTTGTTGTGTGCCGTCAAGTTAATTCCCACTCATAGCCACCCTACATATGCTAGGGTAGAACTGCCCCCATAGGGCTTCCAAGGCCATAATCTTTACAGGATAAGAGTGCCAGAGCTTTTCTCCTGTGGAGTCACTGGGTGTGTTCAAATCGCCAACCTTTTGATTAGCAGCCCAGCACTCAACCATCGCGTCACCAGGATTTCTCTATACCATCTTACTCTCTCCATATTTTGAATACACTCCTACCTGCAATACACCTGCCCCGTTCTTCCTGAATGCTGACAGCAGTGTTTCTCCTTCAGTTCCTGCTCTCCTGAAACTCCAAGGAGTAGAACCATGGATTTTGTTCTGCTGTTAGTTGCCATCAAGTTGGCTCTGACTCATGGTGATTTTATATTTGAGTCAGTTGTTGTTGCTATTGTGTGGTGCCTTCTAATCTAGCGGCCTAATCTTCTAGAACTATATTGGACAATATTCTGTTGTGATCTATAGGGTTTTCATGCTAATATTTTGAAGTCAATCACCAATCCTTTCTTTTTAGCCTGTCTTAGTCTGGAAGCTCTGTTGAAATCTGTCCTCCATAGATGACCCTGGTGGTATTTGAAATAGCAGTACCATAGCTTCCAGCATCGCAGTAACGTGCAAGTCACCACAGCACAGCAAGCTGACAGACAGGTGGTAAAGAACCATAGTTACGGACACTTTTTTTTTTAATTAACTTTTATTAAGCTTCAAGTGAACGTTTACAAATCCAATCAGTCTGTCACATATAAGTTTACATACATCTCACTCCCTACTCCCACTTGCTCTCCCCCTCTTGAGTCAGCCCTTTCAGTCTCTCCTTTGGTGACAATTTTGCTGGCTTCCCTCTCTCTCTATTCTCCCATCCCCCCTCCAGACAAGAGTTGCCAACACAATCTCAACTGTCCACCTGATATAATTAGCTCACTCTTCATCAGCGTCTCTCTCCCACCTGCTGACCAGTCCCTTTCATGTCTGATGAGTTGTCTTCGGGGATGGTTCCTGTCCTGTGCCAACAGAAGGTCTGGGGACCATGGCCGCCGGGATTCCTCTAGTCTCAGTCAGACCATTAAGTTTGGTCTTTTTATGAGAACTTAGGGTCTGTATCCCACTGATCTCCTGCTCTCTCAGGGGTCCTCTGTTGTGCTCCCTGTTAGGGCAGTCATCGATTGTGGCCGGGCACCAACTAGTTCTTCTGGTCTCAGGATGATGTAGGTCTCTGGTTCATGTGGCCCTTTCTGTCTCTTGGGCTCTTAGATGTCGTGTGGCCTTGGTGTTCTTCATTTTCCTTTGCTCCAGGTGGGTTGAGACCAATTGATGCATCTTAGATGGCCGCTTCTTAGCATTTAAGACCCCAGACGCCACATTTCAAAGTGGGATGCAGAATGATTTCATAATAGAATTATTTTGCCAATTGACTTAGAAGTCCCCGCAAACCATGTTCCCCAGACCCCCGCCCTTGCTCCGCTGACCTTTGAAGCATTCATTTTATCCCGGAAACTTCTTTGCTTTTGGTCCAGTCCAATTGAGCTGACCTTCCATGTATTGAGTGTTGTCTTTCCCCTCACCTAAAGCAGTTCTTATCTACTGATTAATCAATAAAAAACCCTCTCCCACCCTCCCTCCCTACCCCCCTCGTAACCACAAAAGTATGTGTTCTTCTCAGGTTTGCTATTTCTCAAGATCTTATAATAGTGGTCTTATACAATATTTGTCCTTTTGCCTCTGACTCATTTCGCTCAGCATAATGCCTTCCAGGTTCCTCCATGTTATGAAATGTTTCACAGATTCGTCACTGTTCTTTATCGATGCGTAGTATTCCATTGTGTGAATATACCACAATTTATTTACCCATTCATCCGTTGATGGACACCTTGGTTGCTTCCAACTTTTTGCTATTGTAAACAGAGCTGCAATAAACATGGGTGTGCATATATCTGTTTGTGTGAAGGCTCTTGTATCTCTAGGGTATATTCCGAGGAGTGGGATTTCTGGGTTGTATGGTAGTTCTATTTCTAACTGTTTAAGATAACGCCAGATAGATTTCCAAAGTGGTTGTACCATTTTATATTCCCACCAGCAGTGTATAAGAGTTCCAATCTCTCCGCAGCCTCTCCAACATTTATTATTTTGTATTTTTTGGATTAATGCCAGGCTTGCTGGTGTGAGATGGAATCTCATCGTTCTTTTAATTTGCATTTCTCTAATGGCTAATGATCCAGAGCATTTTCTCATGTATCTGTTGGCTGCCTGAATATCTTCTTTAGTGAAATGTGTGTTCATATCCTTTGCCCACTTTTTGATTGGGTTGTTTGTCTTTTTTTGGTTGAGTTTTGACAGAATCATGTAGATTTTAGAGATCAGGCACTGGTCGGAGATGTCATAGCTGAAAATTCTTTCCCAGTCTGTAGGTGGTCTTTTTACTCTTTTGGTGAAGTCTTTAGATGAGCATAGGTGTTTGATTTTTAGGAGCTCGCAGTTATCGGGTTTCTCTTCATCATTTTTGGCAATGTTTTGTATTCTGTTTATGCCTTGTATTAGGGCTCCTAGGGTTGTCCCAATTTTTTCTTCCATGATCTTTATCGTTTTAGTCTTTATGTTTAGGTCTTTGATCCACTTGGAGTTAGTTTTTGTGCATGGTGTGAGGCACGGGTCCTGTTTCATTTTTTTGCAAATGGATATCCAGTTATGCCAGCACCATTTATTAAAAAGGCTATCTTTTCCCCAATTAATTGACACTGGTCCTTTGTCAAATATCAGCTGCTCATACGTGGATGGATCTATGTCTGGGTTCTCAATTCTGTTCCATTGGTCTATGTGCCTGTTGTTGTACCAATACCAGGCTGTTTTGACTACTGTGGCTGTATAATAGATTCTGAAATCAGGTAAAGTGAGGCCTCCCACTTTCTTCTTCTTTTTCAGTAGTGCTTTGCTTATCCGGGGCTTCTTTCCCTTCCATATGAAATTGGTGATTTGTTTCTCTATTCCCTTAAAATATGACATTGGAATTTGGATCAGAAGTGCGTTAAATGTATAGATGGCTTTTGGTAGAATAGACATTTTTACTATGTTAAGTCTTCCTATCCATGAGCAAGGTATGTTTTTCCACTTAAGTATTTCCTTTTGAATTTCTTGTAGTAGAGCTTTGTAGTTTTCTTTGTATAGGTCTTTTACATCCTTGGTAAGATTTATTCCTAAGTATCTTATCTTCTTGGGGGCTACTGTGAATGGTATTGATTTGGATATTTCCTCTTCGGTGTTCTTTTTGTTGATGTAGAGGAATCCAAGTGATTTTTGTATGTTTATTTTATAACCTGAGACTCTGCCAAACTCTTCTATTAGTTTCAGTAGTTTTCTGGAGGATTCCTTAGGGTTTTCTCTGTATATAATCATGTCATCTGCAAATAGTGATAACTTTACTTCTTTCTTGCCAATCCGGACACCTTTTATTTCTTTGTCTAGCCTAATTGCCCTGGCTAGGACTTCTAGCACGATGTTGAATAAGAGCGGTGATAAAGGGCATCCTTGTCTGGTTCCCGTTCTCAAGGGAAATGCTTTCAGGTTCTCTCCATTTAGAGTGATATTGGCTGTTGGCTTTGCATAGATGCCCTTCATTATGTTGAGGAATTTTCCTTCAATTCCTATTTTGGTAAGAGTTTTTATCATGAATGGGTGTTGGACTTTGTCAAATGCCTTTTCTGCATCAATTGATAAGATCATGTGGTTTTTGTGTTTTGTTTTATTTATGTGATGGATTACATTAATGGTTTTTCTGATATTAAACCAGCCTTGCATACCTGGTATAAATCCCACTTAATCAGGGTGAATTATTTTTTTGATGTTTTGTTGGATTCTATTGGCTAGAATTTAGTTGAGGATTTTTGCATCTATGTTCATGAGGGATATAGGTCTATAATTTTCTTTTTTTGTAATGTCTTTACCTGGTTTTGGTATCAGGGAGATGGTGGCTTCATAGAATGAGTTGGGTAGTATTCCGTCATTTTCTATGCTTTGGAATACCTTCAGAAGTAGTGGTGTTAACTCTTCTCTGACAGTTTGGTAGAACTCTGCAGTGAAGCCGTCCGGGCCAGGGCTTTTTTTTGTTGGGAGTTTTTTGATTACCATTTCAATCTCTTTTTTTGTTATGGGTCTATTTAGTTGTTGTACTTCTGAATGTGTTAGTTTAGGTAGGTAGTGTTTTTCCAGGAATTCATGCATTTCTTCTAGGTTTGCAAATTTGTTAGAGTACAATTTTTCATAATAATCTGAAATGATTCTTTTAATTTCATTTGGTTCTGTTGTGATGTGGTCCTTCTCGTTTCTTATTCGGGTTATTTGTTTCCTTTCCTGTATTTCTTTAGTCAGTCTAGCCAATGGTTTATCAATTTTGTTAATTTTTTCAAAGAACCAGCTTTTGGCTTTGTTAATTCTTTCAATTGTTTTTCTATTCTCTGTTCAGCTCTAATTTTTATTCTTTGTTTTCTTCTGGTGACTGATGGATTCTTTTGTTGCTCACTTTCTATTTGTTCAAGTTGTAGGGACAGTTCTCTGATTTTGGCTCTTTCTTCTTTTTGTATGTGTGCATTTATCGATATAAATTGGCCTCTGAGCACTGCTTTTGCTGTGTCCCAGAGGTTTTGATAGGAACTATTTTCATTCTCGTTGCTTTCTATGAATTTCCTTATTCCCTCCTTGATGTCTTCTATAACCCAGTCTTTTTTCAGGAGGGTATTGTTCAGTTTCCAAGTATTTGATTTCTTTTCCCTAGTTTTTCTCTTATTGATTTCTAGTTTTATTGCCTTGTGGTCTGAGAAGATGCTTTGTAATATTTCGATGTTTTGGACTCTGCAAAGGTTTGTTTTATGAACTAATATGTGATCTATTCTAGAGAATGTTCCACGTGCGCTAGAAAAAAAAGTATATTTTGCAGCAGTTGGGTGGAGAGTTCTGTATAAGTCAATGAGATCAAGTTGGTTGATTGTTGTAAGTAGATCTTCCGTGTCTCTATTGAGCTTCTTACTGGATGTCCTGTTCTTCTCCAAAAGTGGTGTGTTGAAGTCTCCTACTATAATTGTGGAGGTATCTATCTCACTTTTCAATTCTGTTAAAATTTGATTTATGTATCTTGCAGCCCTGTCATTGGGTGCGTAAGTATTTAATATGGTTATGTCTTCCTGATCAATTGTCCCTTTTATCATTATATAGTGTCCTTCGTTATCCTTTGTGGTGGATTTAAGTCTAAAGTCTATTTTGTCAGAAATTAATATTGCTACTCCTCTTCTTTTTTGCTTATTGTTTGCTTGATATATTTTTTTCCATCCTTTGAGTTTTAGTTTGTTTGTGTCTCTAAGTCTAAGGTGTGTCTCTTGTAGGCAGCATATAGATGGATCGTGTTTCTTTATCCAGTCTGTGACTCTCTGTCTCTTTATTGGTGCATTTAGTCTATTTACATTCAGCGTAATTATAGATAAATAAGTTTTTTAGTGCTGTCATTTTGATGCCTTTTTATGTGTGTTGTTGACAATTTCATTTTTCCACATACTTTTTTGTGCTGAGGCGTTTTTCTTAGTAAATTGTGAGATCCTCATTTTCATAGTGTTTGACTTTATGTTATTTGAGTTGTTACGTTTTTCTTGGCTTTTATCTTGAGTTATAGAGTTGTTATACCTTTTTGTGGTTACCTTATTATTTACCCCTATTTTTCTAAGTAAAAACCTAACTTGTATTGTTCTATATCACCTGTATCACTCTCCATCTGGCAGTTCAATGCCTCCTGTATTTAGTCCCTCTTTTTGATTGTTGTGATCTCTTACCTATTGACTTCCATGATTCCCTGTTAGGTGTATTTTTTTTTTTTAAATTAATCTTAATTTGTTTGTTTTTGTGCTTTCCCTATTTGAGTTTATATCAGGACGTTCTGTTTTGTGACCTTGTGTTGTGCTTATATGTGATATTATTGGTTTTCTGACCAAACAATATCCTTTAGTATTTCTTGTAGCTTTGGTTTGGTTTTTGCAAATTCTCTAAACTTGTGTTTATCTGTAAATATCTTAATTTCGCCTTCATATTTCAGAGAGAGTTTTGCTGGATATATGATCCTTGGCTGGCAGTTTTTCTCCTTCAGTGTTCTGTATATGTCGTCCCATTCCCTTCTTGCCTGCATGGTTTCTGCTGAGTAGTCTGAACTTATTCTTATTGGTTCTCCCTTGAAGGAGACCTTTCTTTTCTCCCTGGCTGCTTTTAAAATTTTCTCTTTATCTTTGGTTTTGGTGAGTTTGATGATAATATGTCTTGGTGTTTTTCTTTTTGGATCAATCTTAAATGGGGCTCGATGAGCATCTTGGATAGATATCCTTTCGTCTTTCATGATGTCAGGGAAGTTTTGTGTCAGGAGTTCTTCAACTATTTTCTCTGTGTTTTCTGTCCCCCCTCCCTGTTCTGGGACTCCAATCACCTGCAGGTTATCCTTCTTGATAGAGTCCCACATGATTCTTAGGGTTTCTTCATTTTTTTAAATTCTTTTATCTGATTTTTTTTTCAGCTATGTTGGTGTTGATTCCCTGGTCCTCCAGATGTCCCAGTCTGCATTCTAATTGCTCGAGTGTGCTCCTCTGACTTCCTATTGTGTTGTCTAATTCTGTAATTTTATTGTTAATCTTTTGGATTTCTACATGCTGTCTCTCTATGGATTCTTGCAACTTATTAATTTTTCCACGATGTTCTTGAATAATCTTTTTGAGTTCTTCAACTGTTTTATCAGTGTGTTCCTTGGCTTTTTCTGCAGTTTGCGTTATTTCATTTCTGATGTCTTGAAGCATTCTGTAAATTAGTTTTTTATATTCTGTATCTGATAATTCCAGGATTGTATCTTCATTTGGGAAAGATTTTGATTCCTTTGTTTGGGGGGTTGTAGAAGCTGTCATGGTCTGCTTCTTTATGTGGTTTGATATGGATTGTTGTCTCCGAGCCATCACTGGGAAACTAGTTTTTCCAGAAAATCCGCTAAAAAAAAATGCAGTCAGATCCCTACCATAGTTCTCCCTCTGGCTCAGGCTATTCGGATGTTAATGAAGCCGCCTGGGGAGGGTGGGGGAAGGAACAGAGAGATAGGAGAGTAGCACCTCAGAATATAGCCAGAGTTGCTTGTCTTGCTTGGAATGACTATTATATCTGAGATTCCCGCGGGGCGCATCACCTATGTGTGCTGGCTGTGTGGAGATTGCTCCCAGGGGGTCTGGCCCGCTGGAGTCACGGTCAGATCCTCCGCTTCCAGCCCCACACCCAGCGTCAAGGCTCCCCTACTGGGACGGTGCTCTCTCGACTCCAAAATCAGTTGCTTCCTCCCAGGGACTTCTCGTCCCTCCAGCCGCGTTGCCGTGCCACCTCCGAGAACTGATTGGGCCCCCTCCCAGGGTTAGTTCAGGTGGGTGGAGGAGCTCCCCGTGCTTGTGCCGTGACCGAGTGTCCCGGCTGGGACGCTGTTCTTCCCGCTCCAATACCAGTCGCTGCCTCCCGGGGACTTCTCCTACCGGCTGCTTCCCACGCCGCCCGCGGAACCGGCTGGTTCCCCTCCCGGGGTTAGTTCAGGGGGGTGGAGCAGCTCTCTGTGCTTGTGCCGTACCTGACTGGTACGCTGGCTCCAGGCTCTGAAAACAATCGCTGCTTCCCCATATTAGTTCGTTCTCCGTCTCTAAATCTGTGTTTGTTGTTCAGGGTTCGTAGATTGTTATGTATGTGATCGATTCACTTGTTTTTCCGTGTCTTTGTTGTAAGAGGGATCCGAGGTAGCGTCTGCCTAGTCCGCCATCTTGGCTCCACCCCTAGGGACACTTTTATAGCCAGCACAAGGCTCTACCTCTCTCATTTATGATGGAAGTGTCATTAGTTGGCCCCTCTCCACCATGTGCAAACAAATTCCATGTTTATTTCTACTTTTGGCATCCTTCTTGATTTGGTCCAAATTTCACTGTATTTGGTAGCTATTCTTTGAGTTAGAATATGTTTGGTTTAGTGGATGTCTCCTAATATTAAATCGTAGTTTTTACTACATTTTTTTTCCTGTAATTTTTAGTGACATGAGAGAAAGGGCTGTAGCAGAAATATATTTTCTCTAACATTTCCCTCAGTTGCATTCCCCACCCCAACCCCAATCAGGTTTTATGACTTCTGGACTAGGTATACAATTTATATCCTCAAGTATTTTAAACATATATGTATAAAGAATATAAAAAAAGTGTACAACTTGTTCTTTTTTTGAATCACCATTTAATGATATTACTCATGAACTCCAAGTTTGGGACACTGAATATTTGGCAGTCATACAAAGAGACTGTATTTCGTAGAATGAGATAAAAATAGGGGCCTTTATATCACTTTTCTGATATTTTATTGCCTCTTGTATACTCCCCATTCTTAATCTTATTCATTTCCTTAGTTACCCTACTCTCAGGAAGTACATATCCACAGTATGTCATGAAAGGATGGAAGAAGTCTTTCTTGCCAGTGTAATAATACATAGTAACTGGTTCAAGGTTTTTAGGATTACTGAGCTTTATTTACAAATGTGCTCCTTTTCTAAGGTTATTTAACAAATCTCATATCCTGTAAAAAGCAGTTATTATAATTAAAATAAGTCTGTACAAGATAAAACTAATTGTTCTATAATGCTATGCAAAATACTGTTTTATCACTTGAATTTCTTTAGGCGATGAATCAGGCAATACCTAGTAATATGAATAATGACTTTTTTAAAAAAAATCCAAGGGTAAATTTGAATTCATACTTACACTATATATTACAGAGATGAGACTTTCAATAATTCTTTGCTTTCTGAACTCAAAAATAAAAATCAAACTTTTTTTAATGATGTATTGACAAAAGGTATACACCAAAAATAAAATATAATATTAATACTTATTTAACAAAGGATAACTATTAAAAGAAATAATTCATTTTTCTGAAAACAATTTCTAAACTGAATCCCTTTAAACACAATTCTCAAAAATATTAATGTAAAATCCTCCATTTCTCTACCACCAATTTTGCTTCCTTTTTTATTCCTAATTCCTGGTCTCTGCCAGCAATGGCAAATACAACAAAATCTAAAACTGAGGTAGCTACCAAAACTTCTGTTCACAAATACCACAATTTCAAATAAGCGGAATTCACAGCCGGGGCAACATCACTTACTCTTCTGATGAACTAATAGCCTTACTCAGGGAAAGGATTTGTTTTTATACATGAAAATGAATTTTCAGGCAGCCCTCTGCAAATCGAAGTATTTGAGAGTAAGCTTCAACACATTACACACATTGATGCCTTGACAATCTCCTCCTAACAATATCATAGCTACAATAAGCATTTTTATTCCATGACAGCAAATATTCTTTTACATCAAACTGTTTTATAACTTGTTTTGCATCAATACTTCTTAAAGCAAAATGTTACCTCGCACCTGAGTAAACTATGAAATAACAAAGTTATGAAGAGGACACAGAGCCAAGACACTGCCAGACAGACATTTAAAAAGCCACATCAGCCTAGACAAGAGGGCGAAGGAAAAAAAAAAAAAGCTTCATTTATACTGAGGCATTTAATATCATATGGTGACAACAAAAAATAATTATTGTACAACTCAGTTCTCTTTCGTCTCCCCCACTACATGACCTTGACATAGCTCATAACATAAGCTATAAAACCTGACATAAAATTTATATTAGTTCTTTAAAATACACAATCTTGGAAAAGATCTTTTTCCCCAGCAGTACTTACTGATTATATTATACTTTTTGCCATTTGGAACTCAATATCTCTGTGGATCTAAATTATATTTTAATTTATTGCCATACAAAGCTTATGCAAAATCTTTTAATTAAAAAATAAAATTCTGATAGACTAGAATGCTAAAGGAAACCCTGGTGGTATAGTGGTTAACAGCTATGGCTGCTAACCAAAAGGTCAGCAGTTTGAATCCACCAGGTGCTCCTTGGAAACTCTGTGGGTCAATGCTACTCTGTCCTATAGGGTCATCGCTATGAGTCGGAATTGACTCAATGGGAATGGTTTTTTTTTTTTTTTTTGGAGGGTTAGAATGCTAAAAGAATGCATTTGTGGTGCAAACTGTTTAAGCACTGGACTACTAGCTGAAAGTTTGGGGGTCAGAACCCACCCAGAGGCACCTCACAAGGCAGGCCTGGAGATCTGCTTCTGAAAGCCCACAGCTTTGAGAATCCTATGGAGCGCAGTTCTACTCTGCACACGTGGGTCACCATGAGTTGGAATCTACCCTGCGGCAACCAGCAACAACAAAAACACGTTCAAACTGCACTTCAGTATTTTATTTAATCAGAAAGTATGTATTGAGCACCTCCTGTTTGCTGAGCACCGTTCTAGCTTCTAGGGACACAGTGGTGACAAAACTGACAAGTACACTCTGACGTGCTTGCAGCCTACTGAGATAGAGATGGATTTCGTTGGAGAGTATTAGAAGGAAATCGGTTTCTCTTAGGTCAGTTAGATTTCTGTACCAAAAAAAAAAAAAATTCTGAGCTAAACATCTGTTCTACTACTGTCATGGATTGAATTATGTCCTCCCAAAAATGTGTGTACCAGTTTGGCTGGGCCATGGTTCCCAGTACTGCATGGCTGTCCTCCACTTTGTGACTGTAATTTGACGTTAAAGAGGATTAGGTGGGATTGTAACTCCCTTACTTAGGTTCCATTCCTGATCCAGTGTAAAGGGAGTTTCCCTGGGGTGGGGGCTGTACCACCTTTTATCTTACAAGAGATGAAAGGGAAGTGAGCAGAGTGGGGAGACCTCATACCACTAAGAAAGAAGCACCAGGAGCAGAGCACGTCCTTTGGATCCGGGGTTCCTACGCAGAGAAGCTCCTAGTCCCGTGGCAGATTGACAAGAAGGACCTTCCTCCAGAGCCAACAGAGAGAGAAAGCCTTCCCCTGGAGCTGATGCCCTGAATTTGGACTTCTAGCCTACTAGATGTGAGAAAATAAATTTCTTTTTTAAAGCCATCCACTTATGGTATTTCTGTTACAGCAGCAGTAGATGACTAAGAAAATTACAGTAATGTTAAAATAATTTTCTACTTAAATCCTTATTGAGTGTGATATTATTTATAAACTTATTAGTTTTAAATATGCTGATTTAAAGAAGATATTTTAAATATATACACATGAAATTACAAATTCTTGTCATCTTTTGTGAAAATCTAGTTTACACAAATCTCTCATAATAAGTGAATCATTTTTATCACATTTTAAAACTTCCCTTACTTTTTGGGTGGAATTAATTAGAATGATATAAGACAAAACCTTTGATTCCAGTATTTTTACTGTAAGTTCTACCACAAGTGTAAATTAGAGCAAGATCTTAACATCTTAATTTCTATAAACTCTTACTTCCCTTATTTTGGAAAAAAAGAATAATTGTATATTTATAGTATTTTTTTAATGATGATTAAGATATATATTAAATGCTTAAAAGTACTTAATCATTTTCATCCATGATAATTTGTTTGAATATTTGTTGTTGTTGTTATTAGGTGCCATTGAGTCGGTTCCAACTCATAGCAACCCTATGCACAACAAAATGAAACACTGCCTGGTCCTGCGCCATCCTTACAGTCGTTGTTATGCTTGAGCTCATTGTTGCAGCCACTGTGTCAATCCACCTTGTTGAGAGTCTTCCTCTTTTCCTCTGACCCTGTACTTTGCCAAGCATGATGTCCTTCTCCAGGGACTGATCCCTCCTGACAACATGTCCAAAGTATGTAAGACGCAGTCTTGCCATCCTTGCCCCTAAGGCATGCTGTTTGTACTTCTTCCAAGACAGATTTGTTCATTCTTTTGGCAGTCCGTGGTATATTCAATATTCTTCGTCAACACCACAATTCAAAGGCATCAGCTCTTCTTCAGTCTTCCTTATTCATTGTCCAGCTTTCACATGCATATGATGACATTGAAAATACCATGGCTTGGGTCAGGCGCACCTTAGTCTTCAGGGCGACATCTTTGCTCTTTAACACTTTGAAGAGGCCCTTTGCAGCAGATTTACCCAATGCAATGTATCTTTTAATTTCTTGAAAGCTGCATCCATGGTTGTTGATTGTGGATCCAAGTAAAATGAAATCCTTGACAACTTCAATCTTTTCTCCATTTATCATGATGTTGCTCATTGGTCCAGTTGTGAGGATTTTTGTCTTCTTTATGTTGAGGTGTAATCCATACTGAAGGCTGTGGTCTTTGATCTTCATTAGTAAGTGCTTCAAGTCCTCTTCACTTTCAGCAAGCAAGGTTGTGTCATCTGCATAACGCAGGTTGTTAATGAGTCTCCCTCCAATCCTGATGCCCCGTTCTTCTTCATATAGTCCAGCTTCTTGGATTATTTGTTCAGCATACAGATTGAACAGGTATGGTGAAAGAATACAGCCCTGACGCACACCTTTCCTGACTTTAAACCAATCAGTATCCCCTTGTTCTGTCCGAACAACTGCCTATTGATCCATGTAAAGGTTCCTGAAAAGCACAATTAGGTGTTCTGGAATTCCCATTCTTTGCAGTGTTATACATAGTTTGTTATGATCCACACAGTCAAATGCCTTTGCATAGTCAATAAAACACAGGTAAACATCCTTCTGGTATTCTCTGAATATTTACCTCCTCCAATAATCTATGAGTGCTTTGAGTCAACCCTTTCTTACTCATTTATATCTCCATAATCTAGAATGGTGGCTGGCGTACAAGAGCTACTCAGTAAAGGAATGAATGAATGAATGATTACTATTGACCGTATTTGTACAAAACATGCAAGTTATGAAGCATGTTTCCCTAATCATGTTATCCTTGGAATTAGGCTGGGCTGGTATTATCCTACCCTAATTTACAGAGGAAAAATTGAACATAGACTTTACTCATGACTTTTCTAGCGTCACAAGTTTAGCCGTCAGCAAAAGTGGAACCTATCCCTTACGACTGTCATTACAGTGTGATTCCCTGACACTTCACCGCTTTTCACAGGCATCCCTCCACCTAGATCCCCGATGTACCATGATGTCCAGTGATGATCAGGATGCACTAGCTCTTACCACCACCTTAATCCATAAAACCAGCCAAGTAACTTAGCAAAACTGACCTAAACTAACTGCACTAGTAGGACATGTAAGGTGTCTGTGAGACTGTTGGAATATTTATTAAGCCACATAACTGAAATGACGTTCAACAAACAGTTCTACTGAACAACAAAGCATCTAAAGTGTACAAGTTTTAATTTAGCGTGTTTCAAAGGATTGTAGAATTTAATAAATTCTGTTATAGTCAAGGGCCATTAATCATATATTTGCAGGTTGCATTTTAAAATATTTACATGTGACTTATGCTACACAGGAAACCCTGGTGGCATAGTGGTTAGGTGCTACGGCTGCCAACCAAAGGACTGGCAGTTCAAATCCACCAGACGCTCCTTGGAAACTCTATGGGGCAGTTCTACTCTGTCCTATAGGGTCGCTATGAGTCGGAATCGGCTCGACAGCACTGGGTTTGGTTTTTTGGTATGCTACACACACAGGCTATGTTTTATCTGCCCAGACTTGATTTTCTCAGGTCAAGAAAATCTAATAAGGATCAATTTTCCTTTTTACACTTTATAGCTCCACGTTCTGATTTTGCAAACATTCATGTAGCCCATAATACATGGAAGATAGTATGACATCAGCTGTTGTCACCTCAATTTGCTTGTATCATGGATGGAAATTTAAGAAAGAGGCAAATTGATCGAGGTCATGGGTGTAAAGTGGCCAGTCGCCCTGTGATAACAATCCTGTAATTTGGAAGAGGATAGTTACGTAGTAAAAGGAGGACAAAATTTGGGATAGGAAACGCTGATTCTGAGGGACACTGCTTCGGCTGCTATGCAAGCTTGAACAATAATTTGTCCTTTCTCCTTAAGGCTCAGAGTTTGCATCTATACCATTGCTCTCCCAAAACAGCTTCATGAAGAAAATACTAGAAACAATGTTTAAAAGTAATGTTTTAATCTCATCCTTTAAAGATTTTAAGTGTGCTTTATAACAAAAATAATATTGGGAAAAATCTCCAAAATACATACTTTTAAACACATTTATAAATAATTAGAATATGAAATAAAAAGTGTTTGACAACTATTGATCTATTCAATAGGAATCAATAATAAATAGCTAATTTAAATTGTGGAATATTATGTTCAAATAAAAATCTATTTGAATCCATAAGTTTGCTACTAAAGACTTGATGCGGAATTGAAGGCATTGTAAACCAAGTATGTACTCCATGGTTGTGGTATTTTTCATCTAAATGGGATGCCATTTTCACGGTAATAATTTTAAAAACAAGCATGAAAACTATCTCGTTTCATGAAAACTCTTTTATTTGTGCCTTCAGTATTTCTACCCAGGAATGCTGTTTTGATCTGGTCTCCACTGTGGCAAAGCAGTTATTTCCCTCCTCTTTCAGATCAAATAGAGAGTTCTCTTTTTTCTCTCTATTACCTCTGTTCTGGTTCTGATCTACTGCTGTTACACCCAGGATATTTTTCCAGCAACACTTTATTTCTTCTGCCAATTACATTCAATCTTCCTTCTCTTAATTTTAAGCCAGTATGTTTATTATCCTAAAAACGGGACTGACAACTCACAGAATAAGGTTCTTTGGGATTAGCTTGGCTGCTAGCTGAAAAGTCAGAAGTTCAAATCCACCAGCTGCTCCCTGGAAACCCTCTGGGGCAGTTCTACTCTGTCCTATAGGGTCGCTGTGAGTCAGAATCAACTCAATGGCAACAGGTTTGGTTTTACTTATTTATTTTATGGCCCCATGGTTTCTAGTACATATTTCCACAATGGTACATTTCACACTGAATTTCAGTTTTCTGTTTATGTGCCCCTGTCTCTCCTGCCCTGTAATTCCTTAAAGGCAGAAATTTTCTGCATGGAGAGATGGACAAAAATATTTGACGAATCTTTCAGCTCTGCTGTCTTGACCCATTCTTCTCCTTTACACTATTTTGTTTTTACATAGGTTGCTGCATAATCATTCACCTTACATCAATATGTTAAATACATACAGTATAAATCCCATTTTTGTGGAAGTACAAAGATCATGCACGAATATGGATATGTGGAAAGAAATATAAAAGCATGATTATAAGGAATTATCTTTGGGAAATGAGTTTTTTTTCTTTTTTATGATTTTAATTATTTCTATAATTTTTAAAATGTTAATTTATAATTAATAAATATAGCAGCACATATTACTTAAAAAGTAAAAAAGCATATATATTGTTTCTTTTTATTGTGTGCCATCGAGTCCATTCTGACTCCCAGCAACACTATAGGATGCAGTAGAACTGCTCCATAGGGTTTCCTAGGCTGTAATCTTTACAGGCTCAGGTTGTTAGGTTTTTTCTCCCACGGGGAGGTTGGTGGGTTCCAACTGCCACCAGCCTTTTGGCTGGCAGTGGAGTGCTTAACCATTACATCACCAGGGCTCCTTAAATACACTGCACAGGGTACTATTCCAGGTGATCACTAAAAAGCAATGAGGGGTTAATCTTCAAGTATCCAAAAAAGACATACTAGAAAGGAAAATTATACAAACTCTCACTTATTCAGACTCATTGGATAGATTAATTTAATTAATGAAAAGACTAAATCAAAAAAATAAATTAAAAAAATACAAGAGCCTTAAAATAGAAGCAGATCTAATCACCTAGCACAACCACATTTAATATCCAATGTTGAAGCTGAAGCCAAACGTGTCCGAATGACTTCGGTCAATTCACAGGCAGTGCTGGGGCTAGAATCCAGGTGTTCTAATTCCCAGTCTAGCACTCTTTTAATTATAATCAAGCATTCACGGTAGTTTAATCACCCCATTCTATCAAAGCTGGATGGCTTTTATAGCCCGTTGCAGCTGGGCTTCCTCTTAGCACCCCCAAGATGGCAACGAGAATATATTTCATGGGCCAATTCTGCCACTGGGTAGTGATTTCCTGGAGTGTTTGTTGAGAAGGATTCCACGGCCACATCTGGACTCAGTAAGAGTATCGAGGCAGAATAGTCATGCCTGCAATGGTGCCGGAAGAAGGACTAGAGACAGAGTTGTCATGTGACCCTCCTCTTTGCTTTCCATAGTACTGCTAAGGCTCATCTTTCCAAAAAACACAAATTTTCATCAGTCACAGCTCGCCACTACCTATTCCACCAAATCCAACCTTCTTTGCCTAACTTCAATATCCCCATAATATCACTGCTTTACCAATCCAATTTTAACTTCCACAATTCCCCACATAAAATATTTACTGTCATTGCACATGCATATTATATGTATTCCTACCTTGTTGAAAATAATAAAAACAAGTTAATGTGCTTACTCACCTACACTGCCTTTTCTGACACCTGATCATCACTCGTATCCCTTGCCAAGGGGAAGTCCTGACATATATTGGTGCACATGTCCTTGATCATCCCAATTTCTGTCGGTGATTGGACTCCTAGTGGACACTGATCCAGGAAAGGCTAATCACATTCTTCATTCCAGCAAGTACAAATGTGACAGAGAAACTCATGCAGTTAGATACTGGGAGTTCAGCTAGAAGGTCAGGTAAATGGGAAGGCTGGGAGCCCTAATTCAGGTATCCAAAATCAGTCAATATGCCAGAGCTCCTGTGCAGGAGAAAGAGTGAAGCAGTTTTTTGAGGGAGATCATGTCCACAGAGAGAAAGGGACACGCCTAGCGGTTTGGGTCTTTTGCCAGTGTTCCAGATCTTATTTCCAGGCTTTTCCAAGGTCAAGTTCTCCAGATCTCATTGGTTCTATGAGATTTCTCTGTTCACTATAATAAATTCCTTTCACTTAACTTAGCCTGAGTGGATTTTGCTTATTAACTAAACTCTGATTAAAGATTCCACTTTGCTCATGTTATTTCTTCTGCTTTCCCTTTCCTATTTAAATTCTACCCTTCTTTCATAGTTGTATGCAGTGCCAGCCCTTCCATGAGGCTATTAAGAATAAAGCTATATGAACATTGTGTACAGGTTTGGATTTTTTTGGTAAAAATACAGGCAGTCTTCAACTTACAACAGAGTTCCATTCCAATGACTCTGTCGTAAGTCTGTAAAGATGTCACCTTGAAGACTAAGGTGTGCCTGACTCAAGCCATGGTGTTTTCAATCGTCTCCTATGCATGTGAAAGGTGGACCATGGATAAAGAAGACTGAAGAATTGATGCCTTTGAATTGTGGTGCTGGCGAAGAATATTGAATATACCATGGGCTGCCAAAAGAACAAATAAATCTGTCTTGGAAGAAGTACAACCAGAATGCTCCTTAGAAGCAAGGATGGCAAGACTGTGTCATATATTTTGGACATGTTGTCAGGAAGGATCAATCCCTGGAGAAGGACATCATTCTTGGTAAAGTAGAGAATCAGCAAAAAAGAAGAATGAGATGGATTGACATAGTGGCTGCAACAACGGCCTTAAGCATAGCAATGATTGTGAGAATAGTGCAGGACCAGGCAGTGTTTCATTCTGTTGTACATAGGGCTGCTATGAGTTGGAATCATCTTGATGGCACCTAACAACAACAACCTTGCTGAATGTATTTATTAGTGCTAAAAGTTTTCAGTGAAGTCCTTAGGATGTACAAGATCATCTCATCTGCAAATAGAGTTTTATTTCTCCCTTTAAATCTATGTTTTTTTTTCTTGCCTTATTGCAGTGGCTAAAACTCTATTTCTATATTGAATAAGAATAGTAAAAGCAGATATCCTTATCTTATTCCCTATCTTCAGTAAAAAGCATTCAATTTTTGGCCATTTATTATGATGTTAGCTGTAGGTTTTATCCATGTTCTTTTTCAAGTTGCTGCTGGAAGGGATAAGGTAAAAAGAGTTAGGAGGCAGCCCAGAAATAGAAAATACCTAGAAGAAGGAACAAGTGTGGGTGTTGAGCAGGTGGGAGGCAGCACTACTGCTCTCAGCCACTGGAAATGGGTCTTCCCATTAATTTCCTGTAGAGATTGCCTTTCTTGGGTCTTTGGCCAAAGAAGGCAGGCTTTCTTGTTTTTTTGTTTGTTTTGTTTTCTCTTGTTTTGTTTATGTCTTTTGGTGGTTCTGAGTTGTAGGTTTATGGTGCCCAGCAGTTCAGGATATATGGAAATAGAAAACCCAGAGAACCTACCATGATGTCATTCTTCAGGCCCTGAGATTCCTAACAAGTCCACTTCTTCTTTCCACCTTTCACAATTCTTTCGATTTTTTAAAAGTTTATTGCCATAATATTTAGTTGTATTTAGAAGGAAGGATCAGGGAAAAGTGAGTCTATATAACTTGCAATTCTGCCCTTGAAGAACCAAAGATTTCTTAATAATAATGAAAAAAATCACACATTTAAAATTATTGATAATATGGTACATTTAAGTGTATGTGGTATGATTACTTTTGTGTGTGGTCTTTCTAACCATGGTCTTGTGACTCCCACCCAGGTTATTGGGTGGGGCTGTGCAAATAAGATAAGTGTGGCCTGTGAAGAGGATTGGTCAGTTTTAGCTTAAAGGAGAGCCAATTCCAGAGAAGAGAGGAGAAGCCCACCACCACCAAGGAAGAAGTGGCCAGCAGAAGAGACCCGGCAGCAGGAAATGAAGCACTGGACTTCCTGGCCCATGGGGAGAGAAATCTGAATGCTTGTGAACACAGCTGGGGAGAGGCTATCCTGATGGAAGAACTGTATCCTGAGAGTTCTTGAGCCTGAATTGTAACTGTTACTTCCCTAATAAACCCCATAATTGTGAGTGTGATCTGTGAGTTCTGTGTGGTCACTGCAATGAATTTTCAAACCCAGAAGAGAGTGCTATGGGAGGGACAGTTGATGTTAGAATTGGTAGAGATGGTGGAGAGAGGAGGCATGTCTGACCTCCACTTCATAGGAATCAGCCTTGGGCTATTGATCTTGGTTCTCCTTCCCCCACGTGGGGTTGGAGGAGATCAGAAATCTCCCCCATGTCATTTTTTACAATGCATACCCTGTTGCTGCAGAGTCGATTTCGACTCATAGCAACCCTGTAGGACAGACTAGAACTGCCCTATAGGGTTTCCAAGGAGCACTTTTTGGTTAGCAGCCATAGCTCTTAACCACTATGCAACCAGGTTTTCCTTACAGTGGTAGCATAAGCTGTGAAAAGAAAAATATTCACCCCCCCCCCAAAAAAAAAAAAATCTGGACATCTTATATGAGATTCTAAATCATCCTTAAGGAAATTCTTAAGGTAATAGTATTCTATAATTTAATGGTGCTCACACATTTCCATGCGTTTCTTTTTGGATTGGGATGGGGAGGAGAAGTGAGAATAGAAATCTGAAATTTTTTAAATTTATTAATAGTACAGGCACATCTTCCAATAGTAATATTGGGAAATATTGCAATTCTTTAGGATCATACACATTTTAGCTGATGTTTTTGAAATGCTAGCACTGTCCAAGAAGTTTACTATCTGTAACTATGCATAACTTAGCCAGTCATATATTCATTCATTGAACAAATATTTGCTGAATACCAAATATTGCCAACCATTATAGATTTGTGAATGAACAAGAGAAACTTGGTCCCTGAATAAATGGAGCTTACATTTGAGTGAGTAAGACCAACAATGCTTATTCAAACCGTATGCCGTGGAAATAAGCTGAGAAGCTGGACTATATAAAGAAGAATGGGACATCAGGATTGGAGGAAGACACATTAACAACTTGCAATATGCAGATGACACAACTTTACTTGCTGAAACTAAAGGGGACTTGAAACACTTATTGATGTGTTTCACCAACAGCCTCAATATGGATTGCACCTCAACATAAAGAAAACAAAAACCCTCACAGCTGGACCAATAAGCAACATCATGAGCAATAGAGAAAAGACTGAAGTTGTCAAGGATTTCATTTTACTTGGATCCACAATCAACACCCATGGAAGCAAGCATCAAGAAATCAAATGACACTTTGCATGTGGCATATCTGCTACAAAAGACCTCTTTAGAGTGTTAAAAAACAAAGAAGTCACTTTAAGGACTAAGGTGTGCCTGACCCAAGCCATGGTGTTTTCAGTCACCTCATATGCATGTGAAAGCTAGACAATGAATAAGGAAGACCAGAGAAGACTTGATGCCTTTGAGTTATGGCGTTGGTGAAGAATATTGAATATGCCATGGACTGCCAAAAGAACAAACAAATGGGTCTTGGAAGAAGTACACAGCCAGAATGCTCCTTAGGAGCAAGGATGGTGAGACTTTGTTTCACATACTTTGGACATGTTATCAGGAGGGACCAGTCCCTGGAGAAGGACATCATGCTTGGTAGAGTAGAGGGTCAGCAAATAAGAGGAAGACCCTCAAAGTGATGGACTGACAGAGTGGCTGCAATAATGGGCTCAAGCATAACAATGATTATGACGATGGTGCAGGACTAGGCAGTGTTTCATTTGTTGTACATAGGGTCACTGTGTGCTGGAACCAATTCAATGGCACCTAACAACAAGGCCAACAATGGTCAAACAGCAGATAGATGATAGATAGATGATTGATAGATAGATGATAGATAGATAGGTGATAGATAGATTAGATAGATAGATGATAGATAGATGATAGATAGATAGATGATAGATAGATAGATAGATGATAGATAGATGATAGATAGATAGATAGATGATAGATAGATAGATAGATAGATAGATAGATAGATAGATAGATAGATAGATAGATAGATAGATAGATAGATAGATAGATAGATAGATAGATAGATAGATAGATAGATAGATAGATAGATAGATGTTCTTAGCTGCTGTCAAGTTGGCCCCCAGCCCATGGAGACATAGAGACCCCATGCACAACGGGATCAAACCATTTTGATCCATAGGGTTTTCATTAAATGGTATTTTTTGAAGCATATCATCAAGCCTTTCTTCCTAGTCTGTCTTAGTCTGAAAGCTCCACTGAAACCTGCTTGGCACCATAGCAACACACACATGTCCACTGGCAGGTAGGTGGTAGCTGCACTGAGGCGCACAGATAAAGTAATACCAGTGTAATTAGAATGTGATATAAGGAACTGGGAGCCAATAGCTGCTTTATTCTCCCACTTCTTCATGTTTTTTGTCAAATCATAGATGGACTAATTGTATGTAGTACAGATTAACAAATGAATATGTGCCCAGGAGTATTTTGGAGACTATACTTTCAGTTCTATAGAAGCTATAAATCTGATCAAAACAAAAATGTTGTCAGTATCCAGGTGAACTATAAATGTGTGTTTCCTCACCATCAATGAATGACCTTAGAGAAAACGGCAAGAAAGTGTGGTTTGCAGTGGGACTTTGCATAGTCTGCAGCCACCGCAAGCCAGATTGAGTCTTTGTTCATGTACAGAGCACGCCCTCTATAGTAGGAATCATTACTCTTAAGAACAACAAGTTTCTTATGTCAGTAGAGACGGCTGGCATAGTTAGTTCTGGCTTCAGCAAACCCTTAAGAGGAAAAACAAACCATTTGGTCTACAGAGTGACTGCCAGGCCATGAACTAGGTATTCAGTTAAAAACTGTGAAATGCTTGAGGGCAAAAACCATTTATTGCTGCATTTTTTGTGTCTAGGATAACCACTCATATAGTAATGTTGTAATAAAGGTTTATTATAGTGACCAGTTAATATATAAATCCAAAATCACATATACAATTACAATGGGTCAGAATTCGGCATGTAAATTCATCCTAAAATGGGCTATTTCCTCATGAAGCTACATTTCCTTCTAAAAATAATTGCAAGCTCTGACATTCAATTGAAACCCATTAGGAAAATGAAGAAGAGATGATAGTATAAAACTTACATTAATGTTGAAGTAACTGAATAATGGACCATGTAATAGCATCCAGAAAATACAATGGAAACTGTTTATATGATTCTACACTAAAAATCCCTATCCCAGAGTGGCATACTGGGGCTAACATTTTATTTGTAAAGCTGGAGAAACATAAGAAAAAAATGTTCTCTTATTAACCTAAAGTCATGTGATCATAATACCACTTTCACTTCACATCTAAGATGTAGCATGTATCTACTGCGTATCAATAATATATCAAGTGCAAATGCAGTCCTCACTCAAAGTTTAATAGAGGTAATACCCACATAAAAGCTGCCCTGTGGATAATAATTAAAAGAATGGGCACCTGGAATTCATCAGAGATGAAGGCATGGGGTGATTACCTAATGCTGTTTAGCATAATACCAGTCAAATATGAAGTGGTAACCAACCACTGAATCTGAGCTCCTGAATACCTATTTACTCCAAAGATCAGTTTGCTATCTCTGATCACTTTTCTAGAAAGTTTGTAATGAAACAATGAAAAGGAATACATTTTCTTCTCGCAAGTTCCCAACACATCCGTTTTGCTGTGGTTTGGCTTACCATAGCTAGCATTCAGTCGTGGGTATCACTGGAGAGCTTTACAGGAACTCGGAAGAGGAATGCACTCCACAGGATCTTACAGGCAGTGCTACAGCATTCTAGAGAGAAAGAAACGAAACTACCAAACCGAACATCCGTGGGTCTCTGGGGAGAAAAAAGCACTCCACTCCTTCCTACGCCAGGGTTCTTTTTTCTGCCGTACCCCTTCACGTTCTTCATCACCAGGAAGACCTTTAAACACTATTGGTCAGGTAACGGGATGCTGAAGTCCAGCTTTGTTGATGGTTGGAGCTGCTGTTTTGTAGCCGTCTTTCTTTTTCCTCTTCCATCTGCGCTGGTGAACAGTCCAACATGGGAGTAAGTTGGGGCCTCTTTCTCTATCTGTTCTTGATCCCTATGTTTATCTTCATCTCTATCTTTGTCTTTCAAATTCTTCAATTCTCTTGTCTTGGAAACCCTCCAGCCCATGATAAGATTTGGATTTGAGCAAAGAGGATACATAAAGAACTCACAGTTCTCTGGTCTTGGTTATGGGTTCAAGCTCAACTTCTGAGTTTATAAATTCATTTTAGTAGTTGTTCCTTTGCACATATCTTGAAGAGGAGAAGTCAGGTGTTTCCTGACCACCAAATTAATATCATCAAAACCTACCCTCAAATTATGGAGTAAGGAATTGACTTGGAATTGAATCAAAATAAATACCTAAGGTGTAGTATTCCGCGTACAGTGAACGATCTCAGCATTAAGATCAAACTGATTTCAGAAGACAAGCTTAAATCGAAGAACGAAAGCATGCATATGAACTCAAATAAACACTAACAAATAAAGAAAAAAGAAAACTGACAACACAGATGTTATCAGCTCCTCTGAATATATGTGGAGACGTATTTTTAGATATTTTTCTAATTTTTTAAATTCCTAAATGGGAAGGAACTTAACTCCTTCCTTCATCAGAGGCACCTGTTTGGGGCACCTGTTTCTGACACTCGAAATTCATTTGCGCTTTTTCAAGTAATAGTACCCCAGTCCATTCGCTCAGACCAGATGAATTAGCTGAGTACAATGATTGGCTCAGAGATGGACTATGACTCAACCAGAGCCTCAGAGTCTTTTGTGTTAGGACCTGTTGACATCTTTGCAGCCCTGAATCCACATGAGCATTTCAATTACATGAATTAATAAATGTCCATACTGCATAAGAAATAAACCTAGTTTCAAGGGCAAGGAATATATTGACATTCAGTAAAACCTGACAGTGTAGGGCAGAAACCTGTCAGAAAAGGAAAACTCAAATATTAGAAAGTCTTAAGACTGTGCCCTATCAAAGGCAGAAAACTTTGAGACCTAGAAAAACAAGGCAATCCTGACATGTTCTAGCTCTCACAGGTTTCACTGTATAAGGACAGAACCTAGTCCCTCATCAAACACTTAGAAGATAGAACCCAAAGTTCTTTCCTAATTTTCAGACTCATATATTCAACGATACTAAACATCTCTTTGGTGTCTCATAGGAAGTTCAACTGCCGTTCAATTTCACTAATCGTCTTCCTTCCAAACCTTTTCTTCCTATTTTACATATTTTAGTGTCCAGTTCCATGATCCATCCTAGTATACAAGCCAGGAACCTGAAAGTCATCTTTCCTCCACTCCCTATCTCTCCTGTTTAATTAGTGGCTCAGTTACGACGCGTCAACCTGATATATCTTCAAAGTCCATAGTCCCCTCTCCTTCTGTACCACCATGCTTCTAGTCTAGATCATCATTTAGAGGAAACAGCTTTCTATTGGTCCCCTAAACTTCAGTTTGCCCCCTTCAAATTTATCTTTTCATAGCACCCTACCTTTAATATTAGCTTCCTCCTGCTCTCATGAAGAGGCTCAAATTGTGCATCAGAAATTCAAGTCCTTAATGAGTTAACAGCTACTTATTTCTCCAGTCTTCCATCCACTCTTCCCATGACTTTCTACATCTCATTCCCTTCATCAAAAGTATCATACATTCTCTTCCTTCTAGGGATTTTGTACTTTACTATGGGCTTTGCCCTTCTTGAAATGCTCCTTTCTCCACCCCAAGCCCCACTTTCTTTTTATCTGACTAAATTCTACACATCTGGCAGGGTTCAACTTAAGTGCATTTTCCTGTGTCTATAAACCCTCAAGTTTGATTTTTATGTCCTTCCCACATGCATGTTCTCCTATTAAATCATATTACAATATCCGCCAGACTCTCTAGTAGGTCCTGTCTAGCCCCATGGCAGAAAATGCCAACACTATCAGGGTGGGTAATGTGAGTTAGGTTTAAGAATGAAGAGCAGCCGTGGCAAACTGGGGAGTGCATAAATCTCCCATTCATTCCATTTTAATAATTCCATAAATACCTTGCTAATCCCAAATCTTCTATGAACCAAATGCCACATAATGGCAAGCAGAGAGTAACCTCTGAATGTATAAGCAAAGGCCATGTTTGTCACCGTATTCCCAGCTTCTGGCACAGATTCTATCACATGGTGGGCACTCTGTGTATTTCTTGAAGGTAATTGGCATTTTTGGCTGAAAAGGAAGGGTAATTTATGTAGCAAAGCTGTATTTTTAATCCAGAAGCGTGTACAGGTCAGAAACAGTATATTTCCTTTGCCACAGAGACATAACAGGAAAGTTATTAAGAGTAAAAAAAAACGGTTAGCTTTTAACTTTGCTATTTTTTTTTTTTTTAAATCAGGCTGGATTATATACTGTAAGGTGCACGTATTTTAAGGATAAAGTTCAATGAGATTTGATGGTTGTATTCACCTAGGTAACCACACAACAAATAAGATATAAAATATCCCTCTCACGACAAAAAAGTTCCCTTTTACCATTTTCCAGTCAGTTTCAGTCCAGAGGAAACACCGTTTTAATTTCTACCACCACGGATTATTTGGTTTGTGAATTTTATATAAATGGAACCATACAGTATTCTTTTTTATCTGGCTTCTTTAGTTCAATATAATGTCTGTAAGGTTCATCCATGATGTTCCACATATCAATAGCTTGTTCCTTTTAATGACAGAGTAATATTCCATTGTATGACTATATCAAAATTATTTATTCTTTTGTTGATGAGTTCTGCACGTATTTTAAGTTTTTGGCTATTATGAGTACATTTACTATGAATATTCTTGTGCAAGTCTTTTGAAGACATGTGTTTTCATTTCTCTTTGGTAAATATTGTGGAATGAAATTGTTCTTCATAAGGAAGGTGCATGTTAACTTCTAATAAATTGCCAACTGCTTTTGCGAAGTAGCTGTACCACTTTATCCTCCCACCAGAAATGTATGACAGTTGATCCGCTCCTCATCATCATTAGGTGTTCTCCATCTTTTTAATTTTAGCCATTCCAGTGGGCGTGAAATGGTATGTCCTTGTGGGTTTCATTTGCATTTTCCAGAAGACGAATGAAGTTGAACAGTTTTTCAGTGTGATCTCGTCTGCTTACATTCTGTTGGCCAAAGAAAGTCACATGGCCAAGCCTGACAAGGAGGAAGGGAAGGGTACTCTGCCTACAGAGAGGTCTTACAGGCCACACAGTAAAAGATGTTAATGTATAATCTTAACTCTGTCACCACTGGCACAAACAGTATACCCAACAAACAAACAGTATACCAGCCACTTTTTATGTCTCTGGACCTCAGAGGTAAGGTATTACTTGCTTCTAAAGCATTTAGTGTTAAGGTTGGTCCCTTTTGAAATGTTTGAAACTCAGCCGCCCAGGGTTGGAGCCTCATTGTTATGTAGGTTGAGCATTCTATTAGGTGGTGCTTCCTGAATGTGTTCGTTTTGTAAACTTTTGTCTTTTTTTCTGTGAGATAAGGCTTGCAAGCATAATTATGGCTTCGCTGTGTGATAGTTAAGGAGCCCTTATGGGTTTGTTTTGGTTTTCCTGTGTCATATTTGGAAAACCAGAGGTTCCCCATGTAACCTAATAGAAAAAAAAAAAAAAAAAACCCAGTGCCGTCGAGTCAATTCCTACTCGTAGCGACTCTATAAGACAGAGTAGAACTGCCTCACAGAGTTTCCAAGGAGCACCTGGTGGATTCAAACTGCCAACCCTTTGGTTAGCAGCTGTAGCACTTAACCACTATGCCACCAGGGTTTCCCCTAACGGACAGAAAGGCACCTGCAATAAATGATCTACCTTGTTCTCATTGGCATACCTTCATGCCACAGACTGATGGCGCCAAAGTGCCACTCACCTCATTGGTGGATTGTATTACCAGACAGTATTTCTCAAAATCTATATCACCAACCAAAAATTTAAACACACTAGATTAATAATCATACATTCCAACACTAAAAACACATGCTATCAAAAAAATAAATAAATAAAGAGAAAAAATGTAGTAAAAGTTACAGGCAGGGAACCACAATATGATAACCTCTTTTGAAGATGAGATCAAAGACATGAAGCTTATAAGCATGAAATTATAGACACTTGGTCTCACAACTGGTAAGTCCTTGGGCTGGCTGGGTCCAAATCTAAAACTTTTGCTTTTCATTTGAAGGCTTTTTCAATCAAAATTGAGGAGTAATTTGGGACCGAATCCTTGCTAAATGAAAATGTTGTCGTTCTTGTCAGGTACCACTGAGTTGATTTTGACTCACAGTTGCCCCATGTGACAGAGTAGAACTGCCCCCATAGGGTTCTCTAGGCTGTAAGCTTTATGGGAGGAACATCGCCAGGTCTTTCTCCTACAGGCAGCTGCTGACTGAGTTCGAACTGCCAACCTTTCAGGTAGCAGCTGAACATTTAACTGTTGTGCCAACAGGGATCTTTAAATGAAAACAGTCTGGGCTAAAACCTGCTTTAGATAAAAAGTTTTTTACTCACTGTATTCCAGAGTTCCTCTTCTGGAATCTTCTATCATCTCTTTCTACCCTTATCAAACAGAGGCTAGCCTACAATCTTTTTTGGCTTATTGCCACTTTGCATTTGCAATTGGCATGTAGAATTTATGTAGTTTTTGTATGCAGTTGATATATTTATGATTAACTTGGGGAAGGTCCAAGAAACACTCTTGCTGCCAAAATGTAGAGTAAATCCAGCTTTGATGTGGAGATTTTTCATTGCTCTCCACTGGATGCACTAGCAACAGAATATGGAACTTTCAAAACCAGGGGTAAGGATAAGGCTGGCAGGCCCAATCGTCCTATCACTCCTGTTAATACCCGCCTCCTGCTCGTTAAGGTGAGCTTGGTAGTGAATGGGCTATGATTATTACAATGATGAGGAATAGAGGTATGAAACTTTGTTTCTCATACAGAGAGAGAAGCTTTCGAGACCTAAAAGCAGTGAGCATTATGCCATCAATAAATTCTCCTACAGTCTTTTGAGAGTACCCGAGAGGCGCAAACGGTTAAGCACTAGACTACTAGTTGAAAGATTGGCAGTTTAAACCCACTCAAAGGCACCTTTGAAGACCTTCCAAAAGGTCGCAGCCTTGAAAACCCTATGGAGCAGATCTACTCTGTACACTTGAGGTTACCATGGGTTGGAACAGATTCAACAGCAACTAACAATAACAAGGTCTTTTGAGCCGGACCTGTCTCTGCCTTCCTTACATAATTAAAAGCACCAAAAAAGGACCTCATCAGGGTAAAGAAGAGTGTCCTGACTCAAGAAACACTTTTCTCAAAAGGATGTAACACAGTAATTGAGGTGTCCACACGGACAGCACAAAGAAACAAATGGATGAAGAGAAATTGCAGAGACAGAATAGAGAATAGCGCAAAATGAAAGGTAAAAGATAATTGACCGTTGAGTCCTTCACAGCTAAATAGCTCAGGTCAGGTTGTCCAGTGAGGCACAGTGCTGTGGCTGGGCATTTTGGTTAGTTCACAATCAACAGCTTTGTGGGGAGAAAGGTTTAATAGACAATTTACAAATAAACATCATATTATCAGTTTTTCTGTAATTAGTTGTACATTTTTATCTTAAATGGTAAGTAAATATCAGTTAGCTGCTATACATTTTGTTTTCTGTAAAGTCTTTTGTTAAAGACCTAGTTTTTGTTTTAGCCACCATTTTGTCAATCCTCTTATATGCCTAAATATGACAGATCACCAAAACCTTATAATATTTATCTGGTCAACAGAGACAGAGATAGAGGCCCTCCTTGACTGAGTCAGCTTATTTTTCTAGTTAGCAGAGAGGGATGGAGAAAGGGAGGGAAGGAGAGTCAAACTTATAGAAAACAATTTCTCATCTTTTGTAGTTTATATTTCCAACCCTATGCCATTATGGACCTCTTCCTTTGGAGCCATCAGTTCCTGATCACATGCTACCTCCTGAAACGGTTGAACATCGACCAATTCTTTTTCATATAGTGGCTCTGTGTATTCCTTCAATCATCTTTTAATATTTCCTGCATCGTTTAATATTTTCCTGATAGAATCCTTCAATATAGCAACTTAAGGCAATTTTTCCTTCAGCTTTTTCAGCTTGAGAAATGCCAAGCATGTTATTCCTCTTTGGTTTTCTAACTCCAGGTCTTTGCATATGACATTATAATACTTTACTTTGTCTTCTCAAACCTCCCTTTGAAATCTTCTGTTCAGCTCATTTACTTCATCATTTACTTGATCATTTCTTTAGCTATTCTGCATAAGAGCAAGTTTCAGAGTCTCTTCTGACATCCATTTGGACTTCTTTCTTTCCTGTCATTTTAGTGACCTCTTGTTTCTTCACGTATGATGTCCTTGATGTCATTCCACAACTCATTTGGTCTTCAGTCATTAGCGTTCAACGCATCAAATCTATCCTTGAGATAGTCTCTAAATCCAGGTAGGATATACTCCAGGTCGTACTTTGGCTCTTGTGGACTTGTTCTTATTTTTATCAGCTTCAACTCGAACTTGCATATGAGCAAAATTGAGGGTCCATTTGGCAGTCGGCACCTGGACTTTTTCTGACTGATGATATTGACGCTTTCCATTGTCTCTTTCCACAGATGTAGTCGATTTCATTCCTGTGTATTACATCCGGTGAGATCCATGGGTACAGTCGCTGTTTTTGTTGTTGAAAAAGTATTTGCAATGAATAAGCCATTGGTCTTGCAAAATTCTGCCATGGGATCTCCAGCGTTGTTTCTAACACCAAAGCCATATTTTCCAACTATGATTCTTCTTTGTTTCCAACTTCCATATTCCCATCACCAGTAATTATCAGTACATCCTGATTGCATGTTTAATCAGTTTCAGACTGCAGAAGTTGGTAAAAATCTTCAATTTCTTCATCTTTGGCCTCAGTGGTTGGTGCGAAAATTTGAATAGTAGTCATATTAACTGGTCTTCCTTGTAGGTGTATGGATATTATCCTATCACTGATAGCACTGTACTTCACGATAGGCCTTGAAATGTTCTTTTTGACAGTAAATGCAACACCATTCCTCTTCAAGTTGTCATTTCTGGCATAGTAGACCATATGATTGCCCAATTCAAAATTGCCAATATCAGTCCATTTCAGCCTACTAATGTCTAGGATATTGATGTTTATATGTTTAATTTCATTTTTTACCATTTCTAATTTTCCTAGATTCATACTTCATAATTCTACATTGCGATTATTAATGTATGTTTCCAGCTGTTTCTTCTCATTTTGAGTCATGCCACATAAGCAAATGAAGGTCCTTAAAGCTTGACTCCATCCAGGTCATTAAGGTCAACTCTACTTTGAGGTAGGTCTTTCCCAACTGTATTTTGAGTGGCTTTCAACCTGTGAGGCTCATTTTCTGGCACTATATCAGACAACATTCCACTGCTATTCATAAGCTTTTCGATGGCTAATTCTATTCAGAAGTAGACTACCAGTTTCTTGTTCCTAGTCTTAGTCTGGCAGCTTAGTTGAAACCTGTCCACCATCGGTGACCCTGCTGGTATTTGAATACCAGTAGCATAGCTTCCAGCATCACAGCAACATGCAAGCCCCCCAGGATCACAAACTGACAGATGCATTGACAAAAAACATGGCTCCTGGAATTGACAAAACACCAATTGAGCAATTTCAACAAATGGATGCAGCACTGGAAGTGCTCACTCATCTATGCCAAGAAATTTGGAAGACAGCTACCTGGCCAACCAACTGGAAGAGATTCATATTTATGCTTATTCCAAAGAAAGGTGATCCAATGGAATGCAGAAATTATCAAACAATATCATTAATATCACATACAAGTAAAACGTTGCTGAAGATCATTCAAAAGCAGTTGCAGCACTATATCAACAGGGAACTGCTCGAAGTTCAAGCTGGATTCAGAAGAGGACGTGGAACCAGGGATATCATTGCTGATGTCAGATGAATCTCTGCTAAAAGCAGAGAACATAAGAAAGATGTTTACCTGTGTTTTATTGACTATGCAAAGGCATTTGGTTGTGTGGATCATAAGAAATTATAGATAATATTGCAAACAGTGGGAATTCCAGAACACTTAATTGCTCGCATGAGGAATCTGTACATAGATCAAGAGGCAGTCATTCAAACAGAACAAGGGGATGCTGCTTGCTTTAAACTCAGGGCATGTGTGCATTAGGGTTGTATTCTTTCACCATACTTATTCAGTCTGTACACTAAGCAAGTAACTGGAATAATCGGGCATTAGGACAGAAGGAAGACTCACTAAAAACCCACTTTATGCAGATAACACAATCTTGCTTGCTGAAAGTGAAGAGTGAAGAGGACTTGAAGCACCTACTGATGAAGATCAAAAATCACAGCCTTCACTATGGATTACACCTCAACAAAAAGAAAACAAAAAATCCTCACAAGTGGACCAATAAGTAACATCATGATAAACAGAGAAAAGATTGAAGTTGTCAAGGATTTCATTTTACTTAAATCCACAATCAACACCCATGGAAGCAGCAGTCAAGAAATCAAAGGATGCATTGCATTGGGCAAATCTGCTGCAAAAGACCTCTTTAAAGTGTTAAAAAGCAAAGATGTCACCTTGAAGACCAAGGTGCACCTGCCCCAAGCCATGGTATTTTCAGTTGCTTCATATGCATGTGAAAGCTGAACAGTGAATAAGAAAGACCAAAGTAGAATCGATGCCTTTGAATTATGGTGTTGGCAAAGAATATCGAACATACCATGAACTGCCAAAAGAACAAACAAATGTCTTGGAAGAAGTACAGCCAGAATGTTCCTTAGGAGCAAGGGTGGTGAGACTTTGTCTCACATACTTTGGACATGTTATCAGGAGGGACCAGTCCATGGAGAAAGACATTATGCTTGGTACAGTAGATGGTAAGCAAAAAAAGGAAGACCCTCAACAAGATGGATTGACACAGTGACTCCAACAACGGGCTCAAGCTTGACAAGGATTGTTAGGATGGCACAGGACAGGGCAGTGTTTCCTTCTGTTGTGTATATAGTTGCTGTGATTTGGAACTGACTGGAAGGCACCTAACAACAATGTGCAATTATGCTTATCATTCAGATTTTTTTTTACCACTTTTCTATTTTATTATCGATTTATTTTTTAACAGTTTTCAACCATTGACTCGATTTGTTAAACGCATAAAAAAATTAGTGTCTCATTTTTTACAACTGTATTTTTTTTAATTCCGATGTCCTTTCAATCTGAAACATAAAAGTTAAAAGTGAAGAAAAGCGAAAAACGATTTCAAATGGTAAGACTATAAAATATGACACTTAAATTCAGATTTACGTTTATTGTCTTTTGATGATTATAGAGATGATATAATTTCTCAGCTGCTAATCAAAAGGTTGGCAGTTCAAATCCACCAGCCATTTCTTGGAAACCCTATGCGGCAATTCCACTCTGCCCTATAGGGTTACCATGAATTGGAATCAACTCGATGGCGACAGGGTTGGTTTGACTTTTTATTCTGTTATGGTGTGGTCAAAATGAGAGGGAAATTTGCATTTTTCCTATTTGCTTTCACGTCATTTGTTGTTTCATTTATTCTCTCATGAAAAGAAGCACCCTATGTTGCAGCCACCATAGGAGACATTATGCCAGGTTCTGGACACTCTATAAGTCACAGGTACAGCCCTTTGAGAACTTACTATTAATAAAAATAACTGCAGATATAATTACTAGGTTTGCATAGTATTTATTAGGCAGTTATGATGTGTATTGCATACTTATTTTCTAAGGCCAAAAATATTAAGATAATTAAATTACCTTGGCATAAGTCTAACTAATTGCAATGTGCTTTGCACAACTCAAAATACTTTGCTTCACTCAGTCAGTCCCGGCATGTCGTCTTTAAAATAATACGCTCCTAGTAATTGGCCGTGTCATTCAGGAGGAATCCATTTGGTGGAGGACTGAATCGTGTGGTCACTAATGCACAGTTCTATCAGTGTGAATATAAAATGCAGTAATTTGAAACTCCCTTTCCGTCTTCCAGGAAGACACAGTCTTCATATGTAACTCACACTGTTGAAAAGGCATAAACCTTTTATTAACTCCGTTTAACAACAAAAACAGATTGTTACTGATTTTGCCATATAGTGAAGAATTCATATTCTGTGCAATTAGCCTGTTTCACTGATACTAGCAGAATTCATGATGATAAGTCAATTTTTTAACCAGATAAAGTATAAAACAAGCCCACTACTCCCTGTTTCATCTTTACTTCTGATTAGCTCTGTGGGTGCCAGCTACTGTACAGAGCAAGGTATGATACCAGATGCCATGAAGAATACAGTGGTGAGGAGAGTTTGAGCCTTGTTAAATGAATATTGAGCAACGAGCCAATACCCACATTCACAGGGCATTAAAATTGAATCACTACTCAGCCCTCTAAAAACCACTCATTTATGTGCATTTGTGTCCAAATAATTTTTTTCTTTTTATGGATAGCCATGGATTTTGTTTCAGGCAAAATTATATTTAAAAATTTATATCCACCAATAAACCGAACTTTTCACTTTGAAAATAACAAACATCAATAAAGAAGTGATGATACTCAAATGAAGACAAACTCAACACACCCCTTCATAAAAAAAACAATATATTTCTCCCACTTTTATTTTTTATATCTTTCTAGTATGGAACCTTCTCTTAGCCTTAGTCTTCACCTGATCCCCCGAAAACAAACAAAAAAACTCTCTCTCAACAAGGCTTTCTTTGAGTCAGAGGCGATGCATTCAAACGTTGGATACTCGCCTTCATAACACATGTGGTTGGGGAATCCCACACACCGTCCAGGGCACCAGATCTGAAAACTTCAACTTAGTTGTTCCCAGAGGCTAACCTTAAACAGCTCTGTTAAAATGTAAATGCCACCTGAGTGTGAAAAGGCATCAAACCTTTATACCTTAAGCTAATTTACTTAATTAGATCAACTTTATCAAAAAACCAGTTCCAGATTGAAAAAGCACATAGAGCAAGTTACTTCTGCAGAGATTTTAATAGGCACAGAGAGAGATCAGGAAAAGTGGACCACAGTATATGTATACAGTGAGGCATTCGCAGAAACAGAGTACACTGGGAAACCAAAATTAAAATGGAAATATGAAAAACAAAGTACATAGAGTATGCCAGGCACCGAAGTTGGCACTTTACATTTATTATGACATATTTGTGTGGCATAAATGAAGATCACAAGGTCACATAATAAGGGAAAGAAACAGAATTTGAGTTCATCCCTGAAGGATTCCAAACCCTGTGTTATTCCTACTAGAAAGTCAGTATGGTAAAGCAGAAAGAATAGGGCTGACTGTCTTAAAATCAGAGGGAAAAATGTTATTTCAATCTCAATTCTGCAATTTATTAGCTATGACTTACTTTACCTTCCTGAGCTTTAGTATCTTCATCTGTAAAATATGAGAGATGACATCTCCATTTCAAGGCTGAAATAATGTGTGTGAACTGCTAGCATGAATCCTAAAAAATGACCCCAAAACCAAAAAACCATACTCTTGCTGTGAGATGTTTCACAGATTCACCACTGTTCTTTAGCGTTGTGTAGTGTTCTACGGTGTGTAGGTGCCATAGTTTGTTTATCCATTCATCTGTTGACGGGCACTTAGGTTGTTTCCATCTTGTTCCCATCGTGGACAGTGTTGCAGTGAACATGTGTATGCATATATCTATTCTTGTCCCCAGCAACCAACAACAACTGCTCTGACAGGGATCATAATTCAGGTCCCGGACAAAATGGGGGAAAAAAATGTAGAACTAAATTCAAACTCACAAAAAAAGACCAAACTTACTGGTCTGACAGAGACTGGAGAAACCCCAAGAATATGGCCCCAGGACACCTTTTTAACTCAGTACTGAAGTCACTCCTAAAGTTTACCCTTCAGCCAAAAATTAGGCCCATAAAACAAACAATAACACACATAGCTCAACCACATATACAAGACAAAATGGGCACACCAACTCAGAAACAAAGACGGGAAGGCAAGAAGGGACAGGAAAGCAGGACAAATGGAAATGGGGAGCCCACAGTCAAGAAGGAGAGAGTGTTGACACGTTGCAGGGTTGGCAATCAATGTCACAAACAGTATGTGTATTAATTGCTTAACGAGAAACTAATTTGCTCTGTAAACTTTCACCTAAAGCACAATAAAAAAAAATTTTAAAAACAACAACCTAAACCCATTGCCGTCAAGCTGATTTCAACTCATAGTGACTCTGTAGGACAGAGCAGAACAGTCCCACAGGGCTTCCAAGGAGTGAATGGCAGGTTCAAACTGCTGACCTTTTGGTTAGCAGCTGAACACTTAACACTGCGCCGCCAGAATGATAAAACCCCATTGACTTCAAGTCAATTCTGACTTATAGCAACCCTGTAGGAGAAAGTGGAGCTGCCCTAAGGTTTCCAAAAAACAGTTGGTGGATTCAAACTGCCGACCTTTTGGTTAGCAGGCAAACCATTATCCAACAGGCACCTACTAATGACAGTTGCTTCTTTTGTTGCTATTTTTGTTGCTGTTGTCATTTCTGTAATTCACTGCTGCCTATCCTAGGTCCAGGTTGACAAGAGAAGGGTATACAAAATCACAAGCCCTATCACAGGGGCATAAATGAAGTGAAGGAAACTGTTTCTGTGATAGTTGAGGCAAGCCATCAACCAAGAGGACTGACAAAGCATCCAGGCCATGCAAGTTCTCCACCAAAATTCGATCTTAATATTATACAAAAAAATTTTGGTGTTATAGCAATCTGGTTCTGTTACTTATAACATGGGTGACCTAGATCAAGTTATGAGCCGGGGTAGTAAAAGTGGTTAGTTATTGGCTGCTAGCCTAAAGGTTGGCAGTTCAAACCCACCTAGTGGCTCCATGGAACAAAGGCCTGATGAACTGCTTTCATAAAGGTTACAGCCTAGAAAACCCTATGGGGCAGTTCTACTCTAGAACATACGGCTGGGGTCTCCTTGAGTCAGGGGGCCGACTCCACCACAGCTAACAACAGCAACGGATCAAGGTACTTGTTGTTGCTGTGTGCCACTCAGTTGATTCTTACTCATAGCAATCCTGTAGGACAAAGACTGGGTTTCCTAGGCTGTAAATCTTTACAGGAGCAGATTGCCAGGTCTTTTTTTCCGTGGAGCAGCTAGTGGGTTCTCACTGCTAACCTATCGGTTAGCAGTCAAGTGCTTAACCGTCATGCCACCAGGACTCCTTGATCAAAGTACTAAACCAAAAACCATACCTGTTGCTGTCAAGTTGGTGCCAACTCGTAGTGACCCTACAGTACCAAGTAGAACTGCCCCATATGGTTTCCAAGGAGCACCTGGTGGATTCAAGCTGCTGACCTTTTGGTTTGCAGCCAAACTCTTAACCACTACACCACTCTAAATCTCAGGTTCTTCATCAGTTATAAAGGGATCCAATACTTCTTAGGTACTTAGAATTATGTAAGCCATGCTTTTTTCTAAAACAGAATTTACATAACATTTTGCATAGAGCCTGGCACGTAGTAAATGCTTATTTATTTATGCTTATTAGCATCCATTTAAAGTATATTTATTATTTTTGTGCTTAACTCTGAAAGGTAAAATGCATAGGTGTCCCTTTTTTCTGAACAGAAGTGAGCCCAAAAACACTAAACCCAGAAGGAATAGAATAGGTCAAAAAAAGCCTCTACCCACTCGTAGAGGCGTCCTTGTCTTTTCAAAATGCCGTGCTATGTGTTTATTGCAAATGAACCTACAATCCTCACACAGATGTAGAAACAGAGCTCCTTTAGTTGCGTTTTTAAAATCTTTTTTGCAGGTGATGATTTGTTACCACGAAGCACTTACTCTCATTAGTTTTACAACACTGATATTTTCCTCAATATTTCCTAGAAGAATTCTTCTAAAACATAAGCCATCAGAAAGACTAACGGGAAATGCCTGTCCTCTCTCAGAGTAACAGGAAATGATTTATCACAGTGGTTTTTTCATTGTATCACAGAAGCTGATTGCTATTCAGTTTGGCATAAGTGTGAACCCTGTTTTTGAAGAGCTGTACAACTAAGGCAAAACAATTTACCTGATAATTAAAAAAGAATGTACAGTTTCCTACTTAACCTCAATGTTGAATCAATCAACTTCTGTATTATGTGTGCATTCTGAGAAAAGTTAGTTGCCTCTTTTATAAATCTAAAGGACTGAGTTTCTTGATTAAAAGTTACTTGAAGCATGGACTAATAGCTATTGAGTGCATGGTATGAAACAAAAGAACTAGAAAAGGCACGGTTGGGATTTTAAAGACATATGGCCTGGAATCATTTCATTCAAGAACCTTAAATTTATTTGGACAGGTAAGATATATGTTTATACACACAATTAACAATGCACGGCTGTATAAACATTCTAAATGAGTGCTAAGAAACAATGCTTCTTAAAGTTCACATATGTAGGAATTACCTGGTGATCTTGTTAAAGTGCGGGTTCTGATACAAGAGATCTGAGATGAGGTCTGAGATTTAGCGTTTCTATCATGAATCCAGAAACCCTGGTGGCGTAGTGGTTAAGCACTACAGCTGCTAACCAAGAGGTCAGCAGTTTGAATCTGCCAGGCGCTCCTTGGAAACTCTACGGAGCAGTTCTACTCTGTTCTATGGGGTCGTTAAGAGTCGCAATCAACTCTAAGGCAACAGGTTATCATGATCCTAGATAACGTCTATGCAGCTGATCCACAGACTACTTTGAGTAAAAAAGCTGTAGAAAATACTGTATGTGAATCAGAGTTAAAGAAGGAGGATGGAACTGAAATTGGCAGTACGAAAGAAAGGGTTTAGAGAAGAGCCACAAAAGGTAGTAATGGCAGAAAGAGCCCAACCTGGAGGTCCAAAGATTTGAGATCTTGTCTCAATTGGTTGTGTATTTGTTGTGATCTTAGGAAGGCCATTCCGGTTTCTCCAGCCCCGTCTGTTTCGGTGGCCTCCAAAGTTCCCTTCCAGGTAAAATAGTCTGTGCTTCTCCACAAAAATGCTTAAGCATCTCGCTCAGTAATGGCGTTGTCAGAATCAGCATTCCCTCTAGCAAATGATGCCCACGAACTTTGTGATCAGGAGTAGGATACAGGTGGTATTCTAAAAGGATGCAATTTTAGAGTAAGAAAACCCGACTGAAGACATGGACTTGAGTGAATGTGCCTGCCGTACAGTGATTTTTATGTTTGTTGATTGATTTCCCTACTTTTCCCTAATATTTTTATAAGGTTCAAACATGGTAATGAAGTGAAAATGCTTTTCAACTGTAAAACACAGTTAGAATGTTAGTTATACAATATAATTATGTTGTTGTTGCTTGCCATCGAGTCTATTCCGACTCATAGTGATCCCCTGTGATAGCGTAGAACTTCTCCATAGGGTTTTCTTGGCCATAATCTTTACGTGAGCAGATGACCAGGTCTTTACTCCCTCAGAGTTGCTGGGTGGGTTCAAACTGCCAACTTTCTAGTTAGCAGCTGAGAACTTAACTGTTGTGCCAGGAAGGCTTCTGACAAATTATGTATAGAGAAAAAAATTAACGAATATACATGCATATATCCCACCTTCACTATTTTCTACATTCTTATAAGAACAGGGTTAATACCAAACACCACCCAGGAACTAGGATATGTTGGTCATTACTGTAATGTCAACTGACTGGTTGCATGAAGAAGGTCTGGATAAATGAAAGGAAATATTAATAACGATAGTAATAAAAATCATGTATGTTTTGCTTTGTCACACACTACGTGAGAATACCCTTGCCCTGGGTTCTCTTTGTGTTGTTACTGACCTCCATGTTGTCTCTCATCACTTTGGAATTATCTGTAACTTGACTAGAATCCCTGTGTGGTACCAAGAGAGCGCTCTGCTACCACCCACAAGGTTGGAGGTTTGAGTCCATCCAGACGCACCTCAGGAGAAAGCCTGGAGTTTTACCTCTGAAAAAAGCAGCTATTGGAAACCCCACGGGGCACAGTTTTGAGTTGGAATTGACTCAACAGCAAATGTATTTGTTTGTTTGTTTGTTTTTATAGCTTGATTAAAATCCCACATTGCCAATTACTGTGTGGCTCTGTCAATTTATTTAGCATTTATTTAATAAATATTCAGGAGGTGCCTCCTATGTGCCTGGACACATGCTTGGCAGTGAGAAGGCAAAAAGGAACCGGTCTCAGACTCTGTTCTCAAAGGTAAGTGAGGCGGGGCCAAGATGGCGGACTAGGCAGACGCTACCTCGGATCCCTCTTACAACAAAGACACGGAAAAACAAGTGAATCGATCACATACATAACAACCTACGAACCCTGAACAACAAACACAGATTTAGAGACGGAGAACGAACTAATACAGGGAACCAGCGATTGTTTTCAGAGCCTGGAGCCAGCGTACCAGTCAGGTACGGCACAAGCACAGAGAGCTGCTCCACCCCCCTGAACTAACACCGGGAGGGGGCCCAGCCAGTTCGCGCATGAGGTGTGGCGACGCAGCCCGTGGGAGAAGTCCCCAGGAGGCAGTGACAGGTCTTGGAGCGGGGAGAGCAGCGTCCCAGCTGGGGAACTGTCCCGCCGGGATTTGGACTGGACACAGCGGATTTTCTGGAAAAACTAGTTTCCCAGTGATGGCTCGGAGACAGCAATCCATATCAAACCACTTAAAGAAGCAGACCATGACAGCTTCTCCAACCCCCCAAACAAAAGAATCAAAATCTTTCCCAAATGAAGATACAATCCTGGAATTATCAGATACCGAATAAAAAAAACTAATTTACAGAATGCTTCAAGACATCACAAATGAAATAAGGCAAACTGCAGAAAAAGCCAAGGAACACACTGATAAAACAGTTGAAGAACTCAAAAAGATTATTCAAGAACATAGTGGAAAAATTAATAAGTTGCAAGAATCCATAGAGAGACAGCATGTAGAAATCCAAAAGATTAACAATAAAATTACAGAATTAGACAACGCAATAGAAAGTCAGAGGAGCAGACTCGAGCAATTAGAATGCAGACTGGGACATCTGGAGGACCAGGGAATCAACACCAACATAGCTGAAAAAAAATCAGATAAAAGAATTAAAAAAAATGAAGAAACCCTAAGAATCATGTGGGACTCTATCAAGAAGGATAACCTGCAGGTGATTGGAGTCCCAGAACAGGGAGGGGGGACAGAAAACACAGAGAAAATAGTTGAAGAACTCCTGACACAAAACGTCCCTGACATCATGAAAGACGAAAGGATATCTATCCAAGATGCTCATCAAGCCCCATTTAAGATTGATCCAAAAAGAAAAACACCAAGACATATTATCATCAAACTCGCCAAAACCAAAGATAAAGAGAAAATTTTAAAAGCAGCCAGGGAGAAAAGAAAGGTTTCCTTCAAGGGAGAATCAATAAGAATAAGTTCAGACTATTCAGCAGAAACCATGCAGGCAAGAAGGGAATGGGACGGCATATACAGAACGCTGAAGGAGAAAAACTGCCAGCCAAGGATCATCTATCCAGCAAAACTCTCTCTGAAATATGAAGGTGAAATTAAGATATTTACAGATAAATACAAGTTTAGAGAATTTGCAAAAACCAAACCAAAGCTACAAGAAATACTAAAGGATATAGTTTGGTCAGAAAACCAATAATATCAGATATCAGCACAACACAAGGTCACAAAACAGAACGTCCTGATATCAACTCAAATAGGGAAATCACAAAAACAAACAAATTAAGATTAACTAAAAAAAAATACACATAACAGGGAATCATGGAAGTCAACAGGTAAAAGATCACAATAATCAAAAAGAGGGACTAAATACAGGAGGCATTGAACTGCCAGATGGAGAGTGATACAAGGCTATATAGAACAATATAAGTTAGGTTTTTACTTAGAAAAATAGGGGTAAATAATAAGGTAACCACAAAAAGGTATAATAACTCTATAACTCAAGATAAAAGCCAAGAAAAACGTAACGACTCAAATAACATAAAGTCAAACACTATGAAAATGAGGATCTCACAATTTACTAAGAAAAACGTCTCAGCACAAAAAAGTATGTGGAAAAATGAAATTGTCAACAACACACATAAAAAGGCATCAAAATGACAGCACTAAAAACTTATTTATCTATAATTACGCTGAATGTAAATAGACTAAATGCACCAATAAAGAGACAGAGAGTCACAGACTGGATAAAGAAACACGATCCATCTATATGCTGCCTACAAGAGACACACCTTAGACTTAGAGACACAAACAAACTAAAACTCAAAGGATGGAAAAAAATATATCAAGCAAACAATAAGCAAAAAAGAAGAAGACTAGCAATATTAATTTCTGACAAAATAGACTTTAGACTTAAATCCACCACAAAGGATAAAGAAGGACACTATATAATGATAAAAGGGAGAATTGAGCAGGAAGACATAACCATATTAAATATTTATGCACCCATGACAGGGCTGCAAGATACATAAATCAAATTTTAACAGAATTGAAAAGTGAGATAGATACCTCCACAATTATAGTAGGAGACTTCAACACACCACTTTCAGAGAAGGACAGGACATCCAGTAAGAAGCTCAGTAGAGACACGGAAGATCTACTTACAACAATCAACCAACTTGACCTCATTGACTTATACAGAACTCTCCACCCAACTGCTGCAAAGTATACTTTTTTTTCTAACGCACATGGAACATTCTCCAGAATAGACCACATATTAGGTCGTAAAACAAACCTTTGCAGAGTCCGAAACAGCGAAATATTACAAAGCATCTTCTCAGACCACAGGCAATAAAACTAGAAATCAATAAGAGAAAAACTAGGGAAAAGAAATCAAATACTTGGAAACTGAACAATACCCTCCTGAAAAAAGACTGGGTTATAGAAGACATCAAGGAGGGAATAAGGAAATTCATAGAAAGCAACGAGAATGAAAATACTTCCTATCAAAACCTCTGGGACACAGCAAAAGCAGTGCTCAGAGGCCAATTTATATCGATAAATGCACACATACAAAAAGAAGAAAGAGCCAAAACCAGAGAACTGTCCCTACAACTTGAACAAATAGAAAGTGAGCAACAAAAGAATCCATCAGTCACCAGAAGAAAACAAAGAATAAAAATTAGAGCTGAACAGAGAATAGAAAAACAATTGAAAGAATTAACAAAGCCAAAAGCTGGTTCTTTGAAAAAATTAACAAAATTGATAAACCATTGGCTAGACTGACTAAAGAAATACAGGAAAGGAAACAAATAACCCGAATAAGAAACGAGAAGGACCACATCACAACAGAACCAAATGAAATTAAAAGAATTATTTCAGATTATCACGAAAAATTGTACTCTAACAAATTTGCAAACCTGGAAGAAATGGATGAATTCCTGGAAAAACACTACCTACCTAAACTAACACATTCAGAAGTAGAACAACTAAATAGACCCATAACAAAAAAAGAGATTGAAACGGTAATCAAAAAACTCCCAACAAAAAAAAGCCCTGGCCCGGACGGCTTCACTGCAGAGTTCTACCAAACTTTCAGAGAAGAGTTAACACCACTACTTCTGAAGGTATTTCAAAGCATAGAAAATGATGGAATATTACCCAACTCATTCCATGAAGCCACCAACTCCCTGATACCAAAACCAGGTAAAGACATTACAAAAAAAGAAAATTATAGACCTATATCCCTCATGAACATAGATGCAAAAATCCTCAACAAAATTCTAGCCAATAGAATTCAACAACACATCAAAAAAATAATTCACCCTGATCAAGTGGGATTTATACCAGGTATGCAAGGCTGGTTTAATATCAGAAAAACCAGTAATGTAATCCATCACATAAATAAAACAAAAGATAAAAACCACATGATCTTATCAATAGATGCAGAAAAGGCATTTGACAAAGTTCAACACCCATTTAAGATAAAAACTCTTACCAAAATAGGAATTGAAGGAAAATTCCTCAACATAATGAAGGGCATCTATGCAAAGCCAACAGCCAATATCACTCTAAATGAAGAGAACCTGAAAGCATTTCCCTTGAGAACGGGAACCAGACAAGGATGCCCTTTATCACCGCTCTTATTCAACATCGTGCTGGAAGTCCTAGCCAGGGCAATTAGGCTAGACAAAGAAATAAAAGGTATCTGGGTTGGCAAGGAGGAAGTAAAGTTATCACTATTTGCAGACGACATGATTATATACACAGAAAACCCTAAGGAATCCTCCAGAAAACTACTGAAACTAATAGAAGAGTTTGGCAGAGTCTCAGGTTATAAAATAAACATACAAAAATCACTTGGATTCCTCTACATCAACAAAAAGAACACCGAAGAGGAAATATCCAAATCAATACCATTCACAGTAGCCCCCAAGAAGATAAGATACTTAGGAATAAATCTTACCAAGGATATAAAAGACCTATACAAAGAAAACTACAAAGCTCTACTACAAGAAATTCAAAAGGACATACTTAAGTGGAAAAACATACCTTGCTCATGGATAGGAAGACTTAACATAGTAAAAATGTCTATCCTACCAAAAGCCATCTATACATATAACGCACTTCCGATCCAAATTCCAAAGTCATATTTTAAGGGAATAGAGAAACAAATCACCAGTTTCATATGGTAGGGAAAGAAGCCCCGGATAAGCAAAGCATTACTGAAAAAGAAGAAGAAGTGGGAGGCCTCACTCTACCTGATTTCAGAAGCTATTATACAGCCACAGTAGTCAAAGCAGCCTGGTACTGGTACAACAACAGGCGCATCGACCAATGGAACAGAATTGAGAACCCAGATATAGATCCACCCACGTATGAGCAGCTGATATTTGACAAAGGACCAGAGTCAGTTAATTGGGGAAAAGATAGCCTTTTTAACAAATGGTGCTGGCATAACTGGATATCCATTTGCAAAAAAATGAAACAGGACCCGTACCTCACACCATGCACAAAAACTAACTCCAAGTGGATCAAAGACCTAAACATAAAGACTAAAACGATAAAGATCATGGAAGAAAAAATTGGGACAACCCTAGGAGCCCTAATACAAGGCATAAACAGAATACAAAACATTGCCAAAAATGATGAAGAGAAACCCGATAACTGCGAGCTCCTAAAAATCAAACACCTATGCTCATCTAAAGACTTCACCAAAAGAGTAAAAAGACCGCCTACAGACTGGGAAAGAATTTTCAGCTATGACATCTCCAACCAGTGCCTGATCTCTAAAATCCACATGATTCTGTCAAAACTCAACCACAAAAAGACAAACAACCCAATCAAAAAGTGGGCAAAGGATATGAACACACATTTCACTAAAGAAGATATTCAGGCAGCCAACAGATACATGAGAAAATGCTCTTGATCATTAGCCATTAAAAAAAAAAAAAAAAAAATGCAAATTAAAACTACGATGAGATTCCATCTCACACCAGCAAGGCTGGCATTAATCCAAAAAACACAAAATAATAAATGTTGGAGAGGCTGCGGAGAGATTGGAACTCTCATACACTGCTGGTGGGAATGTAAAATGGTACAACCACTTTGGAAATCTATCTGGCGTTATCTTAAACAGTTAGAAATAGAACTACCATACAACCCAGAAATCCCACTCCTCGGAATATACCCTAGAGATACAAGAGCCTTCATACAAACAGATATATGCACACCCATGTTTATTGCAGCTCTGTTTACAATAGCAAAAAGCTGGGAGCAACCAAGGTGTCTATCAATGGATGAATGGGTAAATAAATTGTGGTATGTTCACACAATGGAATACTACGCATCGATAAAGAACAGTGACAAATCTGTGAAACATTTCATAACATGGAGGAACCTGGAAGGCATTATGCTGAGCGAAATGAGTCAGAGGCAAAAGGACAAATATTGTATAAGACCACTACTATAAGATCTTGAGAAATAGTAAACCTGAGAAGAACACATACTTTTGTGGTTACGAGGGGGGGGAGGGAGGGGGGGTGGGAGAGGGTTTTTTATTGATCAATCAGTAGATAAGAACTGCTTTAGGTGAAGGGAAAGACAACACTCAATACATGGAAGCTCAGCTCAACTAGACTGGACCAAAAGCAAAGAAGTTTCCGGGATAAAATGAATGCTTCAAAGGTCAGCAGAGCAAGGGCGGGGGTCTGGGGAACATGGTTTGCGGGGACTTCTAAGTCAATTGGCAAAATAATTCTATTATGAAACCATTCTGCATCGCATTTTGAAATGTGGCGTCTGGGGTCTTAAATGCTAACAAGCAGCCATCTAAGATGCATCATTTGGTCTCAACCCACCTGTAGCAAAGGAAAATGAAGAACGCCAAGGCCACACGACAACTAAGAGCCCAAGAGACAGAAAGGGCCACATGAACCAGAGACCTACATCATCCTGAGACCAGAAGAACTAGTTGGTGCCCGGCCACAATCGATGACTGCCCTGACAGGGAGCACAGCAGAGGACCCCTGAGGGAGCAGGAAATCAGTGGGATGCAGACCCCAAATTCTCATAAAAAGACCAAACTTAATGGTCTGACTGAGACTAGAGGAATCCCGGCGGCCATGGTCCCCAGACCTTCTGTTGGCACAGGACAGGAACCATCCCCAAAGACAACTCATCAGACATGAAAGGGACTGGTCAGCGGGTGGGAGAGAGACGCTGATGAAGAGTGAGCTAATTATATCAGGTGGACACTTGAGATTGTGTTGGCAACTCTTGTCTGGAGGGGGGATGGGAGGATAGAGAGAGAGAGAAGCTGGCAAAATTGTCACGAAAGGAGAGACTGAAAGGGCTGACTCAAGAGGGGGAGAGCAAGTGGGAGTACGGAGTAAGATGTATGTAAACTTATATGTGACAGACTGATTGGATTTGTAAACGTTCACTTGAAGCTTAATAAAAGTAAATAAAAAGAAAAAAAAGTGAAAAAAAAATGTAAGTGAACAGGTTATGAAGAAGAATACGAAGAGGAAAAAAATCTGCAACACTTAACAACAGGCAAAGGATAATATCACAAGTTGTGATATTATCCTTTGCCTGTTGTAAGTGTTGCAGTTTTTTTCCTCTTCGTATTCTTCTTCATAGCCTGTTCACTTACCTTTGAGAACAGAGTCTGAGACCGGTTCCTTTTTGCCTTCTCGCTGCCAAGCATGTGTCCAGGCACATAGGAGGTACCTCCTGAATATTTATTAAATAAATGCTAAATAAATTGACAGAGCCACACAGTAATTGGCAATGTGGGATTTTAATCAAGCTATAATACGTTAAATCCAATAAAACTAGAACATGGAATGTAAAGAAACAATTGACAGAGAAGAAATGAAAATGGCTAAATAAATGAAAAGGGAGATGTGTTCTTTACCTCACAAATTAAAAAACTGATTCCTTCCCAATACTATCAAGGTTATGACAACAGAGTACCCTGGTACACTGGTGACTGGAAATTAAATTACTGCAACCTTACTGATTGATAATTTGGCATCTCTATTCAAACTAAAGAAGAGAATGTGCTACAACTCAACAGGTCCTCTTTTATGACACTGCCTTAAACAATAAAATAAGAACTAAGGATTCATGTAGGCTGCTTTGCTAAAAACAGAAAGAAACTAAACACTATCACCAGAGGAATATTTAAGTAAATGTATATAGATACCTGGTACACTCTGAGCCATTAAAAAGAATGATGTGGGGGGAAAAAAAAATGTTGCTGCTGATTCTGACTCATAGTGACCCTAAAGGACAGAGCAGACCTGCCCCATAGGGTTTCCAAGGAGCAACTGGTGGATTTGAACTGCCAACTTTTGATTAGCAGCAGAGCTCTTAACCAGATAAGAAAAGGTAATAGTATACTTGAAGTATATATACTCGACAGCAATGGGTTTATAAATATAAAGTTTATCGCATGATTTCATTTTTCAACTCTAAATACATAAAGATTTAAATATACTAGAGGAAAGGACTGGGGGATGGACTTACACAAATTATTAACAATATTTACCTCTGAGAGATTTCATCGGAGAATGAAAGGGAAGTGTGAGAGTGTGTGTGTGTGTATACATAATACAAATGTAATATATATATTTGGAGATAAAGATAAAAACCCCCAGAACCCAGTGCCATCGAGTCGATTCCAACTCATAGCAACCCTGTAGGACAGTAGGGATATGTATATACATACACACATAGAGAAAGAGACAGAGACCCAAAAATACATACTAAAAAAAAAAAAAAACCCCTTGTCATGGAGTCATTCCAACTCATAACAACCCTATAGGACAGAGTAGAACCGCCCCATATAGTTTCCAAGGAGCGGCTGGAGGATTTGAACTGCTGACCTTTTGGTTAGCAGCCAAGCTATTAACCACTTCACCACCAGGGCTTCACAAATACATACATAGCTACATAATTATGCAATTATTCCAATTTAAAAATAAATTTTAACAAAGAGGAACAAAAAATCGCACGTGAGCTCCAAAGAGGGACATTAAATCCACCGATGTACTAAATGCCTCAATTTTCTTGTTCACAAAATCTAATTGACAAAATAATGGAAGGTAATTAGCACCAGCTAGACCAGGGACTCTCTCACCCTCCTGTACATCCCTCGGAGCGCGACACACATAGTGGGCACTCAATAAAATATACCAGATGAATCAATGGAGCTGAGTCACTATTGGAGAAACTCCTCACACACTTCAGGAGACAAATTACCAAGGCATCTCAAACAGCGACTCTCTCACCCTCCTGTACATCCCTCGGAGCGCGACACACATAGTGGGCACTCAATAAAATATACCAGATGAATCAATGGAGCTGAGTCACTATTGGAGAAACTCCTCACACACTTCAGGAGACAAATTACCAAGGCATCTCAAACAGCGGCATAAGTGCTGTGTGACCTCAGCATAATGCAGCAGTCTTGTATCTATAAAAGGAATGAATATAGTGAGCATTTAGAAGAATTACAGTTATTTTATTTACCAGAAAAGGTCTTACAAAAATAGATGGAATGTTTAAAATCAGCACTAAACAAGAATTTGCTAATTACCAATATGAAATATTAAGTAGTTTGAAAAGAAATTACATTAATGTCCAAAGGAGAGACATTAATAGAATTGCACCTTCCTATTGAAAATGAGTCACTGATTAAGATTAGGCTAAGGATGTAAGGAGCCCTGGTGGCACAGTGGTTAATCACTCTTCTGCGAACCACAGGTCGGTGGTTTGCACCCAAAAGCTGCTCCGTGGGAGGAAGATAGGGCAGTCTGCTTCCACAAAGATTACAGCCTTGGAAACCCTATGGGACAGTTTTACTCTGTCCTATAGTGTCACTAGTAGTTTGAATGGACTCAAGAGCAATGGGTTTGGGTTTGATAAGTGAAGCAGATAGATCTGTGCACAGGTAGTTAAGGCTGCTAACCAAAAGGTCGGCAGTTCAAGTCCTCCAGCCACCCCTTGGAAACTCTATGGGGCGGTTCTACTCTGTCCTATAGGGTTGTTATGAGTTGGAATGACTCCATGACAATGGTTTTTTTTTTTTTTTTTTAGTATGTATTTTTGGGTGTCTGTCTCTCTATGCAGTTAGTTATAACAACAAAAAATTTGCATAAGCCCAGCTTACATGTATCAATATACCTACAAGGCTAAAACTCTTTGCTAATTTACTTTTTGAACCTTCTCATGCACCCCAGTAAGAGCTGTCATTATCACCCAATTACAGTGGAGCCAGGTGACTTTGTCTGCAGGCATGACAAGCCCATGCTGTTGTTTTCCTCGCTGCTGGCGTGTTCATAGTCGCTGATTTTATCAAATTTTCTGGTGTTTTAGTTAAAATATTGAGGTAATTAATATTTGTGAAATTACATCAATAACTTTTTTGGGAATGAAGTAGTAATTAAAGGAAAAGAAGGAGAAAAACCAAAAAAAGGTTTCTGCTTAGTTAGTAATAATGTAATTCAATGTAGAAAGATTTTACAAAACAATTTTGTTATTGTCATTCATATAATCTAAGAAATATTACATTTAAGCAATTTACAACTATATCACATATTCTTGCATGATTAAAATTGATAATAAACATTACTAAGGATTTGACGGCAGTGGGTTTTTTTTCTGTATTGTCTGGTAGGGGAGGGGGTTCATGGAGGGGTGACGCCCTGAGTTACCACACTAGATGACACGAACCCTGGAGACACCATTGGTCAATTTATTTATAAAGTTAAATGATGTTAACCACAAATTTCAAAAAGTAATAAAGCATATGGAATTAAACAAAATTTAAAGCCCTGTATTGGTGAAGGTATATTAGCCTAATACACTATGGTTGCTTTACAAAGTAGTATAAAACTTTCGAAAAGCAATTTAGTAGTTTTAAGTATCAACATATATTAAAATGTCTGTATACTTTGACCCACTATTTCCACTTCCGGGAATAGATTATAAAGAAATAAGTAAATGATTTGTAACCCTAGGTTCCCCACACATAGGAAAAACTTTCATATTTTATTAATGCTGTGAGATTTATAAGCCAGCAATGACCAAGGGTCACTATGAGTCAGAATCGACTTGACAACAACGGGTCTGGTTTTTGATTTTAATGACCATGGGAACATTTCCCACTGGGTGCAGGCCACAAGGGGGTGCGATGTCTGTAAACAAATTAAAAATCGTAATTAAAGTCGACTGCTTTGTCTTATCACCATGTGCTGGAATTTTAAATATTGTCAAGAATAAAATAATTCTTCACAGAAAAGCCTTTTGTTAGTCTAAGTTCTAAATGGTTGCTGAGGTCACTATTGAGTTTTAATTATATGCACGTAAACATTTTTTTTTAGTTAAACTTCAAATTAGCATAGTTTTATCACATATACTTCATAAAATTGTATTCCACATGAAAGCTAATTCTGACAAGTTAGTTACAGAGTTGGCTCCTGTCATGTATCAATTCAATTATACGTGTTTCTTTCCTTTCAATAGAAAGTTCAAAAAAATTCTAAACCATTTATGCCCCTTTCTGTAAGAGCACATGTCCCCAATTCCTGTAGTATTATATTTGTGCTTTTAAACAGTAGATTTAAAAGAAACAATGATAGTATTGTTGTTGTTAGGTGCTGTGAGTCTGTTCTGATTAAAAGCAACCCTACTTACAACAGAACAAAACACCGCCATGTCCTTTGCCATCCTCACAATCGTTGTTATGCTTGACCTCACTGTTGCAGCCACTGTGTCAATCCATCTCATTGAGGGTCTTCCTTTTTTTCACTGACCCTCTACTCTACCAAACATGATGTCCTTCTCCAGAGACTTATCCCTCCTGATAACATGTCCAAAGGATATGAGACGAAGTCTCGCCACCCTTGCTTCTAAGTAGCATTCTGACTGTACTTCTTCCAAGACAGGTTTGTTCCTCCGGCAGTCCATGGTATATTCAATATTCTTTGCCACCACCATAATTCAAAGACATCTACTCTTTTTTGGTCTTCCTTACTCATCGTCCAGCTTTCGCATGCATATGAGGCAATTGAAAACACCATGGCTTGAGTCAGGTGCTCCTTAGTCCTTAAAGTGACATCTTTGCTTTTTAACACTTTAAAGAGATCTTTTGCGGCAGATTTACCCAATGCAATATGTCTTCAGATTTCTTGATTCCTGTTTCCCTGGGCATTGATTGTGGACCCAAGTAAAATGAAATCCTTGACATTGATTGAAGTTGTCAATGATAGTACAGTGATTGTAAATAAGAAAAAATATGCAGAACTTGAGTTATTTCAATTCAGCTATTCTATGTGACAACTTGGAATATTTATTTGCATTTAAAATTTAAAACAGTGTGATGGTGTATACTGCCAGGTGTAATATTTTGTTTAGGATGTGCACATTTTAGTCATTCAATGAATCCATTTACTGAATTTGAATAATACCTTCAAAATTGAAATTTATACTTTTTCATTGTTAGTTGTTTTAAAACAAAAGAACAACGGAAGAAAATAATTATTGTCCCAATTATTGCACGATTACTTAATGAAAATAGTTTTGTGATATAAGAAAGGGAGGTGTTAAAAGGTGATACGCTGTGATCTCCAAATCCACTAGATACAGCATTCCGTGTAACCACGAGAAATGTGGCTACATCATATCAACTGACTCAGGTTGCTGGAGTAATTATGAGGAAACAAGGAAAGTTGAGTTGTTATTAAAAAAGTGAAATAAAGTTTATGACAATGTAGCAGCTTACATTTTTTATGATGAAATCTTGTGAATGAAGGAAAAAAGGTGAGGGAAGTAAGTCTTAACCAAGAACTACTTTTTGCTGTTTTAGGAGAGAAGAAAGAGAGCTGTAATTAAGAATGAACTAAGTAATTGGTTGCAGGATCACAAAAAAAAGAAAGAAAAAAAAAACCACAGGCACACTTGTAAAGTCATCTCTTACACAAATTGAAATTAAATTTTAAGCATCCCATTAACATGATCAAAGAAGGATTACTTTCAGAATTTTCTGTGGAGAATTGTCTATGTCTAGGGAAAAAAAGGTACATTTTCAACATTAACTTAAAAATGATATTCTTTTATAAATGCCTATTCTTTTAAATTTACTATAATACATTATAATATGACCATAACAAATTCAGATGCAACATGATTATTTACTGTTTCTGCAGTTCTCAGCTTTTAAATATTTAAATATATATATGCAAATACATATAAAAGTATGCATGGAATGATATGACGTCTTCAAAATAATCGGGGTTGGGGGAGAGAGTTATTGGTGAAACAAGATTTTACCATGGACTGATAACTGTTATAGCTGGGTGATAGATTCTTAGGAATTTATTACATGATTTATCATTTAATTTTTAAAATATAAGCAAACAAGCACTTTATTTGTATATTCTTCCCTTTTATAGACAAATGTGTGTGATACTATACATGCTTGAGCCTTGAAAACATTGTAAGCAAAATAAGTCAGTTACATTAATGATGGTAGAATATTTTAGATAAGGATAATGAAAATGGTGGCACAACATTGAAATGTAATCAACGTCATCAAATGTGGAAGTTGTTGAATTGGCAAATGTTTTCGTGTCTGTATTTTCATGACAATTAAAAAATAAAAAAGGAGAAATTAAGACATTCCCAGATAAATAAAATGAGGGAGATCACCACCAGTAGAGCTGCCATACAAGAAATGCTACTGGAAGTCCTTCCAGCTACAATGAAAGGACACTAGACAGTAGCTTGAAGGCATACAAAGAAAGAAGCTGATAAAGGTAACTACATAAATAAATATAAAAACCAGTATTATTGCCCTTCTGATTTGAAACTCCTCTTTTTTCCCCATATAATTTAAAGGGAGAATGTATACAACAAAAATTACAGATCTATGTTAATGAACCCACAACGTATAAAGATGTAAGCTGTGACAACAACACAAAGGGGAAGAGATGGAGCTCTATAGGACCACAGCCTGGTTTTTTGTTTGTTTGTTTTTACTTTTAACAGATTCATTGAGGTATAATTTACGTACCATAAAATTTACCCATTTTTAGTATGCAATTCAATGACTTTTAACAAATTTGCTGAGTCAACGGGCACAGTTTTTGTACATGATGAAGCTAAACTGGTATTAATTCAAACAAGACTGTTATAAGTTTAGGATTTTAATCGTAATCTTCAGGGTAGCCACTAAGAAAATAACATTAAAAAATAGAAAAAAAAAAAAAAGAAAATCAAAATGGTACACAGCAAAAAACAAACAAACAAACAAAAACCCTCAAACACAAAGGGAAGAAGCAGTGGAGGAAATGAGGGACAAAAAAAGATATAAGACCTACAGAAAACAGAGAAATGCAGAAGTCCTTCTTTATCAGGAATTATGGAAATGGAAATGGATTAATCTCTCCTATCAAAAGGCAGAGACTGGCAGAAGAGTTTTAAAAAAAAAAATGACCGAACTATATACTGTTCTAAAAACAATTTAGATCCAAAGACACAGACAGGTTGAAAGTGAAAGAAAAGAAGAAGATATTCCATGCAAATGGTAACTAAAAGAGTGCTGGGGTAGCTATAATAATATCAGATTAAGTAGACTTTAAGACAAATTTTATAAAAAGAAAAATACGGACTTTACATGCTGATAAAAAGGTCACTTTATCAAGAAGATATAATAACAATTATAAACCTATACACACCTAACAACAGAGCCCTGAAATTTATAAAGCAAAAAATTTATAAAACTAAAGGGAGAAATAAACAGATCTACATAGTTGAAGATCGGTAAGGAAATAGAGGAGTGGAACACCATAAATCAACCAGAAGTAACAGACATACATAGAAAACTTCACCCAGCAAGAGCAAAACACATATTCTTCTCAAGTGCACATGGAACACTTTCCAGGATAGATTATATGTTAGGCCACAATTAAAGTCTCAATAAATTCAAAAAGATTGAAATCATATGAAGAATCTTCTGTGACCACAGTGGAAGAAAATAACAAATCCATAACAGAAGGAAAACTGGAAAATTCACATATAAGCAGAAATTAAACTAAACAATGCAATCCTAAACAACCAATGGGACAAAAAAAAAAAAAAAGATAAGGGAAGTAGAAAATACTTTGAGACAAAAATTAAAACAAAATCACCATATACCAAAATTTACAGGATACAGTAAAAGCAGTGCTCAGATGGAAATTTACAGTCATGAATTTCTATATTAAAAAATAAGAAAAATCTTAAACTGAAAATCTCACTTTACACTTTAAGGAACTAGAGAAATGAGAGAAAATAAATGGAAAATTAGCAGAAGGAAAGAAATAATAAAGATTAGACTTGACGATAGCGGGTTTAGAGAGCACCTAAAAGAAACAGAGAATAGGAAAATAGTATACAGAACCAGTGAAACCAAAAGCTGGTTTAAGAAGATCAACAAAGTTGGCAAATTGACAAATATTTCAGCTAGATTGATCAAGAAAAATTAGAGAAGACACAGATTACCAAAATCAGGAATGAAAGTGGTGCCATTATACTATGTGGCAACCTTACAGAAATAAAGACGGATTATAAGAGATTGGAATCGACTCGACAGCAGTGGGTGAGTATAAGAGATTACTATGAACAATTGTGAGCATCTTTGTTCTCAAAGTGACACCTTTGTCTGTGAGCACTTTAAAGAGGTCTTTGGCTGAAGATCTGCCCAATGCAATACATCGTTTGATTTCTTGACTAATTCCATGGGCGTACTGTGGATCCAAGTCAAATGAAATCTTTGACAACTTCAATACTTTCTCCGTTTATCATGACGTTGCTTATTATTCCAGTTGTGAGGATTTTTGTTTTCTTTATGTTGAGGTGTAATCCATACTAAAGGCTGTAGTCTTTGATCTTCATCAGTAATTGCTTCCAATCCTCTTCACTTTTTTCAGCAAGTAAAATTGTGTCATCTGCATATCACGGGTTCTTAACGAGTCTTCCTCCAACCCTGATGTCACATTCTTCTTCATATACTCCAGCTTCTCTGATTATTTGCTCAGAATACAGAATGAATAAGTATGGTGAAAGGACATGACCCTGACACACACCTTCCCTGATTTAAAACCACACAGTATTGCCTTATTCTATTTGAACCACCACTTCTTGGTCTATGTATAGGTTCCTTAGGAGCACAACTAAGTGTTCTGGAATTTCCATTCTTCACAATATTATCCGGAATTGTTAAGATCCATACAGTCCAATGCCTCTGCACAGTCAATAAAACACAGGTAAATATCTTTCCAGTATTCTCTGCTTTCAGCCATGATTCATCGCAATGATACTAGTCATTCCACATCCTTTTCTGAATCTAGCTTAAACTTCTGGCAGTTCACTGTTGATGTACTGTTGGAACCATGTTTCAATTATCTTCATCAAAATTTTACTTGTGTGTGATATTAATGAATTGTTGGATAATTTCCACATTCTGTTGGATCACTTTTCTTTGGAATTGGCACAACAATGAATCTCTTCCAGTCGGTTGGCCAGGTAGCTGTTTTCCAAATTTCTTGGCATAGACAAGTGAGCACTTCCTGCATCACATTCATTTATTGAAACATCTCAACTGGTATTCAGTCAATTTCTGGAGCCTTGTTTTTCAACAATGCCCTCAGTGAAACTTGAACTTCATCTTTCAGTACCATTGGTTCTTGATCATACGCTACCTCCTGAACTGGCTGAACGTTGACCAATCTATTTGGTACAGTGAGTATACTCCTTCCATCTTCTTTTGATGCTTCTTGCATCATTCAATATTTTGCCTATAGAAACCTTCGCTATTGTAACTCAAGGCTTGAATATTTTCTTCAGTTATTCCAGTTGGAGAAATGCTGGGCATGTTCTTCCCTTTTTGTTTCCTAACTCCAGGTCTTTGCACATTTCTTTATAATACTTTACTTTTTTCTGTTCAGCTCTTTCACTTCATCATTTCTTCTATTCCCTTTGCTATGTTCAAGATTCAATTTCACAGTCATTTCTGACATCCATTTTGATCATTGTATCATTTGAATGTATTTTGGTCATCACTTCATATACACGCAAAAGCTGAACAGTGAATGAGGAAGATAGAAGAAAAATTGAAGCATTTGACTTACAGTATTGACAAAGAATACTGAATATAGCATGGACTGCCAGAAGAATGGACAAATCTTTCTTGTAAGAAGTACAGCTAGAGTGCCCCTTAGAAGCAAGGATAGCAAGACTTTGTCTCGCATACTTTGGACATGTTGTCAGGAGGGACCAGTCCCTGGAGAAGGACATCATGCTTGGTAAAGTAGAGGGTCAGTGAAAAAGAGGAAGACCCTCACAGAGATGAACTGACTCTGTTGCTGCAACAATGGGCTCAAATATAGCAACATTTGTGAGCATGGTGCAGGCAAGATTTTGTTCTGTTATACTTAGGGTCACTAATAGTTGGTGTCAATGAGATGACACCTAACAACAACACACAAATTTGAATTATATGTATAATTTTTATTATATATCTGTGTGTGCATACGTTTGTTTACTCATATGATTTTTTTTTAGTCCTATTATGAAGGTCTAAGTTTAAAAACAAAGTTTACTCCAGATGAGTTATGAACAACATTACCATCAGTAATATTGTCCTCCTCAAAGCCTGCCTCTGTCATGTGACTGGGTGACAGTAATAGAATGAGCATAGAAGTGATTTTTCCCACTTTGGCCTAAGGTCATATAAAGTAAATGTCCCTCCTCCATGTCCCTGTTTGGCTTGATGAAGACCATGAAATAATAATAACCCATTGCTATCAAGTCGATTCCCACTCATAATGACCCTATAGGACAGAGTAGAATTGCCCCAGAGGGTTTCCAAGGCTGTAATCTTAAATGGAAGCAGAGTTCTAGATATTCCTCCCACACAGAGCTCAAGGGTTTGAACTGCCAAACTTTCACTTAGCAGCCAAGCCCTTAATCACCGCACCACGGGGGCTCCCTTGAAAGAACATTGTTATTCTTAGGTGCTATTGAGTCAGTTCCAACTCACAGCAACCCTGTGTAGGACAGAATGAAACACTGCCCCCTCCTAAGCCATCCTCACAGTCATTGTTATGCTTGAGCCCATTGTTGCAGCCACTGTGTCAATCTATCTCATTGAGGGTCTTCCTCTTTTCGCTGACCATCTACTTTACCAAGCATGATGTCCTTCTCCAGGGAATGATCCCTCCTGACAACATGTCCAAAGTATGTGAGGCGGAATCTCGTCATCGTTGTTTCTAAGGAGCATTCAGTTTGTACTTCTCCCAAGACAGATTTGTTTGTTCTTTTGGCAGTCCATGTATATTCAATATTCTTCTCCAACACCACAATTCAAAGGCATCAATTCTTCTTTGGTCTCTGTATTCATCATCCAGATTTCACATGCTTAGGAGGCGACTGAAAACACCTTCAAGGTGACACCTTTGCTTTTCAACACTTTAAACAGGTCTTTTGCAGTAAATTTGCCCGATGCAATGCATCTTTTGATTTCTTGACTGCGGCTTCCATGGGTGTTAATTGTGGATGCAAGTAAAATGAAATCTTTGACAACTTCAGTCTTTTCCCTGTTTATCATGATGCTGCAGATAATCCAGTTGTGACGGTTTTTGTTTTCTTTATGTTGAGGTACAATCCATACCAAAGGCGGTGGTCTTTGATCTTCATTAGTAAGTGCTTCAAGTCCTCTTCATTTTCAGCCAGCAAGGTTGTGTCATCTGTATAATGCAGGTTGTTAATGAGTCTTCCTTCAATCCAGATGCCTTGTTCCTCTTCATATAGTCCAGCTTCTCAGATTATTTGTTCAGCATACAGATCGAATAGGTCTGGCGAAAGGATACAACCTTGATGCACACCTTTCCTGACTTTAAACCACTCAGTATCCCCTTGTTCTGTTTGAAAGACTGTCTCTTGATCTACGTACAGGTTCCTCATGAGCACAGTTAAGTGTTCTGGAATTCCCATTCTTTGCAATGTTATCCATAATGTCTTATGACCCACACAGTTGAATGCCTTTGCATAGTCAATAAAACACAGTGAAAACCTTATGAATAGGAGTGGAACATTGTTTTGATATAGCGCGGGAAGATGAGCCTCTCAGGTTGGAAGGCCCTCAAAAGACATAGAGTCAAAATAGAGTTAACCTTAATGACATGGATGGAGTAAAGCTTTCGGGACCTTCTTTTGCTGATGTGGCATGACTCAAAACAAGAAGAAACCACTGCAAACATACATTAATAATCAGAACTCGGAATGTACAAAGTATGAATCTAGGAAAATTGGAAATCCTCAAAAATGAAACGCAACGTATAAACATTGATATCCTAGGCATTCAGGAGCTGAAATGGACTGGTATTGGCCATTTTTGAATGAATGCCGGGAATAACAACTTGAAGACAAATGACGTTGCATTCATCGTCATAAAGAGCGTTTCAAAATCTATCCTAAAGTAAAGCACTGTCAGTGATAGGATAATATCCATATGCCTACAAGGGAGACCAGTTAATACGACTATCATTCCAATTTACGCACCTACCACTAAGGGCAAAGATGAAGAAATTAAAGATTTTTACCAACCTCAGCAGTCTGAAATTAAATATATAATCAGGATGCATTGATAATTACTGGAGATTGGAATGGGAAAATTGGAAACAAAGAATGATCGGTGGGTGGAAAATATGGCCTTGGTTATAAAAACAATGCCAGAAATCGTATGATAGAATTTTGTAAGACCAACGACTTCATTGCAAATACCTTTTTTCACGAACATAAATGATAACTAGACATGTGGACCTCTCCAGACGGAATACACAGGAATCAAATTGACTACATCTGCGAAAAGAGACAATGGAATGGCTCAATATCATCAGTCAGAACAAGGCCAGGGGTTGAATGCAGAACAGACCATCAATTGCTCGTATGCAAGTTCAAGTTGAAACTGAAGAAAATTAGAACAAGTCGACGAAAGCCAAAGTACAACCTTGAGTATATCCCACCTGAATTTAGAGACTATCTCAAGAATAGATTTGACATGTTGAACACTAATGACCGAAGACCAGATGAGTTGTGGAATGACATCAAGGACATCATAAATGAAGAAAGCAAGAGCTCATTAAAAAGACAGGGAAGAAAGAAAAGACCAAAATGGATGTCAGAACAGAGTCTGAAACTTGAACATTGAGTAGCTAAACCCAAAGGAAGAAATGATGAAGTGAAAGGGTTGAACAGAATATTTCCAAGGGTGGCTCAAGAAGACAAAGTAAAGTATTATAATGACATGTGCAAAGACCTGGAGACGGAAAACCAAAAGAAAAGAACAGGCTCTGCATTTCTCAAGCTGAAAGAACTGAGGAAAAAATTCAAGGCTCTAGTTGCAATATGGAAGGATTCTATGGGGAAAATATTAAACAACTTAGGAAGCATCAAAAGAAGATGGAAGGAATACACAGAGCCACTATACCAAAAAGAACTGGTCAACGTTTAACCATTTCAGGAGGCACCATATGAGCAGGGACCAATGGCACTGAAGGAAGAAGTCCAAGCTGCGCTGAAGGCACCGGAGTAAAACAAGGCCTCAGAAATTGAGGGAATACCAATTGAGATGTTTTAACAAATGGATGCAGTGCTGGAAGTACTCACTCATTTTCGCCAAGAACTTTGGAAGACAGCTGCCTGGCCAACTGACTGGAAGAGATCTATATTTATGTCTATTCCCAAGAAAGGTGATCCCAATGAATGTGGAAATTATCAAACAATATCATTAACATCACATGCAAGTAAAATTTTGCTGAAGATCATTCAAAAGCAGCTGCGGCAGTACATTGACAGGGAGCTGCCAGAAATTCAGGCCAGATTCGGAAGTGGACACAGAACCAGGGATATCATTGCTTATGTCAGATGAAAATCAGCTGTCACCTGAGCTTTAGTTCTAGGAAATATACTTCCCAGGATGTAATGTACCCCCTACCCCTGCCCCATAATGTCCTTCTGGGTGTCCTGAGAGTCTAAGAGCAAACTGAGAGGCTACTGTGTTTCATGAGTGAATGTCTGTATAATGCACCAAAAAAAAAAAAAAAAAAAAAAGCATTCAACATGTCTTTTTTATTTAATGAAAATTCCTATTAAATATAGATAGCTTACCTCACTAGCTTAGTCTTCCATTAGTATTTTTTTTTTCTTTTTCTGTTTCCTTACAGTTTGTAATAGCTTGTTGAACTGTGTCACATCATGGGCTGGTAGTGGGTGACACACATAAATCCTCCCAAGGGATGCTTTCTGTATAGTTCTAACGTCATGTATCACTTTCTACTTTGCATTGTGGCTAGTTACGTACATGTCTTATCACCCCTATCAGCCTGTAAACTCTTTGAGTTCACAATATGTGGAGTGGGCTGAATGCTGTTGTCGTTGGTCTCTGTCAATTCCAACTCATGCTTGCAGAGTAGAGCTGCTCCGTAGATTGTGATCTTTTGGGAGCTGATTGTCAGGCCCATCTCCCAAGGCACCTCTGGGTGGGTTCAAACTGCCAACCTTTTGGCTAGTAGTTGAGCTTTTAGTCATTTGTACCACCCACGGACACTTAATGGCTTGAGTTAAACCAAAACCAAAACCAAACCTGTTGCCATTGAGTCGAAGATCATTTCGAATCATAGCAATTGTATAGGACAGAGTAGAACTGCTCCACAGGGTTTCCAAGGAGCAACTAAACTTTTGGGTAGCAGCCGAGCTCTTAACCATTGCACCAACAGGGCTTCGTGAGTTGAATTTGTTGTTGTTAGGTGCCGTCGAGTCGTGAGTTGAATAGATTCCAAAAAAGATATAGCCAAGTCCTAACCCTGGTACATGTGAATGTGACCTTATTGGAAATACAGTCTTTGAAGATGTAGTTACGTTAAAGATGACAGAATGACATCATCCTGGATTTGGGGTGGACCCAAAATCCCATGACTGGTGTCCTTAAAAGAAAAAGAAGAGGAAGATTTGAGACAAAGAGACAGAGGGGAGAGGTCCACTTGAAGACAAAGACAGAGGTTGGAGTTACACGGCCACAAACCAAGCAATACCTGAGGGCCCCCAGAAGCTGGAAGAGGAAAGAAAGGATTCTTCCCTGGACCCTTCAGAGGGAGCGTGGCCCTGACACCTTGACTTAGACTTCTGGCCATTAGAACTGTGAGATAATAAACCTCTGTGCTTTTAAGCCACCAGTTTGAGGTAATGTTACAGCAAGCATAGGAAACTAATACAATGTGTGTGTAGTTTATTGGTTCCCTTATACACCCAAACAAGTGCCTTCAAAGTGGGAAATTCAGGAAATACTTTTCAAAGGGATAAGAAATGGAAGGAGGCTATTCTTATTTAAAGTATGCTCCCAGGGAAAGGAAAACAGAACAAAACACTGTGATGTGTTCTTCCTCTCTCTCCAACTACAGAAAGCTGATAAAGCTAAAATGCATGACTTGGATGTTATATTCTTTTTGTAATAGAATTCATTATTCCTATAGATCATCCAGTATATTAGAAGGTAAATCCATGGAACGTACTCCACAAAAACTGGAATCAACTATGAAACAAAATGCGTCCCCTCCCACGAGTATTATTTGGTTGATGCAGCAACTCCAACTCTGAGTTTAGGAAATATATAAACAGGGGGAAGAACAAGGCTCTTCCAGTGGCTACACTATGTGAGGTCATGCTCCTAATATTTGCTGTTTCCTGTTTACCTCAATCCATACCTTTATTATGTCCATTTGTTGTCTCTTAGAGGGAACCACAGGCCTTCTCATAAAATAAATTTCTGTTTACCATCTGCTATTTACAGAGACCTTCCATCAAAGTTCGATTTGAAACATTTTATTCTATTACATTATCCTGTTCTTTTGCTCCAAAGTTATTTTGTTTTCACTGATTCAATGGTGTTCAGATTAAAATGGCTCGTATATGCCCATGTTTCCTTTCTTACCCTCAACAAAGCTCTCTTGGCGTATTAACCTTGTTAAGTTGTGCACCTGGCACACAAGCTCCTTCTCTAAAAATAGGGCAAAGGCATTGTAAAATCAAAGGAAAGAGCTGGAATCCTTAGCCAGAAAGCAATGACATAAAACCACAGTGAGGTGAGCATGTATATTGGACCCCTCCGTCGGTCCTAAGAGCTTGAAGTAACAGCCCTGTCAATATTATTACCTACCCAAGAAAGTTTGGGGGGCTTAGTTATTTTCTTATCTGTACTTGCACCAACATGATGCTTTTTTTTTTTTTTAACTCTTTATTGACTAGAATTGAATTCAAAGGTTATCTTAGATAATAATTAGGAGATACTTCTTGCCAAGAGGATGATGTGAATATAGTCCAGGAACTTCTTCCTGCCCAGTACAGCGCTTCCATGGAAATGATTAATGTGGATGAATGGGAAAAGCTCTGTCAGCACTCGAAACTAAAGACGGAGGACAGCCACATCAAAAACTTTACAGTATTTCTGCTAGACACGGCGCGAACGGAACCAAACTGAAGCCAGCAACTCATTTTTCTCATTCCTGGAATGTCTGCTCAGATCCCAGACAGTAAGCAGAAGAAATCCTAGCAGAAGGTTATTTAAATCTAGAGGATCAAAGGCTGAAAACAGTCTGAGGGACACAACAGGAACATATCAACCAGGCTTTGTTTTACCACTGTGGGCTAGTAGCATTCTGAAGCAGAGGTACTAGGAGGTGATAAAATGCTGAAGTAAAATACTGAAAAAAGCACTGAAGTGGTGCCTAAAACCTGGCAGGATACACGTGCAATAGGCTGGTTTGCATTTGGTGTGATGTCTGAGCCAAAGGAAGACAAACTTTGCGAAGACTAGACCCTAGCATGAAAAAAAAAAAAAAGACCCTAGCATGGGACCCCTTCAAATACAGGAAAGAAATGGCACAAAGGGAAAGTTTCGTGGCTGGAAGTAGCTGAGCTTCTGAGTCCTTGCCCATTCATCTCAGTCTCCTGGAGTATTAAACAGATACTAAACATTTGATGTTAAGGACTATATTTACTTTTTTTTTTATTTTTATTTTTCCACTTAATTTGAAATTTAGGGACTCATTGCAGATTCTGACGGAGACGCCAGTGCGATTACAAGTCAATATATATAACATTTTTTTTATATAACATAGAGCTTACCGTGTAAGGCTGAGTAAAGACAGGAAAAATAGTGTAAGATTAATTAGATGGATGATGATAGATAGACAGACAGAAGGTTGCATCACATTTGCCAACCTAGTTCATCTTCACTTCTTAGCCTGAAAATGGAGATCTTTTTCCTTTTATTTGAGATCAGTTGAAAAACATGGTACGTCATTCCAATCGTTCTGCATTTTTTTTCAGTACCTCCTTACGATCAGATAAAGTGCCTACAGCCTACGAATCCCTCAAGTTGGCTGCTTCCCAACCTTTTATAGACTAAAAGGACAGTATCTAAGAAACTAAAAAATTAAATCTTATTTATATCTTCCTGTATAACGTAATCTATTACAATAAGCTATGGAGACAAAATTTGCATTCACACCTATTTGACTTTATTGTTAGTGTGTTCTTGTACAATAATTGGGAAATAGCTTGAATTTTTAGTATTGTCTTTCTTGCCTCAGGCTTGCATGATATAGCTCAAAATTATCTGTTACTTTTAATTATTGAAGGTTTTTCTCTCAGTCATAGAATATGTGTGATGATAAATTCACCCAGCTAGTGCTGTGTGCTGAGGCTTCCTCAGGATTACCACAAGGTTCCCTTCAGCCTGCAACACAGAGATTTTACACTTTGTTTTTTATTGCAGAACAGTTTACCTCCTTAGAGAATTCTCAGGCCTCATTAAAAAAAAAGAGTCAGGAAGGGACAGGGGAAGGAAGGAGTGAGAATTTGTTCTTTAAAGCTGAAGTATATACTGAGAAGCAAGAGAAGTTGTGATGACCACTTTCCTCTCTCCAACCTACCCTCTAACTTCTACCACATCTTACAGACAAAAGGATATCTTTAAAATGAAATTTTAACCCTGAAAATTTCTTCAGCAGTCATCAGCTAACACTTCACTTTACAGGTGAAGAAACTTGAATTCTAGAAAAATGGGTACATAGTTCAAGGGCAAAGCATTTCACAGATAATGGCTCTCTTCTAGGTATGCTATTATCATAGATACGATATAGACAGAAATATATACAGATAAATAGAAATAGAATCTCTTAAGATCTCATAATAACCTTATAAGGTTTGTGTTACCAAATAAATTGTCTCACAGCTGGTGAGGAACAAAGTTGGAATATGGCTCTTGGTCTGTGTTGAGTGTGAGGTTGTCCATCCCAAGAGCACAAGCTGTCCCTCCTTCACAGCAGTGCAGTGCCTTTCATTCAGACACACCGCTGTAGTTATGATATGGCTGGACCCACACTCCTAAGTCAGTGCTATCATTCATGTAACTCTTATTAAAATGTCCATGAAACCAATAACCAGTGGTTCCTGTTGTCATGGAAATGTTTCCAGTAGTGTGAAGAGAACTTTATCCTATTCAGCATTTCTCCTAAAAAGCAGGATGAAGACACAGAGGACTCAGTCATCAGATTTAAAATTACCATTAAACTGAGAGCTAGAAGGATTATATGGCATACCAGAGGCAGAATTTAAAAACAAAAAAAAAACCTTCTTGAGTTGGAATGAAAGCAAAATAAGATTTAATAGGGGTAAAAGTAAAATCCTGTACTAGAGTTCACAACACCAGTTTAGTAAGTTGTGTTGGCCATTAAATGAGCCTCAGAGACTTTCAACTACAATGTAATTGAACAAGTGTCCGAACTGATGCACTTCGAAACTGGCCACCTTGTTTGAGCAGAGGCCACACTTCTCACGGGCTGTTCCCGGTCAGTGTGTACATCAGGGATACTGGAGATAACTGACAACCTACTTTGGCTCAAGGATTCCCCTACTGCTTTGCTGAAACTTCCTTAGACTTCATGTCAGTTTAGAACACTTCTACTCAATCCCCCACCACCACCACCACAGGGGCACACACATGCTCTCTCCTTCACCTGGAGTCATACCCGCCTCTTGGCCAATAGCTCTCCCAGCCATTCCAGCTCCATGCTCATTTTCTTCCAAAGGCATTTCTTCTAACACAACCCTTGCTGGTTTACTTCTGTCTTGGCGTCTGCTTCTTGAGGGACCTGGGCACAAACACAGGATGGAGACGTGAATTGCAGTAGGTATGCAAACATTGTGGTACTTAGATTAGCAGTGATTACAACACAACTGTCATGTGCCTACTAAAAAATACTTAACCATCATGGAATATTCTGATAAATTAGTTCATGACTTTGGTCCTTGAGAAACTCACAATCTCGTGGACGAGAGAAATGGTGGTCCCGTTTTCCTCTGTGATGGTCAGACCTCATCTGGAGAATTGCATGTGGTTGCTGGAAGTACACACCCACAGAAAGACGAATATACTAGAGTACTTCAGAAAAGGGTGGTGAGGATGATGCAAAACTAAAAACTGTGTCATGAAAGGAAATGTAAAGAAACCGAGGTTGCTTTTCTTAGAGAAAATGAAAAATAATGAATTTATGTCTTTGGAGGGTTTTTTTTAAGGGAGATTTTACTTACAGGTAGTCCCCGACTTACGACGTATTTAAGTTCTGACGAGCCAAATTTATGACCGTCCATTCTTTTCGCACATCTTATCCTTAGTAATATGTTGCAGTACATAATTGGCTGATGTCATCATTTGCAGGTGTTCACTCACAGATGTTCTATGTTATGATTTACTCTTCAAAACACTGTCAGATTTATAAAGATACAGATAATAAAAGTCAAGAATAACGAAAACTAAAAAAAGTGAGTTACTCGACTTGGACAGAACCAACTTATGACAGAATCATTAGAGCAGAACCCTGTCATAAACTGGGGACTACCTGTAGTCTCTTTGAAATCGAAGGATTGAAATAGGACCAATGAAAGGAAATTTCAGGAAGACATATTGTGTTTCAAATCAAAGAAGGAGTTTCTAATACAGCTACTGAAATTAAAATATGATGCCCTTGGAGGTAATGAGTCCAGTGTTTTTTGAAAGTCTTCAAACAAAGACAAGGCAACTATTTGGCAAAGATGGTAAAATAGGATTATCTTGTACTAATTTTAAGGTCTATTCCAACCTGTCGATCTTTTCCTGACTTATGAGTAACTCCTTCTGAAAGACTTTCTAAGGAATTCTGTGATGTCATATATAAAGATTTAGTTTTCAAATGCTAAAAATGAATGTTGCACATCCAAGTTCAGTATCTTAGCAACAAAACTGGCATTGAGAATCAAGAGAATAGATAACTGAAGCAAAGCAAAGTTTTTGGTGTCATCCCGGTTTCTCTGGCTGATATAAGACCCTATTTAAAAGAACAAAGTGTTAATGTTATTGGAATCCAGGTGTGGGAAAAAAAAAAACATTTTTAAAAAGTGTTAAATCAGGTTGAAAGCATAATATTTTATTCTTTAACACAGGAATTACAGGGTAGTGAAAATTGAATGAACTTTATTGTTAGATTTCAATCAATACCATCTTCATAATCTACTAATTACATTTCCTGGTCAATTCACTTAACCTTTTTAAAACCATTTTTTCCATCTGTAAAATCACTCAGATTTGTTATGATCATAACAAATACATGTGAAAGGTCTGTCTCAGTCACAAAATAGCTCCTCAACAGAAACACACTTCCTCCTTTCTTTTTCTGCACTTAACTTTCCAAGCACCTACAATTCTAGACTTTCATCACAGATACTCTGACTTCTTGCTGTTTTCAAAGCAATTTGTTGAGCCAAAAATAGGATATAGTTCAGATTTTGTGAGCTGTCCAATTCAGTCACAGGAACTCCTTTACCGTGACTGTGGTACTCTGGGGTGAGCGGTCTTCATCTGCTCAGAACATGTTGGTAATGGTGATGATTAATATTTAGGGGCACAGAGGAAAGCAGTTGAGTGATAGGGAGAGTTCCTCAACTGCAAGGAAAGGAAAAATATCTTCCACTGAGTTACAGATTAGCCCTAGAACAGAAATCGAAGACACCCTTACAGATGATCTCATTCAACCCTTGACTTCACAGATTAGCACTCTAAGGAACCAAGACCAAATTTCCTGGTTTCAAGTTACTCATTCTTCCTCTGACTTCAGGAACATTTGTTCATACTTCTGTCATAGAACTTACTACTTTATTTTGAAATGTATTTTTTATATGATTTCTCCATGCTGTGAGTCCCTCAAGGGCATGAATCACACTGTATACCGCACCCTGTTTTGAGTAACTATCACAAGTTCTGGGAATTAGGAGGTGTTCAACAAGTGATGAAAACACAAATGAATGAATGAATGGGTTGGAAAGCTAAGTGAAGTAACACTGAGGAAAACAACAACTAAACTAGGACCAGAATCCAGGTCCTGTGGCCATCATAACCCATCCTTCATTTTATAACAGTAGAGGGCTAAAACCATCTGTATAACAGCTTAGTTTTATGACTTTCTAGAAGAAATAATAAAATTTAGAGTTTTATGACAAATGATATCTAAATCATTTCAAAAACTTTTATAGTTTTAGTTAAATATTACTGTAATAATAATACATTCATGTTCTATCCAATTAATGGGTATATCATATGAGGCCAGAAAGAAATCCAAATCTTAATATTCATATACTTAATTACATTGTATTATTTTGGTGTATTACTTGGTAATGGAGAACATATATTACTCACGGCAGTTCAATTCACCAAACATTTCCTGAGTCCTCGTCATGCATTGGGCACTACTCCAGGAAATGAAGAAGGATGACTAGCATCATTCCTGGCTTCAAGGAGCCTTAGCCTAGTGATTACAACATAGTCATGAACAGTGTAATAAAATATGACAAGTAGGGGTACTTATGAAGTGCTGTGGACACACAGAGATCTAAATGGCTAACTTTCTAGATATGCTGTGAGAGTCTTCACAGAGGAGGGGCACTTGAAGTGGTTTTTGAAAATGAATCACACAAATGAAGACAAACTACTTCATTCCCTCATTTTCCCCATTAGCCTCTGTTGTTGTTATGTGCTGTTGAGTCAATTTCAAATCATATACCACATATAACAGAGTAGAACTGCCCCATAGGGTTGTCTAGGCTGTAATCTTTATGGGAACAGGTCATGAGGTCTTTCTCCCACGGAGCCACTAGGTGGATTTGAACCTCCCATCTTTTGGTTACCAGCCATGAGCTAAATCATTATACCACCAATGCTTATCCCATTAGTCTCTAAAGCAGAGCAAAACAAAACAAAAAACAAACCTGTTGCTGTTGAGTCGATTCTGACTCATAGCGACCCTGTAGGACAGAGTAGAGCTGCTCCCATAGGGTCAATTTCTTCTTATCCAGACTAGTCAGTAATGGACGATTCTAGGTTATTTCGTCTTCAGGTTAACCATTAAAATATTTGGGAAGAAACAGAATCTGTTTTAATATTGAAATAAAACTGATGAGCACTGAGCCCCTACCATGTGTTGTATTAGACATGAATGAGAATTCATGTATTTTATCTCTATTGATGCTCTCAACCACACAATGAAATAAATATTGTCAGCCAAATTTTAATGATAAAGGAACAAATGTCTCAGAGCCCAAGATCACATACTTGATAGGATTGGAACCCAAGTCTAACTTTAACACCTGACTACTTGTGACTACACAATGCAATCCCAACGCATTTATCAAGAAAATGATATGTAAACAAAACCAAAAACAAACCCCAATTCTAACTCATAGCCACCCTATGCACAAAAGAATGAAACATTGCCTGATCCTGCACCATCCTCACAATGGTTGCCATGTTTGAGCCCATTGTTGGAACCATTGCATCAATCCATCTCCTTGAGGGCCCTCTTCCCTGTCGCTGGCCCTCCACTTTACCAAGCATAACTTTCTCCAGGGACTGGTCCCTCCTGATAACATGTTTCAAATACTTGAGAGGAAGTACGGCCATCCTTGCAGAAGCAAGAAGAAGCATTCTGGCTGTACTTTTTCTGAGATAGATTTGTTAGTTCCCCTGGCACTCCATGGTATATTCAACACTCTTCGCCAACAGCATAATTCAAATGCATCAGTTCTTCTTTGATCTTCCTTATTCATTGTCCATCTTTCCCACACATATGAGGAAATTGAAAATACCATGGTTTGGGTCAGGTGCACCTTAGTCCTCAAAGTGAAATCTTTGCTTTTGAACACTTTAAAGAAGCCTTTTTGCGCCAGATTTGCCCAATGCATTGAGTCATTTGATTTCTTGATTGATGCTTTCATGGGTGTTGATTGTGGATCCAAGAAAAATGAAATTCTTGACAACTTCAATATTTTTACCATTAATCATGATGTTACTTATTGATCCAGTTGTGAAGATTTTTGTTTTCTTTATTTTGAGATGTATCCATACAGAAGGATGTAGTCTTTGATCTTCATCAGTAAGTGCTTAAAGTCTTCTTCGCTTTCAGCAAGAAAGGTTGTGTCATCTGCATATCACGGGTTGTTAATAAGTCTTCCTCGAATCCTGATGCAACATTTTTCTTCATATAGTCCAGCTTCTTGATTGTTTGCTCAGCATACAGATCGGATAAGTATGGTGAAAGGATACAACCCTGAGACACACCTTTCCTGATATTAAACCACACAGTATCTTTTTGTTCTGTTCAAATGACTGCCTCTTGGTCTGAGTCCGCATGAGCGCAATTAAGTGTTCTGGAATTACCATTCTTCGCAATATCATCCATAATTTTTTATGATCCACGCAGTCAAATGCCTTTGCATAGTCAATAAAACACAGGTGTACATCTTTCTGATATTCTCTGCTCTCAGGCAAGATCCATCCGACATCAGCCATGATATCCTGCTTTCCACGTCTTCTTCTGAATCTAACTTGAATTTCTGGCAGTTCCCTATTGATGTACTGCTGCAACCATTTTTGAATTATCTTCAGCATAATTTTATGTGTGTGTGTGTGACTTTAATATTGTTCAACAATTTCTGCATTCTGTTGGATCATCTTTCTTTGAAATGGGCACAAATACGAATCTCTTCAAGTCAGTTGGTCAGAGAGTTGTCTTCCAAGTTTTTTGGAATAGATGGGTGGGCACTTCCAGCATTGCATCTGTTTGTTGAAACATCTCAGTTGGCCTGCCATCAATTCCTGGAGCCTTGTTTTTTGCCAGTGCCTTCAGTGCAGCTTGGACTTCTTCCCTCAGTAGTGACTGCATGGGTGATCAATTTCAGACGGCAGAAGTTGGTAAAAATCTTCAATTTCTTCATCTTTGGCATTAGTGGTTGGTGCTTAAATTTGAATAATAGTCTTATTAACTAGTCTTCCTTATAGGGTATGGATATTATCCTATCACTGACAGTGCCGTACTTCAGGATAAGCATTAAAATGTTCTTTTTGACAATGAATGCAATACCATGCCTCTTCAGTTCGTCATTCCCAGCATAGTACAACATATGATTGTCTGATTCAAAGTGACCAATAGCAGTCCATTTCAGCTCACTAATGCCTAGGATATCAATCTTTATCAATCTTCAAGTATTCATTCCATTTTTTGACAACTTCCAATTTTCCTAGATTCATACTTTGTACATTCTACTTTCCGATTATTAATGTATGTTTGTAGTTGTTTTTTCTCACTTTGAGTCATGCCACATCAGCAATGAAGGTCCTGAATGCTTTATTCCATCCACATCATTAAAATTGACCATACTTTGAGGAGGCAGCTCTTCCTCAGTTCTCTTTCGAGTGTCTTCCAACCCAAGGGGCCCATCTTCCAGCCCTATATCAGACTATGTTCTGCTGCTATTTGTAAAATTTTCATTGCTCAGTGTTTTCAGAAGTAGATCCACCAGGTCCTTCTTCCTAGTCTGTTTTAGTCTGGAAGCTCCGCTGAAACCTGTCCATCACGGGTGATCCTGCTGGTATTTGAAATACTGGTGGCACACCTTTCAGCATCACAGCAACAACCTAGCCACTACAGTAAGACAAACGGACAGACAAGTGATGGCACTTGTTTTATAAGTACGCCTTAGTCATCTGCCATGTACGAAGTGCTGGTTAGCAGGAGAGAGAAGAAGTTAGGAAAGAAGCTTGCACCACAGGTCCATCAGCATAGGCTGACCCCTGTGGGAGTATCTCAGCCTTTCAATGCACACTTCCCAAAGGACAGAACTGATTTGGGCAGAAAAATAAATGCATTGAAATAATAATATTGCCTGCATTTCCAAGCCATTTTACACTTTTCACAGTGTCTTCACATTTTTGTTTCTTCTCAACAACTCTTTCGCTGACTTAAAAGAAAAAAAAGAAGAAGAAACATTGCCATTGAGTTGATTTTGACTTACAGCGACCCTATAGGACAGAGTAGAACTGCCCCATAGGGTTTCCAAGGAGCAGCTGGTGGATTTGAACTGCCAACCTTTTGGTTAGCAGTCTAACACTTAGTCACTGCACCATCAGAGCTCCTTTCACTGACTAATTATTGTATTTTTGGTTATCAGATGTTATAATTTTAATCTTCACTTAACAAATAAGGATATTCAGATACTTAGTTAAGGCACTTGCCAAGCATACGAACAGTAATAAAGCAAGGGCTAGAATGCTTCCTGTCCAGGTACTGAGTCTAATGTGGTTTCCATTACCATGAAGCAATCTATCAATGTACATGTCAAGGAGCCTCTAGACTGGGGATAATCTAAGCCTGGCTCAATGAATTCGGTTCACTTTAAACTAGCAGTTACTGGTATTGGACACTTACCCAATACCCCTAAGGACTAGGTAATTAGAAAGAAAGACACACAACCTCAAGGATATTATACTGTGTTGTGAGAAACAGACATAAATATAAAGGCATCATCTCACCTAAGTTCAAATGGCCCATCTGTGGATGTGATATGACGACAGAGCAGGGAAGGTTTCCTAAGGAGGTGACATCTGTGTGCCGTCCTCACAGATAAGTGGATTAGCCAGTCTTTGCAGTGGATGGGCCTTTCTTAGGAGGTACATCAGCGTGGATTCTGTAAAGATTACAGCACGGCAAACACTAAGGGAGAGTTCTACTCTGTCTCATAGGGTCACTATGAGTTAGAATCGACTCAGTGGCAACAGGACCCAAGTGATGTTTTTCCTCACAGACTTAACAGCTTTGTTTTCAACTACCCAGCTTTTCAAAACACCCTTGTTTCTCTCTACTCCAAACTCAGTCCAGTTGCCTGGACAGCACCTGTAGGCCCAGTGCCCCATGTATCTCTGTATCTGAGAGGGCAACTGGACGTGTGGTGGGTTAAAATTATGAGAACGGATGCAGCACCCCAAAGGAAACATATGGGGTGAAAACAGTAATATATTTAAAAAAAAAAAAAAGAATACTGAAGAAGACCCGTATTTCATCAACAGGTAGAGGAAAAACAGCTTTTAAATAAAAATAGTAGGCAAATCCACTGAAAACACCGGCCATTTTAGTTGTCCTTTCCTAGCAAATTTTTGTGGCCTAGACCCGCTCATTTCTTTCTTTTGTATCATGCAGAGCACCTAGCACAGTGCTGGGTACTTTATAAATACTCAGAAGGATAAGTTATGATTGATAATCTACTTCAGACCACTGTATGCCCTCCAAAAATGTTTACTAGTGGCATAGTGGAAACCCTGGTGGCGTAGCGCTTAAGTGCTGCGGCTGCTAACCAGAACGTCAGCAGTTTGAATCTACCAGGCACTCCTGGGAAACTCTATGGGGCACTACTACTCTGTCTTTTAGGGTCTCTATGAGTCGCTATGAGTGGCATAGTAAGTCTCTTAAGTACAGCTGCATCTATAGCAGTTTTGGTAAGAACAGTTCTTGAATTAATACATTGAATTTATATCCTAATGGGAGAAAGGTGATATTGCCCTGACATTTTACATTTGGTTTGAAATATTCATTATGGATCTGTGGGTAGAAGGGACTCAACAGCAACAGGTTTTGTTTTTAATCTGGGGGTAATGCTAGATTTGTCCTTAATAGAAGAATACGAATTCTACAGTGTGTGTGTGATTCTCTGATTAGTCTTAAGAATCATTGACTTAAAAAACCAAAAAACCAAACCCATTGCCATTGAGCCAGGTCCGACTCATAGCGACCCTATAAGACAGAATAGAACTGCCCCATAGAGTTTCCATGGAGCACCTGGTGGATTTGAACTGCCAACCTTTTGATTAGCAGCCATACCACTTAACCACTAGGCCACCAGGGTTTCCATCATTGACTTAGAGACTGGGAAATAAAGGGAAAAAAAGGAAATGATTGAAACCAAGAACAGTCTGAAAAACTGTCATGGCAAATTGGAGCCTAAGAAAACATGACAACTAAATATAATATGATATCCTGGATGGAATGCTAGAGCAGAAACAGACATTAGGAAAAAAGTAATTAAATATGAATAAACTATGAACTTCAGTTAATAATAATGTATCAATATCAGTTCATGAATTGTAGCAAAGGTACCATGCTTACGTAAGATGTTAATAATAGGGGAAACTGTGTGCAGGGGTAGAGAGTGTGGAATATGGGAATTTTCTGTACTATTAATTTTCCTTGTAAATTTAAAACGGCTGTATTAAGTCTTTTTTGTTTTTTTAATAATCTATTTTATTTTGTTGTTGTTGAGACTATACACAGCAGAAAAGACACCAATTCAACAATTTCTACATGTGCAATTTAGTGACACTGATTATATTCTTTGAATTGTGCAGCCATTCTCACCCTTCTTTTCTGAGTTGTTCCTCCCCCTTAACATGAACCACAGCCCCCTAAGTTTCCTATCTAATCTTTTGAGTTGCTGTTGTCAGTTTGACCCCATATCAATAGTTCTTAAAAGAGCACAATGCTCAAGGCAGATATTCTTTATTTGTTAAGCTAAAACTATTACTTGGTTTTAAGAAGACTTCTGGGAATATTTTTGACTTAAGGTTTAAAGATTATCTCAGGGCAATAGTTTCACAGATTCATCCAGCTTCAATGGTCTTAGGAAGTCTAGATTCCAAGAAAGAATTTGAAATTCTGTTCTGCCTTTTCCCCCTTTTGATCAGGGCTCTTCTATAGACTCTAATCAAAATGTTCCATAATGGTAGCCAGGAACCATTCAGTTCTTCTGGTCTCACGTCAAAGGAGGCAGTTGTTCGAGGAGGCAATCAACTGCATGTTCCATTTCCTCCTCCTATTCCTGGCTCTCCTTCTCAGTTGCTTCAGGTGAATGGAGATCAACTGTTGTACCTTGGATGGCCTCTTGCATGCTTTTACGACTCCAGGTACCACTCAAAGTAGTAGGAGGTAGAACAGAAGCACGAAACATGATACTAGGCCAATTAACTGGGATGTCCCATGAAACCATGACCCTAAATCTCCAAAACAAGAAATCAGATCTCAGGAGGCGTTTGGTTGTACATAAGTAGCCTCTGCAGCTGCCCGTTTGTTGTTCTTGCTGTTGTTGTTGTTGTAAATGTATCTATCACACAATTTCTTCCAATTCAGCTTTTTACAGGTGTACAACTTATTGATAGCAATTACTTTAATTGGCTGGGCAACCCTACCCTTAATCAATGCAATTTTTTTTATCACTCCCCCTCCCTCCTGCCCCTGGTAATCACTTATAAACCTTAATCTCTATATGTTAAAGAGTAATTCAATTTTAACATTCACTTTAAGGTGTAAAATCTAACTGGCGTCTGGCGCAAGACTAAAAACATGGTTTGAAAGAGCTGATTAGAGTCCTACTCTTCAAGGATGCATTAGCCGTACAGAAAATAATATTTTAATTTTTAGGTTTCTTATAAAACTCTTCAAATTTATGCTAAAGTTATGTATTAAAAAGGCAGCCCAGTGATGGGAAATCATATCCAATATATATTCAAAATCCATATTTCAATTTGCATTAAAATTTCTCTTTTTTATGAGTGAGAAAAATAAGATTCTGGTCTTCCCTTCTATCAACTTATTTTGAACTTTGAAAGAATATCTTCAAGTTTTTCAAAGGCCAGTAAGATGATTTTGCCACTTTGTTTTATGGTTCACAGGGTGATGAGAAGGCTGTGTACCTTTACAGGCACGTTAAGAATTCCAACCCAAAAAAGATCCATTTATTAAGATGAAAATGGCTTTACAATATGTGGAAGCGCAGTTATAAGTTTTGTGGCTCATCTGTTCACGGTACACAACTGATAAAGAGCAACACACCAACTATTTTGCCCAAAGCGTGGCTAGGATGTCTCTCCTTGCAATTCAATGAGTGCTGTGATGAATGGCATTGCCGTTTTACATGGAGATGCGGGTACAGTGGACCGAAAGTGACTATACTTTCTCAAAGTTTTTCATCCTGGTGGAATGATACCTTGTGTGATTCAATATCTGAAAAAATATAAATCACTACACATACATTATTTAAGAGCAGATACCATGTGTGGTAGAGTTGAGACGGAGTAGTGGCTGCCAGATCAATTTTTCTTTCTTCCGGGCACTCAGCTAGACTTTATTTCCCAGACTCCTTTGCAGTTAAGTGCACCCATGTGATTGAGATCTGGCCAACAGCATGTGGGTAGGAGTGATGTTCACCAGATCTTATTTTGAACAATAAAACCTCCTCCACAATCTTACATGTTCTCCCTCTTGTCTCTTGTGTACTGTCTGCATGCAGAGGGTCCGTAGAGAACTTGAAGCTCAAGGTGAAGGATCCTACATTCCTGAATGGCTCTGTGGAACACAGCCTTTACCTGACCCACATCTGACAGTTATGCAAGTGAAAAATATATTCTTGCTTTGTTAAGCCACTAAAATTTTGTGTGTTGTTATAGCAGTTAGCTTATTCTGACTAACGCATCATGTCTTTTCCTTCCTAGAACTTTAAACTCTTAGAATTAAAAATTTGGAAGTTATCAGTCCTCATCTTTCATTAACAGCAGCTCAGTTTAGCACAATAGATAGAAACAATAGTAATATTTGAAGCTGTGTAGAGTTATTCAAACTATTCAGCTTAGGGAACAGAGGGAGTGTGTGCAGTAGCTAACTTCAAATATTTAAGGCCATTCATGGCTAACAATGATCATATATATTCTCTGTAGCCCCAAAGGCTAGAAGTAGGACCAATGTATAGAAATTTCAGGAAAATAGCAGTTATCTATTACTGTAGTTGATATGGAACTTATTAAAAATGGGGAAATATTAGAACAAGTTCCCAGGTGAAACCTTGATTCCTAACACTGGAAGTGTTCAGGCAAAGCCAGAGTTTTCACTAGTTGGGGAGCTAACTCCTTAAACATGGACAGTAGATTATAGGGGCCTCAATATAATGCTTGTTTATAATTATGACAGTGAAAACAATTATAGATAAGTCAATGAACAAGTATCTATTGGGCAGGTACTTTAATCTGCATAATGTTAGATCTGAGCGAATAAAGATATCAAAGCCATAATTTACACCCTCAGGCGGTTATATTGGGGAGCACAGGAATAACATACTTAAATAAAACTAAACAGCACAAGGTAGAAGAAATGCAGTGTCTGCATGCCTCTGACCATAAATACCACATAATATTAAAGAGCTACAGGGCGAGCTCTGATCCAGTAAGATTTCCGAAAATAAAAGGGGAAGACGAGTTAATAGCCTTAAAAGACCATTAGGATCTGCAAAGTGTAGGATGTATAGCACGAATGAAAGCATCTTAAGTCATTAGGTTCTTGGATCTGTGGTTTTCTTATCAATAAAACAAACATGAATGTAACACCCAAACAGTATTGTGAAGGAAAGCTGATATGATATACTTGAACATGCTTTTAAATGGAAGACTTGTAGCACATACGGACTTGTAATTATTTCCCTTATTACATCGAATTCCTGATGAGAAAGGTCCGTATCTTTCACGTCTGTGTCCCCAAAGTCTAGAAGAATGTCTGGCCCAAAGTAAGCAACCATCAAGTATTTTCCAATTTATTAAAGTATGAATGAGCAAAAAAAAAAAAAAAAAAAAAAGCCTTTTTCCCATTTCAAATTAGATAAAACTTCTTGTGAGATTAAAACGACACGCCTTGCTTAGTGATAAGAATCGTTCTTTCTCAATCTCCCATTTCTGGACCAGCCCCTTAGCACCGAAAGCCATTTAAACCTCATACAACTGAATGTTGTGTACGGCGATGCCTCCAGGCAAAAGTTTTAAATTTTCTTTGGTTTGTGAATTCTGTTTCATACTGAACTGAGTAATTCACTTACAAGAGGCTAATTCTCCAATACGTTACAGTTCAGGGAAGGGACACATCTGGAATATAATTTTATACTGAATCTGGGCACATATGGTTTGAAATTGTTTGTGAATGCTACACTTTGGTCTTTTTACCTTAAAACCATGCATTTTCAGCTTTAAAAGCAAGTGGTTGCAAATCAGTTCTCACAAGTTGCCTCAGTCTAAAAAAGCAAATATTAAAGCTTCACATAGACCCTGGGAGATTCTATTAACTGATTACTTGTTTGAATAGCGAGTCGTTGTATTTTAATAGGATTTTAACATTCAAATGGAAATATAAGACTGGAAACTAAAGACACATCTTCTGGTTTCAGATGCCTTTCAAATCCATGAGGACTCATTGAAGTATCCCCAGACCAGCCACAGCTCATCATTTGATTTTTACAAGAACATTTCTAGAAATATTCATAAGAACCGAGAGTTTAAAATTCAAAACTTTAGCTGACTCTCTAGAGATTCTACCATGGATGTGGAAACAATTCTTTTCAGTACTGGGACAGATGACAGAGCTTCCAAATTTTTAATTCTCTTTTATGAGTAAAGAAAGAGAGAGAGAGGGAGAGGGGGGAGAGAGAGAAAGAAAGAGAGAAGAAAAGAAAGAAAAGAAGGAAAGAAGGGAGGGAGGGAGGGAGGAAGGAAGGAAAGAATGAAGGAAGGAAGGGAGAGAGGGAAGGAGGGAGGGGAGGGAGGGGGAGGGAAGGGGAGGGAGGGGGAGGGGGGAGGAAGGAAGGAAGAAGAAAAGGAGGGAGGGAGGGAGGGAGGGAGGGAGGGAGGGAGGGAGGGAGGGAGGGAGGGAGGGAGGGAGGAAGGAAGGAAGGAAGGAAGGAAGGAAGGAAGGAAGGAAGGAAGGAAGGAAGGAAGGAAGGAAGGAAGGAAGGAAGGAAGGAAGGAAGGAAGGAAGGAAGGAAGGAAGGAAGGAAGGAAGGAAGGAAGGAAGGAAGGAAGGAAGGAAGGAAGGAAGGAAGGGAAAGAAAAACTTGCAGACAAAGGTGATATTCTGAGTAGTTAATACAAATAAAGAAAGAAAACAGAAAACACTGCAACACTGCCCTGGATTTTTCCAGAGAACATGGAGATCACACCAGGACAGCTGGACTGTAAGAGGGTTCAGAATTTTACTTTATCAGCAAATCAATGACCAGGCAACTCCACAAGATCCACCCAGAAATCTTGGAATATTATCTTTTCCACTCCATTTTTGACCTTAGCTTAACTTCTAATGTTTTTGCTCCCTAAAGGAGCAAAGGAACTTGAGGTAAATCAGAGGGAAAATCTCCTCACCACATTCATTGACTTTGCCTTCTACAGCAATACAGTCTATACATTTTTCTAATTTTATTAATTTTGAATTTATGTTTATTCACAGAAGCTAAATTATGCACTTATCTTTCCTCAGGGAAAAGATTCTATGAATTTGAATGAGGAAAAAAATGAAAAAATGTGGACATGTTTGTTATGTAATGATTAGAACTATAACAAAATAGATTAGGTTCTAAAAAAACTGATGGTTACGGTTCTGATCATTCTAGGAAACCAGTAAAACAATTCTGAAGAATAGGGTGTTACAGCCATAGCAGTAAGCATCAAACCAATCTATAATGTAATCTTTAGTCCCATATTTCTAACAACCTATAAGACATGATTAAAAAAAACAAGGTCATCACAAACTTTCCCCAGCATCTTCATCTCTATTAATGGAGATACATTTTCCAATACTTCCAGTCTCTATGTCCTGTATGATCACCAAGCCTTTGGATTTTTCTTTTTGGTGTCACTCAGGTGGTTCCTTTCTCTAGCCCAGTGCCACCACCATAGTCCAAACCCTTACGATTTCAGCCTGGATTATCACAGTATTCTGAAAACGTGGTTTTCGCCCCTCTGAACCTTGTATAACCTTGTATAAATCCGTCCCACAGGTTCAGAATCCTTGTGATCTGCCACTTCCTGTATCACACAATTTTCACCTAGCAGTGAATGAAATGTTGTCCCTGCCCCTAAGAACCTTACAACCGAGACAGAACAAAAATAAAACAATAATACCAACCAACCAACCAAAAACATTTATAATGCTCCATGCCAAGAAAGATAAAAGTCCAGAAGCACAGAGGACAGACACGTAACTGAGACTAGGAACTTAGGGAAGGTTTGGCAAAAGGTAAAGTAGCACAACGTGACGTACATAATTAATGTCACTGAATTGTATGTCTAAAAAATGTTGAAAAGACAAATATATATTCCACAATTAAAAAAACTTAAAAAGTAAAGCTTGAGCTAAATCTTAAAGGAGATAAAGAAATTAGCAAAGTCAAAACAGGGGTTAGTGGTATTCTGGGCAAAATGAATAGCCTTTCTGAAGACACGGTGCATGGAACATTTAGAGAAACTGGGGCTCGTGTGAGTGAAATTAGAGAAATACGGGAGAAATAGTATCAACTTCATAATGAAGGCCACAGAGAGCTATTAAAAGGCTGTAAACGAATGAGTGTCACAGTCACATTTATAACCAAAAAAAATTCACTCAGGTAGAAAGATGGTGAAGAATGGAAGAGCCTGGATGTAGAGTGACTAAGAAAGTGTTTGCATTTGTCTAGACAGAAAATGGATGCTGCCTATGTCCATTAATTACAAGGGGAGGTGAAGAGGCAAAAAGGAGGAGGTACACTAAAGGGGTACTTGGCAGAAAGTATCAGTAGCATTTGATAGCTGATCAGGATCTACAGGTCAGGAAAGTAACAAATCATGAGTAGCAAAATTTGGGAAGTAGCCATATTGACTTAAGGAGTTTGGCTTAGGCTATTCAGGAAATGTATGTAAAGTAATAGGAAAAGAAAAACACTATTTTCTCCACTAAGATGCTTTTCCTAAGATTCCAAGGCAAAAGCGTGGCATCCAGTTTCTGAGCTCACAAAGAGCTCTGTTCTTACCACTAGAGCTGTCTGTTAACCGTGGCAATTGCAATATGTTGCAAGAGTGCTTGTCTTCTCTGCTTTATTGTGGGCCTCTGGAAGGAGGTACCTATCATGGATTGGATTATGTTCCCCCCAAAATGTGTGTATCAATTTGGCTGGGCCATGATTCCCAGTATTGTGTGATTTTCCTATATGCTGTAAATCCTGCCTCTATGATATTAGTGAGGATGGGCAGCAGATGTGTTAATGAGGCAGGACTCAGTCTATGAGACTGGATTGTGTCTTGAGGCAATCTCTTGAGATACAAAAGATAGAAGCAAGCAGAGAGACAGGGGAACCTCATACCACCAAGAAAGGAGTGACGAGAGCAGAGCGCGTCCTTTGGACTTGGGGTCCCTGTGCAAAGAAGCTCCTAGTCTGAGAGAAGATTGATGAGAAGGCCGACAGAGAGAGAAGGGCTTCCCCTGGAGCTGACACCCTGGATTTGGACTTTTAGCCTACTTTACTGTGAGAAAATAAACTTCTCTTTGTTAAAACCATCCACTTGTGGTATTTCTATTATAGCAGCACTAGATGACTAAGACAGTACCTTATTAGATAAATGGTAAATATTTGTTAAGAAAGTGAATGAGTGAATGAACTCTTCTCCCTACACATTGTCAACACATTGCACAGATGACTAGTTCTCCAGTGAGACAGATGCCTGAACTGATCTTAGCACGTCAAGAGCAACAATAGTCCATTCCGGAAAGATAGGATGAATTGACATAACTGAGAACTACAAATTTGAGTGCTGAAAAATTGCTTAATCACTAAGTTTTAGGCTTGGCAAGTTTGAGGTGTCGACCCCGCTATGCACTTCCAACCTCTTTTTCCAAGCACAGGGTTACGCCAAAATAATCCTCACAATTAACCGAATTTGTATCAAATGCTGATAACTTTCGTCCTGCCACTAGACTTCAATTTTACGGTGTCTCCCAGAAATTAAAATTATGAAGCCCTAAGCTTGGAGCAAAACCTCAAGATCTCTGAAAAGTAAGCAAAGCGTTGCTGTTGTTGTATGCTGTCAATTCCGACTCATAGAAGCAAAGGGTAGCCTAGCAGAAAGGCGAGAAGGACATGACTGGTTTTACAACCTGTTTTCAGATGTTTGTCTTCTGCGATATTTATTGTGATATTCAAACGCATGCATACCCTTCCTGTCTGATGGCGTTAATTTTTAACGCACTGAACAGTCACTACCTGAGGTTAATTTTCATCTTACCTTCTATACCAGTATTGCTAAATTTTGGCTCAGGTAGTTAAAGAAAATAAGCATTGTTTTGTACATTCTAAATAAAATGAAAATAGGCTGCAAGTCCAAAATATAACACTTTTCCAATCTTTTGATTTTACATCTATTTGTCAGTAGAAGGGGCAGAGAGTGGAGGGAGCACCATATTAAAAAAAAAAAAAATGGTAGCTATAGGTTTATGGGGACATGTTTTCTTGATGCCTGCTATGCCGAAAAGTGAAAAGATAGCTTAAGACTCCTGAGTTTAAGGATAACCCTAGAAAGATGGATAGAGCTGTGACATATTTTACAGGTCAAATGGAATGCTATAATTCCTTTGTTCACGGGTAAACAAGCAGCTGCTTCACGGAAGAGTATTTAAATCTTAGTTACTACAACTCTTACTTTGAAATGTTCTCCTTTTTTCATATTTCTTATCTGTTGGATGTAGAACTAGATTATTTTGAGCAAGATTCTTTATTGTTGTAGATAATAAAAATAACCTTCCAACAGGCTCAAATATAAATTAATTTAAAAACTAAAAAGTCTTAAGCGCCTTCTATGTGCCAGACGTTATTCTAAGTACTTTTCAATATTTACTCATGAAATCCTCACATCAGTAGTGTAAGTTGGAGCCCTGGTGGTGTAGTGGTTCAGGCTACGGCTGCTAACCAAAAGGCGGCAGTTTGAATCCACCAGCAGTTCCTTGGAAACCCTATAGGACAGTTGTCCTCCGGCCTATGCGATTGCTATGAGTAGGAATCCACTTGATTGTGACGGGCTATGGGTGGGTTAGGAACAGTTATCTTCTCCATTATCCAGCTAATGAAACAGAACTGAATTGCCCCACGTCGCACATCAGGTATGCGGTAGAGCAGGTGTTTGAACACAGCTAACTTGTTTTGGAGACTACTCACGTGCTTCTCTGCTGCACTGTATTCTTCACCAAAGAAGAGCTCAACAACAGGCTTCAGGCAGGGTGGGATCCAGGCTGAAAAATGCTAGGGAACTCAAGTATTTCATCTCTCATTGAGTCTCGGGGTCTCTATCGATCTCATTGTCATCTTTGACCTTCTATACATACCTGCTTCTATCTTTTCCTTGTTCAGACCACTTACTCTTCTGTTATTTTCTTTTATGAATGTGGCAGAACATAGATGCCCATAGCTTCTAATGTACTTGTTCACCAATTATAGGGCTACGCAGGGGCCAAAGTGATCTTTCTTCAGTTGTAAATCCACATTTCCCATAGAAGAGAGTCTGAGCTGTTCACGTGTGGCATAGGTGTCAGGGTCCCAAAGTATAAATATGGCTCCAAAGGCTACTCACTGGAGATCAGTGGCAACTGTTCTGAGAGAAATGGAGTCGTTACAACTTGGGAAGACAAATCGGTTTCTTTTCTGCTACATTTCTTTAAAATTTTCAAAATAGAAAGAGGTTTTAAAATTAAGTCTGAAATTCTCAGCTAAGAGATTCCATTTACAAAGCAAAAAAGAGGGAAGGTCCCTTGAACATTCCCACTTTATTTTTAAATGGTTTAATACGCATTTCATTTATTCCCTATCAAAAAGTTTCAAAGAGGTAGCTATTGCTGAACATCAACAGGGTACATATTTTGCCCCAAACCAAACAGCTAGAACACAAGAGCAATGAGATTCCAGCCAAGGTCTTTAGGTTCACATACAGGTTTTTTTTTTTTTAATTCCTTTGAACAATGTTGAGAAGAAGCATTGTCCTTTTGAACTTTATCTACAAATCTAAATGTTTATAGGAGGGGGGATGAAAAGTTTAATACAAAGCTCAGCCTCAATACATGTAAACCCGTTGCCATCGAGTAGATTCCAACTCTTAGCAACGCCACAGGACAAAGTAGAACTGCCCCACAGAGTTTCCAAGGAGTGCCTAGTGGATTAGAACTGCCGCCCTTTTGCTTAGAAGACTGAGCTCTTATCTACTATGCCATCAGGGGTAGAGGGCCTACATACAAGCAACCCCTTAAAAAGGCATGCTACACCCTATTAAAATAAGAAGCTCCAGAGAATTTGCACTGATCATGAATTATACCATCAGCTTCTTCTCCCTCCTCAATAGAAAACAATAAAAGAATTGAAATATTTAAAAATACTGAGGCATGGAAAAAACACACCTTGCTCCTCCTGTGTGTAAAACGCATTTTAGGTGACAGAGAACGCCTGAAGAAAAATTCCACAAAGTAACACATCTGTGCTTTACAGCTGAGGAGGATGATTGCTTTCTCTTCAGCAAAACTGTTATTTAAAAACCCATTGCCATCAAGTCAATTCCAACTCTTAGCGACCCTATTGGACAGAGTAGAACTGCCTCATAAGGTTTACCAAGGAGTACCTGGCGGAACCGAACTGCCGACGTTTTGGTTAGCAACTGTAGCTCTTAACCACTACGCCACCAGGGTATCCAGTTGTTATTTAGGATATGTAAATATTAACATTCCGTTATTTTTAAACCAGTGAAATCTTCCCAGGATGCTTATGACCAAGGCTTTCTCCTGGCAGCATTCTCTTCACCGTCCAGCCAGTGGTTTAGTGTTTTAATTCCACAAACATCTACTGACCTGCACTATATGCTAAGCACAGCAAACAGTGCTGGAAAGACAACCAAATAAGACCCATTTCCTGCCTTCAAAGAGTTCACAGTCTACTGGATGAAATGTGCAGATAAGTAATACAATATGATATGAATAATTTGCATATTTAATTTAAATGAGATAAGACAATGCAGGAAAGATGAATGAAGTCTTCAGAAAGACTCAAACAGTTTTGTAGATGCGGCAACATTTGGGCTTGATCTTTAAAAAATGGGTAAGAGAATGAAAGATAGGATGAGACTTTCCAGTGCAAGTAGAAGCATGAGGGAATGAAAATAGACGTCGAATTTGGGAAATGATAATAAACCTTCTCGGGTATCACAGGGTTTATGTGAGAATGCTGTGGGAAATGCAGTTAAACTGAGCACATGAGGGAAGGTGTTATAGTAACAGAGAAAGCTAAATGAGTTTAAGGTTCATTTCACACAACTTGGGACCTGGTTGGATGTAGAGGTGGAAGAGGAGGGCCATGGAATGAATGAACCTCAAAGTTGTTTTTTTTTTTTTTTTTTGTAAACAAAGGTAGGAAAGAGAGTTACTTTTTATTGAGATAGGGGATACAGAAGGAAAGGACTATCTGAAAGGACAGAGAGAATGAACTCCATCTTGACATCTTAAATGAAAAGTGCTAAAAAAAATAAAATAAAATAAATGAAAAGTGCTAGAGGATATTAATAATACATTGGTAGAATCACCCTTGGTCTAACACAAGAAGCACTGGAAAAGTTCTCCATGAAATCATTTTTCTCACTGGCCTGCCCTTAACATTTTCAGTACTACCGTTTATGTTATCCTGTATATAACATGGTTCTCCGAAAATACTTCTGGAAGGACTAAAGAGAAACTTCTGTATACTGAGTGTGAATTTGTTTCATCAGATAACCTTCCAGGATCAATGGGATGGAACCAGCATGAATACACTGGATCCCTGAAGAGTAAAGACAGCGTGAAAAGCTTGGGAAAGATCCAGAAAGCAGACAGAATGGGAATCAAAGACCAACTCTATTGAATCTACAAGGTGGCTTTGGGATAGTTCAGCAAATCAACGAATCTCTGAAACCTCTATCTACCTGAATTTTCTTGAAAACCTACTATTGAGCACCTACTATGGCAGATGCTTTAAAATGTGTTTTATTTAATCTGCACTGCCTATTATGTATATTGCAGTTAATAACACACTTTTCAAAAATACAAACTGAAGCCCTAACGGTTTCAGTAACCTGCCCAAAGTCAGCTAGGAATGTGGCATAACGTGATTATTTCGTTCCTTTAAAGGACGCAAGTCTTTCTAACAAAAAAAAATCTTTTTGTAATTTACACTTATGGAGCTTTTCCTATGGACAGTGACTTGTCTGTGAATCATAAAAGCATCTTTTGTATTCTTCCTTCCAGAGTTAAATCCTCTAATTTCAGGCTGACATCTAAAACACCTTCAAAGAGACGTACCTGTGTTATGGAGAATTCTCCAATATCACCATGGTGATGGTGAGTACCCTAGTAGGGGGCATTTTGATATGAAGGAGATGTCTTTGTGGGGCTCCTAACGAGTGAGAAACCCCTTTTTAGAAATTGTTGACAACTTGGTAACTGGACAACACTAAGTGTTGATTAACATCAAGCATTCTTCAGAGGATTTATAAGAATAAGAGTTATCTGGTTATTTTTCCTGGTTTCTTCCATTTGAAGTTTTTTTGTTTTGATTTATTTTTATTGTGGTGAATATACAAAATATTCACCAATTCAGAGTTTTTTATACATGTATTTCAGTGACATTAAATATAGTTCTCATGCTATGCAACCATTCTCGCTATCCTTTCCCAAATTATTCTACCACCATTAACCTAAGCTCAAAGGCCCCTAAGCAAAAACTGCCCCTTTTCCCCTCCCTTTACCCCTGGTAACCACCAATAATCTTTGATTTCTATACATTTGCTTACTTCATATAGGTGAAATCATGTAGTATTTGTCCTTTTGCCAGTGAAGTAAGCAAATGTAACAAATCAAAACAGAAAAAAAAAAAGTGTTGATGGACATTTTGGTTGTTTCCACATTTTGGCTACGGTGAAAAGTGCTGCAATGAACATTGGTATACAGATTTCAGTCTGCATTCCTGCTTTCATTTCTGGCATATACCTGAGATTGGGATTGCTGGATCATATGGTAGTTTCATGCTGACCATTTTGAGAAACTGCCAACTTGTTTTCCATAGCAGCTGTACATTTGGCTGCTAACCAACAGCTCAAATCCACCAGCTGCTCCTTGGAAGCCCTATGGGGAAGTTCTACTCTGTCCTATAGGGTCTCTATGAGTCGGAATCAACTCGATGGCAATGGGTTTGGTTTTTGGTACCAGCAGTGGATAAGGTCATTCATAGTTTTGAAATCTTGGAAAATGCTTCCACAGGCAGTTTATGGTGTTGCCTTTTCAGCCTTGTCTTGTCCAACGTTTTCACCAATGACCTGGATTTGAAAATAGATGACATGACAATCAATTCTACAGATAATTCATAACTGAGAAGAAAGACAAATACCCTAAGTAATTAAATGGTGAGCCGAGGTTTTTATTTCTTTTGGCCTTTTGGGTTTGATTTGGGGGCTTTTTTGACATGCAGAAAGAATAGGTAAAACTAATAGCATGGGTAAAACTAGTAACATGTCCAAAATACGTGAGGTGTAGTCTCGCCATCCTCACTTCTAAGGAGCATTCTGGCTGTACTTCTTCCAAGACAGATTTGTTCATTCTTCTGGCAGTCCATGGTACATCCAATGTTTTTCGACAACACCATAATTCAAAGGCGTCAACTCTTCTGCAGTCTTCGTTATTCATTGTCAAGCTTTCACATGCATAAGAGTTGATTGAAAACACCGTGTCTTGGGTCAGGCTCACCTTAGTCCTCAAAGTGACATCCTTGTTTTTCAACTCGCTGAAGAGGTCTTTTGCTGCATATTTGCCCAAGGCAATACATCATTTGTTTTATTGACTACTCCTTCCATGGGCATTGGTTATTGATCATAATAAAACGAAATTCTTGATAACATCAATATTTTCTCCATTTATCATAAAAAAAAAATTGCTGTTGCTTATTAGTCCAGTTGTGAGGACTTTTGTTTTCTTTATGTTGAGGTGTAATCCATTCTGAAGGCTGTGATTTTGGATCTTCATCAGCAAGCATTTCAAGCCCTCTTCACTTTCAGCAAGCAAGGTTGTGTCATCTGCATAAAGCAGGTTGTTAATGAGTCTTCCTCCAATCCTGATGCCAGATTCTACTTCATATAGTCCAACTTCTCAGATTATTTGCTCAGTTTACAGATTGAATAAGTATGGTGAAAGGCTACAACCTTGACACAAACCTTTCCTGACTTTAAACCATGCAGTGTCCCCTTGTTCTGTTCAAATGACGGCCTCTTGATCTATGTATAGGTTCACCATGAGCACAACAAAGTGTTCAGCAATTCCCATTCTTGACAATGTTATCCATAACTGGTTATGATCCACACAGTCAAATGGCTTTGCATAGTCAATAAAACACAGGTAAACATCTTTCTAGTATTCTCCGCTTTCAGCCAAGATCCATGTGACATCAGCAATGATATCCTTTATCCCACATCCTCTTCTGAATCCAGCTTGGAAGGAATAAGGTATATTCAATTCAAACTGATGGTATATTCAATTCAAACTGATGGTATAGTCTTGGACAAAGGGCATTTCAGCAGCAACAATAATGGATGGAGGTTCTTTATCTGTTTTCAAGATATTCAGTAATCCCTCCAGATTTATATATGATCTTAAGGAGGGGTAATCAAAAACATGACTGATATAATTTATTAGCAGATGAAGATCAAGCCATAATTATCTCTGACAACAAATGAAGCAATGTACTATTTCTTGTACTACAGCTTCATGAACCAAATACATATCCCATCAGCTGATTTTTAAAACTGTTGTGGGCTTTAAGTGATTATCAAAGCAAATAATTACTATTTCCCTGGAAAAATGTATTCTTAGACTGAATTTATTCATTTATTTACATAAAAACGTGAGCATTATAGTCTACGCTGGGTTAATCAGATCAACATTAAGGTCCCTGGGTACATTAGTAGGTGCAATATTTTCATGAAACATATTGACAAGTTGGAATATGACTAGAAAGAAATATTTTGAAGTGGCCCAAGATTATGTCTTAGAATCAGGAGTTGAAGGAATAAATCTTGTCTAAGGTGGAGAGACAAAGACGAGATAGCCGTTCTGTAACATATGAGGGAGTGCACAAAGACCAAAGGATGCATTAGACTTCAGGCTTCTAATGATGTTTTAGGACAAGTGACTGGAGGCTACAGAGAGATAAATTCCAGCTCAATATGAGGAAAGATAATTGAGAAGTCACAGTCACCCAACCACGGAACAGGCTTCTTAAGAAATAGTGAATTCCCCAGAAGTGTTTAACCAAAGACTGAAAGGTATACTATAGAGGGGAGGTTTACCAGCTTGGTGTTTAAATCCGTTCCAATTCAAATTCTACTATTCCATGAAAGAGTAATACTAATGCCTTCAATGAATCTTCAGTCAATATGTACATTGGTTTCAAAGCTGTCAAAATTATTGCATAGGAATCATCCTGCTGAAGTTTTTGAACAAATAAGTACATCATTACGAATATCTTAAGGGAAATATATCTGGGACGTGCAGTTAGCATCAAATGTTGCTTCAACAGCACATATTTGCATTCTTTTATTTTTATTGTGGTAAATATATATGTAACAAAACATTTGCTGATTTCAACGTTCTTCACATGTACAGTTCAGTGACATTAATTGTGATCATCACTTTCTGAAACCGTCAGCATTATCCATTTCCAAATTTTTCCATCACCTTTAAGAAGCTCAATGTCCCCTGAGCAATGAATCCCCCTGCTGCCTTCTTCCTGCCCACCTCTGGCAACCACTGTTAAAAAATAATCAAAACTCACCAAAATTTGAACCTAAGGTTTATTCTGAACAGTTATTCTATATGCATATAGGGAGGCCATTGAGAGCCCAGAAAAAAGTAAATGGCATGAAGATGCAAGGTACAATGAGGCTTATAATGAGAAGAACCAAAAAAACAAACAAACCCTTTGCCATCAAATCGATTCCAACTCATAACAACCTTACAGGACAGAGCAGAGCTGCCCCATAGGGTTTCCAAGGAGCAGCTGGTGGATTTGAACTGCTGATCTTTTGGTTAGCAGCCCAGCTCTTAACCATTGAGCCACCAGGGCTCCATAAAGAGATGAGGAGGGACAAATGTAGAAGATCAACCATTGGCTAGTCTTAACATGATTGATTGAACCCCACCTTCCCCCTTTACTGAGATCAGCTGATACCAGGTTACTACTGGCCTGGCTGATAATAATTTGGCCCTCCACCCACCTGTGGCACTGGGCACCCACCTGTAGCCACAAGGCTTTTTGAGATGTAAATTAGGAGGTAATGGTTTGACAACTATCCTATTCTAGTAGGATAAGACAAACTTACATTGTTATAAAGCAGTTTCTGGCAGGCTTTTGCACTTTGGGTTAGGCTTTTTAAGGTTAATATTTGGTACTGTGGATAAGAAAAATCTTAATATCAATTTAAGATGCCTGTTATTAATTTTCTATTCAACACCACTAATAAACTTACGTCTGTATACACTTACCTATTCTGGATATGTCCTATAAATCAAACAATATTTGTTTTTTGGTGATTGACTTACTTCACTTAGCATAACGATTTTAATGAATACATTGCAGCACTTATTTTTTTTTTAATCAGTACTTCATTTCTCTTAATTGCTGAGTAATATTCCATTGTACATATATATCATATTTTGCTTATTCATTCATCTGTTGATGGACATTTAGGTTGTTTCCATCTTTTGGCTATTTGTGAATCGGGCACACATAGTCTTGGTGGGGTCTACCACAGGTCCTTGGAGGAAGACTCTCTGGACAAAGTCTCAAAGCATCACATTTCGTAAGCATAGTGTTGACTTTGGCAGAATGAGGCATTAGAGCTGATCAGTTCAAATCATAGTGAATCTCAATGTTTTTTCTGAGGATTCTGGATAAAAGATGGTAACTTGAATCCCATTGGATATGAACCAGAAAGAAGGTAATCTTGGCAACTGCTGGCAGCCATCTTGAATCCATGTCTGAGAATAAATTCAGAGTAACAAAGTGAAGAGATAAGCAGCCATATATTGATTAAATCTCTTGAATTTTTTGTATTCTGCCTTGTCAAAGCCAGGTTTACACTTGTAGCGTCCAATTACTTGATAAAATATTTGCTTTTATTAACCTTGTTAGTGAAGAATTCTCTGCCATGGCTGGTACACGATGTCAGTCTGAAGAATTCTACAGTTGTAATTTAAAATCTGAACAACTAGTAGCATCCAATTAAACAATTTACAAAAATAATTGAGGTTTCCAAAAAGGTCTGGGCACACATAATATAGAAATAACTATTACTTAATATAATAGCATTTTTTGTTTTCTTGCATAGCTTCTTCAGAGACATATTGTCTGTTGTTCATATTCTTTGAAACATAAAATTAACCATTTGGAAAAATAATCACAAAGCTACTCCTCATTGAATACCACCAATAGCAGGGTATCAGTTAGCTATTGCCTCATTAAAACAAAACAAAACTCAAAACTTAGAGGCTTAATGCAACAAGCATTTATTTAGCTCTGGAAACTATAGATCAGCTAGAGGCTGCCTGGCTTAGGACAGCCTTGCTCATGGGTCCACTTGTGAGTCACCTAAAAAGCCATTTTGTTGGTCTTGGCTGGGTCACATTGGCGGGCTATGGGCTGGGGTGACAAAGTGACTGAGCCAAGTGCCTCATGTCATTTAACAGGCCTGCCTGGGCTTTTTCACATGGTAATAGCAAAGTACCAAGATAGAAAAGAACCAGGGCTAGCATAACCTCACTTCTATTGCCATCTGTTGGCTAAAAAAATCATCAGACCAGCCCAGACATAAGAGATGGACATAGACTCCATGTCTTGATGGGAGGAGCTCCGAAGTCCTATTGCAAGAGGCACAGGTATAGGTAGGAAAAGACTTGGGCCACTTTTGCAAAAATTTACCACAGCAGCGTATCTTAAAATATATATATTTAACAATCAGTAATACTGAATATACCATGAGCTACCAGAACGTTTAGTCTTAGAAGAACTATGAGCAGAATCCTCCTTAGAAGGAAAGATGGTGAGACTTTAGCTCACTTACATAGGACACATCATCAAGAAAGACCAATTGCTATAAAAGGATATCATGGTTGGTATACTGGAGGGTCAGTGAAGGCAAGAGAGGCCCTCAACGAGATGGATTGACACAGTGGCCCAAACAACGGACTCAAACATAGCAACGATCATCAAGATGTCAGAGAAGCAGGCCAAGTTTTATTCTGTTATACATAAAGTCCCATGAGTCAGCGCCGACTCAGTGGCAACTAGCAACAACAACAGCAAGGGCTCCACCCAGTTGGAAGCCATATCAGAAAACACCCTGGATTAGAAAGCACATCTAAGTAAAAGCCCCAAATGTGTGCTGTGTGAGGTTTTTTTTTTGTTTTGTTTTTTAGCCTGCTCATTTTCCCCACTGTACAAATGAGAAATCCAGGTCTTGTATGTCATTATTCTGTCTTGATGCAAATAACTACACTCTTTTTAAAATAACACCACAAACAGATTAAAAAAAAATAAAAAGAGGTACTTCACACATATTTTGGGGGAAAACATTTATATACAGATAGTTTTAAAATGCTGAATGCTGATAAACCAATTACATAACTTGTGCATAAGGAACACAAAAGGTATGATCCAATAAACTAAAAAGCAAAAATATAAAAACTCTTAGCCTAAGTCTGTCATACAGTAAGCTCCAATATTATTTCTAAAATATAGTTCATAATAAAGTAAGTGCACAGATCAAGAGATGAAATGATATGGTAGAAAGTGCTGAGACTTTGAAACTAGATTTCCAATTCTGAGTTTATTTCTTTATTTAGAAAATAGAGAAAATAATATAAATGTGAAAATATATATACTAGGATTAAACAAAGACATATAAAGAGACGGACACAAAGTTAAGTCTTAATAAGTTTATCTTGTAGATATAGATACAGATAGAGGTGGAGATACGGATACAGATACAGATAAAGATAGACATACAGACATATAGACGCAGAGAGAGAGAGAGAGAGCCCTGGTGGCACAGTGGTTAAGAGCTAAGGCTGCTAACCTAAAGGTCAGCAGTTCGAATCCACCTGCTGCTCCTTGGAAACCCTATGGGGCAGTTCTACACTGTTCTATAGGGTCGCTATGAGTTGGAATCAACTCAATGGCAATGGGTTTGGGTTTTTTTGGTATACACAGTCTATAAAAAGTTTAGACTAACTTTTATTAAAGTTACAACACTACTTTTTCTTGAAGAGATAATTTTGTAAAAAAAAAAAAAGTGACTGTAACATTTAACATATACAAACATACCTCAGACATATTGTGGATGCAGTTCCAGGCCACTACAATAAAGTGAGTATCACAATAAAGCAAGTCACACAAATTCTTTGTCTTCTCAAGGCATATAAAAGTTCTCTTTATACTATACGGTAGTCTATTAAGTGTGCAATAGCATTATGTCTAAAAAACAATGTACACACCTTAATTATAAGATACTTTACTGTTCAAAAATGCTAACCATCATCTGAGCCTTCAGTGAGTGGTTATCTTTTCGCTGGGGGAGGGTCTTGTCTTCATACTGATGGCTGCTGACTGATCAGGGCGGTGGTTGCTGAAGTTGGGGTGGTTGTGTCAACTTCTTTAAAAAAGACAACAATGAAGTTTGCTCCATCGATTGACTCTTCCTTTCACGAAAGATTTCTCTATAGCATGCCATGCTGTTAGAACTTTCAAAATTGGAGTCAATTCCTCTCAAACCCTGCGTTCGTTTCCTTACCAACTAAGTTTATGTGATATTCTAAACCCTTTATTGTCATTTCAGCAATGTGTACAGCATCTTCACCAGGAGATTCCATCTCAAGAAATCACTTTCTTTCCTCATCCAGAAGAAGCAACTCTTCATTCTTTGAAGTTTTATTATGAGATTGCAGCAATTCAGTCACATCTTCAGGCTCCACTGCTAATTCTAATTCTAGTTCTCTTGCTATTTCCTACATATCTTCCACTGATGTCTTGAACTTCTCAAAGTCATCAAGAAAGTTGGAATCAGCTTCTTCCAAACTCCTGTTAATGTTGACAATTCGACCTCCTCCCGTGAATCATGAATGTTCTTAATGGCATCTAGAATGGTGAATTCTTTCCAGAGGGATTTCAATATACTTTGCCCAGGCCCATCAGAGGAATCACTATCTATGGCAACTATAGCTTTACAAAATACATTTCTAAAAAAATAAGAATTGAAAGTCAAAATCACTGCTTGATCTATGGGCTGCAGAATGGATGCTGTGTTAGTAGGCATAAAAACATTAATCTCCACGTACATCTTCATCAGAGCTCTTCGGTGACGAAACCCAGTGCCACCGAGTCAATTCCGACTCTTAGCGACCCTATGGGACAGAGTAAAACTGCCCCATAGAGTTTCCAAGGAGCACCTGTGGATTCGAACTGCTGATCCTTTTGATAGCAGCCGTAGCACTTAACCACTATGCCACCAGGGTTTCCAGGTGCGTTGAAATGGGCAGTAATATTTTGAAAGGAATCTTTTTTTCTGAGCAATAGGTCTCAACAGTGGGCTTAAAATATTTAGTAACCCATTACTGTCCAGTTGATTCTGACTCATAGTGACCCTACAGGACAGAGTAGAACTGCGCCATAGAGTGTCCAAGGAGCAGCTGGTGGATTAGAATTGCCGGCCTTTTGGATAGTAGCCAAGCTGTTAACCACTGTGCTACCAGGGCTGCATTCAGTGAACAATGTTTTAAACAGATGTGCTATCATCCAGGCTTTGTTGCTCCATTTATAGAGCACAGGCAGAGCAGATTTAGCATAATAACTAAGGGCGATAGGATTTGGAGAATGGCAAATGAATACTGGCTTCAACCTAAAGTCACTAGCTGCATTAGCCCCTAACAAGAGAGTCAGCCTGTCCTTTGAAGCTTTGAAGCCAGGCATCGACTTCTCCTCTCTAGATATCAAAGTCCTAGATGGCTTCTTCTTCCAATACGAGGCTGTTTCATCTACATGGAAAACCTGCTGTTTAGCGTAGCCACCTTTATCAGCCAGCTGCATCTTCTGGATAAATAGATACAGCTTCTACATCTGCTTCACCTTGCACTACTATGTTATGGGGATGACTTTTTTCCTTACACTTCATGAACCAATCTCTGCTAGCTTCAGACTTTTCTTCCACAGCTTCCTCACCTCTCTCAGCCTTCACAGAATTGAAGACAGGTAGGGCCTTGCTCTAGATTAAGTTTTGGCTTAAGGGAATGTTGTGGCTGCTTTAATCTTCTATCCAGACCACTAAAAGTCACCATTATCAGCAGTAGGGCTATTTTGCTTTCTTATCATTTTTGTGTTCACTGGAATAGCACTTTTAATTTCCTTCAAGAACTTTTCCTTTGCAATCACAACTTGGCTAACTGGTACAAGAGGCCTAGATTTCAGCCTATTTCAGCTTTCAGCATGCCTTCCTCACTAAGCTTAATTGTTTATAGCTTTTCATTTAAAGTGAGAGATTGGCAACTCTTCCTTTCACTTGAACACTTAGAGGTCATTGTAGGGTTATTAACTGGCCTAATTGCAATATTGTCAAGTCTTAGGGATTAGGGAGGCTCAAGGAGAGGGAGAAAGATGGGGAACAGCCAGTTAGTGGAGCAGTCAGAACACACACATTTTATCAGTTAAGTTTGCTGCCTTATGTGAGCGTGGTCCACGGCACCCCAAAACAATTACAATAGTAACATCAAATATCAGTGATCACAGATCACCAAAACAGATATAATAACAATTAAAAAGTTTGAAATATTATTGCCCTTAAAAAAATAAAATACTTGGGAATAAATCTAACCAGGGAGTATAAGGAAAACTATGAAACACTACAGCAAGAAACCAAAAGAGAGCTACATAAATGAAAAAAAATACCATGCTCGTGGATAGGTAGGCTCAACATTGTGAAAATGACAATTCTACCCAAAGTGATTTACAAATACAATGCAGTCCCAATCCAAATACCAACAACACTCTTTAAAAAGATGGAAAAAGTTTTCGGTAATTTTATATGGAAAGGGAAGAAGCCCTGGATAAGTAAAGCACTATTGAAGAAGAAGAATAATGTAGGAGACTCACACTACCTGACCTCAGAACCTACTATACAGCTACAGTAGTCAAAACAGCCTGGTACTGGTACAAATACAGATACATTAACCAATGGAACAGAATTGAAAACCCAGATGTAAATCCATCTACCTATAGTCACCTGATCTTCGACAAGGGCCCAAAGTCCATAAAATGGGAAAAAGACAGTCTTTTTAACAAATGGTGCTGGCAAAACTAGGTATCTGTCTGCAAAAAAAAAAAAAAACAAGACCCATACCTCACACCATATACAAAAATTAATTCAACATGGATCAAAGACCTAAATAAAAAACCAAACCCAGTGCCACCGAGTCAATTCTGACTCATAGCAACCCTACAGGACAGAGTAGAACTGCCCCATAGAGTTTCCAAGGAGTGCCTGGTGGATTCGAACTGACGACCCTTTGGTTAGCAGCCATAGCACTTAACCACTACACCACCAGGGTTTCCAAAGACCTAAATATAAAGCCAAAAACCATAATGTTCATAGAGGAAAAAATAGGATCAATGCTAGTGGCCCTAATACATGGCATTAACAGGATACAAACCATAACCAACAACACGCAAGCTCCAGAGGATAAGCTAGATAACTGGGATCTTCTAAAAATTAAACACTTATGCTCATCAAAAGACTTCACCAAAAGAGTAAAAAGAGAATCTACAGACTGGGAAAAAAATTTCGCTATTTCAAATCAGACAAAGGTCTAATCTGTAAAATCTACAAGAAAATCCAATACCTGTACAACAAAAAGATAAATAATCCAATCAAAAAATTGGCAAAGGAAATGAACAGACACTTCACCAAAGAAGACATTTAAGCGGCCAACAGACACATGAGGAAATGCTCATGATCTCTAGCCATTAGAGAAATGCAAATCAAAACCACAATGAGATACCATCTCACCCCAGCATTACCAGCACAAATCAACAAAACAGGAAGTAACAAATGTTGGAGAGGCTGTGGGGAGGTTGGAACGCTTATGCACTGCTGGTGGGAATGCAAAATGATACAACCATTTTGGAAAACGATGCTTCCTTAGAAAGCTAGAAACAGAAATACCATATGATCCAGTAATCCCACTCCTAGGAATATATCCTAGAGAAACGAGAGTTGCCACAGGGACAGACATATACACTCCCATGTTCACTGCAGCATTGTTCACAATAGCAAAAAAATGGAAACAACCTAGACGCCCATCAACAGATGAATGGATAAACAAACTGTGGTACATACACACAATGGAGTATTATGCAATGATAAAGAACAACAATGAATGTGTGAAGCATATCATAACATGGATGAATCTGGAGGGCATTATGCTGAGTGATATACGTCAATCACAAATGGACAAATATTGTATGAGATCACTACTGTAAATACTCGTGAAAAGGTTTACATATAAAAAGAAACAATCCTTGATGGCTACCAGAGAGGGAAGGGGTGGGGATTGAAAAACATTTAATAGACAATAGATAAGTGGAAACTTTGGTGAAGGGGAAGACAGTACATATTACTGGGGAAGCCAGCACAACCTGTACAAGGCAATTTCACAGACACATCCAAACTCCCTGAGGGACTGAATTGCTGGGCTGAGGGCTGTGGGGACCATGATCTCGGGGAATATCTAGCTCAACTGGCGTAACATAGTTTATAAAGAATATGTTCTACGTTCTACTTTGGTGAGTAGCATCTGGGGTTTTAAAAGCCTGTGAGTGGCCATCTAGGATACTCCACTGGCTTAACCTCTTTGGGAGCAAGGAAGAATGAAGATAACTAAAGATGCAAGGGAAAGATTAATCCAAAGGAATAATGGACCACAGCTACCATGGCCTCCACTAGACTGAGCCCAGAACAATGAGATGGTGCCTGGCTACCACTACTGACTGCTCCGACAGGGATCACAATAGGGGGCCCTGCACAGAGGTGGAGAAAAATGTAGAACAAAATTCTAACTCAAAAAGAAAGACCAGACTTGGTGGCCTGATGAAGACTGGAGAAAATCAGAGAATATGGCCCCCGGACGCCCTTTCAGTTCAGTAATGAGTTCACTCCTGATGTTCACCCTTCAGCCAAATATTGAACAGGCCCATGGAACAACACAAGACTAAGGGTGCACCAGCCCTGGGGCAGGGACTGGAAGGCAGGAGAGAACAAGAAAGCTGGTAATAGGGAACCCAGGGTTGAGAAGACAGAGTGTTGACATGCCATGGGGTTGCTAATCAATGTCATAGAACAATGTGTGTACTAAATGTGTGTTGAGAAACTAGTTTGTTCTATAAACCTTCATCTAAAGTACAATAAAAAGGTAAAAAGTTTGAAATATTGTGAGAATTGCCAAAATGCGACACAGAGACATGAAGTGAGCACATGCTGTTGGAAAATGGCGCTGGTAGACTTGCTCGAAGCAGGGTTGCCACCGACCTTCAATTTGTAAAATATGCAATATCTGCAAAGCGCAATAAAGCAAAGCGCGGTAAAATGAGGTGTGCCTGTATACGGCTTTATAGAGCAACAAGGTGACAGGATTTGTTTCTGAGAACTCTCCTATGGCTCAGATTGAAGTAAATTTGCTTGCTCAACATGCGATCTCAAACAGATTACATGAAATGTTTTTCCTCTCTCAAACCAGCTGTACAATTAGGTAGAGGCAAGACCCCAATAAAAAACAGATGCTGCCTGCTTCATAAACAAGCTTTTCCCGGGAACACAATTTCAAGGTCTGAAGCATGGATTATTTCCCCAAAGCAACACAATTGTTGATCATGTTTAGTTTCCCAAGAACATTATTTGAAAAAGCCTGCTGACAAAATTGATTAGTGTATTTCAGCCATGACAGGTGCTTTGACAACTGGCTTCAGTTCCTCAGGGGAAATGCAGAAGATTAAAATAACTAAATTGGTAAGACTGCATTCTCACTCATAGGGTTTCTCTAACTAAAAAATAAAATTTAACTATAATATGTATTTATATACATGAAGTCTGACTAATTTTTATATTCTCTTTCAGTATATGAAATATACTGTTAATGATCACCTATGATGATCAATCTCAATCTGTTTTATTGATCATCTATTATTTTATAATATTATAAAATATAATAGCTTTATGACATCTTTTAATCTATCATAAGCAAACCCAGAAATGTGCTTATTTTACATATAATTTTTACCTATTTTGTTCATTTTAAGCCACAAATTATTAACATTAGCAATTAGGTAAGATCATCCAAGTTCAGGTAGTTATGTTTAGCAATGATGTGAAATGGTTATTTAACTTAAAACTTCATGAAAAGTACAAAATTATTTGATAATAAGTATAAACACATATTCCATAATAAGAACTATGTACAATTGACTATTCTCATGAAGAGGTAGCCGTCAAGTCGATTACAACTCATAGTGACCCTTGAGGACAGAGCAGAACTGACCCACTGGGTTTCCAAGGAGTGCCTGGTAGATTAGAACTGCGAATCTTTTGGTTAGCAGCCGAGCTCTTAACCACCACACCACTGGGTTTCCATAAACCGTATATAGTAGGTTTCAATACCAGCCTCTACTTTCTCTTCACTAAGAAATTGTTAAAAACTTTGTCAGGTTGGCTATAAAATTTTTTTTATAAGTGGTGTGGGTAGCAAATCTATTTAGATCACCATTTCATACTACACATGTAAATAAAAACCAGATTATAAAAGCTAAGGATAAAAAAATCATTCTAATAAAAATGTAGAAGGAAATATAAGTAATCATATATCTGAAGTGGGAAAATTTTCTAAATTTAAAAATTATTGAAAGAAAGGCATAAAATGAAACATCAATAGCTTTAACTGTATAAAATAGATGCTTGCATGCCAATGATATAAATAAACAAACAAAAAAACTCCTTGCTGTCGAGTTGATTCAGAGTCGTGGTGACCCCATGTGTTACAGAGTAGAACTGCTCCATAGGATTTTCTTGACTGTAATCCCTATGGAAGCAGTTTGCCAGGTCTTTCTTATGGTCAATGATCCCAAAATACCAAACCTGTTGCCGTCAAGTTGATTTTGACTCATAGCAACCCTATAGCACAGAGTAGAACTGCCCCATTGGGTTTCCAAGGAGCAGCTGGTGGACTCAAACTGCCAACCTCCTGGTTAGCAGCCAAGCTCTTAACCACTGCACCACCAGGGCCCCAGAGTCAATGATAGCAGGGAGAAATCAGACTCTTCAGAGAGAAGAAATCATCTGTGCAGAGATTCCCAACCAAGCCACCAGTGAGAATCTGCAAGAAGACCAGAGTATCAGGAGCTGAGAGAGTGAGGGAAAGACAATGGGGTGGTAGGTGAATAGTGCAGGCTCTCCCGAGCTATTTTCATAAGAACTTTTCATTCTATCCTATGTAATGTAAGAAGCTACTGAACACTTTTAAGGAGAGGAGTTATGTGATCTCATTTATATTTTAAGATTAATTTTACTTTTCTGTGGAAAATTAGTTGGAAAGTGTCACAAATGGAAGTAAACAGAATGGTGGATGCAATTAAGATCTATTTTGAACACAGAATTGCCTGGACTTGCTGTTCGATTGGTTACAATTAAGGAAAAGGAATACAACGAGATTGAGTTTTAGGATTCTGTCTTGAGTAACAGGATAAATGGTGTATTTATTCACTGTTTCTTCAAAAGATAAGGGATTTCATGTCCCTACACAATGGCTTATGGTACTTCTTTGTTTGAAAGTCCTTCTGCCCTTTTCTGTAAAATTCCTTTTGCAGAATTTCTTCAAGGTGTTTCAAAGACAGTCACATAGGTGATGACGTAGTGAAACAGCTGAAGCAGAATAAACCCATTCTTCTTCTGTACTTCCTTGCTCTCTCTGTATAAACAGTATTCCATATTGCACATTTTGCATTAACCATAAACCAAGTGCCATGTGTGCCAGGGTAGAGCTCTGTACCATAGGGTTTTCAATGGCTGCTTTTTCAAAAATAGATCACCAAGCTTTTATTTCAAAACACCCTTGGGTGAACTTGAACTTCCAGGCTTTTGGTTAGTAGCCTAATGCATTAAACTTCTGCAGCACCCAGGGAATCCCTATTAGCGTTAGCTATTGGTCATTCTATCTCCCGATTAGACTAAAAGTTTCTTAAGAGAAGGAAGAGGTCCTTCCATCTCTATACCCAAGTATTTTAGTTTCCTGCATAAAAATACTACATGTTGAATGAAATTATGTGCACACATTTCCTATTTCATCATAAACTGATATACACAAAAATGATGTTGGACACATCAACCCTTATATTTTGTCACATTTTCAGTATGAAGGATTTTCAGAAAATATTTTTTTCTGACCTTAATATTGTGCTCTTTTTCATCATACTTATTCAATCTGTACGCTGAGAAAATAATCAGAGAAACAGGACTATATGAAGAAGAACACAGCATCAGGATTGGAGGAAGACTCATTAACAACCCGTGTTATGCAACCTTACTTGCTGAAAGTGAAGAGGACTTGAAGCACTTACTGATGAAGATCAAAGGCCATAGCCTTCAGTATGGATTATACCTCAACATAAAGAAAACAAAAATCCTCATAACTGGACCAATAATGAACAACATAATAAACAGAGAAGAGATTGAAGTTGTCAAGAATTTCATTTTCCATGGGTCCACAATCAAAGCCCATGGAAGCAGGAGTCCAGAAATCAAAAGATGCATTGCATTGGGCAAAGTTGTTGCAAAAGACCTCTTTAAAGTCTTAAAAAACAAAGATGTCACCTTGAAGACTAAGGTGCACTTGACCCAAGGCATAGTGTTTGCAATTGCCTCATATCCATGACAAAGCTGGAAAACGAATGAAGAAGACTGAAGAAGAATTGATGCCTTTGAATTATGGTATTGGCGAAGAATATTGAATATACCACGGACTGTCAAAAGAATGAACAAATCTGTCTTGAAAGAAGTACAGCCAGAACGCTCCTTTGAAGAAAGATGGCAAGACTACGTACATCTCACATATTTGGACATGTTATCAGGAGAGATCAGTCCCTGAAGGAGGACATCTTGCTTGGTAAAGTACAGGGTCAGTGAAACAGAGAAAGACCCTCAACAAGATGGATTGACACAGTGACTGTAACAATAGGCTCAGCATAACAATGATTGTGAGGATGGCACAGGACTGGGCAGTGTTTCATTCTAATTGTACATAGGTTCACTATAAGTCAGAATGGACTTGACGGCACTTAACAACAGTATTGTGCTTAGATTATCTGTGATTCTCCTATAACATTCATTTCTCTGATCATCTTTGATCTCCTTCCTCCTTTGGCTTCTTTCTAGGTATTTACTAAAAATATGGATCCCTGGTTGTACAGTGGTCAAGACCTCATCTGCTACCAGAAGGTCGGCAGTTTGAGTCCATCAGTCACTCCTTGGAAACCCTATGGGGCTGTTCTACTCTGTCCTGTAGAGTCACTATGTTATATCATACTTGTTTGTGATATGTTCCTCTACACTTTAATCCCCTCTCACATAGACTAGAAATCCCCTTCCACCCCACTGGATTACCGAATAATATATACCTTTCCCTACAGTTGTACACTTAAACCTTGAAAGATATAAAAATAAAGAAAACTGTCAGAGAAAAGAAAAAGCCACATTCCAAAAACTCAGCAAGAATTCTATTTTAAAAAACCCTTCATTTACAAGAAACGGAAAAGATTTAATTCCCAGTATCATCAAAAGATGGCTTCAATAATTAGAAAACTATTTCCTTTGGAAGCAATTGAGTTCAACGTATAATTTAATTGCTGTCCATTACATGATTGACAACATAGGCAACAGAAGGTTTTAAAATGCAGCTGCATCTTATCCAAAAGCTTTAGGATCACAAAAACGTGGCATTTATAAGCTAGTAAGTTTTTTTTTTTTCTGCAAAATCTGCATTTAACATTTTAAAAGCTTTTCTTTTGTCTTGTACATTTATAACTCACGTGCTCATTACAATGAACTGAACTTGGGTGAAACACATGATTGCTCAGGAAATGTTATTTATGAGGTGCCCTTCTAAAGCCCACACCTTCACACACTCTCTGTCAGTCTCAAAAAACCCTCCAGGAGTCCGCCATGATGAAGCTCTTTTCTTTTGACTCATGTTTGAGGAAGAACATTGTCTCCAAGATTCCAGTCCAAAATGTAAATATATACATTTTATAAATATATACTCACCACTTGTGAGTGGCGACCTATCAGGCTGTTCACATTAGAGGCTGGCAGGGCTCTAAGAGGATGTGATATGGTGAGAACGGGCCTGAACTGGACAATTATAGTGAGGAACTGCACCTAGAGATGCCAAAATCAGTGAAGGGAACACCTGTAAGGAGGTAGAGGGTTAGCCGTATCTTCTAGCCCATTTCACGAACTTAAGCTGAGGTATGTCCCTACTCACGGTCCATAGCATGGCCATGAGTCAAGTCACAGGCATAGAACATCCTAAAACCAGACGCAGCCATTCCAAGTTCGACCTCAGTTGTGATAAACTTAGCACAAAAGGTGACACTATCTGGTGTGATACAAAGATGCAAGAGCAGCAATATATGTGAGATCTGAACAGAAAGAAATGGTTCATTTATTTAGGGTACTTATGATGTCCAGAAGATGCCTATTATCTGTGTTCACTACCAAAAAGTTCATGTATCTATGGATACTATATTTTACTGCTCGTCACAGTTTGTAAATGGTGTTGTCAGACTATGTTAAACATGACTGTTCAAGTACAGTAGTTGAAAATTCGGAGGAGCCTTACAAAATGTGCTTGGGAACAGAGCAAAATTTGATCTTTTAGAGCATCTTGCTTGATAACTAAACAGCTTCCTAACTATGCACATGCTCTTTTATTTCAAAGTTTAGCCGTGAAAAGCTACATAAATTCAATGTATGTTCTTCAGCATATTATGTCTAACCTACAGGAGTAAGGATAACTTCAGTTTTTTGTTTTTTACTATCACTGTCACCAACCAAGTACCATCAGGGACACCCTGCAGATAAACAAGTTAGATTTATTACTGGTTGCAGGAAAAAAAAAAAAAAAAAAAGACATGCAATGGGGATCCATGGGATTTCTCAGTAAAAGGGTGTTATCAAGGGCTTATTATAGAATTGGGGCTTGTATTAGGTGATGGTGGGTGGCTAAGAAAGCAAGGCTTTGTTCTGGATAATATATCCTACATCTTAATACATCTGGAAGGAGGGCACAGTAGCCTGAAGCTAAAGCTGTAATTGGCAAAAATATAGTGATAACTGCAGGAATGCTGGATATTTTGTGTCTTGGACAATGTTCATGCATTGTCTGTCTTCAGACATGGTTGCCAAAACGTCAGCGGTTCAAACTCACCAGCCACTCACTAAGAGAAAGAAGCTGCAGTCTGCTTGCAGAAAGATTACAACCTTGAAAATCCTGTGGGGCAGTTCTACTCTGTCCTTTAGGTCATTATGAGTTGGACTCAGCTTGACGGCAAGGAGTTTTCGATCCTCATGGTGAAACTGACACATATCTGTTCATATCCTCGGATTTGAATCTTCACTTATGGTAGCGACAAAATTTTGTGTGTAAGTGTAGGAAAGAGGGAAAATTCCAACATTTATCAGGTGGTTCCTATACGCCATGATCTACATGCATACAATCTCATTTGGTCCTAAGTAAATCCCTCGTGGTGAGTTTTATGTCCCCATTTTAGAGATGAGGATACTGAGGCTCAGAGGGGTTAAAGAATTTGCCAAAGCCACACAGTTAGTAAGTGGCAAGCACTAGGTTTAAACCCTGATCATTGAAATCCCAATGTACCTGTTCTTTGAGTGTGCAACCTTGTTTCCATGCAGGATAAATGAGAAGAGGGTAAAGGGTTTTCATTCCCAGTGATTAGGGAGCTGCACTAATATTAGGAACTGAAGAGTGGAAGGTGTTTACAGTAGTAAACACTATTATAAATAATAATATTATTATTACCATTTATTTGGCTTCTATTTTGGACCAGGCATCATGCCAAGTGTATGCCAGGCATACATGGACATTTTAAATTTTCATAACAATCCTACAGAGTGGGTTTTATGATCTCCATTTTATTGAACGGACAACTGAAGCCAACGAGGTTTAGCTACCTCCCCCAGGTTTTCTAGCTAGAAGGTGGTAAATCCATGATTTACCCAAGTTGTGGATGACTACAGAGGCCAAGTCCTGACTCCTATGTCACGCTACCTTCTTTTCACCCATCATCTTTAACACACATATTCCCTAGTTATGACCTAGACTATAAGAGCATCATTTCTACAAATGTTTCTCCACTCAATTAATTAAAAGCATACTTAATTGTGACTCCAGTGGGCCTATCTCTCAGTCATTACAATCTAGTAAGGGAGTCATAAGACATACATAACAGTTGATAATTTTCATTAGAAAGGTACAGATAAATTTCAATAAGACTGCAGAAAAGGGTGAGGTTCTTTAAATATGTATTCCTTCCTGAGAAACCCATTAAACCAAACTCATTGCCGTTGATTCTGACTCATAGCGACCCTATAGGACAGAGAAGAACTGCCCTATTGGGCTTTCGAGGCTGTAAATCTTTACGGATGAAGACTGCCACATCTTTCTCCCACAGGGCAGCTGGTGGGTTCAAACCATTGACCTTTTAGTTAGCAGGTGAGTGCTTAACCACTGCGCCATTTGACATGGTTATATATGCACATCGGTTCTTTGACTCTTAATGTATTTTTTCTTATCTCTGTATCTTAATTTGTGTCTGATGCTTTGTCTGGGATGCTCTTTTCCTTTTGCCCGGATAACTCCTCTTTGTTCTTCAAACCTAACTCTACATAGGCAGTCTTCTGTGGCTCCTTCCAAGATTCGGTTGAATGTCTCTCCTTCAGACTTCAGTATCACCCTGGATTTATTCCCACCATAGCCCTTATTTTATAGTAATGCGGTGTCCCATTTGACTGCATACCCCATGAACTTTGACCTTTGGCAGCACTGACTGGGGCTTTTTCTCCTTTTCTCTCTAACACTTAGACCAGTGACTGGTCCATCATAGGTGCTCGACTAGTTATTTGTTCAGTGGACAAATACTGAAAGGGCAATTATTCTCACTGAGCCTTTGTTCAATTGAGTTTAAAATACAAGGGCTTACGTTTGGACTGAATTTTGCCTTGGTGATCCAAGAAGCTTATCCAGAAATGTAGAAACTCAGACCACACAAATCAGCTATGATATAAATCATCTGTTGCTAAACAGAATGTAAAAAGACATTCAAGATATTCAGAATATTCACCAAAGCTCTCGGGCTAGATAGTATCTAATTCATAAACTGAAAAGGATTGAAACGGTGCAGCTCTTCTTGAGTCACGTGTTAATTTCTGAGCACAAAAATATCCAAGGAGAGCTACTGCGTGCTTTAAACATTTGGCGAAATGATTTGTTTCTTTAATTGTACTCTTTCTCCAGAATTAAAAAAAGAAAAAAAAGCCACAGTCTGAAATTATAGAAATGAAGAAAATATCTCTGTTCTTTAGCTTTGTTTGGTGCCCTGAACAATTCCAAACTGCAATGGCAATTTGACTGACCTACCCAGATACTTCACTCCACTTGGAAAGGTCATCAGTTCTGAAGTACTTTTCACTGAAGCAGCATTTGGGCTCATCTCCATGATTCAGGAGTAAGTGAAGAAGAACACAGTAACTTTCTTCAGTCACTTCGTCAACAGACTAATGCCATACTTTGAAAACAATATACCAAACTGTTTGATTTCACACATTGCAAAGCACTGTAGGATCCATTTTTTAATACGCCTACAGTAATATTAAAGCATTAGTAGAGAAAAGAACTTGAAGATACAGTTCCTTTACGTGTCATGGAAACAAATCTATTCTGAAATACATGATGAATCTTTTGTATATCATACTTCCTTAGGTTCAAACAACATTTTCAAAGTCTTCATTTTGAAATATTTACAGAACTCACATTGAAAAGCTTTTGCTCATTTAATCACTCAAAACAAGCTTGTGATTTTGGCATTGTTGTTTTGTGCCATTGAGTCGATTCTGACTCCGAGTGACCCTATATGACAGAGTAGAGCTCCCTCATAGGATTTCCAAGGCTGCAGAATTTTTTTTTTTTAGTCTTTAGGGGAGCAGAGCACCAGGTCTTTTTTCCTGAAAACCAGTTGGTGGATTCAAACCACCAACTTTTCAGTTAACAGACGGACTCTTAAATACTGTGCTACCAGGGCTCTTTGTGATTTAGGCATTATTACCCTATTTTGAGGATAAGAAACTAATACATAGCAGAATTAGGACACAAGTACAAATTTCTGAAATTTGAGTTCTTTGCTTTTTTTGTTTTATTTTCAATTTCTGTTAAGACAAAGATAACGTGAGCAGTCATAGGTGTTGTTTTATGTACAATAAATTTATCATTAAGATTTAAAATATTTATTCAAAGAATATTTTATCAGCAAAAATGTTTGCCTTCTTTGGTTCAGTAATTATTATTGTCTCTCTGTAAAATACACTGAGGTACTTTGAAATTCTAAAATGCTTTATAAATTCACAAATTATAAATTCACCTGTAGCAAAGAGTTAAAGAAGAAAGTATGTAAGGCCTTTGCAAACTTTTAATCTATTCTAAAGACAATGGGAAGATTTTAAATAGTTTTACCAATTCTTTCTCTCAAGGGAAAAAAAAATAGAAAAGCTAGACTAAAAAAAAAAATCTGATTACAAAGATCAGATAACCTCCAAGACAATGAATAATTGTAGGGTCAAAATTCTGGGAGAGGGAAATCCAAACAGGTAAGCCTGGCTTTGGGGGTCACTTATCCCCTGAAGGCATCCACTATTTCCGAAAGAAGTGTCTGAGAAAATGAGACACTAAACAAAGCTTTTGACAGGCTCATTGGGGTACGTCTGCCAAAAGCTCTGCTTTGAACAGAGCTTTTGGTATTTTTTATTTTCTTTTTGTCATTTGGCACAAAATGTGGGGTCCACAACTTATAAAGAGGAGGGGCCCTGGTAGACTTCCCGGGCTGTATAGAAAACATGTATGATAAAGGAAACCCAATAAAGGAAAAATATTTAATACAGTTTAGCATTTATTTAAGATTAGAAAATATTTAGCAAACAATAGAAGAAAATGCATATTCTGAAGAAAAGGATACCTAAAAAAAAAAAACCCTGCTGGAATGGTGAAAGCTCTCCAAATGAGACTGGAGCAAAACAAGGGAGATGTCAACCATCACCATTTTTCTTCAGCATTGTACTAGAGGCATAGAAAGTTCGAAAGAGCAATTTTTAAAAATGATAATATAATAATTGAATCAGAAAAATAATTACTTTATTATTTACAGAAAACAAGCTATAGAGGTTGAAAATCAAAAAGAATCTACAGATAAACTATTTCAATTAATAAATGAATTTAGTGAAGTAGCTGGATACAAGGTCAAAATTTTAAAATGAACTCTATTTCTATAAAACAGAAACAATAGAAAATACAACAGCATTGAAAAAGACCACATTAAATACTTAGAACAAATCTACAAAACTTGTACAGGACAACTAATCAGAAAAATAATAAAAATGATTTAGTAAATTGGAAAAAATTGAGGGAAAACTCAAGGGTGTAAAGAAATCAATAAATCTGTACCTTCAATGAAAAATAATATGCCAGCATGATTTGTGTTTGTACGTGTTTTGAAAAAATGCTGATTTAGAAATTCATATGAAATGCAGAATCCATGAATAGACAAGACAATTTTCCAAAAGAATCACAAAGAAGGGGTACTTAGTGCACCTGATATTCAGATTTACCGAAAAGCTACAGTAATTAGAGAAAGTAATATTTGGTCAAAGGTATGCAGATTGACCAAAGGAAGAAAATATAGAATCCATACCATCTACACACATTTGAACATCTGACCTATGACATAACAGGACCAACCATAAAGGAAAAGATTTATTAATCCAATTATATTAAAATTAAGAGCATGTGTTCATCAAAAGACACCACTAAGGGGGCTAACGATTTAAGACAGCACAGGAAAAAATACCTGGAACATGTGTAACCTACAAAGGGCTAATATTCAGAATACATTAAAAAAAAAAAAAAAAAAACTCCTGCAAACAGCAGGAGTAGAAATTGACACAACCACTTTTGAAAACGGCTTGATGTTATTTACTAAAATTGAATATAAACATACCACGTTTCCACAATTTCACCTCTAAGTATATACTCTACAAAAATGAGCACATGCATGCACCAAATATTGAACAAAAATGCTCACAAAAAGTATATTTCTTAACAGTCAAACCTGAAAACAATACAAATGTCCATTGACAATCAAATGGATAAATAAATTGTGATATAAACATTCAAAGGAATATTATGCAGCAATAAGAAAGAATGAACTACAGCTACAAGTGAGAGCAGGGGTCAGTTTTACAAATAGAATGTCAAGCTAAAGATACCAAACATAGAATAATATATTTCATACTATACATACTCCTCACTTATCGAATATCTCATTATTCGACGTTTCACATTTGTGACAATAATAAAAAATCTACTATCCAACTCTTTTGCACTTTCACGACATATATCTGGCAGAAAAGAAGGCTGAGGTTCAAGGCAAGAGTAAGGCTAAAGTTACATGTCACCTTGGCTGGGCTTTGATTCTCGGTGGTTTGGCACTTATGTAATGATGTAATTTGGCAGTTACGTAATTTTCACATAATGCCAATTTTCACATAATAATTTGGTTTTTGGAACTTAACCATGTGTTATGGGTTGAATTTTGTCCCCCCAAAATATATGTCAACTTAGCTAGGCCATGATCCCCAGTATTGTGTGGTTGTTCACCATTTTGTGATCTGATGTAATTATCCTGTGTGTTGTAAATCCTAACCTCCATGATACTAATAACGCAGGATTAGAGGCAATTATGTTAATGAGGCAGGACTCAATCTACAGGATTAGGTTGTGTCTTGAGTCAATCTCCTTTGAGATATAAAAGAGAAAATCGAGTAGAAAGGACAGGGACCTAATACCACCAAAAAAAAAAAAAAGCCAGGAGTGGAGTGTGTCCTTTGGACCCAGGGTCCCTGTGCTGAGAAGCTCCAGGGGAAGATTGAGGACAAGGACCTTCCCCTAGAGCCAATAGAGAGAGAAAGCCTTCCCCTACAGCTGGTGGCCTGAATTCAGACTTCTAGCCTCCTAAACTGTGAGAGAATAAACTTCTGTTTGTTAAAGCCATTCACTTGTTGGATTTCTGTTATAGCAGCAGTAGATAATTAAGACACCACGTCGATAAGTGATGAGTGCGTACATTATATTTATATAAAGTTGAAAGCAGGCAAAACAAATTTATATTGTTAGAAATCAAAATATTGGTTACTTTTGGTGAGAACTAAGTGAATAGTGATTGGGAGGGGCCGTAAGGAGGGCTGCTGTGCTAAAGGAAACATCCCATACATTGAACTTGGGCAGAGGTCATTCATATGTATTAACTTTGTGATAATTCAAGGAGATGTACTTGGAATATATGTAGCTTTATTTACGTTTTACTTCAAAACAAAGTTAGAAGAGAGAGAAACTACAGTGGTTCTTACTAGTGGGATAGTCAAGAAGGTGAGAAGCATTCAGATTCCAGACATATCTTAAGGTAATGTCAATAAGATTTCCTGACTGAATGGAGGTAGGGTGTGAAAAAGAGAGGAATCAGGAGTTACACCAAGGTTTCCATCCTCAGCTAAGGAAAAAGAAGAGTTGCCACTGATTGCAAAGAAGATATAACAATTGAACAGGCCGAAGAGGTAGGGGAGTGAATGAGATCTGGGGTTCACTTTTGGACCTATTATGTTGAAAGATGACTACTTGTCAACTAAGTGGAGGTGGTGAGTAGGCGCTGGGAAAAATGAGCTTGGAGTTTGGGACAGGCTTTTGGTCTGAAAATATAAATACAGATGTCTTCAAAATCTAGACGATATTTAAAACAGAATAAGTGAGATTAATGTAGGATAATGTTGCTACAGAAAAGAGGTCTGTCTTAGTTTCTTAGTGCTGCTATAACAGAAATAACACAAATGGGTGGCTTTAACAAACTGGAATTTGTTTTCTCACAGTTTACGTGGCTAGAAGTCCAAATTCAGGCAGGTGGCTCTAGAAGAAAGCTTTCTTTCTCTGTTGGCACTGAAGGAAGGTCCTTGTCTCCTTCCGCTTCTGTCCCTTGGTTCTTTGGTGATCTACATCTTTGTATATCTTTCCCTCCATTTGTACTTCCTTCTCTAAGCCTAATTTGCCCTTTTCCTATCTCAGAGGAGATTGGCTTAGAAGAAAGTCTTGTTCCCAAACGGGATTACATCTACAGGTACAGGGGTTTAGGATTTACGACACAATTCAATCCATAACAAGGTCCAAGGACTGATTCCCAGGGAACTCCATCATTCAGAGACGTGGAAGAAAATGAAGCAGCAGATGAGACCCAGAAGAAGCAGAAAGTGGTGAAGGAAGACCAAGAGAGTGTGGTGACCTGGAAACCAGGTGAGAAGAATGGAGTGTAGGGTGTCACATGCTCCTGACAGGTCACATAATATGAAGGCTGAGGATTAACTACTGAATTTACCAGCTCGTAAGTCACTGACGCATTAGCCTACTCCCCAGTACGTGGTACGTTGTGGGAGAGGAAGGAAGAGTCATCTTCATCACCGATCACTGACATCTGAGAGGCTAATGAAGCATTTGGTATACAGTAGGTGCTCAAGAAAAAGGTGTTACATTAATGGGAGTCAAGATTCCCAGTTCTAATAAATCATGGAACAATGAGCCAGCAAAACTAAGTCCCAGACTCTATGTCCTTCAATAGGTCGTGACGTCCATCCCAAATTCTCAAAGAGAAGTCTGGAGGAAGAGTCATGTTTATCCTTCCCCTTGTAGGAAAATTTCAATAGAGTCACACACAGGACAGTATTACAAAAAAGACAGCTCATTTCCTCAGCAATGAAGTGAGGCTTCCTCTCCTGTATGATGATCCCCAGCACAGTCAGGCAGGATGTGTGTAACAGATAAAAAGCAACCCAAGCTACACATAAAAGCTCCAAGAGGCATCAGACAAGGGCAAATGCAAGCAAGATGACCAAGCCAGGCCTGTTCAACTCATGTTCATACCATTTTAAATAACAAAGCAGAGTCACAGGCCACTGAGGGAGGAGGGCTGCTAAGAGACCAGTCTACATGCAGCAATGGGGAATGAAAGAGTGTTTTTCCAGAAAAAAAAGCACCAGGAAAATGAGGCAACCAAAACACAAAAACCAGTAACGCTCAGCTTTGGGAGAAATGGCCACAGCTGTGGACCAGACAACCAGCTTGATGTACACCCACCATGGCTGCTGGGTACCCATCTGTATTCTTACCAAAATACATCGGAGATATTCACCAATGAGTGGGCTGGCATAGCTCTGATCTCCAGCAGACAATAGTATCCATGTATTTCTATGTCCTTTCAACAAAAAAGTTATACTTTAATTGTAAATGTTCCTTTAAAAAAATTTTTCACTATAAAATAGTTCATACTCACTATGCAAAATCTGAAAAATTCAGACTGCATCAAGAAAGAAGAAAATAAGAGAAAAAATTATTTTAAAAATTTTTCTATGAATTTGTAACCAAGCAACCTAGTACCTGGTAACTTTTAAACGTATTTGCTTCTGATAATTTTTTTTCTTCTTATATATATGTGTGTGTGTATATACATATATATTTGTGTGTGCTTTTTTTTATCATGGTACAAAATTGGAACTAAATTACATATGTATATTGTTTTCATATCTCATTTTTATTTCACTTAACATTCTCCCACCAAACATCTTGACTCTGTTTCCTCTGTGTGCTGGCTTTATTCTTAGGTGTGCTATTATATATGATGGCAAATAAGGCTACAAGTAACTCCATTCCTAAATGTTCCACAAAAAAAGACCCTGCTGTCTAGTTCCACTTCTCTGCATCAGTCCACCAAAGAACTCTAAATGGCCCAGCTTGGGTCATATATCCACCCTAGGTCAATCAATCAATGTGTCCTAAGGGATGTTGCAACAAGATTGTCCAGGTTGCCTTGTCTTTCAGGCCCTGTGGCTGGAAAGGTGGAACCTTGCCATTGGCAGTCTTATCAAGTGGGGAAAGTGATGTTCCCAACAGGAAAAGATGCAGGAAATAAAATACGTAACTGATGTCACTATACCTCGATATTAAAAATTATTTTAAAACATCACAGTTAATGCCTACATAGCATTCTAATATATACATGTGCCATAATTAATTTAGCCAATACCTTATTTGGTTTCCACTTTAATAAATGAGATTTGTTGTTAGTTTCTATCTAATTGACTCCAACTCATAGCGACCTCGTGTATAACAGAAGGAAATGTTATCTGGTCCTGTGCTATCCTCACAAATGTTCAAATATGTGAACCCATTGTGGCAGTCAAATTGGCAGTTTCCCTTGTTTTCGTGAAGTAGTGTCAAAGGTGTGACAATTGGAATTCACGGGTGCACGAGGCCGGGTAGGATACCCACTGAAGTTATTGCTGTTGAGTCCATTCCGACTTAAAGCAACCCTACAAGACAGAGCAGAACTGCCCTATAGGGTTTCCAAGGAGCAGCTCGTGGATTTGAATGGCTGACCTTTTGGTTAGCAGCCAAACTCTTAACCACTGTGTCACCAGGGATCCAGGGTAGGAAACCCAAAAACACACTGCCATTGAGTCAATTCCAACTTATGGCTACCCTACAGAACAGAGTAGAACTGTCTCACAGGATTCCCAAGGAGCAGCTGGTGGATTGAACTGCTGACTTTTACGTTAGCAGCCATAGCTCTTAACCACCACGCTATCAGGGTAGGAGAGAGGACATAAAATCAAGAAGACATGGGCTCCTCCCCTGGCTCCTCCACTAGATAGACACCGCACAAGCTTTAAGCAAGTAAGGGACACTCCACATCTCAGTTTCTGCAATGAAGTAAGCCTTCCTATATTGTGTGAGGATCCCCAGCACAGTCAGGCAGGATGTGTGTAACAGACGAAAAGCAACCCAAGCTACACATAACAGCCCCAAGAGGCATCAGGCAAGGGCAAATACAGGCAAGATGAGCAAGCCAGGTCTGTTCATCTCACATTCATACCATTTTAAATAACAAAACCGAGACCTTTGTTATCTATAAAAGAGAGATAAAGCATGCTCCTATTTCTGCTGAGGATTTATGTAAGAATCAAAATATTAAGGTTCAAAACTATATCTGTAAATATTTTGTTAAATTTATAACAAATTAGTTTTGGTTATTACTGCTCCCATTTAGAATTTTAATGACAAACTTTCCAAGGTTTTGGGTATATCTTGTCCATTTAGGGTATATTTTCCTTCTAGATCTTTACTGGAAACAGAAAGCAACTTTAAAAAAAGCAAATGATGAGAAGATAAAAACCTCTATCATTCCAATTGACCCAAAGTCTTCAAAAGAGCAATTCTATTAACACTAAAACTTAAACACTCAAGTTTTCATTTTTCATAGCTAACTTAGTTACACAAATTCCACTTGAAATTCATATGATTTATAAGGGTGTCCATTGCCTGTTTTAATTAGTTTCTTCTCATTTGGGACAACTAAGATACTGGCATTAACATTTCTCAAATGCCATTTATTATAATTCCAAAACGGCACTATTTGCAGAAGTAGACTATGACAAGGCCAGAACAACACAGCATTAACGGCTTAAGCAAAAGCAAAAAAAAAAAAAATGTATCAATTAAAATGTACTTCTTTTATAAAAAGACAGTAATTAACCAAATGCCCACGTGTTGGCAGATATTGTTATCTCATAGCAGATTTAATGTGGTGGCAACACAACTGATTTTGGAAATGAAAATAATTGATGCTTCAGAAATAAATGATACTGAAAATAGGATTTTCTTCCATTGGGTGGTTGAGATGCACTGTTGACTAAAAACATCCATTTCTATAACCAGCAACCCTGAAGCCATTCGTAACAGAGACGGATCAGAGAATATTCTGTCTCCATGGTAGCTGCAGCCTAAGCATCTGTGTTGAGCTCTTTTATTGCCTTTAGATGTTGACTATTGCTCAGTAGAGACTGAGGCACAACTTACATTACGCATGACATAAAGTGATTAATTTAACTACTCACAGCTTTGTGATTGGGTATTTAAGTCCTAGCAATAAAGGCTAATTAAACATAGGCTATTATTCTTCCTAAACAGCAAATATGATTGAAGTAGAAGAATCAACTCATTCAATTCAGAATCAGTGAGCACCCACTCTGAGCCAGGCCCTTTGCTAGGTGTGCTAAGTTGAATTTGACATAATCAGACTTGTGCACGATTAGCAATAATGTGAAATGGAAAGTGCTATGTACCTTAAGAAAAGTATAACTAAAGTGCCAGAAAAGAAAGGGGAAAGAATCAGTAAAGATTTCGTGAAGGAAATAAATAATCTAGACTTTGAAGAATAGAGCATTCCAAAAAAGGGAACACGTGGGAGAGGTGTGTAGACTTGTGAACAGCTTAATTTAACTGAAGCATATGATAGTTAAAGAAAAGCATTGGGAATATAAATTCAAAAGGTTGTTAAAGCCACTGAGAATAATTGTGAATGTCAGTTTATGTTCATAGTTAAAGGAACTTGAAGACGATGAATGTGTTTGTAGTGAATGATATGATTGTAACTATACTGTGAGAAACTAGTTTCCTATGTGAGTGAGATAAATTAGAGAGACAACAGATTAGGGGCAAGGAGACATTTAAGACATTTTTGGAAAAACCCAGGCATAGTATAATAAGGACCTGAATAACAATAGATTCAGAAGGAGTCATGAGGAAGTTTATGAAAAATCTTGCGAAGTTGATTTGGCAAGACATGGAACTCATTACCTGGGAAACAAGGAGAAAGAGGTAGCCAGAGATAGCATCAAGGATTTGGGCCTGGATCAGGGAAACATGGTGACGACACCAGCAAAAGCAAGGAATACATTAAGTTTGCAAGTACAATGAGGAGGTCCATAAGGAAAGTCACAGTCACTCAGTCACCACGGTAATAGCACAACTTCTAAAAACAAAATCTTTTTTTTCCAAGGTGAGGTTGTGTGATGTAGTAGAAAAGACAGGGTTAGGTCCCAAGGTTCTGCTCCACCAGGTCCCAGATGTCTGAAGTCTTAACTTTCCTGAGCTCCAGTACTCTCGGCTGAGAAGCATGCAGGGCAACACCTATGTGAGTCTTTCAAGGTGGACATAGCAATTGAAAAAGAATGTGTATAAAAATGCATTTCAAACACAATTCAGGAGAAGGGATCAAAGAGAGCAATGTAAACTTTTAGACTGATCAATAAATATTTATGGACTAAGGTACGAATGTGTGACACAGCTTTAAGAGTAAGTCAATCAGCTATACATTTTGAGGACCTACTTACCTTGTAGGAGCCCTGGTGGCACAGTGGTTAAGCACGTGGCTGTTAACTGAAAGATTGGTAGTTTGAACCCACCAGCCACTCCGTAGGAGAAAGATGTGGCAGTCTGCGTCCATGAAAGAATGGGAAACTGTCCTATAGGGTCGCTGTGAGTTAGAATGGCCTTGACAGCAACAGGTTTAGTTTTTATTTATGAATTTTTTTTTTTTTAACTTACTATGTGCCAGGTATTGGGTAGGAACTGAATATCCTTTAGTGACCAGAAACAGGGTAGAAACAATTATTCCAACCTCACGTGATTCACAATGCAACGTAAATGAAAGAAATAAGATGAATATGTGGAACAAGGGTTATAATGGAAACCTGATTCTGGAAGCATTTATAGATAAAATGCATTGTGTTGGAAGCAGTACAAACATTAGATATTCACTTTATATATACTCATTCCTTCCATCTTTATAGTAATCTCACTGGGGAGAGATTCTTGTCTTCTGTTCAACAATGCCTTGCAAGCACCTAGAAAAATTCCTGGCATAGTAATTTTAAGATATTCAAAAGTCTTTGTTGATTTGTTTCTTTAGAGCAGAAATCTGAAAATCTTGGGGTCCATTATCTATTAGCTTGCCCTAGTTCACAGAGCCTATGTGGAACTCAAATCTACAAACTAGCCTCTGAAACCCAAACTCATAATCACTACACCTCTATTGCCTGGCCTTTCACACCTCTATTGTTTTGTACTGTCCTCCCCAGGAAGTGAATTGAAGACCCTTTGCACAAACACAGCCAGCAACTCTTGCATGCCATAGGTCTTTTTCAACCCTTGCCTAGATGCACAGATTTTGAGACTAGAATGACTTTTTTAGACATCCCCTCACTTGCAAATAAGAAAACTGAAATGGAGAGGTATTACACAATTAATTCAGGGCCAGATTCTGAGTAGAATTCAATTTTCCTGATTTCCACTACTCTGCCATTTCTGGGGATGATCACTAGTTTTTCTGTTTTCATGGGAAATCATAAAAACCAATTTGGAAAGCCATTCCACTGTCACATCAATGAACATGAAGGCAAGGGAGGAAGAAGAAATAATTTGGCATTCCCACAAACTTTCAAAATTGGATTTGCATAAAATAGACATAATTTGTTTTACCCAATTCAATGACTTCTTGAGCTCAATAGAAAAAAACAAAAACTATGTAAATTAGATAAAATAGAATTTTCCAGGAAAAACTCTAGGTGCCGTTGATAGTAATGATTTGCATTAATACAGTTCTTTAGAATTTGTAAAATGCTTTCACATGACTTACCTCATGCAATGGCTATTTGCTATCCTCTTAACGTCTTTGTAGAAGAGGGGGCAGGGATTATTGTCTCTAATTTATAGAAAAAGTGGCCCACAAAGTATAAATGGTTTACCTCTGTGTTTGAGAACTCCGGAAACTAGCCCAGATACTAAGCAATACCCAATGCTACCCCCTTGGAGAGGATTCACTCTTTTTTGAAATATGTGCACTCATACTGCTATGATTATCCTCTTCTTACATATTGTACTCCTTTATTTGTGTCACATTGCTCCACAACGCCACACAGGAGGAACTCAGTTCATTTCTTCTGCTGATGATAAAGACATTAGTAGTCTGACTTACTAAAGAGACCTCTGCCTTACAGATGACAAACTCAAGCCTTGAAAACACGGACTTTCCAGCGTACTTTGCATTTGTAGAACAATGAGGAACACGACTCATTAGTTTTTTACCCTGAGGCCAACACAGAGCTCACTCTGGAACACTGCCTGTTCTCTGCATACATTCAATTTGCTCCATTTCCAATACATTTCTAGGAAGCATGAAAAAATAAAGCAAATTTGGGGGCAAAACAGATTATTTGAAAGTATATTTATTCTAATGTGCTTTTCTCTTTAACTTTTCTCTGTGTGACTTTTCCCACAGTGTGCTCAAAATAGCCATTTGCCTCAGGGAAGATGAGAAATGTTAGTATAAATGCAAAATAAAGGAAGAGTCATTACTTAATGTTGTGGATTGAATTATGTCCCCCCAAAAATGTGTGTATCAACTTGGTTTGGCCATGATTCCCAGTATTGTGTGGTTGTCCTCCATTTTGTGATTGTAATTTTATGTTGAGAGGATTAGGATGGTATTGTAACACCACCCTCACTCAGGTCACCTCCCTGATCCAAGGTAAAAGGAGTTTCCCTGGGTGTGGCCTGCATCACTTTTTATCTCTCAAGAGATAAAAGGAAAGGGAAGCAAGCAGAGAGTTGGGGACCCCACACCACCAAGAAAGCAGCACCAAGAACAGTGTGCACCTTTTGGACACAGGGTCCCTGTGCCTGAGAAGCTCCTAGACCAGGAAAAGATTGAGGACAAGGACCTTCCTTCAGAGCCGACAGAGACAGAAAGCCTTCCCCTGGAGCTGACACCCTGCATTTGGACTTGTGACCTGCTAGACTCTGAGAGAATAAAATTTTCTTTGTTAAAGCATCCGCTTGTGGTACTTCTATTACAGCAGCACTAGATCCCAAGACACGTATATTTTACTAGCAAAATAAGATATGATTCCCCACTGAGACAATACTTTTGAAAACCAGGTGTACTGAGAGTATAAATAAATTAAATTTTTGGTAAAAACATATACATATGTATGTGTGTATGTTGTTGTTAGGTGGGATAGAATTGGTTCCTTCTCACAGCAACCCGATGTACAACAGAATGAAACACTACCCTGTCCTGTATCATCCTCACAATTGTTGCTATGTTTGAGTCGATTGTTCAGCCACTGCGTCAGTCCGGCTCATTGAGGGTCTTTCTCGTCTTCTCTGATTACCTACTTTACCAAGCATGATGTCCTTCTCCAGAAAATGTTCCCTCCTAATAACATGTCCAAAGTACATGAGATAAAGTTTCCCAATCCTTGCTTCTAAGGAGCATTCGAGCTGAGACTTCTTCCAAAACATTTATGTTCATTCTTCTGGCAGTCCATGGTATATTCAATATTCTATGGCAACACTATAATTACAATGCATCAATTCCTCTTCAGTCTTCCTTATTCATTGTCCAGCTTTCATATGGAAAAAATTTTTTTTTTTTTTTTTTTTTCATATGAGGTGACTGAAAATACCATGGCTTGGGTCAGGTGCACTTTAGTTCACTAGGTGACATCTTTGCTTTTTAAAACTTTAAAGAAGTCTTTTGTAGCAGATTTGCCCAATGCAATACATCATTTGATTTCTTGATTGGTGCTTCCACAGTTGTTAAATGTGGATCCAAGTAAAATGAAATCCTTGACAACTTCAGTATTTTCTCCATTTTTTTATCATGATGTTGCTCTTTGGTCCAGTTGTGAGGATTTCTGTTTTCTTTATGTTGAGGTGTAATCCATACTGAAGGCTGTGGTGTGTGATTTCATCAGTAAGTACTTCAAGTCCTCTTCAATTTCAGCAAGCAAGCTTGTGTCATCTGAATATCATGGGTTTTTAATGAGTCTTCCTCCAATCTTGATGCCACATTCTTCTTCATATAGTCAAGCTTCACGAATTATTTGCTCAGCATACAGATTGAATAGGTATAGTGAAAGGATACAACCCTGATGCACCCCTTTCCTGACTCTAAATAGTATTCCCTTGTTCTGTTCAAAAGATTCCATCTTGACCTATGTAAAGGTTTTGCATGGACACAATTAAGTGTTCTGGAATTCCCACTCTTTGAAATGTTATCCATAATTTGGTATGATCCACAAAGTCAAATGCCTTTGCACTGCCAATAAGACACAGGTAAACATCTTTCTGGTATTCTCTGCTTTCAGCCAAGATCCATCTGACATCAGCAATAATATCTGTCATTCCACCTCATCTTCTGAATTCAACTTGAATTTCTGGCAGTTTCCTGTCAATGTACTGCTGCAACACTTTTTAAATTATCTTCAACATAATTTTACTTGCATCTGATATTAATGGTATTGTCAGAGTTTGTGCATTCCACTGGATCACCTTTCTTTGGAATAGGCACATATATGGATCTCTTCCAGTCAGTTGGCCAGGTAGCTGTCTTCCCAATTTTTTGGACTTCCAGCACTGCTTCTGTTTGTTGAAACTTCTCAATTGGTATTTTGCCAATTCCTGGAGCCTTGTTTTTCACCAATGCCTTCAGTGCAGCTTGGGCTTCTTCCTTCAATACCATTGGTTCTTCATCATATGCTACCTCCTGAAATGGTTGAATGCCCTTCTCGTTCAACCATTTCAGGAGATAACGTATGATCTACTACAGTGACTCTGTGTATTCCTTCCTTCTTCTTTTGATGCATTCTATGTGGTTCAATTTTTTACCCATAGAATCTGTCATGGATTGAATTGTGTCCTCCAAAAATATCTCTCAAGCTGCTGGGTCATGATTCCCTGTATTGTATGACTGTCTACCATTTTGTCATCTGATGTTATTTCCCCATGTGTTGTAAATCCTATCACTATGATGTTAATGAGATGGATTAATAGCAGTTATATTGATGAAATCTACAAGATTAGATAGTGCCTTAAGCCAATCTCTTTTGAGATATAAAAGATAGAAGCCAGCAGAGAGGCAGGGTGATATCATGCCACCAAGAAAGCAGTCCCGGGAGCAGAGTGTGTCCTCTGGACCAGAGGTTCCTGAGCAGAGAAGCTCTGAGTCCAATGGAAGATTGATGACAAGGACCTTCCTCCAGAGCCAACAGAGAAAGCCTTCCCCTGGAGCTGACACCCTGAATTTGGACTTGTAGCCTACTAAGCTGTGAGAAAATAAATTTCTCTTTGTTAAAGCCATCAACTTGTGGTGTTTCTGTTACAGCAGCACTAGGTGACCAAGATGGAATCCTTCGGTGTTGCAAGTTGGGCCATGAATTTTTTCCCCAGTTCTTTGAACTTGAGAAATGCAGAAGGTATTCTTCCCTTTTGGTTTTCTAAGTCCAGGTCTTTACATATTTCATTATAATACTTTACTTTTTCTTCTCGAGCCGCCCTTTGAAATCTTCTGTCTAGCTCTTCATCATTTCTTCCGTTCACTTTAGCTACTCGACATTCAAGAGCAAGTTTCAGGGTCTCTTCTTTCTTACCTGTCTGTTCAATGACCTTTCGCTTTCTTCATGTATGTTGTGCTTGATGTCATTCCACAACTTGTCTGGTCTTCAGTCATTAGTATTCAATGAGTCAAATCTGTTCTTGAGATGGTCTCTAAATTCAGGTGGGATATACTCAAGGTTGTACTTTGGCTCTCATGTATTTGTTTTAATTTTCTTAATATTCAATTCGAACTTGCATGTGAGCAATTAATGGTCTGTCCCACAGTCAGCCCCTGGCCTTATTCTGGCTGATGATATTGAGTTTCTTCATTATCTCCTTCCACTGATATTGTCCATTTGATTCCTGTGTATCTCATCCTGTGAGGTCCATGTGTATAGTTGCCGTTTATGGTGTTGAAAAAAGGTATTTCTAATGAATAAGTCATTGGTCTTGCAAAATTCTATCATGCAATCTCTGGTGACATTTCTATCACCAAGGCCGTATTTTCCAACTACTGATTCTTCTCATTTATTTCCAACTTCTGCATTCCAATCACCAGTAATTATCAACGCATCTTGACTGCATGTTTGATCAATTTCAGGCTGTGGAAGTTGGTAAAAAAAAATCTTCAATTTCTTCATCTTTGGCATTGCTGGTTGAATTAATATAGGAATATACATATACCCGCATACATATGAATATGTATACATATATATACATATGCTTATATACACATATATAACCATACACACACACACATATATATATATATATTAGTCTCTTCGGTTTCTCTTAACATACGAAAATGTCTGACCTGGGTAGAAAGAACTAAGGATATGATGTAAAGGAAGTCCTTTGGTCTATGTAGAGCAAGACCAGAGCTAGGAGAAGGCATGAACATCTAGGTGTTACTCTTTGTGGGTCAAAGTCACTTCCAGCTCAGTAGTGGCAGATGTGTCAAAGTAGATATTTCTAAGTGAGCACTAATGATACCTCTAAGCCTATAGAAAATGGCTGTGGATGTCCAGGGGGACGTGTAGAAGGGCTGAGGAAACCAGCAAAGGACTGATTCCAAAGTGAGAGGCTTTATTGTGGAAGGTGCTCCTGGCCAGAGACAAACAGCCAGGACACCAGGTGTTTTTAGTGAACGTCAGCAACAGGTGCTGCCAGCAATGTGCAGACAGTACCAACACACTTCAGAAAATTCCACCACTAGACACCAGGCAATCATCAAGGTCACAGAGGACAGCCAAAGGCCTATGTGCAAAATCAGAGGGCTTCCCAAGAAGAGAAAGGAGCAACTCTGAAAAGTAGGCTATTTACCCCCAAGAAGCTAAGGTGCTCTGAAAGAGGCTGTTCAAACTCACAGAGCCTGAAATACATTTCATAGGTGAATTTAGATGTCTCTCTCCTCCAGCTCTGCCACCACTGTATGAGGTGATTAAAAAAAAAAAAAAACCACTGTATGAGGTGATTAAAAAAAAAAAAAAAAAGACTGTATGAGGTTATGAAGGAGTGCAAAAAAGCAAAATAAAAAGTGTTACAGGAAATACACAAGTAAAATTTTTAAAATTATATTCTTCCTCTCCATGAAGGTTTAAAATCTATGTGGCAACATGGAGGTATGCTTATCGTGTTTCAAATACAAAAATATATATATGTATGTATATGTATATATACACACGTATGTATGTATGTAATTGCCTATACATTAAAAATGAAGTCCCTGGGTGGTACAAATGGTTAACATGTTCAGCCACTAACCTAAAGGGTTGGATGTGTGAGTCCACCCAGAGACACCTCGGAAGAAATCCAGTGACTCACTTCCCAAAAATTAAGCACTAAAAACCCTACGGAGCACACTTCTACTCTGACTACACGGGATTGCCGTGAGTTGAAGTCGACTTGCCAGCACATGATGAGTTTACATTATAAATATGACTATGCAACCATATTTGTCGCTGTTGTTAGCTGCCATCAAGTTGATTCCGACTCACAGCGACCCCATGTTTGAAGAGTAGAATTGCTCTATAGGGTTTTCAAGGCTGTGGCCTTTTGGAAGCAGATCACCAGGACTGGGTGGGTTTAAACCACCAAATTTTTGGCCAGTAGTTGAGCACTTAACCGTGCGCACCACCCAGGGATTCCATATAAATATAGAGAAAAGACTAAACTAAATTACAATGTAATATTCATGGTGGTTGCATTAACAATTGTTGTGTTGCTCAAGGTTTTTCTTTTTCTCTTCTTCTATTTTATGTTTTTTAAATATGGTTACATTACTGCTATAAAAAGAAGGTACATTTATAACAACAAAAATAGCTTTGAGCCTGAATTTTCTCCTAAAGATTAGTTTCATACATTTAAAGTTAAATTTGTTTTCTTCCCAGAAATTTTGTTGCTATTTGAACTAACAGTCAGCTGTTTTCTCTGCCTCATACCATTCTGTCCTGCTGAGACATTCACAGAATGAGAAATTCAGAAATTCCATTTATCATTTTGGTGTGGCTGGTGAGTGAGCAAACCCCTTTCTGTCATTATGAAATAGTTTATTTTTATTCAACTGTGGGGGACATTTGGTCTAAGTTTCTTTTTTTTTTTTTGTACTTTTCATTTTACTGAACAATACAACGGGCATAACAAAAGCAGTTACGTCAATGTTAAATAGGGGAAGAACAAAAGACTGCAGAATGTACTAAATCCTTCAACAATATATTCAAAATTTAAATACTTACAATGGGTCTCCCAATGGATCCATAGTCTGCATTTCAGAAATAAGAAATTCAGGTAAAATGATCATCATCACTCTTGTCTCATTAATATTTACATTTTAAATATTAGCTGCTTGGAAAAATAGAGGAGAAAACACTGGAGTGAATGGTGTGGAGAAAGCCACAGGTGAAAGCATGGAGCAAAGAATGAGCGTTGCATGGCAGAGGCGAACAGCGAAGAGGATGGGAACTTCAGGGGATTACAAAAGAAAGTATATTCCCTGGTGGCGCACTGGTTAATAGCTATAGCTGCTAACCAAGAGGTCAGCAGTTCAAATCCACCAACCACTCCTTAGAAACCCTGTGGAGCAGTTCTACTCTGTCCTATGAAGTTACTATAAGTCGGAATTGACTTGATGGCAATGAGCTTGGTTTTTTTTTTGTTTTGTTTTGTTTTTTGTTTCGGTATCTATATACTGAAGCATATAGCCGTATGAAATGATTTCGGAAATATGTGGTAGCATAAGCAACTACATTCAATTAAATTTTAAAGGAGAAATGATAAAGCTCTTACCACAATGCCTCACACAGGAGCAGAATCTAAAATCAGCCCCCAAACCCTTTGGTGTCTGACTCTCATATGGGTGAGTGCTAGTGGTTTACAGAGGTGGGGATGGCAATAACCCACCAATAGAGGGAACACTTCTGCACCTAAAATCTGCTGTTAACATCCCTGTTGGTTGGTTCTATCTGGAAAGGATGTCCTAGTGGCAAAGGTATACATGTGAGATTTGCAAAGGCTATCTCAAAGCAATGGACGGTGTTGTTAGAAAGCCACTTCCTGCCTAGTCCTGCAACTGGTGCAGGGTGTGGGCACTAGAGCAATGATACAAAGCAACTTGCTTGTTGTCCAGAGCAGTTTAGAAGAATAGACAACTACATATATATCAGTCCGAGAGCAGGTGTCTAATGCAAGCAGCTTATTGCAGTGAAAGTTAAGAAACGTAGAAATTGGAGAGGGGAGAGCCACAGAGCTTGGCAGAGTGACAAGTGGGGGTGCTGCTTGGGGGCTCTCTGGAGGCCTCAAGGACATGGTCCTCAAACCACCTTTTGTGAAGACATCAAGGCGCTGCTTATTGGGGTTTTATTTTTTATTCATCCTGTTTGTTAAGGTGAAGATGCTTTTGAAGTATTTAATACAGGAAGAAAACTAAAGTTCAATAAAAGGAGCTGACTCCCATTCATAAGGCACCAAGAGCATTGCCCAGCTGTTCTGAGTTCTGGTGAGTACTGCGTTTAGTTCAAAAATCAAAGAAGACAGTACTTCCTTCTCAGGACACAACACAAATCTGTCAGACACATCCATTCCCTTCTTGGCCCTTGAGTTAGAACCACAGCTCAAGGAAACTGGTTCTTTGGACCATGAGTGAGTAAATGGTTTTGTTTCTCTCCTTCCTTCCTCCCTTTCTTCTTTCCTTACTTCCTTTCTTCCTTCTTTCCTTCCTCCTCCCTTTCTTTCTTCCTTCACTCCCTCCCTCTCTTTCCCTCCCTCTTCCCTTATTTGTTTCTTTTCTGCCTGCCCTCTCCAGCCGCCTCTCTTTTTCTGCAGTCTCATCAAATAAATGGTTTCTCAGGGGACTGGTACTTTGGGGATTTTGCCCAAAAGCGGCTGGATCTGTGGAAGAGCTGGATGGCTCTGCGCGTGCATTTCTATTAGCCAAAGAGAAGAAAACAAAGTTGTAGAATACACACTTCCTGGAGTTGCTATTAAACACTGTAATTACCTTTTTGTTCAGAAAGAGCACTTTACAAGCATCTAACATCCAGTAACTAAAGTCATATGGAGAAATCCGGTCCTCCTTGTGCAGCAATGATCCCAGCTGCTGATCATTAACTACTTCCCTGCAGGAGGACAGGGGAACAGGATTTTAACAACTTCACACGGACATTATTCTTTCACCCAAAAGGGGTAAGAACACCTTCACCTCAGTTGAGCGCCCCCAAACCAAGCCAAGACAATTTGTAAATTGTTATGTCACTTTTTAAATGTACTTGGTCACGTTATCTCTAAGGATAATTTTTTATTACACACTTGCACCCAATTCTTATTTTACATTTTTTTCCAGAGGATATGAAAAGCAAGCAGTGTTTCATTCTGTTGTATAGAGTCGGAACCAACTGGACAGCACCTAACAACGATAAAGACAGCACGATAGAAAAGTGGGATTCCTGAGGAGTTCTACAGACCGACCGGAAGATTGGACTTTTAAAAACTGTCCTCACATTACAATAGTAAACCACACACTTTCAGAATGATGCCTCAAAGAGGGTTCCAAGAAGAAATTCTAACCATTCACAGACCCTTGACTAAAGGAGACCTCTGTTTGTCCGGAAGATAGTCTTCTTTGGCTACGATGCTCGCTCTGGAAGGATGCTCTTGAGACAGCGAGGAAGAAAGATGGCGTGCTTCCAAACACTAGACCTGCTGAATTAGCCCTGGCAATCAACGCTGTCTTGTATTTGTTCAACAATATTTACTGAACATCTGCATTTAAAAGTTCCCCTAATAATAGCACCTTGTGATACCTAGATGGAAAAGGCCAAGTTATCTGGAAGGAGTTCCAAAATCAGTTACTGGATGTTAGATGCTCATGAAGGACTCTCTCTGATACAAGAGTTATATAAAAAGTCAAGAGGATAAAGTCCAAGGATATACTAATACAATTCTGAGATATCAAGCATTGAAAACTGGTAGCAAGGAGGTGGTTATGTTAATGGAACTTCGTAAAATGGAGATAAAGTTTTGCAGTGTTAATCATCACTTTTGTTTATATTTATGTTTGGGAATTCAAATTTTAAGGCAATAAAAGCTCCATGGAAGCTCTACTAGCACCACATGGCAGCAGGAAACCAGAGTCAAGGTTTGAACCATTAACATTGCATTCTCGTTGTGTTCTCTAACGTGAAGATTATAAACATGAAATTCCCAAACCTGTTTTTTTTCATCAACAACTTAATTACTGCAGTAATTAGGCTTCTTCTTCTTCTTTTTTTTGTCAAGCCCTGTCTTAAAACAAAAATAGGAGCCCTGGTCACACAATAGTTAAACGTTCTACTTCGAACAAAAGTCAACAGTTCAAGCCCACCCAGCGGCTTCCTGGGAGAAAGACCTGGCAATATGCTCCTGTAAAAATTACAACCAAGAAAACCCTATGGGGCAGTTCTATTCTAGCACATGGGGTACTGTGAGTCCAACTCGACTCAATGGCACCTTCCAACAACTGTATCTTAGAATAACACCTATATGTCATTTAAAGGTCAACCAAGGCAAAGATACAACATAACACATCTTTCACTGGCCCTACCTGATATTTATACCACCAGATTTGGTTAATTTGTTGGGATAGAGTCATCCTAAAATTTGACTACCATGATCCTTTCTATTACATCTGACACTTTGTTACAGACCCAGGCCCTTCCCATTTGCCCACAGCTCTAGTACTTTAGAGCAGTTTGAAGCCAAAGGTGCAGACACGGTTCTTGATTACATATACTTATTGAAATTTGAATAATAAATCTGAATATTCCTCTTTATTATAAATTGCCATGAGAATAATTCTGTTCACATTCTGTACCCTCAAACCCTCTCTGTTATCCCCTCCATGAAAATGACAAAAAGAAAGGGCAATTTAGCAACATAATGTCACTGAGAATCCGAAACCACATACATTTCCCTGTAAAGGAGGACAGGAGCCCTCAGCAATGTACACAGATAAAACATTGCTAAATCTCGTTGTCTGTAGGACCCAAGGATCATTTATATTCCTCCATTCATCTCAAAGTGCCCCCCTCCTGGATCCACTTCTATCTTCAGGTGTTGCCTTGGCTTTTTGAAAGACACTCCCTTCGGACATCACTGCGGCCTTTGGATCAACAGACACCAATCTTGCTTGGATGGAGCTGACTTTATTACAGAACTGCCATCCCAGCCTCAACCACCTGTTAAGCCAAATCTTCAAAAGCCTGGGCCTTCTCTGGAAGTTTACCCAGAAAAGGTGAAAACCTTGCTTTTAATATAATTTTCCACTTGAAGGTGTGCAAGTTTCTACTCACTTTTTAAAAAGGATGGAAACTCTCCATATTCAAATAGAAATTTGCATGGCAGCTTCTTGACAAATATTACATAAAAAACAAATTTCTTGACTTTCCTTTCCAGCTAATGCCATACAAAGAGATGGTTTTAAATAGCACAAATAATATAAATTTCATTAGCAAAAGAATGAAGTTAAATTGTTTTTATAAGAATATGTATATTCTTGTATGTATATACATATTCTTATAAAAAATTTAACTTCATTCTTAAATATATTTATATTTCCCTCACAACAAAATATTTTACATAATTTAAAAAGCAGCATTCAAATAGTTTCATTACAGTCATATATATTAGACTTGCAATAAATACATGTTGAATGTTGAGAACTGTCTTAAGCTATATTGAATTACACAGGAAGACATTGCTGGAGGTGGGGGGTGGGGGCCTAGAAAAGCTAAGAAGGGAAAAGGGGCAAAAGCAAAACCAAGAGAAACGTTGTTCTCTTTCTTTTCAAAGAGAATAATGTACCAAAGAAAATAATGCTAATAATTGGTAATAGCACTTAGCACATTTTGAGTGCTGCATACAGTTTTCAAAGACCTTCTTGACCGACAATAGCTGTGTGGGCCAGAGTGACACATTTTCCCGAGCTCTGGTAGAGTCGTGAGTCAGCTTTGAATTAATTTCCTCTCCCACAGGTCAGGGTGCTTTGGCTATTGTTTTCTATGTCATAACTTAATAGAGTAAAATATCTACAGTTTAGTCCTGTCTTTTGATTATGTTCACTGCTACAGAAATAGATATTTTCTACATCTTCTCCTCAGTTATTGACTCTCTCATTACCAGACATTTTGCATTTATGACAATAGTAAAAAATCTACTATCTGACTATTTTGCACATTAACCATGTATATCCAGCAGTAATGAACAACGAGGCACAAGGCGAGAGTAAAGCTGGCTGTGACGGCTAAGGTTATGTGTCAGCTTAGCTGGGCCATGATTCTCAGTGATTTGGCAGTTATGTAATGATGTAGTCATCCTCCATTTTGAAACCTGATGAGGTCATTTTCCATTTTCACATAACACTGATTTTGCATAATGACCTGATCTTTGGAACCTAACCGTGTCGATAAGTGAGGAGAGAGTGTATTTCACTCTACTACATGCTTGACTTTGGGTTTTACTTAACTATTTTTTCATACACACACAGAGGAGTCCCTGGATGATACAAATGGTTAACATGCTCACCTGCTAACTGAAAGGTTGGAGGTTTAAGTCTATCTCAACGAACGTTGGAAGAGAGACTTGTCTATCTACTTCTGAAAAATTAGCCATTGAAAACCCAATAAAGCAGAGTCTACTCTGACACATGTAGGGTCACCATGAGTCAGAATTGACCTGATGGCAACTGGTTTTATACACACACACACATGTTCTGTTATAAGGTTATGGGTGGATCTCTCATTCACATCTTTACACTACAGATGGGCATTTCCCATATAAGTCTTCCATATCTATTTTCCAGAGTTGTTCACTGCCTTTATAAGTCATTATTCTGTCTTTTAATAATCACGCATCTCTTTTTTAATAAATATACATCTCTAAAAAGCAGTTTTATGTAGTGGACAGCACATACGCTTCGGTATTTAATCAACATTTGGTTCAAATCCTTACAGTGCTACTTCCTAATCATGTGGCCACAGTCAATTTGGTTAACATTTTCACTGCTTAGTCTCCTCATCTGTAAAATGAGATGATAGTACTACCTAATTAGTAAGAGAAATAACTCATCTCCCTTAAACTTTGTTTTATTTAAATGAACTAATTGTGAAAGTTCTTTCTTGTCTTATTGTATCTGAGGACCTGGCCCGTTGAAATGGACACACTCTATAACCTGTACCGGGACGAGGTTCCTCCAGAAGCATCTAATTATGGGATTGTCCTGTAAATTCTTGTATCCCATAAATATGCCTGAGCTGGAGGTCACAGAGAAACTGGGAAAAATAACTTCTAGTAATGGTCTTGCCCTAAATTATGTGTTTACATTTTATTACTTATAGAAAATCCTTCAAAATTGAGAGCATAAAAGTTTTCATGATTAAGATAAATACACTTGTAACTCTCTGTCAGTTCCATAATTTGCCCCCTGAGACTTGTCTATTGGTTTAAAGTGCATGTTTTTTTGGTTTAAAGCACATATTTTGAAGTCTCTAAGAACTCTGAGTGAGAAGTTCTGTGCCTCAAATGCTTAACATTTTCATTTGAATTGTAACTCCCAAGCTCCACCATTTTGGAAACCATACATGGCCAGATGCAAGTGGAAGACATTCCAGTGAAAATCTCTCTTCTATCAGTTTTCCTACTTTGTTAAACTCTAAGTAACAGCAGTTTTAAAAGAATTTTTTTTCAGAGCTTCCCAACCCATCCAAAGTTTTTCTTTTCTTTTAATATCACGTGTATTTTGATCTCTCTGTAAAACTTCGCGTTAGCCATTGCTTCTGCAATCCTGAGAAAATGAGATGCTCTACAGCAAGATTTCTGAGCAGTTTAATGACAACTGTGAAGATGGAAAATTTGTACAACATGCAGGTTTCTACCTTTGGGTTAACTTACAAAGCTTTGCTGCCCATTTCTGTTAAAAAACAAACAATCAACCAACCAAACAAACAAAAGATCTGTTTGTTCCCATCCTGCATGTGGACCATTTCCCACAATTCATGTGGAACAGTTTATAGCATGAGGCGCATTAACTTTGTATACTAACGTAGTGAGATCAGCAAGGATACACGTTCATATCATCCTCTTCACCACGAAAAATCATCGAACGCGTGGGGATTACAAAGTATTGGTAAAGAGATCTGACAGAAAACTTGCAAAAGGACTAAGTTTAAGTTGAGATTTGATTTATACTGGACGATATTAAGTAGCACTAGGTGCTGCCTTTCATGGTGAATAGAGCCATGGCCTTATAATAAAGCTGTGTGACCTTGGGCAAGTGATTTCACCTCTCCAGGTTTCAATGCACTGACCTGGAAATTAGGGGGCTTCACCTGCTGACCACAAAGATCTACTTTGCCTCCAGAGTGGTGCTATCCTTGGAATGAATGCTCAATGACAGCAGAACAAATCACATTACAGAACAATTAAGTAGCCACTGTTTTATGCTCTAAGGTATATTTACATCATTTTCCAAGGATTTTTTTTAAACGTGCATTATTAGAATTTATTGACATTTATTTATAGCCTATATATAAAAACTCACTTTATAACATTAGTAAGTTATCCTTAAAAAAGTTCTGATAAGAATCTGCCAGTTTAGAGACTTTTAGAAAATTTACATTTGTGGTTTCAACAATGAAACCTCCCAGTTTTCTAACAGCCATAAAAATTCAATATATTTTCCATGAAAATAAAAAGAAGGGTGGGACCAGAGGTGATATTTTTCAGAATCTTTCTTCATTCTTCATATTTTTTTGTATATTAAAAAGTACAATAATTAAAAAAAAATTGATATGTGAATCCATACCTACATCAGCAATATACCATTGAGAATATATGTCTGGAAGTGACTGTTAGGTACAATAATAAATCAGTATTTTTGAAGTTAAAAAATTATTTTTGAGAAATAAATGACAATCGGGTTGAAGATAAGAGGTAAAGTTCACAATTATGATCTTTATTTCTCCAACACCATCATGCATGTTTTTAAAGAAGAAAAAAGAACCATTACAGAACCTCTTCATTTCATGTAAGCCAAAAAAAGGAATTATTTTCATGATAACAGTGAACTTTTAGTAATCTGATTTTGTACCATTATGTAAGTACACTTCAAAAATGACTTTTAAAATAAAAGTTATCATAATAATTAAAAAACCAAGTTTTCACTTTATGTTTTGTTGTCTGTCTAAACTTAGCTTGCACCCTCTGGCTGATTTTCATAATCTTGTAAACGAGTCCATGGTTCCTTAGGAAAAAAAAAAAAAATTCTTGGAAAGTTTATGGTTTGGGGATTGGTAACAGGATAGGGGCACTTTTGTATATTTAAGCCTTGAAAATATCCGAGTTTGGTACTGAAAATACATATGTTGTGGCTTGAATGCCAAAAATGGTTATGTGTAGATTGAGCTATGACATTCAGCCCAATGGTTATCATATAGTCAATACTTAATAATATGTTTGCCAAATGAATGAAAGAATGAACTCCTGAACACTAACATTGGAAATCTGAATGTCATTTATCCTCTAAGAAAATATCTAAGAATTGCTAGGTAAATATGTAAGTGGTTAGTATGCCAGAAAATAGATCATCATAAAAACTAGGCCTGTTAAGCAAAGCTGTGCTCCATAGATTCTGCTACATGGTTCCCTCCAGGGCCTGAAGTGACAGCATCATAACAAAAAGGAAAAGGCCATGTTGAAAACTGTTCCCTCTTGTAATACGGGCATAAAACTTTAAACATATCTCTGAATTTCCACTGTCCTTAGACTCATAATGACCAAGAATACATTTTTACTTTGAATACTATCAAAAATAAGAACCATATCTAAAAAACAAAAATTTAAAACTCCAAGTTTTTAGGGCATACAAAGAATTGGAGAGATTCCATAGATTTACCCAAAAATCATTTGGCCTGATAAAATTTGCTTGGTCTGAGAAAAATACGAAATCCGTCTCGCTTAATGAAACCTCAAGCCAACCCAGTATTAATAGTCTAACCTCATCTTTCAAAACTGTATTTTTGGACATCAGAACTTAATAATATTGGACAGAATCCATAGTAAACAGATTCTTGTTAAAGCTTTAGAGAGTGTGTGGTCCTTTACCATGTGAAAAACATGCAGTCTGTTTGTTAGGTTTTGCAATCAAATCAAATCTCAAAATACACTTATTAGAATAGATATCTGTGTGAAAAATACTAATTAATACTCAGACAGAATAAATGGCAGGTAGGCCGTTGTTTTCAAAAACCTCAGAATCGGCTATATTAGGTAGTCCAATATAAACACAAGTGTCTTTTATCTTTCTTTAGTAACTCCTTGTTTTTCAAATCAATCAACTCTTATAAACTGCTTAGACTCATATCTGTAAGGCTTCCATGAATGGAAATTGTACTGGAGATAGCTAGCTGAGACTAGTGATTGTTGGTCAACCAAATCAGAGTATGTACCCTTTAGAAGCAAAAATACCTTTGGTCTCTTTGCTGCAAGGTTTACAATGAAAGCAACTCATATAAAGCAAACATCTCAAAGTCCACATGTCCGAGAAGGAAATTTTTTACATAACACTAGGCAGTCACATGATGGAAAGCAGCAATTTTCCAGGGAATAAAGAGCCTTTAGGGACTGGGTTTTTTTTTTTTTTTTTTTTTTTTTTTTAGGGATGCTTAGGAAACCCTGGCAACGTAGTGGTTAAGAGTTCAGCTACTAACCAAAAAGTCAGCAGTTCAAATCCACCAGGTGCTCCATGGAAACCCTATGGGGCAATTCTACTCTGTCTTATCGGGTCGCTATGAGTTGGAATCAACTCAACGGCAACAGGTTTATGGTTGGAGGGGGCTGCTTAACAGAAGGGAATATTATATGGAACTCAGAATTCCTGGCTACACAGGCATGTGGCCCAGAATGTCACACAACAGATATGGTTGAAAAGTTAAAGGAGGAATAAGGTACTGGATCTTTCTCAGAGGAAGGGAAGTCTGTTTCAGGTTGACAGGTTTGTAGGCATCACAAAAGCTGGTGGGGCGTGGACAGTCACATAAGAGATGAAAAGATTGTAGAAGTCCTTAGAAAGACAAGGCAGTCAAGAATGCAGTATAGTTTGTCAAACTCATCCAACTGTACACCTAACGGAGTGAATTTGTCTGTATGCAAATTATATCTCAATGAGCCTGAGTCTCAAATAATAACAATGCAGTATAATTGTGCAGCATGTAAACCGTGTTAGACATAGATATAATTAAGATGTAATTTAACCAGTCTATTTCACCTCATTAATTTTCATGGGCAAAAATTATTTACTTCATTTGTTTCTTTCTGTTCCTTTTGAGTGACTTTAACTTGGTCCTGCTTTTTATTTGTTTTGGCCCCATGGCATGTTTTTCAGCCAATGGTGGCTTCTTAATATCACACTGACCTACTATCACCATCCCAGAAATTATGAAAAAACAAGTCCAGAAATTATGAAAAATCAAGTCCAGAAATTATGAAAAATCAGGTTCAGAAATTCTGGATGAAGCATCTTCTTCTTAGCTTCATATTTTGAATCATCTGGGTCACTATCTATGCTTTGTTAACTAGAACTAACTTCTGTGCCTCTAATGGTAGTTAAGAAAATTTCCTTACAGCATACTATGGCAACCCTCAAGGAGCCCTGGCAGCACAGTAGTTAGGTGCTTAGCTGCAAACTGAAAGGTCAGTGGTTTGAACCCACCAGCCACTCTGTGAGAGAAAGATGTTGCAGTCTGCTTCCATAAAGATTTACAGCCTTGGAAATCCTATGAGGCAGTTCTACCCTGTCCTATAGGGTTGCATTTAGTAGAAATCAACTCAATGGCAGTGGGTTATGGCAATCCTCCACCATACTGAATTCATAGCAATATGACACAATGGGAATACTGTCATCTAATGGATCAGAACTAATAAGGATGACTTAAAGTTTAATCCTAATACTTAAATTTCAATCCACCAACTTCATTTATAATTTTGGAGTATCCATTTAAATTTCTAGTCTGTTTTGCTGTTTTAAAATGGAGGCTAGAGGGATTTCGGGTAGATGGCCATATAAACATACCATTGTTCCAACCCTCTCCCACAAATACAGCAAGAAATACTACAAGGAAATGATGCTCAGGTTTGAGGAACTCTGAGTCGGGGAGCACGGGAAAGCAGTGGGGAACTGCATACAGGCAAGAATCGACAAATCAACAATGAATCACATATGGTACGAAAATCACTTCCCTCACCACCCCTGCCCTTCTCCCTAGCCATGTGGGCTGCCAGCTGCTGTGAACTGGGGTAGTGGACCCAGAAAAAGAGCCTGAGCCTGCTTCATTAACCACCACAGCCCCTACCTGAACAAAGAGGTGGGACCCAACCTTCTTCCCTAAAATCAACAAGGCAAACCTCCCCAAAGGTCTGTTTGGAGTGTGCCAGTACCTCACCCACACAGACACTATCATTTGCAAGCTTACTGTGAGTCGCTACCAAAGGCCCGTGTAGTGGAGTCTGCTCTCATAGTCAACACTCTACCTGCCTTCCTGAGCACCCCATTAGCTCAAGCCTCTGAAATCAACAGAACAATCTTCCCAGGGAGTCAGTTCAGGTCCGTCTGTTCCCCTTTTGGTCAGTGCTGAGGACTGCTGATTGAGGCTGCTGGGTGCTAAGAAGCAGGCATCTTTAATGGAGACCAAACCAATAGCCAACATACTACAGGAAGGGCTCTGACAGCAACACGGCAGATTTCCCTGGAGGTCCATTTGAAGTGTGACAGCCCCAGACACTGTCACCTGCAAGCCTGCTGTGAATTGTTACAGAATGCCCCTAAAGTGGAGTCAGCTCCCATAGTCAACACTCTACCTGCCTCCCTGTGTACCCCGTAGCTGTGCCCTCTAAAACGAAGAGTACAAACTTCCCTGGGGGCCAATTCAGGTTAGTCTGCCCCCACTCCAGTTGCTGCTGATACTGCTGACTGAAAAGCAGACATCTTGAGTGGAGGCTACACCCACAGCAAACATACTACAGGGCAGGTTCTGAAGTGGATCACCTAAGTAGACTGCCCCTCCCCTCCAACCACCACAGGGCTTCTGGGTCTCTGAAACCAACAAGACAATCTCTCAAAGGACGTTCTGTGGAGTGTAAGCCCTTCCTCCTCCTGAAAAGGAGGAAAATCTGCCTGTGCTTCCCCTGAATGCCAGCTCAGATATAAACAGCCCCCGCAGAGCAGGGAAGGAAGCCTCAGGCAAAATCAGAGGGCAACACCTAGCCCTGAAGGGGGCCCACTGGATGTGGGTTTTGCTGTTTAAAACATGATTGCAGAAACAGAGATGGGAAGAGAGTAATAATCAGATAGAGTGCACTGTACCTGCTGGTGGACAGATTGATCAGTACATGATACTTAGCCTGAGTGGCTGTGCCCGCTGGTGGACAGACTGACCACATTGTTTTCTCTAGTGTATTTGGGAGAGATTAAAATTTGAAAATTAATGTCTGGAACCTTTGCATTCTAGTTAAATGAGGGAGGTAAAAGGAGTTATCATAGAAAGGGAGAGGAAATGATAAAAGCTGAAGGCTTTGCCTGACTAAGAGTTTCTTGCAGAAAGTAATGCAGGCAAAAACACCAAATACTGGGGAAAACGTAGAAAGTTAACACCCTTGAAAACTGCAATGCCCCAACAAAAAAAATCACAAGACACAAGGAACAGAGAAACAGTGGCCTATCCAAGTGGACATGACAAAGGCAGTAAAAACACATCTAAGGATGACCAAATAATAAAAAAAAAGGAAGAATATAATACAACACCATTAAATATAATCAAAGAACTAAGGGAAAACATAGACATAAGAGCTAAAAGAAATAAGGAAAACAGTGCAAGAACAAAATGAGGATTTAAAAAAAGAGATATTGCAACTGAAAGGGACAATAACTGAATAAGAAACACAATAAAATCACCAACATATTTAATCAGAAAGAAGACAGTATCAGTGAGTTAGAAGATAGTTTAAATTAAAGATGCTGAAGGGCAACAAGAATGGAGGCTCAAGAAGGCTGAGCACAGTTTAATGTAATTAGGGGACAACAAGAGACCTAATATACACATCATGGAAATTCCAGTAGGGGATCAGAGAAAGAAAAGGACAGAAAGAGTATCTCCCACCCCACTGTCATTCAGTCGATTCCAACTCATAGCGACCCTATAGGACAGAGTAGAACTGCCCCGTAGAGTTTCCAAGGAGTATATGAAGCAATAATGACAAAAAATCTCCCCAACCTAACAAAGGACGTGAATCTATCAATCCAAGAAACTCAAAGAACCCCATGCAGGATAAGCCCAAAGAGATCTACTCCAAGATACATCATAGTTAGATCTCAAAAATTAAAGATAGAGAATCCTGAAAGCAATGAGAGAGAAGCGAACAGTCACATACAAAGGATCACCAATAAGATTAATGGCAGATTTTTCCTCAGAAACATTAGAGGCCAGGAGGAAATGGAATAATATAGTTAATGTGCTGAAAGTTCCTTGGATAGTGCCTTAAAAAGCTTGCAAGAGGCTATCCAAGGCACAATAATTGGTCTCTATTTGCCTGCAGTAACAGAGAAAGAAAAGTCAGGAATAAAAGAAGGGTATGCATCCATGAACAACTGCCTCCTTTGCCATGAGACCAGAAGAAGCAGGTGGTGCCCAGTTCCCATTACTGAAGATTTTAATCAAAGATTCTATAGAAGAATCCTGATCAAAACGGAAAACGCAGAATAGAATTTCAAATTCTCATGGACTCCAGACTCTCTGGAGCCATGAAGGTTGGATGGACCCCTGAAACTTTTACTCTGAGATAATCTTTAACCTTTAAACCAAAAATATCCCTTGAAGTCTTCTTAAAACCAAACAGTAGTTTAGCTTAACTAGTAAAGAATGTTTGCCTTGAGCATTATGCTCTTTTAAGAACTACCTATATGGGATCAAATTGATAACAGCAACTCAAAAGATTAGATAGGAACCTAGGAGACACTGAATTTATGTTAATGGGGAAGAACAACTCAGGAAAGGAGGGTGAGAATGGTTGCACAACTTGAAGAATGTAATCATTGTCACTAAACGGTACAGGTAGAAACTGTTGAATTGGTGTATGTTTTGCTGTGCATATTCTCAATAAGAGTAAGAAAATAAATAATTTTGTTAAAGAGAGACTATTTGCCACTTGCTTTTCAGAGATACAAAAATGAACATCAGTTGAACCACATACTAATTTTCTAAGTGGAAAAAAAGCCACTGGGCTCATTCATTGTTCTTACTCAACAAAGGAACTAAAATTAAAAAAAAAAAACTAAATAGCTGTGAATGGGACAACAGGCTGACAGAGAACCTCAGAAGATATCAAGTTCCTTTGTAGAGAGCATTGCTTCTGAGCAGAAAATTATCAAAGAAGGTAAAGCAAGGTATTCAAGTACCTTACTTGGACATCTCACATCCACCTCTATAATTCATGATATTCCTGTATTCCCAGTGATCCCAAATCTTCCTTTTTACAGATTTCCTTATTTCTATTATTGTCACCACTATCAGTCCAGTAAAGCCAACCACCTCCTTCTTTCTTAATCCCCCTCACCAAAATATCTCTTGACATAACTCACTTCTCTATACCTACCAATCCATGCCACCATCATTTCTTACCCATATTTTTCTTCGGTGGAGTCCTAAAACATATTCCCACATGCATTTTGCCTTACCACCCCCAACCCTATTTCCACACTGCAGTCAGGATGAAAAATTTGATTATGTCTTGCCTCAGTTTAACCTCCTTCAATAGCTTCCTCATTTTTCTTTTGATAAAAGTCAAAATCCTTACTGTGGCTCATGTTGATGTCCAATAAAAATTAGATGTGACAGCTAGCATTTATTTGAGTGAAAGCATGCCTCGGTTTAGTCTGTGTTACACTGTGGCTACAGCTACAACCACAACAACAAATATCAGTGTCTTAAAACAGCAGAGATGTATTTTCTTAACACTACATGCTATCATATGTCACTACACCTCTACTCCATGTTGTCTTTGCTCTGGAACCCAGACTGAAGGTACAACCCATGACACTTTCCTAATTTCATGGAAGCAGGAATGAAAAAGATGGTGGGCCATAAACTGGTCCTTAAAGTTTCTGCTTAGAACTGATACAGGCCAAGTATGTTCACGGAGGAGGAAGTGATTTCTTCTCACAGGGAGAAGCCCCATAGGAAGATGCAGAATGGGAATACAATCTACACAATGTCTAAAGACTAAACCTTAAAATCAAAGCTACTCCAAAAAAGAGAAGAAATAAAGGCTGAGCATGTGGTATAACTATTTAACATCCAGACTAATTTTTGGCCAGGGTTGTCTTTGACTCGAAAGATGAAATAGGGAATCCAGGTTGTTCAGTACCACAGCAGCAGAGTTTCTTGGTCAAAAGCCTCAAAGTCTACAATTCTACCATCAGCACCAAATCATTGGCTGTATGAAGATAGAAACCCCAAAGGCAACAGCTGACAATACACTGGAGCATCTCAGGTCTACCAGATAGATTCCCAAAAGGCTAGATGAAGACATCTGGCACACCTCTCTGGGCGTTAGTTCTCACTTATAGAATGAGAAAGTGGGACGAAATTATCTCTAAAGTCCTTTTGAAATTAAGATTTTTAAGTATGTATCTGCACATATAGATAACAATAGGAGTTGAGATCAAAGAGATTAGTTGAGTGCATAAATGTGCTTCATTTGGAAAAAAAAATCTCATACTTTTTTACAATCTAATATCTATTTTTATGTTATTAATACATGGTCAACACAAAAAGTCAAATCCAGGGTTTATGAACAAAAACAGCATTCCACTGAGCCACTTCTGCCTATCTCAGTAACTACTTGCCAGTGTAACCACTTCCAACCACTTAGCTCTTTCTTGTTTATCTCAATAAATACCTCAATATTTTCAAATAATATACCTTAATATTATTTGTTTTAATATTTCTAGAAGTTTACAATAACGAGCCTTGAGAGGCACGTCTATTGTCTTGAGGACTCAGTGGATACTTTCAGTCTGGAAATGCCTGTCATTCACTTGTAGATTTTTTTTTTTTAAATATTAGTTTTTGATACTTTATCCCTCTCTGTTTTCTCTTTTTGAACTCTTATTGGCCAGATGCTGTACCTTCTGAAATAAGCTTCTAAATACCTTACATTGCTCCTTGTCATTTTTCCTACTTTCTGGAAGATTTTTTTCTTCTTTATCTTTGAACCCTTCTACTGATATCCTTTTTTTTTTTTTTTTAAAGCTATCTGGCTTGTTTAAAGTTCAGAGCTCTTCTCTGACTACTCTTCTACTTTAGCATCTTTTATTTTGAATGCAATGCATTCTCTTTTTTTCCTCTGAGATAATAATTATATTTTTTATTTTCCTTGTTTCATTTGTCCTAAAGATCCTAGAAAGAGGATGGTAATACTGGCAGAGTCTTTGAGTCTTTAAAAAAAAGACAAAGCAACCAGACAGCAAAGCCAAAACTCCTTGGGCAACATTTAAAATCAAATCAAGTGGCAAAGTATCTCACAAGCCTCAATATCCAAGTAAGGGTGTACCAACCACTAAGAGCCACAAGTCCTTGCTCAGGATCTGAGCAAGAGGAAGCAGGAGACATTTTCTCCTACCCTGCACGGTTCCTGTTTCTTCTAAGTTTTTTTGTTGTTGTTGTTTTTATGTACTAGTATTAAATTTTCATTTGCTCTTTACCTTTCAAGCTATCTACTTTCTTTGGTAATTTTTTCTTATTTAAGAACAAAGCTGAGTGAAAAATGTGTGTGGCTTGTGAATTTGGGAACTTCCCTGTACAATGATAAATAAGGGACCTAATTTTTATCATTTAGGCGAGCTACCGCAAACCGTAAATATTCCCAGGATTTTCTTGTTTTGTTTGCTTGTTTTTTAATCTTTCATGGGACATTTCCTTTAAAGAGTAAGCCTCCAACTTACTGCCTAGGTGTTAAAAGCCAGGCAGCAAGCATTCTTGGAAACAGATGAGGAAAGGTGCTATGGGGTCAGTATTTTTTAGATTTTCATTATTTTCCCTGTTTTCTCTGTGGAACTCCCACCCTCAGCTGTGGCTGGTGTCTCCACGCCTAAAGGCAGTTTAAGTTTTTCATAGAATAAATCTCCAGACTCCTGCTAGGATGGCAGAGAGTCATTTTGTCACTATGTGGAGTTGGAGATAAAGGCTTTAAAAATTGGTCTCTTATACAGAAGTTTAACAATTTTCTTCATTTTGATTCCATTTTTCCCTCAATTCAGAGGCACCCGCTGCCTTCAGCTCCTGAATTTCCCACAGATTCTGGTGCACTAATTGTTTTTTGCTTCCTATTTTGCAGTTATTTAGCTCTAATCTTCAAATACCACTTGTCCTTCCAACCTCAAACTTTTGTTGACATCTCTTATCTGTTGTTGCCTCTATAATTATTTTTGCTTTACAGGTTTATGTACTTTTATTAAATCTGTTTTTATTGGGTTTAGAAAGCATGAGAGGTTAAAACATGTGCCCAGTGTTCCATATGAAACATAAGTCTGCCTCCAGTTTATTTTTTAAGCCTAAATTCTTCTAAGTATGATGTTTATTTTCTTCTATCACTTTAAGAAGGAGGAATCACGATGACCAAAGTCACACCTTAACTGAAGAATAACTTTAGTTTAATGCATTTTATACTCAGTGTAGGGGGCTTTGTCTGGTTTGTTTTGTTCTTTTCTTCCATCCCCAGTGTGTTTGTGTATGTGCCTACACTGAGTTTTTCAACACTCCTGTGAAATACAAACAGTCCAGCTTTAGCTGTTAATGCGGGCCTCTGGGGTTAATTCTATAAGTGCAGCTGTTTAATTTCAGTTGATAGTGTCCCTAATGAACCAGGAAAATAAGAATAATGGACAAATGTAAGAAATAGCACAAGAGGAGGGGCGGGAGGAGGATTGAGCTTTTCAAAGCTTCTGATGGCTTTGCCAGACATTCATACAATGTATCTTTAGTCACCATGGGGAAATGAGTAATAAAGCAAATAAGCTATTTGTCAAAAATAATCAAACTTAACGCAACACATACATGCCATCCTACTAGTTCAGTCTAAAAACTGAGTATGCCCTGGTAACTGGTAAGTCAGCTGCTTCCAATGCTTCCCTGAGATAAGGGAGTCTGTACTTTGAAAATTCAGTAAAATCTTTCCTGGAGACAGAGACTCTGCTACAAAATCGCATCCCAGCACCCTACTTGTTAAGGAGGTTCAAGAAAAGCAAAACTTACCAACCATTTCTTCACTAGAAATATTTAAGGACCCCCAGACCTCCACTCTCAGACCAGCCCCAGGTATCTCCAGGCTCTAGAGAAGCTTCATATTCATTATTTCTTTCTCCTCCTCCTTCACCTACCATTCTCTTTGGTTTTCCAAAGCTGTCATTGAAGATGACCAGCTTAAAGAAGTTCAGTGGATCACCAAGGTAATATATCTAGGAAGTGGGAAAGCCAGGAGTCATACTAAATGTTCCAAAACCCATGTTCTTCCCACTATGCCACAACCTCAAGAAAAGAAAGCAAAGCTACGCCACCAGGGCTCCCACAAAAAATTATTTGTATTAATAAGGGGAAAGAGAAGAGCCAAGCCTGAGCCCAGATCGTCAGCTCAGCTGGTGGCATTTTCAAAGGTAATAATTTACTATAAAATGTAGCCTGAAATCACGAGAAATAATAAAAGAGTCCTGGTACGAGGATGCCTCAAAAGAAAAACACTTTCTGGCCACACTACCGTGGTACTTGTATCTAAAGACAACATGGAGCTTCATAGCCCGTCTGCAGGCATTTGTTCACTCAGTACTGTGAACAAAGGCAAAAAAAAAAAAAAAAACATTTTTTAGAATGCTCCCAAATGGACATTCTTAGAAGTAACATTTTAAAATGCATTTTTATTGTCATTGTTAACTTTAACATCATATCTATAAAGTGGCATTCATCAAATCATCCATCTGACGCCCTGAAAATAACTCATTTTTTTCTCCACGAGTTTCATCTCAGTTTTGAAAAATTGTGTTTCTTGTTCTGAGTTTACTAAATTAAATATGAAGCTAAAGGTTATCTAGTTCAGCACCATCCACATTAAAATCTGCATTGACTAGATAGGTCTTTATCAACCAAAACCCTCCAGAAATCAACATGTCTATTATGGCACCCGGATAATAAACCCAGCCATCAGTATGAGACGCTTCCTGGAACTTTGTAACTCCAGCTCCTGGCCTCAAGGGACTGAGAAGTTCTGTGCCTGAAGGAACTCCAGGGATGAGAAAGCACTTAGGTATCAAAACTTAGACTGGTTTTAGTAGAGGGAGAGGGAATGTAGAGGAATTTCTGGCAAGGAAAACAATCCCTGTATCAGTGACTGCTACCTGTCTATCTCATAGCCATTTCCTTTTTTCCTTCTCAGTCAATTGTCTACGTTATTGGGAAAGGAGACTTGGTGTTGCTGTGGTTAAGCGCACCCCTGCTAACTGAAAGGTTGGCGCTTTGAACCTATCAGCTGCTCCACAGGAGAAAGATGTGTCAGTCTGCTTCTATAAAGATTACAGCCTAGGAAACCCTATGGGGCAGTTCTACTCTGGCCGACAGAGTCGCTGTGAGTTGGAATCCAGTCTACGGCACATAATAACAACAACACATTATTGGGAATAGCAATCTGCCCAGCTAAGACCATACTGCCCAGCCTCCCTTGCAGATAGATGTGGTCATTTTATTAAGCTTAGGCCATGAAATCTAAAGTGAAGTTATTGGAAGGGAGTAACAGATCAAGGGAAAAGGTGCCCACCCAAGATTTTCTCCATGTGAGGTAAAGGTGACCTAATGGGAAAAGTAAACAAGTATCTTCCAATATCTACCTGATCCTAAAAATATTCCTTAGCAGCTACTAATAAGATTATGTTCTTTCTGGCAAGACACCAAACCTGGATTTTTTTTTAGATGTTGAAGAGCATTAGACGAGTTATAGTAACATGTGTTGTTGTTGTTAGGTGCTGTCGAGTCAGTTCCGACTCATAGCGACCCTATGCACAACAGAACGAAACACTACCCAGTCCTGCGCCATCCTTACAATCTTTGTTATGCTTGAGCTCATTGTTGCAGCCACTGTGTCAATCCACCTCGTTGAAGGTCTTCCTCTTTTCTGCTGACCCTGTACTCTACCAAGCATGATGTCCTTCTCCAGGGACTCATCCCTCCTGACAACATGTCCAAAGTATGTAAGATGCAGTCTCGTCATCCTTGCCTCTAAGAAGCATTCGTGCCGCACTTCTTCCAAGACAGATTTCTTCGTTCTTTTGGCAGTCCATGGTATATTCAATATTCTTCATCAACACCACAATTCAAAGGCATCAACTCTTCTTCGGTCTTCCTTATTCATTGTCCAGCTTTCACACATGCATATATGATGTGATTGAAAATACCATAACTTGGGTCAGGCGCACCTTAGTCTTCAGGGTGACATCTTTGCTCTTCAACACTTTGAAAAGGTCCTTTGCAGCAGATTTGCCCAATGCAATGCATCTTTTGATTTCTTGACTGCTGCTTCCACGGCTGTTGATTGTGGATCCAAGCAAAATGAAATTCTTGACAACTTCAATCTTTTCTCCGTTTATCATGATGTTGCTCATTGGTCCAGTTGTGAGGTTTTTGTTTTCTTTATGTTGAGGTGCAGTCCGTACTGAAGGCTGTGGTCTTTGATCTTCATTAGTAAGTACTTCAAGTCCTCTGCACTTTCAGCAAGCAAGGTTGTGTCATCTGCATAACGCAGGTTGTTAATGAGTCTTCCTCCAATCCTGATGCCCTGTTCTTCTTCATATAGTACAGCTTCTCCTGTTATTTGTATGGTGAAAGAATACAACCCTGACACACACCTTTCCTGACTTTAAACAAATCAGTATCCACTTATTCTGTCCGAACAACTGCCTCTTGATCTGTGTAAAGGTTCCTCATGAGCACAATTAAGTGCTCTGGAATTCCCATTCTTCGCAGTGTTATCCATAGTTTGTTATGATCCACACAGTCGAATGCCTTTGCATAGTCAATAAAACACAGGTAAACATCCTTCTGGTATTCCCTGCTTTCAGCCAGGATCCATCTGACATCAGCAATGATATTCCTGGTTCCATGTCCTCTTCTGAAACCAGCCTGAATTTCTGGCAGTTCCCTGTCTATATACTGCTGCAGCCATTTTTGAATGATCTTCAGCAAAGTTTTGCTTGAGTGTGATATTAATGATATTGTTCTACAATTTCCACATTCGGTTGGATCAGAAGATTTCAAAGGGGATCTAGAGAAGACAAAGTAAAGTATTACAATGACATGTGCAAAGAGCTGGAGATGCAAAACCAAAAGGGAAGAACACGCTTGGTGTTTCTCAAGCTGAAAGAACTGAAGAAAAAATTCAAGCCTCGAGTTGGAATAGTGAAAGATTCCATGGGGAAAATATTAAACCACGCAGGAAGCATCAAAAGAAGATGGAAGGAATACACAGAGTCATTATACCAAAAAGAATTAGTTGATATTCAACCATTCCAAGAGGTGGCATATGATCAGGAACCAATGGTTCTGAAGGAAGAAGTCCAAGCAGCTCTGAAGGCATTGGCAAAAAACAAGGCTCCAGGAATTGATGGAATATCAATTGAGATGTTTCAACAAACAAATGCAGTGCTGGAGGTGCTCACTCATCTATGCCAAGAAATATGGAAGACAGTTTCCTGGCCAAATGACTGGAAGAGATCCATATTTATGCCTATTCCCAAGAAAGGTGATCCAACCGAATGGAAATTATAGAACAATATTGTATTATATTGGAACATGTGTTAGGTTGAAATATACGAAATTGCTGATATTTGACCATTTTTCACTCTCAGAATGGGAATTTCATAATGTTTAACTTCATGATTTTTTTTTATTATTTTAGTATTGCATTATTGTTAATGTCCTATTATCTTTATTTCTGCTTTTGTATTTTGTATCATTTATATCAATTACTAAATATCTATTTTTGACATTTATAGTAACATTTTCATTTTTAAAATAATTTATTTCTTTGCATACCTAATCTTTTTATGAATTTTTACACTTTTAAATCTCTATTCTCTAGATTTACTCACTTTTCATTTATCATTTCATTTTGTTTATTTTGTTTCTGATAATATTGGAGCAAGCTGAAAAAATAACAACTGTAGACAGTATTCAGACAATAAACAGGGCTACTAGATGCCTTTCCTCTATCTACCTGCTCACCACCACTCCTTCAGTTTCCCACCAAAAAACGGTAATGAATATAAAAGGAAAAAAGAAAAAAAAAAGTTTTAATGGGGGAATCATAAGCCCTATCTGTATGTATATTCTCTCTGTGGATAAAACATCACTGAGCTACTAAATCCATACTGTACAACATGCATTGTCTAGACTTTGGTTTGCAAACCTAAATTCCTGTAGGGGACAGACAAGTAATGTATATTCGTTCAGTGGTTTGGCTGTGGCTGTGACAAATTAGAGACAGTACTATTTAAAAAGGGATCACGGCTCAGATTTAGCTGTCAGCTGTAAGTGTAGGAATGAGAGTCCAGCATTGCCAGACCTTCCTATCTTCAATACAAGGCAAGTCTAGATTGTTATGCAAATTTTACATCCACAGCTCATGATTTGTAAATGTTAGCGAATTCTTTTTTAATGCTGTGAGGACCAAGCAAAATATGTCGTTGAGATAGATTTGCCTTCAAATGCACTGATAAACCCTTATGAGAAATTATATCATCTTTAGAATTTCAGAGGCCTGTCTTCTGCCATGCAGTATCATTAGGCATTGGTTAAGCCAAATGAAAAGATACTGAGCCTTTGGACAACAAGGCCATGAGAATATCTGTACACAAGCTCCATCTTCATCTGCCTGTTTCCATTGACTCATCTTTCTTTTGTTGTTGTTGTTGTCAGGTGCCATCAAGTTGGTTCCGACTCATAGCAACCCTATGCACAACAGAACGAAATATTGCCCAGTCCTGTGCCATCCTCACAGTTGTTGTTATGCTTGAGCCCATTGTTAAAGGCACTGTGTCAATCCATCCTGAGAGTCTTCCTCTAGTCAGGATTAAAGAGGAACTCCTATTTTGCAGATGAAATGCAACACCACATTGATTAAGCAGAGTGAAATGGAAGGCGAAGGGATAAGGTAAAATAAACAGGATGAATATTTTCAAGTTTCTTTGAGATAATGTGCACAAAGAAGAGATAGCCCAAGCAAATGCACACTGTTTTACTTGCTGGGAACTGGTTGCTAGATTTTTCTTTTTTTAATATTCTCTACTCTTTTATTTTTACTCTTGTGAGATCAGCTAGCCCCATGTAGTTCTTCAGATAATTTTTGCTATTTTTATTTAAATCTAGATAGAAGTTAGCTTAAGTCGCCTGCCTCAGATCTTCTTTTCTTTGGATTAAGTGGTATGTGGCAATGAGTTTTACCAGATTAGAACCATGGAAATTATTGAAGGACAGCTGCAAATGTGTCATGGATTGAATTATGTCCCACAAAAAAATGTGTGTATCAATTTGGCTGGGCCATGATTTCCAGAATTGTGTGGTTGTCCCCCATTTTGTGATTGTAATTTTATGTTAAAGAGGAATAGGGTGGGATTGTAACACCCTTACCCAGTTCACATTCCTGATCCAGTGTAAAGGGAGTTTTCCTGGGGTGTGGCCTGCACCACCTTTTATCTCTCAAGAGATAAAAAGGACAGGGAAGCAAGCAGAGAGTTGAGGACCTCATGCCACCAAGAAAGCAGCGCCACCAAGAATGCAGCACCAAGAGCAGAGTACATCCTTTTGACCCAGGCTTCCTGCACAGAGAAACTCTAGTCCAGGGGAAGATTGATGAGAAAGAACTTCCTCCAGAGCTGACAGAGAGAGAAAGCTTTCCCCTGGAGCCAGCATGCTGAATTTGGACTTGTAGCCTACTAGACTGTGAGAGAATAAATTTCTCTTTGTTAAAGCCATCCACTTGAGGTATTTCTGTTATAGCAGCACTAGATAACTAAGATAACATGTATGTAGAATTTCAAGAGGAAAAACCAAAAAAGCCAAACCAGTTGCTGTCCAGTCTATTCCAACCCATAGTGGCCCTATAGGACAGAGTAGAATTGCCTCATAGTGCTTCCAAGGAGCAGCTAGTAGATTTGAACTGCCAGCCTTTTGGCTAGCTGCTGAACTCTTAACCACTATGGCACCAGGGATCCTTCAAGAGGAAGAGCAATTCAAAAAAAGGATTTAGGCATCTATCCCACTGCAGTTCTGTTCATGGTTCCTTTTCTCCTTCCCATGATCACTTAGTATATTGGCCAAATCACATTCTCAGTATCCACTCTGGCTTTGACCCATAGCTTAGGGCCTATGGACAACACAGAGAAAAGAAGGAAGATAGTTAAAAGACAAACAAACATATACTGCTCTTAGACCATGTGGCCAGTGCTAACTGCTGGTCTGGGTTTGTGGTATGTTCTAAAATCTGTGGTACACTGTGGTATGGCTGGAGATACTGAAGTCATGAGATTGCTTGTCATGTCTTCCCGGAATCTAAATTTTTCTCAAAGATATTGGGGGAGTGTAATTTTTTTTCATATTTTTAAAATTTTAAAAATATCCTCCTGGAGTAAATGACAAAGTTCACCCAACTTTTGATATTACATAAAAATTCTAAGAAACATCCTGATGGTGCCCAGATGGTTTAGAGTGTATCCTCAGACCCTGTGAATTAAGGGCACACACTCCTCAGCCGTTAAGGCACATTAGTACATAGATGACAGACAGTATCTTCTCCTTTACCAGCAGTCTTTCCCTTACTCGCAACATAGAGAAAACATGTTTTCTAGAATCTGTTTTGTAGTCATATAACATAAATTTCTAGGGGAAAAAGCTTTAATCTTATGAGACTTTATTCTTACTAGCCTATCGAGATACATTCCAGGAGTAGTTTATTAACCCTGGGAAGCTACTCCAGGGAATTTTATGGATTTAACCAAGGAACAGGGTTTTGTTTTTTGGTTTTCTTTTGTTTGCCTGTTTTTATCCATAAAATTTAGAGCTCAGTGAAAATGTAGCCTCAGCTACCTTGAATTGAAGGCTAGCTTCACTTGGGTTCCAAGATACCATGTCCTCTTTATTTTTCTTCTAACTTACTGCTTCTTCCTTATGCTGTGAACTCTTCCCCGAATCAGTTAACATTGGGGTGTCCTAGGGCTCAACCTTTGGTCTTCCTTTTTTACACTTACTCACTGGTAGAGCTATACAGTAACACTACTCTTAATGATTCCCAAATACCTACCGCTAGCCTGAATTTCTTCCCTGAACTCTGGACTCACATATTCAATTGCCTACTCTGTATCTCCACTTGGATAGCTAATGAACTCAAACCAAGCCCATTGCCATGAGCCGATTCCAACTCATAGTGACCCTAAAGGCCAGAGTAGAACTACTCTATAGGGTTTCCAAGGCTCTAATCTTTATGGAAGCAGACTAACACATCTTTCTCCCACAAAATGGCTGTTGGATTCGAACGGCACCCTTTCAGTTAGCAGCCAAACACATTAACCACTGTGCCACCAGAGCTCCTGGGATATCTAACAGTCATCTAAAATTAATACGTTCCAAACTGAAGTCCTGATCACAACCTCCTCTCCTAAGCATTCCCAAATGCCAGTCAACTCCATCTGTCAGTCACTCAGGTCAAACCCTGTGGAGTCATCCTCTAGTTCTCTATTTATCTCATGTGCCACATACAGTCTGACAGGAAATCCTGTTGGTTCTGCTTTCAAGACATATCCAGAATATGATACCTTTATCATCTGGCATACTGCAGTAGCCACCTAACAGCTCTCTCTGCTTCTGTCCTTACAGGGCAATAAAAAGAGTAATATCAAAATGTAGTACACTAATTAATGGGACTTGCTCAGATTTGTGTTCAGTATTCACTTCTGGCATTATTCTAGCTGCCCAGTTATGTTCTTTCCTTGTGTGATTTGGCAATTCTTCTCATAATTCTTAATTTCTCAAATATGAACATTCCTGGAGATCAAACACTGTAGATCAATGTACTGACATTTCCTATGCAGAAAAATGTTATTATAAAAAGTTTGAACATCCTTTCTTGCCTGAGACAAAAGAAGCAAACAAATAAGTAAACAAGCAAAAATATAATGAGAACTCCGAAGGACTAAAAATGTAGTCACAGTTCAGCCATCAGACCTCAAGTGAGTCATTATCCCTCTGTGGTCCGGGTTTCCTCATCAGTAATATGAGTGGCTTCAGCCTGGCTTAGATCATGTCTAACCTCTGTTTAGAGCTTGCCCTACATGATCTATAACAGTAAATTTTTCTTTAAATTCATTGGGGCTTTAGAAATGGCAGGCAAAGAATAAGAGGCTACCGAAGACATTGTTGGTGAGTCGTGTTTCCCATCTTTCTCTTTCTGTCTCAGTAAACTGCAGATCCTAACTTTCTATTTGTGGCTTGTCTCCATGATTAATTAAGATTGTTATCTCATTGATTAACGTTCACAATTACATTTGCTACAATGTCTACTGTATTGATGGAGCTAATAAATGTCAAACAGCCATTTATATCACAACTATGTTCTGAGGAATTGTTCATACCTTGATAACAAGCAATGTTTAGGCACTGTACCACTAACTAATTGCATGACCTTATACAAACATTTAACCTCTTCAGGTCGAGGTTGTTTTATCCAATACATACCATAGGCATAGTCCATCCCTAGAGCCATGAGCATTTAAGGTTAAAAAAGTGACTCCAAAATATGAAAAACAAACTACAAAATCAAAATTAAGAAATGTTTAATTATATGTCAAAGAGCTTAAATTTTTCATGTTAAAAAATTCCAGCTCAATTTATATTTCTTAGTCAAATATGTTTATTGTGTGATACTGTTGCATTTTAACATGTTCGAGGTGATGTGAGGGATAGTGCTTGGGGTCTAGGAAAGTCTTTAAAATGGCTCTACTCTGGGCTTTGTTTTCTTGCTTCCCATCTCTGATATTCTAAATCAAATTTAGCTAATCCATCCAGAAATAAGCCAATCAACCTCATTCACTTTTCTGCAGCCTTCTGATGTCTTCTTTATGTATTTCCATATCCGTTTGTAGGCAAATGAATTGTTGATTTAAGGTTTTGAGATATTATTCCTAATAGTCTTACTATTCAAGGTTGAAACCCTGTCCTGATAATTTAGATAGATTCTAAATTTGAGTAAAAAACATCCCAGACCACTTGCTCTAATCCCAAATGCTCTAGGTTATCCATGCTTTAAAAATAGATGACCAATTTTCAAAACCTGGGTAGGGGAGAAAGGCTGTACGCTATAGTAGGAAAAATAAAACGTTTGCCAGCTCAGTCATGATAAAAGCGTATCTCTTTACTAGCTTAAGGGAAAAAAAAATGAAATCACAAAATAAAATTATCAGTTTGAGAAAATTAGGAATTGAGTTGCCAATTCACCCTCTAGACTAATACATTTCCAGAGTATAAAATGCTGGACTCTGATATCAATACCTTGAACCTTTAAAATACAGCTGTCGTCACTTTCAGCAACATTAAAAGGCATTGTTTTCTGGCTTCTGTCTGACAAAAGTCAGCATTTTGGAAGGCTGAAATAGTGTTTCCCAGCAGGTAATAGAATTACATTGCTAAGAAGGAATCTCGCATTTCAGCTCTTAACTTTGTGAACTGTTCTTATCCACTCTCCACTGAACGATATCTGGATGGCTTGTACCAAATCTCCCCAATGCCTGGCACATAGACTAGTTGTCATCAAGTTGATTCTGACTCAGGACAACCCCAAGTATTTCAGAGCAGAACGGTGTGTAGGATTTTTGATGACTGTGGCCTTTCAGAAGTAGATTGTTATGGCTTTCTTCTGGGGTGCTTCTGGGTGGATCTGAACTGCCAACTTTTTGGTTAGTAGCCAAGCACTTAAACACTTGTCCCAGTCAGGGACATACCCATTGCCATCAAGTTGATTTTGACTCATAGTGAGCCTATAGCAACCCTATAGGGCAGAGTAGAACTGTCCCATAGGGTTTCCAAGGCTGTAAATATGAGTCGGAATCGACTCGACGGCAGCTGGTGGGTTCGAACCACTGACGTTTCGGCTAGCAGCAGAGTGCTTAACCACTGTGCCACTAGGACGCCCTTCTGGTATAGAAAAGGAGTTAAATGAGTCTTAAAGAAATAAATCAATAAAAAAGAATGAATTATAAATAAACAGGGTATGATGTCCAAATATGGAAGTTACAATAAAGTTAGTACAGCAAAAGTTAAAAAAAAAAAAATCTTTAGCATGTCTCCTTTGGCTCTACCTTGAGCAAGTGTCTCAATCTTTCTTGGTCTTCATTTCCTTATCTCCAACATTTGGTAGAACAATATTTGCCCGTTAGGATAGTTGCTGTAGGTGCCATTGAGGCAGTTCCAACTTGTAGTGACGCTATGTACAACAGAATGAACACTGCCCAGTTCTGCGCCATCTTCGCAATCGTTGCTGTGTTTGAGCCCATTGTTGCAGCCACTGTGTCAGTCCATCTCGTTGAGGGTCTTCCTCTTTTTCTCTGCCCCTCTACTTTACCAAGCATGATGGCTTCTCCAGGGACTGGTCTCTCCTGATAACATGCCCAAAGTATGTCAAACGAATTCTCACCATCCTCACTTCTAAGGAACATTCTGGCTATACTTCTTCCAAGACAGATTTATTCATTCTTCTGGCAGTCCATGGTATATTCAATATTCTTCACCAACACTGTAATTCAAGGCATTGATTCTTCTTTGGTCTTCCAGTTCTCACATGCATATGAAAAAAAAAAAAAATTTTTTTTTTTTTTTTTTTTGTTGCAAATACCATAGCTTGAGTCAGGCTCATCTTAGTTCTCAAAGTGACATCTTTGCTTTTCAGCACTTTAAAGAGATATTTTGTAACAGATTTGTCCAATGCAATACGTCTTTTGATTTCGTGACTGCTGCTTCCATGGGAGTTGACATTTTAACTCTTATATTTAGGTCATTGGCTCATTTTTAGTTAACTTTTTTTTGATATATGGTGTGAGGTAGGAATCCAACTTCATTCTTCTGCATTGGAAATTCAGTTGTTCCAGCTCCACATGTTGAAGAAACTATTCTTTCCCTACTGTATGATCTTAGCATTCTTGTCAATATATGTATAGGCCATATATGTATAGGCCATATATGTATAGGTTTATTTCCGGACTCATTTGTATTCCACTGGTCTACATGTCTATCCTCATGCCAGTACCACACTGTTTTGATTACTGTAACTTAGTAGTAAGTTTAAAATTGGGAATTTTGATCTAGAAAATCCTCATTTAAAAAAAAATACAACTTTAAAAGGTAGTATTGTTAAGGTAATTTTGATTTAAATATTAATTATATATTAAAATATAAAAATGTTTACTATTTGCTGTGCATTTGCTTGATACCAGGTACTATACAACAGGCCTTGTATGCATTATCTCAGGATCACAAAAGCCCTGTGAGATTTATTCTTTTAGCAAATATTCATCTAATGTCTATTTTATACCAGCTATTTTCTAAGCACTGGATTTAGCAGTGGAAAAAAAAAAAAAAGTCCCTAGTTTAGGAAGATTAATGGTAGTGGAGAAGACAGAAAATAAAACAACTATATAAAGTTGTAATTAGTGTTCCAGAAAAAATTCAGTAGTTCCCCCTTATCCGCAGGAGATACGATCCAAGAACCCCCAGCAGATTCCTGAAACCTAGCATAGTACCAAACCTTATACATACTATGTTTTTTCCTATACATACAAACGAATGATACATTTAAATTTATAAATTTTTTTTTAATAGATTAGCAACAATCACCAACAACGAAATAGAACAACTATTAAGTAAAATGAGCATTACATCCTTTAAAGAATCTGTCAGGTGATTATAAAGACCTTTGGTGGTAGGAATTATCATTCTTCCTGACATCACCAATTTACAGAGGAAGACAGTTGAAGCTCGGAGAGGTTCAATAAAGTTCCATGATCCAACGGGTAACAAATCATAGCAGGAGATTTGAAGCCAGGTCTGCCTGACTCCAAAGCCATGCTTGTTATCACTATGTCACATTCAACAATCTAAACCTATGAGAACATTGTGAAAGCTTTATGATTTTTTATTAAATCATATCATGTGCTTTAATTACACTGTGAATGAATATCTTCTATTTTCTAGGAGTCAATACAATGTTTACTATTCCTTCTGCCTGGATGGTCTTCATGGCCACTCTTGCTACCTAGCTTGTATTTATCCTTCAAATGCCACTTTCTCAGAGTCCAGCCTTGACTATTCAATCTAAATTAAGGACCCCAATTAGTTCCTCTAGTAATGCTTTTCTTTTTACACCTAGCCTTTTTCATATTTTGGAATTATATATTGATCTTTGGCTTTGTTCATGGAATGTCTTCTATCATTAGATTGTAAACTCCATGAGGCAGAGGCTGTCTGATTTATTTCCCATTGTATATCCAGTGGCCAGTGGATATAATCGGAGTGTAGTGGTGCAGTAGTTAAAGCACTCAGCTATTAATTAAAAGGTCGGTGGTTCAAACCCACCAGCCTCCCCACAGAAGAAAGATGTGGCAGTCTGCTTCCATAAAGATTTACAGCCTTGGAAACCCTTTGGGGTAGTCCTCTGTCTTATAGGGTCACCATGAGTTGGAATCGACTCAATGGCAAAGGGTTTGGTCTTGTTTTTCTCAGTGGATGTAGTTGATACTCAGAAATAATCACAAGATTCAATGACATGCACAGATATATACTAACAGTACAATAAGTCAACACGATGAAACTCTGTTAAACTATTAATACCTATTATTAATACCTGCTAATATCTATCATATGAGCTTATCATCATTCATCTACCACTCCTTTTCTCCTACACAGTTGTTACATGCTAATCCTTAGAACAATGAGCCATGTTACTGCATGGCTCATTATTTTATTGCATTCTGATATAAAGTGTTACTTTTTTTTGGTAGTCAAGTCTTTGATATTTATACTTTAGAGAGGATATAAAAAATAATGTGTATCCCTTTTAGAAAAAGTAGAATTGAGGCTGCTTCATAAAATGTTTTTCTCACAATGGAACAAATGAAATAGCTCATTACAGATAACCATAACCTAGCTGTCTTTTTGTCCCACTGTAGTAGCTTGGGTGTTGCCGTGATACTAGAAGCTATGCCACCAGTATTCCAAATACCAGCAGGGTCACTCATGGTAGATAGGTTTCAGTGGAGCTTCGAGAATAAGAAAGACTAGGAAGAAAGGCTTGGTGATCTACTTCTAAAAATTAGCCCATGAAAACCCAATGGATCACAACAGAACACTGTCCAACTAGCTTGCTTTGGACATATCATCTGGAGAGACCAATCACTAGAGGAGGACATTACATTTGGTCAATTAGAGGGCCAAGAATCATGAGGGAGACCATCCATGAGACGCACTGACACATTAGCTGAAACGACGAACTCAAACATGCCAGTGATCACGAGGATGACAGACCAGGCAACATTTCGTTCTGTTGTACAAAAGGTTGCCAGGAGTCAGAGTCAACTCGAAGGCAGCTATCTGTCTGTCTGTCTGTCTGTCTGTCTATCTATCACCTATCATAGATAAATACAGCTTACTGCCCCAGGATCCGCAGCAGCTGCCGTGGCCTCAGCTCTGCTCCAGCAGATTTTTGGGACTGATCTCCTTTAGATTTCAGATGTTGCATCTTGAAAATTGGAAAAAGTTTGTCGGAGCGTCTAGAATTTTGGATGATTCCTGAAACTTATTCCAGCTTGAAATTTCTATGATTCTAATTATACTAACCTTTGAAATTCTTGGGACTATTGTCATTTGAAATATGATGCTGGTAAGATCCCAAGCTAGCAAATATTTATGAAAGAGCCTTTTTTATCCCTTTGCATGTGGAGCATATGGATTCAGAGTCACTTTGAAGTGTAGTATTTAAATTTTGGAACAAAAAATGCATTATTTTCTGGAACAACTGAAACATTTTTATTATATGTACTTTGAGCATTTGTAGACAAAAAAAAATTGTACTTAAAAAAAACTGAAATGATCTTCAGACCAAGTGAAGCTTTGTAGCTACATCAAGGATAAATTCAAAGACTTCAGTTGTTCAGTGAAATGACAGACACTAGACTTATCAAAGGCAAAAGAACCACATCACAGTTATTCAGTATATATCGCAGTTTCTTAACCTCAGCACTATTCACGTTTTGAATCAGATAGTTTTTTGTCACAGGGGATGTTCCAGAGCATTGGAGGACGTTCATCTCTGGCCTACACCCACTAGATAACAGTAGCACCCTCCCAGTTGTGCAAAACATATTGTCTCTTTTTTTAGGGGAAAAAAAAAACATTGCCATGGAGTCAATTCCAACTCATAGCAACCCTATAGGACAAAGTAGAACTGCCCCGTAGGGTTTCCAAGGAACAGCTGGTGGATTTGAACTACTGACCTTTAGGCTAACAGCTGAGCTCTTAACCACTGTGCCACCAGGGCTTATATTGCCTCTACAAAAAAACCAAACCTGCTGCCTGTCGAGTCGATCCCAACTCATGGTGACCTTATAGGACAGAGTAGAACTGCCCCATAGGGTATCCAAGGGTGTAAATCTTTACAGAAGCCAACTGCCACATCTTTGTCCTGCAGAGCGTCTGGTGGGTTCAAACCACAGATCGTTTGGTTAGCAGTGAAGCGTTTTAGTCACTGTGCCATGAGAACTCTGCCACACCCTCTCCTGATCCACAAAGATGACCATAACATGTCCTCACAGGAATGGCGAAAACACAACTGCAGATATCTTGGTGAAATTTGTCCAGTAATGGTGCCCCAGAGTAACTGCGCCATGCTTCCATGAGTAACTAAGCTGTTGCAGTCTGTATCTGTGATTTAATGAGAAGTCCATAGAGATTGATCTTTCTAGGTTATAAACTAAATCAAAGATTTTAGACTAAAAGAATGACATTCACCAAGTACCTCGTGAGTATTTTAAACAATTAGTGGAAGTCTTTTCTTTATCTTTTAAGAATTAAAAATGTCAAAAAAAAAGGAATTAAAAATGTAACTGCTCCCACACACTAAAATCTCTATACACTAAAATATCTAAAGGATTTAATTTCAGTCACATAAATTGACAATTGGCAAAAAATCAGATACCAACATGTTGCCCTAAGTATAAATAGAATTTTGACAGAATTAATTTTCTTTTCCTCTTCCAACTTCTCCTACCCCCAAACAAATTAGAAAGGGTGTGGACAGAAGAAAGTGAAGAGAAGTAGCAATCTGAAACTTTAGAAGATTCTCTAAATCCAGTTATGACAACTCTCAAGCATCCCGGATGTATATCCCATCTCTCACCAAACCATGAACGAAGAGAGGAGCTGAAAATGTACAACACCAAAAACTGAGCCTGGTTTACAACGAAAAAGCAGAAGCTGTACAGAATCTTTTCTCAGTATATGAGAAAGAGAGCCAGATTAAAGAAAATATGCCCAAACCCTGCTTCCAACAACTGAAGGCTCCTTCTCCAAAAGGGAGAAAAGGAAACTTTGAAACCTTTATAAAATCTTTCCCCAAATTAAAAAACCAGATGATTCACTATCTAGAAAAGTTTACCCATCACTTTATATAATATTTATGATGTTCTCATGGCAGTCAGAATGCTACCACCCTACCTATTCCTTGACCCCTCAGTCTTCGTTTATTCAGAGGGTGGCAATCTCCAGCAAAAACTTAGGGAATTATTGCTAAATGTGTGAGGGGTGGAATCATGCCAGCAGTAGTATGTTAACTCCAGGGAGTGGCAGCAACAAAAATTATAAAATATTCAGGAAGGCACACCCATAAACGCGGAGGACCTGTATGGACAAATCTATAATGCATTACTTGGAATTTTTTTTTTAAAGACTTTTTTTTTTTTACAGTAGTACTTCAACATGAATGAACCTTGAAAACGTTATGCTGAGTGAAATAAGTCAATCACAAAAGGAGAAATATTGTATGACCTTGCTTACATAAAATGATAAGAATAGGAAAATATTTAGGAACCAAAGTTTATTAGTGGTTATCAGCGGCAGGAGGGAGGAGAGAAGGGGGAGTCATTATTTGGGAAGCAGTGAGTTTTTGTTTGTTTGTTTATGGTGATGAAAAATTCGGCATTAATTAGGGTAATTATTGCATGACTTGATTAATGTAGTTAATAACACTAAGCTGTATACATGAAAAAGGTTGAATTGGTAAATGTTGTTTTATATATACTTTTTTACAAAAAAAAAAAAAAAGACCAGCTGCTGAGGCTAATTATGTACAACCAAACATCTCATAAGATTTGTTTTCCTGGTTTGGAGATTTAGGGACATGATTTAATGGAACATCTCAATCAATTGGCTGTGTTTAGCGTGTCTGTACTACCTCCTAGTTCACTGCATAGTGTCTGGCATTTTAAAAGCTTGCAAGCAGCCATCTGAGGTACATTAGTTAATCTCTTCACCTGGAGCAGCAAAGGAAAAAGAAGAGTCAGGACTAGGAAGAGGAACTGGAAGGCATGTCTGCTTGTCTCCATGAACAGTTGCCTCCTTTGCCATCGGACCAGAAGAGCTGGATGGTGCCTGGCAACCATAACAGAATGTGTTGAGCAAAGATTCTGTGGAAGAATCATGATCAAAATGGGGGTAAATGTGGAACACTATTTAAAATTTTAATGGAATCCACACATTCTGGGACCATTGATGCTGGATGACCCCTCAAATTCATGCCCTGAGGAAATCTTTAAACAGTAAACTTTAAATATCACCTGAAACCTTCTTTTCATCAAACAGTACTTCAGCTTAATAAATAAAGAACATCTGCCTTGAGCATTGTGCCCTTTGAGAAACCAAAAAAACCAAACTCATTGTTGTTGAGTAGATTCCGACTCATAGCAACCCTACAAGACACAGTAGAACTGTCCCGTACGGTTTACAAAGCTGTAAATCTTCACAGAAGTGGATTGCCACATTTCTCCCAAGGAGTAGTTGGTGGGTTTGAATGGTCTTCCTTATTCCAGCTTTGGCATGCATACGAGGTGACTAAAAATGCAATGGCTTGGATCAGGCGCGTTTTATTTCTCAAGGGAACATATTTGCTTTTTAACACTTTAAAGAAGTCTTTTACAGCAGATTTGCATTTACACTGTTTGATTTCTTGACAGCTGTTTCCACAGACGTTGATTGTGGATCCAAGTAAAATAAAATCCCTGACAGCTTCAGTATTTTCTTTGTTCATCATGTTTCTTATTGGACCAGTTGTGAAGAGTTTTATGTTGTATAATCATACTGAAGGCTGTAGTCTTTGATCTTCAACAGTAAGTGCTTCAAGTCCTCTTCACTTCCAGTAAGGAAGGTTGTGTCATCTGCATATTGCAGGCTGTTTAATGAGCCTTCCTTTAATCCTGATGTTGCGTTCTTCTTCATATAGTGCAACATCTCTCATTATTTGCTCAGCGTACAGACTGAATAGATATGGTGAAAGGATCCAACCCTGATGTATACTTTTCCTGAATTTAAGCTATGCAGTATCCCCTTGTTCTGTTGAAACAACCACTTCTCAGTCTATGTACAAGTTCCACATGAATACAATTAAGCCTTCTGGAATTCCCATTCTTCGAAATGTTATCCATAATTTGTTATGATCCACACAGCTGAATACCTTTGCATAGTAAATAAAACACAGGTAAACACCTTTCTACTATTCTCTACTTTCAGCCAAGATACATCTGACATCGGCAATTATATCCTTTGTTCTATATCCTCTTCTGAATCCAGCTCGAATTTTTGGCAGTTCTCTGTCACTGTACTGCTACCATCACTTTTTTTTTTTAATAATTTTTATTGTGCTTTAAGTGAAAGTTCACAAATCAAGTCAGTGTCTCACACAAAAACCCATATACACCTTGCTACATACTCCCAATTACTCCCCCCCTAATGAGACAGCCTGCTGTCTCCCTCCACTCTCTCTTTTTATGTCCTTTTTGCCAGCTTCTAACCCCCTCCACCCTCTCATATCCCCTCCAGGCAACAGATGCCAACATAGTCTCAAGTGTCCACCTGATCCAAGAAGCTCACTCCTCACCAGCATCCTTCTCCAACCTATTGTCCAGTCCAATCCACGTCTGAAGAGTTGGCTTCGGGAATGGTTCCTGTCCTGGGCCAACAGAAGGTCTGGGGGCCATGACCACTGAGGTCCTTCCATTTTCAGTCAGACCATTAAGTCTGGTCTTATGAGATTTTGGGGTCTGCATCCCACTGCTCTCCTGCTCCCTCAGGGGTTCTTTGTTGTGTTCCCCGTCAGGGCAGTCATCGGTTGTAGCCGAGCACCATCTAGTTCTTCTGGTCTCAGGTTGATGTAGTCGCTGGTTTGTGTGGCCCTTTCTGTCTCTTGGGCTCGTAATCACCTTGTGTCCTTGGTGTTCTTCATTCTCCTTTGATCCAGGTGGGTTGAGACCAATTGATGCATCTTAGATGGCTACTTGCTAGTGTTTAAGACCCCAGACGCCACTCTTCAAAGTGGGATGCAGAATGTTTTCTTCATAGATTTTATTATGCCAATTGACTTAGATGTCCCCTGAACCATGGTCCCCAGACCCCTGCCCCTGCCACGCTGGCCTTTGAAGCATTCAGTTTATTCAGGAAACTTCCTTGCTTTTGGTTTAGTCCAATTGTGCTGACTTCCGCTGTATTGTGTGCCGTTCTTCCTTTCACCTAAAGTAGTTCTTATCTACTATCTAATTAGTGAATGCCCCTCTCCCACTCTCCCTCCCTCCCCTCTCTCGTAACCATAAAAGAATGTTTTCTTCTCAGTTTAAACTATTTCTCAAGTTCTTATCATAGTAGTCTTATACAATATTTGTCCTTTTGCAACTGACTAATTTCACTCAGCATAATGCCTTCCAGGTTCCTCCATGTTATGAAATGTTTCACAGATTCCTCACTGTTCTTTATCAATGCATAGTATTCCATTCTGTGAATATACCATAATTTATTTATCCATTCATCTGTTGATGGGCACCTTGGTTGCTTCCATGTTTTTGGTATTGTAAACAGTGCTGCAATAAACATGGGTGTGCATATTATGTGTTCGTGTAAAGGCTCTTATTCCTACTATTATTGTGGAGCTATCTCACTTTTCAATGCTGATAGAGTTTGTTCTATGTATCTTGCAGCCCTGTCATTGGGTGCATATTTAATATGGTTATATCTTCTTGGTGTATTGTCCCTTTAATCATTATATAGTGTCCTTCCTTCTATTCCGATGGATTTAACTTTAAAGTCTATTTTGTCAGAAATTAATATTGCCACTCCTGCTCTTTTTTGATTGTTGTTTGCTTGATATATTTTTTCCATTCTTTGAGTTTTAGTTTGTTTGTGTCTCTAAGTCTAAGGTGTGTCTCTTGTAGACAGCATATAGACGGATCTTGTTTTTTAATCCATTCTACCACTCTCTGTCTCTTTATTGGTGCATTTAGTCCATTTACATTCAGGGTAATTATGGATAGGTATGAATTTAGTGCTGTCATTTTGATGTCTTTTTTGTGTGTGTTGACAGCTTCTTTTTCCCACTCGATTTTATGTGCTGAGTAGATTTTCTTTGTATATTGTCCTTTCCTCATATTTGTTGTTGATTTTGTTTCTGCTGAGTCTGTATTTTTCCCTTGTATTTTATTTTGATGAGTAGGATACTTTGTCTCCTTTGTGGTTACCTTATTATTTACCCCTTTTTTTCTAAATTTATAACTTTTATTTCTTTGTATTGCAGTATCTTCCTCTCCATACGGAAGGTGTGTACAATCACTTTTCAATTATCTTCAGCAAAATTTTACTTGCATGTGATAGTAATGATACTATTCAATAATTGCTGCAATCTATTGGATCTCCTTTCTTTGGATTGGGCACAAATACGGATCTCTTCTAGTCAGTTGGCCAGGTAGCTGTCTTCCAAATTTATTGGGGTAAATGAGTGAGTACCTCCAGTGTTGCATTCATTTGTTGAATCATTTCAATTCGTATTCCATCAATTCCTCGAGTCTTGTTTTTCCCCGATGCCTTCAATGCAGCTTGGACTTCTTGCTTCAATACCATTGGTTCTTGGTCATATGCTACCTCCTGAAATGGGTGAACATCAACCAATTCTTTTTGGTACAATGACTCTGTGCATTCCTTCCATTTACTTTTGATGCTTCCAGAATCATTCAGTTTTTTGCCCCTTCAATATTGCAACTTGAGGCTTGAATTTTTTCTTCAGTTCTTTCAGCTTGAGAAATGCCGAGTGTTCTTCCCTTTTGTTTTTCTAACTCCAGGTCTTTGCACATTTCATTATAATACTTTATCTTCTCAAGCTGCCCTTTGAAATCTTCTGCTCAGCTCTTTCACTTCATCATTTTTTCCATTTTCTTCAGCTACTCCATATTTGACAAGTTTCAGAGTCTCTTCTGACATTCATTTTGGTGTTTTCTTTCTTGTCTTTTTAATGACTGTCTTAGTATCTAGAGCTATTATAACTGAACATCACAAGTAGATGGCTTTAACAGACAGAAATTTATTCTCTCACAGTCTAGGAGGCAAGAAGTCTGAATTCAGGATGCCAGGTCCAGGACACCAGCTCTAGGGGAAGGCTTTCTCTCTGTCAACTCGACGGGAAGGTCCTTGTTATCAATCTTCCCCTGATCTAGGAGCTTCTCAGAACAGGGACTCTAGGTCCAAAGGACTCACTCTGCTTCTGGCATACTTTCTTTACTTTCTTGGTGGTATGAGGTCTCCCTCTCTCTCTGCTGGTTGCTCTCTTTTACATTTAAAAGAGGTTGACTCAAGATACAACTTAGTCTTGTAGATTGTGTCCTGACTCATTAACATAACTGCCTTGAATCCTGCCCTATTAACATCATAGAGATGAGATTTACAACACATAGGAAAATCACATCAGATGACAAAATGGTGGACAATCATACAATATTGGGAATCATGGCCTAGCCAAGTTGACACACATGTTTTGGAGGACACAATTCAATCCATAACAATGACATTTTGCTATCTTCATGGTGTCCTTTATGTCATCCTACAACTCATCTGGTCATTAGAGTTCAGCGCCTCAAATCTATTCTTGAGATGGTCTCTAAATTCAGGTGGGATATACTCAAGGTCATACTTTGACTGTCATGGGCTTGTTTTAATTTTCTTTAGCTTCAACATGAACTTGAATATGAGCAACTGATGGTCTGTTCTGCAGTCAACCCTTGGCCTTGCTCTGACTCATGATATTGAGCTTCTCCAACACCTCTTTCCACAGATGTAGTCATCTTGATTTCTGTGTGTTCTATCTGGTGAGGTTCACATGTATAGTTGCCGTTCATGTTGTTGAAAAAAGGTATCTCCAATGAATAGGTCGTTGGTCTTGCAAAAATCTATCATGCGATCTCTGGTGTCATTTCTATCACTAAGGTCATATTTTCCAACTATACAGATCTTTGTTTCCAACTTTAACATTCCAATCACCAATAATTATCAATGCATCCTGACTGCATGTTTGATCAATTTCAGACTGCAGAAGTTGGTAAAAATCTTTGATTTCTTCATCTTTGGCACTAGTACTTGGTGTGTAAATTTGTAAAGAAGTAAACACTTATTATATACTGGAATCTACGCAAAACACTGTCGACATATATTATCTCATTTAATACAATAATAATGCTAGGACATAGGTAGCAAGTGAAAAAACTGAGGTTCAAGAAGGTAAAATATCATTCACTTAAGAAGTGGCAGAGCTGGAATTCAAATTTAGAGCTAATCTGAATCCAAAGTCTTATTCTAAACCTTTACCATATCCCTACATCCTACAGGCAGACAGTCACATTCTTTCAGGCAAATGGAATTTGCTCTACATACATTTTTCTTTCTGTTCTTAGGCAATTTGTCATGAGCAGTTACACATCTCTTTAAATAGTCTTCAGAAATATTTATATTTTATGTATTTCATTTTAAGCTTGTACCATATAATTTTTAAACTTTCTCCCTGTGGCTTGTCATCTAGGTGATTTACCATGTGTTTCATTACAAAAATGTTATACTGAACAACTCAGTAAGCCTGCTGTGTGTGCATCTCTGATTACTGCCTTAAGGTAAATTCCTAGAAATAGAATTACTATGTTGAAAGTTGCAAACATGTTTAAGACTCTTGAAATCTTTTGCTTAACTACCTCCAAACACATCTACAAATTTAAATTCCTACTAGCAATGCAAGAAAGTTCTCCATTTAATTGCATCTTCCAGAATTAACTAGTATTATTATTATAAAGCATTTGATATTGGGAAAATGGTATTGTGTCAAAATTTTAATTTCGATTTATTTTAGGAAGCTGAAACATTTGTGCTTACTTTTTTATATATAATATTTTATTGTGTTTTGGTGAAAGTTACACAGCAAATTGTGTTCCCATTTTTTTTATAGATATTATTCAGTGACGTTGGTTATATTTTTTCACAATGTGTCAGCATTCTCATTATTTCCCTTCTGGTTATTCTGTTTCCATTAACCTAGCCTTCCTACCCCCCACCCCCTTACCTTATCTTTGCTTTAGGGTAAATGTTGACCATTTGGTCTCATATAGATGATAATTTAAAGAAGCACAGTACTCATGGATGATATTTATTTTATAAGCCAATCTATTATTTGGCTGAAAGGCGACCTGCAGGAGTGACTTCAGTTCCAAATTCAAGGGGTATCTCAGGGTAATAGTCTTGGGGCTTCCTCTAGCCTCTACCAGCCCAGTAAATCTGGCTTTTTTTAGAAATTTGCCTTTCGTTCTACATTTTTCTCCCATTCTATCCTGGGCTGTCTATTGTGTCCATGGTTAGGACAGTCAGTAATGGTAGCTGAGCACCATCTAGTTCTTCTGCTCTCAGGATAGATGAGGCCATGGTTTATGTGGGCTTTAGTCCTGTGGACTAGTTTCTTCTTTGAGTCTTTGGTTTCCTTCTTTCTCTTTTGCTCCAGATGAGTACAGACCAATAGTTGTATCTTAGATGGCTGCTTACAAGCTTTTAAGATCCCAGACACTACTCATTGTGCCTACTTTATAAGTTAATTTCATTTTTTTGTAATTGACACTTGTTTGTAATTCATCTGTATTTTTCTTATTGATTTGCAAGAGCTCTTTGTATATTATGAAAACTAACATTTTGTCATGAACACAACAGATATTTTTACTACTCTGTTACTCATTTTTAAAACTTTTTGATGTTTTGAAGATAGATTTTAGGTTATAAAATATGTTCAATCTTAAAGTCTGATTATTATATAGACCTAACCTTAAAACACAGGCATTCCTGAGTGGTGCAAGTGGTTAAGTGCTCAGCTACTAACTGAAATCCTGGCAGTTTGAATCTACCCAGAGGTGCTTCAGAAAGGTCACACCCATCGAAAACCCTATGAAGTACAGTTGCACAGGTCACCATGAGGCAGAATCATCTTGACAGCAACTGGGATTTCTATCTTAACCCTAAAAAAACAAAAACCAAACCCATTCCATAGAGCCGATTCCGAATCATATACACTTTCCTAAAAATCTGTCATAGGCAACTGCTTTCAAAAGGTTGTGGTTCTTCCCTTTGATAGAAAGAAAGTGAATTTCCGAAGACTTTCTCTGCTTCCAATTTAAATATTTTATTTTTTTATAAGTAAGTACAAAATAATTATTGAAAATAGTCTTACAGTCAGGAGAATACAATAAAAGCTGATTTATCCAGCCTTTGTTATCTGGAATTCTTTATTAAGCATTGCCTCTAAAACTGCATATTTCACACATCATTTTGTTAGGAAGAGATAAATTTTATCTCAGTTTCAAGCTGATATTGGAATTTTACATGAATCAACATCCCTAGGCTACAGTGAGCAGTCAATTCGGATAAACCAAATTTCTTTCAAGTAGAGAACAGTGCAGTGTCAACTGGGATTCATAATGCAAGCCCGGAAGCAAAATTCGGAATTGCTTCTAAATCACCAGAGCAATATTGGATATTGTACACTATAATTTGTGTTCCAGATATTTTAATACATTTGAATTCTTTAAAAACTGACCAGTGACGAGGACTGGCTGGTGACTTTAGCTGTTGATCTCCCTCCTAGGTTTCTTCCCTTGATTCATCCTCCATGCTTTTGTCAGAGCTGGTTTCTAAAATTCAAGTGAAGCATATTCCTCTTCCAATAATTATCATTATCATGCCCTCGATTAATCAGAAAATTTCTCTCCCTCATCAGGCTTAGAGAAAGGATGTTTCCTTCTCAGGTAGGAGTATTGCAGCCTACGTACTTATTTCCAAAAATACAGCTCCCATATTCATGAGTATATTTTCACGAAGGGATTTCAAGTCTGTCTCAAAAGACATATGCATGATGTATGTGTGTGCGTGCGTGTGTGTTTATGACTTTGGTAAATTGCACCTGACAAAATAATGAGGATATTAAGCCAGAGTCCTTAGAGAAAGTGAGTGGTGGTGAGAAAGGATGGAAGAACGAATTTTGCCAAGTTTAACACAGCCATCTCCAACTTTCAGGCTAACCTCTGACATTAGAGGTTTGGATTCATTTATTCTTATGACTTCCTGGTTCTAAGAAAGCAAGCTGAGAAAGGAGAAGGTGGTCTCCTAGGTATTGAGTAGCTCTTGAAGGTCAAATGCATATGACTCAAATCTGCATCAGAGAGACAGTGTTGCGGTGACTAAAATAAATGTCTTACATGAAATACACTATTGCTGGGTTTGGCTCACTTCCGGAAAAGCTATAGAATTATCGATGGAAAATTCCATTTGAGAGGGTCTATTCAAAAAAAAAAAATTTTTTTTTTTATTCCACCTTTACCTAAGTACCCTCTTGTGTATGGAGTGCTTTTTTCATCTTCTCATACCAGCTATATCTCAGTTGTCAAAACAAGTAAGATTTAACCTAAAAATGGCTTTGTAACCAGAAATATAAAGCAACTGTCAAATTTTCTTCTATTAACAAATTAGGATGACCAAAGTGCATTTACTACATCCCAATCATGTTAGTTTTCTTATTCATTAGACACTGGAGGAGACGTGTACGGATACTATGAAACGCAAAGTTTTCAAACAAGAGCTGGAACTACCTTCAGAGTATCGCAGAATTTTTAGAGTTCCCCATCCAACTCAATCCAGCAGGCTAATACTTTAACACTTTAGGATATGATTAAAGGCATATATTAAACTAGGTTATCTGGATGGAAGCAAGCTATAAAGTCACAACCTAAGGCTACATGATTTTTCATCCAACAAACATGAAGGAAAGAAAGAAATGTAGAAAGAGTAAGAACCAAAAAAAAAAAAAACCCAAACCCAGTGCCGTCGAGTCGATTCCGACTCATAGTGACCCTATAGGACAGAGTAGAACTGCCCCATAGAGTTTCCAAGGAGCGCCTGGTAGATTGGAACTGCCGACCCTTTGGTTAGCAGCCGTAGCACTTAACCACTACGCCACCAGGGTTTCCGAAAGAGTAAGAGAAATATGAAAAAAAGAAAGAAGGAACAAGAAAAGAAAGAGATGAGAAGAATGGGGAGGAAGGAAGTTAGAGAGGGAAGGAGAAAGAAGAGACAGAGAGAAGAAAGGAAGGCAGGGAGGAAGGAAAGAAGGAAGAAAGGAAACTAACTCCTGCAAAGTCCTATGCCAACTCGGGCTGGTGATGCAGAGATGACTGAGTTGCCTGATATTATGGAGCTCACAACCTAGCAGAGGTAACAGGTGGTTAAAAACAGACTCTATGTATTTAGTTGATATATTATTTTAATTACTCAGATTTAAATGTTTTTATCACACCATAAAAGCTGTATGATACATGCACTATCATTTTTAAAGAACACTCTGGAAAAAAATACAATTATCTTAAGAAAGAGACGCCACCCTTGATGAAACCTTATATACATAACTGTGAGAAACCATCACTTTGGTAACCCAAATAAGAAATAGAAACTAACACCAAAAGGAAAGTTAACCCAATAGCTGGAAGCAATACTACAGAGAAAAAGCAAGAGCCAGTAACTGTGATGCCTTCAATGTGTATCAAACAAAAGCATAATAAAATAATAGTTAGGAAATGTTTAACTGAAGAAAACCATTTCAAAGATAAATTTGATTTCAAATCACTATTGATTTAAAAAACAAATACGTATTTGTAGGTAGATGAACATGCACGCCTTATCCCTATTTTTTGAAATGTTGTCTATACTTTAAAATTTGAGTCTAATGACACCTCTCTCCTCTTTTGATGCTATATATAATCTTAAATTATATATTCTATGTTACTTAGACCTATATAATAAGGAAATAATTTTTTTTTCTTTGAAAAGAAAGAATAAAACATGGTGAGATTGTAAGAGTATAAAATGAGCTGAAGAGGGGGAATGGTAAGAAGAAAGTGAAATCAGGAAACACCACTAAATGGGCCCACTTGTGCTCCTAGGGGAGCCCTGGTGGCACAATGGTTAAAGCACTCAGCTGTTAACCAAAAGGTCAGCGGTTCAAATTTACCAGCCACTTCACGTAAGAAAGATGCGGCAGTCTGCTTCGGTAAAGATTACAGCCTTGGAAACCCTACGGGGCAGTTCTACTGTGTCCTAGAGGGTCACCATGATTTACAACTGACTCGATGACAGTGAGTTTGATGCTTGTGAGAGAGAAATCCCTGGATGGCAAAAATGGACAAGCACTCAACTAGTAGTTGAAACGATGGCGATTCAAAACCACCCAGAGGCACCTCAGAAGATGGGTCTGTCGATCTGCTTCTCAAAGGTCACAGTCTTGAAAACCCTGTGGTCACTATCATGATGACCTTCTATATAACAGACCAAAGTTAGACATAACTGGTCCTGGTTAAGTCCTGGTTAGAACCTGGTTATATGCCTGAGCCTGTGCCATCTTGATGATCGTTGGCATGTGTAAGTCCATTGTTGTGGCTATCCTGTCAGTCCCTCTCACTGAGGGTCTCCCTTATATTCTCTAACCAAGCATGGTGTCATTTTCAAGTGATTGGTCTTTCCTGATAATATGCCCAAGGTGAGCAAGCCAAAGCCTGCCATCCTGTAACACTATTTTTACAGTTTACTTGAAAAATAGTATATAGATGAGGTGGAATGATATAACTTGATGTCTTTCAAATTTTCATTAATGTAAGAAGCACTTAGAAATCACAGAAAATAACAAGAAAAGCCTGATTCGATAGTTTTGAAGTAGGCCCAAGCATACTAGATGATTTTTTGGGAGTGGTAGGTTAACCATACCAATATAGTGGGAAAAGTCCAGACTCAAGAACTAAATGGATCTACCATCTACTAGCTATGTGACCACTGGCTTGTTATTTATTCTCTCTTGTTCTGTGTGTCCTCAGAAAAAGGGGACTGTGTCTTAGTTATCTAGTGTTGCTGTAACAGAAATACCACAAGTGGATGGTTTCAGCAAAGATAAATTTATCCTTTCACAGTCCAGGAGGCTAGAAGTCAGAATTCAGGGTGCCAGCTCCAGAAGAAGGCTTTCTCTCTCTGTTTACTCTGGGGAAAGGTCCTTGTCATCAATCTTCCTTTGGGAGTAGGAGTTTATCAGCACAGGGACCCCAGATCCAAAGGACACGCCCCCTTCCTGGTTCTTCCTTCTTGGTGATAGGGGGTCCCTCTCCTCTCTGATGGCTTCTCTCTTTTATATCTCAAAAGAGACTGACTCAAGATATAACCTAATCCTGTACATTGAGTTCTACCTCATTAACATAACTGCCTCTAATCCAACCTCATTAACATCATAGAGGTAGGATTTACAACACACAAGCCAAAAAAAAACCAAAAAACACTTGTTGTCGAGTTGATTCCAACTCATAGAGACCCTATAGGACTGAGTAGAACTGCCCCATAGAATTTCCAACAAGCACCTGGTGGATTTGAACTGCCGACCTTTTGGTTAGCAGCCATAACACTTACCCACTACACCACCAGGGTTTCCTTACAATGCACAGGAAAATCAAATCAGATGACTAAATGGTGGACAATCACATAATACTGGGAATCACGGCCTATCCAAGTCAACATTTTGTGGGGACACAATTCAATCCACAACAGACTGACAGACATCGTGCAGCTGTTTTTGTTACTGTTTATGTTTTTATGTGCTGTCGAGTTAGTTCCAACTCATGGTGACCCTTTGTACAACAGAACAAAACACTGCTCACTCCTGCGCCATCCTCATAATAGTTGCTATTTTGAGCACATTGTTGCAGTCAGTATATCAATCCATCTCATTGAAGGTCTTCCTCCCATTCACTGACCCTCTACCAAGCATGATGTCCTTCTCCAGGGACTGCACCTTTCTGATAACGTGGCCAAAGTACATGAAACAAAGTCTCACCATTCTCAATTCTAAGGAGCATTCTAGCTGTACTGTTTCTGAGACAAACTTGTTTGTTCTTCTGCCAGTTCATGGTATATTCAATATTTTTTTGCAGGTAAAATGCTTCATTAAACATTAAGCAATCAATAAGTATTAGCTAGTAATATTATTATTAATAGCTAGCTAATTTTTTTTTTTATGTGTCCTTGGGTAATCTTAACTACCATCTTTGAACCTAGATTTTTTTTTCCTTATTAACAATCTGATAAAAGAAATTATATTTTGCTTATAAAATACTGAGTTTCAGTTTACGGTGATGGAAAAATTGCATTGATTAAGAAGGGTAGGGTTGCATAGCCGATTATTTTAAATGCTGTCAATAAGTTGTATACCTGTAAAATGCTGAACTGGAAAAAGTAGTGTGATAGACGTATTTACAAAAATGACAAAAAAAAAAAAAAGGTAGCTGCTGACACCACTTATGTACAACCAAATACCTCATGGAATTTGGTTCCTTGGTTTGGAGGATTAGGTTATGGTTTTGTGGGACATCCAGTTAATTGGCCTAATATGTTTAGTCCTTCTGTTCTACCTCTTAGTTAACTGAGTAGTTCCTGGGGTCTTAAAAGCTTGCAAGAGGCCATCCAAGGTACAACAACCGGTTTCTATTTGCCTGCAGCAACAGAGGAAGAAGGAGAGTCAGGAATAGGAGAAGGATATGGAATGGGCGGCTAATTAACTTCATGAACAACTGTCTCCTTTGCCATGAGACCAGAAAACTGGATGGTACCCAGCTACCATTACTGAACATTTTGATCGCAGATTCTATAGGAGAATCTGTGACCAAAAGGGGGAAAATAAAGAAAAGAATTTCTCATGGACTCCAGACTTTCTGGGGCTATGGAGATTGGGTGAACCCCTGAAACTATGCCCTGAGATAATCTTTAAAACTTTAATGAAAAATATCCCCTAAAGTCTTTTTAAAACCAAAAAATATTTTAGCTTAACTAGTAAAAAAAAATGTCTGCCTTGAGGATTATGCACTTTTAACAACTATCCATACAGGATCAAACTGACAATAGCAACTCATAAGATTAGATGGGAGCCTTAGTGGGCAGTGAGTTTATGTTAATGAGGGAGGAACAACTCAGAAACAGAGGGTGAGAATGGTTGCACAACTCAAAAAATGTAATCAACGTCACTGAATTGCATATGCAGAAACTGTTGAATTGGCATGTTTTGCTCTGCATATTCTCAAAAATAAAATAAATAAATTTTAAAGAAAAGAAAGAAATTATATCCTTTGCTGGCTACCCATGTTCATAACAAAAATGTAGAAAAAATTAGGTATTTCACAATGCAAATATTACAACTCTTACCATAAGACCTAGCAGAAAGTAAATTCTCAAATTCTTGATAGTGAACAAATAATTAAGTACATGCAAAAGCTGGACAATGAATAAGGAAGACCGAAGAAGAATTGATGCCTTTGAATTCTGGTGTTGGTGAGGAATCTTGAATATACCATGGACTGCCAAAAGAACGAACAAATCTGTCTTGGAAGAAGTACAACCAGAATGTTTCTTACAGGCAAGGATGGTGAGACGACATCTCACATGCTTTGGACATGCTATCAAGAGGGATCAGTCCTGGAGAAGGACATCATGGTTGGTAAAGTACTGGGTCATTGAAAAAGAGGAAGACCCTCAATGAGATGGATTGACACAGTGGCTCAAACATAACAACGATGGTGAGCATGGCACAGAACTGGACAGTGTTTCATTCTGTAGTATATAGGGTGGCTATGAGTTGGAACTGACTCGATGGCAGCTAACATAGTAAAAAAGAAAATTAATAGATTTTCCAGCCAATTCCAAAATGAAAACAACCAATATAATTTTGTATTCTTTCTTCAGCATTCCCTCTTCATTAAGAATTATTTCTTAGATTTTGTTTAGTTTTTACTCATTATTATTAAAAAAAAAAAAAAAACAGCTTTTTATTTTCACAACTATCTCTATTTTCTCTATTTCTTTGTTAATATTTTTACTACTTCCTTGCTTTTGTTTCTTGGGATTTATTCTATTCTTTGCATGTTCTTGAGCAGAATGATTAATCTACTTCTGTTAAATATTTATTTTATATAATATAAATATTTATATTCAAAACCATAACTTTCTTGAAATAAGGTTTTAGCTGAATCTTGCAAATCTTGGCATGCAGTATGCCTTCCTTGTCATTTGGTTCTATATGCTTCACAATTTCTCTTACGGTTTGGTCTTTATTGCATACGTTATTTTTATTAGTATGTTTAGGATTGTTACGGAGCCCTGGTGGTGCTGTGGTTAAGAGCTCAGCTGCTAACCAAAAGGTTGGCAGTTCAAATTCACCAACCACTCCTTGGAAACCCTACAGGGCAGTTCTACTTTGTCCTGTAGGGCTGCTATAAATCAGAATCAACTTGATGGCACTGGGTTTGGTTTGGTTTTTCTGGTATGACTGTTATACCTTCTTAAACTTTTACCAATATGTAGCATTTTCTTTCTCATACATATTATATGTATATTTAAATAATAAAACAATCCTCATATACATATATTCAAGCAACTTTGTCATGAGCAGAACTCGTTGCTATCGAGTCGATTCTGACTCATAGCGACCCTATTGGACAGAGTAGAACTGCCCCATAGAATTTCCAAGGAGCGCCTGGTGGGCTTGAACTGCCAACCTTTTGGTTAGCAGCCATATGTTTTAACCACTATGCCACCAGGGTTTCCTTGTCATGAGCACATAAACTTTATTATTTATTTATTTATTTTTATAATAGACTATTTTTTAGGGCAGTTTTAGGTTTACAGAAAAATTGATGCAGAAAGCAGAGACAGTTCCCATATCCCCCGTCACCCTCCACCCCGTCTTTCCCCTGCAAACTATCTCTCCGAGTATTAACATCGCGCATTTCTGTCGTTGCAATTCGTTGAACCAGTATTGATACATTACTTACATACATTACTGATTACCTTCTACTTTCTGGTGTTGCTTTTGGGGAACAGGAAACCATTCTATTGTCAATCCTTTGTATTTGATCTCTCTCTTTCTCGGCTTCTAGGATCTTTAGTTTTCTTTGCTGTTTTTAATTCCTAAGAGTCTATTTTTGTTTTCTAAAATGTTTTTAATAACATCTTGTTCTCATTTGATGGTTGCAATACCATCTCTAATCTCCTTCAGAATATATAGATTTTTTTCCAAAGTTTTCTTCTGCTTGAAAAATCTTTAGATTTGTATATTCATTTTTGTTTGTTGACGGTTTCCTAGGACCTCTGGTAATCTTTGAATTTCTGTTCATCTTTAAGAAAAACGTATTAAAAATGTGATTGATATGGAAATATAGACTTGGCCCATTCCATGATACAATTTCCACCCTAAGGCTCAGTCATGTTCAGGACTTCAGAAGTATACCACAAATTTTCATTTCAGTTGGTAAGAAGGGCTCTGAGTTTTTGAACTTTCTTATCTCTCTTCTGGCATCCCCAGGGTTAAATATGGGTGACAAATGCCTGCAGGGCAGGCCTCCTCTCCTCCTCTTTGGCCAACTCCCTGTGAGGCAGCAGGCTTTTCTTTAAGTCTCCCCCTCTCAAATACAATTTGTTTTACTTACCCTAAGGCTACCCTTCTAAACAAAGCTACCATCAATGATTCCAAGATTTTACTAGACCAATGTAATCTGTGATGTAGTTTGCAGATTCTCTTGTTAAAAAAGAAGGAAAAATACAAGTTTTAGCTCAATAAATGGTCCTGGTTGGCACAGTCTGCACTCGGCTGCTAATCGAAAGGCTGGCAGCTCGAACCCACCCAGATGCACCACAGAAGAAAAGCCTGGCAATCTGTTTCCATAAGATTACAGCCAAGAAAACCCTCTGAAGCAGTTCCACTCTGTAACACACAGGGTAGCCATGAGTCGGAATCAAACTCAAGGGCAATGTGTTTGTTTGTTTTTAATTTTTTATAACGAAAATGAGTGGGAGAGAGTAGAGAACATGATCATCTAAAGTAATTGTCAGTACCTCCAGAAAGGAAAAGGAACTGGGCTTTGCCTGCTTTTTCATGTTGTTTCGGATTATTCGTGCAGCTTCCCCAATCCACTCACGCTGGCCCACCAGAGTAGATTTTAAAATGCCCAAAACTCAGGCAAACACCTGCGGGGAGATGCTGCCAATAGGGCAAAGATTTAGATGCTCAGTCTGCCTCAAAGAAAATATAACAAGAAACTAATTTTATGTAATCAATATGCACACAAGTGTGTGAATGGTTTTAGGATCACGGTCAGGGGCAACAGTCTGCACTACAAAATGAATCCTGTAGTATATGGATGAGTGCAGCAGACTTTGTATGCTGTCTGGTGATCCTTTTGACTAAGGATTGGCAATAAAGATGCTTGCCCTTTGTTCAGAGTTCGAGTGAATGGAGGCACGTCAGCCCTGAAGTGCAAAAAGTGCTGGCATTTAGCGGAGCCAGCTGAGCGCTACAGATTGTGTATCCAAAGCAATTATATTTTTAAACATGTTCGAAGTTATTTTTAACCTCTTACGGTCCTTTCTGGTTTTCACTGTTCAGAGGCTATTTTAAATTTATTCATTCTTTATTAAATTTGGAAGTGCAGACAAGAACACTTACTGCAAATTGTGAATGAAAGAGTAAGGGGCCACCACCAAGAGGAGAGAAGCCTTTCTGGGCTAACTAAAAGGAGAGAGGGACATACCTAAGGCAGGGAAGGATAAAGACAAATTAGTTCTCTCTCACCTTCCACAGCTTCCCATGAACCAATATCTACCTAGGCCAGGACTTCATATTCCATGGCCTTCCAAACCCACTGCCGTCGAGTCGATTCCAACTCATAGCGACCCTTTTATTCTCATCCTTGCTGTGACTTCCCTTGATATCCTGTTTCCATTCTTATCTACAGCATGCTTCTCAGGGCACAGACAGTACCTTTATTGTGACCTACAGTGATTGTATCAATTTGAAACTAACCTAGCAGTGCTTCATTGTTGTTGTTAGGTGCCTTCAGGTTGGTTCCGACCCATAGCAACCCTACATACAACAGAAGGAAACACTGTCTGGTCCTGTGCCAATGTCACAATGGTTGCTATGTTTGAGTTCATCGTTGCAGCCACTGTGCCAGTCCATCTTGTTGAAGGTCTTCCACTTTTTCTCTCACCCTCTACTTTACTGAGCATGATGTCCTTCTCAAGGACTGGTGCCTCCTGATAATATGTCCAAAATATGTGAGACAAAGTCTTGCCATCCTTGCTTCCAAGGAGCATTCTGGCTGTTCTCTTCCAAGACAGATTTGTTAGTTCTTCTGGCAGTCTACCATAGTCCATGGTGTATATTCAATATTTTTTGCCAGCTCCATAATTCAAAGTCATCAATTCTTTGGTCTTCCTTATTCATTGTCCAGCTTTCAAATGCATATGAAGCAATTGGAAATATGATTTGGGGCAGGCGCACCTTAGTCCTCAAAGTGACACCTTTGCTTTTCAACACTTTAAAGAGGTCTTTTGCAGCAGATTTGCCCAATGCGATACATCGTTTGATTTCTTGACTGCTGCTTCCATGGGCAGTGCTTTAGATAAGTGCTTGAGGAATTTATGCTTATCTTCCGTTTCTTCCCCGGCAACCCTGTCTGGATCATCAACTGGTGGTTCACCGATCACACTTTCTACTTACGCACCTTGTCAGGGATTGAATTGTGTTCCCCAAAAATATGTATATCCATTTGGCTAGGCCGTGATTCCCAGTATTGTGTGATTGTCTACCATTTTGTCATCCAATGTGATTTTCCTGTGTGTTGTAAATCCTCTCTTTATATGATATTAATGAGATGGGATTAGCGGCAGTTATGTTAATGAGACAGGACTCAATCTACAAGATCAGATTGTATCTTAAGCCAATCTCTTTTGAGATATAAAAGAAATAAGCCAGCAGAGAGACATGGGGACCTCATAACATCAAGAAAGAAGCACCAGGACCATGGTGCATTCTTTGGACCAGGGGTCCTTTTGCTGAGAAGGTCCTCCACCAGAGGAAGATTGATGACAAGGACCTTCCTCCAGAGCTGACAGAGAGAGAAAGCCTTTCTCTGGAGCTAGCACCCTAAATTCAGACTTCTAGCCTACTAGACTATGAGAGAATAAATTTCTGTTTGTTGAAGGCATCCACTTGTGGTATTTCTGTTATAGCAGCACTAGATAACTAAAATACAACTCAATGGTTTATGAGGACCTAGTCTCCTCTGGTGGTGTCATTGAGTCTACTCTCTGAGCCTCATCACAGTGGTCTATAGATGGGGGTGGGGAGGGTAGTCATTCCTTCTCATTTAATAAAAACTAAGAGATATCTTTTTTTTTTTTTTTTCTAAATAATCTTTAGGAATATTTACTCTTGGGTGCATCTCCTTTTCTATTTTTATATTTCTTTATCCTGGGCATTTAAATCTCATTCACCCTTCCCTTTATATTTGTGTAGTGTCTCTTTCTCTTAAGGAAATTACTCTTCCTGGAGCTTTACTAGTCTCCCTTTATGTTGCTTTCATTCTTCCACTGCTTATTTTCATAGGGTAGGCAGAAGAAAGATCCCACGATTTGGCTGTAACAATGGGGACTTAGGAAGGGGATGAAGGGAGACAGTGGAAAAGGTAGGTAAGATAAAGGAAGATACTGAAAAACAGGTATATCCTCTCAATATTACTGGGAGGAGGGAGTGATCAATTAATGAAAAACCAAAACCAAACCCACTGCTGTTGAGAAGATTTTGACTCATAGTGACCCTATAGGACATAGTAGAACTGCCCCATAGGGTCTCCAAGGCTGTAAATCTTTACCAAAGCAGACTGCTATATCTTTCCCCCACTCACCTGGATAATCCAGGATAACTTCCCTGTGTTTTATTTTTATCATGATCTTTTTTTTTTTTTTTTTAATTAATCACTTCTGCAAAACCCCTGTTACCTTATAAGGTAACATTGACAGGTTTCAGGGGTTAGGACCTGGATATCTTTGGGGGCCATTATTCGGCTCACCACACCAATCAAGATACACGAACAGTTCTGGCATCCCAGAGCGTTTCATCATGCTCCCATCAGGAAACGGCCATCAACCTCCACAGGCAACCACTGTTCTGGTTTCTAGGCATAAAGATTGCTTGTCCTTACAAAGGAAATCATACAATACATTCTCTTTCATGTCTGGCTTCTTTTACTCAACATAATGTTTTCCAGATTCATCTATTTTGTTGTGTACATCAGTAATTCATTCCTTTTTATTGCTGAGTAATATACCATGGTATTATTGTATCACATTTTTTTAAACCTATTTTCCTATTGATAAGCATTGGGTTGTTTATAGCTTTTGCTGACTGTGAGTAAAGCTACTACAAACATTCTTGTACAAGTCTAGTGGGCAAATTTTTTCCATTTATCTTGGGTAAATACTGGAGTAACATTGCTGGGTCATATATTAGGCATATTTTTACCCTATAAGGAAGTACCAGTTTTCCTAAGTGTTTGAATCCTCTCCTACTCCCTGCAGCAATGTATTAGAGTTCAAGTTTCTCCCCAACCATATCAATATTTGGTGTGTTTGAATTTTTAATTTCATTAAATGGTACCACACTACGAAAAATGGTGTCAAACTGTGACATTAATTTACATTACCTGATTTCTAATATCTTTTTTAATTTTTCATATTTTAATTGGGTACTTCTAATATATCTTCTTTAGTGGATTGTCTGTATAAAGTAATTGAAACGTTTTTATTTTGTTATCTGTTATTGGTTTGTAGGAGTTATTTATACATTCTGAATACAGATCTTCTGTTTGCCAGGATATTCTCCTGTGTTTTCTTCTAGGAGCTTTATAGTTTTAGCTTGTAATAAAGTATATGAGCCATCCAGAATTTACTGAAAGGAAGAGATAAAAAGTTGATTTTTTTTTCCACATGTTTATCCTGTAGTTCTATCGCCATTGTAGAATTTTTTTTCTCCATTTAATGTCTTTAGTACTTTTATCAAAAATAAATTTACCATTTATGTGGATGTCTACTTCTGAACTATCTACTTGTCGCATTGATACAATTGTTTATTTTTGTGCCACACTGTCTTTATAACTGTAGATTTATAGTAAGTCTTGATTAGTCAGAGTGTGTTTTCTTCCTTGATTCTTCTTTACCAAAAGTGTTTGGTCTATTCTAGATCCTTTGGCCCTCCATTTAAATTTTAGAATTAACTTGCAATTTACCAGAAATGTCTGTTGGGATTTGTTTTGGAATTATATAACCAAAAAAAAAAAAAAAAAAAACCCCACTGCCGTCAAGTAATTATATAGAATCTAAAAATCAATTTGGAGAGATTTGAATTTCCTAACAATATAAAACAAACCAAACCCGTTGCTGATAAGTTGACTCCGAATCATAGTGACCTTGCAGGGCAGAGTAGAACCGCCCCATGCGGTTTCCAAGGAGTGGCTGGTGGATTCAAACCGCCGGCCTTTGGGTCAGCAGCCATAATTCTTAACCACTGCACCACCAGGCTCCCCTAACATTAGAGAGATTCTAAATGAATGAATGCAATATATCTCTCCATTTATTTAGGTCTTCTTTGATTTCACTGTAGATGCTTGGCCCATTTTTGCAAAATACAATACTGAGGATTTTATATTCTTTTATTGAAAATAAAGTTTTATTTCATTTTCCACCTGTTTAAACCAGTATAAAGAAAGACAATCAATGTTTATATTTATCTCATATCCTGAGTCAGAATCAATTCAATGGCACATAACAACAATGAACTTGCTAAATTCACTTATTAATTCTAGTAATTTTGTATTTTCCTTACAATTTTCTGCATAAAAAATTGTGCTATCTTTGAACAAAGACAGTTTTATTTTTTCCTTTCTAATCTGTATGCCTTTTGCTTCTTTCCTTGCTGGTCTGCACTAGCTACAGTGCAATGTTGAATTGAAGTAATCAGAAAGAATATCCTTGTCTTGTTGCTGATTTTAAGGGAAACATATTTAATATTTCGCCATTAAGTGAGCTGTAGGTTTTTCATAGATGCCCTTTATTAGATTGAAGAAGTTCCTTTTTATTTCTTGTTTGCATTTGCTGAATTTTTTTTTTATCCTGAATGACTTTAATTTTGTTAGTTTTTCTCCATCCAATGAAATGATCATATGATTTTCCTCCCTTATTTGGTTAAGATGTTGATTTATATTGATTATTTTCAAATGTTAAATCAACCTTTCATTCCTAGGAAATATCCCACTTGGTAGTGACATATCCTTTTATTTGCCAATATTTTGTTAAAGATTTTTGAAATTATGTTCATGAGGAATATTGATCTATATTTCCTTTTTTGGAATGTCTTTGTCAGGTTTTGTTTTTACAGTTGTGCCAGACTCATCAAACAAGCTGCAAGATATTCCCTTCTGGCCTATTTTCTATAAGAGTTTGCATAAGTTTCCATATTTCTTTCATTATCTTTCTAGAATTCACCATTTTGGCTCAGAGTCATCTTTGTGATACTGTGTGATAACCTTCAATATAAAAGTTCAATTTTTTATTAGATATATGGTTATTCAAAATTTCAATTTCTTTTTGTATCAATTTTGGTAAGCTCTTTCATTCAAAAGATTTGTCCATTTCATCTAAGTTGTTACAATAAGTCTGTTTTAATAACTTTGTCCATAATATTCCCTTATAAACTTAAGTAGAATTACAATGATATCCCCTCTTTTATTTTGGATATTGATAAGTTCACTTTTCTTTATTTTTTCTTGATCAACCTTGCAATAGATTTATCAGTTTTATTATTCTTTGCAATGAACCAACTTCTAGTATTTTTATTTTCCATTATTGTTTGCTTTATTCCATTTTACGTAATTCAGTTCTTTATTATATTTGGCTTGGTGGACTTCTCTTTTTCTAGTTTCTTAAGATGGAAACATAGAACCTGATTTTAAACTATTATTCTTTTCTAATATAGGCATTACATTCTGTAACTTTCCCTCTAAATAATGCTTTTGCTGCTTATTTTCCTAGAGTTCAAAATATTTTCTAATTTCCTAGTGTTTTCATCTTTTAACCCGCCCACTGCCGTCACTTGTGAGTTATTTAGAAATGCTCATTGTTTTCTTTCCAAGTATTTGAAATTTTTCTAGATATCATTTTATAGTTATTTTTCTTTTAATTCTATTTTGATCAAAGAACAGAATCTATAAAATTTCAATCTCTTAGAAGTTATGAAGGCTTATTTTATGACCCAGCATATGATTTATCTTGGTGAATGTTTCATGTGCACTTGAAGAGCAGTATTTACTCTCTGGTTGTTGGGTAGACTATTCTGTAAATGGAAATTATGCCAAGTTACATGACAGTGCTGTTCAAATGTTCCATATCCTCACTGGTTTTTTCATCTAGTTTTTCTAACAAATACTGAGAAAAAAAGTGTTACATCTCTATCTACAATTCTTGATTTGTCTATTTGACCTTTCCATTCTATTAGTTTTTTTTTTTTCAAATGTATCTTAAGCCTCTATTATTATAAAGATCCACACTAAGGATTATTACGTCTTCCTGAAAAACTGGCCCTTTTGTTGTTTGAAATGTCTCTCTTTGTCTTTCATAATAGTAATGGTCTTTAAGTTTACATCGTATAATACTAATATACCCACATCAAATTCCTTATACTAATGGTAAAGTATATATATTTTTTCTATCCTTTTACTGTCAATCTGTTTCTTTATATTTAAAGCGAGCCCCTTGTGGGCACCATATAGTTGAGTCTTACCATTCCGTTCGGCCTCACAATGTCTGTCTTTTAATGAAATATCTGGCCTATTTACAATGTAATTATTGATGTGGTTGGATTTGCACCTACCATTTTGCTTTTTTTTTTTGTTTGTTTGCTCCAACTTCATTTTTATTCTCCTTTTTCTGCTTTCCTGACTTTTGAGTTGATTATTTTTCTTATATAGGCTTTTCTTACTTTTTAAGTTTTAAGGTCTACAATATTCACCTTTAACCTATCACAATCAACTTCAAGAGTTCATTTTGGACCACTTCACATACAATGCATGAACCTTACAGCAATAGATTTAATTTCTCACTTTCCTACCCCTACATCATTTGTGCTGTGATTGTCATACATTTTACATTTACAGGCATTGTAAACTATGCAGTACAACGTTACAATTTTTACTTAGTTATATTTTAAAGAAATTTGTATAGGAAGAAAAAATAATCTTTTTAGTTACCCACATATTCCCCATTTCCTTCCTGTAGATCTTCATTACCATCTCACATCATTTCCCTCCATCTTTAATAACACTTTTAGTATTTCTTATAAATGCAAAATAATTTACTGGCTAGAAATTCTTGGCTTCAATAACACGAAAACGTTTCCATTTCACCTTTAGTTTGGGTGTATAAGCAATTCTGGAATGAGGTACTTGTTTTTGTTTTTGCTTCTCTTTTTCTTTCAGCATTTTAAAGATGTTTTACCATTGCCTTCTGGCCTATATTGTTTTCTATGAGATGTCAGTTGTCATACGTATCGTCATTTCCCTATACGTGTATCTTATTCCCCCTCTGGCTGCTTTCAAGATCTTCTCTTCATCTTTTATTTTCAGCAGCTGGACAGTGAATATGCCTAAACGTGAGTGTCTTTATAGCTATCTTCTGTTAGTTTCATTTGGCTTCTTGGAGTAGTAAGTAGATGTTTTTCACCAGATTTGAAAAGCATTCAGCCATTATTTCCTCAAGCAAAAGTTTCTGTTGGATTTCTGCTTCATCCTCTCTTCTTTTTCTAGAGCTACAAATACATATATTTCTGACTCCATGAAACAGTTCCAAAACTCACACAGGCTCTGTTCAATATTTTAAACCATTTTCTGTTTCCTTGAGATTGGATAATTTTCTTTGATCCATCTTCATGCTCATTGTTCATCATTCTGCCATCCCAAATTGCTGTGAGAACCATCCAGAGAGCTTTTCAGATATCGTATTTTTAATTTCTAGAATTTGGTTTGGTTATTTTTATAATTTCTTTTCTCTCCTGAGATTCCCCATCACTTTATGACAATCTTTTCTTTTAAGTTCTTGAACGTATTTTAATAGCTTCTTTAAAATCCTTGCCTTCTAATTCCAGAATTTGGATAATTTTGTTATCTGTTTCTACTGATTTTTTTTTTCTTGACTATTGGTCATTTTCCTCTTCACACATCTAATAATTTTCATTGTATCTGGTCATTGTGAATGATATATTCATAGTATCATTTTGAATTTTGTTGCTCTTAAAAATGTTGATTTTTGTCTTAGTGGGCAGATAAATTACTGACAAATTACCTTGAACTTGTGAAGGCTTGGTTTTACTTTGTAAAAAAGGATTGTTTGGGTTTGATTTTAATCTTAGAACAAATTTGTCATTGCTGGGACAAGGCCTTTGCTTCCGAGGATGTTTCTTCTGAGATTTCAGTAGAAAACTCATGCTATTTCTAAGCACCTCTAATTTGGCAGGACTCAAACTTCAAACTCTGTAACCTCTAGAGAGGGCAGTAGTTGAAGTATCTGGTCATCTGTTTTGGCCCTCTAGATGTTTTTGCTGGCTACTGTGCATTTCCCTAGCACATGCGCAGTTCACGAGTCAGATAAGAATTTGAGGCAAGTTTATATGAAGACTTGGGGGTTCCCCCACCATGGCTCCTTTCTTTTTGAGACTTATGCCAGCAGTTTACAGCCACTCTGGATGACCTAAATTTCATCTTATGAAGCTTTAAGTAGATAGGACTGTAGCTTTCTCTTTGAGTTCTAGTCACCCCACGCCACATCAGCTGGACAGTACACTCGGGAAAAAACATATAAACTTGGATCTTTTTCAGTGTGGTGTTCTTCTTTCAAGCATAGAATCACCTTTAGTTTCTGCTTTCTTTTGAGCACACTTATAATCATACAAATATACATGTTAAAGACTCATGGTATAGCTTTACAAAGATTTTGAGACGTTATTATTTTCACATAATATGATTAATAAGAATGAAATTCAAGATTCAGATAGACAGTGAAGGGGAAACAAGCAGGGTATCTCAGATACAGAAAATGTGTGTCTAGATGTATTGTGTTCAGGAAACAGTAACTATGCAAGTCTGAATGAGGCAGACAGTTTGGGGGAAGAAAAATTTGAAAAATAGATTAAAACTCTGTTGGACGCTGAGTACAAGGAAAAAATCCTGCATTCATGCTGTGCCTTCACACTGGGCTTTATATTTTCTTCATAGTGCAAATGGTTAACACACTCAGCTGATATCTGAAAGTTTAAAGTTTTGAGTTCACCTGAGGCACCTTGAGAGAAAGGCCTGGCAGTCTACTTATAAAATATCAGCCATTGAAAACCCTATGAAGTACAATTCTTACGCTGACATGCACCAGGTTGCTATGAGTTGAAATCAACTCAACATAAACTAGTTCAATGACTTTACTTCCCTAACATCACTTACCTTTCAAAAGTCAGTTTAGGCATAATTTCTTCCATGCTGCGTTCACTGATACCCTAAAGTTCATAGGTTACCAAACTCAACGCTCCTTTACCACTACTTGCATATCTTGGCATTTTACTTAAATCATTTTTATATCTGTCTTCCAAATCCTACTCAGTAAATTCTTATTGGGTTTAGATCATGTTTCCTGGTTTTTGTATCCCCGGTGTTTATTACATAGTAAGAAAGAAACAAATATTTGTTTCAGTGGAATTAAAAACAGAGGTTCCAGGAAAATCATTCCTCCTTGAGACAGGAAAAGGTATAATATAATTGATAACTGATAGAGAACTACTGGTTTTATTCCTGGTTCAGTCACTATTTGTGTGGTCCTGAGTAAGTCACATTTTTACCTTGGCCTCTATTTCTCATTTTTAAAGTGAAAGTAACTGGATTAGATGATTTCTAAGTTTTCTTTGAATCCTAGTATTCTATGACTAGAGTTTCATCCCGTAAGAGATATATGCATGATCTTTTAAAAAATATGCATGGTGGTTATAGTAAATATTTTTAAATACTGAAAATATTATTTTTCTTAAGCCAAGAAGATAAAAGCAGTCATGAGTGCCTTGTACCTACATCCTGAGATGGGTTCAAAGACCTGCTGAAATCAGTTGAGCTAATAGGTTTGTGAAAGATATTTTTTATGACTTTCCATTCTCAAGCAAAAAGACAAGAAAATTTTCTTATGTTTTAATGTATAACATTACTATAATTATTAATAAAGTGCTTCTGAAAGCAAATAATATTTTCCCCTAGATTAATGTTAGATTTTTCATACTTTAATCTTAATACCATCTATTGCAAACACCTTTTCTATTTCATTTGTGATAATTCTTTGCAAAAATCAAGGCAATAATTCCCCTTTATAAATCCACAAACATTGGGTAGTCTAACTCTAATGAAAACTTCTTAGCCAAAAGCAAACACTTTGTGACACCAAGTCCCTGGGCTTGAGGGCTTAGGACCATAGTCTTGGGGGCAATCTAGATCAATTGGCGTAATACAGATACAGTGAGTAGCAACTGAGGTTTTAAAAGCTTTCGAGCAGCCATCTAAGATACAACTATTGGTCTCTTCCTGTCTGGAGCAAAGAAGAGTGGAGAAAAATAAAGACCCAAGGAAACAATTAGTCCAAAGGACTAACGGACCATATGAACCATATCCTAAACTAGCCTGGGTCCAGAAGAACTAGATGGTGCATAGCTACCACTATCGACTGCTCTGGCTGGGATCCCGATAGAAGGTCCTGGACAGAGTAGAAGAAAAATGTAGAACAAAATTCAAATTCATAAAAAAAAAGACCAGACTTATACCCCCAAGTGTCTGTCAGTTTGTCATACTGTGGGGACTTGCACGTTGCTGTAACACTGAAAACTATGCCACCAATATTCAAATACAAGCATAGTCACCCATGGCAGACAGGTTTCAGCTGAGCTTCCAGACTAAGACAGGCTAGGAAGAAGGACCTGGCAGTTTACTTCGGAAAAGAATTAGCCAGTAAAAATCTTATGCATAGCAGCAGAGCATTGTCTGATATAGTGCTGGGAGACGAGCCCCTCAGGTTGGAAGGCACCCAAAACAGGACTGGAGAAGAGCTACCTCTCCTCAAAGTAGAGTTGACCTTAATGATGTAGATGGAGTCAAGCTTTTGGGACCTTCATTTGCTGATGGAGCACGACTCAAAATGAGAAGAAACAGCTGTAAACATGCATTAATAATTGGAATGTGGAATGTATGAAGTATGAATCTGGGAAAATTGGAAGTCACCAAAAATGAAATGGAATGCACAAACATTGATATCCCAGGCATTACTGAGCTGAAATGGACTGGTATTGGCCTTTGTGAATTGGACAATCATATGGTCTACTATGTCAGTAATGACAACTTGAAGAAGAATGGTGTTGCATTCATGGTCAAAAAGAACATTTCAAGATCCATCCTGAAGTACAACGCTGTCAGTGACAGGACAAAATCCATACGCCTACAAAGAACACCAGTAAATATGACTATTATTCAAATTTATGCATCAACCGCTAAGGCCAAGGATGAAGAAACTGAATATATTTACCAGCTTCTGCAGTCTGAAATTGATCAAACATGCAACTAGGGTGCATTGATAATTACTGGTGATTGGAATGCAAAAGCTGGAAACAAAGAAGAAGAATCGGTAGTTGGAAAATATGGCCTTGGTAATAGATGTGATGCCAGAGATCACATGATAGAATTTTCCAAGACCAAACGCTTCACTGCAGATAACTTTTTTCAACAACTTAAACAGCAACCATACATGTGGACCTCACCAGATTAAATAACACAGGAATCAAACTGACTACATCTGTGGAAAGAGACAAAAGCTCAATATCATCAGTCAGAACAAGGCCAGAGGACGACTGCGGGTCAGACCATCGATTGCTCATAAACAATTCAATCTGAAGAAAACTAGAACAAGTCCACGAGAGCCAAAGTATGACCTTGAGTATATCCCAACAGAATTTAGAGACCATTTCAAGAATAGATTTGATGCATTGAACACTAATGACCAAAGACCATACGAGTTGTGGGATGACATCAAAGGCATCATACAAAAAGAAAGCAAGAGGTCATTAAAAAAACAGGAAAGAAGGAAAAGACCAAAATGAATGTCAGAGGAGACTCTGAAACTTGCTTTTCAAAGTTGAGTGGCTAAAGCAAATGAAAGAAATAATGAAGTAAAAGAGCTGAACAGAAGATCTCAAAGAGCAGCTTGAGAAGTCAAAGTATTATAATGACATGTACAAAGACCTGGAGTTAGAAAACCAAAAGGAAAGAGCACACTCAGCATTTCTCAAGCTGAAAGAACCGAAGAAAAAATTCAGGCCTCAAGTTGCAATATTAAAGGATTCTACAGGGAAAACGTTAATCAACACAGGAAGCATCAAAAGAAGACAGAAGGAATACACAGAGTCTCTATACCAAAAAGAACTGGTCAACCTTTAACTATTTCAGGAGGTAGCATATTATCAGGAACCGATAATACTAAAGGAAGAGGTCCAAGCTGCACTGAAGGCATTGGCAAAAAACAAGGCTCCATGAATTGACAGGATACCAACTGAGATGTTTCAGCCAATGGATGCAGCACTGGAAGGGCCCAGTCGTCTATGCCAAGAAATTTGAAAGACAGTTACCTGGCAAACTGACTGGAAGAGATCCATATTTATGCCTATTCCAAAGAAAGTGATCGAACAGAATGCAGAAATTATTGAACAATATCATTAATATCACACACAAAAAAATTTTGCTGAAGATCATTCAAAAGCAGCTGCACCCATACATTGACAGGGAACTGCCAGAAATTCAAGCCAGACTCAGAAAAAGATGTGGAACCAGGGATATCATTGCTGATGTCAGATGGATCCTGGTGGAAAGCAGAGAATACCAGAAAGATGTTTACCTGTGTTTTACTGACTATGCAAATGCATTCGATTGTGTGGATTGTAACAAATTATGGATAACATTGCAAAGGATGGGAATTTCAGAACACTTAATTGTGCTTATAAGGAACCTGTACATAGATCAGAACAGAAAAAGAGGTCCTGCATGGTTTAAAGTCAGGAAAGGTGTGCATCAGGCTGTATCCCTTCACCATATGTATCCAATCTGTATGCTGAGCAAATAATCTGAGAACCTGGACTACATGAAGAAGAATGGGGCATCAGGATTGGAGGAAGGCTCATTAACAACCTGTGTTATACAGATGACCCTTGCTTGCTGAAAAGGAAGAAGACTTGAAGCACTTACTGATGAAGATCAAAGACTATAGCCTTCAGTATGGGTTACACCTCAACATAAAGAAAACAAAAATCCTCACAACTGGACCAATAAGCAACATCATGATAATGGAGAAAATATTGAAGTTGTCAAGGATTTCATTTTACTTGGATGCACAATCAACATCCATGGAAGCAGCAGTCAAGAAACCAAATGATACATTGCATCGGGCAAATCTGCTGCAAAAGATCTCTTAAAAGCGTTGAAAAGCAAAAATGTCCCCTTGACGACTAAGGTAAGCCTGACCCAAGCCATGATGTTTTCAATTGTCTCATATGCATGCAAAAGCTGGACAATGAATAAGGAAGACCAAAGAAGAATGACACCTTTGAATTAATGGTGTTGGTGAAGAACATTGAATATACCATGGACCGCCAGAAGAACAAACAAACCTGCCTTGGAAGAAGTACAGCCAGAATGCTCCTTAGAAGCAAGTATGGCAAGACTTCGTCTCACATACTTTGAACATGTTATCAGGAGGGATCAGTCCCTGGTGAAGGAAGGACATCATGCTTGGTAAAGTAGATGGTCAGCAAAAAAGAGAAAGCCCCTCAACGAGATGGACTGACACAGTGGCTGCAACAACAGGCTCAACAAACATAACAACGATGGTGAGGATGTTGCAGGACCGGGCAGTGTTTCGTTCTGTTGTACAGAGGGTCGCTATGAGTTGGAACCAACTCGACGACACCTACAACAACAACAACCAGACTTGCTGGTCTGATAAAGGCAGGTGGCCCTCAGACACTCTTCAAACTTGAACCAGAAACCACTCCTGGAGATCACCTTTCAGCCAAGCAATAGGCAGGCCTATGAAGTGAACAATAACACCCACGAGAAATGTGCTTCCCACAACAATCAACCATATGAGACCAAAGGGGAGTATCTGCCCCAAAGCAAAGTTCAGAAGGCAGGAAGCAGCAGGGAAACTGAGCGAGTGGTAACAGGTACCCCAGGGAGGAACTGGGGAGAGTGTTGACACATTGAGGGGATAGGAACCAATGTCACAAAACAAGCTATGTATAAATTGCTTAATGGGAAACTAATTTTCTTTGAAAACTATCACCTAAACCACAGCAAAATGTTCAAAACATTTTTTTTTAAATGAAAAACTTTTGTGCTTCAAAGGACATCATCATGAAAGTGAAAAGACAACCCACATGATTTGAGAAAATATTTGCAAATCATATATCTGGTAAGGTTCTTGTATCCAGAACACATAAAGAAATCTTACAACTCAATAACAAAAAGGCAACTCAATTTTAAAATGGACAAAGAATCTGCATAGACATGTCTCCAAAGAAGATATACAAATGGCCATGGACCCATGAAAAGATGTTTTACTTTGTTACTCGTCATCCAAAACCCATTGCCATCGAGTCAATAATGACTCATAGTGACCCTATATGGCAGAGTAGAACTACTCCAAGGAGCAGCTGGTGGTTTCGAATTGCTGACTTTTTGGTTATCAGCCAAGCTCTTAGCCCGTGTGCCACCAGGGTTCCTATTAGTCTTTTAAAAAAAAAAAAAAAAAATAGTCTTTAAAAAAAAATATAGTCTTTAGGGTAATATAAATCAAAATTACAACAAGATTACACTTCACACCTACTAGGATGGCTAGATCAGAAAGTCAGATAATAACTAGTGTTGGCAAGAAAGTGGAGAAATCAGAAGACTTATACACTGCTGACAGGAATGTGCAATGGTGCAGCCACTGTGGAAAACAGTCTGGCAGTTCCTCAAATGATTAAACATAGACTTAACACATGATCCAGTAATTCTACACTGAGGTATATACACGAGAGAGCTGAAAACCCATGTTCACAATAAACTTGTACATGAAATGTTTACAGCAGCTTTATTCACAATGGTCAACATGTGGAAACAACCCAAATGTCCATCATCAAATGAACGGATAAACAAAATGTGGCATATTCATATAATGGAATATTATTTGGTCATAAAAAGGAAGGATGTCCTGATTCATGCCACAGTACAGATAAATCTTGAAATCAATATGCTAAGTGAAAGAAGTCTGTTACAAAAGACCACATACCATACGATTCCATTTATAAGAAATTTCAGAATAAGGAAATCTATAGAGACAGAAAATAGATTAGTTGTTGCTTAGGGCTGGGGGAGAGGACAGAGCATGAGAAAAAGGGAGGTGACAGCTAAAAGATAGAGGATTTCTTCTTGAAGCGATAACAATATTCTAAAATTTACCATGGTGATGGTGGCACGTATCCGGGGATATACTAAAAGCATCAAGTTGTGCACTTTAAACGGGTGAATTACATGGTATGTGAATTATACTTGAATAAAATTGTTTAAAAATATAACAGGGAAGGAGTGAGGTCCATTAGAAACATTGTTGGTCACATGTCCCCAAATATGCCTAAATATATCAAGTTTGTGGATATATGTCATGAGTCCACCCTCATCAATATGTGTTATTGATGAAAAATTTAACCATCAGGCTGACTTCCATCATACAGCTAAATCAGCGTATAAACCATGAACTTTGTTACAATCTGTGAAGAGGGCAAGAAAATTGTGGTCATATGCTATCATTAATGGTAGCAATTTCCATCCCCTTGCCGATTACCATATGAGACAAGAAAATTTTTCATATAAATATTTTTAACATTCCCTCTATTAATAAAAAGTAAATAGTTTTTTTTTTTTAAACAAAGTTTTTTTTCTAATAAAAAATTCAGGGTTCCTAAGAAACTACTCAAAAAAGAGTGGAGTGCTAGGTACTGCTGTTGGCTAAACTATATTTATTTTCATTTTTAAAGCACAATGTTTTATTTATGGGAACTCTATATAAAACTTGGAAAATTAAACAAAAACAAACAGATATGGTTTGCCTCTTGAGACATGAGAGCTGAAAAATTACCAGCTCAATAATATACCCATGGGATCTTCATGAGCCCCACCTTTTAAACAACATCAGGGTAAACATGGTAAAGACAGTTAAGATATGCCACCAATCTCATACTATCAATATACTCTTTTAAGCCATAACATTTTTGTCTTGGCCATTACACAGTTGGAGAGAGTCCCAAGATGAGCAGGGGGCATCCCAAGGATGTGCAAAATTAGATTTCTGGCTCTTAGGTCCTGGATCTACCAACCCTGAAACTTGGTACATCTGGAAACATTGAGTTATGTGTTGCAAATTAGGGGTGGAGAAGTTGAGAGAGGCCTATGAGTAATCTTTACCAGCCAATTTGGCTCTAGGAAGAGGTCTCTCTCCATCCATCTTCTATTCATGATAATTGTTGGGCATGACCATAGAATTTTAGAACTGGAAGCCCAGGTTAGCAATAAGAGATTGATTTTCATATTTGCCTTTGTGGACTCTGAAACACCCAAGGACTATTCTGGCGTTTCTAATTATTTATGCAAATTTGGAAGTCTGGAAACCTGTGTATAAGGACTGAAGGTAATCACAGTTTTCCTAAAATGCATAGAGCTGTTTACACCATTTTTAGAGTCTTGTATTAGGTACATAGGGCCAAGCTTTAAAACTCTTGGGCAGCACAAGAACCCATGTTCAGCCAATAAATACCACGCAAGAGAATAAATTTTAACATAAGGAAAAGAGTAATCAAGTTCCCTAACAGCATACTCTCTTCCAAGCTGAGTAGTCATCATCTTTAAGATGGTTTTCTACTCCTTAACCTTGTTGCTCACTCTTCTCTGAACACTGTCTGTTTCTTTATGGCCTTTTAAGATCTAGGTCAGCATAGTACACAAACATGTACTGTGAAAAGTTCAAAGGATACAATCTAAACATGTCTTATCCTTTACACAAATTTCTGAAACAAGTTGGCTTTTTCACACCAGTACTACATTACTGATTAAAGACTGTAGCAACAGCATCAGTATAATAACATTAGTATAATAATATTAGACTTATCTTAGTATAAGTACTTTACCAAGAGGCAAAATATCTGCAAGTTAGGCTGTAGTGTGCTACCAGTGGGCTTGTGACCTTGAACAATTCATAGCCCTTGTCTTGGTCTCCATCCTTACAGAAACACAAGGAATTTGTGGTAGAACATAAATCTTCCCCCCCAAAAAATAATACACACACATGTGTGCGCACACACGTACAACCCACATTGTTGAGGTGGGAAGAATAAAGGCATTTGCTTAAATACAGTCTTAAGTGGAACCCGGACATATGAAACAAATAAAGGCTCTAGAATTGAATTGAAGATCTTTTCATCTCTTCCCTAATTATGGCTCCACCAATTTCAACATCCCTGTCATGAGGCTCCCCCCACTGCCACTTCCGCACCAAAACCTTCATATAGCTTTAGGTCTCTAGAAAAAAAGTTTTAAAATGAACAGACTGGAGATTTTTAAAGTTTTTTTTTATAGTGCTAAACGCTTGTCTTCTTAAAAATCTTTTGTTCATGTGCTGCCTCAAGGCATAGAAGGCATCCTGGGAGGAGCCCAGAGTATGATCTTGTGTTACAGAGGTCTGATTGCTCTTTCAATTCCAAACTACCAAGTGCAGTTTCATGGCTCAAAGATCTGTAAGTCTGTAAGATGCCATCACTGTCACTAGGATGCTCAACCTGCAGGAGCCATCTTGAGGGTTCTTCCAGTGAGGCACTGAAGACAGCGTGTTGAGAAACACTTGAAAATTCTGACTGAAACTCATGGGAATAGATTTATGAAGCTTCCTAACGCTATGAGCTAAAAAAAAAATGAAAAGTAACCCCGCAGGTTTATTAAATACCATTTTATAAATGTCCCACCAGTGGAAGGAGTAGTGATGACACTCAGACAGGATGGGGCACCTCAAGACTCCAATGCAAAGAGACCTCTGAGTCACACTTTCAAGAGTCTTGATGGAAATTATAGGGGTCCTGGTGGCATAAAACTCAAAACCCATTGCCGTCGAGTCGATTCCAACTCGTAGTGACCCTATAGGACAGAGTAGAACTGCCCCATAGAGTTTCCAAGGAGCACCTAGCAGATTTGAACTGCCAAACTCTTGGCAGGTGTCGTGGTTAATAATTTGGTTGCTAACCAAAAGGTCGGTATTTCAAATCCACCAGCCACTCCATGGAAACCCTATGGGGCAGCTCTCCTCTCTCCTATACGGTCACTATGAGACAGAACTGCATCGACAGCAACAGGTTTGGTTTGGTTCGTTTCAGGCTGTGTATGAGGTATGCGATGTTCGCATACCCAGTGAACAGCTTAGAAAAGATAAGTCAAATTCCTTCTTCAGGTAACATGTCAAGCGGTACTTCGTGATTCCAGCTAGAAGACAGTATCCTCCCATAGCTTATAATCCTCTTTAAAATACACTTGTAAAGCAATTCCCTCCAACCTGAGATTCTCACTGACTTCCCAGAGTAGCTACATGTTTTTCTTTTCTCTTTGCTTCATGGGATCTCAAAATCAAAGCATCAAATGCTAAACTCCTTTCCTTTTACATGCTGCATTTCAGGACCCAGAGCATTCTGGATCAACTACTATCCCATGAGAGCCTGTTCGATGTTTAATTTGGTATTTATATTGGCCAACTCTGAGACAGGCTACTTTTTCCCACACACTCTATTTGTTGCATTGCTCCTAACCTCCCTTTCTTACTACCTGGCTATTGCCCATAGGTGCAGAGCAAGAGAAAGCGGGTATCAATAAGAATGCTTTGTAAAGGGGCAATTTTTCTACTAATCTTATCACTTCAAATCCAAAATCAAATATATTTTAATGCCTAAAATTAATAGTACCTTAGTTTTTATTTTTTTAGATGCTTAATGTACATCAAAAAAAAAAAAAAAAAAAAAAAAACCCAAGTCGTTGCCATTAAGTCAATCCCAGTATTTTAATCTCTTTTATGACATAGTTATTGGCCTGAAAGAGAAGCACTGCTTTTGTGATTTGTGTTGGGAAAGAGAACAAAACTCCACAAATTATTCTACTGTATCAGACACTACATTAAACTTCTACACATGGAAACCCTGGGAGCATAGTGGTTAAGAGCCACAGCTGCTAACCAAGAGGTCAGCAGTTCGGATCCACCAGGTGCTCCTTGGAAACTCTATGGGGCAGTTCTACTCTGTCCTACAGGGTCGCTATGAGTCGGAATTGACTCAATGGCAGCAGGTTTGGTTTTTTGGTATATTGACTTGATCTCACCTTAACTGCTTCCTCCTAAAATTTAACTGAGTGTATTCCTCATGTCCTCCTAGAGCCTCATGCAAAGAAAGAGGAAATGCTGGCAGATTCTACCATTTCAAGCATGGCAATTTCCACACCAGCCTCTGCCCAGATTCACCCTTGAGAAGGGGGTGTGCATCATTCATTAGTTGGAACCTATGAACATGCAGATGAAATTCATAACTCACATTGCAGATAAAGCCTGTAAGCTAAGTATGGATCTCTACGGCCAAAGCACAAATCCGAATATTAAACTTCACCCAGGAAAAACACCAAGGGATAAACAGAAAGGGGAATGAGGAGGATATGAAAAAAAAAAAAAAAAACACCATTGTCATGGAGTTGATTCTGACTCACAGCGACCTTATAGGACAGAATAGAACTGCCTCCATAGGGTTTCCAAAGCTGTAAATCTTTATGGAAGCAGACTGCCACATCTTCCTCGCTCTGAGCAGCTGGTGGGGTCGAACTGATGACCTTTTAGTTAGCAGCCAAATGCTTAAACACTGCACCACCCGGGCTCTAAACTGTTGCCATCGAGTCAACTCTGACTCATACTGACCCTACAGGACTGCTGAGCTTTCAGTTAGCAGCTAAGCACTTAACCACTAAGCCACCAGGGCTCCAAAAACAAGGGCTCATCTGGGATTTGAACCCGAGACCTCTCGTAGTTCATTTTATTCAGTAAAGGCCAAGGATGTTTGATCACCCCGGGATATACATGCAGCACCACCCAGGCCCACTGAACGAACCAAGTTTGGGTAGAAAAACAGGATATTGAGATCATCTTCTGCTTTTTTGTCTTTATTTTACATGATTTCAAAGTGGAGAAGGGAAAGGGCCACCCAACTTCATGGAAAAGAATTGGGATTCCTATTACCCAAGGGTCTGCAAATTATTTTTCCTTTCTTTAAAAAAAAAAAAAAAGGTACTTAAAAAAAATTCTAATGATGTGGAATTCAAAAGGTAGAAAGCAGTGTGGGAGAGCGAAAGCGGGTCTCATTGCCTAGGGGGCCCTGAGCTTCTGTTAAGGGTGTTGGAAAAATCTGAAAATAGATGATGATGGTGGCACAACATGATAAACACAATTAATGTCAAATTGTGCCTGTGAAGAATGCTGAAATGGCACATGTTTTGTTACATATATACTTACCACATTAAACAAAAAGAAAGAAAATAATTTCTCACCGCACCTATTTGTGGCCAACCAGGCCCTTCTGCCCAGAAAAAGCAGGGGACCTGTTTCTTGTATCTTCTCCCGGAGCCATTCTCGAGTCCGCCAATTCTTAAATCCAATATGAGTATCCTTAGTCTTGTGGCCCTGCCCTAAACCATATGATTTGGGATTTCCTACCTAAATTTCACATTTTTCTAATTTAACTGTTTTCTTATTCTGAGATCTCTTTTCTTCATTACGCTGTCGAAAACTTCTAAACAAGATGGGGCTGGTGACCTTGCCTGCCTTTGATTAAAAGCTGAGTCACGTTGCTCAGTGCCCTTGGAAAACAACTTCTTCAGGATGTTTGAAGTGTCAAGTCCAATCTAAATTGAAATCCCAAATTTTAATCACCCTTCCATAATTAGCACGTGCTGTATTGATTGCATGTGTCCAAAAGCAGGATAAGTATGAAGCGCCTGAATCAGGCGAGGTCAAACCAAGTAATGTTGTGTCAGGGCAGGGGGGTAGGAGCTGGTCTCTTTCCACCCGCGCTGCCAACGCAGCGCTGGGCTGTTTATATCTTGGTGCTTTTTCTGTCACTTATTAAGCCACCATGGAGAAGATGAAAAATTCTAGTACCATGCATAAGTAATTTGGCCAGAAGCCAAGAGAGTGGCCAGTGGCCTGCCATGCAAAGCTTTGATCATGGAATTTTGCCTTTATTTGGATACCAGAAGAAGAAAGAAAATGACCAAAGAAGAACAGAAGCTAAGAAGAATATATCTTTTAAAGAAAAATTTAAATTTCTTTTTTGAGTTTGGGTTACTAAGGAGTTTATCCCTACACTTTGGTGCCATTGAAAGAAAACTCCTGTTAGTCCTATAGAGTCCTGATCCGTGTACTCTAACACATTCAACAGATGTCTTATATTATGGACAGAATGCTTGTATGGCTTAAGGCCTGTCTAATCAGTGTTCATTAAACATGGACATATAAGGGGTGCCAGATACTTGGCTAGCCTCATCCTTTCTATCAGGCCACATATACTTAATAATGATTTACACTTGGAACATGCAAAATGAATAAACTTGTCCTAATATTATAGTGCAACTGGTTAGTTTTTTCAAAGGGGTGGAGGGGAACCAGTATTTTATTATTTCTGCTCCGTAAAATAGGGGCCCTTTTTTGGCTGACACCAGATTCTACAGCCATCCGGTTGTTGTTCTATTCTGAAAACAATATAAAAATCAGGTTTCATAGTCTATATTTTCTCATATTATCACTACTACTGCTGCAACTTAGATTTCAAATTTATACTTTACTAAACTTAAAGGTTTATCTCTTGTAAAACAATGCTGATAAAGTGCAAGGCAACAGGAAACTTGAATTCTAGAGGATAAGCCAAAAAATGAAAAAAAAAGTTTTTTTCACAAAGATAGGAAAACTTTTTGCCAAAATGACAGAGACAAGTTCTCCTGAAACTGACAAAGTCTTAGGTACCAATTTGATGAAATTTCCCATCCTCTCTGACTCACTAAAGTACTTCACATGCAATTCTCCCATTAAAAAGAAAACATTTATGGAAACAATGCAGAGGTGTTGCTGAGAAACGGGGGTGGGAATCTGAAAAGGATTATGAGATAAATATGAAGATCCTGTAAGACAATTGCAAAAGCTAGAGCAGTGGGCTAAATAACAATTTGAAGCATTCATAACAGCTGCTTAATTGGTGAGCTTTCCTTCCAAATTTCTTAATTATACCATCCTTTCTGCAAGCCTTAGGTGCCCTCTAGCTAGGACAGGAAAGAGAGCCATAGATTTTTATAGTTACAAATGCCCCCCTGGGCAAACAGTGCCTAAGCTCCCATTGATTACAAGAACCTGCTGTACAGCACCCTGCCAAGCCGTTGACTAGATACCACTAGTAGCGCTGACAGCTAGTGTCTGATTTTTCATTCCATCACAATAAATGCTTTAATTAAACTAGAGCCTCAAACTTTCCTCTCTTGTGTGGGTTGACAGCTCTGACTATACAACAGAAAGCAATTTAGTTGAAAAGTGAAAAATACCACTTACTTTGGTGAATGGTGAGTCATCATGACCATGCCACTAAATCTGCATGGAATATGAATGGGTCCTAAGAGATCTTCTAATTTAACTTTCTTATTTTACAGAGGAAGACACAGAGGCCAAAGAGGTTAAGTAGCTCACCCAGGGTCATAAGCTAAATAGTGTCATAGCTGGGACCAAAATCTTGTCTTGAATGAGATGACCTAGACACAGCTCCTAGCACAGCATCTGAATATATACGCAGAAAACATTAATTTTCATTTCTTTTTTGCTTTAAGGGGCCCTGGTTGTATAGCGGTTAAGCTCGGCTGCTAACTGAAAGGTTAGCGGTTGGAACCCACCAGTGGCTCCTTGGGAGAAAGATGTGGCAGTTTGATTCTGTAAAGATTACAGCCTTGGAAACCCTATGGGGCAAGTCAACTCTGTCCTGTAGGGTGGCTGTAAGTAGGAATCAACTCCAGGGCAGTGGGTTATTTTGGCTTGGGCACAGCACCTGAAACACAGTACATGCTCAGAAGATATGAATTTCCATCTCTTTTTCCTTCACCTTCCAGATTCCTAATCTAGAGTTGATATTCTACCACATACTCTCTTGACTTGACTCAACTGGGCAAGTTAATTTTTCACTCTTCTAGGACTTAAACTAAATTTCCTTTCAGTAATTCTCACCTGATTGATCCATAACGGGTGGCTTAGGAACATCCAGGACTTCGCCTTAAGTTCCCTAAGATGTTCTTAGATCAAGGTGAGTGGTAAAGGAATTTAAATTACTCCTTGAGCGTCCCCACCACTCCCACCCTATAAATATCTGTCCAGCAATGAGTCCAAAATTCCATTTGAATGCTATTAAATAATATTAAAAGCATATGCCATGATTTAGATGGTATGCATTGATTCAGCATACATGCGGGAAACATTGGTCTCATATAGCAAATAAAAAATTCTGGTATATAGTGTCTTTTTAGCTTGCTGGTTATTTATGTGAGGAGCCCTGGTGGTGCAGTGGTTAAAGCGATGGGCTGCTAATGGAAAGATGGGTGGTTCAAACCCACCAGCTGCTCCTCAGGAGAGAGATGAGGCAGTTTGCTTCCATAAAGATTTACAGCTTTGGAAACCCTATGGAGCAGTTCTACTCTGTCCTATAGGGTCACTATGAATCCAAATTGACTCGACAGCAGTGGGTTTGGCTAATTATGTATTCTCAATAAAAGAGAACATTCTTCTTGGAATATTAACTGCTATTTTGATTAATTAGGCCCTCCTAAGTGATCTTTCTGCAATAGCCATTATCATTCTGTGTAAATAGCTTTTCATATTAGTACAAGCTTTCAATATCACCTGAGTAAATGCTTTTAATTTGAAAAGAATTAAAAGCCCATCAGACTGAAAATTTTTTCCAACAATTTGTCTAAAATTTCTACTCTTGGTCATTTCACTGAGTAAAGGCAATGATTCAATCAATCAACAAGCATTTATTGAGTTTCTACTGTTTCGAGCATCAGCTAAACACTGAGTAGGCTATGGAAAATAAAACAGATAAGCTCTTGCTCTCATGATGCTTACAATCTAGAAAGAAAAACTGACAGACTTTTCTGACTGTGTACTTCAGCAGACGATTTTCCACATGCAATGCCATCTACGGGTGCTGATCTTTTGATAACTATGCATGCTATTGAACTAATATATGCATTATAAAACACACACAAATCTGGAGATTATGAGTGATGACCTGGAAATATGAGTAGAAGCTCTGTTGTTTTGACCCGCACTCCAGTACAGGCATAAAAAAAAGTACAGGCATACCTCATTTTATTGTACTTCTCTTTATTACGCTTCTCTTTATTGCGCTTCGCAGATTTTGCATTTTTTACAAATTGAAGGTTCCTGCCAACTCTGCATAGAGCAAGTCTATCGGTGCCATTTTTCCAACAGCATGTGCTCATTTCGTGTCTCTGTGTCACACTTTGGTAATTCTCTCAATATATCAAACTTTTTCATTATTATTATATCTGTTATGGTGATCTGTGATCAGTGATCTTTGATATTACTATTGTAATTGTTTTGGGGTGCCATGGACCACGCCCACATAAGACGGCAAACTTAACTGGTAAATTTGTGTGTTCTGACTGCTCCACTAACAGGCTGTTCTCCGTCTTTCTCCCTCTCCTCAGGCCTCCCTATCCCTTGAGACATAACAATACTGAAATTAGGCCAATTAATAACCCTACAATGTTCTCTAAGTGTTCAGGTGAAAGGAATAGTCCCATGTCTCTCACTTTATATCAAAAGCTAGAAATGATTAAGCTCAGTGAGGAAGGCATGTCGAAAGCTGAGATAGGCTGAAAGGTAGGCCTCTTGGGCCAAATAGTTAGCCAAGCTGTGAATGCAAAGGAAAAGTTCTTACAGGAAGTTAAAAGTGCTACTCCAGTGCACGCACAAACGATAGAAAGTCAGACAGCCTTATTGCTGACAACGAGAAAGTTTTAGTGGTCTGGAGAGACGGGCAAACCAGCCACAACATTTCCTTAAGCCAAAGCCTAATCCAGAGCAAGCCCCTAACTCTCTTCAAATCTATGGAGGCTGAGAGAGGTGAGGAAGCCACAGAAGAAAATTTGAAGGCAGCAGAAGTTGATTCATGAGGTTTAAGGAAAGAAGCTGTCTCCGTAAGATAGAAGGGCAAGGTGGAGCTGCAAGAGCTGATGTAGAAGCCACACAGAGCTATCCAGGAGATCGGCTGAGACAACTGACGACGACGGTTACCCTGAACAAGAGATTCTCAGTGTAGATGAAACAGCCTGACATTGGAAGAAGATGCCATCTAGGATTTTGAGGCTAGAAAGAAGTCAATACCTGGCTTCAGAGCATCAAAGGACAGGCTGACTCACCTGTTAGGGGCTGATGCAGCTGGTGACTTTAGGCTGAAGCCAATGCTCATTTACCATTCTCTGAATCCTAAGTCCTCTAATAATTATGCTAAATCTACTGTGCCTGTGCTCTGTAAATGGAACAACAAAGCCTCAGTGACACCACATCTGTTGACAACCTGACTTACTGAATATTTTAAGCCCACTGTTGAGACCTACTGCCCATAAAAAAAAGATCCCTTTCAAAATATTACTGCTCATTGACAACGTACCTGGTCACCAAGAGCTCTGATGGGGCTGTACAAGGAGATTAATGTTGTTTTCATGCCTGCTAATACAATATCCATTCTGGAGCTCATGGATCAAGGAGTAATTTTGACTTTCAAATCTTATTATTTAAAAAATACATTCTGTAAGGCTAGAGCTGTCATAGATAGTGATTCCTCTGATGGATTGGGGCAAAGTAAATTGAAAACCTTCTGGAAAGAATTCACCATTCTACATGCCATTAAGAACATTTGTGACTTGTGAGAAGAGGTCAAAACATCAACAGTAACAGAAGTTTGGAAGAAATTGATTCCAATCCTTATGGATGGCTTTGAGAGGTTCTAGACTTCCGTGGAAGACGTAACTGCAGATGTGTAGAAAACAGCAAGAGAACTAGAATTAGAAGTGGAGCCTCAAGATGTGTCTGAATTGCTGCGATCTCATGATCAAACTTCAATGGATGAGGAGTTGCTCTTATAGATGAGCAAAGAAAGTGGCTTCTTCAGATGGAATCTATTCCTGGTGAAGATGCTGTGAACATTGTGGAAATGTTTTTCAATATTACATAAACTTAGTTGATAAAGCAGCGGCAGGGTTCAAGAAGATTGGCTCCAATTTTTAAAGAAGTTCTACTGTGGGTAAAACGCTATCAAACAGCATCGCATGCTACAGAGAAATCTTTCGTGAAGGGAAGAGTCAATTGATGCAGCAAACTTCACTGTTGCCTTATTTTAACAAATTGTCACAGCCACCCCAAACTTCAGGAACCACCACCCTGGCCAGTCAGTAGCAATCAACATCGAGGCAAGATCCTCCACTAGCTCAGATGATGGTTAGCATTTTTTTTTTTAGCAATGAAGTATATTTTAATTAACGTGTGTACATTTTTTTTAGACATAATGCTACTGCACACTTAAAGACTATAGTGTAAACATAACTTTTACATGCATTGGGAAACCAGAAAATTCATGTGACTTGCTTTGTTGCAATATTCACTTTATTGCAGTGGTCTGTTGGTCTGAAACAGGGCCCGCAATAGCTCAGAGGTATGCCTGTATATTGCCTTTCACACCCCACGAGGGTACACTTCCAACTTTGAAGACTACTAAAAAAACCTATTGCTGTTGAGTCAATTCCAACTTACAGCAACTGTGTAGGATAGAGTAGAACTGCCCCACAGGGTTTCCAAGGAGTGGCTGGTGGATTCGAACTGCTGACCTTTTGGTTAGCAGCCAATCTCTTAACCACTGTGCCATGAGGGCTCTGAACCAAACCTACTGCCGTGGAGTCAATTTCAGCTCATAATGACTCTATAGGACAGAATAGAACTGCCTCCTAGGGTTTCCAAGCAGCAGCTAGTGGATTCAAACTGCTGACCTTTTGGTTAGCAGACGAGCTCTTAATCACTACACTGCCAGGCTCCTACTGGCCTAGGCCAATAAAGCCTCTAATTTCTCAACAAATTGAGTAGCAACAATATGGTTCGTGCGTTCTCTGCTATACTTTGATTCCACTGTCATAAGCTACTTGTTTCAGAAACTTACAATAAAGTTCACTATTGACGACATTGAGTCATCACAGTTTTACTTAAAAAAAAAAAAAAAAAATCCTTTTTTCTCCTCTCCTCAATTCAAAGATATCCTTTTCTTAATGCCCAGGAAGGAAAAAATCAACTGAATGCCAACCAAATGCACACAGGAATAAACGAGGTAAAAACTGCAACCAAAGCAACCTGTGCAGCTTGACATAGGTAAGCCATCCGCACGCGGAGCGGGCTCAAGCAGTCACGTCGGGAGCAGCAGCAGGAGCTTCAGGCACACGCTGCCCGACGCCCAGAGGAACTCGAGCGTGTCAGCAGAGATAGGCCAGATGGGATGGAGAGGCGAGAACACACGACAGCCAGGACGGCGGGGAGGAAAACGAGAAGAGGCCCCGAGGAAGAGCTGCTCAGGACGGAGGCCACGGAGCAGTGGGTGGCCTTCTCGGGGCAGGCACCTTGGGGCCTCAGGCGGAGTCCTCAATGTGTTTTCAATTTGGGGAACAGAAACTCACCATAAAGGTTGTAAATATATAGGCCCTTTTCCCTCTCCATACAGCCAGACTAAGTCTCTTGACACCCTCCGGGATAAATGGGAGTTTGTTTCAGGAGAGTTCAATGGAAAAACAGGTTCAACACTGGCTTTACAGACCAGCGAAATAATAGCCCGAAGGTTTACCTGGTGTCGGGTTAGTCACCTAAACCTAGGTGAGACAGAAAAGTCAGCGGGGGGGAAAAGGAATCATTCGAGGCTCCTGTCCAAATGAACAAAAAATCTATTTGTCCTCCATGCCTCCTCATCTTGGGTCTGGAACAGTACTTTGTAATCTTTCTATTTTCTTTGGATTCACTTAAGTGGACAATTGTTGTGCATCTTGAACTGCACCGAATGCTACTTCTTTCAATAACTCTCCCAGGATTAACAAATGCTAAAAAAGCCAACTGGCTGACAAGCTCCTAAACGGAATATAGACCGAAACATATATTGCTCTCCCCCACAGTTGTTTTTTTTCCCCATCCGAATTAAATTCCAGATGTTTTACAAGCACAAAAGACCTGTGTTGTACTCTCATCAGAAAAAAATGGTATATAGTTGATTGTGTGAAATTCCAGATAGGAGCTATGAAATATCCCTAATCTAATTTAGCATAAACATGGAAATCCAATAAAAGTATCTTTGTATAAAAACGGCTCATTTTATTGTAAAATGTGGTTGTAGAGACAAGAATAAAACATTTACTATATTATCTCCACTCCCTGTGACATCTTCTCTGACAAATTCATCTCATATTTTTTTAGTCAGTATTTTAAAATGTTGAATTCCTTGTCAGACTCACAGGATTAATTTTTAGTTCTACTACTTACTCCTTAATCCAACCATGGGTGATTTATTAAAGGTTCTAAGTCCTAAGTCATCTTAAGGTCCATGGCTGCAAAGTGGGGATCACTGCAATACCTGCCTCGTGGACTTACAAGGGAGACTACATGATCCTATTTGTGATTGCAAACCCTCCCCCTATATCCCCTGTCCTCTTCTTGCCCTGCTTTATATTTCTCTACAGCACTTTTGTCATCTGAACCACTACATATTGTACTTATCTGTTTGTTTATTATCATTCTGTCCTCACTAGGCTGTAAGTTCCATGAGAACACAGTTTTTCTCTCTATTCATTTCCAGTACCTACAACAATGCTTGACATACAATGGGTATTCAATAAATGTTTGTTGAATGAATGAAGGAATGTTTCTGAGTACAGTTACTGTCATATAATAAACGCTTTGTCGTAGACTTCATTCAGACTCATAGCAACCCCACAGGACAAAGTAGAACTGCCCCCATAGAGTTTCCAAGGAGCAGCTGATGGATTAGAACTGCCGACATTTTGGTTAGCAGCCCAGCTCTTACCCACTGCACCACCAGGGCTGAATAGTACCTACCTATTAAATGTGAGTAACAGTAAAAAAAAAAAATTTTTTTTTTTCTAATAGTACTCCTACTAGCAATATGGTGATTATCATCATTGAAGTATGATCCCCGCACCTATCACAGTGCTAGGAAAAGAATCAGCATTCCATGAATTGACTCTTCCCTTCTCTAATTTCTCTCAAACCTACACTCGTTCACTTGCACTCATTAACTTAGCTTATAGAATTATTGTTTAGATAGGACGATTTACATTTTTTTTTTTTTTAATTCAAGTCATACCTGCCTCAGTCACAAAGCCGAAGTGGATTAACCCTTTAAAGGGTGAATTCTTTTTTTTATTTTTTTGGAATTTTTTGGTGATTCCATGTTTTTTCACTAATGGAATGGGTGCAGAATCATTGTTTGTTGGTGGTGTTTTTACTGTTTGAAAAAATAGGATGCCAATTGCAAACGGGCCATATCAGTCCCATGTTCCAGGAAGCACATCACACACATGGTACATATCAGTTCCACGGCCCAGGAAGTACATCACAAACTGTTTTCACTCCATAAATAACTCATTTACTTGAATATTTCTGAATGCCAGAAACTGTATGTTCCCAATAACAGAAAGGAAAGAATAAACATACTTACAAGCTTTATATTGCTGTACAAAAGCCAAAAGACACAAATTTTCACACAATCACTCCTCCGGGAAGCATCCCCTCAAATGAATGGCTCTCAACACTCAAATATGGCACAAACCAACTTCCTTGTTTTTTAGGCAGTTGCACCAGTATCTGCCATGACGCCAGAATGCACTAAGGCAGCTCAAATGCTGCAGATAAACCTCTGAGGGCTGAAAATACAGCTGGAACGGGCCATCGCCTGCTAGAGGGTTAATGAAAAGCAGGGGTCCCCTGTCTCACTGACTATTCCCAGCCCAACTGCCCAGAGGCTGCCACTGTTAGCAGTTTGTGCATGAGGTTGTTCACCCTTTTCATTACTACAATTTTTCTCCTTAATTTTTTTTTTTATGGCATGTGTTTTCAGTATTGGAATGCATGCTTACTAATTGAGGGTGTTTAAATTTTTGGTTGATGATATGGATTTTAATAAATATGATCTGGTAATACATGCCACCAATGAGGCAAGTGGCACTGTAGCGTCACTGATCTGTGGTATGACAACATACCAATGAGAGCTAGATAAGTAATTTATTGCAGCACCTTTCCATTAGATTACATGGGGAATGTCTGGTTTTCCAAATGTGACTCAGAAAAACCAAAGCAAACCCACCAGGGCTCCCCATCACACAGGAAAGTCATAATTACACTTGCAAGCCTTGTCTCACAGATAATGGGAAAAGAGATAAAAGTTTACAAAACTAGCACATCCAGGAAGCATCATCTAATAGAATGCTCAACCTACACAACAATGAGGCTCCAACTCCAGTCTGCTGAGCTTCATGCTTTTCAAAAGGGACCCACCTTGCTGTTAAATGCATTAGAACTGCAATAATGCCTCACCTCTGAGGTCCAGAGGCATAAAAAGTGGCTGGTATACATTTAACTCAATGGTGACGGGAAAGTTAGGTGGCTTCTTCCACATTTTCTATATACAGTATTTGCTTATACCACTATTTCTTGTTATATAAATTTTTTAATAGTTCATTGGTTTCCTAGTAAAGAAAGGAGGATTTACATGTTACCAGATATCTTCCCCAACTCCACCCACACTAAAATAATTGTGTTCCAGTGTCCAGCTTCTGGACTAATAATCTCTGGAACTTAAACATACATTAAACTCCACTTCTTGATTCATCAACAGTAGACAATAGTCTCTTTAGATTCCTTTCTTTGTACCTTAAGGGTAGGAATGTTCCAAGTCTTCTCCCTTGAAACTTATTTCCTTCCAATCCTGCATTTGTTATTTTTATCTTTACTTTTCTCTGTAAAAATTGACACCTGCTATTTTTCCTCCGTAAGCTGAAAGTTAATAAACAGCATACACATTGTTATGGCTACATAAGTATTGTTCACTACAGAGATAAGTAATGAGCTAGATAGTATCTGCAGTGAGTCCAACTTTCTGACTCTTCCAAATTCCCAGCGTAAAACGCAAAGAGAGGCTCTTGTTTTACACATGCTGCTTGCTTTTACTATATCCTCAATCTGAGCTTCACTCATACAATCTATTCTATTACATTTCCTTTTTCCCTGGTGTCTTAGTCATCTAGCGCTGCAATAACAGAAATACCACAAGAGGATGGCTTTAACAAACAAATTTATTCTCTCACAGTTTAAAACCAAAAACCAAACCTGTTGCTGTGGAGTTGATTCCGACTCACAGTGATTCTACAGGACGGAGTAGAACTGCCCCATTGGGTTTCCAAGAAGCAGCTGGTGGATTCGAATGCCAACCTTTTGGTGAACAGCCAAACACTTAACCACTATGCTACCAGGGCTCCTCTCACAGTTTAGGAGGCTAGAAGTCTGAATTCAGGGCACCGGCTCCAGGGGAAAGCTTTTTGTCTTTGTTGGCTCTGGGGGAAGGTCCTTTTCATCAATCTTCCCTTGGTCTAGGAGCTTCTCAGCACAGGGACCCTGGGTCCAAAGGATGTGTTCTGCTTCTGGATCTGCTTTCTTGGCGGTAGGAGTTTCCTCTCCTCTCTGCTGGCTTCTCTCCTTTATATCCCAAAAGAGATTGACTCAAGATACAACCTAATCCTGTAGATCATGTCCTGCCTCATTAACATCATATCCATTGCTCGCTACCATCGAGTCAATTCTGACTCATAGCAACCCTATAGGACAGAGTAGAACTGCCCCAGAGAGTTTCCAAGGAGCACGTGGTGGATTCAAACTGCCAACCTTTTAGTTAGCAACCATAGCTCTTGACCACTACACCACCAGGGTTTCCATTAACATCATAGAGGCTAGGATTTAAAACACATAGTATAATCACATCAGATCACAAAATGCTGAACAACACAATATGGGGAATCATGGCCTAGCTAAGTTGATACACATTTTTGGGAGACACAATTCAATTTATAACACCTGGAGACCTCCCATTTGGAAACCTAAGTCCTATTGCTTTTAAAACCCCAATCTAGAACGATGGCTCTTCATCACTGCTGCACAGTGGGCCTTTCATTTCACAGGTCTTCCGTTTTGAGTTCATGTGTTCCTGTTTTCTTGGTTTATTTCTTCATTTTGCTTCAGCATATCCTTAAGTAACTTCAGAGCAAAAGATGGGTGTAAGTTGAGCTTTCTGAGTCCTTACATAACTGGAAATTTCTTTTGCTTTGCATTTATCCTTGATTGGTAATTTGATTAGGGGTAGAATTTTAAGACACAAATGATTTTCCCTCTGTAATTTCAAGGATGCATCATTCTTGGAAGCCAGCGATGATGACAACATATCTGATACTATCAGATATCAGAGTTCGTTTGTCTGGGGATGACTTGTTGTTGTTAGAACTTTTTTCCCTTGAAATGCTTTCTGAATCTTTTTTCTATCCTTGGTGTTCTGAAATTCCATAACAACGTTCCAGATACAGGTCATTCCTTTCATTGTCCTGAACATGCAGTAGACTCCATCAGTCTGAAGACATGCCTTCTTCTGATCTAGGAAAGTTTCTCCTATAATTCCTTTGATAATTTCATTTCTCTTCCCCTCTTTCTTCTCTGCCTCTGCTCCCCCTCCCAATCTCCCTCTCAAACTCCTATGTGTGGATGTTAGTACTTCTGAATTAATCATATATATTTCTCATCTTTTCTCTCACTTTCTTTCTCTTTGTTTTTTATTTTATATCCTGGGAGATGTCATTACTCTTTCCTTCCTTTTTTCTTATTCTGGTCAATCACTGTGGTAGGCTTAATAATGCTCCCCCCGCCAAAGATGTCCGTGTCCACATCCCCAGAACCTATGAATATGTTACCTTACGTGCCAAAAGGAACTTGGCAGATGTGATTAAGTTAAGGATCTTGAGAGAGGAAGACTATCCTGAATCTTCCAAATGGGCCTAATGTAATCACAATGGTCCTTATAAAAGGGAGGCAGATGGGTCAGAATCAAAAAAAAGAGAGGACACAAGTAAAAGTCAGAGAAATGTGAGGCAAGAGCCAAGTAATATGACCACGTCTAGAAGCTAAAAAAGACAAAGAAATGGATTTTTTTTCCCAAAGCAGCCAGAAAAATGCAGCCTTGCTAACATTTCAGACTTCTGACTTCCAGAACTATAAGATAATAAATTTGTTTTATTAAGTCTAAGTTTGTGGTAATTTGTTACAGCAGCAACAGGAAACTGATACAATTGTATTTTTAATTCCCAAGCACTTTTGCTACTTCTCTACTATTTCCATTGCCATTTTCTTTATGAACTCCCCTTTTGTGTAGTGGACACACAGTCTTTATTTAGGGTTATCAGATGAAAGCAGTCAATTAAATGCCAAAATGAAGTTGACTTTATCCCAGGGGCTAACATCCACACTTGCTGCTCTAGTCCCCTCATACATGCATTTCATTTCTTTCTTAAGAGAAGAACCTTCAGATGTTTTTGCCCAGGAATAAGGGCTTTGCTGCAGGCCAGTCTGGATAAGGATAGGGGTGGATTTAGAGGAAAGTCTGTCCTGTGTTCAGACCTTCAGTCAGTCCCCTGTTCTGAGCCCGACTTTTCACGCCTGCTTCCCTTGGACCCCATGACAGCTGCCATGTACAAGCCTGAAGTCTCTCCAGGGTCCAGGTGGGCAACCAAGTGACCCAGATCTCTCTACGCTGCAGCCTTCAGAGCTGCAATCTCCACTCCTTCTCGCTTGACTCACTGAGTCTCAACCATATCATCCTCCATCCACCAACCAGATATTTGATGAAATATACCATTCTCTATGTTTTACAGCTTTGGCCTAAGTTTATTCCTCATCTATTATTTAATGAGAAATCAGCAAAAAGATTAACAGTTAAGTGCGAGGCTACAAACTGAAAGGCCAGCGGTTCAAAGCTACCCAGAGGGGCCTTGAAAGAAAGCCCGGGTGATCTCATTCCAAAAGGTCACAGCCATTGAAAACCCCACGGAGCAGTTTTACTCTGACACACCTGGGGTCGCCACGAGTCAACACTGACTGGACAGAAACTGGTCCTGGTTTTTATTCACCCGGTCATCTTAAACCAAAAGCCACGTAATTTATTTCTCTATGTAGCATTACTATTATGCATAAATAGTTCTCCAAGAGAGCTGGAGTCACACTTCAAGCTGCAAGCACACCCAGTAATCACAGCAGCTTCTCCTGTAGGAGCACCACTGACATCTGCCACTTGGCGTCTATCATGCTTGCCATTCAATGCCAGACGCTCTTCCACTGCTGCCCCAAAGAAAGGATGCCTTGCCATCACCCTTCTCATAAGATAGGGTCTCTGCACGTGGCCCATTCCTTAGGTTTATCATCCTCAAATCCATGTCTGATAACAATGCATCCGATCGGGAATTAGAACACATGCCTGCATTCTGCATCTAGTGACACTCATCTTTTGGCTTGTAATGTGGTAAACAGGCAAGGTCCAAAACCTGTTGCCGTCAAGTTGATTCCAACTCATAGTGACCGTATAGGACAGAGTAAAACTCCCCCATGTGGCTTCCAATGAGCAGCTGGTGGATTCAAACTGTTGACTTTTTGGTTAGCAGCCAAGTTCTTAACCACTGAGCCATCAGGGCTCCAATTACAAGATAGAGGAGGGTATTCAAAGGTGTGTAACAGCTATAAATGATAAAGGTTCACTACGGGAATTTCCCAGAATACTAAAATAAATGCATCCAAAGACACTTTCTTCATTTTCCAATGAACATGAACTATTTAGTAAGATTGAAAAACATTTAAAATGGTCATTGCAATCCCTGCTTTCTTAAAAAGGATACATTTATCAAATATATTTCATATGCATTTCATGGTCAGAAATGTATCTGTGAAAGTATAGCCATTGGACACACTGTTAAATGTTTGTTTAAGTAATCTAAGAAAAAAAAAATCTGCCCAATAAACCGTAGTAACTATATTTGTCACTAAATTACGGGGAAAAAATATCCCAGGCTATTCCCTCAATAGAATAGAAGGAAATGAAGTTGAACCCTTCCAAGTAATTATAACTCTATAAAAATGTAAAGAATTTTTTAATATATATCTTTAAAAGTGTATTCTCTTTTTTGGTTGTAATAACTTTAGGTATTAATAACTATAAGAGTTATATTAAATATATACAAAGCTATAGTAGAGAGGCTAAATAAATCAGTGTAGTATATAGTAGTTACGTGAATTCAAGAAGACAAATTACTTTGAAAGATGGGAGTTAAAAATTAAAATATTTAGTCTTTAACATAATCAAGAAACTCATTATTTAGATTGTTACTTAAATCACAGGCTTAAAATTTCCAATGTTTGAAGTGACATTGATACTGTCTACATGTACACAGCAGATCAGCTCTTAAGACTAACACTGGCTGCTTCCAATTCGCTTTAAGGGAAACATTCCATTCTTATCCTTATTGGGGGAGGAAATGGGTAATAGGTCTACTGAGAAAAAAATGCTGTCCATAACCATTGTCGATCTGAAATAAAGTTGGGAAGTGAAACCATGCCTCAATTCTGGACCATTGAACATTGTAGTGTTTCCAGGTGAATCGATTCACATGAACAAACCCACAGAATTACACAACATCAATAAGTTGTGAGAGTAATTAATGTACTTTTCATTATTTTCCAATGTTTATAGAACCATTTGAGGAGATGTTCTATAGCCTTTAGAAGAGGAAAATCTTGTACATCAAAGACAGGTGTTCTTCAATTAAGTGGTCAATCTCATTGTACATGGATTTCCGATCAGATTCTGAGCCACAGCCTGCCAAGAAAAAATACTGATCTCTGGATAAGCAAGAAATTTTCAGTAGAAATTTTGGGGCAAAGTAAATGAGTTTTATCCTGTTTCAAAAATGTATAAAAAGATTCAGAATTTTATGCCTGAAAATGAGAGTGAGAGAGGGAGAACAAGAGAAGGAAAGGTGTATGTCTATCTGTGTACACAAATCTATAGAAATAGACTATTAGGGTACTCTCCACACCACCTAGGAGGCAAGTAGAAGGAAGGCTCCTGATTTATTCTATATAAATACAAATTGCTTACTTCTTTTACAGTGACAACGTATTCTTCATGTTACTACTGTCATCAAACAAAATACAAAAATATTTACTGTATCATTATGTTCTTCTATGTATATTTTAGTGAAGGCGACACTGTTTAATTAATAACTTTATATCTTGTAAAAAAAAAAAAGATTCAGGAGAAAAAAAATTGCAACATTAAGCAGAAGAATAGCTGGCTATAAAACACCCAGATTGAAGTCCCACAGAAAGCAGAAAGACTGAAATTTAATGCTAATTAAGCTTCATCTCAAAGGAAAGATAAATTAACAGAGTTAACTTGCACAGCAACAAAGCAAGATTAAGGCTATCAGAGTACCCCCACAGTAAAAACAGGTAACATCATGGTTAATATACTTGTTGAATATATCTATCTTGATAATTCATTGCATGGGCTCTTAGCTGATAGCATATTACCCTCTCTCAGAAAGACTGACCCATATAGGATCAATGTAGTTTTAATAAATTACATTAAGGAATAAACTAACAGAATATATTAAGTACATGTAAGGCAACATTAATTTTATTGACCACGTACAGGCACTGAGATTTCTCAGATCTTTTAGCTTGAAAACTCATTGACTTAACCTAATATCAGTGATGATTTCTTTCCCAAATAAGCATTGGATACCTTGGGGTGAATTTCCTCCTGTTCAGTCTCGTTGACATCTTGGATGCTAAATCTTCGAAACTCCCATTTAACAGCCGTCTTCACGGCCAGCAAAGCCTTCTTCTGTGGTTGGTCAGGTTTCAATCCTTCTCTTCAATTGCTTTTCCTGTAAGCCGAAGAGACAGAATCCAGTTCCCCTTATTGATCTTTTACCCAGTTGGTCTTCCAAGAGCATTTCTTCCCAATAATATATCCAACCCTTATTCTTTTCATAAAATACACTTGTATTATCATCTCATTTACCCAGTCTTTTTTTTTTTTTTAAGTTAGCATAAGAAACCATGAAGAATAGTGAAAGGAGTACTAGTATATCAAAAGCCTTAAATCTTGGTCTTGATTCTGCTTCTTAAAAGTTGTGTGATCTTAAGAAAGTAACTTAACACCTCTGAAAAACCCCCAATAAAGTGAGAACATTAACGATCAGTAATTTTCAACTTTTTTAAAGCAGCAAAGCTCTTTTATTTTTCTTTACAAATGTAATATTAAGCAAAAGCCCAACTTAAATATAAAAACAGCTACTCTAGATTAAGTTCGGGTCAGAGACCTGTAGAGCCTCTGAGCGGTGCAAATAACTAAGCACAAGGCACAGTAGTTAAGCACTCATCTGCTAACCGAAATGTAGGTTGTTCTAATCCACTAGTAGCAATGTGGGGAAAAGGTGTGGCAGTTGGCTTCTGTAAAGATTTACAGCCTTGGAAACCCTGTGGGGCAGTTCCACTTTGTCCTATAGGGATGCTATGAGTCGCACTTGAGGGCAATGGGTTGGGTTTTTCTTACCTTCTAAACTCCAGCTAGGTTTACTAATGGGAAAACCAGCAGAATATCAGCCAGAGAGAGGAAAATGCATTTTGATTATTTTCTCCCTGTTCCTTTCCTATAAATTTACCACAAGATAACTTTTCCCCGTTGAAGATCATAACCTCTACAAAGGTTTCTCCTTTCAGGTCCTTGTAATTGTCCTCTCCCTCAACCTTTTGAGTCTGTGAGTGTGAGTAGCCCAAGTGTACTGCAATGTCCCTTGTGGTTTTCCCATAGCCTGCCCACGGTGTATAATCACATCATTAAATCTTCCCCTGATCATTCTAAAAGTAATGAGAAAGTGGGCAAATAGCAGTCTCTAACACAGTGCACTCTATTGGCCAACCAACATGTACAGACATCCTTCCTCAGCACACAGAACACATTCAGCGGCTCACAAAATTCTCACCTACACATCGCTTGTGGTTCAAAGTCCTGGATTTCTGGATAAGGTGAAGTCTAGGTGTGGCTCCTCCAGTCTATTGACCCATAAGCTTAAAAGATAAGTTAGGTGCACTCCCCAACATCTCTAACATGCATTAGTGGAGAAGGAGTAGGAACAACAATAATAAAATCCCCAATCGTAAAGAGGAGAATTGGCAACGTGCTGCAGACACTGGTCTGTGGCATATACCAGACTCTGTCTGACAGGAATAGTGAAGACCCCCTACATGAGAATGGGGGGGGGCCTTTAGTCTGAGGCAGCCAACCTATGACCACGAGGGAATGTCTAACATAACGACAGAGATACTGATCCAAACGCTGAGTCAAGGAACACCAGAAGTCCCTTACTTCCTGCCTCTGTGTATGTATGTGTGTGTGCGCGTTATATATTTTAAGCCACTTTTCAGCTGTCCATTACTCCTTACAAAAAGCATCACTAAATCATTTAATTTTCAACTTTTAATTCAACTATAGCCAAAAACATGATATACCTACTTGCGGTTTGAACAGAATATATGAATTATCAGCCTTGAAAATATGGTTAAAAGTCCAGATGACAGAAGTGGGGGAAAGAGAAAAGGAATAAAAGAGTTACTTATAAAGTAAAAAGACCATGATGCTGCCTGTAAAAACACAATGTTAGAGAGTTGTTTTCAGGTGGCCCCATGCGACAGAGTATGACAGAGTAGAACTGCCCAATAGGGTTTTCTAGGCTGTAATCTCTATAGGAATAGATTGCCAGGTCTTTTGTCCTGCAGAGCCTCTGGGGGGTTCGAGCCTCTGGGGGGTTCAAACCTCTGAACTTTGGTCAGCAGCCAAGTGCTTAACCATTGCACCACCAGGGCTCCTTAAGATTAAGTTAAGATTAAAGTGTATATATTATACATTTCCAATATAGCCAGCTGAGAAGCAAAAAGTAGAGAAATAGTTATATTTGAAGACGGTAGGATGGAGAAGTGGAGAAGAGTTGGTAAGGGATGGTAGTGAGCTAAGACTTTATCATATCCAGAAATCAATAGGCAGGGTTTAAAATAATCTACCTTATTTAAAATAGTCCACTTTTTTTGGTGGGTTTTTACATTAGTGCTTCTCAAACTTTAATGTGCCCGTGAATCACTTGAGGATCTTATTAAAATGCAGATTTTGATTCAGTTGGTGTGGAGTGGGGGAGCAGACAGAGTTTCTGCATTTTGAACAAGCCCCCAGATAATGCTGAGCTGATCCACTCACCAAACCCTGAGTAGCAAGGTCCTAAATGACATCACCAGCACCTGGTGGCAGAAACATAAATTGTAGGCGTAGAGTCTCAAGAAAGGAACAGCCTTCAAATTACGCGTTGAATGTGAAAAAACGTAGGGTTGTGTGTATGTCTGTGTGTGTGTTTGGTTTACTTCTGTTTGAGACTTGTTTATTTGATCTGACCAATAAATCAACATTTTTTTTTTGGAAAGAAGAGTGTAGACATAGAGAATGAACACCTATACAATGTTGAATGTGATGTCTCCTTGACCCAGAAAGATTTTGCAGAAAATAATAATGAAGAAGAAGGAGGAGGAGGAAAAAAAGAACAAAAAGGGGAAGGAGAAATAATAACAATAAAGATATGTCTTTATTGAGTAGCAAAAACGACTTGCAATACATGTTGTACATATTTTTCCAAAACTTCCCAGCCCTCGCCTCCCAAAGTCATAGCTCAAGTTTAACTAGACTGTTCTTGGCATTCATAAAGCTTAGAAATCCAGAATCCCACAGTAGTAAATACAACTTTTTTGTTTGTATAAGATCACAATGTTCTTATGTAGCCTATTATGACTTAAATGTTAATATCAAAATAGCTATTGTAAAAACATGAAGACATAACCAAAATAATTTTAAATCATCCACAAATTGTTTTTAAAATCCCTTTCTACATATTGACATACAGAAATTTATATTTACAGAAAAATGGAGATTTACTTTATGAAGTGTTTCTTTGCTTTAAGAATTCAGAATACATAAAGAACTTCTACAACTCAACAACAAAAAGACAAACAACCCAATCAAAAAATGGGCAAAGAATTTGAATAGACATTCAACCAAGGAAAATATATACATGGCCAGTAAGCACCAGGAAACCCTGGTGGTGTAGTGGTTAAGAGCTACAGCTCCTAACCAAAAGGTCAGCAGTTCAAATCTACCAGGCACGCCTTGGAAATCCTATGGGGCAGTTCTACTCTGTCCTATAGGGTCACTGTAAGTCGGAAGTGACTCAGCAGTTGCGGGTTATAAGTACATGAAAAGACGTTCAATGTCATTAGTCATTAAAATGAAATAAAACAAAACCAGATGCCAAAGAGTGGATTCCTTAATGAAATGCAAATAAAAACCACAATGATATACCACTTCACCCCTATTGTTGTTGCTGTTGTGTGCTGTCTCTTCTAACTCATGGCAAACCCGTAGGACAGAGTAGAGCTGCCCCATAGTTTTCTTAGGCTATAATCTTTACCGAAGAACCCTGGTGGTGCAGTATTTAAGAGTTCAGCTGCTAACCAAAAGGTCAGCACCTTGATTCCACCAGCCACTCCTTGGAAACCCTATGGGGCACTTCTACTTTGTCCTATAGGGTCACTATGAGCCAGAATCGACTCAATGGCAATGGGATTTTTCATATATATATACATATGGTTTGATCTTTACTGAAGCAGATTGCCAGGTCTTTTCTCCTGCAGAGCCACTGGTGGGTTGGAACCACCATCCTTTTGGTTAGCAGCCACCACAACTCCTTTCACTCCTCTAGAATGGCTATTAGCAGAAAATGAAAAATAACAATGTTGGCAAGGATGTAGAGAAATTAGAACCATCATCCATTGCTGGTGGGATTGTAAAATAGTGCACCCCATTACCCGTTGCCATGGAGTAGCCACTATGGAAAAGAGTCACCCAGCTCCTCAAAAAGTTAAACATAGAATTACGATATGAACCTGCAATGCCAGCCCTAGGTATATACGCCAAAGAACTGAAATCAGGCACTCAAACAGATATCTGTATACCAGTGGTTATTACAGCTTTATTCACAATGGCCAAAAGATGAAAACAACCAAACTGTTCATCAACATATGAATGGATAAATAAAATGTGGTATACACAACCAGTGGAATGTTATTCAGCCACAAAGAGAAACGAAGTGCTGACACACGCTAGGACACGGATCAACCTTGAAAACATTACGCTGAGTGAAAGAAGTGAAACACAAAAGGACAAATATTGTATGAAATATCCAGAACAGGTAAATGCATCAAATTCAAAGTATATTAGGGGTTACCAGGGGCAGTAAGGAGGGGAAGAGGGGAAGTTATGCTTAAGGGGCACTGAGTTTCTATTAAAAGGTGATGAAAAAATTCAGAAAGGGATAATGGTGATGGCCACACAACACAGGGAACGTAATTAATGTCATTGAATTCTACAGTAAAAAAATTGAAATGGCAAATATTTTGTCATATATTTTTTACCACAATAAAAAAAAAATAGAAATTAACCACAGATTCTTTAAATAACGAACATGCTTAGCACATTTAAGTTTCAATTCAACTTAAATATCATCCGTCTTCTTAAGGCTATACATAAGTAATTACAAGCATATCCTCAGGGTCAGCTTCGCCAAAATACTGTAAAAAACTGAGCCTGTCCTTCAGACGGAATCTCTACAGATGCCAAACATTTAGAAGCAGTTGGGTGATGGACTCCATTTTCCATTTTCATCTAAATATTCTTGCCTTTTGTAGGGTTAACATTGCCATAATATATATCAGTTTCTTAAAACTGAATACATTTTAAAGGGCAGAGGAAATTGTAATTACCAACCCGCTACATATGGGATTATTCTTTCACAAACCTGCTAATCATAAGAGTTCAAATAATGTCAAAAATGGAAAGAGCTGCTTTACTCCAAGTACTTACATGTTATATCAGAAAAAAAGCTGGGCCCAATGAAAGCTATAACTTTGGGGTTGATATAAATTTGTTTCCATTCTTTCCATCACTCTGATAGTTCAACCTGTTGACCATAAAAATGGAATTTTGTCACATTGTGGTAGGTCATCACAAATATTCATCAAGACTTCCATGAGAACAGAATTATAGAAAGTAAGAAAATTTTTCCACTATCTTAAGTAGCACTCCCAAATAATTTTAGCAGAAACAGTCCCTTGAAAACTACTTATTGCTAACACTTCAACTGCCACTGCCTTTAAAATTACAACAATCAATTCCAGGTGTGGCTGGTTCAACCCGACCTTTATTAGATCAATTGTATCCTCACTAACATCACAGCTATTGATGACATTTAGTTAGGGCCCAGGAATTAGACCAATAATTTCCATGTGAAATCTGATTTTTAAAAAAAAATGAAGGAGCAAAACAAGTCAGATACCAAAGATTATGAATAATGCAAGCTGTATTTACATTCTGCTATGTGTAACTACTATTTTATAAAAAAAAGTCATGTCATTTCAATTATTAAAATGTGTAAGACAGTTAAAACATATTTTGATCTTAGCAAAGTTACAGCAATGTTAAGATGCAGGTTTGAAAATAAAGTGCTCATGTTAAAGACGGGATCTAGTCTCCAACTCCAACATTCTCCCTCTGTACAGCAATGATCAGCCATTGCCACTCTGCCAAAACCCGTTTGTACAAGATATTTCTCCAACTTTCAATATAACACTGTCGGAATTGATGGCTATTGTTGCTAATCTGATCATTTTAATGAATATTTTTGTAAGTATACAGTAGTGATCACATATGAAATAAAAACAATGTAACACATTAGCAAGATTACAATGTTCAGCTTCACAATGAGGCTCAATAATAAAGGAATGTCAGCACAGCCAATGAAGGGACTAATGAACTAGGAGGACAGCATGAGGAGCGCGAAAACCAGGAGAACTTTAGACATCTTAGATTTTTCAAAAGCTTTTCACAGGATCCATAAGGACATGAAAATGTCTATATTATTATGGCCATTTGTTCATAAACAAGAAAAGATGGGTAGATAGGAAATGGATCTTTCCTGAATACCTAACTATAACTTGAGTGGTGCCTTGGCACACCCAGCTACAAAGACTTTAAATCCATATGCTGGTAGAAGCGGGAAGCTTAGTGGCTCAGTGTTAAGAGATCGGCTGCTAACCAGAAAGTCAGTGGTTCAAATCTACCAGTTGCTCCTTAGAAACTCTGTGGGGCAGTTTTACTCTGTTCTGTAGGATCGCTCTGAGTCAGAACTGACTCGATGGCACTTAACAACAATAATAGGGTCAATATGAGTTGGAATCGACTCAATGGCTACAGGTTTGGTTTTTGGTTTTGGTAGAAGCAATGTACAATTGAAAGTCTAGTCTGTCATGTCATAAAACACTTGAGTATTCAGGAAATACTGATTTATGCTATCTCTAAACCCTGAAGAAAAAATTGGGTGAATTTAAATTTGAACACATGTAAAGAGGAAAATAATCTGAAACATGTTTGATGCACTTTAAGTTATCAATTCTGGACTACTCAGGAGCAAAACCTAGAAGTCTGTAAAGACCGAATTCTGAAAAAGATTGGCCCCACATGCTTATGAAAATAGAGATGGAAACTAAATATGGTCCAATGTTGAGTTAAAACTATGGTGGAATGTGCAATAATCTGGACAAAGCTATAATCACTGCTCCACTGTGACAGGTTCTCAGACAGACAACACAAATAAACACTACTATGCAAGAGCAATCAAAAAAGCAGGATTCAGCAAAGACAAAGGCCAGGAGTGTTTTTGGTCAAGGTCTACAAAATCATGAATGGCATGAAAAAATAATAATGTCTCCTGTTTAGTTCATATAAAAAAAATCTTTCATAGCTATTATTTTGTTTAACCACTTAAATAAAGATCTTACATACTAAAAAGGAATTGATAGCAACCCCATTTTACAGATGAAAATATTAAGGACCACAGAGGTTAAGGGACTAGCCTTAGATCAAATGATTTAAGTGTCAGAGTCAGATTAAGAACTCAAATCTATTCTTCTGGCATCCTGATTCCCTCTGACTCAAAGGCTTCGCTCTGAATTTAACCACATAACGTAGTGGTTAAGTGCTACGACTGCTAACCAGAGGGTTGGCAGTTTAAATCCACCACGTGCTCCTTGGAAACTCTACGGGGGCAGTTCTACTCTGTCCTGTAGGGTCGCTACAAGTCTGAATTGACTCGACGGCAGCGGGCTAATGTTGCTTCCCAGCATATAAGAAGAAGAAGAAAATTCTCTGGGCAATGTTTAAGAATCTCTGAATTATATTTAGGATGAATTAAAGAAGTACTTTATTTAATGAAAGTAAACTTATAAAACTCATTAGCAGAAGACATGGAAGAGGCTACAGACAAAAATATCCAAAGATACCTGTGAGGAATCATTCCAGCATTTCTTGACAATAGAAGCAGTTTACAGTGCAAAATCAAGATGATTTTGGGTCCTCTCAAAGTTAGTATCAAAAAGAATTTTTGATCAGCAACTGGTCCCTTACAAAAAACCAAACCCACTGCCATCGAGCAGATTTGGACTCATAGCGACCCTGTAAGACAGAGTAGAGCTGCGCCATAGAGTTTCCAAGGTTGTAAATCTTCATGGAAGCAGACAGCCACATCTTTCTCCAGTGGAACAGCTAGTGGGTTCAAACCTCCAATCTTCTGTTTAGCGGCCCAGGGCTGAGTTGAAGGAAGCTGGAGGTCATTCTCAAGGGTCATGGTTTGTGTGCTCTAACAGTACAAAGCCCTGCATGTTGCAGACAGTGTGAGCTGTGCCCATGGCCAGTGCCTGCCTATCTGAGCATAGTGAAGGTAAATACATCTGGTCCTAAGCAAAACAGTTGCCCCAGCCATGTGCATCCATCCACACAAGTAGCAGCCAAAGGGTGGTCTGGCTATCTGACTTATGATCCTTAGCCTCCCAACAAAACAGAATAAGCATTCTCCTTTTATTTAAAGTTTCTACTTTGTATTCTATTTGTTTTTATAAGCTGCTTATTTCTTTTTAGAAGAAGGCTTTTTGGAAATAGGATGTAGGAAGTTTCATCTTAATCAAGCCAAGCAACCGAAACTTATTTTGCTCACTACAAAGTCTTCCTAAGCCTGGCTAGGACTGTGCTCAGTATTTGTTAGGCAAATGATAAATATTTGCTGGACAAATGAATGAGTGACCTTATGGAGGCAATAAACAACACCCAAATTCAAGTTTACATTCATTTTGTTCCCACTGTACTTTTTAATGGACTTACAGAATCATACATCACTGGGAAGACCAGTCTCAATAAGAAACAATTAAAAACAGACAGAATTTTCTTAGGAAGCCCAAGACTTTCTCTGCTCTCCATCCTCATCTCCACACGCTAGCTCTCGGTTTCCTGATTTTCTCACTTGTATTACTGCAACAGCTGGCTACTTCCATTCTTTAGGTTTCGGTTCTCTAAAGAGCCCTGGTAGTGCAACGGTTAAGCTCAAGGCTGCCAGTCGAAAGGTTGGTGGTTCAAACTCACCCACTGGCTTTGTGAAAGATGATTTGGTGACGTGCTTTTGTGAAGACTCCACCCTAGAAAACCCTACGGGACAGTTCCGCCCTGTCACATGGAGTCACTATGGGTCAGAATTAACGCCACAGCACCCAGCAACAACAAGCACTCTCTGTCCAGATTGAGAACTCCACAGGGTAAGGGGTTGTTAGGCCAAGCACGTGGTATCTTGATTGACACATACTGAAGACACTCAAACTCTCTGTTGAGTGACTGAATGTCTGAATGAATGAGTGAATGAATGAATTAAAAGCCTCCTCACTGATCTACTGGCCTCTAACGTCAAAACCTGATAGTCCATTCCCTCAAATCCACCACCAGAGTTATGTATACAAAACAGAAACCTGAACGTAAATCAATCTTCTGCTCAAAACTTTTCAGTTGCTTCCCACAGACTACAGGCTAAAGCTCAAAGAAATGAGATGGCATATAAAGCCCTCTGTGAACTGGAACCAGCCTCCTCTCTCCTTATTACCTCCTTTACACTACACTCCAGAGACAAACTCAATTTTTTTCAAATATGCCATGATCTCTTATACTTTGATACTCTTTACACATATCCTTCCCTTTTCCCTCCTCCTCTTCATCAAGAAACAAACATTATGGACCATGAACTCTGTGCGGCCCCGTCTCCCCAGTCCCTGACTCCACTCCCTACCCTTCTCCACTGCACTTTGTGTTCACTAACATATTATTATATTTCACATGCTTGTCACTCCCAGTTGCCTTGGAGTTTCTTGAGGACAGGAAATCTCACTTTTTTATCCAGAGGTCCTAAGAACTTAAAACAATGATAATTGAAGATGTGAGTGAATCAAAGTTTCTCAGCATCAGTCCTCTCTTCTTCCATGGAGGTACAGAACTGTTTGCTGAAGTCCATTTGAACTCTAAGTTCTCTTAGGACTAGGAATGTATCAGATGGGTGCTTAGTATCCCAAATCCTCTTTGTCTAATGAATTGCATTATAATAGTGGCAAAAATATCACAAGAAGTAGTATTGCTATATTCACATGCTCCCATGATTATAAGTGTCAGGTGAGCCATAACTAAATAAATACACTATTCAATGATACGCCTAGCATATCTGTGTGTGTGTGTGTGTGTTTGTGATCTTAATTCCAAGGAAGGCTGTGTGATGGCTCAGAAGGCAGCAGCGAGCCCTCATTTACTGGTCTGAGTGCTAGCCAGTCACATGGACATTTACTAATTCAGGATATTTCAGTCTACTTTAAAATTATAGATTCTCTACGCAGCTGTGAACAAGTCACAAAATTCTGCTGCCCCAGACATACCATAGGATTTGGATGGTGCTCCTTTTTTTTTCATGGGATATTATAAGCAATGATGAAATATAGATAAAAGGAAACTGCTAGGGAAGTACACACCATGAAAGACTTAATCATAGCTAACAATTATTGAGCTTTAAAAAAGAATTTTAGACATTGTACTCAAAGGTTAACATACATTATCTTATCTAACTCTCCCAAAACTCCTGGAGGTAAGTACTCCTGTCACTGTGATTTTAAAGATGAGGAAACTGGGCTCAAAGAGGTGGAGGAACTTGTGCAAGTTCACATAGCTGCTGAGCAGGAAATTAGAACTCGAACCCATATCTGTGGCTCCAAACCCCATTTTCTTTTCCAGTTAACTGTGCATTCCTGAAAGAAAGTGGAAATCAGTACATCTGCCTTTCGAACTGTATCTCCACCATCCCCCTTTTCATACAGCCCATGCTTTCTAGACAAACTCACTGACAGGTCTGAGATTTCCCAGGTTGGGAGATTACTTATGTATTTCCCTCTTTCCAGGATGCTCTAACTGTCGTCTTAAAATGAGCAATTCCTACCCATCATTCAAGTGCATTTCAAATGTCACTTTTCCTGCAAAGTCCTCCCAGGTAACTTCAATAGGGTATCAGCTTTTAGGATCAACAGTATGCTGGTTATATCTTCACTATATGATCATATGTTTTTTGAAGAGACAGTCCAGGTTCAAATTATCTTTGTAATTCTACAACACTAGTTTTCAAGAATAGGTGCTCAATAAATATTTTTTTGAGTAATGATTTGTGATCACCCATTAGTACAAATAAGTAACAATGTGCTATTCATTTTTTCAAACATATTTATATTGTGCATACTACGTTTGGGTTACTACGTTTGGGTTACTACGTTTTCAACACTGTGCTAAGCGCTGATGATATAATGGTGAACAAGCAGTTCCTGCCTTCAAGAATATTATAGTTTAATGGAAGAGACAAAACAGCAACCTAAGTGACTTAGTTATACGTTGTTATTGTTGTTAGGTGCCATTGAGTCCGTTCCAGCCCATAACAACCCTACATACCACAGAACAAAACACTATCTCGTCCTGTGCCATGCTTATAATTGTTGTTATTCTTGAGCGCATTGTTATAGCCACTGTGTCAACCCATGTCGTTGAGGGTCTTCCTCTTTTCCACTGACCCCGTACTTTACCAAGCATGATGTCCTTCTCAAGGGACTGATCCCTCCTGACAACATGTCCAAAGTATATAAAATGCAGTCTCGCCATCCTTGCTTCTAAGGAGCATTCTGGCTGTACTTCTTCTAAGACAGATTTGTTCATTCTTTTGGCAGTCCATGGTATATTCAACATTCTTTGCCAACACTACAATTCAAAAGTCATCAATTCTTCCTCAGTCTTCCTTATTCATTGCCCAGTTTTCGCATACATATAATACGATTGAAAATACCATAGCTTGGGTCAGGTACACCTTAGTCTTCAAGGGGACATCTTTGCTTTTCAACACTTTAAAAAGGTCCTTTGCAACACATTTGCCCAAAGCAATGTGTCTTTTGATCTTTTGACTGCTGCTTTCATGGGTGTTGACTGTGGATCCAAGTAAAATCAAATCCTTGGCAACCTCAATCTTTTCTCCCTTTATCACGATGTTGTTTATTGGTCCAGTTGTGACGATTTTTGTTTTCTTTATGTTGAGGTATAATCCATACTGAAGGCTGTGGTCTTTGATCTTCATCCCTAAGTACTTCAAGTCCTCTTCATTTTCAACAAGGAAGGTTGTGTCATCTGCATAACACAGGTTGTTAATGAGTCTTCCTCCAATCCTGATGCCTCATTCTTCTTCACAGAGTCCAGCTTCTCGTATTATTTGTTCAGCATACAGATTAAATAGGTATGGTGAAAGAATACAACCCTGACACACACCTTTCCTGACTTTAAACCACACAGTATCCCCTTGTTCTGTCTAAACAGCTTCCTCTTGATCTGTGTACAGGTTCCTCATAAGCACAATTACCTGTTATGGAATTCCCATTCTTCTCAATGTTATCCATAATTTGTTATGATCCACACAGTCGAATGCCTTTGCATAGGCAATAAAACACAGGTAAACATCCTTCTGGTATTCTCTGCTTTCAGCCAGGATCCATCTGACACCAGCAATGATATCCCTGGTTCCATGTCCTCTTCTGAAACCGGCCTGATTTTCTGGCAGTTCCCTGTCGATATACCGATGCAGCCATTTTTGAATGATCTTTAGCAAAATTTTGCTTGCATGTGATATTAATGATATTGTTCTATAATTTCCACATTTTGTTGGATTACCTTTCTTGGGAATAGGCATAAATATGGATTTCTTCCAGTCAGTTGGCCAGGTAGCTGTCTTCCAAATTTCTTGGCACAGACAATGAGCACTTCCAGTGCTGCATCCATCTGTTGAACCATCTCTATTGATATTCTGTCAATTCCTGGAGTTATCTAGCACTGCTATAACAGAAATACCACAAGTGGATGGCTTTAACAAAGAGAAATTTATTCTCTCACAGTTTAGGAGGCTAGAAGTCTGAAATCAGGGCACCAGCTCCCTGGGAAGGCTTTCTCTCTGTCAGTTCTGGGGAAAGGTCCTGGTCATCGATCTTCCCCTGGTCTAGGAGCTTCTCAGTGCAGGGACCCCAGGTCCGAAGGACATGCTCCACTCCCAGCACTTCTTTCTTGGTGGTATGAAGTCTCTCTCCTCTCTGCTCAAGCTTCTCTTTTATATCTCAAAAGAGATTGACTTGAAATACAGCCTAATCCCATAGATTCAGTCCTGCCTCATTAACATAACTGCCTCTAACCGTCCCTCATTAACGTCTTAGATGTTAGGATTTACAACACATAGAATAATCACATCAGATCACAAAATGGTGGACAACCACACAATACCAGGAATCATAGCCTAACCAAGTTGACACACATTTTTGCGGGACACAATTGAATCCATACACTAAAAAAAATGAATCCATACACAAAAAAAAAAAAAAAAAAAACAGTGCTGTAGAGTCGATTTCGACTCATAGCGACCGTATAGGACAGAGTAGAACTGCTCCACAGAGTTCCCAAGGAGCGCCTGGAGGATTTGAACTGCCAACCCTTTGATTAGCAGCCGTGGCACTTACCCACTACGCCACCAGGGTTTATCCATACACTAGGATATGCTAAAAGCTAAAAGGAATAAATGAAATTAATGCTATGGTAGAAATAAGCACAGGAAGTAATGGGAGCACCAACTCTGGGTTTATGAAAGACAGGGAGGATTTCCCAGAAGATACGGTATCTCATCTGAGAACAAAGGTGAGTAGGAGTTAGTCAATGAAATCAGGGAGTAGAAGGAAGGAAAGAAAGATGTGCCAGGAAAAAGAGTAGTAAAAGTCCTGTAGGCAAGAACTTGTTAATACATCAATATGACTAAATCATAAATTCTGAAACTGGGAGTTGCTCCAGAGATGTAAGGAAGTGTTGCTGAACTCCTTTCTATCCTGAGTTACAGGTACTCCTACTACTTTATGAGTGGAGATGGGGGGAGGGGAAAGAACACTACGGAAAATGATCAATAGTCTCTTTTGCATGAAAATTATCTGTTGGTATACAGTGCCCCCAAATCTTGGCCAAAACCAAATCCATTGCCATCAAGTCGATTCCAACTCATAGCAACCCTATAGGACAGAGTAGAACTGCCCCATAGGGTTTCCAAGGAGCAGCTGGTGGTTTCAAACTGCAGACCTTTTGGTCCAGCTCTTAACCACTGTACCAACAGGGCTCCAAACCTTGGCCAGGGTTCAGGAATTGAGTACTAATTTTTCTCGAATTGCTTAAAGAAAAAGAAAACGCCATAACAAGTATAAGTTTTCTGAAAGCACATTCCTCTTATTCATATTGACTTTGAACCCACCCATTGTGAAAGAATAGCCTGGAATTGTTTCACTAAAGAGTATTCACCAATAGACTGTTGAAGGAAGTGATGTTAGCCACCTCCAGGCATGGCTCATAACACTTCCCACTCAATCTTACACACTTTGTCTCTTCCCTCCCTCTCAAGCCAAACGCCAAGGATCCAGTGAAGAACTCATAGGTCCTTAGGAAGGGTAGAGCTTGAATGACTTCATGAAGCAGCCCCTCATCATGTTTTAGACTATAACTAGAGAAAAATCAATCTTTATATTATTAAGCCACTAAAATTTATAGATTATTTGTTAGAGTGATTAACTTGCTCTAAAAAAAAAAAAATACTACTTTGTTAGTGACTATCTTTGGTATACGGCACCTTTAGGGAATTTTGGAAATACCTGCATAGGCCCAGAACATAACGTGTAAAATTTTCTATCAGGGTATGGAATCTCCTGCAGAAAAATACCCAGAAAACAGATGGACTGTAGGCATAGTAGTGTTGTTCCTCAACATGCATGATTACATTTGGTTCAGATATTCCCATGGATGGATCTGACTGTTCATAGATTTGAGACAGGCTTTTCAGTACATAGGAGAACCTTCTTAATTTTTTTTAACATATTGATGACGGGTGTGCACATTCAAATTTATTCTCTCTGTTGCCATCAAAAAGGTGCTTGATTGATGAGTCGGTAAGAGTAAATAAATGTCCAAGTGCCTTGAGATTTCCCCTCTGGTTGGATTTTATAACTAAACCACTTTGAACAAATAAGACAAAGCCTATACTTCCCCTTAAGCTTTTGCCCTATGAATAATGCTCTTAGGCTTGGCCATAGGACAAAAAAAAATAATAATAACAGAGCCACAATAAATTAATCATGCTATAGAGTATGTGAAGACCTTATCCAAAGCCTTTGGATCACATCACTTCTGAACACATGCTGTGATGCGGTTTTGCATGAGAGCGTGTGTCAAGGAATGGGAAGAGAATGAGTGACCTACTAACATTAGAATAGTTTGCTTCCTCTATAAATGAGGGAAGAATTAAGCTGGACACTGTATTTCGGAAGAATTGATGCCTTGAATTATGGTGCTGGTAAAGAATATTGAATATACACCATGAACTGCCAGAAGAACTAACAAATCTGTGTTGGAAGAAGTATAGCCAGAATGCTCATTAGAAGCAAGGACGGTGAGACTTCCTTTCACATACTTTGGACATGTTATCAGGAGGGACCGGTTCCTGGCAAAAGACATTATGCTTGGTAAAGCACAGAGTTAGCAAAAAAGAGGAAGACCATCAATGAGACGGATTGACACAGTGGCTGCAGCAATGGGCTCAAACACAGCAATGATTGTGAGGACAGAGCATGACTGGGCAGTGTCTCATTTTGTTGTACATGGAGCCGCTATGAGTCAGAATCAACTGGATGGCACCTAACAGCAGGACTGACTGCTAGATATCATGTGTATGTTATTACTTATACGGCATTACATTTGTTACATTTATTCTAGAAAGACTGGTCTGTTAGAGAGCTTGTCTTCCTAAATATTTTAAACCTATTCTGGTACATGGCTAGCATACTAATAAGATATTGACAGTAAATATAACAGAATTGGTAAAAGTTTAATCTTGAATAGTATTTCTTTAGACCACCTAGTTATCCTTTATAAAAGACAATGATTTTTCTCTTTAATAAGTGTTTAGTTAGATTGTTAAATGATTTAACATAATAGTTGAACAAATACACCGATCCATTGAATAGTTAATATGTGTCTATTTTAGAAGACTTTGACAGTGATTATTCATCTCACATAAAACATATATACCTTATTGGGAAAAGAGAAAAATGGTTGCAGTTGAAATGTTGGAGCTTTATACTGTTGATAAATTGAAAAAGTAACTTGCTCATTTCATGACACAGATGTACAGTAAAAGTAGAAAAAACACGATTTAACCCCTCCTGCCTCGTCCCAGTTAATTTTTTTCCTGTGACGCTATACAGTTTTCTCAAGAAGGATGCAAAACTGAATCAAATCCAGCAAAATATTTTTTTTCCCCCAGTAGTCCTAGCATGTAGTTTGTTGCTTAATGTTCTCTCTTATCTTTTTTGGCTTTTAGACCCTTACAGTAGAAATTGCACACTTACTAAAGGAGGAAATTAAATTACTTAATTTGAACATATCACCTCTTCTTGCCTGAAAACAGATGGTGAAACTCACATTGACGGTCTCAAGTGAATTATCTTGAACTTTTTGTGGGAAACATTGTATTTTATTGTTTTCAAACTTTTTTCTGGCAACAATCATAGAATTACACAGTTTTAGACTTTGGAGGCTGTCTAGTCCAACCATTTCATTTTACACAAAAAGAAACTGAAGACTAAGTGATTTATCATACACAAATCCACATCTTCACGTATACTTGTACGTGCTTTCCTTTGTCTTAACCAGCAAAGCCAAACAATTAAGTTAATCAGGCCGTGTTAACAACTCACGCAATCCATACATTTATGGCATTTGGAAAACTCCAAGGAATTCACCCCGAAAATACCAAAAACTGAAAACTCTGGCACAGATTTATAAAACGGTGCACTCTTCCATTAATTGGGCAAGTTGAAAAAGTCCATAAATTTTCTTTTACATAAAATGAGAAGTACCTGGGGTCATTTCCACCCAGACCTTTGCAAAGATGAATGGATCGACACATGAATTGTCTGACTCTTAACTGCCAGGTCTCATGAATCCAAACACCAACCAAGGACCAATTCTGTCCTCATCATTTATGCATGAAAGTATCTAATGAGTTAGGCTGAAGTGCTGGCATATACAATTGAGCAGTGGAAAGGAGACCTGAGATTTATTCAGAAAGAATCCATTTGTCCCATTAAAAACTGCAAAAGAAAAAAAAAGGAGTAATACTAGTGACTGGCAACACTTTCTTGGTTGGTGGAACTTTGGGTGGGAGGGATATATCTTATTGGTATTTTTTTAAATAAATCTAGTTTTGGTTTAGTAAAACACTATTAGAAATCAAAGATTCTAAGCAAATTTAAAATAACATGGGATTGGTCTAATTTGTTTGCTTTTTTCACCAGAGCAAGATCTTTTCCCCAAATACAGTCTTATACCAAAATATTTAAAACATGCTTCTGTTATACTGGAAACTGAAGTTGTGCGCCCTACAGGGGCCAGGCTAAAAGATGGCAGCCGACTGAGACCTGGGAACGGTATTAGCAGGAGGCAAGCGTTTGCCACTAGGCGGCGCTCTTGCAAAAGGAGCTTCCATTTCTTTTTCTATACAGAAAGGAGAAAACGGGGAAAGGAAAAATATATTTCATCTGCCTAAGATCTATTTGTTGGGTAAGATCTATTTGATATGAATTTGTATTTTTCTTGCGTATATTTTAACAGAAGCTGTCACATTTTAGTCATATTGGTTGAAAAAAATGTTTACTGGGAAAGCAAAACGGGTTGCTTTCAAGAGAGCAGGATATAAACCCATACCAAAATAGAGGGGGGTTTAAATGATCACATTTTAATATCTTCCATCTCTACTCTACCGACCCCAACCCCAATCCACCAAATACATTCTCTTCAAAAGGAAACAGCATGAAGGGAAGGAGAGAGAGAGGAAATGAGAGGGAAGAGAAGAGAGAGAAAACAGGGAGAGCTATTGGAAAATTTAGCCATCTAAAAGTCTGTCCTGTGTCAATGAACTATTTAGTCCATGCACACATAAACACGGGCAACATCTTTAGCGTCTTTGCCTTTGTGCCACCACCCCTGTCAAAGGCGAGGGCTTTTAATTCTGGCCCATACTCTCCCTTTCTGGTACTGTACTGAGAACACCTCTCCCAATTAGATCCGCTTTCTTGGAGGGCATCCAGCTCTTGCCCAGAAAGTGCCAATAAAATGGGAAAGTGCTCAATTGATTGGTAATACATTTTACAAGAAAAAAAAATTAAAGGAGGTAAATTGTTCAATTCTCACAGCTGTGTCTGCCTACAGTCAAAGAGCCAAAACTTTATTACTTAGCCCTGGAAGCAAGTGCCCCAAGGAGGGATCTGTCAGAGATTTCTCTCCTGCAGACTGTTCAGAGGGGAGGGGAGAGAACGGTCAGTCTGCTGGAGAATTTAAAATAAGGATTAACATGCAAAAAGGCAGGGCAGGTTGGGACAGTATAGTCTCCAAAAGGGACCGATGTCTGGGGGTTCTACAAAGCAGTCGCGTGCGTTGTTTTCACGCAGCCACAGGTAACATACGTTCTCCTAAGAGGATGTAGGGCGGGGAGGAAGGGGGCGCCTGCACATACCTCTGTCAGGTAGCTGTTGCAGCCGCAAGCTTCCTGCACTTTTTACTGTGTTTTCCCTTGGCCTCTGTTCAAGCCCACTGACCCTCGTTGCTGCCCCCACCCCTCTTTGAAGAGCGGCCTTGGGGAGGGGGCACTCGCCCAGGGACGGGGCTTAGGACGGTGCAGACCGTCTCGGCGTCCTTAGAGTAGTTCCCCAGCGACACCATCTGATCCCTCCAAAATAGATAGACTTTAATTGACTTATTAAATGTCGAGGCAATCAAGCAGCCGCTCCTTTTTTTAATAGCCCCAAGATCTACATTTAGACAAAAACAGATCCAAGTTCCTGGTAAAGGCGTTTCTTCTCATCCTGTCACAAGTGACAGGAACGGAGGGAAATAGACTGAGAGAGAGAAAGGGGGGGCTGGGGAGAGGGAGAGATTGGGGCGGGGGGGGGTCTGACGAAGATCCACACAAAAGGGTATGAATATTTCAGCGGCTTCTTAACGCGCTTCTAATTAAAGACTCCGGCTCCTGCAGCCCCGGGGGACCCGCGCCCTACGTGTGCAGGCGCGGGAATAAGAGGCGGCGGAGCTGGCCCGCGGCGAGGAGCTGCCCGGGACACTCGGGCCGCAGCGCGCCCTCGGAAGGCGGCCGCGCGGGCGCCTGTGCTTCTCCAGCCTCCCCGAGTTGGCCGAGTCACCGGGCACCGCGGCTCCCGCGCATCCTATAAGCTATATAAGCCGAGGCGCCGGGGCCATGGAGTAGTGGGCGCGCGGCGGCTCCGGGCCGGCGGGGACAGTGCCCAGACGTCGGGACAGACGTCGGCGGCTCCGAGGGCGCGGAGGCAGGTAACTCCCAGGCCGGGGCTCGCGTCCCGCACCCCGCGCCCGCCGCCTGGCCCCGCACCGACAGACGAGTGGCCCTGGCCGTCCTTCGCAGAGCGTCGCGGCCGGCGTCCCCTCCGTCGCCTGCCCGGGGTTCGAGAACTGGCGGTCGCCGACAGGGCCGGGGCCAGGGCGCCTGGGGTGGGGGACGCGGTAGCCTCCCTGCCCGCTCCCGGGGTTCCCGGTACCTGGGTGCCCTGCACGGCGCCGGCTCCCCGCGGAGCGCTCGGGGCGCGCGGTGCCTCCTCCGCCTCGGGACCGAGTCGGGGCCGCCGGAGGGGCTCCGCCAGGGCGCGGTCGCCACTGCAGGTCCCCGGACGGCGACCCAACCGGGCCAAAAAAAAAGGCATTGATTTAGAAACTTATTTGCAGGAGCCCAAACTGGGCGCAGGATCACTAAACTGCATGTGCTTTCTTTTCTTTTTTCTTTTTTTTTTTTTTTTTTGAGGTAAGGGAAGCAGAAAAGGGGTCAAACAACTTTAAAGTGTTCACCCCACAGACAGACAAGCCGCCCAGAGGATCATTTTTTTTAATAATAATAATAGAAGGTTCCGTTGATATGCTGTGATACAGGATCGGACAGGATAATTCATACGAAAAGTTCAGAGGGCTCGCCCGGAGTCGATGGGACACTGGGAGAGTGGCAAACGGGGGAAGAGTCCTGGCAGCCAGGGCGTTAAAGGGGCGAGAGAGAGGCCGAAGTTTAAAATCGCAGCCGCAGGTAGCGCGTTTCCCGCAGTGGAGCGGGTTCTCCGGGCGGGGGTCGCGGTGGAGCAGTGCTGGCTCTGCGCTCCCGCCTCACCTGGGCCGCGCGCCTCAGCGCGGAGTCGCCCCGCAGCGCCCCGGTGCGGCCCCGGGGCCGGGAGGGGTGCCCTTCCTCGGGGCGCTGGAGGCTCCCAGGCTCGCCCGGAGCAGTGAGGCGGGGTTGGGGAGAGCCGCGCTCCGGGAGTGCCGAGCGCGGAGGGGCGCCTGGAGGACTGCGTAAACCGGTCGTTCCAGCGCCAGGTGGCCGGGTCTGATCGCAGTATAAGCGGGGATCTGGCCCCTTTTCTCTCCCGGGTTCTCCAGCCCAGAGCGTTTCACTGAGTGTATTCTCCCCTCCCCCAACAACCCTGACTTTCTTTCCCTGTCTCCCCCCACCCCTTTCTTTCAGTAAACAAAGATCCCGGAGAGGGTGTTGGATTTTTTTTTTCCTGCTTCATTCCTAACTTAACGCACCATCCTGACCCTATGCAAACTGACATGAGTGGACCGAGGCGTCCTGTCCTCCTGGCGCTGGTGTTCTTGCTGGTGACGGTGGGACCGTGCCGAGGGAGAACAGAATCTCGAGAAATCACAGACAGACAGACTCTCTTAAACCTCATCATGGAGATCATTCAAGAACTTAAAAAATACCACTTGGGGGAATACAAGAGATTGCAATTTTTCAGCAAACATGACTATACTTTGGGCCGTAGGGAGGTCACTGACTACGGAGTTTATCCTGAGGAGCAAAGAGTTGGTAAGTCGGCCCCTCCTTTACGTTATTTATGTCAAGTCTCCCCCACCCCTCCCAACACACACACACGCTCACAGACACATATAACCATGGACTACTTTTAACAGCTTCGATCTTGACTGTGTTTATCTAACTTTCATACCAAAGAAGGCACTAGAAGATTTGTATCTGGTTGAAAGTAGACGTGTCTTTGAGAAAACACATTTTAAAAAGAGAAATCAATTCCGATTGTTAAAAGAACAGAAACAAAACTCGGAAATATTTTTACAAAGAAACGGAAAATAGTAAGATTTACGTACAGCTGCCTCACAGACAATCCTAACTAACCCACTTCTAAGATGTATGAATTGTTACCAATGGCAGTAACTTCTGCATAGAACTGTCTGTCATCTGTTATTTTGGAAATGGAAATATTTTCAGCAAAGCAGTTGCAGCTGAAAGAGAAATGTTTCAGAGTTCTCCCCCTTCGGTAGAGCCTTTCCCAGAGTGACTGCCCCATGGGAAATTTCTGAAGAAAGCATGTAAGCTTTAATGCTTTTCATGACACAATTAGGTCAAATATGATAGGGTCAATTTTATAGAGAATGACTAAAGTTAGGAGTAAATGAAGACTGACATCAGAGAGGTATCTAGACCTTGCGAGTGAGCAGGATTCTAAGGGAAACGTTCCTTCAGATGAGATGTGGGAAGGAGCTAAGGATTTGTAGGAAGATAAATAAAGTGTGGCATCACATACCATCATCGCTAAGTTATCAGTGCAGAACAGATAAGTGAAGATGATTAAAGATGACTGTAATAAACAAAGCACAAAGGCTGAGACCAGAAGGAATGTCTGTGAAACCACTGTTTACAAGTGCCAAAAAAAAGATGCTTTAAAAGGAGAATTGCTTGGAAGAGTCTTTTCCTGGGAAATGTATGCTTATCTTATAAACAAGGTTAATGTATATTTCAATTTATTTACATCAGCCATCTTAACAGGTGGTTTTGAAGGCATTTAATCCTTTATCTAAATATATACCAGGAAAAAGTAAATCCTATAAAAATTTTTTTTGTTTGAAGGGTCAGATTCTCTTCCTAGAACTTTGAGGGAGGTTTTGAGATTTGATTCCCAAGCTCTGCAAGATAAAAGTTTCTAAAAGTGATTTATACTGGAAGCTCACTGTCAGAAATAACCTTCACCTTGTAACTTTATGATTGCTGCCCGTATCCAGATGGTAGAGACTGGACAGATAACATTGGAGTTTGCGAGTAGTTCATTCTATTTGAAGAACAGTATGTCCTCGAGTACAAGTTTTCACATTAGGTCATACATAACAATCAAGGGTGGCTCCAGTCTGTTTTATTTAGTGCAAAGAATATGGCTAATGCAGAATTCCCAATAACTTTCTTCAACATGAGCTAAAGATTACATGAGAACAAAAATGCTTCTTTCAGGCAATGTGACAATTCATTTTTAATTTCTTCCCCCGGAAACAGAAATTGTCCCCCGAGATCTAAGGATGAAGGACAAGTTTTTAAAACATCTTACAGGTAAGTTTTCTTTTCATTCCTTCACCTCTCCCTAAGTTCCTTTGCATCTTCCTGAATCCTTATAATCTGTTTTCTTCTTCATTGTTATAGGTCCTCTTTATTTTAGCCCAAAGTGCAGCAAACATTTCCATAGACTTTATCACAACACCAGAGACTGCACCATCCCTGCATGTAAGTGACAACATCTGTAAATTCCTTTATAAATATAGGCACAGGGCAGACGAGTGATTCTCTGAAATATACTTCATGTCCTTTCATTAGATAGGCCCCTTCCTTTGAAATTCGTGGTTGCTAATATGTGTTCCTTCTTAACTATGGAGCTAGGGACCAGGGTATCCAGACCACTGAAGAAGATAAGTAAATTCTACAGCAAAACTTGTGACAAAATGGAAAATTATTTACATTCATTGGAATTCATCAAGCCTTGGAATAGGCTTCTGTAATTCACATTCTTGTTTTGATTATGAATTCTGGATGATGCCTGTATTTGTATCTGCTGAAGTATGATAAACAAGGTTAAGAATGGATTGGTAAAATGGCCACTGCCGAGTCTATAGTCTGGAGAGTAAAAAAGCAGATGAACCGGAAGCATTCTGGTCGGACTTCCTTGACCTTCTCCAGTACCCTGAGCAGAGACTTCTTCCATCAGTAGTTACGTCATCATCATCTGGGAATTTTATTGCTATTTCAAAACCCTGCTTTTCTGGCTGCCAGTGGTTCTCTTCAACCTGCTCCTTCTGGCCATCTATTCACAGCAAAACGCCTTTTATTTCCCCCAAACGGGCTCACCACGCTCGTCACACTGCGCCCAACAGTAACGAGTGATTTATTAGCTGGAGTGGTATCTATAGGGCCCCAGACCAATTTTTCTCATAGGGACTAAAACTCGTATTTCATTTTAAGACTGGCCAGAGAAAAGGCTTACAAGTATACCAGATATCTTAGTAACTACTTTCAGAGAATATCCAGAGGGGGCCAGCAGATCAGACTAACCTGCCCTGCCTCCCAAAAAGCCAATTTCCATGAAGTAGTTGTTTTTTTTCTGTTTAAGTCAGGGAAATTAATCCAGATCATAACAGCTCTCATTTCTAGAGCATCACTATGTACCAGGGACTTTGCGAGTCGCAGTCACAAACACCCTATCAATTCATTGTCCCAATGGCCCAGTAAATTACTATCCTTTTACACATGGCACTGGCACACGTTAAGTGAAACCTACCACATGACAAGCAAGCGGGAACACGTGGCATTCAAATGAAGGCCTATCTGGTCACGCTGTTATCACTACACCATTCTAACTCCAAGGCAAGCTGCAAACATTTCCTAAGCAGCCTTGCTTCCATAATTTTCCAGCATGGCTTCAGACTCACCTTTTTATTCATACCGTATGTGCCTACTACACCGTGGCTTCCTTATTTCCTTCCTTCAAAGTGGAACCTCCTTCTGCTTGAGAATTATTAACCTGCTTCCTGGAGTCAGAAAACCTTTTTATTTTTATTACTAAATGTTTATATATTTTTATATGAAACACAGTCTTACAATAATAGAGTCATAAATTGTGACTTGAAAGCGATCTTAGGGGTCATTACATCTAATCCTTACATTTTTGGATGAGGAAATCGACTTAAAAAGGTTTAAACTGTCACACAGATCTTAGCTAAACTAGAACAACCTCACGTTTTGACTGTCGATCCTTTTCTAATACATCACCCTGCGTGCCACGTACGCTACCTCTTTTGAGTGGTCACTTGGCTTCATGATAGATACCAAGGCCATCCATAAAGGAAGACAGTTCACCCCGGGCCATGCAGAGGTGGACCCCTGGCAGATCTGTACACTCAGATGGGTGCCTGCTAACTGGGTTTCCACCTCTCCTTACGCCATCAGGAGCTGCAGAGCTGAGTCAGACCACTTCTGTACTGCTTTAGGCTATACAAAAGGAAAGGCATAGAATCCTGGGATGTTAGAGCTGAAAAGGAGCCACAGGGCCTTCTTACTTCAAGTGTGGATCCCAGGACCAACAGCACTGGTGCCTTGTTAAAAAGGCAGAATTTTAAGTCCCGCCCCAGACCTACTGAATCAAAATCTGAATTTTAGTAAGTTTCTCAGATGACCTGCATGCAAATCACTGCCTTAGAGAACATTCGTGTTTAGTGGGAGTATGTGATCAATCTCAGGATTTCCAGGCATGTTGCAGATGGAAAGTAGTTGCAATTCTTTGATTAGCTCAGCACTTGGGTTTACATAGTCCCCTATCTCCCTGCTAAATGATCTATTTAAGGTAATTTTATTCTAAAAACTGTGATGCAGTGGATAAAAAAGAGCCACGAAGCCAGAAGTCCAGATGACCTCGATCATTTTTCTCCCTTGAACCCAAGCTAACTTGTACTCTACATATTTAGAAGGCAGATTTTTAGAAGTAGAGTTAGCTACTTATCTGTTTGACGTATTGTGTACATTTTTTGATAGTTGTCAATTTACTCATTCATTAAGATTTTCAGTTCAAAGTATGAACTCTTCCATTTTTGTGCAGGATTTTGCTGCTCTTGAGAAATTTTAGAAATCTATCAACTGCTGCAGCCTTCCATAGAATTTCATGCTAAGAAAATTCCCTTATGGCCATGATTGCTAGACCTCACTTATTTTCAGTAACACCTATCAAAATAGTCAAACGGGAAATTATATACGAAGGAAAATCAGCCTGCTCTCAGAACTGGCCCATTCCTTCCTTTAGTCATCTAGTCTACGTCTCTCTGCTCTGTTACTTGCCCTTTGGCCCACTTTAGAATTTTAACGCCAAGGGCTTTATGTTATGGTCACGTCAGGTGAGGACTCAGTCTGCACGTGACCTACAAGTTAGGTACCACAAAGGTATGGAAAGACCCTACCTCCTTGTGTCCTAGGAAAAACTGATGTTACTTCAGTGAGCTCTGATAGCCACTGAGAGAAGAGAGGGGGCAGAGAGAGCTGCTGTGCGGTAGACTCAGCCTTTACCCCCCTTCCTTCCCTCCACCCCTAGTCAGGTTAGTTAACTTCAGCCTGTGATGCTGCAGCCCCAGGAGTTCCAAAAACTAGTCCATCAACTTAGAGCCCTTGACAGCAGATGAGTTTTCCAGAAAACTCAGAATATTTAAAGAAATAAATGGCTTCAATAACTGATATACTTGCGAAAAGAAAAAAAAGGAAAAGAAAAAACCTCGTTATTGATTTTATCAGGAAGTGTTGCTCAGGTAACTGACAGGTGTCTGTCTGTGATTTATTTCCGCGACAGACTATAAAAGATGTGCCAGGCTTCTGACCCGGTTGGCTGTCAGTCCAGTGTGCATGGGAGGATAAGGTAAGCTCTTTGACAGCACAGTTGTGTGGGCACACATACCAAGGATTGGAATCCCACTGGGGACATGGAAAATTCATGGGAGTTCAGAAAGACTTATTCTTTGGCACAAGTAGCACTTTGAGTAAGGTTGATGCAACACTCAACAAATCTCAAAACGTTGGTCATAAATAAAAGGTACCCGCTCCTGGCCGATAGACATACCTCAGGTAGCCATTAGGCTTTTTTCATCTAATGATATAATTGGCACTGAGTATATATGTTAATAAGCCCTGGTGGCGCAGTGGTGAAGCACTCGGCTGCCAACCCAAAGGTCAGTAGTTTGAACCTACCGGCTGCTCCGTGGGAGAAAGATGTGGGAGTCTGCTTCTGTAAAGATTTACAGCCTTGGAAACCCTATGGGGTAGATCTACTCTGTCCTATGGGGTCTCTATGAGTCGGAATCGACAGCAATGGGTTACGTGTTATTTGCAAACACAGCACAGTAGCTAACTACTTCCAGCACATGGCTTGGTGCATAAATTAGAGTACATACATGTTTAAAACCATCCTCATTCGCTTTTAGGATTTCACTCACTCACACTCATAATTGAGCACATTAACCTATCCATGCAAATTTTATAGATACAACTGCTAAATGTGTTGGAGTTTGATTATATCATTAGGCCAGTATGCTTATAGAGAATAGCTATCCTCTTTAAATGTTTCTTTCAGTTATATTGGCATAATCTCTAATAGTAAAAATACCAACACACATCAAGAGTTTAGGAATTAATTTTTACTTGGGCCAGTTGACGGCTGATCTGTAAACGTATAACACCAACTATAGGCTCTGCAGTCCATGCCAGATGGACTAAAAAGGTATAATTTTATATTCCTGACATAAATGCCCTGGGATTCAGTCACTTTAGACAGCAACAGTTCAGTTTCGCCAAGTTTATACTTATTGTATGTCTTGTGTTTGCCAGGCAGGCACTCCAGATGTTGAATATACCACAGTAAATAAGACATGGTTCCTGCCCTCTAATGGTTGGTTCCCAGAAAACTTATCGGCTAACCAGAAGTTATTAATAAAAAAAAAGGGGGGGGATATTATATTGCATTTCTCTAGCAGTTACTCTAGTTTGATTCATGTAAAATGGATAAAAGAGTAGTTCTCTCATACACACACACTCACTGTGGAAAAGAAAAGCAATGCTTATAAATATTTAGATAGCACTGGATGAATGTTGAGGCAAAGCCCCGGCCCCTGCCTTAGGCATGTAAGAATAAACGCTGACTTGAGGCATGGCAGGTATGATTAACCTCATCCTTCACACCATTTTCTTCGGCATCAGAAGAACGAGTAGTAAATGAGGGGAATGAAATTGGGAGAATGAACCAAGCTATAAAGTGTTAATGGATAACTATGACACATTTCATACAAGTTCTATGAAACTTTTATGAACTTTTTGAGGGACATGAAAACATGGCTTTTAATGCCAGTCAAAACTAAGAAATGGTATAATTTATCTCCTGCCTTCGTTTCTTAGTATTGTTCAGTTTCTAGTCCATTGCTCACGTGGCACATAGAAAAGTTTCCGTTTTTTTCTTTTTTAAAACCAATGAAAGGATGCAGATTCCTGTAAATCTCCCAAGGTGGGGTGCTAGGGAAAATGAGAATGTTAAGTGTTCCCTCATGATTAAGTCACCACAGCTTCCAGAGACAGACCAGGCACATCCTTGGAATAAAACTTTGTCTACTTACAAATGGGAGAAAATGTATACCCTATTTTTACATCCACAAAAAATGGGTGCTGTCTACATTCTTCCTATTTCTTTGCCAATTAATTGACCAACCCCTCAGTTGTCTTTCCTGGAGAGACAGATAACTCTAGTTAAAGTAGCAAGAGTAATCAGTGGAACTTCTGCTAATATGGAGTTACTGCCAAGATTGGGAAACCCTGGTGACATAGTGGTTGAGTGCTACAGCTGTTAGCCAAAAGGTCGGCAGTTCGAATCCAGCAAGCGCTCCTTGGAAACCCCATGGGGCAGTTCTCCTCCGTCCTGTAGAGTCGCTGTGAGTTGGAGTCGGCCCGACAGCAATGGGTTTAGTTTTGGGGGTGGCAGTACCCTATCAGGCATCCAGGGTAAATGCTGCACTGGGGAATGGCATTGTAACTAACACTACAAGCCTTTGCATCACCTCCCCATCTTGCATCACCAATGTAGACTCTAACTGGACAATAAAATATATTCATGAAAATACATTAATAATAAGTATACGGTGGTGTCAGAAGTTCCTATGCCCATAAGGCAACCATACTCGACAGCCACGGTTGTTACAACTGGCAGTCACTGTGTTCGTTTTGGCCAAGAAATTGGTAAAATGTAAAACACCAATAATTCTGCTGTCTTTGATAATCTTCTTTTTTTTTTTAAATCATTTTCTTCTAATTCCAAAGGCTTAAGATTGCAATAACAAAGTTTTAACTGGCTAGTCACTCCTCTATCTGAGAGCAACAATACAGCTACACTCAAGAGTTTACTCCTTTGCAGCTTGGTTTAAAAGCATCAGTGAAAGACACCTTGGAGGTCCAAGTATAAGACACACACACACGAATCACTTAATGACATGGTGGCAGAGAAAGACAATACAACACGTATTTTACTGGCTACCAATTAATTTTTTCATTATGTGGTGGTAAGCCAGGTGATACAACTCCACTGTACCCAAATACTTTTAATGTCTCTTTTCATTTGATATTAATACATATACTAATTTAATATGACAAAGTGGCAGAATAAGATTCCTCTTCTTACTCCAGAAAATAAGATCATCTGCTGAAAGGTGCAGGTATTTAAGGGTCCTCGCACAGTGAGGTCTACATGTTCATTTGATCTCAGCAAATCCCTTTACCCTATTCTTCCTGAAGCCCATCAGCTGACCTCCTTAGACCAAAGAGAGGTTTTATGTTCCCGACTGATCTTCCCAACAGTCACCAAAGTCACAGAGAAAGACTTTCTCACACACATTTTATTCCTCTGCATTTACAGGTGAGTTCAATTAAAAGCCTGAGCTCTCGAATATCAAAAAAAAAATGTAGTTTGAGTAACAAGTATCTTGAGCAGTCTATAAAATGTAGCCTAGTCTTTAACTTGAGGTTTATCATTATTTAAAAAATTAAGAATAATACGTGTCAGTGGTTTAGGCCTATACTGAATCCTGGAAAAACTGATGTTTAATCTTGATTAAATTATTTGCTTCAAAATTATCCTTAACGCAGACGGTGTGATAACAATCCAGCTATTTTCCAGGGTTGCCACTAACTACTGAATTACTAAGGATTTTACCTACAGCACAAATATCAAAACTAAGCACTATTTTTAAACTTAAATAAGCATTCACTTTTATGATTTTCACTCCTCCAGCAAATTATTTTAGCATCTACAATGCACACAGCAGGCACATAACCACAGAACCAAGTTACTTTCTAAAACAAAATACACTGCGCTTTCTTAGAACAGAAATAGAGATTTCTTATGTTTATAGAAATGCTGTATTATGTAATATTATTTATTGGTGTAGAGAGTTCATATAAAAAGTATGAAGTTATAGTAAATGGAGTAATAATACAATAAATGTATTTATTTTCAGCAGGGGATAGAGCAGGAAAGGAGCGCTGCACCAAGAACCATGAGAAGTGCCTTGGAAACCAACAGGGAAACAGAATTTAATACCTTTATAAACACACTCCCTTGTGAACAGGAGATTTATTTTTGCAGACAGACTCTTCCACAATTCCTTTAACTTGAGTTTTGTATGTTGTTGACACTGTTTGCAGATACATAGTTGGTATATTAGTATTCCCGACAGTGATATTTACCATTCTTTACCCTAGAAAACAAAAGATAACACTCCACCTTTGATGTGTTATTTCTGCAAAGTGACAGAATATTTCATTCTCCCGATTAGTTGAAATCGCAAAGACTATTTCTCTAGAAACACAGAATCCAAAACTCTATTTTCATATAGCCTATGGTATGATTTGATAACTTTTATTACTTTTACAATTATGTTCCCAGAGCATTATTTCAAATTGCATGAATGAAAAATAAAGAAAACTTCAGTCCTGTGTTGGGGACAGTAGAGTGTACATGTGTGAACAGCTCTCCCAGGCTGAGTGCATCTGTCCTTTGTTGTAGGATAAATGTAAGATAGCACTCCAGCTGTTGTGCAATATGTAAATACTGTAAATAAGCACAATAAATGAAGTGTTTGTTATAACAAACAGTCTTCACCGTGGTTCTTTCCTTCCTCTTGTGGCAAGTCCATTGTTGGGATGCGTGACTTGCTATCTGTGTGGACTGCTACCCTGGCAGACTGTCACAGAACACATAAATCAGCAAGTTCCATAATGAAACTCAGAGGCTAGGAATTCCTGTAAAGAACAAGTATTTAAGTTAGCTTTTCTTTTTAAAGTAGAGGCTTCTATATATTGGTGACATAATTTCTTCTTGAGACAGAGCCTGACTTGGCAGGGAGTATTTCTAACAAGGTTGCATCCATTCATCTCCATCGTTTTATACTCAGGAAAACACAAAGAGGGAACTTACGACAACTCGAGATTTAACAAGCAGATATATTTTAAACTAATCTGGGTGGATCCAATTTACAAAGGTAAGTTGAATTCAGCAAAGCAATGAGTTTCTAAGTTCATATGACCCCTTATAAACAGGTGATACTGTCTGGGTATAACCAAAAGGCAGAGTTGTCCTCAAAGTATTGATTAGTTTGAGAACCCACATTTAAGATACATGTGTAAAAATTAAAGGAAAAAAAAAGAAATACAGTATAGGATTTTGTCTGTGACACAAAGGAACAGAGAAGAGTAAGAAAGTTCTTTGAGATTATTAAACTATTACTGAAACTATCAGGGCTGGGTATAACCTGGGGAGGATTCTGGTTTAATCCTATTTTCTACTTGAAGTTACTCAATCTCTTCTTCTCAATTCTTTACACCTTTAGGGTACCAATATCAAATTCTAAATCTATTTTAACCTTTTCAAATTTTCTATCTCCTAGGAAGCTTTTCAGGGTACCGCTTGGTGGCATTTAGATCACTGCGGAGCTGGACAAACGTTTAGCACTCTTTTTTTCCCGTAATGACATCACTGGGGTCATTTCTCCCTTCTTGTACCTTCTTTGGAAACCCTTGTGGCACAGTGGTTAAAAGCTACGAATGCTAACCAAAAGATCGGCAGTTTGAATCCACTAGGCGCTCCGTGGAAACTCTGGGGCAGTTCTGCTTTGTCCTGTAGATGAGTTGGAATCGACTCAACGGCAACTGGTTTTTTTGGTACTTCTTTGGTGGAGTGTCAGGAAAGCTACCTCACACTCATCCAGCGAGAGGCCAGTGAACCCTTCAAGCGTAAGTGAGTTAAGAAACCTAGGGCCCACACGTGCCACCTGGGAGCTTGGTGATGCCGCAGTGTTAAATGCTCTGAGGACACCCACGGAGAGGAACGCCCTCACGGAGCAGCCGCGCGGGTCTTCCTCCTCTAAACACTTCGGGTTCTTTCAGGTGATACTGCCCCCCCCCACCTTTGTAGGAGGATTGATTTTTTACGATTAGAAGTTCTCTCAGGACCTCCGGTCCCTAACTGTGAAGGGGGAGGATTAAAATATGCACTGTAACAAATGAAAACACAAAGCTAAGAGGGGCCTTCAGACAGCCCCAGATTTTACAGGCAGATATATTTCAAACTAATCTAATAATTAACATTATCAATTACTTAACGCCGCTACACAAAAGGTGCCATGTCGAAGTCTGAAGGAAGGGACGCTGACTGGGATCAGTAAGGAAACCCGTCCTCTGGTGTGGACACTTGCATGGAAAACCGCACCAGGAGCTGCACTGACCTTGACTTTATTGCATAAAGGAGACATTACTGTATGTGGGAGCAGTGTGCTTATTTCCATCATTTTACCTCCTAATACTGAAGATTAATAGGCACATATAACATCACAGATCATCTGAAAGGGACAAAGGCATAGATTTCTAATACTTCACTTGTTTGTCAGTAAAAAAGCAGACAAACACCAGATTTAGCTCAGTTACATTTTTACATGCCCCAGTTTATTCTTAAAACAATCTTTTCTGATATGTATTCAAATGAATTTGAGATTACACTCATCTCAAAGTACACAGAAATTACCTATATTCTCCTATAAATTTATTAAACACTGATAAAATACTTACTAACTTATTAACATATAGTATCTAAGGACTTTAATAGAACTCTCTTCTTCCAACTTTTTAAATTATTTTTCTCACCTAAGTCAATATAGATTTGACATTTGGGTTATATGTGCATATATATATATATAAAAAAAAAAAAGACACATCCATCAAACTGACTATAAGATTAAACAGCATACAGTGTCCTTTTGATACAATTAAATTTTCAGAGGCAAAGTAGCTCGGTAGGAGCAAGTAAGCTGACTTCCTTATGAAATAAACTAGACAAAAATTAAGAAGTCTCAAAGATGCTGAAGATTCGTCTCAGAAATCTTTTCCAATTCTTTTAACATGAGTGTATACTATGAGCGCATGTGAATCAAAATATGTCTGATCCAGACTGCCTCCTATGGCCAGGGCTGGCGGTCAAGGAAAGTCCCTGGGTGAACAGAGGAGAGGTAGCACAGGTGAGCAGAGGACACCTGTCCTGCATTAACTCAGCCGTGTCAGCTTACAGAGAGGTAGAGTAGGCTACTTAGACATCTCAGTGGGCTCAGATGCTGACCTGGGCCTCAAAGTGATGTTTTATTTGGTTATTCATTAATGTCATAATTAAACATTATCAGAGGAATGGCAGTTCTTAGACTGGTACCTGCCGAACACAGGAAAATGAGAGTGCTACGAAATACCAAAATTTTCTCTTGATGGTCTACTATTTTGTTTGTATTGAGGGCAAAATGGGAAGCTCAACTAATTTAAGAACATTTAACATACCCCATAAACTGTTCCGAATCAAAGATGTTTATTTAGTCTTCTGTCAATCACAGCTGATTTCCATCTACAATTATTTTGAAGGTAAGAAACAATAAGTCAACTGAAGAAATAGTTGTGGCCTTGAGCTACAGAGCAGCGTTACACTTTAACACATTCAATAATCACAAAACGTAGGGCATCACCGGGAAGCTTCGTCTCGGCTGGTCATTAGCCACGAATGGATGCGGCTTTAGTGTGCCTTCTCCAAAAATGCTCTGCAGCACCTGACACACTGCTGGTACACAGTCTCGAAGTCGGAGTCGTTCCCCTAAAAGGGCAGGAAAAATAAAGAACAAGAGTATGTGTAACAAAAATGTCTCATTTAAGAGCATCTTAACCTGTCATTTAATATGGCAGAATGTACAAACACATTAGCTTTTACACTAGCCATAAACATAAAAGGTAACGTGAAATGTGAATTGCACTTACGTAATAGGGATCTTCAATAACAAGCTGTTTTTGTGGATCATAGCTTCCGAGCAGTTCGATTTTAGCTTTGCAGTTCTTAACTTGATTACCTTTTCTATTCAAATCTCTGTAAAATTGAAACATGAACTTCAGTATTCTGATCCACAGTTTCAAGTCAAACAGGGACATCTGCTAGGGTTTATGAAACATCCATATCAAAACCCAGCAAAAGTGACCTGGTTTAAAAGTGAAATCCAATACTCAGCAGATCTGTATGGCTGTTCATGCAGCTAGATGTCCCAGGCTGGCGTATCTCTAGACAAGGGAGCTTGTATTTTCTCTGATTTACACAAAGTGAACTCCTTCAAGTCAAAAAAATAATTATGTCTTCTCCTGCGAAACATATTTCAGGACAATCACTCAACAAGAACCTGTTTCAGAAATAAAGAAATGGTGACAGAAAGAACCCAACAGCAGTATGAAGCAAGTTCCTGCTCCTCCAGATCTACACGGCCGAGACGGGGGGCCGGCGGGTCTCAGCATCTAGGCACTATCTCACGCAGTAGGCCTCACCAAGTACTTTTCCTTCTTTTATTCCTCAAGGCTCTGCCCCAAACTGCGAACTCATCACCATCCTCCTCAGGGTCTTCTGCCTCTAGCTTTCATATTGCTATTAAAAGGCAAACTTAGCTAAGCTACACTTTAATTATTCATCCTTTTTAACAAATTTCTACTGAGTACCTACCACAAGTCAGGCACTGCGCTAGTGGGTGGGGGTAACACACGACAGCAGAACTACAATCTGATGACGTTCACAGTACAGTAGTTAAGGTCAAAGACAGGGAAATGACCAAAAATCTTTAGAGTACAGTGGAAAACCTAGCCCAGGCTCCAAAGCAGCAGAACACTCCCTAAAGAAATTACTTCACGCTAAAAATGAAGAGCAAGTAGGAGCTGACTGGACAAAGTAGCAAAGAAAGAACCTTCAGGTGAAGGCAACAGCATGCGCAAAACCTGAGTCAGAGAATATACTGCACCACACACAAAAAAGTACTGTATACTGAAGTCAGTCAAGTCTGGAAATGTTGTTACTAAAGAGTTTTCTAACAAGATATTCTTGACAATATCTACAATGCTGTTATTTTGTAAATGAGAAAATTGAGAACAAATTAACTACCAAAAAAACAAAAACAGAAAGTTTAAGCATTTTAATAAGTCTTAAATAAAAACACAGTAAGTAAATAAAATGTAAACTAACATGTTGTAAAAAGGTCAAGAATGCATTTTCTTATTTATTTGGTAATAAAAACACCAAATGAGAATAAATGAAGGCAAGAAAGTATTATAAACTGTTCCATTCATATCTTTCACGCTGATAAAAGTCATTTAAAACAGAGACGGTTTTTCCTCACCAAACACATGGCATCCTTGTAAATTAGTTATTGAGACTAAGTTAACAAATTCTCATGGTTACACCAAATTATGACAAGTTCTTTGATGGCCATGTGTTTGCTATTATTCGCAATAATATTGAGTACTGTAAATGCGTTGAATAGTCTCGGTTAAAAAAAAAACCAAAAACCAAACCCAGTGCTGTCGAGGTGATTCCGACTCACAGTGACCCTACAGGACAGAGCAGAACTGTCCCGTTGAGTTTCCAAGGAGCGCCTAGGTGGATCTGAACTGCTGACGACCCTTTGGTTAGCAGACGTAGCACTTAACCACTACACGACCAGCGTTTCCAGTCTCAGTTAGTTAGTGTATTATTAAATAGTAAAATCTGTAGTGCAATAGGAAGCTCATTTCCTCAGTTTTCGAATCAGAAAATCTTTGTACATTTCATTTCGTCATTTAAGCTAAGTGTGTTCCTAACTTTGTAAAACTATACTTGTACTTGCTTGTTTTTGGAACTTTATCAGAGTGTCTCATTTCACCGCTTCTCTAGTTAGATTTAATATTCCCTTGAGTGATACCTGTAGTCCACACTAGACTCTCAAATTCATGAGGACGCCAACAACCGCTGTCGAGTCAGTTCTGACTCAGGGTAAACCCATGTGTGTCAGAGTAGAACTCTGTGCCGCAGGGGTTTCGATGGCTGATCCTTCAGACGTAGGCTGCCAGGCCTTTCTTCTGATGCGCCTCTAGTTAGGTTGGAGCCTCCAATATTTCTGTTAGCAGCTGAGCTTAACCAAACGTCCCACCCAGGGACTCCTCTCTCGAGAGTAGGCAGCATGAGTATTTTCCCCATCACTGTATCACCAGGACCCAGCACGGCGCCTACACACACAGCTGAAAAAATGCCACCGAGCTCCATGAGGTAAAATGTAACGTCACCTGAGGTCAAATACACGTTAGTGGCTGTACGGCCCAGGGGTTAGACGTGTGGACTGTAGTGCCACATGCTCTGGGCTTAAATGCCGTCACGCCCATTCACTAGTTCTGTGAACCTGGGCAAGTGATTTAGCCTCTGTGCCTCAATTTCCTCATCAATAAAATGGGGATAGTAAAGACTAACCTGCCTCAATGTGTGCTGTGAGGACGCAAAAAGTTAATACGAATAAAGCTCTCTGGTCCAAGCAGAACACACAACGTTAGCATTATTTAAGGAGCAGCCCTTATTTACTACCTTGGCCTGCCATTCTTTAATCACTGAAGGCAACTGGCAGCTTAGAGTAAAAAGTTTTCCTTTTTTCATCAGTCTTGCCTTTTTACAGGGGAGGGGCAGAGGTAGGGAGAAATAAGAAAGGTAAGACACCACACTGCCCATGGCTCACTCATATCAATAGCAAAATGACATTCATACTGAAATAATGCATCTTTTTATATCTGTATCACAACCTAGATGTTCTTCAAATTAAATCAAGCTAGTTGGACTTCCCGTATCTTAATAAACACACCCATATGACAACTCTAAATTACTCAGTGAATTTCTTGTTATTCTAAATATTCTGTATATTGTGACCACCACTGTCTAATAAATGCTTAAATTTTTTTTTTTTTTTTAAAAGTCATTTTGGACAACAAACTGCTTGGCCTATTACTGAATTAAGAGTTCAACAGAAATACTCTTAAGAAAAATTATATGATTACCTCAGATTGCTTTCATCCATACATAGTATATAATCGAATGTGGCAAAGTCTTCTCGGGTAACCTAAAATTAAACAAGAAGTCAAAAACACAGGGTTTGTATTTATGCCAGGTAGGTCTAAAAGACCCAAAGCAGTTATTAAAAAAAAAAAATTACCATATTTGAATCTGTTACTCACTAATTAAGATAAACAATTTAGGGAACTTTAAGTTAGAATTAATCTACTTCCCAAAACTGTACTGCAAATAAATTTTAAATTATAAAGTTCCTTGGGAATGATCATAATATAGTATAATACATGGACACAAAGCTTACATAACTCAACTTCAATTTCTCAGAAAAGTAGAATTCAGTCAACATACAAAAATATCACATTTAATACTCTTAATTGGTTTACCATATTTTTTTATTCTATAAGTACTTGTTCAGTGCCTACCATGCAGGGGAATATTCTGGGCCCTTGTGGGTGACATACACTAAAGTAACAAAAGCTCCCGCCTCTATGGGCTTACTTTCTACTTATGGGAGACAGGCAATACAACCAGAAACCAAACTCACTGACGTCAGGTCAATTCAGACTCCCAGCAACCCTACAGGACAGAGTAGAACTGCCCCATAGGGTTTCTAAGGATACGCAGAAGGCAATAAATGCCTTGGAGAAAAAATAAAGCAGAGGAGAGACATAAAGTGTTTTATGGGGGAGGTAGGAAGATAAAATTTTAAACAAGGTGGTCAGAAGAGATTTATTAAGAGAATGTGAGTAATACATTCATTAAATCGGTTTCTTCTTTACTCTGAATAAGTACCCTTAATTTGAATATGACATAAAAGAGTGTGCTACTCAGTATTTCTGCCAATTCTAACCTGAGAGTTTATAAATGTTTTCTGACATGATCTGTTAAGTATAAGCCTTCTTAAAATACAAACAAGAAAATATTTTGTTAGTTTTGATATTAGAAATAGTGATAGAATAAGAAAATAAGGGAATATAAACGTGCTGCAAAATGAAGGTGGACACAATTTCTAAGAATGTAACTTGAATAACAGTTTTCCTCATTAGATAGCCCACCAAACCATAGATGGAAAATGGTATCATAAAGAAGATATTGAAAATCTGGTAAACAAAGTAGTGTTTTTCTAACAATAATTGTAGAAAAAATAATAAAAACACCTAATAGCCTGTAGAAAATGAGAAACGTTGGCTTTTAAGTAAGCATTAATTTTTAGTGTTCGTTGCCATTAGCTGCTGTCGAGCCAGCTCTGTCGCATAGCGACCTGCGTGTAACAGAAAGAAAAGCTGTCCGGTCCTGCATGGTCTTCATGATCATTGCTGTTTCAGTCCACTGCTGTGGCTACTGTCAGTGCATCTCACCGAGGGCTTCCCTCGTTTTCACCAACGCGCTCTCTGCTTTACCAAGCACAGTGGCCTTTGCTAGCAATTGGTCATTCCCAGTGGCATGTCCAAAGTAAGCAAGCTGAAGTCTCGCCATCCTCACTCTTAGGCAACATTTTGGTTGTACTTCTAAGGCTGATTTGTTAGTTCTTCTGGCGGCGCACGGTACACGCAACATTCTTCACCAACATCCTAACTCAAATGCATCAATTCTGCTGTCTTCCTTTTTCACTGTCCAGCTTCTGCATGTTAATAAAGTACTAAGGAATCTATTCTGTTAGCATTACCAAGACATTAGCTTCTGTCAAAATCTCCGGGAGTAAATATTATAGGCTAGGTTCGCAAATTAACTCTTTCTCTTAGGATTAAATATTAAACATTGTTTTTAATTTTGGACCAATCTTTTATGGATCTTAAAAAAAGAACGACTTAGTAACTGACAGCCATCTAGCAAGCCATCCATGAATTTTCGATGTTGTTTGGATGACAAAATAAGAAAGATTAAGAGCAGCAGAAAGGTAATTAACATCCTGTAAACAATGTAAAGGATTTCTGCTTGCAGAAAACTGAACCTGTGTAAGGCTGAAACCTAACAGAGAAGGAAAACGCAAATATTTTCCACTAATAGAGAGCAACAGAAAAGTGCTAAGACTACACCATGTCAAAGATGGAAAGCCTGGGAGACCTGGAGAAACGAGGCAGTCCCTCCCGTTGAGTTCCGGCTCTCACACGTTTCCTGTATAATGAAATAGCTCATGGCAAACCAACAGTACTGCCAAAAACTAGAAAATCCACATAAAAAAAACAAAAACATCTCTTAAAAATCATTGAAGAGCTTCTGTGACAAGTAGGCTTTCCAAGATCAAAATCCCAAAGAGGAGGACACCACAGAGTGGGGTCGGTTAACCTTTTCTATAAAGGTCAGAGAGTAAATATTTTAGGTTTTTTGGGCCATAGGGTCCCTGTCACAACTACTCAGATCTGCTGTTATAGTACAAAAGCAGCTATAGACAATATTAAAATCCATCTGGCTGCCTACCAGTAAAACGATTATTTACAGAAAAAAAAAAAAGGTGGCAGGCCTAAGGTTTGCCTACTTGTGCCATGGAGGGAGCCACAGTGGTGCAGTGGTTAAAGCACTTGGCTACTAACCAAAAGGTCAGTGGCTTGAACCCACCAGCCGCTCCGAGAAAGATGTGGCAGTTTGCTTCCGTGAAGACTTACAGCCTTGGAAACCCTAAGGGGCAGTTTTACTCTGTCCTACAGGGTCACTATGAGTTGGAATTGACAGGAAAGCAGTCGGTTTTTTTGGGTTTACCAAGGAGAGGTCAACTGACAGTCTACTCCATTCTTCCCTCAGGGCATTTGCTGATACTTGGCACTGACTACACCCTAGAAGCAGGAGAAAGAGGTGGCAGACTGCTCCCATAAAGACTGACAGCTTTGGACAGTTCTACTCCCCACAGGGTCACCAGGGTTGGAATCAACTCGACGGCAGTGGGAATAGAAACGCTAGAACAGAGATTCTAGAACTTTTTAATTGTAGAACCTTTTTAAACTCTTAAAAATTATTTAGGACCTGCTGCCAAAGAGCTTTTGTTTATGTGGGTTCTCACTCCCGATATTTATCACATTTACTATTAAAACTGGAAAAAATTTAAAACATCTATAATTCATTTAAAAATTCATTACCTAGCATAACACACACACATACATATTTAAATAAATAACAACTATACTTTTCAAACTTAAAAAGAAAACAAAATTGTTGAGGACAGTGTCATTGTTTTACGTTTTGCAAATCTCTTTAATACCCGCTTAATAGAAAACAGATGGATTCTCACACCTGCTTCTGCCTTTGCTCTGTTGCAATATGTGTCCAAGTGGCAGTATATGAACAAAGTATGCAGTTGAAAAGGTGTATCTTAACAGCTTTTTAAAATACCTGGATATTCTTCTTTGACACCACACTAAAACTAAGGGGTTCTTTCTTAAAAGTTAGTTACAAAGTGGAATCTGAAACCACATCAACAGACTTGCGCCCCACTTCCTCGAAACCCACTGCTCTGTCTTGTGCTTTGAGTGGGTTTTTTTACTCATGCATGATTTTAACCTCATGGATCCCCTGAAAAGATCTCTGGAAACCCCAGGAGTCTCCAGACCACATGCTGCAAATTGCTATTGTTGCGATTCTCAAGGGAGGGAGAAGGCTATTTTGCCCCCCTACCAGCCCCCCACCCCTCCCCAGGACAGTGAGCGATGTCTGGAGGCACTTCTGATTGTCAAGGCTAGGAGGCGGAGCAGGTGCTCCCAGGATCAGGTGGGAGGGGCCCAGGGAAGATGCTAAACATCAGACAGTGCACAAGAGCTACCTAGCCCAAAATGTCAACAGTGCAGATGCTGAGAAATCGTCCCCAGGAGACTAGGAATCCTGGCAGAGGGCCACTGTTAAAAAGCAAAAAACCAACAGACCTGCCAGTAACTTCACGGCACTGAAGAGAAAACCTGGGGATAAGGAACTAGCAAGACGGCTAGAACTCGAAGAGCAAAGATCCCAGACGGGAGGCACAGGTGAGTGAGCCTTCCACTCAGCTTCTCCTCAAAGCATTTGCCAGATTTTTAAGCTACTCAGGGCAAAAACCTAAGAAGCCAAGTAGAAAGTTGTAGCAGACTCACAGTAACAAGGAAAAAAATCCTACTCCGGAAGTGCCAAACAGGAGGAGGCCTGTCTAGGAAGTAAGTCCTATCAAGCTCTGAGTTGGGAAGTGCTGCAGAGCTCACCCAAGGTCGGGGGGAGGCCAAAGGTAGACCAAGCCCGGCAAAGGCTACAACCCAGACTCAAGTCAGCTCAACCCTTCACTGTATTAAAGTGCTCTGGCCTAAGGCACCTACCTACAAAAGTGAACTCATTCTGAAGCAAAATACTATCATCCCAAACGTCTACAACTGTTCATACACTTTATTCAACATTCACCCCAAAACTAGCACGCATACCAAGGAACGAAACAAAGAAAAGAAACCGAAAAGATGACAGACGGCCCGATACTGGAGTTATCAGACACAGGCTTTTTCTAAAGTAACTCTGATTAATATGTTCAAGAAAATATAGGGTAAGGTGTAGAATTTCAGTAGAATCTACAAAAATAATCAAGTAAAGATTACAGAATTTAAAAAAGTCAGATAATAAACATTAAGAACTCAGTAAGCTGAGGTTTAAAGGCTGTCTGGAAACAGAACGTTAGACTTTCTGTAAACATGTTGGCAAAAAAGCTCACACTGAAGCATGAGCAAAAACGATGGAAAACACAGAAAAAGGAGTAAGAAATACATGTTCAATACACATCTAAGTGGAGCCTCAGAAGGAGAAAATGAGAGGGAAATATAAAAAGATAACAGCCCAGAATTTTCCAAAATTTATGAAAAACATTAATTAAATCACAAGTTCAAGAAGCAAATTTTTGCATACCATAGTAGTACTGCTGAAAAGTGTTTTTCTTGTTAGTTGCAGTCAAGTCCATTCCACCTCACGGTGACCCCATGTATGTCTGAGTTGAACTACACTCCACAGGGTTTTCAAGGCTGTGACCTTTTGGAAACAAGTTCACAAGGCCTATCTTCTGAGGCACCTCTGGGTGGGTCTGAACCACCAACCTTTCAGTGAGTAGTCGAGTGCTTACCTGTTTCCACCACCCAGCAACTGAATAACATGAGGGGAAAAAAAAAATTAAAAAATGACCAGAGAAAAAGACAGTCTTTTCGAAGAAACAACAATGGCGCAATGAATTTCTGAACAGAAATGATGAATGCCTGAAGACAATGGACTGAAATCTCACACTGCTGAAATAAAAGTGACTTGGTTTGGTTGGGGGCCCTGGTGGCGCGATGATTAAGAGCTCGACTGCTAACCAAAAGGTCAGCAGTTTGAATTCACTAGGTGCTCCTTGGAAACCCTCTGGGGCAGTTCTACTCTGTCCTATAGGATCCCCATGAGGCGGAACTGACTCAGCGGCAACAGGTTTGGTTTTTTTTTTCTTTTTGGTTTTAGTCCACCATCTGTATCCAAAAGTAGAACTGCTGAGTTGTAGGATACAAGCACCTTTAACTTTCCTAGACACCATCAAAACTACTCTCCAAAGTACACCCGCTTATGCCCTCACCATTTCTCCATATTCTTAATACCTGGCACAGGCAGACCACGGACAGACCTTTTAATCTTTGCCTATCTGACCGGCATGGAATGGTATCTAGTTGCTTTAATTTGCACGTTCCAGGTTACAGCTGAGGCTGAGCATCTTTTCACATGTCCATCAATATGGCAACAGGTAAACTGGCTTCAATTAGCGACAATAGAGAATTTAAAGAAGCTAGATCTACACTGGCACAAAAATAAACCTCAAAACAGCGATCAATCTTAAAAAAGCAATTTGCAAAAGGATATATTTAACGTACCTACCTAAGACAGAAACCTTCAATGCCGTCACTCCCAACCCCCTACGCTGCTTTAGATTTTTTCACAGAACGTATTAGCTATCACGCCTAGTGGCATAGTGGTTAAGAGCTCGGCTGCTAAACCAAAGGTCGGCAGTTGGAATGCACCAGGTGCTCCCTGGAAGCCCTATGGGACAGTTCTACCCTGTCCTATAGGGTTGCTATGAGTCGGAATCGACTTGACAGCGACGGGTTTGGTTTTTTTTGGTTTCCTGGTGTGCTACAGGTCTACTCGGTTTGCACTCGTTTACTAACCAAAAGGTTGACAGTTTGAATGCATCCATTTACACCACAGAAGAAAGGCCTGACAATCCACTTCCATAAAATTACAGCCAAGAAAGCCCTATGGAGCAACTCTACTCTGCAACACGTGGGTCACCGTGAGCTGGAACTGACCGGACAACAACACGTTCAGTTTGGTTTACTGGTGTGCTGGTAAAGGTCTCCCACCCATTCTGTTCCTCAGCTCCTCCAAAAACAGGACTAATTTGCAGCACCTGCTGATTTCTGTAGTGTAAATACTCCCATCACTGTCACTTTCCTGCTTCCAACATGACATAAAGTCACTCAACGGAGAGTCAGAAGGAGACGCTAGGAGTGTGCTCTTGTGAACCATCCAAGCCAGTGTCAGCACAATGTTACCACCTGACACACTGAATGGCTGCTCCTCTGTTTACCGTCTAACGTTTCAGACAAAATAAGCCCCATAAGAGCGGGAACTATGCTTTGCTTACTGCTGTGCACCCAGGACCTAAAACAGAACCCGACGTAGTAAATGTTCGATTAACACTTTGGTACAAATGAACGTGTTACAAGAACCTAAGTATACGATAAAAGAATGAGAACAAGGGAAGAATACACACCAATTTCAGGAAAATGACTATTTTGTGTGAGAAAGAGAAAACTTTAATTGTATGTCTACATATTACTTTGTAAAAACAAATAAAAATCAGAAGGTGGCAAATTTTGTCAAACCCAGCTTATGGGATTATAGATGGCCTTCAAATTATTTCCATACTCTGTGCACATTTAAAACATTTCGCATACCATACAAAAGAAAAACACATGAGTACTGAAAATTCAATACAAATGTTATTTTAAGGATAAGATTTTGGTCAACTGGAGAATTTCTCGTAATTTTTTCCACACTAAATAAGGAACCCTTAGGAAAGCAACTGTATCCTCTCATCTATAATATAAATACAAGTCTATCTTCTCACGAAATTACAAGCTTGGTTGTTACTTTATGGGCTTCAAATCTATGTCTGACATGATGAGACTGTTAATTATAGGTCCATAATATCACCCTATATTTCTGAAGCACTTCAGTTGATAAAATGTTTTTATACACATTAACTTCATTCTAGCAACAAACTCGTGAAGTAGAAGAGTTACCATGTCCCCTTTTAATTTAGACTAGGCCTGAATGATTCACTAAAAATTACATGGGTAAAACAGCGACTACAACTCAGCTCTTAACCAGGGCTCTCTACATTTTAAGTTGTAGAACTCTTACACACAATCTAATAAGTAAATTCCAAGACCATACAAGGCTTGCAGAACCACGGAACGGGAAGGGAAATCAAATGGTCACAATGCAGCTATATTTAAGTTCATCGGAGCTAAACAAACATATGCATTTGAGCAAGCCTTTTGCAACTCATGCGAGTTACGAGAATCCACATTTTAGGAATTGAACAAGGTCTTTTCTACCTGTCTTGCTTTATGAGCTGTGTTAATGTCATGATGTCTTAGGCAGCTTACAGCCCTTGGATCGGGTGACCGGCCCACGTTCCAGTCAGAAACAGCACCACTGTCAATGGTCCACTGTAACACAAAACACACACGTCTGCTTTTCGAACCAAGTACGGTACCTGCCGGGCAATGTGGTTCATGGGAATCCCATGCTTCTTCATGCAATTTTGCCCCCGGTAATCAGGAGGGTTTCCTATTTCATATGTGGATGTTGCTGCACTGTCTATCCTCCACTGCAGGGGGGAAAAGAGACATATGTTCACAGTTTACAAAACACAGGCTGGCCTCTGTGAGACACTCAACAATACTTACCTTGTCTAAAAGGTTTTGATCAGCTACAAGTTTTCTGAAAACTGCTTCTGCAATGGGTGATCGACAAATGTTACCTTAAAAAAAAGGAGGGGGGAAAGAAAGTGGGCCACAGGTTTGATAGCACAGCAGATGCTGATTTCTATTATAAAGCCGTAAACTACCCACACACCTATCAGGAGATGACTGGATTTGCCCTAAGAAAGGGCAAATGACAAACACTATTCTTTGATGTAATCCAGCGAGTGGCAGAACTCTGTAGAGAGCAACTGATGAAACCCAAGTTCGATGATTTGACACCGACTGTCTAAGTACTCAAAATATGAACAAAGACATCAGAAAAACAGTTACAACCAACATCACTAAAATGTTCAGGCTGCTATTAACGGCCCAGAAGTGAGTCACGACACCAGCGAAGTGGGCTGAGACCTGCCTAATTTAAAATGAAAGACAATAAAATGGGATTTTAAAACGTGTATTTTTAAACACACTGCACACAATAAAGACAAGTATCATTTCATGAAAAAATACAGACACAAAATGTATTTTGGCACAAGTAACAACTAAGCACGAACTTTCACGGAGCAGGGATACACAAAGCCCTGAGCTGAGGCTGCTCTGCAGAAAGATCAAAGACACAAGGTCTCCCCTGAAAACATCCGTGCCAAGCAATGTACCTAGGGGAGACACAGTCAGCCGTAAATGCAACATAAGTGGAATGCAGGAAAGTAAAAGTTGTTAGTAGAAAAAAATATATATATATATTAGTTGATCTTTAAAGGATGAAAATGATAGTCGTGGGCAGAAGCTGAATGAAGTGACATTTAAATTCCAGGGAATTGCATGAATTACCAGTGAGGCTGCACCGGGCTTCAGGTACAGACAGTGAGTATGGGCTGACGTGGCACACGGAGTCCTAAAATGCTAGACTTTGCAGGAAGAAGCTGAAGGTTTTGGGGAGAAGAGGAATGTGATGCATTTGTCCAACAAACATACTTCTGTACCCCTACTACTTACGACCCGAGCCCTTGCTGGGGCCTGAAGATAAAGAGTTGTTTAAGACACAGACTCGTCCCACAATTCAGGAGAATAACTTGCAGGGCTGAAGGGAGCATGAGAAGAGTACAAGACGGAAGGCAAAGACTACTCAGGAGGCGAATATTAAACACCCACTAACAGACCACAACAAAAGCCAAACTTGTTGCTGTCGAGTCGATTCTGACCCATGGCAACCAGGGATGTGAACTGAGGGGGTGGTGATGGAAAATGGAGGGAGAGGTAATTAGACGACAGATGTTACTCTTTATTAGAATCTTATGGTTTATGAAAAGCACATAGAAGTAAAATCTTCCAAAATGTTGCGAAGCATAACTGATTCTCTATTCCATGAGACATTTCACTCGGGTACATGACAACAACCCAGTGCCTTTTCTGCAATATCCTTTAGTTTTTACATTATAAAACCTAAGTATATTTTGTGTTTTTCCCCCCCCATATAGACTGTGGAGTAAAACTTTTATCAACCAGGAAAAAGAAAAAGAAATTAATCTTGAATGCCCTCTATCTGCTGGTCTGTGCTGTGAAGTTCTTCCTTTCCACATTGCAAATTTGTGTTTAGTTTTTAAAACAGATATTATCATTCCCCACTATTTTAATTACTGAAAGGTCTCCTATGGGTATGTAATTATTTCACCGTCACCGTATGTCATGGATTGAATTGTGTCCCCCAAAAGTATGTGTCAACTTGGTTAGGCCATGATTCCCAGTATTGTGTGGTTGTCCTCTATTTTGTGACTGTAATATTATGTTAAAAGGATTAGAGTGGGATTGTAACACCCTTACCAGGTCACCTCCATGATCCAAGGCAAATGGAGCTTCCCTGGGGTGTGGCCTGTACCACCTTTTATCACTCAAGAGATAAAAGGAAAGGGAAGCAAGCAGAGAGTTTGGACCTCATACCACCAAGAAAGCAGCACCAGGAGCAGAGCACGTCCTTTGGACCCGGGGTCCCTGTGCCTGAGAAGCTCCTTGACCAGGGGAAGATTGAGGACAAGGACCTTCCCCCAGAGCTGACAGAGAGAGAAAGCCTTCCCCTGGAGTCGACGCTCTGAATTTGGACTTGTAACCTACTAGACTGTGAGAGAATAAATTTCTCTTTGTTGAAGCCATCCACTTGTGGTATTTCTGTTATGGCAGCACTAGATGACTAACACACCATATATCCCAGAATACTCTGAACAGCAATCGCCCTATCCCCAATTGAGACAAATGTTATTATGTGAAACTCCGGAAGTCATTATAGATAGACACCTACTATCTCAGCATTTGACAACAGAAAGCCTAGTCCCACCCTTTACAAATAATCATTAACTGTAAAATTTCAGTTTAGTTTTCTCACAATAATACAAACCCTTGGAATTTTTTGTCTTAAAAGTTAAGGTGTAGTCACCCACACTCTCCCCCCAGATGGCCACCTTTAAAGAAGCTAGAAGGTTTGTACACACAAGCAGGGGCGAAAAAACATCTACTACCGAAAGGTCAGAAGCAAAGTCATAGTAGCTACAAGATCACCGGACAAAACATCCGGCTGGGTATTATTCGCCCTCCCAACTGCAGAAGTTGCCATCACCAGTTTATTTAAAAATAGAACCCATCAGTAAACAATAAAACACACTAGTTCAGGCTGTCACCTATGAAATACACTCTAAAAACTTAAAACGCTCTCTTCAAATTTAAGGAAAAGCTTCAATCCGTAAAGCCTCCAGTTTGGGTGTTTTTTTTTGGTCTTTGTCTTTTCCAAATTGTTGTAGTTAGTTGCCTCAGGATCGACTCCGACTCTCGGCTTCCCCAGTGTGTGCGGTGTAGAATTGCTCCACAGGGTTTTCAGGGATGGGACCTTTTGAAAGAGGATTGCCAGGCCTTTCTTCCAAGGTGCCTCTAAGTGGGTCTGAACAGCCACCCTTTCAGCTAGCAGTTGAACGCTTAACCATTTGCATCACCCAAGCACTCGCTTCCAAATTAGGCGGCATAACTCAACACCTTCATTTCAAGGCTACGGACTAACCACAACAACATAGTTAAGCCCTATGAGGATAAGGGCTGTGTCTGGTTTACCAGCTGGAGTATCCCCAGCAGCTCTTGGGGTATGGCACATACAAAGCACTCAGTGGAGATCTATTTAACGATAGGAAAAAATACACTATCTCTACCAGCCGTGCAGACTATGGCCTGATTGACAGCTCTGTCCTCCAGTAGGTCTTTATCTCACAAAAACATAAAATACTTAATGATCTTGCCAAAGGAAGTGGTCGCATGCGATTAGCTTTAGCAACAAAAACCATGATGCAGCTGTAGACTTCAGCCCTTCAGTCTCAAACCCAAACCCACCGCCATCGAGTCCATTCCGACTCATAGCGACCCTACAGGACAGCGCACAACTGCCCCACGGGGTTTCCAAGTCTGTGCATCTTTACAGGAGCAGACTGCCCTTAGCAGCTGAGCACTTAGCCACTACGTTACCAGGGCTCCTGTCAGTCTCAAAGGGATCCAAATAACTGTTTTGAAGGAATAAAATTTTTACATTTGAAAACTATACAGTCTTTAATGCCCTATGCATAGGCTACCATGTTAATACATACACAATATCTCGTAGTGAGAGACCACGACCACACACCACCTCTACCATTAATACTCTGGCCCCATCCACAGGGTCATCTCTTGCCTAGATTACTGCAGCAGTTTCCTATCTGGTCTCCCTCCTGCCCTTGCTTCCCCTTCTGTGGAACCTCAACACACAAGCTGGAATACTTCTTTTAAAACTTAAAGGAGATCAAAACTCTCAAAATGCTGAAAATTCTCCAATGGCTTTTTATTCCAAGTAAAAGCCAAAATCCTTGCAAGGCCTACAAGGCCTGATAGATATGGACCTCCTTATGCCTTCAAGCAGGGGTCCAAATGTCATATAGCTCGTGGCCAAACTCAGCCTGCCATCTTTTTTTGTATGGTCTACAGAGCTAAGAGTAAGTTTTACATTTATAAATGGTTGAAAAACTCAAAAGAATATTTTGTAACATATGAAAATTACATGAAATTCAAATTACAGTGTTCCTGCTACACCTGAGGTATGGCCCACAAGCCTTTCTTTACAGAAAAAGTTGGCAGACTTCTCCTCTAAAGCATCCATTGTACATAATGAATTAACTTTCCCTCTATCATCTAAAATGGTACTAATTCTGTGTTATCCATAGGAGGACTGAGAAATTAGGCACTCAAATTATCTTCTGAATTCTCAGGTTCAAATCAGGAATCCTGACTGAGAAAGGCTACATGGTCACTCTGCCTCCCTCGCCTTTTCTTGAACATGGGCAGCTCACTCTCACTTCAAAAGTTTTTCCCTCCTTTCCCTTAAGCCAAGGATGATTTCCAAAAGTAAGTACTAGGCTTACTTCCTCATCTCTCTCAAATCTTTGTTCAAGTGTTACCCAGGGCTTCCCCTTAGACCAAGGATGGTTTCCACAAATATTTGCTAGGCTTACTTACTCATCTCTTTCAAGTCTTTGTGCAGGTGTTACCCAGGGAAGGCCTTCACTAAAACCACACTAGACTCCCATCCGACTCCTGCTTTATTTTCTCAATACCTAACACCATCTGGCTGAGTATACACATTACCTGTTTGATGTCTGCAGAATGGGAGATCTAGAAGTGCAGATATTTTCATCTGTTCTGTTTGCTATTATATCCCTAGCATGTAGAACAGTGCCTGTGTCTTAGTTACCTAGTGCTGCTATAACAGAAGTACCACCAGTGGGTGGCTTTAACAAACAAATTTCTTTTCTCACAGTTTGTTGTTGTTGTCAGGTATCATTAAATCGGTTCAGAGTCATAGTGACCCCATAGCACAACAGCACAAAACACTGTCCAGTCTGGTGCCATCGTCATAATCATTGCTATGTTTGAGCCCACAGTCTTACAGTTTAGGAGGCTAGAAGTCTGAATTCAGGGTGACGGCTCTAGGAAAGGCTTTCTCTCTTCCGGCTCTGGGGGCAGGTCCTTGTCTCTTCTGAGCTTCTCCTCCTGGGCAATCTTCCTGTGCCTTGGTATCTTCCCCCATCTCTGCTCTGTTCATTTGTTTAATGTCTTTTATATCTCAAAGGAAAACACTGGTGGCGTAGTGGTTAAGTGCTACGTCCACTAACCAAAAGGTCAGCAGTTCAAATCCACCAGGTGCTCCTTGGAAACTCTATGGGGTAGTTCTACTCTGTCCTACAGGGTCGCTATGAGTTAGAATAGACTTGAAGGCAACAGGTTTTTTTTTTTTAATATCTGAAAAAAGACTGACTCAAGAGACACTCTATACTAATTCCGTCTCATTAACATAACAAAGGCTACTCATTCCCAAGGGAGATTATAACCACAGGCATATAAGTTAGGATTTACGGCACCTATTTTGGGGGGACAAAACGCAATCCATAACACCTAGTACAGACTAGGTGATCAAAAGAAACCTGCTGAATGTACTGAAAATAAATATACATAAATATACACTCCACATTAGCAGCCACCATGGTGCATTACAGGAGCCCTGGTGGCACGGTGGTTAAAGCACTCGAATACGAACCAAAAATGTCAGCAGTTCAAATCCACCAGTGCTCCGCGGGAGAAAGATGTGGCAGTCTGTTTCCGTGAGGATTTACAGCCTTGGAAACCTTATGGAGCAGTTCTACTCTGCCCTATAGGATCGCTATGAGCCCAAGGGTGGTGGGTGTGGTTTTTGTGGCGGTGGGTTTTTTTTATTATACCAGCATGATCAACAATATGAAATTCTAAAAAGGAAAATATCCCTGAACTGGAAAGCACTGGAGAAATTATTAATATAAGTCACCTTCATTTGTCACGTGGAGAAACCGGGACACTGGCAGATGGGGTCAGGGACGAAGGTTACAAAGATATCTGAATTAAGGTCTCCGTGGCCTGGCTTTTACAACGGAGAAGCAGGAACCCTCCCACCGCGATCCACGTTAGCTCGGTTCCACCTCTAAGCACCGGCCAGGGGAAACTGGGCAGCTAAGCAGCGTTTCCCCGGGCGTCTGGGCATCACGACAGCACCACAGACGTTAAGGCGTATGAGGCCGGCAGTCTGCGCGGGAAGCGGGAAGCGGGGGCTCCAGGCCAGTGCAATAGGGGAAGTGCTGCTTTGGAGACGGGCTCTGCCAGGGCAAGGCGGGGAGGAAGGGCCCCGGTCGCCCGTACCCCACAGCCAAGTCTCCGTCTCCCGCTCCAGGCATCTCTCCGCCCACTTTTCCTGGTTCAGCAGCGCGGCCCACAGCGCAAGCGGCCCCATCCAACCCTCCAGTGAAAGTCGGCAGTGGGGTTCCATCAGCACCCTCTTACCCAGACATACAAACAGCACGGACTTGGGGACCTGCTCCGCCATCTTGTCAAGCCCTGCCAAGTAGCACCTGAGTCAGAGGCTCCGGCCGGAACCCGCCGAGCCGCGGCGCATGCGCATTCCCAGCGTCCGGCCCCCGCGCACAGGCGCACTCCGGATCTGGCCCCGCCCCGGGCCACGTGACCCCGCCCCGAGGCCACGTGACCGACTGCCAGCCGGGTGGGAGAGTCACCTGCAGGGGCAGAGGCGGGGGACATGGGTGGGACTCCACGCTCACGGCCCCCACGCCGGCTTCGACCGCCGGTCCGTGTTGCTATCCGAGATGTGAGCGCTGGAAGGGACCCTGATGACTCTGTGTTGGCCAGAACCGTCGAAACGCTGGCCGGTGCGCTGCAGCGTGGCAGGAGTTAACGCACCTGCGAGGCCGAGGGCTGGGCGAGGTGGGGAGACGACGTGCCTCCCTGGACCACGTGATGGGAGCGGGCGACCGGAGCCTGCCAGCTGGCGGTCTGGGGAGGGCCAGCGGAGCGCGAGGGGCTCAGCAATTCCGGGGGAGCAGGGTAAGACCCTGACGCCCTGGTGGCCGGTGGCGCAGAGCTCGGCTGCTAACCAAAAGGTCGCTCCTTGAAAACCCTATGGGACAGTTCTACTCAGTCCTGTAGGGTCGCTGTGAGTCAGAATCCTCTTCAGGGCAATGGGTTTGCCTTTGGATTGTTTAGGGTAAGACCCAGAAGACGTCTCACCATTGAGACCACGCGCCCTTCCTCAGCTTTCATGTGTCCAGGAGGACAAACCCCCCTGGGATTCCCGGCCCTGCGCAGCCTTAAACGTAACGCCCCGCGCAGACCCCGGTGCCGCCCCAGCGAGGTCCGCGCCGGTCGGGGGCGCCCTTCCCAGGACCCCGAGCTTCAGCCCCCCGCAGTGCCGTCGCCTCCACGGTGCACCCCGTGCGCGGTCACCAGTGTCGCAAACAGCCCGGAGGTGGCGCACCTTCCGGCTCTGTAATAGGGACCGTCTCTGTTGGTTTTCCCACGTTAGATCGGATTCCTTAAAAAGTCACTACGAGACTTTTGGAGCGGAGCGGAGCCCTGGCCCTAGTTGCCAGCCGGATAGTTTTGCTATTTTTGTCCTGGGAATATTTATAAAGTAGGTGTTTTGCAGTGGACAAAAGTGGGGTGTTTACTTCTCCTTTACCTGTTTCAGGTGTGCTGCTCACTAGGGACTTTCCCTTCTTTGGGGAGGCGGAGCCCGAGCCAAGTAAAGACTAGTTCTTCCTCCTCCTGGGTAGTTGTTTTGGAGCTGGAGGGGCGCCCGAAGTGGAAGAGGCTCTGGGTACAAGTGAGTACAGATATTTGGTTATGCTGGGCATGAATCACGGCTTGAATTGGGACAGAACTTATTTATTTAATATCGTGACACCCCTTTCCCCTTATCTTAAAAAAAAAAGAAATTGCCAGGGAGGGTAAATCGTTGGTGAAAGCCTGAGAAAAAAGATGATACCTCTGGGATTTACTGTTGCGCATCTAGTAACCCTTCAAAAGAAATCATTCCGCAAACTGTCAAAATTGAAGATTTCACAGTACTCTTTTGGCGGTCGTGGTTTACTTTATTCAAGGTTAACTACATTCGTTTCAGTTCATGGAGAAGCTCTTCCTAAATTCTGAATTTTACCGATTGTAATTCATTTTATAAGTTATTTGTAAATATGTAAAATTTGAAAAGCCATGTGACCCCCTCGCCTCCTTTTCTAATTGTTTTAATAAATGTCATTCTCAAAGCTTTGTTATGATGTTATGGGTTCGGTAGGAGATTGATACATCAGGGGCAGGAGTCCGAAAGATGATGCCCTTGCTCTAATGCCAGTAACGTACATGTTAGGGTTCCTGCCACCCCAAGTGAAAGGTGCCAGGCCATCCACACACTTGCCTGAACCTCCCTGGGACCATCTGAGCACGTTTGCAAAACAACTTGGGGTACACAGGTCACTGTGTGGCAAAGAGCAAAGCTGTGTGAGCCCGCATGCGTCAAACACAGGACACCACTTTGGTGCTGTGCTGCCTTCCTGTACCTCTGTGGACCTCATTGCTGTAATATCTTTTCTTGATCTGAATTGTCAGATAACAGCAACGAAAGGGTATTTACACTGCTGGCTGGAACTGTCCCATTTCCAGTTAGTTTCATCAAATATGTTATTGTCTATCATTACTCCATTCTGTGATCCCTGCCCACAGCCAGCTTGAGAGTCTGATTGTTCAAGAATGTCTAGGAGATAAGATTTTCAGTTTTTCTGCTCAGAGAACATGCATCCAGCTTCTAGCTTTCATAGGTGTTTTTATGGAGCTATATGGAAATGCATGAATTAATAATGAGCTAGTCTGAACATCAGTGAACGTGCAATTCAGAGAAATCACAGGTCTCTAGTTTAAAGTGCTATTTACTGTGCTGGGCTTTTATGGGAATACTTGTGGAGTGACTAACTGTTGAGATGTTTGCAAATTACTATGCTGGAGGTTAGAATAATGAAAGTAAGTTATAACTTCCATCCTGTTGATCTTGTTTAAATTGATTAAAGAGAATTGGTAATTTGGCTCACTAGTATATTTAAAAAAAATTTTTAATAAAATAAGTAAATTCTACCCTTCATCTTTTGTAAGGTTAAAAAAAAAAACTTTAAAGAATCCTTGTTCAAGAGTAATTTGGCACTTTTATTTCATTCAGGAAATCTTTATTCTCAGGAGATTGCTCACTATTTGGAAATAAGGATGTGGTATTCCAAAATAAAAGAAAGTTGATACAGGCCAAAGGGAAGTATTGTTTGTTCTGTTGACCCTACTAGCCGGGAAAGTCACAGAAGTCACTGTACACGTTACCTTATATGCAAATGGTACCGTGATAAGACTAAATCTCTGGCAGTTTAAGAACTAGGCACACTGAATTATTTGTTGTCTCTGGAAGACTCAGTTTTTTACACCACATCGTAAGACCACATTGGAATGTGTAGCTGCTTTGGGCCAAGCTCCCACTTCAGGTTCAATTCTAGTTCCTCCTCTTACTGAACTGCAGAACCAGAGCAAGTTCCCTCTGAGACTCAGTTTCTCATCTGTAATGAGATTGGGTTTAGTGGCACATTCTGGATGTTTTGAAGATCAAATGAGAATGTGTGTAAAACACCTCCAACAGTGCTGGTTGTAGGGTAGGCAGTCAACATTTTTTTTTTCTTTTTATGTGACTTTAGATGAATGAAAAAAAAGTTTTATTTTCATAAATTATATAGTCTACCCGAGCGTCTTGACCATCCATAATTTTTCGCTTGCTTGCTTTGTTTTGCTTCATCATCCCTCATTGTCTATAAAGAGTTTCTCTAAATCTACATTTTCCTGTAGTTTTAGGGCCACTTCTTGTTTAACTCCTAGTAAAGATGAAGAATAGCTGGTGGTCCTAGGTTATGGGACATTTTAGCACTGCCTCAAATACAAACCATTAATGTACTTATTACTGGGTGGAAACCCCAGGTTGCTCTGCATGACTCATGTTGGCCAATAAATGAGAGACTGAGGCGGCAGAACAGGAAAGGAACCTTTATTGCATTGTACAAGGAAAAGGAGTTGGTTGGAGCTGCTGCTGCCAAGACTGCTCCCCAAGGGCGGGCAGGCAAGTTACTTTTAAGGGGTTAACAAGTAGGAAGTTCATGCAAGTTATGTCAGCAATATTCTCAATTATACCGAGTAGGTGCAGTGGAGTTTACATACAACCTCCAAGCAAAAGCAGGATGCACATGCAAAGCTGGGGGGTAGGAAGCCCAGCACAGGAAACAGGACCCTTAATAGGACATTGTGAGGGAGGAAGCCAAGTAAAGAAAACAGGATTCCCAATACAGCACTGTGGAGGCTCTGCCTCACACTTTTAACTAATGGGCTATTCCTGAACCCTACCTGGCAATAGAAAACTTTAAGGGTGAAGTGAGAGATGCGTTGGGTATATTTCTCATAATTAATTATATTGACATTGTCATGTGATATTACCTTTGTTTTATTAAAATGTCCACTTTTATTATGCACACTGACTCATTACCGTCAAGTCGATTCCGACTCACAGCGACCCTATAATAGGACAGACTAGAGCTGCCCTGTAGGGTTTCCAAGGAGCACCTTGTGGATCCCAACTGCCAAATTTTTGGTTAGCAGCCAAACCCTTGACCACTACTCCACCAGCGTTTAGAAGGGTGTTAAAGGTTCCCTTGCCCAAGATAAATAATTGTGGTTTGCTTAGATAATTTTCATGGGTCTTAATTTCCAAGGTCTTTCTACATATCAAAATATGAAGATGTTATAATTCATCGTCAACATGTAAGGAATAAATCTGTAATTTCAACACAGGTCGTTCAGACTTAAAATTGGGCTAGCTCACTGAAGAACAAAATGATAGGATTTAACATTGCTTCTGTTTGCTCAGAAGGTAAACTATTCTTTCCTTTCCATATCCACCTGCTTAAAAAATACCCATGTTCATATATAAAGAAATACATTAGTAAGAGTATTATGCTGTAACTGTATTTTTTCATATATATCACCCTGGCTACACCTGTCCTCCTGATCGTCAGTCTCATAACCCAGGGTCTCTGTGTGGTGTTACCGAGCTTCATGCCCGTGTGTATTAGAATTTCAGACTATGACTTTTCCATACTCAAAACTGAAAGTGTACATACTACCCCTTCAACACATAAGTCATTGTGATTGCTTTTCAAGGCTTCATCAGTCAATCAGTAGCAGTTTCAGTGGACTGTGGAGGGCTTTGTAATTACTCTGGTGGCGTAGCGGTTAAAAGCATGCCTGCTACCAAAGGTCGGCGATGGAATCCGCCAGCCGCTCCCTGGAAACCCCATGGGGCAGTTCTCCTCTGTCCAATGGAATCCACCAGCCGCTCCCTGGAAACCCCGTGGGGCAGTTCTCCTCTGTCCTATAGGGTCGTTAGGAGTTGGAGTCGACTTGAGGGCAGCATGTTTTTTAAAGGATTATTGAATTTAATAGCACTTTGTTGTTGTTGTTGTTGTTGGGTGCTGTCAAATAATTTTTCCTACCCATAGTGACCCCATGTGACAGGGAAGAACTGCCCCATAGGGTTTTCCTGGCTGTAATCTTTATGGAAGCAGATCACCAGGTCTTCCCTGGAGCGGCTCGGTAGATTCAAACCATCAACTTTTCAGTTAGCAGCCCGTCACTAAATTGTTTCTGCCACCAGGGCTCCTTACATTTATGTAAATTGTATGTCTTGGTGTGGTTGAGAAAAAGTAAAGCTGGTATAAATGCATAGATCATATATCTTCTTACGCTGAATGTTAAGTTTCTCATCACTCCCTGCTGTTTGTTTCCCTGTCCTCAACCTGGAGCCGGGCGTGTAAGGAAAGAAGCACAGGCCACATTAATATGTGGGGTTCAAGTGGCAAGTCTTGCTGTAAAGTTTACAGTAGTTTAGGGAGATGGGCATATTCTCACCAGAGAGAAAGGCTTTCATTTCTACAACTGATTTGCCTCCCTACATCAAAGGAGGGAGTGAAACCACTGCCGTGGAAAGTTAGGAATTGGTCTAAGAAACAGTATTGGTCTAAACCATAGTTGTCTGGTGGTGGTGTTCAGGATCATAAAGGACTAGTGGGTGAGGTTCACTCAGCTGTAGACAATATTTCAAAGCCCATTTGAATAGATAGATAAAATTTCTTTGATTTGGGCTAAGATTTTATTGATTTATTCTTAATATATTTTTTTATATTTAATTTTGGGTGGAGTTTATTAGTTTAGTGAGTTAAACTATTTCATGTAATTTACAAGGTTTAATAATTTGATTAATGAAAATATGGAAAATCGTTTCTTACTTTTCATATAGGTACCTACTTGATTTTTTTTTTTTTACCTACTTGATCTGTTAAGGCAAATAATAGGAGTGCTTCTTGATGGAAGGAAAGTTTGGAAAATACTAAACACTAGTTGTGAAAGTGGCGGGTAGAGGGCCCTTTTGCCTCCTTGCTTTTTTCCACAGTTGGCAAAGGAAAAAAAAGCCCAAACCCACTGGCGTCAAGTCAATCCTGTAGGACTGTAGCAACCCTGTAGGACAGAGTAGAACTGCCACATAGGGTTTCCAGGGAGGGGCTGGTGGATTTGAATGCCGACCTTTTGGTTAACAGTGGAGTTCTTAACCACTGTATCATCAGGGGTCCTTATAGAAGCAGACTGCCCTGTCTTTTTCTCACAGAGTGGTGGTGGGCTCGAACTGCTGACCTTTTGTTAAGCAGCCAAGGGCTTTAGCCACGGCACCACCAGGGCTCCTAGATAGCTGGCAGAAGTCTGAATTGGAAACGGTATTCAACTTTCTCACCCCAGATGACAATTTACTCCTAGTAGGTTTTCTAATGTTACCCTTTGCCTCCAGTAACCCTACTCCTAAAGATATCACCCTGTGGTGAGTATGTGAATTATTTCCAAACCTTAAACTTATTTCAATCTCTTGAGTTTTCCAAAGTCAAATTTTTCTTCCCAATATTTTATAATTTATTTTTTTTAATTTTGTTAGTATAGAAAGTTTCAAATATTTTAAACTTTTTGAAAAATTGTGTTGTGCTTTAGGAGCCCTGGTGGCACAATGGATAAGAGTTTGGCTGCTAACCAAAAACTATGCTTTTTATACCTTTTGCCACAGCTGAGGCCAGTAGGGTTGAGCCATGATTTGATGCTCAGGGCAGGAGCCGAGGCTTGTATCTATTTTTTTCCTTATGGGGAAATTCACTATCTGTAACTATGACCAGGTGATATGTTTTTTTTCAGAATTTCGATATGCTCTGCAATGTTAAGAAAGAAAACTAGCCAGGCTTTTCTGCAGTTCAGCCTGCAAGCTGAAGATGTCCTCACTGCGGCTGATCTCCTCACCACATAGTCTTTAGTGTCAGAGGACCAAGGGCTGGTTAGAAAGAGCTTTGTCTTGGTGATCTGAGCTTTGTGGTCCTCAGGCATCTGAGGCTGAATCCGAATTCCCAAGTCAAGTAGCTTCCCTTCCCCTGTTTACAAAAGAGGCCGTGACCTTTCCTACAGCGGGATGTTTGCCATAGGAATTTCAGCTGTGGAATTTGCTTATTTGACTACTCTATTGCAATCTTGCTTGAAACAGTTCAAAGTAGGAAACATTTTTTTTTGTGAGGTTTATTATATATTACTTACTATGCATGAGTTGCACAAGTAAAAGATTCTATCTAAATTATCTTTCGCAGAAGAGGATTTTGCAGGTCCCTGGTGGTTCAGTGGTTAAGAGCTCGGCAGCTGACCAAAAGACCGACAGTTCAGATCCACCAGCCGCTCCTTGGAAACCCTATAGGGCAGTTCTGCTCTGGCCTGTAGGGTTGCTATGAGTCAGAATTGACTTGGCAGCAATGAGTTTGTGCCCAGAAGTCCAGAGCTACTTCTGACTTCAGGGATGTCTCAATAATGGACTCAAACAATGCTCGTAGGACCCAGTTTCTCTCTCTTTCCATGTCTTGTCAAACACTCCTCTACTTGGCTTGGTTCTCAGAAAGGCTCTGTCCTCATGATGAAAAAATCCTGTCACAAGTTCAAACTGGAGTGCTTTAGCAAGAGGTTGTTCTGGCGGCTCCCTGGTTTGATGCCGATATTGGGGCAACAGTGGTTGTACAGCTCTGCCGTGGCACCAAAATTAGCTGTGTTCTAATAACACAGACTTGGGTCTCTTGCCTCGCTCCAGACACTGGAGCCACAGCATCAGTGGACGCACATGGACTCTGCTGTTTCTAAAATAAACTAGATATTCAGCAAAAAAGAAGAACAAGTTTCTACTACAGTTTACAACTCAAACCAATAAAACATATTGAACACCTACCATACGTGGACAAGGAACTTTAAGGAGTGCGAAGATGAGTAAAAATTCCCGCTTTGGGCCTTTCAGGATTGTACAGTTCATGGAAAAAAGGTGAGAATGCAAAGGAAGCAGGGAGAAAGACTGATGTGCAAGTGTGAATCATGGATCACACACTTGAGTGCCAGAAATGTAAAACTTTTACCATGTGCCCTGATTTGCAGTCAATTTTGGATGACTTCTTTCTCGCTGCAGCAGTTGTGGTTCAGGATGGGGGTTGACAAAAGGGACACCTAGTCTGTGTCTCACCTGTCCATCCGTTCGGTCTTCCGTTACCGTTCATCCTCAAAGATCAGTGCAGAATTGGCCTTTGTTCCTGTCACAAGGCTCTGTCAGCCCAGCTCTCTAATAGAATAATACAGCAAAGTTTTCCTGCGAAATGAAATCACTGCCTCCTCCTGTGCCTTATAAACCCATTGCCATTGAGTTGATTGCAACTCATAGTGACCCTATGAGACAGAGTAGAACTACCCCGTAGGGTTTCCAAGGCTATAAGTCTTTATGGAAGCAGACTGCCTTATCTTTCTCCCCAGCTGGTGGGTTTGAACCACAGACCTTTCGGTTAGCAGCCGAGCACTTAACGACTGTGCCACCACGGTTCCTAGCCTATACCTTATAGGGGGAAGGAAACTTTGTAGGGTGAATTATAATCCTAACTACCTTCATGCCAGTCTCTTGAACCTTATTGACATTGGGGATCCATGCGTAGTTTAGAGCATTCTCCTTGGGGTCTTGTTCCCAGGTCTCATTGCCTTCACATCTCCCTAGTTTTGTTTGCTTGTATTTCCACCTTTTTTTTTTTTTTTTGGTTTTTTTCTTTCCTGCTCAGGTGGCATAGTGGTTGAGAGCTATGACAGCTACCCAGAAGGTCAGGAGTTTGAATCCACCAGCTGCTCTTTGGAATCCCTATGGGGCAGTTCTACTCTGTCCTGTAGGGTCGCTGTGAGTCAGAATCAACTAGACAGCAATGGGCTTGGTTTTTTTTTTTTTTCCCCCCCAGGTAGGACCTGGGGAAACATTATCTATTTTAAAGTACTATACTATCAGCTGGGAAGCCTGGTGGTGCAGTTGTTAACAGCTTGGCTAGTAACTAAAAGGTCAGCAGTTCAAGTCCACCAGCTGCTCTTTGGAAACCCTGTGGGGCAATTCTGCTATGTCCTATAGGATCACTATGAGTCAGAACCGACTTGATGGCAACAGGTTTGGCTTTTTTTGTGTAACCTTTACAGAAAGGAGCTGTGGTTATACAGTGGTTAAGCACTCAGCTGCTAACCAAAAGTTTGGCAATTTCAATCGACTCAACAGCAGTAGGCATACGATCAACTTGTACCTTGCTTGTCCCCTGCCCTCCTGTCTCTCAAGGTCTGGTAAATGTTACCCAATCTGAGAGGCAAAGAAACACTGCTGTTACAGCGTGTTTTCTTCTAAATCCATAGAATTTTCTATGTAAATGATTTCTTTACATTCCCCAAAATTCACCCTTTAATTTTCAAAAGCCCCACAAATACTTTATCCATTTAACAAATATTTATTGGGCGCTTACTATTTGTTAGGATGTATATGTGATTGATAGGAGCCCTGGTGACACAGTTGTTAAAGCAGTCGGCTGCTAACCAAAAGGTCACTGGTTCAAAACCTCCTGCGGCTTCTCAAGAGAAAGACATGGCAGCCTGCTTCCATAGAGATTATGGCCTTGGAAACCCTATGGGGCAGTTCTACTCTGTCCTGTATGGTTGCTAAGAATCGGAATTGGCTCAACAGCAGTGGGTAATGGTATAATCTGTCTATGTCACCGCCTTATATTAAGTAAGCATCTCAATCCTAACATACCCAGAACATAAAGCTTGATGCCCCATCTGCTGCATGACCTGCTCTGCAAGCTCTCCCCTCCTAGAGCTCACACCCAGAACTAAGTTAGCTGTGACTTCTCTCATGCTCCATAGCCAGCCTGTCAGCAAACACTACCTTCACGGTACGCACAGCCGAGCTCTTAACCATTGTGCCACCAGGGCTCCTCCGTAAAGACTACAGCTTTGGAAAACTCATGGGGCAGTTCTACTCTGTCCTACGGGGTTTTTATGAGTCAGAATCCACTTGGCAGCAACTTTTTTTTTTTTTTTTTTTTTACTAATAGGAGTTCATGGTAAAGATAATCTCTTTATTCATTTTCATATTTAATGATAAAGCAAAACCATTGCTTTGCTTTTTTTGGAAGGATGTGCTAATAGTGTATGGTGAATACTATGTGATCTTGGGGATAAAAAATATTACCAGATAGTGTGATCGTATTTGATGAGTTTTTTAACTGTTTTTCCTTCTCCCATGCGTATGAAGTGGTTAGAGTATATAAAATAAGTTAAATCTAGTCCCAGTTTAGAAAATGGAAATCACAGCTATCTCTCCTTCCTCCTCTTTAGCAAGCACCTTGGAGAGATCAGAAATGATGTTAGCTGCATGATGAACGAGCTCCCAAATTTCAGTTACTTAGTACAGTAAGAGTTACTTCTCACTCATTGGATTCCAGGTAGTGGGCAGTTTTCCTCCATTTGCCCAAAAAGTCTTCTTCATCCTGTAGGTTGATGGGAAAAGAGAGGATGGAGAAAGCAGTGCTTCTTAACTGTCTTAACATACATCCCTTTTGCACCCATTCTGTTGGCTAGAACTAGCCACACGGGCACACCTGGATAGAAAATTGTGGAAGGAGTGATAGGAAATGTCGTCTCTGACGGGGCAACTGCCTCCCAGGGGCAGTTCCACACAGTAACATAGCAAGCACATGTATTAGTTGGTGGACAACCTGCTGCCTGTGCCACACAAGTAATAAGACAAACCCACTGCATGTAACTCATTCAGTCATTCTACAAAAATGGAGTTTATATCATCATAAATCCCACTGCCTTCGAGTTGATTTCCTACTCATAGCGACCCTATAGGACAGAGTAGAACTGCCCCATAGGGTTTCTAAGGAGCAGCTGGTAGATTCAAACTGCCAGTCCTTTGGTTAGCAGCCGAACTCTTAACCACTAGGCCACCAAGGTTTCCTTATATCATCATAAAAATATAGATACTGAAGTTACATTTTCGAGATAACTAAAATTCGGGCAACAAATGTATTATCTAGTTATAATGCAAGTTACAGATGGTCAGTGTACCTGATAAATATACAAACTAATGTTAGTCATTTTTCCTGTATATTCTTGTTTGCCTTGCTGACTCACAGCTCAATACCACCTCTCCTTTTTAGCAATCAAAATGGAAATGAAGCTAAGTCCCATCTGAGTATTTATTCACAAATTAGAGCTTTCAAAATCTATCAATTGCATAAATATTTCATTGTAAATTATGATCATTTTGCCTTTTATTGTATACATATATATATATAATCACTTGTGTAATACCAAATAAACAGTTGTAAGTTATTAGTATATTACCTCAAATCAGGACTAAAACGACACGTATTTTAAATGCCCAAATGTGTACGTAAATGTGTATGTAAATATGTTCACCTGAAGTTTCCCTGACTCATACTTTTTCTAAGACCCTATAAATCCAAACTGCGTAATCAAAGCATTACTAATAAGGATATTTTAAAGGCTACTAAATAATATGATTTTAAATGTATGCTTTTAAGATTCCTTCCTGACATAAAAATTATATGCCTCTGAAATTTTTTCTGTGTTCCTCTTTGCTTTGTATTCACCATTGCAAGTAAAAATAGCAATACCAAAATATTTTCAGGCTTTCAGTGTTTCAATACAATCATTATATGTGATATTTTGATTTTAAGCAAGTCAATGATTGAGATGATAAAGGGTAACTTTATATTAGGTCTTAAAAATTTGAATTGCAGAAGTATCAATGTTATATAAATATATATATTTCGTGTACAGCCTCTCAGCAAATACTTCTGTGAATTTTGTTGGTGTGTTGGGGGGGGATATGTGTATGTATGTGTAAAATATGAGAATATAGTTTTTACTTCTCCACACGTCTTCATGCAAGTCATGTTGGCTCTAAGAACTCAGGCTGAAAATGAAAGATAAGTTATGGAGTAATTACCCATCATGTAAGAATTTTACACCCAAGTTGTAAGTTCCCACTAATACCTTAAATATTTTAACTTATAATTTCAGCTAGTACTGAATAGTTTTTGTTATGAAATATTTCAGGTATACTTGAGAGGCTTTAGAGAATAACAATTTACGTCTATGACCTATAACCCAGTCTCAGGGAAGGAAAAAAAAAGACGATTTTGTTCAAGTCCCCAGATTACCTTCCTCATTCTGCTGACCCCCTTCCCAGAGCCAACCTCTCCCCACTTCTAACAAATCAAAGGAACCATTCACTTGAATTTGGTGTTTATGATTTCTAAGAATGTCATTATATTTTATTATATATATATGTTTCCGTAAATCGTATATATTTTTTTACATGTTTTAAAACACTACATAAATGTGTCATACGTAGTGGTTAGGAGACTGGTGTCTAATCAAAAGGTTGACAGTTCAGATCCGCCAGCTGCTCCTTGGAAACCCAGTGGGGCAGCTCTACTCTGTCGTGTAGGGTCGCTATCAGTCATGATTGATTCGATGGCAAGAGGTTTTTTTTTTTTTAATGTATCGTCACGCAACTCATTTTCCCCTCAGTGTTGTTCATGGTTTTCTATGTCGATGCATGAAGAGCTGCTTTATTTGAAGTGCTGTATAAAATTCAAATGTAATCCACACCAAACTGTATTTGTCCGTCCTCTTTGATGAATTTGTTATTCATGTATACTTATTTTTATTTATTATTATTTTGCTATTAAAAACATTGGTTCAATGAACATTCTTACACATATCTTAGTGAGAATCCCTGGACAAGTTCCCCTAAGGTGTGTTCCTACGGGCAGAATCACCGGATCGCAAGCGCAGCACGTCTTTACCTGTGTTTGGCACAGCCAGATACCTCTCTAGAGCACTTGTACCAATTTATACTCCCACCAACAATGTATGAGAATTCTCTTTGTGCCATAATCTGGCCCACATTTATTGGCAGATTTTCTAATTTTTTCTAATCTGAAGAATAAGCAATAGTAATGCATACAGGTCTTTGAATTTCCCTGATTCCTAGTCAATTTGATCATCTTTTTATGTATTTATTGGCTATTGAGGTTTCCTCTTCTGTGAATTAAGTAATTATCTATTTTGTCCAGCTTTCTCTGGTGCTGTTTACCATTTTATTGATTTTTGGAAGATCTTTACATATTCTGGATCCTAAGTCTATGTCGTTTATATGTATGGCAGATATCTTCCAGTCTGTGGCTTATATTTTTACTTTTTAAATGTATGTTAATATATCTTTTCTGTATGCATGAGGTTGGATATATATCCATATTTCTGTTTATTATTGTGCATTGGTAATGGAATTCTCCTTTACACTGAATCATAAAGGTATTCTCTATTATTTTTATTCTTAAAGTTCTAAATTTTGCTTTGAATGCGTAAGCCTTCAATAACATTGAAAACTTTTGTGTACGATGTGATATTGCAATCAAACTTCATTTTATTTCCATACGGATGACCAGTTGTCCCAGATAGTATCCTGTCATCTCGGTCACATATTATACTTTTAAATAAATGCATATTTTCTTGCTTTTGTCATAAAGGTGACATTTTAAATAAAGTGCCAGAATGATGGCTTATTTAATAAATTGTGTTGTGTCCTTTAGAAATATTAGGTTAGGTTCCTACCTCATATCCTGGGAGCCCTGATGGTACTCTGGTTAAGAGCTTGCCTGCCAACCAAAAGGTCAGCAGTTCTAATCCACCAGCCACTCCTTAGAAACCCTATGAGGCAGTTCTGTTCTTTCCTATAGAATTGCTATGAGTCAGAATTGACCAGATGCCAGTGGGTTTGGTTTACTTATGTATTTTATACCCGATACTACTATAAGTTTAAAAGGGATTAAGTATTTAATGTAATGACTAATTTTTCAAATTTTTCAGCAGACACCTTTAAGGAAATGAAAAGACAAACCACAGGCTAGAGAAAATATTAAAATTGCATATATTTGTTGAAGGACTTATGTCCATGATATGTAAGGACCTCTTAAAACTAAAAAATAAAAGATAAACAATCCACTTTTTAAAATGGGCAAAAGATACGAACAACCACCACAGAAAGAAATAGAAGTGGCCAATAAGTGTATAAAACAATGTTCAGCATCCTTGAGCGTATGGGAAATGAGAGTTAAATCCACCGTGTGATACCACTGTATACCCACCAACGCAGCTGAAATCAGAAAGACGTGTTCCGCCAAGTGGACTGGGGTCTGTGGAGGAACTGGAATGCTCAGACATTTGGGGTGCAATCATGAGATGGTGCAATCGCTTCAGAGGATTCTTCAGCAGCTTCTTACGTAGTTAAACATGTACTCTAATGTGGACTGGCAATTCCAGTCCTAGATATTAACCCAAGAGAAATAGGATCATTTGTCCACAAAAGCCTTGTGCGTGACTATTTATAGCAGTTTTATTTGTAATGGCCCCAGACTGGAAACAGCCTAATTATCCATCGACAAGTGAATATATGGGCAAATTGTGGTGTTTCCGTACATTGGAACACTGCTTGACGGTGAAAAGGAATTAACTTCTGAAACATGCAACAGCATGAATAAATCGTAATAATTTTATGGTAAGCAAAATAAACCAGACAGAAAAACATACACACTGTATAATTGTACCTGTATGAAATTCTATAACCAGCAAAACTGACACATAGCAACAGATGTCAAATCAGCACTAGCCTGAAGCTGGGGTTGGAAGTAGGCTGGACTGACTGTATGTAAAGGGGCATGGAAAAATTATTCGGGATGATGGAAATATGGTTGTTACCTAGATCTATACACTTGTCAAAACTTACTGAGCTATACCAATAAAAAAGATGTATTTTGTTTTCTAAATTACAGCTCATAAATTTTGTTTAAAAAACCTATATTGAGATCCAACATTTTAACTATTCTAAAATAAATGCAAGTGCCAAAACGTGTGTTGTATGATACCCTTTGTTTTAAAAAGGGATAAAGGAGTGTACAGACACGTATACATAGACAAATACGTACATGTATATATGCATACATATACATGTATATGTATTTCATTAACCTTGCACAAAATATTATGCAAAGATGATCACACACCCAAACAAATACTGTTGATTATTTGTGTTAAGGAGCATTTAATTTTCCAGTGGCTCGATGATGGCCTGAGTCTTGCTGGTATTCCTGTGTTTAGCCACTGGGTTTAATAATGTCCCACTGAAATCTGTGAATGTGACCTTATTTGGAAATAGGGTCTTTGCAGATGTAATTACCAAGTTAAAATGAGGTGGGCCCTAAATCGAATGTGACCGGTGTCCTAAGAAGAGGAAAACTTGGACCCAGGGAGAACGCCATGTGAGGATGGAAGTAGAGAAATTGGAGTTGTGTGTCTGCAAGTCAGGGTCTACCAGGGATTGCCAACAACCACCACAAGCTAGGAAGAGGCAAGGCAGAGTCTCCCTTATAGCCTTCAGAGAGAGCATGGCCCTGCAGACAGCCTGAGTTCTGATTTCTAGAGTTCAGAACTGTGAGAGAATAAATTTCTGTTGTTTAAAGCCACCCAACTTATGAAAATTAGTGATGGCAGCCCTAGAAGGCTAATACAGCTGCAAAGAACTCATGCTGATTTATTTTGAAGAAGACAAAACGGAATTCTAGTATGGCCCTGATTGAGTTTGTACTTTTAAAATAAGTTACATATTTTGAACATGCCAGTTTTATTAGGAATATCTATGATTCCTTACCCTGGGGCAGTGAAGTGGTGCTGTCTTTGCTCATGTACTTCAAAACTGTAAAGATTATGTCAGAAATCTTATGAGCAAATAAATGCTTTTAGGAATTTATGAATATCCAAGCAACATGGAAAGTATAAAATGCTATTTAAATGCAAGCTTGTGTCACTTGTAGTAATCACCCAATTCTTGAGTCGTCTTATAATTTTACCAGTGAGAAAAGACTATACACACAGTTGAAAATTTTTGAGCACTAGACTGCTAGCCAAAAGGTTGGCCGTTCAAACCCATCCAGAGGCACTGCAGAAGACAGCCTGGCCATCTGCTTCTGAAGGGTCACAGCTTTGAGAACCCTGTGGAGCAGTTTCACTCTGCACATGTGACGGCGCCATGAGTTGGAATCGGCTCAGTGACAACCAACAACAGCATACAGGCAGCCAGTTCAAAACCTTTTGCCAAAAACACCAAATATACTAAATTTTGTATTGTCTATTCTAAACGGTTGTAAAAAACATTTTGTGTTAATTTTTTAATTTTTAATTAGTGTAAAGGTGAATTAAGAATTACAGGGAGAAGGTTGGACCAGATTTTGTTTAAGATCTTTAAGGGTCCTGTGATTTTTACGATTTTATGGTTCTGTCCCAGCATGACACAAATGGTTAAGTGCTCGGCTACTAGCCAAAAGTTTGGAGGTTCAAACCCACCCAGAGGCACCTTGGAAGACAGCCTGGAGAGCTGCCTTTGAAAGGTCACAGCCATGAAAACCCTGACTCAGACATGGAGTCACCGTGAGGCACAATTGACTGTATGGTCACAGGTCAGGTATCCTAATCTCAGAGTGGATTTGGTTTATTAGTCAGGAAAATAGAGATGAAATGGGTAATAATTTAAAAAAACAGACAAACCCAGTTCCATCGAGTCGATTCTGACTCACAGCAACCCTATAGGACAGAGTAGAACTGCCCCATAGAGTTTCCAGGGAGCGCCTGGCAGATTTGAACTGCCAACGCTTTGGTTAGCAGCTGTAGCACTTAACCACTACGCCACCAGGGGTAATAATTGGGGATTTCTAATTCATTTCCTTTGTCTGGTAGGATACAATTTGTTAATTCTTAATGAAATTACAACAAATTTTTAACATCGTGAGTAGATTTTTTCGTTTAATACCTTTTTTTTTAATCTTTCAGTGAATAACCCTATACCTTCCGATCTGAAATCAGAAGCCAAAAAGGCTGCTAAAATATTAAGAGAATTTACAGAAATAACTTCCAGAAATGGACCTGATAAGATCATTCCTGGTGGGTAAATGAAGTACATCTTGTTCATTCCTAAATTCGTTTTGTTTTTTACATTACTGTTTGCATTCCTTCACATTTCATTTCAGGCAGACAAGCCCACTGATACCAGCAAGTCCTTAGGCCACTTTTCTGTCACAGCTGATCCAGCAATGCTTTGAAACTCATCCATGTGCTCTTTCAAGATGGTCTCCTCGATAGGGCCAACTGTAGACCGGAGCAAGCCAAATCATGGGCATTTCTTTTAAGCCATTTTTCCTCCCTCTTCTGTCTTTCCATTATATATAATCTTTTTCTCCTGACCTCCTCCTTTCAATGTGCCCAGTACTCTCTTTTTGTTGTTAAATAATATTTTATTGTGTTTTCAGTGAAAGTTTACACAGCAAGTTAGGTTCTATCTTGGTCATCTAGTGCTGCTATAACAGAAATACCTCAAGCAGATGGCTTTAACAAAGAGAAACTTATTTGCTCACAGTAAAGTAGGCTAAAAGTACAAATTCAAGGCATCAGCTCTAGGGGAAGGCTTTCTGTCTCTGTTGGCGCTAAAGGAAGGTGCTTGTCTTCAATCTTCCCATGGTGGAGGAGCTTCTCAGGCTCAGGGACCCCAGGTCCAAAGGATATGCTCTGCTCCCAGTGCTGCTTTCTTGGTGGTATGAGATCACCAACTCTCTGCTTGCTTTCCTTTCCATTTATCTCTTGTAAGATAAAAGGTGGTGCAGGCCACACACCAGGGAAACTCCCTTTACATTGGATCAAGAATATGACCTGGGTAAGGGTGTTACATCCCACCCAAATCCTCTTTAACATAAAATTACAATCACAAAATGGAGGTCAACCACAGAATACTGGGAATCATGGCCTAACCAAGTGGTCACATATTTTGGGGGGACACAATTCAATCCATGACAGGTTCCCATCTCACAATTGCTACACATACTGTTCAGAGACATTGGTTACATTTTTCACAATGTTTTAACATTCTCATTAATTTCCTTCTGGATGTTTCGCTTCCAGTGATCTGACTCCCTGTCCCGTTACCCTTTCATCTATGCTTTAGCGTAATCGTTGACCATTTGGTCTCATATAGGTGATTTTTTTTAAAGGTGCTCAGTGCTCACTAGTAATATTTATTTTATGAGCCAATCTGTTATGTAGCTAACAGGTGTCCCTCAGGGGGGTAGTTTCAGTTCAAGGTTTATGGAGTATCTCAGGGCAATAGTCTTGGGGAGTCTTCTAGTCTCAACTGGTCCAGTAGCTCTGGATTTAAGAATTTTACATCTGTTCCATATTTTTTCCCCTTCTATCAGGAGCCATCTACCGTATTTTTATGAAAATAATGCTTACCTTCTGCATTTGTTTGCCAACCTCACCTCCCCCCCCCCCACTGCGAGGTATTTTCTTAAACGCACTATGCTATTTTTTTTTTTTTTTTTTTTTTTTCAGAAATGTGAAAAAATTGGCTTAGCAGCACTTACAAAAATACCTCACAGGGGAGGGTGCGGTTGGCAAACAAACTTATTTGTGTAAATATACAGTATTGTGGCCCTGATTAGAATGGTCATTAGTGGTAGCCATAAGGTGCTCAGTACTCAAGCACTATATCTGACTTCTCCACTGCAGCTTTCGTTAAAGCTCATCTGTCCTTTTCTTCATTTCTGGAGAACTTTGTAATATTACTCACTAGCTAAATAGGTCCCTAAAAAAAAAAAAGTCCCTAGGAGGTACAAATGGTTGTACTCAACTACTAACCTAAAGGTTGGTGGTTCAAACCCACCCGTTGGCTTTGGGGAAGAAAGGCCTACTGATCTGTTTTCATGAAGAACACGGTCAAGAAAACCCGACAGTGCAGCTCTACTGTAACATATCGGGCCACCGTAAGTCAGAATCAAGTCAGTGACTATGGGTTCCATGTATTTATGGAGTCTAATAAATAAAATTTCATTTGGTATTTTCTCTCTCCTGATAAGACATTTACATTTTTATAGTGGTTTAAGAAGACATTAATCGATAGTTTGGGAACCTCTGTCTGTTCATTGGAGCCCTTAGGTGGTGGAAACTCTCAGTGTGTTCTGCTGCTAACTGAAGCGGTTGGTGGTTTGAGTTCACCCCGAGGTGCCTTGGAAGGAAGACCTGGTGATCTCCTTCCCAAAAATCAGCCATGAAAACCCTGTGGAGTGCAGTTCTGTTCTGACAGGCTGGGGTCGCTGTGAGTCTAAATCAACTTGACGGCAACTGGTTTTTACCTGTTTATTATCACTACCAGTCATTTCCAAAGGGGGCTGTGTAGAATACTTATCACCTGTAAAGAAGATTGATAAACAAGTCCGTCTGGGCGTTGTCGCAGACTGAATTTCCCTCCCGATCACACTGTGTGTCTCTGAGTCCTGCACTACAGAAACGAAATTTCTTCTGAAGCTATTTAACCACACAGCTTGAATTTTAAAAATATTTTTAATAATATTAATTGTTGTTATTTTGAATCAGCCACTCCACATATTGAGAAAACGGGGCAGACTGGCTGGCAGCTCAGTGTCACCTGGGAGCTCGTCAGGAATGCAGAGCTTCAGGCTCGACTCAGACGTGAGTCAGAACCTGCCTTTTTCACAATATCCCCAGTGATCTGTGTGCACATATAACCCTGAGAAGCTTTGGAGCATAAAGAAAACTCAACCAGAAAAACTGGATTTTCAGTAGCAACTGTGGAAAGGCAGGATAATAGAAGAGATTTCTCGGTACATATCAACATTTGCAAAAATGTCAAGCCAGCTTAGTTTATGGATAAACGGCATTTACTACCATGAACAAAATCTGGGTGTGGATTATTACTCATGGTTTATGTACAGCAAAATTTCATCTTGCCTTTTTTCTGCCTCCTGTTCAATGGATGTGGCTCAGAGAATGAAAACCAGTTTATGTATTAGCCCAGGTGTAAACTTACCTCAAGGGTATGTAGGAAGTATATGTGTGTGGGTGTGTCTGTGGGTGTGTATAGGAGAAAGGGTGTTAATTACAACAAGGGTAATATATATCAATAAACCAAACCCATTGCCATTGAGTCAATTCCAACTCATAGAGATCCTATTAGACAGAATAGAACTGCCTCATAGGGTTTCCAAGGAATGGCTGGTAGTTTCGAACTGCTGACCTTTTGCTTAGCAGCCAAACTCTTAACCAGTGCGCCACCGGGGCTCCAGATATGTTGTATAGTAGAAAACAACATCTACAGAAAATGTTTGAGCAAAATGCCTAGACGTTCTAGAGCTTCTTAGTGGTATGTGTTTATTCTCCTCCAATGTTAGGGGCTGTGAGGTACGAGTGAAACTTCATTTAGAAAGTATACCTGCAAATAGTGCATTTTGTGCAGTAAGTGAAAAACGAACTTGCAAATTATTTAGCATTTACTGGTGTTTCTGTGTCCCTGGATTTGGGTGAATAATCTATAAAAATGTAGTCAATATTTGAAATATATTTATTATATAGCTTTCAGTCCTCCTACAATGTATTTATAACCTTTTCAGATACAAAAATAAGGGACACTTAATAGAGCAGCATCTAGGAGGCGCACCTTATTTTTCTATATCCTGCTTAATTAAGAGCTCTACAATGTTTTGGATGTTAAATTCTTAATATTCTTGGATGAATTCTTTTTTTAAGAGTCAGTTATTAAGTTTTGAAATAGTGTACATAATTAGAAGTTTAGTGTTTTCTAAGTACAGCTACAAAACTTTTTTCTGTGTACTGGTGTGTACAATCTGGTTTCACTTTCTTGACAGAATATTTGGCTCTGATGATGATAAATTATACTACCTTGTAAGTATTATTGGTATCCAAGAATAATTTCCGATTTTCAAGCTTCCCTTGTTAGTTTGAAAGATGTACTGTTGTGTTAGTAAATCACAGAATAGTGAGGCACTGTGTTTAGTGGGTACATAGATTAATAACCCTCATTTTATGTAATGTACTTCCCTGAAATGTGAATAAACCAATACTTTTTTTAATTGAATTGTATTTTCAGTGCACTAGGAAGTTAGGGTTGCTTTGAGTCAAAGTTGACTCCGGGGCACGCAACAACAACAACAAGCAATTAAGCCATTAAGTGTAAAGATTTAAGTACTGGGCAGATCATTTTATAGACTTGAAAACTTTTTAAGGTGACAAAATCTCTTAGTTTTTCTGGTTTTGAGTCTGGATTTTCATATGAATAAAAGGTGAACCTAGCTATGAGGCTTTAAAATCAAAGTTTTGCCCCATAAAGGTTTTTGATCGTTTTATAAATTTTTCCTTAGCAGTGTATAAGTCATAACTTCTTTTGGCAATAGTAACGTTTGTTTTTTAAATTGTGAATTATTTTCTAAATTAATGGAAGTCACTAAAATACCCCCCGTGCCGTCGAGTCATATATTATTTAATGGCCGGGATATGTTCTGTGAAATAGGAGACTATGTGATTTGGACGTTGTGTGAACACCCTATTATATACACGCGGACCCCGGGTTACGGACAAGTTCTATTCCTGAGTGTGTTTAAGTCGATTTGTTCATAGGTCGGAACAGTTAAGAACAGTCCTTATCTAACGTCAATTAGTCAGATGTTTGTCTTAGTATATAATGTACAGGGTACCTTTCAATGCATGAAAAACAGAGGAACACTTCCAGATACACTAGAACATCAGTAACACATTAGTACAGTAACGATAAGAATGTTTTGATGCAGGTCACAAAATAGCACCCATTGTTATTACAAGCCATTGTTTGTATGTTGAATTTTTAATATAATAGGTTTTGCAGAGCTTGGTTCGTACCTACGGGTTGTATGTAAGTCAGATGTTGGTAATTCTGGGACCATGGATGTATATACAGTCGGACATCGCCCAGACATTATGCAGTGTAATTTCCTTGTTACTCGATAACAATAAAATCTCATTTAGATATCTAAATTTATTATGATAGTTGCAGGAGTTTTGAGCATTTATGATGTTACATTTAGCATTGCAAAAATAGCAACATTAAAAAAAAAGAGGTAGGAGTAGAGAAGTTTTATGCCCATCTGTTATGTAGCTAAGGTTTATTCATGGTTCCTTTATGCCATTAAGATTCTTAGTTAGAACCATGGAATCTTGTTCAGCAAATGTCTGTGTGTACTGACTGTTTCACACTTGCTTATCTATTCATCCATATTAAGAATGCATACCTACCTATTGTTTTTTAACATCTGCAGCCCATGTGATTGCTAAAGCTAAAGGTCTTGCAATTCTTTCTGTGATAAAAGCCGGATTTCTGGTCACTGCCAGAGGAGGCAGTGGGATCGTGGTGGCTCGCCTTCCAGATGGAAGTAAGTGGATATTTGCTCACCTAGAGGAGTAGAGAATCTTAGTTCTTTTCTTTTTTTTTTTTCTGTTTCCATTTTGAACACATTTCATAAGGATTATGACGGGTTCCCCTCATGCCACCTAAAATTGGCATACTCAGGGCTGTTCAGTTGAGTGTGGAGGTGTTGACAGTTAACCCCGAGGAAAATGAGTTTTTCTCTTTCCTTCCTCCTTTCAAAATCATTAGGCAAGATTCAATGGATAAATCATACTTTGTTTAGTATATACTTTGTAATTTTTCCATGGAGCAAATATTTAAAATGACAGTCTACGCATTTTTGTTGCTAAATGTGAATTCATATTTCTCAACTTCATGGTTTAGCTGTTTTGTTTTATGGAAGTTAATATGAAAATAAGGGGTCATCTGTAAGCTTTACAACCATATCTCTGGTAGCACCATAAACACTCACATTTTCAAAAATTTCCCCCAAGGCAGAATGATAGCAATATCAATGTAATTTGATTTTACGTTCTGGGGTGAAATCAATTGTTTGATTTTCAGAGGTGAAATCTAAATACATTTGCCTTGAATCCCAAGAACCAAATATATAATAGTATTTAAAATGTTTGCAGGTATGTCATAACCAACTAAAATGCTTTTTATACCAATTTAACATTTGCTGCTCAGTCCTATGATTGAACACATTTGTCTATTAATAGCTTTTTTTTTTTAGTGTAGGTAATTTTTATTTTAAGAGAGAGCATAGAACACATACTGAAAATAGATACATTTAGGGGGTTTGTAGAGCCTTTAAATACCAGCCAGTTGGATTCACTAGGTTTCCGCCCAGGTCTCCCCACAGAAAACAAGCATCTCTCCCTTAATTAGTGGCTTAACTCCCATACCTCAGTGCCAGGCTATGAAAATGAAAACAACGAAATTCTCTTCTTCTCAAGCATTACCCAGATTTTCATGGGCAGAGTTCTCAGCAGTACACCAAACAAAATAGAGACACATTCAAAGGGGGCCCCCTATCAGATGAGACTGAGAGTCTGTAAGAAAACCATGAAGTGGTATGTTCCCAAGGCCTTCAGGACCCCTCTGGCTGCCCTCCATTGACAGGGTGATTGTAGTTGAAAGGGTTGAAGAACTGTCAAGCTCTGGAGTTTCTCTCAATCCCAGGCAGACCTTTCAATTCGTTTCAAAAGCCTAAATTTCTCTCTCCAGTCTTCCTAAATAGCCAGCTGTTTTCTCTGTAAAGTGTAATTTAAAAGCTGTCCAAATAAGGCCCAGCAAGATCACAGGGATTATGGCCAGATGTGTTTAGGTCCTGAGATGCTAGATTGTAGACGCAGCCTTTAAACAGGGTCAAATTTCCTAATATAAAAAAAAAGGAAAACAACCCTGGGATCAGCAGATACTTATTTCTGTATTTATAACTGAATAAATTAGTTATGGATATATTCAGGCAATAACCTGTTATCTAGAATACATGCTGTCTTAGTTTTCTTGTGCTGCTATAACAGAAGTTAACACAAGTGGGTAGCTTTAACAAACAGTAATTTATTATCTCACATTTCAGGAGGCTAAAAAAAAATTCAGGAGGCTAGAAGTCCAAATTAAGGGCCCTGGCTCTAGGGGAAGGCTTTCTCTCCGTTGGATCTGGAAGAAGGTCCTTGCCTCTTCTGAACTTCTGCTCCTGGGCAATCTTCTTGTGGCTTGGGATTTCTCTTCCCCTATCTCTGCTCTGGAAACCCTGGTGGCATAGTGGTTAAGTGCTACGGCTGCTAACCAAAGGGTCAGCAGTTTGAATCTGCCAGGCGCTCCTTGGAAACTCTATGGGGCAGTTCTACTCTGTCCTACAGGGTCACTATGAGTCGGAATCAACTTGGTGGCACTGGGTTTTGGTATCTCCACTCTACTCATTTGTTTAATCTCTTTCATGTCTCAGAAGAGATTGACTCAAAATACACCCTGCACTAATCCTGCCTCATTAGCATAACAAAGACAGCCCAGTCACCAATGGGATTATAACTACAAGCATAGAGGTTAGGGTTTGCAGCACACGTTTATGGGGGACATAACACATGGTAACAAGGAAAATTAGGTTTAAGAGTCCCGAAGTGGCACAAAAAGTTGAACATTTGGCTACTAACCAAAAGATTGACAATTTAAACCCACCCAAAGGCTCCTCAGGAGAAAGGCTGGGTGATCTGCTTCTGAAAGGTGACAGCTTTGAAAACCCTATGGGGCAGCTCTACTCTGCAACACATGGGGTCGCTATGAGTCAGAATTGCCTCCACAGCGTCTGGTTTGCTTTTTGTTTTTGTTTTTTAATGCCTGAATGAGTTAGTTATGGATATAGTCAAGCAATATCCTACTGTCTAGAGCACATGGTAACAAGGAAAATTAGGTTTCAAAAACTAATACACCTCTTCAGAAAACATCTCAATTATCTCACTCTCTTCTAATCAAATTAAAAAAAAAAATTCCTAGACTTGTTTCATGTAACTGTTTCTGTATCAGGAAAAGCAAGTGTACACTAATTCTGAAATGTGCCATATCATAACAAATGAAATTACTGTACTTTCAGTTTCCAAATGTTATATATATATATATCATTTTAGACTTCTAGTTAAATTAAATTTATACCCAATTTCTTATGCTTCTACCAGACACCAAGGATGCCGAGACAGCTTTGCTCCTGGAGAAGTTACAACAAAAACAATTCAGTGCTATATTACCCTTAGAAGTAATTATAATAAAAATATTCCCTTAAGTTCCTTTTACTCTCATGTCTGTGGTAGAACACTAACTGAAGGCTAGAGTTATAGCTAAATTATTTTATAAAACATAAAAATGTTGACAGCTGAAACTACCAAACACTGTGTCGTTAGCTGGTGAGGAAGCAATGGTTTGTTGCTTTGCACGTTGGCAGGGAAAGATCAGATGGTAAGGGCTTGTGAGTCTATGAGACTCATCATGGCTGTCTGTAAGCTTTCAAACATCTTTAATTTTTTAAAATTGTGTATGCTTATCAAAGAGCATTTAAAAACAGAGAAAAAATACTTGTCTCATTATTTAAAAAAGAAACACTATGCCCATTTTAGCATTTTTCCTTCCCATATTTATATGCCACGGGTTTTAATGTGAAAATAACGTCTGTCTGTTTTTATCAGAATGGTCTGCACCTTCGGCCATTGGGATAGCTGGCCTTGGTGGGGGATTTGAAATAGGAATTGAGGTAAGTGGTCTATGCATAGGCGTACAAGTGCCGTAGTCTCTGTAAGCGCCCGAAACTCAACGCAGGAAATATGAGAGATGTCTTATTCTTATTTTAACACTGACATCTGTGAAAATGTCCCCATTTTACTTTCATGATGCATCTAAACTATCTAATGGTTCCCATGTTTTGTTTCCTTGTCTTTCATTGAGAGTAGGATTTCTTTCACTGTTTTATCTGTTTCCATCTTGAGCACATCTATCTAACGGATATGTCTCAGTGACTGGAAAACTGCAATTGCGGATTTATGATTTGCTGTTTGGAAAGTTGCTTATCTCCTTCAGCAGGTTTAACAAGCCGAAGCTCAGATAGTAGAGTTTAACTAGTTTAACACAGTGTATCGTCCTTTGTGGCAAAATGCAGCTTTGTAACATCTGATATTCCGATGACTTCAAATTCTTTAAGTAGAGATTAACTCCATACTATTCCATTCAGTAACTTTTCTCCTAATGATTGTGACTTACCTCGAATGGACTAGAAATTATACACCAGGAAATACTTGTTTACGAAGGTCTGTTACACAGGGGTCACCTTAGGCATGATCTTAATCCTTCATCTCTTGCCTTATTGCTAAGTGATTGGTAAATCAGATCTCCTGATAACCTCAAATGATTTTATTCTCAAATTTCAGTCAGTTTCCTCCTACGCTTTCCTTCTATGAATTTGCTCTGTTGCCATAGTTTTAAATTCCCTTAGCCTTACTGGGAGGAAGTATTTTTGCTAACTCTTCTTTCATCTTTATTTGACTTCCTTTACTCATTGCTATATAAATGTCTAGTATGAAAAGTAGAACGTATTTTAATTTTGCCTATCATGACTGTATTTTTGTTTATATTCAACCAACCAAATCAAAGCCTTCAAAAATATCGCCCTCTTGTGGAAAGCATGTTTTTAGATGTGGCTGTCGGCTTCCATAGATTACAGTCTTGGAAACCCTGTGGGGGGTCCTATACTCTCCTATAGGCCACTCTGAGTTGGAATTGACTCAACGGCAAAGGGGTTTTTTTTTTGGTAGTCTCCAAGGAGCCTTGGTGGCACAGTGGTAAGTACTTGGCTGCTAATCAAAAGATAGTGGTTCGAACCCACCAGCCACACCACAAGAGAAAGATGTGGCAGTCTACTTACTGTGGAACAGTTCTGTTCTGTCCTAAAGGGTCACTGTGAGTTGGAATCAACTCGACTGCAGTGGGTTTGGTTTTTGGTTTTATTGCAGTCTCCCTGCCCTCTGTTTCCCTGGCCTATACCTACTTTTCTGGTAGATTGTGGCCCCTCCAAAAAATCAAAACCACTGAAGTAGAATCAATTCTGACTCATCATGACCCTGTAGGACAGAGTCGAACTGCCCCATAGGGTTTCCAAGGCTATAATATTTATAGAAGCTGACTACCACATCTTTCTCCCTTGGAGTGGCTGGTGCATTTGGTTACTAGCCAAGCACTTAACCACTGCACCACCAGATTGTGGCCCATACCTGTTGTGGTCGAGTTGATTCTGACTGATGTTTCTTTTAAATAAATAATGGCCTGCTAGATTGCTAGTTCTACTGAGTCACAGCCACCGCTTTCTACAACCCCTCTGATTTCTTGCTAGTTTGGGGACATTAGCTCAGTGCTTTGGGAGTCCATTTCATATAACCTTTGTTTAAAAAATGGGAGAGACGTAATTAAATTCCAATAGATTAAAGACTAAAAATGAGTTTCCCTGATAGTTCTTTGAAAATAATAGATTTTTAGCCATAGTGCACAATAATAACTTTGAAAAACAAGTATGAATAAAGTGTAGTCCTCTCATCTAATAAATGAAATAGAAAGATTTTAAAGAAACATTTTATAAAATGATCCAATTTATTATCTTTGAAAGGTAAATTGGTATAGTGGTTACGCTGTAAGAGTAAAGATTCTGGAGTCATACTACCGTGGTTCAAGTTCTGACCTGAGCACCTACGGGCTATGTGATCTTGGGCAAGTTACTTTTCCTCTCAACTCCTTAGGTTCTTCACCTGTAAAACAGAGAATAATATCCTTCCCTCTGCTTGCTTATTTGTTCAGTGACTTGGCTGGATTATTTCACTGAATCCTATTCCCCTTCCCATTCGCCTGCTCCCAGTGTATAGCCTCAGAGGATGAAGCCTGAGCGTGCGTATTACCACCCCGAATGACAGTTTTATCAGGGTTGCCTTTGTCTCCTTCCCTGGTCTCTCTCCGAAATTGTTTGAATCTGTCAGTATACACCTAGTTGTTAAAAAAAAAAAAAAAAAAAAAATTTTTTTTCTAGCCTCAGCTAATTGTCCGCTCTGTTGTTTTCGATAATGCCCTGAGAAACAAATTGCTCCACAGTCGAATCAAATTAAATTGTGCCCCTTTGTAGGGGTGCTCTTTGAGGGTCGTCTTTGAGGCTTCTCCCAATCTCAGGAGGCCTTTTCTTAACTGACTCTTTCCCTGGTTCTCTCTGTTAACCTAGCTGGTCGATGGTTTAGCGCCATGCTGTCACGGATCTACCAGCCTCCTCTTGTGTATCACAAAAACTGTCATTGTTTTTGCCAGCACGTTATGCTTGAACTTACCCGCTCTGTTCCAAGTAAAGTCATTTCCCTTGAGGAGAGCTTTGGAGCTCTCAGTTCTTAGAGCCTGCCCCTCGCCCTGGGCACAGGCTCCGCACCTCTGCTCTAGAGCTGGGGGCTGGGTCAGTGGCTCTGTTCTCTTGAGTCTTTGGTCATTTTCTCTTGCCTCTTCCAGGGTGGAACTTTTGCTCTATGGGTGAGCTGGAGTAAGGGTGATTAGGGTCTCGGTATTCTTGGGTTGTTGGGCCTGGGATAGTTTCCACCCTGTGAGTCGGGCTGGGTTGGGAAAGGACTCCCCAGATCCCTCAAGTATTTATGCTTGTGATAGAGCTTCTGAGACATAGTACTGGGGAACACTGGCAGCCCCCCTCCATCGGGAGGTAACGTGGCCCTTGAGGACGCTGTGGGAAGAGGAAGCCCTGTGTTCTTGGTGGGCCCCCCGTCTCTCAGAGAGGAGCTTGCATTAGACTCACCTGGGGGAGAGAAGAAGGAACTGGCTATGACTTGAATGCCGCAGCCTCGGGGAGGTTGAGCAGATTTTATTGATTAGATGTTTCTTCATTTGTTCTTCATCCTTAGGACAATATCCAGATACGTTAAATGGTTTTTAAAACTTTTCAAAATAATTTTCATCAGCTATAGGTATCTCTTCGGGGACAGGATCCACGGAGCTCCTTACACCACCATTCTGCAAGTCCTTCTTCCACAAACTTTGCTTTAAACTAGTTTTTAACAGTTCCAGGACCCTTTGGTAACCTTTAGATGGCATTTTGATTTTCAGCCACATGATACCGGGGGGCGGAAACACAATTTTAAATATTACGGTTTAGCTCTTTTTTTTATTAGTCATAGGACATTGAGCAAACCACTTAATCTTCCTGAATCAAGTCTGTAAAGTAAGAAACTTGGGACAGATGATTTCTCAGTACCCCCTTGTCCTGATACTCATCACTGGGAACAAAGGATGCCTGTTCTGGGCTAAAGTTTGTGATGTGTTGTTTTGTGCTTGGGTCAGTCTTTTTGCTTTCTTCTAAGCATTTCTCTTCAATGTTTTTTCCAGGGTCTTCATCAGAACTACAGAATACAAAATTATTTGAGTACTATCTTCTCAGTTATTTCCACCATTATTCTAGATGTTAGGGCAGAAGTTAAGTCATTCCTTGCAGTGAGCGCTTTAGAGCGTTATGGCTTAATTCTCTCAGGGAGTCCTGATAAAGGCTGCAGTTTTATCTTTGTGTCCTTAATGACCTGCTCTTCATGGCAGTTCTGATAACTGGTGAGAATTTATTTTATAAAGGATGCTGCTTAACAGCAGCTGGAATCTCAGGGTGCTACTAGGTAGCTTGTTGTCTTATCCATTGATTTCACTTAAGAGTAATTGTCAGATTTCAAGAAGCTTCAGACTCACCCTTCCTGGGGTTTAAGTGCAGATGATCCACGTGGGGGATGTTTTATGTTTTATCAGTCTTAACCTTTAGACTCACAGATTCTGTAGGGTAGGTATCATACCTATAGCTCCCTGTCCCTGGATCATCATGACCTAGGTCAGTGAATGGCTGTATTCTTCCAGAGAATAGGCTTGGGAGAGGGAGGGAAATTATGATGGTAGGAAGAGAGAGATTAGAAAAGAAAGAGAATTATGATTGTGAGAAGAGATTTGGAAGTCAGTGGTTCAAGGAAAGATAATGATAAAACTAGCCTTGATTTACACACTGTTAATTTTCAAGGCAACAGCTATAGCAAGGTCCTGATGCCTGGTTTGTCTTTGGATTTATCTCTTACTGTTTGTTGTATACCAGAAGCCAGAGTGAACTCTGAGGCCATCAAGTCCGGTCTACCTTGCTTTCATCCAAAATTATCATTTCAGAAAAATTTCTCAACTTTTTCCAAAGAGAATTTGGAAGAGCTCTTTTACTTTAATGAAGAGAAAGGTATCTAGGCTTAAGTTAAGGAGAAATTATCGTTAGAGATCAGAGTCTAATTTTTAAGTCCCATAAACTCTGAGACTGACAGCTAAGAGGAGGATCTGTCGGCATGAGAAATGTGAGGTATGTGTTCACCGCACAGATATAAGATGGTCTGCCGACCCCTCATCCCCCAGTTTGACTTGCATGTTGAGACTGGTGGTATCTCACACACACACACACACACACACACTGGTGGGGTATGAAAATGGTTATTACCCACAGAATGAGGCTTTCTGGGGAGATCAAGGTAGATTCCCAAGCACACCCAACGGCGGCTTGAGAGAAGGAGAAGGGAGACTGGCCCAACTTTTATGGTGGTTAGGAGTTGTGGCTGGGGTGATGGTTTACACCAGTTCCCAAGGAGGGAGCACCCAGGCTTTCTTATCAGGTGACCTACATGTGGGGCAGAAGAGAAAGGGAGAGTGGTGGCACTTAGAAGTCATCAAAAGTCGAACATAAAAAACAGAGTCAGACTCTATTAGAGGATACAAGTAGGTGACGGTACAAAGGACTCAGTTGCTTGGAATTATTAAAATCCATAAAACATGTATTTTTACTGGGAGATAGGGGATAGCCCCATATCAAGAGATAGAGCTTCAGGAGATGCAATTGCAGAAAAAAGAAGGCCAGTGATTCTTAAGAACATTTACTCCCCAGCTTTTCCTGCCTGACAATTTTTTTTTTTAATTATCTTTAAGAATGGAATTTAATTGGAAGATTTGGATCTTGTTTACAGTTATTCAAGTCCTAGTGCAAACTTAAGAAGACTTTATCAAATTCCCAAATGGTTGTCTTATACTGTTCTATCGCTCCAGTTTTTTTTTGCAGGAAATGTTTTGCTTTTCATTCAAAGCTGCAGAAAAACCAAAAAATCCCTAGTGCCCGTGGCTATCATGCTGCTCCTCAAGCCCCCGTGTAGCTTTTGACCTGGTTCTTTATCTAATTAGTGGTATCACCAAAGAACACAGGATTCTCTTACCCTTATTTCAGAAGAGCTGAATAGAGATCAGAAAGCAAATTAAAGGATGCATTTTTTTTTTTTAATTGCCTCTTCAAACTGCACTAAGATGTAGTAAACAGAAGAACATAACACCTAGACCATCTACAAGGTCATGGCTAGGAATTTTTATGTACTGAGTATCTATGTACCAAGTATCATGTAAGGCAACTTTTATTATGTTACATAAAAAATGTGTATAGTAAACCCAGCACATGTTGTAAATTATTGGAAAAATTGACTAAGTTTGCATAAGAATTATAAATAATGCTGTGTGCCGTTGCACACCATGACCTTCAGAAATCATTCAATATAAAATGGAAATAAAAGCAGACAGGAGTCAAGGTGAAGTATTTTGTGTGGACACCTAAGTGATACGTTCATTTTGTACTGTGGATCTTATATGCCTCTGCCTCCGCACCATCACCATTATAAAATGATTCAAATTAAACCCTTATTAAAAATATACTTGTATCAAGAACTCTGTTAGGTCCTTCCAAGTAAAGTCTCATATGGTAATAATAGAATCCTTCTGTGAGTCAGATAAAAGAAAAATATAAAGAATTATATAAATTAACCCAAAACCCATTGCCATTGAGTCAATTCCGACTCATAGCAACCCTATAGGATGGAGTAGAACTGCCCCATAGTCTTTCCAAGAAGTGACAGATAGATTCAAACTGTCAGCCTTTGGGCTAGCAGCCATACCTCTTAACCACTGAGCCACCAGGGCTCCGTATAAATGAAAGTGTTATTTAAAACATTTTTAGATCTTTAATGTCAGCCTGCTTGTCTTTTGCCTATTTTTCTGAGATGTGAAAAATACGATGGTAGATACTATTTGCTGATAACCTACTATATAGTATTAACCATAGCTAAAACTTATTGAGAGCTTACTATATGTCAGGCTTTGCAAATGATTTCAATTCATCCTAAAAACCCTATAAATTGTGGTTGCTATTATTATATCCAGTTTACAAAGGAGGAAACTGAGACATAGACTGGTTCAGTCTTTTGCCAGCACAAGTAAGTGGCAGAATTGGAATCCACACCCAGATAATTTCAATTTTGAGCCCAAATTTTTAGGACCATCTCATTTTACCTTCTATTTTCTAGATACACTTGACACATATAGCTGATCCTCCCAATAGTTCTACAAGGTAGATCCTAATATGCATATTTTTAAATATAAAAAGATCAGAGATCCAAAGGCTAGATAAAAATACCCATGGTCACACAGCTGTTGAGAAGTGGAGTTGAGATTGAAGCTCAGGTCTCTGGGACCTCAGGGCCCTTGCTCTTGCCCGTGCTCATTTGGATGGATCCTTTGAAGGACTCTATTATTACCAATTCTATTTTTCAGTTCTGAGTTGAGCTTTACCATCGAGGTGGTGAAATTGAGGGACAAATGCTTTCTCCATGTTGACGGTCTTGAGGATTCTGTTGAACCTCATTCTGGTTTTTGTTTTTTTCTTGAAAAGTAGGCCTCAACTCATGGCAACTGATTTTCTTCCAGGTATTTCGAACTGGAATAGTCTTGCAGTGTGCAGTTTACTCGTAGTGGGCACATGGCTTTGACACGACACATAAACTTGCAAAGTATCGTTAGGGTCCTTCGCCCCCATAGTTCCTTGACCTTATGTGCTTATTTCTAGCGCCATGTTCTTTGGATTCAGCTTTCTTGTTTAGTTTGAAGAGGTCAAGGGCCACTTTTGATCCTTCTCGCCTATCTCCATTCACCTGTTTCTAGTTATCATTCATGACAGTTTACTTGATGTCGCTAAACCTCAGAATCACCAGCTACATCACAAGGATGTTGAGAAGATTAAAGGAGAAAATGCATGTAAAAAATGACCATGTGGTACATAGTAAATGCTCAAAAGTTATTTGTTGTGACTACCTGTGGCATCCTCAGGTCAAAATAAAAATATGGCTGTTTTTTCATATTATTTCTCTGTCTACAATGAAATTCTTGTGGCAATGGGTTTATATATATATACATTCAGATATGGTATATTTGAATTTTAATCAACATATATGGTGATACTTAGATATAATTATCTTTAAATAATTGGGTTTCTGCATTTTAGGTCTCGGATTTGGTAATAATTTTGAATTATGATAGAGCAGTAGAAGCTTTTGCAAAAGGTGGTAACTTAACGCTTGGCGGGAATTTCACTGTGGCAGTTGGGCCGTTGGGAAGGTGAGTACCGTAAGAAGGTTTAAGCACTGTGTATTGTTTTTTCCTCAGGAAGCTTGAATTAAATGAAACAAATTTATGGTTTACATACTTGCCTACTCCGAGAGGATTTGATGTCATTTATGAATAAGTATATAAAAAGTATAATAGAATTAGCAAATTCGAAACTAGGACATACAAAAACAAAGTATTTCAGAAACACAGGCCATCGTACCTGCTGGAATTGAACATACAATCTGCCTTCAAGCATTGAGGGAGCCAAGACAAGTCAAATTTTATTAACTGATTAAATACAGGATTGGTCAGGAAACAGTTTTCTCCAACTAAATCATGAAAAATTAAAATGGAAGTATTTTACTTGAGTGATGCTTGCAATGTTTAAAGTCTATTTTCCTTCTCTATCAAAGAGGGACTATTCTTGGGTTATTCCAAGAATGTAGAAATGCTTTAAACCCAGACCATTTACAGCAGTTACGCAGTAAAGTCATCTAAAAAAGTTTCTTGGTTGTGTGAAAATACTCAGTATGATAAGAATCCACACCCGTCAGTATTCTTAAGTATAGTTCTCTGTTTTAGAAAAGGAAGGTCTGGTTGGAAAATATCAGCTTTACATTTATTTTTTTTCTGTTATACAATTCTCCCTTACATCCTTCTATAATTATTTTATAAAACATATCCCTGCTCGTATCCTGCTTTTCCTCTAGAGCACACCCCGATGAGGCTAACATGAAATAAAACATAGAAAAATAATTGAACTAAGTGCAGAACAAGGTCATTATTTTGGGTTAAAAGTACAGTGCAATTCAAACAGGCATCTTTAGGTTTTAGAGTCTCTCATGGCTCTGTGCTGTCTTCTGTTCTGTAGGAATTTGGAAGGAAATGTGGCCTTAAGAAGCTCTGCTGCTGTCTTTACGTACTGTAAATCAAGAGGACTGTTTGCGGGCATATCTTTAGAAGGCAGCTGTTTGATTGAAAGGAAGGAAACTAATCGAAAGTAAGTTGAAACCAAAAATGATTTTATCTGTTTTTTTTAAGAGTTTACAGAGCGTGTATGTATATATTATTTCAAAACAACAATATGCAACCTTTTATATTTCTTTATTTAAACTTTAAAAAAAATTTTTTTATTATTATAGAAAAGTTAGAAAACATGAAGAGAAAGAAAGTATATTCTACACCTTTAAGACTATCACTGTTTACATTTTGATCAACTACTTTCCAAACATTTTTCTAAGCATAGTTTTTCTTTTTTTGTCCATACATGATCATAATTTTAATATATATTCAATTATGAATTCTGTTTTTTCACTTAGCATTATTACATAAGGAATATAAGCACGTGTTAATGACTACATAATATTCCACTAGTTGACTGCATTGTAGGAAGTGTACTTCTCAGACGTTAGTGGAGGGCAGCGAGTTATAACGTGTGGGGCAATCAAGATATTGCTCACTATGAAAGGTTTACCGTTATTGCACTGTGCCTTAGTCTTTCCTCCATGTCAAATAGAGACCAATCTTGATTAAAAAAAAAAAAAAGATTTGAAAATATCCCGAGAGGCAAAGGGGAGCTTCCACTTTAAACTGGCATCTGGCTATTTTTTCCCAAAGCCACTCTTCCAAATGAAAATTGAGAAGAAGATTAAAAAAGTAATACTGACTGAACTATTTCCAGAACCTGGAAGAAATGCCACTGATTTCCAGAGCGCTAGAACGGTTGTTTGGTTAGAACTGACAGAGTTGGTGGTTGACACATGCTTTACCATTCACAGCCCAGCAAGCCCAGCCCTCTGGGAATGCACAGTCTTGCCACATCAGTGTGCTCGAGAATTTCATAGCACATTTGATAATACTCAATATTAGGAAGAATGGGGAAAAAGAAAAGTTTGCTGGATTCTTCATTTCTTAAAATCAAGAGATACATTTTTACTTCTGGTTTTATTAATTTGAGAAATATAAGTTAGAGAATAGATATGAAATGGTATAGATGCCATTTTTGTATAAAACTTAAAAAATAAAAAATCTATAAAAATGTATGTACTTGTATGTATATTTATATAAGTGTTTATATGTATAAATGTATATATATGAATAGATATTTATATGTACGTGTGGATGTACCTTTCATATTAATAGAGAAAGGACATATAGCAGACTATTTATGATGGTTGCCTCTATGGGTGAGCTTGAAAGGGTGGATATAGGATCAAACATGGGATATGAGCTGTAGTTAGCATTTGAAGAGTGGTAGAGATTATATTTTTGTGTATATACATACATATATATCTTATATTCAATGCTAGCGAAGATCTTATATCTATAAAAGAAATGTCCTCAATCTGATATTTCTCAATAGATTTTATTGTCAAGATATCCGAGCTTATGACATTTTATTTGGAGATATGCCACAGCCTGCACAAGCAGAAGATCTTTATGAAATTCTCGATTCCTTTACGGAAAAGTATGAAAATGAAGGACAACAAATTAACGCAAGAAAAGCAGTAAGAGAACAGATGAAGGCTTCTGTAACCTTTGCTTTTTATATTTCTCTCAATCGTCACAGGAAGTTTCTTTATGCAGAATATTCTGTCACTTGATACCGAGTTCCTAATAACTTGCTAAACTTCCCTTGGTATCATTTATGTAATTTTCTTGTGAAAATGTCATACAACCTTGCCATTCATCTATAAAATTTCAAGGAGAGATATGGTTTGTTTTCCACATCCACATTTCTCAAAGGATAGTACTTTGTATTATTATATCCTAATAATATCAATAATAGCCACTAATTTTTTTAATACTGAGTATCCACTGTATATCAGGCTCTAAGCACCAAGGGTTTTGTGTGCATGACTCTATTTCCACAACATTCTTTCAAGTTGGCTTGATTACTGTTGTGCAGAATGAAAACTGAAGCATTAAGAGTTCAAATTTTTCCTTGTCTCTCCCAGGAATTGCTAAACCAATCACCATATCATTGTACCTGAAATTCCCCCAAAATCTAGCATGGATTGTTGGAAGTGTCTGGGAGAGGTCAGCTTCCAGTTATCAAAAGAGCTTAGCCCTTGCCTATGTCTGCATTTTTTCTTCCTCTAACTCAGTTAAATATGGGCCTAAGGTGGGGGGTGGGGGGGTGGCACTTTATATGCTCCTAAGTAAAAAGAGTTAAAATTAAAATTACATAATTTTTTTTTTCTTTTTTTGTTCCTCCCAGGCCAGAGAATTACCTCCAAAACCATTGTCAAGGCCACAGCCATCATCTGTAACAGTCCAGCTGAATGCTGGCTCTCAAAGTAAATATTTTTATTGTAATTCAAATACAGTTATAATTAAATAACTATTAAATAGTATTGTTAAGAAATCAAGCTACTCTGTTAGAGTTAAATAGTACAGCAAATGAATACTTAAGAGAGAAAAATAAATGCTTGGCTTCTAAATGCATAAGACAGATTCTCATTGCCGTGTCTATGAAATGCCTGTTCTCATTCATAAGATGCTTTCTTCAATTTACAAAAAGATTTATCTTTATAGTATTTTTTTAAAATCTTCTTTGTCATTCCTTGCAAAGAATGTTATCCTGCTGACTTGAAATGAGAACAAAATAAGCATATTTTTCTTAAATCATCATATTTAAGTTCATTTCTGGAAGCTGAGGATTTCATAAAGAATACTTTTTTCCTACTTACCTACTTTTTTATTGTACTTAGTTGAAGGTTTACAGAACAAACTAGCTTCACATTAACAGTCAGTACACATACTGTTTTATGCCATTGGTTAGCAACCCCACGACATGTCAGCACTCTCCCTTCTCGACCTTGGGTTCCCTATTACCAGCTTTCCTGTCCCCTCGTGCCTTCTAGTCCTTGCCCCTGGGCTGCTGTGCCCCTTTAGTCTCATTTTGTTTTATGGGCCTGCCTAATCTTTGGCTGAAGGGTGAACCTCAGGAGTGACATTATTACTGGGCCACAGGGGTTTCTGGGAGCCATACTCTCAGGGTTTCTCTAGTCTCTGTCAGGCCAGTAAGTCCAGTCTTTTTTTGTGAGTTAGGATTTTGTTCTACATTTTTCTCCAGCTCTGTCTGAGACCCTCTATTGTGATCCCTGTCAGAGCAGTCAGTGGTGGTAGCCGGGCACCATCTAGTTGTACCAGACTCAGACTGGTGGAGGCTGTGGTAGTTGTGGTCCATCAGTCCTTTGGACTAATATTTCCCTTGTGTCTTTAGTTTTCTTCATTCTCCCTTGCTCCCGAAGGGATGAGACTAGTGGAGTATCTTAGATGGCCACTAACAGGCTTCTTGAAAAGATTTTAAAAGTAGACTAAATTTATAAAGCTGAACAATGAATAAGGAAGACTGAAGAACTGATGCCTTTGAATTATGGTGTTGGCAAAGAATATCGAATATACCCTGGACTGCCAGAAAAATGAACACATCTGTCTTGGAAGAAGTACAGCCAGAATGCTCCTTAGGAGCAAGGATGACGAGATTTTGTCTCAAGTACTTTGGACATGTTATCAGGAGGGACCAGTGTCTAGAGAAGGACATCATGCTTGGTAAAGTAGAGGATCAGCGAAAAAGAGGAAGACCCTCAATGAGATGGACTGATACAGTGGCTGTAACAATGGGCTCAAGCATAGCAACAGCTGTGAGGATGGTACAGGACCCAGCAGTGTTTCATTCTCTTGTACATGGGGTCGCTATGAGTCAGTACCTAACACAACAACAGCGTACAAGAAACACTGTGCTATGGCTTTTGAGAGGACAAAGATGAATCTTAGAACTTGCCTTTCAAGGGCTTTCAATCTAATACGAGAGAAATTACACATGATGTAATTAACTACAGTAATGGAAGGAAGTGTGTGATAAATTCTGAGAGAAGCAGTAAAAATACTGAAGTGCTTCAGAGAGCTGGGAGGTTATTTCACTTTCATGGAAGTTTGTTGTCACCCTCCTCCTTCATCTTTTTGTATCCATTTTCCCAGTTGTCCTGCCCAGGTCTCTCATATCGAATTCTGGCTATACCTTTAGCTCGTCTAAATTTCCCTCCCAAGGAGCTCTCCAGGAACTAGACATATTTTCTTTATTGTCCTTCCCTGCTGTGTTCTCTTCTCTTGGGGTGCTGCATTCTTCTTCCCATAGGGATAGTCTATTTCTTATTCATGAGAAGGGGATTAATTTGCTAAGACCCATATCTCCAATGAGTAATGTTAAGTGAACGCTGAGTCTATTTTTATTTTAGATGTCCACGATTATATTAAATTTGACCTATGCACATGTTTTAGAATACATAACATTTCTAAAGTTTCCTCACTAACAGGATAAGATACCAGTATCATGCGTATATTAAACAACAACAAAAAAAAAGTGCTTCATTAATCCTTTTAGCATCAGTTCCTCATCAGTGTAGATTAAAAAATGACTGTACCTTACCTTAAGGGATTGCCTTCATTTAACAATAGAAAAACTTGAAAGGTTGCGTATTCCCTTTGAGCAAGCATTGTAAAACCTGCATATCACAGCGTCACCAAGATTCTTGACTCCACCAACCTCAGATTTACCGTTTCCCACCATGATCTGTTACCTTCTCCTGAAAGCTTTCTTGTGGAGACAGACTGTGGTGTCCCCGTTTACACAGTGGGCAGTTGTCCTGTGAGTAGTGTCTGCTTCTCATTACCAGTTTACCTTCACACCAGCTCTACTCACTGTATATCCGTGTGAAGCCGCCGCTCCTTCTTCCTAGACTTTTTTTTTTTTATTGTACTTTAGATGAAGATTTACAGAACAAACTAGTTTCTCATCAAACAGTTAGTACATACACTGTTGTATGACATTGGTTAACAACCCCACGACATGTCAACATTCTCCCTTCTCAATCCTGGGTTCCCTATTACCAGCTTACCTGTTCACTCCTGCCTTCCAGTCCCTGCCCCAGGGCTGGTTTTCCCCTTTAGTCTTGTGTTGTTCCATGGGCCTGTTCAGTCGTTGGCTGAAGGGTGAACCTCAGGAGTGACCTCATTACTGAGCTGAAATAGTGTCCAGGGGCCATGCTCTTAGGGTTCTTCCGGGACTTTTGCAGTTTCGTTATTTGTTGCTAGGTCCCTAGGTGGTTTTTTGTTTGTTTGTTTTTTTCTGCATACCATCCATCTTTTCTCACACATCATCCCAAGGTTTAAGCACCAGTTTTTTTTATTCAATAAAAGGAATCATTTAAAATTGATAACCATTTTTTAACCTTTTGTATTTCAAATCTGATCTGTTCCTAAGTTCTTAATTAAAAAAAAAAAAAAAGCTAAATCTTTAAGTTCTTTCCATATGTTCCCATATGTATGTAATTTCATATAGAGGCGTGTGTGGTTCATTTAAGTGCTTTTTTTTCCTTTCTTTTTTTGGTCCTTTTCCCATTTTTCCTCTAAACTGTCATTTGAATTCCTGGGTGGTACTACCAGCCAGGAGGTTGGAGGTTCAAAGCCACCCAGCAGTGCCATGGAAGAAAGGCCTGGAGACCTACTTCCAAAAAATCAGGTATTGAGAATCCCACGAAGGACAGCTGTACTGACACAAAAGGAGTCGCCTCAGTTGGAACAGACTCAGCGGCAACTGGCTTGGTTTTGGTTAACTTTCATCAAAACCCTCTTCCATCCTCTTTCAAGGAAACCCATATTAGCACCGTAAAATGTCCTACACATATAAAAGTACATACGCATACACAGACAGAACATTTTGTTATTGCTTTACAAAATGCTGACATATTATTTATGCTTTAATATGTCTTTTTTCTCCCACCTCAAAATACCTTATGGAAATCTCTGAGTCAACTGGTATAAAAAAAATAAATAAATAAAAAAAGCTCTGATTAATTCTTTCTAACGGCTGCTGGGGTGCAGTGGTTAAGAGCTACGGTGAGATGTGGCTGCTAACCAAAAGGTCGGCAGGTGGAATCCACCAGCCGCCCCTTGGAAACCCTGCGGGGCAGTTCTGCTCTGTCCTATGGGGTCGCTGTGAGTTGGAATGGACTCAGCGGCTATGGGTTTGTTTGTTTTTTAACGGCTGCTTAATCCGTGACGTGGCTGTGCCATATTTTGTTCAGCCATTCTCCTACTGATGGGTATTAACTGTATTTCAGGTTTTTGCCCTGACCAGCTGTTACCGCTCATAGCAACAACCCCGTAGGGCTTGCGAGCCTGTAAATCCTATGGAAGCAGACTGCCACATATTTCTCCCGCGGAGCCGCTGGTGGTTTCAAACCGCTGACCTTTCAGTTAGCAGACGATTGCTTTAGCCACGGTGCCAGCAGGGCCTGCTGTTCTAACGGTGCCACAGTTAACATACTCCTAAATTCATGTCTCTGTATACTGGAGCTTTTATTTTTTTGAGATAGATTGTCAGAAGTGAACATGATGGATCAAAGGATACATTTTTAAATTTTAATAGGTGTAACAATAGATTGCTTTTTAAAAAGTTTTTGCTACTGCAGAGTGTCACCAGCTATATATGTGGGTAGCTTTTCATATTTTCCACCACGATTGATGATAAGGCATTTTAAAGTATTTGTCAGTCTGAGGGCTGGGTATATCTCCTTGTTAACTGGCTTGTGTTTTCCTTTATTTATTAGTCAATTTGAATATCTCTTCATACATTTTCTGGTGTTTGGGATTTGACCTTCTCGGAAAAAAAATCTCTTCATTGTTAGTCCGTTTTTTCCATTGATATACTTATTGCCTTCTTGACTTATGGGAGCACTGTGTAGATTAAGGGCTTTGCATGACATTTGGGTTACAGCTTCTTTTTATGTGTATCACTTGCCTACTGATCTTTTTTTCCTGTATACTTTATTATATAAAAGATAGAATTTTATGTCAAAAGTTATCTAGCATGTTTTTTAATAGTTTATTTTTTTAAACATGGTTAAAAAGGTATTCCTCCAGATTTTATCCACAGTCCCCTTAATTTTTCTTGCAATATATATATATTTTTATAGTCAAGTCTTTAATTTATCTGGTATTCTCACGATCACTGGACACTCATTCTTCCTATAGTTTAAGATCATTTTATCTATTCTGTCCTCCACCTCCAATATGTGATCTTAGTTAAGATAATATCATGTGCTTATATTAATTTTGGGTTCCAAATTGCAACCGCATTACATGTATTAATTAATTTATTAGTATAATAATCTTCTTCATATACAATCATTTTATCCATTCTTTCCTCCTCCCCCAATATGTGATTTTGGTTAAGATAATATCATGAGCTTATATTTAATTTTGTAATTTTTTGTTACTAGTTGCAATAATATTACAAGTATTAATTAGTTTAATAATCTTCCCATTTTATGCTTTTTATTTCTTGAACTATTTTATGTACTCTAATAAGAGTTAATAGTTTCTGTGCCTTTATTGTTAAATTTATTTCTAAGTACTTTGTATTCTTGGTTTGCTCTGGTAAATGGAAAGTACTTTTCTATTTCTGTTTGAGAGTGCTTATTTGATTGTTATAGTTGAGAAAATCTATTAATTTACGCATATTTTGTTTTTCTTATATCAGTTCATGTATCCAAAATCTCTTTTCTCCTAGTCAGTTTGGTTTTTTAAAAGAGATTCTCTTCACATATTTTTATTCCTCTTCCTCACCACTGGCAATGTTTATCGCAATAGTCTTACCTTCATAAACTTCTTAGGTCAGTGGTCTTCAGACTGGTGTGTACCTATCTTCAGGGGTATGCAGAGACTGCCAGAGGATATTTGGGCACAGCTAATTTAAGAGATACAATCTCAAATTTTCAGCTCCAAGACATATTCTTTGATCCAACTGAGAACATCACATGCAGACCATCCTCTCTGTCTTTTCTCTTTTCACAGTTGCTCTTTTCCCACTTTAAAAAGAAAAGTAAACTCCTAAACCATCTTGGGAATCCCTGGGTGGTACAAACGGTTAACACACTTGGCTATTGAAAAAAAAGCTGGTAGTTCGAGTCCACCCAGAGGTGCCTCGGAAGGAAGACTTGGTGATCTATTTCTGAAAAATCAGCTGGTGAAAACCCTGTGGGGCACAGTTCTCCCCTGACACACGGGGGCTCTGTAAGTCAGAACTGACTGGACAGCAGCTGCCTTCATTTTTGGTGAACTATTTTATTCTGAATCCTACTGCTTCACTGCCCCCAAACTGTAAGAATGGTGATGCATTTTGGAAGAGAGATTTTGTTGATATTGGCGTAGAGTTCATGAATGGTCTGAGCAGCAGATCCTTTTGTAAGTCAGGTGATTTCCCTTTGCTTTCAATGAAACCGAAGAAGGACCTAATGGAATTTTCATTGGCGTTTATAATAATACCAGTAATATTATGGTAATTATATGTTAATTATTGTAAAATCGTTATCTATCACTGAAACAAAAAAATTTAATTGTAATATTATTTTATAAATTGTATGGTTGTTTTGGTGATAGTTCACTATGATTTTGTTTTTTTTAATCTCTTTCTCAGAAGGAGGAGCCCTGGTGGCAGAGTAGTTACAAGCTCAGGCTGCTATGCTAACGAAAACATCAGCAGTTTGAGTTCACCAGCTGCTCCTTACAAACCCTGTGGGACAGTTCTACTCTGTCCTGTAGGGTCACTATGATTCAGAATTGACTGGGCAATTTTTTTTTTTTTTTTTTTTTGTATCTTAGAAAGAATATAAACGAATTAAATGATATTTGTGTAACAAAACTCTTTCTAGTACTCTCTAGTTTGTATAAAAATTAGCTTTCTTAGCACCTATATCTACAAAAAAGAAAGCCAAAATAAAATTTTACCTGGATTATACGTCATTCTAGCAGTAAGCAGTAGTCATTCTGTACATGTGAACAGCACAGACTCTTAAGCACTAGACTATTAACCAAAAGGTTGGCGGTTCAAACCCACCCAAGGTGCCTTGGAAGACAGGCTGGTGATCTGCTTCTGAAAGTTCACATCTTTGAAAACTCTGTGGAGCAGTACTCCGCACACAGGGGTCACCATGAGTCAGAATTGACTGGAGACAACTAACAACAACAACAACATACACCAGATATTTTTAAAACATCTCATATGTCTGTTAAGAGATGTATTTCAAATAAAATTTTACCGTTTATGTTTAGTAAGTTATCAAATTCATAATGCATTTAAGATTTTGATTTATTGTGTCCAATAATGTTTATAATTGTAACTTAATTATGAAGGTTTTAATAGAGATTTGTGCTTATTAAAAATGCAAACACAAATTTATGTCCAAATTTTTGTTGCAGAAACTATTACCTGCAAAAATATAATAATAAAAAAAATATTAATACATTAGTATAATATCTTTGGGGCAAGTGGAATGCAGATATGATTTGAACATTAAAAATGAACACTATATAATTTCTGACTATTAAAAAATAGCTTGTTGGTTTTCTTAATGGATGATGGATTTTAGATCACTGGAATATACAGATTCTTTTAGATATATTTAAAAGAGAGATATATTATTTAAGTAATTGATATTTGAAATAGGCTAAAACGTATACCCCTTATTACTGTTTAAACTTATATTAAACAATTTGCATGTTAAAAACCAAAAACCTGTGCCACTGAGTTCACTCTGACTCGTGGTAACACCCTGTGTTTCAGAATAGAACTGTGCCCCATAACTTCTCAACGGCCGTGACCTTTCACCAGGCCTTTCTTTCGCAGTGCTTCCGGGTGGATTCAAACCACCAACCTTCTGGTTCGTAGCCGAGCGATCAGCTGTTTCCACTACCCAAGAATGCTTTTATAGTTGAATACCTGCTGCTTTAAAAACTATATTAATTTCAAGCAAAATCGTTTAGAAAATCACTGATTTGGGAGTTACACGTTTGTTTTAAAATCAGGTCATTTTATGATTATTTTTTTGTTAAGAGATGTTTCTGTGTTTTCCGTACATGTGCACTTAACAGGCCGTGAGTTATAGCCTGTGTCCTTCTGTGTCATTTCTTTATATTTTATCATCTGCTTTATATTTAGTGTATTACCTGGGTCTAGTCAGGCATACGTACCTCTGGATTTAAACCATCATCAGATAACTCTTTCTGTCAATTAGAGTAATTTAAAATATTTGTTTAACAAGTACATGGCTTGGTGTTTTTATATCTGTTATATACTATGTATTAATAAGCTTGCCCTCCCTGCCCTCCACTTTTTTCCAGGTGACAGAAATGAATATAAGCTCTATCCTGAACTTCCCAGCTATCATGAGGATACTGGTAAATAAAAATGTCTCTATCTTAAAAATAGTTTATATTTATCTTAAAATCACAAACTTTCTAATTAACCTAATAACAGAAAACCCAATCCCATTGCCATGGAGTCAATTCCAACTCATAATGACTTTACGTCAGACACACTAGAACTGCCTCACTGGGTTTCCAAGGAGCAGCTAGTTGCTTTAAGCTGCTGACCTTCTTTCTGGTTAGCTACCACTACATAAAAATCTCTGGGAAAAAAAAAAAATGTTCAGTACCTCTTCTTTGATTTATAGGACATCCAAATTATTTTGAACAGTATTTCATTAAAAAAAAAAAAAAAAACCGCTATGCTTTTGTTCTCTTGCTGACTTTTAATTTGAGATAAACGAGAATGATTATGGAAGTTTAAGGGGTACAGTTACAGGCATAAGGAGCACTTGAGCCAGGCAGACCTCAAGGACTGAATGCTGTGCACTCCTGGGGAACCAGGATGCAAATTGTTGGTTGATGCTCATGTGATCTTTTAAAGACTAGTTGCTTAGAAGCTTCTGAACGTCTAAAAGGAATAGAATACCAAAGTTTAATTTTAAATTACAACTTAATTCTTATTGTATTTTTTTCTGGTTTTTAGCCCCATGAATTTTATATTTTTAAGGAATTATTTTTCTTTTATTTTTCACATTCAAGTGCTTTACTGTTACTGGGAACCACGTCATAAAACTTAATAGGATTTCCTGTCATAAAAATCTACTTTCAACCTGTCTTATTCCAACATTCCTTCGAAGACGTTCTTTGAAAGGATGAAGAAATTGTTTAGAAATGTGAATGGGACACCAGTGGAGGAGAGGTTAAGCAGTAATACAGCATCATATGCATTTTTTCACATGGGGTAGTTATGCCAACGGGATTGCAAAGCTTTACATTACTGGCTTAATAAATGTGTTAGAGAATTAACCATTCCATGTAAATAAGACGTTGAGATAATTAGGCACCCAAATACTTTTTAAGAATTTCTATCAGGAAGATAAAAATATTTTGAAACGTTAACAGAGTCCACTGAGCAGAAGTCAACCTTTTCTTGATGGATTTAGGGTTTCTGTCTGTTTTCTTGCTTTAAGCTCTGGCCTCTTGTCGTGGAGCCTGCTTCTGGCAGTCTTTTCCCTGATGGTTCTCTCTCTTCTGAGGGGGCCCGAGAAGTGCAAAGGATAGAGTGTGTGTACAGAGTTAATATGATGCCTCAGGCCTCAACTGTGGAACAAGGCTTGTGCTTACAGTCTTACATGCACTGGGATTCATTAGAAAGTTCTAAGAGGGCTATTTATTTATTCATTCATTCATTCACTCTTTGTGGTTCAAGGCCATGTTAAAGATTATTGACATTGTCAAAAGTTTGACCTTAGGGTGCATGTCTTTTAGTAGTAAAAGTAGCTAAGATATAACTGTTTATCTCAAAGTAGCACAAACACCTAGACTTTTATATTTCTGTTTTTCTATTTTTAAAGATTGTTAGGATTAGGTTTACACTTAGGTATCTAGCAATAAAGGAGTCTCTGGGCTACTGACTGAAAGGTTGGAGGTTCAAGTCTACCTAGAACCCAGAACCCAGTTCTAGAGGTACCTTGAAAGAAAGGCCTGGTGATGTACTCCAAAAAATCAGCCATCGAGGACTCTGTAGAGCACAGTTCTACTGTGACACGTATGCAGTCCCAGTGAGTCAGGATTGACTTGAGGGCAGCTGGTACTGGTACAGGTATCTAGCAGATGAAGAGGTTCTTAAACTTCACAGGGTCAGTGGAGGTTCTGAAGTTGTCAGGGAGGGGCGCAGAGGGGACGAAGTTAGCTACAACAGAACAAAGGCTGAGCATTCCCAAAAGAATGACCTTGTGATGTTAAATTGGGAAGTACAGTTCCCATTTCTCAGGTTATGATTTTCTAAAGTTTGACCTGTAGCCTAGGTGCCTAATAAATATTAGAAATAGCTCATAAATAGCACCAAGGGAAAATGCTTAATGATAAATAGCAAAACACTAAGTGTGTTCCGAAGTCAAAGACTCAGATTTAAATCCCAATATTTTAAGAGCTGTGTCATCTGAAGATAGTCATCTAACCATGGTTGGTTGGTTGGTTGGTTTTTATGTTGTTGTTGTTATTAACTGTCATGGAGTCAGCCCAACTCATGGCGACCCCACGCACAGCAAAACAAATGTCTGCCCAGCCCTGTGCCATTGCCATGACTGGTTGTGGATTGGACCTTTGGGAGCCATAGGCTGTTCATTTTCAGAAGTGGATCACCGGGTCTTTATCACTCACCGGGTCTCTATCACTCACCGGGTCTCTATCACTCACTGGGTCTCTATCCTCACTGAGCCTCTATCGCCAGGTCTCTATCACCATGTCTGTGTTAATCTGGAAGCTCTGCTGAAATCTGTTCAGCGTCATAGCAACACACCTGCTCCCAATAAGATGCACGACGTACAGTGAAGTGAGTTAAAATGACAAAATGCTTAGTAGGTACCAAAAAAAGAAAGAACCTGTTGCCATTGAGTCGATTCCAACTCATACGGACCCCATAGAGTTTCCAAGGAGCACCTGCTGGATTCAAACTTGCTGACCTTTTGGTTAACAACCATAGCTCTTAACCACTATGCCACCCGGGTTTCCTAGCAGATGCCAGGTTAATATTAATAATTTTAATTTCTTTTATCCTTTCCTCCATAGATGATATTTTAGAGAAAAAAAATGAAAAGAAAGATTTAAAATCTATTTTTAAACTACAACTTACTTGACATCACTGTATTTTTTAAAAAGCACTTATGGAATCAGTTAAACTACTCAAAGACTTCTCTGTATCCTCACAGACTAGTCTTGCCAGAGAAAAGTCCCAGTGTACATGGGATTGACCCTTACTTAATTTGAAAACTCATTTAAGCAGAGGACTTAGTCCTCCCACCATGCTAGCTCTCAAGCTTGTTGGACACCCACGGAGATAATCCACAGCTTTACACACAGGCCGTCAGCCATAATGGTGATCCTCCAAGCTGCACATAGCTCCTTCCCACTGATCTTCCATTGTGCACCATTTGGAAAGTCCAGCAAAACACTCCTTGGACCTCTCAGTGAGATGAGCCTTACACAGTCTGATCTCTGGGACCTCCCTCTATAGGCTCTTGAAGGAACATTTTTTCGTAATTGAAAGTCCATGCCCTCAATATGCCAACATTCATTATCCGTACTGTAATTTTCTGTCACAGGATTTTTCAGCCTGGGCACTATTGACATTTTGGGCCAGATAATTCCTTATTGTGGGGACCTGACCTATGCTTTGTAGGATATTTAGTAGTACCCTCCGCCCAATTAAGGAGCCTTGCTGGGACAGTGGTTAAGCGCTCGGCTGCTAAGCGAAAGGCTGGCGTTCAAACCCACCAGCAGCTCCATGGAAGGAGGATGTGGCAGTCTGCTTCCATAAAGATTTACAGCCTTGGAACTCTATGAGGCAGTTCTACCTGGTTCTATCAGGGTCACTTTGAGTTGGAATAGACTCAATGGCAGTGGGTTTTTTCCCACTAATTATGACAACCAAATATCTCCAGACATTGCTCTGGTGGGCAGAACTGCCCCTGGTTGAGAACCAGCAGTCTACATGAGCTGTCCGGGTCTGGCTAGCTCACCATCGATCCCTGCACAGGATCATGGTCCCCAAAACCTGTGGACCTCCCATCTCTGAGGAATTGGCAGCACGTGACGTGGGGGACCTTGAGCGGCCAGAATCAGGGTAACCACCAGTCACTACAGTTGGACAACAACAAAGTGCTCAACAAAACCAAAGACTGCGTTCTTTAGTTATGGTTGCTTTCTTGAAGTGGACCTTCCAAAGGCTGAGATTCTTCTCTGAAATAAGTATGGGGCCAGCAGTGTTGGCTGCACATGGGTTACATTATGCAGGCTCCAGTGAGAGAGTAAATTAAGCCGCTGCAAGTAAGTGAAAATACTTCAGGGATGCTCCCCTTGGACCTGCTTTGCTGATTTGGGAACCTCAGGGCAGCTGCCAATCACCGAAGGCTGATTGTAATATAGCTGTTTTTTGTTAAATTTAGTGCTGATTTGGCTAAATAACCTCTATTTGAATTAAACTGGAATATTACAGTGAAAATGTCCAATTGTTTCAAAGATCCTTCAAATTTATTTTAAGCACAGGCAGATAAAATTTAAAGGCATATATCCCTCAGAAGGAGCCCTTGTGGCGTACCAAAAGGTCGGTGGTTGGAATCCACCAGCTGCTTGCTCCTTGGAAACCCTGTGGGGCAGCCATCCTGTCGGGTTGCTATGAGTTTTATCCCTCAGAAGGAGCCCTTGTGGCGTACCAAAAGGTCGGTGGTTGGAATCCACCAGCTGCTTGCTCCTTGGAAACCCTCTGGGGCAGCCATCCTGTTGGGTTGCTATGAGTTGAAATGCACAGGAGGGCAATGGGTGTGTATTTTTTTATCACTCAGGAGGGTAGAGCTCTGTGATTAGCCTAACAATGAGGTTTCCTTTCTGATCGTCAAGACATTCTTTCTTCATGAAAGGATTTGTTTCCTTGGTCAACTTTTTTTTCTTAATGAGTTCTTTTTTGGGTATTAAACTTCACCTTACGAAAATTTATTTTCAATAAAGAGGAACTTTAAGTAACTTTGAATTTATGGGGCCGGGGAAGGGACAGCTGACAATACGGCATGAAATGGCATAGCTTTGAACTGTTACTTCAGAACACGGTCATTCTCCCGGAAGTCCCTGCCCCCATGCAGGTAGCTGTTTGCTGTCATGGAGTAGACTGACTCCTAGTGACCTCAAGTATGTCAGAGTAGAACTGTGCTCCATAGGGTTGTCAGTGGCAGTTAAATTTCATAAGTTGATTGCCAAGTTTTCTTTCAAGGTGCCTCTGAGTGGACTCAAACAACCAACCTTTCTGTTAGTAGCCATGCACTTAGCTGTTTGCACTACCCAGGTACTAGATGGATAAGTCTGCCTGATTCATTGGGTCAGAGTTAGGAAATAGGTACTTAACACACACTTGAGTCACATTCTTCAGTAGCTCCACCAGTAAGCATACCACATCGACCTCCTCAAACCCAGCAGTAAGTAACCTACTTGCTGTCTATTGCAACTCAAGACCACGTATTTTGCCCTTACACCCAAATATTTCCCATGACTGCTTTATCCCTTATTTCATTTGGAATCTGCAGTTCAGAAGAAATTAGACAACCGCCTGTTTTGGTGAGCATTAGTTTGTCAGATGGCAGGAACTAAATCAGACCTGCATGCGGTCTTCTCTTTCTCTTCTTTAGTTCTTGATATCTTCCTTCCTCTAATTATTCATCGTAAGATATATTCCTAAAACCAGTGAGGATTAATTCAGTTATCAGCAAGTGCCCAGGGTCATCAACATCAGATACTACTGGTATAGCCTGGATAACTCAGCGATCCAGGGTGATATATTACTTCTCCTTGAAAATTTGCCTGACAAAGGTAAAATGCTCTGAAAATATAAGTTCAATCTGTTGAGCACAAATTAACATTTGTGTGGTTACGGAGAATGAGTATAATGTCAATAGTGATCAAGAGTGCCTGGAGATAAACTCCTTAGGTTCAAATCTCCACGCTGCCACTTACTAGCTCTCTGATCTTATACAAGTTACTTAACATCCCTAAGTCTCAGTTTCATATTCTTTAAAATGGGGATAATAATAGCAGCTCCAGAGGGAGCTACTGTTACTCTCCCCACTTTAAAGAATATGAATAAGTGAAATAAGTTGAGCATATATAAAGTGCTTGTTACAGTGCCTTTTACAGTAAAGAGGAAACCCTGGTGGCGTAGTGGTTAAGAGTTCAGCTGCTAACCCAAAGCTCAGTAGCTTGAACCCAGCAGTCGCTCCTTGGAAACCCTTGAGGCAGTTCTGCCTTCTCCTGTAGGGTCGCCATGAGTCAGAATCGACTTGACGGCAATGGGTTTTTGGTTTGGTTTCAGTAAAGAGTAGCTGCTCTTATATACACATTGATTGCTATATATTGATAGAATCCTCGATCTTAGTCATTTGTGACTTTGTAAATAGTGCTACAAGTGTATAAGTCTGTGGCAGCTGAAATGAAGATGACTTCCTGAACATTCTCACATATTCACACGTACCCTTCATTTGCTTCTTTCTGAGGAGACAAGAGAGGGGAGGAAGAATCGAGTTAACTGAGTATTTTCACTGATCAGGCTTGGTTAGTCAAGATTGAACTTTATATGTAATGTCATAAATAGAATCATTGATGAGAATAATCTTCAGAAATGATATTTTTTCTGTAACATAACTTACGTTCTTCTGATCTAATGACAGTGAAAAGCAGTATGAGTACTCTGTGGTATGTACCCCATGTCAGTTTAGTGTCATAGTTAATTTTCATAGTATTTAATGATGACTCTTCCTTTACGTACTGTCAGTCCTTTAACTTGCATTGATTATCTCCAGACTATGTCAGTTTTTCTTTTATGACATTCTTTTAACCTTGTTCCTTAAAAGTATTAGGCTAAAAGTAAACGTAATATGAAATATGCATAATTCTCTGTATTATAGAAAAAACTAATTAAAAAAAAGTAAAAAACTTTTTTTTTAATTACCCTAGTAATATTTCTAATACAGTTATATTAGTTATTATCAGGATGATTTTACTTCAGAAGAACTCAAAGAACTAGATATCACACACTTTACAGAAAGAACTGTAGCACCATCTTGTGTGAGCTACAAATTCAGTGACTCTGTCAATGTAGTTAGATTGTAATTAAGATGTTTACTATTTTTATTTCCTACTGAAAGTCCAAGTTCAGGTTTTTTTGTTTTTCTTTTTTATATTATAGTATTAGGGGTTCAAATGAGTAACTGATTTTAGAATTACATTATTAACACTTAAATGCATGTAACAAGAATCTAATTGCCTAATTTATGCAGGGAGTTTTATGAAACATGGAAATATTAAACTCTATGTAAGTAAGTGGAAACCCTGGTGGCGTAGTGGTTAAGTGCTACGGCTGCTAACCAAAGGGTCGGCAGTTCGAATCTGCCAGGCGCTCCTTGGAAACTCTATGGGGCAGCTCTACTCTGTCCTATAGGGTCGCTATGTGTTGGAATTGACTCGATGGCACTGGGTTTGGGTTTGGTTTTTTTTATGTAAGTAAGTACACAGAAAATGACTGTTTGCTTTACATTTCTTATGATGTTTCACAGTTCATATCTTTACTGTCTTTTACTCATGTTAGCCATTTAATTCTCGAAGTATTTTTCTCAAAACAATACATTTAATTCCACACATTGTGTTGAAGTACTTTTTAAACATATGTAAATATGTTTCAAATTGTCCTCATCTAAATTGCCTATCAGATATTGAGAGAAAAGATTAAAATAGGTACAGATGTGAACACAGCTATGAAACCAGGGGAGAAGAAATATAAATATTAGCTAATGTAACAGTAAAATACATCTGAGCTGGAAGTATCTGAGCTGGAATCCTTAAAACCAATTACTATAGAGTAAGATTTTAGAATTTAATCTCATAGAATACAATCATGGGCATAAGTACCAGCTTTTCTCCAGTAGCTGTAATTCGTGGAAGCCATCATGGCTATTCTATTAAATGAGAAAAATGTGAATAATAATATTAAAAAAAAATTTATATATTATAGCTTATTCAAAATTCAAGTAATTTTAAGCACAAACATTAGCTAAATACATGGTTAAGTATGTAATACTATGTAGGTCTAACTTGTAGAAACCCAACACCAAACGCACTGCTGTCAAGTCGATTCCTACTCATAGTGACTCTCTAGAACACAGCAGACCTGCCCCATGGGGTTTCCAAGGAGCGGTGGTGGATTTGAGCAGTCAGTCTCTTAACCACTGCGGCACCAGGGCTTGTGTAGATGTGGGAAATCTTATTGACAAACATTTGCTCTTTCAAAAGGAGAAAAATATAAGTTCAGTAATGTGATGTATAATCAAAAGAAGACTTAACAAAATGTATGCCGTGAATTCTGCCGGCATCTAAGTCATTAGCTCTGTCATTTGGCTTAGCGTACCCAGCACTGAAGTGACTAGTTTACATTTTACATATACGCACTCCCAGTATTTCCTCTAAAAAATGTGAATAGTTTAAATACTTTTTTTTCTCATTTTAGGCAATTCCCAGCGATCTATAGAAGTGACAGCATTGTATTCCTTTGGAGGACAGCAGCCGGGAGATTTGAATTTTCAAGCTGGAGACAAGATCATAGTTATATCAAAAACCGATTCACATTTTGATTGGTGGGAGGGAAAACTCCGAGGTCAAACTGGCATTTTTCCAGCCAACTATGTAACCATGAATTAAAGTTTGTTATTTTCCTCTTCTTTGAGAATTAAAAAAAAAAAATCCACTACACTAAGAATCTACACTAACAGAATTGCTAGCCAGTTAAAAAAAAAAAAAAGCAGTGTTTAAAACCAAATCCATTGCTGTCGAGTTGACTGTGACTCACAGTGACCCTATAAGACAGAGCAGAACTGTCCCATAGAGTTTCCAAGGCTGTAAATCTTTACGGAAACAGACTGCCACAACATTCTCCTACAGAGCAGGTAGCTAGTGGGTTCGAACTGCCGACCTCTTGGTTAGCAGCCGAACGCTTAACCAAATACTTCTGTTGATTCTACAAACTTTTAATCTAGTATGTAAAAGATTTTTTTTTTCTATATATAAGTAGATGGTTAACTTACATATCTTTAAATACTTAGTACTAATTTTTATCACATAGACTATGTAATAGTCAATATCATCTAATTTATGGTGACGGTTTTTCCTGTTAGTTTTCAAACATCACTAAATTTTGGATCTGCCTATAATATGGTGTTTGTTTTGATTTGCGAATCTTAGGAGTCGGGCCCTGAATGGTGATTCATACGTTTCAGTTTGCAAAGTGATTAGAGAAGAAAAAAATCAGCTATTAAATTAGGCATTAAAGAACAATTAGAATTGTAGCTATTAACTAGAATATGAAACCTTAAAAATTATCTTTATGCCTTCAAATTACATATATATTTACATTTATAGTAGAAATATGGGATTACAAAGAAGTTCAGCCACTGTGCATTTAAAAAAAAAAGGTGACATCTATTAACTTCTTTATGGGGTTATGTTTTTCCATAGTCGTTTTCTGGTATTAGAATCAACTTGTTGTGACATAGTTTAGTTGTCCATAAATAAATGTTTCTAAAACACTTGCTAAGTCAATGTCTTGGTTTTGTTTTTCTTTTTGTAAAGTAGGCAGATATCCTGTGACTTATAAGCAGGTTGAAAAACCACCTTAACCTCTGCTGCCTTAACCTCTTCCCAAAACTCCGGACTCATAGGTCTAACTACTCACTTGACATCTCTGTTGAACATAGCATCTCACACACAACCTGTCCTCATGCTTTCTCCTCCTATAAAACTTTCCCAATATTCCCTCTCAATAACTGGAAATTCTATTCAGCCATTTTCTTAGGCCACAAAACCCTGGCGCCGTCTTGATTCTTTTTATTCTCTTTCACACCCTGTGTCAAACCCACCAATGAATTCTCTTGGCCTTACATTCAAAGTATTTACCAAGCCCAACCCTTTTTTTCTATCTTTTCCACTGCCACCATAAAAGAAGCCACCATTAGCTCACACTTAGATTATTGGAACAGCCTTCAATTTGAATTCCTTGCTTCAACTCTTGCTTTAACACAGCAGCCAAAATGATCCTCTTAAAAGTAGTACCTCCTCATTCTCCATCTTCTTATCCTACTTAAACATTCTTCATAGTCTTACACACACACACACGCACACGTAAAAACAAATTTTTTTTTTAATTTATTATAAAGTATTTAAGATGGAAAAAGAAGAAAAGACCCACCCAGTAAGAGTTATATCCTACTTTTAGAACACTTCCCAGTTTACCTCCCTTTCCTTCAAACTCAAATGTAATCATCACCCTGAACTCTCTGTTTATTAATTCAGTGTGTTTAAGTTTTTATGATATATGTATGTATCCCTAAACACCATATGGTATTGTCTTGCATGCTTTTAAACTTATAAAAATGATGCATTGAATTCATTCATTTACAAGTTGCTTTTGGCGTTCAGTTTTAAACTTCTGAGATTCTTGCATTTTGATATGTAGAACTCATTTATTCAGTTTCACTGCTGTGTGGTATTCCAGTATGTGAATATATCAAAATTTATTATTTTTTTATTTATGGATATTTAAGTGCTTTGCACAAACTGCTTGCTGTGTTAATCAGAAATTGACTACTAATTCATGCAAAAATAGAAGCCCTTTTCATCATTTTTCCCCATTTTTCTATTGCTTTATCCACTATTACTGTTTTCTTTACATAACCTGGATCCAATACTTTCTGGGTTATCTGCATTGTGAATATCTTTATGAGTTATAACCATACCGATGTATGAATTTTTTCCTTTATAGTTTCTGCTTTTAAAGAAATATTTTCTGGCCCTGAACTTACAAATTTATTTTCTATATTTCATTCTTAACTATTTTATGTTTTAATCTTTATATTGAAAAAAAATAAAGCTAGGAGGGCCCTTGTACACCCTGCCAGGGTCACTCTGTAGCAGGAAGAATAAACCAGAAATAACTGGGTTTCACAAATGCTGAGGCCCTCATTCACATTACCTCAATTTCTGATTGAATTAAGGAAATCTGGCATTGCAAGTGTCCCAAGCCTAGCTGCCTGCCCCAATCAAAGCCAGAAACTTTTTTGAGGAAGACGGCATCATCCAGACCTCACGTTATCTTTATAATTTTTTTCTCTGTGAAAAAAGAAGAATTACTATGAACCCCAAGCAGAATAAACGCAAAGAAAATCACATGTATCCATATCGTTATAAAACCTCTAAATAACAAAGACTAAAGGAAAAATTGAAAAACTAGCTGACAGTTACAACTCAAGAAGAAGACCAACAACTCAATTGAAAAATGGATGAAAGATTTGAAAAGGCATGTCACCAGTGAAAATACATGAATGCCCAGTAAGGACATGAAAAGATGCTCAGTATCTTTAGCAATTAGGAAAAAAACAAGTCGAAACTGTGGATAAGATACCACTACCCATCCTCCAGATTGGCTAAAATTAAGACAACTGCCAACATCACTCTCGACAGCAGTGGGTTGGGTTACCAGTGTTAGTGAGGACATAATAGCAACTGGACCGCTCATACGTTGCTTGCGGGCATGCAGAATTGTACAGCCAGTTTGCAAAACAATTTGGTGTTTCTCATGAAGTTAATTATACACTTACCATATAGCCCAGAGATTTCATTCCTGGATATTTATCCAAGAAAAATAAAAATACATGTCCACACAAGGTTTTGTATGATGTTCATAATGGCTTTATTCGTAATAGCCCTACGCTGGAAACCAGTCGAATGGCCATCAGCTGTGGGATGGATGAAAAGCTGTGCTATATCCACCCACTGGAACACTGCTCCACGATAAAAGGAGATTACTGATACATGCAAAGATATGAACGTGTCTCGAAGTTGTTTCACTAAGTCAGACACAAAAGACTACATACATACAATGTGAACCCACTTATATAAAATTCTACAGAAGGGATAATTACAGTGATGGAAAGCAGATCAATAACTGCCAGCCACCAGGGGTTGAGCACAGGAGACTGACCACAAAGAAGGACAAGGAAACATCTTGAAATGATGTTAAATTTAATGAATTTAAAATGAAGACACATTGGTTATACCTATCAATGGGCCTGTTAACAAAGGTTCAGTATTTACCAAGCTAAACTATATTGGGTAAAAATAGAAATGGACAGAATTTACTTGTAAAAGGAGAGATTAATCCACCTCTCCCAGTGCATGGCAGATCAAGGGGCCAAGAGTTTAAGTATATTCACTATATAAACATAATCTGATCAGTTTATTTTGAGATTGTTCCCTGAAATTAGACTGCCCGTTCTTATCAAGTATCCATAGAATGTTCACAAAATTGACCATATGGAAAAAAAAAAAAAAAACTTTTATGCTACAATAAGAAATATTACAGACAACGTTCCCAGACCACAATGCAAAGAAAATATCCATACTGGTTTGAATTTCCAAACTCTTCTAAACAACCTGAAAGAGAGAAAACTTTCTCCTGGAGTTGGCACCCTGAATTCAGACTTCTAGCCTCCTAGACTGGGAGAGAATAAATTTGCTTGTAAAAGCCATCAACTTGTATCTCTATTATAACAGCACTAGATTTAACTAAGCTCATCACATAAAGGGAAACGATGCTCAAAAACAGTACAAAATAAAAGAATTGGAAGTGTCTATGCTGCTTAACTCTTTGCAAATTCTAAAGTATAAAATAAAAAAAATCATCTTTATAAAAAATACCAAAATTGATTCCAGGGGATACCAAATATTTTAGTGATTTTAAAGATTTTTTTTTTAATATGGTCCAGTATCACTTAGGAATGTTGATACAGAATTCCAAGCAGCCTGTTGATAGAATGAATTATGACCAATTGTGACATAGTTCAGAAATCCTAGGCTAATTCAATATTAGGAAATGTATTAACACAACTCATCCTCTTAATTGGCCTGAAGAGAAAAAATAATTTCTCTAGAATAAGAAGAGCCATTTGATAAAATTCAAACTCCATTTTTGGTAAACACACCCAAGTAAAAGTAGGAATAAATATAAACATTAAAGGAAAAAGTTGTCAATGAGTCAATTCCAACTCCTGTCGACCCCATGTGTTTCAGTGTAGAATTGCACTCCATTGAGTTTCCATGGCTGCGACCTTTTGAAAACAGTTCACCTGGCCTTTCTTCTGAGGTACCTCTACATGGGTCCAAGCTGACAACGCTTTGTTCGGTAGCCTATCTCTAAACCATTTTCACCACACAGGGACTGGAGGAAATAAAACCATTCCTATTTTCAGATTATAGTATTGTATACCTGGTAAAAGAAGCCCTGGTGGTGTCATGGTTAAGTGCTTGGCTGCTCAAAGATTTGAACCCACTGGCCGCTTTGTGGGAGAAAAGATTTGGCAATCTGCCCCCGTAAAGATCTCAACCTAGAAAACCCTATAGGGCAGTTCTACTCTGTCCTGTGGGGTTGCTGTGTGTTGGAATCGACTCAATGATACAAAACAACAACCATCTGGAAAATCCGAGTGAATCAACAACAACGAAAAGGTACTACAAGTAATGAAATAATATAATATGGTTCAAAATTAGTATACATAAATTAATAACTGTCATATTTACCAAGCACGATCAGTTAAAAGGATGTAATGAAAAGAAAGTCCCAACTTAAAAGACCAATAAAAAAATTAAATACCTAGAAACAAATAAAGCAGGGACATTTTGAAGACTTGATGAGGAAAACATTTTGAATGACACTAAGACTTAAATAGAATGGCATACATAGTAAGATCCTGGATAAGAGGACCCAACATCACAAAAAATGTCAAGCTTCTTTAGTTTTTTTTTTTTTTTTTCTTTTTAATAAAAACAATGAGGGGAGAGTATTAAAACACACTCTAAAGCTTCAGTTAAGTTAGACTGGGTGGTGCTTTTCTTCTGAGTGAAGAGCATTTTTCTGCATGTTTAAAGGTCTTTTTTTTAAATAAATTTACATATGACCCATTTATTTTGCCCATTATTACAGTTTTATCTTTTGTTTGTTTGGTTGTTTTGTTTTTTGAGCATTTTTCTTCTGTTTTCTTAGAGTCCTTCATACGTTAAGAAAATGTGCCTTTTGTCTGTGACATAAGTTACAAATATTTTCTCCCAGTTGTGATTGCTTTTTTTTTTTTTTTGAATCTTACTATAATGTTTTCTACTATTCAAAAAACCCTTTATTTTTATGTAGTTGTATTCGTGGGACTTTGCCCACTCTCAGAATATAGAGGGATTTATCTTTAAAAAAAATGTTAAGTACTTGTACCAAAACCGAAAACTCACTGCTGTTGAGATTCCAACTCGTAGACAGAGCAGAACTGTCCCATGAGTTTCAAAGGAGCACCTGGTGGATTCAAACTGCCAACCTCTTTGTTAACAGCTGTAGCACTTAACCACTACACCACCAGGGTTTCCAAAGTACTTGTATGCAATTGTGGTGTAGTGGTTAAGTGCTATAGCTGCTAACTAAAGGGTTGGCAGTTCAAATCCACCAGGCGCTCCTTGGAAACTCTATGGGGCAGTTCTACCCTGGCCTATAGGGTCACTATGAGTTGGAATCTACTCGAAGGCACTGGTTTGTTTTGTTTTTTTTTTTTGTATGCAATTATTACTGTTTCTTACACTTAGAATTCTGATCTATTTGGAGTTTATTCATACATGTAGTGTGGGATATGGATCCGGTCATTTCTTTTTCCTAATAGCTGTTTAGTTTTCTCATCACCATTTACTAAAAAGCCCATCTCCTCTCACCACTTGTTTGAAAAGCTACATTTATCATGTAAAAAATTTCCTGATGTAGTCTGGACTATTTCTGGACTTTCTGTACTGTTCCATTGGGCTGTCTATTTGCCAGTACCAGAGTTTTTTTTTTTTTTAATAAGACTTGATAGTATGTTTCTAAATGTGGCAGGACCAGTAACCTCTCTTATTTGCAGGGTTTTTCTAACTATGTTGTCATTATTGTTATTTTCACATATGAAGTTGAGAATCAATTTGATTATCTCCAGAAAAAAAAAAGACAAAAATTTTTATTGGGATTGTGTGAAATTTATGTAATAATATAGGGAAAATTGCCATCTTTATGATGTTCAATTGTCCAAGACAAGGAGACGGGATACTTTTTTGTTTGTTCAAGTCTAATTTTTGTTGTTGTTGTTGTGGTTTTAGAAGGAAACCCTGGTGGCATAGTGGTTAAGTGCTACAGCTGCTAATCAAAAGGTCGGCAGTTTAAATCCACCAGGCCTCCTTGGAAACCCTATGGGGCAGTTCTACTCTGTCCTATAGGGTCGCTATGAGTCGGCATCAACTCGATGGCAGTGGGTTTTTGGTGGGTTAAATTTTTTATGTGTATTTTGCATATTTCTTATTAAACTTATATCATTGCATTTTATCACTTTTGTTGACATTTTAAAGCTGGCATATGCCTACTGTAAATCATCTGTTGCTTAATCATGTGTTTACACGCTTCTCTCCCCCACTTCCAGGAAGCATCTTGAGAGTGGAGACCATGTCTTGTTCAACTTTCCAGTACCCAGCCAAATGCTCTGTTATGAGTGAATTTCTATTTTACAGCTGAGGAAAAGAAAAAGTCAAGGCATAGGAAGATGAAGAGGCTTGCCAACCAGCTTGCCAACTCTTAAAAAAAAAAAAAAAAAAAAAAAACTAGGACTTAAAATGCATACTTCTGAATCTATAGAAATAACCTACATTCAATGGAATTTAACCAAAGCCTCCACCATTACGCATATGTTTTAAGACATTTGTTTTCCATTTTAGACTTCTCTAATAGTCAACTTTTGTATAAAGACGAATATTCTTTCTCAACTAAAATGCTGATCGAGACATGTTTTTTCAATTACAATCTGCAACTCAGAAGCCTTAGCAAGCATTTCAATTAGAATTAATAATGCTTTAAAAAAAATTAGAGGCCCTGAATACCTCTCAAAAAATTATCTTTTACCATCGATACTACAAAACATGGCATTTCCTATACTTTCTCTCTGGAAATTCAGTATTCTCACATTCCTGTTTATTTGACTACCAAATCGAGCCAGTTAAAGCTTTTACAACTCAACATTGCGTGCCTTCAGTCATCAGAACTGCAGACATTTTACAAAGGCCTCCTTAAAATTTTTGACAACTACCCCCAATGGTTTCCAATATCCCTAGTCCACATCCTTTTGCAGATCTGCCTTCATTTTGTTTAAAAGTAGTTTTACCTCGCTTCTTCTAGAAAAGTTAAAGTGAGACCTCAGGGATTTCCTGGCAAGATCTCCGACCAAATAACTCAAACAACCAGTCAGTTACATAGGAAACAGAGGAGGCCATCAAGCAAATTGTTAAACTGGGCAGCCAGCTGTTTGGTTGAGCTGTCTGCTCAATGGGTTGACACAGTTCATCCATGCTCTGTGGACAGTGAACACCAAAAATCAGATCACACTACCCGAAAACGGGACACCATGTTTTAAATCCAAGTATCACAGAATATTTGTTACATGGTCATTCTTCCCAAAACTTTGAAATGTAAACATTGGTCTTAAATTGGATTTCTCACTGACTTTCGGCGCGGTGCTGTGGGCAGAGAATGGCCTTTAGTGTGCATTGAACCAGCTGTACATTCCGCTCGGCCGCTTACCGGGCATGTGTGCCAGGGAAATCTACTTTTCCAGTCCTGACCTCCACGACCTAATTGGTAAAATACCTGCTTTACAGGATTTTGAGAAGGTTTACGTGAAGAAAGAGGCAAAGTATCTGGTGCTTTGTAAAGGTCCAATAAATATTCGCTCCTTATTCTTTCCTGTCTGCTGTGACAGCAGTAGATATTTTCACTTAAAGGTGCACACCATTTTCCATGAAATAGTAATGCACATTTTTTAAATTTTTGTTTTTTAGCTACATTGAAAACTGACTTAATAAACTTCGCATTGCATAATGAAAAACCTTGCATTTACCAGTTGTAGGTAGCTGGTCCTTAAACCCTTCCTTGCATTCCAGAACTTCCCTGCAATCAGATTAACCCTAAATGTAAGGATTAATATGGGATGTGTACTGAAGTGGAGCTCCTGATGGCTCAGTGGTTAAGAACTCCAGCTGCTAACCAAAAGGTCGACAGTTGGAATCTCTCAGCCTCTCCTTGGAAACCCTATGGGGCAGTTCTACTCTGTCCCATAGGGTCGTTATGAGTCAGAATCAACTAAAAGGCAATGGGTTTAGGGTATACTGAAGTGTCTTCTACCAGGTATGCAGGAACCTATTTCCTAGCTTAAAATATAAAAATAAATAAGTAAATGTTATAGCGCTACAAAGAAAATCCAGTTCACTCATTAAAATAAAATGAAACCAAGTAGTACAACATGATGAAGATAATCAAAGTCTCTGAAGCATATATGTAAAAATTGTTGAATTAACAAATATTTTGAGATATATATATTTACCACAAAAATTAATAAAGTAAAATGAAACCATTTGTTCTTGTAATTTAATACAGTGACAAATAAAATTTTAATATTTGAAGAAAAATGTAATTTACATTTTTGTACAGGAACTTCAGCTCTTATTTTTAAGATTCAAACATGGCTATATTTATGTTGTATAATTTAAACTACTTTAGAATATTAGAAGTAACAGACTGTAAAAGTATAAAATAACAAGAACTCTATAAGGAGAGAAATGATAGAGTTTTATTGAGAATTTGTTACAGCTGAAGCTGGGCTAACGGGAAAAATACCAAATCCGAAAGGGGAGACGGGCTTTTATAGGGAAGGCTGGGGGTTATACATGAATCATAGGTAAACCTTTCACAATATCAGTTACACAGGCTTTCTGGGAGAAAACTGCACAAGCAATTTCTTACATAAACATCTTTTTGGGAGATGTTCTCATCATTCTCTTTCTGGAACATTCTTATCGCTTGCTCAAGGATGAACCACAACTTTGTTATATATCAATTACAAGTATTCTTTTTGATAACAGAACATTTTTTTGCATCATAAAAAAAAATAAGCATAATTACATAGTTGTCCCCCCAAGTGTGTGTGTGAGGGGAGGTGGTATGTGTGTGTGAAAGTACTCTGAAAGCAGAAGCAGGAACTCAGGGCAAAAGGAAGAGTTTGATTTAGACATGTGGCAGTCACTTAGTCATGCCAGGCACCGCAGTTTAAGGCGCTTCTTACACAAGACAGAATATTCTAAGAGCGACTTGTAGAGGTTCTATATTTTCACTCTGGAATAGCGCTTCTATCTCAGAGTTATCGAGAGCTCCTGACTAAAGAATATTCATTTCTAAGGCAGTCCCTGGGGGGTTGCAGCTGCTTTCTAAAAACACATACACATAAAAAACCATGGACTCTGGAAGAACGTTTAATTCCATGTTAACTTGGGTCAGTCACTAAACTTGTGAGACTCAGTAAATTTTAATAATACCTATTTAGCAAGGCTTGGGGAGAATTAAAGGAGTCGATGAATAGGAAAACAATCGCAACCTCTAAAGTGAACAGAAGCTGGGAATAGAGTTGGAAGTGCCTCTTTTTTTCCTGCTGGATAACTTTAGTTAATGCCCATCTATATAAATGGTGGTTTCCCCAACCAACCTGTTCAGTTCTCCAGTGCATCACTCTTAAGGCTCAACTCTCTTGAGCTTTATAGTGAATATAATATTGGATCCAAGGTAGGGAAACTTTGGAACTGTTTAAAAAGTTATTTCCCCTAAGCATTGGTAAGATGGAAAAGTTCATGAGTGTCTCTTGCTAAATTTCACACACATAGTTTTTAAGTCTCTTGCTAAATTTCAATTCCCACTGAAATTATCTAGTAGCCAACTGTCATGGATTGAATTATGGCCCCCCAAAAATGTGTGTATCAATTTGGGTGGGCCATGATTCCCAGTGTTGTGTGATTTTCCTATATGTTGTAAATTCTGCCTCTATGATGTTAATGAGGGAGGATGGGCGCAAGTTGTGTTAGTGAGGCAGGCCTCAATCTACAAGATTGGATTGTGTCTTGACCCAATCTCTTGAGATATAAAAGAAGCAAGCAGAGAGACAGGGGGACCTCATACTACCAAGAAAACATTACCTGGAGCAGAGCGTGTCCTTTGGACCCAGGATCCCCACATGGAGAAGCTCTTAGTCCAGGGGAAGACTGATGAGAAGGCCGACAGAGAGAGAAAGGTTTCTCCCTGGAGGTGATGCCCTGAATTTGGACCTTCAGCCTACTTTACTGTGAGGAAATAAATTCCTCTTTGTTGAAGCCATCCACTTGTGGTATTTCTGTTTTAGCAGCACTAGATGACTAAGACACCAGCTGACTACAAATTTGGGGCGAGTGGGGGAATTGTTCCCCTTACAAGCACAGAAGGGCGTTTTGGTCTTTACTTCAATTGATGAGAATCATGCAGTGGACAGAAGCAGGTCTTCTTTAATGATGTGGCATACGTCTGTTCTGTATAAGCCATAGTTCACTGAATTTTCCATAATAGCGTGTAGCATAGCTGTTAAGACTGCAAGCCCTGGATCCAGCATCCACTACTGGGTGCCCCTGAGCAATTTACCTAACTTCTCTATGAGATGGAGATAATGAAGTAAGAAATAGTGAAATAAGCCAATACTGAAAAAATTCACATGGAGAGTTTTCCAAGCAGCGATTACCAAACCCCAAGAAAAGGAAAAAGAGAGAAAGAAAGCCCTGTGTAACTGCAGCATGGTTAACAATGGAGACAATAGCAGCCAGGGGCTAGGTTACAGAAAGCTTTACAGGCCAGAGTGAGGAGTTTTGATTTTATTTTCATTACATCCCCATTGCATTGAAACCAGGGCTTCAAACTGGTTCTTCCCGGTTCAATCACGGCTAAGGAAGCAACACCAGAACAGACCTGAATTTTTGAAATTTGGGTGAACCGAAATCATAACTTGAACAGGAAGAATTACAGGTTGAAAGCCTGCTAGAAACAATCTCCCTCTTAGAAAACAAGCACAGCCTAGGCATTGCATAGCAACCAAACCTCTTGCCTGTCCGATTTTGGGCAGAGTCGGAAACAGTGGTGCCTCGCTCAAAGACGGGCCCGAGAGTGCTGCTTTGAGTGAGTACTGCTGTCCGCAGGCCTGGCAGCAATCCGATCTCACGTATCAGGCTCCTGAAAGGGCTCGCTATGCCTCTCCCGAGTTTCCCACTCCAGGGCTTTGACTTGTAATTTTTCCCATTCTTGTTATGGTTCTGATCACCCAAATTTTAAAAATTTGGGTCTGTTCTGGCTTCTTTTCATCGGCCGTGACTGAACCAATTTTAACTGATTCTAAGCTCTGATTGAAACACCTTTGAAGGGTTTTAATCAGGAGGGTAAAACAATCCAATTGAATTTTCAAAAGAATATTTTGGCTATTAACAAGGAAGGAATGGCAGAAGGACAAGTCTGGGAGCTGGGAGGATGCTAAAGTGATAACGATGAGAGAACTGTTACAATTTATTGTAGCATTTGCAGGTAGAGCTCACAGGTTACACTGCTAGATTGGCTGTGGCCAGGAGGGGAACAGAGGAATCAAGATGTTATCTAGAATTTGACCTTAGCAACTGGGTGGCGTTTATAGAGGCGGTGAATACTTGGTAAGGAACAGATTGGGGCAGAGAGACAACTCAGTAGTCTTTATGGCCATGTTAAATTGTGGTGTGCATTAGACATCAAATAGAGTTGTGGGATAGGGAGCTGCAATGAAGCTGGAAGTCAACGAAGAACGTGGGGCTAAAAACATTGGGATAAAGGTTTGGGAGTAATTGGTTGTAGACTGTGCTTAAAGACATAGGAAAAAAGGACAGAATCTGATCTGAGGAAGAGCAGCAACTACATAGGTAGTCCTCACCTCTGCTTACTCACTTGCTTGTATAACCTCTTTTATAGCCCAAAAGAGTGATTTAAGACATAGCCTACATTAATACTGTCTCATTAACATAGCAGAGAAACCAGCTGCCGCCGTAGAGACGATTCCGGCTCATAGCCACCCTATAGGACAGAGTAGAACTGCCTCATAGGGTTTCCATGTGTAATTTTTATAGTGCAAACTGCCACATCTTTCACAAAACGGCTGGTCAGTTCCAGCCACTGACCTTTCAGTTAGCAGCTGAGCACTTAGCCACTGTGCCACCAGGCTCTTCATAACAAAGAAAACCCTTTCCCAAATGGAATTATAACCACAGGAATAGGGGTTAGGATTCACAACACACATTTTGGGGGGATACAATTCATACCATAACAGCCTTTTTGAAAGTATCAAATTATTTAGTAATATATTTTTTTTATTGTTAATTAACTATATTAGCACCAAAGGCATTCATTACTCATTGTATATAATTGTAGATTTTAAAAGTAACCTAAATTACCATAGAAAATTGTTTCCTTTAGAATCAGTCTGAATGAACACCCTGTTTCTGCCAAGTTTTAGCTGGGTAGTTTCAGCTAACTTACTTAACCTCTCTTGGCTCATTTTCCTCATTTTAAAAATAATGACAGTAATACCTGCCTCATGGAATTGTGGTGTTGATTGAACTAAACCAGGCATGTAATACCCTGGACCCAATGACAGACTATACACTAAAGGTCATCTATTAAGATGATGAAGAGTAATCAATAACTTGGAAAGATATGATATATTATCAAATTTTAAAAACCAAATACAAAATTTATGTCAGTGTGATTTGATTTTTATTAAAAAAATACACGTCAGGAAAAAACGGAAAGCATATATAACAAACTGTTCAGGCTTAGAGCTGAGTTGAGGAATTATATTGCTTTAATCCGTGTGATGGAAACCCTGGTGGTGTAGTGGTTAAGTGCTACAGCTGCTAACCAAAGGATCAGCAGTTCGAATCAGCCAGCAGCTCCTTGGAAATTCTATGGGGCAGTTCTACTCTGAGTCAGAATCAGACTCGACGGCACTGGGTTTGTTTTTTTAATTTGTGTGATACAAATCAACTATAAATAAATGCAACAATGGGCTCAAGCATAACGATTGTGAGAATGGCGCAGGACTAGGCAGTGTTCCGTTCTGTTGTATACAGGGTTTCTATGAGTCAGAACTGAGTCGATGGTACCTAACAACAACATAAAGGAATATTTATTAATATGAAAACGTTATTTAAAAAGTAGAAACCCGTTTGACATGCCATCTATAAAATAACATGGCTACAGCTCTCCTTTCTTCAGATCCTATCAAAGGAAGGGAGAGAAAATAGCATTTATTGGTACTACAACGTGCTCAATGCTTTAAATGCATTATCTCCATCAATCTTCAAAACGGCCGAAAAAGGTTGGCAGTATTCTCATTATTGTGTATTTGAGGAAATTGTCTGAGAGAGATTAAGCTAGCCAAGATCATACAGCTAGTAAATGGGATAGCAGCTTTAACCCCCTCCCCCCAAAACCACTGCCGTGGAGTCAATTCTGACTCTTAGCGACCCTATAGGACAGAGTAGAACTGCCCCATAGGGTTTCCAAGGAGCGCCTAGCAGATTCAAACTGCCAACCTTTTGGTTAACAGCTGTAGCCCTTAACCACTATACCACCAGGGTTTCCAACTTTAAACCAGATCTGTAAAACCCTGAAGCCCATCGCTCTGTCTACTGCCTTGACAACCCAAATGGATTTCCTTTAGAATGTTTGCAGACTTCAAGGTCCTTGCTCGTTCAGAGGAAACAGTCTTGGAGCTCCACAAAATGAACAGCAGAAGTCACGGATTTCTTCATTTCACAAGGCGCCTTAATTTGCTAACACATGAAGGAGGAATTGGAGTAGGGAGATGCTCTTGTAGAGAGGAAGACCTCCATGTTTTCTCCATCATGTCCACGGCAGGAGAAGAGCATGTCCACCAGAGGACGGAATTCTTTGCTCTGAACTCAGGGCTGCCTCCTTAGTAACTCCCCCTGTGTCAGGGTGAACCTGGGACATCATTAATTATCACAATCTCGACTCCCTGCATTTCTTTCAGCCCCAAATGTGGGCACGCGTGCTGGGGGAGCCAGCCCTGCAACTGAAACGTTATTTAAACAGAGCCGATTTCCAGGGTTCAGAATGTAAACACCCAGCCGGGTGGTCGCCTGCTCTGTCGGTTGTCATTACCGTCCCCCTGTGTAAACACCAGTGTCAGAAAGGATTGCTGAGGGGGAGCTAAAAACCTAGTCTGCACAGGCAGAGCTGGCTGGCGTGTTTGGGGCTCTTGTTGGACTCATAAGGAAATAGCCTTGCTCTAGGGACTGAAGGGCTCAGTAACCTAGAAAATTGTTTTGAGATTTGATTTGCCCTTTGGAAGGGCCGATGAAAAATGTTAATTGTGCCTACTCAGAGGGAGAGTTCAGGAAAACACACACATATCCAAAAAAAGTGTTGTTAACAATGACATAAAAGCAAGATATAAAACCAACTGAAGATATCTAAATGCTATTTTTTATCCTAGGCTCTAATGTCAAACTGTCATGTTTGCCATGTTAGAAAGTGAGTTTACAGTTGTGTGTGTGTGTTTTTTTTGTGTGTGTGTTTTTAAGGTGTCATGCTCTGCCAGACCATTTCACAGAGTCCATATCGTATCCTGCACCAAGTTCAGGAAAAGAAGACAGTATTTGTTTTCACAGTTCACCTTCCATTATTCTTTTCAGATACTCTCCTGTCTTTCAGCCCCTGCTTTACCAGACACATTCTGCACCATTGCAGATTTCTGACTTCCCCAGACCCTGCCCCGTGACGTTCCACAACCTAACACACCAACCTACACATACTTTTACTAAGAAACACTTTCTGAAATGATGAACATTTATGCTTATTTAACTTTGCCATCGAAGTAACAGCAAGTAATAGAGTAACATTCTGTTACACGTGTCAGAATTTCTTTTTCCCACTTATTAAGAAGTGGGGAGATGGAAAGCGTGGCTCCTCTTTGATGGATCAGAAACCCAAGTATCTTCTGTCCTGATCTACAGTCTTAGAGTTCACATATTGGCATTTGTCCCATCCATTCATTTGTTCACTGAATATTCAACAAATATTCAGTTAGTATCCACTATGCCAAGTACTGTTTCAGTTACTGGAGATATGTAAGTGAACAAATGAGATAAAAGTATGTCTTCATGGAGCTTAATTATTTTGGGGGAAAGACACAATACACAAAAGTAAAAGTAAAATTAGAGTATATGAAATTCTTGCAAGAGCTAAGGAGAACCATAAACCAGGAGAGGAGAGGAAGGAGGGGTACAGGGACGGTTCACCCTGTTAAGCATGGCCATCATGGAGCCATGCTACAGGACTACGTCTAGATGAAGGACATTTCAAGCACAGGGAGCAACTGCAGACACAAAAGCTTTCACGTACCTCCACACGTTTAAGAAACAGTAAGAAGGCCAATGTGGCTAGAGCAGTATAAACGATGGAGGGCAAAGAAGGAATAAGGTCAGAGACACAGAGAGGGTAAAATTAAGTAGGACATGTTAGGCCATTGCAGAATTGTGAATTTTCCTCTGAATGAGATATAACTATTTAAGAGTTTTGAGCAGAGAATTGTAGTCTGGTTTACCGTTTAAAAGGATTTTCCTGCCCACAGTGTTGAATAGAGATTGTAAGGAGGAAAGGGTGGGATATACCTGACTGGTGGCAGGCAAGGTAGTGAGGCAGGATTGGATTCTGAGCCCATTTTGGATGTAGATGTGATAAAATATGCCAATGGAATGCATATTCCATTGGTGGCATAGTGGTTAAGTGCTATGGCTGCTAACCAAAGGGTTGGCAGTTCAAATCCGCCAGGTGCTCCTTGGCAACTCCATGGGGCAGTTCTACTCTGTCCTATAGGGTCGCTATGAGTCGGAATCGACTCGATGGCACTGGGTTTTTTGGTTTGACTAGACACCCAAGGGGAAATGTCATATAGGCATTTTGATACATGAGATGGAATTTGGTTCAGTGAGTCTGTGGCTTAAGATTTAAAATTGGGACTTGTCAGTGTTTATACGTCTAAAACCATAAGACTGGATGAAATCATCTAAGGAGTGAAAAGAGAAAGAAAAAAAAGGTGGGGGGCGGAGCCGAGGAAAGCATTCATTTCTATTTAGCAGTTGAGGAAAAGAAGAGGAACTGTAGAAAAGACTGAGAAGTAGCAGCCAGTGAATCAAGCACTATATGGATAGAACAAGTGGGTTATTCCCCAAAATGAAAGGCTGGGTTAACATTAGAAAATAAATTACTCTAAGACTGTGAGAGTATGGCCCCCGGACACTCTTTTAACTCAGTAATGAAGTCAATCCTGAGGGTCACCCTTCAGCCAAAGATTAGAAAGGCCCATAAAATAAAACGAGACCAAGGGGGCACACCAGCCCAAGGGCAGGGACTAGAAGGCAGGAGGGGACAAGAAAATTGGTAATGAGGAACCCAAGGTCGAGAAGGTCGAGAAGGGAAAGACACGTCGTTGGGTTGGTAACCAATGTCACAAAACGATATGTGTACTGTTTAATGAGAAGGTAGTTTGTTCTGTAAACTTTCATATAAAGTACAAAAAAAAAAAAAGATCCTAACAAGTGGCCTCAGCTGAATCACATGCAACAACAAAGAAAGCAAAATAAATTATCTAATGAATAGTTTTAACAGATATAAAGAACTCTATCATGTGATCATCTCAATAAATTCTAAAAAAGTATTAAATAACTTTTAACATTCATTTATAATGAAAGTGTTTATAAACTTGGAATAGAAGGGAACTTCCTTAATCTGGTTAAAAAGGTTTACTTTAAAATATTTACAAAATCATCATGCTTAATTTAAAAATGTGACAGCATCCTCCTTAATTTTACAAGGTGTCTGCTATTACCACTTCTATTCCACTGTATAACAGAGATCAGAAGAAGAATAGTTGGGGCGGGGGGAACTAACAACTGAAACAAACAAAAAGAAACAAAACTGTCATTATTTGAAGATAAGATGCTGAAACTCCAAAATAGTTTTAAGAATGTATAAATAATGAGAATTAGTAAGAAAGCTGAGCAAGTTTGCTTAATACTTTATCTGCATAAAAAATCAATCACATTACTGCACAACAGCAACAAACAGAAACTGTCATTAAAAAAAAAAAATAAGTACCTAGGAATAAATCTAACAAAAGGCATGAAAAACATTTATGGGGGACAATATAAAACGTTTATAAAAAACGCTTAAGGAATGAAAGATATAATGGATTCTGCATTTCCTATGGGTGTAAATGTATCTCTATTTTAAAAATTTATTTGTATTGTTTAGTCAAAGGTTATTTGCATTGTAAGTTGGCAGATTTTTGCAAATTGCTATCTCTAATAGGGGTTGTGTCAATTCACAATCCTACACACTGAGGAGAGTATTTCTTGTGGAAAATAGCTAAACCACTGTTTTCAAGCTTTTGAATTTTTACCAATCTTCTGGCACAGGTGCAGTTCTGGTTTCCATTTCTGTTTTATTAATGAGTTTGAGAAATTTCAGGTATGAAGAGTCATTTACAGATTCTCTCCTGTGAAGAGTTCCTTTATATTATACCACTTACTTTCTTGTCAATTTGTGTATCTTTATATATTAAGAAAATCATCCCTGTGTATATGAATTGATTTTGTCTTTTTAAATAAAATAAATGTGTATGAGTATATATGTATACACAAACATGTATATGAGTATATATATTACAAATGTAGACATTATTATTTATGCATATAAATTGGACAATCTTTTAAAAGAGTAATTTAGTTAATTTACATTTATTATGATTACTAATATAATTAAATTCTTTCTACAATTATATGATTGTTTTTTCTTATGTTCCTGCCTCTTGTTATTCTCTTTCTTTTCAGTTGATTTTTATTTTTTTATACTTTTCCTCAATCTCGTATTTCCTCTTTGGACTTCTCATGCTTTTAATCAAGATTTACTGATTATCTGAGATATTTTAATGTATGTACTTTATAATAAGTTCTAAATCAATATATTTGCTTTATAATACAAAGATCTTAATAAACTCAGACAACTCTTCACATCTTATATTCTATTGTTATCTACTATATAATTCTTTATTCAGAATTAGAGACGAATTTTATTTTTTACAGTGTTTCTTTAAATTTACAGATATATTCAACAACACATCTCTCTCTTTTATTCTTGCATCTCACATCTCCCATTTGGAATCATTATTCAGAATCATGTCTTTGAAAGGAAGCTGCTTTGTTGAAGTATAATTGGCATACAATACATTGCAAATACTCAAAGTATACGATTTGATAATTTTTTTAATAACTTGGTTTATTTTTGTTATTGCTGAAAATATACACAGCAGAACATATACCAATTCAACGATTTCTACAATATAATTCAGTGACATTGATTACATTCTTTAAGTTGTGCAAAAATTCTCACCCTCCTTTTCCAAATTGTTCCTTCCCCACGAACATAAACTCACTGCCCCCTAAGCTTCCTATCTAAATTTTCGGGTTGCCGTTGTCAATTTGATCCCATATAGATAGTTCTTTAAAAGAGCACAATGCTCAAGGCAGATATTCTTTACTAATTAAGCTAAACTGTTGTTTGGTTTAAAAAAAACTTAAGGAAATTTTTGAAATTTCATTGTTGGGTAGTATTCCATCATATGGGTGTACAGTAATTCCTTTCTTTTTCTGTGGACATTTGTTTCCAGTTTTTGGCTATAACAACAAAAAAGCTACTATAAGTGATCGTGTACATGTCTTTGCGTGGACACGTGCTTTGATTTCTCTTGGGTAAATAACTTGGAATTGCAGGTATGTGTTTTAGCGTTTACGAAACTACAGAACTGTTTTCCAAAGTGTTTGTACCATTTTACATTCCCAGTAGCAATGTATGAGAGTTCTACTTCATCTCTGCACTGGCCATCAGCTTGATATTGTCAGTGTTTTCAATGGCAGTCACTGTAATAGATTTGAAGTGCTTTCTCATTTGCGTTTTAATTGTATTTTCCATTTCAATTTTTATTTCCTCAGTGACTAATGACGTTAAGCACTTTTTCATGTGCTTATTTGCTACTTGTATATAAGCAATGCCCGGATTATGAAAGAGTTTCCTTCCTAGGTCTGTCTTTAAGTTGAATTTGTACTTAAGTTGAATAGTAAAGTACGTTTCGTATCTAACATCAGTTAGTCAAGTGTTTGTCTTAGTATATAGTGTATGGTGTGCCTCTCTATGAATAAAAAACATTAAAGAAACACTTCGAGATATACTTTGTTGTTGGTAGTGTTGTTGTTAGGTACTGTCCATTCGGTTTTGGCTTATAGTGACCCTATGTACAAAAGAATGAAACACTGCTTGGTCCTGCACCATGCTCACAATTGTTGCTATGTTTGAGCCCATTGTTGCAGCAACTGTGTCAGTCCATCTCACTGAGGGTGTTCCTCTTTTTTGCTGACACTCTACTTTACCAAGCATGATGTCTTTCTCCAGGGCCTGGTCCCTCCTGATAACATGTACAAAGTACGTGAGATGAAGTCTCACTACCCTTGCTTCTAAGGAGCATTCTGACCGTACTTCTTCCAAGACAGACTTGTCCATTCTTCTGACAGTGTATACTCAATATTCTTCACCAAAACCGTCATTCAAAGGCATCAGTGTATGTTCACTATTTTTCACCATCGCAGTAATTCAAAGGCATCATTTCTTTTTTTTTTTTGTTCGTTTGAAATTTATAACATTTAAAAAAAATTTTTTTTTATTGTGATTTAGGTGAAAGTTTACAAAGCAAATTTGTTGCTCATTAAACAGTTAACATACAAATTGTTTTGTGACATTGGTTGCCGAACCCATAATGTGTCAACACTCACCCCTTCTCCATCCCAGCTTCCCTGTTGCCATTTGTCCAGTTTTCCTGCCCCTTCCTGCCTTCTCATCTTTGTTTTTGGGCTGCTGTGCCCATTACTCTTGCATACATGATTGAACTGTGAAGCACGTCCTTCGTGTGTGTTGTTGTTGGCCCTATTCTTGTTGTTGTTAAGTGCCCTCAGGGTGGTTCCAACTCAGCAATCCTATGTACAACAGAAAGAAGGAACACTGCAGACCCTGCACCATCCTCACAACCATTGTTTTGCTTGAGCCCATTGTTGCAGCCACTGTGTCAGTCCATCTCGTTGAGGATCTTCCTCTTTTCTGCTGACCCTCCTCTTTACCAAGCATGATGTCCTTCTCCAGGGACTGATCCCTCCTGATAACACATCCGAAGTATGTGAGATGAAATCTTGTCATCCTCTCTTCTAAGGAGTGTTCTGGCTGTACTTCTTCCAGGACAGATTTGGCTGTTCTTTTGGCAGTCCATGGTATAGTCAATATTCTTCACCAACACCATAATTCAAAGGTACCAACTCTTCTATGGTATTCCTTATTCATTTCCCAGCTTTTGCATGCATATGGGGTGATTGAAAACACCATGGCTTCAGTTAGGTGCACCTTAGTCCTAAAAGTGGCATCTTAGCCCTGTTCTTCTTCATATAGTCCAGCTTCTCAGATTATTCACTCAGCGTACAGACTGAGTAAGTATGGTGAAAGGATACAACCCTGACACACACCTTTCCTGACTTTAAACCATGAGGTATCTCCTTGCTCTGTTCAAACAACTGCCTCTTGATCTATGTACAAGTTTTTCATGAGCACAATAAGTGTTCCTGAATTATCAGATATAAAATACAAAACAATTATGTTTAATATGATTACAGAAATAAGAGAAGAGCCTGAAAACATAAGCAAGAATAGGAGATAAATGAAAGAAGCATACTTAAAAAAAAACTAGTAAAGATTTTATAAATGAAAAATGTAAAAGTTGACATTTAAAACTTTATGGATGAATGAACAGCAGATTAGACACACCTGGAGAGTGAATCCTAAAACTGGAAAAAGAAGACATGACTAAATACAGTACAACGAGATGAAGAGATAAAAAAAAAAAAAAAAGTGTAAGAAGTATGATGACCAGAGTGAGAAGGCCTTCTGTAAGAGGGTTGGTTTAAAATATTTTCAGAATTGCTAAAAATGGCAGCTCTTAGGTCCAGAAAGCCCAATGTAGCCCCACACAATACATATAATATTTTTGAAGAATTTAATGTATCTCTCACCATGTACAAAAATGTTGTAAAAATAGATCATAGACCTGAATATAAAATTTAAAACTGTAAAATGCTCTAGGAAAACATAGAAGAAAATCCTTGTTACCTAGGTTTAGGTAGAGGTTTGTTTCTTTGTCGCCTAGGGTTAGGCAGAGGTTTCTTTCTAATACATACATCATCAAAAGCATAGTTCATAAAAAGGAAAACAGATAAATTGAATTTCATCAAAATTAAAAACATTGATTCTTTGAGATGCACTAAGAAAAGGAAAATGCAAGATACAGACTGGAAGAAAATATTTACAATTCATAACTTTGATAAAAAAATTATATCCAAAATATATGAAAAAGTCTCAAAATTTAATAATAAGAAATAAATAAACCAATATAAAAACAGAAAAATTTCAAAGTTCACTAAAAAAGTTACAGCCAGTCCCTGGGTTACAAATGTCCAACTTTTGTACAACCCATAGCTATGAAACAACCCCTGTAAAGCCTATTATATTAACAATTTGAAGTACGTACAATGATTCATAATAACAAATGAGTGCTACTTGTGAGGTGCATCAAAACATTATTATTATTATTACTGTATTATCATGTTAAAGATGCTTTAAAAAAAAAAAACTGTTACCCTCGAGCTGATTCTGACTCATAGAGACCCTATAGGTTATTTTGGCAGCATCAAAAGAAGATGGAAGGGATACGCAGAGGAATTGGTCGGCGTTCAACCATTTCAGGAGGTAGTATAGGATCAAGAACCAATGATACTGAAGGAAGAAATCCAAGCTTATACTGAAGGCATTGATGAAAAACAAGGCTCTAAGAATTGGTGGAATACCAATTGAGATGTTCCAACAAAAGGATGCAAGCCTGGAAGCGCTCAGTTGTCTATGCCAAGAAATTTGAAGACAGCTACCTGGTCCATATTTGTGTCTATTCCAAAGAAAGGTGATCCAACAGAATAAGCATCTTAGTCATCTAGTGCTGCTATAACAGAAATACCACAGTAGATGGCTTTAACAAACAGAAGTTTATTTTCTCACAGTTGAGTATGCTACAAGTCCAAATTCAGGGTGTCACCTCCAGGGGAAGGCTTTCTCTGTCTGTCATCCTTATGGGAAAGTCCTTATGATGCATCAGCCTTCCCTTGGTCTGGGAGCACACAGCTCAGGAACCTCAGGTCCAAGGTATACGCTCTGCTCCTGGCACTGTTTTCTGGGTGGTATGAAATCCCCAACTCTCTGCTTACTTCCCTTTCCTTTTATCTCTTGAGAGATAAGAGGTGGCGCAGGCCGCACCTCAGGGAAACTCCCTTTATATTGGATCAGGGATGTGATCTGGTAAGGGTGCTACCATCCTACCTTAATCCTCCTTAACATAAAATTACAATCACAAAATGGACAACAACCACAGAATACTGGGAATCATGGCCTAACCAAGTTGACAAATACATTTTTGGGGGGACATAATTTAATCCATGACATTGCAGTTATTATTCAACAATATCATTAATATCACACGCAAGTAAAATTTTGCGAAGATAATCCTAAAGCTGTTGCAACAGTATATTGACAGGAAACTGCCAGAAACTCAAGCTGGATTCAGAGGAGGATATGGAACGAGAGGGATCATTGCTGATGTCAGATGGATCTTGGTTGAAAGCAGAGAATACCCCAAAGATGTTTATCTGTATTTTACTGACTATGCAAAGGCTTTTGGCTCTGTGGATCATAACAAATTATGGATAACATTGCAAAGAATGGGAATTCCAGGGCACTAAATTGTGCTCATACGGAACCTGTACATAGATCAAGAGGCAGTTGTTCGAACAGATCAAGGAGCTACTGAGAGGTTTAAAATCAGGAAAGGTGTGTGTCAGAGTTGTGTCCTTTCACCATACTTATTCAATGTGTATACTGAGCAAATAAGTAGAGAAGCTGGACTATATGAAGAAGAATGGAGCATCGGGATTGGAGGAAGACTAATTGACAACCATGATATGCAGATGACACAGCTTTGCTTGCTAAAGATGAAGAGGACTTGAAGCATTTACTGATGAAGATCAAAGGCTACAGCCTTCAGTACGGATTACACCTCAACACGTAACAGTCGTCACAGCTGGACCAGTAAGCAACATTAAAATAAACTGAGAAAATAGTGCATTTGTCAAGGATTTTATCTTATTTGGATCCACAACCAAAGCTCATTGAAGCAACAATCAAGAAATCAAAAGACATATCTCATTGGGCAAATCTGCTGCAAAAGGCCTCTTTAAAGTGTTAAAAAGCAAATACATGACTTTGTGGAGTAAGGTGGGCCAAACCTAAATCATGGTATTTTCAAAAATAGTAACTTTACAGCAGAGAAACCCAGTAGATATCACTTTACCCAAGCGATTAGGGTTAACAGTATCAATAACAAGACATTGAGGGATGAGTCTAAAAAATAACTGACTAGTAATGGATGGCTTCTGTAACAGAAATAACACAAGCGGATGGCTTCAACAAAGAGAATTTTATTCTCTCACAGTTCAGTAGGCTAGAAGTCTGAATTCAGGGTGCTGGCTTCAGGGGAAGGCTTTCTGTCCCTGTCATCTCTGGAGGAAGGTCCTTGTCATCAGTCTTCCCTTGGCCTGGGAGCTTCTCAGGTCAGGAACCTCAGGTCCAAAGGACACACTCTGCTCCCCGCACTGCTTTCTGGTGGTATGAAGTTCCCCCTCTTTGCTTACATCCTTTTCCTTTTTATCTCTTGAGAGGTAAAAGTTGGTGCAGACCACATCCCAGATAAACCCTCTTTACATTGGATCAGGGATGTGACCTGGGTAAGGGTGTTACAATCCCACCCTAATCCTCTTTAACATAAAATTACAGTCATAAAATGGAGGACAACCACAGAATACTAGGAATCGTGGTCCAACCAAGTTGACACATATTTTGGGGGGACATAATTCAACCCATGACAAGTAATCTTCTGAAGTATTCTCTTCAGGAAAGACAAAGAAGGAATTTTCAGATAGGGGAGGAGACTAAGGAGACAGGACTGCTAAATGCAATGTGGGATTTCAGACTAGATTCTAGAGCACAAAAAAGGACGTTAATGGAAAAGCATGAAATTCAATTCAAGTCTGTAGTTTAGTTCATAGTATTGTAGCAATGTTAACTGTTTGGTTTTGATAATTGTATTATGGTTATGTAAGGTATTAACATTAGGAGAGGCTGGGGAAAAGAAAAGTTTGTGGAACCTTATTATTTTTTGCAAGTTTTTTATGTTTAAAATTATTTCAAAATTGAAAAAAAAAATTTTTAAGGCCTAATTGCAGTTGAACCTTGTGTATAAAGAGTTTTTAAAGCTTTTTAATATATATTTTTAAGCATCGCTTGCATATGCCTTTAAGGACTGAGTCTAAGTTGCACATGGCATTCTTTAGGGGTCATTGCCTGTGGCACTTAATAGCAGCATAAGGCTAAACTCGCTGTGCTTGGCTGGTTTACTATTGTGTTTGGCTTTTCTGCATGTTTTTATATTCACGTTTACATTACTTCGTAATTGTGTTTTTATTATCATAGCAGTGAAAACAAAGCTGTCTGCCTTAAACATAAGTCCTTGGGGGACTACTTGAGCAATAGACGAAAGGTGGAAACTAAGGAAGGAGTCTTAATTGCTTGAGGGAAAGGGTCCTTCTAGCTGCAAGTAGTGAGGGTCAGCTATAGATTTCCTGCATCCTTAGGCTGTTGGGCCCCTCTATTAAATAATATTTCTTGGAAACCTAGCCAGACTTTGACACAAATTTGAATGATAAAGAAAGTCGTTTTGAGTGATTTCTGTGTCTTGTCTTCGCCTCCACCAAGCCACGCTGTGTATGCGCTGTTCCTGATCAGACAGTTCTGCAGCTCTCTGTCTCAGACCTCAGCTGGTTTCTGCGTATGAAAAGCTGGTATTCGGCTTTAGTTCAGGCCTAAGTGCAGACAAATGCCGTGCAGCCAGTTTAGTATAAACTGATCTCTCTGGCAGATGCCGCAAACATTCCTATTTGAGTAAATCGGTATGATTTGGGTCATACTAAGAAGAAAGTGATTAAGGGATTCAATTTAAAACATTTAGAAATCTCACATAATTTTTTTACAGTAGTTAAAAATAGTGAACCATGTTTTTTTTTTCTTTTTCTTTATCTGTATCTTGTTTGTTGTTAAGTACTGTGGAGCCGGTTCCAACTCCTAGTGACCCTGTGTACAACAGAACAAAACACTGCCCCATCTTGCACCATCCTCACAATCCTTGCTCTCCACATCCATACTTTCCTTTAAATTAAATAACAAAAATATTACATGTATGCTTCAGACCTCATGGTTTACCTGGTACTTTCAAAACCATTCTCTCATTTAATCCTCACAACTGAATGAGTATAGTATTATTAATAAATTACAGTTGTTGTTAGGTGCTGTCTCGTCAATTCCAACTCATAGCAACCTTATTCAGCACAACAGAACAAAACGTTGCCTGGTCTGTGCCATCCTCACAATCCTCACTTTGTCTGAGCCCATTGTTGCAGACACTGTGTCCATACATCTAGCTGAGGGTCTTCCTCTTTTTTGCTGACCCTCTACTTTTATCAAGCATGATGTCTTTCTTCAGGAATTGGTCCCTCCTGATAACATGTCCAAAGTAAGTGGGACAAAGTCTGGCCATCCTTGCTTCTAAGGAGTCTTCTGGCTGTACTTCTTCCAAGCCAGATTTGCTCATTCCTCTGGTAGTTGATGGTATATTCAACATTTTTCACCAACACCACAGTTCAAATGCATCAATTCTTCTTCGGCCTGCCTTATTCATTGCCCAGCTTTTGCATTCATAAGAGTTGATTAAAAATACCATGGCTTGATCTCAGTCCTCAAAGTGACATCTTTGCTTTTTAACACTTTAAAGAGGACTTTTGCAGCAGGTTTGCCCGATAAAGTACTAGCGGAGAGGAAATTAGATTTATTGCCTGACCTCACACTACCGGAGTCCCTGGGTGGTGAAAAGAGTTAACGCGCTTGGCTGCTGATCTAAAGGTTGGAGGTTTGAGTCCACACAGAGGCACCTTGGAAGAAAGGCCTGATGACCTACCTCTGAGAGTCAATCGTTGAAAACCCTGTGGCGCACAGTTCTACTCTGACACACATGTTCACCATGGTTCAGGGTTGGCTCAGTGGCAACTGGGTTTTGTTTTTTGGGTCTTTTTTTTAAAATCACACTACTAGCAAGTTGCAAAATCAGAGCTCCAAAATAGGTGTGTATGCTATTTCCAAATGTCTCACTTCACAGCCTCTTTTAAAAATATCCACTAGTTTATTCATCTAGCATGGATGCTTCTAATTAGCCAGCGACCATTGGAAAATCACTCATTCTCACTGAGTCTTAGGTTCTTAATTGTAAAATGAAGGGCTTTTACTGGTTCTCTCTACTTTTACTAACAAGGACCTTTTTACAATATCCCTAATGGGCTCTGTTGTTTGATGTAATTTATATATATTTTATGTCAAAATAATGGTATATAATTAGTAATTAATGGTACTGGACTCTGACCGCCTGGGTTTGATCCTGGCTCTGCGGTCTACTAGCTCTAGGACATGGTACAAGTGACTTAGCATCTTTGAATCTCAGGTTTCTGTTTTGTAAAATAGATTTAAAATAAGATAATACAAAGAAATAATCAAAGGAGCTCTGGTGGTGCCGTTGCTAACCGGAAGGTCAGCAGCTGGGACTCACCAGCAGCTCCGTGGGAGAAAAGACCTGTCGATCTGCTTGCGTGAAGATTAAACTAAAAACAAAATCCATTGCAGTTGAGTCGATTTCAACTCATGGCGACCCTATAGGACAGAGTAGAACTGCCCCATGGGGTTTCCAAGGAGCGGCTGGTGGATTCAAACTGCTGACCTCTTGGTTAGCAGCACAGCTCTCAACCACAGTGCTACCAGGGATCCCCCATAAAGATTATAGCCCAAGAAACCCTATGGGTCTGTTCTGCTCCAGTAGGGTCACTATGAGTCGGGATCAAATCGAATGTACATAACAACAACATAAATAATCTTATAGAGTGTTGAGAGCATAATAAGTGCTCAATAAACATAATGGAAATTATTATTACTATTATCATGAAATTTTTAAGTTGAACTGGTAATCAGCATGTGATTAATATGCTTAAACACAATTGTTTGCTAGGATTCCAGCCCAAAGTAAAGTACTAGTATTTTATTTAGCTTTTACTACTTTCTAACATGGTTGGTAATACACTATTTGCATTATGGAATATAAAATTGGGAGCCCATTGAGTATCCCAAAGGGTTGGAGGTGATTAAGCTCAGGAATCGCTAAACTAGATGAATGCTTGGATACCGTCTGGTTCCAACTTTTAGTTTTTATAACATGTTTTTGAGGACTTGTCATGCACTTAACCCACTGGAGCGCCCTCACTCAAACTGAGCATACATGTAAAAAAAATGCACACTGCAATTTCTTTGCCTGTTTCCATCTCTGGGAGGCACACAATTGTTAAGCGCTCGGCTGCTAACCAAAAGCTCGGCGGTTTGAACCCACCAGCTGCTCCGCAGAATGAAGATGTATCAGTCTGCTTCCATAAAGATTTCAGCCCTGGAAACCCTACAAGGCAGTTCTACTCTGCCCCATAGGATTGCTGTGAGCTGGCATTGACTGGACAGCAATGGGTTTTGTTTTTTTTTTTTTGTTTGTTTCCATCTCTGTATCTGCCACTAGACAGCAATAAGCTTCTTGAGGGGACGGAAACTGTGTCATTGCATACCCCGAGCTTGTCACACTAACAAGCCTGTAAATACATTCTTGCTGAATAAGTGCTAGTCAATAAATGGAAGTTAGTCAAGTCTTGTAATTCCCATGTCAAAACTGTATACGTACATATTTAAAACACTATATGTAAGAGTTTGATACAAGACTCTATGAAGTTTAATGCCAATTCAATCATTCATTCAATTGACAAGTGTTTATCGAACACCTACAATGTGCTGGACACTGTTGAAAGCTCTGCAGAGACAGCAAAGAATAAAAAAGACAAAAATCCCTGCTTTTGTGTAGTGGCAATGAGAGAATTAGAGAGGGAAGAAACGGAAGCAATGTATCACCATACTGGCATAGAACAGAAGTTGCCTGCACTCCTGTCACTTACTGGAGACTAGAAAAATAGCTAAAGAATTCGCTAAAAGTGTTATTTCATGAAACTATTTGTGATTACTTAGTATAAAATGAAACTAAAACTCATCCAAGTTTCAGTTCAGGTACCAGCCTTCCGTGAAATCTTCTCAGACATCTCCTTCCCTGCCCTGAACACCTGGGGACGCAGGTACTTCTCTCGCCAGATTGCGGGATAATGGTATGGCCTGTTGGTGCCCCTCACAAGACTGCGAGTGCCTAATGAGCAGGAGTTCAGTCTTGTTCACTTTTCCTCAAGGCTTAGCACGGTGTACGTGTTAGGTACACAACACGTTGAACTGAACTGAAGCAAGTCTTTGTAGCTTGCATTCTTGTAAAGAAGTTGACACCAAATTAAGGCGGTAAAAAGACATAAATACATACGGGTGTATATTCGAGGAACTAAAAAAACTGACTACCAGGCTGGCAGGGCTAATTTGCCCCCGTGTTTTGTGTTCTCTTGTCTTTTTTCTTCATTATTCTAAAATGATAAAAAAAAAATGATAGCATAGCTTTATTCCCACCCAGCAAGGGCCCACCGAGGAGGAGCGCCGTCCCGTACATCCCTTGCTGTCCTGTGAAGCACTCATCCTTCCAGAAGGCAGCCTTGGGTCTGGGTTTATTTTCATAATTACATGCACGTTATCGAAAAGAAACAAAGAACGTGGGAAAGGATAAAATTGAAAATAAACTTCAAACTGTGGGAGTGCAGGAGACCAGGATGGAGAAAAGAGAATGGTGGGAAGAAGGAGCTTAACATCACTATTTCAAAGTACTAACCGCCAACAGGAGCCCTGGCGGCACAGTGGTTAAGAGCTTGGCTGCTCACCAAAAAGTTGGCAGTTCGAATCCACCTGCTGCTCCTTGGAAACCCTGTGGGGCAGTTCGACCCTGTTATATGGGGTTGCTATAAGTCGGAATTGACTCAACAGCAACGGGCTTGGTTTGGTAGCTTTTAACCCCCAGCAAGATGTCCATGCACAATGGAGCGTTTTTGTCTAGGGATTAAAACTCCAGGATTCAGGAAATAAGATAAACTGATATTATTCTAATACATTTAATGAATTTCATAGCATGTGAAGCAAAGAGAAAAAACAGCAATTGTCGGCTGTGCAGATAATAAGATTTATCTTTTTAAAGCTCAGGATTACATAAAGCTTAGGGTTGCATTTCTCCCATGATGGCACAATATTTTATTTATAGCCAAATTAACATCTTATTTAACCATGCTGGAAAACTCTAAAATATAATTCTGCTATTAAAGTGTTAACAACTAAATAACAATACCAAAAATGCTTATAATACATTGTTCAGAAAAAAATTCAGGATGCAAAATGTTACCGGCGTTATGACAGAAGCTGAGCGAAATTTGCGTGTGATTAAACACTGGGAAGGAAAATAAAAAGAAATTTTTTTGTGTGTTAATGTCCTGGGATTATTTAGTGGAAAATTTTCTTTTTCTAATATCTTATTTTCTTAATAATAATAACACATCTAAAAACAAAAGAGTTCAAGTAGAATTTTTTTTAAAGTTTTCTTCAAAGGGTAAAAATAAACATAACCAGAATATCTATTTGCTCTTGCTGTAGTCTTGCTTATGTTTGTCAAACTACCTGGAATTTCTTATTTCCTCCAAGAAGGTTATGTTTATAATGGAGATCCTGAAAAAGAGATCTTCCAATAAGACTGCATTTTTGACCCCTTGGAAGCAAGTTCAGTGCATTACAACATGGACTGGTAAATGTAATTTATCCGCTGAAGCACGTCAGTATGCACGCCTAGAAAATCCCTTTTCTGGAGCACCTGTCAGTGGGTACCTTTTGTTTTAACTCGTTAAATGCAAAGTGTGTTTTATTCAGTTGAAATAATGATGAATGTCATACACGCAGGTTTGCTGGAGCTGGAGCTTGTGTAATGGCCAGAATGGGTAGTTAGGTCTGCAGACCGCCGCGTGGTTTGCCAGGGTCAGGCTGTAATAGTGGGTTTGGGTCCACTTGGTCCTGGTTTTTAATCTTCAACAATATTTGAAGGGGTTCTTTAATATATACATATATTAAAAAAAAAAAAAAAGAACCTTTTGTGGTTCAGTCAAATCCGATTCACAGCAACCCTATAGGACAGGGTAGAACTGCCCCCACCCTATTTCCAAGGGCCAACTGGGGGATTTGAACTGCCAGCCTTTGGGTTAGCTGTTGAACGTCTAACCACAGCACTATCAGGGCTCCCCATCTTTAAGATAGGACTTTAAAAGTGCTATAAAATATTTAATTGAAAAAGACTGTGTTCATGACATATGCTACGGTCAGACATAGCAGGATGCTAGAAACAAATTAATTTAATCTTCAAGCTTCTGTTTCCCAGGAGTTTATAATGGTTTTACAAATGCCGTATTAGGACTTCTGTGTTCTACCCGAGGGAGGTGCTCTTTTCAGTGTAGTTTCCAAGAAGAGTTTTTTTTTTTTTACCCCCACCAAAGGAGACATGAATACTTTTCTTACATCTCTGTTGAGCAGAGGCTGCCCCTTTAGAGATCAAACAGCCGCCAGAAAAGACTTAGACACATTATGCCTTTCGATTAGTAACATTATTGTGGCTTGCCCTGGAGTTGATTCCGACTCAGCGACCCTATATGACAGAGTAGATCTGCGCCATAGGGTACCCTAGGGTGGTCAGTAATGACCTGAAGTAAGAATTCAACACTGTAATAAGATCTGGACACTGAATAAAATCCACAAAATAAAACCATTTCTGTAACTACTGAAGATATTGAACTTCAATAAGCAATCCTGAGAACAGCTATGATTAAGGAAACCCCTCCATCTTTTTGTGTTCTGAGAAACGGCTTACTGAAAAAAAAAAAAAAATCCTTTCCCGTATGAATTAGGTAAGACTTGTGGATGATACCCTTGTCTACCTATGACAAGGTCAGACAGAGACTCTTCAAACACCTCATCAAAGATTAGCTGAAGCGTTTCCCCCGATTCGTTTATCAGAATAAAATATTTGCTAGACAAATTTTGGTTAAATTTATTTGCTAACCAAATTTTGGTTAAGTTTATTTGCTAACCAAATTTTGGGTAATTTTCTTGCCTTCGCCATGCCCCCGAACTTTGACCCACCCTGAGCCTGAGCTTGCATACAACTCCTTCTTCAGGTCCCCTCCCCAGAACGTGTGACCTCGGGTAAAACATTCTCTGATCTGTCTAATCACGCCACCCTTTTGTCTCACCCGCCCCCCACCCCCGCGCTGTTCTTCACAGCCTTGTTTACTCTTCTTTACAAAAGAAGAGCCCTTTTCGGACTAACCTTTGAGGAAATGGCAGATTTTGCAGTCAGAACGTTATCCATATTCCAATAGTCCTCTCCTCTCTGGAAAGAATCGTTTCGAATATTCTTATCTGAGTCTGGATTTTTTTTTTATTTGACACTACATTGGCTGAAAATTATCACTAAATCCTTAATAATGATGAACAATAAATGACACACAGTTCTGATAATATGACATGCTCGTGGACTGGAGAAACCCTCCCAAGAAAGAATACATAAAAATGCCGGGAAAAAACCAAAACAAAACATTTTAAAATTTATGGTGGAGAAAGTAGGAAAGGAAAACCTTGAAGTCCGAATCTACAAGGACAGATAAGTCTTGATTGGCTGAAGCTACGATTTTCCTAGATGGAAAATGTTAATCCTTGGTGGGCAGAAATGTGGACTTTAATATGTCTCACATGAGGGACAGGATAGAAAGTCTGGAGTCCTTCTACAGTGGGAGTTGAAATGGAGATGGCAATGTAAATTCAGGTCCTCCAAAGGGTGAAAACTTCAGTGCATGGGAAGAAAAATAAAACTTACAGGAATACTTATCTTTCTTTGGCTCCTGGTGGAGGGAAGAGCTCGCACACACACACACACACACACGCACACACAAACACCCAGAGACTCCCTGAGCATAACGCTATTCTCCAGTCCATTTGAGGTTATAATTCACGATGCCTCTGTGGCCCAGCAAAACCCAAGATGCAAGTTTAAAGTCTGGTGCCTGGCAGAAGCAGATATATATCCTTTTCGGAGGAAAGCACTTTAAACATGTGCCTGGGTTTTTAGGGTCATGTGGGTCAAGATCAGAAGTTCCAAGCCATCACCAGGCTTTTAGTAGGAGAATGCCCATCTGGTTTACTCTTGCTGCTATGTGGGACATAGATTGAAGAGGGGCAAGAAAGGAAGTAGAGAGACCAGATAGGAGATCATTGTAGAAGTCTGGATTTGCTAATGAATTGAATGTTGAATTGAGCAAAAGAGGAATAAGGAAGCCTCCTGGATGTTTCATCTGAACTACAGGGGGAAGGCTTGCAGGGAAGTGTTCTTTAGGTGTATTAAGTTCCAGATGCCTGTTAGACATCCAGCTGGAGCTCTCGAGTAGATAGCTGGATATATGAATCTAAAGCTCAAGGAAGAGTTAGGGGAGGACCTGTGTACTTACAGTAATTAAAGCCACAGGAATGATATGGTTAGTCAAGGAGAGAGCACAGAGAGAGAAAAAAAGAACCAGATGCCAGGAAGAGCTCTGTGACAGGTTGAGCAGAAGGACACCAAACAAAACAAAACAAACAAATGAAATCCATTGCCGTTGAGTCAATCCCAACTCATAGCAACCTTATAGGACGGAGTAGAACTGCCCCATAGGGTTTTCAAGGAGCTACTGGTGGATTCGAACTGCTAAACTTTTGGTTAGCAGCTGAGCTCTTAACCACTGTGCAACCAGGGGTCCTAATGAAATAAAAACCAAGAGAAGAGAGAATTTCAAATATTATATACTGGTTAGCTGGACCAAGCACTGCTGAGACATCAAGTCAGATAGACAGAGAACTCACCAGACTTTCAGTATAGAAGTCATTGAGGATTAACAGCAGCCGTTCCAGCAGAGAGTAAAACTGAGTCCAGAGCATGAGTTGAGGAAAAGATGGGAGGTGATGAAGCAGAGGCAGAGACAGTAGAAAACTAGCTTAAAAAGCTCTGCTATAAAGGGTCTCAAAGGAAGGGAGCGATAGCTAGTGGAGGACATTGGTGCACTGAGGAAGTTCTTATAAGGCATAGTATTAAGAGGTTTTGTGTGTGTGTGCGTGTGTGTGTGTTCTTAAAATTAATGCCTAGAAAGGGAGAAAATACTCATATAGAAGATAAAGCGCATAACTAAAGGATGGAGTCTTTGAGAAGGAATCAGTCCGAGGTTTAAGAGAGATGAGGGTCTTGGATAATTTCAGACAAGCCCAGTTATATTTAGCAACCAGAAGGTGGGGGCTTACCTATCTGACTTCTCCTACTTTTGCATCAAGTATGAGAAGAGCCTCTAAGCGGAGTATAAGAAAAAGGGTGAAGAAGTTATTTTGGAGAATGGGAAGGAGTTTTGGAAAAATGTAGTTGATTTTCTGGGAACTCCAAAGCATCCTGTTGAGATAGATCTGTGGTCCTAGAGGTAGGTAAGACTGGTCACCAGGGTTGTGTTGTCTCCATCAATGTTGGGCTTCTTGGGGCCAGACACAGGGAGGCAGTTCTCGAAACTGAAGAGGGGGCAGAACAGGGAGAAGGGCCCACAGCCACACATGTTGCAGGGGAATAAGCACCATAAGGGATGCCAGGATCTAAACCAGGTAGGAAGTTTCTAGATGATTAATATGAGGGATGGAACAGTTAAATGAGTAATTATTTCCTCTTAGAGCTGTCAAAGTTCTCAATTCAATTCAGAGCTGATATTCTGGTTGTTTTTTACTTGCACGGCTCTGTAGGTGGACGATTCCTGTTTACCAGTAGCTTAGAGGCCTCGCTGAAAAAGCAGATGATTAGAAAAGACATAAAGGGAATGGAAAAAAAAATTATTTGATAGGACAGATGGAAGGCTTAGCTTTGGGATTTAAGACAAACAAACCCCCTCCCCCTTTTTTTTCCTTAAAGAGCTAAGAAAGAGGAAAGAATTAATGAAGAGACACATACTTTAAGAGAAAGGGGAAAACAAATATGATTCCCTAATTTCTCTAACACTGATATAAGGGTGGTTCAAATAAAATTATTTTGAGTCTCCCAAAAATATACTAGTAAAAGCACTAGAACTTTCTATAATATTACTTGTTTAAATATATGGGCATGTGGAAATTTATCTCATGAGTATAACCTAAAAAAAAAAAAAAAGGAAAAAATGATAATAAAATGTTTAGTGCAATATGAATGATGTTTTTGTTGTTGTTAGGGGCTGTCAAGGCGGTTCTGACTCATAGCGACCCTGTGTACAGTAGAATGAAACACTGCCCTGTCCTGTGCCATCCCCACAATCATTGCTGTGCTTGAACGCATTGTTGCAGGCACTGTGCCAATCCAACTCATTGAGGATCTTCCTCTTTTTTGCCGGCCCTCTACTTTATCAAGTGTGATGTCCTTCTCCAGGGACTGGTCCTTCCTGGTAACATGTCCAAGTAGGTGAGACAAAGTCTCACCATCCTCATTTCTAAGGAACATTCGGCTGTACTTCTCCCCAGACAGAAGTGTTCATTTTTCTGGCAGTCCATGGTATATTCAGTATTCTTCACCAACACCATAGTTCAAAGGCATCAATTTGTCTTCCGTCTTCCTTATTCACTGTCCGGCTTTCACATGCATATGAGGCGATTGAAAACACCACGCCTTGGGTCGTGTTGATAACCTTAGTCCTCAAAGTGACAACTCTACTTTTTAACACTAAATAATATATAATGCTCCTTAGAAGCCAGGATGACTAGGCTTCGTCTCATGTGCTTTGGACATGTTATCAGGAAGGGTCAATCCCTAGAGGACATCACGCTTGGTAAAGCAGAGGACCAACAAAAAACGATACCCTCGAGGAGATGGATTGGCACAGCGGCTGCGGCAATGGACTCAGACATAACAATGATTGCGAGGATTGTGCAGGAGCCAGCAACATTTCATTCTGTTGTACATAGGGCCACTACGAGTCAGAACCAAACAAGAACAAGAAACATTTATACATATGAACAAAAACTACATCGGGGCTACGTGGGAAAATACACATGATTTTCTAGGGTGGAGAATGTTAGCCAAAAAAGAGTTCTGAGATTTGTTTTGTTTTGTTTTTTTACATTTACTGTTTCTGGAATAAATGATCTTTAAAAAGCTATTTAAGCACAACCTCCATATTCATTAAAGCAGCATGTAATATACATTGTAATATACAATCGATACACAGTAAAAACATAAGTTCATTGGGGGAATGCTTACATGTTTATACATGTATCTGTATCAGTATGGCAGAGTTTTCTGTTTGTTTGTTTTACATACCTAGAGTTGTAAAACCATTGCCAGCCTGGTGAGAGCTGGTCTCTTCGTCTATGAGGAGGAATGCCAAATACACTATGGCCCTGTTGTTATGCGATGATGACACATATTTGGCTCACTTCTGGACTCAGAAATGTACAGTGAAAGCCCGATATGCCTGATACGGCTGAACACAGTTCTGTCTCCTGGGAAGTATCACTGTAATGCGTTCAGGCTCTTTCCATACCCATCTTCCTCCTTTTCCTATATACCCAGAGCCAATGAAAATAGCCAAAGGGTCAGTAGTTAAGAATTAATTTCTATTTATTTTGTTATCCATTAAACACAGGTTGTGAGCTAGTGAGAAAGAAAATATTTTATGAGGCTTGGTAATTTTTTTTTTTTTTTAAATCAACCTTCTCTGCAGGCTTATGGTATGTTATTAGTTATGGGAAAATATCTATACAGGCCACTAAAGGGCCAAAAGCATGTAAAATTGGAAGGTTAAAAAAAAAAATCTAAAATAACCTCTCTTACTTTTCCTCCTCCAAAGCTAGAAAATGTTAGGAGTCAGATGTTTTCTGAAGGGAAATAATGTCTCAGGCAAGACTGTTTGTAATTCTGAGCAGCAGAACTTGGCCTCTGTGGGCTATTTATAGTTGCCCTGAGCTTTGGTTAAAGTAAGATGCCAGCTGAAATGGAGCTACTGAAGGCGGCCACTCGGGGCTGGGACAACACTCAGAGCTGAAGGAAGACATTAGCCTCAGGCGTTATTATGCATATGTAAGGATTTACATTTTTCACAGACCTCTGTTGTTTCACGGACTATGGCAAAATAATGGGGTGCTGAACCCGAAACTGCGGGGTGCTTGTTCCTCCCCTGGTGCTGGTTGGCACAGGCATGGCATCGCAACATGCAATGAGAAGCACACAGACTCATCTCAACATCTGATTTATAATATTGTTCGTTGCCTTTGCAAGCGAGATTTTACAGCCTACTTTCCAGGAGCAAAAAGTAGAAAATCTCAAGCTTTACTAAGTGATAGACAGAGGAAAGTCCAATATCCTTTGAATAAACAGACATCAATGACTTAGTAGTAAAAATGTAAAAATCACCTGGAGCCCAGGTGGTGCAGTGGTTAAGCACTGGACTGGTGACCGAACCCACCATGGGAGAAAGATCTGGCAGTCTGCTTCCATAAAGATTACAGCCTTGGAAACCCTATGGGGCAGTTCTACTCTGTGATAAAGGGTTGCTGATGTCAACCAGTAATAAAAATATAAAAATCAGGGATTTCTCCCAGGTCTGAGCAAGAGGTCTTTAACCATTTGGTTAAAATGGAGAAATTGTTAAGGTTTTCCAACAGCTTGGTATGGTAAAATGGGAAACACGCAGAATTGGCTTCAGAAAGGCTTGAGCCCACCATTTACAAGCAGCAGTGGGACATGAGGCAAGTCTCAGCTAGTTCGAGCACCAGGTTTCTTCACAGCATCTGAGGACGTCTATGAAACACCGAGCAAAGCACATTAGGTATTAGGGATTAAATCGTGTCCCCCCAAAATACATGTTGTAAATCCTAACCCCTAAACCTGTGGACATAATCCCGTTTGGGAATAGGGTTTTCTTTTTTAGATTAATGAGGCCATACCAGTAGGGTATGATTTAAACCGATCACTTTGATGGTACATATAAAAGGAGCAGATTAGGTACAGAACAAGCCTGAATGGTGGTGGGACTGAAGGGGGCGCGGCGGAGGCGGGGGCGGTGGACATAGACACCACCACGTGGGAGTCTTCAAGGAACACCAAGAAAAATCTGAGACAAGCATTTGCCCCCAGAGCGGACAGAAACAACTTTCCTCTAGCGTTGATGCTCTGAATTTGGACTTCCAGTCTTCTGAACAGTAAGAAAATAAAGTTCTATTTGTTAAAGCCACCCACTTGTGGTATTTCTGTTAATAGCAGCACTGAGAAACTAAGACAGCAGACATTCAGTACATGTTTGGTTTTTTCCCCTTTAGATTTCTTGCTAAGAAAATACAGCTATATTTTATTTCTCTCCTATCATACGGCAACACTTAGAATTTCTTAGACTTAATTAGCTGATGTTTTTCACCAAACAAGAACCCAGCCACCAAACAGCCAAATCAGATGTCATTAGGCCCATCGTCTTGACTTCCAGGAGAGCCCTTCAGAGCAGGGTCTTCTCTGGTACGTGTTCTCTCACACCAATTGAGGGAGAGTTTGGAGTCTCTTCATGGTATATTGTTGCTGTTGATTCAGTTCCCAACTCATGGCAACCCCATACACAGGTGAATGAAATGCTGCCCAGTCCTAAACCATTCCCGTGATTGGTTTTTATTGGCTGATTTTTGGAAGCACATTGCCAGCCCTTTCTTCCTAGTCTCAGTCAGGAAGCTCTGCTGAAACCTGTTCAGCATCATAGCAACACACAGCCTCCAGTAAAAGACGAGTGACGGCTACACATCAGGTGAACAGGCTGTGATTCGAAACTGGGTCTCCTTCATGGATGGCGAGAATCCCACCACTGAACCCTGCCGCCCTCTTATGGAAGACTGTGGCTGTTCTTGTGTGCTATGGGGTCTATTCCAATTCATAGTGACCCTATAGGACAGAGTACAACTTCTCCATAGGGTTTCCAAGGCTATAAATCTTTATGGAAGCTGATTGCCACATCTTTCTCCTGCAGAGCAACTGGTGGGTTTGAACCACTGACATTTTGGTTAGCAGCTGAGTGCTTAACCACTGGGCCACCACGGGGTCATTTTTTTTTTAACATTTGAATACACTCCCTAACATCAGACTGCAGGTTTTAGACATATGTATTACTTAAGAAAAATATTATGAAACTTCACTACCTTTAGGTGACTGCATGTTAAAAGCATACGTTCTTACCAAATCATAGACCATGATAACCTAGACTAGTAGAAATTTTATGTTTTCATTTGAAAAACTGATAGTTAAGTGAGAGTCCTTTCCATCACTTACAGATTTTCTATCACTTAATAAAAGCGGAAGAGGTTAGAGACTGTTAATTGTATCATGGGATCCAGACAGGGGAGGGGCTTTTAGGAACAAGTACAAACACAACAGAAAGAAGAGATGACCATTTTAGTTAGGACAGTGATAGAGAATCCATAAACGTGGGTCCTGGGACACAAAAATTTGAGGACAGTTCCATTCTGTCATGTAGGGTCGCTATGAGTAGGAATAACTTGACGGCAACAAGTGTTTTCTGTTTTTTTTTTTTTGGAGCGAAGATGGTTTTGCGTGGCTTGTAAGCACTGATGAGAGTCAGAAGACCCACTGATTGTCCTTTTGGTAATTCACATTACCAAAAGGGTAACATTTGGGGATATAAATCACTTTTAAGGAAGATGTTCATATTTTAGAGGAATTCACACTTTCTTTTTGCTTAAAAAAATTTAGCAAGGGGTTTGAAGCTTTCACAGATAGGACTTGTTCACAAAGCTTGGCATCATTTCAATTATATTTGACATGTGTTCTGTACTCTAATATAAAAATAAAACATCTCTCTCTAGACCACTTATAAATATTCTTAAAAAAATGAACTTGACATAATTGCTATTGAATTTTGGCACGCACAGGTATTCTTTAAAAACGACAACAAAAGCTCTCCTTTAAAAATTTTCCTTGGTGCCCACTTTAGAAAATTAAATCTATAGTTTACCGATTTTTTTTTAACAGAACTGACACAGTCTTCTTAATTGCCTTAGCTTATTATAGAAAATATCAGATAAGCCATTTGCATTTCTATTACAAAATAATACTCAAAAAGCCTCATTGCCTTTGAGTTGATTCTGACTCATGGTGGCCCCATGTGTTACCAAGTAGAACTGCTCCACAGGGCTTTCTTGGCTGTAACCTTTACAGAGGCAGATTGTCAGGCCCTTCTTCCACGTCAATGCCACTAGGTGGGTTAGAACCACCAATCTTTAGGTTAGTGTTGTTGTGGGCTGTTGAGTTGATTCCAACTCATAGTGACCCTATAGGACAGAATAGAACTGCCCCGTAGGGTTTCCTAAGCTATAATCTTTACTGGAGCAGATCGCCAGGTCTCTTCTCCCGTGAAGCCGCTGGTGGGCTCAAACTGCTGACCTTTGGGTTAACAGAGAGTGCTTAACCATTGGGTAAGAGCTTGGCTGCTAACCAAAAGGTCTGCAGTTCAGATTCACCAGCTGCTCCTTAGAAACCCTATGGGGCAGTTCTGCTCTGTCCTACAGGGTCACTATGAGGCAGAATCGACTCAACCGCAACAGGAGTCCAGTGCAAACTACTTGGCTTACCCAGGGGCCTATAAGATAACATATTAGTATATATTATCAGCTATTCCAGAGCCCTGGTGGCACGGTGGTTAAGAACTTGGGTGCTAACCAGAAGGTTGGCAGCACAAATCCACCAGCTGCTCTTTGGAAACTCTATGGGGCAGTTCGACTCTGTCCTATAGGGTCACTCTGAGTTGGAATGGACTCGATGGCAGTGGGTTTGGTTTGGTTTTACATAAATGTAATACTTTCATAGGCTGATTTGAAAATACATAATAATATAAAGAAAAAATGTTGTTTTTCCTTCAAATCTTTTATGTGCTAAGATATTTATTGAAATTATACTATGCCTTACCTTTTTTCATAGGCTTTTTTTAAATTTACGCATTTCTCCATGTTTAAAAAAAAAAATTATCCGTGAACGTAATTTTAATATTTCATGTTCCTTCGTTTGCTAAATCATTTCCTTACTGTTATACTATGGATAACTTCCAATTTTTTGCTGGTACAGATGACACAGGTATTAGTGTCACATGTACATATGACACATGTCAGACACATTTTTTTCACTGAAGGTTTTCTTGAAGCATCCCACTTGCTCAGAGAAAATTCTAAAATACTAAATCAAAGGCTGTATTTTAAAACTTTTGATACATATTATCAAATTGTTCCTTTAACACCTTGCACACATTTATTACCATCGTTAGGAATAAGAGTTCCCAACATGACATGTTTCCAAAAAATCATAGAGAGGCACGCTACTTATGGGATTATATAACTATAAATACATTATAACGATAGATACATAGTATTTTGTTCATAAAAATGGCTCTGTTCAACAAAGGCGTTGAAATAGCTAACATCTACATGGTTTAAGATGTCTTTTTTTTTTTTTTAAACTATTACTTACAATTCAATTTGTAAAATATTGTCTAATGTTTTCATCTTATATAATTTTTATGTGTTTATGCAAGTCAGATTTCTTTATTAATAGATACTATTACTCTGCACTGAACGATGATGCAGTATTTTCAAAAACTCTGTATATTGATGTGTTAGCCGAGTGATCCCATAAGCTGAGAACATGCTCATATCTAATCAAGGAACAAAACTAATTTTTTTTTTCTTTTTTTTGTTCACACATATTTGCTTATCTCCGCTTTTATAATTTCTAACTCTTTCTCTTCTGAAATTGATTTCTTTTATTGACCTGTGACTTCTTTTTAATGACTTTTTATTTTGATATGTTGTTGTTGTTGGTTGGTTGCCATGGAGTGGATCCCAACTCATGGCAACCCTGGTGGTGTGTGCAGAGCGGAATTGCTTCATAGGATTTTCAAGGCTGTGACTTTTTGGAAGCAGATAGCCAGGCCTGACTTCCAAGGTACCTCTGGGTGGGTTTGAACCACCAACCTTTTGGCAAGTAGTTGGGCACTTAACCATTTACTCCATCCAGAGGCTCCATAAATTGATACCATAAAACCAAACCCAGTGCCATTGAGTCGATTCCGACTCATAGCAACCCTACAGTTAGTACCAGGAATTCTCAGGTACGCTGTACCGTTCTTCACCACTTGTTTACGTTGCGCCCCATTTGCTTTATCACTTCCATGTCTCTTTATACATTTTTCATATGTGCATATATTTTTTTTCTGAACTATTTGAGAGTTAGAGATACAGAGTCACTTTATTCTTGAACACTTTCTTGAGTATTTCTAAAACATAAGAATTTGGGATGAAAGAATGTATTTGTTATCTAATGCTATGTAACAAATTACCCCAAATTTATTGGCTTAAAACAACAAACGTTTATTATCTCACAGATTCTGGGGTTCAGGAATCTGGGCATGTCTTAGCTGGGTCCTTCTGCCTCAAGGCTTTACACAAGTCTGTAATCATATTGTCAGCAGAAACTATGGTCTCATCTGAGGGCTCAGCTGGGGGAGATCTGCTTTCAAGCTCACTCACGTGGTTGTTGGCAAGATTCAGTTCCATGAGCGGTGTTGGACTGAGATTCTCAGCTCCTCACTGGCTGTTGGCTGGAAGTCTCCCTCATTTTCTTGCCACATGGGCTTTTTCATAGGATGGTTCACAACAAGACAGCTGCCTTACATCAGAGTGAGCAATAAACAGAATGAGAGAAGCAAAGTGGAAGACAGAGTCTTTTTGTAACCTGATTTCAAAAGGCACATCCCATCCCTTCTGCCATATTCTATTCTAGAAGCAATTCACTAGGTTCAGTGCACTCTTAGGGGTTAGATATTATACAAGGGCATGATACCTGGATGCAAGAAATATTGGGAGGCATCTCAGAGGCTGCCCACCCCCAGGAAGATTTATTTAATTCTAATCACCTATCCTTAGAAAGTTTTCAGTCAAAGTGAAATAATTATATTTTGACTGAATATCATAATATATTCTCCAGGATTGGTTTGATTAGATGTTTTATGTTACAAAATAATCCAAACAAGAAGCAATATTACCTGCTCTAATGGATTGAAATGTGTCCCTCCAAAGTGGTTAGGCCATGGTTCCCAGTATTGTGTGGTTGTCCTCCATTTTGTGACTTTCCTGTGTGTTATAAATCATAATCTCTGCCTGGGGTAAAGAGGGTTAGGGTGGGATGTAACACCCTTGCTCAGGTCACGTCCCTGATCCAATGTAAAGGAAATTTCCCTGGGGTGTGGCCTGCACCACCTTTTATCGTACAAGAGATAAAACGAAAGAGAAGTAAGCAGAGAGTTGGGGACCTCATGCCACCAGGAAAGCAGAGCCAGGAACAGAGTGAATCCTTTGGATCTGGGGTTCCTGTGTAGAGAAGCTCCTAGTCCAGGGGAAAATTGAAGACAAGGACCTTCCTCCAGAGCCAACAGAGAGAAAGCCTTCCCCTGGAGCTGACACTCTGAATTTGGACTTCTAGCCTACTAGGCTGAGAGAAAATAAATTTCTCTTTATTAAAGCCATCCACTTGTGGTATTTCTGTTATAGCAGCACTAGGTGACGAAGACACCTGCAAATATTTTTAACAGAAACACATTCCTATCGATGAATTCTTTGATAGAAATACCAACTTCCTTAAAATAAACTTCCTTGGAAAAGTTCCTGGAGGAATTGAAATATTTGAATATTGAATATTTGAATGACTGGATTGAATCCTTCTCTGGAGCATTGTTTTTGGCACCTCACAAGTTAACCCATTTAATCTACACACCAACCACTATGAGTTAGATGCTGTTTTTTAATCTATAAAAAAAATTGAAGCTCTGAAAAAGTTATGGCCAAGATTTAAAGCCTAGTACATGGTGAAAAGAAGTTTGTCTTATTTTTTCTACTGTACTACTTGTACTCAAAATCCAATCACTTTCTGTCCCCGGAACTGTCAATAAGCTAAGGGCAGAGGACATAGATTCTCCATAACTTTTTTTGTCTGAATCAAATTCCTCTAGCAAGATAGCCTTTTTTGCAACTTTTACTGCAAGAGACATACCTGAGGCTGTTGCCAGGGCGCAATGTTAAAGGTGTGTCTGTTTTCCTATAATAAATTGCAATTAGGAATTTATGACTCAGTAATAAAGACTTGATCTGGCATAGCCCTAGGCAAGTTGAGCTCCCAGACCAAGAAGGATTTGTTTTTCCAATAGCTGACAAAACCTGGCTTGATTATGTCTTGCAGGAATGCAACACCCCAAAAAAGGGCCCTCGCATTTTGGAGAATTTTGTTTACTTGACACTAAGCCCCAAATGACCTTAAATTCTAAATAAAAGTTCCATGGGCAATTTGTATAAGAGGCTTGTTTTTAAAGAAAATAAATTGTATGACAGGTTTATTATATATATTACAAACTAAACTGGTGAACATTTTACTCAACATTTAAAAATCTTTAATTAAGACCTTTCAGTACATAAGGCTTACATAACAAAATGTAGCAGAAATCTATAAAATCTAAACACATTTCCAAAAGAAAAGATGGTGCCACATAAATTTATATGCTAAAGCTTTCAGGGTGATTATACTGTGTTGGAAGACATGAGATATCCTCTTTGTCTCATTGTTTTACTTACATGACAGTTCTCAGTTCAAATGAAATTTCAAAGCCTGTTTGTCAGTTTGCATCCTGTGGCATTGGGCGAGACAGATCTGTTTAATACAAAGTGCCAATAAAGCTAAGGTTATGGTGTGTAAAAATAATCAACACTAATTCCCCAGGACTGAATGTTTTTAGTGGTGTTAGCTAATAGGTTCTATGCCCTTTACTCGCAGGGTTCCAGAATCCCACAGAACAGACATGTTACCTATGTTTACAACCATTTTTCCAAAAGAAGAAATAGGCAGCCTGAAGATTTAGGTGACTTGCTGTTATTCATAAAATTTAGAAGAGGAATAGCAAATAGCCTATGGTGTGGTTTTTTATTATTCAGGCAGGGCAATATTAAATACATAAGAGCATTGCATTTGCAGTCATCGACATTGACCCACCATGCTCTAGGTTACATGGGCTGTCTGCTGAAGCTGAATATTTCTTCTTGGGTTCACAGGGTTTCAACTTGTTTTATTTTTACACATTTCCAAAGAAGATAATTCAGAAGATCATGGAGGTCTCTATTCACATGGAATGACAAATATGAAGAGATTAGACAATAGCTTAAAGGTCAGAGCAAAGTTTTCATGACTATTCCATTGGCATAATGTGGTCTCATTGCATCATAAAATAATGCCCCTTCATGCCACAGAGTCTGAATTAGCCAGAACCAATACTCTGTGGTGATTTTTTTCACCTTTGTTGATAGGTGTTAACATTAATTATGGTCAACTTAGAATTGACCTTTTTGGTGGCACTAGGGGCCATGTAAGCAGCCCTTCTGGCTCAGTGGTTAAAGTGATGGACTGCTAACCAAAAGGTCAGTGGTTCAAAACCACCAGCAGCTCCACGGGAGAAAGATGGGGCAGTCTGCTTCCACAGAGATTTACAGCCTTGGAAACCCTATGGGGTATCTATAAGCTGGAATCGACCTGACAGCAGTGAGTTTTTGGGTTTGAGATACCATGTGGAGTTCCTGGATGGTGCAAGCCATTAAAGTACTTGACCGTTAATGGGGAAGTTGGAGGTTCGAGTCCATCCAGAGGCACCTCAAAAGAAAGGCTTGGCAATCCGCTTTTGAAAAATCAGCCATTGAAAACCCTATGGAGCACAGTTCTACTCTGACACACACGGCGTCGCCGTGAGTCAGAATCAACTCAGTAGCAACTGGCTTTTAGGAATCACCCACGGGAAAGAGCAGTATAAGCCTCCCACAATCATCAACCTAGAGAATGCGATGAGGCAGACTTTTATTTGCGGTGCTACGAGAGAATCTATCGCTCTTTCTTGAGTGGAGGCATCTGTATTTGAACAGAAGATTTAAAAGTAGGGAGGGAATGGGAATTTTGTGTAAACATGAATGGGTCTGAATAAACAGAGGTGCTGATGTTTTATGTCTTGATAAAACATCAGGCCTTTGATGTTTTCCGAAGACGTCTCTGGCATGTCACGGCTGCAGCTCTGTGGTTGCAGTAGCAATGCTCACTAAGTGCAGCTGTGGCTTAGGCTGCGTTTCCTGGTTTTTACTAATGTCTTTAATCACCACATGAATATTTATAAATTGTTGGAACTAGAATGTACCGAAAGTTACTCTCCAGGCACCATCTGCATCTATCTACTGTATACATTTTCTTCCTCTCTCTTGCAGCTGTTCTCTTATTTCCTGGAAGCTGGGTGCAAAAAGAAAAAAAGACAATCATTTCTGCATGTGTCACCGAGGCCATCCTACAGGGAGCCGAGTTGGATTCAGCGAACACATGGTCTTTGTAGTGTGTGAATGGGATTCAGTCACGGACAAGAAGAAAAGGATGCCAGTGGAAATAGCAATTTTTCTGCTCCGGGCGTATCCTCCAGCAGTCAAGGTAACTTGGCTGGTTTGGTTTACTGTGTGTGTGTGTGTCCGTATGTGTGTGGCACATTTGCTAATTTAGTCTCTGCAACATCTTACAAAAACAAAGTCTTTCTCTACCTGTACTTGTGTGTATAAATCCATTTTGATTTCTTAGCACGGACATTTATATAGTCATCTAGGCCATTGCTTCTAAGTGAGAGTTTTGATTATTTTACATCTGGAATATTTCAAGTTTATCCCTCTTGGCATCAGTGTTGTGGATGTTTTTCCCCTTGGGTCAGTTCAAGAGCCTGCTGTCAACATGATGTTCTCTAATTACATGGGTTCATGCAAGTTTTAACTCCGTAGACATATGTTCTTGTATTTAAGGCCTTCCTTCTTCTTTTTTTTTTTTTTTTTACCTTTGTTTACATATCATCTTTAACACTGCTCTTTTCCCACTGCCTCTATCTCACATCCTTCTCCAGATTTCATCTTCATTGTCTTCTCTTGGGTAATGGAAGTAGAAAATGAAGGATCAGATCAGCCTGAATTCTCTTCTTTTCTCCACCAATTACCAGCCTGATTAAAGCTGGGTGGAAGAAGATAGTTTTATTTATTTGGCTTGGATTTCTCAACCTTTAATCTTTTAAAGTAAATTAATAATCATAATTACAGTGTTGTTTGAAGATCAAACAACACAACGCATAGCAATATGTTTTCTAAACTTTAAAGCACAATAAAAATGTAAGATTTTGTTATCATTGTGTAATCATAAAATCCTCTACCTTCTTGTTTCTTTCTTTCTTGCTGGCCTACATATTGAACCTAGTCTGTATTCTTTTAATTATTATTATTATGTTGAACATGTGAAGTTGCTGATATTTGAATATTTTGACCTACAAAAATTATAATTTCATGTAGTTTATCCTAATAATTAAAAATATATATGAAAGTGGTGCATTCACACGGGAGAAACCTCACACAGGACCAACAGATGGACTATGAAGTCAAATGTTTGTTTATCTCTCATTTTGCTAAGGTATTAGGTCCTCAAGAGCTGTTCTGTCTGCTGGTTTACCTTGGTCTCTTTTCCACTTCAGAGCTGATTTCGCACAAATATCTGGTGATCGTTTGTTATCTCTTCACATTTAAGAATGGCATAATGAAAAACTGAGTGGAGTCTGTGTATATAATAATTAGTCAGGGGTTGTTTAGGAGCTTTGGTTTGGGGTATTTGATGAGGATTTGACTATTAATCTGGAGATTCTCCAAATACTAGAAAACGATATCTTTAGTATGGACTACTCAGTTTCTCTAGAGAAAAAAATTCTCCTCTCCTCTCTGGAAGGCAGACGCTTGGTTGCTGGTGTTCAATCTCCTGGTGGGGAGGTGGGGGATAGTTGAGGTGGAGTGATGGAGGTCAACCCTTCAATGAACACATTTTAATTGAGTTCTGTTTTCAGATCCCTGTATCAGCTCTTCTCTGCATCCAATCTCCCTGAATCTCAGTGTCCCGAGCCCTCAGTTTTATCTCCACCTGCCTTCTGGGAGGTCCTACAAACTTTGGTTCCCATCAAGTCACTGTTCATCCTCTGGGGATCACTCTCTCTCTCTCTCTCTCTCTGATGGATAGAGTATAATAATGATGGCTTTTGGGAGGGAGGGGAGATAACATGGGTGAGTACTCAGTTTACTCTCTTTAATGTAAAAGGTTTTTTTTTTTTTTCCTTATAACTAAATCTAGAATAGCAAAGCATGAGAAAAGAGTTTAAAATTACTCAATAACTCAGCATTTGGCACAATTTGGGCATTGTAAGGCATCAAGTTATAGGGTTTCCCGAAAGTGGTAATGGGAGAATAATTATTTGGCCTCCCCTTTGTTTTTTTTTTTTTTGTTGTTGTTTGTGTTTTTTAGAGATAATATTACAGATTTATGTGGTATTCATATTCAACAAGTACAGTTCAAATTTTGATGCAATGTTTTCTTTGAAGAAATAGTTTAACTACTCTAGGATGTCATACTTCTGGTGTGACCAAATCTTTATTCAAGAGAAAACAGACTCTTTATATAAATTAAGATATTATGCTTCATAAAAATATCTTATTTGGGAATTTTGGTACCTTTATTTCTTTGCTTGAAATTTTTGGATAAGAGAAAATGTCCCGATATTTGGTATATTATTCCTATTTAACACCTAGCTGGGAGCATGGAAGGGATGAGTGTTGTGTTGAGCAAAAAAAAGAAAAGAAACTGGAAAGTATTACTGTTGCCCTTTCACAGAGGAATAAATTGTGGTTCAGAAAAAAATTTTAAGTGGCCAAATTGAAACTAGAACCCAGATTTTTTATTTTGTAATTGAGAGTTCTTGCTCTTATACCATGTGGCATTCCATCCTTCTGTATGGATTTCTTTGCTAAGGCTGGCTAATTATGAGTGTCAACTAGCACACATTTATTTCTCTATCCTTTATTTCCATATGGTGAACAAATGGTTTTTAGAGGAATCTGTATAGCTATGGTCGCCAGGCACTTAGGGAAAATTAGTAATTTTGGATAATCTTTCTCACTTTAAGCCATCTTCTACTTCATGGATTGCTTTCCTCAATAATCCCATAGAGCCCTCTAGCTGTCCAATATTGCAAATTTAGGCATTGCACTAAGACCAGGATACATGAAGTACTTCTACTTCCTAAACTGCAATTCCCTCTTCACTCTTCTATCAAAACTCCCTGTCTTAGTTACCTAGTGCTGTTGCAACAGAAATAGCACAAGAGGATGGCTTTAACAATCAGAAATTTATTGTCTCACAGTTTAGGAGGCTAGAAATAGAATTCAGGGCACCAGCTCCAGGGGAAGATTTTCTCTCTCTGTTGGTTCTGCGGGAAGGTCTTGTCATCAATCTCCACCAAGCCTAGGAGCTTCTTAGTGCAGGGACCTGGGGTCCAAAGGACACACTTCACTCTCTGCTTTCCTTTCTTGGTGATATGAGGTCCTATCTCTTTGTTTGCTTCTCTCTCCTTTTATCTCTTGTAAGATAAAAAGGTGATGCAGGCCACATCCTAAGGAAACTCCCCTTACATAGGATCAGGGCTATGACCTGAGTAAGGATGTTGCATTTCACCCTAATTCTCTTTAACATAACCTAATCTTGCCTCATTAACCACAGGCAGAGATTAGGATTTACAACAGATAGTAAAATCTTGTCAGATTACAAAATGGAGGACAACCACACAATACTGGGAATCATGGCCTAGCCAAGTTGACACACATTTTTGGGGGAGCACATTCAATCCATGACACTCCCCCATCTCCAGATACATAGGTTCTTAGGCAAAAGTAAAGAAAATGATGTGATTAGATTAGTGTATTTTGGAGGTTGAACACCTTTGAGGTCACCCAAGTTGGTAGTTTTCAAAAAGTGTAGAGGGAACTCAGAGGAGGTTCGAGTGTCCTACAAATGTTGTAAATTCAGTTTAGAATAGTTCAGTGCATTTTCTTAATTCTAGGGCATTTTTTTTTTTATGCTTTAGTATTTCTGAAGTCATGATGAACCTTAAAATTGATGTACCACGTTTAATGTGATAAGATCTCTTTTGTCTCTCTGAAAAAGTATTAATACATAGGTGGTGAAATTTACATTTAATAGCATCTCAGAATCAAGAACTCTCAGGTTACAATCATTAACTCTTCAACAACCAGGGTTCCTCAATGTTCAGACAAGAGAGGACAACGTTTCTTTCTATAAGCCAAATTACATCTCGTGGAAACTCCTACATGTCAAGATGTGAAAAACTCCAGTTTACAGTGGGTTGCTTTCCCTAGTTTGTACCAGAATACTGGATACTTAAGTGAGCTGAGAAAACGTGGTTGTTGTTGTTATTAGGTGCCATCAAGTTGGTTCCTACTCATAGCGACCCCAAGTACAGCAGAACGAAACACTATTAGGTCCTGCACCATACTCAAAATCACGGTTATGCTTAAGCCCATTTCCTTGAGGGTCTTCCTCTTTTTTGCTCTCCGTCTGCTTTACCAAGCGTGATGTCCTTCTCATCATGAAAACATGGTAAGACCCCATTATCCCACCCCTTTTGGTTATTGTCTTACGCCCTTTTCGAGTCTTTCACTGTTGGTAGGGTGATACTGCCCCCAGGCATTGTGGGGAGGGATGCCCCTCAAAGCACTTCTTCATAATGGTCATATGCCCACCTCATAGCTAAACTCACCACATCTGCGAAATTGCATTTGACTAGGACCTAAACCACTAGATCCTTAATATCCACTCTCCTCTTCAGGTAGGCTCTCCCTGGCCCCTACGCCACACCCTCTTCACCTCCACACACACAAGCCTTCATTTCATTTTCCCCATTAGATGCTAGTTGCCATCAAGTGAATTTTGATTCCTGGTGACTTCTTGTGCGTCAGAGTAGAACCGTGCTCCATAGGGTTTTCAATGGTTCAGTTTTCAGTAGATCAGCAGGTCTTTCTTCTGACTTGAACTTCCAACCTTTTGGTTAGCAGCAAAGTGTGTTAACCATTTGCATCACCCAGGAATTCCTTCTCATCAGATAATCCAGGTTAATCCCTTAGATTAAAATGACTCTACATCTCGCCAGAAAAGACCTTGGTCCAATAAATGCTTTTTTTTCAATTTTAAACCCCTCAAAATTTCTGTTATGTGTGGGTGTGTGTGAGTGTATGTTACAAAAAAAAAAAAAAGAGAGAGAGAGCTCAAATATACAAACATGCACTGGCCTTGGGGAAAGGGATAAAAAAATGTTTTATTTGTTCTTTCCTATGGTCTATAGGGTTGTTATAAATCAGAACTAACTCTACAGCAAGGGGTTTGGTTTTGGTTTTTAGTATGCCCAAAGTGTATACAGAAAAGACATGAATTAATAATCTCTCTTAATAATTCAGTTTAGGATATCAAGAGTTTAAAAAGTGGTAGTAATAAATTTAAAAACCATGGCCACACAAATATGTTATCTTATAAGATTGAGCATCAATGAAATAACCTCACATTGCCAATTAAACCGATATTTTTCTGCAGACCCTGAAATTAATTCCTCCTGCCGTCTCTATACACATGTTTACTATTTGAGTGAATGTACCACTGAATAGAAATTGAAGACAATTTTTATTTTGACTACAGTCCTCTCATGTAAGTTACATAAGGGAGTCTACTACTATAACACATGTACATTGCCACATTCAGTCAATGCAAGCCAAGGCCCATTTGTTCATGTGCTTGTTTTTTATGATTTAAATACTGGTTTGACGAGCAAAAGTTTGCCTTTTTCTTTCCTGCCTTACATAGTTATAACGCAGAATGTAAGAACTCTTAGCTTCTTGTTGTAATTCAGCTTTGAGACATACTAAACTTATCTAGAACCTTCTAAAAGAAAGAAAAGGAATTTTAAAGAGTAGCTTGAAATTATGCCAAAATATTAAAAAAGAAAACTATTCCTCTTTGAAACTACTTATCTCTATACATCAGAATTTATTAATAGTATAAAAATAAAAGAAGGAAATTAATTGGAAGCATAGATGGATATAAAACTCGAACTGTCATCGATATAAAACTCGAACTGTCATCTCATTTGGCTTACCTTTACAATTAGCAAATCATATAAATTGAACTTATTAAAAATCCTCATATTAATGAAACGATTCATTTATCTTTTGTACTTATTGGAGTGTTCTGGTAAATTTTATTTAATAAAGGAAAAAATGTTTCATGGTTAGAAATGGTTTTAAAAATACAGAGATAGCCTAAACCCCTTTGTTTTATAACCTGAAACTCAGAAAGGACAATGAACCTGCCCCGATATGCACAAAGTATCGTTAGCACATGTGGGTGTTGTCTCGTGATCCAGAACGCCTTGGAGGAAGTAATTCTTGCTAAATTAATAAATGCATTTCAGAAGAGGAACGTCTCAGTTCCAATGCAGCTAAACCTGTGGAAAGTGTACAATCAGATATTTTTGTACAGAGGGTACCTACCTTTGTGTATTAGTGTGAGTCGTCAATCTTCTCTCTTTGTTTCAGTTCATTAAAGCAGAATCAACACTCTATATTCCCTGCAATAAGGTTTCATATGTGTGCCTCAGAGCACTTACAGCAGACATTGTGCATTCATTAATGACGATAAATGGTAAGATAGCTGTCTCAACACCTAATTCAGTGAACGCATTGTTATGTTGTTATGTCTCCTTCCCTTGGGATCTAAGACCTCCAAACTTTTGGACCCATAGTAGTAAAGTAGGAAGCAAATATTCTTTACATCAGTTATTAGGTATAATTTTGAGAAAAGCTTCTCCTCTTTCCACCCCTCAATTCCAAAATTTATATAATTTGGCTCTTGGAGAAAATGTGCTATACGTTGGTTCATGATTGAAAGCACGCAAGATAAGATATAAGATAAAACTCCAACTTTTGGGGATATTTTCTTCCAGCTGACACCATGACGGAATTTTCAGTAGGCTGTTCCACTGTTCTATCAGGACAGCTGCTTCTAAGTAATGGAGTTTGTGGTAAAACCAGTGAATTGCACAGGCATGAGCCTATTGCCTCACTTCTTCTGCAATGAAATGAGGTTTTTGGTTAGGAGCATTGTTATGAGGAATACTTTGACAAGAAATAAGGCATTTTTTGAGCTTACAGATGGTGTACAGAAACATTATGTACAAGGCAGACAAATCCATACTTAAAATAGCATCCATTCTAAGAAGGAAAAATGGCTACCCACACCATGACGGAAGGGTCCAATGTAACCGTCCTGCCACCTGTAGCTGATTGTTCCTCCCAGGGAATGGTGTTATATCAGTAACTCGGCATTGGTAACCACTGTTAGTAGGTTAGGCACTCATTAGAGATATTAGTCAAATTGGGCTTACTGACAGAAAGTACATGTAGAGCTCCAGTCCCTGCTATCACGGGCACTTTGGACATGAGTCTGTGGGACAAGCAAGTACCAGGTTTAGAAGAAAAGAGGCTGATTGAAACCCACAGGATATACCATTTTGTTCATCTTTTTACTGAGAGTCTCCTCGGCAGTAAATGCATTCAATAAGCATACACACGGGACACAGATATTTTCACATTGTGTCCATACTGAGAGATCCTTTCAAAATCTCTTTTCCAGACTTCCTGTTCACCAGCCTTCTGATTCCATTCTTTCCAAATCCCCAACCGTCTAGTCAAACCATTAACTCCTGCCCATAAATCAATGTAGATCCAAACTTTGAGGCATGCAAATCCAGACAAAAAGGAAAAGCACATGTACTGCTCAGAGCTTTGTCCGTTGGGGTCATTTCCCTTTAGCCCTATATTTTAGTGACATTTCTGATTGGAGTTGTAATGCTGCAACAGCCCGCTTTCATTTGTTTCCAGTGTTTAATACAGACAGATCACTGGTAAACCAGAGCTGAGGTACTCAGCCTAATCAATCCTCCCTGTCAAGGGGTCCAAAACCAAAAAACCAAGCCCGTTGCCATCGAGTCGATTCCAACTCATGGTGACCCTATAGAACAGAATAGAGCTGCCCCATAGAGTTTCCAAGGAGCACCTGGTGGATTTGAACTGCTGACCTTTTTGGTTAGCAGCAGTAGCATTTAACCACTACACCACCAGTGTTTCCATCAGTGGGTCAGGTACTCAAATTTCCTATTCCTTACGACATACCACAACACCCCTCACTAAAACTCTGATTCACTGGTGCCTGATTTTGCTTAGGGATTAGGAGTTAAGAAAATTCACTAAGCTCATTTATACTAAGGTATGAATAAATCTCAGCATCCAGATACTCTATGACATTGGCTTTCTTTTCTTTCTTTTAACATAAGTCACAGAAAAAAAAAATTATTTTACAGTGTAGTTAAGCACGATCATCTATAACTCATAAGACAACATTTGTCTTGATTATATGTGATTCACATTTTATTATTTTTGTTTTATTCTACTGAAGTTAAATCTAATCTATTTCATTTCGTAAATATTCTGATTCTGGCTCATAAATTTATTTCATGTCACAATAATGGGTCACAACCTGCATTTTGAAAAACACTGTTTTAGAGCATTGCTGTCCAATAGAAATATAATGTGAACCATACACATAATTTTGAATTATCTAGTAGCCAGAGTAAACAAGTAAAAAAGAACCAGGAAAAATTAATTTTAATGATATATTTTATAGGCTTGCTATGAGTCGGAATTGACTCGAGGGCAGCGGGTTTGGTTTTTTGGTTTTTTAATTTTATTTAACTCAATGTTATGGATTGAACTCGGTCCCCCCAAAATGTGTGTTAACTTGGCCATGATTTCCAGTATTGTGTGATTGTGCACCATTTTGTTGTCTGATGTGATTTCCCTGTGTGTTGTAAATCCTATCTCTATTATTTAATGAGGCAGGATTAAAGGCAGTTACGTTAATGAAGCAGGACTCAACCTACTAGATTAAGCTGTATCTTGAGTCAATCTCTTTTGAGATATAAAAGAGAGAAGCAAGCAGAGAGGAGAGGGACCTCCTATCACCAAGAAGGAAGAATCAGAGAAAGCTTCCCCCTGCTCCTGGCACCCTGAATTGGGACTTGTAGCCTCCTAGGCTGTGAGAGAACGCACCTCTGTTAGTTAAAGCCATCCGCTTGTGGTGTCTCTGCACTAGATGACTAGATGACTAGCAGCACTAGATGACTAAGACACTCAATATATAACTCAGTATAAATCAGTGGTGTGTTCTGTACTTACAGCACATTTCAGTTTGAACCAGTAACCTTTGAAGCTGTCAATAGCCACAGGTGACCTAAAAAAAAAAAACTTGTTGCCGTCGTGGTGATCCCAACCCATAGTGACCCCATAGGACAGAGGAGAACTGCTGCATAGGGTTTCCAAGGAGCAGCTGGTGGATTTGAACTGCTGACCTTTTGGTTAGCAGCTGAGCTCTTAACCACTGCGCCACCGGGGCTAGTGGGCACTCTATTGGACAGTGAAGTTTTAGAGGGTATCATTTTACTTTTCAGAATACAGAAGTTGATTGAAAAGGCCCTTTAATTATAAAATTTTAGGCAGTAGTCAATGGCAAGTTAAAAAAGAAAAACAAAAAACTTTGATTTCTACTCGGTTCTGACACTATCATTTATGTGTTCATTAAAGAGATAGCACGAGCAGAGTCCTGGCACATAGTACCTGCTCGATACATTTTAGAAATTATTGTGATGAAAACTTAAAGGACTTTCAGAATATCAGTTCATCCGAGGGGCTTAAGGAAAGGTTGCCCAAGCTCTTCACGATCCCAAGCATCTGAGCATATCACTGGACGATGATGGCACCCACCAGATGAACGTTAACAATTTAGAGTCATAAAACCAGAGCCGCATTGAACACCCGTGTAAGAATGGGGCTAAGGAAAACAAATGAACAAACAAAAAGCAAAAAATAAACTTCTTAATATGCGTATTGCCTGCAACAATACAAATCAGAAACATTTCATTGAAACGCAGTTATATACTTTTTTACTGCGTAAATTGAGGGTGATCTCTGTTTTCCAATTTTCCATCAGGTAAACATTTACCTATCTTGTGGCATAAGTCACTGTCTGCCATTTGTGTTACCTCTCTAGGTACAAACTTGCCTCATTTCTATACAACTGCAACTTCCTTGAGAACAGGATTCTTGCCTTGTTCGAGTCTTGGAGCAATAGGAGAGTCCTGGCTCTATTCATATCAGCTATGAGATCCTGGACAAGTTAATTCATAACTTCAATATTCTTATTTATAAAAACAAGATGAAGGAAACCAGCTTATGAACTTAGGATGAATGCTAAATGAGATAATAAATGTAGAAATACTTAACACATAATAGATGCTCAATAAATAAAGTTATAAGTCTTAGGGCATAACACAGTAGTAGTTATCACTCACTGAGTGCTCACTAAATGCCAGGCTTTTTATATGCTTTAAATTGTTTCAACTTCAAACAACGCTGTGAGGTAGATATCATTAACTTCCTTCTTTTTACAGGTAAGGAAATCGGAGTTTGAAGATATCCTGTTCAAGTTTCCTTTGTCAACAGGGAGTAGAGCCGGAAGCTGAAACTACTTTTGTTTGATTTTTAGAAGCTGTACTTTTATGCCTTATGCTCTTTGCTTTGAAAAAGTCTTGCTGAAAGAATGACTAATGTACAGATTTAATAATTAATTTGGCTCCATACGTTGGCTCAAAAAACAAGACATGATTAAGAACCTTAAGGAGCCCTGGTAGCGAAGTGGTTAACAGCTCACCTGCTAACAAAAAGGTTGGCAGTTCTAATCCACCAACTGCTTCTTGGAAATCCTATGGGGCAGGTATACTCTGTCCTACAGGGTTGCTACCAGTCGGAATGGACTGTACGGCAATGGATTTTTTAAGAACATTAAACAGATCTGGGCTTAAGAAAAGTCTGAAATAGGGCATGTTTTGGGGATGTTCCTTCTAAGTCTGAAATAAAGAAATCTTCTCTCAGTGCTTCTTCCCTCCAAGTCCATGGAAACTGCAGTTATAACCGAAGTAATTTTGAGTGGATTAAATAAAATCACAATAAAGGGGCTGGAATCCACTAATGATGAAGATATTAATAGAGCAGTACATCAGGGACATATTTTTGATATTTGTCTGATCTTTCTGATGATTATTTTCCCTCATTAGAGTTGAAAATCTAATATAATGTTTCTCATATATTGATTTCTCTTTTCCCCTTATCCCTTCTAAGAGAGACTTCAGTTGCTGGAATTCTAGTTACTTAATACCAAGAACTTTTAAATTGGAATTTGAAGCATTTTGCACTCATTTAATGATACACTTTGAAGAAGCCAGTTGCCAGGAGGTCTTGAAAATATAGATTTTTCTTTTAGAGATGAAATCTTTCACTTGGGTACCATCACCAGAGCCAGGGGTGTAAATCACATACAATCAGCTTCAAAGTGGCATCTTGCTGAGAGCAAGAAGTGTGAGTGGGTTATATGAGTCCCCTGTAATCCACAATGCAATTGTTCTAGCCAAATCTGTAGCAGGAAAAAAGCGATTCCTCCCCTCCCCCAAATGCTCTTAAAAAAACATTAAAGTCTACATCCTCGCAAGTGGACCAATAAGCAACACCATAGCAAACAGAGAAAATAGTGAAGTTGTCAAGGGTGTCATTTTACTTGGATTTGCAATCAACACCCATGGAAGCAGCAGTCAAGAAATCAAATGACGTAATGCATTGGGCAAGTCAGCTGCAAAAGACCTCTTTCATGAGTTAAAAAGTAAAGATCTCACCTTGAGGACTAAGGTGCGCCTGACCCAAGGCATGGTGTTTTCAATTGCCTCATGTGGTTAAGGTCTCAGCTGCTAACCAAAAAGTCGACAGTTTGAATTCGTCAGCTGCTCCTTGGAAACCCTATGGGGCAGTTCTACTTCATCCTATAAGGTCACTATGAGTTGGAATCAACTCCACGGCAAAGGGTTTCATCTCTCTCTCTCTTTTTTTTTTTTTCATATGCATGCAAAAGCTGGACGATCAATAAGGAAAAGCAAAGAAGAATTGATGCCTTTGAATTATGGCGCTGGCAAAGAATATTGAATATACCATGGACTGCCAGAAGAACGAACAAATCTGTCTCGGAAGAAGTACAGCCAGAATGCTCCTTAGAAGTGAGGATGGTGAGGGTTTGTCTTACATACTTTGGACCTGTTATCAGGAGGAACCAGTCCCTGGAGAAGGACATCATGCTTGGTAAAGTAGAAATCAATGAAGAAGAAGACCCTCCATGAGATGGATTGACACAGTGGGTGCAACCATGGACTCAAACATAATAACGATTGTCAGGATGATGCAAGACTGGGCAATGTTTCCTTCTGTTGTACATTCTGTTGCTATGAGTTGGCACATACTCGATGACATCTAACAACAACGACTACGTCCATAAAGGTTTTATTTCTTTGCAAATGTCCTTTTATATGCTTTCTTCTCTCGCATCATTTTTTCCCTGATTTGTGGACATTGTTGTTGGTCTATACATAGTATATGGATTTTAACTTCTAGATAATTCCGTTGGCTCAGAGATAGTCTTATATTTCTTTGTATTATTCCTGCAGAAGCTAATACCATGTTAGGCGCCTAAACCAAAAAAAGCAAACCCCTTTCCAGTGGGTTAATTCTGACTCAGGGCACCCCCCTGCATTACAGAATAGAATTAACTGCGACATAGGGTTTTCTTGGCTGTAACCTCTACAAATGCAAATTCCCAGGCCTTTCTTTCATGGCGCTATTAGGTTTGCTCAAACCACCAACCTTTAGGTTACAGAGTAGATAGGCACAAACCATTTGCACCACCCAGGGATTTTGCTAGGCACATAAAACTAATTTAATACTTTCTGATTGACTGAAAATGTCCCTTTAAAATTTAAGTTCTTCTGAGTAGAGACAACAGAGGTGCTTGCATAGCATAGGGCTTGGGGGGTGGGGTGTTTCTGAAGTCAGACAGATCAGTATGACTGTGTGTAAGAGAGTGAACCCTTCCAAGCTTCAGTTTTCTCATCTGTACACTAGATATACCAATGGCACACCTCGAACTGTCGTGTAAGGGTTAAACAGCGTGATGCATTTGGGTTAGCAGAGATCGCTGGGGGAAGTCCCAGTTCAGAGATCTGCCCATTTCCAAGGAAATACTACTTTTTGTTTGTTTATTGTGGAAAGTATATATATAACAAAACATTTGTAGTAAAATATATATATATATAACACAATGTTTGCCATTTCAACATTTTTTACACTTACAATTCAGTGATATGAATTACATTCACGTTATATTGCACGACCATTACCCCTATCCGTTTCCAAGTAGTTGTGACAGGAGCTCTTTTCCCTCTAGGCAATGACCCCTCCCTCCGCTCCTTCTCCTCTCCCTCCAGCCTCTGGTAACCATCAGTAACTTTTCATCTCTATGCATATGTCTATTCTAGACATTTCATCTAAGTGTGATCATACAACATTTGTCCTTCTGTGACTGAGTTACGGACGCACAACTTTTGAAAAGGTTTTCTTTGGTTTATTGGACTGTCCCTTAAGTTTGTTGAAGCTAGTAGTGTTCAAGCCTTAAACAAAATTTACAAACTAATCACAGTGCATTTACTTACATTTTTAGAAGCAACTTTGACCTTTAAAAGAGTGAGTAGCTTTGGGCAATATTTATGAATTGATCTATTACTTGTACCAAAAACCGAAAAATAAAAATAACTAAATAAACCAGTTGCCACGGAGTCTATTCAGACCCATGGTGACCCCATGTGTGCAGAACAGAACTTCACCCCATAAAGCTGTGACCTTTTGGAAGCGGATTAGCAAACCTGCTTCTGAGATGCCTCTGGCCAGTGGCTCATACTTACTTGCACATAGGCATTCAGTTCCTCAGATGGCTGTCTGATTTCAACTGAGACTACACCCACTAAATGTTTTAAGACAGAGGGCTCCAGGACTCCCTCTGAGAACATATATTCTTGCCCACGCCATTGCACTAAACCTGCTGGAAATGAGGGGTTACTGTCCTGGCCCTGATGTGACAAGGCACTCCAGTTGCTCTGGCGTCCCCAGCCTGCCCAGAACGAGGCTTCTTCTTCTCCACCCTGACAGGGAGCCCCTCCTTCCTGCAGTAATGAGGGTGCTGGCTCTTTCCTTTCCCCAGGAGTAGGGATCCTACCTTTCTCCTAACCTGGGGCTAAGCTCCATATTGTCCTTCTCAGACTCCTCTACTGGGTCTGCTGTGTTGAAAGGAAAATCCTATCCTCTGCTTCTCCATTGGATCTAAACATTTAATGTTTAGGTTTTAATGAGACAAATATAGTGTGAAGAAAACCTGGCAATTATTAAACATAAAAAGGTATTAACTATTATAGTTATTATTATAGAACAATTTTGGGGATGATAGTGGTAGTTTTTCCAACTAGTTGGAGAAAGGAGCTATTTGATAAGTAGTATTAGGGGAAAAAATTTTTTTTTTTTTTTTTTTGTATTACGAGTTGTTTAAATGTTTTGGGAAAGAATGTTTGAGACTTGTTTCACATTTTGCACCACACCCCTGTTGCCACTGAGTCGATGCTTACTCACGGTGACCCCGTGTGTTACAGGGTAGAATTGCTGCATAGGGTTTTCTTGGCTGCAATCTTAACAGAAGCAGACCCACCGACCTTTCCTCTGCTGTGCCACTGGGTGAGTTCAAACCACCAATCTATAGGTTCATAGTCAAGCATTTCTGGAGGGACTAAAAGATAGATAAATGTAACCAATGAAATAGTAGAAAGCCTGAATACAAAAGGAAATTTTTAAGGATTTTGTAATATAAAAACTATGGGAAATAAAACATCAATATATTTGACTACTTGGAAAAAAAAACCACAGAATGTTCAGCCTAAAGGAAGTAGAGCTGAAACGTTCCTAAGTCTGCAGACGAAAGGACTCAGCATGTCTCCATCTTTATATTTTCACCATCTCGCTCTTCACTCCAGCATCCTTCATACACAGGCATTTTAGACCACTCTCCTTTTCCTGGGTGCATGTCAGTGACCTTCTGCAGTCTGCGGACTACCACGCTCCCTCAAGCCAGGGGAAATTTCCTTTGATGTATATCTAATTCTTGTCCCTTTTTCACTTTCTCCAACACCTACTGTCCAGATGTAAGATCTGCTCTACCTATCCTACAGTCTCTCTTCTTTCCCTTCGTGGTTTTCTGTCTTTATCTTTCTGTTTGTGCTTCGAGATATTTCTCACACTTTATGTCCCAGGCTATTGATTCAGGTCTCTGCAGTGACCATTCTCTCCTTTTCATTGGTCTACTGAGTTTTTCGGCTTAAAGTCATGTTATTAAGCTCTAGAATGCTTTACTATTTTTGTTCTGTAATTTACGTGCTCATCTGTCTCCTCTGGTAGAGTTCTATTTCTCTGAACTTGGGCTTTGATCATTCACATCAATCCCTCTTTTTGGGAGCCCTTAGCTGGGTGGTTGCATTCCTCACTGGGGTATAGGCTTGGTGGCTTTAATAGTTTTACTGGAGGGAATCCCACAGAAGGTGAAAGAAAAAGGGTCTCACCCTGTGTGTCTGTTATGGACTGAATGGTGTGCCCCCAAATATGTACTGAATCCTTAGTTCTTGTACCTGTGCTTATGATTCTGTTTGGAAACATGGCTTTTCTTTTGCTGTGTTAATTGCTACAGCTGCTAACCAAGAGGTTGCAGTTCAAATCTGCCAGGCACTCCTTGGAAACTCTATGGGGCAGTTCTACTCTGTCTTATAGGGTCACTATGAGTCGGGATTGACTCGACAGCAGTGGGTTTGGTTTTTGGTTTGTGTTAATGAGATTATACCAGAGGGGACTGGATCCTAACCTTAATCACTTCTGAGTTATAAAACGGGCCAGAATAGACACAGAGTCACACACAGGGGGAAGGCATATGCCAAGGAATGCACAGGATTGCCAGCAGACACCAGAGAGGAAGAGAAAGGCTCCCAGAAGGAATCGACATGGCTAAGACCCTGATGTGGACCTCTAGCCTGAAGAACTGTGAGGAAGTTCATGTTTATTGCTTAAAGCCATCCACTTGGGGTATTTCTGTTATGGTAGCAATAGGTAACTAGGTCTAAGTTTAGGGTCTCAGTGTCCTGAAGCACTTGAGGAAGTTGCTGTGGCCTCAGGTTGCAGGCATAGGAAGGACTTAGCCCACCTACTCAAGTTCTGCTTGACTCTTTGGGCATCAGGGAATCATGACACTCACACAGTCAATGCCAAGCTTTTCTCTCCCTGTAGAACCCTAGAATCACAAGTTTTTTCTAGTACCCATTTCCTTCTAAACCTCCACACCTCAGGAAACACCTAAGGCCATTTGCACACCCAGGAGCACACAGGTCTCAATAGCTGCCTGCCTCAGAAGTCATAAGAGGCTTGAAGGTCTGCATGAAGGAAAAGGAGTCATGAACATGTTTTTACTTTGCCAGAAAGCTCTCAGAAGTAGGTTCCATACTAGATCACTACGGCCCATCATTCTCAGAAGCTGAATCAAAAAAAAAAAAAAATTGGCTCCCTGTGATCATTCAGGTTGTGGGTCAACTTGGCTGGGCCATGATTCTCAGTGGTTTGGCAGTTATGATGTAGTTTGGCAGCTGTGTAATGATGTAATCACCTCCATGATGAGATCTGATACAATGTAATCACTTCTATGATGAGATCTGATACAATGCAATCACCTCCATAATGAGATCTGATACAATGTAATCACCTCCTTGAGATCTGCTATGAGCACCCAGTCAGTTGAAAAGGAGTTTCCTCAGGGGTGTGCCCTGTGTCTGATATAGGTGGACTTTCTGGCAAGGCTCACAGGCTTTTGCTGGCTTTGAATCCTGCCTTCTGTTTGTCTGACCTCCGGTTGATGGAACTTGAGCTAATAGCTTATCCGCCGAGCTTGGAATTCTTCAGCCTCTGCAGTCTGTGAGCCAGAGGCCTGCTATCTGATCTGCCGATCTTGGGTTCACCAGCCCTTGTGGCTACATGAGTCAGGAGAAGCCTCTATCCTGACCTATGGGCCTGGGACTTGCCAGCCTCTACAATGACATAAGCCGTTTCCTTGATATAAGTCTTTCTCTGTCTATGTATATACACACTTCACTGGTTTTGAATCCAACCTAAGACACTTCCTTCCCTTGAAAACAGTGAGGGTATAACCTCCAAACACTGTGCACTAAAAAAAGTGAAGAAGAAGAAAAAAAAGTTAGATTGCTGTATTAAATTACTGTGAATTTCCACATCCTGCCATAAAGATATTGCTGAGATGATACAAGTAGTGGTCTGAAGAAGTGAAGGTAGAGAGAGTCTGGAACGGAATGAACAGTGAGGTTGGAGATAGCCCCAGGCTTGGCTGCTGGTGTGCACATGAGCCTAGGAGTTTTAGAGAGCTAGCTTTCCCATCGCCAACACGTGGGCACTCCAAAACTTAGAATCTGGGACATTATTTTTTATTTGCCAAATTTTCAAATTTCTCAATGGTGAATTTAGAGATAAAACTGACGGTACATCACTAATTACACAAGTTCATGCTCTAAATGCATGCAGGAGACGCTTACTAATTGCTTCCTCAGGCGAGGCTCTGACTCAGCCAACCTTGCCTTCCTGAGCTACCGCTTGTACTCTCTTCTCTCTGACATTGCACTTTATGGGTTCAAAAAGCAGACAAAAAGTTTCCAAACACCACCTCCCTTCTAATGAACCAAATTCCAAATCATATCCACCCTTAGACAAATCCCTGCCTCATTATTTACATTTATTTCTAAAATACTTACAGTAATTGCTATCATTTTGTTTGTACTTACTCATCTGGGTATTTTCTATTCAGTAGCTCATTAATCTTTATTGCAACTCATCGAAGCAGGCATCATGATCCATATTTTACAGATAATGAAATGCAGAGCCTTAGAGATTAATACATTTACTGAAGTGGCACTAATTAGTGGCAAAAACTGGGTTTGAATCATGTCTGCCTAACTCTAAACTTTATTCTTTTCACCCAACACTACCCTAAATCCTTATATAGCAACTCTATGCTTGTCTGTCTTACTTCCTTATCAGGAATAAAAATTCCTTGAGACCACAGACTGTCTTAGTTATCTAGTGCTGCTGTAATAGAAATACCACAAGCAGATGGCTTTAACAAAGAGAAATTTATTCTCTCGCAGTCTAAAAAAAAAAAAAAATCAAGGTGTCACCTCCAGGGGAAGGCTTCCTCTCTTTGTTGGCTCTGGAGGAAGGTCCTGGTCCTCAATCTTCCCCTGGTTGAGGAGCTGTTCAGGCACAGGGACCCTGTGTCCAAAGGATGCGCTCTGCTCCTGGTGCTTCTTTCTTGGTGGTATGAAGTCCCCAACTCTTTGCTCACTTCTTTCTTTTATATCTCAAGAAATTGCCTCAAGACACAGTCCAATCTTGTAGATCAAGTCCAGCCTCACTAACACAACTGCCACCCATCCTCCCTCATTAACATCATAGAAATGAGACTTACAACATATAGGAAAATCACACAATACTGGGAATCATGGCCCAGCCAAATTGAAACACGTGTTTTTTGGTGGACATAATTCAATCCATGGCACAGACCTTGCCTAATTTTTGCTTTGTTTAGTTTTTCTTCATAAGTTTTATTAAGTACCTATTCATATATATATATGAATATTATATATATATAAGGGAGGTGGAGTTTGAAAAGGATATAGCTACTTTTCTAAATAAGTTTATACTGTGGATAAAATAATGCAAATAGTATTCACTAAGTGTTTTCCATGTGTAGGCACTATGTTAAGACCTTTACACAATACATAATTCAGTTCAATCTTCATAATCAGACTACTCAGTAGTTACTAGTCATGTCTTCATTTTGCCATTTTAGAAATAAATTAAAGGAGTTAATTAACTGGAACAAAATCACCCAGACACTCAACAATGAAGCCAGAAGTAGAAGTAAACATTCTGACTCAAAAACTTATGTTCTTAAGCACTCCATCTGACAGGTGGTATACTGAATATGACAAAAATGTATCAAGATAAAAGTGCATACGGAACCTTAACAAAGGAGTAGACACGTGAATGGTGGACTCATGATTTTTTTCTTCTTTTAAAATTTGTTTTTATTTATTGTGCTTTAAGTGAAAGTTTGCAAATCTAGTCAGTCTCTCATACAAAAACTTATACACACCTTGCTATGTACTCGTAGCTTCTCTCCCCATAATGAGACAGCACAATCCTCCTCTCCATCCTGTATTTCCCGTGTCCATTCAACCAGCTCCTATTCTCCCCTGCCTTCTCATCTCGTCTCCAGACCGGAGCTGCCCACATAGTCTCATGTGTCTGCTTAAGCCAAGAAGCTCACTCCTCACCAGTATCATTTTCTGTCTTATAGTCCAGTCCAATCCTTGTCTGAAGAGTTGGCTTCGGGAATGGTTCCATTGTTGGGCTAACAGAAGTTCTGGTGACTGTGACCTCTGGGGTCCCTCTAGTCTCAGTCAGACCATTAAGTCTGGTCTTTTTATGAGAATTTGAGGTCTGCATCCCACTGTTCTACTCCATCAGGGAATATCTGTTGCATGCCCTATCAGGGCAAGACTCATGATTTCTTGCCTAGATCAGCTTGCCAAAGCACAAAACTAATGAAAGCAGAGTCACAGATTATATCTCTGTGTAGAACAATGTATTTCTCTTCATTTTTATTAACCAGAATTTTTTTTTCCCACCTTCAGCCAGGGGTCATGATCTTATTCCTTGATCTTAAGAGGACATGTTGAAGACCAAAGGTGAATGGTCCTGTAGTGTCCCATCCTACCTCCTGCCTGGAAACCTCCCTCTTTTCACAGCTGGAGACTTGCACCTGGTCATCCTCATCTACAGGCTTAGATCTGCCCCCAGACACATCCCTGGGAAATCAGCATTTAAGGAAGGTCAAGCCAGGAGCTTACAGGACTCAGCTTGAGACAGCTTGCTTCAGGTCCTGTGCTAACTCTTTGCCTCTGTTTTAATAATTGTGCTTCTGCTTTGATTTTCTGACCACATTAGATCAGTGTGCTCCAATTCTCCTATATGAGGCCCCTCCTTTTTCACTTCCTTCCTTTACCTTTCCCTTCCTCCATTGCATCGTTATTTCCACAAATTTTTGTTTAGCCCATTCAATGCTCCAGGACCTGGATAGGACATTGAGATACAGTGCCTTCCCTTATGGACCTTACATTACAGTAAGTGAAAAGCGAGTAATCAGACCAAGTCATCCAAGTTAAAATGAGATGGAGAATAACAGAGGGTGATGTATTTTATAGTAGGTTGGTCATGAGCACCCTCTTGGAGGAGATGGTACCTACACTGAAACACAAAGGGAAGGAAAGATTCATCTATGACAAAAACAGTAGAAACTTCATTCTCTGTAGAACAAACAGGAAGGACAGAGGTCTGGAAGCACAAAAGTCCTTCAAAAATTCAAGGGACTGGAAGAAGACCAAGGTGGATGTGTGTAGTGAGCAAGGGTACAGGTGGCAAAGGTAAAGTTGAAGAGGCAGTCAGAAGTCCAATTTTACAGGGTCACTATGAGTCAGAATCGACCCAATGGCAATGAGTTTCTTTTTTAAATAGGTCATAACAAAAAAAGGAGGATCTTATTCTAATAAGAGAGGGAAGACAATGAAGCAGGGGAGCAACCTGATATAATTTGCACTTTAATATCACCTCTGTTTAGAGAAATCAAGACAAAACAAAGACCAAAAAAACAAATTGCAAAATGCATGTGTATTATTAAGGACATTGTGCAAAGTCTCAAAGTTGGGAATTAATACTTAAGAAAAAACAATAGTTGGATCTCGGGACTTCCAGAATGGTTGAGTGAGGACCTCTGTCACTTGATGCCTCCATAAAAGCAACAAAAAATCCTGACAAAAATCATCAAAACTAATGATTTCAGCCTCAGATTTGCAACAACTTGACAAGTTCTTTTTAAAAAAATCCCAAAAACCCCAGAAAAAACAACTGCGGAACCTCAGTAAGAAAAGTTGGGTTGATGGCATTTTAACTTGACCTAGTCTCTTTCCTGTCTCCCTGGTTCTGTGGTACCCTTGGAAACCTCATACCATGGTAGTTGTGAAAAACAGCAGGCTCACAGCTATTGGAAGGCGAAAACAGGCTTTGAGCTTCTCAAAAAGTCATCTCCAAAGCCTTGTCACTATCTGACCTATTCCATGTTGTTGTTAGATGCTGTCAAGTCAGTTCTGACTCATAGCAACCCTATGTACGACAGAATGGAGCACTGGCTGGTCTTGCACCACCTTCACGATTGTTGCTATGTTTGAGCCCATTCTTGTAGCCACTGCGTCAGTTCATCTCATTGAGGGTCTTCCTCTTTTTCATGGAGCATCACATAGCTCCCTGAAAAAGCACCATTTTCAGAGTATTGTCATTATTTGACCTGACTCAAAGCTGTGTATGCATGAAAAATCCTATCTCCATGGCATTTTGTAAAACAATCATCAGTAATTGCTTAACATCACAGCTGCCTGAGGGTGCCATGGCTAGATCCTGGCCAAAATCTTAAAAGAAATATCTGGGGGATAAAATATCCCTATTTTTGTTCTGTTAGTGCCATCTAGTTGCCTCTGACTTATGGCAACCTTACATATAACAGAAAAAAAACAATCAAAATGATCCAAGTGTATCCTGTCAGCAAGAGAATACTTTAGGTTTAAAGACATTTTAGGTTAAAACTAAATGAATGGAAAAAAAAATGTACCAACAGTAACCAAGAGAGCTGGAGTGGCTATACTAATATCACACAAAATAGACTTCAAGAAAAGTATGTTTTAGCAAAGACACAGGAAGATATTTTATAAAGCTAAAAGGGTCAATCAATTAGAAAGACATAATTATAGAGATACATGCACAACATTAGAGCCTTGAAGTACAGAAAGCAAAAACTAATAGAATTGAAGAGAGAGATAGCCAACTCAAGAGTAACAGCTGGAGACTTCCATATTGTACTTTCAATAATGGATAATACAACTAGACAGAAGAACAACAAGAAAATGGAAGATTTGAACAACAAACCAACTATACCGAATAGTCAACAATAGAATATACATTTTTCTCATGTGCACATGGAACATTCTCCAGGATAGACAATACATTAAGCCTCAATAAATTTAAAAGGATTAGAATTATGCAAAATATGCTCACTTGTCACGATGGAATAAAATCAGAATGCAACAACAGAAGGCAATTTGAAAAATTTGCAAATATGTGAATAGTACACAACACGCTCCTAAATAACTAATGGGTTAATACAGAAATCATAGGGAAGTTTGAAAATACTTTGAGATGAATGAAAATAAAACCAGAGCATACCAAAACTTATTTGCGGGTTGCAGCTAAGGCAGTGCTTAGAGTACAATTTATAGCCATTAAGACCCATCTTGAAAAAGAAAAAAGCTCTCAAACTAATAACCTAAACTTCCACCGTAAGAAAAATGAAATAGAAGAGCAATCTGAACCCAAATCAAGCAAGAGGAAGAAAGTAATAAAAATAATCATATTTTCATACAAATAAAACGTGCCTTCTAGGTTTGTTTGCCAGCCCCTCCTTCCCTTTGGGAGGTATTTCTGTAAGTGCACAATGATCAATTTTTATACAGCAACACAGAAGAAAATTAGCACAGCAGAGCTTGTGAAAATACCATGCAGAGGGCAGGAGCAGTTGGCAAACAAACCTAGAAAGCATGTGTTGTTTGCATAAAAAACAGTAGAACAGAAATAAATGAAACAGAGAAGAGAAAAGCAATAGAGAAAATCAATAATGCCAACGTGTTCTTTGAGAAGATCATCAACATTGTCAAATCTTAACTAAATTGACCAAAAAAAAAAGAGATAGAGAGAAGATTCAACTTACTAAAAATGGGATCATGGATTGAATTGTGTCCCTCCAAAACATGTTTAAACTTGGCCAGGCCATGATTCCCAGTATTGTGTGGCTGTTCTTCATTTTGTGATCTGATGTAATTACCCAACTTTTTGTGATATGTTGTAAATCCTAGCCACTATACACTAATGAGGCAGGATCAGTGTGAGGTGTATCTTAAGTCATAGCCTTACAAGAATATGTGACTCAAGTCACACTGTTACTAAAGTCACACCCCTACATAAGTCACACCCTTACTCAAGCTACACTTTTTATCTTCTAAGAAATAAAAGGAGAGAGAAGCTAGCAGAGAAAGGAGGGACCTCACTACCACCAAGAAAGAAGAGCCAGGAGCAGAGCACATCCTTTGGACCTGGGGTCCCTGTGCTGAGAATACACGCATTGATGCCAAGACACATCGAGATCTCCAAGGAATGCATGAGGCCACAGATGTTGAAAGGAGACAGGAACTTTTCCCCAGAGTCAACAGAAAAAGAAAGCCTTCCCATAGAGCTGGTGCCCTGAATTCAGACTTTCAGCCTCCTAAACTGTGAGAGAATAAATTTCTCTTTGTTAAAGCCATCCATTTGTGGTATTTCTGTTATAGCAGTACTAACTAAGACAAACAGGAATAAAATAAGGGCATTATTATGAACCTTACAGAAAATACAAGGATTATATAAACTGTATGCAAACAAATTAGTTAACTGCATGAAATACATAAATTCTTAGGAATATGCAAACTACTGAAACCGACTCAAGAAGAGATAGAAAATATGAATAGACATATAACAATTAGAGAGTTTGAATTTGAAATTAAAAAAAACTTGCCACTGAAATGAACAGAAAACAAGTCCAAATGGCTTCTCTGATGAATCTACCAAGCATTTAAAATAATTAAAACAAACTCATCACAAACTCTTCCAAAAAGTAGAAGAGATAGGAATATTTCCAGTTCGTTTATGAGACCGGTATTACCCTGGTACTAAAAGGGACATTACAAGAAAATTATAAGCTAGTAGGCCTTATGGATACACATACATCCTCAGCTAGCATACCCAATCTAAATAGAATTATACAACATGAGTAAGTGATATTTATCCCCCAAAAAACAATTTATCCCAGAAGTGCAAAATTGGTGTAATATCCCAAAATCAATCAATGTAATTCACCCTATTTATAGAATAAAACAGAAAAATCAAACCCGTTGCCGAGTCAATTCTGACTCACGATGGCCCCACGTGTGACGGAGTGGGACAAGCTCCACAGAGTTTTCTTGTCTGTGATCGTTACAGAAGCAAATTGTCAAGACTTTCTTCTGCAGCACCACTGGGTGAGTCTGAATTGCCAACCTTCTGATTACTATTCTAGTGCAAACCGTTTGTACCACCCAGGGATGTTATTTATAGAATGAAGAAAGAAAATTATCCTCTCAATAGATGCAAAAACCTTTGACAAAATTGAATACACTTTCATGATAAAAACACTCAACATATCAGATATAAAAGGGAATATCTTTAACCTGATATAGGGCATCTACGAAAAACCCACAGTTAGCATCATAGTTAATGTGCAGTGTCTGAATGTTTTCCCCTAGGATCTGGGACAAAACAAGAACATCTGCTCTCACCACTCATACTTAACAATAGGTTTTAGTAAACGAAATTAGGCAAGAAGAAGTAATTAGAGGCATTCAGATTGGAAAGGAAGAAATAAAACTATCTGTATTTGCAGATGACATGATATTGCATATAGAAAATCCCAAGGAATCCACAAAAACCTATTAAAAACTAGGCTTCAGATGATAGATCAAAATAAAAAAACTTTATTTCTATACAATAGCAATAAGCAATCCAAAAAAAATGAAATTAATAAAAAATATTTACAATAACATAAAAAAGAATAGTATACTTAGGAATAAATTTTAACAAAGTCAGTGCATAACTTTACTCTGAAAACTATAAAACATTTTTGAAATTATAGACCTACATAAGTGGAATAATATCCCATGTTCGTAGATGAGAACACAAAATTGTTAAGTCTATCCAAATATTACCCAAATTGATCTACGGATTCAAAATAATCCCTATCAAAAATCCTCGAGGACTTTTTGCAAAAATTGACAAACTGATCCTAAAATTCTTACGGAAATGCAAGGGGCTGAAACTAGCTAAAACAATCTTGAAAAACAACGTGGTTGAAGACTGATTTTTTTTTTATTTCAAAACTTACCCCAAAACTACGTTAATCCAGGCAGTGTGGTGATGGTATAAAGACAGACATATGATCAATGGAATAGAATTGAGAATCTATAAATAAACCCTCACATTTATGGACAATTGATATTTGACAAGAGTTTCAAGGCAATTGAATGGCAAAAGAATAGTGTTTTCAACAAATGGTACCAGGATAACTGGATATCCACAAGCAAAAGAACAAAATTGTGTATGTTCCTCATACCACACAAAAACATCAACCCACGATAGATCAGAGACATGCATGTAAGAGCTAAAACTATAAAAGTTCTAAAAGAAAACATAGGAGTAAACCTCTGTGACCTGAAAGCACAAGTGACAAAAGAATAAATAGATAAATTGGCCTTCATCAAAATGTAATGCTTTCGTGTTTCAAAGAACATCATCAAGAAAGTAAAAAGACAATCTACAGAATGGAAGATATTTGCAAATCTGAAAAGATATTTGAGTCAAGAATATATAAAGAACGCCTACAACTCAGCAATAAAAAAGACAAATACCCAACTGAAAAATGGGCAAAGAGCAGGTGATTCTCATTATTCTCAGATCTGTGTTCGCAAATTCGCCTACTTGCTAAAATGTATTTGTAACCCCAAAATCAATATTCATGGCATTTTTACGTGCAGAGGAGTAGAAAATTTGAGTTGTCCCAAGTGCATGTTCTGAGCTGAGGTCAAACAAGGCAGTGCTCTGCCTTCTTTTTCCAGCTCTCATACTGCAAATATCCTTTTCATGGTCTATTTAGTGCCATGTTTTTCACATATTTTGTGCTTTCTGTTGTTGATTTTGCTGTTAAAAATGGTCCCCACTAATGTGCTGTCTAGTGTTGCAGGACAAGAAGGCCATGATGTACCTTACAGAAAAAATACATGCATTAGATAAGCTTCATTCAGACAGGAGTTAGAGTGCTGTTGGCCATGAGTTCAATGTTTAGGAATCAACGATGCAGCATGTCCAGAAAAATGAATAGGATATTCACTAATCTGTACGTAAGGTCATTCCACAAAGTACTATAATAACATCTACAGTGAGTGATGAAACTATGGGATAGATGGAAAAGTGGCTAAATTTGTGGATTTATGAGACGAACAAAACTGCATTGAATACGTGATGTATGCAAGGCACTATGCTAATTGTGAAAAAGAAGAAAAGACCTGGTCAGATTCTTCAAAACCCTCACTGTTTAGTACCTCTACTGTCTTTGTAAAGAAGCCCTGGTGGCACAAATTGTTAAGTGCTTGGCTGCTAACCAAAAGGTAGGCGGTTCAAACCCATAAGCCGCTTTGTGGCAGAAAAGACCTGGTGACCAGCTCCCGTTAAGATTACAGGCTAGGAAGCCCTATGGGACAGTTCTACTCTGTCATATAGGGTCACTATGAGTTGAAATTGACTCAATGGCACACAAAAACAACTACCTTTATAATAGCAATAACCTACATTTTTAGTTGCCTTAATAAGGTTGCTATGAGTTGGACACGACTTGACTACGAGTTTGGTTTTTTTGGTTTTAATCATTCCTTAAATATCCTATGTAGCAGTTATCTACAGTTTCCACCTGCCAGCATCCATTCTCCTTTATTTTGTTAATAATGCTCCCATTTCCCTTAAATAGAAATATATTTTATAAATATAAACACTTATTTATCAATATATACTTCAAACGATTCAATAATTTCTCCTCCGTAAAAAAAAAAAAAAACCAAAACACTGATGATATTGCCTTTTCTCAAAATAAATTATTTGTAACTGTCTTCACAATCTGTGGCATATATTTGTCAATCTTCTTTAGGTCGTCAAATTTTTATTTTATATGATGGATTTTAAGAAACTAATCAAAGACTACTCAGACCCATGGCCTATGAATCTTGTTAAGAATGTAGTTAAACAAGTTTAGTAATGATTGTGTTAGCCTTTGTTGTTGTTAGGTGCTGTTGAGTCGGTTCCAACTCATGGCGGCCCTATGTACAGCAGAATCAAACATTGTCTGGTCTTGTTCCATCCTCACAATCTTTGCCACGTTTCAGCCCATTGCAGTCACCATGTCAATCTAGCTCATTGAAGGTCTTCCTCTCTTTTGCTGACCCTCTACTTTACTAAGCATGATGTCCTTCTCCAAGGACTGGTCCCTCCTGATAACATGCCCAAAGTACATGAGATGAAGTCTGGCCATCCTTGCTTCTGAGGAGCATTCTGGCTGTACTTCTTCTAAAACAGACTTGTTATGCTGGCCAGTATCTGGTTTATTCAATATTCTTTGCCAACACCATAATTCAAAGTCAATTCTTCTTCGGTCTTCCTTAGTCATTGTCTAACTTTCATGTGCATATAAGGTGATTGAAAATACCATGGCTTGGGTCAGGCTCACTTTGGTCTTCAAAGTAACATCTTTGCTCTTCAACACTTTAAAGAGTTCTTTTGCAGCAGACATGCCCAATGCAATATGTCATTTGATTTCTTGACTGCTGCATTCATGGGTGTTTATGTAATTGCTTGCCCACTGAAAGCTACCCTCCTACTTCTTCCAGCCTTATAAAGTGATGACTTTTTTTTTTTTTTTTTGAGTGTCGGTCAATATCCGTGCAGCCAGATGTCCTAGTGGTATTTGCAGTTCAGTGGTAAAACTCTCGCCTTCCATGCTGGGGACACGGGTTTGATGTCCAGCCAACTCACTTCATGTGCAGCCACTACCCATCTATCAGTGGAGACTCACGTGTTGCTGTGATGCTGAGTAGGTTTCAGTAGAGCTTTTCAGACTAAGACAGACTAGGAAGAAAGGCCTGAGGACCTACTTCTGAAAATCAGCCAATGAAAACCCTATGGGTCACAATGGTCCAATCTGAAACTGATGGTGGAAATGGTGCAGGACTGGGCAGTGTGGCATTTCATTGTGCATGAAGTCCAGGGCTGAATGGATGACACTGATAGCTCACAACATAACAGCAATCCTATCTGAAAAGCCAGAGATGAACCTCGTTGGTTAATGGGTACGTTCGTTCTCCTTACCAGTGGTTCATGTAGAATAAGTATATGATTGGGTCAATCTTGGCCAGTTGAGATGGAGGGGTGTCTTTTGGGGGCCTCCAGAGAAAAACATACTTGCTTCTAACTGAAAACAATAGAATGGAATTCACTTTTCTTTTTCTAGACTTTATAGTATTGATATGATATCTGGAACTGCAGTAGTCCTCTTACTATGGGTCTATGGATGAAACTACATTATGTATGATGGAGAAGAGACATGGAAAAAAAAAATGACCTTTTGATGACAATGTTGAAATGCTGAACCCAAAAAGCCCGTTGTTTGACAGCGCTACCTTTAGAATTCCCAATATATAAGATACAAATGCTGATCAGTATCCATTGTGTCTCAGCTCTACACTCACCTTGCCTTCCTATTCTCTGCTCTGTCCAGCTGGGGTTGAAAATTCGCAGGCTCTGTTTCTCAGACCCTTACCAGGCAGCTTCTTATATCACTAGGGGAAGCGCTATCAGGACATTGGAAGGCGCGAGGAAGGAAGAAAGTATTTTCTTCTATCTCCACCAGCAGTAGAGAGGGAACGGTAGACAAACGCAGGCTCTTGTGTTGCCTCAGTTCATCTCAGCAACCTAAATGGAAGTGAGGTCCTTTGACTTCCTGCTCAGTGGCAGAAGTGTGGCCCCTACAGCAATGTTAGGGTCAGAACTTCCACTAAGGTTTAGGCTCATGGACACCAACCCAGGGGCAGAGTCATCTTCCTAATTTTGGAAAATAAGCTTCTTTTCTTTTTGGTTTTTCTTGCCCCTCTGCTTACTCCTTTTGCTCTTGAAGTCCTCCCAATACCTTTGTAACTAATTTCTGTACTAAACTTTCTTCTGTCTGAAATAAGCAGAGTGAATCCTCTCTTCCTGGACACTGAATCAGCCTTTGAGTTGAGGATTCTGTATCTTATAGCAAAGCATGGCTAGGATTGCAGTTTAAAATACATTAACTTGGATCAATTTTTAACTGATATTCCTATAAAAGATGTCTTGGTATTAAGATTAAACCCTCTTCAAGTATGGACTGACTTTTCTTTTTCCAATTATAGTTGTTTTTGGAAATCTTTTTATAAAGTGCAGTTTTTCAAGACAGTCCCTAGATGTCAGTAAATGCCACAACTACCAACAAGGAAAGTGGTATTCCACACCAAGTCTACTCTGAATAAATGAATGGTACTTTACACCAAAATAAAATGACAACGACAGCCCCCCTTGGCAGAGTGTAGGCTACTACGTTTAACTGAACTGCTAATGAACAGCCTTTTTGAGATAAGAAGTTCCTTGTTCTACTGATTTATAGGGGAAAAAAGAAAGAAAACTTTCATCTGTGGGCACCTACATGCATAAATGTCACTAAAGCTAGCAACCCAGAGAAGATGCTTTGTGCCACGGATCACTTTCTTATAGATAGGAACTCCGGAGAGGGAAGGATGCGGAAATGCGTGAGCTGTTATAAAGAATGTCTTCGAAAAGCTCTGTGTTTGAATATTTTTGAATAGAAAGAATACAAACTAGAGGCCAAGAGAATCATTATGATTTGTTTCTACATTACTTAAAGAAATGGTTAAGAGTATCAAAGTAGGGGTGTATTTTGGGGAGGAATTGAGGCGTGGCACGTAGTTGTGCCTGACATCCCTATTGCTTAAGCATTACCAATGATAAATACATTACACTTTATCGCATTTAATTTTCCACATCAACTCCTTGAAGTAGGAATTATTTTATCTCATTTTACACTAGAGGAAACACAGTTAGTGAGATTAAGTACTTTTTTTAAGGTCATGCAATAAAGAAGAGGGCCTGGCTGGGGTTATAAATAAGCCTCTGATTCTGGAGCCCATGAAATCAAGCACTCCACTTTATTCCTACTAAATATTTTTTGAGTCCCAACTTCTGTGTATTAGACATGGGGGACTTAGCAACAGTAATCAGAGGGTCAGCTTTTGGAGGGTCTGCCCTGGTGGTGCAGTGGTTAAGAGCCATAGCTGATAACCAAAATGTTGGTAGTTTAAATCCACCAACCGCTCCTTGGAAACCCTATGGGGCAGTTCTACTCTGTCCTATAGGGTTGCTATGAGTCAGAATCATTCGACAGCAATGGGTTTGGTTTGGATTGCCTACTGTATGCCAAGTGCTTCCCTTGTATTTCTTCAGTTCAATTCTTCCTTAAAATAATTCTGTAAGGTGTCACTTTTCCCCAAGATGTAACTGAGGTCAAGAGAGATTAAATATGTTGCCCATCTTCATGTCATGTATTCCTTGGGAGAAAAAAATGGGGTTTTGACCCAGATTTACTATACTGCCACTGTATTCCTGATAGGGAAAATAAGTCAAAAAGGTGAGATCGCCATGATGCTGTGAACAGGTTGATCCTTGGGGCAAAGGGTCTGGAAACAATAATTTCCAACATTCCTTATAGAGGAAGTTGTTCAAAGGAAGTATGACCTTCCTCTGGAAGTTGCAGACTCCTGTCAGGAGAGAGGTTCGAGCAGGAATGTCTCAGAGAGGAGCCAGAGGAGGCAGCCTATGCCAGGCAGCCAGTGTATTGGCTTTTCCTGCCTTTCTAAACATTCACTGGCAACATTCCCCTCCTCCTCAGTGCCAGTTTCTTGATTATCATTCTAGCCATGTGTGCCCCGATGTGGTACAGCCCAAAGGTGCATGGGACAGATCTGGGATAGAGGAACTTAAAGGGAGTGAGTGATAGTTTGAGCCAAAATGGCGAGCTGAGAGGTAGGCTCTGGTCCTCAGGGGCACCATGATGGGAGTAAGAACCTCTGGTGTCTTCCCTCTTCCCTTCCCTCACCTCCCGCTCTATCCCTTTACTCTTCAGTTGAGAACACATGATAAGTCAGGAACTCTTTGAGTCTTCTGATACGCTTTATTGGGTTGAATCTTCACCAAATCCTATGAAGTGGGTGTTATCACCTTTGTTTTACAGTTTGGGGAAAATGGAGGATCCTGGTGGTCAAGGAGGTTGACCAAGGTGATGCAACTAGTTAGGGAAAGAGTTGTTGCCAAGCCTGATCTTTACACAAAGGCATGAGTGATTGATAAAGATCATGTGTGACTCCTCCTGGGAACACTGCGTTTTCAAAGAGAAATCTTGTCCTTATAAAACAGTGATTCACTAAAGGTAGTATTCCAGACAGTGTGAGAAGTTTGTGGAGAATCCGTTTTCATGTGGAGAGGACCATTCATTGCCTTCACGTGACACTGCTCAGTTGACCTGCACACCAGCCAGCCCTGCCTGCACTTGGGCAGTAACAACAAAGCGAAAATCAGTGTGGAAGAGATTGTTGGTTCTTCCTGGTTTTTTTGTTTGTTTCCTCAGCAATATCTACACCCGTAGGTGGCAGTCAGTCAGCAGTGTCACTTTTTAATGAGAACAACAGCAAGGCTGAAGGTAGAATATTCTGCTGTTATCAGAAAAGCTACTAATGCCTCCTCCAATAAAATAGTTCTGTCCAATGTGTGAACAAACAACATTCTTAGAGGAACAAACAATCCCAAGTGAGTTACCTTACTCCTCCAAATTTAGACAATCCTCGTAAAAGATTAGAAAGCCTTCTTTTTAGAGCTAAAAAATAAAGCATTTATATTGCTTATCCTTTCATCATACTCTAAATCCCTCTGCAGATCTACTTTTCCATCTTAACAGAAATTAAATAGGTTTATATACCTGTCTCTCTCTCCCTCTCTCTTTAGTTTCTGTTTGGGATTCATGACAGTCTTAATTAAATTCTGTCAAATTCCAATGGAATGATACAGGGTGTCATAGCAAGACAGCTGGTAAGTCACTTCCAATTTTTTAAAATAGGAATTCTACGCATTTGTATAAGGTCCACATCCTCCCATTAGCCTGAATTCTTTTTCTTCTCCTGTCATTTATTCTGTATTGCAAAGCAAAATGCCCATTTGGAATTCCTGTGCTGTACCGGAGTCACCTTTAGTCACACTTGGCTACACCTATCTTCATACCACAGACAGATCCATGTACCTGCCGTGACATCAGCTATCAGTCAAAACCCCCACCATAATGAGGACTACGGGCTGTGAATGCATGGAGGGGGCTGGAGCTTCATCTTCATAACTTTGTCACAAATGTCCCCATCCTGTCTTTACCCAATGTACTGAAAATAATCTGAACTTAGAATAAAACTCATGAGTCCTTTCCTGAGGGTATTATTTCGTGTTCTGCACGGGTGGGAAGGAACTAAAGGATTTCACACCCATTCATTATTAAGAGCATTAAAGTGTGTAGCTCTTGAAACACCCGACAGTTTTTTCTTCAGTTACTGTTAGCTCATACGAATTATTATTTATTCTTATCAGGATGTCAGCTGGTCACTGTGAAGGTAACATAGTTAGAGGATCAAAGAAGGGGCTTTTAGTTCCTTTGATTTCTCTCTCTCTCTTTTTCTATTTCACTGATTATTTTCCTGGTCTTTATTATTTTCTTCCTTTGGAGCCCTGGTGGTGCAGTTGTTAAGAGCTCCCCTACTAACCAAAAAGGTCAGCAGTTTAAATCCACCAGCTGCTTCTTGGAAACCCTATGGGGCAATTCTACTCTGTCCTATGAGGTCGCTATGCGTCGGAGTCAACTCTAGCAATTTTTTTTTTTTTTTTGGTTTTCTATAGGGTCGCTATGAGTCAGAATCAGCTCAGCAGCACGGGGTTTGGTTTTGGTTTTTATCAGTTACCAAGGGAAAAGTTTTGAAATCCCCAGCTATAATTGTTGATGGTCTATTTCCTTTTCCCATTGTGCCAATGCTTGTATCATGTCTCTTGAAGCTCTGTTGTGGGTGCACACACGTTTATAATTAAACCCTTTAGTAGTTATTTGTCTCTAGCAGTAGTTATTGTCTTAAGGCCTATTTTTTTCTGGTAGTAATAGAGCCCCTAGAGTTTTCTTATGCTTACACTTTGCATGGTACATTGCTTCACATTCTATTACTCTCGAACTTTATATTCAACTTTAGATTTAAAGTGAATGCGTATTTTTAGGCAGCATACAGTCTGATTTTACTTTTTTATGGCATCTGGTAATTATCTTCTCATTAGAGTGTTTATTCTATTGCCATTTAATATTGTCATTAGTACAGTTGGACTTGTCTGTCATTTTCATATTTAAATTCTATTCGTTTTCTTTCTTTTTGGTTTCTTTTTCACTATTTTACCACTTTCTTTTGTGATGCACATATATACTTCACTCCTCTGTTGACATGATTGACTTGAAGCACTTAAGAAGAAGATCAAAGGCTACAGCCTTCAGTAAGGATTACACCTCAACAGAAAGACAACGGAAATCCTCACAATTGCACCAATAAGCAACACCATGATAAATGGAGAAAATAGTGACGTTGTCAAGGATTTCATTTTACTTGGATCCACAATGTCCATCAAAGCAGCAGTCCAGAAATCAAACAACATATTGCATTGGGCAACTTTGCTGCAAAAGACTTCTTTACAGTGTTAAAAAAGCAAAGATGTCACTTTGAGGACTAATATGTACCTGACCCAAGCCATGGTATTTTTAATCACCTCATATGCATGCGAAAGCTGGACAGTGAATGAGAAAGACTGAAGAAGAATTGATGTTTTTGGATTATGGTGTTAGCGAAGAATATTGAATGTACCATAGACTGCCAGAAGAAGAACAAATCTGTCTTAGAAGGAGTATAGCCAGAATGCTCCTTAGAAGTGAGGATGGCAAAACTTCATCTCACATACTTTCGACATGCTGTCAGGTAGGAGAAGGACATCATGCTTGGTAAAACAGAAAGTCAGCAAAAAAGAGGAAGACCTTTGATGAGAAGGCTTGGCACAGGGACTATAACAATGGGTTAAAGTGTAGCAACAATTGTGAGAATGGCACAACACCAGGCAGTGTTTCATTCTGTTGTGCATAGGGTCTCTATGAGTCAGAACCAATTGACAGTACCTAACAATGACACTGACATTTTAGCTATATTTCCAACAACACTGACATTTTAGCTATATTTCTAAAAACACTAAGAAAGTTAGAGTAGCTGTCAATCTCATTATTTTTTTTCCTCTGCTTCCTTTCCTTACCCTTTATTCCTCTCCTCTACTTTTTTCTTTCCTTTGCAGTATATAGGGCAATAATTTCCTTACCCAAGCCTTGCCTGTGTCTGCTTCCCAGAGGTAACCAGTGTTAACGTGTTGTTATGTGTACTCGCAGGGTCTTCCCTCTATTCATGAAGGAACTCACGCACACTTGGGCATGTTCACACAGATGTCACATACAAACACAACTTCTCCCACATTTTTCTTGTTTTTAAAGACAGTACTGAATCATCTTCCTTGTTGTTCTTTTTTTTTTAACTTGACATTATCATGGATATTCATTCATTCATTCATCAAATATTTACTAAGTTTCTCAATAATGGTGATATGGCTTTAAATGAGACAACACAGTTCTTGTTCTCATGCAATTCACATCATAGAAGGAGAAGACCGTCAATAAACAATACAGTAGACAAACTAAATACAGTAGAATTCAGTAGATTATCAGAAAAATGTAGCACAAAGCAAATAATTAAAGTACATATTGGCGAGATAGAGAATAATTTGATATTTCTTTTAGACTTGGTGATTACTGAAGGCCTCTCTGAGGAGGTAAGACTTAAGCCAAAATCTGAATGACAAAATGTACCAGCTATGATAAGTCTGGGAAGCTGAGTTTTGGACTGAGGGAATAGATTTTAGAAAAATGGTTCTAAGTCAGGAGGGTAAAGAAAAAGGCCAATGTGGCTCTAGGATAATGAGAAAAGACAGGTAAAAGCTGAAGAAGCAGGTGGAAACCAGATTATGTAATAGTTTGTAAGCCATGTGGAAATTTTTAATGTCTTCTGAGCATGCATGTACCCCACCCCCCACACACAAATAGAGGGTTTTTAGACAAGGGAGTGATGTGATATGTTTTGCTCTGTGAAGCTAATTCTTTCTATTCTAAGGAAAGTGGACAGATGTGGAGCAAGACTGAAAGCAGAGAAATGAATTAGAATATTTTAGTAGTCCTGGCGAGAGATAAGGTAGCTTAGAAATCAGAGATTGTAGACGATAGGGTAAAAAGGGAATGCATTAGGGTTATATTTGGTCAGTGGAGTTGATGGGACTTGTAGATAGACTGGGTAAAAGGGTGGAACAAAGATAGGAGTCAACCCATCAAAGACAATATCAACCATTACCCTTAATAGGTACATATTTTTTCACTTATTAATGCCCCATAATTCATGTAGTTATCTTCTGTTGATAAATATGAGTTTTCAACTCTTTGCTGTTATAAATAATGAGTAGAGATGAGTAACTTCTATCTCTATCTATCATCAATCTATCATCCATCTATCTATATCTATCTATCAACTATCTATCTAACTATCTAAATGCTAGTATTACTTTAGGATGTATTTCTAGAAGCCCAACTGCTTGGTCACAGGGCCTACACATTTAAATACTGCCATATTGGTTTTACCAATGTACACTCCACCAAAAAGCCATGAGAGTGCCCACTTTCATATACACTTACCAACACTGATTGTGGCCTATTTTTTCAGTATTTGTCTATCTGCAAAACAAAAGAAAATGGCATCTCATTTTAATTTGCTTTCTAGAAATTGATATGATGGAGCTCTTTTAATATATATTTATGTGTGTATTGGTTTATTTTCAGTTTCTTTCTCTAGACTATAAGAAATATGAGAGAGGTTTTGTTTACTGCTATAGCTCCAGCTCCTAGCTTAGTGATGGGCCCATATAGGGACTTAATTACTATAGTTAAGTGACGATAAAATGCTTATTGGACATTAGTATTCCTTAGTAAATAGATTTCAGGTTCACGTTTTTTGCCCATATTTTGGCTATGTTGTTTGGATTGTTCATCGGCTTCTACTGTTGCCTCTTCCATCTCTGCCACACTTTTCCTGAGAAGAGGGGAAAAAATAGAGGAGGATAAAAGGAGAGACATGTACCCATGTCATCCTCTTCATCTCACCTAGTTCTTTTTTTTTTTTAATTTCATCCATTTTTTAAATATACTTTTCCAAAAATGATAAGGCCTGATTATGTCCAATCTAAATACTAATAATAAAACTTCCAATTTATTTGACAAATTCAGCCAAAAAGTTAGGTCCATTGAAGTGTGGTGTTTCGCAGATGACAAATTTCTAGATCTCTTTTTTCTGTCTAATAAAAAGCCTAGCTATCCTCTAGGATATTAACCTCATGAAGACAAGGCTGTTAGTCTTTTTGCTCAGTATCTCTAGAATAGTGTCTGACACTGAGTAGGAGCTCAAAGTGTATTTGTCAAATGAATAAACATGAGATGAGTTTGACCCAAGTTTCTATCTGAAAAGTTGGAAAATGGTTGGAATAGGATTGAAAGAACACTTACTAAGACAAGAAAGAGACACTATTTTTCTTAAACATTTCTTGCTCAGGTTGTACATATTCAGGGCACATATTTTAGTGATTCAATAGTTGAATCATATGGAATTCAATGAGCTAGATCATAAGTATATTAAGAAAGACTTTGTGAGTTCATTTACTTCTTAAATTATTTAACTGAAGCATATTTTCATCTGAGAATTGGCTGTCCTTCTTCATTAAAAACTGACTTTACAAGAGAGGATAAATGAATTTGTAAAAATTTAATAAAAGAAAATCCAATTGAGTAAATCTCTTCCCTCCTATTGGCAGATCGCTTTGTTCAATGTCTTAGTCATCCCATTATACTCCATGTGAAACAACTGGTGATATTAATTGCAGTTTGGTTCAGCAAAGTTTTTCTGACAATTGAACATAGAACTCATATGAATGTGATTCCACAAACTCATATACTATAAGTGAAAATATCACGGTAAAATAGAACTTGACAGCACAGCAATTTCTGCCTATGGTAGTTGCTTACAACCAATAATAAGTTCCATTTTTTCAGCAACATCCTGAGGCAGAATCGGCGTGCTTGGCAGGCCCAGTCCCCCACAGCTAAAACCATATCTTCCGGTGAGACCAGTAGGCTGAAGTTAACATTTCTGGCAGTGCATTCAAGAAAATTGCAAGGGAAATTTATCATCTGAAAAAGCCCAATGAAGAAAGGAGTTAATATAATGAATCTTTAGAGTTTCAATACCCCAGAAAACATTCCATCATCTTGCAGGTAGGTATCTAAAACAAATACAGTGAATAACAAGAAATACTTCCTGAATTATTACCTGGATCATGGATGTAAATACAGACTCACAAAAAATGAGTTTTCAGAAAATTTAGCAATTCTTTTTTCTGTCATGTACTATACAAACATTTTCCTAAGAAAATACATATTGGTGGCACCCAGTAACAACATTTTTTGGAAAACTAATGCTCAGAGATAGTGAAAAAGTTGGGATTAAGATCTAGGGTCTAGTGTCATGGACTTCTAGGGTAGTCTTCTTTGCTACTTTGCACTGTTCTGCTTTTCTAACAAGTTAATTAATCTTGCTTAAAAGCCGTTCAATGGCAAGGATGTAGTTCTATATAAGTTCAAGTACAACGGTAATCCACCAGTTACTTAAACACAAGAGATAACTGACTATGCTGTCAACCTCAGCACTACCTCCTTCTAAGGTTTCTCCTCTGCTTTGCAAAGAGACCAGGAACTCTTGTTCCTAAAACTTCCCCCCCACCCCCCGCCGTGCAGCTCCAGGTTAGAATTTGCTAATGAGAGGCATTCCTGTGAAATGAGGTAGGCAGAAGAGAAAAAGAGCTGTTATTCTCCAGGGCTCTTGCTATCATGAAAAAAAAAAAACATGGGCAGATAGTAAATCTGCAATAGCTTCCCAGTGTGTTCTTGAATAAGACCCACTCATTATGTGTGTGTTGCATAAGTGTTTTCTCAGTTCTTCTCATGACTGTATAAATTCTTAATTCTAATACCTCCAAACCTGGAACACAGTATGTCTTCTGTTTTCTTGTCTAAACCCTGACTTATAAACTGGTTCACCAGACACACAGGTCAAAATTGGAAACTGGCAATTGGGAAAACAAAAGGTAAACAAATTTACATTGCAGAACACACCAAAGCTCAGAAATGGGTAGCATTAGGTACCTCAGCAAGTGGGGGTGAAGAGGGGCTGAAAAGAGGAGAAATGTTTGAAAATATGTTGAAAAGGTAAATAGATGTCCAGAATTCCCTTCCCATTTCTCACAGTAAGGCGGATACCCCTTTCCCATCCCAGCAGATGATTAGAAGTTTATTCTCTGAAATGATTTATTTTCTCAAGGGATTTCAGGTACACTTGAAGGCAGGTTGAAAATGGAGGGTGAGGGTGGAGGGCATTGAAGTGACTGTTGAGATTACCCAGTCTCTTTAACCACTCAGGAGCCCTGGTGGCACAGTGGTTAAGAGCTGTGCTGCTAACCGAAATATCGGCAGTTCGAATCTACCAGCTGCACCCTGGGAACCTGATGGTGAAGTTCTACCCTATAGGGTCACTGTGAGTCAGAATCGACTGGACAGCAATGGGTTTGGTGTTTGGTTTTTGACTACCCACTCAATTTCCAAAATGTTGGCAATAGGCCTATACCTCAATCTGGAGAAGGGATGATTACTCCCTGGGGAATTTGAACAACGCAAGAGGAATAACCTAAATATACTGACATTAGAGTTCATCAATCAAATTGAACATCCATTTGCAAATCTCATATTCCAAGAGCTCCAGTCATGCCCTTCTGGTTACTAATTAACTTGGTAGGCCTCATTCTTAATCGTGATCAGCCAAGGATTACCAGGAATGCCTCTCACATGACAGAGAGAGAGACCAAAATAATCAAGCAGGAAAAAGAAATTTGGAAAAATTAGAAATTGCAAGGACAATAAAACTTGAAAAAAAAATCCTTTTATTAATATATTGGGATATAAGAGATGATACTGCATCCATAAATAAGAACAGAATGCTGTAAAGTATGTTCAGAGGAAAAAAAAAACTCTTGAAAATTAAAAAGATGTAGTAAATTAATAGAAAAATGATGGCTAATTTAATAAAAGGTATAGGGAAATTTCATATATAGAGAGTAATGAAATTAAATCTCTACTTTAGATCATATTAAAAAAAATTAATTCCAGAGGGATAGAGGTTCTAAATGTGAAAGACAAAATTTTTAACATATTTAAAAAAAAAAAGGCAGCAGAATGCTTTCTTATCCCAGGATAAGGAATTTTTAAAACTTATGGGAATCCCTGGTGGCATAGTGGTTAAGAGCTATGACTGCTAACCAAAAGGTCAGCAGTTCGAATGCACCAGGTGCTCCTTGGAAACTCTATGGGGCAGTTCTACTCTGTCCTATAGAGTCCCTCTGAGAGAGAGTTGACTTGATGGCAACGGGTTATGAAAAGACAAATCACAAATAAATTATTTTCATGTTCTACATCTGAGTGAGGTGAGTAGTGTCTGGGGTCTTAAAAGCCTGCAAGTGGCCATCTAAGATAGACTTACTGGTCCCTCTTGGCTGAAGCAAAAGAGAATGAAGAAAACCAAAGAAGCAAGGGAAAGATTAGTCCAAAGGACTAAGGGACCACAACTATCACAACCTCTACCAGGCTAAGCCCAGGACAACTAGATGGTACCTGGTTACCACCACCAACCGCTCTGGCAGGGATCACAATAGAGGGTCCCAGACAGAGAGAGAGAAAAATGTAGAACAAAATTCAAATTCACACACACACACCTACGCACACAAAGACCAGACTTGCTGATTTGACGGCGACTGAAGAAAGCCCAAGAATATGGCCTCTGGACCATAACTCAGTACTGAAATAACTCATGAGGTTCACTCTTCAGCCAAAGATTAGACAGGTCCATAGGGACATAAGGGACATAAGGCACATAAGGGACGTGCTTCATAGTTCAATCATGTATATGAGACCAATGGGCACACCAGCCCAAAAGAAAAGATGAGAAGGCAGGAAGTGAAAGGATAATCGTACGAATGGAAACTGGGAATCTGGGGTAGAGAAGGGGAGAGTGTTGACACATCAAGGGATTAGCAACCAACGTCTCAAAATAATATGTGTATTAACTGTTTAATGAGAAACTAATTTGCTCTGTTAACTTTCACCTAAAAAAAAATTAATTTTCGGCTGCATTAAATTAAGATTATCTATATATTAAAATTTTTTTTTTTGTATATTAAAAGAAATAAAAGATGAGCCACATATACAAACTGGTATTTTAAATATACATCACTAAAAAAAGAGCTATATTTTTTAAATCACATTTTATTTACTGCCTTTTATTATAGTTATTGCTGAGATTATACTTCTTTATGCATTTTACTTTTTATTTACTGATTGTTATACAGTACTCTTGGAAACCCTGGTGGTATAGTGGTTAAGTGCTATGTCTGCTAAGCAAAAGGTCAGCAGTTCGAATCCACCAGGCGCTCCTTGGAAGCTCTATGGGGCAGTTCTACTCTGTCCTATAGGGTCGCTATGAGTCGGAACCGACTCAACAGCAAGGGGTTTGTTTTTTTGGTTTATACAGTACTCTACAATAGTATTTAGTATACAGAATGTGGAAATTATCAAATAATACCATTACTAACACACACAAGTAAAAGTTTGCTCAAAACAATTCAAAAGTGGTTGTAGCAATATATCTACAGGGAGCTGCCAGAAATTCAAGCTGGATTCAGAAGAGGACATCGGATGGATCTTGGTTGAAACCAGAGAATATCAGAAAAATCTTTACCTGTGCTTTATTGACTATGCAAAGGCATTTGACTGTATGGATCATAATAAATTATGGATAACATTGCAAGGAATGGGAATTCCAGAACACTTATTTGTGCTCATGAGGAACCTGCATAGACCAAGAGGCAGTCACTCAAATAGAACAAGGGGATACTGAATTGTTTAAAATCAGGAAAGGTGTGGTATGATATATTTATTCAATCTGTATGCTGAGCAAGTAACCTGAGAATCTATACTGTATGAAGAAAAATGCGGCATCAGGATTGGAGGAAGACTCATTAACAACCTGCAATATACAGATGATATAACCTTGCAGGCTGAAAGTGAAGAGGGCTTGAAATACTTACTGATGAAGATCAAAGACCACAACCTTCAGTATGAATTACTCTAAAAATAAAGAAAACAAAAATCCTCACAAATGGACCAATAAGCAATGTCATGATAAATGGAGAAAGAATTGAAGATGTCAAGGATTTCATTTTACTTGGATCCACAATCAATGCCCCTGGAAGCACAGTCAAGAAATCAAACGACCCAATGCATTGGGCAAATCTGCTGCAAAGACCTCTTTAAAGTGTTGAAAAGCAAAGATGTCACTTTAAGAACTAAGGTGTGCCTGACCCAACCCACAGCATTTTCAATTTTCAGCTGCATGCGAAAGCTGAACAATAAATAAGGAAGACTGAAGAAGAACTGATGCCTTTCAATTACGGTGTTGGTGAAGAATATTGAATACACCACGGACTTCCAGAGGAATGAACATATCTGTCTTGAAAGGAGTACAGCCACAATGCTCCTGCGAAGAAAGATGGCGAGACTTCATCTCACGTACTTTGGATGTGTTTTCAGGAGGAACCAGGCCCTGGAGAAGAACGTCATGCTTGGTAAAGTAGAAGATCTGCAAAAAAGAAGACCCTCAATGAGATGAATTGACACAATGGCTGCACCAATGGGCTCAAACATAGGAATGATTGTTAGGATAATGCAGGACTGTGCAGTGTTTCATTCTGTTGTACACGGGGTCGCTATGAGTCAGAACCAATTCGATGGCACCGAAGGACAACAACATATAATACTCTATATGTTCTTTTTTTTTTCCCTTTGTACTTTCCTGCATTTTATTAAATTAATAAAGTTTTGTTTGTTATCTTTATAATGAATACTATTACACTGTTAAATTTTTATGATTTTTAAAAAAAATTTGAGGTGTAACAGACATGCATAAATCATAAATGCACAGTTTGTAAATTTTTATTAAGTGAACAAATTCCTGTAACCAGTCCTTACATCAAGAAAGAGAATCACGCACACATTTATATTTATATTTTTCCTGTCAGCACTGATCACTAGTCAGAAACGATAACTAAATTAACCTCTCATTTTCAATCTCTTCCAAAACAACGCCTGCCTGATTTCCATAATCATCATACAGTAAACTTTATCATATTGAATGTTAGATGCTGTTTGTTATCCTTCTTCATGTATATCTTTAATTTTTTAAATAATTTTCCTTATCAATTGTGATAAGTTTCCTAGCCACATCTCTCCAAATTACTTATACTTAACTTTCTAGTTGCCACTCTACGGTAAATTCCCTGATTTCTTGTATTTGCATGGTAAATACTCTGAGTTCTTACACTTGAATTCACCCTTAAGTTGCTTTAAACATTATCGTTTGCTTGGATATAGAGTTTCCGAGGAGAGCCTGGCGGATTCGAACTGCTGACCCTTTGGTTAGCAGCTGTAGCACTAGGAGCTGTATATATAGACTTATATATTCACAATAATTTCCCTTCAATACTTTGATGACATTCCTTCAGTATGAACCAGCATTCTGGGATGCCACTGTGAAGTCTCAAGTTCTATTTTCTTTATTTTATATTTAATCTGTTCCTCCAGTTTCTTTTCCAAGTGCGTTTTAGAATTTATATATCTATATCTCTCTTTGTGTATAAAACTGTCATAGTTATCTAGTGCTCCTATAACAGAAACACCTCAAGTGGGTGGCTTTAACAAACAGAAATTTATTTTCTCACAGTTTAGGAGGCTAGAAGTTCCAGTTCAGGAAACAGCTCTAGGGCAATGCTTTCTGTCTCTGTGGGCCCTGGACAAAGGTCTTTTTCTCTTTTGAGCTTCTGCTCCTGAGTGATCTTCAGGTGGCTTTCTCCATCTCTGCTTGCTTGCTTCCTTGTTTAATCTCCTTCATATCTCAAAAGAGACTGACTTAAGACACACCCAATGCTAATATTTTCTTATTAACGTAACAAAGAAAACCCATTCCCAAATGGGATCATACCTATTCCTCACTTACGGACTATGAAGTTATCCAACATTTCACATTCACCACAATAGTAAAAAAACTACCTTCAGTTTATTTTGTACATTAAAAATGTACATCTGGCAGGAACAAACTTTGAGATGTGAGGTGAGAGTAATGCTGGTTGTGATGGTTAAAGGTTATGGGTCAACTTGGCTGGGCCATGATTCTCATTGATTTGTGTTATGTAATGATATAATTTGGCAGTTATGTAATGATGTAGTCACCCTCCATTTTGTGATCTGATGTGGCCATCCTCCATTTTTACATAACGATGATTTTCACATAATGACCTGGGCTTTGGAAACTAACCATGTTGCTAAGTGAGGAGTGAGTGTGTAACCATGGTTATAGAGGTTAGGATTTACAATACATATTTTTGGGGACGCAATTCAATCCATAACAATACCTTTAGATTTCAGAAATTTTACTAGATTGCATTTGAGTTTTCCCTCCCCACCTACATTTTAGATATTTCCTACTCAAATCTCAGTGGACTCAGTGGACCAGTTCATAAAGATTCAATTCTTTATGAACTTGGAAATATTTTCTTCTATAATTTCTTTGACTATGTCTATCTTTTTTTTATCATTTTATCTGTTCACACCTTTTCTCTTTAATGTACAATCTATATCGTATCTATATCTATTTACATAATTTTTTTCAGGAAAAAACGTCATTTTTTTCCTTCTGTATTACCAAATCAAGCCTCAACCATTCCAGCAATCTCCTGATACATTTATTTTATTTTGGTAATCATACCTTCTAATTTTAAGAGCTCATCTTGGATATTTTCTTTTTCACATCAGTCTATTCTTGTTTTACAGACCCAGTGGTAGCTATCCATAATAATTTAATTTTTTTATTTCTTTTCTATTTCTTGAAATATTTCCTTTTCTTGATCTCCATCTATCTGTATTTTTGTCTTGGTCCCTCTCTTTTTTACTTTAAATTTCCTCAAGTATCTGGAGAACCTTAGTTCTCCTGTTAGTTCATAACATAAAGTGAAAGACGAGCTTGGTTGGTTGACGTACTGATTTTTGTTTCCTCTGTGGTTATATGAGTATGGCTAAAGGAAGACTCACAGTGCCTGAGAAGATTGTTGCCTCAGTTTAGTCAATGAAAATGCCTCTGGAGTAGGAGAGGAGGCAAGTAGCCAGGGCACCCCACAATTTTTAATAACTGGGTAGCATTGCCACTACCCCCTCCCTAGCCATGACCACTGTAAACATCTATCATAACTCTGTTGTTCTGCTTCTCTTCATGTCACTTCAGGTAGATCTTTACTGTGTTTATTTTGGCTTCATTTGAGATGCAAACACAACAAATGTTCAATATTTTAAGAGAACAAAGGAGTAAAACTGGCCCAGAACTTCCACGGTTTTTTAATAAATCCTTCTGACGATCGCCCCAAGCCCAAAGTGACCACTGCTTGAAGCCTCCAAACCTGGACTTTTTCTAGGCTTCCTATGGGCTATTGTGTCTTTTTCTGCAACTACCAATTTGGATGTCATGATTGCTCTCTCAATTTAATCACTTGCACTTTCCTTCAGACATTTTTCAAAGTTTTGGCCTTCTTTCTCATTTTCTAGCTCTTTTGTTTTTTTTCTTTATGGTTACCCCCAGATTTTTATTCCAAGATTTTTGTTCAAGGACCTATCATTCTTTGAGGTAACATCACCTGTTTATGCCACACTCACTCCCTCTCTCATTAGACCCTACTTATTAATGTTCCTCTCTGTCCTATTATCATTAGTTGCCTCAGAATGTCAGTCAATGCCTTTTTCAATACACTAACTTCATATCTTACTTGTTTGTAAACTTCTGGACCTTTCAAGGACTTTGGCTTTATTATCAATTAGAATTCTAAAACTGAAACTAGAAACTACCCTGTAGGGTTCTTTTTTTTTTTTTTTTTACTGTTTCTAATCTAATTAATTAGATTAATTTATCCTCATCTAATTAATTTGCCCTTTACTGTATTTATGACCACATGACTCTTACCTATTCCTCTTCCCCTAGACCATCAGCTCCCTTCTGGATTTACTTGCCTCTCTACCAAGTTAGGACACTCTGATCAACATTTCCTAATTCCCCAAATAACTTGATCTCATAAATTTTCTCATGTCTGTGTTGCAAACTGTCATCCCTAAGAGATCATACAAGTCAATACACTAAAAGTTTTTCTTAGAAATCTTTCTCATTTTTTCCAAATCCCAACTACATTGCTGCCTATCTCACTTACTACAGATAAACGTAAACTCTGAATTTATTGAGAAGGTGCACATCTTCTCATGCAAGAACCTTCAGGTTTCTTCTCTCCAGCCAAGACATTTTGGCTTTGCCATTTACTCTTTCGCAGAAGAGAATTCTCATTATGGAGTCCTGGTGATGCAGTGGTTAAGATCTTCGCTGCTAACTGAAAGGTCGGCAGTTCGAATCCACCAGCCGCTCCTTGGAAATCCTATAGGGCAGTTCTACTCTGTCCTATAGTGTCACTAAGTGTTGAAACTGACTTGACAGCAACAGGTTTTACCTATTTATAGGAGTCCCTCGGTGGTACAAATGGTTAATTGCTTGAGTGCTAACTGAAAGGTTGGAGACTTGTATGCACCCAGAGATCTCTCAGAAGAAAGGCCTGGCTATCTACTTCTGAAAGGTCACAGCCATTGAAAACTTTATGAGCAGTTCTACTCTGAAATACATGGGGTCATCATGAGTTGGAATCAACTCAACAGCAAATTTTTAAAAATCTGTTTGTTGAATAGCTAACTGCAAGCTTCAGATATTTGTTCAATATTACAAAGTATTCTCTACCGAGCTGGAAATTGTGAGAGAAACCAAGGCTAAATAATGTCCTCCACCCTCAAGTGGCTTACCGCTAGTTGGAGGATTCGAGACCTAAATGTGTGAGAATGTAAATCATAATAAGATAGATGCAGAGATCCATAAAAGAACAAGCATGGTTAATTTGTCATAATAATTCACGAGTTAGACAAAGAAAAAGGAGACTTCTGTTGCTTAAGGTTTTTTCCCCCACTTTATAAATAGAAAATGACCCATCTGATGGTGACATGACGCATGACATGTGAATGCTATTTTGATAGCTAGATCATTTACAAGAGAAATGTCCTCCTATTTTCATTAGTGTTGAAGCTCTTCTTCATCAAGCCTCGTGTTCCTCCTTTAAAGCTCAGTGCTGAGGTCATTAATCCCTATTCCTTATGAATGGTTATCGGAGGACTCAGTGCTCTTGGATGCTAGGTGTGGGCTAAGTAGATTGATGCCCCTATGTCTCTAGAAGGTATCCTCTCTTTGTAGACACTCTAATGGATATTTACCTCCAGGCGAGATGGAAGAGTTAGCTTAATCTTTATAAGAGAATTCCCCAGTCAATTTACGGCAGAAGATCCAAGGAGCTGGGAAGACTACAATACCTTCTTTAGTGCAAGCCTCCAAATTACAAGTCCTGGATGGGAAGAACACCACTTACTATTGTTCCTGTTATGAATTCAATTTTTACCCCCAAAATATAGGTTGAAATCCTAACCCCTGTGCTTGTGAATACGATCTTGTTTGGAAATTGGGCTTTTGTTTTGCTAATGATGCCACACTATAAGAGGATGGATTCTAAACCTAATCGCTTCTAAACATTGTATTATAAAAGAAACAGACACAGGGAGACAGACACGTGGGGAGACGCCACGGGGCAACGGAGGCCGAGGCATCTATAGGCAGCAAAAGAGCGCCGAGGATTGCCGGCAGTGGCCAGGAGCCAGGACGGAGGCCCCCAGAAGGAACTGACGTGTCCAAGGCCTTGATTTGGACTTTTAGCCTTCAGAACTGTGGGAAAATACATACTTTAAAGCCACCCACTTTGTGACATTTTATTACAGCAGCCCTAGGAAATTAAGGCATGACCTGGTGATCATCCAGGTCAGTACAGCAGATCTGTAGTTCTAATCTCATGTGGGATAGTGATTTTGGTGAGGCCATTGATTGGAGGAAGGCAGGTTAATTTGCCCTGTGAACAGGGCGTAGCTGTGCTAAAAGGGAAATAAGCACATATGAGAGACCGCAAAATCCCAAATTTTCGTGTGCGTGAACAAGGCTGCTCACAAACACATTTTCCCCAAGGATATGACATCCTCTCATTTGCAATTCAGGATTGGAGGAAGACTTATTAACAACCTGCGTTATGCAGATGACACAACCTTGCTTGCTGAAAGGGAAGAGGACTTAAAGTACTTACTGGTGAAGATCAAAGACCACAGCCTTCAGTATGGATTACACCTCAACATAAAGAAAACAAAAATCTCAAAACTGGACCAATGAGCAGCATCATGATCAACAGAGAAAAGGTTAACTTTGTCAAGGATTTCATTTTACTTGGATCCACGATCAACACCCATGGAAGCAGCAGTCGAGAAACCAAATGACATATTACTTTGTGCAAATCTGCTGCAAAAGACCTCTTCAATGTGTTAAAGAGCAAAGATGCCACTTTGAGGACTAAGGTGTGCCTGACCCAAGCCATGGTATTTTCAATCGCCTAATATGCATGCAAAAGCTGACAACGAATAAAGAAAACCAAAGAAGAATTGCTGCCTTGAATTATGGCGTTGGTGAAGGACATCGAATATACCATGGGCCGCCAGAAGAGCAAACAAGTCTGTCTTGGAAGAAGCACAGCCAGAGTGCTCCTCGGAAGCGAGGATGGTGAGGTTTCTTCTCATGTACTTTGGATATGTTATCAGAAGCAACTAGACCCTGGAGAAGGACATCATGCTTGGTCAGGTAGAAGTTTACCAAAAAGAAGGAAGTTCCTCAACGAGATGGATTGACACAGTGGCTGCAACAATAGACTCAAGCATAGCAATGATTGTGACTCAGGATCGGGCAGTGTTTCATTCTGTTGTACATAGTGTTGCTATGAGTTGGAGCGGACTTGACGCCACCTAATAATGATACAACATTACAGTTATTAGTGAGTATATCTTATCTTCCACACTAGATTATGCTTTCCTCAAAGGCCGAAACTCTATCTTGTTCATCTCTGCCTCCCGCACAATCCCTAGAGCAATATCTCGCATTGTTAAAAATCTAATGATTATTTTAGTATTTTAAACTTTACAAAATGCTGTCATATAAATTAACTTATTTTATGCAATTGTATGTACTAGAAATTAAGCACTATTTAATTAATCAATTTGACAATTGACAGTCCATGTTGCCATTTACTGTGATTGTAATCCATTCATTATTTCACCTTTTATTCACATTTTATTTCGGTACGAAGAAATTCAGAAAGAGCCAGACAATACGCTAGGCCTGGACAAATATTCACTTACTTTATTTTTCTAACACAATTATTTTCATACTTTCTGTAGCCAAACTCATTAACTGAATTCCAGGGGGTTAGGGGTTTGGGTGAAGGTAAATATTATTGGCTATAATAGCATATTTTAAAATGTATTTGGCCATGAAAAGACAAGCAAAGCTCACTAAATTAAAAGTTGTTTTGGATTAAAATCAAAGGCAAAAATAGTCTCACAAAAGAATGAATTATGCCAGAAATGAGCTAATTAGTCTTGAATATTAAATATACAGTACACCTAGAATATAAGAGTAATACGTGTAGACATAAGAAAAGCTGGATAACATAGGTCAGCAGGTAAATTGCTGCTAGGCAGAGCAATGATTACTTTTATAAATGCTGCCTGAGTCATTGCCTCATTTCACAGACCAAATGCTATGTCTCCTTGCATAAACAAGCACGAAGCGGCAAAAGCATAGGCCTAAAACAAGACTCAGCTTATCCACCATCTTCCTCAGGAACTCTTCATAAGCCATGGAGCTGAGCTGTCCATTTCTCCTCTGGGTTCCCACAGCCCAGCTAAATTCAAGGAAATAAGGTATTGACCCTGTGATCATTGAGAGTATGAACACTGGCTTATTTATCTTGGTCTCTGCAATTTTCTAGCACAGCTCCAGACATAAAAGTAGGTTTGAACCAAGTGAACCAAGTGAACTAAAGTCATGCGAGAGCAGTAAGAATGGAAAAGAAGGGAGTGAGGCAGAAACATTGAGGAAGACACTAAGTGTTGAGTTTGGCAATTGATTAGATGGAGAAGGAATAAAGAACGTTGAGTGCATCAAACGTGACCCCAGGATACAAGCTCAGAAATCAGTGAAGGTGGCACCGTTAAAAGCAATGCAGAAGTAGGAGCAAGAGCTGGGTTAGAAAATGACAATATAGTCATTTGTTGAGCTCTTGAGCATGAATTCATGTAATCTCTGGAATACTGTAGGTAGAATTGTCTTCCTAACAGTTGACTCATATTTGAATCACAGTCAAGGCACTGTATATTGGGTATTTGAAATTGCTAATTCCAGCTATATATACTTCCTCCCCGAGGAGTTCTAGCTAACTAAATTACAGTATCTGTCTTATTAGCTAAAGTACAGGGTCCCTCAGTAAAGCTGGATTATAAAGAAAAAAAAAAAAAAATTGTAATCAAGTCTTAAGTGAATGTTCTATTTCCTTCCCCCAAATTATACTTGGCCACCCAGATGAAGAGCTCAGCTGGAGAACTTCATAGCTCCTGGAGACTGAGAAGCAAAGGAGGCTGCTCAGGTACATTGTACATCTGCACTGTTGCACAACCAGAGAGAATATGCTCGACTTGAGGGAAGGCAGATGGCAAGAGAGAGAAGTGGCTGGCTATGATCTATATTATCCTATGTGGCTCTTAGCTCTCACCTGGCTATCCAAACACATCACCTGTCTTCCTAGCATGGTGGTTAATAGTGTGGGCTTGGATGGATGGAATTTGAAGACCGGCTGTAAAATTCACAACCTGTGTGAACTTGCACAAGTTAATTAAACTTACTGTGTTTCTGTTTCTATTTGCCTCACCTATACCTGTGAATAATAACACCAAACTCTCAAGGTTATTATGAATTATCTTTAGGAGGACATGAACGAGTGAAAAGAGGAATCGGATATGATCCCTAAAACTGTTCCCCATTGGGTAGGTGTGCACAAGGCTTCTCCAGGCTTGGGTGGTTCAGAGAGAGAGGATAAGGAATGCTAAATGTAGGATTAAAGTTGCTCTCATCTTAGTGACAATAACACTAATGCGAAAGTCAGATTTCTTTCTTCCCATTTAAATGCAGCAAGGCAGTGTGAGTTTTGGCGAGGATAAGGAAGCTCTCAAGGAGACAAGCTGACCTGGGTGTGCTGCAGTCGGAGGTTCTGGAGAACCACAAGGTAGTAAGGGCACTGGGTTAGAGTGCCTGGCAAGGGGCATCCTGAGGGGAGTGCTGGAAGAAACACATCCTGAGAACTTACTGTGTCCCAGGCATTGTGCTTGGCACCTTACCTAGACTACCTAATCAATACTTAGTAGAACCCTATGAGGTAGGTCGAATATCCCAATTTTATAGATGAGAAAAATGAAACTCATAGAGGTTAAGTAATTATCACCTGGCCAAAGCGGGCGAGGTGGGATTTAAACCTAGTTCTGTTTTCCTTCATCTCTCAAACTCTCTACATTTCATCAAATGAGGGATTAAAATGTGTCACCCATAGTGCATTTTTTCTTTTTTTTGAGCCACCTTGCCCAAGGCCTTAGTGGCAGCATTTGACCCAATACTCATCCTACAACAGTTAGAGTAAGTAGCTAGTTTATCATTTGATACTTTTATTCTGGAACTATCACAAGTGCCATTTTCTAATACCTTCCAACTGGTTAAGCACCATATAACACAGACTTTAAAACCTAAAAAACAACACAGACTTTAGATCATATCAAAAAAGGAAAGGTTGTTTTCCAAAGGAAAGACAGAGATTTCTCCCTGGCTGGATTATAATGGAGCGGTAGTACATAGTCAGGCTTGACAAGCTGTCCAAGGGAAAAATCACTGCAAGAGAATGAAGTAAGGGTACAATTCCTGACTCTTAAAAAAAAAAAAAAAATTTTTTTTTTTTTTTTTTTTTTGGCGAAGAAAAACAAAATTCCTCAGAGTGAAGATCCATGGGAGCTTTAAACACTGGAGGGAAAAAGCATTACTTTAGCAGGACACCAGGGCGATATCTTTTTAATACACTATTTTATCTGAGAAGAAAATAAAATAAAAACAGATTAATGCGTTTAAAACCTACATCACATGCTACACAAGTAATAACAAACATTAGTAACCACACATTGATTTTCTTCCCTCTGTTTGGCAGGCTAAAGTGGTTCTCCTCTAAGCAGAATTTATGTTTGGAAATGGACAAGGCACATAACCTACTATTGATTGAAGCCTTTGGTAAGCTAATATTTAACAACCAATTTTTCTTGAAAATTTTACATCACAGTCAGTACTTTATTGACAAAGCCTGTCAAGTCTTTCTGCTTAAAAATGGCCAAGAGTACAATAGCTGATTCAAAGCCATTGAACCCAATTTTGCCGCTTTTAATTAAGTGCCAAAAACTAAATCGATATATTATTAAGTCTGAGGATTTAAACACCCCCAAGTCCAACTACTTCAAGTCACTTCACACACATTTCGTGGGTTCAGTCACCGAATGCTAGAGGTCTGAGGAACATCAGTGAGTCTCTATTTCAATGTCTTTATTAAACAGATGAAGAAACAGAAATGCCTAGAATAAGTATTGTTTGGTTCAAAGACTACAGGATTTGCAGTCAGACAGACTTGGTTTCAAAGCCCAGGTCTGCCATTTACTATCTGTAACCTTGGTGTCTTAGTCATCTAGTGTTGCCATAATAGAAATTCCACAAGTGGATGGCTTTAAGAAAGAAAAATTTATTTTCTCACAGTCTGGTAGTTTACAAGTCCAAATTCAGAGCGTCAGCTCCAGGGGAAGGCTTTCTCTCTCTATTGGTGGCTCTGGAGGAAGGTCCTTGCCCTCAATCTTCCCCTGGTTGAGGAGCTGCTCAGGTGCAGGAACCCCATGCCCAAAGGAAGCGCTCTGCTCCTGGTGCTGCTTTCTTGGTGGTATGAGGTCCCCAACTCTACACTTGCTTCCCTTTCCTTTTATCTCTTTGGAGATAAAAGGTGGTACAGGCCACACCCCAGGGAAACTTCCTTTACCTTGGGTCAGGGAGGTGATCTGAGTAAGGGTGGTGTTAGAAGCCCACTCTAATTCTCTCAGCATGAAATTACAATCACAAAATGGAGGACAACTACACGATACTGGGAATCACGGCCTAAACAAGTTGACACATATTTTGGGGGGACACAATTCAATCCATGACACTTAGGTAATCAGTTTAAATTAATCTCTCTTGGCCCCACTGTCTCCATTTGCGTTAGGGTTGCAAAGGTTGAATTAAATGAAGAAAACCAGTGTTGTGAACATCAAGCTAAATAACATGTGGAATATTGAACACAGTGTGTGGCGCTTGGTAGATGTTAAAAATTATCAGTCCCTTCCTTCAGCACCTGATACAAGTTTTTACCATGAGGGAGAGGAGGGAGGATAGGTTCTCCTCAAGGATCATGTCTCATTCACTTTGGTATCTTCTCCATAAAAGATTAATGTTAACTTGTGGAGGCATTAGACTCCAGATCTTCTGACATTACCAAGGCCTACATTTCCACTCTGGTTTAGTGTCCTGGGATACATCTGTGCTCTTACTGTAGTTATTAATGTGTCCCCTTTCACGCCCATACATGTCCTGGAAGATCTATACAGCATTCACAATATGTTGTTATTATAGGGCCCTGGATAATGGTGAACAGTTAATCTACCCCAATTTTTTTTACTCGAATTTAAGATATGACAACTTTCCCTAAAATAACACTGTACACCCCCAGGGTCTCATTCAGTTATCAAATATTTATCAAGTGACTACTCTTAAATATATAATGGTGTACACCCCTGAGTGATCTTGGCCCTCATAGAACTTACAGTGTACCTGGCAAAATTAAAATAAATATATAAACATGCAAATGCTTGTTTAATAATAATTTAATAATATTAAACATTTATAAACAATATACAGGAAAAAAATTAGTGTTCTACAATGAAAAAGCAAACACATGGGGCCATGATTTGGAGGGGTCGTTTAGACGGGTGGTCAGAAGAGATCGAATTGAATCTGAAGAGTGGGAAGAAACAGTTCCTCTCAGGAACAGAGACAGAGTCTTCTAGGCAGAAGAGATGGCATTGGCAAAGCCCCTAAGGCAGCATAGTGCTAGACTTGTTGAAGAAATGAAAGAAGACCAGCTAGAGGAAATGGAGCAAGGGGAAGAGGATATAGGAAAACTCTGGAAAGAATAGGCCGGCTCCACTTAGGCCAGATGGTGTGGGCCATGACAAGGAGTTTGGGATTTATACTAAGAAGAAAGATAACCTATGGAGAGGAAAACTCTGAGGAGATAAGATTTGAATTTTCAAAAGAGCAGCTGGTCTTCTGTGTGGACAATGGTTTACAGAGGGTAAGAGTGCATGCTTAAGACCAGCTAAGTCATTGTCTTGATCTGGGTAACAAACGATGGTGGTTAGGAGAGAGATTGCAGTTGGACAAGGGCCAGGATTAAAAGGCAGTACTGTGTAGCACTTAGACTTGACTCGAGAATAAAACTACCTGTGTTCAGAGCCTGTCTCTGGTGTTTACCAACACGTGACCTTGAAAAAGTCACCTAACCTATCTGTGTCTCAGTTTCCTTTTTTGTAAAAAAGGAATACTCACAGTTCCTATGTTATAAGGATGCTGTATTAGTGAGTTAATGTATGCAAGGTAGTTAGAACAATGTCTAGCACGTAGTGGGTACTCTATATCTTATAAATTACTGTTATTATTGGAATTACCTGGACTTAGACTTAATGTGAAGGGAAAAGGAGAGACTTATCAATAGCTCTGAAGTTTCTGACTTGAAGATCTGAGTAGATGCGGTGCCATTAAATGAAACTACAAAGATTTTAAGGAAGATTAGAGGGACTAGTCCCCGGAGAGAAACATCGTGCTTGGTAAGGTTAAGGGTCAGTGAAAGAGAAGAATACCCTCAACAAAATGGTTTGACACAGTGGCTGCAAGGATGGGCTCAAACACAGCAGAGATTGTGAAGATGGTACAGGACCAGGCAGTGTTTCATTGTGTTGTGCACAGAGTCGCTATGAGTTGGATCTGTCTCAATAGCACCTAACAACAGATTTGAAAGACAGAGGGAAATTAGCCATTCAGTTCTTGTCCTGTGAAGTTTGCAATAAGGTGTTTTCCACGTCTTCAGAAGAATTTAAAACACACGTGTGTATGCATGTGCATATACACGTGTGTATGAAATGTATCCAAATTTCTTGTTTTTAATTGCACTATATTGAAATCGTATAATTTTATCCTTTGCTAAAAGCCTAATACAATAAGTATTAGCATTAATTATTACAATAATGTTACCTTTGGAGCTAATTGGAATTTTGGCCACAACTGAGTAATTCCAGAGTGGCTATGCGGTGCAGTGGTTAAGAGCTATGGCTGCTAACTGAAAGGTCAGCAGTTTGAATCTGCCAGCTGTTCCTTGGAAGCCCTATGAGGCAGTTCCACTCTGTCCTATAGGGTGGCTATGAGTCGGAAACGACTTACCGATGGTGGCTTTTTTTTTTTTTTAGTTTTATTCTGCCCATTTTTTTTTTTTAATAATTTTATGATCTGTTATTGATCATGACTGCCTGCATGAGTATTGGAGTGTGTTCTGATTAAGAATGTGTGCTTGTGTGTGCATGTGTGTGCGCACACACCCCTAGGAGAAAGGAGAGCGAGGAAGGCAAAACCCCTGTTTGTCATTTGACTTGAAACTCTGTGTATACGGGCAAGTCAGAGCAGGGCTTTTTCAGACCCAGATGGCAATGTTACAGTCGCCCTGAAAGCATTTTGTTGCTTAGAGACATTTTAAAATTGACTGTTCAGTTTTGACTGAATTTCATAAGGTGTAAGTAAATTGAAGTCCAAGCTCTAGTGAGATGGAGAAGTGCTATGTGAAGGTAAATGCTGATATCAATTGCCATTCCCTACGCAGTTGCATGTTCAGGTGAGTGCACCTGCTCCAGCAAATACCCAGCAATATCAAGATTCCACGGCTCACCTCCAGGGGCAGAGATGAAACGTGAAGATTCTCTGAGCTGGGGAGAAATATATGTGAGTGTTCAGATAAAATGGGAGCAATGAATATGGCTCAGTGTTCAAAATTTTAACTGTGACTATCGTTGGAGGAAAATGGGAAAAAGAAAAGTTCGAAACAGGAAAAAGTATTTGACTAGGGAGAGAAATACTCTCCTCAGCTAAATGTATGGGTGGAAATGTTGGAAAAGGGAGAAGCTGGGGGAGGAGGCAGAAGTTAATTACTTACTTCACAGTCAAAGTTCAAGAAGGAAAGAAGGTATTGCATGAGTTAAGGGTGTGTTATATGCCAGACAACCCTAGGCCATATACCATCACCAGTTCATATTTTCCTCTTTGCGTCAGCCCTGTGATGTCAACGCTACCATTGTCCCAGTTTTACAAATAAGCAAACTAAGGTTGGGTGGTTAAATTACCTGCCGAGGAATTACCCAGTGAGTAAATGCTGAGGCTGGGACTCAAACTAGATACCCTGACTGTGTAGAAAGGTGAAGTAAATTATTGGGTGTGGAAGAGTGGTAGGTCAAAGCATCTAAGCTCATAGAGCTTGGAGGTAATCAACTCTTTTGGTGAACACAACTCAGGTGTCTCTGCTGCTCTTGCAGGGTCCCAGTCTCAGCATGGATTCTGAGGGATTATACTGTCCGTCGTGCATTTTGCCCCCCACAAAGACCTGGAAAGCCAAGCTCCAAGCCGCAGAAGCTGCAGCTCTTGCCTGAAGCCTAATGAAGCTGTGAGGAAGGCCCTCTATTCATATTCATCTCCTCATGATTCCTGTCCCCTGATTTGCCTCTTGTCTGGTGAAAATCTTTCTGCAAGTGGGCCTGTGGACTGCTGCTCTCATTTCCGCATGAGAAGCCTACCGCGATGGGCAGAAATGTTCAGGGCTACTTTATCTGCTTATTACTCGGCACAGTGAATCCCAGGTCTCCTGTGTGAGGTCAGAGTTCACTCATTTCAAAGCCATATACAAACTTTCTGGTTTTCACCATAGGTACTATAGCTTGGAAGAAAATATTTGCATATTTTGGCACAATGGGTTAGAAGTGAAAACCAAGATCTGCGGAATGTCTTCTCTGTGATGTGTCCAGTAAAAGCTTGACTTACGTGGTGAATAAATAAAAGGAAACATCAGTGTAACTGACCAAATGGACGCTAAACTGGAGACTTGTTTCATAATACTGTCTTTTGACATTTAAGAGCAGGGGTCTGCAAACTGTGAGCCGTGGATCAGATCTTCCCTGCCGCTCGTGTTTGTATGACCTGCAAGCTAAGAATGGCTTTTCCTTTTTGGATGGTTTATATATTGTGGCATGTGTAAAATTACATGAAACTGAAAATTTGTGATGGTGAATAAAGATTTCTTGGAACGCAGCACACTCGTTTCTTTACATGTTATTTAAGGCTCCATCCATGACTGCAGAGGTGAGTAGTTGCGACAGAAACTGCACGGTCCATAATGCCTAAAATATTTTTTTGTAAAATGGTCTTTTACCAAAAAAAGAAAAAAGTTTGCTGGCCTCTGACCAATAGCATTGTTGAAGCAGCATTTCTAAAAAGGAATCCATTATTATAACCCCCTTTAAATAAAAGAAACTGGGTCAGGAGGTTTAGCGCTTGCTCAGGTTCTCACATGTAACAAGGAGAGACAGAGGCCTGAGTTCACATGCAGCCTTGTCTGGCTCTACTGTATTAAAAATAATAAAGGTTCATTCATCAAGAGAACAAGAAAGCTCATAAAAGTATAAATTCAAAAGGGTTTTAACAATTTGCTTTGGGATTTCTTTTTTCTTCTTTGTTTTGCTTTTGTTTTTGTGAAAGAGACTAATGACAAGAAGAACACAAGCAGGTACTTCACAATTTATTCAATAATTTCTAAGGAAGGAAATAGATTCAACACAAAGTCTTGAATATCACTTGTGTCCCTGGTGCTCTATGCAATGAGTCATTTGTATTCCTCGTGGTGATCCTGAGGCACCGTTCATGTCTGAACTCCCTTCTGACTCTTTAAAGTACGACTCTCTTTTTCAGAATCACTGGAACACTTAGGACACGCCTAACTTGAGCACGGATGGTGATGCAGTGTTATGTGGTAAATTAGATCTTTCATTTTGCTAGGATACCTAATTGGCTCTCAATTATGGATAAATGGGAACTGATGGTGTTTTCTAAAAAATATAAAGCACTTCTATTTTACCAACAAGTAAAAACACTGGAAGTATGTGTTCAGGTTATAATGAAAGGTCATTTATGAGATCAAATTCATATCAGACTAAATTAGCAACTCTAACTGTACTCAGAGCAGGGAGAGACATTTAGCATTCAATTAAAAAAAAAAAAACCCTTTGTTTTTAGCAACGACTAAAAATATCTAATTTCCATTTGCACTAAGAAAATGTATTATAACCTTTGCAGTCAGTCACTCAATCAATTCAAGGAGTATTTATTAAACGTCTACTCTGTGCTTGACATTAATCAGAAACAAGGCACCCACATTGAAAGAAACTTGCCCATATGACTCCAAGTCACCATTTGCCATAATCCCAGGGTCACTGGAAATTTCTAATTTATAATATGTATTAAGTGTTTCAACTGCTTTAATAGATGATCTGATCCAGACCTAAGTTAGCAATTCCTTTGAATTAATTTTTAAAATTATCCTGGAAACTGGAAAGGTATGTCAGCCTAGAGTCATAAAGGACTGGAATAAGCATACTTTGGGAGACAACTTTCAACTTAAGATAACCTATCAACACGCTGCCTAGGAACACTGCTTAAACATGCCCCTCCATCTGCAATTTTGAAATTTAAATAAATCATAAAATCTTAAAGTTGGAGTTCTTAACCACAAAATCTGTTTTAATTATGACATTTGAAGACTTCAGGAATACAGATTTTCTTGTTACAAGGAAGAGAGAAATTTTCCTTGGGGTCTCCATATAATAGACATTGCGACGTCAACATCAGTAGAGCAGACCAAACCCATTGCTGTCGAGTTAATTCTGACTTATAGGGACCCTATAGGACAGAGTAGGAGAACTGCCCCATACGGTTTCCAAGGAGTGGCTGATGGATTCGAAATGCCAACCTTTTGGTTAGCAGCCAAGCTCTTAACCACTGAGTCACCAGGGCTTTGTAAAACAGATACTATCACAAATATCATATAGCTTTATATATATATATATATATATATATTTGCAAATAAGGATCAATGATATGAACTAAATTTAATCCAGTACTTGCTTGAGGTTACCAAGTTAACCTTCTCATTTGTTGTACAAATTTCAGGCTTTATTAGAACAATTTCAGAGGTATAAAGTACACTGCCTGCAAGGTAGTTTATCCCACTGTTAAATCTAATTATTAGAGAGTTTTTCCTCATCTGGAATTGAAGTTGGCATCTGTATAACATGTTATCAATTGGTTTTATTTTTATTCATGGAAGCCACAGATAATAAATCTTCATGACTTTTCTCTACAAGACTGAAATTCAAGTTTTTGGAAGGCTACATGTCCCTCCTAAGAGGGTCATTGTTTCATGCTTCTGAAGAGTCAAATACCCAGCTGTGTCCTTAAGCATCTGTTTCAGTGCAGAAATGCGTCGAAATTAGATTTAATCCAACTTTTGAAAAATGTAGCTTGAGATATACAGTTTTTTTCAAATTTTGACTGCAGTGTTCAGCACCATCAATCATATTTGGGGGAAAATATATTAAAATTGAGTAATTATTATTTTGAAATGCATGAAAAAATGGGGACATAAATTTTATCATGCTATCGGAATATTTCAGTAGGACGAAGAGTCCCAAAGCAGCGGAGTCTGGGAGGAAACACAGTTTCTTCCAAATTTTCTTTGCATTCATCGTGCAACAAAACAGGTTAACATCCTTGCACAAAACAAATTTTGATTTACTTTCTTGACTAACCAAAGACTAAAACCAATGTATCCCACAACAGCATTTTGGGGAACAGCTGGTCTATTTGTTAAAGATTTTGGAAAGCCAGAGTATTAACTAGGAATAGCAGATTTATAGGCCAGCAGGGTTTCATTTGACCAGAATTTTTATCTCATCCTTATGAGGTAGTAAATTATGTATGGTTACTGCTTTAACTTAAAGCAAGCTTTTTTTTTTTTTTTTTTGGCCCTTTATTGCTATTGCAGTTTTTATTTTCATTACATGGATTTCTAAGTCATTAGTGCTGAGCAACAAGAAAGGGTTCAGTGGAATAAGAGAGAGAATGACAAAAAAAAAGTGTATGAGGATATCAGGTAAATATCACTCTAGCAGGATGAACTAACTAGACCACACGTCAACAGGAAGGGTAAGATATGAGGTCAAAAGAACACCAGTAGAAACCATAGCTTAAAATATTGTAGAGTGGTTGGGTTATTCACCACCAGTAATTCTCATTTTCAGGGACTAAAAAGCCTAGGAAACCCTGGTGGCGTATTGGTTAGGTGCTATGGCTGATAACCAAAAGGTCAGCAGTTCAAATCCCTCAGATGCTCCTTGGAAACTCTACGGAGCAGTTCTACGCTGCCCTATATGGTCGCTATGAGTTGGAATCGACTCGATGGCAATGGGTTTGGTTTGGTTTGGTTTATAAAAGCCTAGGGATGAGAAGAAGATAATTACACAGAACTCATCTGCTTGGGTCAGGGTTTCAGCTGGAAAGAGGTGGAGTAATTGGGAAGAGTTTAATGAAGAAACTATTTACAAAGGTGTAATCAATGCTCCAGGACACCAACAAGGAATATGTTGTACGGTTACTGCACTTATATCTGAAGGCAAGGAAAGGAGCAAGAGAGAACTCAGACAGAGTGGCTGTAGAAATAGGCTCCTGGACTGGAGCTGTGGACAGCAGAGAAGCCTACATCGGTGAATGGGAGGAGCCAGGAATATACCCTCTTTCTGTTTTCTCGTCTCCTGGTTGGATCTCCCATAAGTCAAACTCAACTAGAAGTCAAAGGCATAAAAAGCGTCCCACAAAGGTTGAGGGACACAGAGCAGGATACGGAAATGTGGAGAGTGGATGGAGGGGGGAAGAGAAATGGGAAATATTCATCACACACTCTTCTAAGAGAAGGGGATCCTACCATCCCATAAATCCTTCATGTCCAGTTTGAATGCTAGTACAGAGCTATCATTTCAAAAAAGTCACAATGGGAAGAGCTTTAAGAGCATGGCTTTATGTTAGCACAATTATATTGCATTCTGAGGACATGCATATTGTAAATTAAAAGATAGATTTTCCCTCAACTTTTATACACATCTGACTCATTTAGTGAATGATATATTCAAGGTTCACATTAGTCAATTAAATTAATTATACATGTGCTTCGATTTAAAAATGAAATTACTCAGTATAGACTAAATTGCTCTTGCTTATAGGATTGTAAGAAAGTAGTGTTGCTTTAAGACAACATTTTGCTAAAATAAATATTGTGGATTTGTTTTCTTGGTGTTTGGCTATGACCATTTTTTCATTCCACCTTGACAGCCATGCTATCGGCATTTTACTTTTCTTCCTGAGAGTTTGATGAATAGGCAAATGCTTCATGTAGCAGGGTGGGCCTGACGATGGAAAAAGAAAGAAAAGAATACGATTCTCCTCTTGGCTATAAGATATATAGCTCACACTCAAAATGTCTTAAACAGAATTATTGATTCCTCACCAGCCACCTTTGCCAAGTCTCCTTCTCATTTAACTCTCCCATTTCAACAATGGCAGCACATTCTCCTAGTTGCTCAGGAATAAAATCCTAGGAATTATCCGTGATTCCTCTCTTTCCCCCATACTCCGTACCCAGCCTCTTTGATATGATTCCATCTATGTGGCATTCTGGGAAAGGCAAAACCATAGAGGGTTGGCAAGGGTCCCAAGGGAGGGAGAAGGGCTGAATAGGTGAAGTACAAGGCATTATTAGGGCAGTGACACTATTCTGTATGATACTGTAATTTTGGACACATGACATCCTGCATTTATCAGAACCCATAAGACTGTACAACACAAAGAGTGAACCCCAATGCAAACTACAGTTAACAATAATGTATCAATATTGGTTCAAGTGTAACATATACCACAGAAATCCAAGATGTTAATAAAGGAGAAATAGTATGCCTTGGACATGTTATCAGAAGGGACCAATCCCTGGAGAAGGACATCATGTTTGGTGTCTTAGTTATCTAGAGTGCCTATAACAGAAATACCACAAGTGGAAGGCTTTAACAAACAGAAATTTATTCTCTCACAGCCTAGGAGGCTAAAAGTCCAAATTCAGGGTGCCAGCTCCAGGGGAGGGCTTTCTCTCTCTGTCATTTCTGGGAGAAGGTCTTTGTCATCAATCTTCCCCTGGTCTAGGAGCTTCTCAGCACAGGGAGCCTGGGTCTAAAGGACACACTCCTCTCCTGGTTCTTCATTCTTGATGGCATGAGGTCCCCCGTCTCTCTGCTCGCTCCTCCCTTTTGTATCTCAAAAGAGATTGACTCATGATACAACCTAATCTTGTAGATTGAGTCCTTCCTCATTAACATCATAGAGGTTAAGATTTACAACACGTAAGACAATCACATCAGATCACAAAAATGGTGGGCAACTACATAATAGGGGGAATCATGGAGTAGCCAAGTTGACACACATTTTGGGGGGATGCAATTCAATCCATAACATTTGGTAAAGTAGAGGGTCAACAAAAAAGAGAAACACCCTTAGCCAGATGGATTGACCTAGTGGCAGCAACAGTGGGCTCAAACATAGCAAGGATTGTGAGGATGGTGCAGGACTGAGCAGTGTTTTGTTCTATTGTACGTATGGTCACTATGAGTCGGGACTGACCGATGGCACCTAACAACAACAACAACAGTGCGCAGAAGGGAGAGAGGTAGATGGGAACTCTCTGTGCTTTCAGCACAATTTTTCTGTAAACCTCAAACTGCTCTAAAAGAAAAATGTGTGTTTTTAAAAAAAGTCTTTTGGCTCTTCATCCAGAGTAGATCCTGAATATGAGCTTTTGTCATCATGCCCACTACTAAAACTTTGTATAAGCCACCATCCCTGTCACCTGAACTACTGCAGCTGTTCCATCCTAGTCCCTGCCCTTGTCTCAGTACAGTCTATTCTCCTTTAAAATAACCACCCTGCCTGAACACACCCCACCCCCACCTGCCTGACTTTTACAGGACTACCTTCATTGCATCATTACATTTCACCTCAATGGTTACTTCCTCAAAGAAATCTCTTTACTCACTCTAGATAAAAACAAAACAAAACAAAGAAGTAACACCATTGCTTCAGTCTCTCAAGTCACTCAGTGCTCCTTTGCTTTATTTTCTACACAATGTTTATAAAATCCCTATATGATTGATGGAAACCCTGGTGGCGTAGGTGTTAAGAGCTACAGCTCCTAACCAAAAGATCTGCAGTTCAAATGCACCAGGTGCTCCTTGGAAACTCTATGAGGCAGTTCTACTCTGTCCTACAGGGTTGCTATGAGTTGGAATTGACTCGACGGCAGTGGGTTTTTTGGGTTATCTAATTTTTTTTTTTTTTTTTTTTAATTGGTAAGGTCACCAGGTGGTGAAACCGGTTTGCACTGCGCTGCTGATGTAAAGGTTGGCAGTTCATACCCACACAGCAGTACCACGGAAGAAAAGGTTTGGTGATCTACTTTTGTTAAGATTACAGCCAAGAAAATCCTATGGAGCAGTTCTACTCTGTAACACATGCAGTTGCATCAGCCGGAATCAACTTCACAGAAACTAACAACAATAATCTAATTGGAAATCATTTGTATGATCTACTTATCCTCTGCTTAAATTTCAGAATTTCCTATATTCTTCTGGACGTCAATTTCCATGTTGACAGTTGAGTTCATCAAGTCGTGTCCTAATAATGGCTTTTAGGTCCGAGCTGTGGGAGTTACCTCGTCCAAGATTGATTTCCTGTAGGTTGGCTTCGTACAAAGCCTCATGGAAACTGGGTACAACCAGATACTTAAGATAGTCACTCCTGGTAGGATTATACATTGGTGAATCCTGTCAGCTCTCTGCTGTATGACATAAGCTGCAATCACAAGGGTTGGAACTCGCTGCCTTGATCACAACAGAGGAAGGGCTGCTGCTTTCCTGATCATGCAGCTTTGTAGCTCGACATCCTTTGAGTCTGTATTCCTTCCCTAGAATCTCACTCCCAACCCATCTGAACTGCATCCCTGCACACCTGCTGCCTCCCTGAGACAGCAGAACTTTCCCCAATAAGCCTCAAGTGTACTGCACAACCGCTGCCCCTTGTGTGTTTGACAAGGTCGTTAACTATAGTTGAGGCACAATGTCACCTGTAAGGATTTTGTGGCCACTCTATAGATCATGGAAACACTGGTGGTGTAGTGGTTAAGCGCTACAGCTCCTAACCAAAAGGTCAGCAGTTCAAATCCGCCAGGCGCTCCTTGGAAACTCTATAGGGCAGTTCTACTCTGTCCTATAGGCTCGCTATGAGTCGGAATTGGCCCGACGGCAGTGGGTTTGGTATTGTTTTTTTTCTACATATCATGCAGTTTCTGCGTGGTTTGAACAGATCTCAGTAACAACAGAAATAGAAACGTCTTTGAGTTCTTTAACCATGATCTTTCACACCACCATAACCTTGAGCACTTATTCATTCATCGGATATTGATTGAGTGCTTCTTGTGGGCCAGGCACTGTACTAGCTTTTGAATATCTATGACTTCTAATTACTCACCACCTTGACCACCTGGCAAACATCTATTTATCTTTTAGGTTCCAGCTCAAGCACGGTCTCCTTGGTGAATCCTTTTCTGAATGTTGGAAGTAATTTACCATTTCACACAGAAGGGGAACTAGCCGCTGGGCTCCAAGTTTTCAGGCAGATCCTCAACTCAGCTTTGTAGAAACACGCAGTCACGTAAGGAGGAACACCATGGATCACATGTGAGGAAAGGTTCCACATTGAAAGACAAAGGCTAAATCAAGTGAACAGATTAAAGAAACGCAGAGATAACAAAGAAAACACAAAGAGTAGGAAAAAAAAAAAAAAACTTTGGAGGAAAAGTGTTCTCTATAATACTCTCAGAGAGATTAGGGTGAATATTACTTCCCTGAAGCAAGAATAGGATATTATTTTTAAAAAAGAAAGGGACAAGCAAGTCAAAATATGATACAGGCAGTCCCTGGATTATGAACAGGTTCTGATCCCAGATCTGTTTTTAAGCTGAATTCGTACGTAAATCAGAGCAGGTAGGTATGGTTCATATCTAATATCAGTTAGTCAAATGTTCATCTTAGTATATAGTACATAGTGTACATTTCTGTGACTACAAAACATTAAAGCAACTCTTCCAGATACACCAAAACCCCTTTTAACACAATAATACAGTAATAATAATAATAATGTTTTGATGCAGGTTGCAACGTAGCACCCATTTGTTATTACACACCACTGTAGGTACCTCGAATTTTTAATATAATAGACTTTATGGGATTTGGCTCGTAACCATCATACTGTCCATTTGTACTTTTCTTCCAATATTTTGAACTTTTTAAATTTTTATTATCATATTTATTTTCCAGTCCCTCTCTCTTATTTTTTTTTTTCAGATACAGGTAGTCCCTGGGTTATGAATATCTACCTGTATCTGAAAAAAAAAAAAAGAGAGAGAGGGACTGGAAAATAAATATGATAATAAAAATTTCAAAATATTGGAAGAAAAGCAGAAATGGATACTATGAGTAAAAAAGATAAGGAAGTCAATAGATAATACTGTAGGGTCGCTATGAGTCGGAATCGACTTGACAGCACCTAACAACTATTGATAAACCAAAAATGAGTATGCTAAACATATTTAAAAAGAAATCAAAAAAATACCAGAACACACGACAAAAAATATTAAAAGTGATTGCCTCTGAGATGGGGGATCCAGGTGTGTGGGTGGGGGTGGGGCCAAGGACTCCCATAACATAATAAATCTTTAGATACTATTTCATTTTTACTATGTACATATAATATTTTGATTAAAAATATCTTTTCTTTTAGGGTAACCATGATGGGTAAATAATCCCCTTTTTAAAATGAGATGTTGTCGTTGCAGGCTGTTGAGTGAATTCCAACTCATAGTGACCCTATGTGACAGAGTACAACTGCCCTATATGGTTTCCCTGGCTGTAAATAGGAGCCCCAGCGGTGCAGTGGTTAAGCACTGGGTAGCTAACAGAAAAGTTGGCAGTTCAAACCCACCAAGTGCTCCCTGGGAGAAAGACGTGGCAGTCTGAGTCTGCAAAAATTATAGCCTTGGAAACCTTAGGGGACAGTTCTACTCTCTCTACAGGATCGGTATGGGTTGGAATTGACTCAGTGGCAATAGATTTGGGTTTTTTTTTTTTTTTTTGTAATCTTTATGGGAGTAGAGATCCTACATTTACCAAAAAGCGAAAAAGGTTAATCTTTTTTTCTTTTAAACATTTAGAGTTTAAAAAAACAAAAAAACTTGGGCACCATAAGTCCGTGAAAGCAAATATACTCTAGTCACAATTTCTAACTGTAGATCAACATAAAAACAATTTTTAAAAATTAGTGAATTAAAATCTCAAGGGTTGATATGTTTGTGATATAAAATGAGCAAGCATGTATCAGAGATTAGTCGTATAGTTAAGGTATGGGATATCTGGATCTTTTAACTTAAAGGAAATTATCTTTAAAACCTAGTTTGTGCGAAAGAAGCTAAGCAATTGAGATAGTGGTCATGAATTTGATTGTCTACTATATCAAATAAATTCAGGGCCCCTTCCCCCTCCACCACAACGTTTCTTCAAGGACAAAGGAGTGAATTGAAAACAAGTATTTACAATGGCTGTTAAAATTTGAAGTCTTCATGAATTATGAATCAGAGATTAACACAGAGCTTAGCTTTATTTTGAAAAAGAGGCACTGAAAGAAAGTAGTTATTCTGAAGATAAACTTTTATTCATCTCATTTGGAGAGACATGCCACTTCTAGGATTAATGCAGCAAATATCATGTCAAATATCACTGCACGATAACAAAGTGTCTCTAAAATTTAAATGTAGAGCATAAACTCTGCCAGGAATAATGTGTTGTATTTTGGCGGTATGGACTATAATCTAACGAATGGCTGTGCTACTGATTCATTACGGGATTGTGGGCGAGAGTCAGAGTCTTCATCTGTAAAATGGGGAGAGAAATACTTGCTTCATATGGTTGTTTGCCCAGATAGCATATGGGTAGGAGATATAGGGCCTATAAAATAATATGCAAACGCACAACATCACTCTCCTTGCTATTGTTTTAAAATTCTATGAAGTCTTATTAAATTCAAAAACAAGAACAGTATTTTCTTTGTTGCACTTTCTGCTTTTTTAGGCTGTGGCTAGGCTTACAGAAATGGTCATTTCTCTATTTGTATCTGTGATATTTATGTTGTTACTTTAAAATTTCAAGTTCAATAACCAAGAAGCCATTATTTATTCCTCTACATTTAATAGTCAACTGTTAAGTGTCATAGCAAATCAAGAGTAATACCTTGGAACCTGGAAGGCATCATGCTGAGTGAAATTAGTCAGTTGCAAAAGGACAAATATTGCATAAGACCACTATTATAAGAACTTCAGAAATAGTTTAAACTGAGAAGAAAACATTCTTTTGTGGTTACGAGAGGGTAGAGGGACGGGGGTGGGAGAGGGGCATTCACTAATTAGATAGTAGATAAGAACTACTTTAGGTGAAGGAAAAGACAGCACACAATATGCAATAATTGGACTAAACCAAAAGCAAAGAAGTTTCCTGAATAAACTGAATGCTTTGAAGGTCAGTGTAGCAGGGGCAGGGGTCTGGGGACCATGGTTTCAGGGGACATCTAAGTCAATTGGCATAATCAAATCTATTAAGAAAACATTCTGCAACCACTTTGAAGAGTGGCATCTGGGGTCTTAAACACTAGCAAGCAGCCATCTAAGATGCATCAATTGGTCTCAACCCACCTGGATCAAAGGAGAATGAACACCAAGGACACAAGGTGATTACGAGCCCAAGAGACAGAAAGGGCCACATGAACCAGAGACTACATCATCCTGAGACCAGAAGAACTACATGATGCCCGGCTACAACCGATGACTGCCCTGACAGGGAACACAACAGAGAACCCCTGAGGGAGCAGGAGAGCAGTGGGATGTAGACCCCAAATTCTCATAAAAAGACCAGACTTAATGGTCTGACAGAGACTAGAAGGACCCTGGTGGTCATGGCCCCCAGACCTTCTGTTGGCCCAGGACAGGAACCATTCCCGAAGCCAACTCTTCAGACATGGATTGGACTGGACAATAAGTTGGAAAGAGGTGCTGGTGAGGAGTGAGCTTCTTGGATCAGGTGGACACTTGAGACTATGTTGGCATCTCCTGCCAGGAGGGGAGATGAGAGGGTGGAGGTGGTTAGAAGCTGATGAAATGGACATGAAAAGAGAGAGTGGAGGGAAAAAGCAGGCTGTCTCATTAGGGGGAGAGTAATTGGGAGTGTGTAGCAAGGTGTATATAGGTTTTTGTGTGAGAGACTAACTTGATTTGTAAACTTTCACTTAAAACACAATGAAAATTATAAAAAAAAAAAAGAGTAATACCTTGATTTTGGTTAGTAGTTAGTCTAACATATGCTATGTGTTCTTAGCTCTCATCTCATTTCATTCTCATTACAGCCCAGGTAGTCAGGTACTATTATTACTATTATTTTACAGATGAGGATGGGTTAGGCATGGTGTCCAAAGTCTTGATGGAGCTGGAATTTAAACCAGTTTTACTGGTTCCAGCTAAACTGAGACTTGAATATGTAACTTCTACTTGGAAGACTGAAGAAGGGTCGATGCCTTTGAATTATGGAGTTGGTGAAGAATATCGAATATACCAGAAAAATGAACAAATCTGTCTTGGAAAAAGTACAGCTAGGATGCTTTTTAGAATCAAGAATGGTGAGACTTTGCCTCACGTACTTTGGACATGTCATCAGGATGGACCAGTCCCAAGAGAAGGACATCATACTTGGTAAAGTAGAGGGTGAGTGAATAAGAGGAAGACCCTCACTGAGATGGACTGACACAGTGGCCACACGAATGGGCTTAAAATTAATGACAATTGTCACGATGGCGCAGGACCAGGAAGTGTTTCATTCTGCTGTACATAGAGTCGCTATGAGTCAGAACCAACTCAACAGCACCTAACATCAACCCCATATTATCATCTTTTGAACCATGAATCTTGAAGTGATTTGGTTATTATAGCAAAAGCACACACTACATGCCAGGCACTCTGTTAAGTGCTTCACATTTAGTGAATCATTTCATTCTCTCAATGGAGCTATGAGATAACACTTGTAAGCACTAATATTATCTCCACTTGCCAGGCAGAGAAACAGAGATTTCTAAAATCAAATGATTTGCTAAAATTCCTCTCATTAGCAAGTGTTGGAGCTGGGATTTGAACACAAGAAGTCTTGCACCAGGGTCCATGTTCTTGACCACAATGTTACACTGCCAGTGTACATGGCCATCTTCTCTCTTGTACACAAACAGTTCAGCAACTCAATTAATCATGACATCACATGAAATTTGATCTAACATCAACTTGAATGAAAATTCACTTGTATAAAAGAGAGCCAGACCTTGTAATTTTCTACACTTAAATGGTAGGAACCAAGATCTTCTTAAATTAACCATTGTATTGACCATGTACTCAAAGTATATTTACCTTGGGTGCCAGGGCCAAGTGTTATCTAAACTTTTGTTCCCAGAATTTAGCACAATGCGTGGAACCTCATATACCTTCACTGGTATTAGTTGATTAAAATCATCAAAAGGGAATTAAAGCAAATGTTTTGCCATCCTATAGTCACAAGGGAAGAAGATTTCCAAGGTAAATTACTAAACTAAAAATTGATTTTAGTAAGAAAAGGCTGATGTTCTGTTTAAACAATGATTGGTATTGTATTTTGAGTCCTGTATTTGTCTCTACGTTGGTCTCTCTGTCTCTTGGCCTCACTCTGATGCTCTAATTACCTTGGTTCTGTTATAGCAATAATCTCATGTCTGGGCATCTGGAAATTGTCTGTAATTAAGACACCATTTTTGTATAGGAGCCAATAGAAAAAAAGTAAGTAGTTGTTTTCCACTTCTATATCCACTACAGGTTATACCTTGGCTTTTTTTTTTTTTAATGTCTATTTAATTGTCATGCTAGTGACCATATTTCTTCTTAAGTTTACCCAATAGATAGAAGTCCAACTAATGCGATAAAACACTGAATATTTTAGCAGGTGATAGGTTAATTTCTACAACTTTTCTGATATAAATTGAATGTGTATTGTTTTGCTTTCCACATTTGCTTGGATAATGCTTCTCAAATTAGTACCACTTTACAGTTTAGTTTACTAAGTAACCTGAACCATCTGCTTACCTCTATTTGGACAAGGTATTTCTCTCAGCAAACCGCTATTTTCAGGGCAGACTAGATGTGGTCCATCTGGATGCACAAACATATTGATGCATATTACATTCATTTACATATTTATTTGCATAGGCAGCAAAATACGTGCCAGGTTGGTGGGCTCTTAACTGTCCATCGTCCTTGGCTTCTCAGACTTGTGAACAGCAGAGACTTTTTTTTTCACAGGGATCCCAAAAGACGTAACCACAGGAAAAAGGGTTTATGCCCAAAGATTTGACACTCAACAGCAAGGACTCTGTGGGTTAAAAAAAAAAAAAAAAAGTTACTGTTAACATTTGGTAGGATTTCTTCCAGGATATGCCTGTTATTCTATTTTATCTTCTGCTTTCTTGCTCGTTGTTGTCGTTGTGTACCCTAGAGTCAAGGACAGAGTAGGATTGCCCCTCAGGGCTTCCAAGGTTATAATCTTCAAGGAAGCAGACTGCCATATCATTTTTCTGCAGAGCAGCTGGTGGGTTAGAACTGCCAAACTTTTGGTTGGCAGCCAAGCATTTAACCACCGCACCACCAGGGCTCCTTGCTTTCTTACTTTCCATTATATTACTAAGCACTTCCCATATATCAAAAATATTAAAAGTATTTATTGCTTAAATTGAATCCAATTTAATAAAAATATAATTTATTTAAACTCTTCCTTTATTCTGAAAGTCTTCAGTAACTGTATTCCTTCTTTCCTTTCTTTTGTTGTGTACATCTTAGTGTAAGTCCATTACAGCAAATCTGATCATATAATTTGGATGGATATTCTGAAGTGGAATTAATAAACCAAAGGATATAAACTTTTATAGCTCAAATTTAAATAGCCACTTTGCTTTTCAGATAGGTTGCACCAATTTATGGTTCATCATCAAACATTACTTTCTCATTTTTAAAAACTTTCATAATTTGAAAGATATTTTAATCTGGCTTTTATTAATTTTTTATAACTAAGGTGATTCTAGCTTTTAAAAAATATTTTGCTTAGTTTTATGGAATTTTTAAGTAATTCTTAATTATAAATAATTGACTATTAAGTTTTATTTGATGATTTGAGAGTTGCATCTTTAAGTTAATTGCGATTTTTAACTTTTTACTTGCATTGGTTACTAGTTACATTTATGTATTTAATTTCAAATCTCATTTACTTTATCTTATTTTAAAATTTGCTCTTGTGTATACTATAGTAATTCCCTAATTAAAAATTACTTTAGTCCTTTTACTTTATGTAACTTTAGAGTGTTTCTATAGCATTACGAAAACAAATTTTAAAATTGGCTTCTCACATTTTTTTATTTGTACTATTTTTTTAGCTTTATTTTTCTTCCTCTAAATTTTATTTTATGGTTTGTTTCTATAATGACCAGAAAAAAGGCTGGCTGCAGATATAACGCATGTCACACATGTCTGGGATGCCTGGTGCCTACTCTCCTCCCCAAAGCAACCACGTCAAGAAGGATACGCCATTGTTCTCCATCTGCTCAGTAAGTCATCTGCTGACAATAGGAGCTTATCTTAACCCAGGGGTAGTTAAAGACATCCACATCCTATTAGAAATTCTGGTCCTGAGGAGAAAAGGAAATAATGGGGGAGAGAAGAGGAACCAGAATGTCCCAGCCAGTTAAATTATGCTCATGCTTCGTTTCATTTTAATTTCAATTCCTTTTTGCTAAAATTACATGGACTTTACTTGCTGAACACAAGTAGAACTGTCACGTATGTACCTTAGTTTGCCTAGATGAAGTTATGCACATCTGCCCCATTGCTAACAGTTACATCTTTTTTTTCTGGAAATTTAGGGAGGGTGTCCCTTGTTCCTTTAATATCAACCTTATGCTGTGCTAAAGAACAACAATGTGTCTTCAAGGGAGATGAAAAACAAGTCCTGGGCAAAGTGAGAGCATCTCTGAGATTGCACGCCTCTCTCCTCCCAGCTCTTCTCTCCCACTGTCTTATGGCACAGAGACTAGAGAAGGCTTTACTCCACCTTGGGACCCTCCCTATTTTTAAATAACTAGGATTATTTTGCATCTTGCCTATCTTCAAAAAGCTGTATCTCCAAACACAGTAACTAGTAAAGAATATCTTCCTAGGGCATTGTGCTCTTTCAAGATCTGTCTATATGGGATCAAACTGACAAGATCAAAAAATCGAAAGATTAGATAGGAAACTTAGGGGGCAGTGAGTTTATGTTGATGAGGAAGGAACAATTCAGACAAGGAGGATGAGAATGGTTGCGCAACTTGAAGAATGTAATCAATGTCACTGAACTGTACGTGTAGAAACGGTTGAATTGACCCATGTTTTGCTGTGTATATTCTCGACAACAAAAACAAAATAAACAAAAAATTGTATATCCCCATACCTTCCTCACCAAGGGACTGGAATCACCTGTAAACCCATTTATCAGCTTTACGGGGACTGTCCTGGAGATTCTCAGTTGGACAACTTTGTAAAAAACCCAACTCAAACTCCGTATTTCCCACAGCTGGCTTTATGTGCTTCCTACTTTTTTTTACTGTGTCAGGAGGCTGGGGGCCCAGAGCACGGCAATCAATCAAGAATGGATTGCCTGTCAAATACCCGACTACATTGTAAGGTTTTCCAGATCTTGCCCACACAGTAAGATCCTTTTTACTTCAAAAAAGCCACATAGGATTCTAGATTCAATTTTCATGATATTGGAGAAGGTCAGATTTCTGACTAGATGCTGATAACATCTGTTTATTTAGAGGATTAAACAAAATCTAATAACAATAATGACAAAAACAGTAACATTTATTGAGAAGTTCCTGGGCACAATTATAAGCACTTTTTATTCATTTTTAGTCACAACAAACTGATGAGATGAATATTCTAATCCCCGTTTTATTGATAGAAAAACTAAAAGATAAAACCCAAACTAAACCCACTGCCGTCGAGACGATTCTGACTCCAGCGACCCTATAGCACAGAGTAGAACTGCCCTGTAGAGTTTCCAAGGAGCGCATGGCGGATTCAAACTGCAAACCTCTTGGTTAACAGCTGTAGCACTTGACCACTACACCACCACGGTTTCCAAACTAAAAGATAGGGATGTTTAATAGTTTGTCCAACATAACACAACCCCAGAGTCTGCTACACAGCTGACCTTCAACCATTTCGCTCAAGGCTTGATTAAAAATGCTTTTGGTAATTTTTCCTTTATAACTTTTTCTTTAGTTACATTTATTATGTATTTAATTTTGTTTATTTTTGTACTCATATGATATAAAATAAACAACATACAAAATTATATATTTTATTATATTTATATTTTTATGTTATTTATTGTGGTGTTGTTAGATGCCCTTGAGTTGGTTCCAACTCACAGAGACCCTGTAGGACAGAGTAGAATGGTCCCATAGGGTTTTCAAGGAGCAGCTGGTGGATTTAAACTGCTGACTTTTTGGTTAGCAACAGAACTCTGAACTGCTATGCCACCCAGGGCTCCATTATCGTGTAGTAAACCCCAAAAAACCCCACTGCCGTCGAGTCAATTCCGACTCATAGTGACCCTATAGGACAGAGTAGAACTGCCCCATACGGTTTCCAAGGAGCGCCTGTCAGATTCCAGCCGCGAACCTCTTGGTTTGCAGCCATAGCACTTAACCACTACACCACCAGGGTTTTCTTATTGTATAGTACATTTATTCTGTTTTGTGTATTCTTATGCTCCTTTAAATTATTTTTGGTATACAATAGGGTATAAATTGCATGAGATAGCAATTTTAATAAGATAGGAATGTTAGGTTCTAAAATTCTGAGAAGTTTCCACATACCTCTGAGTTGATATTTTTCTGAGTTGATAATCATTCATCTTCAGTTCTAGGATCTAATGAGAACCAAAAACGAAGCTTTCCCTTAAGTCTTACCTTTTAGGATCATCCATATGCTGGGTGTCATTATATCCTGTGATTCCAAGTGTTACAATTGCCCTGTTCCAGTTCATTCTCCACAGGGCATAAGAAGGAACTTTAAAAATATTAAACAAATTAAAGCTGTTCAATGACTTCCTGTCACTTTTTAATACAATTGAATGTGCTAATCAGGACAGCTCAGCTGCTGTAACAAACAATCCCAAGATCTCAGTGACATAACTCAATGATAAGAATCTATTTCTCACTCATGTAACAATCCATTTCAGGGTGGATGATCCACGCTCATTTTATCTAATGACTTGGCCATTGTCTCAGGCCTTAGCGTGGTCCTCTGGGAGGTTCACATTCAGCTAGCAAAACGGAAGAAAGAGTGTGGATGCTTTTAGCGATAACACTGTAGGTGGTAAGCAACACTCGTGCCCACCTTTCATTGGCCAGAAATCAGTCATCTGACTACCTAATTTCAAGGAATTGGAAAGTGTGGTCTTATGGTGGATCTGAGAAGAAGAAGGAAAACCTTAATGTTAATAGTGTGAGCATTCTGTGCCACTCAGGGATCAGAAGGAGCTGGAATTCTTTTCCCAAGCCCGCCTCTTAACTATCATTTCACGTCACGTATCCTTTTGTTCAGTAAGATTCTGTTGGTTCCACAAACTTGCCAACCTCACTGCATTTGCTGTTCTCTTACCTGGAAAACTGTTTCCCCTTTCTTCACTTGGCTAACGCCTATTCTCTTCTTTGTCATGGCAATGTGTACTTTTTCTTTATGGCACTTCATGTCTAATTTTATATATTCCCTTACTGTCCAGCTGTTTCATTAGGGTTCACGTTCCACGAACGCAGGAGCCAAGTCTACTTTGTTCAACACCATATTCCAGGATCTGGTGTAAGATGTCACTCACTGAATATACGTTTTAAAATTTTTGAATGAATTAGTGGATGGATTGATATACTCTATTCATTTTCCTTTCCCTGTGCTGAGAAATAGGAAACCCTGGTGGCATAGTGGTTAAGAGCTACGGCTGCTAACCAAAAGGTTGGCAGTTCAAATCCACCAGGTGCCCCTGGAAGCCATATGGGGGAGTTCTACCCTGTCCTACAGGGTCACTATGAGTCAGAATTGACTCAATGGCAATGAGTTTCGTGATAAAAAATATTAGGAATTCTGAGGGAAGTTAGGACGGAGTCACAGGCATATGATAACGCTGCAGGATCAGGGGTAGTAAATAATGCTGGTAAGGCATCAAAGCTGACAGCGTGCAACACTTGGGCTTTGTTAACCCTCGTACTGGTCATCATCATTTCACCTCCCACATGTAACGATAGCCTTCCAGGCAGGCTTCTTGTCTCAAGACCTAACCTGTCCAATACAGTATCTACATATGTTTTATTGACTTTGCAAAGGCATTCGACTGTGTGGATCATAACAAACTATGGATAACACTGCGAAGAATGGGAATTCCTGAACACTTAATTGTGCTCATGAGGAACCTTTACACAGATCAAGAGGCAGTTGTTTGGACAGAACAAGGGGATACTGATTGGTTTAAAGTCAGGAAAGGTGTGCGTCAGGGTTGTATTCTTTCACCATACTTATTCAATCTGTATGCTGAGCAAATAATCCGAGAAGCTGGACTATATGAAGAAGAACGGGGCATCAGGATTGGAGGAAGACTCATTAACAGCCTGCGTTATGCAGAGGACACAACCTTGCTTGCTGAAAGTGAAGAGGACTTGAAGCACTTATTAATGAAGATCAAAGACCACAGCCTTCAGTATGGATTGCACCTCAACATAAAGAAAACAAAAATCCTCACAACTGGACCAATGAGCAACATCATGATAAATGGAGAAGAGATTGAAGTTGTCAAGGATTTCATTTTACTTGGATCCACAATCAACAGCCATGGAAGCAGCAGTCAAGAAATCAAAAGACGCATTGCCTTGGGCAAATCTGCTGCAAAGGACCTCTTCAAAGTGTTGAAGAGCAAAGATGTCGCCCTGAAGACTAAGGTGCGCCTGACCCAAGCCATGGTATTTTCAATCATATCATATGCACGTGAAAGCTGGACAATGAATAAGGAAGACCAAAGAAGAGTTGACGCCTTTGAATTGTGGTGTTGACGAAGAATATTGAATATACCGTGGACTGCCAAAAGAATGAACAAATCTATCTTGGAAGAAGTACAGCCAGAATGCCCCTTAGATGCAAGGATGATGAGACTGTGTCTTACATACTTTGGACATGTTGTCAGGAGGGATGAGTCCCTGGAGAAGGACATCATGCTTGGCAGAGTACAGGGTCAGCAGAAAAGAGGAAGGCCCTCAGCAAAGTGGATTGACACAGTAGCTGCAACAATGATCTCAAGCATAACAACGATTGTAAGGATGGCTCAGGACTGGGCAGTGTTTCATTCTGTTGTGCATAGGGTCGCTATGAGTCAGAAGTGACTCGATGGCACCTAACAACAACAACAAGATACATATGTCTATTTAATTTTAAATTTGTATTAATTCAAATTTAAAAAAAATTAAAAATTCAGTTCCTCCACCACACATCACATTTCAAGTGCTCAATAATGTCATGTATCTAGTGACTGTTCTTCTAGGCAATGCAGATTATAGGATCTTTCCATCATTGTTGAAGGCTCTGTTGGACGGCACTGCTGTAAGCTATCTTCCCTTCAGCTTACCTGGCAACTGTTACAAGACTGATTTCTCTAAACTGTCATTTCTCCTATACAAAAGCTTTAATGAAACACTGTATCTCACCATATTACATTTAATCTCTATCTGAATTTTCAGCTCCTCCATCATCTTGCTATCACTAATTTTTTAGCTGTGCTTTCCAATGTCTTGAAGCACGTGTTTTCTGTTCTAGTGCAGGCAGAATTTGTAGTCAATGCAAAATTCCTTGAGGTTGAGCACTTTTAATAGAAAAAGGAATAATACTGTTATTCAGGGCCAGGTTCATTGAACCAGCTCCAGGTTCAACGAGTATGAAATAAAATAGGTATTAAAATTATAAGTGCTAGAATAATTAAAAAGTAACAAAACCATCTATCTCTCCTGCTGTCAGTTCATTAGATAATCTTTTCTCTTCACCTTGAATATTACCGTAAGTTACTGTCTAGAGAATTTAACCTTAATGTCCTTAATGGGAACTACTCCCCACTAAGTCATCGGTGTCAATCTCAAGAACAATGTATGTACCCAACAGGGTTTATCCTTCACACTGATGGTGGTGTGAGTTACTAGCACAGTGACAACCCAGTCTGTTGTCAGAACATGTTGGTGTAGCGTGTCGATATCGAGAACATCTCTCCTCAGGGGGACTTTTCCAGTGTCTGGCCACATGATGGCATAATGAACCTAGGGAAACAAGTACTGTATCTGACCTTGAATGTTTTCCACTGTATCAGGTAAAGGTCTGGGCTTAAAATCTTCCAACCATTACTCTAAGGGAGAAAGAGCATGACTGCTTGAAGAAGAGGACCCCATTTTTACTAGAACAAATGGTGATACTCTGAGTCACAGTAAGCCAATGGCTTGATATAATTTAGCCAAAGGATTCCACGGGGAATTGTTCAATCATTCCAGTCATCCAGAAGACTCTTATCCAAGTTGTTGGTGACTCTTTGTTCTTTCTTCTTAATAATTTCTTCTTCCTTAGTTATGGTCTTGCATGTGTGGTCTAGAAAGAACCTCAGAGGTAGAATCAGAATTGAGCAGCCCACATCAAGACAATTCTCCCCTTTCTAAAGGGAAGCCATCCCTGGGTACCACAGCTATTGAGAACAATCCTTTCAAAAGGTCATCATCCCCCTTCTCTTAGGTTTGAGGTCATGGCAAACAAGTGTAAATGGAAGCAGAAGGAGCAGAAGGGGCAATAGCAGTAGAGAAAGGTTGAGAACCTGAAGAAAGAGAAAGAACTTTCAGTTTTTTAATTTCTTTGTTCAGTTTATTAATTTTTTCTTCATGGGTATCCAATTTGGTTTTTGTTTTGTTTTGTAGTTCCTGAGTAACATTTATCCCAGAGACACTATTTACTTTGGATGGGTTTTTCTAAAAATCTCCAAAATTGCTTCAATTTTTCTGTCTCATAAGAGCTTTCCCTTGGCCATTGCAAAGCATGGTTTTCATAAGCATACCCATTCCAAACATAATAGAGTTAAATAAGCCTTTTAAGAGAGAGACCTGCTAGCAACATTTCAGGCTTCCCATATTTGCCTCCCATGAAAGCCAGTGGCAAACCAGTTGAGAATTTAGAGCCTGAATTAGCCAATTTGCCTAAAAATAACTCAAAATTTGTAGTGAGGTTAAGAATTTCCCTTAGGAACCTATCTACTGAGCCAAAGTAGTTGAAGGGAGACTTCTTAGCAAACAGTTAGGATCTCCTATCTAATTAAAGGTGGCTACAAATCCTCCAACAGATTTTCTCAGTGGAAGAACTCACTGAAGAGTCCCACTGTCATCACAAATTTTGGGGAGAAAAATGAAATCCTAACCCAAAGGAACATGCCTATTTGTAAGTGTAGAATCAGCTCTTTATTACTGAGCAAAAACCCTGAATGCATGAAGACAGCCAGCAAGGGACTACAAAGCAGTGATAGCTTTCCAGCTCTGTGTACACGGAATTAAAGCTGTGGTTGTTAGACATCATTCTACCCTTACTAAATACAATCCAGATCAAGAAGTAAAATATTTAGCAACACACCTGAAAAGTTGTTATTCCTCTTCATAGTTACTGGCCATTACTACTCACCTCCTACCCCACGCCATTTCCCAAAGGTAGCACAATTCCTGCTTCATTATGGTCAGAATAGATTAGCGTTGTCAGCTTCTGAACTACCTGTAAATGGAATCGCAATTATGTTTCTTCCCTGTCTGATGGAATTCTTTGACTCAACATTAATTTTTTGAGATTCAGCTGTGTTTTTGTGTGTGGGAGAAGATGGTTCATTTTAATTTCTCTATAGTATTCTATTATGTGAATTTCTATTATGATTTTTCCACTGCACTGTAATGGACCTTTGGATTTTTTCTAATTTTAGACTACTGCTAATAATGTTGCCATAACAGATACATGCATATGGGTTGGGTATGTGCTGGGAGCAGGAGTCCCTGGATCACGGAATGTACCCATTTCGTTTAGCTGTTCTTTCATTAGGCTATTTTTCTTTTTAAATCAAATCCCATCTGCCTTTTATATTTCAGGAGTTCCCGTGCTTTTTGATTAAATTCTCTCTTGTTTGTTTCAATGTCATAAATACATTGTTATTTTATTATATCTTTCCTATCATTTGAAGGATTTAGGAGAGGAAAGAATTATGAATAAGTATGCTAAGTCTGCCCTTTTAAAACTATTATGGATTGAATTGTGTCCCCCCAAAATGTGTGTCAACTTGGCTAGGCCATGATTCCCAGTGTAATTTCGTGTGATTTTCCTACATGTTGTAAATCCTACCTCTATGATGTTAATGAGGAAGGATTAGAGACAGTTATATTAGTGAGGCAAGAGTCAATCTACAAGATTAGCTTGTATCTTAAATCAATCTCTTTTGAGATATAAAAGAGAGAAGCAAGCAGGGAGACATGGGACCTCATACCACCAAGAAACAAGAGCCAAGACAGTAGCGTATCCTTTGGACCTGGGACCGCTGCACTGAAAACTCCTCGAAGAGGGAAGATTCATGACAAAGACCTTCCTCCAGAGGTGACAGAGAAAGAAAGCCTTCCCCTGGAGCTGGTAGCCTGAATTCAGACTTCTAGCCTTCTAGACTGTTAGAAAATAAATTTCTCTTTGTTAAAGCCACCCACTTGTGGTATTTCTGCTACAACAGCACTAGATGACTAAGACAAAAAAAAAAAAAAATTCAAACCATTTTGGATTCAATGAAAATGAGAAAGCCACAGATTATTCCTTCTAATGGGCCCAGAAATTATTCCTCCTTTTAGTTTTCCAGTGAGTTAAATTGAGGTCCCACAAAGACATCTGTCACTGCTATCACTCTTTTTAGGGCAAATATCATAAGGTTTCATTTAAAAAATGAATCTATTACACCTATCCCTTACTCTCTGAAAAGTTTCTTAAGATGTTATTATATATACATCCCAACTAACTTGGAGTACTTAATTTTATTTTCTATTTATCCACTTTTCCTCATGACCCTATAGTATCCCCATACAGTAGAAGGTAAAACTTGATTTCATATATTTCTTATCATTCTCTATCACATTCTAAGAAACCAGTTAATAAAATTTTAGTACATTTAATTCTTTTGCTATGCAAATAGCATACAGTAACCATATCCTATGTCACTAGGCCACTAAAACTCAAACCAAACCCATTGTTATGGAGGCTATTCGAATTCATAGCGACACTATAGACAGAGTAGAACTGCCGAATAGGGTTTCCAAGGAGCAGCTGGTAGATTTGAACTGCCGACCTTTTGGTTAGCAGCCAAGCTATTAACCACTGTGCCACGAGGGCGCCACTAGACCACTAAAACCAAAAGCAAAACAAAACCCATTGCCATCAAGTCAATCCCGACTCATAACAACCCCATAGGAGAGTAGAACTACTCCGTAGTGTTTCCAAAGAGCAGCTGGTGGATTTGAACTGCTGACATTTTGGTTAGCAGCTGAGCTTGTAACCACTGTGCCACCAGGGCTCCACTAGACCACTAAACCCACTGCCATCAAGTCGATTCCGACTCATAGCGACCCTGTAGGACAGAGTAGAACTGCCCCACAGAGTTTCCAAGGAGCACCTGGCGGATTCAAACTGCCGACCCTTTGGTTAGCAGCTGAGCTCTTAACCACTGTGCCACCAGGGCTCCACTAGACCACTAAACTAGATCTGGGAAATTGCCTAGGTTTAGTATATCTGAACTCTGCCTGTTCCAGCCAGCCCTTTGATTCTAAGTATGAGTAGCACTGGTGGATGTAAGCCAAAGCTTATCTTGACTCTTCAGATCTACTCAGGAAGAATCTTCCAGACCACAGTTTTGTATGTCCTAGGACTGAATCAAAGAAGCAAATACTAATCAGTGTCTGGGAAGTAGTTCAAATGGAACGTAAGTGATAACATGAAACACCTGTGGTTTGAAGACCTGCTCAAGTCTAGTTCTTAAAAACCCACGATCTCCATATATCTTAAAGTAGCTATGTTTTTAAGCATATTACCTTTCATATATTTATATATATTACATACTTGAAATCATAATTTTGCACTATTTTGTAAACTGTTGTTTTCAGTTTTTTACTGAACACATTCTATGTTTCTATAAATTCCTGCATGTGTGGGAGATAACTAAATAAACAGTCTAATGAGAGCAGGATGTAGTAAATCTCTTTCTCTCTCTCTACATATATAATATATATTTCTATCGATATTTTATATTTACCTATTTGCCGGGGATTGGAATCAACTCGATAGTAACTAACAACAATAAAAGTATAAATGTGTGGAAGGTTAGGATGTCACTTCTAGTTTCGATACCAAGTAATAGGTAAAAACCTTTAGCTAGTTAAAACTGGAACTTTCTTAGGGTGTCCCACTTCTATTGAATCACAACATCTTGTCTCAGGGCCCACATTATAGACTTTTTGGTCTTTAGTGATATGTTTATTTAATGTGGTATTTATCTGAGCAGATTATTTAAAAATATATTATTTGGGGTCATGGTCTTTATTAATTATCTTCATAGCAGGGCCTGCTTCCACAAAGTAGAGGCTGGCTTATTTGCAGGTTACAGCAATGGCTGTGCTTTCCCTCTCTCCATGCGGGGTGCTCTCCAGATATTCTCCTGATACTTGCTTTTCCTCAGTAGGGTTACTGCCCCTCTCTTCTCATTTGCTAAGCTAATTGAAGAGATCCCCATTGCCTAGCACCATGACACTTGACACCAAACAGCTATATCTAATAAATAGCATTAGGATTTTTCCATTGACATATTTATAGAATCTCCAGGTTTTAAAAAATTACGAATATCGCAAGTTATCTCCTTCTGCTTTCTTTATAAACCAAAGTATAATGCTTTGCTGTGATATCATAGCAATGAAAAAAGTGTCGTGGTTGTCATAGCCAGCTAAAAACTGCCACCTGCCCCCATTGCACTGGTAGGTGGTGCCGTGTCTTTTCTGCCTACTCTCCTCATCTCAGGAGCCCCTCTTCTAAAATGTCTCAATCCAACTTCTGCCTTTCTCATGTTCCCCAACAAGATAAACGTAATGAGATGTTTAAAACTCACTCACATACAGAAAGGTAATTTGAATAGCTAATTAGGAATTACTGTAGCTAGTTAGAAATTACTGTAGCTAGTTAGAAATTACTGTAGCTTAGGTTTTTAGAGCTAATACTCCTAGATATTTAGAGCCAGAAGCAATACTGACATGGTAACTGAGGTCGACGGAGACTAAGTAAGTAACCTGGCCAAGAACACAGTTGATCAATGGTAGAGAGAGGCTCTTGATAACCAGTAAGTATTCTTCCTGCAGTGCTACCAAATGTGACTTGAAAGGCTGGATAGGGTGCTTTCTTTGCAATTCTATGGCACAACTGTATTGAAATTGAGTAGACAATAGTGCAGAGTTGTTTCCATGTCATTTGTCCAAATGTAAACTTCCCGAAAACTTGGTTTCATGTGCATCTCCTTTGTGCCTAAAAAGTACTAACTGAACTGTTCAATTGAGCAAGTCTTGAACCTATCATCACAAAGCTTTACAACACATCGTTAGAGAGTGAGGCAAAGTAATAAGAACAGATAATAGCATCTATCAAAAATGAGTCCCAGGGCGAACATCCCATTTCACGCCGAGTTGTTGACTCATCCGCAATTTTAAGCTACTTGGTTCCAGACATATTTCTTAACATGAATGCCTCTACAAGTGTGTGTCATTTCTGCTAGCAGATTTCTGTGCTTCAAAAATGGTTCCAGGTAAATAGAAGCTCAAGATTCCTATGATAAGAAGAATATGTTTTAAAAGAGAAATAAAAACTTGCTTTGGGAACCATAAATTACTATACAAATGTGAATATGACCATTATCAGTACTGACATCATCAAAACTGAAAGCCACCCCTTTCCAGTCATTAGGTAGAGTGACTATTGTGAATCTCTCCCTCAGGTTACTCTTCTAAACTAAGAGTAGGAGAATGACTGATAGAAAACACAAGCACTAGTGTGGATTTTCCCTACAATATTACATTTTGACTGATTACTTTTTATTGCCTTTGAAAAGTAGTTTGGGTACCATTTAGACCGATGATTCTTAAGCCTCACTTCATGTTGGAATCATCTTGGGAACTTTAAGAGAATACTAACGCTTAGGTTTCCTCTTCAGACACTCTGATATCATTATATCGGGATGGAATCTGAACACTGCATTTTTTAAAAGCTCCCAAGGCAAATCCTTGATTTAGATGAAACCCAGCATTGAAGATTGCAATAAGATTAGACTTTGGAATTAGAGTTTTAAATATTTGGATGAACATTGGATGAATAATTTTCAAGATAACTTTGCACTGTCCACAGCATATTGGAGCCTAAGTAGCATTTGGTCAGCCGTTCAAATTGCTCTATCACAGTAAACAGTGCTAAAGAGTTCAGAATGATTTATTGATCACCCCGTTTAAATAAATAAACAAGTAAAGAAATAAATAAATGGCATTGCCATAGATCAAGCAAAAATTCCCCCATCTCTCAACCCTCAGTCACAGCTATGCTTCCTTATGATTCCTGGTTTTCATTTGCAGATACGAGATCTTAAGATTTTAAGATGATTTTCCATCTACTGGAAATAGTATTCTAGTCTAAGGTTTTATCTACAGATATGTCTCCTCCAGGAAGATGGAAATTTGTTGTACACATATAAAAAAAAGCCCAGTGCCGTCGACACATATATATTCTCTATTTCCTTGAATGACAATCTTAAGAGCTATGATGCTAGTACATGTCACAATAAGAAATAAAGGCAATGACTGAAACATAAGGAACATCTTTCTTTGAATTTCTTAGACAAAAATAAGTCACTCTTTCTCCTTTTCTTATTGCTGTCACCTGCATCGATGTTCTCGCTAAGCTGTGCCCAAATCTCAGTATCCTTCTAGCTTTTCATCTTGCTCCTAGTTTCTTCCCAGCTGAACTTTATTCTACCACTGTCATATCCAAAACCCTTTGCCATCAATTCCTACTCATAGCAACACTATAGGACATAGTAGAACTGTTCCATATGGTTTCCAAGGAGCACCTGGTGGATTTGAACTGGCAACCTTTTGGTTAGCAGCTGTAGCTCTTAACCACTATACCGCCAGGCTTTCCACTGTCATATCTACGTTATTTAAATATTGTCCTCATTGTTTCTCAAGAATCTGTGATGTTCCAGTGACTACCATGTCATCCATACTGCTTGACCTTGCTTTTAAGGTCCTCTCTGAACTAGTCAATTCACTGGCTTGAACTTAATTACCACCATTCTTCTGGCTCCCTCGATCTAAATACACTCATGTACTTTTTCTTCCTGGCACCATGCCTTATGTTGCATCACAACCTGGAATGGTTTTTATCTGCCTTTCTATAAAAACACCCTTGCTTAAAAGTATAGCTGAATTCCTGCCAGCCTTCAAGAACACTTTTATAACTATTCATTCATTCATTTGTTCATTTATCTATTCATTTATTTAGTTAATCATTCAAGAAGCATTAATGGAGTGCTTAATAGCAGCCTGGAAATAGCACATCTATTCAAACTTAATGTGATTTTTTTTTTATTTCTCTTAGCCATATATTGATCTACATTTTCATTAAGAACAGAAAATGAAGCATAGAGAAAAAAATTTGATTAAATCTAAGTCCTTTTATTCTGAAGTGTATCAAAAAGAAAGATTCAATTTTATACTGCAAATGAAATGACATTGGTGGACATGCTTTGTACGTACTAAGCTGTAATAAAATATGAGGGGTTGTTATTCCTGTTAGTATTATATTAGTGTTATTAGGTTCCCTGGGAGTTGGAGAAAGATGATCTTTTCACACTGTGACCAGTTGCTGTTGACGACTACTAATACAGATTTAGCATGCTTGTCGAGGTTAGATGTCACAAATCTAAACGTCATTAGGAGCTAGGTACTGTTGTTGGGTGCCATTGAGTTGACTCTTTTTTTTTAATTGTGCTCTAAGTTATAGTGTACAGCTCAAGTTAACTTCTCATTCAAAAATTTATACACATATTGTTTTGTGACTTTGGTTGCAATCCCCACAATGTGACAGCACACTTACCTTTTCCATCCTGGGTTCCCTGTGTCCATTCATCCAGTTCCTGTCCCTTCCTGCCTTCTCATCCTGCTTTTGGACAGGAGCTGCCCATTTGGTCTCATGTATTTGACTGAAGTAAGAACCATGTTGCTCACGTGTTATTTTGTGTTTTATAGGCCTGTCTATTCTTTGTCTGGTTTCAGTTCTGGGTTAGCACCCGGCGGCCATAGTTTCTCACTAAGTTGATTCTGATTCACAGCAACCTCATGGGACAAAACAAAACTTCCCCGTAGGGTTTGCTTGGCTACAATCTTTATGGAAGCAGGTTGCCAGGTCTTTCTCCTGTAGGGCCACTGGGTGGGTTAGAACTGACAACATTTTGGTTAGCTGCTGAGTGCTTAACCATTGAGCCATCAGTGAGCAATGTAGGTAAGGTAAATGTGTAGATTGGCCAGACGTATGAGGAAAGATTGATGGAACCTTTGGCAGAGGGGAGAGTTTATATCCTGTTAAAAAAATTAAAATTTTAAAAGATGTGTATATCTGTAACAACCTCTACAGGTCCTACTCAGCCTGAAGGGTACTAGTTTGTGACTTCTAGTCAATACTAATCAAATTTTCCCCACTTCTCAACATAAATTTTCTGAATCAATCCATATTTGTTTACTCACTGTTGCTCACCTCCACATCACCCTCCTGAAGAGCCTCCATCTGGTCTTTCTGTTTCCTGTCTGATCCTGCAGGTCCATCTTAAAGCTCTCCTGCTCTGTGGAGTCTTCCTGGACCACTGCAGCTCCCAGGAATGTTTACCTCCCCAGAAGTAAATTTCATTTGGTTCTTAAAATTGTATATTACCATGAATTGAATTGTTAACATTTCAAATATGTTCATGTGTCAGATCTCCATCTATTTCAAGGCTTTATAAAGAAAGAAACGGGTCTCATACTTGTTTGTGTCACTGAGTATACTACAATCCAAAAACCCATTGCCGTTGAATCCATTCCAACGCATAGTGACCCTACAGGACAGAGTAGAACTGCTTCATAGGTTTCCCAAGGAGCAGCTGGTGGATTCGAACTGCAGAGCTTTTGGATAGCAGTCAAGCTCCTAACTGCTGCACTACTAGGCCTCCGAGTATACTATACTACCCTATAGTCAGTAATCCTAAATCCTAGATAAGCATTATAATGAAGTCAGACAAATCTAGATAAGCATTCCAATGCCATCTCCTACTACCTGCTACAAACCTTGGAAAAGTTCCTTCATCAATCAGAGCTTCAGTTTCCTCAATGGTAAAATGAGAATAACAATAACCATCGTGGAGTGTTGTTGTGAAACTTACACAATGTAACCTGGGTAAAAATTTCTATCACATTACTTGGCATACACTAAATTTTCAAAAAAATGGTTGGCTATTATTTTAGCTGAATAAATTAATGAAAGTTATATTTAACCATTCCATCAAATTAAGATCGCAAGAACCTTTTGCAGGCACACTTGAAAACTAAACATCACTGATAACATAGCCTTAAATACAAATACACATGTTAAATTGAGTATCAAAATAATGTTTTAACTGTAGGAGTATGTTGTTGTTAGGTGCTGTCAAGTCCCTACTGACTCATAGCGACCCTATGTACAAGAGAATGAAACAATCCCTCATCTTGCACCATCCTCACAATCATTGTTATGCTAGAGCCAATTGTTGCAGCCACTGTGTGAATCCATCTTATTGAGGGTCTTCCTCTTTTTTGATGTTCCTCTACTCTACCAAGCATGCTGTCCTTCTCCAGGGACTGGTCTCTCCTGATAACATGTCCAAAGTATGTGAGACAAAGTCTCATCATTCTTGCTTCTAATGAGCATTCTGGCTGTACTTCTTCCAAGACAGATTTGTTTATTTTTCTGGCAGTCCATGTTGTATTCAATATTCTTCGCCAAAGCCGTAATTCAAAGGCATCGATTCTTCTTCCGTCTTCCTTATTCATTGTCCAGCTTTCACATGCATATGAGGCAATTGAAAACAGCATGGCTTGGGTCCGGTGCACCTTAGTCCTTAAAATGACATCTTTGCTTTTTAACACTTTAAAGAGCTCTTTTGTGGCAGATTTACCCAATGCAATGCGTCTTTTGATTTCTTGACCGATGTTTCCTTGGGGGTTGATTGTGGATTTAAATAAAATGAAATCCTTGACAACCTCAATTTTTTCTCCATTTATCTTGATGTTACTTATGGGTCCAGTTGTGAGGATTTTTGTTTTCTTTATGTTGAGGTGCAATCCATACTGAAGGGTGTGGCCTTTGATCTTCATCAGTAAGTGCTTCAAGTCCTCTTCACTTTCAGCAAGCAGGGTTGTGTCATCTGCATGTTGCAGGTTGTTAATGAGCTTCCCTCCAATTCTGATGTCCTGTTCATCTACGTATAGTCCAGCTTCTCAGATTATTTTGCTCAGTATAGATATCGAATAGGTATGGGGAAAGCATACAACCCAGACACACACCTTTCCTGATCTTAAACCACTCAGTATCCCCTTGTTCCGTTCGAATGATTTCCTCTTGGTCTAAGTACAGGTTCCTCATGAGCACAATTGAGTGTTCTGGCATTTCCGCTCTTCACAATGTTATCTGTAATTTGTTATGATTCACACAGCCAAATGCCTTTACATAGTCAATAAAACACATGAGAAAATCTTCCTGGTTTTCTCTGCTTTCAGTCATGATCCATCTGACATCAGCCATGATATCTCTGGTTCCACATCCTCTTCTGAATCCAGCTTGAATTTCTGGCAGTTACCTGTCCATGTACTGCTGCAACTGCTATTGAATGATCTTCAGCATAATTTACTTGTGTGTGATATTAATGATATTGTTCAATAATTTTCACATTCTGTTGGATCACCTTTCTTTGGAATGAGTACAAATAGGAATCTCTTCTAGTTCATTGGCCACATAACTGTCTTCCAAATTTCTTGGCATAGACAAGTGAGTGTCTCCAGCACTGCATCCGCTTCTTGAAACATCTCAACTGGTATTCCATCAATTCCTGGTGCCTTATTTTTCACCAATACCCTCAGCGCAGCTTGGACCTCTTCCTGCAGTACCATCAATTCTTGATCATATACTACCTCCTGATATGATTGACTGTTGATCAATTTCCTTTTGGGACAGTGACTCTGTGTATTCCTTCCATCTTCTTTATTTGCTTCCTTTGTTGTTTAGTATTTTCCCTGTAGACTCCTTTGATATTACAACTCGAGGCTTGAATTTTTTCTTCAGTTCTTTCAGCTTGAGAAATGCTGAGTGTGTTCTTCCCTTTTGGTTTTCTATCTCCAGGTCTTTGCACATGTCATTATAATACTTTGTCCTCTCCAGTTGCCCCTTGAAATCTTCTGTTCAGCTCTTTTACTTCATCATTTCTTCCTCCAACTTTAGCTACTCTAAGTTCAAGAGCAAGTTTCAGGGTCTCTTCTGACATCCATTTTTGTCTTTTCTTTCTTTCCTGTCTTTTTCATGACTTCTTGCTTTCTTCATATCTGATGTCCTTGATGTCATTCCACAACTTGTGTGGCCTTCTGTCATTAGTGTTCAATGCATCAAATCTATTCTTGAGATGATCTCTAAATTCAGGTGAGATATACTCAAGGTTGTACTTTGGTTCTTGTGGACTTGTTCTAATTTTTTTCAGCTTCAACTTGAACTTGCGTATGAGCAATTAGTAGTCTGTTCCATGGTCTGCCCCGACCTTGTTCTGACTGACGATATTGAGCCTTTCCATCGTCTCTTTCCACAGACGTAGTGGATTTGATTCCTGTGTATTCCATCTGGGGAGATCCACATGTATAGTCTCCATTTACGTTGTTGAAAAATGTTGTTTGCAATGAGGAAGTCGTTGGTCTTGCAAAATTCTACCTTGCAGTCTCCAATGTTGTTTCTATCACCAAGGCCATATTTTCCAACTACCAATCCTTTTTCATTATTTCCAGCTTTCACATTCCAATCACCAGTAATCATCACTGCATCTTGATTGCATGTTTGATCAATTTTAGACAGCAGAAGTTGGTAAAAACCTTCAATTTTCTCATCTTTGGCCTTAGTGGTTGATGCATAAATTTGAATAATAGTCATTTTAACTGGTCTCCCTTGTAGGTGTATGGATATTATTCTATCACTGATAGCATTGTACTTCAGGACAGATCTTAAAATGTTCTTTTGATGATGAATGCCATGCCATTCCTTTTCAATTTGTCACTCCCTGCATAGTAGATTGTCCCAGCATATGACTATCTGATTGAAAATGGCCAATACCAGTCCATTTTAGTTCACTAATGTCTAGGTGTCTTAGTCATCTAGTGCTGCTTTAACAGAAATACCACAAGTGGATGGCTTTAACAAAGAGAAATTTACTCTCTCACAGTCTAGTAGGCTACAAGTCCCAATTCAGGATGTCACCTCCAGGGGAATACTTTCCCTCTCTGTCAGCTCTGCAGACAGTTCCTTGTAATCAATCTTCTCCTGGTCTAGGAGCTTCTCTATGCAGGAACCATGGGTCCAAAAGACTTGTTCTGCTTCAGCACTGCTTTCTTGATGGTATGAGGTCCCCATGTCTCTTCACTCGCCTCTTTTATATCTCAAAAGAAATTGGCTTAAGACAAAATCTAATCTTGTATAGCTCATCAACATAACTGCTGCTAATCCATCCCCTTAACATTATAGCCATAGGATTTACAACACACTGGAAAATCACATCAGATGACAAAATGGTGGACAATCACACAATACTGGGGATCATAGCCTAGCCAAATTTATACACATTTTTGGGGGGGACACAGTTCGACTCATGACACTAGGATATCAATCTTTATGCATTCCATTTCATTTTTGAGGATTTCCAACTTTTCTAGAGCCATACTTCATGCATTCCATGTTTCAAATATTAATGAATATTTGCTGCTGTTTCTTCTCCTTTTGAGTCATTCCACATCAGCAAATAAAGATCTGGAGAGCTTACCTCCATCCATGTCATTAAGGTAGGCTCTACTTGGAGGAGGCAGCCCTTCCCCAGTCATTTTTGAGTGCCTTCCAACCTGAGGGGCTCATCTTCTGGCACTATATCAATGTTCTACTGGTATTCATAAGGTTTTCACTGGCTAATTATTTTCAGAAGTAGACTGCCAGGCCCTTCGTCCTAGTCTGTCTTAGTCTGGAAGCTCAGCTGAAACCTGGCCAACATTGGTGACCCTACTGCTTTTTGAATACCAGTGTCATAGCTTCTAACATCACAACAACATAGAAGCCCCTATAGTGCAACAAACTGACAGACGTGTGGGGGTGTGAGAGTATATGTATATCTAATCTGTCAGAGGACTCCTTATATAGTAAGAATTTGTAGCATTAAATTCACAAATTGCACTGTTTTTTGTGCTTTCCTTCAGCACTTCAGTCTATTATGGAGGAAGGTGAAATAACAATGTTTTCGGAAATCCACTAGATGTAGCTACAGAGTAAGCTTGCTGTAAAGTTAGAGTAAAATGATTTTTGTCTTTAAGGAAGATTTATCCTTAGATGATAGGGAAGGACTTAGAACTCCTGCTATTGGACTTATTCTCAGTAATAAAGAAGACACAAGTAATTCAATAATACTAGAAATATAGCTGTAATGACTAATATAAATAATATTCAAATTCTGATTATACTCAGGCCATATCTCGAAGAGGAATTTTGTAGAGTCAGAAAACCTTAACAAGGAACAAAACTATTTTTATTCAGCAATGTTCAGAAGATCCAAGTTCATATTAAATCACAGGCTGCCTTAGAGGTCCAAATGCTTTGCTATCTCTGATATTTCAAAATCCGGGCCAAATATTGGAAACCCTGGTGGTGTAGTGGTTAAGAGCTACGGCTGCTAACCAAAAGGTCAGCAGTTCAAATCCACCAGGCGCTCCTTGGAAACTCTATGGGGGCAGTTCTACTCTGTCCTATAGGGTCTCTATGAGTCGGAATCGACTCGATGACAATGGGCATGGTTGGTTTGGGCCAAATATTCTTCTCAAATTCTCTTATCCATTTTAATAGGTATTCCCGAAAATCCATCACTCAAACTATTCTAGAATTTTTAAGTAAGAACATGTTGTGAAGAAAAATCTGATTCAAATTCTTTCCCTTTAGAGGTAAAGCTTGGTCTAAAATCCAGGTTCATTTGCCCTTCAGTCAATTGTTCTTCAGAAGCAAAATGTTTGGAGCAACTCTTTAGCAGAGATATGTTTGTCCTCATAATCTTAGTTCTAAGCTATTAATAATGTTAACTGAAAAAAAAAAAAGTAGAAGTGAAACTTTTATTGATATAAAGAGTGCAAAATAAAGGCATAAGTAAATATTTTTAACTAGCTAAGAGACTATCTCTAATAACACAGTTTTCTTTCAGTTAATGTCAATTTATAAGTAACAATAAAGTCATTGATGGACAAAAAAATGTAGCCTTCCTAGCTTAATTATGCTCATAGCCAAGTCACAACAATCTGAGCATTAGTATTCTACTGCTTTTATGGGTTTTCTGGGTATGTATTACCCTATGGGGAGCTGGGAAAGTTCCAGGATGGTGTCCTGTTTTCTTCTCTGTATGTCACAAGGTCTACCTTAATGCTCAACTCATAGTAATTACTACTCAGGTCAGTTAACAATAATTGATTTACCATCTCTCTTTTCTTGAGCTTATGATAGGTTTTGAGAATACAAACATAAGTAAGACATAATCCTTGACCTCAAAGAGTCCACTGCACTCAATAAATAATTGTTGGCTTGAAGTCATTTGATTTTAACTTTATGTGTTACCTTACAAGGTAGTAGGCTACAGTGAACAAGAGAGAGTTCTTTGGATTTGGTCTGTCTAGAGTTTAAATTTCTGTTCTTCCTATCAATATCACCTCGGAAAAGTCACTTAAATGGTCTCAGCTTCAGTTTTCTCGTAAATCCTGTTGCTAACCGGTCTTAGCTCATTTATTTGTCACATCAACTCTATAAAAATGGGTGTATTATTATCCCCACTTTACAGATGAATAAACTAAGACCTCAAGGTTTTTAACAAGTGAAATGGGCAGAAGTTGAATGCTCAATGCTTCTAATCACTGCCTCAAAATAAGTATGTTTAGAGAATGATAAAAGGTAGCTATGGGCATGAAATGAAATAATTTATACCAAATGCTAAGCACAGTGCATCATTATGTAGTAAGCATTCAGTAATCTGATTATCATTATGGTTACGACGATGAAAATGATGGAAGAACTTGGTGTTAACTGGATGTTGAGAAGAATAAAGGCGGGTTATTCCAAGTCCTAGAAACCCAGAACTAGGTGTAAAATTTGAATTGTTTAAATTTTCATAGGTGTTCACGATAGATGATATTATCCATCTCCTTTGTCGCCAATGCAGTTAACGCTTATAAGTCACTAAGAAGTCTCATATCTCAGTAGTTCACCCTTGGTTTTGACCACAGTTCGTAAGGATATTTTCCTTCTCTTCTCATTGGCTGATTTTGTGTTGTCTTATTTCAGTCATGGGGCTGAACAGTATGGAAAGTTCCAGGACACTCTTCAAAGGAAAATGTCAGAGTCGACACTTAGTCCATAATATATTTCTGCTCAAAAAAATAAAAAATAAGGGAGCTTAAGTATGCACCAAGATTCTACTCATGATACACTGCAATCTATGAATATTGCCGAACAAAGATGAAATAGGATCAGTTGCACGCACAAAGAAACGCTTCTGTTGTTCATTCTAACATGATACCTCCTTTGTTTCACACCAGAATTTCCTATTCTATAAAGGAGTATCACAGTTTTGTTTTTTCTTTTAACTCCAATAAACACGTTTCTTTACACTTCATTGAGCCTTTGGTCTTAAACTCTTTTTATACTGCAATAGCTTACACTCGGTCAGTCTTTGATCTAATGCTGTCTGATGCATGTTCTGTGGCTGTGATGATCTCCTCTGAGACATTTTATTCTTCATTTAGAATTACTTCCGATGCTTGAAAGCCCTCCAGGGCCTCTAAGCAGGCCATGTCTCTGCTACACGATGTGTCTTGAGGTAGGGGAGTACCTGGACTCCTACTGATTTCTGGCCAGAGCCAAGCTTGTAGAATTGAAGACAGAATGTGACATTGTCCGTGCAGCCTTTTTTCTTGGGGGGAAAAAAAAGTTTGTATTTCAAAAGTGTTAAATAGTAATAGAATATTCTTTGGGGCTAGTGCTTAAATATCAACACACACTGCTAGGCACAAGGCATTATTGGACAGGGCTGCACTGGACAGCATTATGGGAATTGTGAAATATAGCCACTCTCTGCATTTAGCTCTTCTGACTTCAATGATTGTTGGAACTAATTCCTATCTTGAAGAAATTCTATACACTTAATTCCATTAGGAGTTTATGTATCTCGTTAATCTTCTACTCATGATACACTGCATGACACAGTGTTCTTCTAGCAAAGTCTGTGGCATCGATATGATTCTCAATAAATACTTGTTGAATTAAAACATATATGTGGCGGGCACTCAAGTTGATGCCATAGTGAAGAAATAGACTTATTAATTTTTACTTTAATCCTCAAAATATGCCACTGGGTCTGACAGCCTCAGAACTCACAGTGTTTTCAGTGGGTGCTGTATAATAAACATTTTTGTCTTGACCTCATATGACTATTTAGTTTATCATCTAGGTGATTAACGTGTTTCATTTCTATTCATTTTCTGCAATTACATCTACAAATATCCTAATTTCAATTATTGTAGCCCCTGGTGTGGGGAACACATACCATCTGGAATGACCCAGCAATTTCTTCCTCTTATAATCACCAGAAAGAGTCCTGCTGACACAGTGGTTAAGCATGTGGCTCCTAACTAAAAAGTCACTGGTTCAAATCTACCAGCCACTCTGCAGGAGAAAGATATGGCAGTTGCTTCCATAAAGATTACAGCCTTAGAAAACCTATGGGGCAGTTCTTCTCTGTCCCATGGGGTTCCTATGAGTTGAAGTCAACTTTTTTTTTTTTAATCACCACATTTCTATACACAAATGGGGAGGGGGGTGGATTCCCATGCTGTTTATGATTGGGGCATTGGTAGTTCAGTGGTAAATTTCTCACTTTTCATGCAGGAGACCCAGGTTCAATCCCCAGCCAATGCACCTCATATGGAGTCACCACCCATCTCTCTGTGACAGTTGCCATGATGCTGGACAGGTTTCAGGTCACAACAGTACAATCTGTAGCCAATCATGGGGGTGGCACAGGCCTGGGCAGCACTTCCTTCCATGGTGCCTGGGGTCTCCATGAGTCAGGAACTGACTAGCCAGCAGTGAACAACACGCCTATGGGCCAAAAGCTATTGGAGTTCCCAGAGACGATCCATAGAATCTGAATTGCTAATAATATGCTCACGGTGTTTTATCTTCCATTTAGTTAGTAGAGATTTTAGTACAAAACACCCTTCCTACCAAATGTCAGCCTGACCACACTTTGAAAAAAAAGATGGCATAGCTAGTATTCTCAAGTTTCAAAGACGTGCTGGGCTTGTTTACAAACATTCCTGAGCATCCAGAGGCAGCCTTTGCTTTATATTACAACATTTAGATTCACTTAATAATACAGGATTTATTTTTGAATTGGAATATAGTTTTTGGGGTCAAGATTCTGTTCACTCTGGTCCATAATTTTCCATCCCCAACTATGACTCAGTATATAGAAAGTGGATGCAGTGAAAACAGCAAGTGAAGAAATTCTAATGCCTGTTTTCCAAGACAACAAACAATGTAGATAAATGTACTGACATAAAATTAACACACTCGGCAAACTGCACACAGTAAGTCACTGAAGAGAGACTAACGGAGACAGATTATTTGTCATTTGGTTTGAATCCTTTCATGCCACGATCAGTGTCAAGAACATTAATTCACTGAAATCATGGTAACTATAACAAAAACAAGAATGCCGTAAGCACGGTTTGATCTATCAACAGCAGCTAACGCTGAAAGAATACCTACTGCGTATCAGGCATTGTGCTGAGCAGTTGTTTATTTATTTTTTACAGTTTTTTTCTTGCTGTAAAAACATAAAGAACACAACACCTGCCAATTCAGCATTTCTCACATATGCAATCAATATAACCAATCACATCAATCATGTTACGCAACCAGCAACAACATCCCTTGCCAAATTTTCCATCCCCATAAACAAAAATATTTTGCCATCTAAACAACGGCTCCCTTTTCCCCCATTCCTCCTGCCCCTGGTAACCACTATTAAACTCTAATCTCATAGCTTTGCCTATAGTCGTTGTTGTTAGGTGCCGTGGAGCCAGCTCTGACTTAGAGCTACCCTATGGACAACAGAATGAAACACTGCCCGGTCCTGCACCATCCTCACAATTGTTGCTATGCTCGAGCCCATTGTTGCAGCCCCTGTGTCATTGATCCACAATCAATGCCCATGGAAGCAGCAGTCAAGAAATCAAACGACATATTGCATTGGGTAAATCTGCTACAAAAGACCTCTTTAAAGTATTGGAAAGCAAAGATGTCACTTTGAGGACTAAGGTGCACCTGACTCAAGCAATGGTATTTTCAGTACCTCATGTGCATGAGAAAGCTGGACAATGAATAGGGAAGACCGAAGAAGAATATTGAATATACCAGAAGAATGACCAAATCTGTCTTGGAAAAATCACAGCCAGAATGCTCCTTAGAAGTGAGGACGGTGAGACTACATTTCACATACTTTGGACATGTTATCGGGAGCAAACAGTCCCTGGAGAAGGACATTGTGCTTGGTAAAGCAGAGGGTCAGCGAAAAAGAGGAAGACCCTCGAAAGGGTGGATTAACACAGTGGCGGCAACAATGGGATCAAGCATAACAATGATTGTGAGGATGGCACAGGACCAGGCAGTATTTCATTCTGTTGTGTATAGGGTCACTATGAGATGGCATCTAACAACGACAACAGTAAGGATAAAGAGATGACAAAAGCTTGAAGAGAAAAAGAGATACATAGTTAAGTTAAAATAGATTAACAATAAAAATAGCAGCTTACTTCTCAACACAAAGATAGAACACAATGGAGAGAAATTATTTTCAAATGAAACTTCTACACCAAAGTACAATTGCAATCAATCAAGAGAGGGAAAACTAAATATATTGTTAGGTGCAATGATTCTCACATCATTTCCCCTCATGTATTTCTTCTCAGGAAGCACCTGGAGAACGTGCTCCACCAAAATGAGCAAATGAGAAGAAGAGACAAGAAAGAGAAAGACACGGACTGCAGGAAATAGTGTATCCAATACAGGAGAGAGAGGAAGGGAAATTCCAGGGTGATGGAAAAGGAAGTCCCAGGAAAGCCACTGTAAGACAAGCCTACTAAGAAATGGGTCCAATCTGGAGGAGAAGGTCAGCAAGCTGCAATAATCCAGAAAAAGAAAATGGAAGGGCAAGATATCAGACAAGTTTAACTCTGTTTGGGTAATTATATTAAGAAACATTTCATAGCACCGCTGAAAGTATGAGTTAGGGTGCTTTAGTCAGATGTGAAAGAAAAGCTAAGTAAATAAAAATAATTAAAATCTCCAGGAAAAATAAGTGCCCAACAAAAAATAAAATATAATTGGCATGCATTTCTTGACTGAGTGAACAGTATTTATGTACCGATTACAATTAAAATGCCAAAAATACATTTAATAAAAAAAAATTAAGATTTAGAGAATGAAGGCATTAGAAAAGGGAAAAGTGAGAGTCAAAGAAAAAATCTACATTGGCCGTAACAGAAAGTCATTAGATTATGTCTGAAATTTGTGAATTCACAAATAGAAGTAAAGGCATACAAATTAGAAATATGGAGGTAAATATCACACGAAGTAGCTAAAGCAGATGCTTGGGGAGAAGTAGGATCAGAAATGCTGTTTTGTTATTAGTTTGAAAAAAACTCTTCTTTGAATTTACAGGAAATACTCTGAGAAAAATAAAACTTTCTTTAAAACAGTAACCACAGGCATATACCATGTGACTGAAGATTTCCGATTCCAAAAATTTAAGATAATTGATCACATTCATAAAGATTAAATTATTAATGAATAATTAAGCCTGTCACATAGTAGATAAAGATATTCAGTGAATATTTGATATTTCTAAACATTGTGAGATAGTTTATTTCAATGATATGTGTAATGGCATGGTATGGAAATAACCTAAATATTTATTAAGCATTTGAATGAAAAAAGGATGGAAAAAACCCATAGTAGAATCTGGTACATCTATTAAAGTATGAATAAAAGATTTATATTTATTTATAACAGAGATATTTCAATTACACACTTTTAAGTGAAAAAGCAGATTACCTAAAGCCTTTTATAGTGTAATCCCAATTATGCACAATTATGTATTTTATACAACTGATCATAAACAAAGCTCTAAAAAAATTACCAAAATGCTAGGGGTGTTTGCCTCTCATGTGATAGCCTTAAGACACCTTGTATATTCCTCTCTACAATTTTTATATTGTTTGACTTTTCTATATTACTATACATTATCTATGGAAACCCTGGTAGCATAGTGGTTAAGAGCTATGGCTGCTAACCAAAAAGGTCAGCAGTTTAAATCCACCAGGTGCTCCTTGGAAACCATATGGGGCAGTTCTACTCTGTCCTATAGGGTTGCTATGAGTCAGAATCGACTCGATGGCAATGGGTTTTTTTTTTTTTAATACATTATATGTATTAGGAAAATAAAGCTATTTTTATTCTGAAGAAGATAAGAAAAAATAATTTCTAATTTAGAAAGTAAAAATCCTTATATGGATAAATATAAAGAGAGAAAAAAGAATATAACTTAAGAATCTCTAGCTATGTTTGGCTCTTTGACTGGAAATTAAACATTAGCTTCCAATGTCTTTGAACAGACAAAAAGCTTGGCCTTACCAAGAAGGCCTAACAAATGCAGAGAAAACCCACCACTGCATTTGAGCAAGCTGACTTTATCATACTTTATAGGAATTATAACGGGCTTCCAGGATGGGCACGTGTTGCATAAAGACATTCAAGTGCAGGAAGGTTATTACCCAAAGGACTATGACACGTCCCCCATCTCAGCAGAGCCTACAACCACAGGATTGTCCTGACACTGCTGGTTGAAACTGAAGTAAGTTATAACAGAGAGTTGTCTGATGATAATTATTCAAATGAGATAACTGCTGAATCATCCACTCTTATGTAGTGCCTCATATGACTGGAATAATTAAGAGAACAAGTACTGGGCTAGAATAATATCGAACTTATAAATCTACAACCAGTTGAGCTAGGTTTGCGAATGGGGATAATTGAGAGTGTACCGTGGCTTCCATCATGTCCCGAGAATTGCCTCCAAGAGTTGTTTCATATTTTAAACCTAGCCTTATATAGAAAAAGAAAATGGATACAGAGGCTCTGGATAGAACAAGTCTTTGGCCCTTGTATGTGGGACTGGTGCCAAAAAAGTAGCTCTTGAATTGACAGCTGTCTTCTGAAGTTTCAAAGAAGTCAATTGTAGAGATGTGGGTCATAGCTCGCCTTGCAAGCTTGAGTATTTGGTCTTCAAGTTTCTCACAGTCTTGGCTCAGCACTGACCTCATTTACAGAGTGTTTAGAAACCACATTGTTATATATTGGCTATCAATAGGATCCTTTCAAAGAAAATGACGACCTAGAACTTATTTTCAGGGGAAATTACACCTTCTGGTTTCAATAAATGCAAATGTCTTAAATGATAGGGCTTATGGCTGCAAATTGTAGGTCTTATGCATTCTCTCAGGGGAGAAAAACTGCTCTAGGAGTGAGAACTTTACAAGCTGATTGTAAAATAGGTTGGCAGCTGACATATAATTTCAACACAGCTTTAATCAAAACGTATGTAGTGACAAATTGCAGAGAAGTTTGAAGTGTATTAATCACACAAACATAACAAGCTGACCACAGAGGTTTCCGCTGAAAATTTTCTACAGCTGGAGCTCTGAAGATCAACTAGCCAATAAATTCGGTTCCTTTAGAAGGAACAAGTCTGTCCATCTAAAGGAACAGAGAACAGCCCAGTCAATGATGCTTCATTAGTTTGGCTTCCCTGGATATAGCCATCTTTTTGGTCTGAATGTATTTCTATGTGCTTTTTTGTGTGTTTAGTTAAATGGCAATTATTCCTATTCTCTTATATACCTTTTTTTTTTTTTAATACCATTTTTATAAGAGTGGGTAGACATCAGTCTCTCACTCCAGGGTCAATGCCCCATAGATTCTTCCTACCTAGAGGTGAGGTCATGCTTCTGGTAACCTCTAGTGGTAACTCTGAGCTTTCCATAGCTCTAATTACTCAACCTAGAATCGTACCTGGTTTTAGAGCTATTAGGGAAGAACTATCCAGTCCATTCTCACCTCTGCTTTTCAGGGATGCAGGTACCAGGGAAGTTTAAAAGCTTGTCCGGGTTCCCAAACCAACTCAGAGGCAGAGGTCAGGCTTGGACAAAGTGTCCTGGTTCCCAGACATGTGAGCTTTTTTTTACTATTACTATTGTTAGATACGATTTGAAGAGCTACCACAGGAGTCTGTAGGAATTGATTCGTAGCAAGAATCAGAAAGATAAATACCTTTTTAGCCAGCAGAGGTGATGTAAAATGACAGAGACTAATGTGTACCCCATTAAGGGGTTGTGCCAAGAAATCTGCTAGCCTTATGATGTCTGAAGTACTGCTCTTTGCTTGTCTTCTCCATTTCTGTCAATTGCGTTTGTCCTTCAGAAACATGTTCATGGGCTGAATGGTGCCAGCTCTGTATACCTCAGCTTTTCCCTTTACAGCAACGGTTCATTTGTACCAATGAGCAGAAATGCATATAGTGCTTGTGTATATTGTTCCTTTTGAGCTTACAACAAAGCAATTCCCCTCCATCAGGCCAATGTTCATATTATTTACAGCAATTGCTCACAGAATTCTTCTCAGAGACACCCAAGCAAACATTAAAGTACCCAACTCTAATTCCAAACACGGTAGGCAATAAAGGATGCTGTTCCTACACGTCTACATCATATATTTTGTTAATGAGAATCACCTTGGTGCAAGCAATTTCAGATATCTTTCAGCTTCCAAATCACCACTGGCTTCCATTAAAAAGAATATGGATGCTTACCTCTATTAGTAAACTCCCTATCCTACTGTCTCAGGTACCGATGGAGAATACTATAAGTGAGCAGATTTAACTACTAAAATACTCAAAGAAGTGGCTCATATTTAAAATTCCTGGAAGAATTTTCCCAAATTCAGGATTGGTAAGATCCAGAAACAAAATACAGAGGTGAGATTATGCCTCTACCTCTTATTTATTAACCACTCAGTGCTATGCAAAGAGGCGGGTGGTTCATTCTGCCAATTTTTTAACTTTACAACAATTCCTGTACTCTGTGATCTTCCACCCTAACACATACACCCATTTCTCACTTAACATGGTCTGGTTCCAAACACCAGGTTGTTGTGTGTAAATCAGCATCATGTAGAAATGGAGGATGACCACATCAGCTCACACAATGGAGGATGAATACATCATTACATGCCAAACCACTGAGAATCAGGGCCTGGCCAAGTTGACACATAACCTTAACCATCACAGCCAGCATTACTCTTGCCTCACACCTCTGCGTTTGTTACTGCCACACATACATCATTAATGCACAAAATAGTAGTATACTGGATTTTTTACTATTGTCGTAAATGTGAAATGTCAGATAACAAGATAGTCGATAACTGAAGAGTAGGTGTAATCCCAGTCCAATCATGAAAATAAATCAAACAAATCTCAACTGAGGGACATTCTACAAAATACCTTACCAGGGTTCTCAAAATTGTCAAGATCATCAAAAACAAGAGAGGTCTGACTGAGAAACTGTCCCAGCCAAAAGGAGCTTAAAGAGACATGATGACTAAATATAATGTGGTGTCCTTCATGGGATCCTGGAACAGAAAAAGGGCTTTAAGAAAAAGCTAAGGACATCTGAATAAAATACAGGCTTTAGGTTCATAATAATGTATTAATATGTGTTCATTAATTGTGACAAATATACCATACTAATTTAAGACACCATATTAATGTAAGATGTCAATGATAGGAGAAACTGAGTGTGGGGTAAAGAGGAACTCCCTGTACTACCTTCACAGTTTTCTATAAACCTTAAGCTATGCTAAAATGAAAAGGTTTCTGAAAATTTGTCACATAATCCATTAAATATAGTGCATTCATTTAAAAACACCTTTTAAACACATGTATATCAATGTAAAAAAAAATTTTTATATCGATGTATAGTAACATAATCCTGACTTTATAAATTATAAGTATTCACAAATCAATAATTTACCAAATTTATAATGACTCATTTATACTTTATTCATTCGTCCCACCATCCATTCATGAATTAAAAATTTACCACACACCTAATTTGTGTCAAGCAGCATGCTAAGAGTTAATGATACGAAGACGAGTAAGAAATATCGCTTCTCCTAAAGATATTTGAGGGTTAATAGGAAGAGATACAGGAGCCCTGGTGGTGTAATGGTTAAGAACTTGGCTAAGATCCAAAAGGTGAGCAGTTTGAATCTACCAACCACTCATTGGAAACCCTGTGGGGACAGTTACAGGGCCACTATGAGTTGGAACCGACCCAAAGGCACGTAACAACAACAGGAAGAGATACGTAGGTAACCAAGTAAATGAAACGGCTTGCTTTTTATTCTAAGACGGAGGTTGGTGTTAGATAGACTCAGGGCACAATTCTGTCGGGGGGGGCAAGAGAAATTTTTAAAAAGCCTCCCAGGTGCTGTGACCATTACATTCAATCTCACAGGCTTCCTCTTGGGCTGGGCGCAGACGAGGGGAGGGAATCCAGCCTAGAGGAGGACAGGGTGTGAAAGCACAGACCTACTCTTGTTACTGCAGAAAACCACACAATCTTGCCGTGCCAGGAACTTGGGGCTTGTGAGGCCAGAAGAGACCACGGCAAGAGATAAAACTGGAAAAATAAGCAGTGGCCAAATGATGGAAGGCTTTGAAAGCCATGTCTAGGAAGCAAGATGGAAAAAAAAAAAAAAAAAAAGGAGAATGAACAGCATTGATTGTAGAGTCAGACACTGCCGTTTCTCAGCATGGCCTTTTGGCTCATTCTGGGATGGAAGCAGGAAGCAGGCTACAGACTGACTAAGAAGATGCCTGGCACCTGTGAAGATGTACCATGACTGGTCTCCCTCAAGATGGATTTTGTCACCAAGAATGGCACGAAGTTAGCTGGGGTATGAAGGAGGATCAAGTGTAAACTCTGATTGAAGTATAGCATTAAATCATATAGTTTTGTTTGTTTGTTTTGTTTTCCCTTTAATGGTTTCTCAATGTCTTTTTATTCTCTGGGCATTAAAGAGATTTAACTTTCCTCTGAAGCCATAAAGCTCATTGCTATGACACTACATATCTTCCCTAGGTCTGATGAATAGGGGATATGACTCTTCTCATTTTTTAAGGTAATCCTTAAAGGACTTTACAAGGCCAGGCTATTCATCTTGGCAGGTTAACAGCAATCTGGGTGAAAAGAAATCAGAACAAGGTCTGTGGCGGAAGTCAGGCTAAAAGGAATGGCGATAACGTGCCCTGTTTTTCAAGTTAATGACCTTTTCCACTGCCAGTCTGTTCAAATTCTCAGTGGTGTTCTCAGCTCAATGACCATTGCTCACAGACTTGGGTCTAGTTACGGCTTAAAATTTTCTCTGCTTTCTCATAGGTTTTGGGTAATGGAAAACCACAAATGGTCCCCTATGTAGATGCCCTTAGGTTTCTTATCCGAATGTCTTCTCATTATTAAATAATTAACCCTGCCTTAATATAATGTAAATTACTTATTAATCCATGGTGCACAGCTAAACACAGCTAGATATCACTAAATAGTTCTTTTTTTATTTATATTAAATTCAAACAAATGTATCTCAAGGGTTTTATTCCTTATCATTTTGGAAAAATTCAAGAGCTATGTTGAAATTGTGTGTATTTGGAAAACACCCACAATTTTGTGCATTATTTTGTCAGACATGATTATTTATCGTGTTTTAAAAAATAAAGTCATCTTTCCTATGATCTGGTAATCACTAGCCTCAATCTTTCATTATGCTTAACAAAAAAAAAAAAAAAAAACACCTCAAAATAAGTCTTAGTTACTCATCATTTAAGCCTGGCTTGGAACGGTCAGTCGAAATTCAACAGCGTGAGAAATTTTCAATTCCTAATGGTTTTATGAAGCATTAACCCCATAATGATTAAATGTAAATATGTATCTTAATCTCTCATAACTAATGTGATATAGAATTTGACTTCATTAGGAGAAACAATTAAGAAGCCATATTTTAAAAGATAATAGCAAGATATTTATTTCCATCTATTGACAACACCCACTTAATGTCATCTCGCAACTAAATCAGCATAAAACCTTGAACATACAGACGTTGAGCAGTTTATGCCATAATATGAAGTAATGAAACTACAGAGCTAAAAAAAGAGAAGTTGTTAATATAGAATGTTTACATATCTGAGAAAAACAGGGATTGGTACTAAGAATTTTTATTCTCAAAATTCAAAGCCTAGATTTTACTTTGTGGAGACTTTCAACTGGATAAATCACTTCTCTGTTTTAGATACATCGAAGGATAAAATAAAGCTCTCTGTATGCAGAAGGAGCTCATTCAATACTCAATTCTCAATAAATCCAACCAAAGTAATAACGACATGAATACAGGCAGTCCCCCGGGCTACGGAGTCCCCCGGGCTACGGACGGCTGACTGATGGACAACTCCTACTGGCGCCTTAATGTTATGTAAATTGGCCCTTCCTTTGAAATGGTTGAACCAACCCTACTCACAACAAATTCTTCATCACAATCACTTTCACTTGCTGCTGATTTAGCTTTTAAATCATTGGAAAGCCTTCGAGCCTTTCCTTGCACTAAAGTCAGGCTAAATAAGGACCCTTGTCCCTGTTCTGACTCACCAGCAAACGTGACAGAGTTAGGAGCAGATCTCGTTCATAACCCAGGACTGCTTCTCTTTCAAATCCATTAATGTCGTGTTTTTGACACATATCTAAATCCTGATTTAGATACGTGTCAAAACAGCTGACAACATGTAATTATTTTCATTAGAATGTCATCTATGAAAACTCGAATGAAGAAACACTGAACCTTCCCAGCCCCCATTTAATGATATAGATAAGGATGACCATTTCTTAGACTGGTCCAAAGAGGGATTTCTTTGGCTTAAATCAGAGTCTAAAAGTCATGCTCCAACCGATTGTTCCGTCTTGGTTGTTTCGGTTCTCAAAGATGGTACTGGACCAGATCACTTGCTGTCAATTGACTCTGACTCCTGGTGGCCCCGTTTGTTGCCAAGCAGAACTGCTCCACAGGGTTTCCAAGGCTGTGACCCCTCAGAAGCAGACCTCCGGGCCTGTCTTCCAAGGCACCTCTGGGTGGGTTTGTCCACCCTCCTTTCTGTTAACGTTGTTGTTAGTTGCTGTGGTGTCAGTTCTGACTCATGGCAGCCCCACGTGTGCAGAGCAGAACTGCTCCACAGGGTTTTCAAGGCTGTGACCCCTCAGAAGCAGACCTCCGGGCCTGTCTTCCAAGGCACCTCTGGGTAGGTTTGAACTGCCAGCCTTTTGGTTAGTAGTCTAGTGCTAACCTTTTCCACCACCTAGAGAACATTTTGGATTAACGGTCAAGGGCTTATTGGTTGTTGAAGATGCTCCATTAACCTTGACATAGAGAATGACAAGAATATCTTCTTGAATAAACATGCCCTTCAGATTTAGCAAACTTGACTTCAAATACCATGTCCATGGAAGGAAAGTCAATCATCCCCATTTTCCTGGGACCGCCCCAGCTTCACTGCTGTATCTTGGGAATCTTCTCAGTCCTGGGTAAACTGTGACAGCTAGCCATCCTACCTCCAGCTCTTATTCAGCTGGGAGCTTGAACTAGCTATTTAACTTTCCTGAGTCTCAGTCTCTGCATATAAAAAGTTAGAGAGTAACACCTACCTTGGAAAATTATTAAAAATCTTAGGTAGGGCAAAGCTGATAAGGTATCTGGCCGTACAGTATGTGCTTCATAAGTGTTATAGATCTTCCAGGATACAAGCAGCTTCAAAATGGAAATTAAAGCTGAAAAGAGTAGTCAATGTGATTAAAGAGGTCCCAGGGATCATCCAGAAGAGGACCAGATGAACCACAGCTAGACCTGCGCATGGATTGAACACGTTGGATTGAATGAAGTCCAGTCAGGAAAGCAAACCACAGCTGGGGTTTGAAAAGCTTGGCTTTGTGGCATGGAGGAGGCAGAAAGAAGGGCTTGTAGGTCATGGTCAGCCATGCTGTACCAGTACAATGAAATCCACATTTTTTAAAATGTGTTTAAGTATTTAATAATGCACGTTTACTATGCCTCTGTGTACAAATGGTCTGTGTTGGTTGTAGCAAATTCTTAATCATGAAGGACTAAAGAGTGTCATGAGTAGGTGCTTTGAATGAGTTGTCTGTGAATTAAAAAGCAGGCAGGCAAAATTCAATGAAAGTTTCAGTAACTTCGGAAAGAAATAATTGTTATAACTAACCTGTATACTTTTCCTATTCTATATGTTTTTTCCAAATAACTGATGCTATTTTTCCATTAAAAATTTCCTTGCTAGGATAGTTTATGCTTTAATCCTCAGATGAAATTCTTAGTTACTGAAATTAAAGGAATTTTTCAGTTTTTGTTAGGTAGTGACTATGATGAATCAGCTCTTTTCTTGGTTCTTCCAATAACCCTAGTCACTATCATTTTTAGAGAAACATTCATTGGTAGGTAAGAGCAGAGTGTTTAACCTAGTAAAATCATTTGAAGGAAAAACTGTATAAGATACATGTGTCTCAGCCTGCTTTTTTTTTAATCAAGCCTTTTATTTTGAGGTAATTGCAGACTCACATGCAGTTATAAGAAGAAATGCAGAAGGGAGACTGTGAACTCTTTACCCAGTTTCCCCCAGTGGTAATATCTTGCAACATTATAGCACTGTATTACAAGCAGGCTATTGACATTGATACAATGTACCAATTGTATTCAGGTTTCCTGGTTTTACATATGTGCTCATTTGTGTGGGTGTGTATTTGGTTCTACGCAACTTTATCACAAGTGTGGATTCATGTATTACCACCCCAGTCACTACAGTCAAGGTACAGAACCGTTCCACATGGATACCTTTGGCAGTCTAGTGAAGATGATGGACCCCTTCTTAGAATAATGTCATTTTTAACTACTTCAATTAAAATACATAAAATTATGAAGGCAAATTATTATACTGTCAAACTTGCAGAAAACACTGAAAATATAGACATTGAGCAGTTTATGGAAACCTGTTAGAGAAGGAAAACTCAATATTTTCCACCAATGGAGAGCAATAGAAAAGTGATAATACTGCACCCTGTCAAAGGTGGAAAACTTGTGAGGCCCGAAAAAAAAAAATAAGGCAGTCCCATAGAGTTCTGGTTCTCATAGATTTCACTGTATTAAAATACAGTTATCAAAATATTTGAAATAGCAAGACCTAGGAAAACACCTAATAACTGTCATAATTTTAAAGTAGTGATGGACGTAGACAATACTTCAAGACATCTACGATAATTTTAATGCGATCTGAAAATAGCTGTGATTTCTATTGGTGACAAACTTAAAAGCAGTGCTAATACTACTGTGGTTTGTGACTTACATAAATAATCAAAGGAAATATTAAATTTCAGTTAGGCTCTCATGAACAAAGAGGTAAATAAAGATGTCTGTCTACCTTCTGTACAGAATTCCAGAAATTCCTACCATAAAGCCAGCTTCAGGGGCATGTAGCCTGTGCAGTCACACTGGGTCTCAAACTTAGAAGGACCACATGCTTGATTTAATGCTTTCATTCACCATCTTGAGATTCGTAATACTTTCATCCTTAAACTTGTGAGAAATCCAGTGGGACATGGAGCAGTGAGTAGACAGAGGAGATAAGCACCATATGCGTGCCTACCGCCACTGCTCGTTGCTCCATGAACACAGAACTCCAGTGGACCCACACTGTGTGAAGCTCAATACCTTCAAAGCCAATGCAAAATAAACCTGTGACATCTACAACTGAGCAAGCCAGGGCACTGACAGCTATGCGTGGACATGCTTTGCATTTGAACCAGAACTCACACTGAAAACAGAAGAAGGCAACGGTGGTCTAAGGAACCCAAATGAGCAAGGAACTCTATCATATCCTTTCTTACTTGTCTTACTTCCCTGTATTAGTCAGCCACTTCTGCTGAAAATGATGATGTAGAAAGAAAGGAAAAGATAGGGCACCTCCTGGTTCCTTTTTCCTTCAATTCCTCCTTACCCCTCAGTAAGCCAAAGGTAGAGAGTGGTAGGATACGCACATTACTAAGAAGTGAAACAAAAATAGCTGAGTTAGTTTTGTGCAGTGTTTGCAATGTTCTGGTCAGAGTGAGATATACATGATTGTATGCACTACTAAAAATGAATGGTGTTAACTTCAGTTATTCTGTATACGAATATGCTTTAGTATTTGTGTTTTAAAATGACATTGTACTATACCAAGACGAATGGTAAAATCCATGCTAATAATTTAGAATTTTATTTTTTCTTTATTTAGAATGACATTAAATAGCATATTGAAAAAAAAAAAAAAAAAAAAAAACCATGGCAGGTGAGAGAGAGATTGCAGAAGAAAGGAAAGTGTTTTGTAATTTAGTATCTTTAAAGGCACTTATTTTCTGCTGTTTGAACAAGACGTCCTACATTTTCATTTCACAGTGAGCCAGCCTTGCCTGCTCAATCTTGCATTTAACCTGTCCCAAGCCCAGCTCCTTGTCTCCTCCTTCATCCAACCAAATCATTTCCTCCCTCAGTTTTCCTCATGTGATTGTTCAGGCTGGAGAGGATGAGTCATCCTCATCATGTCCCATCACACCCCACATCAATCTATCAGTAAATCCTTTCAGCTCTATCTTCACAATGTAGCCAGAATCCAACCACATCTCACCATCTCCTGTAGATGCACTTCCTTCAAGCCACCACCTTTTGTCACCTCTGGGTTACTGCAATAGTTACTGACTAGCATCCCTGCTTCTGCCCTTGTCACGCACAATGGACTCAGTGTGGCAGCCAGAGTAATCCTTGAGAATTTAAGACAGATTGTGTCGGTTATTTCCTCAAACTCTCAAATGGCTTCCCATTTCACCCCAAATAAAAGCAAAAATGTGTACAATTTTCCTGAAGGTGCTGTAGGATATGTACCACTCCCAGCTGCCCAGACACACAGATTGCTCAGATGTCGTCTCTTCCCGCCCTTCCCTTTTCCCCCTCAGTTTCAGCAATGCAAGCCTTATTATTCCTCAGAAACCAGAACACACTTCAGCCTCAGGGTCTTTGGGGGGATTCTGCAGAGTTGCTGCCCAGTTTCTGACTGGTATTGCCCTGAGAGTTTCTCTGAGATGGGAGAAACCACTTGCTGGTAGAGGGAACAACAGAGGTGGGTTTACAAAGAGCCTCCTTTCATTTTTCAGTTGGTCTCTTCCTCTTCCTCAAACTAATCCCCTGATGATTCTGTAACCCTCTTCTGAACCTGTCTCCCAAACCCGGTAGACTTTTTTTTTTTTTCCCTAATCAATCCCCTTTGTGTTTTGTTTAGTCATAATAACCAAGGTTTCTTTAAGTTATCCAAATTGAAAATGATATCAAATTTCACTTTTTTTCTGTATGTTTATATCTACTGACCTATCTGTCTCCTTACCTCTTTATATATAAAGGCTACATTGAAAATTAAATGTTATGGAAAAAGGCTGAATTCAGGTCACTTGCCAGATTACTATTTTTTATTTAGAGTAATTTTCTTTTGCGTCTTACCTGGGGATTTTATCTTATAAAGAACCAGACACAGGACAGTAGATATATCAATCATAGTGAATTTGTGAATTTTACTAAAAATTCATTCATTCACAAAAAAAAAAAAAAAACTTCCAGTGCCTTCTCTAGGCCAGGTGAAGGTGCCGAAGACACAGGCCTGCTGTCCAGTAGCTCACACTGTAGTGGCGGAGGTTGGCACGGGGAAATGTTTATTACGCTTAAGAACAAGTAAGATAGCGATCCCACAACGTTTCTTGTTTTAGAATTTTCAACCGACGCACCGAGCTCACCTCTGGCTACCTTCTGCACAACAAGATGGTCTTTTTAGAGCTCTTCTTTGATTCCAGGGACAACAAAGACTAAATACTAGCAGTTACTACTGCATGATCACTTTGACTCAGCCTAGTTCCCGTCCTTAAATTCACAACATGATAGAATGCAGATACTGAGTCTTTAGTCCTGCCAACATTCCTCTGAACATTTCAACACCTCCCCAGTGACAGAGAGTCAAAAACATCTCAAGACTTACACCAGAAAGGAGGCCGAGTGTTTATCTTGTTCTGTAAGCTGCAGGAACAGGGGAACGAAATCTAAATAAGTCATACTCATAAATCATCCTCTTGGGGGAAATTCAGCCACTGGCACATCACCCTCGGGGAGAGAATACCACACACTTCTCAAATCAGCAAATATTTTGTCTGAACTAGATAAAAAAGGAGAACCCTCCTTGCTGGAGTGTAAACACTATGAATCTGTTTTAGGTTCATTAAAGTGCAAAAGCTGTTGTGCTTAGCTTTCAACCAAAAGTAGCCCACACCAGTTACATAAATCCTAAACAAGAAAATGGTCTTTTTCCCAGCAGGTAGAACATAAATAGCAAGCCAGAGGGACTGGAAGAAATTAGGCAAGTACGAAATTAAATTTAGTTGTGTGGGAGCCAACAATTTTCAACTATGGGAAGGTAGGAGCCTATTGCCATCTATTAAATGTAAATATCTGTGAACAGGCTCTTAGCCGAGTGTGATAAAAAGTGTATTTATACTTCAGTGCCATGGTACAAAAATGAAACCTGGCATGATTATTTTTATACTGTCAAGCTCTCTCCCAGGATAGCTGCAACACATTCTCTGAGACTGGGGGAGAGGGGCTGCCACCTTTTGGGCCTTCTCACCTGACTCTTCTGCCCCTAAGAGTGGGGTAGTGCAGAGCCATGTGAGAGGCAGCCTGAGTAATGACCCAGTTGAGGAATCTGTAAATGTGGGCAACTTGCCCTATGCTCTATGTTCAGCTGATTATGCACCATGAGAATATTTTAGTTCTGTATGATCAAACTGATGGCACTGGGTTGGATGTTGATTTTGGGTTACATGTATACATGTATGCTCAACACACACACACACACACACACACACAGAGTTAATCAGGGAAAACTATAATTTGGCATCAGAGATTCTATCAAGTATCTATGTTAGTACTCCAGCCTGTTCTTCCTCAAAAAATTAGACCTCTTTGCTCAAATATTGTTAAGAAGACAAACTTTAGAATTTGGTTTGGATCCTGGCTCAGCATTTACCGGCTAGCTGGCCCAGGTAGCTCAATAGTTAAGAGCTTGGCTGCTAACCAAAAGGTCTGCAGTTTGAATCCACCAGTGGCTCCTTGGAAATCTGATGGAGCAGTTCTTCTACTCAGTCCTTTAGGGTCATTATGAGTCAGAAACAATTCAATGGCAATAAGTTTTTTTTTTTTTTTTTTTTTTTGGTGTGTGATTTTATTACAAAAAAAAAAAAACTTGTGAAAATAGCTGTATTATTTTTAGAAGACTTCATACTAAAAATAAGTAAACAATACAGGAGGAAAAGCAAAAAGTATTATCACTGCATTGTCAGAAGCTTAATTACCAGATATTAATTAAACCAATGTAAAATGAGTGTGTTCTGTTGCCTCTGTGTCAGATACTGTGGTAGGCACAAGAGATAGAAAATATGAACAAAGCTGACATTATCCTTTGCCTCATGTATTTTACTGTCTAGTGGGAGAAACAAGTACTAATCAAATAATCATAAACAAAATTTTTTCTATAAGTGCAATTGAAAGACAAATGCAGGAGAAGCCGTGAGAGTACATAAGGGGATCTGAATTAACCTGCAGTGAGGGGGATGCTGAGTATTGAAGGGTCGCCAGGGAAAGAATTTAGCTATAAAAAGAAGGCTGTCTTAGTCATCTAGTGCTGCTACAACATAAATACAAGTGAATGGCTTTAACAAAGAGAAGTTCATTTTCTCACAGTAAAACACCCAGTAAAGTAGGCTAAAAGTCCAAATTCGGGCTGTCAGCTCCAGGGGAAAGCTTTCTCTCTTGTCGGCTTTGGAGGAAGGCATTTTTCGTCAACCTCTGCCTGGTCTAGGAGCTTCTCTGTTCAGGAAGCCCGGGTCTAGAGGACACGCTCTGTTCCCGGTGCTTCTTTCTTGGTGGTATGAAGTCCCCCACTCACTGCTTGATTCCCTTTCCTTTTCTCTCTCCAGAGATAAAAGATGGTGCAGGCCACACCCCAGGGAAACTCACTTTACATTGGATCAGGGAGGTAGCCTGAGTAAGGGTGGTGTTACAATCACACCCTTATCCACTCAGCATAAAATTACAATCACAAAACGGAGGACAACCACACAATACTGGGAATCATGGACTAACCGAATTGATACACACATTTTTTGGAGGACATAATTCAATCCACGACAAGGCTGGGGAGAAAAGTAGTCATAACAAAGAAAATAACAGCCTAGGAAAAACGCCAAGAGCCAATCCAGGTAGAAAATAAAAAATGACCCACCTACGTTTAGAGGGCCTTCAGTAGCAGGTTAACTGTTAGGAAGGACATTGAAAATCTGAGGTATGTTCTGAAGATGGCAACCAGGATTTTGTGAGTTCTAGAAGCTATTTTTTTTTTTTTTGAAGCTATACTACTTTAGAAGTTGTCCAGGGAATCTGGAAAAAATAAGAGAAGTGGCCTTAAATTATGTAAAAATCTCTATGAAAGAGGAATAAATACTCTGAGTTGCTATAGGGTCACTATGAGTTGGAACCACCTCGATGGCAACAGGTTTGGTTTTCTGAGTTGCTTCAACACCTAAAGAAACAACAGGTGGAACATGAATACAGAGTATGTTTTCAACTCCACAGGACTGTAATTAGGATAAGTCAGATCAATGTTCCCATATCTAGAATTCTAGGTAATGTCATGAAATAGTATCATATTTCTTCTAAGAATTTTTAGACTTTTTTATTATTAAAAAAAAAAATATGGGTGCTACCTTTCACAGAACGCATCATCTTTGCTCTGAAATCTACGTCTATTTATTTTTCTATATCCTTCCTCAAAAAGGTAGAATCTCAATACACTATTCTTGGGAGCAAAATTCAAATGAAGGCATGCAGCGGAGCCATTCATTCATTCTTCTCTCTCCCCCCAAATAGCTTTGGAGTGGCTACGATGTGCCAGGTACCATGCCAAGTACCTGGCACATCGTACGTGGGGTCAAGTAGAGAATGGAACTGACAGAGTCACTAGGCTATACCACATTCTCCTCTCTTTTTAATAGGGGAAACTAAGCATTTAGAGACTAGATGTATTAGTCATCCTATAACACCACTCCAGGATCTTGTTGGCATGTATACTTGAAAATAATTCTGGGCCTGCTTGTTATGTCTCAGGCTTCAAGTTCAAGGTTTCATCCTGGTATAGTTGCATTCCTCATAGACTATTATGGATTGAGTTGTGTTCCCGCAAAAATATGTATTGAAGTCCTGGATGCTGTACCTGTGGGTGTGATACTGTTTGGAAAAAGGGTTTTTCCTTTCTTATATTAATGAAGTCATACCAGACTAGGGTGGGTCCCAAACCTAATCACTTCTGAGTTATAAAAACAGCAGAATACAAACAGACATGTACAGGGAGAAGACGGATGCCCATCTACATACAATGGACCTCCAAGGACTTTCAGCAGAAACTAGGAGAAAAGCCCACAGAAAGAAGTGACATAGCCAAGACCCTGATTTGGAATTTTAGCCTCCAGAACTATGAGAAAATAAGTCTCTGCTCTTTAAAGCCACCTACTTGTGGTATTTTTTTTTAAATTCTGCTTTAAGTGAAAGTTTACAGAGCAAATTAGCTTCTCACTAAACAATTTACACACAAATTGTTTTGTGACATTGGTTGCCAATGCCAGGATGTGTCAACACTCTCCTCTTCTCCACCCTGGGTTCCTTGTTTCCATTCATCCAGTTTTTCTGTCCCTTCCTGCCTTCTTGTCTTTGCTCTTAGGCTGGCATGCCCTTTTATTTATTTATTTATTTTATAATTTTCATTGTGCTTTAAGTGAAAGTTTACAAATCAAGTCAGTCTCTCACACAAAAACTTATATACACCTTGCTACACACTCCCAATTACTCTCCCCCTAATAAGACAGCCAGCTCTCTCCCTCCACTCTCTCTTTTCATGTCCATTTCACCAGCTTCTAACCACCTCCACCCTCTCATCTCCCCTCCAGGCAGGAGATGCCAACATAGCCTCAAGCATCCACCTGATCCAAGAAGCTCACTCCTCACCAGCATCCCTCTCCAACCCATTGTCCAGTCCAATCCATGTGTGAAGAGTTGGCTTTGGGAACAGTTCCTGTCCTGAGCTAACAGAAGGTCTGGGGACCATGACCTTCAAGTTCCTTCTAGTCTCAGTCAGACCATTAAGTCTGGTCTTTTTATGAGAATTTGGGGCCTGCATCCCACTGCTCTCCTGCTCCCTCAGGGGTTCTCTCTGTTATGTTCCCTGTCAGGACAGTCATCGATTGTAGCTGGGCACCATCTAGTTCTTCTGGTCTCAGGATGATGTAGTCGCTGGTTCGTGTGGTCCTTTCTGTCTCTCGGGCTCATAATCACCTTGTGTCCTTGGTGTTCTTCGTTCTCCTTTGATCCAGGTGGGTTGAGACCAATTGATGCATCTTAGATGGCTGCTTGGCATGCCTTTTTAGTTCCATATACATGATTGAACTACAAAGCTCGTTCTTCAGGTGTGGTATTGTTGGCCCTATGGAGCTTTGGGAATCCTGGTGACATAATGGTTAAGTGAGATGGCTGCTAACCAGAAGGACAGCAGCTTGAATCCACCAGGTGCTCCTTGGAAACTCTATGGGGCAGTTCTACTCTGTCCTATAGGGTCACTATGAGTCAGAATTGACTCAACTGCAGTGGGTTCGGTTTTGGTTTGATGGAGCCTTGGTGGCACAGTGGTTAAGAGCTCTGCAGCTAAACAAAATGTTGGCAGTTTGAATCCACCAGCCCTGTCTAATCTTTGGCTGAAGGGTGAACCTCAGAAATGACTTAGTACTGAATTAAAAGGGTGTCCAGCGGCCATACTCTTAGGGTTTCTCCATTCTCTGTCAGACCAGCAAGTTTGGTATTTTTTTGTAAATTTGAATTTTGTTCTACACATTTCTCCCATTCTGTCCAGGACCCTCTATTGGGATCCCTGTCAGAGCAGTTGGTGGTTGCAGCTGGACACCATCTAGTTGTGCTCAACTCAGTCTGGTGGAGGCTGTGGTAATTGTGGTCCATTAGTCCTTTAGACTAATCTTTCCCTTGTATCTTTCGTTTTCTTCATTTTCCTTTGCCCCAGCTGGGATGAAACCAAGAGATGTACATTAGATGGCTACTCAAAGGCTTTTAAGACCCTAGGTGCTACTCGCCAAAGTAGGATGTAGAACATTGAGACCATGGTCCCCAGGCCTCAGCTCAGTAACTCAGTCCCTCGGGGAGCTTGGGGGTGTCTGTGAAGCTTCTATGATTTTTCCTTGGCCAAGTTGTGCTGACTTCCCCAGTATTGGGTACTGTCTTACCCTTCACCAAAGTTACCACTTACCTACTATCTAGTGTTTTATACTCCCCTTCCCTCCCTTATAACCATAAAGATTGTCTCCTTCTGTGTGTGTCATGGATTGAATTTTGTTCTGCCAAAAATGTGTTCATCAACTTGGTCAGACCATGGTTCCCAGTATTCTGTGGTTGTCCTCCATTTTGTGATTGTAATTTTATGTTAAAGAGGATTAGGGTGGGATAGTAACACCTTACCAGGTCACATCCCTGATTTAATGTAAAGGGAGTTTCCCTGGGGTGTGGCCTTCACCACCTTCTATCTCTCAAGAGATAAAAGGAAAGGGAAGCAAGCAGAGAGTTGGGGACCTCACACCACCAAGAAAGCAGCACCAGGAGCAGAGCACGTCCTTTGGACCCGGGGTCCCTGTGCTTTGACCAGGGGAAGCTCCTTGACCAGGGGAAGATTGAGGACAGAACCTTCCTTCAGAGCCAAATGGAGAGATAAAGCCTTCCCCTGGAGCCAAAGCCCTGAATTTGGACTTCTAGAATTGACTCGATGGCAGTAGGTTTTTTTTTTTTAATAGCCTACTTTACTTTGAGGAAATAAACTTCTCTTTGTTAAAGCCATCCACTTGTGATATTTCTGTTACAGCAGCAAACAGTGTGTAAACTTTTTCTAGAGTTTTTATAACAGTGGTCTCATACAATATCTGTCCTTTTGTGATTGACTTATTTCACTCAGCATAATGCCCTCTAGATTCATCCACTTCATGAGATGTTTTGCAGATTCATCATTGTTCTTTGATGTTGCATAGTGTTCTGTTGTACGTATGTACCATAGTTTGTTTAACCAAATCCGATTCTGACTCATAGTGACCCTATAGGACAGCGTAGACCTGCCTCATGGGTTTCCAAGAAGTGGCTGGTAGATTTGAATGGACAACTTTTTAGTTAGCAGCCAAGCTCTTAACCACTGTGCCACCAGGGCTCCAATGGGCAATTAGGTTGTGATATTTCTGTTACAGCTGCAGTAGGTAACTGAGACATAAGCCTTTGGCAAGTAGGTTTATTTCCCAATGCAGTGATTCCATTATATATAAAGATGTACTCGCTATCATAAGGGAAAGACCTAGTTTCTACTGAGTAATCAACATCTCTTTCCTAGTATCTCAGGTGGCCATCTGTAAGACAATTCCTGCTAATTAGACTGGTCACAGCTTATTCACTAATAGATGATGTGGTAAAAACAACATGACTTTAATAGTCAAATAGTCCTGGGCTGGAATCCTGATTCTACCATGGGCCCACTGAAAGACGTAACAAGTTCCTTAGTTATTTTGAGTCTCAGATACATCAGTTATAACTGAGGTTAAGAAATAACCACTTCTCGTAGATATTGTGAGAGTTACCCATACACACACAACACAAACACTTATACGTGTACATATAAGTCACTGGAACATAATGTGTTCTAATAAATGTTGTTTTTCCTCTTCCTCTACATTCCCTTACTTCCAGAATGCCTGAATGATAGGGCAGTGCTCTCTTCCTTCCAAGCCCTTTGCATATACAAGTCCCTAGAATATTTCCCTGGCTCACCACTCTACCCAACCCCTATTCACCTGGCTAGCCACTACTCATCCTTAAAGTAATTAGCTGGGTCACCACTTTCTCAGGTTCCTTGGCCCTCCAGGCCTGGTTAGGTGTTCCTCCCTGGGCTCATTCACTTATACTTACCTTAGTATGGAGCCCTGGTGGCATAGGGTTTAAGACCTCAGCTGCTGACAAACCAAAAGGCTGCTAAACAAACCAAAAGGTTGGCCGTTGGAATCCACCAGCCCCTCTTTGGAAACACTATGGGGCAGTCCTACTCTGTCCCATAGGGTCACTAGTTGTCAGAATCGATTCGAGGGCAGGGGATTGGTGGGTTTTTTTCTTTTCTTTTTTTTTAGTTCCCTTAGTATAACACTTGAAGCATTGTATTTCCCACCATGTTTAAACCTCTGAGTGCAGCTGCCAAGTCAGTGTTGTTCTTTTGTGCGCCTCCTGCACTAAATCAGAGCTAGTTGCAAAAAATAGTAAATATCGTTTATTTAGAAAAAGATACAATAGTAACGAAATATATGTATGTATTTTTTTTTTAACAATTTCCTAACCAGCAAAATAATGATAAAATTTTGTTGTCAAAATGTGGGGAGCAATATAATACATCATCTCAGAATATTTGTATTGTTATGTACCTGAGTTTCCCCTGAAAAGTGGGAGAGCTTTGTTTACATGTTGTTCCTTTCAGACTACACCGTGGAAGGGTTAAGCCCAGAAGTAAAATTGAATCATGTAATTGCTCAAGAGTGTTAGAATACCAGAAATCATATTTTCCCAGGATCTCAGTGATTCAAACATTTTTCTTTCCCTCTCAGCAAACCAGGAATCAAATAGAACACCACATAGAAGTTTCCCAAATGAGGAATATCAAGTACCTTTCAACAATATCTAATCATTTTCACAATATTTTCCACATCATTGGCTGATCTTGGGAGAAGGTATATTTCATTCTAAGCAGATGACTTATACTTCCTGAAGGCCTATTGTAATTAAAAACCTCACGCTATACTTTTCTGTAAACAATCAAAACTCGTTTCTTCCTAAGTGTATTACACTTGATTTGATTTAATTTGAGGCAGCCTTGTAATTTAATTGATTAGCTCATGGCAACCCCATGTGACAGAGTAGAACTGCCCCATGGGGTTTATGGAAACAGGCCACCAGGTCTTCCTCTCACAGAGTGTGAGGGTTCTAAGCTGAGTGAAGACTGAATTGTACAACAGCAGGACAGGATAGTGCATAGGAGCAATTTAGCAACGATTTCTAAACCGGAAATACATTTGTTTCTCCTATTTAAAAAATAAACTGTCTTCACAAAATTAAAAAAAAAAAAAAGATAAATACACAAATTTAAATCCCTCCCATTGACACAATTGTTCCAAGTTTGGAGTACAAGCTCACAGAAATAATATACGTGTATGTTTAGAGAGATGGGCTTTTAACAAAAACGGCATGAAACGAGACATATTGTTTTACAACTTGCTTATTTTACTCAACACTATATTATGGGTGTTACAATCAAGTGAATTTTTGTCTCTGGGGCATTTTATAGGGTGACATTCCTTTCAACAAGGTTTAAAGTATAAGCCCTTTACAATCCTGGGACTTAAAAAAAAAGACTGCTGACTTAATGCAAATATAGAGTTGAAAATCTTTGTTAAGTCAGATGTCCAGATGTTTCATTTATATAATTCTAAACAGCTAAAAATTTGGAAACCTGCCCATAACAGAGAGAACTGATTTTTTTTTTTTTTTTAAGTGTTTAGTTTCTATTGGGCTCTTTGGATTAACACAGAAATGACCAATAATTAACACCAGTGAATCTTCGTCGTGCCTTACCACGTGGTGCTGATGTTTGTTGTATATTTGACTTGCTTTCTGGGAATTATGAAAATGATCAATTTGGTTCATTTCTTGGCAGTTACAAACTAAGCCTAAAAGTCAATGTGAATTAAAGATGGGCAATCCCCCAGTATTTTGGATTAGCTGACACGCAATCTGTAAGTCATTATTTTAAAATACACTCTAATTACATGTGCGTATAGCCACCTTTTCAAACAAACGCAGCCTCTACCCTTTTCTCCTAATTGTAAGACTTTCTGTTAGTGTAAAATCTTGGCACAGCCAGCCTTGTTTTTTGTCAGCTCATAAGTAACCTTTACCTTGAAAAGTTTATACTATTCCTCTGTAGACACTCTCTAATCAAAAGAAAAGAAAACAAAACTTCTTAAAATGTCACATGGCCAATTAAATTACCAAGCAAAAAGCTTGCCATGGGTTTCCCAAGAAATTATAGGCAGCTGGTTCAAGTCACTAACTTCATAAGACCATAAAAATGTCAGCATTATGCAAATACCCTGAAAGGAAGTTAAACAATATACAGTTTATGGCTAGTTCACAGATTTCCAACTTGTTACTCTATTAACTGTCAACACAAGGAACAAAACAAGACAATGAAAGAATGTCTTTTGCAGAAATAAAATGCTAAATTAAGAGAATTAAATAGTACAATTCTTCCTTTTTTTTTTTCATGTTTTCCTCCTTTGGGGTTCACTGGCTAATATTTATTATTTGAACTCCTGGTCAGTCACGATATTTAGAACAAGCTGCTGGCAATCTGGAAACCCTAGTGGCATAGGGAAACTCTGGTGGTGTAGTGGTTAAGAGCTACTGCTGTTAACCAAAAGTTTGACAGTTTGAACCCACCTTAGAAACCCTATGGGGCACTTCTACTCTGTCCTATAGGGTCACTATCGAGTTGGAACCGACTGGGATGGCATCAGGTTTGGGTTTTTTTGGTTTGGTTTGGCTGGCGATCCACTTTTGAAAGATCCCAGACATTGAAAACACTACAGAGCACAGTTCTATTCTGAAACACATGCGCCATGAGTTGGAGTTGCCTCAAATGCAACTAATTTTTTTTTTTTGATCTGCAGTTCTCAGCCCTGAAGAAATCAGATTACCAGTTAGGAGGAATTTTGCTTTAAGTATCCTGAAAAGAGTTAATACAGTTTACATGGCCAGTGTGGGTCTGAGAGTGTAGGATATTGGGACACTTTGTGCTTAGTAATAAATGAGACATGGTAATGAACGTAAGATTTACATAAATGTTCAGATGTCTATTTTAATTAATCTAGATAAAAGAAACACTGGAAATAGTCCTAATATAGCCAGTTATATAATTACAGCCCACCTACTATGAGACAGAAACTAGGCTAAGTGATGTGCAAGCAAAATCGCATTTAATCCTCACAACAACGTGACAAAGTAGATGCTGTTATTACCCCCATACTACAAGCTGAGGTACAGAAATATTAAGTAACCTGATCAAAGGAATAGTAAATGGCGGAATTAGGGCTTACAGCCTACTGCACACGGTCCCAGAAGGAGCGCTCTTTAACTCTGAGCTAGGCTACTCCTCCTTATCTACACATGGACCAAGAGAAAGTACACCCTGCTTTTACGGATGCCTTAAGGGGACGCAGATTGTCAGCACTCAATTGCTAAACTAGCAGTCGGAGGTTCAAACCCACCCAGCAGTACTTCAGAAGAGAAACTTGGAGACCTGCTTCCTTTAAGATTACAGGCAAGAAAACCTAGTACAGCAATTCTATTCTGTAACACTTGGGGTCGCTGTGAGTCCAAATTAACTGCAGAGCAACTAACAATCCCAACAGTGGATGTCTCTCTTGCTCTTCACCCTTACTTCTCGTACTGCCATTTCCACTCCAAGAGTGATTTTCCAGGTAAAATATCGAGACTATATTGTGGGAAGCTGATAAATTGCAGTTTGCCAGTTTAGTATGAAGGCTATGTCTTCCCATTAAGTGACGCACTGTTAGGAAACCCTGTCACTAGGTAGAAATAGTATCTCAGGGGAAGAATATCCAAGCTGCTGGACCCAGACCAAAATAAAGGGCATCCATTATTATTTTTATTCTTCTAACGAAACCTTTAGAAAAGTTGTTGCTGCACAGAGACAATTTTATCAAAGAATGTATTTAAACAAATAAATATCTGGTGAGAATTTAATACATTTCTGTCTAATCTTGAACTAGCGATTCCGGCTCAGTCTACCTTTGTCCTGCTCTTTCATAGCTCACCTTGAATTCCATTTCGGAGTTGTACCTGTGCCCTGGGTTTATGCATGCTTCGGTGATTTTCCCTCAGGCTTGCCCTAAGATGTTTGTTGGCAATTTGTCATTCCACTCAATCCCTTAGTTGAGCTGCTTGAAGCTGGTGCTTGTGGGTACTGCAGCTTAAGGAGTCATTATGGTAACCACCTGCTTTCACCTTCTCTCCATACCATGCAGAAATAGTCCTTCGTGGGCAAAAGCCCACTGCAAAAAAAAACAAACAATGGAAGTGTCTGGGGAGAAGAGGGAAGATGGAAAGAAGGAGGAGGAGGAAAGGAGGAAGAAAAAGGGAGAGCCTGAGAAAGGCAGAATGACAAAAGCAAACAGTCACCTTGGCCTTTCTTTCTCAGACTCCCACATCTAGGGAACTACCAAAACCCAAAACCAAACCCACTGCTGGCCAGTTGATTCTGACTCATAACGACCCTATAGGACAGAGTAGAATCGCCCCATAGGGTTTCTAAGGCTGTAATTTTCACGGAAGCACAGGTGGTGGGTTCCAACAGCCAACCTTTTTGTTGGCAACTGAGTGCTTAACCATTGTGCCACCAGGGCTCCTTAGGTTTATTTTAGAGGCTATTAATTTCTGTGGAAACACTGGTGGCATGGTGGTTAAGTGCTACAGTTGCTAACCAAGGGGTTGGCAGTTTGAATCCACCAGGTGCTCCTTGAAAACTCGACGACACTGGGTTTGGTTTTTGGTTTGCTTTATTAATTTCTGTGTTGTTTGATACTAAATCTCTGAGTCTCAGGGGCGGGCGTATGACTTTATAAATTTACCTTGCTTACTAGGTCAGCCGCCTGTCAGGGACTGTAAATTTGAGAAAAGGTTTTGATTCTGTAGGAAGGTGCTGTGGGGTTGGGAGAGAGACAGATGCCATCCAAACCTAGAAGCAGAATCTTTGATGTGGTGAAAAAATGTGAAATTGTTCACTACAGATGATCTGGTAAGCAACATAAACACCCTGCTTACCTTGCCTATTGGATAATCTGCCCCTGTTGAGTCCACTGGTAACTCCCCTGAAGTTAAAGTGTGATTTTTCATTGTTGCTCTATAAGGTAACACTAAGTCAGGAAGTACTATCCGTAATAATTTGCATTTAGTAAGCACTTGGAGCCCTGGTGGCACAGTGAGTGAGAGCTCAGTTGCTAACCAGAAGATCAGCAGTTCGAATCCATCAGCCACTCCTTGGAAATCCTATAGGGTAGTTCTACTCTGCGAGTTGAAATCGCCTCGCTGGCAATGGTTTTGTTTTTTTTGTTGTTGTTTTTTGGGGTTTTTTTAGTAAGCACTTACACTCTGTGGATGGTAGGCTGTGGCTGGGTTGGCTTTCTGGGATCCTACTTCTGGGACTTGCTAGGATTTAATGCTCCTCGGTCATTTTGCCCCCAGCACTTTTCATGCCTTGTCCTTTTCTCAGCCAGTAATATGTCCTTTCCCCAGGGACACAGTTCCTTGGCAGAACAGACCCTCCCCCCGCCTTATATCTCATAACCCCCTTGAACAGATTTTATCTGACGTACTTTATTTATTTATTTATTTTTACTTTATACAAATTTAATGAAATGTCAATAGGCTTTTTATATTCAACCCATAACCTTCCCCATCTGGTGCCTTGGAACCAACCCCAAAGCCTCCCTTCTCCATCTGCGAGCGCCTTGTCCCGCCCAGCACTGGCCTCTGAAGTGCCCCCGCGTGGTTGAGGGGAGTACTGCTGCCTTTGGTGACATGCTCCCCAGCTTTAGTCTACAGGCTGCGATTGACATTTTATTGGCAAGTGACACACCTCCGACCGCCGACTGCCGGGACACTTGTCAAACTGGAATAGATAGCAGAAACTGAGGCCATTCGGAATATTGATTTAAAATATGTTATTGGGTTTCTTTTAAACTCAGGGTTTACCTTCTTAATTATGTATGTGATATGGTAAGTCAATACACAATAAAAATATCTCCCTAACGTTTATGTTCTTCCCTATTGAATCTCACATGTTTGACCTCGTGGTATCCCCACCCTGTTTGGGGGTAAGATGGCCCTGGAGTAAAGAGTCAAGGAAGAATGAAATGACTCAGGCTGGGCATAACCAGGACCATTAGCTGGGTCCCTGACTCACTGTTCCCTTCAGGAAATTGCTTTTCTTTCACTAAGGAAATAATAAATTTTATTGTTCCCCCTGTGCCTACCTTTAAATTCAAAACCCTGTCAATTGCATTCCTTCTCTCTGGAAATGCCTCAAATGTCCTCAGCCTTTTAGACGTCATCAGTAGATATATTCTGGAGCATAAATGCCAAAATGTCTGGCTCTCAGGAAGCTCATGATGACAACCTTTTTGAGAATAGATTTCTCTTAGCAGAAAACATGTTCTCATTTTTTTCTCCTACATATTTTCTAAGGAGTGGTCCATCCTATGTGGTGTTGGTGATTTTCTCTTATATGTAGGCATCTGAGCACCCTGTCCCCATGTCCTCTGATGGTTAGGCTCACACAGTTGATGTTCACCAGCCAGCCCTGAGCAAAATTCTAAGTAACATAGTTTGCCTCTCGTTTATGTTTATTCCAATTCCTAGTGGGCTCTTTGTTTTATTGCCACTTTCTAATTTCATCCATCCCAGACAGAAACGATGACTTACATGACTGAACTACTCAGTCCATGGAGAAGGGACCTTTCACAAATGTGAACTAATGAGCAGCATGTAGAAGGGGCTTGGTGGGGAGAGGCAGGAGAAAGTGTGGGTGGAGCTTCCGGGGCCATAGCGGCAAATGTGAGGCCAGTTCTGTCTCAATCCAGCAAAAGCCAGCTTCATTATTCACTTAATTACTCTCGTTGGTCCCCTTGGAACTTATCTAATTCTCTGTTCAGGTTTGACTGTCAATTTCTTAAGAAACCTAGTTACTTTGGCCACAAGAGACGCTTTGCATAAGAGTTGGAAGATCTACGTGAAGCGGCAGCCATTGTTTTGTGTTCTGAAGGTTGGCACAGGGTGCCAGGCATGCGCAGCTCACGCAAGTTGATATGCTCACTTGCCTTCTTGGTTGGCATGGGGCAGCTCACAAACATGCAGCTCCCACTAGATCTCCTCTTTCTGCTTCTCCAAGTCCTGGACCAAGTTCTTGTTCAGCTCTGTGGAAAAGGATGCCAGCTTCTCCTGCAGGTTACCCAGGGCATCAACTTGAAGATGATAACAGGTGAAAATAGCTTGTGCTTAGTTTTTGCAGCTTCCTGTTCTCCTCATGGGTTCCAGCTCCTTCCCTTGGGTTCCTGTTTATCCTTTCTCTCCTGCATGTTCAGCTTTCCTCCTCAATGGCAAGTTTGCTGATCTGTAAAGTAACTCAGACTTAACAACAGATGCAGAGACAACAGCCTAGACAGACATCAGCAACCACAATTGTATATGATCTCACCCTCTAATTTCCTGATATCACTCAACAGATTAAAAAATAAATAAATAAATAAAAACCTAAGGCCAAGATAAGGAGTCTGAATTCTATTCTGAAGACAGAAGGAAGCCACTAGAGGATCTTGGTCGAGGGTTTTGAATCCTAGTTCTCTTTTACTAGCTGTGCACCAATCTTGGGTAAATTTCTTCACTTCTCTGAACTCTTGTCCTCTCTATAAAATAGGGATGCAAGTACCTGACTCATAGGATTAAGATGGATATTGAATGTACTGTGTTAGCACATCAGAGCTTCTCATTAAATGTTAGATTCTTTTTCCTCACTAGACAAAACAAAAAATGTATGCATATGAACATATGTATATTCAAGTATCTGAAACCTGAAACTTGAAGGTAATGTTGTAGTTGAAGTCTCAGGGGTTCAGCTGCTTGTTCTAAGTATGCCAGTGAACACTAGCTGGTCACCTCCGCAGGCTATGAGATAAGCCAAGAAAATGTTATGAATGCCTTCCAAGAAACCTTCTGTGATCTCAGAAGTGTAAATAAGAAATAAATTAAGTGGAGCAACCTGGGCTTCCGTGACCTTGAAACTCTACTGAAGAAAAGTCATTCACTGCCTTTTTCTCTGCCTACACGGGTTGTTCCCACCTTTGCTGCTCAAAGTGTGGTCCCTGACCCACTGCGAGGACCATCATCTGTGAGTTGGTTAAAAATCCAGGATCTCAGACTTACTGAACAAGAATCTGCATTTTAAGAAGATTCACCAGATGACTGAAATGTGCATTAAAATTTGAGAAACATCAGTCCTATTCCTTGGAGATATGAGGTCTTCACGGTCACTCCTATCATTTCCCATATTTCTACTGTGTCACGATGACACTTTCTTTTCCTAATCATTTGTCCTTTTAGATTGAGGAAATAGAAATGTCAGCTGAATGTTACAGACATAGATCCATTCATTAGTTCTATCATTTCTTCTGTCGAGAAAAACTAAATGGCTACTCTATGCCAGAGAAGTACACTTGAAAAGTCTCACAAAGCTTCAAGACACAAAATAAAATACAGGTCAAAAGAGCTCTAATTTTTTTTTTTTTTTTAAATAGAATGGGGATAAAAGTGAATGAAATGTATTGATGGCCCAAGGGAAATCAGGGTAGCCTTCACAGAGAAGATACCCTTGAGCTGACTCCTAAAAGAAGAGCAGGATTTGGGGAGGCATTCTGGGAAGTCTGAGGCAGCATTGCTCTGTGGGCATTTGCCAGCGCTTCGGTGTGGGTGTGCTGTAGAGAGGGGAGAACAGAAGGGAGGAAGAATTGCTGGAAAAGAACTGGGAGTTGAGTCTAGAGAGGAGCCCTAGTGGCACAGTGGTTAAGAATTTGACTGCTAAGCAAAAGGTCAGCAGTTCGAATCCACCAGTAGCTCCTTGGAAACACTATAGGGCAGTTTTACTCTGTTCTATAGGGTCGTTATAGGATTGCTATGAGTCATAATTGACTTGACCGCAATGGGTTTGGTTTGGCTTGGGTCTAGAGAGACAAGCAGGGGGCATCACTTAAGGGGCCTTTTGAATACCGATATGCCAGATAATCTAAGACATTCCTCATTTCAAAGAGATAGTCCTTCCCCATAAAAAAGCAGTAGTACAAGATCTCATGTCCTGACCCTTGTCTCAGAAGACACAGTCAGACTAATATATGGCTTCTCCTGACCAAGCATGCAGAGGCTACTGTTTCCAAGTGATAGTAATATGATGCGTCAGGGGTAAAGAATGGGTTTGGGGGAGGGTGATAATATTATCAAGAGGGCACTAATCAGAAAGAAATGAGCCTAATTTACCCCAGGCAAGAATCGGGAACATTTTGCCATTGATCTTTGATCTTCAGTTTCTCAGGTCCTTCAGGATGTAGTTCACATGGCCCTTCACGGTTTTCCATGACTCCGGTCTTCACAAAAAGGAATCTCTGATTCCTCTCTCCTTGTGGTCCTCATAACAGATGATTGGTGTTAATATAATAAAAATAACTTTTACTCTGGTATGATTGGGGCAGTTCTATTCTGTCGTATAGGGTCACAATGAATCGGAATCCATTCAAAGGCAACAGGGTTTGTTTTTTTTTAGTTATTGTTACTATTAATAGCCAATAATGACTAGTGTCTTTCCACCTTAACATTACTGTTTGGGTCAAACAGGTTTATCATGCTAATGTATAAACTTTATAAGTATCACATGTGGCACCAATACCAGAATCAGGCTAAAATAAAAAGATAACATTAAATATTGGTGAGCAACTCCCATTTTGTTTTTAAAGTGCCAAAACCACTTTGGAGACCTGTTTGGCACCTTCCTATAAAGTTCAGCATGCATTTATTCCAAGAGGCGGCAATTGCATGATTAGGCACTTACCCAAGAGAAATGAAAACACACGTCCACAAAAAGATTTCCTATAAAAATGCTCACACTGGGCACAATGTAAATAGCCATTAGCAGGAGAACGCATAAGCAAAACATTGTACTTGGTGAAATACTACTAGGCAATGAAAAGTAGTTAATTAATGACTCATGTGGCAGTATGGGTGAATTTCAAGAACATGATGCTGTGTGAAGGGAATCAAGCACAGAGTGCATGTGGTATAATATCATTTACAGGAAGTTCTAAAAAGGCAAACTATCTATGGTGACACACCTGTAGAGCATGGGTGGGGGGGTGCAGTGGTAATTGATTGGAAAGGGATGTGAGGGAAATTGCTGGAGTGATAGGCTTGTCCTATGTCTTCTTTTAAGTGTTGGTTACACTCCACACACAATTGTTACAGCTCATTGAACTGAATACTTATAATACGTCAATGTATTGAATCTTAATTATATCTCAATGTATCTTGCTTCCGGCTCAACCTCCTATTTTTCATACACAAAGGAGGTAAAGAACTCCACACAAGCCCAGTAGTTAATTTCCTTCTGAGCTGTCCTGTATACAGTGGGTGGTTAAAAAATCTTGTTGGAAAACCATAGTTTCATGAACCAGTGGACACCGAGTCAGTTCTGACCCATGGAAAACCCCACGTGTGTCAGAGCAGAACTGTGCTCCATATGGTTTTCAGTTGCTGAGTTTTGGGAAGTAGATTAGCAGATCTTTCTTCTCAGGCACCTGCAAGTGGACTTGGACCCCCAATCTTTTTGGTTAGCAATCAAGCACATTAACCATTTGCAGTACTCAGGAACTCCTGAGTAGTTTTATTAGAGTCCTATAAGACATAATCCAAAGCAGGAAAGAATGATGAATGTGAGCCACGGGCACATGGGAGGCTATTTTCAAGCCATCAGGTAGCTTTAAGAGCTCTGCAAGTCACACTACTTCATGCTTGTCCTCCCATTTCAGAAACACTCTCAGCTACTTAATTTTGGTGCCATCTTCCTAAGTATAAAAAAATTGTGCAAATAAGGAAATTATGAAAAAAGATGCAATTTCTTTGTCTTTTACCGTGAAGTCAAAGAGCTGACAGTTCTCCTGAGGAGAGGAAGGCTATTACACGGGGCACAATAGCTATGTAAATAAGACAACCAAGTGTGAAATAACACGGAGGTGGGGAGTGGAGCAGGCTAGACACTGGCTGCTGGATCAGAAGGGGGCATGGGGCTTGGTAGCTTCAGCTGAAGACCACTGTTAGGAGAAATCTTTCCAGGGTTGTCAAATCTGCTGATTTTCAAGTCACACAGAAAGCCTGAATTTTTATGTGAAAATATCAAATTATTAAAAGCGAACTGAAATTTTGAAAAATACTCCATAGGCCAAACATAAAACATGTTTACAGACAAATCAGCCCTTTTTTTTTTTTTTTTTTTAATGCACATCTTAGAATCTCCCTCTGGGCTGAGAATCAGGCATAGCATAAACAAATAAGAGTTAGGATTTATCATTCTCTTTTTTTTATTCTTATAATTTATAAGCCTTAAAATTGGCAGGATGTCAAACGGAAGTTTTCTTGGAGTCAGAAGAACTAATCATTAACAACCCAAGCTAACATTTGATTAGCACCCGAAAACGTCATAAACCATTTTAGTAGTCTTATTTTGATTATCCGGAAAACTATGAGAAGACGCCATGGGGGTGAGAGTGTAGGTGTAACCAAACCAAAAACCCATTGCCGTTAATTTCAACTCATAGTTCTACTCAGAGCAGAACTGCTCCTAGGGTTTCCAAGGCTGTAAATCTTTATGAAAGCAGACTGCCACATCCTTCTCCAGCAGAATGGCTGGTGGTTTCAAACAGCCAATCTTTCAGTTAGCAGCTGAGCACTTAAACACTGCATCACCAGGGCTACTGTATTAAGTATAAAAACCAGACTAAACCCATTGCCAGCTCATAACAACCCTATAGGAAAGAGTAGAACTGCCCCATGGGATTTCCAAGGAGCGGGTGGTGGATTTGAACTGTGGATTTGAGCAGCTGCTCTCCTAACCGTTGTACCACCATGTTGTTGTTGTTAGGCAGCGTTGAGTCAGCTCCAACTCATAGTGACCTTATACACAACAGAACAAAACACTGCCTGGTCGTGTGCCATCCTCACAATCGTTGTTATGCTTGAGCCCATCGTTGCAGCCACTGTGTCAATCCTTCTCATTGAGGGTCTTCCTCTTTTTTGATGACCCTCTATTTTACCAAGCATGATGTCCTTCTCTAGGACTGATCCTTCCTGATGACATGTCCAAAGTATGTGAGACAAAGTCTCACCATACTTGCTTCTAAGGAGTGTTCTGGTTGTACTTCTTCCGACAGACTTGTTTATTCTTCTGGCAGCCCATACATTCAGTATTCTTTCCGAACACCACCACAGCTGTATCTATTTACAGATGATGAATTGAAGGCCAGTAAGATGAGGCAAAGGTCTATGTATTCTCACCTAGTGACAGGGCAAAAATCATCCCCCCTCCCATTAGGTTTATTGACAATAGCAGTGTTCATTAAAATCTGCTTCTACAAAAGCAGAGATTTCTGTCTTGGTTGAAATGAACACATTACGTGATGAAAAACATAAGAAGGAAAGGAAGCTTTTTTGAATAAAATTCCTAATAAGAAGTAGAGCAAAGGAGCCCTTGTGGAGCAACGGTTAAGCACTTTGAGACTAACTGAAAGGTTGGAGTTTCGAAACCACCTAGCAGCTCATCTGGAGAAAGATGTGGCAATCTGCTCCCTTCCACAAAGAATACAGCCTAGAAAACACTATGGGGCAGTTCTACTATGTCACATAGGATCGCTATGAGTCTACGGCACCTAGCAACAAGAGGCAGAGCACTGGGAAGAAACTGTACCGGACTTCAGGGTTATTAGTGGCCACTGGCTTTCTCTGCTGTTAAATGTTTCCCAGGGAAGTATCTGAAAGCTGATTGGATTTTTTTCGGGGCCATGCATGGACCCTAAACCTCACATCTGACAAACAATATGATCTTACCTCTCATTTATATCTCATTCAGAGATTAATCAAAGGAAGGTGTGTGAGGAATCAAGCCAGAGGGGAGATGGGGCAGAAAAGAGGGTTGGAGAAAGCCAATGATGGAAGCAATTCTCTAGTTAGATTTCATTATCACTCTTTCTACTCATCAGGTTAAAAATAAAAATCAAATACATGAGAAACACCAGGGAATAGAGCCTTAGTGACATTCTCATGGGTTATTCATAGTCCCAAAGATACACTTTATTTTAGTTGGATTTTTTTTGGTGGGGGGCTTTTTGATTATAAATCCAAGCGTCTTCACTTTGAAGTTCTTATGGGTGTTGGGAGGCAGGTACGGTGTATTAGACTAGGTGTCAGGAGACCAGTACTCCTTAATTTGCTATATGACCTGGGACAAGTCATTGCCTTCCATACAATATTTGTTTTCATTTTTATGAGCTAAACCCATAGCTTCCAAAATTTGTAATCTATATTCTTTTCAATACCTCAGTTCTTCCTCTATTAATTTTTACAAAAGTGTTTCTTGAATAGCTTCATTTTGTGTGGCTTTTACTACAAAATAATAGAGATTTTAAGTCTGCATTTTCAAATACTCAACCCTCCTTGTGATCTTTCAACACTGAATCCTGATTCTCACCAACCCTACGCGCACACACACACACACACACACACATTCATAATCACTGTGGTGGGTAGGAAAAATGGAGATAAGATTGAAGTTGTCAAGGATTTCCTTTTACTTGGATCCACAATCAATGCCCATGAAAGCAGAAGTTGGAAAATCAAAAGACGCATTGCACTGGGCAAATCTCCTACAAAAGACCTGTCTAAAGTGTTAAAAAGCAAAGGTGTCACCTTGAAGACTAAGGGATGCTTGAGCAAAGCCATGGTATTTTCAATCACATCATATGCCTGCAAAAGTGGGAAAATGAATATGAATATGAAAGAAGAACTGACGCCTTTGAATTATGATGTTGGTGAAGAATATTGAATATACCACGGACTGCCAGAAGAACAAACAAGCCTGTCTTGGAAGAAGTACAGCTAGAATGGTCCTTAGAAGAGATGGAGGCAAGACTGTCTCGTGTACTTTGGACATGTTATCAGGAGGGATCAGTCCCTGGAGAAGGACATCATGCTTAGTAATGTAGAGGGTCAGCGAAAAAGAACGAGACCCTCAACGAGATGGATTGACACAGTGGCTGCAACAGTGGGTTCAAGCATAACAATGATTGTGAGGATGGTGCAGGACCAGAGGGTGTTTCGTTCTGTTGTACATAAGTCACTATGAGTTGGAACGGACCCGATGGCACCTGACAACAACAACAGGTAGATGTGAGGCTGATGCATAGAAAATCAACTTTCTTGAAAAGCTCCTAGTAGGAGCTGGAGTTTGATCTGTGAACAAATAATGTAAGTAAGGCAAGAATCATGTGTCCAGCATGGTGGTAGCACAGAAGAGAAAGTGACAGAATGGGTCATGGGGACTTTTAAAGGTTCCTCAGAGAAGCAACACTGGACTGTGCCTTTGAAGAATCCTGAGAATTCCTGCATGTCAAGAAAAGAGGGAAGACCATTCCAGCCATTATTTCATTACAGGTTACAAAATGGCGGTATTCTCATTCAGTCATTCCTTCTGCTTTTACTAGCTCATATACTTCTGGGAAAAGAAATTTCCTGTCATCAAATACTTAGTTACCCCCCAAATAAGAGAAAAGGCAGGATCATAACCTGATTATTTTCCTTTATTTATGGATTTCCCAAATAATTTATTTCTGTCATTCTCTAAATGAGACTAATACTTTTTTACACGTAACCCTGGGCTTACAGATTTTAACATATTTAATTGTTAATCCATTGAATTTACTATTCTGTTTTTGATGGCCTAGCTTTGGTCAGTGGAAACCTCTTCAAGTTGATGCCTGAGTTTCTTTAACATGTACCCAACAGTGTTTGATAATTCTTGCTTTCTATTATGTCAAAGTATTTCCTTAGACAACACTGGGAAAAAACTTTGAGAGAAAGCATTGGAAGGTTTTTATTTAACTACTTCGATTTTACATTTTATCTTTTTGCTCTTACAATAGAAATCTTGATTTTCTGATGATATTACATAATTACAAATTTACTTTATCCTAAAATATTTATTTAATAATTTAAGACTAACAATACTAATATTAATACTAAGCACACGATTATTGAAATGAAAATGTGGTTCTTTACATCCTTAGGGAATATCCCAGTAGGTTATAGGATAATACAACTGTTGTTTTTATTTCTATTTTATTTTTTATAGTTACTTCCAATAACTTCCTTTTGTGGTTAAGATTCCAACTCAATATACAATTAGGTTCATCTATTTCTTTCTGCTTTCAATAATTTAGAAATTGCTTCTTTTTTGTTTTGATTTAATTTTATTATATAATTATTTAAACACTTACCCAGAGTTAAATCTGCAAAACAAACTGCATTCCAAAATGTTTGCTTTCCATCCAATACTTTCACTATCTTTTCTCCCCCTTTGACTAGGTAACTTTTCTTATTCCTCCCCATTGCACTCTGTCCCTATTCCCTGGTAACCACTAATCTTCTTTTGTCTTATGAATTTACCTATTATAGTTATTTCATATAAGATGGATCATACAGTTTTTGTCTTTTTGTATCTGGCTTATTTCACTTAAAACAATGTTTTCAAGGCTCATCTATGTGGTGGCATGAATCACACAACTTGGTTCTCTCTATAGCTGAATAATACTCCATTTTATGTATATATCACATTTTGTTTGTCTGTTCCTCTGCTGATGGGCGTTTGGGTTGTTTCCACCTTCTGGCCATTGTGAATAAAGCTGCAATGAACACTGGTGTACATGTGCCTGTTTGAATTGCTGCTTAGGTAAAAATTTTCATTAGTTTTTAGTTTATCTTCCCTTAAAAAATGCTAGCAAACACTTAGGTTTACAACTGTATTCTTGTTCCTTTTCTAAGATAAAAGTTAGCATATTAAACACATTGTTTTCCACCTTGTTTTTTGTTTTGTTTTGTTTTTAGCCACATATTCAATTTTACCATATAGAGGGACGTCCTTCATTCCGTTTTACACATGCATAGTATTCCAGTAATCCATCTTGGAAGAAGTACAGCCAAAATGCTCCTTAGAAGTGAGAATGGAGAGACTTCATCTGACATACTTTGGACATATTATCAGGAGGGACCAGTTCCTGAAGAAGGACATCATGCTTGTAAGAGGGTCAGTGAAAAATAGGAAGACCCTCAACAAGATGAATTGACACAGTGGCGCTGCAACAATGGGCTCAAGTATAACAATTGTGAGGATGGCACAGGACTGGGCAGCTTTTCGTTCTGTTGTATATAGGGTCGCTGTGAGTCAGAATCAACTTGAGGGCACCAAACAACAACAACATAGTGTTCTGCTGTGTGAATGTACCATAATTTATTCAGTCAGTACCCTACTGGTGGACATTTTATTACAAATAGTTATTGATAGACATATTATTATGCAGAGTGTTGCAATAAATAGCATTTTACATACGTTGTTTCATATTTTGCCAGTGTACCTTGGGATAGAGTCCTAGAAGTAGAATGGATGAGTTAAGGGGTAAATGCACATGGATTTGATCGACAGTTGCTAAATCCTCTCCCCTGTGGTTGCACTATCTTGCATTCCCTTTAGCAACGTAAGACATCCTGTTTCTCCTCAGCCCTGTCAACATAATATTTTATTACACTCTTTAATTATGAGACAGTTCAAAAGATGAGAAATGCCATGTCAAATAGTTTTGGTATCCATATTTCTTATTATGATTGAGATTGCCCATATTTTCTTATATTTAAGGTTATTTTCATTTTTTTTTTCTATAGACCTAAAAAACCAAACTCATTGCCTTTAAGTCAATTCCGACTCACAGCGACCCCTATGGGACAGAATAGAACTGCCCCATATGGTTTCCAAGGAGAAGTTGGTGGATTGGAACTGCCGTTCTTTTGGTTAGCAGCTGCGCTCTGAACCACTGCACCACCAGCGCTCTTGTTTTTCTATAGTTCTGTTCATATCTCTTGTTCATTTGTAAAGGCTCGTATTTTATATAAACCTCCTCTATGATGAAACTTGTGAATCTTTTTCAATGCAAATTTTTGAAATTTATATGAAATCAGATTTATCAATATTTTTACTTATTACACTCAGCTTATAAAGGAATTTACCTTTTTATTTATTCTTCTGGTACTTGTACGGTTCTAAGTTTACATTTATATCTCTATTTAAAATTTATCTTAGAGTATTCCATGAGAAACAAAATCAATGTATTTTTTCCATATTGCTAATTAAATTACTTAATATAAATGACTAAAAGTCTATGTTTTACCCACTGATTTGGGATTTTACCTTCATCAATTACTCAAGTCCCATATACATCGGAAGCTATTTTTGAATTTTCTAATCTGATCTATTAACCTGCCTATTTATATGTCAATACCATATTTTTGTTGTTCTTGTTCTTTGTTTTAATATTTGTAGGGCTATTCTTCCCACTCCTCTCCTGGCCACCCTATTGCTTTCCTTTTGCAGGGTTTTCTGTTTTTTCTATTATCCAACCACCAGTTTGTGTTGCTTTCTCAGGATCATATTAACCTTACAAATTGACTTAAGGATAACTGCCATTGTATGATGTTAGAAAAGCTTTATAATTTTCCTCACTAGACTTTGAATAGTTCTTGTTTGTTTTACTTTTTAAATTTTAAGTGGCGGGTTTCCTTCATTTTGTCTTCTAACTTATTTTATACATTTCTGTGTTTTGCTTTCTCCTCTTCTTCCTGAATACACACATGGATTTACATTTTTATTTATACAAATAAAGATGTAAATGCATGTGTGTATGCACGATGTAGGTCTATCCACTAGCTCGTGGTTGATTTATTTTGTTGAATTTTTTTTCAAGACCCAGCTTTTATGTTTATTTAGTTCTACGGTTTTTTCTAATTCATTCACTTTTGTTTGTCTTTATTAACCCTTCCATTTTGCTTTCTTTTGTTTTTTAATGCTCTTTCTAGCTTTTTGAATTGTTTAATAAAATTACTTTATTGATGTAGATATTTGTTGCTACAAACTTTTTTCTGACAACTCTCTCATTTAATACTACAGATTCTAATATTAAGTATGTTATCATTATTGTTACTTTCAAGAAAATATACAATTTCAGTTGTTTAATAGCATTTTTTGTTATATCCAAGTGGAAGGGCCCTGTTACATACTGATTTTGTTGATTTCTAGTTTTAGTGCCAAAAAAGACTAGCATTTGTGTTTGTCTTTTAAATTTATTAATTTATTAAGGTTTGTGTTTACATACTTGTGAATATATACATTAAGAATAATGGGAGTCTGGTTTCTCTCTGTTGGAGCAACCAACCAAATCCACTGCCATCGAATCGATTCTGACTCATAGCGACCCTATAGGACAGAGTAGGACTGCCCCATAGAGTTCCCAAGGAGCACCTGGTTGATTCCAACTGCCGACCTTTTAGTTAGCAGCCATAGCACTTAACCGCTACGTCACCAGGGTTTCCCTCTACTGGAGGAGAGATTTCAAAGACAGAAAAGGAGAAAGCTAGAATGAACCCTGTAATGTTAGATTGGAATTGAAGGTATCAGTGTGAACTCATGGTTTTCAATGTGTATGTTGTGGTTGTTAGTTGCTGTTGAGTCAGTTCCAGCTCACAACGACCTTACATAGGGCAGAATGGAATGACCCAATCCTGTGCCATCTTCATCATCGTTGGTGTGTTGGAATGCCTTGTTGTGGCTATTCCAATGTGTATAGACAGAAATAAAGATGTAAATGCATATGAGTATGCACTGAGGTAGGTATATCCATGCACGTGGACAGGACCTGGGAGCTGCAGTGCCCCAGTAGCACCGAACACACCTAACAACCAGCTCTTGGTTTCTAAAAACCAATATCCATTGAGAGTTACCAGGGCTTCTGGAAGAAATGACTAGCTTCAGGGTTAAGTCAGGGAGAGAACAAAATGATCCTGGGATACCTTATTATGCCAGAAAGAAAATAAAGAAGTACTCAAAGAATGATGAGAACATGACAAAGGACACAGAAGCCAGACTCAATGGCATCCCCCTGTCCAGACCTGGGAAAATCTGAGCAGAAAGAAAATATACAGTACAGTAATAGGCTATAACCCTTTGAATAATATAGGAAACAGTGAATTCACACATATGTAAATAATTAAAGAATAATTTAAAAACTGATGAATAATAAGGTATTTGTATTTACAAAATACTTACTGAACTTCAGGGGAAAAATAGCAGCTTCACAGTGGAGAAGCCTAGTAGACATCACCTTAAACAAGCAAGGAAGGCTAGCATAAACATTGTGGGACAAATTGAAACTAAGAGCTCCTAAGAGGATGCACAGAGAGGAACACAGCGTCGCGTGTGTGTTATTCCTGCCAAAGACCCGGGACCTGAATCAAATGAGGAAGAAACATCAGGCAAACCAAAATTGAGGCACATTCTACCAAATACTTGGCCCATGATCTTCAAAACTTACTTGGTTATAAAAGACAAGGGAAGGCTGAGATTCCTAAATTGGACAGTAAAATTCTGTCTATTTTATTTAATTAACTCTTTTCCCCTCCTCATACTGGTTAAGAGCTCTTCTGCTAACCAAAATTTGGTAGTTCGAATCTACCAACCACTCTTTGGAAACCCTATGGGGCAGTTCTACTCTGTCCTATAGGGTCACTATAAGTTGGAATCAGCTCTATAGCAATGGTTTATGCATACTCAAGGAGCCCTGGTGGTGCAGTAGTTAAGCGCTCCATGGCTAACTTCCACTCTGTGGAAGAAAGACGTGGCAGTCTATGCCTATAAGGATTTAGAGCCTTGGAAATTCTACGGGGAAGTCTTTCTCTGTCCAATGGGGTCGCTAAGAATCTGAATCGACTCAACAGCAATAAGTGGGTATATATTCAAACCTATCCCTGATGAATACAATGGTTTTATTTGTTAATTTGGGGGGATTTTTTTAAGTATAATATAGTCTCAAAACACATTTATGTTTAATGTGCACTTTGAAGTCAGACATTGTGGAAATTTAAAAATTCTTCTTTCTTATGCTGATGTAGTTTTTTGTCTCTAAAGACGTGGTATTTGGTCACTGATGTTCATAAAGAGATGTCTTCATCCATAAGGAAATAACCCGAAGAATTTAAGCATCCTGCTCTATAATTAGCAAAACATAAAATACATCATTTGGTCTTCTTAAGAAACTGTTATTATCACTAATAAAAGGGGTAAGGATAAGAAATATTTTTAATCATACATACATGTATGTGCTTTTTCTAAAAAGCAACAGACATCAACAGCATTTAAAAGAGTAAGAACTTCCAAACTGTTTTGGTATCAGATAAAGAATGATAATTGCTATTTTCTGATTTAAGGCTTCCCACAGTTTTTAGAATATTTCATTGCAATTATGTTTACAGCTTTGTGCTTCTTGACTTCCTCCTGACTAACAGCATTGGATTTCAGGATCCTCCCCACCTGACAATCTTCCACATGTAGGTGTGCCTTTTTGACATTCTCTGATTCTGTTTTGTCATTCTTAAACTTGGCTCTTGGCTCTGCCTTTAACACATAGCAACTTGTCATTAAACAAGATATGGATGCAAATGACCCAGGGTATATGCATTAATTGCTACCCATCTGTTGGTTTGTTGAACTGTAGTGGCCTGTGTGTTGCTGTGATGTTGGAAGCTATGCTACTGGTATTTCAAATACCATCAGGGTCATACATGGTGGACAACTTTCAGTGGAGCTTCCATATTAAGGCAGGCTAGGGAGGAAGGCCTGGAGATCTTCTTCCAAAAATTAGCACATGAAAACCCTATAGATCACAACAGAACACTGTCCAATATATTGCTGAAAGATGAGCCCCCTAAATTGGAAGGCACTCAAAATACACACTGGTCACAACAATGGACTCAATCATACCAACGATCATGAAGATGGAGCAGGACCAGGCAACATTTCACTCTGTTGCACATGGGGTCGCCATGAGTCAGAGCTGACTCAAGCAACTAACAACAAGAACAAAAAATATGCAATTAAAACCAAGAAGTCATGGCCCAGACAACATCCACCTTAACTTTCATGGGTGTGGACACCCCTGGCTTTGGCAACCTGGCACTCTTTCTCAAGTTACAGTTTTGACTTGTATTTTGTCAATGAATTTGCCCCACGTAAACTTTGCTTGGAAACCTTGGTTGGACGTTTGAATCCCCCAGGCACCCCTTGGAAACCCTATGGTGCAGTTCTACTCTGTCCTATAGGGTCGCTGTGAGTTGGAATTGACTCGACGGCAGTGGGTTTGGTTTGGTAGTGGGTTTAAATTTTGCTTGAGATCTAGTAGGCTCTACCGCAAGCTGATTCTGCTCTTAAACTTAACTCTTCACCTCATTAATACTCTCTGCTCCGCCTACTCTGGCTCCTTCCATAGGCTTCCTTGGGCATCCATGCCTACAGGCTATGACGGGAGACTTCACATATACCCAGATACCTACAACAGTCTTTCTTCTCCCACTCACTGAGCAATCTGTCTTGCTTCAAGTCATAACTTGAAGCTCGAATTCAGTTAGTCAGTGTCTGAAATGCCTTCCCCCACTGTGATTAAGAACTCTGTATATTTGTGGAGCATTATATTTTACAATCTACTTTCCACATGACTTTGGGAGGTAGAGCTGCAATTGCTTACCATCTGTTCTAAAGATGGTAGAACTGAAATTCTGAGAGATTAAATGATCTGCTCAAAGTCATAAGCTAGTAAGAGACAGAGTACAGATTGGGGTCTTTATGTTTTGCTTCATACCTTACTCTTTTTCCCTAAACCATAGCTGCCTAGGTTGCAGTGCCTTTCTTGGCTAAGGTAACAGCCCAGGACACCATCCAACCTTAGGTAAGAGCAGCTGTTATTTGCATGTTACTCATCAGCGGAAACCTTTTCAAGCTAGAGTTCCCATAATCAATTATTTTCTTTTGAAATTTCAGTTCAATTGTCATTATATTGAACAAAAGATATTAGAAAAATTAGACAACTCATTGCTATCAAATAGGATTCTTGGAGAAAGAGCAGCATTGTGAAGTGATATTAAAACTGGCATGGAATAAGAGAGATCTCAGTGTGAATCCTGGCTCTGGAATAAACTAGCTATTTTTTCAATTGTGTTTTAGGTGAAAGTTTACTGCACAAATTAGCTTTTCAATAAAAAATTTATACACAATTTTGTGACATTGATTGCCATCACCGCAGTGTGTCGGCACTCTCCCCCTTTCCCTTTCCATCTTGGGTTCTCTGTGTCCACTCGTCCAGTTTTCCTATCTCTTGTTGCCTTTTCTTCTTTGCTTTTGGGCAGGTGTTGCCCTTTTGGCCTTGTATACTTGATTGAACTAAGAAGCACATTCCTTACATGTGTTAAAGTTTGTTTTATGGGCCTGTCTAACCTTTGGCTGACAGGTGGACTTCTGGAGTGGTTTCAGTTCCAAATTAGTAGGGTAAACTAGCTATTTAATTGCATGCCACCAAACCTTAAACAACCTCTGTAATGCAAATAGTTAATGCACACATCTGCTAACCAAGAGCTTGGAAGTTAGAGTTGACCCAGGGGCACGTCGGAAGAGGAGCAGGACCATCTACTTCCAAAGACACCAGCCACTGAAAACCCTGCAGGCACAGTTCTACTCTGACACACATGGGTTCACCGTGATTTAAATTGGACTGGTCGGCAACTTTTTTTCAGTTTAAATTAGTTTCTCCATTTAAAACCAAAATATTAGTATTAAGTACATAGTGTTATTGACACATTTGAATTATGGTGTTGGTAAAGAATATTGAATATACCTTGGCCTGCCAGAAAAATGAACAAATCTGTCTTGGAGAAAGTACAACCAAAATGCTCCTTAGAAGCAGGATGGTTGGACATTGTCTTGCATGCTTTGGACAAGTTATCAGGAGGGATCAATTCCTGAATGAGGGTATCATGCTTGGTAAAATAGATGATTAGTGAAAAAGACCCTCAAAGAGATGGACTGACACAGTGGCTGCAACAATGGGCTCAAATATAACAACCGGGCAGGGTTCATTTTGTTACACATGGGATCTCTGAGTCGGAGCCAAGTCCAGGGCACTTAACAACAGCAACAACATAGTAGCAATACTTACTAGGTGCCCAATTAGTGTCTGACAAATAATATATAGATATTTCACAGTATATGTTTTTAAACTGAGGAGGTGTGCGTGTATGAGATGTGTATGATTTCCTGGGGAGAGGACACGCAGCTTAATCAAAAGAGGTAAAATATAGACAGTGATAGTGTATACAAAGGGCCTGGCACATAGTAGGCTCTCAACAATTGGGAGCTGTTATGGCCTTATTATATATGTAACAATGGGCTCTAACTTACCAATGCTTGTAGGGATGGCACAGGACCGGGCAAAGGTTCATTTTGTGAGACGTAAGGTCACCATGAGCTGGAGCCCATTTGACAGCGACTAACAGTAACTCGTTGACATGGCCTTACTGGATCATATGGGGACAGCTAGGCACTCTATGAATGAGGAAGGCAGAAAGCCAGACATTTTGCTTTATTTTTCAATTCTAAAGTTAGGAGCAAATCTTAGCAATTTTTAAAATGAATCCTTTAATTTTACAGATAAAGTTTATTACTTATCTTGGTAAGAAGCAAGTAAAAGAAAATTAAAGAGGTCTCAGCTACAAAAGTTTATAATAGTTACTCTTCACAACGCCCTGGAAGATGTAGAGGAGACACTAAAATCAGAACTTTATAGATGAGAAAAAGGCTGCTAGGGGAGTTAGACAACAGCCCAAGATCTCATCCAGGAAATGGAGTGATAGAACTCCGTCTTGGTTTCTTTGGCGTTAAAACCCAGTGCTCTTTCTAGAGTAATTCATGTTTAAATCCAGAAACATCGTTCACTCTACCCTTGCAGTAGTTCTGACTTAAATATTAAATAAAAATGGTCCTACGTCTTTTTGTTATCTTTTATTTTGTCATCTTCGTCGTATTTGTGTAGTGACCCGTTATAATATAAAAAATTATAATAACTACCATTAAATAAAACAGGAAAAAAAGCAAACTACTTAGCATTTGTGCCAGCAGCAGGCTCTGAGGGCCTGTAGACAATAAGTATTTTCCGAGGCAGTGGTTGAAATATATGAATGTTTTTCTCTTGTTTCCTTGACTGCCTAATAGGTTTTCACTTCAGGTTTACCTCAGATTCTTCCAAAATACTAATAACTAATAACAGAGAACAGGTGGCCCTGCTCACCAGAAATGCTAGAAAGGCTGAAACGGGGTTGAGTAATTACTAATTACAGCATCTGCTGACTTGGGGACCAGATGCCAGGAGAACAGTTATGTTTGAATCCATAATGATCCGTTAAGTCATGACCTCATTTTCAACATCACAGTAATTCTTGCACTGAAAGCCACAGTCCTAATACGACCATGGATAGATGCTTCTGTTTTTTCTTACCTTGGTATCACAGTGCTTTAATTGCATGCAAATGAGATCCTTAAAGATCTTTTTGCATAATTTTCTCTGGGGGAAAAGCCTTGAGCAGCCATGCCATAAAAATTCATCAGTGAGTGGTAAGAATATAATCTTTTAAGGTGAAAAAGATAGAAAAGAAGTTTGGTTCCAGGCTTTAACACAGCTAAATGAAACAGAACGAATTTCCAAACCTCTCCATGCTTGAATGTTTTCATCCTAATTAAAATAATAACCGTTACCCAAGACTCTGATATGAATAAAATTAAGAAATAAAATCAGTTAGAAAAGCTTTGTAAAATATGAAGCAATTGTCTAAAAGCTCCACAGGTTCCCTGGTGTTATCATATTTATCCCTGGAAATCTTCTTCTCATACCCAGGAGAAAATTAAGGGATCAATAAGTTTCAGTTCAGACCCAACGCTCCACAGCAAACTATATCACAGTTAGAAGAACACTTCCTGACCGTGAGGGTTATGCTCAAATGAAAAAAAAAAAATATTTTATATGCTTTGAAGCAAATTTTCTTATATTATTCATTAGCTGAATACTTAAATTGTTTGTTACGCACCATTTCTTTTCCTGTGGAATTTGTTACAGTTACTTTTAACATCTTCACAGACTATATACACTCAGCATGGAGGTGGGGGCAAAGAAAGCTTAATACCCACAACGTAAGCACACACCAAGTCCTAGGCCGGCCTCTGGAAGCCGTGTGTAAAGAATCACTGAGAAAACAAGGACATACATCCTGAAGAGCTTAGGATAACCTATCTGAGTGTTTTCTTCAATCCTTAAATGCTTGCTTCTGGAGTAAAGTAAAAAGTTGAGAAAATGAGGGAATAATTGTTTCAGTGTTGACCTGGAGGAGAAAAAGATCCCTCAATCTGGACGTGAGGTCAAAAGCCTCACCTGCCATCCTTTGGTGAAAAGACAGTTGCCATCAAGTCAGACTACGGCAACCCGTCGTGCAACAGAGCAGAACCGGGCTCTGCAGTGTTCTCAATGGCTGTGATCTTTCAGTAGCAGATTGCCACGTCTCTATTCTGAGGCCCCTCTGAGTGGGTTTGAACCACCAATCTCTTAGTTAGTAGTTGAGTGCTTAGCCATTTGCACCATCCAGGAACTCCATTATTTAGTAGGTCCAACACCTTAATTCCCAGCATTATAAAAGGCATTTTAGAATGACATGGTAGCTGCCAGCCCATGCCACACTGACTAGGAGAAGGGGGATAGAAAGGAGATGTAATCCCTGAGGAGAAGAAATGCAGCCCCCTGCTCCCCCCGCCGCCTACAGGAACCGCCCGTTACTCTCAGGTAGGTCTCGGGGCTCTTCTGTTGAACATGGACAATTTCAGAGAACGTCAACATCAGACAAGGTCTCTCTGTGACTGTGATAGACCGAGACAAGAACGGGAGCACTCCACAATCACATCTGAACACAGACGAAACACATTGTCCAAGCCAAAAAATACTCACCGCCCCTTCTCCCAGGGAGTGGGAGTGACTGCTGGGTCTTTACAAATTACAGCTTTAGCTCCAGCCTTGTCTTCCCTCCTCCTACATAGGACCGATTAAGATACCCAGTCAGAGATGTTCCCCTCTTCCTAAGAACATCCAATCCAGAGCAAAGCCCCCCTCCCTTAACCCTAAAATTACCAACCACCACCTGTCTGTCTGTCTGTTATACTGCAGTAGCTGGCGTGTTGCTGTGATGCTGGAAGTTATGTCACTTGTATTGCAAATACCAGCCGGGTCACCGTGGTGGACTGGCTTTAGTGGCACTTCTAAACTAAGACAGACTAGGAAGAAAGACCTGGCAACCGACTTGTGAAAATTAGCCAATGAAAACCCTATGGATCACAAAGGAGTATTGTCCAGTATAGTGTTGGAAGATGAGTCCCCTAGGTTGGAAGGAGCTACACAACAGCTCCCACAATGGAGTCAAACATATCAGCAATCGCAAGAACGGCACGGGATTGGCCATGTTGTACATAGATGGGGTGGCCAATAGCTGGAGCCAGCTCAGCGGCAACTAACTGCAACAAAATTACCTACGGAAGTCGAAATCCTACAACAAGCTCTCTCTAACCCCTCTTTCTGAGAAGCCCCGTGGTTTCCCATGGGGTGTATTCTCTTCTCCTGCGATGTACAGTAAACCCAACATGGGTCCCTGGTGATCTTTGACTTGGAAGGCTTTAACACTGGACAAGTCACACAGGCGACGTGCTGACAATGTTTTATTTCCTCATCTGGGTGGTGGTTGCCTTAATGTTCACTTAATAATTCATTAATCCATACATTTAGGGTGTGTGTGCTTTCCCACATTTCACAATAGAAGTTATTCTTTAAAAGCCTGTGTTGGGTATGGGGATATATTTCTTATCCCAGAAATAAAATATTCCCTTCAGATAATATACTGGGTGAGATCACACATAAAGATCAAGAATTAATTAAAATATTTTTAAAATTCTGAAAAGCACACTTTGACATTAATGGAGAAAAAAAGTGGTAGACCAATATTCCAAAACTTAGCCATAGTGTATATCAATGCAAACATGCTTCTCCTGGGTTTACTTTGGCCAGGCACCCTGGAGACCAAACTGTCAAATTCATAAAAATTAATGAAGTAAACGGAAGTAAGCACGTATTCGTTTCAATCAGTGATGGAGGTGCCAAGGACTCTTAACGTTTGGCTCCAAGGAACACATGTGTTCCTTGCTTGAATGAGCAGCTGGAGCCCCATCTAAATCTGTTTGTTCCATTTCTCACCAACCCGGGGCTTGCTGGAACAGGTGTTACACACAGAGCTTAGCAGTCCTCTGAAGCCTACAATTGATCACTTTACAAGTTGCCTTATCTTGTAAGTGAGGGGCTGATTAAGGTGATCTCTGAGGCCCCTTTAAACTCTCACCAAAACCGTGAATTACTCTCCATTGTCAGCATGCTATGTGAGCAGCTAGTGAGTTAATCTTCAGTGAGAAAAGTACCTTTTCAAGAGGCAGTTACTTCCCACTCTTCCACCAATTAGAGCATGGGAACTGGCAAGGATTTGTTTTCTCTTTATGCAGCTGGCTCTCAGCATCAAAGCGGACACTCTTCCCAAAAGGAGTAGCCGAGGAGCATTTGGAATGAACGTCTGTGATCGCCCTGAATTTAGAGGGCTGAGCGGGAGCCAGCCACGATGACTTCCGGGTTAGAACATCCAGGAGTTTTCCATTTCTGGTAATCTATAGGTGAACTGTAGAAGTAAAGTAACCAGGAGAAGTCGACCAGTTCCTAGTCAGACATAGCTCTGACTCAGTGTGGAAAGGCCGCCTTCTCTCTAGGACACAGATGGTGTAGGTCTAGGAAGGTCATGTGACACCTGCCGGCTTGCAAGTTTCAAGGCAAGCCAAGTGCTGGAAAAAGGCTTAGAAAAAGACGATGCATTAATACGGTACATATTGGCAGATATTTTCAAACTATTTGCTAGACTGATCATCATTTATGCCAACAAACATTTGTTTACTGCCTGCTGTGAGGGAGTCAGAGACGAGTATGTGGACAGCTATACCCAGTAAGGGGTTATGCTCCCCTTGCATGGTCCAGGAGACCCTAAATGGTGCAAATGGTTTGCACTTGACTAACCTAAAGGTTGGTGGCTTGAACCTACTTGGCAGTACTGTGGAGGAAAGGCCTGGTGATCTGTTTCCATACAGATTAAAGCCAGCAAAACCGTATGCAGAAATTCTACTCTGTAACACACCGGTTTGCCATGTGTTGGAATCAACTTGACGGCAACAGGTTTGATTTTTTTGGTTTGCTCAATGCAGAGATTTTGCTGAGAAACTGTTCCCGCTTTAGAGACTACATTTGCCAGTCCATCTTGCATCACTGAAGCCATACAATGAGTTCCAGTCAACAGAATATTGCGAGAAATGGTGCACAGATTTCTGTGACCTACCAACAAAATCATTCTCTTGGATGCTCCTCTCTGGCTCTGCTCCTATCTTCCAGTGGGATATTAATAGAGCTGACTTCAGTATATTCTTAGAAGTCACATAGAAAGACAGCTGTCTCCTTCAGCCTGGGTTCCAGAAAGTCTGTTAGGAGCAGAGTCTCCTGGCTGCTCATTAGAAATACCAACTTTGAACTTTATGTGAATAAGAAATGTAACTTCCATTATGTTAAACCACTGTAATGTTGATTTTCCATTTATCAGACACTATTTTATGCAATCACCTCGTTACCAGATACTATAATCTTATTTAAAATTCCTGAATAATGCCTTTCGACTATGAATCATGGCTATGTTCGATATACAACCATGGGGCGTTTTATCCTTCGTGACTCATGTAAAATGATTTCTATTCTAAAACCTAACAGAAAAAGATATGCTGACAGCTCACTAACAAAAGGCTTTTGCAGGTATTTCCATAATAGACCTGTAGTACACTGCCCAGCAGTTTAAACTGGGATGAAATGGAAACACCAACAAAGCAGCCATCTGAGGGTTTGACTGGATTTGCTTAGGATGGTTGAGGATTTGGAGTTCTCTGTGACCAAAGTCCCACAAACAGTCCAAAGCTGTCATTTGTGTTTGCCAACTAGTTACTCTTTCCTCCTTCCTTTAGTGAAGTTTCCAACTGGTATACAGACAGGGCGCCAGTGTTTCCATTTGTCTGTTAACTAAGGCTGCATGATTTGACCCTGAGGTCATGGTGGCAGTATATTGAATGTCTGTAAGGACACTGAGAATGGGCAGGAAAAGGGCAGTGAGGCTGGGACCTCTGGCCGAGAACTTCTGCAAAAAGAGGACAAAGTCTCTAGGAACAAACCAAAACGAGTAATTGTTAAATATGAGGCAATCATCCCAAGAGAGGGGAACACAGATATAACTGACGTGGTATATTGATTTAAACATTGGCTTCAGTAACCTTAGCATGTCCGTGCTAGCATTAAATTCATTCACTCAGAGTTTTACTATTCATCGTGAGTGATACTTCACTGGGCTCTCCAAAACTCCAAATATTCTGCTAGCCACCTACTCCTACTGCAGGGTTCTAAGGCAGAAACTATTTCTAGCCAGGACTTCAGTTCCAAAGTCCAGTATAGCCTCCTGGTAACGTAGGCTGAATCCAGGGCAGCAATGACAATGTGCTTTTTGTCCAGGATGGAGATTAGCTAATGGCCTATAAGCAGACATTTCCAAAACTAACATGTGTTATGGAATGTTGATAAAAGTGACCTCTCCTTCATACACACACACACACACACACACACAAAATTCTCAACTAAGTTTGTAGAAAGTAGGTGTATTGTTTTTCTAGTCTTGGCAAACAATTCTTAATATACCATGGACTTATAGAAGAGCCAAAAAAAAAAAAAAAAATCAGTCTTAGAAGAAATGCAATCAGAATTTCCTTAGAAGCAAGGATGTCGAGACTTCATCAGGCTTCCTTTGGACACGTCGTCAGGAAAGACCAATCACTCGAAAAGGGTATCGCGGTTGATAAAATGGAGGGCTAGCAAAGGCAAGGAAGGCCTCAGTTAGACAGTTGGATGGATAGACACAGTCCCCGAAACACTGGACTCAAACACAGCAACGATCATGAAGATGGACGACCAGGACCCATTTTGTTCCATTGCATATAAGGATGCTATGAGTAGGAGCCAACTTGATGGCAACTAATGACAACAACAACCAAAAATGATAAAATATACACGCTGGCACAACCATCTGTCCTAGGTAAATCTTTGCTTTACTGTCTGGCAGCCAGCCCGGATACTGCAGGATTTTACACAGAGGAGAATTGTACCTCACTTCCTCCTTTGATGGAACCCTAAATGGTATACTGTAGCCCAGTATAAACACTTGTTGCCATTGAGTCAATCCCGACTCATAGCGATTCTATAGGACAGAGTAGAACTGTCCCATAGGGTTTCCAAGGAGCAGCTGGTGGATTTGAACTGCCGACTTGCTAATTAGCAGCTGAGGTCTTAATCTTTACACCACCAGGGCTCTGGCCCTTTATAGTTATTCACATTTACACTCACTTACCTAAACACGCACAGACCCTTGAGAATTTATTCCCACAGTGCTTTTGGTTGATCTTTTCTATTTTGCAACTGGCTTACTCACCAAGCTTGCAGGAAAGAGGAACGTACAATAGGATCACTAAGGCCGGAGCTGGTGTTTTCACCTAGATTTTCTTTATACCTTCTTAACAAAGTCAGATGCATAGTGAAAAGATGGCATCAATCAGTTATTAAAATTGTGTTACAGTTGTTAAAGAAGACAAGGATGCAATAATGGAGACTTCTCTGTCAATTTTTTCAAGTTCTTGAAAAACTAGAAATGTATACTTGGGAAGATAACTTGTACTGATGGCACAATCCTCCAAGTCTCACTGGATTCAAGCCCTTTGCCCTGTGACTTTGTGAAGTCTCTCGAGGAAGAGGTGGAGCCCATTCACCCATCCCTTCAAGCTGGGCTTGATCATGTGACTCACTTTGGCCAGTAGAATTTTAGCAGACTTGAAGCAAGCAGACGCTTGGAAGAACCCTTGCATGTTTCTGCTTCCTCTCTTGCTTCTCTACAGTCCTGAGAACCTGCCCAAGGGATGTGAGAGGCAGGTGCATGTGAGAGTCACAGGGAGGAGAGCCAGTTATCCCAGCCAAGGCCAGTCTACAAACAGCCGAACCCCAAACAAAGGAGAGAGCCCAGCCAGGACTGGCAAAGCTCCTTCACAATAGGACTCCTTCACAGTATGAAGCTGACCACAGACGCCTGAAAGATCCCGGGCTAGACCTAAAGAATTATGTAGCCGAGGCACTGACTAGTGTGCAAGCATAAGTTGTAATTGTTTTAAGCCACTGAGTTTTAAAGTTGTCTATTTTATAGCATTATTGAGACAATAGAGAGCTGATACATGAATAAAAGATTCCAAAATAGACTAGAGGACAATTACCCTGAAATGATTCATCATAGGATTACTTTAAAACATAAGCTCCCCTGAATTCTGCAGAACTTTCTACAGCATGTCCATTGTAAAGAGAAGCACACCTGTGCAATAAAATACTCTTTATTGCAGGAACTGGAGAAGCTGCCAACTGACCCCTTATAGTACCGCTATTTCTCTATCACAGATATGTGAGCTAAAAGTAGAGTACCCTGACACCCTGACACGGCTAACTAGAACTACGATTAAGAACTATTGGCTGCCATGTGTTTTCTTTCTTAACCAATATGGTAGGCAGAATAGTGACCCCTCAAACATGTCAATGTCCTAATCCTTAAATTTGTGAAGATGTTACCTTACATTGTAAAAGGGATGTTGCAGATATAATTAAGTTAAGGATTTTGAAAAAAGGAGATTATTCTGGATTGTATAGGTAAACTCAAAGTAATTATGAAGGTCTTTATAAGAGGGAGGAGGCAAGATGGTCAAAATCAGAGAGAGAAGATGTCAGGACAGAACCTGAGGTTGGAGAGAAAAGAAGATGTTATGCTACTGGCTTTGAAAATGGAGGAAGGGGCCACGAGCCATTGACTGTCAGTGGCCTTGAGACGCCAGAAAAGGCAAAGTAATGGATTCTACCCTAGAGCCTCCAGAAGGAATGCAACCTTATTAACCTATTGTAGACTTCTGAGCTCTAGAACTATAAGATAATAAATTTGTGTTGCTTCCAGCCACTACGTTTGTAGTAATTTGTTACAGCGGCAATAAGAAACTAATACAGCTGTCCATCAACCTTTTCTGGTATTTTTTAAGCAATTTTGTTTAAAAAATATTCCAACCCATACCTTACCTAAGCCCAATGCTGTTGAGTGGATTTCAACTCATAGCAACCCTATAGTGACACTATACCTTACCTAGTCATAGAATAACCAAATGAGTGCCTGAAGTTTACCTAAAATCACCCTGAAGATGCATTTATTATTCTAGACGAACCACTAATGCATATTGGAGTGAGAATGGGGTGGGGCAACCAAGCTCTGTTCTGGTCCCTTCCATTCATTCACATGTGCAGGACATCAAAGTGAGTGCCTGTAATTTAAAAAACACATGCCAGGATAAAGGAAGAAAAGCTGTCTTGCATGGGGCTAATAAACAAATCCCATGAAGACTGTAGGTATCCATGAGTGGCACAATCCATTAAGTGCTTGACTACTAACCAAAAGATTGTCAGTTTGTCCCCATCCAAAGGCACCTTGGGAAAAAGGCCGGGCAATCTCCTGAAAGGCCACAACCTTGAAAACCCTGTGGAGCACAATTCTAATCTGCACAAATGTGGTCTCCATGAGTAACAGTTGACTCAATGGCATCTAGCGTGTGTTTGGTTTATGAAAAGCATAAGGATTAGAAGTTAACATTAGTGTCCTGGCTTGACAGGCAAGGTTAGGCAATCATTTTAGAATGAATTGATTTGCCTTTCATCAAAGGCCGAGGAAGAGTAATCCAGAAAAAGGAAACCCCATCTTTCTGAGGGGTGACACAGGACAGAGAAGAAATGGTGGGCTTTAGCACTGCATGGACCCAAATTCAGCTCTGTCCCCAGCACTGAGTAGATGTGTATGTTCATACAAGTTACTTAACCCCTGTGAACTTCAGTTTCCTCTCCTGTAATGTAGGAATAATAATTTTTTTTTAAGTATGTCTAACACCTACCTAACATTTAATACATGTCAGGCGAACTCCTCCGTGCTTTGCATGGACTAATTCATGTAATCCTCGCAGCATCCCTATAAGGAAGAATACCTTCTTATTCCTATTTTATGCATGAGTGCCTGAGCCACAAACAGATTAAGTAATTTGCCCGAAAACACCGATTAGAAAATGCCCTAGTTATCTAGTGCTGTTATAACAGAAATATCACAAGTGGACGGCTTTAACAAACAGAAATTTATTCTCTCACAGTCTAGGAAACTAAAAAAACTAGAAGTCCAGACTCAGGGCACCAGCTCCCAGGGAAGGCTCTCTCTGTGTCAGCTCTGCGGGAAGGTCCTTATCATCAACCTTCCCCTGGTCTAGGAATATCTCAGGGCGGGGAACCCCAGGGCCAAGAGACGCTCTCCACTCTGGGCTCTTCTTTCTTGGTGGTGATGAGGTCCCTATCTCTCTACTTGCTTCTGTTTCCTTTTATCTCTTGTTAAACAGAAGGTGATGCAGGCCACACCACAGGGAAACTCCCCTTGCATCGGATCAGCGCTGTGACCTGAGTAAAGATGTTTCATTCTACCCTAATCCTCTTTAACATAACCTAATCTTGCCTTGAGAAGCCCTGGTGGTGCAGTGGTTAAGAGCTCAGCTGCTAACCAAAAGGCCGGCAGTTCAAATCTATCAGCTGCTCCTTGGAACCCCTATGGGGCAGTTCTACTCTGTCCTATAGGGTCACAATGAGTCGGAATAGACTTGAAGGTTATGGGTTTGAGCGTTTTTTGTTTTTTTAATCTTGCCACATTAACCGCAGGCAGAGATCAGGATTTACAGTACATAGGACAGTTACATCAGATCACAAAATGGAGGACAACCACACAATACTGGGAATCCTAGCCTAGCCAAGTTGACACGTATTTTTGGGGGGACACAATTCAATCTATGACAGTAAGTGATGGGGCTGGGATTAAACCCAAAGAGTCTGCATGGGGAACTCTATGCTATACTTCCTTCAAGGTTTATGATAGCTGCAATGTATTATGATAGCTGAATAAGACAATCTATCTCAGGAACAAGACACGCGATGGTATTCAACCAATATCCAATGCAGCCTACTTCATCCTTGGCCTGCTTGAGCGAGAGTCACCCCTGAGACACTTCCTTCCTGGAATAGACCAAAATGATTCATTATAAGTTCCTCTCTACTTCTAAAACATCAGCACTAAAAGAATTTCTTCCAGTCTTTCCTTTAAAATTTCATGGTGCATGCTTTCTAAAATAAAAAAACTTCCAAGATTATCTGATGGTATGTTTTCATTTTGTACGTGTGGATACGAAGAAGCAGAGAGGCAATGTGAGCAACATGCTAGTCCCACAGCTAGATGGTGGCAGGGTGGGAGCTTGAACTTGATTGTTTCCACTGGTCTTCGTTTTGAAAAACACAGGTTGATTCATGGGGATCAGCTTTTAACATCTAACATGAGCCAGACATTGAACTTGATGTGTTATAAGAACTGCCTCCTGTAATCTGCAGCATGACAGGGCAGCTGGGCTCCGGTATTTGAAGGTTTAGTGCTAGCTCAGCATTCTCACAGGTGGAACTGGCGTGCAGGTGTGCCGGCTTGAATGCAGCTTGCCATGGCACTGTGAAAAGGTGCACAAGACGTCCTTGGCAGGCAGGAGTGAAGGGAGAGAGGCTGAACCCTGTCAGACAGGAGAGGAGCTGTCAGGGGAGCTGCTCCGTGAGAGCTGCTTCAAAGTAAACTAAACAGAGGAGGCATTAAGGAGGCTGGGGACCATCTGATCCGCGACTGCAGTGTTAATAACAAAGCAGGTCCACCGCTGACAGCACGGGTTCCAGACAGCAGATGGAGGAATGTGGTGTTACCTAGGTGATCGGCCCAAGAAGCCAAACAACCCTCTTGATGTGTTTCCAAGATGTCAAAAAAGGATTAGAAGATTTTTGTGCACACACAGTATATTATATTCTTCTAATATAATGTATAGTCTTCACACACACAGAAACGTATATCAATATTATATTATTCTAACAAATATGTGTGAAACCCTGCTGGTGCAGTGGTTAAGAGCTTGGCTGCTAACCAAAAGGTCAGCAGTTCGTATCCACCAGCTGCTCCTTGGAAACCCTATGGGGCAGTCCTACTGTGTCCTATAGAGTAGCTGTGAGTCGGAATCGACTTGACGGCTATGGTTTTTTTTTTTTTAAAATAAATATTTACATGCATATTCTTTATCTCTCTCTCATTATTAACATTAGGATTATAAAGGGAATATTAAAAAGAAAGACAAGTAAAGATATTGCCCAACGTCTCTAGTATGGAGAAGAGCAGATGGATGCATGTTCTCCACCACTAGACCCTGAGAACACCCCTAGAGCACAAGAAATGAAGTTTCAAGGACAAAAGTAAGTATCACTGCGCACAACTGGAATGTCAAATTGATTATGGTAGCAAATTTCCTGTAGACTTCCCCGAAAAACAGTGTGGTCGATGAGCAGTGGATTAAAGTTTCTACAGAGGTAAAGTCTCCCCCCTGTCTGAGAGGTTGTCAGGGAAATGGTGCCCGTATACCCTCTCAGCTGCTTTCAAATATATGTTCTAGCTTGAGGTCCCCAAAGTTGTGAAATTGAGGGAAAGAGGATGTTCGTGGGCAAAAGGGCAAGGTTATTTATTGGAGAAAGGAAAGAAAGTAGTGACTATTCTGTATCAGAGACTTTTCCATGTGTTGCTCTTTTTAACCCCTGTAACAATCTCTGAGAAAGGTATGATTATCTCAATGTAGGTATAATATAGCCCAATATAGCACTGATGGAAAGTTATTAACTCTCATCAGGCTGTATAACTAGTAAGTGACAGAGCCAAGATTTGACGCCAGGTGTTCTGGTTTTAAAACCAACACCCTTTCCCAAACCCTTGACTCATAACCAGAACCTGCTATATGGTGGCTGAAGTCTGCAACAGCTAAAGAAAAGGTACCTATGTAGCTGTTTTCTCCATGGTCTACCAATGTCCATGTCTTTAAGAAAAAAATCAGTCACAAAATCAATAAATTCCCATCTTAAGGTACAAAATAAATTACTAAACTTTGCAATTATCGCTGGAAATACACCTTTGTATAGGTCATTTATTATTTAGCTTCCTGTTTAATTAATAACCAGTTCTTGGTAATTGGTTTAGGAAACTTCCTAGTCCTTGTGATTCAGACATGGGGTGTAATGTGGCTTACGTGTGGTACTATTAAACACACGCTGAATCCTAGTGTAATCTGGCCACTTAGAGCAAATATGCCAACCCATTGCCCTTTCCCCAATAGTCCCTTCAGTTTTGGCACGACCATGGACAAAACAATTAAGTTTTTTGATATAGGTCTTTAGCTTCCATAAACCCAATCTGCCCTTTCAGAACAAGCTCAGGTAATGTGTGAACAACGGCCAATGGATTGTGTGAAGTCATATTTATTCAAGATTAACATCTGTCCAATGCCTTTCAAGGCTTTATGGAGAGAGTTAGAAACATGTGACTGCAGCCTGACACCAATGCTTTCTTTCACTGAGGTTAAAATATCACTATTTCAAGTATTAAACACAAGATTAAGTACACTGGCTTCTCATTAAGAAAGAATGATTGTGTCCCTTTATCATTTTGACTGGCTTCCCATAAGATCCCTGAGGAGTCTTTGTGTGTGGACCAAGAATGTGGTCTGCTTCAGTGCCCATTGAGTAGCGAGATAATGTTTTAATTCATGGAGCTTCTGGGAACATCTTTCCAACCATCCCAAGCAGGGTTAGAAAGGTGTGTCGGGTCTCTTCTCTCAAACGACCATGATCTCTAACTAAGGACAGTTAAGCAATCCACCTCTGCCCTTCAGTCTCAGCCTAAACGTCTCCCTTGAGTCCTCACTTCCACAGGACCCTGGAATTTTCTGCTTCGGGAACTGTGACTCAGCAGCCTCTTTGGTACCAGGAAGTCTTTTTTCCCTTTGTTTCTTTTTTCTGATGAACTTCAAAGCTGCCCTAGAGCAATTAAAGACGAAGCATGGAAAACTAGGGACAGCTCAAAAAAGGTGATCAAATGATTCAGATTCCATAAGTCAAAAGTGAAAGAAAGAGCTAAAGATAGTTACTAAAAGGAAAATTTTCTCGTTATCATTGTAATGGATTTTACAAAGTGGTATTGATCAGTTTTCCATAAATTTCTAAAAACAACTGGTTTAAATTAAAACAGAGATTTTAATGGGCTAGAGAAAAGAATGTTTATTGATAACTAATATGGGTCACAATGATGGATCTCTGTTATAAGGAGTGAGTAGATAATATTACAAAATACAGCCTTGACACATAATAAAAATTAATAAGTACTTTATCTCCTTTTAATTTTTTAAATATTACAAAAGCATTTGTACTGAACTACCTTCTTCTTCCTGAACAGATGGCCTGTGTTCACAACAGTGAGACATGTGCTATGACACCTTCAAGTGCACAGTTTTGTTCTCCAATAGGTTTGAGAGATTATGTAGCAAGTAAAATTAAATAGATTACTATAGAAGTTCTCAGGTTTCTCAGTATGCTGATATGCAATCTTACTTACAAAAAGAACAATTTATGAGGCAGTTTCCCACACTTAGTGACGGGACAGATTTCCCCTGGCATTCATATTGATTCACCACTGTCAGTTGTGTGGGGGCGCTTGCGTGTTGCTGTGTCGCTGGAAGCTATTCCACTGGTATTTCAAATATCAGCAGGGTCACTGATGGTGGACAGGTTTCAGTGGAGCCTCCAGACTAAGACAGACTAGGAAGAAGGGCCTGGTGATCTACTTCTAAAAAAAAATCAGACAGTGAAAACTTTATGAATAGCAGTGAAACATTGCCTGATTGTCTTGGAATAACTACAACCAGAATGCAAGAATGGTGAGGCTTAGAAGCAAGGATGGTGAGACTTCCTCCCATGTACTTGGGACATGTTATCGGGAGGAACCAGTCCCAGCAGAAGGACATCATGGTTGTTAAAACAGGGTCAGCAAAGAAGAAGTAGACCTTAACCAGATGGATTGACGCAGTGGCTACAACAACGTGCTCCGGCATAGCAATGATTGTGAGGATGGCGCGGGACCGGGCAGTATTTCGTTCTGTTGTACGTAGTGTCTCTATGAGTTGGAACTGACTTGACAGCACCGAATTACAACATTTGTATTGATACTTCCTGCAACAGGGTTCTGCAGAATACTACTTTGTAAAACATTCATCTTTCTAGAGTCAGGACATTAAATAAGATTCCGTTTGGGAGTTGTAAACATGCCTTTAAGTTTAGGGTCCAAGAAAATTGAAATCCATTGCCCCCTTGTCAATTCTGACCCCAAGTGACCCTATAGGACACAGTAGACCTGCCCCATAGGGTTTCCAAGGCTGTGCTCTTTATGGAAGTAGACTGCTGCATCTTTCTCCCACAGAGAACTGCTGGTGGGTTTGAACGCCGACTGTTGGTTAGCAGCTGAGCACCTCAACCACTGTGCCACCAGGCCTCTGTCAAGAAAATTAGACTACTGTAATTTGATTTAGAGCCCTTTTATTTTGTCACTCTCCTAATCAAAAACCGGAGGAACACCATTTCCTAGCATTTCGAACCTCAAATCTTTCTCTTTCAAGGTGCATCCTGAACTTGCCCCACCCCTACACCCTGCCCAGAGCCCCCTTCTACCTTGTCAGATTCACTATTCAAGAAACACTTCACCACCGCGTCTAGCAAGGCAGGCATCCAGCAAGTTTAGAGCATATCACGTGAAAACCAGTGGAAAACTAATGTGTTTTTAGTGACTGCCTCCTGAGAAAAGCACTAGCAAGATCCGAGAATTCCCCATAATTAGTAGTGAAAACCCTGAAACAAGGAGCAAGAGTTGCAGCTGAGATGGCGTGGAGTAAGACAACGTGGGACACAAGAGGATTGCCCTCCTCTGGAAGGAACAGCATCCAAACCAGAACAGATTTACCTAGCTACCCTGTGAGGGGTAGCCATGTAACACAAGGTAATCCACTACCGTCGAGTCCATTCTGACTCATAGCGACCCTTATAGGACAGAGCAGGACTACCCCATAGGGTTTCCAAGACCGTAATCTTTATGGAAGCAGACTGCCACATCTTCCTCGCATAGAATACAGGTGGTGAGTCCAAACCGCCGGCCTTTTTGTTAGCAGCCGAATACTTTAACCACTGTGCCACCAGGGCTCCTTAATACCAGGTAAAGAAGAGGGAATTACTGCCTGATAGTGGTATAGACTTTATTTAATCTTTGAGTACATTTTACCTAGCAAAGCAAAGTCTATATCATCTCACTGCAGGGTGCTTTCAATTATTCTCAACAAAGCCTTTTATCCTCTTCATGAAGTCCCAAGTTTAAGAAATCCTTGAGGAGTGTTATACGTAGACACCCGGGTTGCAGCCGAACTCTGACTACTAGAGTTAAAATTTTCTTGCCAAAAATGAATGAAATAATGTCAGTGGGTCCTCTACTATAGAATTGTCTGAACTAGGCTTACTTCTGCCTGGCTGTGTCTTGTATTCATTGTTATCACAATGAACTCACATAATTCTGGCAAGAGAGCATACAAATCTAATGTTTGGATAAGCAAATAAAGCTAAAAAGTGCTATAGACGAACAATTTTCACTTGGGTTTCCAAAATATTGAAAAGGTTTGATAGATCTATAATGTTACTTTTGAGGATCTCAAATATTCTGGAAGCTCAGGTTTGACATCCTTCTCTAACAGAGGGTATTCTTAACAAGTGGACCCTCTTCCACGGTGCGTGGACTCCCTGAGACGGCTCCCGGCCATCTGCCATCACTGTAGCCGATACACGACACCCAGTACTAACGCATCTCTGGTTATTCCTTTACCAGTCTTGTGATTAGTTCCTATCATTCTTTTCTGCTTTTCCCCAGATGTCTGCCCCCTTGCCCAGCTTACATACTCAGAAGAGGCGAAGATTATTTAGCTCAAAGACCTGTATAGAAAACAAAGATTTGACCGTAAGAAGGTTTTGTCAGTCTCAACAAGTCTTTGCAAGAGAAGGATGAGTCAGTAAGAGCGTAGCAAATATCAGCATATCAGAAGTCTGATCAGAAAGCAGCTTTGGGGTTTTTGTTTTGTTGTAAGGAAGCTTTCCTGTGAATTTCTTTGAGGAAGAACTGTTTTCCTGAGAACTAGGAAACTGTAAGAAACATCATCCTTCAGACCTGCCAATGCATTCTTCACAAGGCAGAACTGTAGAGCTCAACAGACCTTAGGTATCACCTAGGTCAACCTCCTCCTTTTAGAAATGGAATGGTGAATGCAGTAAATTTACACAAAGTAACACAGTTGGTTCAAAATGGTAGTATAACTAGGGTAGCCACATAGGTTGTCATCCAAACTTAGGTACTTTTGAGAGTAAATGGACAGTATTCATAATTATGTCAAAATAAAAGTCGTAAACTGGGCCTGTCAGGCAAACAAGGATATATGGTCCCTCAGCTCTAACCAAGGAACCCTGATGGTGAGGTGGTTCAGTGCTAACCAAAAGGTCAGTGGTTCAAATCCACCAGCCACTCCTTGGAAACCCAATGGGGCAGTTCTATTCTGTCCTGTAGGGTCACCAAGAGTCAGAATTGACTCAATGGCAATGGGCTTGTGTGTTTTTGGTTAACTATAACCAGGTCTTCTGCATCTTATAATCAGCCTACTCTAATGCTGATGATTGTAAAAATAGTGAGAAGTCCTTTTGTAAAATAATTCTTTTGAAAATGTAAGTGGTTCTTCAAAATTCTAACTCAGAAAGAAAGACCAGACTTCCTAGCCTGACAGAGACTGGAGAAACCCTGAGAGTATGGCCCCCAGACACCCTTTCAGCTCAGTAATGAGCTCACTCCTGAAGTTCAACCAAAGACTGAACAGGCCCATGGAACAAAGCAGGCCTAGAGGGGTGCACCAGCCCTGGGGCAGGGACTGGAAGGCAGGTGGGAACAGGAAAGCCGGTAATAGGGAACCCAGGGTTGAGAAGGGAGAGTGTTGACATGTCGTGGAGTTGTTAACCAATGTCATACAACAATGTCTGTACTAACTGTGTGATGAGAAACTAGTTTGTTCTGTAAACCTTCATCTAAAGTGCTATATATATATACATATATATATATATGTGGTTCTTGATGGAGAAAATAATTTATATTTTGAGTTACAAACTCAGTTTAAAAAAATGATTTTAATGCTTATGCCATTTACTTTAATAAATCCTGAATCCATTCTTCATTAGCATAATTATAATATCATAGCTTTACATTATCATAACTAGAAGCAAAACAAAGCAATTAAGTAACAGTGTCATTTTACAGATTCCTCAGCTTGAATTAAAGAAGGCAAAGAGTTCATTCGTCAAGGAATTGGAATTTAATAATTTAGAACATTAAACTTTATAATTTAGCTCTCCCATTTGATTCAGGGATTTGCCATTATCTGTACATGGAAACAGATGCCAAGTTTATAGACAAAAGTATGAATAGTATAATTAAACTTCTGATTATAGAGTAAAATTAAAACATGAAAACATGCTGTTATATTAAAATCTGGGTGCTGCATTTTAATGAGCTTCTTTAAATAAGTAGCTGAAAAACAGAAATGTCAATAATTGACCCAGAAAGTATAAATACGAATCAATCTACAAACTCCTATTGGTTCTCTACTGTATGTACGATACTGTGTTAGTTGTTATGGATTGAAATTTGGAAGAAGTTCAGGTCTTAAGGAACCTACATAATGTGGTTGAGGAAGTGTTACATAAGGCTTCAAACACAATACACTGGACTCTACCAGGCAGGCTCTCAGCGCCTATCGTTCTCTGTCAGAACAAGAGCAGACAAGGAGGAGGAAAGGTGGAGCTGAGCTGCAGAGGTGCATGGAGTGACGAGAGATCCCTGAGAACCCTCGATGTCCCCAAGTAGTAACGACTTGCACTTTAGCGGCGTTAGCTTCCCAGGCAGCTGGGAATCTTTGAAGTGATAGAAGCACTAAACATATTTGTATAGAATTTTCCAATTTATGAAGTACTTTCATAAGCGTTACCTCATATGTGTAGATGAAGGGGACAAACACTGAATCTGTTGTTTTGCTTTAGTAGGACGGCACTGGGTTTCTGGGTGGAGTAGTGTTCTTGTCAAATTGTGTAGGGTAACATATGGGGGATATGTGTCTATTTCATAAGCGACTGTATCTCCCTTCACTGCCCAGTCTGAGTGCTTTATTCCAACGAGGTTTGTTTTAGCCACTGCGCCTCAACCCTCCACTCCATGTTTGTGTTGGGACCTCTTCTCTTGCTAGCTGCTTTCACACTTCCATGAGCACTGGAGCCCAGTGAAATCTCCTCCTCTTCACAATGTATAGTCCTGATTGTTTGTGTTCATCCAGGGATCTGGTTCAAAGGTGGGGCAAGGTTCCCACTCTGCTCTGGCCACTCGTCTTGCCATAACACGACAAGGTGAAGAGTTGGAGTCAAACAATGTCCTGACCAAACAGGAATCAGCAAAACTAAAGGGCATGTTTAGGGACTGAGGCTAAAGAGTTTATTTACCTGTGCTCCCTACATTTTGCCATCCAGGGCCATAGAAGGAGGAGAAGGTGGGAGTTGACTCAGACACTGGAGGAATAGAGGAGAATGTTGCAGCGTACTGTGCACAGGCGTTAAGCTAAGCATGTAATGCGGCGTGTTGCTGATCCCAGAGACTCCTATAGTGGGCTGGGTGGGTAATGGAGACTGACAGTTGTTTGAACTCTCACTGGGAGTCAGGCACTTTGCACATTTTATATCATTTGATCCTCACAGTAACCCAGGAAGGATTTATTTCCATATCAGAGATGAGAAAACTGAGGCCCAGAACATTTAAGTGGCTTCCCCATATTTACACAGCTAATAAGTGAAGGGAACAGGATTCATAGTTCCGAGCCCAAAACATCATGGAGGGAAAAGGTGGACACTGTTGGATATAAAACAAGTTGCAATATTGCCCCATCTTGGATACCATAATAGGCATGGTGGAAGCCAAGCATAAGCGTTGACAGGGGAATACATTACCATCAACACAGCCTTGAAACTTCAATTTGAAAAGATTTAGGCTGAACAAGGCAGTGGCTTTGGAACTACCTGGCCCTGTGTATACCTGCCCTATAACTTCATGTATACTAGGTACCACAGGCAATATTACTTTTGTTTTACATTTCTGCATTACCTTTGTAGTGAGGAAAAAAATTTTTTTTCAAAAAATAATAAGGAGATACACAAGTAACTTCTAGTCTGTCCTATTGAGTGGGTCTTAAATCATCTCCCCAAAGTAGGGGTCTTCTTTTTCATTAAAGTGTTTGTGAAATGTTTAAAGAGGCTTCATGTCATAGTTTCCCTAGTGTGGTCAGCTTCTGGCACTGATGGCCTTGTGACTAAGGGAAGCCGTTTTCAATAATTTTTATCTGACATTTCTGTCTGTTAGCCAAGTGCCACATTGGGCTACACTTGAAGAGCACCCCATTGTAAAAGATTACTGAATTACTGTTGTGACAGATAGTATTATTACAAGGCTGGTGAGAGGAATGGAAGCTAGCAGTTTTATGTTAATAGAACTTTACACACTTGGCTGAGGATATTCAATTTTAAAGCCTTAGTTTGACGGTAGACAGGCTACTTAGAGGGCTCATCTCTGAGGTGTCATTCATCACTCAATTTCTAACCTCTAGTCATTGCTTCTCCTGAAGAGCATTCAGCAAGGCAATTACGTGTTCCTGCACCCGAGGGTGTTTACCTTCCTGGTTTGTGGGAAGCTTTACAACCATAATTCACACCAGCACACTTCTTTAGACATTTGAACTGCCCATATCATCATCCATACCAACCTCAGCTAAAAGAGAAGACAGAAAAACAACACTTAGTAAATGATGCGTGGGTATTTTATACTCAAGGTTTATTCTTAAAAAATAGAGAAAGAAAAACTAAGAAAGATAAGAATTCCTCCTGGAAATTTGATAAGTATTACCTGTAAAAGAATTTCTTAAGATACTTGGCCAGAGTCATAGTGACCAAATTCAGGTACGATCAGATACTTGTCCTGCTGGGTTTGTTGTAAAGAAACTAATGAGGTTTCAGTAGCTGGATTTCAGCTAAAAGTTAAGTTTTTTTTTTCTTCTTCTTCTTCTTCTTAATTGAACTGAATTACTAAACACTTAGAAAATTAGCCTGTTTAGCCCCTGGTGGCATAGTGGTTAAGTGCTACGGCTGCTAACCAAAGGGTCAGCAGTTCAAATCCACCAGGCACTCCTTGGAAACTCTATGGGGCAGTTCTACTCTGTCCTATAGGGTCACTATGAGTCAGAATCGACTTCACGGCACTGGGTTTTTTTTTTTGGTTACTCTTATGCTGAAAAATGTAATTTAATTAAGTGTATTTATTTTATTTATTTAGAGAGTCAAGTATTTCTCATCTTAAAGTGAAACCAGAACTCAGAATTGTTTTTGTTTTTGTTGTTGTTTTTCAAATATCCTACTTTGAAGTTCTTCCTATGGAATCTCTTAAAACTACCACAGACCCTTAAAGGCTTGTGATCAGCCATCTAAGATACTCCACTGCTTCCAAGCCATCTGGAGCAAGGGAGAATGAAGAAAACCAAAGACACAAGGGAAAGATTAGTCCAAAGGACTGATGGACCACAACTACCACAGCCTCCACCAGCCTGAGTCCAGCACAATGAGTTGGTGCCCAGCTACCACCACTGACTGATCTGACAGGGATCACAATAGAAGGTCCCAGACAGAGCTGGAGAAAAACGTAGAAAAAAATTCTAACTCACAGAAAAAGACCAGATTTACTGTTCTGACAGAGACCGGAGAAGCCCCAAGAGTATGACCCTCGGATACCGTTTAACTCATTACTGAAGTCACTCCTGAAGTTCACCCTTCTGCCAAAGATTAGACAGGCCCATAAAACAAAACAAGACAAAAGGGGCACGCCAGCCCAGGGGCAAGGACGAGAAGGAAGGAAGGGACAGGGAAGCTGGTAATAGGGAACCCAAGGACGAGAAACAGGGTGTGTTGACACATCGTGATGTTGGCAACCAATGTCACAAAACAATGTGTGGTTTAATTGCTCAATGAGAAAATAATTTGCTCTGTAAACCTTTATCTAAAACACAGTTTAAAAAAAAAACTATCACAGATAAGGGAAAATGTATTCTGTACGTTGAAGTGTTTTATAAAGGCTTTCCTTTTGCTCAAAGACAAAGTAAACTCTATTTCCCTACTTTCTCTCTGGAATTAATGGTCCTCTTTTGGTGTTTGGATCCTACCACCTTCTATCTCCAGAAGTACTTTAACCAATCACTTCTATATTCAATACTTCTTCTTTTCCTTTTGTTTGCAGTATGTTCCCGTCTCACCAAGAAAAACAGCATCTTTCTTTTGGCCGTTCTTTCAAGTTATTATCCTTTCTATTTTTTTCCACCATCAAACATTTGAAAACTGGCTCTACTTTTATATCTCCCACTCCTTCACCGCCTACTTATTCTCTTCCTACACCTTCTCTTACTGTAACTCTCTCTTATGGTGTAAACCTGCTTCTATACCTACCACTCAATGAAAACCACTCCATGTGAACTTCACCATGGCACAGCCATCAGAAGCTATCAGCCCTCATCTCCCTGTAATGGTCATCATGGCTGCCTACCTTTTCTCCTTGAAATTCTCTCCATGCCATGTCAGCTAAAGTCTCCTGATCCTTCTCCTAGGCTAGGCTATTCAGTTCCTGATCACTCCTTTTCTGGATCCTCTTCTCCAGTCCCCCACCACACCAGGCTCTCTTCATCTTAGTTTGGATCCCTCTCTCTCTCTCTCTCTGCGTGTGTATACATCTCTCTCTGTATGTATGTGTATATATATTTCTTTAGACACTGGTACATACACACACACTTTTTTTTCCTCTCTCTCTCTCTCTTTTGCTCTGTGCTTATCTTCCATTGCCATGGTTTAAAATGTTACGTCTATTCAGTTGGTTCCTGTATTACATCACCTGCCCTGGTATCACTACTAAAGTTCAGATCCACAACTACGACTGGTCACTGGCTGAATGGACTACTGAAACCTAAACTGAAGATGTCCCACACTGAGTTAATTCTCTTCCCTCTTCCATTCTCCAGGTCACATAGACTACAACCCACTGAATTCTTTTCTCTTCTTTCCTCTATATCCAAGCAGTTGCCCAGCTTTGTAGATTCAGCCATCCTTATACTTTTTCTACCCATTACCCCAATTCTTGTCTCACTATCACTGCTACTTCTGCGACAGTGCTTACAAAAATTATTATCCTCTCCAACTGACCTTCTGGCTTCCAATCTCCCCCTACTTTAAACAATGCTACATAAACACTGCTGGATTAAATTTTCTCTCAGTATAATAATATCACACAGTTGTTCACTTTTATTTTTTTTTTTTTTTGCTTATTGAATCATGGCATTTAAGGCCTTCACTGATATGAAGTCAATCTTTCAAGTCTTAATTATCAATAATGCTTTCATTTTATATGTTGTTCTAATCAACTCACAACTTCCCAAACATGTCAAATATTCTATCTGTAAGTCTTTGTCTCTGATAATCCCTGTGACAGGAATCTTCTACTCCCTTAACCTCCTCATGCTGTAATTCCATTTGTAACATTCACCTCAGCTACCACACTCTCAGATTTACATTGTCACCCTCCAACACATCTCTAGACACCTGAATTTCCCATATTGCCAATGTTACCAACTTCAACTTAAAGAGGAAAACAAAAACGTGGTAAATGCTGAATGGACAGTGTACTTTTTGTTGTTGTTGTTAGACTCCATCTAGTTGTTTCCAACTCATAGCGACCCTGTGTACAATAGAAGGAAACACTGCCCAGTCCTGCACCATCTCCACAATTGTTGTTACCCTTGAGCCCATTGTTGCAGCCACTGTGTTAGCCCATTTGATTGCAGGTCTTCCTCTTTTTCGCTGACTCTCTACTTTACAAAGCATGATACCCTTCTCCAGGGACTGGTTCCTACTGATAACATGTCCCAAGTATGTGAGACAAAGCCTTGCCATCTTGCTTCTAAGGAGCGTTCTGGTTGTACTTCTGCCAAGATGGATTAGTTCATTCTTCTGGCAGGCCATGGTGTATTCAATATTTTTCACCAACACCATAATTCAAAGGCATCATTTCTTCTTCAGTTCTCTTTATTCACTGTGTAGGTTTCCCATGCTTATGAGGTGAGTGAAAACACCGTGGCTTCGGTCAGGGACATCTTAGTCCTTAAAGTGACATCTTTGCTTCTTAACACTTTAAAGGGGTCTTTTGTAGCAAATTTGCCCAATGCAATGCATCTTTTGATTCCTTGACTGCTGGTTCCATGGGTGTTGATTGTGTATCCAAGTAAAATGAAATCCTTGACAACTTCAATGTTTTCTCTGTTTATCATGATGTTGTTTATTGGTACAGTTGTGGGGATTTTTGTTTTCTTTATGTTAAGGTGTAATGCATACTGAAGGCTATAGTCTTTGATCTTCATTTTATACTCAAGGATTATTCTTCTTAAGAGAAAGAAAAGGGGCTGGGAAAGAGAGAGAGATTTGAACTTTGACAACACTTTAACCATGCCCGTGTTAGGTGTTATTTTTTGATTAAAAATAAAAAAATTAAAATTAGTCTTAAAGCTGTCCTCCATTCAAGCTATCATATGGTGCGGCCATGTCTGATTTAACTTAGTTATTCCCCATGCCTTTGTGTATGACAGAAGTACAATAACTGTTACTTGAAGGAAAAATTCCCTCAGAGAATGAAAGATGGTAGGAACCATGGCTGGAAGCCAGGAGATATTTTTATCTTAACCTGACTCTGGTGTTAACTCTTTGTATGATCTGAGATCATGTAGACCCTTGAGGTCTCCATTTCCACACCCTCTACAAGAGTAGGTAGAAAGAGATGATCTGATGGTACCTTCAAATTTTTTTTAATTCCATGCATCTAGGAGTCCTGGTGATGCAGTGGTTAAGAGCTACGGTGAGCTACAACTGCTAACCAAAAAGGTCAACAGTTCAAAACTACCAGTTGCTCTTTGGAAACCCTATGGGGCAGTTCCCCTTGGTCTTATGGGGTGACTATGAGTCAGAACCCACTCAATGGCACCTAACAGCAACAACAATGAATAGTATAGAATGAACCTGTGATACAGCAAGTTTATATGTTAGCCCTAAGCTCATGATACTCTGAACGAACATACATTCCATAACCATTGATTCTTGGCAACGTCACTCTGGTGGCTCCCAGTAGTAGCTGTGGGTTTTAATTACCCCCTTTCATTTTATTGTTTAGTTATTGAAACTTTTTTAAAAGATAACGACAAATACTAAAAATAATGTAACAAACATACCCAAAGCCAAAATAATATATATACATAGTTTTTATATTTGTCGTAAATCTTTTTTTCATTTTTTCCTGAAAGATCCATTAATAAAGTTGTAGCCCCAGTGTTTCCTGCCCCTGTTGTATTGCCCTCCTCCCCAAAACCCGTAAAAAAACAAACCCGTTGCCATTGAGTTGATTCTTTTATGGTGAATTTAGCATATGCCCATACTATATTTTGATATAATTCTTCATAGTTATGTAAATATAACATACTGTTTCCTGTTCTTTTTAATTTATTTGGATATCAAAATGTACATAATGTCTTATAATTTGCCTTTTAGTTTAGTATTTTTTTCCAGATTTATCCAAGCCAGTGCACAGAAATCCAGCTTATTTGTGTTAGCTGATTTATTATATTAATTGTATCAACAATTGAAATTTGTGTTACATCCTTCCACCAATGGACATTTGGGTTGTTTCCTTTTTTCTCTCTATTAGATATAATGATGTAATGAACATGCTTGTTGTTTTCCTTGTGTGCTTGTGTGTAATTATGTAATACACTCACAAGTGGAATCGCTAGGCTGTGGAGTATTTTTATTTTCACATTTACTAGATAGTACACAATGATTCTCCAAAGTGATTCTGTCAATTTATACTTCACTGGCTCCAATTAGCAGCGTATGAGTTTTCATTTCTCTATCTCTGGGAAACCCTGGTGGTGTAGTGGTTAAGCGCTACGGCTGCCAACCCAAAAGACTGGCATTTTGAATCCACCAGGCCCTCCTCAGAAGCTCCACGGTGTGGTTCCTTCTACTCTGTCCTATAGGGTCTCTATGAGTTGGAATCAGCTCTGTCCTATAGGGTCTCTATGAGTTGGAATCAACTCGATGGCAAGGGATTGGTTTGTTTGTTTGTTGTGAGTCTGTACTGTTGTCAGTTTTATTTTTAGGTTTTACCAATGAGGTGGGTATGAAATGTTTCCTCATCATTTTAACAATCTCTGGTTATTACAAGGTTCGGTATCTTTCTGTGCGTTTGTTAGCTGTTTGGGCCTTCTTTTTCATGAATTACCCGTCATATCCTTTGCCATGCAATTATTGAGATGTTTGTGTTTCCTGACTGATTTGTGGGAGTTAATTATGTGACCCGAGCTATAACATCTGTATATTCAACTTTAGCTGTCCCCACACCACCTTCCTTCCCAGGCTAAGCTGTTGATACACAAATGTCAGGAAATACCTTCTTGAATCCATCGTCTGTGTCATTGGTCTTTCGAGGCATTGGCAGAGAGTGACCTAGATGCTCCTAATAAGTAAAAGGAAGCTGGGAAAGCATTTGTTAATTTTTCAGAATGTTACCATGTCGTATCTAATTAAGATGCAACACATTTGCAATGAATGACACGCTCAGAGCAATATTGCTACAATGCTACTATACGCAGAATATAAATGGGGATGTTTCCAAAGTTCATTTGCAAATAAATTTGAGGGCTCTCAAAATAGATCCTCTTGTAGAAGCAATCGTTTAAACAGCTGATTTCCTGAGTAGTCCACCCTAACCCATGTAGACCATAAAGTAGCAGAGTCCAGATGGGTCTATTGAGGTAATAACGGTACAACGCTGACACAACGGCTTCAGCTACCGCATAGCAGCAGCGCTTTGGAGCTATTACTAAATACTGTCATTTCAGCTGATGTGTTTATGGGGAAAATGTTTCACTACAGCAGGGAACTTATGTTTTTCCTTTTCTCTTACATTATTCTCAATATAGAATAGGCTAATGATTTTTAAATTAGGTGTTCATAAATCAGGGAGCCACTATAATTAAACAGAACAGAATAGAATAAAATGTCTTCATAAATAAATTTGCATTTATCTCAGTTGCTAATGTATGAAGCAAAGCACGCTTAGTGAGAAGAGGATGAATTAGTACAGAAAGCTCTGTAGATGATAGGAAAGTGACTAAAGGGCATTTTTAACATTCCCTTACTTTTCTACCAATTATATGTATTAAAAGATTTATTCTGTTGTTATTTTTATTAGGTGCTGTCCAGTTGGTTCCGACTTATAGCAACCCTATGCACAACAGAACGAAACACTGCCCGGCCCTCATAAAAATTTTAATAGCTTACTGTAAATATGTATTAATATATCATTAAAATAGTTAGAAATATACAGCAAAATAGATCATTATCACTGTAGATTTGAAAAAAAAATGACTGCAAAATTCAAGAACAGACTCTCCATTTTATTATTGGCTCATAAATGTGATCCAAAACTGAGAAAGACACATTGCCAAAATGTATTCAAATAATCAATAAACCTTAAAAAGATATATAACCTTCTATTAAGAAATTAATTAAAATAGCACGGTGCTTTTTGGGTGTGGAGGGTGTTTTTCATCAAACAGATGCACTATAACCTTTCTGTAGGTATACGTTGTATCCAGAGCTTGTCAGAGGGAAGGTAAATGAGCACATTGGTGAAATATGTTTCTGTTTACGTATCTGTTCCCAACGATGATTAAGTGATATGCTTCTGAGTAATCGTGGTTATTTGTAGATGGATGTGTTTATAATTCATGTTTTATTTTAAAATCCACCATCAGAGCATTTGTACCAGAGAATAAGTTCTGCCAACACTCTTGTCAAGGCAGAAAAACTGACATCAATTCACTCTGAAAAGAGATGCATAAATCAAAGTATGTTGTTGTTAGGTATCATCAAGTTAATTTCAACTCATAGTGACCCCATGTGACAGAGCAGAACTGTCCCATAGGATTCTCTACACTAATCTTAATGGGAGGAGCCCCAGTGATACAGTGGTTAAAGCGCTTGGCTGCTAACCGAAGTCTGGTGACTCAAACCCACCAACCGCTCTGTGGGAGAAAGATGTGGCAGTCAGCTTCTGTAAAGGTCACAGCCTTAGAAACCCTATGGGGCAGTTCTACTCTGTCCTATAGGATCATTTTCAGTTGAAATTAACCCCCCAGCGATGGGTTCAGTTTTGGTTTTATACTCTATAGGAGCACATCATCAGGTCTTTTCCCTCATGGAGCTGCTGGGTGGGTTCCAACCGCCAGCCTTTTGGTTAGCAGTGCAGTGCTTAACCATTATATCATCCAAGCCAAAATCCACAGGCATCGAGTCGATTCTGACTCATAGCAACCCTATCAGACAAAGTAGAACTGCCCCATAGGGTTTCCAAGGCTGTAATCTTTATGGAAGCAGACTGCCATATCTTCCTCCTGTGGAGCAGCTGATGGGTTCAAGTCATCAACCTTCTGGTTAGAAGTCAAGTGCTTAACCACTGCACCACCAGGCCTCCTTCTGATAACACCACTCATTATTTCCTTATTCTGTTTTCCTTTCTCCTTCCTTTCCTTACTTCTTTCCTGCCTTTTCTTGCTTTCCCTTTCCTTCTATTATCCATTGATCCACCCATTTATCTATCTATAGTTTCTTATTGAATATCTGACTCACCTGCTAAAATCTAAGCCCCATCATGTCCAGGAGTTTGCCTGGAGAAGAACTTGGCTTCTCAATATATGCATATGAGGGAATTCTGCTTGTCATTGTTGCTGCCTTGATGAAGTCACTATTGCTCTGGAGCACAATTGTTTTTATACCACAAGGTAGGCAGCAGGGACATGGGCTTAGTCAGTGCTCTAATTTCCTGATCTGGCACTTGTAATTAAGGGTCCTACCGAAAGACCACCCATCATGTTAGCAGCCAAGTGCTTAACCACGGAGCCACCAGGGCTCCTTAAATGGAAGTATTAAAGAACCCATTGCCATTGAGTCAATTCCGACTCATAACGACCATGTAGGACAGAGTAGAACTGCCCCATAGAGTTCCCAAGGAGCACCTGAGAGATTCGAACTGCCGACCTTTTGGTTAGCGGCTGTAGGAGTTACCACTGCGCCACCAGTGAAGCCCAAGTGCTTATTTTAAATTATCATTGTCTTCGGTGGCAAAGGCAGTACTTTGCATGTTGTAAATGCTAAGTATTTTTTTATGATGAGTACTCTAGAGTGTACTCAGAGACTGAAGTTCTGTAGTCAATATGACTAATCATCTATTTATTCATTTAAATTGCTTTTTAAAAAACCATAAACTTTTTATTTTGAGATTAAAAAAAGATACATTCATATGAAGTTACAAGAAGTAATAGGGAGAGATCCAGTGTGCCCTTTACTGTTTCCCCCAATGGTAACATCTTGCAATGCTATAACACAGTATCACAATCAGGATAATGACATTGACACAATCAAGATACAGAACACTTCCATCACCATAAGGATCCTCTCTGTTACCATTTCATAACCATACCCAAATCCCTCCTACCTCCATCTCTAAATCCTGGCAACCACTGAACTCTTCTCCATCTCTGTAGTTCAGTCTTTTCAAGAGTGTCGTATAAATGGAATCATACAGTCCTGTAACTTTTTGGGATGAGTTTTCAGTATAATTCTTTGTAGATTCATCAAGCTGTTGTACATATCGACAGTTCATGCCTTTTTATTGCTGAATAGTATTCTATTGAATGGATGTACCGCAGTCTGTGTAACCATTCATGTGTTGACGGACATTTGAGCTGTTTCTAGTTTTTGGCTAATACAAATGAAGCTGTTCTAAACATTCATGTACGGGTTTTTGTGTGTGCGTGTGTGTGCATGTGCATGTGTGTATGTGTGTGAACCCAAGTCTTCGTTTCTCTGGAATAAACACCCAGGAGTCCTATTGCTCAGTTGCATGATAGTTACATGTTTAGGTGTTTGTTTGTTTTAGAAACTGATAAACTCTTTCTAGACTGGCTGTCCCATTTTACATTACCACCAGCAATTTATGAGTGACCTATTTTCCTTACATCCTTGCCAGCCTTGGATGTTGTCACTATTTTTTTTTAAACTTCAGCCATTTCGATATATGTGTGCAGTGATACCTCCTTGTGATTTTAATTTGCATTTCCCGCATGGTTAACAGTGTTGAATATCTTTTCATGTGTTTATTATCCACCTGTATTATCTTCTTTGATGTTTTGCCTCTTTTCTGATTGGATTGTTTTTGTTTGCTTTTTACTGTTGAGTTTCTAGAATTTTCTTATATATTCTTTCTTTTTTTCCCTTGGATACCTATATTTTTTTTATTGTGGTAAATATGTATATAACAAAACATTAGCTGTTTCAACATTCTTCACATGTACATTTCAGTGACATTAATTATATCCATCGTGTTGTGCAAACTTCACCATTAATCATTTCCAGCCTTTTCTATCGCCCTTAACACAAGCTCAGTGTCATCTAAGCAGTGAGGCCCCTTTTCCCCTCCCTCCCATCTGCCCCTGGTAACCACTAATAACCTTAGGTCTGTATACATTTGCCTGTTCTAGATACTTCATATAAGTGGAATCATACAACATCCATCCCTATTGTGAATAGCGTTGCAATGAACATTGGCAAATATGCATCTGTTCGCACTCCTGCTTTCCATTCTTTTGGGTATATACCCTGGAGTGGAATTGCTGGATCATATGGTAATTCCATGTTTAACTTTTTGGGGAACAGCCAGCCATACTGTTTTCCACAGTGGCTGTACCATTTGTCAATCCCACCAGCAACAGAAGAGGGTTTAGACAATTCTGTTGTCAATATCTTGCTACTCCAGTTCCATTTTTCCAGTAAATATCTCCTTAATAGACAGAAAATTACGGAGGTATACATGTATATAAAATTAGTTTTTCTGATAAAAATATGCCTTAAATACAGCTTTATTTATAGTACTGATTTACTTTTATTCTTAATGTGTTCAATGTGAATTCACTTAACCGTATTTAAAATGTGGTAAGCAGTTGGCTAACTCATAACCACCATCATCGTCATAAAAATAATACAAATGAACATTTACTGAAAATTTGCTCTTTATCAGGCATACACCTAAGTCCTTTATATACCAAAAAGGTTAAGCTCTCAGTTCAAACCCACCAAGCTGCTCTGCTGAGCAAAGATCTGGCTATCTGTTCCCATAAAGATCACAGTCTGGAAATCCCATGGAGCAGTTTTGCTCTGTCACGTGCGGTCGCTATGAGTCAAAAATCGACTAGACAGCAGGTAATAACAACAGCTTAACAAAACTCTTATGTGGATGTAATGAGCTTGATTTATTAGTGATCAAAGGCATGGAGAGCTCCAGTGACTTGGCCGAAGTCACAGAATTTCCAAGTGGCAGAGCCAAGACCTCTGTTAACATTTATTTAGCTCCCATATGTATCAATGGGAAACCCTGGCGGCGTAGTGGTTAAGAGCTACGGCTACTAACCGAAAGGTCAGCAGTTTGAATCCACTCTGTCCTATAGGGTCGCTATGAGTTGAAATCGACTCCTCCCCAAAGAGTTTTGGAAACCCTGGTGGTGTAGTGGTTAACAGCTATGGCTGCTGACCAAAAGGTCAGCGATTCAAATTTACCGGGTGCTCCTTGGAAACTCTATGGGGCAGTTCTATTCTGTCCCATAGGGTCACTATGAGTCGGAATCAACTCAACGGCAGTGGGTTCGGTTTGGTGTTTTTTTTACGTAGCAATGAGCCCTGATGGTGCAGTGCTTAAGAGCTATGGCAGGTTACAGCTGCTAACAAAAGGTCAGCAGTTCAAGTCCACCAGCAATTCCTTGGAAACCCTATGGGGCAGTTCTACTTCATGCTATAGCGTCACTATGAGTCAGAATCCACTCGATGGCAACAGGTTTGGTTTGGTTTTATGAAGCAATGAATGCTCTAAGCTATAAAAATGAAGATTTTTACAGATGACTAACAGAGACTTTCAGAAGCTAGGTTACCTATCCAAAGTAACATATCTAGTAATTGGTGGGCCCAAGCTTCAGACTAATTTCAGAGGCCATCTCCTTAGGGGTTCACCTAGGACTGCTGCTATTGCATTAAAAAAAAAAAATTCTGAGGGCGGAGCCAAGATGGCGGACTAGGCAGACGCTACCTCGGATCCCTCTTACAACAAAGACATGGAAAAACAAGTGAATCGATCACATACTTAACAATCTACGAACCCTGAACCACAAACACAGATTTAGAGACGGAGAACGAACTAATACGGGGAAGCAGTGATTGTTTCCAGAGCCTGGAGCCAGCGTACCAGTCAGGTACGGCACAAGCACAGAGAGCTGCTCCACCCCCCTGAACTAACCCCGGGAGGGAGACCAGCCGGTTCCGCGGGCGGCGTGGGACGCAGCCGGTAGGAGAAGTCCCCGGGAGGCAGTAACTAGTCTTGGAGCAGGAAGAGCAGCGTCCCAGCCGGGGAACCATCTCGTCGGGATTTGGACTGGACGCAGGTACGGCATAAACACGGAGAGCTGCTCCACCCCCCTGAACTAACCCCGGGAAGGGGCCCAGCCGGGTCGCGAGGGCGGCGTGGGATGCAGCCGATAGGAGAAGTACCCGGGAGGCAGCGACTGGTATTGGAGCGGGGAGAACAGCATCCCAGCCGGGACACTCGGTCACGGCACAAGCACGGGGAGCTGCTCCACCCATCTGAACTAACCCCGGGAGGGGACCCACCTGGTTCACGGGGGTGGCACGGCCACGCGGCTGGAGGGACGAGAAGTCCCCGGGAGGCAGCGACTGATTTTGGAGTCGAGAGTGCACCGTCCCAGTAGGGGAGCCTTGACGCTGGGTGTGGGGCTGGAAGCGGAGGATCTGACTGTGACTCCAGCGGGCCAGACCCCCCGGGGGCCATCTCCACACAGCCAGCACACATAGGCGATGCGCCCGCGGGAATCTCAGATATAATAGTCATTCCAAGCAAGACAAGCAACTCTGGCTATATTCTGAGGTGCTACTCTCCTATCTCTCTGTTCCCTCCCCCACCCTCCCCAGGCAGCTTCATTAACATCCGAATAGCCTGAGCCAGAGGGAGAACTCTGATAGGGGTCTGACTGCATTTTTTTTTTAGCGGATTTTCTGGAAAAACTAGTTTCCCAGTGATGGCTTGGAGACAACAATCCATATCAAACCACTTAAAGAAGCAGACCATGACAGCTTCTACAACCTCCCAAACAAAAGAATCAAAATCTTTCCCAAATGAAGATACAATCCTGGAATTATCAGATACAGAATATAAAAGACTAATTTACAGAATGCTTAAAGATATCACAAATGAAATTAGGATAACTGCAGAAAAAGCCAAGGAACACACCGATAAAACTGTTGAAGAACTCAAAAAGATTATTCAAGAACATAGTGGAAAAATTAATAAGTTCCAAGAATCCATAGAGAGACAACATGTAGAAATCCAAAAGATTAACAATAAAATAACAGAATTAGACAACGCAATAGGAAGTCAGAGGAGCAGACTCGAGCAATTAGAATGCAGACTGGGACATCTGGAGGACCAGGGAATCAACACCAACATAGCTGAAAAAAAATCAGATAAAAGAATTTAAAAAAATGAAGAAACCCTAAGAATTATGTGGGACTCTATCAAGAAGGATAACCTGCAGATGATTGGAGTCCCAGAACAGGGAGGGGGGACAGAAAACATAGAGAAAACAGTTGAAGAACTCCTGACAGAAAACTTCCCTGACATCATGAAAGACAAAAGGATATCTATCCAAGATGCTCATCGAACCCCATTTAAGATTGATCCAAAAAGAAAAACACCAAGACATATTATCATCAAACTCACCAAAACCAAAGATAAACAGAAAATTTTAAAAGCAGCCAGGGAGAAAAGAAAAGTTTCCTTCAAGGGAGAATCAATAAGAATAAGTTCAGACTACTCAGCAGAAACCATGCAGGCAAGAAGGAAATGGGACGACATATACAGAACACTGAAGGAGAAAAACTGCCAGCCAAGGATCATATATCCAGCAAAACTCTCTCTGAAATATGAAGGCGAAATTAAGATATTTACAGACAAACACAAGTTTAGAGAATTTGCAAAAACCAAACCAAAGCTACAAGAAATACTAAAGGATATTGTTTGGTCAGAGAACCAATAATATCAGATATCAGCACAACACAAGGTCACAAAACAGAACGTCCTGATATCAACTCAAATAGGGAAATCACAAAAACAAACGAATTAAGATTAATTAAAAAAAAAAATACACATAACAGGGAATCATGGAAGTCAACAGGTAAAAGATCACAATAATCAAAAAGAGGGACTAAATACAGGAGGCATTGAACTGCCATATGGAGAGTGATACAAGGCGATATAGAACAATACAAGTTAGGTTTTTACTTAGAAAAATAGGGGTAAATAATAAGGTAACCACAAAAAGGTATAACAACTCTATAACTCAAGATAAAAGCCAAGAAAAATGTAACGACTCAACTAACATAAAGTCAAACACTATGAAAATGAGGATCTCACAATTTACTAAGAAAAATGCCTCAGCACAAAAAAGTATGTGGAAAAATGAAATTGTCAACAACACACATAAAAAGGCATCAAAATGACAGCACTAAAAACTTATTTATCTATAATTACCCTGAATGTAAATGGACTAAATGCACCAATAAAGAGACAGAGAGTCACAGACTGGATAAAGAAACACGATCCATCTATATGCTGCCTACAAGAGACACACCTTAGACTTAGAGACACAAACAAACTAAAACTCAAAGGATGGAAAAAAGTATATCAAGCAAACAATAAGCAAAAAAGAAGAGGAATAGCAATATTAATTTGTGACAAAATAGACTTTAGACTTAAATCCACCACAAAGGATAAAGAAGGACACTATATAATGATAAAAGGGACAATTGATCAGGAAGACATAACCATATTAAATATTTATGCACCCAATGACAGGGCTGCAAGATACATAAATCAAATTTTAACAGAATTGAAAAGTGAGATAGATACCTCCACAATTATAGTAGGAGACTTCAACACACCACTTTCGGAGAAGGACAGGACATCCAGTAAGAAGCTCAATAGAGACACGGAAGATCTAATTACAACAATCAACCAACTTGACCTCATTGACTTATACAGAACTCTCCACCCAACTGCTGCAAAATATACTTTTTTTTCTAGCGCACATGGAACATTCTCTAGAATAGACCACATATTAGGTCATAAAACAAACCTTTGCAGAGTCCAAAACATCGAAATATTACAAAGCATCTTCTCAGACCACAAGGCAATAAAACTAGAGATCAATAACAGAAAAACGAGGGAAAAGAAATCAAATACTTGGAAAATGAACAATACCCTCCTGAAAAAAGACTGGGTTATAGAAGACATCAAGGAGGGAATAAGGAAATTCATAGAAAGCAACGAGAATGAAAATACTTCCTATCAAAACCTCTGGGACACAGCAAAAGCAGTGCTCAGAGGCCAATTTATATCGATAAATGCACACATACAAAAAGAAGAAAGAGCCAAAATCAGAGAACTGTCCCTACAACTTGAACATATAGAAACTGAGCAACAAAAGAATCCATCAGGCACCAGAAGAAAACAAATAATAAAAATTAGAGCTGAACTAGATGAATTAGAGAACAGAAAAACAATTGAAAGAATTAACAAAGCCAAAAGCTGGTTCTTTGAAAAAATTAACAAAATTGATAAACCATTGACTACACTGACTAAAGAAATACAGGAAAGGAAACAAATAACCGGAATAAGAAACGAGAAGGACCACATCACAACAGAACCAAATGAAATTAAAAGAATCATTTCAGATTATTATGAAAAATTGTACTCTAACAAATTTGAAAACCTAGAAGAAATGGATGAATTCCTGGAAAAACACTACCTACCTAAACTAACACATTCAGAAGTAGAACAACTAAATAGACCCATAACAAAAAAAGAGATTGAAACGGTAATCAAAAAACTCCCAACAAAAAAAAGCCCTGGCCCAGACGACTTCACTGCAGAGTTCTACCAAACTTTCAGAGAAGAGTTAACACCACTACTTCTGAAGGTATTCCAAAGCATAGAAAATGACGGAATATTACCCAACTCATTCTATGAAGCCACCATCTCCCCGATACTAAAACCAGGTAAAGACATTACAAAAAAAGAAAATTATAGACCCATATCCCTCATGAACATTGATGCAAAAATCCTCAACAAAATTCTAGCCAATAGAATCCAACAACACATCAAAAAAATAATTCACCCTGATCAAGTGGGATTTATACCAGGTATGCAAGGCTGGTTTAATATCAGAAAAACCATTAATGTAATCCACCACATAAATAAAACAAAAGACAAAAACCACATGATCTTATCAATTGATGCAGAAAAGGCATTTGACAAAGTCCAACACCCATTTATGATAAAAACTCTTACCAAAATAGGAATTGAAGAAAAATTCCTCAACATAATAAAGGGCATCTATACAAGGCCAACAGCCAATATCACTCTAAATGGAGAGAACCTGAAAGCATTTCCCTTGAGAACGGGAACCAGACAAGGATGCCCTTTATCACCGCTCTTATTCAACATCGTGCTAGAAGTCCTAGCCAGGGCAATTAGGCTAGACAAAGAAATAAAAGGTATCCGGATTGGCAAGGAAGAAGTAAAGTTATCACTATTTGCAGATGACACGATTATATACACAGAAAACCCTAAGGAATCCTCCAGAAAACTACTGAAACTAATAGAAGAGTTTGGCAGAGTCTCAGGTTATAAAATAAACATACAAAAATCACTTGGATTCCTCTACATCAACAAAAAGAACACCGAAGAGGAAATAACCAAATCAATACCATTCACAGTAGCCCCCAAGAAGATAAGATACTTAGGAATAAATCTTACCAAGGATGTAAAAGACCTATACAAAGAAAACTACAAAGCTTTACTACAAGAAATTAATAAAGGACATACTTAAGTGGAAAAACATACCTTGCTCATGGATAGGAAGACTTAACATAGTAAAAATGTCTATTCTACCAAAAACCATCTATACATTTAACGCACTTCCGATCCAAATTCCAATGTCATATTTTAAGGGGATAGAGAAACAAATCACCAATTTCATATGGTAGGGAAAGAAGCCCCGGATAAGCAAAGCATTACTGAAAAAGAAGAAGAAAGTGGGAAGGCCTCACTTTACCTGACTTAAGAACCTATTACACAGCCACAGTAGTCAAAACAGCCTGGTACTGGTACAACAACAGGCACATAGACCAATGGAACAGAATTGAGAACCCAGACATAGATCCATCCACGTATGAGCAGCTGATATTTGACAAAGGACCAGTGTCAATTAATTGGGGAAAAGATAGCCTTTTTAACAAATGGTGCTGGCATAACTGGATATCCATTTGCAAAAAAAAAATGAAACAGGACCCATACCTCACACCATGCACAAAAACTAACTCCAAGTGGATCAAAGACCTAAACATAAAGACTAAAACGATAAAGATCATGGAAGAAAAAATTGGGACAACCCTAGGAGCCCTAATACAAGGCATAAACAGAATACAAAATATTACCAAAAATGATGAAGAGAAACCAGATAACTGGGAGCTCCTAAAAATCAAACACCTATGCTCATCTAAAGACTTCTCCAAAAGAGTAAAAAGACCACCTACAGATTGGGAAAGAATTTTCAGCTGTGACATCTCCGACCAGCGCCTGATCTCTAAAATCTACATGATTCTGTCAAAACTCAACCACAAAAAGACAAACAACCCAATCAAGAAGTGGGCAAAGGATATGAACACACATTTCACTAAAGAAAATATTCAGGCAGCCAACAGATACATGAGAAAATGTTCTCGATCATTAGCCATTAGAGAAATGCAAATTAAAACTACGATGAGATTCCATCTCACACCAGCAAGGCTGGCATTAATCCAAAAAACACAAAATAATAAATGTTGGAGAGGCTGCGGAGAGATTGGAACTCTCATACACTGCTGGTGGGAATGTAAAATGGTACAACCACTTTGGAAATCTATCTGGCGTTATCTTAAACAGTTAGAAATAGAACTACCATACAACCCAGAAATCCCACTCCTCAGAATATACCCTAGAGATACAAGAGCCTTCATACAAACAGATATATGCACAGCCATGGTTATTGCAGCTCTGTTTACAATAGCAAAAAGTTGGAAGCAACCAAGGTGTCCATCGACGGATGAATGGGTAAATAAATTGTGGTATATTCACACAATGGAATACTACGCATCGATAAAGAACAGTGACGAATCTGTGAAACATTTCATAACATGGAGGAACCTGGAAGGCATTATGCTGAGCGAAATTAGTCAGAGGCAAAAGGACAAATATTGTATAAGACCACTATTATAAGATCTTGAGAAATAGTAAACCTGAGAAGAACACATACTTTTGTGGTTACGAGGGGGGGAGGGAGGGAGGGTGGGAGAGGGTTTTTTATTGATTAATCAGTAGATAAGAACTGCTTTAGGTGAAAGGAAAGACAACACTGAATACATGGAAGGTCAGCTCAACTGGACTGGACCAAAAGCAAAGAAGTTTCCGGGATAAAATGAATGCTTCAAAGGTCAGCGGAGCAAGCGCGGGGGTCTGGGGAACATGGTTTGCGGGGACTTCTAAGTCAATTGGCAAAATAATTCTATTATGAAATCATTCTGCATCCCACTTTGAAATGTGGCGTCTGGGGTCTTAAATGCTAACAAGCGGCCATCTAAGATGCATCAATTGGTCTCAACCCACCTGGAGCAAAGGAAAATGAAGAACACCAAGGCCACACGACAACTAAGAGCCCAAGAGACAAAAAGGGCCACATGAACCAGAGACCTACATCATCCTGAGACCAGAAGAACTAGTTGGTGCCCGGCCACAATCGATGACTGCCCTGACAGGGAGCACAGCAGAGGACCCCTGAGGGAGCAGTAGATCAGTGGGATACAGACCCCAAATTCTCATAAAAAGACCAAACTTAATGGTCTGACTGAGACTAGAGGAATCCCGGCAGCCACGCTCCCCAGACCTTCTGTTGGCACAGGACAGGAACCATCCCCGAAGACAACTCATCAGACATGAAAGGGACTGGTCAGCGGGTGGGAGAGAGACGCTGATGAAGAGTGAGCTAATTATATCAGGTGGACACTTGAGATTGTGTTGGCAACTCTTGTCTGGAGAGGGGATGGGAGGATAGAGAGAGAGGGAAGCCGGCAAAATTGTCAAGAAAGTAGAGACTGTAAGGGCTGACTCAAGAGGGGGAGAGCAAGTGGGAGTAGGGAGTGAGATGTATGTAAACTTATATGTGACAGACTGATTGGATTTGTAAACGTTCACTTGAAGCTTAATAAAAGTTATTAAAAAAAAATTCTTCAGACTAATTTCAGAGGCAATCTCCTTAGGGGTTCACCTAGGACTGCTGCTATTGCATTAAAAAAAAAAAAATTTTTTTTGCATAAGTAGTGCAAATTAGGAAAAGGAGCCACTCTAGGCTAATCAATTAAAAAGGCTTTTTTCCTCAGTCTGACAAAGACCAGGGTTGGTGAGCAGAAAGAAGGCTGGACTTTGGGGTCTATCAGGCCCCTTCCACCATCCTGCTGTAGGAAACAAAATCCATTCAACTTGAGGTTTCTCTCTATCTTCTTTTTCAATGAATCTGAAGACCTAAAGGTCTTCTTTTTCAGCGAATCTGACGTTTTCGGATGAGGCTATCTGAGTAGTCTGCCTCTCAGAAGACTTGGTTTCACGTTGTGTTTCGTCCAATGACTGTGATTTAGTCCCACCAAGCCTCGATGGCACTGGGTTTTTTTTTTTTTTTTTCCTTTGGTGGGTCAAAGGGATTAAAAGGTCTCCAAATCCTGGTGGGGAAACCCTGGTGGCATTGTGGTTAAGAGCTAGGTTGCTAACCAAAAGGTTGGCAATTTAAATCCACCAGGCACTCCTTGGAAAACCTATGGGGCAGTTCTACTCTGTCCTATAGGGTCATTAAGAGTCAGAATTGACTGGACAGCAATGGGTTTGTTGGTTGTTTTTTTTTTTTCAAAGCCCTGGTGGCACAGTGGTTAAGAGCTAGGCTGCTAACCAGAAGGTTAGCAGTTCAAATCTATCACCCACTCCCCAGAAACCTTATGGAGCAGTGCTACTCCGTCCTGTAGGGTCTCTGTGAGTCAGCACCGACTCTATGGCCACGGGGAAGGCCCTCTTCAGCCCAACCTGCTGTGCTGCCCTGGTCTCCTCAGGGCAGTTGTGCTGAAACCTTGGTTGAATCACTCAGCCTCAGCTCCTGCTGATTCACCACAAGGCCCCCCACCTCAGATCCCTTTTGTTGTGCCATTTTTCCCCACTGGTACACAAGACGTGTTTACCAAAATTGCATCATATCCAGGAAGGATCACACACAGGGCACTCAGTCACAACTTGTGCAAGGTGGGTAGTTCTTGGTGTACTCCTTAACATGAGAGATAACTTGGACTTCACTTGTCTGGCAGATATTTTTAGTCCTTTTTCCAACTTTTAGAAAGAATGGAATTTTGGTAATATTTTCTCTTTTAGACTATTAGCATATCTATGCTGATCCTCTCCCCTTGTGAAACCACGGTTTTCCTGTTATCTTGGTTACAGTAAAAACTAACAGTGGAGCTGGGCATTTGATCAGGCTTTTTCCTGAGTCTTCTGACACCAGTCTGCTCTTCCTGTTAGTCTTGGCACCCTCTGCTCTGACCTGGTCACGCCTCATGGCCCGTCAGTGACCTAGTCTGGACCAGAATCCAAGTCCCTGCTGGGCTTTTGGGTTCACACTGCCCAACACATAGACTGTCCCCTGAATGTGCCATGCATTTTCTTTCCGTCTGTATCCTTTTTTTTTTTTTTTCTTATAATAAAATTATAATCTCAGGGAGAAACTTAGGACATTTAACAGTCAAAAGTTTTCAAACACACCGAGATCACCTTAAGAATCAAAGGACGCGAGGCTTTGAAGGCGGTGGGGGGACCCCATCTCCTCTGTCCCTCCTCCTCCCCCGGAAACGCCACCGTTCAGGCTTTGCCCTCAGGAGATTCCAGGGCCACGGGGGAGACAGAGGATACCAGGAGCTGAACCAACACTTTCCGCCCCAGGCTTCTCTGCCAGCCGGATGGCCTGATCCTCCCCCGCGCCCCACGAGTGCCCCTTTCCCAGACGCGCTGCCAGCTGAGTGGCCCGTCAGCCGGGCCGGCACCCTCCTCCCCGGCGATTGGCTGGCCTGGCCCGGGAGGCTGGTTCGGCTGCAAGGTAAAGGCGCCGGCGGGCGGGCGGCCCCGAGCCGGGCGCGGCGGGCACCGGCCGCGCTTCGCCAATTAGCGCGGACTTCGGGGTTCACCCACCTCCGGACCTGGGCCGGCGGGGCGCGGCGGGCGCGGGGTGCGGCGGGCACGGGGCGGGACTCGCCAATCGGCGCGGATCCGGAGTTTGCCCAGCGGCGCGCCGGAAGCCCGCAGCGGGTGCCTGAGCGCCCGGACGCACGGGACCCCGAGCACCGCGGCCATGCCCGCGGGGGTCGCGCCCGGCGTCAGGATGCACGCCCTGCCGGCGTTCGACGCGCCCCTGAGCGAGCGCCTCCTGCACCGGGGCCCCGACTACCTGCGCCGGCACCTGGACGCGGCGCGGCCGGCGCGCAGGAGCGCCGTGGAGAGGCTGGCGGCCGACCGCGCCAAGTACGTGAAGAGCCGACCGGTGGCCGGGCCCACCTCCGCTTCCGAGAGCAGCAGCGAGAGCTGCTCCGGGGACAGCCGCAGGAGCGCCTGCGACCCCCGCGGCCCGGAGGAGACGGCAGCCGGCGCCCCACAGCTCCCGACCCGCGCCCCGTGCCCCGTGGCTCGCAGGGCCATTGCCCGGAAGCCGCTGAGGCCGGACTCGCTGGTCATCTACCGGCAGAAATGCGAGTTCGTCAGAGGGCCCGGCGCCGACGGCTCCAGGGGAAGCTTGGTGAAGAAGCTCTTCCAAGGGCCAGGCAAGGACAAGGCGCTGGTGCCCCCTGAGATGCCTAAAGTGGGAGAGGAGGTCAAGACCGAGAGTGTGGAGGTCAGAGCCCAGGGCCAGGAGGCCAGAGCCCAGGGCCAGGGGGCCAGAGCCCAGGGCCAGGGGGCCAGAGCCCAGGGCCAGGAGGCCAGAGCCCAGGGCCAGGAGGCCAGAGCCCAGGGCCAGGAGGCCAGAGCCCAGGGCCAGGAGGCCGCCCCGGCCAAGGCCCCAGGGAGCAGCCTTGGCGCCGGCCCTGTCGCCGGTTCAGTACCTCCCGCGCCACCTACCCCCTCCCTGCCTGCCAGGGCACCCAGCAGGTGCCAAGCCGCGCCCCCTGGTCCTGAGCTCCTCCAGGAGGTAAGGCGCCGGGGCCTGCACCGCTCTCAGTCGGACATCAGCTCCCGCTACTCTAAGTCCTTTGCAGAGTCTGACACCTTTTTCCAGTACTGCGGCCTGGACCCCGAGGTGGTGGAGGACCTCGGCAGGGAGAACTTTTCAGCAGGGTCAGACCACATCGCCTTCAGAGTCCGCAGCGTGAGCATGGCCACGTCGGACAGCGGCTTCTCCCGGCACAGCGGCGGGGACGACGGACTGCAGGAAGACGAGCTGGTGGAGCAAGTCCCCAGCAGGACCTCGGTCATCGAGAAGAACGCTCGCATCATCAAATGGCTGTACACCTGTAAGAAGGCCAGGGAGACCCCCACGCAGCAAGGGGCTGCAGGAGCTGGAGGGACGCCGCCTGCGCCCAGACCGGGAGACCGGAACCCTAAGGTGGGCTTTCCCAGAGCCTGAGAATGGTGTCTGCCTGTGTGCGTGTTTGTGTTTGTTCAGTGTAGCCAAGTTGAGTGGTGGTTAGTGGCAACTTCCGGTTAGAGTCCAGTAATCTAAAATTGGAAGCAAACCAAAAACCCAAACCCGTTGCTGTGGAGCCAGTTTTGAGTCATAGCGACCCTATAGGACAGAGTAGAACTGCCCCACTGAGTTTCCAGGGAGCCCTGGTGGATTGGAACTGCCGACCTTTGAGTTAGCAGCCATAGCACTTAACCACTACACTATCAGGGTTTCCAAAACCAAACCCATTGCCCCTGAGTCGATTCTGATTCATAGTGACCCTGTAGGACAGAGTAGAACTGCCCCATAGAGTTTCCAAGGAGCACCTGGTGGATTCAAACTGCCGACCTTTTGGTTAGACCTACCAAATAATGGAACTGCTACCAAATCCAGGTTTCCAGGCTCTAGGTCTGCCTGCAAGGATAATTCTATGTTAGCACCATCCTAGTTGGCTTATTAGTGAAAAATGGGGGAAAATGAAATTATTTTAAAAAAGGCTCAGTCAGCAAGCAGACAAGCTCAGTACAAAGTCAACCCCCCCTGCTGTTACACCCTGCATTGACAATAGCCAGGAACACCTAGTCTTTATGTGAATTGACCTTGTGATACAAACTCACTCTGGGCTGTCTCGATGTTTGATTGTAGCCAACTCATCCAGCCTGTAGCCCGAGGACAGGCTTTGCTCTCTTATAACTCTTTACTGCTCGCCTCCTGCAGAAAGGAAGGCTGGGTGTCACCATGTCAAAAGCAGCTGGCATTTTCTTGGAGGCATTTCTGTACAAAGTTGTGAGGAAGGACTTCTCTGCAGGGTTTTGTCAGCAGTTTGACACTCACATAGCTGGAAAATAACTTTCTTTGGCTAAATTTTGCTGAAATTGTTTTTTGCAGACTTTCTAAGAGTTGCTGGAGCAGTTTAGTTCACACCAGGGAGTGTCAGTTTGTTGATATGAGGGGATTGGACTAGATTATAGTATGGCTCACAGTTCTTAATTGCTCTCACTCTATAGTTTCTCTCTCTGATCATAACATGGGATATACTGTCTCCCTTTGCATCACCCAGGAGCACGGGGTGAAGTTCTTTTGCTCAATGTGCTTTTCACTGAGGAGCTAAATAAGGTTTATCCTCAGGTGTCATCCTTACTTTTCCTTCAGCACACCTGGGAGTAGTGAAGGGAGAGGAGAAGGTACCTTTTCAGAATTCTTTTTGAGAACCAAGAATTTAAACAGTGCAACATAGCTTCCTTTTGCCCTTCACTGACACCATGCTGTATGTTGAATGAAAAGAACATTTCATGCCATGAAGGTATTTTGTCTCCCCTTGAGATAAACTCCAGTAACTGGTGGGGGTGGCATGTCACAGGACGTGTTTGTGTGCAACTCTCTCCTGAAGACTGAATAATCATAACGGTAAACTTAATAACCTCTGAGTAGCCACAGCCTTGATACAAACATGAGTAATATCCAACATGAGGACGGGGAGATTCTTTGTTTCTCTTGACCCGAGGCTCAAAACTTGAGTTCTTTCTTATATTTTATCAAATATTTGCTTCTTCCTCTAGTCTGAGTCCCTAGACACGTATATAGGAAGTCAAACTTTTTTTTTTTAATCATGTTTTCCACAAGTTATCTTTTGGAACGGAGAGAAGTGAGTGCTGTCCAGGGTATGCCAATGATGTCAGGCATAAATGCTATCATGTGGAGGAGGAAAGCTGTGGAGAGTGAGCAGGGTCTGGGGGTACAGGTCTGGGGGGGAAGTAGGAGGTCTGTCTTCTGCTGACTAGTCACTCCTCCACTTTGGGCCTCGGCTTCCATCCTTCATGAAATGAAGGGAGATGGGCAGATAATTTCCACTCTCTATATTTTATTATTCTGGGTAGTCAGTACTACATATATATCCACGTTCCATGATTGGAACCCAGAAGAAGAAAAACAGAAGCTCATTGCTTACTGGATTATGTAAAAAGTAAACTAAAAATTAAGTTCACATCCAGATAGCTAGCGGGAGTCAGAGCCTTCTTCTGTGTTTTATTCACAGAAGGAAGGTAGAACTGATGGCAGAAACAGTGGTGAGATGAGATGACACCCAAACAAGCCAAAATATAACCTGACGACATAAAAGTAAAATCACCCTTTTCTGACGTCTCTAGACCCAGGCCCACCCCCATCTCCAGTATCAAAATCACCATGTGAAAAACAGTTTAGGATTGGACCTATGAAGTCATCTTTTGAAAGCCCTTTAAGGCTTGACTCTATGAAAAAAGGTAACAAGTTTGGTTAGCCTGTGAGAATTTTCACTTTGACAGCAAAGAGACATAGTTGAGGCAAGAGACAACTGTTCTTCCCTCCAAGAGAAGGTGACAGCAAGCTTAGGAAACCACAGAGGGTGAATCTCTGCAGGAGAACCAGAGGCTCGTGAATTAGCTTGGTTCACTGCACTGTTTCTCCACCTCACTCAATCCTGTTTGTTGGAAGATAGGGATGGACAGTGTGGCTTGCTTTCCCAGCTGTTTCATATTTTTGCGCAGAGAGGGGAGGCTGGCGTCACCCGGAACCCGTGCAGTCGTTTGTAGCACATGTCGTTGACAGTCACAGCGCTGTAGAGATTTCCTTTACACATTTACTAGCCTAGACCCAAAACATAGCTTGAATTCTTGGAAACTTCAGTCAGTACTTAATACCTAGTTCTTTAGAGAGTCCTGAGGAGGAAATGAGCTGGGCTTTCCCCATGCCCTGATGCTGACTGCTCCCTGTAATGATGTCTGTCCCTAACCACAAACCACCTTTTTTAACTCACCGCCTGCAAACAGCATTGTTTGCTCTGAAGGATAGCCAATAGAGAGAGCCAAGAACCAAAGCCAATGGGATCGGAGAGTGTGGCGGACTTTGTGTGGGTGAAGCAGTTATCTCCAGCAACTTAAAAAAAAAAAATACAGTTTACAAAGTAAACGTAAGCTTTCATCACAGGAATTACTTGTTTCAGAAACTAGTTCCATGACTTTTTCAAGACATGGAAGCAAGAGTTTAACCTGTACTTTTTCTCTAGTTTACTAGGACACTTGTGTTGAAATTCCTAAGAGTTCATTTTAAGATTTCAGGAGAAATTCAGAAAATTTGAGAAAATTAGTCTTTCTAAGCAAAAGAAAAAATAAGTATATTTACTATGGAGTTTTTTTGTCCACTTGTTAGATATTGTTGTTGATAGGCACCATTGAGTCGGTTCCAACTTATAGTGACCCTGTGTTCAACAGAACAAAACACTGCCCAGGCCTGTGCCATCCTCACAATTGTTGCTATGCTTGAGCCCATTGAGAGATCATAAACTGTAATTAAAATTATTCCATCCAGACTTAAATAACAAGTTCATCAGTTTTCACCTCATGGAATAAAAAATGTTTGCTTTTCCAAACTGAGCTGCAGTCATCCAATATCAGAACTGGAAGATGACTCGTAGAATCCCATGAAGGCAGACCCTTGAGTAATAGGTTACCCATACCTGTTACTGTCGAGTCAATTTCAACTCATAGCAACCCTACAGGACAGAGTAGAACTACCCGGTGAGGCTTCCAAGGGGTGGCTGCTGGATTCAAACTGCTGGCCTTTTGGTTAGCAGCCAAGTTCTTAACCACTGTGCCACCCGGGCTCCAACAGACAGGTGACACATGGATGATTTTGGTATTCAGTTTTCCAGAGTGTAATTCATGAAAATTGCTCTTCTCTTTGGTGGTGGTTAGTCATCTTCCTATCCTTCAATTCATCAGATCGGGAACTTACCAAAATGTAGGACTTTCTGGTTTTCTGTTTTTTGCATAGAATATATAAGTTGCTGATTTTAGTATCGTTATAAAAGAATGGTAACTTTTCCTTTAGGTGAATTAGGAATAAACATGGTTTAATTTCAAGGAGCGATATTACTGCTCCGCAAGCAGAACTCCTCAGATATTCTGACAATGATCTCCACATTTCTCTTTGGTAGTAACGGAAGACATGTAGAAGCCCACACTAAAGGCTAGTGTGAGGTAATTGTGGTCTCATCATTTGCAAAGATGCTTTGGGAGTATAGAACAAATATCTTTGATGATACTTGGAAGCTCTGCATTTATCAGCTAAGAGCCTGTTTTAGGTAAACAACCTGCTTGAGTAATTATAAGACTGCCCTTCCCTTTCTTCTGGCCAATGCCTAGGCCTTTTGGAGCTATCGGTATTTTAAAAGGGTGGAATCTATTTCACTTCAAATATTTATTTAAACAATCTGCCTTGTTTTCTATTTTTGTTGTCCAACCCTGTGGTAGTTAGCTCTAGCCTCACATTCAAAAACATTTTCTTCACCCCACTCCATTATTGGTTTGAGGTAAACAGAAATTTCAAAAGTCCAGAGGAAGGCCTACAGGAAGATGGAGATTTATCCTACCAGAGGAACCAAGTGATCATTGCCTTTAGTAAGGCCACCAACTTCTCTTCAAAATTTAAAATTCACAAAGGAAATGTTTGAAATACAGAGAATGTCACAAAGCCAAAGACTATAGGGAACAGAATTTGAAGTATAATATTTAGTTTTATAACATTTGCCTACACTAGAATTGATTGACTTTTTTTTTCTTTCTCCTCAGGAAGAAATCCTTCCCAAGGAGGGAGGTTCCCTTGAAGTGTATCATGGGTGACTTGGAATCACAGGACCATCTTCACGAGCACTCGTCTTATCCAGTATCCCCAAGCTGACAACATGATTGCTGTTTCCCAAGGAACAAAGCACCCTATTGACTAAGCCTAAGTAATTTCAGAAGATTTGAAATGCCTAGATGTAGAAATATTTGAGCTATGGAGAAGAGGGGAACACAGAACTTGGAAATTAGCTGAGTTTTGATTGTTATCATCCAGCTAAAGCTGTTGAAAGGTTTTTCTTGTTTGAGACGGATCTATACTTATTTCCAGAGGGTAGCTAGAGAGGGGAAGCCTGTTTGGAAATATTTTCTAGGACATGCTTTTGACTGACTTGCGGACAAAGACATACTGAGGTGCATTTTAACAATATCTAAATTAATTTTTTTTTTTTTAAGGCAAAGAGCATGAAAACCAAGCATCAATGCCATGGTATTTACTCCTTTCAGCCATCTTGGGCTGATTGGTACCATTTAAATCAAAATTCCTTCTATTCTGTATTCAACTGTAATCAGAAGGTATATTCTAGTTAAATACCATAGTTAACAAAGACTAAACGCACATGCATACAAAACACCAAATTTTAAAGCATCACCACACTGGAAACCTCAGTTAATCCTAAAACTGTGGTTGTTGTTACGTGCCATCGAATTGAATCTGACTCATAGTGACCCTGTAGACAGAGTAGAACTGCCGCATAGGGTTTCCAGGGAGCAGCTGGTGGATTCGAACTGCTGACCTTTTAGTTAGCAGCCAAGCTCTTAACCACTGCGCCACCAGGGCTCCATCCTAAAGCTACACAACTGATAATCTTATTCAGTGATTCAGAAGGCACTTATAAAGCCACTTCAGGGTCACAGGTCATTCTGTCCATTCCACTTTGCATCAGGTTGTAGGCCTGTGGCAGTACCTATTAAAAGATAACTTATAGTTGAGATACCGCTAAATAAAAACTTCTGTAGTTACTTGGGTGTTGGCAAAAGTGTCTTGGAGTTTCATCTTATCAGATCAATAACATCATTCCTCTTTCACAGCATCACTTGAAATGTGCCTCCAACAGTCCCCTTGTTTCCAAGTTTCAAACAAGAATAGCAAAGTCAGAGTTGACACAGAACATGGTTACCTGAGGGCAAGATTGGCCCTTCTATTTGGTCTAATCCAAGCCTTCACGTATCGCGTAGCCATTCCAAATTAGGCAGTAATTCACCCTTCTCAAAAAAAGGTATACTTTGAAACAAGGGACCGCCTCCGGGTGGCTGGGAGACTTAGGGATCAGAATGTTGGTGCAGCGTTACTGTGACCTTAATTCTGAACTTGCCCTTGACACCCAGAGTGAATACATTTTCAGATTCAGGACTATCTGAGAGTAATTCTGTATCAGTGATGATGACCCAGTGAAAATTTGTCACCTAGTCAACCCTCTCAAAACAAAGTTTTATCAAAATGTATCTCTTCAAGAACAAAATTATTAGAAAGAAGAATGAGGGGGAAAGAAATGGGTTTCTTAATGGTAAAATATTTTATAAATGATTCTATTTCGATATATTCGTATATTTGTTTAATACTGTATTCTATTTTTATAAATGTTTAATGGTGAGAATAGGTCTTTGAGTTACTTAAATATTTATTTTTACACAGTTACTGGTCTTGAGATGGTTTTCCTCTACTTGGTATGGTCTGTTTTTATTGGTGCAATTTGAAGTCATCTTTTCTTTTCCTTGGTTAGATTTTTGTATATATTGTTCAAATATCTTCTGACTGTAAGCTGAGTGTTTGCTACTATAAAGTGCTCGATACTAAAGTGATTTGTTTTCAAATAAGCCCGAGATACACGTCTTCAGACGCTGTGCGGGCTGGCAGGTGTAGGTTCAATGTGGGCTCTTTTCAATACGACAGACTCCCCGCTATAAGAATTTTCTCCCAGCTGTTGCTCCAAAAATGCCGCTATTTTCCTGTCCACTGAATTGCACTTAGGTAAAAGAGATACTGTCAAAGATAAGGAGAATTATCATTATTATTAAGAAAAGGGTCTTTTTCATATAGCCAGTTCTCTTATGTGCAGGTATCCCATTAGCTTCATATGTGAATGCTTTATGCAAAATGGTTTTGTGCCTTTCTACTGTCAGAATAAGATGCATTAGAACCTAGGTCAGATGTCTCTGAAATAAAAATGGTGGCTGACTACACTGCCCATAAAATAGATGAAAAAATAAAGAACACCAGCTGGTTTCATTTTAAAACCGCCAAGATCTTTCAGGAACATTTTGAACTTCAGAGGCGGCACAGGAAGCACAAAGGATTTAGTTGGGGTGGATTCGGGAAGTAGATGTCTGAGATAGCTGGGCACGAAGAACAGGGGAACGGGGGTCCCCAAACTCTAAGCAGAGCAAACTCTCCTTCTGTTCACATTTATGTGCCTCAGCCTTGTGCCCGCCTTGAGTCTGTGGTAGAGGATTCCTGTCCTAAACCTGGATCATCTCAGTTGCTGAATAACTTTGGAGAAAAATCAAACTTTGTAGCTCAGTCTGGATGAAAAGTTTCGCTACCGCTTTCTGTAAGAATGAGCAAAATAACTCATTTGTTCATGAAAAAATAGCATATAAAATAACATGATTAAACATGATGGAAAGAAACATTACTGATAAAGCAAAGCAAATAGTTTGACGGTAATCTACTTGACTAATACGTGGGGAGGGATTAGCAGTAAAATTTTTTTTTTTACTACTGAAAGGTATTTATGTAACTGGAAAGGTTATTGTTTTTACACGTACGTAGTTTTTAAACTACTGGTCACTGACACTGTGGAGTAAAAAGGAGACTATTAAACCTGGCCCTTTTTTTAGTAGGTTCAAAGTTCAATGTCATGGTTATAGTTGTTGATGCCGTAAAACATCTGGCTCAGACAATTGTTATGGCAGTTTGTAAATACAATTTTTTGATGAACTACTTGCAACTGGAGTGCAATATTGTATATTCTATATTAAATAAATAAAATATTTTATCATTTATTAGCATAAATTCATGACTGTGCAATGTGAAAAATTTTCTGAAGCAAAAGTATGCTTATAATTACTCATATCTTTTATTTTCTCCCTTTCTTGTTGAATATCATCTCTTCAGATTACCAGTAAAAATGAGAAAAGCACTCTGAGACTTGACCTAGGCTAGTTGCGTGCACCTAAAGCCTGCAACGTTCCCTGGAGATGGAATACTGTGAAAACAGTTTGGATGTTTAAAAAAAAAAAAAAAAAGTTTAGCACACTGTTTTTCCCTAAATGTTTCATCTGTCCTTTGCTTAAAAAGATTTTTGTCTCCATGTTTTAGTGATATCATCATTGGAAAATGAGCATAAAGATAAAAATGAAAGCACAGTTTGTAACCTATCACATTAACTTATTTAGCACAGGCAAATTCTTCTTATATTCGAGTTTGTTTTTTTTTTTTTAACAGTAGCTGCTGGCCGTACCCTCGGCTAATGCTGGAAAGTGGTACAGTGGTGTATGTAGGGAAGCCTAATTTTCTCTATGCTGATGCACTGACTGAACGCGAGTGGTTTCTTTTTCACTCCTGCAATGGCTTATGCCCAGACCCATCCAAATATCCAAAGATATGCATTCTTTTTTTATTTAATTTTTAGTGTGGTGAAATGTGTATCTATTTCAAAGCCTTTGCCTTTTCAACTGTTTGATGTGTACCATTCAGCGACATTAATTTCGTTCACCGTATCGTGTGACAATCACAACCATCTGCTTCCAATTTTTTCATCACCCTTAACAAAAACCCTGCACCCTGAAGCAGTACCTACCCCCACTTTCCCTCCCCACATGCCCCTGGTAATCACGAGTAAAGTGTGGCCTCTGCTTTTGCCCATCTAGACAGTTCATACAAGGGTGCTCATACAGTATTTGTCCTTCTGTGTCTGACTTATTTCACTCAGCATAATGTCTCCAGATTCATCCATGTCATGCCATCAGGACTTCATTTCTCTTGATGGCTGAGGAGTATTTCCTTGTATATATATATATATTTCCTTGCATATTATGTACCACATTTTGTTTATCCATTCATCTTCTGATAGACACTTGGGTTGTTTCCATATTTTGGCTCTTGTGAATAACACTGCAGTGAACACTGGTGTACAAGTTACTGCTTGAGTCCTTGCTTTTGGTTCCCCTGGGTATCTACCTAGGAGTGGAATTGCTGGGTCATAAGGTCGTTCTATGTTTAACTTTCTGAGGAACTGCTACACTGTTTTCACAGTGGTTGTACCGCTCACAATCCTGCCAGCAATGAATGAGAGTTCCAGTTGCTCCACATCCTCACCAACGCTTGTTATTTCCCTTTTTTTCTGATAATAGCCACAAATATAGGCATTCTTGAGGAGGTAAAAAACTCATACATTTCTGTGAAAAAATAGAAAAATTCCCAGGGTGCCTTAAAAGCTCTCTTTTTATAACTGTGTAGCAACAGTCCCAATATTGTATCATGTGGCTTCCATTGCAGGAGTCTATTGGGAGTTGCCTTTTTTCTTCCTGAACATGAACTTAACATTCTTACATTTTAGTTTCCAGGCCTTTGAGTCTTATTGAAAATCTAATATTAAATATTGAACAAGAAGGAAATTGAGTGTCTTAGTCAAGAGCTCATAACTCTAGTCTTGGAGGTAACAGGAAGCAGCTGATGGGGAGCAACTATGAAAACACCAGAAAAACACCTGCCCAATAGTATTTTCCACATACCTCTGTGACAATGCCCCAGATTCTACAACCGATTGTCATCTTGTGTTATCCTCTTGAAAACTGCCATTAAATTTTAATGATTTCCAAAGGGGAAAATGCATTAAATCATTAACTCCAAAAACCAAAAAAAAAAACCAAACTCACTGCCATCGAGTCGATCCCAACTCATAGCGACCCTATTGGACAGAGTAGAACTGCTCCATAGGGTTTCCAAGGGGATCTGGTGGATTCAAACTACCCACCTTTTGGTTAGCAGCCAAATTCTTAACCACTATGCCACCACGGTTACTTTAAATCAAAATAGACTATTAATTTCATCAGGACCAGGTATGGAAATATCTGGATCCTAGCTTCAGTATGTCCTGTGGGATGCTCAATTTTGAGCTTAAGTAGAACCTTAATTACAAGGGCCAGAACAGGAAATTAACTGACTAAGCCCATGTCCCTGCTGCCCACCTTGTGGTATAAAAACAGTTGTGCTCTGGAGCGATAGCGACTTTAATCAAGGCAAGGACAACCCATTGATGACAATAAGCAGAATCCCTGAAGTGCATACATTGAGCAACCAAATTCTACTCTAGGCAAACTCCCTGCCGTGATGGGCCTTAGATTCCAGTCCGGGAGTCAGATATTCAATAGGGAAATATAGATAGATAGATGATGAAGGAATAAATGCATGATAGAAAGGAAAAAAAGAAAAGGAAGGAAAGAAGGAAGAAAAAGAGAGTAAGGAAATAATAGTGGGTTAGGTTTTTTTGGTTTGGTGTTATCGGAAGGAACCCTGGTGGTGCAGTGGGTGCTTGGCTTCTAACCAAAAGGTTGATGGTTTGAATCCATCAGCCGCTCCACAGGAGAAAGATGTGGCAGTCGGCTTCAGTAAAGACTATACAGCCTTGGAAACCCTATGGGGCAGTTCCACTCTGCCCCATAGGGTCACTATGAGTCAGAATCAACTCAGTGACAATGGGTTTGAGGATTATCAGCCTAATTTGTTAATTTCAATATGACCCTTTTGGTTTATGGTTTCTGTTTCATGGCCCATATATCTGAATTATAAATGAAACCCAAAACTTAAATCATATAAAAAAAGAAGCAAACAACAGGGAAAGAAAGTATGCAAATTATATGACTTTTTTTTTTTTTTTTTACTAAGCGATTTATTTTAGTCCCCGGAGGTCTTCAGCCTGGCTGCTTAAAACTTTAAAGTCTGGACTGAATAAAAAGCAGAGCACATTACAAATGAGACTTCAAGACTTAGCTTACATCCCGGTCACAAGATTGCTGGTAAGGGACTGCATGTCTTCCTTGGGCCTTTAGAGGAAGTTCACTTTTCAAACTTAGGGATAGGAAAAAAAAAATCAACATAGCAAATAAACGGTAACTCTCATAGGCCAGAGCAAGCCAGTTCAGGGAGGCCAAGGGGCGGGTGTCTGTCTCTGTGAACTCTGAGAACTGTCTCTTGGACACTCCCTTGTAGGTAAACAGCAGGGCTCAGGCCCTGGTGAATCAGACTGATGTTATCAGACTTGAGGCCTGTGTTCTTTTCTCAAGCTGCTTGGCAAGTCAAGACTCCAGAGTCCATGGTTCAGAAATGGGAGGGTGTCCAAAGTGCCCAGACAGTCGTCTCATTCTATTTCCCTTCCAAGTGTGTGTAAGGTGCCAAAGAGAGAAGGCCAGTGTTGGCATCTGATGAGACAGGCAGCCAGGGCAGAGACCTGCTCAGCCAGAAGCATAGACTACTAAGGTTGGAAGTGATGTTAGAAATATGTAGCCTGCCCCACTGATAGAAAGAACTCTATGCCCAAGGCTCATGTAGCTGCATAGTGCAGTGAGGCCTACGGGGCAGAACTCTGCAAGGCAGACCAGGCCAGCCATCCTTCCTCAGAGCCCTTGCCTGAATATTCCCAAGGTGACCAGTCAACCCTGTTTGCAAGGCACTTTCCCAACTTCAGCACTAAATCCCCCATCCTGGGAAAACCTCAGTTCCCGGCAAATAGGGAAGGTTGGACACCCTAAAAGAGGGGAGCCTTAATTAGTACATACCTGGATGCCATATTCTTGACTTCACTTTAATTCTTACTTTCTGAGGGAATTAATGCCAAAACTACTGTGAGCACATGAGAATTTTAAATGCGTGGTATGGTGGTTTTCTCTCTTGCCCTAAATTAGGGTCACTTAGGGTGTTTCCCTCCTAATAGCCAAGATCATATCGGCAAGATTCGGGAGGGTTAGAAGTTTCTTTCTCTGACATGATGGAAACTGATGGAGCAAAGTTTTAATCCCACACCTGGGAGGACCTGGTTGAGAGACAACTGGAGAAGCACGTTATTACAGTGTGGAACGGCAAAGGAGAATGCATTTATTAGGAGGAAAACTAGCACTCTTTGGGCATCTTCTGTAGCAGAAATGATACTAAGTGCTTTGCACTCATTATCCCATGTGATCCTCACACAGTCTACGAGGGTCATCATTTTACATATGAGGGAACTGAGGTGTGGAGAGATTTACTACCAAAGAACTGATAAGGTGGAGGAGTCAGAATTTAAACCCAAATCCGCCTGGCTCCAAAGTCAGCTCTATCTGCACAACGCTGGTTTAGAAGGAGAATTAAATGCCAACCAGAATGTTTAAGAGGATTTCATCCAATTCTCAAAGGCATAAACTGATTTAACAAGTCAAACCCAAGCGTGAGCAGGATTCTGATATAAGCCACTTCCTGAATTACTTACATGGCCCACGTCACCATGTGCTGAGTGACTCAGGCGAGGCAGGAGTGCCTCAATGACAACATTGCCCAACTTCTCACACGGTAAGAAACGTCAAGATAACACGCAGATCTCTCACGTCTGGAGATGTCTACACAAATCTGAGATGTCTGCTCAAAATTTCATACTATAAGAAAGGTTCTCATGGTCCAGTTTCTGCTGATAAGTTTATATAAGATGACATGTATTTTAAAAATAGGAATAAAGAGAAAACCAGTGGGCAAACAAACTGTACCACAATAACTTAGGCCAGGACTGCTCTGGGCCACGTCTAGGCAAACAGGTGAACTGGATGATGGCCCAGGTGGTGCGCACGTGTTTTACTGAAGAGTGTTGTGAATTCAAAGTACAGCACCTCGTGCCTACCATGGAATTTTAAGGCTGCATAAGAAGTTCAGCTCAAAGAAGTCTGGCAGAGCTCTGATTATTTCAGCTGGTGGTTAACTGTTATCTTTTAGGGTAAATGGGAAAAGACCAGACATGTAAAAAGAAGCGGAATTCCTTCAGACTTACTTTGACATTACTGGGAAGTCTGGCACAGCTTTGTGTTTGTGAGTTTTATTTTGTTTTTAGCAATAGTAAAAGAAATGGCCAAGATATGCACATTCGAGATACTATCTCACAGCCTGTTGAATGCATTTCAAGGCTACATAAATATTATTCTGCTACAGGTACACGAGAAACCAAGCCAACTGTCAACACTTTCACCTTGCAGGTAGAGTCAGGAAGGAAGCATTACTCACCTTTTCCTGTCGCCCCTTGGTTGAGTGAACAATTCCAACTTGAAGGTTGCAGGAAGTCATTGCCCCCACTCTTCCCAGCATTACTCAGGGTTTGCTTAGCTCATGCTAGCCACTGGTCACAGGATGTATTTACGTGGTAAGCACAGCCAGCCACAGTGGTGCATAATGTCAGCAACTCTGTCAGCGGTACATCCTTTTCCAAGGAGGATCTTTCTGACGTTTTCTAACAAATATGCATTTGCAACAGAGATGAAATTCTAAACCCTGAATAAGACAGTATTAGCATCCTGTATTCACAGTGTAGCGGGTACACAATGAAACAGAAGTTTCATAAAAGCCAGACTCCAGGAGGACAGAACTGCCACAGTGGATCAGACACAGTGAACTTGCCAGCTGCTTGATCTCGGGCAAGGTAAACAGCTCTGAGTTTCCTCATCTGTTAAAAGGTGGTTGTGAAGATGAAAGAGAGGATGGACAATGTACTTAAGGACACTTATTACACAAGAGGGGGCCCCAGAGGTTCAGTGGTTGCTCGGTGGTAGAATTCTCACCTCCCGCGAGGGAGACCCAGCTTCAATTCCTGGCCAGTGTGCCTGGTGCACAGCCTCCACCCGTCCGAGGAAGACCTGTGTGCTGCTCAGACGCTGAACAGGTTTCAGAGGAGCTTCCAGACTGAGCCAGATTGGGAAGAAATGCCCAGAAATCTGCTTCCAAAAATCAGCCAATCAAAAACTTATAGATATCAATGGCCCCATCTCATTATACATGGGGTTGCCATGAGTTGGGAGCCAGCTTGATTCAATGGCAGCTAATGACAAGAGTACATAGAAAGCACCCAGTCAATGGTAGCTATCATTATTTTAATTATATTAGCCCCTTAAAATGACATATTTGCATATATATATACAAACCATTGCTGTCAAGTGGATTCCGACTCATAGCGACCCTATAGGACAGAGTAAAATGGCCCCATAGAGTTTCCAAGGAGCACCTGGTGGATTTCAACTGCCAACCTTCTGGTTAGCAGCCAATTACATACATAATTCATTGGAGCCCTGGTGGCACAGCAGATAAGAGATTGGCTGGTAACCAGAATGTCAACAGTTCAAATCTACCAGCCACTCCTTGGAAAGCCTATAGGTTTGGCTTTTTGACTCTGTATAGAAATTACTTTCAGCAAAGGGAGAAACAGTGGTAATTGTTCCAATGGGCCTGGAAAGACCTCCACCAACATGCTTTAGTAAAGTAAGCGTGGCTTAGAATTTCAAGCAGAGAACAAGGGAGAAAACACTTTTTTTTTTTTTTTCCTGAGCTAGAGAAAACATCATAGGAATTCTGAAGAAATATTGTAGGACTTATTGATTAGCTACTTAAATATTTAGAAGCTATTAATGGATACTAAAGGGCAGGATAACAATGCTGTGTACTTATCTAAAAGTTTAAAGCTTACAAGGCTCTCTTATATTAAGTTTCTCATTTGATCATTACAGACATCTTTGTTATAATTGAGCTGGATTAGGTGGAGGAATGAAGAGAAAAATCAAATAGCGTCTCCAGTTAGGTGTTCCTTAGGAACTGTTCAAGAGCTCAATGGAAGCATCTCCTCTTTGCTCCTTGACCACTGGGTTTTCCAAAATCTTTCTGTCTAAAAACTCTGTATCTTTCTCACGAGATTCACTACTAATTACTTTACCCATCCCAGGAGACATCAAATTATGTTTTCAAATCCATCGTTTTGAATAAAGTGAAGTGGGCTTGTCTGTACATACATACGTGTGTGTGCCTGCCTGTGCCTCCATTTTGACCGGATTGTTTCTTGATGGCTTCGACTGGTCATGTCAATCAAATGGTTCACGTAGCCGCCTATGTGCTATAAATACCTTTATACTCTTCAAAGCCCATTGCCTCTGAGTTGATTCTGACTCACAGCGACCCTACAGGACAGAGTAGAACTGCCCCACAGGGTTTCGATGGAGTAGCTGGTGGATTCCAGCTGCCACATTTTGGTTAACAGCCCTAGCTCTTAACCACTGCACCACCAAGGAAAAATCCGTGCCTAGTTATTTTAAGAGTAGATTTTTTTTTTTAGTTATTTTAAGAGTAGATTATCCCTAACATGCGGAGCACCTTACAAAGACTTTCACATACGTTGGTTGCTGTTTCATTTGAAATGCACACGTAGCCTGTGGTCTAGGTATGTTGTTGTTAGATGACTTCGAGTCCGTTCCAAGCCACAGCTGTGTAGATAACGCAGATACAATTGCGCCTATTTTCAGACAGACTTCAGAAGAAAAAAACTGACTTTCCCAACATTGCCAAACTGTAATTTCTAGCTCTCTGATTATATCCAATACTCTTCTCAACCCATAATTCAAGTGCGGCTTTACTGATTATTTTTGTTGTTCTTCATAACTGCTCCTTTTGTATATTTAGAGCCTCCAGGAATAAATTTCATAAACTGCACAATATTGGATGAGAGCTTATAGTCTGAAGTCAACACTTTTCAGATCCAGGTGAAAAATTCAGTCCTACCCTCATATTGCTTCCTCTCTGATCAGTCTGTTTACAATAGAAAAGTTAAGCATAAAAATTGTTAATGGATATTACTACTAATCAGTTGCAAGGTTGCAAAGTCACCTGCTACTACCTCGCCCCCAGTAGCTCACTTTAAAGACTCCACACTTGGCAGGATATGCGTCCCACCTCTACAAAACCCTTAGGCAAAGGCAGAGAAAATGGAGGATTACTGGCTAGCCGGCTGAACAATACCGTTGTACTGACCCCAGCCGAATTCCAAGAATAGGTTCAGAATCTCCAGGGAAGTGTAGAGGAATATGCTATTTATGTTTAAGGAAAATGATTGAGTAGTAGGAGGGATTTGTTTTCTGTGTTTTGTTTTGTTTTCCTACGTTGTTTTCTGTTATACATCTTGGAGAAAAGGACTAAAGCAAAGATTGAAATTCAGGATCAGAAAGAAGACCACAGAGGAAAGGAGAAGAGGTGCGATGGGAAAAACTAAAACTTAGCTTCGCTGTGTGCCAGCAATGGTGCTAAGCATATTCGCACGGTTTTATGTACTAGTTTTTATTACCCAAAATCGATAGATGAAGAAACTGAGGATCGGAAGCAGAATTAAGTTACCCAAGACAATGACGCTAATTCCAGATCTATGCTCTTCCCACTAATCCATATTGCCTCCCCTCCTCTCACCCGCCCCTCTTCCTCGAGGTAGGAAGGTTATGTTTAACACACAGAGGTTTACTTTTTATTTCATCTGTGTTATGAAATAGGATTATCACCCGCTTTAGGAGACGGAGACTATGAAGAAATAGTCTGTGAGGTGAGATGAATGACTCCAAACTAAGGGATCTGGGAGATGTAAAAGTTAGGTAGGAGCCTGTATTTAAAAAAAAAAAAAAAATCTGTGTATTAAAAAGAAAGGTTACTAGCAGTCAATTTTTCTTTTACTCAGGGTACAATTGTTAGAATCACCCAGGTCTCTGGCAATCAGTTTAGTGCTGGGAAGGGTTTGAAGATTATCTGTCCAAACTTCCTAATTGACAGGTGAGGAAATTGAGGCTCAGAGAGGGATATACTTTTCACATAGTTACTCAGCAAGTGAGAGGCATAAGCTAAAACTTGCACCTCCCAACTCCGTGTCCAATGCACTTTTATACCTGCTTTTTCTCATGATTGGAGCCATTCCTGAATCTATCATTTAGAATTCTTTCAGTAACTTAATGAAAACTTAAATTTCAGGGCTAAAATAAACGAACAAAAACAAACAAACAAAAAGCCTTAATTTTAGTTTCCAGGACAACAAAATGCTGTAACAAATCATAAGAAAACAGAAGTGGAGATTGTCCTAAAAAAAAAAAAAAGTAGGTAATATTTGCAGGCAACTATTTCCTGGTTAATAGCTAACTTACTGGCTCTCTGTTGGTTCCCCTAAGACTACATTGCTGTGGTGATTGTGAATGGTCTGACTCATCTTGGTGTTCTTGGAACCGTCTTCCGCACTGATGGGCACGTCATAAGGTACACTCGCCCATTCATGCCTTCTTCCTTTTTGACAAAATACAAGTGTGATCTTGTTCTTGTGCAAGGTTAAACTCTCCACCTGTGCTCTGAACCCAGTTCCCTCCTGCCTCTCGAGTTCCTCGTTCCATCAAGTATCTCCTCGTGGGCAGTGTCTTCTTTTTCTCCGTGTGGCATTTCCTGAGAACAAGTATCCAGGTCTATTCCATCTTGATATAACCTTCCTTACACCATGTTTTTCCCTCTAGCTAATGGCCTCTTTCTCTCTCAAGTATGGCAATGATTGAGAGAGAAGAACTGGTAGAAAGTCATCTAGGCAGAGGCAATAGCGTGTATGAAACCCCTGTGATGTGTTAACAAATGAATAAGTCTACTGTTACTGGAGCACAGAGAGTGACCAAGAGATTGGAGGAAAAAAAAATGGCTGCAGAAAACATGCCAGAGCCACATTACATACTATAGAGTCTTAGGATATGGTAAAGAGTATAGATTTTTTATATTAAATGCAATGAGAAAATCACTAGAAATTTTAAGAAATTCAATGATATCACCACATTATATCTGGATCCCCAAAAGCACACTAGCAGCTAGGTAAAGACCAGGTTGGAGAAGAACAGCAAGGGTTCAGATTTAGCATGAAAATCTGACGTGCCTGCAAAGACATCCAAGACATATCAAGTAAGCGGAAGCTAGAGGAGTCTCATGGGGGCATTGGCAGTTCAGTATTAGAATTCTCACCTTCAGTGTGAAGACCTGGGTTCGGTTCCTAGTCAATGCCCCTAATGTGCAACGACCACCCACCTGTCAATGGAGGCTTGCATGTTGCTGCGATGCTATGATGCCGAACAAGTTTCAGCATGGCTTCCAGACCAGACTAGGGCAGACCAGGAAAAAAGGCTGGCGAGCGTCTTCCAAAACTCAACCGATAAAAATTGTATGGATCACAAGGGTCTGTCCAGTCTGTAGCCAATTACAAGGATGGCATAGGACCAGGCAGTGTTTTGTTCCATTGTGCTTGGGGTCGCCATGAGTCGTAGCCTGACTTGACAGAAGCTAACAATAACAAAAGAGGAGTCTGGATTGAATAGAAGAGACCTGGGAAATAAATGAGATCTCTAGTAAGAGGGGGAATAGAGAGAAGGCACAGACCTAAGCCCAAAGAAGAGTGACATTTATACACCTCACAGAGGAAGAAACAACAAAGAGGTGGAGGAGCAATCAAGAAGGCAGGCAGAAAAGCAAGAGGACAGATGTTTTGCATTTCTTTTACTTCTTGGTGGTGAGGGGTATGTTTGTGATATTTCAAATATGCTTAGTAAAGTCAGGACTAAAAAACATTTATTCAAGTTGACAGTGTCATGTCCATTGGAAAGATCCTCACCCATTGCCATGGAATTGATTCTAACTCTTAGTGACCCTACAGGAAAGAATAGAACTGCTCCATAGGGTTTCTAAGGCTGTAATCTTTATGCAAGCAGATTTCCAGGTCTTTGTTCTGCAGAGTGGCTGGTGGGTTCAAACTGCTGCCTTTTCAGTTAGCAGCTGAGTGCTTAACCACTGTACCACAAGGGCTCCTCAGAAAGGTTCTAAGGTGGTGCAAATGGTTTGCACTCAACCAGTAACCTAAAGGTTGGTGGTTCAAACCATACCAGCAGCACTGCAGAAGAAAGGCCTGGCAACCTGTTTCCAGAAAGGCTATGGCAAGAAAACCCTATGGACAAGTTCTACTCTGCAACATACAGAGTTGCCACAAGTTGGAACTGCCTCGATGGTAACTGGTATGTTAGTACTACACCCACTGGAGTATTTTTAGGAAGACTTTTACCATCTTATTTTGGATTTTGGTTTTGCTTTTGCTTCTGTGTTTGTTTGAAAAGGGGAAAACCAAATTGGAGTGGTCGTGGAACAAACGGGGGATGGAGAAGTGGGCACAGGGTGTACTCAGTCAGAGAAGACTGGTCATGAAGAAGACCAACGACACAGGATGATGGATGTAAAGCGAGAGGTGAAGTCAAAGGTGAGATGAGATGGAAGATACAGGATCCTGGCTGGGTGTTGATGGGAATGACTGTTGTTAGAAAAGAAGGGGTTTGAGATGCCTGAGATAAGGCAGCTAACAGAGGGAGCAAGGACCTGGAGAGGTTGATGAAGCGAGGCACTCATAGCACAAGGGGAGAGCTGAGCTGTCATAGGAGTCGCCCTGTTCATGTTGCTCTCTGGTGGGAAATTGTGACTGATGGCTGCATAAATCTGTGGCTGCAACTTTAATAAACATGGGTAGTGTTATCTTTTTTAAAATTTTCTTTTACTGTGGCCAGCCTTAACGATTTCTCTGTTTTCAATATGTTGCTATTCCTAGACGGTGGGTGGCAGTCTGGAGGTTTCTCTCCCTGGTTCTTTTTAGTTTAAGCTTCTTGTCACACCTGTACCATAGGAAAATGTCTATGTTCGGAAGATCACTGCTTAGTCACAATTGAAAAGAAGAGATCCCTGTTAGGTATTCAGGTTGGGGAAAGAGCCTAGGAAATATTTGTTTTTATAAAATGCACAGCATTACCAAATGGCAATTTTCTGTCAGGCACTGTTTCCAGTGAATCATAGGGTATTAAAACCAAACAGAACTTTAAGAATTTGCTAGTATAATACCCTCATTTTACAGATGGGAACACTGAGGGCTAAAGAGATTAAACGAATTCCCTGAGGTTAAACATATTTCCCAAGACACAAGCTAGTTAGTGGCAGAGCAAGAACGTAAAACTAGGTCACAAGATTTGCAGCTCAGTGTGTTTGTTATTAAGCCTGAGGCAAATCTTAAAAGTGACTCCATACCAGCTCACCTACAATAGAGTCTAAGGAAAGAAGTCAGCTTGTCACACAGAAGTGGTCTTTCCTAAATATTGTTCCCATGTCCCCAGCACCCTTCTCAAGCTCCGGCTGAAGATTTCTGCCTTAGTTTCATCTTGACCCCTTTGCAGGGATTTGTCTGGTCTTGTTCCTATTTTGCAGAACCAGTCCTAAAGAGGTTACCCACTGGGACAGGGAGTACCTGGAACAGAGCAGGCTGAGTGCGCAAAGTGGGCTGGGACAGAAACATTTTATCTAAAGTTGCGATATTAAGGCCAGGTCACCAAAGCCAGGAAAAGGTAGAACAAAAATGGATACATTCTCTAAGTAAAAAGGTCAGGAGTCTTGGATACAGATAAAAAGTTGGCCTGGGAAAACCAAAAAAGGGACAATATGAAGTTAAAGGCAGGTACAAATAAGGAGCCCTGATGGTACAGTGGTTAACTGAAAGGTGGGTGGTTCAAACCCACTAGCCACCCCAAGAGGGAAAGATGTGGCGGTCTGCTTCTGTTAAGATGTCCCCACCACCCTTCCCAAGTTCTGGCTGAAGATTTCTGCTTTACCTTCATCTTGATCTCTTTGCAGAGATTTGTCTGGGCTTGTCCCTTTTTTGCAGAACCAGTCCTAAAGAAGTTACCCACTGGGACAGGGAGTACCTGGAACAGGGCAGGCAAGCCTATGGGGCAGTTCTACACTGTCCTATAGGGTTACTATGAGTTGGGATTGACTCAATAGCAATGGGAAATGGTAAATAGCCAAAAAAGCTGAAGTCTTCCTGGCAGGGCCACCACATTGCCCAATCTTTGTTGAGTGGTGACCCCTAGAATTGTTCATTATATAACCTAGGTGGCTGACAGAGCAGCCCTGCCTCATCGCCAGGGGAATTTGTAAAAAGATGGCTAGGAGATGGTCTGGAATAGTGCTGGAGTTGTAAAGGTGACCAGTACTTGCAGGTTATATCCAAGCGCTGTGATTATGGCTAATAGACATGTCCAAACAGTTCTAGCTTGACAGGAAAAGAGAGTTACTGCTGGGGAACTATTAACTAAGTGGGGCGGAGAAGGAGGGGGAGAAACAGCTTACATCTGGCCTCAAACTAATGACAAGTATGCTTCATCTGTCTAGTAAAAGCCACCGCCACCTGGTCCTGCCCAAGGAACAGATGTAAGCTGTAAGTTTTCTTATTAATTTTTGAATTCTTGTCGTATTGAACACCTCATGATTCTACTTCTTTACACCAGTGATAGGAGCACATTATGTTATGAAATCAATAAAAGTTCACTGAAAGCAGTAGATGATTTGCTCTGGAGTACAGTAGTATGCTCCTGGGGATATTAAATCTCTGAAATGTAAGCCGGGAAATGTAAGTAAAATGGTACCTAACAGAGCCCTGGTGGTACAGTGGTTAAAAGCTGGGCTGCTAACCAGAAAGGTTGGTGGTTTGTACCCACCAGCCGATCCACGGGACAAAGGTGTGGCAGTCTGCTTCTGTAAAGATTGACAGCCTTGGAAATCCTGTGGGGCAGTTTTACTCCGTCCTGTAGGGTCGCTTTGAGTAGGAAATCGACTCAAGGGCAATGGATTTGGTTTGTTTTTGGTAATGTCTTGCAGTCAAAAAACCCTCCCCATATTCCAAGGATAAAACGTGACCTCAGAATGAGAGGTGGGGAATAGATGGCCAGCAGGTGATCTAAACTTGGCCTAACTGCAGTTCAAGGTAGAAGAGCCCATATCTCTTCCTCCACTAAGACTTATCTTCCCATGATCACATCACTGTCAGAGCTGCTTCCCTTATCCTCGCTCCCACCATATAGTTTCTCAGCTTCTCCAGTAGGGAAGGTCGAAGTCTTTCTTCTTCCCTGCATAGTGTTCAGATCATCAGATGCTCCCTTACCAGAACCTATGCAGCCATGTAACATTTTCTTTTAAGCTGAGACTCATGGGAAAAATTCCTACATTTAATAACCAGTTAATTTTAACTGAAGTGTATTTTTTAAAGTACATGTGCTCTCTAGTCGTTTGTTGTAAGGCCTCTCTTCTCTGAGTTTGGGCCCCATTTAGCATTCTCAATTTTCTTTCTCACATGTGGCACACCCCGACCCATCACCCATGATTGCCAGTTCCAGTTTTTATACTGTGGGGCAAGAGAATTAAAGACACTTACACAGCAATACGAGTGGAGATCCTCCCCTTTCTTTCCGATGGATGACCATGGCTCACCCTCTTTTTAATTCAGTAGCAATTTAGCATCTCACCTTCATCTCATTTTTGCAAAACTTTGAACGTAGTTTTCAAGGAAACAGCAGCACCATTTTCACTTTCGTGTTTTATTGGTTTACATCATATTTAATTAAATTGTGTAATTATAACACAGCTGGCATAAACAGCCTTTGGTAATCATGCAACTCACTGTGGCAGCCGAAGCATGTGGGTGAACTAGCAAGCAATCCCCTCGCCACAAGAATTCATCCTGCCATGGGCACCTGTCAGTGTGCTTCAGAGTGGGAATGGAGAGCATCTCGTAATCCCAAAAACTGAACCCTGTGTTGTTGAGTGGATTCCAACTCATAGGAACCCTGTAGGACAGAGCAGAACTGCCCCACAGGGTTTTCAAGGCCATAAATCTTTATGGGAGCAGGCTGCCACATCTCTCTCCTGCAAAGAGGCTAGTAGGTTCAAACCACTGACCTTTTGGTGAGCAGTCAAGCTCTTAAGCATTGCGCTGCCAGGGCTCCGCCTTGTTGGCTTAGAGGCAGGTAACTGCTGCCCAAACACCCTCCCCTCATAGCTATGACAACAAGGGTGGCCTCCAGCTGCTTACTTTTGGTGGGTGCATGCCCGATTCTCCCGTCCCCCACATGGTAATTGAAACCTGAGTCTCTGTATTAGCGTTCACTTACTTTAACACCAATAAGTATGCTATTGTTGCCAACGTGGTATGAAGAAATCCACCAGTGAAATGAAGCATCTTGGAGCATGTCAGAATTTGTGTACAACTGTTCAAGTCAGCTTGCTCGTAAATCGAGTCATCACCAATGTAAAGGTTGTTTTTTGGTTTATTTTGTTTTTTGTTGCTGTTCGTTTGTTTTGTTTTGCTTTTTTTAGTTTAACATTCATGATTCTCAGAGAGAAAGCAAGCCTGTGATACACATTATAAAGCACTTTATTTTTGGATTGGCTTTTCAAATACACATTTCTATTTCAAGATGACATTTTAAGATTATTCTGAGAAGCACCAAAAATATAATTCTGCAAATTCATACTGAAATCAAATTCAAAAGTGCTAAACTACAATATATAATAATGAAGTCACTTTAATTTTATCATAAAGGTTCTCAATTGGATATTACTACAAGAAGCATAGTTAACAGCTTTTTAAGTATATTTTAAACTCAACCAACTTCAGTTTATAGGGTTGTGGTACAATATGTTCCAAGCACGTTCTGGAAGGGTTCCTAGAAGAAATGACCAGGCTTAGACAGTAGCCCACATCACGAACAAGGAAGATGGCGAACTCATCATGGTACAACAGTCCCATGTAACATCCAAAGTATGTCATGTTTTATAGGATCAGAAAATTGTTCAGGCTTCAGCCACTGTGAGCCTTTGAAACTAATTTCATAAGAGTTTAAGTAAATTTAACTCCTGTGAATGACCTAACTAGTAAACTAGTTAATGAAATCTTGTCACAGAGAAATTTACCCTGTAAGACCAAGATTCAAAGTATTATTGTAGTGCCTGGCAAAAGCCTACATTTCAGAACCCCTTAACCTCAACTGATTAATTTTCAACCTACGCATTTAGCTAGGCATGAGGTGTCTAGCTAAGTCTAGCACCACCAAAACAGCACCCTTTTACTTCAGATTTTGAGGGTTTTTTTTGTGTATGATTTCATTTATATGAAATATCCAGTATAATTAATTCACAGGGGCAGAAAGCAGATTGGTGGTTGCCGTGGGCTGGGGAAAGGGGGGAGTAAGAGGTAACTGCTTAATGTGTCTAGGATTTCATCTTGGGTGATGGAAATGTTTTGGAAATAGATAGAGGTGATGTTTGTACAACATTGTCAATGTATTAAATGCCACTGAATTATTCACTTTAAAACACTTAATTTTGTGTTATGTGAATGTCACCTAAATTAAAAATAAATAAATAAATACAGGAAGTATTCCTGAAACAAACCAAGAAGTATGACTCCCATAGCAAAGCCTTGGGTTGTCACCTGTATCTGACTCAGGTATTGAATGAAGACTTCAGTATTTCCTCTGCTCAACAATTTTATAATCTATAAACAACAATTGCTGTAAAACCAGCCACTCCAGATAAGGCAAATTGTGCTTTTCAGACAATGTTAGATTTCTGGTTTTTATTATACAAAAAAAAAAAAAAGAGAGAAAACCACCTTAGCCAGAGGGTATGGTACATGGTTGAAGAATCTTTCTCATAGTGAAAGACACTCATACCAGTTTCACAAAGCACCGTTTTTTGAAAGTCATTTCCATTGCTGAAGATTATACATACATCCATTTCCGGAGTAAAGGCTTTTTGATTTTGTGACCTCATGTATGACAGGTAGATTAATCTTGTCATGCCGGGTTTAGGTGTGGTGTGATTTCCCCTATTTTGTTCTATACCAAATAATAAACATTATCATAGCTGGTTGATAAGAATATCAATAAGAGAGAGCTGGTTAATGAATGTATCAATCAACTTGCATGTAGATATTACTCCCTGCTCACTCACACATCTTCTTGTGAGCAATATCTATAAAGTTGTGTTACATTGCAGGCTTTCTTGCTTTCTGTTCCAAGTCCCTCCCTGTCCCCTTCATGTCCTTCAAAATATCAGCCTTGTCATCACTGTACAATGCTTATTTGGAACTCTATAGCTTTGTCTTCATTTCTGGGCTAGCAGCAGAACTTAAGGACAAAAGTGTATGTAACATGGAAGGAGAAACCTAAAAGATGAAGAAAGAAACCAAGTCCTTCCTTCGACAGTTATTGCTAGATCTGCTAAAAAGAATAATAATAATAATAATAATAATAATAATAATAATCTGACCACATAGAAACATTACTGACTTTGTTACACCTGAGAATGCCAATTCAGGGTGTTATGTTATATCCATTAGCAGAAGACATGGGTTTTCTTCTCTCCTTTGAGATGAAGAAAGAAAAATATCACAAAGGTTAGATCTCAGTGGAATCTTATATGACAGTTAACCAAAACCAATCCAAACCTGTTGCTGTCCAGTCAATTTTGACTCATAGCGACCTAGAGGACAGAGTAAAACTGCCCCATAGGGTTTCCAAGGAGTGGCTGGTGGATTCGAACTGCCAGCCTTTTGGTTAGCAGCTAAGCTCTTAGCCACTGCACCACCAGGGCAGTTAGTCTTAAAAAAATTCCGAGTAAGTCCGCCCATGGGCTTTTAATTTCTAATTTTGTGTTGTTTTTTGTATTCTTCTTCTGGTTCACTTTTTCCCACTCATTGGGGTCTATTAGGCATATACTGGGAGCCTCTCAAGTGTCAGAATAAGGCTCCATGGTGTGTGTATCAGAAGCACCCATATCACAATGCTTCTTGACTGTTTCCAGTGAAGGCATCTGGGGGAACTGCACCAGGTTAGGGCTTTGTAGGAACTGAACCTTGCTTGGAGGGTTTGACGAGTACAATTTAAGAGCTCAGCCACAATGTTTCCCAAGGCTAAGATCCTTATTTAATGCCTAGGACAACTCAAAATGACCTGCATTTTAAAGCGTTTGGGAAATGATCAATGAATGTCATATAAATTCTAAATTTCTGTCTATTCCTTTCCTTAAAAGCAAAAGGGCTCAACTGCTTTTGTGAGCCATTTCTACCATTTGTAACCAGGCCAATGTGTGTAATTAGTATTACTTTGTTACTATAGTTTATTCTTCTTTGTGTTCTGATGTGTATTTTGATACACCTTTCTTTGTGTTTCTCTTTGTCTTGGACATATGGATGCTCCAGTTCATTTCCCAGAGTTGATAATCAGCTGATACAGGTAAATCCTCTTTGACATGGATTTTACCCCACTCAAAACCCTGGTGATGTAGTGGCTAAGTGCTACGTCTGCTAACCAAATGGTCGGCAGTTCGAATCCACCAGGCGCTCCTTGGAAACTCTATGGGGCGGTTCTACTCTGTCTTATAGGGTTACTATGAGTCGGAATCGACTCGATGGCACTGGGTCTGGTTTTGGTTTGGTAGCACCCCTCAAGAGCCCTGGTGGCACAGTGGTTAAGAACTTGACAGCTAACCAGTTTGAATCCACCAGCAGCTCCTTGGAAACCCTATGGGGCAGTTCTACTCTGTCCTATAGGGTCGATATGAGTTGGAATTCACTTGACAGCAACGGGTTTGGTTTGTTTTTAGTGCTCCTCAAGTCACAATTAAAATTGAATATATTAGTTTGCAGAGATAGTATGTTCTAAAAAGTTGTATGGTTTACTAAAATCAGTGGGGAGGGAGGCGGATCTCTACAGCTGGTTTAATAAAGCTTAAATACGTGTATTTATACAAGAGTGTTCATACCCTCAAGGAATAAGACTCACATTTGCTGATGTGCGATGTTTATGGAGAAACGGGCACAATTAGGATGAGGATGAGGTAAGCCTAAATTCTTCTTTATAAATTGCCTGGATGTGTTCTATCATCATTAAAAATTACCAAGAAAAGGCCATCTTTCTTGTGGTATTCAGACCCTTTACTGATTACAGACTTAGCCAGATTGGCTCCCATCCTTGTCGTCTCCTTGAGCAGCAGTACTATGGGTGTCTAATCCAGGAACATCTACACAGGAAGTTTCTCTTTGTTCCGTTCATTCTAATAGTAATGCTCAACCCCAGATAGCACTTATGTGTCTCATTCTCTGGAGTTAGAATTTGCAAGCACTACCACTGAGGATGATCTGTGGAAGAAAGTCCTGAAGCAAAGCTTATAAAGGCAATGATATATTAATCAGTCAGTCCAATTAATGGCATAAAGGAGACACACTGGATAAGTCTGCAGTAGCTGCCATATTAAGCTACAAAAGTTAGAGACACTTAATGTTCTTTGACTCATTCTTGTCACTATAGGGTCATTATGAGTCAGAATCAACTCAAGGGCAATGGGTTAATGTTCTTTGATCATTCACAATGTGTCACCTGCATTGTTCCATGTGATCTTCTCTACAACCACATGGTTAGTTACAGTTATTGTATCACTATTTAGTTAGAAAATGGAGGCTTAGTGAGATTAAGTAACTTGCCTACAGCCACACAACTACTAAGGTCCAGAACAGTGTTTGGAAATTCAGGAACTCTTGGTCCAGAATTTATGCTCCCAACTGCAATTATCTACTGGTTCTACATCCAAAAGGGTAGGTGGGGATTAGTTTTCAGCGAAGGGGAAAGTTGCATCGGTGGCAAAGAGACCAACATTTCCAAAAGCTGAGAGGCATGGGTTCCTCTAGCACATTCAGAGAACGACATTGGTGTAATTAGACGGCAATGTGTGAAGTGGCAGCCAAGGTAAAACAGTGTGTCATCTGAATTGGAAGTGACACAATTCTGACTCTCAGGATAGGGCTGAAACCAACTGTGGAGCAGTGGGTGTGTGCCTGTGTGTGTGGGTGTGTGTATGTTTTGAGGGCTAAGGGAAAGTATGGCACTGAACAGAGAGATCGAATGAGGCAAAATTCAGAATAGGACTGATTTAGGTAGACAGCATCTTGCGAAAACAGGATCCCAACTACTGAGTTGGCTCAATTTACCCTGTGAAGCCAGTAGCAGGATGATTCACCACCTCAGGCAGTAACCCTTTTATGCTATCTCATTAAGATTAGGTGTTCAATAAATACCAGGTAAAAACTACGTCTTAACTTTCCTCCCTTCGAGTTAACTTTCCCACTTACTGTCTATAATTCTAGCATCTGATAGCATTCTCATTATTGTCAAAATAAATTTTTATTTTTTCCTTTATGGTCATATCTAGCTTAATTTTTACTCTACAGTTCCCTCTCCTTGCTGTCTATTTGGCCCCAATCTATAACTCAACCCTTCCTCAACCTCTAAAAACAAACACATCTACAGATGAAAGGAAGTTAAGGAGGTCTGCTCCAACTCGAGGCTGAACACGAAGGCTTCTTATACCTACTTTAGTTCTGACTCTCCCCTTTCTATTAGCTAGAATGTCTTGATCGTCTTTGCATCAGACCCTGTCTGGGTCAACTCCCTAAAAATATGAGGTTTTTTGGCTGGGTCCAGACTTACTTCTCTTACTTACAACCTTCCCAATTGCTCCCTTACGTCATTGATGCCCACTGTCTGTCTCCTTCTCTTCCAGGTTGGACTTCTCAGAATGACTTACGTCTATTCTTTGTCACCAATAAATGGTTAACTTTTTTTGTACACCTAACGTGTGCCACACTTTGTTGTATGGTGCTAATATTATCCCAATTTTGCAAATTAAGAAATTGAGGTAAAGAGAAGGTAAATTCATGTTCAAATACACACAGCTGTATTTTTAAATAAAATATTTTTACTATTTTTTCTTAATGTTCATTTCTTACGGAATATTTTAGACGTAAGAATGACATAAAGAATAGTATAGTCAAAACACATCTATCCACCTACCATTGCAGATATAGTAGATATTGTCTTGAATATGATGCTTAATGTTTCCATGCATGTAGTCTTTATATTTCAGTATACACGTAAATATTTCTACACTGCATTAAATACTGACTTATAATTTAATATTATAAATATTGTACTGTATGATATGATGTCTTGTGTTATGGAACTCAGCTTGATGCATTTGTTTGTCCCAAATTGGTCACTTATTGGCTGCTCCTGTAGCTTCTAGGCCCCTTTCTGCCTCTATGCCTACTTCATCACAATAAGCAAATCTTGTTTCCAAATCCAACTCTTTCAGAATTCCCTAACTTCTTTCAGTGAACCAGGCTATGCCCTGATGAATTCTCATCTAGGGAACCCATAACCTCTTTTAAAACACTTACAGTTGTTAATCTTCTGTTACGTTCCAGTGTTTATGTGTCCCAGAAGGAGCTTTGAAAAGCTCTGACATATTCCTGGGTATCTAGAAGGCCACATGCATGAGAAGGATTATGTGTATCCCCAGGAAAGGACAGGGAGGGACCCAATCACTAACAGCTGGCTGCGAGGCCCACAAAAGCAGTAAGCAGTGAGTGAAGGCTAAGACAGGCTTGTAAATTGCCTGAGTGTTGAAGGGTGATTTAGCACAAACAGGAGCCCTTGGCAAAGAGTGTAAGACTTACTGATGCTAGGCATTGAGAGAAATCTCTAGCCATTCATTAGCTGATCACTAAGCACACTACAGGGAATACAGAACTCACAGAATTAGTCCTGGAAAGCCACGGAACAAACAAACAGCAAAAACAACAACAAGAAGCAACAACAATAATCTCTGGAGAAGGGGGAAGAATCTTATTTCCAGAGATGCCTACATTACACTATCTAAAATGTTAATTTTCAATAAAAAAATTTAAGCCATGAAAAGAAAGTATCATCTATAAACAGGAAAAAAAAAAATCCATTGGGATTTTCCCTGAGGGGCGCAGAAGTTGAACTTACTGGACAGATAAGAAGACAGTAAATAAACTATTTTTAATATGTTCAAAGAATTAAAGGAACCATGTCTAAGATTTACAGGAAAGTATGCCAGCAATGTCTCACTGCATAAAGAACATTAATAAAGAAATACAAATTATTTTAAAAAATAGAGATTCTGGAGTTGAAAAATACAATAACAAATTAAAAATTCATTAAAACTGTTCAAGAGATTTTAGCTGGCAGAAGAAAGAATCAGTGAATTTGAAGACAGGACAATAGAGATTATCCACTCTGAAGAAGAGCAAAAATATGAAGAAAAATGACCAGCGTCTAAGAGGCACTGTAAGCGTACCAACATACGCACAACGGGAGTCTCACAAGGAGAGAAGAGAGGAAAAGGGGCAGAAAAATATTCGAAGAAATAATGGCTGGGTGAAAAATGTTAATCAGTACATCCAAGAAGCTCAATGAACTCCAAGTAGGGCAAACTCAAAAAAAATCCACACCTAGGCTCATCATAGTTAAAACATCCAAAGGCAAAGAGAGAATCTTGAAAGCAACAAAAATGACTCATTATATATAAACCAAACCCATTGTCGTGGAGCTGATTCCAACTCATAGCAAACCTATATGACAGAATAGAACTGCCACATGGGGTTTCCAGGGAGTGGCTGGTGGATTTGAACTGCCAATCTTTTGGGTTGCAGCTGAGCTCTTAACCATTGCACCACCAGGGCTCCCATTATATACAAGGGGTCCTCAGTATGATTAACAACTGATTTCTCATTAGAAACCATAGAATGCAACGGGATAACACATTTAGAGTCCTGAAAGAAAAAGATTATCAATCAAGTATTCTATATCCAGCAAAAACATCCTTCATAAAATGAAAGAGAAATAAAGATAATCCTAGATAAACAAAAACTGAGAGAATTCACTGTTAACAGACCTGTCCTACAAGAAATGCTAAAGGAAGTCCTTCACCCTGAAATGAAAAGACACTTGATAGTAAGTCAAATCCACATGAAGAAATAAAGAGCAGTGGTAAAGGTAACTGCAGAGACAAACATCAAATACAATATGAATGCACACTTTTTGTAACACTTTTTTCCTCTATTTGACTTAAAAGACAACCACACAAAGCAACTATTATTAAACTGTGTTGATGGACTTATATAAAAATATAATTTGTATGAAAATAAAAGCAAAAAACAGGGAAGAATGGAGTTATATTTGAGCAAAGTTTCTGTATACTATTGAAATTAAGTTATTAGTAATCCAACCTAAATTGTTTTAAATTAAGGTGCTTATTGTAACCCCATGCAACCATGGAGAAGATAATAAAATTACATATATAGTAAAAGAAACAATAAAGGAATTAAATTGTTGCACTAGAACATGTCTATTTAACATAAAAGAAGGCAGTAATGGAAGAACAGAGAAACAAACAGAAACATAAGACATATAGAAAATAAAGAGCAAAATGGTAGACTTAAACCCTCACATGTCATTAATTATATTAAATGTAAATGGATTAAACACCAATCAAAAGGCAAAAACTGGCCAAATTAGTTTTTTAAAAAGTATCATCTAATATTATGTTGTCTACAAGTGATGCATCTTAGATTCAAAGCCAAAAATAAGTTGAAAGTAAAAGGATGGAAAAAGATACATACTGCAAATTGTCATCGAGAGAGAGGACAAAATAGACTTTAAAACAAAAATGTTATTGGAGACAAAGAAAGACGTTCTGTAATAATAGAAAGTCAATGTGATATTGTGAGTAAAAATATAAAAGTAGCTGGAACTGGAATGAAGGAAGACTCTTTAGCAACCTGCCTTATGCAGATGACACAATCTTGCTTACTGAAAATGAAGAGGACTTGAAGCAGTTACTGATGAAGATCAAAGACCGCAGCCTTCAGTATGGATTACACCTCAACGTAAAGAAAACAAAAATCCTCACAACTGGACCAATAAAAAATATCATGATAAATGGGGAAAAGATCTAAGTTGTCAAGGATTTCATTTTACTTGGATCCACAGTCAACACCCATGGAAGCAGCATTCAAGAAATCAAAAGACACATTGCATTGGGCAAAGCTGCTTCAAAAGACCTCTTTTAAAGGGTTGAAAAGCAAAGGTGTCACCTTGAATTTCTAAGGTGCACCTGGCCCAAGCCATGGTGTTTTCAGTCGCTTCTTATGCATGTGAAAGTTGAACAATGAATAAGGAAGACAGAAGAAGAATTGATGACTTTGAATTGTGGTGTTGGTTAAGAATATTGACTATTTCATGGACTGCCAAAAGAATGAACAAATCCGTCTTGGGAGAGGTACAACCAGGATCCTCCTTAGAAGCAAGGGTGGCGAGAGTAAGTCTCACATACTTTGGACAGGTTGTCAGGAAGGATTAGTCCCTGGAGAAGGACATCATGCTTGGTAAAGTGGAGGGTTAGTGAAAGAGAGGAAGACCCTCAACAAGATGGATTGACATAGTGGCTGCAACAATGGGCTCAAGCATAACGACAATTGTGAGGATGAAGCAGGACTGGGCAGCGTTTCGTTCTGTTGTACATAGGGTCACTATGAGTCAGAACTGACTTGATGGCACCTAACAACAATAAAGTGTAGGAACGACACCTCAGCTGGCCGCTTTAACAATAAATGAGGATAAGCCAAATAAACAAAGATGAGAAGGACCTTTACACGTAAGAATCAAAATGTACAAAGGCAGGACAGAAAAGTGTGTATAAAAAAGTAACGAGTAATTCTGACATTAGAGTGCAAAATATGAAATGGGAAATAGCAGTAGGTTATACTGCAAACGTACGTCGAGATCAGAACTTGGAGCCTTGCATATAATGCTGCAGGACAATATTTGCCGCGACTAAGCACCATCAGCTACTTCAAGCTGTTGTCCAAGAGCAAGGGCTGAATCCCATCATCCCAGTGAAAAGCCCTGTTATTCTTTTCTTTTCCTGCTTGTCACCTCTGCCCCTTTCTCTCTTGTCTAACAGTAAACTGTTCCTCATTTTGGGGATCACTTCTGAAATACCACTTCTCTGTGATACTGCCCTCCCTCAGCCTCCTGCCAGAGCTCCTGCCGTCACCACACTTCAGATGTATTTACTTTACAGTAATTATCTTACTGCACTGTAATAGTACAGGTAGAGGTTTATAGAATCTCAATAATTCTTGAAAAAAAGATAAGAGAGCTTACACCATGGAACAACTGAGAAATTATCCCTTCTTCACATATCTAGGAGCACCAGGAAGTTAAATTAGCACGTTACATTTTACTATTAGAGAAGGATGCCTTAAACCCAAAAAGCTGACACCAGAAGGAAGAGGCACCAGGAGGTCTTCTTCGTCAAGAGTCAAGGTGTTGTGAAGGTGGGAATTCTAATCAGAGCCTGTATCTAAAATAAGGTTAAAGCAGCTTATTAAGAGTAAAGAGAAGAGAGAAATAAGGTTATACCTGTAAGTGTTATTTCCCATTTTGAAATGCTATAAAATGCATCACTTTAAGGCGCACTTACCACCACAAAAAAAATTTTTTTTTACCACCACCTTCCATCCATCTGATGTGTGAATCCTGCATTACTTCTTATAAACATGCTTTCACATACATGATCTAATTTGATCTCCATAAGCATTTGGTGAAGTATCTTATATCTTTCTATGTTTTACAATTGAAAATACAGACATCAGAATAAAATTATCTTATAAAAGCAGATAGGCCACGTAAGTGGCGGATCTAGGAGCTGAATTTAGGCCTCTAAGTTCAAATCCTGTACTTTTTTTTTCATTTCATCATATCCAGAGAAACATTGTTTTAAATAAGTTGTAGCATGTCTGTTGTTAAACCTGTGAGAACAAGAGCAGGGATAAACAGGTTTTTGGGAAAAGCGCGTGTATCAATCCCAGCTAAGAACACTGCCTTTAACATGCATGGGCAATTAGGAAAGTCCCAGAATTGTCAAAGAAAATTGACACTGTGGCAGCTTCATGACATGAACAGGAAGAACATTCTTTATATTTGTTTGAAACTAACAAAGTCATAGCTTATTTCCATAGGTATAGCAATGATCCAAAAACTTTTTTAAATTTATTTATTGTTCTTTAAGTGAAAGGTTACAAATCAAGTCAGTCTTTCATACAAAAAGTTACACACACCTTGCTATGTACTCCTAGCTGCTCTCCCCCTAATGAGACAGCACATTCCTCCTCTCTACCCTGTATTCTCCATGTCCATTCAACTAGCTCCAGTCCCCCTCTTCCTTCTCGTCTTGCCTCCAGACAGGAGTTGCCTACATAGGCTCATGTGTCTAGTTGAGCCAAGAAGCTCACTCCTCACCAGTATCATTTTCTATTTTATGGTCCAGTCCAATCCCTGTTTGAGGAGTTGGCTTCAGGAATGGTTCCAGTCTTGGGCTAACAAAGGGTCCAGGGGCCATGACCTCCAGGGCCCCTCTAGTCTCAGTCAGACCATTAAGTCTGGTCTTTCTATGAGAATTTGAGATCTGCATCCCACTGTTCTCCTGCTGCATCAGGGATTCTCAACTGTGTTCCCTGCAGGGCAATGATTGGTGGTAGCTGGGCACCATCTAGTCCTTCCAGTCTCAGGCTGAAGTAATATCTGGTTTATTTGGCCCTTTCTGTCTCTTGGGCTCATCTTTGCCATATGTCTTTGGTGTTTTTCGTTCTCCTTTGGTCCAGGTGGGTTGAGACCAATTGATGCATCTTAGATGGCCACTTGCTAGCATTTAAGACCCCAGGTGCCTCTCACCAAAGTGGGATGCAGAACGGATCCAAACAATTTTTAGAGAATTTGTGGACCCATGGGCTAACCAAGGATGCCCTAAAGAACAACTTGGTTGCCGTTCTAAAATTGCCTAATAGGCACAGAGTATTGCCACAGATCTCCAAGGCTCCCTATTACACTGCTGAGTCCTGTGCATTTTCAGACACTTCCCACTGGGTAAAGAGCAGTTACACACAGGTGTAATAATTCTCAAGTCTCTGGGGGTACATCTAGGGTGACCAACTTCCTGGTTTGCCTAGGACTGAAAGGGGTTCCTGAAACCAGCGGCATCATTGTGGGGCACGGAACGGGGGGCGGGGTGCAGACCATATCGGGTGACACTGTCAGAGAGGATGACACCCAAATGACTATAAATTTTTGTGCAGCGTTTCAGCAGAAATTTATTATTGTTTTATTAAAATATTCTTGTAATTTGTTATAACAACAAAAAACTTTTCGTAAGCCCAGTTGACATGTATCAATATACCTACGAGGCTAAAAAACTCCCTGCTAATTTACTTTTTGAATCTTCTAGTGGGGTGCAGTCAGAGCTGTCATTATTACCCAGCTACGGTGAAGCTTCGAGTCATGCACGGTTTCGTTTGCACCCGCTCCAAGCAAGCACTGTTGTTTCTGCTGGGGTGTTTATAGTCACTGATGGTGCCAAATCTTCTGCTGTTTTAGCTACAATATTGTGGTAATGAGTATTTTTGAACCTATATCAATAACTTTTTTGAGGACGAAATAATAACTAGAGGAAAAGGAGAAAAATAAAAAAAAGGCTTCTGCTCAGTTGCTGATAATGTAATTCAAGGTAGATTTTTCAAAATGATGTTGTTGTTAGTATTCACATGATATAAGCACTGTTACACAGAAACAATTTACAACTCTATTTACCACATACCATTCTATGATTAAAATTGATAATAAACTTACATGTGTAACAATTACTGATGATATAATTCTTTGATAACTAAATAAACTGGCAGTTTAAAACAGGAAGTGGGGAAAATGCTGTGTTTCTTGATACATCTTTAGAAATATAATTTAAACATTGAGTTCAGTTTCAATTTTAGTCTTTTTTTTAGTTTTCTTTAAAAATACCACCGTCTTGAAAATATATATCTGACTTATAGAAATTTTCAGGGTTGAAGTATGAATTATGGCTTAAAAAAGCAGTGACACATTAAAAAGTGAGTTGGCAAAAGGCTTTGATTTCGATGAAGTGATGAAGCTGTGAAGGCCAGTAAATTTGTGATTTAGTCGACGTGTTCACGAAGTGCTGAAATGCTTGTATGTTTGCTCTTATTCCATTAATGAATATATTTCCATATGCATTTGCCTACAACTTCTCCGCTTATTTGGGCCACTACTGATTATGCAAGCCTGATCCATTGATATACTTCACGTAACAGTAAAACTTAACGTTAAAATGAACATAATTTTGACATAGCTCTCAAACATTTTTACTTCAAATTCTATTGTTTTCTTACAGAATTTTCACTTGAACTGTATGAAGCTATGTAAATGCAAATATATTTAGGTTGTGCATATGATATTGTGCTTAAGTGCTGGAGCTGTTAACCAAGAGGTTGGCGGTTCAAAACTCCATGGGGCTGTTCTACTCTGTCCTATAGGGTCACTACGAGTTGGAATCGACTTGACAGCAACAGGCTTGTTTTTTTTGTTTGTTTGTTTGTTTATATGATATCATAGTTCAAAGGTATAATTGAAATTTTGCTAGTTATTATGTCCCTACTACTGCCATTACATTCAGTGAGGTACTGGAATTACGATTTACAAGTAACGTGAACATTAGTACAAAAAACATTCCTAAGGATTCTCTGGTACAGGAGTGGGGTCCATGGGGAGCAGGTGATACCATGAGTTACTGCACAGGGTGACACCAACCCTGGTGACACCAACCCTAGTGACGCCACTGCCTGAGACATGGGACTTTCAGTGCCCAAGTCAGGGAAGTCACAGGCAAACCGAGAGGACTTGGTCGCTCTAGCAAGAACAGAGTACAGTCAGGCTCAAAATGTAAACTGAAGAGTCAGGGATGAGAACCCAGGTGAGCTGCTTCCCATTTTGTTCCTTTTGGATTTAAATTTCAAGAATCTAGTTTACCGTGAAATTGACAAGAAGTTTAAGGAAGGGAGGAGGGGGAGCGGGTCTTTTCTAAATACTGCTGGGGACATAAATTATGGCAGCAATTTTAGGATAGTGAACTCATCCCCTCTCTCTCCTAGGCTCACCCCTCCTAATCTAGTCTCTGCATTGTTATCAAAATGATTCTCCTTAAACACAAAGCTCTATAACCCACCTATCAGTTTGTCATACTGTGGTGGCTTATGTGTTGCTATGATGCTGGAAGCTATGCCACTGGGATTTTAAATACCAGCAGAGTCACCCATGGTAGATAGGTTTCAGTGGAGCTTCCAGACTAAGACAGACTAGGAAGGAAGGCCTGGCAATCTACTTTTGAGAATTAGTCAATGAAAACCTTATGGATCACAACAGAACACTGTCTGATATACTGCTGGAAGATGAAAGAGCCTCCTAGTTTAGAAGGGAACAGTGAACTCAAGCATGCTGGCAATCATGAAGTTGTCATAGGACTGGGCAACGTTTCATTCTATTATATATAAGGTCACTTTGAGCTAGAGCCAACTGAGCAACAACTAACAACCACAACAAATGCAAACCTAATCGTGCTTGTCCTCTGTCTAGATCTCTTCACTAGCTTCCCGATATTTATCGGCTAAAGCTCCTTATCATGGCATGCCAAACCTTCATTCTGTGACCATTTTTACCTCTCCACACTAGACATAGCTGGTCACTTCCTGTCTCACAATTAATGAGCCACCTCTATTAAGTTTCACACTATTTCCTGCACACACTCAGCTGTCTTACGCCTCAGTTTTTTCAAACATGCTTTTTTTCTCTGCTGGAATGGCACGTGTACACTCCCACACCCCTGCCTAGGTTTTCAGATAAAATACAAGGGTAAGTCAAAAAGTATTGCTATAAAACCATAGAAGCCTTGTGAAGCTGTTGTTTTGAAGGTGGTGTTTCTATCTCTCCAACCCTTCTCCAAAGAATTCTGCGCTCTTCAATATACGCCACATCAGAACGGCAGTTTTGGCATTCTTGAGGGACCCAAATCTTGTTCCTTTTAAATGTTGAGTTTTGGGAACAAAAAGCAGTCTGAAGGGGCAAGATCAGGACTGTAGTGTGGATGGGGTAAGGTTTCCCACCGAAACCCTCCTAGGACAGCCTTTGCTGGCCTCGAAGAACGAGCAGGTGCATTGTGTCATGAAAAAAAATCCTCAGTGCAACTTTCCTGGCATTTTTCTCACCAATACAGTTTTTGATTTTCTTAAAACTTCTTCATAATAAGCCCCTATGATCCTCTTGTGTGTGTTTGAGAAAATCTATCAAGGTTACCCCCTTTGGAATCCAAAAAACAGTTGCCATAACCTTCTGTGTGGTTTCCCTTCTTTTGGCTCATCTTTGAGGTCCTTTCCATCTTCCTTAAAATGCTTGTTGTTTTATGTAAAGCAGCATACACGTAGCTTTGTTGCAAAGCTTCATTGATTTGGCAAGCTGCCAATTGAGTTTTGTTAAAAACTTGTATTAGCCCTGACCTCAAAATCTTTTTTTTTTTTTCCATGCCACAAAAAGTATCTTTTTTTTTTTTGAAGACACCTTAACGAGACTGCGACGAGTGTATTATGGAGAGAACCAGCCTGCAGCCACCCTGTGATCGCAGAGACGTGTTTAAACTCGGTTTGTCTGGAATAAACTGGTGCTTGTACAACCCGGGGCCCTGCTTTTTGACTTACCCTCATACAGACACCCGGTTAAATTTGAATTTTAGATACAAATATTTTGGTATAACTATGTCCCGAAACATTGCAAATATTCGTTGTTTATCTGAAATTCAAATTGAACTGGGCACACTTGATTTTTATTTGATAAATCTGGCAGTCCTAACACCATCCTTCCCTTTTGCCCTATCCAGGTAAAACCCTATTTACCTTCCGACCTGTATCTTATGTCACCTCACCCAAGAATCCTTACTTGGTTTTATAGAGTAGGTGGTTCTTCCTTGGTGCTGCCTCTGTTTCTTGGATACTTTACTGAATTTGTCAAACTCTCTCCTTTTCTTGACCTCAGGTAAGATGGTTGATGTAATCATAACTCTTTGTTCACGGAAACTTATCTCTTTTGATCCCTCTCTTGTGTTATTTACTTTTATAATTAATTATTCAATTTTATCTCACCCTGACCCCACCTCCTCCCACCTCACAGGGAACAATTTTAGTATGCTTAGTGTGTGTTTTTGTAAGTCCCAAAGTCTTCTTACATATTTATTTATATGACGGTGCCCCCATCAGGCTAAGCCTCCTTCAGGATAGGGATTACCCTAGACATTGCCATCCACCGCACAATGCTAGGTCCACTGCGTGCAGATTTTAATTAAAACTAAAAGTCTTCTGGATGAGGGAGAGAGGATCACCGCACATAGAAATGGAGTCACAATGAGAAACTCTGAGATGAAATACAGGCTGACGGCCTCCCAGAGACAAGAAGGCCAAACACAGCTTTGAAGGACTGTGATGATAATGCCAGAGAATGAAAATCAACTGGAATTTTGAGTTTTTAAATTGTCCAAATGAGAGAAGAGGCAGCACCAGGCACCTTACTCTCCATATCCCCACCTTAACCCAGTGGTTCAGTTGACTAAAGGTGAAGGAGGAGCCATTAAAAAAACATGCAAAGTGGGAAGATGGTTTTTCATTTACACCCCTTGAGAAGCCTTGAAAAGTCTCAAATGTCACCACGCCCCTCAGTAAAATTGCACGAATCAGTGAGAATAAGTTCTCTCTCAACTCCACCCAACAGAAGATGCAATTTTAATATGCTGACTGGTTCTCAACCCACCCCCTTAGCACTCCAGGTCTCTGGCTGCCCACGGTTTCCCAACCAGAGGAAACTTGCCTGTAGCCCCAGCATTCTGCGTGCTCTATTAACATCAGAAAAGGATTTATCTTTAATCTGCAGAGCCATACGTAGGTGCTTGCAAACCAGGAACCAGGAACAGGGCTGTAACAAGCCCAGGCTGGATCCAAGTAACTAATGGGAGGCAGGTAAAATAATTAAGCAATAAAACGCAGTTGGCAGTGGTTCTCCAGAGGCTTAATGATTGCCTCGGGTGAGATGTGTAAAGGTTACAAACCAGGAAATAAAGCACTTCCAGACCTCAAGGACTTCAAGTGGTCTCATTACTCTTTAATCTACTAATCTCTGGCCAAAATTGTGTTATGAGTGCCCTAGCAGTTTCATGGCTACAGCACAGCGTATACGAACAGGGTTTACAATTTGAAGCATACTCAGTGCCCCCCCCCCCCGCCTTTTTTTGTATATATTTACTATTTCACTATGTCGGACACAGGGAATAGGACCCCCGTTCAACTTGTGTGGGGCTGAAAACATTCTGGTGAACAAAAATACAATTTTAGTATTTAGCACTACTGAATATAAAGTCTACACTTGATAAACATTCCTGTTTGATTAAATTCCTGTCGGCGGAAGGTTATGTCACAAGGAGAGTGACCGAGGGTTCTGGTTTTCCCAGGACTGTCAGGCCCAGGTTTAGCATTGGAAATCCCACCTCCAGGGAAACCCCTCCGTTCTGGGTGAAGCAGGATGGTCTTTCACTCTAGAAGAGGACTAGCATTCTCGAGACAGAGTGCCCTCCATTCTCATCGGGTGAAGAGGTGCCAACCTTCAATCACCCACACCTGTCACCTGTGAGACTGAAGTCATCCTTGGGGTCTAGTGCTAGACACAAAGCAGGCCACACAACAGGAAGCACTGCCTCTGAAAGCTCAGCGGCTACTTTTGGGGCCGATGCCACATAGCCGGTACCTGGAATCTTCTAACTGCAGAAGCTGTTTGCTGGGGTGCTTCAGAGGAGACGGCTTCACAGTAGTTATATCCGCCCTTAGCCTATGTCAGGGCCCTGGTACCCTTGGGACTCTCAGCCCAACCAAAGACACTGCTGTTTAGGCCTAGAACTTAATTCAGAAAGCTCCTTACCAGACAACACGGAGGCTTCTGAATGGTGTCTTCTAATTGAGCAGGAGGTACTGCGTTTGTGATTGCACTGGTCCCCGTGAGTTGGCTCCACTCATGGCAACCCCATGTATAACAGAACGAAACTCGGTCCTGGCCATCTTCACGATTGTTGGTATGTCGGACTCTATTGCGCTGCATCAAGGAGCTCCAATTCTTTGAAATATTTCCACCCACAGAGCCACATTCTTACGAACTGCATTTTCTTTACTTACCAAGCTAAAACCCACGAGGAATCATTTTGTGAGAGAATATCGGGCTGAAATGTATTCATGACGTACGCCTTTACAATCTTTCCTCTGAAAAATATTAACATGAAAACGGGGCAGATTATCCAATGGGCAAGGTATGCGCAGTGCTTGCCTTGCTTACTGGATCTCTGCAGTGAACAATTTCACATGGGCTTCACTACCTCTTTGACATGGTGAAACCCATGTGAAATCGCTACAGATTGGTAAATAAGCACAAGCAAGCCTGTGCTTACCTTGCTTACTGGGTCATCTAGGGACTGTAAATTTGAAAAGAGGTTTTAATTCTGTTGGAAGGTGCTGTGGAGTTGGTAGAGAGGCTGAAAATGGAAGATTATTTGTACAGTAATACAGAGGAGAGTTAGGTCTCAAGATCCCCTCCCTCAGTCCACACAGGCAGTCAAATGGTCCTCTTCTACCACAGAAGACCAGAGTCGATTCACTCCAGAAACTGAAACAGAAGTTCTCTAGGTTACAGGATACCATGCTGGATAGATAACAAAAACAGAAAGATTTAGTGGGTCTACCCACTGAATGATCAGGACCTTATGCTCCCTCTTCAACGTGGCCCCCAGATAGCTGGGAGTCAGACTTATGACTCCTTCCTCCCATCCCCAGACAGAAGATTGGAGGTTTTCTCTTTGGGGAAAATTCAGAGAGAAAAGACCTACGTTGTTGCTGTTGTTAGGTGCTATCGAGTCGGTTCCGACTCATAGCAACCATTGTACAACAGAACAAAACACTGCCTGGTCCTGCACCATCCTCACAATCATTTTGCTATGTTTGAACACATTGTTGCAGCCACTGTGTCAATCCATCTTGTTGAGGGTCTTCCTCTTTTTTGCTGGCTCTCTACCAAGCATGATGTCCTTCTCCAGGGCTGATCCCTCCTAATAACATGGCCAAAGTACGTGAGACAAGTCTTGCCACCCTCACTTCTCTAAGAAGCATTCTGGCTATACTTATTCCAACACAGATTTGTTTGTCCTTCTGGCAGTCCATGGTATATTCAATATTCTTCACCATACCATAATTCAAAGACATCAATTTTTTTTACATCTTTCTTATTCGTGGTCCCAATTTCACATGCATATTAGGTGATTGAAAATATCATGGCTTGGGTCAGGTGCACCTCAGTCCTCAAAGTGACATCTTTGCTTTTTAACACTTTAAAAAGATCTTTTACAGATTTGCCCAATACAATGTGTCATTCGATTTCTTGACTGCTGCTTCGGTGGCGTAGTGGTTAAGTGCTATGGCTGCTAACCAAAGGGTCAGCAGTTCTAATCCACCAGGCGCTTCTTGGAAACTCTATGGGGCAGTTCTACTTTGTCCTATAGGGTTGCTATGAGTCAGAATCGACTCGACGGCACTGGGTTTTTTGGGCTTCCGTGGGTGTCGATTGTGGACCCATGTAAAAAGACCTATAGATACTGACATTTAAAGCAGTCTACTCAGATCCAGAGACACCAGGTCCCTGTGCTTACCCAATGGTGAAGTCCACCTTTCCACAAGCCCCACCTTGCACAGAGAGCATCCAGTGGACCTAAAGTTTTATGGAGGGATTTCAAACAATTATGAAAACAAGCAAAAAGCGTATTTGTAAGTCCCTGAGAGGCACAGTTAATTGCTTAGCTACTAACTAAAATGTTGGTGGTTCAAGTCCACCCAGAGGCACCTTGGAAGAAAGACTTGGTGATCTACTTTTGAAAACTCAGCCGCTGGAAACCCCATGGGGCGCAGTTCTACTCTGACCTGCATGGGGTTGCTATGAGTTGAAACCAACTCCACAGCAGCTGTTTCGTTTGTTTATTTATTTTGTTCTGCTTTGTTCTTTTGTATCTATAACTCAGAGGGCAACCAGCAACGCAAGGCCAGTTCTGCCTATCTATACTCCCAAATAAGATTCATGCATTGTGATTAGTTGATAAGTCTCTAAAATGTATGTAACTTATAAGTTTCCCCTATATATATATTTTTTGTGATTTCTGTGGACTTGAAGCACTTACTAATGGAGATCGAAGACCACAGTCTTCAGTATGGATTGCACCTCAACATAAAGAAAACAAAAATCCTCACAAGTGGACCAATAAGCAACATCATGATAAATGGAGGAATGATTGAAGTTGTCAAGGATTTCATTTTACTTGGATCCACAATCAACAGTCATGGAAGCAGCAGTCGAGAAATCAAAAGATGCATTGCACTGGGTAAATCTGCTGCAAAGGACCTCTTTAAAGTGTTGAAGAGCAAAGATGTCAGCTTGAAGACTAAGGTGTGCCTGACCCAAGACATGATATTTCCAATCGCATCATATGCATGTGAAAGCTGGATGATGAATAAAGAAGACCAAAGAAGAATTGACGCCTTTGAATGGTGGTGCTGGCGAAGAATAATGAATATACCATGGACTGTCAAAAGAACGAACAATTCTGTCTTAGAAGAAGTACAGCCAGGATGCTCCTTAGATGCAAGGATAGAGAGATTGTATCTTACATACTTTGGACATGTTTTCAGGAGGGATCAGTCCCTGGAGAAGGACATCACGCTTGGCAGAGTGCAGGGTCAGCGGAAAAGAGGAAGACCTTCAACAAACTAGATTGACGCAGCGGCTGCAACAGTGAGCTCAAGCATAACAACGATGGTAAGGATGGCGCAGGACCGGGCAGTGTTTCGTTCTGTTGTGCAGAGGGTCGCTATGAGGCGGAACCGACTTGATGGCACCTGAGAACAACAACAACAACAATATATTTTTTGTGATTTATTAGTTGAAGAAGCTTTATTGATTTTGCTTATTCATCCTCTGAATTTAAAACAGTTTTACAAAGAGAAAAAAAGAAAAACGGAAGGAAGAAGATGATACTAAAAAAATAATCAAATGGTGCAACTGCTTTAGAAACAGTTTGGCAGTTCCTCAAGAAGTTAAGCACGGAATTACCAGTTGACCCATCAATCCCATTCCTAACTTATATACTTACAGAATTAAGCCAAGAGAGCCGAAAACATGTTCACACAAATTTCGTACATGAATGCTCACAGCAGAATTATTCGTAATAGCCAAAAGATGGAAACGACCCAACGTACAGCAACTGATGAATGGATTTAAAATATGTGGTTTGTTCATACAATAAATTATTATTCAATCATAAAAAGAGATGAAGTAGCGATACGTGCTACGACATGCATGAGCCTTGAAAATATCATACTAAGTAAAAGAAGTCATGCACAAAAGGTCGCAGGTTGTATAATTCCATTTATATGAAATGTCCAGAATAGAAAAATCTAGAGACAGAAAGCAGATTCATGGTTGCCAGGGGCTGGGGGAGGAGGAATAAGGAATGACTACACATGGGTCCCGGGTTTCTTTTTGGGGTGGTGAAAATATTCTAGAATTAGATAGTGATTATGGTTGCATAACCTTGTGGATATACTACAAACCACTGAACTGTATGCTTTAAAATGGTGAATTTTATGGTATGTGAATATCATCTCCATTTTTAAAAAATCAAGACATTTTTCTAGAAATGAAGATTATGAGTTTCCAGATTAAAAGGAATCATTGAATGCCATTCAAAACGAACTTCAAAAGTGTTCCATACTTAAACGGTGAAAAGTGAGAACGTCAGGGTTAAAGACCTGAAAACTTTCCAGAGAGGTAGAAGAAAAAATCACCTACAAAGAATTAAGAATCAGAATGACAGTGAAGTTCTCAATAGCAACTTTTTTTTTTCTAGATGTAGTAAGAAAATGAAATATGTTTTCAAATTTTGAGTAAAATAACTTCTACTTTTCTAAACCCAACCAAATCATCAATCCGGCGTGAGAACAGAATGAAGACATGCTTCGATATGCATAGCATCAAAAGCTTCACCTACAGCCTCCAGACACTCAGCTAACTCAGAATTAAAACCGCTCCCAAAGACCACTTTTCAGATAAAGATTAGACAGACCTGTAAAACAAAAATAACACACGCAAGGAGCGTGCTTCTTAGTTCAGTCAAGCATACGAGACCAAATGGGCAGCTTCTGTCCAAAAGCAAGATGTGGATGCAGGAAAGGACAGGAACTGGGAAATGCACACAGGGAACCCAGGGTGGAAAGGAGTCACATTGTGGGGATTGCAACCAATGTCACAAAACAATATGTGTATAAATTTTTGAAAGCGAAATTAACTTGAGCTATGTTTTTTTTTTGTTTGTTTATAGAGTTTCACCTAGAGCACATGAAAAAAAAAAAAAAAAAAAGCTTTCCCTTTTCTCTTGAATGACAGGATCTCTCCAGCAAGGTAGTAACCTAAGAAACAGGAAAACAGGAGCTCCAGGGCAGGAGAAGGTGAGGGCATATCCAAGCTGAACCTGCCAGGAAGCTCAGCACAGCAGCAGTGCCCTGAGCCTACAGGGCCACCATGCTGGACTGGAGCTGAAGAGCAGAAGACTTTGAGACACGTGTCCCACAGGAAAACTAACTGGGAATGACAGCTCGTCTGGTATATTTTACTACATTGAGAGACGTATTTCAGTTCCATTAAAGAGTTTGGGGAAAAACTCAGTGATAGGATAGAAGACTAAGCAAACAGAAAAATAATGCAATTTGCCTTAGGAAAAGCAAAAAAAAAAAATTACGAGAGGATATGCATTATTAGAAAAAATATGTGGCCCAGCCCGAATAATATTTACAAAATGGGAATAAAATGGCGATGATATTTTGTAAACCTTAGATACCAATTTAATACAAAATCGTAACTAGATTGAGAGTTATGGGTAAAGGAACACAGTGGGAGAGGGTATGGTGGGGCTTATGGTGCCTAAAAAACCTACAGAAGCTAAATCCCCACTTCCTATGGCAAAGAGTCAAGATAAGTTTTCTGAAAGAAGTCAAACAAGAAGGAATTGAAGTAAACATATCATTTAGAAGAAATATATAAAAAATTGAAATAGTTGTTTAGGGGTAGTAGATCTTGGCAATGTGAAGAAGTCATTCAGGGGACTGCTTTTTTTTTTTTTTATTTATTAATAGCCTAGAAAAATTATTTGATTATTAAAGCTATGGATAAATAACACCTAGACAAAAATGTTGTTATCTTGTGCAGTGGAGTCAATTCTGACTCACAACAACCCCATAGGGTTTTCTGGACTATAGTCTTCATGGAAGCAGGTCGCCAGGCCTTTCCTTTGCAGTGCCATTGGGTGAGTTTGAACTGCCGACTTTTCTGTTACCAGCCAAGAGCAAATCATTTGCGCCACACAGATCTGTTTGTAGGTCAGGGTTTCCTTCATTTTCACTTTTAACTGTGGTCTAAAGTTAGAACTCTCCCCTGCTACAAAGGTACTATTCTTGATAAAGTAAAACGCCACCATAATGCAGTAAGTACAGTCCGGAAAATTCAATCATGTAAAATATGGAGTCACGCTATGGCAAGCTAAATGAAAATACTTTGCAGTTGGTCAGTATTATTGCCACAAAATGCACAAAAATAAAGCTACGAAAATGTATGCTGTTTACAAATGAATTACATCCCGAATAATCAAGAGCTAGTCTCTTCCTGGAGCCCTGGTGGCGCAGTGCTTAAGAGCTTGTCTGCCAACCAAAAAGGTCTGCAGCTGGAATCCACCAGACGCTCCTTGGAAACCCCATGGAGAAGCGCTACTCTATCCTATAGGGTCACTATGAGTCGGAATTGACTCGATGGCAACAGAAATGTTTTTCTCTGTATTATGCTAAAATGCTTCTTGTTTAATAATTAAAAGGCTCACATATCTTGTTTACTCATTACTTCACAGCTTCCTGTGTTCACCTGTGTTGTCCCAGAATTAACTCTCCATTTCCAAAAATCACTTCCCATTTCGTGGCGCCCATTGATTACGGCTGTTGTCAATTTGTCATCTGTGATTGCCAGAAGGATGTGGGCAGAAGTTAAAGTTATGTTGGGTGAAACTTTAGAAACACAGCGTTTCCTTCTTTTCTGCCTTCCGCTACACCAAGGATCACGGGCTATTTGCACCTGCAGTAGGAAACCCTGGTGATGTGGTGGTTAAGTGCTATGTCCGCTAAGCCCAGGGTTGGTGGTTCGAATCCGCCAGATGCTCCTTGGAAACTCTATGGGGCAGTTCTACTCTGTTCAATAGGGTCGCTATGAGTCAGGATCAACTCGATGGCACTGGGTTTGGCTTTTTTTTTTTTAACAGGCAATGACGCAAGTATGGGAATGAAACTGAACACCCAAAGGTCATGCGACAGACAGAAAGCTCTGGAGGCAAGACCGCTTTCTACGGAGGGATGGGAGAAGGCCATATTGCGTAGGCACTATAACCTTTTCAGTCCCAAAGTGGTTCCCCTCCACTCTCACATAAAATTCCCAAGGAATTCAGAATAAGAAGCAAAGCCAATTAGGATGACCCAAAGGTAGGCAGTTGAGATAAACTCCTCCAAAAAAAAAAAAAAATCAGAATAGTGCCAGTCGAAGACAGAAAGATTGACAAGAAATATATTTTTTAAATAAAAAATCTTGTGAATGGATAAATAAATTATGGTATATTCACAAAATGGAATACTAAGCATTGATAAAGAAGAATGATGAATCTGTTAAACATTTCATAACATGGAGGAATTTGGAAGGCATTATGCTGAGTGAAATCAGTCAGTTGCAAAAGGACAAATATTGTATGAGACCACTATTATAAGAACTCATAAAAATAGTTTAAACAGAGAAGAAAATATTCTTTGATGGTTACGAGAGTGGGGAGGGAGGAAGGGAGAGGGGTTTTCGCTAATTAGATCGTAGATAAGAACTATTTTAGGTGAAGGGAAAGACAACACACAATACAGGAGAGGTCAGCACAGCTGGACTAAACCAAAAGCAACAAAGTTTCCTGAATAAACTGAACTCTTGGAAGGCCAGCGTAGCAGGGGCGGGGGTTTAGGGACCATGGTTTCAGGAGACATCTAGGTCTATCGGCATAATAAAATCTATTAACAAAACATTCTGCACCCCACTTTGGAGAGTGGCCTCTGGGGTCTTAAATGCTAGCAAGCGGCCATCTAAGATGCATCAATTGGTCTCAACCCACCTGGAGCAAAGGAGAATGAAGAACACCAAAGACACAAGGTAATTATGAGCCCAAGAGACAGAAAGGGCCACATAAACCAGAAACTACATCAGCCCGAGACCAGAAGAACTAGATGGTGCCTGGCTACAACCGATGACTGCCCTGACAGGGAACACAACAGAGAACCCCTGAGGGAGCAGGAGAGCAGTGGGATGCAGACCTTAAATTCTCTGAAAAAGACCAGACTTAATGGTCTGACTGAGACTAGAAGGACTCCAGTGGTCATGGTCCCCAGACCTTCTGTTAGCCCAAGACAAGAACCGTTCCCAATGCCAACTCTTCAGACAGGGATTGGACTGGACTATGGGATAGAAAATGATACTGGTGAAGAGTGAGCTTCTTCAATCAAGTAGACACATAAGACTGTGTGGGCAGCTCCTGTCTGGAGGGGAGATGAGAGGGCAGAGGGGGTCAGAAGCTGGCTGAATGGACCTGAAGATAGAGAGTGGAGAGAAGGAGTGTGCTGTCTCATTAGGGGGAGAGCAACTAGGATTATATAGCAAGGTATACATAAATTTCTGTATGAGAGACTGACTTGATTTGTAAACTTTCACTTAAAGCACAATTAAAAAACAAAACAAGAAGAGTTAAGTAACTCATTTTATATCCCCAGCATGGACCTGATCCCGAGAGTCTCCCTGGCACCCACTGATAATCCCTGCATGTTTAAAAAGCTTGCACACAGGCGTTCTACAGAGGTGGGCTTGCAGAAAATCATTAAGCATGTGAACTTAAGGGAGCTGTTTTCTGCATGCTTCTATAAATGTGGGAAAGCATGACTCTGCCACGAAGTCCTGGTTTCAAAATACATAGTTATCCACACCTACGAGAAGGTGTGTAATTTACCATAGCCCATGGTAAAATATCATGGGATGAAGGCCCCTTTAAAGATCTTCCGTTTACGTTCCTTAGTAGACTAACTTTTAGCCACGGTAGATATTTTGATCAATGATTTTTTTTTAAATAGAGACGCTGCTCTTTTCAGAGGTGCAGATCTCTTCATTTCATTATGATAAATTCATAAAAGAGAGAGAAAAAAGTCAAATTAACACACTAAAGGATTCTGTCCCTTGGCAAAATAGCATATTTTGATTTGAAACATTTGTGAATTTTCCAGGCATCTTGTCCAGGTGCACAGGGGGTTTATTCATTCAATGCAGTTTTTAAAAAAATGGATATGACAGTAAATGCAGTGACATGTTTTATCTATTTATTGTTGTTTATTTAGGAAGACTAGTTCAGCCAGGCACTGTGCTTGGTGGTACAGACAAATCAAGAGAGAGCTTACTTGTTTGTTTTGTTTATTACCTCTGTAATAAACTTCAGCAGAATAAGCTTCAGGAGAATTGGGGCTTTTGCCTCTTTTTCTCACTGCTGAATTCCCAGTACTTAAAACAGTGTCTAGAACATGGCAGCTGCTCAGTAAGTGTTATATGAATGAAGAATGAGGGGTTTCTGTCCTCAACAGACTCTAGACCTGGTAAGAGAATCCAGGAAGGGTTCAGAACAAAAGTGACTAAGAAAAAAAAAAAAAAAAAGAATACATATATTATGTTCTGAGGAGATTTAATTCTTATAACAAGAAATTCGTTTTTTTTTTTTTTCTTTATCAGATGGGGTGCTGGATGCTGGAAAAGAGTGATTTGTTCTGTAAAAGAGAGGCTGATGAAAAGACCCTTGAGGGGGAAGAAGCTGGAGCCAGATTATGTGGGTTGAAAAGAGAGATTGTGGGTGTTGCCAGGCAGACTTTGGTAGGAAAAGAGGAATATGTGTTTGGGATTTTAAATAAGTCTTGGGCTCTGTGGTGGGCAGTGCAAACTTTTCAAAGACTGGTGAAATCAACACGGTGCCCAGTGTATTACAGAGTTCACCTCTGTGTGGCTGTGACAAACTTTGAGTCATTCTTCTGTGCTGGCATCAGATGAGCATAGAAGCTGCCTGGGGTGGGGGGGGCACTCATGTGTGTACACACAAATATGTAGTGTGGAAATACGGTTATAGGTGTAAAAAAGATATAGCCAGTTCTACCGAGAGGAAACTACAAAAATCATTAAAAAACCCAAAGCCATTGCCATCAGGTCAATGCCAACTCATAGTGACACTAACGGACAGGATAGAACTGCCCCATAGGTTCTTCAAGGGGCAGCTGGTGGATCCGAACAGCTGACCTTTTGGTTAGCAGCCAAGCTCTTAACCACTGTGCCACCACAAGCATTAGCAAAATCATTAGCAGCTGCTTTATTCAGGGACGGCCACAGCAGTTCACAAGGTCAGCTCCCAGAAGGGAACTTAGGAACCTCTCCAGCTGCATTGTACAGATGGGGCGGCGGGGGGCCCAGGCAGGTTAAGTGATGTGTCCAGTAAAACTCAGCCACTAACGGGAACGCCAGCACTGGAACCCACCCAGGGTGACATCGCTGTGCAATGTTCTGCCTCACAGGCTGCACACACACATTGCACTGTCGAAGCCCACCAACTACAGAAAGAAAAACCTCTTCATGGTACTGACCTCTGTGCGATTTTTCAGAAGAGGAAGCATAAACATGCTGAGCACAGATTTAAAATATCAGAAGAAACACTAGGAGGTTTCTAACCTCTGCCAGCAGGTTTGCAGAAAGAAGCTCGAATTATCATAAATATTCTCATAGGGCCCAAAGCGCTGACCTAAAGCCACCCAGGAAGAGACAACCTCTCCACCCCACATGTGAGGCACCTGTGCTATCTTCAGATGATAATGTAGGAGTCTGTTCTCATCCTCAAACATTAAACAAAAGGAAAGAGAGAGAATATTAGAATGGAAAGTAAAAGCTTTCAAGTTTTGCCCCACGAAAAGCTCTATTCCTATTGCCTGAGGGTAAAATTCCACGTCCAGGCTACTGTCCAGCCTCCCCCTGGGTCACTCCTGTTCAAAGTTAACAGAGCAACAAAATGGAACTGTTTATAATTCTCTGAACAAGTCTTATTGCCTCATAGTTGGCTCTCATGCGCTCTCCTTCTAGAAGGTCCTCTTTGCCCTTAGCCCCTGAGTAATTTGAATTCATCCTTCAGAGCAAGTACAGATGCCATTTCCTCTGTAGAGCCCCCCTTGAGTGCCTCCCCAGCAGAAGGGCCGCTCACCTTTCAACTGTGCCACCTCTGTACCCGCAAGGAGCTTGTATCATGTCCTTATCACACTAGACTGCCATATGTTACTTACTCCTCTGTGGACCGTGCAGCCCTGGAGGCTAGAATTCTTCTGTTTTAATCATTCTCTGTGTCCTCAGATGCTGGACACACTAGGCCCTCAACAAATGTCTGTTGAATGAATAAATATCCAATGCCCTTCCTTATTATCATGCTGTTAGGTGCCGTCGAGTCAATTCCAACTCATAGTGACATAGTACAAAAAAACACTGCCTGGTCCCATGCCATCCTCACAGTTGTTGTTATGCTTGACCCCATTGTTGCAGCCACTGTGTCACTCCATCTTATTAAGGGTCTTCCTCTTTTTCGGTGACCCTCTGCTTTTCCAAGCAGGATATCCTTCTCTAGGGCTGGTCCCTCCTGATAACATGTCCAAAGTACGTGAGATGAAGTCTCATTATCCTCTCTTCTAAGAAGCATCCTGGCTGTACTCGTTCCGAGACAGATTTGTTCGTTCTTCTGGCAGCCCGTGGTATATTCAATATTCTTCACCAACACCATAATTCCAAGGTGTCAATTCTTCTTCAGTCTTCCTTATTCATTGCCCAGCTTTCAAGTGCGTATGAAAACATCATGGCTTGGGTCAGGCACACCTTTGTCCTTAAGGTGACATCTTTGCTTTTTAACACTTTAAAGAGTTTTTTTTTTTTTTTGCAACAGGTCTGCCCAGTGCAATGCATTGCCCCTGCTTGGCCTTACTAGTTATACTTTCTTGTCCAGTACCAGAGCCCAAATTTTATTATTTGCAAAATAAGTAATTGAGGCTAAATAATCACTGATGTCCTTTTCAACTCTAAAGCCTATTACACGCCTAAAATCAAATAGCTAGCAAGTGGCAGATCTCGACCTGGAACCTGGGTTTTCTGATGCACGAGTGCTTTTCAGCCAACCCATGGCTGTCCACGTTACTCATGACTTTGTCTTCTCCTGCCTGGCAGCAAACAGGAACGAGGACATTTACTTCCGTTTCTGACTGCCCACAGCCAGCCCACAAACACCAAATTTTCAAAATCAGGGCCAAGCCATTTTCAGGCAGGAGATTTTAGTTATTAGCTGTGATGGGGCATGGGAAGTGGGAGTGTGTTCATTTCTAATTTACCGATATGTCAGAAGTTTGAAACGTGTGTGTGTGTTTTTTTTTTTTTTTTCTCTCTTACTAAAAGAACATAAACAAAAGAGCTTTCCCATTTTAGGTGTCATTGACATTAGCAATGACCCTGATAATTTGAGAAAAATTTAAAAATGAACTATGTGAACCAGTACTCGCAAAAGTGATACTTGGATAAATAGTGTCGTTCGGTATTACAGCAAAACTTTTGCTTAAGTGGAAAAATTCTTTTTTCTCGGTGAGTGAGCAGAACTGCTGCCTGAATGGATCCTCAGGAGCTGTGCTGTTTGGCTTTCCGGAGGACAGGAAAGCTGCACTCCTGACAAGCAATAGTGATGACATGGAGATTCAGCCAACCACTGAGCACCCATGTCTTTTCTGCCCTGGATCGAAACACCTTAATCATCCCTCTTGATTTCATGCCAGAGATTTCTTTCATCGGAATTTCCCGATGTAAAGACCTGTTCAAAAATCATGATGTAAATAATTGTAAGGGCTATGAAAGCATGTTTATCTTCAAAGGATGACCTCAGCTCCTAGAGGCAGGGCTTCTTGTCATACAAGGGTAAAACATTCCTGTTAACATCACTGATGAAATGTGCTTTTTGACGAGCTACCACACGGCGGCAGATGTTTTTCTTTTTCAACCTTCATTTTGATTAATTCATAAGATGAATTAATTTTGAAAGCTCCTTTCAATCTAGTCTTATCAACAGAGCTAACATTTAATGATGGCCTACTGTGTGCCAGGGTCCAGAGGGCTAAATGCTCTGTGTTTGTTAATATTCACAAAATACAAATAGTAGCTCTATGAGGAAGACATCACACTCCCTTTTGTTACTCTCAATGGAACATAAGTTAAGGGAAATTAGCCCAGAGTCACACACTGTTAAGAGCCACAATCATGATTCAGACCCAGGTACCAAACAAAGAAGTGTGCCAGTAGAAGCATCGTGCATTCGAAGAGTCTTTCTAAGTCGTTTATTTCCATTCTACGAAAAATCTTCATGTTGACCTTAAATTTCAATCACTTACAGAGTGGCAGTCAGAAAATAGAGCTTAAGTGCCTGATATCAGAAATAATCAGTCAACACACCAAGCAGTTACTGCTTGGTAAAGTAGAGAGTCAGTGAAAAAGAGGAAGACCCTCAACACGATGGGTTGACACAGTGGCTGCAACAGTGGGCTCAAGCATAGCAAAGATCGTGAGGATAGTGCAGGACTGGGCAGTGCTTCGTTCTGTTGTACGGAGTGTTGCTATGAGTCGGCACCCACTTGACGGCACCTAACAACAACAAGTTACTGCTACCACCACGCAACCCTGATATTTTAGACGAATGTGGTCAACTTTGCAGTGACTGGGCGTGATGGAGGTGTTGTCTGAAGCTAGTTGTACACACATCCACACCTGCATGCCGTGATTCGTTCAAGTGAGGTCAGGTCTGAAAACACAAAAACTCATGATCTTGGAATGGAGACAGGGATGTACAAAAATGTGGTAAGTATCCTAATAGAAGCATAAACTGCTCTGGGAGATACAGGAGGGATATCTAACCCCAACTGAAGAGACCAGAGACACACCCCCAAGGACATGCCACATGAGTGGCATCTTAAAGGGTTAAAAAATATACATATATATTTTTCATGTGAACTAGGATAGGAAGGTCTTTGGAGGCAGCATAAAAAGTCTGAGCAATGTCAGCAATGTGTGAGAGATTGTAACACACTTGGGGAGCTGCTATTCGATCAGTATGGCTAGAAGTAAAGCGATGAGGGGGAGTAGGAATGGAGACTGGATACATAGATACAGGTAAAATTATGGAGCTGTCATGCTAAATTCTTCTGTATTCTATCCAAAAGCACTGGGGAGCATTGTAAATAAAGGAATGATATGACAGTATTTATCTTTTAGAATAGGGGTCAGCAACCTTTTTGTAAGGGACAAGTTAGTAAATTTTTTAGGCCTTGCCGGCCATATAATCTCTGTTGTGACTATTCAACTCTCTCATTATACCATAAAAGCAGCCATAGATAAACAACTGTGCCCTTGTTCCAATAAAAGTTTATTTACAAAAGCAGGCAGTGGATCAGATTTGGCCCAATTCTTGTTTTAGAAGGGTGAGTTTTGTGACATGATGGACAATGGGTAAGAAGTTGCCTAACTCTGCAGTAGCTGAAAGGATGAGGTACCATTTACTGAAATAAGGTATGTTGTCATTGTTGGGTGCCATCGAGTCAGTTTCTACTCATAGCGACCCCGTGCGACAGAGTAGAACTGCCTCATACAGTTTTTTCTTTTCTTTTTTTTAACCTGTAAACTTTATGGAAGCAGATCACCAGGTCTTTCTCCATGAAGCTGCTGGATGGGTTCGAACTGCTAATCCTTCAGTTAGCAGTCAAGTACTTAACCATTGTGTGACCAGGGCTCCTTGAAATAAAGCATACAGGAGGAAGAGAGATGAAGTGCTATTTTGGCCATGACGAGTCTAGGGTTGGTGGGTGAAGAGATTTGGCTGCAGGTACACTTCAGTGAGACGTGGATGTGACTGTGATTCCAACAAAGAATCTGTAGAGAGAGAAGAGAAGGAGGTTGAAAATGGAACCCTGAAGAACAGACATTTCAGTAGAGGTGTAACAGCTGGTAAGAGAGACCAAGAAGGATCACTAAGCCAGAGAGATAATGGTGGTTGATTATAAAATGGAGTTCAGGAGCTGATTAGGTTGCAAGAAAAGGGAGAAACAGGAACCAGAACCAGTACCAAGGTACCGGAATGCCCAAAGTCTGACCTGAAAAGTAGGGTTAAAATCAGAGAAATGCTTTTGGATAAAAAGTGGGAAAAGGGGTATCACTGATGAGCAGTCCAGATCCAGTAAAACCCGGGATGGGCCTAAAACGTCAAAAGGCCTTGGAAAAAATTTCCATTGCAATTTAGTAAATCAGAAACTTGGTATGTCATTTCCAAGCAGAGCAATCAAAGTCCTAGGGACCAGCTCAGCATCCTGAGATACATAAGCCAAGATGAGAAGCACTCCTTGTCCCAGGGTGACGGTCCAGCTGGAAATACAGAGTTACTGAAGGGTGGGGAAAGGACGGGTGTGAGGATTGGAGTATGTGAACTCTGAAAGCTGAAGGAATCCCCAGGTTCACAACCAAGAGTGGTAGAACCCAGAGCAGAGACAGCTGTGGAAGTCCACAGAGAGCCGAGGAGCAGTGGATGTGGAGAGTCTGAGGATGGGTTGTTCCGAACTGCTGTGCTATTCCTTTGTCACTGCTGCCTTACACGGGGTCCAGAACATACGTGGGAATTCACATAAGCAAAATATCTTCCTAGATGCACCAAGCTCGAGAAGGGTGTTCCAGAGATCTAAGGTGCTGTAAACTACAGGATCATTTTCTTCACTCTGACTCACCTTTGTGGGACTGGGTTCTGGAACTGAGTAAGTGATTCCAAGGGTGCATAACTGAGTTAATAATATGTTCTGAATGTACTGATTCCTAGTTCAGCTCTACTTTCTTTTTTGTTATATGCTTAAGAAAAATAACTTCCAGCTTTACCATTGTTATGGCTCTGGATAATAAGATTTTGCTTTTCTCATGAATATTTATCTTACACCTTGTGTGTATCTGTGGCTTGGTGTTTCTTAATCAAGGGACTGCATCAACCCAAGGGTCACTCAGCTGCTAATTCCTGAACCTGAATCTAGGGCTTTGAAAAAATAAGCGTGAAATTCAACTCAGTAATGGTGATGATGACGGTGGTGGTGATACTGTCTTTTGTGGATTGAACTGTGTCCTCCAAAGTTATGTTGAAGTCCTGACCCCTGTACCGTGAATGTGCCCCTGTTTGGAAATAGGGGTTATCTTTTGTTATGTTAATGATGACATACCAGAGTAGGGTGACTCCTAACCCGAATCGCTTCTGAGAGGTGTTGTATCAAAAGAGCAAAACAGATACAGAAAGACACACACACTATGTGACGATGGAGGCAGATGAATCTACAAGCCCAGGAACACCCACGATTGCCGGCAGCTACTAGAAGCCGGAAGAGACAAGGAAGGACCTTCCCCTAGAGCTTCTACCCTAAGTGTGGACTTCCAGCCTTCGGAACTGTGAGACAATAAATTCCTGTTCTTTAAAGCCACCACCTGTGGAATATGTGTTTGTTTGTTACAGCAGCACGAGGTAACTAAGACACCATCTTGAACTTGTTTTTCTCTTTATGGCTTTCAAACCGTTTTCACATATTTTAACTCACTGTAATGTTCAAATGATGTCAAATCAATTCTGACTCATAGCAACCCTATAGGACAGAGTAGAACTGCCCCATAGGGTTTCCAAGGATCGGCTGGTGGATTCGAACTGCTGACCTTTTGGTTAGCAGCTGTAGCTCCTAACCACTGCATCATCAGGGCTCTATACAGTGCCACTGAAAATCTACATAGCTAATAGCTGATTTAACTTTGAAAGCTGATCTAAATTGGCCAAAATGCTTCGCCCTGACTAAATATCGTGAGTACTCGCTACTCACAAATCATCTGTGGCCTCCCTTTCAGAATAAAATGAATTTTCCTCAATGTAGCCAGAATAACCAGTATCTCCAGCTTAGGGATCATCTCTCATTTTTCAAACTAAAAAAGAATAAACGCTCAAATTCTTACCAATACACTGGTAAGAAGCCTCCTCAGAAGCTTCTTTCTCTTCTGTACTGTTCAAGAACACATGATATTTTGTCAGGTGAGCTAGATCTGCTCCCAAATGCCTTAGCCACTCATTACCATAGCCAAACCTCATCCTCATCAACATGCAATTAACTCCAGCCATAGCTAGAGTCCAGACTCAGCCCTGACGTGTGCAGCATCCAGGGTAAGAATAATAACGTTGTTGTTGTTGTGTGTCTTCAAGTTGGTTCCGACTCATAACGACCCCATATGACAAGGTAGAACTGGGTTTCCTAGGCTGTAATCCTTACAGAAGCAGATCGCCATGTCTTTTCTCCCGAGAAGCCACTGAGTGGGTTTGAACTGCTGACCTTTCAGTTAGCAGCCAAGCACTTAACCATTGTGCAGCCAGAAGACCCTCAAATAGAGCTATATATTTCAAAGTTGTACATAAGCCAAGATCATGTGAAATAAATTATGTTCCATTTGCCTTCTTTGACAAATATACCTTTATAATGACCTGGAAGGCCACATTTGAATTCATAATTCTCAGACCCCTCAGAGTTCTACATCAGAACTGGTGGCACAGAAGGATGTAACCCCTAGTGCTTGGCTTCTAAGTCATGACCCACTATCCCTTTTCCCTCATTGGCTACAGCCTGTATTACAAGGGACCTTTAGCAGATGCAATGGATACCCCGGCCCACCTGCCATGCTCTGTCCTCATACTTGAAAGTAGTGGCCAGTTGTCTCTTCTGGCCATATCAGGCTCTGCCCTCAGCAGGGTAGACCCAGGAAAGAGATGTGTACAAGGCAGAGATGCAGCCTCAGGCCATTTAAGCAAGAAATTCCAGACACCCAGGTACCAGGAGCACAGTCCTACAGGCAGAGTGGGCCCTTGATCACTCAGATAACTCACCTCACAGGGAAGAGAATCTTTGGAGGAAAGCCCCAGTAGGATCCTCTAAATTGTGGGGCCCAGGGCAGGAATTCCTCTTGCCTGGACGTAAGGGTTATTCTGTAGCTGAAACGAGGAAAGATGAGAACAGGGAATGGTAAGCAGGAACCAGATGACAAAAGACCTTCCACTCTGGGAATGTTGTTTTCTGTAGAAGAGCAAAAGAAGCCAGTTACCATCAGATAGATTTCCAATTGTTGGCCTAAGTCTTCTTTTGTATCTGAAGGACATTTGAAATGAGGTAAGACCACCTGGACAATAGACTTAACCTGTGTTCAAGATGTAGCCTAATGCATGCTTTTAACAGGACACCATGGGTAAAGGTTTGCTAATTTATCAATTTCTTTTCACTGGTTTTTCTCTTGTCTATGCTGATGTTGCTTGATCTTTTAAAAGATCTCTTAAGAAAGCAAATACATAGAATAACTCATGAAATGAAATAGATTTTGAGCAATAAATTTTGCTTCTGTTTCTTGGGAAACTTCCTAGTGAGTCCAGGGTCAAAACGAGCAGGATAAATTTGAGCACAGCCTTCCCGGCTGCTAACCAACAGGTTGGCGGTTTGAATCCACCAGCCGTAGTTTGGAAACCCGATGGGGCACTTCTACTCTGTCCTATAGGGTCACTGTGAGTCAAAATCAGCTTGATGGCAACAGCTTTGGTTTGGTTCCATTGTTAACATGCACAAGAGGAAGCAGAATTCCTATAGGCCCCATAGGGCTGACCTGACACCTAGACCCAAGAGAATACTATGAGCTACAGTGGCATGACAAAGTCCAAAAGGATCCTGTGTCCCACAGACCTTTCTCACAAGCCTGCCTGCGGTTTAACACAGCACGGCCTTCTTTCTTAATAACTTTAAGGGGTGGGGTTACCAATTGTTACAGGGCGAAGGCAGGCATTGTTTTCAGTTCTCTGGAAGGGCACATCAGTTGTCTTGAGATCATGCCACTGGCTAGTCCATTTTCACCTACTTGTTTGCTAGTTCTGATCCCAAAGTTTAGTTGACCTAGTGATGGGCCTGGGAACCACTTTGAGGAATTCATCATGTTAGTGATAGATTTTAATACTGTGAATAGTCTCTTTTTTCTAACCAGATAGCCTCAGGAACATGAGTTGGAGAACGGACATGTTCAGTTTCAGGAGTCAGATGTAGAGCGGTACTAATTGCTATTAGCAATATGTGTCCTTGACAAAAAGCTGATGAGCCTTTTCCCTGCCTGGTAGGATGGAACTTTTCCCACTTAACTTTTCCAGTTTCACCCATTTAATTAGATATTTTGGATCCATATGAGAGAGTCAATGAGTTTCTTCTGAGGACTCCAGGGCCTGGCAAGTCCAAGGAGAAACGTGGGGAAAGAGAGAATACAGCTTGAAGGCCAATTCCCTGCCCACTCCATTCCAACCACGTTCTGACTAGAGTATGGCCTCTAAGATGCTCTTATAAAACTCTGGAGCTACAGTTGCAACCAGGAAAAGATAATCTTTCAATCCACCTAGGGGCTTGATACAATTTTGGAAGTGGGGCTTACCCTACTTGAACTGTGAGTACCCCAGCCTTCCATCTTCTTTCTGACCAAATTTCAGGGGTATGGGGGAGCACCTGGCCCTCCCCGTCTACATCGTAACTATTCGTCAACAATTCTAGAAAACCATATTTTCGAGGTCTACAAAGAGAGAATTTGAATTTAATCAAATTTATTCAATAAAAATTTAATCTGATCGATTTAAGTAATCAAAATTTAAATTGTATGAACTCCACCTTGCACTCAGGTCAGAGTCAACCAACAATGAGTCAGAATTGCTCAATCTTGACATGGTTGGCATTTTGGGACAGGTGATTCTTTGTTGTGGGAACTGTTTTGTGCTTGTAGGATGTTTAGCAGCATCCTTGGGCTCAATGCGCTAGAGTCAGTAGCATGCCCCAGCTGCGATAACCAAAACTGTCTCCAGACGTTGCCAAATGTCCCCTGGGGGCAAAATCACACCTCCCTGAGAACTACTGATTTGGAGTTTTTCTGTTTTGTTCCTAAATTCTACTTGAGACTGCCCTGAATTGTAGGAAACATGGAAGAAAACATTTGCACCATGCATAGGGACAATTTAATTTTTATAATCTGATTTTTTGTGGATTCAATCCTGAGAATACAGATCGTACACTAAAAAAAAAAAAAAGAAGAAGTGCAAGAATCTGCTTATCAATATGAGACTAATTTTCGTGTGTATCTATGCATAGAAAAAAGGCAAGAAGGAAGTGTATTACATGTATTGGTAGCATGAGCGCTTCTCTCCAGGTTTCTTTAAATACTTCTGTATCCTATAGTTTCTCCAATGTATATATGTATAAATATATAATTATTCTTAAAATATTAGTTTCAAATGTGAAGAGGATTTCGTTGAGCAGAATATTTCAACCAAGAGAACAGCACTGACATGTAAGCTTCTTAGGGCAAGAACGTTGCCTGTTCACCACAGTGTCCTCAGTGCATGGGAAAGCGATGGCACGTACAGGAGCCTTGGTGAATACTTGTTCACCGACAGCTGGAAGGCAGGCAGGTGGACGAGGGTGCATAAAGTGGCTGTTGGAGCGGGAAAGGACTTGAAACGTTACTTATTTTCACATGCTGCACGACTGTCTCTGCCTAACAGATAAGAAACGGACACGTTGTGCAACTAGCAAAAGTAGTGATGGTCAGCCATATTCAATAAAAATTAAAATACTGTCTTGAAAGTGGTGTGGCAGGGCACTTCTGGAATCCATGAAGACCACCTTTCCTAAAGAAGATAAACTGAAAATAAAATAAAAAAATAGAATCTTACAAAATGACATCTATGAACTAGACAACTTCAGTAACGAGTATCTTAAAAAAGCTTCAGCAGTTCATAATTATTGCCACGACTTCTCCCCAGGCCTGAATCACACACAATGAGCTGCTTTGTGATCACACACCTCCCTATTCTCCTGATGGTGGGGCCAGAGGGATTCAAGTTCATCAAATGTTTCAACTCCTTCCTCAGTTTTAGTTGTTGTTTTTCAACCTCTTTCTCTGCTTTTTGAACAGGGCAGCCTTTGTCATTTCCAACCCTGGAGTTTTCTTTTCTTTTTTTTTAAAGCAAAAATTTATAATAAACTTTCAATTAAAAATGCAACATGTCTGAAACTTCGTATCCTACAGAAGAGAGGTGGACAAAGAAGCTATTGTTACTATACTGTTTCTCGCGCAGCCTCCACCTTGCAGACTGCACCCGACAATGCACAAAGGCACCTCCTTGTGGACTAGAAATTCTTAAATCCTTTTAGAGCTGGCCTTTTCTTCCTTCTTCAGTTTCCCTTCTCCCGCACTGTGAAGGGTTTTACGGGGCATTTCTTATTTTAATGGCAGCCAGAGAAGGAACACAGGTAGCTCTAATATAGCTACAGTCGAGGCACATCTATTTCTGCCATATCTTTATTTTGGAGCAATGAAGACATTTATATCCAAGATTTTTCCCTTATTTTGAAAATAAGTAGGAAATACCTCGTCTAAGGTTGGCCATTTGTGGATGTTAATTGTGTTCAGAGGGAGAAAAACACTGCTTTCTGGGAACGATAAAAGAGCCAGATTCATGAATAATTTAGTCTTTGAATTTTTTTTTTTAAGTTTCCATACTACGGAGCAGATTAGTGAAGAAATTTCTGCTGCAGTCCAATAAGAGCCTGTTCAATCCATTTTTTTCCCAACACACTTGTTTTTGCCAGCCGTAGGATCCTAGAACTCCTTAGAGAATCCAGGGACTTCTCAAAACTGAAGTCAGCCCAATCCTTACGTTTTCTTTTGTCACAAGCATGCTTCAAACGTACAAAGATGAGATAAAGCCAGAGAAATCCCTGAGGGTACCCAAGAACTATCTCTGTTAATTTTTGAAGGAATGAAATGAATCCTCTAGGCAAGGAGTCCTGACCTTCAAAACACAGTTAGTTATCTGAAAAGCCTGCGCAGTTCTACTGGAGGGCCCTCTGCCTTTTTATTACTGGTTTTTAACTTTCGTTTTACTGGGAATCAATCTATTCTTAAGTTTAGCATATTTATAGAGGAAAAGTGTTTAAATCCATCTGTGTCCTTATGTTCCCGTGACCTATCGTCAGGTTTATTGCAGCCTAAGGCTAAACTTTGGTTTCTGTCCTCAGTTTTTGTCAGAGCAAATGCGAATGACCTCAGGACAAATGCTTGTGTTTCAGTGACTGGGGCCATTTTCACTTTCTCTCCCTCTCTGTCCTAGAACATGGCAGTCGTCTCCGAATGGAGGCACTCCAACATCAACTATTTTACCCCTGTGCTTCTTTCACACCTCCACCGTGAACCGTGTACGTTTCCTTCGGCACTTGTTCTGACACCTCCCAGCCAAAGCTGTCGTCTCCAGGCCATGGATTTTTTTTTTTTTTTAGGAATCTTTATTTTGTTGTGGTTCATTTGCCACCTCTGTGACTCACTTTATCACCCCAAGGGTTCTTTTCATTTTAAAAGTCCAAGAGAAATTAAAACAAGCAGGCAGGCAAGCACGTTAAGCCCTTTTAGTCAGAAGAGTCTCACTGTGTGTTAAGCAATATTGCAAGATATCCATACTTACACCCCCAAAACCTGTTCCTGTTGAGTCAATTACGACTCATAGCAACCCTATAGGACACAGTAGAGCTGCACCAAAGGATTTTCAAAGCCGTAATCTTTATGGCAGCAGACCGCCACGTCTTTCTCCCTCAGAGCAGCTGGTGGGTTCCAACCACAGACCTTTCAGTTAGCAGCAGAGCAGTTTAACCACAGTATCACCACGGTTCCTCCATACTTAACAAGCTCCTGGCAAATGTCCATCATCTGGCTGTTAAACACACTCACTCATCGGTGTTCACCTCAGATCACCTCAGACTGTTCCCTCTATGGAAGCAAATTACAAGGGCCCCTTAATAATGTTTATGTCTGTAAAGAGTTAAAGATGTTGTGCCAGAATGCTGAGGGCACACGGCACAGAAACTTCAGCCATAGGTCCCAGCTGTAAGAAAGTCGTTCACTGTGGGTTGTTGGTTAAACATGTTACTAGAGGAAATTACAAGGTCTTTCCTTTGAAAGTCTCCCCAGAACAGAGCCTGTTTGATCAAGAACTTAATTTCTTCTAGGATGAATAACTGATATTAGACACTCTCACATTCATACCATTTTAGGGCCTTTAATTGCTTTGCTGAACCATCACAGCCTATAAAATTCATCCCAAACTCTCAGCCAGGCATTTGAATCATTCAACAATTCAAATTGTAGCTGTCTTTTAAAGCCTCATTCCCATTATTTGCACACAACTAAAAAAAAAAAAGTTGCCATCAAGTTGATTCCAACTCAGACAGACCCTATAGGACTGGGTAGAACTGCCCCATAGGGTTTCCAAGGAGTGGCTGGTGGATTCAAACCGCTGACCTTTTGACTAGCAGTCATAGCTTTCAACACCTGCACCACCAGTCCATGATATCCTTTATTGATTCACACCCACCCCAATAACACACCGTGCTCATCGTCCCCCAGTCCAGGCTCACACTCCTAACTCTGCCAAGAATGCTCTTAGTCCCTGGGTGGTGCAATGGTTGATGCTCTTCCTGCTGACCTAAAGATTGGTGGTTTGAGTCTACCCAGAGGCACCTTGGAAGAAAGGCACTGTGATCTACTTCCAAAAAAACCAGCCACTGAAAACCATGTGGAGCACCATTCTACTTTAACACACATGGAGTCGCCATGAGCAGGAGTTGACTCCAATGTAAGTGATTTGGTTTTTATTGGTTAGAATGCTCTTCGCATCTCTTCTCTAGCTCCACTTTCCACCTAACCTTCATTCGTGCACCAGTCAGGGTAGGCTAGGTTATCCTGTGGTGAAAAACAACCCCCAAATCTCAAGAGCTTATGAAAGCTTCTCCTTCACTAACTTGGTCATCATAGGTCAGGCGGGAGAGAGGTGACATGTCTAAGTTTCCACAGTTGCCATGGAATGAGGAAAGAAGAACATAGTGAACCACACAGGGGTTCTTGTAGATTTCTCTTTGAAGAGTCACAAACTCTTTCTTGTCAACACCCCTGGTCGAAACTATGTCACGTGGCAATGTCTAACTTTAAGGAAGTAGGGAAGCATAGTCCAAACCAAGGCCTGGGAGAAGAATTGAAAAAATTTGGTGAGGAGCACTAATGACTACTACTAATGCCAAACCCTACCCCACCTTACCCATGCATTCAGCCTCCAGATGTCTCTGCTTCCTGTGAGCAGATAGGATTCTTGTCTGTACCTATATGGCCCAGAGAGTTCTCCAACATGCAACACCTGTTTAAGGAAGCATTACAGCAATTACATACACCAGATCTACACACACACCAGATCTAGAGTAAGAAAAATCTGCATTTGGGTCTGGGATTTGGCATACACTAGCTGAGTGATCTCAGAAAGAAGTTTGTCAAACTCTTTCTACATCTGCTTCCTTATTTGTAGAATTAGGATACTAGAACTAGCTGTATGAGTCAGAATCTTGACAGAAAACTATTGGTAAAAGGGGTTACTGACGAAGGTGTAAGGACAGAGTGTAAGGTAATTACAAAGACTAATGCAATACTCCAGGTTAGTAACAGGGGAGTAGAAGCATTACCACTCCTAGGCTTGAGCTGCCTTAGTTCCCTGGACTTAAACTCAGAAAACTTCGTCAAGTGGGCTGTCTGACAGGAGCTATGGCCTCCAGGTTCAGGATGACAACCAGCCCAAATGGCCTTGCAGGAAGAGGCCAGGGCAGTATATATTCCATTTACTGAACCTGATGGGAAGCCAGAGGGCAGAAGAGCCTGTGGATACAGTCCATGCTGTTTAGCATTCAGGGCATTGACCAGGGTGGGGAAGGGGCGTCTGGGTCAGGAGGGGCCAACAGAAGATGGCCCGCACACTGTAGCATCACACTTTGTTGATGAGCACAGTGCTTTTTACACAGTAATTCTACTCTAAATATGAATTTACTTTTTTATTGTCAACTACTGCAATGAAGTGCCCCATGGATATTCCTGCTGGAAATCAGGGGCTCTGTGTTAAATTGGTTGTGTAATTGGTTCTTTCTCAAATGTGTAGACGTTTAATTTGCGTCATGTTCTTCAGTGCTTCATAGTTGTGTACAAAGGACTAATTCAAGTGTCTGGCAACCTCTGCAAAACTAGCATTTTGATCTTTATTAAAGTCTTCCCTATGTTCTTCTGAATATGTTTAGAAGGGCTCACAGGTGTACAAGGATGAGTCGATGAGACCCCAGGCAAGAGGACCCTCTAGTGAAGAGTGGTGATGTCCAGAACTCTGCTCCCTGAAACCTTTGTGCAGGGAATGGTGAAAAACAGAGACAAAGCTAGTGCAATGGCCAGTGGGCCCAAGTAGGAGTGCCATACTCTAAAATCTTTATAGCTAGAAAGTTCCCTAGGGGACAAGCAGACTGGAGGGCATCGAGGCAGATCTAGGATGGAGACCTGAGGAGCAAGTTATTAGGCCAAGTAGAAGCAACTGTGCTCAAGGGAAGCATCTGGCCATAAGGAGAAGCAAGACAGACAGTGGTGGGATCTAGTCCACACTCTAAAGGAACTCAACATTCTGCAATAGAAAGGGAACAAATGGACAATTGCTCTCAAGTGTTCAACTACTATGCATACATGTTAGTGTCACAAATATTGTGACATGCGTTTGAGCAAATAGAATGCGATAGAGCAATGAGTCTCAAAATTGAGTGGTATAGAAACCATTTCTAAGGGGAAAAAAATTCTCTGGGACCCCAGTATTGACTTAAATTATTTTTATTATATATATAAAAAATGTTATTTAAATAGAAACAAACATTAATCGAAGCATAAACTCCTTAGGCTTATAGCTCTTATTCAACTATGAAACCAAAAATTAGTAAATACCTATGCCCAAAAAATCCCAGTAAACTAATACAATTGCAACTAGGAGCATTAAGGAAAGAGTTGTTTTACTTTGCTAAAACCAAATTATCTGATGTAGAGTTTAATGGTAAAAAAGATGTATTTGTATGTTTCACGTGTCATTTTTTGTCCACTTGATTTTGACCATAATACCAAGGGATCATTTAAATTTTTTTTCTATCCTCATAGTCCCACCTTGAAGAAACTTAGACTTGTACTGTTTTCCTTGGGAAGAGGGAGGGAAGAGTATCAAAATAAATGTATCCAGTTCTCTCTCCAGAACCTACTTGTCCCAAAAGGAGCTTATAGGAGACCTAGGTGAGCACCTAATGCCCCTGGCCGTGAGGGCAGCAGGTAGAGGAGTGATTACTGGGCATCAAAGAAGAAACAAGTTCCAATCTGACTCTCCCTCTAACCCCATGATGCTTTTTCTGTGGTAAGTTTGACAGACAGATTTCCTACCCATCCCCTCCCTCTGGCACCATTTGGCCTTCATTTACACAGACGCAATGCATCATTTGCAAAATAAATCTATCTCTATACTTTTCCCTTAAAAAAAAAAAAGTGGCTGTCATCAAATCAACTCTAACTCGTGGCCACTCCACGCGTATCAGAGAAGAACTGTGCTCCGTAGGGTTTTCAGTGGCTGATTTTTCAGTAGATCTCCAGGCCTTTCTTCAAAGGTGCCTGTGGGTGGACTCGAACCTTCAACCTTTGAGTTAGCAGCCAAGCACATTAACCATTTGTCCCACCAAGGAACTCCATACTTTTTTCTTCAGCTCAGGAAAGTGACTATAGTATTCGATATATCTCTGTCCATATTGGGTTTTTTTTGTTACTAAGTCAGTCATAATATATCAAGTACCTTAATAAAAAGAGCCCTGGTGGCACAGTGGTTAAGTGCTCAGATGCTAACTAAAGGTTGGAGGTTAGAACACACCAGCCACTCCGCCACAGAAAAATGTGGTAGTCTGCTTCCTTAAAGATTACAGCCTTGGAAACACTGTGGGGCGATTCTGCTCTGTCCTATAGGGCCGCTACGAGTTGGAATCAACTTGACAGCAATGAGTTTTGGACCTTTTTGTTGTTGTTATGTGCCATGGAGTTGGTTCCAACTCATAGCAACTGCCGGGTCCTGTGCCATCCTCAGTGAGAAAAAAAGTGGAGTAACAAGCAACGAGAAAGACGGAAGGAAGATTATGAGGAGACATGGCCCCAGTAAGTAAGGTCAGCGCTGCCTCCCTAACCAGCAGGTCTGGGTGGGGCTTGACACTCTGCATTTCATACACTTAGGCATTACTCCAAGTGTCATCCTCCAGGGCATCAACTTCAGCACCAACCGGAAGCTTGTTAGAATGCAGAATCTCAGGCCTGACCTACTAAATCAGAATCCGCATGTTCACAAGAACCTCAGGTCCCTGGTATATAGCGCAGTCTGAGAAGCACTGTTTTCAACAACTAGACTAGACCAGGGCTCCGAACTAGTTCAAACCAATTCAGTCATGGCTGAAGAAGCAACGCTGGAACAGACCCAAATTGTTACAAATGTCATCCGGAACAATAACCAGGGTGGGAAAATTTATGGGTCGAATCCCTGAAACGGGAGACTCTGAAGAGGCAAGGTGAGCCCTTTCAGGAGCCTGATGCATGAGGCTGGACTATTGGCAGGACTGTGGAGAGTGATAAACACTCAAAGTGGCACAGTTGGCCACCATCTTTGAGTGAGGGGGCGATGTTTCTGACTCTGCTCAAAATCCCAGGGATGAGAGATTTGGTTGCTATGCAGCGCATATGATGCCATTGTTTTCTAAAAGCAAAACCCATTGTCATAGACTCCGACTCACAGCGATCCTATAAGACAGAGTAGAACTACCCCATAGGGTTTCCAAGAAGTACCTGATGGATTCAAACTGCCGACCTTTCAGTTAGCAGCCATAGCTCTTGACTACTATGGCACCAGGGTTTCCATTGTTTTCTAAGAGGGAAATTAAGTTTCAAGCAGGGCTTCAACTTGTAATTTTTCCTGTTCAGTTATCATTCTGGTTATTGTTCTGTTTCACTCAAATTGTAAAAATTTGGGTCTATTCAGATGTCGCTTCCTTGGCCATGGCTGAACCAGAAAGAATCAGTTTGAAGCCCTGGACTAGACTTCACATTGGTATGGATGACCAACATGTCTAGCTTAAACAATCTTTCTACTTATTTAGATTTTCTTAAAGTTTAAAAAAAAAAAAAATGCTGCTTATTAAAACTACTCCTGGTTTACAGACATTACTTACTAAACTTAAAAGGAGCTAATGTAGTCTTGGAAACCCTGGTGGCATAGTGGTTAAGTGCTATTGCTGCTAAACAAAAGGTCAGCAGTTCGAATGCACCAGGCGCTCCTTGGAAACTGTATGGGGCAGTTCTTCTCTGTCCTATAGGGTCGCTATGAGTCAGAATCGACTCGATGGCCACAGATTCAGTTTGGTTTTTTGGAATGTAATCTTAGAGTTAGTGGTCTTGACATTTAGACTTTCTGACTGACTTAAAACTCCTCTGATGACTGTTTCCCTTTGCCTCTGCTTCCTCTCCTTTTAGACAGGCCAGAAGAAGAAAAAGAATTACTCAGCAGAATGAAAATTCATCACTTTATTGTCACAATCATATGATTTCCCTTTTTAAAGAAGAACCCCTATGCCCTTTGGAAGTAGAATAAATATTAGCCGATTAATTGACATTTAACAATACCTCTCAAACTGTATCATATTCCGGTGATTTTCTGGTATTAAGGGACAATATTTTCTATAAAGCAAAACAGCTTATTTTTTAATGCATTCTTAATTTTCATGATTTTCCTTATAAGTAATCTACACACATTAAATATATGAAAGACGGTGGAAAGGTGTCTTAGTTATCTAATGCTTCTATAACAGAAATACCACAAATGGATGGTTTTAATAAACAGAAGTTTATTCTCTCACAGTCTAGTAGGCTAGAAGTTCAAACTCAGGGTGCCAGCTCCTGGAGAAGGCTTTCTCACTCTGTCGGCTCTAGGGAAAGATCCTTGCCATCAATCTTCTCCTGATCTAGGAGCTTCTCAGCACAGGGACCCCAGGTCCAAAGAATGCACTCTGCTCCCAGCACTGCTTTCTTGGTGGTAGAGGTCACCAAGTCTCTCTACTCACTTCTCTCTTTTATATTTCAAAAGAGATTGGCTTAAGACACAATCCAATTTTGTAAATTGAGTCCTGCCTCATTAACAAAACTGCCACTAATCCCATGTCATTAACATCATAGAGATAGGATTTACAACACATAGGAAAATCACATCACATGACAAAATGGTGCACAATCACACGATACTGGGAATCATGGCCTAGCCAATTTGACAGATATTTTGGGGGGATGCAATTCAATCCATGACAAAAGTTGTATTGTGAAAAGTCAGTCACTTTCCATTCTCTGTTCCCTAGTCCCTTGGTTCACCTCCCCAGAGGCAACCACCCTTAAGAGTTTTTTGTGCCTCCTCCTGAGCAAGGTCTACTCTTTGTAAACACATATAAACCGTGTTCTTCTGCCCCTTGTTTTTTGTTGCTGCTGTTTTTCACTTAGCATATCTCGAGGCCCTTTTGTTATCAGTAACTATAGATGTATCATTATTTTTACCAGTTGTTTGGTGTTTCATTTCGTGGATAGGAATATATTTAACTAGTTTCATATTGACTACAGGGATGACTATGGGGAAGACGACACCATAAGACAGTATGAGAGCTAAAGTGTACTAACAACTTTTGTGTACCATGTTTTAATCTAAATGTTTCATGTGCTTTAACTCTTTGAAATATATACTAACCAGCACCGAAGTCTAGAGCAGTGAAGAGATAAAAATTCCTACCTTTCTGGAGACTACACTCTAGCCAACTAAACTTTAGGAATTAGGTTGTTGTTGTTAATTCCCATGGGATCGACTCTGACTCATGACAAGGGTAGAATTGTGCTCCATAGGGTTTTCAAGGCTGTAATCTTTCAAAAGCAGATCATCAAGCCTGTCTTCTGAGGTGCCTCTGAATGGGTTCAAACTGCCAATCTTTTGACTAGTAGTTGAGCACTGAACCATATGAGCCACTCAGGGACTCATATTTTGTTGTTGTTAGGTGCTGTCGAGTCGATTCCAACTCATAGTGACCCTATGCATAACTGAACAAAGCACTGCCCAGTCCTGCGCCATCCTCACAATTGTTGCTATGCTTGTGCCCATTCTTGCAGCCACTGTGTAAATTCATCTCATTGAGGGTCTTCCTTTTTTCACCGACCCTCTACTCTGCCAAGCATGATGTCCTTCTCCAGAGACTGATCCCTCTTGACAACATCTCCAAAGTATGTGAGACGTAGTTTCGCCATCCTTGCTTCTGAGGAACATTCTGGTTATACTTCCTCCAAGACAAGGAACTCCTATAGACACATCTTCATTGACAAATTTCTTTCATATGATGCATTTAACTTAGTAAGTGGAAAGGCTTTGATGTCAGATCAACCTGATTTAATTCATGGCTGTTTGGTGTGACTTGGAGCAAGTCACTTAACTTCTCTGAACCTCATTTTCTTCATTAATAAAATTGGAATAATAAGCCTGTGGTTCAAGGTTATTGCCAGGGAAATGCAGTGCTGTATTTAAAGCCCCTAAAACTATACGAGGTTTCTCAATAAGTAGAAGCTATTCATAAATACTTTTCCCAGGCAAGAAGTAGACTTTCTGCTTGGAAGTCTTCCTGAGTAGGAAAGTCGATCCCACCATCATGGACTCTGGCTAGTGTGTGTGGAAATGCGGTACGTTGCCTTCATCCTTGATGGCTTATTAATTTTTATTATTCCTCTCTCTCTATGGATGTGCATGTAAATGATTTTCCTTAGCATAAAATCCACTGTTTCTCTTGCTTATCAGGACAAGTTAGCACTGCAATACGAATGTGGGCAAGCTGCCAGAGTCACTAGAGTCATTGCCTTTATCACCTTACAGATGCACCATTTCACCAAGCTCAGTGTTCTAGATGTTATTTTCTCTTGGGTCTTATAAAATTACTGATAAAATAGCATAGAAAATAAAACAAACTTTTTCCATTCTTGCTTATTTCACAAGAAAAAAGAGGGAAATATGATTGTTGTTGTTAGGTGCCATTGAGTTGGTTCCGACTCATAGCGACCCTATGCACAACAGAACGAAACACTGCCCAGTCCTGATCCATTCTTACAATCGTTGTTATGCTTGAGCTCATTGTTGCAGCCACTGTGTCAATCCACCTCATTGAGGGTCTTCCTCTTTTCCACTGGCCCTGTACTCTGCCAAGCATGATGTCCTTCTCCAGGGACTGATCCCTCCTGACAACATGTCCAAAGTACGTAAGACACAGTCTCGCCATCCTTGCTTCTAAGGAGCATTCTGGTTGTACTTCTTCCAAAACAGATCTGTTCATTCTTTTGGCAGTCAATATTCTTCGCCAACACCACAATTCAAAGGTGTCAATTCTTCTTCAGTCTTTCTTATTCATTGTCCAGCTTTCACGTGCATCTGATGCGATTGGAAATATCATGGCTTGGGTCAGGCACACCTTAGTCTTCAAGCTGACATCTTTGCTCTTCAACACTTTAAAGAGGTCCTTTGCAGCAGATTTACCCAATGCAATGCATCTTTTGATTTCTTGACTGCTGCTTCCATGGCTGTTGATTGTGGATCCAAGTAAAATGAAATCCTTGACAATTTCAATCTCTTCTCCATTTACCATGATGTTGCTCATTGGTCCAGTTGTGAAGATTTTTGTTTTCTTTATGTTGAGGTGCAATCCATACTGAAGGCTGTGGTCTTTGATCTTCATTAGTAAGTGCTTCAAGTCCTCTTCACTTTCAGCAAACAAGGCTGTGTCATCTGCATAACGCAGGTTGTTAATGAGTCTTCCTCCAATCCTGATGCCCCGTTCTTCTTCATATAGTCCAGCTTCTCGGATTATTTGCTCAGCATACAGATTGAATAGGTATGGTGAAAGGATACAACCCTGACGCACATCTTTCCTGACTTTAAGCCAATCAGTATCCCCTTGTTCTGTCCGAATAACTGCCTCTTGATCTATGTAAAGGTTCTTCATGAGCACAATTAAGTGTTCTGGAACTCCTATTCTTCTCAATGTTATCCATAATTTGTTATGATCCACACAGTCAAATGCCTTTGCATAGTCAATAAAACACAGGTAAACATCCTTCTAGTATTCTCTGCTTTCAGCCAGTATCCATCTGACATCAGCAATGATATCCCTGGTTCCACACCCTCTTCTGAAACCAGCCTGAATTTCTGGCAGTTCCCTGTTGATATATTGCTGCAGCCGTTTTTGAATGATCTTCAGCAGAATTTTGCGTGCATGTGATATTAATGATATTGTTCTATAATTTTCACATTCGGTTGGATCACCTTTCTTGGGAATAGGCATAAATATGGATCTCTTCCAGTCAGTTGGTCAGGAAGCTGTCTTCCATATTTCTTGGCATAGATAAGTGAGCACCTCCAGCAATGCATGTGTTTGTTGCAACATCTCAATTGATATTCCATCAATTCCTGGAGTCTTGTTTTTCGCCAATGCCTTCAGAGCAGCTTGGATTCTTACTTCAGTACCATTGGTTCCTGATCATGTGCCACCTCTTGAAATGGTTGAACATCGACTAATTCTTTTTGATATAATGACTCTGTGTATTCCTTCCATCTTCTTTTGATGCTTCCTGTGTTGTTTAATGTTTTCCCCATAGAATCCTTCACTATTGCAACTCGGGGCTTGAATTTTTTCTTCAGTTCTTTCAACTTGAGAAATGCTGAGCGTGTTCTTCCCTTTTGGTTTTCTATCTCCAGCTCTTTGCACATATGATTATAATACTTTACTTTGTCTTCTCGAGCTACCCTTTGAAATCTTCTGTTCCGTTTTTTTACTTCATCAATTCTTCCTTTTGCTTTAGCTGCTCGACTTTCGAGAGTGAGCTTCAGAGTCTCCTCTGACATCCATCTTGGTCTTTTCTTTCTTTCCTGTCTTTTCAATGACCCCTTGCTTTCTTCATGGATGATGTCCTTGATGTCATTCCACAGCTTGTCTGGTCTGCGGTCACGAGTGTTCAGTGTGTCAAATCTATTCTTGAGATGGTCTCTAAATTCAGGTGAGATATACTCAAGGTCATATTTTGGCTCTCATGGACTTGCTCTGATTTTCTTCAATTTCAGCTTGAACTTGCATATGAGCAATTGATGGTCTGTTCCACAGTCAGCCCTTGGCCTTGTTCTAACTGATGATATTGAGCTTTTCCATTGTCTCTTTCCACAGATGTAGTCAATTTGATTTCTGTGTGTTCCATCTGGCAAGGTCCATATGTATAGTTGCTGTTTATGTTGGTGAAAGAAGGTATTTGCAACGAAGAAGTCGTTGGTCTTGCAAAATTCTATCATTCAGTCTCTGGCATTGTTTCAATCACCAAGGCCATATTTTCCAACTACTAATCCTTCTTCTTTGTTTCCACCTTTCACTTTCCAATCTCCAGTAATTATCACTGCATTTTGATTGTGTGTTCGATCAATTTCAGACTGCAGCAGCTGATAAAAATCTTCTATTTCCTCATCTTTGGCCCTATTAGTTGGTTCATAAATTTGAATAATAGTCGTATTAGCTGGTCTTCCTTGTAGGCGTATGGATATTATCACATCATTGACACTGCTATACTTCAGGCTAGATCTTCAAACGTTGTTTTTGATAACGAAAGCAACACCATTCCTCTTCAAGTTGTCATTCCTAGCATGGTAGAGGATATGATTGTCCGATTCAAAATGCCCAATACCAGTCCATTTCAGCTCACTAATGCCTAGGATATCGATGTTTATGTGTTCCATTTCATTTTTGACAATTTCCAGTTTTCCTAGATTCATACTTCATACATTCCAGGTTTGGATTATTAATGGATGCTTGCAGCTGTTTCTTCTCATTTTGAGTTGTGCCACATCAGCAAATGAAGGTCCCGAAAGCTTTACTCCATCCACGTCATTAAGGTCGACTCTATTTTGAGGAGGCAGCTCTTCCCCAGTCATCTTTTGGGTGCTTTCCAACCTGGGGGCCTCATCTTCCAGCGCTATATCAGACAATGTTCCACTGCTATTCATAAGGTTTTCACTGGCTAATGCTTTTCAGAAGTAGACTGCCGGGTCCTTCTTCCTAGTCTGTCTTAGTCTGGAAGCTCAGAAGAAACCTGTCCTCCATTGGTGACCGTGCTGGTATCTGAATACCGGTGGCATAGCTTCCAGCATCACAGCAACAAGCAAGCCCCCACCATATGACAGACAGACACGTGGAAATATGATTACTAAACAAAAAATACAATAACTTTCAACAATCCCTGTCATTTCTAATGATCCACTTCTTTTTACAAAGCATTCCCCCTTCACTTACAGCATTCTAGGATGTCTTGCACATTAGAAAGCACTGAGGCTTAAAAAGCAACTCTGGATTCTGGGTGAGGACAGAATTAGTCATATTTGGAGTTTGGATTTCTTCAGGCTGATGCAGGATGCTGTCTTCTAGTGTACTCTTGAGAATCCTAATAAACACAGGCAGTGATCAATGATTCTTAAGTCAGGGGTAAATAGCCCTCGCTCATTGACCTAATCACATCACATTGTTCAAAGTGTTTACTGTCAAAAGATATAAAAGTTCAGAATATGTACGTCCCTAGTTTCCCCACCCTCGCTCATTCCCTGAGCCCCAATGTGGCTGACTTTGTCCTCTTATTTCAGAATGACTCCTCAAAATCATAGTGCTCACGAACCCCATCAAAAACCATGTTGGTCCCTATAAAATTCCAATAGCCTTCTTTCCAGAAATGGAAAAGGTGGTTTTCATATGAAATTGCAAAGGGCCCCAAATAGCCAAAACACTCTTGAAAAAGAAGAACAAAGTAGAAGGACTTGCATTTCCCAATTTCAAAACATAACACAAAGGTACAGTAATCAAAACAACGTGGTACTGGTATAAGGATAGATGCATAGATCATTGAAACAGAATTGAGAGTTCTGAGATAAACTCATACATATGTGGCCAACTGATTTTCTTTCCCCTAGGGTGATAAATCCATTCAATGACGGAAAGAATAGTCTCTTCAACAAATAATGTTGGAACAACCGTATCTCCATATGCAAAAGAATGAATTTGGGTCAATACCTCACACCACATACAAAAACTAACTCAAAATAGATCAATGATCTAAACATAGAACTAAAATCATAAAACCTAGAAGAAAGCAAAGGGGTAAAGTTTTAGAAGTTTGTTTTTGGCAATGGATTCTTGGATACGACACCAAAAGCATGTGTAACAAAAGAAAAAAATAAATTGGAATTTGTAAAAAAAAAAAAAATTGTACCAGGGGTCTTTATCAAGAAACTAAAAAGACAACCTATAGGATGGGATAAGGTTGTTGGGCACCACATACGTGATACAAGTTTAATATTCAGAATATATAAGGAACTCCTACAACTTAACAACAAAGAGACAAACAACCTAATTTAAAAATGGGCAAAGCACTTGAATAGACATTTCTCCAAAGGAGATATACAAATGGCCAGTTAGCACATGAAAAGATGCTTAATGTCATTAGTCATTAGGAACTGCAAGTCAAAACCAAGATGAGATATCACGTAACACCTGTGAGGATGGTTATTATATATAAAAAAAAAACGCACATGAAAAACAACAAGTGTTAGCAAGGAATCCTCATCCATTGCTGGTGGGAATGCAAAATGATGCAGTTGCTATAGGAAACAATCGGTTGGTTCCTCAAAAAGCTTAACAGAATTACCATAGGATCCAGCAATTTCACTCCTAGGTATAGAAACCCAATACAATTTAAAGCAGGGATTCGAACAGATAAATGTATGCCAAAGTTTATTGCAGCATTATTCACAATAGCTAAAAGGTGAGGCAATCCAAGTATTCATCAACAGATAAATAAACAAAATGTGATATATACATACAGTGGAATATTATTCATTCATAAACAGAAATGAAGTTCTGATACATACTATCTCTGAGACATGGATCGACCTTGAAAACATTTGCTGTTGTTGTTGTTGTTAGATGTCATCAACTCGGTTCCAACTCATAGCGTCTCTATGTACAACAAAATGAAACAGGGTCCAGTTCTGCACCATCCCCCCAATTGTTCCTATGCTTGAGCCCATTGTTATAGCCACTGCATCAACCCACCTCATTGAGGGTTTTCCTCTTTTTCGCTGACCCTCTACTTCACCAAGCATGATGTCCTTCTCCCAGGACCGGTCCCTCCTGATAACATGTCCAAAGTACATGAGACTAAGTCTCACCATCCTTGCTTCTAAGGAACACTCCGGCTACACTTATTCCAAGACAAATTTGTTCATTCTTCTGGCAGTTCATAGTATATTCAATATTCTTCACCAACATCATAATTCGAAAGTATCAACAACATAGGAAGTACATTTTTTAAATGCTGTTTTCAGATATTGTGCTATAAGAAGTTCACAATTAAGTAATCTGACACATTTTTTGATCTGATTGAAGTTCAAATAGTCCATAGGCTAGACTAGGTTTCTTCTTGGTTAATATTCTCCAAAATGCACCAGTACTATTGAAACTGGTAAGGTATCCAATACCTGCCAGTAAGAAAGAAGCAAAATTTCCACAGGCCCAGGTGAGAATTAATACTCTTGCTCTATAGAAGCAGACACGCCTCTTAGAGTGTTGGAAGCAGTGAAATCCTGTGACCTCCATGCTTAAAAGTATTCACCAAGTTCGACATCACCACGCTGAAGAGCTACCTGGCTCCCAGCCTTGACCTACCCTGCCAGCTGGTTGTAGTTTAAGAAACAAGCCAAGAGATTCCAGCTACAAGATAGCTTTGTTCAGAGCAGCTGTCTCATTTCCCCCCTCAAAGCTCTGGGCTCACAGGAGAGGTAGCTGTCTGGAAAGAGATGGGAAATTTGGAAGCAGCCCTCAGGTTATAATACAAGGGCAAGCAATTATTTAAACAGAACCCCAAACTGCACATTTACTTCTCTGTCTAAAATAGATTTTTCTGGACAATGGATGTCCAGCTGGGATTTGAAGAAGGCTGTCATCCTTCCACATAGAAGCAAATGTTCTCATTAGCTGACATCTGGAATGACAGAAAGGCAACTGGACTTAGAGGGAAAGCATTGGGTTGACATCCTGATTCTTCATCTTACTGTTCGACCTTGAATTTTGTTTTGTTTTGTTTTGTTTTTACATCTCTGAGCCTTGCCTCTTTTAAATAGAGTTATACCTCATGAAGTGTTGTTGTAAGAATTAAACGAGATAACATATAAAAAAGAAGTTGCCAAGAGTACGTGACCAGTATTTTACAATTCCCCTAAATCAAAGCCAAAGACCAGAAAGTTGGTGTTTAGAGAACTCTTACAATGGATGAATTGTTTCTTTCCATAAAGTGAAAACAAGGTTCAAATAATATCTGTGTTCTATGTGATAAGATTTACCAATGACAAATTAAGAATGGAAAAATTGCCTTATAGGCTTAACAAAGCTCTCCAAACTCCAAATAAATTTTGATTGGGAACCAAAATGAATGTTGAAGTGCAATTTTTCATCAGGTCACAACAGGCATTATAAACCTCCGCAAAATATCAGGGGTTACTCTCCGACACTTTGACATAATAGGATGATTCTTCTCTGTACTCCCTTGTACTTTAATATTGACTTGTTGAATGAACTGGTGAATAAATGAATAGATATACTGGAAAGAGAGAAACATCCAATGTATCCCTACACTCATTACCCTGTCATAAAAAAACGGCCAGTAAGTTCATTTCTTTACTTAGAGCTCAAGTGTTACATGGAAGAGTGATTCGAGAATGTCTTGTTCCCAACAAGCCACACTGGAAACTGTTAAGTTCCTCTTGGGCAGATTTGTAGCATTTTTAAGTCGTTTGATCTAATCCCACAGGAAAATCTTTCCACTGACATTTTTGCTCTCCTAAATTCCGCATGGAGAATTCTGAAACTGCACCATGAGCGAATGGTGTTTGTTGACCATCTATATCAGGCAGAAATACATTTGGCTGAACTGACAGAAAAAGCAAACAGGAGTGTCCTAAACAACCAGTGCTTTTTGCCCTCCTAAATCCAGAGGCCAGGCTGGTACAGCTGCTGAGTGATGGAATTGAAGTCCCAGGCTCTCTCTTTCTACTACGCCATCCTCTCAAGGCAACAAGATGATTACTGTAGCTCTAGATACTATGTGTGGGAGAAAGATGTGGCAGTCTGCTCCTGTACAGATAACAGCCTTGGAAACCCTATGGGGGAGTTCTATTCTGCCTTATAGGGTCGCTGTGAGTCGGAATTGACTCGACATCAGTGTGTGGGTTGGCGATATTACGTCTGTATTTAAGGCAGGAAGAAAGTAAGAAATGAGGCATGGAGACTCAGCTGTCCCTCTCATCTCAAAATCCAATGTTTTCCCAGAATCCCACAGCAGACTCCGTTGTTATATCTCTTTGCCATATGGTATTTCATGGCCACTCCTGAATTCAAGGGAGCTGGAAACACGAGCAATCAGCTCTGTTTATTTCTCTGGTGCAAGTAGTGAAGGAGAAGATTTGCCAAACCATGCCAGCCATAAGTTTTGAAAATTTTGTAGAAGACCCCAAACCAAAATGAAACAAAACAAAACAAAACTGTTGCCGTCAAGTCGATTCCAACTCATAGTAACCCTATAGGACAGAGTAGAACTGCTCCATAGGGTTTCCAAGGAGCTGCTGGTGGATTCAAACTGCCAACCTTTTGGTTAACAGCCTGAGCTCTTAACCACTGTGCCACCAGGGCTCTGTTACAGTCTTAACAGTCTGAAATTAACCCTCTATCCCAAAATATCAACATGGGAGAATCTCACTCAGCTCATACTCATCACCAATTATAACTGTCATCCTGGAAGTTGCATATAAAAAGGTGCTCAGCATAGAAAATATGAAATATCTGTCCTTGGAGGAGCCCTGGTAACGCAGTGGTTAAGAGCTTGACTGCTGACCAAAAGGTGAGCAGTTAGAATCCACCAGCCCTTCCTTGGAAACCCTGTGGAGGCAGTTCTACTCTGTCCTATAGGGTCACTATGAATTGGATCAACTCGACAGCAACGGGTTTTTTTTTTTTTTTGGCTGTGGGGTGGGGGAGTCCTTGGAGAAACTCAGTTGTGAATTTACTTAATTCACAATTAAATCTCCAGCACTTAATGAACACCTATTATGGCAAATTTATTTTGGCAAATCTCTTTGCCAAACACTAGAGGCACAGAGATAAATTAAACAGCATCCCTGCCCTTGAGAAACTTCTGTTGTTGTTGCTGTCGAGTCATTTTCAGCTCATGGTGACCCTTTGAGACAGAACATAACTGCCCAGTAGCGTTTTCTAGGCTGTCATCTTTACGGAAGCAGAGCCAGGTCTCTCTCCCATGGAGCCACTGGGTGGGTTTGAACCACCAACCTTTCAGTTATCAATGAGTGCTTAACCGTTTGTGCCACCAGGGCTCCTAGAGAAAACTTCCAGGGGAGATAATTACAAAAATAGTGGATTTCACCTTAATATAAGTGCTAAAATACGGCCAAGCACAGGGTCTAGAGAGAGGCAGGAAAGAAGTTAGTTCACTGTAAATGTTCAGAGAAGTCTTATGAAGATGGTGTCTGAGCTGAACTTGGAACCTGGGTAAACAACCTGGGTAAACAACTTCAGGAAAGCAGCTCCAAGTAGCATAAATAACATTGGAAACTGTATGGACACATGAATCAGCTAATGTGAGAGGCGGGGGGAATCTAAAACTCAGTCCTCAGTGTTCTAAGACATAAGGGTCATTGAAAATCTTGGACTTCATTTTATAGGCAAAGGGGACCTTTTATATATTTTAATCCGGCAGTCGATCAGAAGGTAGTATGCAGGGCGAATGAACTGCATTAGAATTCCAGGTACTAGGCCTACCTGCAGATGGACGCACACGTGACAATGTGTGGGTGAGAAGTCACATCAACCAATCAAATCGCAGAGTTCTCAGGAGCAAAATGACCTTGAGCAGACTTTGCAAAAGTGGAGTCTAATGAAAGAAAGCCCACGGGCAGCCATGTCCCCTATAACTAAACAAGTGTGGAAATGTTTCCTATTGAGATTAAAACACTTCAAAAAATCATAAGCAAGATGATCTGAAAAGCCAGGTACACGAAGTAAGGCTCCTCCCACCACAATGTAGGAAATTTCCCCAGAGGATGAGCGCGTACATCTGTCCACCTTCTCACCTCTCCTGTCCTTTCGTTGTTACGCTGGAATGCCAAAATGCCAACAGAAAGGCTAGTCTTTGCATATTTATGACTGAGAGGAAGCACCCGTAAAAAATGGTCTGTCCATGTGATTTATACCCTATCTGTTTTCTACCTAAGACTTTCCAGCTTTCTGAGGGTTTTGACTCCTATCTAGCTAGAGTTTTTGCTAAAAAGGCCACAAGTCCCATATCACTACTTACCATGCGATCCCATATCAAGGAAAACTCAGAGAAATGAGCACTGAGGGGAAAAAAAAGGCCCACTTTCCCTCTTCACCATTACCCTGTCAACAGGAGAAAAATTGATTCTCACAGGGTGTGCTACAGAGCACTTATAGGCAGCCTTCTCAGGGATTTTCTTAAGCTGACCCTTTCAGAATAAGGCAGGCTTTTTTTTTTTTTTTTTTAACGAGAATGCAAGCATGAAGAGAATCCAAAAGACAGATGCATAATGAATACTGCAGGGTAAGCTGCCACTAGGCACTGGGCGAAGTACTGCCCTGTAGTCTGGCCAGCTGATTGTGCAGGTGGAGAGGCACCACCCTTCCTTGTGAAAACTAAAGCAAAGAATGAGCTCCACATAAGACACTGTACTGTGTACATAATATGTGGCATCTCTATATAAAATCAAGGAATGCATTTGAAAGGCTTTATAGCTGCCCACTTTCTTTTCAGAAACACACAAGCAAATCAGTTCCCACTTGGGGGTTTCAAACATACAAATTCAAATTTTGCCAAAAAGAAGGCAATTTATCCCTAATAATCATCAGCTGGACTGTTTAAGCTGCAACTGTGGTGTAGTTATATTTCAAAACGCCCACTTTTGGTGGCTAAGTCCCTGGATTCCATCTTCAGGCTGAATCAGGTCTCTGGTTAGTTTAATTCCACAGAATTCACTCTATGGCACCGTGAGAAAACCTGATCAGCCTTCCGTTCAAATTGTGAAAAGCTTAAAGGACAGGCCTTTTCTTATTAAAAAAAAAAAAAAAAAGTTTCGTTACCATATGCATGAGGGGAAGAATATGGAGGAAGGGCAGTTGTGACCTGCTGGGATAAATGTAATGCCATCACGTGCTTACTTTTGAAGGGCATATCATTTACCACTAGAGAAAAGAGAGAGTCACTACACAGTATTGGTGTAGGAAAGAGAAAGAAGAGGAGACAGGCTAAGAGGATTTACAGCCTGCTTTGATAGCTCTTTGTCAAGAGTTCTTCAAAGATAATTCCTGCAGTCAGCCCCAGTGATCAAAGAAAAAGCTGCCAAAACTGGTAGTAGGGAGCTAGGATGTTCCCGCTCTGAACCTGGGTTAGGTGGAATGAAGGGACAAGCCATGAATGTGAATCGTTTTGACAGAGAATACAGCTGGTCTCTTAACTGTAGTCAAGCCAACAGTCCAAAGTCTCACTCCAAAGGAGTTTGTCAGAGATGGGGAAACTAAGTCCAAAGAAACTGGAGGGCAATGGAAGACTCAAGACAGATCCTGCAGAAGGGTTTCAAACAGAAGCGTGGAAGCAGAACCTGAAGCATGTCCATGGGGTTTTTTTAAATAAATGCCTTTGTCTTCCCTATAACAGCATCAGTTGTTGGCAAGCCAATTCCAACTCTTGGTGACCCCATGTGTGTGAGTGTAGAACTGTGCTCCATAGGGTTTTCAATGGCTGATTTTCAGAAGTAGATCACCAGGCCTTTCTTTAGAAGAGCCTCTGGGTGAACTTGAACCTCCAACCTTTTGGTTAGCAGCCAAGAACGTTAACCATTTGCACCATCCAGGGACTCCTGACTTTCCCATCCAACATGGGGGTGGGGGTTGGGGGAAACAGATCAAGACACTGTGCCCTCCAGAACCCTGATGGAAGAAGAGTAACAACTCTGCCCTATACCCTAATGAGGCGCCATCTCTAGCATGATCAGATAAGTCGGAGTGCATGGGAAGAACTAAAATAACATTGATAATGAAAATAAAATATATGTCATGAAAACCCATAAAGGCTTAAAAAAAAAAAAAAAAAAAAACCATTGCTGTTGAGTGGATTATGACTCAGAGTGACCCTACAGGACAGAAGAGAACTGCCCCATTAGGGTTTCCAAAGCTGTAATCTTCATGGAAGCAGACTACCACATCTTTCTCCTATGGAGCAGCAGGGGGGTTCGAACCTAAAGCCTTGCGGTTAGTAGCCCAGATTAAAGGCTTACCCTCCCCCATGTGCCCATATGCCTACCTTGTATAAGGGACAGACAGACATGTCAGTCGTTGCAGGTCGAGTCTGGAGGAAGGGAGGAGAGGACAGTGTGAGGGAACAGAAGAACAATTAGCACGTGTATGCACAGCCTGCACCCTCCTCCTGAAGCTGTTTAAGTTCTTAGCACTCCTCTCCTTGGAAGAAAGAAAATTCAAAATATAAATTATTCTTATCCAGGGAAATGCAAATTACTTGTGTCCAAGGAATGCATTTGATTATTGTCCTGTTTTCACACCCCTTTTGCATCCAATTGTAAATTTATTTACCATTTTTTTAATTTTCATATGTGTGTGTGTGTGTTTATTCTCCTTTGAACCAGTTATAACATCTTATTGGTTCCCCATTAACTGAGTTAAACCAAACCTTTGGCATGTGCTCATTTTGTATTTGTATGAGAGTCATAATTGTACCTTTTTTAAAAATTACCATTTAGCAAGGTAGAGTTACAACAGCACTGGGAGAATTTCACATAACCTTAAGCATGACCGTGGTCATGTCAAAAATGTGAATGTTACAGCAGAAGAAAGAGAACAAGTAGCCTGGTGATGCTCCCTCCATCTCACGTTTCCGTTGTCTCTAGGAGGTTCCTAGGTTTAGTTCTTAAACTGTTTAATTGGCTCCAACTCAAAAGTTAGTAGAATGACTGGTCTCTTCCTACTTAGCTTTTGAAAAAGGACATAATAGACTGCTTAGAAATGATATAAAAAGATGATTTTCTTTTAAAATATTTAACAAAAGTAGTGCCATAAATGTCAAAGTGATGTGTAAGAAATAGTCGAATATATATTACCTTACAAATCACTAAATATTGTTTTGACTAATGTGTCCAGTAATTTATCAAACAAAAGATATCAAAGTTAGTTTCTACTGGAAAATTTTTCTTCTCTCTGCTGCACACACGTACTCTGGCCTTCCTTATAATTCTCAGGCTTATGACACTGAATTTTAATAGGAAAAAATACGCATTGAAGCATTCAGTTTTTATGATTTGTCCCAATAATTCTGTAGATGGAGGTTGGATATGCATCATATATCTCTAGCAATGTCCTTTTAACCTTGCCCTGAACTATTATCATTTGAATCTGTGATAAAATCTGTGGTGTTCTTTATTTAATCATTTATTCAACTAAAGCATATATATTTTTTTTAATCTACTGTTCCAGGCACTACACAGGCATTAGGGATCAAAACTGGTTCTTCCCATATCCCAGTAGGAAAGAAAGACCTGTTAATGAATAATTGCCACTACTGTGATGACTATTTTAATCGAAGAAGGAATGGAGACAATTGTAGGAACAGAAGGAGAAGGGTGCTGCCTTTTATGAGGTGGAGAGAAAAGAGATAAAAAGGGCTTTGAGAAGAAAAGAAAAAATATGTTCAATGACGCAGAGGCATGAAAAAGCATAGAAGCTGGTGAAAAATTGATCCTTTCAGTGTGACCAGAATAGAGGGCACATGAGGTGGAACCTGGATGAGGCAGTGGCCCAGAAGGGGGCAAGTGTTAGGAGATGATCCCAAAAGGTAGGGTGGAGTCAGACTGGTGAAGCAAGTGACAGGAATTTAAGCAGTTAGCCTATGATCCTCTTACCCACGGAAAATTGTCAAGACTTGTTAGCAGAGGAGCAATGATTACGTCTTTCTTTTAGAGAGATAATGCCTATAATGGCGGAAGGAGCCAAATGGGAAAGGAAGTATTTACTGAATAGTATTTACCAAAGTTCTAGTGTAGTTACTACTCTCCCAGAGGCAGAAGATGGAGCAAAGCCAGGTAGATGTGATGAGGAGCTATAGCAGTGTGGGTGGAGGGACTGAAGAGAAGTTTTGAAGACTGGATCCACAGGACCTGGTGGCCAATTGAAGAAAATAAAGGAGAAGACTCAAAAATGATTCTCAGCTTCCTAGTTTAGAAACAGAGGAGAAATAGCAGGTTGGGAGAAGATAAAAATTTCCATTTTTAACATATTAAGATTGAAGTACTTGTGAGGTGTTAAGACAGAAACTTAGGTAGGTAAACAAAAGAGAATGAAAACCTGGAGAGATTTCAGAACTGAAGATACTAATTTATCAGTCATTAGCATTTAATGAGAGCAGAATGCTTGGTAGATGGAATGTTATACAGATAAGAAGACCACTAATTCCGGTGGAAAAAGCAGACCAAGAGAGGTTTTATAACATAAATTGAGAGGGGCACAAATTAATCCTGGTTGAATAGATCTGGGAAGAGACTTTGGCATAGAGAAATTTGATCGAAGCTTGAAGCAAGGATAAAATTCATAAACAGATATGTGGAAAATAAAATTCTACAAAGCAAGAATTGCTCTAGTGTAGAAATATGGAACTTGTTAGGGTATGGTTAGTAGACCAAAATGGGCTGAGAGTAAAAAATATATGGGGAAAGATAAAGCTGGAAGTCAGACAGTAGCTAATTGCAATTGGAAAAGTGTTGAATGCCCTTAAAGAGCTGGAATTTTTATGTGCATAGTCGGTAGAATTTAATAAAGGTTTCTTATCAAGAAAATGTTTTAGGAAGACATTTCTAGCAACAGTGGCAGTAAATTGCAGGAGCGAGAGCCTGGGTGATAGGGCAATTTAGGAAGCTGTTGTAATGCTTCAGGTAAGAGGTAATAAAAAATGTTGGAGAATCAAGGAAGAAGAAGACTGTAAAAACAACTTTGAGAATTTCCATCCTGACTTGCTGTGAAGACGAAGTTACCATTTACTGAACTAAGGGGCATGGAACTAGGAACATACTTGGTGGGTAGGGAAAGAGGAACTGTTTTTCCATTGGATTTCCTATTCAGCAACTCAAAATGCCATCAGGATACATCAAGAAATAGTTGACCAGCCTGGCATTCATTTTGGGAAGGAATATTTCCTTTCCATCCTATTTATGAGAGTTTGCGATTTGGTTTTAGGAGAAAACAAGCCAGATTTTACTTTTTCTAAGACAAATTTATGTGGGAAGGAAAGGATGTGAATCGGTAAGGAATCCAGAGAAAATAAAGAAACTCACAGGATTAGGAATGGTCACGAGGAAATTCCATTTACCCCTGCCATGTTATACAGCTGTGGCTGAGAGGTAGTTGCCCATTTGTCAGCCCTCCTTACACTAGCGGCATGAGCAGAGCGCAGGTACCCCTGCCTGGCCAAGGCTCTTCAGAGGCTCTTCGCTCTCTTTCTCAGGTCACATGCGGGTGATGAGCTTGGATGAACATTAGAATCACCTGGGGAACTTTTAAATACCCCAAAACCTATGTCACACCCCAGACCAATCAGAATCTCTTCAGGTCAGGTGGAGGCATCTGCATTTTTAAGATGTAACCAGGCAGAGAACCACTTCCCTAGGCTTTGTAAAAGCCAATACATAGAAGAACCTAGGTCCTCCAATCACCACATGGAGGCCACTTCGTGGATGAGGAATAACCACTACATTTGGGGGTCTCTTTAGGTTTAATGTGTCTTAATGCCTTAACTTGCTAGTAGATACCATAACAAAAAATACCACATGTGGGTGGTTTTATAGAATAGAAATTTATTTTCTCACAGTTCTGGAGCCTAGAAATCCAAATTCAGGGTGTTGGCTCTGGAGGAAGGTCTTCTTTGTCTCTTTCAGATTCTAGTGACCCAAAAAAAAAAAAAAAAAACCAAACCCATTGCCGTAGAGTCTATTCCGACTCATAGCGACCCCATAGGACAGAGTAGAACTGCCCCACAGAGTTTCCAAGGAGCGAGTGGTGGATTTGAATTGCTGATCCCTTGGTTGGCAGACATAGCTGTTAACCACTACACCACCAGGGTTTCCTCAGATTCTAGTAGCTGCCAGCAATCCTTGGTGTTCATGGCTCATCGGCGTCAGTCTTCATATGGCATCTCTCTCTGTGTGTATCTGGTTTCCCTTTTTTGTAAGAAACCACTCAGAAGGTATTAGGCTTAGGTCCCACCCTACTCTGGTATGACCTCATTAACATAACAAAAGAAAAACCCTATTTCTACACAGGATCGCATTCATGGGTACAGAAGTTAGGACTTAGACATATATTTCGAGGTGACACAATTCTATCGACAACACAACTAACAGACGTTTCCTATCTATTGTGCATCCATGGACTTTTAGAGACTTTGGAGTTGAATTGGGAAAAAAAAAGGCAAATGAAAATAAAGGTAAGAGAGGCAGTTGGGGCAGGATAACAAGGGACACCAAACTGATTTCAATCTACAAATAAATCAATAAAAGTGGGGGTCCTTCAGATTCTAAACTTGAGATTCTGTGACATGTTGTGAACCCCATAGCCCTCCCAAAAATTACACTATTATTTCTATAAACACATAAAGATCTCTGAAATAATGTTTTAGCAGGTTCATCTTTACATTTACTACACAGTTCTCCTCTATCTTATGTTTAATAATATTGTTAAAAATATACTTGACATAGCAGGTATCAGAATTGCCAATAGATATATTGTTGTTGGGTGCCATCAAGTTGATTCCAACTCAAAGTGATCCCATGTGACAGAGTACAACTGTCCCATAGGGTTTGCTAAGCTATAATCTTTATGGAAACAGATCACCAGGTCTTTGTCCCAAAGAACATCTGGGTGGGTTCAAACCACCAACTTTTCGGTTACCAGCTGAGGACCTAGCCATTGCACCACTATACAAATTACATGAAGTGTAATTTCATTATTGAACAATTGCATGTGATTCTTCTGAAGATAAAATGAGAAGAAATGAAATTCCAGAAAAATTATCTTACTCAAAGACAAATAGCTAATAAACGGCATAGCCTAGATGTAAAGCCAGGACTAACAATATCGTTTAATGAGGTTTAACACTTTGAGAGATAATATTGATACCTAGAAATTTAATGAGATATAAGTTAAGGAAATGCAATAAAAATTTCCTACGGTTGTACCATGGAGGTGCTAGCATGAAGATGTTCTACCTACCTGCAACTTTAGGGATGGATAGATTTCGCTAAGTAGAAAAAGAGGAGGGAAAACCATGGTGCAGATTCAATGTGACAAAGTGCTCTTAAAGGATATTGAAAGGAATGCATTCAAAGTGTCAAGAAATGGGAGACTAAGCAAGAAGCCCTCAAAAGACAGAAGGTTCGAGAAGTGTCTAGGTACATTCCCCCCAGTTCCTCACCCTTAAATACAGTTGAATCCACATTAAGAAATGTGAAGAGCACAGGTGGTGGCTGGGTTGTGGAGGGGTGGGCTGAGATTGAAGACAGAAGAGACAGAAGAGAGCAACAAAGTCCCTCCACGCTGCATGCCAATGTCTTGTTGTTGTTAGACTTTGTCTAGGCAGCTTCGACTGAGGACAATCCCGTGTACAACAGAATGAAACCCTGCCCTGCACGTTTGAGTCTGCTGTTGCCTTACCACCTAGGGGGCTCATCTTCCAGTACTATACCAGACAATATTCTGTTGTGATCCATAGGGTTTTCAATGGCTAATTTTTGGAAGAAAATTCCCAGGCCTTTCTGCCTATTGGATCAATATTTTCTTGGTTTGGAAGCTCCATTGAAACCCATCCACCATGGGTGGGTGACCCTGCTGGTATTTGGCATAGCTTCCAGCATCATAGCAACATACAAGCCTCCATAGTACAACAAATAGACAGGTGGTGGCATGCTAATATAACAACCCCCAAATGACTCCAGGGCTCTTAGCCCCAGCTGTCATCATGGGGTCACCTGGAGCATCAGTTAGCATTGGGCTCATGGAGGTTACACCTCAAAACAATTTCACTGTCATCCCTTTGATCATGGAATATAACCAGGAGATTTTACTTTGAGGCGTGTGTCACCTAGAATCACTCTGAAACCAAAACAACTTATTAAAGAGTGAAAAGAAAAATCTATAAGCCCACAGTTTTGATTACACCTCTCTAAAAGTTTTTGACAAAGACAACAAACCACTGAAATGTGACAATAAATCACATCCCAGCAGCTTTTCTCTGTATTTTCTAAATTGTTTTATTTGTTTCAATAATATATAAGTGAGAAGAACACTCAAAACTCCAGAAATCATGGACATAAAATTTTTTTTCTCTGAAGTCTTAAAGAAACATTATCATTCATTTGCTCCTCTTATTGAAGGCATTGAAGAAAGGGTTATCTTTTACAATAATTTATCCTTGCGAGAGTGGGAGGATGTTTAGGTTTTAATAGTTAGCTCCGAAAAAATCTCCTGAGGCTATATCAAAAGCAAAAATTTGAGATATGCTCTATTTACTTCAGTGTTACTGTGAGAATCAAAATAATATAATATTCATACTAATAAAAGTTAAAACATATCAAGTACTTATTACATACCACAACTATTTGGCACGTTTTGATTTTAATACTTACAGCACCTCCATTTTCATATGAGAAAGGAAAAATAATTCCCATAACATCATATGCTCCCCAGTAAATAGTGGTGCTTATTTTTTAATGCAGATTCTTCTGACATCAAAGGACATACTTTCTCTTCTATAGTACGCTAACTCACCAAGGAGATTATTTATACAAAAGAAAAAGATGTGTTTTCTTTTTGTGTTTATTTAACATGGACACTTCACTCAAAATGTAAACCAAACTATAAAAGTTAACAATCTCATTTTCAAAAAAAAAAAAAATTAAACTTTATCTCCTTGAGTCCTGTGTCTCAGGGTAATCTACCACTTGCATTCCATTCTTTATCCAGCTTTCCTATCGCTTCTGTTGCCTACATACTCAATTTCTTGAAGACTTGTTCTGTCGTTTTCCGCCTTTCTCCTGACAGAAGGGACCTCTCCCCCTCTTTCTCAGAATTCCCCAGCAGAATCAAAATGGCGCATGGAAGGAACCAATTTACTGTCTTGGCTTGTTTTTTTTTTTGGCTATATCTTGCCTGTGCCCCTGGTAACGATATTTTTGGAAACAAGACCAGAACACATGGTCTGAGAGTCATAAATGTACTTACAGGAACATTGAAAATAGGCCAGTTAAGATCGGGACAGAGCCTGGCACTGTAAATATGCCCCAGAGGAGCGGCTGTGAAAGACACTGAACTTGGAGTAAAAACATCGGTGTGAGTTGGAGCTCTGCCACTTGAAGCACAGTTTCCAGGTCTGCAGAGTAAGAATAACCAAACCCATTGCCAGCGAGTGGATTCTGACTCATAGCAATCCTATAGGACAGAGTAGAACTGCCTCATATGGTCTCCAAGGAGTGCCTGATGGATTCTGACCGCCTACCGTTTGGTTAGCAGCCTTAGCTCTTTACCACTACCCACCAGGGTTTCCAAAAATAATAACATCTTCCTTAATTTATTGCCAAATATGTATATATAACCTCAGTCCCTCTCCAAGGGTCAAAGATTAGTTGCAAAAGTTATCTTTTGTGAGAATATGTGCTTTTTCCTTTAGATATTCTTGAAGTTCCTCATTGAATCAAGAAGACTATCAGAAGGTTAAATAGCTGGACTTCTTCGTTCTGGACCATTCTACTTTTTCTGAGTGGCTTTTCTAAATGACTCTTTGGTGTTATACCAACAGACAGTACTAAGCTACAGTACAAAAAGCAGGTGTGTGGAAATGCTTTATTATGTTTATTTTAAGAATGTTGCTGAGAATATTATCTTTCGATTAAACACTGCAGCCTTTGGTAGGACACGTATAAGGAATTGCTCTTACTTTTTTTTTTTTTTTTAGTAGACTAAGACAAAGCCTTGCTTTGATTGAGACGCTGATAACGTTTCTCTCTAGATAGAATGCTGATTTATGCTCTCCCACAACCAACTATACGGGAACTTAAAGTGTATGCTTTTCTGCACTAACGTTATCTCTCTATTAATTGTATCTTCCACCCTTCTTCACGCTGCTCTGCATTTCCTTCTTTATTTTGACTTCTTGCAGTGTGTGCATTTTGCAAGCTACCTCAAGTCCTTTATAAAAAGAAGCAGGATATGTAGTAAGGTGTATATAAGTTTGTATGTGACAGACTGACTTGATTTGTAAACTTTCACTTAAAGCACAATAAAAATTATTAAAAAAGAAGAAGCAGGATAATAAATATGCAATTGCAGGGGTCCCAGGTAGCTGAACTTACGAAGCAGTCAGGAATAGGAGCTAAGCTCTTTGTAACGTAAACTATTATAACATCTTCCTAGAGAGACTACCTATGAAAACACTTTGCATCAAACACGAGTTGTCCAGGTCGTTTGTGGTTTTCAGCTGCCATAGTCAGACATTAATATTTTCTCCTAGGATTGTGGCAAAGATTAAATGATAAAACATGTAAAGCAAGGGCTTTGTAACAGTAACATGGTATAACTGCTTGGTATTATTGTATGAGGGTGTTGCCCCTGGCCACCAGGTGTGTCATTAGTTGCACCTCTCAAATCAAGTAAAGAGTGGCAGAAACAGAATGACGATGACGTAGGAAGTAACTCCGATAGGAAATGTGTTGGGCACAGATTCCTGTAAATAGCTTACATCTCTGCCAAGTAGCAGGCCCCTCTCTAATTTAACTTTGCTAGTACACAAGATCAAAGGGATGTCATTCTAACTCAGTACAATCCCAAGACCAGAGCACTGCGATGGTTAAAATTATTTCTTACAATTTTCTGAGTCCGAGTGATTTCTCCCATTTAGGCCTACCAATGTCATTCTTATCCAGCATCAACATTCTCTTTGTTTCTTGGACCATTTCCACTTCATTTCCTTTGGCTCCACTTTTTTATAGTGACCTTGGAAACAGGAGAATGGCCCAAAGTGTCTGAAAAATTAAAAATAAAACAAACAAAAAAACTGGTCAGAAAGTAATAGTCTGAGAAAAAAATGAGACAAAGAAGAGTAAATATTGAACATGTCTACTATTTTGTCAAGTGATACTGCATGTTTTTAGAATAAAACATCCGGTCTTCTCCATTCAGGTGGCTTAGTCATGCCTTAGATTATAAAAGAGAATGAGCTAGATAAGAAAAGAACCTCTATCTCCATCACAAAGTCATGGAGGAGATATGCAGAGGGAATATTCTAAATAATATAGTTCTTTTTATTTCTGTAACGCCTTGGCCCCTGTCCCAATGAGCTCAACTGAACTTTATGTGGGGCTTATGGATTTCTTGTACGTCTCTGGCCTAAAACTTCAATCACAACCAGGCCAAATGTTCTTCTCATTCACTTTCCAATAGGCAAACACTTTAGTCTTCTGTTGGCCGGAAAATACAAAGAAATTTGAGCACAAGAGAAAACACACCAGAGAAAGTGGATATGTCTCTCCATGGCCTTGGAGATGGTTAGTAAGAAGAGTCAGGAGCAGTAGCTCACATTTCTTCAGTGCTTTGCCAAGTGCCTTACGTTGCGATACACATTAATTTTCCTGACAACCCTGGGAATAAGTTAGGGATGAATATCCCCCATTTTGAAGATAAGAAACCTAGGTTAAGGGTAAAAAGGCTTTCCCAAGGTGGCATAACTAGGGAATGGTGAAACCAGAAGTCAAAATAAATTGTTTCCAATCTCAGAGGAAATTAGTTCTTGCAGTAAACATAAATCAAAGCGACTTTCTTGCTCAATTATTCTCTCAGATGTTCACACCTCGGCTATGCTCCATTCCTCTTGAACAGCCCTGCCTCTCTGGTCTGGGAGAATAGCAGAAGATGAGAAATTGACCCAAAGCAAATCAATCATAGAGCCCATTCTGCTGAACACAAAAGCCCAAGAGAGGGTCTTGTGGTCCAAGTTGAACTAATCAACGTGATAACTTTTCAAACTGGCACTGATGTAAAGGACTCATGTTTTACCTTCTGTTCACAGAACTAGAAGACTGTAAGTTGCCTGCACCCACATGGAAACTGGGTGCAGTGGGAGAGAACGAAGAAGAAGCACCAAGAAAAACAGAGATGAAAGATGGAGAAAGAAAGTCAAGGCAGTTGTCATGGCTCCCATGCGGACCTCCTGGAAGTCAGCCCATCCCTGTGCTCTTGTGATTTCTCTGTTCCCTAAGTGAGTCTGAGCTGGGTTGCTCAAACATCCTACTGAAAGTCTCCTGAAAAGCACAAACGCTTTTACAAAATATGTTCTTTACTGTTGCCTAAATTGAGCCAGCATGGTGAAAGGGAGGTCAGGAGACCTCCTGCGCTCTAGGGCTTGCTCTGCCACTAGTGTGAGATCTTTGCATAATCTTATTTCTCACTTGTCAAGAAAAAGCAACTTGCCCCAGTTTTCTCCAATGTCCCTTTAACTCTAAAACACTGAAACTTAAGGGGTAAACATTTTATCTTTTATTCAGTAATGGTTGCAGCAGTTAAGCCAACAGAGAACTGCCAGAAATTCAAGCTGGATTTAGAAGAGGACATGGAATGAGGGGTATCATTGCTTATGTCAAATGGATCCTGGCTGAAAGCAGAGAATAACAGAAAGATGTTTACCTGTGTTTTATTGACTATGCAAAGGCATTCAACTGTGTGGATCGTAACAAATTATGGACAACCTTGCGAAGAATGGGAATTCCAGAAAACTTAATTGTGCTCGTGTGGAACCTGTACATAGACCAGGAGGCAGTCATTATAACAGAACAAGGGGAAACTGAGTGGTTTAAAATCAGGAAAACTGTGTGTCAGGGTTGTATCCTTTCACCATACCTAATATGTGTGCCCAGCAAATGATTTGAGAAGCTGGACTATATGAAGAAGAACACATCAGGATTGGAGGAAGGCTCATTAACAACCTGCGACATGCAGATGGCACAACCTTGCTTGCTGAAAGCTAAGGGGACTTGAAGTACTTACTGATGAAGATCAAAGACTACATACAGCCTTCAGCATGGATTACACCTCCTCACAAAGAAAACAAAAATCTTCAAGCCTGGACCAACAAGCAACATTGTGATAAACAGAGAAAATATTGAAGTTGCCAAAGATTTCATTTTCCCTGGATCCATAATCAATGCCCATGGAAGAAGCAGCAATCAAGAAACCAAACGATGTATTGCATTGGGCAAATCTGCTACAAAAGACCTCTTCAGAGTGTTAAAAGCAAAGATGTCACTTTGCAGACTAAGGTGGGCCTGACCCAAGCCATGGTATCTTCAGTTACCTCATACGCATGCGAAAGCTGGACAATGAATAAGGAACAACAAAGATAAACTGATGCATTTGAATTATGGTGTTCTCGAAGAACATTGAATACACCTTGGACTGCCAGAAGAAAAAACAACTCTGTCTTGGAAGTACAGCCAGAATGCTCCTTAGAAGCGAGGAAGGTGAGACTTTGTCTCACATACTTTGGACATGTTATCAGGAGAGATAAATCTCTGGAGACAGACATCATGCTTGCTAAAAAAGAGGGTCATCGAAAAAGAGGAAGACCCTTGACAAGATAGACTGACTCAGTGGCTGCAACAACAGGTTGAAGCACGGCAAGGACTGTGAGGACGGCGCAGGACCAGGCAGTGTTTCGTTCCATCGCACATAGGGTCGCTATGAGTCGGCACCTAACAACAACGTTAAAGAAGACACCAGAGCAAAAGTTAAAAGTTAGGGAAAAAACAATTAGTGGACGAGAAAACTTTTAATATATATAACAGTCAAAGTGTCAACATCTTTTAAGAGTGACTAAAAATCATTATAAAAACAGAGGAAGGGTAAAGAACCCAAAATAAAAATAGACAAAAAGAAAGAAAAAAGCAACTGTCAAAAGAAACAAATACAAATGGACAAAAATATACAGAAATGATGATCTAGCTTATTAATAATTTTTTTTAATGAAAAGCAAAATAATTATTTTTTGCTTGTTAAATTTTTAAAATTAGAACACATTTATGATGCTCAGTGTTTACGAGGCTGTGAGGCAACAGATTTACACTTTGTTAGTGGGGCAATAAATGGGTACAGTCTCTTTTCGAGGGAAATTTGTCAGTGTCCATTAAAATGTTAATTTGGGTACACCCTGTAACTTAAAATGGACTTATAATTTATTAATCAAACAAGAACAATTTCAAGAGTAAAATGGGGTGCTAAGAACAATGTAAATTTTATAAATTTTAAATATTTTTGTTTCACCAAAATTGGTTTTATTATATTGGAGAACTATAAAATCATTTGATTTACAAACTGTTTTTAACAATATAATTTTATAAAGATAAAAATTATATGTGTATGAGTATAAGTTTAAAAAAAACTTGTTTATAGTGACAACATAAGTAGAATAGTTAATTTTGGTTCGTATTTATGAACTTAACCAGTTTTTTTTTAGTCCTGTTTCTCTCTACTAATGTATAACTGGTATTTTTCTGAAAAACTTATTTTCCATATGGTGTTGTTTTTAATCTTTAAATAAGATTTCTTTTATTCAAATTTACACTCTATGGTTAATAAATTTGAAACTGTCAGCGCCTTCCACTCCTCTATGGGCTGTAATAATTTATTATACGATTATTCTTTCTACATATGCTGAGAGACCCAAAAAACTTAGAGAACATTCTGCTAAATATAGATTATGTTGAATTCTAGACATTTGAATTTAAATGTAAAATATTTTCACAGGCGCTTTTTGCCTCTATTCTCAGTACCTATCTTCAACAGATATTTTTGAAAGACTAAAATTCATCATACAAGTGGTCTCTATTTAAGATTTTTAATGTTTCACCAACTTTGAAGGCTGTGAATTTGTAGGCCTTCATATTTCACTTTATACCAGTACTGTTTTTCATTAAACTTGTGCCTTTTTAAACTCATCACTGCTGAAAGAATTTATTGAGAATTTTAAAAAGCATTGCCAAACAATAGAATAGTTCATTACAAAGCAACAATACATGACCAAGCCACTGTATTAAGAGTTTCTCAACTTCTCCCCATAAGTCCTACAGCAGAATGGCTGACCATCTATTTTCTAACCCATATTTCACATTCAACTAACCTACAATTTACCAATATTTCCCACCCATCCTCTGACACCTGGCAGCATCGTGCATTTCAGAAGGTGGGCCCCAGACACAGCAGGAGCTAAAATGCTTCAGCATTTCCTTTGAGGGCTGGACTCTGTGCCTGGTGTCCTTAACAGGAAGTTGTTAGTAATCATCTACGTGGAAAGGGTTGGGAAAAGAGAGGCAGGTGATCTCTGATCCACTTTCAAATCCTATCTCCTGTTAAAGTGGGAACTCTGTTCTCTGCACATTGTATCAGCGGGATGAGACCACAGCAGAATCCGGAATGAATAAGTAGAGGTCTTACGAACTCAAGTGCCTAATTTTAATGCAACTCATAATAATCCTTTTTTATAAACGTGAAGTCTAAGACCAATGCTAAACTAGAAGGGTTACTGTGACAGTAAGTGAAATTCTGGATATTCCCAGGGAAGCTAAGCCCTGCTGTAACCTTACCTGTGACTTAACGGCTGCACTTGTAGGAATTCAATGACGAGTTTTAGTTGAAAAATTTATGAACATATATGCATATATATGAGGCTGTTTGCTTCAAATTCTGTATTTTATACATACATACATATACACACATACGCACACACAAGCTCAAGGTTCATCAAGAGAGGAATGATTCTATTTCTTACTTTAGATATACGTGTAGAAAACTGCAAACAGCAAAAACAATCCGATGGATATTTATGTATAGACTTTAGAAAGCTGTCTACAGTGAATGAATGGAAGACTACACACACACTCACACATATGCACAGACTTTGCAGAACAATTCGTTAACATGATTTCATTTTATGTACATATATATATTTATATCTTTGTATATGTATCATAAGCAAAGAAAAAAATTTCTACCTATCTACATCAAACTGGTAACAGTGATGGCCTCTGAGTGTCAGGCTGCAGATCAATAAGACGGGGAGAGAGGACAGGAAGTCGGAGTCTGCCACGTGTCTCATTTAATACTCTCAAAAAATGTTGGGAATATAGGCAATTCTTTGGGCTTTTTTTATATTTTAAATAAAAATAAAATAATGGTTAGGAAAACTATATAGCATCAATAAGATATATGAATGATGGAACATTATATGTAAACCAAGGCACAAAATTATATAGACTCATACATCATTTTTTTTATATAATTGGAAACAATTAGATAAAAAATAAACATGCTGTTATAATTATGGCTGTTCCTTTATCTGTCCCTTTTTACCAATCTTCTGAAATATACTCATAAGTATACTTAGTCTTAGTTCTATGCTAATGAGGTAAGTTCCCAGATTAATTTTTTTTTCCCTCAGTAAATGTTTCTTGATGGGGCAACCATGTGGGGAGGGAAGTATGTGATAAATACTGGAGGTGAGTAATCGTTTTTAAAAAAGGATGGAAAAATACTCAGTGAGATGCATGAATACATATCAAATCTATCCTTAGGCCATTCCAGCATCTGAGATGCTATATTAGAGAGTAATTGCTGAGATTTGAAGCATTGTAAAAGCTTTGTTCTGTCTAGAATTTTCCCTTAATAGTAAATTTAGCCATTACAAGTAACTAACACTGTGAGAGGTGGGAGGAGATGAATTTACTCGATTGTTCTCCAACAGCTAAGAAGGACTATTATGGTGGACAGAGACAACTGGTGAGACTTGGGAACACTGACTCGGTGAGGCATGCAGTGATAACTGGTCTCCAGGCAGGATTGGGTTGCAGGACCAGGTCTGAGGAGGAGGATGAAGACACTGGGCTTCGGGGTAGAGGGACAGCTAAAACGGAAAAGGAAGAGTAGAAGGGAATTTGGAATGGTGCAAAACACCACTAACCCTAATTCGGCTTTTTATTTAAGGCTCATGAACTTAGGGTCATAACCAACATTCAAGATGTAAAAATCACGATGGGAACCCACGTCTCTGAAAAGGCAAGATATTCAGTTCTGTGTGGAAAAAAAGGAGATTAAAGAGAACATGTCTCAGTTCTCTTCCTGTCCTACTATTCTTTGATTCATGACTTGGGTCTTATACAATTTTTTTTTTTTTTTAACTATAGTCCCTGCTGGAAATTCACGAGCAAATTATTTTTATGATAATGCAGAACTTATTCAGAACCCCACAAAATTCAGCTGAAAACCTAATCAAAAGCAAAAGAAGTATTTGGATCTGGCCAAGGCTAATGGCGTAGTAAAATCTTGTGCCAACTGGGTAATTGCTTTTCTATGTATGAAATACTGCCCACGTTTTTAAAGGCACAGTTTCGGTCAAAGGGAATTTTATCTGCATAGTTATCCATGCATAGCCTAAAAAGGATTGATTTCAGCTAGGTCTAAAACTTTTTTTTTTACCTTTTCATTTTTTATTGTATTTTAGATGAAGGTTTACAGAACAAACTAGTTTCTTCTCAAACAGTTAGTACATACATTGTTCTGTGACATTGGTTAACAACACCATGATATGTCAATACTCTGCCTTCTCAATCCTGGACTTCCTGTTACCGGTTTTTCTGTTCCCTCCTGCCTTCCAGTCCCTGCCCCAGGGCTGGTGTGCCCCTTTAGTCTTGTTTTGTTCCATGGGCCTGTTCAATCTTTGGCTAAAGTGTGAACCTCAGGAGTGACCTCATTACTGAGCTGAAAGCATGACTGGAGGCCATACTCTCAGAGTTTCTCCAGTCTCTGTCAGGCCAGCAAGTTTGGCCTTTCTTTTTTTTTTTCTTAAATAATTTTTATTGTGCTTTAAGTGAAAGTTTACAAATCAAGTCAGTCTGTCACATATAAGCTTATATATACCTTACTACATACTCCCATTTACTCTCCCCCTAATGAGTCAGCCCACTCCCTCCTTTCAGTCTCTCCTTTTGTGACCATTTTGCCAGTTTCTAATCCTCTCTACCCTCCCATCTCCCCTCTAGACAGGAGATGCCAACACAGTCTCAAGTGTCCACGTGATACAAGTAGCTCACTCTTCATCAGCATCTCTCTCCAATCCACTGTCCAGTCCCTTCCATGTTTGATGAGTTGTCTTCGGGAATGGTTCCTGTCCTGGGCCAACAGGAGGTTTGGGGACCATGACCGCCGGGATTCTTCTAGTCTCAGTCAGACCATTAAGTCTGGTCTTCTTATGAGAATTTAGGGTCTGCATCCCACTGTTCTCCTGCTCCCTCAGGGGTTCTCTGTTGTGCTCCCTGTCAGGGCAGTCATCGGTTGTGGCTGGGCACCATCTAGTTCTTCTGGTCTCAGGATGATGTAAGTCTTTAGCTCATGTGGCCCTTTCTGTCTCTTGGGCTCATAGTTAACGTGTGACCTTGGTGTTCTTCATTCTCCTTTGATCCAGGTGGGTTGAGACCAATTAATGCATCTTAGATGGCCGCTTGTTAGCATTTAAGACCCCAGACGCCATACCTCAAAGTGGGATGCAGAATGTTTTCTTAATAGAATTTATTTTGCCAATTGACTTAGAAGTCCCCTTAAGCCATAGTCCCCAAACCCCTGCCCTTGCTCCGCTGACCCTCGAAGCATTCAGTTTATCCTGGAAACTTCTTTGCTTTTGGTACAGTCCAGTTGAGCTTACCTTCCCTGTATTGAGTATTGTCCTTCCCTTCACCTAAAGTAGTTTTTGTCTACTAACTAATCAGTAAATAACCCTCTCCCACCCTTCCTCCCTCCCCCCTGTCGTAACCACAAAAGAATGTGTTCTTCTCGGTTAATACTATTTCTCAAGATCTTATAATAGTGGTCTTATACAATATTTGTCCTTTTGCATCTGACTAATTTCACTCAGCATAATGCCTTCCAGGTTCCTCCATGTTATGAAATGTTTCACAGATTCATCACTGTTCTATATCGATGGGTAGTATTCCATTGTGTGAATATACCATAATTTATTTAACCATTCATCTGTTGATGGACACCTTGGTTGCTTCCAGCTTTTTGCTATTGTAAACAGAGCTGCAATAAACATGGGTGTGCATATATCCGTTCGTGCAAAGGCTCTTATTTCTCTAGGGTATATTCCGAGGAGTGGGATTTCTGGGTTGTATGGAGGACTAAAACTTTTGTAACCCAAGAAAAGAAAGCTAGCAATCCATACAAATAATTTTGTAAAGCTGAAAGTGTTTTATTTCCAACTTTAGAAATAGCCCTTTGGAAATATCACAGTGCAAAACACTCTCAATTTTTATATATATTTACTTCAGAAAAAGAGCTCTGGTCTGCTAATATAAATTCAATTTCCTTAAATACTTTCCTGAAGTAAGCAGACTATAGGAAAAAGTAGATTACAAATTAACATTCACATATTGCTGAAAGCTTACGGTTTTGAGTTATTTGTTATAAATGAATATAAGATAGCTATGTGAACTTCTCCACGCAAAAAAAGGTTACAAAGAATTAGGCTAGCTAACTTTGCATATTCCACTGTTTTCCTGTTCTTAAATAGATGCTCATGCCCCAAAGCACTGAATGCACTAACGCAAAGTTAGCGTTCCAGAGATCCATTCTGTTGTCCAACATTTATGGAATGCCCCACCGAGAAACAGGCTGTACTGAAAACAGCAGCTATAACTCATTGCTCAAGTATATCACACAGAGGGTTGCCTTAAATACATTTTTAATTAAATTTTATTAAAGATTCTTTGGCTAGACAAGCTCACGTAAAAACTTTCTACAGAGAAACCAACTGGGACATTGGTGGTTCAGAGGTAGAATTCTTGCCTTCCATGCAAGAGATCAAGGTTTGATTCCCAGCCAAGGCACCTTATGCAGCCCTTACCATGAAGAAAACCCTGGTGGCGTAGTGGTTAAGTGCTATGGTTGCTAATCAGAGGGTCAGCAGTTCGAATCCGCCAGGTGCTTCTTGGAAACTCTATGGGGCAGTTCTACTCTGTCCTATGGGTCACTATGAGTCAGAGTTGACTCAACGGCACTGGGTTTGGTTTGGTTTTTTTTTTTTTTTATGATGCTGAAAGAACTTCCTGACTAAGACAAACCGGTAAGAAAGGTCTGGAGATATATGGCCAAAAATCAGCCAATGAAAACCTTATGGATCACAAGGGGTTCGATCCCCACCCGATCTTGGGGATGGTGCAGGAGCAGGCAGCACTTCATTCAGTTACACATGGGGTTGACATGAGTCAAGAGCTGACTCCATGGCAGCAGCCTAGAAGCCAAATATTCCTGAAGGTGCAAGATCAGCCATATAAACCTTATTTATTTATTTTAATGAGTGCTTTTTTTTTTTTTTTTTTAATATTCATATACTCAGGAAAAAACCACACTCAATATTGGTGATTAACAACTCTAAAGATAATCCTGTTTATTTTTAACATCTCTATTAGAGCTTCATCCAAGGAGATGGAGACCAAGGTTATCCAAATACAGTCTCTTGGGCTCTATAGGGTCTTCAATAATCTAAAGATTCAACTATGTTTATTAGACTGCACACATTAAGACAAACAAGTGGAAGTGGATTAGATATTTAGGAAATTTTTAAATGAAACAGAAATGATTCTACTTAACTTTCATTTAAAGAGAAATTTTCCCAGGCCTTTCAATTCTACAGCTATTCTACAGGTATTCCAACTTTACTATACTGAGCAAATGTAGCCCCAGCAGTCTGGAACTTCCCCTTGTACCAAACTAATTCCAGGGGCTTACGTGGTCCTATTTGATGTTGGGAAAAAATGGAGAAATCTGTATAATAAAACAAGATCAAGTGAAATACATAATTACTGGAGAAATAGTCTATTTCTGTCAGGAGATAGGAGATTCTTTGTATTAAAGGAGTCAAACCAAACCCACTGCCGTTGAGTTGATCTCGACTCATAGCGACCCTATAGAACAGGGTAGAACTGCCCCATGGAGTTTCCAAACAGCACCTGGTGGATTCGAACCCCCAACCTTTTTGTTAGGAGCTGTAGCACTTAACCACTATGCTGCCAGGGTTTCCAAAGGAGCCAAAGGAAGGAGAATTGCATTTAGTGAGTATGTCATGAATTCTTATTCTGATACAGCAAATTAGGTGTGGTTATTACCATTTTAGAGATGAATAAATCTAAAATATGAGGCAGGTATTAAATGAGGGAGTAGGCTTTCAATGCTCTTTGATGGTATTGGCATAAAAATCTATGTGCCTTCCTTGACACTGTGTGGCAGACACTGGAGACAAAGCCACCCTATGCTGTATTGGAACAAAACTTCCCTCCCTATTTTTTCTGTGCAATCTCCACAGTTGATGATTTGATCCATCCAGAAATCACCCTTAGAGGTAAATAGAGCAAAAGCTTCATGTTATCCCCTGAAGGTCAAAAGAACATATGTTCTTTCTTTTTTATGTTCATCTGGAAGGCACCTGGTGCCATGGGAAAATCACCAGCTTTGGAGTCACACACAGCTGGAATCAGATGCTGGCAGCTCTGCCACTTGACTAATTACATGAACTTTTGTACATACTGAGGATAATTACACCCATGTCAGAGAGTTGTTGGAAAGCATAGTGGATAGATTATGTAACCAACCTAGCAAAAAATAGATACTCAATACTCTTTCTCAAAAGCTTTAGAGAGAAGGGGTGTGGGCAGGTACAAGGAGGAAGAAAGGGTAGAGTTGAATTTTGTCCCTGAAAATGAATAAGGTACAACTTAAAGCACGTTAGAGAAGTAGAAGGCTCACAGAGGAAATCAGTTAAGTTGTGGGAACTCAGGTCTAATGCAGTACATTGACTCCAATGAGATGAATTGTCAAGCTGTCCTGATTTTGTTTCACACAGGGTAACCAACCACCTAAAGCAATCATGTCACAGCAAATAAATAGCTATCACAAGCTTTAGGGAAAGTAAGATTAATGTGCTTATTTAACCAGAAAAAAACAGGAGTCCCAATCAACCTGCCTTCTAGCTCTAACATAGAACGAAGAAGAGTGATCACAAGTTTTAAGAGTACTGCCTCCCCCTGGCAATTCTACTATGCAATTATAATCTGCAACAGAGTTAACAAATATAACAAAATCTATAGGAATCACCTCTTCATTTCTGTGGATGGAGGGGGTTAACCACATTGCCTCTAAAAAAAAAAAAAATTGTTTTTTAAATAAACTTGCTTTAGAAGATTTTGGAGAACTTGAGGATAATTCATAAATTGCCTCTCAGGGTCCCTCAACTGTAATTTTAGAATAATTGAGAGTGATGCCCAAATTGTGTAGAAAATTTTCAGGAGTCTCCGTTTTCTGGAGAACATAAGAACAGATACAAACAGATGTCAGCCTCCAGGGCTTTGAACATTTAGAAATTTGCATTTCTAACAAGTTCCCAGGAAGTTATACATAAGAATCACCTGGAGATTCCATTGAAATATAGATTTGGATTAAGCATATCTGGAGTGGAAATGCAACATCCTCAGCCAGGAACTTGTTAGAAATGCAAATTCTCAGTGGGGTTCAAACCAGAATCAACTAATTTGAAGCCTTGCTTTCCTCTCAACTTTTGGAATTTGGGGGAAATAAATGATATTCCACTTACCTAGAGAGCTTAAACTTTTCCGAAACTCTACTATTCATAAAACAGCCATGAACCTTCTGATGAACAGCAAAATGATTTTCAAATCCCAAGAATTGTATTATTTCATAGAAAAACAAATCTTCCTTTATGCCATTAAAACAGGTCTCATTCCTTCCATTGTTTATTCCACAAATCTTTTGGGGGCACTGACCATGTGTGAGATTGGTGCTAGGCAAAACACATAGGAAGATGAATGGCATGGCCACCAACCCTGAGCGTCTCACAGAAATAAGGGTCAGGTTACAGAACAGATAAAGCTATAAACACATAGCAGTTCTTCTGACCTCTTTCAGTTCTTTGAGAAGCGTTTGAGGCTGAAACTACCTCAATACAATGAATCTAGCCCCAGAATACCAACGGAATTGGAGTGAAAAGAAGGTTAACGGTAGGATGAAAATTTTGTTGCCTCCCTAGACTAAATGAATGAATGACATTATTTCCACAGAAATATTTTTCTTAAACAGTTTATGAAAGTAACCAACATATACAAAAGGAGTTTAATTCCTGAGAGTACTTTCTTATCTGTATTCCTGAGAGTACTTTATTGCCCATATTCAGCCCCAGTCACTTATCCTCAGATAAAAATAAATAAAATTGCTTCATTAGATTGTGGAAACTTGAGCATAATTCATAGATGGCAAAAGGAAAAGCCATTTCTTTATAAAATGTTTATTGTATCAATTCTTCACTTCATTATTCCAGGATACCTGCAAAACTGCAGACTCTTGGCAATAAAGCCACGTGATTGCCAACTGGATCGATGTGGAAGATTATCTTTCATGGCTTACCCCGAAAATGATACAAAATACACATTTGTATGAAGAAATGCTGTTTGTGAAGGTATGCATTAATTTAAGACAGGGTGTGATCTCTCCCTGTAGAAAGCACAAGAATTTTAAACACACAGCAAGCAGAAGTGCCTTCTTTCTTCCCACCACTCATCTTTCTTAGGAAATCTGACAACCTCTTGAAAATCCATGTGTGAAAACACTATTTGCTTCTCATCAGTCCCACAGTTTTTTTCAGCAAACAAACATAAACCATACTTCATGCTGGCCAGGAGCCAGGATGACAATAAAAGTGTGATTCATGACTTGAGGCAAATGCCTACAAGAAGCAGAAGTAATAGTGAGAGCAGTGGTTCCTGGGTGGAGTTTTGAATGACAGAAGGAGGAATTCACTAGGTTGGCAAAGATACTCACCTGTGGGGTCTAAACTTGACTAGGCTTAACTTCTCTTAATAAAATAAGGCTGTTTAAAAAGTGAGTTGTCAGACATTTCATTCCCTTATGAGGATTTATTTATTTTTTGCGGAGTTGCCGTTGATTTACTTACTTGAGGATAACGTTGGTATCACCTAAACTAGGGTTCATTAAACCAGCTCTCTCTGACTGGTCATCAAGAGAGTGACCTCAAGAAGCCTACTGCCTCTAGATGTCTCTGACACCGGAGTGTTAGTAGCAGCTCTGACAGGGGCTTCTCCAGCCAGGCAGGAATTGAGAAGAAATAGTCCAGCCTAAACAGTTAATATGTAGACCATGAACTATGGAATGTGTGACTCATTGGTAGCTTTTGCTGATCACCAATTCCTTTTCCTTAAGGGATGGATAGTCAAAGGTAGCTGGAGGTGAATCTTGGTCCTAGCCCGCTCTTGTTCTCTTTACCCTGTCCATGGGTTCCTGACTTTCTGCCTTGGTTAGGTTGTCCAAATGTATTGTCCCTCTACGAATGCTACATGCAGGGCCTCCTTAGACCTCTTATGTATCAGTCCAGTCCCTAATACACAAGTCTTTCTTCCTTATCTAGTGATGTTCCAATTTTTTTTTTACTATCGTTCTTACCATTCCTTGATGCCTACATCTTTGTATGGAAGTATTTGGACATGGCAATCCACCATTAAATGGGTGAAAACTTTACTCTGTCTGGTCAGGGGGGCCCTGGTGGCGTGGTGGTTAAGAGCTTGGCTGCTAACCAAAAGTTTTGCAGTCTGAACCTACCAGTCGCTCCTTGGAAACCCTATGGGGACAGTTCTACTCTGTCCTATAGGGTTACTATGAGTTGGAATCGACTCGACAGTAGCTGGTTTTGGAGGTCTGGTCAGGACTTTATCTTTCATCATTTATCTGTTTGCTTTCTAATTGAGCCCACTGTAAATGGGCTGAAACTCAATCTCGTTGTGTTTTACTACAGCCGGGCTCAGGGACGCACCCTCCCTTCCTGAGCAATCTCTTGTTGGCAGCACGACTTGTCTCAGGACCACATGGCCCTCCTCTTGGTGACATCACACTTGGCACGACCTCAGTTTCCTTAGATATGTCCTGGGTCTTCCTGATGGCTCTGGCTGACCTGGGCCTCTGGGACAGATGTCTCCTTCACATCTCTGATTCTCTAGAGGATTAATATGTCCTTCTTCCTGGGATACATTTTTGCAGTGTAACTGCAAGCTACTGGAATTATACACCCTAGCCTTAAAAAATTGTATTACAACACCTTAAGGAGCTTACTCTATAGGAATGAAAACCAAAAAAACCCATTGCCGTAGAGTCAATTCTGACTCATATCAAGTCTATAGGACAAAGTAGAACTACCTCATAGGGTTTCCAAGGAGCAGCTGGTGGATTTGAACTGCCGACCTTTTGGTTAGCAGTTGAGGTCTTAACCACTGCACCACCAGGGCTCCACTATAAGAATAGGAGGGATGTTTTAGGGCAAGTGAGTCTCCTCCAAGCAGGAAAATATGGCCTTAGTGAAATGTACAAATAGGCTCAGCAGGGCCTGGGGGCTGTGCAGCCACTGAGAAGCTAGAGTCATCTGTTTTCCTCAGGGCAAAAAACAACAATAATGGTAATTAAATGAATTATAAATCCTTGATTGCTCTTTACTGTTTACAAGAAAACCTCCAAACACTGTAGCCTGGCAACAAAGCCTTTCAAGATCTGGCCTCCAACCACTTCTTTGTCTCACCTCACGCCTCTCCACTGCCCATTCACCCATCCTCCAAGGACTCACACAAAACTTCCACAGATTTGACATGCCTGGCACTATTCAATGTTGTCCTTCAAAAATCAACTTAGCCTCCACTCTTCAGCCTTCCTCTGGGTGGTCTCTGTGGACAGGCCACACTCCTCTGTCTTCCTCAAGAACCTGCTGGGATCTCAATCACAGCACTGACCCCATTATTTGCTTACATCCCCCTGCCCCCCACCACCAGAGGAGAAGGTCTATTCAAAGTGTGATCCCTAGACCAGCAGCATTGATATCAACTGCAATCTTGTCAGAAATGTGGGCTCTCAGGCTTTCATCCCAGATCTACTGAATCGGAATTAATTTTTATAGATCCCTGGGGATTTCTGTCTGCATATTAAAGTTTGAGAATCATAGATCTAGGCTAGTGGTTCTCAAGGTTGGCCATGGTAGTGGGCTGAATGGTATCCCCAAAGATTGTTGTTGTTAGGTGCTGTTGAATTGGTTCTGACTCATAGTAACCCTGTGTACTACAGAATGAAACACTGCCCAGTCCTGTGCCATCCTCACAACCATTGCTCTGCTTGAGCCCATTGTTGAAGCCACTGTGTCAATCCACCTCTTTGAGACTCTTCCTCTTTTTTCGCTGGCCCTCCACTCTACTGGCATTGCAGCAACACTAAAGCCACCATAGTATGACAAACTGACAGATGAGTGGTGGTATCCAAAGATATTAGATCTTAATACCTGGAAGCTGTAAGTGTTGCCTTATTTGGAAAAACACACTTTGCTTAAGTTAAGGATCTTGAGATGGAGAAATAACCCTATATTATCCAGGATAATACTGTATTAATGTAATCATAAGGGTCCTTATAAAAGAAAGGCAGAGGAAGGTTAGACACAACACAGAGGAGAAGGCCACGTAAAAACAGAGATTGGAGTGATGAGAAAGGCAGAGGAAGGTTAGACACAACACAGAGGAGAAGGCCATGTAAAAACAGAAGCAGAGATTGGAGTGATGTGACCACAAGCCAAAGAAAGCAGAGAAAAGTTGGCAGCCACCAAAAACTGTAAGAGGCAGGAAAGAATTCTTCACCGGAGCCTCTGGAGGAAGCGTGGTCCTACTGACACCTTGATTTTGGACTCCTGGCCTCCAGCACTGTAAGAGGATAGATTTCCGTTGTTTTAAGCCCCGAAGGTTGTAGTAATTTGTTGTAGCGGCACTAGGAGACTAATACAGCAGCGTATTACACTCACCTGAGAAACATTTTTTTTTTGAGAAACGTGTAAGAAATATAAAATATAAAAAATAAAAAAAATTTTTTTTTTTGAGAAACATCTAAGAAATATAGATGTGCATTCCAGATAACTGAATCAGGATTTTTAGGGTAGAGTCCGGGCATCTGTATTTTTAAGAGTTCTCATGGATTTCCATTATAAGGCCAAGGTTAATAACCACTGCCTATAGAGCAAAACTTGGTCACACCCACTTTTACGTCCTCTGAGCCCACCACGATGCCCAATATTGAAAAGGAGAATAATAGATACTTGTTTAATAAACTGAATGACTCAATTCAAGAAAAGCCCTACATGTCTTTATCAGTAGCTTTCCACTATACCTGAAATAAAAAGATAAATGATAATCTTTTGGGTTAAGATGGGTAGTGACTCTTAGAACGTACAGATAAAATGTAAACACCTCTTGGAAACCAAACCAAAAGAACCAAACCTCCCGTTCTGATTCATAGCAACCCTGTAGGACAGAGTAGAACTGTCCCATAGAGTTTCCAAGCCTTTAAGTCTTTACTGAAGTAGACTGCTACATCTTTCTCCCCTGGAGCAGCTGGTGGGTTCGAACTGCCAACCTTTTGGTTAGCAGCCAAGAGCTATAACCATCATTAACTAGCCATTGGAACCTGATCAAGAAGAAATTGCTTAGGCTTGCTCAAGCCACTTAAGCCTTATTAATCTTGCTTTCTCATTTGTGAAAGGGGACCGATACTAAAAGCACACAGCTTTATAGAACTACCGATCAATCACGGTGTATACCAACACCTCCGGGCCCCTAAAGGATGGTAGACGATACTATGAAAAGCTTCCAGAGACACACTGTAACTTCTCTCCTCTTGCTTCTTTCAATCCTCCCAAATCTGGCCTCAGGAGTGAGTGTGTCAGAAATCAGCACGCTGCCTTAAGACAGCTGGCACACTTCTTCACAGTTACATCTCAAGTTCCACTCTCTAAACACAGGGAAAGTGCGTTTTCGTGTACAGAGTAGTACTGATGAGCAGATCTCTGTTTGGGCTGCATGCCCAGGGGCACTCCTAGAGATGCTTTTTGGCAGTGACTCAAGGGACCTGCACATGCACACAGAGATCGTTGGATCCTTTGTGCTCTCTGCTAGTGAACGGATGTGTGAGGTTCCGGGAAGGGCGCTCTCCTGTGCTTCCTTTTTTTGTTGTTGTTGTAAAAATTTAGGTAACACATTTGCCAGGTCAACATTTTTCACTTGTACAATTTAATGAGACCAATTACCTCAATCCTGTTGTGTGACCACCACCAACATCCACTGCCATATTACCCATCCCCATAAGCAGAAACTCAGTCCTAGATAAACTGAGGCTGCCTCTTTCCCCTTCCCTTCCGCCCATGGTAACCACTGTTTCCAGTTTTAAATCCTATCTTGTTTCTTGCTAACCTAGCACTCTGTCAACATTTACAATTTCTCAGCCCAGAGATGCAAAAGCTTCAGAGGGTAATTATCCACAGGGCGCAGACTTGAAAGCAAAAAAAAAAAGCATTCCGCCTTGAACCTGACAGTAGAGATGTTAATGGATTAGTTAAAAGGGTAGGAGGCTAAGGTTTTGATTTTTAATCATAAACATTTTAAATTGCAAAGGTAATTAGAACCATGTTCCAAAATGAGAAAAGGAAAAGAAGTACCTGTAATCCCTCAACACAACATAATCACCGTTATCACGCTGCTATGTTTCATTGCAGATTTTTCATTTTAGGTCATCGTGAACATCTTGATATGAAGAGTATGAAGTTTACTGTTGCTCTAAGTACGCCAAGTGAAGGTAATACCATGACATTGATCCCCCAGTGAAGGGAAGCTTGTGGTTCAGGTAAAGGTTCTCAGGCTTAGCTGGAAGAGGGCAGTAGAAGAAGAATGGCATTCTGCCAGGCAGTGCTGAAAATGCCCAGGGCCTCGTACTTGCGTTCTCCTATTGCTAATGATGAACAGGTTTCAACAGAGCTTCCAGACTAAAACAGACTAGGGAGAAAGGCCTGGCAATCGACTTCCAAAAAATCAGCCAATGAAAATCTTATGGATCGCAATGGTTTGATCTTACATGAGTCAGAGGCCAAATGGATGGCAGCTAACAACAACAACAAAACAATTCTACCTTATCTCCAAAGCAAAGCAGTGAAGCCATTCCTGGCTGTTTAACACCGCACACACATACACACTGTACCTGGACATAGGACCTGGTGGCGCAGTGGTTAAGAGTTCTGCTGCTAACCAAAAATTCAGCAGTTCTAATCCATCAGCCGCTCCTTGGAAACCCTATGGGGCAGTTAGTTCTACTCTGTTCTGTAGGGTCACTGTGAGTCGGGATCAACTCCACGGCAACAGGTTCGGTTTATCTGTAAGGGCAGACATCACAGACAGGCAGGCAGACGTGTGTGTGTGTGTGCATGTGTGTGTGTGTGTGTGTGTGTGTGTGTGCGCACGTGTCTGCGGCTGTGCACTGGTTGCTCTGGAGTCGATCCTGACTCACAGCGACCCTACAGGACAGAGTAGAACTGTTGAACTTCTGGTTAGCAGCCAAGCTTTTAACTACTGTGCCATCAGGGCTCCGTCTTTACCCTTCTGATGCATATTTTTCATCAGCTCCTCAATCACAAGGGTGGGATTCTTTACATCAAACACAAGGGAAGGGCACTTGGCTGAGACTACAGCCCCTCGAAAAGGCCCTAGGCTCTTCAGTCAACCATTTTAAATAGGGTATCTGGCTGAGAAACGTGAGTTAGCCCTGAGAGAGGACCCTAGACTTCCCTGGGCCTGGCTGTTGTATTTCTGATTTTAGCGGAGGCAGATTTGACTCCTCTACTCTGATGGCACAGTGGTTAAGAGCTCAGCTGCTAATCAAAAGGTCAACAGAATCTACCAGCTGCTCCTTGGAAGCCCTGTGGGGCAGCTCTACTCTGTCCTGTAGGGTCACTATGAGTCAGAATCGACTGGATGGCACTGGGTGGTGATGGGACCAGGCTTTTAGCAGAAGTTATTCGCTTGCCTCTGCAATGTGAACATGGCCCTGAGAAATCAAAGATGAGAGGCACGCAGTAAGCCAGATTACTAGCAACTCTTATTTTAAACTTCTTTCACCCTCTTGCAGAACAAACTTGCAACCTGCAGTGATTCAGATTCCAAGACACAATTTTAGGAATATTCCTATTGACAGCGTTTAATGGAAGACCAGTGCTGGCAACAGACAGCAAACCCAGTTTGCAGGTATCAATCGCTAGATGCAAGAGCAGGGTGAAGGTCACACACTTAAAACTTGGGGTCTTGAAAGATGTTACCTTTCCCCAGGGTAATGGTCCTTATTTATATATTTTAATTTTTTTTTCATCTTATTTCTTTGTCTCTTTTAAGTTTTACCTCATAGGTTTAAGGAGGTGGGAAGGCCTTTCAAAGGACCTTTTTATTGAGATTTTAAAAAATCAAAAATAAATTCCGTGCTACCATTTGGGCATATAGGCTGACATATTATTAAGGAAACTCATAGAGTCATTGGGAGTTATATACGATGGCATTTATATATGTTTCCTTTTCTACAATTTTACTTCAGTAAAGAAAAACAGCAACAAAAAAAAAACCCAAATCCATTTCCATTGAGTCGATTCCAAGTCATAGCAAACCTGTAGGACAGAGTAGAGCTGCCCCGTAGGGTTTCCAAGGAGTGGCTGGTCAATTCAAACTGCCGACCTTTTGGTTAGCAGCTGAACTCTTAACCACTCTGCCACCATGGCTCCAAATAAAGAAAAAGGGGATCAGAAATATTAGGTCACTTGGTTGGTGTTAAATTGCTCGGTAGCATTGGGACTAAAGTATCATTCCCAGTTCTGCACTTGAGAGTGAAGGTGAAGAGATGGCTGTCCTACAGTGATGGAAATCATCCCATAGTTCCTTATAGGTGTGTATTTGTGAGGATGCATGCACATACTCAATGTAATGATACTTGTCTCCATCAGCATAATTCAGCATGGATTGTAGCCAAAAACATTATTTCCATGCGTTTAATCAGGCCACTTCAAATGGCTGTGCTTTTCTGTGCCTGCTGAGAGACAGCTCTCTGTTAAAGGAGGAAAATGGCTGAACTTGGAATCAAAAGTCCAGGAAGTTCAACTTTACCATTTACTACCTGTGTGACCTTTGGAAAGTCATTCAAATTCCCCACGTCTCAGACTTGTCACCTGTAAAATTGAACAATAATAAATGCTTAGGATGCCATTGTGAAGATTAAGTGAGAAAGTGAATTAGAAAGCTCATAGTAAACCATAAATCACTATACAAATATAAGACATTCATACTAGGATAATTTTTCTAGAGAAATACAGAGGTGGCATTTTTAAAAAGAACCCCAGCAACATTGTTCACCTATAGTTTGATGAGCAACAACACCCCAGAGAGCTGTCTGACCAACGTATTAACGTGTACAATAAAGCTGACAAGAGGTAAGAGTGGATTTGCACCATAGAGGAAAAGCAGCAAACTTCAGATTATAAAACTTCATCTAATGTCTGTTCCTGGGATAGATGTTGATAGAACACTGTACAGAGAACTCTAGGTGAAATCATGGCGACTCTCTTGGAAAAATGCAACCAAAAAAAAAAAAAAAAGCCCATTGCCATCGAGTTGATTGCAACTAATATCAACCCTATAGAACAGAGTAGAACTGCCCCAAAGGGTTTCCAGGGAGCTGGTGGATTCAAACTGCCCACCTTTTGGTTAGCAGCTGAGCTCTTAACCACTACGCCGCCAGGGTTCTATAAAAAAAAAAAAGTGCCTGTTAATTTGAACAATAGGTCTTTGAGGAATTTATGTAACTCTTTATTTTAGCTCCCAAGTTGTGGAATGAAAGTGGGGTGTTATCTGAGAAAGAAAGAAATCTCAAAGACCATCTCTCAGAGCATAGTCTGAAAACAATTTGGTGTGAGTTCTCTAAGTGGCAAGGATTGATCCATAGTGAAGAATATGGTTTTGAGTTTGGGTGAATCCTTCAAAACAATAAAGGTGTTAAGAGTGCTGTTTAGCAGTCCTTTCTCTTAACAAATCATTAGTGAAAAGTGGCCATGGTAAAATGGTTATAGGGTGGTGCCTAGGAGTGAAAGTAATGGACCAAAAACCAACCTTTTATGCCAAAAAATCTCATTGTTATTTTGTGGTCATTTTTCTTGCTGGAATTCTGTGACCAAAATTGTTTAGAATCACACTTAGATATGTTGAATTCCCAGTGTTTCCACTCATTAAACTCTTAAAGCCTCCTTTACTTATGATCTCCAACTTATGAAGTCTAACCATCCAACTCCCCCAGAACAGATAGGCTCGTTATGATTCTGAGAAAGATACTTTCTTCTTTTCCCTCTTTTTCTTTCTCAAATACATGGTTTACAGAGAAACTGGCAGTGGATGAGGTGCTAATGGAAAATGAGGTAACCTGGAGCTTGTGTTGACAGGTTACATTGCCATTAACGGCACTAATGCTCTAGGGCTTAGAATTCACGATTCACAACTTCCCTGTCACCCCAGGTTTGAAACGTTCCATCTCACCCCATTATCTCTAAGCCTAAATTGGCCCCACTCCCAGGAATTGCTCAAGTAATAGTGACTAAAGTATTTCTAGGCACTGGACTGGAAAGGGAAATATAGGATATTAAAGCTAAAAATGTTTTTCTGGCCATCTCATCAAACCTTCTCATTTTTAGTGAGAAAAGCGAGTCTTGAAGAGATTAAGTGATAGCTCCATGGTCACACTGCTAAACAGTTGCTTAGGAATTTTGGATTCTACATTATTGAGTTAGGTCACACGAGCTTAGCCTGCACGGTTAAGGGTGTACAGAGTGGAAGCTAGAGCTCCCCGCAAGATGAAATCATCAAGACTCCAACTGGCACCTCCATAACGATTGAAGACTGATGAACAGGAGAACCTGGTGTTGATAACAGCAGCATCTAGGAATTCATTGACCAGGGCAAGAAGTTAACACAAGAGAAATCCAAATGCACTTGATGTTTGCTGAATAATGTATCTCTGAATATGTAGATTATTTACCATTTCATAAGAATTCTCCACACAGCAGTATTATCTTCAAAATCATTATTTAAATAACTTCATAATTTTTCATCAAATTGATATATCACAATTACCTATTTTTTCAGTTAAGGGGCTAGTGTGTAGTTATTTGTTCTTATTAATAGACCTATAATGAAAGATATGTTCAATAGAATTTTTACTTTTGGGGGTTTACAACTAACTGAACAATGAAGTTTAATCTTTAAAAGATTTTTTATTTACAATTCAACCCCCAAAATTGAATCTACCTATTTTGGCACATTTTCAACCTGGTAGAAGAGACTTCTCAGTCACTTGATCTGAACCAGGAGTCAGGGCTCTGTCTGAAATTTGGCTTGCTACAATTATCCTCCTTCAGGGATGTATGATAATTATTTTTTCACTGTATTCATCCATTATCTCATTCAACAAATAATTATTTGGCCCCATAATACATAAATTCCTGGGCTAATGGCTCTGAAGGATTATTGAGACATACAATAGACAAATTTCTCTGCTTCAAGCCACTTACAGTCTAGAAAAGGGATAAACCATTGTGGTAAAAACTGCTATCTGTCCACCAGAAACCATTTTTCCTTCCACCTTATAGCAACAGACTTCTCTGATTTTAATTTGGGCACATGACTACCCAGCTGCAGACTGTGTTTCCCAGGCTCCATTTCAGCTCTCTGTGGCCAAGTGGAAGTGATATATGAAACTTTTTTGTCTTACAATAGGCATGTTCTCCATCATCTCTTTCTCGTTTCTACAGACTAAAATCTGGATGTGGCAGTGATCCACCTTTGACCATGTTGATAAAAATAATAACCCTGAAGAAGGTAGAACAAAAATATGGAAAGAGCCCAGGCCCCCAAATGACTTAATGGAGTAGTGACCTTGTTATTCCTTTCGTTACGGCAGCTTTGGGCTCAGATTGCGATTCTTATTCTACTAGTTCATCAAGTTGTAAAAGTTAATTAAGTGGAGATTTTTTCTTCTTTTGTAATGCAGGCATTTACCACTCTAAATTTCCCTCTGAGCACTGGTTTGGCATGTTATGCTTTCATTTTGATTCAACTCTAAGTGTTTTCTGGTTTTTGTCTTGATTTCTTAATTTCGACATATTTGTGTATTTTCCAGTTTTCCTTCTGTTATTGCTTTTTAGTTTTATTTCATTGTGATCACAGAGAGTACTTTGCATGACTTCAATCTTTTTAGATTTATTGAGACTTGTTCTGTGACTTAGCATATAGTCTAACCTGGTGCATGATCTCTGTGTACTGGAAAATAATGTGTATTGTTTTTGTGCTGGGTAGAATGTTCTATAAGTCTCTCAGGTCTACTTGGTCTATGGTGTCATTCAGGTCCTCTATTTCCTTACTGATATTCTTTCTAGATGTCCTGTCAATTATTGAAAATGGTGTATTGAAATCTCCAAATATTATTGTAAAATTATCAATTTCTCCCTTAAATTCTGTCAATATTTGCTTCATATATTTTGGGGCTCTAATTAGATGCATATATATTTATAATCATTGTATCTTCCTGATAAATTGAGACTTTATCATTATATAATGTCCCTTCTTGCCTCTTGTAATAGATTTTGATGTAATGTCTATTTTTTGAGTGATTAATATAGTTACTGCAGCTCTGTTTTGGCTACTATTTTCATGGAATGTATTTTTTACATCTTTCACTTTTAACCTTTTGTGTCTTTGGGTCTAAAATGTTTCTCTTGTTGATGGTATTATACATGGGTCATTTTTTAAAAAATCCATTATGCCGTTCTCTACATTTTGACTGAAAAATTTAAACCATTTACATTTAAAGTAACTCCAGATAAGGAAGAATTTGCTTCTGCCATTTTGCTTTTTGTGTTTCTTGTACATTTTTGACCCTCATTTTCTCTAATACTGCCTTCTTTTGTGTTATGAGATTTTGTAATAAACCATTTTCTCTTTTCCAGTTTCCTTTTGAGTGTTTTTTTTGTTTGTTTTGTGGTTACCGTGGGAATTCCATTTAACATCTTAACATTATAACAACTTTGTTTAAGTTCATATCAATTTAACTTCAGTAACATACAAAATCTGTATTCCTATACCACTCCCCCTACCCTGGGTACATGTGGTTATTATCACCAATTACACCTTTATGCCTTATATGTCCAGTAACATAAATTCCTTCCAAGTAAAAATAAACTCCAGTTGCCACAGCTACTACTCTTTGCCAAAGCCCTTTGCACTGCATTTGGGCTCTGAAACCCATACCGGACTGCTTCAGTTTGATCCCACCTTTTGACTGAAACATTTAGGAAGGAAAGAAAGAAGGAAGGAGGGAAGGAAGGAGAGAGGGAGAGATCATAACTGGAGCCACAACCTCAGAGTAGCAGAGCTGGGAGCTTTTCCCATACATTTCCTACCAAGTTTGTTATTTTTACCGACAATGCCACTAGGACTAGATTATCACCCTCTGCTCCAAATCAAGTCAACCTACTTTGGAAGAGAATCTGATGGTTTTCCTAGGAAGCCCTGCCTTGGTACAACAGCTAACAAAGCTAGAAGAGGGGAATAAGTGCAGCCCAGGCAAGAAGGCTGTTGTCCGCCACTCTTCGTATCTGAAGTTCTAGCCGCATTTCATGAATAAATAATTCTCTATTTATTGCTTGCCTTTTGTCCATCTCTGGAGTCCTGAAATAGTTGTTTCTGACAATACTGTCTAATACATGTGTGTGCATGTGTTTTGAGGAAAGGATTTGTTGACCTCTTCTCTGTGCCATAGAAAGAAGTGACCTTGGTTTTTAAATAGCATCATTGGATATAGAATTTGGTGTTGCCTGTTTTTTGTTTTGTTTTTAGCACTTCAAAGGCATTATTCCATTTTCTTTTGGCTTCAACTATTTCTTAGATGAACTCATCCATCATTTTTACCATTGCATCATCTCCATGTGCAAAATGCATAGTTTTTATCTGTATGCTTTCAAGTTTTTCTTTATATCTTAGGTTTTCAGCAGACTGACTGTGACCTTTCTAGGATTTATCTGGATTTTTCTTTGGATTTATCTGGCTCAAGATTTGCTAAACTTCTTGGATATTTAAATTGATGTGTATAATGAATTTTGAGAAATTTGTCATTATTTCTTCAAATGTATTTTCGTTCCATTCTTTTTTCTTCTTTCAAGACTCCAATTATACATGTGTTAGACTACTTGATATTATCCCACATATCGCTGAGGCTTTGCATTTTTTCTTAATTTCCTTTCTGTTCTTCAGGTTGAATAAGCTCATTTTTCTGTCTTAAAATTCACTGACTCTTTTTATTAACATTACCAATTCTCTATTAAGCCTAACTAGTGAATTTTTCACTTCAGATATTGTGCTTTTTAATTCTAGAAATTCAGTTTGGTTCTTTTTTGTAGTTTCACTGTCTCAGCTGAGATTCCCCGTCTACTAATTTGCTATCCATATAATTTTCTATAAATACTTAAACATATATATAATAGCTGCTGTAGAGTTCTTGTCTACAAATACAATATCTGGGTCTTCTGTTCTTCTTCTTCTTTTTTTTTTAACTATGGAATTGTTTTTCTGCTTGACCATGAATTACATTTGTTTGTTTGTTTACATTTCTTGTAATTTTATTGTATGCTGAACATTATGGATGATGGGTTATGAAGAAGACTAGATTCTGTTCTATTCCCATGAAGAGTATTAATTTTTCTTCTTACAGGCAGTTATCTTGGCTTGACTTAAACTCCAAACTCCATCTTCCCTGTGATGGGAGCATCTGAAATCACTGACCAATTCTTTCAGCCTTCTAGCTGTTCCTTTTCACCAAACCTCCTGGAGTCTCCTTTTAACATGTGTACTTGAAGGTTTAGCACAGTGTCTTAGTCATCTAGTCCTGCTATAACAGAAATACCACAAGTGGATGGCTTTAACGAACAGAAATGTATCCCCTTACAGTCTAACAGGCTAGAAGTTTGAATTCAGGGCACTACTAGCTCCAGGGGAACACGAGTTTTTTGAGCTATTGTCTCTGGATGAAGGTCCTTGTCACCAATCTTCCCTTGGTCTAGATGTTTCTCTGCATGAGGACCCCAAGTACAAAGGATGCTTTCTGCTCCTGGCACTACTTTCTTGGTTGTATGAAGTCCTGCTGTCTCTCTCCTCACTTCTCTCTTTTATATCTCAAGAGAGGTTGACTAAAGATGTGATCTGATCTTGTAGATTGAGTCCTGCCTCATTAATGTAACTGCCTATAATCTTGCCTCATTAACATCATAAAGGTAGGATTTACAATACATAGAAAAATCACATCCAATGACAAAATGGTGGACAATCACACAATACTGGGAACCATGGACTAGCCAAGTTGGCGCACATTTGGGGTGTACACAAATCAATCTGTAACAGAAGAATTTGGGTACAAAATTCTGTATAAAAATGTACATACAAATAGTGCTGCACCTATTTAACTGCCTTTTGTTTTAGGACCTGTACTTCCTCACTCTCCAGCTACTTTGGCAGTTCCAAATACTGTCTCCTGACTTCTTAAGCACTTAAGACTGTGACTTTTTACTTGAGTTTATAGCCACCTTATTCCACATGGAGTGGGAAAAGCTCTCAAGTGAAAAGCTGAGTAAATGCAAACTTCACCCAATGAAGTTATCTTCACCCAATGAAGTTATCTTCTTTTACATGTTAGCTCACGTCCTTTTTCAATTATTTTTGGTTTTAATATTTTTTCGAGGTTTCATAATTTTTATCTGCAGAATGGTCTGTCCGATACCAGCTGTGTTGCCGTAACTAGAAGTGGAACCCATTAGAAGAAACTTGACAACTTGTCCCACAGTAGAATACTATGTTCTGCCACAGTTTCATGTCACAGTAAGCACCTCATGGCACTCAAGCAGATTTCCTAAACTTAACTTCTGAATATCTAGTGGGGTAATAATTTGGCCAACTCAACATCTAAGGCAGCAGTCCCTGGCATCCTTCATATGCCTCAGTGTCATCTGGGGTAAAGGATATACAAAGATATTAAAACTTCCTTTTTTTTAATGAAGTAGATGTAGGGTGTCTATGCAGAAGAGTTGTGACCATCAGTATTAGCACTTACATCCTTATTTTTCAATATGGGCCTTCTGGATCCAATTTCACTGCATTTCAGTCCCTGAGCATCTGTCTCATTGTGGTTCTTAAATGAAAAATACTTACAAATATGCACTCGATGACTCCTTCCCAGTGTTTCGCTTTTCTGCTAGATAATCTCTCCCTTTGAAGGCCATAGAAATTATGTTTTCTGTCTCTGAAAACAGAAGGATGACTACTTTGTCTCTCTGTTTCAAAGTCCCTTTTTGATTCATTGATTAAGTGCCTATTTCCTTTCCAAGGTAAACCTTATGCTCCCAGGTTTTATGAAGAGCAGCTATGACTAACACACACTTAGAGAAATGCCAAGCCTTCACCGTTAATGTTTTCTGCTCTGACTACTTCTCTAGCTTCTCTTTGATGCCTTATCATATAGCCCACCCAAGAGGAACTGGTAGTATACTTCTCATTATAACTTTAACAAAAATTATATTTTATATAAATATTAAGAATAACCAACATAACTTCTGCCTAAATAAAAAGAGGGTACGGCAATTTTTCTAGAGAATATGTCGTCAAAATATGTCAAATTTTATTTGACCCATAAACCTGTCTGATAGAAACTTGCCCTACAAATATACTTCAAAAGATTGCCAAGATAAATATACAATCACATTCTTTGTAGTGCAGTTTATAAAAGCAAAGAAGTAGAAACAATAAAAGTGTCTCCCAGTAGAGGACTTTTTAAATAAATTATGGCGCTTCCATACAATAAATACCACATAGCCGTTAGAAAGAATAATGTTGATCTACATGCAATAAAATGGAAAGAGCTGGATGATAACATTTAGCGAAAAAGTGAAACTCATGGAGTTTTTGCATCATTTAGTGAAAATAAAATATATATGTAAAGACAGCTACACATATACACCCTGGCATATATATAACATTTTTTTTCCTGGAAAGAATCTTAAAAAACAACAACAGAACAGTAACCAGCGGCTGTCAAGTGGATTCTGACTCGTGGTGACACCATGAGTGACAGAATAGAACTATGCCTCACAGAGTTTTCAATGACTGAGTATTCAGAAGTAGATTGCCAGGCCTTTCTTCCAAGGCATCTCTGGATGTGCTCAAACAGCCAGTCTTTTGGTTAGCAGCTGAGTGTATCGTCTTGTTTGTGTCACCCAAGGACATCTTTATAATAGTTATTTCTAGGGAATTAGGGGTGAAGTAAGGATTCATTACCCTTTGAACTTTCTAAATTTTTTACCTCTTTTGCATCTAATGACATTAGATATCTGAGCAGAAAGATTATGGTTAATTTTGTTTCCTTATGTTCTTTTCTAAACTCCTCTATAATAAAATTTACTAAATTCCTTTTTTTAAAAAAAAAATAAATAGGTAATCTGTGTGTTAGCCTAGTGAAGTAAACCTCACCTTTCCAGTTTCTTCTCTTAAAAATAACCTGAAATCCACAGGGATAATGAGAAAGCTCCATCTCTGAGAAATCTTTTCAGAAATAAAAAAACATGAATGTTCTGATTAAAAGGATAGACTTTGAAAAAACTGACATAAAATGGTTAATCTGAAGATGTATCTTAACTAGAAAATTTCCTCAGGTCTAGAGATGGAAAAGAAAAAAATCCTTTCAGAATCTATGCAAAAATATCAAGTCACTTATTAAAAGGGAAAAAATAAAATCAAGCTAGCCTTAGATTTCTCCACTTCAACCATCGTTGATAGAAGACGCAGAACAGCGCATAGGATGCCTCAGAGAAAAGAGAGTGTAGCTCAAGGAGTTTATACTAAAGAATGCTGTTGGACAGAATAGCAGCAGAAGATTGCATCTGAGAATTTCATTTCTTATGTTCCCCTCTTGGAGAAACTACTAGAAAACAAATTTCAGGTAACCACCCATGAATGGAGAAACCATGGTAAGAGTGCTGGTGGTAAGCTCCAGATCTACCTGATTGTGAGACTAAGACTGAGAAAACCTGGGCATCGTGAGCTAAAAAGCAATGCGGAGAGCGAACACGCTACAATAATGCACACACACGTAAATGGTACATGTCCTGACGTACTTAACAACAGCATAGATGAAACTCAGGAGAGAAGGGAGGGAGTGGTATACCTTTGGAAATTTCCTCACCCTGTATGCAGTAAAGAACAAAAGATTCTTTTCTGTCAAGCAGGTATATAATATTCAGGAAAACTGACTATATGTTAGGGCATGATAAAAGCCTCAAAAGACTTCAAAAAGTGGGAAGGACATAGAAGATCTCATGTTCACAACGAAACTAAATTCGTAACAGAACTAGAAAACATGAAACAAAAAATAACCGTAGAGAATGACACTTCTAAAGTCTTCTGTTTTTTAATTTTCTTTCGAAGAGAAAACTCCTGCCAAAATTGCAGAATGTCCAAAAATAATTATAATGAAAACATTACCCTATCAGAAGCTATGGGGCACAGCTAAACCAAAGCTCAGAAGAAAATTTGTAACCTTAGATATTTATGTTGATAAGAAGAAAAATAATAAATAAATTATGCATTCAAGTCAAGAAGTTAGGAAAAGAGTAGCAAAATAAACTCAGAAAGCAGGAGTAAACACATAGTGCAAATAAGAGACAGCAGTGAAGAAGAAAAGAGAAAATGAGAGTGCAAATAAAAAGACCAAGAACTCTGAAAAGAAATGATACAGTTGATACAATGTTAGCTAAACAAAATAAGAAAAAAAAGGGAGAAGTATAAATACAAAAAATAGTACTTAGAAAAATCAGTAGCTAAAAGAAAATTAAGATAATATAAGGTATTAGTTTGTTCTAATGTATGCAAATAAATCCTGATGAAATGAATTTTGTTTTAGGAAAAGATGTCTCTTAACAGGTTGGTCTTAAAGCTCATACAGAAAAATAGCTAGCTAGGGGCATTCTTGAGACTAGTGAAGGATGACCATCTCTAGTAGATAATAAACCGTGATAGCCGATCACCATGCATACTTCTCCATGGAGATACAAACTGTATATAAAATTGAGTAGAAAATTCAGAAATAGATGCATATCCCTGTCCTTGCAAATCAGTGGAGCAAAGACAGATTGTTCAGTAAATGGTGTTCAGACATGTGAGAAGCCAAGAAAAAAAAATAAATTTATAAGTCAAATCTTCACATAAATAAATCATAGATGGCTCAAAGATTTAGATATAAACCAAACCAAAGTATATGAAGAATATATGGGAGGTTTTTTTTTTTTTGAAATTTCGGAGAGCAGAAGACTTTCTAAAAAAAAAAAAAAACAAACCTGCTGCTGTCGAGTCGATTCCTACTCATAGTGACCCTACAGGACAGAGCAGAACTGCCTCATAGGGTTTCCAAGGAGCACCTGGTGGATTCAAACTGCTGACCTTTTGGTTAGCAGCCATAGCCCTTAACCACTACGCCACCAGGGTTTCCAAAAACTTTCTATGTAGGCTATAAAACATATAGAAGTCATAAAAGAAAATATTCAAAAATTCAACTATATCAAAATGTTTTAAACATCACATGGCAAAAAAAAAACGGAAAAAGTCAAAAGAAAAATATCAGAGGGAAAGTATTTGCAACTTGTAAAATAGATGTTAGTTTATTGTATATATTAAGAGCTCCTTCAAATCAATAAGAGACTTAACAACCCAATAGAAAAATAGGCAAAGGATATGAACAGATTGTAATTAAATAAATAAGTATATATATATATTCATAAATATACATACACCCCTCAAACATATGAAAAGATGACTACTTTCACTTCTAAGAGGACTGCCAACTAAAACTATCTCAAAATACCTTTATTCACTTGTCAGATAGGTAAAGTGCTTGATAACACACTGTATTGGCAAGGGCTGAGAAACTGACTCTCTCAGAGATAAATTCCTACAAAAAATAAAAGAAAGAGTGAAGGCAAGAGAAGGGAGACATGTTTATTATTGGTGAATATAGGCAAGCAGAGACTTCATTTTATTTCGGAGCCAGACCTTCCTCAGATATTTCATTTTGCTGTCGCGTCATTACGTGAAATCAGTTGATTGCCCTAATCTTCTTTCGGAAATTCTTGACCAAGTTAACTCTTATTTCACTGCACACATCAGAGAATGCTTTCTGACTGCTTCCCTTGTGCAAAAGGGGCTCTGAAGTATCATGTGTTTCCATATGCCTTGGGATTGTTTTCTATAAAAAGCAAACACCTAAATTGATTGCCTTTAACCCGTTGCCATCGAGTAGATTCTGACTAATAGTGACCCTACAGGACAGAATGGAACTGCCTCCTAGGATTTCCAAGGAATGACTGGTGGATTCAAACTGCCAACCTTCTGGTTAGCAGTCGAATGCTTAACCAAAAAAAAAATCTCATTGCCATCCAGTCCATTCCAGCTCATAGTGACCCTATAGGACTGAGTAGAACTGCCCCATAGGATTTCGAAGGAGTCGCTGGTGGATTTTAACTGCTGACCCCTTGGTTAGTAGCCTAAGCTCTTAACCACCACACCACCAAGGCTTAAATATGGCTCCCAATTAGTGAACATAAATTCTCAAATTACATTAAATTATTAGAAAATTTAGGAACTCAAATCAACTCCATCTCAGATTTGGGATTTTTCTCTCTCAGAGCCTTAAGTCAGAAGTTGCCCACTTCCCACATTCCCACAGACATGCTCCCTCTGAAAGAAAGCCCTAGGGAAGGATCATTCCTTGTCTCTTCTAAAATCTGGTGGTTGCTGACAATCCTTGGCATTCCTTGGCTTGTAGACACATCACTACAATTTCTGCCTCCGTCTCCACATGGTCTTCTCCCATGTGTGTCTATGTGTCTCTTTTATAAGACACCAGTGACTGGATTCATGGCCCATGCTAACCCATTATGCCATCACTTAATTTGATTACACCTGCAAAGACTCTCGTTGTTGTTGTTGGGTGCCATGGAGTTGCAAAGACTGTATTGCCAGATAAATATTTCCAGACCATTCACAGGGTCCAGGTAAATATAAATTTGGGGGGACTTTATTCAGTCCAATACCGAAGACTTTCTGTGAAGTTGTGTTCCCAAGCCCTAGTAATTCAGCAGAAATTACTACAGAAATGACATCAGAAAAAGTAGAGTAACAAAGAATGTATGACATATAAATCGTAATATACCTTTCAAAAGGGAGGGAGTAAAATTATTGCCTTACACTCTCTCACTCTCTGTCTCTGTCTCTCGCACACACACAGGAACACATGCACACACACGCATCTTTCTTATCTACGTATTGCTAAAGTCCCACGTCTCCTGCTAGGCTTTTCCTGAACATCCTGGCTTTCAGAGATTTCTTCCTCCTCTGAAAACTGAGCACGATTCCATTTGTGCCATCCATGTGGTAATAACCCTGTCCTTCTGCCCTCGATTCTTCTCTGCTGTCTGAAACCATCCTATAAATCTTCTGGTGTTCCTTTTTCACAGGTTGGGTGTTCTCCCACAAGCGGATTCCAGAGGAACCTGTATGTACTGAGGGGGGCACTAGACTAGCAGTCGGATGACCCGGGCGCCTGTCGGCTTCTCTGTGCTGGGTGTCTGTAAACATGTGTGTCGGACTGGGTCTTCTCCAAAGCCTTTCTACCTTCATGACTCAACGTGGCATCCATGCCTCTAACGACAGGGAATATTCAGCGGATTTTGCTGATCTGAGGCCTTCAAACTGCCGATGACAGTGCCATGGCTCCACTGCACCTGACAACAGCAATGAAACCACGCTCCGATGCGCTTCTGAAAGCTTTGTCCTCGCGTCCACCCCCGTCGCCCACTAACAGACACGGAGACGGTGTGAGTCACGGCGGGCGCTGCGGGCACTGAGAGCAGCTTTGGGGACAGGCAGGTACGGACTGGGCGCTGGAGGCGCTGAGACACACTGAGAGCAGCTTTGGGGACAGGCAGGTACGGACTGGGCGCTGGAGGCGCTGAGACACGCTGAGAGCAGCTTTGGGGACAGACAGGTACGGACTGGGCGCTGGAGGCGCTGAGACACGCTGAGAGCAGCTTTGGGGACAGGCAGGTACGGCAGCCCGATCAATGGCCGCTAACGACATGAGATCCTAAGCCCTGGAACCTGTAAGTGATGCCTTCCGTGGGAAAAGGGTCTTCGCAGAGGAGATCAAATCAAGGGCTTGAACATGGGGAGGTTACCCTGTGTCATCCTGGCTTCGGAGCCCCGGGGTGCTGTGGATATGAGTTCAGCTGTTTGAATCCACCAGCTGCTCCTTGGAAGCCAGCTGGGCACTTCTATTCTGTCCTATTGGGTTGCTATGAGTTTGGTCGACTTTTGGTCTTATCCTGTATTATCTGGGCGGGCATTAAAAATAGCCATAAACCCCCCCACCAAAAAAAAAAAAAAAAAAACATTGCCGTCGAGTTGATTCCAACTCATAGCAACCCCATAGAACAGAGTAGAACTGCCCCCGTAGAGTTTCCAAGGACCACCTGGTAGATTTGAACTACCAACTTTTTGGTTAGCAGATATGGCTTTTAACGACTACACCACCAGGATTTCCAAATGCAGCTGTAAGTGTTGTTATAAGCGAGAGGCAGAGGGAGATGTGACATCGACAGAAGAGGAGAAGGCACTGTTACCACAGAAGCAAGATTGGAATGACATGGCCACAAGCCAAGGAATACTAACCACTACGAGAAACTGGAACAGGCACAGAATAGGTTCTCCTCTAGAAAAGGCCAGAGGGAGCACCCAGCCCATTGCTTTCTAGCCGATTCCAACTCATAGTGACCCTAGAGGACAGAGCAGAACTGCCCCATAGTTTCCAAGGAGCACCTGGTGGATTTGAACTGCCAACCTTTTGGTTAGCATATGTCTCTCTTAACCACTTCATCAGCAGAGTTTCCAGAGGGTGCACAGCCCTGCTAATATCTTGATTTTGATCCAGTGATACGGTTTTCAGAGTTCTGGTCTCCAGAGCTGAGAGAGAATGCATTGCTATTGTTCTAAGCTACCAAGCATGTGGTCGTTTGTTAGAGCAGGCACAGGGAGCTAACACAGCAGGCTTGGATACCCAGCTCCGCAGCCTACTCTCCACAGTATGCACATGCTATTCACCCTCACGGAGCCTCAGCATCTTTATCTGAAAAACTGGAATGATAAGAACAGTTTCACAGAGTTTCCCGAAAATCAAACTAGTTAACAAGGGAGAGTCATCTAGCACAGTTCTGGTCACATAGTAGGCTCCGAAGGAAAGTTCTCTCTCCCCTGCCTTGGGGATTAAATACCAGCGTGGTCGGGAGATTCATTAACCAAGTTTTCCATGAAGTCTTTATTCCAGAAGGAGACAAACACAGGACAACGTTTACTAGTAAAATATTCAGAATTTATCAAAGTTAATTTATTAAACTTGAACAGGCCCAGGAATTGCCATCCGTTCAGACTTTGGGTGTAAAGTCAGTTAACGATCCAAGGTGTCAGCCACAATTTAACTGAAGAAACAGCTTTTCCTCTAAATAAGGCTTTCTGGGCTTAGCTTGTGTCTGACAAGCTTGTTGTTTGTACTTGTCTACCGTGCTGATGTGAAAGTGATTTCATAATTAAGATAAATAGAAGTGACAACGTGTCTGGTGACTAAAATGTAACTAGCTAACGTATATGTAGGTATATATATATAAAAAAAAGGTATATACATATATTTAAAACAAAATGAAACACATTGCCATCTAGTTGATTCTGACTCTAATAGCCACCCTAGAGGACAGAGTAGAACCATCCCATAGGGTTTCCAAGGAGCACCTGGTGGATTTGAACTGCCAACCTTTGTTAGCAGCTGAGCTCTTAACCACTGTGCCACCAGGGCTTCATAGAATGGCTATAAGTCAATAAATATACATATTTGTAGGGAATGGGGGCAGTCTTAAAGTTATAACAGTGACTAGCTTATTTCAGCTCCACCCTTTTCATTCACGGTACACTCATTTGCCATTGATCTTATAAAAAACACTTCAAATAAATTCCCTCCCCTATGATTTGTAGTGAATGCGAGGAGACTATCTCTGCAATCCTTTTGCAAGGTTACTTTTATGCTGTAATAAAATTAATTTTTGTCCAAAGATAACTTTTTTTTGCACCAATCTTTTACACAATTTCAATATAACACGTTTTGCACTCCTCTGGATATGTTTCTTTAAAACTCAAATGTGAGGGATGAGCATTTACAAACTTGCTAAAAATTCATTATTGGAAATCATTTTCCAGTCAATCCTTCCCTCCAAAAAAATGCATATTTTTCTGAGACTCTTCCAAACCAACTCTTCAATAAAGTAGCCAGAATGATACCTTCCAAATTCAATTGCAGGGCTAACACACAAGAAGTCAGGAGAAAAAGTACCGTGTTCTCTGATGACATACACTAAGGAGTACAAATATACAGAGGAGATAAGGCTGTCCCCCAGAAGGCCACACAACAAAACCACATGGGTGGAAAAGCAGTCCCGTTTGAAGTCTATGAGGCAGTATATAGTTGAAATACCTGTCACAATTAGAAATAAGTTGGAGAAATCTGAAAAGCAATAGTAATTTTGTCTCCACTTTTTTTTTTAAACAACAAGCTTCGGGAAAGTGAAATGCAAACCTAGTGTTTCCTCTACCTGTAGCTAGGTGTCAGTGTGTGCAAATGCAGGACTGGAGGTTGGCTAGCTTTCAGAGGAGGAAACCTTGGTCAGCCATCTTCTGAATTTAAAAAATCGTCCTCAGGAAAAGGAGTGTGGAGAGTGTAACCAGTATGCCCAACACTGGGGCGCTTGACATATCATCATAAGTGCCGCTGTATATTTTTGCCTTTCTTAGTTCCTATAAACCTAATTCAAGGAGAGTTTTTTGTTTGCTTGTTTTTCTCTAACACCAGATGAAGGGAGGCCTGGTGGTACAGTGGTCAAGAGATAGGCTGCTAAACAAAAGGTCGGCAGTTCGAATCCACCAGCCACTCTTTGGAAACCCTATGGGGCAGTTCTACTCTGTCTTATAGGGTCGCTGTGAGCCGGAACTGACTCAAGAGTAATGACCTTTTGGTTTACCAGATGAAGAATTGGGCGTTCCTACTCTCAGGTGGTATAAAAGTTTGAGACCAGCTTCCATTACACAGTCAGAAATTAGCTATTAAGCACGTTGAGTTCCAGGTAAAAATCAAACTTGAAATTTATTTCTCCTTACAGCTCCTTTCACCCCTGGGAGACTGCAGCAGGCTGGCTGCTCCTGGTGGGAGAAGGAGCCTTTGAGCTTCTTCTCTTTTTTGCTGGTCTCCAGGAGCCAGGAGAGTGGCTGGCGCTACCATAGGCTCTCTGAGCCCACCAGGTGGCAGGGGTTTAAAGCTGGTACATTTTCTTCTGGGCACTATAATGGGTTCTTTGGGGAGCTCCCTGCTACCAGCCCCTCTGATCACAGCTCAGCCTTAGCCTTTTCTTGATACTTATCCCCAGAGAAGTCCACGGTCTTGGGCAGGACCCTTGAGACAGACCCCAGGCTGACTTTCCACAGCTGGGCTGCAGGGTTTTTTGTGGTCCTGACCTGCCTTTGGAGAGACCTGCAGTTCATTTCCAGACCCAGCCCTCTCTCCAGCTGTCATGAGCGACTGTCACTGTTCAGGCAGGAGTCAGACATCTGTCCTCCACACCCTGCAAGTACGGGGTACACAGATGAAGTTCTGTGAGCTGTCCTGAGCTAGAAGTGAGGGCAGACACTTGATTTAACAGCTCTCTCAAATAAAAATCGTCCTCATGAACCATCTGGAGTCTTCATTCTCTCCAGCCTTTGTTGCTGTTGTAGGCACCCTCAGGTTGGTTCTGACACATAGCGACCCTACATACAACAGAACAAAACACTGCCGGGTCCTGCACTATCCGCACAATCCTTGTTATGTTTGAGCCCATTGTTGCAGCCACTGTGTGCTGCTTTCCAACCTGAGGGGCTCATCTTCCAGCCCTATATCAGACGATGTTCTATAGCTATAGATAAGGTTTTCACTGGTTAATTTTTTATTCAGAAGTAAATCACCAAGTCTTTCTTCATAGTCTGTCTTAATTTGGAAGCTCCGCTGAAGCGTGTCATAGCTACATGCAAGCCACCACAGTACAACAAACTGACAAACAAGTGCTGGCTTTCAGTATCCTTAAGCTGGGAGAGGGGTTCTTGGGTGAGGGGCCCAAAAGTGATGTCTTTCTATGAAACTGTGACTTTTAGTGGTCTATTTTATCTCACAATTCTAGTACCTGATATCTATGATATCTCAGCCAAAACTTCCCAGTTAACATTCTGTTACACTTGACTTAGTTAACGTGATTGCCTCTCCTGGGAAAAGGGGGCAAAAGTACATGCGTAAGTTACTAGAATAATTGTTGTTGTAGTTGTTGTTAGGTGCAGTCAAGTCAGTTCTGATTCATAGACGTACAACAGAGCAAAACACTTCCTGGTCCTGCACCATCCTCACAATCGTTGCTTTGTCTGAGCGCATTGTTGCAGCCATTGTGTCAATCCATCTCATTGAGAGTCTTCCTCTTTTTCACTGACCCTCTACTTTACCAAGCATGCTCTCCTTCTCCAGGGACTGGTCCCTCCTGACACATGTCCGAAGTATGTGAGATGCAGTCTCGCCATCCTTGCTTCTAAGGAGCATTCCAGCTGTACTTCTTCCAAGACAGATTTGTTCATTCATCTGGCAGTTCATGGTATATTCCGTACTTTGCCAACACCGCAATTCAAAGCCATCAATTCTTTTTCTGTCTTCCTTATTCATTGTCCAGCTTTTACATGCACATGCGGGGATTGAAAGCACCATGGCTTAGCTCAGGTGCACCTTAGCCCTTAAAGGGACATCTTTGCTTTTTAACACTTTAGAGGGGTTCTTTTGCAGCAGATTTGCCCAGTGTAATGCGTCCTTTGATTTCTTGACTGCTGCTTCCGTGGGTGTTGATTGTGGATCCAAGTAAAATGAAATCCTTGACAACTTCGATCTTTTCTCCATTTATCGCGATGTTCCTCATTGGTCCATTTGTGAGGATTTTTGTTTTCTTTATGTTGAGGTGTAATCCATACTGAAGGCTGTGGTCTTTGATCTTCATTAGTAGGTGTTTCAAGTCCTCTTCACTTTCAGTAAGCAAGGTTGTGTCATCTGCATAACACAGGTTGTTAATGAGTCTTCCTCCAATCCTCATGCCATGATCTTCTTCATATGTCCAGCTTCTCAGATTATTTGCTCATCATACAGATTGAGTAAGTATGGTGAAAGGATAAAATCCTGACACAGACTTTTCCTGACTTTAAACCATGCAGTATCCCCTTGGTCTGTTGGAATGACTGCCTAGAATAATAAAGGACATCAAATGGTTATGATAAAATGACACTGGGTACCAACCACAAAAGATACAATTTAGCTCCTTCAAAAAAAGAAAAAAACCTGAACATTTACTATTTGTCAGACACTGTTCAGCACCGAGAATACAAAAATATACAAGCTAACACTCTGGAGACAGAAACAGATAAAACACACATAAGATAAATGCTGTGATCCTATGAACAATAGATAATGGGATAGTCAAAGGAATGCAAATTAAAGCAATAGTGAAATGCTATCATCACCTATCAGAATGATAATTAAAATTTTGAAAGCACACAGTAAATTAGGATGAGAGGAAATAGTTGTTCTAAACGTACCCATGAGAGGGTAACTCAATGCAACCTCTTCGAGGACAAAGAACCACCATCTGTCAACATTGTAAATGTATATGCCCTTTGACCTGAAAATTCTAATTCCAATTCTACAATTCTATCCCAAAATATTCGTGCACAGGAGCACAAAGCTGTATTCATCAGAATGTTCATTCCAGCTTTACTTGAAAGGGTAAGTTAGTTGAATAAAAACTCAGTGAATAGAGAACTCAACAAAGAAATTTTAATGTACTTACACAATGGAACCCTGGTGGTGCAGTGGCTAAGAGCTCAGTTCGAATCCACCAACCCCTCCTTGGAATCCCTATGGGGCAGTTCTATTCTGTCCTATAGGGTCGCTGTGAGTCGAAATCGACTTGATGGCATGGGTTTGGTTTTTGGTTTACACAACAGAATAAACAGAGTGAGGTGGATTGATAGGCGCTCATATGGAAATATGACCTACACACATCACTAGACAAGAGACTCAAGCACGAACCGGACGAAGGATGAATTGTATGAACCTGATAGCAACGGGGTTTTTTGTCTGTTTGTTTTTAATAATAATAAAAAGAAATATATACATTAAATTTTTCAGGAAGGAATCTTAAACCGCTAAGACAGGAAGTAGAACTCCAGGTAGAGGAGACAGGAGAGGAACCTTATTTTTCGTTTCATGCCCTTCTGAACTCTTTTTATTTTTCTATGTGCATTTATCTCTGTAGAATAAAAATCAATTTTAAAAATGTATAGCAAAAGCCTAGAGGCATGAATGACTAAATGCTAAAGCATGCATAAATTACAGCGTGCTGAAGAACTCTGAAGGCTTCACCACAGGGTGAAAGGATTAAATAGAGAGAAGTAGGTATGTTGTTTTCTACATGAAAATCTCCTGGTTTGGTTGAAGTAGTGTATCTGTATCTGAAATCAAAGTTAATGTTACCTGATGATACAGACTTAGATTCTTCAATAAATTTACGGAAATCGTTTTATGCAAAGATTAATTATTTAAGGGAAAGAGAAATATGACAGTAAAATTATAGAAACAGTAATATGTACTCAGAAGAAAATTAATAGTTTTAGGTAAAATACGTAGCACTTTACTGCACTTAATATAAATGATTAAGAAAAATCTATGAAATTACCAATTCTAGTAGTCTAGCCCAACATTTGCTTAAGGAAAAGCATCCAGGAATGTAATAATTTAGGTACATTAAAGTATAATTTACAAAGCATTTTTATTTGCATTGTTTCCTATGTTTCCCCCTGTGAGGTAGGTAAACCAGAAAAACCAGACCTTTTGTCATCGAGTCAATTTCAACTCATGGCAATCCCACGTACTCCAGAGTAGAACTAACTGCTCCACAGGGCTTTCTTGGCTGTAATCTTGACAGAGGCAGATCACCAGGTCTTTTCTCTGTGCCGCTGCTGGATGGGTTTGAACCACTATCCTTTAAGTTAGTAGTCGAGTGCAAACGGTTTGCCCCACCTGGAGGCCTCTGTAGGGTAGGTAGAACCTGAACCATTATCAGTCTCCTAACGAAGAACATACTCTGAGAAATGAGAAGTCTGCCCAAGGTCCCAGAGTGGGCAGATCTTACATGTTGGGACTTGAGTACAGGTCCTCTGACTTCCCAGAGCTGTCACTAAGTGGTCACTTTGACATGTGCATATGGGACAGGATACACTGGGATCATACTTCACTTTAAATTAGCATTTTACCAAGCAATCACCCTTCAAATGAAGTGAGGTATTCATTTAGTTATTCTTCCATCGTTTCTCAGAAACCTTCAAAAATAGCATATACACTATTCTCTTATCATAAATTATAGAGTCAACAAACACAAATTTACTGTTTCAAGCAACTCTGATAAAGGTAAAATTTAGTAAATGACAAAACAGCTTGGCTAGCAATGCTGTTAAGAGATTTTGGCACCAATGTATTTTTTTCCCCATTTCTACTCGCGTATCCTCTTTGTTTTGGAAGAATTTTTCCTTCAGATATAGTGGTTGCAACTCTCTGTTCAGTTTCTAACAGAGTTAATTTTAAAAAGCACTAAAATTTTCAAGGCACTGAATTATTTTACAAACTAAAAACAACAAAGAGAAGCATCTGATTTTAGAGAAACATTCAGAGATGACTGAGTGATTGGTTTGGCCATCCACATTTTTGCTGAGACCCAGGTAGGTCTTTTAGTGTTTTTATTAACATTTGCAGGTAGCTTTGGAATTGCTCTGTATTGAACAAGAGTCAAAATGTTTTTTAGACTCATAACCTCCAGTGAAAGAAGCCAGAGATCAGGGTTCATGATGAGAGCAGTGTTTTCTGCACTTGCGTCATTAAGAACATCACCTGAGGAACTTGTTAAAAATTCCCAATCCCAGGACAAACCACACGCACACAGAATTTCTAGGGCAGAAGCCAGGAATCTGGTTTTTTGCCAAGCACCCATGCTGATTCTTTAAGTACAGGAACCACTGAGCTAGAGAGATAAAACCAAAAACCAAACCAAACCCAGTTCCGTCGAGTCGATTCCAACTCATAGCGACCCTATAGGACAGAGTAGAACTGCCCCGTAGAGTTTCCAAGGAGCGCCTGGAGGATTTGAACTGCCGACACTTGGGTTAGCAGCTGTAGCACTTAACCTCTACACCACCAGGTTTTAAGATAATTAAAAGGCACAGATAACTTTTCAAAACTTAATATAAATGAGTGAAGACCAGGCCTGAGAGGGCCTGGGGATTTAAGGAAGAATTCAAATCAAAGTAACATTCCCACCTAGTCCCAGGATCACAGATTACGGGGCCTCTAGGAGCAGCTCAATTTTCCTGCAACTCTATCTTGAGGAGAAGTCATGTATTTAAGAGTCACGGACAAGAACATAATGGGCTAAAGAGAGTTGGGTGGAAAAAGGATATGGTAAAAGCTTTGGTATCAGCATGCTATGCAGTGTGGTTTCCACACAGCATTTGTCCCTGTTGATCCTGGTCGGAGCTAACCCATCTCCAATCTTGCTCTAAACCAAATGCATCATCGTCAAGTTGATTCCAACTCATAGCGGTCCTACAGAGCAGAGTAGAACTGCCTCATAGGGTTTCCAAGGAGCTGCTGGTAGATTTGAACTGCCAACCTTTAGGCTAGCAGCCACGCTCTTAACCACTGCACCACGAGGGCTTCACTCTTTCTCTAGGAGTAGATAATTTAGACCTATGATTTTCTAAGCCTAGGTTGAAATTCTTTCCGTTGGTGTTCTTTTTCCTTGATTTCATCCTTTCTTGCCTCTTCTACTCATCAATGTAAAAGATATCAATGACCAAGATCAAGAGATAGGCTTAGGAAAAATGGAGCTGAGAGGCAACTCTGACTTTTATTTTAGACCAAGGGATAAAAGGTGTCTTTGTGAACCCACATGGGCCAGCTGGGCTCACCTGTGCTAATGAAAACAGCAATTTAGGGCACTGTTTTCATGCTATGTGTATTTTTCAGTCATGCAGTGGTGAAGGCAGAAATATTGAACTCCATTGAGGATTCTGGTGTTAAGACCTAAGACAAAAGTCTTTCAATTCTGAAGATATAAATACCAGAGTAACCATAAATGCCCTTCAAAGGACTCACAAATAAAAGCCAAAAATTCTGGATGAAAAAGCTAGTGTAGGAACTTTGAACATTTTATAGCCATGGATACTATGGAAAAGTTGATGAAAATTGTGGATGTTTTCTCTGAAAAAACACTTAGATGTTCATACGAACTATGCATACAACTTAGAGCAACCCTGAAGTTCCTCCTTGATATCCCTTGGGGCCAAGAAATAAAATTCAAATTTTTCCTGATCTAATAGGAGCCTTGGGTAGAGGACTTTACCAGTTACAATCATCACATTTGGCTAAAGCTTATGAAATATTATCAGATGCTGGACTAAGCCACTTCACTGATCTTTAAACATCAGCCATCCTTCAGGTAGTTAACCATTCCTGCCCATAGCTTCAACTATTGAAGATGCAGCCTTCACCTAGGATGCTAAGAAATTACCTTAACTATGCAGCTGGTTAGCACTAGCTAGCTACAAAATGGTTCCAGACCAGCTTCATCCCACTAAATCTGCCACCCAGACCTATCTTCAAGGTTGGGCAGCTATTCTGACAGATAATTTAAGCTACACCCTATTATTCAGTTTACACTTCACACTCCCTGAGATTCAGCAGAATATGCTTAAACTCACTTTGAGTCTGAATTGACTTGATGGCACTGGTTTTTTTTTAATGCTTATACTGAGTCCAGCACGACTAGACGGTACCCAGCTACCACCGACTGCTCTGACAGGGATCACAACTGAGGGTCCCAGACAGAGCTAGAGAAAAACACAGAGCAGAATTCTAACTCACAAAAAAAGACCAAACTTACTGGCCTGACAGAGACTGGAGAAACCTCAAGAGTATGCCCCCCAGACACTCTTTTAACTGAATGCTGAAGTCACTCCTGAGATTTACCCTTCAGCCAAAGATTAGACAGGTCCATAAAACGAACAACAATACATGTAGCTCAACCACGTATAAGAGACTAAATGGGCACACCAGCCCAGAGGCAAGGATGTGAAGGCAGGAAGGGACAGGAAAGCTGGCAATGGGGAACCCAAGGCTGAGAAGGGGATAGTGTTGACACGTCATGGGGTTTGCAACCAATGTCACAAAACAATATGTATAATAATTGTTAAATGAGAAACTAGTTTGCTCTGTAAACCTCCATCTAAACATCTAAAACACAATAAATGTGTGTGTATATATATATATATATATATACACACACACACAAACTCTTGGAACTTAATAATAAGAAAACAACCCAATTAAAAATAAGCAATAGTCATGAACAGACACCTCACCAAAGATGACCCATGGATGGTGAACAAACATATGAAAAGATGCTCAACTACATATGTCATTAGAGAATGACAAGCTAAAACAATGAGAAATCACTACATATCTATTAAAAAAAAAATTAGAATGGCTAAAAAAATATATATGCTTATACTCCAGCTACACTTAAGAGTGTTTAGTCCTGGAGTTCTGTCTGGCTAAGCAATACCCTGTCACCAATTCTGCAAGAGGTGAGAGGGATTAGAAAGCAGCATTTTAGGAGCTGTGATGTTCGTATGTGCTGGGTGAAAGCTACTTCCTCAAGTGAGCACGCAGCAGTAGATTTAAGTGATACTCCAGCATCCAGCCAGCCCATCTATAAAGGACAAAAAAACAAGTTGTCCACAAAATTATGCCACTTGTGTCTTCACAAAACCTAAGTTTTGAGAGAATTGAGGCAAACAACCACACAGCTTTTGCCACAAAGCAAATAAAATGCTGGGAATGAGTGTGCACTCACCATCATTAGAGAACATTTTTTGTCAATGTTCTGCTGAACTTCCTGGAAAGGCCACTGCTTGGGCCTCTTACCTTAAACAAACAAACAAACAAAGCAATTAGTGCATTCAGAAAGAACAGTCCACACTACTCCTCACCAAATAAAATCAGCTTACACAAAGGGCAAGATAGATCTTTTCTTCACATGCAGGGGTTGTTTGAAAAATAACTTAGCCCCTTTGGAAACTTCAGAAGCTCTACGGAGCTCACAGAATCTTTCTGGGTAACTCACTGCTTTGCAGTGGTAAGCAGCGCTCTTTTACATGAAATCCAAAATACTGTCTCACACACATACAGGGAGAGACAGGAGAGGGAGGAGCTATACCTCAAGACGTGCATAAACGAATTAAAAATCTTTGGCTCTCAGGTCATTCTTCACTATCAACCTGTAAAATATACAGTGGCCACCCAACAGACCAATGTCCATGTAGTGGAAAAGTTGCTATGTAATTTTGGAACCCAAAACCAGACCAAACCCGCTGCTGTCGAGTCAGTTCTGACTCATAGCGACCCTATAGAAGAGAACAGAACTACCCCATAGGGTTTCCAGGGAGTGGCTGGTGGATTCAAGCTGCTGACCTTTTGGTTAGCAGGCTAAGCTCTTAACCACTGCATCACCAGGGCTTCAATATAAGAAGGCGTTGTTTTTATTATCTACATAAAATTCTTAACAAAAAGAGTTTAAGGCAGCTGATTTTCATGAGTTACATTCAAGATTTCAAAGATTGCCTTATTATTCTCTTCCCAGAGTTCCTTAAATTTAATGTTTCCAGCTTCACAAGATCCGATTTTCCTTGCTAATGTTTCAGGTCAATCTAAGGAATATTGACTAAGCAGTAACTACAGAAGCTGGCTGCATCAATGAAGAAGGCTCTCTCCTTGTTCCCAGAGAATGCTCAGTGCACTCGGGGAGATGAAGCCCCAGCACCCACAAGGAGTGCTATGCCTGTGATAACTCAATTACAAACTAACGGGTACAAGAAAACAAGAGCGGTCTTCGTTACAAAAACCAGGATAACTCTTCACGATTTTGCTTGTCGTTGCTCTGGTACTGACATCATTCCCCTTGACCCTGGGATTGGGTTGTTTGAGACAGTTGTTGCACCGCACTGATTTCTCTCTCTCTCTCTCCTTTTCCTCTTCACGCTATGAAAGAGTCAATATTTCATGCCAGGCAATGTACAAAGAGGGGCAAAAATACTGTTGCATGCACTTTCCAACAATATCCAGCCAAGAGATTTTTAAATCTGAGAGTGTTGATTTCTGAGGCAAAAGCTTCCCCTCCCCCCGTCCACAACCTGATTTTTGAGGTCCCGCAGGGTGTGGTAGAAAGAATAAAGACTGGAAGTCAGGAGACCAGACTGAGGCACTGGTAAACAGCAAGAACTTTAGCAGACAAGTCACTTTATCTCTCTGATCCCAAAGAAAATTTTAGGACCTTACTCAGTGTCACTCTGCCAAATAGCACTCCTGCTGAAATCCTTGAAGATGTCAGTATCAAAGAGGACCATTAATCATTACTATCACACACAAGTAGAATGTTGCTAAAGATCATTCAAAAGTGGTTGCAGCAGTACATTGTCAGGGAACTGCCAGAAATTCAGGCTGGATCCAGAAAAGGACGTGGAACAAGGGACATCATTGCTGATGTCAGATGGATCCTGGCTGAAGGCAGAGAATACCAGAAAGATATTTACCTGTGTTTTATTGATTATGTAATGGCTTTCAACTGTGTGGATCATAACAAATTTTGGATAACATTACTAAGAATGGGAATTCCAGAACACTTAATTGTGCTCACGCAGAATCTGTCCGTAGACTAAGAGGCAGTCATTAGAACACAACGAGGGGATACCATGTCATTTAAAGTCAATAAGGTGTGCGTCAGAAGACGTTATGAAACTTGCTCTCAAATATCGAGCAGCTAAAGCCAAACGAAGAAAAGATGAAGTAAAAGAACTGAACAGAAGATTTCAAAGGCTGGCTTGAAAAGACAAAGTATTATAATGACATGTGCAAAAAGCTGGAGATAGAAAACCAAAAGGGAAGGACACACTTGGCATTTCTCAAGTTGAAAGAATTTAAGAAAAAATTCAAGCCTTGAGTTGCAGTAGTGAAGGATTCTATGGGGAAAATACTAAATGACATAGTATCTTCAAAAGAAGATGGAAGAACACACAGGGTCATTACACAGAAAAGAACTAGTTGACGTTCAACCATTTCAAGAGGTGGCATATGCTCAGGAGCCGATGGTACTGAAGGAAGAAGTCCAAGCTGCCCTGACGGCAGTGGCGAAAAACAAGGCTCCATGAATTGATGGAATATCAATTGAGATGTTTCAACAAATGGATGCAGTGCTGGAGGTGCTCACTCGTCTATGCCAAGAAATATGGAGGACAGCTCCCTGGCCAACCGACTGGACGGGATCCGTGTTTATGCCTGTTCCCAAGAAAGGTGATCCAACCAAATGTGGGAATTATAGAACAATATCATTAATATCACACGCAAGCAAAATTTTGCTGAAGATCATTCAAAAGCAGCTGCAGCAGTATATTGATAGGGAGCTGCCAGAAATTCAGGCCGGTTTCAGAAGAGGACGTGGAACCAGGGATATCATTGCTGATGTCAGATGGATCCTGGCTGAAAGCAGAGGATACCAGAAGGATGGTTACCCGTGTGTTATTGACTATGCAAAGGCGTTCGGCTGTGTGGATCATAACAAACTATGGACAACATTGTGAAGAATGGGAATTCCTGAATGCTTAATCATAATTGTGAGGAATTTGTATGTAGATTAAGAGGCAGTTGTTCCAACAGAACAAGGGGCAACTGATTGGTTTAAAGTCAGAAAAGGTGTGCATCAGGGTTGTATCTTTCACCATACCTGTTCAATCCGTATGCTGAGCAAATAATCCAAGAAGCTGGACAATATGAAGAAGAATAGGGCATCAGGATTGGAGGAAGACTCGTTAACAATCTGTGTTATGCAGATAACACAACCTTGCTTGCTGAAAGTGAAGAGGACTTGAAGTACTGATGAAGATCTTCATGGATTGCACCTAAACATAAAGAAAACAAAAATCCTCACAACAGGAGCAATAAGCAACATCATGATAAATGTAGAAAAGATGGAAGCTGTCAAGGATTTCATTTTACTTGGATCCACAATTAACAGTCACGAACGCAGCAGTCAAGAAATCAAAAGATGCATTGCATTGGGCAAATCTGCTGCAAAGGACCTCTTCAAAGTGTTGAAAAGCAAAGACGTCACCCTGAAGACCAAGGTGCGCCTGACCCAAGCTGTAGTATTTTCAATTGCATCATATGCATGTGAAAGCTGGACGATGAATAAGGAAAACCAAAGAAGAATTCACACCTTTGAACTGTGATTTGGGCAAAGAATATTGAATATACCACGGACTGCCAAAAGAACAAACAATCCTGTCTTAGAAGAAGTACAACCAGAATGCTCTTTAGAAGCAAGGATGGCAAGACTGCACCTTACACACTTTGGACATGTTGTCTGGAGGGATCAGTCCCTGGACTGATGTCATGCTTGGTAAAGTACAGGGTCAAAAGAAAAGAGGAAGACCCTCAATGAGGTGGGTTGACGCAGTGGCTGCAACAATGGGCTCAAGCATAACAACGATTGTAAGGAAGGCGCAGGACCAGGCAGTGTTTCATTCTGTTGTGTATAGGGTCTCTATGAGCCGGAACGTACTCAACAGCATCTAACAACAACAACAAAGGTTACATCCTTTCACCATACTTATTCAATCTGTATGCCGAGCAAATAATCCGAGAAGCTGGACTATAAGAAAAAGAATAGGGCATCGGGATTGGAGGAAGACTCATTAACAACCTGCATCATGCAGATGACACAACCTTGCTTGCTGAAAGTGAAGAGGACTTAAAGCACTTACTAATGAAGATCAAAGACCACGGCCTTCGGTATGGAATACACCTTAGCATAAAGAAAGCAAAAATCCTCACAACTGGACCAATAGGCAACATTAGGATAAATGGAGAAAAGACTTTGACAAGAAGTTGACAAGGATTTAATTTTACCTGGATCCACAATCAACACCTATGGAAGCAGCAGTCAAGAAATAAAAGATGCATTGTATTGACAAATCTGCTGCAAAAGACCTCTTCAGGGTGTTCAAAAGCAAAGATGTCACTTTAAGGACTAAGGTGTGCCTGACCCAAGCCATGGTGTTTTCAATCACCTCATATGCATGTGAAAGCTGACAATGAATAAAGAAGTCCCAAGAATTGATGTCTTTGAATTATTGTGGTGGTGAAGAACATTGAATGTACATTGGACTGCCAGAAGAAGGAACAAATCTGTCTCCTAAGAAGTACAGCCAGAATGTTGCTTAGAAGCAAGGATGGCAAGACTTCGTCTCACACACTTTGGGCATGTTATCAAGAGGCACCAGTCCCTGAAGAAGACCATTATGCTTGGTAAAGTGGAGGGTCAGCAAAAAAGAGGAAGCCTGTCAATGAGATGGATTGGCACAGTGGAGTCAATGGACTCAAGCATAATGACAATTGTGAGGCTGGCACAGGACTTGGCGGTGTTTCTTTCTGTTGTACGTAGGGTTGCTATGAGTCAGAACTGACTGGACAGTTCCTAACAAGAGGACCATCTTGCTAATACTCTGGCCTCCCAGTTCTTTGACCAGTGAACTTGTGCTCCTCTTCATCTCAGCACTTCTGTGTCCATTTTGTGACAATCACCTCTAATTTTTTCAGTTCATTCTTTCCATATCTCAACTCCTTTATTTCTTTGGTCCTAACAAACTTTGCCCTCCATTGACCCTACGTGCTTTTTGTTCTTACTCTTTCCGCTCATACCCTCTCTGTTATGGATAGAATTGTAAAAGTATCTATCAAATTGGCTAGGCCATGATTCCCAGTATTGTGTGATTGTCCACCATTTTGTCATCTGATATGATTTTCCTATGTGTTGTAAGTCCTATCTGTATGATGTTAGTGAGATGAGATTAGTGGCAATTATTTTAATGAGGCAAGACTGAATCTGCAAGACTCAATGTACAAGATTAGACTGTGTCTTAAGCCAATCTCTTGAGATATAAAAGAGAGAAGCGAGCAAAGAGTCAGGGTGACCTCACACCAGCAAGAAATAAGAGCCAGAGGAAAAGGGCGTCCTTTGGACCTGGGGTCCCTACACTGAGAATCTCCTTGGCTGGGGAAGATTGATGACAAGGACCTTCCCCCTGAGTGGACAAAGAGAGAAAGCCTCCCCCTGGAGCTGACATGGTGAATTTGGACTTCCAGTCTACTAGACTGTGAGAGAATAAATTTCTCTTTGTTAAAGCCACCCACTTGTGGTATTTCTGTTATAGCAGCACTAGATAACTAAGACATTCTCCTCCTTATGAAACTAAGATTTCATGGCCAAAATTTATAACCATTTGCTTGACTATATCTTCAACTCTCTTGCTTGTTTCTCCTCCCATTATGTTTAGTAGGCAAAATCTCAACTTTATTTAAATCCAACTCTTTACATATTCCTTGCCTGCTTCTGAGAATATGAATGTGGCTGGAGAAAACCACATGTATCTGTGCTGATGGGACCTCTTTTAAATGTCCACTTGTTTTTAGAGGGTCCTTAGTGGTGTTTTACAGCATTTCTGCTGGTCTTTTTTCTCTCTCTGAGATCACTATATATGCCTTCCCTTCTTTACCCAATTCTGCAAAACTTCCTGCTTGTCTTATTATTTCATTGACCAAATAGAAGCAATCAGAAGATACCTTCCAGAGACTTTCACAACAACCTCTAACAAATGCCTGATCCTGTATCCATATGAACAGCTTTTCCTCCTCTTACCATGGATGAACTTTCTGTGCTTTTATCTAAGTTCAATCCACAGATCCCATTTCTTCTCACCCACTCACAGATATAACTCCAAAGGTTGAGCCCGTTCTCTCCAGGAGCACCATAGGTATAACTCCAAGAAGCACAATTTACAATGTGTTCTACTTTTCTCTTTATTAGATCATTCTTCTTAACTAAAAATACGTCACATTTCCTGCTAAAAGCAAAACAGAACAAAGCTCTTTCTCAATTTTACATCATCTGACAGCTATTGTTTCATTTCTCTTTTCAACCAAATTGCATGCAAACGGTTTTTGTATTTGATGTCTCCATTTCGTCCTCTCATCTCTCTCATCTCCTCTGGAACCAGGCCTTTATCCACAGTGAGAGCATTTTTCAAGGTCACCAATAATCTCCACATCTAAAACAAAACCCAAGCCCATTGCTGTCCATTCAATTCAGACTCATAGCTATCATATAGGACAGAGTAGAACTGCCCCAAAGGGTTTCCAAGGAGTGGCTGGTGGATTTGAACTGTGGTTAGCAGCAGAGCTCTTAACCACTGCACCACCAGGGTCCCAGCAACCTCCATATTTATTGGTCAATCCTCAGTCCTTTCTTATGTTAATGAACCTATCACCAGCATTTGACAGAGTTAATCTCTTTATCACTTATTAAAACCTATTTTCCCTTGGCCTTAAGAACATCCTGAAGCCCTGGTAGCACAGTATTTAAGAGCTCACTCAGCTGCTAACCAAAAGGTCAGCAGTTCGAATCCACCAGCTGTTCCTTGGAAACCCTATGAGAAAAGTCTGTTCTCTCCGATAGGGTGGCTGTGAGTCAGAATCAACTCAACGGCAAGGGGTTTGGTTTGAGTTTGGTTTAAGAACATCACCATCTTTTGGTTTTGCTTCTACTTCAGTAGCGTCTCAGGGTCTTTTGCTGCTTCCTCCTCATCTTCTGTCCTCTAATTGTTGAAGATCCCAGGACTCAATCAAGTTCTCTATCTTCACTCAGTCCCTGCATAATTTTATCCAATTCTATGGCTTTAAGTATCATCTCAGTTCTAATGTTTCCATAATTTACATCTTCAGGTTGGACATATTTTCTGAGCCCAGGACCTGTTTATCAACTGCCTACTAGATATCCCAACTTTGATGCTAGTAGGCACCAAACTTATCATGTACCCAAACTCCTTATTTTCAATCTCAAATACGTTCCTCGTACATTTTTCCATGTCTCAGTAAATGGAAACTCCAGCCTTTAATAGTTCAGATCAAAAGTCTTAGAGTTATCCTAGATTTCATTCTTTCTCTCTACACTCACCTTAAGCAAAACATTGGCTCTCCTTCAATATATATCCAGAATCTGAGTGTGGCCCACCACGTCCACCCCCACAATCACCATGATTGAAGTTACCATTTACTCTTACCTGGATTATTAAAATATCTTCTTAAGTATCTCCTTGATCCCATCCTTTGTCCCCTATGATCATTATCAACATAGCAGCTACAGTGAATAATAACTAGTTCTGATTATGTCACTCCTCAACTCAAAACCTTCCAATGGTTCCCATCTTACTCAGAGCAAAAGCCAAAGTCCTTCAATTTCCTATTAGGCCGTATAGGATTTTCACTGTCTATTAAATCTCTGATCTAATTTCCAAGCCCCCCACCCAACATACACACACATGTATTCACTGTGCTTCAACCACACTGGCCCCCTTGCTAATCTTCAAACACATTAATCATACCCCAACTCAGGACATTTGCACATGCTGTTCCCTCTGCCTGGAATGCTCCTCCCACAAATATCCCCAAGTCCTCATGCCCCACTTCCTTCAGGTCTGATAACCACCAAATAGCAATCTCTTTCCACCTCAGCCCACCCTAACTCTTTTATATTGCTTTATTTTCTCTTCAAGTCTTATTATCACCTGACACATTACATACTTATTCATACATAATATTTGTCTCTTTGTCCTTGTCCTTAACCTAGGCCCCATAGAGTTTTCCCCCTGCCAAGAGCAGAGCTTGGATAAAGCTTGTATAAAGATTGTTTCAGAAGTGATCCCAGAAAGCAGGAGTGAGGGACCAGGGGAGAACAGGAAAGGAGGGAAAAACAATGTAAGGATGAATTATTAAGTAGGCCTGTGCTGTAACTGGTACTCAATCTCACTGGTACCTCCTGAAGAGCCTGATAAAATTCAACCTGACGCTGTTCATCTGGGAGAGAAAGGAGAGGCACCAGCTCCCGTCTGTACCCCCATTAGTCAAGAAGGTTCCCACAGGGGTTTACACCTCCTTGCTTCGGGGTTGTACATGTGTGAGTGCTGAGAGAGATGCAAGAAGCATGAATGTAGGCATGGCATTGTCAAGTTATACCCACGATAAGCTGGTTGAAACTGGCTTGGAACAGCTTTCAACACTGTCTAGAACAAGAGGTTCTAGCAGTTGCTAGAACAAGAGGTGGGGCCCAAAGGATTTGAAATGGCACATAAGACGTGTCCAGTACATCCCTTCTCTGTACTGCTAGCTCCATGAGGGCAAAATTTCTCTGTTGTACACATTTATACAACTAGTGCATATAATCATTATAATCTTAATCATAATAAAGTACAAACAATTATGTCCTGCCTATTAATGAAAATACTGTTCTAAACACTTAAAGTATATTAACTCATTTATCCTCGCTATACCCCTGAGGCCAGTACTATTATTGCCTGCAATTTACAAATGAGAATACAGATAGGCTAAGTGACTTGCTCAGAATCGTCCAACCCCTAATTGTTCAAAACAAAAATTGAACCCTACCAGTCTGTACCTTCAACTACTCCACTACAGAATAGCACTGGGACACATTGGTGTCAAATAAATATTAATGGAATGAACACATCTGGTGGGACTCTCCTACCTCTAACCTCCTCCACTTTTGGTTTCTAAATTGGGCTTGACTCAAAGTGGGTGAACGTTTTTGGAATGACATAAAGTCTTTCTGTCCTAGGCAGAGCTATCTATCATGAAAATGGATTCATGAGTTCACTAATTCAACACCCATTTTGAGCACATGCAATGCTGGACATTTTACAACAGGTATTAGAAGTCCACGATGTTTTCTTCAAGAAGCTGAAAGTCTGGTAGGAGAACCAGGCTTGCACAAGAGTAGCCGGCATGGCAGAAGTACTTTGGGGTCAGCTGCTAGCCTAAGCGTCAGCGGTTCCAACATACTAGTGTCTGTGCAAAAGAAAGGCCTCGCAATCTGCTTCCGTAAAGGTGGCAGCCAAGAAAATCGTACGAAGTAGTTCTACTCTGAAACACATGGAGTCGCCATGAGTCAGAATCGACTCATGGCAAAATAACATTTGTGGTAATCACCTTAATGCCACTGTGAATAAGGAACGGGCATAACCCAGAGAAGGGAGTGGTTTTCTCTACCTGGGCAGGATGCAGGAAAGTTCCCAGAGGCAGTAGCATCTGAAATGTCTCTGCATCTTTAGTGACTAACAGCGGATGGCTGGTCTGATCATATGGGGTCCTGGTGGCTCAGTGGTTAAGAGCGTAGCTGCTAACCAAAAGGTCGGCCATTCGAATCCACCAGCCATTCTTTGGAAGCCCTATGGGGCAGTTCTACTTTGCCCTATAGACTCCTTTATGAGTTGGAATAGACTCGATGGCACGGGTTTTTTGTTTTTGTTTTTTTTTTTTTGTCTGATCATAAAGAGAGAAAACTCCAGGCAAGGCAACTAGCAGATGTGACAGCACATTTTTTGAAAGGACACAGATTCAAGCAGCTATTGCCGACATTGAATTTGCAAAGGGGCAGGTTATGAAAACAGAGAAGAGAGGTTACCAGACAGATCATGCATCGTCCTGCATGCTAAGGAGAATAGAGCTCATCTTGTAGGTAAGTCACAAAATATTTTTATCGGGAGAGTAACATGGTGAAACTTACTTCTCAAAACATCAGCTAGGTGGCGGTGTGGAGCCGGAGGGCAGTGTAGGCGGGAGATGGGTCGGGAAGTGATTACAACAACCTATAGGGCCAATCACCTTATTGCCCTGCAAAGAAGACAAACCTATCAGTGGAGGAAAGACATTTGGGAGATAAGTTTGAGGATTTTAGAGGATGGTTTAGCTTAGCTGCTGGTTTTAAAGATTTCAGAGTGCTTTGAACTTCCCCTGTTTGCCAGGCCCTCCAGGGAAGCTAATGAATGTGGCCATCAAACAATGCTCCCATGCCCAGACTTGGAATTTGCCCATCTGTACATCTCTGTTGACAGCCTGCCTCTGCAGTGGCAGGAGTCCCATAACCTTATTCTGTCATGAAGGTTGCTGAAGAGGCTTGCTGGGAATGCCTAGTAAACACGCACCCTGTGCAGGTCTCCTCGTCAGCGCTGGGCATGCTAACAGGAATACAAAGTGCTGCATTATCGACAAGGTTCTGCTCACAGACAGTGCTGGGGAGGGATGCTGTCCCCAGTGTCAGGCAGGACGACACAACTCATCATCTTTAACCTCCCCAACATTCGCCACCCGTGTGTCAGGGAAGTCAGGTGAACTAGAACAAGAACAGTGACCTGAATGAGCCCAGAAGATAATAAATAGCCACTAGATCCCCCAAATCAATAAGGTTCCCCTATTGTGAGTACGCTGAATGGTAGATCCTTTGAGACGGCATTAACCAGGTAGTTTTTGCCAGAAGTAAGACAATAAATTATCAGCTAGCCTTACACGTTTGCTTCATCAACAAGGAAAAATAATGTGTTCTTTGCTTGTGCTTTTTACCTGCACTGCTGGCTGTGATTAAAAAAAAAAATTAAACAACCTGAATGCCCATCAAATGATGAATGGATAAACAGCATGTGATGTGTGCGTATAATGGAATAATATTTGGCCACATAAAAGAATAAAGTACTGACACATGTTACAACGTGGATGAAACTTGAAAACATTCTGCTAAGTGAAAAAAAGCCAGACACAAAAGATTACAAATGACGACTCCATTCACGTGAAATGTCCAGCACAGGTAAAATTATGGAGACAGAAGGCATATTAGTGGTTGCCTAAGACAGAAGATATAGTAGTAGAGCCCTGGTGGCACATGGTCAGCAGTTTGAATCCACCAAGCTGCTCCTTGGAAACTCTATGGGGCAGTTCTACTCTGTTCTGTAGGGTCGCTAACTGACTTGATGGCAACAAGCATATATGGATGGAGTTAGGAGGAGGGCTTGGGGAGAATGGGGCAGTTCTACTCTGTTCTGTAGGATCGCTAACTGACTTGATGGCAACAAGCATATATGGATGGGGTTGGGAGGAGGGTTTGGGGAGAAATGGAAAGTGACTATTGATAAGTATGGGGCTTCTTTCTGGGCTGCTGATAAAAATATTCTAAAATTTATTGTGGTGACAGTTGTGCAACTCTCACTAAAAACCATTGACCGGTTAAAAAAAAAAAAAAAAAGAATTAAAACTAGCAGGGTTGGCAATGGCTGTTTTTTGTTACTTTGGGGCTAGAGTACTGTGGAGATTGCAAAGGAAGAAAAACAGAAGAAAGTCAAAAATTTTTTTTAGTATTTTAAAAAATATTTTAAATATTTTTAAAACATAATTTGCTGCGAAATACTTAATGTAAAACAAATATTTTGGCACAAAAATAGTGTAAAAAAAAAAGGTACATGAATTGGCATGTAAGTGTAGAAGAGAATGGAATCCAAACACCTCGGTTCAAATCCCGCTTCAGGCCAGTGGTGTATAGAGGACAAGGCCATGAGGGTCAAATGCCTGGATGCAGATAAACTCAGGTGCATTGTCTGTTTAAAAACAATAGTGGAACTTCCCAAAAGTAGGTGTGATTTTTATTTTCACCCTGCGCCAGCAATTCTAGACAATGTCAGTGATACTCCTTCCCTGAAATATCTCTATTGGTCCAAATTCTAAACAATTGCTACAGTGACTGTAATTCTAATAATACACTTGCAAGCTTTAAATCAGGGCATATTTGTTACTTCTCCTTTAATAAGTTTCAAACATTGTATAAACATTGCATTCAACTTGTAACAATTCACAGAATTCCCAGTTACATGGTGGGTCCCTGACTTAGCTACACCGGAGCAGCTCAGAATTACTCAAACTCTTGCTTTGAACATAGTTCCCTGGATTTAGATAATCTTGAAATTGAAATGTATTTGTATACAGTGTTAATTGTTTTCAAATTAAAGAACAATGGAAGAAGTTAATAATTAATACTGAATATCACGTAATGATTACTGAAAATACTGTCAGAGTGTGGAGATGAGGTGTTAAAACACACCAGAACCTTAACCTGTTCCGTTGAGTTGATTCTGGCTCATAGCAACCCTACAGGACAGAGTAGAACTGCCCCCATAGGGTTTCCAAGGAGCACTTGGTGGATTTGAACCACCCACCTTTTGGTTAGCAGCCAAGCTCTTCACAAGCGCACCACCAAGGCTCCTAAAATACACTAGGTACCAAATACACTAGGAAGACCACTGCTTCAGTCCCTCCTTATCAGAGAGTCTGAGCAGTCACTCCTTTGTGAGCTGCACTTTTTATCTGAAAAGAAGGGGCTGATGAAAGCTAACCCCCAGGACTGCTGAGAGAACAAGAGTATATATAGGAAAAGAGATGGACACTAATGAGGACTGTTTGTTGAGTGTGTGCTATGTGCCACGTCTGTGCTAAGCACTGCGCATGCGGTGCTGGGTAGATTCCATTTGTTCTTCCAAGTGCTCCCCACCCTTATCCACCCACCCCAGGGCCCCCCGGAAGCTGGCTGTGCACTACATTGGTGGACTCCCTTATTCTCTGGCTTCTGTTTGGGTTCAGTCACTGAGACTCACTGGCAAGAGATGGGAGAGAAAGAGGAGAATAAAGACAAATCCAGGTACTTATTTCCCTGTTTGTTTCCCTGCCAGCTCCTCTGCTATCTACAAGGTCCTTCAACTGAAGGTGTTAACTCTCATCTATGGCCCTCTCCCCCAGCCCTTTCCGTCTCGGAGGTCCTGATAACACTCCCTCCTCTTGCCCTTTAGGACTTGGGGCATGTCTTAGTTATGTAGCATTGCTATAACAGAAATACCACAAGTAGATGTCTTTAACAAAGGAAAACTTATTTTCTCACAGTTTAGGAGGCTGGAAATTCAAATTCAGGGTGCCGGGTCAGGGGGGAAAGCTTTTTCTCTCTGTAGGTTCTGGGGGAAGATCCTTGTCATCAGTTTTCCCCGGCCTAGGAGACTCTCAGTTCAGGGACTCCAGGTCCAAAGGACAGTCTATACTCCTGGGACTTCTTTCTTGGTGGTATGAGGTCCTTCTCTGCTAGATTCTCTTTTTTATATCTCAGAAGAGATTGACTGAAGACATAACCTGATCCTGTAGATTGTATCCTGCCTCATTAACATAACTGCCTCTAATCCTGGCTTATTAACATCGTAGAGCTTAGGATTTATAACACATAGGATAATCATATCAGATCACAAAATGGTAGACAACCACACAATACTAGGAATCATGGCCTGGCCAAGTTGACACACATTTTGGGGGGACACAATACAATCCATAACAGGGCAGTAATGCACATCCTGATCTCACCTAACCACCCCCACCTCCCTTACCAGCCCCAGATACAGCACTGTCCCTTTTGGTTTCCCAACACCTTGCCCATATATTTTTAACAGTTCCTTTATTATTCACCTTGAATTACCAACTGGAGTATGCCATCTCTTTCCTGTTGGGTCATTGACCGACAGGTATACATTATATGACTTAATTCTCCCGATTGCACAGAGAAGAAAATATCACTAAATCCATTTTACAGTTAAGGGAACCAACGTCTTGGTGATTTGCTTTATCAAAAGCTGTACAGCTTCTAGGTAACCGAATGGAAGTCTAAACCCAAATCTCTGACTGCAGACAGATTGGAGTCTGGGTACTTTAACCACTAAGTGAAACCAACATTCATTACGTGCCTTCTGCATGTAAAGCATTTTATGTGAGTTATATGTTTATAGCCTCACAACAAGCCAGTAAATGTGGATATTACTTTCCCACCTTTAAAAAAGGAATGGGGGTGAGAAGAGTAAAAGATTTGTTTATGTACCACCTTGTTTCACAGAAGATTCACAGCGGCTTATAATGAGATATATAATAACATAACCTAAATAAAGATAGAAGATCTCTATAAAGCAAAACATAAAAACAAGACAGGTACAGAGAAGAAAAATGACAGTTCCATGTCTTATTAGGACCTGAGCTGATAGACTAAGGTCCATGAATATCTGGACCTGAAATTTGTACAAGCTACTTGATGAACACTAGATATTCAAAAGATGTTAGCAAGCAATTGATATTAGTTGAGCCTGCCTAAATCTCTATTGTTCAAGACTGTACTGCAAGAAGTCGGATGTTCTTTGTTCATGTGACACCATCCCCAAAAAACCAACCAACCAACCAACAAATACTATTACCAAGAAAGGAAAAAAACTAATCCTTCTTATTTATTGAAAATAAAATCTACTTTACATATCGATATAGTTTATGATATTTAGATTGCATTGAGTTCAAACATTCTCAACAGCACAGCAGCGTAAATATTGTAATTAAAAATCTCTTTTTTCATTAACACAAACCAAAAAACTCATTGCCGTTGAGTCCATTCTGACTTATAGCAGCCCTATAGGACAGAGTAGGACTGCCCCACAGGGTTTCCAAGGAGCAGCTGGTGGATTCGAACCTCCTGCCTTTTGGTTAGCAACCAAGCTCTTAAACACTGCCCCACCAGGGCTCCTTTTGTCATTAAAGGAGATAATTATATTCAAAACAGCAGGTCCTGTCATTTAGCTTTCTACTTTGAAAAAGGAAGCGGTAATTGAGCCAATCTTTAACCCCAAAATCAAGCACAAAGGTTTTTTCTGTGACTAGAATGAGCATTGTGATTTCGTACTTTCATAATTTAGGAACGCTTCACTGGTTTTCATCAAGTTAAGGGTGGCTTTTCACCTCTCAGTCAGGACTGCCCTCTCACTAAGTTTAAAACACAATGGTGGTACTCTGGAGATAGGCATCACCATGCAAATCACAGTGCTTTTCTTGATGTGGAGAAAAAAAATCCCTTTCATAACTTGAAAATATCTAAGTGGGTTTTGCTCACATTTGAATAAAGTATTGTATCAAAGTGCCATTCAAGATCAGAGCCCGTTACGTGAAAGCTGTTTTTCTCAGGACTAATCAAGCAGAATAAAAATAAACAGACCTTTTGTTTTTGAAATTTACAAAATCAAGAAAAACATAGAATATCATCAGGCAAACAACCTAAAATTTTGTTTGGCAAAACTAAGGCCCAGAGAGGAGAAGCAACTTACCCAAAGTCACCCAGTTAATTAGTAGCAGGGCTAAGCCAGATGTCATATCTCTTGAGCCAGTCTAGTTTCTTGAAACCGTACAAACCACAAAATATTTCACGAGAAGTTACGTGAAAGGAAGTTTCTAATAAGGCCTCCTTTCTAGTCTCCTCATCTGAAAATTTAGAGAATTAGGATAAGAGAGCAGCAATATGGCACACAGCAGGTAAACACTTGAGAAACTTACAATTTAATGGGTAGGATTTGTGTTTCAGAAAAAAAAAAATTGGGAGGGAGGAGAGGGTAGGGGACAAAAGAAATATGCAATTTTTAATGCCATGGATTCTATCTAAGTACTGGAGAATATCAGGGAACATGGGAGGTGGAAACTATCAATCAGCAGTCAGAGAGGGTTCCTTGCAAAGATAGTACTTGAGTAAGGACTTGAAGCATGGATAAAAGTGAGTAGTGGACAGGGAGGAAGGGCAATTCAGGGCACACCAGTGAAGAAAGAACACAGAGATGTGAGTGGGCGGCATCCGGAAATGAGAAAGCGGAGGGCAAATCCAGGAGACATTACAAAAGAGACCTGCCTGGAAGAATTAATGACAGGCTAATGTCTCCAGGGTAGAGACTGCAAGAAGAATTAACCAATCTGGTTTGTTGGATCTTGGAAGAAATACAGTCAGAGTGCTCTTTAGAAGCAAGGATGGCGAGACTTCATCTCACATTCTTCGGACATGTTATCAGGAGGGACTAGGCCCTGGCGAAGACATCATGCTTGGTGAAGTAGACGGTCAGTGAAGTAGAGGAAGACCTTCAATGAGATGGACTGACACACTGTCTGCAATGAGGGGCTCAAGCACAGCAATGATTGTGAGGATGATGCAGGACTGGGCAGTGTTTCATCCTGTTGTACACAGGGTCACTCTGAGTTGGAACTGACTGGACGGCACCTAACAACATGTACTGAATGAGGACTCAAACATTTATCTCAATTTAAAAACAAAACACATTTTATTGTATGTCTACATGAGCTTAAGCATTAGAGATATAAATATTACAGGACACAGACCCAGCCCTCCAGAATCTCGTAACATAGAGTAGAGAGACAAAGCCATAAACTGATGACTATATTAAAATGTAATAAACGTCACAACTGGGGAAATGTACAGTATTTTGAAGAACTGCATAAATTGTTATGAAAAAGCAATTAATTCCTCCTGTACTTCTTCCAAGACAGAGGGCATGTCCATGAGGAGTAGCGACAGGAAAATTCCAAACAGAAATAGCATTTGAGTTGGGCTTTGAAAGTCTAGCAAGGGTTTGGTAGACAAGGGGGTGATAAAAGCCCTCAATACTTAGTAACTTCATAAGCAATGACAGGAAGGTGGGGAAACGCCTGGTATATTTGGGGGTGTAAGTGGTCTAGTGTGGTGAGTAAAGGGTAGGCACCCAAACCAAATCTGTTGCCATCAAGTGGATTCTAAAACCAACTCATAGCAACCCTATAGGACAGAGTAGAACTGCCCCCTTGCAAGAGTGGCTGGTGGATTCAACTGCCAATCTCTTGGTTAGCAGCCTGAGCGCTTAATTACTGAGTCACCAAAGCTCCAAAAATGTAGGTTGTTGTTAGGTGCCATCAAGTCGATTCCGACTCACAGCATTCCTATAAGACAGAGTAGAATTCCCTCATAGGGTTCCCAAGGAGCTGCTGGTGGATTTGAACTGCTGACCTTTGTTTAGCAGCTGAGCTCTTAACCACTGTGCCATCAGGGTTCCCTAAGTGTAGGTGAGAATAGCTGAGAGAAAATGCGTGGACACTAAGGGCTGAGGTTTGCCCATGTGCCATGCTGTTTATAGCATCCACTGGTGGTTCTGGGTCTCTTTGCAAAGAACAAGACAGCTGATTGACACTCATATACCTGACACACTTCAGGGAGCAAATCCCTGCCCTGGTTCCAAGTTCAGCTCCCCCCTTCTCAGTAATGCATATCACAGTGTAAGTGAGTGTCATAATTGTGTTCTCTGTGTGTGCGCTGTTTATCAAAGCAAATAGTTAAAATTTCAGTACTTATGCCAGCATTTTATGGTCAAATTGCAAGATAAGATGGGAGAGGGGAAATGAGGAGAAAAAGGTTAACAAGGATTAGTCGGGATCTCTCCAGTTTCTTCTGATCTGTAGGTAGCAAACCAAACCAAACCCAAACCCACCGCCCTCCAGTCAATTCCGACTCATAGCAACCCTATAGGACAGAGTAGAACTGGCCTGTAGAGTTTCCAAGGAGCACCTGGTGGATTTGAACTGCCGACCTCTTGATTAAGAGCCATAGCACTTAATCACTACGCCACCAGGTACCCCCCAAAAAAACCAAAGAGCCCTCCAAATGCCCTGATCATCAGAGTTCTCCATGGTAAATGTTCTCTGTCCATGTTAGAATCCCCATTCTTTCGGTGCCTGCATCTATCATTTCAGGAAGCATGGTGATCAATTTTTACTAGAGAAGTAATGATTTACATTTTGAAGATATCTGCAATTCCCAAGAAAAATCCAAAAGATAATATTTTTAAACAACCAGATAAGAAAATAGAAGGAAATAAAAAGCACCCATAATCACACAATTTAGAAATAACTACCGTTCATCTCTTGGTGCATAATCTTTAAATTTTTGTATTATTTTTTTCTTCCTAAAATGAGACTATGTGGCTCCATATTGTCTTTGATTTCCTCGCTAAACACATAATTAAAATCTCTTTATAGAATAAGATATTCTTGCCAATTTTAATGTCTTCATAACCTATATTTGGATACTTTATTGTTGTATTTTCTCTATTAAAAATAACATTTCATGACATCTCATTATAGCTAAGTTGTTGTTGAAATTATAATTATTTCCTGAGGATAAATTCCTAGAATGAAAGGACAGGCAAAATTCTGAGGCTTTAGGTAACGACAAATGTCACCTAGAAAAGTGATAGCACCATCAATACATGAGATGGGCCACTTCTCTAGGACTTCCTAACTCAAGGTATTGTCCTTTATTTTAGTCTTTTCCAATTTGAGAGGCAGTAAATCTCATTATTGTTTTAACTTGTCTTTGAAAGGTAAAAATATTCATATGCTTCTTTGTACCTTATAGTTCATATTTCGTGAATTGTCATTTTATTTTCTCTACCATTTTTCTATTTGATTGTATATTTCTTACAGAACGAGATTCTGGTATGTTAATGGCAACCTTTTCACCATAAAGATTGAAAATATGTTCTCAGCCTTTTTTTTTTTGGCTTCTAATTTCCTAATTTACTTTATGGTATTTAGGATCCATATAGACATTTTTGGAGTAGCTGGACGGCACAATTGGTTAAGCACTTGACTACAAACTGAAAAGGTGGTGGTTCCAACCCACCCAGAGGTGCCCCAGAAGCACGGCCTGGCAATCTGCTTCTGAAAGGACACAGTCTTGAAAACCCTACGGAGTGCAGTTCTACCCTGACTCCCATGAGGTTATCATGAGTTGGAATGGACATGATGGCAACTGTTTTTGTTTTTTTGAAGTACGCATTTTTAGTTTTATGTAGTCGAATCTTATTACGTAGTCAAATATGTCTCTTCTCTTTTTGTGATACTGGCCTCTATGATATTTTGTTATTGATGTAATCAATAACGGTCTAATTATTCTAATAGTGAAATAGCCTGAGAGTCCTCAACTAAACCTGGTGTCGGCATTCACAGTATTTTATCTAGGAGTGTTGAAACTAAGGAATGCTTTTACTATTTTTCCTTCTCTTTGTAATTTTTGAAAACAGACTTTGGTATCTGATTATGCCAACATTATAAAAGAAATTGGAAAATATTTCATCTTTCTTCTATACTTTGAAACAAGTTAAATAAATTAGAAACTGTTTAAAGGTTTATAATGATTCAATCTAGCAATTGTCATGGACCGATGCCTTGACCAGGTTGAAAGTAGTAAGACAGAGGCTCCCAGGCTGCAGAAAATCCCAGTACCTCAAAAAGCTTGCTTGGCACATCCCATAGGTTTACATTAAAATCCTGGTTCCCTTCTCCTTAACTGTTGCTCCCAAACTAGAGGAAATTGGCAGATACTGGGTTGGGTGCCATGTTGACATTCAAGATAACTTTTTAGACCTCATATGTAGTAACTTCCGCCCGCACCCACATGGAATTTAACTGCCATTTTCTGAAGATGCAATGGATGAAGTTTTCTGTAAACCCCATTGCACCTGTGTAGTGTGATTAAAAATGTTGCTGATGTAACTTGTATGAACTTCCTACTTGCAAATCCCTTAAAAGTAAACTTCCCCCTTGCCCTCACTAAGCAGTCTTGGTGGCAGCAGCCCTGACTGTTTCCTTTCCTTGTGCAATGAAATAAAGGCACCTTTTCACTCTTCCACCGCAGTCTCTCTTTTACTGGCTGAGATGAGTCTCATCAAGCAGAACCTGGGGTTTCTACTCAGCAACAGTAGGGATGTGGGTGATGCTAATTTTCAAACCATTTTTTTTTTCAATATCTTCCATGGGTGTTGATCTATTGTATCTCTTAAACTTTTTCATGAATTAATGCAGACAATTTCTGTCTTTCAATAAGACCAACATTTTCTAATATTTGAGCACATGCTAATTAATAGTATTCTTTTATAACAGTTTAATCTTCTCCCTTTTCTTGGTCATATTTGTGTTTTTTTTTTTTACTTTCCTTGATTATTCTTGATTAGAGATTAATCTATTGTATAGCTCTTGAGTTTAATTATCAGCTTTACTGCTCTACTGTTTTTTAATTACTGTCTGCTTTTATCTTTATTAATTCTTTCACCCTGCCTTTCTTAAGGGGAGCTTGTTGTCTTTTCCCATCTAAAGCTGAATGCTTATTATCAAGCTTATTAATTCAAGTCCTCTTTTATCCTTATTTGCTTCTAGTCTATTTAAGTTTGTCAAAGACTGAGAAAGAGCTTTCAATATCCCCTACTCTTTTTTATAAATGTTACGTTATTCAGTAAATAAAACTTTAAATCTCTCATAGCTTCATTAAAGATCGTATCTTTACCAACATAAAATAAGCTTCTTTGTCCGACTGAATGAGTTTCCCTGGAGTTTTGTTTCATTTCATTCTATTATAATTATTTTTTAATTTTATTTATCTTATTGTATTCTGACAGGTGTATCTTTTCTAAGCAGCACATATTTGAATTTTGTTTTCAGTCAGTCTGAAATCTGTTGTTTTTATCTTTCAAAAGGTTTAGCATATTTGCATTTGTTGTATATATTTGGTTATGCTCTTAACAATTTATTTAAAGTCCTCTTTTTTTTTTTTTTTTTTTTAGTCTATCCTTAATCTCTCTCTACCTTCCAGGTCTATTGAAATTATTTGACATTTTGCTGTCAAATTATGATTTTAAAATTCTTAATATTATGTAACTCTTTTTTCATAAGATGTATATGGTTATAAAACCCATTAACTTGGGTTTTATAACCATATACAAAAAACTGTTTCAACATTACCTCTAAATATTTCAAGATTACTTCTAAATATTATTGATTTTCTTAATGACCACCATTTCTTTCATACCCTGTTTACTTCAGTCTTATGCAGTTTTGCAGGCTTAGAAGTAGCTCCCAGGCCCTTTTCACCAAAGATGAGAAAAACAGTCAGGGCCACCTTTACTTCTAACCACTACTCCACCGGGGTCCCTCCCACTCCCCCTGAGGAGCTTTAATTTCCCAGGTGACAAATCCTGGATGAGTAACCTCTTCTTCCCTTATGCCTGGTCCTGTCTTCACCATACCTTTCAGTAATATCTCAAAATTTCTAGCATGTGTATAGTTCTCCTTTAAGATTTCTAGCATTGATAAAGATTTTTTCACATTTTTCATTGTTTTTTTGGAATTATAGAAAGGAAAAGAAGTTGAATACATTGACCTAGATCAGAATCTTTAATTTAAAAACCTTTTTAATGGTGGCATTTTAAAAATAAGGAAGCTTGGGGTCAAGAGACATTTAATCCACGCCAATGGAAATGTCGTGTGCCATCAAGTTGATTCCGATTCAGAGACCCTATGAAAATAGAGACTTTGAAATTATGATTTTAGTACATACCACAGCATCCACTGTTCGGCCAAAACATTTTGTCTTCTCATGGAACCCTACACACCTTGGAGAATAGGGACTAATTTTACACTTCCTTGTATTCCCTGGGTCTCCAGCACATGGCCTTGTGCCTTATAAAAGTGCTTCCTGATTAATTAACCAATTGTAGGTCTTATGTAAGAATTATGAGCATATTATTCAGCTTCTAATAAACCACTAGAAAACCCTAGTGGTATAGTGGTTAGGAGCTACCGCTGCTAACCAAAAGGTTGGCAGTTCAAATCTACCAGGGGCTCCTTGGAAACCATATGGGGTAGTTCTACTCTATGGGGTAGTTCTACTCGTAGGGTCACTATGAGTCAGAATCAACCAGATGACAACAGGTTTGGTTTTGGAATAAACCACTCATAACATTTCTATAATTTTAAACTCAAGGTCTTCATTTTTTAATTTTCAAAAGAATATGATGCTTTCTAAATTTGTCCAGTGAGTGACACACTCATGTACAGAAAAGAGAGAGACAGAGAGACAATTCTCATCTGAGAATTGAGAAGGCAATAAATTGGAAGTACTGTGAACTCTTTGAAAGTACTGAATATCTACCAAGATTTAATTGTTTTACCACACTTAGCTTTTTTTTTTTCCTTTCAAAGAACCATGAAATGACAGAACCATAGATCTAGAAAGGATCTTATTTCATACACGGGGACACTGAGACCCACAAACATAAAGGCCATGACCCAAAAACATACAGCTAGTTAGCACCAGAGCCAAAATTAAAAATCTTGAATAATAATACCTAGCATACTAATATTCAACTCCAGACACTCATGTGTAGGAATTAAGAATAAGACCTTATCAAATCCATATTTTGTTTCCCATCTTAATCCTAGCCAAAATGGCAGAATCACCTTGTAGTTTGGAAACATAACCATGAGAATCCCAATTCACCATTTCAGCCCATTCTCATGTATGAATTCACCTAACCTGCAACAGGCCTCAGGACCAGGCCATTGCTGATTATGGGGATGTTTTTTAAAACAGTAAAGGCATTAGGCACCTGTTTAAGCATTACAAACCTTATCATATTCCAGCCATCGGCATCCACGCCATCAATTTTCTGTCAAGCGCATCTCAAAACTCAGCAGTTCTGAGCACTTTGAAACATTTATATCTATGTTCTTGCCCACAGCAGAATAAATGGCCTGCCAAAATGTCAATATTAAAATTGGTACAACAAAAACACACAGTAAATTTATGTACCAGGTCTAGATAAAATATCATGGTTATGGCCACAATCAATTATGTCACTCAGCACAAGGACAAGGAAAACCTCATGGCAATTTATTTGTGTCTTTCTGCATCGGTACAAACAGGTCATTTATATAAAAGGATAAGCAGCACTGTTGGAGTTATTTATTTGGGAAAGCTCTGCTCTCATTTTACCAGGCAGAGGTCTTGGTTAAGTAGCTCTTACACTGACTTAGAGCCATAGAATCACAGGATCCTGAAGTTCAGTGAGATTTTAGAGGCCATTTGCCCCTCATCCACAGCCTCTGCCTATTCTTTCATTGGAGGCTTGTGTGTTGCTATGATGCCGAACAAGTTTCAACAGAGCTTCCAGACTAAGATGGACTAGAAAGAAAGGCCTGGCTACCTACTTCCAAAAATCAGCCTTTAAAAACTCTATAGATAGATCACAACTGTCCAATCCTCACTCAATCATGGTAATGGCATAAAACTGGGCAGTGCTTCACGTCATTGTTCATGGGGTTGCCATGAGTTGGGGCCAACTCAACAGCAACTAAGAACAACAGTAACATAGGCCAAAAACTCTGCACCCCTTACACCTGAGTGTGTCATTATTACAGGCCCTTCATATCCTTTGTAACCACTCACCTACCTTGACCACCTTCTCCCCCCACCCCCAAAACTACCACTAGGCTGTGAGTATCCTAGGCAGAGATTTTGCCATATTTATTTTTATTTATAGTCTTATCACTTATGACAGAGTCTGGCTGATTTTGGAACCAAGAGAAATCACTGCTGGTTTCGGTACCAGGAAGAGCAACATATTCTCTGAGTAACGGGTTTGTTTTATCTCATGGACACTGAATAAAGAATGGCTGATAATGATTGCTTTTTGGCAGACACTTTTAGAAAGCTTGGAACCAAGTTTGCAGACACTGATCGTAGGCACTGATTTCACATCCAATTCATTAACTTATAAATGAAAGAAAAAAACATCGAGGGCCTGCATTAGCTTTAAGTAAGGCAAAAGTCACAGATTTAGATTGATGATAGGAAAAAACCTGTATCTGTGGTTTCTTACCAGTTTCCTTGGGTGGCATCATATTGATCACTGCAGAAATTATTTTAACTTGGCTGTGCTTCAATGTGATGTAATCAGCTTATATTGTTGCTTGTCAGAAAACAGGCCTATGAAATTCATTATTGGGCCTTTCAAGTCTGTCACTGAGGATCTTATTCCACAAAATTGGCAAAGACCTTTGTATGACCTTGACTGAAATCCCTGTCTGCTGATTTTATTACCAAGATGAGCAACACATTCCCTGAGCGAAGAGTTTGTTTCATCTCATGGACCCTGAATAAAGAAGTCTGATAATGGTTCCCTTTTGGCAGACCTTTTTAGAAAGCTTGGAAGCCAATCTGTGGCAAACTCATACGTTTATGTCATCATAGTTTCCATTTTAAATTTTATTCCTTTTATTGCTGAATAGTCCACCTTTTTTTTTTTTTTTCTTCATCTTAATTATAACTCTGTTTCCTTTATTACATTTTTGCATGACTAACCAAGATCTCCTGTGGTAAGTAGGTAGAGAAATAGAGAATTCCTGTGCCAAAGGTCTCTGCTCTTCCAGCGTAGACTGCTGGCCCGATTGCCACTAAGTAAAACTTCCATTTTTCAAACGCCCCAGCTGGGGTCAACCAAAGTCAAAATTAAGGAGTGAAAACTTGGCTTTGCCACTCACTGCCATTTCTCAGTTCCCTTTCTTAATCTCTTAGTGGCTTTACTCTCAGCTTCAAATGACCCCCATCTCAAACTAAGGGTACACAGTTTCTTCTTCCATTCAGATTCCCCTCGCCAAGTCTCTACTTCATAGCAATGAGTAGGAACGGGTGAGGCTGAGCTTCCGAAAGTATAGAACCTTGCCTCAATTTTCTCTGTCTCTGTACTACTATTAACATCATGCTTAGGGCCTAGCAGATATCTGGTTGTTTAAAGAATGACTCAGATAAACCAACCTTTGCCATCTGCCTTAGTTTCCTCCTGTTGTTGTCAGGTGCCATCGAGTTCGTTCCAACTCACAGTGACCCTATGTACAGCAGAACAAAACACAGACCACTCCTGTGCCATGCTCACAATCCTTGTCATGCTTGAGCTCATTGTTGCAGCCGCTGTGTCAATCCATCTCTTTGAGGGTCTTCCTCTTTTTCAATGAGCCTCTACTTTACTAAACATGATGTTCTTCTTCAGGGATTGATCCCTCCTTAGTTTTCTAGTCTGCTGAAACACAAATACCCCTAGCAGGTGGCTTTAAAGAACAGAAATTTATCTTCTCACAGTTCCGGAGGCTAAAAGTCCGAATCAAGGTCTCAGCCATGTTGATTCCTTCTGTGAGCCTCTCTTCTATTTTCTGGCGTCTGTTAGCAATCCTTGATGTTGTTTTGCTTGTAGTCAATTCTCAAGTGGCATCTATCTTCCCCTGTGTGTGTGTGTGTGTGTGTGTGTGTGTGTGTGTTCGTGTCTAATCTGCTCTTTTTGTAACTCAGAAGTGATTAGATTTAGAACTCACCCTACACAAATATGGTTTAATTAAAGTAACAACCTGGAAACCCTGGTGGCATGGTGGTTAAGTGCTATGGCTGCTAACCAAAATGGTCAACAGTTCAAATCCACCAGGTGCTCCTTGGAAGCTCTACACCATCCTACAGAATCCTGCTGCAACTTGACAACAACACATCTATGTCCTTAAGGAGCTCCTTTAGTTCAGGACCTGCCTCCTGTTCCAATCAGTGTGACCTAGTCAGGGGCCACGGGACAAAGCAATGAAAAAGAAACGGTCAGAATTAGCTTTCAGGATAAAATACACTATATTCAGAATAGGCCAAGTTTTGCTACAGTAACAAACAACACTTGGGTTGTAAAAAACAAAACAAAACCCACTGCTGTGGAGTCGATTTCGACTCAGCCATCGTGTACGACAGAGTAGAACTGCCCCATGAGCTTTTCAAGAAGTGGCCGGTAGATTCAAACTGCCAGCCTTTGAGTTAGCAGCCATAGCTCTTAACCACTGCACCACCAAGGTTCCCCCCTTGGGTTATAGGGTCCTATCAGTAAGAAAGATTCATGTGAGTCACACTGAGTACAATACCCGCTGGCTGGTGTTGGCCTCCACCCATCCTCATTACAGGAGCTAGGGAGGTAGAGCAGCCACCTTTGTAGGGTAACATAGAGGAGGCAAAGAAGGAATGATGGATCACACGTTGGCTCTTAAAGTTTTTCCCAGAGTAATTCATATCTCCTTTGCTCACCTTTCATTGGCTGAAGCAACATGTATGGCAACACCTAAAGCCAAAGAAGGCAAATGAGGCAATCTTACAAGGTAAGGATGAAAGCTAAAAAAAAAAAAAAAAAAATTGATGAACAGCAGTGATCTCTACCACACAGATATTCTGAGGTTTCTCAGAAAGAGAAAGGCGCCCTGCAGGCATCCTATGTGGGCTGTTTGCTCCAGAGATAATTTCAGAAATCATTGCAGGGCCTGCAAAGGAGATATTTCGGTTGTATTGGGACCCAATTAATCAAACCACATACTCCTTTTTGTACCATCTCTAGTTCAGATTCTTTCTAGAAGCATAGCGTAAAATGCTACAAACCTTAGGTTAACAACAAAGTTTCCCACTTTCAGTACTAGATTTTGGGCAGCTTATTTGTCAAAGACAACGTACAATGTTAGAAAGTCTAGGAACATTGGAACCACAAAGACCTAGGTTCAAATCCCAACTTCCACAATCTTTAGCAAGTTGGTAAACACTTCTGAATTCAAATTTTTATTAAAATGGGAGTTGTTTTGAGAACTAAGAAAATGTGTGAAAAAGAACTAAGACAGTTCTTAGAGTCTAATACGTTTTAGTTTCCTTTCATTATGCTCACCTGTGTTCTTGCTGCTCTTTGTTGGCCATAAAAAAATAATTGAGTGTTCATTGTATCCAGAGTGCTCATGGCCTAGGCACCATGAGGGAAGAATAGACTCAAAATGTATTTATTGAGCAACTACTGTGTAGGAGCTGGTGGCTCAGGAGCTTTGTAGATACAAAAAAACTCTAAAACCCTCTCTCAGAAAATCTGTGAGAAAGGTGGAGAAAAATATCAACCAATATAATGAAGTCTAAGTGTATAGCATAGTCAAAGTTCTCCTATTCAGAAAAGTGGACACTCACAGCTCTCTAGAACAGCACTGTCCAATATGGTGGCCATTAGCCACATGCGGCTATCAAGAATTCCAAATACAACTGGCCTGAATTGAAAAGTGCTGTAAGTATAAAATACACATTGGATTTCAAAGACTTAGCATGAATAAACCGGGTAGAATTTCTTGTTAATAATTTTTATATTGATTACATGTTGAAATAATATTTTGGAAACATTGGGTTGTCTTAGTTATCTAGTGCTACTATAACAGAAATACCACAGGTGGATAGCTTTAACAAACAGAAAAGTATTCTCTCACAGTCTAGGAAGCTAGAAGTACAAATTCAGGATGCCAGCTCCAGGGGAAGATTTTCTCTCCCTGTTGGCTCTGGGGGAAGGCTTCTTGTCATTAACCTTCCCCTGGTCTAGGAGCTTTTCAGCTCATGGAGCCCAGGTCCTAGTTCTTGTTTCTTGGTGATATGAGGTTCCACCTGTCTCTCTGCTGGCTTCTCCCTTTTATATCTCAAAAGACTTCGACTTAAAACACAACCTAATCTTATAGATTGAGTCCTGCCTCATAAACATAAATGCCAATAATCCTGCCTCATTAACATCATAGAGGTAGGATTTACAACACATAGAAAAATCACATCAGATGACAAAATGGTGGACAATCACACAATACTGGGAATCAAGGCCTAGCCAAGCTGACACACATTTTTGGGGGACACTATTCAATCCATAACATTTTTAAATAAAACATTTTATAAAATTAACTTCAAAAGTTTGTTTACCTTTTTAATCTAAAAATTAAAATTACATATGCGGCTCATATTATATGTCTATTGGACAGCACTGGTCTAGATCAGAATTTCTTAGCGTCAGCACTTTTAAACTTTTGGGCCAGATATCCCTTTGCTGTGGGGAGCTATCCTGTGCATTGTAGGGTGTTTAGCAGCATCTCTACCCTAGATGCCAGTGGTACTTTCTTCCCCATTGTGACAACCAAAAACATCTCCAGGCACTGTCAAATGTCCCCTGGAAGATGAAAATCAACTCTGTTGAGCAGAAACATCGCAAGGGGAACGAGCGCCCAAGTTGCACCACCCCCAGTTTCAAGATGAAGAGTCACTGGTAGCAGCAATACATGAGCAGAAACGCCTTCCCCACTTTTGTCCAGCTGCCTCAGTCAGGAGCCTTTCATATGTGTGGTGCCTTAGAAAGTCATTCCACGCCTCATCTGGTGCACCCTTAGACTTGAGCCTGGGGCCAAGCGGACCCCAGGCCCCCACCCCTTGCTCTGCCTCTGCTGTTGAGTATCACAGGCTTAGAGTAAGCAAGGAAGAACTCAGAGCAGGTCAGAGGTGGATGGAGCTGTAGTTGACTCTCTGCTCTAAGGAGTTTATAGACAACCTGTGTTCATGAGGAAATGCCTTAAGACTTTTGTCAATGTCAGGCAAGTCCTGCCTCGTGTTCTTGTTAGGAGGTCAGGGAGTGTAGCCAAGACAGCAGCAACTATGTGACTGGGAAAACTGAGCTGCCGTTGTAGCTTTGTCTCTACCTGCTGTCCGACCTTTAGCAGGTCCATCTGCCAATGGGAATAATAATAATTCCTGCAGACAGAGTGGTTATGAAGCTGGAAGCAAAGGAATTGTTGCATGTGAGGAGCCCAAAAGCTTTGCTATATTAGAGGAACCCTGAGAATCCCACCATCCCACAGCTCTCCCACATTTGCTACTGCTTGAAGTTCTTTGAGAAAGAAAGCCATCACCCACTACAGTTTCCCTCTACCATGAGAAATTAAAGTTTAAAATGCAAATCACACAGAAGGGTCAAAGGGAGCCATGGTGGGATAAGCATCTGCCACAGCCAGGCTGGATGCGAAACACTTTATGTGCATGGACTCCTGTGACTTCCACATCCACTCTTGAGGTCAGCATCATCCTCATGTACATATGAGGAAACAGGTTCAGAAAGTTAGAGTCTTTTAAAAAATCCTAAATGGTAGAGGGAGCCAGGATTCAAACCCAGGTCTAGTTTAGACCCAAGCCCATGTTCTTTCTGCCATGCCAAAAACTCCTTAACTACTGCGCCCCACAGCCCCAGGTCACCCGTAGCTGAAGAGGGAGTGAGGGAGGTTCAAATGGATCAAATATTTCTGAAGAATTAATTCTTTATTCAAAAAAGCACTCACTCTCTGCACTCCTCCTGGAGAGCCAAACAGCAATGAAGAGTCCTGTAGTAAAGGGAGCTTTGTGGCCCTGGAGATTCCCAAAAGGACGTGTCCAGGGGACTGCATAGCACTTATTAATATTCCTGCACTTCGGTTAGGTCTGAGTGCCCACCCTGCCACATGAAGGACCAAAGGCAGATAGAGCCTTACCTGCAATATGAGGAAACCAGAGAGAAAAAGGAGACCAAACCCATTGCCATTGAGTTGATTCTGACTCACAGTGACCCTGTAGGACAGAGTAGAATTGCCCCATAGGGTTTCCAAGTTGCAGCTGGTGGTTTCAAGCTGCTGGCCTTTTGGTTAACAGCCAGATGCTTAACCACTGCACCACCAGGGATATGAGGGAGGAGAAAATAAATTCAGGTCATGGAGAGCCCAAGAAGGGTGAGGCAATGGGGAGGTGGAAACCAAAAGCAACAGGAGGCTCTGCCACTGAACCATGTACCTGGGCTCCCCGGGTGAATAAACCAAGCCAGTATGTCATCAAATCAATTCCACAGCACTCGGAATAGAACTGCACTCCGTGTGGTTTTCATGGTTGTGGCCTTTCAGAAGCAGATCATCAGTCTTTCTTCCCGGGCGCGGGGGGGAGCCCCGTGGGTGGGTCTGGACTGCTTAACCGTTTGTACCACTCGGGGCCACAGACGCCAAGCCGAAGCCTACCGCTGTGCAATTTACCTTGGCTTAACCGTTCGTGCCACTCGGGGCCACAGATGCCAAGGGGAGGCCTACCGCTGTGCAACATACCTTGGCTCCCTGGGTGAATAGACTCGGCAAACATGCTTGGCTTGAAATCGCACTTTCCCGATGCCCTGCTATGAACTGGTGTAATCCAAACAGGCGGGACAGATTCTCAGAAAGGATTAGAGGGTTTAAGTGTGCAGACTAGTCGAGGGTTTGAATTCATTCAGTCACTGCAAAATGTGGATGTCTGTGTTCAGTCCCTGGGTGTTTCTTATCTATTAGCTGGAGGATCCCAAGAGGCCAGTCACCTGGTTAAGTAAGGATCACATTCACTTCTCGTGCAGACTGGAGACTTTGCCCAGCCCGGAAATCGTTAGTGTGCCCACAGATAGCAAGGGGCAGTGCGGCCTGCACAATGCTGCCTGTAACAAGATGACTTTGAAAAGACCCTCTCAGGGATGCCAGGCCTGTGAAACAGACCGATTTGCTTCTTGTTTGTACAGCAAATTACATTTTCAAATAACATATCATAACAGATTAAACCTGAAAAATCTTTCTTTCCAGGCCAGTGAGTTCTTTATAGGATTATTCAGTCCAAGAGGGCTCCTGACCTCCCCTGCTGTCAAGGTCAGGAGAAAAAAGCATCCCATAGATAACCTCCCCAGTCCCCATCTGAACGTGAAATGCAGCCCCTCACACACAGCACAGAGCACCCCGGCATGGCCATTACATCTGAGAGCTACAGCTGCCCAGAGGAGGTGATCTATAATTACCTTTCCCTAGGGGACTCAGCAAGGTTTTATTTTAAAGCAAGTAGTGCACACTTAACCCAAACCAATGAGTTCTCTTTTATTTATTTATTTTAACTTGGAATGTCTAAAAACCAAAAACCAAGCTTATTGCCATTGAGTCGATTCTGACCCATGGCAACCCTATAGGACAGAGTAGAATTACCCCATAGGGTTTCCAAGGAGCGGCTGATGGATTTGAACTGCTGACCTTTTAGTTAGCAGCAGTAGCTCTCAACCAGTGTGCCACCACTGCTTCTGAAATGACTAGAGAGGTTCATTTAAGGCTCTTTTTCCTTATGGCCTAGTTTCTCTGCAGAAAAAAAAAATGCTTGATTGCTTCAGCTGCTGAGTCTTGTGAACACATTTTTATCAGTCAATGAAATGCTACATACATTCAAATGATGTACACTTGAGGGGGAGGGGGTATTCAATTTCCCATGGATCCAAGAAAGAGCTAATCTTTAGACAGGAAGTCAGGAGAAAGGGGGCTAGCATGCTTTTCAATCTATCATGAGTTTTGGGGCAGAGGTGTCTACGAACGACCAATGGAAACTGAGATATTTTGCTTTCTGGAGCCACAGTCTGTCTACATTCTACTCCTACAGCAGCCGCCACCCCTTCTCTTCCTCCTTTTAGTTTCCAGGCTCCTAGCTGTGTCATTGACTGGGATGCCCCATAATGGTAGATGGCCAAGTGTTCAGTGTGGATTCAGAAGCTCAGAGAAGGCCTGTCTGACTCCCTGAAACCTTTTTTCTAATGACTTGCACGTGCATAAAATCCACCATAAGGGAATCAGTCCTTTGGCTGAAAAGCTAACAAGTAGTAGAAGAATTAATAGCGCTTGCTCTGGGGTAAACCAGAGGGCATGATCAGGACCAGTTTATGGAAGTTTGTTCACTTAGCAAATATTTATTGAGCATTTAGTATGCACCTGGTGGTGCAGTGGTTAAAAGCGTAGCTGTTAACCAAACGGTCAGCAGTTCAAATCCACCAGCTCCTCCCTGGAAACTCTATGGAGCAGTTCTATGGGGTCACTATAAGTTGAAATTGACTCAAGAGCAATGGGTTTGGTTTTGGTTTTTAGTGTGCACCAAGCATTATGCTAGGAATTAGAGGTGAGGTAGTGAACAAGACAGCCAAGGATAATACATTCAACCAGGGAAGAAATATAATACATAGCTAATATATAAACAAGAAAATATCATATCATGAGCAATCTATGATAAAAATAAATCAATATATAACCAAGACTGACAGAGAGTTACGGGTAAGCTACTTTAGATTTCCTAGCTGGAAGAGGCCACTATGAGGCTGTGTCATTTCAGCAGAGATCTAAATCACAAAGAGAACAGAACAATGTGAAGACCTGGATAAGAGCTGTTCCAGGCAGAAGGAAGAGCAAGAGTAACGGCCTTAACAGTGAATGAGTTTGGGCTGTTTGCAGTTCAGAAAGAAGCCCAGTGTGGGTGGAACAATGTGATAAGAAAGAGATTGGTAGGGCATGAGTTTGGAAAGAAGAGTTCAGATTGCGTAGAGTCTTACAAAAAAAAAAAATTTTTTTCTTTTTTTTTTTGGCTCTGATAAAAAGTTTGGGGTTTGAAGTACTTCAAGCATGGATGTGACATAACCTGATTTGCATCTTTAAAGGATTGCTCTTGTAGTAGAGAACGGATGAAGGCAGACAAACATGAGTAAGGAGGCTATGACAGCAGTTAATATAGATGAACATAGGTAAGGAGATGCGATACAGTCTGAATCAAGAGGACATGCTTTTCAATTGGATATTTGTGACGAGGAAGAGAGAAAAACAAAGCTGTAGCGACACAGATATGAGTAGTTATAGGAGGAATACTCCATGTATTAGAGCTTTCTGGAATTACCTTGGACAACATCAGAGGGCACAGGCAAATCAAGCTTTCAGCAGGGGTGCTAGGAGGCAGCCTGAAACACTGACCAGTAAGAAGTGATAGCTACCTTAGCAGTTTTATTTTGAACCTATTAATTTTCTGCAAAATCCCTCTAGGGGAGGCTCCACATTTACCATCATCAGTTGCTTAATCCTTATTTGGAAAAAATTCATCAGAACTTTTCTTATCTTTACTGAGCATTAAGAGAGAGAAGAATAGTGAGTATGAGAATGGTGCACAGAACAAGATGAAAATGAAGCACAAAAGGGGAGGAGGAAGAGCTGATATTAGAAATGCTAGCATTGCTAACTTCCAAATGTTGATAGGGCAAGCCCTGTTTTCAACTTAAAATTAGCGTGACTGGTGAATGCAATTCAATTGAATATACAGCTATCATATAATTTACTGTAGACGCTATATGAGAAACTAGGAATGCCGAGGTGCAGACGACACAGTCACTGCCTGTAATGATCAAATAGCTACACTCTCAACGGGAGTAATGATAACTCGACTTTTAGCTAAAATTAACTTCAGAGGCTCTTTAACATTTTAAAATTTAAATATATAAAGTAAGGACCTCTGGGCAGAATAGAAACATGTAAAAAATGCAGGCACTTTCTAAAATTACAGCCTTCTTGCATAAGGATCAGTCACGGAGATTTGGTGAGAATTTTGGTTTGTCAAAGAATAACACCGTGTGCTCTGTTAAAGCAAAAGCAAAGGTTTTTATTGAAGTCAAGATACAGTTTAAACTGGGGAAACACACAGTCCACAAAGTGAAACCTCAGAGCTGTACTTTGCTGAAGTCACATAACCATATTTATACATTAAACTAGAAGTTAACAGTACAGAATTTCTGATAGGTCTTTGGTGATGTAGGGAAGTGGGAGGCAGGATATCTTGAAGCAGGGGTCTTAACATGATTGGTTTAAAGAGTCTTCGTTGATTAGTTACTCCTTGTTGATATGTGTACTTGGTGACTGTAGAGGCTTTACAGAGTGGTTACAAGACAATTCCAAGACATTCCTTTCGGGGAATATAGGGGTTAGATACACTGTTTGTATCAAGTTCCTTGGCAACAAACTGACAACATGCTTTCTTAGTTCAGTTACAAAGAAAACATTTCCTTATATACCAGATTAAGTCTGCTAAAAGGTTAACTTCTTAGAGTAGGACAGGCTTCTCGAAATGGAGTTTGAGTTCAGGCCTAAAGACAGGCATCATTTCATCATGTCAAGTGCCCCAAAGATTTTAATTTTAGGGTACTCTATCTAAGGTTCAGCTTAAAACGTTTAACCAAACATAGCAACGATTGTGAGGATGGCACAGGACCAGACAATGTTGCATTCTGTTATATATAAGGTTGCCATGAGTTAGGGCACTAAAAACACCAACAAAATGTTTTTTAAATGGTATACACAAACAAATGTCCTAGGAAATACATGTTTTACCCTAGACTGACAGTTGCTTGGAAATCTTTAGGACTTATAAGCACTGTAGAATCAAGCCCATTCTTGCTCTCATCTAAGTGTATGTGTGTAAATGTTTATGATTTTGTGTTTGTTTTATTTTGTTTTTTATAATGGAAATTTATAAATACTTCAAAATTAAAGATAATAGCATATGAGACCACATGTACCCATCACCCTGCTTCAACAGTTATAAACCTTGGCTAACCCTGAAGATTTTGTTTACCAACTTTTGGAGTCTGAAATTGATCACGCATGTAATCGACATGCATTAATAATTATTGGTGATTGGAATGTGAAAGTTGGAAACAAAGAAGAAGGATTAGTAGTTGGAAAATATGACCTTGATGATAGAAATGACACCAAAGATCACACGATAGAATTTTGCAAGACCTATGACTTTGGTGGCATAGTGACTTAGTGCTACAGCTGCTAACCAAAAGGTAGGCAGTTCAAGTCCACTAGACACTCCTTGGAAAGTCTATGGGGTAATTCTACTCTGTCCCATAGGGCAGCTATGAGTCAGAATCGACTCAATGGCAGTGGGTTGGTTGGTTGATTGGTTATGACTTACTCATTGTAAATACCTTTTTTCAACAACATAAACGGAGATTATACACATGGACTCACCAGATGGAAAACACAGGAATCAGATAGACTACATCTGTGGAAAGAAATGATGGAAAACTCTTTTCAGTCAGAATAATGTAAAGGGCCAACTGTGGAACAGACCATTGATTACTCAAATGCAAGTTCAAGTTGGAGCTGAAGAAAATTAGAACAAGTCCACAAAAGCCAAAATATGATCTTCAGTATATTCCACCCGAATTTAGAGACCATCTCAAGAATAGATTTGACACAATGAACACTAATGACCAAAGACCAGATGAGTTATGGAAAGATATCAAAGACATCACACATGAAGAAAACAAAAGGTTATTAAAAAGACAGGAAAGAAAAAGAAAATGGATGTCAGAAGAGATTCGAAAACTTGCCGTTGAATATAGAATAGCTAAAGTGAAAGGAAGAAATGATGAAGTAAAAGAGCTGAACAAAAGATTTCGAAGTTCAGCTGCAGAAGACAAAGTAAAGCATTGTAATGAAAAGTGTAAAGACCTGGAGTTAGAAAACCGAAAGGGAAGAACATGCTCAGCATTCCTCAAGCTGAAAGAATTGAAGAAAAAAATTCAGCCCTCGAGTTGTAATATTGAAGGAGTCTATGGGGGAAATATTGAACAACGTAGGGAGCATCAAAAGAAGATGGAAGGAATACACAGAGTTCAATCCATAACACCAGCCAACAGCACAAACAAGGCCTCAATTGTGTAACTCCAGTTGAGCCATTCCAGTCAGCTCAGCAATTCCAGCCATTCTAGCTGAGAAGTCAGGCAAGTGAATGAAAAGAACGTCTGGAATGTTCAGCCCCTTCAGGCATCACATGAAACGAAACTAGTAATTTCTGCTCTGCCCTGTCCAAATTCCTGACCCAGAGAAATGCAAGCAAAAAGAATTGGTGCTATTTTAGGCCACTAAGTTTGGTGTAATATGTTACACAGCCACTTAGAACCAACACATTAATGTTCTCATCTTCTCAAATGTCTTATAAGTATTTTTACAATTTTTTGTTTGAGTTGCAGGGTCCCTAAATATGATTAGTTGATAGGTCTACTCAGTCTTTTGTATTCTGAAATTTAACTCTCTACCTCATTTTTCAGAGCCCTGGTGGTGCAGTGTTTAAGAGCTCAGCTGCTGACCAAAAAAAGTCAGCAGTTCAAATTCACCAGCTGCTCCTTGGAAACTCTATGGAGCAGTTCTACTCAGTCCTACAGGGTCGCTATGAGTCAGGACTGACTCGACGGCAACAGATTTGGGGCTTTTTTTTCCATCTCCTTTTTCCTCCTTACAATTTTTTATTTGAAACACTGGCTTGATTTTTCTATAAAATTTTCCGTAGTCTAGAAATTACTGATTGCCTTCCTTAGGGGTTAACATGTTTCACCGTCTTGTGTACTTCCTGTAAATCAGTAGTTACATCTAGAGGTTTGACCATATTCAGGTCCTTTTTTTTTCTCACTTTTTGGCAAGTGGTAAGAGACAAAACCCTGGAGGTTCCTTTCTTTCCTCTTTTGGTAACTTACCAAAGAGCTGCTTCAGTTGAACTGAACTTGGAGAGTGAGCACAACTGACAGTCAAGACTGCCCCAAGCCTTTAAATATTCAAACCTTGATCCTTGCTGTGCACACTCACAGCAATGTTCCTGGGCCTGGAGCTACTTGACATAGAGAAAAAAGATGTTTCCTAGCCCTACTTAGCTGTTGTAAGGTGCAGTCAACTCAGTTTTTCGACTCATAGTGACCTTACGTACAGCAGAACAAAACACTGCCTGGTCATGCACCATCCTCACAATTGTTATGCTTGAGCCCATTGTTGCAGCCACTGTGTTAATCCACCTGGTTGAGGGTCTTCCTCTTTTTTGCTGACCCTCTACTTTGTCAAGCATTATGTCTTTCTCCAGGGACTGATCCCTCCTGGTAACATGTCCAAAGTATGTGAGATGAAGTCTTGCCATCCTTGCTTCCAATGAGCATTCTGGCTGTACTTCTTCCAAGACAGATTTGTTCATTCTTCTAGCAGCCCATGGTATATTTAATATTCTTCACCAGCACCATAGTTCAAAGGCATCAATTCTTCTTCGGTCTTCCTTATTCATTGTCCAGTTTTCACATGCATATGAGGTGATTGAAAACACCATGGCTTGGGTTAGGCACTCTTTAGTCCTTAAAGTGACGTCTTTATTTTTTAACACTTTAAAGAGATCTGTTGCAGCAGATTTGCCCAATGCAACGCGTCGTTTGATTTCTTGACTCCTTATTTACAAATATGTAGCACCGTGTGGGGGCAGAGCTCGTTCTCACTCTGGGTGTGCTCTCTGTGTCTACCTAGCCTGCTGGCCAGGGCAGCCTCCTCCCTCTCTTGACCATGATGCATACAGAACTTCCAAGCCCAGCCTATACTGTACAGCAATGAGTGATCCAGGACTCCATGTACTCTGCCACTTCCCTGTTATATGTTTTTACTCAAGAAGCCTTATATATCCAGTCATATTTTGGGCTTTTGGTTTGTTTTGTTTTCAGTATTGTTACTAACTTGTGGTTTTAAACATTTGATGTGTTTCAATCCATTGTGGTTATTTTTCTTAATTGATTTCTCAAATTCTCACAACTTTGGCCAGTGGGGGCTTATCAGAATTGAATCCTTTTGACAAAACCTTAGTAGACTTTGATAGCTGTCTTGCTTTTTACTATGAGAACATGTTTTAGGTTCCTTCCTTGGACCTAGAATGCACCTTCCTACCAGAAGCCATAAATTATTTTAGTGGGAAGTTATACTTAAAGACTACAATATAGTCGTGAGGAGCTATTATTTATTCTGATCTGGTTACCATTTCTAGCTCTCTTCAATAGTTAGAGCTAGCCATATTATATTGGTAAAACCAATTCAAATTCAGGAGTATAGGGCATTTACTTAAACTCATCAATTGTACAACTATCTCCCTTTGATCAAACTAAAAATTTTCATTCTCAATGACATCAAAATACTCATTTGATCTATCCCGCTATGTAAATACATCAGTCTCAGAATAATAATACCAACACCTCCACTATAATCATTTTTAAATTTAATGGCTTCCTCCTATTATTATTATCATTGTTATTTAAAAAAAACCTATCACTGTTGAGTCAATTCTGACTCATGGTGGCCCTATAGAACAGGGTAGAACTGTCCCATAGGGTTTCCAAGGAGCGCTCGGTGGATTCAAACTGCTGACCTTTTGGTTAGCAGCTGTAGCTCTTAACCACTACACCACCAGGGTTTCCATTATTGTTATAACCACCAACCCACTGCCGAGTCGATTCCGACTCATAGCGACCCTATAGGACAGAGTAGAACTGCCCTGTAGAGTTTCCAAGGAGCGCCTGGCAGATTTGAACAGCTGACCGTTTGGTTAGCAGCCGTAGCACTTAAAAACTAACCACCACATATTTAAGTATTCAGGAAGGTCTATATTTTTATTCTGTTGGTTATCTTTATACCAATACCTTAATAAAATATCCTTAGCCCCTCTTTTTTATGGGTTTCTTATTATGAACAATATTCCATTTAGCCAATAACTTTATCTCCTGGTGATCTACTTCTGTAAAGTTTACAGCCAAAAACCACTATGGACCAGTTCTACTCTGGAACACTTGAGGTTGCCATGATTTTTCTCTTTCAGGAAATCTTACTTTAATTGCAGTGTTTTACTATCTGCTCTGTTCCATTTGTCTTTATGTTATACATATGTTAGATCTCCTTTGCCTAACTTCTATAGCTATCACTTTCTAAAATCTTTTTATCTCTTCTTTCATTCTATTTTATCTTTAAAATTTTCTACCTTTCCAACTTCCATTTAAATAAAGGCACTTTTTTTCTGTTGTGCTTATTTACTATTGCGCTTCTTCTGGTTTGGTCTTCATTTCATATATGTAAACCAAAAACCAGTGCCATCAAGTCAATTCCAACTCATAGGGACTCTATAGGACAGAGTAGAACTGCCTCATAGAGCTTCCAAGGAGCGCCTGGCGGACTCGAACTGCCGACCCTTTGGTTAGCAGCCAGAGCACTTAACCGCTATGCCACCAGGGTTTCCTTCATATATACATTAACCAAAAAAGCCAAACCCATTGGCATCAAGTCTATTATATATATATGTCTCCAATTTCTCCTGTTTTTTTTTTACCTTTGTTACCTCTAATTTTAATTCTTCCTTTTTTTAAATCACCTTGTTTCTGACATTTTGTTTCTAATTTTTTTCTCTCATATCTGATATTATTTCTTAATTTCTTTCAGGTAATATTGAAATATAAAATTAGAGTTTTTCATTAATTTTTTTGCATGCTTTTCTGACATGTTTTTATTGTTGATGGGGATTTGAAAATGTCTGTATAGAATTTCCCATGATTGTTTTCTGTTGCTTATTTTTAAAGAAATGAGTTTTCCTGAACATTCAGGTGAGAGAGGTGGGCCAGGGTAGCTTTTCAATCTTCACAATTCTATTGCTCCTTCTTTTATCATTTTCACAAAGTGATAAGCAGTTTCTATAGTCAGAAATCAACCTTCAGAAACCAAACTTCTCAGTGTCCTTCCCCAATTTTATATGGAGTCCCCCCCGCCTCCCCGCCCTTATCATTCCTGTCCTGCTCAATTTAAAGTCTATTCCCAGCAGTTTCTCCTCAGCGCTGGACTCTACGTTGTATAGGAGCTTTGGTTTGTTAGCTGTGAAAGTTTATAGGTCACAGGTTGCTTCATAACTGTCAGATTCTATCACATTCGAGTACCTTTGCACACAGTTGCAAACTGTACCTTCAGGAACTCCTTTTAGTTTAGGCTTCTGTTCTCAGACTGATCTGCTACGCTCTTCAGTGAATTCCTATTGACAATTTTGACATATTTCTGTTCAGAGGGCCACTGAAATTCCAGTCTTCCTCTTCTACTTCCTCAAAGATGCTTGCAGTTGTAGGTGGTTTGTCCCTGCCCAGTCTTATCTGGGATTCAGGGAAATACTCCATCCCTTAATTTTGTTGTAGATATTCTAGTTTTGTTATTAAATCTAATGCAGGTACGTTTCTGGTACAATTTTAAGGAATACAAAAACAATTCTGCACTGGTATCACCTTCTTGGAAACCCTTGTGGTGCAGTGGTCAAGAGCTATGGCTCCTAGCCAAAAGGCCGGCAGTTTGAATCAACCAGGTGCTCACTGGAAACTCTATGGGGCAGCTCTACTCTGTACTATAGGGTCACTATGAGTCAGAATAGGCTCGAAGGCACAGGTTTTATCACCTTCTAAGAATCCTTCTTAAATATGTTTTTAGCTCTTTAAAGAAAATCGTTGTTGTTGTGTGCCATGAAGTCAATTCTGACTCATAGTGACCTTGTAGGACTGAGTAGATATGCCTCAAGGTGTTTTCTAGGCTGTAATCTTTATAGGAGCAGATTGCAAGGTCTTTGCTCTGGGAGAGTTGTTGGTAGTTTTGAATCACTAACCTTTCTGTTAGCAGCTACGTGTTTAACCACTGCTGTACAAGTCTCTTCTAAAGAAAATTGGAACAGGGTTAATCGTAGAAAAGATGAAATTAGTGCTATACATATTATGTTTGTTTACTTCTCTGCACAAATATCACATATGTTTCTATGTATCAAATGGAAAATAATTCATCATTGTCATTCTGTACAATATAATCATTCAGTTAAATTCAAATTTCAGTGCATCTTCCTGGTACTCAGAATTCTCTGGCAGTCTGTTCTTATCTGCACTGTATTCCTGAGATTTCTCATCCACCAAAATTATGAAATAATTTTCCTAACCACAAAGCAGATTCTTGGCTAATATTCTTCTGTCTTCACACAGTACTGGTCATCACATCTCCAGAAGTAGATAAGAAAACTGAAGATCAAGTCACGAAATTATTTTTGTATCTCAACTTACCCTAACTAAGAAGGTTAGGCTGTTTGATCTGAAAAGTAAAGGCCAAGAGGAGATGTACTCTACTTTAGCCAATGAATAGCATGGGAAAGAGGAACAAAGATTGTTCACCAAACCTCTCCCCCAGATTCAGCCATTTATTCACTCATTCAACACATTTTTACAGAGTATCAATAATGTCGCGAGCAGCATTCTGGCCACCACATTACAAGGTGAATAAGAGTGGTCCCAGTTCTTAAGGAAATCACAGTTGAGGGTGGAAAGCAGATGAGTAAGTAAATCATTGCAATTGTGAATTTAAAATCTATAATAATAAACACATGCAAAGTGTTAAGGGAGTGTTACACCAGAAGAAGCAAATTCTGCCTGGGGAAATTGGGAAAAGCTCTACAGATGAGTTGACATTTAAAGGGGCTTTGATGACCTTATTAGTGTTGAAAAACAGGCTGGCATTCCAGGCTAAGAAACAACTTGTAAAACCACATAAACATGAATGAAAGAACAGGATTTTTGAGAGCACTGTGAGTGGTTGGGTGTGGCTAAAACATAAAGAGGAATGGTTGGAGAGAGAGATAGGAACATGGAGAAAGGGGTGTGGAGGAAATGGAAATGGGGAAGTAAAATGAATCCTAACTGAGAACATACTTCTGCAGGATTTCTTCTGCAGAAAAAGGTGAGGCCTTGGAGATTTTTAACAATTAGATCTGTTTTTAAGAAATCAGTTCTACCTTTTAGAAAGACCTATTTTTTAAAACCATATTGAGGAACGCTGTTTTACTCCCAAGAACACTGTGCATGTAAACATTATATGTGTCACTTGTATTTCTTCCTACACTGATTTATAAACTTGAGAGTCAAGGTTGCATTTGTCTTCTTTTACCTTTCTTGCAATCTGCAAGTGACTTAGGAGTTAAAATTGGAGCCATTATTCTTTGTCCTTGACTATAAAGAATGTAACCCAGCTGCAGCTGGTCCACAAGGACTCACAAGGACACATCAACTGGGCCTCGAGGTATAAAAACCATAGCTAGCACAATCTTGGGAAACATCTTTTAGGGGAACTTTTACATAAACAAACCCTTAGACAGAGCACAAAAGGCCCACTTAATTTCCATGCTTATCTTTCTTATCAGCATTTAGTAACCAGTAAGATTTGTTGGACCAATGAAGACCCTCCTCCTGACAGTCATCACTGAAACCTGTACCAATGATTATTAAGAAAGACAATTCAAAATGTAGAATCCCAGCAATTTGGCAGTGTTTAGCCAATCTGTGAAAGAGTGACGCTTTTCATGATTTTACCCACTTGCACAAGACTTTTAGAACTTCACACACAAGCATTCAGCAGCAACCTGAGTTTGAAGGTGAGTTTTAGTATTACCAGTTAGAGCTCTTACAATCGCTAGAGCGCTGCCTAAGTCATCTGTTCCAGCTCCCAACCCAAGCCAGAGTTGTGTCTCCAACATTTAGACAGAAAGTTCTCTGCTAGCCTGCCAAAACAAGGAGTTTAAGCCTCGCCATCTATGCTGGAAAATGGCACGTTGGAAATGCTCGAAAATCCCAGAAAATTGATTCCAAGGTGTGAACGTACACCAGTGCCTCCTCTTCCCTGTCGCCATCCCTATCCTTCCTTACCCTGCACACCACTGTACATCGGGTACCACGGTGGCTACTGCAGACTGCCCTGGCTGGAGCCACACGCTGCTAGTCGTAGCAGATGTGAAAGGGAACCCTTAAATCACACAACCTTGTGAGGCAATGAAAACAGCCAAGCTCGGGAGATTTGCACAGCGTTGGAAGGAAGCTTTTTGCTTGAGGAGCAATCCTTTCCCTGTGTTCTGTGCCTAGAGATTTCTAAACTCTCTCCCCTCTAAATGGGCCGAGTAACAGGCATTTTCCAAGAGATTGCTCTTTGCCCACTAATCTCTATCTCATTTCCAGGGTTCGCAGTGGAAAACAGTTTTCAGAAATGCTCCAGTTGGTCTCTATTCTTGGGATCAAACCTAACATAAGAACCAATTTCTAAGCAATCCAGCAACTGACAGCTTTCTCCCAAGTGGAGAAATTGTCTGCTGCACTCTACTGTTCTTTGGGACGGCTCTCTACCAGCAGGGAGCTAATGGCTCATGTCTCTCGTAGAAGAACTGAAGCAAGAGAGGGCCAAATGCTGAATTTCCATGAGCAAGGCAATTCTGCAAAGTCAACGCAGTCGAATTATTTCTCACACTGATGATCTGGGCTTGTGGGAGGGGAATCAAATAACAGATCAGCTGGTTTTTTGTTTTTTTTTTTTTTAAGTTTTCAACATGTGGGAAGACAAAGTAGTTGAAAAGGATTAACCAAGACTGACCCTCAGGCTAATCCCAAGCTGGATGGCAGGGAACTGGCTTGGATCAACCCTCAGCAGGAGAAACTGGGCAGGCACCCATCTTCCCACAGACACTCACAGCTGCCTTTCCAGGTGACTGCTGTGAAGAGCTGCATCTTAAGTCCAGAGTGGCTAGTGCCCAGGCAATTTGTTTATGCAGGACAGTCTCATAAAATGCCCACCTCATGCCACTCCACAGGATGTCGGTAGGTCAGGACCACGCGTGCCCTACCCTTCTCCTGCTTGACGCCCCCTGTCCTTAGCACCTCGACGGTACAAAAGAAGCGAGCATTCGCCTTCTGCCTCAGTCACTGGAAGCGTAATTGTCAGTGTCTTCGGGCTTTAGTTTCCTCAGCTCTAAAATGAACAAGTTTGATTCTAATGGTGATATCAAACTTTTGCCCCCTCAGCAATGGACACTTCAAAGATTTTCCTACTCAGAGCCTCATTAGCGGAATCACTGGAGAACCTCCCAGGACTGTAGGTCTTGGAGCCCCCTTTGACCTCCTGGTTTGCCCTCATTTCTCCTTTCCATCATCCTCAGCAGCCCCTAGGATGCTCCCATTACCTCAGAGTTCAGCATGTGACACAATGGATTGGCTGCTTTTTTCCTTTGTATTTGGTTCTAACACTGGGTGATTAGGTTGAGATTTTCAGATTTTCAGACAGCTACCGACCCAGTGCTCCGGAAACTTCCATCCTAAAAAGCAGCTTTTCCTCTTTATACGTCCCCTGCACCCAAGAGCAAAGCTGTAAACTGGATGAAACGTTATTAGCTTCCCTCCTCTGCTTGCTGTCTGCCTCACACTCCTCCAGCTGCTCTCTGAAACCAGGCAGCAAGCAGTGCCCTGGGCTCAACTCCAGCCCTTCAGGTGGCTCTGTGCTCACACCCATCGACTGTTCTGTTCCATGTTCCTGCCGGGTCCTTGCTGGTTCCCAATCTCTGTGGTACTTTTTTCCGTGCATCTGGAGTCATTTGACTACCTACCTATATAACCTGGAGCCCTAGTGGTACAGTGGTTAGTGGTTCAGCTGCTAACCAAAAGGTTGGCAGTTTGAATTCACCAACCACTCCCTGGAAACGCTAGGGGGCAGTTCAGCTCTGTTCTACAGGGTCGCTATGAGTCGCAATCAACTCCACAGAACACAACAACAATCCCCAAATAACAAGCCTTTGAGTGTTATTACCAAAAAACACACAAAACCAAATCCTCTGCCGTCTAGCTGGCTCCAATACATAGAGACCCCTTCGGTTTTCAGGTAGGTTAATCTCTATGAAAGCAGACTGCCACGCCTTTCTCCCACAGAGGAGCTTGTGGGTTCGAACTGCTGAACTTTTCGTTAGCAGTCAAGCACTTTAACCACTTTGCCACCAGGGCTCCTCCCTAGAGTGTTACTACAGACTTATATAAATTAGAGCGTCTGAAACAAGTAGGCCACTTCTTTGCTTTTAATGTTCACTTTTTGTTTTAGAGGGACATTTTCTTGAAACTGCTCAAAATCCTACCACGTGGGAGAGTGCCTGCTTAGGATATTGTGCTGTCAAAGAGTTAGGGTGACTAGCTTATAGCTTGTATAGGATAATCTTGATTTAGACCTGTTGTCCTGGTGGTTATCTCAGGTGGTTAGACATCCCCCGCCCCAAAGTCTTGCTTTCTCCAAAATTTCCCTGCTTAGACAATCAGTTACATGGCAGTCCCCTAAAAAGGCAGTAGGCCCTAGTGGTGAAGAGTATGAGAGGCTGATCATAGACTCTGGAGCCAGACTGCCTGGGTGTGAGTCCCTGCTCCACCTTCTGCTTGCTGTGTAAATGCAGACAGGTGATGTAACCTCTCTGTGCCTCCGTTTCCTCATACCTGCCTCATGGTTTGTTTGAGGAGAAGAAATCAGTTAACATCAGTGAAGCCACGCCAGGCACAGGGGAAATGTTTTGTAAGCGTTGAATAAATAAAAGTCACGGATGTCAAGAAACAAATGAGACAACGCCAGAGATAAAGATGTCCAGCGTTTGCTAATTAGATGTGATTTTCATCATATGCAGAGTGTGATCTACACCTCAGCACTCTTGCCTGCTGTGAGGCAGTTCTTCACTGGGTCACCAGAGCATGACCCTAACTGGACACAGAGTGGACACTCCAGCCCCTGCAGGGGGCCAACCCATATCCTTCTGCATCCTCATTAGAGCTGTCCACAGCCAGGAAGTGTTCTCCTTGTATAAATGCATGGTTCATGAAAGTGCTGTCTTGGAGATAGCTTTCAGCGTTCACATATTTCTCAGTTCCCTTTTAGAAACGTCTAGAAAAGTAAGGTTCCCATGAATCAATAACTTGCTTTTTGAATTTTAATTTTGTTTCCAAAATTCCCAGAGGGAAAGAGAAAATAATTTTCAGTTTAAACTTTCTGGTGAATTGTAGAAGGGCCATGGATCTGTTCGTATGGCAAATGACTTTACTTCTGAAACACAGATATAAGAGAGCTCTCAAACATCTGGGAAAGGAGTTTTAATTAAAAAAAAAAAAAAAAGACAAAATATTAAGCTCTAGCTATTTTAACTTTGGCTAATCATGAGAGGCTCCTTTAGATTAAATAAACAAAATATGGCCATTTTAACCACAGGGAGAAAGTAAAACCTTCCCTTTCTTTAACAGAGCATCATCTCTTGATAAGTAGACACACACACACACATATATACATTAAGCAAAGAAATTACCACTCCAGATTTATTCAAACTGGTTCAGTGCTCTGTTTCAATCTTGCGTCAAATGCTGGCTTGGAAAGATTTTTGTGTCATGTGTAATCTACAGTCTAATGATCCAAACAGATTGAATGTTGAGTCTGCAAGAATTTCTTCTTTTCCTATGATGTTTACTCATTTTAAAAGAAACTTTTTTTTTAAGAAGGTAAATGCCACACATTCAATTTTAAAATGTAAAATGACATGTTTTCTTACCAAGAGACACAAAATACTTTTTTTTTTTCTTTTTCCTGATCAACAGGTTTTCATAGGGTAGATTCGTTATTTCTGTTGAAATCCCCTGGAAAGCCTGTCAATAGTGAGTCCTAAATACCCGCCCCCCCATTCTCCTAGTCTTATATCTTCAGCTACACCCCATCGCCTCAAAACTGCAGTTGGCATTTCGCAGCCCACGGCTAGACCCTCTCCATGGATTACTCTCAACCTACTTTCTGTAATTTTTTTTCCAACTATGTGGATGGTATCAAGCTTGTCTCTTCATAATTCTCTTAATATGTTTTGTTTTTTTCTTTCTTTGGGTCTTTGTTTATGCCACTCCCTCCAATATAAATGCCAACCTCTTTCTCTCCAGCAATTAAAATATGACCCATGCTTCAAGGCCACTGCAGAAGATACACTGCACTATTTTATATACATATATTGTATATATACGCATATATACATTTTAATATATATATTATATATATACAGAGAGAGGAGAGAGAAAGAAAGCCCTCATGGTGCAATGGTTAAGCACGTGGCTGTTAACCAAAATGTCAGTGGTTCAAACCCACCAGCTGCTGCACAGGAGAAAGATGTGGCAGTCTGCTTCCATAACGATTACAGCCTAGGAAACTCTATGGGGTGGTTATAGCCTGTCTTATAGGGTTGCTCTGAGTCAGAATCGACTCAATAGCAACGGATTTTTTTTTTTTTTTGCTTTTTTTTTTTGATATATACATATGCATTTGTTGTTGTTGTTATTAAGTGCTGTCAAGTTGTTCCAAATCATAGTGACCCTATGTGCAACAGAATGGAACACTGCCTGGTCCTGCACCATCCTCACAATTGTTGTTATTTTTGAGCCCATTGTTGCAGCCTGTATGTCAGTCCCTCTCATTGAGGGTCTTCTTTTTCGCTGACACTCTACCAAGCATGATGTCCTTTTCCAGGGACTGACCCCCTGAGAACATGTCCAAAGTATGTGAGATATAGTCTTGCCATCTTTGCTTCTAAGGAGCTTTCTGGTATATATATATATATATATATATATATATATACACTGCTCTTGAATCAGGTGACCTGGGTTCAAACTCAAACTACTCCTTAAAACTGTGGGTGCTTAAATTACTTAAATTCTTTGAGCTTCGATTCCCTGAACAGTAAATGGACATCACTCAGGTGACAGCTTTTCCTTGTCACTTAGTCTGGGTCAGGCACTGTCTCAGATCCAGGGATCACAGAGAGCGAGATCCCTGAGCTCACAGACTCAGAAAATAGACACGCATAGACACGCATACTAAGAAGTACATAATTTCAGAGGGAGAGGAGTGTAATGAAGAGAAGCGAAACAGGACAAGAGGATACGGAGTAACAGGGGTAGGAGGAACCTGGCTATTTCAGATGGGATCATCAAAAAGGGGCCTCAGGTGATAACAGAGTAAAGCCCCAGCTAGTAGTAGAGATTGAAATGTGTGTGGAGAAAAATGTCCCAGTCAGCATGGCTAAAGGCCTTGAGGCGAGAATATCCTTTATTGTTAGGTACCGTGAAGTCTGTTTCAACTCACGGCAACTCCACGTGACAGAGAATTGTTCCGTAGGGTTTTTTTTGGCTGTAATCTTTACAGAAGTTGATCTCCAGGTTTTTCTTTCCCTAGTATGGCTGGGTGAGTTCAAACCACCAGCTAGCAGTCTAGAGTAAACAGGAAGACAAAAATGAAAATAAGTATATTTCTACAGTTATACTAAAAAAAAAAAAAAAAGTTATACTAAATTAACATTATAAATTAATTATAAAAAATTAACAGTTATACTAGTTAATTTAATATGAGTTAACATTTGCATATTATAAATATCTCCTCTTCCAATATTCTGTCATTATCCCTTCAGAAGTGTGAGTCTCCCTTATTTTCCTTCTTTAGACTGGCATTCAAGGCCCACTGCTTTGAATCAGAAGTTCCCATAATTTAGAGCATATCCCTGAAATGACAAGAGTGTTCTAATGTTAAACCTTCCTTTTCTTGCTTCCTTTCTTTTCTTGTTACCTACCCTCACTGTCCCCCAGCATACACACGTGTGTGTACACACACACACACACACACAGGCACACACGCATGTGCGCACACACACACACATACACACAGCACAGGAGAAGGAAGTCTAAACAGAGAAGGGAAACAGCAGGTGCCAGGTGGCTCCTGTCCCTCACCGGGCAGATGGATCAATCCACGGATAAACATTGTCAAGTGTGTATATCCCTCTGAGTTTAACGGTCTCAGGTTCTGAACCTCACAGAATATGTGTAAAAACATGTGGGCACCAAAATTCAGCCTAATTCTCTCAAAAAGATGTCTGCAGGTGGAATATCTACCATGCCACGTTAATCTTTGAAAGACGGGGAGATTTGGACTGTAAAACAATAATGCAAATTGCAGCCTCTATATAAAATCCTTAAATTGATCTTCTGTCCTCATTTTTTCTACCTTATCCTTCAGATGTCTCCCTTCACATTCATTTGGGAGGACTCATTTCTAAATATAGAGAAGGAATGCGAGCTGGGGAGTATGGTATCATTTTTTATAAAGAACCAAAGGCAACGGTTTTACTTTTTCCTAAGTAATCACAAAACGAAATGGGCGCACTGTCAGGCACCAAATATGTACTGAGCACCTGTAAATGGTGAAGGATTTCAGCAATTTTACAGTACAAAACCTATTCTCAAAAAGCTTAAAACTGACTAGTGGTAACACAGTTTGTCAGCATAGCTGTTCCCAGTGGAGCCGATTACAGCATAAAACAAAACGAAAGCAATACATCGATTAAAAAATGTGTCTGATCATCTCCACTTGTACACTGTTATGACAAGCCCCAAGGGAGACGTAAAAATGTATAAGGCATTGTCTCTGCTTATGAGAAATTCTCAATAACAACAGTGATAAAAATTCCATACATTTTAATTCATAAAACGTTTTCACATACATTGCCTGTTGTGGATTGAATTGTGTCCCCCCAAAATATCTGTTGACTTGGCTAGGCCATTATTCCCTGTATCCTGTGATTGTCTACCATTTTGTCATCTGCTGTGATTTTCCTACCTGTTGTAAATCTTACCTCTATGATGTTAATGAAGCAGGACTCAATCTACAAGATAAGATTGTGTTTTAAGCCAATCTCTTTTGGGATACAAAAGAGAGAAGTGAGCAGAGAGACTAGGGGAACTTATAACACCAAAAAAGCAACACTGGGAGCAGAATGTATCCTTTGAACCCGAGGTTCCTGTGCTGAAAAACTCCCTGACCAGAGGAAGATTGATGACAAGGACCTTCCTCCAGAGCTGACAGAGAAAATCTTCCCCTGGAGCTGATGTCCTGAATTCGGACTTCTGGCCTTCTAAACTGTGAGAGAATAAATTTTTGTTTGTTAAAACCATCCACTTGGGTATTTCTGTTATCGTAGCACTAGATGACTAGGACATTGCCTAATTTTTCTGTCCTTAAAACTCTTCTGAGAAGCAGGAAAGGTAGTCATTATCCTTACTATTTTATACATGTGGAGACTGAGAACCTCCAAGGGGTCAAGTGACTTGACAAGCCACACAGTGAATAAGGGAAAGCAAAGATTAGGACCAGAGTTTCCATCCCAAGTACCAGGCTCTCTTTGTTAAGCAAAAAAAAGCAAACACACATACAGCATATGTAGTAGTATATATGATATGTAGTTGTTGTTACTTGCTCTCTTAGTCGTCTAGTGCTGTTATAACTAAAATACCACAAATGGATGGCTTTAACAAACAGAAATTTATTCTCTCACAGTCTAGTGAGCTAGAAGTCCAAATTCAGAGTGCCAGCTCCAGGAGAAGGTTTTTTCTTTCTGTCGGCTCTGGAGGAATATCCTTGTTATCAATCTTTCCCAGTCAAGGAGCTTCTGAGTGCAGGAACGCAGGGTCCAAAGGATGTGCTATTCTCCTGGCTCTCATTTCTTGGTGGTGTGAGGTCCCCCTGTCTCTCTAGTCACTTCTCTCTTTTATATCTGAAAAGAGATTGGCTTAAGACACAATCTAATCTTGTGATTGAGTCCTGCCACATCAACGTAACTGTCACTAGTCCCATCTTATTAACATCATAGAGATAGGATTCACAACACATAGGAAAATCACATCAGATGACAAAATGGTGGACATTCACACAATACTGGAAATCATGGCCTAGCCAGACTAATACACATATTTTGGGGGGATACAATTCAATCTATGACAGTTGCCATTGAATTGGGTCCACTCATGGCAACCCCATGTACAACAGAACAAAACCTAGCCCAATACAACACTATATCAGACAACATTCTGTTGTGATCCACAGGATTTCATTGGCGAGTTTTTGGAAGTAGCTTACTAGGCCTTTCTTACTCCTCTATATTAGTTTGAAAGCTCTGCTAAAACCTGTCCACCATAAGTGACCCTTCTACCCATTAAACCAAACCAAACACATTGCCATGGAGTCACTTTCAACTCACAGTGACCCTGTAGGACAGAGTAGAACTGCCCCCTAGGGTTTCCAAGGAGCAGCTGGTGGACTCAAACTGCTGACCTTTTAGTTGGCAGCTCATCTCTTAACCACTGTGTCATGGAATATTAGACAGCAATAAAAAGGAAGGAACTCTATATGAGATACTGTATGGATAATAATACAGGCCAGGATAAGAAAGTGCCCAGTGAGAAGTACACAGAGCACATGCTCTTGAAATTTAGAAGAGAAATCACTATCCATTGGCATGACTTGAAGAATTTCTATGCAGAGCATAAGCAGAGAGGAGAGGCAGGTCTTTCTCAAAGAGATGCTCGCACAAGATAGGTTAGAAGCATGCAGCTGTCATCAGGTCACAGGCTAGTGATGGCTGAGAGGCTCTGGGAGGGAAGGCCAAAGAAGCATTCAGAGGTCCACTGCAGAGAGCACCTGGGACTGTATTTGAGCCTGATCCTTTTACAACAGAAAGTCTAACAGACTTCTGCGTTGGAGAGGCGAATGGTGAGGTTAACCCGGCAGAGATGGGCAAGAGTTACAAAGGCAGCTCTAGTCAGAAAGATCTATCAGGAGATTACAAAGATAGAGGATTCTGTGGGTGCAGTGCTGCAAGGACTTGTGCTAGAAAAATCCATGCTCCCAAGCACAGAAAAATAGATGATTGAATCAGGCTCATTTTTAGCAAGTTTCTTAGCAATTATGCGGGTGTCATCAAAGAAAGAATTAGTTAATTGAAGGGATCTCACAGGTGAAAGGACAAAAAATAGCTCTGGTGTCTTCAGCGTTACTGTGGATTTTTTTCTTTTTAAAAGAGGCACTATATTCTTCAGCTAGAAAGCTGTGCTCCTGCTCATGCTGACTTCTGCATTTAGAAGTCCTATCAGTGCTAATGGGAGTTGGAAATGCTCTGTGGAGGGGAAAATACCTTGCATGAATAGCAACAGTGATTTATAGGACTGATTGAACTCAAAAGGCATTGAGATTACATTCTGCAGAAAGAAGCTTGTGTACGATCCAAAAATTGGCCGTGTCAGGTGGTGTTCCCAATGAATGCCAGAAATGGCCTGTATTTTTGGCTCAATCAGACACCACATACCCTTTTTCCTAAAAGCCTAAAGGAAGGAGAATGCAGCTCTAAGCATTTTTTTTTTTTTTTTTAATCCAAGGTGTTTTTGCATGAGAGCCATACCATTCCAGGGAAAAATGTTCTAAGAAGGTAAGGCGTTCATGTGTTTTCAGAGATAGGCAAGGGCTTCCTGAGATAAGGTAATTAACGGGGAAACATTCTTTGACCTTGTGAACTCATTATGATCATCCAAAGACATATGCATCATCTTACTTGGGTAAAATGTACCAGTACTTCACATTCTAGTACAAACCTCTCCTCCCTGAGATTCTCAAACAACCTCAGCCAAAGACTCCCTGTCCTCTGCTGAGACACACACACCAGTATGGCCTGGTCACTTGTCCAGGTTAGCACAGATGCAACGTAAGTCTGTTCCTGCCTCAGTCATGGCTGATATTGTGGCTGATGTGCAATGTGTACCCTGGGAAAGACAGAAGGAAGGCATGGTTTGCTTGCTCTTTGTGTGGCACCCCTGACTAGCCCATCACCCCATTTTACAGAAGAGCAGACTGAGGCCCTCAGAAGTGAACTGTGTGCCTTTTTTATGCAAATAACACAGCCTTCTATGTTTGTTTGCCATTGGTGCCCTCCCTCCATGAGGTATTTTTGTAAGCACCGCTATGCAAATTTTTTTACAGCAACATTTTAAAAAATTAGCGGAGTAGCAATTCCAAAAATACCTCATGGAGGGAGAACGCAGTTGCAAGTAAACTTAGAATGGGCACGTTATTTTTGTTATTTGAGTAAAAATTTGGTAATTGCCTGCTCTAGCCTCTGAAAGAATTTGTATGCGTCCTGCTTTTTAATCTGCAAAAATTGTCTTCTACTGAAATGCTACTTGTCCTTGGAGGAGGCTTCCCATGCCTTCTGAACACTAATAAAAAGTGACTGTGGCTGAAAGGATTGGCTTCAGTCCATTTTTCCTAATAGACTTGGCCAAGTCTAATTCAATGTATGTTTTAATGCCAACACAACCTTTGAGCCCAATGCCCAAAGGAAATCCAGCCACGGACCCACTGAAAATGAAACACAGGCTGTAAAGAGGGAATAAATTCCACCTGAATGTTTATTTTCATGGTAACCTGTATTTGCAGGATAACTGTGACGAAAGATTCCTCACTTCCTGTAGGATAAAGCTGAAACCCCTTGACGTCGTCATCTGGCTCCTATTTTATGGGCTCCAACTCTCTCCTCTCCTGCCATCTCTGCCTATCATATCCTAGGTTCTAATTTAGTATTCTCAAATTTATTGTTTATCATAATCCTAGTAAGAAATGCATTTTGGTCTACAGTCCAGTATACCGCTGAATACCCAGACACACAAACACACACGCAAATAACCAAATCAAAAATTTTACCAAAACAGACCAAAAAAAAAAAAAAGTTGCCCTTTTTAGTGGTGCACTCTGTTTTCTTTTCTGTTCCACTACCTCCTACTTCATTTTTTCAGTGCTGTTCAAGAACCGTAAAAAAGCATTTATTGTGTGTTAATGAGTCAAGGCCTATAGCTTAAAAGTATTATTCTGGTTTATAGAACGTCTTCTTGTTTCTGTGACATAGTCCCTTTGACTCTACACCTTTACAGATTTAGGTTCCCCTTGCTTACAATGTCCCAAAACCTCTTCTCTATCTGTTGATCTCCTATTCATACTTTAAAGCCTAATTCAAATGTTATCAAGTCCATGAAACTGATAGCCATACCACCCTCCAACCAGTGTTCTTTTCCCCAAGGGCTTTTGCTATAAAGCTGATGATATTTGTGTATATCTTTGGACTTTTTGTTTATATCTTTGCCTCCCTTATTATGTAGTCAGCTCCTCTGTACAGGGACCACATCATATGCCTTGGTGTCACATACCACACTGTCTGGCACAAAGTGAAGCTAGTAAATATCTGTATTCATTGTCCAATGAAAGAAGGGTCAGAAAGACACAACATTAATAAAAAAAAGTGACACATTTATAGTGGATGATACTTTAGCAAAACTTAAGTAGAGCTGTCCTAGTGAACTAGCTGAAGGATTCCCCACCTCCTCTTCAATCGTTTCCTAAATAGAACAGACAGATGTAGGGTACCTGACTCATTGCCTGTCCAGCATCCTCCTCCTCTTCTTTTGTCCAAGTACCCAGATTTCCCTTTGGGGAGTTGCTCTGTTACCAGAGAATGGCCTCGGTTCTTGTCTTTGGTGTAGGAAAGAATTCAAACACTGAGACAAATAGTGCCAAGTGAGCAGAGGTTTGTTAGCAAGCAGAGGATGAGTAGTAAAACTACACTTGACTAGGAAGTATCAAGCAAGTTACTCAGGTAGAGAAAGAATCTGAGCACCCGACAGTTCTTTTCTTAGGGTTTTATATCCTTCTTGTCTCTTATCTGTCTGTTAACATTTAAAAGCCAGGACAAGAGCCCCTATGAAGACCACTTCCTTGGCTTAAGGTTTAATTACCAAGTTAGAGATCTTATCAAGTTAGGGATTTTATCAAGTTAAGGACTTTATCAAATCAAAGACCCCTGTAAAGATCATTTCCTTGGCTTAAAGTTTAACTATGTAGGGACCATCTTATTGAGGAACGTCACCATCCCCTGACTCTTCCTTTGTGGGATTGTCTTACTGAGGAATGTCACCACACCCTGCCTCTTCCTCTTCCCGAATACAAGCTCTCCCCTTCCCCCTTACAACTCCAGATACTTTGATTATGTTATTTGGGCTGCCCCTACCTTGTATTTATAGGCGATGCAAAGAAGCTAGGCCTAGGTGAGAGGAGTCCTCCATCCCCTGACCACTATGATTGTTCATGATGGGCATTTGACTCAAGCAAAATCAATATGCATAATAATACCCAACACTTTGCTAGAAACATTGGGGGGAAGTTGCTGTTTTTCTGATATATCAAGCCGTATGCATCATGCACGACATGAACGTCTGAGGTCTTTGGTGATGTCAGGTGAAGAAAAACCACCTAGAAATGAAGCCGACACCAAGGATGGCAGAGTGCAAAATGGAGACAGATGCCCAGATGGAGCATGTCAGATCGGTTATTCTTGATGCTTACACAGTGTCTTCTTGGTTATCTGTCTTAACCATTTTGAGTTAGGCTTCAGTCAGTTTATTGCAATATAAAATGTCCTATTTCCCATGAATCTCCATATCAGAGAGTCAAGCCCAGTGCCCCGGAGCCAATAAATCGTTATTAGTAGATGATATTTAGGGAAAAGAAGATAATTCCTACTGAAGAATCATTGTAAGTCTTCCCTAAAGGACTTGATCTTTGGACCCAGGTATGGAAGTATTAACAGGTAGCGATGATAAAGATGTTCCAGGCAAAGGAACAAAGTATTGACCCTCAGCCACTGCAGAATGAATGAATAAATTAATTTCTAAACATCAGAAGCAAGAAAAAAAACCTTTTATGTCTTTGCTTTCATAACCCCCGTCTGCACAGATTGAGCGAATGATAATGTCTTCATAGACAAGACGGAAGTGAGGCAGGTCCCTTGGGTCCCTGTGGGTCTCTGAGTCTGAGGGCTGTGCTTCACCTGCCCTACTTTGGCTTCACAGAAATTTCCTTAAACTGCAAACATACTGAAAGGTGCAATTTCTGAAATGACAAGTTTTTCCACACTAACTTACTTATCTTCTTTTGCCAGATTATGATATTGTTAATAAAAAAAAAATTGTTAATAGCTGGCTAAAATTCAATCAGTCACAGTCTGCTGAATTTTAAATCCAATTGCTACCATCCAGGGAAGTTGTGATGCCTAGTCTTCATTGCTGTTGTTGTTGTTAGGTGCCGTCAAGTCGATTCCAACTGACAGTGACCCTATATTCAACAGAATGAAACACTGTCCAGTCCTGCACCATGTTCACAATTGTTGTTGTGTTTGAGCACATTGTTGCAGCCACTGTGTTAATCCATCTGGTTGAGGGTCTTCCTCTTTTTCACTGACCCTCTACTTTACCAAGCATAATGTCCTCCTCCAGGAACCAATCTCTCTTGATAACATGTCCAAAGTATGTGAAACGTAGTCTTGCCACACTTCCTTCTAAGGAGCATTCTGGTTTTACTTCTTCCAAGACAAATTTGTATATGTATATATGTGTGTATATATATGTGTACATGTATATATGTATGTATATATTTTTAATATATATATTACAAAAAATCATCTCATATTTATGCTTCTGGGGTTCATATATTTGCATATGTATGTATGGAATACATACATAGACATATATGTATGAGATGAAAGGCAATTTCTTGTTTTGAAGATTTCTTACTGGCCGGTGATCCAAGTTGCTGGCAAGACCCACAGCTGCTTGACAGGCCCTCAGTGCAAGTCCGACCACTGGCTCTGCCCAATTCTTTCCACATTTTAATACAAGATGACAGGGAGAAAACACCTATTTATTCTAATGAATTCTCCTTGGCAAAATGAGAAATTACTTTAAAGTCAAAGCAGCCAGAGCTGATGTCCTGGATGGAAATAATTATATTGCGTGCTATGGAAAGAGTAGAAATTCTTACAGGGTGATGAAGGGGAAAAAAAAAGTCACTTCAAAAACCTCAAGGTCAAGAGTGTCCTAAAGAATACATTCATAAAAATGAGCTTCTTTGCTAAGGAGATGGTTTCCATGGTTTCCAGCGGTGCATGTTAATGTGTGTGTGTTTCCATTCTTTATAGGAAGTAGCTCTAGTCCTACCAACAGGCAATGAAGTTAGTATCTGTTGAAGGCAATAAACCATCTAAAGCCACAAACACAAGCAAAGGGGGCTATTGGAAGTTAGTGTCTGGTTAGGGAAGACAGAGATCTGAAACTGGGGCATGCAAAGTAAGTACCGAAGTGCTTTGTGTCACAAAGAAGTTTCCAGAAGGAGAAGGACCTCTGGCCTCTGGATCCTGAGTAGATGCAGAGAAGAAATGGGCAGGAGAAATGCCAACAGTTGGGTAGGAAGACCAGAGAGAACTGCCTGCACTGATTTTAGCAGTTAAGATGAGGGGCCAGGTCTTGTACCTTGCATCATCCTCCCTATAATTAGAATAGAAAAGATAAAGGGAGAGGAGTAGGGGATCATGGAGAGTGGGACCGTTAAATGAAGAGAGGACTTTTAGCTTCAAGAAGAGCACGTTCCTTAGGGTTCTCTGATGAGATCAGCTTTTCTTGACCTCAGCATCCAGCCGCAAATAAGATGTAAAGGTTCTATCACCATTCCCAAGTTCCTTTTCAAATTCCTGGTTCTAGTCTGTGTTGGTTTCCTAAGGCAATTGTAACAACATATCACAAACTGGGTGGCTTCTAAGAATAGAAATGGATTGCCTCACACTTCTGGGGGCTGGTAGTCTGAGATCAGGGTGCTGGCCATTGACTCCTTCTGAAACTTTGAAGGAGAATCTGTTCCTTGCCTCTCTCCTAGAGTTTATTTTATGGCAAACCACGTTTTATGCACCTTCATCTGCCCCTAAGCTTCACGCAGTTTTTGCACATAGTGGAAACATTTTAAATAAATTACCTTTTGAGTCAATTTTTGAACAATGTAAGAAAACCAACCTTATTACTTTATATATCAAAACTTTTCAAACCCAAAACAATATTACTCATCCTTTATCACCCTTTTTTTTATTCACCCTACTCAGCTTGAAATGATTTAATTTTTCAAAAAATAAAATCCACCCTCAGATGACTCAGACTTGCCACCCAAGAGTAGGTCTTATTGGATAGACCATTGGCTGTAGGAGCAGATTTTTAACAAGAATTTTTTAAAAAGCTTAAACAGTGATAAAATCATTGGAATCAATACATGGCCTTCACAGAGACTGACTTTCAAAGTTATCGTTTGTTGTTGTTGTTGTATTTCTACATTTAAAAAATCAGACTTGCCTGTATAGTCATACCTCATCCATCTATTTCACAATTCTGAATTCAGGTCCTTAAGGGGAAAAAAAAAAAACTGCAAGGAAATCGAATTCGCATCGATTACAAATCAGACAAAGCAATCTACCTCCAAAGCCTTTGCTCTTTGGGAAAATGCTTCACTCTACACATTCTTAAATGAATATTTTCTCTTTGATATTCATTTCAAAAAGCAACTTGAGTTTTTCAATTAAACCTGCATTAATTTTATACAATGCTTGGCACACACCATCTACTCGAAAACGTTTACAATCAGAATTTGCTGAGGAGGAGGGGGAGGATGAGAAAATGAAGTAGGGCTTTACAAACTTTTGCTGGGAAACCACTCAGCCTTCTAATCATTTCTGCCCACATCATCCTCTTTTCTTAATTCTCCATCTGTACTGTTTATCAGACCATCGTTCTAAGTAATCCTTCTCCTTCTCTAGTGACTGTACCTTTCCAAACTTGTAAATAGCTAGCATGTCCTCTATTTATCCTTGCTTCATGGATTTTATCCTGGTAATTATTCTCTTGAAGTTTATCTCATCAGCCCATAAACAATGCCTATTTTTTATCTCCCCATTCTTTACAGTTGGTTCGACATTTGCTCTGTCTTCCTTGTAAGGGGAAACCACAAGCAGAATGTACTATGCAGGTCATTGGACTCCTAGGTATTTACCTTACCTCTAAAATATACACAGTTCCACTTTCCTAGTTCTTAATTTTAATTGAGTAGGTTGTTTTTTCTGGGCTTCTTAACCCCTATGCCTCCTGTAATCAATTTTTATATTGTATGTCTCTACTTGGGATATTGTTACCAGTAGGTAGAGCTGATCAGGAAAGAAATTTATTATATTAACACAGGAACAAATTATTAATTTAATTTATATATAAGGGAGAGATACCTAGAAGAAGCTCTGTGTAATAAGGAATGCATATTTGAAAATTTTTTAATTTTATTTTATTGGTAGAAATAAAATTTATTGAATCTAAACAAGCAAATATGACTTGTTGTTGGGTGCTGTCAAATCAATTCCGACTCATAGCAATCCTATGTACAATGAACTACTGCCTAGTTCTGCGCCACCCTCGCAATCATCACTATGTTTGAGCTCATTGTTGCAGTCACTGTGTCAATCCATCTCACTGAGGGTCTTCCTCTTTTTCACTGACCCTCTACTTTATCAAGCATGATGTCCTTCTCCAGGAGCCGATCCCTCCTGATAACATATCTGAGGTACCTGAGGTAAAGTCTTGCCATCCTTGGTTCTAAGAAGCATTCTGGCTGTACTTTTTCCAAGACAGACTTGTTTGTTCTTCTGGCAGTCCGTGGTATATTCAAAATTCTTCACCATAATTCAAAGGGGTCAATTCTTCTTCAGTCTTCCTTAATCATTGTTGAGCTTAAGCATGCATAGGAGGCACTGTTATTGATAAGGTTTTCACTGGCCAATTTTTTTCAGAAGTAGACTGCCAGGTCCTTCTTCCTGGTCTATTTAAGTCTGGAAGCTCAGCTGAAACTTGTCCACCATGGGTGACCCTGCTGGCATTTGAAATACTGGTGGCATAGCTTTCAGCATCACAGCAACACACAAGCCACCACAGTACAAAAAATTGACAGACGTGGTGGAAATAAGCCTTACTTAGTTAGGAATACCTCTTATTCAGAAAAATGTTTGAACTAAGATCATAAGAAAGAAAACTCCTCCTAGGTTGTAACACCCTTGCAGCACAAATGAGCAGCTGGGATTTTAGACTAGTCTCTGTGGTGAATGGTGACCGGGTCGTGTAAGAGTAGGGTCTGAGGGATAAATCTGGCAACAGAAATTGGTGATGATTGTATAACATGATCGTAATTGGTTTTAGTGACCTATACACTTGGAAAATGTTAAATTGGCAAAGGTGGTTCTCTATATTTTTGCAACAATAAAAAAGTTTAAAACTATGAAAAATGAAAATAGATTCAATGAGCTCAAGAAACACATTCACGCAAGGTCCTGTTATTTGCCAATGTGGCTACGGTCAACATGCAGATATCAGGCATATAGTAGCCCTTACCCTCCTACTCAGAAACCCTGGTGGCACAGTGGTTAAGAGCTAGGGCTGCTAACCAAAAGGTCGGCAGTTCAAATCCACCAGGTGCTCCTTGGAAACTCCATGGGGCAGTTCTACCCTGTCCTATAGGGTCGCTATAAGTTGGAATCGACTCATCGGCACTGGGTTTTGTTTTTTCTTGGTTTCCTCTCCTACCCGTCCTACCTATTTGCATCACCGCAGGGAGAAACACTGGGTGTTACCTAAGAGTAGACTTGAGTTGCTAACTAATGTGGCAGGCTTCTTCCTCAGCTGCTCTTTTAACTTCTTACCGTTTTTAGAGAAGGTTGAGCTCACCCAAATTGATTTAAAAAGGACAGCAGCCATTACGTTTCTCATGAAGAAGATTTAGAGACTCAGTGGGCATGACTGGAACAGATTGAAACAAAATGAAGGACCAAAGGTACAAAATTTGACCCTGCTCCGTGAACGTTCTAGGATAGGTGACCTCAGCTGCAGGTGGTGTCCAAAGAATCAAGGATCAAGGCCAGAGCGATGCAGGGCCCTAGTTCAGGAAAGCGGTGAGCAGAGCCTCCAAACTGAAGGAGCACAAGATCCTGACAAGCAACTGGAGCAAAAGCAAGTTACCCAGACTCTCCTGGATCACAGGCACGTTAGAAACCCCAATAAGAAAGAATGCAGGCAGCCAGGTGGGTGGAATCAGAAAAGGCTCTCCACAGGTGAAGGGTCCCAGCTGCCCAATCGGAGCTCCGTTGGAGGAAGAGCTTGTGAGAAGTCCCTACAAGAGCTTCCATGAGTAAGAATAAAAAAGAAAAAAAAAAGTCACTGCCGTCTAGCTGATTCTGTCATGTTACAGAGGAGAATTGCTGCAGTTTTCTTGGTGTTCTCCTAACAGAAGCAGATCACCGGGCCTTTCCTCCACGACACCGCTGGATCACCAAGCTTAGGTTAGCAGTCAAGGACAACCCAGGGACCTATGACTCAGAGAGAACCCTGGTATTAGGCACAGTGTAGGACCATGCAATTGGCTCACCCAAGCAGAAGGAACAAAACAGAAGCCAGGATATCGGATCAAGGGAATCAGGAACCAGAATGTGGATATGAGATCAGATGGAGGGTAGCAGCCAGGGCAACCTAACGACAAGCCCTGCAGCGTGGACTCGTGATCCTTAAATTCATCTCGCATTAGGCAAGAAATACTCCTAGTGACTAGGGCAGAGTTGATCCTGACAGAGGGTATCGGGTTGCCTGGAAAGAAGGAGGAGAGAAATAGAAGCTAAGAGTTAAGCAAGGCCTGATACCACATCACCATACATTTTCCTCTCTTAACCTTGGTTTGTTGGGATATAATTAAAAATATTTTTGCAAAATATATTATGAGATATAATAAAAGAAATTCGATGAGAATTTTATTTTTATTTCATTTATAAAAGAAAGTTGTTGTGTGCTGTCGGGTAGATTCCAACTCATAGTGACCCCATGTGACACAGTAGAACCACCCCATAGGGTTTCCGAGGCTGTAATATTTATGGGACAGATCACCAGGTCTTTCTCCCTCGGAGAGACTGGGAGGGTTTGAAACACCACCCTTTCGGTTAACAGCTGAGTGTTTAACCATTGTGCTGCCAGAGCGCCTTTATAAAAGAATAACATATAGAAATGAGTAAGTTGTGGTTTATGGTATTTATTGAACTTGAAACGTATTTAATTTCCAGATTAAATTCAGTTTATTTCCCTCAAATTATTTTAGTAATTATTTGTTCTTAATGTATCACTGGATTTCTTATGCCTACATCTTGATTTCCAACCTCACCAAAATCCAGCTTTCTATCTTTTTACTGTTCCCCAGCTACACTCCAGTTTGGCTGATATATTTATTCTTTTCAGAATAAGTCGTAAGTGTTTCTCATGTTTGCTCGTTCCATTTCCCTGCCTGGGTTGCTTTACCTAGTTCTCTCGCAGGAGGGACCAGGACCTAGAGGAGGACATCGTGCTTCGTAAGGTAGAGGGTCAGCAAAAAAGAGGAAGACCCTCAATGAGATGGATTGACACAGTGGCTGCAACAATTGGCTCAAGCATAACAACGATTGTGAGGATGGTGCAGGACCGGGCAGTGTTTTTGTTCTGTTGTACATGGGGTCGCTATAAGTTGGAACCGACTCAACAGCACCTAGCAATTCTCTCTAGCTATCTGTCTCCATGTTGCCTCTATCATCTCCTCATCCAGCCAAGACACACACACACACTCACACGCTCTCTCACACACACACGCACATACACTCCCATACATACACACACACACATTCTTGATTTGGCCTCTAGTCTGACATATTCTCCCCAATCAAACCCTACCATTATCTTAAGTAATTTAGACAGCTAAGTGAATGACGCAGCTCTAGACATCTGCCTCTGCGCTCTGGACACCCAAGTCTAAGAACCTAACAGCCTAACCCCACTTACTTTAATCAGAATTTACCTACACTCCACTTCAGCAATCCACACCCATGGCCGCATTGCTGGCCTTGTCATCAACTGAAACTGTCCAGTGATATTCCTAATAGCACATCAACTGAGGCAAGACCCAGGTGAAGGCAGAGGTCATCATTACATTGCTGTCAGGTGCCGTTGAGTCAGTTCCAGCTCATGGCGACCCTGTGCACAACAGAATGAAACACTGCCCGGTTCTGCGCCATCCTCACAATCGTTGTTATGCTTCAGCCCATTGTTGCAGCCACTGCGTCAATCCATCTTGTTGAGGGTCCATCATTGCATAGAAGGTCTAAAACCTGTACCTGCTGCAAGTTTCACGACAGCTTGGAGCCTACAAGATAGGAAACATAACAAATCATGTACCTCCAGGTTTTGCATTTGTACAATTTGTAAATGGATTTTGCAAGTAAAGGTGACTCAGAAATTCTCACTATTTCTATGCAATCTGCCAACTTAACGTTGAATATGGATATTACAGGATATTTTTGGTCCATTAAATTGATTAATGTAACTTTAAGGTAAGATGACTTGTACTAAGGTGAGATGGCGTGTACTACATTTTAAACATTTTCAAGAATGCTGCGAAAGGAGAACATGCCACCAAGGCACTGAATTGTATGAAAGAAATCAAGACAGTTTTCAAGGACTGAAGAGCTATGAATGAATAGATGAATAAATTTGAAACACTGTTGCCATGAGTCAATTTTGACTCATGGCAATTGTACTCATGGTAACTCATGTATGTCAGAATAGAATTGTGCTCTTTAAGGTTTTTAATGGCTGATTTTTCAGAGAAAATTGCCATTCCAAGGCACCTCTCAGTGCACTTGAGCCTCCAGCCTTTCAGTTAGCCACCAAGGACATTAACTGTTTGCAACACTCAGGGACTCCTGGATAAATATAAAAAAAAAATATATATATATAGCCGACCCTTATTTTCTTTTTCAGATTAAGTCCTGTTTTTTTTCTTGGCCACTTTATTTTATACTTCCTATGGTTCTTCTTTGTGCTATTTGACTCTCAATATATACCTGGTACTAGTGAACTTGTCTCGTGTATACCTTTTGATTTCCAGACCAGGTAAAAAGCTCCTTGAGGGCACAAACAGTGGCTTGTACCTCTTTTAATACCTTTAAAACCTAGCAAAGCATTTAGGTATTTATTGATTGGTTAGTGAATGATTGATTGATAGAGACTAAGACTAATTTTTAAGTTGTCAATTGAAAAAATTAGATTAGTCATCATATCACACTGCTTGTCAATAGCAAGGAGATGATCTAAATACTATAATTATCTGCTAACAACCCTTTCAAACCAAGGGGTCTTTGACTGTCTCCCTTCTTTTTATTATAACACTTCTTTGTAAGAAGTTTCTTGGTAGGTTATCTCTTTGTGTACTTTACACTGTCTTGTTCGAGGACTTTTTCAGTGGATAAGCTCTTTATTTATTTATTCTAAAACTGTTTTTGTGTCTTCAGTCCATAGCAGCTGCTGTGCTTGGTTCTGAGGAATTATATCAGTCTAAAGGACTTCCCACGACTTTACAGAAGGCCATGGCATGAGACACCTAAACAACCTGCCATTCTATGTATTAACCTGGGTAGTACTTCTCATGCTACATCTTTGAACCCCTAAAGGTTCAAATGTAATGATGGGGGACCCCAATTTATTTCCTATATTCTATATCCAAAAGCCTAGTGAGAGTTGTTGTTGTTGTTAGGTGCCGTCCAGTCAGTTCTGACTCTTAGAGACGCTATGTACAACAGAACGAAACACTGCCCAGTCTTGCACCATCCTTATAATCATTGTTATGCTTGAGCTCATTGTTGCAGCCACTTTGTCAATCCACAGGGCCTTCCTCTTTTCCGCTGACCCTGTACTCTGCCAAGCATGATGTCCTTCTCCAGGGACTGATCCCTCCTGACAACATGTCCAAAGTATGTGAGACGTAGTCTCGCCATCGTTGCTTCTAAGAAGCATTCTGGCAGTACTTCTGCCAAGATAGATTGGTTCATTCTTTTGGCAGTCCATGGTATATGCAACATTCTTTGCCAACACCACAATTCAAAGGCGTCATTTCTCTTTCAGTCTTCCTTATTCATCGTCCAGCTTTCGCATACATATAAGGCGATTGAAAACACCATGACTTGAGTCAGGTGCACCTTAGTCTTCAAGGTTACGTCTTTGCTTTTCAACACTTTAAAGAGGTCTTTTGCAGCAAATCTGCCCAGTGCAATGCATCTTTTGATTTCTTGACTGCTGCTTCCATGGGTGTTGATTGTGGATCCAAGTAAAATGAAATCCTTGACAAACTCAGTGTTTTCTCCATTAATTATGATGTCATGACTGGTCCAGTTGTGAGAGTTTTTACTTTCTTTATGTTGAGGTGCAATCCATACCGAAGGCTGTGGTCTTTGATCTTCATCAATAAGTGCTCCAAACCCTCTTCACTTCACTGTCATCAAGCAAGGATGTGTCATTGGCATATTGCAGGTTATTAATGAGTTTTCCTCCAATCCTGATGTCCCTTTCTTCTACATATAGTTCAGCTTCTCTGACTATTTGCTTAGCATACAGATTGAATAGGTATGGTGAAAGGATACAACCCTTATGAACGCCTTTCCTGATTTTAAACCACACAGTATCCGCTTGATCTGTTCGAATGACTGCATCTTTATCTATGTACAGCTCCCTCATGAGCACAATTAAGTGTTCTGGGATTCCCATTCTTCGAAATGTTATCTATAATTTGTTATGATCCACACAGTTGAATGCCTTTGCACAGTCAATAAAACACAGGTAAACATCTTCCTGGTATTCTCTGCTTTCAGCCAGGATCCATCTGACATCAGCAATCATATCCCTCATTCCACATCCTCTTCTGAATCCAGCTTGAACTTCTGGCAGTTCCCTGTCGATAGGCTGCTGCAGCCGCTTTTGAATTATCTTCAGTAAAATTTTACTTGCGTGTGATATTAATGATATTGTTCAATAAGATAATTTCCACATTTGGATGGATCACCTTTTTTGGGAATAGGCATAAATATGGATCTCTTCCAGTCAGTTGGCCAGGTAACTGTCTTCCAAATTTCTTGGCATAGATGAGTGAGCCCTTCCAGTGCTGCATCCGTTTGTTGAAACATCTCAATTGGTGTTCCATCAGTTCCTAGAGCCTTGTTTTTTGCCAGTGCCTTCAGTGCAGCTTGGACTTCTTCCTTCAGTACCGTCAGTTCCTAATTATATGCTACCTCCTGAAATGGTTGAACATAAACCAATTTTTTTTGTACAGTGACTCTGTATATTCCTTCCATCTTCTTTTAATGTTTCCTGTGTTGCTGAGTATTTTCCCCATAGAATCCTTCAATATTGTAACTCGAGGCTTGAATTTTTCCTTCAGTTTTCAGCTTGCGAAATGTCGAGTGTGTTCTTCCCTTTCGATTTTCTACCTCTAGGTCTTTGCACATGTCATTATAATACTTTACTTCATCTTCTTGAGCTGCCTTTTGAAATCTCCTGTTCAGCTCTTTTACTTCATCATTTTTCCTTTGACTTTAGCTACTCTAAGTTCAAGAGCAACTTTCAGAGTCTCTTCTGACATCCATTTTGGTCTTTTCTTTCTTTCCTGTCTTTTTACTGACCTCTTGCTTTCTTCTTGTATGCTGTCCTTCCATAACTTGTCTGGTCTTTGGTCATTAGTGCCCAACGCATCAAATCTCTTCTTGAGATGGTCTCTAAATTCAGGTGGGATATGCTCAAGGTTGTACTTTGGCTCTTGTGGACTTGTTCTAATTTTCTTCAGTTTCACCTTGAACTTGTATATGAGCAATTGACAATCTATTCCACAGTTGGCCCCTGGCCTTCTTCTGACTGATGATACTGAGCTTTTCCATTGCCTCTTTCCACAGATGTAGTCGATTTGATTCCTGTGTATTCCATCTGATGAGCTCCATATGTATAGTCACGGTTTATGTTGGTGAAAAAGGTATTTGCAACGAAAAAGTAGTTGGTCTTTCAAAATTCTGTCATTCAATCTCCGGCATCATTTCTGTCACCAAGGTTGTATTTTCCAACTACCAAGACTTCTTTGTCTCCAAGTTTTGCATTCCAGTTACCGGTAATCGTCAATGCATCCTGATTGCATGTTTCATCAATTTCAGACTGTGGAAGCTGGTAAAAATCTTCAGTTTCGTCACCTTTGGCCTTAGTGATTGGTGCATAAATTTGAATAATAGTCGTATTAACTGGTCTTCCTTGTAGGTGTATGGATATCATCCTATCACTGACAGTGATGTACTTCAGGATAGATCTTGAAATGTTCTTTTTGATGATGAATGCCACACCATTCCTCTGCAATTTGTCATTCCTGGCATAGTAGACCATATGATCGTCTGTTTCAATATGACCAATACTAGTCCGTTTCAGCCCACTAATGCCTAGGATACAGATGTTATGCATTCCATTTCATTTTTGATGATTTCTAATTTTCCTAGATTCATAGTTCATATGTTTCACATTACAACTATTAATGGATGTTTGCAGCTGTTTCTTCTCATTTTGAGTCATGTGCCACATCAGCAAATGAAGGTCCCGAAAGCTTGACTCCATCCACGTTATTGAGGTCGAGTGTACTTTGAGGAGACAGTTCTCCACCAGTAGTCTTTTGAGTGCCGTCCAACCTGGGGGCTCATCTTCTGGCACTATATCAAACAATGTTCTGCTGCTATTCATACGGTTTTCACTGGCTAATACTTTTTAGAAGTAGACCACCAGACCCTTCTTTCTAGTCTGTCTTAGTCTGGAAGCTCAGCTGAAACCTGTTCTCCATAGGTTACATATCCAGCATCACAGCAATACACAAGCCCCCACAGTATGACAAACTGACAGATGCACGGGCGCAATGGAAGTTGTAGGGATCAAAAACAGGAGCGTCACAGATTCAGTACAACAGTAGTTTATTTGCTTTATACAAGAATGAAATCAACTCAGGCCATAATGATAATCGTCTCCTGTTACTCAGAAGCCTGAAATGCAAGATCTGTATATTATTGACTATTTTAAGTGAAAAAAAAATATTATTAATAAATGAAGTTTATATGGAAAATAAAACACAAAATTCGGGGTCCATAGAGTTAAAAAAATAATAATTAAAGAATGTTTAACAATTAAAGGAAATGGAGACACTGGTCATTCATGACTTTGGTCCCAGGTCAATTTAGCCTCATCCACAAACTCTGCAATTTTTAACCTTTAAGCAGGCATCCTAATCTGAGTCCTCAAAAATAATCATATTGAGGGAGAAAATAAACATCATTGAGAAAACAGGAGAAGTTTACAAATGTTTATCTAGGAAATTTTTTAATATTTTTTTAAAAAAATCAAAATTAAGAGTTTTAGAGAAGAGTATATATTTGGGCAATAAATTGTGGAAGAATGGCAAAAAAAGGAAAAAGAAACTTGAGAATGAGGATTTCTGTGGTAAGACAACAACAGCAGCAAAAACGTGGTATCAAAATCATAACTTAGTTTTAGAACATCCACACTGTTCCAAGATGCTTTCTACATTAGGTAATTGGCAATAGACTTGACCTTTTACCATTTATTAAAACTAACTGGGAGCAGATAAGGGAAATATAGTTAAGCTGCTTTCCCTGCCAAACAGGACAAGAATGTGGGGATTAATGCTAAGAAGTCACAGGCCATTGATAAGAACACTAAAAATAGTCACGTAGAACAAGCTTGTTCTTACTCAGATTCAATAAATGCATTTCAAACTTCCATCCTAGGCCAAATACTGTGCCAGGGACTTTACCCTAGACTGGATCATTACTGTTTAAGCTCCCATGTGATGTTGTTCTGGGGTTTATATAACCCCACACACCCCACCTGACTTTCATGAGAGAGGAGCGTAGATTCAGAAAGCAAGCGCTACGCTGCTCATACGCTTGGGTCAGGACAGATCTGGCCCTTGTTCTAGATCATCCACTGCACGATAATTGTTCATGATGATACCGCGAGTCCTTGCCAAAGTGTAAATTATAAATGATAGAACCTATTTGAGAAGGAAAGAAAGGCTAAAATGTTTTTTGAAAAATTTAGAAAATTTTGATAAAGAGTTTAGCCCCAAGAAAACCAGTAGAGACTCCATTATTGAAAACTAATGTGTTGCTCTATGGCATTATACTGATAGATTAGTTTATCAGGAACCCATGGTAATGACGCGATGGCCACCATTTCTTCCTTGTCAGGTAAGACATGTCCAAGCAATTTTGTTTTTTTCGGGCTGTTAATCAGCTAGGTAACCACTGGAGCAAAGCACTTCTCAGCATTCTCAACTGTAAAATGAAGACATTAGAGACATGATTTCTGATATAATTTTAGTCTCTAAGAGTCTAGGATTCACTAATTGCAGGCTCATTTTCAAGAATGTGACCTTCTTATTGCTTAGAGGGCACACTCTTCCATCTTGACCTCTGAGTGGTAGATTGCTATGGCTGGAGTGAGAAGAACCTGGAACAGATTTAGAACCGCTCCACAATCCAGAATCCGCATGACCAGAAGAACTCATGGTCTGAGCCACGTGTTGTTCGTGAGATGACAAAGAATATCAGGACATCCCTGTTTACTGTGACTCTGTACCTTCCAGCACCCTCGAGGGTTGTGGAACATTCCAGATCCAAAATGAAAAGCAGATCACCAACAAGAGAGAACACAATTTCTCAAATGATCTTTTATACCCAGTATCCCCTAATTTTTTCTTTCTTTTTTTTTTTTTTCTCTAAACTTTAAATGAAAATGCCTCATTGGTGCAGACAGGAGAACTTTAAGAGCCCAGAGAGACACAGTCCTACCTGGAGGCCGAGAGAGAGTAAAGAGCCAGCAGAGTGCAGTAGCAGTCCTTGAAACACCAGCCAGCAGAAAAACAGCACAAAAAATCCCATTTTGACTCTTTGTCTATGTAGATCCATATCTCTAAGGAGAAGAAACCGTCTCCTACGTTTAGATCCGCCTCTGTTTCCTATTCCCTGCAGAGCCTGAAGTGAATACGAAGGAGAATGACATTTGCCTATTGATGCTTCTAAAGACCTATTAAGTGAGAAAGAGGACTTGCCGTCAGGCTAAGGATGCCACAAAAGAGGTGATAAACACTGGCCAGCTCAGTCTTCATGGGAGTGGCCGCTGACCTCAGGGTGAGGGGAACTCTGACTACATTCTGCTCCAGTCAGGCCCTCCAAGCCAGGTTCCTTATCTGAAGGCTTCTCGGCCTACTTGAAACATAAAATTGGGTTTTAAACCTCCAGACAATCGATTTTCAAGGAAGACGGACAGTGGAGAAATGAGTCCAAAATGATAGGTTTGGCTGCGTTGGTGAACTGCCACCAATGGGCTTGTGTAAAACGACTGCACTGCCCGCGACTGAATGCTTCTGGCATTTCCTCCTGAGCGTTGTACCGGGGCACAGTAAAACTTCTTTGTAACAGTCCCTTTTAATGCTCTTCTCTTTCAATGTGGCATTTTTATGAATCATTTTGAAGTCAGTGGAAATGCGTGTGTGTTTCACAGAGCTCGTCTTTTTGGAGAGCAAACCTTTTATATTTGAGGGTGTCTTATCCTTCAGAGATGATAAAAAGTCTTTAAAAACAAGGAGGATAGAAAACAGAGGGAAAGTACAAAAAGTGAACACCACGTTTTTTCTCACACACTAAACATCAAAAAGCACCTGTCTTAAATAAACAAACACTCCTGGCTGCCTTCATTGTAGCATGCCATTAAATCAATGCATTCTGCTTAAAACCACCACCTGTGGAAAAAAAGAAAAGAGGAAAAAATGGCAACAACTAAACCCAACTGAGTGTATTAAACAGCTGCAGTGCTGTACTTTTCCTATTCAGAAGCCTCTTTCTCAATGCTACAATGCCGTACAATTTCTCCCCTGAAACCTCTCGTGCACTGACTAAACATTGAATGGCCAAGCTGGGTGCAACCCATAAAATTGCTGTATTCATTGGCTTTTGAACAAGACTGCATTCGGATTGCTGTAAAAGCGTGGTCTCATCATATCTTCAGCTAATATCCTTTAAAGAAAGTAAACAACCTTAATCCACGTGAGATACTTTATGAGGCTTAAAAAAAAGAGAAAACTCTTGCTAATGTCCAACTTCAATCTTTTCTGCTTCTAAGTAAGCCTTTCCACCTTGAATGGTGTATGTTATGAACAGTTAAAGGAGTTTTTTAATTATTAGTTCAGAAAACAATGAAAGGCCAGGCTACTACATGGTTTTCTGCCGGGTTAAACAGCCATAGGAGAGCGGAGGGTTGGGCAGTGCATGACCCTGTCTGTGCCATTGCATATGCAGACAGCCTGTGCCTCAAACTTCCAGTTAGCCACTAGACGGCCAGGAATGAGACACACAGGGCCTCTGCCATCAACTACTCTATGGGTGCTATGTTCACCTGGGATCAAGTTGGACACACGAGACACTTACACAGTGTTGGCAAAGTGAAAGCCATTATTATTACTTTTACAGAAAGCAAACGATAAACAGTAACAACAGATTCTCAAAAGGGAAACCCTTCCCCTTCCCCAAATTACCCATGCTCATCTTACGTCATTGGGCAGGCGTGCAGTGGTTCAGGTCAGAGGTTGTGTTCATGTCACCGCTGCCTCCAGCTATCACCATGTTGTCCGGTGGGGGGGGGTTCCTAAACAGCTCCCATGGCTTCTGCTCTACTGCTGGGCCTTGCTGGCCTCTGCTGCTGGTTCCTGGCACACCACCCGGGCCTGCAGAGCTCTGTTGCCAGCACACTACCCGGGCCCCCGCTGCTGGGAGGAGGGGCATCCAGCCCCTGCACCAGGTGCGCTCAGGCCTCTCTTGCCCTGCACAAGCAATGGTTACAGCTCTTTCAGCTTCACTGGCAAGCCTTTTCCCAGATTCATCCAGCTCTGCCCTGCCGTAGGAAGATCCCTGCACAGGATCCTCCAAGGAACCCCTGCCAGGCACACCTAAGCCTCTGCCCTGCACAGATAAGCATTACAGCTCTTTTAACTCTGCTGGCAAGCCTCCTGCCCGTGGGTGCTCAGCTCTCCTTCCATGGGCCGGCAAGCTCACCACCACTAGAGAAGGCAAAGTAAAGTAGTATAATGACATGTGCAAAGACCTGGAGTTAAAAAACCAAAAGGGACGAACACACTTGACATATCTCAAGATGAAAGAACTGAAGGAAAAATTCAAGCCTCAAGTTGCAATATTGAAGGATTCTACAGGCAAAATATTAAATGACACGGAAACCATCAAAAGAAGATGGAAGGTATATGCAGAGTCACTAAACCAAAAGGAATTGGTTGACGTTCAACCATTTCAGGAGTAGCATATGATCAGGAACCGACGGTACTGAAGAAAGAAGTTCAAGCTGCACTGAAGACATTGCCAAAAAACAAGGCTCCAGGAATTGACAGAATACCAATTGAGATGTTTCAACGAATGGATGCAGCTCTGGAAGTGCTCACTCATCTATGCTAAGAAATTTGGAAGACAGCTACCTGGCCAACCAACAGAAGAGATCCATATTTATGCCTATTCCCAAGAAAGGTGATCCCACTGAATGTGGAAATTATCCAACAGTATTACTAATATCACACGCAAGTAGAGTTTTGCTGAAGATCATTCAAATGGATCATGGCTGAAAGGAAAAAATACCAGAAAGATATTTACCTGTGTTTTATTGACTATGCAAAGGCATTGGACTATGCGGATTATAACAAATTATGGATAACATTGTGAAGAATGGAAATTCCAGAACACTTTAATTGTGCTCATGAGGAAACTGTACATAGACCAAGAGGCAAACATTCAAACAGAACAAGGGGATACTACGTGGTTTAAAGTCAGGAAAGGTGTGTATAAGGGTTGTATCCTTTTATCATATTTATTTAATCTGTATGCTGAGCAAATAATCTGAGAAGCTGGACTATATGAAGAAGAACAAGGCATTGGAATTGGAGGAGGACTCACTTACAATCTGCTAGTTGCAGATGACACAACGCTGCTTGCTGTAAGCAAAGAGGGCTTGAAGCAGTTACTGATGCGGATCAAAGACTACATACAGCCTTCAGTATGGATTACAGCTCAATATAAAGAAAACAAAAACCCTTCCAACTGGACCAACAAGCAACATCATAATAAATGGAGAAAAGATTGAAGGTGTCAAGGATTTCATTTTATTTGGATCCACAGTCAACATCCACGGAAGAAGTAGTCAAGAAATCACAAGACACATTGCACTGGGCAAATTTGCTGCAAAAGACCTCTTTAAAGTGATAAAAAGCCAGGAAGTCACCTTGAAGACTAAGGTGGCCTGACACAAGCCACGGTGTTTTCAATCACCTCATGTACATGCAAAAAGCTGGACGATGAATAAGGAAGCCTGAAGAGGAATCAATGGCTTTGGACTATGACGTTGGTGAAGAACGTTTTATATAACATGGACTGCCGGAGGAAGGAACAAATCTATCCTGGAGGAAGTACAGCCAGAATGCTCCTTAGAAGAGACAATGGTGAGACTTCTTCTCACATACTTTAGACATGTTATCAGGAGGGACCAGTCCCTGGAGAAGGACATCATGCTTAGTAAAGTAGAGGGTCAGCAAAAAAAGAGGGAGACCCTCAACAAGACAGATTAACACAGTGGCTGCAACAATCGTCTCAAGCATAAAAACAATCCTAAGAATGGTGCAAGACCAGGCAATTTTCATTCTGTTGTACATAGAGTCACTATGAGTTGGAACCCACTGGATGGCACCTAACAGCAGCAACGACAACAATCTCCCTCATGACTGAATTGCTCCAACAGTCATTTAGATCAGTGGAATCAAATTTGAGGAGTTATAGTTCTCAAAGCTTCCAAAGACTTGAGACTTGAGAAACCCTTATCTGAGAAACCAAAGCAAAACCAAACCCTTTGCCATCGAGTCGATTTCCACTCATAGCGACCCTATAGGACACAATAAAACTGCCCCACTGGATTTCCAAGGGGTAGTTGGTGTTTTTCTTTACTTTTTTCAGTTGGTGTATTCGAACTGCTCTTAACCACTGCTCCACCAGGGCTCTGAGAACTAGTCTAGTTCAATGAAAATGCTTTTTAATTGTGAATTAACAGTACAAAAGAGAAGTATTTTCTTTATAACTTTAAACTTGAAAAGAATTCAGAACAAGTACAATGACATATTTGGGGTAACTGTCATTTTGACACCACAAATACATTCTTAAACATGTATAGATCTTCAAGAATATGTCAGGGAACCTCATGGGTCCTGAAGATCCCAGTTCAAGAAATTTTCACATGATTACTCTGGTATCTAGGTATCTAGGTTCATTTCTCTCCAAATAATTCTACCTTCATTCACTAATATATAATTTCTTCCAGGAAATGTTTTCTGAACACCAATGATATCCCGTAGCACTCTCAAGTCTAATCAGCCTTGATCACACCTTTCTTCACTTTCCTTCGTGACTTTTGTTTCTTACAGAATCAAACCAAAACTCTTACACTTGGCTTTCATAATTGTCCAAGAGTATTTCCCAGACATTCTCAGTTCTTACCCATTGCTTTAGACCAAAGCCCAAACCGAACCAAATTCGTTACCGTCGTGTTGATTCCAACTCACGGTGACCCCACAGGACAGAGTAGACCCACCCCACAGGGCTTCCAAGGAGCGACTAGTAGATCTGAGGGGCTGAAGTTTTGGTTAATAGCCGAGCTCTTAACCACTGAGTCACCGGGGTCCTGCTCTAGACCAGCCCGATTCTAAAATCCCAGAAAAAACCCATTTAGCACATAGTTGTATTCATTTACTTGGTTTATTCATTTTTTTCAGTTGCCGCTGTTGAATTCTAACTTTTTGGGGTACTGAGCCAGCCAGTTCATAGGAATCAAAGAAAAACCCAGCAGAGCCTTACTTTATGTCAGGCTCTGCCATCAAAACTAGAAATCTTCCCTCGAAGAGCTTATCGTCTAATAATATAACATCATGGTGAAGGCAAAGGCTTTGGAATCAGATGTTTGTGAATATTAATCCTGGTTCTACCACTTAAGTCACTGTGTGGAATCAGGCGGATAACTTACTAACACTTGAACTTCAATGTCCTGACCTATAAAAGAGGGTAATAAACCTCATAGTGTTATATTAGAGCATATATAGTGTAATTAACACTGCCTGTCTCTTTTTTTTTTTTTTTTTATCTCAATATAGTCAGTATTCAATATAAGCGTAGCTATTTCGAGCCCGGAAACCCTGGAGGCGTAGTGGTTAAAAGCTATGGCTGCTAACAAAAAGGTCAGCAGCTTGAATCTACCAGGAGCTCCTTGGAAACCCTATGCGGCAGTTCTGTTCTGTCCTATAGGGTTGCTACGAGTTGGAATCAACTCGACGGCAATGGGTTTATTTTGAGCCCAGCTACTATCCAAAAGGTCAGTGGTTCAATCTACCAGCCTCTCCTTGGAAACCCTGTGGGACAGCTCTACTCTGTCCTATAGGGTTGCTATGAGTCAGAAACAACTCTGTGGTAATGGTTTATTATTACTATTATTAAAGGCAATAAGACGTAAATAACTAACTTCTATTTTTTTATATATATATATTTTTTTATATAAGACATAATGGATACCGATTATGGTGAAATATAATTCAGTAGAAATGGAAATATTCATGAAGTTCTCTCTAACCTGGATCATTCTTTTTCCAGTCATCCAAATTCCATGAGGTCTCAGTCCATATCCAAATTCCTCATATCTGTAGAGACATTGTTGACTGTTGTAGATTTCTGTTCAATTCCAAACTCACACACTCAGAGTGCTACTTTGTGCCAGACCCTGCCCTTGACGCTGGAAAAGATCCACCTTTTCCTTCACATTTAAAAATGTGAAGTCTCTGTTTCTGTCCATTACCCAGTTGTGCTCTGATCTCCTACAGATTTAGAGACTCTGCCAGAGTTTCTCAATCCCTGCTGTGTGGATAAAGGAAAAAAGTGTTCCTGCCTTGAGCCCACTCTCTTCCCCACCTACATCCTTCCTGATAACATAGGCTTTTCCCCCTGACGTCCTCTACTATGGAGGCCCACCTAGAATCCAAATCATGAATTAGTCTATACCACTCAATTTAGTGCTTAAGTTTGAACACAAGCATCTCCCTTAGTGTGTTCCAAGAAACTAGTTTTATAATACATTTCTACAAGAAACTGTTTCTACAGCCAAATAATTACAGAAAACATTGCTCATTGTATCTCCCTCTTGGAGATTTAAAATGCACATTAACTCTGAGAAATCTTGTAATAAGAAAACCCATTGATTTTTGTTTAATCCCATGTTTCCGAAATTTATTTGACCGTTGAAGCTTTTTGCTAGCAACAACTAGGCACAGGAAACATAACTGGTGAGCCATGGTACACATTGTGGGACATGTTCCTATATATTTTAGATCTGTTTGCCATTGTTCTTTTAGTCCTGACTGCAACAAGATTGAAGGTACCTTGAGGGCAGTGACTTGGCTTTTGAAAAATTAAGTAGTAATAATAGTTAATATATATTATTATACAGCAGATGAGCATATACCAAATAAATTGCCCTTAAATTGGCTCTGACCCATGGCGACCCCATGTGTGTCACACTAGTAGAACTGTGCTTCATGGGGTTTTTCAGCGGCTCTATCCTTTGGATGTAGATCCCCAGATCTTTCTTCTGAGGTCCTTCTGGGTAGACTTGAACTTCCAACTTTTCATTTAGCAGCCAAGTGTATTAACCATTGGCACTACCCGGGGACTCCAATAAGCATATAGTAGGTGCTCAGTAAGTGCCCTTAGTGGCTCGACCTCTGTGGAATGATCATTTTTCATATCTCAAAATTACCTGAGTCATATAAATATCACTTGGCTTTGGCTCAATGTGCCTCTGGCCTCACTGCTTTGATCCATTTTTTAGATGTATTCTTGAAAATGGGTTGACAGCTTATCTGAACAAAGGATTAAAAGCAGGACGTGAACTTCCAGCACTAGCCTAGCTCCTGACTTGCTGCTTGACACTGAAAAAGTGCTTTAATTTCCTTAGTCCTCAGTAATACTCCTCCTAAAATGAGGCTGCTGAGGAAAGTGCCTGATCCAAATGCTGAGGGAAGTATCTAATTCATAACTCATGAGTGGCAGAAGGTAAAGAAAGACACATATAGGCAAATATCGTTTTCGCTTAACTGCGTGAAATCTCAGAGTGTGTGTTTGAAATATATAAAGAGGGAAGGTTGTTTTATGTCTGTTGCTTTAAGCAACTCTCCAAAGGTTACAAACTTCCATGAGAATAAGTGAATTTTCTGGTTCAAAGAATGCAGTTCAAATTTGTTCTGCCTTGTAGGCTACTTGATCCATGCCCTAACGGAAGTGTAATGGAGAAATGGAAGGGTTCCAACTTAGGTGATGGTCTGAACTGAATTGAAAAATTTGGGTCTTGGCATTAGAACGGTGTGACTACCTGTCCCATAAACCAGCCTGAATCTGAAACACTCAAATCCTGCCGCCAAGGCCTGCCTGTGACTTAGTTTGTTCCTGGTCACGAACTTATGATAAAGTTTTCAGGGAAAATAGCACTGCATTCTGGGTGGCTTCTGAAATAACTTATATTTCTACTGGCATTTCATAGACCTGTTACTTTTTCCTACCCTAAGATGGATCTCACCTATGACAAAGGTGAAAAAGCAAGTAGGTTCCCAGTGGACCAAGTAACACAAAACAACCGAAATCAAATTAATCCAGGCCACTTTCAGAAACATTTTTCCTGGAAAGCGTTGAAAAAAATAGGGAGGCAACACGGTGCATGATTTAGTACAAACTGCAGAAAACCTGAGAAATAAGATTTAAATGTAAACTTCTTATTAGTTCTATGACCTCAAGTTATAAGCTCTAAATCACAATTCTCCATCTGTTTATATGAAGTTAATAATAACACATGTTCTTCCAAATTTACAGTGGAATTAAGAGGATGAATAAGGCCCTATTCATCGCTGTCCCCATCGCTGTCTTAAAATGCAGACTCCTGGCACCTAGACTTCATTATAATGTTTCTTGAAGCCATTTATGCAATACCACGACCACCATCACATATGGGAACTTCTATTAGCCTACTAGCTTTCAACTAGATAATAATATTCCAAAGGGAAAGATATATTTTTATATCCCCATTGCCTAGGAGATTGCTTAGAACATAATGGATACTCAATAAATGTTTACTGCTTAAGTGACTATTTGCTTTCAGTGGACGTTGGTGTAAAATCTAATCTTCTTATCTCAGCTGTCAGGCCCTTTCTTATTTCTTCGATGCCATCACTTACTACTCTTGAATATAAGCTCTGTGATCAGTGGCCTGGTCTATCATGTTCATCATTGTGTCTCAATGTCTGCAGTGTCACTGTCCAATATGTTGTTGTTATTGTTAGGTGCTGTCAAGTCAGTTCCAACTCATAGCAACCCTATGTACAACAGAACAAAACATGGCCCCGTCCATCCTCACAATTGTTTTTATGCTTGAACCCATTGTTGCAGCCACTGTGTCAACACATCTCATCATGGGTCTTCCTTGTTTTTGCTGACCTTAGACTTTGCCAAGCATGAAGTCCTTCTCCTGGGACTGTCCCTCCTGATAACATGTCCAAGGTACGTGAGACAAAGCCTCGCCATCGTCATTTCCAAGGAGCACTCTGGCTGTATTTCTTCTAAGACAGACTTGTTTATTCTTCTGGCAGTCCACGGTATATTCAATATTCTTCACCAACACCATAATTCAAAGGCATCAATTCTTCTTCAGCCTTACTTATTCGTTGTCCAGCTTTCACATGCGTATAAGGCGACTGAAAATACCATGGCTTTGGTCAGGCACACCTTAGTCCTCAAAGTGACACCTTTGCTTTTAACGCTTTAAAGAGCTCTTTTGCAGCAGATTTCCCCTATACGATATATACGCCGTTTGGTCTCCTGACTGCTGCTTCTTACTGTCCAATATGGTACTCATTAATCGTATGTGGCTGTTGAAATTAATTAAAATTAAGTAAAATAAAATATTCAGTTCCTCAGTCACATTGGCCACATTTCAAGTGCTCATAAGCTACACGTGGTTAGTGGCTGCCATATTGGAAAGCACGGATACAGGTACTTCCACCATCACAGAAAGTTTTATTGCACAGTACTAGTCTAAAGCAGTGCCTGGAACACAGTAGGCACTAAATAAATAATTATTCACGGAATGAGTGACTAGCAGTAGGAAAATAGCTCCAAACCTCACTGAAAATATTTGTTCTTTCCCTTTTCAGATTTGTTTCCAGTAGGATGATCGAGGTCCAATAAAACTGGCCACACTTTGACAGAACTACTACAGTCCATGCAGGCAAGGGTCTCCAAGGTGAAGGAGCATACTGCGTGTCACCAGAAATTAAAGAATTGACTCCATCTGCCAGGTCTTGTGCTAGCTTGACAAATTTATAGCGTCTGCTATAGCTCTTTAAATTGTTCTTTTAGATTCATTTTTTAAAAACCTTCTGAACTTACGAGATTTCTCACTTGCTTAAAAGTCAGTTTCATAACTTGATGTAGAATCGTTATTCACCAGTGTCTGGCCTGCAATGGAAAGCAACTTACATTCAAAGTGAGGAAGCCACATTCTACCAGCTCTCTCCACTTCTCCGTACTGAAACCCATTGCCGTCAAGTCGATTCTGACTCAGCCACCCTATAGGACTGAGTAGAACTGCCCCATACAGTTTCCAAGGAACAGCTGGTGGATTTTGGATGGCAGCTGAGTTCTTAATCACTGCGCCACCAGGGCTCTTCTCTAAGCTGAGGGAGCTCTTGAAATGCTGACTGCCTAGAAATGTTGTTTAAGGATTAGCCTTTCTTTGGAAGCTCAAAATTTTCATGTAAATCTGAAGAAATACTTAGAAATTTAACATCATGGAGGCTTACAGCTTCTAAGGGTCATGATGTAATTGTAGTCATTGCTTCAATTCACCTTTAGAGGGTGTCTATAAAGTGCTGGGCACTCTTGGGGCTGTGGCTGCAGGAATGCATGTGGGACAATCTCTGTACTTGCAGAGCTCAATGGCATATACACTGACAATTACAAACAGACAGACTGGGAACAAACAGAGTTATGGCACCCTCTAGGAGCATGGAAAACAAACCAAAACCAAACCCAGTGCCATCGAGTTGATTCCGACTCATAGCAACCCTGTAGAACAGAGCAGAACTGCACCATAGAGTTTCCAGGGAGTGCCTCGCAGATTCGAACTGCCGATCCTTCGGTCAGCAGCCATAGCTCTTAACCACTATGCCACCAGGGTTTCCAAGACCATAGAGGAGAAGACCAAATGTGCTGTTAGAGTCTGCGAGGGACAGTTAAGGAGCCCATGCCTAAGCTGGGTCTTATAAAATGAGTAGATTTGCAGGACAAAGAAGACAACAGTTGATACTGGGAGTGGGAAGGGGCTCCAGGCAAAAGGAATACTGTGTCAGAAGGCACGGAGGTGAGAGAAAGCACGTAGATGCGAGGTAGGATGCACAGAGTTCAGTGGAAGAAACGAAGCCATGTTAGTCACTCACCGGGTCTTGTGGAAGAACAACAAATTGCTGGAAACAAGAGAAAACCAAGGAATGTGAAATAAGGTTATGATAGACTCTGAAAAGCAGAGAACTTGACAAATTATCCAGTTTCTATCCATGCAGGAGCATGAAGACAGAATACAGAAGCAACACTGGACTGACTCCTTTCTGATTTCAACTCCTTAAACTGAGAGTTTTTAGAGATCTGTCTTAGTGAAAGGGTACTGGAATCTGATTAATCTAGTTTTAATATCATTTACAATCCATGCCAAGATGTTCAAATCACTTGAACAAAATCGAGACATCACAATCTCTTTTGTAGGGTCACGGTGCTTTGTATTTGTATTGATAATGGAACATTTTTTAAGTGCTCATCTTAGACTCACAGAGCAGGGGAGCCTCAGCAGAGCCTGCTGCCTCCTGTTGGGACTGCACCTAGACTGCTACCCCCCAAAAAACCCATAGGAGTAATTATCCCTCTTGGAATTAGGCACCAGAAGAACTTAAATTGTCTACTGGGTGGTATGAAAAGCATGGTATCTCCTATTCTGGAGCCGAATTTAATCATCAGTATTAAAGCCTGTAGTTGGATTTTAGCATTTTCCCTACCCTAATACTATTTTCCTCTTCCTATTTGTTATTCTCTCTCTATTGACTTAAGTAGGGAGACATTTATCTATGTTTTCTATTTTAATGATATGCAGGTAGTCCCTGACCTGTGATGTATTTGAGTCACGATAAACCACATTCATTTACGACTGTCATTTTGTTTTGTTTTGTTCTGTTTTGTTGGGGGGGTACACCTTATAATTTGTAATATTTACTACACACAATGTTGCAACGTGTAATTTGATGATGTTCTCATTCTCAGATGTTCACTGGCAGATGTTTATATGTGATGTTTCCAACCCTCAAAGACAAATAAAGATCAGACTTGAAAAGATACTACTAATAAAAAGCAATAATAATGAAAACTAAAAAAAAAAAGTGTCGGGCTTACATCAGAACCGACTTGCAATGGAGTCCTCCGAAGGGGACTCGTCATAGGTCAGAGCTACCTGTACTTAGGTAATCCTGATATCATTTCAGGCGTTTTTTTTTAAATAATCTACTTAATCTTCAACAACAAAATTTATGAAAAAATGCATAATACTGTCCTTATAAGTGAGAGAATGAGACTCAACCATGGTAATATAACACAGTCAGTGAAGAGATTAGGATTGCAGCACCCCCTTCCTGGTGGCCTAGATAACTCCTAAAAACATTATCTCATTCAATAGTAGAGATCCCAGTCATCCTTCCCTCTCTTGAAGGTTTGGTCCTAATGTATGAACAGGTTTAGAAAAACCACACTCTTCAATCCTAAACACTTCAGATCACTTCCAACAAAAGAAGCTCTGAAAAGGAAAACTCCAATCGGCCAACTAGGGAAAGAAAACAAAATACACAAAGCTGTCTCCACAGCTCCAGGACAAAATATAACTCATGTAAGGCGTGCCTGACCCAAGCTGTGGTGATTTCAGTCATCTTATATGCATTCAAAAGCTGGACAATGAATAAGGAAGACCGAAGAAGAATTGAAGCCTTTGAATTATGGTGCTGGTGAAGAATGTTGAATATGCCATAGACTGCCGGAAGAACGAACAAGCCTGTCTTCGATGAAGTACAGCCAGAGCGCTCCTTAGAAGCAAGGATGGTGAGACTTCCTCTCACATATTTTAGTCACGTTATCAGGAGGAATCAGTCCCTGGAGAAGGACATCACGCTTGGTAAAGTAGAGGGTCAGTGGAAAAGAGGAAGATTTTCAATGAGATGGATCAACACAGTGGCTGCAACAATGCTCAAACATAACAATTGTGAGGATGGTACAGGACAGGACAGTGTTTTGTTCTGTTGTGCACAGGGTTGCTATGGGCTGGAACCAACTCGACAGCACCTAACAGGAGCACCAACAACATTCATGTGTCAGCCTGCCTGCTCTTGCTTAAAATTTTAAAACAAAAATTTAGAGAAAAAAAAAAAAAAACCTGTAATTTGTAGTACCATTACTAGCAAAAAGGAGATAATATGATAAGTTATCTGGGCAAAATTTAGAAATGGTTCTGGTGACTAGACAGCCCAGATTTTTCTGGACAGCCCAGATTACCATTATTCTTTCATATTCTTAGATCCTGAATATAAATACGTACACTGATTTTGGGGGTGAATTGTAAGGAGAAATGGTAGACGACCACTGAAGATTCTCCTATGCATTTGTTCTGTTCAACAAACACATTCTGGGCATTGATAATGGGCAAATCACAGAGCTTATGGTGAGGGATCCAAATTTGAAACTGACACACATAGTGCACTTCAGGAGGCAAGGTTAAGGAAGTTGGTCGAGATACACTTAAATCACTGGAACCCAAAACAGAAAGAGATGTGTCAGAGGAGAGGTGAAGAGGAAGGGCTCTGGGTACCCTTAAGAGGGAAGAGCGATCGGGTGGGCTTTTGAATTAGATTTGAAGGATGCATTTGATTGGGGAACGCAGCAGTGGAGGAATAGGTGAAGGACTTCCTGGCTAGCAATATGGACCCTGACATTGGCTTCTTTGTTTCCACTGACCTTCTTTAATGAATTTCAAGCAATATAGCAAGACGCTAACCAGTTTTTTAAGCCTCTGCTAGGAGCTTTCTAGGCAGAATCCACTTGCACAGTCAAATATTTGTCAAGTACTAGATGTTTTTGCAACACGTAGGATTTGACATCAACCACTTGGCAGCAGGTGATCATCCCCATTTGCACAGTTGCTCACACTTGCATCACTTTAAGCTACTACCTGAAACGGGGGGCTTTCACTGGTGTTTTTCTTTTCCAGCAATCTTGGGATCATCCTCCTTCATCTAGTCCTACCCAGAGGCTCTAAGCACCCTACTGCTATCCGATGTCCCATTGTTTTCTGCCAGTTCCTGTCCCAGGCTTCCCCCTACCTTTTGATATGCAAGAAGTTGTACCGATTTTTCAAATTGAGACCAAACATCTTTGATTTGCAGAACTTCTGGGTGAATATGCTCCCTTTCTCTTCCTCTACTTTTAGGGCCCTTAAATTGGAATAAGTGAAGGATTAGATTTAGCGCAACAAATGTGTGAGAAAAGATATGTCCCTTTCCTCGAAAGAATAAGCGTTCTTATGCTCATTCAGAAAGTGTTTTCTTAAGCTCCTAGTATGATATGGATACTTTTAAGAAAGAAATTACAGAGATCATCATATATGTCAGTAAAATTTTAAATGATAGGAAATATAATCCAAAAATCAAATAACAAAACCAAGGTCCAGAAAGGATAAGTGAATATCCTTGGTTGCCAAATTACTTAGTTAGGTCCCATAATGCCTAATTAAGGGTTTTGTTGTATTTTATTTCATTTTTTAGTACATACCGAGCCCATAGTGTGTGTCAAGCTATTCTTGGTACTTACAAGACATTGTTGTTGTTGTCAGGTGCCGACACATGGTGACCCTATGTATGACAGAATGAAACACTGCCCTGTCGTGCACTGTCATCACTGTTGTTGTTATTCTTGAGCCCATTGTCACAGCCACTGGTCTATTGTCCAAAACCAAAAAAAAGAAAAAGTTGCCATTGAGTCAATTCCAACTCATTGCAACCTTGTAGGACAGAATAGAACTGCCCCATAGGGTTTCCAAGTTGCAGCTGGTGGATTCAAACTGCTGACTTTTTGGTTAGCAGGCATAGCTCTTAACCACTATGCCACCAGGACTCCAAAATTCCACTTAGTCATGGTATATAACCCTTTTTATATGTTATTGGATTCAGTTGGTTAATGTTCTGTTAAGAATGTTTGCATCTGTATTCATTAGGGAATGTAGATGTATTGTGTAGCTATAATCTGTAGTTTTCTTGTGAGATCTTTGCCCTGTTTTGGTGTCAGGATAGAAATACTGGCCTCACAGATTGAGTTCTGTGGACTCAGAAGTATTCCTTCTTTTCTTCCTTTCTAATTTATGAATGTTTAGCATTAATTCTTCTTTAAATATTTGGAAGAATTCACCAGTGAAGTCACCTGAACCTGAACCTTCACAGTAAGTTTTTAAACTACTAATTCAGTATCTTTACACGTTATAGGTGTATTCGTATTTTCTATTTCTCCTTCAGTCAGAGTTGGTAGGTGTTTTTCTAAGAATTTGTCCATTTCAAAAATTATGTAATTTTTTGGTATATAGTTGTTCATAAAATTTCTTTATAATCTTGTTCATTTCTGTAAGCTGAATAGTACACCCACTCCTCAATTATCAACGCGGTTAGGTTCCAAATACCAGGTCATTATGCAAAATTGACCTTCTGCAAAAATGGAGGGATAACCACATCATATCACAAAATGGAACATGACTACATCATTACATAACTGCTAAATTACATTATTACATAGCTGTCAAATTACATCATTACATAACTACCATGCCACTGAGAATCATGGCCCAGCCAAGTTGACACCTAAACTTAACCATCATAGTCAGTGTTTCTCTCACCTCACACTTCAGCATTCATGACTGCCAGATATGTCGTTAATGTGCAAAATAGTCAGACAGTAAAGTTTTACTATTGTCAGAAATGCAGAATGTCAGATAATTAGATAGTCGATAAGTGAGGAGTAGGAGTTATATCCCCTCTTTCATTCCTGATTTTAGTAATTTGAATTTTCTCTCCTTTTCTTTCTTGATCAATCTAGCTAAGGTTTTGTTATTTTTTTGCAAACAACCAACTTTTGCTTTCATTGACTTTATTGTTTTTATATTCTCTATTTCCTTTATTTATATTCTATTGTTTATTATTTCCTGTATATTGCTTGTTTTGGATTTAGCTTGCTCTTTTTTTTCCATTTTATTAAGGTGGAAAGTTGGGATAATGATTCTGAGACTTTTCTTTTTTAATATTTGCATTTATAGCTCTTCTGAAAACTGCTTTAACTGCATACATAAGTTTTATTCTATTTTCATCTTAATTTATCTCAAAATATTTTCTAATTTTCCTTGTGATTTCTTCTTTCACCTGTTGGTTATCTAGGAGTGTTTTTTTTTTTTAATTTTCATATTTTAAAAAATTTTCTAACGTCTCATTTGTTATTGATTTTTAAATTGATAAGTTTTGCCCAGAGAACATAGTTTGTATGACTTAAATCCTTTTAAATTTATTGAGGATTGTTTTATGGCTTGGCATGTAGTTTATCCTGGAGAATGTTCTGTGTGCACTTGAGAAGAATGTGTATTCTGCTGTTGTTAGGTGGAGTGCCTTATAGATGTCTGCTAGGCCCACTTGGTCTATATTGTTCAAGCTTTCCATGACCTCGTTGATCTTCTGCCTCATTGCTCTACACATGAGTGGAAGCGGAATGTTGAAGTCTACAACTATATTGTTGATTGTCTATTTCTCTTTTCTATTCTGTCAGTTTTTGCTTCATGTATTCATGTTGCTAAGTGCACACACATTTATAATTGTTACTTTCTCCTGATGAATGAACTCTTTTATCATTATAAACTTTAATCTCTAGAACATGTTTTGTTTTAAAGTCTGTTTTCTCTTATGTTAGTGTAGCCACTTGAGCTCTCCTACAGTTGCTGTTTTCATGGTATAGTTTTCCCATCATTTTAACTTCAATCCACATGTGTCTTTGAATTAAATTCTGTCTCCTTAAGGAGCATAGGTTTGAGTTTTGTCATTTACCCAATCTGACAATCTTTGCTTTTAATTGGATTGTTTATTTCATTTACATCTAATATAATTTTTTTTAAATCTAATATTAGTATTAATAACATCTAATATTAGTATTTTTTTAATATTAGTATTAGTATTGGTATATATTACCAGTATATATATTGGTGATATTAATATTGATATATACTGGTAAAATTATTATTGATGTATACTGGTATATCAATATTAATATTGAGGTATATTGATATATATCTGCCTTTTTGCTTTTGTTAATACATGTCATGTCTTTTTTGTTACTCTGTTCCTCCCTACTGACTTTTTCTTCATTAAGTGAATATTTTCTGGCATAATATTTTAATTCTCTTAAATGCTATATGTCCTTAGGAAAATCGCTATAGCCTTAAAACAGTTGTGCTTTTTTTAAAAAAAATAATTTTCAGCAATGAAATTATTGTTTCATTGTTATAAGAGGGTCCACCAAGCTCTTCATACCACCTTTTTAGCAGCAATTCACCTGCCACCTCTTCTAATAAATAAAATTTTATTGGAACACAGCCATGCTCGTTTATTTGCATATTATCTCTGGCTGCTTTCAGGCTACAACAGCAGAGTTAGTGATTATTACAGAGACTTCATGGTGCACAAAGCCTAAAATATTTACAATCTGGTCCTTTATGGAAAAAAAAAGTTTACCAATCCCTGTCCTAAATCATAATATGACACAAATCATGTGTTCTTTTTTTAATTGAAAAAAATTCATAACTAGTTAGATGCTGGAATGAACCAAAAACAAGTCCCATTCTTTATGGAGCTTTCAGGTTAGAAGGAGAGGTAATCATTCATCCAATTGGCCCATAAATATCATAAATACAAATATGATTACAACTACAGCAAGTACCATATAAGAGAGACATGAAACAAGCAAAACATAGGATCAGGGGGTTAGACCTAGTTTGGGAGTCAAGGAAGACACCCCCAAGTAGGTAAAAATGGAGGCTAAAATCTGAAGGATTAATTAGAACTAGTCTAGGAAGGCTTTTAATTTGGCATCTCTCAGAAGCCGGCCCTAAGACAAGGATCCAAGCGCAAGTGGTTCACTTAGAAAGTAATAATGGGAGAAAAGAAAGAACAGATAGCTAACAAAGAGTATGTTTAAAACCAGTTACCACTGTGGGTTTCTGAAGGCTCAACCCACTGTAGAAATTCTAGAGGCCAATGTGGAAAAAAAAAAAATGCCCCTAGGATTTCTCTAAACCAAAGGGTGAGAAGCTGGAAAGAGTGGCACCAAATTGGACTCCTGTTGTGAGACAAAGGCCTCAGGCAAAGAAAAGCAGCTACTGGCACCTGAAAGTGGACTGGTGGATACCGCAGTGTTAAGAACTAGAGAACATAAACGAGGGCCTGACAATCTGCTACCAAGGGTTTTCCAGGAAATGGAAATAACATAACCAAAACCCCTGTGGCAAGAAGCCTGGCATAGTCAAGGGTGTGAAAGAAGGCCGGTGGCTGACAGGCAGAGGGCCTGGGGAGCAAGCACTAAGACGCTCACATAGAACTCTGAGGCTTTAGTGAACGTTCGCCCCTTCTTTCCTGGCACAGGAGAATGTCTTCTCCATTATTTTCCACTCCCACCTTGAATATACTTCATTTTCCTATATTCGCTCATTTACTCAGCGAGCATTTCAGCGCCTGCTGAGTACCAGATGCTTTATGATTTAAACTTTAAGTATTCTTATAGTTTCGAATGTACTATTTCCATTTCACCTGTAAGGAAAATAATGATCAAAACAGTGTGGTTCACTGCCCATATCACACAGCTGGTAAAGCTGCAACATCTGCTGTTATCACCATATTGAAATGGCAAAAGTAAATGTCGAAGGTGCAGCATAAACAAAAGACCACCCGTGCTTGTAGCACATACTCACAGGTTCTGAGATTCTACCCTAACCGAGGGTAAGGCTGAAGCAGTGAGCTCCAGATTGATAACACAGCAATGCATATTCTTAAATTAAAAATAAAAAAGATAATGTACCTGCAATGGTCATTTCAGCAGCTCAAGATCAAAGGACTTTGAGGTGGCCTCTGATCCTTTCCTAAACATAAAAAGGAATAGGGCAGTGTAAATCATCCGCACTCTGACTCAAGTCTGAAGAATGCTTCCTAAATCTACTCCAGGTGTTCTTACCAGTTCTTCAAGAATAGTTGAGATGCCATCTCTTTTTTAGGAAGAGTTTCCCAATCATTCCAGTCTGAATGAGATACTCTCTTCCTTTCTGTATGTTCCCGCAGCACATTGTGCTAACCTCTGTCAGACCCCTCATCATGCTGCATTGGCCACCAACCTGGTGCAGGACCCTGAACATGAAGGAAGCAAAGTGGCTTCAGCCACCCTGCCTATGCACCCAGCCTCTCTTCCTTGAGGAACCATCTCTGCCAATCCATGTGGTCCTGGTGTAGAATCCTGCTCCCTGATTAGGTATGAGTGTGTATGGTCCACGGTGAGCAATGAAAATATACCACCACTCAGGCACATGACTGGCTGAGATATTAGCAGGTAACCCAAGCCAGGGCAGATAAAATTCTCTCTGAGAATTTAGGGATATTGGGAGATAAGTTCTCTCTCTTCTCTTCCTAGAAGAAATAAGAGAAGTCCTTTGTAGCCATATTCTACAGCTGCTTGCAGGAAGCTGCACACTGCACACAGCAGGTAATAATGGGAGAAATATATACAGAGAAGCCAGACAAGAAGAGTGTGAAGTGGGTGGGTGGGTGGATGGACGGATGGACTGGTGGACGGGTGGATGGATGGGTAGAAAGCAAATGACTTCTGACATTATTTAAACTCCTCTTTGTAGCCATGACTGAAGGTAACGTCTCCCCCTAGATTTTTATGATACGTGAGCCAACAAACTCCCTTTGGACTAAGCTAGGTTCTGTTAGTTTTCCTGTTACTTCCTGTGAAAACAACAACAAAAAAAGATCTAATATATGCTCCTCTCTGTTTTGAATTCATATCTTTCTGATCAATATTCTCTCTGCCTGCTCAGTTTCTATCTAGGGCCTTCTCCTTCACTCCTGAATTTTCAAAATCCTGTGTTTTTCCATAGTCTTCATACTCCTAATTACTCCGTCTTTCCCTATAAAAATTGTCTGTTCTTTAGGTTTCAGTCTGTTGAGGCTGTGCCTGGTAACAAGAGCATATCCAAAATTTTTTCGCAGCACAAGTAACAAGAACACTTCATACCGTAATTAAAAGAAGTGACTAATGGTGGTTTGCTTACTTTAGCTATGTGTGATTCCCTTCTTCCTACTCTTGCCCTTTAAATGTCAGTCTTCTCCCAGATCCCACACTTAACCCCCTCCTCTCCAACTCTACACGCTCACCCTCCTGGCAAATCTTTTTAATATCTGTGGCTTCAACGTGTATGCTAATTACTCCCAAACATTTACCACCAGGCCTTGTCATATTCCTTACACGTATTTCTAGCTACACCAAGACTCCACTGAGCTGTCTCTCAGGTACTTCAGCGTGTGCATAACTGAATATATCATCTTTTTACCTGACCAGCTTCTCTTCCTATATTCCCTCACTCAGTTAATAGTACCACCGCCTTCCCAGGCACCCAATCCAGAAACCTGGGCATTGTCAACCCCGGTGCCTCTTTGTCCTTCACTTTGCCTCACAAATTGCTAAATCTTAGCAGTTCTGCCAGTGAAGAACCTCTTAGCTTTTTCACTTCCATTCTCACCCTCAGCCATTGCCTCACACCAGCCCCTTATCAATTCTTGCCTGAATCACTGGGATTAATTCTTCATTTATGTCCTCTTATACTCTTGACTCCAGTTTCATCTCCTCCACACTGCGGCAAACTGATTTTCTCCTACCAATTTCACTTCCAGCCTTAACATCCTAGTAGTCTCAATTCCTTCCAGAACGAAGTCCAAACTATTATGGCTTACAAGGCCCTTCGTGCTCTGTCGCCTGGGTGCTTAACTGGTCTCATCTTCCTGCACCTTCTCCCAGGCACTTTTCACCATCTTTCATATCTCATAGGAAACTCTGCCCCAAGCTAAGCTGTGTGACAAGGGGCACTGTGTCAAGGTCTCTGGTCCTTTGTTTCCTCATCCATAAAATGAGAGGGTTAGACAAGATCATCTCTATGGAGCCTGGCTGCTTTGCCTCCTGAAGTTCTTTCTCAATTTATTTAATGATTTTTAAGACATGGTTAAAGGTATACATTCTAGGAGGGAGAAGAGAATGGTAACATGCAAGTTCTACTGCTTCACTAAACACAACTTAAATCTCCTACAGTAGCAGGAGACAGTGATCTTCCAACCCCAGGCTTCCCCAGAGCCTACATACTGAGCGGAATATGCCACAGTAAAGTGATTAATTAGACAAAAATGCACTTAGGTGAATTAGCAATCCTGGCATACTAAGGCAACAAGGAGAACCTGCTGAAGTCAATCAAGGGGAAAGCAAAGACTCTGGATTGTTAAGTAATGAAACACAAGGAAACAGTCAAGAAATACAGAAAATTATTACCAAGTTGCTTACTTGAATGGTTTCCAAAAATGTCTGCCGTTTTCCTCAAATGAAACATAATAGATAGTACTTTACTTTCTTTTGATTTTGATCCATTGTATCTCCTACAAGAAATTAATAAAATTGTATTTGTTGCTGTCAAGTATGTAAATGTCTGGCTTTAAAAATTCCTGTGAGCTGAAAAGGACTTGGATCGGTCCGAAATCCCTCCTGCTGCTTGTGTGCATGTGCTGGCACTGTGCAGGGTCAGCCACCTAGCCACCCACAAGCACTGCTATGGCAGAAAGAAGAGATCAGGGAAAAACAGCAGGAAGAAAAGCGGGGGGGTGGGGGGGAAGAAAAGAAGGAATAAGAAAAGAAAAAATGAAGAAGGAAAAAACAGAAAAAAGCCCCAGCTCACCTCTCGACACCCTCTATCAGGTATGGGATGAACTGACAGTCATGGGATGTAGGATTGATTTGCTGTTGATGTTAGCGGCTGACTCGTGGCGACTCCATGCACAGTACAGTGAAACACTGCCAGGTCCTTTCTGAACCATCCCCATGACTGGCCGCAGATTGGACCATGTGATCCGCAGGATTTTCATTGGTTGATTTTCAGAAGTAGATCCCCAGGCCTTTCTTCCTAGTCTCAAAGCTCTGCTGAAACCTGTCCAGCATCATAGCAACATGCAAGTCTCCACTGATGGATGGGTGATTACTGTGCACGAAGTGAACTGGCTGGGAATCAAATCCTGATCTCCCATTAAAAAAAAAAAAAAAAAAAAAAAACCCCATTGCTATGAAGTCAATCCTGACTCATAGCAACCCTATAGGGCAGAATAGAACTGCACCATAGGGCTTTCAAGGAGCTCCTGGTGGATTCAAACCCTGTACCCTTTGGTTAGCAGCCATACATCTTAACAACTACGCCACCAGGTTTTCCCATCTCCTGCATGAAGGGTGAGAATTCTACCACTGAACCACCGATGCCTCAAAGGAAGGATATGAGGGTGTTTTCTGAGGAGGGTAGAATGGGTTTAACAAATTATGGAATGCCCTACAATTCTTAACACTCACTTAGATCACCCTGGAGACTGGGTCTGTTTGGTTATAGACAGACGTGTGTAACTTCTCTCTAGATATGGACTTTCTGCTGGAATGTGTTCTTACGTAGTAAATAAGTCACTGCTTTTTCAGGACTTTTCCTCTTTGCAGCCTGTACCTAGTCATACAACTTAACACTTAGATAGCGCTTTAAACGTTTGAAAACACTTTTAGTTTTATCATCACCTTACCTCTCTCAAAAAAAGAAGAAGAAGCAACAAGGGAGGCATTTTACTGCTAAAGAAACTAAGGACAAATGGGGAAGTGGTTTGTCAGGTCCACAGAGGTAGCTTATTAGTGAAAGAAAGGGACAAGACCTTAGTGTGCTAACTTCTGACCCTGTCTATTTCACTACACCTTGATGCCTCTGGGAAACCCTGGTAGCATAGTGGTTAAGAGCTATGGCTGCTAACCAAAAGTCGGCAGTTCGAACCCATCAGGTGCTCCTTGGAAACTCTATGTGGCAGTTCTACTCTGTCCTATAGGGTCGCTATGAATCGAAATCAACTCGACAGCAATGAGTATGATGTCTCTATTTAAAGATGTTTAAATGCAGTCCTCGAATGATTTTCTCCGAAATTAATGTGCCAATTTTGTCTAAAAGTTCATTTTTGAAGACATCATCTACTTGGAAGGCCTCTTTTCATATTAAAAAAAATTAAGTTCTAGGGGAACCCTTTTAAAAATGAAATGCTCTGAAAATATGTATGTATCCAACAAGATAACCTGCGACGGTAGCTGGATGGTTCTGTGACTAAATCCTAGTAAATCTTTTGAGATGGTAAGAGAAGAGCTTGCCTGCTCTGATTCACCTCAACAGAAGTCTTCCTAAGTTTCATTAACAACTCCCAGAAGAAATAAGTCAAATCATGAATGATGAATCTCTGTTTATGTAATGAAACACATAAATCTTTCTGGCTAGCTGCTTCTATATGGATTTATCTTACTCATTCATGTCTTTTTCAAGAAAGATAGAGATCAAGTGAAATATTAGGGTTATTATTGTAGACATAATCCATAGCTTACACTTGGACCGTGCTTTCCTTTGAGAAAATGCTCTGACTTCTATCACTTCATTTACAGAGGTCCCTGAAGTCTCAACAACCTCTCAGAGGTTCATGGTTTATATCACCACTTGCCCAGCCTCACTGTCAATGATCACATTTTCCTGTAAAAGAGACATCTTTAAAAATCAAAACATCTCAGGATGGCGATTTGTGGGGTGGAGCTAAACAGGCACCTGAATCTTTGGGACCTTCCCCCACCCCACAAGCCGAGCTCTGCCAATGCATTACCATCTCTTTACAATCACTACAGAGGTTGTCTTCTAAGTCACCTCATTAGCTATTTATGGAGATGGTTCAAGTGGAGAATGACTGGATGTAAACACCCTAAACCCACCCTTTTCGTATTAAGAGAAAACAATTCTCCCTGACCTTGTAGTTGCCGTCATGGGGAGCATTTTACAAACAACCTGGATTTCTGTAATAAATCAGCCAATCCACTCATCTGTGTTGAGCAGATTAAATAACAGTGACCACACCTACAACGAACCAAGTAGTATTCCACCCCAGCACATTAAAAAGTGCTTTGCAAAGAAAGAGTTTTGTGGGATTTTAAAATCTTTCAGCTGCTTACAAAGCTCCTTAGCCGATGACGTATTTGCCAACCTTCCCTGCACTTAGAATGGGAGGATATTAGAGCAAGAAGTGTTTGTTGGGGATCGTCTCACTCAATACCCACATTTTGTAGCTGGGAAACTAAGACCCAGAAGCAAAGCATCCTGTCTTACACTCACAGTGTGATGGCAAAACATGGGTTAGAATTCCAGGTCTTCAGACACCTACCAAAACCAGTTCCTGTCAAGTCGACTGCATCTCATGGAGACCCCACGTGTGTCACAGTAGAACCGCACTCCCCCGGATGCATCTCATGGAGACCCCACGTGTGTCACAGTAGAACTGCACTCCACAGGGTTTTCGGTGGTTGATTTTTCAAAAGTAGATCACCAAACTTTCTTCTGAGACACCTCTAGGTGAACTCCAACCTCCAACCTTTTGGTTAGTAGCTGATTCCGTTAACAGTTTGTAGCACTCAGGGACTTCAGCAAACTTTTTTCTCTATACATGGTTTTATTGATAGAAGGAATAAGTGCCCAGAGGCAGCATATTTAGACAGACCATCATATTACAAAAACCTGACTATGTACTAAGTACAGGGTGGGGCAATTTCATATCTTCTGATATCCTTGGTCCCAGCAGCAAAATCAAGGACCTAAGCAGCCAATGGCAGAAAGTTGTACCCTATAGATCTTAATAGCTCTCGCTTATATGACCAAAGCAGCAAAATGTGGAACCATACAATAGGACAGTTGACTTATCCTGCTGTATCCTCCCAACCAATTAGAGTGAGAACCATTAGGAACAAGGGCCTGCCCAGGGTGTGCTGTGTTCCTTAGGAATGCTAGGGTCTAGGGTGACCAACAATGCCTGCTTGCCTGGGACTGACCTGGATTTGCTCTGGAAAGTCCTAAATCCTGGGAAATCCCTCAGTTCCAGGCAAACAAGGATGGTGATCACCCTAACAGTGGAGTAGACACAACAGGAGGCCTTTGGTGCCAGAGCCCAGGGGGGCAACTGATGAGACACCCCATCCTGCAGATGCCTGATCTGCTGAGACAGTTTATGAAGTTCCGATCAAACAGTGAACGACTCCAGTGTCCAAGTCCACACACAATGTGTTCATACTTCAAAAATCAGTGTCAGAGCTGACAATGCCATGAACCATCAGTGTTCGGATTTGAACGTAATTTAATTACGAGAGGACTGAATTTTTTGAGTTCTTGATGACTCGTGGTAGGAGAATTCTGAGGTTCCTTAGACTTTGTTAATAATGTAAACGTTCCTAGCTATTAACCTGGGAAAAGTTTTCAGACCTTTTTTTTTTTTCTTTCTTTTTTAACGCAGTGCTCTCCAGGGGCATTTGTCGTGGCAGGGCATAGGATCAGCACAGTGACCCAGGGAAGCCCCTCATGGAGACAGGGGGAACTTCCCCAGAGCTTCTGCAGAGCAACAGGGAGAAAAGCAAGTGGCATAGCCCTCTCAGAGTCTAAAGAGGCTCTGGTGTAGCCTCACTGCAGCTGCGTTGCTTCACAAACCCCACAGGTGGGCCTTGAAATTGTAACGCCCATGAACAGCTCCCCAAATTGGTTTGATATAGTCTACTAATTTAAGATTGGTGGTTCAAAGCCACCCAGTGCTTCATGGAAGAAACACCTGGCAAACTACTTCCATAAGGATTACAGCCAAGAAAACTCTATGGAGCAGTTCTACTTGGTAATACACAGGGTTGTCGTGACTCAGGGCTAACTCAACGGCAACTAACAACAAGTAGGAAACAGAGTTATATGAACAAAATCAGATCTTAATTCAAACACTCAGGTTCTTACTGCTCGCCCAGAGGGCTGGCAATGTGCATATTTATACACTGTAATTATAATCATTCACATTGAATGCACTTTGTATACTAATTCTATATCAGCCTGCATTTATGATGATGACAGAGGAAATCATTGTAGCATTTCTTTGGTTAATTATGATTGCATATTTGAAGTTTCCAAACTTTTTACTTGCCACCAATCTTTCTTTATTGTGTACTAAGTGTGAGAAATTGAACTAAAGTCTATGAGTTGATCACAAATGTGAATAGGACATAGTTCTGCCCCCAGAATACCTATGATCCACAAGGGTCATATTTCTTACTTTCATCCTAAAGAGGTGCATTTGCTAAAAAAAAGCAAAATAAGAATCTGCTTGGGATTCCCTTCCTGACACCGTCCCAGATTTAGCAGAAGTTTGCTTTTATGAGGAAAACACCCACCCCTCTGGTTGATGAGACACAGACAGCCTGAGACATTTGTGTGCACGGCTGGTCCTGAGCAATCACCAGAGCACACGCAGGTGTTCTAAGGACTAGGTACAGCAGGAAAAACAAGCAGACAACCTACTTCATTTGAGGGAAAAAAATTGACATTGCCTATCTCCAAAGGGGGCTATGGTGGCCCAGTGGTTAAGACCTCGGCTGCTAACCAAAAGGTCAGCAGTTGGAATCCACCAGCTGCTCCTTGGAAACCCTATGGGGCAGTTCTGCTCTGTTCTGTAGGGTCGCTGTGAGTCAGAATCAACTCTATGGCAACAGGCTTGGGTTTTTTGTTTGTTTAACAGGTAGGTAAGGAGTTCTAAAAAAAAAAAAAATTTTTTTTTAAGGAGTTCTGGTAGTGCAGTAGTTAAGCGTTCAGCTGCTATCCCAAAGGTCTCTGGCTCGAACCCACCAGCGGCTCCGTGAGAAAAAGACGTGGCAGTCTGCTTCTGTAAAGACTTACAATGTTGAGGAGATGGAGCCAAGATGGCGGAATAGACAGACGCTTCCGTGGAGCCCACTTTACAACAAAGACCTGAAAAAACAAGTATATTTGTGACAAGCTAGGAGCCCTGAGCATCAAAGGCAAGCTTAAACAATGAACTGAGGGGCAGGGGAAGGAAGAGACCGTTCAGAAGCAGAGAGGATTTACCGACCTGAATCGCGGGGAGCCCTCAGGCACCATTCCCCAAGCGGCTGTGGTGGCGGCAGTGGGCTGGTACTAGCATTCGGCCGCAGTTTCCTCAGGGAGAAGCAGCAGCCACACAGCCCACTCACGCCTCCGGAACCTGAGGAGGACAGCGCTCTCTGCCAAAGCTCAGTACTTGTATATATTTTACCACTCCCCCCCCAGCCCCCACCCCCAAGCCGGCTTCAGCGGCTGAATCTCTAGGCCTGAGATAGACCCTGGTGAGCACCTGGAGCTGTCCTCCTGTCCTTGAGGAAGGAAAAAATTTCCAACTGGGGGGAAAAGATAATATGCTAGCTCCATTAACTGGGGGAGCTCAGGACAGAAGCAGCTCCTGTCCAGGCATAAACCGTCCGTGGACCTTGAACACCTTTCCCTTCTGCATGGATCTGTGTGGGCCTATTTCGGGAGAATAGACCCTTCTTGGCAAACTCCAACCATTTCAGTGGTGCCGTGGAGAGGTGGGTGTTTGATGTTTGACATTGCTTTGCCTATTAAACAAGGTCCTCACCTACCCACAACAGGGACCTAAGGACTGGTGGCTCCACTTGGGTGGCCCAGCCACCCGCGACAGGGGCCCAGGGATAACTGGTACCTTCCAGTCCTTACAAGAAAAACTTTGGGTGCCCCTGATCCCTCTGCAGAGCCCACCCACCCACACGCTCCAAGGAACAGAGACACATTTTCCTCAGAGAAACTTGGGGGTTGGTTCTCAGCCCCCTGCCTTGTTCAGAGCGTGACCCCCTGCTACAATCAGATACGGGTATATACGCCAATCACCCCTGCCCCTCTAAGAGTGTAGGACAGAGCCTGTACCACACACTTGATGATCGGCTACCTGGAAACCTGAGCTGAATTCATACAAAAATACTGAATGGACTCCTAGACTGATATACCTGATAACAACTCTAGCCCGCTGCGGACAAGACACCAGAGCTCCAAAGGCAAAAATAATCAAGCTAGCTCACTCAAGCAACCCATAGGGGTTTACCAAGACAAAACAAAACAAGGAGCTACGACACAGTAAGCAAGCATAAACTAATAGAATAACTTATAGATGGCTTGGAGACAACAGTCAACAGCAAGTCACATAAAGAAACAGGCCATGATCGCCTCAACAGGCTCTCAGAACAAAGAATCCAGGGATCTTTTAGATGAAAGTGCATTCCTGGAATTACCAGATGCAGAAAACAAAAGTTTAATATACAGAACCCTTCAAGAAATCAGGAAGGAAATGAGGTAACATGCAGAACAAGCCAAGGAACACACAGATAAAGCAACTGAAGAAATCAGAAAGATTATTCAGGAACATAATGAAAAGTTTAATAAGCTGGAAAAATCCATAGACACACAGCAATCAGAAATTCTGAAGATTAACAATAAAATTACAGAATTAGATAACTCAATATAAAGTCAGAGGAGCAGAATTGAGCAAGTAGAAGTTAGAATTTCTGAACTTGAAAATAAATCACTTGGCACTAATATATTTGAAGAAAAATCAGATAAAAGAATTTAAAAAAATGAAGAAAACTTAAGAATCATGTGGGACTCTATCAACACAAATAACCTACGAGTGATTGGAGTACCAGAACAGGGAGAGATCACAGAAAATACAGAGAAGATTGTTGAGGATTTGTTGGCAGAAAACTTCCCTGATATTGGGAAAGATGAGAAGATATCTATCCAAGATGCTCATCGAACTCCACATAAGGTAGATCTTAAAAGAAAGTCACCAAGACATATTATAATCAAGCTTTCTAAAACCAGAAATAAAGAGACAATTATAAGAGCAGTGAGGGATAAAAGAAAAGTCACCTACAGGGGAGAGCCAATAAGAATAAGCTCGGACTATTCGGCAGAAACCATGCAGGCAAGAAGGCAATGAGATGACATATTTAAAAAACTGAAGGAAAAAAATTGCCTGCCAAGAATCATATATCCATCAAAACTGTCTCTTAAATATGAAAGTGAAATTAAGATATTTCCAGATAAACACAAGTTGAGGGAATTCGTAAAAACCAACCCAAAACTACAAGAAATACTAGAGGAGTTTCTTTGGTTAGAAAATCAATAATATTAGGTATCGACCCAAGACTAGAACACTGGACAGAGCAATTAGAAGTCAACCCAGACAGGGAAATCCAAAAAAAAAAAAAAGCAAGATTAAAAAAAAAAAGCCCAACACAGGGTAACAGCGATGTTATTATATACAAGAAGACAACATTAAAATAAAGAGGGACTAAGAAATGTAATCATACACTTTCCATATGGAGAGTAAGATACGGCGATACAAAGAAATAAAGGTTAGTTTTAAATTTAGAAAAATAGGGGTAAATAATAAGGTAACCACAAAGGAGACAAACTATCCTACTCATCAAAATAAAATACAGGGGAAAAATACACACTCAGCAGAAACAAAATCAACAACAACAAATATGAGGAAAGGACAATATATAAAGAAAATCTACTCAGCATGTAAAATCAAGTGGGAAAAACAAGTTGTCAACACACAAAAAAAGACATCAAAATGATAGCACTAAATTCATACCTATCCATAATTACCCTGAATGTAAATGGAATAAATGCACCAATAAAGAGACAGAGAGTGGCAGAATGGATTAAAAAACAAGATCCATCTATATGCTGCCTACAAGAGACACACCTTAGACTTAGAGAGACAAACAAACTAAAACTCAAAGGATGGAAAAAAATATATCAAACAAACAACAATCAAAAAAGAGCAGGAGTGGCAATATTAATTTCTGACAAAATAGACTTTAAAGTTAAATCCATCAGAAAGGCTAAGGAAGGACACTATATAATGATTAAAGTGACAATACACCAAGAAGATACAACCATATTAAATATTTATGCACCCAATGACAGGGCTGCAAGATACATAAAACAAACTCTATCGGCATTGAAAAGTGAGATAGACAGCTCCACAATAATAGTAGGAGACTTCAACACACCACTTTCGGGGAAGGACAGGACACCCAGAAAGAAGCTCAATAAAGACACAGAAGATCTAAATGCCACAATCAACCAACTTGACCTCATAGACACATACAGAACACTCCACCCAACAGCAGCCAACTATACTTTCTTTTCTAGTGCACATGGAACATTCTCTAGAATAGACCAAATATTAGGTCATAAAGCAAGCCTTAGCAGAATCCAAAACATTGAAATATTACAAAGCATCTTCTCTGACCATAAGGCCATAAAAGTGGAAATCACTAACAGGAAAAGCGGGGAAAAGAAATCAAACACTTGGAAACTGAACAATACCCTGCTCAAAAAAGACTGGATTATAGAAGACATTAAAGATGGAATAAAGAAATTCAGAGAATCCAATGAGAACGAAAACACTTCCTATCAGAACCTTTGGGACACAGCAAAAGCGGTGCTTGAAGACCAATTTATATCACTAAATGCACACATCCAAAAAGAAGAAAGGGCCAAAATGAAAGAACTATCCCTACAACTTGAACAAATAGAAAAAGAGCAACAAAAGAAACCCACAGGCACCAGAAGAAAACAAATAATAAAAATTAGAGCTGAACTAAATGAAATAGAAAACAGAAAAACAATTGAAAGAATAAACAAGACCAAAAGCTGGTTTTTTGAAAAACTCAACAAAATTGATAAACCATTCGCCAAACTGACCAAAGAAAAACAGGAGAGGAAGCAAATAACCCAAATAAGAAATGAGATGGGTAATATTACAACAGACCGAACTGAAATTAAAAGAATCATATCAGATTACTATGAAAAACTATACTCAAACAAATTTGAAAACCTAGAAGAAATGCATGAATTCCTAGAAACACACTACCTACCTAAAATAACACAAACAGAGGTAGAACAACTAAATAGACCCATAGCAAAAGAAGAGATTGAAAAGAAAGGTAATCAAAAAACTCCCAACAAAAAAAGCCCTGGTCCGGACGGCTTCACTGCAGAGTTCTACCAAACTTTCAGAGAAGAGTTAACACCACTACTACTAAAGGTATTTCACAGCATAGAGAAGGATGGAATACTACCAAACTCATTCTACGAAGCCACCATATCCCTGATACCAAAACCAGGTAAAGACACCACAAGAAAAGAAAATTATAGACCTATATCCCTCATGAATGTAGATGCAAAAATTCTCAACAAAAGCCAATAGGATTCAACAACATCAAAAAAATGATTCACCATGACCAAGTGGGATTCATACCAGGTATGCAGGGATGGTTCAACATTAGAAAAACAGTTAATGTAATCCACCACATAAATAAAACAAAAGACAAGAATCACATGATTTTATCAATTGATGCAGAAAAGGCATTTGACAAAGTTCAACACTCATTCATGATAAAAACTCTCAGCAAAATAGGAACAGAAGGAAAATTTCTCAACATAATAAAGGGGATTTATACAAAGCCAACAGCCAACATCACCCTAAATGGAGAGAGCCTGAAAACATTCTCACTGAGATCGGGAACCAGACAAGGATGCCCTTTATCACCGCTCTTATTCAACATTGTGCTGGAAGTCCTAGCCAGAGCAATTAGGCTAGACAAAGAAATAAAGGGCATTCAGATTGGCAAGGAAGAAGTAAAAGTATCTCTATTTGCAGATGACATGATCTTATACACAGAAGACCCTAAGGAATCCTCCAGAAAACTATTGAAACTAATAGAAGAGTTCAGCAGAGTATCGGGATACAAGATAAACATACAAAAATCAGTTGGATTCCTCTACACCAACAAAAAGAACATCGAAGAGGAAATCACCAAATCAGTGCCGTTTACAGTAGCCCCCAAGAAGATAAAATACTTAGGAATAAATCTTACCAGAGATGTAAAAGACTTATACAAAGAAAACTACAGTACGCTTCTGCAAGAAACCAAGAGACTTACATAAGTGGAAGAACATACCTTGCTCGTGGATAGGAAGACTTAACATTATAAAAATGTGTATTCTACCAAAAGCAATCTATATATTTAATGCAATTCCGATCCAAATCCCAAGGACATTCTTTAATGAGATGGAGAAAAAAATCACTAATTTCATACGGAAGGGAAAGAGGCCCCACATAAACAAGGCATTACTGAAAAAGAAGAACTAAGTGGGAGGCCTTACTTTACCTGATTTTAGAACCTATTATACCTCCACAGTACTCAAAACAGCCTGGTACTGGTACAACAACATATATATGGACCGGTGGAACAGAATGGAGAATCCAGACATAAATCCATCCACATATGAGCAGTTGATATTTGACAAAGGCCCCAAAACAGTTAAATGGGGAAAAGACATTCTTTTTAACAAATGTTGCTGGCATGACTGGATGTCCATCTGCAAAAAAATGAAACAAGACCCATACCTCACTCCATGCACAAAAACCAACTCAAAATGGATCAAAGACCTAAATATAAAATCTAAAACGATAAAGATCGTGGAAGAAAAAATAAGGACAACGTTAGGAGCCCTAATACATGGCATAAACAGTAATAGAAAACATTATAAAGAACGTAGAAGAAAAACTAGATAACTGGGAGCTCCTAAAAATCAAACACTTATGCTCATCCAAAGACTTCACCAAAAGAGTAAAAAGACTACCTACAGACTGGGAAAAAGTTTTTAGCTATGACATTTCTGATCAGCACCTGATCTCTAAAATCTACATGATACTGCAAAAACTCAACTGCAAAAAGACAAATAACCCAATTAAAAAAATGGGCAAAAGATATGAATAGACACTTCACTAAAGAAGACATTCAGGTAGCTAACAGATATATGAGGAAATGTTCACAATCATTAGCCATTAGAGAAATGCAGATCAAAACTACGATGAGATTTCATCTCACTCCAACAAGGCTGGCATTAATCCAAAAAACACAACATAATAAATGTTGGAGAGGCTGTGGAGAGATTGGAACACTTCTACACTGCTGGTGGGAATGTCAAATGGTACAACCACTTTGGAAATCGATTTGGCACTTCCTTAAAAAGCTAGAAATAGAACTACCATACAATCCAGCAATCCCACTCCTTGGAATATATCCTAGAGAAATAAGACCTTTACACGAGCAGATATATGCACACCCATGTTTATTGCAGCACTGTTTACAATAGCAAAAAGATGGAAGCAACCAAGGTACCCATCAACAGATGAATGGAGAAATAAATTATGGTATATTCACACAATGGAATACTATGCATTGATAAAGAACAGTGAGGAATCTGTGAAACTTTTCATGACATGGAGGAACCTGGAAGGCATTATGCTGAGTGAAATTAGTCAGTTGCAGAAGGACAAATATTGCATAAGACCACTATCATAAGAACTTGAGAAATAGTTTAAACTGAGAAGAAAACATTCTCTTGTGGTTATGAGAGGGGGGAGGGAGGGAGGGTGGGAGAGGGGTACTCACTAATTAGATAGTAGATAAGAACTACTTTGGGTGAAGGGAAGGACAGCACACAGTACAGGGGAGGTCAGCACAATTGGACTAAACCAAAAGCAAAGAATCTTCCTGAATAAACTGAATGCTTCGAAGGCCAGCGTAGCAGGGGCAGGGGTCTGGGGACCATGGTTTCAGGGGACACCTAAGTCAATTGGCATAATAAAATCTATTAAGAAAACATTCTGCATCCCACTTTGAAGAGTGGCATCTGGGGTCTTAAACACTAGCAAGCAGCCATCTGAGATGCATCGATTGGTCTCAACCCACCGGGATCAAAGGAGAATGAAGAATACCAAGGACACAAGGCGATTATGAGCCCAAGAGACAGAAAGGGCCACATGAACCAGTGACTACATCAGCCTGAGACCAGAAGAACTAGATGGTGCCTGGCTACGACTAATGACTGCCTGGACAGGGAACACAACAGAGAACCCCTGAGGGAGCAGAAAAACAGTGGGATGCAGAACCCAAATTCTCATAAGACCAGACTTAATGGTCTCATTGAGACTGGAAGGACCCCGGTGGTCATGGCCCCCAGGCCTTCTGTTGGCCCAGGACAGGAACCATTCCTGAAGCCAACTCTTCAGACAGGGATTGGACTGGACAATGGGTTGGGGAGGGATGCTGGTGAGGAGTGAGCTTCTTGGATCGGGTGGACACTTGAGACTATGTTGGCCTCTCCTGCCTGGAGGGGAGTTGAGAGGGTGGAGGGGGTTAGAGGCTGGCGAAAAGGACACGAAAAGAGAGAGTGAAGGGAGAGAGCAAGCTGTCTCATTAGGGGGAGAGTAATTGGGAGTGTGTAGCAAGGTGTATATGGGTTTTTGTGTGAGAGACTGACTTGATTTGTAAACTTACACTTAAAGCACAATAAAAATTATTTTAAAAAAAAAAAAGACTTAACAGTGTTGGAAACCCTATGAGGCTGTTCTACTCTGTCTTACAGGGTCGTTACGAGTCGGCATCGACTCGACGGCAATGAGTTTGTTTGTTTTTTGGTGTCTCCAAATAATTTTCTGGGGTTCCCTTTGACATTTTATCTTAACCTCTGACACCAGGAGACAATCCATAAAATTGATAAAATTGGGTCTAATACTACAATGGACTCCAGAACAAATGTACCAGAGTTTAATTCCTAATAATTAAACCAATCCCCGGGTTGGAGTCACAGGGAAAGAGCCTTGATTGAGAAACCTATGACACTCAGCACAAACACTGCCCTCCCCCAGGGAACCTTCTGTGCCTCTCCCTAACACTCCTATCCCACATATGGGTCCCCTTGCACTCTGTGCAGGCCTTTATCACAGGATTTATTATGGCGTGTTATGATTATATGCTTGTCTCTGCCACTGCGTGGAGTTTCTCTAAAGCAAGGCCTGTCATGTGTGATTTCCCTCACCTTCCTGGCCCGTCACTTGGCACACACAGGTATTCTAGAGGGACTTAATCCCGAAGATGCAGCCACACTCAGTGTTTAAGGCAAAGCTAAGAGATCAATGTTCCCCAAGAAGTTTTCTGGGGCTTCTTCCTCCTCAGCTGTTTCCTTAGCACTGGTTCATTGCATTACAATTTCCCGTTTGTTTCTGTATCCTCTCCTCATTCGATTATGGGATTCTAGGAGCCTGGACTATAAATCTTAAAAATCTTTGAATGCCTGAAGCCTGCTACTGGAGGGATGTTCACTGAATAAACGTCAATGCTGATGAGTTACTTGCTTTCTCTTTGCCTTTAGTGTCCCACTTGTACAATTTATGACAATTGTTTGCATCCACTTGTTTTTTAGCCACTAGAAGAGTAAAATGTGTTAAAGGACCTGAGATTCTTGAAATAAAGAGTAATCATAAAAAAAAAAAAAAGAAAGAAAAAAACCCTGTTGCTGTTGAGTCAATTCAAACTCATAGTAACTTTAAAGGATGGAGTAGAACCGCCCTGCAGGGTTTCCAAGGAGTGGCTGGTGGATTCGAACTGCCAAATGGTTAGCAGCCAAGCTCTGATCATACAGTTGTAACCCACCTGCAGCACTTAGTAAAATACCGTGCACATAGTAGGTGGTCAATAAATGCTTATTTAACCAATATAAATAAGGTGGCAAATATAATTTTGATATTTCGATGTAAGTACGAATGCCATCTGTTTTTGAATGCTGCAAAGTAGTTTGTTACTAAAAGAAGTGACAGAGTCCTTAGAAATACTTCCCAAATTCCTACGTATATTAGTTGAGTAAATGTTGAAGTCACCTCCTTTTCTTTGCTGTGTATTTCTGGAAGTCTGTGGCAAAATATAACCAAGATGAAAAATTGGCCCAATACTAGGTAACTATAAAAGAGAACATTCGGGGGCGGAGCCAAGATGGCGGACTAGGCAGACGCTACCTCGGATCCCTCTTACAACAAAGACACGGAAAAACAAGTGAATCGATCACATACATAACAATCTACGAACCCTGAACAACAAACACAGATTTAGAGACGGAGAACGAACTAATACGGGGAAGCAGCGATTGTTTCCAGAGCCTGGAGCCAGCGTACCAGTCAGGTACGGCACAAGCACAGAGACCTGCTCCACCCCCTTGAACTAACCCCGGGAGGGGGACCAGCTGGTTCCACGGGCGGCGTGGGACGCAGCCGGTAGGAGAAGTCCCCGGGAGGCAGTGACTGATCTTGGAGCAGAAAGAGCAGCATCCGAGCCGGGGAACCGTCCCGCAGGGATTAGGACTGCACGCAGGTACGCCATAAACACGGAGAGTTGCTCCACCCCCTGAACTAACCCCGGGAAGGGGACCAGCCGGGTCGCGCGGGCGGCGTGGGACGCAGCCGGTAGGAGAAGTCCCCGGGAGGCAGCGACTGGTATTGGAGTGGGGAGAACAGCGTTCCAGCCAGGATACTCGGTCGCGGCACAAGCACAGGGAGCTACTCCACCCATCTGAACTAACCCCGGGAGGGGGCCCACCTAGTTCACGGGGGCGGCACGGCCACGCGGCTGGAGAGACGAGAAGTCCCCGGGAGGCAGCGACTGATTTTGGAGTTGAGAGTGCACCGTCCCAGCAGGGGAGCCTTGACGCGGGGCGTGGGGCTGGAAGCGGAGGATCTGACCGTGACTCCAGTGGGCCAGACCCCCCGGGGGCAATCTCCACACAGCCAGCACACATAGGCGACGCGCCCGCGGGAATCTCAGATATAACAGTCATTCCAAGCAAGACAAGCAACTCTGGCTATATTCTGAGGTGCTACTCTCCTATCTCTCTGTTCCCTCCCCCACCCTTCCCAGGCGGCTTCATTAACATCTGAATAGCCTGAGCCAAAGGGAGAACTCTGATAGGGATCTGACTGCAGTTTTTTTTTTAGCGGATTTTCTGGAAAAACTAGTTTCCCAGTGATGGCTCGGAGACAACAATCCATATCAAACCACTTAAAGAAGCAGACCGGGACAGCTTCTCCAACCCCCCAAACAAAAGAATCAAAATCTTTCCCAAATGAAGATACAATTTTGGAATTATCAGATACAGAATATAAAAAACTAATTTACAGAATGCTTAATGATATCACAAATGAAATTAGGATATCTGCAGAAAAAGCCAAGGAACACACTGATAAAACTGTTGAAGAACTCAAAAAGATTATTCAAGAACATACTGGAAAAATTAATAAGTTGCAAGAATCCATAGAGAGACAACATGTAGAAATCCAAAAGATTAACAATAAAATAACAGAATTAGACAACGTAATAGGAAGTCAGAGGAGCAGACTCGAGCAATTAGAATGCAGACTGGGACATCTGGAGGACCAGGGAATTAACACCAACATAGCTGAAAAAAAATCAGATAAAAGAATTAAAAAAAATGAAGAAACCCTAAGAATTATGTGGGACTCTATCAAGAAGGATAACCTGCGGGTGATTGGAGTCCCAGAACAGGGAGGAGGGACAGAAAACACAGAGAAAATAGTTGAAGAACTTCTGACAGAAAACTTCCCTGACATCATGAAAGACGAAAGGATATCTATCCAAGATGCTCATCGAACCCCATTTAAGATTGATCCAAAAAGAAAAACACCAAGACATATTATCATCAAACTCACCAAAACCAAAGATAAACAGAAAATTTTAAAAGCAGCCAGGGAGAAAAGAAAGGTTTCCTTCAAGGGAGAATCAATAAGAATATGTTCTGACTACTCAGCAGAAACCATGCAGGCAAGAAGGGAATGGGACGACATATACAGAACACTGAAGGAGAAAAACTGCCAGCCAAGGATCATATATCCAGCAAAACTCTCTCTGAAATATGAAGGCGAAATTAAGATATTTACAGACAAACACAAGTTTAGAGAATTTGCAAAAACCAAACCAAAGCTACAAGAAATACTAAAGGATATTGTTTGGTCAGAGAACCAATAATATCAGATATCAGCACAACACAAGGTCACAAAACAGAACGTCCTGATATCAACTCAAATAGGGAAATCACAAAAACAAACAAATTAAGATTAATTAAAAAAAAAAAATACACATAACAGGGAATCATGGAAGTCAATAGGTAAAAGATCACAATAATCAAAAAGAGGGACTAAATACAGGAGGCATTGAACTGCCATATGGAGAGTGATACAAGGCGATATAGAACAATACAAGTTAGGTTTTTACTTAGAAAAATAGGGGTATATAATGAGGTAACCACAAAAAGGTATAACAACTCTATAACTCAAGACAAAAACCAAGAAAAACGTAACGACTCAACTAACATAAAGTCAAACACTATGAAAATGAGGATCTCACAATTTACTAAGAAAAACGCCTCAGCACAAAAAAGTATGTGGAAAAATGAAATTGTCAACAACACACATAAAAAGGCATCAAAATGACAGCACTAAAAACTTATTTATCTATAATTACCCTGAATGTAAATGGACTAAATGCACCAATAAAGAGACAGAGAGTCACAGACTGGATAAAGAAACACGATCCATCTATATGCTGCCTACAAGAGACACACCTTAGACTTAGAGACTCAAATAAACTAAAACTCAAAGGATGGAAAAAAGTATATCAAGCAAACAATAAGCAAAAAAGAAGAGGAGTAGCAATATTAATTTCTGACAAAATAGACTTTAGACTTAAATCCACCACAAAGGATAAAGAAGGACACTATATAATGATAAAAGGGACAATTGATCAGGAAGACATAACCATATTAAATATTTACGCACCCAATGACAGGGCTGCAAGATACATAAATCAAATTTTAACAGAACTGAAAAGCGAGATAGATACCTCCACAATTATAGTAGGAGACTTCAACACACCACTTTCGGAGAAGGACAGGACATCCAGCAAGAAGCTCAACAGAGACACGGAAGATCTAATTACAACAATCAACCAACTTGACCTCATTGACTTATACAGAACTCTCCACCCAACTGCTGCAAAATATACTTTTTTTTCCAGCGCACATGGAACATTCTCTAGAATAGACCACATATTAGGACATAAAACAAACCTTTGCAGAGTCCAAAACATCGAAATATTACAAAGCATCTTCTCAGATCACAAGGCAATAAAACTAGAGATCAATAACAGAAAAACGAGGGAAAAGAAATCAAATACTTGGAAAATGAACAATACCCTCCTGAAAAAAGACTGGGTTATAGAAGACATCAAGGAGGGAATAAGGAAATCCATAGAAAGCAACGAGAATGAAAATACTTCCTATCAAAACCTCTGGGACACAGCAAAAGCAGTGCTCAGAGGCCAATTTATATCAATAAATGCACACATACAAAAAGAAGAAAGAGCCAAAATCAGAGAACTGTCCCTACAACTTGAACAAATAGAAAGTGAGCAACAAAAGAATCCATCAGGCACCAGAAGAAAACAAATAATAAAAATTAGAGCTGAACTAAATGAATTAGAGAACAGAAAAACAATTGAAAGAATTAACAAAGCCAAAAGCTGGTTCTTTGAAAAAATTAACAAAATTGATAAACCATTGGCTAGACTGACTAAAGAAATACAGGAAAGGAAACAAATAACCCGAATAAGAAATGAGAAGGACCACATCACAACAGAACCAAATGAAATTAAAAGAATCATTTCAGATTATTATGAAAAATTGTACTCTAACAAATTTGAAAACCTAGAAGAAATGGATGAATTCCTGGAAAAACACTACCTACCTAAACTAACACATTCAGAAGTAGAACAACTAAATAGACCCATAACAAAAAAAGAGATTGAAACGGTAATCAAAAAACTCCCAACAAAAAAAAGTCCCGGCCCGGACGGCTTCACTGCAGAGTTCTACCAAATTTTCAGAGAAGAGTTAACACCACTACTACTAAAGGTATTCCAAAGCATAGAAAATGACGGAATACTACCCAACTCATTCTATGAAGCCACCATCTCCCTGATACCAAAACCAGGTAAAGACATTACAAAAAAAGAAAATTATAGACCTATATCCCTCATGAACATTGATGCAAAAATCCTCAACAAAATTCTAGCCAATAGAATCCAACAACACATCAAAAAAATAATTCACCCTGATCAAGTGGGATTTATACCAGGTATGCAAGGCTGGTTTAATATCAGAAAAACCATTAATGTAATCTATCACATAAATAAAACAAAAGACAAAAACCACATGATCTTATCAATTGATGCAGAAAAGGCATTTGACAAAGTCCAACACCCATTCATGATAAAAACTCTTACCAAAATAGGAATTGAAGGAAAATTCCTCAACATAATAAAGGGCATCTATGCAAAGCCAACAGCCAATGTCACTCTAAATGGAGAGAACCTGAAAGCATTTCCCTTGAGAACGGGAACCAGACAAGGATGCCCTTTATCACCGCTCTTATTCAACATCGTGTTGGAAGTCTTAGCCAGGGCAATCAGGCTAGACAAAGAAATAAAAGGTATCCGGATTGGCAAGGAAGAAGTAAAGTTATCACTATTTGCAGATGACGTGATTATATACACAGAAAACCCTAAGGAATCCTCCAGAAAACTACTGAAACTAATAGAAGAGTTTGGCAGAGTCTCAGGTTATAAAATAAACATACAAAAATCACTTGGATTCCTCTACATCAACAAAAAGAACACCGAAGAGGAAATAACCAAATCAATACCATTCACAATAGCCCCCAAGAAGATAAGATACTTAGGAATAAATCTTACCAAGGATGTAAAAGACCTATACAAAGAAAACTACAAAGCTCTACTACAAGAAATTCAAAAGGACATACTTAAGTGGAAAAACATACCTTGCTCATGGATAGGAAGACTTAACATAGTAAAAATGTCTATTCTACCAAAAGCCATCTATACATTTAACGCACTTCCGATCCAAATTCCAATGTCATATTTTAAGGGGATAGAGAAACAAATCACCAATTTCATATGGAACGGAAAGAAGCCCCGGATAAGCAAAGCACTACTGAAAAAGAAGAAGAAAGTGGGAGGCCTCACCTTACCTGACTTCAGAAACTATTATACAGCCACAGTAGTCAAAACAGCCTGGTATTGGTACAACAACAGACACATAGACCAATGGAACAGAATTGAGAACCCAGACATAGATCCATCCACGTATGAGCAGCTGATATTTGACAAAGGACCAGTGTCAATTAACTGGGGAAAAGATAGCCTTTTTAACAAATGGTGCTGGCATAACTGGATATCCATTTGCAAAAAAATGAAACAGGACCCATACCTCACACCATGCACAAAAACTAACTCCAAGTGGATCAAAGACCTAAACATAAAGACTAAAACGATAAAGATCATGGAAGAAAAAATTGGGACAACCCTAGGAGCCCTAATACAAGGTATAAACAGAATACAAAACATTACCAAAAATGATGAAGAGAAACCCGATAACTGGGAGCTCCTAAAAATCAAACACCTATGCTCATCTAAAGACTTCACCAAAAGAGTAAAAAGACCACCTACAGATTGGGAAAGAATTTTCAGCTATGACATCTCCGACCAGCGCCTGATCTCTAAAATCTACATGATTCTGTCAAAACTCAACCACAAAAAGACAAACAACCCAATCAAGAAGTGGGCAAAGGATATGAACACACATTTCTCTAAAGAAGATATTCAGGCAGCCAACAGATACATGAGAAAATGCTCTCGATCATTAGCCATTAGAGAAATGCAAATTAAAACTACGATGAGATTCCATCTCACACCAGCAAGGCTGGCATTAATCCAAAAAACACAAAATAATAAATGTTGGAGAGGCTGCGGAGAGATTGGAACTCTCATACACTGCTGGTGGGAATGTAAAATGGTACAACCACTTTGGAAATCTATCTGGCGTTATCTTAAACAGTTAGAAATAGAACTACCATACAACCCAGAAATCCCACTCCTAGGAATATACCCTAGAGATACAAGAGCCTTCATACAAACAGATATATGCACACCCATGTTTATTGCAGCTCTGTTTACAATAGCAAAAAGTTGGAAGCAACCAAGGTGTCCATCAACGGATGAATGGGTAAATAAATTGTGGTATATTCACACAATGGAATACTACGCATCGATAAAGAACAGTGACGAATCTCTGAAACATTTCATAACATGGAGGAACCTGGAAGGCATTATGCTGAGCAAAATTAGTCAGAGGCAAAAGGACAAATATTGTATAAGACCACTATTATAAGATCTTGAGAAATAGTAAACCTGAGAAGAACACATACTTTTGTGGTTACGAGGGGGGGAGGGAGGGAGGGTGGGAGAGGGTTTTTTATTGATTAATCAGTAGATAAGAACTGCTTTAGGTGAAGGGAAAGACAACACTCAATACATGGAAGGTCAGCTCAATTGGACTGGACCAAAAGCAAAGAAGTTTCCGGGATAAAATGAATGCTTCAAAGGTCAGCGGAGCAAGCGCGGGGGTCTGGGGAACATGGTTTGCGGGGACTTCTAAGTCAATTGGCAAAATAATTCTATTATGAAATCATTCTGCATCCCACTTCGAAATGTGGCGTCTGGGGTCTTAAATGCTAACAAGCAGCCATCTAAGATGCAGCAATTGGTCTCAACCCACCTGGAGCAAAGGAAAATGAAGAACACCAAGCCCACATGACAACTAAGAGCCCAAGAGACAGAAAGGGCCACATGAACCAGAGACCTACATCATCCTGAGACCAGAAGAACTAGTTGGTGCCCGGCCACAATCGATGACTGCCCTGACAGGGAGCTCAGCAGAGGACCCCTGAGGGAGCAGGAGATCAGTGGGATGCAGACCCCAAATTCTCATAACAACACCAAACTTAATGGTCTGACTGAGACTGGAGGAATCCCGGCGGCCATGCTCCCCAGACCTTCAGCTGACACAGGACAGGAACCATCCCCGAAGACAACTCATCAGAAATGAAAGGGACTGGTCAGCGGGTGGGAGAGAGATGCTGATGAAGAGTGAGCTAATTATATCAGGTGGACACTTGAGATTGTGTTGGCAACTCTTGCCTGGAGGGGGGATGGGAGGATAGAGAGAGAGGGAAGCCGGCAAAATTGTCAAGAAAGGAGAGACTGAAAGGGCTGACTCAAGACGGGGAGAGTAAGTGGGAGTAGGGAGTGAGATGTATGTAAACTTATATGTGACAGACTGATTGGATTTGTAAACGTTCACTTGAAGCTTAATAAAAGTTATTATAAAAAAAAAAAAAAAGAGAACATTCGATGAAGTGGCAAAATAAATCTGTTATCAGCTTGTTGTCGCATTCTATACTTCATCCTCTCTTGCGTCTGGGTGTGTAGCATTGCGTAATAACTGCATTTTTTCCGTTTCCATAATCTGTTCAGTTTTATTTAATCTGGCACATAGCATGAAGCTAGGTAACTCTCTGGATAAGACTTCTATAATTTAAACTGTAAATGTCTGCTTTAGAAAAATCAGCTTACTAAACATGGTTATACATATTGTTGTCACTTTAATCTCTAATTTACCAAGCCAAAGAAATCACACTTAGTTTACTCTTAGAAAAGTGCATTTCATTATTTATCATCAAATTCTCTTTATTTCCCTTGCTTGAGGGATTGTTTAATTTGTGGCAATCCTGAATGATGAAATGCTATGCCATTTATGTAAATACATCATTCCGCTATTCCAGTTTTGATTGCCATCTTGAGAAAGCAAAATGGAAAAGAAGTATGTTCCAAGAAAGAAAAAGAAATACGTGAGTAAGTTAATACGCCCATGTAATTTAAAAGACCAATTATACAAAGAATTTAACTCTAATTAGGCCAAACCAAAATTAGAATACAACTTCCATTTATTCACTTCAAACATGCTCTTAACACTATAGCAGACACTATAGTAGCATCAAGAAGCCCTAGTGGTGCAATGGTTAATTGCTTGGCTGCTAACTGAAAGGTTGGAGGTTTGATCCCACCCAGCAGCTCCACAGGAAAAAGCCCTGGCGATCCGCTTCTGTAAAGATTAGAGCCAAGAAAGCCCTATGGGGCAGTTCCACACGGGGTCTCTGTAAGTCAGAACTGACTCGGCAGCGCACAACAACGACAACAACACAGTAGTACCGTACTGTTGTGAAGATGTCTATAATTCAGAAATTCACTACCTTCATTTTCAATCACCATGTTTTTTTGTTTCAATTTGTAAATGTCCTCACAGTTTACAGAAAGGACATGAGTACATTACACTCTTGACTGGAGTCAAGGGACCTAATGCTGGGAGGGGTGGTTATGTTGCATAAACTTTTCCAGACCTTGGAATTCGCATCTGTAATGTGATGGCCTGAAACAGCAGGTCATCAGAATCAATTCCTTTAGAGCTCTAACGTACTTTGAAATACATGTAGTATGTGCTCCGTCACATTTCGTAATCCACATCTCTTAATTCACGCTTCAGACTTGTCTTCCCTCATCCTACATGCCCATGCAAGCCCCATGCTTCCTATACTTAATCCAAATCAGTCATAAAGTATTTTTCCCAAGCTTTGCAGTGTTTTCCATACTCCATTTACACAATTATAGCTTTGAGGAAATAACAGGGAAGAGGAAGGAAATACACATATAGGACAAAGGGATGGAATAAGAGATGAGTGTTGACAGAAAACAAACTACTCACGAGAAAGAAGCAGTGTTGTGGTGAGCAGAGGAAGAAAAGGTGTGGAAGGGGAGACAGCTGAGACAGTCCCAGCCTGTGACGACTTGCCAGCAGAACCTTGAAAACTGACTTATGCAGGACAGAGTTGAAGTACATCAACTATCTATAAAGCAAAAAATCTGTTATTTTAGCATTCACAGGGACCTAACAATCACCTGTTTTGAACCCAACATCCTTCATTTTACGGATGAGAAAAATGCAGCAGAGATTAAGTGACGTGTCCAAGGTCATTCAGCTGGCAATAGACAGATCAGGGGCTAGGATTTACCTCTCCACATGGTGGCTCTTCCAAGCTTCCAAGGTCTCTCAGTAGAGCATTTTGACATTCTTCTGTGGGGTAGTCCATTGGTAGGTTTGTCCCCAGTAATTCGTTCCAAAAATATACATATTTTAATTTACGAGTAGTTTACTTTTTTTCATAAGCACTGATTCAAGAATGTCGTTACGATATCACCTTCATGAACTTGTGTCCCAATAGCCATTTTCTAAGAGGAGAATAGAGAGGTAGTTTACTCTATTGCCTGCTCCCAACCCTGCCTTTTCATCCAGGCATACGCCATCATCTGGTTTTACAAGTGCCCCTCACCCAGCACGTGTTGTGAAACAAAAGTCAAGTTTAACATTTGCTTGTCTATAGACTACTATAAAATTTGAAAATGAAAAAATATTCAAAACAATCAAATTCCTTCTAAGATCAAGAGTGATAAAAATACCATGGATTCTGATATTCCAAATCAGAAAAGTGTCTTATGCGTTTAGAAGGAAACTGTGGGGAAATCATGTCAAGGTAGCTTCATACACATTAGAATGCTTGCTGAATGAATATCAGAACTATATTATGAACTAAAAAAAAAAAAACCCACTGCATTATGAGCTGAAGCAGGAATAATAGATTTAGGGGTCTGGTAAGGACCTTGGAAAATCAACAAACACGGAAGCATCTCTAAACAAAATCAAACCCACTGCCGTCGAGCTGATTCCAACTCATAGTGACCCTATAGGACAGAGGAGAATTGCCCCATAGTGTTTCCAAGAAGCACCTGATCTATTCGAACGGCCGACCTTTTGATTAGCAGCCAAATTCTTAACCACTACGACACCAGGGTTTCTGGAAGCATGTCTAGGGAGGATTAATGTGTGGCCTGAAGTGACATAGCTAATTGTCATATGAGCAAACTTCAAACACTGAGTCCAGGGACATTTCCACCGTATTTTTATTTACTAAACAACGCTAGAGTCCAAAGATTCTGAAATTACTCCCCAAGTCCCTGGACTCCAGGCCAGGTCAGATTTAGAGGAAATGTTGTTGAAAACAGATAAGTGTTGTTTATACCTTGTGAAAATAACAGATCTGTCAGTTTGTCCTACTGTGGTGGCTTGCGTGTTGCTGTGATGCTGGAAGATAGGCAACCAGTATTTCAAATACCAGCAGGGTCATCCATGGTGGACAGGTTTCAGCAGAACTTCCAATCTAAGACAGGCCAGGAAGAAAGACCAGGCGGTCTACTGAAAAAATTGGCCAGTGAAAACCTTACGAATAGTAGCAGAATTTCGTCTGATTTTAAAGTGATGAAAAGCTAAGATGTCACTTTGAGGGCTAAGGTGAGCCTGACCCAAGCCATGACATTTTCAGTAGCCTCATCTATATGCAAAAGCTGAACACTGAATAAGGAAGACGAAAGAAGAATTGATGCCTTTGAATTATGGTGTTGACGAAGAATACTGAATATACCATGGACTGCCAGAAGGACAGCCAGAGTGCTCTTTGGAAGCAAGAATGGTGGGACTTCATTTCAGGTATTTTGAGCATGTTATTAGCAGTGACCAGTCCCTGGAGAAGGACATCATGCTTGGTAGGATAGAGGGTCAGGAAAAAAGAGAAAGAGCCTCAACAAGATGGATCGACACAGTGGCAGCAACAATGGGTTCAAACATAGCAACAATTGTGAAGATGGTGCTGGACCGGGCAGTGTTCCGTTCTGTCGTACACAGTCTCTATGAGTCAGAACCAGCTTGACCCCACCTAACAACAGCAACTTTGGGGTTGAACCACTGCAGCTACTCTGCCTTCCTGACCTATGTCCTGGAAGCTTCAATTCCCATAAAACACAAACTCCCAGCTTTATTTTAATAGCTAACATCCTTAAGCATGATGAGAAGCTTTTCCGTTTCCCTTGTTGCCTATATTCTGACTAAGTAATGTTCGGGGATTTCTGGCTAGATCTGACGTAGCATCAAGAAAGCTGTCTTTCCATGAGCAAAGCAAGCAGAGCAGATGACAAAGTCCAGCCACACAATCAGATAATGTTAATCCTGTGTTTCTAGGATTACATTTAAGCAAAGCTATGGTGCTCTTGTTGGATCTAGTGAAGCAGAAAATAGCCTGTATGGCCATTGGCCCACAACCCTTATTCAATTTTCCACCACACAGCTGGAAGTGTCCCCATCCAACCTCGGCTCTTCCTGTAAGAGATGAGCGTGCTGTGGCGTCAACGTCTGTGACGTGTTGGGACTTACACAGCTGAGCGCCAGGGGGCCATTTTTAGCCAGAGCAGGTCTGTTGTTTTTGGACGAGGTTCATTTCCAATCAGAAGGAATCTTTCCTGCTTCAGTTAACTAACCCTCCGGTAAGCCTGAGATTTCTATAGACTCAATCAGGACTTCAGAGTTCCTCTTCTACATCCATTTGGCTGGGTCTGCTTCTCAGTTTCTTGCTGTTTTTGTGAATGTTTGACATCCCATGTTCTTGAAATGCCTTTAGTTAAGAAAGTGGAAATGTCTCCATACAAAAATAAGAATGTTAAGAACATTGAGCTCATTTAAAAGGATAAGGAGGTGATCTGAAGGCCATCTAATCCACCTTCCTACCCTTAAATGTAGTTTCCCAATAAGCTCCACACAAATAAGTGGGGTTATTTTCTATTAAATTTTCTGTATTTTACAAATATTTATCACAGAATCAAGTTTGAATTTTTTTTTTTTTTACTATGCCATAGAATACAAAATAAAGTAGTCTTTCTTTTTTCCTCAGAGAAAAACAAAAACCTGATTTGGGAATATATATATATATATATATATATATATATTTTATAAATGAAAACCTAACTTAAATACCTATAAAAGAAATACTAATTAAAATGTTGGCCTTAGATACTATCAAATTTCAGAGGGAAAAAAAATCACCTTGAACCTGCCCCTGTTTTCCCCAGCTACAAACGCCCCTACTCAGGCAAGAAGCATCCACTGACTGAGATGTGGAAGCCTGGGATTGTTCTTCCTGTCACAGACCTAATTTCCTGTGCCTGAGCACTCAGGAGCTCACGAATCAGGTTACCCTCTCAGCTCCTCCCAATGCAACTTGCCTCCAAATAGATACCCTTTCTAGGGCTCCAGTTCTTTGTCAGAGCCTGACTCAAATTGAGCGATCAGTCCACTTGACTAAGATCCTCACACTGAACCCAGCACTTTCCAGTCCCTTCCTAACAGACTGGGTCTTCTCACTCAAACACTCATCTACAGCTTCTGTGACCAAGTTAATGCCTGGAACTAGATAACAGAACTTGTTGACACTGGAATATTATCAATTCCCAGAGCCAGGGCTCTCTTCTGAGATTTGACCTCAGTTAATAAGAATGTGCCTCCTTACCAGGTCCAAGTCATCCACAACTTTCACACTGTTGAGTTGCTCTCTCACAGAAGACAGAGTGTTTTCTTGATTACCTTTCCCAACAACTCCTATGGTTTTTCCTTCCTCTTTGCCTGTACTAGTCCACTCTTACTGGATTATGGCACTGTAGGCTCAAGTACCAAAAAAGACTTGTCAAGGACCTGAAAGATGGGTATCGTTTGGGATAACAGTTAGGGAATGAGATTATTCCAGTAACAAAAGAAAAAAGAATGGCTGTTGGGACAAATTCAGAGGCAGGAGTGCGTGCAGTATTTGGGGATTAATCAACTGATGCATACTAAATATTCGTATCTACATGCATACCAATGTAATTCCAGTGGACCACTAAGCCCTGCAATGGCTAGAAAGTGAAATACTACATTACCCAGCATCCCTTCCATTATGCTTTAGGTTCTATGAAGTAGATGGACTCATGTACGTCTTCAATTCAGAACTGAGCTAAGTGACTTTGGCTGTGTGATCATATAAAAAGTAGTGTGATTCTGTATACAGCAGAAGTGGTCACTTCCCAGTTTGGTGGGCAGTTTCCTGGTTGTGGCATGAGCAACATCTCCATTAACAGCCCAGTTCTGTGGTGAAGTTCTGGGAATTATTCTTGGATGCCTACTAGAGTCTGTATCTTCAACATTGTCAAATCATTTTATTACCATAATACACCCCTTTCTGCTTAAACTACCTGGGGCAAATTCAATGCTCTAAACTGGACTCTCACCAATGCTGTCAATTTGACTGAAATGGTATTTTCTTGGAGGGCAGTTGTGGGCTCCAAAGCTGAAAAGTTAAATGATAGCCAGATATTTTAAGCACCTTGAACACCAGGCAAAAAATATACTGTTTGTTCTATAGAAAAGAGATCAATTAAAGATATTTGGGTGAACGTCATTATAAAAACACAATTTTATAAATGCCATCAATGAGGGTTGAGGCAGGATAGAGTGAGGGAGATATGATCAAAGGTAAGCACATAGTCTATGCAATAATGTAAGAACAATGTGGTACTAGGGAGGTGTGATAGTTAATTTTATGTGTCAGCTTGGTTAGACTATGGTTCCCAGTTCTTTGGCCAAACACTAGTCTAGTTGCTGTCATGAAGTAGTTTCATGTGATTAAATCAGTTGATCTTGGGTAGAGCATATTGCCTTCCATAATGTGATCTAATATAATGTAATCACGTTTCATAATCCAATCCAATGTAATATAATCTTTCAATCAGTTGAGGTCATACTACTGTAGGGTGGATTTTAAATCTAACTACTTCTGAGTTATAAAAAGACCTGAATAGACACAGAGACACACACGCAGGGAAAGACAGACAACATAAGGATCGTCTACAAGCAAAGAAACACCAAGGATCACTGGCAGACACCAGAAGCTGGGAGAGAGGCTTATAAAAGGAATCAATACAACCAAGATGATGATTTGGACTTTCAGCCTCAAGAACTGTAAGAAAATTAATTTCTGGGTTTTTTTTACAGCCAACCACTTGTAGTCTTTCTGTTATAGCAGCACTAGGTGACTAAGGCAAGAGGCAATAAAAAATTAATGGAGTGTTTTGATCATGGCTGTCATCACTGTCACAGTTGAAAGCTGTTGGCAGTTTTAATCAAGAAGTTTTCCAAATGCCAAAACCATTAAAAAAGACTCTTGCCACCAAAAAGTGCTAGAGTAGTGTGAAAATCACAGAGGAGGAAAGGTAGAAGACTCTAGAAAACACGGAATGGCCCTTCTCTTCTGAAATCCTTTGTTATCAGAGACTTGGACTGTGTTACTTATACAGTAACCACTATCCATACATGACTATTTAAACTTAACTTTAAGTTAATTAAAATTAAATAAAATAAAATAAAAAATTTAGTTCCTCAGTCACATTGGCCACATTTAAAGTACTCAGTAGCCAACGTGGCTAGTGGTCACCATATTGGACAGCACAGATATAGACTATTCTTATGATCACAGAAAGTTCTATTGGACAGCACAGATGTGAGACTTAATAATGAAGGCAGTCTGTAGAAACAGGCCAAGGCTCAACAGTGAAGGCAACCCAGCACTGGAACCATAAAGGTACAGACTTCCAGAAGAGAAGAGTACCTCATTCCTCTTCACTGCTTGTGAATATTATGGAAACAAGAGTACTCTTTGATTGAGGCACAATCTTCAGATTTAATATTTTCAATATGTACAACTTCTACTAATGACGTTATTGTCAATAACATTGTACCTCATAGGCTAGAAAATGAATTGCTCCTGGACGTTTTCTGTTCTTCATAACAAGTACATCCACGGGTGCTGAGTTAGTGCATGTAGGTGTGCATATGCATGTGTGTGCGCGTGTATGCGTGTGTGTGTGTTGGTGAGAAAGAACTGACGAGTGAGGGATGAAGCAGGGAAAGAGAATACTTTCTAATGTGTTTGTTTTATAGGCCTATCTAATCTTTGAAAGGTGGATTTTGGGTAATAGCAGGTATCTCTTGAAGGCAAAAAATGTAAAGAACTTGTGGAGCTGAGTTCTGTGCCCTGAAAAACAGGCACTATAAAACAAGAGAAAGATAAGCATATGGAAAGCCATAGACTATATTTTCTTTAAATTTTTTGAACATCTAATATGTGTAAAACATAGTTCGGTATTGAGAGAAATGATGATGGAAAACGAATGATTAAATTTTCTCTTGAATGTGGTAGATTGAACAGAAACACTTACCTCTGCTTCTTCCCAAAACCTCAGAGTACAAGAATTTCTTAAAACCATAATTCCATAAAGATAAAAGTGACAGAGCACTAGCAACAAAATTTTGGAAACTAACAAGCAGATGGATGAATAGTAACTGACTTAGCTGAACTATAAGCAACGAGTGGGAGTAGCATAGATAAAAGCCTGGTGAACCCCAGAAACTGCAGACGCTCTTGAATGTGGATAGTGCAGGGTAAGGGAGGAATAATTTGAAGTTTCTATAAGAAGCAAAATTCCCTCCCATATCCAATATGCAAAGGTAGCTGCCCAGCTCCATTTCAACAGAAGACCAATGGCTTACTCTCACTCTGGAGACGTGAAGCAAAAGGGATTCTGGTACCGGAGATCCCAGCATAATGGAAGGTAGGGCATCTGTTTAACTGAATATTAAAATGATTCTTTTCCTTCCTTAATTTTGGTGCAAGCCTTCCTTACAAAGGAGATGTCCAAAACCAACTACATGACTTTTTAGCCACTCGTCGGTACTAAGAGTGTAAAACGATCAGTTATTATTATTTACCCATTGTGGTCAAGTCAATTTCTATACATAACAATCCTATAGGACAGAGTAGAACCACTCCATAGGGTTTCCAAGGAGTGGCTGGTGGATTTGAATTGCGAACTTTTAGTTAGCAGCTATAGTACGCCATAACCCTTTACCACTGCACCACCAGGGCCCCAAATGGTCAGTAGTAGGAAGTTTCTTTAAGATTCCTTGGAGAGAGAGAAACTGTGAGCTACATCCCACAAGAAATTTCAAGCTTCTGAAAGTAATTTCAAGGAAATGATTCAGAGGGCTTATGAGTTTACAGGAGTTGGGGTCCAGTAGACTAGCAAAAGAGACATACCTGAGTAAGTTAAAGCTGTGATCTGTGCTTAACAGAGGAGAGAGAAAATAAAGAATTAAAAAAAAAAAATTTAATCCTGGGTTGTTCTTCTAACAATAATGGACCAAAGATGAGTAACTATTTTTTTATCCTTAAAAAGAGAAAAAATGATAATGTGCCCCCAAAATAAGGAGGTTAAAAAGAAAAAATTAAAAAAAAAAAAAGTTCTGCTAATTAAAAAAAAAAGAGGGTTGGAAATTTAAAATCTCATACAAATTTTAAAATTTCATAAAAGCTGTACTAAAGTTGATACACCTCACAGAAAGTAAACCAACAACAAAAAGAGATGCTAAAAGGTAGAAAATAGCAGAAAAATCACAAGAAAATAATAGAATCTGTCTAGAAGTCTCAACGTCAAAACAATGAGCTCAAGAAAGAGAGAAAACTGAGAGGACAAAATTAGCCATCAAATAATTCAAGAAAATGGTCCAGAATTGAAAAACATGATTCTAAACACAAAGAGCTAGTACGAGAAATGCAGAGCTATCTACAACATATTGTCATAAAATTTCAGAAGACCAAGAATGAGGAAAGGACCCTGACTGCTTCAAGAAATGAAAGGGGGGAAAAAAACTGTATACAAAGGAAAAGGAATCAGATTAACATTGAACTACTGAAGAGAAATACAGGAAGCAAACAGAAAATAAAAATCTCAAAAAGCAAACTCATTGCTGCGAAGTCGATTCTGACTCATAAAGATTCTAGGAGAAAATAGAACCTAAGAGAAAACAGAGCCATGCTTTTAAAATTCTGAGAGAAAAACTAAATCCAAAATCATATTCCTTAACTAGAGAAACAATCATCATCGTCAGGAAGGCCAATCACTAGAAAAGGACATCATGTTCAGTAAAGTAGAGGGTCATCAAAAACCGGGGAAACCTTCAGTGAGCTGAATTAACACAACAGCGGTAACAAGGAATGTAAACCTACTAACGATCGTGAAGATGGAACCGAACCGGGCAATGTTTCATTCTGTTATACGTAAGGTTGCCATAAATCAGAGCAGATTCAATAGCAGCTAACAACTACAACAGACAAATGATTAGTCAAGTAAAAGATAAAGAAAAAAATTTTCCGGAGCATCACTTCTCCTGGAGGAATTAAACCAAGAAAGAAAGTCAGGATCCAGGAAAGAGAACTCCAGCACAGGAAAGAAGTGAAAGAAATTTATTTCTATCGTAAAGATAAAGACAGATCACAGATCCTGCACAACAGTACAGCAGTCCTGAAAAGCAAAGGGCCACTGTCCAAGCGGGACAGACAGCTCCAGAAAAAATATCTCCTAGAAAATAATGAAGCTGACAGAAAACCTGATGTGTTTGATCTAATCAAAATGTATACTTATCTGGCAAAGAGTTTGGGGATAAATTAGTGATGGATATATAGAAAATTAAACCAAAAAAATAAAAAAGATAATTATGAAGAAAAATATTATACAAGAAAGAAAATATAAATATATTAGATTTAATTTTGGCTCAGAATTAAATATTTATAAAATAGTTATAATAATATAAATACTAAATGGTGATCTAAAATTATGATATGTTTATATTGAGAGGATGGAAAAAGGTACAAGTATGTGAGGAAAGAAGGGACGTTGAATGAGAAAACAATAGACAATATCTAAAAAGAAAAAAATCAAAGAGTAGTAAAGCCATGTCCTTTCAAAATTTGAGGTAAATATTGAAAAACACATAAAAGTTGAAAGTGGTCACCTCTAGGGCAAAGCTTTTAGGCTGTAAGTAGTGTGGAAGGGTTTTTTGTTGTTTTGTTTTTTGTCTTTTGCTCTGAGACTTAAAGATTTATGTGACTCACTAAACTACATAGTTTATAACTAATAACATTAAGTTTTACAGTATGATGGAAGCAGATACATCATAACTAAACTCATAGGAATGAGTGGAATTGAGGAAGGGGCTCAGAGTTTCAACAAGTTTGGGGGAATAATAACTATCTTTGTATAAAACATACCACACTGCAGGAACTATTCTAAGTGCTTTGGATTAATTCATATTAATCTTCATTACGATCCTAATGAGGTGAATACTACTATTAGCCTTGGTTTACAGATGAAGAAACCAAGCCAGGAAGATCACGTAACTTGGCCAAGATTTTAACTAGTATGTGACAGCTAAATTCTGAATCCAGGGAGTATCCCATCCCTTAACCACTGTGCTGTTTGAACAGGGCTGGGATCCAGAGGGCCCACACTGATACAGCACGCCAGCTGACAATCTGATTGGCTGACATATGTTTTGATAGGTTAGGGACTCCATTCTTCTGTCCTTAAATATTGTAAATATCTCCCCTGGATCTATCCTGTCAAGTGATACCAGAAAGTCAAGACGAAGGCCAAAAAAAAAAAAAAGAGAACAGATTGCAATTACTGCCATGAAAAAGATTTCTTAAAGTCTTAATGAATTGTTTTTGTTTTTCACAGTTCTTGCTTCATATAATTTAAATTATTTTTGCTGCAATTCAAGCCAGTGTTTTCTTGCTTACTTCTTATGAAGATAGAAAATGATTGCTCACAACCTCCTGAAACATTTCTTTATATAGTGCAGAGAGAAACTATCTTTTCTTTAAGATAAATAATCTAACCACAAATCATAAACTTGCAGACAATCAGAAACTATCTATTGAATATCTTCTTTGTGCTCAGTACAATTTTGTTCCATGAGTAATAGACACATGTCCCATACCTGGCCTGACCTCAATTAGCTTTTAGACCGCCATAGAGAAAATGATCCTCACTGGCAAAGAAAACAGTCTTTACCAAGAGCTAGTGGGAGTGTGGGGGATAAAGGGAAACACTGAGGGGTGATTAAGACCAGAACTAGAGCTGTTTAGAAGAAAAAGAAATTAGTAAGGAAATTTTTTCAAGGAGCAGGTCAAGCTCAAGCTTATATCTATAAACAAAGAGTGAGAGTACATAACAAAGATGAGAATGTAGCACGTTCCAGGTGAGGAGACTATCAGTGAGGACCCAAAGTGGGAGCTTATGAGGAGGTCAGCCTAGCTGGAGAGTTCATGTTGGTTATAGGGAGAAAACTGGATCATTACACTGAGGTCCTCAAATATGGAAGAGGAACTCAAATGCTATAGGTGCTTTTCATGATAGGCTTTCTTTCCAATATCTTCATTATTGTTATGACCCTTCTCTGAGAACTTGCAAGTTCTTAGCATTTTTGTCAAATTATGCTGCTTAACTCTAATAAAGTCAACTCAAACAGAAGTGAAATGAAAGGCATGCTTCATTGCTTCTTCATTTCCACATAAATTTTCTATTTTAATATAGCTATGTTAGCACTGAAGAAGAAATTGAAGTTGTTAATAATTTCATTCTACTTAGATCAACAATCAATGCCCATGGAATAGCAGTCAAGAAATCGAACATATCGCATTGGGCAAATTTGCTGCAAAAGACCTCTTTAAAGTCTTAAAAAACAGAGGTGTCACTTTGATGACTAAGGTGTACCTGACCCAAGCCATTGTCTTTTCAGCTAGCTCATATGCATACGAATGCTGGACAATGAAAAAGGAAGACAGAAGAATTGATACATTCGAACTGTGGAGTTGGTGGAGAATATTGAACATACCACGGACTGCCAGAAGAATGAAAAAATCAGTCTTAGGAGAAATACAAACATAATGCTCCTTATAGGCAAGGATGGTCAGACTTCAGCTTATTCACCTTGGGGATGTCTTCAGGAAAGACCAGTCGTTAGGAAAGGACATCATAGTTGGTGAAGTAGAGGGCCAGGGAAACCCTCAATGAGATGGATTGACACTATAGCCAGAACAATGTACTCAAAAGTACCAACAATCTTGATGATGGCCCAGGATTAAGCAATGTTTTGTTCTGTTATGCATAAGGTTACTACGAATCAGAGCTGACTCAACGGCAACTAGCAAGAACGTGTTGACACAATATTGCCAGTTTATGGTCAGCTTCTTTTGGGACTAAACAATATAATTTCTTATACATAAATCTAATAATAGCATTATATTCTACCACCCAGGTATTGATTAAGATAAGTGTTAATAATCTAGATGCTAACCACATGGGTCTATTCAGTTTGTTAAAATTTGTTGAGCTGGGTCTTATGATATGTTCTCTTTTCTACATGTATATTATACGTCAAAAAAAGTTTTTAAAAATACAAATTAAAGTAACTTCCATGTATAAACATCTATTAAGTGCCCATAACAGTGGTAGACATTTTGCATGGAGAGGAGGTACAGTGGTTTGAATTGTGGCACCCTCAAAGATATGTCCACATTCTAATTCCCAGAATCTATGAATGTGACCTCACTGGAAAAAAAGGTTCTTTGCAGATGTGATTAAGTTAAGGATCTTGAGATGAAATCATCCTGTGTTATCCAGCTGGGTCCTAAATCCAACATCAAGTGTCCTTATAAAAGGCACGTGGAAGAGAGACACACAGGGAGAAAAAGAAAAGAGTATGCGCAGACAGGATCCCTAGTGGGCCAGCGGTTAAAGAGCTCGACTGCTAACTAGAAGGTCAGCAATTCAAACCCACCAGCCATTCTGCAGGAGAGAGATGTGGTAGTCTGCTTCTGTAAAGATTACAGCCTTAGAAACCCTATGGGGCAGTTCTACTCTGTCCTATAGGGTTGCTGTGAGTCAGAATTGACTCAACGGCAATGGTGGTATTATTTACAGAAAGCCAGTGGAAACTGAGAGAATGGAGATGATTTTCCATGGCTAGAAAGTAGTAGAGGAGGGAGTCAATCTAACTCAGGGCTCCTTAAAGCCTATCCCATTTTCATGACACCGCACTGCTCATAACACTAAATAATTCCTCTCACCACTGGGCCCACTGACTGATTCTGCACTTCTTTGAATGACCTTCCTAGCAATATAGAAATTGGTTGATGGATCACTTGGCTTCTCATAAAAGTTTTGTTTTTTTTTTTAGGTAAGAAACTTAAGCTATAACAATATGATGATATTATCTTGCTATAAGATGACACTCGCTAATGCTGTAATATTTCATCACGGCTACTTTCCCAGTGTTATATCACAAAAAGCTTTTCCTGTGGGAGAATTTGGAGAATTTCAAAACCTTCTCACAGGACTTTTTAAATGTATGAGGAAAGCTCTACAATATATAATGGGATAAAAAGCCATAATTGCATGAGGGTCAAACCAAAGTGCAGAGATGCTTATGCTTGAGGACTTAGCATGAAACACCGCTCTTCACTGCTGACGTCACGGTTAATTAAACCACTGTCCTCCTCCTGCAATTTTCCTGACAAGTTTTACAGTCCTCATTAATCACGAAGTCCAGATAACCAACTATCAGCAATGGATGTTCTATGGGCACGCTCATGGAAATGAGACACTTCTGACCTTGACTTCAGAGTTGCTTGGATATGAACCAAAAGTGAGGCTAATGACCATCACTATCGCCGTGAGATTATTTCAGGTCAGAGTCTGGGCCAAGGAGAAAAGGCATGTAATAGAGCTTTTCCATTTCCAGTCAAGCTTATGATTTACTTTGGTACAGCTTCCTGTGAACTGGGTAATAGTTTTATTTTTGTGGTTTCTACTGCTCCCCTTCTACTGTAAGAAGGCAAGGTCTCTCATTGGAAAAGTGTCCCTTAATATTCACTTGCTCCTAAAAAAAAGCTTTCCCAGGCCTGATAAGATACACACTATAGGGACAATTGGACAAGTAAACAAAGCCCTGGTAGCACAGTGGTTAAGAGCTTGGGTGCCAACCAAAAGGTTAGCAGTTCAAATCTACCACCCACTCCTTGGGGGTGGAAACTCTATGGGGCAGTTCTACTCTGTACTGTAGGGCCACTATGAGTCGGACGGAATTGACTCAACAGCAGTGAGTTTTGTTTGGTTTGGACAAGTAAACAGCTATCATTCCTGAGTATTCTTTAAGTAAGGCAATATTCAATTATATTAATATTAATAATGAATATTTAAAGCATGTTCCACAATGTTAAGAAAGGTGAGCTATATGAAATATGAACCCTGTCATGAAGAGCTGAATGGCTTATTGAGGAATGTCTTAAGCCTATTCATGAACTTACTTAAGCATGTTTTACTTTTAAAGGTGTAGGGGGACTAAAAGGCCTAGGCTCCTTTAACAACCATAAATATCAGAGAAGGGGATACTTAAAACAGGATTGGGAAAGATGACAAAAGATTACCTCAGTACTATGAGCTTTCTGCAGCCATGTTGAGGAGACCCAGAGAACACATTAGGCTAAAGTTTCAGAGCCAAAGAAGCTTATATGGTAAAGAAAACTTGCAAAATTAAAAAAAATGTATAGGAAAACTCTAAAAAAGAAAATCTACAAAAGGAGATCAACCCTGTCAAATATTAAAACATACTAAAAAGACTCTATAAATAAAACAGTGTGGCACTGGCCCAATTGGTCAGTACACAGGTAGAATACAATAGAAAGCCAAGAAAATGACACAGGTACATATGGAAATTTAGTCTATGATAAAGGTGGCATTTCAAATCACTAAGGCAAAATAGACTTTTTAATGAATGGCAGTAGAAAACTAGATAACCATCTAGAAAAAGATAAATAAAATGAATGAAGCAAAAATTTAAACAAATTAAATTAAAAAATAAAATGTCCCACACCTCACACCACATACAAGAATAAACTCTAAATGGATCATAAATCTAAAAGTGAAATAATATAATCACAGTAATGGCAGAATAACTTGGTGGAATTAACTTTCCTGCCCATTATAATTATAAAATTTGGGGAGAATATTAAAAAAAAAATCAAAGCAACTGGACAACAACCAAGAACAAGTAGAAACTAGAGTGACGTCTTCTCCTGAAAGACAAAAAACTGCACTTGGTGGAATTTGTAAATTTGTGGCTTTTTGCTTGAAGGTACTTCACAATTCCCATATGGCTGGAGGAGGTCGAAGGCCACAGCCATACAAGCCTGAAGTGTCAGAGGGTAGAGGAAGGTGTTGAAAGAGCAGCTAAACATTAAGGAAAAATTTTTGCAAGGGAGGAAGCTGCAGAGTGAGAAAGCCATACAATCTACACATAATATCATCCTAAATCCTTGCTGATCTCTAAACTACATATACATGAGAATACAAAAAGTCTAGCGGAAGAGCTACAACTAAATACTAAAAGCATTGAGGAGAGATTGCAGCTGCTGTTGACCATTGGGGAAACTTTTGAGGTTGAACCCAGCCAAATTATTGACTTTGGAGTTTGAGCCCAGCCAAATTAATGGCCTGATATCACTTCAATATCTTTGAGTGACACCACCCAAGAAAAAGAGCAGTCGCTAGGAGCCAACACCAACTTGACTCAGATGTTCCATTTACCAGTAAAGATGGAGATTTTCAGACTGAATAAAACAGTAAGATCAACAGTACATGCTGTAAAAACCACCAAAAAAAAAAAAAAACCCAAACAAACAAATCCGTTGCCATCAAGTCAATTCCGACGCATAGCGACCCTATAGGACGTACGGTTTCCCAGGAGCAGTTGGTGTATTCGAACTGCCAACCTTCTGGTTAGCAGCCAAATTCTTAACCACTGCACCACCAGGGCTCCGCTGTAAACAACAGACGTTCTTTAAATTATGAGAGTCGGCTGGAAGTAAAAGATAGAAAAATACATGCAATGCAAACAGTAATCATAAATGTGTTAGAGTGGCTACATTAATATTAAACAAAAAGACACTTTGAGAAAAATGTAATTCCCAGATAAAAACAGGAATATTCATAATGATAAAAAGGTTAATCCATCAGCAATATTCAACAATCACGAATGTGTATGTGCCTAAAACAGAGCTTCAGTATTCACAGGGGAAAAGCTGACCGGCTAATGGAAGAAACAGGCAAATCCACAATCACAGCTGAGACTTAACATCCTTCTCACAGTCATTGATGAAACAGCTAGGCCAGCACTCAACAATCACTATGGATATAAAAAGCCTGAATGACTCCATCAACCACCTTGACCTAACTAACATTTAGAGAATATTATACCCAACAACTACAAAATACACACTCTTTTCAAGTGCACATGGTATACTCAACAGAAAGATCACATCCCAGGCCATAAAACAAGTCTCAACAAATTTCAAAGAATTTAAGTTTAACCGAATATTTCATTTTGCTGTTGTTGTTGTGAGGTACCTTTGAGTTTGTTCCAACTCGTAGCAACCCTATGTACTACAGTACAAAACACTGTCCGATCCTGTGCCATCCTCACAATTGTTGCTATGTTTGAGCTCATTATTGCAACCACTGTGTCAATTCATCTCATTGAGGGGCTTCCTCTTTTTTGCTGAGACTTTACTGTACCAAGCATGATGTCCTTCTCCAGGGATTGATCCCTCTTGATAACATGTTCAAAGTACTTGAAGTCTCGCCATTCTCGCTTCTAAGACGCATTCTGGCTGTACTTCTTCCAAGATGGATTTGTTCATTCTTCTGGCAGCCCATGATATATTCAATATTCTTCACCAACACCATAATTCAAAGGCATCAATTCTCCCTCAGTCTTCCTTATTCATTGTCCAGCTTTCCCATGCGTATGACACCATGGCTTGGGTCAGGCACAGTTTAGTCCTCAAAGTAATATCTTTGTTTTTTAATACTTTTAAGAGGTCTTTTGCAGCAGATTTGCCCAATGCAGTACATCGTGTGATTTCTTGGCTGCTGCTTCCATGGGTGTTGATTGTGGATCCAAGTAAAATGAAATCCTTTACAACTTCAATATTTTTTTCTTTTTAGCATGATATTGCTTATGGGTCCAGTTGTGAGGTTTTTGTTTTCTTTATGTTGAAGTGTAATCCATACTGAAAGCTGTAGTCTTTGATCTTCATCAGTAAGCATTTCAATTCCTCTTCACATTCAGCAAGCAAGCTTGGGCATTTGTATATCTCAGGTTGTTAATGAGTCTTCCTCCAAACCCAAAGCCGCTTTATTTTTCATATAGTCCAGCTTCTCGGATTATTTGCTCAGCATACAGATTGAATAAGTATGATGAAAGGATACATTCCTGACACATACCTCTTCTGATTTGAAACCACTCAGTATCCCCTTATTCTCTTCCAACTACTGGTATTCTGTGCGTTCAGCCAAAATCCATCAGACATCAGCAATGATATCCCTCATTCCACGTTCTTTTCTTAATCTGGCTTGAATTTCTGGCAGTTCCCTGTAGGTGTATTGCTGCAACCTCTTTTGAATTATCTTCAGCAAAATTTAATTTTCATGTGATATTAATGATATTGTTCAACAATTTCCACATTCTGTTGGATCACCTTTCTTTGAAACGGGCACAAATATGGATCTCTGTCTTCCAAATTTCTTGGCATAGATAAGTGAGCACTTCCAGTGCTGCATCTGTTTGTAGAAACATCTCAATTGGTATCTCATCAATTCCTGGAGCCTTGTTATTCACTGGAGTCTTGAGTGCAGCTTGGACTTCTTCCTTCAGCACCATCAGTTCTTGATCATATGCTACCTCCCGAAATGTTTGAACACTGACCGATTCTTTTTGGTATAGTGACTCTATTTATTCCTTTCATCTTGTTCATTTTAATATATGTAAATTTTACCCCAAAAAAGAAACTAAAAAAAAATAATAACAATCAGGTGGGAGACTAAGATGGCATAGAAAGGTGTGGTGATCTACTTTAAAAAAAAATTAGGCAATGAAAACCCTACTGATCTCAACAGTCATATCACAGCCCATTATGTGGATGGTGCAGGACCAGGAAGCACTTTATTCCTTGTTCATGGAGTTGCCAGGAGTTGGGGGCTAACTCTATGGCTAATGACAAAAATCTATAGTATCTTCATCTCTCTATGCCTACTGGCTCTCTTCATTTGGCTCATAAACATTTTCTACCTCATAAAATTACTTATTGAAAAAGTTTCAAGCGTAGGTAAGAGTTAAAATATATTTGGTTCTATTTTTTTAATATAAAATTGAATTTCTTTATGAGGATAATAAAATCATATGAACAAACAAATGTTCCAGAAAATCTCTGATAGATTGTTGCAGTCTATACAGAAAGAATTATGGTGTTGGTGAATAATATTGAATATGCCATAGACTGCTGACTATTTGCTAAGCAAATAATCTGAGAAGCTGGACTATATGCAGAAGAACATGGCATCAGGATTGGAGGAAGACTCATTAACAACCTGCAATATGCAGAAGACACAGCCTTGCTTACCGAAAGTGTAGAGGACTTGAAGCACTTACTGATGATAATCAAAGACTACAGCCTTCAGTATGGGTTATACCTCAACATAAAGAAAACAAAAATCCTTACAACTGGACTAACAAGCAGCGTCAAAATAAACGGAGAAAATATTGAAGTTGTAAAGGATTTCATTTTACTTAGACCCACAATCAACCCCATGGAAGCAACAGTCAAGAAATCAGACAACACATTGTATTGGGCAAATCTGCTGCAAAAGATCTCTTTGAAGTATCAGAAAGCAAAGATGTCACTCTAAGGACCAAGGCATGCCTCACCCAAGCCATGGTGTTTTCAGTTGCCTCGTATGCATGGGAAAGCTGGACAATGAATAAGGAAGACTGAGGAAGAATTGATGGCTTTGAATTATGATGTTGGAGAAGAATATTGAATATCCCACAGACTGCCAGAAGAACAAACAAATCTGTCTTGGAAGAAGTACAGCCAGAATGCTCATCAGAAGTGAGGATGGCAAGACTGCGTCTTACATACTTTGGACATGTTACCAGGAGAGCCTTAATCCCTGGAGAAGGACATCATGCTTGGCAGAGTAGATGGTCATCGAAAAAGAGGAAGACCCTCAGCAACGTGGATTGGCACAGTGACTGCAACAACGGACTCAAGCATAACAGTGATTGTGCAGATGGCGCAGGACTAGGCAGTGTTTTGTTCTGTTGTACACAGGATAACTATGAGTTGGAACCATCTCAACTGCACCTAACAAAGACAATACAGACTGCCAGAAAAGTGAACAAATCTATCTTGGAAGAAGTACAGTGAGAATGCTCCTTAGAAGCAAGAATGGCAAGACTTTGTCTTGTGTACTTTGGACATGCTATCAAGAGGGATGCATCCCTGGAGAAGGATATCATGCTTGGTAAAGTTAGAGAGTCAGCAAGAAAGAGGAAGACCCTCAACAAGGCGGACTGACAAAGTGGTTGCAACAATGGGCTCAAACATAGCAACGGTTGTAAGGATGGCACAGGACCAGACAGTATTTCGTTCTATTGTACATAGGGTCACTATGAGTTAGAACTGACTCAATGGCACCTAAGAACAATGAACAACATACAGCAAGGAGTAATGTTTTCAAAGTTACAATTAAATTAATTTATTAGAGCAAATTCATAGTCAATCATATAAAGTTGTGCTACCATGATACTATTCCATAGGCCATTTTAAAATACCATACTTCTTTATTTTTTTTTTATAAAACCTGCCTTAGTTTCACTGAAACATATTGGATAGTAACAGTGTACCATTAGGATCATGGGATTCAGAAGGAGTTCTTTAAAAAGATTTTGGGACATATCACTATCAAAGCTTGTAATACCATTTTCTTTAAATGCCATCTTGACCCAGTTTTAAGACTCTGGCTGGAGGCCAATCTATTCCTCTTCTTGAGCAGCTGATTAAATCCACTCTCCAACCACTTGGCTTATCAGATTTTCACAGCTCTGGTGATATAGTGGTTAAGAGCTTGGCTGCTAACCAAAAGGTCGGCAGATGGAATTCACCAAGCCACTCTTTGGAAACTGTATGGGACAGTTCTACTCTGTCCTATAGGGTCACTATCAGTTGGAATCAACTCCATGGCGATAGGTTTTGGTTTTGGGTTGCTATGCAGTCATTTTAATTGCCATGGGGCTAGATACCCAACAACTAGGGACAGCTTCTATGCCCCCGAGCCTGCAGAATTATTCAAAATGCCCAATCCCCAGGAAGCTCAAGAAATGTCGTGAACCCCACCCTACTGGCCATAATAACCCCCTTCTACAAGTCCAACTTGTTACTTTGTCCCCAGGTGCAACACCCCGTGTGGCCCAGCTTCCTGGTGTGCTCTGCTTCCCTATCTCTGGGACCTGTAATAAGTTCTATTTGTTTTCTGGCCTTCCTGGATGAGTCTCACTTCCTCATGCCACCCCTGATAGGATTTCCGAGATACCCACAGACATCTTTGGATCAAACTGAACACAAAGCTTTGGTAGAGTCTTGGAATGAACTCTTGACACACTCCACAGCATGGATGAATCACAGAATAGTTAAGCTTACTAAAAGAAGACAGGCCAAAAAAAGTACCTGTTGTATGATTCCATTTATATAAAATTCTAGAAAATGCCAACCAATCTATTGTGACAAAGAGTAGATCGATAGTTATCTGGGGACAGGAGTGGGGAGGAAGGGATTAAAAAGTGACACAAGGAAATTTTGGATGGGTATATTCATTATCTTGATTGTGGTAATATAAAAAAAATTTTTTTTTTATATTCATTATCTTGATTGTGGTGATAGTTTTCATAAGTACATACATATGACAAAACTTATTACATCGTATAAGTTAAATATGTGCAGGATATTTTATGTTAATGATACTTCTTAAACCCCTTTTTAAAATTTTTATTTTCTAAATGAAAGCCCAGAGGACAAACAGATTTTCTGAGGTCACACACTAGCAAGAAACAGCCAGGGTGAGAAATGGTGTCTCCAGAATCCTACTCAAGGCTCAAAGTCCTTTCCACCCCTTCAAAATCATAATATTTATGAGGAAGTAATCATTGCCTATCTTTATATATGAGAAAACAGCCTCAGACAGCCCATTGTTACATGACTAAGAATTATTGTGCCCTATTCCAATGTTGGAAACCCTGGTGGCATAGTGGTTAAGTGCTACAGCTGTTAACCCAAGAGGTTGGCAGTTCAAATCTTCCAGGCGATCCCTGGAAACTCTATGGGGCAGTTCTACCCTGTCCTGTAGGGTCTCTATGAGTCAGAATCAACTCAGCGGCAGTGGGTTTGGTTTTGGTTTTGGTATTCCAATCAGCATTCAAAAAGAATATTTGTAATATTCTACCATATAGTCGGACCCCAAAAACAAGGGAGTATAATATATATATAAGAGTAGAGAAAATTACTGATGGCTGTCTATAATTTTAATTTTCACTCTAATTAAATTATAACTCAGCTATATGCAAATTAGTTTTAAATAATTTTTCTTTGATCTCAACAAAACTGTATCAACCATAGTGGAAATATAGCGATCACCAGCTAGGCAGTTTGGTTTTGTTTTTAAATCTTAGTTAAAAAAATAGGAAAAAAAAAAAAATTGGAATTTTATTTTTCTAACACTTTGATCGTTCTAACTTGAAAGGTCGTTTGTACATTTTAAAACCAGAGATATTGTTCACTATCCAGCTAGCTCCTATTAATGGCAATGGGAGACTCTTAATTGGTATTTCCTGCAGCATAGCCAGTTTTCCTGAAAGAATTCACTGTAGTCATTAAACGTGTAGAATCACAACTATTTTAGAATATGAAAAGATCACAGGCTGAGGTTTATAAACCTGTGGAACACCGAGTTTATCAAAAAAAAGTTAGTCTTATAGGTCACATCATTATTTTCCACAGTCAGCTTCCACCTAAGTTGATCACGTTTTTCCTTTAGCATGCTAGCTGAAAGATCTAAGGCTCGCTCCAATTCATGACAGCGCATGCTTACCCAGGAAATTTATCCAGGCAAGTGTAAAAATATGCACTGTTTATTTTAAAGCTGCCTCAGGAGAAATTTTCAAAAAAAACAAGGAAATAGCTTCATTATAAACGAATATGTCAGCTTTTCATGGGTTTTAGCTTCAACCAGAACAACTGAAAAAGAAACTAGTTGTCTTACAGAGTATGGGGAAACAATGCTGTTTTCTGTTATACACTGCAGATTGGAAATCTGAACGATGAGATAAAAAATGATGCACAGGATATGAAAAAACACGGGTTTTTTTGTTGCAATATTTTTTATTTTCTAAGGGCAATAAGAGCCCTAGGCTTGGAGTTAGGAAGTTGATTCTAGTAAAATCTTCTACAATATTTTTAAATGTAATCTCCACACAATGTAAACAATAAGTAAGCCACAACACCCTCCTAGGAGACTGTCTTAGCTGTCTAGTGTTGTTATAACAGACATACCACAAGTGGATGGCTTTAATAAAAGAGAAAGTTATTTTCTCACAGTTTAGGAGGCTAGAAATCTGAATTTACGGTGCCAACTCCAGGGGAAGATTTTTTCTCTTGTGTTGGCTCTAGGGGAAGGTCCTTGTCATCGATCTCTGCCTGGTTAGGTGCTTCTCACCCAGGGACCCCGGGTCCAAAGGGTGAGCTCTGCTGTTGGCTCTTCTTTCCTGATGGTATGAGGGCCCTCTCCTCTCTGCTTGATTCTCTCTTTTATATCTCAAAAGAGATTAACTCAAGATACAATCTAATCCTGTAGATTGTATCTATCCTCATGAACGTAACTGCCTCTAATCCTGCCTCGTTAACATCATGACCCATTGCAGCAGAGTCGATTCCAACTCATAGCGACCTTATATGTTAGGATTTACAACACGTAGGATAATCCCATCAGATCACAAAATGGTGGACAACCACATAACACTGGGAATCACGGCCTAGCTGAGCGAACACACATTTTGGGGGCACACAATTCAATTCATAACAGGGACTTTACAGTTTAGTAAAGGAGTAATGTAAGCATAGGAACTATGAAAATGCAAAGTATAGTAGTGTAAGCTCAGAAAAGAAAAATGAAGCACTGGAGGTTTAAGGAAAAAGGAAAAGTTCAAATTCAAACTTGGAGCCTGGGCCAGGATCATGCAGAGCTTTACAGAGGAGAGAGTGTTTAAAATTGACCTTTCAGATATTTTGTTGATTCTTATAAAACTTCCAGTGCTTGACTATTTTTGACCCACCAGAAAAAAAAAAAAGGAAAAGGAATTTCATGGATTTCAAACTATTTGTTAGGCAGGAAGGAAACAAGACGATGATGCTAACCAAAGAGGAAAGTCTCCCCATGAGAAGCAGAGGTTGTGTCTGAGTGACAGAGTCATCAATCCTAACTAGCACTGAGGGCAGAGACTGAAAAAGAGGGAGACAAAAGGCTGAAAGTGTTGTAAGGTCACTTTACTGGGACGAGGGTGAGTGCCAGAATCTGATTTAATATGGTGGGCAAAAGGGGGACACTTCAAGCTTCCTGGTAAAGGTATGGTAAGTTCAGAGCTGCGTTTTATGAAAACCAATCTGGCAGTTTAGTGAATTGGGCTGACGATGGATGGCTGCAGGGAGGTCATTTGGAATCTTGCTACAATAGCCTGGGTTTGAGGGACCAAATTAGATTCATAGCAATGCGAATAGGAAGGAGATACCGGATGAGAAATAGGAGCGATTAACATTGCTTGGCAATCAACAGGCTATATGATTTAATGAGGAAGAAGAGTAGGCATGACTTCCTTGTGTGGAGCCTGCACGGTTATGGAGATTGGGAGGAAGAAGGAGCTGTGTTGATAGACAGACGATGATTTTGGCTCTAAACATGTAGAGTTTAAATTGTTGTCACGGTATTTCAAGGTAGTTGGTCAAGAAAGACACCCGAGCTAAATATAGAATTTAGGGAATAGCGCCTTTATTCAAAGGTGCCCTGGTGGTACAGTTGAGCGCTCAGCTGTGAACCAAAAGGTTGGTGGTTTAAACCCACTGGCCGTTCCACTGCAGAAATACGTGGCAGCCCGCTTCTGTAAAGATTACTGCCTTGAAAACGCAGCTCTACTCTGTCCTATAGGATTGCTATAAGTCAAAATCGACTCAACAAAGTGTTTGAGCCTTTATTCAAGGGATATTTGTTGGGCACCTAAATGTGTTAGCCACTGTGCATTTTGCTAAGGATTTAACAGTGAACCGATGTCAAGATTACAGAATAGGAGCATAAATGTATAACGAGAGTCATGAAACAAAATGCCATCCCAGAGAGACAGACATAGAATGAGAGTACAGAAAGATGCCCAGAGACAAGTCTTTGGAGAATGCTGATTTTTACATGGCAGGAAGAAAAGAAGTGGCCATCTAAAGAAAAATGAAGATGAGCATGGAACCATGATAGTATTATGTCTCAAAAACCGAGGAAGAGATTCAAATAGGAAACGTTCTCAAAACTACATAGAAATGTTAAGGAACAGTGAATTGTTGCTGGTTCTGCTACCAACTAGTCGTATGACTTGGAAAGTCCCTTCACCTCTCCTGGACCTCATTTGTTTTCTTTATACGTAAAATTATATGTTGGTACTGGTGAGTTCTAAGCATCCTTTGCTTTAAATTCCTAGATTCCTGTGACCACTGAACACAAACGATCAGGTTAAATAGACATGGGATCATTTTCATCCGAATAAACCTGTGCAGCTGGTTCGCCCAATTTTTACCAGAAAGCATGTGTGGGGGTGAAAGCTAACTCACCACGAGCTGGAAAACAGATCATTTTTATATAGCATTTAGCCACACTGACTTTCTTTAATGCACCCATTAGTCTTTGAAATGGTCTGTGTTTTTGGAATTTGGTTGGGGTGGCTGACCTGAACAGGCTGCTCTTTCTTCAGCAGGACCTTGGCAATGGAAAGTGGACCCAGACTAGTATTGGAGTCAGCAATCTGATTCTACTTCTCCAGTCATCCCAGGATTTGTGCAGTGTCCTCAATCTCATCATCCTGCTTCCTGGCAGCTGTCTGTTCTAGCCCACAGATTCAGAAAGGGAAAATAGGACATGACGATAATTACTGTTTTTGTGAGGCTGACCTTAGGCATCACGGTATTATGAAGTTGTGTAAATAGGATGGAGTCCTTGGATGGGGCAAACAGTTAAATCATTCACGGTGGCATCACTAGGGTTGGTGTCACCTAACGAGGTAACTCATGGTGTGACCACCCCCCCCCCCAGGGTGGGAGGGCCTGGCTGACAAGCAATCCTCCCCCCTGCAGGACCGAGTGCCAAGGTCCCACCCCTCCTGGCCCCGCCCCCACGGCTCCCCACAGCTCCTCCCTTCTCCCATTGACCAAGGTGGAGACACTCCTCGCTGCCAATGGCAGGCATTTCAGCCGGATCCCCTGTACCCTAACTGCCAGGTGACAGAGGTGGGGCATGGTGTTGAGTTACCACACTGGGTGACATGTGTCACCAACCCTAGTGGGGCCATTGCCTTGGTGGTTGGTCCCTCTTGCGTTGGTGCCAGGCCACCTTCCACTACCGCTGCCACCACTGCCGTGGACCCTGGGGTCATTTGGTGTCACCCCCTCTGACAGTGTCAGGGGTGTGGCCTACACCCCCCGCCTGCACCCCACTAGTGATGCCATTGCCCACTCAGCTGCTAACCAAAGGTTGGAGATTCAAGTTCACCCAGAGGCGCATCGGAAGAAAAGCCTGGCAATCTACTTAAAAAAAATCAGCCACCGGAAACCCAATGGAGCACAGTTTGGCTATGACACACATGGGGCCTCCGTGAGTCAAAGTTGGCTCAACAGCAACTGATTACAAACAGGACGTGTGAAGATAACTGTCAGGCCATCTCTCTCAAGGGCCGACGGTGTAATAAAAATTATAAGGCTTGTACGAGAAGAGCAGGAGAGCAACGACGGAAGAACTGGGTGTGGGCAAGTATAGGCAGAACATAACTCAGGGATACGAGGTTGAAAGGTGGCTGGGGCCTAAACTGTGGCAATATTTAAATGCCATGTAAAGGAGTTTGTCCTTTATCTCGTAGATAACTGGAAATGATTGGAAGTTTTTGAATCATTGCCTTTTTTAAACTAAACAAAGTAATGCTTAACAAGTCTTATGTCCTGTTCATCTTTGAAAAGATGAATGATTCATAATCCTATGTCTCCTGCCAATCTTTTTTTTTCAGACCCAGACACTACTCTTTCCAAAAGTTACCAGGTCAGAGTCCACTTCCTGATTCTGTTTTTTCTATGAGTTTTCCAGGTCTCTCTTCCCAGTGGGGGTCTCCCCTAGCCTTGCTTAGATTTCAGAGTTTAGGAATCTTATAAGGGTGGATCAGCATTTTTGGTAAGTGAAACATACTTTCAAGGGTCTGCCTATACACCTGATCAGCTTTCATTGCATTGTTTCTATGGGAAAATGTATCCTAATCTGCAAGAAACTGGCTTCCAAAGAAACTTTTGGAAAGTCTGGAGTCCATGGATATTTTAAATTCTATTCTGCATTTTCCGCCTTTTGATCAGGATTCTTCTATGAAATCCTCGATCAAAACATTCAGTAGTGGATGGTACCCAGCTACTGCCACCAACTGCTCTGATGGGCATTACACTAGAGGGTCCTGGACAGAGCTGGAGAAAAATGTAAAACAAAATTCTAACTCACAAAAAAAGACCAGACTTACTGGTCTGACAGAGACTGGAGAAATCCCAAGAGTATGGCCCCTAGACACCCTTTTAACTCAGTACCGAAGTCACTCCTGAGGTTCACCCTTCAACCAAAGATTAGACAGGCCCATAAAACAAACAGTAATACAAGTAGCTCAGCCACCTATATGAGGCTAAATGGGCACACAGGGCCAGGGACAAGGACAGGAAGGCAGGAGGGGAAGGAAAGCCAGTAATGGAGAAGCCAAGGTCGAGAAGGGGAGAGTGTTGATGCATCATGGGGTTGACAACCAATGTTGCAAAACAATATGTGTATCAATTGTTTAATGAGATGCTAGTTTGCTATGTAAACCTTCATCTAAAACACAATAAAAAAAAAATTCAGTAATGGTAGCTGGGCACCATTCATTTCTTCTGATCTCATGGCACAGGAGGCAGTCATTTATGGAAGAAATTAGCTGCACATTCCATATCCTCCTCCCATTCCTGACTCTCCTTCTTCATCTATTGCTCCAGGCAAATGGAGATCAATTGTTGTGCCTTGGATGCCAGCTTGAAAGCTTTTAAGACCTCAGGCACTGAGCACTGGATTAGCTTTTAGCTGATTATGATCTTCAAAGGCGTTCCTACTCTGTGATTACTCTGGGTCTTGTGTTTCATGAGGGAATCAAAACTTGGGGGGAGAGGCTTGGAAAAAGGGTGAGCTGTGAGAGGATGGGTAGAAAAGAGAAAAAGAAGGTTGCACACCTATTTAAATGACCTCACCAAGCAGTGAAGCAGGACCAAGGCTGGTTACTGAGCCACAATACCCCTCCTCCATGCTCCCTAATTGTCAGCTGCCATTTTGTGAAATCTACTTTTTTTTGCATTTGAGGTTATATTTCTTTTTTTTTTGTGTGTGCTTTTTATATGGATTTAAGCTGTATAAAATGTGATAAACATAATAAGAGAAATTATTTTGCCCTGTAATTACCTCCCCTTCTTTGGCATTATCCTGATCTCAATGAAGTTCACAAAAGATTGAGTCAAATGCTATGCAAAAACGACTTTACTTTTTGTAATCCCATTAATCCAACAATTTGTCAGTTTGTCGTACTGTGGTAGCTTGCATGTGGCTTGCATGTGTCTATGATGTTGGGATTTATGCCGCCAGTATTTCAAATACCAGCAGGGTCACTCATGATGGACAGGTTTCAGCAGAGCTTCCAGACTCAAACTGACTAGGAAGAAACACCTAGTGACCCACTTCTGAAAATTATCCAATGGAAACTTTATGAATCACAACAGAACATTGTCTAACGTGCTTACTTTGGACACGTCATCAGGAGGGATCAATTGCTAGAGGAAGACACGTTTAGCGAAGTGGAAGGCCATGTCAAACTTTGGTGAGATGGATTGTCACAAAAGCTGAAATGATGGACTCAAACAGGCTGGCAATTGTGAGGATGACACAGAACTAGGTAACGTATCATTCTGTCGTATAAAAGGGTGCCATCAGCCAGAGTCAGCTCAACATCAGCTAACAATCATCCCATAATTTGGGGTTTTCTCTGAGGTATGTTTAAAAACATTTGACATCAAAGTTTAGGCTGTCCCAGTCTCTGTTTTGGGCAGAGAGACTGGGAAATGATCACTTAGAAGGAACAAGTCATGGAATTCAATCCATTCCAACTATGACATCATAATATTGCTGATGGAAGTACGACATGCTGGGAGACAGGCTGTATTGCAAAGAAAGTAAGCCAAATGAGAACGGACTTTTGGATGATCTTCACTATTGAGGATTTATGGGTAACAAATGGCCTGGCTCTATGACGGATTCTTAAATGAAGAGAAAGTGGTTTAATCGAATCACTCTTTATTCTGATTCTTCTGCTACCTCAGTGACAAATATCCAGAATGTTCTATAGCTGAGTGAGAATGCCTTACAAGTCCAAACCCTTCCATTCTCTGCTTCATTTTTCACAGTCATATTTGCTTTCATTAAATGTACCACATTTCTAAAGTATCTTAAAAAATGATAAAAATGCTGACAGCAGAGTTTTAGACACGGTAAGCCTCTTATCCATTATTTTTCCACTTCTAGCCAGTTTGAAGTGGTTTTGTGAGGTATTTTTTATTTGTGGTTGTCCAGAGTAATTTTGATATAGACATAAGAGTTATTAATAGTGCTGGAAAATTGTATTTCATAATTTTAGCACCTCATAGATGCTGTTTCATCGAACAGTAAAAGAAGAATATATCAAGGTCTAAACTCTGTCAACGTAATTTTTGCTTCAGAGACATGTCATGTACTATATACCAATTTTTTCTTAAAGACTGAAAATTTGGTATTTGTTCATTAAACATTTATTGGAAAAACTATCAATCTTTCCCTGTGCTATATATAAAGGTTGTCACTTCTATGGCATATTCTGTCACCCAGAGAAATGTAATGGTCCTCTCCTATGTGATCTCATAATACTTTGTAAATAACTCTGTAACAGTTCTGTACACTTGATAGTAATATTAATTGAGAATTAGGATACCAACTTGAACCTAAACATTGTATGCCCTAGGATTCAGACATATCTGGAGAATGGTGAAATGGACATGCTAGAGTCTATTATATGACAGACCAAAGAAATTTCTAGGAAATAATTTAATCTATTAACAAAAAGCCTCTGAAGAACATAAATGGGGTAAAAAATGCAATAGGCTTACATCAATGAGGAAAGGGAGAGGAATCTGAGTATAGAACAATAGAAAATCCCAATCATCTAATACTGGAATCCTGGTACAAAGTGGCTGTAATAAAAGTAGGTAGGAAAAATATTAAGAAGGGGCTCTGAATAGGCATACAGGACAATGGAATAGAATTGAGAGTCCAGAAATAACTCCATACGTTTATGGTCAACTGATTTTCTACGAGGTACTAAGTCCATTCAATGCAGAAGGAAAATTCTCTTCAATAAATGGTGCTGGAAAACTGAATTTCCACATGAGGAAGTATAAATCAGAATCCATTCCTCATTATATACAAAAACCAATTCAAAATGGACAGAGGACCTAAATGTGAAAACTAAAATCAAAAAATGCTTAGAAGAAAATGTAGGGACAAGGCTGTGGGTTCTAGCGCTTAATGATGTTGTTTCTGTTTTAGGTGGCGTAGAGTCAGTTCCGACTCTTAGAGACCCTGTGTACCACAGAACGAAACACTGCCGTGTCCTGCACCATGCTCACAATGATTGCTATGCTTGAGCCCATTGTTGCAGCCACTGTGTCAATCCATCTCACTGAGGGTCTTCCTCTTTTCCACTGACCTACTTTACCAAGCGTAATGTTCTTCTCCAAGGACTGATCCCTCCTGAAAATGTGTCCAAAGTATGTTAAGATGCAGTCTCACCACCTTTGCTTCTAAAGAACATTCTGGTTGTACTTCTTCCAAGACAGATTTGTTTGTTCTTTTGGCAGTCCACGGTATATTCCATATTCTTCACCAGCACCACAATTCAAAGGTGTCAGTTCCTCCTCAGTCTTCCTTATTCATCATCCAGCTTTCACATGCATATGATACAACTGAAAATACCATGGCTTGGGTCAGGTGCATTTTAGTCTTCAAGGTGAGATCCTTGCTTTTCAACACTTTAAAGAGGTTATTTGCCACAAATTTGCCCAATGCGACGCGTCTTTTGATTTCTTGACTGGTCCTTCCATGGGTGTTGATTGTGGATCCAAGTAAAATGAAATCCTCGACAGCATCAGTCTTTTCTCCATTTATCATGATGTTGCTTACTGGTCCAGTTGTGAGGATTTTTGTTTTCTTTATGTTGAGGGAAACACCGGTGGTGTAGTGGTTAAGGTCAGCAGTTTGACTCCACCAGGCGCTCCTTGGAAACTCTCTGGGGCAGTTCTACTCTGTCCTCTGGGGTCGCAATGAGTCAGAATCGACTCAACGGCAAAGGGTTTGGTTTTTTTTTCTTTTAGTTGTGTTGAGGTGTAATCCATACTGAAGGCTATGGTCTTTGATCTTTACCAGTAAGTGCTTCAAGTCTTCTTCACTTTCAGGAAGCAAGGTTGTGTCATCTGCGTTATGCCTTCCTCCAATCCTGATGCTGTATTCTTCTTCATATAGTCCAGCTTCTCGAATTATTTGCTCAGCATACAGATTGAATAGGTATGGTGAAAGGTTACAACCCTGATGCACACCTTTCCCGACTTTAAACCGTGCAGTATCCCCTTGTTCTGTCCAAATAACAGCCTCTTCATCTATGTACAGATTCCTCAGGAGCACAATTAAGTGTTCTGGAATTCCCATTCTTCGAAATGCTATCCATAATTTGTTACGATCCACACAGTAGGATGTTTTTGCATAGTCAATAAAACACAGGTAAACACAATATGATATATACATTCAACGGAATATTACGTAGCCATAAAGAAACATAAAGTTCTGATGCATGCCACAACATGTGTAAACCTGGAAAACATTATGGTGAGCAAAATAAGTCCGTCACAAAAGAACATATACTGTATGATCTTACTTATTTGAAAAAAGCAAATACATAGAAACCACAGATTATTAATGGTTACCTGGAGTGGGAGGGAGGGGAAAAGAGAGAACTTTTGTTTGGGGGAAGTGAGTTTATGTTAATGGTGGTGGAATGTTTTAGAAAAGAATGGCAATAATGGCAGCACAACATGAAAAATGTAATTAATGTCATTGAATGGTAAATGTGGAATTGTGGTTTGGGCAAATGTTTTCGTGTGTATATTTTCACCAAAAAAAAGTGGCTCTGACTCATATAAAATGGAAACCAATTGATAAATTGAAATTTTGTGAAAAAAAACAAAATTCTGATAACCGATAAAGATTAATTTCACTAATATAAAAAGATGTGTTTAAAGTGACAAGAAAATTAAAATTGATTAAAAAACAAATAAGAAAAAGGCGTAAAGCATAAAAATATGTTATTCACAGAAGAAGAATAAATATAACAAATAACCAAATAAAACTACATAAACCAATGGTCATCTCACTTAAAATTTAGGATAATTAAAATTAAAATAGTAGCCAACAGGTTGAGAAATGTTAAAAACTGTTTTTTGTTTTTTGTTTTTTTTTGCTAAAGGAAGGGGATGGGGAGTTAGCACATATTCCTGGTGAAAACATAAATTATTGCTATCCTTTGAAAGCAGCCTAATAAGACATACTAAAATTATAATAGAAATACCCTCATTCCAGTATGTTGACCCCTGGGAATGTAGCCCATAGAATAAAAGCATCAGTACCTGAGAAGACAGGTGGCAGGGGTCGGCTGCAGCATTATGAAAATATAATGTGACCCTGCCACTGACTTTATCATGGTCCTTTGAGCCATACCTCTTGAACTGGAGGGATTTTCATAGTAATGTGGTCACAGAGGAGTCCTGGGGGTGCAGTGGTTACAGCACTTGGCTTTAATCAAAAGATCAGCAGTTTGACTCCATCCGCCACTCTTGGAAACTCTATGGGGCACTTCCACTCTGTCCTATAGGGTCGCTATGAGTCGGAATTGACTCAATGGCAATGAGGTTTTTTTTTTTGGATGTGGCAGAAGGAGCTCTGGTGGTGCAGTGGTTAAAGCGCTTGGCTCCTAACCAAAAGGTCAGCGATTCAAACCCACCCAGCAGCTCTGCAGGAGAAAGATGTGGTAGTCTGCTTCCATAAAGATTATAGTCTTGGAAACCCCATGGGGCAGTTCTACTCTGTCCTAAAGGCTCGCTATGAGTCAGAATCGAATAAAAGGTGATGGGTTTGGTTATGGCGGAAAGACTCCAAGGTGCCTGCAATTATCCCTGCCTCCTGGTATCCATGCCCTTAGGTAATCTTCTCCCCTTGATTGTGGGCAGGACCTGTGGACTTACTTCTAACCAATAAAAGATGGCAAAATTGGTGAGATGTCATTTGTATGACTAGTTTATATAAATATTCTAACTTCTGTCTTGCTTGCAGACTCCCCCCGTGTTGGCTTTGTTGAAGCCAGTTGTCATATTGCGGAGGCCCATCTAGCAAGGGAATGTGGGCAGCCTCTGGTCAACAGCCAGCCAGAAACTGAGGCCCTCAGTACAACAACCCAAAAGAAACAGAATCCTGACAACAACCATGTAAGTGAGCTTGGAAGCAAATCCTTCCCAGTCAAGCCTTCAGATAAGACCTCAGCCCTGGCTGACATCTTGATTGCAGGCTCATGAGAGACTCTGAAGCAGAGGACCCAGCCAAGGCAGGCCTGAATTCCTGACCCACAGAAACTGTGAGATAATAAATGCGAATTGTTTTAAGCCAGTAAATTTACGGTAATTTGTTACACCCATCCCAGTAAAACCCAGTGCCGTCGAGTCGATTCGGACTCATACTTTGTTACACAGCCATAGCTAACTAACACAACTGCTGAATGATAAGGCAAGATTCAAAGATGTATGTATAATCCCATTTTTCTTAAAACAATGTCGAAAATATTGAAATATTTGCATTCATATCTGTGTATGTGTATGGAGATAATTGTGTTAGTGTGAAGAAAGAACACTCAAGCTGGTTGTTAATGAAGGTTGCCCGGACAGGGAAGGGACGGGATGTGAGGGGGTGTGGTGAGTGCATAGTAAGGAGGGCAGGAGAGGGGGAAGGAAAAGACAATTAAAAAAATAAAATAAAAGATTACACTAAGAAAAAACCTCAGCTTGTAGGCTATCTTCCCACTTATGAAAAAAGTTCTATGTGGGTCTACATATGTGCGTATAGAAAGGAAAAGTGTACCAAGAGGTAAGAATTCCCCTGCTCTATTGTTCAAAGAAACAACACAAGCTGCAGAGAAGCATATCTAGGATGATTTCATTTGGGGTAAAAATCAACCCACACACCGTACGTATGGGTTTATAAGTGGTATGTATTGTATGGAGCCCTGGTGGTATAGTGATTAAGAATTCATCTGCTAACCAAAAGGTTGGCAGTTCAAATCCACTAGCTGCTCCTTGGAAACTCTACAGGGCAGTTCTAGTCTGTCCTATAGGGTTGCTATGAGTAGGAAAATCACCTTGACAGCAACGGATTTGGTTTTTGTATGTGTTGTTGGAAATATTCATGTCAACCTACTAACATCAGGGAGGATAAGCATGGAGAATGATGCAGGGAGGTGAACATCCATTTGAAATATGCATTGTTGTTTTGCTAAACTTATTATTTCAAGATACAAATTTTAAAAAGTCAGATAAAACGTGCTGAAATAAAATTTTAAAACAAAGTCATCATTTTACTAGAATTTCTTTACAACATACACGAATACTGTGAATCAATAGCAGCTCTGGTGCCAGTGGTCTTGGCAGAGTTGGCAGAGAAAGCTGGCAATTTCAGCAGAGAAAGTCCTCGAAGCAAACAACAGCACCCTCCGTGCTGGAGCAGTAGGTGGAGCTGGAGATGAGGAAACGTCAGCATGGAGGCAGCAGGTGAGCATCTGCAGTGGCAGCTTCAAATACCGTCACAAACCTCCAGAGACCATGATATACCAGACCTGGAGGGGAAGAAAACGGCTGAGGCCAATACAGCTAAAAGGACAGGTTTGTAGAGCCTGCATGTAGCACCTCCTATACATTTCCAGAGAGAAGCAACAAAGAACAAGTTGTTGTTGTTGCTGGGTGCCACCGAATCTATTTCAACTAATAGTGACCCCATGCAACAGAGTAGAACTGCCCTATGGGGTTTTCTAGTCTGTAATGTTATGGGAGCAGATTATCAGGTATTTCTCCTGTGGCGCCAACTTTCTGGTTAACAGCTAGCTGAGCACTTAACTGTTGCGCCATCAGGGGTCCTTAAAGAACAAGTGGGAAGATATATAAAGCACTGCAAGTAAAAACCTTGTAGATATCAAAGGTTGTAGAGAATTTTTTCAAACGTACCTGTATAAGAAGGTGGTAAAGCAGCCTCCAACATGATCTGATTTGAACAACCTGAGAAGAAGGCCCCCTTCCCCGTTAACCACCAATTTATCTCAAAATCCAACATGGCAGATTTACTTCCGGACCACTTACAAATGTTTATTAGGTTTTATTGTAACTTCCTTTATAAAATTCTCCCTGGCTTCAGACATAAAGAATGTTTGAGGGATGATATGACAGATGAAGGTCACCCTCCCTGATTCTGCTGTCCTTGATGTGAACAGATGGAGGTGTACCTTTCTACACCTTTAGCTAATTTATACAAATGTATAAATGCACACATTCTCACCTATTACCATTTTTAACCAGGTAATCTTAATATTTGGTAAATTAGCAGGCCAAGAAAACAAATCCTCAACGAAATGGAATGACACCGTAGCCACAGCATCGACTCGGTCAGACCGACAATCACAAAGACGGCACAGGACTGGGTAACGTTTTGTTCTGTTGTCCATAAGGTCACTGTGAGCTGGAGCCAACTTGATGGCAAATAACAACAACATCAACCTTAATATAGCCAATCTGGTGCATTTGAATTCAGACATATTTGGGAAAACGTCAAATAACCAAAGAACTTAGAAGAGAGTGTTAAGACAAATAGTTACCCCAGTTTTTAACTCTACTGTGCATATGATTCTGTTTCAATCAAAATCATAGCTAAAAGGAATATCAATATTCCTTAATCCTTACAACTTCCCAATACTGGTCATTTACAGTGACTTTTATATGAAAAAGATTAAGAGCTTAGAGTTGAAAGGGTCCAGGATCATTTTAGTCTATCCCCGTTTTTGTTGGGCACAGGTGACTGGCATTTAGCAATCTTTGTGCCTTCCTACGTTGCAGAGAGGCTGAAAAGTTAGACAGGACATTTCCCAGACCACCTGGCAGGTAAGGTTCTGAATGCAAGTTAAATCCTACCAGTTAAATGCATCTTGTGTTGCCATCTGGAAGGAGGAAGTAAAATGAAGGCCATCTTCCTGCTGCTTTTGCCTGTTTTCTGGGTCTATTGGGAAAATAAAAACTATTCTAGGCATTTAAATCAGAGAATTTAATACAGGGAATTGACTACATAGGTGCTGAAAGTGCTGAATTGCAAAAAAAAAAAAAAAAAAAGAAGGTGAAGATGGGGGAGCAAGAATGCGGGAGGGGCAATACCAGAAATCGGAAGCTATTAACGGCCCTGAGCTGGAGCCCATGAGCCTGTTCCTGCTGCTGCGCTGTGGGAGATGCTTTCACAAGTTCTGAGTCTACTGAAAGGGTAGCAACTCTGTCTGGTCTGCTCGGCCCAGGGTCATCACGACACCCTGATGCTATAGCAAGGACAGGCCCATCTGCCTCCTGCCTCCTGATCTCCTACCAGCTCCTCCAGTTGGCAGACACTAACAGATATTTGACGAAGGAACCTGAAAATGTAATTTTCAGATTCTCATCTACAAACAATACATGGCAGAACCCAGATGAGTGGGAGAGGCAGCTTGAAGAAAACAGACCGATGGCTGTCCCATGAGGTCACAGAGGTGTGCGAGTTGCCTGCAGATGCCAGTGTTCTGTCTCCAGCTTTGAGGGTGGCCAGAGGCACATTCAGTGACAGTGTTAGTTTCTTGATCCTGGTTCCAGATTACAGTTATGTTACAGTTATGGTGGTATGACCTTAAACTCCATAACTTCAGTGAAAACCAAACCAAACCTGTTGCTGTCAAGTGATTCTAATCATAGCAACACAACAGGACCGAGTAGGACTGTCCCATAAGGTTTCCAAGGAGAGGCTGGTGAATTCGAACTGCTGACCTTTTGGTTAGCAGTCAAGCTCTTTTAACCACTGTGCCACCAGGGATCTGAATTTCCCACCATCCTGATTGTAGCAGACAAAACAGCTCTCCTGGTGAATCAGTTCTGGGGTGTCATGGGAGCCATTCCTTGAACCCCAGCCTAGACCCCACCCCTCCAGCTCTTCCAGTGGCTTTGCTGAAACTGAATCTCACGTAGGAAATCCCTTTCCAGTGAAGCATCAAGAGTTGTTTCTGTTTCTTAAACTGAACTTGTACTGAGAAAAGGATATTATCCTAATTCTGGGCCCCAGAGAAGTTAGGTAAATGGACCAAGTTTACCAAGTCAGTTACCAGTAAAACTGCTAAGACTAGAACTTAGATCTGGATGAGCAAATATGAGAGACAAAAAAGTTAAGTCAGTTGGTCACGATCACCAGACTAAAAAGTGGATGGAACCACTAGAGCTAGAACTTCCAGTGCCACAGCCATTCACTTCACCAAGGGTTCCTTGTAATGTTCCTTGGAAGAGCGGCTGAAGGTAAAGCCATAGCAGTGAGAAGTACAGTGTGTTCAGGAACAGTGAGGGCATCAAATTGACCAGAGACACACCTATGCAGCATTCCCTAAGCCGTTTCTCTGAAGTTCTGTTTGTTTCAACAGTATGTTCGAACCTCAGTAGCTCTATAATTCAACCAGTCTTTGAAAGACATAAACTACCAATTTATTTATGCCAATAGGGCTTAGAGAGACAGAACAGGTCACCCAGTCCATTCCTCTCACTAAGCAAGATTATTCACACTAATATATACCCTGTCAAAACAGGCCATCAGCAAGGTGCATTTAATGTTCTACATCCACTTGGGAGAGTAAAAATAATGACAGTTGTCAGCACTTCCTTCCTTCCTGAGCCCAAGATGCTGTAGCCAATGTCAATCCCAATGACAGCAGGAGACTCTGACACTGGTGTTGGCAGAGTCCATTATCCTGGGCTGTATTTCTCCTTCTCCCTCCCTCCATGAGCTACAGGAAATAAATCTCTGTGGCATAGTTTCCTCCTTAGAAAGTGAAAATCCTATAACTCATGTTTCATGAGGGGAGAAATGAATTGTTCACATGAGTCACAACAAAAGAAGATGAAAGAGTTATGTAAAGAGCAAAATCATATTTTTTAGAATCTTATTCACAACTAAGTTTCTCCTCTCCATTTCCCCTCTTCTCCTACAACCTCTGTCAACAGTTCCTACAAACCACTGGCTTTATTCAACAGAATTCTGGTGTTTGGGCCAGGAAAGATGTTTTAAAGACAGATAATGTGACCTTGGGAATTCTTATCCTACCTGCAGCACTGATTTTCTGTGTGACCTTGGGTGAGTCTCTGTGAAAAGCTTAGAGAAGAGGCACTGTAAGGTAGTTTCTAATGTTAATGTTCTGTGGTGAGTATCTTGTTTTTTTATCTTCTATTATCATCCTCTTCCACTGTTCCACCTTATATCACCTGGTCCTAAAACAGCATATCACTTAAAACTGTAACGACAGATGCCACATAGACAAAAATATTTTTCTTAGTTCAGTAGGATAATTTTATTTTGTTTTTGAAATATTATCCAAAGTTTTCCACCCTGGTTTGTTCTCCTCTCCCCATTTTGACTCTTCCTACCATTTAGTCTGCTAGGTCATTCTGTACTCAATGGCTTAGAGAAAAGATGTGTCTGCTGAACCCCAGTTGCTGTCAAGTCTGACTATGGTGATCCCATGTGTGTCATAGTGGAACTGTGCTCCATAGTGTTTTCAATGGCTGGTTTTCCAGAAGTAGATCACCAGGCTTTTCTTCCAAGGCACCTCTGGGTGGGCTCCAACCTTGAACCTTTTAGTTAGCAGCTGATCATGCCAACCGTTTGCACCAGGGCTTACAACTGGTTCTGCCCAGTTCAATCATGGCTGATGAAGTAAAACTGGAACATACTCGAATTTTTGAAATTTTTGTGAAGTGCAATGATGACTGGAACGGGAAAAATTACGGGTCAAAGCCCTGCTAGCAACTTAATCTTCCTCTTAGAAAACAAGAGCAGTGTAGGAGCTGCATAGCAACCAAATCTCTTGCTGGTTGGACTTTGAGCAGAGTCAGAAACCACCATGCCCCACTCAAATATGGCAGCTGCCCATGCTGCTTTCAATGTGTGTTGCTCTCCACAGGCCTGTCAATAACCCAATATCCCACATCAGGCTCCCTGAAAGGGCTCAGAACACCTCTTCTGAGTCTCCTATTCCAGGGCATCAGCATGTAATTTTTCCCATTCTGGTCATCAGTCCAATTCACCCAAATTTCAGTAATTTGAGTCTGCTCCAGTGTTGCTTCATTGTCCATGACTGAACCAGTTAGAACCAGTTCAAAGTCCTGGTTTGCACCACCCAGGGACTCTATGTCTGCTGAAAGAGACAGAAAAAAACAAACAAATTTCTTTCTGGGTTTTGGATATCAGAACCCCGGTATTTAGCAGAACAGGATGGATTCATGGCATAGGTAAAGATTTGGCAGAATACTTGAGGGGTTACGCTTTCTACTCTTCCACCACTTCCCCACCTTGAGATTGTTCAGGGGACAACAGGAATCACAAGGGTGGTAATGTGAGGGTAGGCATTCCCAGAAATTCACGTACTCCAATTCTGTGTGAGACTGCAGGAGCTACAAAACGATTTCCATGCACCAGAGAGTCACAGATGCAGCAGAGAGCTACAGGGACCCGGCGTGGCTCTTCAGATGGATGAGAATGGCTCCACCATGCCCCAGGCAAACAGATAGCCAAGCACCAGACAAGGACGATGGGCCCCTCAGTGGTCAGACCATATGACAAACCAGATGGGACCTCTTGTGGTTACCTTGATGTTATGTAAGCCCCCTAGAATGCAACACCAGGAAAAGGAAAGGAGACCATAATTTGCTGAAATATAAGTTTCTGTCATCCTCAGTGGAAGGAGGACTAAAAAGGTAAATCAAGTTGGATTTCAGAAAAATAGATGTGTTTGTTATATGCCTGAGTTTGTCCACTGAAATTTATATTTATGACCAGATATTTCTAAGCCTAGGCTTTTCAGTGAGATGTATATTTTAATGAAATGTTAAATAGATACTACTTTCTAAAAATTGAGCTGCTTCATGATTTAAAAAAAAAAATTAAGAAACTTCTGGATAAATAAAGTTAAACAGAAAGACGTCTTTACCGTAGAGCTTCTCACAGTTTATAATATGGTGATACGCAATGTAGTTCTCTAAAACGGGGAGATGGTGTGAGACATTTTTCCTTTTTAAGACTCACCTATTAATACGTCTTCCATGAGGCATAGTCTAAGAAAGGCTGGCCTATCAAGAGTTCCTCATTTTATAAAAACGGACATACAGACACAAGAATACACCTTCCCAAGGTTACCTTTTAAGGTTACACAATAGCAGAGGTAAGACTAAAATTTTCTACTTTTTCATTCCGTGCTATGTAAACTAAAATTTGACAGGACAGAAAAAAAAAAAAAAAAAAAAAAACCTACTTTAAGACATTAGCTCTCAAAACAATAAAATATTCCATTAAAAAATAAATAAATCTCTAGCCCCACAGTACGAACTGCTTCTCCCACATCTTCATGGCTGATACAGCCTCAAGAGTTGACAAACAGTTGGATCAGAGTCACAAAATAATCCAAACTGCTGTTTCCTTTAGCACCTTTCTTACCTGAATTATCTCAAAGCACTTTCTATGCCATGAATTAATTAGACTGTGATTTTACAAGGACAGTTGGTTGGCTCATCTACTCGGGGATAAGTAGCTTAACGCCAGCATAAAGTTTTAAATTTTAAATTTAGGTCTGTTGGCTGAGTATTTGATAGGTGTCTTGGGTCCATTCCCCAAGAAACAGAGGCAGAGATTTGAATGAGGGGGTTACCAGGCACATGCCCTTAGCAGTATCACTTGAAGGGAACGAGGGATGTAGGAAAAAGTTGGACTGAGATGCAGTTCCATCAGGGGTCTCAGCCAATCCAGGGAGGAGGCAGTATACTCAGACACTGGGATGGTCCTTCAGAGATATCCTGAGTTGACGAAAGGGGGCGAGGTCAGTATACCCCTGCTTGACCAGTCATTGGCAGCAGGTTGCCCTGGGGAAGAGTCGTATCTGTCTCCTTTGGCGAGGCAACTTTGTTTCTCCCGAGGAAACTCCTGGAGCGTGCAATCATCAGTCAACATTCCTGACACCTGGGGAATAAATTTCTTGGCCTGACAAGGGATCTGGTTGGCATGTCACAGTACATCCACTACAGTAAACATGTATGTACGTATGTATGTATGTATGTATAAATTACCGCTACCTCCCACCACCACCCGTGGTTTGCCCTGCTACTTTTATTGACTACGTCCCTGGAGCCCTGGTGGCACAGTGTTAAGAGCTCAGCTGCTAACCAAAAGGTCAGTGGTTCGAACCCACCAGCCGCTCCATTGGAGAAAGATGTGGCAGTCTGCTTCTGTAAAGATTACAGCCTTGGAAACATATGGGGCAGTTCTACTCTGCCCTATAGGGTTGCTATGAGTTACAATCAACTTGACAGCAGTGGGTTTGGGTTTTTTTTGAATGTTCTGCTTCCATTCTTGCACTCCTGTAGTCCATTCTCCATCTTTTCAAGACATAAGTAGTGTTACTCAATGGTTTGAAACTTTTTCAGTGGCTTCCCATTACACTTAGAATAAACCCACACTCCTTAACCTGGACCTCCACGTCCTGTGCTGTCTGTTGTCCTGTGAGAACTGGCCTCTTCTAGTGTCCAAGCCTCATTTTGCCCCCTCTCCCCACGGCTCGTTGACCGCACACATCTGTCTGTTTCTTCAAAGTGCCAATCTCTCTCCCACTTGCCTTTGAGTGTGCTGTTTCTTTTTCCAGGATTTTCTTCCTTGTACTGTCCTCATCCTTTATCTTCAGGTTTCAGAAAGGCTATTCAGACCACTTTATCTGGACACTTTCTCTAGACCTTTATTCTTCTCACAGGGCCAGCTTTTTTCTTTCCTAGCAGTCATCTCAAATTATTAATTGCGAGAACAGTGCAATAAAGTGGTTAAAAGACAGGCTAATTAGCAAGGGTGGTTCCGTGGTAGGATTTTTGCCTTCCACACAGGAGACCTGGGTTTGATTCCCAGCCAGTGCACCTCACGCGGAGGCACCATATGTCTGTGAGTGGAGGCTTGTGTGTCGCTATGAGGATGTACAGATCTGTGAAGCACCAAGAGTAAGACAGACTAAGAAGAAAGGTTTGGCAACCTACTTCTGAAAGTCAGCCAGTAAAAATGCTGTGGATCACAATGGCCTGCTCTGTAATTGATCATGGAAATGGTGCAATCATGGGGATGGTGCAGGACCAGGCAGAGTTTTGTTCCACTGGGTATGGGGTCACCTTGAGTCAGAAACCAACTGGACAAGAGCTAAAAACAATAACCTGACTCCCAAACCTGGCTCTGCCATTTATTTGTTCTATAACTTAACACAGTTTCCTTATCTGTAAAATGAAGATTAAGTGAAGACTAGAACTATGCCTGCTCCATAGTGTTATATAAGTGCTTGTGAAGTAAAAAAATAAGATAGAAATGTTCATTTGTATTTAATATTCTTCACTTCCACTTATATGTGATTAATAGTTTGTGGGTAGAATTATAGATTGTAAATCATCTTTCCTAATGAGTTTATTTTCGCCATTGTTTTCTAGCTTCCATTGCTGCTGTTGAGAATTCTGATTCTATTCTTGTTCCTCATCCTTTCTATCTAAAACCTAGGTAGAATATTACAAGTATTAGTAACTTAAGTTCTACCAGTATTTAAGTCTCTTCTATGTAATTAAATGGAGCGATTGTGGTGTAGTGGTTAAGAGCTTAGCTGCTAAACAAAAGTTGGCAGTTTGAATCTACCAGGTGCTCCTTGGAAACCCTATGGGGCAGTTCGACTCTGTCCTGTAGGGTCACTGTGTGTCAGAATTGACTCAATGCAATGGATTTGGTTTTGGTTTGGATAATCAAACACTACTGTACATTATTTATTCTAAGAACAACTCTTATAAACCATATTTCTCACTTTACAGATGAGGTTGATTGCCCCAAGATCCCTCAGATGCAGAGAACTAGACTCAAAAGCCAACTTTTGCTTCCCTAATTCCAAAGCCCACTCTCTTCCCATAGCTTTTTATAGGGTTTTGCTGGCTATGGCAGTAACGGCCAGAAGGAGCTCAGCACTATTGAGTGATGATGGCAGGAAGTGGTTCATGTTGATAGAGGTCCTGGAAAGGGGTGCCACAGTGACAGGGAAGGCTCATGTCCAAAGGGGGTGTCAGTAGTAGGCCATGCTCAATAAATTGTTAATTAGTAAGATGGGCTCATAAATATAGGTTACTGGGTTTTGGGTTACAGTGGCTAAAGTAAAAATACAGTAGAAGGGTTAGAAGATAAAGTTGAGGAAATCTCTAGCAGGTGGACCATAAAAAACAAAGAGATGGGTAATAGAAGAGAAAGGAAAATAAAAAGAATATGTTGTTGTTGTTGTTAGGTGCCATCGAGTTGGTTCCTACTCATAGGGACCCTATGTGCAACAGAACAAAACACTGCCCAGTCCTGCACCATTCTCATAATCATTGTTATGCTTGAGCCCATTGTGGCAGCCACTGTGTCAATTCATCTCATTGAGGGTCTTTCTCTTTTTCTCTGACCCTCGAATTTACCAAGCATGATGTCCTTCTCCAGGGACTGGTCCCTCCTGATAACGTGTCCAAATTACGCGAGACATAGTCTTGCTTCTAAGGAGCATTCTGGCTGTACTTCTTCCAAGACAGAGGGGGAAATGCCATAAAAAACAAGTACAAGACATTTCGCAGCTCTAAAGAGCACTCGTTTTCACTAAGTACCACATGATGACAACTCTGATCATCACAATAGCCACAGGTTCGGTCAGAAAATGTGGTTTGCCTAAAAATTGAGACAACTAATAGAGATCCAAGGGCTTAGGGTCTGGGAGAAGGGGCTTACACACAAACAAACAACCACAATATTTCAAAAAAAGAGGTATGAACCATTTCCTGAGGGGCTGACAAGAGAGAGTGAGTGCCTCTGCCCGAGGAAGCAGGAAAGGCTTTAAAAAAGAGGGAACCCTGGAGCTGGATCTTAGATGCTCTGCGCAGTGAACCAAAGCCCTCAAGGCTGCTTGTCAATTTCCCTAAATGCACGTTAGCAACCCTTAAAGATCAGTTTATGTTTCATTGCTCCTCTCCTTGTCTCAGCTACCCGGGGACTTAGATTTTCAATCAACTCATCAGATCTTTGCAAATCACATCATCTTCCTTCAGTGTGCCAAATAAAAAAAAATGGTACTGGCAAATAGATTTATCTTTATTTTCCAGATTAAATTGCATTAACCATGAGTGTTCTCCTCTGCATAGATTATCTGTTTTATCTGCTCCCTGTTACTGGCGGCTTCAAGCTGGTATCTTTCAATTTAAATAGAAATTAAATGAAGTAAATTGAAGACGTGGCTCATGCTACACTAGGTCGTGAGCGGTATCAGTTTGAACACTCATGGAAAAGAGAATTCAGCAGCAATACGTAAGTGGGAAAAGCCATGCATGAAATCCCAAACTCGATGTAATAAGGCCTTCTCCTAGAAGCTGGGGGAGCCCTGGTGGTGAAATGGTTAGGATAGGCTGCTAACCTAAAAGTAGGTGGTTCAAACCCACCCAGCAGCTCTGTAGGAGGAAGACCTGGTAGTCTTCTTCCGTAAAGATTCTCGTTGCCATCAAGTCAATTCCAACTCATAGCAGCCCTATAGGACAGAGTAGAACTGTCCCACAGGGTTTCCCACAGGGTTTCCAAGGTGGATTCAAACTGCTGACCTTTTGGTTAGCGACTGAGCTCTTACCCACTATGCCACCAGGGCTCCCATAATAGGGAAGGAAAGCTCAGGTCTCTTCAGAGTTTGTTCGATGTATCTGTACCTAAAAGAAATTCCGTCTAAGAAATGGAGATAAGTCTATGGTGACAAACAAGCAGGTAGAAAGGTAAGACAATGGGGGAAAAAAACTGGGATAACAGTAGCCTTGATTTGTAGATGTTCTCTGAAAGAAATGTTTCAAATTTTAAACTTTTGAATATAAGTAGACATTGCTTATATGTTCCCTGGGTGGTGCAAACGGTTAAGCACTCAACCATTAGCTGAAAGGTTGTTGGTTTGAATCCACCCAAGGGCACCTTGCAAGACAGGCCTGGTGACCTGCTTCTAAAAGGCCACAGCCTGGAAACCACTACGGAGCGGTTCTACTCTGCACACATGAGGTCGCTATGAGTTGGAACTGACACAAGGACAACCAAGAACAACAACAAACATTGTTTGGATAGCTGAGGCATGTTTGGGCTTTGTGTTTTATAGCCAGACAATTTTTTTTAATAAAAATGAATATTTTATTATAAGGTGTTTATGATTCTGCTAAGTCTATTTGAAAATCACTCTTGGAAAGTAAAAATAAAAACAAACCAAAAAAAAAAAAAGCCTTTCCTTTTTTCCAATCAGAGAGAATGCCTTTTAACTCTGTGTCTATCAATCTTATTTCAGAATACAAAGCATTTCAGTAGTGAACAAGGAGTCTTTCTGAAAGAAACACCAGTGAACAACCTCAAAGACCAAAACAAATAACTCTACATAGTCTTTTCAGGTGCATGATAATACAACACATCTAGAAATGAGCTGAAATTATGCACTCCTGGGATTGTCTGAAGTCTATTTGCATAAGGAATCAAAAATCAACTTTTGACTGGTGCAACTGTCTTAGGGAAGGAAGACTCAAGAAAGCAAGGTTCTCCTTATTTCAGAATACAGAGCAAAATAGTTATTGAGGATAGTTATTTTTATAAAATGGAATGTGGTACAGCAATGACAAAGAACGGGATAGATAATTGTACGTTGATATAAAAAGATTTCCAGGATCTATTGTTAAATATTTTTAAGTCAAAACAGTATGTATGGAACAATTCTATAGCACCTCCTAGTGGTGATGTTGGCTACACCCAGCTCAAGATAGCAACGCACAAGGTACCCAAAGCTAACAACCTCAAGGGAAAGAAAGCGCCATACTGGAGAAGAAAGCTTCAGGAACATCAGAGAGTGATGTCTTGGAGGAGATAATGTCATCTCTCGGTAGCTGCAGGCCTGGTGAGTTCACTGTGCTACAAGCACCTTCAGACAACAGAACCCTTGAGATAAACATCATGAAGAGATGCCAGAGGAAAAAAAAAAACAGAAGCCAGAAAAGGGGGGAAGAAAATGATAGCTGCTTTTTGGTACCTTGAGATATCTTTGTGAAGCTCTCAGATATAACTGGGACGAAGGGGGTCTTAGCAGGGAGCAGGAGGCCTGAAAATAGTAGACTAGATGAAGAAATGTTCTTTTTCACTATCAGCGTTTTCCCATCTTTAAAGACCTTTTACCCAAATGCCCTTTCGGCTGGAGTGGCATGTGGGAACAGGAGCTAAATAGTACATTTAACTGAGAAATGAAAGTCCAGGTAGGGCCTTTTAAGAGTCTGTCAGTTCAGAATGAGAGCCTATTTTATGAACTGCAGGGAACTCCGAAGAGAAATGACAGACTGATGGGCTTCTGGGAAGCAATGATAAGTTCTGTGAGTGAGAAAATATCCGTAGGCAGAATTTTCCCATGTTAATTTAGAGAAATTGTATACCTCCAAATTAGTTCAGTTAACAGGCAGCTCAAGAAATATACTCAAGAACATATGGGAATTTAGTATACGATAAAAACGTCATTTGAAATCACTGGGGAAAGGGTGGATTATTCAATAAATAGTCTGGGACCATTTGTTTAGCCATTTGGAAACAAAATAACTTGAATCTCATTTCACTACCTGCACTAAAATTAATTCCAGACAGATAAAAGATTTAAATATATAAATGACATAGTAAAAGTACATTAAGAAAACATGAGTGAATTGATTTTATAATACCAGAGCACAAAAATTATTTCTGAACCTTCTAAACACATGGAAATTATAAGGAAAAATGTGACAAATTTGATATTACAAAAATTTTTAACTTCTATGTTTTTTTAAATACCATAAACAAAGCTAAAATATAAATTAGAAATTGGCAAAAACTACTTTCAAGGCCTGTGATAGAAAATGACAAATTACATTCAGATGCAAAGAGCTTTTTACAAATCAACAAGAAAACAAAAAAGGGTGTTTTTTGTTTTTAATCAACAAAGGGCAGGAGTGTTAAAGCCATTGAATAAAGTAAAAGCAAATGAACAGTAAGCATATAGAAAAATGATAAAATTTAAATACTAATAAAAAATTCAGTGTAATTTTTCACCCACAATGGTTGATATAAGTGAGGTGCATCTGACCCAAGCCATGTTATTTTCAATTGCCTCATATGCCTGAGAAAGACAGGTAATGAATAAGGAAGACTGATGAAGAACTGATGCCTTCGAATTATGATATTGGCGAAGAATATCGAGTACAGCATGGACTTCCAGAAGAACAAACACATCTGTCTTGGAAGAAGTACAGCCAGAATGCTACTTAAAAGCAAGGATGGCAAGACTTTGTCTCACGCGCTTTGGACATGTTATCAGGAGGGACCAGTCTCTGGAGAAGGCCATCATGCTTGGTAAAGTAGAGAGTCAGTGGAAAAGAGGAAGACCCTCAATGAGCTGAACTGACACAGTGGCTGTAACAATGGGCTCAAACATAACAACAATTGCGAGGATGGCACAAGACTGGGCAGTGTTTTGTTCTGTCGTACACAGGGTCACTATGAGTTGGAGCCAACTCAAGGGCACCTAACAACAACACAGAGAAATAACCATTCATATCTACTGGAAATACTAAAAATTCCCATAAAAAGGACATTGGTCAAATAAATTACAGAATTTTCATAAAATGGAATGTGGTACACCAATGACAAAGAACGAGGTAGATAACTGTGCATTAACATAAAAAGATTTCCAGGATCTATTGTTAAAAATTTTTAAGTCAGGATAGTATGTATGAAACGATTCCATTTTCATATATGTGCCTATGTGTGTCCGTGTGTGTGTGTATGTGCGTATATGTGTCTGTGTGTGTGTGTGTGTATGTGTATACATATATTCAATGCAAGCACAAGCATAGATATGCTTGGAAGGGCTGATGTTCCCAGATGTGCACAAGTAAGGCGTTAAAGATGGTTTACAGTCAGTGTGATTCCATTAGTCACTAATGTATTCTGATTGGTCAGTGCCCATTGTTTAAAAAAATTAATACCACTTCCAGTGCTTGGGGCATGGTAGACAAGTAGACAGGTGATAGATAAGTAAGTAGGTAGATAGACAGATGGACAGACAGACAGGTAGGTAGGTAGGTAGATAATAGACTGGAAATGCATCAGTGATTACCTGTGAGGGACTGGAAGTGAAACCCACTGTCATGGATTGAATTATGTCCCCCCAAAAATGTGTGCATCAATTGGCTGGGCCTTGATGCACAAATAGAAATTATGTTAATTTTTGGTAAGCGTTTTATTTAAAAATGTTAGTATCGTTAGATTTCAAAGTTCAAATAAGAATTAAATTTTTTTGTTGTTGTTTACAGATTGAGAAATCGTCTCTATTGTTATCTATTGGCTGAATGTATGTGTGTGCCATTTTAGGGAAGTGGGAATTTCTCACACATTTTAACCTCTCCCTGCTAAAATGCTATCTACCTGTTAAAAACATAAAATCTCAAGAAATTAAAACAGCAAAATAGAGGCAATGAATAAAATGTTTCCTTTAAAAATCATTTTCTAACTTGAAGAATATAATCAATGAATTGTACATGTAGAAATTGAATTGAAGCATGTTTTGCTCTGTATATTGATACAAAAATAATTTTAAAAAGCATTTTCTGCTATACATTAAAAAAAAAAAAAAAAAGCTGCCATTGAGTCAATTCCAACTCAGGGTGACCCCATGTGTTTCAGAGTAGAACTGTGTACTATCGGGTTTTCAATCGCTGTGACCTTTCAGAAGTAGATAGCCAGGCCTTTCTTCCAGGGTAACTCTGGGTGGATTTGAAACTCCAACCTTTTGGTTAGTAGCAGAGAGCTTAACTGTTTGAGCCACTCAGGGACTCCCTGTTTTACATAACTGGTTGTAATTAGAATAATCTAGCTTAATTTCATTTTAATCTAAAGTCAATTGAACATATTTTACAACTTCAGAAAGCAATAATCTTTATGCTTATATCGAAAATGTGTAAGCATATGTAATTGAAAGCATATGTGTGGAGGCATCCCATACTCCACGACCTCAAGAACTTGCTCTCTTAGAAGAAATCGTTGATGATATCCACACAGGTCTGAATTGTTTGAACTGTGGGAATACGCTGTGTACCAGAGAGCTAGGCCAAGAGATGGTATTGGCTAAACTAAAGGATTGGTGTCCACAATTCTTACCACCATAGCTCAAAAAGAGAAATGTTTGAAGAATCAAGGAGACTTTTCTGTAGAAGATATAGCAAGGGGCATGGTGAGGAAGACAATCTTCCTAGTCAACTCAGGGTAACAACAAGGTGTCCTATTTTCTAGACTTCCCCGCTCCTGCTGACCTCTTGGGAGAAAAAGTGGAGGAGAATGATCGCCAAACCATAGACCTCTACTAAAAAGCCTCTCACACCTAGAGGAAAGACAAAGCAGGTCCCTTTCCCTAAAGGAGTGGTTAATGTGGAGAAGGAATTCATCTCAGCTTGGGAATGGATACAGTTGAGCGACATTCTGGGATATCGTTCCCCATTGGAAAGTAAGCATAATTTTTTAATGCAACTCTGGGTTATTTTTCTGTATCTACCTGTCAACCTAATCCATAGAAGACATATCCACGTGGTCCTATTTAAAAAAAAAAAAAAAAAAAACTGTCAAAATTCTAGAACAAGCTGTTTCTTGGAAGGTTAATACAGAGCTGTTCTCAGTGCGAAAGTATTGGAGACCACTGGGATGGTTATTTACCTGAAGAGGAAACATGGAGTAACCTGAAACAATCATTATTCCTGGTATTTATAATCAACCTTCTGGGTCATTTGGAGGATATATCGCTCAGTTGAACACACTCGACATATTGTATTTATGCCTCAAAATATTTGCTGATAGAAACAAGAAAATGGGCAAAACTATTCATGGAACCTCCCCACGTGGCCTCTCATGGTTATATGCCAACATTCAGAGCAATAATGATCCACAGAACAATATAAAGACAAATAGGAGAACGAATTCTTAATTCACAACTACGTAAATGTGAATCTAAGATGTCAGCGGTTCCAGAAAGGGGGTGAAAAGGGTTAAAGTAACTTGTGGAAAACAGTTCTTGTATCTTAGCCCATCACTTGCCCCATACATCTTCGCTACATTTGACATCACAAGTGGAAACCTGGAAGCCCTGTAAATAGCAGATGAAACAGATGCCAAAGAGGAAAGTCAAAGCCAGAAAAATTTAAGGTGGCATGTCGAGAACTCAGTCGTTCTAACCGTAAGACCGACCGTGAGTGTCCGTATTTCAGCTACCAACAGGAAAATAGAATAGCGTATTGTTCCAATACAAAGTGATCGGGATTTACTGTAAAACATATTTGTTGCCAAAATATTTAGTGTTCTCAGAAACTCTTGTTACTTACCAAAATAACAATATCTGCTGGAGAAAGGTTATATTGTATATATTAAGGCTCAAATGCATTTCCCATGGGCTGTGTGTGTGTGTGTGTGTGTGTGTGATTTGTTTTTATTTTGCCTTGTAATAAATATGCTTACTTTTTAGTCAAAATTATCTTCTGGAAGAAGTAATGGACCAGAAGTCAGAAGATGCTGGTACAAACCCACATTCTATCATTTTCAAATTCAGTATTCTTGGGTGAATCATTTCCCTCCTCTCAGTTTTCTGGGAACTACAAAAATCTGTCATTTCTACCTTTGAGGGCTTTTGCAAGGGTCTTTTGATATAATGCAGTATGACAGAACTTTGTGGATGATAAAATTATTTACAAGAGAAAGCTATTACCATCCTCATTATCATAATTTAAAATACTCAGTGAATGCATATTCTGTATAAGGGAAGGTTCTTTGCTGAAACATTTTTATTTTAAATTTTTTAAAGATTCTATACTCAAACAGAGCGTATAGAAGAAAAATTTCCCTGTTTTCATGTCTCATTATGAGCACAGTTTCTTATGGCTAAAATTGTAAATATAGATAGTATGAGACAAAGGATGATTGAATAGTAACCCTCTGACTCTCAGTGGTCCCCAATTACCCCCACAACAGTAGCCTGAGAACTTGCTTTCTTGGAAACAATTCATGGTATCTTCTGGATGGGGGCCATTTTTTTCTTTGACTCATAAATGAACAATATGTGTGCACCATCTCATGGTTACTGTAGCCTGGCTAACTTTGGGTTGAATTGCTTTGGCCTTTCTCTGATTTGGTTATTATTCTTCTTCCATATACGTTTATAATTGCGTGGAAAATTTATCTTTTCTACGGTTACTCTTTGTAGACTGAGACTTGTCAGCAACATTAAAAGATTATTTATTATCTCTGCATGATCAGTGCAACGGCTTACAGGCATCCCTAATTATCTTGCATTCAGCCTCCTATTTCCTTCCTGCTGTATATTCAAGGGACTGAAGGAGCCACTGTATGCCTGGCTATATCAAAATTTTCTGCTGAGGTGAAAAAAAAAAAAAATCCAGAATAAATTAAAGTACCTTTGTCATTATTGTTTGCAAAAATAGTCCACCTGTATTTAAAGTGAGAGACAGTTACTATGCAAGATTAAAGTTGGCAAGCACAACCTATATATATTTTTTTCTTTTTTTTAGAATATAAGCTATGCTCAGAAAAAAAAAATTGTCTCAAAAATTCTCTTTGCGTATTATTCAACAGTTCTAATGCTGCTTTTCAAAACAATATATAGTTCAATCAACAGCAATATCTCACTGAGAGACGATCTGAAACCATGAACACAGGGCAAAAAATAAGGGAATCTTCACTGGGGTCTTCAGGCAGTTACTCGTCTAAGCCCAGGTTCTCTGATTTGGTTAAATACCTGTTACCACTCTGGCTTTACCTGACACAACCTGAAAGGTATTTAAACAGCTGCCTACTTTGACCCAAAACCTACTTACATCTTTTGGGTCTTGGCTCAGAGAGTTTCCCAGATGACCCTAACCAAAATGGCTACCACATACCCATAATGCACTTGCTTGCTATCTCCACAGTCTGCTTCATTTTTGTTCAAAAAGCTTATTAATAACTTAAACTACATTGTTTTTTCCCTTAATTGCTTGTCATCTATCTCCCCTACTAACAATAAGTTTCACTAGGACAGAGTCAATGGTGTTTACCAGTGTTTCCTTCTTGTAGAACAATACCAGGGACATAGGAGGTGAAGGGCTATCAGGTAACGTTCTCCATTTCTGTTTGCCAGCTGCCCTGTCCTTTCACACCTGTACTCTTTATCTGGGGGCCCACCACAGAAAAGGGTGATGGGAAGTGAGGCAGAGCTGCTGGCGAACCACCTCTTCTTCACCACAGATACTTCACTTTTATTTGTTTTGCATATTGGCTTTTCAAATTAGATTTCATTTAGATAAATATTCCAAACAAATGCTTGAAAACCACCATACTCTTTTAAGTGTAAAATCTGTATCATAAAACAACTTGCCCTCACCTGTCCAGTTCAGCCCTGCAGTGTGTGTACATTACTGGGTAGGTGAATGCCGCCACAGAACGCTTCAGCTGGGTGTACCCTGCTTTTAAGCCCCACGTTACTGTCCACCCTCACACTCCCGCCTCAACATACACACACGCACAGACACACACACACGTACGCCAATTACACACACAATCACAGAACAAAATAGCCCTTTTTTACCTGTGAGGATATTGTTATATAAATAACTGATTTGGCAGGGTTTGGCAGTTGAAGGTGAGTCCGTGAGTGGCACTAATGGTTAAGCGTTCGACTACTAACCGAAAGGTTGACAGTTCAAACCCACCCAGAGGCGCCTTCAAAAAAAGGCCTGGTGATTTCTCTTGAAAGTTCACGGCCTTGAAGACCCTATGGAGTGCAGTTCTGATCTACAACACATGGGGCTCCATGAATTAGAATTGGCTAGATGGCAAATGGAGCCCTGGTGGTTAAGAGTGGTTAGGAGCTAATCAAAAACTCGGCAGTTCGAATCCACCAACAGCTCCTTGGAAACCCTATGGGGCAGTTGTATTCTGTCCTGTAGGGTTGCTATGAGTTGGAGCCGACTCAAAAGCACCCAACAAGAGATGGCAAATGGTTTGGTTTTTTTGGAGGCGTGTGGGGAGTTGAAGGGGCTAGAGGGTGGGTTGGTCAGAGAAGTAGGAAGCTGTTCTCTGTTTCTTCCTCACTAGCTGTCGCCCACTGTTAATGTAACTGTTGCTACCGCCCTCCCAACAACTTTTAGTTGCTGCTGCTACCGTAGTGCTTTCTGTTCTCTGTCTTTGCCTGCTCTCCTTCTTCTACATTTCTCTACATGTCTTAGACTCTGTACAGAAACACTGGACCTAATTCCAGTCAGTCCAAGTCTTTTCCTTTTAGATTCTAGCTGGCTCAGGGCTGTTTTAGGATCCTGGTTTCGTTGGTTGTTACCACATTTGTTTGCTTACTAGAATCTCCTTCCTCATAGCCATAGATTGCTATAGCCCATTTCTAGGTTTATAGCTTCCCTAGGGACTGAGCTTTCTAGAATACGGGCTTTAGATAATCCACTAAAAATAACATTTTATTAGAAAAATAAAATATCTGCAATCACATACTTTGTAGTCAGAAGTGGGTCCTTAATTGGCTGAAAAATTACAAATAAGTGAATCAATTAGTGGATAAAGAAATAGGATTAAAAGAGGACCTATCAACCATTGTGATGTGCTCTATTAAGATATAAAAGCAAATTCAATTTTTCAAGTATTTTAAATACCTACTCAGCGCCAGGCACTGAAGGAGGAAAAATAAATAGAATACAGTCCTTACTGTTGAAGAATTTGCTGGCTGGCCTTAGAGGAAGCTCCCTAAACATTATTTCAATATAATATGGTGTTAGGGTAGAGCCATTCAGAGAGTGCTATGCAGCTATATAAGATTTGAAAGAAACTGGGCTCTGAATATTGGTTATGATAGACCCCACAAAATATAATTTGAAGTATTTTTATGCATGCTATTTGGACCTGGCATTGTTTTTTTCTGTTGTACATAGGGTCACTATGAGTCAGAACTGACTCAACGATGGTTTTAAACTCAGATGGATCTGTGTTCAAATCCTATCTCCCATACTTACTAGTTGCATGATCTTGAGCCAGTAATTTAAGTTCTTTGCGTTTCAATAACCTGACCTATAAAATGGAAATAATGACATTTATTTTATGGGGTTGTAATACAAACGGAATGACTTAATGTGCACATAGGCTAGGACTTAGTATATAGTGAATATACCTACACTCATGGTGCCTATAATGACTACCAGTACTGATGATGCTAATACGTCATGCATGGTGATTAATGCTGGATACCAGCTGTTTCCAAATGCAGGTCCTTTACTGGGATGGAAACAGCTGCATAATGAGAACCTGAGAACTTCTCTACACACACGCACAGACATAATGGATTCTAAGCTCACAGCTTTACCACCCACATACCCTATCTCCATCACCAGCTCACCACACTACTGTGATTCAGCTAGCCTAGAAGAGGCTGAGGACCTGAGTTTAAATAACCTGCCCACGTGATTAGGCTATGTAGTCATGTGTGGAAAATATTGCGCTACATTGTTCTGGGATCTATGCGAGAAAAAGAGAGAATCCTTTGTCTTCAAAACTGGAATCCTAAATATTGCTCCTTTGGTAGACTTGGTCAGATTGTAACCTTGTAGAATGCTTTGAGTTTTCATTTTCTGAAATTCTTTTTGAATATTTTAATTAATGGACCTGGTTGGACTTGTACCCAGAATGCTTTTAAATATAGTGAGTAAAATATTTTTCATCTCCTGTCCAAAGTAGAGTAAAAACATATAATGGAAGGTAATTAAGATATTGCCATCAGCTTGTACAGCGCTCACAAATCTTAGCAGGTGATTTCTGAAAGAGCTTACTCTCCAGCAACTGACCAATTCAATAAGTCAAATCTGTCGTTATGGTTCTTACAATCCAGGAAAAAAACACCTCGTGATGTTTTAGAACATACTACTCAAGAAACTGAACTCCCACTATAACCTCTTTCCAATAAGCCTAAAGCCGACTATACGCATTTAAAGCAAGGAATGTCATCTTCATTTGTTACCTGTTTTGTTCAGTAGGTACTTGCAGTAGCTTTTTTACTTTTGGTGAAACAAAGGTTGACTTTTTGAAAAATGCTCTATTCAAGTCCAGGTCACCCCCCATGCACAGTGTCGTCATTGTCAGTGTAATTATGTCCTAGGAAGAAATTTATATGAAACATGAGTCACTGTTTAAATTAGGAAAGTTGGCAAATTAATAAAAGAGCTTCTTCCAGGAGAAACTTTCTGCAGATTATTCACAGTTGCTGCCAAAATCCTTGCCAACCTGTTTGATTCCAAAATACAGTTAAATATCCTACTTTTAAAACACCCAGATACGTAAGGCCTGAACCTCAGTCATTATGTGAGAACTAGTCTGCGTAGAGGGGGTAAGGGAAGCGAACAGAACTTCATTCTAACTAAATGTAGGAAATTAGGGTATCCATGCACTTCCCAATTCAGAGAACAACAAATTAGCTTAAAAAAAAAAAAGTGTGAACACATTTAAAATAGTTGAGTCACTCCATATTTTTATAATAGTGAAGGTTGAATTATTTCACAGCTTAGAGGCAGGCATGCTATATTGGTGCATTTGCAGATGGGCCCAATTCTCTTATGTCAACAATTTTTCAAGTGTACCTCAGGCACTGTTTGCTCTGGTCAGATGACGACTGAGGTCTCATAAAGAACAATTACTGAAAAACATGATCATTTTTCAAGGTAATCTTTAAACAGCATTGGATCCTTTATAAAGCAGCCTGGACTCATGTACAAATTTACAGAGAAATATTTCTATCAGGCAAAGGCCAGCTCAGCCTGTTGAGTATAATGAGCTATTCAAGGCCATTTAACAATAACGGAAGGATCAACATATGTTGAAAGACTCTGATTACATTGCATGCATCAAGTTACTCTGTGGTTGATAAGCATCATACATAAATTCGAGACCCATTTGAAGGCAAAGTTTTTTTAAAAGTAGGTGTCAGTGTGTGTTGGGGAAAGCAGGTGGGAGCAACAACTATTGAGTCTTATGTAAATAGCCTTCTACGTGCACCCTCTTGGTCCTCCTATTGATTCTCAAAGCATTACTCTCAGCCTGGCTTTGCTCCATGTCAAGCTGTTTTGCTATTGCTCCTTACCCCAACTCCCACGCCCTCTCTTCCACCCTCTCAAAGATTCTAGATTTCTACTTAATAAAAGCCAACTTCCCGTTCTCATTCTGCTCATGCCCACCAGGATTTATTTCATCCAAGTTCTAACCCACAGAGGATGACACATTAGATTATAAGAGTAAAGGGAAACTTGGAGGAACACTTATTCTAAGTTCTAATAGGTAAAGAATGGCAGACCAGAGTAGCTAGTCCAAATTAACTCAGCTACACTCTGGTGGCGCAGTGGTTAAGAGCTAGGCTGATAACCAAAATGTTGGCAGTTTGAATCCACCAGGCACTCCTTGGAAACTTTACAGGGCAGTTCTACTCTGTCCTGTAGGGTTGCTAAGAGTCAGAATTGACTCAACGGCAACGAGTTTGGTTTTTTGATTTACTAGGTTGTAGCCATGAATTCCAAATCTCCTGCCTGTAAGACACATTGCCGTCAAGTCGATTCCGGCTATTAGTGACCTTATAGGACAGAGTAGGGTTTCCTAGGGTTTCCAAGAGCAGCTGGTGGATTCAAACTGCCGACCTTTTGGTTAGCAGCCAAACTCTTAACCGCTGTGCAACTAGGGCTCCCTCCTACCCGCGGTGAGAGAAATATTGATTCCATTGCAGCATTCATCTTCTTTGGGATTTGATAATTTGTTTAACCCTTTTATTTTGAATAAATCACATATGCAAAAAAAAAAAAAAAGTTTAGCTTAGTGATTTATTATGAGGTTAACATCTTTGCAGCGAGCAACAATATCAGCAGCCCCTCCCAGCCTCAACCCAACCTCAGCACCTTCCCTCCTCTGAGACATAACCGCTATTTTGATTCATATGGTGTTTTCTGTGTTTTGATAGATTTTTTCATCCCAGGCATTCTATTTTAATTGTACCAATTCCTAAGTTTTACTTTGATATGTCTTTTAAATCTCTTTTAATTTACAGACTCCATCTCCATTCCTTTCTTTTTCTTACATTCACCTGTTGAAGAATCCAAGCTCCTTGACTCGTAGAGTCTCCCATAGTATAGGGTGTGATGATTGCAGACTCATGGAGCAGTTCAAACAAGCAGCTGAATCCAGTAGCTTCATCAGACTCATGAACAATACCTCTGACAAGACTATAGGTGGTATTGTGTTATTTTATCAGGAGGCACACAATGCCTGCTTGTCTCTTTTTGAAACGTTTGCTGTTTATGCTCAATTCCCATATCCCTTAGTTTATTCAAAATGCTACTATACTTTTTTTTTTTCATTTATTACTTGGAACACTTTAAAAAGTGATACTTTTCCTTAGCTACTATTTGGTTACCCAATGGTACACTTCATATGAGGAAGAGAGGATAAATGTTGATACCGTTCCTCTATCTACCAGATTTCAAGACCAAAAAAACTTTATTCCCTATCTCTGAGAGGTTCCTAGGTGGCACAGTTTGCACTCAACTTCTACCTTAAAGGTTGTTAGTTCAAACCCACCCAATGATACCACAAAAGAAAAGACCCAGTGATCTGCTTCCATTAAGATTCCAGGCAAGAAAACCCTGTGAGGCCCATATGTAATACTTGGTGTCACCATGAGTTGCAATCAACTCAACAGCAACTAATGGGGACATCATTCTCTAACGGTGACCAAGTACCATTTTTAATACCATTTAATATATTTAATGGGTTTTAATCCGTTGCAACTATTATCCTTTTTGAATGTTAAATGGTTCCACTTTTGGCCAGTGGGGAAATCTTAAATTTTGGTTTTGGGTTCTTTTAGCATGGCTCAATTAGACTTTGTTAGCTTCCGCGCTACATGATATGACAAGATGCTCCAGGTAATTCAAGATCAAAAAAATCAGGCACTCTTGAAGCTCATTGTTTGTGGGCTAGTAATTATTTCTAGGCCTAAAGGGTGAAAAATATCTCATTAGTTCAAACCAATACTTCTAAATCAAATTCAGGAATACAAAGTTTTTTTACTTAAGCTTTTCTGTACTACATCTGTGTCTTCTTTCATCCATGCAAAGAATTCTGATTCTCAAGGACTTGGGGGTGACAAAACTAGAATATCTCATAATTACTCATTTACTTTACCACAAATTATATGCACAGCAACCTAGAATGACAATTAAATACAACTACCACCAATATAATTACTTTGAACAGTTAAAAAATTGAATATGCTTTCATCATTTTCCCTCCATTTTTTATCATTGTCCGGGCATATAGCCATTATATACTGTATTTTCTTTCTTTTAACCCTCATTTATTTTAGTCCTACAAGTAACTGTTGCTTTAATATTCACCACTAATCCTGGTGGTGCAGCGGTTAAGAGCTGCGGCTGCTAACCAAAAAGTCAGCAGTTCAAATCTACCAGCCGCTCCTTAGAAACCCTACGGGGCAGTTCTACTTTGTCTAATAGGGTCACTATGAGTTGGATTTAACTCGATGGCAATTTTTTTTTTTTTAACTTAATTTGGTGTGTCTCATTATTTTGGCTGTCTGAGAAGGGCTTTCTAGTAGATTCCTCAGGAAGTGTTTATAAGAACAATATCTTCCTGAGTTATTGCATGTTGATAACAGTTTTTCAGTATCTTTATAAGTGAAAATTTTATTGTCTATCTTTCTATCTATCCATTCATTCCTTAGCTTATGTTTTCTTTTTTTTATTGTTTTTCAGTATCTTAAATGTCACTTAATTTTATTCTTTCATACAGTGTTGCTGTCAAAAATCAGGTGGTTATCTCATTTTCTTTCCCTTTTAAATTACTTGCTCTTTTTGAGCATATATGCACAGAATTTCTTATATTTTAAAGTCCAATAATTTTATGAGAATATATCTTGGTGTTATTTGCTCTGGAGCAATAATCTAAGGTACAGAGGGTGCTTTTCAATATTTTGTATTCTTTCATTTCAAGAATATTTTCTTAAATTATATATATATACATATACCACCAGGTGTCTGTCAGTTTGCTATACAGTGGTAGCTTTCGTATTGCTATGATACTGGAATTTTGGCCACCAGTATGCAAATACCAGCAGGTCACCCTTGGTGGACAGTTTTCAGAGGAGCTTCCAGGCTGACAGACTAGGAAGAAGGAGCTGGCAGCCTACTTCTGAAAAAATTGGCCAGATGAAGACCTTAAGAATAACAGCAGAACGTTATATAATATATACTTGGAAAGTGAGCCCCTCAGGTTGGAAGACACTCAAAAGATGACTTGGGAAGAGCTGCCTCCTCAAAGTAGAATTGACCTTAATGATGTGGTTTTTGGGACGTTCATTTCCTGATGTGGCACAACTCAAAATGAGCAGAAACAGCTGAAAACATCCATTAATAATTGAGACATGGAATGTATGAAGTATGAATCTAGGAAAATTGGAAATCATCAAAAATGAAATGCATAATGATCAACATCCTAGGCATCAGTGAGCTGAAATGGGCTAGTATTGGCCATTTTGAATCAGACAATCATATGGTCTATTCTGCCAGAATGACCAGTTGAAGAGGAATAGCATCGTACTCATCATCAAAAAGAACATTTCAAGATCTATCCTGAAATACAATGCTGTCAGTGATAGGGTAATATCCATATGCCCACAAGGAAGACCAGTTAACATGACTATTATTCAAATATATGCACCAACCACTAATGCTAAAGATAAGGAAACTGAAGACTTTTACCAACTTCTGCAGTCTGAAATTGATCAAACATGCAGTCAACACGCATGGATAATTACTGGTGATTGGAATTCGAAAGCTGGAAACAAAGAATTGGTAGTTGGAAAATATGACCTCCGTGATTTAAATGGTGCTAGAGATTGCATAATATGGTTTCTTCGTTGCACATACTGTTTTTCAACAACGTAAATGGTTAGTATACACACGGACTTTACTGGAAGGAAAACAGGCATCAAATCAACTACATCTGTGGAAAGAGACAATGGAAAAACTTAATATCATCAGTCAGAACAAGGCCAGGGGCCAACTGCAGAACAGACCATCAGTTGCTCATGTGCAAGTTCAGCCTGAAGTATATGAGCCAAATATGGAGCCAAAATACCACCTTGAGTATATCCCACCTGAATTTAGAGACCACCTCAAGAATAGATTTGATGCATTGAACAGTAATGACCAAAGACCAGATGAGTTGTGGGAAGACATCAAGGACATCATACACGAAGAAAGCAAAAGGTCATTAAAAAGACAGGAGAGAACAAAAGACCAAAATGGATGTCAGAAGAGACTCTGAACATGCTCTTGAATGTAGAGTAGCCAAAGTGAATGGAAGAAATGACAACGTAAAAGAGCTGAACAGAAGGTTTCAAAGAGCAGCTCGAGAAGACGAAGTCAAATATTATAGTGAAATGTGCAAAGACCTGGAGTTTAGAAAACCAAAAGAGAAAAACGCACTGGGCATTTCTCAAGCTGAAAGAACTAAAGAAAAAATTCAAGCCTCAAATTGCAGTTTTGAAGGATTCTATGGGCAGACTATTGAATGACACAGGAAACATCAAAAGCTGGTAGAAGGAATACACCGAGTCACTGTAACAAAAAGAATTGGTCAATGTTCAACCGTTCCAGCAGTAGCATATGGCCAAAAACTGGTAGTACTGAAGGAAGAAGTCCAAGCTGCTCTGAAGGTATTGGCAAAAAATAAGGCTCCGGGAATTGATGGAATGTTAACTGAGATGTTTCAACAAACAGATGCAGCACTGGAAGTGTTCACTCATCTATGGCAAGAAGTTTAGAAGACAGCTACCTGGCCAACTGACTGGAAGAGATCCATATCTGTGCCCATTCCAAAGAAAGGTGAACCATCAGAATCTGGAAATTATCAAACAGTATCATTAATATCACATGCAAGTAAAATTTTGCTAAAGATCATTCAAAAGCGGTTGCAGCAGTACAATGACAGGGAGCTGCCAGAAAGTCAAGCCAGATTCAGAAGAGCACATGGAACAAGGGATAATATTGCCAACGTCAGGTGGATCTTAGCTGAAAGCAGAAAATACAGAAAGATGTTTACCTGTGTTTTATTGACTATGCAAAGGCATTCAACTGTGTGGATCATAACAAATTATGAATAACATTGTGAAGAATAGGAATTTCAGAGCACTTAATTATGCTCATGGGGAACCTGTATATAGACCAAGAGTCAGTCGTTTGAACAGAGCAAGAGGATACTGTGTGGTTTAAAATCTAGAAAGCTGTGTGCCAGGATTGTATCCTTTCACCATACTTATTCAATCTGTATGCTGACCAAATAATCTGAGAAGATGGAGTATATGAAGAAGAATACGGCATCAGGATTTGTAGAAGACTCAGTAACAACCTGTGATATGCAGATAACACAACCTTACTTGCTGAAAGCAAAGAGAATTTGATCACTTACTGACGAAAATCAAAGACCACAGACTTCAGTATGGATTATACTTCAACATAAAGAAAACAAAAATTCTTACACCTGGACTGATAAGCAACATAATGATAAATGGAGAAAAGAGTTTTTTTTTTTTTTTAGGGTTTGTAAAGATTTCCATATACTTAGTTTTATTGAAAATAGTGTTTTCTTTTTTTTTAAGTTTCTGGTTTTGCTATCTAGTTTCTTTGTCTTTATTTTGTGATGATTTAAAGAAATTTAAAAAATAGACTGTCGCTACTATTTTCCCAGAATTCCCATAGCTTTGAGAATTTTGAAATGACATAGGATTTTTATTCTGTTTAATTCAAATCCACTTAATCTGAACAGATTTAAGAGATCTTTCACAAAATAGAGAAGACTCTTGTGCAGATGGGGAAAGTGGATTTCAGCCATTCCCTGGCATCTCCCCCCACAACACACACACACACACACACAATTCACTTTAGCCTCTTAAGCAATGTATCCTAAGAACAAAGAAAGGGACTCCCTTGCCCTGCCCTGAACACCAAAATCTTCTTCTGACATCGTATTTGCCAAATCTCGTTTTCAGAGGTAATCTGACCCCTTGTTCACCCTCACAGAGACAGTATTTTATACACGACCATTGATGGGACTGTCTCCTCCTATTCCTCCTTCATTCGGGTGAGTGTGAGGGTTATCATGGCTGAGTTAAGTAAAATCATCTTATGCTTCCAGTAACAGTCCTTCATCCAAGCACTGAGCTCTTGTTGCTGTATGTCGTCCATACGTCTTGTTGATGGCTCTCGTACTGCCACCCACCTCATCGCTTTTCTCCTGCAGTTCTCCTGCATTCCAAGTACATGCCTACACTACCCAATTTATGCTGCCTTGGACTGTTGGCACTGGCTTCTTTTTAGTCATTTTCTTTTATTACTCAAACATTTATCACTCACTGGTACCATCTTATTAGGAGAACAAGAATGAATCCAGCTTACAATTTTTTTAAGACTTGGTGGGTTTGTTTTGATTTTGTTTTTTCCTGACTTTGTAAATGCACTTTCTGCTGACATTTTACCATTCATCAGGAAAAACACAAAATGAAAGTATTGTGAAGGAAGTCCTGAAGTTGTGACTTCCGCCATCGATTTCATCCTTCACTATTAAAGATGGTAGAAATCTAGAATCAGAAAGAACCATAGATACTATCTATTTCAAGGCCCTTATTTTGTAAATGAGAGAGCTAAACTCTACCAAGGTAAAGCTCTGAGGTAATATGAGAGGCAGATTCAGAGCACAGGCCAGAGCCCCTGTTGTCCAGTTTTACACGTTCTCAATGTGCTATTTCTCAAAGTCGTCACATAAACTCAACACCATTTATTCCCTTTATGTTTTCACTTTTCTTAATGGTGCATCTTTAGGAGCTACAATAGCCTTTTTAGGCCACATAAATGCTGCATAGACAGTACAATGAAAAGACAAATGGAGTCTATAAATGGCACATGAGGAAGTTGTAGAATCTTGAGTCTTAATTAGTACAAATGTAATTATTGAAACTGAAGATAATAAGAGAGTAAAAAGCAATTAAGATTGGTGCAAGTAACAAAACCACAATTACCATCCAAAGACAGAAATTTTCAAGAGGAATGTGGCACAATTTGCCAAATGTATTAGCATTGTGACACCAAAGTGACAACAAAATCTTTCTGAAGCAGGGGCTCTAGTAATCAAATCACAAAACAGAGAACTGATTGCCTCCCCAAAATACAAAATTAATTTATGAACTAATCATATGGGTACAAGTTGCTATACATAAAAAGATGCTCTTAATCTCTGATTTTTGTAGATAATTAAGTCTAAATATATAGGCAAAAGCCATGAAAAACGGCCCTGTGGAGAATCTAAGAATTATTTGTTGAAACTTTTAAATATGACCCTTTATGTAATACCCAACATATTGTTGGACTGATTAAATCTGTAATAGTCTTTCATCATGATGTTATTATTTTTTAATGGAAATATTTGCTTAATTAGTATTCCCTGGCACCAAAATTTAAGAACTGCTGGGGAAGAAGCCACTAAGTTAAAGTTGGGAGTCTGAAATCTATCGATGGCAAGAAAATCAAATATTCTGACTCCTGCAGGATGCTGGGTGCTTGCCGTATCCAGCTTTTCCTCCCCACGTCTTACAGGTATCTTGTAAGGCCCACTGCCCATGACCACAATGTCTGCCAAGGCAGTAGCAGCAGGTGCTTCTCTCAAACATGCAAAGGCAAGCACCTGGTCGTTAATACATCACCAAAGAGAATAGGATCCAAACCTTAGCATTCTACTTCCTGAGCCTTGAGTTCAGAAGTGAAGAGGATTGTTGCTACCTGTCCACCTGACGCTGGACCACTATGCCACCTGGAGCAACCAACTCGTCAAGTGTTCAAAGGCCAATGAAGTCAAGCTATACATGCTCCTGCTCTGTCCACAACAGTCACACATGACCGACCTTATTATCATCCATTTTTACACAGGGTCCCTGACTCCTAATTTTTTCCCCAGTCTCTTTTCTCTGTCTGCCCATTTAACTTGGTTCTGACCCTTCGTGCTTACCAACGTCTTTGGCTCAGATTTACCCATCAGCGGCTACTCTTTTGTAACCAGTTTGGAGACACAGACGGCATGAGAGTCTGGACTGAATAGGGCTGTTCTGACATATATAGGACCATAGGCAATTCAAGTTATTTAATATCTCCAAGTCTTCATCTTCTAATCTGTAATATGGAGCTTAAAAAAATACCATGTTTGGATTTTGTGATACTTGAATCAGAAGATGTATGTAAAGATCTCAGCACAGTGCCAGACACATAGTAAGCACTCAACCAATGTTAACCATATTATTATACATTATCTAATGAGAAATTTATTAAACGATATAACATAGGCCACTTAATCTCTGGGGAGGTCAGTAGAATCAGGCTTAAAGGCTATGCAGCCAAGAACAAAGTCTAAATCATATCCCTAGAGGGGGACTGCTTTCACCACTGGGTACAGGAATCATAGTTCTCTCTGCAATATTTTCAAGACTTTGCCACTGGCACCTCTGAAAACTGGATGTGTCTCCTTCTCCGTGGTACTGCCTTCTTCACCTCGCTCTTTACACAACCAAACTCTCCAATAAAACCAAAACCAAACCCACTGCCGTTGAGTAGATTTCGACTCATAGTGACCCAGTGGGACAGAGTAGAACTGCCCCTTGGGGTTTCCAAGGAGCAGCTGGTGGCTTCAAAAACTGCTGACGTTTTGCTTTCCAGCCGAGCTCTTAACCACTTCACCACCAAACAGGTGTATATAAATGGAAGAAACTAGGTCGTATCTGGGCCCAACACACCAAAGTATCTTGGAAAATAGGTTTCTGACTTCTATCTTGGAGAGGTCAGATTCACAAGGTAGACAATTTTCCAATGCAATAAAAATTTTCAAATGTGAGTAGGTGACCAGAAAGGATTATGAATGTCTGCTACAGCAAAGAGATTTAGGAGCATCTTCCTTGGTGCCTTGTAACAACTGAGCACTGTGCACCTTGCTCTATTAGGTCATTAATGGCTTTGCTGCAGTTACTTGCTTGTATGTCCATATTCTAGTACTGGGCTTTGGTTGTCTCAAGGAACAGTTCTAGTCATTTTTTAATCCTTTGTATCTAGGATGGTGCCTGGCATATAACCTGTTGCTGTCAAGTTGATGCTGACTCATAGCGACCCTATAGGACAGAGTAGAACTGCCCGGGAGAGTTTCCAAGGAGCGCCTGGTGGATTCGAACTGCTGACATATAGCTGGCATATACCTGGCATGTAGAAGGTGCTTACTAAATGATTGCTGAATTGTTGGTTGCAAAGCATGCATTGCTAGGCCAAGGACTTTACAGGTTCAGCCTCTGCTGCTATACATCTCATGGCAACTCAATGAGCTCAGCTCTCATCTTCTCAGCATAAGGGATTTTGTTGTTGTTATATATGAACGTTCACATTACTTGTCACACCAATGATGAGTTCGCTATATATTTAAGAATGTTCTTTACGTATTAAAAGTCTTGCCACATTAATAAATACAGTATCATAAAACATTCTTTTGCTTGAAAATATAACAGTTGGAAAGCATTTAGAACATCATTTGTGTTTTGTGCCTGGATTTTGAAGGAGGCCAGAAATGGATTAGCTGTTCTTAGAATATCATTACATATGAGTTTGCATCTTGGGAGAAAGATCCTCAGACAGATTAAAAGAATTCAGTGCTTACATGTGTTAAGAATGCAAATGGAACACAAATTTGTCTGCATTTTTACGTAAAGTTTTCCTGAAAGTGTGTAACAGATTGCACTATTTTGAGCCACATAAAACAACATAATATATGTTTATAATTGGGAGAGCTACTCAGAGAAGAGGGATATTGAAATGAAGCCTATAAAATGGCACAGGTGTTATGTAGGATTGATGATATAACACCTATCTAGAAGATATTTACCGTTCATATTTAATGCAGAAAGTGTTTTTCATGCCTCTGCATAGGTTTTCAGAACTTTACAGTGAGCCAAATTTCCAAGAATGATAATGATAATAATAAGTAAAGCCTTTTTCATGGGAAATAATTTGTTTAGGCTCTTAACCACAGCTCCACCAAGGCTCCTCATATCTTTCAGTGGACATAAAATTAGAAGCCTAGAGGGGTTAGGCAGATAACCTAAAAGAGCGAGGTGGGCCAGGTGAAAGACAACAGAGAATGATGGGGACTGTGGTGAAGCATAAGACACATGCCCCATCCCAAAGGGGTAGCTTTCCCTCAACTTCAGCCAACTGTTGCCCTAAAGAAATAAATACAGACCCAGTGTCAGCAGGTATTTCAATGTGAAATAAACTAGAAATCTAGAATTTTCTGAGAAATTATTCGAATTTTAAAACAATAATCAACTAAGGATAAAACAAAGTCTACAGATTTCTTGGAGCCCAAGGATCACCTTTTTTTACCCAAATTTAGTCCAGACCCTTAAGTGTTTGTGCAAATGTAGCAACACTAGTGATGTTACTCAAATCTCCAGACATACTTGAATTTTAACAGGTGTATTCAACTTCACCGACTATAAGAAATCCACCAAAAAACCCACTGCCGTCAAGTCGATTCCGACTCATAGCGACCCTATAGAACAGAGTAGAACTGCACCTATACTTCTGAAAATTTAGGCACCAAGCCAGACGAGTCAACTAAATACTTTGGTTATGTGACCCCTTTTGCACAAAACATGTCTTGTAGTCAAATACTTTGCTTTAAAATAGTTCCAGTTAATAAATTGAATTAAAATAATCTCTTCTGCTAAACTCTGAATTCCTTGAGTCTTTTTCATTCTTCTCATTATTTAGCACGGTGCCTATGCCTTTTGAACAGAATTAAGTCATATTTAAAGTGTCTATACCAGAGGTCAGCAAAGATGGTCCACAGGCCAAATGCAGCCCACCATCTGTTTTTGTAAATAAAGTAACAATGGAACACAGCTATACCCACTCATTCACAAGTTCTTTACAGTTGCTTTCCTGTTAAAACAGCAAAAGTAAGCATTGTCCAGAGACTGCATGGCCTTCAAAGGAAAAATTTGCCAACCCCTGTTCTAGATCATCCACACCAGCCAGGCCAGGGACAAAAATTTGAAGAACACACTTGTTAGATGCCATCAAGTCAGTTTCAAATGATAGCAACCCTACTTACAACAGACAGAAACACTGCCCTGTCCTGTGGGCCGTCCTCACAATTGTTGCTGTACTTGAGCCCATTGTTACAGCCACTGTGTCAATCCATTTCATTGAGGGTCTTTTTTACGCCGACCCTCTGCTTCACCAAGCATGATGTCCTTCTCCAGGGACTGATCCCTCCTGATAACATGTCCAAAGTACCTGATAACATGTCCAAAGTAACATGTCCTGATAACATGTCCAAAGTACCTAGTCATCCTCACTTCTAAGGAGCATTCTGGCTGTACTTCTTCCAAGACAGAGTTGTTCATTCTCTGGCAGTTCATGGTATATCCAATACTCTTCGCTAACACCATAATTCAAAGGCATCAGTTCCCCTTTGGTCTTCCTTTTTCATTGTCCAGCTTTTGCAGGCATATGAGGCAATTGAAAATAGCATGGCGTGGGTCAGGCACACCTTAGTCCTCAAAGCGACATCTTTGCTTTTTTAACACTTCAAAGGGCTCTTTTGCAGCAGATTTGTCCAGTGCAATACATCCTTGATGTGAAGAACACACTAGATTCGCTTATTAATTTTCTTCACATAAATTTGATGGGACTGGATTTTTTATAACTAGAAAGGCTGTTCTTTGAAATCTTACAGTAATTTAATTTACCTTACCTCAGTGAATGCAAACGAGCAACAAAAAAGATACATTACTCACTTATACATTTTATGTACCATGTCAGAACTGAAATGATAGATAGAGATAGACAGATAGATAGATAGATAGATAGGTAGGTAGGTAGGTAGGTCGGTAGGTCGGTAGGTAGGTAGGTAGGTAGGTAGGTCGGTAGGTCGGTAGGTCGGTAGGTCGGTAGGTCGGTAGGTCGGTAGGTCGGTAGGTCGGTAGGTAGGTAGATAGGTAGATAGGTAGATAGGTAGATAGGTAGATAGGTAGATAGGTAGATAGGTAGATAGATAGATAGATAGATAGATAGATAGATAGATAGATAGATAGATAGATAGATAGATAGATAGATAGATAGATAGATAGATAGATAGATAGATAGATAGATAGATAGATAGATAGATAGATAGATAGATAGATAGATAGATAGATAGATAGATAGATAGATAGATAGATAGATTAGATAGATAGATAGATAGATAGATAGATAGATAGATAGATAGATAGATAGATAGATAGATAGATAGATAGATAGATAGATAGATAGATAGATAGATAGATAGATAGATAGATAGATAGATAGATAGATAGATAGATAGATAGATAGATAGATAGATAGATAGATAGATAGATAGATAGATAGATAGATAGATAGATAGATAGATAGATAGATAGATAGATAGATAGATAGATAGATAGATAGATAGATAGATAGATAGATAGATAGATAGATAGATAGATAGATAGATAGATAGATTAGACAGACAGACAGACAGACAGACAGACAGACAGATAGATAGATAGATAGATTGATTGATGGATAGGAAGAAGGCACTATCAGAGCTCCTCACTCCAAGGAAAAAAATACCGCTTTTTAAGGGTAGTAGTCACCATGTAGAAATGCCAATTTTGAGAGTTAATTTTGCATGAAACTAAGCATAATAAATATTCTACATGTCTTCTCATATCTGAAATATCATCAGGAAACTCTTTGAAATTTATCAGGAATGATGTTTCATTTCTAAGTGTAATTACATGCTTTATAATTGGCTCATAATCACTGAGCCATGAGAAGGTCTAGTCAAGACTGTACACCAAGTCCTAAATCATAGCCAGAAAATTATGAGATGTAGTGTTTGACCTTAAAAAGCTCATCTCTGGTTGACAAGATCACTAACTGCTTCAACAGGAAATGGTAAATGTCAAGTGAATAACGTATACAATTAGTGCAGTAGGATTCAGAGGGAGGAAGGAACTGGACGGCCAAGGAAAAGGAAAAGTTGGAATTTGACCTGGGACTGGTCAGTTGGCTAGAATGTGGATGATAAGAAAGGGAATAGGAAGATAAAGGAGGAAGAATGCAAAGGTCAGATGCTTCAAGAATCAAGAGATGGAGATGACCTGTGCAAGAGCCAGTAAGAAACCAGAATGCAAGCAGAATTTCATAGATGTCAAAGTTCAAGTTGCAAGCAACACATAGGGCTCTGTTTTATTTTACTCCATGTTCCGTCTATTCCAAAAACCTAAAGGACTTTGCTTCTCATGAAACAAGTAAATTTTCCTCCAGAAATCTGATTCTCTTTCTCCAGGTTTGAGCCATTTCCTGCTCATTGATTCTTTGAAACTTGAAGAGTATATACCCTTAATTACATTGCTTCCAGGGTATGCAAGTTCAGAGTATAAGGAAAAAAAATTTTTTTTCACTTGTCACATATTAAGCACTTAATAAATATATGATGAATAAAATTGAATGAGTGACTGACTCTAGATCTTAGAGATGCACAACAAAGGACATTTTGAAGTTGTTTGTAGGTAACTGGCTTGAGATCCTGGAAAGGACTTTCAAATTCTCTGAGTTTTAGTTTCTTCATGTAGAAAATGTGGACTTGATAATCATTAAGCTCCCCCTAATATTTAAAATTCCCTGAGATTCTATGAGACTACCAACTATTCCTTGCTACCTGAATTTCATTATCTAGAGTAGCGTTTTAAGAATAAACCACCCATTGTGGATTGTACTGTGTCCTCCCAAAAACATATGTCAACTTCGTCGCTAGGCCATAATTCACGATGTTGTGTGTTTATGCACTGTTTATCATCTGATGTGAATATCCTGTATGTTATAAATCCTACCACTTTGATGTGAGCAGGATTAGAGGCAGTTATGTCAATGAAAAAATGTCACTGAGGCAGGACTAAATCTACAAAATTAGATTGTATCTTCAGTAAATCTTTTTTGAGACATGAAAGAGAAAAGTGAGCAGAGAGACCAGGGGACCTCCTACCACCAAAAAAGAAGAGCCAGGAGCAAGCGTGTCCTTTGGACCTGGGTTTCCTGCATTGAGAATCTCCTAGACAAGGGGAAGATTGATGACAAGGACCTTTCTCCAGAGCTGACAGAGAAAGAAAACCTTCCCCTGGAGCTGGCACTCTGAATTCAGACTTCTAGTCTCCTATACTGTGAGGGAAAAAAATTTCCCTTTGTTAAAGCCATCCACTTGGGGTATTTCTGTTATAGCAACACTAGATGACGAAGACGCTACCTTTACCCCAAATCCTAAATTTTATAGGTGTCCAAAGCCCCAAAAGACACATAACTACAGGAATAAACAAACAGTAAGCTTTAGTCTCAGCACACAAAGGCATACTGAATATCTCAGCGAGGATATGAGCGACTGGAGCAAGAAATGTTCACTAGTTTTAATTAGCTGCTGAAATTGTGCACAGAGTGGCAAACAAGAGAAATTCTTTAATATCGCTGGTCTGCAAATCATTCTCTCTCTCCACCTGATGAACACATGGGACCTACTAAATCTTTTGTTCATATTATCACTGCTATCATACAAGTTGCTCTGACGAAACCACTTTTATTTTCCAGAACTGTTTTCTTATCTATTCACAAATTTGTGGAAAAGAAACAGTTTGAGAAATTCTTGCTATAAACTAATAGGCTAGCACTTCAGCTTTACAACACATTTTACATTCACGTTATCTCTTTTAGTCTTCCCAAAGGACTGAAGTAGCTCTTACTGAATTTCATTGAATCTGAGACACTGTCTTTTGAAGAACCCAACATCATTTTATGTGTCACTGAGAAAAAAAAATAATAATAATAACAATGCTATTTAAGCTATGATTCACGGTGACTTAGAATTGATAAAAAGCAATATTCCTCACTTTTTGCAAATGAGCACGTTGATGAGGCCAAAGTCCGCTAGATAACAGCAGAAGAGCTAGGATTTTAACCTCTGTCTTCCGTGTCTAAATTATGTACGATTTAGACAATACAACATGACCTTTATATACATACAGGAATGTATGTGCAGCATATTTTTTTCTAAGTGTTAATGACAGACACACTACAGCTCTTCTGGGCTGCGACTGGTAATTCCTAGTTATAGGAAGAAGAAAAACCCTCCCTTCCCTTTCTTCCACATCTACACAGACAACAAACCCCCTACAGTCATTTATCTTCCCGTATGTCACCACCAAGAAAATATCTTTCTTCATGGTGTTTCTAGGAATTGACGGTGGTTTACTAACAAGGAAAACAGACAAAGATTTGAAATTTTCAAAATGTGTAGTACGGTGGAACCTCATATTTAAAGACTCCCAAAAATTAAAAAAAAAAAAAAACACAGTTACCGCGGAGTCAGTTCCAACTCACGGCAACCCCAGGTGTGTCAGAGTAGAACTGTGCTCCACAGGGTTTTCAATGGCTGATTTTTCAGAAGTAGATCACCAGGCCTTTTTTCCAAGGTGCCTCTGGGTGGACTTGAACCTCCAACCTTTCAGTTGGCAGCTGAGCAATTAACCATTTACAGCACCCAGGGACACCAATGGCTCCCAAAGAGGGACAGGCGAAGCAATCTTTTGCAGTTATTTGAGATACTGATTTTCTGGGCCACGATGAGGTAGATAAGATTGTTAAGCAATATATTCTGTGTATGGCGAGCGTGATCCACAGCTGGCTTGGAAAAGGAAAGGGGGAGTAAAATCATAATAGGGACCTGATGCCGGGGCTGCAGCACACATGAGCAGTGACCGCAAAGCCAGTCCTTTTAGTCTACCAACTCTTGGGAAAGGATGTCAGTACAGACAGTCCCTGGTTACGAACATGTGAACCACACACAACGACCACTTGCCCTTTGAAGTTATGGAAAATTGCCCTCACTTTGAAAGGATTGAACCAACCCGTACTCACAACAAATTCTTCATCACAATCACCTTCGCCTGCTGCTCACGCAGCTTTTAAATCACTGAAAAAGCCTTTGAGCCTTTTCTTGCACTAAAGTCAGGCTAAATAAGAACCGTAGGCACCTGGTCCAGCTCACCTACCAATTCCACTTACAGACAGTTAGGAACTGATCTCGTTCTAACCCAGGGACAGCCTTGTTGTTTCATTTCTCCAGGGAAAATGAGGAACGGATCGTGGTGGTTGTTAGCGCTGCTCACCAGATGTTTCCAGCGCTCGTCCCTCAGGGCACACAGGAGAACCGCGTTCCCCTGTCCTGTATCTGTCCCTGTGACTTCCTTTAGCCAAAGAAACAGAAACCTCATGTATCACTTCCAAGTGGAAGCTTTGGAGCCAGCAAGTGACTTGCCATGTCCTCTTTGTCCTGCCTTACAATAAAGATACATGGAAATCAGCCCCCACCCCACCTGGGTCCGTGAATGAGGATGTCATAGAGCAGAACCCTCCAACTGAAACACAGTCCACGTGTAGCAAAAGCAAAAAAATAAAAATTATTATTTCTAGAGTTGTTACCACAGCCTAACCAAGCCTAAATTGACTCATACTTTGATCTCTTGTGCCAAGAATTAATATCGATTTTTTGTGAAATTGGCCATTTGAGCCTTTTTCACGTTTCAATTATCCTGTGAGGAGAAACATAGAAAAAAGGTAACAAAAAAAAAAAAAAAAGAATTTTGGATCACATAAAAATATTTTAAAAGAATACTTGTATGATGACCCAAAAGCCGCATGTAGTAAAAATACTGGTAACAACGGCTAACAGCTATATATCATCATTTTGCCTCAAATACTATTCTGAATGCTTTACACACACTAAGTCAATCCTCACAGCACCGTTATAGTAACTCTTACTATCGCCATTTCACGGAGGAAACTGTAGAACGAGGTGGGTGGCTTGCCCAGGATCACACAGCAATTCGGGTGCCAGACTTACACCCACATAGTCTGGATTCCAAAGCTGGCTCTTAAAACATCCTCTCCCTCTCATCCTTGGGAACAACGAGGATATAATGTCACCACGAGAAGCTGTTAGGAAGAGCCTGGAACGATAGCTCTGTCACTATTTGTACGTTTTTCAGTTACCCAACAACAACCTCCGTACATATTTCTCTGTCATTTTACTTGTCAGTTTGCTGAGAGCATTACAAGGTTAAATGTTCCCCAGTGACTTTTCACATCTGCTAATTAATTCGGCAAAGCATGTGTTGGTGACTACATATGGTCTCGTTGTGATAACCTAATGTGGTTAAACTTAATCAAACACAATGTCAGTAAATGAAGCAATGTCTTTTCCACTAGTGAAAGTCATAAACGAGATATCCTTGCCCATATGTTTATTTTTAAGTCACTTTCCAAAATGCTTCCGTTGATGTGTCTACAAAGTGACATAATCAGGAAAATGAATTGCATGGCATGTTCAGTGATTTTGGACAACTCATCAGCCTGTGATCTCAAAGCCAAGTGCGGCCACTAGACTTTGTCCACACACGGCCAGCAGTTGCCTGTTACTGGACAATCACTGCCCGGTGATTATGGAGGAGGACAAAGTCCGCTTCCCTTGGATGTCCTTATGTCAACTCATTCGTTCTATCTCCAGGGTGTCTTTCAAATAGATCTCTTACTTTTTAACCCCAAATCTAGTTCTCTAACTCAAAGCCTCATTTTCTCTCGCATTGCTATCATATTTTTTTTTTTACTTGTGCTTTAGATGAAGGTTTACAGAGCAAATTACTTTCTCACTAAATAATTAATACACATATTGTTTTGTGATATTGGTTGCCAACCCCACGTCATGCCAACACTCTCCTGCTATCAACATATTCTTATGTTATTTATACTAACAATTTGTCATGACTTACAGCAAAAAATATATATATATGATAAATATGACCAAAACAATAATAAATGCTAAGTAGTGATATGGAGTAAAAGGGGAGATTATATTAAAAACCTAGGCTGACTAAATTTACAGATGTTAGCACAGACTTTAATTAAGAGTTTCCTGGCTGGAAAAAATAAATTAGTAAATAGGAGAACACTGTGAGTTACAGTTTTATTATCTAAGTAAGCACACTTATTTCTTTGGAGAGAGATTTTATCTACCACTAAATGCTACAGGCTACATCGTATCTGTCTTTTTTTAATGCAGCCAAAATAGCCCGTGCCGTCAAGTCGATTCACAACATAATTGGTAGTATCTTGCATACCTTAGTTACTTTTCTTTCCAATGTATGTGAGTTTCTCTGTGATCTCGCGATCACTGGCTAACACAATTGCTGCCCTAAACATTGTGAACAAGATTTAGCACTTTAAAATTAGGCAAAAGTTATGATTTTGCACTCCCAAGACCCTTCTCTCTCTGTTTCTCCAATCCCAAGGACTTCCGAAAACTTTGCTGCCTTCCCATTAACCAGGCTACCACCTCTTCCCCAAGTTCTAAAACTCCCTAAGGGATGCAACACTTACTCCAAGGAAATTTAGCCTTATTCTCATTATTTTTCAAGCTCGTTGCAACAAGAGAATCTCACTCAAAAGAAGCCAGACGGAGTCCCTGGGTGGTGAAACCAGTTAAGATGGTCAGCTGCTAACAGAAAGCTTAGAGGTTCGAGTGCACTCAGAGGCACTTGGAAGAAAGGCCTGTCAATCAACTTCCAAAAAATCAACCGTTGAAAACTCTGTGGAGCCCAGTTCTACTCTGACATGCATGGGGTCGCCACGAGCCAGAATTGATGAGATGGCAACTGATTTTTCCAAAATACCCTCCGGCACCCACTGGGAAAATAGCTCCTCCTTTCCTTCCTGGTGGAATGCTTTCTCCTTTATACTTTCTAGCCCCTCAGCTGCCACAGTTCTTTGGGCTTCATTAACATTCTTGCTCTAACAATAGAATCACTACTTTTCTATGTGGCAACACCTGGCACTTAAGTTCCCAAGAGATAAAAGCACATGAATTCTCCAAACCGTGTATTTCTACCTCAGTGAGCTGCCTATCAACCTCAAGGATCCCTCTCCACCTTAAATTCCAAATTAACACTCCGTATTTTCTCCCCTGCTCTGCCCCACCCCCACTATCCTCCCATAATTTCTGAATACAAGGACTCTTCCAAGAACAGGGGTACCTACCCAGCCTAAGGACACGGTCATATTACTACCTTCATAACTCCCAACAGCGCTATCATATAGAACATTGTTCCAAAAAGTGACAGGAGAAAGAGAAGGCAGACATTTGGACAGAAAAAAAGAAAGTGAGAAATAGACCGAGACAGCAAGAAGGCAAAAAATGCTTCTCCTATGCCCCCAAGATAGGACATAGTTCTCATTTCCCCAATTTTGTCTTTTTTTAGTAGATGTTCTTCATCGCCTTCTCCATTGAGGTCCTTGAGGGTTCCCTGGCCCTCTTCCCTAAGGAGTCTGTAATGGAAAAAGAGAGAACGACCACTTCACTGGCTGACGTAGAAGAACTTAGGAAGATACAGGGACCACGGGCCGGCCCTAGTGGACAACTGTACATACCATCTAGAAGAACAATCTAATGGTAAATATCGCACTAAGGAATACAACTAAGTTTGCACTTGCATTGTGACTCAGAACTCCCCATTCCCAGGTATTTACCCTAGAAAATTCCTCATGTATGTATGCTAAAAGACATGTACAAGAATGTTCATATCAACGTTGATTGCATTAACAAAAAAACTGACTATGACCCAAAAAAATCTATAAAACAAGAGAATGGATAAATTAAATGAATGAACTACAGCTAAGTACAGCAACATGGTGGAATCTTAGAAATACAATATTGAGGAAATAAAACAGGGCACAGAAGAACACACAGGACATGATAACATTTTAATAAATTTCAGAAACCCTAAAAATCCTATCATATAAGGTGCTTAAACTGATTTTGCAATGAGAGAATAATGTCTAAAATGTCAGAGAACAGTTACATCGGGGGCATAGGATGACACGGAAGCTCCAAAGGTTTGGGATATTCTGTACGTTGAGATGGGCGATATCTTCACAGGTGTTCATTTCATCGGCATGCTTCATAACCTCCATGTAATATCACACATGTTCTATATTTACCAAACGCTTCACAACAGAAAATAATGAAGGTTAATTTTCATATCTTAGTATTAACAACACATTAAATTTCAGTAACGTGCTAATAAACCCAATGTAACATAATTATCAGATCATCAAATGATAATCAGAAAGTGGCTTTCATTTATAACCCTGGAGGCCCAGAGTAGGGCAGAGCTGTGATTAGAAATGACCATTCTCGGCAACCAAGATGTTGCCCTTCTAACTCTAAACGTGTGGGACGTATGTGCTCTTTGAGAAGCTGTTAATAAATTTAAGGGATAGAGTCTAGGGCTCACCCTGCTTCCATTGATACACAATAGGTCCCCTGAAAATCCAAAAAGAATTGACATCCTCGATGATTTAGGAGAGTTTGATCCTTGAAAGCAACCAGACTACAAGAACTGGGAGGAAACAGGTGACTGGAACTATCTACCAAAAAAAGAGTACGCTAAACTCTAAGGAAACCAGCTGGTTTTCTTTGTAAAACCAACCCTGGATCATTCAAAGTTAGCAATGAAAAGCAAATCCTCTGTATTAGTCGACTTTGCGGCAGTACTGTATAGCCCCCCAAATCTCAGTGGTTTACGGAAGCCAAGTGTTCTTGTGTCGCTCATATTGCACATAAATGACCACAGTTGACTGTGCCGCTGCTCCATAGACCTTGTCATTCCGGGGTCCGAGGTGAAGGAGCAGCCCTGTTGGAACGTGCCATTCTTGCTGCAGGGGGAAAGAGCAAGAGCCAACCACGAAATGGCTCTTAAAGGTTCTGCTCAGATGTGGCATCCGGCATGTCTGTTCATATCCCATTAGTCAAAGCATGTCCCATGGCCGGCTGACCTTCGATGGGGCAGAAATGTATACTCTACCCAAAAAACCCAATGGGTAGGTGGAAGGTGGAGCAAATTATTGGAAATAATAACACAGCCTATCACATGCTCATACCCTGATTTTCTGCTTAGAATAGTTTTAGGATAATTATCCTACATTTTTTTTGGCGGGGGGGGGGATAGTCTATACATTAAGGATAATTTTGGTCCTGTATAAGATTCATTAAATGCAGAGAGCCTTCTGTATAATGAACATTTAGCACCAGGATTCAAACTGCATGGGTTCAAATCCTAGCACCTACACTTGCTAGTAGTATGGCCTCAACAATTTAGTTTTTCTAAGCCTCAGTTTTCCTTATTGAGATAAGTTCATTAAATAAACCTCAACCAGTGCTTAGCGTGGTGTCTGGATGTGCTCAGTAAATGCTGGCTATTATTACTGTAGGGTCGCTATGAGTCGGAATGGACTTACCTACAAATTCTTAAAGGCACACGTAGGAACTGATGTCATCTGTAACCTGGGGACTGCCTGCATTAAGGGATCTAGTGGGTTTTCTCACACAGTATTAGCTGTAAAAAGCCCGCTTCCCTCTTTCCTTGTTATCATCTGCATAGTTTTTGTGGCACTTACTGACATTTTCCTGCCCGCACATCTTGTGTACTGTCTTCATTTTATAGGTCTCAGGAGTTCAGAGATGTGGCTGGCTTTCTGTCAAAATACTACATTAAATAAACACACCTATCTCCCTAGCAGTGCATCCCTGAGGGATTTTGTTTTTCAGGATGTTCAGCTAATTGGCATGTTCTACTTCTGCTGGGAGAGATGCTCCCTTTAAAAGGATTAAACAGGGTTTGTTTTAAGACCCTTTTATATATTGCTTAAATACCTCTCTGTGTTTACTTCAGATTTTACAAGATCCTTCCTGTGTGTTTAAACAGATGATAGTCAAATAGCAAGTTTCAGATGCCAGCTGCTTCCTGCGCTTAAATCCCAGCTCCACAGAGTTTATTTGTATAAGATGTTTTCTAACCTGTGAAACACAATTCTGAATGTACAAAATGCAAGTGACACCCACTGTTCACCTAAAGTTGTGTACAGCCAATTTACCCTACGTGAGCTGTGCAGCACATAGCAAGGAATTTATTAACAGATGCCACTGTGCCTTGATATATGGGAATTAACATTGTCAAATGAAAAAAAAAAATACTAGAAGCTTGAAAGAGAAAAAACTCTAGAGTTACTGTAACTTTGTGTGAAAGTATAAGAAATGCCTTAATAAGAAGATAAAAATCTAGTCTTGTCCCCCGTGGAGAGATTCTGACCCCGGGACGTGGTCGGTTGAGGAAGTCTCCACAGGGAAATGTTGGAAACACCATGACCTAGAACATTTTATATAGAAAAAGGACAAATTATATCCAAAACAGGGATTTTCAGAGAACAGCTCAAATGAGTGAGCCTACTGGCAATTGTTTTCTGTCATTAACTTTTAGTAAACTGCATTTAAAAAAAAAAAAGTGGAGAAAAATGCAAACATTAGATATTTGATCATTGCGAACAAAGAACACTGAATTAGAAGTAAAAAAAAAAAAAAAAAAACTAAATTTGAGTCCGGCTCTTTCTATAATCAGCCATGAAATGTTGGAGAAATTGTTAAACTACCTGGTCCAATCTTGCCAGTAGAATGAAAGTCTGGCCCTAACAATCTCTAAAGGCCATTCCAGCTTTTTCATTGAGTTTGCTGCAAAGGCAGATATACGGAACTATAATTAAACTCTGCAAGAAGCAAACTCTGCTGATCCACTAAGCCGGCTACTCTACTTCGTTCCTTAGGAATGAGTCATCTGTATTTTCCTGACTGAGGTTGGTAACAAGCTGCCTGCCCCTCTCAGTGTGAGGCTGCAAGCCGACATACACAGACTCCCTCTCTCCACCGGCATCACCTCAGGCTACCTCCCATGGCTCAGGCTTCCAGAGAAAACTTTCTCTCTGTCTTGCCCAGCTCTGCTTCAGACCCTGGTCTCAAATCTCTGCCCAGGGATTAAGACTCGATGCTCTGGAATGTTCCTTCGGTTCTTGAGCCCAAAGCCTAGACACCGGCTTCTGTTCTCCTTTTCCCTGGGCCTGGTCCCCAGCTGGTGCCTGCTGGCCTGAGAACAGAGTCTGGACAAGTAGAGTACACTTTATGTGGAGACCAAGAAGAGTGAATCCAAACACATTTTTCTGCTCTAACAGTCAAAATAAAAAAGAATAAAAGAATATACTCAGCTATAATTCCAAGTAAAAAATATGTTTAGTTTTGTTATACCACTTCTCAAATAAAGGTAATTTAAATTTAAAAAAAAGGAAAAGTCACCCAATGTAAGCTACTACACGCTCTGTAAGAACAAAGTAACAACTCGGGGAGATGGTCTAAGAGAAAAATAAGCCATATTTGAAAAACACAGAAAGTCGGAAAACTCTCCCGCAACCTTAATCTTATTCTGAACAGGCTCTGGCACAATGAACACAGACTGTGAGGTTATTCTGGGCAATTTAGTTTGGAGAAAGCAGAAGACTCAGAAATATAGAACATATCTAAACAGAAATACAGATTCTTGCGCTTAAATGAAACACTGAAAATAAACGTTAACAGAAAATCGGTCTCTTAGAAACCTCCTTTGAGAGATATTTTGGCCACGCCACAAGATGCCAGAAATAAATTTTTTTTTTAAATCACAAAATCCAGTGAGCCTGATATTTAGTATTAAATATTAAGTATTAAAATACTTAGTGTTTGCTGTCAGGACATATGTAAAATAATAACTTTCTTTTAGACCTGATTGTTTCAGGTGTTCTCAAATAGCCACCAACTGATCTGCTGATTTTCAGATAGAAAGCTTCAAAACAGGCTGATTGGTATAAAGCTCTTACAAAGGCTGTCCAAAGCCAAGAACCTGCCTGAGAAACTGTGAAAAGGAAAACACAATAATCGTAAGCATTGACTGAACATTTTGTTACGTGATGGAAACAACTTTAGGAGATTTTTACCTGCATTTTTTTTAATTTTCACAAATCCGTTGCCTTTGAGTCAATTCCAACTCATAGTGACCCTACAGGACAGAATAGAACTGCCCCATAGGATTTCCAAGGAGCGGCTGGTGGATTCGAAGTGCCAACCATTTGGTTAGCACCCTGAGTTCCTAACCACTGCACCACCAGGGCTCCATTTATTCCCCTTTAGTGCTGCCATTACAAATTCCCACAAACTGGGTGGCTTTAAACAAGAGAAATGTGTCTGTCACAGTTCTGGAGACTAGAAGTACAAATTTGCAGTGTTAGCAGGGTTATGCTGTCTCTCCAGACCCTAGAGGAGAATCTAGCCCTCATCTTCCTCTTAGCTTCTGCTGACAGCCAGCAATCCATGGCTTTCCTTGGCTTGTAAACCCACCTCCCCAATCTCTGCCTTTGTCATCACATGGCATTCCTCCATGCCTGTGACTCTATGTCTTGTCTCTTCTTATAGGGAATTATTAAGGCCCAGCCTACTCCACTGTGTCCTCATTTTAACCACCCCCATGCGCAAGAAACCTACTCCCAAATAAAGCCCGTTCTGAGATTCCCAGAAGTTGTGTGACTTTTGAGAGGATGCTATTCAACACAGGACAAACCCTATAACAAAGGTATTGCTTATGATTCCATTTTCAGATGGGGACAGGGAGACATAGCAAGGTTAAGTTAAGTTACAAAAAAAATCTCACGCAGTGACGTTTTCCCTGTAAAAAGCAGTAGATGGTTGGGGCATTTTTCTTTATTTTAGTAAAGGATTTCTCTTGTCATTCATATCACATTCACAATCTTTAATCAACAGGCTTTGAAGCCATCCCCCAACTTATCTGTCCAGTGTCCTCTAAATAGCCATCTTCCATTCCAGCCCAGTAACTATAATTATTTAGGAGAGAGAAAGGAATTACCCTAAATAAAACAGATACAAGTAAAGACAAGACAATCTTCCTGAGGTACGCCTCCATAAACCTAATTGGAGTACCAACTTACGTCCTTTCTGAACTACGATAGCCACCGTCTCCGAGAATTTCCTGTGAGTAAGGCTTAGTGGGAGGGATAGTAGCAAATCTCTGTCCAGATTACTGTTGGAAAACTTTTTGCTGAATCAAGCATGATGAAGTCACCAACAAAATAATGCTTCAGAATAAAGGTTTATTTTCTGTTTGTTTTGTATGTCTTTAAGCTGATTGACTTTAACTTCACAAGCAAATGTCTCAGCCTATTAACTGGATAGATAAGCCATCCCCTTTCTGCCTATCAAAGTCCTCCCAGATTTGAGCACAAATTCCAGCCAAACCTGTTGCTGTTGAGTCGGTTTTGTCTTATAACAACCCTGTAGAACAGAGTAGAACAGCCCCATAGGGTTTCCAAGGAGTGGCCAGTGGATTCCAACTGCTGACCTTTTGATTAGCAGCCGAGCTCTTACCCACTGAACCACCAAGACAAATTCCAACAAGTATCCTCTATTCTAGAGTTCCACCAGTAGGCTTTAGCGATCCCACTGCCATTAGTCAGGCTGTTCTGTTCACTCGTAATTCTCTTGTCTGAACCTCCCCACACACAGGAAAGGCCACACAGGTACATTAAAAAGCCCCTAAGCATATGTTCTAGTACTTCAAGAAATCTCTCCAAGCTCTGTCTCCTATATATTATTCCAAACCTCAGTGCACTGGCCCACGAATAAGGTTCCCATTCCTTGTCTCTTCGGGAATTAATTCTACAGTAATCCAGAAATCTAGACTCTTAACAAACTGCTTGGGTTCAAATCCTAGTGTCATCACCTGCTATCTAACATTGGGCAAGTTATTTCATGATCTTAGGTCTCAACTTCTTCATTTATAAAAATGGAAAAAATAATAATAATCCTATCTACTTTATGACATGGTCATGAGGACTAAATGAGTTAATGCACCTGGAACACTTAGAACAAACAGTGCCTGGCACATAGTAAGCACTGAGTCAGCGTTAGGTGGTGGTGGTGCTGTTGTTGTTAGGCGCTGACGAGTCACTTCTTACTCATAGTGACCCTACGTACAACAGAACAAAGCGCTGTCCTGCACCATCTTCACAATCGTTGTTTTGCTTGAGTTCATTGTTGCAGCCACTATGTCAGTCCATCTCGCTGAGGATCTTCCTCTTCTTCATTGACCCTTTTCAAAGCATGATGTCCTGCTCCAGGGACTGGTCCCTCCTGATAACATGTCCAAAGTATGTGAGACTAAGTCTTGCCATTCTGGCTTCTAAGGAGCGTCTGGCTGTATTTCTTCCAAGGCAGATTTCTTCATTCTTTTGGCAGTCCTTGATATATTCAATATTCTTTGCCAACACCACAATTCAAATCCTCCTCTCCATTCGGCTCCCTCAGATAACATGCCTCGTTGGACTGTGCTATTCATCCCCCTCTCCTACCCTGTATTTGGAATCTCCTTGGCTCAGCACCCTGCAGCCTGAAGGCCAGTTTCAATGCTTGACCAAGGCCACACTCCAGGAACCCCACTGAAGCTTCAGAGCCCTGCACCCATGTTAGCTGCAGAGGAGAATTCAAACCCCTCTCCTCTCCATACCATCTAACCAAATTCTATCCATCCATTCAAGTCCAGTTTAAATCCAGCCTCCTCCATGAAGCCGTTACTAGCCACTTTGGCCACTCCTCATGTCCTAAATCCCATAACATACAGAGGACACGTTGTGAAAAATTTAATCATCTCCTGTCTTCTCCCAGCACATCTTAATTTGTGTATTTAATTTTATCTCCCCTCGGGTGTGTTAGCTTTTGGAAAGCATCAATGTATTTTTTTTGTAGCTCTTCCCAGTACCCAACACCTCATGCTAGCACAACTAACCCTGGTCGTTGATGGCACAACAACGTTCTCCTCTTTCTCATTGACACTAGAATTCTATTTTTTTCTGGGTAGAAATCATGATGGATCTGAGCTAGTCCTAGCAGTCCCTGTCCTCATTCCAAGGTAATCCCTTATGTGAGGGTTGTCTGTGTTAGCTGCCTCTGGCCAATAAGAGAAAAGAAAGTCTACTTTTAGAGCATCCTAGAAAGATTTTTCCCCTGACGAAGAGAAAGCCCTTTTAGGGCCCGCACCTGTTCCTGCCTTGAATATGGTGTTGTGAAAATATTATGCTTGGAACTGTGGCAGCCTCAAGCTCAGGTGCTGAGGATAACAGTGCAGAAAGATGGCAAGAGCCTGGGTACTTGTCATTATGAGCTAGTTCACCATCCCGGAACACAGACCCCCAGATATCTATTTATGACTTCGGAGTTTAAGCCATGCCAATAGCCCTGGTGGCACAGCAGTTAAGAGCTCAGCTGCTAACCAAAATGTCGGCAGTTTGAATCCACCAGCGCTCCTTAGAAACCCTATGGGGAAATTCTACTCTGTCCTATAGGGTCACTGTGAGTCATCGACTTGATGGCAGTGGGTTTTTGTTTTTAAGATAATCGGTTAGTTGCAGCAGATACACTCTGATGCAGCAGACTTCAGTAAGGTCATAAATGGTCGTAACAGCCTTGAGGAGCAGGCTGGTTAGTCCTCGTCCTCTTCTATCAGTCTGTTCAGTGCCCCCTGCCCGACAAACTGTGGCCGCAGAGTCGATTCCAACTCATGGCAACCCCGTGTGTTACAGAGTAGAACTGCTCCATGGGGTTCTCTTGGCTGTAACGTTGAGGGGAACAGGTCACCAGGACTCTCCTTCAAGGTGCCACTGGGTGGGTTAGAACCTCCAACCTTTAGATTAGTATTCAAGGGCAAAGCATCTGTGCCACCTAGGGACCTCAGTGCTCCAGTGGATTGTTAGTTTGAATTGAATTTGTTTTTTCTGCATTTCTTATAATTTGATTTTAGCTTAAATTCATGAATTAAATATTCCTAATTTAAATGCTCCAAATATGATACAACTAAGTTATTAACAAACCACCAACTTTCTTCTTTCCTTACTTGTGGTGCAGAGGGGAGTCATACACAGCTTGCTTTTCCAATTCAAGAAGTTGTAACAGCGTCCTTATTATTTTGAAAGAATAATTGCTTTTTTGTATAAACATTACTGCCGACCCTTTGGTTAGCAGCCATAGCACTTAACCACTACACCACCAGGGTTTCCAAACATTACATACTTATTATCTAAAACAAACAAACAAACAAAAAGTCAACCACTATAACATGCTGACCAAAAGGTACAGTTTTTAAATCACCTAAAATCTCACTCTCAGTGTTGAGCTCTATTAACAATGATAACGCTTACTCTCCATCCACCTTCTCTATCCCCATCACGTGTTTCTTGTTTTTGATCACTTTACCGTTTTGCATGAGTGGTTTCTATCCATTCTGAGTGGTGTTTTATAAAGCGGGAGAACAGACAGGAAGACTGAGTCACACAGGGGAAGATGCTATGTGAAAATATATCTCCAAGTCAAGCAACGCCAAGAGACTCTGGGGCTATCAGAAGCTGGGGGAGAGGAGGAAGAATAGGCCCCGAGAACAAACAAAGAGAGCATGGTCCTGCCGACACCCTGAGTTCGGATGCCTAGCCTCCAAACTGTGAGAAAATAAATTTCTGTCTTATAAGACATTCTGGAGCCCTGGTGGTGCAGTGGTTAAGAGCTCGGCTGCTACCCAAAAGATTGGCAGTTCAAATCCACCAGCCACTCCTTGGAAACCCTATGGGGAGTTCTACTCTATGTCGCTATGAGTCAGAATTAACTCAATGGCAATGGGTTTGACTTTTTTTTTTTAACAAGCCACCCACTTTGTGGTGTTTTGTCGCAGCAGTCCTAGCAAACTAAGACAGGTGATTTTGTTGCTCCTTTGGGTGATTTCTTATTGCTTGGTAGTTTTCAATTATGAAAATTTTAAAAAATACAGAAAAGGTAGAGTTTCATTTCTTAAAAAAGCAGTATTCTCACAACCCAGAAAAAAAACAACTGTCAATATTTTGCCATATTTGTTTCCAATCCTTCTTTTTAAACAAATAATACACTACAGACATAATTAATAAATGCTTAAAAATCAACATATAGTCCCCTCCTCACTCACCAAGTGGCAGCCAGTTTGATGAGTTTGATTTATGTTTTTCTATTCCTGTTTTTCTTTTTTAAATTTGACTTTTTCTGTATAGTTACATTTATTCATTATATTAAATTCTTTTTTGAGAGTCTTAGTTTACATAAACAGTGCCATACTACATGTATTATTATGACCCTTCCTTTTTCCACAGAATGTTAACTATCAGAAAAACTATAAAGCTATATTTTAATCTACTAGTTTTTGTTGTTCGTCTTTAGGCATTTATTCATCTAAAGTAATCTTCTGAGGCTAGCATAAAGTAAGAATCTTATTTAATGAGTTTTTCCCCATATGGAGAGCCAATCTTGGTTTGTTAAATACTAAATGTCCATTGTTTCCCTACGGACTTGAGAAGCCATCTCTAGGATATCACCAAATTCACAAGTACTCATGTGTCGATTTCTGAGCTCTGTCCTTTTCAGTTGGGCTAATTTGCTACTTCTATACTAATGTTGGAAACCCTGGTGGCATAGTGGTTAAGAGCTGCTGCTAACCAAAAGGTCAGCAGTTCGAATGCACCAGGTGCTCCTTGGAAACCCTAGGGGGCAGTTCTACTCTGGGTTGCTATGAGTCAGAATCAACTCAATGGCAATGGGTTTTTTCAGTTTTTTTATACTAATGTCACACTCTTTTAATTACTATCTCTTTGTAATACATTCGCTTTCTCATAAGTTCCCTAACTGGGTCTCCCCCCCAAACTCCTCCAAAAAAAAAATGTTTTGGCTACTATTTTCTTTCTCAAATTGTTTAACTGTTTATTTTGGAAAATGTAAAACATACAAAAGTAGAGAGAACTTCCTTGTTTCCACCTCTCAGTTTCAACAGTTATCAACTCATGTCCAACCTTGTTTCGTCTACCTCCCCGCTCCTTAATCCCCACACCTGCCCCAGATTTTTTTGAAGCAAATTCAAGGAACTACGTCATTTCATCTGTGAACGTTTCTTTAGTTATTTCCTCACGTATATTCTTTCGTATTTACTTTAGAGCCCTTTGTTATTTTCCCTATATATTTTGATAAGATTTCGATTAAATTTTCATTAAATCTAAAGATTTTAGAGAATTCACTTTTTACAGTGTTGAATCTTTCTATCCATGAACATGGCAGTTTTCTCCATTTATTCAATTCTTTTTTTATGTCTTTCAATAAATGTTTATCATTTTTGCCAGAAAAGTCTTGCACATTTTTGTTAGATCTGGCTGCAGCTATGAATGTTATAGATTTTGCTCTAACTCTGAATGATACTTTTTAATCATATTTCCTATGTGGATATTGCTGGTGAAAAGAAATTGAGTTAATGTTGTATATTGTTCTTGCTCTCTACAATCTTGCTAAACCTTTTTATGAATCTCAGTAGTTCATTTAGAGATTCTCTTGGATCTTATATGTAGACAATCATATCATCTGCAAGAAAATAATAATTTTGCTGTACCTTTTCTTTCCTTGTTACTCTTATTATTGTTTTTTAATTCATTGCAATGACTTGGAAACCTAATGCGTTATTGAATAAGAGTAGTAAGAACTGACAGCATTGTTTTGTTCCTAATTGTCATGGGTGATATATGCCCTTCCTCTGCCTGATAGATTTTTCTGCCTAATTGTGTAATTTTTTCTATACAGCTCCATGCTGATTCCTATCCAATTTATCTCTGAAGGGAGGCAATTCTGCTGAGCCAGCTATGCTCTTATAATCAGTGGGAAGAGGTTGAATTACCAAATATTTCGTAATACATATTTTTTACCACAATCAGACAATTTTAAAAAAATTAGTGGAAGAAGGGCCAGGGAAGGGAGCTACAGAAAGCCCACAGCATTGATTTGGGTTTGTGGTCTTAAATACTGTTCTGATACATTTGGTTTCTCTTCCCCCCTCCCCACATTGGTGACGTGTCTCTCTGTAGGCTTCTGTGTTCTGAGGTTCCCTAAGTCAGAGCCTTTCCGACAGAAACTGCTGATGGTTGGCTCTTCTTCCTTGCACTGCCTCACCTCGGGCAGTCTTTCTTAGCTAAAAAGCTGGATCGTAGGCACTGAACACAGCAGGTAGCTTCACCTTCACTTTTGCTTCCCTGCCATTTATGATGGATGAGCCTCAATTACCTGCTTCTTCCATGACCTTGGAATACGCATCTGTACCCCTGCCACTGAGATGTAACCTGGCTTTTAGGGCAAAAGATCAGTACTCTAATAAACCAAAAAAAAAAAAAAAAAAAAAAAACCGTTGCCATTAAGCCTATTTCTACTCATAGTGACCCTATAGGAAAGGGTAGAAATGCCCCATAGTGTTTCCAAGGAGTGGCTGGTGGATTCAAACTGCTGATCTTGGCGGTTAGCAGCCAAACGCTTAATCGCTGCACCACCAGGGCTCCTAGTACTCCAACAGACCAAATTGTTGTGTTGTTAGGTGCCATCGAGTCGGTTCCTACTCATAGAGACTCCATGTGACAAAGTAGAACTGCTCCATAGGGTTTCCTAGGCAGTAATCTTTACAGGGAAGCCCTGGTGGGGCAGTGCTTAAGCCCTCAGCTGCTAACTGAAAGGCTGGTAGTTCGAACCCACCAGCCACTCCACGGGAGAAAGACGTGGCAGCCTGCTTCTGTAAAGATTTACAGCCTTGTAAACCCTATGGGACAGTTCTACTCTGTCCTGTAAGGTAGCTATGAGTTAGAATTGATTCTACAGCAATGGGTAATCTTTACAGGAGCAGATTGCCAGATCTTTCTCCCACAGAGACACTAGGTGGGTTTGAATTGTCAGACTTCACAAACATCAGGCCTCACAGGGATCAGAGGACAAGAGAAGACACTTAGTCTGAATGAGCTTATTTCAGGTCTCCTGCCTGCCTATCTCTTCCCCTTTCTTTACCCTGCCCTTGCTCTATCACTATGTGTGTATGGGAAGTAAAGATGTGATAGGGATAGAAAACTCAGAGTAGAGGGGCCGGGGACTGGCTAAGAGCAGCAACTAGAAAAGAGGAATACTGGAAACCCTACTCAGTGCATACTGGATTAGCTCTTTCTCTTCCCCTCTGCCTGCTACTAAGTATTTCCTGGTGAGAGAAAGCCATTGATTTCCAAGCTAGTGAAATGTAGGTTCTACTTTCTAGTTATTTGTGCAATTTAAGTTAAGAAACCCTGTCTTAGTCATCTAGTGCTGCTACAACAGAAATACCACAGGTAAATGACTTTAACAAAGAGAAATTTATTCTCTCACAGTGTGGGAGGCTAGAAGTCCCAATTCAGGGTGTCAGCTCCAGGGGACGGCTTTCTCTCTGTGGGCTCTGGGGGAGGATCTTTGTCACCAGTCTTCCCTGGACTAGGAGCTTCCCAGTGCACAGACTCCGGGTCCAACAGACTCACTCTTCTTCTGGCACTGCTTCCTTGTTGGTATGAGGTCCCCATGTCTCTCTGTTCGCTTCTCTCTTTTATATCTCAAAAGAGATTGGCTTAAGACAGAAAACAATCTTGTAGATTGAGTCCTGCCTCATTAAACGTAACTGGCCCTAAACCCATCTCATAAACATCATAGAGATAGAATTTACAACACAAAGGAAAATCATATCAGATGACAAAATGGTGGACAATCACACAGTAATGGATATTACGGCCTAGACAAGTTGACAGATATTTTAGGGGGACACAATTCAATCCATGACAAACTCTTACTAGTCTTCTCTTCTGTGTTATCACCTCAGAACGTTTAAATAATTCATAGGTTAGTATGTTAGTCATCAAGTGCTGCTATAACAGAAATACTACAAGTGGATGGCTTTAACAAAGAGAAATTTATTTCTTCGCAGTAAAGTAGGCTAAAAGTCCAAATTCAGGGATCCAGCTCCAGGGGAAGGTTTTCTCTGTTGGCCTTCTCATCAATCTTCCCTAGGACTAGAAGCTTCTCTGCACAGGGACCCTGGATCTGAAGGATGCACTCTGCTCCCAGCACTGCTTTTTTGGTGGTATGAGGCCCACCCTCTCTGTTAGCTTCCCTTTCCTGTAAACTCTTGAGAGATAAAAGGTGGTGCAGGCCACACCCCTGGGAAACTCCTTTTACACTGGATCAGGGATGTGACCTGGTAAGGGTGTTACAATCCCACCCTAACCCTCTTTGACATAAAATGACAATCACAAATTGGAGGACAATCACGGAATACTGGGAATCATGGCCTAACCAGTTGATCCACACATTTTTGGGGAGACATAATTCAATCCATGACAATTAGCATCAGGCAACTAAGCCGCCAACATACACAGTGAATTCCCCAGCTTGAAAACAAGGAATCAGAGGAAATATGTTTTAAAAAGAAGAAGAAATAGTGCGTGGGCTGAGTTTTCTGTTTTTCACCTAGTAGATTAATGATTGTATGTCGACACAGCAACAGGCTAATATTTTCAAATAGGAAGACATATGATTAAATCTTTCTTTTGATTTTTTTTGCAAATTGTTTCTCTAAGCTCTGCTTCTAAAGGGTAGCTCTCTAATTACAATCGGAGATTATTATGAAGTTAAGCAATCGCTACCTACTGCTTCTGTGGTTGATTTATATTTTAAAGCCCTAATTAGGCACACATACAGTATTTTGTATCTTATTTGACCTTCAAGTTTTTGTCCCTTTCTAATTAGAATCATTTCTCCTAATGCCTTTCAAATAAAATGAATGCATTTTTCTGAGTTTCTTTACCACTCCCTTCAAGGTACCCTTGTGATCTACCACGGGGAGTGGAAAAGAACGGCGGCTGCTGCTCTCTCTATCTCTGGTCAGTTCAGTCTTCCCTGGAGATTTCACTTCCGTTCAGCAAATTTGTCAATCCTTCTTTTAAAGTAGTAGTCACTCAACAATTTGCTACTATCACTGAAATGGACCTTATTGCTCCAATCAAAAGGCAGAGAGTGACAGAGTGGATAAAAAAAGCATGCTCCAACTACATGCTGTTTATAAGAGACAACCTTAGATCCAAGAATACAAATAGGTTGAAATAAAAAGGATGGAAAAAATATCCCATGCAAATAATAACCAAAAGAGAGTTGGGCAGCAATCTTAATATCAGACGTAGTATATCTTAAGACAAAATCTGTTAGAAGGGATAAAGATGGACATTATATAGTGATCAAAGAGTAAATTAATCAAGAAGATTTAAAAATCATAAATATATACGCACCCAACATTGGAGCACATAAATTTATACAATAAACACTGATAGGACTAAAGGGCAAAATCAATAGCACTACAGTCATAGTTGGAGACGTTAATACCTCACTCTCAACGTTGGACGGCACAGCCGGAAAGAAGTTCAAAAAGGAAACAGAGAGCCTGAATGACACTACAAACCAGCTAGATTTAAAAGACCTGTATAAACTACCCCACCCAACAACAGCACAATATACCTTCTACTCCAGGGCACATGGATAATTCTCCAGGGTAAACCACATGTTGGGTCACAAAGCAAGTCTTGATACATTTAAAAAGATTGAAATCATACCAAGTATTTTCTCTAACAACAACCAAGTGAAGCTAGAAGTCAATAACTGGAAAATACACAAACATACGGAAATTAAACAACACACAAACTACCAATGAGGCAAGGAAGAAATCAAAAGACAAACCACAAATTCGTTAGAGTCAAATTAAAAGAAAAGCACAACATATTAAAACTTATGGAATGAAGTGAAGGCAGTACTCAGAGGGAAACTTATAGAAACAAATACCTACGTGAAAAAAGAAGAAACATCTCAGCTCAACAGCCTAGCTCAATGACTCCAGGAACTAGCAAGAGAAGAGCAAGTTGTGCCTACACCTACCAGAAGAAAGGAAATAACAAAGATCAGAGCAGAAATAAGTAAAATTGAAAACAGAAAAACAATAGAGAGAATCAATAAAACCAGAAGTTGGTTCTTTGAAAACATCGATAAAATTGACAAACCTTTAGCTAGACTGACAAAGAAAAGAAGAAAAATGAAGCAAATCACCAAAATAAAAGACAAAAGAGGGGACATTAAAACTGACCCAAAAGAAATAAAGAGAATTACGAAAGAGTATTACGAACAACTGTACAGCAACAAACTGAATAACCTAGACAAAGAAAAGAAGAAAAATGAAGCAAATCACCAAAATAAAAGACAAAAGAGGGGACATTAAAACTGACCCAAAAGAAATAAAGAGAATTACGAAAGAGTATTACGAACAACTGTACAGCAACAAACTGAATAACCTAGATGGAATGGACAAATTCTTAGAAGCACACAACTAAGAGGACATAGCAAGTCTCAATAGACCCATAACAAATGAAGAGATCAAATCAGTGATCGAAAACCTCCCAAGAAAAGAAAATCCTGGACCAGAGGGCTTCACTGGAGAATTCTACCAAACATTTAGAGAAGAACTGACACCAATACTTCTTAAACTCTTCCAAAATATAAAGAAGGAAAGAATACTCCCTAATTCAGTCTATGAAGCAAAAATAACCCTCATACCCAAACCAGACAAAGACACCACAAAAAAAGAAAACTACAAGTCAATATCTCTTATAAATTTAGATGCAAAAGTCCTCAACAAAACACTAGTGAGCAAAATTCAACAGAATATTAAAAGAGTCATACATCATGACCAAGTGGGATTTATTCCAGGAATGCAGGGATGGTTCAACATTAGAAAGTCAATCAACATAATACAACACATCAATAGAACAAAGGAAAAGAACCATATGATCATCTCTATGGATGCACAAAAAGCATTTGATAAAATCCAACACCCTTTCTTGATGAAAACCCTAAAGAAAGTTGGAATAGAAGGGGAATTGCTCAATATGATTCAGGGCACATACGAAAAGCCAACAGCCAACACTGTACTTAATGGAGAAAGACTGAAAGCTCTCCCCTTGAAACTGGGAGCAAGACAAGTGTGCCTGCTCTCACCACTTCTGTTCAATATCATATTAGAAATGCTAGCCAGAGCAGTAAGACAAGAAAAGGAAATAAAAGGTATCCAGATTGAAAAAGACAAAGTAAAATTATTTCTATATGAAGACTATATGACTCTCTATATAGAAAATCCAAAAGTGTCCACAAGAAAACTTCTAGAGCCAAGAGAGGAATTTAACAAAGTTGAAGGGTACAAGATCAACAAACGAAAATAATTTGGGTTTCTTCTTTTCTTTTTTTTTTTAAATTGAGCTTTAGGTGAAAGTTTACAGAGAAAATTAGCTTCTCATTAAACAGTTAATACACAAATTGTTTTGTGACATTGGTTGCCAACCCCTCGGCTGGGTTTCTATTCACCAACAATTAGCAACCTGAAAGGGAAATTAGGGAAACAATTCCATTTACAATGGAATCTAAGAGAATGAATGCCTAGGGACATGAAAGACTTATACAATGAAAACTATAAAACATTGCTGAAAGAGATTAAAGGAGACTTAAATAAGTGGAAAGATGTTCCATGTTCATGGACTGGAAGACGTAATATTGTTAAAATGTCAATACTATCCAAAGAGATCTATAGATTCAGGGCAATCCCAATCAAAATTCCAACAGCCTTCTTTACAGAAAAAGAAAAACCAATTCTCAACTGTGTATGGAATGGCAAGAGGCCCCAAATAGTGAAAGCAATGTTGAAAGAGAAGAACAAAATAGGAGGACTCAAGCTTCCTGATTTTAAAACATACTATATAGCTACAGTAATCAAAACAGCCTAGCACTGGTATAACAACAGACACACAGACCAATGGAATAGAATTGAGAGGCCAGAAATAAACACACACATCTATGGTCAACTGATTTTTGACAAGGTGCTAATTTCATTTGATGGGGAAAGCAGAGCCTCTTCAATGCTAGGAAAATTGGATTTCCACATCCAGAAAAATGAAACACAATCTATGCATCACACCATACACAAAAACAAATTCAAAAATAGATTAACGACCTAAGTGTGCAAAACTAAAATAAAATTCTTAGAAGAACAACCAGGGGCAACACTGTCAGGCTTAGCTTTTAACAATGGATTATCTAATGTAATAACATAAGCACAAACAGCAAAAGACAAAATAAATAAATGGGACCTTGTAAAAATTAAAAACTTTTGTTCACCAAAAGACTTTACCAAAAAAGTGAAAAGACAAGCTACCAATGGGGAGAATATATTTGGAAAACATATATCTGACAAGAACCTAATAACCAAAACATATGTAAAACTTTGACAACAACAAAAAGACAACCCAATCATAAAATAGGCAAAAGACTTGAATAGATATTTCACCAAAGAGGACATTCAAATGGCCACCAAACACATGAAAAGATGCTCAGCATCATTAACCATCATAGAGATGCAAATAAAAACTGCGGTGAAATACCATTTCTCTCCTACTAGGATGGCTAAGATAAAAATAAAAAAAAAAAAACAGAACACAACAATTGTTATCAAGGTTGTGGGGAAATTGATACCCTTACCCACTGCTGATGGGAATGCAAAATGGTAGTCATTGCGGAAAACTGTGTGACAGTTCCTCAAAAAACTAAAAATAGAACTACCCTATGACCCAGCAATTCCACTCCTAGGTATACACCCAAAAAACTTGAAAGCAGAGACTCAAACAGAGACTTGTACACAAATTTTCACGGCAGCACTATCCACGATAGCCAAAAGGTGAAAACAACCTAAATGCCCAACAACGGAGGAATGGAGATACAAAATGTAATATACATACAATGGAATGCTACTCGGCCGTTAGGAGAAATGAAGTCTTGATACATGCTGCAATATGGATAGAGCTGGAAGACATCATGCTGAGTAAAATAAGTCAATCACAATAGGGCAAATATTATATAACCTTATTTACATAAAAAGACAAGAAAAGGCAAGTATATAGAGAACTATGCTCGTTAGCGGTTACCACAGGCAGGAGCCCTGGTGGAGCAGTGGTTAAGGGCTCAGCTGCTACCCAAAAGGTTTTTTCTGTAACTTTTGCTTGTAGCTTAATATTTTGTTCCTGAGATTCATCTGAATTTTTCTTGTAGCTAGCTTCGTTTGTTAAAAATGTAAACATACTCAAAACCAGACACGCTGCTGTCAAGTCGACCCTGACTCAGCGACACTATAGGACAGAGTAGAACTGCCCCATGGGGTTTCCAAGGCTGTAATCTTTATCAAGGCAGACTGCTACATCTCTCTCCCAAGGAGTGGCTCGTGGGCTTGAACCCCTGACCTTCCGGTTAGCGGCTGAGCGTTTTAACCACTGTTCCACCAGGGCTCCTTGATGGTAGCCCAGTAAGACCCATTGCAGACTTCTGACCTCCAGAATTGTAAGAGAATAAATTTATGTTGCTTTAAGCCAGCAAGTTTGTGATCACTTATTACAGCAGCAGTAGGAAATGAGTATCCCTCTCAAAGTTTTTTCTTCCTGAATATTTATTTCATTTATCAAATGTGACTTGTGTGTGAAACAGCCTTGACCATTAAAATGCAGCTTAAATTTTACCCAGTCCTCCGGGTAACTATATGTCATGGATTGAATTGTATCAACTTGGCTAGGCCAAGGCTCCCAGGATTGTGTGAGTGGCTACCATTTTGTGACCTGATGTGATTTTCTTATGTTTTGTTCATCCCGCCTCTATGATGTTAATGAGACAGGATTAGAGGCACTTATGTTAATGAGGAAAAACTCAATCTACAAGATTAGGTTGTATCTTGAGTCAATCTCTTTTGAGCTATAAAAGAGAGAAGTGGGCAGAGAGACAGCGGAACCTCATGCCACCAAGAAACAAGAGCCAGGAGCAGAGTACACCCTTTTTGCCCAGGGTCCCTGACCAAGGGAGGATTGATGACAATGACCTTCCCCCAGAGTCGACAGAGGAAGTTTTCCCTTGGAGCTGGCTCCCTGAATTCGGACTTCTAGCCTACTAGACTGTGAGAGAACAAACTTCTGTTTGTTACAGCCACTCACGTGCGGTATTAATGTTACAGCGGCACTAGATGACTAAGACTCTATGTCTAAACATCTTTCTGCATAGTGCTTAACATGGCGTTTTACTCCAAGTTTTTTAAAAAAGGTAATTATGATAGAAATATAAAAATGTTAATTTTTTCTTGGATTTTGGGCAAAAATATGTAGGATTTAACATCTATGTTTCTCCTTTTTCCTCAAGATGACATATTCTCAGAATTGTCAAAACCTCTAAGACGTATTCAACACTTGCTGCTTTCAAATCATGGAGTAAATAGAAATACTGACACCTACAAAAAAAAAAAAAAAAAACAGGGAGCCCTGGCGGTGCAGTGGTTAAGAGTTCACCTGCTTACCAAAAGGTCAGCGGTTCAAATCCACCAGCCACTTCTCAGAAACCCCACAGGGCAGTTCTATTCTGTCCTAGAGTGTTTGTATGAGACGGAATTGACTCAAAGGCAATGGGTTTATATTAATATAGAAATAGTAGAGAATTATGACTATCATGAGGGGATCTAGTGTCATCACCTGGATCTTTGCTGGCTTGATCATTTTCGGATTATGTGTATCCTACAACGTGAAAGACATCCAGTTTTCAGACCATGTTTAGTATGAGGGTCCCTATAATACCTCATGTTCCCTAGGGACCTTGCAGCTTCAAAATGAAGTCTACATTCTTTAGCCTGGTCTGCAAAGTCTTAATTTCTATAGCAACCTCCAAAATATGAACCTTATGTAGAATGACCCCATGTCCTCCTTGAGCATTCCAACTCTCAATTTACACCCAATAACCTGTCATTGTGCTGCCTTGAAAGATCACTTTCATTGTTTTTTAATCTGGTATTTAAATCTTCATTGTCATTTATTCTAGTCACCAATGTATGATTTTGCTCCCAATAATATTTAAAACTGTGCCTAAGTAGATTTAATTCTATTTTACATAGATTTCTCAAGAATCCTTTTTTTATATAATATAATTTTTTGAAATAATATTTTATTGAGTTTTTGGTGAAAATTTACACAGCCACTTTGGACCCCATTGGACAGTTTCCCTACAAATTGTGCAGTGACATTAGTTATATTTATCACAATGTGTCAACATTCCCTCTAATCGTGGTCTGTTTGTTCCATTGGCAGTACTCTAGTTTCCCTGCCCCCTTATCTTCTCATCTTTGCTTTTGAGTCATTGTTGACCTTTTGGTCTTATAGTGATGGTTTTTAAGTAGAACACTGATCTTATGGGTGATATCTTTTATTTTGTGTGCCACTCTGTTATTTCGCCAGGCGCTGGCTTGGTTGTAGGTTTAAAGAGTCTCAGGGCAATAGTCTCAGGGAGTCCTCTGTTCTCTATTGTTCCAGTTTGTCTGGATTTTTTAAAGTGAGAATTTGAGTTCTGCTCCACATTTTTGTCCCGTTCTATCCAGGACCATCTGTTGCAACCCCAGTCACAACAGTCAGTGGCGGTAACCGGGCACCATCTTGTTCTCCTGTCCAGAATCCTTTTGCAAGGTAGATTATTGCCCTCAATTCATCTTCCGTGAATCTTGGATTTTTAATTATCAGCTTATTTTAAAGGGTGGAATGTCTGTAGTGCATTCTTTTTCTCTCCACTCCCTCTTGTAGATTGGAAGGAAGATTAGTAAGAAAGAGTTTGCTCCACAAGAAATGTTTTCCCTCATCTCTGTGCTGTCTATAAGGCTGACTTACCTTACCTCATGACCAATAGAGAGAGAATCAAAACCCAAAAGGCTGCTCTGGAGTCAGGATGAACAAAGTTAAGAAGCTGCTGAAAATGCCCTTCACGGTGATCCTTTTTCTTTAAAAAAAAAAAAAAATCTGCTTTTGTTTTATTTATTTCTGCTAGATTTGTTTTTCTTCCCTAGGGGACACTCCAGTGATGACCAGATAAGGGGAAAGGTAATATCACACACATGGATGGAAAAACATTGCTTTTGGTAGGTGCTGCTTGTCACAGTAATGCTGGAGTGGCAAGTGGGTGGCGTGGGATTGAGCCTCTGGTCAGGTGATGGCCTCGCCTGAGTAGTGAAGGGACTCTGCTGACAAGTCTGCTAGTCTGGAGAGAGGGCATCAGTACAGGTAAAAGCTCGATGCAGAGCTCAGGAAACCCACAAAACTCAGGAGGGCCAGTGGGCACCAGGAGTCTGAATAACTGGCTGTTTTGATTTTTGCTCTTAACTCAGTGTGAATAGGTCAGAGGTTCTCTACTGTGTCCTTCCGCCCACACACAACGTAATGCTTGAGCAGCCGTGACCCCTGTCATCCCAGGGAGGGCCGCCCTGATCTTGCCACCTCATATATGTCCATTCTAAAGTTTCACACTCAGTGAGGATTATCTTCCTGGAAGGAGAACCAAGAAAACTGTTCCTCCAAGGGGATAAGAGAAGTTCCCTTCCAAAATCTTCAAACGAGATTTAAAAGGTCCAAAAGCATATGGCCTGCGTATGCGTGTCATCTGTTTGCATTCATATTCCTTCCTTAAAAAACCAGAAACATGTCTCACTTTTTACATTCATAAGACATTTATATCTACTTCTTTTATTGTTTCGACATCCCTCAATGAGGCTGATTGACACAGTGGCTGCAGCAATGGGCTCAAACACAGCAATGATTGTGAGGATGATGCATGACTGGGCAGTGTTTCGTTTTGTTGTATGGACGGTCGCTATGAGTTGGAACTGACTTGATGGCACCCAACAACAACAGCACATCCGAGGGCTTGGGCTCTGAAGCCAGACAGTTGTCTACTGCATCATCATCCCCCTAGTGCTTTGAGCTTCCTTGCCTCTTACCCAACCTTTCTCCTTGGCCCCATCACCCAAACTTTTTCACGGTGTACTTCGATACTAAACCAACCAACCGAACAAACAAACCCATTTCTGTCAAGTCGATCCTGACTCATAGAGACCCTTATAGCACAGAGTAGAACGGCCTCACAGGGTTTCCTAAGCTGTGATCTTTACGAAGCAGGCTGCTGCAGCTTTCTCCCTCAGAGTTGCTGGGTTCGAGCTGCTGACCTTTTGTTTAGCAGCTGAGCACTTAACCACTGGCCACCAAGGCTTCATACTTTGATACTGCTACCTCATAATCAACAAGGTTCTCTATGTTATCATGTATTCATTTCCGCTTGCTGCTGTAAGAAATTACCACAATTTAGCAGCTTAAAACAACACATACTTATGATCTTATAGTTCTGGAGGTCAGAAGTCCTAAAATCAATGTGCTGGCAGGTCTGACTCCTTCTGGTACTCTAGGAAAGAATCTGTTTCCTTGTTTTTTTCCAGCTTCTAGAGGCTGTCGGCATTCCTTGACTCAATACCTTCTCTGTCTTCAAAACTGGCAGAACAGCACCTTCTAATCAATCTCTTGCTCTCTCTCTTTCTGACTTCTGTTTTCGTTGTCACGTTTCCCTCTCTGACCCTCATCCTCTTGTGTCCCTCTTCTAAGAGCCCTTGTGAATACATTGGGCCCACCTTGATAATCCAAGAAAATGTCCCCATCTCAAGATCCTTAACTTAATCTTCTCTGCAAAATTCCTTTTGCCACTTAAAGTAACATAGTCACAGATTCCAGGAATCAGAAGGTGTACACCTTTGGGTAGGAAGCCCTGGTGGCACAGTGGTTAAGACAGCAGCTGCTAACCAGAAGGTCAGCTATTGGAATCTACCAGCTGCTTCTTGGAACCCTGTGGGGCAGTTCTACTGTGTCCTACAAGGCCTCTATCAGTCGGAATTGACTTGAGGGGGATGGGTTTGGGCGGGGTCATCAACCTGCCTACACACATCTTCTTTGTAGAGGATTCCCTCAGCCCTTCTTGCCTTGATGTGACTGAAAGCTGGGTGGTCCCTGAGGCCACCACTTACCTCACAGCACTTTCAAGGAGTCGCCATTGAGATCTTCCTGTACGACAAAGTTTTAGGAGGTGGGGTTGCCTTCCTCCTAGATTCCCATTGCCACCTCCAAACCCTCACTCTTCCACGTACTTGGACAAAAACAAGCAGCTTGTTCCTTTGGGTTAGCCTTTGACTGTATTCTGCTGTATGCTGACCCCACCCACGTCCCAGAACTCTCAGGTACAGACCTGCTCTATAGTCCTCCTTTATCATATACTTTGGTACCTGACTCAAAAACTCCTCTCCATCAGATGGGTGACTTCATTGTCCACATGAATGACCAGAGCTTGACCTTTGCATCTCTAATGACATCTTCCACACCAGTCTCCATGGCAAAAAGCAAACAAGAAACAAAACAAAACAAAAAACACTCATTCTGACATTAGCAGTCGGCTAAAAAATGGTGGTTGGTCAGTTGTGACCCTGTCACCCCAGTGAAGGCCTCCCCATCCCTCTCACCTCACGTATGTCCATTCTAAAGTTTCGCACTCATAAAGGAGTATCTTCCTGGAAAGAGAAAGGAGGAAACTGTTCTCCCAAAGGGATAAGAGAAGTTCCCTTCTAAAATCTTCAAACAAGAGTTAAAGGTCCAAAAGCACATGACGCATGTATGCATGTCATCTTTTTGCTTTCATATTCCTTCCCTAAAAAGGGGAAACATGTCTCACTTTTATATCCGTGAGATATTTATACTTACTTCTTTTACTGTTCCTACTTCAAGAGCTTGGGCTCTGAAGTTAGAGAATTGAGGTTGAAATTCCCACCCTACAACTCTGGTAGGCGGAAAAAAAGGCCCTCCAAAAGATAGCCATGTCCTAATCTCTGGAACCTATGAATGTTAATTTGTATGACAAAAGAACAAAGGGAGAGGGGTCTTTGTGAATATGGTTAGATTAACGATCTTGAGATGTGGAAATTATCCTGGATAATATGGGTGGACCCTAAATGCAATCATAAGTATCCCTATGAGAGAAAGCAGAGAGAAATAACACGCCACCAGAGGAGAAGGTAATTTGAAGACAGAGGCAGAGACTGAAGTGATGTGGCCACGAGCCGGGGAATGTTGGCAGCCACCAGAAGCAGAAAGAGGCAAGGAATAGATGCTCCCCTAGAGCCCTGGAAGGAATATGACCTTACCAACATCTTGATTTTGGTTTAATGATACTGATTTCCAACTTAAACCTCCAGAACTGTGAGAATATAAACTTCTATCATTTTAAGCCACCAAATTTGTGGCAATTTGTTACAGCAGCCACAAGAAATTCACACAATTACTCTCTGTGAAACATCATTTAGCTTCTCAAAGACTCATTTCTACATCTGTGATATACCAGTTACTACTGAGTCAATTCCAAGTCATGGCCAGAGTAGAGCTGTGAGTCAGAGTAGAACTGTGCTCTGTAGGTGTTTTTGATGGCTGACTTTTCAGAAGCATATCACCAGGTCTTTCTTCCAAGTTGCCTCTGGGTGGACTTAAACTTCCAATTATTTGGTTAGTAGCCAAGCACATTAACCGTTTGGACCAACCAGAAACTCCACATCTATGATATTAATTAAAAAAAAAAGACTGTCGCTGTTAAGTCGATTTGACTCATAGTGACCCTGTAGGACAGAACAGGACTGCCTCATAACATTTCCAAGAAGCAGCTGGTAGATTCAAACCACTGACATTTTGGTTAGCAGCTGAGCCCTCAACCACTCTGCTACCAGGGCTCCATCTGTGGTATAGGAGGATGATAATAATGTGATTCACTTAGAATTAAATGGTATATAAACAGCACCTTGTGTAGTTATTTGCCTATAATAATTGCATAATCAATTTTAGCTATGGTAATGCGAAGGAGGAGGAGGGGAATTTATCTTTGATTCCTTTCTTTTTCTCACTCTTCTACAATCAATCTACCAGTACTTTTAGTTGACTCTATGTCCAATACATATTACAAATCCTTGAATTCTTTCAGTTTCCCCTACTAGGCAAGGCTACCATCATTTTTCACCTGGACTACTGCAAAAACCTAGCTGGTCTCTCTACAATCTGCTTAGCAGGCACAATGATGTTGAAATATAAATTAATCATATTGCCCGTCGCCATCAAGTTGTTTTCTGACTTACAGTGACCCCATAGGACAGGGTAAAACTGCCCCATAGGATCTCAAAGGAGCAGCTGGTGGATTCGAACTGCCAACCTTCTGGTTAGCAGCCATGCTCTTTAACTACTGTGCCAGCAGGGCTCCAGCCATTTTAGTATTGGTTATCTATTACTGTGTAACAAATAACTCCAACAGTTCTTGGATTAAAGTAATAATCATCATTTTCTATGTCATGATTTCTGTGGGTCAGGAATTCAGGAGTAGTTTCGCTTGGCAGTTATGGCTCACAGTATCCTGTGAGGTCTCAGCCACCGTATTGGCTGAGGCTGCAGTCATCTGAACACTTGACTGTGGCTGGAGAATCCACTTCCAAGGTGGCTCCCTCACTTTGTTGGCAAGTTGGTACTAGATGTTGACTGGAGGCCTCGTTTCCTTCCAAATGGACTTCTCCATAGAGCTGCCTGAGTGTGCCCATGACATGGCAGCTGGTTCCCCAGAGATCAAGGGAACACAGAGCTAGGCAGATGTGGCAATATATTTCATGACCTGACATATAGGGTCTCTATGAGTCGGAATGGACTTGATGGCAACAGGTTTGGTTTGTTTCGTTTTTTAACTTTAGAAGTCACGTAACATCACTTCTGTTATATTCTATTAGACACACATTCTGGCCCTGATACATATATAGTGTGATAAGGGACTATAACCAAAAACAAAACAAACATGTTGCCATCGAGTCCATTCTAACTCATAGCAACCCTACAGGGCAGAGTAGAACTGTTCCATATGGTTTCCAAGGCTGTAAATCTTTACAGAAGCAGACTGCCACATCTCTCTCCCTCGGAGCTGCTGGTGGGCTCAAACTTCTGACCTTTCAGTTAGCAGCCGAGCACTTAGCCACTGTGCCAACAGGGCTCCTCTCATTATGGCAGAGACTAAATTTCCTGCCAAGTCAGCTTAGCAGCTTGTCCTGGGAGTCATTTCTGGAGGCCCAGCCTAGAGTCCACTCCTCCAGTGTTCCATTCTTCAGGGACACCTAATTCCCTATATTACTGCTTGAAATAACTCAGAATTTTATTACTTCCAGCAGCTAAATCCTGACTGATACAGGTTTTTTATTACACTCAGAATAAAACGTAGACATCACACACTGGCCTACAAATGCCTACGTGAGCCATCTCCTGCCTACCTCTCCAACTCATTTCCTCGGTCACACTAACTTCCTGTTCCCTTAATACATTTTTTTTTTTTTTAATAGCTGCCTTAGCTTCTTGCACTGAGTACATCTCCCCCTTGGAACATGGTCCCTTCAGATCAACACATGTCTGTTCCTCTTTGTCATTTAAGTCTCAGTTAAAATGTCACTTCCTCATCAAGGATCCCCAGACCTTCCAAACTAACGTTCTCTCTACCCCATCCAGACCCTATCATCATGTGAATCAGCCTTGTTCTCATCAAAATTCCTGTCATCACCTAATATTTTATTGTTAATTTGTTTTTGGCTTATCTCTTCCCACCCCACTGCTTCAAGCTCCAGGAAGTATATCTCCAGTAAATAGAACATGATAGGTACTTAAATATTTGTTGAATTCAAGAATTAATTGAAGCCAAAGTCCCTGCCCAAGGAGCTTATAGTCTCCTGCAGAACATAATTACCCCCCAAAAAAGTATAAATTCGATACCACCATTTTATATATGAGAAAATAGAGACTCAGAGAGGCAAAATGACTTGCCTGGAAGAGTTAATGAGTCGGTGATTTAATTAGAGGAAAGTTTAGATCAGTTTTCAGACCTCCAATACACAGCCTTTTTCTGAGTCAGGCTAGTAAGCGGTACTGCCACTGTACTAGCATTTGGGAGAAAAGTACTTTACTTTCCCAACTTCTAAAGGAGAAAGCTTGGACTGATATTAAATAATGTCTGTGTGTATGTAATCAAAATTGAATAAATTCTCCAGTAAGCTTGGTTTAGTCATAATTGATTTGAAAACCTCTGATGCATAAAGACAGGAAAAAATAGCAGCAGCAAAATTTGCCTCACGTTTTATCTCTGTGAAAATGGAATATCCAGGGGTTGTCACTTTCCCACCCCTATCCTCCTAGTCCTCCAGCAGCTGTACAAAACTGCCCTCGGTCCAGACCAGAGCTTGTCCCAGTGATCTTTCCAGGACAGAAATTCAGGGACGGATTACCCAATAAGCAAGGTACGCATGGGCTTACTTGTACTTATTTACTAATCTGTGGAGCCCAATTTTACTTGTTTTCACCACATTTCAGGTACCTTGCTTACTGTAAGCCCATGCATACCTTCCTTACTGGTTAATCCTCCCCTGGACAGGATATAACGCCAGTGAAATCGGAAGGGGCGGCCAACCATACATTCCCCAGTGAGCCACTAAACTTCATTCATTCCATCAGTCGGCCACTTAATCATTCAATAGTCATTATTGAACACTTACTGCAGACCAGGCATTGGGGATGGAGGGATGAACAAAACAAAGTCCTAGCCCTTGAGGAGTTCACAGTAGACTGGAGGAACATAGAGAATCACAATTCAGTGTGGTAAGTAAAATGATAGAAAGATGCCTAGGTTCAGCAAATATACAACAAAATACCCAGACTCTGCCCTCATGTTGACTAATTCTAAAGAATAAAGTCCAAGGAAGCTAACAAGTATAGGAATGGTATCCATCAAGTGTCAGCCTTAACATTCAACTGGCTACCATTAGAGTTATAAGAATTTCTCTACAAGAAGAGTTTCTACGATGAATGAAAAAAGGAAAACCATTTCCCTTTACTGATCCTGTTATTGTCCCAAAAGGAAAATCTAAATCAAACATCAATCTACTGCTTAAATTGACTAGGTATATCTTCTTCCGTTGTTATACTCAGAGGGTGCATTAATACAACAAGCTATGCCTTTAGAGCAGTGGCCATTCTATCAGGTGGGGGTGGAAAAAGAAGAAAATTTACCTTTATAACCTTCTTTTCACACTTAAATTTTATGGTGAGAGCCAGTTTGGCAACAAAGATATACCAAGGCTTCACAGAGAACTGCCTTCCGCATGTTAGCATTACAGAGATTTCAGAGGTGTCTGAACCCTAAATTAAATTGTTTAGATATACATTTAACAAATCACCCTTGTGAAAGCATTAAAAGGAACCAAAGTTCGCATGCAAATAAACTGTAAGCAAACTCTTTTTATCTCTACTCGTCATCAATAATGAAATGTGACTACCTTTCCATAATATTCATAAATCTGTTGTGCTGGATTATCAGTTAAGTGTTCCCTTTTACAACTAACATATGTGTAACTCAGGCCCTCCCATATCTTACATATGGGTATGTATCCCCTTGCCTCGGTTCCTGCTTACCTAGGGCTAACACGGAACTCAGTTCTCACTATCACCGGTCATAGGGTAATACACCATCCATTGTGGGTTCCCTAAACACTGCACACACCCTTGTAAATAGTCCCTTTATTAAAGCCTCCTTAACGAAGTTCTGATGGTGCAGCAGTTAAGCATTTGGCTGCTAACTGAAAGGTTGGCAGTTTGAATCCACTCAGTGGCTCCAACAGGAGAAACACCTGGTGATTTGCTCCCATAAAAATTACAGTCCAGAAAACCCTATCAGGCAGTACTGCTCTGTCACATGGGTTCACATGGGGTCACTATGATTCCAGATCAATTCAACAGCACCTAACAACAACAACAAATTAGCAAATTGTTCAAATTTAAATATTCCATAGGTTTCCTTTTGGGATCCTAACTGATACACCTGAAAATGTAGGTAAGGAGCAAGTATGTAACATACGCCAGAGGCCTGCTGTGGAGCAGACCATCAACTGTTCATATGCAAGTCGAAGTTCAAGAAAATTAGAATAAGTCCACAAAAGCCAAAGGATGACCCTGAGTAAATCCTACCTGAATTCAGAGACTATCTCAAGAATAGATTTGACGCATTGAACACTAATGACCAAAGAAAACCAGATGAGTTGTGGGAGGACATCATACATGAAGAAAGCAGGAAGTCATTGAAAAGATAGGAAAGAAAGAAAAGACCAAAATAGATGTCAGAAGAGACTTGGAAACTTGTTTTTGAATGTAGAGAAGCTAAAGCTAATGGAAGAAATGATGAAGTAAAAGAGCTGAACAGAAGGTTTCAAAGGGTGGCTCAAGAAGACAAAGTATTATAATGACATGTGGAAAGATCTGAAGTTAGAAAACCAGAAGAGAAGAACGTGCTCGACATTTCTCAAGCTGAAATAACTGAATCAAAAATTCAAGCCTGGAGTGGTGACTATGGTCTCGGGGAACATCTAGCTCAACTGGCATAACATAGTTTATAAAGAAAATGTTCTACATTCTACTTTGGTTAGTAGCATCTAGGGTCTTAAAAGTCTGTAAGTGGCCATTGAGGATACTCCACTGGCCTCACCCCTTAGGGAGCAAGGAAGAATGAAGAAAACTAAAGACACAAGGGAAAGGTTAGCCCAAAGGACTAATGGACCACATCTACCAGGGCCTCCACCAGGCTAGATCCAGTACAACTAGATGGTGCCCAGCTACCACCACTGACTGCTCTGACCGGGATCACAATAGAGTGTCTCGGACAGAGCTGGAGAAAAATGTAGAACAAAATTCTAGCTCAGAAAGAAAGACCAGACTTGCTGGCCTGACAGAGACTGGAGAAACCCTGAGAGCATGGCCTCCGGGCATCCTTTCAGCTCAGTAATAAAGTAACTTCTAAAGTTCACCCTTCAGCCAAAGACTGGACAGGCCCATAAAACAGAACAAGACTAAAGGGGCACACCAGCCCAGGGGCAGGACTAGAAGGCAGCAGGGGACAGGAATGCTGGTAATAAGGAACCCAAGGTTGAGAAGGAAGAGTGTTGACATGTTGTGGGGTTGTTAACCAATGTCATAAAATAATATGTGTACTAACTGTTTAATGGGAAACTAGTTTGTTCTGTAAACCTTCATCTAAAATACAATTAAAAATTTTTTTTTTTAATTGAAGCCTCGAGTTGCGATATTGAAGGATTCTGTAGGCAAAATATTGAACAATATAGGAAGAATCAAAAGAAGATGGATGGAATATACAGAGTCACTGTACCAAAAAGAATTGGTCAACATTCAACCATTTCAGGAGGTAGCATATGATCAAGAACCAAGAGTATTGAAGAAAGAAGTCCAAGCTGCACTGAAGGCATTGGCAAAAAACAAAGTTCCAGGAATTGATGGAATACCAACTGAGATGTTTCAACAAACGAATGAAGCACTGGAAGTGCTCACTCATCTATGCCAAGAAATTTGGAAGACAGCTACCTGGCCAACTGACTGGAAGAGATCCATATCTGTGCCCATTTCAAAGAAAGGGGATCCAACAGAATGCGGAAATTATTGAACGACATGATTAACATCACAAACAAGTAAAACTTTGCTGAAAATTCAAAAGCGCTTACGCCAGTACCTTCATAGGGAACTGCCAGAAGTCCAAGCCAGATTCAGAAGAGGACATGGAATGAAGGATATTATTGCTGATGTCAGATGGCTGAAAGCAGAGAATACCAAAAAGATGTTTACCTGTGTTTTATTGACTACGCAAAGACATTCAGCTGTATAGACCATAACAAATTAAGGATAATGTTGAGAAGAATGGGAATTCCAGAACACTTAATTGTGTTCAGGCAGAACCCATATGTAGACCAAGAGGCAGTCGTTCAAACAGAACAAGGAGATATTTTGCGGTTTAAAATCCAGAAAGATGTGTGTCAGGGTTGTATCCTTTCACCGTACTCATTCAATCTGTATGTTGAGCAAGTAATCCAACTGTATGAAAAAGAATGTTGTTGTTGCGTTAGGTGCTGTCGAGTCGGTTCCGACTCATAGCGACCCTATGCACAACAGAAGGAAACATTGCCTGGTCCTGCCGCATCCTTACAGTCATTGTTATGCTTGAGCTCATTGTTGCAGCCACTGTGTCAATCCACCTCATTGAGGGTCTTCTTCTTTTCTGCTGACCCTGTACTCTGCCAAGCATGATGTCCTTCTCCAGGGACTGATCCCTCCTGACAACATGTCCAAAGTATGTAAGATGCAGTCTTGCCATCCTTCCTTCTAAGGAGCATTCTGGTTGTACTTCTAAGACAGATTTGTTCGTTCTTTTGGCAGTCCATGGTATATTCAACATTCTTCGCCAACACCGCAATTCAAAGGCGTCAATTCTTCTTCGGTCTTCCTTATTCATCGTCCAGCTTTCACATGCATATGATGCGATTGAAAATACCATGGCTTGCATCAGGTGCACCTTAGTCTTCAAGGTGACATCTTTGCTATTCAACACTTTAAAGAGGTCCTTTGCAGCAGGCTTACCTAATGCAATGCATCTTTTGATTTCTTGACTGCTGCTTCCATGGCTATTGATTGTGGATCCAAGTAAAATGAAATCCTGGACAACTTCAATCTCTTCTCCATTTATCATGATCAGAGCAAATCCACGAGAGCTAAAACATGACCTTGAGTATATCCCACCTGAATTTAGAGACCATCTGAAGAATAGATTTGACACATTGAACACTAGTGACCGAAGACCAGACGAGTTGTGGGATGACATCAAGGACATCATACATGAAGAAAGCAAGAGGTCATTGAAAAGACAGGAAAGAAAGAAAAGACCAAGATGGATGTCAGAGGAGACTCTGAAACTCGCTTTTGAAAGTGGAGCAGCTAAAGCAAAAAGGAGATGAAAAAGAATGCAGCATTGAAATCGGAGATGACACATTAACAACCTGTGATATGCAGATGACACAACCTTGCTTCCTGAAAGTAAAGAGGACTTAAAGCACTTACTGATGGAGATCAAAGACTATAGTCTTCAGTATGGATTACACCACAACATAAAGAAAAAAAATCCCAAAAACTCATAATAAACGGAGCAACATCATGATAAAGACAGAAAATGTTGAAGTTGTCAAGGATTTCATTTTACTTGGATCCACAATCAACGTCCATGGAAGCAGTAGTCAAGAAATCAAACAACATATTGTATTAGGCAAATCGGACGCAAAAGACATCTTTAAAGTGTTCAAAAGCAAAGATGTCATCTCAAGGGGTAAGGTGCACCTGTCCCAAGCCGTGGTCTTTTCAATCGCCTCATATGCCTGTGAAAACTGGGCAACGAATAAGGAATACCAAAGAAGAATTGACGCCTTTGATTCATGGTGTTGTCAAAGAATACTGAATATACTGTGGACTGCCAGAAGAATGAACAAGTCTGTCTTGGAGGAAGTACAGCCAGAGTGCTCCTTGGAAGCAAGGACAGAGAGGCTTCGTCGCACATACTTTGGACATGTTATCAGAAGGAACCAGTCCCTGGAGAAGGACATCATGCTTGGTAAAATAGAAGGTCAGCAAAAGAAAGGAAGACCCTCAATGAGATGGATTGACACAGTGGCTGCAACAATGCCCTCAAGCACATCAACAATTTTGAGGATCGCCAGAACCAGGCAGTGTTTCATAATGGCCACTATGAGTCAGAACTGACTTGACAACACCTAAGAACAACAACATGTAACACAGACCTCTCTCTATTGCCTTTGGTATAATAAATATGCTGAGTAATTGTTCAAATAAGGACTTAGTGTTCTGTACCTTATTGTTGTTTTTTGTTTTTTACCTTAATCTGGATAATACAACTATGTAAAATTTCATTGAGCTCTTCTTCATCTCTCTTGGAGAGAAGGCTGGAGGACAGAGGGAAGGGCAAAGCATAGGTTATAACAATTTGGACCCCTGGAAGCTGGAAGAACACAGAGAACTATGATTTGCCATACTCTTGGCCTAGCTCTGGTGGCATAGTGGTTAAGAGTTCAGCTGCTAACAAAAAGGACAGTAGTTCAAATCCACAGGCACGTCTTGGAAACCCTACATGGCAGTTCCACTCAATGGCAACGAGTTTGGTTTGTGGCCTAGCTCTCCCATAGGGCGTGTGAATTTTTCTTTTTTTTAATTTTTGCACTTTTATCAATCAAAATACTGTCTGAAATACTTTTATCATTTTTCTGTTGCCACCATGGAAAGTACTGTTTGGAAAATTGACATTGGGTCAAGCATACAGATATAATATTTGGTTTTGTCTTAGAAATCATGGTCATTGTTCTATATATACCATTTTCTAGAAAATTGCTCTTGTTTGCTCTTGGAAACAATCATTCTTAATAGGATGTCAAGCAAAGGTTTTCCCTGCACAGGGTGTTTATATAGTAGAGTCACTAGCATTTTGATTTTGCCTTTCTTGCGTACAAATGTCAGCAACTACACTGGGCCAAGTTCCAGAACATGGTCAACATCTGAGTGAATGAAGCTTTTCTCCCCTTTTACCTTAATTGTTCCATGAGTGTTTATGGCATAATTACTGTAGGCCAGCCTCCCTGCTATGTCCCCTGTGGAAGGTAAAAAAAAAGAAAAAAGAAATACGACTTGGTCTTCCCTTTAAAGAGGCCACAATTCAGACCCTAGATGTAGATCTGGACCATGTTGGACCCAGGGATCAGGCCATGTGTGAGGTCACCCACAGAGATCACCTTTTTACCTAACTTTGGTTTTCAAGTGACATGTTGTGGCACCCCCTTTGGAACTAGTATGGGGACAGAGGGAAGTGTGCATCCATATATCTTCACCCAGATGTCTATGATTCACACAGGGAAAATACACTTCCATTTGTTTTACGTATTAATTGAGAGCCCAGTCATTGGAACAAAATGTTTGAAGGCTTTAAAAAAATTAGAAAACCACCAATCTTAAAGCAGGCATTCCCAAACCCGGCAACACACCAGAACCAAGTAGAAAGATTTTTGAAAATAGAGGCACACGGGTTTTGCCATAACCAAACTGACAAAGCCTCCTAAAAATGGGATCTGAGATTCTATATTTTTAACAGGCTCATCAGGTAATTAACATGCATAGAGCCTGACACTTTTGGAAACCTTTTTTCCAGACCAGCAGTTGAGAACAGTATTACGCACTGGCATCTCCTAAGCAGTTTGTTTTATAAGCAGGAACCCAGACCTCCCCACCAGAAAACCTGATTGAGTGGACCTGTGGTGGGGCCTGGGAATCTGCATTAAAAAAAGCACTCCAGGTTACTCTAAAGCAAGCAGTCTGGGGACCACGCTTCGAGAAACACTGATCAGAGGACCTCTGAAAATACATGTCCGGTTATGGCCCATGTGCCTAAATGTCTGGAGTTCTGCAATTGATGGCTTCCTGCTCTCACAAAAGATCATTTCCTTCACAACTATCTGAAGCTTAAAAACGGAGGCTTTCTTTAAAAAGAACAGTGGATATCTCCGAGTGGTGGAATCATGAGTGATTTTTAAATGTTTCTTCCTTATGGTTGTCTGCATTTTCTATTTTTCTATCTTCATCAATTTATCCAGTCAATGAATATTAAGCATCCCCACCTACTATATTGTTTCAGTCATAAAATAGTAATCATTAATAATTTAATATCATGCTAATTATGACAGGAATACAGTTGAGAAAACCGTCTCATTTTTAAGCAACAATTTTAGAAAGGCATTGTTGCTCATTCTATTCTAGTCTGGTTCTTGGCTTCGTTTTTCATAGAAATCATATTGTATATGCTTCCCACGAGATCATTAAAGCTGAACTTAATCAGCAAAAAGCTGACATGAATTTATTTGATTTCTTTGAGTGGACCCAACGATTTTATCTGCCTATGGGTTGTGTCTTCCTCCCCTGCCTCTTAATCTTTCTCCGTCCTTTTGCCTTTTCCTTTCACTTTATTCTCTGCCGCCTCTTACTCTTCGGGCTTACATATTTCTTATGGCTCATTCTCTCTCCTCTTGAATCATCTCTAGCTAATGCTTAGCTTTATGCCAAGTATAGGCATGGTAGCAAATTAGTACCTTAATGTTCTACAGCTATAAAAAGAGAAAATGAAAATGTCAAACTTCAGCAAGTAAATAAGCACCAGGATTTGCAAATATTTCCATTCACATTCCTCCTCGTACACTCTTTGAGTCGTCATATTGTGAGATTAATAGAATTTTTTGGCCAGGAGCAACAAGAACATGCGTAGATAACATTGCTAACTCAAGAAACGGGTTTAGTTCATTCATTTATTCAACAAATATCTGTGTCTACTCTGTACCTCGCATTGTTCTAGGAGCCTGAGATGCATCAGTGGATCAAACAGACAAAAATTTCTGCCCTGGTGGGGCTTATTTCTTAGGGGTGGACAGAGACGCAATAAATAAGTCGAATACACAGTATGTTAAAATGTGAAAAACAAGACCAGTGCCAAGGCGTGTGTGAACCAAAAAAAAAAAACCAAACCCGTTGCCATGAGAGTCCCTAGAAGACAGAGCAGAACTGACCCACTGGGTTTCCCAGGAGCCCCAGGTGGATTTGAACCGACCTTTTTTGTGAGCAGCCTTAGCTCATAGCCACTATGCCATTAGTGTGTGAGAGAGCAATTTTAACTGAAGTTTTTTTTTTTTTTTTTTAGTAAAGCTAGCTCTAATGAGAATGTGACCTTTGAGAAAACGCTTGATAAGGACAGGAAGTCATTCACACGCAAATGTACCAGGAGTTAAGGTGCCTGCAAGCTGAGAAGTGCCTGTTCTCATAACAATTTTTTCCTTTTAGAAGGTACAGCTTTTGCAAGAGACTACACAGACACTGGGGACTGGACAATTTTCCTTCCCTTCCAAGACAACAGAGGGTAAAGCAAGAAGGCACTTTACTAGTAATAGCAAGAATCACAGTCAATCTGTGTTTCCTTCTTGTAAATGCCCTTTTAAAGCCTGATAGCTCTAACAAGTACGGTACACAGCACAATTGTCCTTCAGTCAAAGGAGAAACATCTGTACAAAGTAAGTTATTTATTTTCTTCTCAGGGTTTTTCCTTAAATACATGCCATTTTACTTGGATCTCTGAGGCTGTCTGGTTCACGATGCTAGTAGAATATTTTCTATCAGTGCAATTTTTCTCCTGGCAGAGCAAGATAGTATCTTGAAATATTAATCTTCTTGCTTTTCTTTTATCTACTTCCTTGTACATGACTCTGCACTAGTTGGAAAGAATATCCACATTGCCTGGAAAGAAAGAAGACTTTTTAAGGCAGGAATAAAAAGAGGATAAATATTTGATTTCTTTTCCTTCGCAAACAGGGAACAAGTCAACATGAGGAGTGGAATGAACACACAAAAGCTAAGCTGATGTCTTCAGACTTTGCTACACTATTTGAGCAACCTGACTGGGTCATACAAGGAGAGTAGCCACGTTAGTTTTTCCTTTCCTGTCTATGAGCTGTGGAGTTTCCATCAGTAGCTACCTACAAATTACCCCTGAGTCGTGGAGCAGAAAGACACCCACCTGTGCCCAAGGCTTCACCACGCCCCAACCAAATAATTACATGTAGAACACCCCATTTACTTTGGCCCAAGACACATGGAAGTTCCCCTCTAAACAAGAGAGGCGAGGCATTTGACAATCTGGTGAGTAATGGTGATTTAGAAAGAAAGCCTCACTACCAGTATTCGGGTGAGACTAGAAAATGGTGAAGTCCATTGCCAATATACTAAAAAATACCTACCTGGGGTTTAATTCAAGAAAAATAATTCTTTTGGTCCCAAATTTCTGAGTTTTTTGAAATCATGACAGGTAAATTCACTGTTAATTCCATTAAATTCATGTTGAGACATTCACGTTTTAACTATAATTCATCCTCTTTTAAGGTAGCCCTTGTTGCTGAGTGCCGCCGAGTGGGCTCTGACTCATAGCTACACTGTAAGGTCAGAGTAGAACTGCCCCATAGAGATTTCTAGGCTGTAATCTTTACAGGAGCAGATTGCCAGGTCTTTAGCAGTAGAGCACTCAACCACTGTGCCACCAGGGCTCCTTAAGGTAGCCTTTTGGTTGTTGTATGCCAATAAGTCAATATCAATTCATAGCACCCTAGGGGTCAAAGTAGAACTGCCCCATAAGGTTTCCAAGGAACGGCTGGTGGATTTGAACTACTGACCTTTTGGTTAGCAGCCTGAGCTCTTAACCATTATGCCATCAGGGCTCCTTAAGGTAGCTTTTAGATGGTCTTAAATTATGTTATAATTGCTCTGCACGGGTCCCTCCTAGATCATTAGAGGATAAACTCAAGCATAGTGGACTGTAGCATCAGCTTGCTGGGAAGAATGTGTGCTTGCTTTCCTCAAACAAAAGTTTTCCTAAACATGAATTAATATGGTTTCATTTGCCAAAAAAAAGGAGGGAGGGAGTGAAAGCAACAAACTGAAAACATCCCATAGCTAAGCTGCTCATAGCTGGACAGCTAACCTCATCTCCACATGGCCAGAGGGAATCCACCACCCAATAACTCGGAGCGCACGTGAATAGCTTTGGACAGCATTGAGCACATAGTAAGCAGTCAATAAACGTAACTTTCATTGTTATTAATGGACAGACTCTTATGGTCATTTTATATCTTGACAAAAAAGAGTTATAAGCAAAAAAAAAAAAAACTGTTTCTTCTGTCTTTTACATGTACCTAGGTAATTACTTTTAATACATGACTCTATATTTTCTTCATGTGGATTTGAGATACTGTCTAGTGTCCTTTCATCTCAGCCTGAAGGACTCCCTTTAGTATTTCTTGTGGGGCGGGTTTGCTAGTGATGAATTCTGTTTTTGTTTATCTGGGAATATCTTGATATCGCCTTCATTTTTTAAATATTTTATTGTGTCATCGGTGGACGTTTACACAGCAAGTTAGGGTCCCCTATGACAATTTCTATACAAATTGTTCAGTGACATTAGTTATTATTGTTCCTAATGTGTCAACATTCTCTTTCATTGCGTTCTGCTTGTTCCATTTTCAGTGCTTTAGTTTCCTGCCCCCTTATCTTCTCATCTTTGCCTTAGAGTAGTGGTCGGCTTTTGTTCTCACATAGAATGGAGCACTGTAAACAGAGGTAAGATCCTGTATTTTGTGTGCCAGTCTGTTATTTTGCTAAAAGGTGACCTCAGGGGATAATTTTCGTTCAAGGTTTAAAAAATATCTCAGGGCAATAGTCTCAGAGAGTCCTCTAGTCTCAAGTGGTCCAAGAATCTGAGTTCTGTTCTGTGTTTTTCTCACTTTATCAGGGCCCATCTATGGTGGTTGCTGGTGGTAGCTAAGTACCATCTAGTTCTATGGTCTCAGGGTAGATGAGGTTGTGGCTCATGCAGTTCATTAGCACCGTAGGCTAGTTTCTTGTCTGAGACTTTGTTACCTTCTTTCTCTTTTGCTCCTGATGAGTACAGACCAATAGTTATATCTTAGATGGCTGCTCACAAGCTTTTAAGACCCCAGACACTACTCACATTACTAAGATGCAGAACATGAACTTTGTGAACTATATTATTTCCCTTGTGTGCTACTTAGCAGAACCGTTTACTTTGGTCAAGCTGTGCTCACTACACACTTATTTGGTGCTACTTTCTCCTTCATTTTTGAAGGACCCAGCAAAAGTTGGACATAGAATTCTTAGTTGACAGTCTTTTTCTTAAAGATCTTTGAATATGTCATCCCACTGTCTTCTGGTCTCCATGGTTTCTGATGAGAAATCAGCTGTTAATCTTATGAGGAGCCTTTGTACGTGATGAGTTGCTCCTTTCTTGCTGCCTTCAAGATCATATCCTTGTCTTTGGCTTCTGACAGTCTGATTTGGATGTGTCTAGGTGTGGATCTCTTTGAGTTTACCCTACTTGGAGATAAAACTTGGATATCTTCAGCTTCTGGGATGTGTAGACTAATGTCTTCTATCAAAACTGTGAAGTTTTTGATTATTGTTTCTTCAAATACTCTTTACCTCTCCCTCTCTCTCTCTCTCCTTCTAGGACTCCCATTATGGGTATTGACTTAGTTTCTGTGAGACACTGTAACAAAATGCCACAAAGTGGCACCTGTAAAACACAGAAGTTTATTGTCTCACAGTTCTGAAAGCTAGAAATCTAAATCAGGGTACTGGCCATGTTGATTGCTTCTGCGAGCTCTTAGAGACAAATTGTTTCCTTCCTCTCTCCTAGCCTCTGGTGATTCCTGGGAAAACTTCGCATTCCTTGACTTTTAGATGCTCTTCACATGATGTCTTCTCCTCTGTTTCTGTGTCTATTCACTTCTTTTACACATACAACTCAGATGGGATTTGGACCCACCCTACTCCTCATATTATGGCCTCATGTTAACCTAACTGGTAATATCTCAAAGACCTTATTTTCAAACAAGGTCATTGTTTTGGATTGAATTATGTCCCCCAAATTGTGTGTGAACTTGGCTAGGTCACAATTCCCAGTATTGTGTGGTTTTCCGCCATTCCGCCATTTTGTGATCTGATGTGATTATCCTATATGTTGTAAATCCTAACCTCTATGACGTTAATGAGGCAGGATTAGAGGTAGTTATGCTAATGAGGCAGGATTCAATCTACAGGATTAGGTTGTACCTTGAGTCAATCTCTTTTGAGATATAGAAGACAGAAGTGAGCAAAGAGGAGAGGGACCTCTTACCACCAAGAAAGCAGTGCTGGGAGCAGAGCACTTCCTTTGGACCCAGGGTCCATGCACTGAGAAATTCCTAGGCCAGGGAAAGATTGATGACAAGGACCTTCCCCCAGAGCCAACAGAGAGAGAAAGTCTTCTCCTAGAGCTAGCACTCTGAATTTGGACTTTTAGCCTCCTGAACTGTGAGAGAATAAACTTCTGTTTGTTAAAGCCATCCATTTGTGATAGTTCTGTTATAGCAGCGCTAGATAACTAAGACAGTCATGTTCACAGATACCAAGAGTTAGGACTTCAACACATCCCTTGGTGGAACACAATTCAATCCATAGCAGGTATGTTGGTACACGTGATGATATCTCATGGGTCTCTGAGGCTTTGTTAATTTGTATCCATTTTCCCCTTATTTTTACAGCAATGTGTGGACACATGATTGAGATGTAAATACAAGTGCAGTGTAAGACTTTCAGAAAATCTCCTTAAGAATAAGGATATGTACTTAACTTTCTTTTCTTCTTCTTCCTTCCTGCTTCCTAGAATGTGAATATAATAGCTGGAGCTCCAGCAGCTACCTTGGACATGTGTTGATCTTGAAGATAGGAGACCATATATGGCAAATAACTGGGATCCTGATGAGCTTATGGAGCTGTCATGCTATTGGATTGCCAACCTCCAGATTCCAGACTCCTTTTATGTAAGAGATAAATAAATTTATACATGGCTTAAGCTATTCCTGCTTTGGGTTTTCTGTAATAAGCATCAAAATCTATTTCTACCTAATATATAAGCAATAAAATACTTTATAGTGAAGTTATCATACAAATAAGTGAGATCCCACCAGTTGCAAATATTTAGGGTTTTTTTTAGGGACTCTGATAATAGAAAAAAATAGGTTACTTACAGTTTATTACAAAGAGACAAATAAATGGTTATTTCCACAGTATAAGAAAAACGATCTAGTTTTAAGCAAGCATTGGAATGCAATGGCTCTTCAAAATCTCTCAGGAAGCTATAATTTGACTCGTTTTTCAAGAAAATTTTCCTATATATTCATCAAGTTTTTAGTAACTTCAGATCATTACCTCTAATCATTACTCTGTACAAATCTAGAATAATGATCTCCATCAATGGGGTATGACACCCTTCATAGAGCTGCAGTTAATTATCACATCCCCTTAGTAGTTACTTAACTGGGTTATGCCTAATTAGGTTCTCTAATATTCTTATACGTAAGTTTCCTAAGCCCCCTTGTCAGTGTGGTCATGCCTCGATGGTTGTCCATGATATCTGAAAAATATGCAGCCAGGGTTGGGTTCCCCACTGAAAGATAGTCCTGGCTTTGCCATTTGCCTTTCTTTACTTTTCTCCACTAAGACATAGTGACATAGTGAAGAAGTTCTTCTAAGAAGAATATTTTTAACATAGAAGTTGCAAGCTGTTGTATTTTATTCTTTATGTTGTCCTAAAATATCAGGCTTTCAGTAACACTACATCCACGGCTGGCTTATGCCATTTATATTGCCCCAGGTTTTATGTTGGAGTAAAAACAAACAATTTGTAGAGAGAAGGAGGCAAAATTGTTGGTATTTTTGCTGCTGTTTGCTTCACCTACCTGTGAAGGTAGACCAAGACACCTATAAAGTGGGCTCTGTGGATTTACACATAAATCAGAAATGAGGCCTGTTACTAGACTAATGCCTCCCTCATTTACAACTGACCAGGGTGCACTGAATTCAGCTGTCCCTGGGAGTGTGGGTCCTGGTATATACAGAAATAAATCCATGCCTTTATACAAACTTATTCTCTAGATGGCATGAATCCAGTTCTTTCTCTCATCTTGCAATCTTCAACACTTCAGATGAAGTTGAGATTTCCATCTGAACATAGAAGCTAAATTTCTATGTTCTGATTTTATCGTTTCCATCTATTAAAAAAAAATGTGTGCATTAGGCATTTTTCTCCAAAAGATAAGAATCATTTGTGTTGACAGTTTTATTTATTCAATTCCACTTATCTTTTCTAACTTAGTAAGGATCCCTGGTAGTTTGATTTGCTTTAACTTCTTTTTCTCCCTGAAGTTATTTGAAGATGCGACATATTCACCTTGTGTTCAAAGATATTAGATACCTATTCTATTATTCAGAAACTTTGCAGGATTCAACTAGAATGGTTAATACAGGCCATGAACTATTTCATTTTTTATTGTTCATAACCAAACCACAGTTAGTATACCAAAATTATGCAACACATTGTCAGAATAATTTACTAAAACACAGATGCCTTAAAAATACTGCCATTGTATATTACTGAATTTTTTAATTCAATTCAAAAAGCAGTAAACTTCCGTTGACAAAATTGCTTAAGGAAACCCATGCCGTTTAACACGAAATGTAGCTATCTCCTACATATTAAGTTCTGTAATGTAACCCCGGTGACTGTGTATCTGTGACATGTTGTCATCATTTGTACAATGAGAGTGATCCTAACCAGAAACTTGGAAAATTCCTATTACTGGACAATCTGGCTCTTATAAACACTTTTATCAAATGTGTTAGAATGAGGTCTTATTAAGAAATGGAAATTATTAACAGCTCTCAGTTTTCAGTAGTCATAGGCTCAGTGGTCTGCTGGAGCTGGATCCTACAGACTTATGAGAGCTGATTAAGCGCATCTCTTCCAGCTCCTCACTCAGTGATGTTACACTGGTAGCTCGGAATTGGCCATGGTGGGAGTATTTGCACCACGAAAATCAGCAAACACTACATTTTAGGGCTTCTCGCCCCACCCCTCCTCCAAAGAGCTCAAGTACCAGGGCACACTGGACATACACATGTGTCATGATTTTTCAGAACTCCATAATGCCTCGCAGCATTTGTCCTCTCATAAGAACTACTACTCTCTCGATTCATTTGTGGTCAGCCTGTAGAGCTCAAGACCCTGTAGGGGTGGTGGAAATCATTCATTGCTCCAGTCATCACTTTACTGATATTATCCCTCGTGATTGGTTTTTTCTCCTGCCTTCCATGAGGCACACAACTAACGCCTCGTCTCTAACCAGTTACATGGTCTGGTCACTATGCTCTGTTTACATCCTCAGGGATGCTGAGCTCCTTCTCTCTGATGGCAGTTTATCTCACATTCCTCCTCGCTTCTTTCTGTCTGTGCCACCCAGAGCCTCCTCTGCTTTATTTACACTTCCCAAGACCTTTCCCCCTCAGAGAAGATTCTCTTAATAGACTTTGCTTATTCATCACCCGGAGCCTGGATGTGTGTGCTTCTTCCCAGAAGGACATGGTCAGTCATTCCTTGGTGAAACAGTGGGATAGAGCCACAAAGTGGTAGAAAGGCAAGAGAACAGTGTTACCTAAGGCAACTGGAAGTCTGAAGCAGTCCTAAGGGCCAACACAGTGAGTGCACTAGATTAAAAGGCTGAGGATATCTCAGTCATCAAGTCCAACACAAGTCGTCTATCATTTGGTGGACATAGGGAGAAGGATCTAGAAATTCAAGGCTCAGATGACAACAGAGACAAAATGCCATCTGTTGTGTCAGGAAAATAAAATATATTTCAAGTCAGGAGGCTTGACTTTGATCCTGTACTGACCATGTGTATGTCATTAAGGCATGAGACGTATCTGTAATGAGGAAATTAGTCTATGGAGCAAAGGTCCCTTTCAGCTATAACTATCTATTGCTGTTTTATTTTATTGTCCAGATTTCATACAATGCAATATAGAAACAAAACAAGCACATTTCACCATGGAAAAAAATCATAAATATTACAGGCTAGGATATATATTGCTACTATAGCTGAAGTAACTTTGGGAAACTGAACTTACTCTCAGTATTTCAGGAATGGTTGTGCTATTTAAATTAAATTTCCAGCTAGGATAGGCAGCCAGTCTGTTACGCTTCTATCTCCCTGTTTTCTCCATAGTTAGAGATTTAGACTTTTAAGCCTCCAAGAAGTATAAGATTTAGTTCTGTCTTCAAGATTTCAGTCTTCATGGGGAGCTGAAATTTAAAAAAAAAAGAAGAAGAAATTGAGATCAGGGTTGGGGCTGAGTGTTAAATAACTAAGTCACACATTACTATGACTGTCTAATTAATCCTAAGAATAATAAGCGTACCGAAGATTGGGAGAAGGAGGCGTTCTTGTTCAGCTGCCATCGAGCTGGCTCCGACTCATGGCGACCTTAGTATAACAGAAGGAAACGTTGCCTGGCCCTGCACCATATTCATGGTTGTTGGTGTGTCTCAGGTCGCTGTTGTGGCTATTGTGCCAATCCATCTCACTGAGGGTTTCCCTCATTTTCAGTGACCAACCATGGTATCCTTTTACCAACTATGACATCTACTTTACCAATAATGATATTCTTTTCTAGTGATTGGTCTTTCCTAATGACTTGTCCAAAGTCAGTCAGTCAAAGTCTCACCATCCTTTCAACCAGGAGCATTCTGGTTGTATTTCTTCAGAGACCAATTTGTTTATTCTTCTGGCAGTCCATGGTCTATTCAATTTTCTTTGCCATCACCACAATTTGAATGCATCAATGTGTCTGTCTTTCTTTATTCAACGTTCAGCTTTTGCATGCATATGAGGTGATTGAAAAGATCATGGCTTGGGTCAGGCACATCACAGTTATCAAAGTGACATCCTTGCTTTTTAAAACAGATTTGTCCAAGCCATACATCATTTCATTTCTTGACTGCTGATTCTATGAACACTGATTGTTGATCTAAGCAGAATGAAATTGTTGACAACTTCAGTTTTTTCTCCATTCATCATGATGTTGTTTATCGATCTAAGGAGAAGGTGAGAATACTTAAAACAGGCTTGGTTCATGAAGAGCTCCACAGGAACAGAAGAATAATAGAGATTAGGAGGGTAAAGTCTGGGTCAGACAGAACAGGAGTCCAACCCTGGACCCCCCACTGTCTACCTCTGTGGTTCTGGGCAAAATTATTTAGCCTAAGTTTCAGGGGTCTAATTAGCACAACATGGATAGTAATAGTATCCACCTTACAGGCTTCTTTTGAGTATACATCAAGCAGAGCATTTAGCACAGTGCCTGTCATGTGTGAACACTAGATAAATGTTAGGTAGCTAATATTATCATTGTTATTACCAACATTATTGTTGTAATTATATAAAGAGATGGGAGTGTATCTGGGTCTTGAAGAACAGGGGCAATTTGGACAGGACAACAATTCTTCAGCAAGTACAATCTGGAACACTATGGAGATGTTCTCCAGAAGTTGAGATTAGAATTTCAGGACACCAGGACTATGAAACACTTTAGAGATTTACCATTCTTATTACTTTTGGATGGGAGTATCTGCTATTCAGTATTTACCATAAGATGAAAGTACACTCCCTAAGAGATGTTTCTAACAATCTGCCGTAGTAAGAAGACATAAGTTATGAAACTATGCCTTTACTCTCTCACCTGCTATAATGAGTTTTATTATCTTTTTATGATTACCTCAGCCCAAGGTGATCTATTTATACCTATGACCTCCTACAAAAAAAAAATCATTACCATTTGTGCAATTGACCGAGGACTTAATTGGGTTCTATTGGATTGCTATTTAAATCTTTGGCTGATCTTTAACAGTATTATCTATATATTTCCTGCCTCTTTAATCACAGAGCACAGGCCCCTGGATGTTAAGGAAGGTTTCTGTATTTCCCTATATTTTCTACAAGTACTAATAAGACTCTGGGTGTGGAGTCAATACTCAATACCTAATTGCTGGTTAAGTTTGATATTTTATTCAATATATAGTATAAAATTTAACTAGGAAAACATCAAACAGAAAAGTATTCCCCTCAAAGGAAAATACATGTATTAAATTATTTATGGGTAATTTATATACAGTGAAATGTCAAGATCTTAATTCTACTGTTCAATCAGTTCCGACACATTCATACACTTATGTAATCCAAACAGCACAGAACATTTCCGTCAAACCAGGAAGTTGCCTTTTGTCTCTTCCTGTTATCCCCAAAGCAACCACTGAGGTGATTTCTATTCTATTACCATTTTAGTTTTACCTATTCCAGAATTTCATAAGAATGGAATACAGCCTATACTTTCTTGTGTTTGCATTCTTTCATTAAGTATAATATTCTTTATATCAACACACGTCATTGAATGCATCAGTAGTTCATTCTTTCGTATTGGTGAGTAGTATTCCATTGTATGGATATACTACAGTTTGTCCATTTTCTTATAGAGAGACATCTGGGTTATTCCCAGTGACTACAGCTGCTATGGATGTTATTGTACAAGTTTTTTGTTGGCATATGTTTTCATTTATCTTGAGTAAATTCTTGGGAGTAGAATTTGCTGAATCATATGTATTAATGTAAATATATCTACAAGATTTTACACGTGTATCTTGTATCTGTTCCCTGCCTAAGACCTGGAGGAAAGGTAGAAGGGAAATATGTTTGTTGAACAAACTAATACAAACATTAATACATTTAATATTCTTATGTTATGGATTGAATTGTATTCCCGCAAAATATATGTTCTAATTCCTAACCTCTATGCCTGTGGTTATAACCCCATTTGGGAATGGGTTTTCTTTGTTATGTTAACAAATCAGGACTGGTTTAGGGTGTGTTTTGAGTCAATCTCTTTTGAAATATAAAAGAGATTAAACAAATGAGGGAGCTAGTAGAGCTGGGGGAAGAGAAACACAAAGGCCACATGAAGATCACCCAGGAGTAGAAGCTCATTCATAGAGACCAAGACCTTCCTCCAGAGCTGGCAAAGAGAGAAAGCCTTACACTAGAAGATGGTGAGCCTCTCAGGTCAGGGTTTTCACTTGATCTTTGTATCCATAGTATCCCCAAAGTACCGAGCATAGAGTCTGAATGACAAGTGGATGTTTGAGACACTACTGTATATTTTACCCCCTCAATTCCATGTCAAGGTGATAGGGTTTTGTTTGTGTGGTGGCGATTAGGTTTTGTTTTTATTTCTTACCTCAGCATTATCACTGTGTAGGAAGTAGAAGTAGTCTTTGGGTATTTCATAAAGACTCCTTTAAGCATATTATGCTAAATGTTCCAGAGGGGGAGAAGTAAGGAAAAGAGGCAATTACCTGAGAATGGAGGGACAAAGTGTAGATTGTGCTAAGATTATCAAGGAACTACACCTTGTTCTGTGGCAGCATTCAGAAAGGGCAGAGGAGAAGGATGTATAGTGTATTCCAGGAAGCCCTGAGATTCCCGTGCATGCCATAGTCCCAAACCCCAAGGGAACATGGGATTGCCTGATGACTAGTGTCATCCCCCGGCTTACCGTTATGAAATACCTCAACTTTGTGAATGAGCTTCAACAATGAGTTTAAATTTCTCGTACTTCTTAGATATTGTCAGAATTGAGTTAATTTAAAGAAAATCTAGAAATGTGCACAGTGGTTAAAAGCTGGGCTGCTAACCAAAACGTTGGTAGTTCAAATCCACCAGCTGCTGCTTGGAAACCTTGTGGGGCAGTTCTACTTTGTTCCGTAGGGTTGCTATGAGTCAGAATCGACTCAACAGCAATGGGTTTGGTTTGATTTGGTCCTAGAAATGTAGTATTTTTCCTCACCTGAGTATATTGTTGTTGTTGTTAGCTGACATCAAGTTAGCCCCAGATTCATAGCGCCCCTACACACAACGGATGGAAACGCTGCCCGGTCCTGCGCCATCCCATGATTGGTTGCAGATTAGATCACCGTAATCCATAGTGTTTTCATTGGCTGATTTGTGGAAGCAGGTCGCTAGGCCTTTCTGCCTGTTCTATCTTAGCCTGGAAGCTCTGCTGAAACCTGTTCAGCATCATAGCAACACAACAGCCTCCACAGGCAGGCAGGTGGTGGCTATGCACGAGGTGGATTGGCTGGGAGTTGAATCCAGGTTTTCCTCATGGAAGGCAAGAAATCCACCTCTGAATCTTCACTGTCCTCCCTGAGGCTTGTTAAATGAACTAAATGCCTGTAAACTCCCTGTGGTAACAAAGCATCTCATCACTATGTCCCAAGCCGAGCCACCATCTACCGTGGTGAAGTCTCCACAGTCCTCAGCTGTATAGACGATCTGTTTAGAGGAGTGTTCTTCCTGACCCTCCAGATGTTTTCTTCTCCTCCACGGATGAAGTTCCCAGAGGGTTGTAAACATGTTTATAGAGTCAACTTCAGTGACTGACCCAAAGTACACACTCAATATATCTGTTACTCTGAACTGCCTTGAACCTCATATTTTCATATTATAGCTGCTTTTTTGATGTCTGCTGTTACTTTGCCTCTTAACAGTCCAGCCGTTAGAATTTCATCACAAGGAGCTGTGTGGATGCCAGTGAATTAGGTAAATTTAAAATTCTTCTTATGGCCCCTATGGAGGATGGGGACAAGGAGGGAGGGAATATGTATCAAAACTATATATGCGGTTATCCTTGACCCAACAATCCCAGTTATAGGAATTGCAAATACACCACCACAAATCAAAAAACAAACCAACCAAAAAAATAAAAAACCCATACATACAAGATCATCCATCGGGCATTAATTGTAATGGGAAATTACTGGAAAAAACCTAGTGCCTGTACAAAGGAAACTAACTAAATAAACTCTGGTATATCCACCTAATGGAACACTGTGCAACTGCCAAATTCAGCAAAACAACAACAACAAAAAGCTATACGAACTAATGTGTGAAATGATTTCTGGGATATATTGATAAGTAAAAAGTTAAGGTGAAAATGAATATATACAGTATGTTAAATTCTGCGTAAGGGAGGAGAAATAAGGCTATATTTACTGAGGTACATGAATTTGCTTATTTTTGCCAAACAGCAATGATAAAAAATAAAACAGAAGAATAACCAGAAAACAATGAAACCACTAACGTGGTTTGAGGGCAGGACTGAAGTGCAAATGATAGGAGGAGGGAAAGGCTTTGACTATTGGCTACTTGAGACTATCTGGATCCTGATGACTGGATTGTGGTCAGGTACTCAAACCCACTGACTCAACCTGCTGTACTATCCAACCTAAGAACTCCTTCAGAAACAATCTGGATTTCAGGGACGAAGCTTAGATTTGCCCTGTGCACCTAATTATCCCATCCACAAGCTGTATAAAGTCCCAAAGTTTGATCCAGGTGAGGTTAGATTAGAAAGCACTTTTTTTTTTTTTTTTAATTAGAAATCTTTTATACTTAGCCTTAAGGCTTAAGTACTATTTACAAACAATTTAGAATAGTATTCAAATCTTTCTAGAAGATTGGAAATGCCCTGGAGGACTGGCTTCAACAATTGTGGGCTTTTTTCCTAATTAGGAAAAAGAGTGTGGAGTGCAGAGGGAGTAAAGGAGAGGAGCAAGTTCACTGATTACGCAGCAGTCAAGCTTTGGCACAGAGGGCAAGAGTTCAGATGCTCACACCCAAGTGGTGAGGTTTGAATCCATGGACCGCTGATGGCTAGGTGTGTAAATGGGTAACTACTCTATGCCTCGGTTTCCTCTTAGTAAAATGTAGACAGTAGTGGCACATAGTTTTCCAGGTTTTAATGGTAATTAAATGAGTCAACATATATGTGAAGTATTTAAAACTCTCATTGAGTAGATTCCGACTCATAGTGACCCTGTAGGACAGACAGAGTAGGGCTGCCCCATAGGGTTTCCAAGCAGCGGCTGGTGGATCCCAACTGCTGACCTTTTGGTTAGCAGCTGTAGCTCTTAACCACTGTGCCACCAGGACTCTGTCTAGTATATAGTAAACAATATATTTAAAAAAAAAAAAAATTTTTTTTTTTAAATATTTATATCTGAACTCAGTATTTTCTTTTATAATGTATTTTTATATTTGGAACACATTGTAGGAAACAAATAGGTATTCATATTTTGGAGAAATGTTTGTAAATTTCTTCTGATGCTCTTAGTGTAACAATGTTCCTTGATTATGCAATTAAAATGTATAATGTAAAAATGATTACATGGCCTGAGGTAGGCAACCTAACTTGCATACCCCCAAATTAAGTAACCCCCACCCCTTCTTTCTGAGAGAAACTTAATTTTGTTTAGATATCCACCCTCCACATAACTCATTTCCAGCCCTCATTTCCTTGCCATGTGGCCTCTCCAACACGGCAATTTGTTTCATCAGAGTTGGCGAGGGAGTGGACTAGCAAGAAGGAGGTCCCAAACTTACTAGGTTAATCACAGGAATGACACCCCTCACCTTTCCTGCACGCTTTGGTTAGAAGTAAATCACTAACCAGCCCACATTCGAGGAGAGGGAACTACTTACACAAGGGTATGAATTCCCGGAAGTGGAAGCATAATCACGAAACACTGTATTATCTTCCTGCCACACCAATCATGGTAATCCCATTTCCCTTTACAGATGTTTCCTTTAGGGATGGGTATAAAATGCACTTCTGGAACATGTGACAAATTCTGGGAAGTTCTGGTAAAGAACTTCCTCTGATTAAAAGAATCACATAGGAAGAGATACATCTTCCTTTTCTCCTGAATATTGTTGGCCTGTAAGTGTTATGTAGACCCCTGGCAGCCATCTTGGCCCATGATGGGATCCCTCTTGGTAACAGCGCAAACAGATAGAATGTAAATCCTTGATGATATGCTGAGCATATGGATTAACCAATCCCAAGGCTGCCCTATTTTAGGAATCAAATGATAAAATTTTCTCATCATCCAAGCTTCCAGGGGTTTTAACATTGGGGGTAGAGGGAGACATCCTGAGAAATAAATGAAGACTTTTTATGCCATTCATTAAAGTAAGGAAGTTATAACTTCATCAGAACCGGCTACCATTTTGGTAAAAATTTGGTAAGGTGCTATAAATTGTACTGAAGTTTTATGAGGATATAGCAATTTCTAGTCAAGTTCCCTAGTATACTGCTTTTCTGGTATCTCCAGAGGCTATTGGTGGGAAGGAAAAAGACATGGGAGAAAGAAAAGGTGACCACCTTGTGTCACCGTGAATTCTGTAAAGTGGATCCAGAACTAATTTGTACAACGTAAATTTTTTTTCAAGATGATAATATGGCCATTGATAGCTGCAATCTGATGTGCAGAATCAATACAATTTATTAAAACTTTACTGAACTGCTTTTTAGTTTTCAAATTGCCACATAAGTTAAATCTCTCAATTCTAACATTGTTATTATTTCCATGTGGCTTTCTTTGAAATTTTGAGTATCCTGGAAATTATAACCTTGCTATTTATTTTTTATGAAGTATTTTAATAACTGCACCTGACCACATTAGTTCACAAAAGTTCATATATATAGCATTGCATGGCAAAAATAGAAGAATTTGAGGTTTGGACAGTCACTTAAATTTTTGGAACTTTATCTCTAAATAAGAATCATGACAACATTTATTAAACGTGGATTATATGCAGGCATAGGCACTGCTCAGATCATTTTTGTAATATCATCTCCTGTAGTCTTTATCACAAAAGTATGATATTGATACTTTTGTAAATCATTTTAGGTAAGAAAACAGATAAGTAATATTTGCCTAAAGTCATAGAGTTGACAGGCCAAAGAACTAGTATTTGAACTAAGACCACTGGATTCTAGAGTCTGTACATGTAACACTATCTTATGTGACTTATGTCTCAGGATTTTTCTAAATCTCAAACAAGATCTTCTGTGGATTGTCTGCTTCCCTTCTTGGCAGATGTGGCAATTTGTATCAACTGTCCCAATGAGAAAAACTAGAAATATTGGACAAAATATTAAAAGAAAAACATTTTTTGAAGGCATCGTAACCATTAACTAAGCATGATAGAAGTATAGGGCCAAGATTTCGGAAAAGAAGGAAAGCCAGTGAGGTGGGCCCTGCATTTGTGGTCACGTTCCTTGTAGAATTATCTTCCAATTCTGAAATAGGTGGCTGAGAGGCTGAGAAGCTAAACAGAGATTCTGGGAAAAAACACAGCTGGGGAAGAAGGAATAAGGACGTTGTGCAAAAATTGATGTGCAGAGCCCACCAAGCAGTGAAGGGCCTGGTAAACCCTCCACACTTTTGGATTCAGTTCCAAAAGGCTAAAACTTGAAGTGAGGGTAAAGTGGAAATAGATTAGTTCTTAGCATAACTGAAGTACAGCTCTGAATAATCTCATTCTGCCTCTGTCCCCAGAAAACAATGGATGACTTTAACAGTAGATTATACTCATTTTAGGGTAGAATTATGGAACTGGAATATAGGTCAGAAGAAAATATATGAATTAGTGTATGGAAAGACAAACTGAGGGAAAATACAGAAGAGAACATGAGACATAGCTGACGAAGTGGAAATGTCTAACACAAGTGTAATTGGAGTCCGAGACTGAAAAGATAGAATGGGACAAAAGCAATATTTGAAGAGATAATAGCTGAAAATTCAGATTCAGAAAGCAAAGACAATGATTATATCTTAGAAGCACCCAGAAAATCACCAAGGGGAGAGGGGGGCAGATTACTTTCAGAGGAACAACAATAGGATTATTAATCTATGTGAAATGTTTTGGGCAATGTAAAAAGTTCTTAGCATTTACTATGTGCCAGGTACCATATCCCTGCAGAGACTGGCCAGTTAAAGTTCGATCTTCTGGCTGATTTATGGTTGATAAATTTTGCCAATACCCATGCAATGGAATTAATCTCCTTTCAAGACCTGTAGGTTTATTTCTTGGTCATATATCCCTAAAATAGCCATCAGTAAAATATTCCATGCTGCTCAGAAGCTGTCTTCATTATCTAAAATGACTAGCTCTCTGGGATTGGCTGTTTCCATGGCTCTTGATTACAGTGAAGCTCAGACTAGAATGGAAATTCAGTGAATGTGGTATATGGAAAGAAAACCAGAATGAAAGTGAGAAATGCAAGGTTTTAATCTAACTCTCTGTCATGAATTAAATTGTGTCTTCCAAAAATATCCATCAGCTTGGCTGGGCCATGATTCCCAGTATTGTATGCTTGCCCACCATTTTGTCATCTGATGTGATTTTCCTATGTGTTGTAAATCCTACCTCTCTGATGTTAATAAGGCAGGATTATTGGCAGTTAATGTCGATGAGACTCATTCCACAATATTTGATTGTGTCTTAAACCAATCTCTTTTGAAATATAAAAGAGAGAAGCCAGCAGAGAGACAGAGGGACCTCATACCACCAAGAAAGCTGTGCTGGGAGCACAGCACATCCTTTGGACCTGGGGTTCCTGTGAGGAGAAGCTCCTAGACCAAAAGAAGATTGATGACAAGGAAAGTTTCCCCAGATTTGACAGAGAGAGAAAGGGTTCCCCTGGAGCTGGCGCCCTGAATTTGGACTTCCAGCCCACTAGACTGTGAGAGAATAAATTTCTTTTTGTTAAAGCCATCCACTTGTGATATTTCTAATATAGCAGCACTAGTTGACTAAGATACTCTCTGAGCTTTAATTTCTTTGTCTGTAACATTGGAAGAGTATTCTCACCTGCCATGCTGCCTGTAGACTACTATATGGTGATTTTGTGTAAATTAGAAGAAGTTCTGCCCTAAATTGGAGCATTCTCAAGGCTTGGCTAACAGGCCACTCACCTGATTTCGATTCCCACTGCGTCTTCATTCTGACACCCTAGTGCAGTGAAGAACATCACAACTATACATACAAAGCTTGGTTGTTCTGAGAAAAATGAGATAAATAACTTTGTACAATGTAACATTCTATCCATTCATTAATTTATTTGCCCAATAGGCATTTATCAAAAACTTATGCATCACGCACTGTGGTAGGTGTTAAGAAGACAGACATACTCAAGACACAATCTTGCCTTCAAGGAAGTCACTTTCTCAGAGAAGGAATCCAATGTTCTGATCAATTTCAATCTCAGCACTAGAATGAAAGGAATGATGAATGGAATCAACATGGCTTTTCCAGTTCCCTCTTCCTTCAGATTTCACGATTTAGACTTAAATCCAACCATATTTGGGGAGGTAGAGAGAATATGAAATCCTTTTTCAACATTTTTATCTTGGTTATTACAAAAATAATACAATGTCACTCTAAAACATTCAAATAACAGAGAAATATTTCAACAAATAAAAGATTCATAATTCCTTGAGTGAAAAAAACAATACTTAAAGATATTAACCCAGCCCAAAACCTAGTGCCGTCGAGTCGATTCCTACTCATAGCGACCCTATAGGACAGAGTAGAACTGCCCCATAGAGTTCCCAAGGAGTGCCTGGTGGATTTGAACTGCCGACCCTTTGGTTAGCAGCTGTAGCACTTAACCACTACGCCACCAGGGTTTCCTAAAAGAGATTGGGTTACGTTATTCCACAGTTTTCCTGTGCATTTGTAAGCACATAGATTATTGCTATTATTTTACAAAAATAAGATTGCTATATGCACATTGTTCTGAGACTTGATTTCTCTCCCAATGTACCTTTTACATCCTCCCATGTTAGTACATAGATGTATATCTCATTCTTTTAAAGACCATATGGTATTCCGCTGTGTGAAATATAGCAGACGTTTATTTAACATATCCTAGGACATCACGCTTAGTCAAATAGAGGGTCGGGAAAAAGAGGAAGACCCTCAATGTGATGGACTGACACAGTGGCTGCAACGTTGCGCTCAAGCATAACAACGATCATGAGGATGGGGCAGGACTGGGCAGTGTTTTGTTCTGTTGTTCATAGGGTCATTATGAGTCGTAACTGACTCAACGGCACTTAACAACAAGAATATGTTTAAGGAGCCCTGGTGGTGCAGTGCTTAAGTGCTTAGAAGTAAACAAAACATTGGTGGTTTGAACCCACCAGCTGCACCCATGAGAGAAAGATGTGGCAGTCTGCTTCTGCAAAGTAGACTACTCTGTACTATGGGGTCACTATGAGTTGGAATCAACTTGATGGCAATGGGCTTGGGTTTTTTTGTGCGTGTGTGTGATGTAGTTGTTAAGCACTCAGCTGCTCACTGACAGGTTGGTGGTTCACATCTACCAGCCACTCCATGGGAAAAGAGACCTGGCAATCTGTTCTCATAAAGAAACCCTATAGGGGCAGTTCTACTATGACTTGCTGTAAGTCAGAATCGACTTGATGGCACACAACAACAACAGAATGTATTTAAGAGGCATTGGTGGCTCAGTAAAATCCTCGTCTTGCACACAGGAGGCCCAGGTTGATGCCTGGCAAGTGCATCTCATGCAGAGTCACCACCCATCTGATGCTGACCAGGTTTCAGCAGAGCTGCCAGACTAGGATGGACTACTTCTGAAAATCAGCCAATGAAAACCCTCTATGTCACAATGGTCCTGTCTGCAAACAATCACGGGGATGATGCAGGACTAGGCAGTTTCTTTCAGTTGTGCATGGGGTTGCCATGAGTCGGGGACTGTTGTTTGCAGCCAGCAACAGAGTATATTTAATTGTTGTCTTGTTGGTGAGCACTTGTTTCCAACTTTTCACTATTTCAAAATGCTACTATGGATATCATTGCACTCTATCTTTGTGCACTCATGGGTATATTTTCAAATAACAAATTCGTAAATGTGGAATTTTAGTTTCCAAGGGTTCCAACACTGAAAAACAGACACTGGCAAAGTTCTTCAAAGAGTTCTATCAAGATACATTATCACACAGAATCTCTTTGATTTCTCAAAGATTTATTTAAACAGATACGTAAAGAGAGTTTAAACAGATAATATATATTTAAGGACCTTCCCCCAGTATAGCTCTATGTTGCTGTTAGGTGCTGTTGAGTTGGTTCTGGCTCAAAGCGACCCTACATTCAACAGAACGAAACACTGCCTGGCCCTGTGCCATCCTCACAATCGTTGCTCTGTTTGAGCCCACTGTTGCAGCCACGGTGTCAATCCATCTCCTTGAGAGGCTTCCTTTTTTTCACTTACTCTCTACTTTACCAAGCATAGTGTCCTTCTCTGGGGATTGATCCTTCCTGATAACATGTCCAAAATACATAAGACGAAGTCTTGTCATTCTCTCTTCTAGGGACCATTCTGGCTGTACTTCTTCCAAGACAGATTTTTTTGTTCTTCTCGAAGTCCATGGTATATTCAAAATTCTTCTCCAACACCATAATTCAAAGGTATCAATTCCTCGGTCTTTCTTATTCATCGTCCAGCTTTTGTGTGTATATGAGGTAACTGAAAATACTATGGCTTAGGACAGGTGTACCTTAGTCCTCAAAGTGAAATCTGTGCGTTTTTTGAAAAACATTTTAAAGAAGTCTTTCACAGCAGATTTGTCCAGTGCAATATGTCATTTGATTTCTTGGCTTCTGCTTCCATGGGACTTGATTGTGGATCCAAGTAAAACGAAATCCTTGACAACTTGTTTTCCTCTGTTTACATTGATGTTGCTTATTGGTCTGGTCGTGAGGATTTTTGGTTTTTTTTATCCTGAGGTGTAATCCATACTGAAGGCTATAGACTTTGATCTTTATCTGTAAGTGCTTCTCTCTCTCTCTCAACCAAACCCACTGCCATTCCGTTGATCCTGACTCAGCAGCTGTATAGGACAGAGTAGAGCTGACTCAGGGTTTCCAAGGAGTGGCTGGTAGATTCAACTGCCAACATTTTGGTTAGCAGCCCCTCCCTTAACCATTGTGCCACCAGTGCTCCATACAAACAAAAAACAAACCCATCGGTGTCGCCACTCCTAGAGACGGTATAGGACAAAGTAGAACTGCCCCATAGGACTTTCAAGCAGCGGCTGGTGGATTCAAGCTGCCGACCTTTTGGTTAGCAACCGAGCTCTGAACCACTGGCCACCACGGCTCCAGTGCTCCGTATGTGTATATGTATGTGTGTGTATATATACACACACTTCTGTAAAGATAGTAAATAGCATTCTGTGGAATATGAGATCCAACCACAATAATGAATATAAGGAGGAAATACAGCTTTAAAGGTCATGTTTTACCACTTCCTTCAGGCAAACCCTATCAAAAGAAAGGTTAAATGGAGGGCTTCTATTCTGGTCTACCTCTAAGCAGCGATAAGTGTTATCAGCATCATTAGTCATGAGCCCGACCTCCTACAGTGCGTGTCAAGGCACTATTCCGGGTGTGAATCCGTGCTTGGCTGGACACCCCACCGCAGGTCACAGACTGTCACTCCCCATTCCAGTCCCCTCCTCCCCTCCGCCTGATCCCCGGCGCTGCGCACGCCCCCTTTCCTCCCACCTCCCACGACGGGCGGACCAGGCACGCGCGGAGCAGAGGCGTGGCGGGCCCACTGGGCATGCGCGCCGCGCGCCCGGCCTCTGTGACAGCGCTAGCCCGCCCGGGGTCCGGCGGCCGGGGTAGCAACACAGCCACGCGGACGCCGCGCCGGCCAATCAGCGCGGCGCGGGGGCGGGGACTTCCCTGTCGGCGCTGCCCGGGAGGGAGCCGGGGACTTCCGGCAATAATCCGGCGACGCGGCTGCCGCCTGTCAGGTAGGCTCGGAGGCTGCCCGCCCGCCCGCCCGCCTGCCCGGAGCGCTCGGCCTCCGCGACCTCCCCGGGGCTGTCGCCTCGCCGCCGCGGCCCCCGGCCTGTCGGCGTCCCCCGCGGGTCCCCGCCGGCCTGTCGCCTCCCCGCCCTGCGGCGCTCGCGCCGGGCCGCCTCCCCTCGCCGCGCCGCCTCCCTGCGCACCTCCACCGCCGCCCGCCGGGGCTTCCATCTTTGTGCTCGCCTCGGTCGCTGTCGGCCTCGCCTTCACCCCTCGACAGGCTTCGGGGTCTTTCCTGCCTTCCCTCCCGCCGGCTCCCCACCATCCCTGCTCCCCTCGGCTTGGGGTGCACACCTGCTCCACCACCCCGGGTCCCTCGCCTCCCCGTGCACACCTGCCCCACCACCCCTGGGTCCTTTGGCTCGCGGTGCACACCTGCCCCACCGCCCCTGGGTCCATCGCCTCCCCATGCACACCTGCCCCACCACCCCTGGGTAGCTTGGCTTGTGGTGCACACCTGCCCCACCACCCCGGGTCCCTCGCCTCTCCGTGCACACCTGTCCCACCACCCCGGGTCCCTCGGCTCGGGGTGCACACCTGCCCCACCACCCCTGGGTCCCTCGCCTCCCCATGCACACCTGCCCCACCACCCCTGGGTCCCTCGCCTCCCCATGCACACCTGCCCCACCACCCCTGGGTCCTTTGGCTCGCGGTGCACACCTGCCCCACCACCCCTGGGTCCCTCGCCTCCCCATGCACACCTGCCCCACCACCCCGGGTCCCTTGGCTTGCGGTGCACACCTGCCCCACCGCCCCTGGGTCCCTCGCCTCCCCGTGCACACCTGCCCCACCACCCCTGGGTCCCTCGGCTTGCGGTGCACACCTGCCCCACCACCCCTGGGTCCCTCGCCTCCCCGTGCACACCTGCCCCACCACCCCTTGGTCCTTTGGCTCGCGGTGCACACCTGCCCCACCGCCCCTGGGTCCCTCGCCTCCCCGTGCACACCTGCCCCACCACCCCTGGGTCCCTTGGCTTGCGGTGCACACCTGCCCCACCACCCCTGGGTCCCTCGCCTCCCTGTGCACACCTGCCCCACCACCCCTTGGTCCTTTGGCTCGCGGTGCACACCTGCCCCACCGCCCCTGGGTCCCTCGCCTCCCCGTGCACACCTGCCCCACCACCCCTGGGTCCCTTGGCTTGCGGTGCACACCTGCCCCACCACCCCTGGGTCCCTTGCCTCCCTGTGCACACCTGCCCCACCACCCCTGGGTCCTTTGGCTCACGGTGCACACCTGCCCCACTGCCCCTGGGTCCCTCGCCTCCCCGTGCACACCTGCCCCACCACCCCTGGGTCCCTCGCCTCCCCATGCACACCTGCCCCACCACCCCTGGGTCCCTCGCCTCCCTGTGCACACCTGCCCCCACCACCCCTGCGCCCTCCAGCCCACATTGTCCCTGCTAGCTGTTCCACCTTTCTCCATTTCCCTGCTCCATCTGCCGCTCCTGCGCCATCAGCTCCCTTAAGTGGCCTTCCTTGGTTATTTCCTTGCAGCGGACATTTCTGCATTTTTGCACCGTTCTGTCATAAGGACCTCTGGTGTTGCAGTGGTTAAGAGCTTCGCTGCTAACCAGAGGTCGGCAGTTCGAATCCACCAGACACACCTTGGAAACCCTATGGGGGGCAGTTCTACCCTGTCCTATAGGGTTGTTAGGAGTCGGGATCAACTGGATGGCAACGGGTTTGGTTTTGGTTTGGTCCTATCATTAAGCTTGGTTTTGACCTTTTTTCCAGTTGGATTCCATCTCTATCCTTGGGCCTATTGAAATTCATTTAGAAATCTCAGGAATTCAGGGAATGGTTTGTTTCCCTGTAAAGCTCTCTCTGTCTGTCCTCTTGCCTCATCCAAATATTTATCATCCAGCCTGATCAGAAAAGACACATTTCACTTACTCTTTCATATTCCATGTTCCCCTCTCCTCTGTGTCTCTGTTCCCATGAAGTATCTGTGATTCTGTCTCAGGCCTTTTACAGTAAATCCCATTTCTGAATGTCAGGCCTAAATTTGTCATTTCTGGATATCCTTTTTGAATCAAATTCTTCCACACTTACAAGCTATATTTGCATTTGATCTCAAATTGTTTGACCCTAAATTATTTGGAAAGAGTGTAAGGAAGGAGAGCCGTAAAGAAAAATCAGATGCTTATCAATTTGAGGACTACTTATTCTTTCTTATCCCAGAAACATGAAAATTATTTCCTCAAAATTTATAATGAAAGTCAAGAAACAAAGGGGAAAATAAACTACTTTGCCAGCCTTTCCTTCTGCATATGAAACTGCCTTGCTGTTATCTTCATTGTAACTTCTCTTTTTTGTTTCTGCTACGTATATCTAGCACACGCTTTTATTGTTTTGAAAACCAATTTAATGACTGCTGTGAAGTACCCCTCACTGTTTCCTTTTCATCTAACTTAAATAGCGAAACACATGTGGCTTCTAAAAACTTATTTATGTTTCCTGTAATGTTTTCCTTGTCCTAGTGCTTTTATATGTAGATTGACCATTATTGTACATTACCTGGTGGCATATGTACTATAAGGTAAAAACTGTTAAAAAAAAAAAATCTTATGACATCTATTTTACAGGACATTCAGTAATTGCTATTATAAAAACAGAGTGGGTAATAGCATGTATCCCACCCAGAGTGAGGCTGTCTGAGTTTGAATCCCAGCTCTATCACACTGCCTCTTTCCTCGTCTGTAAAATAGAGAATTAGACCTGTAATGGTGGTATTAGCATTTTCTACCTAGTCGAGTAGTGTGAGGACTACATGAGATAATATTCGCAAGTTATTTAGACTAATGACTAGCCCATACTAATCTCTAATGAATGTTTGCCAACATTATTATCCTCAGATCAGGAGGGAGCCCTGGTGGCCCAGTGCTTGAGAACTGTGGCTGCTAACCAAAAGGTCAGCAGTTTGAATCCACCAAGCCGCTTCTTAGAAACCCTATGGGGCAGTTCTACTCTGTCCTGTAGGGTTGCTGTAGGTTGGAATCAACTCGACGGCAATGGGTTAGTTAAGGTTATGCTTGTTGAAGGAAAGGAGTTTCTTGGTTAGTTCTGATTCTCTCGTGCCAGGAGTTCCCACTGGCAAATTAACTTCATGAAGTCCTGTTCTGCTGTAGTGCCTCACCACCATGTCCTGCCGTATTAAATTGAGATTAAGAGAAGATTTTAGATAATATGGCCTCATGTATGTTCTCTGATGTCAGTTGGCATAAAATATGCTTGTTGTTGTCAGGTGCTATCGAGTCGGTTCTGACTCATAGCAACCTATGTACAACAGAACGAGACACTGCCTGGCCCTGTGCCATCCTCACAATCGTTGTCATGCTTGAGCCCAGTGTTGCAGCCACTGTGTCAGTCCATCTCATTGAGGGTCTTCCTCTCTTTTGCTGACCCTCTACTTTACCAAGCATGATGTCCTTAAAAACTGTAAATTATACAAATTATTTTAGAACAGAGTAGACATCTGCCGTTTGTGTAGTTGCTCTTACACATTTAATAATATTCAGGAGTAATTTCTAGGCTTTATTTTTGTGTTTGGAAATTCTCAAAACAAAGGTAATTTTAATTAAAATAAATATAAAACCCTAGAAGTTCAGATCTCTTAGCAGAACAGATAAATAAATTCCCATACAAAGTAATGGGTTGTCATCATTCCAAAAGTTTAATAACATTGTTTTCTGATTCACAAAATTAGGTGCCTCAGATTGGGATTATTTTTGAAAATTTGAGATGTAGGCCTTTTAAATTGCAAGTCCCCCCCCCCCGCGATGATTTTTTATTACTTTTTTTTTTTTTTAAATAAACCTGCTTCCACAGTCTGTGCTTTAGTTCCCGAACTGTATAAATTATACAGCGAAACCTGTGAGAGCCGGAACTCGACAGGCATGCCCTATTTTCCCAGGTCTCGAAAGTTTTCCCACCTCTGACAGGGTGCAGTCTTACCACTTCTCTGCTGTTAGTTCTAATGGAAAATATTTGCGTTTTCCTTCTCTGAGAGGTTTCTTCCTTCCACAGGTTCCGGCTTCCACAGGTTTTAGTGTACTTTAAAATAAAACTTTGTTGTGATCCAAAGAGCATAACATGAGAGATCTGTGGAAAGACACATCTACAGAGAAACAAATGTTTACCTCTGTGTCGAAAGTGAAAACCTCGGAAATGACTGTTTTTTATTTACACCGTCTATTAGCTGCTACTTCACTCCTTCCCACCCGTAGAAATACAAGCAAAATTGTTAAAGTCGGAATGAACTGTATGTAGAGTTTTGGTGACTGAGACAAAAATTGCTTGTCTTAGTGGTAACACCAAACTGGATTCTAACTGTACAGTGGAAACTTTTGGTACATGTTCTAGGGATTGCTTGTGAGGCGTGAAGATAAGTGTACTAAATGCTGAACAGGTGTAGTGTCTAAACAGATAAGTACGATGTTTGTGTGTCATCGAGTTCTAAAATAGCTTGCTTGCTGAGGGTACAGGGATGTGCATGGGGCAGTCATCTCGATGCGGTCTGTCAGCAACATGTTTCTCTTGCGCAATTAGGTGTTCTTTCTGCGTCCATTTATCCATTCAGTCAATTCTACCGACCCTGGCAAATTACTATTCTCAAAACAACACTCGGCTCCCATTGCCTACATTGCTCAAATACATTTAAGTACTTAAAGAATAAAGTCCAGACACCTTTGATATTCAGAGTCCTCCATGATCTGGCTCCCAGTTACCTTTCCCACTTACCAGACTTCCCGTAATATGTGTCCATTCCAGCCAACCTATCTGGCTTATTTTTCTCAGATGTATCACCTGCCTTCCCACCTTCATACTTTCACCCACCATTCCTAATTTCTTTGAATTTCTTTTATTCTCTCTTGACCACTCGTTCAATACACATATCACAAGATTGTGTATGTGCTCATGTGCGTGTGCATGGTTGTGTATTTCTTGTGTGTGTTTTTTTGTTGGTGTTTGTTTTTGTTTGTATTTCTGTTCCTAAGGTTGATTATACACAGAGTTGAGGCCAGGGACACATAGTTTAATAATACATTTAGTCAGTGCTAAAATGTTTGTCATTGAAGTAATCTTGTATTTGGTCTATCAGCAGTATTTTGCAGGGTTGCCGTTTGATTTTATTTTAAAGACAGAATTCTGAATCCACAGTTTCAGTATGATATTGAGAGATGTTTTGGCAATCGTCAGAGATGGTCCTAATGGCCAGTCTTCTGTTGCCCATGTTTTATGAGACTAGAGTTGCCATGCAAGCACCATGGTCCTTGCTTGCCCTCTCTTCTAGGACTTTTCTCTGGCCTAAACCTCAGCCTTAATGAAAATCAGAAAATCGGATGTGTGCTATTGTAGATAGTCTTACCAATCCTGTGAATTAACTGGATGTGGGTGGTGCTTTTTGCATTTTAGGGTGATCAGTAGTTTTTTTTTTTTTTTTTAATATTCTGGCTATTTTAATACCCGGGTTTTTCATTGTTCATGTAGTCTCTATGGTGTAAATATTCAACATTAATGAAATACCCAAGTCGACTTTAAACATGAGACTACTATAACACATTACTATGCTGAAAATTATTTTTGCATCACCAGCTACTTTTCTGTACCTAAATTCACTGTATGCTTTCAATTGTTGCCATACTTCTTGAAAACATTTTCCCCTCTGGGGATCATTTCTTTCTGAAAATGCATTCTCCTCTTAACTTCCTGTACACCCCTACCTCTCTGGCTCTTCCTTTGCAGTTGTCGTTCTTGGCTCGTCTTCATCTACTCTTCTCTTAAATGTTGGTGAGGCTTAGGGTTTTTTCCTGTGTTCTCTTCTCTTACAACTTGACAAACTCTATGTGTGTGATATCATTCCTGTAACTTTGATTACTGTCCAAATATCTTTCTCTCCATCCAACTCTATCTTCTGAGCCATGAATTCACATAAATCATTCATTTGTTCAATAAATATTTATTGAGGCCCTATTGTGTGCTTGGTATTTTTCAAGGTTTTTGAAAAACAGAGCTGAACAAGACATTTCATTGTCTTGGAGGAAAACAGACAGTAAACAAATGAGAACTTCTTATTACTCTGAAAAAACAAGATGAGACTGTTGGGGGTGGGGTACAGAAGAGGGAGAGAGCTCTTTGGACAGGGTAATCAGGGAAGGCTTTTCTGGGGAGGTGACTTTTTTTCACCAAAATAATTTTTATTTTCACTATATAATTGGGTGTGCACAGGGGTATGACCTAGGTTTGGATTCACGAAGTCTTTATGCAGAGTTATAGTCTCAATATGAAGCCATTTCCATTCAGAATCCCTATCTACACACCTATGTTACATTTATATCAAGTCTGGTATGGAAGAAAAGATACACGTGTAATATGTTCATTTAAGTTACATATTTTAGAGGAAGAATAAAAATATGGGTCACACAAAACTCAAGAACTCTATTAAAAGTTTGAATATAAAACTCACAGATCTATCTGGAAGGACTAAAGAACAGAAGTTCTGTAGTCACATGTGTGAAAACTGGTAAATGTAATGACTTTTGTTACCAGTAAAACACATTTGTTTATTCAGTGTAAGTTATCTGGGAGTTGACACTCTGAATCAGTGATGTGGACATTTAAGGTGGTCTTAGCCGTAACTGTGGATGTGAATTACCTGTAGAGTTTAAAAAACAAAAATACACCTACGTCCCACCCCTAAATATTCATTTAATTGGTCTGGGAGGGGGCTAAGCATTAGTGTTCTTTCAAAGCTTCTCAGACTATGATATTAAAGCAGAGTCATAATTTTTATAACTGGTGTTTAGTGTAGTACCTATCTTCAGAGTTAATTGGCTGTCTTTTCTAGTTCGTCCCACAGGCATATCAATGTACTGCATGTCCAAAACAGAGATGAACATTTCCCTTACCTTCCCACGCCCTGGCAGAAACTTGCTGGTCCATCAATATTTCTTATCTCTGTCCCAAGTGCCGAAAATCAAACTCTGGGTGTCTTCTTTGATTTCTCCCTCACACAGCCCGTCAGTCTTCAAGTGCCGTTTGATGCTACTTCCTAAATATTTCTAGGCTCTTCCATACTTTCTGATCTTTTTAAGGCCAATGTTCAGTAACCTTCAGTCCTATTTATTCTTTTCTCCAGGTCCCACCCGCCCACCACCTATCCATTCTTTGTAGATCTCAAATCTAATCAAATTCCTCACCTAAACCCCTTTACCGCCCCCTCATTGCCCGCAGAATGAAGTCCAGCAGCGTCTTTGACTTCATCTAGACCTGAATTACTTCTCCATTCTTCCTTCCAGCCACTCCCCACTCCCTCTCGTATATTCTAAGCTTCAGCCAAGTTGAACTGCTTACAGTTGCTGAATACATTTCATGTCACGTTGCTTCTAACTTCTGGGAGAGGGTTTACTCTTTTGGGAATAGTATCCCCTGTTCCTCCCTACCCCCCCGACTTCTACTCGTTCTTCAGACATAAGCTGTTACTTCTGGTGGACTTTTCATGACAGGTGTAATATTAGGCTGGTTTAGACGGGCAGTCCCTAGTGCAAACGGGATCTGTTCCTCACTGTGAGTCAGAACAGGTATATAGGGTTCTTTAGCCTTACTTTATCATAGGTCAGGCACTGGGGTTTTTTTTTTTCTTGCAAGAAAAGGCTCAAGGGCTTTTCCGTGATTTAAAAGCTGCATGAGCAGCAGATGAAGGTGATTGCGATGAAGAATTTTTTGCAAGTAGGGCTTGGTTCATTCATTTCAAAGTGAGGGCAAATTTACGTAACATTAAAGGGCCAGCAGGAGTTGTCCATAAGCCCAGCGTTCCTAACCCAGGGACTGACCCGTCTTAGTGCCTCAGTACAACTAAACCAAAAAACCCACTGCTGTGGAGTCGATTCCAACTCGTAGCGACCCTGTAGGACGGAGTAGCCCTGCCCCGTAGGGTTTCCAAGGTTTCCTGGTGGATGCAAACTGCCAGCTTTTTTGGTTAGCAGACGTAGCTCTTAACCACTATGCCACCAGGGTTTCCTACAGGACAACTGAGGTACTATGTTGTTTTCACTATTTTATCATCACTGTGTAGCCGATTGTAAGTTAAGCAGACACTTAACTATTAATTAGGGACTTTATTCTTTAAGATTAATGAATAAATGAAAAGAAACTTTGGTTAATTATATGTATGCTTTTAACATAAATTAACTTTTTTTTATAGGAGAACTATGCCATTTTTGGGCCAGGACTGGAGATCTCCTGGATGGAGTTGGATTAAAACAGAAGATGGCTGGAAAAGATGCGAATCCTGTAGTCAGAAACTCGAAAGAGAGAATCAGTATAACATCAATCACAACATGTGAGTGACAGCTAAACAGATCCACGTCATTTACCAGCCTAACGTTTATGGTTTTATCTGTTTTTCAAGTCACTGCAAAGCTGCATGACTTGTAATTTTGCTGAGAGCTGCCCGCACAGAGGTTGGTGTGAGGAAATAAGTTATTTAGCTAGAGAATGAGCTTAGTAAATTGCCTAATATCTATGCAGATGCAGCTTTCTTTTTATTTAAAATTTTTAATCTTCACAATAGTCTGTGAGATGGGTATGATTATTGCTAACCTCACATTATAGCCGAGGAACCTGAGGAAATTAAAGGATACAGGTTGGGTGGCATATATCAGAAACTTGCAATAAGCGTGGTTCACACAAGACAGGAAATGTATTTTTCTCTCTCAAAAGCCTGAGTTGGTACGGTGATTTTGCTCCATAAAATGTAAGGGAACCTAGTAACCGCCTCTCCTGTTACTCTGACATCCCAAGTGTGTAGCCGCCTGTGCAGGGTCCAGGTGCTTGGTTGCCACATGTGCATTTTAGTTGGTAGGGCAGAAGTTCCCTTGCTCCTTACGGGCACAATCCAAAAGCTGCAAATATCACGTCTACTCACACCTTATTGCCTGGAGCACAAGCTGCAGTGGAGGCTGGGGAATGTATTTTTTATGCAGGTAACAACAGCTTGCATTCTATGTTTTTTTACCAACCCACCTCCTCCTCCCCCCACCCGCCCCAGTATTTTCATAAGCACTATGCTAAGTATTTTTACATGTTGTGGTAAAAAAAATTAGCATAGCATGCTTATGAAAATACCTGGGTGAGGGGGAGGCGGTTGGGGGCTGGCAATAGTGCTTGGAAAGGAAAGTAGAAGGCTCACATTATATGCACGAAGATATGATGGTTTTTCTTCCGCTTAGCCACGTGTCCAGATAAAAATTAGAGGTTGCGTTAACCCAGAGGCAGGGTAGGTGGCTGTCACGTGATACTAGCCATCTCTGCCCCAAGCGCTGCTCGAGAGTTTGGAGGATTAGGACGGTACTGAAGACCTCTTCTGGAGTGGCATGGATCTAATAATGGGTTTTATCATATTTTTATCTGACAGTTGCATATTCATCAACTGACCGAAGTTTAGTAGCTTTAGACCAGAGCTTGGTTTTTGCAATATTTGAAGCAGAAATTAATTTTATGTTTCACATTATAGTGAAGATAACGTGCAATATTTGTTAAACGTATATTGTGGCATTATGTATTGACGACTGTAACTTTAAGAACTATAATTACTTATTTGTAATTGCTTTTAGTATTAGACGAGATCATTAATCTTGCACAGTTATGAATTTTCTAGGTTATTTTTTTGTTATAATTTTTCGTAGCAAATCATTTAAATTTAAAATTGGTTGACTATATCTAGAAATGTTTGGAATCTAGATTTCCTTCCACTGTCCCCTATTAAATTTGGAGAGTCCTAAAGTCACCATTTTAGGTTGGATGATGTACGAAGAATTTACTAGTTGACCTTCTATGAAGCTAAAATTTAATAGAGGAATTTATAGTCAAATATTTTTATGTCATGTTTGAACCCCCTTGCCATTGAGTCAGTTCTGACTCATAGCGACCCTATAGGACAGAGTAGAATTGCCCCCTAGGGTTTCAAGGCTGTAATCTTAACAGAAGAGACTGCCACAGCCTTCTCCTGTGGAGCAGCTGGTGGGTTTGAACTGCCAGCCTTTCAGTTAGCAGCTAAGCACTTAACCACTACACCACTTTTTTAGCAATGCTTCTAGGTTTTTTTTTTTCCCTTACATTTAGTTTAGTAAATCTTTTTGTCTCGCTATTTTTATTTACATCCCTTTAAATAGTCTATTTTCTATCAAAATTTTAATATGTTAAGCTTTGTTTTTGTTTAGTCCCCAGTGGTCATAGCAATGGAGGCCGTCATAAATTAGAGACTCCATGAAAATTATCCTCAAATCTAGTGATTCTCAAGTTACCCCATGATGGTTGAATTCTGTAAAGAGTTTTTATAAAACTGTGTGTCCCCCAAGGAGACAAGATAAAAGAAGTTGTATTTTTGGTTCCTTTATGAGAATATGAAAATGGTCTGTCATCCACATGAGGGGCAGATAATTCATAGGATCTATATGGCCCTTGAAGTAAGAACTGTGCTTCCTAGAACCAGTCCTAACTGAGGTGACTGTCCTGTATCCATTTATTTAGTTAAATGAATAACGCAGTTGTCGTTTTAGTGTTTTCCCCTTAGGATTCTTACAGTGCTGTTACAGGTTGCAGTGAAGACCAAGATGGCCTTCTTTGTGTTTTTTCTTTAGTGATTGAAAAATAAAAACGTAAGTGATCTAGAAAGTTAGTTTCGTTGTCGGACTCAGCACTTAAATGTTTCAGGCAGTATTTGCTGTTACTGCTTTTTCAACTAATGCTTTCATTTGGATTGTAGACTGAAACCCTGGTGTCGTAGTGGTTAGTGCTACAACTGCTAACCAAGAGGTCGGCAGTTCAAATCCGCCAGGCGCTCCTTGGAAACTCTATGGGGCAGCTCTACCCTGTCCTATAGGGTTGCTATGAGTCGGGATTGACTCGACAGCAGTGGGTTTGGTTTTTTTGGTTGGGTCTCTGACTTTGTTTTAATACCGTCTCTCCTCAGATTTGCATTTTTTGTCACTTATGAAGTAATATGTGTTCATTATAAGCCAACAATAACAGCAAAACAATCATGTAATTCTGCAGTATAAAACATGAAAAGTGGAAGTTCTTTCTCACTTCAGATCCTATTCTGCCCACATAACCAACTGCTTAGTCACTTTGTCTCATCCAGATAGCAAAGTCTACAAGGAATCCCAGTCTTCTCGGCAGTCCAAATCCTGCCGCTGTTCGGAATGATTCCAACGTCCGTTTGTGTGACTCACAACACCCTGTCCTCTCTGTTCTTGACCTCTTCATTTCTAGTCATTTACTTCTTCTCTCAGCCACCCATTCCCATGGTGTAGTTCCTCTTCCCACATTATGAATTCAGCTCCCCAGTCTTTAAACATAATAATCTCCTCTCCTCGCAAGTTATCTGGTTGGCACCTAGCCTGTTGCCCTTTTTTCCCCCTTCTATCCATCATCTCTTTTTTGCGTCTGTTTCGACTGAGCTTGTGTTCCATGATTTATTGTTTCAATAATGCTCTTGCCAATACCTTAACCTTCCAGTAGAATACCTAAACTTCGGTCAGTTGATGAATATGCAACTTTTTTTTTTTAATACACTTATATGGCAAATTCTGAACCCAAATAAAGCCACACATGAGCAGCTAGGAGATGCAAGGACAGAGGAATCCCAGCAGAGAGCACAGTGGGACTGTTACAAACTCATGCAGTCAGTCACCTCTTTGCCAGGTCATTAACTCCTTCGTTCATTTGCGCACTCACCCTTGCTTGCTCTGTTACTCGTTCCCTTTTTACTTTTACTCTTTGACTCATTCATTCAGTAAACCAGTGTTATTGACCATCTGCTCTGTGCCAGATAAACTGAACACTGTCCAGCGAGTCTGTGTTTCCTCAATCAGCGTGCTCAGCTTCTCCGTGAGGACTGTTCGTCTTCACTCTCCTCTAACGTCTGGTCTCTTACAAGACACCCTTACTTCCTGCTTCTCCGAGAGATCTGAAGCCATCAGACACATTCTCAGAACCTTACTGTTTGGCTTTAAATATTCATCTTTATTAATTTTATCCTAAGTGCACACATGAGGTATTCTGGATAAGAAACAGATTTTTTATCTTAATCTCCTCACAATAGAGAGTAGTGTGTTGGCCATCCTTGCCCCAGTGCCTGCCTAACCTTGGGAATGAGAACTGATGGAATTTTTTCCTACACAAGGAGCCAAACGTGCCACAGGTTAAGAGCAAGGGAAAAAAAGAATTTTTTTTTTCTCTGTTTAAAAAAAAAAGGGAAGGAGACAGCTTATTCCTGTCCCCCCAGAAGGGTTTCCTTGGAAATGTTACAGGCCTGAATCCTAACTTCAGTTCTTTGGTATGTGGATGAAATCTCTTCAGGAGCAAGACACCCTTTGAGGTAGATATGTTTCCAGTGTTACTATTACAAATAACGTTCTATCTGTTCACTCTACAGAATTTATTGTGCATTTATTAGGTATTCTTCATGCTAAGACACAGCATTCTAGTGAGAGACAGACAAGGAGCAAAACAAGTTACATATGTGGATTGTTCAGGATAATAAGTGCTGTGGAGGAAAGAAGCAGGTGTGGGATACATGTTTACAGGAGGGTGGCGTGGTAGTGTGTGATAATCCAGGTGCTGTGGAGGAAGGAAGCAGGTATGAGGTATACATGTTTACAGGAGGCTGGTGTGGTAAAAGTAGTGTGTGATAATCCAGGTGCTGTGGAGGAAAGAAGCAGGTGTGGGATACATGTTTACAGGAGGGTGGTGTGGTAGTGTGTGATAATCCAGGTGCTGTGGAGGAAAGAAGCAGGTATGAGGGATACATGTTTACAGGAGGGTGGTGTGGTAAAAGTAGTGTGTGATAATCCAGGTGCTGTGGAGGAAGGAAGCAGGTATGAGGGATACATGTTTACAAGAGGGTAGTGTGGTAGTGTGTGATAATCTAAGTAGCCTCACTGAGAAGACCTCTGTTGAATTCAGACGTTGGGCACTGAGAGAGCTAACCCTATAGACGTTTGAGAGAAGAACCTCCCAGGCTAAAGGAACAAATGCAAAGCCCTCAAGTCAGGAATGTGCCTGGCAAATTTAAATCACAGTGAGGAATCCAGTATGGCTGGCAGGAAGTGAGTAAGGGCGAAGGCAGGAAGAGGGGAATCACGCAGGGCTTTGTGGGTATTAGTAGGGACCTGGGCTTTCAATCAGAACGAGTTGGGGAGTAGGAGGCTTTGAGCAGAGGAATGGTATGTTCATATTAATGTTTTAATAGGATCTGGGTTAGGATCATTTTGACTATTGTGTTAAAAACAGACTTTGGAAAGACAAGGGCAGGACTGGTAGACTAGTTCTCAAGAGGCTATTATGATAATCCAAGTGAGAAGTGATTGTGGCCTCGAGAATGATGGTGATAATGGGATGACGAAAAGTGTTCACATTCTGGCAGTGTATTGAAGGTGGAGCTGACGGGACCTGCTGACAGATTGAATGTCTGGGATACAGTGAAACGGAGGAGTCAAGGACGACAGTAGGTTTTCGGCCTTGGCAACTGAAAGAATGAGGTTCCATTCACTGCAGTAATGTTTTAATGCGTAGCTTCGTGTACCGGTGTGCCCAGAATTCTCTGGGCTGGGCGTGGAGTTGCCGAGGAGTCACAGGGGGTTCATACCTCTAACTTCCCTAGACTATGCAGAATTACCTTCTAATGAGGTTGTACCGATTTATGCTTCTATCACTAGTGTTTGTTCACTGACCATGTAGGTCATCCTTTTCTTCCCCCACTTGTTATGTCTTGAATATCTTTTCACATTAGTAGATGTTGACTTACCTCATTCTTTATAATGACAGTGTTTTATTGTATTGATACAGCATAATTTAGTTACCCAAGCTTCTACTGATAGCATTTTGGTTATTTCCTAGTTTTCACGATTTCAGACAGCCTTGTACTGATCATCTATGTGTATCTCTTTGCATAATTGTGGGAATATTTATGCAGTCTGAATCCCTAGAAGTAGAATTGTGTATTTAAAATTTTAGTATTGGAAAAATTGCCCTCCAGGATTTTGTACCAGTTTATACTCTCAGCAGTGGTGTACCAAAATCGTCACGCTTCACCCGAGATGCTGTGTGTGTGTGTGCAAGATTTGTAGCACAAGGGTAGCTGGTTACAGGAGGGAATGCTGGCTGATGAAACGCAGCTGTGTGCACACCTGGTGTAGGCTACGTCTGCACAGAGGAAGGGGTACGTTTTTGTCCATAGAAAGATGCCGTCTGCTCACTGTGCCATGTGCTTGTGTGGAGGGGACTTCTTTTTCTAATATGCACAAGGTGTTTATGGGCTACTGTTGTGGTTAGGTGCCTCTGTACAACAGAACGAAACACTGCCCGGTCCTGCGCTATCCTCACAATTGTTGCTATGCTCGAGCCCATTGTTGCAGGCACTGTGTCAGTCCATCTTTTTGAGGGTCTTCCTCTTTTTCACTGACCGTCTGCCTTACCAAGCATGATGTCGTTCCCCAGGGACTGGTCCCTACTGATAACATGTCCAAAGTATGTGAGACGGAGTCTTGCTGTCTCGCTTCTAAGGAGCATCCTAGCTGTATTTCCTTCAGGACGGTTTTGTTTGTTCTTCTGGCAGTCCATAGTATATTTAATATTCTTTGCCAACGTCATAGTTCACAGGCATTAATTCTTCTCCAGTCTTCCCTGATTTTATCATTACTTTAACTGTTTTTGATCTTTAACAGTTTGGTAGGGAAAAAAAATCTTACTGTGATTTTATTTCTTTGTTTGTTAGTGTAAGAGTGGGTCTTAAAAGAATCTTTTTTAAAGAAATTGTATTTCCCCGTCAGTTCACATTCATAGAAAAATTATTCATTGAAAAGATAAAGAGTAGTTCATTTACAAAATACTAGAATGGTCACAGTTTGCATTGTGTGTCCTGATTTGGATTAATATATACTAATTAAGGTTTCTTGAGTTGTATTATCTATAATTTTAATTATATATTTGGTCCTTAAGCATCTGTTCACTTTGTTTCATGCATTCCTTCCCTATGCCTGTTGAGTCATTAGTAGGGATAGGGAAGGAATGGATATTTAAAATTAAACAGTAGCCGATGTTTTGGGTAGTGGATACTTGTTGCAGTTTAGCCTCCTCTCTCCATTTTTGTATCTGCAGTACCACAGTTTCTCTTTGTGGGGACCATCCCCCTGCCACCCCACTTCCATTGGACCTGCTTCTTCTGAGGCTGTCTCCATTGACAGGCTTGAAGCAGATAACTTGAGCTAAACCAATCAGTATATTCCATCTCTCTGGTGCAGTGGTTGGTTCAGGCCAGTTGGGACCAGTGAGCATCAATTTGGACTTCTGTTTGAACTGTTCGGGAGGTACATTCTTCCTTCCATTTACTGAGCGCTGTGATGCTGAGAACCTGAACTGCTAGGAGTCACTTGATGGGCACTTTTTTTATGGAGAGTATGGCCAGCCCAGAGGTAGCCGAGCTGAAAGATTTCACCCTTTTGACATTGTTTGAACGCTCAGTCAAGTTGGGCCTAGGTTTTTCAGCTTCTGTGAGTAAGCAGGTTTCTCTTTTGTTATATACCAGTTTAGATTCAGTTTTCCTCACGTAAAAGAGTTATAACAGAAATAGTCTAAATTTATAATAAGAATTCAGCTCATTAGCAGTGATCTTCAAATTCCTCTTTGTTACCCTTTTTTTTTTTTACCTATGGATTTAGGTACATATGCACCCTCCTTAAAAACTTTTGTATCTTTAACCTCTCTCTCTTTCTTGGTTCCCAGATTACCCTAAGAACACTTCTGTCATCGGGTTTAACACGTTTTAATTGCTTATCTAAATGTAACTTGCATGAGCTAAACATTCCTACAGAGAAAGGAATTTTCCCAATTCATCTTTGTGTCTCATTGTTTTCCTGCATAGTGTCTGAACACAGTTATGATCTCCAGAAGTATCTGCTGTCCAGGCGAATATATAAGCACATTCATATAGTTAGAAAAATTCTAACTCTAAACCAAAGATTAATCTATTGAAATAAACCTGGTTTATGATTATTGATTTGTTTATCTTCCAGAAGCAAGCGCCTGAATTCCTCTTTTCAGATAAAATTAAATTACTATTTGTTTTATGCTGGCTGTAGACATTTTTCATAATGCAGGCCTTGAGAGCAAATCAACCCTTTTTCAATCCAGGTAATTAAGGCTGTTCATTAGGGGTGGTACTGTGTCTGCTGTACAGTGTTTTTTAGATGAAAGCTGTGTACTTATTTTCTACCAGTTCTTTATGTAAAAAATGTGCTAAACCACATTCCTAGAGCCTTGAATCCTAACTTTATCCCTTTCCTCTGAGATTGGTTAGCGCTGTCTTCCTGTACTTTGGTCATCTTCAGTTCATCCTTCTAGCTCATTTATATGCATAAGCTGCCTTTGACCTTGTACCATCATCTGTTTTTAAGGTCTTCTTTTTATTTATTTTGTTAGTTTTCCATTTCATATATTGATTTTTTGGCTTAAAGCTCTCTCCTATCTTATTTGTGGGATGGTCATAAAATGAGTCTTAAAATTCTCAATATCTCAGATTCCTAGGTATATGTATTTTCTTTTTTTTCCCCCTTTTTTTGGTGAAGTGTGACACATACAGCAAAAGTCCACAAGAGAATTTATTAATGTGTCACAAAGGAATTACCAAGGAACCAAACATAGTCAAGAAAGAAAGCACTGCCGGCATCCCAAAAGATCACTGCGCCCACCCCGTTCCTTGTTTTTCTTTATACTTAACTACCTTTAAGATGTGTTCCTAAACACTATAGTTTAGTTTTGTCTGACTTTTGAGCTTCATATGAAAGGAATCATACATTATGGATTCTTTTACATGCGGTCACTTCTGCTCAGCTTCATGTTTGGGAGATTCACCCGTGAGTATTCCATTTACTGAATAATTGCAATGTATTTGTTCATTCTGTTGAGAATGGATGTGTGGCTTGTTTTTAGTTTGGGAATTTTACAGTAATGTTGCTATGAAAATTCTTGTATCGATCTCTTTGTTGACCTGTGTACCCACTTTAGTTGGATATATGCCTAGGATTGAAATAGTTGGGCCATAGAGTATTATATATCCAACATAATACCAAAAAAAAAAAAACCAAACCCACTGCCGTCAAGTTGATTCCAACTCGTAGCGACCCTTGAGGACAGAGTAGAACTGCCCTGTAGAGTTTCCAAGGAGCACCCGGCGGATTCAACATAATAGGTAATGCCAAACTGTTTTCCAAAATGGTCGTGTCAGTTTTCTCTTCTACGAGTAGATGTAAGGGTTCCTATTGTTCTACATCCTAAAGTGTTACCTCATTGTGGGTTTACGTTGCTTTTCTTTCATTGGTAATAATCAAGACAGTATGGTATTAAGGTAAGGATAGACAAATCAGTGGAATAGAAGAGAGATTTTACACAAGGATTCATAGGTACAAGGTCAGTTGATTTTTAACAAAGGTGTTAAGGCAGATTAGGGTAGAAAGGAGAGTCTTTTGAACAGTGCAATTCAGTTACCTGTTCAGATAAGATACCTATTACACCCATTACAATCTATTGTAATAGCTGGATTCATAGCGACCCCGTGTAAAACAGAACGGAACACTGCCTGTTCCTGGGCCGTCTCCATGATGGGTTGCAGATTGGACCATTGTGATCCAGAAGTTTTTTCAGAAGTAGATCACTGGTCCTTTCTTCCTCGTCCATTTCAGTCTGGAAGCTCCGCTCAAACCTCTTCAGCATCACGGCAGCAAGCAAGCCCCCACTGACGGAGGGATGGGTGGTGACTGCACCTGAGGTGTGGTAGCCAGGAGTGGAAACTGGATCTCCTGCACGGGAGGAAGAATCCTACCACTGAACTACCACACACCTATCACGATGGTTAATTTGTTTATTTTTTTCAATCTGACATTTCCGGGTGCTGGTGAGGACAGTCCCAGGTGCCACTGGAAGGTATTCTCACATACTCTTGATAGGAGTGCAAAATGGGACACAGACTTTGGAAAATATTTTGGCGGTTTTTTATGAAGTTAAACATACACCTACCATATAGCCCAGCAATCCCACGCCTACACATTGTCCAAGATAAATGAAAATTTATGTACACACAAAGCCTGTATGTGAATGTTAACAGCAACTTTCTTCAGTAATTGCCAGAACTTAGATATAAGCCAGATGTACTTCAGCCAGTGAATGGGAAGAAACAAACTATTGATTCACACAACAGCACGAGTGATTCTTCAATACATTTTGCTAAATGAAAGAAACTGAACGCAGAAGGCTAGATATTGTATGATTCCATTTATACAACCTTCTGGAAAAGGCAGAACTGTTGGGATGGAAAACAGATGAATGGTTGCCAGGACTGGGGGAGGAAGAGCTGATTAAAGGCAGTCACAGGCGGCAGTTTTGCTGCGATGGATCCGTTCTGTACAGAACCATAGCATTAGATTCATGACACTACGCATTTGTGAAAACCCACGGTACTGTGTACACCACAAAGAGTGAATTTTACTGTATGTAAATTTTTTTTAAAGATCAACACGGGTGTTGGTGGTGGGAGCTGACACAAAATGGAATACAGGCTGTGACAGATGGACCTAATTGTTTTACAGATGAATCACACAGCCACTGAAGTGGGCATAGAAGAAAAGAGCTGACCTCACTTAATAAGTAACTGTGGAAAACAGTGTTTTGACTGGATACTGTAAGGCTCAAGACAAAGACAAACAAAAAAAATTTTTTCACCTAGGGGTACGAGTTAGCAATTTGGGAAATATATATATATATATATTAGGGTTAAACAAATATAAGTGAGTAAAATACAGACAATGAGAGGCAGGTTTTTCTTACTGTTGGGAAAGGAAGTTACGAATAAGGAAGGGGATAATGCGAGAATGAACCCTGTGGTCCTGGATTGATGTCAGAGGTATCAGTATGAATTCATGTTGTTGTTGCTATTTTAATTATATATACAGGTAGGTAGGTAGGTAGATGCGTGTACATGGGTTAGTTACATATACATAAATATGTACACAGATATACGTGTATTTCCTTGCTCTGTCCACTGAGAGCCCTAAAAGCAGTGACACCCCAGAAGCAGTGAGCAGACCTAGCAGCAAGGTCTTGGTTTCTGAGGAAGCAGGGTTCCTTGAAGTGGTTGATTCCACAGCCAGGAAGGGAAAATACAAGATAAGCCCAGAGCATTCTGTGGTGCCAGAAAATAGGAAATGATTTAAAGGAAGAAAGAAGGAAAAGAATGGGGCATGTCGAAAGGGCAAAGGAAGCAACCTGAAAGAGCTCCAGTAGCCAAAGTTGCAATGATTTGAGGGACAAAATAAATAACAATAGTTTTGTATTATAACCCAAAGAATAAGATAAATAACCATGAGCCTATAATGATATAACTAAAGTTTTGTATTATAACCCCAAAAATAAAATAAATAACCATGAGTCTATAGTGATATAACTAAATAACTGAATACGGAAATAAACGAGGAATAAGGAACAATTTTTTCCTCATAGAAGAATTCAATTAATAAATGTAGAAGCAACAAGGGAAATAGAAAATCACCATTAGAACATCACAATAATAATCGCTACAGCTGAGATCCATTGACGGCTGCTGAAATTATTATGCGAAAGTTCAGGGAGAAACAGGATATTTGCAAAGTCTCCTCCAAAATATGTATTAATTACAAAGGAAAACTAATCACTTCACAAGTGAGAAACCTGTCAGACACCATCTTAACCAAGCGCTCACGGTTAACATCACCGGTCATAAGACATAGTTAGCATGTCCTGTTGGCACATCGTCTCTGTGGCACTCTTCCCGAAAACGTAAAACCTCAATCTAACCATGAGAAAACACCAGACAAATCCAGAATGAAGGACATTGTACAAAATAACTCAGCAGTACCCTGCAAAATTGTCAAGGTCATGCAAGATGAGAGAAGCCCAAGGAACCCTCGCAGATCAGAGAAGACCATGGAATTGTGTCAACTAAATACAATCTCAGATTGTGGATTGGATCCCAGAACAGAAAAAGAACATTAGCGGAAAAACGGGTGAAATACAAATAAAATCTGTAATTTAGTTAATAGTATTCTGTCAGTGTTAATTTCTGAGTTTTGATAATTGTTCTGCGGTTATGTAAGATGGTAGGTGAAACTGGGTGAATTTGGGAACTCTGAACTGCTTCTGCAACTCTTCTGCAAGTCTAAAATTATCTGTAAAAGGTTGTTTTTTTTTTTAATCACGAAGAAAATTAATAGGCATGCCAAAGATTGAGAAAATACTACATTGCATATATAGACTGTGCTAGTCATTATGCTGTTGTCTCTTAGTTCCAAACCTACCCTTATAGACTATTCTTTGTGATGGTGGGGCTGGGATTCTACAAACCATACTTCTCCTTTCCCAGCTGCTTCCCTGCTAGGCTCTGCCGGTAGGGGGTGCTGATGGGAGCCTGCAAGGCCGCAGGAAGAAGGGAGTTGCTCCTTCCTGTTGGCTTTTTTATTCCTGTCAGTGTCAGAAATATCCTGTCAGGGACATTTCTTCACTCCAGCAAACGGCAGCTCCCTCCCATAGCAGCCACTGAATCTACTTTGCTGTTTTTTCCAACATACGCAGAGGTAGCCTCCTGGTGTCCCTTCAGCAGCAGTTGACTTCTCTCTCTCTACCCTCTAGGGCCGCTGTGAGTCGGAATTGATGGCAACTGGTTTGGTTTTTGTTTTTTTTTATGCCCTAGGAGTCTGGATCCCAGACCCAGATTGACTCCAGCACCAGCTGAGTAACACTCCTTCCTCATAAACTGAGATTTCGGCACCACAGATCCAAGTCTTTTTCCTTCGCTCTCCCAGTCCTGAGGGTGATAACTGCTTTCTGCAGTTGCTTTCCCTCTGGAATAATTTAATGTTGTCTTTTTGACATTTCACTTAAGTGGTTAACAATTTTTGTGTGTATTTATAATTTTTTCTTTTTAATTCTTTCAGTTAAAGTAATTGGTATTGTTTCTGCATCCCGATTAAGCACAGACTGATAAACATTGACAAAGGATTTTTTTCCCTAGCATTTCTACCACTAAATAATACAAGCAGTTGTGCAAAAGATTTGAACAAACGCTTCTCAAAAACATGCAAATGGCCAGTAAACCAAACAAACAGTTTAATATTATTAGTCGCCTGAGAAATGCACATTAAGGCCACAGTGAAATACTACTTCTCACCCACTAGTGTGGCTACACTGAAAAGACGGAGGACCAGGTGTTAATGAGGGAGTGGAGCAACTGCGGCTTCTCTGCCTTTCTGCTGGGAGTGCGAGCGAGCGTTGTAACCACTTGCGAAAAGTGGTGTTGAGAATAAGTGCATATGTTCACAAACAGACTTTTATAACAGTGTTCACAGCAGCTTTATTCATACTAATCAAAAATTGGAAACAGCCCTGATATGTGTCCTCAATAGAAAAAAATCGATATATCCTTATAATTTAATTACCCAGTAATGAAAGAGTCGACTACTAATACACAAACCTAAATGAATGAGTCTTAAAAACATTGTGTTGAGTGGAGGAAGTCAGCCACAAAAGAATATATACTTTAAAATCCCATTTATATGACGTTTAAGAGCAGTCAGAACTTACCTATGGTGATAGAAATCAAAGCTGGTTGCTCTGGTTTGGAGGCAACTTTCCATGAGTATCTTGAATTCCTGCCTTGTGTGCAGAGGACATGTTTGAATAACAAACATGCCTTGGAAGCTACAGATACTGTATATCCCCCCAGAGAAATCCAGAGATGCCTCCCTTACGGAGACATCCTGAACTCGTTAAACCGAACCTGCTGTGTTGGAGTCAGTTTTGACTCCTGGCAGCCCTAAGGACAGAGTAGAACTGCCCTACAGAGTTCCCAAAGTTGTGAATGTTAACAGAGGCCGACTGCCACACCTTTCTGCCCCGGAGGAGCTCGTAGGCTCGAATCGCCAACCTTTTGGTTAGTAGCCAAGTGCTTTCACCACTGCGCCACCGCCACCGGCGCCCTGTGGAGACAGCCTAGAACTGTAAAAATAAAGACATTTCCTTTCTCTTCCCAGAGACATTGGCTTACATTCCATGGTAATAAACCTAGTGTCCCTCCCCTCTCTTGCCCCTGGCCCTTTGCTGGGTATTTGCTTACATTCCAGGGAAATGAGTAATCTCTCCTTGAGAGGACGACTTGCAGATGTACCAGCAGCCTCATAAAAGCTTGAGGTGTTTTTAGGTGCTGTCACATCAGTTCCGATTCATAGTGACCCGACGTGCAAGAGAACGAGACACTGTCTTGTCCTGCGCCGTCTTACAACCATTGCTGTGTTTGAGCCCATTGTCGCAGCCGCTGTGTCAGTCCATCTCATTGCGGGTCTTCCTCTTTTTTGCTGAGCTTCTACTTTACCAAGTATTATGTCCTTCTCTAGGGACCGGTCCCGCCTGACAACTTGTCCAAAGTATGTGAGATGTAGTCTAGGCATCCCTGCTTCTCAGGAGCATTCTGACTGTACTTCCTCCAAGACAGATTTGTTCGTTCTTTTGGAGGTCCATGGTATATTCAATAGTCTTCGCCAACACCACAACTCAAAGGCGTCAATTCTTCTTCGGTCTTCCTTATTCATTGTCCAGCTTTCACATGCATATGATGCGATTGAAAATATCACGGCTTGGGTCAGGCGCACCTTAGAGTCCCTTGAGTTCAGGGTTCTTTTCCAGTGGTACAGCCTACTGCAGTGCTGGTAAACATCTGGCCTCATTGCATTACCCTTTGGGAACTGGAGCATAGGGACATGTTGCTAGGGATTCCTTTGGCTGCTGGGTCTCGCTGTGGGTGGTAACCCATCTGTATCTCCGGCTTGGGGATCTGCTGTCTTCTCTCAGAATATGTATGTGAAATGGTGGCAGGCTGCCTTGTTAGCTTGCTGGTGGGATTAAGTTTTAGTCCCTTCAGGAAGGTTGATTTAACAGCTTGGTGGGGGAGGGGCTGGGATTGGCTGGAAAGGAACCTGAGGCAACTTCCTGAGGAATGGAAACATTCCTTGATGGGGGTGTGTGTTCATGGTGAAAACTTTTGTCAAAATTCATTAAAGTGTATTTAAAGACATATACATTTTACTGTGTATGAATTATGCCTCAGTAACAAAGAAAATTTCCAGTCGGTTTGGAATTCATCCTGGGGTAGGACATGATAAGCAAATCTGTGTCTTTTTACAGTGGCTGTCCAGTTACTGAAATAACACTTAGTACAAAGTCCTTCTCCCCACTGTTTTGAGACGTCACCTTTATTGCCTACTAAATTTCCATATGCAGTCAAGACAACTTCTGCATTTTCTATTCTGTGACATTCCCCACTGCCCCCGAGTCAATTCCGATTCACAGGGACCCTGTAGGACAGAGTAGAACTGTCCCATACAGCTTCCAAGGAGCGCCTGGTGGATTTGAACTGCAGACCTTTTGGTTAGCAGCTGTAGCTCTTAACCTCTGCCCCACCAGGGTTTCCTCTGTTACGTTAGAATGCTATTTTATGTGCTGCTAGCATACTGTTTTAAACGTAGAGGCTTTATAATGTGTTTTAATATCAGGTAGGGCTAGATTGCTCTTCTTTTTCACATTTTTTTCTGGTTGTTATTGCTGCTTGTTCTTCAATGAACTTTAACTTATCTAGCTTTATGGAAAAAAACTTTTTATTGTAATAGCATTACATTTGTACTTTTAAAATATCAGTTTCATCTACTTCAAATTTATATGCACAGAATTTTATAAAGTAGTCTATGTTTTTTTTTTTTATTTCCTGTTTGCATTTGTAATTTCCTGCTTGTCACTTTTAACCTTATATATTTGTACTTTTTCTCTCTCTCTTTCTGGTAAGCTATGTTGTGGTTTGTTTATCTTATTGATTTTTTCCTCCCCAGATGCTAGTAGCTTTTGGATTTACTTTTTAGTTATAATCTTTTTATACTTATTAGTTTCTGCTTTTGTCTTTAATAATTCATTCCTATGTTTTGGTTTACTTATTCTTTTTTGTAGCTTTTGAATTATATGTTTAATTCATTATTATTTATGTTTTACTATTATAGGTATTTAATGCTATAAAGTTTCTTGTGACAATTGCTTTCCCTGGCTCCCATAAATTCTAAAAATATATTCGCCCATCTTTTTATAGATGTATATTTTATAGGTGTGTATTTTGTATACTGGGGCCCTGGTTAAGGGTTTGGCTGCTAACCAGAAGGTCGGCCATTTGAATCCACCAGCCACTCCTTGGAAACTCTATGGAGCAGTTCTACTCTGTCCAGTAGGGTTGCTATGAGTCAGAATCAACTCCACAGAATGGGTTTGGTTGGTTTTGGTTTACTTGTATACAGTATGGTGTTTGAATTTTCTTTGTAAGCCAATCCAGAAATCTTCTCCATTTAATAGGTGAGCCAAGGCCATGCCCATTTATTGTTCTTTTTAGCCCCAGTTCTCTTAAGTTAATGTTTTATATGTATGTACACAAATATATTTATACCTGTACTTGTCTATCTATATGTGTATCTTTTACACATACGCACAATAACCTATTACCTTGTGTCCTATTTTATTTGCTTTTTCTCTCTCTTGGTATTAAGGAAGTATTTTTTCTCTTATTTTTACCTTTATGATAATAACTTTATATTGTATCCTTAGTTTCTTCTTTTCTGAATACTGACTGCCAACTCCTTATAATACGTAATGTATAATATAGCAGTTAGCTAGTCATCTCTTTCCCCTCCCCTCCTTTTCCTCCAACATCTAACTGAAGTAGTATCCTTTTACCCGCGGTTAACATGGCAGTAGATAACCTTGTTCTACCTTACGTGTACTCTCATCATCCCCTCTACTTTATTTTTGATCCTTGTCAGAGCAGCGTGTAACCGTTACGTTAAACCGCCTCCCTTATTGTCATCACGTAGTCTACCAATAAATACCTATTACAGGTATCCCCCACTTTTCACAAGTTTGCAAGTTCACTTGACGCCACTTTGGTTTTACAGAAGACCTACGTTAGTACCTGTTCTCGCCAGCTGAAAGAAATCCGAGGAGAATTTCCACTTTTACCAAAAAAAGCAGTAGTGCTCCGCGTTTGTTTTGCAGCTAGGCATTAAAGAGGCATCACGCATTCTGAGCAGCGAGAGTGGCATTGCCAAGCTCCTTCCCTAGGAACTACTCTCAGCATCTCGGCATCCAGCCTCCATAGCTCTGAACTGTGTCCCTGAGCGTCTTGTGCTTTATCTCTGTTTATTTTGTGCATCCAGTAGCAAGGTGTGTCCTACAGTATCAGAAAAGCCTATGAGAGTTGGTAAGGGTTTTATGTGTTATTTGATGTGGTTTGGTAGGTTATTTTTGGGGGCCTGGGAATGCTAAAAAAATTTCCCCGTATGAATTAGTGGTATTTGCTTCTTCGCTTATGCCGTTTTGGCTTACGGACGATTTCATAGGAATGCACTACTTTCAGAAAGCAGGGGACACCTGTGTCTGCTCCACACCAATCTTTTGGTCTCCACCTCTGTAGTTATTTTGGTTTTCCTAAGCCCATTCTTTAGCAGATTCCTTGGTATGTCCTGTGTTTGTACACGATCATGAAATTTTTCATGGCCTTTACACTTAAGGGGAGCCCTGGTGGTACAGTGGCTAAGAGTTTGGCTGCTAACCAAAAAGTTGGCAGTTCAGATCCACCAGCTGCACCTTGGAAACCCTATTGGGCAGTTCTGCTCTGTCCTTTAGGGTCGCTGTGAGTCAGAACCGACTTGATGGCAACGGGTTTTTTGGTTTACGCTTCAGAGTCAGTTTATCTAGATGTTAAATCTGTGGCTCACATTTTCTTTGAATATCTTAAATATGTTCCCTGAACTTATCCCATCCCTGGCCTGTGATCACTGCTGCAAAGCTGCTGAGAATTCGTCTATCACTGTTCTCAATTGGTTTTGGACCTACATTGGTAAATTAAGTGAGAAAGACCGTACGGGGTCAGTAAGCATGTGACTGTCACCACCATGAGTTTGTCTAGATAAGACAGGTGGTTAGAGGGTCACCAAACAAACTGCCGACCCTTTGGTTAGCAGCCATAACACTTAACCACTACGCCACCAGGGTTTCCGGTTAGAGGGTAAAAAAAAAAAAAAATAGAGGGGTCCATATTGTGCACACAGGAAATTGGTAGAAACATAAAAGGATAGCAACTCTGTGTGCCATTTTGTGTTCTGTAATATTCTTTGATAGATTTTCAGCCATGACTGGTGGAGTTTTTGACGTAACCATTCTCTAAGAGAGCTGCATTTTGAAACTCTTAAATAAACAGTATTTACCTTCTGCAAAATTGCAAGGTGTTTATGGTCCAGTTGCTTTTCCCTGCCGAGCGGTTCATGAGCGTGAACCTACTTCTGTTCCACCTCAGACGTAATGACCCTGTTTCGCCGTCTGCTCTGGTGTCCCCTTCACACAGTAAGTCTGTACATTTGTTTTAGATTCCTTAAGCACGTATGTGAAATACTTCAGAAAGAACTATTAATCCTAAAAACAGGTTTCACGTTTTTTTTTAACTTATATCAAAATGACTGGGCTTTTTCTTTTGGAATATCTTTTTTCAATAGAGGTTAAAAATATATTGATGCAAAAGTAACTTTATATCAGAAAAATGAATAAATGTGAACATTTGGCTGGCAGGAGAAAATAATAAAACTCCAATTTTTTTTTCAAAAACGTGTGGATAAAAAGTTGTTTAATGGACAACCACTGATTAATAGAAGTATAACCTAAATCAGCAATCAGGGATTTTAGTAGCAGAAATTGTGCTACCATTAGGGGAAGGCGCTAAAGTGTAGCCAGCTTGTGCTTTAAAGAGGATGTATAGCCAGAGAGATTCTGGAAGAAATGTCAGAGAACGTCAGCCTGGGGATATTCATCAACCACTGTGTTTGAGGTTATTTATTTATTTATTTATTTTAATATCATATTTACTTTGGTATATAAAATCTTTCAGACAAGACATTTGGGCTGAGTTTCTCTCTCCCTAAGGTCTTCCCTATTTGAATGGTACAGCTGATACCACAGGTATGCCTTTCCAGAGAGCTCTGGTACAGTACTGGTGAAGAGATCAGCTGGTGGTTAAGCGCTTGGCTGCTAACCAAAAGGTTGGTGGTTCAAATCCACCAGCCTCTCTGCAGGAGAAAAATGTGGCATTCTGCTTCCATAAAGACTGTAGCCTTAGAAACCCCGTGGGGCAGTTCTACGCTGTCCTATAGAATCACTATGAGTCAGAACCAGTGGGTTTGGTTTGTTTTTTTACGTGACTTTCAAGATCAATATCAAATTGAAGTCACTTAAAAAGATAAATAACTACTAATTTCCTAGGGCTGTTCTAACAAATTACCACAAACTTTTGTGGCTTAAAATAACATGAATGTATTCTCTCTGAAGTCAAGCTGTCAGCAGGGTTGGTCCTGTCTAGAGGCTCGGAGGGAAAAATCCATGTCATGCCTCTCTCCTAGCTTCTGGTGGTTGCTGGCAGCCCTTGGTGTTCCTTGGCGTGTGGACACATCACTCCAGTCTCTTCCTCCATCTTCACATGGCTGCCTTCTTCTCTGTGTGTCTATGTGTGCCTCCTGGTCTAAGAAAACCACTGGATTAAGGTGGCACCTGGTTAACCCATATAGGTCACTATGAGTTGGAATCGACTCAACAGCACTGGGTTTGGTTTTTTGGTTGGATGACCCAGGATGATCACATCTTGAGATTTGTCCTTTAGTACACTTCCAAATAAGGTCACGTTCACACGTACCAGGAATTACAACTTGGTTGCATCTTTTCGGAGGTCGCAGTCCAGCCTACTACAGTCATAAGCATAACTGGTTATATGTAGCTTTACAAGATTCTGATTTCAACAAGTCGGACAGAGCAGATGCTGCAATTTCTCCTCCCATGTAAAACCCAAGAAATGACTAAAAATATATATTAAATACTGTAAATATAAGGAGCCCCGATGGGACCTAAGAACAGTAGTTGTAAATATATACTATATTTATTTTAAAAAAGGGATGGGGGGAAAGCAACTCTAAACGTCTTGGTGGACCTGAAAAGACACAGGATCTGTAAGATACTGAAGCATACAGCATTTGACTGAAAAAAGAAAAAAAAGAAACCTACTTGATAGGAAGAGTCTGAGGTAGTATTGAGGAGATCAACCCCCAGAAGTGGCGGAAAACACTGCTGGGAAGGTGTCCAGGGACACCTAGCAGGGCAAGTAATTGAGGTGCACAGTCGGAGTACATCCTGCTGTATCCCCCTGTTCCCCAACCCCTGAAGGTCATGTAACAGTGACTGGGGTGCCTGACTCCAGGCATGGAGCAGTGATATGGGCATGTGAGGGAAGAGTCTGGGGAGCCCACTGGGTGGCTGTGGTGCCTAGCAGTAGCAGAAGTACCCATGCTGGGAAGTCCAGTCATCCAGGTACATAGTCTAACAGCCTAGATCACCCATCCCTAGCTCACACTGTGACAGGGCCAGGCAGAAGCTCAGGCAGCAGGTCCTGCCCTACACTGAGTCAGGCTGAGCAACCTAAGGCAGTGGATAGTTTAGCAGGGTATCTCAGCTGCCTACTCGGGCACCGTTAAGAGACATCAGACATTTGAAGAGAACGTACAACGTGCGTGGGAGATCCCTAGCTCAGCTGCAGAAGAACTTGTCCATGAAGGACAGTATGTACACTAATCACAACAGGACTTAAAATTCTGAAACATTTGCATGTGAAATGACATAATACCTGGTGTCTTAGTCTTTACCATCACACCTGGGACTTTCTTCAGAATCATCAGGGTTGGCAAGGGGCAAAGAAAAGGGGGAGGAAAGAATTGCAATAAGATTGGGCGTGCGTTGATAGATGTTGAATGATGAACTGCTAACCAGAATTGAGAGGAGTGTAATAAGAAGGTTGATTACTTATCATTATATACAGTTCAAGAAATAGAAGTATTTGCATATTTTTTAGAATTATAAAATTAGCAACCAGAGTAAATAAAAACAGAAAAGATTTTTTTTAATGGCTGATTAAGGGGTAGAATGGGAGAGGGAGATTTTTCGTTTTTTACTTTTCTATTGTTTGAATTTCTATTACTTTTATGATTATTAGAACATACCTGAAAAAACAAAAAAACCTGTTGAAGTCACTCGCAAACTGGTAATTTTTATTACTGGTAACCAAAGTTTTGTGACGTATTTTACAGCACTGCTACCTTTGTTGAGTGATTTTACAAACTGGAGGCTTATTTTCCTAGAATTGTATGAAAATGATTTGAGTATAACAACCCAAAACAGCACATTATTTTAAAGACTATACTTAGAACCCTAAAATGGTTTGGGAAATGAAGCTTTAAGACCACGTTATCTGCCTCTTTACGAAAAATGTCATCAAAGGAAAATGTAGATTTTTAATAGGCCATCCTTAGGAAGAGGATTGTCATTTAGGAAAATGATCAGTTCACACTTGGGCAGTGTTAAAATAGCATTCTAACTTTTGGCATTGATTTATAAGAAAAAAATAATTTCTGTGCTTGGCCTTAGATTATTTTCTATTTAGAGTTGTTTTAGCAATTTTTCTCTATACTCTCCTTTTTCTTGATTGGAAATGAATATGGAAGAAAAAGCATGCATTGTGCAGTGAGTTTACTAAAGAAACTCTGGAGTTTCACCGCCTTTTAGGCACTCTGCCTAGAAAAGGGTGACTGTAGTGCTGATGGTACACGTAGCTTCGGATGTGGGGAGTTAAAAAAGGTCTGCTTTTAAGTTTGCAGGTACCCTGTAGTTCTCGCAAGTACATCCGTTGTCTGTATTTTTAAGCTGTCATGCTGTGTGAGGTTCCACTGGTTTTTTAAGCCTCCTGCGTATCAGGGTAGCTGATAGTTATCTTGTTCGGAAACCAAAGGTCATTAAAGGAGGAAGCACTGTCTGTGAAATGTGGTTGATTCATAGTTTGCATATATGTGAAATGGAAAAAGATTACACAATATTGAATACTATTTTGATATGTCGAATTTTAATGTTAGAAACATTTATTTTTCTTCCCTACTTTTACAGTTTTTTACCTGACGGTATAACAACCACACTAAAAAAAAAAATACAGCTTTTTCTTTTTTTTTTTTTTTAAGATGTCTTTGTAATACTTGAGGAAAATAGCAACTAAGTTAATTGTTGTTAGGGTCATCAAGCTGGTTCTGATTCATAGCAACACTGCATAGGACAGAACGGAACACCGCCCGGTCCTGCGCTATTCTCACAATCGTTGGTATGTTTGAGCCCATTGTTGTAGCCACTGTGTCAATTCATCTTGTTGAGGATCTTCCCCTTTTTCACTGACCCTCTACCTTATCGAGCTTGAGTCCTTCTCCAGGGACTGATCCCTCCTGATAATGTATCCAAAGTACGTGAGACAAAGTCTTGCTCTCCTCACTTCTAAGGAGCATTCTGGCTGTATTTCTTCTAAGACAGACTTGTTCGTTCTTCTGGTAATCCATTCAATACTCGCCACCAACACCATAATTTAAAGGCTTCAATTTTTCTTCAGCCTTCCTTATTCATAGTTACTTTATTATTCAGGTGAAAGTTTACAGCTGAAGTTAATCTCATACAAAATTTTATACACATACTGTCATGTGACCCTAGCTGCAATCCCTACAATGTGACAGCACACTCCCCCTTTCTACCCCAGGTTTCCCATGTTCATCCAATTGGCTCCTATCCCTTCCTGCACCCTCATCCTGCCTCCAGACGGGAGCCACTCATTTGGTCTCCTGTATCTGCTTGAAATAAGAAGCACACTCTTCACGAGTGTTATTTTATGTTTTACAGTCCAGTGTAATCTTTGAAGAGTGGTCTTCAGGAATGGTTTTAGTTCGGGGTTAACATAGCGTCCAGGGGCCATAGCTTCTAGGTTTCATCCAGTCTCAGTCACACCATTAAGTCTGGTCTTTTTACATGAATTTGAGTTCTGCTTCACACGTTTCTCCTGTTTTGTTCCTTGTCAGGGAGCTCATTCGTAGTAGCTGGGCACCATCTAATTCTTCATAGTTACTTTAAAATAGCCATTTTTCCTTATCATTTGTAGGGGCTGAAGTCTAACATAGACCTCCCCTAGGGCCTTAGCAGGAGCCCGGGTGGTGCAGTGGTTAAGTGCTCAGCTGCTAACCAAAAGGTCAGAGGTTTGAGCCTACCAGCCGCTCCACAGAAGAAAGATGTGGCAGCCTGCTTCCATAAAGATTACAGCCTGGGAAACGCTATGGTGCAGTACTACTCTGTCCTATAGGATCGCTGTGAGTCAGAATCGACTCAATGGCAGTGGGTTTAGGGTCTTAACTCCGAAGTGCAGTTGTTTCACTGTCCACACGGGCCCAGTAGGTTGGATTCAACCTCAGGTGTCCACTAGTTTGGAGAGCCCCAGAAAGCCAACATCAATGCAGCCTGTAACATTTACTAGAAAGATGCCATTACTGTAGCCAACCCTGCATGTGTTCCAGCCAGAAATGAAACGAGACATTTGCCCTCCCTTCAAATGTGGAAGAATCTGAAACTGGCCCAGCCATCCAAGGGCAAGTCCTGAAAGCAGGCTGAATGTGTCAGTGGGCACTTACTCAGGTTTATTCTCCTTTCTGCACCATGCTTGAACAGACTCTAGCTGAAGTGCAACAGCCACCATGTTTTTTAGATACACAGCATTTGTCCCTCTCCCCCCTTTATCTGGTTTCATTTCTGTGACAGTTTCTAGAAAACAGTGTGTTTCTACTTTTCCTGTGATGTTTGTGATTTTAGTTAGAAAAGCTTTTCAAATTTGGAAGCGTCTAAATTCAATATTTGAATCAATGACAACAAAATAATATGAGATTAAACATAAGATTCAACCAGGATCAACACATTTCCATGAACTGGTGTTATTTAATGCCTGCCGTTGAATGTTGAATTTGTTTGTGCGCTTTTCTAAATGCACTTCGGCTTGTCTTGGTGATTTACAACTACTCTAGTGCTGTTTAAGTCTATTGTGACAATGATAAATAGATTCATTTGGCAGACTCAGCTGTTTTTATTAAAAGTGAATAGTGGTGAGTGGAAGGGGCTTGTAAACAATTTTCCTGTCAAAGAATGATGATGGAGAAATAAAGCAATTTTACTTCCTTGTTTGTCAGCATCAGTTCCACATACTTGAAGCTTACCTACACAAAGCCCCTTCCTTGCTTTCAAATTGAAAACAATCTTAGTTATCAATGTGTTGAAAAATAAAAATTTTATGTGTCTTTATTTTTGTGGGTGTAGGATTGCTATTTTACATAATTATTTTTTGATTAGAAGGAAGAAACTTTTTTTTTAAGAAAAATGTATTCAAGTTGTTTAGTTGTTGACTTACAGTTTTATTTTCTTATTTCATCAAAGAAAATAAGAATAAAAATTGGGAAAGCTTCTAATTAAATGTATTTAAACAGTAAAAATGCATGTTTGGCTTCATCTGGCTTTAGTGAAAGTGCCTTAACAGTTTTCATATTTGGTCGATGCTAAGTAAGAAAATGTTACAGTGCTGTGATACTTTAACTCCTGTTAAATCTTGGAAAAGATGGTAAAGAAGCAGGAGTGTTGAGCGCCTCTTCAACTTTGGATCAGGGAGATGGCAAGTCATCAGTTAGGATTGGTGGTAGTACTGTCATACTAACGTTTTTCTAGAGTTTTTCTGGTTTTGTTTATCCTTTCCATGTCTTAATAAAGTATTTTAGTGTCTCAAGCTACCTTGGTTAAGTATATCAAAATCCCCGGGAGATTGTAAAATCGGCTCAGTACTGATTTTGGAAGTTCATTTATTCCTGGTGTAGCATTCTCGAAGGAGCCAGGATAAATCCGTTTCTCAAAATGAAAAAATATATATATATTATAATTTCAAGCCCATGATCTCTGGCTTTGAAAATTAACTAGCTGCTTTTAGAATTTAACATGATTTTTATTTTAGTCTCTTGAATTGTAAACCAAGTATTTATTGTGTTATCTTACAAAAGAGAAGCGAAGTGTAGATCTCCCTGAAAAGTTATTTTAATAAAATGTATCTTTATTTCAGTATCTTAAATAGTGAAGATGAAGAAATATTCAATAATGAAGAGTGTGAATATACATCCAAAAAAAGGAAAAAGGACCACTTTAGAAATGATACAGATACTCAATGTAAGATCATTTTCATTAATAATTTTATATTTTAGCTGTTGAGTATATTGCTATGCTAAATTATTTTGACATGCTGCCTTGTGAAGTAAAAGGTGATCAAGTACTGACCACTGACTTAAGGATCAGACTTTTTATAACTCAGTCATTTTAGTGAAATCATTTAGTTTAGCTAGTAAATAGGCAAAGCAAAAGATTGCAAAAACCACAAAATAACCAACATATCTAAATGACTGAATACCCTTTGCCATCGAGTCAATTCCGACTCATAGCAACCCCACAGGACAGAGTAAAACTGCCCCATGGGATTTCCAAAGAGCAGCTGGTGGATCCGAATGGCGGCCAGGGCTTGCTGTATTTCTTTGAACAGCAGTCATGAATTTCATTCATCAAGCCTCTGTGTTTCACTCCTAACCAAAACAAAAACTTACGGTTTTATTTTCTTATTTCATCAAAGAAAATAAGAATAAAAATTGGGAAAGCTTCTAATTAAATGTATTTAAACAGTAAAAATGCATGTTTGGCTTCATCTGGCTTTAGTGAAAGTGCCTTAACAGTTTTCATATTTGGTCGATGCTAAGTAAGAAAATGTTACAGTGCTGTGATACTTTAACTCCTGTTAAATCTTGGAAAAGATGGTAAAGAAGCAGGAGTGTTGAGCGCCTCTTCAACTTTGGATCAGGGAGATGGCAAGTCATCAGTTAGGATTGGTGGTAGTACTGTCATACTAACGTTTTTCTAGAGTTTTTCTGGTTTTGTTTATTCTTTCCGTGTCTTAATAAAGTATTTTAGTGTCTCAAGCTACCTTGGTTAAGTATATCAAAATCCCCGGGAGATTCTAAAATCGGCTAACTGAAAAGTTGGCAGCTGGAACCCACCAGCGGCTCTGCAGGAGAAGGATGTGGCAGTCTGCTTCCAAAAGATTTCAGCCTTGGAAACCCTATGGGGCAGTTCTGCCCTGTCCTGTAGGGTCACTATGAATCAAAACAGACTCGACGGCAACAGGTTTATTGAAGAAGATAGGGTCATATGGAGAATATAGTTATATAAGGTGTTCCTTGAAGTTTGAGATTTGAGTTATATGAAAAATTTACACGTATGGAATACCATATGAAATCAATAAGGGAGGAATAGAAATTTTATTAGGGTTCCTAAGAGCTTGTTAATTTAATTGCATTTTTGTAATGTGTATGTTTTGATATTACTGTAGTTATTAATAACATGAATTTTCTTCTAAGGTATTAAGGCTTGGGACTGTCTTAAGTCATTTTCTTACAAGGTCTTTCAGTTCCTTTTAAGCCCATATTAGGAAACAAAGCACTTTTGCTTACATTTAACTAAGTAAAAGCAACTCCTGTCTATACAGTAAGTCAGATCATTTTGTTAGCATATGCAATTACTGAAGTGCCTTTAAGCTTTCATTTTGGAATGATTTACCAACTTTTAAAACACAGTTAATTTTTATTCTGAAGGTTTTTATCGTGAAAAATGGATCTACGTCCATAAAGAAAGCACAAGAGAAGTAAGTATTCTAAGAGTGTATTTTGTTTTGTTTCTAATGTATATGTAATACCGTATCAAATAAATTATTTCTTTTCCAATATCAAATCTGTGCTTCACATTCTAATATATGAGGATCTTCTGACACAGTGACTCCCAATCGTTGTGTGTACGTGTGTGTGTGTGTGCATGTGTGGCATATGGTTACACTGCCCGCTTATGAAAGACTATTAAATATTTCTTTGGCTTTGTGTTAACACACTGATTACAGAAAAGAGAATCCACTTTAACCTAGCATAGGAAGCAAAAGAGGAATTCTTGACGGTGCAGGGTATTACACGGATCCTGCCAGCGGGTATAACCGGGGCTCAGGAAGGACCAGAACTGGAGCTGGAAGGGTAGCGCACCCCCTTCCATGTCTCTGCATCTCATTGTCCGTGTATATATTCTTCCCACTTGCTGCAAACCCGATATTTCTGCTGCTTATCCGCATGGCAGCCTGTGTTTGCTTGCAGCTTCTGGGGTTACCTGTTAAGGTTTCAATCCTCCTGAAAAGGTGGACAAGGACATGTGCTTCAAGCCTGTTATCTGTGGTCCACTCTGTGAACCAGAGTTAATTCCCAAAGAAAGAAGAGGCCACTCTGAGATGTGCGGATACCTCGAAAAGGTGTCTGTGTAACATTATTTAGAACTCTGTGGGCTGAGAAGAGGAAGAACTTAAAATAGGAATATCAGCCGAAATGGATACCAGATCACAGTCTGCATATGTATCCTTGCTTCCCGGAAAAAATTTTGCATGCAGCGGACTTTCAGAAAAATACATATTGAATTTTTTAAATGAATGTATTTCGTTGATTCATCAACACATTAGGACTGTTATTGGGACTTAGACACAAAACTAAATTAGCCTTTATAAAACAAGTGCATCTGAAATTAAGGTGTTAGTACTCCAACTACTTTTACTAGACCATCTCATGTCCTCTGTTTAAATTCGAGAAGTAATCTGTTGCCTCAGGTTTTCTCTGATTATTTTCCAGTTTATCTGCTTCCACAAGTCTGAAATGAAATCTGTGTTTCAAATACAGAGTGTAGAATTTAAAAGGACTCCTGAAAGCTAAAATGCAAATCCATGCAAACCAATGTAGAACGTAGGATATCTCATTAAAGAAAAATACCTAAAATAGAATAGTAGTGTTTGAGATACTAAAGAAAGACATACTCAAGTTTGCTTGTTTCCTTTGACTTTTGGACCTGTAGGTCTGATTATCCACTTGTTTGGTTTGTTGAGTCCATGTTCTCCAGCCTAGAAATTACCAGTTGTTGGATCAATACCTCCCCATTTCCTTCAGTCTTCACCTAAAGTTGTTTTTCAGTGCCCGGGAGATGCTACTTCTTAGTACCCAGGTTCCTTTTAACTTCTTGATCCTTTGTGGTCATTCATACTTTCAACATTGAAACAATAAAAACTCCTTTGCAGTTAATATGTTTAAACATATGTATTTATAGCAAATGTATCTTCATAATAACTGAACAGATGATTTGTGTATTTTTGCTGCATAGCCTAAAATACATCCAGTTTTTATGTGATCTTAACTTAATTTTTATACCTGCCCCCAGCTTGTCTCCAGCAAAAGAATCTGGCAAGATACTCAATAAATATGTTTCCAGTGCCATTACATAGGCAATAATATAAAAACGGAGAGTTAATTCATAATGTCTTGATTATTACATAAGTGGCTTAAATTTCACATTGCTATTATTTTTCCGTATTCTCATCTAAATCTGGAATACATTTGCAGAATAACAACAAATGCCTTTGTCAAATAAAAAAAACTGCACAGAATTGACACGGTCAGTTAGTTTTGACTGGTTAACTAATTTCACTTATTTTAACTGTTTTGTGTTTCTTTTTGCCAGAGGCATGGCTACTGTACCTTGGGAGAAGCTTTCAATCGCTTAGACTTCTCAAGTGCAATCCAGGATACCCGAAGGTTCAATTATGTCGTCAAAGTAGGTATTTGATTTCCAGATGTATTTTGATGATTCTTTTGAATAACTGTCTTTTGGAGATTGTAAGTGTAAAATGGTTTTGGCAGCTGCATAAAATTGTACTTGTTTGTGTAGGAAAAAAAGAAATGAGTTCAGGAGAATTTCCTTCATCTTGGTGTTATAGGTTGAAAGGGCGTCAGCAGAAGTTAAGTCCTCATCCGCCTCTTGCAGGATCACCTGTGAACTGATGGTGCTTCCACGTGTTTTCTTGGAGAGCTCGACTTCTGCTGCAGAACTGTCTCTGTGTGTGTGATTTGGAATAGCTGTCAGCGATACAAAGAGAAGAGGCACAGTTTTTTCCATAGGGATGTTTTTACCTGAGGGTTTGAAATGGGTTTTTGATTTCAGGTTTTTCACAAAGAATGAACCTTGTTTAATAGGGGGAAAAAAAAAAACAAAACAGAAGTTTATACAAAATAGAACTTCACAAAAGCTGTAGTCCATTAATTTATTTTTAGAAGAGATTTTTATCTTGGGTGACTTTCACAAAGAAGGAATCTTAGCTATATTTTCCATTTACGGTTTGTTTTATTTGTCTAAAGATTAATTACTATGTGGTTTATTCCCTTCATTCTATTACAGGTAAAGTACAAGTCATGGTTTATGAAGCTAGTAACTTTGTATTTTTAATGGTGCTCTGAAACATTGGAAGAATTTCTATTTTAACGGCTTTAGACGTTTAAAAAATGTTACCTGAAGGACTAAAAAAATTGAGAGGTTAAGCAACTGTAAGCCTAAAAGAAACGCATTGCCGCTGAATAGTTGATTCTGACTCATAGTGACCCTAAAGGACAGAGTAGGACTGCCCCATGGGGTTTTCAAGGCTGTAACCTTTCCGAAGCAGACTGCCGCATCTTTTCTCCCGCAGAGCGGCTACTGGGTTCGAACTGCCACCCTTTCTGTTAGCTGCTCAGTGCTTAACCACAGCTCCACCAGGGCTCCTTAAAATTAATATAGCTACTGAAAATTTCTTTTGATTAGTGTTAGCATCATGTGTCTTTCTCCATCCCTCTACTTTTATTCTGTCTGTGCCTTTGTATTTAAACTGAATTTCTTGTAGACAACACATACTTTGATCTTTTAACCCACTGTCTGTGTCTTTTAATTGGTGTATTTAGAGCACTCACATTTGAAGTGATTATTGATATAATTGGATTAATACCGGCTGTATTTGTAACTTCTCTGTTTGTTGCAATGGTTGTTTCTTTTTTTATTTTCCTCTCTTGTTCCTGCCTTCTCAGGTTTTAATTGAGCATATCATATGATTCCATATTCTCTACATCCTTTGCCTATCTGTTATACTGTTAACATTTTTCTAGTGGTTGCCTCAGACTTTGCAATATTCATTTAAAACTAATCTACATCTACTTTCAAATAACAGTACAGTCACGCCCTACATAACATTGTTCGGGTAACGTCTGACCACGTATGCGTCTGCGGTCCCGTAAGGTTATAATGGAATTCATCAGCTTCCCACATGGAACATGTGGATCTCATGTCTGTTGTATACAAAGCGATTCCACTGTGAGGCATATAATAAACCCAGTGTCACTGAGTCGATTCCGACTCACAGCGACCCTATAGGACAGAGTAAAACTGCCCCATAGGGTTTCCAAGGAGCAGTTGGTGGATTCAAACTGCTGACCTTTTGGTTAGCAGCCGTAGCTCTCAACCACTATGCCACCAGGGCTCCAGGTGTGTAATGGTACAGTACATATATAACCTATAATACATGTCTTGATAGTCATAATGAACACCTGTGTTACTGGCTTATATATGTACTGTACTATACTTTTTAAAAAGTTTACTGTGTAACAGTATATGCTTCAACTCATAGGTAGCAGTATCCAATCTCGTGTATCACGTGTCTCTTGGGTGTTGTAGTGTTATCCCTCTGTTTTTCTCTTGAAACTATTACCATAAAGTGCATCATGGCTCCCAAACACAGCAATCTGAAAATGTGAACGTAAGAACATAAGATTTCTAAAAGCCATCTGAGCTAATCTGACATGAAGGCATAAAAATGACAAGTATAGGTATATAACTTTTTATTTATCTCACTATCAGCTTGTCGTACTGTGGGGGCTTGCGTGTCGCTGTGATGCTGGAAGCTATGCCACCGGTATTCAGATACCAGCAGGGTCACGCGTGGAGGACAGGTTTCAGCTGAGCTTCCAGACTAAGACAGACTAGGAAGAACGACCCTGCGGTCTACTTCTTAAAAGCATTAGCCAGTGAAAACCTTATGAATAGCAGCGGAACATTGTCTAATATAGTGCTGGAAGATGAGCCCCCTAGGCTGGAAGGCACTCAAAAGATGACTGGGGAAGAGCTGCCTCCTCAAAGTAGAGTCAACCCTAATGACGTGGATGGAGTAAAGCTTTCGGGACCTTCATTTGCTGATGTGGCATGGCTCAAAATGAGAAGAAACAGCTGCAAACATCCATTAATAATCAGAACCTGGAATGTACGAAGTATGATCTAGGAAAATTAGAAATCATCAGAAATGAGTGGAACGCATAAACATCGATATCCTAGGCATTAGTGAACTGAAATGGACTGGCATTGACCATTTTGAATCGGACAATCATATAGTCTACTATGCTGGGAATGACAACTGGAAGAGGAATGGTGTTGCATTCATCGTCAAAAACAACATTTCAAAATTATCCTGAAGTACAATGCTGTCAGTGATAGGATAATATCCACATGCCTAAAAGGAAGACCAGTTAATACGACTATTATTCAAATATATGCACCAACCACTAGGGCCAAAGATGAGGAAATAGAAGATTTTTATCAGCGGCTGCAGTCTGAAATTGATCGAACATGCAATCAAGATGCATTGATAATTACTGGTGATTTTAATGTGAAAGTTGGAAACAAAGAGGAAGGATCAGTAGTTGGAAAATGTGGCCTTGGTGACAGAAACAATGTTGGAAATCGAATGACAGAATTTTGCAAGACCGACTTCTTCATTGCAAATACCTTCTTTCACCAACGTAAATGGCGACTATACACATGGACCTCACCAGGTGGAACACACAGAAATCAAATTGATTATATCTGTGGAAAGAGACGATGGAAAAGCTCAATATCATCAGTCAGAACAAGGCCAGGGGCTGACTGTTGAACAGACCATCAATTTGTCATACGCAAGTTCAAGCTGAAGCTGAAGAAAATTAGAGCAAGTCCACGAGAGCCAAAATACGACCTTGAGTATATCCCACCTGAATTTAGAGACTATCTGAAGAATAGATTTGACACATTGAACACTGGTGACCGAAGACCGGACAAGTTTTGGAATGACATCAAGGACGTCATCTATGAAGAAAGCAAGAGGTCATTGAAAAGACAGGAAAGAAAGAAAGACCAAGATGGGTGTCAGAGAAGACTCTGAAACTTGCTCTCGAATGTCAAGCAGCTAAAGCAAAAGGAAGAATTGATGAAGTAAAAGAACTGAACAGAAGATTTCAAAGGGCAGCTCGAGAAGACAAAGTAAAGTATTATAATGACGTGCAAAGAGCTGGAAATGGAAAACCAAAAGGGAAGAACACACTTGGTGTTTCTCAAGATGAAAGAACTGAAGAAAAAATTCAAGCCTTGAGTTGCAATAGTGAAGGATTCCATGGGGAAAATATTAAATGACGCAGGAAGCATCAAAAGAAGATGGAAGGAATACACAGAGTCATTATACTGAAAAGAATTAGTCAATGTTCCACCATTTCAAGAGGTCCCATATGATCAGGAACCGGTGGTACTGAAGGAAGAATTCCAAGCTACTCTGAAGGCACTGGCGAAAAACAGGGCTCCAGGAATTGATGGAATATCCATTGAGATGTTTCAACAAAGTGATGCAGCACTGGAGGTGCTCACTCGTCTATGCCAAGAAATATGGAGGACAGCTTCCTGACCAACTGACTGGAAGAGATCCATATTTATGCCTATTCCCAAGAAAGGTGATCCAACCAAATGTGGAAATTATAGAACAATATCATTAATATCACACACAAGCAAAATTTTGCTGAAGATCATTCAAAAACGGCTGCAGCACTATATCGACAGGAAACTGCCAGAAATTCAGGCCGGTTTCAGAAGAGGACGTGGAACCAGGGATATCATTGCTGATGTCAGATGGATCCTGGCTGAAAGCAGAGAATACCAGAAGGATGTTTACCTGTGTTTTATTGACTATGCAAAGGCATTGGACTGTGTGGATCATAACAAATTATGGATAACATTGCGAAGAATGGGAATTCCAGAACACTTAGTTGTGCTCATGAGGAACCTTTACATAGATCAAGAGGCAGTTGTTTGGACAGAACAAGGGGATACTGCATGGTTTAAAGTCAGGAAAGGTGTGCGCCCGGGCTGTATTCTGTCACCATACCTATTCAGTCTATATGCTGAGCAAATAATCTGAGAAGCTGGACTGTATGAAGAAGAATGGGATATCAGGATTGGAGGAAGACTCATTAACAACCTGCATTATGCAGATGACACAACCTCGCTTGCTGAAAGTGAAGAGGACTTGAAGCACTTACTAATGAAGATCAAAGACCACAGCCTTCAGTATGGATTGCACCTCAACATAAAGAAAACAAAAATTAATTCTCACAACTGGACCAATGAGCAGCATCATGATAAACGGAGAAAAGATTGAAGTTGTCAAGGATTTCATTTTACTTGGATCCACAATCAACAGCCATGGAGGCAGCAGTCAGGAAATCAAAACATGCATTGCATTGGGTAAATCTTCTGCAAAGGACCTTTTTAAAGTGTTGAAGAGCAAAGTTGTCAGCTTGAAGACTAAGGTGCGCCTGACCCAAGCCATGGTATTTTCAATCGCATCATACATATGCATGTGAAAGCTGGACAATGAATAAGGAAGACTGAAGAAGAATTGACGCCTTTGAATTGTGGTGTTGGCAAAGAATATTGAATATAGCATGGACTGCCAGAAGAACGAACAAATCTGTCTTGGAAGAAGTACAACCAGAATGCTCCTTAGAAGCAAGGATGGTGAGACTGCATCTTACATACTTTGGACATGTTGTCAGGAGGGATCAGTCCCTGGAGAAGGACATCATGTTTGGCAAAGTACAGGTCAGCGGAAAAGAGGAAGACCCTCAATGAGGTGGATTGACACAGTGGCTGCCGCAATGGGCTCAAGCATAACAATCATTGTAAGGATGGTGCAGGACTGGGCCGTGTTTCGTTCTGTTGTGCATAGGGTCGCTATGAGTTGGAACCAAGTCGACAGCACCTAACAACAAAACAACAACAACACTATGAATAGGCCTTAAGTTTCTAGCTGTCCTTCTAAATGGCACTTCTTTTTATAACTTTTTTCCAATGTTTATCCTGTAAGTCAGACATAAATGTGCTGGAGAATGAATAGCGACAACATGAGACACAACTTCTACCCTCATGGAGTTCACAGTGTGACTGTGGTAACAAAGCTGAACCAGGGGCTCCCACAGCTAGAGTATAGGTTATGGTGAGGACTGTCAGGGACAGGCGGACAGTACTGTCAGCACTTATTATAGAAGGACCTGACCAGTCTAAAGGGCCAGGGAAGGCTTCCTTGAGAAAGAAATCTGAATTAGTAGTTGAAAGATGAGTTTAATTAAGCGAGCAAAGAAGTGAGCATTCCCAGCTGAGGAAATGAGCGACGGTCCCGTGTTAGGATAGAACGTGGTCTTTGCCATTGTTGCTCACTGTCATTTCCAAGTGTTTAAAGTGGACATCAGTTTGGTCTGGAAAATAATGAAAACTGCCATTTCTATGTTACTTAACAGCTGTACAGCACTTACACATGCTTCCTCTCATTTGAGTCTCAGATCAGCTCTAAACCTTTGAGTGGTTAACCATCCTGCCTGTGGTTGCCATATGCCAAATGAAGAGTTACAGAGTTTTGCTGAGGTCCTTTACTGGTAGAATATCTTCTTTTCACTATTACACATTACTGTATCAAGTTTCATTAAAAGAGTTATCATATTTTTCTAAGAAATATTTCTAAATAATAGGTTTATTTTAATGATGGCATACCATTTGGACCAAAGGGTTTTATGCTTGAGAGTAACAATCATATTTTATTTATATTTTTGTATTCCCTAAAGAATCAAGCATAATTCCTTACACATTATAGTTATTCAGTAAAAACTTTTTGAATGAATGAATGTTTAGCCTACAGAGGTCTTTTAATATTCTCATGCTCATGCGACTTTGAAATGTGTGAAAAATGAATCTATGATAATAATAAGTTTAATGATATGATTACAAACTAGGAAGGTAGCAAAAAGAAAGAAAAAAAATTACAAGTGTTATAATCCAGGGAAACCTTTTGTTTTGGGCAAAGGTTAGATGAAGACACTGTAATGCCAATAGAGTGAGTGTCATAATATATTTTGCTGATGGAGGAGTGAGAATACTGGAAGGTCAAGATAGCATCTTCTCTTTCCTTTAGAGAAGCTGACAATACATTTGTCATAGCATCAGATCACCTGTCAGTACCTGAAAGCCAGCAGGTGAAATAAAACATGGTGATTTCAGAAACAGTCATAAAATAAAGTTACTAAAAAATTTCTGTACAGGCATGTCCTTTTACTCATACATATTTTTCAGGTAGCTGGCGAAGTGTATGTTAGGTTTTTTTTTATTTTTAACATTAAAAGCATCTAGAGTATATTAGAGCAGATTGTATAATAAGCTTAGCAAATGACATAAATCTGAGGTCCTACAGTTCTCGACAGCACACAACAACAACAGTTGTGTCATTACTGGCCAAGGTAGAGACAGGAGCACCTTGCAGTGGTTGCGTGAATTTGCTGCGAACGTCACAGCAGGGGCTGAGGCGCATGTTATGCTCAGAGTAATTGTCTGCCGTAAAGTTTGTAGCTTCAGAATACTTCTGGTAAGATGACTCCTTTATTGTCTGGGTTATTTCAAGAAAATATCAAAATGATTTCGGAGTTAAAAAATATATCTATTCTATAATTTCAGTGACAGTTTTTCTTTCTATTAGAAACAAGGATTTTGTTGTTTTTGTTTGTTTTAATATCACCGGGCTTCTCTTGTGTCCATTTCATAAACTTGCTAACAGAAGATTCTACAACCTTCAGTAATGGTATATCCCAGTATTTAATACTCGCAGCGATAATATATTTTTGGTACAGCGTTGAAGCCTTTCCTGTCACCACTTATCTTTGTGTTTTCTTCTCTCTCTCACACTTGTCTTTATACAGACTTTATATGTACCTGGGAACTGCTCTTCTATAGACTCACCTGCCCTGGTCCCTTTAATGCTAGAAGTCATATGTTCCAGGTGTTACTCCCTTCTGGAGATGAGCTCCCCACTGTTTCCCAAGGGCCTCGGGCATCTGTTAAATAGTAGAGACACAAACCCAGCTAAAAGGCATCTCTGGGCTAGTTAAGTGGTTATTTTTAAATGTTTTCATAATTTCTGCTAAGGCCTACTTGAGAGCAGTTAATTTACACAGCAGCTCATGCTGAGGAGATGGAAATGGTTAAACACTGGTGTCATGAATGACACCAAACCAAAAACCAAACCTGCTGCCGTCGAGTCAATGCCGACTCATAGCAACCCCACAGGGCAGAGTAGAACTGTCCCATAGAGTTTCCAAGGAGCGCCTGGCGGATTTGAACTGCTGACCTTTTGGTTAGCAGCCATAGCACTTAACCACTACGCCACCAGGGTTTCCAGGGGTCTTTAAAATGGAATCAGTGCCACACTGGAGAGGCAGCAGGGACTAGGGGTTAAGAGGTTGGCTCTGGAGTTGCACTGTGTTTGATTTCTATCTCTTATTTATTTACCAGGGGATCTCAGACAAATTACTTAACCCCTTCACCCACAGCATCTGACAAACATTAGTATCAGCTTCAGAGGACAGTAGTGAGGATCAAAATTAGTGAAATCATGTGAAGCTCTTTTTAGGCCATTCGATGTGTTCTGTAGCTGTAGCTACTGTTTTCATTGTCTCTTGTGAACGATTCGGGCTGAGGGATAACATCTGCATGGGAATCCATTTATAGTCCAAGATTAGAGATGAGAAAACCTACCCCGACAACAACTGACAAGTGCTTGTGTTAAGACCTGGTTTTTCTCAACTTTATAAACTCTTCCTCTGATAGAAAGCAAGTTACTTTCTTAAATGCATCATGTGACATTGTAAAAGAATACTCTGTCAAGTTAAATGAAAATCTTGAAAAGGAGTATTTTTAGAATTTCTGATCATACTGCTAATGAAGCCTTTGTTTGCTGAACTTTGTCTGAGAGACAGAGTCAAATGCTGAATTATTGTCATGAAATCATTTCTTCAGTAACCCCTGCTACATCCCAACCCCCTGGAACAGTCCCTGACGGGGAATAGGTACGTGTTGTTCATAACATGAGTGAACGAGTGAATACGAAGGAGCGAACCACTGTTCACATGAATTGTTTTGTAAGTTATTCCAGTTATTCATAAATGCCAGCTGAATGTGGACTAACCGGTACCCAGACCCCGTGCCGTCAAACCGGTAGGAGACCCTACAAGAACTGAATTCCTGCCAGTTGTCTTTGCAATCTGCGGGAACTTCCTCTTTTCAGGAAAACAATATTCAGAAATAGAAGTTATAGCTATATTATAAAAAGAGATTCTTCACAAAAGGCTACTCTCTGAGGTACCTGACTCAAATTTTTCTTGTATGAAAAAGATATATTTTATTTAATCTTTTTTTTATTAAATGTTGATTCAAGAATTGACTGTAGGCTCTTTCATTCGCTCCAGGCATTTCCTGTGATTTTTCCCCTTAAAAGGGGCTGGATTTAAGTCATCAACAATATATGTTAATGTTTTAAGACAAGATTCATTAAAGAAGACAGACCAAGAAACGACACTATTGGGACTTCTTAGACACCTATTTTCAACTGCCCGGTCATGCGCCATCCTTATAATTGTTGGTATGTTTGAGGCCATTGTTGAAGCTACTGTGTCAATCCATCTCGTTGAGGGTCTTCCTCTTTTTCGCTGACCCTCAACTTTACCAAGCATGATGTTATTCTACAGGGACTAGTCCCTCCTGATAACATATCCAAAGTATGTAAGATGAAGTCTTGCTGTCCTTACTTCTAAGGAGCATTCTGGCTGTACTTCTTCCAAGATATATTTGTTCATTTTTCTGGCAGTGTATTCAGTATTCTTCAGCAACACCATAATTCAACTGCATCAGTTCTTTGGTCTTCTTTATTCATCATCCAGCTTTTAAATGCATATGAGATAATTGAAAATACCGTGGCTTGGGTCAGACACACCTTAGTTCTTAAGGTGACATCTCTGCTTTTTAACTCTTTAAAAAGGTTTTCTGGAGTACATTTGCCCAATGCAATACTTCATTTGACCTCATGGACCTCCCACAGGCAACAGTGAGAAGCATTGTATGAGGGTAACAACCTGGCCTGTCTCTGCCCCATCATTTATCATATTGGTGAGAAATAGGGCATGCATTACCCTCCTCTTCTTTCCTTTTTTTTTTTTTTTTTAGGGAATAAAAGACAAACATATCTGTATGTTCTGGTCTGCATCCTTTGTGTCATAAGTGTTGTAGGGACAAGAAGCCTATTTTGGGAAGGTTTTGGTTGTTAAACAATGCCTGTGGTTTGGTGGGTAGGGATCAGTAATAGGAAGTCCGTTGTGCTGCAGACCTAAGGCACATCGTCAGTCCAGCTTTCATTAGCAGTAAATCTGATATCTTAATCTCAACTGGCCCGAATTCTTTGTCTTTAAATTAGTTCTAAACTCAGGCAGGGGATTATTTAACTTTCAAATAGCAATATTCTAATGATGGTCAAAATAAGGAAGAAATGTACTAATAGTAATATTTAGCTAATATGTTTTGGAAAGATGAACAAACAGAATTGAAATTTTAGCAGTGGGTTTCTCAGGTATGTTTGGTATAATCTAATCAAATTTCTGGACAGTGCCCTGAAGTGTTGTGTTTCTGTAATGACTTCACTGTAGGGAGGGCATGCTTTATGTAGATATAATAGAAGTTGTAGAATGATAATCTTCTGAACATTCCTGTGTGATTTTCATGTTTATAGTTTTTCGGTACTTCTGCTGTCAACATGGCTATGTGAGTTAGTATTTTCTCTTTTCTTTCTGTGGAAATCAACAAATGCAGCATAGAGAATTGAAAGGAGGGGATGAACTATCCCATTTTCAGAAAAGTAGGAAAATTTTTTTTTTTTTTTTGTAGGAGGCACATGTAATTCACAGACTCTGAAATATGTGTAAGACTTACCAAAAGCAGCTAAGATTGAGCAGAAATAGTACAGAGAGAACTGAATAGAAGTGTAGAGGCAGACAAAAAAGACTCAGCAGGGGTATATATTGAAGATGTCAGTAAACATACTCCTTGTAAAGAGGACTGGCAAGAAAGGCAAATGTTTTATAAGCTATATTCCTTGCCATAAGTGATAGAATTACAGGGAAGAGGGCTGACATCAAAAGATTTCTTAGACCCAGTTTTTATTTGAGAGGTGGGTAGTGGGGTTACAGATGAGGCATATTTTGTGAAAAACAACCTTTCCCTATGGGAACAAAGGAAAGAGAGGATTTGGACGGATAAGCCTAGAAAGCTACTATGGCCTTTCCCTCCTGGAGTCTTCTGCAAAATAAGTGGTCTGGGAAGTTCTACCTTGTTCAAACAATGGGTATTAAAAAAAAAAGTAGCTGTCACAACATCAGTATACTCTGAGGAAAATGTGAGACAAACAGAATGCATGTGCAAAGATGTAAAAAATATATATGTATAAACAAAAACTTGTCATAAAAAAGACAAAATTGAGACCAAACATGTTGTATCAATAAATGTAAAACAGGCTATTAAGAGATCTTCAGATTGGATCAAAAAGCAAAACCCAACTCTAACCTGTGTATAAGAAGCACACCTAAAATACAGTGATTCAGAAAGATTGAAAATTAAAAAAAGGAAAACAAACAAAAAAAAAATGGGAAAAGCATACCAGGCAAATATAAACAAAAATGAAATGGGACAAGAAGCAGTGAAGGAAAGAAGGAAAGCACTTTATAATGCCAAAAGATTCACTTCAGAGTGAAGTTATAAATTCCTTTCAAAACCAGTGGAATATATGGTTGCCCACCCACTTTTTCTGGCTCTCAGGTTTTTGGGGGACTCTACTTTTCCCACTGAAAGTATTTGCTGCCCTCCAGTGGAGATTTATGTAATGGTGAAAGGTGAAAGAAACATTCATTGAAGCAAAATAGCTGAGGTCTTAGGCAAAACCAGAGGTGCCCCATGCACCAAATGGAAGACACCTTGCAATAAAGCCTGCTACCCAAGATCAGCGGGCCATACGGGCACCCACAAATCATGTATTTTTACACAGTATTTCTCAAAATCCATATTAACAAACAAAAATTTAAACACAGTCCATTAATCTGTATACATTCCATTACTGAAAAACACCTGGTACCAACAAAAAATTCAAAGCAGAAAACGGTTGGTTCTTGAAAGGGTCTTAACAGGGGTGTCTACACCAAATAGCTTAGCGTTCCAGGAGATCCAAACAGAAGTAGAAGCATTCTAAGTAGTGGAAGACTTTAATTCGTCATTCTCGCAAAAAAAAAAAAAAAAACTAACTAATAAATTCTGTTACGGTGTTTTTAATACTTTTTCCTAGACATTCTGCAACTTGTATATTCTTTGACCAAAGTTTAGTTTAAGAAGGAGTTTTAGTTTTTTTAGTTTACATGTGGAAAATCTTTTTTGATTTTCTGAGTATCTGGTCAGCAAACAACATCGAGCCTGAGTGTGTAGTCTTTTAAAAATATTTGTTAGTAACCAAGGTGGATTGGCCCTCAGCATCTATTTTAGTCTCTTCCTAATGTGCTTCTGTACTATAAAGGTTGGAAGGCTAAAAACTACAATTCACAGACTCCCTGCTAGCTAGGGTCCTGGATATAAATTAGCTTCCGTCAACTGGATACAATTCTGCATGACTTGAAGATTCCCTCAACTTCCTTGTATTAAACCCTTTTCAGCTTAACAGGTAGAGTGGTGACTTTCCTACAGTGCACTCAGATGGATACACTGACAGTTTAGAATGCCTCATGCTAGCATAGCTTCACACTATATTTGGTTTTATATTACTATAGGTTATTACCTTATTAAATAGATTTATATATTGCCTTAGCTTTTTTCCTTTTTCTTTTAAGCTACTGCAGCTAATTGCAAAATCCCAATTAACTTCATTGAGTGGTGTGGCACAAAAGAATTACTTCAACATTTTGGATAAAATCGTTCAAAAGGGTAAGATGATCACTGATGTTTTTTAAAATAATCTAATTCTTAATTAGAAATTTGGAAAAAGTATGAGATTTTTCTTTTGTCCCTCCCCGCCACCCAGGTATGTATTCTTTCAGAATCAATAATGTCAAATAATATGATAGTATTAGGCAGACAACTTGGTCCCTCCAATTCTTAATGTTCTATATTACCATAGTGGACCTTTTTAAAATTTTGTTTCTGCTACAAAGAGATATATAAGAAAGATAATTTAATCCCTGAATTTTAAAAAGATACTTTACCTTTTCATGGCTAGCCAGTCACTGTTCATTTTAGACGTGTAATGTTTGCATAATTACTAAAGTTGTGATTTATTCACCTGGGCATCAGACAAGCCAATAATTTCTTTAATGAGTTATAATTGTATTAATTAGGAGTTATTAATAAGCAGAACTTTAAATTTCACACCAAGAAGTTATGCATATATAGGAATTTAGGACTATATGTGTGTGTGCATGTATATATATATATATGTATCCCTCACTCCATAGCTTTTTCTTTATTCCAGTTCTCAGTGACCACCAAAATCCTCGCCTAATAAAAGATCTTCTCCAAGACCTAAGCTCTACACTTTGTATTCTTATTAGAGGAGTAGGAAAGTCCGTGTTGGTGGGAAATATCAATATTTGGATTTGCCGATTAGAAACTATCCTCACTTGGCAACAACAGCTACAGAATCTTCAGATGACGAAGGTATGAACTGCTTGGCCTAAAAAGTATTATGCTCTATTTTATGTTATAAAAGTCATTGCCTCTTCTAAGCACACAGGAAAGACTCTTAAAGCTTTTTGAAAGATTTTTTTTTTACCTCTTTCACAAGTATTGATTAAATTGTTTTAAGATGGATTCGGATCAAAAGAACCTTTAATGGCTTAGAGTTGTTATTAGAAAGACAATAGGGATGGTAATCATTAAACAAAGCTGATCCCATGGGTGATTAGGTGGTAAATTAATTTACCTTCGAAGGAAATGAAGTGTTTCAGGCTGCTAAAATAACATTCAGTAAGCTAAGGCTAAATTATATTGCCAGTAATTCTCCATTTATCTAGTTGTTGTTTCTCCAGGGATATTATTATTATTATTTCTCCTCTTGCTTTCTATTTGTGTGTGTGTGTGTGTGTGTTGTTTTATAGTTCTTTGGCAACAGAGAACATGGGAAAAAGAAGGTGTAATTCATGTCAGTTGTTTTTGCTATTTTTATTTATTCTGGTAACTAGTTTCAGTGAGAAAAATGTTAAGACTATTGATCAAAGTAAGTGTTTTAGATTTGTATTTTGTTTATCTCTAGTACTACCTGGGAGAAAGAATAAACTGTAGATACAGATATATAGATCTTCCTCATGAAAGCAGTTGTTTTCAAAAGTGATTTGGGAATATCTTAACTTTTGATCATTTATTAGCCATCTAAATACGGGGCTTAGAAAAAAAGTAGTGATGCCCTATTACCAGTCTGAACTTATCAATAATCAAATATTCAGTGTCAATAAGAGATAAGCAAATTTGATGTAAACATTGGATTATTTCTTCTATTGTCTTAAAAATGACTCTGCCAGTAATTCAGAGATCTCTATAATCTGGCTCTACCCTACCTGTCTTCGTTTCCCATGTACAAGTGGGCTGTGCTATGAAAGTTCACTTGTAAGACATTTAAAACATGGAACATAGTTTGCTAGAGAAGCGTTGATGTAAATTTCAGAAAAAATAGGAGGCGAATGTAATTCACAGATGTAAAGTGTGTGTAAGACTTGTGAAAGACAGCTAAGATTGGGCAGAAATAGTACAGAAAGAAATGAATAGAGGAGGCCAAGTCACGTGCTACAAATCCCATTTATCCTTAATGTTGCTAATTTGTAGAACTGATAATATCTCAGCTAATGAATCTCTGGGGAGGGAGTGAGATATGAGGTTGTCTGCAATGGGGTTTTAGTGGTCAGCATCTAAGGGAGAGAATGTTTGGGAAAGACCAAGATTAGCAGCCTTTGTGGTCTGACTGGGAAGTTCCAGGCAAGACTTAGCTGTCGTGCATTATTTATAAAGAAATGTAGATTAATGACAACCTCAGATGAGGGAGGATAGCAAAGAAACTCCAAGAACAGGACCTGAATATACCACAAAGGGAAGGGAAAGAAGAAAGCAAGGAAAAGCCTTTCATCTTTGCCTAGGTAGACTGTGGCAGAGCAAGAAAGAGGTATAAATGTGTAGTTCAGAAAGCACCTTTTTAGATCTCACTTCATTTATATTAGCTTGGTAGAGAAGCAGAGGATAATGGGAAATATAAATTATCTTAAGTTGACAAATGGTTTTCCACACTCAAAATGGCTAACCAAAACAAAACCAATATCGATTGCGAATCATAGTGACCATATGGGACAGGACAGAATAAAACTGCCCCATAGGGTTTCCAAGGAGTGGCCAACAGACACTACAATTAGAAGAAAATGGCTAGGAAGACTGTCTTCTGTTTTTGGCCTGACATACATCTCCACAACTCTGATGGTCCAAGTACACTGCCTCAGCTAGAAGTAACTGTTGTTACCATATTAACATTTTGATTAGGTAGGGAGAAATTATGATACAAAAGTGAAATTACTGTTGATACTTTAAAAGAAGTATAATGAGAACCTTTTGGTTAGCAGCCAAACTCTTAACCACTGTACCCCCAGGGCACCCCCCCGCAAAAAGCCTACAGTATCCAGTATACCCAGGTGGACTTCCCTCCAAGTACTGAGTAGACCTGACCCTGCTTAGCTTCAGAGATCAAATGAGATCAGGCGCGTTCAGGGTGGTATGGCCATAGCCTGGGCCCTGCCAGAACCAGATGCCAAATTGCCATACCAGCATCTATAATTCCTTACTAAAACCCAGGGTTTTTTTCTACCACTTCATACTACCTTCAGCTTTCTGATTTTAGCAGCAGAATTTTTATGAACTGTCTGGGGAAGAAATTTCTCTCATTAAGAAGAATGAAGCACCTGTTCAGAATAAGACTTAATTCTTATAATAGTGTTAAGACTATTAGATGGGGGATAAATTTACATGCATATTATCTTCTATATGTATTCTCTGCCATATGCTAGACAATAAAATTGAAATCACTGGCTAAATCTTGAATAAAACATGCTTAGACTAGTCAATGGTGAGCATTCATTCATCTTTTCATTCATTCAAAGAATATGTGCCTCGTGCCACAGGCCCTGTGCTAGATACTGAGGACAGGATGCCCCAGGATTGTGCGGCACAGTAGCCCACGTTAAGACCTCATTGCTGCCTGAAGAGTGATTGACAGTCTAGTTGTGGAGACAGGTATAAACAAGTGTAACGAAGTGAAAAGTGAAATGACGTGCACTTACAGGGATGAAAGGGCCATCAAAGCCCCGATGTATCCTACATAAACAACACAATGTGTCCATAATGGTAGATTCTTTCATAAATTGTCAGCAAATATCAAGGCCCTACTGGGTGTCTAACAGCATGCTTTCTGCACTTTGATAAATAAGAAGTATAATTCAGAAACAGCCATCAGTATTAGTCTACCCTTTCTGTTGCCCCGTTTGGATGCACAATTAATGTCCTTCAGCACTTAATATTTTCAGAGTGCTAAGAAAGTATTCCATAGGTAGGACTGCAGCAGGGAAGCACTAAGAAGAAAATGGGTAAATGGCAAGGCATGTCGTGACTCCCGGTTCATTCACCTTTCACTGCTCCCCACTCATTTTAGGTCTGTTCTCATAGAGGGCAGAGGTCTGTAAGACCAAACTCAAGGAATTAATTCATTCTAGCCAGTTGTATGCCGTGGTACTAGGGTTACCAAATCGAAAACCAAATCCGTTGCCATCAAGTCGATTCCGACTCATAGGACCCTATAGAACAAAATAGAACTTTCCCTTAGGGATTCCAACGAGCAGCTGTTGGGTTCCAACTGCCGACCTTTTGGCTCACAGCCAAGCTCTTAACCATTACAAAAAATCAAAGGGACCACTCTCACTGCCCTCATGGCTTTAAGAGTATATATAGACCACATGGGGACACCCCCCCCAAAAAATCATTGAACACGTGTGAGGAGCATGCAGGTGTGTACATGGATGTTAACTCAGAATACAATGACGGCCGAGTGCCCTGTGGTTAAAAGCTGAGCTGGGATCAAGCAGTCTCATCAAACACTTATTCTCTGCCCTCCTGCTGAATCAGCTAAATACTCCAGCCTATTAGTAACAAGTTCTTCTAATGAGAATTTAGGCATGCAGTTTCAGACAGCTTGAGGACTGAAAAGTCTAAATGGGTTAGAACCCAAACTAGATCCAGGGCTGCCCTACATCAGCCTTCAAAGTAGAGTTATTTCTTGAACTAATTTAGCCTCCAAGTAGGGGGCTAGTGCTCATCTCTCAGAACAGAATACAACTATATCTGTTTTTCTGTTCCCTTTTATATAGCACAGTCAGCTTTTAATTTTGCTCTAAAATGTACATAAATATGGTTCTTCACTTTCATCAGCCTGAGGGATAAATACATCGTATTTACTCTCAGGCTTATGTCAGGGAGGATATGTTTTATAAATGTGAAGTCACAGAAATGTTACGCTAGAAGGGACCTTAAAGGTAATTTAGTCTACCTCCCCTAGTTGAAATAACTGTGACCAATTCATGCTAAGGTACTTCCCAAGGCCACCCAGGTAGTGACCAAGGTGCAGAGTCAGCCTGGGGTCTCCTGACTCACAGGCCAAATTAGGTCTTTCTGCTCTACCATACGGCCACATAAAATGCCTGTCTTTGTTGTGCTCCTGAAGCATTAGATTGATTTCTTCAACAATTCTACGTTCTTAGAACCTACCATTTTCCAGGCTTTTTTTTTTTTTAATGTATTAGTTTAATACTTTTCTCCTAATGCTCAAAATATATCTGGTTCACATAGTGGTATACTAGAAGCCACAAGAAAGGAGGCTAAGACAAAGAGCACCTAGCTTTTATTTCGTGTTTCTCTGTTTTCCACCAGTGTGGCTTAGGGCGCGTCACTTACCTGCTCGTGCATCTGTTTCTTTATTTGTGAGACAGAAACAACCTCTGCCCTGCCTGCCTTGCAGTTGCTGTGAGGATGAGGAGACCACGGGTGCAGGCACTTTACAAACTGCGAAGTGCAGAAAAGTCGTATTTTAAATTGTAGTCCGTATTTTGAAGTATTTATTCTAGCTTGAGCATTAAATTCAGGTGTAAGTAAGTGCTACTGTGTATTGTGCTCTCAGTCAGACGATGTCAATGTTTTCCTTTCAGCAAGTGAACAATGGCCTTACCCTTAGTGATCTGCCTTTACACATGCTGAACAACATACTATACAGATTCTCAGATGGATGGGACATCATAACTTTAGGTCAAGTGACTCCAACGCTGTATATGCTCAGTGAAGACAGACAGTTGTGGAAGAAGCTTTGTCAGTACCATTTTGCTGAAAAGCAGGTAAGTACGATGGCAGAGACGTCGCCCTCCAGATTCCCTGAGTTGAGTAGATACCTCGGGGGTGTTTTCCCACACACTGTACTTAAGGTACATTTTTAAAGAAGCAAGAATAACCACAGTTCGTTAAAATTCCCTATCGTTTTTTTCTGTAGATGGTAAGTTTTTCAAATGTAAAAAGAACCATGGGCTAAAAATAGCCCAGAACAAAACAACAAAACCAAACCTCTTTTAAAAGCAATAGTGTATCAAAATCATCGGTTTCTTTTCTTTTCTCCTTAATTTGATGAATTCCAGTTCTACCTTTTATCAAATTATATATCTTATAAAAAGTTGTTTAAACTCTTTGAGACTTAGTTTTCTGTTATCAGTTACTAACACATCATTCTTCAATTTCCAAAGACTAGTCCTTCAACTTTCTGTATTTCCTACTGCCTTCAAGAACCCGTGTGGGAAGCAGCACAAAGTACAGCGTTATGTATACTTCCTAGGGGTCTTCTCCCATACAATTGCTTACTTATTATCCAAAGTTTAATCTTGTTGCTGTTTCTAGATCACTGCAGAAATCATTCATCCACTCATTTATTGCACAAATACGTAGTGAGTGCCTGCTGTGCTCAAGGCAAAGTGAAGGGCAGGGGTGATAGAGTCAGGAACAAGGCAGGTATGGTCCTTACTCTCATGGAGATCACTGTCTAGAGGAGGTTATGATAAGTGCGATGCAGAAGCAGTGTAGAATTACGTAAGCATTTCACAAGTGGACAGGGAGGGGTAAGGGAAAGTCCTTGAGAAAATTAAGGTAATCTAGGCAATAAGCAGAAGCAAGAAGATTCTAGGCAGAGAGAACAACTTGTGTAAAGGCTCTGAAATGGAGAGGAGCATTGTATACTTGAGTTGAAAGATAACCACTGTGATAGGAAGGTAGGTGCTGAGGGGACGTGACATAAGTGAAGCTGGTACGGTAGCCAGGGGCCAGATCATGCAGGTCGTTGAGGCCATGCTATGGATCGTAGTCTTCATCCAAAGACCTTAGAAAAGGCATTGAAGGGTTTTGAGCAAATTTCAATTTTTTAATTAATGATTATTTTATTGCTGTTGTTGATTCGCAGCATAGACCAATTCAAGTGTCTGAATGTATAATTCAGTGACATCGATTACGTTCTTTGAGTTGTGTAACCATTCTCACCCACCTTTTCTGAGTTCTTCCTCCCCCATTAACATAAACTCACTGCTCCCTAAGTTTCCTGTCTAATCTTCTGAGTTACTTTTGTCAGTTTGATCCCATATAGATAGGTCTTAAAAGGGCACAAGGCTCAAGATCCTTCTTGCTCTTGTTTGAGGAATAGGTTGAAGTGGAAGGCAAGGACACCCATGAAGAGACTATCCCAAGAAAGACTAACAGACGGTCACAAGAAGGAGTGGTGGCTAGGGAAATGCAGAAGTGGACAGATTTGAAAGACAGGAGATAAAATTGGTAGGATTTGATGCTTGATTGGAAATGAGGGTGAAGAGGAGTTGCGGGAGTTGCTCAAGCCAGGTTTCTGGCTTGCAGGCAGTTGTGGACAGCAGAGCATTTCCCTGCAGTGGGGAATGCCAGAGGGGCTGATCAGGTTTGGGGATAAGTTACAGGTTTGGACAGGTTTGAGTATGATGCTTTTTAAATATCTAAATGAAAACAGTCAAGTAGGCTGTTGGATATTCTGTGGAAAGATCGAAGCTGGGGTTGTAAATGGAGACTGAGCAACACATAAGTGGTATTTGAAGCCATAGACTTGGATGCACTTGTCTACAGAGAAGGAATAGATTGAGATGAGAAGAAGAGCCTTGAGGAGCTCCAGCCTTAAAGGCTGAGTAAAGGAGCGTAAACTACAAAGGATTAAAGAGGAAAGGCACTAGAGAGGTAGGAGAAAAAACAGGATACTGAAATCCACAGAAGCCAAGGAAGAGTGTCCAAAGATGGAGAAGTGTCAGCAGCTGCTGAGAGATTAATTACGGTGAAGACTAGGAAATGTCTATTTGATTGAGTTATACAGAGGTTATTGGTGGCCTTAGCAAAAACCATTCTAGGTGGGCTTGTTGGAAGGAGCAGAGAAACTCAGATATTAATTTGAATAGGAAAGAAATTAGATTGAAGCCTAAAATTCGGCATAGGAAAGGGGCGATTGAATTTTCTGAATGGAGAATTTAGCACCTAGGAAAAGGTGAATAGGAAAGAGGGTGAATGAAGGTGTTATCTGGGATGGAGAAGAGAAAGGGGACCCTCTCTGTTTATACAACTTACCTCGAAGCCTCCCTCTCACTGGACACATGCTGTACAGAGGACAGGGAACCCCAGTAGAACTCATGTCTGTTTTGGGGTACTCCTTAGATTGTTTTTGTCATCCTTTCGCCTCTATCACCATATCAAGGCCTTAATAACTGTTTGCCAAATAATGAGAATGCCAGTTTTTTTTATAAACCTATGATCTGAATATAGTCTAAGGATATCTGTTGGCCATTTGTGAGTTGTTTGTATTTCGTTAAATGAACCATTATACAGAAGTTAAATGTCTCTTCTGCACCAATATTTAATGTCATACCAGGATAGTTAGGTTGTAATTAGCAACTAGCACCTACAGGTGCATCTCGTTTGCACATATTTCCTTGTCTGAACTCTAAAAACACAACATTAAAACCTTACTTCTCCATCAGGGCTCAGTAACCAACTGTAAGACCCTGAAAAAAAAAAAAAGAAGTGTATCAAAACAACTTTATGAAAATGCTGTAGGTTAGGACGCATCCTCCAGGTGAAAACTGAGTCCGTATAAAGGTTGGACAGATACAAAGAGTCTAAAATAATGTTGGGAGGGAAGTTGCCTAAACACTCTTGACTTGAGCATCTTGTTGTGGGTGTTAGGTTTGAGTTCAGGAAGACCACAGCTGGTCACTCCAGAGAGGAGTGATCTGGGGCCAGGAGAGCTCTCTGCGTAGCTGCCTGTGGGTGCTGGTGTGGTGCGGGTTAGTGAGAAGCAAAGGTCAGAGCCAAGCAGTTGTTTTTACTCTCAAGGAATTAACTTTGTGAGCAGTTATTGGAGGATACAGAAATTAATATAAGCAGGCCTGTAATTACTTTTCTTTTTTTCCTCAAGCTGTCCTTTTAAATTTTTACCAGAAACAAGAATCTCCTTATGGACAACATCATAATTTCAAAACAAAGTACTCAAAGCCATGATTAAAGTATGAGTATTTTACCCAAATGATTTTTTCAATTGTAAAAAGTAAAATATGCTTATTGCAATAACAAAAAGTCATAAAGACTAAGTACAGTGTTTAAAAAAGTAAAAGCTCCCACCACTTCCCAAGGGTGGCCACTGCGAGGGGTGTCATACGTGTGTTTCAGCTTTATACGTATCAGGCATGCTTATAAAATTTATCTCTCTACACATTTATTTTTTCCCTAATTGAAATCATATCAGTTTCTAACTTATTTTTTTGTAACAGTTTTATCGAGATGTATCATTCATGTATCGTATGAGTCACCCAATTACAGTGTACAGTCTGGTGGTTTTTAGCATATTCACAGTTGTATAACCATAAGCACAATCAATTTTAGAATATTTCATCACCTCAAAAAAAAAAAAACCCTGTACCTTTTAGCTATCAAACCCCCTCCCTCCATTTCCCCGAGCCCACCCAGGCCTAAGCAACTACTACTCTACTTTCTGTTTTGTCGTTGTTGTTAAGTGCCATTAAGTTGGTTCCAACTCATAGCCACCCTGTGTACAAGAGAATGAAACACTGCCCAGTCCTGTGCCATCCTCACAATCATTGCTGTACTTGAGCCCATTGTTCATATTCTGGACATTTCATGTAAATGAAATCACATAATATGTGGTCTTTTGTGATTGGCTTCTTGCACTTAGCATAATGTTTTTAAGATTCAACCATGTTGTAGGGTATATCAGTACTTCATTCCTTTTTATGGCCAAATAACATTTCATTGTGTGAATAGACCAGATTTTATTTATAACACTCATCAGATGATGGAAATCTGGGTCATTTCACCTTTTGACTATTCTAAAGAATGCAGCTATGAACATTTGTGTACAAGTTTTTGTGTGGGTATATGTTTACATCTCTTGAGTGGAACTGCGGGGTCAAGTGGTAGTTGTATGTTTAAATGTTTTAAGGAACTGTCAGACTCTTTTCCAAAGTGGCTGCACCATTTTACATTCTTACCAGCACTGTATGAGGTTCTGATTTCTCCAAATCCACGTGAAGACTTATCATCTGACAGTTTTTTAACCATCATGAGTTAGTGGGGTAAAGAGGTAGCTCACTGTGGCTTGGATTTGCATTTCCCTGATAACCAATGGTGTTGAGCGTCTTTCAAGTGCTCATTGGTAATTTGTATATCTTCTTTGGAGAAATTTCTATCCAGATCCCTTCCCCCTTTTTTAACCAGGTTTATTTGTCTTTTCATTACTGAGTTGTAAGTGTTCTCTGTATCCTGCATACAAGCCCCATATCAGATACATGATTTGTGTGATTTAACTTAACATGTGTGGGCATCTTTGCAGATGAGGATGTTTAAATTTTCTAGCAGCTGCTTGGTATTCCATCGTACAGACATGCCATAATTTATCTGATTAGTCCCTCATTGATTTAATCCAAGTAAGTGGTTTAATGGAAACACTGGTGGCGTAGTGGTTTTTTGTTTTTTTTGTGTGTGTGTGTGGCATAGTGGTTAAGTGCTATCGCCACTAACCAAAAGGTCGGCAGTTCGAATCCTCCAGGCGCTCCTTGGAAACTCTCCTGGGGCAGTTCTGCTCTGTCCTATAGGGTCACTATAAGTCAGAATCGACTCGACGGCAGTGGGTTTTAAGTTGTTTAATTTCAAATAATTAAATGTTTCATGCACTCCATTTAAAACTGGTTTTGCGCCTAATCCTGTGCTTGGACAATCATCTTCTGCTGATTCTGAACAGAATTTTGTTTCTGTCTAGTTTTGTAGACATTTGATCCTTTCAGAGAAAGGCCACATTGAGTGGAAGCTGATGTACTTTGCGCTTCTGAAGTACTACCCAACGAAAGAACAATACGGCGACACGTTGCATTTCTGCCGGCACTGCAGCATTCTCTTTTGGAAGGTAATCCTTTCAGATACACTCTCGGAATGTCAGGGTTTACCCTTGGTCAGGTAAATGAATCACCTGTATTTTAAGCGTAAAGGTAAAATAAAAAATAGAAAATACTATGTGTGATAAGAAGGGTAATGAGACGTATTTCATCTAGTATTGGGACAGGGGAGCAGGTGTTTGTAAAAGTAAAATGCATAACTCGTGTTTTGAATCAGCAATGTTGAAAACCGAATTGTTTTGTCACCTTTTTTTCCCTTAGATAACCCTGTTTCTCGCTTTTATAGACATTAGTGTAGAATAGGCATATGCCAGGGAGCAGGGGAGGTGGGAAAGCTGCTTTCCGGCCCCCTCTCCCGTTTTCTAGTCCTCGGCAGGAATTCAGTTCCTGAGGTGGATAGCTTTTAGGTACAGCAGGCTCTGGAATGTCTCTGCTAATCCTCTGAGGAAAAGGGATTTAAGATTTTCCCCACCCTCTTCTGTAACCTACGGGAGAATTCTCTTCACTGATTTCCCCAAAAAGGAAGTCTGGTGGTGCAGTAGTTAAACTCTCGGCTGCTAATCAAAAGGTTGGCAGTTCAAGCCCACCCAGTGACTCTGCAGGAGAGAGACCTGGTGACCGGCTCCCATACAGATTACAGTCTGGGAAACCCTATGGGCGGTTCTGCTGTGTCACACTGGGTCGCTAGGAGTCGAAAATCTGGCTTGATGGCACCTAAAAAAAAAATTTCTCCAACCTTGACCTACAGCCTAGAACTCTGATAATTAAATTCTTCATTTCCTTCAGTTGTTTTCAGAGACAGTCACCCACCAGTGTCTTCAAGCAGAAGTTTACTAGTTCTCAGAGTTAAATTCTTAAAGCAAGGAGGTCAGTAAAGAGTTAATCCAGTGACAGGAAGGTCTTCAGTCACAGACTTCAGAGTATATGCATCATTTTCTCATGAATTTGATCAGAACAAGACTGTCGTTACCTACCTGCAGGTCTAATCCTTTGGGGAAATTTGGATTTGGAAGCATCTTCAGTATCTACAGAGTAACTTAGGAACCCTTCATCCTCTTACTTCCTATCACTTGCTTTGCTTTTCATTATCCAGACCATGTCTCTGATAAAAATGCACAGAGGTAAACTTATGTATACCATTTCTTTGGTACAATTTTATTTTCTTAACGTGTTTTACCTGAATGCATCTCCATGGCTTGCCTTGACTTTGAGTATATTTGATGTTGTGAGATTTCACTGGAGAAAAAAGAGGCTAAACTATGGAAGCCTGGCCCCCAGAGTGGCTCTTGTCCTGTGCGGGTTCTCTGTCTGAGCCTGGCAGTTCCTTGCTGTTCCTCAAGGGGGAGCACCGCCTCCCAGACAGGTCACAGCCCCAGCCCAAGCGCAGCCCCGCTTCCTTCAAACCTGCCCCTTTCTGTGATGCAGAGGGAAATAACCTTCCTGCTTGACAAACACCGTCAGCTCTTCTGGTAACTTCTTGACTTTTTGTATGTATTAGGTGGACCATAGCAATAGCAAGCTCTAGATTGATGGAAAAGAGACAACTATTTTGAGTTTTTTTTCATTTCAAATTACATTTATAAAAACTGTGACATGCTTTTAAGTTACAATCCATGATTGAGCAGAGAGTGGGAAAGATTCAATTTTCTTGTATTATTTTAATAACACTTCAATTTACTGTATCAAGGTTAAGCAGCATCATGGGTGATTACTGACGCCACCATGCATGAATAACCTAGGAGATTTTTATTTCTAGTTTGTTTTATCCAAACGAAACCAAATGCGGTGCCGTTGAGTCAATTCCGACTCACAGCGACCCTGAAGGACAGAGTAGAACTGCCCCACAGTTTCCAAGGAGCGCCTGGCGGATTCAAACTGGCAACCCTTTGGTTAGCAGCCGTAGCACTTAACCACTACGCCACAGGGTTTCCAGTTTGTTTTATATCTTAGTGTAACTCCCCACTGTTTTGAAATTAAAAAGATGGAAGACGTAAGTTTTTGCCAGTAGTCCACTTGCGCTGCAGGACCTTGTCCTTCAAGAGCTCCCTCGTGTTCGCACCCTGGTGCCAGGCACTGTGCTAGGTGTTCAGTGAACGTCTGCTGAGTGGATGAACCAGTAAGTTAGGAAAATCAGCCAGCGGTGAGACTGCAGGTACACGGAACGGGGGGCACAACACATAGCACAGGGTAAGATGTCAACACACGCAGAGGCCAGCGGGTAGGACAAAATAAGACCGAGCATGTGGAGTCTGGGGCTTTCACCGGCTTTGATACTTGACCTAGAAGGAACTGTACTAACCTTTCTCTGCAGTTCCTCCTGGGACTAATACCCTGTGCTTCTCTGTAAGGCATTAATACTGACTGAAAACACATGCGGGTATGTCGTCAGTGATGTAGTTAGATGAGATGCTGTGAATTTTTACTTTGAATTAATTCTTCTCTGGTTTTATTTTTCCTTCTGAGAAGACTGTTTTATACTCTAGAAGGACTGGAAGCAATGATACCTTTATGTGCGCTATAAATTAGGGAAAAGTGCTATTCCGGGGATAGAAGTCTTCCAGTTTTCCAAGTGATAGAAGCAGTATTTTTCTCAGAACAATATTTAAGACTATTGGAGCACTCCCTTTCTGCCAACTAACTAATGAAGAAATAATGACTCTGTCCTTAATTTTGGTGTAGTTAAGCAGTATAAGTATCCTGAATCGTGGAAATTATGATTTTTTTTTCAATTGAGAGATGATTCTGGCTTTCCAAAAGAATTTACCTGCAACTTCTTTTATTTAGTGAACCTTTTTATTATACTTAATCGTATTACCAAAAAAAAAAAAAGGTCTCCTTGTATTTTCAGATTCGAAACATTCAGAATCTTGTTCTTGGAGGGACCGTATGATATCACACGTCACTATAGCAACAGGATCGGTCTCGTTCCATTTAGGGCCTATTAAGCCCTCATCATGCTACAGCTTTTTCTGCCATACATCATTCCAGAAAGACATTGATTGCAATCAGCTTTGTCATTTCTGAATCTCTACATAAGAGTGTAAAAAAAAAAAAAATCAATCTCTAAAATTTCTGGAGGAGCTGATTTCCTAATTTAATTCCTGAAAAAGTCAGGTGCTTCCTGCCTGGCCTCCCAAGTCGACTCGTGCCCAGCTTAGCTTGAGTGGCAGAGCAATGTGGGAAAAGCACAGATGCTGAAGTCAGGCAAACGGGGATCTCCAGCTCCAGCACTTAGTATGGTGTGGTCACGTGCAAGTCACCAGTCTCTCCAGACCTCAGATTTGACGATGAAATCTACCAAGGAGGATTAAATAATATTGCACCCAGCACATAGTTGGTGCTCCAACAATGGTCCCCACTATGACTATTCATTTTCTTTAACATCCCAATAATGTTGGCTGAGAAATGAAAAATACCCAGCCTATTAAGAAAAAAGGGAGGCTATGGGGATTTGTTTTTTTATGGGGATTTGGGTGAATCTAAATTGTTACCAGGGCTCTCAGACTTGAAGGACCTGGCACCATGGTTGTGCATCCTGTTCTGTTTTATATCAGATATTTTATCAGTTTTCACAGCACACATGTGGCGTCCTCTGGCCAGCAGCTGCCAGGCTTTCTGCTCCAAGCCGATTTTCCATCTGTTCTGGCTTAACTGTATTGGAGTTATTATTCCAATTTTTCTACCTGCCTTTATCAGAAAACCTCTAATGTGAAAGGAAGGGAATATCTCTCCTAAAATATAGAGCATTCCCTCTATAGTAATTCCTCTGGGCTGATCTGTACAACCAGAGACTACCCAATTCTAGGGTCTGACGTAAGTGGCCCTCAGAAGGGTCCCCTGAGATGACTACTCCCCCATGCGGGGCAGACAGAGTTTGGACAATCTAAAGGGAGTGTCATTGAGAAGGAGGAGAGTGGGAAAGTGCAGTCACTAAGGAGTTAGATACAGAACTGTTTTATTCCTTACTCCTACTCATTCTTCCAACTGAATTTCTTTACTTTTCAATTTAATAAAGCCTTAGTTAAAAACAGTAGACTTCTAGGGTGGGTTGGAGAAGAAAGCTTGAATCCAGGACCAGGATTCAAGACTTCAAGACTCAGGACCAGACTCTAAGATAAAACAGTACCTGCCAGATCCAAAGTCTAGCAGCCTTGGCCTTTCTGTGAACTGTTTTCATTTGACTAGCGTTAGCCAGCCGATCACAGATCTCCTGTACAAGGATAAGACAGAAGACCCCTCTAAGTCATACAGCTAGAGATAGCAGAAAGAGTATTGGAGCAGTGGCCAGGAGACCTTATTTCTAGGACTAGGGAGCAAGTCGTTGAACTCATCTGAGCCGAGGTTTCTTCATCCGTATGGTGAGAAGCTTAGACAGAAAGACATCTCAGGTCCCTCTTTGGCATCTGCAGAGGTCAGAGTGTAGCTCCCAGTCCCAGGGAAGAGCTAAAGGCAGGACTACTGGGCAGCAAGGATGGCCCTTTCAGGTGCGTAAGTCAGAACCAAAGCTTTGTAGCTTGAAGAGCTCACTGGGAGATAGCAGTAAGTCATGCATTTAGTAAACATTGAGCAACTATTTTGTCCCAGGCACTGTGCTAAGTGCTGAAGAAAGAAGCATACACAGAACAGGAAAAGCCCCAGACCCTGCGTGGCTGCTCCTGTCTCTTCCCTTGCTCCTGGCCTCAAAAAAAGTATTAGTAGCAATTTAAGCTTCTTTGCACAGTGTTGACTTTCTTACTGCAGCATACTACCAAGAGAGAGAAGACAAAAAAACAATTTGAAGTTTTAAACGGTGCCTTTTCAAACATATGAGGATATGGTCTGAGTATAGGAACTTACTAGAACCCGTAGCCTGTGAGTCCTGCTAGTTTGCTATTCTCGTAATTTGTTCAGATGATAACAATTATTTACTGAACGCCTGCTGCGTGCCCTGCACTCCATACAGTATTGATATTTCTCATAACATCTGTAAGTATTGTTCCTGTTTTACAAACGAAGCAAATGATTTTCAGGGAAGTTGAATAACTTGCCCAGGATAACACAGATCCATTTGGCTACACAAGCCTGCTCTTTCTACTTATCATGCCCTGAAATGAGTCCTTTCTTTCATAAATTTCTTTAAATAAACAGTGACAGACTTACATGCTCAAATACACACATCTTGTAGAAAAGAGCTCCCGTCTTTTTGACTGGTAGAAGTCTGTCCTTCCGGATCGTCATCTTGATGCCCCTGCTCTTGGATTTGGAGCGGTTCTGTCTGACTGTTTCCACTACACCTGGCCTCCTGGGGCCACGATCAGCCCTTGGTCATCCTTCTGACAGAGGTGTAGGAGCACCAGTTCTTCCCTTTGTAAGCCCACAGGCAGCTTAGTGGTTTACAGGTTTAGTTTTATGAAGAAAATAAGGTAAACAAAAAAACAACGTGAATGGAGGCCATTTATTACAGGCATTTAATTTGGTCTGGATTAATGGTGGCCTGGGCCTAGCCCCATTTCCAGGTCTGGCAGGAACCTCTATCTTAACTCCACCCCAGACGTTCATTTGATGTCAGACTACCTTGTAGTTGCCTTTGGCACCTGCTGTTTGCAGCCCTGGTGGTACAGTGGTTAAGAGCTTGGCTGCTAACCAAAAGGTCAGCAGTTCAAATCTACCAGCTGCCCCTTGGAAGCCCTATGGGGCAGTTCTACTCTGTCCCGTAAGGTTACTGTAAGTCAAAATCAACTTGATGGCAATGGGTTTGGGTTTCTATTTTTTTGGTTCTTAGCCCGTGTGGAGCTTATCCAGGTCTGCCTAGGTTGGCCTTCGGTCCCCAGCCCCCTGCCTGAGGAGGGCAACCTGCTCCTCCTGACAGTTTCCACCCTGGACTCTGGCCACCCCGCTGACTCAGGCACTCCTTCGCCGTCCTTGGCAGTCAGCACCATCAAACCCCACAAGTCCTGTCGTCACTCAGCACTTCCATTTTTCAGTCTGCCGTATGTTCTGCAGTATTTTGTTAAGACTGGCTCTAGACACCGGCAGCTCTCTCCAGATCGTGTATGCCTCCTGTCAGCCCCTCCTGATGCCCAGGCTCTAACAGGTGCCTGCGTTCCCACTGGTACACCCACTCACTTGTGCTTTTCCATGGGTGGTTTCTCCTTCAGCCCATTTACAGAATGTACAGGATGGGTGCATGGTAGGCTCAAGGATCCGCCTGACGTTCTCTCACACAGGTTACCGTGTCCATACCATCCACTGCCTGCTTGGTGGTCGACAGTACTTCTGACTGGTCTCAACTCAGCCTTACCTGTATCCGTCCCAACCTCCCAGCATTAGCTAGGCGTTCTGAATGTGCACCATGATGATGTTTGGCTGTTAACGATACATAACTCTCTTAGCCCATAGTTCATCATGGTCAAAAGGTGAAACCACGACAACAAAAGAGGCTGAGCACAGGTAAAACAAGAACAGCAGAATGTTTTAAGTGTTGAAACTAGGTCATTCGTAAATAGGGATTTGTTATCCTACTCTGCTTGATTGTACATTTGAAAATTTCCATTATAAGAGGTTAAAAAAAAAATTTTAATCTATGTTTACCTAAGAGCAAAACTAAGATTTCATATCTTTTGATTCTCCCCATCAATAATAATGACTTTAAAAAGCACATCTTACTTTTCTTCTCCTTCACCTGGGATTTTAAATACAGATAATCCAGAATTTTAAACCAAATAATGAAAATTGTTTCTTTTTAATCATATCCTTTTAAAATGATGGTTTCCATAATTTTTGACATATCATATTTTTTTAAAGCCCCAAACTTAGACAAACCAGGTTCCTAAAATGTCATTAAGTACAAGGCTCTCAAAACTATCCACTAATTTGATCTCTGATGAATAAAAACTTTTTTTAAAAGTCACAATTTCTATATTAAAATTATTATGAAACTTGAAAAAAATTATCTTTGATGTTTGTGTTCAGATTTGTATCATATTTATAATTAATTTACACACGTTTGGTTTTCATGCTCAGCACCGTTCCTTCTGCATCACTTTATTAAACAAATATGAGTGCCTGTAAAAAGGGAGCCGGGAGCCTGGAGCCGGGAGCCGGGAGCCGTTCTGTTGTCACACCTGATAAAACCCACCGAGTACTAACCTCTTCAAAATGAGTTAACAGTATAAAATGTTCAGCTTTTACTGGGACAAGTCCAGAACTGCTCCCAGCCCTGCAAGGGTCCCATAACGCTCCAGAGACCCTGAAACCAGCTCTTCTCACTTTTTCCTAACCCGCCCAAATCCCCCCAAGATCCTGCTGTGGAGGCCGGTCCTGCCTCTAGCTACACATTTACCTGTTTCCGCTCTGCACCCATTGACAAGCTAATTCCGCCTCCAGAATGCACACATGAGGGACCTTTTCACAGCAGCCACCCCTTAGCAACAACCTCCCAGGGCCCACAGGCAGCATTCTGTAAGAAAACACCAACACTCGTTGAAAACATGTCCTATTTTAAGACTGTTAGACCCTATGTTCACAAATAGTTTACATAAGTTAATACTGTACTACAAGCAGCTATTAAATAAGTTGTTAAATGGACAGAGACTTAGCGAATAATTGTATTGATTTTTCATTAACTGTAATTTCTATAACTGTATCAGCAAAGTGGGGCTGTTGATCAGCATTTAGAAATTCGTCCAGTCACACAAAAGGGATAAAACCAAAAAAACACCCCCGCTGCCCTCCAATCGATTCCGGCTCATAGTGACCCGATAGGACAAAGTAGAACTGCCCCGTAGGTTTTCCAAGGAGTGCCTGGTGGATTCAAACTGCTGATCTTTTGGTTAGCAGCCGAGCTCTTAACCACTGCGCTGTTAATTAAACAGTATCAGTATTGATACAGTGATGAACCATATAGTTATTCATTCAAAAACTACAAGTTGTGTGCTTACTATATGCAAGATGGTGGGCTGTGGACCAGGTAGGTAGCAGTGCTGCTTCCTGCCATCACCACGCTTAACAGTGGGGCCCGTTGATGGGGACTGGAGAACCAACTCTCTGACTGGGAAACAGCCCATCTGATGGCCCTAGGATTATTGTTTCCCATTATCTTGAGATACAGTCTTCAGAGGAAACTGCTACTGGATGGAAGGTTTCTTCCCTAAATTCAGTTCACATGGCTGGTTTGCAAATCAAGACTACCATGGTCTGCTGTATCTCCCTCGTCTACATATATCTACACTAACAATTTCATATCTATACTGAATCCTCTGTCTTAGGACCAGGCACATGATGACAGATCCTTCATTCAATGGATGTTTCATTGGAGTACAATTATTTACCCATTTACCCATGTAAGAACTACACCGTAAACTTAAAGGTTAACGAAGCTTAATGATTGATACTACTACCAGTTGTATGGAAAGAAATATCTTCGAAATTAATTGTTAAATGTTTGATCCAGCACCAATGTGAACTAAAAGAGAAGATAATGAGGAATATGTTAAGGAATCTTTTTTAGTTTACAAAGAAGATACTTAGACCTCAACCCAAACAGTTAAACCTAAGCAACTTAAAACTCACCCCGGCTTCTCTTGCTCTAAGTAAACAACACTGAAAATCTGAAATAGCATTTTGTACTTAGAAAATAAAAATACAAAATAATTTGCCAGAGGGTCTGTATTAATTAGCAATTACCCTTACTGACATGACCCTTGGTGGTGCACTGGTTAAGTGCTTGGCTGCTAACCGAGAGGCTGGCAGAGTGAACACACCTAGCCGCTCCACAGAAGACAGACCTGGTGAGCTGCCTAGGAAATCCTGTGCGGCAGTTCTGCTCTGTCATGTGGAGTTGCTGTGAGTTGAAAATTGACTCCATGGCACCCAGCAACAACAATCCTTACCGAAAGTAAGGAATAATTCAATTTTTTTAATTTGTAAAGAAATCCCAAGAAAATACAGACAGTATAAGATCCAACCGTAACATCAACGTGGACTAACGCAGTGTTCGAACTAGAATGCTTCCAACTGGGGTTAGAGTGGGCGGGCAGGAAAGTGAGGACAAAGACATGCCCGAGACAGGATGCGTAGGTCATCCGTGCCCTGCACCCCTCACTAAATAACTAAGTCCACTGAAGGTGCTAGCCGCCTGTCACCTTCTGGAAAGAAGAGGCAAGAGAAGAAAATGCACTCATGGAGACGATTTTAGCAAAGCTAGGCTAGAGCTGATGCTGTTGACAACGTAGTCTTTTTTTGTGTGTAACTCTTTGAACAGCAATCTTTTTTTGTTGTTTAATGTCGAAAATAGAGCTGGCTTAGACTTTCTAGCTGACGCTTTGAGAAAACAGACATCTAAGGTAGACACACACCAAACAGAGACTTTTTCTGCCAACTTCCAGATAGATGGCACTGTGTTTAGGATCCTGGTGGGATCTAGAGTGGGACCAGGAGTCCTGGGGTGGTGCAAATGATTAAACACCCGACTAGCAGCCGAAGGGTTGGTGGTTCGAATCCACCCAGAGGTGCCTCAGAAGACAGGCCTAACAGTCTGCTCCTGAAAGGTCATAGCTTTGAAAGCCCCGTGGAGCAGTTCTACTCTGCACACACAGGGTCGCCATGAACTAGAACTGACTGTGCGGCCACCAGCAACAGAGTGGAGCTTAAGCACTCTTTCTACAGACCTCTGCTTTTTGGCTGTCTGGTCCGCTACAGAAGATTTATGCTGTAAATAAATGATACTATAAATTATTTAAGGAATTATTCCTCATTACTTTCTACCCTGCTAAATAGTTACTCCTTTTCCATACATGCATTTCTTTATTGTTTAAAACTAAGATCTCCCTGGGGAGTAAAAGCCATTTAATTCACCTATTAGTAGGAAGCTAAGTTTTTTTTTTTTTTTTTTTAATTGCAGCTTATTTGTCTTCTGTCTTTTAAGGCCACATAAAGGACTAGTGAGCTTTCTTCTCACTGAAATAAAAAATAACTACAAAGAGGACAATTTGGGGTGTTCTCCCATCAGACCCATGTGTGTTATGTTGCAGTCACCAATCTCAGATCTGTTCCACTGAGACATGGGCTGTACATTTATTCTGTTATTTCACGGAGTACTACTGGGTTCCTAGTATTTGCCTGAACAAAACAGAGTGCACAGTCGTGCCCTCAAAGAGCTAACATTGTATGGGGTGTTCATTCATTCAACCAGTATTTACTAAGTGCCTACTATGTGCCAAGGGAGCCATGGTGACAAAGTGGTTAAAGCACTAGACTGCTAACCAAAGGGTCACCGGTTCTAAACCACCAGCGGCTCCGCAGGAGAAAGATGGGGCCGTCTGCTTTCATAGAGATTTACAGCCTTGGGAACCCTGTGAAGTCACTGAGTAGGAACTGACGCCAGTGGGTTTGATTTTGAACTGTGTGCCAAGCAGACAGTGTTCTAGGTTCTGGGAATATATAAGTGAGTGAAACAGTCAAAAATCCCTGCCCTTACAAAGCTTAAATGAAGACAATTTTATAATTAAAATTAAAAAAATGCGTCATGTTGGATAGTAAAAAGTGCCGCAGAAGAAAAAAGCAGGACGAGGGAGATGGAGAGCCCCGAGCTGAGGAGGAGGAGAGCCCCGAGCTGAGGAGGAGGAGAACCCCGAGCTGAGGAGGAGGAGAGCCCCGAGCTGAGGAGGAGGAGAGCCCCGAGCTGAGGAGGAGGAGAGCCCCGAGCTGAGGAGGAGGAAAACCCCGAGCTGAGGAGGAGGAGAGCCCCGAGCTGAGGAGGAGGAGGAGAGCTGTTACACGTGGTTTGGTCAGGAAAGGCTGCACGAACAGAGTGTTATTTACAGACCACAGAGACATTTACACAGTGACCCTGCACAGATCTGGATGCGAGAGTGAGCCATGCAGATGCTCGAGGACTGAGTCCCCCAGAGGTGGGAATAGCAAGTGCAAAGTCCCTGAGGAAGGAACCCACTGGCATGTTTGAGGATCAGCGAAAGGCCGGGTGTCAGGAGTGTAGTGAGCAGAGAATGGTAGAAAACTCTTGACCAGTTCCCTGTGTGATAACTAGGACAGCAGGAGGGACAGACAGGCGACTGTCATGGTCCAGGCAAGAAATGGTGATGGCCTGGCCCAGGCAGTGCAGCAGTGGAGGCAGTGAGAAGTGGTTGGGTTGAAGGAACAGTTGATGGATCTGCTGACAGATCGGTGGTGGGGAGGCGTCTGCTGCCCAGGCCATGAAAGTAGCAGATTGACACTAGTCTTGTATTGAGAAACAATAAGTAGAAACAAAAGCATCAAAGAAGATGGAGTTTGGCTGCATGACTTTTTGGCATACGAGGAATCTAGTCAACGCGTATGATTTAGCATAAAAAAAAAAAAAAATTAGCATAGGGGTTTTTTTTTAAGGCCCTCAGAACGTTAAGGAAAGAATAAATGACATATCCAAAAAAACTAGTATAACTTTTTAATTATAAACTATCCATGGTAATATCAGCATTACTTTGTATATTTTTCAGTGAACAATTTTGAAGATTATTTAGCCCTGAAACCTCATTAGTTATCGATTTGAAATTTTTCAAAGGAAATGGAAATATTTATCATTGTCTTAAGACAGTGTCTTCAAGTTGTAGGGGTCTTTGAGATGTCTGATATTTTCTTGTATGTTTGCTTTTAATAATATTCTGTGTTGACAAATTTAGTTACTTGTTGTTTTTATTTTCATAAATAATATGCATTAAACCTGAATGTCTAAATACAGTCTGGCTCTTTCTAATCTTAACTTTTCCTTTTCTTCTTTTTTTTTTTTTTCTCTCCCTTTACTGCATTCCTTCCTGATTCTTTCTTCATGATCTCAAAGGACTACCATCTTGCTTTATTATTCAAGGTACTTCCATATTTTACCACACATGCTGTGTTTGGAACTAAAAAACAATGAATTATGGTACATCTCACGTACATGATCCTTGCCATTACGTAGTAAACCAGTGAAATTTAAATTACAGCTTAGCACCGATTTAAGCTCTGATGCCCAGAATTATCACCTAAATACACATTGTATGTATGTGAGCAGAGGTTAATGACAAACTGAAACCAGTAAAAGAAAATCACAACTCTCTTGATTATTTCATCTAGAATCAAAGTATTTAATGAAGTTATTTTGTAGAACAATGCTTGAGTGACAAAGCACAGCCTTACCGGAAAAATGTAGACTTTTTAATAAAAATTTCTTATTCAGGTAAGAGACACCACAAGACAGTGCTTTAGGACTGAGAACACTGCCAGGAAGGGACCACTTTGAAAGAGAAACCATTCTACTTCCCTTCCGTAGCCTCTCATACTCAGACCCACAGCACAGGGTAGAACTGGCCCATAAGGCTTCCAAGCCTGTAAGTCTTTCCAGAAGCAGACTGCGACATCTTTCTCCCACGGAGCAGCTGATGGGTTCCAACTGCCAACCTTTCAGTTAGCAGCTGAGCACTTAACCGCTACACCAGCAGGGCTCCTATGAATCCGAATCAACTGGACGGCAATGGGTTAATCTACCTCTGAAGGAGCCTGGTGGTACAATGGTTAAGCACTCTGCTGGCAACCAAAAGGTTGACAGTTCCAACCCACCAGCAGCTCTACATGAGCAGAGACCTGGTAATTGCTCCTGCGGAGCCCTGGTGGCTCAGTAGTTAAGTGTTTGGCTGTTAGCCAAAAGGTCGGCAGCTCAAATCCACCAGCCACTCCTGGAAACCCTATGGGGCAGTTAGACTCTGCCCTGTATGGTCGCTATGAGTCGGAATCGGCTGGACAACAACGGGCAATCTGCCCCTGTAAAGATTACAGCCTAGAAAACCCTCCAGGCCAGCTCTACTCTGTCATATGGGGTAGCTGTGAGTCACAGTCAACTCGACAGCACCCAACTACAAAACAACAACATAGCCGCTAATTCCCATTTGCCTGTATTCTTCAGGCTTCTCAAGGTTTAATCAGTTTTCTTCCACAACATATTTTGTTTCTTACGTCATTTTTCCTACTAAGTGTAGTTAAGGATCTTTAGTTGAGTGAGGCCTCCCAGCCTCCCTGGATCCCTGCTCTGCTTGGCTCCCTCCCATCTGTAACAGAAAACACTTGCATACTGTGCAATCTGGGAGCTTCAGGGTCCAGCTGAGGCTTCCTCTGGGCAACTCTCTTAGATCTAGGATTTCCCATTCCTGGCCCAAGAAACCAGGCCAAGGCCTTCCTTCCTCCCTGCCTGCTTAAGGAGCCTTTGCACGGCTTCTAGGATAGAGGCAGTGTGCAGCCAAGCATGAATTTAAGGGATAAATGATGGAGGGAGGGAAATCTGCGTAAAAGTGTAAAATAAGAATGGGGGAAGAAAGAAACGCACGGTTGGGAAGAAATACACAGAATGTCAGAGTATTTTCCAAGGGAAAGCATGGCCAGGACTAGCGTGTCAAACAGATTCAGTGGTTTCACACTTTTTGCTACGTTTGTAGGTTCTGGTGCAGCATGGTGCAATGACTGGCAGTCATGTTCCTTTAAACTTAGAGGATGTTATTTTCAAGGACATACTCCGAGGTCATCAGTCTTTTGATCTACTTGGGTAGAAATTCCTGAAGGAAATCTCTCTGTACTGATAAACCAGCACTGCATTTGGTTTAATAATTCTAATCAAAGTTATTTCTCAAATACCTTTAAGAGATGGGGTCCGGCGTCCATTTAAACAGCCAGTGGCTGTTGACGGCACCGTGGTGCCTGACCTGTGGATCTCACCTCACCCCGTCTCTCCCCATTGCAGGACTCAGGACACCCCTGCACAGCTACGGACCCGGACAGCTGCTTCACGCCTGTGTCTCCTCAGCACTTTATCGATCTCTTCAAATTCTAATGCGGCCCTCACTGCCCTCATCGCTGTCTCCACGAAAGGTCGTACCTGTGCTTTTTTGTGCAATAGCTGGTAGTAAATGTTCTCTGTGATTAAAAGTAACGACTGGATGGGTGACAGGGAGGCATCCTGTGAGGCCTGCATGCTAGAAATAGCAACTATAGGGTAGGAAGGTACTGTTGGATATTTGAATCTTTGAATAGGGTCAGGGATCCATGCAAATCTTTTTCTTCTAAGCATATTCAGATTTTCAGTTTTGCATATTTACCAATACGGTTCAAAAAAGATCACTTCTCAGAATCACTTTCTGTGCTGAACTGACACCAATGGCCAAGAATATGCTTAATTGTCAAATTACAGTTTCCCAATTTTATACTCATTAGGGGTGGAGGACAAAAACAATTGATCCTTGTAAATACATCATGCAGAATATTTATTTTTCTTAAAATGTATTTTAACAACTGCGTTGGTTGTGTCCAAATTAGTTCTTTCCGAATACAACACGAGCATAGGGAAGCAGGAGCCATATTCTGTGTTGGTGTTCATCGACTGGGTTGTGAATTGTGCGGAGCGTTTTTAGCCTGACAGAGGTGTGCGTGACTGTGCTGTGCCCCTGGGCACTCAAGGACCGACAGCCAAGGCACTGCTGCTTCCGCGGGTGGCGCTGCCAGCTTACAGCTGAACCGTGCAGAGGGCGCGCCCAGCACCGAGGGAGTGCGGCTGCCCAGCCTGTGCCAAGCCCCAGTCTCGACCAGCCCAGGCGTATCCTCGCCTTCACTTGTACGGAACTACTTTTATAGACAAATAAATGGCGTTTATCTACTGAGTTAACTTGGTTTTGCATCTTACTGACAACAGTGGTGTTAGTGATTTTATACCATGTACTTAATTAACCTTTTAAACAACTGTTTTCTTTTAAAAAATAATCCATGTCCATTTTGGAATATTTTGAAAAGTATACAGTGTAAAAGACAATGTATCACCCATAATCCCGCCACCCAAAGCTAACTGTACTTGCTAGAAAGAATGTGAAAATTGTTCCCTGGCAGCTCTGGGGTAGAAGTGTGTATTTTCATCTTTGAATAGGGTCGGGGAACCCAGGCTAAATCATTTTTACCACCTTCTTTAAAGCAACTTTTTTCTTCTAAGCATATTAAAATTTGTAATTTTGCATGTTTACCAATTTGTCAAACAGTTTCACTCATCAAATATGGTTCATAAAAGATTTGGGGTTTTCAGAGTCATATTCCGTGCTGAACTGGCCAAGAATCTGCTTCTTAATTGCCCAATTATAGCTTCCTTCTTTTCCAGATGTGATATAGATACCCAGTGCCTCTGTGTATATACGTTGGAGTAAGAGTTTTTCATAAAATCATAAACATCCTATATGCCATTTTCGTTTTCTAACCTACCTGCTTTTTCAGAAAACACTGATTATATCCGTAAGTACTCTTTGAAAACAGTTTTTATTGAGGCATAGTATTGCTTCACCCCACGGAACAGCTGATTTTTGTTACCGAGTGAGTGACTCTGTGGTAAGCATCACTGTACGTCATCTTTGTGCATACGGTTACCTCCTTATGGAAACTCCTGGAAGCGGAGTCCAAGATAACGAGTCAAACATTTTTAAAGCTTTTTTAATGGTTCCAGATTTCTCATGAGAAATCATCATCTTTCTGAGTGAGGGAGTATAGGTGCCCTCCCCTTACGCTGGAAGCATAAATGTCGCTGGAGATTATCATTTGTTTTCTGTCTGTGCTATTTTACTGAGTGAAGAATGGGGCGTGAGGTCGAACACTTCTTCTGTACATTTGTGGCCCATTTGTTTTTATAAATTGCCTCCTGTGTGTTCTTTGCCAATATTTCTTCTGGGTTTTGTTTTTTTTTAATATATTTCTGCTTTGAAGGAGACTAACCTCTTGAAGTTGCAGGTCTTCTTTCCCAATCTGTCCTTTGTATTTTAATTCTGTTTATGATACCACTCTGCTGTGCTGGAGAATCACACCTGCGTGCTTTTAACTTGTACCGATTGAGCAATACTTCCTCAGAAAAAAAATTAGTTTTACAAGTGTAGGGAGAGGATTCCAGCCATGTCACTGCATTAGCTTATTTCTCAGGCAGTGGATGCAGTCCTGCTGGAAACACTACGTGCCTGCAGGCAAGGCCTATTCAAGGTGCGCCTGAGGAGTGAGTAAGCGTTTCCCAGCCTCTGACAACAGCGGGCAGCCGGTCAGCAGGCGTGGAATTAATTGAGGATATAGACAGATACAGAATAAAGAGCATTTTTAGGCACTCATAAATTATTTACAGAAGATCAGGTGACACCAAGCAGATGACAAATGAAATCATAAATTTACACATCTGAGTATTTTAATTCTGTTCTGTTGGAGGGCCTGCCAGAAGTAGGGATCTACTCCTCCTGGATTAAATTACACTTTCATTAACCTATACCCTGATGTGCAATGAAATGGAGATTTCAAGACACCAAGAGACAGAGACCAGTCAATCAGTTTCACTCATCCTTTATTCCCTAACAAAGGCAGTGTCAGACACCCTCAAAATGTATGAAACTGGACTCTCTCTGGTCATTCAATAGTCCACGTGCCACAGAGTACTGCTTACTCAGTGACTGGGAAGCAGGCCACAGGCGGGGGAGGTCTGCCCAAAGCCCACCCAGGACGAACTGCCGGGGCCAGGGCTTGGCTGCCTCTCGACATCCAGCGTTAACTTTCCTCTTGACTGCTCTGAGATATAAAAAGACATTTCTCACCTAATCCATGAATACGTACAAGTCAGAAAGAACAAAGCAGCATTATTTCTGTAGCAGATCAAGGTGCCACCTCTTTAATAAAATCAGTTACACAATTTTATAATCTGTATTGGCACACACGTTACACTGTATGCATTCTTACCGTACAGGGTTGTAGACAGAAACTTGAAGGACAATTCTGAAATTTTCCAAAGGATTCAACTATGTACAATTTCTGCCTTCAATGCTGCGTGTAGAATCACAACCCACATCAGACTTCTGTGTACTGACCTTGTATCCTGCAAGCTGGCTGAACGCACTGATTAGCTCTCATACTTTGTGGACTCCCTAGGGTTTTCTACAGGCAAGCTCATGTCATCTGCAAAGAGTTTTACTTCTTTTCCAACCTGCCTGCCTTTTCTGTTTCCTGCCTAATTGCCCCGGATAAGTCCTCCAGTAACGTGAACAGCAGCAAGGGCAGACATGCATCCTTATCTTGTTTCTGGGCTTAGGGGGAAAGCTTTCTGCCCTTTACCATTAAGTATGATGATACTGTGGTTAACTACTACAGCTGCTAACCAAGAGGTCGGCAGTTCAAATCTTCCAGGTGCCCTTGGAAACGCTATGGGGCAGTTCTACTACGTCCTATAGGGTCGCTATGAGTCGGAATCGACTGGATGGCAGTGTTTTTTTTTTTTTTTTTTGGGGGGGTTATGATGATACCTGTGGGTTTCTTACGGATGCCCCTTGATCAGGTTGAAGAAGTTCCCTTCTATTCCAAGTTGGTTGAATAAATGTTTTCATCATGAAAGAGTGTTAGGCTTTTGTCAAATGCTTCTTCTGTATCTACGGAGGCGATCATGTGGTTTTTGTCCTTAATTAGTTTGTAGACTGATTTTTGTATGCTGACCAACTCTTCCACTCCCAGGCTGACTCCCACTTGGCCATGGTGGGTAATCCCTCTAATAGTCTGTTGCGCTTTATTTGCTAGTATTTTGTTGAGGGTTTTTGCCCGTATACTCATGAGGGATACTGGTCTGTAGTTTTCTTATGCCTCTCTGTTCCTAGTATCAGGGTAATATTTTGTCCACTGGCTCTTCACCGCATTGATAGTAGAGAGAGTCCTGTCCTAGGGTTCTGGAGATGGCCAAACACACACCTGACACTGAACAGATGAGACTGGCAGCAATTTATTAGTCACATACACTCACATCCCGGGGAGGAGGACACTGCACACCACGCAGGACCACGTGGGGTTGCGCCAGGAACAAAGGAACCCGCAGAGGCCATGGGAGCAGGTTTTCAGTAACAAGACAGCGAGTAAAGCCAGTTAAGGTGCAGGTGATCTGGCTAACAGGGGAACAGGCCAGGTGGGGAAGCCTCTCCTGTTGGGTGGGGCGCCATACCTGGCAAGAGCAGGCAAACTCAGGGATAGGCTTTTGGGACCCAGTTGAGGCTCAGACCCACGTGACATTTTAGGCCTTAAGCGACAGGTAAAAATGGCCTCGTGGAGCAAGCTGGGAAATGTTCCCTCCTGTTTTTTGGAAGAGTTTGTGAAAGATTGATGTTAATTTTTCTTGAAACACTTGGTAGAACTCCCCATAACATCTGAAGTCACTGAAGGGAAGTTTCAATTTTCAATTGAGTCAAATCTTCCTTTTTGGAAATTCCTTTGTCTTGTTAATCTCTAACAGGATAAGGCTGTTTCACCTAGGGAATGTCACCCTTTAACAGGATAAGGCTATTTCATCTGGGAATGTCTTGGTTAAAAGCTCTTCTTTTTCATTGTGAAGGCCTCGCCGAGCAGATAAAGGGACTGTGAAACTTAACTTGACCTGCTTATTTACGTAATTATTCAAAGTAAGGGGCATTGCCCTGTGAAAATCACTATTTTAAAAGAGAGGATACAATGGTATATGAAATGTAACTTTAATTCACTATATACGCACACGTACATGCTTCACCCACCCACTCCCCTTTATTCCCTATCAAACGAACAGTCCACACTGTCTAGCCAGTGAGGCAGCCAAGAGATCTGAGAAAGTGAGACGGAAAAGCATAAAGGACCCAGAAGCCCAACACTGGACTGACCAGCATCAGACATTCCCTTACCTCTACCTGCTAACCCTCTTGTGGCTGCAAGTCCCACTTCCCACACTGTTCCCTCACCTGCTGGCCTGAGTATAACTGCTGCCTCTGTCTTCACTCAAAACAAGCCCCACTTCTTGTCCCTTTCTATTGCTTCTGTGTAGAGGAAGCCGACTCTCAGCTTTTGGAAAGCAGCACCGGCTCCACATGACAAACACCAGAGAGCCATCTGCATCTGAACTGAACCCAACCCGAAACCGAGAGACAGGTGGCTTAGCCACAACCATGTAGGAGGTAGGAAGCCTCTCATGGATGTAGCCTGGGTCTGTCAGGATTCTAGTAAGGTATGATGCCAAGAGGTACCTAAGTGAAGAGCTAGCTCACGTTAGGAAAGAGTGCTCCTCTGATGTCGTGACAACTGGGATTCATTCACAGTGAACACGGGTACAACACTGCAGCTCTCACTGAAACTCCAGGGCAGTACTGCTGCCTCCCCCTGCTTCGGTGTCCATGTAACGGGGGTTCCTCACTATGTAGTTATCCCACAGAGCACCTTGATCTGTGTCTCACAGCCCGGGCTATCTCTTTTCATGCCTATTCTCACCTTTCTAATTGTCTTTTCAACTGTCCTCTTGCCTACCCACCATCAATGACTCAAATCCATGGCGAAAGTAATGGAGAGCAGAGAACACGAGAGATGCCTGGAGCTCCGGCCACGGGGGAGGAGGAAAGAAAAAGGCTTTCTTATGCCACTAATGGTACACATCCTTAATTCCACCTCCTCTGCCTCTTGTTAGCTCCCCACACCATAACCAAGTGTTACAGATTGAGTTGTGTACCCCCCCGCAAATGTGTGTCAAATTGGTGAGGCTCTGATTCCTGGTATTGTGTGATTGTCCTCCATTTTGTGATATTATCCTATGTGTTATAAATCTACCCCTATGATGTTAATGAGGCAGGACACAGTCTACAGGATTAGGTTGTGTCTTGAGTGAATCTCTTTTGAGATATAAAAAAAAGCGAGCAGAGAGAGGGACCTCATACCACCAAGAAAGGAGCACATCCTTTGGACTCGGGGTCCTGGAGCTGAGACATTCCTAGACGAGGAGAAGACTGATGACAAGGATCTCCCAGAACCAACAGAGAGAGAAAGCCTTCCCCAGGTGCTGGTGCCCTGAATTCAGACTTCTAGCCTCCTAGACTATGAGAGAATAAATTCGTTTGTTAAAACCATCCACTTGCGGTATTTCTGTTATAACTGTGACACCAAGTATCAGATATCACTGGGGGAGTGGACTCCTTAAAACAAGGGCTGCTACTCCTGTTTATATAAGATCTATGTCAGACAGAAGAGATACCAGAACAGTTTTTTATTTAAATAACATGAAGATGATACAGAATATCTGGGATTTACTTCAACATAACCCATTAGGGTGGGAGCAGGGGTGCGGGTGGGGGACACATATAGATGAAACAAGATTGGCCAGTTGATACTTGTTGAAGCTGGATGGTGGTACACATAGGTGTTTACTCGAGGGGGTGTTTTAAAGGAACAGTTTTGTTTTTTTTTACACCTTTGTGGACCACAGTGTCTTTCTTAAAACTACTAAACTCTGCCACTGTAGAGCGAAAGCAGCCACAGGTAACACGTAGGTAAGTGTGTCTGTGTTCTAATATATATTTATGGTATCGGGAAAAAATACAGTACAGGAAAAGGTAAGATCGAGGTCAGACAGAAGATACACCAAAACGGTTTTTATTTAAATAACATGAAGATGATATAGCATGTCTGCGATTTACTGAAATGTGAATTTCATATACTTTTCACGTCGTGAAATACTATTATTCTTTTAGTTTGGTACCCACGATTCTTTTAAAAAATTATTCATATTTTGATATGCCCTTCAAATATTTTCTCATGTTGCTTCTTGAAGATCTCTAACATGCTCCCAAGTATAAAGTGAGAGAAACAGTTAAGTACCACAGTTACAATGCCTTCCTCTCATCTCCAACTCAGAGACCCAAAGAATCTGGAGTTGGGTGTGACGCCCAAAGAATGGGGACTCCAGAAAGGAGCCAACTCGATCTGATTTTCAAAGCCTAGGTAGAACCTTGATTCTCAAGGGAAGCTGATTTTCTGTGTGCTTCCACATGTTGGGCTTTGAAGATTTCCTACAGAAAAGAATTCTTGGCATCTCCTCCTACCGGCTTACGTGCCAGTTCTAAAGAAGCCTCCAGGGAGATGAGAACTTTGAAATCCTAGTCTCTAAAGGAAAAAAAAAAAAATCTCTTCTCAAAAGAAAACCCAAAGCGAAGTGTCATTTCCCACTGCCACCACCCCTGCCAGGTTTGTTCAGCTTTTTTGAAAATACAGTTAAATTACCTAAACTTCATAACGTTAGGAACCCTGATGGCACAGTGCTTGAATTGTGTCCTCCCCAAAATGTGTGTCAACTTGGCTAGGCCATGACTGGCTCAACATCTAACCAAAGTTCAGCAGTTCGAATCTACCAACTGCTCCTTCATAAACCCTATGAGGCAGTGCTACTCTGTGCTACAGGGTCACCATGAGTTGGAATCGACTCAGCAGCAACAGGTTTGGTTTTCTGCTTTTGGCTGCGATTTGAAAATCACATAAATATTCCCCTAATAATCCAACAGGAATTTTGACTTAAAGAGAAAATTAGTTTATGTTAAACACAAATAATTTCTAAGGGATCAATATATAATCACTTGTTTTGAAAGCTAAAATTCTACCCCTTTATCACTAAATGAAAATATCTCCCCTGCAATTCTGAAAAACCATGCTGGGACATTAACTTCTAACTATATAAATTTACCATCCAAATGGGCAGCCTTATATTTCAGGGCCACTATTACTAGCTGAGAGTGACATAGCTGAAAGAGATTAGATTACTGATAGGCAGTGATGAGAAAGTGGTAACAGAAAGACAGACACCAGCATGGTTATAACAGCCCTGAAAGAATCAGAGACTTAGTGGAGATGTACCAGAAAGGGCAGGTCTTGGAGACATACTAACCAGCACCCAGGGAATGGTCTTTGCGTGCCAGAACCCTGTATAAAGTGATGGATGGTAAACAAGTGTGGAAGTTTGTGACGTGCCTTGCATAGATGACCCGCACCTCGGTGGTTACGGCACCAACGTTAGTTATGAGAAAGGGAGAGAAGGGAAGCAGCATGTATTTCCTCAAGGCATACTCCACAAAAAGAGAACCCGCTAACACCACCGGTCCGTCCTTCAGCACTTCATCTACGGGTGTGTAAGAAGGAAGCTGCAAACTCACTGACCCCAACTTTCCACAGTCAACATTCATTTAGTATTTACTGAGCCCTTACAACAGGCCAGGCACAATTCACAGACCACCTCGGTTATCCACTTCTTCCCCAAACCCGTTCCCAAGATCTCTGCCAAACAGCCTCAAAGGACTCGTAACTAGAGAGAAAAATCTCTCCTGTGCAATGCCACACCCACAAAGAGGCTAAAGTCTAACGTAAGCTTGGTCTCTATTTTCCTATCCTTCATCCAAGACAGGAAACCCTGGTGGTGTAGTGCTTAAGAGCTCCAGCTGCTAACCAAAAGGTCTGCAGCTCCAATCTACCAGGCGCTCCTTTTAAACTCTATGGGGCAGTTCTGCTCTGCCCTACAGGGTTGCTGTGAGTCAGAACAGACTCCACAGCAGTGCGTTTTGGGTTTTTTTACCTTGGAGATACGGAGCCCTGCTGGCACAGTGCTTAAGAACTCAGCTGCTAACCAAAGAGTCGGCAGTTTGAATCCACCAGCCACTCCTCAGAAACCCTATGGGGCAATTCTACTCTGCCCTATAGGGTCTCTATGAGTTGAAATCAACTTGACAGCAAGGGAGTTGGTTTTGGTTTTTACCAACAATATCAAATACCAAAGAATCACAAGGTATTGTGATATTTCCACAAAATTACCATATCCTTCCTATAAAAACTCAAAACATCACATTATGAAACACTAACCTTTTTAATTCAATTAGTTTTTCCAGGCTTAATCCAGAACAGGCATCTCTCTACGGGTGTTCCCACCGCCACGTGACATGTGAGCACCAATGCCAGACGAGTAATCTGACGATTTTCCAAAGCCAGGACAACGTCATCACGCCCCTGCACCCTGCCGCCCTGAGCTGGCTCCATTACCTCTTAATAAAGGTTATATAACCTGTGGTTTTATCTCTGGGTATCTTATTACATTTCTAATCAAATGTCACAAAATCAAATTTCAGTAGAGAGAAATGCAGGAGGGAGGGTTCTGTGATCACTCGGCTGTTTTCATGTGGGTGACTTCTACATACACACGTCCTTATTTCAAGTTCTCCTCTCCTTCCTCCTTAACCCAGGCTACAGTCAGAGTAAGAAGGCAAGGGTGTGATGCCAGAATCCATACGGTGTTACACACACGATACAACACACTACAGCAGGTAAACGTAACGAGGAAAGAACGGGCGGCAAGCCAACTTTTCTATGTCTTCTGGTCCCAAGGAGATTATCATGTGTGTCATTTCCCACTGAGATTTTTTTATGCCTAATACACAATAAAACTAAAACCAAACCAGTTGGCGCTGAGTCAACTTTGACTTAAGGTGACTTGATTGGGACAAAGTAAAACCGTGTTCCACAGGTTTTTCAACGGCTCCTTTTTTGGAAGTAGATCTTGAGGCCTTTCTTCCAAGCTGCCTCTTGGTGAATTTGAACTGCCAACCTTTCAGTTCCTAGCTGAGCGCTTAACCATTTGCAACAGCCCACCATAAAACTGGTTACTTTTAAGCAGAAATGAACTGTTCTGACCTGCATTTTAAATCGCTGCTACCTCTTCGCTGGAATTTAATTAGAAGGATTTGTCTAGAAAGTGTGCAGCTGGCACCTGCCTGGGGCTCTGATGTTCTGCAGCCTCCAGCGGGAATTCTGCTGCCAGAGAATACCAGGACAGAATCCTAAAGACCAGAGTCGAGAGGACAACTGGAAGATGGATGCTTCTCAAAACTTAAAAAAACCAGATTAATGATCTCACCGTCATCGTCTTAGCCTACTTTTAGCAGCACTGACAGTCGGACAATCAGACGTTATGTGGATTCTGATGGTAGGCAGTACGAAGTACACAGAAGTACCAAAGAATTATTCATGCCAAAAATATTTAACTTGAGTCTAATAAAGCTTTTAGACCCAGCCTCTGGTTTGTCGGAAAGACACAGAATGAAGTGAGAGAGCGGCTGGCCTGGTCTCTAGGAGATGGCGGCACAGGAGTAGAAAGCTGGGAGGGAAAGGGAGGGAGGCAGGGGGCTCCTGTTGTCATTGCTGAAATGATTTACGAGACACAACCACCACATACGATGGACCATGGTTTGAGGATAAAAAATAAAAGCAGCTAAAAAGATATGTTCCAAACAATTGGAATAATCCGAATTGGTATTACGGTTACATAGGTTGAGTGTCCTCATTTTTTGGAAATGCATGATAAAGCATTTAGGGGTGACATGTCATGAGGTCTGTAATTCACAGTGAAATGGTTCATCAACTGATACATCAAACATATCGATATGCACACACATACACATTATAAAGCAAACAAACTCCGTAACTTGAATTTGTTGGCTGAGTTTATGGGTATCTCTTTTTATTGCACTATTCTCTCTACTCTTGCACAGACTTGATTTTTTTATGTTTTAAAAATAGCGTTCCCCCAAAAATGAGCCAAATTGAGATATGCCCGATTAATTACGCAAATTAACCACCATTTTGAGGTTTAAGTGCAATTTGTCCCTCAGCAGCTAACACGCCCACTGCTACTGCTCCTCTCTTCCAAGTCACTCCATCTGCTGCTTCCCTCGGGGATGGAGGATACCTGGGGGGAAGTGTAGACCTGCCACCACGGGCCCCCACACACACGGCGTTGTGCCTGCGTCGCCCGAGGACAGACTCCAGAGGATTTCTCACTCAGAGCCACTGAGGGCAGAAGTAGCCATTTAAACTGTTTACAAGTTTACAAGATACAATAGGCTTTTGTTGGGAGATCAAGGTTTTTGTTCACAACTGAGGTTAACATTTCCTATTGTTAAAATTGGGGCCCTGGTGGTGCAACGGTTAAGCGTTAAGGCTGCTAACGAAAAGGTCAGCAGCTCAAATCCACCAGGCACTCCCTGGAAACCCTACGGGGTGGTTCTACTCTGTCCTACAGGATCATTATGAGTTGGAATTGACTTGATGGCCACAGGTGTTTATTGTTAAAATTAGAGTAACTGTTTTGCTCAGGGTGCATTCATTCCTAGAAGAAGCTGGTATCAAATCCTAGAAGCTCCAAGACTGTGCCTGCAGGGCTTTTCCAAGCTTCGGGAGAGGCAGAGAGAGGAAAGGCACAAAAGCCAAGCCAAGGAATCTGGAAGGCAGCGCTTATCATTCACTTCCTTGCAACTATAAAAGCCTAGGTTAGCGCTGCACTGTAGCAATGCAGGCAAAGCAGAGGACTAAGGTATCCCGTGACCTCAGGAGTCCTTGTTCACCAAAAGCTCTCTTGGGATAAAATTATAGCTGGATGAATGCATACACAGCCCTGGACAGATTAAAGACTTTTTAAAAACTAAATTCCAGGCACAAGACCTTCCTCCCCTCATTTTTTAAACATCTGCCTTAAGGCTTTTTTTTTTTTTTTTAAGGCTGGTTAATTGAGGGTGTTGTTTAATTAACATTCCACTGTCATTTTCTTAACTTTGCACACGTTTTACATAGGCCTAGACTAAGCTCCTCAGGATACTACTGTGGCTGTAGAAATGTCTCCAGAAAACCTCCTAATTCACTATAATCTTCCCACCCAGCCGGCTGATTTTGTTCCCAAGTCCACTGGTTAAACTCCTTGTCCTTCTTCTGTCTAATCCCACATTCCTGCAAAGGAACAAAATGGTACGTATTTCTGTTTTATGAAAATACCTGCAAATATTATACAATCCCTCCGGAGCCCAATCAAGGGAAGCTGATGGGCAGCGGCACTGAAAGCCAGGAGCAGGTACCCTGCAGGTGGCCGTTGCTCCCCAGCAGGCCCTGTGTCCCTAGGAGCACGCCGTGGCCACCGCCTCCTGGAGGGAAAAGCCGAATCTGAGTTACGAGGCTGATGACGGCAGGAGCTATGCCAGGAAGCCTTCAAACCCGCTGCCGTTGCGTAAGGCTTACATAACCTCATTTAATCCTCACTGGAAACGCAACATAAAACATCATCATCCCTGCGTCAAGCGCAATGGTTAAGTGCTCAGCTGCTAAGACCCACCAGCGGCTCTGGAGGAGAAAAGACCTAGTTGTCTGTTCTTGTAACAATTACAGCCTAGGAAACCCCATAGGGCAGTTCTACTCTGTCCTGGAGGGTTGCTGAGTCGGGATCGACTCCACGGCACACAACAGCGGCCACGACAAGGTATCTGGAAAATCCAAGCAAATCAACAATAAAAGGTCTTACAGATACTCCACCAGGGCAGCCTTTTCTGTCCTGGAATGCACTATGTCATTCGCTGGAAACAAACAGCATAAATGCAAGTGACTAAATGAAAAGTCGCCAGAAGTCACCACCTGTTTTTCCCCCCACCTAAACCCACCGTGAACTTCCAGATCACCCTATGGTATTATTACAACTTGCAATGTATTCTAATTGAAGATTCACTCTAGGTTTTCAGAGTTAATTCTCGGAGCCTCAGGGTTTGTGTGTTCCTCTAGTTGGGTTTGGTGTATCCTTGATGGGCACCGACTCACAAGCTTCTGCGCATTACCTGGAGGCCTCCACAGTGACCAGAGGAAGGAGAAGACGCAACGATGCCAAGAGTAACACCAACTGCATAAAAGTGTGCCGGGGTTCCATGAGGCCAGAAGTGGAAGTTCCCTGCACCCAGGAGCTGACACGTGACGGGTGACAATACCGTCAACGCCATCATCCTTCCCTTCGCCTCTCTCCCTCCCCTCATCACCGGGAAGCCGTCACATAGGCAGGGAAGCTTGTCAGTGCCATCCAGAGGATATGCTGGACTGAACTAAGGGGACACAAAAACAAAGACGGTCATCTCTGCCCTCATGAGGCTTATCATCTGGACAGGATGACCATGTCCACAGGAAACAAGGCACAAACAAGAGTGCACGGCACAGCAGGCAGGACCTGGAGGTGGACAGTCCACACTGGCTCCTTCAGAGACCGACAGGGATGGACAAGCACAGCAGGAACTAGAAGCCAGGCGTCTGCTGCGCTTCCAACTCCTGCCATCTGTCCTCTCACTAAAACAGTTAAGTGAGGCTGTCAAAGGTCTTTCCGATACAGCTCAAAGCTTGGGTTTCAAGGCTACTCAAAAGACCAGGTGAGCGAATAAAAGCCCCTTGTGTGGGGGACAGCAGAGCAAGTGGGAGGACCCAGCTGACCTCCCAAGACAGACCAGACTCAGCTCCAGGGACAGGCCTGCAGAAGCCTCTGTTTAGCCTTCCAGGTTTCTTCTCCAAAAGTCTCTTTCCAATCGACACAGACACGTTACAGCCAAAAACACTGGGGCCAAAATTTAAGCCAGCCATTTTATTTGACATTTTGTTTAACTATATTAAGGCATTTTTTAATGGTTTTACTCAACTTAAAAACAAGTACTTGAAGTTTTTGTTTGTTTTGTTTCGCTCATTTCTGGTTTTGTCTTTGGTTGGGCTGAGATTTTTTTTTGCAGAAAATCCAGTTGAATCCTCAAATAGCCAGCGATTTTGGCTGGAATTTCCCACTTCGGGGAACTGAAATATATTAACTCAATCAAAAAATAGTTTACTTCCTCGTGGGAAGTAAACTGTTTTGTTTCTTTACCCCCACCCTACCCCCAAAACACACAACACCACTTCACTGTGCCAAGTCATTGTCTAAATTTAAAACAGGCAAACAAGTTCTAGAGGCAAGTGGCCTTAACCCTGAAGAAGGACGCAGGAACCTGGAGGGACAGTCACTGGAAGATGAGAGGAAGTAAGCAAGGGGACAAGTTTTATATAAACACATTCTAAAATTGAAACTCAAAGGAAACCAATTTCAAATCTTTTGTAAGGCTTTCCAACAAGTAAAATGGCTTCAGTCCATAACTCACCATCTTTTTAGATCCCTACAGGCTTAGAAATGACAACACATCTTTTCCAAAATCTATGCAGTTAAAGGATAATATGGAAAATGAATCTGTGTGCCAAGCCAGACATGCCTGATCAAAAATGCTTGTCTTAGAAGTTATTTCGTGATGATTGAATCCTTCTGAGCTGACTGTAACTTTAGGCAAGGGCTTAGCATGGTTCTATTTGTTTTATGATTTGGGTAAATTACTGTTTTTCTCCGATGCGATGCTAACACTGATATAAATAATATGCCATGCCTTCTGAAGAATGCATGAATATGACACACAAAGGTGATACCTACGCATGAAACTAGAAGACGCGGTAAAGAGTGGAGCCTGTGTGCTAACCTGTCCCAACGCGGCTCCAGGACCAGCATCAGAAACAACTCATAGAATCCTTCCAGCCTTTGTAGCTAACCACTGGCTTATGAGACTGTAATGTAGAACTGCCACATAATAAATTACACATTCAGAGAAAATCCAAAGTTATAAACACCGTTAATCTTGTCTGTACCCTTTTCTAAATTTATTTCTTCAATGTATTACAGAGAGATTGAAAAATAGAGGTAAAAAGTCCCTTCATCTTAACACCACCTTTAAGTTAAAAAATATTACCATTTTACCATACGGCTGTGTGTGCTTCATTCATTACAGAGAGACAAGTCGGGAAGGAACGCACCTTCCACCACCTCCCTGCTGGGGGGAGGTCTCCCTTGTTGGGGGCTCACTACTCACTATCATGAATGACCTTGCAGCAAAAGGCAAAACTTGCCCAATCAAGGGTCATACAATGAGTGGTTTCCAAGCATCAGTACGTCAATTAGCTGAATGGGATTACTCTATATTTTTTAAACTACAGATTGCCAAGAAAATAATCTGCCTTTTAATCCTAAGTACACTGATACATCTTATGTTCTGAGCTGTCAACGTAATGGGAAAATGAAAGTACAGTAGATGAACAAGAGACAGACGGATAACGCCCATTTCCAAGATCCCTTCCTCAGAGATGCTGACTCAGGGTAGGTGATCTAGACCTCACTAATCTAAACTTTCATGAAGCCCCCTGAGGTGACTGGGACCTGAGTCGTCTGGGCACGCTCATGCGAACCAGTAACCACTTGTAAGCATGATATAACAAAGCACAGGGCCTGTATCTTGTTCTATTAATATCTTCAAATGGCAAGTCGTCCCAGTCCCGTGGCCACTGGGGGCACTGTTTTCTCTCCCCCTTGTTGAGGCTCCTCTATCCCATACCGTAAGGTCACATTAAAATCCTAACCTTCGAAGACGATTATTATGATTGGATAATGCATGAGGGGTACGGACTTAAGATTTTAGCCTTTAGGAGGAATTTTCCAGTACCTCATGCATTATTTCCGCAACTGAGCTAGAGTTAAAAACTGTCGCCTAAATACTATGACTATTTAACAGTATATTTGATATCAGAATCAAGACTCATTCAAAGGGTGTTTTATTAAATTTGCACCATAATCACTCCTGACAGTAATCTTGTCTTTTTTCCCCCTTTCCTGTAGTACCGGGAAAAAGGGCATGAAAGCACTCATAAACTTGAGAAGTAACTGAACATAAATAAATAAATCTCACTGTCATTAAAACCGAAAAAGCTCTCAGTGAAACCTGAGGAAACCACTCAACAGCAAACACTGCAGTAAACAGTTTTTAGAGTTAAGTTCAGGGAACGGGGTGGGGGGGGGACAAAAAACTCACACCAACTAACACAGGATTTATGACCTTAAAATAAACAATCTTTTTCACCATAAAGCACCTCTTCACCATTCACATTTCTGGTCTTATCTTTTCCCAGTCAAGCAAAAATGCCCAGGAACAAACTTAGTCTAGGAAAAGCTCACTACCGATTGGCTTCCTTCCTCACTTTTAATGAATAAAGGACAAAAAATACTCACTGGACAATAACACAATCTGCTGTTTTCGTGAAGACAAAGGCCCAAGACAGCTAGGGTAAATCAATGGTTAACTGGGCTGGAGGACAAAAAGAAAACGGGTTATTGCCCAAGGAGAACATAAATATTGACATTTAAAAATATAAAGATTTAAAAATATCTGAGCCCTGAAAATTAAGAGTAAGCCTCCATTACTGACCAGGTAAATAATATCTTTTCCTTCTTTATCCTCTATTTCACAATATAAAGAATATAATCAGAAGAAAAAAGTTAAGAGAAAAAGCAACTTATTAAAATCACATCTGCCCTACAGGTAAATATCATAACTATTATGCTCTTAAATGAGGAAAACAGGCATCCTGCTGCCGAGTCCCACTTCATTCTGCTACCACGTTCTTTGTTCAGTACCTGAGCAATGCTGATGAGCTATTTTTTTAAAAAGGCACCAATAGTTATAAACAGAAGTGACTTCCGCCCGTTTGTAAAAGTGAACGTTTTTAGATTACTCAGGCCCTACGCACATGTTAAGAACTCCTATTAATAACAACAATATGATCAACCAGCACCAGGCACACACTGCACACACTTTTAAATGATTGTCTCAGTTCTCCTTACAGCAACTCTGTAAATTGTATTATTATTCCCCTTTTGCATGAAGAAACTGAGTCTCCTTAATTGAAACTGCAAAAGGTCACAAAGTCAGGAACAAGTGGTAGGACTGGGCTTCAAATCCAGGTGTGTGGCTCCACAGTCTGTGAACACAAACCATGACATCCTGCCTCCAACAGGCAAGGATGAGAAAGACACGAGATAATCACTTTCCAGGGTCAAATGCTCTAAGCACTCTACAGACACTAATCCAAGACCTCCTTTGATTTGAGTGCATTCATTCATTACTCATTCATCCAACAAAAGTTTACTGTGTGCCTTCTACGTGTGAAGTTCTCACTAGGTACGAGGGGTCCAGTGGTAGATAAGACATACAGTGTCTCTGCCCTCTTGGATCAGTTAGTCTAGCAGAGGAAACAGTAAACAAACACTTGTATGTTATGAAGAGACTGAATCAGTAATCAAAAACCTCTCAACAACAACAAAAACCCTGGACTAGAGGGTTCACTAGGGAAAACCCACAGCCAATCTCACACTCAGTGAAGAACAGGCTGAGAACTTTCCCCTTGAGACTGGGAATGAGACAAGGATGGCCACTTTCACTTTTATTCAGTATTGTACTACAGGTCCTAGCCAAAGCAATAAGGCAAGAAAAAGAAATAAAGTCCATGTTGGGGGTGGGGGGGGAAGCAAAACTATCTCTACATGCAGATGACATGATCCTATATATAGAAAATCCCAAACAACCCACAAGAAAGCTTCTATAGTAAAAGAATTCAGCATAATTACAGGATACATGATCAACACTCAAAAATTAGTTGGCTTCTTTACACCAGCAATGAGGTGCAATAGCATCTAAAAGAATAAAATACCTAGGAATAAACTTAACCAGCAATGTAAAAGACTTATACAATGACATCTATAAAACACTCCTGAGAAAGACTAAAACGGACCCAAATAAATGGAAAGATATTTCATGTTCTTGGAGGGCTTAATATTGCAAAAACGTCAATACTATCCAAAGCTATCTATGGATTTAACACAATCCCGACCAAAATTCCAACAGTATTTTTTTATAAAAATGGAAAAACCAATCCTCAAGTTTATATGGAAAGGCAAAAGGCCCCAAATAGCCAAAGCAATTTTGAAGAACAAAGTAGGAGACCTCACACTCCTCAATATCAAACCATACTGTACAGCTACAGTAATCCAAACAGCCTGGGACTGCTTTAATGACAGACACATAGACAAACTCAATGGAAATTGAGAACTCAGAAATAAATCCATATATACATAGTCAACTGATTTTTCCAAGAGTGAAGTCCATTCAATGGGAGGGAACAGTCTCTTCACCAAATAGTGCTGGCAAAACTGGAATTCCACACACAGAAAAACAAAGCAAGATCCAAACCTCACAACTTATCCCTCCCCCCAAAATAAACCACTAATTCAAAATAGATCAAGGACCTAAATGTTAAATCCCTAAAGTTCTCGGAAGAAAAAATATAGGGGCAAAGCTATGGGACCTAGGTTTTTTAAACGAGATTATCAAATATGACAACAAATGCTAGAGCAGAAGAAGTGAGAATAGATAATAGGGTCCTCATAAAAATTACTCATGTTAATCAAAAGACTCTAACTAAAGAGTAATGAGGCAACATACAGACTGGAAAAAAACTGAGGGGAACCATATAACCGGTAAGAGTTGGATATCCAAAATATATGTACTCCAACTAAAATTTAACAACAAAAAGACAACCCAATCAAAAACAGGCAAAGGACATGATCAGACACTTCGCCAAAGGAATATGAAATTCAAGTGGCCAACAAACACATAAAAAGATGCTCACTGTCACTGGCCATTAGAAAGATGCAAATCAAAACTACAATGAGACACCACTTCACCACTACTAGAATGACAATGATCAAAAAACAGAAAGCAGCAAATGTTGGTGAGGGTGTCAGGGATTGGAATTCTTATTCATTGCTAGTGGGAATGTAAAATGGTACAACTATTGTGAAAAATACGGTGAATCCTCAAAAAATTGAAAAACGGAATCTATCATAAAGCCAAAAAAAAAAAAAAAAGCCCCCCCCCGCTGCCGTTGAGTCGATTCCTACTCATACTAACCCTACAGGACAGAGCAGAATTGCCCCACAGGGTTTCCAAGGAGCAGCTGATGGATTTGAACTGTCGACCTTTTGGCCAAACACTTAACCGCTGCTCCACCAGGGCTCCAGAACTACCATCTGACCCAACAGTTCCACTCCCAGGTAAATACCCTAAGTACCTGAAAGTAGCAGTGCAAACAGACATATGCACGCCTATGTTCACTGCATTATTCACAGCGGCAAAAAAGTGGAAACAACCTAAGTGTCCATCAACAGACGAAGAGATAAACAAAATATGGTACATACATCCAATGGAATACTAGTCCGCCATAGAGAGAAATGAAGTATCGATGCATGCTACAACAAAGGTGAACCTCGAAGACATTACGCTGAGTGAAACAGGTCAATCACAAAAGGTCAAATACCGTATGACCTTGGTTCTACGAAATGACAGGAACAGGTAAATCTAGAGACACCAATGGTTATTAATGGTTACCTGGGGTGGGGGGAGGGAGGGAGGGAATCAGCCTTTAGGAAGTAGTGAGTTTACGTTGATGGTGATGGGAAAACTGGCATCGATGAGGGTAACAGCTACACAACTTGACCAGTGTAACTGATATCACTAAGATGTACACCAGAAAAAGGGCGAAACGGCAAATTGTGTGTTGTGTATTATCTCACAACAACAGCATCAATCAAAAACAAAGAGGACGCAGTTGCTGATATTACTTAGGTACAACCAAACACCTCATGAGATAAATTCTCTTGGATTAGGGGTTCAGGGTCATGGCTTTGAGGGACTATCCAGCCAACTGGCCTAATACTGTTTTTAGAGTTTCTGTTCTACCCCGCGGTTTGGTGAGTAGTGCCTGGGGTCTTCAAAGCTTGCGAGTAGCCATCCAAGGTACAACTATGGTCTCCATCTGCCCGGAGCAGCAGAGGAAAAAGGAGAACTAGGAATTGGACAAAGAGCTGGACCTCAGGTCTAGCTGCTTATAAACTCCTGCCTTCTTTGCAATGAGACCAGAAGAACTGGATGGTGCCCAGCTACCACTACTGAACATTTTGGACAGAACTGTACAGTTTGCATTCATAGCATTATAAGTTTCCTTCCCTAAAGCTAGTCAAAAATGTTAGCCAATTTCCGGCTAAAGGAGACCAGTCACTATACCAGCCATGGAAAGCTTACAGCTCTGTCTTCTCTGGCAGCTTAAAGGGGCATGCAATGGCAGTAACTTCTTTTACATCCCTTTAAAACAAAACTAAACTATTTAATTCTAATATGAAAGGTTAACACCCGCCAACTTTACACAGCTCAATCCACTTGGCCCACCCTAATCCAGCGGCTGTCTTGTTTTAGTTTTCTCTATTTAAAGTGTTTTAAATATACAAGAGTGACTGCAGCGTTCTTTCCATATGACTTGTAGCTGGAGTTATTCAAGACTAATTTAAGCTGAGGGAAAGGCCACAGGATCCACACCTTGCATGTATTCGGTGTTTTACAGCTTTACCGACAGCCTTCAGCTTTAACCGATCTCATCCTCACGACCCTCAGGATATATCATCTTATAAATAAGACAACTAAAGCGCAGAGAGATTACAACGTAACTGGCAGTGCTGGGGCGCTAGGCCTGGCGCTCTTCCACAATTCACTGCTATCCTTACTGCACTCACAGACATTAGAAATTAATATTCATAGGCATTTCTTCAATAAGGCAAAGTTGAGCTGAAGGAAAGCAGTGAGCCATCAATGGATGCTCGCTAATTACCAAGTTTGACCGCATGCTCTGAGCACTAGCAAGCTGGATCTCTTCGTTCTGTTTACTAAATAACACAGCTCCAATGTTTTCAAAATAAGAAGTCTTTTTCAGTAGAAATTTTATATTTTCCAACTGGCAAAAGCTAGGTTCATCACCTTTCGGTTGTTAGCTGAAGTTATTTTTCATTCCACATGATTTCTTACTCCACAGTGTAAATCAAAAGGCATTTAGGTAACAAAGCAATACTTCGTGTTAAAACTTAAAATCTCTGCATTCAACTTGCTGAACTTACAACTTCTCTCAGTAGCTAACTAAAAAACAAAATGAAACACAACAAAAAAACCCGCTGCCGTCAATTCCAATTCATACGGACCCTACAGGACAGAGCAGACCTGCCCTATCAGGTGTCCAGGGAGCAAATGGTGGATTCGAACTGCCAACCTTTTGGTTAGCAGCCACACCTCTTAATCACTACACCAGCAGGGCTCCTTAATAGCTAACTGGTACTAAAAACTGAGACAAAAATGCAAGTTGCACTGGATGGTTTCAAGGCTTCCTGGGAAGAAGTTAGCCTGCTCTCCACCTGGAGTGTCCACCTCACCCTGCCACTCTTCGGGGGCTGTGAGTTACATAATAAAAAAGTGCTATGCAAATACGAAAGGGTAGAGAGTGAACACCTTTACCCTCCTCCAGCTCCTGCCAGATATTCAGTAGATAATCCAATGGAAGGCCACTGCAGTGGTTAGTTTTTGAAGAACTAGGGTATAATTAATAAAAAAAAAAGGGTATAATAAATCACTTAAACATAAAATTCAGCATAACTTACTCCAACTCAGAAGTCACCGCAGTGTCTCATATCCGTGATTATAAACAACCATTATGAAATTACAGAACACTGGGCCATGAGAAGAGTAACTTACCACTGCACTTTAAATTTGCCTCAGTGTTTATTCCACCCGAATGCTGGATGAACTAGCTGATGTCAAAAATTACAACCCCAGTCAGAAATGCTTTTACTTAAGGCAACATATTATACTAGAAAAAGAAGGAACAATTTTTATTTCCTCACTAGCACGTGATTTAAACTGCAAGGGGGCCATTCCGAGTATATTACTGCTTCATATCCATCACGCTAAAATCACTTTTTACCAAATGGAAAAAAAATGGCGGCGGCAGCAAGCTCTCTTGGTTACCATTATGAATTGAATTGTGTTCTCCAAAAACATGTGTTGTAATCCCATTTGGGAATGGGTTGTCTTGGCTATGTTAACAAGGCAGGATTAGTGTAGGGTGTATCTTGACTCAATCTCTTTCGAGATATAAGAGAGATTAAACAAAGGAGCAGAGGAGAGACTGGGTAAGAGAGATGCCAAGACATGTGAAGATCTCCAAGGAACCAGAAAGCAGAGGTTGAAGAAGCAAGGACCTTCTCCCAGGGCCGACAGAGAGAGAAAGCCTTCCCCTGGAGCTCGCACCCTGAATTTGAACTTCTAGCTTACTAAACTGTGAGAGAATAAACTTCTGTTGTTAAAGCCACCCACTCGTGGTATTTCTGTTGCAGCAGCACTTAGATAACTAAGACAGTTACACAGCACTGTTTATACAAGCTCTGGATTATTCTGAACATTTAGAATAAAAAGACAAACTTAGAAAAATCATCTTAGCCCACTGAGCTCTTCAGCGCTTACTAAATAGTACCCTACCTGCTGGTCTTTTGATTGTTTACATTCAATCAAGTATCAACTGAGGCAGAGCCATAAAATCAGAAAGAGGCTAAATGGCTCAAATTGGGAGACAATGGGGACACGAACATTCCCCTTGCCCGTGACAAGAGCCAGAAAATCACCATATGGAAATCAGTGATGCTGGTCCATGAGTCAGAATCCAAGACACACTCCGAAACTGTGATGCCGAATTCCCCAGAGTGCCCTGCAGCAATTTCAAAAGTAGGCCAGATGAGAGAAGAGGGAGCCTTGAGGGGAAGCTTAGGCTTGCGGCGTCAGTCTCCACTGGAAAGAGAGCTGGAATCTTCAGTGATGAATGGAAAACACAAGACAGCTTGCGGGTGAAACAGCCAGTGGAGAAGAGCTGGGAGAAGCATGGTCTCTGGTCGAGGAAGGACCCATATTGCAAGTAAGATGGAATGGAGGTACTAGAAAAGGAGAGGGGCATCTCATTATCAATAAGAGGGGACAAAGTCAAGGAAGAGGAGTATGTAAGAGCCACAGGCCAAGGGCAGGCCATCTTAGAGACCCCTCAGGAAAGGGGTGACTGAGAGTGGACAGAGCTGAAGCCAGCGGGTGATCATGAGACCCACAGAGGGGGAGGACGTGAAATTTTTATTTTTACACTCTTAACAACCAGGCAAAGTAGAAAGCTTTCCAGCCATGTAAGTAGTTTTGAGGTGACAGAGTACAGAGTCATAGGCAGAAACTCAATTGCTTAGGATACATTTTTACCAGAAAGGAAAGAAAAGGAAAATGACACGATGTTGAGTTATCACCAAATGTTTCACTTACCTATTTCCAAAAGTATCCATACTTGAAAAATAACACTGATGATTAAGGCATTCCAGCCCATGGTTCAGTTACTCAGTTTTTCATCAATTCCGTCTAATCAATTCCAACTCACAGAGGCCCCGCAGGACAGCAGAACTGCCCCAGAGTTTTTTCAAGTCTGTAATCTTTATACTACAGAAGCAGACTGCCATATCTTTCTCCTGAGCAGTGGCTGGTGGGTTTGAACTGCCAACGTTTCGGTTAGCAGCCAAGCACCTAACGAATGCTCCATCCGGTTTTTAAGGGAAATTAATATTACCTTCCATAATACACCACTGTTATCTGAAAAAAAATGTTTTTCCTAAGAGATGGTAATGATTTAAAGAGACAAAAATGATTAAGTCAAAAATATATTATTATGGCTAGTATATTCATTGTTTCCGAACTAATGCAGAGGGGTAAAAATTTGCTTAAGGATCTAACTCGTTAAATAATCAACAGTGAAATCAAAAACAAAAACCAGGGTACGTGCCCAGTCCTCTTCAGTAACACTGCTACACTGTGTGCCCCACCAGGAGACGCATGTTAGGAGCCCGGCGGCTTCTGGTCACACACAGTCCTGAGCAAGCACTATTCATTCACAGAGAAACACAAAGTGGCAGTTCGAATATGCAAAAGATCCATCTTAAGAACTTCATTTGAAATTGTTCATTTATTTATGAAAAAGTTTACATGTATCGTCTGCATTTTAAAATGAGGTTTAAAATTCAGGCAAAGTGCCAGCAGCTCTGACGGAACACTGAAAGCTGTTGGGAGCATTTGCCTTTGAGTGGACGCTGACGAGCATGCAAACCAACAAAGCAAAGTGGTAAAAACAGTATTTTTATTTTTTGAAACTTCAGCATTAAGAACGAATCCTACCTTCTTTGAAGCCAATTGTTTTCTTATCAAAAAAAACAATAAAATCACTTCATAAGGAGTACAGACAACTCTTTCTTCACACAGTAAATCCCCTTGTGTGTATACAGAATTCAAACAAAACCCCCAGATCAAAACCTCATTCTCTCATTAACCTGTGAACATAGCAGAGAAATTTGCTTTGGTAAGTTCTTCTTTCAGGAAAAAAAAAAAAATTTAGCTTTCAAAGCACACCAGTAAATATATTAAAAAAAAAAAAAAATCACATTCTAATTTAATCAGAAACACAGAAGAAAAATCTATTCTTACATTAATGAATTTTTGTAGATAAGAAAAAAATTTGATTTACACGTCATATTCCAATCCCAGCCTGGCTTTCTCTTCAAATTTTGAGGACAAATATTATAAAGCTATTTTACCAACTGTGCATCACAAATCTATTATCCAGGTGAATTACAGGCACTTAACGTTACAAGTACAGCCATAACTAACTGCAGCTGGTCACGGTATCCAGCACTCCCCAAAAGTGGGAGAAGTAGCATTCCCAACCTTCTTACATGTTACTACCATTTCTAGGGTCTCAAATACGTTATTTACTTTCTTGTGCCTCGAGACACTGTTAGCCAAAGATAAACCCAAACCCACCTCCCGCTTGAAAGCATCTGCATAAATCCTGAAACGGTTCACGTCTGTACAATCATAGCACACGTTCCTTTAAGGGGACTGACGGTTGTAGTCTGTACACCAAACTATTTACCTGAGGAAACAAGATTTTCAACTCTGCTCTTATGTCAGAAATTATAAGCCTTCCTCTGCATTAAGAAACAAAACCTCCAGGCATTCAAAATTCTAACATAAGCTGGAATTTGTATATTAACACCACTTACAACGTGTCCCCCTTTGAAGGCTGGGTCAAGTAAACTCCTTGTTCTATTAAAAATATATATATTTATTTAAATACTACGTTACGTTACAATACAACGCGGGTTGCCATCAAGCACGTTCAGAAATCCCACAGGAACAGTAAATGGAGCAGCCAATTAAACGCAACAGCACGGAAGTGCAAACTGAACAATTTGAGGACAAGTTCATTTTTTTTTTTTTTTTTTTTACATGAGGGGAAAACACAGTGTAACTGGAGGTTTTTAATGCAAAAAAAAGAAAAATCTACGTTTGCTTTTAAAACCACTTTTACCTAAGACAGGTATCTGCACCACCTGCTAAGGGCCATATTGTTAAAGAGACACATATTACTAGTTTACCTGATAAACACAGGATCCCATCGTCAAGGTCAATCAGCAAGTCTAGAGACATCTTTAATAGGAGAGAGACAGAGTCAGAGAAAAAACTCCCGGGCAATGCTCTCGAATTATTCTTATGTGGGGAAAAAAAAAAATACAGCATCTTATAGACCTAACACCAATCACGACAAGTATCTCACTTTGAAAAAAGACAAACTGGGGTATAATAGAAAAGAGGCACTTCCAGTTATTTTATATACAGTTTGCATTCTATAGTGAGCAAATTAAGGTTTTCCAAACAAAATTAAGAGTATCAAGTTACTAAAATTTATCCATACTTTACTGCATTCTTTAATTAATCTGTAAACAAAAGAAGAGAGTAAATATTTAGAAGAAAACAAAGAACATTTAAAAGTTCAGGAGAAGGAAAACACAATCTCCAAGCATTACCTATCCGATGTGCACCAGAGGCTATTCCCCCAGACGACAGATGAATATACATTTTTAAATATTGACATTTTATACTCAAATATAACCTTTGCTTTTCTAGTATTTAATTTGTCTACCTATTTTTAATTTAATAAGGAAATTTTTGATTTGCTAAATTAAACAACATTTAACATAACCTTTGGAAGATTCATTTTACCACCTGGACAGCAATTTTCTGACAACAGGAAAGAACTGCGTAATTGCTACTTTCTCATGTTTCACAGACTGCTCGTATATGCTGCGTGCGAGAGAAAGGTAAGAACTACAACTAAGACTGGCACGAAAACAGGTCTGTGCCAAATGCAAATCACTGCTATTATCGTACAGGACAGCCTCCAAAATTTACACCTCCAGTTTCAGCAGAACATGGATTCTGAGAAATGGGCATTTCTACGGTAAGGCAATCCAATGTACGACCCCTGTAAATAGTCATTAAGGAATCACAGTTTGCTTGGGAATTTCAAAATTCAACACGTGAAAATAAAGATCCAGATGTGAAATGCAGGCAGAGAGTAGGTTCTCTACACTTTTTAATGTGAGAACAGACGGAAAGGCTTAATGATAGACACTAATTAAAAAAAAAAAAACAAAACACGATACAGCAAACTCTAAGACTTATTGAAATACAAAGGTGCAATATTAGGCAAATTTTGGTTTGAAAATACATGGAAATAGTGGGCTTTTTTTTTTATCTAGCATTTCCTCTCACACTCTCATTCCAATTCTTCCCAGTTCTCGGTAAGGTTACCTCTGCTTTGCCGTCTAATGCTGACCAGCTTCCCGGCTGACTTGATGCCCCATCTGGAGCTATTTCCTGAGCTGGCCAGGGTGGTATACTTAGAAGAGCCTTTGGTATCATCTTCCCAGCCCGGCCAAGACAAGTGGTCGCTCGTGGGGTCGCCGGAATCAGCTGCTGCATCTTCAAGAGTGATTTTTGGAGGCTCCCAACCTTCGATCTCATCTGGCTTTTTAGACTGTGTATTCTGTTTTAAAACCAAACTGTCCCAAAATCCAGACTTCTTCTCAGTCTTCAACTCTTCTTTTAATCGTGAATTAGGTCTGCAGGAGATGAGAATGTTGTGTCACTTTTTTAAATTTAAGGGTCTTTTTTTTAAGACGTTTTATTGAAAGTTAACACAAATCTGTACATAGAATTTAAAATATTAAAAATTAATAAGGAAAAATTACTGTCACAACATGTTAATAAAACTGGTAAATGCTACACTTTACACAGAATCCCATTTCTCAATATACATGCAAAGAACTAGTTGTCTGGCAAGAAGACACAAACATAGAATTACAGAAAGGCAATCTTTTCAAGGCAATATGAAAGCTGCTTGGTTTAGGGAAGCTAGATGATGACAATTCAGAGTCCAGATGAAGGACTAAGGGGGCAGGGGAATTAAATCCGTTTACCAAAACAGATTTTCAATAAGGTTACTCGTACGGCAAGCGGGTCTCAAACAAGCATCTGATAGGCAATTTGTTCAACGAAAATTAAAAGTCAGCACACCACTACAAACAGGAAAGGAAGGCATCCGTCTAATTTAAGGAAGATCGTCGTGAACCATAACGAAAATGACTACAGAGATATCATTGTCTAGATCAGTGGATCTTAGCCTTGACTGCAAAGGAGAATCACCTGGGAAACGATTTTTAGAAGACCAGTGTCCAGGCCCTACCCCTAAAGATTCTAGTTTAGCTGGTCTGAGATGGGGCCAGGATACAGAGATTCTCACATGCAGCCAGACTTGAGAAGGGCTGGTGTGTCACAGGTCATCGTGACAGCAGAAAGTACTAACCTGCACTGTCTTCCAGAGGAAAAGAACATGAGTTTGGTCATATGCACCTAGCCAGAGGAAGTAAGGGCCATATACCCACCTGGTAAATGTGGAAAAGCACTGCCAAGGTATCCATTTGTCCTCCAACAAAAGTAAATTCTTTACTTTTAGGGTCACCAATTAATTTTAGGGTCACTAATTAAACAACTCTTCAAACCACTGGGTAACTATGCCATGAGTAACACCATTAGGTAGCCAATGAGTCTGTATTTTTAAACATATTATTTAAATATACTATTTAAAATTTCAAAACTGCTTATAATAAAGTAGCAGTATGCCTGCTGATATCTATTTAATTTCCTAAACTCTTTTACACTTTACCAATTAATCTTTTGTATTTTTAACTAGAGAAAAGAAGACTGACTCATTTACCAAGTAACCCAAAAGCAGCCTGACGTAAAATTTTATTTACACTGTTAAAACAACCATTTTCCACCTCCTGAGTGATTTCACAGCTCTCGTGAAACAATCCTTTTCTTTCAACACGTATGACTTACCCTTTGGACTTGGGGGATTTACACCTCTCAAGAAGATGCTGCTTGTCATCCCTATTAAACAGAGACGTCACTTCCTTCCAGCCTCGAAAGCTTGCTCCTTGTACCTAATATGGTGTTAAGAAAAATATCCTGAAATCTGATGTCATGAATAAATAGCTAGCAATTCTGTATTCCAGTAATTTATGAAACTGAAGTCTAGAGAAGAAATTGGCGCAGATTTCCTCTTACCTCGCTCAACGTGCACGCATTTAATCTCTTCTCACTAGTCACTAGTGACCTCAGGTGTTGGAGTCTTAGTCTTAGTGGCCTATCAATCATACTGAACAAAATACCCACGTTGAGTAGCAGACTAATCAATAAATGCATTTTATTTCAAACAGGTTGTGCCATAATATGATGACATTCACCAGAAGACTAGTTAAAATATGGATACAGGACAAGTGATATGGAGATTCAAGTTTCCCTGACTACACTGTTGAATTTCAAAGGTAAAACAGAAAGAAAAAAAAAAAAAAAGTCAACCACCTAAAAAGGAGAAAACATCAGGCTGGCATTAACCTTCCCACATTCAATGCTAGAATATAATTAGAAAGTAGGGCTCGAGACTGTTTTACCCATCCAAGTATAAAGGTAATAGGCAGACTTTTAAATATATGACAGAAAAACTTACACACTCTTACTGAGGAAAAAAAATAAAATAAAATACAGCAAATGAATGAATCAAAATAAAAAAATACAGAAATGATAAAAACTATAAAAACTAGCCACGAGGATTAAATCTATTTATGAGATTAAATTATATTAAGAAGTGGAACTTTATTGCTGAATAGTACAAATAATATAAATACGATAAATACAAATACCTGATGAAAAAATTTTTTAGAAGATTGAGTGACCTTCCAAGCCATACTGAACCACTGCCTAACCATCGCACCTAAAGCACCACCTGACTCCTCAGAGTCTGGGGGAATACTGCCTTAATGGTTATAATTTGTAAAGCTGAACGTTAACTTGTAGAAAACCGGTAGGATACAAATGATTTTTTTGGCTAGTAGAGATTGAAGTTGCTTCTGACTATAGAAAAGATAACCCCAAAGTTTATGGTTCCAGTGTTCCATAGGACATTAACCACTTCAATGTCTAATTTCGCAATCTTATTTCAGCCTTCTTTCCCACCCATCAGCCTTCTGCACCCACCTCCCAGTCTATGTAAGTATCAATTTCCATACCCTCCCCTTTAAACCAGCCTTGTCATTAATGAGTTAATTAAAACTTTAACAGATAACACTTTTAAAAAAAAAAAAATTCTGAGAGTTACATTTTGACCCAACCAAGATCAGGAAAACGAAGGAGAGAAGGCAGAAGGCTAAGACTGGCAACTACCTCTTTCATAGCAGGCTATCACATTATGTTGTCTAAAATTTGAAGTTTTTCAGGGTTTTTTTTTGTTTTTTAAACAACTATTGTCTGTCCTCTTGGTGTTTCATATCTATTTCTTAATTCTCAGATGTATCTTTTAAAAGAACTATCTCTCTTATGATGAATAAACATTTATATAAAGTATTCCTTGTTCTGTTTCAGTTTTTTCTCCAAGAAAAATTAAGCAATTTTAAATAAAAATATCATTTATAGTATGATCCAAATTAGCATGCATATTGTGATGCAATTACGACACCTATTTTCGTTCATGTTACCTGCTACCTGCATAGAAGAAAACATCTAGAATTGTGTTCACTAAATGTCAACCCTACTCATTTTTTGCTTTGTTCTTTGAATATAAATAATATAAATAAAAAATATTGGACATGACATTAGTTTTAGTTATATATTCGTATGTATATATATTTTTCTATATATATTCTATTACTAGCCTTAATATATCTCATGATTTTCAATTTAAACCCAACTGCCCTATTGACATTTTTTTTTTTTTAATTCAGTGTCTCTGGCATACAAAAGGAGCTCAGTTGGTTGCAGCAACAGGTTCTTCAAACCTAAGCGGATGAAATTCATGAGGGGTAATATTTGGGGAGAGAAGGAATGGGGGTGAAACACAGTTTAGCTGTAGAATAAACAAAAAAAACGTGGGGTTATAAGAGTGAGTGGTAACCTCTGTGGTGGAGAAACTCTGCAGGCTCCGTAAGCACCACCTGTAAACCAAAGACTGACTGGCATCTCTTTTTATGTAAGTTACATCATATACAGAAATTTAAAAAAGTGGATTACTTGTTTAGATGATGTATTTTATTATATAAATTGTTGTAAAAGCATTTCATATAATATTTTCATTATATATTGCTTTATTGTATGTTTTTATATCTTATCATATAAAAAACACTTGCATATATACCTGCATACATACATACAGGTCTCTTTGATGACAGAGTCGATCAAACGATGAACAGAATTTTCTGGGGGTGGGGGTAGCCTTACTTTTATTACTTTGTAATTGGGAAAAGCACTGCCACTTCCTGAAACGACACTGGCTGCATTCACAGCATACAGCTTTTCTCCTGCACCCTCACTTTCACCCCCACAGGAGAGGGGTAACGATACGCACCTTACAGAACAGTCACCAGCGACACCGGACATCTAAGGGGACAAGGTGGTTAGGGGTGGGATGGGAAGGAGCTCAGAGGGACAAAGAGGTAAACCTCTCTCTACACAGTGTGCTTTTGAGGCCATCTCTCCGTGGCCTTCTCTCTGTTTGCCCGCTCCTCTCACCCAGTTACCGTGATACAGCAGGCTCTGGGCCCCGCTCTTCGAGGGCCTGACACCACAGGGAAGAAGTAGGGAAAAGGAGAAAGATGGTAACTGCTTACTCCTCAGACTCCAGGCCAAAGGAGCCCTTGCACTGCCATCTGTCATGAGTAGGAGATCCAGCCCCGATTAATTAACCAGTAAGTGTGAACTAGTCAGGAGTGTCACATTCACGCAGACCCCTCAGGGACCTATAGGTAGGGTTCAGCTGGCCAGGGCTCAGACTTGGGTGTTCTGTGCCATATCCATCTATCCCAATATGCAGTCTCGCTACACTGTACGCTGGTTAAGCCATGCCTGGAATAATTGAACGTACAATTTAAAATTGATATTTATAAATTGGAAGTTACTGAGTGGAAAATAACTAAGAAGGTGATGGAATTTCAATGAATGTCACAGAAGAAATAACCAGAGCTTGATTTAACTGAGAGGAGACAGACTGCTACCTTCACATACTGAAGGGCTGTCACAAAGAAGACAGAGAAGCATTTTATTAGGATTCCAAGAGGCTTAAACAGACAAATGGGTGAAAGAAGAGGAAGATGGATTTCAGTTCAGTATTCAAGAGCTTTCTGACACTCAGCTGTCCAAAGATGGCAAGAACTGGCACCATGGTTAGACATGTTTGTTAACAAGCTGGACCGCTGATGGTTGGCAACGTTTAAGAGAAGAGACACCTTTCAGTGTCCCTTCCAAGGACCCCAAGGCTCAGCTTACAAATCCATTCCCTGAGAGCATCACTCTTTCCCACAGACTATGCTGTATAGCTCTTGCTCTCATATCATGTACATCGGCCAATTTCACTAGACTGAAGGGTTCTAGATGAAAGAGACCTTTTTAAAGTATTTGCGTTATTCCAAAGATGATTTGAGGGAAAACGATAGTATTTAAAATCCATGAATTCTCTGAAGTACCTATTTTACCAGAGCACACAAAGTAAACATTTAATGTTTTCAAACAGAATTGAAGTACATTAGGTATCACACTCGACCAAATATTCTTTCTCAATGCTGATGACCGTATTTTTATTTCCTGTTACCTCTCAGCTTCCTTATCTACTCCAATTGACTTCCTGGATGTTAAGAAAACTTCCATTCATAATTTTTCACTATCCTTCTCACACACAAACTCTCCAAAAGTTCCCAGAAGACTTTGACAACATAGTTTCACAGCCAGTTCTTCAATAAAGGCATCTTCCTCCCATTAAGCTGAGTGCTCTTTTCATCAAAAAAAGTCAAAGACACTTGAGACTGTGTTGACATCTCCTGTCTGGAGGGGAGATGGGAGGGTAGAGAGGGTTAGAAACTGGCAAAACCGTCACAAAGGGGAGACTGGAAGGAGGGAGCGGGCTGACTCATTAGGGGGAGAGTAAATGGGAGTATGGAGTAAGGTGTATATAAGCTTATATGTGACAGACTGACTTGATTTGTGAACTTTCACTTAAAGCACGATAAAAATTATTTAAAAAAAAAAGTCAAAGAGTTAACTGGGTCATTCTGTGTGACATTAAATCCCTTTTAGTTTAAGGAACTGTAAAGCTATTTAAATTTATGAACTTTTATTTCACTAGATTTAGGTGGTAAGGAACAATGGGTTCCATGACTTACATGCAGCCTCATAGCTTTTCTGAGGGTCACTGTCTGTTCCTGACTCTCAGGACAAACATTTGGCAAAGAACTGTCCGGGAAGAATCTGCTTTGGCAATGTGATCAACGGTCTAGGTGTTTTCACCATGTGACGCAGTGAATGTGTACACAATTACTTACACAAGGACAAACTATGAAGATGACATCGACTTTATGTAATTACACAACAATTTCACTTTGGCAGTTTACTGTATTTCTGGAAAGCAGTCAATTCTGAGTCTGTAAGCCATGCAAATCCTCTAAACCCTATTGAGTATACTGAAATTCATTTGGATCTCTTCTAGTGAGGACAATTATGATTAGTTCAGGCTCCTTGAGCTTTCCATAAACTGAGATGTTGAAAGTCAAGGGCAACGTGGCTGTCTTGGAACAAAAAACAGAGAAAGGAACACTACAGTTAAGAATAAGCAGACAGCCTATAACCTCAGCTCCACCAGACCACAACGAAATCTGGGTACACACATTCACTCAATGAATGTTATCAAATGCACGAGATAAATGCATTCAAAGTTAAGAGAGTGTTGCTGTAACCACTCCCTGGCCTATAGCACACATCCCTTAGTCCTCATCTAAAGCCACAGATCTAAAAGGCGAATCTCTGACTTAACATAATACAAATAGTAAATAAAAGCACCACCAAAAAAAGAATTTTTAAATATTATTTTCCAAAAACGTAAAGACAAACCACATGCACCTTGCTCTGAGCTAAGTACGTGAGATCTAAACTCCACGCACCAATACCTCTGGTGTTTTAATACCTGTTTATCGTCGAGTCGATTCTGACTCAAAGAGACCCTATAGGACAGAGGAGAACGGCCCCACGGGGTTTCCAAGGCTGAAATCTTTAGGGAACAGACTGCCACATCTCTCTCCCGCAGAGTGGCTGGGGGGTTCAAACCGCTGACCTATCAGTTCACAGCCAAGCGCTTAACCACTGCGCCACCAGGACTCCTAGTATTTTTATAGAAGCATATGATTAGCTTCCATCATCTCTCTTCCCTCTCCTTTCCCACCTTTGCCTGCCCTCTAGTTCCCTTTTTCCTATTTTATTCGCACTTACAGAAATGGACTTTATCTTCCGGGTAGGTGCAGGAACAAATAGCTCCTTCTCTGTTCTGAGTTCAACCCTTCACTTTTATGTGGAAGAGCGTCACACCCTGCGACAGATCCTGCCCTCTTACAAACCTCAGACCCAAATCTCCAACTGCCCACTGGGCGCTTCACTTACATGTGCAATCATTACCCTCAAGGCGCCGCACCCTGAGAAGGACAGCCTCTCCCTGTCCTCTCACAGCTTGCCTTAACCTCCCCCATCCCTGTCAATGACAGGTGCTGTCCCATTCCTCGCCACCAGGCTGAGAATCTGTAAGTGACTCTGCCCACTGGGGTCTGCGTTCATGCTCAGCATATGAACTCGCTCTCCCTCCTGCCTGAACTCCACCGATTACAAGCCATGACTGATACGCAACAGTATTCCTATACAACACCTATCCAAACGCTGCAATTCATACTAAACCAAAAACCCCTCGCTGTCAAGTCAATTCCAAATCATAGCAACCCTCTAGAACAGAGGAAAACTGCCCCACAGGGTTTCCAAGGAGCGCCAGGTGGATTTGAACTGCCGACCTTTTGGTTAGCAACCACACTTTAACCACTAAGCCACCAGGGTTTCCACAATTCATACTAAGAGGGCTGGAAATACCTGCCAGGTGACCTGAGAGCTGGAACTTCCATCAGCACCAATAGGCAGATCTCCCAGTTCACTGCTGTAACACAGGACCTCGTCAATGTCCACAAGAAATCAAAGAAAGAATAAATGAAACACTCTCTCTCTCTCTTTGCAACTGAGCAATAAGAAGAGGCTGGAGCAGCATCAATTTGTATGAATAAATAATGGTGCATACACAGACAAAAGCTGTAAGGAGTTCTGAGAGATAAAATACTAATATACAATTTAAGGCAAATAAGAATCGCCTGGAGCTGAGAGGAGATGGCAGGACCTCAGCAATGCTGACTGAGTACCTACTATACACAGGGCAGGTATTGTCCTCCTGGAGCTTGTAATAATCACAGCCAGCTGAACGACCTGGAAAGACTAACTCAAAGCCAAAAACCTCATTAACTGGACACGTGTTCACATTTCTGTAGTCAACAAAAACTCAGCTTTACCTTAAATCTTCTAAATTTATACGTGAGGCCTCCTCGGAGAGAATGTGAATGTAGCCACCAGAGAATTCTAGCAAGGCCCACAGCCTGAAAGTGCGGCTCTCTAAATCAAGAAGTCATCCTTCACAAAAACCATTCTAAAGGAGGTCCCAGTGAGCAGGTTTGCTAAGAAGGACATGAAGGTTTTCCTGAGTTGGATTAAACAGTCTGTGTTAAATGGAAGCGCTGGTCACAGTGCTTGGGAGAGTTTCCATCTTCCGAAGGCAAAGCACACGCAGGCTACAGTCCTTAAGGAAGGCGCTGCAATGGCAAACCCAAATGCCTCCCGGTGGGCAACAAGAACGATCTGGGGTAAAAAATTCTTTAAAGCTAGGATTAGATTCAGGGAGACCAAGACGGCCAGAAAAATGAAGACAAATACGCTGCACTGTACAACCCCGAGCGGTAACAAAGGAGCAGGCTAACTGTACAACCCCGAGCGGTAACAAGGGAGCAGGCTAACTGTACAACCCCGAGCGGTAACAAGGGAGCAGGCTAACTGTACAACCCCGAGCGGTAACAAAGGAGCAGGCTAACTGTACAACCCCGAGTGGTAACAAAGGAGCAGGCTAACTGTACAACCCCGACTGGTAACAAAGGAGCAGGCTAACTGTACAACCCCGAGCGGTAACAAAGGAGCAGGCTAACTGTACAACCCCGAGCGGTAACAAAGGAGCAGGCTAACTGTACAACCCCGACTGGTAACAAAGGAGCAGGCTAACTGTACAACCCCGAGCGGTAACAAAGGAGCAGGCTAACTGTACAACCCCGAGCGGTAACAAAGGAGCAGGCTAACTGTACAACCCCGAGCGGTAACAAAGGAGCAGGCTAACTGTACAACCCCGAGTGGTAACAATGGAGCAGGCTAACTGTACAACCCCGAGTGGTAACAAAGGAGCAGGCTAACTGTACAACCCCGAGTGGTAACAAAGGAGCAGGCTAACTGTACAACCCCGAGTGGTAACAAAGGAGCAGGCTAACTGTACAACCCCGAGTGGTAACAAAGGAGCAGGCTAACTGTACAACCCCGAGTGGTAACAAAGGAGCAGGCTAACTGTACAACCCCGAGTGGTAACAAAGGAGCAGGCTAACTGTACAACCCCGACTGGTAACAAAGGAGCAGGCTAACTGTACAACCCCGAGTGGTAACAAAGGAGCAGGCTAACTGTACAACCCCGAGCGGTAACAAAGGAGCAGGCTAAAGACATTAACTTTCAGCACAAAACAACAAGGAAAAATTTTTCCCTTTTAGTGATGCCTCAGTTGTGGGCAGTTGCAAAAAAGTACTTCATGCTCCATGTAGAAAACTGATGAAATACTAAGAAAGAAAATTAATATAATCCATAATCTATCAAAATTATATCTGTTGGAGAGATTGCATGCAAGTTTAACACAAACCAAGTACAGCTGGGACAGAGGCCAGGGGAGACTGTGGCACCTGGAGGTGAATCATAGGGGAGGGAGCACTGAGGACCTTCTCACCTACAGTTCAGGTCAGTTCTAGGATTCTAAGATTCCCATCTCTGAGCACAAAACACAAAGGATATGAAAGCCTGGTAATTAAAAACAAACAAAAAAAAATGAACGTGCCAAACTTCATCTCTTTAAAAAAAAAAAAACAACCAAACCCGTTGTCATCAAGTCGATTCTGACCCACAGCAACCCTACAGGATAGAGTAGAACCACCCCATCGGGTTTCCAAGGAGCGCCGGGTAGATTTGAACTGCCAACGTTTTGGTTAGCAGCCGTAACTCTTAACCACTACGCCACTAGGGTTTCCTTCATCGCTTTAGGTTAGGAAATAAGACTGCTATCTAACCAAGTTAAATTCTTTAACGCACCATCCTTCAAACTTTATCTCACAATTTGTAATTTTAAAATTTTGAGTAAAATGTCCCAAAGTTACTTAAAGACCAAGATACAGTGTCACCTGCATTTTCTCCTACTTTTCCTTAAATATAAAATTCCAGCTTCAAGGGTTTTATTTGTTCAAGTGAAACCACTACAATGTCTCATTTCGAATTTTTCCTACTTCATATGTAATACCACGAATCAGAAGGGTCACTTACATTCTTTATCTACTGTGAGAAAGCAGTAACTATCTGCCACCCACACTACTCCATAGAACTCCTGATCCAAATAGGTGACCGAAACACAAATTTTTTCAGAGCAAAAAAAACCAAAGGGGATTGCTGAAACTCAAATGAAATGCGCCAATTCAATGGTGTGATGTGACAAGAAAAATATTATACCAAAATATCTGAGAAACAGAAACTAATGATAGGGTGCTTAAACAGAGCACAAATACAGTGCTTCTGGCCAGTTCGGAGCACGTCATATAACACACTTCCCGGTCCAGTCAAGATCCATGTAATCTTAATATTTTAATTTGTATACTTTTTAAAAGTACACGGATTCAGTGGTTAGAAGAAAGAAAAATCTTTGATAGGCAAAGCACCCCAATTTTTTATTAGGAAAACACTGTTTATCATTTTACAGTGATCCGGAGTTTGACATCAGTATCGTGGTTTATCTCCATTAGATGTGAGATGTGAGATTTGCTACAAAAGATTTACTGACACTCCAATGTTTCCTTCTGTGGAAGAAAAGAAGGGAATGAAGACAGAGCTGGCTACATAAATCCTGAGGCCCCTCGTTCTCCACGTCACGGCCTATCATACTCCAGAAGTTTTATGGAGAAGGGGCTTAAGGCTGGCATTCTGAATGCAGGGAAGGGTTAAGAGATGTCTCTGGAAGCTTTTTCGCACAGAAAGCACTAACGTTGTACAGTTTTCGGGAAGAACTTGGTGAGAGAGGATTGTTGTTGTTATTGCCGTGTGCCACTGAGTCGATTCCTACTCAGAGACCCTATAAGACAGAGGAGAACTGCCCAATAGGGTTTTCTGGGCTGTAACTTTTATTGGAGTAGATCATCAGGTCTTCTCTCCCAGAGAGCGGCTGGTGGGTTTGAACCACCAACCTTTTGGTTAGCAGCCAAGCACTTAACATTGCACCACCAGGGCTCCTGAGAGAGGACTATTAAAAAAAAACCATTGCCATCAAGTGGATACCGATTCATTGCAACCCTATAGGACAGAGTAGAACTACCCCCCACAGTTCCCAACGAGCTCCTGGTAGATTCGAACTGCTGACCTTTTGGTTAGCAGCCGTAGCTTTTAACCACTATGCCACTATGGGAGGAGCTAAATCACAGACTCTCCACAAAGCCTTCCCCTGGTATCGCCATTGGCTACTATCACCTTACCGATGACTGTGGAAATCAAAATTGTTATAGAACTTTACTTCTAAGCAAAAGAGAGGAGAATGTCACCAAAATATGGGCACTCACACATGAGTGTCCTCCACGGGAAACCTTCAGTCTTGTGTGTCTCACAGGAAAAAGTGCCGAGAGCCAGGACCAGGCTGTCTTAAGGCATGGGAGAATGGCTTGATTTTCTTTCTAACTCCTGTAGATTTTAAAACTCATAACCATCTTTTAATAAAAAAAAAAAGTTTTTTTTTTTTTTTTTTTAATTAAATAGTCTGAAGTAATTGAGAAACTTGTAATTCTGGACAAAATTAATTTCATAACCCAGTTCCAGCATTTATGTCAAGCTATGAAAACAAATCCTAGGCCCTTTTACCAAAGACATGAGCCTGGAATCGACTCAACAGCAATGGGTTTGGTTTTGGTTTGAGAGCTATTATGCTACAGAGAAAATTCTGAGGGGACAGTCACCAAATCATAGATTGACTGAGCGGAAAAGGACTTTAGAAGAAATGTAGTCTGACTCCCCGGTCTTACAGATGAGAAACACTGAGGCTGGAAGGAGAAAGGGAAAGGCTGGCTGCGCCTTCTCAGTACAAAGGAATAAACAGGGCCAGAGCTGAGCTGAAAAGGGCCATCCCTCTTTCGGCAAAGCAATTACTGCAGCCCTGCCTGTTATTACTGCCTTACCCAAAACACTATTTAGATGACACAGACACACTTCAGGCAGACATACAAATTCATTATTTGACATTGCAAACATTTTTAGGAGAAAATATAAAGAGGAGTAGCCCTACATTCTTACTGAATTTACATGGGTAACAAAATACACCAGAACTCTTGGTGCTATCAGGGTTGGTGAAAGTAAGGCAGATGGCAGATGGCCTGATAGTGTTTCCGTGTTTTTAACTCCATCTAAAACGCCGGGAAAACGTTAGTCATTTTACTACAGGATATAAAGCCAGACTGAAACGCCAGGAGCACAGGGGGTCCTTCACCGTTTTCAAAGCTAAATTTAGACTTGAGGTAGCACGGGCACTGACCATAAGCCTCTGCCTGGCTTGATGGGCTTCTGTATCTGTTTACACTAACGGTTCTGATTTACCAGGTTGGCACTGACAGTAATCTCTACAAAGGCCGCTTAGATTAAGCTCGGAAACAGTTAAAGCATCACATCACTTGCTCTTAGGATAACACTCTCGCCCACTGTCTCCCGTGGAAGTGCTCCTCATCTGGGAATTTACAAGTCAAAGTGACGTACAACCCACAGAGCCAACGAGTAACGATAACGGGTATGGATGCTTATTCTAAAGCACACAGTACTGTAAACACATTTGTTGACGTTAGAAAATATATTTACCAGTTCCTAAAACCATGAAAAAATGTTTGGGATCAACCAACAATTAAACTTTGGTTACTTGATCATTTATTCCACAATGTTTATTTGTATCTTTTCTTTTAAATACCCTAATCACTTTACAGTCAACTCTAAATTATTCACGTTCATGGGAGACATCCCTGATTCAAAGCAAATGTCCTCGTGTACAGCCAAGTCCAAGGACAAAAAAAAAGCACTTTGTGGTAGCAAAGGTGGAGGAGCCCTGGTGGGGTAGTGGTTAAACACTAACCGAAAGGTTGGTGGTTCAAACCCACCAGCCGCTCAGCAGGAGAAAGGTATGGCCGTCTGCTTCCGTAAAGATGACAGCCCTGGGAACCCTACAGGGCAGTTCTACTCTGTCCTATAAGGCTGCTAGGAGTTGGAAATGACTCGATGACAACGGGTTCGAGTTTTGGTTTAATAGCAAAAGTTGGGAACTAAATGTCCATCAACAGAGGACTTTGTTAAACAGAATATGGTACAGTTCTACAGTATAAAGGAAACCCTGGTGGCGCAGCAGTTAAGTGCTACAGCTGCTAACCAAAAGGTCTACAGTTCCAACTCACCAGGCGCTCCTTGGAAACTCCACGGGGCAGTTCTACTCTGTCCTATAGGATCGCTATGAGTCGGAATCGACTTGATGGCAACAGGTTTGTTTTCTAGTTTAAGAACGTGGAAGGACAAATATTCACAGGTGCTAACGTGAAATTATCAACAAGATGAACTCTTCAGTCCAAAAAGAAAGGTGCCAAACAGTATATACAATATGCTATCATCTGAATTTAAAATGACTATTGTAGATATATATCTTCCTATGTATACTGTATCTCTGGAGGGAAAAACAAGAAAATGTTAGCTGGAGAGAAGAACTGGTGGCTAGGAGATAGACATGAAGGAAGACTTCCACTGTATACCCTTTTGTACATTTAAAATTTTGTACCATGTGTATGTTTTAAATGTATTTATATATCTTGAGCTATCATCTTAAAGTATGGTAATAATTACAGCCTCTCTTGACCCACGTTCCTCACCTGAACCACAAAAGACAGAAAATGGTTTGAGTGAGTGCCTTCTCAATTGTCTCAGGAAGATATAAGGCTAGTACCATCCTAGATACAGAGAAAAGAAGTTAATTTATGTCATATAATGGATGTCTTAGGGCACTGTAGCTTTAATTTTCTCAAAAACCCCAGCTGAGAAAGATCTAAGCCTAAACGTCAAGAGAGACAGTACACAGAATGAATTCACCAAGTGAAAAGCAGCAGGCAGGCTTTCTATCCTAAATAACTTTAATGCCATCCTAGTAAGTGATCTCAGATCCTCACCCCACAGCAGGGACTGGAGGCAAGGTTCTCTTTTTCCGGAAAACCAACTTTTCATAACTGAGAAGCAAGTACATGCTTGGAAGGGGCAGGAGAGAGGAGGTACAGGGAGCAAGACTAGGAGATGGGGCCCTCAGGCGGCACGGCAAAGAAAGCCAGAGGGCCGCCTGCGTGCAGCCAGGGCACAGAGACGCACTCTGTCCTCAGTCAGCCCTCCAGCAAGGAGAAAACAAGGGCAAGGGTGTGTTCCTATAAGACTAGGGTTAGAGCAAGGGAGAGAAGGCCTGAAGAAATTAAAATTTAGATGACAAAAATAAAAAGGAGATGTTGTTAGTTGCCACTGAGTTGATTCCGACTGATAGCTGCCCTGTGTGTGCAAAGTAGAACACGACTTTCCAGCATCCTGCCCATACAGCCCTGGTCTCTTCTGCTTGTCCTTGGCAGCTCTTGCCTGACTTCCCGACCAAAACCAAAATAAAACAAAAAATCAAATCCACCGCCGTCGGGTCGAATCTGCCTCATAGCGACCCTATAGGATGGAGCAGAACTGCCCCACTGGCTTTCCAAGGAGTGGCCGGTGGATTCCAACTGCTGACCTCTTGGTTAGCAGCTGACCTCTTAACTGCTGCACCACCAGGGCTCCAGACCAGGTGCCCCCCTCCCCGCCCGTTCATGAACTGCAAATAAAGCTTATGAGTTCCTACACAAATTTAATCCTGTGGGAAGTTTATTTTTGACCTAACCTCCAACTTCCTTGGAAAGCTGATCTACTCCTCTCCTCCTGCAGCAAAGTACTGCAGAATTCTTACTCCATACGACGACGTGTTATTGCTGTCTTAGGGCTGCCGTAACAAAGTCCCACAACCGGGGTGGCTTAAAACAACAGACTTACTCCTGGAGGCAGCAAGTCCTTAAACAAGCTGTTAGTAGGGCCTCCTTCCTTCTAGGGGAGGATCCTTCTCCCGTCTACCAACTTCTGGTGGCCGCAGGACTCCAATTTCTGCCTCTGTCTTCACATGGCTGTTTTACTTGTGCCAGCCTCTGTGTACAAACTTCTCTCTTCTTATAACTCATATGGAGCCCTGGTGGCGCAGAGGTTGAGAGCTTGACTGCTAACCAACAGGACGGCAGTTCAAATTCACCAGCTGCTCCTTGGAAACCTTACGGGCAGTTCTACGGTGTCCTATGGGGTCGCTATGCGTTGAAATCCACTCGGGTTTGGTTTTTGGTTGTGTAAGTCGTATTGGATTCAGAGCCCACCATAGCTCAGTACAACCTCTTCCTTAACTTGGTTACCTCTGAAAAGACCCTATTTCCAAATAAGTACTTCTAGAGCGTTCACAGGATCCAACCGGACATGAGTTTTTGGGGACACTATTCAATCCAGCAGAAATGGTAAAATAAGCATTATACTTAAAACATGGAGTTAAAAACCTTGAGCACAGTTCAAAACATTAGAGTGGCAACCTCTGGAGAGAAGAACTCGTGGGTGAAAGGAGAGAAGCGGGGAAATGCTTTTTAAATCATAAACTTACAGTTCTTTTCAAGTTTGAGGGGAAAAAAAGCAAACCACTAAGTGGAAATGTGTTAATATGTAATGATGGAAACCTAGTGTCCTCAATAATGTAAGGAGTTTTATTAAAAATATATATATATATTAACCGCCAAGTAGAAAAATGGGCAAAAAACAAGTATCTGCTGAACAGCGGAAACTTATATTCTCAGTTGTTAAGAGAAATTATGGATTAAACGACATCTTGGAGAAGAGCCTTCTAAACTAAGCCGTAGTGGCTAAAGTCAAAGGTATTCACTTTGCTCCATCTTAGGTTACCTTTTCAACTTTAATATATCAGACAAACTCTTTTTATTGAGCCTAAAAAATATAAAGACAAAGGACTCAAATCAAGGGGCAGCTCACGAGACCTCTTGTTCCCTTACTTTTGTTCTGGTGCTACAAAAAGAAGCCGATGGGATTTCTGGCCTTAAAGGCACAAAGGGGTCTTTGTTGACTCCTCTCCACTGTTATTTAAGTAGCCAACTATTCCCCCTAGCTTCTGATTCCAGCTCTGTCGGCACAATCCCCTCACCTGTACGGAGCCCTGGTGGCGCGGTGGTTAAAAGCTTGGCTGCTAACCAAAAAGGTCAGCAGCTCAAATCCACCAGCCACTCCTTAGAAACCCGACGGGGCAGTTCTACTCTGTCCTATTGGGTTGCAATGAGTCAGAATCGACTCAGCGGCAATGGTCTCACCTGTAGGAAGGTGGGTTACGTGACCGGTTCATTTTTTGAAGTATTTTGCCAAAACAAAAGTTAATCTTTTTAAATGATGGCTTAATATTTAATTTCGATAACTGATATACGTTACACCTGCCACGTAACCTTGTATGCTTGATAAAAACAACACACTGGGTGTATGGTAATCTAAAATTGAAAAGCATTAATAGTGCCTACTTAGCAAAAAGGATCTTTGCTGGTGCGGTGGTTAAGCACTCGGTTGCTAACTGAAAGGTCGGCGGTTCAAACCCACCAGTCGCTCCACAGGAGAAAGACGTGGCAGTCTGCTTCTGTAAAGATATACAGGCTTGGAGACCCTGTGGGGCAGCTCTACTCTGTCATTCAGGGTTGCTATGAGTTAGAATCGACTTGATGGCAACGGGTTCGAATTTACTCAGCAAATATCTACAGACCTAAAACAGCCTGATTACAGACTTCCTTAGTACAAACATTCTTTTGTTCAACAGGTTTCTAAAGTACTGAAAAGGATTAATCCACTAAGTCCATTAACTGTTCCTACAAATCCCTGCATACCTCTGCCATTAGGTACTAAACCAGGTTTAATAACGGGCTCATTATGCGACCACAGGAGGGGTCTCTTAAAAGGATGCATATTTTCACAATATTTAAGGTGCTTAAAATTTCTCTTCTGTTTTTGAGAAACTAGAAAAAGCAATTCCAGTGAAGAAAGACATTCATTACTTTGGCCAATCAAAATCACTTATTTTGCTGGAGCTATTTCAGAGAGGTGAACTCAATCTTTTACGAGAAGTCAGTGTAAAATCCCACCTACTCCAGTGCACTTCCTATAAACTTCTCTGAATTATCTTCTTCAGTCACAGCTAACAAAAACCAACATTATCAGATAATCAACACTTCACTGAGGCTTTAGTTGAGGGAGAAAAAAAAAAGTCACAGTATTCTTAAAGCCCAGATTTGAACAAAGCGGTACAGAATCATAAAGTATAAACACCCCTCCAATGAAAAATTCTCAAACTACAGGTCATCGCCCATTGAGCACCTGGGGCATGGAGCAGGATATTGACTATGGCTGGAGACTGTCACGTGAACCCTAAAACCACGCACGAAGCCTGTGCACATTCGTTAATGTGCTGACTTCAAGTCATGGCAGCCACTGGGCCTTTCAGGTCTTCGGAGCAATAAGGGGACAGGCTCTCAGAGGAGGCCTTCTGGAGAAGGGCAGGAGAGGTGTCTTCCACTGTCGCCAGCTGCAGGGTCGCTGCAGCTCCATCCTGCCCTGCCTCCTGGGCAGTGACCCTGCCTTCCTCCTTTCTCCCACACGCCCTTGCTCCTCCTCTCTTCCATCCTGTCCCCTTCCTGACAGAAACATCACAGTCATGGACCGTTTTCCAGTGTCATAATGATGCAGAAGGGGTAGGGTCAGAAGATTACCATTTTTTTCAAGAATCTCAAACTCCAGGTTTCCCTTACTCGTGCTGTGGCAAGAAGGTGGAAAAGCATCTACAACTTAGTGACTAGTAAGAAGATGAAACGGAGGGTGAAAACTGGGGCCAAGGCACAAGAAACAAAGGCAGGGCATTTTAAGATGAAAAAACGATTCTTTCATACTCTCATTCCTATAGCTTTTTTTTTTTTTTTAACGCAACAAGTACTACAGCGGACAAAAAGAGGAACAGGAATCAATGATTACTTAAGAGAAGCTGTGCTCTCCCTCCCGAGCCACACAACCAGGCGACACGGCCCAGTCTTCTGGGTTTGTGTATAGCCATGTGACTAAGATCCAGCCAACGGACTGCACGTGCGAGGGAATGTGCCATTTTCCTGGGCAAGGCTTTTAAGAAGTGGGTATGCTTCCAAACCTTCTCTTTTCCCCTTCGTCTAGATGAATGCAGTGGACAGCAGATTGATGGAAGGAGCCTGGTCCCTGATAACCATATAGAAGACAGACACCCACAGTTCCCACAGTCCCCGAGCATCTGCCAGACTACAGCATAAGCAAGATATAATGTCTATTGTTTTTGATCATTACATCTTTAGGAGCCTATTTGTTACAGCACCTAGCACTGCCTCAACAAATGAGACATAGATATGAAAAGCAAGCAACATACGGTATCATACAGGAAAGTGCAAAACAAGTAGTTCAGGCAAACAGACTTAAGTCTCAATGCACTGTCGGTCCTAAATGATAAGATATAAATTAGGCAGCATGGAGTACAGGTATCAGAATGATGAGCCGTGTATAAACATCAAGGATAAAGGAACAGACACGTGCGACAGGGAAGCTGGCCCTGCCATGCTCTAGTCCTCTGAGCCTGAGAACTACATTTCCATCATTCAGCTTCCTCTCTGTACACCAGGGGCTATAACAGGGCCTACATTAAGGAAAAAAACATATGCAAAGCACTGAGGGCAGTACGCTGCCTGCAAAGCACACAGTAAGCACTCAGTACAGTTTAGCTATTATAAATACCATTACTATAAACAAACTATTACAGAAATAGGTCTGACTGACGTAAAGTAGAAGACTCGGAAGGAAAAAGGTCCAGATTTCTAGGTCTTAAATAACAAACTGAACCTGCAGGAAGGATAATGGGGTCAGAGGAAGTGGGTAGATGAAGAAAGAAAATCCATTTCAGAAAGCTCCTACGGTAATCTGGAAGCCCTGGTGGCGTAGTGGTTAAGAGCTACGGCTGCTAACCAAAAGGTCGGCAGTTCAAATCCATCAGGCACTCCTTGGAAAACCTACAGGGCAGTTCTGCTCTGTCCTTTAGGGTCGCTGTAAGTTGGAACCAACTCAACAGCCACGGGTTTGGTTTTCTGGTGATCCTTACCTAACAAAGGCTTGATAAAATGAGAGAGCTGTTAGGTGATGGCGTTGTAAATGGAAAGGAAAAGCGATGCACACTGTTATTAATAGCTGAGTTTTAAGATTCAAATTCCTAAAACCTTCTATAGCTTCTTACTGCCTTTAGGACAACACACAAAATCAGCTATGAGGCCATGCACAACCTGAGCCCAGGCTGACTTAACCAGGCTCAACCTGCACAATGTCCTGCTCACTCACAGGTCTTCCTGCAGACCAGGAAGTGCATGAAGCATCTTGGCCTCACGTGCATCACAAAGCTTATTCCCTACACCCTTAGTGCTCCTATACCCACTCTTTACTCTGCTACACACATAACATGTAGTACATTACAAAGCCTAAAAAAATAATGAACAATCATGACAACACGACCCTACCCAATAACTGACCTGTTGCAATTCCGACTCATAGGGACCCTGTAAGGACAGAGCAGAACTGCCCCACAGTTTCCAAGAAGCACCTGGTGGATTCGAACTGCTGACCTTTTGGTTAGCAGCTGTAGCGCTTAACCACTATACCACCAGGGTTTCCATCCAATAACTAGAAGGTTACAATAACCTAGATCAACATACCTCTCTTCCCGTTTTCCCTGACTTTTTATAGATTTTTCAGATCCAGCTGCCTAAGCTAGACACTGTTTAGTTTTGCTTGTTTTTTAGCTTTACAAGTGCTATGGGACTCACTGCTCTCACTCAACATGGTACAAGTGTGATTCACCCGTGCTGCACGTAGCTGGAGTTCACACACCTTTACCTCTGCAGTACTCCTTTGTGTAAACACACCACTGTTCGTCCTTTTCCTATAAATAAGCATCTCTGAGTTGTTTCCACCTTTTTCCTGTATATTCTCATACGTGTCTCCAATGCACATTTGCAAGGATGGCACCAGAGTATGAGGGCTCCAGCCACTACTGATCTTTCTGTTCTGTAGAAGGTCAAGTTTGTTCCCACTCCTCAAGCAATAATGCTTTCACAGCATAAGAAGGGAAACCTGTGAACCCTGCAGTAGCATTCAGAGCTATGGGACAAAGAACGTGGAAGGCTAAGGAAGAGAAATTTAAAGCAAGGTGGTAAAGCAAAATACACACTATTCTCCTTGCTCACTTGGTTTCCTCATCCACTGTGCGGATCTGCTGAAGGACGGAAGTAACAGCACACTCCACAGTCCTGCCAACAATCTTAGATTTTTTAAGGTTCTCTACTTCCATGGCTGGATGACAGGCTAGTTATTAATAATAAAAGTTTCAGTATTTGCAATTGTACCATTACAACTGGACAGTAATAAGACCCTAGTTGTACTCAGGGTCAAAAATGGAATTCCAAATTATATAAAGATGCCAAAATAAACTCATCTAAAACTAAGACCAAAAGCAGCTTATGTTTACAAATCACAGCAGTATTCCAAGTTACTACTTGCAAAGCTGAAGTTCAAAGTTAGATACACGTAAATGAGAGAAAGAAATCATCAGTAGATAAAGAGAACACTCATGTCTTGAGTCAATCCATCATTTCCTTTATTAGAGAAGTAAAGCATTAAAAGGCACCAACCCTAAACAATGAGCAAAAAAAGAAAACTGGTTTAAGAACTGATGTTGAGTGAAGGGACACCAGCCTCAGATTAGAGAGATGTCAGCAGTCACCATATGGCTACAAACGGCAGCTGCTCCTGGCATTTACTCAGGTGACAACCTGGGATTCCCAACGCCATCCTCGACCCCTGCTTTTTCCCTGCACGTCTTCTCTCCACACATACTAATACCATAAAAAAAAAAAAAATACAATCAACACCAAAGTTTTTATATCTTACACTCCCAGCCCTCATGCTTCTCCATTTACCATTGTTCTTGAAAAAACTGACTTCAGTGTTAAGTACTTCCTATTAGGAGTCCCTGGGTGACGCAAACCAGTAAGCGCTTCACTACAGGCCAAAAGGTCGGTGGTTCAAACTCACCCAGAGACGCTTGGAAGACGGGCCTGGTAATCTGCTTCCAAAAGGCCACAGCCTTGAAAACCCTACGGAGCAGTTTTCTACTCTGCACACGTGGGGTCACCACGAGCCAGAACTGACTCGCTGACAATAAACAAGAACACTCCCACCACCACCACCTGCCTTGCACAAACATGGGAAGAAAAATACCTGGAACATTTCGTCATGTCTGAAAAGGAGAGTCTCTTTTTTTTAAGCTAACGTCTAGTTTATTTTCTAAGTTGTTGTTTGTACCTACCAACAATGGCAACTCCATGCACAACAAAATGAATCACTGCCTGATCAGCTGTGGATTGGATCACTGTGATCCATAGGGGTTTTCACTGGCTGCTTTATGAAATTAGATCAATAGGTCTTTCTTCCTAGTCTGCCTTAGTCTGAAAGCTCCGCTTAGTATGTTTAGCAATCATAGCAATACACAAGCCTCAAATGACAAAGGTGCACTGGCCAGGAATCAAACCTGCGTCTCCTGCATGGAAGGTGAGAATTCTACCATTGAACCACCACTGTCCTTCATGATGTTCCAAGTTGAACTATTTAATCATGCAGCAGTCATGAGATTCAACAGGAAGGCAACAGAATTCCTTTCCCTTACATGATAATAGATAATCCTGCTTTCTTATTTTCAGGATTCTTTTTTGATTTTTGTTTTTTAATTTTCTTATGACCCAGTTTTACCATTAGGTCAAAGAAGGAGTCAAAAAGGAAGCTAGAAAATACTTTGAGATAAACGAAAATGAAGACATAACACACCAAAACTTATGTGATGCAGCTAAGGCAGTGCTAAGAGGGAAACTTATAGCTGTAAATATCTGTATTAAAAAAGAATCATCCATCTTTAAAGACACTGGAGAAAGAAGAGCAAACTAAACCTAAAGCAAGCAGAAGGAAGGAAATAATAAAGATTAGAGTGGAAATTAATGAAATAGAGAATAGAAAAACAAGAGACAAAAATCAATGAAACCAAAAGTTCCTTCTTTGAAAAGATTAATAAAATTGACAAACCTTAAACTAGACTGACCAAGAAAAAAAGGGAAGATTCAAATTACTAAAATGAAATGAAAGTGGGGACATTACTACTGGCCTTAAATAAAAATGATAAGAGAATACTATAAACAATTTTATGCCAATTAAATAACCTAGACGAAATGGACAAGTTCATAGAAACAAACTACCTAAACTGATTCAAAAAGAAAATCGAAAATCTCAATAAACTTATCCCAAGTAAAGACACTGAATAATAATCAAAAATCTCCCAAGCAAAGAAAAGTCCAGGACCAAAAAAAGTCCAAGCCTTCACTGGCGAATCCTAGCAAACATTTAAAGAAGAATTAATGCCAGTTCTTCTCAAATTCTTCCAAAAAATATGAGAAGGGAACACTTCCTAACTCATTCTATGAGAATGGCATTAACCTGATACCAAAGCCAGGTAAAGATATCATAAGAAAATTGCAGACCAATATCCTTTATGAACATAGATGCAAAAGCAGATTCTTTTTTTTAATAATTTGTTTTTGTTGTTGAAAACACACACAGCAGAACACACACCAATCCAACTATTTTTTCATGTACAATTCATTGGCATTGATTACTTTCTTCAAGTTAAGCAACCATTCCGAACAGCAGTTATTACCACAGTCTAGCATTCATAATGACGCTATGGTATGCGCTACCCATTTTATCCATTTGTAATCAAACCCACAGGAGTCCCCGCGTGGCACAAACAGTTAAGTGCTCAACTACTAGCCTAAAGGTTGGCGGTTCAAACTCACCCGGAGGCACTGGGAAGACAGGTCTGGCAATCTATTTCTAAAGCTCACAGCCTTGAAAACCCTATGGAGTTCTACTGCAAGCATGGGTCCCCAGGAGCTGGAATCGACTCAACAGCAATTAGAACAACAATGCTGCCCACACAAGGATGCCCACGGTCATTCCTGATGTATATTACAATTGTGGCAGCCAGCACATACATAAAGCCTACAAAGCTTCGGTTCAGGCGCAATTAACAGAAACCACTATTCTAAGCAGGAAGCAATTTAATACCGAGAACTCGCTATTTACAAAACTGTTAGAAAGAATGCGCACTGGGGTTCTGAACTGAGCCTCCAGGAATGACTCCCGGAAAATGATCACAGAGCTGGCCCAGTAGAGGAGCTGCTATCTCTGGGCTGCAGGACTACAAAGCTGGAGGAACAGGAAGCTGCTGTGTTAACACTGACTCCAGGTCAGGCTTCTTTACTCCGATCTGGACCAGAACGCTGGCAAATCGACGACCCCAGAAATACACAACCTTAGCTGCTATGTGAGGACAGGGCAGGAACCGCGGCCTACAAAACCACTCCATGACAGCTGAATCCACGCCAGCAAAACGGAGCCTCAAGCTTCTCCTGTATCCCCAATAAACTCAGTTCCAACTTCCAGTCTTTCCCAAGGAACACAGGCTGCAAGGAGTCTGGCAAGTCTGGGCATGAGCTTCCTAGCTCTGTAATGAAACCCTGGCAGCGTAATGGTCAAGTACTATGGCTGCTAACCAAAAGGTCGGCAGTTTGAATCCACCAGGTGCCCCAACAGGATACACTGCTGGGACACATATGTAGACAGCTGATTTCACGTATCTATCACAGCACCCCTTCCCCTGCGCTGGTACCAACAGGTAAGAGGGTATTTGCTGACCTGGTGGATAGGAGTTGGGGTGGGGGGGGCCACTACTTTAAAATTCTCAGTTCACAGAATGAAGTAACTGGACCATGATGGAATTTATCCTGCAAAAAGATCTAAAAAAGAATGTTTTCCAATTGTTTGTTACACTTCCGTTAGTACCTACTGAATACCAAAAACCAAACCAAACCCGTTGCGGTCGAGTCAATTCCAACTCATAGCGAGCTGCCCCATACGGTTTCCAAGAAGCGCCTGGTGGACTCCAACTGCTGACCTTTTGACTAGCAGCTGCAGTTCTTAACCACTAAGCCACCAGGGTTTTCATTACTGAAAAAAGACCATAAAAGCTGGGAATGCAGGTCAAATTTCAGGGCTACCACTGACCAGCTCTGCAACCTTGTGGAAAATACTTAGCACCTCTCCTCTGCCTACATTTCATTAAACATGAAATAACACTCATACTTCATGGAACAAATGTGGACTAAATGAGATGCCCACTAATTGTTCCCTCATTCTCTCCTCTTCCACCCTTACTTTGTCTTTTCTGCTTTACATTTTCTATGAATTTTTACTCACTTATCAATCTCTCAGCCAGCAAACAAGAACTGTATCTATCGCTATGTAAAATCTCTCTCTCTGATTAAAGCTATAAATATATGTACAATGCATTTATTTTCATATTAGCATGTTCAAAGTACATATAAAAATAAATTATATTCTAGCCAGCATACGACAGTAAACTCAGGAAGAAGATACAGCAGTCCTTAAACATTATTCTTCAAAATTATTCTTTAAGTTCTAATCAGTAGAAGATATACAAAGAAATAAGTAAAGCTACCAGAAAGGAAAATACAATTATTGCTATTTAGGCAATGACTATATAATTGACTACATAACTAGAAAACGGAAGCGAATCAAATGAAGAACCATTAAACCAAACAACTAAACCGGCTGCCATCAAGTCAATTCTGACTCATGACAACCCCACCAATAGGTGTGGGAAAGCAAACCCAGTGCACGTTCAAAATAAACTCCCACCAACAGAGTTTGGAGGGCCTGGGTTAATTAAACAGGGCATTATCATTTTTTTGAAAAAAGTTTCTTATTTATACTTTGAGGTTAATAGTGAAACTTTTTCAGAGTTCCCAGTCATTTAGACATTTTTATTTTGTAAATACTTGTTTCATGACCCTCACTAATTTTTCTTCTCTACTGTGTTCTTTATGATTTTCAAATATTCTTAAGAGAAGCTACTTTTTAGGTAGTAGTTTTTTTCCCACTTTGTCATTTCTCTGCCATTTCTCGTACTCAGTGGTTTTTGAAATTGAAAAATTTTAAACATAGTACAGTCCCTCAGTTTTTTTTTCCCCACTTGCTCTTACACTTAGAAAAGCATTTCCTTCCTTGAGATCAGATTCTTCTAGCACTTTTATGGCCTCACTTGAAAGAAATTAATCTTTAATCTGTGTGTTTATTTTGCTGTCTGCTGTGAAAATATGGGTCTAACTAGATGGGTCTAAATTTTTTCCCCTCAAAATAGTTAACCAGTTGCCCCACCATCTCTGTTTTTTTTTTTTTAACTACTGTTCTTTCCCCCCTTTTGTATCAAGTTACTCTTCCTGTATGCTAAAATTCACATATACTGGGATCTGTTGAGTTTTCTGTTCTGTTCTATTGAGTTATTTTATGTATTCATACTCGAGTATTTCCACAGTTTTACTTACAACACACTTGGAAACCATTTAATAGCTGGTAGAACACACTACCTTTTACCAGACTTGAAAACACGTCTGCCTGTTTACTTTTCAGGTGAAATTTGGGATCACTTTGCCAAACTGCATACAAACAAACAAAACCCCACAATATAACCCCGTCCGAAACCCAACACAGAAACAAAAGAAAACCCTAATAATCACTCATGTCAGTGAATTCCAAGGTACAAAACAGGACTGCTATCCTTTCAAAGGATATTAAGGTGAGACTGGAGGAAAAAGAATAGAATACCATCAGGCTGATCTGGTTCCTTGGTAATTAAATAATGATTTTGAGTCTACAAGGAAGTAGTTTTAAGTCATTAAGTACATCCTTTAAGGAAATTTTTTACATAACTATCTTCTTAATAAGAAGTTTAATTTGAAATTCATACACATCTATAACAAATCAAAAACTGAGGATGCATTTTTCTATGACAGAATGAAAAGGTACAAGGATATCACCCTCATCATAGTTACACAATGTTCTTTTCCCTGTAAAATTTCTCAGCAGACCTTCTTGCCTATCAGACAAAACTGCCTGTGACTTACACTATAGGGAAAAATTCCATTTATGTTTAAAAACATCAGCACTATAAATTAACTTTTTAAAAAAAATATTATTCATTTTCAGTAATAAGCTTAATATCATTGTTATTGTTAGGTGCTGTCAAGTTGATTCCAACTCATAATGACCTTACAGACAAAGTAGAACTGCCCCAGAGCATTTTCTAGGCTGGGGGTCAGAACTCCAGGTGTTTTCTCCAACAGACGCACCGGATGGTTTCAAACCACCAACCTTTTGGTTAATTTAACCACTGCGCCACCAGGGCTCCTTAAGCTTAGTATTAGCCACAGCCTGGTAAAGATCCAAAAAGTGATTTAAGTAGTTACAAGAAAACACTGAATTCCAGGTTTTATTTTATAATTTAAATTAATTGGGAGGGGGTGGATTTTAAGTAGCACATGACTAATATAGGCATGGGTGGGGTGGAGGGAAGTTGTATAATAAAGGGCTTTGGTTATAAAAATGTCTGGCTGCTGTAACAGAAGAAAAAACAAAGACTGATGACTGAAGTACACTTCTGTTTCACTCTAAGTCCAGGAGAGCAGTTAGGGCTCAGCAGTGTTAAGAACTGCAGTGCAGTGAATTACATAATGCGGCCCTTCTAACCATTCACGGTCTTTGTGACTCCCACAAAAATCACTGGGTAGTGATTTTGCAAATAAGGTGTTTGTGGCCCACGAATGACACTGCACAGCCTGCTAATAATGCAAATGAGGTATGTGGCATCTTTGTGGAGGTGGGACCATGCAAATAAGGTGTATGGAATCCTAACGAAGGGACTGGTCAGTTTCACCATCCTGCTAGGCTTAAAATGAGCCATCCCAGAGGTGGGAAGGGGGGATCTCACTACCATCAAGAAAGAAGAGCTGGGAGTGGAGCGTGTCCTTTGGACCTGGGGTGCCTGTACTGAGAACCTTCTAGCCTCTGGAGATAGAGAGAGCTGTAACACTGGAGATGGCACAAGACAGTGGGAAACAGCAGCAAACAGCAGCAGCAGAACCAGGAGGCTGGCACAAGATGGAGCAGTGGGCTTCCAAGTGAGCCAGCTATGGTGGATGTGCCAATCCATGGCGCCAAGGCAGCTGAGCGTCTTTGGGTAGGCGACTTGCTGGCAGAGTGGAGCACCTCTGGGCACTTGGCAGAGCTAGGCTCGCCAACCCACAGAGAGAGCTGAGTGCCTTCCAGCCGAGGCTTCCTGGTAGAATGGGGTGCCTTCGGGCACTTACTGGCAGAGCTTAAGAGTTTTGTAACACTTGGCTGAGCAGGGCAGAGGCCAGGCTCGAGCAGGGGCGGGGAGAGAAGCCTGTCCCCAGGGGTCGAGAAGCGCTCTGCACAGCTGAGAGGAGCTGAGAGGGCTGTCTTGTACTGAAGAACGGAGACTGGCTACATGCTTCCTGATCCTGATCCCAACTTGTAGCCTGTTACTTCCCTAATAAATCTCATAATCGTGAGCACTGACTGTGAGTTCTGTGTGACCACTGCAAAGAAATTAACGAACCCAGCAAAGAAGCAGAGACTGCCGTGGGAAGGATGGCTAGTGTCAGAAATGGTAAAAGAGTTGGAGAGTGGAGTCATGTCTGACCTCCAACCCACAGGATTCAGCCCTGGGCTGTTGATGGTGATTCTCTCTCCTCCCCATGAAGTTAGAGGAGGTCTGACAGCCGCCACTCCATTTTTACAGGAATCTAGATTCCTTCATCTTGTTCCTCAGCCATCCCAGATGCTGCTCTCATCCACAGGGTGTAAGATAGCCCACTCTGCTCACCTGGCGTAAAGTGGGAAAAAGCAGAGAAGGGCACGCCAAGGTCCTTTAACGGCGTAACAAAGTGCTATACACTGCTTCATCCCGCATACAACTGGTCAGAACTTAGTCACAGAGCTACTGACAACTGCAAAGGATGCTGGTAACCGTGGTCTTTAGTTGGGCATCCACGTTCCCAACTAAAACTTGAGGGTTATTACTAGCAGAAGAAAAGAACAGGTATTGGGGAAAACCAACAGTCTCTCTCAGGAGAGCACCTGCTAGCCTCCAGGCTTTAAAGAACTAAAACGGTAAACACTATCACACAGTTCTTACAAAAACATTATCCAGTTTCTCTTAGCCTCTTTAACTCTGAGCATTCAGATAATGAGTATTATCACATATAGTTCTTAATACCTATTTTTTTTAACTACAAAATAATTATTCATTTCTTCATGAAATGACAAAGGATCAAATAAGACAACTTATATGAAAGCACTTAAAACTACACAAATGAACACTTGCTAATAAAATGGAGGCCCCAGAAGAATAAAATGGGCTCTACGACAATGTTATTTATTTCCTGACTTTAGCAATTAAGACTTCCTATTTGTACCCTTAATGGCAATGGGATTAGTTTTGGTGTTTTTTGCTTTATTTGCGTGTGTGTGTTTTGTTTTTGCATTTGTGCCCTAAATCACAAATAATTCTGTATCACAACTTCCAACAAATTAAGATACTTTAGCGTTAGAAGAAAATTCAAAGATCTTTTATTTTAAACTAGGAGTTGGTAAGCACTGGCCAGCAGGCCAGCCCAGTGCCTATTTTTATAAAGTCTTATTGGAACACCACCACACTCATTCATTTACATGCCGTCTACTACTATTTTCATGATATACCTGCGGAGCTGAATAGTTGTGACAGAAACTGTACGGCTCACAGATGCTAAAATACGTTCTGTTTGGCACTTTACAGTAAAAGCTTTCCAGCTCCTGGTCTCAACCCCCCACTTAAACATGCAATCTGGAGAGAGTAACTTATCTTCCTCAAGTCACAAAATCCGTGGCATGTTTGGAACACAGACCTGTCAACTCCTAGGCAGCCTTTCAACAACACTACGCTAGCTACCCCTTTTTCCTAGACCCAATTCACACGGCAACCTAATTATGAGTTCTGAAAAAGAGAGCCAGGTTCTCACAGATTTTTTTATAGTGCGACAAACAACGAGCCTTTAACCCTCTCCCCTGCTCTCCAATCCCACACCACCTGCTCGGCTCTTCAAGTCTGGATGTCCAGATGTTATCTCAAGGCCAACAAGTCTATAATAATAAAACAGCGTACTGCTCTCAAAACCAGATCTCCCTCAGAACATCCCTGGTGGTATCAGAGGGTACATCTTTCTCCCCAACACTCCAGCTGCTCTTTAGTCCTTGATCCTCATACGAAAGGCACCAACTCTCAACAGGCATCTTTGGAAAGCTCACCATCCCCCCCCTTTTTTTTTCACAAGCATCCAATCTAGAATTCAGGCTTCTATTTCTTATCTGAACTACCACACTAGCACTCTGTTTCATCTGCATTTTGTCTCTAATTCCTCCTCCCTTTCAGTTTATCCTCATGTCCACAGGTAAGTCATCTTTCTAAAATGATGCCCTTTCTAAAAATTCTTCACTGATTATCATTATCTAAAAGATGAAGCCTATACTCCTCAATGCGCTTCCCCAATTCTCCCCTGTATTGGTTTCCTAGGTCTGCCATTACAGAGTTCCACAAACTGGGTGACCTGAAACAGCAGACATTCACTCTCTTCACAGTTCCAGAGGCTTCAAGTCCAAAATCAAGGTCTGCAGGGACATGCTTTCTCAGAAGACTCTGGGGAGAAATCCTTCTTGGTCTCTTCCAGCTTCAAGGTATCCCCAGGCATTCCTTAGCTTGTGGCAGCCTAACTCCAAACTGCCTGGTCTTCGAGTGGCACCTTCCCTCTGCATCTCAGTGCCTCTCCGTGTCTCTCTTGGTAAGGACACCGATCATATAGGACTAGGGCCCACTCTACTCCAGTGTGACCTCATGTTAACTAATCACATCTGTGAAGACCCCATTTCCAAATAAGGTCACATTCACAGGAACCAGGGTTAGGACTTCAACATATCTTTTGGGGGGCCACATAATATCCCCTATACAAACCTTGGTGCTGGTCAAACTGGCTCATTTTCTATCCCCAAAACATTCTTAGATTGTCCTGCTCCCAAAGCACCACTAATGCCAAGCCCCCCTTTCCCAAGATCTTTCCTCAAGAGCCAGCTTAGATTCCACCTGCTCCTCCTCAAATAATTAAGAATAAAAAAGGAAGTGTACCAAGAAAAGGGTAGGCATATGCACGGCAGTTCTCTTTTCTTGCAACGTTTGGAGAGCTTTCCAACTTCTAATTCACCGGAGAACTGTTCACTTCTTGTAGACAGGAAGTAAAACTTCTATCCATACGCTCTTTATTACAAAGCTAAGCATAGCAAAAATTCAAAGTATACTATGATGTTTATTATACTGCAATTTAGCCAAAATACAATACTACCAATGCTTTTCTAAGGTGACGATTATTGAAGCCCTGGGCTTTTTTAAATATTAAAAGAATGAGTACTTGAAAAATGAAGAAAAATGATACTGTTTTTTAGAGGTTAAGAAAAAGCACAGCAAAGGATATAAACTCAGAGAAACGGCGATTCAGATTCTTGTTACTAGCTACATAATTTTACACAACTTCTTAGCTTCTCATATGTAAAATACTTCTCCCAGGGTGGTTGTGAGAATCTGCGATAACATATGTAAAGCACCCACTCCAGGGCCTGGCACACCCCAGATACCAGTATTACCATCTATTATTATTATTTTTTTTTATTATACGGTCCAAACCAAGACACATTCACGGATTAAAATTAAAACTCTACTGAGTGAACTGTTGCATCTGCTGCACGCAATAGCGAGCAGTTACGAGAGAAACTCAAGCTACCTTTCACATGCTAGAACTGATTAACATTTGCCACTTTGTTTTGTTTAGCTAATAAAAATTCCATATAGAACACTATACTTCCATCTATTAGATTACAAAGCTAAACCAAAGTTTTCTTTTTTGTAATTAGCATTTATTAATATCTTGAAAAGTAAAAAAGCTGCTATCAGAAGCTCCCAGAGACCCTTTCTCCTTCTTAGCACCAGTCTACCCTTAGATTCAAACCAATTGTCGAAGCTCTCCAGGTACTCATCCATTTTCTGATCTGATGGCAGCCACCACCCACCCTACCTCTTGGGAGTCCTCCTCTCCGGTTTTATCAAAAACCAAGGCTAGAAACGGTCAGTCTTACCATATCCCCTCAAAGACTGTACGACTCGAAAAGCAGAAACTGATTTATCTGACTATGCACAACACTGAGACACAGAAGCACTTACACTCAAGGCGTGATGAGTGAATGAGCAAAATGAACATGAAGTGGACTGCCTGCCATGAGCGGACAGGGATAATAGAAAGAGCAAACAGGAAAACAACAAAGTTTGCAAAATTCTTGTGGCTTTCTCTAGCGTGGATCTTCATTCATCCTGAAACAGATCAAAGTCTTTTTGAGTTCTAGTCTTTGGTTTTTAATTCCTCAGACTGAGGCTTATTGCTCCTTACACATTCGCCACCACCTTCCCAAGGAGCTCTGGTTGTGCAACGTTAAGCACTCAGCTGCTAACCAAAGGATCAGAGGTTCAAACTCAACTGCCACCATGCAGAAGAAAAGACCTGGCAATCTGCTCCCGTGAAGATTACAGCCTAGGAAACCCTATGAGGCAGTTCTACTGTTATACAGGGTCACTATGAGTCAGAGGAAACCCTGATGGCATAGTGGTTAAGAGCTACTGCTGCTAATTAAAAGGTCGGCAGCTCAAATCCACCAGGCGCTCCCTGGAAACTGGAAACTCTGGTAACATAGTGGTTGGGAGCTACGGCTGCTAACCCAGGGGTCAACAGTTCAAATCCACCAGGTGCTCCTTGGAAACCATATGGGGTAGCTCTACGCTGTCCTATAGGGTCACTATGAGTCGGAATCTACTCAATGGCACACAACAGCACATACACGCTCCACTCCCTAAACCCAGATTTAAAGCAAATGGCCCCACCTGATCAATCTTCCCAACAAATATATTAAAAAAAGAGAACAAATGCCTCACCATCTCAGGTGGACAATGTAAGGTTTCAGTGACGTGAGACAGTGAGGTGAGACACGGTTCACTAGACCACAGCCTTAAAACAGGACAAGTGAGTTAGGCTCCATGGTCAACGATAATCAATTTGATCCACATACTGAAACCAACAGAGCCTAACTTAAATGTACTGATGCAAGTAGCAACTTTTTAAGAACATTCTAAATCATGCTACCTTAAGCTCTAGTAAAAAAAGTAAAAGTGAATCTTAACCATTAAAATTTTAACTTTTGCTGCTGCTGTTGTTAGGTGCTGTTGAGTCACTTCCGACTCATAGCGACCCTGTGTACAACAGAATGAAACGCTGCCCGGTCCTGGGCCATCCTCGTAACTGTTGTTATGCTTGAGCCCATTGTTGCAGCCACTGTGTCAATCCATCTCGTTAGGGTCTTCCTCTTTTTCGCTGACCCTCTACTTTACCAAGCATGATGTCCTTCTCCAGGGACTGGTCCCTCCTGATAACATGTCCAAAGTACTTGAGACACAGTCGCACCATCCTTCCAAGGAGCATTCTGGTTGTACTTCTTCCAAGACAGATTTGTTCTTTCTTTTGGCAGTCCGTGGTATAGTCAATATTTAACTTTTAGAAATAGTGAATTTTCAATCAAAAGTTTAACATCAGAATTAACAGGTCAATGTTATACAGGGTAATACGTTAGGGCCCAAGAGAGGCAAATACTTAAGCCTTCATCATTTCTATCATCAGCTGACTTACTGTACTAGAGACAGACTAAAGAATCTCAGAATTTACCTAGCTGATTCCTAGCCAAGTTCCACAGGCCCAGTCAAGTAGAAGACTCCACAAATCCTCTGTGATGAGCTGAACTGAACCTGAGGGAAGATTCTAGAGCTGTGTAGTCCAACACAATTGCCACTTGACATAGGGTTAGTGCACCTGAGAAAATGAATTTTCAATCTTAGTTATATAAATTTGAATTTAAAAACAGATATTCAATTCAGTTATGCCCTTCTTCAATTGTAAATTTTATAAAATCTACATAACCATCACGTATTGCTGATAAAAAGTTTAGTGTCTGAATTTAGATGTGCTGGTAAGTGTAAAATACACATCAGATTTCCAGGGCTTAGTACGAAAAAAAGAATGTAAACTGTCTCACTAATAAACTTTTATATTGATTACATGTTGGTATTGTATTTTAGATACACTGAGTCAAATAAAACACTTCATTAAAATTAATTTCACTTTTTTTAGAGCTCCTTTAATGTGGCTACTGGAAATTCTGGATTACGTGTGACTCATTGCATGTCTACTGGACAGAACCGCTCTAGACGTTCAACAAATAGAAGACTCCTCAAGGTTAAACTCAATCAAAGGGGAAAACGTTAAAAAGGGTTTTACCCTACCTTTTTCTTTTCTTTGTCTAACTCTGATTCCTCACCCCCTTCCCTCAAAGGACTATCATTTGCTTAGATTTGACTGAAGTTCTTTTGCTGACTAAATATATGGCTCAGCTAACGTGACTGCCCAGTAGGACTAACCCTACGAAGAAGTATTTGCCTACCCAAAAATGAATCTGTATCTACAAATGAGTAAGATCTATTTGTCCTTCAAGACCCAGTGGAAAGGAAACCTGCTCAACAATACCCCCCCTGACTTCCCCACATTTAATTCCCTCAGCACCGCAAACACAACTCTATTAAAGCATGGTCGTGTTATCTGAAAAGCCTGCACCTGGTCCATTTGCTTCACAAGTTATTTACAGAACATCAGCTACACGCTTGGCACTTTTCTTGACATCACGGATTCGACAGTATACATAAAGTCTTTACTCTTTTGGAGTCTGCAGTCCAGATAACTCTTAGGAAATAAGTGATAAGTGATCTCCAAATGTCTACCAAATGGTTAGAATACAAGGGGTCAGCCTCATCAGTCAGGAAGCAGCTGTCCTAATGAGGACAATGGCCATTACTCTCTCCCCTCCTGACATCTGCTGTCAGCTTTGTATCCCAATGGCTGAGCCAACGCGAGCAACAGGTACGTTCTAGAGTGCTAACAACGAGTCTCAGGGGTGGATGAGAGAATGCCTAATAATAAATTCGTAAAAGATTGTTAATTATTACCATTATTTAACAATAAGGGCTACTCCTCAAAGTGTTTCTATGTGCCAGAGAAAAAAACTTTTTTTCCCCCCCATGATAACTCATTGGGTAAGTGCTATAACTATCCCAGAGAGGCAGGAAGGCCTAGTTTATGTATGTGGGCTGAGGAGACAGACCATGGAGCTTGAATTAGAGTCTCATCACCTAGTAGTTGTGTGGCTTTTGAAAAGTTATTCTACTTCTTTGGGACTAGTTTATTCATCCGTCAAATGAAGGTACTAATCCGTGAGAAGTTCTTATAACAATGCCAGAAAAAAAATCTCAATAAACGTTAGTGTTAGCTATCCTAATCCCAATTTTACAGAAGAAAAAACGAAAAAATGAAGCTTGGATAGGTTAAGTGACTTCTGCAAGGCCAAACAGCTAACAAGGGAGCTCACAGGAGGAACTCAATTCAGGTCCATGGAAAGCCAAGGTCCAGATCTAACTACCAGACTGTATCTTCAAGAAAATGAAGCTATTTCGACTACAGATTAATAGATCTAATGATATGTTAACAGGGCTGGTGGAGAAGTTTTCAGAAGTCTTCATTTAGACTTGCAAACACATGAAAAGCTATTCAATATCAGCCATAAGAGAAATACAAATGAAAATCAAATGAGATACCACTTTTTACCCACCATATCTAAAATTTTGTAACATACTGTATTATATTGTACTGGCAAAACAAAAACCAAACCAAACCCAGTGCCGTCGAGTCGATTCCGACTCATAGCGACCCTATAGCCTGTAGTGAAAGGCCCACTCACATACTGCTGGTTGAAATGGGAATTGGTATAATCTCTCTAAGAGGACAATTTAGAAATTATTAAAAGCAGCCACCACTCCTCTGTTAGTCTGCTGAACTGGGGTGGCTTGCATGTTGCTATGATGCTGGAAGCTATGCCACCAGTATTTCAAATACTAGCAGGGACACCTGTGCTGGACAGGTTACAGTGGAAATTCCAGACTAAGACAGACTGGGGAAGAAGGGCCTAGCAATCTACTTCTGAAAAAATTAGCCAGTGAAGACCTTATGAAAAGTAGCAGAACACTCTCTGATACAGTGCCAGGAAATGAGTCCCTCAAGTTGGAAGGCACTCAAGATACAAGTGGGGAAGAGCTGCCTCCTCAAAGTAGAGTTGATCTGAACAATGCAGATGGAGCAAAGCTTCTGGGACCTTCATTGGCTGATGTGGAATGACTCAAAATGAAAAGAGCGAGCTGTAAACATCCATTAATAACCAGAACCTGGAATGTATGAAGTAAGAATCTAAGAAAATTCAAAGCTGTCAAAAATGAAATGGAACACCTGCAGATCAGTAACCTCGGTATTAGTGACCGGAAACGGACTGGTGTTAGCCATGTTGAATTGAACAAGCGTACAATCTAGTATGCTGGGAATGACAAACTAAAGAGAGACAGCATTGCATTCATCGTCAAAAAGAACATTTCAAGATCTATCTCTGCAAGGAAGATCAGTTAATACAACTATACTAAAATTTATGCACCAGCCACTAATGCCAAAAATGAAGAAACTGAAGATTTTTACCAACTTTTATAATCTGAAACTGATCAAACATGCATCAGGATGTACTGATAATGACTGACGACTGGTATGTGAAAGCTGGAAACAAAGGAGGATCATAAGTAGGAAAATATGGCCTTGGTGACAAATGACACCGGAGATCGCACGATAGAATTTTGCAAGACCAACCATTTCTTCATTGCAAATATCTTTTTCACCAACATAAACAGCGACTATACACACTGACTTCACCAGATGGAATATACAGGAATCAAACCAATAAAGTCCATAGGAGCCAAAGTACAACCTTGAGTATATCCCTCCTGAATTTAGGGACCATCTCAGGAACAGATATGATGCACTGAACACCAATGACCAAAGACCAGGCCAGCTGTGGGATGACATCATACGTGAAGAAAGCAAAAGGTCACTAAGAAGACAGAAAATACAAAGGTCAAAATGGATGTCAGAAGAGACTCTGAAGCTTGCTCTGGAACACAGTGTAGCTAAAGCAAAAGGAAGACATGATGAAGAAAATCTTCAACAGAAGATTTCAACAGGTTGCTCGAGAAAACAAATTAAAGTATTATAATAAAATGTACAAAGACTTGGAGTAGAAAACCAAAACAGACAAACATGCTCAACATTTCTCAAGCTGAAAGAGCTGAAGAAAAAAATCAGGCCTCGAGTTGAAATTCTGAATGATTCTATGGGCAAAAAATTAAGCAACACAAGAAACATCAGAAGAGGATGGAAGGAATACAGTCACTGTACGAAAAGACTGGTCACCATTCAACCATTTCAGGAGATAGTGTATGATCAAGAACTGACGGTTCTGAAGGAAGAAGTCAAAGCTGCACTGAAGGCATTAGGGAAAAACAAGCCTCCGGGAATTGACAAAATACAAATTGAGGTGTTTCAACAAATGGATGCAACAGTGAAAGTGCTCATTCGTCTACGCCAAGAAATCTGGAAGACAACTACCTGGTCAAGCGACTACAAGAGGTCCATATTCATACCCATTTCCAAGAAAAGTGATCCGACAGAATGTGGAAATTATCAAACAATAACAAGTAAAATAATGCTAAGGATAATTCAAAAACAGCTGTAGCAGTACATCAATGGGGAACTGTCAAAAATTCAAGTCAAATTCAAAAAAGGACTTGGAACAAGGGTAATCACTGCTGATGTCAGATGAACCTTGGCTGAAAGTATTCCAGAAAGACGTTTGCCTGTGTTTTATCGACTATGCAAAGGCATTCGACTGTGTGGATCCGAACAAATTATGGGTAACACTGCAAAGAATGGGAACACTTAATTGTGCTCATGCAGAACCTGTACAGAGACCGAGGGGCAGTCGTTCAAACAGAACAAGAGGATACTGTGTGGTTTATGATCAGGAAAGGTGTGCGTCAGGACTGTATCCTTTCACCACACTTGTTCAGTTTGTGTGCTGAGTAAATAATCTGAGAGACCGGACTATGTGAAGAAAAATGCAGCATCAAGACTGCAGGGAGACTCAGTAACGGCCTGCGTGATGTCGATAACACAACCTTGCCTGCAGAAAGTGGAGAGGACTTGAAGCACTTACTGATGAGGATCAAAGACTACAGGCTTCAGTATGGGTTCCACCTCAACATAAGCTGATGGCCAAGGTGCATCTGACCCAAGCCATCGTCTTTTCGATTTCCTCACGTGCATGCAAAAGTTGGACAACGAAAAAGGAGGACGGAGGAAGAAAGGATTTGTTGAAACTGAGTTGCAGGCAAAGAATATAGACGATAGAGTGGGACTGCCAAAAGGACAAATCAGTCTTGGAAGAAATACAACCAGAATGCTCCTTAGAAGTGAAGTCAGCAAGACTTTAACTGACTTACTCTGGACACATAATAAGGAAAGACCATTTGCAAGAAAAGGACATGATGGTTGGTAAAGTAGAGGGCCAATGACAATGAGGGAAACCCTCAAAGAGACAGACTGACACAGCAGCCACAGCAATAGGCTAAAATATGCCAGTGACCACGAAGACAGCAAAGGACCAGGCGACGTCTCATTCAGTTACACACGCCGCCACGGGTGGGAGCTGATCTGGGGGCAAATATCAGCAAAGAACAACAAGCTTAAGATTTGATTATCCTTTGGTTTCTTCCATCTTCAAGGCTGATTAATAAACACCTGAAATGTTCCTCGATGTTTTTTATTGCGGTGCCTACAGAATCTAAGCCTTTTAAATTAAATTTGTAATGTGAAAATATGTCAAAAATTCTCTAGGGTTTGTTTTCAAAGGTATTAATTTAAAATTAGCTAAATCCCTATGCAGTCCAGCCTTGAAGCAACTGGAGAATGAGTCTAAACTGTATCAATGTTGGAAATCTCTCTGCTTGCTTTCTCTATAATTTGCATAAAATTTTAGGGGACAAAGGTAAGAAAAAAAAAAAAAAAGGCTCAGCAACCTCAACAACCACCAGAAGAGCCCCAATTAGATAAATGTTCGCACATTATTTAATATCATTTAACATCACAGCCTTAAAAAGTAATCAGAAGAGAGGAAGGTGCTTCTTAGTTCCATCAAGCACATAAGACCAAACGGGCAACACCTGGCCAAAAGCAAAGGTGAGAAGCCTGGACGGGAATGGAAAACTGGATGAATGGACACAGAGAACCCGAGTGGGAAGGGAAAAGGGGGAGACTGCTGACATATCGTGAGGATTGCAGGATACAAAACAGTTTATGTATAAATTTTTTTTGAGTGAAAAATTAATTTGCACTGTAAACGTCCACCTAAACCACAATTAAAAAAAAAAAACAACACAGTGGAGCTGTTGGTGCTCAAAGGGAAAGCTCTCCATGATACGCATATTATTAAAGGTCAATCCAGGTTGGAGAAAACATTTATAGTGGAAAACGAATGTATTGTTTTAAACACACACTTATGTATATACATCAATGTTTAATGACTGGCTATGAAAAAAAAAAAACTTAGCAATACTTCCTACCAGCAAGAAGACGACCTAACATTTGATACCCTTCTTTAAATATTCCGCCATATGCATAGCAGTGTTTTTTTTTTTAAATAAACGTGAGATTCATTAAAACCTGTAAACTCTTTTTACTGAATAAATGCATAAAAACATATGCAAAATATGTGTAGTTATGACAAAAAGGCCAATGGTCCAAAGAGAAACTGAAGTTTATTTTTTATACTATTAAAGCATTTTAGTAACAGCTTTAAACATCCCTTAAATCCAAGTCATGACTTTGAATGCCTCGCACAGAACCTAACATTAACCTATTTTTCTTCTTAAAAATAACATAAGGTGGTAGAAACTATAGCTATTAGGCCTGATTTTTAAGGAAGTTAAATACATCGGCTATGATTGTAGTTAACCTTTTTAGAATAAGGCAAAGTGTACTCTCAAGCTGCATATTAATATTGAATTGGTAGGGTGATTTTTTTTTGGCAAGGAAGGGTGGCTGAAAGACTAAAAATGAAGCAGAATTGAGAACTCATTTCTAATATGATACGGAATTCAACAGATTCATTAAATCCTACTCATGTGTTCATCCTAGCTCTCTCAACTTTAAAATAAAATTTTGTAGGCAGTTTTAAGGTAGATTTGTCATGAATTTTAAATTTTCATTCTAAGAGAAGATGGCTTTGGTTTTGATAAAGATCATTCCTTTTGAAGGAATTAACTAAACTTAGAAAGTGAATAAGCTGTCACAATTAAAAATGTTCTGTTTTTCTCCACGGCAGAGTTTTTCCAACACGTTAAAGTACAGATACAGAAAAACTACAGTTAGAAGCAGGGTGTAGGTTAGATGACAATCTCAAAACCAGTAGATCAGAAAAAGAGCTTTACTCAAATGTGGCAAAGTGTTAACAGTGGCTGAATCTAGGTGGAGGATACGTGGGTGTACACTGTTCAGTTCTTCCAAGTTTTCTGTTAGAGCTTTTTCAAAATAAAAACTTGGGGCGGGGGGAGAATTTTAGCACAGTAGCTATCATTAGGAGAAATGGGAGTGGAACACACACAGGATGAACTTAAAATTCTCAACAGAGTCCGTCCTGACAACAGTATTTCTCATCTTGGAGAAGTATTAGTTATTCACAGCTTCTCCAATTAACTCAGCGGTCACATTTAAACTCTTACTATTACATCTAAGATGACAACTGCTGTTTACCAAACCAAAAACGCAGTGCCATTGAGTTGATTCCGAATCATAGCGACCCTACAGGACAGAGTAGAACTGCCCCATAGAGATTCCAAGGAGCGCCTGGCGGACTTGAACTGCCCACCGTTTGGTTAGCAGCCGCAGCACTTAACCACTATACCACCAGGGTTTCCCTGCTGTTTACAGTAACCGTAAAATGTTGAGATTTAAAAAATAAAAAGTAGGATAAGCTCAAATACTACCAAAAAAGCGACTATTCAGATATTAACCCTATTTAAACACGTAAGATAAGTCCATTTTACATGAGTTGGGAGCCTGGTTTTTAGCTTCTGTAAGAGTATCATGCTAAAGCAAGAAACCCTGGCGGCGCAGTAGTTAAGAGCTACAGCTGCTAACCAAAAGGCTGGCAGTTCAAATCCACCAGGTGCTCCTTGGAAACTCTATGGGGCAGTTCTACTCTGTCCTATAGGGTCACTATGAGTCTGAAACAACTCTACAGCAACGGGTTAGGGTTTTTTTTGTTTTGTTTTGTTTTTTAATCATGATAAAACAACTTCAATCCCTAAAAGAAAACCTTTTGCTCAATTAGGGAAGCAGCAATCTCATGAACTATTTATAAGTGCTCAGAAAAAAAAATACCGGTAATTATAATGTTCCCTAACACCTCTAACTTCATCAGAAAAAAAGCTGTTTTTCTTTAAAGAAATCTATGACCTTCTTTTTAAAGAATAATAATAATGCTGAATTTCTGGCCTAAATTTCATGGCACAGGAAAAGAGTGCATTAGGGGAAAAAAGGTGGGGGGGGGGGGTTGGCATATGTAATACATACAGGATCCACCTGGAATCCTTTTAATTTAAAAAATTCTAAACATTCCAAGCATATCCCTAAACTTGTAAACCTGTGCCTTTCAAGTTTCTGTATAACGGACATCTGCCTTCTTCCTCAAGAAAATCAAAGGTTTGAGAAAAGGAAGTACTTGTTAACTTGAACAAATATTTAGCACACTTAACAGTCTGCTATGATCATCAAAAGCTTTTTATTCTTAATGTCAGCTTTTTATTCTCAATGCCCTTAGAGCTGACAATGATTCAGGACTTCTCTGTAATTTCCACACCAGTTATCAGACAGGCGTGCAAGTGAACTTTAAAACGTTCCCGTGGCTATCTATTCCGCGAGGATATTCACCCTTCCAAGAATGTATATTTCATCATATGGCTCAACGGAGAAGCGCAATGAGAGGTTAAAAAAAAAAAAAAAAGCAAAGCCAAAAATTCTGAATATGCTTTGAAGGTGTGTTCCCCGACCATCGTACTCCCGCTGCCGTCACAAACCTAAAATTGGCCCATTCTCCCCGTACCGCATTACAGATGAATAAATAAGCTTATATGGGGCAGACTTCGAAGTCCCTCAATTGCTTACGGGACCAGGGTACGTTTTCTTACTAAACTGGTGAGGAAGGGGCGCTAAAAATATACAGGAGATGGAGAGACAGTAAACACACAACAGAAAACCCCAGATAAGCCCTTGTTTTTTGAAAGTTTTCGCTCGAACTCGTCCACTTGTAACCATAACCGGCTGCGATGGGCAGCTGAGCGCGCGCCTTGCCGGAGCGCCTAGGCGGGGTTTCCCCGGCATCCCTCGGCTCGGCTTCCTGAGGCTCCCGGCAGCGCGTCCGGACCCCGGGGCCGCTCCTGAGGGCGATGCCACCACCCCACAGGGCCCCGACGTCCCTGCCCCGCAGCGCCCCGCTCTCCCCGCTCTGCGCCAAGGGGCGGCGGGCGCGCGCTGAACTGCAGAGTCATCGGGCGGGAGCGGCCGGCGGCCCCGCGACCTCCGCGCGCCCCGCGCCCCGCGCGCCCCCCGGGGACCCCCGAGCTCCAAGCGCCCCCCGGCTGGGCTCTGAGCCCGCCCGGCACACACGCCGAGGCGCGACGGAGGGAACCCTGGCGGTCGGGCAGCGCGCCCTGCAAACCCGAGCCCCCTCCCTCCGGGCCCCCGGCCTGGGGCCAGGAAGCGCGAGGCGGCCCTACCTGCGCGGCGGCGGCGGCGGCGGGCGGCGGCGGCGGCTTCCCCTCCCGCAGGCCCTCCTCCTCCTCGGGGGCGCTGCTCAGAAGCACTTTGCTCTTGCCGAGCTTCCACATGCTCCGGGGCGGGGTCTCCTCTCTCCGGGCGCGGGGTCTCCCTCCGGGTGCGCGGTCTCCGGGCGCGCGCCGGGGGTCTGTCCTATGCGCTCCGCTCCTGGGCCGGCGCTCGCGGTCTACGAGTCCTGCCCCGAGGCACAGGCGGGGAACTAAGTTGCGCCGGAGCCGGGGCGGCGGGCGCGGAGCGAGCCCCGTGCCAGTGCGCGCCCCCTCGCGCCGCGCCGACCCCGGGCCTCTGCGGCCCCCCCGCCGCCCCCCGCGCCGCCCGGCCGCCGGCGGGGACGCTCCTCACCTGCTCTCGGGCCCCGCCGCGCGCAGCACCGCCGACCGCGCCGAGCGCCAGCTGCTGCCTCCGCCGCCGGCCGCTGGGCTCAGCCATGTTAGCTCCGGAGAGCGGCCGGCGCCGCGGGGGGCGGGGCGGGGGCGGGGCCAGCCGCGCCGGCTCTGCTGTTACCACGGCAACGCGGCCGCCGGGACGCCCCAGGCCGGCCGCAGCGAGGCGCGCGCGTGCCCGCGGCTCCCACACCGCAGCCGGGGCGCACCCGGGGGGGCGGCCGGGGAAGAGGCACCCGGGGGGGTACCGGGAGGGGCGGCCGGGGGAGGGTACCCGAGGGGGCGGCCGGGGGAAGATACAGGGGGGAGGCTGGGGGGGGAGGGTACCCGGGGGGGCGGCCAGGGGAGGGGCAGCCGGGGGGGGTACCCGGGAAGGGCGGCCGGGGGAGGGGCACCCAGGGGGTATGGGGGCGGCTGGGGGGAGGGGCATGGGGGCGGCCGGGGGGAGGGGCACCCGGGGGGTATGGGGGCGGCTGGGGGGAGGGGCATGGGGGCGGCCGGGGGGAGGGGCACCCGGGGGGTATGGGGGCGGCTGGGGGGAGGGGCATCCGGGGGCCATGGGGGGGCGGTCGGGGGAGGGTACCGGGGGGGCACCCTTCCTCGGGACCCCGGACTTCCTCCCCTGCCCCGCGCATGGTGGGGAACGTGTGAGTGCGCGCCTACGGGGCCAGTAAGGTTGAGGAGGAGATAGAGGTCGCCCAGCTGAAGGCCAAGTAGAGCTAGAAAGTGGGGTGCCAGAGAAGCACCCCTCAGTCGCTCAGCGGGCTACGAGTCGCTTAAAACCTAGTAGCACGCAAACTCCAAAGGCATTTCACTTACAGAAATTGATTCCGGAATGTTTGCTCACTTGCGTGGAAAATTGGCATTTAGCACACAGCGACTTTTAATCCACTCTGTAATAATTCAGTTCTTATTAGAATTTTTCATCAACAGCATAAAAGGAGCCCCAGTGAGTGAAAGACCATAATTCTTAGGTCTGTTAGTTGGGTGAGCAAGATGGAAGTAGAAGCAAAACCTCGAGACTCCTTTGACTCTTTAACATTTCAGATCAGATTGAGTGATTAGCAGGCTGTGGGCTTGAAGTTGCTCCTTAAATGTATAGTTTGCATTGTGGGTTAATGCAAGATCTTATCCTTAAGGAGTTTATATTTGGGAAGGGTAGATACTAGAATTTGCAGGGAGGGGGGCAACACACAAGGAATAAACAGCGCACAGTGTTCTTTATAGACTAGCTTGATAAATTAACTTTGTGGTTATGGTGGCCTGGGCTCGGCACAGGTAAATGGGTTGTGTTCGGATATACTAGAGGAAAAGGAAGGGAGAATTTTGTAAGTAAGTTTAGAGTCTGTGGCCCAAGAAAAAAGGAAACGCGGGTAGACCTGGCCTAAGCCAAATGTCAAACATCATCCTGCCACCTTGGAACCAAAACAGGAATTACAGGAATTAAAATTATAGGCCTCAGTTGACGGTTCTTCACCATCATAGTTTGTATCTCTCACATTCATTAAATAGGCAGTAGATACCTGATGGAGGCCCGGTGGCACAGTGGCTAAGAGCTTGGCTGCTAACCCGCAGGTTGGCAGTTCGAATCCACCAGCCGCTCCTCGGAAACCCTATGTGGCAGTTCTTCTGTCCTATAGGGAGGCTATGAGTCAGTGTGGACTTGACAAAGGCAGTGGGTTAGGTGCCTGAGACAGTCAGTGCTTCAATGTGTGTGGCAAAATCCAAGGAAATAATGTGTAAATCATTTTAAGCATTTCCTAGACATTGACAAAATATAAGGTATGTAGTGCAGCTTAAAGTGATTTTATTGGTGATTCTGACAATACATGATTGTTACTTTTTCCAGCTAAGACAGGTTCAATCACACTTTACAGTGCCTATGTCAGAAATCCAAGCCGTAACCCAGTCTGGGCGTCACAGAGGCAAGGGGCCCTGACCTGCCATCATAGCCCAGGATTTCTCAAGACCGATGCGAATCCCTGAGAGCCAGAGGACTCATCCTGAAGCAGAGCATGCTCCTGCCCTCACCAGAAGTTAGAAGCACAGGTGCACGTTCCAAAGCAAAAAAGGACTTTTTTTTCTTAGAAAGGAACTATCTTAGTCATCTCGTGCTGCTATAACAGAAATACCACAAGTGGATGGCTTTAACAAAGAGAAGTTTATTTTCCTCACAGTAAAGTAGACTAAAAGTCCAAATTCAGGGTGTCAGCTCCAGGGGAAGGCTTTCTCTCTCAGCTCTGGAGGAAGGTCCTTGTCATCCATCTTTCCTTGGTCTGGGAGCCTCTCAGCGCAGGAACCTCAGGTCCAGAGGATGCGCTCTGTTCCCTGGGCTGCTTTCTTGGTGGTATGAGGTTCCCACTCTCTGCCTGCTTCCCTTTCCTTTTATCTCTTAAGAGAGAAAAGATGGTGCAGGCCACACCCCAGGGAAACTCCCTTTATATTGGATCAGGGATGTGACCTGATAAGGGTGTTACAATCCCACCCTAATCCTCTTTAACATAAAATTACAATCACAAAATGGAGGACAACCACACAATACTAGAAATCATGGCCTAACCAAGTTAATACACACACTTTTGGGAGGGGGGGACATAATTTGATCCACAACAGGAACCAAACAATAAAATACGAAAAGATACTCAGCTCCATTATGATCAGGAAATACAAATGACCATGAGATAACATTCCCTTCCAGTCCACAGAGAAGCGTTTTACTCAATATACTTCAGTATTGCTTACATTTTTCAGAACAAATACATAATCATGTATTACTTCAGTCATCTAAAGATACATTTAAAAAAGAATCCAGAACTGTTTATGTTGATGTTGTTAGGTGCCAACGAGTCCATTCTGACTTGTAGTGACCCCATGTGAAAGGGTAGAACTGCCCCATAGGGTTTTCTAGGTTATAATCTTTATAAGAGCAGATTGCCAGGCCTTTCTCCCCAGGAGCCGCTGGGTGAATTCAAACCACCAACCTTTTGGTTAATAGGCAAATGCTTAAGAGTTTTATATCTTCACTACTCTAGGGACCAGTCCCTGGAGAAGGACATCATGCTTGGAAAGTAGAGGGTCAGTGAAAAAGAGGAAGACTCTCGACAGATGGATTGACACAGCGGCCGCAACAATGGGCTCAAGCATAGCAACGATGGTGAGGATGGTGCAGGACCGGACGGCGTTTTGTTCTGTTCTACTTAGGGTCACTATGAGTCAGAACTGACTTGGTGGCACCTAACAACAACAACTCTGAAAAGTCGAGTGCACCTTTGGGTTTTCCAGAAGTGATAAGCTGCAAGACATTTAAAATGAAAAATGGCTGTGAGCTTGTCTTTGGAAGAGACCTGCCGAGAGCCAGCTTCCACACTCCTCAGCCAGGCTTGGAAGCAGAAGAGCCCCAAGAATATACTGAAGGGTGACTTATGCTTGACAGATGAGAAGGAACCCCCCACCCACACCAGGAACCTCTTACGTAGAGGTGTACTTAAAGGATTAACTGGTTAGGGTCTGGAAGGGGGCCAAGTTACTGAAGGGGATTAGCCAAATATAAACATCAACCAGCCACATTGAAAGAAAAACTGTGTGGCAACAATCACCACCTTACATTTGCAGTAAGTCAGGAGCATCATGACAGTCACACACATCCTCAAATACCTCCGAACCTACGGGGCACAAATGTTACAATATCAAATAAAACCACAGGACACCAACTAAAGAACATTCCATCCAGTAGAAACTAAATTTTAGAGCTCCTTCTGCAGGGGAATATTTAAGAATGTTTAAAAATATACACCTTTTCAAGCATATTCAAATAAGCTTGGCCTTCCAGGCTACAAAACCTTAAGGAATTGCAAATAGACTTGGCAATGGTTACAGTATGTACTACAAACACAGGATGACTTTGTACCTCATAACCCATGAGGTGCTGTCAAAATAAACACACTCAAAGAACAAAACATTGGTAAAAGTAAATACCATAAAACAGAGGTTACAAAACAAAGTCATGATCCAAACAAAGCCAATTCAAAGTCACTGCAAATAAAACATGGCAAATCAACTCTAAACATTTCAAGGAAAAAAATGCCAAGATAACACGGAATCCCCACTGGTTAAGAGCTATGGCTGCTAACAAAAAGGTAGGCAGTTTGAACCCACCAGTCCCTCCTTGGAAACCCCGTGCGGCAGTTCTACTCGGCCCTATATAGGGTCTTCATGAGTCAGAATCGACCCAACGGCTGCGGGTTTGATTTTGGTTTTTATACTCCAAGATCACTGGCTTTATTTCCATCTGGATTAGTCACTGCACCGTGTTTTTAAAATTTTCAGTGTAAACCCCCTCCAAATTCAGGATAATCTGGAAAAAGGCCAGGCTCGCTAAATCAAAAGGCCAAATATTTTAAACACCATTTAATATTACTCCTTTGAAGAGCACAGCAGATAAGGATGTCTACCCTTGTAGAGGGTAAAGGCCAGCAACCTGAAGCACTTTAAGGCAAATAGAAGGGAGGGAGGGAAGCTGGTAGTGTACAACGGCAATGCTGTTATGACTACTTCAGGCATTTCCAGAATTATGAGAAAAACGTCTCATGAATTCTCTGAATTTGACATAGTTCATTCATTCACTAATTTCTGAGTTTTCTAAAATTCCAGTGGCCATGGAGTCAATTACGTCTCCTTTTCTAGAGACTGATCTTTCCTGGTGACCTGCCTAAAGTAAGCAAGCCAAAGTCTCACCGTCCTGCCCTTTAAGGAACATTCTGGTTATATTTCTTCTAAGAGTGATTTGTTCATTCTTCTGACGGTCCATGGAATTGGTTAATAAAGCCCCTGAAAATTCACTGGTATAGAAACTCTAATTTTTTACTTAATAAAGATCAAGTATGCCAACCCTGTCTAAATTCAAAATGCATACGGCTCAACTTATGGAGATTTTACACTAGCAAAATTAATTTTAAATTAAGGATGGCGTTTGGTGGACCATCTAGAAAGAACTTCCTAGCAACCGAACCTGTTTGAAAATGAAATGAACTGCCTCAGCAGACAGTGAGTGTCTCATCTCTGGAGGTAAGTAAGCAGAGGGGACGAGGGAAGATAGTTGGTACTTCTCAGTTCTTTCCAGCTTTGAGATTGTATTACTTCAATGAGGTGGAGTTGTATTTTCTTTCACCAGACTCATTCTGCAAATACTTGTGAGCCCCAAAAGAGTGGGTGTATCTGATATAGTTTGAACTCCCAGATGACAGTTATCACATATACCAGATCAACGTAAGATTCACACAGTAAAATGCCACGCTTCCCTGCTGTTAGTTACTATTAATATCGAGGGAAATGTCATTAATAACATCTGGGGAATTGAGTTAATCTCTAAACTTGATATGATGATCACTAGGAGCCCTGGTGGCAATGGTTTAAGAGCTCGGCTGCTAACCAAAAGGTCAGCATTGTGAATCCACCACCAGCTCCTTGGAGACCCTATGGGGCAGTTCTACTCTGCCCTATAGGGTCGCCATGAGTGAGAATCAACTCAACGGCAGCAGGCTTGGTTTTGGATAGCCTTGGAGATCACCCTTCGTATACTGATATATTAAAATCTATATTTAATATCCTCCCAATCAAATTTCCTTGTGAACTACCCACAATTATAGGGATGTAGGAAAACAACTTTCTATACCTTCTCATAGTGCTACGTATAGAGTATGCTGAGGATTTAGCCCAGTATCCAGTGCACAGACAGTCAGCCCAGCTCATAGGAAGTCGGCCCAGTTGACAGTCAGATAGGCAGCCCAGCTAATAGTAAGACAGGAAGCCCAGCTCACAGTCAGCCAGCCTGGCTCATAGGAAGACAGTCATCCCAGGTCGTAGTCACACAGTCAGCCCAGCTCACAGTAAGACAGGGATCCCAGCTCACAGTAAGACAGGGATCCCAGCTCACAGTAAGACAGGGATCCCAGCTCATAGTCAGACAGTCAGCCCAGCTCATAGGAAGACAGTCAGCCCAGCTCACAGTAAGACAGTGAACCCAGCTCATAGTCAGTCAGCCCAGCTCACAGTAAGACAGTAAACCCAGCTCATAGTCACACAGTCAGCCTAGCTTATAGGAAGATAGTCAGCCCAGCTCATAGTCACACAGTCAGCCTAGCTCATAGGAAGATAGTCAGCCCAGCTCACAGTAAGACAGTGAACCCAGCTCATAGTATGACAGTAAGCCCTCAGTAGATGCCAGCTCCCAGGCAACACAACGTGTAAAACATCATGCTTTTAGTAACCTAAAGACATTAACACTTTTACTCATTTAAACAAACGAGCCCTGTACTTGACCCTGAGACTGTTAGGAGATCAGGATGAAGCCTTTTATCCCCAGTTAAATGGTGTCATGGATTGAATTTTGTCCCCCCCAAAATGGGTGTATCAACTTGGTTAGGCCATGCTTCCCAGTATTTCATGGTTGTCCTCCATTTTGTGATTATAATTTTATGTTGAGAGGATTAGGGTGGGATTGTAACACCACCCTTACTCAGGTCACCTCCCTGATCCAAGGTAAAGGGAGTTTCCCTGGGGTGTGGCCTGCACCATCTTTTCTCTCTCAAGAGATAAAAGGAAAGGGAAGCAAGCAGAGAGTTGCAGACCTCTTGCGACCAAGAAAGCAGCACCAGGAGCGGAGCACGTCCTTTGAACATGGGGTCCCTGTACCTGAGAAGTTCCTCGACCATGAGAAGAGTGAGAACAAGGACCTTCTAGAGCCGACAGAGAGAAAGCTTTCCCCTGGAGCCGACGCCCTCGTAGCTCCTAGACTGTGAGGAAATAAATTTGTGAAAGCCATCCACTTGTGGTATTTCTGTTATGGCAACACTAGGTGACTAAGACACATGTTTCACCTTCACCAGTTGCCATCAAGTCAGTTACAACTCATGGCCACCTATGTGTGTCACTGTCAGAGTCGTGTCAGGCTGCTCCCATTGGATCTTCAACAGTTGATTTTTGCAAGCAGATTGCCAGGTCTTTCTTCCTAGGCACCTCGAGTAGCCTCAAACCTCTAACCTTTCAGTCAGCAACTGAGTGCATTAACCATTTGCACCCCCAGGGACCCCACCTTAGACCATCATGCAACCCTCAAGCTCAGAAATTAAGGCGTGAGAATGTAGAAGAGTTAAAATTATCTTTATCAGCCCATCTACTCCCAGTACTCCTTTTAAACAAATTTAAGAAGTACCAGTTGATTGGGTGGTGCTCCCTCAGCCATTTCTATCCCAGGACATTCAGAACCCCTCCTTTCATTTTTTGGGGGGGCTTACCTCGTATCTCCAATTAACATCCATCTTCCTGATAACCCAGGCCAAAGGTTGGTGTCTCTAATTAAGTCCTGTTTCCTTCCAAGGAAACTATATTATTATAACGATATAATCAAATACTAAGAAGGAAAATTCGTAACCTTGCCTTTTCAGAGCACGCTTTATTTTTTAAAGCACTTTTGTATATGGTATCTCATTTGAAAGCAGTTCCCCTTGCCATACAGTCGATTGTGACTCATGGTTTCCCCATAGGACAGGGTAGAGCTGCCCCATAGGTTTTCCAGGGAGTGGCTGGTGGCTTTGAACTGCTGACTTTTGCTTAGCAGCCAAGCTCTTAACTGCCGCACCACCAGAGCTCCATCTCATTTGAATCATACCCCAAATCTTAAGAAGGGCAATATTTCTTCCTTTTCTTTACATTTATAATTATTTTTAAATGTTATTCTGTTTTTAAATAATTACATTTATACCCTCTTTAAATGTGCAAACTAGAACTCATAAGCACATATTTTAATGTCTGTAATTTTTTAATCTATAATCGTAGAAAAAATAGCAGAGGTTAAGATCCTAGACTCTGGAGCCAACCTTTCTGGGTATCCAGGCTCTATAACTTACTAGCTCTGGGACCTTGCGTAAATTGCCTAATCTCTATGTGCCTCAGTTTCCCCATCTGTAAAACAGACAGTAGTTCTTTCCTCTCAAGGTAGTTGTGAGGACCTTAAAATAGTGTCTTAAAATAGTATACAGTAAACGTTCAATAAGACTTTTTGATGTTAGGAACTGTCAAGTGGTTTTGACTCTTAGCGACCCTGTGTACAACAGAACAAAACACTGCCGGATCCTGCACCACCCTCACAATCATTACTATATTTGAGCCCATTGTTGGCAGCCACTGTGCCAGTCCATCTCATCCAGGATCTTCCTCTCTTTCACTGACCCTCCACCTTATCAAGCAAGATATCCTTCTCCAGGGACTGGTCCCTCCTGATAACATGTCCAAAGTACATAAAATGAAGTCTTGCCATCCTCGCGTCCAAGAGCACTCTGGCTGTACTTCTTTCAAGACAGGCTTGTTTGCTCTTCTGCAGTCCATGGTATATTTAATATTCTTCACCAACACCATAATTCAAATGCATCATTTCTTCTTTGGTCTTCTTTATTCATTGTCCAGCTTTCACATGCATACGATGGCTTATGTCAGACGTACCTTAGTCCCCCAAGGGACATCTCTGTTTTTTAACATGCTCATTTGCAGCAGATTTGCCCAATACTATAGTCGTTTGATTTCTTGACTTCCCCTTCCATGGGTGTTGATTGTGGATCCAAGTAAAATGAAATCCTTGACAGCTTCAGTTTTTCTCCATTTATCGTGATGTTGCTTATTGGCCCATTGTGAAGAGTTTTGTCAGAATCAACTGGACGACAATGGGTTGGGTTTGGTTTGATTTATGTTCAGGTGTAATCCACACTGACGGCTTCAGTCTTTGATCTTCATCAGTAAGTGCTTCAAGTCCTTCAATAAGCCTTAGTTATCATTATTATTAATATCAAAAGACTTACAGAAAGTCACCCTGAATGTCAGCAGTCACGCCCTGATTAGAAAACCAGTTCTTCTGAAGACTAGGGGGAAAGAAGGGCTAGGAGGCAGGTCTGAGCAGAGCAGATAAGACAGCTGGGAATGAGCGCCTCAGTGTCCTTCTCTCCTCCTCCCTCCCAGCTCAGCCCACCCTGGGCCCTCTTTCAGGCAGTCCTCATACCTACCTCTGACATCAATGCCAACCATCTCACCCCAGGCCCCACTGGAAGGTCATTAGGACCCTTCGCTTTTGTGCTAGGTGAACTCAAAATTACTGTATATTCCTTCACTTAAGGGTGCCTAGGTGAAAATTACCCTGGGCCAAGCTTGAGTTCAGTGCCCTTCCACCTCCTTTCCAGCAGAAACGCTGCAGGTAGAGTGCAGATGAGGGAGAGGAATAAGCTGGAGTGTGTAAGTGAGAATTCTGTGCCTTTCGTTCATGTTGACTTTCAGTACTGGAGGTAGTCAAAACAAATCTAAAGTCTCCGTAACATGTACTGTCGTATATATGCCTATGTAAAAATCTTTATATGTGTGTAAAATTGTAAGGGCCACCCAGGCAGACACTTAACAGTGATAGAGTGCTTGAGCTGAAAGGATTAAAAGAAATTGCTAGACCGGTTCTTCATTTTGTAGTTGAGGAAAAGCAGAGACCTAGGCGGCTAACTTATTCATGGACACACACCAATAGGTAGGGTTTGGGCTGGTTCACAAGTCAGATTTTCCATCTCCTAGGCCAATTTGTGGTGCAGTGGTTAAGAGATTGGCTGCTAACCAAAAGGTTGGCAATTTGAATCCACCAGTCGCTCCTAGGAAACCCTATAGGACCCTATGAGTCAGAATCAACTTGATGGCAACGGGTTTGGTTTTGGTTTTATGAATCAAGGATCTTCCTGCCCTTTTTCATTTATGCATATGGCTCACAGGCCAGCAACAAAAGCAATGCAGTAAATACACCTCCTTCCGCTGTATTCATGAAATCGTGTGCAGGGGAACCAGAGAGACATGACCTTCAGCTGTGATAGACTTTGAAGAATAATAGTTTTCACTGACCCAGGAGTAAATTCCGTCTCACCATGGAATTTGTCATTTTTTTTTTTTAAGGTGTCAAATGGAAAACTTTTTTGTTAAAAAGAAAAAAAGCCAAAGGACAAATGATTATACAGTCTTCAATAAAAGACTGGTGACCTTCCTGTTCCCTCTGTGGCTGATTCCAAACCACAGAGGAGAAATACCAGCAATACCAGGCAGCTCCGAGACTGGCAGGAAGTCAAGTGACTCTGGGCTTGCTTCTCAGAGTTTGACCCAGAAAAAGTTTGGGTTAAACAATTTAAGGAAATGTAGGTATTCAATCAACAATGGTCCTAGTAATTTGTAGTATTTTTCGGGTCTTCCGTTCTCATTTGAAGACAGGCAGCTTCAGTGTTATGTTTCCTGATTGGGGCCAACTGTCAGAATGCATCTTGCTTTTTTTTTTTTTAAGAATTGTATTTTTAGAGTTTTTTCTCTTGTACAATTTGCCTAAGACTTTTTATTCGGTTTACTAGCAACATATTTGCTATACTGGCGTTAAAATGATCTACAAAGCAAAAAACCAAACCCGTTGCTGTTGAGTCGATTCTGACTCATAGCAACCCCGCAGGACAGAGTAGGACTGCCCCATAGAGTTTCCAAGGAGTGGCTAGTGGATTCGAACTGCCGACCTTTTGGTTAGCAGCCGAGCTCTTAACCACTGCACCACCAGGGCCCCAAATAGTCTACATCTTTTAAAAAATACTTACTGTGGTTTTTGTTCTTTACAAAAGTAATGCACGTTCATAATAGGCAACTTGGTAAATAATGAAAAGCACAAAGATGCAACTAAAAATTATCCAATTTGTGATAACTTAATAATCAAGCTAAACAACTTGGCACTCCACCAAACACAAGAAGAACAGTGCCGTGTTTCCACAAAAGTTTTGTGGTTTAAAATTGTAATGTGATTCAAAGGCTTGCCCCGCTCCCTTCTCCCCGCCCCGCACTTTGACTGTAATTCACATATAGCATCATGTCATTATGTAGGATGCTGTAGGGATCAGCCCAATGCTTGAGTTCATAAAACCCTCTTAGCCTACCTCAAAATATCTGCTCTCAAGTGAGGTGTATCTCATTCCCACCTCCCTTCTTTCTCAGGCTCCCACAGATTAGAGAGTAACCATGGAAAATTACTAACCCCGTGGGATTATAATAAACGGTATCCCAGTCTTTCTTCTCAAATTATGAACTCCTTGAGCCCTTAGGAAACCCTGGTAGTGAAGTGGTTGAGAACTATGGCTGCTAACCAAAAGGTCAGGAGTTCAAACCCACCAGCTGCTCCTTGGAAACCCTGTGGGCAGATCTACTTCATCCTATAGGGTTGCTGTGAGTCAGAATCGGCTTGATGGCATGTTTTTTTTTTTTTTTTTTTACTTGAGCCCTTAGAACAGTTTTATTCAAGTTTTCCCTAGAGTTCCTGGTATGTAACCCCAGCTGCTGTCCAGCTGATTCCAACTCACGTCGACGCCGTGTGTGTCAGAGCAGAACTGTGCTCCACAGGGTTTTGAAGGGCTAAGTTTTTCTTTTTTTTTTAAGTGTATCACCCGGTCTTTCTTCTGAGGTGCCTCTGGGTAGACTCAAATCTCCAACCTTGTGGTTAGCAGTCAAGCAGGTTAACCTGTTGTACCACACAGGGACCCCTTTCAGGCAGAGACGGCAGTAACCGGAGCCTAGTTTGTCAGAGGTGGGTACACGAGCTGGGAGAGCTAGCCAGTGCTGGCGATGTTTGATCCCTTTTCTGCCCTGTGCCTACTGAAGTGGAGAAAGCCCAATCTGAAGAGCACTCAGAACGACTCAGGAGCTCAGAACGAGCAGGGATGAGAGCACCTTGGGGGAGAAGGAGCATGTCCTTACTCCCTCACTCTCCGGTTCCTAATTCTAGTTCATGTCAGGACCCCAGCTGTAGTTTTTACTCTAAGATTTTATACTGTACACCCCGTACTCTTCTTACAAATTCTCAGGTTTGCTTGGATTAGTTTGAGTCAGTTGTACACCACACTAAATCGTTGCAAAGACTAAATGCTTGTAGACTGTGTGACACCCACCTCTGCTTCTTGATGGGCATAAAAGTTAGCTTGAAAGTTAGGACTCAGGGAGATTCCTTCCTGTCTGAAACATAGCAGGCTTGAAGGTGACAAGGATGTTGGGGGACGGGAAGACATTGAGAAATGGGCACTCTTTCCAGGGTCAGAGGTTGGGTTTAGTGCCTGGCCTTGGAAAGCAGGTTGAAATAGTGGTGTTGCTGGGACACGGAAATTGACAAAGTGCTCCCTAAAGTGGTTGTGCCTCCACACACTTAGCAGTAACTAATGGAGAAACGGCAGGGTAGAGATGTGAAAACAAGGTGCGTTCTCCAGATATTTTAGGCCAAGCAGATGACACTAACTGTAGGGACAGTGTTAACCATACATGTAAGAGGGTTTTTGACTTTGAAGGCAGAGGGAGGGGGCCATGAGCCAGGCAAAGCAAGTGGCCTCCAGAAGCTGCAAACAGCAAGGAAGCCGATTGTCACATAGAGCCTTCAGAAGGAATGCCGTCCTGGCAACACCTTGATTTTATCCCAGTGAGATCAGCTGCAGAATACTGACTTCCAGGACCATAATGTAATTTGTTTTAAACCACCAAGCTTGTAGTAATTTGTTAATAGCAGCAATAGGAAACTAACACCCATCGATTACATTCATTGCATTTGGAGAAAATTCATTTCAAATTTTTGTTCCGGTGTTTAAGAATGTTTCACTCTTTTTTTCTGCCTTTTTAAAAAATTATACTCTCAATTCTAATTATCCATTTAGCCATCGTTTCATTTAATGTTATGCGAATAGGTCTTTTCCAATGACATTAAAAACTCTAGATGATATAAATCTGTATATTTCTATAGAACCGTTCCCAGTCTACTTTCTAAACACAGTAAACATCTCCAAACAGAGGGAAGAGTTTCTCTGTGCTTGCATAGCTTGATTACAGCTCTTACCACATTGCCATTGTTTTCATAACCGTGTTTCCAACTAGACTGAGAGTGCTTGGGAAGCAAAGCGCTCTATCTTTTTTCATATTTATACCTTAAAATCTAGTTTGGTACCTTTATAGAAGAGGTTGATTGAATAATAAATATTGGTTGATCAAATGAATTTAAATGAGTCAGTTCACAAAGCAATTCAGCCCATCGTGTCCCTAGGTGTTTCTGAAGAGCCCTTGCCTATTAAAAATGAGGTTGTCTTGAAATATCTGGGACCGTGAGCTCAGCAAGGAAATGGCGATACACGTGGATCTGATGCGTGTGGTATTCCCTCTCAGGAGGGATGCACTGATGATCCCTAATCACGGCTGTCACAAACAGTTGTTGTTGTTAGGTGACTTCGAGCTGGTCCCTACTCACAGTGAACAACTACACCAGAATGAAATGCCACCTGTTCCTGGACCATCCTCACGATTGTTGCTATGTTTGAGCCCATTGTTGCAGCTATTGTGTCTATCCACGTCATTGAGGGTCTTTCTCTTTTTTACTGACCCTCTACTTTACCAAGCATGACGTCCTTCTCCGGGGTCTGGTCCCTCCTGATGACAACATGTCCAAAGTACTTGAGACAAAGTCTCACCATACTTGCCTCTAAGGAGCATTTCAGTTGTACTAATTCCAAGACAGGTTTGTTCATTCTTCTGGAAGTCCACAGTATGTATATTCAATATTCTTGGGTAACACCAACATTCAAATGCATCAATTCTTCATTAATCTTCCTTATTCAAATAAAAAACCAAACCCATTGCCATCGAGTCGATTCTGACTCATAGCAACCATATAGGACAGAACCTGCCCCAGAGGGTTTCCAAGGAGCACCTGGTGGATTCAAATTGCCATCCTTTTGATCAACAGCCAAACTGTTAACCACTTGGCCATCAGGGTATTCAAATAGAAAGAATATAATTTTATTGATAAGAGGTCTTTAGGCAAGATATGTATTAAAGAATTGTATCCATCCTCCGAATTGGATGAATTTCTTTTGATCAAGATGAGCAGGTCCAGGAACAGCGGAAAATACATCATGTCTAAAATAAGGCTTATCAGGGAGGAAGTAAAGGCAAACCTGATGATAGAATTGCATTCCTTCCATCCTTTAGTTATAATTCGATGGCAATTGCGGCATTACTTGAAAGTTCAGTGCAAATAATGAAAACTTTATGGACTAGTGTTTTTGTGATTCGATTGCTTTTGTGGGCTTTCTCCTCAAAGCTACATGTAATGCTTTGGGAAATATACATGAGTCAGATTGATTCATCCCTAGATATTGCATATTATAGATACTTTCTTAGTCATCTGTGCTCGCTATAACAGAAATACTACAAGTGGATGGCTTTAACAGAGAGAAATTTACTTCTTCACAGTAAACTACGCTAAAAGTCCAAATTCAGGGTGTCAGCTCCAGGGGAAGGCTTTCTTTCTGTGCTGGCCTTCTCGTCAATCCTTCCCTGGACTAGGAGCTTCTTTGCACAGGAACCCTGGGTCCAAAGGACACGCTCTGCTCCTGGCACTGCTTTCTCAGTGGTATGAGGTTCCCGGTTCTCTGCTTGCTTCCTTTTCCTTATATCTCTTGGGAGATAAAAGGTGGTGCAGGCCACATCCCAGGGAAACTCCCTTTACATTGGATCAGGGAGGTGACTTGAGCGAGGGTGGTGTTACAATCCCACCCAAATTCTCTTGACATAAAATTACAATCACATAATGGAGGACAACCACAGAATACTGGGAACCATGGCCTAACCAAGTTGACACGCATATTTTTTGGGGGACATAATTCAATCCATGACAGATACCAAGAATATATATGTATCATATTTTGAGTACAGAAAACTAATACATCAACACCAAGTGGCTAACGACAATGCAGATGTACCGGACACCAACAAAAGCTCCCCTGGTTTCCAAAACAAAAGCCAGGACATTATAAATCTTGAAGCAACAAGGGCTTACTTTTCACAGTCATAGCTGCCTGGGAATAAGAGGGCACAGAGCTCTTGTGGCAGACGTTATTGGTTGTGTACTTCCAACACCTTTTTTCTAACTAGTGAGATCCCTAGTTTTTTTTTCAGGAGTTGCTCATCCCTGTACTGACGGACAGTGGCTTATCTCCAGTTCAGGGGTGAATACTGGGCAATCTTATCTAATTATGGCCATTCCATTCTCTTCTCAGTAATTGGTTTAAATATGGGCATGGGACTGAATCCAGGCCAATGCAACCTGAGCTAAACTTAGTAGGGAGGGGCCTATCAAAAAGAAGGGTTTCTGGGGAAATGCCTCTCTTATTTTGTCCCCGACTTCAGCACCAATCTTGAAACCATGAGAACAGCCCCAAGAACCAAGCAAAGATGGCAAAGCTGAAAAATGAAAAGATGGAAAGAACCATCTTTCTTGTTGACGCCTACCTGCAGCCTTCTCGTTATGTGCAATAATCAAAATCCCTGCTAGCTGAGATCATGAAAGTCAGGCTTCCTGTTTCCAACAGACAAAACCACACTAACTGATGCAGATCTCCAATCTCATTTAAACCAAAATCCAAACCAAACCCATTGCTGTCGAGTCGATCTGACTTAGAGTGACCCTGTAGGACAGAGTGGAGCTGGCTCATTGGGTTTCCAAGGCTGTAATCTTTACAGAGGGGCCCTGGTGGTGAGTGGTTAAGAGCTCGGCTGCTAACCAAAAGGTCAGCCTTTCGAATCCACCAGCTGCTCCTTGGAAACCCTATGGGCCAGTTCTACTCTGTCCCATACAGTCACTGTGAGTCAGAATTGACTCGATAGCAACAGGTTTTTTTTTTTTAATCTTTACGGAAGCAGGCTGCCACATCTTTGTCCCATGGAGTGGCTTGTTGGTTCGAACCACTGACCCTTCAGTTAGTAGATGAGTGCTTAACCACTGTGCCACCAGGGCTCCTAAGTTAAATATAACCAAACCAAAACCAAACCCATTGCCACTGAGTCAATTCCGACTCATAGTCACCCGATAGGACAGAGTAACACTACCCCATAGGGTTTCCACGGCTGTGAATCTTTACAGAAGCAGGTTGCCACATCTTTCTCCCATGGAGAAAGCACTGACCTTTTCATTAGCAGCCAAGCACTTAACCACTGTACCACCAGGGCTCCTCCCAACCTCATTACAGACTTATAAAGGTTGGGTTCCTCGAACAAGGACTTATCCATAAAAATTCTTAGCAAGTATCTTAGGGAAATGTTAAAAGCAGACCACCAAACACCTGAAATGAAAGGTTTCCGCAGGAAACACTGACATCACCCTAATTACAACGTTGTAAATGTGGCAGTGTGATGATCCCACAGCTGGCCTGGCGAAGAGGAGATCAGTCAAATTAGGCTCTCCTGGTGAGGCCCTGCCTTTGCACTCTTTGATGTTAACTAGCTAAACAGGGGCTATGTTCTAACATAATTACAGTACTTAAAGAAAAGTGTAAAATCAAGTCTATTTGCAGTTTGCAGCCATTATTCTAAATATTCCCTTTGTGAATATAAAAATCCACCCTTAGGTTTACATAACAAGTACAGTTACAGATCAAATAGTTAGTTCCCTTCCTGTAATTTAAAGAGAAAAAAATTCCAAACATTTTTCTGCTAGAAGCTAAAGATGGGGAAGGGACAGGTGAGGGATGGCCTAAACAAACATTTTTAAGTCCCAAAGTTTGCTTTTTGCACTTTAGCATGAATTTGGGAGTCAATATTTTATATCCTTGTCCTAGAAAAATGTCTTGTTCCATTGTAAAACATATCGGAAAGAAAATGAGAAAAAAAAATGTAGAAGCATAGCAATGTTTTCATACAAAGTCAGCTATTTACGTTAACAAAAAACTCCACAAAAATATACCCACCAACTTTCATACTCACTTTGAGGAGATAAATATGCTTTCCAAAATCTCAGGAACTCATTGTGCTACCAGGGATGTCACAGAAGTTAACAAAATATTAGAAAGTCCTATATTATTGTTAGTTGCCATCGAGTTGATTCCACTCACGTGTGCAGAGCAGAACTCTTCCACAGGATTTTTATGGCTGTGACCCTTTGAAAGCAGATTGTCAGGCTTTTCTTCAGAGGCATCTCTGGGTGGGTTTGAACTGCCAACCTTTCACCTACTAGTCCAGTGCTTAACATTTTGCACTACCCAGGAGAACCCTGTAAGACGTACCACAAGTGGAAAGATGCAAAAGGCGAGAGAGCCTCTAAGAAGTGACCTTGAGCACTGCTCTGGAGAGGACAGGAAGGAAAGGCTTTCTTGAGACGCCACATGCAGGATGAGCAGGGTTTTGGAGGCCTTACAGTCAGGGCCTCCTGGGGACTGGTCCAGGAAGAATATTCCCAAAGACTACACCAAGTGAAGACAAGTGAAGAGCTAGACAGGCAAGGCCTATGGCCATGAAACAGGAGGGCTTTAACCACTCAGCCTCTAGTTTACACATATCAAAGAGGCTCAGGATACTTGGTATCTTAGAGTCTCATTTAGAGCAAAGAAGTTTGTAATGTTCCTTGAGGTCCTTAGACACAAAATAAAAGGAAGATTATAGAATGCAATTAAAAAGATCTTTATACCTTTAGGCATTTACCAACTAACTCTCTCCAATTTAATTGAGCTAGTCATTTAACACCATAAGATATGTTTGAGAGCAATAAAGAAGATAGACTTCTTTGCTTTAAACTTCTTGCTAACTTGTGCAGTCACAAAAAAATAGAGAAAACCCACCATCTTTCAACATCCTACTCAAGTTTCCCCTCTTTTCTGAACTTTCCTTGGTCACGATAGGCCCCTTTGATCTTCCATTTCTCTGAGTCAACGGTTTGAAAAACCAACTTGTGAACGTTATCACGCACTATTTTGTTTTGTTCGTGTTGGTTATCCTCTCTGACAAGGTTGTGGACTTGAGGACTGAGATAATGCTCTTGTGAAGCTTTGTATTCCGCATAGATACGAATACCAAATACCCTGGATTTTCTACTAGCACAGCTGGAGTTTCACGCTAACACACTCATACTTGTCATATTTCTGTCCTGAATTTCACTTCAGAAAATACACTGTCATTAGCTAACATCAAGTTAGCTCCTACTCATGGTGACCCCATGTACAACAGAATAAAATGCTGCTTGGTCCTGCGTCATCCTCACAACCGTTGGTATATACTCGGGTCTGTTGTTGCTACCAGTGTGTATTTTGAATGCCTTCCAACCTAGGAAACCCTGGTGGTGACGTGGTTAAGAGCTATGGCTGCTAACCAAAAGGTTGGCAGTTGGAATCCACCAGGTGCCCCTTGGAGACTCTATGGGGCAGTTGTACTCTGTCCCATAGGGTTGCTAGGAGTCGGAATCAACTCAACAGCAGCAGGTTTTTTTTTTTTTTTTTTTTCTGACCTAGGGGGCTCATCTCCCAGCACTATATTAGACAGTATTCTGCTATGATCTGTAGGGTTTTCACTGGCTAATTTTTGGAATTCTGAAATTCCAGTCTATCTCAGTCTGAAAGCTCCACTGAAACCTGTCTACCATGGGTGATTGTCATGGATTGAATTATGTCCCCCCCAAAATCGTGTATCAATTTGGTTAGGCCATGATTCCCAGTATTGTGTGGCTGCCTTCCATTTTGTGACTGTAATTTTATGTTGAGAAGATTAGGGTGGGATTGTAACACCACCCTTACTCAGGTCACCGCCCTGAGCCAAGGTAAAGGGAGTTTCCCTGGGGTGTGGCCTGCACCATCTTTTCTCTCTCAAGAGATAAAAGGAGAGGGAAGTAAGCAGAGGGTTGCAGACCTCTTGCGACCAAGAAAACAGCACCAGGAGCAGAGCACATCCTTTGGACGTGGGGTCCCTGTACCTGAGAAGTTCCTCGACCACGAGAAGATTGAGGACACGGAGCTTCTCCCAGAGCTGACAGAGAAAGAAAGCTTCCCCCTGGAGCTGATGCCTTGAATTTGGACTTTTAGCCTACTTTACTGTGAGAAAATAAATTTCTCTTTGTTAAAGCCATCCACCAGTGTTATTTCAGTTATGGCAGCACTAGGTGACTAAGACAGTGACCTTGCTGGTATTTTAAATACCAGTGGTCTAACTTTCAGCGTCACAGCAGCAGGCGCGCCACCACAGTACAACGAACTGATAGACAGGTGCTGATTACAAAATATAGTCACATACATGCCTACTGGATCTTTTGGTATGCAATTTAATTGACCTATTAAAATTAATAGTCCTTTAAAAATAATTAATGCTCGTCCTTTATCACCCTTTGACACAGCTTCTAGAATATAATTCTCAAAGGGCAACAGCACCAGCATCACCCTGAACTTGTTAGAAACTCCTTCTCAGGCCCATTCTGGGTTGACTGTGTCAGAAACCCTAGGGGTGGAGCCCAGGTGTCTGTGTTTTAATAAGCTCCCCAGATGATCCTGATGTACCCTGAAGTCTGAGAAGAACCACCCATCTTAGGCTGGGTTCTCTAGAGAAGCAAAACCAGTGAAGTGTGTGTGTGTGTGTGTGTGTGTGTGTGTGTACATATATTATATATATATAATATACATACGGAGAGAGATTTGTCTTAAGGAAATGGCTCACGCAGTTGTAGAGGCTGGCGAGTCCCAAGTCCACGAGTCAGGCATCACGCTGAAGGCTTCTACTGACTCACATAGTAGAGGAGCTGACAAACCCCAAATCCACAGGTCTGACAGCAAGCTCTAGCTCATGGGCTTTAGAAGCTGACAGATCTAAAACTGGCAGGTAAGATGGCAGGCTGCTGGCCCAAGTCCTAAGAACAGGAGGTCAGATGCTGAAGAGCCGGATGCAGAATCCAGAGCAGAGCAAAAACCAGCGAGCTTTGCCAGAAAGCCCACCGATATTGGATGCAGGCCACACCTCCAAGGAAACTGCCTTTGACTGATGGGCTGCTCACAGCAGACCTCATCATGGAAGTACCCGCATCATTACAAGACTGCCAAACTGCACCGTAACTGCCCAACTACTGAGAATCATGGCCCAGTCAGCTTGACACACAGCCTTAACAATCACACTGCCTTACTTAACATCTATCTGCCTTTTACAGATTAAAAAAAACCAAGACCCAGAAAGATAGCATGGCTGCCCTGAGCCATAGAACCACTCTGTGACCTAAACCTCCCAATGCCCAGACCATCGCACTTTATGCAAAGTTTGAAAACCACTGTCCTGGAAGAATGGATTCAACTATTTATAAGGTGATTTTAAACTATCAATCCATACAATAAATCATTCCTCATGATATGGTAGAGAATATAAATTTATTATTTTTATGGACTGTCTTTTTTAAAATAAAAGATTATTAGCAATATCTACGAGCTCCCAATGTTTTTATTTGTGTGTTTAGGATGTATAGTCTAATTACTTCCAAGAGGAATTTGTTAGTTTACACAATTAAAACAACAAATAAAATAGACGAACATCCAGAATTTATCCTGGTAAACAACCTGCCTTTTGCAGTGACCACAGCAGATAGTGAATCTCATTCTAAATGAGATACTGATTTCACTAGAATGCTGAGAAGGACGTTTTCCCTTTTATTCAGTTTCTGGAATTGAGGACAAGGTCTTTTAATTTCTGACCAAAATTATTAAGAGCAAGTGTGTTTAGCTGATTTCTAACATTTATGTGCCCATTTATGTGGCAGAAATTGAAACGTAGAAAATTTCCAAATTCATATAAATGCACAATAAGCCTTGATCAACTAAATGTAGCACTAGTCACCTGAAGCATCTGTCAATGACTGTAATGCAGGAAACACTGCACATTCTCTCAGACTGACAAAATTAGAATCCAATTTAAAAGATAATTATAAAAGGTAGTCACAAGCATTCAGATTTTTATTTCCCTCAACCATCAATGAGGAGGCGAGGGATGGAATGTAGAAACTAATAAAATGAGCTCATGGACTTGCTGAGAAGCCCTGCTGAGCGGATATCAAGGAAGCCAGGAAGGTCAGAAGCAGGCAGCCGCTCACAGCTTGGGTCCAGGCAGGCTTCACATTACTAAGACATAGCCTAAACTGAGCTTCTGAACTCAATATATTTAAGTCAAACAATACTATTTTCTGTGGAGAAAGCACTCACAGCGTGCTCTGGCCATTCCTAAACCTTCCCCACCAGTAAACTGTGTTGGTCTGGGGAGGGGTTAGCCCTCATGGTACAGTGGTTAAAGCTGATGGACTGCTAACCAAAAGGTTAGTGGTTCAAAACCACCAGCTGTTCTGTGGGGAAAAGATGTTCTGTGGGGAAAAGCCTGCTTTGGTGGAGATTTACAGCCTTGGAAAGCCTGTGGGATCACTGTGAGTTGGAATTGACTCCATCCTGTTGCCATTGAGTGAATTTCAGCTCATAGCTACCATATAGGATGGAGTAGAACTATCCCATAGGGTTTCCAAGGAGCACCTGGTGGATTTGAACTGCCAACATTTTGGTTCGCAGCCTTAGCTCTTAATCACTATGCCACCAGGGTTTCCAATGGCAGCAGGTTTGGGGGAGGGCTACTGTAGGTTTCAAGTTGAACTAAATTCAGTCATTACTAACAATTTTTTTATCCCTACATTCTCCAGACAAATAATTCTAAAAAGAAGAAAAAGAGAGACAGAGGGAGGAAGGGAAGGAGGAGAGAAGAAAAAGGGAAAGAGGAATTCATTCTGTGAGTAGATAGAAATCTTTGTCTTGGGAAAGCCATATTCAGGGTGTTGTACTACATTCAAACTCAAAGGCAGAAGTCCTGGCAGGGCCAGTGGTACTCTTTCCTTATCTAAATGGGCCTAGAACCATCTTTGTAGCCCCTCTCTTCAATTGCCACGTCCTGGAATCAACTTTGGTCTTAGGCTGTGGAGCCTGTTTAGATGGTCTGTGAAAAACAGCTAAACTCCAGCAACTTGTTTAAAGACAAGAACAGAGATTTAGGGGAAGAAGACTTTAGATAAGGCTCTATAATCTGTTCTCTGAAAGAAAATGACATTTTTTTAGAACAAGAAGTGAACAAAGATGAATACATTAAAGGTTAATAGTTCAATGCCCATCTGGTACACCAGTAAAAGATTCATTTTTTCCATTTTCAAATAGGAGTTTTATCTGCACAATACTCAGACATTTCTCTTTTATCACAATAGGTATATTTTGCCTCCAAAAGGTCGTTTTTTGGGGGGCGGGGGGAGGGTTTATGGTCTATACTGATGTAAAATCAAGAAATCTTTTTCTTGGCACATAAAGTACTCACGGCAGCATAGTCTCATCTTCCTCTAATCACAGTCAGTATAAAATTTTTATTAAAGTAACTTTTTTTTTTTTCCTTTTCTCCTTGAGCTAAGGATCCTGCCACAGGAAAATAACTCCTACCAATTTTGAAATCTGTGGACACCAATATGAAATAACAGTTAATCACTGGGCTCATTATTTGGAATTACTGGTTAATCCAGCAATATCAGAGCTTTTTTTTTAGATTTTTTTTTATCAGAGCTAGGGGTATCCCTGTTGTGAAGCTAGTCCTGTAACGAGTGGCTGTAGTTCTCATTCAGGACTAACCCTAACGTGGCTTTAACATAAAGGACTGAACTGCCTACAGAATAAGTCAGTAAAATAAATACAAAAATAAGAGAAAGACTTTCCCTGATTGGAATTAGTTTTAAAATTACGTGTAAATGATGCCAACCCAACCAAATGGCAAGCACATTCCAACAGCTTTGCTCTGTGCACTTCTTTCTGTAAGCCAAGGGACTTGTTTTTCCCCAGAACATTCATAAGACTTTCTTAATGCTGTTTAAAATCTAGGAAATTTTAAGCATTAAAGTTCTTTGTAGAACAGAATCCTTTTGCTACCAACTCATATCTCTCTACTGGGAAGCGAAAATTCGTTTTCATTTTAGCCTACTTGTTGCTAAAAGCACTGGCTATGGGTAAAGAAATCTCAGGATCTTGTTTCCTCAGGGAGATGAGAGTATAAATATTATCATAAAAGAAATTGCACACCAGTTGGTCCCTAGTAATACAGGATTGAAAAGCAGGCATCAACGCAGTCCATATTGAAACACCAAGCATAAATAGCTTGTAATGGCACCATTTTAAAAGTCAATTTTTTAAGATTAGATTCAGATACATTTATTATTTTAAAACCATTCATTCATCCATTAACGAGTCTTTATTAAGAGCTGAACTTGCCCCAAGTCACACTAAGCTAATACTTTTATGTAATAGTAGTGTATTCCTATGTAACAGTATTGGAAAGCCTGGTGGCATAGTGGTTAAGAGCTATGGCTGCTAACCAAAAGGTCAGCAGTTCAAAGCCAACAGGTGCTCCTTGGAAACTCTATGGGGCAGTTCTAGTCTGTCCTATAGAGTCGGAATGGACTTGACAGTAGTGGGTGGGTTTTATATAACAATATTACCCCAAACTTAGTGCCTTAAAACAACACACATTCTTGTTTCATGGTTTCTGTGGTCCCAGGGTCTGGGCACAGCTTGGCTGGTCCTTATTTCAGGATCTCACAAGGGTGTAATCAGGTGTCGGCCTGACCTGCAACCTCACCTGGGGCTCAGGTGAAAAAGGATCCTCTTCCATACTCCTGAAGTTAAGGGCAGCAATGGGTTCCTTGCAGGCTATTGGACTGAGGTCCTCAGTTCTGCTCCGGCACCTCAGTTCCTTGTCATGTGGGCTTCCCCACAATGGCCATTGCAACCCCAAAGGCAGCAAAGAAAGACAGCGTCACCCAGCAAGACCTAAACCTCAAAAATCGGTAGCCGTTTTTTTCTTTATTATTCTTTCACATTGCCTACCATAAGCCTTATGTAATGTAATCACAGAAGTGACATGCCCTTATCTTTGTTGTATTCTGTTGGTTAGAAGCAAGTCCCAGGTCTCATCGACATTCAATGTGTGGCAGGGGAGGGGGGCAGATTACACAAGGACATGAATACAGGAGGCAAGAATCATGGGGAACACCTTAGAACTTGTCCATCACATCTTCCCATAGCACCATGGTATGTTTCATGAGTATGATGTCTGTCACCTTGGTTGGTAAAAGGTGCATCCCCACTAGCTAGCACGTCTCCTATTTTGAGGCTTGTTGATCAGCTGTACAACCATGAAATACAAACCTTCCTCAAGGGTATGAGGGTGGCTTAACTGGATTGAAGACTTGAAGACAATCAAATTCAGTAATCCCTGGCCAGCTTTAAACCCAAAAGTCTACAGAAAGCCAGATATAGAAAATTCCTGGGAGTTCAAATAAATTTGATGGTGGTTGGGAGGTGATAAGAATGTCTGAGGATAATGGCTAAGACTCTTTGTCTAGACTCTCCCCACAAAAATCTAAACCACTAGATTTATTTCATTTGATTTTCCAAAGATTGTCCACTTCACAGTGCTCAAGGAATGACTTAGCGACTATACAACCCACATTGGTCCATAGCAATATCCTTCTTGCACACGAAACACATTGACTGAGCCTCTGAGACCAGAAGCTCAGTAAGACTACTAAGCTGACACATACTCATATGATACATGAATTCGCATGTTATATTTAGTGGGTGTTTTTTACATAGGTGGAAGTAAACATAATATTCACTTATTTCTCACTGAAGAATTTACAAAGCACATTCCCAGAAATTTGTACTTACTCATTATTACCATCCTATAAGGAGCCCTGGTGGTGCAATGGTGTGATTAAGTGCTTGGCTGCTAACCAAAAGGTCAGTAGTTAGAACCCACTAGCCGTTCCTGGGGACAGAGATATGACTGTCTGCTTCCATGAAGATTATAGCTTTGGAAACTCCGTGGGGTAGTTCTACTCTGTTCGAAAGGGTGCCTATGCGTCAGAATCGATTCGATGGCAACAGGTTAGGTTTTTTGGTTTTTACCATGCAGTAGAAGCCCTGGCGGCATAATCATTAAGCCTTAGGCTGCTAACTGAAAGGTCAGAGGTTTGAACCTACAAACAGCTCTGCGGGAAAAATATCTGGTGGATCTGCTCCCATAAAGTTTACATCCTAAGAAACCCTACGGGGGAGTTCTACTCTGTCATATGGGTCGCCATGAGTCAGAGTTCGCTTGACGGCACACAACAACAGCCATTCTATAATGTAGATATTAGTGTCTTGAACAGGAACCCCAGTGGCACAGTGGTTAAGAGCTTTTCTACTAACCAAAAGTCAGCAGTTTGAATCTACCAGCCACTCCTTGGAGCCCTGTGGGGCAGTTCTACTCTATCCTATAGGGTTGCTATGAGCTGCAATTGACTCAACGGCAATAGGCGTTTTTGGTTTTTAGTGTATTTAATATAGCAGAGGGGGAAATAAGTTCTAGGAGGTTAAGTGATTTATCCCCGGGCATGGTGTAGGTGTGCTTGTATGCCATATGCTTTGAACACAAAGACACAGCCCTCTCCCTGACATCCTGAGAATCTGCATTCTTCAGCCAACTGCCGTATAGGTTGTGCCACCCACGGCAGAAACTGTTATCATCCCCCAGTATCCATTCTCCCCTTCTTCTATCAGTAAAAAAATAACAATAATTTAAGCTAACTACCTGGCCACCCAGCGTAAAGACAACATTTCTTAGCTTCCTACGCAGCCGTAATAAATGTGATCAAGTTCCGGTCCATCAGATGTGATGCCTGCAACTTCAGGAAGAAATCCTTAAGGGAAGTATACGGTACACATCCTTTCATATTCCTGTCTTCATCCTACCGCCTGGAGGACATGATGGTAGAGTTGGTGTGGCCGTATTGGACCTCGACGTGACCTCAGGACTGGATGCATAGATGGCAAACAGCAAGATAGGAGCACCCTGGGCTCCTAGTGTGGAGGACCACCATGCCAGCTCTGCAGCAGGGCCTCCAGACTTCATTTACATGAGGAGAAGATCACGGTTATTTGAGGTTCTTCGCTTACTTGTAGGCAAACCTAATTCTGATAGACCACCTGCCCCATCACAGCTGATGGGATTAGGGGAAAACACTTGACTGAGGCCATTGCATCCGTGTGCTGACCAGTAGCCTAGTAAGAAAATCCTAGCTGAGTTAAAAACGCTGATTTTAATCTATTCTATTCATCTATTCATTCATCCAACAAATATTAATTGGTTACTTACAACATGCCAGGCAGTGTTCTAGGTGTGGGTGACACTAGGGCGAAAAAGACAATGCCCATTGGGAAACTGGAATTGAAAAACCGAGAAAGACTGTATTGAGAGAGCGGTCAGAAATGAAATGAAAGGGTCGTATGTAGTATAGACCAGAGGTCAGAAGGTGTCTGGAAGGTGGGTTTCAGGAGCCCTATGCAAGTCCACGCTAGCAAGGAGCTGCAAAGGAGAGAGCCAAGATGAGGAGCCTTTTAGGAGAATGGCCAGCTGGAGGCATTCCCTCAGTTCCTGCCCTTTCTGGGCCTTCTCAGCCTTCTCTAGAGTCTTAGGAGTCCTCCCTACTTCCTCGTAGTAACCTACTTCTCTTCTTAACTGCGTTTGTAAAGGTGGGTTTCTTCTCCCTGCAAACAAAAGCCCCAGATACAGAGTAACAGAGCAGAGCTTGGACACAAACTAAGATGTTCTGATTCCACTTTTTATTGCACACCACAGCTGACTAGATTAAACTCTCTTTTTAAAAAGAAATACAGAGCTATGATTTCCCAGTCCGTGTGTATATCAAAGTAATGGAATAAAATGTTGGCAAGAAAAGGTCTTTAAGGGGGTTTGCTCGAATGAACAAGCCAGAATCTGTTATAATGATCATATCCATTATTTGCAAATAAAATTCCTTGATCTCTAACCCATTTAAGGATTCCTCCTGCTACCTGGCTCCCACAGTGAAAACCGTTAGGAACTCCTCATTGCCAAGCCTAAATTTGTGATGTGACCTAACGAGGCTTTCCTTTATCATCTTTTAAATTTGTTCAGATCTTCACCTGCTGATGGTTTCCTTACCTTTTTTGACCTGAAGAGGCAAAACACCCTGCCTTGACCCTCATCCCACCCTGACCCTCCTACCTGCCTCCTCTCTCCAGCCCCTGCTATGTTATCAACAATGGATTCTTTTAACGCCAGTAGAAGGAACAGAAGAACTTGCCAAATGCAGAGGATGGAATGCCACGTATTTGCCTCTTTCTGATGTTCACAGCAAGGAGCAGATTGATCTTTTTCCTTTCATGGAAGTAAAATATAAATAAACACTTTTAATACCAGACTTCATTGCTGACCTTATTTAATTAAAAAATATTAAATCCACTTCATATCTGTATATTTGAGAACAACCCAGAAGTCATTAAAGTGTGCATGACCCAGAAACAGAAGACTGGGAGCTGCCAGAGAATTTTGAACATATCATCACGCAGCCTGTGGGTGGGAGTTCACTGTTTGTGTGAGGATCACGTTCTGCTCGCCGAACTGATCTGCTCGACAAACTGATCTGCCAGAGTCTCACAATCTAGGAGAGCTGCATGGTTGGAATTCCCAGACTGTAGAAACCAAATCTATGGAAGCAGCCTTAAGAACTGGCTAGGACACTTTGAGCTCCTAGGTGGAGCATGGGGTGGTGAAGATATTAATAGTCACAGCCCGTAGGAGAGAAAAGGAATTCTCCCATCTGGAACACAGGCAATTTGGCAGCACTTGCCGTCTCTGCCTTTCGTAAAGGGTACAGGAGACCTGGTGGCATGGTTGTTAAGAGCTCAGTTGCTAACCAAAAGGTTGTCTGTTCGAATCCACCATCCACTCCTTGGAAACCCTATGGGGCAGACTTACTCTGGCCTATAGGGTCTCTATGAGTCAGAATTGACTCAAGGGAAATGAGTTTTTAAGAAGAGGTGAGAGTTCTTGAGTGGTGCAAACAGAAAAAAGATCGGAGGTTTGAATCCACCCAGAGGCACCTCGGAAGAAAGGCCTGGTGATCTACTTCTAAAAAATCAGCCACTGAAAACCCTATGGAGCACAGTCCTACTCTGATACACATGGGGCTGCCATGAGCCAGCATGAACTCAACAGCACGTGGTTAGGGAGAGGTGGGGATGCTTCCCAGTGAGTGACTGGGTATATCCCTCACCCCCAGCCTGAGGCACATCCTCGATTAATATACATTTGTCAAGCTCTTGCTAGAAGCTGGAAACCTTGGTGGCACAGTGGTTAAGAGCTACGGCTGCTAACCAAAAGGTTGGTAGTTGCCATCCACCAGGCACTCCTTAGAAACCCTATGGGGCAGTTCTGCTCTGTCCTATAGGGTCACCATGAGTGGGAATCAACTCAAAAGCAATGGGTTTAGGTTTTTGGTTTGCTAGAAGCTATGGGGGTTGGTGAAGGAGAGCAGAAAAGTATTTAAAAAGTCCCTCCCTTTGAGAAGGTTGTGATTCCCCCACAGCTGGGCATTCTTCCTGGCAGTGGGGCAGGAGTAGAACGGTCTGCTCTAACTGAAAATGTTCTGTACGCTGCTGGACCTAAGTCCCAGATGAAGCCTCCATGAGGCTCTGGAGGTTCAGCGCTTACCCAGGCTTTGAGTTCACCATTAGGAATGTGCGAAACTTGTACATGTCAGGGTGGTTGGTAGTAAGAACGGAAACCCAGCTCAGACTGGATTAAGAAATGAAGAGGATGTGGAGTGTAGATTAGTTTAAAGCATAAATTTCCTGAGACCTACACTGTGCTTAGGTAAGAGAATACCCTTGTTCTTGGAAAACACACTCCAAAATGTTAAGAATAAAGGGGCATTATGCATGATGCCTACTCTTGAATGGCTCCTAAAAATAAATTATGTACATATATGTGTGCATCTCTCCATTTCTGCTTCTTCTGCATGTCACCTGCGTTCTTCTACCACAGAAAATTTGCCACAAGCAAGTCTGGACTCATAGCCTTATAGATGCATAGCCTAAAAGAGAAGATGTTTTTGTTTGTTTGTTTTTCTGAAAAAGCCAGTTAGAAGAATCCCAAGAAAGGATTTTTATTGGTCTCCCTTAAGTGACTTGCCAGACTCCATGGACTGATCACTGTGACCAGAGAGTTGAAGTGTTTCTCTTCTCACTGGGAGCCCAGCTAGCCATCAGACACTGTCCTGCTGGAGGTGGTGAATTCTAGTTGACTCGTGGTTAGGTGCCATAGAATCAGCACCTAACAATGACCTATGTACAACAGAATGAAACACTGCCCAGTTCTGTGCCAACTTCACAATGGTTGCTATGTCTGAGCCCATTGTTGCAGCCACTGTGTCAATCCATCTCGTTGAGAGTCTTCCTCTTTTTCTGATGACCCTCTGTTTACCAAGCATGATGTTCTTCTCCAGGAACTGGTCCCTCCTGATAACATGTCCAAAGTACGTGAGACAAAGTCTCGCCATCCTTGCTTCTAAGGAGCATTCTGGCTGTGCTTCTTCCAAGACAGATTTGTTCATTCTCCTTGTAAACTAAAAACCAAAACAAAACAAAAAGAACAAACCCGTTGCCAACTTATAGCAACAGAGTAGAACTGCACCATAGGGTTTCCAAGGAGTGGCTGGTGGATTTGAACTGCTGACCTTTGTGTTAGCAACCGTAGCATTTAACCACTATGCCACCAGGGCTTCACATACACACACACACACACACACACACACACACACACGTATATACATACATATATGTATACACACACATCCAAAAAAAAAACCAAAACCAAACCCACTGCCATCGCCAAGTGGATTCGAACTCACAGCAACCCTATAGGACAGAGTGGAACTGCCCTACGGGGTGTCCAAGGAGCTGCCGGTGGACTCGGGCTGCTGCCATCTTGGTTAGCAGCTGTAGCTCGCCATAGCTTTTAACCACTGTGCCAGCAGGGCTCTCTCTCTCTTTCTCTCTCTCTCTATAAATACAAACCCGTTGCCTCTTGAGTCGGTTCTGCGAGTTGGAACTGACTTGACAGCACCTGACAGTAATATACATGGAGAGAGAGAGAGAGAGAAGGAGAGAAAGCGAGAGAAGGAGAGAAAGCGCGCGAGAGAGCACATCGAGCAATGACTCCTGCACTTGGAGAGGCTGGAGATCCCAAGCCCGCGGATCAGGCGTCAGGCTGGCGGTTTCTCCTGACTCACAGAGCTGCAGAGGCTGCTGAACCCAAGGTCGGCAGGGAAGATGGCAGGCTGCTGGCTCGAGTCCCAAGAACCAGAGGTCAGATGATAACGAGCCAGGTGCGAGACTCAGAGCTAGCAAAAGCCAGCGAAGCTCGCCAGAAAGTCCATTTATATTGGATGTGAGCCACACTCCCAAGAAAAACCCCTTTCAACTGACTGGCTGCTCGTAGCAGATCTCACTATGGAGGAGACTGCATTATATCAGATCTCATCATGGAGGTGACTACACCATTACATGACTGCCGTACTCCATGGTAACTCCCAAGTCACTGGGAATCATGGCCCAGCCAAGTTCACACACAACCGTAACCATCACGACAACTAAGAGGTAAACAGGCTTAGTCTGTTTGAGCTGGAAGGGACCTTTAGAGATAATCTTATTAATTTCCTGCGTTAGAGTTGAAGAAATGGAAGACACAAGGATCGAGTTACCCATCTAAGTTCTCCTACCTAGTTCAGGTGACATCCAGAGCTAGAACCCCGGTTTCATGAGTCCAGTCTAGGGCTCTTCCTGCTGTATCATAATGAAGTTCATCAGGAAAATATCTGTAAAAGCAGGGGCCAATAGACATTATCCCTTTTACTTTGCCATTTTAACAAGACAAGAACAACTGCAAGTTTCAAACATATGAAGATCTGCAGCCATTACGGCTTTATGAGGAAATGGCTGTATTTTTAAGCAATGCATATTGAAGGATGTAAGAGTGAAGTGACATGATGTCTAAAATTTTAAAAAATATTTCAACAAAGAAGGGAGAGAGATGAAACGAGTGTGATAAGATCTTGGTAATTGTTGGGTGGTGGGTAGTGTTCTCTTTTCTTCCATGCATTGTTTTCATAGCAATACTTTAAAAAAAAAAAAACTTTTGAAATCTGCAGGGGTGAATACAACTGGCTGAATAATGACAAATACTCATCATTCAAGTAGCCATAAAAATAAACCCAGAAAAAGCTGAAGCCAAACATTCTGTACTTTGTACATATTTCATTTGCTTATGAAATGCACCATTTTCTTGCTATAGTCTTTTCCCTGCTTTACTGATGGTTGTTTTTCTGCTCCGTCATCCCAACATCTACAGCATTCTTCCTAAAAAAAGAGCCACTTAAATGGCAGCAAATTAAAGTATTAACTCTGAAAGGAGCACACAATCAGGGCAGCTTGGTGACTCAAGGTCAGCCTGCCAATAAAGTGACCTGAGATTGCTTCCATTCACCTAGATACAAAGTCATTTCCTTGGCTGAAATGACAAGCGATTTGCAGAATTGTGTGTGTGTGTGTACTGTCATCATGTGCCAAAAGCCATCTTGTCATTTCCAGGTATGGCAGACCCAATTCTCTCTCATCTACTTTTTCAGGCTGATGGAAGATACTTGTTTTCCCACACTGCTCCCTTCCAGTGGCCCTTATCAAATTTCGTATTGAAGTAGCACTGGGAGAGGGCAGAATGGAAATTTTCTTTTGGTGTCCTTATATACCCCATCACCAGAGAAAAACAAGGGCCACGTTTTCCATACTTGGGATTCAACTGTGATCCAATCACCGTTCCATTTGCAGACATCCATGCTTTGCTTGCCTCTTAGTGGTATCAGCTCGTTCCTTGGGTTGGTAATTCAGTTCCTGTTGCCTGTGATTTTCGAGACATTCCCTTTGGATACAAAAGGCTAACGTCTGCTTAAAAAAATAAAAACCAAATCCATTGCCTTCAAGTTGATTCCAACTCATAGCAACAATATAGAACAGAGTAGCACTGCCCCATAGGGGTTCCAAGGAGCAGCTGGTGGATTCAAACAGTTGACCTTTTGGCTAGCAGCCGAGCTCTTAACCACTATGCCACCAGGACTCCAATGTCTGCTTAGTGATCTTAAATGTCATTCCTGGGAGTAAAGGACCAGGAATCAATCAGATTTGTGTCAATGGCTTCTGCCACTACTGCTGTTAATCACGGTTATACCAGGGAATTGCAAGAGGCATGGGCCACTTATGTGCAAAAAACTAAAGGTGACCAGTCTCTAGCCATGCTACGAAGCTAGCCTTTTACAACCACACAAAGAGAAAAAAGAGTCTGGGCAGACGAACATTCCGGTCTTGAGGTGCATTCACTTGTGATCCAGCTATTTGTAGAGATCCAAAAGAGCCTGAGGAGTCCTTGGGTGCGAACACAGTTAATGTCAGCTTGGCTGCTAACCAGAAGGTTGTAAGTTCAAGTCCACCCAGAGGTACCTCGGAAGAAAGTCATGGCAATCTACATCTGAAAAAGAAGTCAGCCATTGGTATGGACCAAAACCACAGACCACAGTTCTACTCTGACTCACACGGGGTTGCCATCAGCCATTGGTATGGACCAGAACTATAGATCACAGTTCTACTCTGACTCACATGGGGTTGCCATGAGTTGGAACAGACTCAACGGCAACTTTTTTTTTTCCCTAAGAACTGGAGTTGTACTGAGAGATCTCTGTTTGAACTCTGGAGTTTGGCATAATACCTTTCCAAATATACAATGCCTGACATGAACAGGTCCTAGGTTGCCTGGCAAAATAGGCAAGTGTTAAATGTCAGCATGATATAAACAAGAACCAATTCATTAACAAGACACACACAAGAATGCACTGATTCTTCCCAACTGAATGGATGCATTTCCTTCCCTAATTACTTGTATTTAGTGTTCCAAGGTGCTGTTTGAAAACCAAGCAGGGCCTTCTGGTTATGAATGCGTCCGCAGCTCAAATTGCCTATTGCTCCTCCCTGGGTCCTTGTTTAGATTCGTCCAGCAGCAATGAGAATATCACTTCAGCCCTGGAGAAACAAAAGCCATAGCTCTTCACACAGGCCAAGGGGAGTCTCCAGACGGAAAGCACAGGGCCTGAGCCGCCGGGAGCCCGTGAACCGGCCCTCCCTGGGGGCAGAGAGGCAGCGGCCTGCTCTGGAGGACCCTCCCCAGCTCGCCAAGGCACGTGCGCCTTCTGCAGCTCTTTCATCCTTCTGGAAACCCAAGAGCAAAGTCCGTAATTGGCAGATGGAGGGTGTCGTGCAGTGCTGTGCTCTGTTTGAATTAGATGACCCAAACATCCGAGAATTATTTCTTCTTTACTTGTTTAGGAAAAACAAAGCACAGCAAATCCTCACCCGCTAAAGGCACAGCTGTCCACAACCTCCGTAAGGAAACGCTGCTGAGGGGAGACGCGGAGGAGCTTCCAGCGGGGCACGACCTTTTTCCGTGACCTTTTCCTGCTGGGTTTCTTCAACAGCCTTTCTTTGTTGAAGCACATGAGGAAATTTTTCAAGGTGTCTTTCGAGATCTGTTTTCTCAAAGAAGCTAAAGTTACAGCATGCAGGCTGTGTAATTTTTAACACCAATATTCTTGGTTGTGGTTATTAAACTTATGTAGGGAAAAAAAATCCCCCTCTATAACTAGTCCCTTGTCTAAAGAATGCTTTGTTTTGTACAGACTACAATATTATGAAACACGGCCCTTCGATCAAGTTAGAGTTTCCTTCTTTTCCATAGTATAGCAACCACCGGCTGTTTCAGTTTTCACCACAGCAACGTCACGTATTTTAGTGGTTAACAGAGCAGTTAGAAATAGCTGCTGTGCCTCTGGAATTGCTAGTCACCCTGCACTGTTTTAGGGTTTTCCAAGAGGCTAAATGTCCATTCAGCAGCCTGTGGGCCTGATGGATAAACTGCCATGGACTTAAGCAGTTTTCTGATAGAAACAGGATTACCAGAGAGATAGACAGATAATAGCTGCTCAAATGGAAATTATAACTGACCTTGTGTTCCTGAAAGCTACTTGCAGTTACAGCTGCCTTTTTCTGGGAATTTACTGTGTGTGGGTTACACGAACGTTCCACCTTGTCTAACACGGTACCGCAAGCCCAGAGCAGAGGGAATATTGCAAAAATAAGCTCAGGCTCCCACTCTGCACAATTTTATTACAAGACACTTACCTGCTCCGTTTATAGTGTTGTCTTCCCCATCACCTTACTCCCCAATAGAGAGGATCGAGAGGAGGGCAAACGATGGAGCGCAGGTAATCATATCTAACATACACCCATCACAGTTACATGGATTCTAGCTCGTAACGACCCTACAGCACAGAGTAGAACTGCCCCACAGGGTTCCCAAGGCTGCCACCGTCACGGAAGCAGACCGCCACAGCTTCCTCTGCAGGAGCGGCTGGTAGGTTCGAATGGCCAACCTTCCGGTTAGCAGCTGAGCTCTTAACCACGGTGCCACCAGGGCTCCTTCTGGCTAGTATGTAGGCCCAATTATTAGACATAGTTTGTCATACCCACCATGAAGGCATCCAAGGAAATACAAAGAGGGTCCCCGAACTTTTCTTAGCTGAAGTACCAGGGGAGATGGAAATGCAGAACAGTCTGCTTTACCGGGCTGGCACAGAGTACACGGGTCACTGGGAAGAGGGCCATGAATTGGGAAAAGACAATTGATCTTCTGATTCTAAAATGAAATTTCACTATACAATTTTTTTTTACACAATCTAGGGAACGATGTAATGATAAACCACAGATTAAACTAGGACAGAAAATTATGTCTTTTCAATTTCCCAAAAAGATTAAAGTAAAAACAAAAATTTCTTTTGTCCAAATGGGAATCGAGATATAGGTTAACTATTTAGGAGCCAAGACACAAAGTTAGAAATAATGAATGGTTAATAATGAAGGAATGGTTGTGTGGCTATAAGAAATATAACGTAAGACTAGCGATCATTCGAAATGCGATTTTTCCATTTCCTGCGTTTTACTCTTAATCCTGCTGCTTCTACATGGTGGCTGCTGCTGTTCTAAGTGGGAGTGGCCATTTTACTTTGCCCCAGTCCCCCCAGCCAGCATGTATGGACTTGAAAAGCCAGACTGTTCCCCCTGAACAGAGGTGACACAGATCACCAGGTAACTGGTGTGCTGTGCCTGAAACATACTGAACAGGTGCCGGTCTCGCATGCTGTGGTAAACTACTCACTCCTGATATTAATCAGTAATTCCTAGTCTTGTTTCTGGACGAGAGTCGTGAATGAAGTTTGGGACATACGGTGGGTGGTACCCTTAGTTGTGGAAGAGTTCAGGCCATTTTACTATATAATTGCTAAAGGGTATTGCAAATGCTTGAAATAAATATCAGCATTACTTGATTGGTCTCTAGAGACCCTAAGCCAGCCTGGCAGTGGCCGATTCACATGGTTTGAACTGTGCTCCCCAAAACTATGTGCCAACTTGGCTAGGCCATGATTCCCAGTATGGTGTGGTTGTTCTCCACTGTGTAATCTGATGTAATTTTCCTATGTGTTGTAAATCCTAATCTTGATCAGTGGTTAATGAGGCAAGATTAGGTTATGTTAAAGAAGATTAGGGTGGGATGCAACACCTTTCCTCAGGTCACAGCCCTGATCTGATGTCAGGGGAGTTTCCATGGAGTGTGGTCTGTATCACCTTTTATCTTATAAGAGATAAAAGGAGAGAGAAGCAAGTAGAGACATGTGGCCTCATGCCACCAAGAAAAAAAGCCCCGGGAATGGAGGGCGTCCTTTGGACCTGAGGTCCCTGCACTGAAAAGCTCCTACATTAGGGGAAGATTGATGACCAGGACCTGCCTCCAGAGCCAACAGAGAGAGAAAACCTTCCCTGTGAGCTGGTGCCGTGAATTTAGACTTCTAGCCTCCTAAACTATGATATACTAAATTTCAGTTTGTTAAAGCCATCCACTTGTGATATTTAGATAACTAAGACTCACAGTAAAAAATATGCCATAGTTATGTCAGCGGTGCCAGGGTATATAAATTCCATTCTTAGACACAACATGATTTGCAGGGGCACTGTATATTTTAGATATAATGCTAGTCGTCTGAAATATTGCTGATATTGTCTCACTGCATGCCATGTGTTCATTATCTCTGTCTATTTTGAAACCTGTCAATTTTTTTCCCTAGGAAGTGAATAATGTCAGTTAATAAAAATTGAAAAGATTGAGCTGAAAGGAAAATTATAGATCACTGACAATCACTTATAAACATCCATTTATAAGTGGGTAGGAAGTCATGCTATGAAAATAAATAAAATAAAATACAGAAATGAAGTTCAGTAGCACATTAAAAACAAATACTGCACAAGGTGATCAAAGAATGGTAAGATGGTTCTATCATAGAATATCCATTCTATAATCTATATTAATAAATCTATGAGGGAACCATCATTTTCAGTTAGGGTAAAGGTATTTCTTAAAGATATTCTTTAAAATAACACTGCATAAAAAGAAATAGATGAATATTTTCTTCTTATTAAAAAATATACCTAATATAAAAGTTAATCTCCTACTTTGTTGGGAAGCACTTCATGAAATTCAAGAAAAAGCCAAAGTGCCAAATAACAGCCCTCTTATGTAACCTAATCTTGGAGGTACCAGTGCATGTCATTAGACAAGAGAAAGGAAATAGAGTAGAAAGATTAGAAAGGAGGAGAGGAGATGAATTTCAGTTCCCAAGACTGTACGTCTGAAATATCTGGCAGAATCAAATGAAAACTACCTCCAACGATAAGGGAATTCGGTAAGGTAGCATGGTATAAAAATTAAAATATATCCAACACTTTCCCAAAAGCAAAAAACTAGCTAGAAGTTATAAAGAATGGAAAACAAGGCATTCACAAAAGCAAGAAAAGCAATAAAATTCTGAGTTGTTTATTCTATTTTTTCTCCTTTTCACCTTCCTCACCAATCCATCCTTCACTCTTTCCATTGCATATGCCCTGGTGGCTGACCCCTTAAGACTGCATCACCTGGTCTCTTTAGACAGCTGGCTTTCCCATGAGTCGGGACAATGACAGGCAGGAGAAAGATCAAATCCTTTGCCCCCTGCTCCCTCCTTGGAAAGTGTTTCTGGCCCAGGAAGCATTTCCCTGCAATTTCAGTTTCTGACAACTGGCCCCTAGTCCATGGTCCCAGCTCTCACTGGACACCAGTAACACTTTTCTTCCTCTATGTGCCTTCCATCTTAGGAATTACAATAGCTTTCACCATGAGCAGTATTTTAAGATGGCCCTCATGACCCCTCCCATGGTGTTACACCACAGTTACGTCACATTAAATGGCAAAAAGGACTTTATCTAGGTGGACCTAATCGAATCACCTGATCCCTTTAAAAGCAGAGAATCTTCCCAGCTGGTGGAAAAAGGGAAGTCAAAACATTCCATGCATGAGAAGGACTCCAAATGCCATCGCTGGTTTAAAGATGGAGGAGCCATGTGAGAAGGAATACAGGAGCCTCTGGGGGCACAGAGTTGCCCCCAGCTGACAGCCAGCAAGTACACAAGGACTTAAGTCCTACTGCCTCAAGGAGCTGATTTCTGCCAAAAGACTGAATAAGCTTGGAGGTGGATTCCTCCCTCAGAACCTCAAGTTGGGGTAAACCTTAATTTTATTTAGTTATTTACTTTAATTTTTACTGTGCTTTAAGTGAAAGTTTACAAATCTAGCCAGTCTCATACAAATATTTATATACACCGTGCTATATACTCCTAATTTGGTCTCCCGTTAATGAGACAGCACACTCCTTCCCCCTACTCTCTCTTTTCTTGTCTATTCTGCCAGCTTCTGACCCCCTCTGCCCTCTCATCTCCCCTCCAGATAGGAGATGCCAATATAGTCTCATTTGCCTACTTGATCCAAGAAGCTCATTCTTCACCAGTATCATTTTCTATCCCATTGTCCAGCCCAATCCCTGTCTGAAGAGTTGGCTTTGGGAATGGTTCCTGTCTTCGGCTAACAGAAGGTCTGGGGACCACAACCACCAGGATCCTTCTAGTCTCGGTAAGACCATTAAGTCTGGTCCTTTTACAAGAATTTGAGGTTTGCGTCCCACTGCTGTCCTGCTCCCTCAGGGGTTCTCTGTTTTGTTCCCTGCCAGGGAAGTCATTGGTGGTAGCCAGGCACCATCTAGTTCTTCTGGTCTCAGGCTGATGTAGTCTCTGGTTTATGTGGCCCTAAAACCTTAGTTTTAAATGACTTGTTTTAGGCCACCAAAAAAAAAAAAAAGTTGCCATGGAGTCAATTCTGATTCATAGTGACCCTATAGGACAGAGTAGATCTGCCCCACAGGGTTTCCAAGGAGCAGCTGGTGAATTTGAACTAACAGCCTTTTGATTAGCAGCTGATCTCTTAACCACTGTGCCACAAGGGTTCCGCTTTAAACCATTACATATATGATAATTTGTTATGCAGCACTAGAAAACTAAAATAGCTTCCCATTGTTGCTAGTCTCTGCTACCATAATGTTCCTTGCTGGTTTCTCTCATTGGTCAGTTCCTTAAACTCTCTTCAGCTTTGAGTTTAATTCTGTTTTCTGCCTGGATCCTGACTGATACACACAGGAAAGAACACAATAAAAAGTATTCAAGACTTACGTCAAGAAAACTTTAAAACAAACCAACACAAAAGAAGCCTTGAGCAAACAGAAGAACATATCTTGTTCTCGGGTAGTAAGACTCAAAATTACAAAGATGTCAGTTCTCCCTAAGTAACTTCACACATTTAATATGCTATCAGTACAATGCAAACAGCTTCGCTCCTTTGTTTCATTATTGGAATCAGACTAGTTGATCCAAAATTCATATTTAAAATAAATAAATAAATAAACAAGAGTAAACACAAAGAACAATGAGGGGAAATAGCACTTCCAGATATGAAAACAAGTTACAGTCCTCAGTAATGAAAATCTGTGGTATTGGTGCATGAAGAGCTAGTTCACGGGAATAAGCCGAAAAGTTGAAGAATGGGCTCAAATTCATTTGGGAATTTAGTAAATCACAAGAAGGGCTTTTAAGCCATTGGTGAAAAAATGTAGCTATCTGGAAAAAAAAATAAATTTGAACCTGTATTTTACACTGTACATCAGGATATGTTCTAATTAGATTTGAGATATAAATGGGAAAAATAAAACTAAGAGTTTAAAAAAGTAAATTTTAAAGAGTCTTTATAGCATTAGAATATGGAAGTCTTTTAAATTATGTCTCAAAATCCAGATGCTATGAAAGAGAAAAGCTAATATATTAAAATAACATTAAGAACAAAAAAAAAAAAAAAACTTTTGCATGACAAAAAAGAAAACCAGCACAAAGACAAATGAAAATCTGAGATACAATGTTTGCAACACATATAGTAGATAAAGGTCTAATTTCCCTAGTATATAGAAAGTTCCTGGAAATTAATAAGGAAAAGAACAATTCAATACAAAAAAAAAAAAAGCAAAGGTTATGGACAGTTCACAGAAAAACAAGCCAGTGGTTCTTAAACACATGAAAATATGCTCCACCTGACCCAAAAGAGAAAGGCAAATTTAAATACACTGACTTGCTTTTTTTTAACCCGTGAGTTTGGTAAGAATCCAAAAGTTTGGTAACACGCTCTACTGGTGAGGCTGTGGGGAAAAAGGCATCCTCATACATTGTTGTTACAAATTAATTAGTAAAAAGTTTATGACTGATGATCTCTGAGCTGTTGGACAAGCCACACCTGGAACAATCTTGGGACAGGGGAAACAGGGTCATTAATTTACTAGGTCTTTCCTCTTGCTGAGCCATAGGAACTCTTGTCCTATTTCCTTGAAGTGCGCCCATTTGTCCCAGTTGATAGGAAAATTGAGGGGGGTAGGGTAAGGAATGCGCCAGAGAGCCCTTAGAAAATCTGAACCTGCTGAATCAGACACTTGGCCATTCACCATGCGACATTCCTTCCGTTTACCTGGCTAAAAGATTGACCAGATAGGTTGTCACTAGAAATGCAAGATCCTGCAAGTTTTGCACTGTTCCATTCCTAAAGCATAATTTATTTAAGTTATAAAAGGGTAGAGAATAAATGCATGAGATGGTCTTCAAAATTTTTATATCTTGCTCTAAGTGATGAAAAATTATGCATACTTGCTCCTATGATATATTTCTGTTAGAGGGAAGAGAACTCTCAGAATGCTAAGTGGGACATAATCTCTGCTTACCAAATAATTCGAACTGAGTAATTAAGCAAGTTTTTTCATGTGTCTCCTATGTGTCTCTGCTGAAGGGGACGGGGTTGAATACAGCACAGGCCCTCTAATGCATTCACAGTTGTGTGAGCAAACATGTATTCAAGTAACTGTAATAGAATGCATGCTCATGAAATGAGCAAACACGAGGTCATCACGAATATTAAGTCACCACATCTATAGGAGAAGATCAAATGAGTAGAAGTAATACAAGCAAACACCTTGTTAGGTGCTTGTGTGCCTGTGTTGAAGGTGAGATACAAAAAAGTATAAGCCCTCAAGGAGTTTACAATTTATTCATGAGGACAAGAAATGATACCTGAAAACCTGGTAACACAGAGTAGTAGCTGATAAGCACAAAAGAAGGACCAATTAAACCGAAAGGTCAAATAAATCTTTTCTGAAATCACTCTCAAAATCTTAAGGGGAAATTATATTTATAGTGCGTAATAAAAAATTTAATAATCTCTCGTCCTTCTCCTTTTCCTCCTCCTCCTTCTCTCTCCCTCTTTCTCTCTCTCTATACACACACGCACACACACATACACACAAACACAAGCTAAGATATTCCACATGCTGTCCAACTATCCTACTCACCTTCAAACTATCTGACTTCTAAAGCCCAGCTAGCTTCTCTGTCTTCTCTAGGTTTCTTTACCTCTTTGCTTCAACATCTTACCTGTATCAACATAACAGTGACTTATATATATCACAAATATTGGGGAGTTTGTAAGATTTCAGGGTGAGATCTGGTACTGAAAGTCACAGGACCAGATGATCTCTAAAGTTCCTTCTAGCTCCAAAATTTTATGGGTAGGTTATACAATTCGGGGGAAAGGAGAGATCATCCTGAACAGAAGTAGACAGGACAGGTTGGAATTGATCTGGGCTTGGAAGGATGAACACAGTGGAGTAGCCTGAGAAGAAGGAGTATTCTAGACAAGGAGTGAAAAATAGAATAAAATAAAACCATTTTTAGAGGCGTAAGTATTTAAGACCTGTTATTTCTTGATTTTGCATATACTGGAGAGCTGTGGATGAAAAATGCTGGAACACGTTACTCTTCTTAAACCTTACTTTCATTCTACTACTCTCTATTCTGCCACTCTGACCCCCTCACTGGTGTCCATTGTCCAAAAAGGCTCTTGAAGTAGCGATTCATCACCACTGTTGCTTCCAATCACCTCTGTGAGAACATCAACGTCCGTTAAAAGGAGAACGCCTCTTAAGACCCCTGAATTGCCAGTGTTTGCAGTACCAACATCACCCCCTTTCCTTATGAAGCCATGCTGTAATCCAGAAGTCCTGAGAAACCACCTCTATATTTTATCATTTCCTGGGCGCCAAGGGCGAGCAGTCTATATTCCTCTATCTCATGAACACTTCTTTCTGTCTACAGTCACTCTCTGTGGAGTTTAGACCTGGCTTTCTTGTTTGTTTGTTTTTTACAGTCCTACTCCGACAGACGAGGGGTCGCCATGAGTTTGAATCAAGTTGACAACAACAGTTTTTAATAAGAACAACTATCCTGCCTTCATCATCATGTTGCTGTGAAGATCCAGAACAAGGAAAATCTGTTATGAATTACAAAGTCCTAAATACAGGAATTATTGTACTGAGTTACAGTGTTGGGGAAGAACACTGAACGTACCATAGACTGCTAGAAGAATGAACAAATCTGCCTTGGAAGAAGAATGCTCCTCAGAAGCAAGGATGGCAAAACTTCATCTCACATACTTTGGACAAGTTATCAGGAGGGACCAGTCCCTGGAGAAGGACATCATGCCTGGTAAAGCAGAGAGCTCAGCAGAAAAGAGGAAGACCCACAATGAGATGGGTTGACACAGTGGCTGCAACAATGGGCTCAAACATAGCAACCATTGTGAGGATGGCACAGGACCGGGCGGCGTTCCGCTCTGCAGTGCGTAGGGCTGCTATGAGTTGGAGCCAACTGGATGGCACCTAACAAGAACAACACACATGATGAACTAACGCAAATCTTTTGATAATGAATTTTTTTTTTAATAGCAATGCTATCTAGCTGCAACCTAATCAGAACTCTATATGACAGGGTGCTTCGGAGACGCATTAGGCTTGAGCTGGCTGCATCCTGGGCGGTATGACAGCCTCAGTTCAATTGCTTTCTCTGAACACTCATGAAAAAGACGTTAGGGGATGTGTCAGCCTCAAGGTTAGCATCTTTCACTCCCCCATTCAATGCCGAAGTCTTTTCAGAGCTGGGGAACATGAGAGGCAAGAGAAATGGGGAATGGAGCCAGCTACGCATCTGCCCCTTCTGGTATTTCAGACTACTTTCAAGTCCTTTTCTCTCACCCCCAAGCATCATTTTGAGATGGCTGGAGTCAGTCTGTGAGCGCTTTTATTTATTTATTTCAAAAAGAGAAGATTTAAAAAATTTTTTATTATACTTTAGATGAAGGTTTACAGAACAAACTGATTTCTCATTAAACAGTTAGTACACACATTGTTCTACGATGTTGCTTAACAACCCCAGGACACGTCAACACTCTCTCTTCTCAGCCTTGGGTTCCTTACTACCAGCTTCCCTGTCTCCTCCTGCATTCCAGTCCCTGCCCCAGGGCTGGTGTGCCCCTTTAGTCCTGTTTTGTTTTATGGGCCTGTCCAATCTTTGGCTGAAGGGTGAGGAGTGGCTTCATGACCGAGCTGAAAGGGTGTCTGGGGGCCATGCTCTCGAGGTTTCTCCAGTCTCTGTCGGGCCAGCATAAACCTGGGTTTTTGAGACCAGGCAGAGAGATCACTATTTGAGAAACAGCCTATGATTACAACCCCTTCCCGCACTAATACCAATGATTTTCTTTGGGGACATTATAAAAATTCACTTCATTCTGCAGCAGCCAATAATGACAAGAGCACCAAAAACAACAACACAACCCTCACACAAGTTTACTCCTGAAAGTCTCACCCATTCTTAGTTCATATAACAAGTCTAGACAGGCCTCAATGCTGCTTTAGGCTCAAGCTGGTATTTCCTCTATACTTATTAGTAAACACTGAGGGGACCAAGGTCATCGCTAGTTAACAAGTTTTAAAAAAAAGAAAACTAAAACCATTAGTCATATATTTATTCTAAAGAGAAGGAAGGGGTGGAGTTGAAGGAAGAAGAGTTCTTATCCATGCCACTTCCTCCTATTCCATCAAACTGACAATAAAGCAGTAAGAAAGATATAAAAACAGAGCAACAATAACAAAAACAAAACTCAGAAAGGAGACCAGAAGACAGGAGAGGAAATCTAAACAGGAAAACAGAAAGCAGATGACCAGTGGAAACTGGCTTGACAGAACAGAGAAAATTGAAATAGAACTGTCCCCAGGGTGGAGAAGCCAATTAGAAGCAAGATGATTCACACGGCAGAGTCCAGGGCAATTTCAGAAATTAGAGGCATCACGGAGCGTGGTGGACCTGAAAAGGAAGATGGTTTAAAGTCTATTAGCCTTAGACGACCTGCTCTCCTACCCTAGCCTATGCAGCTGGGTGGCTGGCCAAAGCACAGGACACCAGAGGCAGCTGGGGGCAGTGATGTGGCACAGCACTGAGAGGCGGGGATTAAGTGGAGTCAACCTGCTGAATAGTGAGAACTCCATTCCCCATCCCTCATGCAGCTCCCAGAATGTAGACAGGCAGGCTTATGCCATGCAGGTAGGAAATCATAAGATTCAGGGTTTCCCCTCTGGGGTGTATTGGCCAGCCAAGACATAAAACTCTTCAATTCCTTGCATTTGGGAGTCCCGCAAAGAAAGAATCAGGTCAGCAATTTCACTCTTTAATCAGGGTCAGTTGTGAACAAGCCTCCAAATACTTCCAAATAGCTTTCTAGTACCTTGGTCTTAAATATCAAGAGATAGAAAAGGATCACGAGAATTTTTTTTTTTTTTATTGTACTTTAGATGAGGTTTACAGAGCAAACGAGATTCTCATTAAACAAGTAGTATAAAAAAATTTTTTTATATACATACTGTTTCGTGATACTGGTTGCCAACCCCATGATATAACACTCTCCCCTTCTTGACCTTACGTTCCCCATTACCAGCTTTCCTGTCCCCTCCTGCCTTCTCATCCTTGTCCCTGGTCCGGTGTGCGCATTTAGTCTCGTTTTGTTTTATGGGCCTGTATTTTTTTTTTATAATCTTCGCCTGAAGGGTGAACCTCAGGAGTGACTTTATTACTGAGCTGAAAGGGTGTCTAGGTGCCATGCTCTCGGGCGTTCTCCAGTCTCTATCAGACCAGTAAGTCTGGTGTTTTTTTGTGAGTTAGAATTTTGTTCTACATTTATCTCCAGCCTTGTCAGGGACCGTCTGCTGCGATCCCTGTCAGAGCAGTTGGTGGTGGTAGCTAGGCACCATCTAGTTGTGCTGGATTCAGTCTGGTGGAGGCTGTGGTATTTGTGAACCATAAGAAATTTGAAGAAAGCCTCTATCTGTCAGAGTCATGGCAGAAAATGTGTAACGTAGTCAGATTTGGTATATTGAGGAAAGTTTAAGTAATGAACCAATAACAAAAGTATAAACCAGAAACCAAACCTGTTGACGTCAAGTTGATTCCGACTCATAGTGATGCTATAGGACAGAGTAAAACTGCTCCATAGGGTTTTCAAGGAGCAGCTGGTGGATTTGAACTGCCAACCATTTGGTTAGCACCTGAGTTCTTAACTAAGGACTGTGCCTGCCACCAGGGCTTCAACAAAAGTATAAGCAATCTTTAGGGAAAACAAAATGAAATAATGCAGTATCTTAGGCTCTAACCACCTCCAGACTTAAAAGGGTAACGGATGAGGACAGTTATAAGAACTCAGAAAGTTCCGTTTTTAAAAAATGAAAAAAAAAAAAAGAGAAAACAGCATAGAAACAAGGTCAGAAAGGGTTGCTGGATACGATCTTCAGTTGATGGACATAGCTGGCCCAAGGAAGCCTGACTGGGAAAGAACCCAAGGGAATAAATAGCTCCCCTGTATTCCATATCCTGCTGGTGCCTCCCATTGGAAGCCAGAGGGCAAGAGGGCCCATTAATGCAGTGCATAGGGGTAAGTCTCCTGGGCAGAGCAGGATCGAGAAGAGTGGAGAGTCGATCTGGAGGGGAAAAAAAAAAGTGATCCAGATAGATTCTAACATGAGTGACAGAGTGCCCCAAAAAACTTGGGACAAATAGAGTCAATGGAAGGAGCAGAAAACAAACAAACAAATCTACAATTTTCTCAGAAAAATATGGCAGCCATGAACTAAAAAAAAAAAAAAATAGGATGCTATAAATCTATACATCATAGAACTCTTTGAATTAAAAATATAATAGAAATTCAGAATTTAGAAGAACTACCTATAGGGTTGCTATGAGTTGGAATCGACTCGACGGCACTGGGTTTTTATTAAATAATTGTTAAATCTCTCAAAATGGAAAACAACAACAACAAAAATGCAAATAGAAGAGTAATTAGAGAGAAAAGACAAATGAAAAAGAAAATCAATCCAGAAAGTCCATACTGTCCTAGCTGAAGAAATGAGAGAGGCCAGAGAAATTGGAGGAGTGGAAACCAGCAAAGAAATGATATAAGAAAACGTTCCAGAACTGGAGAACATAAGTTCAGATTGAAAGGGTCTCCTGAAGGCTCAGAACAGTAAATGAAAATTACCTGTATCATCCTTATAATCATCATCTCAAAGCACCGTGGATAAAGAGAACAAAAACACAGGGAAATGGAGCATCAGAATTACGACGACATTAGACTTATCATTTTGCATTTTCTGGTTCAATTGAGAATATCTGTATGATCTTACGAACATGAACATCAGATACTGGATGTAACCAAAATGTGCACAGTTATGTATTTTATTGGGAGGATGAGAGGAGGTCCTGTGTGCGCGTGTGTAAGCAGAGTGAAAAGTTAAGTCCTCATTTTTTCATTGCAAGAAATCAATAGATGAGGTCTAAAAATTAAAAGTCAAAAAAAAAGAACAAACAAAAAAAACATGAAATATCAGTACAAACATGTTGTTCCACTAAACCAGCCCATTGCTGTCAAGTTGATTCCAATTCACAGCCACCCTGTGTTGTTCAGCTGCCATCTTTTTATGCAAATAACGTGTGCCTTTTGCATTTGCCACGCCCTCACTCTGTGAGGTACCCTCACAAGTGCCACCATGCCAATCCTCTTCCATATGTTGCTATAAAGAAAATTAAGTTTACAAAAATACCTCACGTCTGGCAAACAAATGCAGCAGTCATGCATTATGTGTGTAAAAAGTGGAACATGGAGGTAAATACCAAAAGTAACAGTGAAAACAAAGATTGAGGGTATTTTTCATCGTAAGCCTTATAGTAGTGCTTGACTTTTAAAAATTTGTACATGTATGACTATAACAAAAATGATAATTACATTGAAATATATATATATATACAGTCATGTGTCCCTTAACATCCATGATACTTTCCATAAAATAGGACATTATGTGATTTGGACATTGTACAAACACCATATTATATACAGGCAGTTCCTGTATTATAAACATCCAACTTGTGGACAACTCATACTGAAGACCACACCACCATAAAGCCTATTAAATTAAAAATTTGAGTTAAATACATACAATGGTTCGTAATAACGAACACACCCACTATATATATGCTGCTTTTAGGTGCTGTCGAGTCATTTCCGACTCATAGTGACCCTACGTACAACAGAACCAAGCATTGCCCAGTCCTGCGCCATCCTCACAATCATCGCTGTGCTTGAGCCCATTGTTGCAGCCACTGTGTCAATCCATCTGGTTGAGGGTCTTCCTCTTTTTCAATGACCCTCTACTTTACCAAGCGTGATGTCCTTCTCCAGGGACTGATCCCACCGGATAACATGTCCAAAGTATGTGAGACATAGTCTCGCCATCCTTGCTTTCAAGGAGCACTCTGGTTGCACTTCTTCCAAGACAGATTTGTTTGTTCATCTGGCACTCCACGGTATATTTAATATTCTTTTCCAACACCACAATTCAAAGGCCTCAATTCTTCCTTGGTTTTCCTTATTCATTGTGCAGCTTCCGCGTGCATGTGAGGAGATTTAAAGCACCATGGCTTGAGTCAGGCGCACCTTAGTCCACAAGGTGACTTCTTTCTTTTTTAATACTTTAAAGAGATCTCTTGCAGAGGATTTGCCCAATGCAATGCATCTTTTGATTTCTTGGCTGCTGCTTCCATGGGTGTTGATTGTGGATCCAAGTAAAATGAAATCCTTGACAACTTCAATCTTTTCTCCGTTTATCATGATGTTGCTTATTGGTCCAGTTGTGAGGATTTTTGTTTTCTTTTTGCTGAGGTATAATCCATACTGAAGGCTATGCTCTTTGATCTTTAGCAGTAAGTGCTTCAAATCTTCTTCACTTTCAGCAAGCAAGGTTGTGTCATCTGCATAATGGAGGTTGTTAATGAGTCTTCCTCCAAACCTGATGCCTCTTTCTTCTTCATATAGTCCAGCTTCTTGGATTATTTGCTCAGCATACAGATTGAATAGGTATGGTAAAAGGATACAACCTTGGTGCACACCTTTCCTGACTTTAAACCATGTAGTATCCCCGTACATGGATCAAGACTGCCTCTTGATCCATGTACGGATTCCTTATGAGCACAATTAAGTGTCCCGGAATTCCCATTCTCTGCAATGTTATCCATAATTTGCTATGATCTACAGTCAAATGCCTTTGCACAGTCAATAAAACACAGGTAAACATCTTTCTGGTATTCTCTGCTTTCAACCAGGATTCATCTGACGTCGGTAATGACATCCTGGTTCCACGTCCTCTTCTAAATCTGGCTTGAATTTCTGGCAGCTCCCTGTCAATGTACTGCTGCAGCTGCTTTTGAATGATCTTCAGCAAAATTTTGCTTGCGTGTGATATTAATGATATTGTTCAATAATTTCCACATCCAGTTGGATCACCTTTCTTGGGAATAGGCATAAATATGGATCTCTTCCAGTCAGTTGGCCAGGTAGCTGTCTTCCAAATTTCTTGGCGTAGACAAGTGAGCACTTCCAGTGTTCCATCCATTTGTTGAAACGTCTCAGTTGGTATTCTGTCAATTCCCAGAGCCTTGTCTTTCGCCAATGCCTTCAGTGCAGCTTGGGCTTCTTCCTTCAGTACCATCGGTTCCTGATCATATGCCACCTCTTGAAATGGTTGAACATCGACTAATTCTTTTTGGTATAATGACTCTGTGTATTCCTTCCATCTTCTTTTGATGTTTCCTGCGTCGTTTAATATTTTCCCCCACAGAATCCTTCAGTATTGCAACTTGAAGTTTGAATTTTTCTTTAGTTCTTTCAGCTTGAGAAATGCTGTGTGTGTTATTCCCTTTTGGTTTTCTATCTCCAGCTCTTTGCATATGTCATCATAATTACTTTGTCTTCTTGAGTTGCCCTTTGAAATCTGTTCAGCTCTTTTCCTTCATCTTTTTTTCCTTTTGCTCTAGCCATTCAATGTTCAATAGCAAGTTTCCGAGTTTCTTCTGACATCCATTTAGGTCTTTTCTTTCTTTGCTGTCTTTTTAATAACTTCTTGCTTTCTTCATGTATGATGTCCTTGATGTCATGCTTTCAATAGCAACAAATGTTTGTTTTTGGTATACATATAAATACAGAGTTGACCTACTGGGCTTATTTGTCTGGTAGGATTGAAATAACTAAATAGTTTTTTTAAAGCAACTTAAAAAATAAATTACAATGGGAGGGGGATAGATCCCTTTATATTTTGCTGTAGCTGTCATGTGTGGAAACCATGGTGGTACAGTGGTTAACAGCTACAGCTACTAACCAAAAGGTTGGCAGTTCGAATCCACCAGACGCTCCTTGGAAACTCTATGGGACAGTTCTACTCTGTTCTATAGGGTTGCTATGAGTTGGAATTGACTGGACGGCAATGAGTTTGGTTTGGTTTGGTTCATTATGTCTAGACAGCAATTTAGGAACTGCTAAAAGCTGAAAAATTTGGAAATCCATTAAGAAAAATCTCCACGAGATCCAAACACCACCCAGTAGCTGGTCAGCTGCTGAAGGCCCTCAGCCAGAGAGGCAAGCAGGTCAGACTTTGACAGACCTGGATGTGCCGATCCCCATCGGCTGGCCTGAGGAATGATGTGATTCTGCACAAAACCTGGTACCTTACTTACAGCCTCCTCTATCCATGAGCTTGACCACAAGCTCTTTTTAAAAAAGAAGAGAAAACAGCATGGAAGCAAGCACATCTCCTCTATGTCCATCCTCTTGATTAACATGTTGGCTCCAATAGCAAAGCTGAAGGCTATGAAATATTGCTATTGGAGCTGATCTTTGCAAGGATTACATCATTACAGTCCCTTGCCTGGGCCTTTCTCTTCAGGAGAAATTTGGCCCCTCTGAAGGCTAGACTAACTATTCCTGCGCTCCCTCCCACACCCCAAATCCTTCCTGCCCCTGGGAACCCCCAAAGCCATGAAGCAGGATCTAAGTAAAGAAGTCCCTGCCCATTGCAAGCTCCAGACCAGTTAAGAGGAAGGGTCAGCTACATGAACCAGAGACTACATCAGCCTGAGACCAGAAGAACTACACGGTGCCCGGCTACAACCGATGACTGCCCTAACAGGGAACACAACAGAGAACCCCTGAGGGAGCAGGAGAGCAGTGGGATGCAGACCCCAAATTCTCATAAAAAGACCAGACTTAATGGTCTAACTGAGACTAGAAGGACCCTGGCAGTCAGGGTCCCCAAACCTTCTGTTGGCCCAGGACAGGAACCATTCCCGAAGCCAACTCATCAGACATGGATTGGACTGGACAATGGGTTGGAGAGGGATGCTGGTGAGGCGTGAGCCACTTGGTTCGGGTGGACACTTGAGACTATGTTGGCATCTCCTGCCTGGAGTGGAGATGCGAGGGTAGAGCGGCTTAGAAGCTGGCAAAATGGTCACGAAAAGAGAGAGTGGAAGAAGGGAGTGGGCTGTCTCATATGGGGGGAAGTAATTGGGAGTATGTAGCAAGTTGTGTATGGGTTTTTGTGTGAGAGACTGACCTGATTTGTAAACTTTCACTTAAAGCACAATAAAAATTATTTAAAAAAAAAGAGGAAGGGTCAAAGTCATAGATTGCAACATGATGTAAAGACCAAAGAAGCCCAGAAATAAAGTATATCATCTTTATTCTGGCACTAATTAGACCCTAGGCAGAGCCAAAGTGAACCTCAAGTGGGCTCCTTCAACTAACCCCACTGCTGAGCATAGTGAATGCCCCACCCCTAAGACTAATAAAATATCCCTAAACCTGGCCAATGAAGGAGTCCCTGGGTGGCAGCCAGCACTCAACCACCGGCCAAAAGGTTGGCAGTTCAAAGCTACCCAGAGGTACATCAGCAACAAGCCTGGCAATCTGCTTCTAAAGGGAAACAGCCTCGAAAACCCTGTGGAGGAATTCTACTTTGCACACATGGGGTCACCATGAGAGGAAATGAACTCCGCAGCAACCAGTAATAAATCCGGCCAATACAGTGCAGCAATCTCTAACCGTTCCCTAGAGATTAAAAAAAAAAAAAAAAAAAAAACCATCACCCTAGAGTCAGTTCCAACTCCCCAACAGAACAGAGTAGAACTGCCCCATAGGATTTCCAAAGAACACTGGTTACCAGCTGTAGCTCGCCGTAGGTCTTAACTACTGTGCCACGAGGACTCCTCCCTAGAGATAAAGGATGTAAAAAGGAAAAGCTGTGAGTATTCCTTAACTAAATTCCCCTTGTGCAGTCCTTTCCCCTCTTTCCAACAGGGCAAATGCTTTCTATCCCCCTTCTCCCTCAGAAAGACCTGAACTTTGGTCATCTGCCTATCTCTTTCATTTCTTTTACCTGTAAAATGTACTCACCTTTAAATTTATGTGATAAAAAAATACTTTTCTCTGTATTTATGTGTTTTTTAATGTATCTACACATTTATCCTTTTCATGGAACCAGTTTCAATAATCAGAAAGCATGGGTTTGATTCCTATATGTACCAATTGGATTCATTCACTAATTTGTTTGTTAATTCCCTAATAGACCTTACTTCGTTGAGCATCTATTCCTACTTTTATTAAGCATCTATTGTGTGCCAGATATCATGTTAGATGTTGTTGGATACAAAAATGAATAAAATTATGATAGTTTCCAAGAGTTTAAAGAGAACGGAAGGGAGTAACATATTTGTAACAAAGTAGTAAGTAAGTTAAGGTGCTTTAGGTGTTGCTGCAGGTCTGCATATGAGACTCCGTGCGCACAAAGAAGAAAGTGGTCATTTCTACCTGGGGTGGGAGGGTGGTCTAGAAAGGCCCCATGGTTTAACACTAAGGGGCCATAGGTTATATCTCTTACCCTAACCAGTTATCTCACAGATCCTTAGTCTATAGGGTGACCAGAGAATAGTCTCTTTGGATTAACTAAGTTGATGTGCACTTACCATGTAAGCAATTGATATCCTACTGGTGTCAGTTTAAAAAATCATATTTCTCTTTAATCTTTAAGCCCCTTGAGAACAGGGATACAATCTTATTTGTCTTCATAAACTCAGTATGTTCCTGGGATATTTTAGACCTTATGAATGTTCATTGAATAAATGAATAAATTAAATAAAAAATCAAGAGTCATAGAGTATAATAAGCTATGGAGGATAGGGACTAAGGTTGTTCTTTTCTTACAACATATAGTTCTATAAATCAGCATAGTATGAACTTCCCAATATTGACAATGAAAGAAGAGAGGGAGACAAAATGGAAAAGGAGGAAAAGAGGAAAGAAGAAACGGAGGTGAAGGAGGAGGAATAGAAAATAATGGTGGCAATTGGGCAAATGTATTATAAAACACACATATGGAGCCATTAATGCTTTGTATTTTCTATTTTTGAGCATTTACTTTTCATGAACGAAATGTGAATATTCTCTGCATTTAGAGTCACAGCGAAGCATTATAAAAGGTTGCAAGTTCAAGGCTTAAAGGAACATCTGATTAGATGAATATCCACTTCTTTTCACTGACTTATTTTATCCAGTTTAGGACTTGACAGAGCTGTATATTTCCAGGGAAGGAGGCGCATAATTTAAGTAGTAACAAGCTCATCTTTTTCCATTTCAAGGTTACCAATCTAATTCAACCAGCATCAGTGAGAAAACTCAGTACAAATGATGGTGGAGTATCTTTCGAACTCAGATGCATGCATTATAAAACTCCATTATTCCTGACTTCTAAAATCTATCTCTCTCCCCCCACAACCCCCACTTATTTTCCACTTCAGTGTTAATGATAAAGGAAGACTTGTTGAAATATAGGCATGACGAACAGATGCTCAAATATATAAGTGGCTTTAATAAAAATTTGTAGACCCTTATAAACCTACTAAGTTGAATACAAAATTTTTAAGTATTCTTATTTTTAAATGTTTATGTTTTCACAATTCACAGAGTACTTTCATAAGAATTATCTTCACATAAAGATGAAATAAAAAAAAAGGTATAATTATTTCCATTTTGTGGATGACTAAACGGATTCTTGGGGAGGCTACGGGATTTGTGGAAGGTCACCTAGTAAATGATGGTTAAGGTGGGTTCTCAAATCCAACTTTCTTTTGCCAAATTCTGTCTCTTGTCAGGACACAAAGTAACCACACAGTGGGTCGACAGCTGCCTATAACCAAGCACTGAGAAGCACAAAGCTACAGACAAGACGAGAACACAGATGGGGCATAAAAGGCCCTTTTCGGGGAGCCTTTGAGGCTACCCAGGTGCATAGTAAGGCACAGACAGAAGAGGAAAGGATAAGCAAAGAAGAAAAGAGTAATTGGGGGTGGGGTGGGGAGGAGGTAGGGGGATGAAGGTAGAAAGAGGAAATTTATATCATGGCAAATCATTGAACTCCTCACAATCACCAATAAGGTGAAATCACTTGTTAGAGGAGCTGTCGCATTTTACCTTAAATCTAGCCCCTCACACTGTTGTTTAGTTTTTAATAATTTATTTTATCTTGTCGTTGTTGCTGTTGAAAACAAACACAGCAAACTTATACCAATTCATAGTTTCTACGTGTACATTTCAGTGACATTGATTATATTCTTTAAGTTGTGCAACCATTCTCACCCTCCTTTTCTGAGTTGTTCTTCCCCATTAACATAAACTCAATGCCCCCTAAGCTTCCTATATAATCTTTGGAGCTGCTGTTGTCAATTTGATCCCAAAGCAAACATTCTTTACTCATTAAGCTAAACTACTGTAGTCGTTGGAAAATATGGCCTTGGTGATAGAAACAATGCTGGAGGTCACATGACAGAATTTTGCAACATCAACTACTTCTTCACTGCTAATACCTTTTTTCAACAAGATAAAATGGTGACTATACACGTGGACCTCACCGGATGGAATATGCAGGAATCAAATCGACTAAATCTGTGGAAAGAGACGATGGAGAAGCTCCATATCATCAGTCAGAACAAGGCCAGGGGCCAACTGCAGAAGAGATCACCAATTGCTCATAGACAAGTTCAAGTTGAAACGGAAGAAAACCAGAACAAGTCCACGAAAGCCAAAATACGACTTTGAGTATATCCTACCTGAATTTACAGACCATCTCAAGAATAGATTTGATGCATTGAGCACTAATGGCCGAAGACCAGACAAGTTGTGGAATGACATCAAAGAAATCACACATGAAAAAAGCAAAAGGTCATTAAAAAGACAGGAAAAAAAGAAAAGACCAAAATGTATGTCAGAAGAGACTCTAGAACTTGCTCTTGAACTTCAAGTAGCTAAAGGGAATGAAAGAAATGAAGTAAAAGAGCTGAATGGAAGATTTCAAAGGGGAGCTCGAGAAGACAAAGTATTATAATGAAATGTGCAAAGACCTAGAGTTAGAAAACCAAAAGGGAAGAACATGTTTGACATTTCTCAAGAAGAAGGAACTGAAGAAAAAAATTCAAGCTTTAAGTTGCAATATTGAAGGATTCTATGGGGAAAATACTGAATCATGTGGGAACCTTCAAAAGAAGATGGAAAGAATATGTAAAGTCACTGTACCAAAAAGAATTGGTCGATGTTCAACTATTTCAAGAGGTAACATATGATCGGAAACCAATGGTACTGAAGGAAGAGGTGGAAGCTACACTGAAGGTATTGGTGAAAAACAAGGCTCCAGGAATTGACAGAATACCACTTGAGATGTTTCAACAAACGGATGCAGCACCGGAGGTGCTAACTCATCTATGTCAAGAAATTTGGAAGACTGATTCCTGGCCAACAGACTGAAAGAGATGCATATTTGCACTCATTCCAAAGAAAGGTGATCCAACAGAATACAGAAATTATTGAACAATATCATTGACATCACACACAAGTTAAATTTTGTTGAAGATCATTCAAAAGTGGTTGCATTAGTACATTGACAGGGAACTGCCAGAAGTTTAAGCCACATTCAGAAGAGGTTGTGGAACAAGGGGTATCATTGCTGATGTCAGATGGATCCTGGCTGAAAGCAGAGAATACCAAAAAGATGTTTACCAGTATTTTATTGACTATGCAAAGGCATTTGACTGTGGATCATAACAAATTATGGATAAAATTCTGAAGAATGGGAATTCCAAAATACTTAATAGTGCTCTTGAGGAACCTGTACATAGATCAAGAAGCAGCCATTCCAACGGAACAAGGGACTACTGTGTGGTTTAAAGTCAGGAAAGTGTGTGTTAGGGGTTAGGGTTGTATCCTTTCACCATACTTATTCAATCTATATGATGAGCAAATAATCTGAGAAGCTGTACTATAAGAAGAACGTGGCATTAGGATTGGAGGGAGACTCATTAGCAACCTACAATACACAGATGATACAATCTTGCTTGCTGAAAGTGAAGAGGACCTGAAGCACTTAATGATGAAGACCAAAGGCTACAGCCTTCAGTATGGATTGCACCTCAGTGTAAGGAAAACAAAAATCCTCACAACTGGACCAGTAAACAACATCATGATAAATGGAGAAAAGGTTGAAGTTGTCAAAGATTTCATTTTACTTAGATTCGCAATCAACACCCATGGAAACAGCAGTCAATAAATCAAATGATGTACTGCGTTGGGCAAATCTGCTACAAAAAACATCTTTAGTGTTAAAAAGCAAAGATGTCACTTTGGGGACTAAGGTACGTCTGAACCAAGCCATGGTATTTTCCGTTGCCTCATATGCATGCAAAGGGTGGACAATGAATAAGACCAAAGAAGAATTGATGCCTTTGAATTATGATGTTAGCAAAGAATATTGAATATACCATGGACTGCCAGAAGAACAAACACATCTGTCTCGAAAGAAGTAAAGTAGAGGGTCAGTGAAAAAGAAGAAGACCCTCAACAAGATGGATTGACATAGTGGCTGCAACAATGGGCTCAAGTATTACGACGACTGTGAGAATGGCAGTGTTTCATTATGAAGCAGAACAGACACAGTGGCACCAAAAACAACAACAACATTTTTTGGTTTAAAGAAGACTTCAGGAGGAATTTTTGGTTTAAGTTTTAATGATTATCTCAGGGCAATAGTTTCAGGAGTTCATCCAGCCTTTACTGCTCCAAAAGTCTGGATTCCATGAGAATTTGGAATTCTCTTCCACATTCCCCCTTTGACCAGAATTGTTCTATAGAATCTTTACTCAAAAGATTTAATCAGTAATGGTAGTTGGAAATCATCCAGTTCTTGTGGTCTCATTGCATAAGAGGCAGTTGTTCATGGGGGCAATAAGCTACACATTCCATTTCCTCCCCCTATTTCTCACTCTCTTTCTTCCTCTGTTGCTTTAGATTAGTAGAGAGTAATTGTTGTACCTTGGATGGCCACTTGAAAGCTTTTAAGAACCCAAGCACTACACAACAAACGAGAAGGTAGAATGGGAAGCACTAAAAAGGATAATTAGTCCAATTAGCTGGGGTGTCCCATGAAATCATGTCCCTGAACCTCTAAACCAAGAAATCAAATCCCATGAGGTTATTTGGTTGTATACAGCAGCCTCAACAACTGCTCTTCGTTGTTGTAAAAAATATATATCCCACAACATTGCCCAATTCAACTTTTTCAGGTGCACAACTTAGTGACACCAATTATATTATCGGCTATGCAACCATTGCCTTGCACTGTGTTTGATGCTCCCCAAATTCCTCAGTGTCCTCAGGGATTCATAGAATTTTCCAGAGTAACTTCATACTGTCCAGATTCTAAAACTCTTTCCAAGGTAACTTATATTGACAGCAGAAGCCCTACTTTCACAGTCATAACTCATCCTCTCTCACTGCTTTCGTTGATTTGTCTTGCCCCTCCGCACTTCCCTCATAGCATTGCTACTTGAACATTAAGCAAGTTAGGAGTGGGGAATAAGCGTTACTAATATCATTCTGCTCTGAACTTAGATAGGAGGAAAGGGTTAAGCAAGAGTAACGACATTCCAAGGATACGTTTCAAATGAATAACGCTCCCAGTTCTTGAGGGTAATCTTCTGTGATCTTTGCTCATTCCATTTCTTTTTTTTTTTAGAACTGACTGCAAATATTTGCCAAGGGGAATTTCCACACACATAGAGAAATTCATGATTAATGTCTCAGAGAGAGACACGTGGTCAGACCCTTCTTGGGAACTTTGGAGAAAAGAAGGGAAGGAGAGAAAGAAAGAGAGAGAAAGAGAGTAACAAGTGGGAAAAGGTATAGGAAGGAAAAGGGGCGAGGTGAATGGAAGCCCAGAAGAAAGGAAAGTGTTGAGAAGAGGAGAAAAAGGAGAGAGGAATGAAGGGAAGTGAGAGATTTAGATAGAAGGATCCCTCAATGCAGAAAGGATCACCACTGGTTACCCGTTGCCATTGAGTTGATCCTGACTCATAGCAACCCTATAGAACAGAGTAGAACTGCCCCATAGGGTTTCCAAGGAGCTGGTGGGTTTGAACCACTGACCTTTTGGTTAGCAGCTGAAGCTCTTAACCACTGCGCCATCAGGGCTTCGCAGAGCTGTTAGGCAGTGACGTTTATTTAAATGTAACTGTATAGAGACCAACAGAAGAAGAAACCATGTTCCATTTTGTTCTTTCCAACAATCTAGGCTGTGCTTCCCCACAAAAACTTTGCCCACTCTTGCTCTTTCCTCACCTTATTCATGGGTCCAATTCTAAAAACACAATCATCAGTTTCTATCTGCAAATACCATCAGAATCACTTGTATGTCTTTTGCAACTACCCATGGATAAGAAGGAGGCTAAATTACACCACACTTGTAGCATTAGAATCCCCGGCGATCAGGACCCATTGCCTTGGAGTCAAATCCAACTCATAGCGACCCTATACGGAAGAGCTGAATTGCCCCATGGGGTTTCCAAGGCTATAAATCTTTACAGAAGCAGATTGTCACATCTTTCTCCCTTGGCGAGGCTGGTAGATTTGAACCATCTACCTTTTGGTTAGCACTCAAGCATTTTAACCACTGTGTCACCAGGGCTTTTTTGTTCAGGACACGCATAGAAGTATTTTGAAAACTCCTTAGATGATTCTGATGTGAGACTCTGATTAAGAAACTCCGACTTAGACCTCAGTGTGGGACAGGAGAGCCCTATGACTAGAGGAACGGGCTCCTTGTTGCCTGTTCCAGCTTCCTAGAGCTTTGGATAGCTCTGAATGGGCCAGTGGGTGGGCAGCCCTCTTCCCTGAGACTTGATAAAGGGTACTTTGCAGACACCACTTTAAATAAACATTCTTTTGGAAAAGAGCAGTAAAAATAATAATAATAATTTTTTAGCTTAAAGCAGTGACTTTGAATTCTCTTGACCATGAAGCACACTAAGAAAACCAGGTTACGTCAAGACCCAGCATAACTCAAGCAAAAGTATGCTGAGATAATACTATGCTTGCACTTTAATATTTTCTATTCTATTTTATTCATCCAAAAAATGCTGGTCAGGACACACTGAACTGATTTCAGAACCCACTGAGGTTCTATACCCACGATCTGAAAAACACAGTGCCCTAACGGAATGATGCACTCTTGTTCGGCTGGCTTTACCTCTAAATGCTGAATGGGGCCTTTAGCTAAAAACTGAGAGGGAAGGAGGGAGAAGAGAGTTCAGTTTGTTAGATTAACTTCTAGGCTTCGAAAAAATTGTACATTAGCATAATAACAAGTGCTACTTGAAACCTCTCCTTGAAAATGGCAATCAACACTGCTGGATATAGTAAGATCATTGCCGCTGACGGTGGATGAATAAATGTCAACTGTAAATTAAGTCCCTATTTGAAATATTTCCTACTTCTTCACTCAACCAGCCATCTCTTTGGGTCTTCAGGCACCTCCACCAACCATAAAGCAGGGCATTCGTCAATGCGGCAATTTATAAAGGCTCCATTGTGACCTGTGGGCTTATTTCTGTGCTGTGTCACCTCAGAAACCTGACTGATTGGAGAGAAGGGAAAAGGCTATGGGACGATGGATTTTCCACCACAGGAGTCCACTAATTAAATAATAATAAGAAGAACTCATCATTGTGTTCCAGGCATTGCTCTAATCACTTCTACATGTGCTAAGTCACTCAGTTCTCACAACAACCATATGAAGACCTTACTATCCCACTTTGACAGGTAAAGAACAGAGAGGCTGGGTAAATTGCCTGTGGTCACCTGCTAGGCATAACCAGGACTTGCACCTGGCAGTCTAATTCCAGGAGCCCTGGTGGCGCAGTGGTTAAGCACTTGGCTGCTAACCTAAAGGTAGGCAGTTTGAACCCACTAGCTGGTCCACGGGAGAAAGATGGGGCAGTCTGCTTCTGTAAAGATTATAGCCTTGGAAACCCTATAAGGCAGTTTTACTTTTTTTTTTTAGGGTTGCTGTGAGCTGGAGTCAACTGGGCGGCAGTGGGTTGACTGGGGTTTAGTCTAATTCCAGAGCCCACATCCTTAGCCTGCTGCTGTTACACTTCTCGAAGCTTGCAAAACCTGTACTGTTGCACCACCAGAGAGAATATCATTGTTCTTAACCCCTGCCCGGTTCACTGAAGTCTTAGTAAACACTGAAACATATGTTTATCCTCTGGATTTGGCTGGATGGAAGGCACGTTTTCTCTCTTTTTTTCTTGTGGCAAATATATATGTAACAAAAGATTTGTCATTTCAGCATTCTTCACAGGCACGGTTCAATGACCTTAATTATGTCATCAGGTTGTGCAACTCTCACTATTATCCTTTTCCAAATTTCTCCATCACCCTACATGGAAACTCAGTGCCCCTAAGCAAGGACTTCCTCTTTCTCATTCCTTTCCACTGGTAACCTCCCCCCCCACCGCCCTATAACCGCTAATAAACTTGGGTCTGTATTTGTTGTTGCTGTTAGTGTATGCTTGCTTATTCTAGATATTTCATGTAAGTAGAATCTTGCAATATTTGTCCTTTTGTGACTGACTGACTTCACTCAGCATGATGTTTTCAAGGTTCATCCATGTTGAAGCATGTAATCAGGACTTCATTTCTCTTTATGGCTGAGTTGTGCCCCATTGTATGTATGTACCACATTCTGTTTACCCATTCATCTGTTGGTGGAAATACTGACATATTAAATCACTGGAGAACTAAGAGATAGGGAAATATTCCCAGGAGACTAGTGTGTAAACTTCAGTTGAGTTCAATCCAATCTAAAGGAAACCCTCTGACCCTCTTCCCTGGGAGAGGTCTACATACATGTGTGGAAGCATTGGTTTCTCCCAAGAAAGGGTGATAGAAGACCAGTTGAAACCAGTCATCAGAGAAGACCTCCTATGTCACATAGTGAAGAAAAGAATGCTGCCAACAGGGCCACTGTTAATTTGCATTTCTTGCACAGGACTTTTTGGGAACCGAAATGGTATTCAATCAAGTTAACATACCTACTATGCATCTGACTCAGTATTAAACTCTGAGGAAGATTCTGGCAAAAAAGACACAGCCCCTGCCCACAGTTTAGCTGCCTAAAATGGTCCCTTAAATACATCCAGTACAATTTTTATATACACAAAAGCCCAGGTCAGGGATCAAAAAAAGTTAGGATTGCAAAGAGAATTATCACCCCACATTTCACAGGATTCTTCTCACCACCTCACTCCCAAATGCCCAGCAAGGCCTTGCTTTCGGTAAGTTCACCAACAGAAGGCACTACCTCATTACACAGCTTCCCTCCATTTGGTGTCTCTCCAATTATGATTAAGTTTCCTTATTTTGAGACAAAAGCTCCCCATCCCCCACACTGTTAACATTCACTCATTGATTCTCCCTCTGCCCTTTGAAGCTTTGTGGAGTGTAATCCCTCTTTATTATGACAGCCCTTCAGGTATTTGGTGACAGTTCTTATGTCCCTGTGAAGATGGATTTGCCTCCTACCAAATTCTCAGCCAGGATTCATTGTGGGTTTGAACGATACTCCAATCCATTACACTTCACCATGTTATCATTTGACTCCTAAAATGACTCCACAGATAAAATAGATTGGAGTTTCTTCTAACTTCTTGTAGGGATGTGAATGACACCTTTTTTATTTACATGAATTCTAATCTAGGAAGCTGAAAAGTTTGTTGTTGTTGTTGTTTGCTTGTTTTTCAAATGTTACAATGACAGGTTCACAATGATGGCCCTTGAAAGCACGTTAGGATCTTCAGACTAAAGAGACATGTTCAATGTAGTTTTAGAGTCAGGTAGATCTTTATTGTATCTAACTTATCTTTATTATATCTAACTTATTACAAAATTAGCTAAGAGGAAAAAAAAGAGAAGGTTACATAAATAGGAATTTAGTAATTCGTTTTTTAATTAAACTTTTTATTTTGAGATAATTGTAGATGCATATGCAGATATAAGAAATAATCCAGAGAAATTCTACTACACCTTTTACCCAGTTTTTCCAGTGGTAAAACCAAAACCACACCTGTTGCCATCCAGTCGCTCCCAACTCATTGCGACCCTATACAACAGAGTAGAACTTCCAAGGAACTGCCAGCCTTTTGGTTAGCAGCCAAGCTCTTAACCACTACACCACCAGGGCTCTCTCTCAATGGCAATGTCTTGCAAAATTACAATACCATATCACAGCCAGGATACTGACAATGATACAGCTAAGACACAGAACAGTTCTACCACCAAAAGAATCCTTCACATTGCCCTTTTATGGCCACACTCAAATCCTTCACACCCCCATCCCTAAACCCTGGCAACCATTAGTCTGTTCCCTTTTACTCTAATTTTGTCATTTTAAGAACATTATATAAATGAAATCATCCAGTATGTAATATTGGTGTTTTTTTGTTTTGTTTTGTTTTGTTTTTTGCTTAGCATAATTTTATGGAGATTCGTCCAAATTGTTGTACACACCAATAGCTCATTCCTTTTTATGGCTGAATAGAATTACGTGGTATGGATATAACACAGTCTGTTTAAATATTCACCCATTGAGGGATATCTGGCTGTTTCCAGTTTTGGTTATGAAGAATAAAGTTGTTATAAACATTTGTGTATGAATTTTTGTATGGGTGTAAGTTTTCATTTCTCTGGGATAAATACCCAGGAGTACAACTGCTATGTCACAGAGTGGTTGCGTATCTACAGGTCTTATGATGGTAGGTACTTCAGATCCGGGACCATGTATCTTAATTATCTCTGAACCCTCCTCTGAACTCTCTTATCCAAATCTTAACAGATATTCAACAGATGTTGATTGAGTTGAATTTAAAAACACGACTTCCTCACATCTGCCGTTTGATTTGAGCCTCTCCACATCTCTGAGAGGTTAGCAAGACACGTTGTTATTTTCTGTGTGTAGAGGAAGAGGTCAAGGGTGAGAGAGCTGAGACCATGGTTCCAAGGCCAGAAGACCTCGTGAATTGTTGAGTTGGGACTAACCCATCTGCTTTGACCCAAAGTTCCCATTTTATCTCCTGCTGTAAGCTACTCTTTCAATATCTGAAAAGTATAAAGAGAGTTTAACTTTTTAAAGATATGTGTGGTTGGATGTTGAAACCACAACACTGATATATAGTGTAAATATTTTCCTGTGCAGCATGTTTGGATGTTGTACCATAAAAGTGTTCAGACTTTTTCTACTTGGGTCCCTTGGTGGCTGCAGTACCACCCCTGCTTAAACACAGTGGTTCCTCTTTCATTCCTTTTCTATGCTGGTTTTCTGTTCAAGGGCCAAAAACAACTCTTTTGAAAACCACTGAGCTAATTTTTCACTTGAGGATCTGAAAAGGGACATGAATGACTCAAGGTCACAGAGCTGGTGGTTTGGCAGAGCTGGACTAGTCAGTGAAGTGGTTAGTCATGTCATCCAGACCTTTGGCTCCTGGTCATGGCTGTTTCCCCATGCCAATAATCCCACTACGGTTGAGGTCTTTTGAATTATGCAGGGTCCCTCAACTTCACCCACTCCACCTCACAGAGTGGGTGTTTGCTGCCTAAAACTGATCATCCTTGATTGCTGTGAGGGCCTGCATGCTGCCGGAAGTCACTCTGAACTCAAACCATTCTGAAGACAAAGGCTCGCCACTTACCACAATCGTTTGGCGGTTACAGTCATGAAAATTACAGTGTCTGGAATCACAGAGCGGAATCCACTCTACACTACTGTCGAGCATTCTGGAGGAGATGTGAGTTACTTGGAAAAATCAAAGCAGAAAATAAGCCCTAAACCCCCCCCCCCCAAAAAAAAACAGCAAAAGACAAATCTTTCTTAAGGCCCTCCCACCTCCCCGCCTCTAACATTTAAAAAGAGCAACGACAAAAAGTCACTTAACCCTCTCGAAATACTGATTCTTGAGGAAAAGAGAATGCATGAATACTGCTCTATGCTAAATAGACCATCAGTGAAACTGAGGATGGACACGAAGGCCAGGGGTTACGCAATCACTCTCCATCCCCTGAAACGCACCCCAGTATCCTGTAGAGTGTAAGAGTGGCAGAGCGTAACCTCGTCACTGATTTCACCTCGGGAGATAATTCTGCAGCAATGGAGCTGAAACAATCGGAAAGTGCTTTCTCATGCCCTTTTCTTAACGTTCCCCATTACTTTTACAACTTCTAGTGCTTGGCACTAGCTAGAGATACCCGTTAATTTGTCCAACATTTGTTCCCCTTTTAGTCAGTTCCTTGGGGGATGTGTCTTGGTGTTCCATGTAATGACAGAAAACATGGTCCTCAGATTTTCTGGGACATTTCAAACATTCTGTTCTACTGTTCCCAAAGTACAGTTATAGTTGTGAGACTTTGTATCTTGTTTAAATAAAAAAAATAATAAACTCCATTTATTGTTTTTTTAAAAATAATAAAAGAATCATATTCTCATTGAATAAGATTTAAAAAATTCAGTATAGTATAAAAAAAAATTTTTTTAAACAAGAAAAATCAAAACAATCTATAATCCACTATTCAGACAACCGTAATTAACATTTGGAAGTATTTTTTCCCAATATTTATACATATATTTGAGAATATATTCTATGCATGTAATAGTTTTGTATATTGCATTTTAATGAGGCCTCGTCCTAGGCTCCTTTGAGAATTGCCTTCCACATTCACAAAGGCAGCTGGGTTCCTCTTACCGAGTTCTGGCCTTCTGCCAAGCTCTAGGCTAGGATGCACGGGGGTTTTCGTGATGCTCCAACCCATTACAGCGCACCATAACTTGTTTATTTGACTCCAAAAATGACCCCACAGAAGAAACACGCCATACTTGTCCAGTGCAACGTTGCCTCCTGGCCATTGCTCAAGAGGCGAGTAGGGGTGAGTAAAACACGAGCTGCTCAAATCAGATTTTCTCTTCTGGGACCTGGGAATTTTGACTAAAAGACTTCTGTCATTCTCTAGTTGTGACTTTTCAACAATGTGGACTAGAGAAGGAAATAGATTTGAAGTAGACATGCAGAGAGAAGTAGAAATGAAGAAGATTAGTTATTCCTCTGTCTGACTTTAGAGATTTAGTTCCTATGCCTACTTTCCATGAAACACTCCTATTTTTATAATACCATCCTCTCCTTATTTCATTTCTTTATTTTTGCTTAAGCTAGCTCCAGCTGGTTTCTGTTAATGGAAACAACTGAAATGTACTTTTTTTTAACGCTTAAAGTTATATCATGAGCATTTTTGATAAACATTTTGATGTCTGCATAATATTCCACTTACATGGTTGTAACGCAATTTATTTAACCAATTTCCTCGTTCTATTACTTTGCTTTACTTAATTATATACCTTCCTTGCATTGTCTCTGCTCCCCCCAGACCTTTTTTCTGTCTAACTAGTTTGTCTTTAATGGTCACTGACTCTCCATTCATTGTAAACAGTGGGACACTTAAAGAGCAAGTTAGATGCATGAAAGAAGCTCTTACATGGCGACTGCAATAGTTTCCTATTGCTGCTAGAACAAATTACCGCAAACTTAGTGGCTTAAAACAAAACAATTTTATTATCCTACACTTCCGATTGTCAGAAGTCCAAAACCTGTCTTACTCACCTGAAGCCCAGGTGCTAGTGGGGCTGTTTCCTTCCGGAGGCTTCAGGAAAGAATCCATTTCTTTGCCTTTTCCAGCTTCGGGAGGCCACCTGCATTCCTTACCTCAGGAATCCTTCCTCACGTCACTCAGCTCTCTGCTTCCATTGTCAGATCTCCTACGGCTGACCTGATCCTCCTGCCTCCCACCTGTAAGTACCCTTGTGACTACATTGAGTTTACTCAGATCATCCAGGGTGATCTTCCTATCTCAAGATCCTTAACTTAGTCATATCAGAAGAGTCCCTTTAACAATGTAAAGTAACATATTCATACCTTACAGGCATTAGAACTTGGACACCTTTGGGAGACGTCTACTTAGCCTTCCACGGTGGGTTTCACTATAGGATAATCAGGCAGATATCAACATCTAAAGGTGTCTTCTTCTGTTCTGATCAGTGTAAAGGAGCCCCAGCGGTGTAGTGTAGTGGTTAAAGTGCCAGACTTCTAACCGAAGGGTCAGTGGTTAGAAACCCCCAGTGGCTCCTTGGCAGGAAGTTGTGGCAGCCTGCTCAGATACAGATTCACAGCCTTGGAAACCCTGTGGGGTCGCTGTGAGCCAGACTCAATGGCAGTGGAACCGATTTTGGGTGATCAATATAAAGAACAACCTTCAATCTCCCAGCTGGAGGTTATAAGCCTCACAGCCAGTTATAATAACAGCTACCACGTTGTATGGGCCAGACACTCTTTAAGTATTTAATCCTCGTAACTGCTTTATGATATATTATCAGCATCCCCGTATTACAGATGCCACCACCCATCTGTCATTTTGTCGTGATGCTAGAAGTTATGCCACCGGTATGTCAAATACCAGCAGGGTCTTCAGGTGGACAGCTTTTAGCAGAGCTTCCAGACTGCAGCAGACTAGGAAGAAAGGCATGGCTATTTGCTTCCAAAAATTAGCCAGTGAAAACCGTATGGATCACAACAGAGTATTCTCTGATATACTGCTGGAAGATGAGCCCCCTGGGTCAGAAGGCACTCAAAATACTCAGTGGCTGCAACAAAGGACTCCAGCATACCAACGATCATGAAGATGGTACAGAATTGGGCAACGCTTTCTTCTGTTGTACACGGGGTTGTCATGAGTAAGAGCAACTAACGACATTACAGATGACAGTGATTAGGCGTAGAGAGGTTACGTAATTTACCCATAATCACAACACAAGAAAGTAGAGTAGGGGGACTCGAACCCTGGCAGGCTTTCTCTAAAGGCCAGATACTACACTGTTCTTTGGTGCCAAGTCAAATGAGCAAGTGACTTGTGCTGGTTCTCACTGTTCAGTGGCTACATTTTCTACCCTCAGCCTTGGCTATGCCCCAGTCAAGAGTCCCTTGGATCAACTCTACAGAGAGACTTCTAGGCCTGGGTTGGTATAAGGGAAAGTATAAGAGCAAGACAGAGGATCGAAAGGTCTAAGTGCTTCAAATCTAGATCCTGAACCCATCCTCCACCATCAGTCTCGCTCACGCCCTAATTTTCAGAGGTACTGGCTGCACCACCTGCTTACTTCTCAGCTTCCCCCCTGGATTTTTCACCTCACTGGCTTAGGTTCCAGCCTTTTCCTGATTTTCAGCTTGCAAAATGTGGTTGCTGTGGCACTGTCTCCTTTTCTCTTAGTCCTTGTCAGATTTGCCTTTTTTATTTTTTAAACTTTTTTATAATTCTGTGACTGTTGTTTCAATGAAGCTTTTGAAGAAATGGAAGTAAACACATGTATTAAATCGTCCATGTTTAACTACAGTACAAAAAAGTTTCCCCATAATTATTATCTTTCCTGTTTCCCTTTGTAACTAAAGAGTTAATGGGCAGTCATGTGAGGAAAACGAACAGGTCTTGGAGTCACAGAGATTTACCACAAACCCTGGCTCCACAGCTTACTAGCTGGGTGACCGTGGACAACTCCCTCCTCTGTGCTCTGCAGTCTGCGCCACATGGTCACTAGGGAGGATCAACTGAGATGGCCTGTCTGAAGCACCTGAAATGAGGCTGTCTCAGTTACCTGGTGCTGCTATAACAGAAATACCACAAGTGGGTAGCTTTAAACAACAGAAGTTTATTCTCTCACAATTTAGGAGGCTAGAAGTACAAACACAGTATGCCGGCTTCAAGGGAAGGCTTTCTTTCTCTTTTGGCTCTGGAAGAAGGCCCTTGTCATCAATCTTACCCTGGTCTAGGACCTTCTCAGTGCAGGGACCCTGGGTCCAAAGGACACACTCCGCTTCTGGTTCTCCCTTCTTGGTGGTAGGAGGTCCTTCTCCTCTCTGCTCACTCAAGATACAACCTGTTGACTCAAGATACAACCTAATCCTGTAGATTGTGTCCTGTCTCATTAACATAACTGCCTCTAATCCTGTCTCATTACCATCATAGGGGTAGGATTTACAACACACAGGAAAATCAGATCAGGTGACAAAGTGGTTGACAATCACACAATACGGGGAATCATGGCCTTACCATGTCGACGCACATTCTGGGGGGACACAATTCAATTCATAACAATGGTAAATACAAAATAAATGATGGTGCCTTTACTTTTCCTTTTTTTGGTGGCTTTCAATATAGAAAGTCCCTGGGTGGTGCAAAAGGTTAACATGCTTGGCTGCTAACCAAAAGGTCGGAGGTTTAAGTTCACCCAGAGGCGCCTGGGGATCTACTTTCAAAATATCAGTTGCTGAACACCCCATGGAGCGCAGTTCTGCTCTGACACATGTGAAGTCGCCATGAGTCAGAATCAACTCGAAGGCAGCTGGATTTGCTTGTTTGTGTCAATATAAAAACATAATAAGTAAATATGGACAGTTAGGGCTCAGTTACCCAAAGCGAAGTTTGACTTAAGCCTGGCTCCTTATGCCCCTAGTTCACTCTCTTCACTTTCTCTTTGTGCTACTTAGTGATGAGGATTTTAACGGATCTTGGCATCTGAGGGACTGCCCACCTTCTCAACCTCCTTCCTCCATGAGTGAAACTCCTCACCACTTGAGTCTTGGTAGAAGATAGGGCCACCTCCTCTGAGAGAAGCTGATTTTCCCCTAGCAGGCTGTGTAAACAGAACTCAGGCTCGGCCATTCCTGCCCAAGACTTTGAATCTGGAGTAAAGTAAAAGAGCAGGCAGAGGGAGGGGCAGCATTTCCTTTCCAGAGGTCTCAGCACTGCCGTCCAGGGCTCGTGGAGGTGGAGCGTGATGAATTCGCTCAGTGCCTCCCGTGGCCTCTGCTGGCAATGGTCCTAGTCTCCTGTTTTCAGAGCGAGCTCTCTGGCCTTTCCAGAGACCCTCTGAGCCACCCACCCAGTATCTTTTCAGTAATTCCCTTTTTGGCTTGTATCAGCCAGAGTTCTCTTTTTTGCTTGCTTAGTGAAACAGTATACCAGGAAAGCAAATTCTCTGTAATATTTACAAAAATATTAACCTTGGTCAATGTGCTGGGGAAAAAACTTGAAGTGAAGAGGCAAATGTAAAGGATTTTTCAATGGCTTGTGTTAGGATTCATCTTCATCTGGCCTTATAGATATGGGAATTAATGGCTGAGGTAAAATCTCAGGGGAGTGACTCAAGGAGAAGTCAAAACTGATTGATTTCAATGAGTGATGGATTTGGCAAGAGCCCTGAGCTAGTTGTTAGAAGATTTCAGTTATATTATCACCTCCACTGCTCTGCGTCCTTCGATAAGCTGCTTAAACCTTCCAAGCCTTAGTCCTTTCTCTGTTAGGTAGGGATAATAAAATATGCTTTGTGGGCCTCTTCTAATGACTCAATGAAGTCCCTTAATAAAGCAAACTATTTCATTCAATTACCTCGGCATTTGTCAATAACAGCATCTTGCACGGGCAGGAGTGGGGTGAGAGTCTGTCTTTAGAGTGTCATGTTTTACGAATCCTTTGACTATAGAGCTATATAGTTACTAACCAAAAAGCAAAACCCATTGCCGACAAGTCAATTCCAACTCAAAGCAACCCTACAGACCAAGCAGAACTGCCCCGTAGGGTTTCCAAGGAGCTCCTCGTGGATTCGAACTGCAGACTTTTTGGTCAGCAGCTGAGCTCTTAACCACTGAGCCACCAGGGTGCCATAAGGTTACTAATAAAAACAAAATCAAACCTGTTGCCATTGAGTTGGTTCCGACTCATAGCAACCCTATAGGGAGGAGCAGAACTGCCCCATAGGGTTTCTAAGGAGTGGCTGATAGATTTGAACTGCTGACCTTTTAGTTAGCAGCCATAGCTCTTAACCACTGCGCCAATATGGTTACTAGGATGTATAAATCAATTAATAAACGAGAGAGGACATACCAAAGGAAAAAAATTACTGACATTTACTTGCAGTTTCTTAAAATTAATGAATGATTTGATATCTAATGAAATGTAATAAGTATTTAGTATCACATTTGTCAGCAGATGGCAAATTAATAGGTCAGTTCTTTACAACCAAGCAGAAGTTGATTGTCTAATTTATTTAACTTTCTAGTTGATTTGTGTTTGTGTAAAACTAGCATCTGTTTGAAAAATGCTGAAAAAATAATACTAAACCTTTCTCCAAAAATTACCCAGTTACGAAAAACAGCATCATTTATTTCTTTTTTTCCCATTAGAACAAGTGGTAAGCAGAGCTTTAACTTCCTAAAATAAAATGTCTTGCAATTAAGTACATATTCAACTATTCCAATTAGCCTTCCTCATTGACAGTCCAGTTCCAAATAGATTGGAGCTGAATAACTGTTGTGAAAACCAAGTCTATTATTTTATCTTCAAAGGAATTTTTTTAAAAAGAAAATTAATACATTAACTTGGAACAGTAAGTGCCATTATATTCCACATCATAAGCTCTGTTATCATTTTTCCATCACTTTGAGTACCCTAAAATGATAGGCTACTGACATTATCTCTTCTGATTTAGAAATGTTTCTATGTCTGACTTTCTTATTTGTGAAGATTGAGTATTATATAACTGTATGATTCTAGACTTTGCCTATAAATGTCCCAAAAGATATTTTGGTTTGGTTCAAAAAGACACAAGAAAATTAATCTCGGGTTGGAAACACAGAGAAAAGTGCCCCAAAGTGTTTTATGAGAAAATAGAGGCCTAATAGGGTCACATATATAGACTTATATAAACCAGGAGATAAATGATTTTTTTGTTTGTTTTCTGTGAGCTAAGCTAACCTACGTTTCAACTATGCTATTTATTTTATTTGAATTTCTTTTTGTATAACTAAGATATAAGAATGACTATTTGGAGACTAGGTAAAATCATATCATGATTTATTCTAAAATGTAGACTGCTTCCAGAATTATTCAGCCAAAATGGTGACAAGAAATTACTACATAAGGCCCAAGTGTGAAATGCCTGTGTGGGGAGAATCTCAGAGTATCTTTACAATGTCACCTCAGGAACTGTGATGGTTAAGGTTGCGTGTCAATGGTTTGGCAGTCATATGATGTTGTGATCACTCCCATGATGAGATTTGATATAATGTGATCACCCCCATGTTGGGGTCTGTTGTGAGTGGCCAATCGGGTGAAAGGGAATTTCCTTGGCGTGTGGCCTGCATCCAATATAAGTGGACATTCTAGCAAGACTCTAGGGCTTTTTGCTCGCTGTGGATCTGCAGCTGACTCCTGTTTGTCTGACCTCTGGTTCTTGGGGCTTGAGCTGGCAGCCTGCCTGCGGTCTTGCCTGCTGATCTTGGGATTCATCGATCTTCACAGCCTGTGAGCAAGAGCCCTGCTCTTTGACCTACCAGCCCCTGTGGCTATGTGAATCAGGAGAAGCCTCTCTCCAGACCTACAGACTTGGGATGTTCCAGCCTCTACAACCGCATGAGCCATTCCCTTGATATAGATCTTTCTGTATGTATTTATATGCTTTGCTGGTTTTGCTTCTCTGGAGAACCCAGCCTAAGACAGGGTGCCTGTGTTATCGGCACAGAAAGTGTCCCAAGTAATGGTAGCCATGCGTAAAACTCCATCACCAGCCTTGGGTGATCCACAGAAAAGTTCAGAATTTGAGAGTTATGACCAAAGACAGAGACCATGAGATTTGTGGTTTTGTCTTTCTTTCCACATTTCACTTTAGCTGCCTTCTCTCTTTATTCTATTTTTACTCATTAAAAAAAAAAAAATGATGATGATGATGATTCAAGTTAATCAATATTTTCATCTGCAAAATGTGGAAAATAATAGTTATTTTTAAATGTAAAAAACAGTATTTCACGGGGTTATTTTGAAGGTGGAAGCAGATGGTAGATTTGAAGCACTGAGAACAGTTCCTAGGACACAGTAACTGCAATGTGTTATTATTATTGTTATCATGGAGATGCCAACAGATGACTGATTTTATTAATTTCATTAAGTTTTAATTGACCATGTATTGTCATCCTGGCCTCAAATTCTAATAGCCATAGATATCGTAGGATTCCTGGCTTCTTCTATTCATGAGGAAAGAAAGTAACCTCCTCATAACCAAAATGATATGAATGATAAGAATGATGAGAAGGAACCTGCCTAGAGAATATCACATCCAGCCTTCTCATCATTACAGAAACTGAGGCCCAGTGGCTTGTTCAAGGCCGGGTAATAAATACAGTACAATTGGATCCACGCTTCTAACCAGTGCCATGTCTAAAACCTAATTTCAGTTAGTATTTCAGGCTAGATTGTATCTTTTGCTAAGTTTTCAAAATATAAATTTTTTTTGTTAGGAGAACAAAGAAGAGAGTGAGATCCCAAATACTCAGTAAATATGTAAATATTATTGCATATCCATACAATAAAATACTATGCAATCATTAAAAATTATATTGTAGAAAAACATTTAATGATTATATTATTGAATGAAGTAACAAAACAGAACACAGAATATAATCACTTTTATATCCAGAAATAAAAGACAAGCCTTATTATAAAATATAAATAGTTGTTATTTCTGTGTGTAAAAAAAAAAACAAAACACATGGCTACCATTACTTGAGACACTTTCTGTGCCGATAACACAGGCTCCCTGTCTTAGGCTGGGTTCTCTAGAGAAGCAAAACCAGCAAAGCATATAAATACATACAGAAAGATCTATATCAAGGAAATGGCTCGTGCAGTTGTAGAGGCTGGAACGTCCCAAGTGTGTGGGTCTAGATAGAGGCTTCTCCGGATTCACATTGCCATCGAGTCAATTTCGACTCATAGTAACCCTATGGGACGGAGTAGAACTGCCCCATACAGCTTCCAAGGAGCGCATGGTGGATTTCAACTGCAGATCTTTTGGTTAGCAGCCTAGCTCTTAACTACTACGCCACCAGGGTTTCCATGTGGTACATAAAGTAAATTGGCCTAGCTCAGTATCCAGTCTAACCTCCTAGTGTGCCTTCCTATACTGCAGAGACTAGACAATTAAAAACTGCCTTTTTTTTTCTTTTCTTTTTCCCTGACAACTTTGAAGTTAGATTTCCAACGGGATTAGGTTTGGCAGGTCAGAAGCACTCATGTAAGACTTGGATCTGGAACTCAGTTAATAAGGGAGAGAGGCAGGGTGTGAGGCATTCATTGTTGCTGTTGTAGAGGGTAGCAGAAGCAGCGGGTTCTGGAGATGGTGGCGGTAGCAATGGTTTTCCAGCTCAGAAAGCAGCTCCCTAATCATGGCAGAGGAGTCTTGGTGGCCCAGTGGTTAAGAGCTCAGCTGCTAACCAAGAAGGTTGGCAGTTTGAATCCATCAGCTGCTCCTTAGAAATCCTATAGGGCAGTTCTACTCTGTCCTATAGGTTTGCTATGAATTGGAATGGGCTCAAGGACAACGGGGTTGGATTTTGATTTACTCATGGCAGAAGCAGCAGCTTTTTGGAGGCTCTCTTCTGAAACGCGGCCTCAGGTATTGTTCCCATAGACTCAGCCTGAAGCCTGTTCCTTTAACCCTCCGGATGATTCTGTAAGCTATTTTACCCTGAAATAGATCTGTTTCTGCTTAACTAGTCTATGTAATTATACGTTTTTTCCAGATAAGATTTTGTCTATTAATAATTATTATTTATTTAAATTTTTATTGAGATAAAATTGACATAACATAGAATTTGCCCTCGTGCGTTTTCAGGTGTACAGTTCAGTGGTTTTTAGTATATTCATCATGTTGAGCGACCATCTGTTGTCAGTTGCCTGGGGAGCCAGGCTCCACAGGACTTTCAAGGTGTGCTCTTTCACAGACGCAGACTGCCGGGCCTGTCTTCCGAGGACCCTCTGTGTGGGTTCAGACCACCAACCTTTTGGCCAGTAGTCGAGCACTTAACCATTTGCACCACCCAGGGACTCCTTGCAACCATCTAATCCCAGAGTATTTCTGTCACCTTCAAAAGTAGCCCTATACCTTCTAATTCTCCCCTTCCCCCTTCCTTCTCTTGGCAACTACTAATCTACTTCTTGTCTCTATGGATTTGCCTATTATGAATATTTGATATAAGTGGAATCCTACAATACGTGATCTTTTGTGTCTGACTTCCTTCACTCGGCATAATGTTTTCAAGATTCACTCATGTTGTAGCATGTATCGGTACTTCATTTCTTTTAACGGTTGAATAATATTCCATTGTATGGACATACCATACAATGACGGACATTTGAGTTGTTTCTACTTGTTGACTAGTACGAATAATGCTGCTGTGAACATTTGCATATAAGACTTTGTGTAAACATACATTTTCAGCCTCTTGGGTACATACCTAGGAGTGTAATTGCTGGGTGATCTGGTAACTCTAACTTTCTGAGAAGGAACCCTGGTGGCACGACTGTTAAGCACCCAGCTGTTAACCAAAAGGTTAGCAGAGAAAGGCCTGGTGATGTGCTGCTATAAAGATTACAGCCTTAAAGGTCTTGCGGGAGCAGTTCTACTCTGTCACTTGGTGTTACCATGAGCTTGCATCGACTCGATGACACATAACGAAAACAGCAACTTTTTGAGGAAGCGATATTAGATCTTCCACCAGGCCTGGACTGAGAGATGTTCGAGGTACATGATCTAGACTGATTATTGGACTGTGGCTAATTAGCTGTGTGGCCAGGGACTTGAACAAAATTGGAGGATTTATCTCAAGGAGTTCTGGGTAAGAATACATGGCTGGGTCATTCAGAATGAACAGAATATAAGCACATTTGTGCTCCATGTGAATGTTCACCTATGAGTCCCCTTTACAGAGGAGGTTTCCTATAAAGAGGTGTTGAATATGAATGATGAATGATCTTCAATATTAATTAACCAGTTTCCCGAGAACTTGCTCAAAGGGCTTATGTACAAACTGGACGTGGCGGCAAGGATGGATGTTCTCCACAAGCTCAACAGCACCGCCTCCTCCTCACCAAGGTAGTCTGTTAGACCATCGTGAAGTGCCTCACCTGTCAGCGGCAGAGACTAGTACTGATCCTCTAGTGTGGCCCAGTATCTTGTGTGGACCAGCCGGCCACCTCGTGTCAGATCAATTCTATTTGACTCCTACCAGATGGAGAGAGAAGCACTGTGATTTTTCTGGATTAATCACTTTATTCATAATATTATTTTTTTCCTCCTTATATTCTACAATGAATTTATGATGCTTTTGTAAGAAAAAGAGAGAGCCCTGAGGAATACCAATGTGTACCAAAAAGAGCAGAATAAGAGATGCTTGCAAAGGGGACTGATAAGAAAAAGCTTGAGGATTTGGGAAAAAATTAAGTCTGGTGTCCCTGAAGCCTAAAATGAGAGAGCATTTCAGCCGGGAGGAGCACTCACCCATGTCACAGAATGCCAAGGAATCCAGCAAGATAAACACTGAAAAGTGACCTTTAGACACTGCAACGAAAAAGCTCCAGATAACTCTGACTAAACCGAATGTTGAGGGGAGAAATAATGAAAAGAGCCTGACGAAGTGAAGACACAGTATAGGTAGATAGCTATTTCAAGAACTTTGACCTTCAAGGGGACACACCTAGAGATGTAGAGTTGCAGAGGCATTGATAGAGGGAGAGTAGAGGGGTATGAAGAGGAAGGAGCTGATATTAAGATCTCCAAGGGTGCAGAAGGTGATGGTATCTCGAGTGCAAAAGGAGGGTGCCTTAGTCACCTAGTGCTGCTATAACTGAAATACCACAAGTGGATGGCTTCAACAAACACAACTTTATTTTCTCACAGTCCAGGAGGCTAGAAGTCCAGATTTTGGGCATCAGCTTCAGGGAAATGCTTTCTCTCTCTGTCAGCTCTGGAGGAAGGTCCTTCTCGTCAATCTTCCCCTGGACTAGAAGCTTCTCTACCCAGGAATCCCAGGTCCAAAAAACGCACTGTGCTACTAGTGCTTCTTTCTTGGTGGTATGAGGTTCCCCCCTCTCTGCTTGCTTCCCTTCCCTTTTATCTATTGAGAGATAAAAAGTGGTGCAGGCCACAACCCAGGGAAACTCCCCTTGCATTGGATCAGGAATGTGACCTGGGTAAGTGTGGTGTTACAATCCCACCCTAATCTTCTTTAACATAAAATTACAATCACAAAGTGGAGGGCAATCACACAATACTAGAAATCATGGCCCAGCCAAACTGATACACACATTTTTAGGGGAACCTAATTCAATCCATGACAGGGGGGTTTGCCTGGAGGGGAAAATATTTTCCTGTGTGAGAAAAGGATGGAAGAAGACTGGATGTGGTGGCAGGACATTGAGGGACCATCTATCTAATTGAACCAGGATACCACACACATAGCAGGCTGGATGGAGGAACAGGATCAGTTGCATTGATCTGGGACAGGACAAAGGAGAGACAATAAGACAAGGAATTGAATTTGGCTACAGTGGTTAAAACTCATGGAGCCCAGGTGGGCTTAGAAAGACTTGAAATCGGAAGGTGACTGATGGAACAAAACTTGAAGGGTTAGGCACAGAAGGTTCAGATAAGGCTGAAGGACAAATGCAGTGAGAGAAACTAGATGAGAGAATGGATGGGTAGGAGATCGTGGCAAAGTGTGGCATGCTTGGTTGCAAGACTTCATAGGGGTAGCAGTTCCACATGCCCAGGAACAGGAAAGGGGCCATGAGAATTGGTGGCTGAAATCAGGTACAGGTGAAATCAATGGAGTTGAGGGAGTCAAGGCACAGGTCCCGGCATTCTCCTGTTTTATATTCATCTGGCATCCTTATTGAGCTCATACAGTTGTGAGGATGCCACAGTGCTAGGCAGCATTTTATTCTGTTATACAGAGGGTTGCCATGAGTTGGTACCTAACAACAACAACATCGAGCTTATAAGCCACATCCTGTGCTACACAAAAATAGGGCATCACAGCCTGCCATGCATTCAGAAAGGTGAGAGGTGATAGCACAAAGGTGATTGTTGTTAAGTGCCATCGAGTCGGTTTCAACTCATAGAGAAGCTATGTACAACAGAACAAAAGAATGCCCACTCCTGTGCCATCCTCACAATTGTTGCTATGTTTAAGCCCATTTTTGCAGCCACTGTGTCGATCCATCTTGTCAAAAGTCTTCTTCTCTTTCGCTGACCCTCTACCTTACTAAGCATGATATTCTTCTCCAGGTTCTGGTCCCTCCTGATAACATGTCCAAAGTGTGGGAAACAAAGTCTCACCATCCTCCCTCTAAGGAGCATTCTGGCTGTACTTCTTCCAAGACAGACTTACACATTCTTCTGGCAGTCCATGGCATATTCAATATTCTTCACCAACACCATAATTCAAAGGCATCAAAAGGAGGAAGGGTAGGCAATCAGAGAAGTCTTCTTGAAAAAAGGAGTGAGCTGACTAGCCCTACTGGGTCTTAGAGGATGAGGAGAAATTCCCTGGCAGGATAAGAGCTTGAAGAAAGGTAGCTTTATTGTTGTGGGATTTTCCTCCAGGCTTCTCAAAGCAGCCTGGGTGAGGTTTGCTATCTAAGACTGAAAGGTTCCAACTCACCACAGCAGCAGTGAGACGCACAAGCCCTGACTACACTGATGAATTGGCCGTTCCGTGACTGAAAGTCATGGGAATGAAAACATCTTGATCCCTTTCAATCATTAATCCCCACAGATGTGCAAAGTGAATAATTTCTCTGTAGCGCAAAGACATTCCCTCTCCAAAAAAAAAAAAAAAAAAAAACCAGGAAGAAGAAGAAACAGCTTTTGTTTTATCATTACTTTTTTTCATTGAACTCAATTTCTTACAATTGGTAAAAGGGAAGAGCAAAAACGTAAAGACCAGTGGAAATCTTTTGGGTAAGCCAGATTTGATCTTTCCAGTCAATGGTATAAGTACAAGCTTTTAGCGGTAGAACCTATTGCCTTTATGTTCTAAACAGAAGGGGTCAAAGGCCATTGTAATACAGAATCAGTAGCAGAAAAACAGCACACTTGAATTCTTAGCATCAAGGTTTAGGTGTGAGTATTGAAGGCACAAGGTAGCTGAACATTCACCTGCTGTCTAACTAGCAAAGCTTGAGAAGTGTTATAGAGCTATTCAGGGCATAATTTCTATGGCTAATAAAATCTTTGTAAGTTTGGTGTATCTTTTATTAATATTAACTTCATCTAAGTAAAAAAGATTGCTTATTTAATTTCTAACTTTTGTTTCAAATGAGATGACAATGAATGAAATCTGTGGACCAATAAAGCATTTATGGGTATAAAAGTGAATAATATAAATGGAATGCACAAAACGAAAATGTTATCTAAAGGGGAACTGCGAGCTTCATTCTGCAGATAAATATACATGAAATAGAAATTACTCCAAATGTAAGAGAGCATTTTTCATTAGGCATAACAGAAAAATGCCAATAGAGGTATATTTTAAAGGTGTTAGTCTTATGTGATAAAACTTATTCAAATTATAATACTTAATTGAATTTTATATGTGTAGACAACCAATTTTTTAAGACAGAAATTAAATATTCATGAAACCCAATCTAGGAAATGTATGAAAAGGAAAATATGCAAAGTAAATGAGTAAGTTATAAAATCCTAGTCAAAACTGATGAATAAAATAATACATAAAATACTTGGCTAATAAGATCTTCAGGGTCCCCTTATGCCTTAATTTCTTTGTGTCTTAGTTTCTTTATTTGTGAAAGATCTACCAGTTAAATGAATACAGTCACAAATTGGTTTGAAACTTTAAAGAGCTATACTGAGTTAATTATTGGTCATTCATTTTTTCAACAAATATTTATCAGGTAGTTTACTATGGCCCTGGTGGCACAGTGGTTAAAGCAATCGACTACTTACTAAACTGTCAGTGGTTCGAACCACCAGAGGCTCTGAGGGAGAAAGATGTGGCAGCCTGCTTCCGTAGAGACTTACAGCCTTGGAAGTCCTGTGGGGTCACTCTGACCACAGCAGTGGGTTTTTTTTTTTCTTTTTTCTTTTGGTTACTGTATACACAGGCACAGGTATACAGATGCTTATGGTATTTGGTCTTCCCTTGACCAAATCTACTTATTCCTTCATTTCTTTTCCTCAGATGAGAACATTTCTGCTAAATTTAGACCATCAATCAGGATTTTCTTTCAAAGCCTTACTAGCTCATGTCTGGGAATAAATGGCCAGTGCACTATAGTCCTGCTACTACAGGCTAAACAATGTTTTTATTTCTTCTATGGCCTTCCAGAATTTAGAACAATTGTATTGTCACTTCCATTAAAAACAGAAACAAGGTTCAGAGACACTTCTTCTCCCCAAAGTTCTCAGGGCAAATATCTAGAAGTATTAGCATTAGAATTTTTACTTTTAGCCATATGCATAGTGAAAGAGAACTTCTGGGCCTCTTTCGGCTGGCTCCTGGGTTCCTTTGATATTACTTTTGGCTCAGCTACCAAGGTAGCAGGCCTAACTCAAAGGTAGACCCAAAGGGTAACGAGGGAGGCAGTAGCAGTTAGGTGCATCCTTGGAGGAAAGACATCCCTTCTGTTCTGAACATGACCAAAAGACTCAAGCAGGATTTCCAGGAGGCACTGGCACTGCCGCAATGCGGATAATAGGACAGGTAACAACAATCACATTGAAGTGATAACACTGAAAACCTTTATGGTGATTCAGCAAATGTTTGAAAATCTAGTTCCTTTCTGCACCTGAATCACTTGAAAATGATCTAAAAATAGATCAGATATTCTATTTCTCTCTAGTGATCAAATTCATTGTCTTTCAGTTGTCTCCAGTTCTCCCAATTACCCTGTCATAGCAATAGTGGGGTTTACTGCTGTTCCTACTGCAGCGCCTACCCACAGCGTTAAGTGTCCTGAGGAGTGGAAGAGCTGCATCTCCCATCAAGAGGAAGGATATGTATTAGCACTTACAAGACCAATTACGGTAAGCCAGGTTGTAGGCAGCACCTCTTGTGGTGTCTATGGCCCCACCTTCTTCTCTGAAGCTACCCACCTCCCACAGCTGTGTATAAAGGGGTGAACAGCGCCTCTACGTCTCTTCCAGAGGAACCTGCCCTTCTGGCTACAGCTGATAGATTCAGGATAGGGCAACTGATCCAAACTGGCGCAATCAGAGTCTCTTTCCCAGGAATTTAAAGCTGATATAATTGGCTCAGTTGGGACCTGGCGCTGAAAAATAAAATCAGAACTGGAGAAAAAAGTGCAAGTACAAGAGGGAAAAAGCAAACAAGAGAAAGAGAGAGATTGAAAATGCAAATGCTCAGAAGGAAGAAAAATGATTAGGCAGTCCATGATGGATTGAGTAACTTCAGTTCCTAACACCATGCTAGTTTCTTCTTCCAATCCATCAAATTTATTCTCTACAGTCTAGGAGGTTAGAAGTCCAAATTCAGGGCATCAGCTCTAGGGGAAAGCTGTCTCTGTTGGCTCTGGAGGAAGATCCCTGTCATCAGTCTTCCCTTAGTCTAGGAGCTTCTCAGGCGCAGGGACCCCAGGTCGAAAGGACGTGCTCTGCTCCTGGTGCTGCTTTCTTGGTGGTATGAGGTCTTCTTGTCTCTCTGCTTACTTCTCTCATTTGTATCTCAAAAGACATTGATTTGAAACACAGCCTAATCTTGTGGATAGAGTCCTGCCTCATTAACATGAAAAAAAATTTTTTTTTCATTAACATAACTGCTGCTAATCCCAACTCCTTAACATCATAGATGTAGGATTTGCAACACATAGGAAAATCATATCAGATGACAAAATGGTGGACAATCACACAATACTGGGAATCATGGACTAGCCAGGTTGATACATATAATTTTGGGGGGGACACAATTCAATCCGTAACATTGCCTGATAGCTCTCTAACTCTGCAACGTGAAGCACACTCTTCAAGAGTGGTGTGAACGCATTAATGAAAGGGCTTATAGAGAAAGTAAGAGCTATTCCAAGTGCTGGGAAAGTTTCATAAACAGTTTTTTTTTTTTTTAATTGTGTTTTTAGGTGAAAGTTTACAGTGCAAATTAGTTTCTTGTTCAAAAATTTATACACATGGAAACCACCTAGGTGCCCATCAACAGATGAATGGATAAACAAATTATGGTACATACACACAATGGAATACTACGCAATGATAAAGAACAATGATGAATCCACCAGACATCTCACAGCATGGATCAATCTGGAAGGCATTATGCTGAGTGAAATTAGTCAGTCATTTAAGAACGTATATTGTATGAGATCACTATCATAAGAACTCAAGAAAAGGTTTAAATACAGAAGAAAACATTCATTGATGGTTACGGGGGTGGGAAGGGAAGGATAGGGGAATTCACTAGATAGTAGACATGAATTATCTTAGGTAAAGAGAAGGACAACACACAATACAGGGGAAGTCAGCACAACTGGACTAAACCAAAAGCTAAGAAGTTTCCTGAACACAACCAAACACTTTGAGGGATAGAGTAGCAGGCGGGGGGGTCTGAGGACCATGGTTTCAGGGGACATTTAGGTTAACTGGTATAGCAAAGTTTATTAAGAAAATGTTCTGCATCCCACTTTGGTGAGTGGCGTCCAGGGTCTTAAACGCTAGCAAGCAGCCATCTAAGATTCATCAATTGGTCCCAACACACCTGGAGCAAAGGAAAATGTTAGCCCAAGAGACAAGAAGTCCACATAAACCAGACATTCCATCAGCCTGAGACCGAAGAAGTACATGGTGCCTGGCTACCACCAATGACCATCCTGACAGGGAACACAACAGAGTCCCTGACGGAGACAGAGTAAAGTGGGGTGCAAAACTCAAATTCAAGTAAAAAGACCAGACTTAAGGGTCTGAATAATACTAGAGGAACCCCAGAAGACATGGCCCCCAGACTCTGTTAACCCAGAACTAAAACCATTCCCAAAGCCAGCTCTTCAGATAAAGATTAGACTGGACTATAAGACATAAAATGATACTCATGAAGAGTGTGCTTTCTTAGTTCAAGTAGCTACATGAGACTAAATTGGCAGCTCCTGTCTGGAGGTAAGATGAGAATGCAGAGAGGGACAGGAGCTAGTTGAATGGACACGGGAAACCCAGGGTGGAAAGGAGGAGTGTGCTGTCACCTTATAGGGATTGCAACTAGGGTTTCATAACAATATATGTATAAATTTTTGTATAAAAAATTACCTTGAGCTGTAAACTTTCACCTAAAGCACAATTAAAAAAAAAAATTGAATACACAAATCGTTTTGTGACATTGGCTGCAATCCCCACAATGTGTCAGCACTCCCCCTTTCCCTTTACACCCTGGCTTCCTCATGTCCATTCATCCAGTTTTCCTGTCCCTTCCTGCCTTCTCGTCTTTGCTTTGGGGTAGGTGTTGCCCAATTGGTTTTGTATACTCACATGTGTTATTGTTTGTTTTCAGGCCTGTCTAATATTTGGCTGAAAGGTGGACTTCAGGAGCAGCTTCAGTTCTGAGTCATCAGTGTGTCTGGGGGCCATAGTCTCAGGGGTTCCTCCAGTCTCTGTCAGGCTAGTAAGTCTGGTATTTTTTTTGTGAATTTGAATTTTGTTCTACATTTTTCTCTGGCTTTGTCTGGGGCCCTCTATTGTGATCCCGTCACAGCTATCGGTCATGGTAGCCAGGCACCGGCTAGTTGTTCTGGGCTCAGGCTGGTAGAGGCTGTGGTTCATGAGGTCCATTAGTCCTTTGGACTCCTATCTTCCTGTGTCTTTGGTTTTCTTTATTCTCCTTTGCTACAAACACGATGAGACCAAAAGATGTCTCTCAGATGCAAGCTTTGTTTGTTGCTGTGGAGCCGATTCTGACTCAGTGACCCCAAGTGACAGAGTAGATTGCCTCAGGGATTCCGGGAGCAGACCACCAGGTCTTTCTCTTGCAGAGCAGCTGCTGGGTTCAAACCACCGACGTTTCGGTTAGCAGCAAAGCACTCAATCATTGTGCCACCAAGACTTCTCTGAAAGTGGCAGACCTACTCAAATGTTACCTTCTCGGGGAGGGCTTCCCAGATCACCTTATCTAATATTACCCAACTGCTTTTTGTCTTCCCGACTGCTTCATTTTCTTCATAGCATTTATCACTGCTTGACGTTAGATTATAGGTTTGTTTATCCATTTGTTTATTGCCTGTTTTTGCCCACCAGACAGCAGTCCCCATGGTGCAGAAATTTTGGGTGTTCACTACTGGATTTATTTTCACTACCAAGAGTAGTGTCTGGAACAGAGGTGCTTAACAAATACATGCTGAAAGAATGAATGAATGAGCGAACCGAGGTTAAACTCTAAGTTTATCTGACTACAAAACTTCTTTCCTTATAGCTGGCTGTCATCCCATTAGACAGTAGACAATCAGCTAACCATTGTAGGGGTAACTAGGACACTAATGACTGGGATCTACCTGCTAGGCTAGACCAGAAGAGCAGGGCCAGGTTCTAGGTCTAATGCCCCTGTAGGCCAACTGCTAAATGTAGGGGGCGGGGGGCGGGGGTTGTGGAGGGAAATAGAATGTGGTAGGGCTCACCAGCACTCACTCTGGGATATAAGCTTTATGGAAGCTGATCACCAGGCCTTTCTTCCGTGGCACTGCTGGGTGGGTTTAAACAACCAGCCTTTAGGTCAGTAGTCGAGTGTAAACCTTTGGGCCACCCAGAGACTTAGACAAAGAATGTTGTTGTTGTTAGGTGCTGTTGAGTTGATTCAGACTCATAGCGACCCCACAGGACGGGGAAGAACCACCCCATAGGATTTCTAAGGCTGTAGATCTTTACAGAAGCAGACTGTCACATCTTTCTCCCCACCAGTCGACCTTGCTATTAGCAGCTGAGCACTTAACCACTGCAACTCCAGGACACATTTAGGCCAAGAATACTGGGGCACAAATTGCTACTGCCCCAGCTTATTAGTAGGGTGGAGGTTTCATGCTGGGTGGAGCAAACCAAGAAGACCATAAGCTGCCACCCCCCTCAGTGTACATTCACAGAGGGGGGTGTCAATCCAGGAGAAGTGAGCCCTTGTCCCTGCCCCGACTGCTGTGCTGTGATGCAGGGGTTCTTCCAGGGACAAGGCAGGTTGTAATGACAGAGTTCCACAGCTCTGTCTGAGGGGACGCCTTTATTTGGAAAGGAACTTGGAGAACACCATGCCTAGGGCATTGTCGAAAACAATGGAGATCTTGACAGAGAGCAACTAACAAGCTTCTGTAGATCCCTGATATTAGTCGTTGTTGCTGTTAGGTGCCTTTCAGCTGATTTCTGCTCATAGGGACCCCATGTGACAGAGTAGAATTGCCTCATAGAGTTGTTTTTTTTTTTCTATAATCTTTACAGAAGCAGATTACCCATGGGGTCTTTGATACTAGTAGCAACCAGAAAAACGGCAGAGCAATTAGAAGTTAAATGGAGAAAACCAGGGAAAGAAATGGCCAAGGACAGCCCTTCTGGAATCATAGTCAACCCTGAGGTACAGAGGGCGGGTATAACCACAGTTGTGCTCAAGCACTAGGCTGTACCCACTCAGGGGCAATCAGAGTGTGGGGCTGATTTGAAAACATTCCCCAGGATGCACATGGATCCAACAACAAAGGGCAGGAGACTCACTGGTCCTAGAGGCGTAAGCACAACCTCAGAGCAAACGCTGGCTGAATAATAAGCTACTTTGACTCAGAGGAGCACCTAGGAAGCCAGCCTTGAAAATAAAATTACCCAAAGCCCTAGCAATCTGGAAGACTGTATATATTCCAAGGCTGTGACCTCTCAGAAGTGACTGGAGAGGGAAAATCCAAACTACTAGACCCTAGCTGAATATGGGGTGAAAAAAATGTAAGCTCACTCAACTATAACAGTAGCCTCTAAGCCACACACACTTTAAATGGTAAAGCTAAAGAGGGGATAAAGCACAACCTTTGACAAGGATGTGGCTTATGCTGACCCAGGGGTGACCATTAGGTAGTCAAAATAAACCTTAAAAACAAGAAAAAAATCTGAGCAGGAACATCAGAGTCTGCCCACTGCAGAGGAAATAGAATTCACAGAGCTAGTTCAGTCAAGTCACTCAATAAGTAAATAAATGATCAAGCAAAAATAAAAAGTACCATAATCGAAACAGAAAATTCACTAAACCAGTTCAATGACAGATTTGAACTGATCGAAGAACAATCAGAAAATTTGAATATAGACCAATAGAGATTATGTAAGTTAAAGAACAGAGAAAAAAAGAATGTATAAAAAATGAACAGAGCCTCAGACAAGTGTAGGACACCAACAAACGCTTAGTGGGATTTCCTGGAAGAGAAAAGAGAAAGAAAGGCACAGAGGAAAACATCTTTCAACATGACAGAAAATTTCCCAAATTTGGTGAAAATATTAATCTACACATCCAAGAAGCTCAACAAACATCAAGTAAGATAAAAGCAGAGATTCACAACTAGACATATCATAGTTGAAATGCTGAAATTCAAAGAAAGAGCAAATTATGAATGTAAAAATGACTCATCATATACAAGGGAACACCAGTAAGGTCAACAGCTGACTTAACCATCAGAGGCAAAGGAGGACAGGTGGCAGTGAAATGACATACTCAAAGTTTGAAAAAAAAAAAAAAAAAAAAATTCAACCAAAAATCTTCTAGGGAAACTATCTTTCACCAATGAAGGGGAAGTAAAGACATTCCCAGATGAACAAAAGCTGAGAGAATTCATTGCTAGCAGACCTGCCTTACAAGAAATACTGCAGTAGGTCTTTCAGGCTGAATGCAAGTGATACCACAAAGCAATTCAAATTCACATGATAAAAGGAAGAGAGCCAGTAAAGGTAATTATGTAGGTAATTACCTTTAAAAGATAATATTATGGCACATTTCTTTCCGTTTCTTCTCTTAACCGATGTAAAAATTTATTGTATAAAAGAATACATATATAGTTATATTGTTTGGGATTATAACATATAGAAATGCAATATATTTGATAATAGCAGCACAAAGGAGGCAGGTGGGATAAAAGCTCTATTGGAGCAAGAAAATGACACCAAATGGTAACTCAAATCCACGGCAAAAGATGAAGACAATCAGAAATGCTAAATAAGAGGGCTAATAGAACAAACTTTAAGAATATATACTTGCTCTTTTTTTTTCTCTCATCTTCTTTAAAAGATATAAGGTTATATAAAGTAATGATTATAAAAATGTATTGTTGGGTTTGTAGCATGTATAAAGGTAATATGTATGAAAACAATAGCACAAAAAAGTAGTCATAAAATGAAGCTATATAGGAATAAGGAAAGCCTGGTGGTGTAGTGTGGTTAACTCTTATGGCTGCTAGCCAAAAGGTCAGCTATTCAAATCTACCAGGCAATGGTTGGAAACTCTATGGGGCAGTTCTACTCTGTCCTATAAGGTCGCTATGAGTCAGAATCGACTTGATGGCAATGGGTTCGGTTTTTTGTTCTTTATATAGGAATGAAGTTTGTATATTTTACCGGCATTAAATACTATAAGTCTGAAGTAGATTTTGATGATAAGACATATATTGTAAGCCCCAGCATAACCTCTAAGAAAATAAATCAGGGAAACATATATTAAAAAAATCATTAAAAGATTAAAATGTTACACTAGAAAATACACACTTAATACAAAAGAAGGCAGTGCTGCAGGAACAAAACGAAACAAACAAAAAAAACCAAACCCAACTCATAGTGACCCTATAGGTCACAACAGAACTTAGGGTTTCCAAGGCTGTAAATCTTTATTTAAGCAGACTGCCACATCTTTCTCCTGTGGAGCATCTGATTGGTTCGTATCACCAACCTTTCGGTTAGCAGCTGAGCACTTAACGACTGCACCACCAGGGCTCCTCATGTAGGAACAGAGGAACGACAGCAACAACAAAAAGATATGAGACAGAGAGAAAACGAAAAGCATAAGGGCAGATATGAATCCAACCGTATAAACAATAACATTAAAGGTGAATCAATTGACCACTCAGATCAAAAGGCAGAAATTAACAGATTGGATTAAAAAAAAGGAAAAGATCCAACTACATGCTGCCTCCAGGAAAAACAATTTAGACCTGAAAATACAAATGGATTAAAAGTAAACTATGGAAAAAATATATACCATGCAAGCAGCAACCATAAGAGACTTGAAGAGGTTATACTAACATCAGAAAAAAAATAGGCCTTAAGACAACTACCACCAAAAAATGTTACCAGAGATACAGAAGAACATTTCATAATGACAAAAGGGTCAATCCATCAGAGAAATATAACAATTAAAACCTATATGCACATAACAGCAGAGCCCCAAAATACTTAAAGCAAAAGCTGACAGAATTGAAGTGAGAAATAACCAATTCAACAATAATTGTTGGAGACTTCAATATGGCACCTTCAATAATGGTTAGAAAAAATGGGTAGAAGATCAGTAAGAAATCAGATTTGAACAACACTTTGAAGCCAGACCTAAGAGGCATCTATAGAGCACTATACTCAGCAATGCAGAATCCACATTTTTCTCAAATGCACATGGAATATTCTGTTGGATAAAACTTATGTTAGACCATAAACCCAGTCTCAGTAAATTTGAAGGGGTTGGAAGTACACTAAGTCTCTTCTCATAGCACATGGAATTAAACTAGACATCAAAAAGAGAAAGAAATCTGAGAAATTCACCAATATGTGGAAATTAAATAACATATTCCTAAATAACCGAGGGATAAAAGAAAAAATCACAAGGGAATTTGAAAATACCTTGTCATGAATGAAAATGAAAATACAGCACATCAAAACTTACAGGATGCGGCCAAAGCAGCGCTCTGAGGAAATTTTTACAGTAAAATTGCCTATATTAAACCAGAAGATCTCAAATCAATAACCTAACTTGCAACCTTAAGAAAGGAGGAAAAAAGACAAAACAAAATCCGAAGCGAGCGTAAGGAAGGAGTTAATAATGCTTAGAGTGGAAAAAAATGAAATAGAGAACAGAAAAACAACAGAGAAAATCAGCAAAATCAAGATTTGGTTCTTTGAAAAGATCAACAGAATTGGCAGTCCTGCATCTAGACTAGCCACGAGAGAAGACTCAAAGGACCAAAATCCGGAATGAAAGAGGGTTCATCCTTTACTGACGTTACAGAAATAAAAAGGGTTACTATGAACCACTGAATGCCAAAAAAATTTAGGTAACTTGGACGAAGTGACAAATTCCGAGAAAAACTCAAACTACCAAAACTAACTCAAGAAGCAATAGAAAATCTGGATAGAAGATTGAAAACAAAGAAAAAGACTGAAATAATATTTCATGCAAAAAGTTCAGGCCCACGTAGTTTCAGTGGCAAATTCTACCATACATTTAAAGAAGAATTAACAACCAGTCCTTCACAAACTCTTCCAAAAAAACAGAAGAGGGTGAATCATTTCCCGACTCATCCTATGAGACCAGTATTACTTTGATATCAAAACTGAGCAATGACATCACAAGAAAAGAAAACTACAAATTAATATCCCTTCTCAGTACATGTTATAGATTGAATTGTGTCCCCCCAAAATATGTGCTGAAATCCTTAGCCTGTACCTATATATATGACCCTGTTTGGAAATAAGGGTTTTTCTTTCGTTATGTTAATGAGTCATACCAGTGTGAGTAGATCCTAAGCCTAATCACTTCTGAGTCATAAGGAAGACCAGAATTGATACGGAGACACACGTGGGGAAAGACAGGCACCATGTGAAGATTGTCTGCAAGCCAAGGAAGGACAAAGGGCCAAGCAACACCCCGGGCTACCAAGAGGGAAGGAATTTACATGGCCGAGCCCCTGCTTTGCACTCTTACCCTCCAAAACTGTGAGAAAATAAATTTCTGTCCTTTAAAGGCACGCACTCATGGTATTTGTGTTACAGCAGCACTAGGTAACTCCAGCAATGGAGATGCAAAAATCTTTAACAAAACACTTGTGAATAGGGTCCATCAACATATAAAGAGTATTATACACCGTGACTAAGTGGGATTTATCCCAGGAATGCAAGGCTGGTTTAGCAGCAATTGTACCATATTATACCGTATTAATATATTATATCATATTATTAATAGAATAAAGGGCAGAAACCATATAATCACCTCAGTAGGTGCAGGGGAAGAAAAGCACGTGACAAAAATCCAACACTGAATTATTTTGAGAACACTCAAGAAAAAAGGGAAGTTTCTCAACCCGACTCTTTAATGGCCAACTGATTTTCATCAATGGTACCAAGACAATTCAAAGCTGAAACGACAGTCTCTTAAACAAATGACGCTGAGACAGCTGGATAGCCACGTGAAGGAGATAAATAAGGCTTGACCACCTCCTTACACTAGGCACAAAAATTAGCCAAAAGTGGATTATAGAACTAAATATAAGAACTTGTACTACAAAACTCTTAGAAAAAAATACAGGAGTAAATCTTCATGACCTTGGATTAGACAATGGTTTCTTAAATATGACACCAAAATTACAAGTGACAGAAGGAAAATATAGTAAATTGGGCTACATTAAAATTAAAAACTCTCGTGTGGCAAATGATACGATGAAGAAAAGCATAAAGACAACCCACAGACTGGGAGAAAATATTTGTAAATCGTGTAACTGATAAGGGACTGGTATCCAGAATATATCCGGAATATATAGTTACTACTAAAACAAAAACAATAAAAAATGAGCAAAGGATTTGAATAGGCATGTTGCCAAAGAAGATGTACAAATGGCCAATGAGCACATGAAAGATGCTCAACATCATTAGCCATCAAGGAAATTAAAATAACCACAATAGATACTACTTCACATCCAATAGGATGGCTAAGATCAAAAAGACAAATAATAAGTGCTGACAAGAATGCGGAGAAATCAGAACCTTCACACACCGCTGGAAACGCTGGTGTTGTAGAGGTTAAGTACTACAGCTGCTAACCGAGAGGCCGGCAGTTCAAATCCACCAGGTGCTCCTTAGAAACTCTATGGGGCAGTTCTACTCTGTCCTATAGGGTCGTTATGAGTCGGAATTGACTTGACAGCAGTGGGTTTAGTTTTTTGGCATACTCTCTGGTAGATATTTCAAGTAGTGCAGCTGTTTTGGAAAACAATCTGACAGTTCCTCAAACTTAAACATGGGGTTACCATATAATCTAGCAATTCCTCTCCTAGATGGATATATACCTTCCCCCGCAAAAACCAAACCCATTGTCTTCGAGCCAATTCCGACTCATGGCAACCCCATGTGTTACAGAGTAGAACTGAGCTCCGTACGTTTTCTTGGGTGTAATCTTTACAGAAGCAGATTGCCAGGCCTTTCTTCCGTGGAGCCCCTGGCTAGGGTCGAAGCACTGACATTCCAGCTAGCGGTCCAATACAAACCTTGTGTCACTCAGGGAATTTGTTGTATATCCAGGATAATTGAAAGCATATGATCACACAAAAACTTGTATCCAAACACTCATGGCATCATTATTCATAATAACCAAAATAACCAAAAAGTGAAAAAACCCAAAAGCCCCCCACCTGATGAATGGATAAATAAGATGTGGTATATCCATACAAAGGAATATCAATCAACAATAAAAAAGAAATGAAGTACCAACGCATGCTACGATATGGGGGAAACTTGAAAACAGTACACTAAGTGAAAGAAGGCAGTCGCAAAGGACCACATACTGCATGGTTCCATTTATATGAAATGTCCAGAAGAAGTAAAGCTATAGAGACAGGAAGTAAACTAATGGTTTGCCTAAGGCTGGGGGATGGGGAGTCAGCGTCACTAGTTGTAGCCTAAGGAGTGTGGTAGGGTTCCTTTTGGGGGTAAGGAAAACGTGCTAAAATTGGCTGTGATAAGGGCACAAGGCTCTGAATATACTAAGAGCCACTGAACTGTGTTCTCTGAATGGGTGAATTTTACAGTACATATGTGAATCCTATCTTAAGAAAGATGTTTCTAAACAAGTAAAGGACAGGACCCAGATATCTGCCTCAAAAAAACAAAAACCCAATGTCATCAAGTCGATTCTAACTCGTAGTGACCCTGTAGGACAGAGTAGAACTGCCCCATAGGGTTTCCAAGGAGAGGCTGGTGGATTTGAACTGCTGACCTTTTGGTTAGCAGCCAAGCTCTTAATCACTGCGCCACCAGGGCTCCATTAGTAAATATACGTGCCTCAGACAGGAACTTATTCTCACTGTTAAATCTGCTTCCTAATGGTGCATAATTTTAAAGCCTGTTTCTCAAGTTTTCAGGAGCCCTTGACTTGTATTCGCTGAGCCCAGGGATGTTTGCATCGTACATGGTTGTGTTTTCTGTTTTCCAAGGTCATTTTCATCTTGGGATGAGAAGCCATGATTGCTTCAAAGGTTTGCTGTAGAAATGCCATTTTAAAAAATGGTCCAGATTTTTCTGTTCCATAAAAGGATAAAAAAAAAAAAAAACCCACTGCCATCGAGTCGATTCCGACTCATAGCGACCCTATAGGACAGAGTAGAACTGCCCCATAGAGTTTCCAAGGAGCGCCTGGTGGATTCGAACTGCCAACCTTCCGTCATGTTAAAAAAAAAAAAAAAAGTTTATGTTCTGACTAGTAGAGAATACAATTTTTTATCCAGTTGTCTTCTCTTCAGCAGTAGGAAATATACTTCACCCCTCACTGTTTCCTCCTATACATTCACATCTTTCAAACGTGTGAACTGAGTCTCCACTTCTACCTTGGCCTTCTTGGTATAGCTGTTTGTCCCAAGAAAAGCAAGCCTTTCTGTTTTCACGGTTGTTTTAAACAATAGTAAAGCTACACTGCATGGTATTGTTTGTAGTTCAATATACAAACTGCCGTAATGAGGCCTGGGTCTGTTTAGAAATTGTGGTATTTTAGAAGAGCCCATTCTCTGACCATCTTTCTCTGAGCCAATACCGAGGACCTCAGCACACACAGTTTTTAAAAGGAAAATGACATGGAGCAGCTTTTCTGAAGACCTCATTTCCCATCCTTCCTTGCCAACCTGGGCATCTTTCTGCCAAGTTGGCCAAGTATGGGTGAGAGTGGCCATTTCTGAACACTGCCGTAGAATTTTTAAGCTCCATATGGCTTCAGATGAAGAAATACATATTAATTCAGTTCCGAGACATAAATAAAACACTGTAGCTGGAGAACCTGCCAACAGGCTGAAAAGGCACCGTTATGAGCAAGATTACAAAGCTAAGCAAGACACACAAACTGAAAAGGAAGCAAGGACTATTAGTGAACAGAGTTACGTTTCCCACTGAGAAATAAGATTGCACCCTGGAATAATTTTATTGTATCTGATTTAGCCTATAGGGTCGCTATGGGTCGGAAACAACTCGATGGCACTGGGACTGGGATCTTGCCAAGGATCCTCTTAAACACAGGAAATAGAGTTAATAACTTTGCCTAGAGAATTTTCCATGAAGGTTCCATCTTGTATCATGATATCATCCTCAGCTTTAACCCCTGGATGTTTGTCCTCTCTGTTGCAGAAGTGAAGATTTCCCGTTTATATACCTGTTTTATACTTGCCATTTTATATCCCATCAACGTGGTTTTGCTTTCCTCGTCTGGGAGATGGTATAGTGGTCATTGCCTACTTATCTTTGCAAAGACGGATGCAATCTCTTCCCATACTGGCCAAGACTCTCTCCTGAATACCCTAGCTCCTCTTTGTAGGAGGAAATGGAGTTTAGTTTAATATTTACTCAGCACTTAGCACATTGTAGGAGCCCTGTGGCCACAGTGGTTAAAAGGTCAGGCTGCTAACCAGTTCAAATCTGCCAGCCACTCCTTGGAAACCCTAATGGGGCAGTTCTACTCTGACCTGTAGTGTCGCTATGAATCGGAATTTACTCCACGGCAACAGGTTTGTTTGGTTTTAGAACATTGCAGGAGACCTGGTGGGGCAGTGGTTAAAGCACTCGACTACTAATGGAAAGGTCAGCGGTTTGAACCCACCGGGTGCTCTGTGGAAGAAAGATGTGGCAGTCAGCTTCCTTAAAGATTTACAGCCTTGGAAACCCTATGGGGCAGCTCTACTCTGTCCTAGAGGGTTGCTATGAGTCGGAAGCCACTCAGCGGCAGAGGGCTTGGTTTTTGGTTTGCAAGCACAGTGCTTGATGCATAATTTCTGCCTCACTGGTGGGACAAACTTCAGTGTTAGAGGGGCTCTGACTGAGCAGGGATGGAATTGTTATTGGACACTTGGTTTCTGGCAAGGTCATGGTTATTAGGAAGGCCAGATAATAGACAACAACAGATCTAGATTAGAGTCTGCATTTGGTCATTTACTTGCTGTGTGACCTTAGGCAATTTACTCAACCTCTCTGAGCCTCTTATTTCTCAACCTTACAGGATTAAAGAGGTTTAAATGAGGCAACACATAAGGGTCTGACAAATACTATGCTTCAATAAATGATAGCTGTTTCTCCTCTTGTCCCTGTATGGCAAAAGCTAACTCTGCTTCCTGTGCCTGATCAACGACCTCAACTTCACAGTTTTTTCAGCAAACTCTCATCGGCATCTTCAGCATTTGCACATGTTACTTAGTTTCATCGCAATCTTGTTAGATAAGCTATCTGACCCGCCTTTTTTTTTTTTAAATAATTTTTATTGTGCTTTAAGTGAAAGTTTACAAATCAAGTCAGTCTCTCACACAAAAACCCATATACACCTTGCTGCACACTCCCAATTACTCCCCTCCAGTGAGACAGCCCGCTCTCTCCCTCCACTCTCTCTTTTCGTGTCCTTTTCGCCAACTTCTAACCCCCTCCACCCTCTCATCTCCCCTTCAGGCAGGAGATGCCAACCTGGTCTCAAGTGTCCACCTGATCCGAGAAGCTCACTCCTCACCAGCATCCCTCTCCAAACGACTTTTTTTTTTTTTTTTAATACAGGGAAAGTGAGCTTTAGAAAAGTTCAACTTGCCAAATACCAAACTGCTAGTAGAGATACAAGACAGGTCTCTATAACCACAAGCCAAGTGTTTTTCCCTCTTTGTCTTACCAGGCCTTGATAAAAAGCCTAGCTCAGCCACCGAGCCTCCCTGGGCATGCCAACCAGAGCCAAGGGTAGGCAGGTGATCCAGGTTTGGCCAGAGTCTCAGCTCTGGGCTCTCGGGAGAGGCACGTGACCCTAGCTAGGCTAATGCCAGTCCTCTGTGCTAAGCCACTGAGAACGTGACACTCACACACAACCTTGATATCCCAGCGTCCACTGCTTCTCTCTGCCTGTTAGGTGGCCAGCGTTCACCTGCAGGAGTGATTGTCACACCTTTAGCCATGGCACAGACACCTTTTCCTCAGGGAAAGTGAAAAAAAAGGGTCTTTCTTCTGTCCCTTTGTGTGGCTGTAGCAATGAGACCACGAATGTCTCTGACAGACTAAAGCTCTGGGACCAGGAAGCAAGGAAACGAGGGCCTCCCCCACTAGAGAGACCCCCAGCAGGTAATGCAGGGGATTGGGCAGCAGGAGAAGAGTGTGCGGACCGCGGGGGACTCAGTGCCAGGCCTAGAGCCCAGTGCCATCGTGTCAATTCCGACTCATAGCGACCCTATAGGATAGAGTAGAACTGCCCCATAGAGTTTCCAAGGAGCGCCTGGTGGATTCAAACTGCCACCCTTTGGTTAGCAGCCGTAGCACTTAACCACTACGTCACCAGGGTTTCCGCCAGGCCTAGAACATGCTCTAATCCCCACAGAGAGAGGCAAGCCAGCCTGCAAAACGCCGCCAGCGGGAAACTTTTTCTAGCCCCAGGGTGCAAAGTACTCACTCTTCTTACCCCTTCATTTTAACCTACAAATAGTTCTTTCCTCTGCCCATTCCATGGAGATGTTTAGCCACTGCAGAGTAAAAAGTCAAATACTATGAGGAAGAAAAACTGAGTTTTGAGATTTAAAAAAAAAAAAAATTATTAAGTTTTAAAAGTACCTTGGGTAGGAAATTACTTGGTGTGTTATTCTTTGGCCTCCTAAGTCCTGCTTTGTGGTGTGGGCCAGCTCTGCCAGACAGGAAGGAAGGAAGTAAGCAGAAATCTGGTGCACCAGGACCACTGAGGGCAACTCACAATGTCAGCAGGACCAGCCTTATGGAACAACGGAATGGGGCTGCCTCCCATGGGCCCAGCCTCCCCTTTCCTCCCACTGTTTGAAATTTCCACATTATCTGAGCTATTTCTTGGAGGTCATTAATTTCTTTGACTGTATTTCATTTTAATATAAACACCTCTTAGAGTAATGATGCCATAGATAATAAATGGTGTGATAGATAGATAACCCTTTCACCTGCCTTTGATCCACACCCTCTTCTTGTGATAACAACACCCCTCTCAGGGTATGTGGTTGACCCCATTCCCTGGCTTCTAGGTGCCAAGGGTAGTCAGGTGACCCAGGTTTGGCCAGAGTCCCAGCTATGGGCTCCTGGGGATAGCATGAGACCGTAGCTAGGCTAATGCAAGTGCTGCGTGAGACCATACTATACCAGAACTACTGGGATGCGATGAAGGCTCAGAGCTGCTGCTAGACAACGTGTGGTCAAGCCTGCCTAAGAACAAAGCCAATGCAAAGGAAAGCGAAGCCGAAACAGAAAAAGGAGATACTATATAATGTCATTTGGACTTCTTTTTCAGCATCATTCATGTCTGAAGACTACCCTAAACTTTTCACTTGTAGGAGCCAATTCTTGTTGTCGGATGCTGAGTTGGTTCTGACTCATAACAATCTTAGGTATAACAGAACAAAACCCTGCCCAGTCCCGTGCCATTGTTACAATCCTTGCTGTGCTTAAGCTCACTGTTGCAGCCACTGTGTCAGTCCATCTTATTGAAGATCTTCCTCTCTTTTGCTGACCCTCTGTTTTACCAATGATACCCTTCTCCAAGGACTGGTCCCTCCTGATAACATGTTCAAAGTACATGAGATGAAGTCTCGCCATCCTCACTTTTGAGAAGATTCTGGCTGTACTTCCAAGGCAGACATATTCGTTCTTCTGTCCATGGTATATTCAATTTTCTTTGCCAACACCATAATGCAAAGGCATCGATCAATTCTTCTTCGGTCTTCCTTATTCATTCTCATGCATATGAAGTGAATGAAAATACCATGGCTTGGATCAGGGGCACTTTAGTCCTCAAAGTGGCATCTTTGATCCCTTTTTGTCTAGGCCAAATATCGCTTAGATTTCTGTCCCCTGAAACTATAATCCTTTAGTTAAAATCCTTTCCATTTTCATTTGAAAATACTTTCATGAACACCTCACTAGATGATCCCCCAAGCTCTGGCTGTATCTCTGCTGCTTACTGTGTGTGTCCTTGGATAAATCACTAAACCCTCTGAGCCTCAGAATCTTCATGTATAAAGTCAGGGCACTTCCTATCCACGACCGATGTGAAGATTAAACGAGATGATAAAGCAAACGTATTGCATAAGGCCCAGCACAGACTGCATAGGCATTAAATAAATGGTTGCTGATCTGCCCTCTGAGGAGGGTTCCAAAGATCATACAAAAACCTTGAAAGCTGTAAGACAGGAATTTGAATTCATGTTATCTGACTCTAAGCCCATAATCCAACCTTGCCTCAAAGATGATTACCAAACCAAAAACAAAACCCAGTGCCATGGACTCGATTCCAACTCATAGATTAAAAACAAAAAAATTTTTTTTTTTTTCATAGATTAGCTAGTAGCAAATCCTATGGGAGGACTAGCTGGGTACCTGATCAGGTAAATACTGAGCATCTAACAGGCAGATGTGAGCAAGAAAAAATAGATATGAGTTGGTCTCTGTCTTGGTTTCCTAGTGCTGCTGTAACAAAAATACCACAAGTAGGTAGGTGGCTTTTATTATCATTGTGCTTTAGATGAAGGGTTACAGTGTAAATTAGTTTCTCATTAAATGATTAATACACATATTGTTTTGTGACATTGGTTGCAGTTTTAGTCACCTAGTGCTGCTGTAACAGAAATACCTCCAGCGGACAGCTTTAACGAAGAGAAATTTATTCTCTCACAGTCTAATAGCTTGTAAGTCCAAATTCAGGGTGTTAGCTCCAGGGGACGGCTTCTCTGTGCAGGAACCCTGGATCCAAAGGACATGCTCTGCTCCCTACACTGCTTTCTTGGCGGTATGACGTCCCCCCTCTGTGCTAGCTTCCCTTTCTTTTTATCTCATGAGAGATAAAAGATGGTGCAGGCCACACCCCACAGAAACTTCCTTTACACTGGATCGGGGAGGTGACCTGACTAAGGGTGGTATAATAATCCCACTCTAACCCTCTTTAACATAAAATCACAACAACAAAATGGAGGACAACCACAGAATACCGGAAATCATGGCCTAACCAAGTTGATAAACACATTTTTGAGGGGGGCCTGATTTAATCCATGACAGCTGCCAACTCCGTAACCTGTCAATACTTTTCCTCTCTCAACCTTGAGTTCCTCATTTCCATTCGTCCAGCTTTCCTAGCCTCTCCTGCCTTCTCACCCTTGCCCCAGACTGGTGTGCCCATTTAGTCTCATATACATGGTTGAGCTACGTGTATTATTGTTTTATGGGCCTGTTTAGTCTCTGGCTGGAGTCCTGGTGGTGCAATAGTTAAGAGCTTGACTGGTAACCAAAAAGTCGGCAGTTCAAATCCACCAGCCACTCCTCGGAAACCCTCTACTCTGTCCTATAAGGTCGCTATGAGTTGGAATCAACTCGATGGCACCGGGTTTTTTCGTTTTAATCTTTAGCGGAAGGGTGAACCTCAGGAGTGACTTTAGCACTGAGTTAAAAGGGTGTCTGGGGGCCATACTCTCAGGGTTTCTCCAGTCTTTGTCAGGCCAGTAAGTCCAGTCCTTTTTTGTGAGTTACAATTTTATTCTACATTTTTCTCCAGCTCTGTCTGGAACCCTCTATTGTGATCCCTGTCATAGCTGTCAGTGGTGGTAGCCAGATACCATCCAGTTGTGCTGGACCTAGTCTGGTGGTGGAGGCTGCGGTAGTTGTGGTCTATTAGCCCTTTGGACTAATATTTCCCTTGTATCTTTAATTTTCTTCATTCTTCCTTGCTACAGATGGGCTGAGACCAGTGGAGTATCTTAGATGGCCACTTACAAGCTTTTAAGACTCCAAGTAGGCCGCTTTAAAGAATAGAAATTAATTTTTTTTGCAGCTCTGGAGGCTAAAAGTCCAAATTAGGGTCTTATCTGTGTCAATTCCCTCCTTGTAGAAGCCCTGGATGTTCCTTGGTTCTTTGGCTTGTAGGCGACCCTGACATGGTATATGGCTTCACCTATGCGCATGTCTCTGTATATTCTGGTCTTTTTATAACTCAGAAGTGATGAGATTTAGAACCCACCCTACTTGGGTGGGTTAACACAAGAAAGAAAACCCTGTTTCCACACAGGACTACAGCCACAGATACAGGGCTTAGGACTCTACTACATGTTTGCTGGTGGAAAAAGGTGGAAGGGGGGCACAATTAAGTCCGTAACCATTCCTGAGCTCAAATCTGTCACATTCTAACTGGGGAGGGAAGAGGGGTACAAGGCCAACTCATCATGGGAAGCAAGGTGAGAGGCCCAGCTATTAAGGCTGGGATAAAATGTGAATGCCCCAATGGAAAAAAACCCATTTCTATGAGTGGTGTTGCAACTCTGGGCATCCACATTATGGCTATAAATGCTTATTGATTCCAACCAGTTCATTTCTCTCTTCTTAATAATACTCAGGGCCTAATACAGGCAAGAAAAAATGGGAGTATTATAAAATAGGCGCCCTGGCGGCACGGTGGTTAAGAGCTCAGCAACAAAGAGATGGGAGTATAGTAAAATAAGCTCCGAGGTACACGATATCTTAAAGATCCCGTAAGTTCTTTCAAAGGTCCACAAGTTTCCCATTATTAATTACATTTATGATAAATTTATTGAAGAAGTGGAAGGAGGTACAAAAAGAGGAAAGAGATTACTGGAAAGACACCAAAAATGCCTTTCATACAATTCAAATTCATATAAAAATTTCAATAAGAGGAATCTCATTTGGTATATTTTTCCTTGAAAAGAAAAACAAAATGGTAATAATACCAGCACTACCACCCAAAAAGAAAAAAAAAAAAAACTCTGCAAAATTTTTTCTTCGTTTCAGCCTCTTGCTTGTTCTGATTTCTAAAGCAGACTTAATACTTCTGCTTACCCCAGGTACTTCTGTTGGCTACGGCCAGATTTCCGCTCCTTGTGCTTCTCTTTCCTTTCTGTGCCCTTCTCAGCACACAGCTTGCTCCAGGTCACAGCACCCTGGGACGTAATGACACCGTCTCTTAGAATTAGCTCGAGAGTTGACCCATTCAAACCACTTTCAAAGCCCAGGGCAGAACCCACTGCATCGTCTCCTCAGGGCACCCTGCATTCAATATGCTGAAATACAAGGCAACCAACACTTTATTTATCTTTTAGCTGCAGGTTCTAAATAAGAGAGAAAATAAAGAGAAAGAGAAAGAACAAAATAAAGAGAAGGAAGAAAGAAAAGACAAGATGCCTAGATTAATCTTCCTGACTCTCTAAGAAAAATGCCCAGCGGTCGCAGCTCATTCTTTATCAGGTAACAAAGTGGAATACTGGATTTTTAACTTGTGGATGACCGAGATAAATGCATTTCTTTGCAGTCTTCTTCAAAATCATACCAGAACTGCCACTTTTATATTCACTGACTAATTTTATATTACGATCCAGTAGGAGATGAGGTCAGGGTGCTTAATGGAAGCCAGATAGAATCCCGCAGTTGTGTGAATGTGCAACCATTTCCAACCTGCACGTCTTTGCTCAATTCAACGTGGTGATTATTTCTATGAGGCAGATGTTTAAAGCTCTGTGCTAAACTCCAGAATGCTCTCCCATCTTATTCCCAAAGAAATTCTACCCCTCCTTCAAAAGCTAGATCAGACGTTCTCTCTTCCTCTAAACTTTTCATCACTCCCACAAGCAGAAAAACATCTCTGCTTCCATGGGACATAGATTCTGAGGTCCTTCACTGAACCAGATGTCCCCCAGGGCAGGGACTGTAACCCTAACAAACAGGCAGAAGAAAGGTTTGTTGAATAAATGTAACTAATAGGTCACTTTGCAAGGTTTTTATAAAGCATTATATTCTGATGTTATTATAGTTATTTCTGCCAGTGTCTCATCCTTCCAGCTGACTATAAACTGCTGAAGTGGGGCCTGTGTCTTGTTTATTTTTATAGTATCTCTGGTGTCGACCTAATTTAAACAACCAGTTGCCATGGAGCCAGCTCTGACTCACGGCAGCCCCAACTCACGACGACCCCGTGTGCGTCAGAGCAGAACGGGCTCCACAGAGCCTTTAACAGCTGATTCTTCAGAAGCAGATCACCTGGGCTTTCTTCTGAGGCTCTTCTGGGGGGACTCAAACTTTCAACCTTCTGGTTAGCAAATGAGCCAATTAGCCATTTACATTCTACAGGGACTCTCAACCTAGATTAGCTCCTTGATAAAAATTTGTTGATGGGATTGAAAATACTAACTAAAAAAAAGAAGAAAAAAAAAATCAAGGTCCTAGTAGTGAGAAAAATCCTTACCATTTTTAGAATTAATTAATAATTTTCATTAATTAATGTTTTCAGATAAAGTCTTTAAAATAGTTTTTCTCCTACTATTATCAATCTCATCCAAAGTCTTAACAGTAATTCCTGATTAGCAACACAACTTGAGTACAAATAACAAATTCCAAGCCAGAAAGAAAGTTTTAAAAATCATCTCCTCTTACTTCAGGGTAAAAGAAAATAGAAGATCAAATAGTCCAAGGACTCTTAAAGTTCACTTATTTAAAAATAGATGTAGTTTTCCTAATTCAATACACTTTCTCTTTTCCAGCTTTATAAGAAATTTGCAAACATTGTTTTGATGTACAAAGACCACTGGAACAACTAAAAATGATAAGTATCCAAAATACTTAAAGAATACTATATGTAAATCAGTAAGAATAAACCAAACAACCTGACAGAAATATGGACAAAAATTATGAACAGGAAATTCACAAAAGAGGAAACATGAATGTCCAAAAGCTATGAAAAACACCTGACCTGACTAGTAATTAGAAAAATGCAAATGAAAATAACTATGATATCATTTACACCAATGAAATCAACAAAAGTTGAGATGCACCAGTGGTTCTCATCTGCGGCAATTTTGCCCCCCTGGGAACATTTGTCAGTGTCTAGAAATATGTTCAGTTGTCACACCTTAGGGATGTTACTGGCACTTAGTGGGTAGAGGCCAGGGATGCTGCTAAACATCCTACAATGCACAGGACAACCCTTCACAACAAAGACTTTTCTGTCCCAAAATGTCAATAGTGCCATCGTGAAGAAACTCTGAGATACACTGGAGGGGCTGTAGACCAACCAGAACTTTTGGACATTGCTGGTGGGAGTATAAATTGACACAGCTGGTGCAGAGGCTGTTTGGTACTACCTTGTAAAGGTAAAGAGAAGTTCCTAGGTGGCACAGACAGTTAAGTGCTTGACTACTAGCGGAAGCGTTGTTGGTTTGAACCCATCCAGAGGCACCTCAGAAGACGGCCTGGGGATCTGCTTCCAAAAGGTCACAGCTTTGAAACCCTGTGGAGCAGTTCAACTCTGCACACATGGGGTAGCCATGAGTCGGAATCCACTCGACATTAACGAACAGCAGGGGCAAGTCAAGGTAGTTGATAGAACACTGCAGTTATGTTTTGTGTCGTTTGAAAACTTATACTCCTGCCTGTCTCACAAAGAGCCTCTCCTTTTCTTTTTTTCTGCTGTATTGGTAATGTATGTGTCTTACATCAACTAAGAAGTGTCTTAAGGGTGTTGTTGTTTTTAAGTGCCATCAAGTCGGTTCCAACTCATAGCAAACCTGGAGGACAGACTAGGACTGCCCCATAGGGTTTCCAAGGAGCGGCTGGTGGATTTGAACTGTTGACCTTTTCGTTAGCAGCCAAGCTCTTAACCACTACACCCCAGGGCTCTGTCTTAAGGCTGGCACTTTCAAAATCAGACTTGCTTTTGGCTTATTCACAGTGCCAAGCATGGCGACTGTGTGGCTGTGTGCAGATAGATGGAAGGGCAGGCATGCCATCGCTGGCCGTACCCAGGGGCAGGCACTCTGAGGCACTTAAACAGTGTGAGGATGGGCAAGTGGGACCCAGCCAGGAGCATTCAGCTGGTCACCCTGCTGGAGACACTGAGGGGGCATGTGGCCCAGGCTTTAGAAACAGGAAGTGGTGAAACTTAACAATCTTACGCAGAAAATGAACTTACGATGTGTCAGCACCCCGTCCAACCAACGTAGCTAATCAGCCACAGATCAGGCAACAGAAAGAGGGGGAAATCTCTTTTTTTGCCTCCTGAGAATTATACAGCTCAGGGACCTTTGCGCCTATCAGAATCAGGTAACAGGCTAGAGTGTCCGACAAGGACCTCAGGAGCAACCCCTGGGGAGCAGCGCACGTGTTCTTTTGGTGTTTTTCCAGGGAAGAAAGTAGGAAGAAGGAATTCAAATGGCCTGTTGAGTTCTCCCCCACAGCCACTGACCTTTTCATTACTTCAAAATGCGCCTTGGGTTCAAGACCTTCACATACTCTGAGGTTTTAGAAACTCACAAAAATTGGCATCTGGGGTTGCTAGAGTAACTAAGGTAAAAGGGAGCATTTCATTAAGAGTGGGTTTTCTGTGCCGCTGTTCCTCTGTCTCTGAGTCTCAGTCACTGTTTCTCTCCTTTGTGAATGCTACATAGTGACCTCTGATACTGATGGCATAAAACCAACAGGGAAAAAAAAATCTTAGTTCAAAATGAAAGGGGGAAACTTGACTCCGAGGTTGTCCACTTTGTGCAGAATCAGCAGGGGCCAACACAGTCAGCGAGAGCCAGAAAATGCGAGGAACAAACGAGACACAGAGGTGAGGTCAAAGACGTTGGAAGGCAGGGCTCCTTTTCAGAGCTGCGGCACACAGAAGGAGACGACTGAAGATGGTGTCTTCTCTCTTAGTCACGCTGTGTTCAAGCATGTCCATTAGCTGCTATCAGGCTTCCCTCACAATGCTCAAATGGTATTTGCTTAAAGGGTACGTAAGCCTGAGACGTGGATGGTGAGCTGCCTGGCTAGCCTGACAGAATTCGGTAACTAATTTGGGTTCCGAATGATATTGTGTTTACTCGGTTAATGACATTGTTTAGGAGGAAACCAATACTAGCTGGCTTCCAGAATTGATAACCTCTTGAATATTTTGGCTTCTGCTCTCCAAAAAAAATCTCTTTGACAAAAATGTTTTTCCGTTGACCCTTCCTAGAGATGAAAACATTATTCTGTTCCTGGAGTTAGGGCATCAAACACTCCTGAAAGAAAGCATGGCTTTTAAGCACTTCCTTGTAATAATACCTGGCACACACTAGTACATCAGTAGAGGGAACAGGGAGCAGAAGCCCAAGGTGGCTGTTCCTACCACTTTGAAATCAGCATCAATAAGGCATGAAATAGTGTATCCTGGCTCCATCTATCAAAAAAATCCTTTTGTGCCCCTCAGATCACTTCAAATAGGAACCAGACCACTCTACCTCTTCATAAAACCAGACTTGCTGCCAAGGGCCAGGGCCACCAACAACCCAGCACTGCTTACCATAGCTTGTAACCTTGACAATGGTGATACCATTCGGGAAAACCCTGTCTCAGAATACTCACTCCCTTTTCATATTCTTTCCTTTGCCTGTGATTCTCTGGGGTTAAAGCTATCCTCATTGCCTTCAAAAACATACTAGCTTGCGTTCAGGTTTTATTTTCTAAAGCTTTGAGCACCTCTCCCCCATTCTCTTGTATTCTTTACTGTCTCAGCCCCTCAAGCAAGAGAGTAATGAAAGAAAGATGATTCTCATTGGAACACACATTCTCTGTGACTCCAAGGCCTGTTTCAGTCTGAGTCAACCAAACACCTTCCCTTCTCTTTCAGGAGGGAGAAAGGTATTGCTACCAATCCATCGCTGATCCTTACAGATGACATTTTTCACCCTATGGGCACAAGTGACTGAGTTAACACTGTTCAGCAAAAAATGCTCTTTTAACAGTTTAAGCTGAAAGGCTTGGCTGCTGACAGTATACTGATTACAGGCTTAAATGCTAGGCAGCGTTTGAAACTATTAAGGTTGACTGATTGAAAGCCAGGTAAAAAAAGAACATATCTGAGAAGAAATTTATCCCATTTCCTCTTTCTTTTTGATTATTGCTTATGTCCTTAAAAGTCAAAATGCATTACATAGACTTGAGCCTTCCTTTTAAAAATAATCTCTGGTTCAAAGCAAAGCATATGTTGGTTTGAGTCATAGTTTTTGTAGTTGTTTTCATTTCTTTCTTTCACTCAAACAGGATAACAGTTTCCAAAATTCGTATCTGTAAATCCCCATCTAGCTTTGGGTTCTACTAGAAAATCAATGATAATTAGCTTAGTGGAGTTCAGTGAGTATGTATGGAGCACCTACCTCATGGCAGGTGCTGTGTTGGGTACTAAAGACTCAGAGATGAATGAGAAATAGACCCTCCTCTCAAGAAGTTCATCAACTATGACTGAACACAAATCAGTGAAAATTTTTTATAATGCAGTGTGATGCAGGCATTAAAGTATATGTGCAAAGAACAGAGAGAGAACAAGGTCAGCCACTCTGAGTTGGGGGGTTATCTGGGAAAAAATCTCTAAGAAAGTTTTCTTCCATTCTATCAGAACTGTTCTCACAAGTAAGCAAAGTGGACAGTCACTTCTTTGGTATGATTTGCAAATGTTATGATTACAAGTGTCTCCATATCCATTATTAGAGATTTATTCCTTTGGGTGGTGAGACGGCAATTTTCTAGCTGCTAGAGTTGTTGTAGGAAATCTAAGAGCTGGGTCAGGTGAGGCTGGTGGAAATCTGAAGGGTGACAAAAAAAGAAAAAAAAAAAAAACCTCTTTGACCAAAAATGTCTCCTGTTGACCCTTCCTTGAGATTAAAACATTATTCTGTTTCTGGGGCTAGGGCATCAAACACCCCTGAAGGAAAGCACGGCTTTTAAGCACTTCCTTGTAACAATACTTGGCATACACTAGACCATCAGCAGAAGGAACAGGGAGCAGAAGCCCAAGGAACAAAAGGACAGGACCAGATGGTTTTGATCAAGAGGTCAGGAAAGGACAGGAGCTGGGATGGCTGGGATGCTACAGTGAGGGTCTTGGGGAGCCAGCAGGCTGCCTGAGGGTCATGGTCTCTGAGGTGAAAAATGGCAGAAGAGAGGAAGAGAACAAACAAGGCAATGGGAAAGGTCTGGGACAAACCTCATTGACTTCTAAGGACAGAGTTACAGAAATGTTTTAAAAATGCTAAAGGTGTTACTCAGCTTAATTAGTTACTCTTGCATGTTATTCCAAATAATGATAATACATTGTCTACTGTGTACCCGGTGTTCTAAGTACTTTATGTGTATTAACTAATTCAACTCCCCCCCCAGCCCACTAAGGTAGTTACAATTATCCCCATTCAACACACAAATAAACTTGAGCTTAAACGACTGTGGTGTAATGAATTACTTATTATGGCCTTTCTAGCCATGGTCTTGTAACTTCCACCCAAGTGATTGGGCGGGACTTTGTGATAAGGTAACTATGACTCACCAAAGGGATTGGTCAGTTTTGCCATACAGCTGGGCTTGAAATGAGTCATCCTAGAGGTGGGAAAGGGGAAGATCCCACCACCACCAAGGAAGAACAGCCAGGAGCCAGCATATCCTTTGGACCTGGGATCTCTGTGCTGAGAAGCTCCTGGAAGAAGGAGACTGAGAGAGAGAGAGCTGTAACCCGGAAGACGGTAAGAAGCGGTAGCAGGAGAGACCCGGCAGCAGGAGATGGTGCATTGGGCTTCCCAACCCACAGAGAGAGAGATCTGAGTGCCTTTGGGGAGAGGCCTAGGGCCAGGGAGAGTTGTGGCTTCAAGCACAGTTGGGAAGAGGCCGTCCTGATGGAAGAATGTATCCTGAGTGTTCCTGAGCCTGAATCATAACTATTACTTTCCTAGTAAATTCTATAAACGTGAGTATGGCCTCTGAGTTCTATGTGGCCACTGCAATGAATTGTTGAACCCAGCAAAGAAGTAGAGAGTGCTGTGGGAGGGACAGTTGGTGTCAGAGTTGGTAAAGATGGCAGAAAGAGGAGGTATGTCTGACCCCTGCCTCATAGGAACAGCCTTGGGCTGTTGGTCTTGGTTTTCCTTCTCCCTTGTGAAGTTAGAGGTCAGACACTGCCTCCATGCCGTTTTTACAAAGACTTTCCCAAGATCACCTAGCTATTAAGTGGTGGCACCGCAATTTGAACTTGAACAACCTGCTTACAAGGTCCACGCTCTCAATACCCAGCAGTCCCTCCTTATTCACAGGGCATACATTTAAACACCTCCCGTGGATGCCTGAAACCGAGGATAGTACCAAACACTACATATACTATGATTTGTGCTATACATACCTATGATAAAGTTTAATTTATAAATTAGGCACAGTAAGAAATTAACAACTAATAACAAACAAAACAACAATTTTAACAACATACTGTAAAAAAAAGTTATGTGAATGGAGGATCGGGACAGCATGAGATTTCATCCTGCTACGTACCCTGTTAACATTTTCTATCTGCAGTTGAACTCAGATAACTGAAACCGCAGAAAGCAAAATCAAGGATGGGGCGAGGAGGCGGCTACTGCACTACCAGACGGTCTTAGCCTTTTCCAAACGTTGCAGTCCTCCTCCAAGAGAGATGGCTTGTTCCTCTGAGGTTTTTCATTCATTTCTTTCTCGTCTACTCATGCGTTCACTCATGGTAAGGCTCCCGATTTGCTGCCAGGTACTGGGCTAAACAGGGGTACCACACCGACGACCACAACACAGGCTCTGAAGGCGTTTCCTAAGTAAGAGTCACTTTGTGTTCCTAGCAACGGTGGTCTCATGAGAACAAATTGAAGCGGGCAGAGGGTTATTAACCATCCCATAATAGTTGTTTTTCAAAAAAGTCTACTCTTTTTACATTTCTGTTACAACACCTCACCATGCCTGGTTGATTCCCCAGGTTTCCTCTCTTCTCCCGGCAGGAGGCTGAGGCACAGGCACACCGACTCCAAATTCACCGGCTACGTGACCTTCCTGGGCTGGCACTAGCCAGCCGCCGCCATTTTTTTAGGGCCGTGCGCGGTATTTTTAGAGCCGTGTGCAAATACTCAGTCACAAAAATTAGGTGGGCTGCGCAGGCGTCGCAGGAGTGAAGACGCTCCCCTCACTGTCCCTGAATATGTCTGTCACTCCTTACATAAGGAGCAAGTCTGCCTTAGCTCAGGGAGCTGGCAGCCTTAGGTCCTGAGACCCTGGCTGCCTCCCAGCTTGCAAACTGTGAATAAACCTTTCTGTTCTCCCAACCCTGTGACTGGCTAACTTCAATTCACTTGTCTGCTGGGAAGAACCTATTAGTTGTGGGCTTCAAAATTTACAGCTTCTCCATGTCGTTACTTGGAAGGAAGTCAGCAGTCATACGGTGTGCATACTGGCATTGTTCTGAAAACACGCACGCAGGTAAGCTCCTACATAGTTTTCTGTGTCCCCGGTCTGGAGCTGGCGTCCTAGGCAGTGACAGCTCTCTGGGTGTACTTTTGTTACTGGAGAACCACACTTGAACGCTGGTTTCCACTCTACTTGAAGGCGATTTTCCAGTGTGTGGCTCAGCCTGCTCCCTTGGTGACTGTGCTCTGTCCCTCAGACCCTGATGGTGTCCATGCAGAACCCACAGCTCCTGCTTCAACAGGCCACCGCACTAGCATGTTTTTAGGGCTGTTTCCATGCACCTGTGCAGTGTCCCCATGGCTCCCTTTGATGACACTCTGCACCTCATTCTTGAATAGTTATTGGATAACTAGTCCACTGGAAGACTTCCCGACAGGATTCGCCCATATTCTGAGTACTTCTCATCATTTGCAGCCCCTGTTACTCCAACTTCTTTCAGCAGGCAAATGCCTCGAGGGGACATACAGTTTAGAAAGTTATCTCTTGCCACTATTTTTAACTCTCCCAACTTTTATTTATTTTTAATTTCAGCTATTCATAAAGCCACTCACCCTCACCCCACCACTGCCGTGGAGCCCCCAAACACTGTGGATTTCCTTTAAGTATCTACAATGTTCTGCACTTTTCCTTGTTATATATTCATCACTCTGGGGCTTTGTCTTGTAATTCTTCTTTTTGTTTGTTTATTTCTAAATGTCTGGAATCTTCAAATTAGGATTTATGGGCCAGCTGACATTTGATATTTTCCACCACTTCATCTTCCAAGGCTAACCATCTACCTGTCATTGCAGGCCATTCATTATTTACTCAGTACAATGGAGATATCATGAATTCAATACAAGCAGACAGGATTCCTGGTTTCAAAGAGTTTCAATGAGACGCATCTGAAACAAACAAAATTTACCCCAAAACCTGAGATAGAAAGGAAGAAGGTCCATCGCCCGTGCCAGGGAAATCTGTTCTGAATGGAGGGATGAGGAGCAGTTTGCCTGAGGAAGTACGGCGTGGCTGAGAGCAAAGGGCGAGTGGGCAGTGAAGCCCGGTAAGAAGGTAAGAACGGGGGAGAGCATTTCTGACAGAAGTGACAGCATGTTCGATGACCCCGAGGCACAAAGGAACGTTTGCAGGAATTAAAAGCCCAGTGTGGCTGGGCCAGAGAGCATGGGAGGGAAAGCGATGTGAAATGAAACACGCTCGAAGCCGCCTCATTCAGCATTGGCTCCTTCGCTGACTGGAAGCTCCTCCAGGGCCTCACACAGAATCAGGACTTGATTACCACAGAGTGGGCGAGTGAATAAATGAATGACGTAGTGACATAACATCTCCTGGCAGAAGCATCAGGAAAAACAGATGATGAGTGTACTGTCGTGGCACCATGTGGTACACAGTGATTGCTCTACAGGTGGCAGCTGCTGTTAATTGCCACTGCTGCTGTCCTAGAGCAAACCCCAATCTGTGCCCGGAGTCACCCTGCTTAGGAAGACTCTGGTCAGGAAACATCATCTTCCACAGTCTGGCCAGTGGGCTGGCTGCCTTCCAGCAGCCCTGTCTGACCAGCTTTTAGTGCAAGGGCTCTGAGTCCACTGTGGGTGACCATCTCTGAGATATTTGGAGGTTTAAGGATCAACCATTTTTATTTTATGTGTAGTTTATTTATGTATGCATGTATTATATGTATACTTACATAAGCTACACCTAAGATTTATGTATGCCTGTACATACAATTATGTGGAACCCTGGTAGCACAGTGGTTAAGACCTATGGCTGCTAACCGGAAGGCTGGCAGTTTGAATCCACAAGACACTCCTTGGAAACCTTATGGGGCAGTTCTACTCTGTCCTATAGGGTCACTACGAGTCAGAATCGGCTTGATGGCAACGGGTTTGGGTTTTGTTTTGTTTTGTTTTTTGTATTATGTGTATATATATAGATAAATATACAAATACATATATGTATGTATAAAGTATGTGTGTATAAAAACCCAAATATGTATAAAATATATGCATATATATACATACACACATACATATATATAAAATATGTGTGTATGTTTGTATATATGTATGTATAAAATACATGCATACATAAATAAACTACACACAAAATAAAAACAGGTCAATTCTTAAACCTCCAAACACCTCAGAGATGGTTTTATATATACACATATATGTATACACACACACACACATACACCTACAAGGTTGTGTGTATATATATATGCACACACACTCATATATACATATATGTATATGTATACATAAAAAGTTGTGTGTGTATATATATACACACACTCATACATATATATGTGTACATATACATACAAGGTTGTAGATATATATAAGATAAACACACATATGTACAAACACACATATATATGTATATGTACGTTGTATGTATTATATGTTTCATATGTGTGTTTAGTTTATATACACAGCCATTTAACCATATCCAGATACATGTTTTGATTTTCCATCACCCCAGTCCCTTTTTAAATCTCTTTTATTTTATTTTCATTGTATTCATCTTACTGTGTATGATGTTTTTGAAAGACGTTGCGAGTGATTTGGGGGAAAAAATCGGTTTACATACGAATTAAATAAATAAGCACTATGATTTGTGCATATTGTTGTATGTAAATTATGTATCAATTTAAAAAGTGCAGAAGGGAGACTTGTTGATCATAAAGACAGAGCTTTATACTTCAGCCCGAATTTGCTTCCTGGTAGTCAAGGAGGGATGAGATATGTTATTACACGACAGTCAGGATCCAAAAGAAGCATGCCCTTTTCTCAAGGAAGTGAAGGGTTTTCCCCACCTACAACTGGGAAAAAGTCTCCTCTCATGGGCAGTGAGGAGCCCTGGTGGTGCAGTGGTTAAAGCACTCGGCTGCTAACCAAAAGGTCAAGGGTTTGAACCTACCAGCCGTTCCAGGGAGAAAGATGTGGCAGTCTGCTTCTGTAAAGGTTTAGAGCTTTGGAAACCCTATGGGACAGGTCTACTCTGTCCTGTAAAGTCACTAGGAGTTAGAATCAACTCAAGGGCAAAAAAACCCAAAAAAACAAAAACCCCTGCCGTTGAGTCGATTCTGACTCATGGTGACCTTATAGCCACCCTATAGGACCGAGTAGAACTGCCCCATACGGTTTCCAAGGATTGCCTGGTGGATCTGAGCTGCCGACCTTTTGGTTAGCAGTTGTAGCTCTTAACCACTATGCCCCAGGGTTCCCCGGGGATGGGGTTTTCTTGTTTTGTTTTTCCATGGGGCAATATATGGGAGACATTGAATAAGGTAAGAAGGAACATCTGTGAAAACAGACTTGTGGAGCATGGAAAACGGGTGAGCCATCGTCCTGGGCTTAGTACGTGGCAACAGTAGAACAATAAAATGCGATTCAAGGGAGATCTTCTATGAAAGGTAAGACGGATCCCATTCCAGTTACTGGCTGTCCACTTGATCTGAGTTAGAACCTGGGATACTGAAAGAAGCTGAGAGAAAGCATGTCTTGGGGATTATCTTCTCTAAAGAGCTTTTCTCTCCAACTAAAAATTTCCAACTGCATACAGTAACACCAGTCTCCACCCAAACACCCTTTACCTCATGTCCGCCCACCAAAACAAACAAACAAAAAACCTAAGTCTGGACTTACTGGCCACCTTATTGTAAACTAACTTCCAAAACTTTCATGTAACTATGGATGGTTGTTTAAAACAATACGTTAGAAAAAAAATCTCATTTCTGATTAGTAGGTTTTCTTAGTTGCCAAGACTGTTTTGCAAAGAAACAATTTGACGGTTTTTTTTTAAAAAAAAACCAGGACATTCTAACTGTAAAGCCACTCTTCATAAACATCACAAAATACATTCATAAACTGAATGTGTTTACACTTTGAAAATCCAACACGTACAAACATATCACCCTGCCCAAGTAGATGAGTGGTACAACGCAATTCTTAAAAGGTAATTTTTCAAACTAACAAAGCATGTGCCCAAGTAAATATGATGTTTCTTTGAGAATAATTTCTGAAATATTAGCTATGTTGACTTAGCCCTAAAACATTGGTGTTTGGCTCCCAGATTTGGCTTTCTCTTCAGACCAAATTGTTGATGAATTGCCAGTATTTTCAAAGTTAAAATAATAAAACATTGTCTCATGAATGTTACAACTGGAAGGAAACTAAAGATACCATCAAGTACAAATCCTTACTTGAAAGGAGCATTTTACTTGAAAGGAACTCTGGACCTTGATGCCATAATTCAGGGTTACTGCCTTTGGAGTCTACAGCCCTGAGTTTGAATTATGGTGTCATCCCTCACCAATCTATATCTCTAAAGGAGGATAATAGAGGCCCTCTCTCCTGGAGATGTTGTGAAATAATACATTAGAGAATATACCATAGAGCTTGTTGTTGCTAGCTGCCACGTTGACTCCACGCACAAAGAAGTGAAACACTGCCTGGTTCTGCACCATCTTTATGATCAATTGTGAATTGGACAACTGTGATCCAAAGAGTTTTCACTGGCTGATTTTCAGACGGATATTGCCAAGGCTTTCTTCCTAGTCTGCCTTAGTCTAGAAACTCTGCTGAAACCCATTCAGCATCGTAGCAATATGCAAGCCTCCAGTGACGGATAGTAGCTCCTTGTGAGGTGCATTGGCTGAAAATCAAACCTTGGTCTCCTGCATGGGAGGTGAGAATTATACCACTGAACCACCTCAGGCCCCAACATAGGGCCTAAGAACAAGTAAATGACCAATAAAATTCTGTGTTCTGCCTCACTTCACTATACTGCTTTCAAAACCTAGGTCTCCTGACACCAAGGTCGGGAATTTGTTTTCACAAAGAATGTGAAGCTATCCTAAGAACAAAACAATGATATTAATAGCCAACATAACTGAACATGCATTGGTTTGTTCCCTGTGTTATGTTATAAGCTTTTCAAATGTTTTCTCTCATTTAATTCACATGGCAGCTCTTAAGAGGGAGGTACTGCTTTACAGATGAGAAAACCAAGGCTTAGAAACTGGATAGGATTGCCCAAGAGTAAGAATGCTCACTCTGTTAAAGTAAAAGCAAAGAGATTTTTTTAGGGTAATGCAATTCTCGAATTGGGTAAACACAAGGCAGAGAAGAACCTATCACATGCTCTGCAACATGGAGGGAGAGGTGTGCTTTTTATAGTAAAGATAGGGAAGGGAAATATGTAATGGGCACATGGTCACAAGGTGGGTAGTCATCAGCAACTACCGTCTTCCTAGGACATCTTGAGTAAACTGTCTCCTACAATCACATTCCTGACCCTTGCCCTTATTTACTAACAGTTGCTAACTGCATTCCTACTCCTCCTCCTTTATTTGACATGAGTCGTTTTGGGGCAAGAGCCAAGCCAGTTAAACAAGATGACTGATGGGGGGCCAGGGTCTTTTGATATCATCCAGCCAGAGGCCCAAGGCCATACGCATATGGATGGGACAAAGTCAAGGTTACATTCTTAGGCATGCAGAAGCAGGAGCCTATAACAAAATGGAGTTTTGATTTAGACCTCATGTCAACCGTCTTATTATGCCAAGAGCTTCAGTTTTAGAGCTTTGCTAGCACAAGATGAACCAATATAACAAATAGACCAAAATATAAAATGGTTCAAAAGTACTAAGAGTTTATTTCTCTCCTAGGTAATGTCCAAGGTGGATGCTTCTGGTTAAAGGACAGCTTTCCTTCACATAATGTGCAGAGGCAGTAAAGCGTTTTCTCTCCCCCCACCCCCACCTGTATGACCTTAGCACTGAAGCTGTACTGAAAGAATGTACCCTAGGAGAAATATGCCTCACCCCTAGTGGCTTAGTGGTAAGGTATATAATTAACTATATAATTGCATGCTGGCAAGATCTAATCTTAGATCCCAGAAAGGGAGAGAATGTTCTTTCTTTGACACCATCAAGGCTGGAGGTAATGACCACAAAACCATCATGCACCCCGAGCCCTGACTATGTATTGTCTCAAGGGGTGCCTTCCTTTTTATCTCCTTCGCCTTTTCCTATACACCCCACCACATGTAAACTCTTAAAGTATATAAGCCCTGGCTCCCTTTGTCCCTTTGTTTTTTTTGCCTATGACACACTGAGGGGTATGTGTAGAACAGGTTTTCTTGTCATCTCACCCCGGGAAGAGGGCCTATTAGAGAACCTGTTGCGGATCTTACTCTGTTTCTCTTTGTCTTTATTACTATGTAAGTAATAAAGCTTGTGATCCCACCACTGGCTAAAGCCATTGTTTGCTGAGGACTCACAGCCCTGCATGAGCTCATTTTTCGTCCTGGACTTACCACATGACGATTCGTGAATCTGAAGTTTTTCACCTGGAGGCTTCCCCATACCCTAAAGCCTAATCATCATCTGTATCCAGCCAGAGGAAGGGGAAAGAATATGAAAGAGCACAAAAGTGGCATTTTTATGAGATGGATTTGGATAATAATGTATTGAGTAAAAAAAAACACTATGCAGGGGCTGGTGTCTAGTAAATTCTACATAAAAATTCTGTGCTTCCATTCATTTTGCCAGACTCCTTCTGAACCCCAGGTTTTCATTCTGCTTGCATTCTACTGGTTAGAACTCAGTCACATGACTTTATTTAACTGCAAAGGAAAACTGGGAAATGTAGTCTGTTTGTGTGCCAGAAAGACAAAGAATGTGGATTTTGAGGAGTAACTTAGAGTTTCTGCTACAGGCCATCCTTCTGGTCACTGAATACCTCAGTTATCTGTCCTTCTACATAGAAAATACACTGACCCCTCCCCAAGGGAGACAGCCCAAAGTTCCTTCTAATTACTACGTTTAGCTCAACGTTCAGGATATCTGTGTAATATGCAGCTCCTTTGAGGCCCAGCAATAGTTCTTCACAGTCCAATGCCTGTAAAGTCAACAAGTTATTGTTTACTCCCAAACCCACATCCCGTCAAATACGTAATGGTGGATCAGGGATGGTGTCTTAGTTAGCTAAAGCTGCTGAAACACAAATACCACAAGTGGATGGCTTTAAAGAACATAAATTTATTTTCTCACAATTCTGGAAGCTGGAAGTACAAATCAGGGTCTCAGTCATGTCAACTCCTTCCTTGTCGGTAGCCCTGGTCCTTCCTTGGTCCTTGGCAATCTCACGTGGCATCTGTCTTCCGCAGTGTGTGTGAGCCTCTGTGTCTAATCTCCTCTTTTTATGACTCAGAAGCGATTAGGATTAGGGGACACTCTTCACAGGCATGGTATCATTAACATAACAAAGAAAACCCTGCTTCAAAATAGGATTACGTCAACAGGAATAAAGGTTAAGATTCTAACACATATTTTGGGGGACACAACTCAATCCATAACAGATAGGATATTCACAATAAAAACTCCCAGCCTAAATAAAGGTGGTACTGATCCATAGTGATGATAGAGTCCTGCTGGACAGGAATTCTGAAGACCCCGCCCTAAGAGTGGAGGACAGTCCTTGATTAGACCCTAGATCTGCTCTCCAGGAGGAACTTTCTTGTCCATTTTTCCCCAGGCACCAGCTCATGTCTCTTTTTCATTATTCTCCATGACTTCTGAACTGAGCTTTGGGCAGAATGTTCTCCTCAGAATTTTTTGCAGGTTTTACAGCCCACTTTACGCTGGTGCCTGAGAGCTGGTTTAAAGGTTATAACCCAAACTTCAAAAACATACCAGTGAGTTCCATGTCCTGGTAACTACACCCAGTGTTCTTTCCTGTAAGGACTTCTTATTGTTCATCGTCACTGAGTCGGCGCAGACTCATGGAGATCCCGTGTACAACAGGATGAAAAGTTGCCTGATCTCGCACCGTTTTCATGGTCACTGGTATGTTTGAGTCCATTGTTGTGGCCATTTGTCAACCCATTTCACTGAAGGTTTCTCTCCTGCATTTGTCTGACCCTCCACTTTACCAAACATGATATCCTTCTCCAGGATTGATCCCTCCGGATGACATATCCAAAATAAATAAGCTGAGGTCTTGGACAGTAATCTGTGATCCATAGGATTTTCATTGGCTAATTTTTGAAGTAGATCTTCGGGCCTTGTTTCCTAGCCCATTTAGTCTGGAAGCTCTGCTTAAACCTATCCAACATGAGTGTCCTTGCTGGTATTTGAAATACCAGTGGTATAGCTTCTAGCATCACAGTAACACACAAGCCACCAGAGTACGACAACTGACAGGTGGTGAAAGAACTTCTTAGGTCTGCTTTGTTCCTCACTCTTATGCCTCTTTCTGTCAACTTAAAGACCTTAAAATCAACTGAACCATTAGGCTTTGGTGGGAAGCCTATATCTGAATCTGATCTTTACCCTAGAACACAGTTCATTTGTTCAAGTAAGAAGTCTTAAGACCCTTTGTCATTCAAAGCCTTTCCAGTCTTCTTGTTGTTGTTGTTAGGTGCCATCAACTCATAGCAACCCTATGTACAACAGAACAAAACACTTCCTGGTCCTGCACCAGCCCCACAATCATTGCTATGTTGAGCCCACTGTTGCAGCCACTGTGTCAATCCATCTCACTGAGGGTCTTATCTCCTACCATTTTTTTCCAGTCTTATCTTCTACCATTTAAGATGCCAAAGCTTCTCCCACCCCGTAAATGCTTTAATTTTTGGACTCTCTCTTCATGTCAATCTCTGCTTGGAAATTAGTCAAATCCTGCTTATGCTCCCCCTTCTTTCTTTACTACCTCGGTAAGAGCAGAAAATAGCAGCCACCACACACTATACACTAATAGGAGCCCTGGTGGCAAGGTGGTTAAGAGCTCAGACTCTTAACCAAAAGGTCGGCAGTTCGAATCCACCACGAGTTACCATGAATTACACTTACGACTGTTTTTATTTTTATTTTTGTACATCTTATTGTCAGTAATATATACTACATACAATGTTGTGGCATATAATTTGCTGATGTTATCATTCTCAGACATTCACTTGTAAGTGTTTAGTTTTATCATTTGCCGTTGAAAACCCTGCCACTGAGCAGGCTATGGTCTGGTCTACAATAAAGTTGGTGTCAGTGTCCGGAGTCACAACAGATAGAAAGCTGGGCGATGTTCAGTTCTAACTACACAGGACAACTGAACCGCGCACGTGCTCAATAGCTGTTACGACTCTGACTTCACCGTTAGGACGCTGGTGCCTGTGACTGGAGAAGCAGGAAGCACCCATGTTGAAGCCGCCAAAAAATTCAAGGATGAGCTGGACAAGATGGAACAGGGAAGGAGAGAAGTTGTTTAAAAATTTTACAGTGAAAAGATTAGCTAGAGTTTTTTTTTTTTTTCCCTAAACTTTATCAGGGGCTTCTGTTGCTTAAAAACTGGATCCAAATGCTTTGAGAAACAGTGAGAGTTACTGTGAAATATATGAAGAAGAAGAAAAAACAAAGGACCATACAGACAACTCTCATTAATTTTCTGACTAGAAACACCATCTCTATTCCTAGGATCATCCAGAACCTTCCACAAGTGGAGTTATTACTGCAAATGACAAAATGCCAACATCATTCAACTCTTTATCATCGGGAATAAAGTTTTATGATTTGTGTATTCTTTATGCATGTATATGTTAAAATGTATCTGTAAGCTTATACGTAGTGTTTCCAATCCCTAAAGACAAAGAAAGATCGGATTTGTAAAGATACTGATAATAAAAGGCAATAATAATGAAAACTTAAAAAAAAAAAAAAATGAGGTAATCGACTTTCATCAGAATCGACTTAGGATGGAGTCATCAGAACGGAACCCAGAACCTGGTCGTAAATCGGAGGCTACCTGTGCTGCTATGGAAGTTATAACGTCAGCCGTTCTCCTTAAACGACACATGCTTCTCTGCCTTCTAAAATGATTCTGACACTCCAGTGTGAGACACTTGTCGGTTGGCTTCCCGTATCACCTTCCTTATGGCTCCATCTGAGCCCTGGAACACAGGTAGATGTCCACAAGGTGCGGGTACTGGGTTTCTCTATTTTTTCTACCCAGACAAAGAAGGATGAACAGAAATGGTCAGTCACACACTTTAGGCGTAATCCAAAAGAAAGAAAAAAAAAAAAAAAAAAAAAACCTCAGGATTTACAGTGTTGAAACTAGGGCTCCGTCCCTGTTCACTTCCATCACTTGGTCTCTCTGCGACCTTGTTCATATTGCTTACTCGTTCTAGATTGTGAATTTTCAATCTGTGCAATTGGGACAAAGTATCCTCCTAAAAGACTTGACACAAAAATAAATGAGGCAATGAATTGGAAAAGTACTTTGCACTAAGAATTTAATTTAGGACCTCTTGGTTACAGCTCTGGGGACACCACAAGACAGCAAATAATTAGCCTGTCCTTGGATTCCTTGGGTGGTATACACAGTTAACGCACTCAGCTGCTAAACAAAAGGTTGGAGGCCTGAGTCCACCCAGAGGTGCCTCGGAAGATAGGCCTGCCCGTCTACTTCTGAAAAGTCAGCCACTGAAAACCTTATGGAGCCCAGTTCTACTCTGACACACATGGGGTCACCAGGAGCTGGAACCGGCTCCCCAGCATCCGGTGGTGGTGGTAGTCTGTCATCAGGAAGGGAACTATCGAGCCAGTTAAATTTATTTAGCAGAAACTATTAAGAGCGGTGAATTTAGAAAGAAAGCTGTTTTTGAATCCCAACTCCATTGTTTACTAGCTGTCTGACCTTAATTAAATTTCGTATTTCTTGGTCTTCCATTCCCTGCAAACGTTCTTAAGAGACTCAAAAGATAAATGATAACGAACATGTGATGAGCACTTAACTTTTTGCCAGATATTGTCCTAAGACCTAAGAGGCAGTAGCTCATTTTATCTTCACAGCAACCATAAAGGCAATGCTACCATTATCATCCCCATGTTACAGAAGAAGAAACTGAGAGGTTAGATAACTTGCCTTAAATACACCACGGTAGCAGATTTGGGAGTTAAACCATAGATTCTTGAGTAATACTCTACTTGAGCAAAGAACCGATACCCAGTGTGCGCTCATGAAGTGATAGCTGATGGCTTTTTTTTTCTTTAAACCAAACCATGGAATCCTTTGTATTTTGGCTGAACTTTTAACTTCCAATTCTTCTTTGCAGCCACTGACGCACAAATCGCAGTTGGTTGCTGCTGCCACAGCCTGAGGCATTAAAAAAAAAAGCATAATAATTAGCACCCTGGCAGGCTCAGGGCCTCTCCTGCTCCCCAGCCTGGCTCTCCCATTGCCACCAGGCCATCTCAAGGCGGGGAACACACCCAGCTTCCCAGATCCAGCACCCCGGACGTGATGACTTTCTCCGTCTTTGGGTTAACCTTCTTTGATGTAAGGTACATGGATATTCTAGATACATGACCTTTTTGTTGTTGTTGTTATTTATATAATGTTTTCTTGCTGTGATTCTGAAAAAAAACGACCAAACGCAAGAAACTTGCTTTAATGAGATTTCGCCTTATTTCACAAAACTCATTTGTCGGCTCAATAGAATTGCTGCTTTCCAATCTTAAAATAATTCATTCCATTCTGGCATATATACTTAAGTATTTTTCATCTTCATCCTGTTTATAATGAAAAATTAACGTGATGCAAAGCAGGCTAGATAGCCAGCAGTGGGTAACCACGTTGAATTAACACAGTCAATTGGCTCAACCACCCAGAGCACCTGGATGCTGTCGACGGTGAACAGTGCACACACTTAAGTGTCTCTGGCTGAGGGATTACACATAGGTTACAAACTTCTTGAATTTCATGTTAGGTGTATTAGTTCCTTGAGAATAGAATTGGAATTTCTTTTTTTTTTTTTCACTTTGGATGTAGTTGGGACTGCAGTTGTTCCAATTTGATTTTGGCAGAAGCCAATAAAATTTCAAACAGTTCACCTTTTAAAACACTAGAAACTGTGGGGTTTTATCTTAAAATTCCCAGCTTTCTTTCAACAAAGACTTCAAGTGCTTCTAGGGTCAGTGAGTTTTTGAGGAAGACATGAAATTCAACAAAACCCTCTAAGATGGTCGAGTTTACTTTTTCAGTCAAGCTTGGGGTTTGCTTTTAATCTTTGCCCTCATTCAGAGACTAACACTATTACGTATTTCCCAAAGCCACTCACAGCTTCTTATTTCCAGGCATGGCTGATGTTTTCTCATTTTTTCTTGACAAGTAAGGGGACATGACTGAGAATTTCCTCCCGTCTGTAATTTTACACTTAAATAGGTACACAGGTGGAAAATAACGCGTTATTCGTTGCAAACTGGCTAAGAGTTCATTTTTTAATTTCCTTGAATTAATTCTTACGAAGGAAAAACTTCCAGCAAGGTGTAAATCTGTGATTAAAATATCACAAGGAACAATCTTTATCCCTTAAAAACATAATCAGCTGTTCAGAATGGCCCTTAGTGGCTAAATATAAACAGTGTTGACAGGATATCATTTGCAAAATTAAAACTTGAAAAAAAAAGAAAGAAAGAGAAAGAAATCCCCCTCCCCAGACTCTTAGTAGTAATCTGGGAGGAAACTGATGCAAGGCAAAATTACGTTTACATACAATTATAACTCTGGATGCCTTTAATGAGCTTGGTAAAGGTTAATAGCTTATACCCTAAAGCATCTCTCAAAAGGTCCCTCTCGTTCCACATCCACAAGATCTTTTTTCAAAGATTATTCAACTTTGAACTTAATAATATTGTTTGATTAATTGCCCAGGGAGAAGTGTGTCGTGTCTGAGCTAGTTTTAATTCTGTCAGGAGAGGCATACGTTTCACACCCTTTGCCTTTGCTCAGAGTATTTCCTCATGGAGCAATTACCTTCCCTTCTCCATCTGGGGATATTCTACTCATTTGTGTAAAAAAACAAAAACCAAACCTGTTGCCATCTAGTCGATTGGGACTAGATAGTGACCTAATAGGACAGGGTAGAACTGCCCCATAGGATTTCCAAGGAGCTCCTGGTGGATTCGAAATGCTGACCTTTTGGTTATCAACAAAACTTAACCACTGTGCCTCCAGGGTTTCCACTACAAGGCTCTCTCAAATGCCAGCTCTTCTGTGAAGCTTTCTCTCGTTTCTGCCCACTCCCCGTCTTGCTCTGTGCCAGCATAAAGGCTTACCTACACCTTTTCCACAGCATTACTTCCTTCTTTGTAACCCCAGGTGGGAGAGTCACCTCATTCCTCTGTTCTCCACTGGTCTCAGCACAACAGCTTTTCTCAAGGAGACCTTTAGTCAACGTTTGAAAAATAGATTTGAGACATTTATTAAATGTTTGAAGAGTAGATGTATGACTGCTACAGTATTCAAAACAACGAGAAGACGGTGTGTGAAAATAGGCTGCAAGTAAGTGAGCGCCAGCCTCTGTGTTTGTCCTCGCAAATTCCTAATTAAATGAAAGCGTGGAAAAAGCCCAGAAAGATGCTTTCTCTTTTTAATGAGTGTGTATAAAAATGTATGTGCATGCAGAATTTTTAAAGATTCATGACTTAGATATATATATATATATATACACTACATTTTCCAAACATTTTTATGCCACTCGTCTAGGTGGCTACACTGGTGTAGATTAGAGGCCCCACAGTACGAAATCAACATTGCTACGTTTTTCAGCTGATCCTGGTGGTACAACAATGCTGGCGTGTTTAGCCTTTGCTCTTACACATCTCAATATAGAAAAGGGGGGGTGGAGGGGGGCGGAAGGTGGGGGGAATTCTACCAAGAAAGTCTCTAAAAAGAATTATGGTCTGGAAATGATTTTTTTTTTTGAAGTTGTAGAAACCACAGTTGAGAATATCATGGCAATTAATTAATTTGCATATGTCATCATAAGGTCTTGGTTCATTTATTTCACAATATTCTCCATTATTCACCATTGTACAGTTCTCATCTGCTCAAAGATGGTCCGTCCAAGTGCCTGTAATGTGTAAGGAGCCCCTGGCTTGTGCAAATGGTTAATACACTTGGCTGCTAACAGACTGGTGGTTCAATTCTACCCAGAGGTCCCTCAGAGGAAAGGCCTGATGATCTCTTTCTGGAAATACAGCCATTGAAAACCCTGTGGAACACAGTTCTACTCTGACGCACATGGGTTGGTGTGAATCAAAGTCCACTGGACAGCAACTGGTGGCATAAAGCGTTAAGGATTAGAAGGCATTAGAAAAGTGAATAAAACTCACCTGTTGCCCTCTAGAACCTTAGAAGGCAGCGTGGTACAATTCATGGAAAACACCTGGGCTTTGACGTCGCACTTAAGACAGCTCCATACTGAGTTTAGCTTAGTGGTGACATGCACGGCTTCAAGACCCAGAGATACATGCCAGAGTACCGCCTTACGTAAATTACGCAATTTTACTGAATCATACCTGTTGCTAAAACACAGGTAGTCCCCGACTTAAGACAGGGTTCTGTTCCTACCACTTAGTCGTAAGTCAGTTTCTGATGTAAGTCAAATACCTCTCTTTTTTTTTTTTAGTTTTCATTATTATTGCCTTTTAGTATCAGTACCTTCATAAATCCGATCTTTGTCTTTGAGGATTGGAAACATAACACATAAACTTACAGATAACGATTATGTACTGCAACACTGTATACAGTACATATTACTAACAACAAGATGTACAAAAAAAGGAGGTCGTAAGTGCAGTTTGTTGTAACTGGGATACATCCTAAGTTAGGGACTGCCTGCAGTGGGAAAGAGTCCATATCAATTGGTTAAATAGCCTCTGCTCCACAGGGGCACCACTAGGGGGGTACAGGGGATGGGAGCTGCATCGAGTGACACTGTCGGGGGGACACCAAGATGACTGTCTATAAAATTTTTATGCAATGTTTCAGCAAAAACGTATTATTTTTTATTTAGATATTCTTGTATTTAGTAATAACAACAAAAAATTTTGTAAGCCCAGCTTACGTGTATCAATATACCTACGAGGCTAAAACTCTATGCTCATTTACTTTTGGCTCTTCTGATGGGCTCTGGTGAGAGCTGTCATACCCAGGTACAATTATGTGGTTTCAGCTGCACACACCACAAGCACACACTGTTGTTTTCATTGCTGCCAGCATTTTTATACTCTCTGATTTTGTTAAATTTTCTAGTGTTTTAGCTACAATATTGTGGTAATTAGCATGGGGGGAGGGTGACACCATGAGTTACTGCACTGGGTGACACCAACCCTAATGACACCTGCTGCTGCCCCATGCCACCAGGGTGCCCTCTCTGTGGTACCTGCTCTTTCCTTAGGATTAGCTCCTGGCCCTCCTCTACATGCAGCCATCGAAGGATTAACGTCCAGCACAGTTGGGGCATTCAATACCCTTGTTCAGGTCTTCAGCCAGCATCCGTTTTGACTGGTCAGTGCCCATGTCGACCTATCGTTAAATGTCTTGAATATCATTTCTGTAGGTTTGTCTGTCAGTTTGTCATACTGAGGGGCTTTGTGTGTTGCTGTGATGCTGGAAGCTATGCCACCGGTATTCAGATACCAGCAGGGTCACTCATGGAGGACAGGTTTCAGCTGAGCTTCCAAACTAAGACACAATAGGAAGAAGGACCCGGCAGTCTACTTCTGAAAAGCATTAGCCAGTGAAAACCTTATGAATAGCAGCGGAACATTGTCTGATATAGTGCTGGAAGATGAGCCCCCAGGTTGGAAGGCACTCAAAAGATGACTGGTGAAGAGCTGCCTCCTCAAAGTAGAGTTGACCTTAATGACGTGGATGGAGTAAAGCTTTTGGGACCTTCATTTGCTGATATGGCACGAATCAAAATGAGAAGAAACAGCTGCAAACATCAATTAATAATTGGAACCTGAATGTATGAAGTATGAATCTAGGAAAATTAGAAATCGTCAAAAATGAAATGGAACGCATAAACATCGATATCCTAGGCATTAGCGAACTGAAATGGACTGGTATTGGCCATTTTGAATCGGACAGTCATATAGTCTACTATGCTGGGAATGACAACTTGAAGAGGAAAGGTGTTGCATTCATTGTCAAAAAGAACATTTCAAGATCTATCCTGAAGTACAATACTGTCAGTGATAGGATAATATCCATACGCCTACAAGGAAGACCAGTTAATACGACTATTATTCAAATATACACACCAACCACTAGGGCAAAAGATGAAGAAAGAAAAGTCCAAGCTGCTCTGAAGGCATTTATCAGCTGCTGCAGCCTGAAATTGATTGAAATTGCAATCAAGATGCATTGATAATTACTGGTGATTTTAATGCGAAAGATGGAAAAAAAGAGGAAGGATCAGTAGTTGGAAAATATAGCCTTGGTGATAGAAATGATGCTGGAGATCGAATGACAGAATTTTGCAGGACCAACGACTTCTTCATTGCAAATACCTTCTTTCACCAACATAAACGGCGACTATACACATGGACCTCACCAGATAGAACACACAGAAATCAATTGACTACATCTGTGGAAAGAAATGATGGAAAAGCTCAATATCGTCAGTCAGAACAAGGCCAGGGGCCGACTGTGGAACAGACCATCAATTGCTCATATGCGAGTTCAAGCTGAAACTGAAGAAAATCAGAGCAAGTCCACGAGAGCCAAAATATGACCTTGAGTATATCCCACCTGAATTGAGAGACCATCTCAAGAATAGATTTGATGCATTGAACGCTAGTGACCGAAGACCAGACGAGTTGTGGAATGACATCAAGGACATCATCCATGAAGAAAGCAAGAGGTCACTGAAAAGACAGGAAAGAAAGAAAAGACCAAGATGGATATCAGAGGAGACTCTGAAACTTGCTCTTGAGCGTTGAGCAGCTAAAGCAAAAGGAAGAACTGATGAAGTAAAAGAACTGAACAGAAGATTTCAAAGGGCCTCTCGGGAAGATAAAGTAAAGTATTATAATGACATGTGCAAAGAGCTGGAGATGGAAAACCAAAAGGGAAGAACACGCTTGGTGTTTCTCAAGATGAAAGAACTGAAGAAAAAATTCAAGCCTCGAGTTGCAATAGTGAAGGATTCTATGGGGAAAATATTAGATGACACAAGAAGCATCAAAAGAAGATGGAAGGAATACACAGAGTCATTATACCAAAAAGAATTAGTCGATATTCAACCATTTTAAGAGGTAGCATATGATCAGGAACCGGTGGTACTGAAGGAAGAAATCCAAGCTGCTCTGAAGGCATTGGTGAAGAACAAGGCTCCAGGAACTGACGGAATATCAATTGAGATGTTTCAACAAACAGATGCAGCGCTGGAGGTGCTCGCTAGTCTATGCCAAGAAATATGGAAGACAGCTTGCAGGCCAACTGACTGGTAGAGATCCATATTTATGCCTGTTCCCAAGAAAGGTGATCCAACCGAATGTGGAAATTATAGAACAATATCATTAATATCACACGCAAGCAAAATTTTGCTGAAGATCATTCAAAAATGGCTGCAGCAGTATATTGACAGGGAACTTCCAGAAATTCAGGCTGGTTTCAGAAGAGGACGTAGAATCAGAGATATCCTTGCTGGTGTCAGATGGATCCTGGCTGAAAGCAGAGAATACCAGAAGGATGTTTACCTGTGTTTTATTGACTGTGCAAAGGGATTCGACTGTGTGGATCATAACAAATTACGGATAACATTGTGAAGGATGGGAATGCCAGAACGCTTAATTGTGCTCGTGAGGAACCTTTACATAGATCAAGAGGCAGTTGTTTGGAGAGAACAAGGGGATACTGATTGGTTTAAAGTCAGGAAAGGCGTGTGCCAGGGTTTATTCTTTCATCATACCTATTCAATCTGTATGCTGAACAAATAATATGAGAAGCTGGACTATATGAAGAAGAACGGAGCATCAGGATTGGAGGAAGACTCATTAACAACCTGCGTTATGCAGATGACACAACCTTGCTTGCTGAAAGTGAAGAGGACTTGAAGCACTTACTAATGAAGATCAAAGACTACAGCCTTCAGTATGGATTACACCTCAACATAAAGAAAACAAAAATCCTCACAACTGGACCAATGAGCAACATCATGATATACGGAGAAAAGATTGAAGTTGTCAAGGATTTCATTTTACTTGGATCCACAATCAACAGCCATGGAAGCAGCAGTCAAGAAATCAAAAGACGCATTGCATTGGTCAAATCTGCTGCAAAGGACCTCTTCAAAGTGTTGAAGAGCAAAGATGTCAGCTTGAAGACTAAGGTGCGCCTGCCCCAAGCCATGGTATTTGCAATCGCATCACATGCATGTGAAAGCTGGACAACGAATAAGGAAGACTGAAGAAGAATTGATGCCTTTGAATTGTGGTGTCGGTGAAGAATATTGAATATACCACGGACTGCCAAAAGAACGAACAAATGTGTCTTGGGAGACGTACAACCAGAATGCTCCTTAGAAGCAAGGATGGCAAGACTGCATCTTACATACTTTGGACATGCTGTCAGGAGGGATCAGTCCCTGGAGAAGGACATCATGCTTGGCAGAGTACAGGGTCAGCAGAAAAGAGGAAGGCCCTCAACGAGGTGGACTGACACAGTGGCTGCAACGGTGGGGTCAAGCGTAATCACAATTGTAAGGATGGCGCAGGACCGGGCAGTGTTTCGTTCTGTCATGCATAGGGTCGCTATGCATCGGAATGGACTCGACAGCACCTAACAACATGTTCTTTTGTATGAAAAACAATGACGTAATAATAACCTCTAAAAGAGACAATGCACGTGAAATGGTAGATTGGTACACTACACGTGCTCAGCAACATTGGCTGATGTTATCCATATAGAGTGGGGACCAGAGAATAGGTGGATGTAGGTGAGAAAAGGTGGACACATTCTCTAATGCCTCCAGGGTCTCAACAGTGTAGCGCTAATCCAGGAGCTCTCAGTTGGGGGTGAAAGGCAGCAGTGTCTGGGGTGCATCTCGGAAATGTGTAGGGGAGATAGGTTTGTCACAACAATGAGGGAGGCACTCCCAGCATTTAGTAGGCAGGGACCTGGAGTGCCAGCATCAACCCAAGCTTACTGCTCTATCAAGTGGCTCTCTGCCACAATCTCTCTATTTGCAGCATCCACTAATAATTACCTAACCATTATTTTTGCAGACCCCTAGTGGCACAGTGGTTAAGAGCTTGGCTGCTAACCAAAATGTTAGTAGCTAAAGTCTACCAGCTGCCCCTTGGAAGCTCTATGGGGCAATTCTACTCAGTCCTAAAGGATTGCTGTGAGTCAGAATCAACTCGATGGCAATGGGTTTGATTTGGCTTTGGCTATTCTTGCAGGCCTGGAGTGGTAAGACCCCCACTGTCACTAGCTCAAGGATACTCTTTACAAGGATCTCTTGTAATTCCCCTATTCCTTGCCCATACACTTGAAAATAGTATTTTTTTAATTAATTATTATTATTTTGGTGAAAATATACACAGCAAAGCATGCACCAATCCAACCATTTGTCCACATACAGTTCAGTGACATTGACTCACTGCCCCCTAAGCTTCTCAACTAACCTTTCAGGTTGCCTTTGTCAATTTGACCACATACAGATAACTCAAGGCAGACATTCTTTTCTAGTTAAACTACACTATTGTTTGGTTTAAAGGGGATAGTTTTGATTTAAGATTTTAGGATTAGCTCAGGGCAATAGTTCTGGGGTGGGAGGTCATCTAGTCTCCGTGACTCCAGAAAATCTGGATTCCATGAGAATTTGAAATTCTGTACCCCATTTTCCCCCTTTTGATCAGGATCCTCCTATATTTGATCAAAATGTTCAGAAATGGTAGTGGGGCACCATCCAGTTCTTCTGGCCTCGTGGCAAAGGAGGAAGTCGTTCATGGAGGCAGTTAGCCATACATTCCAGTTCTTCCTCCAATTTCTGATGTCTTCTTCTTCCTTTGCTGCTCCAGGCAAATCGAGGCCAAGTATTGTACTTTGGATGACCGCTCACAGGCTTTTAAGAGCTATGGCAGCATGCAGCCGACTAGGAGGTAGAGCAGAAACACTAAAAACAACATTAGGCCAATGGACTGGCGTATCCTATGAAACTATGTCCCCAAACCTCTAAACCAAGAAGACAAATCCCGTGAGGTGTTTGGCTGTACATAAACAGCAACAGCAGCTGCTCTTTTTTTGTTGTTGTTATAGAAATATATATAACACAACATTTGCCAATTCAACATTTTCAGGCACACAACATAGTGGTGTCAATTAGATCAATCATGTTGTGCAACCATTTCTTTTATTTGATGCCAAATTTCCCATGATCATAAACAGAAACTCACTGCTTCTCAGTGGTTCTCCCTCTCCCCCTCCTCCCACCTCTGGTAACCACTAATGAATGTTGATCTCTATGCAGTTGCCTATTCTTGTCATTTCATATAACTGAGATCATACAGTAGTTATCCTTTTGTGATTGACTTATTTCACTTAGCACGATGTTTTCACGGTTCATGCGTGTTGTAGCATTTATTAAGACTTCATTTCTCTTTAGGGTTAAGTAGTATTCCATTTTATGTATGTACCACATTTTGTTTATCCGTTCATCCATTGATGGACATCTTTTGGCTATTGGCTATTGTAAATTATACCATAACAAACATAATAAAATAGTATTTTTATTAAACCCTCTTCAAATTATCCATATATTTGGATGTGTCATGTTTAGCACTCGAGACTTGGACAGAATTTTGTTTGGGACTTTAACAAGAGCTGTTTTTTTTTTTTTGGAAATTATGCTACCGAGGGCAACACCAATTGTACAATTTGACTCGCCGGTTGGTAGAGCACATCTTTGTCCATCCACATTGAAGAGTTCACAGCAATTACAGACAGAAGCACACGTATCAATCATGTTTTCTAGCATAATTGTACTCACACATTTACATGTTGAAATGCATGCTATTTTATTATATGTCTTTTTTATTTCTCCTTTCATTGTAGTTAGGGCATTGTAATAATTTTTTTTAATGATGTGTATAATTTGCTGTGTGTATATTATAAAATATCTAACATGAAAAAGAGGCGCTGAAACAGAAGGACTTGAGGACCACTCATCTAAATAATATTCCCAACTTGAGCTTTTTCTTCTCCCCTACGAGAAGCTGCGACTCTTGAAGACACTGTATAAGCCACATTTTCTGACTTCTGTAATATCATGTTTTCACATCCACTCCAAGTGCCCCTTCTCCACCCAGGTCTGCTGCACCCAGATAAGAAGCTCTCAGTTTCCCCTTTGGTAAAGCCCCAACCCCAAGGCACGAGCTTCAAATTTAGCCTATCAGTAAAACCCCTCCATGCCCTGATCTCCCGCTGTGGTGTTTCCTGTGAAAACCACAAGATTGGTGTTGCCCACAGTCCCGATCCATCTCTGCCATGTGACCACCCTGCATTTCCCCATGTGGTCCTGCTGGGCATGCCGTGAACACCAGGGACTGAGTATAAATCTTCAAAGGTGTCCAGCTTCCCTCTCTTGATTCATGTTTGACGTTACGTCTCAGTTCTCTAGTGCTGCTATAACAGAAATACCACAAGTGGATGGCTTTAACAAACAGAAATTTATTTTCTTCCAATTTAGGAGGCTAGAAGTTGAAATTCAGGGTGCCAACTCTAGGGGAAGGCTTTCTCCCTGTGTTGGCTCTGAGGGAAGGTTCTTTTTTATTTTCAGCTTCTGTTTCTGATTCCCTGGAGATCTCATGTGGCATGGGATCTATCTCCCCCTCATCTTCACCTGCTTGATTAATTTGCTTTTATATCTCAAAAAAGATTGATTTTTAAGACACACCCTATATTAATACAGCCTCATTAACGTAACAAAGAAAACCCGTTACTAAATGGGGCTATGACCATAAGGGTTAGCATTCACAACACTTATTTACAACACAATTCAATCCATAACACCTGACCATATTTTACACATTACTGTCATATCAAGTTAAAACACACATATTATATTCACTATTCCTCAGGTACACCTTCTGCGGGCCCATCTCAGCAATAGTAAAATAATAAAAATTACCATTACTGACCGTCTTCTATGTCCCAAGGACTCTGCTTTCACTTATTTTCCCATTTAATGCCATACTGACCACTCTGGATTTACAGTTTGATATGACACCTACCCTTTGGAGCCCTGGTGGCGCAGTGGTTAGGAGTTTGGCTTCTAACTAATAGGCTGGCAGTTCCAATCCACCAGCTGCTCCTGGGAAACCCTATGGGGCAGCTCTACTCTGTCCTATAGGGTCGCTATGAGTCGGGACCCACGCGATGGCACCTAGCACAACAACATCCTCATTTCCCCTTGGAGCTGTAATAGAAATCAATATGATAATAAAAGAACTAAATTTGTATGGTGCTTTTACAGGGTGCAAAGTGTTTTTCTCTGCATCATTTTTTTTAATCCTCGTAACCCTGGAAAATGGGTATCAGTGTACGCACATCACAGGCAAGGCCGCTAGGGTGTAAAAAGGTTTAAGAGAAAAATGTGTGCCAATACCTGAGCTCTTTGAACGAAAGAAAGTATCAGGATGAGTAGCAGCTTCAGTGTTATCCTACGTGGCTTTTTTTTTTTTTTACATAGACTGTAAAGAAAGAGGAAGAATTCATTTCCTTTTGTGCACATGCAACACAGGTCCCCAGCTTAATATTCTACTTCACAGGTAAGAGTAGTGTGCAAGGGTCCAGAAGAGGATGACGTTCTAAGCCACGCAGCCTAGTGCTGAAGTGAGGGGTTCAGAATCCTTAGTCACGGAGTCCAAGCAGTATCTTGAATTTGAATCTGTTCTGGTCAGCCATGGGGATCCAAGGAGTGGTAGTTCTTGGGAACAAAGCAGAAACCAGCGGCAGTGTGTGGTGGTGGGGAGTTCTGTGGAAGGCTTGCCCCAAGAGAGGGCACGGTCCCAGCTGCTCATGCTAGAGTATGAAGCTGAGCTCCACACCCATCGTGGGAAATGGAAATGCCTGGGATGAGGGCAGATGTACAAGCCGTGTAGTAGCGCACCTTGGGGATTCAGCAGGGAGGCACAGACACCAGGAACCTCAGTTTCTCCTGAGGCAGTGTAGGCACCGAGCTGAGGGTAGGAGACAAATTCCTGACCACTTTTGCTTGTTGGATGGTGGCCTGGGGACCTCCCAACATTTGGCTAGGCCTTGGAGCATGGGAGTAGTAGAATCTCTAGGTGACTGGTTATCAGTTGTGGAAGTCTAGGTTGGGCTGGAGAAGGTGAGTCTGCTAGACTGGGAAAATAGGGACTGAATCTCTCCTGAGGCCCAGGCTCCATATCCATCTTCCAATTCTCCTTCATTAAGCACCAGACAGCGAAAGCGAAGCTCCAAGTGATGATGAACGAGACCAGTACCGAACCCTTCCAATTTTAGTCTTTCTCCCAAACTTGTCAATGTTTCTCCCTCCCAGGAATTATCTGAAAACATACCTGATATGGTTACCTTCAGACTTCCCAGATCAGCTTTTCCTAGGAAGGCTTCTGAAAGGGAATTCAAAGAATATGCACCTGGTAGAAATGATCTCTAAGCACCTGTGAGTGCCCATATTCGTTGATTCAAGAATGTTCTTTCCATTTAAAATAACATCAGAGAAATATTGATCTGATCCGGGTTTCCCAGAAAGCAGAGTCTGAGGCACAGACTTTTGTTATTAGGGAATGCCACCCCAGGGAGCAAGAGTGAAGGACCAGGCGGGGACGAGGAGAGCCGATACGAGGATGTGATCTGAGCTGGCCACTACTGAGTGTGACTGCTTGCTCCATCCTGCTGGACTGTTCTCTGAAAAACCACATAAATTGTGTTTCGTGATAGAACCAAACCAAAACCAAACCCAGTGCGGTCGAGTCGATTCCGACTCAGAATTTAGCCACCAGCTCTCGTCTCCCATTGTTCAAAGGTTGGGGAAGTATTTTAACTTCCCCATGCTTCTGGCTTGCTGTGATATGCCAGATACGGTGTCTTGGCATCATCAGGGAAGTGTCATGGCAAGGGCTGAGAAGCATGAGGTGTGGGCACAAAAAGACACAGCAAAAAAAAAAAAAAAAAGTGGGCACGGTAGCAAGTTACCTTCTAAGTGCTTGCTATCAGCATAGACTGTACCAGGTGTTCCATGGAACCCCATGCAGGGTTGAAATAACTCATTATTCTCATTACCCTCCAGTGGTGCCTGGACTAAAGGTAGGAGCATTCAGGAACATCCAAAGTGGTTTCTGAAACAGACATCAAAGAAAGTGTTAACTTCCTCCAATATAAGCCCACATCCCTTGTAGTGAATGTCTGCAATCAAAATGTTTAGGTCTTTCTCTTTGTTGGGGTCCACTGATGAGCACTGTAGCAAGGTAATTCTATTCCACGCATTTCCAGGAGTGGGCTGTGCATTGTATTCATGTTTCTATGTGTCTGTTAAGTCTTTTCCCAGATGGTTGGTCTTAAGAGGAAAACATGACAAACAAGTATCCATAATATGTTTTATAATACACATATCACTATCCTGTAAATGCATTTTCTATTGCCCTAAAAAAAAAAAAAAATCTTAAGAGTCACCAAGTGGATCTTGTGTGTATTAATTTGGGCAAGGTTTGTTTTCTGCTAATAATTATCAATAGTACGTAGATATGTTTTTTGGAATCAATCCCTGCTCCGACTTCCCCGTGTGTTTAACAAATACTGCACACTTGCCAGGAACCTGGGGCACCGCAGTAATTATCTGCTTTCTTTGAGGCAAGAGCTGAAGTAGACACAGAGTTACCATAAAATAGTAAGATTCTGTTCTTCCCATTGGCCTGTTTCTACTGTAATCTCTCCTTTTCTGTCTGAAAAATAAATTCTTTGCCAAGGGCCTGAGTTGGGCTTAGACGACTGCAGTGGCAAACAGCAGAGAAGAGTGCAGACTGAGCTCCACTGGTTGGTGAAGGGAGGTGGGTGAACAGCCATCAGTCTCTTAGGAATGCCCACCAGGCATCTCTGTTACCTTAGGCTGAGCCTCGGAGTCAACTTTGATGGGAAGACTCTCCTACCACGAGATGAAGCCTTTACAAAAACACACATGGAATCCTTTTTCCAGGGTACTCCACTGTTAACAGAGAGATAGATGTATTCCTGATAACTCGATACTTCTCCACTTGAAATTCTAGAACCACTCTCTTCATGATAGGTCCCATATGAAAACTACCAATAAACCTCAAAGTGGAAATTTTATCGTCTGTGGCTTCCCTGTGTCATCTAGTCCCAGTATTCTGGGTATTTACTGACATGCTGGCAGGAAAGGGTTGGGAGACCATGTTAACTCGGGCACTGGTACGAACTTTGGATATTTAGAGCTTTCAGCTCGTGGTGTTTTTTACTGTGGTTTTGACCCTAATCACCAAATTCAAGCTTCCTTTCCCCTAGTTCATCTGAATTCCTTAGTAGGATTGCGTTTGCATACGTCAGTCTTTAAGTCGGTGAGACAGTTCATCTGACTCTTCCTGCATGGGCTGCTCTCATTTTTAACTTTCCCCATGGTCTCCAAACTATAAAGTGGAATGGAGAAATGTTTATCATTTAATTAAAGCAGGAGCTATGATAATTCTTCCTCCAAATGTTTGGCATTAGCTATTCCAAAGTGATAACCATTATCAAAAATTATTATAACTCATTTACTTTTCAGCAGATGCTTAATTAAGACTTTCAGCTATTACGAGAGTTAACCAGGGGAAGTCAATGTTCACGTGAATTAGTTTTACAATATTACAAGCTAAAATGACTTGGAGCAAAATCGATATAGCATTTCAAAAGCTCTCATTAAAAAGAGAAGGAATTAGAATTTCCTTTCCTATGTTTGGCAACCTTCTATATTCAGGATAATCCTCCACAGATAAAAAATTATGAAGTACAACATGGAAAGAACCTGAAAAGTTTTCAGATCTTACACAGGCTAAAATTGAGAAATTTGCTTAACTTGACATTGAATAAAAAACAGAATAAAGTTTGGCTTTGGATAATGCTTTCCACTGCAAGGTAAGAAAAGCAATATCAGAGTGAAATAATGTACAGTCCCAAATAAATGTATTTCTTCATGGTACAAATTCTTTCATAAGCCTTATGCCTGCCAAAAATTTTAAGAATATAATAACCTCAGTTGGTTGAGTAAACCATACAATGCCATATATCTGTGAGGCTTAAGTGCTGACAGAAGGCCTTACAGCTCAGCCAGAGAACAGGGCATGTCCACAATTCCACTCTCTGCTAAGGGCTAAATCAATCCATCAGGAAATAAATCAGGGTCCCTGGGCTTCTCCACAATAACATCTACATCTGTTTGTCAAAAAGATAAACAGTAACAAGGCAGTGTTTGGGGGGGTGTGCTATTAACAGGAATATACTCGTTACCCTTTGCCATCAAGTGGATTCCGACTCATACCAACCCTATAGGACAGGGTAGAACTGCCCCCACAGGGTTTCCAAGGAGTGGCTGGTGGGTTTGTACTGCCGACCTTTTGGTTAGCAGCCAAGCTCTTAACCACTGAGCAGCCAGGGCTCCAACAATAATATAGGCAATACATTAATTCAGCAAACTACTTCCTAAGTACTTGCTATGAGCATAGACTGTACCAGGCGCTCTGGAGGCTACAAAGAAGTGTAACACCTGAACCCAGTCTCCAAACCTTCTAGTCTTGCTGGAAAAATAAGTCATTCAGATACAAAGTTAAAGTTCGGTTTAGAAGAAAAGTAGCAAAGCAATTCAACTCCAGTGAATATTTATTAAGCGCCTACTAAACACTCAGCATTTTACATAGGTTATCTTATTTAATTCTTACCAAAATCCTAACAAGTGCTGTTATTATTCCATTTTCTAGGCAAGGAAACTGGGTCTCCGTAAGTTTAAGTAACCTGTCCTTGTGTATCGTGTAATTCATACCTAGGTCTTCTAAGTGTTCTTGGCGGTAGTTTATATGCATTGATTTTAGAAAGGGGCTGGATTATTGTAATCATTACCAGATCACAGACTTTTCAAGTTGGAAGGGATCCTAGAAAACAAAATAATTGTATTATTATTATTATTATCCTCACAACCACTATTATTTCTAATGAAGATGGTATTGGTGATGAAGATTAGGGATTATCAAGTGAATCTTGAATTTCATGGTTTTAATAAAATTTATAAAATGCAGAATATGACTGAAAAAGAGAGTTTGGTCAAGAGTTCAATGGAATTACCTTGGCAATTTGAACTCACACCAGGTTAGATATTTGTATGTAGAACATTTTAACAACGGACTTGAAATGGTGTTCAAATTGATACCTGTATAAGACTAAACGGAAAAAAGAAGTCATGTTGCAAAAAAGACTCATTGTAGACTTTTAAAATCTGCTATTACCACATGATTCACATATTTTCTCAGTTGTCAGAAAATACCATGAATACTATTAGCAGATTGGAATTCGTTCGAAAACAGCTTTTCCTGTTATTGAAAAAACCTTCCCTCTAACATTCCTCCTGAAATAACAACATAAGCGTGATTTATTTCAATAATATTTTTCATTATGAAAAAATGTTTTAATCATTTATCAAACATCGAATGCTTTAATAATTCTCGTTAAAAATTAAATATCTTAAATATTGTAGCTAAAAAGTAATCTTTTCCTTATTGTGCCCTCAAACCCCCATCTGCTTCTGAGGAAATTCTACAAAAGTCCCCAAGTAATTTCCATTATTTTCCGATATTTGGTGAGGATTTTAAAAGATTTCTGCTGGCATCTATTATAAATGGTATCTGGAGTTTTGTAATTTACATGGCACGTAACCTAAGAATGTTTTTCTACGTTCTTCTCCGTGACATTTCTTGAGGGAGGGAGCATTTCTCCTTCTCCTCTCCGAGGGTAAATCTGTCATCTTTTACTGTGGCTTCATGGGCTGCAGGCCCTGCAGGGAATATTCTGAGCATTCTCTCATGAAACGTAATGTCTTTGGAAGGACAAACCAAGCTCCCAGTCATTTGCCTTTACGTTGATTTAGATGCACTAACCCAGGAAATGATTTTACTACAGATCACAAAGAAATATAGGAGAGGTATGAGAGAAAACACACACTTAAAAATGGCCCTCCAACAGTTCATGGAACTCCAGCAACTAGAAGGGGAACCGCCTAGAAAGTTTCCCTTATGCTTGAAGTCAGGGTGGTGGAGACGTCCTCCACTCATAATTGCCTCGTTATGACGTCTTTGTGCGATTTCAGCATTTAACACAAACCATGCCAGCATCACCAGTACACATGGAATGAATTAATCTACAAAGCTGACCTCAGAAAGAGGCATCATCAGTAATATTTTCATTTTATAGTGAGAAACCAAGGTCCTGAAGGGTTAAGTATATTTTCCATGGCCTCACAGATTACTAGTAAATAGTACAGCTGAGGATTTAAATTCATGACCTCGGATTCCTTATGCAAATTTTACTGTGGTCAATATACAGCCAGGTTGAATAACCTTCTTAAAAATCTGTTTCTTTTTGTCAATAATTACGTAAAATATTCATGGGAGATGTCGTGGTTCGATTTCACCTGATATACAAATGATATTGAGCTAATCAGAAATCTCCAGGGTTCAGTGTATCTCAAGTGAAATTGCCAAGTAACACTCACCACAGAGAATGTTCAGTTACCTCCCCTTCTCAGTTTCTCTTCCTCCGTCATATTTGCCCTTCCTTTCCCACCTCTTCTTCCTCTTTCTCCTTTTCCCTCTGCCTCTTAAATTTTCTCCTCCATCTGCCTCCTAACTGACAAATTGTGCAGCTTAATTTTGATTGCTGGTCTTTATTGTATCTATTGAAAGGATGCATGTTGTCGTTTTCATTGAGTGGATTCCAACTCATAGCAACCCTACACGACAGAGTAGAACTTCCACATAGGGTTTCCTAGGCTGAATTTGTTTTGTTTTTCTTTGTTATGGGGTTCATTAGGGAAGTAACAGGTTACAGTTCAGGATCAGGGTCAACTTAGAGATAACAGGGTACAACTCAGGACAAGGATCAACTTGGAAATAACTGAATACAACATGGAAGACAGCATAGAGTTCTTCAATCAGAATAGCTTCCAACAAAGAGAACTCCCAGCTCCTTCTCAGTCAAGCCCACAGGCAGGCCCTTTCCTCGGGCCTACTGCCACAGGGCCCTTCACCTGCTCTAGCAAGTGTTACTACTCTTCAGCTCTGCTGACAAGCGCCTGGAGGCACCCCACTCTGAAGGCATTCATCTCTCTCACTCTGTGGGTCAGCGAGCCTCTGGAGCTGTCTCGCTCCATAGACCAGAAAGCCCACCACAGCCACCTCAAAACTGTCTCCTGGTTCTTGTCACTTGTGCCATCTTGCGCCTTCTTGCACCGTCTTGTACCATCTCGTACCATGTCTCCAGTGTTAAAACTCTCTCTGTCTTCTGGGTCTAAGAAGTTCTCAGTGCAGGAACTCCAGGTCCAAAGGACATGTTCCGCTCCTGGCTCTTCTTCTTGATGGTAGTTAGGTCCCTCCACCCAAGCTGTAATCTTTAAGGGAGCAGATCACCAGGTCTTTTCTTTCATGGAATGGCTGGTGGGTTCAAACTGACAACCTTTCGGTGACTAGCCCAGCACTTAACCATTGTACTACCAGAGCTCCTTAAAGGATTTTTCTTGAGAAAAGCAGTTCGGTTGACTATACCACAATTTTATTTACAGGAGATAACCCAACTCAAGTTACTTTCTGTTATATGAATCCTTACCTTTGTTTTTTAAAAACCAATGGTCTCAAATAGCATTAAAAAAAAAAAGTCCCTGCCCCTAATTTAAAGCTTCCTATTAGTATATTACATTAGTAGAACTCATAAGATAGCATTAAAAATTGTATTTATTTTTATCTGCCAGTGTGCCTTTAAATTTATTCTGTGGGGGACATTTTTCCTTTTTTCCATGATAAAATGTCAGGCAATCTCATGATTATCTGCTCACTGCAAATAATAAAAAGTCCTAGAGTCACTTTAAGTCACTGTGTCAGTTTAGGTCCTCTGAGAAGCAGACACTAGAAACACAAGAGGCTTACTGGCGGGACCATCTGCAAAGGATGAAGGGGAGAGAGCAGGAATAACAAGGAGGCTTTGGACCACAGTGTAGGTCTGACACCTGTGAAAGGAAACGAACATTGGGTAGTGTTATGGATTGGATTGTGTTCCCCCCAAAATGTGTGTCAACTTGGCTAGTCCATGATTCCCAGTATTGTGTGATTGTCTACCATTTTTGCCATCAGATGTGATTTTTCTATGTTGTAAATCCTACCTCTATGATGTTAATGAGGTGGGAGCAGCAGCAGTTATGTTAATGAGGCAGAACCCAATCTACGAGATTAGGTTGTATCTTAAGTCAGTCTCTTGAGATATAAGACAGAAGTGAGCAGGGACACAAGGGAACCTCAAGCCATTCAAGAAAAAAGAGCCAGGAGAACAGCGTGTCCTTTGGACCCAGGGTCCTTGTCCTGAGAATCTCCTCGACCAGGGAAGATTGAAGACAACAACCTTCCTCCAGAGCCAACAGAGAAGGAAAGACTTCCCTGGAGCTGGTGCCCTGAATTCAGACTTCTAGCTTCCTAACCTGTGAGAGAATAAATTTCTGTTTGTTAAAACAGAAATACTTGTGGTATTTCTGTTATAGCAGCACTAGATAACTAAGACAGGTAGGAAGACCCTAAGGCTACATTGCCTTTGTGAGAAAATCTCAGTCAGGTCAATGGGGAAACCTGAGCAAAAGCTGCCTGTTAGAGAAGTACAAGGTCAGGCAGAAAAGGGCCAGAGCTTGTTCTCCCACTATGCTCAGTCATTGGCTGGGAACAGCCAGGGGGATGTATATCCTTGACAAGAATACATTAGTGGATCCAAAGAGGTAGAGACTGGGACTCCAGTCAACTTTACTCTTGTAGCAAGTTCTCTTGAAAGAGATCTGAGCAGCACACTTCCAGAATGGAAATGAACAGAATAAATAAATAAATAAATACAGCCCATATCACTGGTAAATGCAAATGTGAAAACAGTAAATAAATATAGCTATCCAAATCCAACATGATACACGAAGTGGACTCATTTTGACCAAGTAGAGTTTATCCTATAAATGTAAAGATAACATTAGATTATCTATCAATAAATTAGCCACATGTTCCATTTACTATTGCTGCATAACAAAACTATCCCTAAACCCAGCAGTTTATACTGCTCTGTATTGTGTGGGTCAGAAATTTGAAAATCCTGGGTAGTTTTTTGTCTTTGTATGAAGGTCCCTCATGCTGTTGCCATCAGAGGTCAGCTGAGCTATGAGCATTCTGAAGGCTTGACGAAGCTGGAGGTCCAAGATGGCTCACTCACACTGCTGGAGGCTGATGCTGGCTGGCGGCTGGGAGCTCGGCTGGTGCTGTGAACCCAAGTGCCTACACATGGCCTCTGAGCACAGCCATCTCAGGGTAGTCAGATCTCTTGCACGGTAGCCAGCTTCCCCCAGAGTAACCCAAGAATCCCAGGTGGAAGCTGCATAATCTTTTTTGATCTCATCTTCAAAGTCACACGTCATCACTTCCAAAGTATATTATTGGTCAAAGAAATCATAAGCCTTCCCAGATTTAAGGGGAGAAGACAAAGACCCCACCTTTTGATGGGAAGATTGTCAAACAATTTGTGGCCATTGTTCTTAAACCAACATACTACACGGTAGATTAAAGGAGAATAATCAAATTTTGCTCTCAACAGATGTTGAAAATTCATTTAATGAAATTTAACCCTTATCTATGAAAAAGAGTTTCAAAAAAGAAATACTAGAAGGAAATTTGCCACCGTGAAAAAGGCAATATATCTAAAACTTATAATAGACATCATACTCAATGGATAAAACTTAATTCCTATTAAGATCAGGAACAAAATAAGAATGTCTAAGATCATTGTTAGTGTTTAATATAACACTCGATGTTCTGGCCAAAGGTATAAAATATGAAAATAGAATAATAAGCGTAAGGATTGAAAGAATGAGATAAACTATTATGATATCCAGCTGATACGATCATCTACACAGGACCTCCATATGATCAACAAAGTTTTAGGACTAACAGGAAATTCCACAAGGTTGTCAGATACAAGACCAGCTTACAAAAATCAGTATTTCTCTGCTGCAGCAATAGCCAACCAGAAAATATTATAGTGTATAAGATACCATTTACAATACCAATAGACACTGGACTCTCCCCTTATAATTACACAGTTTTTTCATTGTGGTTGGCTGCTGTTAGGTCGGACCCAACTAGTGACAACCCCCTGTGTTACAGAGTAGAACTGCTCCATGTTTTGTTTTGTTTTTAACCTTTACAAAAGCAGTGCTTCAGGTCTTTCTTCTGCAGAGCTTCAGGGTGGGTTCAAATCACCAACCTTTAGGTTAGCAGCTGATTGCAAACAGCCTGTGCCACCCAGGCTCCCCATAACATATATACAATCGTAGAATCGCTTTATATTCCATGTACTCACAGAACATTACCTCCATGAGGCCTAGGATGTCATCTATTTTCATCATTACTGCTTAGAATAGTGAAAAACGCTCAAAAAATACACGTGAAAGAAATGAATGTCTAATGAAAGAGAAATCAAGAATTAACCTGAGAAAGAGTATACCAGGCTTTCATGGGGGAAAAATTTTAACTCTAGTAAAGAACAAAAAAAGAAGATGGCAACAAACGGAGAGATTCATCTTTTGGGGATGGGATGATTTGGCATTGTAAAGATGTCAGTGCTGCTCAAACACAGTCTTTGCAATGTAAATAAAAATCTCATCTGGAATTTCAGATAAACTAAAAAACAAAATTGAAATTCGTGCGGAGAAACAAATACACATGAATAAAAACCCATTGTGGTCAAGGTGATTCCGACTCATAGTGACCCTACAGGACAGAGTAGGACTGCTCCATAGAGTTTCCAAGGAGTGGCTGGTGGATTCGAACTGCCAGTCTCTTGGTTAGCAGCCAAATGCTTAACCACTGCGCAACCAGGGCTCCTGACGTAAGTAGTCAAATCAGTTTTAAAATATAGAAGCAAATGGGGGAATCTTCCTGCCTCATATGAAGACATGATACAAAGCCATATTAATAAACCCAGAGCCCTAGCGGCGCAGTGGTTAAGACCCCGGCTGATAACCAAAAGGATATTAATAAAAGAGGCATGGTACTGCTTTAGGAGGAATCAAATAGACCAATGAAAGAAAATAGGGTTCAGAAATGGATCTATAATTAAACAGGAGACTCAGTATTTAATAAAGATGACATACTAAAATCAGTACGGAAAAGACAGATTTTTTTTTTTAGGTTTAGGGTTGAGAAAAAAATGAAGTTGGATCCTAGTTTTGTCATATTAAATGTGGACTTTCACTGGATTAAATACTCAAATGTAAAAGTTAAAACTATAAAAAGAAGAAAATGCAAATCTTTTAGATCTAGGAATAGGGAATGAGTATTTTACCAAAACCAAGAGTTTAGATTATTAGGAAAAATACCGGTAAGTAAATATACATAGTAATTACCATTTCTGTTCAGTAAGGACACAATAAATGCAATTAACAGGAAGCTGAAGGTCTGGAGAAAGATCTTTGCAGTGCCTAAAATAGACAAGGGATCTGCATTCAGAATATACAAGGAACTCCTGCAGGCTAGCAAGAAAAACAGGAAACCCTACAGAATATAAGAAAACGACATGCATGAGCATATCTCAACGGGGAAGACTCAGAGGCAAGCTAGTATAAGAATACTTGCTCAAACTCACCAGCAAACAGATAAATCATAACAAAATAAAACAGTGAGATAGCATCCATCAGAATGTCAAAAAATATATAGAAAAGTGGGTATGCTAAGTGGGAAGGAAAAATACAGGGAGGTGGGAACCTTCATTGCTGCTGTAGGCACTCTGGAAAGCAATCTGGCAGTACCTAATGAAATTAAGCCATCCCACTATTTAAGGGTAAATCTCAGAAACATTTTCAAATTGTTTCACAGTTAGATATTTATAAGGATGTTCATTATGATGTCATTTGTTTATCAGAGTGTCATCCTGTTGTTGTTGTTGTTGTTGTGTGCCATCGAGTCAATTCCGAATCATAGCGACCCTATAGAACAGAATAGAACTGCCCTATAGGGTTTCCTATGTTGTAATACTTACGGGAGCAGAGTGCTAGGTCTCTCACATGGAGCCACTGGTGGGTTCGAACCGCTGACCTTTCAGTTAGCAGCTGAACGCTTAACTGATGTTCTACCAGGGTCCTTAGTGTCTTCCCTAGGGGAGTTGTATTTGTTAGGATAATGATTTGGCTGCTTCAGTAGAGTTTTTTTGCTTGTTTGTTTTGTTTTTTATTCCCAGGTAAACTCAGAAGTCATAGGGGTTCCAGGGCAGATGAAATTTGTACTCAAGAGGCCAGATGGAATTCGAGTCTTTCAATCTTTTCTGCTATCCCCTAATATCTCCGTCATCGGCAAGGTTGAAGTTATCTCAGCAGGACCACATCGTTGTTCCAGCACCAGGGAAGAAGGACAGGAGAACGTAGAGACAAGCAGTTGGAGGGCATGGCCTGGAAGTCATGACCTTCACATCCTTTAACAACCTGACTGGCCAGAACCTAGTTACATGGCTACCCCAGCTGCAAGGGAGACTTTATGGGCTGCCAAGTGCCCAATTAAAGATTAACGAATGGATTACTAAAAGGAGGAAGGGGGGAATGGCCATTGGGAGACAATTAGATTCCTCCAAGAATCAGTGGGTTAAACGTGGTAAATATAAACTATGAACTACCACACAGCAGTTAGAACCCTCAGTGTAGCTGTATAAACAGCAAAAAACAATGTATTAAGAAAAATGAGAAATGAAATGAGGACCACAGCACAACACTATGAAAATTTAAAGCACACACACATAAAACAATATTACATGTTTTAATGAAGACATACATATTTACGTGTGTGTATGTATTTTTTTTTTTTTTTTATGTATAACAGTCACAACAATGGATCCAAACATAGCAACAACCATGAAGATGGCGCAGGTCCAGCTACGTTTTGTTCTGTTGTACCAGGGGTCACCATGACTTGAGAGTAACTAACAACACTAACATATACATGGGAATACACACATACAATGGATAGTCCCTTCCAGGGGAGTGATATGGGAGGAGTATGGGGATGACAGGGAAAAAAAAAGGAGAGATGACCTTCATGGATACATGATGGATACAAAAAAGTCATGAGCTGAGAAGTAAGATTACCACAATTTTCTGCACCTGAGGTCAAAAAAATAAGAGAAAGATGAAGCAAAAAGAAATAAAATAGACATCTGGAATAAATGGGTTTCTTAATTAATCCCAAATATGAAGTTGGGAAGCCAGCCAATTGATTTTCCCTTCCATTCAGTCCCAGTGTGAAGCTGATTCATCTGTTTGAGATTGTGTCCCACAGTTACTGGCCTGCCCCTGCTGCTATTAAAGTGAATCTTAAACACAGAACCACAGCAAATTAAGCTTTATGTTTTACATTTTGAAAACATTGGAAAGAAGAGGGCTCTCCTACAAGTGATTGAAATAACAGTTATTTTATACGTTGAAGACTGGGGAAAAAAAACTGCATTTCAGAGGTGAAAATGAAAGAAGGAATTTAACAATTGCAAAATGACAGTGAATTCATACACAAAATAGCGGGTGTCTAATTTTCTGTAGGGCATAATAGAGAACAGCTCTACCATTATTCCTTACTTTTATACAAAGAGTATTCTCCTGCCTATAATCTTTTTCAATAAGTTTTAGTGGATTAGTTCCAATTGGTGTGTTCAGGGATGTTTGCATACAGGTGCAAATATTTAAAGCCTAGCAGGATGATTTTTCAAATTTATCCAAATGTCTTTATTGATAACAGGATTTTCTGTGTAACTGTGTACCATTTTGAAAAATACTGGCCTGAATTACTGCATACCTCCATAAACATAGACAACATTTTATGGAACTGATGTATTTGGACATAAAACCAAACAAACTCATTGCCATCGAGTTGATTCTGACTCACAGCGACCCTAAAGGACAAAGTAGAACTGCCCCATAGGGTTTCCAAGAAGCAGCTGGTGGATTTGAACTGCTGACCTTTTGGTTAGCGGCCAAGCTCTTTACTGTTAGGTCACCAGGGCTCCGAATTTAGACACAGGAGGATTTAAAGCTCCAAATTTGCTTTACTCTTCTCTACCAAGATTCAAAATTCTGTCTTAGATATCTACTGCTGCTATAACAGAAATACCACAAGTGGGTGGCTTTAACAAAGAGAAATTTATTTTCTCACAGCTTAGAAGACTAAAATCTGAATTTGGGGTGCCAGCTCTAGGGGAAGGCTTTCTGTCTCCATTGGCTTCGAAGAAAGTCCTTGTTTCTTTGAGCTCCTGTTCCTGGGAGATCTTCACTCAGCTTGGCATCTCTCTTCCCCCATCTCTGCTTCTCTCACTTGCTTGTTTAATCTCTTTTATATCTCAAAAGAGATTGACTATAATCCTGCCTCATTAACATAATAAACATAACATAATCCTCACTGACATGCCTAATCCTGCCTCATTAACGTAACAAACACAACCCATTCACAAATGGGATTATAACCACAGGCAGAGGTTAGGATTTACAATCCATATTTTGGGGGGATACAATTCAATCCATAACATTTCACCCTTTGGCCCCCCAAAATTCATGTCCTTGCCACATCCACATCCACTCCATGACACCCATCTGAAAGTATTAAAGCAACTCCAAATCCAAAACCTCACCTTCTGAATCATCTAAATCAAACATGGGTGAGACTTCAGGCATATTCCATCCTGGGGCAAAATTCCTCTTCATCTGTGACCCTGAGAAATCTAGACTATAAGTTATCTGTTTCCAAAGTACAATGATGAAACAGGTACAAGGTAGACATTTCCATTACAAGTGTGAGAAACTGGAAGGATAGAAGGGATAACTGGCACCAAATGAGTCCAAAATCCAGCAAAACAAATTACATTAGCTCTCAAGACTTGAAAATAATTTTCTCTTTTCTGAGGCCATCTAGGCAATGGTCCTGCTCTCCATACTCTGGGCGTTGGCCATGTCCTTTGGTTTCTGGGTGGAGGCCCCTCAGCTGTGGGCTTCAGCTCCACATTCTAGAGGGACTGGGATGGCAACTCTGTTCCCTTGGCTTTGGGTGGTCCCGCTATCCTAGTCCATCTGAGTGGTGACCTATTCCCTCGGCCCTAGCAGGCCCTTTTCTACTCCTTGACCGTGGCAGTCCAGGCCCCTCAGCTTTGGGGAATAGCCCCATCCCTCAGGCACACCTCAACTGCAGTCCCACACTCCAGAAACAAGTTGTCGAAGATCTGACTTTTAGGAGGCTGTGGACCCGTCCTTTGAGATCCAGGAAACAGTGCCCCCACCCTTTGAAACTGAGAAGGCCCCGCTTTCTGTGCTTCTTCCAACAGTTCTGGTGATCTCTGAGCTGCTCCAGGGATAGTCCTTTCTTTTCTTGGAGGACAATAGATGCAGTTCCTTTGGCCTGTTTCCTGCCTGTAGAATTCCAAGAGGCACACAGTGTTCTTTCCTTTTGTTCTTTCTCTTTCCCCTTCAGTCTAAGCTGATAAGTTTTCTGCAGTGGTAGTTGGCTAGATCCATCAGTCACAGGCTTAATCTCTCTAACAAAAAATTGTGTAATCACATCCTTGGTGAAAATCCTAGGACACATGTCCTTTGTTTGTACAACAGAATTTTCCAAATCTTTCAGTTTTGTTTTCACATTGCACAGTTCAATTTTAAGCCCATCCTTTTCCTCTCACATTTTACTATAAGTAGCAAGGAGAAACTATGTGATCCCTTTAAGAACTTACTTAGACATCTCCTCAGCCAGATATCCAAGTTTATCACTTACAAGTACTACTTTCCACCAAACATTTGAACATAATTCAGACAAGTTCTTTGCCACTGCATAAAAAGCATCACTCTTCTTCCATTGTTCAGTGATACTTTCATCATTTTTCTTTTAAAGCCTCACCAGAAGCACATTTAATGTCCACAATTCTAGCAACATTCTGTTGCTGATGCCATATGTACTGTCTAAGATGATAGAGGCTTTCTTTGCAGCTCTCCTCATTTCCTTCTGAGCTCTCATCATAATCACTTTTGATGTCCAAAATTCTTCCAATGGTCTCTTTAAGGCAATCTAGGCTTTCACTATTAGGCTCCTTAAAACTCTTCCAACCTCTACCTATTACCCAGTTCCTAAACCACTTCCATAATTTAGGTAACTGTTAGAGCAGCACTGTACTCTTCTGTTACCAAATTGTGTCTTAGTTATTTTATTTGAACTATGGTGTTGGCAAAGAATATTCAATACAGAGTGCACTGTCAGAAGAATTAACAAATCTGTCTTGGAAAAAGTACAGCCAGAATGCTTCTTAGAAGCAAGGATGGCGAGACTTTATCTCACATACTTTGGACATGTCATTAGCAGGGATCAGTCCCAGGAAAAGGATATCATGCTTGGTAAAATAGAGGGTCAGCAAAAAAGAGGAAGACCCTCAAGGAGATGGACTGACACAGTGGCTGTAACAATGGGTTCAAACAAAGCAACAATTGTGAAGATGCCACAGGATGGGGCAGTGTTTTGTTCTGTTGTACATAGGGTTGGCTATGAGTCAGAACCAACTCGACGGCACCTAACAGCAACAAGATTCAGGGAGATCAGAAGATGGTATATCTGTTCTCTTGGAGGGCTTTCTTTAGGATAGTGAAATAGCTAAGATGGCATACATAACTTATCCTATCTTCGAATTTCACTTTGAAATGAGTTAAGAATGGAATTTACAGTGACTTATGAAACATTTAATAATTCAAAATGGCTTTTATGTTCAGAGTGTGGTAAATTGCCTTCTCGACCAGGAACCAGGTTTTACTTTATTCTGTGCTCCCCTCAAAGCCAAGCCCAGACACTTCCCCAAATGGCTGCTTTGTGGAATGCCCTCCAACCCAGAGAAATGGTTGGTGCAACCAGGGCCCTGTAGAGAAAGAAGTAGCCCTTGTTGGGGTAAGGTGTTCCCTGCTGTTGTCAGTCCTACCTTCACAAAACCAGAGAAGACTTTTCTCTACTACCTGAGAAGGAATCTGCATCCTGGAAGGGAGAAGGCTAAAGAAGACCGGCATCTGAGGCACTCCCCGACCATTCACGCTGGACTGTTCACCTGGAGCAGGGTTGTCTTGCCCTGGGAGCTCTGGAGTTCATTTATACTGGAGCCAACGTATAGGAAGACAACCTATTAAATTGCAGAAGATATAAAACATGGCAGATGGATTGGATGACATAATCAAGATTTAAAGTAACTCAACAAGCTGCAATCTATCAAGATGAAATTTTAGGTATCCGTGTAAGGGTCTGGAAAAAAGCCACTTCACAACAGCAGGGGAAGGAGCTGTAATTTAACAACAGTGCACATGAGAAAGCCTTGGGCTTTGGGAAGCACATAAACAGAGCTGTGGTAACCACGCAATTAAGGCCATTTTAGACTGTTCAACCTAAGGAGCAAATCCAGAATGAGGAAGGCAAAGACTCTGTTCTGTTATGAATTATTAGACTTCTGCTGCACACTTTACAAAGGAAATAAGCAAACCAAAGCTTGTTTAGAAAAATAAGGATGCTTAGGGCACATAAGGAGATGCTAACAGATATAAAAGTTATCTTCAAATATTTACTCTTTCTGCTTAGAGCATGTAGAGCTGAATTTGTGAATGTCAAGTGTATACAGATGCAAGTCCACCATTTAGTCCTGTTTATTCCTCATTACAATCTCATGAGGGTTCTAATCCAGCTTTGTAGACAAAGAAGCCAAAATTGAGGCTCAGAGAGGTTAAGTAACTCGATGAAGTTAGTGGTGGGAGTTGTTGTTGTTAGAGGCCATCAAGTCGGTTCTGACTCATAGAGACCCTATGTACCACAGAACGAAACACTGCCCCCTCCTGTGCCATCCTCACAACCATTGTTATGCTTGAGCTCATTGGTGTCAATCCATCTCGTTGAGGGTCTTCCTCTTTTTCACCGACCCTCTACTTTACCAAGCATGATGTCCTTTTCCAAGGATTGACCCCTCCTGACAACATGTCCAAAGTATGTAAGATGCAGTCTCGCCACCCTTGCTTCCAAGGAGCATCCTGGTTGTACTTCTTCTGAGACAGATTTGTTCATTCTTTTGGCAGTCCATGGTATATTCAATATTCTTCTACAACGCCGCAATTCAAAGGCATCAATTCTTCTTTGGTCATCCTTATTCATCCTCCAGCTTTTGCATGCATATGAGACGACTGAAAATACCACGGCTTAGGCCAGGCACACCTTAGCCTTCTAAGTGACATTTTGCTTTTTAACACTTTAAAGAGGTCCTTTGAAGCCAATTTGCCCAATGCAATGTACTTTTTGATTTCTTGACTGCTGCATCCATGGGTGTTGATTGTGGACCCAAGTAAAATGAAATCCTTGACAACTTCAATCTTTTCTCCATTTATCGTGACATGGCTTATTGGTCCAGTTGTGAGGATTTTTGTTTTCTTTATGTTGAGGTATAATCCATACTGAAGGCTGTGAGCTCTGATTTTCATCAGTAAGTGCTTCAAGTCTTCATTTTCAGCAAGTAAAGTTGTGTCATCTGCATAAGGCAGGTTGTTAATAAGTCTTCCTTCAATCCTGATACCCCGTTCTTCTTCATTAAATCCAGCTTCTCAGATTATTTGCTCAGCATACAGACTGAATAGGTATAGTGAAAGGATACAATACTGACACAAACCTTTCCTGACTTTAAACCAATCAGTATCCCCTTGTTCTGTCTGAACAACTGCCTCTTGATCTATGTAGTTTCCTCATGAGCACAATTAAGTGTTCTGGAATTCCCATTCTTTGCAATGTTATCCATAATTTGTTATGATTCACACAGTCAAATGCCTGTACATAATCAATTCAACACGGGTAAACATCTTTCTGGTATTCTTTGCTTTCAGCCAGGATCCATCTGACATCAGCAATGATATCCCTGGTTCCACGTCCTCTTCTGAATCTGGCCTGAATTTCTGGCAGTTCCCTATGGATATACTGCTGCAGCCACTTTTGAATGATCTTCAGCAAAATTTTGCTTGTGTGTGTATTAATGATATTGTTGGATAATTTCTGCATTTGGTTGGATCACCTTTCTTGGGAATCAGCATAAATATGGATCTCTTCCAGTCAGTTGGCCAGGTAGCTGTGGTGAAAGAGCCAGGACTTAATTCCAGATAGCTCTGACTCTGAGGTATGTGGTCTTTGTAACTTCCTGTGCTAAATATTAGTAACACATTTTAATAAGAGAATGCACCTAGGAAGTGTTTTATTTTTTATGCATTTGGGGACTGATATCTGACCTAAGGATGTGACTTTTAGGGCCTGTTTGATTCTGAAACCAAAGCAATTCTACTCAGTCTTAGCTTCCTTCGCCCTTCTATTTCAGTTCTTTTTCTCTGTGTGATATTTTCGCATCATAAAGTAACTAATGTAATGGATTTGGAGAGTGGTGTACCGTGAAGTGAAAGGACTCAGAGAATGGCCTTCAGGCAGGCTTGTTCCTTAGTGACTGGTCTCCCAGGGGCCTGAAGAGGATCCTGGCCCCAGGCAGGCCTGGAAGCACTACCAGGACAATCAGTATAGTAGCCACACATTGCCATGCTCTTGCTGGGGGAATGGACTACGGCATCAATTATCCTTAAATTCCAAATGGAGTTGGCACAGCTCTCTCATGATAGTAATGAGGGGAAGACATAAAATACAGAATGTGAACCCTAACGATAGCTCCGCCACTTACTAGCTGAAATTTTTAAGCTCTCTGAGCCTCCTGGGTGTTATGCTATCTATAAAATGAGCATCATAGTAACATCCGTCTTGCCAGATTGCTGTGAAGATCTAATGAAATAACAGGTATGAAGGTGCATTGTAAACTGTGAAGCATTTTGTGTTAGCCATCAATTAATTCATCCATTCAACAGATATTTATGGTGGGGCTCTTATTTTCTTAGTGGTGATAAAATGGAGTTTCACATATCCAGGGATACCTGTAAAGGTAACTAGCTGCCTTTTGCATCAGATGTTGATGGTAATAATCTCATGTGTTGTATGGAAAGCACTAGATAATTTGCAGGGCGCTTAGGCAACCAGGATCTTATTTGATAAAGCAGGAGGGAAGTGGCTGAAATGGCAATAAAAGTCTTTAAATATGCTGATTCACTATGAAAAGGCCCTAAATCAAAACACAGGGAATTATCATCGAGGAGAACAGTGGAATTTCCTTCCATCTGAATTTGAAGTAGATCTATAACACCATCTCTAGGGTGCTTTTACAATATTTTAGAAATGGAAGAAAATAATTTTAGCCAAATAAAATATCGGTTTATTCATGCATTATAAAACTTGATGTTCTAGGCTTGCTCAAGTTCAATGGATGTAAAAAATATATTGTTTGGGAACCATGTAACCCTATTATTAAATTATTAAATGTTCTTGTCAATGGTTGATTTATTACAAAATTGATATTTCAATTACACTGAATTTAGATGCTACAAATCAATGCAAGTTATTTGAAGTTTAAAGTCATGCTTTGATCCAGGTCAAGTTTCTAGTCTAGGAGCACGTCCTATGTGCAAGGAACTGGGCTAGGTTTTACGCTGATGAAGGCATCCCAAACTATACCTGATATTAAGAATCACATTGGGTGGGGAAGGAAAGGGAGAAAGGAGTTTTTAGCAATAAAAATTCTAATCCTGAAATATGTATTATTAAAAAGTATGCCACAAATCCTGGAGCATAGAGAGTATAAAGTGATCCTGGGACATCTGGTGCTTTCAGAAAGCAAAGACGCACTCAAAGATGAATGGGGGCATGTGAAAAAGACAGGAACCAGGTTGAAGGGGCTCCCGTTGGCCAAAGAAAAATTCATAAGCCCATAGTAGGAAAAGAGAGAAAGAGAGAGAACCCTATTTGCCCCCCCGCCCCACCTTCGGAGGTGACTATTATACCATTATCTCAACTTTTACTCTGAAATTGGTAATTAAGAGGGATAAATTAAGCTGTTACGCTGCCTTCTTAAGAGAAACTGTGGTTCATCCCCAGTTAATGAGGGAAAGACCTTCTTCCCAGAAGAATGCCTGGTAATAAATGTGGAAGGAATGAAGGAATGAGAAAATCAACTATTTTGCAACCCAAATGAAATCATTGACTTAGGAAAGCACTATTAATGGATGCTAAAAGAATTAAGGGAAAATATCTTGGGAAAAGAATGCTTGTATGGTACTGAAGTATCATTCCACAGATTTACATGCTAATTTCGAAGGTAAGTAACCTGGCAGTCACTGCTTTAAACAAGTAAGCAACCGTGGTATCACTAGCAGGGCATCATCCCGACATTCTGTGCCATCTGATGGGATACAACGAAGAGCGTGTAGCATTATCTGTGATGTATTCTCACATAAATGCTTAATCTTACTCTCCTAGCCTTTAGATCTGACTGCCAGTTACAGGAAATACACGGGATAGAAGAAAAAGCTAAATGACATGGTGGGGAAACCATCAGACAAATCAAGCTTGTGGGCCATTCTACCAAACAATTGACCTGACCTCTTCAAAAAGTCAGTGTAACGGGGCAGGGAGGAGGTAGGGGGAGATGAAACAAACACAACCAATGCAAATAATAGACTTTGATTAGATCTTGGTTGAAAGATATTTGGGGGACAACTGGGGAAATTTGAATACGGGCTGAATACAGACAGTATTAGGTAAAGTAACCATACTTCTCAGTCTACCTGAGACCACCCAGGTTTGTGCCTGTTGTTTTGGCATAATTATTAATATTGCCCCTTTCACTTTCACAAGTGTCACAGTTTGGATGATAATTAATAAAAGTCACTCAAAAAATAATTACTGTTAATTTTCTTGGGTATGAGTAATGATGATACTAAGTTTATGTAGCAGGATGTCTTCATTCCTAGAAGGTACATGAAGCTCTGAGAATTTAAGCTATTCAGATAACCAAGGGTCACACAACTCACATGACACAAAACTGGTTTACAATAAGTGTGATCACCTTTGACTCACTAGTCCCAGTTCTTGTAATTTAACTAAGAATACAATGCAAAATACACGAAGAATTTTTAAGAACCTATACGTTTTAAGGCAACTTAGTTGTTCACCAATAAAGAAATAGCTAAGTAAATTATGGCACAATAATTTTTTTAGAATTTTTCTTTTTTTATGCAATCATTAAAATGCATGGCCACGAAGATAGCTTAGAAACTTGGTAACAGAAAAATCTGGTATGAACTTAAGGAGTGGAGAGAGGAATAGGCCATGAGAGGGGCTCCTGGGTGCTGGTAATGTCCCGGTTCTTGATCTGGGTGTTGGCGACAGGGGTATCTACATTTCAGGAAAATTCATTTAGCTGTAAAATTATGATTTATGTACTTTTTAGTATTATGTTATACATCATAAAAATATTTACAAACTTTTAAAATAAATTTAATTTAAAATTTATTTTAAAATTACATATACCGTAATTAAAACCCATGGCTGTCGAGTTGATTCCAGCTCATAGCAACCTGACAGGAAGGAGAAGAAATGCCCCATTGGGTTTCCAAGGAAAGGCTGGTGGATTTGAACTGCCAACCTTTTGGTTAGCAGCCATAGCTCTTAAACACTGTGCCACCAGGTCTCCATACCACAATTAGAACATTGTAAATATGCCTGCTAAGGAAACAAGATGGGGAAGAAACACACCGAATACCAGCAGTGATGATGTGGCAATGATGTCCAGCAAAGCGTTCTGGCACACACCACAAGTGTCATGGATGCAAGCTGGAATTCATTGGCACAGGTCACCAGGGAGTTGCACACAGTCACCCACTGTCTTGCAAAACTTCAAAGGGGCTTGCGGGTGTCCCAATACAGTGAGACACACAAGGGGTTATGCTCAAGGAACCCAACTTTGCCACTTTTCTCCTCTTTCACAGGGACGTGAGCATGGGAAGGGAACACCCAACTGGGTATATAAAAATGGGTCATGTGATTGGCTTTGTTTTTGAAGACAAACATCTTTCCCCTGGATGCCAGGCTCCAAGGAAGTTGTATCCTAGCGCTGAGAGGCTTTGAAGAGAGTTGAGACTGTGTGCAGCCCCCAGGGGAGGAGGGCAATCCATAGGTCCCAGAAGTCTTGTTATACAGAATTGATAGACGCTCTGTGGTCATCCAAGGAGGGATAATCCTATCTCTCTCTCTCTCCTCAAGGGGAAGTTTTGTGTATGTATGAGAATCAGTCAAAACTAGAGAAAAATGAGAGTTTGGAGAATGAGGCCTCCTGTTTTCCCAAGAATCTACTCTTGGTAGTTTTGACTTTCCCAGAAGGTATTTCTTTCTCCTTCATTTTCTTTATTTTACCCAAAGTCCTCCAGGCTTCTTGAAAATGTTTACAAGGAATTCTAGACACTGACAATTCCCTAACAAAGTCGGTTGAGAATTAGACCACTGTCAAGCAGTCTCGTTCCTAATGCTTCTATGTCTTCATTTTTTTTTTTTTTAGCCCTGGCAGATCCATGGCATCCCGCACCACAGGCTTTCAGGAGGAGCCAGAAGACTCAATCTCCTCATCATCAATAAGTGTTTCCTAAACACTTCGTGCGTTTAAGGTAGCGTGCAAGCTTTTGGAAAAGCAAGAAAGTGTAAGACTGAATCTCTGTCCTCAAGATTTTCAAAATCTAATTGTTTAGACAAGATATACTTAACATTTGTTGCTGTTGTTGGATGCCACAGTCATTTTTGACACATAATGACCCCATGTGACAGAGTAGAACTACCCCAAAGGGTTTCCTAGGCTATAATCTTTATGAAAGCAGATTGCCAGGTCTTCTTCTCGTGGAGCCACTCTGTGGGTTCAAACTGACAACTTTTCAGTTAGGAGCCGAGCGCTTCACCATTTGAGCCACCAGGGCTCCTTATTTAACTTTTGTTGTTATTGTTGTTAGGTGCCGCCAAGTCGGCTACAACTCATAGCAACACTATGCACAACAGAACAAAACACTTCTGGGTCCTGCACCATTGGAAAAATTGAGCTTGATCCCACTGTGTAGCCACTGTATCAGTCCCTCTCCTTGAGGATCTTCCTCTTTTTTACTGACTCTCTACTTTATCAAGCATGATGTCCTTCTCTAGGGACTGATCCCTCCTGATAACATGTCCAAAGTATGTGAGACGTAGCATTCTAAGAAGCATTCTGGTTGTACGCCTTCCAAGACAGATTTGTTTGTTCTTTTGGCAGTCCATGGTATATTCAATGTTCTTCGCCAACACAATTAAAAGGTGTCAATTCTTCTTCGGTTTTCCTTATTCAATGTCCAGCTTTCATATGCATATGAGGCAATTGAAAACACCATCATATGGGTCAGGCACACCTTACTCTTCAAGGTGACATCTTTGCTTCTTAACACTTTAAAGAGGTCTTTGCAGATTTGCCCAATGCAATGAGTCTTTTGATTTCTTGACTGCTGCTTCCATGGGTGAATTCAAGTAAAATGAAATCCTTGACAACTTCAATCTTTTCTCCATTTATCATGATGTTGTTTATTGGTCCAGTTGTGAGGATTTTTGTTTTCTTTATGTTGAGGTGTAATCCATACTGAATGCTGTGGTCTTTGATCTTCTTCAACAAGTGCCTCAAGTCCTCTTCAGTTTCAGCAAGCAAGGTTGTGTCATCTGCGTGATGCAAGTTGTTAATGAGTCTTCCTCCAATCCTGATGCCCCGTTCTTCTTCACATAGTCCACCTTCTCGAATTTTTTGCTCAGCATACAGATTGAATAGGTATGGTGAAAGGAGACAATTGTGATGCACACCTTTCTTAACTTTAAACCATGCAGAATCCCCTTGTTCTGTTCAAATGATTGCCTCTTGAGCCAAGTACAGAGTACTCACGAGCACAAGTGTTCTGGAATTCTCATTCTCCTCAATGTTATCCATAATTTGTTATGATCCACAGAGTCGAATGCCTTGCATAGTCAATAAAACACAGGTAAACATCTTTCTGGTATTCTCTGCTTTCAGCTAGGATCCATCAGACATTAGCAATGATATCCCTAGTTTCACATTCTCTTCTAAATCTGGCTTGAATTTCTGGCAGTTCCCTGTTGATTACTGCTGCAGCTGCTTTTGAATGATCTTCAGCAAAATTTTGCTTGCATGTGATATTAATGATATTGTTCGATAATTTCCGCATTCGGTTGGATCACCTTTCTTGGGAATAGGCATAAATATGGGTCTCTTCCAGTCAGTTGGCCAGGTAGCTGTCTTCCAAATTTCTTGGCATAGACAAGTGAGCACTTCCAGTGCTACATCCTTTTGTTGAAACTTCTCAGTTGGTATTCCGCCAGTTCCTAGAGCCTTGTCTTTCGCCAATGCCTTCAGTGCAGCTTGGACTTCTTCTTTCAGTGCCATCAACTTCTGATCATATGTTGCCTCCTGAAATGCCTGACCACCAACCAATTCTTTTTGGTATAGTGACTCTGTGTATCCCTTCCATCTTCATTTGATGATTCCTGCATCGCTTTATATTTTCCCTATAGAATCCTTCAGTATTGCAACTTGAATTTTAAGGCTTGAATTTTTTCTTCAGTTCTTATAGCTTGAGAAATCCCTTTTGGTTTTCTATCTCCAAGTCTTTACACATGTCATTATAATACTTTGTCTTCTCGAGTAGCCCTTTGAAGCCTTCTGTTCATCTCTTTTACAGCATCATTTTTTCCTTTTGCTTAGCTACAGGATGCTCAAGAGCAAGTTTCAGGGTCTCTTCTGACATCCATTTAGGTCTTTTCTTTCTCTCCTGTCTTTTTAATGACGTCTCATTTTCTTCATATATGATGTCCTTGATGTCATTCCACAACTCGTCTGGTCTTTGGTTATTAGTGTTCAAAGCATTAAAAGTACTCTTGAGATGGTCTGTAAATTCAGATGGGATATATTCAAGGTCGTACTTTGGCTCAGTTTCACTTGAACATGCATATAAGTAATTGATGGCCTCATCCGCAGTCGGCCCCTGGCTTTTGTTCTGACTGATGATATTGAGCTTTGCCATCAACTCTTCCCACAGATGTAGCCGATTTGATTCCTGTGTATTCCATCTGGCAAGGTCCATGTGTATAGTCACCGTTTATGTTGGTGAAAAGAGGTATTTGCAAAGAAGGAGTCATTGGTCTTGCAAAATTTAATCATGTGATCTCCAGCATCGTTTCTATCACCAAGGCCATATTTTCCAACTACCTATGCTTCTTCTTTCTTTACAACTTTTGCATTCCAATCACCGTAATTATCAGTGTATCCTGATTGCATGTTTGATAGATTTCAGACTGCAGACCAGAAAAACCAAACCCGTTGCTGTCGAGTCGATTCTGATTCATAGTGACCCTATAGGACAGAGTAGAACTGCCCCATATGGTTTACAAGGAGCACCTGGTAGATTTGAACTGTCAACCTTTTGGTTAGCAGCCACAGCTCTTAACCACTATGCAAACCAGGGTTTCCTCAGACTGCAGAAGTTGGTAAAAATCTTCAATTTCTTCATCTTTGGCCTCGGTGGTTGGTGCGTAAATCTAAATAATAGTCGTATTAATTGGTCTTCCTAGTAGGCGTATGGATATTATCCTATCACTGACAGCGTTGTACTTCAGGATAGAACTTGATGAATGCAATCCTATTCCTCTTGAAGCTATCATTCCCAGCATAGTAGACTATATGATTGTCCAGTTCAAAATGGCCAATACGAGTCCATGTCAGCTCAGTAATACCTAGGATATCGATGTTTATGGGTTCCATTTCATTTTTGACAATTTCCAATTTTCCTAGATTCATACTTTATACATCCAGGTTGCGATTACTAATGAATGTTTGTAGCTGTTTCTTCTTTTTTTGATTTGTGTCCCATCAGCAGATGAAGGTCCTGAAAGCTTGACTGCATCCATGTCATTAAGGTCAACTCTACTTTGAAGAGGCAGCTCTTCCTCAGTTGTATTTTGAGTGCCTTCCAACCTGGTGGCGGGGCGGGAGGAGGGGGGCTCATCTTCCGGCACTATATCAGACAAAGTTCCGCTGCTATTTGTAAGGTTTTCACTGGCTAATGCTTTTCAGAAGTAGACTGCTGGGTCCTTCTTCCTAGCCAGTCTTAATCTGGAAGCTCAGCTGGAACTCGTCCTCCATGAGCGACCTAGTAGAGTATTTGAATACCGGTGGCATAGCTTCCAGCATTACAGTAACACACAATCCCCCACAGTACAAGAAACTGACAGACGCGTGGGGGTATTTAACCTTTAGTTAGGCCAAAACCTACTTTTCTAGCATTAGTTCTACCACTCTTTCTATGAGCCCTAACATCCAGCTACATTGAAAATCTGGTTGATCCTCAAACATGTCGCTCCACTCTTTGGCTCTTGCTGCTTCCTGGGCCTGGGTCACAGTCCGTCAGTCTCTGCCTCTAATCAGACCTTTTCCACTTTCCTTGTATCACCTGGCTAACACTGAGCAAGGATCAGGAAGATGTTCTTGAGCTGAAAGCCATATCTCAGATGGAGTACTGGGGGTAGTTGGAGAAAAAAGCAAAGAGAAGGGGAAATATTGAGAGAAACACATTGAGATAATGAAGGGATATAACGTGTTGAACTTAGTGTGTGTTCTATTCTAACTTTTCATCAGGATGTCTCTGGAATGGTTCATTCCTTCCATCTTGTTTTGATACTGGCTCTCTAAATCCATTCTGCAATGTTAATTAGTAATTTTATGACTAAACATTGAATTTTTCCTAATTTAAAATGATATTTGCATAGATAAAACTCATCTTACTATCAAAAAAAGAATACATATTGAAAATATGAGTGAGCATGTGACAGAACTTATTTTTGAAAGGTAAACAATTTGCTAACTTGGATATTTAATTATAATTAGTTGTAAATTACCTTTAATCCAACTCACAACAGAATGCTATTGAGAACAATAAACCAGAAAACCAAGCGCATGTTGACTCGGCAGAGCCAGGATATATAGCTGAACTTCAGAGTAAGCCCAGGTCCAAGTCATATATTGCTGTCTTCTAAGGATATTAGGAATAGTCACAGTGTTTGATTTTACTTTTCATATTAGTGTAGTGTTTCCTGACATATAAGGCCTTTCTTGTCTTCAGAAAGGAGGTCGTAGCTATATGACTTATACTTTTAAATTTTGTTTTATTCCTACACTCAAAAACCCTAAAGCCACAGACATGTCGTACATAGATCAAATACGGTAAATAATAATTAAGCCCCCACAGGCTCTCTCAGAATCTTTTGACATTCAAAAAATCTAATATGAATTTCATGATTTTTCTTTTTGCCCTTCTCTTATAGAGTTCAGTTTTTAAATAGGCATAGATTTCACAGATTTTCAAATGGTGAATGCATTGATATACCTACCCCCATTGGATAGCTCTTTCTTTATTTGCCAGAATTTGTTTGGTTGGTTAGTTGCTTGGTTGTTTTTTGTGGTTGTTGTTGTTTGGCTGATCATGGGTGGTGCAAACAGTTAACGCATTCTACTAATAACGGAAACATTGGCATTTCCAGTCCACCCAGAGGCACCTAGAAAGAAAGGCTTAGTTGTCTCCATCTGAAAAATCAGCCATTGAAAATCCTATGGAGCCCAGGTCTACTCTGACACACATGGAGGCGCCATGAGTTGAAATCAACTTGACAGTAATTGGAGGTGGTGTTTTGACCCCAGTTGCTGAGTTAATTATAAGCTCACTTCATCACTCTTGGTCCATGCATGTCCTTCTCTTTTGTTTGCTTTCTCATTAGGCTCATTATTCATTCATTCATTCCTTTTTTTTTCCCTTCTACTCCCCACTCTCACCCCCTGTCTATGCCATATTCACTCTATTGTGTATCTTTTTATTTGAATACATTCTTGCAATAATTTATATTATTGTTTTATGTGACTGTGTTTTAATTCATGAAAGCATTTTATGTCATATAGCTCATCATGTTTCTTACTTTTTCAGCCAAGCACTGTTTTAAAGATCCATCCACGTCGCTACATATACATGTAATTCATTGCTTCTGGCAGCTATGTTACATACTGTGGGGTATACCTATGACATTTCTCCCATTCTCTTGCCTTAGAATAAATACCCAGGCTGGCTACTACTTCCACCCACTACAAATAATGCCAAAATGAATGTGTTTGTAGATGTAATCTTATGGATCTGCATGAGAATTCTTCTGGGCTATACAGCCCAAAATAGAACTGCAGACTCACAGGGTAGGCCTAAACTTAACTTCATTAAAGTAATTCTCGAATCTTCCAGAATAGAAGCACAGCGTCCCCTTACTCCAGCAGAACACACCCCAACATCCCCACCAATCCTTGATGTTATACAGCTTTCCAAATATTGTCAATGTCTTTTTTTCATTTTTTCAAAATCCTTAAAAAGTTCTCTTTGGCTCAGCACTGGAATTTTAAGTCAGCACAAAGAAGCCCTGGCATGGTTTGCTTCCTACACTTTGGAACTCATCTCTAGTCCTTTTGTTGTTGATTTCAAATTCTGTACTTGTTATCTTTGCCTCCTGGTTCTCTTCCCTCACTTCCATTTGATAGTATCAAATATATCCCCTGCCTTGCCTCTGTATGACCTATGTTTAATTCTAGGACTATGTTTATTCGTTCATTCAAAAAATATTTATTGAGTCCTTTTTTTACTATATGCCAGTGGAAACCTTGGTGGGGTAGTGGTTAAGAGTTCGGCTGCTATCCAAAAGGTCAGCAGTTCAAATCCACCAGACACTCCTTGGAAACCCTGTGGAGCAGTTCTACTCTGCCCTATAGGGTTGCTATGAGTTGGAATCAACGGTAATGGGTTTTATGTGCCAGTAATTATCAATGCATCTTGATTGCACCTGATCAATTCAGACTGAAGAAGTTGGTAAAAATCATGGATTCCTTCATCTTTGGATTAGTGGCTTGTATGTACATTTGAATAATAGTCGTATTAACTGATCTTCCTAGGGGGAGTATGGATATTATCCTAACACTGACAGTGTTGTACTTCAGGATAAATCTGGAAATGTTCTTTTTGATGATGAATGTGACACCATTCCTTTTCAATTTGTCATTCCCAGCATAGTAGACCATACGACTGTCTGATTCAAAATGGCCAATACCAGTTCATTTCAGCTCTTCTAGGATATAGATCTTCAAGCATTCCATTTCATTTTTGACAACTTCCAATTTTCGTTGATTCATACTTTGTACCTTCCACATGACAAATACTAATGGATGTTTGCAACTGTTTCATCTCATAATTTGTCAAGGACTTCATTTTACTTGAATCCATAATCACCATCCATGGAATGACCTGTTGCATTGGGCAAATCTGCTGCAAAAGATTTCTTTAAAGCGTTCAAAAGCAAAGATGTCACTTTGAGGACTAAGGTGCATCTGACCCAAGCCATGGTATTTTCAACTGCCTCATGTGCATGTGAAAGCTGGACAATGAATAAGGAAGACCAGAGAAGAACTTACGCCTTTGAATTATGGTGTTGGCAAAGAATACTGAATATACCATAGACTGCCAGAAGAACAGAGGAATCTATCTTGGAAGAAGTACAGCCAGAATGCTTCTAAAGTCTTTTTGGGGTTTGATTTCAAGTTCTATACTTGTTAACTTTGTCTCACATACCTTGGATATGTTATCAAAAAAAAAAAAAAAAAAGGTATCAGGAGAGATCAATTCCTGGAGAAAGACTTTATGCTTGCTAAAGTAAAAGGTCATCAAAAAAGAGGAACAACCTAAATGAGATGGATTAACACAGTGCTACAACAATGTGCTCAAACACAGCAACAATTTTGAGGATGGTGCAGGACTGGGCAGTGTTTTCTTCTGTTGTATATGGGGTCGCTATGAGTTGGAACCAACTCAAAGGCTCCTAACAACAACAATACCGTTTAGCTCTAGATTCTCTGGGTTCTCTAGATTTCAGCATTTGAATTCATAATTGGGAGCCGAAAGTCTTTTTTTTTTTTTGAAAAAATACTTCAGTGAAGCTTTTTGTTTGGCAAAGGTCAAGTCAAAATTCTACTCTGCAATAGAGATGTTTGAGACAATGAGGCGTTCAAGTTTCAGCCTAGTAATGTTGAAGAGTCACTCAAATGGGCATGGAGTTGCATCTCTGAGGTAATACTCCAGGAGAGTCCGGCCTAAGAATGGGGTTGGGACGACTATTGCTCCCCACCATGCCTCAGGGTCTTGATGAGTTGGAGTGGATGTTGGACGAAGTTCCCATGACAGAGGAAGTTGGGAGTAATTGGAAGTGAGCTATTCCCAGCAATATGGCAGCAAGCATGCCCAGCTGGGACCCCACAGAAGGGCTTGATCCATGGATACTGGGAACCATGGTATCTTAAGATTTGCTTTTGTTTGTTTTGTTGTTTACCTTATGATTTCTGTCTGTTTCCTCTAAGCCCTCATAAAGGTTTTGTTGAATATCACTGGCCTGGTCTTATCTGTGTTTGTGGAGGATAAGGAAGGTGCATGTGCTCATGTTGGGGGAGAAAGCATGTTTAGGAAGAAGACAAGAAGCCTGAATGCTTATGGTGAACCAGAGAAGAACTAAGACCTGCTGTCAGCTGCTAGCTGGGGTGACAAGTAGGAACAATTTGTTGACCACATGAGTATTCCTTGGTATTTCCAAAAATACCTGGATAGGGGAGTCTGCTGAAAGCCTGGACTATAAGCAGCCTAAGAACTCATTTTATTTGGGTATTAAAGGGATCATTCATCCATACACTGATCCACTGAACGAACATTTATGAAGTGTGAAGCTCTGCTGCTCTATACTCACCTGTGTGATGACTTGATTATTGCCTGCCTCTCCTAGTCTATAAAACCACCAAAAGGGCACGGACCATCTGAGTCTCTTCTGCTCTTGACTGTATCCCAAGAGCCCAAGGATTCCTATTACTCAGTTAGGTTGTACAGATCTGGAGCTCAGCTGTCCTTTAAAGGATGGAGAAGCATGCAACATCTGGTTTTCAACAGTAGGCAGTCAGAACTGATGTCCAATATTAGACTACTCAAATGACTTCTTTTGTGACAAAAACTGCTACCTTTGTCCAAGTTTCCTTAGAGAGGGGCTTGGTAGGGTTCACTCCCTTTGTACATCACTCTCCCTCTGAGGAAGACTGGAGATAAATACCCTGGCTCCTGAGTAAAGAAAGTCCCTTTTCATTTTCTGTAAACTATGGGCAGGTAGAAAAAGAATTGTTGACCTTTGGCAACTTCAATCTGTCCTATCACTGAAAGACCCTCTTCTTCCATGAGATAAGCCAAAGGAGAAGACTGGCTTCCTGACTCCTGGACTTCTTCTTTGGGGTTGGTTCAGGTGTGACTTGCCTTATAGTTTCTTTCTGTTATCTCTAAGCCCTCAGCAAGCAGTGTTAAATATCATGGCCCTCGTCTTAGTTTTGACTTGGGAAGGCCACTTAACTTCTCAGGTCTCTCATCTGTAAGAAAAAGGGTTTAGGCTGATGTTTCCTAAGTGCTTGGCCAGGAGTAACAGTCTATGAAGCTGACTAGATTGCATGTATATTCTCAAAATAATAGTAACTGCAGACTATGTGCTATACAGACAATGAATAAGAAAGATTGAAGAACTGGCGCCTTTGAGTTATGGTATTGGTGAAGAATATTGAATATACCATGGACTGCCAGAAGAACGAACAAATCTGCTTGGAAGAAGTACAGCCAGAGTGCTCCTCTGAAGTGAAGATGATGAGACTTTGTCTCATGTACTTTGGACAAGTTATCAGGAGGGACCAGTCCCTGGAGAAGGACATTATGCTTGGTAAAGTAGAGGGTCAGTGAAAAAGAGGAAGACCCTTGACAAGATGGATTGATACAGCAGCTGCAACAATGGGCTCAAACACAGCAACAATTGTGAGGATGGTGCAGGACCAGGTGGTGTTCCATTCTGTTGCACGTGGGGTCACTATGAGTTGGAATAAACTCGACAGCACTAAACAACAACAGCATGTGCTATACACTTTAAATACATTTAACCCTTGTTAAACTCTCACAAAAATCCCAATCAAGTGGATATTTCTGTCTCTGTGTGACAAACGAGGAAGCAGAGAGATTCAGTAATCTGACCAATATCATAGTCAATAAGTGGCCCAGCAAGACATGAACCCAGGTTCGTCTAATTTGGAAGCTTTTCACCCAACAACATTTTTTGCCCATCAGTATAGAGTCAGCTTCTTTGAATTTCTTAACATAGGTGAGAGTGCCCAAGCAATCCCCACTCCTGAAGTTGGTGTTATTGGAATAAAAATTATCTGATTTTACTTACATGGAAATGAAGCAGTGTTTTACAATAGAAAACAAACAAACAAACAAACGAAAAAGATAAGTAGTTAAGATGACTTGTCATATTGTCTCCAAGATCTCCAAGAACACGTTGGTCATTCTCACTTTCTGACTTCTCATGCTGAGTTGAACTCCTCTGAGTTACCGTAATGCTATTGTCAGTTGAACTTGGGCACTTGGTATTAGGAATCCACTCTGACATTCTCTTCCACTTACTTTATTTACCAACCTGTCCTATTTGAAATGTAGCCTAAGGCACTTGGGAAGCATTTTTCCATTCATTTCGGTTGATTTTTTTTTAAAGCCTTTTATAAAACAGTATTTGTTTGCATGATTGCCGCATGCCAGACACAATTAGGAGTCTGTAGTCAAGAGCTGACAACCCCTCGGTCTCCCACCCAGGACCTCAGAGTCAAGAGGCAGTGATGGGAGGCAGACCCATAGAGACCAATTATAACACAGAGCGGGCAGTGCCTTCACTGAAACGCAGACATGTCCTTAAGAGCAGGAAAGGAGGACACGTCAGTAACTCAGCCTGAGGACTTCAAAGAAGGCTTCCCATAATCTAAAAGAGCGAGTGAGAATTCCCCCAGGCAAGGGAACCGAACCAAACCTGTTGCCATTGAGTCAATTCGGACTCATAGTGACCCTATAGAAAAGGCCAAAACTATTCTGGGCAAACAGAATAGAATTGCAAAGGCACAGAGGCAAGAGAGAGGGAGAAGATAAGGATGAAGGAAAAAAAAAAAAACAGAAATTAAGAGAAGTAGGGTACTTTGGAAACCCTGGTGGTGTAGCAGTTAAGTGCTACGGCTGCTAACCAAGAGGTCGGCAGTTCGAATCTGCCAGGTGCTCCTTTGGAAACTCTTTGGGGCCGTTCTACTCTGTCCTATAGGGTCGTTATGAGTTGGAATCGACTCAACAGCAGTTTTTTTTTTTTTTTAAGGATACTTTAGCAGAGCCTTGGTGTGGTGGCTGAGAGCTTGGCTGCTAACCAAAAGGTCAGCAGTTCGAATCCACCAATGGCTCCTTGGAAACCCTATGGGGCAGTTCTACTCTGTCCCACAGGGTAGTTATGGGTCACAATCAACTCAACAACGGGTTACAGGTAGGGTCCTTTGGCAGCAAATTTTCACAAAGGGCCTGGGAAGAGGTTAAACTTGTTACATGGTGCCGAAGGGTGAAATACCATGAGGCTGAAGGGTGCTCCCTGAAAGCAGATCTGCAGCCGGTTGGAGCAGATGGCAGCTCTGAACTTCCTGTGAAATCACACGACAGGTACTTGTCCCACCATGTCCCCTCCCATCTCCCCAACCTCGAGGACTCGAGACGCGCCTGCACCCACGCTCCCTGCCCAGCACCATCTCCAAAGCATGTACGGGAGCCTCCATGGGGAGATACCACCTGGCTTGACAAGATCCTCCCCCAGCTGGGCACAGAGTGTCGGAGGGGTCTCACATCTCTAGGACCGTTAGAAACGTCCAACTCTCATCTCCGGGTAGCTGGTACATTTAAACCATTCCAGGAATAATTCACTGACAAAGCAGACAAAAACCAGTGTGGTGTGGGGGACTGGCAGAGACCCGGTGTTTGAAGACTTCAGCCTAAGTGTTGTCTCTGCCACTCTACTAGCTATGAAACTTTGGGGTGAAACACCTCTCCTCCCTAAATTTCAATTTCCTTACCTGAGGAACTGGGGTAATAACATCTGCTTCTAAGGGGTCTTCTTAGAGCTCAGAGAAGCAAAGTAGCCTATAAACTGTAGGACCCCGTAATAACTTAAGATGTTGTTTCTATCACTGCTGCTACAGCTTTACTGCAAATTGTCTAGCAAACTGACCGTTTCTCAAATGCCCTGAGCGGCCAAGTCCAGGTTCCAGAGTTGAACGTCTCTTCACAGCTTTGGGGGTTGTTTCTTGGGCATGTCAATAAAAATCAAACAATAACGAGATGCGGGAAAAGAAACCCCATTTTTCTACATACAATCAGCACAGTAAACACTACTTACACTTTTTTTCCTCTCACGTATCTAATTAAAAAAAAAAACTGTTGCAAATTTAGCTGGCTTTTCAAAAGTATAAGCCCCACGGCTAACAAATCAGAGGGTAAACTCCCTTTACCTCCCAACTTTTTATTAAAAAAAAATTTTTAAACCTGCAGAAAAGTTGAAATAACAGAATACATATATGCCCTTCACCCAGATTGATCTTTTCTTAATATTTTATCATATTCGCTTTATCAGTCTGTGTGTGTGTATGTATGTTTTTCCCTAAACCATTTTCAAACGAACTGCAGACATCACCAAGCTTCATTCGTAAATCTTTCAGCACATGTCTTCTAGGAAGAACAAGGACACCCCCCTACATATCCTCAGTGAAATTACCGCACAGAGGAGCTTTCACATTGGATACGGTGCCGTTATACAATCTGTAGTCCATATTCAGATTCCCCCAATTATCTAAAAATGTCCTTTACACTCGCTTTTTCTCCTGCCACCCAGGGTCCAATTAAGGATCACACATTGCATTTTGCTGTCTTAGTGACCCTATAGGACAGAATAGAACTGTCCTATAGGGTTTCCACGAATCCACCAGGCCCTCCTTGGAAACTCAATGGGGCAGTTCTACTCTGTCCTGTAGGGTCACTATGAGTTGGAATCGATGGGGCTAGGTTGGGTTTGGTTTTTATAGGGTTTCCAAGGAGCTGCTGGTGGATTTGAACTGCCGACTTTTTGGTTAGGAGCTGTAAACTTAACCACTGCACCACCAGGGCTCCCATCTTTTAATCTCCTTTATTCTAGAATAGTTTCCTCGCCTTTGTTGCCTTTCATGACACTGGTACTTTTAAGGGCCCCAGTTAGTTGTTTTGTAGAATGTCCCACAGTCTGAGTTTGTGGATTGTTTCCTTCTGATTAGATTCAGGTTAAACTTTTTTTGTTGTCAAAAATAATCCATAGGTGCTTTGTGTCCTCCTCAGCGATTCCTATCAGGAGGCACGTGATGCTTGTTTGTTGCACACGCTGATGTCGTTGAATCTGATTCTGTGGTTGAGGTGGATCAGCCAAGTTTCTCTGTCGTAAATATATCTTTTCCCTTTGTGTTAGTAAGTCAGCGGCGGTGTCTGCTAGACTTCCCCATTCTACATACGTCTTCCCCGTTGTAATTAATAAGTAATTTGTGGGCTAGCATTTTGAGACTACGTGACTCCGTTTCCCAAAACATCTCACCCCGTGGTTTCAGCATCCTTTGAGGGACCTTGTCTGAATCAGTTATTATGTTGGTGGTTTTCTAATTCTATTATTTCTCTAAATTTATTAGCTGCCGTTTTTGTGTTAAAAAAAAAAAAAGACTTTTCTTCTCTCCTTATCTTCCCTTCCCCTCCTTTCTTGAGTGTAATTATGGATTTCTGATCCTTCTTTTCTATTTAATATGTTACCATCCATGAATATCATTGTTCTTCTGAATGCTTAAATTGTTCTGAATTCGGCAAGTGGGAGACTTTAAGCTGGCTTCTATGTCATTTTGATAAATTCTTTTTAATTTTTGAGCACTTACTTCCTGGAGAAACAAGACACTCCAGATTCACCTTGTACTTTTCTAGCTCCAGGACTGAACTTAGCCATTTCTCCTGGGAGCCCTGGTTACATTTTAGAGGGAACGGTACTTCTCAAGCCTTTTGGTCTCAGGATCCCTTTACACTCTGTGAAATTATTGAGGGACCCAACCAGTTTTGTTATGTGCTATATACCTATAAATATTTACAGTATTAAAAATAATACAAAACTTAAAAAATATGCATTAATTCATTTAATATAACAAAGCCATTATGTGTTAACATAAATAACATATTTTAATAAAAAACAACTATAAATTTTCAAAAATAAAAACTTCAGCAAATTTTCTATAGAACTGGAAAAGGGAGAAGTGTGTTAACTAGCTTTTTCAGTTAATTATGGCTATTTTTTAAACGACAGGAAAACTCAACAAGTTGTAGCTCCTTGAAGGTTAGTTGCCATGTAGAATCTGAAACCATATCTATAAACTTTCCTACCCTGTTAACGTTAAAATCCACTTATCTATCTTGCCCTCTGAATGGATCTTTTACACATGTGTGGCTTGTAACACCCTACACTGATTACTGGGTGAACATTGGTTCGGTGAGTTCTTTGGATCTTCCAAATGTTATCACATTTCATTACACAATATAAAAAACTCATGTTCATTAATATCATCACAGATCTTACTAGAAAAGTCTTTAAGTATTGAGAAGCTGTCAAGCTCGCAATGTTGGATACAAGTTTTCCAAATTTCAGATTTTCACTTGAAAGCATGAAATTTTACCACTGGCAACAAATACTGTCAATATGTGTATGTCTGTGTCCATATATATGTATATCTATTTTTAATTGTTGGAGATGTAAATTCAGGATAGATTCCTAGATGTAAGATTGCTAGGTCAATATGTAAATGCCAAGCAGTCTTGTTGGATATTTCCAAATTATCTTCCATCTGGGTTGTGCCATTTTTACCTGCCACCAGCAGCGTGAGAGTTTTTGTTTCCTCCCCGCATCACCAAGAGTGTATTGTTGGACTTCTGAATTTTTACCAATCTGATTAGTGAGAATGGTTCAAGTAAACCTTTTTTGTCTGTGTATTTTTCCCTCCCCGGGCCTGCCAATTGAAAACAAATTTCACATTGTATTTCCATAAGTTTCCTTTTCACCTGAGTTAAGGAAATTAGTGTAACCCTCCACTTAAAAATGGACTGTTGGGTTAAAAATAGGTTTAAATATCTGAGGGGGGAGGAGGCTCAATCCTTTACAATTGTCTGTGTCTTTTTCCCTTACAGTTGGGTAATTCCGGGGGAGGTGAAGCTCATTGTAAAATGCACTGTGAGTTAGTGCAAGAGACCCTTTACCTTGCTAAGGGTGGAGACCCTTCACTTGCTAAGGGTGGAGACCCTTCACTTGCTAAGGGTAGAGGCCCTTCACTTGCTAAGTGTAGAGACCCTTCACTTGCTAAGGGTGGAGACCCTTCTCTTGCTAACTAAGGGTGGAGACCCTTCACTTGCTAAGGGTACGTCCAGAGATTGTCCTCAGTCCTCGATGTGTGAGCCAAATACATATTGATCAGAGGTCAAATGTTTTCCATGTTTACTTTCATACCTCACATTAGCATCTTTTTCAACTTCCACTAAAGTCTTCACTTGCCGTTGATAAAAACTTCATGAAGAAATAAAATAGTAAAAATTTTAAGTCCGATCAAGAATGATACTGCACTTTGATTAATTTGTTTCATCTAACAATGCTAAAAGGAAAAACCCACTGCCATCAAGTAGATTCCGACTCATAGCGACCCTATAGGACAGAGTAGAACTGCCCTATAGAGTCTCCAGGGGGCACCTGGTAGGTTCAAACCGCCGACCTTTTGGTTAGCAGCCATAGCTCTTAACCACTAAGCCACCAGGGCTTCCCCGCTAAAAGGAAGGAGGAGGAGAGAAGCAAAGCTTAGCGAGGTTCAGAGCCACACACAACTGCAGGTCATCCAGTCTCTACATCCTCCGTATCTCAACAGAGAGCTTACTCAACACCTCCTCTTACTGTGCACTCTGCAGAAAGCCCAGTACACAGTAAGAGCTTAATAAACAGTCCGTCTTTTATTGAGTAAAAATTTGTGTGTCAGTGTATGTCTCATGAGGATTCAACTATAGACAGGTACCAGGAAAAAATTCTACTGCTTTGCATAGTTATAAACCATGACCAAAATCAAACCCATTCCCACTGAGTGTATTCCAACTTATAGTGACCCTATAGGGCTGAGTAGAACTGCCCCATAGGGCTCCCAAGGAGCACTGATGAATTCAAACTGCCAACCTTTTGGTTAGCAGCCAAGCTCTTTAACCACTGTGCTACCAGGGCTCCTATAAACCATGAGAAGATGGGAGAAAGTAAAAACTTTGACTAACTAAACCAAAACTAAAAAACCCATTGCCGTCAAGTCGATTCCGACTCATAGCGACCCTATAGGACAGAGGAGTACTGGCCCATGGGGTTTCCAAGGAGCAGGTGGTGGATTCAAACTGCTGACCTTTTCGTTAGCAGCCAAGCTCTTAACCACTGCACCACCAGGGCTCCTGACGAAGTAAAAGTTACGGTAATTACGGTCATTTATGAGAATTCCCATTTGCGGCTCATTACCATATGCACTGTAATTATCGTGCATATCATTAGCATGTGCCAGATAAATTGTGTTGTACGTTCTACTGCTTGACAGTGCTTGGTGCACATTCTCCCAGCCTTTCTGCTGTTCCTACAGTGTAGTCGGCTGCTCACAACTTTAAAAAACCAGAGGGAAATCTGCCTGCTCGTCTTTTCTTTCTCTTCCCAAGGGTCCAATTATCCTTTATTTGCGTGGATGTCTTTTTGAAAATTTTCTGCCAGCAATTCCCCATTGATTCTGAAGCAATCTTCACATCTTGGAGGTAAGATGCGGAAAAGTTTGGACAGCTCACTCTCCCTCCGCTTCCTCCTCCCTCCTCTCCCGTTAGCACTGATTTTCCAGGGTTCTGGCTGGCTGGCTGCTGCTTTCTCATAATCATGGATGCTTTCATATGTTTACACCTCATTTCCTTTTAGGATTCTCTCCCTAAGAACTCTGTACCTAAAACCTCAAAACTCCCAGACTCTCTTGACCAGAGCTGAACCAATTCCCGACGCCAACTCTTCAGACAAAGATTAGACCGGACTATAAGACATGAAATGATGCTAGTAAGGAGTGTGCTTCTTAGCCCAAGTAGAGTAGATGCATGAGACTAAGTGGGCAGCTCCTGTCTGGAAGGGAGCTGAGAAGGCAGAGTGGGACAGGAGCTGGTTGAATGGACATGGGAAATACGGGGTGGAAAGGAGGAGTGTGCTATCACATTGTAGGGAGGGCAACTAGGGTCGCATCACAATGTGTGTAAAAATTTTTGTATGAGAAAATAACCTGAGCTGTAAACTTTCACTTACAGCACAATAAACAAATAAAAACTTAAAAAAAAACCTCCAAGCTTCTGCCCTTGGTTTTAGTATCCACCTTTAATGGCTCAGCCCACTACACCACCTATATGGAAAGTCCAGGAAGGCCCTTCCCCCTCCCCCTTTTTTTCCATGGATGTTTGAAGACCTCTTCTTCAGAACACTTCATGCTGCAGTCTGCTTTCTTATTGTCATGGATACCTAATTCTCTCTCTGCTTCAGCCACGGCTGTTCTTCTCTGTGCCCAAGGTAACATGCTTAGAACACAGACTCTGCATCTTCAGGCTCCCAAGGCACAGGCTGCTGTTGGTAACTGACATTTCCTGAAGAAGGTTTGGTGTAGATAACAGAGATTATTTGCATTACCACCACCTATCTGTAAACCTGTGTGTTGCTAAGATGCTGGAATCTAGGCCACCAGTATTTCAAATACCAGCAGGGTCATCCATGGTAGACAGGTTTCAGCAGGCCTTCTAGACTAAGACAGACTCAGAAAAAGGCCTGGTGATCTACTTCTGAAAATTAGCCAATGAAGACCCTATAGATCGCAACAGAATATCACCTGGTATTGTGCTGGAAGATGAGCACCACAGGTTGAACCGAAAAAAAAAAAAAAACAAAACCAAACCCAGTGCCGTTGAGTCGATTCCGACTCATAGCGACCCTATAGGACAGAGTAGAACTGCCCCATAGAGTTTCCAAGGAGTGCCTGGTGGATTCAAACTGCCGACCCTTTGGTTAGCAACTGTAGCACTTAAGCCACCAGGCCACCAGGGTTTCCACCACAGGTTGAAAGGCACACAAAATACACAAATGTCGAAACAATGGACTTGAGCATACCAACAATCATGAAGATGGTGCAGGACTGGCAATGTTTTTCTCTGTTGTACACGGGGTCACCATGAGTCAGAGCTGACTTGATGGCAACTAACAACAACAACATTTACGTTGCAGACAGGAATGAATTTGAAACTGAAATTCACCAACCGCTTCTCATCACAAGGCATTTCTCGCTGACTTGTCCTTTGGGAAATCCCATCCTCTCACAATGGTACTTGCTGTTCTTCTTCCCTTTTTCACTTATCTCCCAGATGACTGGGAGATAGACAGAGCTGGACAACAGAGTGGCCCTCCCTCAAATACTATGTCTTGATGGTTCCAAAGGCCAGGGGTCTCTCATTTCAGAAAACAGAAATATAATTGCCAACAGGCAGGAGAAAGCAAGGACCTAGCTCCACCTTCTCTCTCAGTGTCGTTGGTCTGGTTCCTCCAGCATGGCAGGGCTGAGCTCACCTGTGTGGTCACGCTAAGCACCCCAGGAAGGGGGCTGGACTGTAGCGTAAGTGACCAGGGCTCCCACTGCTGAAGCAGTGAAAAGAGGCACCATTGTTGAGTCTAGTGTCAAGAAGCACCTGGGAGCCTCTGCGTAGGTCTCATCCTCCCTGACCTCTGACTATTCAGCATTATTAACTACCCGTTCTTCCCACAGCCCCCTCTATCCTTACCTTAGGAGGCACGGTTCTCTCTGGCAGTCTCTTTCCTCTCTAATTACTCTTTCCCAGTTTCGTTGTGTTGTCATCCTTCCTTTGGCTTTTCCTTAAACGCTGACCTTACCCAGTATAGCATCTTTGATCTCTTTGCTCCTCAATCTCACGGCCGGCCTGACTCACGCCTCACGTTTTGGAAGGGGAAATTGTACTTTCTATTCTTCGCCACCTGTCATATCTTCCGCACACACTGAGTGAAGTCTGATTGAATACTTAAAACCTGGGCCAGATTTTAGTAATGACTAGAGCGTGAGGTAAATCCTCATTTTTCTTCAATCAGTTTGCCAAAGCATACCTTAGCCAAATCACAAGGCTATGAAAATCACCTTTTATGTGACAATAGCTTAAATGAGATATTTATTCAATACAGCAGATTTTCAGTATGGTCCTCAGGGTTTACATTCAGAGATTCTTCAGGATGACAGATAACCTGGAATGGGAATATTTACAGACTTTTCTTTTCAATGTATTTTAAGAGATTTTCCTTGCAACATTTCAACTGTGGCCTAGGTGTGCTGGCAACAAAACAGGTGTAACAAAGCGGTTCTGTATTTTGTCCTTCAGAGGCAGACACTTTGCCCTCAAGTTCTCCTTCACTCTCTTCCTTCATGGTCAGTTTTCAGCAAGTTTGCAGTACTGACAATTGGATGTGATTGGTGACTTTCACTATCATAAGTTTTGCCAAAAAACGGACTTTCTTTTTAAGCCACAACACAAAGGTCCCTGCTCACTATTCTCAAGGTGCCAGGTCTTTGAAGCAGCCCTCAATGACTGTGAAAAGTGAGAGATCTTAAGGAAAGTAGTTAGTGGGTATTTCATCTCACACAAGGTATGTGCCATCTGTTATGAAATGGTGACGTTTGTCCTTAGGACAGTGCCACAGTACTTTATTCATTTTTTGCTATGATCTCTCAGTATTTTCCCTGTGTTCAATGGCCTATGATGTTGATGGCTCAAGTAACATGAATGGTGTTGCCACTGGTGATGTAATTTTCTGAAAGGTGAGCAGATCTCGTTATGAAACAATGTACAGTAAAACCCATGCCAGCCAAACCTGTGGAAGGTGGAAACCTGTCAGAAGAAAAACTCAAATATTTTCCACTAAAATCAGTGATAGAAAAGTGCAGGCTGCACCCTGTCAAAGGCAGAAAACAAGGCAGTCCTGTGGAGTTCTAGCTCTCACAGGTTTCACTGTACTGTAACCCGGTCCCCCAATTAACACAACTGACGGTTCTATTCCTAAAATATTCAATGAATATTAAAGTTGAGTAAAGACTGCTTTTCTTTTACATGTAAAGCAGAGTTTGTTCTAAGCTCAGATTATTATAAACTGGTTTTTCACCTACATGAATGGTAGGTAGACTATTTGAAGGTCAACTCTATCAGGCAGAACTGCCCTGCAAAGCTGAGAGATGTCTGGTTTCCTGCGTCCTCCTTTAAATACCAGCTGGGCCACCCAACAATTGTGATGCCCAAAAATGTTCCCCCAAATTTACAAAACTTCCCGTAGGGATGGTTCAGCCACCCCAACGAAAACTACTGCAAGGATCCTTTAGGAGCTACTGATTATTTTGGTGAAGAAATATTTCTATGAAGTTCAGCAAGTCTTTCAATTTCATTTTGGTTTCTTTTCCTTGAAAAATGACAATGTGCTTGTTAAATTCAAGTAAAATTAAATGTAATGCGTTTTAGTTTTAACAGCCATCTTTAATTCTCCCTGACCTCTGTCTGCTGTCTGTCTAGCCATCATCTAGCCATGCTCCCATCTCTCTAAATGCCTATAATGAGGTTCAAAAAAAAAAAAAAAAACCCCATTGCTGTCAACTCAAGTCCAACTCATAGCAACCCTATAGAACAGAGAACTGCCCCACAGAGTTTCCAAAAAGCAGCTGGTGGATTCAAACTGCTGACCTTTGGTTAACAGCTGTAGCACTTAACCACCACACCACCAGGGTTTTCTTAATGAGGTGCAGCAAATATTAAAGATTATTTCTTTGTGGTGGATTTTTAGAGGTAATATTTTGCTTTCTTAACTTGTACATTTTATATTGCTTGAATTTTTAATAATATGAAAATATCATGACTTGAAAGTCTTAAACATAACTTTCTGAACCACTGGTGTGTACCTGAACTCCTGTGGTTGGGGCATACGTTGTAAGAATCTAAGAGGTAGGTCCAGAGCTTCAATGGCACGCCATGGTGGCCACCAGGCTACTAGATTGTTTGCCTTCTAACTGCTTCGTCTCCCCTTTGCTTTGTTCTCCGTGGTCTGGAAGGCCTGGTTTTGGATTCCAGGCTCCCCTTTGTGTTCTCATCATCTGCCGTGACACACGACCCTTCAGAGCTGCTCCACCGTCTGGCCTATCCTGCAGGTGGCTTTGCCTTGTCCAGTTTGCTGTGAGTAGTGGTCTTCTTGGCTCCCTCTCCCTCTGTAGCTCATTTTCTGTTTATTACTGTGCATTGTTTCACATGGAGTTTACCCTCTCCGCTGAGAGCTTTCCCAGTGAAAAGTCCTTTAAAATCAATCTGCTTCACAGCCTCCATCTGCCTTTCACTGAAAAAAGTATGTGCTGTGATTAACCCGCGAGGCCCCAGCCGGGCCACTGCATTTAGTGATCATCAATGAGCGTTCTGGATGGAAACACGTATTGATGCCCTTTAAGTCACTGTTCGTTGTCAACTACTCATTTTTCCTGCAGGTACAGCCCTCCTTACTCTTCTTAACTTACTCGGGGCTCTAGCCTTGGCTCCTTTCTCCCTGGGATGCCTGGTAGCAGTCTGGCCCCAGAGCACAAACTGGACTCTAAATTCCTCGAGGGCAAAGACTAGACTTTTTATTGTACCCCCAGCATCCAACAGGTGTTCAATGCTTTCTGAATCCATGAATGATAATAAATTAATTATAGTAAAACCTGCTAAAGCTGAAACCTGTCTAAGGTGGAAACCTGTCAGAGAAAGAAAACTCAAAACTAATATGCGGCAGGATTCTTAACAGAGAATGCTAGTGAGAACCCTGGCAAAGGTAGAAAACTTTCAAGATCCAGAAAAACAAGGCAGCCCTGTCGAGTTCCTGCTCTCACAGCTCTCACTCTATATGGATAAAGGACAGCTGGAGATGGGGCCGGTATCCAAAAAGTTCCCTGAAAGAGTCTCATAATACCCTAAAAATTTTCTCCACAGCACTTAACAAAACTACAATGAATCAGAGGGGTAAATTTTTTTAGGTCTGTCTTTCCCACCAGCCTGTGTGCGTCATGAGATAAGGAACCATGCCTGTCTTTGGTCACATTTGTAGCTTCAGTGTCCAGCACAGGGCGGCTTGGCACAGACTGGGCACTCAGAAAATATGTTTTGAATGGGTGATTGAGTAAATGAACAGATGAATGAATGATTGAGTTCATCCAGGCTTGTGCTCTTGTGTGAGGGACCCAATCTGAAGGTGAGTGTACAACCATGGATGACTCTGGACAGGACAACTAAGTGCCACAGCCTGGGTTGCTGGCTTCTGTTCTCATTGAGGAAGGGCCCTGGCCAGAAGCTGAGGGCTCAACCAGGATGCCTCCTCTGGGGAGTGAGGGGAGATAGGGGCTCTGTGAGCCCTCAGGTACCCACCCAGCAGGACTCAGCTCCAGACCATCAGGGACCAGGAGGGTAAGCCAGGAATCAGAGCAGCACAGTGGGCTTTAGAGAAAGGTCGTAGCTTGGTGGGTGTGAGGACTCTTGTCATGGACTGAATTTTGTCCCCCAAAAATATGTGTATCAATTTGGCTGGGCCATGATTCCCCATACTGTGCGATTGTCCACCATTTTGTCATCTGATGTGATTTTCCTGTGTGTTATAAATCCTATCTCTATGATGTTGATGAGATGGGATTATCGGAAGTTATGTTAATGAGGCAGAACTCAATCTACAAGATTGGATTGTGTCTTGAGCCAACCTCTTTTGAGATATAAAAGAGAGAAGTGTGCAGAGGGATAGGGGGACTTCATACAACCAAGAAACAATAGCCAAGAGAATAGCGCAACCTTTGGTCCCCGGATCCATGTGCTGAGAAGCTGCTCCACCAGGGGAAGACTGATGACAAGGACCTTCCGCCAGAGCTGACAGGGAAAGAAAGCCTTCCTCTGAAGCTGACGCCCTTAATTTGGAATTGTAGCCTGCTATAGGGTCGCTGTGAGTTGGAATCAACTCGACGGCACTGGGTTTAGTTTTTTTTTTTTTGTATACTGTGAGAGAATAAATTTTCTTTGTTAAAGCCATCTACTTGTATTTCTGTTATGGCAGCTTTAGATGACTAAGACAACTCTCAAGGACTGAAACCAGCTTGGAGTAGCAAACGCCACCTGCTGGAAGGGCCAATCCAGGCCTGCCAGCTGAAGACCTTTGGAACCCACTGCAGGATAGGCTGAGGTAAGCCATTGTCTTCACAGGTAAAACAAAAGAGCAGAGAAGGCGATGGATGGTGAGAATGACTTCGGACTCTGCCGAGTCTAACTTCATCCCAGGCATGCTGGCCTTGGGGAGGTCAGTGCACATCTCAGGATCTCAGTGTTTCTATGGAAAAACTGGCATGATGCCTCCCCTACCTAAGATTGCTAATGAAAGAGATAGGATTCCAAGACTAAGCACATCACGTTCATGAACGGTGCTTTTCAAATCACACATGCTGTGTGCCCACTGTACCAGAGGCTTTGATCATCACCATCAGGCAGGCGACGCTGTGGGTCTGAATATATTCACTGTGTAAACTGGCTGTTTTCAGAAGCAGCTACAAAAACAGTTGGTGAATCGAGGTGGACCTTAATTCATATCTCTGTAAGGAATGACATAGCCCTGGTAGTGCAATGCTTAAGAGATTGGCTGCTAACTAAGAGGTCAGCAGTTCAATTCTACCAGCTGATGTCTGTCCTATAGGGTCACTATGAGTCAGAATCCAGTTGAAAACAATAGGTTTGGTTTTTCTGGCTTATAAGAAATAATAATCACTAGGTGTTAGTGGTGGAAATGCTAACATGTTTATTACTCGTGGGTGATAAAAAACCAAAACCAAACCCATTGCCATGGAGTCAATTCCGACTCATAGCAACCCTACAGAACAGAGTAGAACTGCCCCATAAGGTTTCCAAGGAGTAGTTGGTGGATTTGAACTGCTGACCTTTTGGTTAGCAGCCAAGCTCTTAACCGCTTCACCACCAGGGCTCCCATGGGTGATACGCCAAACAAAAACCAAACCCGTTGCCAATGAGCCGATTCCGACTCATAGCGGCCCAATAGGACAGAGTAGAACTGCCCAATAGGGTTTCCAAGGAGCACCTGATGGATTCGAACTGCCGACCTTTTGGTTAGCAGCCGTCACTTTTAACCACTACAGCACCAGGGTTTCCCCATGGGTGATAGGGACCTCAGTTGAGACCAAGCAAACATTTTCTCATCTGTAAAGTGGGGATGATAACTATTAAAACCTTGGTAGGTTCTTGTGAGAATAAAAAGATATGATCCATAAGGATTTTATTGCATGCCTGGTATACAGCAGGTGCTCAATAAATATTAGTTCCCTTTTTTCTCTTTATTCTCCATTACGAATATAAATTAAAATCTGATAAGCATCTAAATTTGAAATGAAAACATCATTCAGACAAGAAAATAGATTTTATTGCCAAGTTTGTAAAGATGAATATACAAGGCCATTCTTGTGATCTTTGCAGGCGTGTTTACTTGGTGCTTATTCCTCGGTAATTGCCTTGGATGGCTGATTCTTTGCAGTTGCCATCAATTACTGTCTTCGTTCATGTTTGAATGTTCTAATCCCTAAAGGAAACATTTATTATTTGAGGACAGGCACGTTTCCAGCAAGGCTGGTGGTGATTAAATCCGAAGAGGAGATACTCTTAGGGATAATTTCCAGCAAAAGAATGTTAACTTTTGTGAGTAAACACTATAGCTGCTGATTGAAAGATCCTCCAGTTGGTGCAGGTAAGAAAACAGTTAAGAGAAAGATGACAAATGCCAAAATACCTTCTTTCATCTCCCCTAGCACCTCCCAGCCTCCTTCCTCATCTTCCCAGATGTCCTAATCCTACCTGTCTTCCAGGGAGCAGCTCAAATGCCACCTTTTATGATGTCGTCTTCCTTTCTTGATTTCTCCAAAGGTAATTTCTCTCTAGCTGAATCCTGATAACATATCACCTACACATTTTCATTTGCACTTCCCTGGTCTCACTTTCTATCTTGAATGAGATTTGTGTGACCTTAAGCAAGCCACCCAGCCTCTCTGGTCACCAGTTGCCTACTTGTGGAAACCCTGGGTAGGTTTTCTTGGCTGCAATCTTTACAGAAGCAGATCCCCAAGCCTTTCTTCCATGGTGCCACTGGATGGGTTCAAACTACTAACCTTTAGGTTAGTATCCACACTGCTATCGAGTTGATTCTGACTCACAGCGACCCTGTTGGACAGAGCAGAACTACCCCATAGGGCTTCCAAGGCTATAAGTCTTTACGAAAGCAGACTGCCACATCTTTCTCCCGTGGAGTAGCTGGTGGGTTGGAACCATTAGCAGCGAAGCGCTCAACCTCTGTACCACCAGAGCTCCCCACAGCATACTATACAAAAAAAAAAAAAAATTTGCCTTTAAGTCAATTCCAACTCATATCGATTATATGTTAAATATTAATTAATGATTCACTTTGGGGTGTATTATTATTTTCTGATTTTAAAGATTAGTTTTCTTGTATTAACAGATAAGGTATGTTAAATATTAGCATTGAATTTATTCAGCCTGACCCTAGGGCACATTCACTTGTGGTTAGAAAAGTCTTGGGAGGAAACGGGGTGGTCGGAGGCAGGGACCAGCTTCCCCAGAATAACGTGTACAGTCTGCTTGTTGGGAGGGACTCAGGGGAAAACTTGGTGCCATTAGGAAGGGAGAATGGGATCAAGAGTGGAAGGTAACAGGCAAACGTAAAGGAGATCATGGTCAAGGAGGTAAAGAGATCTGCTCAGGTTTACAGCCAGGCTGTTCTAGAACCAGGATTGAACACCCTCAATCTTGTCTCAACTTCCTGTCCGTTTCCAGTACACCACTCTGCCTCAGACCTAACTCCAGCGTCCTATGGTTCGTTCGGACTTCTTGAACTTCCGGCTGGGAAAGGCATTTGTTGCTGGTTTTTGTTTTGTTTTTACTCTTCTAAGGCAGCACCCCTTTTTCTTAGGTGGTGTTAGGGATTGAATTGGGCCCTCCAAAAATTTATGTTGAAGTCCTCACCCATGGTACCTGTAGGTCTTGGAAACATGGCCTTTGAAGATGCTATCAGGGTTAACCCTTTTGTTACTTAAAAAAAAAAAATTGATACTATGTGTTTTCAATAATTATGGCATGCTGATTCAAAGACCAATTTGGGATTTTTGATATGAGTTATGGATTTTGAGATATGATCTGGTAATACAAGCCACCAATAAGGCGAGTGGCACTGTAGCACCACCAATCTGTGGTATGACAATATACCAATAAGAACGAAATAGTTTATTTTGAGCCCTTTTGCAGATTACATACGGAATCTCTAGCTTTCAAAATATGACATAGAAAAACCAAAACAAATCCGTCAGGGCCCCCGAACTACCACATGCGAAAGCCATAATCATGCTTGCAGGTCTTCTCTCACAGAAATAAAGGAAAACAAGGCAAAAGTTTACAAAACTAAGGCATCCAGAAAGCACTTCCTAATAGAATGCTCAACCTACACAACAAGGAGTCTCCACCTCAGGTCAGCTGAGCTTCACGCATTTCAAAAGGGACCCACCTTGACACTAAACACATTAAACCAAAAAAACTCAGTGCCGTGGAGTTGATTCCAACTCACAGTGACCCTATAGGACAGAGTAGAACTGCCCCATAGGGTTTCCAAGGAGCGCCTGACAGATTCGAACTGGCGACCCTTTGGTTAGCAGCCGTAGCACTTGGGTTTCCCAGCTAAATGCAAAAGAACCTGAATAATGTACTACCTACGAGGTCCAGAGGCATAAAAAGTGGCTGGCATACACCAGTAACGACCAAGCGGTTTTGACATACGTTCATACCATAGTAGGGTGGGTCCTGATCTCACCAGAACGGTGTCCTTACGGAAGAGAGGACACACAGACACAGCAGAGGGGTACAGCCGTGTGCCAACAGAGTCGGGCCGTAGCTGCAAGCCAAGGACCAGGGCTACTGGAGTCTAGGAGAGAGGAGAGAAAGGATCTTCTCCTAGAGCCTCGGGAGAGAGCAAGGCCCCGCTGATACCCCAATTCAGGCTACCAGCCTCCCGAACTGTAAGACAGTAAGTTTCTGGTCTTATAAGCCACCCTGGTAGTCCCTGGCGATCCATTTCCAACAGCCTTGAAAGCCCTCTGGAGCAGTTCTACTCCGCACACATGGGGTCGCCGTGAGTCGGAATCGACTCCACGGCAACTAAGTGCGACAGCAGCAGCACGAGCCACCTGGTCTGTGCTATTTCACAGGCAATCAATGACGTTGGCTGCCTTCTTGTTTGGTTTGGTTTGGTTTTGGGTTTTTCGGTTTGTGTTCTAGGAAATTTTAAAAATTACTACATAAATTGGTTTTTTTTATTAACTTTTATTGAGCTTCAAGTGAACGTTTACAAATCCAATCAGTCTGTCACATATAAGTTTACATACATCTCACTCCCTACTCCCACTTGCTCTCCCCCTCTTGAGTTAGCCCTTTCAGTCTCTCCTTTCTTGACAATTTTGCCGGCTTCCCTCTCTCTCTATCCTCCCATCCCCCCTCCAGACAAGAGTTGCCAACACACTCTCAAGTGTCCACCTGATATAATTAGCTCACTCTTCATCAGCGTCTCTCTCCCACCCGCTGACCAGTCCCTTTCATTTCTGAAGAGTTGTCTTCGGGGATGGTTCCTGTCCTGTGCCGACAGAAGGTCTGGGGAGCATGGCCGCCGGGATTCCTCCAGTCTCAGTCAGACCATTAAGTCTGGTCTTTTTATGAGAATTACATAAATTGGTTTTTGAAAACAGACTGTTTCCTTGGCTTGGAGGTTCAGGGTCATAGTTTCCTGGGACATCCCAGTTATCAGTCCTAAGAACATGTTTAGTGCGTCTGTTCTACCTCCTAGTTTGATGCCTAGTACCCGGGGTTTTAAAAGTATGTAAGTGGCCACTCAAGGCACAACAATTGTTCCCTATTCACCTGGAGAAACAGAGGATGAAGTACAGTCAGGAATAGGAGGAGGACACGGAATGTGTGGCTGATTGCCTCCATGAACAAGTGCCACCTTTGCCACGGGACCAGAAGAACTGAATGGCGCCTGGCTACCATTACTGAACATTTTGATCAAAGGTTCCCTAGAAGAATCCTGATCCAAAGGGGGAACATGCAGAACAGAACTTCAAATTCTTATGAACTTCGGGCTTTCTGCAGCCATGGAAGGTGGATGAACCCCAGAAACTATTGCCCTGAGATTAATCTTAAAACGTTAAACCAAAAATATCCTCTGAAGTCTCCTTAAAGCCAAACAATAGTTTAACTGAACTAGTAAAAAAGGTCTGCCTTGAGATTATGCTCTTTAAGATCTATCTATATGGGATCAAACTGACAACAGCAACTGGAAAGGTTAGATAGGAACCTTCGGGGGCAGTGAGCTTATGTTAATGGGGGAGGAACAAATCAGAAAAGGAGGGTGAGAAAGGTTGCACAACTCAAAGAATGTATTCAGTGTGGCTGAACTGTACACGTAGAAACTGTTGACTTGGTGTATGTTTTGCTGTGTACATTCTCAACAACAACAGAATAAGTAAAATTTATAAACAAAAACACTGTGGCCTCCTCATCTCAGCAGCAACCAGGAGTGTGCTGTTTGACCATGAGCATAAAAAAAAAAGCTACCCAGTCGATTCCCTATAGAGTTTCCAAGGAGCGCCTGGTGGATTTAAACTGCTGACCTTTTGATTAGCGGCCATAGGGCTTAACCACTACGCCACCAGGGTTTCCCTTCATGGGCATATCAACTACAAACTCAAGCTGTGGTGCAGGTAAGGTCTGGACATTTTTTTAAAGAAAGCACACACTTGACTACTTTTAGGTAGAACAATAGCTTAGTGGGTAAGACATGCTCTGGAGCCTGAGTGTCTGGCCTGGAATTCAGGTCTTGCCATTTACTTCTCAGTCCGTGACCTTAGCACAGGCATCAGCTCTTCGTGCCCTGGTTTTCCTCCTCCCTACGAATGAGAACAACACAGGTCCACATCCCTCACTGGCTGGAGAGCCTCTGCTTACCCCAGCCCCTGATCCACCCACCATTTCCACCCTATACTCTACCCCAGGGGGCTGGGCTGCTCCAACTCCGTTATCAGAATCCTGTTTCCTCTGGCTTGGCTGGTTCAGCCAACGGGAGATCAGAGAACAGAGAGGGAGTGAGGTCAATATGTGCACGGGCCTCACGCCCTGGATGGGACTGCATCTCACTCAGGCCAGCCGACCTCACACGGCCACCTCCTGGTAGGTTTTGCTAACTGCTTCCTTCTTTTGTCCCTTCATCCTGAAGGGCAGTGACGGCTCCATGGCTACCAGCCTGGGTCCCTGTGCCACCCTTGGCCATTTCCCGACACCTTGCCTTTATCTTTTTGATAGTCTTAAACTTCCCTTAAGTTATTGCAGTAATTCCTGCTGGGTCCTTAAATCTTGGGGGGTCGGATGATTTTTCAGGTTTCAGAAAGATATTAGAGTACACATACTACATATTATGCAGCCTTCCAAAGTCAGGTTTTGAGCAATACCCTTTAGTTGAATTAATATTCCTCCATGAAATGTACAGATGGTCCCATGAATAAAGAATATAAACAGCTCTCGGTTCTGCAGGTCTAGTTTTGCTACTAAATGAGTTCAGGTCAGATCAAGTTTTGCCACAAAGGTGGCTTTGAATTTTTCAGAGCTTTTCGGATCTTGGAACTAATGGATAAATGACTGTGTGTCAGCATGGTGCCTAACCTGCTGCTTGGGCACCCGGAGCCAGTCGCTGTGGAGTGGGTCGTGACTCACAGCGACCCCATGTGTGCCGAGTAGAACTGCACTCCACAGGGTTTTCAAGAGGGCGACCTTCCAGAAGCAAATTGCCAGGCCTTTCTTCTGAGGCACCTCTGGGCGGTTTTGAACCACCAACCTGTCAGTTAGTAGTTGAGTGCGTAATGCTTTGTGCCATCAAGGGGCTCCTTCTGCTTAGGATAGTGCCTGGCATACAGTCAATGCTCAATAAATTGATTATTCTTAGTATTCCCATCTCCGTGCAGAAGGTCCGTGGAATCAGGTTTCCACTATTAGGTGCTGAGAAGCACACACACACACACACACACACACACACACACACACAAAAGCACACAGATGTGTTTAATTGAATCTGGACAAGATCAGGATCTCACCAGGGCAGATTGGCCAGTGAGTCTTTGGTGAGGCAGAGGCCCAGATACGTGAAAATGTCCCCTCACTTACACAAGGGAAGAGTCCTTTCAAGGGTTCCTTCTGCTCTAGTTAAGGGCTTCTGTTAAATAATGTTCTTATTCCCCTAATTGGGGATTTAAAGACAGCACTAGGAAGACCATCCTACCAAAGGTTAGCTACTAATAGCTTTTCTTGAATCCAAAGTCATCATTTCTGTTTTTCATTTTCTATCTTTCAGACTTATCATGAAACTCTTTGGAAATTTAACACCTGGGTGATTCTTAACGGCAAAATCCGCAGTGTGCCTCAGCTGTTCAATTGAAATCCCAGTAAGTGGTTTTTCAGACTGAGCACAGCTTCGGTGAGTGAAGGACTTAGAGCACCCGGAGATATTTTGAATATCACGGATCACATTTGGGATGTGACATTTTCTTTAGAGAAGCGACATGGTATAGTGGAAAGAGCCTGGCACTGGAACCAGACAGAACTGGGTTTAATTATTATGGTTCTGCTATCTGCTAGCTGTGATTGAGTGAGCTACTTAAATTCTCTGATCCTCCATTTCTCAGTCTCTATAATGGGGTGATCCCTACTTCATGATTGTTGTAAGTATTACATGGAATTAATATGTGGCAATGCACCCAACCGCCAGTCTGTCTGTGTTGTACTGCGGTGGCCTACAGGTTACTATGGTGCTGGAAGCTTTGTCATGGGTACTTCAAATACCAGGAGGGTCACCTGTGTGTGGTGAACAGGTGTCAGTGGAACATCCAGACTATGACAGAGTAGGAAGAAAGGGCTGGTGATTTACTTCCAGAAATTAGCCAGTGAAAACCCTATGGATCAGAACAGAGCACTGTCCAACTCACTGTGGACGCATCACCAGGAGGGACCAGTCACTGGAGAAGGTCAGGATGAGGGCACCCTCGGTGAGCTGGACTGGCACAATAGCCACCACGATAGATTCCAACATGTCAGCAATCATGAGGATGATGATGTAGGGCTGGGCGATGTTTCTTCCTATTGTACATAAGGTCACCGTGAGCCAAAGCCAACTCGATGGCAGATATCTACCTGTCTGTCTCTCTGTCTACCTACCTACCTACCTGTCTGTCTGTCTACCTACCTGCCTGCCTACTTACCTACCTGTCTGTCTACCTACCTACCTCTCTATCTCTATCCATTGATCTATCGATCATATCCATCCATCCATCCATCCATCCATCCATCCATCCATCCATCCATCCATCCATCCATCCATCCATCCATCCATCCATCCATCCATCCATCCATCCATCCATCCATCCATCCATCCATCCATCCATCCCTATCCATTGATTTATCTACCTACCTACCTACTTGCCTGCCTACCTACCTACCTTCCTATCTATCTAAAGCAGCCAATCGTAGTGCCTGGCAAAAAGTAGATAATTTTTGTTCCTGATCTTTTAATAACCTAGTTCCAGAGATCTGAATTGTTCAAAATTGAGTGAATCAATCTCTGATGATTTTTTTTTTTTTAGTTGGGGAAAACTAGAATAGTATTTAGCAATTTTGTTTACCTCCAAATTTTAAAGCCCTTCATAAATGGATATCTGTTTCACATATGCTGATTTCAACTTCCTTTTAAATACTTAGATATAAATTTCAATGAAATAATATCATTTAGATGGACTCCAACTATTAAACTCTCTTGTTTTTTTTTTCTTAAACCTTTTTTAAAGAAATACATGCCTCAAATTTTTTGAACAGTAGAAAAGCAGGTATGATCGTAAGGAGGCGTCCCTACCACACAACCCTCCGTCTGGTTGCCCTCTCAGAAGCAGTCACTGCTACCAGGACCTACCTTTTGAATAAGTCTAACTTGGCTGCTTTTGTCCCTCCCAGTTATAATGTTTAAAACGCCTGCTTCTCTTTCCCTCCAGCTTGGTGATAGGTTCAGTTCTCTGCAGGTGCTAGTCCTGTTCCTGTGTGCGCTGACACAGCCGTGAGTTCACAGTGACTGTTTACTTGGCCCAGGAAAGAGGATCAAGCCTGGAGACTGTGAGAGGATCTATAATAGCAAGCAGGGTCATCAATTAATACATTTTAGTATATACCAAAAAAAAAAAAAAAAATCCTGATGTGAGGTAAGCAAAGAGATGGGTCAAGAACAGGCAGGGGTGAGGTACAGAACAGTGAATGGATGCTCTCAGAGGGCAGAGGCTGAGGGTTGCTAACCGAGAGGAACTTATGCTTCCTGAACGGGCCAAGAGAACAGTCAGCACATGCACTGAACCGCCATTAACTCTCCACTGTTCCGTAAGTTGTTCAGAATATCGGAGAATCTTAGAGACAGAACGTTAGATACAGGTCATCCAACTGATCTCATTCCTGCTGCTTCTCATTTGGCCAATATGGCTCTATCAAAGCAGTCAAACTTACCAAATAAAAACCCCCCAAAAAAGGAAACCCATTGCCATTGAGTGGATTGCGACTCATGGTGATCCCACCTGTCACAGAGTAGAACTGCTTGATAGAGTTTTCTTGGCTGTCATCTCTACAGAAGCAGATCGCCAGGCCTTTCTCCTGTGGCACCATTGGGTGGGTTTGAACCATCAACCTTTAGGTTAGTAGTTTGAATACAAATCATTTGTGCCACCCAGGGACCTTATCAAATAAAAGAATAAGCTAATATGAAAATTTAGTTCAAATATCACCTGCAATAATCAAATTCCTTGCTTCATGCCAGTGATCTCCCTCTGAAATTCCGTAGAATATCATTTGTACCTTGCTTGTGGCACTTAGTACTTTCTTTCTGGAATCTTTTCTTCCCCCACAGGACATAGTGCAGTGCCTTGCACTGGTAACTCAACAAATATCTCTCAAGGTGTTGTATGTGGCGGCCACGGAAGTGCACCACCCAGATCTTACTTCCAGAGACCCTGCTGTGGGGAGCCTCCAGCTGCCACAACTTCAGATCCAACACCCACTGTAGCATTTACACTAAGGCCATGCTTCCCCCAAGCTGGCTTCAGACAATGAGCATAGCAGGGGTTCTAGAGATGGGCCATTCCTGTTTGACACAACTCCTCTACTGGCCAGCCTTTCACTGGGGACCCCACATCAGCCTGGCTGGACTTCTCAGAACCGCACTGCAGTGTGAGGCTCTTCCTACTCATTCTCCACCTTCTCATTCTCCTTTCACAGGTGTCAGACCTGCACTGTTCTCTGAAGGCTCTCCCTGTCTTTCCGTGTTCCCTCCCCTTGATCCTTCACAGGCATTTCCCCCAATAATTCTGTTACACATTTCATCCCTTCTTTACATCTGCTTCTCAAAGTACCTGAACTGACACAGTATATAAATAAATGGATGGATAATGAATGAATGAATAAAATACAAATGCTAAGAAGGGATTAAAACATGGCAACTCAGTCTATACAGAGTTCAAATTAGAAAACTGTGACCCCATGCAGGTGGGCTGGTGGCCACAGGACTTGGTGAGCACTAATTCTTTCATGTAAATAAATAACAATTTTAAAGGAGCACATTCTTCTCTGGTGGCCACAGGTTGGCGCTGCAGCACACAACCTGGCCACCAGAGGTGGGCCTGGATTCAGCACCATTTGCCCAAGGGTTGAGTGCCTTTGTGTGGGGCACAAACTACATGGCTGTGCACATTGTCCCTAGGCTAGAAGTTACATCCATAATGTTACCAGAAAGTTCTAGAAACTTTGAAGTACCCCCAAAGTTTTCAGCTTTAAAGGCAATTTTAGAGGAAAGAAAGGAAGATGATACCCACTTATACAACATTCCTTTTTAATCACAGAGCTAGTGCCCCTAGGATTGATAAAAGCGGAAAATACAAACAGGTTGAAGAGAGTTTTAGAAACCTGCCTATGCTAAGGGCCATTCCTCCCTCTGCTCCTCCAGTACCTTGTACTCACCCCTCTGGGGCATTCATGCCACAGTGCTATTGACTGGCCCAGCGGTAGCCTCCTACAGGGCAGACGTTGGGCCATATTTGTCATTTTTAATATAATTTTAAGATGCATACAATAATCCCCCAGCTTTTCATTTTGGAAAAATTTCAAGTGGAAAAAAAACAGTGCAATGAACGCTGTTACACTCGGTACCAGGTCAGGCCCTACTGGAGCCTGAAGGGAAAGGAAAAATCAGTAATATCCTGTCTTCATTTACAATTTTTATATATTTTTTAAAAATATTGTTCTATTGTGGTAGGTATCTAGGTGACAAAACACTTGCCATTTCAACCATCTTTAAATGTAGAGTTCAGTTACAGTAACTGTGTTTGCCATATTGTTTCTCTGTCACCCTTATTTGTTCTCAAATATTTCGTGACCCATTTTTGTTTTTAATTGTACTTTAGATGAAGGTTTACACAACTAGTTTCTCATTAAACAGTTAGAACACATATTGTTTTATGACATTGGTTAACAACCCCACGACATGTCAACGCTCTCCCTTCTCAACCTTTGGTTCCCTATTACCAGCTTTCCTGTTCCCTCCTGCCTTCTAGTCCTTGCCCCTGGGCTGGTGTGCCCCTTTAGTCTTGTTTTGTCTTATGGGCCTGTCCAATCTTTGGCTGAAGGGTGAACCTCAGGAGTGACTTCATTACTGAGCTGAAAGGGTGTCCAGGGGTCATACTCTCAGGGTTTCTCCAGTCTCTGTTAGGCCAGCAAGTCTGGTCTTTCTTTTTGAGTTAGAATTCTGTTCTACATATTTCTCCAGCTCTGTCCGGGACCCTCTATTGTGATCCCTGTCACAGCAGTTAGTGGTGGTAGCTAGGCACCATCTAGCTGTACTGGACTCTCAGTCTGCTGGAGGCCATGGTAGATGTGGTCCATTAGTCCACTTTGGACTAATCTTTCCCTTGTATCTTTAGTTTCTTCATTCTTCCTTGCACCAGAAGGGGTGAGACCAGTGGAGTATCCTAGATGGCTACTCACAGGCTTTTAAGACCCTAGATACTACTCACCAAAGTAGAATGTGGAACATTTTCTTTATAAACTGTTATGCCAATTGAGCTAGATGTTGCCTGAGACCATATTTCCATGACTCTTAAGGTGTTAACAGAAGCTCAGTGTCCCCTAAGCATTGTGACTTCCTTTTGCTCTTCCTCACGCCTGCCCCTGGCAACCACTAAAAAAATTTGGTCTCTATATATACTTACCTATTCTATACATTTCATGTAAGTGGGACCATACAGTATTTGTTCTTTTGTGACGGTCTCTTTTCACTCAGAATAATGTTTTCAAGGTTCATCCATGGTGCAGCACGTAACAGGAAAAATTTTGGTATTTTAGGTGTTTTATCACTATGAATTTTTTGCATTAACTTTGATTTTTTTTTTTTTTTAAAGATTGAATTAAAATATTTTCCTTGCCTACTGAGTTTTTAGGAGCTTTGGTGGCACAGTGGTTAAGCGGAGCTTTGGTGGCACAGTGGTTAAGCATACAGCTGCTAACCCAAAGGTTGGCAGTTCGAACCTACCCAGCGGCTCAGTGGGAGAAAGACCTGGAGATCTACTGTCATAAATATCGTTGTTGTTGTTAGGTGCTGTCGAACTGCTTCTGACTCACAGCTACTCCATGTGCAACAGAATAAAACACTGCCTGATCCCGCACCATCCTCACAGTTGTTGCTACGTTTGAGTCCATCGCTGCAGCCACTGTGTCAGCCCATCTTGTTGAGGGTCTTCCTCTTTTCGCTGACCTTCTACTTTACCAAGCATGATGTCCTTCTCCGGGGACTGATTCCTTCTGATAAAATGTCCACAGTACATGAGACGAAGTCTCGCCACCCTCTCTTCCAAGGAGCATTCTGACTGTACTTCTTCCAAGACAGAGCTGTTCATTCTTCTGGAATTCCATGGTGTATTCAATATTCTTTACCGACACCATAATTCAAATTCATCAATTCTTTTTTGGTTTTCCTTATTCGTTGTCCAGCTTTTGCATGCATATGAGGTGACTGAAAATACCATGGCTTGGGTCGGGTGCACTTTGGCCCTCAAATGACATCTTTGCTTTTTAACACCTTAAAGAGGTCTTTTGCAGAAGATTTGCCCAATACAATGCATCATTTGATTTTTTTACTGCTCCTTCCATGGCTGTCGATTATGGATCCAAGTAAAATGAAATCCTTGACAACTTCAATATTTTCTCTTTTTATCATGATGTTGCTCATTGGTCCAGCTGTGAGGATTTTGTTTTCTTTATGTTGAGGTGTAATCCATACTGAAGGCTGTGGTCTTGGTTGTCCTCAGGAAGTGCTTCAGACCCTCTTCACTTTCAGCAAGCAAGGTTGTGTCATCTGTATAACGCAGGCTGTTAGTGAATCTTCCTCCAAACCTGATGGCTCGTTCTTCATATAGCCCAGCTTCTCAGGTTATTTGCTCAGCATACAGATTGAATGCACACCTTTCTTGATAAACAGAGAAAAATCAAATGACATATTGCATTGGGCAAATCTGCTGCTAAAGGCCTCTTTAAAGTGTTAAAAAGCAAAAATGTCATTTTGAGGACTAAGGTGCACCTGACCCAAGCCATAATATTTTCAGTCATCTGTATCCAAAAGCTGGACAATGAATAAGGAAGACCAAAGAAGAACTGATGCATTTGAATTACGGTGCTGGCAAAGAATGTTGACTATACCATGGACTGCCAGAAGAATGAACAGATTTGTCTTGGAAGAAGTACATCCAGAATGCTCCTTGGAAGCGAGGATGGTGAGACTTCATCTCACATATTTTGGTCATGTTATCAGAAGGGACCAGTTCCTGGAGAAAGATATCATTCTTGGTAAGTAGAAGGTCAGTGAAAAAGAGGAAGACTTTCAATGAGATAGATTGACACAGTGGCTGCAACAATGGCCTCAAACGTAGCAACAATTGTGAGGATGGTGCAGGACTGGGCAGTGTTTCATTCTGTTGTATATGGGGTTCCTATGAGTCAAAATCGACTTGATGGCACCTAACAACAGCATACAGTCTGTATTCAAATTTCCAAAATTATTATAAAATCGTCTAATACGTTTTTAAATCCAGGATCACATCAACGATCATGCAGTGCCTTTTGTAAACATATCCGTTTAATCTTCATTCTAGAACAATCCTCATCTCCCAATTTTCATGGTCTTTCATGATACTGACAATTTTTAAGAGTTCAACCCAACTGTCTAGTAGAATGTTTCACCATCTGGATTTGTCTTGTTGTTTCCTCATGATTAAATTCAGATGAAATATTTTTGACAATGGTACAATAAAGGTGATACATACTGCCTTAAAAACTTCCTCTACTCAAGAAATTAGGCTGTCAAATATCTGTTCAATCTATTTAACTGTAAGGACCGGGCCAACCTTTAGTATTTCCGTAATCCAGCAGCCAGCCTGGAGGCTTACGTGCCATAGAGGAACTATTGCTATTTAACAACAAACCAAACACAATAAGGTGATATAACACTTCTTAAAGTTCAAGAAATATTTTCCAAAATAAAACAACAAGAAATAAACTACAGTTCTTCAAAAAACATCTCAAGAAAATGGCTCACACAATTGTGGAGGCTGACAAATTCCAAATTCGTGGATCAGATGAGGCTTCTCCCAACCCATGTGGCTGCAGGAGCTGATGAACCCAAACTGGCAGGTCAGACCACAGGCTGCTGGCCCACAAGGCTGCAAAAGCTGGCGAATCAGGTCAGACAATAGGCCGCAGGCCCATGGGGCTGTGGAGGCCAGCGAATCCCAGAATCAGCAGGTCAGATGGTACACTGCTGGCTCAAGTTCCAAGAACCAGAGATTAGATGATCATGAACTGGACGCAGGATCCAGATGCAGAGAGAGAGAGCCCTACCAGGACACACATACCTTAGATGCAGGCCACATCCCAGGGAAGGGCGTGACTTGAGTAAGGGTGGGACTTGAGTCACACCCTCCTGCAAGGCTGTGACTCAAGATACAACCCACACCAATCCTGACTCGTCAACATGTAGAGGTCAGGATTCACAACATGTAAAATGAAGGACAACCATACAATACTGGGAACCATGGCCCAGCCAAGTTGACACATAACCACAACCATCACAGGTTCTACATACCTTATTTGCATATTCTCAACCAATCATTGTGTGTGAGTCACAATGACTTTCATAAACATTTTTCCTGTGGCTGTCTAGAGTCTTCATTGAAATAGTTTCTAAGCAATAAGGAGCCATACTTTTTTGTGAGTGTACGCATCAAGAGGACAAGGTACCAGGCATTGGGATAACTCATGATCTTATTTGGCATAAGATTTGTTGTTGCTCTGGGTAGAAACCTTTATGATTCCTGGAGCAGAGGCTGCAGGCTGTCCACCACGACTCACTGATTCCTTCTTCTACAGCAGTAGAAATGAGCTGGAGCAACAAGATAGAAAGCACCTGAGTCCCTAATGATCCATGGAGCAGAAGTGCCCTGTCAGTCTGGTCTGCTTTCTCAGGACCATTATACGAGAGAAAAAGAAATCTCCATTTATAAACCACTGGATGGGAGGGAGCCCTGGTGGCACAGTGGTTAAAGCGCTCAGCTGCTAACCTAAAGGTCAGTGGTTTGAGCCCACCAGTTGCTCCGCAGGAGAAAGATGTGGCAGCTTGCTTGTGTAAAGATTACAGCCTTGGAAACCCTATGGGGCAATTCTACTCTGTTCTTTAGGGTCGATATGAGTTGGAATCAACTCAGTAGCAGTGGGTGTTTAGTTTTGGTATGGAGCAGGCTGGGGGGACATAACTCTGTTACAATAGGTTAAGCTTTACCCTAATACAACTCCCTCCTAAATCTGATAACATCACTGAGCCAGGCACCATATTAAGAAATCTCTCTCTATATTTTTATATATGCACAGATATTTTTATCCCCATTTTATAGATGTGGAAACTAAGGGTCAGGGAGTTTAAGTGTCTTGCCCAAGGTCACATTTAGAAAATGGTAGTGCCAATAGTTGAACTCCCACATTCCTGGTTTCAAAGCCCATGTACTTTCTACAAGATCACACACCACTGCTCCCCAGCCCTCTGCTCTGTTCAGAATGACTGTTCCTTTGTGAAAGCCTGAGGGCTGGCTGACTTTGGATGAGCGTATTGCCATCTGTGCCTGCTGTAGTGTTTTCCAGGTCCATGCTCCCCTGCTCCACCCCGAGTCTTTCGAACCAGCCATCTCTCTCCTTGGCTGCCTCCATTCTGGCGGGATGCTCAGGTGTGATCCACTGCTTTGACCCCACAGACTGTCCTCTCAAGCTGTTTTGCCCTCCCAGGGTGCCTGTTCCACTTAAAGCCAGGGAGGTTTCAGTAAGTGGTTTCAGGATGTTTTCCCATTGCACCTCCTGATGGCCTCCCTAGTGCTCCTTGTATTTCACTGCAGGGGCTCAATTAGGGGGAACTGGTTCTGGGAGCAAGATGTTCTAAAAGCACTGTGCTTGTAAGCTGCACTCTGGGAGTGTTTTAGCTCTCAGCTCTCATCCCACAGCCCTGGGTGCTTATTTCCCCCAGGAAAGAACGGGTGCTGTCTTTCATCCCAGCATGGCTGTGACTCGCTCCTTCCCTAGCCCCTCACTTCCGTTCTCTCCCCTTGCATTCCTCCTCTGGCAAAGACGATAACAGCCGTGCTGAGGTGGACACAGGGCAGCCAGGGTCAGGCTGGTCATCTTCACGTGGGCATGGAAGAGCCAGCTGCAAGGCACCGTGGGGAGAGGGAGGAAGTCAAATAGCTCTGAAACAAATGAACGCGCCTTGTGTTCCTGATTTCTGCGACTGAGGACAGAGGTTATCTGCCATCTAACCCCAGCAGCCTGTCTCCAACTACTGACAAAATCGCAGTGATGTTTCAAGGAAACACAACCTCAGAAGGGCTGCGCCCCGAAATAAATGCTTGACAAATACCCTAAACATCCCTTGTAGAGCGTGAAGCTGAAGAGAAACACAGGCGATGTCATCGCAAAGTGTATGTGTAATAAAATGTCTCAAAATGACAGTGTTTTAATTATCTCAGTATTCAAACCGCTTATGCTTTTCTTTACATTTTCATACCATCTGTTAATTACCTTTTCTCCCCTTCACCTTGGGGTGAAACATCGCCAAAACCATTCACTTATCACCTTGGGGTATTTGTCACTGTTCCCTTAAATCGGGAGTCAGCAAACTACTGCCCATGTGCCAAACTTGGCCTGTCACCTGTCTTGGTATGGGCTGCAAGCTAAGAAAGGGTTTTATATGTTTAAATATGTTTATATGTTTGAAAGGCTAAAAAGAGAAAATGAAGAAGAATGTTTTGTGGCATGTGACAATTTTATGAAATTATATTTTCAGTGTCCATAAATAAAGTTTCATCGGAACACAACCACGCTAGTTCGTTTGTGTATTGTCGTTGGCTGCTTTCACACTACAAAGGCAGAGTTGAGTAGTTGTAACAGAGACCATACGGCCTGCAAAGCTGAAAATATTTACTGCCTGGCCTGTTTTCAGTTAGCCAGCCCCTTCCTTAAACCTGTTCCCAGAAAATAGGCTCCAGAGAAGTGCTTGGTGTGCCTTATTTTCACTTGACTATAATAGGCTATGGAGCCCTGGTGGTGCAGTGCTTAAAAGCTCAGGCTGCTAAACAAAAGGTTGGCAGTTCAAATCCACCAGCTGCTTCTTGCAAACACTATGGGACAAATAGGGTCATTATGAGTCAGACTCGACAGCACACAACAACAACATAATAAGCTATAGGATCTCTGTGAGTCGGGATTGACTCAACGGCAACAGGTTTGGTTTTTTGTTTTTGTTTTTTTAATAATAAGCTAGGGAGAACTTTAAGAGTAAGAAAAGTCAATACGCTTGCTTTCCATAGTTAAGGGTTTTAGTTCAGGAATGTTCCACGTCTCCTCCCCTTGTTCGCTGTAAGAGGGACCCTAGGCCAGTCAGAGCCCTGAATAGAGGACTTTCCTGCTGAGACGTCCCCTGCTGGGATGCCTCACTCATTGGGCTTGTCTTGCATTGCACCCAGACACCCAGGGTCAGCTACTCCAGGTGTGGTCTGAGGATGAGCAGCATCCATAGCACCTGGGAGCTTGTTAGGAAGGCAGCATCTCAGGCCCCACCTGAGAACCCCTGAACCAGAATCTGCATTTCAGCCAGATCCCCAGCTGATCCATCTCCACATGAAAGTTTGAGAAGCACTCAGCTGGGACAGTGGCGGTGCTTTCTGAGCCCCGTTATATTCACAATGTTCAGGGAAAGGTTTCCTTTCCTCAGCACTTAATTTTCTGCAGACCAGCTGCTGCTTTCAAGAGCTCCATGGAAACTTGAGGAGGTCCTCAATGACCACCTTTTGACACTTCACAGTCTCTTTGAAGTTCTATCATCCCTTAGCTTCTGTGACCCCATCCTCTCCTGGTTTTCTCCCTTCTTCTCTGGTTGACACTTAGCCTCTTTTGCAGGCTCCTTGCCCCCTGCATGGTCCTTAGTTTCTCGGTTCTAGGTTCTCTTCTCCCTCTGCATGCTCTCCTTGGGCAATCTCACCCGCTCTCATGGCTTCTGCTACCATCTACACGCTCATAAACCCGTATCTGTTATAGCCAAGTCTTTGTTTTTCCTGCTGAGAGTCCTCTCCGGGCATCAGAAACTTGCATCCCACCACTTATAGTACATATGCACTAACCCGAAAAGCAAACCCATTGCCGTCAGGTCGATTCCAACTCATGGTGACTGTACGGGACCTAGTAGAACTGCCTCATAAGGTTTCCAAGGAGTGACTGCTGAATTTGAGCTATTGACCTTTTGGTTACCAGTCCAGCTCTTAACCGCTGCGCCACCAGGGCTCCACATTTGCACCGACAACCTGATATATACAAACCTGAATTCCCATTCTCCCCAACCCACACCTGCTCTTCTTGCTGAACTCCTAACCAAAGGTTGATAGTTCAAATTCACTGGCCGCTCCTTGGAAAGTGGGCAGCTGTCTCCCAACCACCCAAGTTCCACCGGCAGGTAAAATCCTTGACTCTTCTTAGCCACCACAAACAATAATAATAGCACACATTTATGCTGAGCATTATTACCCACTGCTACGTTATTAGGAACACTTTATATTAATTACGTCTTATCTTCACAACAGGGGTCCCTCGGCAGCGCAAATGGTTAAGCGTTCTACTACTAGCCAGAAGGTTGCTGGCTTGAACCCACCCAGACGCACCTCAGAAGACAGAACTGGCAATCAGCTTCTGAAAGGTGCCAGCTTGGAAAACCCTATGGAGCAGTTTTACTCTGTACATGTGGGGTAGCATGACTCAGAATTGACTCGACAGCAACTAACAACGACAACAATAATCTTCACAACAATCATATTGAGTACATGATATATATAGATATTCCTTTAATACAGGTAAGGAGCCCAGGAAACTGAGGCCAAAAAGCTTCTATCTGTACATGTGATGCCATATTTTTAAGAAAAGTGATGTCCGTCTGCAGAGAGAAACAGCATGATGCAAAGGTAGATCTGACTGGCGTTTATGGAGCAAGTGGGTGAAGATCTCTGGATGGCTGTGCCCCAGTGTGCGTCACCACAGACATGAAGGGAGAAAGTTTCCAGCACACACAGACAAGTCACGTTAACTATGTTTTCCACATCAAATGAAGACATGGGCTGGCCAAAGTGTTTATCTGCCTATAGGTACACCTTAGTGGCCTGACATATTTACTGATGATCTCTTTCTTAACTGAAGAGAACAGTGGCAAATGCCTGATCTGTAGATTTTAGAGATTAGACCTTTGTTGGATACATAAAAGCCAAAACTTTTTTCCCAGTCTGTAGGTACTCTTTTTACTCTTTTGGTGAAGTCTTCTGATGAGCATGTTTAATTTTTAGAAGATTCCTCTTATCTAGCTTATCTTCTGGAGTTTGTGTGTTGTTCCTTATGGTTTATAGCCTGTTCATGCAGTGTATTAGGGCCTCTAGCATTGATCCTATTTTTTCTTCTATGATCTTTATAGTTTTTGGTTTTATATTTAGGCCTCTGATCCACTTTGAATTAGTTTTTGTGCATGGTGTGAGGTATGCATCCTGTTGCATTTTTTTACAGATGGACATCCAGTTTTGCCAGCACCATTTGTTAAAAAGAATGTCTTTTTCCCATTTGATGGACTTTGGGCCCTTGTCAAAGATCAGGTGACTGTAGGTAGATGGTTTTATATCTGGGTTCTCAATTCTGCTCCACTGGTCAATGTATCTGTTGTTGTACCAGTACCAGTACCAGGCTGTTTTGACTATCGTAGCTGTATAGTAGGTTCTGAGGTCAGGTAGTGTGAGTTCTCCTACTTTATTCTTCATCTTCAATAGTGCTTTACTTATCCAGGGCCTCTTCCCTTTCCATATAAAGTTAATGATTAGTTTTTCTATTTCTTTAAAGAATGTTATTGGTATTTGGATTGGGATTGCATTGTGTTTGTAAATCGCTTTGGGTAGAACTGTCATTTTTCCAATGTTGAGTCTACCTACCCATGAGCATGGTATGTTTTTCCATTTATGTAGATCTCTTTCAGTTTCCTGCAGTAGCGTTTTGTAGTTTTCTTTTTATGGGTCTTTTACATCCCTTGTTAGATTTAGTCCTAAGTATTTCATTTTTGGGGGGGAATCTTCCTATATTTTACTGTTTTGTTTAACTTAGAGTCAGTGTCTGTTGCTTACTACCAAAGAACCACAATAGAGAGACAGGTAAGTTTTCTTACCACCATTTTATAGATCTAAGGAGACCAAATATAGGAGGAATTATGTGACCCACTGGAAACTGTACAGCTAGTGAACAGCAGAGCTGAAATTTGAATGCAGGTGTTTTGGTGACAGGTTCTTTGCTACTTTCTAAACATTATGCTCCCTCCAGAACAGACCAAACTGAGCAAAGAGCGTACACTGTGCAGTGCTTTAAAGAAATGCTTCCCCTCATGAGGCATTTTTGGTCTTTATTACTAAAAATATGACACATGATTATTCTCAAATGTGATTCCTCAAAATGGCACATATTCAATCTAAAGAAATGGTGAGTGCACACACTTATACAAAATATTTGAAATGACAGAGCTGTTTATTATCTTGAGCATTGTGCTCCCACATTAAAGGTCTTTCACCATTCAGCTTCCTAACTGATTTCTTAAATTTCCTTCTCTGTCCCATGTCTCACCCACTTCACTTAGCTCTTTGATGATTCCTTTTTGTTCCTTCACCCATTCCTGTTCTCCTTGTTCCTCTGCAGAGCGTTCCCTGTCTGCTCCACCAGCTGCTCTCTCCTGTAAGTCTCCTTAAAATTTTATACCATATTTCACAAGAGTGAGCATGACCTTTGAGGAAAGAAAAAAATGTATTTTTATTTATTTTTTTTATAGGATCAAAAGGAAACCAGGAGACTTGAAGTCAGTATCTTCAGGTCCACATGATCCCTTTATCTTCCTGTATATCTACAGCCAGGAAGCCAAATCAAGCCACATCCTTTAATTTACGGATCCTCTCTGTTTGCCCTTGAGCTACAATGGTATAGTTAAGCAGTTGCCACAGTGACCCACAGATCCCCAATGCCTGTAAAGTAGAAAATACCTGCTATCTAGCTCTTTTACTGAGCAGTTTGCTAGCCCTTGCTCTAAAGTTGCCCTTTTAACTTTGTTTTGTTCATATTACTTTGACTCTCATTTTCACTAGAAAATTTTATTAATTTTCCAACAGCATTTAATATGGCAGACATACATGGAGCATACATTTCAAAAGGTACTAAATATCGAGATCCCATGATCCGCTTTATTCTTCCTGTGAGAGCCACTCTGCCCACACTTGGCAGAGGCCATAATGGCCTGAGAGTTTACATCATCCCACATGGCCCTGAGGCAATGACTGACAAATTGTGAGATGTCACTTATGCTCCTGAATACCCCTATAGGATCAGCTGAAGTTTTTGTGGGACTGCCTAAAATCACACCCTTGCTTGGCTGCTTCTCCTCCCCTTCTTTCCCCCACTTCCTTACTAGTTTCTTCTGGAAGAATTTCCTAACTAAATCCCTTGCACAGGAATCAGCCTTTAAGGGCCTGCTTCTGGGGAACCTCCACAAGATAAAAGTCTGCACAGCCTTTGTTCCTCAGCCCCAGAGATAATCACCCTTACTGCTTTTCATACATCCTGAGGAATACAATCACACTCACTGTACCAGATACATTATGCTTTAAAAAAAAAGGAAAAGGAACTATGATCAAAGACAAAAAAGGACTTAGTGAGGGCACTGGCTGCCCTCTTGAACGGAGGGGTCTTTGGGCAGTGTCTTCAGTTGAGAGCCAGATTGAATTTTTGATTCATGGACCTCTTTGGCTGTTTGTGGTAGGCAGGATTCTAAGCTAGCTCCCGAGATTCCCACCTGCTGGTAGGCACAGTCTGTATAATCCCTGTTTCTCAAAGGTGGGCAAAACCTGTGAACGTGATGGGCTATAACTGTGATGGGATTTCACAGATGTAATTATAATGATTTAACCTAGTCAAATGGGAGATCATCCCGGGTGGGCCTGTCCTCGTCAGTGAAGCCCCTTAAGATAGGCTTTGAAGGAGGAGAGGAACTCTCCTCCTGGCCCTGACAAAGTAGCGGCCATGTTGTGAGAGGGTCCATGAAGGTCATGTGGCAAGAAACTGCAGGATACCTCCAGATGCTGAGATCGGCCTCTGGCTAACAGCCAGCCGGGAAATGGAACCTTAGTCCTACAAGCGGAAACCTGGTGGCGTAGTGGTTAAGTGCTACGGCTGCTAACCAAAGGGTCAGCAGTTTGAATCCGCCAGGCGCTCACTGGAAACTCTATGGGGCAGTTCCACTCTGTCCTATAGGGTCGCTATGAGTCAGAATCGACTCGACGGCACTGGGGTTTTTTTGGAACATATTTCTGCCGACAACCATGGGAGCCCAGAAGAGAACCCTGAGCTCCAGAAAGGAATGTAGCCTGATCAATACCTTAATGACAGCCTTGTGAGACCCTGGTCAGATGACCCGGATAAACTATGTCCAGATTATCTTTCTGGTAACCTAGTCCTTAAGCTTTTTTTTTTTTCTTTGACTTTATGAACTACCCCACAGCCTTCCTACATTTACCCAAGGAACCTGGAAGATAAAATATGTATTGTTTTAAGCCACTGAAAGTGTGGCAATTTGCTATGCAGCAACAGGAAACTAATACACTGTGAAATGGGTTTCAGGGAATTTGTGACCTCTCTAAAGCTGCTCATCAAAAGGCCAGCAGTTCGAATCCACCAGCTGCTCCTTGGAAACCTTATGGGGCAGTTCTACTCTGTCCTGTAGAGTCTCTATGATTTGGAAACAACTCGATGGTAATGTTTTTTTTTTTTTTAATTTAAAGCTGTAGGCAACATTTGTGTGTGTGTAATGGGGTAAACCCAAACCAAACACGTTGCCATCTAGTCGATTCCGACTCATAGCGACCCTATGGGATAGAGTAGAGCTGCCCGTAGAGTTTCTAAGGAGTGGCTGGTGGATTTGAACTGCTGACCCTTTGGTTAGCAGCCACAGCTCTTAACCACGAGGCCACCAGGTGCTGGGGTATGTGCATATTTTTCTTATTTTGAAGAAGATGCTATGCTTTCGTGTGATTCTCTGAAAAGTATGTGCCCAAAATGAGGAGACACACTTCCCTGGAGATTATTCTCGGACATGAGCTAGAGTTGGACAAGGAAGAGAAACACAGCAGTAATACAGTGGTCACCGGGTGGAGGTCAACTCAGGACAGGTTTTGTTTTTCTTTCTGAAAACACTGCAAACAGTGCAGCAACTGGGCCAGGGGAACAAAGCAGGGGAAAGCTTGCATGCATACACGCTCTCACTACTTCAAGTTGCCAGGAAACATAACACCAAGATCACAGGACTGCAGTCGAGCATTGATGGGCTTAGAAAATACCATGTTTCTTCCTTCTGGCACAATGGTCTTTGTATTATCAACGTAATAAAAATTCCTCACATTTCTTGAGAGGTTCCTTCTCTTTGTCTTAATTGATACGGTTAAGAGAAAATAAATTACATGAACTGATTATTTTTACCCTATTGTAAACGATAAATTGATCTAATTACTATCCAACTTCAATCACAGTGGGATAAACAAGATTATCATATTTATGCTGACATATTAGAGACAAGGTTTATTTGTCTTTCTTTTCCAGAGGAGGCGTTTTTCCTTTTTGGAACTAGAGGGGTACACAAAGCCAACGAAGCCTAATCGCCCCACCAGTCCTAATTATATCCCTACTCTTCTATATTTTTTGAATGTGATCAGGGAAATGGATGGACAAGGTGTCACTAAGTAAAACCAAACAAGGTTATAGAAGGAGGAATAGAGTTTATAGGGACTCTGTGCTGAGAACAGAAAGAAATCAAGCAAAATTAAAAGAAATCTGATCTACAAATTAGAGGTTTTTTAGTTTTTCACTCCATCAATAGTATTTTAATTTACTTGAAAAAGATGTAAAATTGTTCATAATTAGGAGACACAAATTAGATGTTCAGATTCAATAAGAAAGCTATGGATTTGTCAATATTTATTTTTATATTGGCTAATATGTACTATTAATTAGAATGTGCTTTAAATTGGAGGATTCCAACGTGGTATATCAGAAGGCCAAGGTTCCCTGAGGCACATCCAGGAGGCTCTTAAATGGATGCAGGGAATCAGGAAACTGATGTGTTAACTGGTGTTTTATGATGACGAGGCCATCTGTAGGAGTGTTATGGATTGAACTGTGTCCCCCTAAAATGTGTGTGGAATTCTTGGCCCTTGTATCTGTGGAAATACTGGCTTTCTTTTGTTATGCTAATAAGATCATACCAGAGCAGAGTAGATCCGAAACCTAATCTCTTCTGAGTTATAAAAAGACCAGAAAGATACAGAGACACACAAAGGGGAAGAGGGGTGCCATGTGATTGTCATCTACAAGCCAAGGATGGCCGAGGAACCAAGGAACACCTGGCGCTACTGACAAGGAAGGATTTGACGTGGCCAAGACCCTGATTTGGATTCTGAGCCTCCAGAACTGTGAGAAAGTAAATTTCTGTTCTTTAAAGCCACCCACTTGTGGTATTTCTGTTATGGCAGTGCTAGGTAACTAAGACAAGTGGGAACATGGCTCCCGAGGCCTCTGACAACTCTGATATTTCATGTTTATTTATACATAACAGGTAAGAGGAGGAAGAAGACAGTTAGTGGGATATGCCATAGCAGGCTATACCTTTTCTAGAGTGAGCGAAATAAGGCAAAGGCTATCCAGAATGTGGAACAATGGTGTTTTCTTGTAATTCCAACCTCAAGGTGTGGCCTTTTCCCAAGATACCTGATCTGAGTGTCTGCTTTATCCTGATCCAGCTATATAAAACTATGCACTTGTGTATTTACAAAATGAACCCTGTTTTGCCCCTGATAATTTCTTTCTCAAAGACAGAGCACCATGAGTGCAGTGGGAATATTTTAGTGTCAAGTTCTGATTTGCTGCTTTGCTTGTCAACCTTTATTAAGCTTGGAGTGTTACACGGCAACTAGGAACAAGCTAACTCATCTCTAGAACCGCTAATGATTCTTCTCTCTTTCACCCTGCTTTCAGAAGGTCCTCATTAGTGGAAAAGATGTCTTCTAAGCAACCAGGAGGGGAATGATGAGTGGCAAGAGGACCAGAAAGTGATGAAAATACGTACTCAAGATCTCCTTTCCTCTCTTTTGAAGCTCCAGGTTTGGAGCACTGCCACTGTTGGAGAAAGACGGATTAGGCAGTTCCTGAAGTCTCTGTTTGCTGTTCTTGTGAATCTGCTCTTCTTAGAATTCCAAGCATAAAATTATAGACCTTAGGATCTATCTAAAGGGCACAATCTATTCTGGGCAGTTTTCACGTATCATTACCCGCTGAACAATACCAATTCTATAATAGCAGTCAGGGTCTGAGACTTGAATCACACATTTCAACTGCATAGTAGAGTAGGTAGTCAAAGATATTCTGGAAAGTACCCTGGTTCATTTCTGAGAAGAGGTGGGATGGCCATCTCTTCAAGTACTTGCCCTTGGTAAGTTCTTCAAGTTTCACAAAGAATGTTAACACGGCCTCCTATTAAGTAATATTAAGCATCCTTTTGGCACTTGCCAGGTAATATTATCTCAAATTTGTCAAAGGCTCTGGTTCAAGATGGTAGAATCCACACATCCAACAAACACCATCCCTCTTCTAATTCTTCAGATCTCATTGAGATGACAGAATGTGAAAAAAGGAACCCATAGCAGCCAAGAGAATAGAAAAGATAGGGATGGGGGCGGGGGTTTCATCAATGAATGAGAGACACGCCTTTGAAAATGCGAAGCATATGGGATACTGATGGATCATCCAGCAGAGGAGGTCAGAGGTCAGAGTAAAGGTACAAAATGGCAGAAGTGGCAGTGGGAGCCGATTTTCCAGCAGAACATTAGTGAGGCTTTGGGCTCAAGCGTAGAGTGAAGGTGCCAAGTGCAGCAGAAAATGGATTGATAATTAAGATTTTTAGAGAGGGTTAGGAAGATATGGCATCTATAAATGCAGAGAATACTAAAGAATAAAAAAACTCTGGAAATTAAAACCTATAATTGAAGAAATAAATCAATAAACATGCTAAGAAAATAAGTAAGAATGTAGAGCAAAATTACAAAAATGATGGAAAATTATGGTGGTGGTGGTGGTAGGAGTTTGCAAAGAAATCAAGACATCTTCACCGTGTTAAAGAAAGATAAGTTTTCAGAATGTAAGGGTCCTCTGAGTACCTAGAAGAAAACAGAAAAGGCCTGTACCCAGTCACACACAGAATTTTAGTAAGCTAAGGATCTTTTTTTTTTTTTTTTTTTTTTGAGGATCTAAAGACTATTCTTTAGATAATGCAAATGATTATGAAGACGGCTCAGAACCAGGGCAACGTTTCATTCTGTTGTACATGCGGTCGCCATAAGCTGGTGCCAAGTCCATGGCAACTAACAACAAAAACTTAAAGACTACGCTAACGGTGGAAACCCGGGTGGTGCAGCAGTTAAAGAGTTCGGCTGCTAACCAAAATGCTGGCAGTTCGAATCCACCGGCCACTCCTTGGAAGGCCGATGGGCTGTTCTACTCTGTCCTATAGGGTTGCTGTGAGTCGAAATCAACTCGATGGCAACAGGTTTGGTTAGTTTTTATTCTAACAGCTGTCAGTGAAAAAAAAAAAACAGGTCATCTACAAAAGGATGAGAACGAGATTGATATCGGACTTCCTATCGACTACCCTGAATGCTAGAAGATAATCAGAGCAACTACCTTAAAATGCTGAGGAAAAATAAATCCAATCTAGAATTTTATGTGTGGGCAAATGATAAATCAAGTCTGGAGTGGAACAAAGGCATTTTCAGACATTCAGTAACTCTAAACATTTATTTCTCATGCACTATTTCTGAGGAAGTCATCTGAACAGTAAAATGGGAGTGAAAAACAATGAAGCAGGTAGATGGTGGAGACCCCAGACCCTGTAGAGTGCTTCTATCCAAGAAAGTACTAAAGAGAAATTCCAGGGGAGACTGTGCAGAGGGCTATGAGCATAACAGGTCCCTATTATAGGCCAAAGGGTCAAAGAAGGGGTGTTACTGGGAGGGAAGTAGATTCAATAGTGGGCATGAGTCTCATGCTGGAAAATTTAGAGAAAGACAAGAAGGCACATCAATTAAGAAGGAAATTAGAAGCCTCAGGCAAAACAAAACAGTGTTTGGAAGTCTTGATCAGCAAGGTGCTCTCTTTTATTATACACAAAAACAAGACAAGCTTAGTCTAAAAACAAAAAAATTAAATCAGTGAGAGGAGACAGTAGGATAACAGAAGATCGAGGTGGACTGTTATGAGAGGATCCATGAATGTATTGGAGTCCTAAAAACCCTGTGGGAAAGAAGGTCCAGGTGAAGCTGACCTACACACCTCTCCTGGCTGGGTGGTTATAACCTTGTCCCGTAAAAAGAATGAGGATAGCTCTACATACATTTGGGGTGGTGGTATATCAGGTATCACTAGCTCTGTTTTTGAGGAGAAGTTTAAGAGGGACTTATGCAGTGGCCAAAGGGTTTGGATTATTAAAAAGGGAATTGTTACTGAATTTTTTGGCCTCAGAAATATCTGGGCATTGCAGAACCTACTGCCTTTCACGGGAATACAACTCAACCTTAGTGCTTCCATGAGGCTTTCTTATTTGTTTTACCAGATGGCTACTCCACAAGTGCTATGGATTGAACTGCACCACACTGCCCCCAAAGTTACGTTGAAGTCTTGACCCCTGTACCTATAAACATGGCCCTGTTAGTAAATAGGGGTCTTCTTTTGTTAATGAGGCCATACTGGAGTAGGGTGGCTCCTAAACTAACCCCTTCTGAGCAGCATCTCATAAAGAAAGCAGGATAGACAGAGACACGCCAGGGGAGGCTGCCATGTGAAGATGGCGGCAGATGAATCTACAAGCCCAGGAATGCCTGGGATTGCCAGCAGTCACCAGAGGCCCACAGAAGGAATCAACATGGCTGAGACCCTGATTTGGACTTACTGCCTCTAGAACTGTGAGAAAATAAATTTTATTCTTTAAAGCTACCCACTTGTGGTATATTTTGTTAGGGCAGCACTAGGTAACTGAGACGGTACGGGCGTAAATGAGACAGTGATGGTGATCACTTCACTGCCTATTGGTGCCACCAAGGGCGAGGAGGAGTAAGGGGGAAGAGTCTGAACACTGTACAGAAAAGTCACAGTTCAAACCTGAAGCAAACAAACAAACATGTGGCATGATTCTGAACATCCGAGCATGGTGAAGAGACCTCCGTCCCAGGGGTGCTTCTCGAGCAGTGGCTCAGAGGTAGCCACACAAAACCCAGAAACAAAAAGCTGTAATCTGATTTTACTTCTGGGTCTTGGATTGAACAGTATTTACAAGGTCAATACTTTTTATTGCTTTTAACATTTTAGAGTCAAACTATAGACAAAAGAAGAATTGCAGTTAACTATTAACCAGAGTGTGACCATTATGAATTATTAAAAAAATCAAAAACAAAACCCAAACCTGTTGCCATTAAGTCAGTTCAGACTTATAGAGACCTTAGAGGTTTCCAAGGAGCATCTGGTTGACTTGAACTGCGACCTTCTGGTTAGCAGCCGAGCTATTAACCGCTGCGCCACCAGGGTTTCCTCATCAACTGTGACAAAGTGAAAATACAGCAGACAGAAGAGAGGTGCAAGGGAGTGAGGAGAGGTGAGGGAAAGCCAAGAGGGGAGGCACAGCAGACATCGAGATGCTCTCAAGGGTCTGAAGCATATTGTTTAATATAACAAGACAACCTGTTGCTGTCGAGTGGATTCCAAACTCCTAGTGACCCTATAGGACAGAGCAGAACTTCCCCATAGGTTTTCCAAGGAGCACCTGGTGGATCTGAACTGCTGACCTTTTGGTTAGCGGCCTAGTTCTTAACCGCTACACCACCAGGGTTTCCCAACATAACAAGACTGGAGCTAAAATAAGGAGCACTGGATAGCACAGTGGTTAAGCACTCGGCTGCTAACTGGAAAGGTCGGTGGTTCCAACCCATTAGTTGTTCCCTGGGAGAAAAGACCTGGCAATCTGTTCTTATAAAAATTACAGCCTAGGAAACCCTATGGAACAGCTCTACTCTGTCCTGTAGGGTCGCTAGGAGTCAGAGTAGACTCAACAGCACACAAAAGCTAAAATAATTGTAAAATATCGGGGGATGGACAGTAGTAGTTACGATTAAAGCCTCACCCTGCAGAGAAGGAACTCAATGGATACAACACTATTCAGCCATGGAGGCAGCCATCAGAAGCATTAAAAATATTAATTTCTAAATGCAGCTTCTCTACGTAGAGTCTGGAAGCAGGGGTAAGACGGGAAAATTTTTTAATACAACCCTCATGTACTTTTTTGTTTTAAAACCATGTACTTGTATCACTTTGAATCACTGGGATAAAAATAAAGAAAAGACGAAGAGGGTTCACTGGGTAGAGGTGGGTAGAGTAAGGGGAGAAAGGATTAATAAAAAGCTATTTTTTTTTATCTTGGGTGAGGAGTATTCAAGACAAACTGGTTGAAGGATACACAGGTGTAGATCAGCACAGGGCTGGACGGTGCTGGGCCCCCACTGGACTTTGCAGCTTCGCTTTCATTGATCTGCCTTTACGCACATGCCAGGGCCCTCGTGGTGCAGTGGTTAAACATTTGGCCGGTAACCAAAAGGTCAGTTTGAATCCATGAGGTGCTCCTTGGAAACCCTATGGGGAAGCTCTACTCTGTTCTATAGGGTCACTATGAGTCAATACTTGACAGCAACGGGTTTTTTTCGGGGGAGGGAGGGGAAGGTTTAGGTACATGCCAACACCTGAGCGCTGAGGATCAGTGTTATGAACAAGGGCCCCACAAACCACCTTCAGCCATATAAGGCTATTCATTAGATCGACTGCCATCTTCTTGGGCAATTGCTATTTGGTCTTAGCACCAAGAACAGCTGTACTTCTTATTAGCAATTGGCTGTTCTTTATTTTAAGGACATTGTGTTCAGCTAACTGACTGAATTTCTCTTCCTGCTTTGGTTTTGATAGTTGAGATGTTGGGAGGCCATTTTAAGACTTTTGGCTTTTACTCTCTGGTAGGAAGACATGGAGGGTTTTGAGGAGACATACCAGCTTATATTTACCGGATCACTCTGGTTGCAGTGTTGAGACAGTCTCTAGAGGAAAGAATCTACCCACCCATGTATACTAAGGTTATTTTAAACTTTTACAAAAATTAGGATACTTTTTCCACTTTACAATTTATCATAAACATCTTTCCATGGCAATATCTCATTTATTTTAAAAATAGCACCTTACTGCCTTATTGTATTTTGTGAAAATTTTGTAATTTGTTTAACCTCCGAGGTTAAACATTTAGGTGGTTTGTGTTATTATTTTCTACACTAACAATGCGACCAGAAGCCCCTCTGTGCATGTACATTTGTCAGAGTATTTCCTCAGGATAAAAATCTTAAAAGTTGAACTGACGGGCTAAAGAGTACGCAAATTTAGAAATTTTCACAGACAGAGCCAATGCCCTCCTAAAAAGGTGTACCGATGAACAGTGTTTTCAAAACACACTGAGAGTAGAAACTGGGGGCTGCTTCCAAGATGAAAAGAAAAGTCAAACAGGAAAAACAATTTTTATTCTCAAAGTAGAGAAGAGGAAAAAAAGAAGAAATTCAACTATAATCAAAGTACTTAAACCAGAACATTTTAATTTCCGTAAAGCACTATTAAAATATAAACGTTCTGATATGAGGTGATTTAAAACTTTACAAAAATATAACAGCCTCAAGCTATACAGTTTATTCAATTTAACAGAGTGTCCATTTTCAATTTTTACAGGAATTTGAAAAACAGATTCTCTATGTAGCAATTCAAGACATATACAGCTACCCATAACTGAAAAATTTTTCATTTTTACCCAATTTTTTCATTTTAAGTCTCAGATGACACCTGACCACTGTGTAGAAACACATGACTAAATAATACAGTACACATGTCTTCAAAGTTCACAGGTTTTGCAGTGCAGAGAAAAAAACAGGGAATGTCATCCTCTTTATATACAGGAATTAAGTCTCAGCTCCTTCGTATTTTCTTGTTAAAGTTTAACTCTTCTTAGATACACTGATTTTATTCACTGTTTCTCTGGGGAAGAATATGTGTAACCCAGTAATTAAAGAAAGTTGAGATTACTCTGACATGATCTGGAAAGCAAAAAAAAAAAATAATCATAAATTACGAGTTTGCTATTTTTTTTAGATGTTAGCCTTCGGGCCAGCCCAAAGTAAACCTTTGAAATAATCATCTAATAAAATGTAGCTCTGGTAAAAAAAGGATGTTGGTGGTGACTTACCAGACTAGTGAGCCTTACGTTATATACAAGTATGGCAACAGAGAAGGATAAGTTCTGAATATTTGCTATCGTCTCTTTATGAGTCCTACGTCTCCCGTGAGGCCTGAACTTCACAGAATCAGAGTGCAAATACTGCCAGTGTATAATCTGGTTTGAAAGAAAACCATGTACAAACTGAAATTAAATGCAAATTGAAGGTTACCTCGAAGATGAGCTAGAAAAATCGGAAGTGAAAAGTGATGCCTAAGTGGTACAATAAACTGATTACGCAGCATTCCAACGTCACGCAAGCTGACGCTACGCCAGGAGAAGCCAAACGCCAAGTATCAATTGACAGCCTTCAACATCACCTGCCAACCCTTCTATTGTTTCATGGGAGAATTATAGCCCTGAATAAAGATTAACCTCAAATGTCAGGCTTTATATAACTTGTAAAGGCACTATTCAAATCCTGTCACGTAGAATTCAGTTTATAATGGACTTCTACTTTTAAAGTTATTAATCACAGAGAGCACGCACTAAGTTCTAAGGGAAAAGGGCAAAATCGATCGGCAACCTTTCCGAGTCAACTTCAGATCCTAGGATTGTCCTCAGGGAATTCGTCTACTGCTGCTGATGCTAGAGGCCTGACTGGCTGCCAACTCCTGGGCTCTAAGCCACTGATGGGAGCCTCCAGGCTGGGTCTACAGACCTGGGGAACAGCGAGGAGAGGCCTGACTGGCTGCCAACTCCTGGGCTTTAAGCTGCCGATAGGAGCCTCTAGGCTGGGTCTACAGACCTGGGGAACAGTGAGGAGAGGCCTGACCGGCTACCAACTCCTGGGCTCTAAGCCACCGATGGGATCCTCCAGGCTGGGTCTACAGACCTGGGGAGCAACGAGGAGAGGCCTGACCAGCTGCCAACTCCTGGGCTCTAAGCTGCTGATGGGAGCCTCCAGGCTGGGTGTACAGACCTGGGGAACAGCGACGAGAGGCCTGACCGGCTGCCAACTCCTGGGCTCTAAGCTGCCGATGGGAGCCTCCAGGCTGGGTCTACAGACCTGGGGAACAGCGAGGAGAGGCCTGACCGGCTGCCGACTCCTGGGCTCTAAGCCGCCGATGGGAGCCTGGGGGATCCAAAGAGAAGTGGACCTCTAAGATTCTTCTAAAGTAGACTCTATTCTGCCCCAAGGAAGTTACCTAACCTCAGTAACCCTCTGTTTCCTCAACATGTGGACAATAAAAACTTAATTTACATACCAAACCAAAACCAAATCCATTGCAGTCCAGTCAATTCCTATTCATGGCGAACCCATGTGTTACCGAATAGAACTGCTCCATTGGGTTTTCTTGGCTGTAATCTTTATGGAAGTAGACCACCAGGCCTTTTTCTCCATGGTGCCACCGGGTGGGTTCAAACCACCAACTTCTTGGTTAATAGGCAAATGCAAACCATTTGTGCCACCCAGGATTAAATGAGGAAATAGGTACAGTACCCTCACAGTCTGTGGAGCATGATAAAAATGAAATAAATGGGAGCTACGATTATGATGGAGCCCCGGTGGTTAATAGCTCAGGCTGCTAACCAAAGGTCAGCAGTTCAAATCCACCAGCTGCTCTTTGGGAACCCTATGGGGGCAGTTCTACTCTGTCCTATAGGGTCCCTGTGAGTTGAAATCGACTCATCTGCAAGGGGTTGGTTTTCTAGGGGCCCTGGTGACACAGTGGTTAAGCGCTGGGGTGCTAACCAAAAGGTTGGCTGTTTGAAGCTGCTCCTTGGAAACTCTACGGGGCAGTTCTACTCTGTCCTACAGGGTCACTATGAGTCGGAATTGACTCAATGGCAATGGACTTTTTTGTATTATTATGATAGCACATATATATATCATAAAAAAAAATTTTTTTTATCATATAATATATAAATGTGAGATCATTTCAATTTACTGAGTGCCAGCTGTGTCCCAACAGTATAAAAACACATGAATTTAACTTTTGAAAAGGCTATCTATATTCTAGTCAAACGAAATGTCTATGATTTAGGAAAAATAATTGTTCCATCAGCGAAGAAGATAAAGGAATTACAACTGGTAGAAAAAACCCTACACCTAATTTTAAAATGTTATTATTTTCATGCTCATCCTACAGAGATGAGAGATACATTGACTAAATTTTATTAACTAGTCTTATGAAAGAGAAAACTCAATTTCAGAAAACTCTTTAAGCGAAACTGGCATAAGATATATCTAATAACTGAAAGTATGCCTTTGCCATTTCTAAAATATTGTTTTACAGAATAACTTCACGTAGGAAAACTTTCACTGTGCATCCTATATGCACTAAAAGGGTATTCATTTATACAGAAAATTGCTTCATATATAAATTTTAGTTCTATCAGCTGTTTAAAGTAGTTGTGGTCAGAACCAGTCCAATGATTTTAACATATGAAACCGAGGGAGCATTTTTGCTAAACTCCCAACAGTGGCCAAATATTCTCCTGACGCATTTCAGAACTCTAGCGTAAGAAAAGTCTTGAGCGTGAGGGACACAATACAAATATTTTCTAATTAAAGTTTTTAAATGATTTTTTCATCTTTCATAAAAATCTTGTATTAGTTTAGCTTACTGGATTTTGCACAATTTGGGGTAAAAGTCTATTACAGAGGTCTAAATTTGTTAAATATTTAATACAATTTGGCCTCTCAACTGACAGAAACTAACAGGTGCTGGATCACTAGAGTAAAATGATCTTTTAGAGTAACTTATTCATATGTTAATTACATATTAATATAAACACAAAAAGCTCCAACTACTGTTTTCAACAGAGGGACGTGGCTTCAGCAGTTCTCCCACCTCTGTGACAGCGTCAGTTTCTCCTTCTCACAGGCTCTGTGCCATCTGCAACCAAAAGTGCTGCCATCTTGCCCATCTTAAACATAAAACCTCTTGACCCCACCTCTTCCTCCAGCCTCATTTGTCATCTTCTCTCACGGTAAACATTCTTGAAAGCATTATCGTTACTCAGTCTCCAGTTTCTCCACTCTTATTCTCTCTTGCACCCACTCCAAGAAAACTTTTACTTCTTCTTGTCCACCCCCGCCAACACTACTATCAAGGCGACCAATGGCTTTCGCAATTCTAAATCTCTTCCTAGGTATCTATCAAACAAGCATCTCAAACTTAACCTATCCCAAGCTGAGTTCCTAATATGTCTCTTCTCCCCAAAATCTGCTCCCTCTAGCAGTCTTTCCTGCCTCATAATTGGATACTTGATTCTTCCAATTGCTCAGGCCAAAGATGTGTCTCTTTCTCTTACATCCTACATTTGGTCTGTGAGAAAATCCTACTGAATCTACCTACAAAATATTGACAGTACTTCACCATCCTGGTCTCAGCTACAATTACTGTTACCCCTTACTGGTCGCTGCTTCAATCCACTCTCAACACAATGGCCAAAAAGGTTCTGCAAAGTGCAGTCAGATCATGTTGCCCTTCCACTCTAAGCCTTCCAGTAATTTCCCATTCTCTTAGAGCAAAAGCCAACAAACTTACCACGACCTCTGGGGCCCGACATGACACGATCCCCCTGTCACCTCTCTCTCTTCATCTGCTGCTCTACGCCCCATTTCACTCTGCTCCAACCAAGCTGGTCTCCTCAGGTGCCTCACAGTAGACATCTCCTTTCGACTCCTTCAACAGACTAGACGCATCTGCACTTGGCTGCAAGAATATCCTCCTTCCCTATTTATCGCTATCAAATATACTACACCTTTTGTTTGTGTATCTTGCTTATTTTCTGTCTCCCCCACTAGCACGTAAGCACCAAAATGCAGGATCTTCATCTACCTGGCTCACTGATACTATCTCTATGACCCACGACGGTGCCTGGCATCAGGAGGATGAACAGTAAATATCTCCTTAACAAATAATTAACATACCTGTGAGGCAGTCTCTCCTGGTTATCCCAACCTACAATGACCTCTTCCACTTAAGAATCAAAGTACTTATTATCTATACCATTCACCTACTAAATAAGAGCAATGTATTATAATTGCTTTATTGTTATTTAACTTTAATTTCTTTTTGGCTTTTGTTTTTTCATACATTAGTCTTGACTTCAGCTGTACTGTAAGGTTTTTGAGAATGGACACTATGCATTTTATTTATTTTGAGATTCCCTCAAAGTAATCTGCAGAGTACCTTTCATGCATACATTTAACCGAGTTTGTCAAGTGCCTGTTCTGGTCAGGCTCAGTGTCCTGCAAACAGTGGTGTAGAGGTGAAGCAGTTCTCCAGAAAAAGCCTTGATTTTCTGTGTTGGCAGATTTTCATGGTCTAAATACTCCCACCATGGCCCGTTTCCAGCCACCAATGTGATGTCACTGAACATGGAGCTGGGAAGACATGAGCAGTATGGGCTAGTGGCTGGCTCCAGCACAGTACTGTTTGCACAGAATGGGCACCCAACAAAGGTTGAGTAAGTAAACAAAAGAAAAATCATCATAATAATTCAACTGTCTATCTGTAGGGGTTCAATAAGTCATACCAAGACGCCTGGAGACAGAAAAAAATGTACGCTCTACCAATCCAGCACAGGAGAAGAAAAAAGGGGGAAGAAATTAATTTTCTTGTTTCCATTTAAACTTATGGAAATTTGGCCCTGAGAGTTGATAGCTTGGGAGGCTGGAAAATTAGTTTGTACATATATTTCTGCATCTAGTATGTGATATATTTTTATATCAAGCAGAGACACAAGAAACAGATTCCTCTGGGGGACCCTACTCTTCCAAGCCATACGCGCAGCGTTATATTTTCTGACTCATTACTGTCTGGGTAAAGCGTCAGTGGCTCAGAGGCTAACCGTGACGAGAGTACCTCAAGCAGTAACGTACACACCGGGAGGCATCACGCACTGTTCTGGGAACATGTCCAGGGCGCTCTTCAATCCTTCAGTATCTTGCAGAAGTAACAGCGTTTTCATGTGATCCAGAATGAACACATCTGAGGGCGACAGGCTATGAGATTCAAGACGTTTAAATAGCTCTTCCGTGGTTTCCATAAAGACAGCTGACTCGGAATCTTTGGAGAGACCTAAACAAAGTCAATATTATTATAAATAAAAATGTTAGGTTTTTTTTTTTTTTTTTATAAACTAAAGATAAGCTTTCCTCTCTTAAGGAAAGCTTCAAACACATTTCTACTGAGAATGAGATGTTTGGGTTATACAAAGCTACAAGAGATAATCGGAAGAGGACAAAAAAAAAAAAAACACTACTTGTTGAATGACATGCAAACCTGATTAACCGTTCACATGTAGGAATATTTCTGATCTTTTAAAACACTTTCCCAAATATAACATGCAGCTAAAACCTAAGAACGGCAGCAGGACATATTTAGGTCATATATCTAAAAAAATTTAAAAAAGGGCTAAGGCTACTAGGTGTTTAGGATAAATCAAGGGGAACCTATAAAACAGGGATACTGGCTTCTGTTGTTTCTATTGAAAGATCAACCAGCCATCTTATTGTTGCTCCTGTAAAAATAATGTTTTTTCCTTTGGCTGCTTTTTAAGATTTTTATTATTGGTTTAATTCTTCAATGTTTCATCTTTTTTCCTCCAAGTTCTCCCTACTTTCTTGAATATTTTAATTACAGCTATTTTAAGTTCCTTGTCTGATAACTTCAATATTTTCTAAAAACCCAAATCCAAACCCATGCTGTTGAGTCAATTCCAACTCATAGAGACCCTACAGGACAGAGTAGAACTGCCCCGAGAGTTGCCAAGGCTGTAAACCTTTTTGGAGGCAGACTGCCACATCTTTCTCCCTTGCAGTGGCAGCTGGTGAGTTTGAACCACTGATCTTTTGGTTGGCAGCTAAGCACCAGCTGGGCTCCGTAATATTGTCTATGGCTGTGGTATATTTCTGCTTTTTTTTCTTCTTGGTATCTGGCTATACAGTCCTATCTCTTGACGTGCCTGGTAAATTTTTATTGACTGTGTATGAAAAGGACACCCTGGTGGCGTAGTGGTTAAGAGCCATGGCTGCTAACCAAAAGATCGGCAGTTTGAATCCACCAGGCACTCCTTGGAAACCATATGGGGCAGTTCTACTCTGTCCTATAGAGTTGCTATGAGTTGGAATCAACTTGATGTCAACGGGTTTGGTTTTTGGGTTCATGTATGAAAAACTGTAGAAGTCTTCAATGATGATATTTTCCTCTAAAGAGGGTTTACCCTTTCTTCTGGAAGGCAAACACAGTGGGAATTAATCACCTTAATCCATTCAGGGACTGAGCTCACTAGAGGCTGGGTTGCATGTTTGGCAATGAATATCTACCTCTGGTTTGTCCTAGATTCTAGGACGAGGCCCCTAGGTATTCCACTCGAGGGTCTGGGTTAATTCTAGTCTCTTCAACACCTCAATACGGCCAGAGGTGTCATCCGAATATTTGTTAAGTATCTTTTCAATTTACTAATACCAACTGCTAATCAACATGTAAAAGAGGAAAGAGTTAAAGTCACTTGTGGCCATCTTCTCAGTAAAACTGATCTATTAATAAGGGTAGTTTTGTATCATTGTTTAATTACCTCCCAAATGATTATAAAGCCTGTATTTCTCAATTTATTCATAAGAAGACTGTCAAATTACCTAGTGAAATCTGGAGATGCTAAACTTGAATTTACCAGAAATGTCATTAAAATAGAAAAAGAGTTAATCTTGAGTGCCTTTGTTCCTGGCATGGAGCCCTGGTAGCACAGTGGTTAAGAGCTACGGCTGCTAACCAAAAGGTCGGCAGTTCAAATCCACCAGCTGTTCCTTGCAAACTCTGTGGGGCAGTTCTACTCTGTCCCGTAGGGTCACTATGAGTTGTAATCAACTCAGTGGCAATGGGTTTGGTTTGGATACCAGAGGAAAAATAAAAGCAGGTTTATTCTCACAAAAGATAAGTCCTTCAATTTGTATTGAGTTTTATTAAAGCCTGACCTAAGGATTAGAAAGAAGTACTAACCAGGAACCAGTATGGTTACATCAAGAGCAAAAAAAAAAAAACCAAACCTGTTGCCATGGAGTCAATTCCGACCCATAGTGACCCTGTAAGACAGAGTAGAGCTGCCCCATAGGGTTTCCAAGGAGTGGCTGTTGGATTCAGACTGCTGACCTTTTGGTTAGCAACTGACCTCTTAATCACAAGACCACCAGGGCTCCTCATCTACTATAGCAATACAAATAACAGTCACTCAAAAACGCTCATGGAAAAATCTTAAATCAGTATGTTACATGTTAAAGAGTACAATACAACATGTCCTAAAGGAAATAACTGCATTTCTTTTACTTCTTAGCTTATGAAAATGAAATGAGTTTATCAAAGCCTCAGATGTGTAATTATCTTTCACACAGAAATAGAGCCCAGAATACCAGCATATCCCAACACATGATTTTAGAGAAATAAGTTGATCATGAGACCAACCCACAGTTGAAGTCATAATTTTACTGAGGTTGGCTATATTCTATTTCTTTCGATAAGCACTATGTAATGTGCTAGTCTAGATCTTTGGTAGAAAGAATTCAAACATTCTGATTTTTATCTCTGAACTAATTATTTATTTTCAATATTTTAATACATTTTATAGCTTAAACATTAAACATTTTACTTTTTTCCCAAAATTTCAAGATAATATTCAAAAGAAAAATTAAGGAAAAAAGCATACCATCATAAAGATAAATTTCACGCGTTGACTTCAAAAAATTTAGGATACTATCTGCCTTTTCGTTGGTACTTTTAACACCTTCCTCATTGATGCCTTTAACATCTTCCGCGTTGGTGTCTTTAATGTCTTCCTCTTTCTCGTTGGTGTCTTTAACGTCTTCCTCATTGGTGTCTCTAATGTCATGCTCATTGGTGTCTTTAACACCTTCCTCGTCAGTATTTCTTAATTCTTCTTGTTCACTGTTGCTCTCCTCAGGCTGGTATGTGAAATTGATGCCAGAAGCTTTTGTTAGTAAGCCAGCTGCTTTCTTCTTTTTAATTTGCTGTTTCTTTTTCAGTTTCCTTTTTTTATTTTTGCTTATTGTGGTGCCATCTGTGTGCTGTGGCTGTAATTGCTCTTGTAAAAGACTCTGCTGTTCCTCTAATTCTGCTTGTTCTACATGGACATTATTGGGATTTTTAAAATTTTTCTTTGACTTATGCTTTCTAATTCTTTTCCTCTTTGGTTGATCATGAGGACCCTCATCTATAAAAGAAAAATAAAATGCAGCAAGTTTCGGTAAAATGGAACCATAACAGACATGATAGGTTAAGTAAAATTTCTATTAGGATCTTGTATTTCCAGTAGAAAACAAATTTAAAATATTTACTTCAAGGATTCTCAACCTTAGCTCACACTAATTACACTATCAAAGACCCCGGGAATAACCATAATATAAATTAGCAGTCTACTTTTTTTCCAAGAAAGGCACGTATAGCAACACCACATTTTTACACAAATAACAAGCATCTTCTACATTTGTTTGCCAACTGGGTCCTCCCCCCACAAGGTATTTTTATTTATTTGTTTTTAGTTTAACAACACTTTTTCATTATTGTGCTTTAGATGAAGGTTTACAGAACCAGCTTCTCACTAAACAGTCAGTACACACACTGTTCTGTGACGTTGGCTGCCAACCCCACGACCTGTCAGCACTCTCCCTTCTCAACCTTGGGTTCCCTATTACCGGCTTCCTTGCCCCCTTCTGCCTTCTTGTCCTTGCCCCTGGGCTAGTGTGTCCCTTTAGTCTCATTTTGATTTACGGGCCTGTCTAATCTTGGGCTGAAGGGTGAACCTTAAGAGTGACTTCATTACTGAGCTAAAAGGGTGTCCAGGGGCCATACTCTCTGGGTTTTCTCTAGTCTCTGTTGGGTCAGTAATTCTGCTCTTTTTTTGGGAGTTACAATTTTGTTCTACGTTTTTCTCCAGCTCTGCCTGGGACCCTCTATTGCGATCCCTGTCAGAGTAGTCAGTGGTGGTAGTTGGGCACCATCTAGTTGTTCTGGATTCAGTCTCCATGAGATATTTTTATAAGCATGCTATGCTAATTTTTTGTTGCTGTAAAAAAAAAAAAAAATTAGCATAGCATGCTTACAAATATACCTCATGAGGGCACAGTATGCAAACAAATGAAGAAGGGGCATGTTATTTGCACAAAAATACAGTATATACACTCACAGTTGTTACACTTTATAATATATGCTGTGTTTTTAAGAATAGAAGAGTTGTTCAAGTTTTATTGGGAGTAAAATTTCATTCCTATGGCTGTGGTAAAAAACAAAACAAAAAAAAAAACGAATTCTTATGTTTTTCACATCTTATTTTGGTATCTTCTAAGAGTTACTTGTATGAGAATAAAAAAATAATGATGACTGGTCATTTGAATCAACAATAGTTCACATGAAATGAAGATAAAGTTTGGGCTCTAGGTTAGCAGAAGCTGGTATATAAAATGAAATGTTATCAGTGATGTGCTCGTGAAAAGTTAATAACAGCTAATAACTCGGGGAGGCCCTGAGTTGTAGCATTTGTCAATTTCCCTGGTGTAAAAGCTCCCACTATGGCTAATTTCAAACGACGGATGTGATTATTACTGAGTGGGAAGAGATACACACAACTGATTCTCCTGAGCTGGCAGGAGTCCGTTCTAGCAAATCACTGAAATAGGTGGCCAGGGAGGAGAGAATAGGCAGGAAGCACAGTGGATAAGTCCTGACTCATACGATCAGCCAGAAGTGGCGTATCCAAACCATGAGTCATAAGGAGAAACACCCAGTGCATGAGGTTACTACTGGAATGATGAAGAACGTCTCACATGAGTAACTGGCACCAGGTGGAGCTGGCAGGAGATGGCACATAACACTTGAGGATGGATATGGAGACTGAAAGAAAATAATTATTATAAAAATTGTGCGCTACATCTAACCAGGTCTGCATACCCTTGGTGGTGTGTGCCAGTTAAGAACACAGATGTGGTCTACACCTCATCCTCTTGTGGCATAACACGTGGCTCTCCAGCCTCTGCCTGAATAGACTCAGAAGTGCTTGTTACCATGCCATGAAGTGGTTGCATTCTCAATTTTCAGCTTTGAAGTTCTCGTTAGATTTTTCTGAGCTGCACACTACCACTTACCAAAGATCATTGTGAAAAATCAAGATTAAATGACATATATGAAATTTTTGAAAGATGGTATAAAAATAAGACTTCATTTTATTGAATAAAAACTTGTTTCCCTATAGTTTCTGTTCAAGGACTTAAATCTTGTCCTCTGGAATTAGATACAGCATGTCTAGTTTCTCTTCCATGCTGGAGTTCCTCAAGATAGCTTTCATATTTCACCTAAGTTTCCTCAATAGCCTCAACAATGCTTGGCACCACAGAACTCCAGGCAGCCACTGGGTCATGTGCCTAACGTAGGCACATTTCCTGAACAGAGCACCTAGAACACTGTAACTAGAATGTTATAGTGTTCTAGGTGCTCTGTTCAGGAAAGCTACCTCTTCCTTTGTTCTAGACACTAAGAGTCACATCATACCCACCTTACTCTGAAAATATAGTCATCTAAAACACAGAAGTATTTTAACAAGTATTAAACTTCATCTCTCTCATCTGACATAGACACAGCGCACGCACGCACACATACACATACAGGCTTGTTAAGTTAGATACTATGTTTTGGAAATGATGAAAAATCACTGTTTTTTTTTTTTAACAAGAGCTCTCATTTTTCTCTTGATACATTTGGCGACCATACCTACAAAACCTATTGCTACCCTGAACTTTGCATGAAACCTACACTACTCTCCATAAAATCATGATACATAAGATTACTGTCTGGTCCATGATTAGTATATTTAATCTCCTCCATCACTGCTGGGTTTTTGAACACAGCATTTTAAATTTTCATTCACAAGTGTTAATAAATGTTGAGGAGTTGGTAAGTATAGCTGACAGACTAATACTGCATGAATGTCTTCCAACAGCTGACCCTTTAGCTGGTCTTTGAAAATACTAATGTTAACAAAATAACCACTGTTGATGAAATTTGCTTTTTTATTTCCCAGGTTCAGTTAAAAAAAAAAAAAAGAAAGAAAAAATATTTTCTCATTGGTATCTATTCAAAAAGTCTATGCTTGACTTCAATGATATGCAGGAAAGTAAGCCACAGAGTATTTCATGATTCAAAGTAAACCCATCTGGGAAATGATGGTACAGATCATTGTGGGGAGCAAGGGGACGCATCCTTATTATTTACCAAGAATAATGCACAGAATGCTTCTCTCACGTCTCCTCTGGCTTCTTTATGAGCATCTTCCTTCTCTGTATGCTCTTCCAGTCTATCTAGCTAATTACCAATTTCATACTCTGTGGTTTATCTCCCTTTGTAAGCGGTAAGACTACAATATAAACTGTTCCTCTGTTGAGAATCGTAACAGTATTGATCGGTTTGTTTTCAAAAAAAAGACTATAAAATAGTAATTTAAAAAGGCGAGAGTGGTAAAAAGGGGTTATAAAACGATAAATATATCATACCTTTATGTACGTGTGTGTGTTAGTATATGTGTGTATTACTTTTTAAACAAAAATTGAAATACACATTAAAGAATATTTTTAATCCATATCCCATGATGTTAACTGTGGTTATTTTTGGGTGGTTTGAGAGTCACTGGGTGGCGCAAAGGGCTAAGTGCTCAACTACTAGCCAAAAGGTTGGTGGTTCAAACCCACCGAGAGGCACCTCAGAACACAGACCCGGCGATCTGCTTTGGAAAGGCCACAGTCTGAAATCCTATGGACCAATTCCACTCTGCACACATGGCGTTGCTCTGAGTTGGAATCGACGCGAAGACAACTAACAAAAACAAGTATAGGTGTTTTGTTTTTTCCAGTGTACTTTCAGATTTCCAAGTTTGGGGCATTAAGCAGATAGCGCTTTTATAATAAGAAAAAAAAACTTGCTATTTTAAACTTGATGATGAAATTATGACATCTCAAAACTTATGGAAATGTCACTAAATCCTGCTTACGGGGAAATTTATAGTCTTAAATATATCAGGGAAGGAAAAAGGGTAACTATCAATGATGTAAGCACTCATCTCAAAAAGCTAGGAAAAAAAAAATCCAGCAAATTAAACTTAATGAGTAGAAAGACAGACATAACAAACATAAGGACAGGAATAAAGAAAAACAATACAAAAGAGAGGAGTCAACCAGCACTGAAACTTTGAAAAAAGAAAATGAACAAATAACTAATAAGACAGGTTGAGAAAAAAAGAGAGAAGGAATAAATAACCAGTATCAAGAATAAAAAGGGATATACTAATATACATCCTATAGACATTAAAAAGCTAATAAAAGGGTATTATGAACAATTCTATACAAATAAATTTGGTAATTTATATGAAATGGAGAATTCTGAGAAAAGTACAACTTATCAAAACAGACACATGAAGAAACAGAAAATCATAATAGTCCTGTATCTATTTAAAACACTGATACTTAAAAATAATCCCGGAAAAGAACTTCAGCCCTAGCTGGGTTCACCTGTGACTTGTGCTAAATGTTGAAGGAAAAAACTAACACCCCTCTTCCATAAACATTTGCAGAGAATAGAAAAGGCAGTGGCCAGCTCATTTTATGAAGCCAACATAATCTTCACCCCAAGGCTGGACAAGGATAAAAAAGGAGGGCTACAGGCCAATCCCTCTCATAAACAGTGATAAAAAAACTTCTAACAAAAGATTAATACACAAATTTCAGCAATATAAAATATTTAATCAATTTTAACACCAATACATGCTAAAAACTCTCAACAAACTAGAAGGAGGAAAATTCTAAATCTGCTGCAGGGTATCTACAAAAAATCAATATGAAAGCTTCTCCTTTGATATCAGGGAAGAAACAGAGATGGCCACTGTCATCACTTCTAGTCACCACTGTACTGGAGGTCCTAGCAGTGCCACAAGGTATGAAAAAGAGATAAAATGTCTAAGAACTGGAAAAAAAAAAAGGACTATATAAAAGTAACATTAATCACAGATGGCATACTGGATACACAGAAAATCCAAAAAGAATCTCTAGGAAAACAGGTGAATGGATAAGCAAATACAATGGATTACTACTCAGCAATAAAAAGAGTGAACTATCAATACGCGACGACATGGATGGACCTTAAAATAATTATGCTTAGTGAAAGACAGACAGACCTTCCTCTGAAAAAAGAAGTTGAAATGGTATGATTTTTTATATAAAATTCTAGGAAATGCAAGCTCATCTACAGCGACAGAAACATCAACAGTTGCCTGGACGGGGCAGTGGTGGGAAGGGGGAGGGACTACCAAGAGGCACAAGGAAGCTTTGGGAGGTGGTGAATATATGATTTTGATTGTGATGATGGTTTTATGGGTGTATGCATATGTCAAAAGGATTCTAGTGGTGCAATGGTTCAGTGCTCAGCTGCTAACCAAAAGGTCAGTGGTTCAAACTCACCAGAGGCCTCCTGGGAAAAAAGACCTGGCAATCTGCTCCTGTAAAGATTATAGTCTTGAAAACCCCATGGGGCAGTTTTAACCTGTCTACGGGGTTGCTATAGTTGGAACTGACTCAACAGCACACAACACATGTCAAAACTCATCAGATTTACACTTCAATCAAGTACAGTTTATTGTATGTCAATTATCTCTTCCAAGTTGTTTTTATATAAGAGTGTGTCTTCTAGAGTCAGACCACCCGGGTTTGCCTTGACTCTGCCATCGACCAGCTGTATGAGCTTTGTAGCTCAGTTTTGCCATTTGCAAAGTGGGGATATTAATAATACATCCTTCATAGCGCTATCGCGAAGATCCATGAGTTAATATACACAAAGCACTCAGGACACTGCCTACCACTCAGTAAGGGTGCTGAACTTGCACAATGATGTGGGGCAAGTTTGGTTAGATGGCATTACAGCTGCCTTTATTTCCATTTGTGCACATGTGGTTACTCCCACTCCAAGGTCTTAAAGGTACCAGGTGACCAAGAGTTTCCAATGTTTCTAGAAAATGAAATATAAAGTATCTTATATATCAGCTTACATAGAAAAATAATATACTCTAACCCTGCCTTATTTAAAACATACACCTACAACTGTAGTGAAACACACGACTGTGGGTTACACATATTTAGTCATTGATTAAAAAAAAAAAGATGTATATGAATAATTTTAGCATGAAGGAATGATTCAGCACCAAGGACAAAAGTTTCCATGTGTACTGGAGTTAAGAAAAAACTCTTAGCATAAATGTAAGGGCAATATCCTGGAGAAAAAAAAAATTTAAACACAACTCTAGAGGCGTTTCACAATTTAATTGAGACAAGCAGAGTAAATTTCTGCAGGTGAATTCTATCATAAGCCACAAAACTCATCTATTTTGCAATTACTGAACTTCTGTTTATCCAAACACTCCAGTTTCTTTATGATGTTTTTCATTACATTGCTCTGTTTCTTGCCAAACCAGGAAACATTTAATAAACAAAAGTCACATTTAAATGTGGGTGGCAGGATATCCGTGGTGTACCAGTCCCTAATTACTGCTTTCACACATTCGAAGTCTTATCAAAGGGTGTGTTTCTCTGCCAGGCTGGCCATGATCATCTCTCAGATTTATCAAAGAAAAGAGAACCAGAGAGAACGCCTTGCCAAAGTCAGAAATTGAAGGATTGTGATACAGTTAAAATTTTTTAAGTTAATCTGATGGCCATTTTCTCTCCCAAACTGTAGGCTTCCACAATGTATAAGGTGTATATAAGAAACCCCTCGCCGTTGAGCCGATTCCGACTCACAGCGGCCCTACAGGATAGAACAGAACTGCCGCACAGGGTTTCCAAGGAGCGGCTGCTGCATTTGAACTGTTGACCTTTTGGTTAGCAGCTGAGCTCTTAACCACCGTGCCACCAGGGCTCCAAATTGTATATAGAACCTTAATAATCACTAAGTTTTGGATTTATATTTCTAATGCCAGTATCTATGTATAAAGTGTTTCTATGTGGGAAAAGAAACTAACCAAGAAAAGCAGTGATCTGGTTCTTTCTTCTTATTTCCCAGTCAAATAACCCTTTCTACTTTTCATCTTCTTATATGCTTTAAGTGTTTCATCATAACCGTTGAGTGGGCCGTTTTGCTCCATTAGCTTGAGAAGGAAGTGAAGTTCTCAGGATTGATTCCTCTGTGGGAAAAGCAGTTTCTAAGAAGGTGTGTGTGTGGGGGGGGGGGGTGGGGTGGGGTGGGGTGGTGGTTATTCTATAACAGGAGGGTGTACCCTGGCCCAAAGTGCTGTCTCAAAACTGTATGCCATGGGCACAGGTGAAGTAGGCAGTAAATGGTCAGGCAGACACCCAGTTCCCATAAAGACAATGGGAAGATATGAAGAAAACATGAAGGTATAGTTTATGGAAGGACACACACTTTGACAATAATAACAGCTGCCACCTGGTTGATGTACTAGAGGTACTGACAACGCTGTACTCCAGACCATTTACTCTAGCTCGGATTAATTTAACAGCCTGAATTATTCTCCTGCCTCTGCCATCTTTACTCCTTCTGAGACACGTACAACTTGGCAGCAGGCATGAGCCTTCTAAAATGCACATCTCTCAAGTTCACTGCCCTGCTTGAAACGCATCAGTGGTCAACTACACTCCTTGACGCACAGACTCAGTGCAGCACACCATTCTGGATCTGGTTCCCGCTACTTCTTTGTTCCAGGCATGCTGCTGACCTGCAGCTGTCTCTGCATGTCTACACAGGCTGGACAACCCCACTGCCCGGAACACTCTTCACTCACTTTGGTTCTATGTCTGGCTAACATGCCTCAGGCCTTGGCTCCATTTCATTAAGGGTTTCCTTGCTTTCACTGACCCTTGATTTTACCAGTCATTACATCCTTTTCTTTTCTAGCGATTGGTCTTTTCTGATGATATGTTCAAAGAAAGTGAGCCAAAGTCTCGCCATCCTCGTTTCTAAGGAGCATTCTGGTTGTGACATCTTCTAAGACATTTGTTCATTCTTCTGGCAGTTCACGGCATATTCAATACTCATTGTCAACACCACAATTCAAATGCATCAATCCTTTGATTTTCGTTTTTCACTGTCCAGCGTTCCCATGCATATGAGACAGCTGAAAAGACCATGGCTTAGGTCACCTGCACAATCGCCATCAGAGTGACATCTTTGCTTTTTTAAACTTTAAAGAGTTTTTTTGGTATTCTCTGACTACAAATAAAATTATAATCGATCTTATTTATTTTTACTATAATCGATTCCGACTCATAGTGACCCAACAGGACAGACTAGAACTGCCCCATAGGGTTTCCAAGGAGTGGCTGGTAGATTTGAACTGCCGACCTTTTGGTTAGCAGCTCAGCAATTAACCACTGCGCCAGCACGGCTCCATGTTAAGTAAGTGCGTACTAAACCCTGATCCTAGTCTCCTGTCTGATATGACCATATTGTCAGGTTCCTGTCAGTTTAAGAAGGCTTTTGAGGTAGCTGTTGGTTTGGTTGCCTCTATTTGTCAGGTAGCACCCATAAAATTCACTGTATGCCTAAGTAGAATACAGAGATGCAATGTTACTCATAACAACATAAAGAAAAATGTATTAAAAAGCTTTTAAATTTTATTTAAAGGAATATTTTATAGAAATCCTAGCTTTTTACACGATAGCCTTCAAAGTTGTTGCTTTTCTCTGACTATAAAAAATAGCTTAAGAATTAAAAAAAAAAAAAGTTCCACTTAAAACTACCCAGGCAATTCCCAAATTTAGATAGCACTTATATACTCAGACTCAAGCTACAAGTTACAGGAGTCACCAGTTAAAGACAACATCTCATAAAATGTGTTGTTCCCAATGTGAAAGATACTAACTTGTAAATAAATACATGGTACAAAATGGTTTTCGATTGTAACCCAAAGGCGAAAGTCAAGCGATTTGATTTCTAGGCTGACAAAGTGCATTCACCTGTCTATAGTAACTAAACGATAAAAAGACGTTGGTATTGGGCATGATCAAGTGAATGAGGCTGACTGGCAATATCAATTAATTAAATATACAGTGCCTGTTTATAAAACACATTAGAATGGAAAACCTCATCTTATAAATGATATCAATAATTTCAATTTTTAAAGAAATCTTAGTCTCAAATGACATTGTTGTTGACTTCTTGATGAGTAAATACTGACCTGAGAGACCATTAGAAGGTCCAGAAGATGAAGAGTCACCTCCTACCATTACTTCCCCATTCCCCTAACACAGGAGAAAGGAGAAGATGATCCTTTAGTTAAAGGGCTATGATGTTCATTCATTCCTCAAACATCTGAGTGCCGCGATGAGCCAGGCACCGTGCCAGGTGCTTCACAGGCAGAAGTCTATTAGGCATGGTTGCCGTGCTCACGGAACAGCAGGTGAGACAGATTTTGTTCTGATGAACCGTAGTACAAAGAGTAGGAACTCTGTTGGAGATCTGAATATAGTGTAGTGGGGATGTCAAAGAGGCAGTGACTAAGTCTACCCGGGAAGCGTTGGGGAAGAACTCTTCAAAAGGGGTGACATTTGAGCACTCTTTTACCATTTTCTAAATTCAGATATCATATCATAAAACTCTAGAACTATAATAAGAATGTGAAAATACAAAAAAGAAAGAGAATGATGATAAATGTAGAAAGTTAGAAACGTTAAGGTCACCAGAGATGGTCGTTAAGAAAAATCTGGGGGAAGGTAAAAAACCCTCATTAAGGCAGCCCTGGCGGCTCAGAGTCCGGATTCTCGCCTTCCACGTGGAAGCCTCAGGTTCCGTCCTGGCCAGGGCACCTGATGGGCACCCACCAACCACCTGTCAGTGGAGGCTTGTGCGTTGCTATGACGCCCAACAGGTTTCGGCAGAGATTCCTGAGTAATAAGACTAAGACGAAAGGCCTGGCAATCTACGTCTGAAAATGAGCCGATGGGAAAAAGGATCACAATGGTCAGATCCACGACAGACCGTGGGATGGTGCAGGGCTAGGCAGTGCTTCATTCTGTTGTGCCTGGGGTCACCGTAAGTCAGGGGCCCACTTGACAACAGCTAACGACAACCACTACCAAGACTTTCATTATTGGATTCGTTAAATTTCGATTGTTTTATTTCCAATTTGGGTTTAAATAACTCATATTCAATCACTTGTTAATTCATTTATACATATTTCAGTTAATTTCTGTGCAAGTAATAGTATAAGATGCAAAATTAGAGCAACGCTATCTTTTCTAAGTACAGCATTCATATTATCTGAAAACCTTATGGAACTATCTTATGTTAGTATACCCAAACCAAACCCACTGCCACTGAGTCAACTCCGACTCACAGTGACCTTACAGGTCAGAGTAGGACTGCCTCATAGGGTTTCCAAGGCTGGAATCTTTACGGGACCAGACTGCCACATCTTCCTCCTGTGGAGTGGCTGGTGGGTTTGAACCGCCGACCTTTTGGATAGCAGCCAAGTGCTTAACCACTGTGCCACCAGGGCTCCTTCTATTACTGTATCTAATAAAAATCTTCAAAAAATAAAAAATATTCAAAGAGAAATAACCTTGTGTGTGACGCCTATCAGACATATTATTTTAGAAACCTGGAAAATAATTGTTTCATTTTATTGCTAAAATGGAATGGTTACCACGAAATGACCCAGGTTTGACCTTGTATTTATACTACCACTGCAGTCACCCAGAAAAAAGGGTTAGAAGTTTCCTGGAGTCACTAGCTTCCTATGTTTCTGTCCTTCTAATAGGAAGACGATCAGAAGACGGTTCTGTTGACTTAAAAGACCTTCCCATAGTTAAATGACCACAATCTTCAATCTTTCATTAACGTTTGAGTGCCTGGTGTGTGTCACACAGAGCCTGATGTTGGTGATACAACAGGGTGTGGGGCAAGATCCCTGCCAGTAAGGAGCTTGCCTGGCAGTATGGGCACAGACAGACACGTGGTCACAGTCCACAGCGCTATGAAGGAGGTATGTGGTGGTGCTCTGTGCTACCCAAGGCTGTGGTGGGCAGAACCTGTCAGTACAGAGTTCTCAGAGGTAGTAGTAAGAGTTGAGACCTGAAAAAGGCGAGAATTAGTCAGGTGGACAAATCCGGGGAGGGGCTAAGAACACCTTCTAGGCAGAAGGACCAGCATGCAGAGAGAAAGAGGTATACTTTAAGCCTGGGTAAGTCAATAACTTCAGGACTGCTCATTTGAGACCATTTAAGAGCATCTAGGAAATATGCCCAGGTCTAGGACATTACATCTTCACTAGTGTCCATTCCATCATTTGCCTCTAGTGTTCAAAATACACGTTTTCCAAGTCCACGCATACTAATGCTTTTTAAAATTGTCAGTAGGGGTTTTAGAACATTTTTACGTGTTTTTTTCACTTTGGAATTCACTGCTATGACCAACTATGCAGATCATTAAATTACCTGAAAGTGCAGCTATCAAAACAAGAGAATCTTTACACCGGAAACCAAAAATATCCCCTGAAGTCTTGTTCAAACCAAATGATAGTTTAGCTGAACTAGTCAAGGATGTCTGCCTTGAGCGCTGTGTTCTATGAATATCTATCTATCTGGGATCAAATTGATAACAGCAACTCGAAAGATTAGCTAGGAACCTTAGGGGGCAGTGAGTTGATGCTAATAAGCAAGGAAAAATCCAGAAAAGGCGGGGGGGTGGTTGCACAACTCAAAGAACGAAATCAATGTCACTGAATTTGTTGAATTGGTGTTTTCCCTGTGTATATTCTCAACAACAGTATAAATAAAACAAATTATTTAACAAAATCAATTAGAAGCTTATATTATCTTACTAAAGGCACTCCAGAACTTGACAGCATTATTCTTTCTGTCTGCAGGTAAAGATGCTTGTTTAAGTTGTCAGGAGTCAGCAGTCTATCCTGCCGTATGTACAAGAGGACCATAGGCCAGGTGCTCCTATGAAGGAGCCCACATGGAAGCCTGCCCTTTTCTATTCCCCATTCATTTCCCAGTGCTACAAGGAACCAGGGAAGACCTCAGGGTACCATCTTACAAGGACTCCGGACCTCCAAATCTAGGGTAATTTGTGACACAGAGAATTTCAGACTTATCTATTATCCTAGTCTTTCCTTTGACTAATTCAGGAAAGCATCTGAAATGTACACTGGCCAAGTCCAAGTCCACTCAGGGAGCCTAAGAAGCTGGCACCACTGAGTATGAATTCTCTGTGTTCACGGAATGAGGGCAACGCTGGACAGCCTGACTGACTGAACAGATGTGGGACTCCCGGACAGGAACACTCAGGGCAACGCTGGACAGCCTGACTGACTGAACAGATGTGGGACTCCCAGACAGGAACACTCAGGGCAACGCTGGACAGCCTGACGGACTGAACAGATGTGGGACTCCCGGACAGGAACACTCAGGGCAACGCTGGACAGCCTGACTGACTGAACAGATGTGGGACTCCCGGACAGGAACACTCAGGGCAACGCTGGACAGCCTGACTGACTGAACAGATGTGGGACTCCCGGACAGGAACACTCAGGGCAACGCTGGACAGCCTGACTGACTGAACAGATGTGGGACTCCCGGACAGGAACACTCAGGGCAACGCTGGACAGCCTGACTGACTGAACAGATGTGGGACTCCCGGACAGGAACACTCAGGGCAACGCTGGACAGCCTGACTGACTGAACAGATGTGGGACTCCCGGACAGGAACACTCAGGGCAACGCTGGACAGCCTGACTGACTGAACAGATGTGGGACTCCCGGACAGGAACACTCAGGGCAACGCTGGACAGCCTGACTGACTGAACAGATGTGGGACTCCCGGACAGGAACACTCAGGGCAACGCTGGACAGCCTGACTGACTGAACAGATGTGGGACTCCCGGACAGGAACACTCAGGGCAACGCTGGACAGCCTGACTGACTGAACAGATGTGGGACTCCCGGACAGGAACACTCAGGGCAACGCTGGACAGCCTGACTGACTGAACAGATGTGGGACTCCCGGACAGGAACACTCAGGGCAACGCTGGACAGCCTGACTGACTGAACAGATGTGGGACTCCCGGACAGGAACACTCAGGGCAACGCTGGACAGCCTGACTGACTGAACAGATGTGGGACTCCCGGACAGGAACACTCAGGGCAACGCTGGACAGCCTGACTGACTGAACAGATGTGGGACTCCCGGACAGGAACACTCAGGGCAACGCTGGACAGCCTGACTGACTGAACAGATGTGGGACTCCCGGACAGGAACACTCAGGGCAACGCTGGACAGCCTGACTGACTGAACAGATGTGGGACTCCCGGACAGGAACACTCAGGGCAACGCTGGACAGCCTGACTGACTGAACAGATGTGGGACTCCCGGACAGGAACACTCAGGGCAACGCTGGACAGCCTGACTGACTGAACAGATGTGGGACTCCCAGACAGGAACACTCAGGGCAACGCTGGACAGCCTGACTGACTGAACAGATGTGGGACTCCCAGACAGGAACACTCAGGGCAACGCTGGACAGCCTGACTGACTGAACAGATGTGGGACTCCCAGACAGGAACACTCACTCCTTTACAGCTGTAAGTCACACAGCTTCCTCCAGAGAGCCACGGTGTCCTCCTCTCTACCTGGGGGCAGATCCCTGGTTTCTGTCAACTGTCTGGCTCCTATTCACTCTCTGATGTGTCTGTGGCCTAAGCGAGCAATGCCGTAAAGTTAAAAAAAAAAAAAAAGTCAAGAGTCAGAGGATCTTGGTTTGCATCCCAGTCCCATAATTTATCCTATGACCTTGAACCAGTCACCTGAGTCTCAGCTTTCTTGTCTGCAAAGGAGAACAATCCTGCCCCTATTCACTTCACAGGCTTGCTGAAGGGATCAGATGTGATGATGTTTATGAAAAATATGCAGACTCTAGACCAAAGAACTTGTGTTTTTTAAACATGGCTTTATTCATATCACTCATTAATTCCATTCCCTGAAAAACATAGGCATACGGCAAATCTAGAATCATTGTCCTGTTACCACAGCCCAGAGAGCACCTTGAATATGTAGTACAGATCAAAGGCCTTTAATGACTCCCGTTCCCTCGGAAGAGGAAAACAGTCACAAGAAGTAGAGAGACCCTGACTTGCAAAAATAAGGAAAGATGGTAAACAGGTAAATGGGGCCTGTGCTACCCTAATGTGTTCTGCAAGTCACCATAATGACTTGCAGAAATGATTATGCTAACTTGCTTTCTGAATGAGTCCTCTACCCCATAAAATAGCCATGTACATGGATTTGTGAAAATGTTTGTCTTGTATTGGAGTCTGGTGTTGAACGCACTGTATCTGACCCCTGCCGTCCCTAGATGGTCGTTACTACTATCGTCTTCCTCACCATTTCTGTGAGGACTTAGCCCTGCGTGGGTCCCATGGTTTGCTTTTGCTGGATAGGGACATTTACAAACTGGGATTCTACAGGGATATTATCTTTAACACCACTCCATTATTTATTTATGTTAACACACATGTTCACTGCAGTATATGAAGAAAATGAAATTCTGACCAAATATCCTTGTATACTGCCAACATAGATACCTGATATAAGTTAAGGGTTAATTAATTAGGTAATTGGTGGTGTAAATGTTTTGCGTTATGCAGAAAATCTTGGTAGATTGTTACATAAGTATTTACAAGTGTTTAGTGATTCTGGGGTAACTGCTTGGGATTTTTGGATAAGATGGAAACGTATTATTATTTTCCCAATTAATGGCATATACTATCATGCTGTCTTAAAATTTGCCGTCCATCACCTTTTCAAGCACAGATTAGACTTGGACAAGAAGCCATGCCTGTTTTTTAATTCATTTTTAAATTCTAAAGCCTCTCCCCAGGAACTTTCTGCTAATAGGTACTCATCCACCCTGAGATTCCGTTACTTTGCTTCCTCATTTCTCCTTCCCAGAAGAAATGCCTAGGGCAGGGGAGTTCCGATTAATGCCCCTTTATCTTTCTCACTCTCTGCAGCACACTGTTTGTTGGTCTGCAGCAGACTGGTTGTTAACCCAACCACCATTCCCCACCTCCTCCTCCCCTGCCAGCCTGGCACTACAGGGCTGAAAACGCCTGGTAAGGTGCTTGTTTTCCCAGGCTCCCTCAGGAGGCAGCCACAAGAAGAGAGGGAGCCTGAGGAGAAAGCCCTGTTACCAATAACTGACAGAATATGAGCGATGTCGACCCACTGAACAATTCTTTCAGGCTTGTGGATTAAGTAGCATATATCCTTATGGTTGAGACTGCTGTTAGTCAGGATTCCTGACTCTTGTAGCCAAATGCATCCTGATACTCATCTTGGCTATTTCCACTGTGCACATCCTAAACCAAGGGGCCTTCCCCAGGCCCAGGTCCCTACAGGTATAAGATGATTAGCCTCTCTTTGTCTCTTGGACATTTTAGTCTTATCATCCTCAGCCTCACTCTCCACACAGCTGCTGCAGTGACCCCTTTAAACTACTACCACGACGGTCTCTCTCTCCCATTTTAAACTTCTAAATAGTTTCCCATCAATGAACAACAATCTTTCAGCTAGGCTCTGAAGGACAGATGAGTGGGAGAGAAAAAAAGAGAGGGAGGGGGGAAAAAAGGAAAAAAAAACCTGGCAATCAGTGATCTCAAGCTTTTCTTACCATGGCAGTCAGGCCTCCTGACTCTTGCCCAAGCCCACTTTTCAGCTTCATGTCTTCTTAGCCCTTGCCATGCCTGGACTCAACCTACAATTGCCCTCTACCCCTTCCCCACAATTCTCCATTGCTCTATCTGCCTAGCTCCTAATTAACTTCTTTTTTCCATTCCTTTTTTTCTTTAATTGGAGTATTAATATATATAACAAAACCTTTGCCAATCTAATAATTTTTACATGTATAATTCAGTGTCATTAATTATGTTCTTCATGCTGTGCAATCATTGTCATTACCCTTCACAAAATTCACCACCTCCATTAACATAAACACCACGTCACCTAAGCAGTAGCTCCCTCTCCCCCTCTCCCTCCCAACCCTAGTAACCACTGATAAGCTTTGGTTTCTGTATATCTGCCTACTTCATGTAAGGAAGATCATACAGTTACTCGTCCTTTTGTGACTGGCTGATTTCACTCAGCATTCTGTTTTCTAGGTTCACCCATATTATGGCATGTATCAGAACTGCACGTCACTTAATGGTTGAGTATATTTCATGGTGTGTATTTATCACATTTTGTTTGTCCATTCATCTGTTGATGGACATTTCAGCTGCTTCCACCTTTTAGATATTGTGAATAGTGCTGCAATGAACATTGGTATACAGTTTTCTGCCTGCATTTCTGTTTTCAAATCTTTTGGGAATATACCTAAGATCAGGACTGCTGGGTCATTTGGTAGTTCTATGCTCAACTTTTTAAGGCACTGCCAAACTCTTTTCCACAGTGCCGGCACCATTTTGCATTCCCGCCAGCAATGGATGAAGTTTCCAATTTCTCCAATACTTGTTTTGTTTTTTTTTTTTTTTAATCATAGCCATGCTAGTGGAGGTGAGGAGACATTGTGGTTTTGTGGTTTCGATTAGCATTTCTCCAATGACTAACGAAGGTTGAGCATCTTTTCATGTGATTGTTGGACATTTGTATATGCTCTTTGGTGAAATGTCTATTCAAATCTTTTGCCCGTTTTTTTAATTGGGTCTTTTCTCTTTTTGTTAAGTTGCAGAATTTTATATATATATACACATACACATATACATATACACACACATATGAAATACAAAATATATAAAACCTTATCAAATATACAAATATATAGTTCCTGAAAATTTTCTCCCAATCTATAGGCTATCTCTTTACTTTGTTGACCAACTTCCATTCACTTTTGATCTTTCAGAAACATGTTATTTCCTGTTTGTTGGTAAAGTATGAGTCCCTCCCAACCATTTCCCTACCATGTTATCTTTTCTCTGTGACTCTTCTATCGGTAGGGGTTTGTGAGGCCCTAATTAACCTTTCAGTGCAGGCATTACCCTTTTCTACCTCTCCCTGAGGAGTGCTTTTTTTCTCTTTCACCACCATCGGAATGCCTTTCCTGTGTGCCCGTAATATCCCACACCTTCCTCTATCTCCAAACTTCTGCCTTATTCTATAACTGTCCGTTTTTCCCACTAAATTACAAGTATCTTGAAGTCAAGGACTGTGTGTTAACCTCCTTGTACTTCTACTACCTATCACAAGCATCTGACATGATCAGGATGACCATGTAATTCATCGTTCAAACTGGAGAATGTCATATTGATAGTGAATACTTTTTAGGGTGAAAGACAGGGAAAGTGCATTGCTTATGGGTATAAAACCGGAGTATCTACACATTCTGGTTTTACACCCATAAGCACTGCTTCTTTCACTCTCAAAAGTGTTCACTATCTGTCATGGATTGAATTGTGTCCCCCAAAAATATATGTGTCAACTTGGTTAGGCCATGATTCCAAGAATTGTGTGTTTGTCCTCCATTTTGTGATTGTAATTTTATGTTGAGAGGATTAGGGTGGGATTCTAACACCACCCTTACTCAGGTCACCTCCTTGTTCCAGTGTAAAGGGAGTTTCCCTGGGGTGTGACCTGCACCACCTTTTATCTCTTGAGAGATAAAAGGAAAGGGAAGCAAGCAGAGAGTTGGGGACCTTATATCACCAAGAAAGCAGCACCAGGAGCAGAGCGTACCCTTTAGACCCAGGGTCCCTGCACTTGAGAAGCTCCTCGACCATGGGAAGATTGAGGACAAGGACCTTCCCCTGGAGCTGACGCCTTGAATTTGGACTTTCAGCCTACTGTGAGAAAACAAATTTCTCTTTGTTGAAGCCACCCACTTGTGGTATTTGTTATGGCTGCCCTAGATGACTAAGACACTATCAATATGACATTTTCCATTTGAAAAATAAACTGCATGGTCACCCTAATGAATGAATGAATGATTCTACCACTAACATGAAGTTTAATCACTTTGAGTCTTGGTTTCATGACCTATGACATGCAAATAAAATCTGCCTTTCCTACCTCACAACTTTCTGTGAAAATCAGGTTCCACAGAGTACGCTTAGTGGACCTGGAGTCACTAACGTTTATATCCTGGAGCCTACCTAGAGCAGTGTCTGGTACACAGAATTGAGCTCAAATACAGTGACAAAATAGTCACTTGGCTCTGCTAGACAAAAGGCTTGCTCCACTCTTCTCTGCCATTCTAGTCTACCTTGATGTTGGAATAAGAGAATATTCTATGATAAAAATAACCAGTTACTAGCCCTTGAAAGAACAAAAGGCCCAAACTTTTGCATGTTTTCATGGCTAGACATGTATAACCTTCTGACCGCTTCCTAAATCTTGCCAATAGGTTCTAGCAGACATTAAAGACAAAAAAAAGGTAATTAACACTGACAATTTTGCAGATGTTCCCCCTTCCAACTTAGAATATAATCAGTGTCTTATTAAGCCAAATTCTCACTTCTGGAGCTGTTATTGCTAGCTCCATCCAGTAAGCCCCCAACTCATGGGAACTACATGCACAGTGGAATGAAACACTGCGCAGGACTGCAACATCCCTGTGGCCAGCTGCACATCAGGACCACTGTGATCCATAGGGTTTTCAAAGTCTGACTTTCTGAGGTCGACCACCAGGCCATTCTTCCTAGTCCATCTTAGTGTGGAGGCTCCACTGAAACCTGTTCAACATCATTACAACACACAAGCCTCCAGTGACAGACGGATGGGGACTGCACATGAGGTGCACTGGCTGGGAGTCAAACACGGGTCTTTGGCACGGAAGGCAAGGCTCCTACCACTGAACCAGCGATGCCTCATGACGGGAGTAAAGAAGATGGTATTAAGTCTTCAGGCCTATCATGTACTTCACTTCAGCCCAGAATATCAGGCAGAAAACAACAATAAAAGCTTTATTTAAACGACTTTGAAACCTTCACATTGTCACTCTTTTCTACTCTTTAAGAGTCTCTGGCCCTGAAAAAAAAGCCTATTTTACAGTGTAAAGTACCTCAAATACAATACTAATTTTCTGTGACTTTTTTTTTCCTTATCATTAACTAAAGAATCTGGAGTGCATCTCCTTAAAGTGATTTTCTCCAAATTTCAGAACCTCCACACACTCTAGAAACGTCAAGTCTTCAGCAGAATATCAAAAAGCCCATCATCTGAGTTTCTTCATATTCACAAGCACAATAAAAGCTATAAGAAAATTTATATTAGGGAACTAGAAGCTTGTCTATTTATAATCTAAGACGCACGCTAATTTTGAAAAGCTGCCATCCCCAAAACATACCTTTCAGACATGCTAATTTTAAAAATAATCACAGTTTGTCAAAATTCTCTCAGCTACTATTTGGCACCTACATTCTGATGAACCACTGTAGATACCAAAAATAGCCATAGTCTTCAAATTATTCCAATTCTCACAGGCTGTACCATGTTAGATTAAAATAAAATAAGTTATGTATTTTAATGTAACATGTAATTGACCAATTGTCCATCAGTTTGTTCACTGTGGTGACTTGTGTGTTGCTGGGATGCTGGAAGCTCTGCCACCAGTATTTCAAATACCAGCAGGGTCACCCTTGGTGGACAGGTTTCAGCTGTGCTTCCAGGCTAAAACAGACTAGGAAAAAGGACCTGGCAGTCTACTTCTGAAAAAATTGGCCAGTGAAAATCTTATGAATAGCAGCAAAATATTCTCACACATAATGCCTGAAGAAAAGTCCCTAAGGTTGGAAGGCACTCAAAATATGACTGGGAAAGAGTTGCCTTCCTCAAAGTAAAGTTGACCTTAATGACATGGATGGAATCAAGCTTTCTGTACCTTAATTTGCTGATGTGACATGACTTAAAATGAGAAGAAACAGCTGCAAACATTCATTAATAATTGGAAAGCAGAATGTATGTAGTATGAACCTAGGAAAATTGGAAGTTGTAAAAAATGAAATGGACCATATACACATCAATATCCTAGGCATTTGTGAGCTGAAATGGACTGGTATTGGCCATTTTGAATTGGACAATCATATGGTCTACTATGCCAGGAATGACAAATTGAAGAGAAATGACATCGTGTTCATTGTCAAAAAGAACATTTCAAGATCCTTTCTGAAGTACAACACTGTCAGTGATAGGATAATATCCACACATCTGCAAGGAAGGCCAGTTAATATGACTATTATTCAAATTTAAAAACCAACCACTAAGGCCAAAGATGAAGAAAGTAAAGATTTTTACTCACTTCTACAGTCTGAAATTGACCAAACATATAATCAAGATGCATTGATAATTATTGGTAAATGGAAATATGAAAGTTGGAAACAAAGAAGAAGGATTGGTAGTTGGAAAGTTTGGCCTTGATGATAGAAACAATGTCGGAGATCAAATAATAGAATTTTGCAAGGCCAACAACTTCTTCATTGCAAATACCTTTTCCAATAACATAAACAATGACTATACACATGGACCTTGCCAAATAGAATACACAGGAATCAAATCGATTACATCTGTGGAAAGAGACGATGGAGAAGCTCAATATCGTCAGCCAGAACAAAGCCAGAGGCTGACTGCGGAACAGACGATCAATTGCTCATATGCAAGTTCAAACTGAAGCTGAAGAAAATTATAACAAGTTCTCGAAAGCCAAAGCACAACCTTGCGTATATCTCACCTGAATTTGGAAGAGCAGTGAACCCACGACCAGATGAGTTATGGGATGACATCAAGGACATCGTGCCTGAAGACAGGAAAGGAAGACCAAAATGGATGCCAGAAGAGACTCTGAAACTTGCTCTTGAACATAGAGCAGCAAAAGCAAATGGAAGAAATGATGAAGTAAAAGAGCTGAACAGAAGATTTCAAAGGGCAGCTCTAGAAGACTAAGTGTTATAATGACATGTGCGAAGACCTGTAGTTAAAAAACCAAAATGGAAGAACACACTCAGCATATCTCAAGCTCAAAGAACTGAAGAAAAAATTCAAATCTCAAGTTGAAATACTGAAATATTCTACGGACAAAATATTGAATGATGCAGGAAGCATCAAAAGAAGATGGAAGGAATACAAAGAGTCACTGTAACAAAAAGAACTGATCAATGTTCAATCCATTTGAGGAGGCAGCATATGATCAAGAACTGATGGTACTAAGGGAAGACGTCCAAGTTACACTGAAGGTACTGGCAAAAAACGAGGCTCTAGGAATTGACATCATACTAACTGAGATGTTTCAACAAGTGGATGCAGTCCTGGAGGTGTTCATTTGTCTATGCCAAGAAATCTGTAAGACAGCTAGCTACCTGGCCAATCAACTGGAAGAGATTCATATTTGCGCCCATTCCAAAGAAAGGTGATTCAATAACGCAGAAAGTATCAAACAATATCATTAACATCACACACAAGTAAAATTTTGCTGAAGGTAATTCAAAACTGGTTACAATAGTATATTGACAGAAAACTGCCAGAAATTCAAGCTGGATTCAGAAGAGGATGTGGAATGAGGGATATCATTGCCATTATCAGATGGCTCTTGGCTGAAAGCAGAGAATGCTGAAAAGCAGAAAGATATTTACTTGTGTTTTATTGACTATGGAAAGGCATTTGACTGTGTGGATCATAACAAATTATGGATAATATTGTGAAAAATGGGAGTGCCACAACACTTAATTGTGCTCATGAGCAATCTGTACATAGACCAGGAGGCAGCTGGGGATGCTGCATGATTTAAAATCAGGAAAGGTGTGCATCACAGTTGTATCCTTTCACCATACTTATTCAATCTGTATGTTGAACAAATAACATGAGAAGCTGAATTATATGAAAAAGAACAATCAGGACTGGAGGAAGACTCATTAACAACCTGCGATATGCAGATGATACAACCTGCCTTGCTGAAAGTGAAGATGACCTGAAGTACTTACTGATGGAGATTAATGACTACAGTCTTCAGTTTGGATTACGCCTCAACATAAAACAAGAGTCCTCACAACTGGACCAATAAGTAACATCATGATAAACAGAAAAATATTGAAGTTTCAAGGATTTCATTTTACTTGAATCCACAATCAATGCCCATGGAAGCAGCAGTCAAGAAATCAAATGATGTATTGCATTGGGCAAATCTGCTGCAAAAGTCCTCTTTAAAGTGTTAAAAAGCAAAGATGTCACTTTGAGAACTAAGGTGTGCCTAACACAAGCCATGATATTTTCAACTGCCTCATATGCATGCAAAACCTGGACAATGAAAATGGAAGACCAAAGAACTGACCCATTCAAATTGTAGTGTTGGCAAGGAATACTGAATATACCAGGGACTGCCAGAAAAACAAACAAATCTGTCTTGGAAGAAGTACAGCCAGAACGCTTCTTAGAAGCGAGGATGGCGAGATTTCGTCTCATGTACTTTGTACGTGTCACCAGGAGGGACCAGTCCCTGGAGAAAAACATCATGCTTGATACAGTAGAGGGTCAGCAAAAGAGAGGAAGATCTTCGGTGAGATGGACTGACTCAGTGGCTGCAACTATGAGCTCAAGCATAGCAACAATTTTGCAGATGGTGCAGGACTGGGCTGTTTCATTCCATTGTACACAGTGTTGCTATGAGTTGGAACCAACTCTATGGCACCTAACAACAACAATAACAAGATTTTTAAAGGAAATATGAGTTTTATTCTAGATTCACAGCTGAGGCTACAAAATAGTTGTGCCTAATAATGACCCTCAAGCTATCAAGTGTCTTCTGTAGCCTAAATAAAAAGCAGTCAGTGCAACATTTAGTTTTGATCTAAACAATATATATGAAAGAAAATCTTTAAAATACAATAGTATAAGGTGCTTCAAATTACTTTAATAGTGTACTGTTTGTCTAAAATTCAGTAGAGTATGTTGTAATAACACATACTGATTTTACACAGCAAATTAAATACTTGGGTGTCATAGATGTGGACAAATACAGCCCTGGTGAGAGAAGCACGAGTAGGCTACACAGAGGTCCTAGATCAAGGTCACATGAAGTCTTGGGAAGTTTTAGATTGGCACGGGGAGGGAGCCACTGTTGCAGAAGGTGGGAGGTGGTGGGATATGGACTGGAAAAACATGGTCGCTGTCTCCAGTATCAGACGACCTACCATATGGAAGACTAATTATTTTGTTTGATTTGGCCTTTGCAAATAAAACTTGGACCAAGTGGTACAAGTAAAAGGGAAAAGGATGTAGCTTAAACTAATTTTTAGGACAGAATTTTCTAACATAGTGACTCAAAAATGAAATGAGCTGCCTCTGGAGATAGGAGTTCCTTGTCATATGAGCAGATCAACTACTTAGCAAAGATGTCAGGGTTCATCTGAGTAAACAGGACTTTAAAAGTTCCCTATAACTGTAATATTCGCTTTTCAAAAAAAAAATTGCATGATTCTTAATATCTAGAGCAATAGTTTTAAAAGACAGCAGGAGAAGAGGCTGTAACAAAAATACAGCAGTTTTGTCCCACTGCTTTGCTTAAGTTACAAGATTAATTCAGCTTTTAATTAAAAATAACACTGAAAGAATATATGGGACATTAATGTTATCAAAAGGGGGGTTGAGTTAAAACACAACAATGTAGATACAGAAATTTTTATGATCCTAAATTTGGATGCTTGACAGTAATCAGATATCATCTAAAGAAAGACTGATGAGCAAAGATCGTCTTCTCTATTGTCAAATATCTATTTTATGAGGACATAATAACTTTGTGGGGAATATATACATTACCTGATAATCTTCAACAGAACGAGTTCGGAAGACGTTTTTACTTTTCATTGCTATTTGGGTCTTGAAAATTGACTTAGTGGGATAATAATTAGGTAGTGCCTCGCCCATAAAAATACTTGATGTATATTTTTCAAAACAATTCACATATACCCAGTTCTAAAATAACTTCCAATAAAATGATCAACAAAATGCTGAAAAATTTATAAGTAATTTAATAAGTGGTTTAAAATAGGGCAATAAAATGCTAAACTTCCTTAAATAAAATGTTAAAACCATGAAGCAAGTCATTATATTAAAATTAAAATTCGATGAAAGGGAAAGTTTCTAGTTTAAAAACCAGGACAGCTAGGAAGGTCACTGAAACAGTATAAATCATAAAAAGACATGCTAAAATTCTTCAGTAAATACAAAGCTACAAATGGTTCAAATAAAGTAAATATATCCTGAATGAAAATGAAAGAGTGAAGAAAGCTACGGCAAAACCATACAAGTGGTATGCATGCGTGTCAGATAAAATTCTTCACTTTATTTCTTGATTTCAGGAGTCCTTTTCTGAGTTGAAGAATGAAGCAAGATAAGCCACCTCTCATCAAGATAAAGGGAGCATGATGTTTAACTAAGAGAGCCAGTGAGTTCAACAATAGGCCAAAAACAGGACCTAAATTAGTAGACATAAACGTGTTCAGGCAAAGGGCATTGGCTAGAGAAGATGGCAGAACCAGGGCAAATATATAAAAATTCTAAACTGAAAATACTTCTTGTCCAATCCACAGAATACCATGCATGACTCAGTCCATGTATGCATGCTGATAACACCATTGTATGGTAGTAGGTTGTTCATACTTGTGGAGTTTAGGATCAGACCACTGGTGGCTTTTTAGCTGTACCTTCCCCGAGAGTTGCTCAGGGCTCTTGGTCTCAACACTGCACAGGAATTCCAAGATTTAATACTTTTTGATTGTTTGAACCCATTCTTTTATTAGGATGTCACTGGGTTTTATAACACTTTTTTAGACTGCTTGATAAATAATTAGGCATAACTAAAATTAATCTGGATATGTTCCCAGTATTAGATGGTAGACTGTCAGATGGCATTTTTTGTGTCTTATTCATGGGAATCGACAGAACGAATTAATTAAGCTGAAGAAACTCTCATGATCTAAAGCCCTTTTAAGGTGACATTATTTGTTCGTTGACTCTCATGTCACATTTTTACCTTTCTTAGATATGACTGACAGTAGTTACTACAGGAAAATTTAACTCTCCTGTTTTTTTTTAAGTTTTCATAGTGACCCTGTGAGTCGGAATCGACTTGATGGCACTGGGTTTTTGGGTTGGCTAAGTTTCTGTTAGCTGGCTATCTTCTCACACATACTATGGAAGCCAGCTACTTAGAGATTATTTCTCTAATGGGAAAACTTTTCACAATTGTTTCCTAAGTACAACATCTTGATGTCATTTAGCTTGAATTTCTAGTTAACTTAGATGCAGACTGGCTCAAAATTTCTTTTGAAAGATAGTAAATGTATGTTAACGAGATATGACATGTATCAATACAATCAATACAACTCCCCCCAAACAAACAAACAAAAAATTGTTGACCTTGAGTTGATTCCTACTCATAGTGACCCTACACGACAGAGTACAACTGCCCCATAGAGTTTTCAAGGAGCGGCTGGCGGATTTGAACTGCTGACCTTTCGGTTAGCAGACGAGCTCTTAACTACTGCACCACAAGGGTTCCCCATTTATTATTTTCTTTTCTATTAAGTATTAACATTTCCTACAAAACCTGTAGCCTGTGTCTCTTAGGTAATGGCTACACATATATGAACATAATTATTATTATTATTTTTATCTTCAGCAAGATTAATTTTGCTTTAGTCAAGCAAAACGAGTCAGCAGGGGACTAAGCCTCTCCAAAAGGCTGATTTGAAAAGGGAAGCAAGGCTAGGACTTACATGGGTTGGGTGGAGACAATAGAATATTGAATATTTAGTGGGCTTCTTTCAAGGGGCAGGTACTTCTCACAATGGTGGTGCATGTTAATTAGGTTGTGCGTGCATCCGGAATCCCAGGAACATAATTATTTTTTAAAAGTGTAGAATGTAGCTGGGTTACATGCTGAGCTCTTAGTAAAGTAAAATGATACATAAAATACAGAGGAATCATGGAGTCCAGACGTTCTGGACCATGGAAGCTGGACGAACCCCCAAAACTATTGCCCCAGGATAATCTTTAAACCTTAAATCAAAAATATTCCTAAAGTTTTCTTAAAACCAAATGATAGTTTAGGTTAACCAGTAAAGAATGTCATCCTTCAGTACTGAGCTCTTTCAAGATGTACCTATATGGGATCAAACTGACAACAGCAACCTTATAGACAGGAAACTTAAGGAGTAGTGAGCTTATGTAAATGGGGGAGAAACAACTCAAAAAGGAGGGTGAGAATGGTTGCACAACTCGAAGGGTGTAATCAATGTCACTTAATTGTACATGTAGAAACTGTTGAAATTGTGCATGTTCTGCTGTATATATTCCCAACAAAAAAATAAATTACAAAAAAAAAGTGAAATGATAAATTTGATCTCTCACAAAATATTTTAGCCTGAACATGCCAGACCTTTACATGATTATTCGTCTCTCTGCCTAAAATTAAATCGTTCCTCCTGTTTACCAATTTTTTTCTTACCTTTCAAGCACCAGCTAAGTCTTTATAAAACTTCCCAAATTTCTCAAAGTTAGTTACTCTACTTTTTTGCTCCCACAACACTTATAACACTATGAGTCAAAAAATCAACTTGACGACAATGGGTTTAGGTGGTGCAAGGAGCCCTGGTGGCACAAGGGTTAAGCACTGGGCTGCTAACCGAAAGGCTGGCAGTTTGAACCCACCCAGTGCCTCCGTGGGACAAAGACCTGGTGATCTGCTCCCATAAATATTACAGCCTAGAAACCCATTGGGATAATTCTACTCTGTCATATGGGGTCGCTATGAGTCAAAATCAACTCAACGGCACCTAACGACAACCGGTGGTGCAAAGGGTTTATGCGGGACTGCTAGCCTGAAGGGAGCGGTTCGAGCCCACCCAGCGGTGCCATATGAGAAAAGGTCTGGGGATCTACTTCATTAAGATTACAGCAAAAAAAAAAAAAAAAAAAAACCCTTTGGAGAATTTCTACTCGACCACACGGGGTCACCACAAGCTGGAATTGACTTGATGGCAACTAACAATAACAAGTACTTAATTATAAAATTTGTTATTATATTTATCCCACTGACTAACCTATAAGCCCTATATGAGTAAGAATCATATTATAGTCACTTTTGTATCTCCAGTGTCTGACATACCAGGCTCTTCAATAAATAGCTCATATTTCAGATATAACCATGCTACAGAAATAGACAATGCAATTAAAGGGCAGAACTTCTTGTGCTCTGAAAGTCACAATAAAAAGCTGTTTATCTTCTCCACAAACATGAACAAGCTGTCTTTTGGAGCTGAGAGCAGTAGCTGTATGTCGTCCACTAAACCCACTGAACATCAGAGTTACTCCTTGGTACCACTACCATCAAAAAGGCACTCACTTAGTCAGGGTTTCTCCGTCCAAATCAGTTTGATTATGGTGAATTTTAGTATGAAATCTGGGTCTCCTTAACTTTTTTTTTAAAAAAGGAATCCCTTGAACTATCAATAAATTAATCTAAGTCACTCAGTCAATAGGTCGATACATTGGCTTCTACAACCCAACACAAAACATCAAGAGTCTCAAGGCTGATCTTTGGGAACCTGGTGGCCTTAGGCATTCCATAAAGAAACCAAGTTAGAAGATGAGAGCCATCTGGTGGAACTGGAGTGTAAAGTCACCTTTTATCAGAACGGTCAACCAACAACTGGAAGCAGAAGAAACATCAACTTGGTTCATTCGTGGCCAACTACAAGTTCACAATGACTACTTTTAGAGAAAGCAGTGCTTCTTGTGTTTTGATTACCTTGAGATTAAGACTTTGACTACCAGAATGCAATGGAATTTATATACCAAATTGACAGAATTCTCCTACTAACCGTTATCTTAGGGTATACCAGTTGTCGTATGCGGTCAAGTCAATTCTGAATCACAGTGATCCATAGGCTTTCCTAGGCTGTAATCTTAATAGGAGCAGATCACTAGGTCTTTTCTCCCATGGAGCCACTGGGTAGGTTCAAACTGTTGACCTTTCAGTTGGCAATTGAGCACTCAACCATTGTGCCACTAGGGCTCCTTAGGTACACTACAATCTTCTAAAAATCCCTAATTCTATCCTCCTATTTATCTTTATACGTTGTCCGTCCATAGGCTGATCATAATAGCCACACAAACTTGCCCCAGGTTTGAAAGTACTTTTCATTCTCTATTTCATATGAATAAGACCACTTGTAAAAATAAGAATTCTTGTGAAGAATTTGTACAAAATACATGTGAAACTACATGCAACCAAATTTGTATGCATGTGGAGTATGAGAGAATATGTAAGTCTGGACGAACAAATGCTCAAGTTCTTCTGTTTTACAAAATGAGAATCTTTGGAGTAAGCTGTAGGGGTCCCGGAAAGGTACCAATCGGTTCAGAGTTAAACAGTACACTCTTTGAGAACACAGTCTGCATCTTTTGCTTCCCCTAAATACATCACAAAGTTTTTAGAATGGTGTTTTGCACATGGGGGATATTTATCAATCAACATTTTCACTGTGACTATTACACGTTAGGAAGTAGAGCTACAATGGAGAAACTGATAGATGTGGACCTGGTCCTCATGAAGTTTATAGTTTAATGGGTTAACGTACAGTCTAGTCTGTAGACAATATTTACTGAATGAAAGATTGGGCTCTGGGCTTGCTTTACCTTTGTTTCACTACTTCATTCTGTTCCTTTCACATTTTTTTCATCTAAGTTTTTCACTCTTTTTTGGTTTTCTCTCCTCCTTGCTCTTCTACTTCTTTCTTTCTCGTTTATCCTCGTCTCCTGGGGAATACACTATTTGTTAAGGAATTTGCTCACTGTTTGACAACAGATATTAATTAGTGTTAAGCATACAACTTTCCCTGGTCTGTTAGCTGTGAGGCCATAACAGACTCTACATCACACATTAGTTGTCTGACCAGGTTAAAGGATGGAAGATCTATGTTAGAATTAAAACTGTTCTAATGAATCATCTTTATCTGCTATTTTTTTGTTTGCTTGTTTGTTTGTTTTACAGGAAAATTAGTCAAGGAAATCTAAATGCACTGAAGCTTAAAACTAGCAGAGAATTTAAAAAACCATCTAGTTCAAATACCAAATTTTACAGATTAGAAAACAGAGACCCAGATGGGTCAGGAGACTGGCAGATCAAATAACGAGGATGGAATAAAACTCAGGTTCCCAGAGTGCCTACATATTATTCCTTCCATTTCACTATCCCACTATTAAAAAAACCAAAAAACCAAACCCAGTGCCAAAGAGTTGATTCCGACTCATAGCGACCCTACATTAGCCACCAGGATTTTTCCTCTTGCCCAGTGACTGATTATTCAACCAATTATTAAAAGATACGCACATAGGCATGATCATAGCATCGAGTGATTATGTACATGGAAGGCTCTGAAAACTATGAGGTGTTATATAAATGTAAGTTAGTCTTTCTGGACATGGCCTTGCACAATTTCAGACTCAAAAACTAACTTAGCAACCGTGTAGCTCGGGGCTTTTAAAACGGTGCCACAGAGAAAGCCACAGGGTACTAACGCCCGAAAGGGCTAATTCTCATTACTTTAGTAAGATATCTCTGTACCATTTTAGCATTTTTTTTTTCATGCTTGGTGCTTTGACATTTCATGAGAATACATCTGAACGTGGGTCTTTTTTTCATTATTGTAGTGGGTACTATGTTAGTCTTTCTAGATTTGTGTCTGTCTTTAGCTCTAGGAGACTCTCATGTTATTTCTTAGCTAATTTCTTACATTCTTTTCTCAGTTGTCTCCTTCAAGAACGTCTATTCAGTTGAATCAACATTAATCAGTATCTAATAATATTATTCATAATTCACTCTATTGTTGTAATACATTCATTTAAAGCTAACATAAAGGTTAACCAAAACCTAAATATGTCTCTAACCCAAATTTCTTATGAATACGTACCAACAATGGTTTAGGAATTAAGTTTCAATAAAATAAATGTTACCTTGAACAGATGAGTTTTTTTTTTAAGTAGGCTAAAGAGCTGTGTAGATTCCACCAGTGAGTAATTTCAAAATTAATATTCCGATATTCTATACGCATATAATCCTCAATCGATGACATAACTACGGTTATGCTAGCTTACTTAATTGAGACAGAGGAATCCAGAGTACCAGATATAAATGGTAATAAGATGACCAAGGGGAAAAAAAAACACAACCATACAAAACAACCCCAGCCTTTCAGAAGTAACCAGGAGCCTTTTTAGACAACTAAGCATGCATGGACCCCTTTCCACGTCTAGCTTTTTATTTCAACTTGCTGACAGAGGCACAGCAGCTGAAGCAAATCATCTAAATGAGAATTCTTATAGAACATCAAGAAAAATACCAGCAGTTCAAAATGACTGCAGGCTCCAATATCACTCACAACCATCCTCAACCTGTGAGGAAGAAAGGCTTTCATAGAATTAAACGTTTTAAGTCTCATTTCAATAAATCAGTCCTAACAAGAATAAAAAACTCTGGCACTCAGTCTCTCTTGCGTGAGTGTCACAGACATTTTAAAGTCTAAGACCCTTAAAGAAACGTGATGTGTATGGACTATGACCTGTCATTGGCTGATGAAAGGTGGAAGAGAAAACCTCTGAGCTCTATCTTGACTCTGGTTGCATTTTGTGATAATTGCACCTTATTAGGCAAATGGGCTGGAATGCCAAGCTATGCATTACCATAATCACTCTAGAATGACTCAAAGAAGTCATGGACCAGGATTTCTTCAGCAAAAAGCTGAACAGCAGCAAAGACGGTGCCACTAAGACCTGAAAATCACCTTCATTAAAGCTAAGGGCTCACTCTGTCAAAACATTTAAAAAACGAATAGTCAACTCACGCTGAATCCGTATCGGAACTGTGTATTCAGTTCGTGCTTCCAAAAGCCACGAAGTTAATAACTATTTCAATTTGTGCTTGCTATTAGAGAATAATAATTATAACTGCTTACCATAAAAATGACTTGATTTTAATGGCTTTGCAGCTTGATCCAAGTATAAAAACCATGTAAATATACCCCTTGTGATTATGTACTAGGGAAGAGAATTGACATTGGCCTTATAGGCTGTTTTTATAAATAATTATTTGACTCAATTCACCAAATATTGACCAAAGACTTAACTATAACAAGGCACTGGGCTAGGTGCCTCAGGGAACAAAAAGTTGGCAATGTCTTACATTTGCACAAGCTTTGCAATAAGGCCAATTTGATCAGCACAACAAACATGTAAGTTTGTTAGGTAGGCCAGAATCATTATTCCCATCAGGTGGATAAGGAAACTGAGTTTTAAAGAAATTGAGAGGAGCCACCTACACAGTAAATGTCTAAGTCTGCAAATCCAGTGTCCTTTACACTAACATGTTGCTGTTTGGCAAGTCGAAACCGACTTGTCAAAGAGTTGGGCAAAAATCAAGAAATGGTTTATGAAAGTTGAGAATTCAAGAGGGAAAGATGTAGAGGAAAAGGAGAAAGACCTTTCCACAGATGGAACATCAAGTAAAGGAACACGGGTGAACAAGTAGAGTGTGATCTGGGATTTGTAAGTTGTCCAGTTTGGCTGGATCAAGGGGTAAGCATGCAAAGGTAGACTGCAGCGTACTATGGTGACTGAGGAATCTTCTTAAGTCAGTAAATAAAGAGGAAGGGCTGCAGGTTTTAAGAAGACCTCTCAGTGAGCATTTACTGAGTGATGTGTTGCTATATGTTTGGAGGACTAACTTGGTAACAACTGTGAACGGCCAGGATTGGCACTGAGTGACCCTAGGCCCAGGAATTGGTCAGCAGGCTACTTCACTAGGCCTGGGGAAGCTGTGACGAGAGCAAATAATAAATTCACAGGAACTGCAATGAAAGGTATTTGGGGTGATAAAAGAAGTTGAAAGAAAGTGTCCTAACCAAAAGCAGGATGACACTGGCTGGGGCTGGGGCATCAAAGAAGACAATGCAAGCAGGGATTGGCTGTTCGAGGGATAAAGGGGAAGTGTTAATTTGTGTTCCCCAAAAAGATAAGTTCAAGCCCAAACCCTGGAACCTGTGAATGTGAAGATGTTTGGAAATAGCATCTTCGCAGATGTAATTAGTTAACATGAAGTCACAGTGGAGTGGGATCGGCCCTAATCCAGGATGAGTGGGGTCCTGATAAAAGAGAAGAGACACAGAGATAGACACATAGGGAGGAATACCATGTGAGGACAGAGGCCAAGAATGGAGAGATGCAAGCCAAGGGAAGCTGAGGATTGTGGGAAGCTAGGAGACAGGCATGGAGCAGACTTTCCTTTGGAGCCCTCCAGAAAGATCTAACCTTGGTGACACCTTGATTTCAGACTCCTAGCCTCCAGAACTGTGAGAAAAAACTACTGCTGTTTGAAGCCACCCTGTTTGTGGTTCATTGTTATGGCAGGCCCAGGAGACGAATGCAGGGAGGCTCACAGAACAAAGAGCACCTGCTAATTAGAAAGGGTAATTCCTCCTCAGCGTCTCACAACACAGTCTTGCGCAGGGATAGGATTCTCCAACCCTCCTCCCTCTGCCCCATCACAACCGAGCCAGCTGCACTCATTCTGTGAAATGCAGAACTGACTAGAAAACAAAAATCCTGCTGCCTGTGTTACAAACAGCAATACGGAAAACCCTACACCGGACTCTACTTTTGACTATGAGGGAGAAAATTACCGGAGAAACGGAAGCAACAAGAACCTTGAAAATGGGAGGCCACTTTAACTTAGACAGGAAAACTTGTCATACACTTTAGAGACAGTTGGAAAAAAAAAAAAAAAAAAGTTGAATTAGACTTCCAAGACAAAATTTGAAAAAGGTAACACAGCTTTAAGAAAACTCTCAAAACACATTCTAAGAATACCAGAGCAAATAACTCCAGTGAGGAACAAGCCAAATAATGAGCAACAGAAAATGTAAAAAAAAAAAAAAAAAAAAAACTGAAAATAACTTTATGAAACACTTTTTAGTCATTGAAATTGTAAATATGAAAACTCATATTCAGGATTGTTAGCACTCAGCCAGCAGCAAAATTGTTATTAAAAAAAAAAAAAGTGGGTACCATCACGAAATAAACAGATAAACTCTGGAAAAGTCATCAAGAAATGTAAGTAGTTATGTGTGTATTTTATTGTTAAATTATTTAAGTGTTAAATATATTTTATCATTATAAAAAATACACAAAATAGGATGGAATAAGGGATATGTAACCGAAAGGGGAACAGGAAAGGCTAACAACAGTCTGACGGGCAATGACACAAATGCTGGAGACATAGCTGGCTTTCAGTGAGAGGTCAGGCAACGTTTCTCATACTATACATACAAGTAGAATAAAAAAAATTGAGTGTAGATTACATGTAGCTTTAAGAATTCTCTAGAAGAGAACTGTCCAATGCAACAATATCAGCCTAAAGAGAGATGGTGACTATGGGAGAGAGAACTAGTATTCAGAATGAGGGACGTGACTGCCTGCTCGTCAGACCATACTCGGGAAATTCTGCTGAGTAATGAAACCCAAAGTTCAGTGGCCATATTGGGACAAGAACAAGAAAGTAAAGATTGTGAGGACTGGGTTTTGGCATGGTCCATGCACCTTTCTGTCTGGTGACAAGCACACTCGTATAATGTTGAAGAAGAATGGGGAAGAGAAGTGAAACAGGTTGGTACAAAGCTTCAGGAAGCTTTCGGGTGGACCTACACGCTGAATGAACAACTATGTTTACAGCACTAAGTCAAGAATAAAGAGAACTGTGAGTTCAGAGACTTCTGTCCAAGGTTTTGTTATAACAGAGAAAAGCTGAAAACGATCCAAATGATGAATATCAAGGAAATGCATAAACAAACTATGGTATAGTAACTTTATGGAGGTTGTTTCTTGTTGTTACTGATATTATAAACACGAAAACTAGAAAACCATGTAATTCCAAATCATTAGCTTTCATCAAACTTTGGTGCCGTCATGAAATAACGCAGAAATCAATACTGGAAAAGGTCACAGAGAAATGTAAATAGTTATCTAAGATACCAAAACTGATCGATTCATAGAGTGGTAAACTTGGCAATTACTCAAGATGATAGAGCACTTCTGAAAAGACAAAACAGATAAAAGAACTGGGGGGACAGCTCAGATTTCTCCAACACAGGCAGCCCGCACTTTGCAGGATACCACGTTAACTAAAACTTTTGCCTGCTGGGACAGGGTCTTATCCTTCGCCTGCTTCTGTGATACCTGAATGTTCCCCTGGAGAAGGTTTACAACTCCGTGAAGGTGTTCTTTGGCTGTCCTGTTACCTGGGACGTGATACTGCCATCTACCAAATGTCCTATCAGAAAGCCCTGCCCAGGGAAGAGTGCCCCAAATGTCAATAGGGTGGTTGTTAAAAAATGTGGGTCTAGAAAGATTAATGAAAAGGAGAGTTAAGAAAAAGACGAGGTGTAAATGGGAATTTAATCTATTATAAAGGCGTTTTTTTAAATCAGTGAGATTAATAGATACATGTTGAATTAAAAAAGGCAGATCAATGAAAAACAAACAAAAAAGATGGATTTATACCTTGTTCTAACAAGATGTATTTCAGATTGGTCAAATATTTCATGTAAAAAATATAAAAATAAGGAACCAAAAAAGGATGCTTTCATATGTTTATTGTTAGAGTTGTTGCTATTTCTTCTTTCAGAAATTGCCATTTCTGTTTTGCTCAAGAGGAGCTCTGGTGGCACAGTGGTTAAAACACTCGGTTGCTAACCAAAAGCTCTGAGGTTGGAGCCCATTAGCCGCTTCTCAGGAGAAAGATGTGGCTTCTGTAAGGAATTACAGCCTCTGGGGCAGTTGTACTCTGTCCTGTGGGGTTGCTATGAGTCGGAATCGACTCAACAGCAACGGGTTTTGCTCATTCCACGGGGGCGACGGTTTCTTCTTATTGATTTTTAATAGCTTGTCATATTTTAAGAAAATTAACTTTTATCTTCCATGCAATGTGCAAATATCATTTTCCATTTTCTTCGTCTTTTAACTTTCTTTATAGCGCCCTTTGCCATAAAGAAATTTTAAATGTGGTTATAATCAAATCTGTCAGTTAAGCTATTAGGCTTAGAAAGAAATTAACCTAACGCACAATTTTCTAACATAAGAGATATGTTGTCCAAAAAATGGGCAAAAATTAAAAAGACTGAAAACGCCCAGACTATGGAGGGCAGGGAATTTTCTTGGATTGCCTGTAAAAATATAAATTGGAACAGCTATTCGGACAGACAGTTTGGTAATATGTCTCAAAATTTAGGAAATATATATACTCTTGGGCTTAATACTCCCACTTCTAAGAATCTATCTTTAGGACATCAGCAGGCTGTTGCAAAGGTACCAATGTATGTACAAAGGCATTAAATGCAGCACATGGAGACCTTCTGAAGGTCTATCAGTCAGCGGGGAGGGCAGGCTAGTTATATAAACCCAGGCACATTCATAAAACAGCTTTCCCCTACCGTAAGAAATCATTAGCAATCTATCTCTATAAACTGAAAAGGGAAAAACCTCCACAATACATGAAGGGCAAAAAGCAGCTTATGGTACAGTACACACAGTATGGCACAATTTATATAAAGCTGCATGTATACATGTAATCTATGTGGGGAGAAGTCTTGAAAGATATTTACTAAAAGGTCTCTGGCTGATTAGTAGCTTCATGCGATGTTTTCCTTCCTGCGTGTCTCTGATATGAGTTTTCTATAACAAGTATTTTTACAGTCAAGAAACACAAAATTCTCATTTTGGAAAAAAAAATATCAAAGATCAGAGTATACAGAAAAGGAAGGACTATTTTTTTTTTTTTAATAGATTGCCTGTTTTTTTTAGTACATAAAAACTAGGGCTCCCCTTTGTAAAATTCCTATGTAGAGGCTCCAGGATTTAATATTTCGCAAATGGTAAGCAGGCACTTGTACTCTTTTCACGATGAAAAAAGGGACTGTTTTCCTAGCTGGTGAGGTCACCGGTATGAATGGGTAAGATGAAGAAGGCCATTGCTGAATGAGTAAGCCAGCATCTGGGGCTCTGGCAAACAGGGCTCCATTCACTTTCCTTCAAATGACAAGTGCTTGCTAATAAGGGAAGGGAAGAACATTTAAAATCAAAAGAGGGAAACAAAAGAAGGTGGCTAATAAGAATATTTAGTTTAATTAATGGAGAAAAAAGAGGTTAAACCGTAGAAAGTAAATTCCCAACTAGTTAAATGGACTTCAGACAATCATGGATCAAGGTCACCTGTATTTTCAATAATGCATATGCAAGGCATTAGGCCCAGGAGTCACTTGAGGGTGGGTTCACTGCAGAGCTAAAACTGAAATTATAAGACCAGAGTTATACCCCTGTTTCTAAGGAGATGGGGCGGGGGGTGGCGGTTATTAAGGCTTGTTGCTATCTGTTGTAAAGCTGAATTCTTGGTTCCGCTACTCAAATGTGTTTTTAAAATGTGGGGCAAGAAGGAAGCAGCATGAAGGCTGGCACTTGAGGTATAAAAGATGTAAATCTGAAAGACTACTTTGTTGTAAAATTAATACAATATAAGGCCAACTGAACCACAGTGCATTCACGCTGGGAGGGACGATAAAACAATGAAGGTCCATACAGCTTAAAATTAGGACTTGCTGGAGAAGACTAGAAATTTGTAAGATATACGTGAAGAGAAATTTGATTTAGAACTTAAAGGACACTGGTTACTTGACTGACATACGATAGTTTCAAACAAAAAGAAAGTTTTTACAAAATACAGAACTCTCAACAATGGAAATGCAGTGTTAATTCGGTTTTCAATGTTGGCCTCCCTCACCTGACTCACAGTGGTACTTTAAGTATAAAACACTACAAAGTCCATCAGTCTTGGAAAGGGATCTCAAGTGTTGGTGTGTGGGAATGGATAGGTTAATTCTGTGCAGGATGTGAGTAAGCGAAATCTTCTGATAAACTCTGTTGTAGAACACAGGAATGTGAGGCACAGAGGGCAAACCAGTGATAGTCTGTGGTGTGACCGAAATTTTATTAAACTGAAGGCGAAAGGAATTAACTTTTAAAGTTCAATATAGATGGCTTGGGAAGGGAGTTCAAGTCTTCTTGTTAGACCCTAGTAGAACGATCTGCCACAATTAAATTCAGAAGCGACATCTCTGAATGAAACGCAAATTCATTAATTAATAATTGGAGATTATCATACAATTCTTGGACTACTGTTTTAGATTTGTTTGGCTTCGGGTATTTACAAAAGAGTTGCAAAAGCCTTTATTCTAAATTGTTAAATTAAGTTATTATTATGTTTTTTTTTTTAGCTCTCACTATAGGATGAGTTGAATCGACTCCATGGCAACAGGTTTTTTTTTTTTTTTTTTTTGGTATGTATCAGGCAAAAAAAAAAAAAAAAAATTTTTTTTTTTTATCAGGCAACGTGCTAGGATGAGGCCACTGCAAAGAAGACTGGAAAACAGTAGGGGAAACAGTACATGCCTGAGACCAAGATCTGTTATGCCACCTGCTTACTGGACACCTTCACCTTCATGTTGTGAGAGTACCTCACGCTCAATATCTATTCACATACCTCAAGACCAACAGACCAACCAACAAAAAAGGGGAAAAACTCATAAAACAACTATGATCTTTCTCTATTCCCTCTCTCATCTACTGGTATCATCATCTCACGTAATGAAGAGAGTTAAAAGCCTTGGTTTCATCCTTACCTCTTTTTTCCTTCAACTTACATTGGCAAAATGTCACCAAACTTGATTAGTTATGCCTCAGACACATCTTCAGACCAGTTCTCTGTTCCCTCTATCACTTACCTCAGTTCAGGGCACTTGCCATAGTCTAACTGGTTGTCTTCTCCCCACTTGATGCCCTCTCTCATTTACTATGCCTCCAGACTTATGTGTCTAAGCCACAAATCTGATCATGCTACTCCCTGAATTCACAGTTGGGCATGGTTCGACTACATGACAAAGCCCAAGCTTCTTTGTCTAAAGCCCTTCACACTCTGGTACCAAATTACTTGCCACCAGCTCACCTATCCCCAGTAATATCTTCAGCCCCCACTAGGCTAAGCAAGAACGGCTTGCCACTCTGGAACATGACATGTTTTTTTCTTTTATTTTGTGTCTTGAAAGCCCTAACCTGAACCAGTTCTATTACCCTTTTCCACCTGTTGACCTGCTTCAAGATCAAGTCATTACAGCACTATTCACAATAGCCCAAGGTGGAAACAACCCAAGAATCCTCAACAGATGAGTGGATAAAGAAAATGTGGTAATTACAAAAAATGAAATGTTATTCAGTCATAAAAATGAATAAAATTCTAATACACGTTACAACAGGAATGAACTTCTACAACATTAAGCTAAGTGAAATAAACCACTCACAAAAGAACAAATATTATGATTCCATTTATGTGAAATGTCTAGAACAGGCAAATTTATAGAGACAGAAAGTAGATCAGTGGTTACCAGAAGCTAGGGGGAGGAGGCGGGAGAGTTATTGCTCAATGGGTCAGAGTTTCTGTTTGGCGTGATTAAAAAAATTTTGGAAATAGATGGTAAGGACCCTGACAGTGCAATGTTTAAGCACTTGGCTGCTAACAAAAAGGTTGGAGGTGTGAACCCACGCAGTGACTCTGCGGGAGGAAGGCCTGGTGATCTGCTGTCATGAAGATTACAACCAAGAAAACTATGGGGCAGTTTTGCTCCGTCACATGGACCACTACGAGTCAGAGTCGACTCAACAGTACCCAACAACATCACAACAGTTGTACAACATTGTGAATGTAATTAATGCCACTGAATTGTACTCTTAAAGGGTCTCTGAAGATGTGAAGTTAACATGAGGTAATGCTGGAATAGGGCTGGTCCTTATCCCATCCTTATAAAAGAAAGCAGACACAGACGCATAGAGGAAAGATGGCCGTGTGAAGATGTATCTCCAAGTCAAGGAATGCCTAGGATTGCCAGGAGCCAACAGAAGCCAGGAGAGAGGCACGGAACAGCTTTTCCCCCTGAGTCCTCAGAAGGAATCAACACAGCTAATAAGTAAAATTCAGACTCCTAGCTTCCAGAACCATGAGCCAATACATTTCTGTTCTTAGAAGTCACCCAGTTCATGATGGTGTTTTGTTAATCACAGCCCTGGGAAACTAACACAACTCTCAAATATTGGTTGACTCTCTCCACATCTCTTATTCACACCTGAGTGGACTGTTGACAAGAGCCTGACAGAAAACTAACATGTAAGCTCTGGGACCACCTACTAACCCACTGCCCTCAAGTCAATTCTGACTCATAGCGACCCCGTAGGACAGAGGAGAACTGCCCCCACGGGGTGTCCAAGGCTGTAATCTTTCCGGAAGCAGACCACCATACCCTTCTCCTGCAGAGCAGCTGGTGGGTTTGAACTGCTGATCTTTCAGTGAGCAGCCAAGTGCTTTAATCACTATGCCACCAGGGCTCCAGTTTTTGGTCAGTGTATAGTATTTAAACTTTTTTTTTTTTTATGTTGGGGATGCTATATATATTTACTTCTAAAAGTTAAAGGGCTCAACTTGGTTCTTGTCTAGCTGCTCAGGGACAAACGTTTGGTCTCTGTGGGAAGAGTATGACATTTTCTAATTAACTTAAGTATTTCAACTAGTAGTCAACTGAAGGCTCAGGATCTTGTAACATAAGTCATGCAAAAGATGACTGTGATCTGGTATATTCTGAAGACAAACATTACTTATTATCCCAATTGCCACAGAGGAATATTAATACTATCATAATAGACTGTAGCTTCACGTAGGGTAGCATCTCATAGATGTGCCAAGATAGTGAGCAAAAAATTGTTTCTGCCAGATAAATGAGTTAACATGCTAAATAAGGTTGTTTAGCATTTTCCACTGAAAGTCTGCCAAAAGGATGGTTTTCTTCTGGCACAATATGTATTCGGTTGTTCTATCGGTGACAGGCCAAAGGTTTACTGGCTTCTCGAGAACAGTATGTAACACCATATCAACAACACAAAGGGGAATGCTTGTAATTTCTAAGGCAGGAAGGAAGATGCATTCTTTTTTATCTAAAGCTGTACCAAGTTATTTAAATCCATCAGACATAAGCGGGGAGAGGTTCTAGAATAAAAATAAAGTCTATTATTACGTCATTTAAGATTGAGATTGAAGTTTAACAACACGACCTCCTTCTCCTACCGCTACTTCTAACCTAAAAAAAAACCTAGTCCTAACAAAATTGAAGCCTAAGGAATTCAAGGTCTGCATCTGTTAGACTCAGGGACTCCGCTCCAGAGAGATTGATTACCCAAAGGATGAAACCGAGACAGAACAGACAGAGTGAAACAAATGACTGATACTTAGGTTTATCACCTGATTTCCTTCAAGTCTGTCCTGATTTCTGGGGAATATTCCTGACTTCATAACAAATAGGCTCGGGTCCTGAAACAAACTAATTGACATAGTTTATAAACATTCGAGTTTCATTTTTTTTTTTTTTTTACAAGGAACTGTGTCAGGTACAGAGGACAAGTGGATCAAGGGCCTGGCCCTATAAGGTAGCTTAGGGCAGACAGATAAGCAAGCAGGTACTTCCAGTAAGTGCTACTTATGGGTGTGCATGCAGGAGGGATACCTGACCCCCCACTAGGGGGCTCACAGAAGGCTTCAGAAGTAACAGAGAAGCTGAGACTCCAAGGGTGCTGAGTAATCATTAATACAGACGTTGGTTTGCACACCGTACCTGCCACCTACTACTTGGATGATTTGGGGCAAGTTAGTAATTGTTCTGAGTCTTGGTTTCTTTATTCACAAATGGGGCTAAAGACCATATAATAGGGTTGTGCTGAGGCTTAAATGAAAATGGATATGAAGCAGCCAGTACAGTAAAAAAAAAAAAAATTTTTTTTTTTTTTTAATACTAAATGGTAGTAAACAAAAACCTTAATCAATACTTTTCTTCTGTGGTTATACACAAGTTACTATTTAATTGATTTACTGGTTGTAGGTATTCAAAATGGAAGTATTAATAATGCAACTTTTTCTTCTTTTCCAACTTTAGTTCTCCTGTTCTTTTTGCTTAAAATTGCAGTGGAAAGAATTTAAAATCTCTTTCCCTCTCACTCATTTCACTTCTCTTACACCTTGTTTTCATACCCACCCTTCGGGGCAATCAAGAGGAGACAGGAGAGGGCATGGACTTATGAACAGGTAGGTAACTGCTCCTCTGACTTCAAGATCCTAACAGACTTTCTTCCTCATTCCTACAGCCAGAGTGTGGGACCCGGAGGGCAGTTACAGGGGAACAAGGAAACGTGGTGGAAGAGGAATGCTGGAGGTGCTGGTGGTTCGAGTCTTCGTTTGACCCCATCGCCACCAACTGAACGCAGTGCTGCTTCATCAGAATGTTCTCTCACTTCAGAGGATGAGAGTAGGAAGCCCGTGTAAATAGTATATGATTAATGTATTCTGTTTTCTAACTTTACCGTTTCAAATGCCTTAAAGGACCCACTGCATGAGGTCTGCACTGGGGGAAAAAAATATTCAAATAAACAGTTAAAAAAAAAAAATTGAAACATTGGGAGATGAAGTTAGAAGTGTTCAAAGTTTAAAGATACTGCCTTCCTGAATTTGAATAATAAGTCATCTGTAGCTCTTCCGAAAAACTGGGTTAATGTTTTAGGTTAGCATTAACTTACAAAATAGAATTAAAAGAGCCTCTTGAAGGAACTGCTTCTGAAAAGCAGAGATAAGCCATTTAGTCACTGACTGATGTAGAATGGTCCAGCAACAGGAAGATAGGATGAAATATCCCGTTGTAGAAAGATAGTCTAGGAATGGTGCCAGAATCACTGTGGATAAACAAACACTGAGTTCAGAGCTGGAAGTCAGTAGACGAGGTGTTGGGATTCAGACATGAGGTTAAGGAAAAGTCAAGAGTCAGAGTTGACAGAACAAGGTGTAGGGAGTCAGAATGGATCATAAACATACAAATCTTAGGGTATTAAGTAACAGAGAAGGTCCTGCCCCCTACTGCTGCAATGTCCAAGTCCGTGAGTTGGTCCCAAGACAGTTTCCTTATTTTATTTTCTCACTCTCTCTCCTTTGAGGGAAAACAGGGCTGGTCAATCTACTCCCTGGCGGCAACCATCACCCAATGTTTCTATCACCTTTCCTGAACACCTGCCTCTGACCAAAGAAGGTAACGCATTTAAGGTTCTCTCAGTGTTTACTGCTACGAGGGAACAGAGGAAATAATAAATTAACAGGGAATTTTTACCTAAGAAATAACTTATAAAAATATCTTACAATAAAAGTTGTAATCAAAATTTATTGCGTAAGTTACCCAAGCCAGGCTACCAATACAATTTAAATGCAATGAATCCTAATCTTACTCAACTCCCCTTTTCTTTCGCTATGTAATTTTTGGCAGTTCTTATTTAATTGTTTGTTTAGAGAAACCAGGCTTTGCTCTACCCAGTCTTCAGTGGTTAGAGCAGTAGCTGGCACCAGGGCCCTTCTGTTCTCCCACCCCGCCACAGCACTGGGACCTACGGAATCAGACAACAGAGACTACTGCAGGGATATGGGAGTCCTGGTGGTGCAGTGGTTAAGCATTTGGCTGCTAACCAAAAGGTTAGCAGTTTAAACCAACCAGCCATTCCCTGGAAACACTATGGGGCAGATCCATTCTGTCCTATAGGGTCGCTATGAGTCGGAATTGACTCAACCACAATGGGTTGGTTGGTTGACGGGGATATGAGGACACATAATCTTCCAGAGACTTATGTTTATAAGAGAAACATTTGGTACAAATACCTTTCCACTTCCTATAATGACATCACTCTAGCTTAGTCTCTGATATAATCACTTTGGGAAGTGGCATTTGGTCACGGGAGGGACAAGGTGAGGTTTTCTCAAGGAGGATGCCTCGCATAGACCTTCCTGTACTGACATCATCAACAGAGCTAACTGGATGCAAGAGCACGTGAAAGAGTTCAACACATTTTCTTAACCGAATGTAGTAAGTACAAGATGAGGCATATTCACTAAAACAATTCATCTTCATCAGAACATAATTAAACTCTCTAGCTAAATAATTGATTTATATAATAACTGCATTTCAAACGGGGCTTGAAAACATGAATAAATTTCAACCAGGCTCGAAAACTTGGATTATTCATTAAGTACCCTATTTTTGGTTTTATGGTTTCTGACCCTTTAATTAGAAAGCCAGAAAGGTCAACGTTCTAGAAAATCATATTCTCTGGATATTAAAATTAATTAAATTTTATCGCACACAGCTTCATGGTTTATACTAGCTGCAAATCATCTAGATAAAATTTGTATTTAAAAATTCTAAATTCCTCTTAAAGAAGTTTCTCCAGTGATCATTTTAAAGGGAGAAAACAACCACCTCACTTTTCAAGGTAAAAATTTAACATGCAACATCAGGACCTCCATCCTTAATAGTACGTAATTGTATTATCTCTTCTCTCTTCTCTGACTGCCTTGTTTTCTTCATTCATAAGATATTCAACAACAAAAGCAAGTCTAATAATTCCATGTTTTTCCCAAAAGACATGATGAGCTATTTCCATGATTACAAAATTGTTACAGAATCTCAGAAATTTTGAAAATTTGGGAGGAAAAAAATAGTTCTAAACCAAGAAAACTACTATCAACATTCTGATGTATTTAATTCCAGGTTTCTTCTAACGCTTTGATAAATATGACTATAATCATATTCTAACTTTCTATCCCCCACTCTAAGTATTTTTTCCGTTACTGCAACTTTTTGCACACTCATATTTTTAGTGACTGTAAAATTTCTAACAGTCCATTGTGTGGTTATACAATGATATGCTTACCCATAGCCTTCTAATTATAAACTCAAACAAAGCTGATTTATAATACTGAAAAATTAAAAAAACAATGCTTTATCTGCAAAGATGTGCACCTTCCCTCGCCACCCCCGGAGGGCCAGATTCTTACCTTCTACGTCAGCCCTGCTGGATGAGCTCTCAGAATCCGTGCGACTGTTCAGCTCTGGCAGACACGGAATATAGCCCTCAGGAGGCAGGCTCACTGCACACAGTCGTCTTTCAGTCTGGATCTTAGTGCCGCCATCTGTGAGGGATCAACTTGGAGACATTATATAATGCAGTCAGACATTTATTTGCCTTAGTATCGTTTCTCCAACCAAGTTCATTGAAGACATGAAATCAGATAGCTCAGTGGAACCTAACCATGGTTATAAATGCTGATTTTAATAAGCCAAGTGTTTTTCCAGAAGATCAAGTCACCTATATATCCACTCAGGAAAAACAAGGGATTTATAATTATTTAAACCCCTATTTAGCTACTTATTATGTAAACCTTTGTGTTTTTATTATATAAGAGCATGTCTAACTCATGAGTAGAAAGCAAAAATAAAAACATCCCATATTAACACACCTCTCATTATCACAACATGGATCCCCTAATATTTTTGTGCATGGTCTTCTGAAATTTTCTCCATATATACCAACAATGTGTGTACCCAGTGTATACACAGGTACACACATACACATGCCCCAATGGGATCATGCTATACATATTTTATTGTTATATATTTGTTTTAGCCATCTAGTGCTGCTATAAGAAAAATACCACAAGTGGATGGCGTTAACAGAGAGAAATTTATTTCTTCACAGTAAAGTAGGCTAAAAGTCCAAACTCAAGCTGTCAGTTCCACAGGAAGGCTTTCTCTCTCCTTGGCCTTCTCATCAATTCTCCCCTGGACTAGGAGCTTCTCCGTGCAGGGACCCCGGGTCTAAAGGACGCGCTCTGCTCCTGGCACTGCTTTCTTGGTCGTATGAGGTCCCCACTCTCTGCCTGCTTCCCTTTATCTCTTGTAAGATAAAAGGTGGTGCAGACCACACCCTGGGGAAACTCCCTTTGCATTGGATCAGGGATGTGACCTGAGCAAGGGTGTTACATCCCACCCTAGCCCTCTTTAACATAAAATTACAACCACAAAATGGAGGACAATCATACAATACTGGGAATCGCGGCCTAACCAAGTTGACACATATTTGGGCGGGGGGGGCAATTAATTCAATACATGACATACATTTCTGTGTACAACGTAATAATGTATTTAATTTGAATATGTTAAACTAATATATTAAGATACAAGTCCACATACTATTTCAATGGTTGTATAATATTCCATGTTATTGGTGAATTATAATTTAATCACTCTCAAAAATATTGCACATGGAGGTTGTCATGGATTGAATTGTGCCCCCCAAAAATATGTGTATCAGTTTGGCTGCAACTGTCCAACATTTTGCCATCTGATGTGATTTTCCTATGTGTTGTAAATCCTACCTCTGTGATGTTCATGAGGTGGGACAGGTGGCAGTTAGTAAGGCAGGACTCAACCTACAAAATTGGATTGTGTCTTGAGCCAATCACTTTTGAGAGAGAAAAGAGAGGTGTGAGCAGAGAGATAGGGGGACCTCATTCCACCAAGAAAGCAGTGCCAGGAGCAGAGCGCATCCTTTGGACTTTGGTTCCTGCGCTGAGAAGCTCCCAGACCAAGGGAAAATTGATGACAAGGACCTTCCTCCAGAGCTGACAGAGAGAGAAAGCCATCCCCTGGTGCTGATGCCCTAAATTTGGGCTTTCAGCCTACTTTACTGTGAGGAAATAAATTACCCTTTGTTAAAGCCATCCACCTGTGGTATTTCTGTTACAGCAGCACTAGATGTCTAAGACAGGTTTGGTTTCTAAATTTTCACCTTTACAAACAGTTTCTATGACCATCCTTGTTGCATATAATTGTACATACTTGGCCATTTTGTTTCTTAGCATAAATTTGTGGAAATGCAATGTTTGGTTCGAAGGTATGCACCTTTTGCTGGCTTTTGATATACATTGTCTAGAAAGATAACTGTAAGAGAGCTGATTTCATCTATGCTCTTTTCAACATTGGTAACATCAATCTTCTAAATCTCTGTATCTTCATATAAGATATGGAAAAGTGACTCCCTTGTATATGGCAAACACACGTGAATATGGCAAACACACGTGAATATCCCAAGTAGTCTTCACATAAAAACGAATATTTGATTTTAAAAACAATCACAATGACAAATATTGCACAAAAATACTAATACATAACAATGTTTTGTTTCAAGACATTCAAATGCAAAAACCTTGAAACGTTTTCAAATTCCTTTGCCATCAATATATTTTACTTTCTTGAAGCTAAGACGCAAGGATTCTAGCTCCTGAGTTAATCGGATTCACCACAGTTGATTAACTACCGTGTCACTCTCTGCTGGAGTCAAGGACGGAATGGGGGTATGCTTCTAAGTATACTATCCCCCACTGGTAACGTCAACGTTTGATCATTTTTCACAGAATAATTTTGGAAGCTTTTAATCAGCTAAATCTTTCTTAATAAGAAAGTTGAATAGAACTTAGAAATGTCATTGTTCATTTAATTATTAGGACGAATACAGGAGGAATCACGGAAGTGAAATACGAGATGACTCATACAATGAAAAATAATGACACATCGAAGAAAAACGAGTTCAAAAATCTAATATGCTAGGGGAACGATCCTCCTATGTTAAGCAACCACATGCTGACTTTTAAGGCTGAGCTTTTAAACTATAAATGACAATACTGTTATGATGAAAGATTTTAAGCAAGGCATTAGAATATTCCCTTGGGCCTCAGTTTGCTTATCTGTCAATTACCATAATTGACAGATAAGCTGTAATAAAAGCTTCCACTTCTAATTCTTTATTCTTCTGGGTAAAATATGGTCACTGTGATGACATTTACCCTTTTTACATGCCAGACGTTATATTCACTGCTCAGGCGGTAAGCAAGGAGAAGATCAACTATACTTTACTGAGCAGCCAGTAGCCATATACTTCCATATGGTTTTCTCCTCCACTTGACACATACAGCGCACAGCGTTTATTAGCCCCAGAAGCTAAATTAGAGTTCCCCTGGGACATCTCATCTCCCGATGTGAGAGTTCAAGATATAGAGATGGCACATCAGAATCCCACCTTCCTTGCTGATGAAAGCCCTAGAAAAATACAGAGGGAAACTGTCCATGTTTGAAATTCCTAAGTATAAGAAGAAGCGGGACAATTTAATTAGCTCTAGCTGGTTGATTAGTTTAAATGCATGCTTCTGAATTTTTACTATATTTCTGGTAGTGGTATTTGTTTTGTAGGATACTGTCATTCAAGCTTGATTTAATTCTTCAATCTCATCTGGAACTACCATCCACTGAGTCTATCACCTTTTCACTGTCCTTAGGCCTGATGGTCTCCTATACGGTCTTTCTCAGTTTAAATTGCGTGGTCCTTCATTATGATCACTCCTTTGTATCTGCCTATAGCTCTCTGGCCCTTTTCTCCCCCTCTGTTATATTCACTGGCAAAATCCCAACCAGGTTATACTGAACACTCTACCTCTTCTGGGTACTCCTGGACAGCTGAATGGCTATGGAAAAACATAACCACGTTGACTGTTCTCACCTCAAATGCAGGACTACTCATCTCAAATGGGTACTCGGTGCTGCCTACAAATCTTAACATTCTCCCAGTCTCTCTCTCCTAGCAATGATCATATACCTCCTCCTTTCTCTTCTAATGGCCCTTCACTATGAAAATAACCAAGAGTAGGATAGAGTTCCGCAGGCTCCTATCACCACCTCTACTATAACCAGAATCTTCAGATACTGCCTTGCCTACAAATTTTACCTACTGGCCAAGACTAACCCCTTCATTCTTGTACTCATCCTCTCTCACCTAGGCAAAGACATAGCTCTGGCAATTTTCTCCTCTCTCTCTGGCATTATCAATTTTTCACCTCTACCTTGTCACCTTGTCATTCTCAATAATACACAAACATGCTGTTATCTCTCCCATCTTAAAAGGCTTTTGTTTCCACACTCCCTCAACCACCACCTGATCAATATGCACCATTTGCCAGCAAAGCTGCCTGTACTCACTGTCCCTAATTCTTCTAATCATCTGCTTTTGAACCCAGCCAATTACTCTCTTATTAAGTCTTACAATGACTTCCAAGTTTTGCTAAACATACAAAAAATATTACTTCTTTATTATAGTCAATAGTTAATTAATTATCCATTTTTTAAATCCATTTCCGGGCTCCCTGCTGTTTCCAATACCCCATGCCTCCCTCTCTCGGTTCACTTTTGTTTTTTGCTAAGTACATGGTTCTTTCAGTGAAAACGTGTGGTGGTTAAAATCTCTTGGGCTTTGTAGGTTTGAAAATATATTTATTTGGCATCTTTTTAAAGATTATAGTTATCAATTTAGTTAATAGGTAAAAAATAATAATAATAATTTTTTAAATTTTATTTTATAGTTACACAGCTCAATGGGTACAAAAGTATATACAGTGAAAATCTCCTTGCACTTCTGCACCCCAGTCACTCAGCTTCCCTTCCAGGAGGCAACTAATGTTATCATTGTGTGTGTGTGTGTATTCTTCCAGAGCTACTTGTATATATACAAACAAATATACATATATTATTCCTTTTTCTCCTCTTCTTCGTACTAACGAATCCAGCAGCAAACAGCGTCTCTCGCTTTTTTTCACTTAATGATACATCTTTGCACCCATGCCAGTAACACATCAAGTTCCTCACTCCTTTTGATAAACCCACCAGCCAGTGCCATCGAGTTGATTCTGATACATAGCGAGCCTACAGGACAGAGTAGAACTGCCCCATAGAGCTTCCAAGGAGTGCCTGGCGGATTTAAACTGCTGACCTTCGGTTAGCAGCTGTAGCACTTAACCACTACGCCACCAGGGTTTCCTATCGTGCGCATAATTCCAACAGGCCAATGTACCATAATTTATTTAACTGATCTCCTCTTAAAAAAATTTACACTTTTTTCAATCTCATTACTCTGAACAACGCTACAATGAATAACCTTGAACACGTCATTTTCCACAAATGTTAAGTTAATCTACAGGAACAATTGCTAGAGGTAGAATTGCTGGGTCTAAGATGTGCGTGTATTTGTAACTTTGATATATGTTATCCGACTGCCCTTCCTAGACAACGTACCAATTTATCCTTCAACTACACGTAAGCGCCTGCTCCCTGCTCCTGACAGTGTACTGACAAAATTTTCTGATCTATGACCATTGGACAGATTTAAGGTATCTCAGAGTATCTTCTGATTTGTCTTTCTCTTGTTAGCAGTGAGTTGAGCATCACTTTTTTGTGTTGGTTTGTTCATGATGGGAGAGCCACTTGTTTACCCTTTCTGTGAACCGCCCCTCACTCTCCTTTGCTCATTTCTCTTTTGGGCTCTTCATCATTTATTAATACTTCAGCTCTTTGGATATTAAGAAAGGAACCTTCGTCAGGACTAGGAATTGCAATAGTTTTTTCCAGTTTATTATTTGTCTTTTAACTTTGGTAATTTTTTTTTTTTTTGCCTTGTGGAATTTAAAATATCATAAGGTATAATTATCAATATTTTCTTTTATGCCTCTGTATGTGTATGAAACTTCAGAGGGGAAAAGTTCTCCCATGGTTTCTTTTGGTTTCAATTTTTTAGACTGAAATACTGGCTCCATTTGGAATTTAGCCAAATTTGCAATTTTTCAGGTAAATTTCAGTCCTAACTTATTTTGTTTCCAGGTAGCTATGCAGTTGCCCCCAGCACAACTCAAAGATTTCCCCCTTTGTTCTCGCTCACTGATTTGCCCCCTTACTCTTCAATATCAGCTTGACTGCATGTAAAATTCCAGATTAGCCCTGTCTGATGGGGCAGTTCTACCCTGTCCTATAGGGTCACTATGAGTCGGAATCGACTTGACGGCAACGGGTTTGGTTTGGTTTTTTAATATAGCTTGCTGTGATTACAGAAATATTCTATATCTGTGTGTCCAATACACTAGCCACAACCTTGTGTGGTTAATAAGCACTTGAAACGTGGCTAATGTGATCAGAGAACTGAAATTTTAATTTTAATTAATAAAACTTTATATAGCTACACATGGACAGTGGCTACCTTACGACGTCACAGTTCTAGATCACCAGTTAATTTTTCTCAGCATGTGGCAAGATCTTATTCCATGGTCTTATGTTCTCTACAGTTGAATACGACAAGCCTAGTTAGTCTAAGGGTTACTTCTTAGGCAGTTTGTTTTCTCTGTGGTAACTTCTTACCCTCGTGTTTAAGCGTGGATTTGCTTTTATTTATCCTGTTAACTACTCAGAGTGTGCTTCTGGTCTAACGGCTCTTTTTTCTGGAAAATTCTCAACACATCTTTCACACTTGCCTCAAAGCTCAAATATGCTTTCACTTTCTACACACATTCTTCGAATCTCTGTGCCAGATTCTGAGTGAGCATTCTTCAGTACAACCCTCAATTCACAAACGTTCTGTAACTTCAGGTCCAGCCTACGGATACTCACGTTTCATCAATATTGTGTTTTTACTTCCAAGACTGAGGTGTTTCTTTTCCACGTCCACTTGTTTATTTCATTTTGGTCTGTTTCAAGATTCTTTTCTAATGTAAATTATGCCCTTATTAATTTCCTACACAACTCAAGGTATTTAAAGGTGCCTTTTCTTAGAAAACGGAAGGAGCTCCAACTCAGCTGCTCAACCCAGAAACCAGGAAGTAACCCATGACTAATCCTTCTCCTTTACCTGCATCTACAACACATCAGTTGTTGTTGTTGCTGTGTGTCACTGAGTTGATTTCGACCCATAGCAACCCTAGATTATTATTATTATTATTGCCCCCTAGGGTTTCCTAGGCTGTAATCTTTATGGGACCAGATTGCCAGGTCTTTTCTCCTGTGCGGCAGCTGGTGCTTCCAATAGCTGACCTCAGTTAGCAGTTGAGTGCTTAATCACTGCACCACCGGGCTCCTATACGTGTCTAAGATGCTCTCTTCAGCAGGCTCCTTTTCATCCTTTAGGTTCCAGCTTCCGTGACTTCTCAGTGCTCACACAATTTAAACAAGGCCTCTGTGACACCCCCATACCTCCATTATTCAGTATCAGCATATTTTCAGCAAATAGCTACACCCCCACCATTTGCTGAGCACCACTGTATCTTCTTCATAGTTTGCAGTTGTTTACTTGCTCACATGTCTCATTGTGTCACCAGCTAGAATGGGAACCGAATGATAGCAGGAAGTTTCGTTTCACTATCCTATAATCAGGACTTCTCAGTGGCTGGCCAACAACAGGGATTCACTGTATTCACTACATAAATCAGCGACAGAGCCATTATTCCCAGATTAGCTTTCATAATGTTGTGATAGATCAGATTCCCAGTGATCCTTAGTGATACTACAGCTCTAGTTAAATGGCTTACATTTTATAAACCAGAGCCTGAGGCATCAATTTGGAAAGGCAAAAACGGTATAGCGGTTACAAGATTAAACTAAGTTGTACAATCGAACCTGGATTCAATTCTCAGTTCACCCTACTAACTAGTCCTACAGCCTAAGCCTCAGAGTCTTCATGTATGGAAATAAGTAACTACCTTCTAGGACTGTTTTTATGACTTAACGAAATAATCCACGTGAGGCAACTGGCACAGTACCTAAAAAGACTGTGAACGGAACTAACACTAGTATCAGCAATAAAGATGCAGCAACCCAAGGGACAAAATTCTGGAAGAAACTTACTGCTAAGACTGTGTGAAGTCACTTCAGAATGGCAGTCTCTAATATCTGTTTGGTTATGCCCACCCTCTAACTCTTTCCTCAGACCCGGGATGGGCCCCAAAGGCAGTTTACTAAATTCATCGTGATGTGATCAGATGTTTTAAGTTCCCTTCTGTTTCAGCCACTGTGCAAGATACTAGGGATGTTGTAACAAACAAGACAGACAGCTCCCATCTCCAGAGACCTTACATCATGAAAAAATAGAATATAATGTGATACTTATGAAAGCTTACTCAAAGACTTATGAATGAAATAATTAAGGTAATATGATAGAATATAACTAGTGGAGGAAACCAAATAAATTGAAAGGGAGACTTGATATTATAAAGATATCAGTCCTCCCCAAATTCAGCTAGCAACTAAATGTAGTTCCAACTAAAATCCCTAAAGGGTACATATTATACTTATGGACACAATACATATGTAGTAAGAGAATGAATGAACACAGACTGGAGTATACAGATGTTATATTCCATGTACACCTCTGCACATTATTTTTTTCACTTGCCATTAGTGATGATATATGTAGAACTAAATCATTGCTTTAAGCAGCTTATACTACCCTCTTAAACAGAAACCCTGGTGGCGTAGTAGTTAAGAGCTAAGGCTGCTAACCAAAAAGCTGGCAGTTCAAATCCACTAGGCGCTCCTTGGAAACTCTGTGGAGCAGTTCTACTCTGTCCTATAGGGTCACTATGAGTCGGAATCGACTGTTTTATCTGTTTGATAAAAACAGCTCTGGATTTTGCAATCCAGCATCTTAAAAAGAACGTCAACAAGCTTTAAAAAAGTTAAACGCAATGAGAAAACTTTTAAAAATCCAAACTATTTCAGCAAGAGAGAGTAATTTCTCACAATTCCATCACCACTCTTAACAACTGAATTTTTTTCCCTATGCATTTAAATACTTTTAACTAAATTTCAATCAAATTTCTCATATGATTGTAGTACTTTTTTCTCATTATTAAGAGCAATATTCATGTATTACTGTTATTAGGTCCTGTTGTGTTGGTTCTGACTCACAACAACCCTACGTACAACAGAATGAAACACTGCCTGATTCTGTGCCATCCTCATAGTCGTTGTTATGCTTGGGCGCACCATTGCAGCCACTGTGTCAATCCACCTCACTGAGGGTCTTCCTTTCTTTCGCTAACCCTCTACTTTACCAAGCATGATGTCCTTCTCCAGGGACTGGTCCCTCCTGATAACACGTCCAGAGTATGTGAGATGAAGTCTCGCCAAACTCCCTTCCAAGGAGCATTCTGGCTGTACTTCTTGCAAGACAGGTTTGTTCATTCTTCTGGCAGTACATAGTTGTCTTAGTCATCTAGTGCTGCTGTAACAGAAATAACACAAGTGGGTGGCTTTAACAAAGGGAAATTTATTTCTTCACAGTGAAGCAGGCTAGAAGTCCAAATTCAGGGCATCGGCTCCAGGGGAAGGCTTTCTCTCTGTTGGCTCTGGAAGAAGGTCCTTCTCATCAATCTTCCCCTGGACTAGAAGCTTCTCCGAGCAGGGACCCTGGGTCCAAAGGACACACTCTGCTCCGGGTGCTGCTTTCTTGGTGGTATGAAAATCCTCTGGTCTCTCTGCTTGCTTCTCTCTTCTATATCTCAAAAGTGACTGGCTCAAGACACAATCCAATGCTGTAGATTGAGTCCTGCCTCATTAACATAACTGCTGCCTATCTCCCCTCATTAACATCACAGAGGCAAGATTTTACAACACACAGGAAAATCACATCAGATGACAAAATGGCAGACAATCACACAATACTGGGAATCATGGCCCAGCCAAACTGATATACATACTTTTGGGGAACACAATTCAATCCATGACAAGAGTATATTCAATATCCTTCACCAACACCACAATTCTTCTTCAGTCTTCCTTACTCACTGTCCAGCTTTCACATGTGTACGAAGCAACTGAAAATACCATGGCTTGGTTTTTTCCCTCATTATCAAGGGCAATATCTGTACACATTTGCAATACTCTTCATTCTTTAATAGCATGATTTGAATAGCTGGATAGCATTCCATCTTTTAAATGTATCACCGTTCATTTAGCCAACTTCAACTGCTAAATATTCAGACTTCTAACTTTCAGCTATTATAAAATAACCATATGTCAGCTTATGTCCTCCCACTTCTTGGAGAATGAAAGAAACTTGGCTCGGACTCCCAATTACACGACCCGCAACAGTCCAAAGGCCTCCTACGGTTTTTCCGAATACTTGAGATGATACTTCATCATCGTCTGCTCAGTCCCCGGCTCTGTCTGTGCACGCTGTTTCTCTTATTCCTTGTCAATCCAGACACAAAACTCAGCTGCTTCTTTCCTACAGCTAATCCACTCATCCCAAAAACCTTGAGAGTTGCCTAATTTTAATGAAGATTTCAGAGAAGGGGGCCAAGGGGGCTAGACCATGTTCTGCACAATCTTTGCCATTTGGATATTCCCCGCCCCATCCTCTTGCATCTCACATGGTGCAGGTTTGCCCCCTTAGGAAAGTCTGGGGGCCTGCCAACATCGTTGCCCTCAGCCGCTCACACAGGCTATTATGAGCAGTAAAGAAGATAGAACCTTCTTTGAGAAAGGATCAGACAGACTCAGGATATGCTTGTGGGTTGTGTATTGGGTCTGAGAGAAAGTGTAGGGAAGGATGATTACTGCTTTGGGTCTGAGCAACTGGGAGTCACTGTTTAGTGAGATGTGCAGGAGTTCTGTCTTAGAGACCTGGGGTTTAAGGTGCCTACTGGATGTCTAAGTGGAGGAGACTGGCAGGCAGTTGTCCATACAATACTCTGTGAGCTACCTTAGGGTGAGAATCTCTAAGCTTGGGGATAGGTCTAGGTTGGAAAAACAAATCTGGGAGCTAAGAGTATGTATGTATGCATGCATGTATGTATGTATGTGTGTATGTATCTACCTATCTACCTACCTACCTATGTGGAAACTTAAGCCAGTATCTATCTATCTACCTGCCTGTCTGTCTGCCTGTCTATCTGCCTACCTGTCTCTCTGGAAATTTAAGCCATGAGTTTGGATAAAATTACCTAGGAAGTGGGTGTAGACAAGAGAACACTGAGCAATGAGTTTTGGGGCACTCCAGCATTCATAGGCTGTGGGTATGAGTCATCTTAGTGCACAGAGGAAAGCTATTAGGTCAAAGAATAAAAAAGTTTAATATCTGAACACGTACTATAAAACTGCCCTCCAGAAAGGATGTGCTATGTGACATTCCTACCAGCAAATTATGAGTATTCATTTTCCTGAATTCTCGATGACAAGGTAGTATACATACTTTTTAAAAATGCTCTGCCACTTTGGTAAGCAGGAAGCAGCGTTTTATGGTTGTCTTTATCAGGATATTTATAATTATTAGAGAGGTTCTCAGTGATCTTTTTGTTTGAGGGACAGCAAGGTTCAAGCACAGTTGCCCTGTAGAATCCTAAATTTCGGCTAAAAGCTTACATTCATATTCTGTTCCAGTCTACAATACTTTAATGTTAAATATTTTAGTTTAATTATTCTCAGGGAAAAAAAAAATGGAAAAATCATTCCCTACTTCCACGGGTGAAGTGGCAAAATGCTACTGCAGGGAGTATGGATCCCATGAGACAGGGCTGAATTGAAGAAAAGTTGATACCATGTAACACATTCTGGGTCATGACAATTTTTTTTCTGTCTTGGTATCACAAACAAGAAATTAGATCTACGTGAATATGTTGACACAAATCACAGTCGTGTCTTTTGACTTACTTTCTGAGCTACATCACAGTAAAAACCTCCAAGGAGATCTGCCATGACGGCTGCCCAGAGGGGGCACGATACAACGTTTCCAGTCTTCTTCTGTTGACAATGGAGCCCTGGTGGTACAGTGGTTAAGAGCTCAGCTGCAAACCAAAAGGTCAGCAGTTCAAATCTACCAGCTGCTCCTTGGAAACCCTATGGGGCAACTCTACTTTATCCTACAGGGTCACTATGAGTTGGAATCGATATAATTGCAACCAGTTTGGTTTTTAGGTTTCTGGTGACAATGGCTAAGCAAATGTTCTCATTATAGGTCAAACTGTTTATGCCCACGGCCAACTGATGGAACCCGTAATCCTCTTGTTGGTCCACCTCTTTATCTTCTCAAGGATCTGTTTATCAAAACATGCTTTCAGTATAGAAGAATAATTGTTTTTACTTTCCTTCTGATTTTCATCATATTTGAATGAATCCCAGCATCCAACATCTCAGACAAAAAAACAACAACAAAAAAAACTCACACTCCCAATGATCAATTCTCATTATCCAGCTTTCAAACTACAATTTCATTACAGCCATTTTATGTGCAATAAAAAGTTTCACTGCCTTGTAGTTTCTAATTGAAAGTGCTTAGCCTTGGAAAAATATCTGCCAAACTGGACAGGTTTGTGAGCCACTTTTTATTTAAATGATGAGCAATTAATCCATTTACCACATCCAGGATTTTATCCTCTCATAGAAACTTTTCCCATCTTTACTTGCCATTTTTTCTACCAGCTTCATCACATTAAGTTGGCATGGAGCACAGCTAGCTTTTAAAGGCACTTCCTTTTCTGTAGCATTATTTCCTAAAAGCACAAATATTCAAACATCCAAAATGTCTATTTTTGAGAAACAAAATTTACTTTTGCTATTTCACTGAACATTAATAAGAAAGTTAAGAAGTAAACGCTGGGGGCTAGACACAAGGGAATGGATTACTTCCGGGGCCTGACGCAAACTACCATTTCTTTTGCTGTTCCTTTCACAATGAATTTCATCCATAAACACTTAACTAGTGAGTCATATTCTTGATAAAATACTAATATATTAGAGACTTCCACTTCTGGTTAGAAGGCAGATGAGATAGTCTGACAAACCTCTCCTGCAAAGCACCTAGAAAGGCCTGATAAAACGTAGCAAACATTCTTGAAATGCATAGCTGAGCCCTGGAAACAAGGACAATCCCTGGAGGCCATAATTGAAGGAGGAAAAGAAATCCCAAGAACAAGCTCACATGTACCATGCAATACCATGCAACATCACAGAAGATGTTAATTCTCCCCCAAATAAACCTACAAACATGATACAAGTGCAAACCACCTTTGAAGAGAATTTTTTGTGTGCAACCTAATTTTAAAATGCACACGGAAAAGCAACGGGCCAAGAACAAACTGAAGGATAAACAGAATGGGTTTGGTCTACCAGATACTAACACATTACAAGCCAGAGTAACTGGATAACGTGTGCTAGCAGAGGGACAGTCACAGAGCAACCAACGGATCAAACGGGAGGGCACAGAAACATACACAGACTTACATGGGAACCTGTTCTATTACGTGGTCGTAGATAAATGGTGCTGAGAAAACTGGATACTCATATGGGGAAAAATGAAATTAGATCATGAACTCATTCTATACACAAAAATCTGGAAGAAGGAAGAAAAAAATCTAAATGGGAAAGGCATATCTTGGAAGAATATTTAAAATTTCTTTGCTATTAGGGCAGAGAAATGTTTCTTCAACAAGACACAAAACGTATAAACCATAAAGGCCAATAAATCTAATATTAAAATTAACTTCTGAACAATAGGAGATATTACTGTTTTTAAAAAACATACATACATATACACATATGTACATATACGCACACATACGCATTAAGTGTAAGGCTGGTAACTACCAAATTCTGGGGAATGATACTAGTTTCAAAGGTTTGTCATACAAAGTATCAGACATTGGATGGCTTAAAACAAGAGGAATTTATTCTTTCACAGATCTGGAGGCTAGACGTCCAAACTCAAGGTGTTGATAGCGCCATGTTCTCTCTGAAGGTTGTAAAGGAGGAATCTTTCCTTGCCTCTTCAAGCTTCTGGTGGTCCCAAGCATTCTTTGGCTTGTGGCGGCCTAACTCCAGTCTCTGCCTCCATCTTCACATGGCTGTCTTCCCTCTGTGTCCACGTCCTTGGGTCCCTTCTCTTCTTTCCAAGAGGACGCCATATTGGATCACGGCTTACCCTACCACTACTGAGCCTTGATGCAGACTGCCATTTCCTTCGCTGTTCCTTTCACGTTGCTTTTCACATATGAGTATGACCTCATGATAACCAATAACATCTGCAAAATGCTATTTCCACATATGGTCATATTCACAGGTGCTGGGGGTTGGGACTTCAACACATCTTTTTCAGGGGAAAGACAAATTCAACCCATAACAGGGGGGAACTGGAAAGGGCATTAAAGGCTTCACTTACATTGGCATCATATTTCTTAAACAAGGTTTTAAGGAAGTATGGAAAAAGGTTAAGATCTAAAAGAGTTGGGGAAGGGAGATTGAAAGACATCTGTCATACTTTCAAAGTTTCACTGGAAAATATTTGGGCTTCAGTTGAAAATTGTCTGCAGTGTTTTTGTTTTTGTTTTTAACCAAAAAGAACACTTCAGCATTTTCGGACACCTCTATTATATTCATAGATGTCCCTCCACTTATGAGTTTTCATGGATCTGTAAAAGCCACACACGCAGCAGTGTAAAACCAGCTCAGCTCCGCCCACCACCGACAGACGGCACCGACGACTCCGCGTCCATGTCGGCCCACCACCGACAGACGGCACCGGCGACTCCGCGCCCGGCTCGGCCCGCCACCGACAGACGGCACCGGCGACTCCGCGTCCATGTCGGCCCACCACCAACAGACGGAGCCGGCGACTCCGCGCCCAGCTCAGCCCACCACCGACAGACGGCACCGACGACTCCGCGTCCATGTCGGCCCACCACCGACAGACGGCACCGGCGACTCCGCGCCCGGCTCGGCCTGCCACCGACAGACGGCACCGACGACTCCGCGTCCATGTCGGCCCACCACCAACAGACGGCGCCGGCGACTCCGCGCCCAGCTCAGCCCACCACCGACAGACGGCACCGACGACTCCGCGTCCATGTCGGCCCACCACCGACAGACGGCACCGAAGACTCCGCGTCCATGTCGGCCCACCACCGACAGACGGCACCGACGACTCCGCGTCCATGTCGGCCCACCACCGACAGACGGCCGTCAGCGACTCCGCGTCCGGCTCAGCCCACCACCGACAGACGGCACCGACGACTCCGCGTCCATGTCGGCCCACCACCGACAGACGGCGCCGGCGACTCCGCGCCCGGCTCGGCCCGCCAACGACAGACGGCACCGACGACTCTGCGTCCATGTCGGCCCACCACCGACAGACGGCGCCGGTGACTCCGCGCCCAGCTCAGCCCACCACCGACAGACGGCACCGACGACTCCGCGTCCATGTCGGCCCACCACCGACAGACGGCACCGGCGACTCCGCGCCCGGCTCGGCCTGCCACCGACAGACGGCACCGACGACTCCGCGTCCATGTCAGCCCGGCACCGACAGACAGCCGTCAGCGACTCCGCGTCCGGCTCGGCCCGCCACCGACAGACGGCGCCGGCGACTCCGCGCCCGGCTCGGCCCGCCACTGACAGACCGCATTGGCGACTCTGCACCTCCATTTGCTAGTCCAGTGGTTTTCACTTTTCTTGCATACATACCCCCACAAGTGTTGAAAAGGGGCCGTATAAAAGATCTTTATGCTGCATTGTCAATAAATACTTAAAAATAAACTTGCAGCATCTCTCTTTCATAAGTATCTAGGGGACTATAAATACCAAAGCAAATTAATATGTACCTTAGCTCAGTCAGAAATTTTACATCATTCTTTTTTTCTCTCTGAAGTCTAACTTGTCTCTAATTTTACCCTAGTAAAATGCCTTTTATCATAGTGTTCCTACAGGACAGAGTAGAATGGCCCATCGTGTTTCCAAGGAAGTACATCTTTACGGGACTGCCACATCTTTTTCCCGCAGAGCAGCGGGTGGGTTCAAACTGTCAACGTCTGGGTAAGTAGCCTAGTGCTTAGCCACTGTGCCACCTGAGTCGCTGAGTTGGAATCATCTCCCAGGCAATGGGTCTTTTTGGGGGTTTATAATGACTTTATCATATATTTCTCAAACAAATTTTATTTTAAAAAATTTCCACGATGTTAAATGTAATTTTTTCTAGATTACAATTTAGTAGTATGCAATTGATAAAAATAACAATTATTAATTTTGATAATTATTCAATACAAAGGGTAAAATTTTACTGGAAATGAATCTGAATGAGAGGAAAAGAATTTGGGCTTTTCTTCCCAATTGTGGCGGAATATTTATTATTGCTATAAGACATGGTTCTGCATGAATTCTCTTCCTATTTTTCATTTTTACAGAAGTAATTGCTGAGACACTTTGATCACATAAATAAGTAGATGACAGCGCAAGGGGTTTTTTTTTTTTAATAGCAATGTCACTTGATTCATTGAATTCCCTCTGCGTTACATGCCAGAAATCAGAGAAATCCATCATCGCAAATTATTTTTAATGATCTGTCAGCTGATAACTCAATTAGTTCCTTCAATTTTGCTGGAAGAAATGTAAACCATTTGACTTGCAAAGGGATTTGCTACTTAGTCACCAGAACAAGTCACTTTCTCTCCATGAGACCAGGATTCCCAAGAGTCCCTTTTTTGGCTATCCCAAAGGGGTTTCCATATCCAGGAGCAAGGACCTCAGAAGGACTGGAATAAATGAGAGGTAAGCCCTTCTTACGTAAAGTGGGAGAATTAAGAGTTACAAAAGGGAAATGAGATCAGAACGCCAACAAGACCCTTAGACAGATTCTGAAGAAAATCCAATTTAGGGAAGAGTTAAAGAGGTCCTTTTCACAGGAAGCTTCAGGGCTCCTCATTTGCATGCGCCCCTCCAAGCCCCCTACTTCTGTATTCACAAATCTTTTCTTTTTTTCCTTTAAGAAGGTCTCCAGAATTGTATAAAGCTTCAAAATCCACAAAACCTGAGCTCACTCCTAAAAGAACATTATGGAAACCGAAGATCTAGGAATCAATTCCTCCAGAACTGTCTGTCCTCACACATTCCTTGAAAATCTGCAGCAGCAGGTTACTGAATCACCAGTTAGTGATTGCAGGGGTCAGGCACCGTCCCCAGTGAGTGATTGCAGGGGTCAGGCACCGTCCCCAGTGAGTGATTGCAGGGGTCAGGCGCCGTCCCCAGTGAGTGATTGCAGGGGTCAGGCGCCGTCCCCAGTGAGTGATTGCAGGGGTCAGGCGCCGTCCCCAGTGAGTGATTTCAGGGGTCAGGCGCCGTCCCCAGTGAGTGATTTCAGGGGTCAGGCGCCGTCCCCAGTGAGTGATTTCAGGGGTCAGGCGCCGTCCCCAGTGAGTGATTTCAGGGGTCAGGCGCCGTCCCCAGTTAGTGGATTTCAGGGGTAAGGCACCTTCCCACTTTCTTCCACAGTGTTGGTGCTATCCTGCTATCTGACTCTCCGTTTGTGATCTTTTTTTCTCTCTGGATGTTTGCAGTCTCCTTTGCCCCTTATTTTGAGACATTGTCATTTAATGTCGGTCTAGAGGGCAGTGGTGATTTAGTGGTAGAATTAAAAAAAGTCAGCAGTTGGAATCCACCAGCTGCTCCTTGGAAACCCTATGGGGCAGTTCTATTCTGTCCTATAGGGGTGTTATGAGCTGGAATTGACTTGACGGCAATGGGTTTGGTTTCAGTTTTCTCCCGCAAAAACAGTGGGTCTTTGGGACCTGGGTGCAGGACAGTTTCCAGTCTTTTCCCCAGGAGCTTAAGGCTTTCACTTTCTATGAGAAGAGGGGCAGGGGATCAGGCATCCCTCCCCGAGATAGCCTACCTTTCCCTACACGCTTACCTCACTGAGAGGGCTCTTATCTGGTGTCCTGTCCAGACCTCATCTTTCTCGGAATTATCTAGCAGATGCCCACAGAAAAGAGCTTGTGAGAGAGCACAGCCTCCCTTACTGGGATCTCACCTGACAGCCCACACTCTGTTCTTAATAATTCACTGTAACTTTAGCTGATTTCTCCTTACCAGCTTCTGTGGTGGCCGCCTATTCTTCCCAGGCTCTGCAAACAGTCTGTGTATCCCACCTCTCCTTGGAGAGGCTTTGTCGTTCTTTAAAATTCAGTTCACTCAGTTGCTTTGTGACGCTGGCTCTCTGATGAGTTCAAGAAATCTTAATGTTTTGTAGATTATTCAGCTTTATCTCATTGCAGGAATGAGAACACATTCTCTTGCAATTTTCTACATCCCATGCATTGTCTGTTCCTTTTATAGTATCCTGATTTCTCTTAGATATTTAATGACAAGGTTTTTTTGGAAAGGAAGAGAGAAAGCTATTGTCATTTGCAGACTGTTATGGATTGAATTGTGTCTCCCGCCTCCCCCAAAAGATATGCCATCCTTGTACCTGTGAATGTAACCTTGTTTGGATATAGGGTCTTTCTCTGAAGATGTTATTAGTTAAAGAGGTCAGACCAGTTGAGGGTAGATCCTAACCTATAAAAGAGGAGAATAGACACAGGCACAGAGTCAGACGGGGCGGGGGGAAGACTGCATGTAAACATACACCTACAAGCCAAGGAACTCTGAGAAATGGCTGGGGCTGCAAGAAGCTGGCAGAGATGGGGAGCGGGGGCGGGGGGGGCCTTCTCTTAGAGTTGACAGAAAGTGCACAGCCCTGCTGACATACTGAGCTTGAACTTCTAGCCTTCAGAACTGTGAGACAATATGTTTTTATTCTTTAAAGCCACCCACTTTGTGGTACTTTGTTACAGTAGTCCCAGGAAACTAAGACACAGACAACTGTGCACATACAAGATCCAGGAGATTATATAAATGATTAGAACAAATCAGTACATTTAGCAAAGTACCAAGACTATGTCAACATGCAAAAATCAGTTGTGTTTTCTAAATACAGCAGCAAACAACTGGAAAATAACAAAACCATTTACAATAACATTAAATTAAAAAAAAGCTACAGATCTAACGGACCCCTCATGGCGCAGTGGTTAAGAGTTATGACTGCTAACTAAAAGGTTAGCAGTTTGAATCTACCGGCTGCTTCTTGAAAACCCTATTAGGCAGTTCTACTCTGTCCTATAAGGTCGCTATGAGTAGGAACTGACTCGACGGCAATGGGTTTGAGTTTAGTTTTGGTTTTATAGATCTAATAAAAGATCTCCACACTGAAAGCTATAAAACAGTGCTGAGAGAAATTAAGAAAGGCCTATTAAATAAAGATATGCCATATTCATGCAACAGAAGACTCAATATTGTTAAAATGTCTATTGTTATTAAGTTGATACGTAAATTCAACAGAATCTATGCCCAAATTCCAGCATGCTATTTTGCACAAATATTTTGTTGTTCCATACTTTGCTAACACTGGCATTGTCAGAATTTTTAATTTTAGACATTCTATTGGGTGCAAGGAAACCCTCGGGGCGTAGTGGTTAAGAGCCATGGCTGCTAACCAAAGGGTTGGCAGTTCGAATCCACCAGGCGCTCCTTGGAAACTCTATGGGGCAGTTCTACCCTGTACTATAGAGTCGCTATGAGTCGGAATCGACTCGACGGCACTGGGTTTGGTTTTTTTTTTTTTTGGTTTATTGGGTGCAAAGTGGTATTTCAATATGGTTTTAAGTTGCATTTCTCTAACGATCAGGGATGTTGACCAGCTTTTCATGTACCTTTTGGGTGTTTGTGTATATTCTTACGTGAAGTATTTATTCAAATCTTTTCCCCACTGTGAATGAGTGATCTTATTAAAGGTTCTTAGTACATTGTGGACACAAGTCGCTTGTTAGATATGGTCAGTTGATTTTTGACAGAGGTGTCAAGTCAATTCAATGGGGAAAGACCAGTCTTTTTAGCAAATGCACTGGAGTAACTGGATGTCAATATAGAAAACTATGAGTCCCAAAGCATATCTCACTTCATAATCAAAAACCGATTCAAGGTGGAACATAGAACCCAGAGCAACAAATAAAACCCAGAACAATATGACTCCCTAGGGAGAAATACAGGAGAATATTTTCATGACTGTGCGGTAAAGATCTCTTGAAAAGGGCACAAAATGCACAAAGCATAAAGAAAAAAAATTAATAAACTGAACTTCATTAAAATTAAAATTTTCTATTCTTCAAGATACTCTATCGAAAAACAAACAATCACAGAAGACTGGGGAAATTAGTCATGTTAATTGTATGACAAAGGAATTGTGTTCAGAATACACAAAAAACTACTACAGAGCAACAATAAAAAGACAAATAATCCAATTTTCAAAAACAGGCAAAAGATCTGAATAGTTACTAAAAGAAGATATACTAATGGCCAGTAAGCACAAATGAAAACATGATCAAAAGCCTTAGTCAATAAGGAAATGCAAATTAAAATCGATGTAAATACTATTTCACATGTACTAGAATGGTTACAATAATAAAATAAAAAGACTCAAGACATCAAATGTTGGCAAAGACGCGAAGTAACTCTCACACGTTGCTGGTGGGACTGTAAAATCGTACAACCTCTTCAGAGAATTGCCTGGTAACTTCGTAAAAGTTAAACACATACCTGCCCTAAAACAAACAAGCCCACTGCCGTCGAGCTGATCCTGACTCGGGGCGACCCCGGACGTCATGGCAGAACCAAGTTCCGATGGGTTCCCGTGGCGGTGATTCTTCCAGAAGCAGATCACCGGGACCTTCTCCCATGGTAACGCTGGGTGGGTCAGAACCACTCAGCCTTTCAGCTGGCAGGCTTAGTAGGCAAGCGCAAGCCATCTGCGCCAACCACATACACTCTATGTCCCATTAATTTATACTCCCCTAAGTATACACGCAAAGGTATGAGAACATGTCCACAAAAAAAATAAATAAAAATAAAAGAGTACTGCACAAGAATATTCATGGCAGCCTTATTCTTAATGGCTCCAAAGTGGAAATAACCCAAATGTCCATCAACAGTAGAGTAGATAAATTATCGTGTATCATTACAACGCAATACTTCTCCTTAATAAAATGGAACAAACTACTGATGTGCAACAACACAAATAAATTTCAAACATTATGTTAAAGAAAAGAGGCTACAGACAGAAAATAGCACGTACTGGAGGATTCCACTTAGATGAAATTCAAACACAGGCAAAACTAACCTTTGGTGACAGATACATGATAATGGTTTCAAGAAGGGTAGGGAGAGTGGGCAGCTGATTGGCACGACTGGAGGGGGCCAGGGAATATGGACATGGTGCACATCTTATTTTGCGTAATGGTTATACCAGTGTATCCAACTATCACCCATGAAATAATAAAACCCTCAAAAACACGTGCACCTCTGTTCGTTGTCTAAAACCATGTGAAATGATGCTACTTGGTTGTGCTCATCCACATTCTGTTTGACCAGAACACCCAACGCACTGCAGCCCTCTCTGAGCGGTGGAGACAGTTCTGAAAGGAGAGAGAAGTATGAAGCTCACTGCAGAGGAAGGAAAAAACGGGAATCCTGCCGCCTTCCCAGGTCCCAGTGTGAGGCCCTTCCTGAGGCACAGCCTGTTCCCTATCCTTGTCACATTCTATCTTTGTGACAAATTCTCTCTTTCTTTTTAGCTAGGGCCAAGTGGTTTCAGCTACCTATAGCCGAAGAGTCTAAATTGTCAATGGCATGTGGATTTACTGCTTGTCTGCTGTCACAACTCAAAGACGTATGACATGCTAGGATAGACATTTAAAGCTTACAAACCGTACACGTGGGAGCAGATCACTGAGGAAACCTGGAGAGATGGCAGCACACACACCCTCGTTCTGACTGGAGTCCCCTCCGTGTCCTCTTACTCTGCACTGTCCTTACACTAGTCCTCCAGGATATGCCCTGGATGCTGCTGGGTTCCCTGCTGTTCACAGTTCCTGCTTTTTTACCCACACTTTGACACTGGTGTTAACTTTGATGCACAAAACCACAAGCAATTTTGCCGCACAGAACGTGGCTTCCACCAGCATTAGCAAAACCCTATGTTGTGCTGATTATAGCTCAGGCTCTTAAGTTTGACGCCCTCCTGCTAACTCCCAGACTCCTTTAAAAGAAAATTCTGACTAGATAAAAAGCTGTATTTACAGTCTGTAATCTTTTTATTCACTCATATGCATTTCTTTGATAAAACCAACTTCTAAACCTTTAAAACTAGTCTTTTTTAAATATAATAAACACATTCTGAAATCAAGCTTACATCAATATTTTGATTTTTAATTCAATGTCTTTATACCAAATAACATCTTCCCAACGCCCACTGACATGAAATGACTGAACACTAGAGCTTTTGTGGAAGAGATCACCCAAAGGATTATGAATAGCTTTGAAGAAAGTTAAGAGATTTGTTAAGAATCAAAATGGATTCATTCATTTTAAAAGTTAAAATCAACTTGAAAAAAAAATCACTCCTTCATGGCTTAAGCTTGTCATTTGTCATTATTACATTCGCATATAACTTATTTTAGTAAAATATGAATAATTGAAAGAATTGTCCCTTAATTGTATTCAGAAAAATGAGGTATTAAATTGTTTATTTTTAAATAGTGATACAAAAAATAAAAAGTTAACTTTTTAGGCAAAAAAAAAAGTATGTGTAACAGAGGGACTATATATTACATAAAAGAAGCAGTACTTTGTTATTTATCTTCTAAGGTAAAATTCTATTTGATACATTGGCCTAGAATTTGTAGATGTTAATTTCAGCCTTAGAAATGATCCATCCATGCATAAAGCTTCAACTGTCCCACCTCACCTCGTCTTCCTATCACCAAATACATTATCGTTGAATAATCACTATTAAAACTTTTTAAGTTGGAGGAGGGAGGAAAAAGCAAATAGATTCTAAAACAATTTTTTTTTTTTTAAGTAGGGTGTCGGTTCAATAAAATTCAGAGAGAAAAACACAAAACCTTAAGGATGGCCTGCTTATCACATAGTAATGCTCTAATGGAAACCCTGGTGGCATAGTAGTTAAATGCTATGGCTGCTAACCAAAAGGTCAGCAGTTTGAATCTACCAGGTCCTCCTTGGAAACCCTATGGGGCAGTCCTACTCTGTCCTATAGGGTTGCTGTGAGTCGGAATCAACTCCACGGCAACGGGTTTGGTTTTACTATAACACAAAGCATTCTCTTCACATGACCTGCCCCCCCCCCTTTTTTTTTTAATATTCTTATACTCCTTGAAAAAACAAGTAAATTTCTAATAGGTAGAACAGGTATATTCCATGAAAAATAAAAGTTCATTTAACATCAGTCATTTATCTTCTGTATTAATTCAGGCAATCCGAATTCTATCCTGACGTTCTGTTGGAATCGGCACCAGAAGAGAAACAGCTGAGAGTAAGGTGTGCTTGCCTATGGCAGCCTTGAGGCGGGATGCTATACTGGGAGCTTAGGGCTTCCTGAAAACATTAAGGCATTTGAAAAGTATACAGAATGGGAACATGAAAAACAGTGCTCTGTCCTGTATGAAAAGCGTGCTTTGTGTGACCCTACATTTAGGAGAGGTGCAAGAAAATTTCCCCTCCTCGCTTGTGATATATGCACCTGGTACCAGAATCCAGAATTGTGCCCATCAGCAATCCACTCTATTGTAGGTTCAGTAGGTTTCTGTGGGCTTGCCTGGAAACCTAATCACTGTGTATTAACACTATTTCTGCGGTAAAACGTGTTCCAAGTAAATGGAGACCTGACCTGCAGGGCAGGAAGCAGATTTGTGGGCTGACTGAGCCCGCTTGCTGAGATCCGGTTGAGGAAGCGTTATAAGATATGTGAATAAATGGGAATTAAGTTGTCTCTTGTGACGAGGGTATTCAGCTGGGCCAGCAGAAGAAAGAACGAGTCCTTCGGGAACAGAATCACATAGAGAACAAATGTCTAATGAAAGGATATCGTTAAAGAGATACGGAAACGATTCCAACAAAGGATATTCAGCGATCCAAGTTATTTACTTATCTATGTGGACAGTAACAGTTTCTAGCCAGTCGCTGTGGCCTTATGTACCTGTCTCTCCACTCAGTGGTCTCTCACTTTGTTGATATGGCTACACTGCCAGAGAACTGGAGTTAGCGAACCTTTCGCTGCAGGCAGTAACTGCTCAAGTGATCTTGGCAAAGGCCATCACTGGGATGGACACCCACCAAAGACTTACTGGTAAGTGAGAGTAACAAAGAGAAGGACATCAGGGGCCTTTCCCTCAGTGACACAAGATGAATGAAGGGTCAAAGTCATCCAAGGATGAGTACAGCTGAGCATGACAGTGACAGAAGAAGTACATATTCTCATCACAGCAAAACCAAGGACTGGCTGAACCAATACCCCCACTCCTCAGGCTGAACTTCAAGTCCAAAAAAAAAAAAAATTAAAGATGAACTCGAAACAAAAAATAATACTTTCATCTAGTCTTTGGTTGGGAAATATTTATATTGGCTTCTTTCCCCACCCAGGTTAAATTTTTCATTCACCAGCTCTGTCCCTCCTGCCACGCGGCAATCCTGCTGTCAAGAACTTTTCAAAACTGAGTCACCAAATAAGAGCCTGGAGGCTCGTAGTGTGTCTTCTCCAGTGTAAATATAGATTCCTGAAGTTAAAATGAGTATCTTTAATGCGCTGCTACCTGCAAACAACATTACCTGTCAAAGGTTGAACTCTCTTGAGTTTCGCTTTCTCAGGCGTCACCTTTTCAGGTGGTTTTTCTGAGATCAAAGTTGCCGTTGCAATCTTTTCTTGACCACTTGGAACATCAGGAAAAAGTTTCTTCAGCACTTTTCCAACAAACACTATAAAGACAAGCAATTAACAAAAGAAAAGAAAGGGATGACTTGTGGCAGTTTTATTTAAATAATACATGGCTTCTTAATTTAAAACAAAGGCAAAACCATATCCTAACATCACCAGCCTTACGACCAAGCCGCTGGGGCCCCATCTGGGGGACTGTGCCTCAGAGGGCCCACCTGGCTCACTTCCAGCTGAGCCTCTCCCCTGGGACAAGTGAGCAGGGTTTCCACCTGTGCGTGCACAAGGGACCGGGAGCCACCAGTGGGACGAGGAGGGGGCAGAGCTGCATCCTTGTGAAGGTCAGCGTAGGAGTTTGTATTTTTGCTTATGTGTAATTCGATTTTCCTCCCAATTGCTCTTTTTTCTTATTGAATTTCTATGTAAAGTATAGGCTGTGAACCAAACTCAGAGTTCAGGGGGATGAAGTCTCGGGTACTAAGTGTGCTCTTGGAGAAGGTAGGTCCAAGGTGCAGTTCACACAGAATATCCCAAACACAGGCCCGAGAAAGCTGTTATCACTGGAAAGACGTAAAGGAAAAGTACACTGCCCCTGCTCCCGACAACTCTAGAGAAGAGTCCCATTTGTACCTCCTTCCTGTTTAAAATGAATACACTAACAGCCACAATTAAGGAAACAATTCTGGTATTGCTAAAATGGTTTTAACATGTATGTGGAGATTTTTCACTTTAGTTTACATCCTGGTTTAACTAGAGGAAAAAAAAGCTGTCAATGAATAAATATTTCCATGCTGATTTAAGTGCCATTATCCTACACGACTTAAAACTCAATTTACCAGCACATCTTGCAAGGATCACTGAATCCCAAAGCCTTTTTGATCTCTGTAGTTTTTCCTACCGTATTGATTAGTCTGCTCTATCGACAGCAGTATGATTGCTGTAAGTGGCTTCACCTGGTCTAGAGGTTTAAGCCAAGCGGTTCCTTGCTTGGGGCAAGAGTCATCAAGACTTGAGTGGTTAAGGCCATGCCAAGAGACCATGCACAAGCTTCAAAGGCCTTTAAGGAAATCTTTTTGCAGGTCACTTTTTTCTGAGAGTTAGTTCCAAGCCAGACCCTGAACTTGTCTCCGACATTAGTGTCTCCAAGATCCCACTCTGGTTATTAACTCTGATTAGGCTCTGCTGTTGTTGTTGTTAGGTGCCATCAAGTCAGTTCTGGCTCATAGTGACCCCATGCACAACAGAACCAACCACTGCCCAGTCCTGCACCATCCTCACAATCATTGCTTTGTTTGAGCCCACTGTTCCAACCACTGTGTTAATCCATCTTGTTGAGAGTTTTCCTCTTCTTCACTGACCGTCTACTTTACCAAGCATGATGTCCTTCTCCAGGGACTGGTCCTTGCTGACGATATGTCCAAAGTACATGAGATAATGTCTCACCATCCGTGCTTCCAAGGAGCATTGCAGCTGTACTTCTTCCCAGGCAGACTTGTTTGTTCTTCTGGCAGTCCATCATATATTCAATATTCTTTGCCAATAGCATAATTCAAAGGTGTCTATTCTTCTTTGGTCTTCTTTATTTATTGTCCAGCTTTTGCAAGCATATGAGATGACTGAAAATACCATTACTTTTTTTTTTTTTTTTTGGGTCAGAGGCACCTTAGTTCTCAAAATGACATCTCTGCTTTTTAACACCTGAAGGAGGTCTTTTGCAGCAGATTTGCCCAGTGCCCATTTACTTACTGATCCAAGTAAAATGAAATCCTTGACAACTTCAATCTTTTTTCCAATTATCATGACGTTGCTTACTGGTCCAGTTGTGAGGATTTTTGTTTTCTTTACGTTGAAGTATAACCTGTACTGAAGGCTGTGTTCTTTGATCTTCATCAGTAAGTGCCTCAAGTCCTCCTCACTGTCAGCAAGCAACACTGTGACATTTGCATAACGCACGTTGTTAATGAGTCTTCCTCCAATCCTGCTGCCTCATTCTTTTTCATATAGTTCAGCTTTTCGGATTATTTGCTCAGCATACAGACTGAATAGGCTCTAGATACTGTAAACTTAACCTCATGTGGCATTAATCACAGTCCTAAGATCTAGACCTGACACTCTGGGCTCATGAGAAGCCCTATTTCACTAGGAAAAAACTCCTTTCTACCCCCACCCTAGGTCTCCCATGTAGGCAAAAACAAAACAAAACAAAACTCAAAACTCACAACACTCAGGTTCTAAAAGCAGAGACCTGTTTGTTAGGGATAGACTTAATAAGAAATCACCGGGGTCCCAGAGTGGGCTATATTCATCGCCCAGGCATTATCCCATGGGATGACTGCCAACTGATAAGAAGGACCTCTCAGGCTGCAGTGTGGCTGATCCTGGGACCCGTGCTATGGGTTCTGAGATTCCTATTTTAGGGAAAGCTGAGAAGAATCGAGATGCAGAACAGCATCCACACAAATACTCTGCTGTGGCCCCTAGCCAGTTACCAAGGCTCACTCGTTTCCTCATCCAAAGTATCCAGCTGCCTCCAGGCTGCTATAGCAGAGGAAGTGCTGTCTCCTAACTGGCTTATTTTATTTTTATTTTTTAAACTAAATCTATGGCATTAAATGCAAAGGCCTGCTACTTCTTGTTTCAGCTGCTTTATTTTACTAAGTGAAGCAAAGTTTTCTATCACTAAGACAAAAGAAGTTCCGTAGCGAATACAATATTCTACATCCTTCATGGCTTAAAACTGTCCAAATCAACTCTCAAAGTTTATTCCCTTTTCTTAAGGTGAGAAAATCATGACAATATTCTTTAAGAAATCCCTCTGTGTGTTGGAAAGGGACTGAGCTCAAAGCTGGATTAAACTGGGTTAAACTGTAGTTCTGCCACTTGTTTAAATTATGTTACCTTCCTGAGCCTCAGTTTTTTCATCGATAAAATAGGCAAAAATAATGCATAAACAGTGACGTTGCAAGACTAAATAAACACGCGTGTAACATATTTGGCTAGCACAAATCACACATTAGCTGTGTCTTGACTTCTGAGACAATCCCTTTCCCCTCATCTGGCTTTTCTCTTGGGCTCACTCCCTTCGTCATCTCAGCCTGTAAGTACTGGGGTTTTCTTGGGTCCTGCCTACGTACTTTTCTCCTTATTCTATATATTGTTAGGTTGATCTCCATTTCCTCACAGAGTCTCAACAATACACTAAAAGGCTGTAATCTTCTATACCCAGTATGAGTTCTAGACACCTGTTTCCAACAACTTGACAGATACCTCCACCTTGATTTCCTTTTACCAGTTAAAAAAAAAAAAAGGAAACCAACCAGTTGCCTTTGAGTCGATCCTGACTCATGCTGACTCCAGAGGGTTTTCAGTGGTCCATTTTTTGGAAGTAGATCGCCAACTCTTTCTTCCGAGGTGCATCTGGACGGACTGAGCACCTTGCAGTTTAACAGTTCAAAAAACTGAACCCATTTTTTCTACTTCAAACCTGGTACTCCCCCTCTTTCAGTCACCATCTTGGTTAACGGCATCACTGGCTACTCAGTCCCCTGGGCTTCATCTTCTCTGACTCCATCCTCTTCCTCACCCCTCCCATCCATAATACTCACCAAGTTCCAACACTCTACAACTAGGCTCCATTCTGTCCATCACTATTCTTGCCACACTGTTTCGGTTCAGGCCCTCATTATTGCTGTCTTGACTATTCCAAAAAACTAACTAGGCTCTCTCTTGATCAGTCTGTGTATAACCTGCCACCCACAATGCCTACAGTTGCCTTTTTTTTTTTTTTGAATTTTTCATCTTGAAATTAGACTTAAGAGTGGTGAAAACAGCAGAGTTCTTTTATGCCTGTCACCCAGCTTCCCCTAATGTTAACATCTTACATAATCATATTGCCAAAAAAAAAAAAAAAAGCCAACTAAGCCCATTGCTGTTGAGTCGATTCTCATTCATAACAATCCTGTAAGACAGAGTAGATCTGCCCCATAGGGTTTCCATGGAGCGGCTGGTGGACTGGAACTGCCGACCTTTGGGTTAGCAGCCACGCTCTTAACCACTGCACCAGCATGGCTCTACAATCACAGTACAGTTGTTAAAATGAGCGAATTAACGTTGGTACAAGACTGTTAGCTAAAGAAAAAATAGCTAAACTACAGGTTTTATTCAGATTTCACCAGTCTTTCCACTGATGTCCTTTATCTGCTCCAGAATCCAGTCCATGATCCCACACTGCATTTAGCTGTCATGTCTCCGTAGTCTCCTACCATTTGTGACGGTTCCTCAGTATTTGTTTTTCATGACCTTGATACTTTTTTTTTTTTTTGGTTTAACAGATTTTTTTTTTTTTAATTTTTATTAAGCTTCAAGTGAACATTTACCATTCCAATCAGTCTGTCACATGTAGGTTTACATACATCATATTCCCTTCTCCCACTTGCTCTCCCCCTATTGAGTCAGCCGTTTCAGTCTCTCGTTTCGTGCCAATTTTGCCATCTTCCCTCTCTATCTTCTCATCCCCCCTCCAGTCAAGAGTTGCCAACACACTCTCCAGTGTCCACCTGATTTAATTAGCTCACTCTTCATCAGCATTTCTCTCCCCCTCACTGACCAGTCCTTTTCATGCCTGATGATTTGTCTTCGGGGATGGTTCCTGTCCTGTGCCATCAGAAGTTCTGGGGAGCATTGTCTCTGGGATTCCTCTAGTCGCAGTCAGACCATTAGGTATGGTCTTTTTATGAGAATTTGGGGTCTGTATCCCATTGGTCTCCTGCTCCCTCAGGAGTTGTCTGTTGTGCTCCCTGACAGGGCAGACATCGATTGTGGCCGGGCACCAACTAGTTCTTCTGGTCTCAGGATAATGTAGGTCTCTGGTTCATGTGGCCCTTTCTGTCTCTTGGGTTCTTAGTTGTCGTGTGACCTTGGTGTTCTTCCTTTGCCTTTGCTCCAGGTGGGTTGAGACCAATTGATGTATCTTAGATGGCCGCTTGTTGGCATTTAGGACCCCAGGCGCCACAATTCAAAGTGGGATGCAGAATGTTTTCATAATAGAATTATTTTGCCCATTGACTTAGAAGTCCCCTCAAACCAAGTTCCCCAGACCCCAGCCCCTGCTCCGCTGACCTTTGAAGCTTTCATTTTATCCCGGAAACCTCTTTGCTTTTAGTCCAGTCCAATTAGGCTGACCTTCCTTGTACTGAGTGTTGTCTTTCCCTTCACCCAAAGCAGTTCTTCTCTACTGATTGATCAATAAAAAGCCCTCTCCCTCCCTCCCTCCCTCCCCCCTTTGTAACCACAAAAGTATGTGTTCTTCTCCATTTTTTCTATTTCTCAAGATCTTATAATAGTGGTCTTACACAATATTTGTCCTTTTGCCTCTGACTCATTTCGCTCAGCATAATGCCTTCCAGATTCCTCCATGATATGAACTGTTTCAGAGATTCGTCACTGTTCTTTATCGATGCGTAGTATTCCATTGTGTGAATATACCACAATTTATTTACCCATTCATCTGTTGACGGACATCTTGGTTGCTTCCAGCTTTTTGCTATTGTAAACAGAGCCGCAATAAACATGGGTGTGCATATATCTGTTTGTGTGAAGGCTCTTGTATCTCTAGGGTATATTCCTAGGAGTGGGATTTCTGGGTTGTATGGTAGTTCTATTTCTAACTGTTTAAGATAACGCCAGATGGATTTCCAAAGTGGTTGTACCATTTTACAATCCCACCAGCAGTGTATGAGAGTTCCAATCTCTCCACAGCCTCTCCAACATTTATTATTTTGTGTTCTTTGGATTAATGCCAGTCTAGTTGGTGTGAGATGGAATCTCATCGTAGTTTTAATTTGCATTTCTCTAATGGCTAATGATCGGTAGCATTTTCTCATGTGTCTGTTGGCTGCCTGAATATCTTCTTTAGTGAAATGTGTGTTCATATCCTTTGCCCACTTCTTGATTGGGTTGTTTGTCTTTTTGTGGTTGAGTTTTGACAGAATCATGTAGATTTTAGAGATCAGGCGCTGGTCTGAAATGTCATAGCTGAATATTCTTTCCCAGCCTGTAGGTGGTCTTTTTACTCTTTTGGTGAAGTCTTTAGATGAGCATAGGTGTTTGATTTTTAGGAGCTCCCAGTTATCGGGTTTCTCTTCATCAGTTTTGGTAATGTTTTGTATTCTGTTTATGCCCTGTATTAGGGCTCCTAGGGTTCAACCTATTTTTTCTTCCATGATCTTTATCGTTTTAGTCTTTATGTTTAGGTCTTTGATCCACTTGGAGTTAGTTTTTGTGCATGGTGTGAGGTATGGGTCCTGTTTCATTCTTTTGCAAATGGGTATCCAGGTATGCCAGCACCATTTGTTAAAAAGACTATCATTTCCCCAATTTACTGACACTGGTCCTTTGTCAAATATCAGCTGCTCATACATGCATGGATTTATATCTGGGTTCTCAATTCTGTTCCATTGGTCTATGTGCCTGTTGTTGTACCAGTACTGGGCTGTTTTGACTACTGTAGCTGTACAACAGGTTCTGAAATCAGGTAGAGTGAGGCCTCCCACTTTCTTCTTCTTTTTCAGTAACGTTTTGCTTATCCGGGGGTTCTTTCCCTTCCATATGAAATTGGTGATTTGTTTCTCTATCCCCTTAAAATATGACATTGGTATTTGGATTGGAAGTGCGTTATATGTATAGATGGCTTTTGGTAGAATAGACATTTTTACTATGTTAAGTCTTCCTATCCATGAGCAGGGTATGTTTTTCCACTTAAGTATGTGCTTTTGAATTTCTTGTAGCAGAGTTTTATAGTTTTCTTTGTATAGGCCTTTTAAATCCTTGGTAAGATTTATTCCTAAGTATTTTATCTTCTTGGGGGCTACTGTGAATGGTATTGATTTGGTTATTTCCTCTTCGGTGTTCTTTTTGTTGATGTAGAGGAATCCAAGTGATTTTTGTATGTTTATTTTATAACTTGAGACTCTTCCAAACTCTTCTATTAGTTTCAGTAGTTTTCTGGAGGATTCCTTTGCAAATAGTGATAGCTTTACTTCCTCCTTGCCAATCTGGATACCCTTTATTTCTTTGTCTAGCCTAATTGCCCTGGCTAGGACTTCAAGTACAATGTTGAATAAGAGCGGTGATAAAGGGCATCCTTGTCTGGTTCCCGTTCTCAAGGGAAATGCTTTCAGGTTCTCTGCATTTAGAGTGATATTGGCTGTTGGCTTTGCATAGATGCCCTTTATTATGTTCAGGAATTTTCCTTCAATTCCTATTTTAGTAAGAGTTTTTATCCTAAATGGTCGTTGAACTTTGTCAAATGCCTTTTCTGCATCTATTGATAAGATCATGTGGTTTTTATCTTTTGTTTTATTTATGTGATGGATTACATTAATGGTTTTTCTGATATTAAAAAAAATACCTGGTATAAATCCCACTTGATCAGGGTGAATTAGTTTTTTGATGTGTTGTTGGATTCTATTGGCTAGAATTTTGTTGAGGATTTTTGCATCTATGTTCATGAGGGATATAGGTCTAAAATTTTCTTTTTTTGTAATGTCTTTACCTAGTTTTGGTATCAGGGAGATGGTAGCTTCATAGAATGAGTTCGGTAGCATTCCGTCTTTTTCTATGCTTTGAAATACCTTCAGTAGTAATGGTGTTAAGTCTTCTCTGAAGGTTTGGTAGAACTCTGCAGTGAAGCCGCCTGGGCCAGGACTTTTTTTTGTTGGAAGTTTTTTGATTACCGTTTCAATCTCTTTTTTTGTTATGGGTCTATTTAGTTGTTCTACTTCTGAATGTGTTATTTTAGGTAGGTAGTATTGTTCCAAGAATTTATCCATTTCTTCTTCTAGGTTTTCAAATTTGTTAGAGTACAATTCTACGTAGTAATCTGAAATGATTCTTTTAATTTCATTTGGCTCTGTTGTGGTGTGGTCCTTCTCGATTCTTATTCGGGTTATTTGTTTCCTTTCCTGTTTTTCTTTAGTCAGTCTAGCCAATGGTTTATCAATTTGGTTAATTTTTTCAAAGAACCAGCTTTTGGCTTTGTTAATTCTTTTAATTGTTTTTCTGTTCTCTAATTCATTTAGTTCAGCTCTAATTTTTATTATTTGTTTTCTTCTGGTGCCTGATGGGTTCTTTTGTTGCTCATTTTCTATTTGTTCAAGTTGTCGGGACAGTTCTCTGATTTTGGCTCTTTCTTCTTTTCGTATGTGTGCATTAATCGATATAAATTGGCCTCTGAGCACTGCTTTTGCTGTGTCCCAGAGGTTTTGATAGGAAGTATTTTCATTCTCGTTGCTTTCTAAGAATTTCCTTATTCCCTCCTTGATGTCTTCTATAACCCAGTCTTTTTTCAGGAGGGTATTGTTCATTTTCCAAGTATTTGATTTCTTTTCCCTAGTTTTTCTGTTATTGATTTCTAGCTTCATTGCCTTGTGGTCTGAGAAGATGCTTTGTAATATTTCGATGTTTTGGATTCTGCAAAGATTTTTTTATGACCTAATATGTGGTCTATTCTAGAGAATGTTCCATGTGCACTAGAAAAGAAAGTATATTTTGCAGCAGTTGGGTGGAGAGTTCTGTATAAGTCAATGAGGTCAAGTTGGTTGATTGTTGTAAGTAGGTCTTCCATGTCTCTATTGAGCTTCTCACTGGATGTCCTGTCCTTCTCCGAAAGTGGTGTGTTGAAGTCTCCTACTATAAATGTGGAGGTGTCTATCTCACTTTTCAATTCTGTTAAAATTTGATTTATGTATCTTGCAGCCCTGTCATTGGGTGCATAAATATTTAATATGGTTGTGTCTTCCTGATCAATTGTCCCTTTTATCATTATATAGTGTCCTTCTTTATCCTTTGTGGTGGATTTAAGTCTAAAGTCTATTTTGTCAGAAATTAATATTGCTACTCCTCTTCTTTTTTGCTTATTATTTGCTTGATATATTTTTTTCCATCCTTTGGGTTTTAGTTTGTGTCTCTAAGTCTAAGGTGTGTCTCTTGTAGGCAGCATATAGATGGCTCGTGTTTCTTTATCCAGTCCGTGACTCTCTGTCTCTTTATTGGTGCATTTAGTCCATTTTCATTCAGCGTAATTATAGATAAATAAGTTTTTAGTGCTGTCATTTTGATGCCTTTTCATGTGTGTTGTTGTCCATTTCATTTTTCCACATGCTTTTTTGTGCTGAGATGTTTTTCTTAGCAGCTTGTGAGATCCTCATTTTCATAATGGTTAACTTTATGTTTGTTGAGTCGTTACGTTTTTCTTGGCTTTTTTCTTGAGTTATGGAATTGATATTCCTTTTTACGGTTACCTTATTATTTACCCCTATTTTTCTAAGTAAAAACCTAACTTGTATCATTCTATATCGCCTTGTATCACTCTCCATCTGGCAGTTCAATGCCTCCTATATTTATTCCCTCTTTTTGATTATTGTGATCGTTTATCTATTGATTTCCATGATTTCCTGTTGTGTGTATTATTTTGTTTATTTATTTATTTTTTAGAATTAATCTTAATTTGTTTGTTTTTGTGGTTTCCCTATTTGAGTTGCGTTGATATCAGGACGTTCTGTTTTGTGACCTTGTATTGTGCTGGTACCTGATATTATTGGTCATGCGGCCAAACAATCTCCTTTAGCATTTCTTGCAGTCTTGGTTTAGTTTTTGCAAATTCTCTAAACTTGTGTTTATCTGTAAATATCTTAATTTCTCCTTCATATTTCAGAGAGAGTTTTGCTGGATATATGATCCTTGGTTGGCAGTTTTTCTCCTTCAGTGCTCTGTATACGTCGTCCCATTCCCTTCTTGCCTGCATGGTTTCTGCTGAGTAGTCTGAACTTATTCTTATTGATTCTCCCTTGAAGGAAACCTTTCTTTTCTCCCTGGCTGCTTTTAAAATTTTCTGTTTGTCTTTGGTTTTGGCAAGTTTGATGATGATATGTCTTGGTGTTTTTCTTTTTGGATCAGTCTTACATGGGGTTCGATGAGCATCTTGGACAGATGTCCTTTCGTCTTTCATGATGTCAGGGAAGTTTTGTGTCAGGAGTTCTTCAACTATTTTCTCTGTGTTTTCTGTCCCCCCTCCCTGTTCTGGGACTCCAATCGCTCACAAGTTATCCTTCTTGATAGAGTCCCACATGATTCTTAGGGTTTCTTCATTTTTTTAAATTCTTTTATCTGAGTTTTTTTCAGCTATGTTGGTGTTGATTCCCTGGTCCTCCAGAAGTCCCAGTCTACATTCTAATTGCTCGAGTCTGCTCCTCTGACTTTCTATTGCGTTGTCTAATTCTGTAATTTTATTGTTAATCTTTTGGATTTCTACATGCTGTCTCTCTATGGATTCTTGCAACTTATTAATTTTTCCACTATGTTCTTGAATAATCTTTTTGAGTTCTTCAACAGTTTTATCAGTGTGTTCCTTGGCTTTTTCTGTAGTTATCCTAATTTCATTTGTGATATCTTTAAGCATTCTGTAAATTAGTTTTTTATATTCTGTATCTGATAATTCCAGGATTGTATCTTCATTTGGGAAAGATTTTGATTCTTTTGTTTGGGGGGTTGGAGAAGCTGTCATGGTCTGTTTCTTTAAGTCGTTTGATATGGACTGCTGTCTCCGAGCCATCACTGGGAAACTAGATTTTCCAGGTAATCAGCTATAAAAAAATGCAGTCAGATCCCTATCTGAATTCTCCCTCTGGCTCAGGGTATTCGGATGTTAATGGAGCCGCCTGGTACGCTGGCTCCTAGTTCTGAAAAAGGTCGCTGTCTGCCCGTATTTGTTCGTTTTCCGTCTCTAAGTCTGTGTTTCTTGTTCAGAGTTCGTAGATTGTTATGTATGTGATCGATTCACTTGTTTTTCCGAGTCTTTGTTGCAAGAGGGATCCGCGGTAGTGTCCACCTAGTCCGCCATCTTGGCCCCCGGTTTAACCGACCTTGATACTTCTGAAGTCACTTATTTTGTAGAAATATCCTTAACTTGGGTTTCATGTTTTCTTGTGATTAGAAATTACTATTTTTCACAAGAAAACCACAAAAGTGGTGCTGTGTCCTTCTTAATGCCTTATAGCAAGGGTTTCATGATGTCGCTATGACTTATTACTGATGTTAACCTGGATGTTTTGGTCAGGGTGGCGTCTGCTGGGTTTCTCCACTGCAAAGCTACTATTTTTGTCAGTGTGATTAATAAATACCTATGGGGAAATACTTTAAAGTATGCAAACATCCTGTTCTTCCTCAGATTTTCACCTACTAATATTAGCATGAGCCTGGGTGGCACAAAGAGTAAATGCTTGACTACTTGCTGAAAGGTGGGTGGTTTGAACCCATCCAGAGGTGATCAGAACTTGTGATCTGCTTCTGAAAGGTCAAAGCCTTGAAAGCTCCGTGAAGCAGCTCTACTCTGCATGCATGGGGTCGCCATAAGTTGGAATCAACTTGAAGGGGACTAATGACAAGAACATTAGGGTCTATGGTAAGATTCTGCCTACACTGATCATTACTTTGGTGATTTTCTCTTTCCCTAGTTCCTTCTCCATTTTTAACTGGAATTCTTCTACAAAAGGAGTTGTCCCTTTTCCTCCACTCATTCATTTATGTGTCAGTATGGATTCATACTTATTTTAGACCATGGGTTATAATCCAATACTATCGTTATTTATTTAGCTGCCCAAATTCTTCCAGCTTTGGCCATTGGAAGCTCCTTCAGGTTGGTTCCTGTGTTCCATCAACAGTCCCCCATCCTTTTGTGAGCACATGGCTACTTTCTGGCACCACAAGATATCTGAGGATCATCTTGGATAAGCTCTGTTCCAGAACTTGAATGAACCACTTCTCCGAGGAGCCCTTGTATTTGGAAACCAGCATTTGATCACTAGGTATGCTCACTGCTATGGCAGAAGTCTTAAATCAGATCTCTGCTTAAAAACTGACAACTGAGCAGCTGGGGTGGGAGGAACTTCTTGGGTATCCTTGAAGACAAGAAGACATCTCAATAGAAGTGCAGGTAACACAAATAGTAACCTACGCTAGAAGCACTACACCACCTACACCATGCTGATAACCATATAAAGATACATAAGACTATGAACATTATATTCAAAATAACAAACTGAGTTACAACAAACAACATTGAAACAATTTAAGAACGCAGGAAAATAGCCTGTATGTTCAAATTTTTACAATAAATTTAAATGCAAATGCAACGTAAATATAAAACTTTTAGTATTTTATTTAAGTCCCAAGTTATTTTTAGGAGGGTGGGAACGGGGAAGAATCTGTATGTATGCAGATGCGCTAATTCACAAAGGTCAAGAATGTTTGCACAGTTTTCATGGGTCATCAAACGGGAAAGAATTTTTTTCTACTTTTTAAATTGATGATTAAGTATTAATAGTCCAAAAAACTAAAACGAACAGAAGACTATTCATTATCCTAAGCAAAATTGATTTAAATATCATGTAAACCCAAGTGGCTAAAGTGATTTCCACCTTATATTGTTGTTGTTAGCTGCCATCAAGCTAGCCCTCAACTCATCATGTCCCCATGCACAACTGTGACTATAGGGTTTTTTTCATTGGCCGATTTTCTTTTTTTGGCTTTAACATATAGAAATTTATTCTCTCACAGTTTAGGAGGCTAGAAGTCCAAACTCAGGGCTCCAGTCCCAGGGGAGGCTTTCTCTCTCTGTCCGCTCTGGGTGAAGGTCCTTGTCACCAATCTTCTCCTGGGTCTAGGAATTTCTCAGCATCTGGACCCCGGGTCCAAAGGATGCACTCTGCTCCTGGCTCTTCTGTCTTAGTGGTAGGAAGTCCCCCATCCCTGCTTGATTCTTTTATATCTCAAAAGAGACTGACTCAAGATACAATGTAATCCTGTAGATTGTGTCCTTCCTCATTAACATAACTGCCCCTAATCCTGCCTCATTAACATTATAGAGGTAGGATTTACAACACATAGGATAGTTATGTAAGATCACAAAATGGAGGGCAACCACACAAAACTGGAAATCATGGCTTAGTCATTGGCTAATTTTTTGGAAGTAGATGGCCAGGCATTTCTTCTTTGTCTTAGTCTGGAAGCTCTACTGAAGCCTCTTTAACATCACAGCACCACGCAAGACTCCGGTGACAAACAGGTGGTGATTGTACCTGAGTGTACCGGCCCAGAAAAGAACCCGGGCCTCCTGCGTGGAAGGTGAGGACGCTACCACGGAACCACCACGGCTCCTCCAGTGCCAGCTTACACTGTTGTTGCTAGTTGTCGTCAAGTCAATTCCGACTCATGGCTGCCCAATGTAGGCAGAGTAGAACTGCTTCGTAGGGTTTTCAAGGCTGTGACCTTTCGGAAGCAGATCGCCAGGCCTGTCTTCTGAGGCCCTTCTGAGTAGGTTTGAACCGCCAACCTTTCAGCTGGTAGTTGAGTGCTTAACCCTATGCACCACCCAGGGACTCACCATCATCTTGTATGTCATAAAACCTCATACGCAAAAAACCACATCTTTTCCCTACAAGTCCATACACTTCTTGAGGATATCCCTGGCATCTAGCCACTTCTCAACAGCACACGTGTTCTATTTTACGCACTTGTTCCATAGATGTTCACTAAATGAATGAGTTCAAACAGTTCATTCCCACACCTGATATGTGTTATAAAAATCACTACAGAAAAACGAGCATGTGATACACAATTACTCTTTGACAAGTAAGGAATGACTTTGATATTAAATATTAGCAAATGTTCATTTTATGTCATATTATCCATGATCCATGAATTATTTATTAGGTTTATCGTAAAAAGGCACCAGAACAGACTATTTTGAACAGATGTCATTATGGATATTCCATTATGAAGTGGGAGTTTCTGTCTTCAATAAGAATAAAAAAAAAGAAAATATTAACTAATAAATCTTAATCCAATTTAAACCAAATATTCGGACACTAAAAAATAATTTTGCTGACACATATCATGTCTAACACTTTCAGCTACCATAATTTAGAGCATAAAGTCTTTTAAAAATATCTTGAAATAAGTTTTGAAGAGCAAAACTTAAAAAGCAAAATTAAAACACCAATAATTACTTTTTTCAGTAAATAATTTTTCTGTAAATCTAAAACTACTCTAAAGATACAGACAGTACAGAGTCCTCAAATGAATCCCCAGTTTACCCTATTATTAATATCCTAAATTAGTAGCAATTTATTACAATTAATTTGTAGCATTAGTTACACTTATCATAACTATCGGACAAATATTGATACATTATTACTAACTGAAGTCCATCATTCATTCAGATTTTCTTACTGTTTAGCTAACGTCCCGTTTTCTGTTCCATGATCCAATCCGGGATACCATATTATATTTAGCTGTCATGTCTCTTAAGACTCTCTTCGCTGTGACAGTTCCTCAAACTTGTTTTGTTTCTGATGACCTGGACAGTTTCGAGCTGTATTGGTCAGGTACATTGCAGGATGCCCCTCTACAGGTTGTGTCTGATGTTTCTCTCGTGACCAGACTGGGGTTACGGGTTTTTAGGAGGAAGATCATGGAGGTGAAGTGCCATCTTCATCACATCACATCAACAGTACATGCTGTTAACGTTATTTATGACTGTTGATGTTGGCCTTGATCACCTAGCAGAAGCAATGTTTGTCAGGTTTCTCCACTGCAAAGCCACTCCCCCTCCACCATGCCTTGTCATACTGGACTCTTTGGAGGAAAATCACTATGCGCAGCCCACACTTAAGAAGTGGGGAGTTATGCTTCCCCTCCTTTAGGGCAGGACATCTATATAAGTGTCTTAGTCAGGGTTCTCTAGAGAGACAGCATCAGTAATATCTATCTGTCTGTCTGTCTATTATCCATCCATCCATCCATGTGGTAAGGATCAGCATGAATCCAATCCCCAAATCTGGAGACTGATCCAGTCCTCACATCCCCACTCCTCCATCCTCATCACCAGCCACCCCTGCAGCACTCTCTCTCTCTGACCATTACCACAAGAGCTGGGTCACAGCTCACAAGTTAGAAGGACATCATCCCTCAGCTTGCCCGACAGGCAGATACCAGCCACAGGTTTGGAGAGTTCACGAGACACTCCAGCCTTGGGGCCTACTGGCCACAAATTCAGGGCTGGTTTCCCACTACCCTTTCAGGATGCTGGCCACGAGCTGACCTGATGGCTCCCACTACCCCTTTGGGTTCAATAATTTGCTGGAATGACTCTCAAAACTCACAGAGAGTATACCATACTTAAGCCTATATTATTATAGTCAGAAAGGATACAAATGAAGAAATGCACAGGGTGAGGCCTGGGAGAGTTCCCAAAGTAACGCTTCCACGTCACACTCCTCTCCTGAAGGCAGATGTTCCTGTCAGCCTGTAAGCTCTCTAAGCCTTAGTTTTGGGGGCTTCTATCAGCCAGTTCTGCATGATAGGCTAAATCATGCCTCCTGAGGATAGTTGATATCAGCCTTCCAGCTGAATCTTCTCTAGCCTGGCCAGCCCCTTATTCACCAGCACAAATTCTCAGGTGTGGCCTGGAAGTCCCAGATCAGGGCACCCCCAATTACAAACAAAGAGCTGGGTGATGTGTTCCTTCAAGGCAGGTTCAGTGTCACACACCCCAGCACTCTCAAGAGCTCCGAGTTAGCGTGTAACCAAATAAAAACTGCTCATTGGTCAAAACAGAAATTCTAACACCTTCCTGAGAAACTGAAGGCTGGCCTTAAGTTCTCATCCTTCTAACAGTTCATCAGCACGCTCTTTTAGCAGCAAAAGCGAGTTTTAACTTGGAATGTTAGTGTCCATCATAAAGCAATTACTGAAACATAAAAAAGCAAGAGCAGGGATGCATAATACCAACAACAACAATAATAATAAAAAAATAACCTGCAGAAAAACAAATACAATTGCTAAGTAGACCAGGCAATCAGAACTGGGAAACAGACACAATAAAAGGTCAGCATGAAGAGAAAAATCCAATCTAAAATTAATATGTTGAAATACCAAACAGAAACTGTCTCCTTTTCGTAAGGGAATTTAGTTATTTTGATATAACTTTCAAAAATGATGGCTACCTAAACTTGCTATTTCAATTTAAAGACGTAAACCAAGTAAGAATATTTCTGTAAAGTTTTTTTTTTTTTAAGAAAGTAGACACTTAGGAAAAACTTAAATATATATACCTAAAAAAGAAATAAAAAACAGAAAATTCTATTGCTGGTGGTAAAGCTGTTCAATTCTGAGCTCTTCCTCAAAGCAGTTACTTGATTTAAAATCTAACAGTTGAGTATAAAAACGGAAGGTTATGTTCCATTTTTAACAAAGGTGCTAATAGCAGCATTTCAAGGAATTTTTCGTTCTTCTTTTGCAATGGTTGGTGTGACAGCTGGAGCCTAAGAAAGTTGTAGAGCATTTAACCAGCTCCTCCAGGTAACGAAGGCTCACTAAATGAAATGAGAAGCTGCCACGTCTCTTCCAGGACACTTTGCAGCCTGGGTAAGTTTCCCCATCAGAGGAATCTGGGTGTACCTTCCATTTGAAAAGGTTCTTACGGAAAAAAAAAAAAAAAAAGGATGATAACTTTTTCATCTATATTTCTTTCCGAAAAAAGAAAAAAAAATTGTTTACAGAAACGAAAAATATGTAGTATATATTTATTAAACAACCGTGATCTCCGAGACCACCAAAGAAGTCACCCCATCAATGTCACATGTATTTTTCTCTTCCTTAAAAATTTCACTGATTGCAAAAGTAATGTATTTTCCCCTTGACTTCTGTATGCACACGTGTAGTTTGCTTAAAAAATGGGGTCAAGCTATACATTTCTTTTTACCAAATGTAAACTGTATAAAATGCTTTTTTGTAATAGAAAAAAATGGCAAATTATGTTCATCCCTTTGTAATTCTCTAACTCAAAATTTCAAAACTTTTGTTATCATTTCTAGAAACCTGTGTGTGTTAGAAAAATGTAACTGTAAGAGGAAAAAAGTATGTCTACAGCTAACTTTAGAATATTAAGCATGAAATCAGTAAAAACAAAAAAAACTTATTTCTAAAAGTGGATGTTAACGCTAAGCAGTAAAACCGATAGTGCCACAGGCTCACGAGAATTACACTAAAATGAAAGTGACCACAAATATTAATAAATAACTTTTAAAACGTGACTTCTTGATATTTCATTATAAGATTAAAAAAATACAGAAAAAGCAGGTTTATGAGACACCTTTTTTTCAGTCAGTAGACTTATAAATGGAAAAATAATTATCTAGAATTTGAAACAAGAGTTGGCAGGTTTTTTGAAATCACATTTAAAAGAAAAATCTCTACTCAGAATGAGGCAGGTGGGCGTGAGCAGACATTTTCACTATGACCTCTCTAATGATGGCTCATCCTTCTCACCTCAGCCTGTGAATTTTAGAGAAAATCTTCCAAAAACATCACCACTAAATTTAAAAAATAACTGTTTCAAAGAAAATCATTAAAAAAAACTTCTGTATCTTAGTCCATACTAGCTCGAGTTATTCCTCTTGCCATTCATTTCAACAGCCTTTTTAAATTTTCGTAGGATTATCACGTTTCTTGAGTTCTCATTATTTTGAACTTTTCAGTATAAGCTGTTTAAGTGCTTGCTGAACATCTGCTAGCCTAGCCATAGCTTCTCAAAATACGATACTCATTACGTGTGGGTTTCTTTTCCCCCCATTTTATCCCTATAATGAGGCCAGGCATTTAACTCTTCCCTAAAATCCAGGAATAAACTGATAATAGCACTGCATCACTTCACAAGAGAGAAAAGCTGAGTATCGTACGTTAATTCAATGAATGATAGTTTCTTAATGGCTTTCAAAATACAATCATAAACGGGAAAATAATTAGCTAAGATTTAAATAAGAGTTGGCCAGCTTTCTGAATTAATTAAAAGAAAAACAGCACTCAGAGGAAGACCAGAAATGATACTCAAATGAAATGCTGTTAGACTATTATACCGTGACCAATGGGTCCAATCGGATGTGGGATTCTTACCTAGGTACCACCATACACGCTAAATACGTTCATCCAAAACTTCAGCAGTTAAAACAGAAAAAAAAAAAAAAAAATCCAAGTAAACTCTGTCCAAAGTGTTCCTTACAGAGTAATTTTTAGCAGCATTTATCGTATCATAAATCATTCATGAACATTTTAGATTTATCTAAGTCTGTAACAATTTTTTTTATTGTGCTTTAAGTGAAAGTTTACAAATCAAGTCAGTCTCTCATGCAAAAAGTTATACCTACCTTGCTATGTACTCTAGCTGCTCTCCCCCTAATGAGACAGCACATTCCTTCTCTTCTCCCTGTATTCCCCGTGTCCATTTGACCAGCTCCTGCCTCCCTCTTCTTTCTCATTTCCCCTCCAGACAGGAGCTGCACACATAGTCTCATGTGTCATCTACTTGAACCAAGAAGCTCACTCCTCACCAGTATCATTTTCTATCTTATAGTCCAGTCCAAACCCTGTCTGAAGAGTTGGCTTTGGGAGTGGTTCCAGTCTTGGGCTAACAAAGGGTCTCGGGACCATGACCTCCAGGGCCCCTCTAGTCTCAGTCAGGCCATTAAGCCTGGTCTTTTTACAAGAATTTGAGATCTGCATGCCACTGTTGTCCTGCTCCATCAGGGATTCTCTGTATAACAATTTTTAGTAGGGATTGTTAAATATATTCTAACATGGGAGAAGGCAGAAAGTAGCGCAGAAGTACACTACTCCATGCGGGGGAGCTGCCATTAACAGTGATATAACGTTTGGTAAATTGCTAAGCACTCTGAGTTTGTTTTCTTACTAAAGCAGGATTGTTGAGGATGCGAAATGAGACAGGACTAAAAAAAATTCTGAGGTATCATTCAGAAGACAATTCAGAGACTGCTTTCCTGCATTCTGAATAAATAGGATAAACTATAATTTTTCTAGTTCCATTAACATTAGTTTTTCCATTAGACAGATCTTGAATTCACCCCAATGAACATGTGACTGACAACAAGAGATTCTACACCTACAAGAGCCACATTATTTGTATGAATAGGTTCAATTATGAATGGTATCAAGAGAAAAAGACTTGGGAAAACACCTGTTATTTCTGCATCCATTCTTCCATCACCCCTGCTAACTCAGAGGGAACCTACGGTGTTCCCTGAAGTCCCTCCCACCATCAGCTTCTTTAAACTCACCCTACCCTGCTTATTCAAGAATCTTCCTCCCTCAGTCATCAGGGTCCTGTAGTATTTCCCAGGCACTGGCTGTTTCTCTTCTGTCTCCAAAAAAGGCATCCATCTCCCTCATCTTGAACAGTAGTAACAAAAAAGGCTCACATGCTTTGTAGATCTTTCCAGGTATCTGATAGTTTTCTCCTACAGTCACACAAGTGTCCCTCACTGCACCCATTTCACCTACTCACACTGCCTCCTTGCAAGCCAGGAAGGATAATAAATAATGGCTCACATATGATTGTTTAATATGGTTCTAAGAACTTATACACATATATATATACATACATATACACATACACGAAACCCTGGTGGCATAGTGGTTAAGTGCTACGGCTGCTAACCAAAGGGTCGGCAGTTCAAATCTGCCAGGCGCTCCTTGGAAACTCTGTGGGGCAGTTCTACTCTGTCCTATAGGGTCGCTATGAGTCGGAATTGACTCAACAGCATTGGGTTTGGTTTTTTTTTAATACACATATATACTTTTTGGTCATATATATACATACACATATCAGTTAATTTCATGCTCGAAACTTTATTATTATTAACTCCATTTTACCGATGAGGAAACAAATTCTAGGGAATTATATAGTCCATCTCCAAAGCCTGGGTTCTCAATCACTATAAAATACAGCCTCCTGCACTACAGGGTACATTGTCTTTCTGTTGAGATGGACGTCTTCAGATTCTGAAAATCCTCTCAGTGTTAGACCACATCACCAGGGTTCATTACCCTACACCATTTTCTCTGACACATACTAACCAATTCCAATTATTTCCAAATCGACAAGGAAGTTGTCTTTGCAACTGCCTTCAGAGCATTTTCACCTAAACCTTATCTATCCTGTCAAGGCACCAGGTTCAGCTTTTTTTCTTGGCAATTTTTTCTATATGCACCTCTCTTACTCCCTTCTTTTGACGGTCACCTTATTCCAGGTTGTCTTGATCCCCATCTAGAATACCGTGACAACACGCTGGCTAACTTCTTGCCTCTGGACTTGCCCCTTTCCACATTTAGCCTGTCTACTTTCAGATTTATCTTTTTAGAGAAACTAACATCCTGCCCTTGCCTATGCTCAATCAAAATCTACATTTGCGTCTCAATTCCTAACACAATAAACTAAAGCTTTTTTTATAACATACTCTCCTCTTTCACTGGGCCCCAACACAGCTCTCATTTTACCAGCTTCTTCTAAACTCTTTACTCTCATAAATCCAATATTTCTGTCCAGTTGCTCATTCAATAGTACTCACTGAACATCTATTATGTGCCAGGCACTGGGGACATACAAAGCTTGCAAGATAGAAGGGGTGCAGGCAGTGATCTAGTAGCTAAAATACACAGAGCATGCGTGTGATGATGGAGCAGGGACGGCGTGCGGGGAAGCCACCAATCCAGATTTGAAGGCCCTGTGCACTAAGGCACTGAATCTGTGGAGACACAGAAGAATACAACATCCAGAGGAATATTTCAGAGGTTATGGGTTCCTGGTAACCAGGTGCTGACCAGTTTGTGTGCTAGAAGTCTCATATATTCCCGCCTGCTGATCATACACATGAGAGGCACTGAATCTATGGAGACACAGAGGAATACAACATCCAGAGGAATATTTCAGAGGTTACGGGTTCCTGGTAACCAGGTGCTGACCAGTTTGTGTGCTAGAAGTCTCATATATTCCCGCCTGCTGATCATACACGAGGTTTTCTTTTACTCCTCAAAGGTAGAGAGGATGACCCCCGGGTTGGGTAGGGTGAGCTTATGTAAGAGTTCCCACACTCCTATCAGGGGAGGCAAGATTTATCATTGGGCAACTGCCAAGACGTTACGAGCTAGCGCCTGCCTGTGGCCTGCACCTGCCCTCCTATCTGAGTTATGCCTCTTTCCAAACCATGTGGAATATGGACATTTTCAATTCTTAAGGGTTTCTGAAAATGAAAAGAGCCACCCAACTCCTGTCCCAGAAGAAAAGGGACATAGTAAATCAAAGTAAATATAGAACAAAACATCAAAGTAATATCTGTTGATAAATAAATCTGGGCTTTTCCTCTAAACCAGTAAATGCCTCCTTTTTTAACTGCTCCAGAAACTCAGCAGACATGACCAGGATGAAAACCCTGCCCAATAGCCACCCTGTACCTGGACAACACTAGGAATGTACCTCTGTAAAAAGAAAAAGGGTTTCTCTTTACAATTAAAATGTTTACTAACCAGTACCTTTAGTTGTGAGACTTCAAAAGGAACTGCTGCTGGCAGTGTAAGTTCAAGGGTATAACTGGGCAAACACACACACCCCTACCACGTCCACCACTGTTTCACGAATGCTGGCTGGATTCAGCACCATGGACAGCATCAACAAAAAGGAGTACTTCTTGTTGACCACAATCCACTCCATAAGATGCAAGGCTATAACAGAAGTGGAAAAGGGAAATGGCAAGGTGAAAATGCAATCCAGAATGTACAGAAGTTCACTTGATGTTCAGATTTTATCAAAGGAGAGTCCCTGGAAGCCAAAGATCTTTATGGCACCCATAGCTGTAGTTGGCCTGATTTACTTTTATGCCAGACATATTCTGTTTTCGCATTCTCTTAGTTCTCAGAACTCTCTCTCCAGAGGGATGTGAGGCATGAGTGTTTGCACTCAGCCCACATGGCCTGGGGGGAGGTGCACCCTCGTGAAGACTGAGCCTGCCAGTTCTGCAGGAGGTGGTCACAGTGGGGCAAATTCTTATTAAAATGGCATCTGTCTGCACTATAGCAAACATTCCTCAACCTGACAAACTGCCTGACCAACCCACCCACTCCAGATGCTTTGTGGCAAACTAGATTGGGAACAGGGAGATGAGTTGGGGGAAGGTTTAGCCACTCAAAAGGCAAATCACGGTGGCCTTTACTACAGAAGTGACAGGGGAAAGAGCAAGAGGGTATTTTAAGAGCATTTTCACATGCAGTCACTCATTTAATCCTCATAACACTAAGAAGCTGGTATTATTATTCCCATCTTGATGAGGAATCTTGGGATTAAAAAAAAATGACATGATTGGCCCAAAGTGGTCATGTATGTTGGATGGAGAGAGGGGTGCATTGCTAGACCTCAGGCGTTCTGCTGTGTTCTTTACTTACATCCATCCCTTTAAGCCTCTCTACCCTACAAATTATTTTACAGATAAAGAAGCAGAAAATAAGTAACTTGTCCAGTGCTCGATGGCATATAGTAATAAGGGCCAGAAATAGGACAGGAACCCATGTTTTCTGACTCCTAGTCTAGAACTTAGACCATGGTTGGGGGCCTCACATTGTTCTCACCCACGCTCTCCTCTCCATTATAACATTTAAGTATTTTCTCTATCTTGACAGTTCAACTAAGTTTTGCCTCTTCCGTGAAATTTCCTGACTTACATACATGGCAGTACATAGCATGAGGAGACAGACAAGAACAAAAGAGCTGCTTTAAACCTTTGAAGAATTATCAGGTGAAGAGGCCCTACATACTCCAGACAACAAAACTGTATCTAGGTAGAGGTAAAAATAAACATATTATGTGATATTATGCTCTTGCTAAAAGAATGTGTCTTAGGCTGGGTTCTCTAAAAGAGCAAAACCAGTGATGTGTATATATAAATATATTCAGAGAGATTTATTTCAAGGAAACGGCTCACACAGTTGTGGAAGCTGGGAAGTCCCAAATCCGTGGGTCAAGTGTCAGGCTGGAGGCTTCTCCTGACTCATGTGGTTGCAGGGGCTGATGAACCCAAAAATCAGCAGACCAGGCAGAAGGCTGTTGGCTCACAGGGTCGCGGGAGCTGGTAAATCCCAAAAACCGCAGGTCAGGCAGCAAGCGGCTGGCTCACCTCCCAAGAACTGGAGGCCAGAGTATGACTAGCGGGATGTAGGATTGAGAGAGAGTGAACTTTGCCAGAACATCCATATATACTGGATGCAGGGCACACTCCCAAGAAAACTCCCCTTTCAACTGGCTGGCTGCTCATACCAGATCAAAGAATGGAGGATGATTACATAATATCTACCAAACCACTGAGAATCATGGTCTAGCCAAATTGACACATAACCTTAACCATCATAGAAGGTGTTCAGAAAGGCGCTAGAGAACCATCTGTTTGGGATATTGCAGGATTGCTGAACTGGGCAGACATTGAATTAGAGTCATTCATTCCAACAATTAACTGAGTAGCACTGTGCAAGAGACTGGAGTCAGAATGATAACTGCCTTCCTCCAGAAGTACACGATCTATTGAGGGCAGCTGAGCCGCGAAGCAGATACATACCCTTACGTAGTTCCTAATATCCTTCCTAGTTCAAAACACGCGGGCTCTGCTCCAGGCTCCTTTGATCACTGGCTCCTCTGAATGCCTACCACAGTCCCTATTTGATCTAGCATTTAACTATATATCTGAGGGAGCCCTCGTGGAGCAGTGGTTAAGAGCTCAGCTGCTAACCAAAAAGGTCGGCAGTTCAAATCCACCAGCTGCTCTTTGGAAACCCTATGGGACAGCTCTACTCTGTCCTATAGGGTCGCTATGAGTCAGCATCAACTTGATGGCAAAGGATTTGGTTTTGCCATGTATCAGATATTCATCCAAACAAACAAACAAAAAAACCAAACCCACTGCCGAAGAGTCGATGCTGACTCATAGCGACCCTACACGACGGAGTAGAACTGCCCCACAGAGTTTCCAAGGAGCGCCTGGTGGATTCAAACTGCCGACCTTTTGGTTAGCAGCCATAGCACTTAACCACTGTGCCACCAGTGTTTCCAGTATTCATCCAATCTCCAAGTAAAATGGAAGCTACTTGAATTGCTACTTAAAATATATCTTTCATATGATTCACTTAAATTGTAGAGAGTACCTCACTGTCAGTGCTGCATGTTAAACTCACAGAGGCTCTTGAAAAGGTCCAGAAGTCATCACCTATTACTGTTCATACATTTTTTCAGTATAAAATGCAGCACTTAAAAAAAAAAAAAAAAGAGTGCTTCTTACTCAATCATGTTGCTTCAGAGACAAAATATTCTTCCCATTAATCCTGGAGAGTTTTTCCACACATTGTGATAGAGGAAATTGTTATATTAGCAGGCTATATTATCTTAGCAGAAGCAACCTACTTTCAGGAAAAAACTTACTTTGGACGGCCTGCCATCCTGCCGTTTCACGTGTTCTTGGTCTGTGACAGACTATCTTTCTTCTGATATAAACAGCATGGCTCCCTTACATGAGTCCTGACCCATTTCTATTATCAGTAATCACTACCCTAACTCAAGGGCTACTCTGAACTACACCAGCAGAGTGTAAGTGCCATGAGGGAAGACAGTTTCGTGTTTTACTTACTGTTTTATTTATTACAGTGTCTGAAGGAGTTGCTGACACTCACTCCCTGGGTGCTCCCTACACATCAGTTGGGTGAATATATGAACAAACGTTCAGAGTTCTGCACATGATTTACTTTACACGAGGCACACCTGCACTCTACAGCATTCTCGTTAATTTCCCTTCCTTAAACACATGTGGCCCAATAGCCTCTTTCCAGTAATTCTGGAGCCCACTGTTCTCTGCAGAGCAGCTAGACTGTGTGCAAAAAGAGAGAATATCAGTGCAAATTAGCACCAAGTCGTCATCTTGTTTACCACCTGTCATACATTTTCCTAATTGTGACAGTCATCACAAGCCACATGATGGAAAAGCTGTTCTAAAGACAGAGAATGGCTCTGCCTCATGCTTCCACAAGTTATAAGTGCTTATAATTTTTGTTCTAACTTAAACCTCCAGATTGTTTCTTAGAGCTCAAGTGTTATCATATTAGAAGTACTCTTCAGGTGATCGTGTTAAGAAGAGATACATAAAACTAATATTTTGTTTCCTAAATACATTTTATACTTTCAGAACTAATCCATCCTTCCAACCACAATGTTCTCAAACAACCTAAACTTTACACAATTTTGTCGCATATCTGATATGAAAAGGATGTTTGCTTCAAGGGAAAATACCTTAATTTAGTGAGTTGAGAAAGGTATTTTAAAATTGACTAGCTGTATTACAATTAATTTTTATTGCATAGCAAAAAACATTTGATTCCAGGGGTTATGCATCACGAAGATACGAGAGACTAAGAGAAAAGCATGAAGAGAAAAACGGAGAAAAGACAGGTTGTCAAGGATTTCATTTTACTTGGAGCCACAATCAACACCCATAGAAGCAGCAGTCAAGAAATTAAAAGACACACTGCATTGGGAAAACTGGCTACAAGAGATCTCTTTAAAGTTTTAAAAAGCAAAGACAACCCCTTGAGGACTAAGGTGTGCCCAACCCAAGCCATGGTGCTTTCAATCCCCTTGTAAGCATGTGAAAGCTGGACAATGACTAAGGAAGACCAAAGAAGGATTGACGCCTTTGAATTGTGGTGTTGGTGAAGAATATTGACTATAGCGTGGACTGCCAAAAGAACAAACACATCTGCCTTGGAAGAAGTACAACCAAAATGCTCCTTAGAAGCAAGGATGGCAAGACTTTGTCTCGTATACTTTGGACATGTTTTATCAGGAGGGATCAATCCCTGGAGAAAGACATCATGCTCGGTAAAGTAGAGGGTCAGCAAAAAAGAAGACCCTCAACAAGATGGACTCACACAGTGGCTGCAACACTGGGTTGAAGGAAAGCAACAACTGTGAGCATGGCATAGGTCTGGGCAGTGTTTCACTCTGTTGTGCACAGGGTGGCTATGAGTTGGAACTGACTTGATAGCACCTAGCAACAATAACATGAAGAGAAAAATAGTGGGGTGTGCTATAAAACAAGGAGAAAATGTGATATGAAGTAGTAAGTCCCCCAAATAAAAATGCAGGAAAGCAGGAGATAATTACTGTCAGAGTTACCATGGAAAGTCTGTTCCCAAGAACTTTAAACTTTAATTAATAGAGCAGGTCAATCCTCTTTCCTTTGGAGGGTTATTTTGAAAAGTAGTTAGGGCGCTCATTAAATTTTTTTTTTTTAATGCCCATTTTGAAGCCAAACACCTGATTGTCCAGAAATTGTCATTTTCAATCTATGAAATGATTTCTTGTTCAAAGTTATGAAAATCATAACTTACTGGTAATTAAAGGAGGAGTAGAATCCTTTTTTTTAGAATCCTTAGCACAAGGTTTTTCTACAAAAGCAGGCAAAGTTTGGAACTACTTTTTTCTACATAATCTGCCTTACTGAGAAATTAAGTTTCTCTTTTTCCTTTTTTTAAACGAACACTTATTAACTATAGCTGTCACTGAGCATTTCATTTCAAAGGGCAAAAACATGATAATCTGTTTTCAACACAAAGAAGAAGAAAAAAAAAAAATCATGGCCTGAACTAATCCAAGGAATATGAGGTGCATCTCTACAACCTTCAACTTTTCATTATAATGTTAATGGTTAGGGGAAAAAAAAGAAACCCATTGCCATTGAGTCCACTCAGACTCAAGTTAATGATCCGCAGGAACGATAAGGAGGAGAAAGACAGTTTCTACAGGTTTGTAAGAGAAAGGAGTTCTGCCTGTCTTTTGACATTTAAATTTTAAGACACTATCAGGTTAACCAATTAAATTTATTCTTTCTTTTGATTTTGATAAAAAAATACTACTACCAATTAATAACCACTACTTTTTTTTTTACTCTATGAGGCAACTTACCAACATTGCAGGCACATGTTATTATTTCCATTTTACAAAGAAACTGAATCTCAGAGAGTTTTTCTTTTCTTTCATTTCTATCTAAAGTGAAGGGAAAAAAGTTAACCCTTTCATGTTCACCGGTACCTCTAGGGACCAAGTACATCTTCTGCCTCTGGGGTTTATGGGGAAGCTGCTGCCCAAGGAAAGGGCTTTTATGACTGTGTGAAACTGAAGAAACGGGCACAGGGTATTGTATGAGGCATCTGAATTTTTGGTAGGAAAAACAGAAATTTTGAATATTTTCATTCGTTACACATAGTACCAACAGACCCTGGTGGGGACTCTGGTGTATAACTAGTGGTACTTCATAGTACCACTAAACACTTAGGGTAGGCTTGTAGAAGGAGGCAAGAAAAAAAATTCATGTTACTGACCAAAAATTCAGACACAAGGATTCAGCATGCTTCCATTAATGAAAACACACATGGGATCAACAAAAAATTTAAAGCATAAAATAACTGGTTCACGAAAAGGGTTAAAATGCAGACATCATCAGGTTTTAAGTTCTAGGTTCCCGCGGGACGCCATTCACAGAGCAGCAAGGCTTGAAAACTTGTCATGAAGGGGCGCTACAAAGCCTGTATTTACTCATCAAAGAGTATTCTGCAAAGAAAATCGTGTATGCTCCACGGAGCTCTGCTACGTGCATCAGAGAAACTAAGCTTCAAGACAGCTCGCGCTCAGTCCTGAACGTCAGCAGTTCGAATCCACCAGCCGCTCCTTGGAAAACCTACAGGGCTGTTCTACTCTGTAGGGTCACCGTGAGTCGGAATCGAGTCGAGGGCAACAGGTTTGGTTTTTGGTGGCGTCTGCTGGAGCCCTAGTGGCGCAGCGCTTAAAGAGCTCGGCTGCTAGCCTAAAGGTCCGCAGTTCGAACCCACCAGCCGCTGCACAGGAGGAAGATGTGGCAGTCTGCTTCTGTCACGATTACAGCCTTGGGAACCCTAAGGGGCAGCTCTACTCCGTCCTACAGGGTCGCAGGGTTGGTTTTGGGTTCGGCGCCGTCTGCTCCCCTGAGCTCCCTGGAGATCCCGGGATGAGCCTGCGGACCCCCCGGAAACCTGGGCTCGGGAAGGGCGGGCGAACGCCCCCTGCGCCTCTGGGCCCGCAGCCCCCGGGCCCGGTCGTCCGGCGACCCCCGCGGGAACCGAGGGCACGAGGCCTGGCGGGCTGGGCCTGGGAGCCCGAGGGCGGCGGCCCACTCGCCGAGCCACGCGGCGCCACGGGGCCTCGGTCTCAGGGAGGCCAGGAGAAGGAGCCCTGCCCTACCTTGCTTCTTGAGGTCGGACATGGCTCCGGAACCGGGCCGACTCGGTGGGCCGCCCCCGGCTTCGCCCAGACACGCCAACCATCCCCGGAGCAACCCAGCCGGCCCGGCCGCTTCCGGGATTCCGCGCCCCCTAGTCCCCGCCCACAACGCGAGTGCTGCCCAATCCGGATCCGGATTTCTACTACCCGGCTGTCAATCATTCGCACTACAGCCGTAGATTGGCTTGGAAGTCACCGTCGGTCCGAACCGTAAAACCCCGCCTTCTGGAAGCTCGCTACCGCGCATGCTCAGTTATTTTGCTACAGTGCAGCGGGGAAAAGTTTTGAGATCTGGCTTTCGGGCAAATAAATTAAACCGGAGGGGTCAGTGGGTGGATGTATAAAACGGGTGACATTCAAACTTTCTTTGAAAGCATTTGCCGAGTACACATATTCTGAAACAACAACACGTATCCTCACTACCACTGATTCCCTTCGAATATTCTCTATTCTGTTTGCGCCCTAAGGTTTGGAAAACACTGGTATAAAGAGAAGACAAGAGAGTGAAAAGGGGTAGGTGCTTGGGCAGGAGATGGCTTAGTACTTACTCAAAACCATTTGTTCTAAAATATTAGCAGAATTTAGGGTGTGAAGAAGACTAAAAAAACTATGGAGAAGAAAACTTGGAAACGTGAGAAGAGTTGGAGAGTAAGGACTTGGCACAAGGTCTGTCTTAAACTACTATTTTCCACATACCTGCGGCTCACTCTTATAACGTAGAGTTCCCTTCTCCTTCTCACCTAATCATCTTCTTATACTTAGAGGAGAAACTCAGAGTCACCAGGAGTTGCTCACCCACAAATCTCCCTCTAAGCCACGTGTGTCTTCACTCCTTCCCTTTCTTTCTCCCGTCATAATTCTCTTCTATCCAAGCGACTTTCTTCCACACATAAAAAAAAAAAAAGAGACACATACTCGTGCATTATTCCATTGCACCTTCTCTGGAACCTCGATTCACTATTTACCCCTTTTTATTGAATTCATTGCTTTAAAAAAAACATTGACTGTATGTCAGGCACTGTTCTAGATACTGGAGGTACACCGGTGAATGGTCTAATGAAAGGAGACAAAGAAAATTAAGTAAAAAAATAGTATGCCATATGGCAATGAGTGCTTTGGAGAAACATGAAGCAGGGAAGGGAGTTAGAAAATGGGGAGATGGTGCTGGTGAGGGAAGGCATCATTGAGAAAGTAATTTGAGCACCGACTTGAAGGAAGTGAGGGAGCCAGCCTTAAAGATGTCTAGGAAAAGAGAGTTCAAAGGAGAAGGGACTAGAAATGTTTCAGGAGATTGCCTGGCATATCTGTTTGGGGAATAGCAATCAGGGCAGTGTGACTGGAGTGCAGTGAGCAAGGAGAAGGGTAGTGGAAGAGATGGGAGAGGAAACAAGGAGTCAGACAGGGTTGGGGAAAGATCATGACAGGTATTACATTAACCTTGGCTTCTCCAAGGAGTGAGATGGAAAATCATTTGAGGGTGTTGGGAAGACCACTGAAATTACATTTTAAATAAGTCACTTAAGCCACTATCTTAACAGTAGACTTTAGTGGGAAGAAGCAGGGAAACAAGTTTAAGTCCACTGCAGTAAGAAAGATGGTGACTAGAATCAGAGTGGTTGCATTAGAGGTTTGGGAAGAGGTAGTCTGATTTTTGATATATTTGAAAATAAAGCCAAAGAGATTTTCTGAGTGGCTAAATGCAGGCTGTGAAAGAAAAAGAGAAGCATACAATGGGTCTAAGTTTTTGATCTAAGAAGTGGAAGGCTGGAGTTGCATTAGCGAGATGGAGAAAACTTTGGGAGGATCATCTGTAGTTGGCAATATACAGTCTACACGTTAGGTTTTAGAAACTCATTAGACATGTGAATGACTTTACAGCTCAGGAGAAAGGTCCAGGACAGAGATACACAGTATATAAAGCTAAGAAACTGTATGAGATCATTAAGAGAATGAGCATAGACAGAGAAGTGGTCCATGGACTCAGCCCTGAGGCACTGTAAGTTTTCAAAAGTGGAGAGATGGGGAAGACCTAGCTACATACGGAACATGAGAAGCAGTGGTCAGTGAGGCACGAGAGAGGAGTGTGCTTTCCTGAAGCCAGTCAAAGAAGTGGGGGAGGGAGTGACCATTTGTTCCAAATGATGTTGATAGGTCAAAGGAGGACTAATAATTGACAATTGGATTTGTCAATGTGAGGTCATTAGTGACCTTGATTACAGTAATTTTGTTGGTGTGGGACAGGCAAAGGCTTGATTGGAACTGAACAGAGAAAACCGCAGAAGAGAAACTGGAGACATTGAGTACAGAGCACTCTTTCCTGGGGCCAGTGAAAAGGGGCAGTAACTGTAGAGAATGTGAGGTCCAAAGAGGGTGTTTTAAGATAGAAAAAAAGAAATGCACATGCAGTATATTTGTATATCAAAGGACTTGAACAAGTTGATATTTAGAAAATCAATAATACAGGAGACAGAGGGGACACAGCTGAAATACGTACGTCCTTGAAGAGGTCGAATTTTCAATGTGTTCTCTACATCAATATCCCCAGTGGCATTCAAACCTACTCTGGAATTTCTCACCTGAAAGCCAAACTTCTCAGAAACCTTGTATTCTCTTCCAGCCCTATTTTTCTTATCTCTTTAACACTCAAACTTCTTGAAAGAGTTGACTCCAAAGTCTGTCTCCATGTTGACATCTAGAATGGACTCTGCGGTCCATCTGGCTTCCGTTTGTACTCCTCCACTTTGACTGCTCCTGCAAAACTCACCAATGACCTCCCTGTCAGCAATTCCAGTGCACTTTTGCCAGTCTTTAAATACTACCAGTGGTCTACCAGAAGCATCGTCCACCCAAGTTCCAGACCACACAAATCCACAGGGGAGATAAATTGGAAGATGCTTTTAAAGGAACACTAAGGAGAAATTAGATTGTTGTCACGTTTCTTTGATTCATCTTTGTATACCCATCGGCATCTAAACTTTGCTTTGAAAATGCACTGGAATTGATTAATATTTGAGCGATAACTTCTATGAAGAAATCTAATGGAGGTAGTGTTTTTGTTTAAAGACCTTGGAATTCTGGAAAAGATTGGTTTATCCCATTCCAAGTATTTTCATCATCTGATTCACTTCTATTCTAACTCCTATCCATTTTTCTGTAAGCTTTCATCTTGGTGTTTTTACTTTGTATAATTGCTTTCGTGTAACTTATCTCATTTTGACTTCACAACAACTCAGCTAGGGATATGAAAAAAATCTATTATTATCTCTACATTAAAGACTGGCCTAAGGTAACTGCCTGATACAACTAGGAATTAAAAAAAAAAAGGGGTCTCTGAGTATCAGTATACTTTGTTTCCCTGTAGGCCATAATAACTTTGCGTTGCTACCATCAAGTCAGATCTCAGAAGCATATTCCCACCTATTTAACTAGGACCTATCAAAATATGCCCAGTGTTGTTAAAGTTTCCAGACCGCTACAGATTTTGAACACAACTGATTTAATTTTTCTTCCTTATTTTTTCACTTGGAAACCCTGGTGGCCTAGTGGTTAAGTGCCACAGCTGCTAACCAAAACGTCCGCCAGGCGCTCCTCGGGAACTCCATGGGGGCAGTTCTGCTTTGTCCTATAGGGTCGCTGTGAGTCGGAATGGACTCGACGGCACTGGGTTTGGTTTTTCTGTTTATTCTTTCACTCGGGTCATTTATACGCTGCCAATAGTCACCCCACGAAGGTGGCAGGACCTCATCTAATGGTGCTCACTGCCTTTCAACCCAGGTTTACAGACAAGCAAATAGATAAAATTATATAAATATAATTAATAAAGATAATGCTGTTCATGAGATTAGCGGTCGCCACTGATGGATTCCTTCTTCCCGGGACAGACAGCACCGGCAAATTTCGACCCTTTGGTTAGCAGCCGAAGCACTTAACCACCAGGGTTTCCACGGGAAAGTACGCCCATGGAAATAGCGAGAGTCTCGGTTTTGCAACGCTCACAGTAACAGGATATTTTCCAGCCGCAGCAGTAACCTTGCAGCGAAATTCCCTTGCAAAGAAATACCTTCTCTCGTATCTTCAGTGGTCCTCTCCTCTCTCCGCCAAGTGAGCATCTTGGGTATTGAGCAGACTTTAAATTGTAAATTAATCCCACACATGAATGCGCTAGCGCGTCCCTTAGTCCGGAGTGGGCTGGACATTCCCATATGTTGAGGTGTGTGCTTATAGTATTCTAGTGCTAACTTTCCAAAACGCTTTTAAAACCCGTAGCGCATGTAGCATTGAAGCTCCGGACCAGTGATGCTGGCATGTTCTCGGGGAGCCGCCTCTTCCCTCTCTGTCCCCGGGTGACCCGTCCCGCTTCCCCGTGCAACAGTTGGTTGGATTGGAAGCGCTGCCGCTTTCCACACGGCGGCTCCTGCAAAAAAGCTTCTCTTTGAACGCTCCTCTGGGGGTTTCCGCACTAGAACCGGGCATGCTCAGTAGCCAAAGCAGGTTGGGGTAGCGAAGCCGCAGCTTTTGCGCTACAGTTTCAAAGCAGCGAGAGGGAATGGCTCCGGACCTTCTCTAGATGGAGCCCGGCGCGGGCCGGCCCCCCCAGTGCGCCGATGCCTCCCCGGGCGCGGGTGTGCGCAGGCGCCGACCGTGAGAACCCGTGCGCCAGGCTCCGAGTGCGGCTTGCACAGCGCGGCGGCGGCGGCGGCAGAGCCGGACGGCGCTCAGCACCTGCACCGCGGCGCCCGAGCGCGAGCCGGAGCCCGAGCGCGAGCCGGAGCCGGAGCCCGTACAGCACGCGGCCGCGCGCCTTTGCCTGCTCGCCTGGCTAGAGGGGTCGCCACCTCGCCATGTCACCCAGCACCTGCTGAAACAGTAGTGCCTGAGAATGTCAGCGCTGAGAAAGGTAAGGACCGCTGGCTCCCGGAGAGGCCCCCGGAACCTGGGGAGAGGGAAGTGTAAGGGCTGCTGAGTGCCGTCGAGGCGGCGCGGGGTCGTGGTGCCGCTGTCGCCGGTGCCTGGGTGACAGTCTAGGGCATGTCGGGGACTTTCTACCGGGAGCAGACATGGTTTGGTGTGGCTTGGGGGCAGTAAAGTCTGCACGACCCGTTGGAAGCCCCTCCGAGGGGAGGCTTCGGCGCGGGGAGCTGGGGGCGGTGTGTGCAGGCTAGGGAGGGAGGTGGGGGCGTCATCTGCCACTTCTGGGGGCGTCGGCGCAGGGCGCCCTGGCCGCTTCGGGGGCGGGCGGTCCACTCTGCCACGCACGAGCTCTCCAGTGCTGGAGTTGGGCCAGGGAGACCCCGGAGCGGCCCGGCAGCGCGGGTCCGCGAACGCCATCCGGGGAGCGCGTCGGCGGCGCGGGGAGCCCCGGGTGCCGGGAGCGAAGCCGCGGGTGCCGGGCAGTGGTGGGACCCCAAAGGCAGCTTGGTGGCCACAGGGAGCCTCGGGAGCCCCGGGAGGACTCAGGCGCTGGGGCCGGGGGCGCACCATCTCCCGCATCGCGCCCGGTTGCGCACTAGCTGGCGGTGCTCGGGGGGGGGGGGGTCTCCTGGACTCTGGGCTCCTGAGGCTGGCGGGAACCGGGCGCGGGGAGCGGGGCGCTGCCCGAGGTGTGAAACCCGCAGCTGTAGCCCGGCGGGTTGGAGGGAACCGGCGGGCAGATGCCAGTAAGGAAGCGCAGCCCGAGGGGTAGTTGGAGAGCGAGGGGTCCTCAAACCTGGCACCGCTGGGGGTGGCCGCGAGGGGATGGGGTGGGGGGCGGCGGTTAGCATTTCCAGAAAAATCCCCTCTCCCAACACGGACCCCCACCCCCACCGCAGGCTGGGCTGAGCAGGGGAAGCGCCGACGGGGACTGGGAAGGAAAGAAACCTGCTGGGAGCCCGGGCTGCGCGTGTGGTCCTGCTGGGGCGGAGGGGAGCGGGGAAGGAGGCGAGTGCTGCCTGGTGGTCGCCTGGGGCGGGGAGGGGGACCTCAGGGGATGCGCGCGGGTGTGCGCCTGGAGGGGGTGGCAGCCGCCCGGCTTTCCAAGTGTGAGCGAGGAGCACGGGGTTTTTTTTAAGGGTGGTTGCTATGCGAGGCGCTACCCAGCGCAGGCTTCTGTAACTAAGCCTCCCCCGGCAGCGGCTGTTGCTGTTCTCTGGGCTTGTTCGCTAACGATTGCAGGAGAAATAATGAGGATGTAATTATTACAGCCCTGGCGCTGTGAGGGGGTGGGGGGCGGAAGGGAAGGTCTCTTGCTATCGCGGGCCAGGTGTGCCTGGTGTGGGGGGCGGCACCTCTTTCCCCTTCTACCCCTCCTTCCTCGCCCGGGATATTCTCTACCGAGGGGGTTCCGAGCACAGCTGGACTTGGGGATCTGGGGAGAGGGTGGGCGGACTCTGGGAGATGGAGTTCGAAGAGGTGGGGAGGGGTGCGGAAAGGCCGAGAGCTTTAGAGAGATCAGGAGAGGTTCGCAGGTAGAGTAGGAGAAAGAGAATACGGTCACGGTGGGGACTAGAAAACGTGTTGGCTGGTTTTATTTCCCATCGGGAACTAAAAGGCATCTTCCTTTTGGCTCTTCCACACTTCTTAGGTAATTTTTATTCCAGCTTCCTGTGCTTTGCGTCTCTCAAATGCATGGCGATTTGGGCAAGGGCTTCGAATTCTAAATTCATGACTTATCCGTGGCAGCTGTCTTGTATTGATTAAAAATAAAGCGATCGGCAGTGAATTCATCCTCTGTGTTTATTAACTATGCCAGCACGGACTGTGGGTGTTTTTAGAGCTTGAAATACAAAGCATAACTGCTTTTCCTGTCATCTGGGGACTTGGAGGCAGGAGGACTCAGATGAGGTACTTAAGAAAAGGACTTCCTTGAGGAAATACGTCCTTGGTGGCCTTGGATTTTTACTAACAGTAACCAGCTCCCCCTGTATCGTCATGGAACAGTGTATCTGATTGGAACTCATGGACTTTAGTAATGTGTGATTTCAAGAAGATTCTTGTTTCTAGATGAGCTCTGGTGGTGCAGTGGTTAAGCACTGGGCTGCTAACGGAAAGGTTATCAGTTCAAACCCATCGATGGTTCTCCTGGAGAAAAGACCTGGCAATCTGCTCATTTAAAGATTTCAGCCTAGGAAACCCTATGGGGCAGTTCTACTCTGTCCTGTTAAGGTTGCTATGAGTCCCAGTGACTGGAGGACACACAACAAAAACAAGAACTTGTCTGTAGGTGGTATATTGTATTTGTAATTAGAAGATGACTTGATATGTCACATAGCCTGAGGGAGTCCAGATAGCATATTCAAAAGGATCTCTTTTTCACGTGCCTCCAAGGTGACAAAACAGAAACCCTTTAACCCTTTTTGGAAGGAACATCATGTAGAGTTGAGGTTAATGTGCACTACAACTCAGTTTTCATTTTACTTCCCATTCTCTGAGACAGCTAAATAGGTAACCAAGGCAAAAATGGTGAAAGGATGAAAAAATGTTAATTTTGGCAGGTCAGGTTGTTACTCTGGTGTTTAAAAAAATGTCATTAATCAGGATTTTCCAGTAGCCAAATTGTCTTGTGCAGGCGGCTGGGTGACTCACAGCTTTGGCTGTAATAATAATTGTAGAGTGTATGTACCATTTCCTTTTAGATGGTGTGATTTTTTTTCATGGCTTGGAAGAGAACAAATTAGAATATTTTATACCCCACATCTGGCAATATGACTAGTGGACTATAGGGAATACTATCTGCTCAAGCACATCTGGGCTGTGAGAATTATGGACCTAATGAAAGACAGTGGTTAGAAGATAGTCCCAGCCTAAATCACATTACCCTTTCCTACTGTCCCTTCAGAAACCATCTCAAATGTCATGAGTTCTGTAACTGTGGGATTTTTTTCCTCCCTGATAACCTGTCGAGGGAGTCATACTTTGTGTCTGTGCACTGTTCCTGCCCCTTCAGAACCTCTCCTTCATGTTTCCCTCTGTTCTTGGTTAAGAAGTCAGTAAGTGTGAAATGACTCTATTCATCTATCATGTCAGATTTGCATATTACGTTTGAGGTTAAAGGGTAAGCTTAGTAAACAAAATGAATACTACATGAAATATTTCAAAGTAATGAACTAATTAAAGCTCTCTCACCACAAAGATGTTTTCCTGGATGAGCATTCAAAGTCAGCTTTTCATACTGTTCAGCGTTTATTATTTAGTTTATTTTTTCTTCTAAAAAACTTTGCACTTACAGTATAGTATAATAATCCCAAGTGGTACTGCTCGAGATGGAAATAAACATTTATTTACCAGTATTTCTTGTATGCCTGAGGTTACTTGTGATCTAGATGGTTTATTAACAATATTTCTTTTTTATTTTCGTACGATTCAACTTACATTGCATTATTTCACGCCACTCACATATATGTTTTTCTATTGCAATCTATTGCTTCTCCTGTTTTTGTCCACTTTATTTTTCACCAAAAAAAAAAAAAAAACCAGAAACCAAACCTATTGCCATTGAGTCGATTCCGACTCATAGTGACCCTATAGGACAGAGTAGAACCACCCCGTAGAGTTTGCAAGGAGCGCCTGGAGGATTCGAACTGGTGACCTTTTGGTTAGCAGCTGTAACACTTAATTACTATGCTACCAGGGTTTCCCTTATTTTTGACATTGTTAGATATTACAGATCAAATATCAAAAGCAAAAGTACTTCACAGAATTTAAATCATATTTGATTCCATGTACCCAGAGCCTGACCAATTCTGAAAGTAAAGGATTCTAGTATTTTTTATTTGTTAGAGTATTTATTGTTTCTGTTTTTAACCAAGTATCTTCCATAGTGAAGAAATGCTGTGATTGTTTTATAACTATATTTGAGGAAAAAGCCAAGATTTCTCAGTTGCTCAAGGAATTGAATAATGGGTACTTTGATTATAGATTTCAAAAGGAAATTAATTATATGTATCATTTATTGACTCTTGGAGTGAATATGCCAGGATCACTCATTGACTATAATAAAAATAACTATGATTCATCATTTTGGCCAAGTGGGATTCATATTTAGAATATTGCCAGGATGTTGGTTATAAAAAATTATAGGCTACCCTTCAGGAGTTAGCAGGTAAAACATCCTGTGCAGTTAAAAATTACTATTAATCAACCATGGTTTTTCCTAGTAGTTATGTTTCCTTACATAACCACATTCCTAGCCAATCCCCAACCTCTTCTCTGGGTTTTGTTGTTTTCTAGATATTGGTGTTTAAAAAGACTGAGCGTAGTAATTTCATGTGAATTTGTGACAAAAATGCTCTCCTTTTTAGGGAGGCTAAGAGTATGGCCTATGACATCAACCAGGTGGGGAGATTGTTTCAATTCTGGATCTGCTATCAGAAGAGCTTTAGCCTTTAAGATCACCTTCCTGTCCAGGACTTAACACCAATGACACAGGTTTTTGAATAAGTGTTAGTCTCCTTGACAGAGGCAATTTTAGATTCATATGTAAAGCCACTGTTTTTCTTTTTTTCATGCCGGTTTTATATGCACTGGTTTCATTTTTTCAATAAGACCTTGCATTTCCTGACCAGCAGCTTATGGTCTTCATGCTGCACCTTAATCTGAGCCCTCTAAGAGATGACTGCCTATTTTTTTTTTTTTTAGCTGTTTTGACATTTCTTATGATGGGCATCAGTTGTAATTGCTCTTGAGAGAGCAGTCTTCCTGATTGGCTGCAATATTTTTTTAAATGTAACTGGGTGTCATTTACATTTGTTCTTGAACTATCCTGTCTTTCTTGATAGACCTTCAAGGAATTAAACTTATTAGGCCGATTATGGTAGACTCCTCTTGTATTTGCCGTTCAGTGCTTAAGTACTCGGCTGCTAACCAAAAGGTCAGTGATTCAAACCCACCGGCCGTATCACGAGAGAAAGATGTGGCTGGCAGTCTGCTTTCATAAAGATTTACAGCCTTGGAAACCTTATGGGGCAATTCTGCTCTGTCCTCTAGGGTCGCTATGAGTCAGAATTGACTGGACAGCAGTGGGTATGAATTCACCCTTCTAGTATAACAGTATGCTGATTTTCTTTTTGAACCACTTTTCCCCATTTTTAAGGTTTGGCTGTGGTTGACCCACTCCCCGTTTCAGAGGTGGTCTCCTGATGGACTAAAGCAAGTCATTGGTCCCATCTCTCTCTCAAAAATAATTGGGTCAGTGATGAACATGGCACTTGATCTGAGCCAATGAAAGTGAGGCTTAGGATTTTTATATGCCTCCTGAGTAAAGGAACTTTTTGGAAGTAAAGCTGAGATGATATAAGGTCTGAAGTTATTGATGTCAACTTGTAACCTCAAGGAGATGTCTGTCTGAAACGAGGCCAGCACCTGTACGTGGAAAAGAGCAGAGCCCTGCTGATAGATGGAAACAGCTGGGTCCTGATAACATTATTTGTACTCCTGAATCAAGTTATGCCTGGAACCATCATTGCCCCTGGAATTTCAGTTATGTAAACAAAGAAATTCTCTTTTAAATTGACTTTTCTGTTGTTGACAACGAAATATGATACACGATTTTTTTTAGTTTCTCTAACAATTTTCACTCTAAAGCTTCTGTTGTGCAACTGAGATGAGTTCATCTTCAGGACACTGCGTTTGTTTGGTGTAACTTCTTATGTGGATCCACGGTAAAAAAAAAAAAAAAAGTCAATATTGTGAAAAAGTGAATAAACACTTAGAACCAACCCATCTGTAAAATTATAGCAAAGATTTAAAAAAGTAATTTTGTGAATCTCATTGATCATTATCTTCAAAATGATGTACGATACTCAGTGCAGAAGGAAAAAAGAAGTACTGAATGGTGCCCTAGGGCCCATAAATAGTGTGCAATGTAGAGTATCTATTTTAACCCAGGAGATACTAATAAAAATACCTTCCCATGTTTGATGAGGAAACCCTCATGGCATAGTGGTTAAGAGCTATGGCTGCTAATCAAAAGGTCAGCAGTTCGAATCCACCAGGTGCTCCTTGGAAACCCTCTGGGGCTGTTCTGTTCTGCCCTACAGGGCTGATATGAGTCGAAATTGAATCAAGGGCAATGGATTTTTTTTTTTTTTTTACATTTGATGAAAATTTGTCCTACTGTGTTTGCATGATGATGACAAGCAGTTTTTTATATTGGTTATATAGAATAGTGATCAAAAGCGAGGGCCCTGGAGTTAGACTGCTTAGGCAGCTGAATGACATTTGGCAATTTACTTGACCTCACCATGCCTTTTTCCTCATCGTTAAAGGAGGGACAGTACAATTTGACAGGGTTGTCATGAGGATTATAAATGTATTGTTAACTGTAAAGCATTTAGGCCAGTGCATGTAACAAATGACCTATAGTTGAGTTGGGACCCACATTGAACCATCCTAAACTTGGAGTAATCAAGCTACTGTCTGAATTCCCATAATACCTTGGTATTTATTATTTATAGTCTCCTTTTATTTATTTATGTATTTGTTTTGCCACCTCTTTTCAAAAAAGTTTTGATCCAACTTAACCACAAAAACACATGAACAGAAATGTTCATAAAATAGAAAATTAGGGCAAACAAATAAGACAACCCTGAGAGTTAGTATAATTCTTTGGGCATTAAACTTGACTCTGAGTTTCCTGGAAGTCAAGTCAATAAAAACCAATAAACACAAACCCACACCTGATCACTTGATCGGGATGGAAGCTCTTACTCATTTTTAGTGAAAAACATTTTCCCTAGAGCTAAATCACAAAAGCTATTTGTCATGGTAGACGTTATACAAAGGGGATAATCTGAAAACCAAACTGAACCCATTGTTGTCGAGTGGATTCTGACTCAGAGAGAATAGGGCTGTATAACGTGTAACAGTTGTGCAAACACAGAAGTATTTTTCATGATTGTGTCTTATGGTGGACTTTGAAAGAAACCAAAAGCAAAACATAAATACAGAATTTACAAGATGGTGTAAGTATTGCTATGGATTGAATTGTGTCTCCCAAAAATGTGTCAACTTGCCTAGTCCACAATTCCCAGTATTGTGTTATTGTCCATCATTTTGTCATCTGAGGTGATTTTCCTATGTGTTGTAAATCCTACTTCTATGGTATTAATGAGGTAGGATTAGCGGCGGTTATGTTAATGAGGCAGGATTCAACGTGCAAGATTAGGTTGTTGTGTCTTAAATCAATCTCTTTTGAGATACAAAAGAGAGAAGCAAGCAGAGAGACAAGAGAACCTCACACTACCAAGAAACAAGAGCCAGGAGAATAGCGTGTACTTTGGACCTGGGGTCCCTGTGCTGAGAATCTCCTAGTCCCAGGAAGATTGATGACAAGGACCTTACCCCAGAGCCAACAGAGAAAGAAAGCCTTCCCTTGAAGTTGGCACCCTGAATTTGGACTTCTAGCCTCCCAGACTTTGTTAAAGCCATCCACTTGTGGTATTTCCATTAACAGTAGCACTAGATAACTAAGACAATTATCTTTTCCTAATATTTATGCCTTATCTCTACAACCAGATGGTAAACTCTGGGTACAGAATCCAGGTCTTTATATGTCTGCATCATCCACAAATGTGTTGTAGTTTAGCATTAAAGATATATGTGTATTCACATTGTGTATCTTGTGGTAAACTCAAGTTTCCTAAGTCTTTACGCATCTTTATATTTCCCACAATGTTTTGCATGTAAATATCTGATAAACCGATCTTAACCAAAGATAAGTGGCTGTGTAGTCCTGAATGTGACACTGTGTAAGCACAGTTATTATAGCTATAGTTTGTAGTTTGTTGACGCTTTCTTCTCTCTCCCATCCCACATTTTGACTCATTCTCCCAGTAAGAGGTTGAAGCTATTTCTTCTAGTAAATCTTCCCTGACCTGGTAAGATTAAGTTAGATAACTTTTCTCTACATACCTACCGTTCTAATAACAACCATACCACATTGCAGTTGACATTTTCCTTGCCTTCTAGATTCCCCTTTTAGAATGTCAGCTCTTTAAGGAATGGTGCCTGTGTTACTCATCCATGAGTCCTGGATCAGGAAGTTCTGTCTTAACTATCTGTTTGAATGAATGAATGAGCAAATGAACTGTAAACTCTTCACCATGACATTTCACGATTTTTCCACATCTGATTTTATGCTACCTTTCTCTCTCTTTTTTTTTTTTTTATCACCATTGCCCCTTACACGGTATTTGAGGCTCTCTCTACTCTGATCCCCAAATGTCTACCTTATGTGTCTTCCAGCACTCTGCAATGTTCCTTGTTTCCTGATTAGGCCATAAGGCCATACACCAGCATGACTCCATGTTTTTAGCATACCTTAAATTTCTTTTCTCTCTTTTCCTCATATTTATTCTTTCAGACCTAGTTGAAATGCTACTTCCTCTGTGGCATGTTTCCAGTCCCTCCTTGCCAGAATTAAATCATCATTGTAGTCTTCTGTTTGTGCTTCTCTTAGGGCATGTTCCACATAAGCTGATTATTTGTGTTCCTCACTGTCTCCACAAGGCCAAGTACCAGGCGCTGTCCTTGGTGCTGGGGGAATAACAGTGTGAGGAACAGAATTTGCAGTCTTGTATTTTTTTGCCATAATGTTTTAGATCACCCTGGTGGTACCGTGGTTAGGAGTGTGGCTGTGAACCAAGAGATCAGTAGCTCAAATCCACCAGCCGTTCCTTGGAAACTCAGTGGGGCAGTTCTACTCTGTCCTGTAGGTTTGCAATGAGTCGGAATTGACTCAATGACAGTGGGTTTGGTTTTGTTTGGTTTTACTCACATATTTCAATGAATAAGTAAATATACAACCAGTTAACTCATTATTAGACAATAAAAGAGATTCCTAATTTAACTGTTTTTACTCATTGCTTCTCTAAGTTTTTTTTGTGTGTATGATTGAGATAGAAAACTTCAATGTGTTTGTATACTTTTTTTAATTTTCCTATGATATGAATTCTTTGTATATTTTAAAAAAATCTATTTTTCTCATGTTCTTTGTAATAGTATGGCAGTTTCTGAACAATTTTCTGAACATCTGTTTTCTGACTCTGTTAAAAACTTTGTGTAGAATCTATACTGTAGATTTTGATATTTTCATAAACAATTGAATGTCGTATTTTCAAACTTTCATTATGGACTTTTTAGTGTATAAAATTTCCAGGTCTAAATTAAAATGTTCTAGGTTATAATTAGATTCAAAGCTTTATTTTTGTTGTGAAAGATGAGTTACACAGACCTTTAGAACAACTAAAAAGTGTTTCTTGATATTCAGTTTATCTACTTGCTTGTTTCTCTAATTATATTTTCCTAAGAGTCACTGCACTCAATTAAAAAAAAAAAAAAGAAAGAAAGAAAAAGCCCTCTTTTGCATATAACTAGTCCCAGCAGTTTCCATTCTAGAAACCTACCCTAAGGAAATAATCATGAATTTACAGGGAATTAGCTAAGCAGATGTTTATTCCAGCTTTCTTTTGTACCAAAATATTGGAAAATGTCAGTAAAGGGATATTGGATAAATTATTTATGATATAGCCAATTAAAAAATACACAGCCATTATGAAAGGAACTTAATACTACAAAAAATGTTCATGTTGTAAGTGAAGAAGAGTGAAAACACATCAAATAGTGATCATTCCATTTCCCTATCCAACCGAACCAAACCCACTGCCATCGAGTCGATTCCGACTCATAGCGACCCTATAGGACAGAGTAGAACTGCACCATAGAGTTTCCAAGGAGTGCCTGGCAGATTTGAACTGCTGACCCCTTGGTTAGTAGCCATAGCACTTAACCACTACACCACCAGAGTTTCCTCATTCCCCTAAAAATATATATGTATACACACACACAGAGGTATATGTGTATATGTGTGTGTGAATATATATATGGAGCCCTTGTTATGCAGTGGTTAAGAGCTCAGCTGCTAATCAAAAGGACAGCAGTTTGAATCCACTTGCTGCTCCTTGGAAACCCTATGGGGCAGTTCTTTTCTGTCCTATAGGGTCACTATAAGTTGAAATTGACAGTAACAGGTTTGGTTTTTGGCTTTATATATGTATATATGAGTGTATGTATGTGTGTGTTTGTATATATATACACACATACATACGTAGAGACTGAGACTGACGCTGGGTGGCGCAAAGGCTAATGCACTCAGCTGCTAACTGAAAGATTGGTGGTTTGAGACCACCCATAGGCACCTCAGAAGAAAGGCCTGGCAGTCTACTTCTGAAAAATCAGCCATTGAAAACAGGTCTATGCTGACACACATGGGTCACCATGAGTTAAAATCTACTCAAGGGCAACTGGTGTATATATGTACCTTTATCGTAGAGAAAAGACTGGAAGGGTATATAGTAGCCACAGTGAGTGATCCTGTTGAACACAAATCCAATCTCCATCTCACTCATAGTAAAAGCCAGGTTCTTACAGTGGTCTACATAGTCCTACACAATCTGACCTGGTTGTTACTGTTGTTAGCTGCTGTCGAGTTGGCTCCAGCTCACGGCAAACTTATATATAGCTTTCTGAACTCTTCCCCAGTGTTACTCCACCCATACCAGTCTCCTTGCTGATCCTTGAACTGCAGGCATGTTCTTGAGCAAGGGTCTTTGCACTAGGTGTTGCCCCCTTCTGCTGTGCTCTTCCCTCAGCTACATCATAGTTCACCCAAATCTTCATTCAAGTCTTCCCACAAATGTCACTTTCTTAGTGAGACCTATTTGAAGTTGATTCCATAACTCTGGTGCTCCCTTTCTCCCCTATTACTTATGTTCTCAGGTTGCATGTAATTATTTTCTAACGTTTCTCCCCCTACTTCTAAAAAGCCAAAAACCCATTGCCATCTCATCGATGCCGACTCATAGCAACCCTATAGGACAGAGTAGAACTGCCCCATAGGGTTCCCAGGAGCGCCTGGTGGATTCAAACTGCCAGCCTTTTGTTTAGCAGCTGTAGCTCTTAACCACTATGCCACCAGGGTTTCCCCACTAATAATAACTAGCATTTATTGAGCCGTACTACGTACTGGGCACTATGCTAAGTGTGTTACACGTATTAACTTACTTAATTCGTACACCAGCCCTGTGATTTAAGTAGTTATCATTATCTGCAGGTTGCAGATGAGGAAACTAAGGAAGAGAGGTTAAATACCTTGTTCAAGGTCACATACATAGCCTGTGGCAGAGCCACAAACCGCAAGCTGGGCAGGCTGATTCCAGACCTTGAATTTTTCACCAGCACCATCTGATACCTCTTGCTGGAATATAAGCCCTAGGAGAGCAGATGTCTTTGTCTGTGTGGTCACTGTCGTATCCAGTGCACCTAAAACAACGTTGGCACAAGCTCTCCACAGATGTTCCCCAATTGAATGAAAGTAGACCCTGATACTAACAATTCTCATCTACAAATGCTGAGATTGACAGTGGCTGTGATGTTCTTATTTTGTTTACTGGTTTTTGTTTGTATCAGGATACGTTTGGCTTCACGTAACAGAAAGCCCCACGTAGAATGACGTCAGGATATTTGTTAGCTTGTGTAATAAGAGATCACAAGCAGGATGTTATCAGGGACCACATTTTTTCACCTTTCTGCCATCTTCACTGTGCTGGCTTAACTCCCTCTTGTGGTTGCTCAATGGCTTTCACAATTCAGATGTATACACAGATGTGACAACACCCGGTGGAAGAAGGAGGACCGTCGCTTCTTATTTTAGGTACATTAGCTGCTTAACAAACTCTGAAATATTCATGGTTTAATGAGATGGAGGTTTGTTTCTAACTCATATGAAGTCTAAATATGTTTTCTTACTTAGGGAGCAGCTTTCCTCAAAGTGGTGACTCAGTAACCCTGGCCTTTTCCATCTTGGGGCTCTGCCATGTTCAAATGAAGTTTCCAGGTCGCCATGCTCATTTTCTTCCATCCAGGAGAGGAAAGAGCATGGAGGAACACATGTGTGAGGGTTCACGGCTTCAGCCTGGCAGCACACATACGCCTTTTGCTCAGATTCCATTAGCCTTTGTCATATGGCCACACCTGGCTGCAAGGGAGATGATGGGAACGAGGCCCAGGAAGGACAGGAAAAGAGTTTTGTGATCAGCTAACAGTCTCTGCTCGATCTTCCTGGTTTCATTTTCAAAGCGACGTAACCTTTCTAAAAGTTTTTCAGCAGACTTTACTTCATGTTTTGTTGGTCAAATTGTTCCATACGCTTATGACTAAACCAGTTACTGGCAAGAGCAATGGGAGTATCATTTTAGATTTATTCTTAACTCACACCTGTGGGCTGAGCAGTGCCTGCTGACCCCTTAGGCCGTGCAGAGGAGAGTACTAGAGCAGAGAAACAATGGACTTCTCTTGAAAATCAGGACGTGGGAATGGCCAGTCTTCATCCAATAACGCCAGTTATGCTTCTGTTCTGAATTTATAAATTGCCTCTGGTATGTAGTATGTAATTTAATAAACACTTACAGGACTTCTTTACGTGCCAGTCCAATAAAAGATTGTAAAGATACTGAAAGCAAGCAGGGAAATAGAAACCTCCTCAGATAAACCCTTGTATCTAATTCAGCATTTATCGGTCATTCATGCATTAATTGTATGATTGAATTCACCGGCTGTATCAATATGGTTCTTTGGTCATGAGCCAAACAACAAACTGCAGACAACGGAAGCAAAACAGAATATATCAGATGGATCTGGGCTGGCTCACAGACCTGAAGGGAAAGCTGAGAAAAGTCTTCAAAAAGAGCCATAGCAGCTAAATACCAGGAATTAATGGCATCTTTGTAGAAACCCTGGTGGTGTAGTGGTTAAGTGCTATGGCTGCTAATCAAGAGGTCAGCAGTTCAAATCTGCCAGGTACATCTTGGAAACTCAATGGGGCAGTTCTACCCCATCCTGTAGGGTCGCTATGAGTTGAAATCGACTCCACGGCAGTGGGTTTGGTTTTTGGTTTTTTGGTTTTGTAGAGATGAATGGGCTCTAACCATTTTCCTCATTGTTGCCTCATTTTCTTCAAGATTTAGAGTCCATGGAGCTAGCTTACCTTGAGAGGTGGAGGTCAGATACTACATTTTCTCTAGAGGAATGGAGGGTACCTTGATTGTGGGGAATGGGGATCAGCCAGGCAGAACCATCAGCTAAGCAAACATATTGAAACATACTGTGACCTAAGGAGAAGACCCTTACCTGGCTCCCCCTCAGTAAGGCATTTGAGCCTTAACTATAGAGAAGGTGAAAGATTTAATATTTTGAATTAGCTGATAAAATATTTTAGTATTTTTTTTTTTTTTTATAAAGAAGATGCTTATATATGTATCTTGGATGAAATCTAGATCCACAGTGTTAATTTGTTAACAGGATCATGGAAGACTTCTCAAAGTATTAACTCTCGGGGGTGCTCAAAGCTCATTATTTTAGTTCTGCCTGTGAACATTTTCTCCATTCCTTCAAAAAAATTTCCTGTATTACAGATACTGGGTATTGTTTGAAAATGTTCAGGGTTTTCCTGGTGAAGAAGAATAGGCAAAACCTAGAGGTTACCACATTATGGTAAAACTTGGTAACACATTTCCTCTGCTGCTAGATCTTTTTTTCCTGTGAACTGTTGTTGTATTCGTTACTCTTCTCTCCTGTGGTATTTTTCGTGGTGAAATTGGAGGCTAGTCAGGCTAGACAGATATTTTCTTTTTTTCTGGTCTTATGATTTGCTCAATATTTAGAAACTGTAGAGAAGCATAAATTAATTAAAAGTTATCATTAATTCTATGACCTAGAAATAATTATAGTCAAGGATAATTTTATGTCTTGAGTAATTATGGTCTATGTGTTGAAAGCAAAGAGGACTTGAAGCACTTACTGGTGAAGATCAAAGACTACAGCCTTCCATAATGGAGTACACCTCAACATAAAACAAAAATCCTCACAACTGGACCAGTAAGCAACATCATGATAAACAGAGAAAAGATTGAAGTTGTCAAGGATTTCATTTTAATTGGGTCTATAACCAACACCCATGGAAGCAGCAGTCGAGAAATCAAACAGTGTATCGCATTGGGTAAATCTGCTGCAAAAGACCTGTTTAAAGTGTTAAAAAGCAAAGATGTCACTTTGAGGACTAACGTGTACCTGACCCAGGCCATGGTGTTTTCAATCGCCTCACGTGCATGTGAAAGTTGGACAATGAATAAGAAAGACCAAAGAAGAACTGATGCCTTTGAATTGTGGTGTTGGTGAAGAATATTGAATATACCATGGACTGCCAGAAGAACAAACAGATCTGACTTGGAAGAAGTAGAGCTGGAATGCTCCTTGGAAGCAAGGATGACAAGACTTTGTCTCATGTACTTTGGACATGTTGGAAGGACGAGTCCCTGTAGAAAAACATCATGCTTGGTAAAGTAAAGAGTTGGCAAAAAAGGGGAAGACCCCCAATGGAATGGGTTGATAGTGACTGCAACAATGGGCTCAAACATAGCAACGGTTGTGAGGATGGTGCAGGACCAGGCAGTGTTTCATTCCGTGGTACGTAGGATCGCTATGAGTCAGGAGCTACCCAGCAGCCTTTAACAACAACAAAAGCAGCAACAATAGGAACGTGCTTTGGTGTGCTTCTTCTAGCCTCCTTCTTACATTTCAGTTGTCAATTATCCTGTGTTTTAACTTTATATTATTCTGAGAGTTTCACCACAATATTTTCAAAATATACTTTGATAATTTGATTTTAATTGATTTATACTATTCTAATATGCAGTATTGAAACCCTGGTGGCATAGTAGCTAAGTGCTATGGCTGTTAACCAAAAGGTTGGCTGTTGGAATGTGCCAGGAGCTCCTTGGAAAACTCTATGGTGCTGTTCTACTCTGTCCTATAGGGTCACTATGAGTCGGAATCTACTTGACGGCAATGGGTTCGGTTTTTTTTTGGAACATGCAATATTATTTAAACATCCCCCTAATGCTTACCATTTAAGTTGTTTACACATTCATTTAGACCATTGTTCTGTGATTTAATGTCTTTTTAGATATTTAAAAAAAAAGCCCTAGATTTATCTAGAGTAAATTCCTAGAAGTGAAATTATTGGATTAACGGGTATCTTAATTTTCTAAGGTTGCTGTAAGAAATTACCACAGACTCACAGTTATGGAAGCGAGAAGTCCAAAATCAAGGTGTCTGGCAGGATCACACTCCCTCCAGAGGCTCTAAGGAGATTCTCTTCCTTGCGTTTGCAGTTTCTTGTGGCTCTCCTGGCTTCCTGGGCTTGTGGCCGCATCACCGCATCTTGGCCTCTGTCTTCACAGCACCTTCTCCTCTGTGTATGTCTTCTCTTCTGTGTATCTCAGGTCTCCATATGCCTTTCTTGTAATGACACTAGTGATGGCACTTAGGGCCCATTTAATAATCCTTATCTCAGCATTCTTCATTTAATCCCATCTGCAGGGACCTTTTTTCCAAGTAAGGTCACATATACAGGTTCCAGGATTTGTTGTGGGTATCCCCTGGAGGGCCATTTTTCAGCCTACCACAACAGGTGTGAACTTTCTTAAGGACCTTGACTGTGGAATGCTCATTTCACTACCCTTGCCAGTTCTAGAGGAAAGTAAAGGCAAGCCTGAAATGATTATGGTACAGGAAAAGACTTTAAGTATAAAAATAGTAGCAGAAACCAGAATAAAATTGTGTTAATATTCTTAATATACAAAGATTTTTCATGAGCCCACAGACAGGAACAAAGGACAAAAAAGAAAATTTAAAAAAGAGTCTATACTTGGGTCAATAAGGATTTGAGAATGGTCAGAACCACTCATGAATGATAAAAAGGGAAATGAAAACATCATTTTTTTAAACCTATCAAGTGGGCTATTATTTTTAAAATGATTAGCCACCTCACATTTTTAGTATTTGATTTCAGGGCATCTGGCACATGAGCCCATTTGTTTGTGCGCCTTCAGCCTTCCCCAGATAAACTCACTATGGCTTTTTATCTGCCAAGCATGCACTTTCTCATGGCTTGCTTTCTTCCCTGTTTCACAGCTGATCAGAGAACATTGTGTTCTGTCTTTATAACGAAATGTAGATTTTCTATTTCAAAAGGTTTAATGGGATAGTATTTTTAAAAATAATTCAATCTGGCTAAATTTAGTTTCTGAAAAATGTCCAGCCAAAAATAGGTATATTCTGAAATAACTGTCCATAGGCCCATGCTGTTTTCGTTTGAAAAGGTGAATTGGCCATGTTCTTGAAGGTTGGAAGTTCTTTCCTTCTACTCTTTTTAACAGCAAACAGGTGTCATTAGACATGTTCATCTCATTGGATATCTGTTTTCCTTATACTTGCGTCATTTTAGACATATTTCTGCTATGTTTGCGTTGTAATTGCTCAAGAGAGATTATTCCCTTCTATTTCATTGTTTAATTTGGCCATCTATGCTTCTTGGTCATCTCTGGAGCCCTGGTGTCATAGTGGTTAAGAGCGTGGCTGCTAACCAAAAGGTCAGCAGTTCAAATCCACCAGTTGCTTCCGGGAAGCCCTATGGGGCAGGTCTGCTCTGTCCTATAGGGTCGCTGTGAGTTGGAATCAACTGGATGGCACCCAACAACAACAACAGCAACGCTCCCCCCATTAGCCCTTATTATTTTCTCTTTCGAAGATATTAAAAAAAGGGGAATCACAGGATAAAAAAAAAGAAAAAAAGTAAGCCTTTTTCTTAATCTCTTGTCCCTTCCCTAATCTTTACAGCAAGCTTTAAACCTCTGCTTTTCTGAGATTTTTTTCAAGCTTTTTTTTTCTTCTTCTTTAAGAAGGAGTCATTTACTATCAGGAGTTGGCTTATTGTCTTGATTTTTATGATAGGTACCCAGTGCCGTCGAGTCGACTTTGACTCATATCGACCCTATAGGACAGAGTAGAACTGCCCTGTAGAGTTTCCGAGGAGCGCCTGGCAGATTCGAACTGCCGATAGCTCGGGTAAACCCTAGGTGTTCACTTACCCAGTTTCATTTCTCTTGCTGCTTAGGGGTGGAGATCAGGTCGGGCACTCTGTTCTCTGCTTACAGTGCCATCATTATTGCTCCATCACTTTTCTGTTTTGTCAGACTTATGTATTGAGGTCAGCGTGAACAGGATCATTCAGTCTTGTTGCCCTATTATATAATAATCATTCTATCTTGTTCCCTTCTAGCTGAGTGGAAGAGGTGAAACTCAGATAATTCCCAAACTACTTGTTGAAGACTGTGAGATTGATGAACGAAGTGAACTATCCCTTTATATTTCATCTGCTGACACCCTCCATCCGGGAATGAGCTTGCTCTATGTCAGGCCATGCGCTAGCTGTTAAAAGCGTGACTAAGACCCCATCCGTGCCCTCCGGAGGTTCACGGTCTGGAGAGAAGCATAAACATAAAACGATGATTACAGTGCTGCATGACCAACAGAAAGATGGAGCAGAGTATCCTGAGAGTCCCAAGGCCTCAGTTGGGATCAGAACCTGGTTTTAACATCTGTCTGGTATGTGCAAAATGAGGTGGTTCAGAAATATAGGAAATTCGGCAGCACGGGTAGATCCACGGAGCCTTTTTGTGTCTTATCTTTCTGATTTCATGCTCTGGGACCCGTTTATTAAGTGCTAAATACAGTGGGTGCTACAAAAGCAAGCAAGGTTTGGATTCTCTTCTTTTCAAATATATAAATGGGGAGACGAGGGATGCATACAAATTAAGTGGTCAGGGAATACTGGAGTAAGGCGATACTCAAGCTCATTAGGCTCCCAGAAGCTGAGGCTGGTGTCCAGGAAGGCCTGCATCCCAATGAGACTTTCCAAGCTCAGGCAGATGTTGAGAGTTTTACTGCTGGCCACTCTCATGGCTACTAACTTTATTGGGAATGGGGGCACAAGTTGACACGAATCCGCTTACTGAGTGGCTTAGAGTCATCCCCAAGATATTGTTGTTCGCTGCTGTCAAGTTGGCTCCGATTCATGGTGACCTATGTACAGCAGAATGGAACAGTGCCTACTCATGCAACGTCTTTATGATTGTTGGTATGCTCAAGCTCATTGTTGCGGCCACTGCATTTTGAGTGCCTTCCAACCTGGCGGCCCATCTTTCAGCACTGAATTGGGCAGTATTCTGTTGTGATCCATAGGGTTTTCATTGGCTCATTCTCAAGCTACTCTCCCCTAAAGAGAACATATCTCTTGGATTTTTCAAGACAATCTTAATTTCAAACATTATGTTCTTTTGTCTGTATACGTAGACTCAAGCTTACCCTGTCTTCCAATAATTATTTTTAGAAATATGATAAAATATGGTTACTGTACTATTACTGATTTCTCTTAAAACTCTTTGAAAGAATCAAGCTGATTACAAGCAGAGCAAGCATCTTTTAACTTGACTTATTTAGGTCAAGTATTATCATCTCCCCTTTGCAAACATGAAAACACAGGCATTGAAAAGTTAAAAAGCCTTTGCAGAGTTTAACACAAGCCTGAAAATTTAGGCCCAGGGTGCAGTGTTGTGGCTGCTGGGTCATGGTGCTTCCCCTCAGAGGGGAGGGAGGACCGCATTTGCTTTGTGCTGAGTTGTTGCTCTGTATCTCAGAAGGGGAACTTTAAAAATGCATCTTCAGAGGAATGGAGATATTAGGGCAAGTTAGGAAGCTCTGATTTTCTTTAGTGTTCTCTCTGGCTAATCTGGCCATGATTTATTTGTACTTAAACTTTGTAGGAAAATGGAGGCATTCCATCACTAGGAAGAATAAAAGGTATTTAAGTCGTCATTATGCTTGGTCAGCGTTGGTCAACATTGACTTCTAGGAAAGAAGAAAGCTATTGCAGGATAGAAGGTGCTGGTAAGGGTTGTTTGAATTATGGGTAGACCCTTAAGGAGTGTGATGTTCTAGGTAAGGCTGCTGAAGGGTTAGCACAAGACACCTGGGGAAATGAAAAGGCATCACAAGAGGAGGATGAAGTGAGAATAAACAATCAGTAGGATCAGTCACTGTAGGAGTCTAAAACCGTTTTTCTGTTCTTTTTTTATTCATCTGTTCAAATATTACAGGTATGAAAAATTTACCAACTCCCCGGATGGAACATTATATTTTAAACACATTTGTATGTCCTTCTTGAAGATGATCCAAGATAATAAAATGAGACAGATACTCATTATTTTCTATGGGGTATTTTTATAGAAACATGTACAGAGAACGCAGGGTATGTTTTACAGACTCCATAGGTGAGGGCTAACTCCCTGTCTGAGTTGCACCGCATATATGATTGTAATTAGATGGGCATTTCATGACGACAGTATACAGAGGCCGTATGAAGGGTATGTTAAAAAAAGCCATACCCATTGCCGTTGAGTCAGTTCCAACTCATAGTGACCCTATAGGACAGAGTAGAACTGCCTCACAGAATTTCCAAGGAGTGCCTGGTGGATTCGAACTGCTGACTTTTTGGTTAGCAGCCGTAGCACTTAACCACTACACCGCCAGGGTTTCCAAGAAGGCTACATAGCATATCCTTTTTTTTCCTTACTAAAAAGCGACGCCCTGGTAATTACCTGCATTGCCCTCAGCCTTCTTTCTGACGGTGGGAATCTAGTTGTGTGAGTGCACCTGAGTGAGGAGCTAGCGGTGATTTTTTATGTTAAGAGTGAATGGTAATGGGCGAGGGCGGGAGAACTGTCCTAATGGTAGGTTGTCCTGCAGGGGTTTCTGATTCATCACTCCAGTCTAAAGGGAGTGTCTGGGCTACACTTTACAGACTTGCCTGGAGCTCATTTTGTAGGACTTTGATGGGATTTATGTACAATTTTCATCACATTCAATTTCACCCATAAAATACCGCTAGATTTTACTAAAGTTCTATTAGACTTCACAGATTTCATTATACCTTAAGGAAAGGGACAAATCTCTCCCTAGAAATTCTGGGAATCACACATTCAGTAGAGTGAGCCATCAGAATCCATAAGTAAAAGAAACTTCAAGTGTGGCATTTTGTACTCTATGCTGATGGCGTTTATGAAAGATGGAGTGAACTTTGGTTATAAAGTTTATACCTTTGGTTATAAACAGTGATTACAATAGTAATATCCAATAGTCTTTTAATTAGATGTCTGGAGCTACACAGTAAGGATAAAAAAGGGGGTGTGTCATTGTTACCTGAATATATTTTTAATCTACTTTTAAATTTTAGATAAGAGTGATGTCAAGTAGATAATCACAGCAATTTGTAATAATGTCATGTCGTTTGACTGATTACTTCGGCTGAATTTCTAGAAACTTGCTGATAATATGGTCTTTTAGAAAACACTTTTGGCACATGTTTGGTGGATACAAAAGTGCATTAATTAAGCATTTATTACTAATGAATAATTCATTCATTTGATGTATTCATCTCTTTGTAACCTCCCGGCGTGCCAGGCGTTGTGCTTGGCATTGGGTACGTTGTTGTGAATCAGAAAGATATCATTCCCTGGGATCAGAGTCTCTGTTGGGAGACAAATATTAAATATATGAATAAGTAGTAAAAATGTTTTTCTAATCATAATTAATTCAGCTGTGATAACTGCTATGAAGGCAAAGCATTGTTTTTATGAGTGCTTATATAAAAAAAAAAAATTTTTTTTTATAGAAACCAAACCAGTTGCTGTCGAGTTGATTCCGACTCATCGAGGCCCTATAGGACAGGGTAGAACTTGCCCATAGGGTTTCGGAGGAGCAACTGGTGGATTTGAACTGCTGACCTTTTGGTTAGCAGCCAAGCCCATAACCACTGCGCCACCAGGGTGAGAGTAGGAAGTGGCATTTAAGGTGAGACCTGAAGGACACAGAGGAATTAAGAAGACAGGCTAATTATAATTGTTGGGAAGGATGAATGTCTTCCAGGCCTAAGGAAAGACTGGAGAATATGAGCAAAGGTCATGAGATCCTGGCTTTGAGTGAGTTTGAGGAACTGCAAGGAGACCATTGTGGCTGAAGTCCTGGGCATGGGTCCTCGGTGCCCCTTAGAAAAGGGCACCCCTGGTGAGGACACTCTACTGCCATCTGTTGGAACAATGTCATACTGGGCTGATTTGTAAGAACAAGACACTTTACTACTTGCTAGAAAGGTGTAGTAATAAAAACATCTGTGACACTTTCAGGAATGGCACCTCGTAGGCATGTCCCAAGGACAAATTGCAGACCACTTCATTGAGTAAGGGTGGAGGGGGGCTGATTGTTTTCTTCTCCATGACTCTCTAGTCATATCTAGTCTACCCATTCCTGCAGAGATTTTATCCAGTGTTGAGTCACGTAGGATCAAAGTTTATTTGATCAGGAAGAGCTATAACCTCACATTTTACAAGTGGGGAAACTGAGGTTCAGTTCCTTGCCCAGCAAGGACTGGAGCCCAGAACTCCTCATTTGGTAAGATAGCTCTTTCCACAACAGCAGTTTCTGCACCCCGACCACACCCTCATCAAATCGTGCCTGAATTAGTAGAACATTCTTTTAGAAGGTCTCTCCGCCTCCGGTCTCTCTCGGCTTGAAACCATCCTACACACAGCTGCTGGGATAATCTTTCTAAAGCCATTTTTATCATGTCACTTCTCTGCAGGCTGGTTTCTGCTGCCTTTAGTCAAATCCAGACTTTTCCTTTCTGGCTCTCAAGGCTTCCTGCAAAATGCGCTCTTTCCTAGGGTTCTTATTATGAACCTTTATGAAACATTTACCTCAAAGTTTTTTTCATGTATAATTCTCTGTTCATATCTTACTGTTTCTTGCCAGTGGACATTTGCACGTGCCGTATCACCCACTGGTAATATTCTTTATCAACTTGTATCTTGTGTTGTTTTTCTTTACAGTGCTCTGTCTTTTTCTCTTTTGTAGCTAACTCCTTTCTTTCTGGAAGTTTCTTGTTTAAATGCTACCATTTCCCCACCTCTGACCATTCTTTTACTCTTTGGCTCCCTTAACAATTACTTAGCTTATAATGTTCATAAACTATCTTGTATAAGATAAAATTTGTCCTCGTGTAGTAATTAGCTAGATTTATACAAACATGCCGGAAATGCATCACTGTAAGACCTCTTTTTTAAGAGTTAAAATGAAGTTTGAATTTTTTCATACCGGGTTTCAGGGAATGTTACTGTGTAAGGTGAGTCATACTAAGACTTTTACTGGCTGATAGGCGATTCTGACAGATTCCTGAGAATGACACCCGGACTAGCTAGGATACCCTTCCTTGGACCCATTCATATTCTCCTTTAGTGTCAGGTACTGTGCACCAGACCAGACCCGTTGCTACTGAGTCGGTTCCGACTCACAGTCAATAAATGCTGCTGACTGACTGAACGGAGTGGTCAGCAGGCCCAGGTGGAGTTTAGAATCAAATAGTACCATGTCTAAGATCAGATGTCTTTGATTTAAAGACTTTGGTTTCCTGTTTTAGATTCCTGTTTTTAAAAGAGTTCAGGTACTTTTGAAGTTAACAAGCCATCTGCAATTCCCTGGGTGTTCTCCATCTAATTTAATATGTAGTCAATGAGTGTTTTCTCTTTGTGTGTTAAAAAAAAAATCAAAATAGATATGTATACACACATAACACACACACCTTTCAGTCAACACCCAGATGTGCCTTCCCCTTAGGGTTGTTATTTTCCTGCTCAGAGCGGTGGCAGGAATGCGTAACGGTGGAGCATTAGATGGGGGGCGAAGTCCTGGCTTTCTCACTTACCAGTTTTGTAAATTTGGCTGTGCCGTTTAATCTCTCTGAGCTTCTGTTACTTGATCTGTGACATGGGGGATGATGGTAATGCCATCACCTACCACACATGATTGTTGTAAACATGAAAATGAAATGGAGGTTAATGAGGTTAACCCAACGAGGCTGAGGTTACACAGCCAGGCTAGCAGGAAAGCCAGGACTAAAATTTAGATCTGCTTATTCCTTGTTGGGAGCCCTGAGTGCGCAGTGGTTAGGAACTCGGTTGCTAACTAAAAGGTCGGCAGTTCAAATTCGCCAGCCACTCCTTGGAAAACCCTACGAGGCAGTTCTGCGCTGTCTCATAGGGTCGCTGTGAGTTGGAATTGACTTGATGGCAGTGATATTCCTTGTTGACTATGCTTTCAACAGAAATTCGTCCTGTGCCTTAGTACATAGTCTGTGAATTTTGTTTACATACACTTTGTGTAAGTGCTTTGTAAAATGGAAAGAATTATATTTATAAGGTAATACTGTATCTCCTATATTTAAGGCAAAGCTAACTTTTAGTGAGTACTTACTTTGTGACAAGAAGTCCCTGGGGGTGTAAACAGTTAATGCACTCGGCTGCTAACTGAAAGGCTGGAGGTTCAAGTCTACCCAGAGGTGCCTGGAAAGAAAGGCCTGGCAGTCAGCTTCTGAAAAGTCAGCCACTAAAAACCTTGTGGAGCACAATTGTATTCTGACACACGTGGTGTTTTCATGAGTTGGGGTCACTACAAGTTGGAGATGACTCGAGGGCCGCTGGTTTACTCTGTGCCATTCACTGTTCTAAACACTTAATTTGTACTGATTCCTTTAATATTGATTTTCAATTTATTGCCCCCTGTTCATTGCTTGTCTTTTTCTGCCTTGGAGTAACCAGGTCCCGAGCATCTCGGGGGTTCATCATGGCAGATGGACTCTTGTCTTTGTTGTGTCCTCTTTGTTTATGTTCTCCAGGTTGTGGTTTCCTCTGGCTCACCACTTCTCCCTCAACCTTACATTTTCCCTAAATTTGCCGAACTTGTTGACTCAGCACCTGTTCCTTCCACCTTCGTAGATTCGTTTCTCTTTGAATTACTTTACCCTCATTTAACGGGGTCCTGGAGTGGAGAGGAGATAAATACACGTCTTCACTCCGCCAACTTGAATTGGGAATAAACTACCGTTTTATTGTACCATGGCTTTTTAGTGGTTTGAGATGTAATATATCTCTCTAACCTTATTTAGATGATAATGACGAGAATTTCTGTAACATATGTAGTTTTTGCTCTCTCCTCGCAATAGTGTTTCAAAAAAAGCTGTGGGTTTTAATATTTCACAAGTGGATATGGGAATGCAGTGCTGAAAACTCAGGGCTTTATGATTTTGACCTGGTTAGGCAATAGAGCCTTTGTGTGTTTGTTTCTTTTTGTCAGCATTTGACTTTGACATTTAAAAGCGGACATATTAGCAACCACGGCGGAGAGAAAGTTACTCCGATATATATGAATGTATGTGTGATTATATGTATGCCTGAAACCCACGTTACCATAGACAGGCGACAATTAAATGTATACATAATACAAAAGTTCTCTCCTTTCCCTCAGCAGGGCTTTGAATCATGGATTTCATTCCTTTCACCTCTAGGTGGGCTGGAAAGCTTTTTGAGGGTGGAGGTGTATTTTGTAAAGGGAACACAGAAAAATGGCCTTTTCTCTCAGAAAGAGAGCAGTTAGTGTGACTTGGGAGGCCATTAGAGTTGTGATTTTTAACTGGGCTATGTGTATCCCAGGGAATATGTGACAGATTTCCAGTTTCCTAAAATTAACGCTTGACAAAATGCCTGAGGTCAAGGAGTCCCTTTTCACAATTGCTGCCTTCCCACATGTGGGAGGAAGGCACATCTTTCTGTCCTCTTGAATCTTGCCACAGTGTACGTCCTGGCCCTATTAAAACCTCTGTGTGGATGGGAAATTCAAACTTATGGGGAGAAATTCAAAATATTGTTGTTAGAATTCAGGAAGCGAATGACTCTAATGACAGCATAATATATCCTAATGCAAGTCAGTTGGTTTTCAATTATTTGCTTCCAACAGAACTAAAGGAGGACCTAATCACATTGTCAACTGATGCATCTTTAAGAATAATTTTTGACAATAGATCACTGTGGGTTTTTGGCACACAACTTTGAGGGAATCAAAGACTTGAGTCATGTTACTGTAACAAAACCTCCTTTGTATGTGAAAAAACTTTCTCATGCTTATAGCTATAAAATGAAATGTAGCGCTAGAATTGATACTGAACTCCGTTTCAGTCCAGCAATAAGTAGAACTTGTCTAAGGATACATGAACTTTTTGAAAAAATAAAGCCCTACCCTTATCATGGAGCCCTCGTGGCACAGTGATTAAGAGCTTGGCTGCTAACCAAAGGTCAGCAGTTTGAATCCACTAGTCACTCCTTGGAAACCCTATGGGGCAATTCTACTCTGTCCTATGAGGTTGCTCTGAATTGTACTTGACTCAGTGGCAGTGGGTTTTATTCTTGTCATTATTTATTTCCAGTATGAGTTTACTTTTTATGTTTAAATTATTAATAAAGATTTGCAGTATTTATGTTAAGCACTTGGAACCTTGTGGTCACAAGATAATTTAAAATGTAAATTTAAATTCACCCACATATCTTTGTTGCAGAGACGTATGAAACTATGATCATAAAAGAATTTCAAGCATATAATATACTGCTACAGTATGAAATTCTGTGGGGTAAATGGAGTGGAAATAAAAGTTGAAGGAGTAAGAGTGTAAAATTTCTGTTAAAGGGGAGCTGGTTCATGTCTCTTCTAAGAAAGAGATGAGTTGAAATTGCTACTTTGCCACATCCAAGTGCACATTGTTCACTTTATGGGAAACAGTCCACGTGGCTGAATGGGACAACCCTGGTGATGGTGGCTATCAAATGGGTGTGATGACGTAGATTCCATTGAATACATTTATAAGAATGAGGTAAAGTTTGATTTAAAATGTCAATAATTACAATATGCTGGAAATTAAACTTGTAATGCTTTCAGAATTATTCAGAATTATTCTAAAGGGCAAGAACAGCATGAAGACCACTAGTTTAGGGAATCAGGAAGTAGGAAACCTGGTGGTTTCAGGAGAGTGGGTATGAAGACCAGCAGGAGAGAAGGGAACTCCAGGAAAACAGCCCAGGTTCATGATGTATTGTGGGTGAGCTCCAAAGCAGGAAGGCCAGATGCTGCTGCCGAAGTGAATAGAGAATTACATAGCGTTCTTGGCTGGAACGATGACCTCGGCACACTGAATTTTAGGGTCAATGTCACACTGAAGTTTGCATGCTATTATTTATACTTATTTGAGAAAAGTAATTTTTACAGAGCTACATCTTATTTTAGCAAGGTATAATACTATTATTTTCAAGTAATAGTTTTGCTTGTCAAGACAAAGAGCCCTTGGATACTGATTTAGTAAAATTACTTGAATCTGATAGATATAATTGACCAGCTTGACCATGCTGGATTCCTGTTAGGTGTTAGAGGAGAAAACACTGAAAAGGAATGATACTGAAGTGACATCTTGAAATGGGATTTTGTTACATAAGCAATTCCTACTTCCAAGACCATTCCTGATAGAATTTGCCTCAAAAGAATCTATTGACAAAGGGCAGCTCCTGTCCAAAAGCAGGAAGAGAAGGCAGGAAGGGACAGGAACTGGATGATTGGACACAGGGAACCCAGGGTGGAAAGGGGGAGAATGCTGTCACATTGTGGGGATTGCAACCAATGTCACAAAACAATATGTGTATAAATTTTTTAATGAGACATTAACTTGAACTGTAAACTTTGACCTAAAGCACAGTAAAAACAAACAAAAAAAAGAATATAGAGATAAGGAGTGACAGTTTATGCCTATGAAAATATGTGATGGGTGTCAAAGATGATCTAGCTAGATGAACAGATGGTGGCTAGTCAGTAGAATCCAAAGATATGATGGTGCTCCGTAAAAGGCAAGTATACCTGGCAGAGTAGTTGGTATGTTCTTATTCTCAAAATGGTCATGAGGGTTAAATGAGTTCGTGTATGGTAGAATGCTTACTAACCACCATGCCTTGTGCACATGTGAGGTACAAATAAATATTAGTTGAATTAAAACAGAATAAAAAGAACTGGGGAATCTGTGAAATAAAATATTTTCTAAATTCAGTCTTGAATCTTTGCTGATAATTTCATTGTTTAAAATAATATTTAGAATTAAACAAAAGTGAGAGCATCATAAGGTAAATCAAATGGTTTTTGGAATGCTGGGGGTTTGGCTACCCTTCCGGCTTTTAATTGGAAAGCTTCCTTTTTAAGAGCCTACTTCATTCCAATAGGATATTTATGTTTTACAACTTCCTAATCTATCGCCAAATTTAGCTTCTATGGTATAAATATATTGGTGAGACACTGAGTCATGAGTCCTTCTTCCAGAAAGCATAGCATTCTGTTTAAATAGAGTTCTAGGGTTCAATTGTGCAAACTGAGTACTTGCCACTCGTGTTGCTTTATTTTGACAAAGAGTGGTCACAGGTGTGGATTTAGATTATAGAATTGAAGGGCTTCTTCCTACAGAGAGATGAAGAAGGTGGTGGTACGACATTTCAATTGTAGTTCCTATTTTGAGGATACTTTATCACAAATCTCTTTAAACCCTTACTCAGTCATTTCCTTACTTCCTATGAATTACTCCGTCCACCCAGGAGAAGAAATGAGATCAAACCTACACAAATGACTTCTGTCACTTCAGTGTTTTAAAAAGAGGTATCAGTTTCTTCTAAAACCCATTAACACGTCTTCTGACAGAATAACAACTAGGAAATAACTGTTTGTGCAGTACTTCAGCCTCCTCACTGCTTTTGTGACCTGGCTTTGGTGGCTGAGTTCAAGTTGTTCTCAGTTTTATCGTAGGTAATAAAATGCACCTACATATTATTGGCCAGTTAGTTTTCTAATTCAAAGCCTTAATAATCTGTACAATAAGCACCATAAAACAGGATCCTTTAATACATTCTTGAAGTTGTAGTGGATAAATGACCTCTGCTGCCTTTTAGGAAACCCTGATGGTGGAGTGGTTAAGTGCTACAGCTGCTAACCAAAGTGTTGGCAGTTCGAGTCCACCAGGCACTCGTTGGAAACTCTATGGGGGCAGTTCTGCTCTTTCCTGTAGGGTCACCATGAATTGGAATTGACTCAATGGCAGTGGTTTTGGTTTTGGCTGTCTTTTAAGCTAGTTGAGGGTAGGAGTTTTAACTTAGAGTTTCTTTCACAGATCTAGGAAACTCCGGTGGCATAGTGGTTAAGTGCTACAGCTGCTAACCAAGAGGTCAGCAGTTCGAATCTGCCAGGTGCTCCTTGGAAACTCTATGGGGCAGTTCTACTCTGTCCTATGGGGTTGCTATGAGTTGGAGTCGACTCAATGGCACTGGGTTTGGTTTTCACAGATCTTAGTGCTTTATACATGCTGACCTGAACAAAAGAGCCAATGCTTCTATGAAGTATTAACCACAGAATCTTTTTTTGGTACTAAAACTGACCTCTAAATCCCAATATATGGTAATTTTACATATTTAGAGCAGAGCAAAGATTTAGGAAGAAAAAAATATTTCTAAGTAATCAATATATTTCATAAAGCTCGTGGCTAGTACTGATTTTGAAATGACTAGTGTTGGTGGGAAGATTCTATTGGAAAGTTTAAGTTTTGGACTTTAGCTAAAGATTGTTACTTAGGAAGTATTCAGTGATGTTTGAGGGTTGCAGGAAGGGCCTGAGGAATTAGAGGGAGTCAGAGTGGGTTCATATGGGCTCCGTGGCTACGGGTTTGGTTTTTGGTTTAGAGTGGGTGGAGCTCCAGTAATTTCTGATTTTTGTTGTTGATATTAGGGTTTTTGTGTAAGTTTCTATGAAATATTCCACTGCAAATTTTTTTTTTTTATAAAAACATGAGCTACAAGATTTTTCAAGGGCCCTTTCAGGACAATTTGATAATCTTATACATTTCTAGTGCTGTATTTGGTAAAAACCTTTTCTTCCTTTTGGGTGTATGTAGTTTGTTGAGAATTTTTGTTAAGCCTGTTACACGGTGGATAGGAAGGTGACAGAAGTTCTTTACCAAGTGATTCTAACACGGTTGTTCCCATATGGTGGTGGAGGCAGCTTCTGCTGATGTGCTCTGCTCGGGCAAGATAATTATTTGCTAAATGCAGGTGTGACTTTAGTGGTGTTGATGTACTGTAGCTTGTGGGGGCAGGTGAACCTCAGTCCTGATTAGGTACTAACACTAGATATAAAAACTGAAAACCAAATCCACTGCCGTAGAGTTGGTTCCAACTCATATCTACCCTGTAGGACGTAGTAGAACTGCCCGTCTTTTTGGTTAGCAGCCAAGATATTAACCACTGCATCGCCAGGGCTCCAACACTATATAAGCATATATACATATATATGTATATAACCAAACCTGTTGCCATTGAGTCAGTTCCAACTCATGGCGACCCTATAGGACAGAGTAGAATTCTTTTGGTTAGCAGCTGAACTCTTAACCACTTTGCTACCAGGGTTTACCATGTATATATTTATAAACCAAACCAGTTGCCGCTGAGTCGATTCCAACCCACAGCGACACTACAGGACAGAGTAGAACTGCCCCATAGGGTTTCCAAGGAGCAGCTGGTGAATTTGAAGTGCCGATCTTTTGGTTAGCAGCTGTAACACTTAACCACTGTGCCAGGAGAGCTCCATATACATAACCTAAAAATAATGGATATAATAATGACTTAGAAAAGAGGCATTCATTTTTCTGTAATATAAAAAAAGAGTTAAATTTAGGGCACCCAGAGCTCTATAGGGGTTCCTTGGTCATCAGGAATACAGGCTCCTTCTATCATGTTGCTCTGTTGTTCTTGTGTCTTCCATATCCTGGGCCAGGATGGATGCTGGAGCTCCAGCTGTCATGTCTGCTTGTTAGCCAGCAGTAAGAAGGAAGAGATACCTCCCTGTTTTCCAGGACATGTCTCGAGAACCACGCCCAACATTTCTACTTACATCTTACTGTCTAGAGCTTAGTCAAATGGCCATTTCTCACCTCGAGGTAGGCTTTATTCTAAAGCAGGAATAGGCAAGCTTTTTTCTGTAAAGGGCTAGATAATAAATATTTTAGGTTTTTCGGACCATATGGTCTTTATCGAAGCTCCTCATCTCTGTTGTTGGAGTGTGAAAGCAACCATAGACAACATGTAAATGAATAAGCATAGCTTTATCCCAATAAACTTTATAGACAGTGAAATTTGAATTTCATATAGTTTTCACATGTCATGAAATATTATTCTTTTGTTTTTCAATTCTTTCAAAATGTAAAAACCCTTTTTTTTCACACTGCAAGCACTGGACTGTATTTGGCCTGCAGACTGGAGTTTGCTGACCCTTGTTCTAGATGCCTTGATCCCAGTTAAAAACCAGGGGTTCTGTTGTTAAACATAAAGAGCCCTGGTGACACAGTGGTTAAGCACTTGGCTGCTCAATGAAAGGTCAGCTGTTTGAACCCACCAGCTGCTCCACAAGAGAAAGATGTGGCAGTCTGCTTCTGTAAAGATTACAGCCTTGGAAACTCTGTGGGGCAGTTCTATTCTGTCCTATAAGGTCGTTATGATTGACGGCAATGGGCTTGGTTTGGGTTTATTATTAAACATCTAAAAGATGGTGGATATTGGGAGACAACTATGAATGTCTACTACACCTCCCTATTTACTCAGCAGTCATCTGATAATGTCTGCCCTTTTGAGTGTGTAGTATTTAGGCTCAAACCAGGATATGTCAACACCTTAAATAAAAATGTGTTACGTTAATGGTAAATATCTTAGACCACTGAATAACATCTGTGATTTTTTAATTTGAAAACCCAAACACCCTAGCAATTTTGTAATCCTTTTAAATGAGTTTTTTTTTTTTTTTTTTTTTTTGCATATTGACATCCATATACCTCTTTTGAAAAGAAAGATAGTAGTGTGTGTTACGTATTTAGTCTATAGTCTCCAGCCACGTGGGTTACGCAGCCACTGCAATCCCTCTGTGGTCTCCCAGGTTTGCTTTGCCCACAGGAACCACCACGTAAGGTATTTCTTTATCCCATAAAGTGATCAACTATAGGCATTTAATTAATATTAGCATATTTTCAATTCATTTTCATTGGTATTTAATGAATTGAAAATATGCTAATATTAATTAAATGCCTATAGTTGATCACTTTATGGGATTTAGAAAATGTTTATAAGTCTCTTAAAAAAAATGGTCTGGATATGGTAAGATTAAGTATCGTGGAACGGATGAGGAGAGGTGTGACACTTGGCATGATGTGGGAAAAAGGCACCCTGGAAGGACGGGCTGAGTCAGGAGCCACAGCTTTGTGCTCAGATGTATTTTTTACAGCCATGGGCCCCGTTCTTCAAATGGGCCAAAGTGCAGTGTATCCCAGTATATAAATCACAGAAAAGCAAAGCTGCTCCACTGAGGTGGGGTGGAGCGTGAGGCGGGGACTAGCTTGAAAACCGCTGAGATATACCGGAAGACCCTGGGTGATGAACGTCCGACTTACCTGCAACCATAGTTATGAACCAAGTCCTGTAAATTCAAGGCACACACAAGGATTCATAATAACAAGTGGGCGCTACTTTGTGTCATGCATCAAAACTTTATTACTGTATTATTATGTTAAAGATGTTTTAGTGTATCTGGAAGTGTTTTTTTTATGCATAGAAAAGGTACATTGTGTACTACATACTAAGACAAAAATTTGACTATTTGATGTTAGGTACAAACCGTACTTAACTGTTCTAAGTTATGTAAAAATTCAATTTAAAGGCAGATTTAGGAATGGAACTCATTTGTAATGCCGGGGCAGCTTGTAATATGAGGAGTCGGTATTCTGAAGAAGCTCACTATCACCTGTTTCTTAACTTTGACTAGAGCTCTTCTGAGTAACAGGGTTTGTATTGAATTAATATGTATCCAGCAGCTCTTATGTGTCAGCCAGCGTAAGGTAGGGATTCTTATTGTCCTGCTAAAGAAGAATGAAAGAAGACCTAATTAATAAAAACACACAGCTAATAAATGGTGGGGCAAGGATTTAAACTGGGTTTTTGAATCCAGGTTGTATGCTGTTCCCATGACCTTGTACTTAACTTTTATTGTTTCTTAAATGGAAATAAGAGTGTTTACAATTGCACCTAGTTTTTTATTTTGTGTGTGTGCACGCATTCATGCGAGCTAAGCCACATTGCTATTGGTGTTTTTAAAAGCACATAAAAAGATACTGAGTTTATGTATTTTTACTATTTTTGTATTTTTCTACCAATGCTATAACAGCCGCCATAACAAGGGACTTGTTTGGATTTCTCTGTCTTGAAGGTACTGCTTTGCACCTGTCATTTATAATAATTGTGGCTATTATTTTTGATGGCAGGTGTTGCTTTTTAAGAGATGTGATTGGAACCCTGAATTTTTTCTTCTATGTCTTAGGGTTGAAATGATTAACATAATAGTTACTGATTTATTGGAACTACTTAAATATTTTTTATTAACTGTTTTTGCAGTTTGATGAACATTTTCCATTTCAGGGACCTTTCACATCTTTCATAATTTAAGAAAGAAGCAATTATGTCTGAACACTTTGTAATTCTCAAAGTAATTTTGTACGTAAAATATGTACAACCTTAAACATTAAACAAATATTGCAAAAAAAATTGTAGATCCTTGTCTGGAGTTATCAGAAGAGATCCAAAGCTATTAACACTAAAATAATGTGTACTGCACTGTAACGTACCAGGTCAGCCCATAGCCATAGAGAGTATACTTCTTAAACCGGGGAAGCACAGAATATAAAGTAGAATGTCTCTTCAAGCACATGGAATGTACAGCCCTCCTCACATAGAGTTTTCCAGTTATATTTAAAAATGAAGTGGGTTTTATAAAGGATCCATGTTCTAAAATGAGGAACGAGCTTCTTTCAACATCTTTATTTCTGTGTTCCTAGACACTTTCCCCAAATCTCAGTTTGTTTCTTCTCTGACAACCAGTCTTCTTCCTTCTCCTTCAGTAACTTGGCATATTCTGCCACATCCAAGGACTTTCTCCCAGTTAACCCCAATTGGTTCAACATTTGTGGGCCTGGGATAGTATTAGATCTCATTGTGAATTTTGTTTGTAAGCCCTGTTTCTGTCTGTATGTACACAGGTGTGTATTTGTGTGGTACAACCTATTAGACAGTAGGAGTGATGAATATGGGTTGAAGGCCACTTCAAATTAAATTCAAATTCTTACCTCTCCATCTGCCGTCTCAGTAGTTTGGGGTAAGTCACAGTCCTAAATATCGGTTTCCTTACTTGAAAGCAAAAAACCAAACCTGTTACTGTTGAGTCGATTTGGACTCATAGCAACCCTACAGGACAGAGTAGAACTGACCCATAGGTTTTCCAAGGGGCACATCTGGTGGATTTAAACTGCTAACCTTTTGGTTAGCAGCCATAGCTCTTAACTATTGTGCCACCAGGACCCTTTACTTGAAATGGGGTACTCATTATACCTACCCCACAGGGCTGCTGTGACAGATAAATAGAATGTCACAATAAATGTTAGGCGTAGTTCTTAGAGTGGAGTTGTGCTCAGGAGTGTTTCCTTAGTCTTTTCCATCCTTCTGTGTTTACTGGTCATCAGCGTAGCAGTACTGCATGGAGACTCAGTAAACGGTGGTGATTTACCCGACTCTGCAGATCCTGGACTATTATACCAGTGTTATTAGGTGCCCTCTAGTCGATTTCCACTTCAAAACAACCCCAAATGACAGAGTAGAACTGCCACATAGGGTTTTCTTGGCTGTAATCTTGATAGAAGCAGATCACCCTGTCTTTCTCCCACAGAGCTGCTGGATTTGAACTGCCAGCCTTTCAGTTAACTGTTTACACCACCAGTGAAATTATTTCCATGGTCTCCAATGAACATGACTTTATATATATATATATATGTGTATATATATGTGTGTGTATATATATGTGTGTGTGTATATATATATATATATATATATATATATATATATGGAAACCCTGGTGGTGTAGTAGTTACGAGCTACAGCTCCTAACCAAAAGGTCGGCAGTTCAAATCCACCAGGCGCTCCTTGGAAACCCTATGTCTTTATTTATCTTGGTCAAGTTGTACTTCACCCATATTTGGTATTGCCTTTCTCATCACCAAAAATAATAAATGTCTACTATCTAGAAACTTTTTCTTCCTCCCCCCTCCCATCCCTGGTAACCATCAAAGAACATCGCTTTCTATTTGTGTGTATCTTTTCTTGACTTTTTATAATAGTGGGGCCATATAATATTTGTTCTTTTGTGATTGACTTATTTCAGTCAACATAATATTCTCCAAATTCGTCCACATTTATAAGATGTTTTGCAGATTCCTCGTTTTTCTTTATAGTTGTATAGTATTCCATTGTAATATGTACCACTGTTTATCCATTCATCTGTCGATGGGCACTTAGGTTGTTTCCATCTCTTTGCAATTGTGCATAGTGCTGCAGTGAACATAGGTGTGCACATGTCTGTTCATGTCACTGCTTTTGTACCTCTTGGATATAAATCTAGGAGTGGGATTGCTGGATCGTAAGGTATTTTTATTTCTAGCTTTTTGAGGAAGCACCATACCGTTTTCCGTAGTGATGGTACCATTTTATAATCCCATCAGCAATGTAGAAGAGTTCCAGTCTCCCCAAGTCTCAGCAGCAATTGTTGTTTTCTGTTTTCATGATCACTGCCATTTTTGCTGGGGTAAGATGACATCTTATTGTAGTTTTGCTCTGGATCTCTCTAATGGCTAATGATTGCGAGCATATTTTCATGTATTTGTTGGCCACCTGAATATCCGTTTTGATGAAGTTCCTGTTCATGTCCTTAGCCCACTTTTTGATTGGATTGTTGGTCTTTTTGTTGTTGAGGTGTTGAAGTTTTTTATATATTTTAGAGATTAGACCCTTTCAGGTTTGTCATTGCCAAAGAGTTTTTCCCAGTCTTTAGGATTTCTTTTTATTCTCTTGATAAAGTCTTTTGATGAGCATAAATATTTAATTTTTAGGAAATCCCAGTTATCTAATTTCTCTTCTGTCATTTGTGTGTTTTTAGTTGTGTTTGATAGGCTATTCATGCCAAAAAGTAGGACCCCTGGTTTTGTCCCCGTGTTATCTTCCAGGAACTTCATAGCTTTAGCTTTGACATTTAAGTCTTTGATCCATTTTGAGTTAGTTTTTGTGCATTGTGGAAAGTATGGTTCCTGTTTTATTTTTCTGCAAATAGATATCCAGTTTTCTCAGCACCATTTGTTAAAGAGACTGTTTCTTCCTCATGAATTGACTTCGACCCTTGGTCAAAGATCAGGTGCCTATAAATGGATGGATTTACTTCTGGATTCTCAATTCTATTCCATTGGTCTGTGTATCTGTCACTGAGCCAGCACCAGCCTGTTTTGATCACAGCGGCTGTATAGTAAGTTTTGAGATCAGGAAATGTGAGGCCTCCTACTTTGTTCTTCAATATTGCTTTAGCTACTTGGGGTCACTTTCCTTTCCATATACAGTTGGCATTAGTTTTTCCATTTCATTAAAGCATGTTGTTGGGATTTGGATCAGGATTGCATTATATCTATTGATTGCTTTGGGTAGTATTGATATTTTCACAATGTCAAGTCTTCTAATCTATGAGCATGGAATATTTTTCCATTTATGTAGATCTCTTTTAGTTTCTTGCTGTAATGTTTTATAGTTTTCCTTGTATTAGTCTTTATGTCCCTGGTTAGGTTTATTCTTAGGTATTTTATCCTTTGGGGGGCCATTATAAATGGTATTGTTTTCTTGATTTTCTTTTTGAGATATTCCTTATTAGTGAAGAGGACCCCGACTGATTTTTGTGTGTTGATCTTGTACCCTGCGACTTTGCTGAATCCTTCTATTAGTTCCAGTAACTTTTTTATGGAGTCTCTGAGATTTTATATGTATAGGATCATGTAATCTGTGAGTAAGGATAATTTTACTTCTTCCTTTCCAGTGGATACCCTTTATTTCCTTTTCTTGCCTTATTGTTCTGGGAGGGTTTCTGGTAAAATATTGAATATGAGTGATGATAAAGGGCATCCTTGTTTAGTTCCCATTCTTCTGGGGAATGCTCTCAATCCTTCTCCCTTGAGAATAATGTTGGCCTTTGGTTTTGCATATATGCCCTTAATTATGTTGAGGAATTTCCTTCCTGTTCCTTTTTTGCTGAGAGTTTTTTTTTTAATCAGGAAAGGGAGTTGGATTTTCTCAAATGCCTTCTCTGCGCTGACTGAGATGATCATGTGATTCTTTTTGGTTGTGGTGACCAACTCTGATGGCTAAGGGGAAGTTCACTAAATGGAAGAGAGCCGTGAAGAGGAAAAATGAATAGCCCTGTCTCCCCAGACCCATAGTCTTCAGACTGTTCAACAGTGTCTGGTTCTGGCTTACAAGGGAGCGTCTTATAATCCTTATTCCCCGTGTCACTGTCTACCTTTGTATTGCTTATTTAGTTGCAGTGGTAATGACAGCAATATTACTTATGAGTTATTGGGTACCTACTACGTACTAAAGGAGCCCTAGTAGTGTAAACGGTTAAGCACTTGGCTGCTAACCACAAGGTTGGTCGTTTGAACCCACTCAGTGGCTCTGTGAGAGAAAGACCTGGTGATCTGTTTCCATAAAGATTGCAGCCAAGAAAACCCTGTGGAGCAGTTCTACTCTGTCACATGGGGTTGCTGTGAGTTGAAATAGACTCAACGACAGCTGACACACGCAACACACACAACACACAATACCAAGCACCATCCACACATGATCACTAGCACTCATAGCAACAGTACAACTAGGTAATATTTTTATTGTTGTACAGATGAGAATAATTACGTTTAGTGTCATTTGGTAACTTGGCCAATATCCACGTAGTTACTAAATAGCAGAGCAAGAACCGATATTCAGATTTTTCTGACTTCAAAGCCCATACTCCTTTTATTTTACCATCCTGTTTTTTCCTGAAAATCAAAATACCTCCAGCTAAAGTGAGTGCATCTTTTGTGTTTTTTCCGGTGGTGCGGAGGGCTGTGGATAGAACAAAGTACAGCAGAACAACAAAGAGAGGGAAGTGGTTACAGCTTGAGGGACGTGATACAAGTGGGGTCAGAAAGCCAGATGTGTGTAGGAGCTACCCACTTAAGGTGGTAAACAGAAGTGAAGTGGACATTTGGGATGGACAGTAGGGATGCATGGGGATTGGAGACCACCTGCTCTTTCTAAGTGACGGCAGCTGCTTCTTAGGCCCACCTGATTGTTGCCATGTTATTCACTTAAAAAGTTCTGCTAACTTCATTTTTTTCTTTTAAGAAAAGTAGCTAGGTTTTTTTTTTTTTCCCTTTCTGTTTTTGGTTTTTGTGTAAGACGGCAGCCAATTTTTTTTTTGTTTGTTTTATTGTGTTTTAGGTGAAAGTTTACAGTACGAATTAATTTCTTAGTCAAAAATTTGTACATAAATTGTTTTATGACATTGGTTGCAATCCCTATAATGTATCAGCACTCTCCCCCTTTTCTCCCTGGGTTCCCCATGTCCGTTAATCCAGGTTTCCTGTCCCTTCCTGCCTTCTCTTTGCTTTTGGGCAGATGTTGCCCATTTGGTCTCATACTTGATTGAACTGAGAAGCGTGTTTCTCACATGTGTTATTGTTTGTTTTATAGGCATGTCTAATCTAATCTTTGGCTGAAAGGTAGACTTCAGGGGTGGCTTCAGTTCTGAGTCAGCAGGATTTCTGGGGGCCATAGTCTTGGGGGTTCCTCCAGTCTCTGTCAGACCAGTAAGCCTGATCTTTTTTCTGAATATGAATTTTTTTCTACATTTTTCTCTCGCTCTATCAGGGAAGCGTCCAGTTTTTAATGTTGACATTACATTGTTTTTGAATACTATGTGGAACAGTGATAATTCCCGTGGGGCAAGAGGTAGCCTGGACACTGCCACATTGACCTCTGCTGTGATATTGGAGGGAAAAAGGGATGGAGAAAGGAGTGCATTCTGAACAAGACAGAATTACACAGAAATTATAAGTTTCTTCAGATTGTGACTTGGGACCTTCTCCAGCAAAATCCAGTCTTCCGTGTTCTAGACTATTAATCCTTTCTAAGGGTAAATAACATTTTCTCATAACTGCTGATAAAATTTTCTGTTTTATTTTCTCATAACTTAAACTTCCTAAAAGTTATATATTTTTTTCAGACATGGTAGCGAGAATATCGTGAAAACCTCATTCAGTTATTCCACATAAATAAGAACACAGTAAGTTCTTCAAATTAGTACTGACATTTCCCAGACCATAACGATATGATAAAATGATAGAAGAGAACCATAATATTTAGGTTGCTATGCTTTGACTCTCCAGCTGGTCTCCTCCAGGCAAAATGAGGCAGTTTCGGCTTTTGCTTTACTGCCCCCTCAACCTGGAGGCACCATGAGTGGTCTTTCCCCATATGATTTTCTCTGTTTCTATGCATCGGTCTTGTCTCTCTTCTCTGGCAGGTGTAAGGTATGAACCAGCTCATCTGATTGGCCTAAGAAGGGGCTGATAGAGATAAAGAGTATCTTTTTCCTTAACTCATGAGCTTCAGTTATAGGAATAGTTGCCTTGGTTACAGGTGACGCTGTTAGCAGATGACTTCGGGGGCCCCTCAGTTCAAGTGTTGCATGGGAAGTCTCTTCCAGGTCCTGCTGTGCCTGAGCCTTAAGAACCAAGCCTGAGAGTACTAGGATGCTGAGGGAAAAAAAGGAAACTTCGTTATGAAGTACTGTCTATATGCTCTATTAGGATTCAGCCATTTTTTCAAAAATACTGATTTACCCATTTCATTTTTAACGTATGGATTCATTTATTTACAAATTAGTTTTTTTCGGGTTTGGACTTCCAGTGCTCTGTGATAACCATGGAAAATACAGACAAATAAGAGGACTTATAATTTGGGGACATTGCTTTGTCATTGTTATGGGATGAACTACACTTGGAGGTGGGCCGTGACTGCCTGAGATTTCGGGAGGAAAAGTGCTGTGTAAGAGCACAATGGGAATAGGGCAGGATTTATCGAACGCTGGAACTATGGCTGTTAAGATTGTTGGTGCCCTCTACTGTCTAAAATCCTATTCAATGTGCTACCAGAACGGGGAGAAAAGGCTTCAGAGCTACCTTAACAACTTTCTCAGAAATAAAAATATTGTTCTTAATTCTTTATGGAGCACGCTCTGGTTAAAGAGACACAGCTTTCAAGTGATTTTTAACCTATTTGTTTTATAGTGAGTTCGACACAAAATTTTATGAAAAACTAATAATTTAGAAAATAAGGGTGAAATTTGTTTTTAAAATTAAAATTTTAGTTAATTCTTTCTGAGTTTCATTCGTTCCTAATACAAAATTGATGGAAGCAAGAAGTTTCATAGGTTTGTCTTATAAAGTGATGTTATATAAATGGGTACTTACTTATGTTTCATTTTAAATTATTGGAAACACTGGTGGCTTAGTGGTTAAGAGCTACAGCTGCTAACGAAAAGGTCGGCAGTTCAAATCCACCAGGCGCTTCTTGGAAACTCTCTGGGGCAGCTCTACTCTGTCCTCATAGGGTCGCTATGAGTTGGAATAGACTGGATGGCGATGGGTTTTTTGGTTTTAGATGGTTGAGACATACATATGTAAATCTCCCCTTTCAGAAGTAAAAAATGGTTATTGAGTTCACATGTGGAAGTTCAAGACCGTTTATCATTGTCTTCATTGCCGATTCCAGTGTTGTAGTGGAATTAGTCACAAAATAAGAGCTTAATGAGTGGTGGTTTGGGTAATTATACCAGAGTTAAAAACAGGTAGTGAATTAAAAAAAGTATATATATTTATAAGTGTTGTTTACAGGAATTAGTTCGTCTTAAGCATGATGCAAATGATTAAAATATTAGAGGTTCACTTGGCCAGAGAGGCAAGTTTATTATTCTGAGAAAATACCTTTCAGGACCATAGACTGTACCTTTGCAACCGTGGACATATACTTGATATATGCTCATAATACCAAGTAGACAATGAAAACTCGAAAGTAAATTCATGGTAATAGCTACATTTATGGAGTGATCACTATGTACCAGGCGCCCTGTTAAGTAGATCTGTTTGAAGAAGGCCTGTTTTCATTCCTTTTATAGACAAGGAATGTAATGTTAAAGAGGTTACCTCTTGTCCAAGGTCATACGAAGGAGATACCATTGTTTCAGCATGGGTCTGTTTTAAAATTTCTTGGTATAAGATCCAATTTAAAGACCCAAAGATTAGCAGCAGAAATCACCGCTATTCCTGTGAATACTTATTAACTCTTACGTACTTGTCTTTTATGATATACTGCCTCCAGTCCTTCTATGTATGGATTGATTCTGTTTGCACCTCTCTGCTCCGGGTATCAAGGGAAGAGGTGTTACAGAATTTATGACTGAAAAGAGAAGGTCCTACAAGTCATTGGTTTCCAAGGAGACCAGGTAAGATAAGGTAGATGGCTCTCGATACTTCCGCAGCGTTCCTGGAAACGACTCAAGGGCATGTTCCACCAAGATACTGGGAGCATTATTCTTCGGCACAAAGAACAGCACATTGCTCTTACAAGACGTTAATCAGGGAATGCTTTATTCAGTCCTTGGTAAAAATAGATTCTTGAATTCAAAGGGGAACACTCAATACCATTCAATTCTTAATAGAAAATTGATTATAGGTCAAATAATAAAATCTGCACCCTGGTGGCGTAGTGTTTAAGTGCTATGGCTGCTAACCAAGAGGTCAGCGATTCGAATCCGCCAGGCACTCCTTGGAAACTCTATGGGGCAGTTCTGCTCTGTCCTGTAGGGTCGCTATGAGTAGGAATCAACTCGATGACAGTGGGTTTTTTGGTTTTGGCACATTTATTATTTAGTGTGCCCCAAATAGTAGGATGCTTGATGGATCAAGCAGGTGAGGCCTCTGTTCTCCTTCTCTAGCTGTATGCCTTCTAGGTATCAGCCTCTGGCCACCCGCTCTCCTGTATTCCACCTGCAGTGTGGCTCTGTCTTCAGGTCCCATGGTATGGTGCGTGGATATGCCTCTTTTTATCTGATGCTTTATTCCCTGGCACTTGATTTTCTCCCTCTTCTCTGCCAACTGTCATCCCTACCTAAGCTGTCCTAAGTCAATTTCAGAATAAAACCTTCTGGTACTTCTCCTAAACTGGATCTTCTCAAATTTTTAATAATTTACAGTGTTTTACCATCACTCGTCTGTTAGTTGGTCGTACTGTGGGGGCTTGTGTGTTGCTGTGACACTGGAAGCTTCGCCACTGGTATTTCAAAGGCCAGCAGAGTCACACATGGTGGACAGGTTTCAGTGGAGCTTCCAGACTAAGACAGACTAGGAAGAAGGACCTGTCAATCTACTTTTAAAAAAATTGGTCGTGAAAACCTTACGAGTAGCAGCTGAATGTTGTCTGATACAGTGCCAGAAGATGAGGCCCCCAGGTTGGAGGGCGCTCAGAATATGGCTGGGGAAGAGCTGCCTCATCAAAGCAGAGTTGACCTTAATGACGTGGATGGAATAAAGCTTTTGGGACCCTCAGTTGCTGATGTGGCATGACTCAAAATAAGAATAAACAGCTGCAAACATCCATTAATAACCAAAACGTGGGATGTACAAAAGATGAATCTAGGAAAATTGGAAGTTGTCAAAAATGAGATGGAATTCATAAAGTACTTGGTGATGGAGATCAAAGACTAAAGCCTTCAGTACGGATTGCATCTCAACATAAAGAAAACAAAAATCCTCCCAACTGGACCCATAAGCAATAATATGATAAGAGGAGAAAATACTGAAGTTGTCAAGGATTTCATTTTCATTTTACTTGGATCCACAATCAGCGCCCATGGAGCAGCAGTCAAGAAATCAAATCACGTATTGCGTTGCTCAAATCTGCTGCAAAAGCGTTAAAAGGCAAAGATGTCACCTTTAGCACTAAGCTGTGCCTGACCCAAGCCATGGTGTTTCAGTTGCCTCATATGCGTACGAAAGCTGGACAGTGAATGGGGAAGACCAAAGAAGAATTGATGCCTTTGAATTATGGTGTTGGCAAAGAATTTTGAATATACCATAGACTACCAGAAGAATGAACAGATCTGTTTTGGAAGAAGTAAAGCCAGAATGCTCATTAGAAGTGAGGATGGCGAGAATTAGTCTTACATACTTTGTACATGTTATCAGGAGGGACCAGTACCTGGAAAAGGACATCATGCTTGGTAAAGTAAAGGGTCAGCAAAAAAGAGGGAGACCCTCAATAAGATAGATTGACATAGTGACTGCAATAATGAGTTCAAACATAGCTGTGATTGTGAGGAAGGCGCAGGACTGGGGAAGTGTTTCGTTCTGTTGTACATAGGGTCATTGTGAATCAGAACCGACTTGACGGCACCAAGCAACATAACACAGTGGTTTAAGTTAGTTACAAGCAGTTTATATTATGCTGGGCACTTGGGTCTATTTCTGAATTTTCCAATTTTTTAAATTGGTCTATTGATTTATTGAAATGCTAGTTCATGGTATCTTTTAGATTCTATCACTGTAGAGGCTGGAGCATGGAGGGCTGGCCACTCATGCACGTGGTAATTGTCATGTACATAAAATGGTAGGTAGTGTGTACAATAGCTTAACTGGGAAATCTAGGTCCAGGCAGGAGGGCACAGGACATAGCTGGACTAGGAAAATCTGACCTGGGATCATGTAGGTAAGAGAGCTGGGGAGCAACTAGCCCTTGTTGATTGACATCGAGTTGATTTTGATTCATGATGACCCTTTATGTGACAGAGTAGAACTTTTCAAGATTTTCTTGGCTGTAATCTTAAATGAAGCATATCACCAGGCCTTTTCCTCCATGGTACTGCTGGGTGGGTTCGAACTGCTAATCTTCCAGCTAGCAGTTGATTGCAGACTCTTTGAACCACTCAGGGACCTTAATTTACCTTAGGATTCAAATGAATTATTTAATGTGAAGCAGTTTTATTACTTCCTTAGAGGACTCTCTGGTGAATATGGGTTTTTGAGGTTCATTAAAACCAGCAGCTGATTTCCCTACAAGGAGAAAGTTGAAAGAAGCTGTTCTTGCCTATTCACAGTAGGATCCAGGGGGAAAAACAGACCCAGGATAATTCCTTATCAGGAAAAGAATTATCCTGGCATTCAGGCAGAGCCTCGCCTTGGTGCTCCGGGACGCCTTCAGAGGGGACATCGGGTCACAGTCATCTCCTGCTGTGGATGAGGTCTAGGGAAGTGGGTTCCCCTGAGAATCCAAGCACTAAAACTAGTAAACATACTTGGCTGTGAGCAAGTTTCAGGAAAATTGGGGGCAGCTATACTTTTTTGGACCCTTGTCAAGAGAGAAGTATTCAAATTTATGACCGAAAAGAGAAGGTTCTACAAGTCATTGGTTTCCAAGGAGACCAGGTAAGATGTTCTTTCTAGGGGAATTCAGAAATCACCCTATTTATTAGGGAGGTTGACAGCTGAAGAACTGAGAAATAAAATAACATGGGCAACCCTAAGCCCTGTTACAACATAAAATATATTAAAGAAACATGAAATATTCCAAAAAGAAAAGGGCCTCTTAGGGCCCTTTGAAAATTATTTGAATCCAAGTCTCAAACCTGACTTTGGCTTCAGCTTTCTGTTTCCTTAGGGGACAATCTAGGAGATCTGCTTCCTTACCTGGGATAATGGTGTATTAGTTTCCTAGGGCTGCACAGTAAGATACCAGAAAACTGGGGGCTTATAAGAACAGCAATTGGTTGTCTCTCAGTTCTGGAGAGTAGAAGTCCAGATCTGAGTGTGAGAGGGGCCATGCTTTTTATGAAGTCTCTAGAGCTCTTAACCACTGTGCCACTAGGGCTGCTTCCAAAATATTAGCTATTATTAATTATCATAAAACTTTGGACTTTTCAGACTGGGGTACAAGAACCATGTACTCCTTGTTGGGAATATGCAAACTCCCAGGATAAACTTGGTATAACTTTTCGTTTTTTTTAAATTTCAGCTTTATTGAGATATCATTAACATATGCTACAACTCATTCATTTGAAGTGTACAATTCAGTGGTCTTCAGTATACTGGGATTTGTACAAGCATCAGAACATCAGTTTTAGAACATGTTCATCACCCCATAAAGAATCCCATTTCCCGTTGCCCAGTGCCCATCCCTGGCAGTCGCCAAACTGCTCTCTGTCTCTATGGATTTGCCTCTTCTGGACATTCCTTATCCATGGAATCATCCAGCATATGGATTTTGTGACTAGTTTCTTTCACTTGCATACTGTTTTCAAGATTCATTTGTGTTTTAACATGTATCAGTACTTCATTCCCGTATATTGTCAAATAACATTCCATTGTATGGGTATACCGCTTTTATTTATCCATTTGTCTTTTGATGGACATTTGAATTGTTTCTACTTCTTGACTGTTATGAATCATGCTACTGTGAACACTCCTGTACAAGTGTCTGTGTGGACATATGCATATTTCTCTTGGGTGTGTACCTGTGGGTGTAACTGCTGAGTCATATGTTTACTCCATGTTTAATCTTTTGAGGATAACCTGTCAGACTGATTTTCAAAGCAGTGTAACTCGATTCTTACGTGTAAGATATAAGGGTTCCAATTTGCCCAAATCCTTGCCAACATTTATTATTATCTATCTATTTGATTATAGACGTCCTGGTGGGTGTGAGGAGCCATCCTAGTGCTTGTGACGCAGTATTTAAGAGTTCAGCTGCTAACCAAAAGGCTGGCAGTTTGAATCCACCAGTTGCTCCTTGGAAACCCTATGGGACAGTTCTATTCTGTCCTATAGGGTCCCTCTGAGTCGGAATTGACTTAACGGCAGGGGACTTTTTGGTTTTACTGGGTGTGAAGTTGTATGTGGGTTTTTTTTTTTTTTTGCATTTACTTGATGGCTAATTACATTGAGCATATTTTCATGTGCTTTTGGCATTTGTATATCTTCTTTGGAGAAATTTTTATCCAGATCTGTTGCCCAGTTTTAATTGGATTGTCTTTTTAATCATTGAGTTTTATTTTTTTTTCTTTTTAGTCTATGTATTCTAGATACCAGTCCCTTATCTGATAAATGGTTTGCATAATTTTTCTCCCATTTTGTGGATTGTCTTTTCACTTTTGTGTCCTTTGAAACACAAAATATTTTAATTTTGATGAAGTCCAATATATGTATTTTCTGTTCTGTTGCTTGTACTTTTGGTGTTGCGTATAAGAACCCACTGTCTGATCCCAAGGTTGTGAAGATTTATACCTAGGTTTTCTTCTAAGAGTTCTGTAATTTTAGCTCTTACATTTAAGTCTTTGATTCATTTTGAGTTAATTTTTGTAAATGGTGATAGGTAGGGTTCCAACTTCATTCTTTTGCTTGTTGATATCCAGTTGTTCATGTACCATTTGTCAAATGACTTTTTTTTTTTAATTACATGGTATTAGCACCTTTGTAAAAATCAATTAAGTGTAAATGTTAAGGTTAATTTCTGAATTCCCAGTTCTGTCCCACTGATACGTCTCTCCATATGCCAGTTCCACACTGACTTGATTACTGTTTTGGCAGTTTTGAAACTGGGAAGTGGAGTCCTCTAACTTTTTTCTTTTTTATGGAAGACTCTTTTGGCTATTCTGCATCCGTTGAATTTCCACGTGAATTTTAGGATCAATATTTGCTTGTCAATATGCAAAAAATTACTGAGATTTTTTATAGGTATCGTGTTGAAATCTAGAACAGTTTTGGGAAGTATTACCATCTTAAAAATAAGAAGTCTTTATGAATTTGCGACACCTTTCCAATTAGATCTTCTTTAATTTCTTTCAACAATGTTTTGTAGTCTTCAGAGTGTAAGTTTTACACTTACTTTGTTAAATGTATTACTAATTATTTTATTCTTTTGATGTTATTATAAATGCAGTTGTTTTCTTATTCATTGAAAGTGTATAGAAATAGAATTGATTTTTGTATATTGATCTTATATTCTACAACTTTACTGAGCTTGTTTATTACTTCTAATAGCTTTTTAGTGGATTCCTTAGAGTTTTCTGCACAAAAGATCGTGCCATCTGAAAATATAGTTTTACTTTTTATTTTCCAATCTTAGGTGACTTTTACTCACTTTTCTTGTCTAATTACCCTGACTGGAACCTCCAGGTCACTGTTGAATAGATGTGACCAGAGCAGACATCCTTGCGTGTTCCCAATCTTAGGGCCAAAACGTTCAATATTTAACCATTAAGTGTAACGTTAGCTGTGGAATTTTTTGTAAGGACTTCTTATCAGATTGAGAAAGCTCCTTTCTGTTCCCTGTTTGTTGAATGCTTCTATAATGAAGGGGTGTTGAATTTTTCAAATAATTTTTTCTGTGTCTTTTGAGATGGTCAGTGCAGGTTGAGTAAATTTCCTTTCTCTCCTTAGCTTTCTGAGTGTCTTTATCATGGAGGGATATTAAATTTTGTCAAATGTTTTTCTGTACCGCTTATGATCATCGTGTGGTTTTTGTCTTTTATTCTACTTATGTAGTGTATTGGATTGATTAGTTTTCATGTGCTAAACCAACCTGGTATTCCTAGGGTAAATCTCACTTGGTAATGCTACATAATCCTTTTTATATTTTGCTGGCTACAGTTTTCCAGTATTTTGCTGAGGATTTTTGCCTCTACCTAAGTTATCTTTTTTTGCGATGTCTTTATATAGTTTTGTTATTAGAACAATACTGACCTCATAGAATGAGTTGGGAAGTATGGCCTTCTGATGTATTTTGTGGAAGAATTTGTGTTAATTCTTCTTTAAATATTTAATAGAATCTACCAGTAAAACCATCTACCTGGGCTTTTATTTGTTGGTAATTTATTGATTAATTATTTAATCTTTTTACTTATTATAGGCCTATTCATAGCTCTAGAGCCCTGGTGGTGCAGTGGTTAAGAGCTTGGCTGCTAACCAAAAATATTGGCACTTTGAACCCACCACCTAGCTGCTCCTTGGAAACCCTGTGGGGCAGTTCTCTGTCCTACGGGGTTGCCATGAGCTGGAATCGACTGGAAAGCAGTAGATTTGGTTTGGTTTTTGGGTATTCATATTTCTGTTAGGCTCAGTAATCTGTGTATTTCTAGGATTTTGTAAGTTTCATCTACATTATTTGATGGCATAGTGGAGATGGATGAGTATTCTCTTAAATCGTTTATTTCTTTAATTTTGGTGGTAATGTGCTCTCTTTCATTTTTGATTTTAGTAATTTGAGACTGTTTGCTTAGTCTAGGTAAAGGCTTCTCAATTTCGTTATCTTTTCAAAGAACAAATTTTGATTTCTCTGGTTTTCTTTACTGTTTTCATATTCTCTATTCAATTAATTTCCTCCCTAGTCTTTATTATTTCCTTTTTGCTGCTTATTTTGGGTCTGTCTAGTTTACTCTTCTTTTTCTAGTGTCCTGTGATGGAAATTTATATTATTAGTTTGAGAACTTTCTTGTTTTTTAATATAGGTATGTACATGTAGAACTTTTCCTCTAAGCACTTAGTTTCACCTCCTGTTTTGCTGTTTTTTATTCATTTTAATTCATCTCGAAGTGTTTTCTAATTTTCCTTACGATTTGTTATCTGAGCCATTGGTTATGTATGAGTGTGTTTAGTTTCTTTATACTTATGACTTGCCCAAATTATTTTGTGTTTTTGATATCTATTTTTATTCTATTGTAGTTTGAGAACATACTTGTATGATTTTAGTCCCATTTTAAATTTATGGAGGCTTGTTTTATGGTGTAGTATGTGGTCTGTCCTGGAAAGTGATCCATGTGTATTTGAGAGTAATATGTATTCTGTTGTTTTAGGATGTTTAGCTAATTTACAGTGTGTTTAAGTATTCTAATTCTTCTTCATCTTCTGCATAGTTCTATCCATTATCTTAGTTCCAGTGAAATATAGAAATGTAACACCTACATGTCTCTATTCCCTCTTCCCCTTTTTTGTGTTATTGTTGTTATACATATTAAATTTATATGCGTTCCAAATGGACAATACATTTTTATAATTATTTGCTACTATACAAAATTTATCTTTTAAAGAAGCTGATTGAAGAAAGGAGAGCAAGTATGTACTTAGAGAGCTCGTTATTGGTATCTACAACAGTTTTTGTTAAATTGTTTAATCGCCTTTCAATTCTGTCAGTTTTTGCTTCTTGTATTTTGGGACTCTGTTTTTAGGTGCATAAATAGTCATAATTGTTATATCTCTCTGATGGATTGAGTCTTTTATCATTATAAAATGTCTGCTTTTATCTTTTGTGACATTTTTATTTTAAAGTCATTTTCCTCTGATATTAGCATAGCTACTCCTGCTTTCTTATTGGTGCTGTTTGAATGACTTATCTTTTTCATCCCTTTTGCTTTCAAGCTATTTATGTCTTTGAATTTAAAATATGTCTCCTTTGGAAAATGTGTAGTTGCACTTTTCTTAAAATTCAGTCTGAAAATCACTGACTTACTGGATTTTTTAATGTTTTGATATTTATTGTTAATACTGGTACAACTGGATTCACACCTACCATTTTGCTTTTTATTTTCTATACTCCTATCACTTTCGTTCCTCGTTTTTTATTCTTCCTTCACTGCTTTCTTTTTGTGTAACTGAGTATTTTCTAGTGTAACATTTTAACTTCTTTAATGATTTTTTATTATATATTTTTGAGTTATTTTCTTAGTGGTTGCTCTGGAGCCTAGCACATGCGTCTTATTATCTACTTCAGGTTTACACGAACTTAGTTCCAGTGAAATATAGAAATGTAACGCCTACATGTCTCTATTCCCTCTTCCCCTTTTTTGTGTTATTATTGTTATACATATTAAATTCATATGCGTTCCAAATGGACAATACGTTTTTATAATTATTTGCTACTGTACAAAATTTATCTTTTAAAGAAGCTGATTGAAGAAAGGAGAGCAAATATGTACTTAGAGAGCTCGTTACATTAACATTACATAACATTTCTGGTTATCTTCATTTGTTTTTGTGGGTTCCAGGTACCCCCGGTGTCCCCTCAGCGTAAAGCTTCTGATATTGCTCCTCGGAGGCCTTGGGTATGTGCACAGTCACACTGGGATGACGGTATAGGTTTTAACCGTGTTCTCTCTGTCTCTCTTTAAGCTTTCTGTCCAATCTGATATCACACCCAGATGGTAGACCCCACTAATTGCTGGCTGATTGCTCTTTTATTTTCCATAATGTCGAGGGGCACACATTGATCCAAATGTGATACCGTTAAATTCAGGCCCCTTTGTCAGTCTTTGAGATTTGTTTTGACCCCAGGAGGGCTCTCCTTAGCTGTTTCTTCCCCTAGTTCTCTTTGGTAAACTAACTGGTAGAGCTACGAGACTCACCGTAATTACCGACCACGAAAATCTCCATTGTTTTCTAGAGCACCCTTAGACTTCAGCTTCTTCACGCTCCGATTCAAATACAGTCAGTTCCTTTGAGGGGAGCTTTGGTGCTCTCTGTTCTTATGACCTGCCTCTTCTCCTGGGTAAAATCCCTAAGCTGTGGCTCCAGAGGTGGGAAGGGGTGACCCACTTCTAAGTGACTCCCCTGCTTTATCAGCATGGTGCTAAGGTGGGAGGGTTGTTGCCACTGGTCTTCTTGGCTTACCTCTCCTGGTGCTTACAGGAACCTCCTTGCTATGAGTAAGCTGGGACAAGGTAAATCTGAGCCCCAGTATTTTTGGCTTGTTCCATCTGGGCTAGAACTTCTTCCCAGTGAGTGGGGACTGGGCTGAGAAAGGGTGCTTCTGAGCTCTTTGCTGAACTCACCAGTAATTTAGCCTGTGTGCTGGGAGCCGGGGGATGACAGATACTGGCATTCTGCTCCTCCTGGTGAGATACCACATCCCTCAATTGAAAGCTGAGGGTAGAGGGAGCCCCATCTTCTTGGTCACACCTACTCATAATGGAGCTTCTGTTATGCCAAGCTGTGTGCAGCGGGCGTGGGAGATGAGGAGGTGGGTCATGGCCCTCACTGTTTTCACATTGAGATTTAGTAGCTTTGAAAAAAATGTTTTTATTTTTGTCATATGCCTTAGGACAGTTTCTAGGGAATTAAAAAAATCTTCGTAAGTCATTCTTGTTTCACTGGGAAGCAGGTCCATGGAGCTTTTCACGACATCATTCTGGCTGTGGAAGCCCTTGGCACATTTTCTTGAAAGGTCAATTTTAGTAAAAATTTTGAGCAGCAGGAATATATCTGAAACAAAGAAACGAAATGTTCTTTCACTACTTCAGGTATTAAAAGGAGTAGTACCTAGAGGATGCAGATATGTGAAACAAAAAGTGGAAATAGCCAATTAGAAAAAAAAATAAGCATATGAGTAGGCAGGTCACAGATGAGTGACGCTAAATAGCCAATAAACGTGGTAATTAGGAAAATACAGATTAAGGTATCAAATGTTAACACCTATCATATCCACAAAAATTAAAAAGCGTAATTACTGTATTTTTATGCAAATAACACACATCTTCTGCCCCTCCTCTCACGAGGTATTTGCATAAGTGCCAGTATGCCAATTGTGTTTTAACATGTTGCTGTTAAAAAAGCAAATTAGCATAGCATGCTTACGAAAATGCCTTGCAGGGTGAGGGCTCAGTTGGAAAACAAAGTAGAAGGCATGCATTATTTGTGTAAAAATGTGGCATACCAAATAGAGTAAGCGTGCGGGAAGATAGGAACCCACACATCCCATATTGGAGGGGTAGCTGGTGTAACCACTTTTAAGAGCAATTTATCAATACCTGGAAAAGTTGAAGGAGCGCTCGTGGTTCAGTGGTTAAGAGCTCAGGCTGCTAACCAAAACGTCAGCAGTTTGAATCCACCAGCCGCTCCTCGCAAAACCCTATGGGGCAGTTCTACTCTGTCCTGTAGGGTAGTTATGAGTTGAAATCAAGTCAGTGGCAATGGGTTTAGTAAAGTTGAAAGTGCTTTTTACCCTGTCACGTGGCAAATTTACTTCCTTGTATATGCCTGAAGAAGTTCTTACACAATTGCCCAAGGACATAATAATTTTTGTTTTAGTATTGTCAGCAATCTGCATGTAGTGCTTGAAAACACTGTTGAGTAAAAATTAGAACAAGTAGCATAAGGATTTGTATCGTATGATCTCACTGATGTGTGTTTAAACACATTGATAATATATTTATGAATAAGGATAATAAGGAACTGTGTAACAGCATAGCGCTGGATGAGTACAAAATACATGATAGAAGGAGAACAGTGTGGAAGAAGGTAGCATAATGAACTATCATTAATGTTTTATTTACAAAAAATACCCATTGTTACTGTATATTTAAAAATTCAAAATAAGCAAAGAGCAAAAAAAGTTAATTTAGAAAAACATTCTAATATTTTGTAGTAAAAGGCAAAATCTTCATGACTATGTAAGATATACGTGACACTTAAAATTCATACTGCGATTTTTTCCTGTGGATTACGCCCCCCTCCCTGAGAAGTGCTGATACAGTCTGATATAACTCTGAGTTTACCATGGGCCGTTGTGGTTTCACGGTAGAGTTCTGGCCTTCCGTGTGGGAGACCAGGGTTTGATTCCCAGCCAGTGCTCCTTATGCACAGCTATTACCTGTCTGTTAGTGGAGGCTTGTATATTGCTATGATGCTAAACAGGTTTCGGCAGAGCTTCCAGATTAAGACAGACTAGGAAGAAGGGCCTGGCAATCTGCAGTAGCCCAATTCCATTTTGCATGGGAAGCCCGTGAGTTGTGGACCAACTGATGGCAGCCAACAACAACAACAATGACTGAGTTTACTTTCTATTTCTCTCCCTTTCTCATTCCCTCTCTTTTAGAGAGTCACAGGACCAGGGATATGTTTTCTCAAGAAGGCAGGTTATCTGTGTATGGTAGTCCTTCTCTTTTGCATCAGGTATTCCCCCAGCCATTAGCTCATAGAGTTATGTGCTCATAGCAAATCATAAATAACAAAAACAAAACCCAAAACGAATGCTCTTAATGTCCAGAAATACGTCTCTGTAAAAACATTCTCCCTGATTGAAGGTGTCTCACAAGCTGCATGTTTTCTCAGGGCCTCCTGACTCCCAGGTTGCCGTGGCTACAATCCCTGATTTCTCTCTGTGTATGTCTCCCAGAGCATCCACAGACTGAAGCAAAATGCTTCTCTCTATTTAATTCCATCTGGTGTAAATCGGAATCTACTCAACAGCACTGGTGGTTTTTTTTTTTTTTTTTTGGTATCCTTTTATTTTTCTACATTTATTACCCCTAAATGAAAGGGGGCATCTTTAAGCTACTAGATCACAAAATAGTTCTGCCTTGTATTCTTTCGTTGCACAAATTCTAGAGGTATCTTTTAATGTGAAATTGTTCATTACTGCCTTTGCCTTTATCCCCATGGTCTGTCAGTTGTTGTATTGTGGGGGCTTGCGTGTTGCTGTGATGCTGGAAGCTGTTCTCCTGGTATTTCAAATACAAGCAGGGCCACCCGTGGTGGACAGGTTTCTAGTGGAGCTTCCACACTAAGACAGTCTGAGAAGAAGGACCTGGTGGTCTACTTCTGAGAAAATTGGCCAGTAAAAACCTTATGAAGAGCAGTGTAACATTGTCTGGTATAGTGCCAGAAGATGAGGCCCTCAGGTCGGAAGGCACTCAAAATATGACTGGGGAAGAGCTGCCTCCTTAGAGTAGAGTCAACCTTAATATCATGGATGGAGTCAAGCTTTCAGGGCCTTCATTTGCTGATGTGGCATGCCTCAAAATGAGAAGAAACAGCTGCAGACATCCATTAATAATCAGAACAGAAAATGTACGAAGTATGAAACTAGGAAAATTGGAAATCATCAAAAATGAAATGGGCCGCATAAAGATCGATGTCCTAGGCATTGTTGTTGTTAGGTGCCCTCGAGTCAGTTCCAACTCATTGTGACCCCATGTACAACAGAACGAAACACTGCCCGGTCCTACGCCATTCTCACAGTCGTTGTTATGCTCGAGCCCGTTGTTGCAGCCACTGTGTCAGTCCATCTCGTTGAGGGTCTTCCTCATTTTTACTGACCCTCTACCAAGCATGATGTCTTTCTCCAGGGACTGAGCCCTCCTGATAATATGTCCAAAGTATGTGAGATATCGTCTCGCCATCCTTGCTTCTAAGGAGCATTCTGGATGTACTTCTTCCAACACAGATTTGTTCATTTTTTTGGCAGTCCATGGAATATTCAATATTCTTTGCCAACACCACGATTCAGAGGTGTCAATTCTTCTTCAGTCTTCTTTATTCATCATCCAGCCTTCTCGTGCATCCTAGGCATTAGTGAGCTGAATGGACTAGTATTGGCCATTTTGAATCAGACAGTCTTCTGGTCTTCTGTGTCAGGAATGACAAATTGAGGAGAACTGACATCACATACATCGTCAAAAAGAACATTTCAAGACCTACCGTGAAGTACAGCACTGTCAGTGATAGGGTAATACCCATAGTCCTACAAGGAAGACCAGTTAATACAACTATCATTCCAATTTACAAACCACCCACTAAGGCCAAAGATGAGGCAATTGAAGATTTTTACTAACTTCTGCAGTCTGAAATTGACCAAACCTGCAGTCAAGATGCATTGATAATTACTCTTGGTTGGAATGTGAAAGTTGGAAATAAAGAAGACGGATTGGTGGTTGGAAAATATAGCTTTAGTGATAGGAACAATGCTGGAGATTGCATGGTAGAATTTTGCAAGACCAATGAATTATTCATTGCAAGTACCTTTTTTTTCAACAACATAAAAGATGACTATACGCGTGAACTTTGCCAGATGAAAACACAGGAGTCAAATTGACTATGTCTGTGGAAAGAGACAATAGAGAAGCTCAATGTCATCAGTCAGAACAAGGCCAGGGGCTGACTGTGGAGCAGAAAATCAATTGCTCATATGGAACTTCAAGTTGAAGCTGATGAAAATTAGAGCAAATCCACGAGAGCCAAAGTATGATCTTGGGTATCTCCCACCTGAATTTAGAGTCCATGCCAGGAATAGATTTAATGCATTGAACACTAATCACCAATGACCAGACAAATTGTGGAATGACATCAAGGACATCATACATGAAGACAGCAAAAAGTTACTAAAAAGACAGGAAAGCAAATAAAAAGACCAAAATGGATGTCAGAAGAGACTCTGAAACTTGCTCTTGAATGTAGAGTAGCCAAAGCAAACAGAAGAAATGATGAAGTAAAAGAGGCGAACAGAACATTTCAAAGGGAGGCTTGAGAAGACAAAGTAAAGTATTAAAATGAAATATATAAAGTCCTAGAGTTAGAAAACCAAAGGGGAAGAACATGCTTGGTATTTCTCAAGTTAAAGAACTTCTAAAGAAATTCAGAAGACAGCTATCTGGCCAGCTGACTGCAAGAAAACTATATCTGTGCTCATTCATAGAAAAATGATCCAGGAGAATGTCGAAATTATGGAGTAATATCATTAATATCACACACACGTAAAATTTTGCTGAAAATCATTCAAAGCAGTTACAGCAATACATGGACCGGAAACTGGCAGAAGTTCAAGCTGGATTCAGAAGACAGTGTGGAACAAGGGATATCATTGCTGATTTAGATGGATCTTGGCTGAAAGCAGAGAATACCAGAAAGATGTTTATCTGTGTTTTCTTGACTATGCAAAGGTATTCGACCGTGTGGATCATAATAAATTATGGCTAGCATTGGGAAGAATGGGAATTCCAGAACACCTAATTGTGCTTATGTGGAACGTGTACCAAGAGGCAGCCTTTCAAACAGAACAAGGGGTTATTGCATGGTTTTAAATCAGGAAAGATGTGCATCAGGGTTGTATCCTTTCACCGTACTTAATCTGTATGCTAAGGAAATAATCTGAGAAGCTGGACTGTATGAAGAATGTGGCATCAGATTTGGAGGAAGGCTTATTAACAGCTTGTGATATTCAGCCTTGCTTGCTGAAAATGAAGAGGACTTGAAGCACTTACTGATGAAGAAGACTGCAGCCTTCAATGTGGATTGTACCTCAACATAAAACACAAATTCTCACAACTGGACCAGTAAGCAACATCATGATAAATGGAGAAAATACTGAGCTTGTCAAGGATTTCATTTTACTTGGATCTACAATCAGCACCTGTGGAAGCAGCAGTCAGAAAGTCAAAGGATGTATTGCATTGGGCAAAGCTGCAGCAGAAAAAAAATTTTTTTTTTTTTGCAGCAGAAGACCTCTTTAAAATGTTGAAAAGCAAAAATATCACTTTGAGGACTGAGGTGCGCCTGACCCAAGCCATGGTGTTTTCAGTTGCCCCATATGCATGCAAAACCTGGACAATGAATAACGAAAATCAAAGAAGAATTGATGCCTTTGACTTATGGTGCTGGTGAAGAATATTGCATATACCGTGGACTGCCAGAAAAATGAACAAATCTGTCTTGAAAGAAGTGCAGCCAGAGTACTTCTTAGAAACAAGAATGGTGAGACTTTGTCTCATTTACTTTGGGTATGTTATCAGGAAGCCCCAGTCTCTGGGGAAGGACATCATGCTTGGTGAAATAGATGGCCAGCAAAGAAGAGGAAGACCCTCAACGAGGTAGATTGACAAAGTGGCTGCAACAATGGGCTCAAACATAACGATTGTGAGGATGGTGCGGGACTGGACAGTGTTTTGTTCTGTTGTACATGGGGTTGCTATAGGTGAGAACCAACTTGACAGCACCTAACAACAACAAAATTGCCTTTGCACCCCCCTCACCTTAGGGTTCTGATATTGACCTGAAAGGAACTAGGTTTGAAGGTTACGTCAGTGTATTTTCACTCTCCACCCCAGCTCTCTCTTCTGTAATGGCAACCTCTTCACTATCTGGGGAACTGCTTAGGAGTTTGAGTGACGTTTATTTTCCAGTGTCATGGGGTTCTTGGTAGCAGAATGGGTAAGCTGATAACACCAAAGTTTTTTTCTGTCCTGTGAAGGTTCTTAGTTTTTTTTTTTTTTTTTGGCAATTAGATGTTTTTGTGGTACCCATCACATGTGGGTACATGTTAGTATCCCAGGGGTGCATACTTCTGGCTCAGTCAGGAAAAAAAAAAGAAGAAATGCTTTCATTTTCAAGTCTTCTGTTCTTTAAGATGGCTGATGGTCAGCAGTGTTTAGGAGCTGATGTCTATTGGGTTCACCTCCTGGAATTTGTAATGTACTTTGGTAAATTCAAGGCTCTGGAAATCACTGCAGTGAATAATCCTTTTAAGTTTTGTTTAACCTAGTGTTGCCAAACTCATTTCATCATGCTATTAAATGCTGTCTAAAATTTGTATTTTAACTGGTACTTGGAGGTAATTTCAGTCTGTCATTGCTGTTTTCCACTCTATAGATGTAAAAAAGAAAAAAAGATTCAGCGCCTACGTTTGAAAAGCATCATATGTGCTAGGTGCTTCAAGCCTGCAAATCTTTCTCAGGTGTGTTTCCTATTACTTGAGTAAATATTTGAGAGAATACCTTGTTCGTTGGTTAAAGCAGGGTCTCCTGTTCACTTGACTTCCTATCAAATCATCACAGCCGGGGCGATTGCATTAACCCTGCTAGGATGCCCCCTTCTTTTCTGGTTTTTCGCTCTGCTCCTTTGTTCTTCTTTTCTACTGGATGGTTAATTAACATTCTGTCAGGACTTGGCTAATATGAAGAAGCTGGTTTTGCATTCTAAAGCCTGCCTCAGCCTTCTTCCTAAGATTCTAAATTTCTCTTGTCTCTTACTAAGGTTTTACATATTTTCGATAAGATAGTAGTGAAATCATTTTAAACAGTAGTTTCCACAAACCTCTAATTCAGGTTTTTTTTTTTTTTTTTACAAACGAAACTCGTGTGTTCCTGTACTGGTGATGTGTTCCTCTGGCTTTGCAGGAACGCTATAGATATCAGATGCCTTTTCTCTTTTAAGAATTGTGAGTATTTTATCAGAGAAGACATTAAACAGATTATCTAAATAAAATACCGTTTTCTCCCTGATTTTTGTTAAACAATGGAACCGAATCTCTGCATGGATGTAAAGGACCGTGGGTGTTAGAGTGACTCATGATCACGTGGCTAAGCCAGGCTTTCCTTTATTGAGACTTCTATGTTAGCACGTCAGCCTTTTGCCCATTGCTTTCTTCTCTTTGCCGTTCACACTTTTTGTGGCTGTCCTAGGTCTACCCTTTCATTTTTAGGATTTCACCTTTCCCTGTCTTACATCTTCTCCCCCATTCGTTTGGGTAGCTTTGATTTTGGAAATGCTGGGTTGCGTTGTCATGAAAGCATAAGCTTATAGGCTATGAAATTAGAAAGGGCCACTAGAAATGACTCAGTTTTTTTTTTTTTTTTTAAATAAACACCAGAGACTCGGAAAAGCTGACGTTACTATCTAACTATACAAGAACACAACTGTAATGATATTTCTGTAGTGCGTCAGAACTCACAGTTTCTTTACTTACATTTTCTCATGCCCTCGTCACAGCTGTGTGAGGTCACCTGCTGTGTCCACTTTGCAAGTAAATAACCTGAGGACCAAGGAGATGATGCGATATTCCTGGGGCACACAGGTGAGATTGGTGGAAGCAGAACACAAATGCAGTTTTTCTGGTTCAAAATGATATTCGTTTTCATGGGAACATTCTATTCCTATATTATATCTTCTCTTTTTGTAGCATATACTGTAAGCCAACTTCAAATTTTTAATCACTGGCTTAAATTAAATTTAATCAATAGATAGTTTTTAAGTGCTACTGTGTGCTTGGCACTAAATCCTGGGAATACAACCTAAAACTAAACACAGTTCCCGTTCTTGTGGTATCTATGTTCTGCTGGAATGTACAGGCATATAAAGAAATTAATACATGTTTATGATGCTATGAGTTGCAGTCGACTCGATGGCACTGGATTTGGTTTGGTTTTTTGGATGGCATTAAGCAAGGATAGGTGTTAAACATAGAAAGAAGAGTCAGGGACGGGATTCGGAGAGTGTGTGGCTGCTATTTTTAAAATAATGGCCAGGGAAGTCTTAAATTATCCTCTCAAAGGCAACTTGCATTTCAGCTAATAAAATACACACATGTCATATCTATCATGAGCTCTGTGGCAATGTCCTATTATCAAACACAATAATGTTTGTGACGTGAAACAGGAATATTCGTACTAGGTGGGGAAAGGAAAGGGTAAATCACTTCACATCAGTTTCAGGCCATGTTTTTCCAGTCGGGCTCAGCTGCCACATGGGTTGGCAACACACTTTTGATTTTCAGAACTTTTTAATTTTGGAATTGTTGAATGAAAGGATGGTGGACCTGTGCCATGTTTGTGAGAGCTGAAGAACCTGAGAAGCTTAGAAGGGAGACTTATAGGGGAAGAAATACATGTCAGCCTTCTTGCCTTCCTATTCCTCCCTACCTATACCACATGTGCAAGTATGTGAGTGGTGTGAGTGTATACACACACATACACACACACACACACCCAAGAACTGGTGTGTATAACATTGTCCTCTAAAGCCTTTCCTAGGTAGCTGATTAGCCCTGCGCGTGGGCTGGACTCCTGTGGCTTGTGAGCACTCCTGCCTCTGAAAGTTGTGGTCACGCAGGAGACCGTTCTCTAACTGAGCTGTAGCAGCTCTTGCAATCAGCCTGATCAATCTTTCTAATCATCTACACAATTGAACTCTGGGGTGACCTGAATTAGTGCAGCAAATATATTCTGATAATGGATTCGTTATCACCTTGCGTCTCAGTCTTTTATCTGTATGTGTCAAGTTTACTGTTTGTTGCGATATGAAGCAAAGCTTATTCAGATGAACATTCCCCTTGTGTGAGGAGTACCATGCATGAGGTTCTGGAGCAGTCGTTGCAAATTGTTAAGGGAGACCTTTCAGTCTTACAGACAACAGTATTCATTCTTTGAAAGACCAAATTCAGTCCTCCCAAAGTCAAGCTCCAAAGAAGTGCATCATCCTGAAAACTGCTCCTAGCTTTCCAACAGTTTGACAAATGTAATCTGGAATGGACACCTTGTTCATCCTGAAGCTTCATCCTAAAGCAGTTTGAGAACTATTTATTTATGAGCTGTATCATTTTGTACCCTGAGTAAATTGAATGGTGTAGAGTCGTAAAGTGTGAAATGGGGTAGACAGTAGCTAAGGAACATCCAGATGTAAGTGGTTCAGTTGATGCATGGCTTTCTTCCTTTGGAGTTATAACTGGCACTGTATCAGGTGCCAGTGGAAAGTCAAATCCTGGTTCTGAGACTCCGGGTAGTAAGGCGCCTCAAGCACTTTCCTTCTAAGAAAGAGAACTTGCTCAGGTGCCATCACTGTTAATTTTTTTTTTTTTTAATTGGTGTTCATATATGTGAACGATGTATTTCTCCAGTCCCTGGAGAAGGATGTCATACTTGGTAGAGTAGTGGGTCGTCAAAAAAGAGGAAGACTCTCAACGAGATGGACTGACACAGGGGCTGCAACAGTGGGCGCAAACATAACAATGATTGTGAGGATGGTACAGGACTGGGCAGTGTCTTGTTCTGTTGTACGTGGGGTTGCTGTGAGTCAGAAACGACTTAGTGGCTCCTAACAACAACAACAACAACTTATTTCCAAAAGACCTTTTATGTCTACCAAGGCCTGAAACCCTGGTCTACTCCTGGTACACGCTCCTTACGTACTGCCTGACTCTTCATGATTCTCCTTTGTCAGTCGTTTCCATCACTAGCAAGGAAATAAAACAAGGAAATGCCACGATGTTAAAGCATCGTTTGAGACATAAGGCCAGATAGCTTAAGGACTGTGGAAATACACAGGCACCGTTCGTTGGTCAGTTAATGTTTAATGTGTACGGAGTTTATGCACTACTCCTGAAGGCAAAGGGAGACAGGTTAAAAAACAAACAAACAAACAAACAAAAAAAAAAACCCACAAATGTTTTTAAGGATATCCTTAGAATATACCAAAAACCAAACCAAACCCGTTGCGTTTGAGCAGATTCCAGCTTAAAGTGACCTATAGGACAGAGTAGAACTGCCTCATAAGGTTTTCAAGGAGCAGCTGGTGAATTTGAACTGCCGACCTTTTGGTTAGAAGCTGTGGCTCTTAACAATTATGGCACCAAGGTTTCCTAAATATGAGAATATTTAAATATCTGTAAACACGGCAGAAGAACTTTGTGGGGAGCTGTCTGATTAGTTTACATATTAGCGATCAATAATAAGATTTTTTAAAAAATCAAATTCTGTAAATTGGATCATCTAGAAGAAATTTATTATGATAGAATGTTTCTTTTGTGCTCTGTGATACGTTACTGCCTTATATAGACATTTAAACTGAATTTTGGAATTTAAGAAATAATGAAAACCATTGATTTGGAAAAATCATACATGTCTGATTTATAAGTAAGGTGATGCCAAGTGGACATAATAAAACTGAAGAAAAGATGGTAATTCCCTTTTAGAGCTCGAATTTTTTTCCCATAATTTCCTTCTTGCTTTGGGGACATAATGGAGGAAATGAAGGTGTAGCACTCTGTCACTCATTGGCCTGTTTGAATTAAGCACATGAACTTCTTTGACTGTCACTCGGCTTAGGGAGGATGGTGTGTACATTTGCTTCGTAAACGCGCTGAATAAAGCTACTGAAGCAGGTACTGCCACGTGCACACTTTGTAGACGGACACTGAAAACTACTGACTACTGCTTTTTGTTAGCTTCTCTGTGGACCTTCTTTCTGAATCACTTTAATCATAGTAACATCATAGATATTTACTATAACAGTCTCTCAAGCAAATTAACTGTTACTTTTATTAGTTTTTTTTTTTTAATGTCTATAGTTTTCTTGGTAGATTTATGACTTATTTGTGAAGCCAGAAAGGAAATGTTTTGATAATTTCGGTATACAGTAGCCTCTTCTTAAGTCCATACATTATCTTAAACAACAGTACCACTAAACATGTAAAAGCTGTGTCTATTTGGAAACCTGAGATTTAAAATTGGAGTGATTTAAAAAGATAAAATTCAGTAAAAATATTTATTTGGTGAGCTATAGGTTTTGGATGGGAGGGAAAATGTTTTGTATGGAGCTGACGAGCACTAGCTCCCAGCAAGATAGACTCAGGTTTGCATGTTGACGCTTCTACCCAGAGCCCTGTAACACTGGGATGCTGCTTGATCCCTCTTCGCTTCAGCTTTTGCATTTGTGAAATGACGGTGGTACCAAAAGATTGTTTTGAGTACTAAGTGAGATGGTGCATGGATGGGGAGGCATGGTGTCTAGCATGCCATTGGTGTTCCGTAAATGGTGGTGATGGCAAGTGTTATCAGCTAGACCCTCTGGAGAATGAACATTAGCACAAAAACTTTTTTTAAGGTTAATAAATAATGAGAAACAGAAAATTTTCACTCCAAGCAGTAAATAGGAAGTTAAGAAACTAATAAATGAAGACTTGTGGTGTTGGATCTCAGCAGTGAAGAAATACTGGCTTCTTGAATTTCCACTTTGCTATCCATCAGAAAAATGCTAAAAAGGGACTTATTTAACCACCATTGGTAGTATAATCAGTCATAAAGTGGAATACCCTACAAGGAAAGCTTTGGTTGACTCAGTAAACATATATATTAACTCAAAAATACAGGAAAAACGTAACATAATTTGTTTAGTGAAATGAAATAATATATAACCCCTGTAAATGTTTACATTTCAGTATTATTTGTCTATATATTTATAAGCTTATTTTAATGAATCTTTCATGAAGTTTGGGAAAGGATAGAGGAGCAAATTTAGGTTAATATTATTTTAGAATGCTTGATGATTTACAGACATCTGGGGGGAAATGTATTGGGCTTTGACATGTTTTAGATGAAGCTTTAAATTCCAGTTTTGTGAGCAACGTCTGCATAGCCATCATGAGTTAGGGAATAGTTCATATCAGGAACAACAAAAAGGCTTTCGCTCCCACTCGGTATTTTTCTAGGAACGTGAACCTGTTAGAGTCAGTCAATTCTTCACATCAAAAATGACAACTAAATGGCAGGAGAACTATATTCGATGTGTCAACAGGTTCCACTGGCAGCTTCCTTGGATGTGTTACAGAAAATACAGTGGACGTAGTCAAAACCTTACCAGCGACACACAGCTGTACTGACAGGTGCTTCATCGTTCGGCAGCAGGTATCTGTGCCGATCAGAGGCATCAGTGCAGAGCTGCACGGGCAGGGTTTTCTCAGTGTTTAGAATAGTAAAGCACTGAGGGAAAGATATTTGTAATACGAGTAATCATCATCATCATCATCATCATAATGCTTACATGTCAGTTTCCTACTGGTCCCTTCAAGACCTTGTCTAAATTGTCTTATTACATAATTTTGTATGTTCTTGAAGAGAAGAAACATGTTATTCCTCCTTATTTGAATGAATTTCCAAGGCATAGGGCTGTTAAAAATTCTTCTAGAGTCTTGGACTTCATGGTGGCTATCTAGCACTGGTGTCTTGAATTAAAGCTTGTGTATTGTGTGCTGAGAACCATGGTGTATAAAGAAAAGGTCGGTTCAGTATAATCACTTTCCCTTTAGTGTTCTTTGCTTCCTCACCCAGAGGAGTAGGTTACACTTCTGACTTATTTAATTATGGGTTTAAATTATGTCAATTTGTCCGTGACTTAAGACCTTCTGACTGATGACCGAAAGGCTTTTTTCCTTAGAGAAATTGAATTTTGAGACTGAAGATATATGTTGTTCACCGGAGAAAGCCATATGTTCTTCCGTTTCATATGGCTGCCAAAAACTAACATCATATTCCCTTCCTTGGTCGATTTCTGTAATTCACTTGGTGTTTCCCTGAGCAATTTCTGTGGGCTCTTCAAAATTTCCGAGCGTGCAACTCTGAGTTCGTTTTGACTGTGAAGACTTGGTGATGCCCCTCTTTTCCTATATTGGTGTTCTTATATTGGCCACAAGATTTACTTACTAAGTCGGCTATGCTGAACACCAAAATTTTCGATAAGTTAAATGCATAATATTTGCATTCTGAACATATGCTGTGTATAGGCAGTTAGTAGAGCCGGGCGGCTTTTAGTTACTGGGTCAAGATAGCATACGATTGTATCATGATTTATATTTTTCTTGTCCGTGATAGGACATAACCTTTCACTCATAAGCCTGATTTTTAGAAAGTATAATTTTTATGAATGGTTACATAAGGGCTCTCACACCCAAATTAAAGTTTGGGTCAGTTTTCTGTAAGGCTTGTTTACCTGGTGTCCTTTAGGTGAGTGCAGGTATCTTTAAGAAATATGACCTTTAGGTGAGCTTTTTATATTGGGACTTGGAAAAGTAAACAAAGGTATTTTTAGAAGAGGCACTAAGGGGTTATCTGTACCCAGCACATAAGAGTGTACAAGTTTAATCATGCTGTTCTTTTATTACTTGACTGCTGGACTGATTTTGATCTTGTTCTTCCTTCATTTTGTAGTTGTGCTACTGGTTCTCCTCTTAGGCTGGTGTCAGAACTGAGTAGTAATTACGAAATACGTAATTTATGTCTGTGATGGCTTAAAATTCCGTGAACTCTAGACTGTTTCATGTGTATTTTTACTTTTCTAGCCATATTCAGTTGCAGATACCTCTAAGAATTGTGTACAAATGCTGAAAACTCGAAAGTTTAATTTTGTAAATGCAAACATATTTTGCAAATGCTTTTTGGTAAAAGATGTTGAGAGGCCTCTGCTAGCACCTAGATTAAAGTAAATTTCATAGGAAAGTAGATAGGTGTCCCTTGTTAAGTAGAGAAAAAACACCTTCGGGACACCCTTGCTTTTTGTAAAATATCCCCTTTATCTAAAGTTCCTGTGCTCTCAGTACCAAACCGAAAAAACCAAACCCATTGCCGTTGAGTCATTTGTGACTCATAGTGGACCCTATAAATAAAAAAAAAAAATTTCAGGGGTTAAAAAGGATCTGCTAGATGTATTACAAGGAGCCCTGGTGGTACAGTAGTTAAGCGCTCAGCTGCAAATCAAAAGGTCCTTGGTCACCAACAGCTCTGTGGGAGAAAGGACCTGGCAGTCTGCTCCAGGGAAGATTGCAGTCTAGGAAGCCCTGTGGGGGCAGTTTTACTCTGTTATGTAGGGTTGCTATGAGTCTCAGTCTACTCGACGGCATGCAATGATAACAACAAATGTTAATTGTTTCATATCCAATATATGTGGGGTAACCCGTGAATAACTCAATCCCAAATTAAAAGGCTTTCAATACTAGTCTAATCTGGGTAATTTAGATATTTAATAACTTCAAAAAACCTTGAGTAACCTTCATTAAAAAAAAAAAATTTATTTATTTTTTTTACATAATATTAAATTTTTATTCAACTTGTAACCCTACTACCCAGAGTTTAGAGAAATTTGACACAACTTTGTGTTTACCTCTATGGACCCTCCCCAGTGTTAGGTAAAAAAAGTTTGTCTTGAAAAACTTCTTTTCCTTTAAACATCACTTTGTTTAAAAAAGTATGTAAGTAATTTATATTTACCATAAAATTAAAACAAATATATAAAGAATGAAAATACCTCCCACTTCAATCCAACTTCCCACCATAGAGGATACTGCTATTAACAGTTTGGTAAATATCCTTCTAGACCAGCAGTGTTCAATGGAAATATAACACAAACTGTGAATGTAATTTTTAATTTGCTAGTAGCCACATTAAAATCCTCACAACTGGACTAATAAGTAACATCATGATAAATGGTGAAAATATTGAAGTTGCCAAGGATTTCATTTTACTTGGATCCGCAGTCAGTGCTCATGGAAGCAACAGTCAGGAAATCAGATGAAGTACTGCACTGGGCAAATCCACTGCTAGAGACCTCTGAAGTGTTAAAAAGCAAAGCTGTCACTTCGAGTACTAAGGTGCGCCTGACCCAAGCGATGGTATTTTCAGTCGCCTCATATGCATGCAAAAGCTGGGCAATGAATAAAGAAGAACAAAGAAGATTCGATACCTTTGAATTATGATGTTGGTGAGGAATATTGAATACACCATGGACTGCCAGAAAAAAAGAACAAATTTGTCTTGGAAGTAGTATAGCCAGAATGGTTCTTAGAAGCGAGGATGGCGAGACTTCTTCTCAGGTACTTTGGACATGTTATCAGGAGGGAACAGTCCCTGGAGAAGGACATCATGCTTGGTAAATTAGATGGTCAGCAAAAAAGAAGAAGACCCTCAACAAGATGGATTGACACAGTGACTGCAACAATGGGCTCAGACATAGCAACGGTTGTGAGGATGGTGCGGGGCCAGGCAGTGTTTCATTCTGTTGTACATGGGATCTCTATGAGTTGGAATCGACTTGGTGGCACCTAACAACAACAACAGATTAAAAAATGAAAAAGTGAACAGGTGAAATTATGTTTAAGAATATATTTTATTCAAGCCAATGTATTTAAATATTATCATCTCAACCTTTAATCAATATAATAATTATCGATATTTTACCTTCTTTTCTGTTTTTTTTTTTTTTTGTACTAAGTCTTCAAATCCTGGTGTATATTTACATTTGTAGCACATCTCCTTGTGGACTAGCCACATTTCCAAATATTCAGGAGACTGGTGTGGTTAGTGAATGCACAGTTCTAGACCCTTTCTTATGCACACAAATGGTTTCTGTAACATAAATGGTATTGTGTATTCTGCAAATATAACTTCTTTTCACTGAACAGTATATATTGATGGTTTTCTGTTTAAGTACACATACCCATTGCGATCGAGTCAGTTCTGACTCTTAGTAGCCCTATAAAAAAAAAAAAGAAACTGCCTCCTAGGGTTTCCAAGGCTATAATCTTTACAGAAGTAGACTGCCACATTTTTCTCCCACGTAACAGCCCAGCACTTAACCACTGCGCCACCAGGGCTCCTTGTAAATACATATAAAAACCTGCTGCCGTCTAGTCGATTCTGACTCATAGTGACCCTACAGGACAGAGTAGAACTGCCTCATAAATTTCCAAGAAACACCTGGTGGATTTGAACAGCTGACCTTTTGGTTAGTACATGTAGCTCTTAACCACTGCCCCACTAGGGTTTCCGGAAATTTTTTTTTTTTTTTAGATCTACTTTATTCCTTTAAATGGCTGCACACTGCTGGAGAACATACAGTGCAAGAGAAATGTATTTAACCAGTAACAGACACATGCGTGCTCCATTTAGGTTGTTTACAGTATTTCACTCGCGAATATGCTTGTTCATATATTGTGAAAGGAAGTGCACGATATGTATTTTGATAGATCTGCTAGTTGTTCACTAAAAAGGCTACAGATGATTTATGTTTTTCTCTCTCAGTTTTCAGAGTCTTTTCTGTTTTTTGTTACATGCTTTCCACTGTTTTATGACATCCACCCCCCTTGGACATTCTTGCTTCCCTTGCTTATTCACAGATATAGCAGAGAATATTCACACCCAGCGTTCCTTTTCTTTATCCTTTTCTTTTGCAAGGCTCACTGCAGATCCTTTTCCTCCTTCCCAGTGCCCATTTCTCAATGTTTCAGATTGTCAGAAAGGACATGTCAGTTGCCCTGTATTAGAACTGAAATTATTCAAGATAACAAAGTATACCAAGATAAATTCACTTGTGTTGGAATTTTGCGTAAGGAAAACGGTTATCTCCCTCTGTTGTATAGAGCCTTGTGATTTTTAAAGTATGTTGTAGCTTTGTCTTAGATCAGGTATGGAAATATGTGTATATAATAATTTTGTGGCTTTTATTATTGAGTAATCTTTTTTTTAAGTAAGGATAACTTATGTATCTGTTTAAGGATTTCTGCTGGCACTTCTTTGTATTAACATTCCATATTGTTAGTAAGTAGTATATTGCTTGGTGTAGTACACCTAATAATATTAAATTTATAAATGCATTAAATTAGTTATTAGAATTTTGTGTTTAAAATTTTTATTTATATTTTCTCCATTGCTTAAGTGCCATTAAACATTTTTTTCTTATTATTTCTTGATACTTGTTAATAAAGAGGTTTGATTTCTAATGGTTCTCATAGAAGGTTAAAAAAAAAAAACCGTAAAGAACGTTAAAGAAAATAATTGATATTACCTCAGGGTTTGTTTCTTTTAATTCCATAGCTTAAAAATGCAAACAGTGAATGAAAATATGAAAGTGTTTTGAGACTCACTACAACTGTGATTAAGTGCTGAAATTAATTTTTTTAGTGTTTGTAGCCCTCTTAAAAATGAAGTGCTACTTTTTTTTTTACCAAAGTATTACATTAAATTTATGAATGAAGATTACAGCAATAATGGGGAACTATAAGACCATTAATACATGAAGGAAAAAGGGAATTCACTGTGACGCAATGTTTGGTTAACATATAAAGGGCATGTTAAGAAGTTAAATTAGCTATCTTATTATATCTCCTTATACATATTTGGAACCCTGGTGGCCCAGTGGTTAAGAGCTGTGGTTACTAACCAAAAGGTCAATAGTTTGAATCCGCCGCTGCTCCTTGGAAGCCCTATGGGGCAGTTCCACTCTGCTCTATAGGATTGCTATGAGTCGGAATCGACTCGACGGCAATGAGTTTGGTTTTTTTTTTTTTGGTTTATACATATGTAGAGCCATAGAAAACATAACCGGTGTAAAGGTCTGTGTGTTGTTGCTATGGGAACAACAACATCATTTCGTGGCATATGTTAGAATTTTCTGCCACAATTATATAATTCAGTCTTTGTGTGATAATTTTGTTAAAAAGAGAAAGTTGAGTGCATTTAGCAGATGTTTACCACTATTATTTAAAAATGAGGGCAGCGTACTGTTTCCTGCTCATTGGAATACCACAGTTAATTTCCAATAACTGGTAAACCTGTTGCCGTCAAGTTGATCCCAACTCATAGCAACCCTATAGGACAGAGCAGAACTGCCCCATATGGTTTCCAAGGCTGGAATTTTTACAGAAGCAGACTGCCACACCCCTATCTCGCAGAACTACCAGTGGGTTGGAACTGCAGACCTTTGGGTTAGCAGCTGAGTGCTTAACTGCTGAGCCACCAGGGCTCCTTCCAATAACTGAAAGTATCTTTTTTTTTTTTTCCCAACTGGTAGTATCTTGATAAAATTCTAGCTTGAATTCTTCTTTGAAACCATGTAAAACTTTAGATTGCCTCTGGAATTGATGTTAACTGTTAAAAATGTCTCTGGAATTGATGACATTTTACATTAATAAATGCTTGGATTTACTAGACTGCCAGTTATTTATGAATACCTAAATATTGTAATGTTAAATGTGTAGACCTAAGTATTAAAACATGAATCAATACTTTAAGGTTATTGGTAGTTGCCATTGAATAGATTCTGATCACGGTGACCCCTTGTAAACAGAGTATTATCAGTCAGTTTCTATGCTCCAGACAATTTGAATACTCTATAAAATATATTCTTGATAAAATAAGAATTGAGAAAAAATTGGATTAAATTACTGTTAAGGAAAATTCAAATCCTAACATGACAAATAATTAAAATTACAGTTTATATGTGAAAGTAATTGAGGGCTTGAGATCAGGTGATCTTTGAGTGCTAATTTTATTCTTTTCATTTTTGATTTCTTCCTTATTTGTGCTATTTACAGTGTATTAATTCAGAAGAATTTATTTTCCACCAATCACATGCCTGTTACATTTTTTAAGATGTAGAAATATTACTTAGACCTAGCCTATCCTCAAGGGAGCCCTGGTGGTGCAGTGTTAAGAGTGCTAGTCTGCTAACTGGAAGGTCATCAGTTCGAACCCACCAGTAGCTCTGCGGGAGAAAGATGTGACCGTCTACTTCTGTAAAGATTTACAGCCTTGGAAACCCTGTGGGGCAGTTCTGCTCTGTCCTTTAGGGTCGCTATGAGTTGGAATCGACTCGACAGCAATGGGTTTAGTTTTTGGTTTTCATCTTCAAGGATGCATTTTGAACTTCTCTCTATAGTCCCCTTCAGCTTTTACTGTATTATCGGCCATTATATGACAAAAGATAAGGTACTCATCCCAGATACATTATGGGTATGAGATAAAAAAATTTTTTTTTTTTTTTTTTTACATGACAAATCAATCTTAGAAAGTAGAATTACGAGGTCTGTAACAGTTGGTGGAGCCCTGGTGGCACAGTGGTTAAGAGCTGTGGCTGCTAGTCAAAAGATTGGCAGTTTGAGTCCACCAGCTGCTCCTTGGAAACCCTATGGGGCTATTCTGCTCTGTCCCGTAGGGTCGCTATGAGTTGGTATCAACTCAACGGCAAAGGGTTTGGTTTTTTGGTTTATAACAGTTACTGCATGATTTAGTAAAGCTGTGTATGACTTCAAGTTATAATGAAAACTCTGCTCTTTCTAGGAAATTCAACAATGGAAGGATAATTTTACTAATAAAGTTCCTTTTGACCCTGATTGTAAACCTTTCCTATAACTTCTCCATGCAAGAAAATGCCCCAAATATTAATAAATGTGTCTCTCAGGTGGTGATAAAGAGTGTTAAACAAACTTTTTAATTCTTCAAAAATACTAAAGAATATGGTTTGCCTCTAGTCTGTTCCCTTGGAAACATGTGTTAGAGAGAGACAAGAAGGCTAAGAGAATTAAAATGCATGCTAACGTTTCTTTCACTTGCCTTGGTTTAGTCTTTTTTTTATAGTTTTGAAGTAATCCTGTGATATTGTACACATAGGAAGGTATTCATGACTGTTTTCTAAGTTTTAAAAGCTTGATGAAAAAGATACACTTTCGTGACAGTTTGGAGCATGAAAGGGATTTGTTTTATTACTTAATTTTATACGGTGATCTTCAGACTAAGGTCTTTGCACTTCTAGTAGCACATAAAGTTTTTTTATGGAGTACAGAGGACCCTGTAGTTTTAAGGAAATTAATGTCCAGATCTTAAATTTCATATGTACTTTTCCCTAAAATATATTAAAGTGTTGAGGAGCTATGCTGGTAAAGCCTTTTCTCCCCTCTTCTTACAGTCAGTTCTCTCCTGCTTTGTAAAACAATTGTATGCGTCTCTTATCCTATTAGGAGACTTGGTGGCGCGGTGGTTAAAAGCGCTTGGCTGCTAACTGAAAGGTCCGCAGTTTGAACCCACCAGCTGCTCTGAGGGAGAGAGATGTGGCAGTTAGCTTCCGTAAAGATTTACAGCCTTGGAAACCCTATGGGGCAGTTCTACTCTGTCCTGTAGGGTTGCTATGAGTTGGAATCGACTCCATGGCATTGGGTTTGGTTTTTGGCTTTATTATCATATCATGAATCTTATTACGGTACATTGCTCCAGGGTATAAACAGGGACATCAAAAAGGACAGCCTTAGTGTTAGAATTGCTGTTGACAAAATTAGTGACTGTAATGATTAAGTAAAAATCTTTGGTTTCCAGTTTCTTTCAACAAAATTGGAAGAGGATATAATAGAGTTTTCAGTGAATCTTTAAAAATATTTTTGATGGTAGATACTCAGTGATTTCCGAAGAAGTGAAAAGAATTGAGGGTTATTGCCATAGTAAAATTCTTACATTGTTAGCTACTTATTAATGCAATCTAAGTTTCTCAGTGCCTATAGCCATTAAAAAAGTTATCGATGAACCCTTGAGGGAGCAGGAGAGCAGTGGGATGCAGATGCCGAATTCTCATAAAAAGACCAGACTTAAAAATGGTCTGACTGAGACTAGAAGGACCCCAGTGGTCATGGTCCCCAGGCCTTCTGTTGGCCCGGGACAGGAACCATTCCCGAAGCCAACTCTTCAGACATGGATTGGACTGGACAATGGGTTGGAGAGGGATGCTGGTGAGGAGTGAGCTTCTTGGATCAGGTGGACACTTGAGACTATGTTGGCATCTCCTGCCTGGAGGGGAGATGAGAGGGTAGAGGGGGTTAGAAGCTGGTGAAATGGACATGAAAAGAGAGAGTGGAGGGAGGGAGCGGGCTGTCTCATTAGGGGGAGGGCAATTGTGAGTATGTAGCAAGCTGCATGTAAGTTGTTGTGTGAGACTGACTTGATTTGTAAACTTTCACTTAAAGCACAATAAAAAAAAAAAGTTACTGATGCTGAACTCATCTTTCCTTTCACAAAAACATAATATTTATCCATGGACACATTAATGTGTTAGAAAAAAAAAACTTTATCCATTTCATTGAAAGATACATTCTTACTTAAATTTTATGTTTGATACTTATCAAAATTTATAATATGTTTAGAGTTTTGCATCTATTATGTGTCTCTGAGAATAATAGTAATTTAGTTAAGAAGACTGTCTTTTTATCACTTAGAATCTTAATGCCACAGGGAATTAAAAAAAGTACACTATCAATTATATATACATACCTGTATATATGTATGTGTGTGCGCGCACATATGTATAGAGAGAGAGAGGGAGAGAAATGTCTTTTCAGCCTAAGTCTACATTACATGAGGATACAATTCTGTAGGGTAAGATGGGGTGGAAATAGGAGTTCATGGATAAAACTGAAGAATTGAGATGGTTAAAAATCGAGCTTATTCATATGCTTCTTAAGTGGATGACGGTGGGTCTCATTTGTATGGTACTGAGATTCCATTTAATATAGTTTAAAGAGTGTTATGACAGTTGTACTTCAGAATGTCAAATGTATAATATATGAGATTTCGTGTCCTTTGCAACTATTAAATTTATGGAGAAAATTTTTAAATGTCAACTGAAAAATGTGCCAGGGGGTGCATGTAATGGGTTTTTCCAAATCCTGTAAAAGTCACATGAGCAAATCACTTTGAAGATCGATGTTATCTGTATACTTTTTGTTAAATCAGACAACACTGTAGTGTGCTCTTAATGTGCAGAAGACACAATAAAACATGGGATTATAGTGCCTTTTTTTTTTTTTTACCTTGGAAACTTGACAGAAAGAGGAAGAGGAAAGGAAGCTGAAGTGTTTACTGCCAAACATTTTAGCATATTAAATAGAAGTCAGATCATGTCACCTCTGTCCTTTAAGCCCTGTGGCGGTTTCTCTTTTGCCTAGATAAAGAGCCCAAGTCCTTACGCTGGCTGGTAGGGCCCTGTGCCAGCTCTGCCTGGTCCCATCCCTCACCCCTCTGATCTTGTGTCTTACTATCCTCCTTCGCACCAGACTGGCTTCGTTAATTGCATGCCTCCCCCTGGAACATGCTAATTCCCTGGTTCAAGAAATATCTCTTGAAGGAAAGAATAGATTAAAAAAAAACAATGAATGATTTCGAAGACAGACAATTCTTTATTTTCTTTTTGAGTTGATGAGCTTAAAGATTTTCTTCAATAGTAAACCAGTTGCCGTTGAGTTGGTCTCAAGTCATGATGACCCCATGGGTGTCAGAGTAGAACAATGTGCCATGGAGTTTTCTTTAAATTGTGCTTTAGATGAAGGTTTGCAGAGAAAATTAGTTCCCCACTCAATAGTTTATACACAAATTGTTCCATGACATTGGTTGTAATTCTTACAGTGTGTCAACACTCTCCCCACTAACCACCCTGAGTTCCTCATTTCCATTTATCTGGCTTTCCTGCCTTATCATCTTTGCTTTTGGGCAGATGTTGCCTTTTTGGTGTCATATAGATGACTGTTCTAAGGTGGACTTTCCTCATGGATATTTATTGTTCATTTATAGGACTGTCTGTTATTTGGCTGAAAGGTGATCTCCAGGAATGGCTTCAGTTCCAAGTTAGAAGGGTGTCTGAGGGCCATAGTTTTGGGAGTTCCTCCAGTCTCTCTTGGATCAGTAAATGTGATCTATTTTATAAATTTGGATTATTTTCTACCTTTTTTTCCCCTGCTCTAACTGGGTTTTTTTTTAACTGGGACCTTCTATGGTGATCTTGGTCAGAGTGATTGGTAACGGTAGCTGGATAACATCTAGTTTTTCTGGCCTTAGGCTAGTGGAGGCTGTGGTTCCTGTGGTCCATTAGTCCTTTGGACTAATTGTCTCCTTGGGCCTGGTTTTCTTCACTTGCCTTTGCTCTGTGGAAAGAGACCAACAGTTGTATGGGCTACTCGAAAGCTTTTAAGACCCCAGACACTATTCATCAAAGTAGGATGTAGATGGTTGTCTTTATGGATTATGTTATGCCAGTTGAGCTAGATATCCTGTGAGACTATGGTGCTTAGCATTTAAGCCCAGTAACTCAGTCCCTTGAAGTGTTTGGTTATGTCTAGGATGTTGCCATGACTTTGCCCCCGCGGGCTCTATTATAAATATGAGTATATGTGCTGCACATACAAATATGTATGTAGGAATTTTCACAGCCAAATCTATATATGCACATGGGTGTACTTCCGTACACCCTTCCACACCTATTCCGCATGCGTATCTACCTGTCTTGGTTATCTAGTACTGCTATAACAGAAATACCACAAGTGGATGGCTTTAATAAAGAGAAATTTATTCTGTCAACAGTCTAGTAGGCTAGATGTCTGAATGTAGGGCACCAGCTCCAGGGAAGGCTTTCTCTCTGTCGGCTCTGGAGGAAGGTCCTTGTCATTAATCTTTCCCTGGTCGAGGAGCTTCTCAGCTCAGTGACCCAGGGCCCAGAGGGCGTGCTGTGCTCCTGGTGCTTCTTTCTTGGTGGTGTGAGGTCTCCGTGTCTCTCTGTTCCCTTCTGTCTTTTATATCTTGAAAGAGGTTGGCTTAAGACATTATCTAATCTTGTAGATCTCATCAGTATAACGGCCACCAATCCATCTCATTACATCATAGTGATAGGATTTACAACACATAGGGAAGTCACATCAGATAAGAAAATGGTAGACAATCATGCAATACTTGGAATCGTGACCTAGCCAAGTTGACAGATATTTTTGGGGGACACAATTCAACCCATGACATTCTACCCTTTGGTTCCCCAAAATTCATGTCCTTACCACATGTAAAACTTATTCACCCCATCATATCATAGCAGAAGTCATAAATCAACTCCAAGTCCAAAATCCAAAAATTCTTCCTTATCTGTGAAATCTAGGACACAAGCTATCAGCTTCCAAAGTACAGTGACACAAGTATAGTGATTTAAGGTAGACATTTCTATTACAAATGGGAGAAAATGGAAGGAAAGAAGGCATAACAGGCACCAAGCAAGTTAGCAGAACACATTACATTAACCTTCAAGGCTTTGGAAATAATCCTGTGTTCTCTGAGCCCATTTACACAATGGCCTTGCCCTCCAGACTCCAGTTATTGGTCACACTCTCTGAATTCTGAGTGGAGGCCCCTTGGCCCTGGGCTTCAGCTGCACCTTCCAGGCCCACCGGTACAGCAGCTCTGATCCCTCAGCTTTAGGTGCACCATTCTAGTCCATCTGAGTGGTGACTCCACCCTTAGAAACAGCAGATACCATGGCTCCACCCTTTGAAACCCCAGAGGTCATGGCCATACCTTTTGAGACTGAGGCAGCTTGGCTTCCTGTGTTCCTTGGCCTCTTGGCCCTTTGTGCATCACATCTGCATCTGCCCTGCTGGGGTAAGTGTTCCAAAACTCTGTAGCTCCACCAATAAGTGCCTAGAGGCACCTCACTCTGCCAGGAAGCCTCCTGCACAGAGGCACTCAGCTCTTTCGCTCCATGGGTCAGCTCCAGCAAAGCCTGGTGCTGGTTTCCTAGTTCTGCTGCTGGTTTCCTAGTTCTGCTGCTGCTGGTTCACTGCTGCTGCCAGTCCTCTGCTGCTGTTTCTCACCGTCTTCACCTTCTCTGGTGTTAACAGTTTTCCTCACTTTCTTCTGAGTCTTCTATCCATTCACAGTTTCAAAACTGCTTCCACGTTTTAGGTATCTGTTTGAGCAGCACCCCACTCCTGGTACCAAATTCTGCTATAACAGAAATAGTACAAGTGGATGGCTTTAATAAAGAGAAATTTATTCTATCACAATCTGGTGGTCTAGAAGTCTGAATTCAGGGTGCCAGCTCTGGGGAAGGCTTTCTCTGTTGGCTCTGGAGGAAGGTCCTTTTCATTAATCTTTCCGTTGTCAAGGAGTGTCTCAGCCCAGGGACCCTGGGTCCAAAGGACATGCTGTGCTCCTGGTGCTTCTTTCTTGGTGTTGTAAGGTCCCCATGTCTCTCTGCTCACTTCTGTCTTTTATATCCCAGAATAGATTCACTTAAGACACTGTCTAATCTTGTAGATCTCATCAATATAACCTGCCACTAGTCCATCTCATTACATCACAGTGATAGGATTTACAACACATAGGGAAATGACATCAGATGACAAAATGGTAGACAATCATACAATTCTTGGAATCTTGACCTAGCCAAGGTGACAGATATTTTTGGGGGACACAATTTCAATCCATGACACTACTTATATATCCACTGATAAATTATTGTTTATTACTCCTGTTGCTACAGGAGTGTCTACGTTATAGTATTAATTGCTGTTGGAGGGGACAGTTCTCGATGACAGTTGTGATGCTTTACTGCAGCTGTGATCCTTCTCTGGAAAGAATGTTTCATCAAAAAGGGTCACTTGCTTCCTTTCCCAAACTTAGACCAAAACCAGCTTGAGAGAAGTATCCATGCTTTAACGTTTTTCAGCTAGCACCCTGCCCAAATTCTACTAGGGAAAGAGCATCCATTCTTAAATTTTTTTTTGTTGTGGTTGCTTGTCTTTTGTATCTCTATATATATTCCATTACGGTTTCTCTCTTGATGGTGTGTTGTTAATCTGGTGCCTAGTGGTGTTTTGGAATCTTCTCCTACAGGCTTCAGAGAGATGAATGTAGGCTTGTTTTCCCACCTCTGCAGTTCCGTAATTTCACTTTGGTAGCATGGAATTGCCTAAGGTGGGAGTGTTGACTGTACAGAAATCAGAAAATATAATAATTTAGGGCTCCACATACCTCTCCTGAATTGATTTACCAGCATAGGTATATATTCCTGAGGAGAGCCACAGTTTTCATCTGATTCTTGAAAGAATGATACAGAAGGAAGAGTTTGGACAGGGTTTAGAAGCTGGCACAATATTTGAAAGCTTTTTATCTTCCTATCCTTACCTAAATGTAAAATGTTAAAATAGCCTCATTTGTACATTTGTTGAATGCTTTCTGTGCCCTCAGATATGAGTGTGAGGTTACCAAGAGGCAAGAGACACAGGACAATTTTGTAGTATTATTAATATTATATAAAATAAATGGTTAGAATTCTGAGGGGGTATCATCACTGTGGTGTGGTAGGAGGAGCAGAGGTGGGTGGGGAGGGTGGGGAGGATTTTCATGGGCAGAGAGATTTTCTTTGTTATCAACTTATTTCAAATTTGAACAGCAAAACATGTTTGCACAGTTTAAATTTCTGAAAAATTGTATGATTTTGAAAAATCATAAAGCTTGTATTTTTTTTTTAAATACACTCCCAATGAAGCTGATAAAAAAGGTCTCTTGAAGGATTACCAGATTTAATTAGGATGGAAACTACTTAATCACCAGACCCCTGGTGGCACAATGGTTAAGAGCTGGGCAGCTAACCAAAGGTTGGCAGTTAGAATCCACCAGCTGCTCCTTAGAAACCCTATGGGGCAGTCCTTCTCTGCCCTATAGGGTCACTGTGAGGTGGAATCTACTTCATGGCACATAACAACAACAACTTAATTGCCAAGATAGGATGTCCTGTTACAACCAAACTGTTATCCCCAAACTGTAAAAAGCAGAAAACATTTGTATTCTTTGACATTTTTAAGACAAGGGTAGAGGACAGGTTTTGAACTCTGTCAGGTTATAGCCAGGAACAATAGCTTTCTCTTCAGTTTTCTTTTGTTATTAAAATAGCCACAAGGACATTTGGTGACTTAGTAGTTTAGACAGTGAAAAAGGAATGAATTGTTCATTTGAGAAGATGGCTTCAGGTCTGCCTGACCTGCTGCAGATTTAGATTTCACCCAAATGGGTGTGTGGCTCCCAACAACAGCTTCTAAGCAAATACTTATTTTTTCTAGCAATAAGGTAATGATTTATTAGAAACAAGCTCTTTGGTGATCAGATAATACCTGGGCAGACTATGAAGCTTTGTATTGAAAGAAATGTTTCCCAAATCTTGAATCAAATTCTTTATTTTTCCCACAACAGCTTGTAGGTATTCTGTAGCCAACCGGTGTTTTGGAGGCCCCTGAGTCTTCAGTGGTCATGTCGGTAAATAATGTGGAACTTCTGTAGTCTTCCTTGACAGTTCCACACAGTTCCGGGTGTTGTTGTGAAAGGCCTCGTAACTATATTTTTATCTTACAGGGGAGAGAAGCCTTGTTTAGATACAACCTACGCCTTCAATAAAATACATTTCCTTCTTAAGGTGAAGTATCTCAACTTGAGAAAAAAAGATGGTGCAGGACACATAAGAAAATAGTTTTACGAGGAGAGCAAAAACACAAAACGAGAGAAATTAGTTTTATTCTCAAACAACAGCCCTTCTTTACCTACAGCAGTATTTTAATCAGGAACTTTTTTTTTTTTAAAGTAGTAGAATGATAACTGGTAATAAAGAAATACACCAAAAGTCTTTTTTTTTTTTTTAACCTGAAAATGAGGTTCTGTTCTGCTTGATCAAGAGGTTTATTCATCTTTGTAACGTTTCCTCTTGGGTTTTCATTATGTTTTCACCTTGGTTTTTGAGGTAGCATTTTTTCTTGTGAAATGTGTTTGGGCCTTAGGTAATACAGCATAGACATTCCCCATCTCCTTAGAAGTGTCAGTACCATTAGCACAGAGTAGCTTTGGTGTTACTAAAGCAGATCAAGGTATTAAATTGACTTTATTTGCCATGCATTTATCTTCTTTGGTGAAATGACTGTTCAAGTTTTTGCCCATTTTTTCATTAGGTTGTTTGTTATCTTCCTGTTTAATTTTGAGACTTAAAAAATATAAACCTTCTGGATACAAAACCTTTGTCAGATACATGCTTTGCAAGTATTTTCTCCGACTCTGTACTTTTCATTCTCTTAACAATGTCTCTTGCAGAAAACTGACACTAAATTGTGGACATTTAAATACTTAGTTAAATAATTCTCTTTCCTTTTTAGTTAGCATACAATAACATGTCTCACATGTCTCCTAAAGTGAGAATATCCCATTGTTCAACAAATAATTTTATTTCTAGTATGTCTAAATTCCTTGGAAGGTATTCTTTCATATACAGAAGTGAATTAGACACAGATCCTGTTTGGAGGAGCTTTCAATGCAGTTTTGAAGATCTGGCACATGGAAGATGGTTATTTGTGTCTTTCGAAAACTAATGTAGTCCCGAATGAGCGGTGCGGCATTGGGTGATCCAGAATCATGGGTGTTGGAGTCAAGAAGTCAGTCAGAAATTCATAATCTTACCTCCATCCCTGAAAAGCTGTGTTTAATTTCTTTGAGCTTCCGTCTTCTCATGTGTACTAGGGTTGTTGTGAGGATTAAGTAATTGCTAGTTCATCTTTTTGTCTTCCCTTCCCGATGGGATGGGCCAGTAAAGAACACAGGCATTTGAAGGAGAAAAGATGATTATCGAAGACTGAAAGGGAGAACTCCTTGGAGGAGTTGGGATTTGATCAGGGCCTTAAAGAATAAGTAGGATTTTGATGGGAAGAGAAAAGGTAAGGGCTATTTCAGGCAAAGGAAGTTATGTAGGAAACATCATGGAGGCTGGAAAATGTACGATGCATTTCAAGGGAAATAAATAGAAAGGTTTTCCTAGAACTGTAAGGAATAGAATATGAAACAGATTAAACTAAAAGTAATGGCCGGAAATAATGTGACCAAAATGTAAATCAGTTTATTAATATCTTGAATTTGTTTGCAATTCTTTGGCCCCTGAGCATGCTTAAATGTATTTTCCTACTCCTTTATGGGTTTACATTTATAATAGGTATATTATAAATGCTGAAGCATAATGATTGGGATGCACCGATTACCTACATGGGTAGTTAAATTTGGAGAAAGGTAGAAATAGTAGATTTTGATGATAGACTTATGATGATGCCCAATTTAAAATCTGAGGGACTTTGTATTGTAAAAAAATAACATTTGCCCTATGCTGAGAGAAAGTCAGCATTTCATCTCCGTACTTCTCTATTTCTTGGTGAAAATAAAACCCATTTTCTGTCAATAATTTTTTTGCCTTCATTTGACACATTTTTTGAACCATTCTTTGTTGTTAACATTGGATTTATTATCTTATTAATTATTGTTATTGTTTAACTCATCTTTTTTCGATTTTCAAAGTAATATAAGCACATTGTAGAAATGTAGAGAGTTATGAAAAGTAAAAGGAAGAATGTAATAATCGTAATCCTACCTCTTAGACATAACCACTGTCGGTTACGTCTAAGTGGTAGGTATAGAAAATAAAATATTTTATGTTTTTCAAATGAATGAGTCTTCCTTTATTCTCTGCTCCTGTGAATTGTATGACTACCAAGTAGTTATCTACATTGAAAAGCTAGGAGTTATTCTAAATTGTTATTTTTCTCTTAAAATCTCCATCTTTCCTTTTTTCCTATCTCAGTATAAGCAAATGAAAGCAATTTAAACATTGTTTTTAAGAAATTTTGAAAGATTCCAGATATTTCATAGTTCAAGGCTAAATTTCTTTTACCCTTCCAAATTCCTAACTTTCCTAACTATAATTCTACATAAGACTTAGTGTTTCTGTATATTTACATGAATAAATATGTATCTAAGTGAATAAATATGATATAATAAATGTGAATATATAATAATTATGTTATAATTAATAAAAATATAATAAACGTTCTGAATGTATGTGTCCATATATACTTTTTTTTAACATAAACAAGGTCATGTTGTGCAATATTCTGCAACTAGCTTTTTTCACTTAATGCGCTGACTAGATCTATTTTTATGTAAGTATATAGAAATCTATTTCATTCTTTAAAAATCCTTTTATTTGGAAGTAATTTCTAACTTAAACTTTTCAAGAAAAGAATAGTGGAAAGAACATCCACACACCCTTTCCCCAGATTCCCCTATTTTTAATATTTTAACCCATTTGCTTTATCGTTTGTGCTCATGGCCACCGGCGCTCTGCCTTCTCCGTACACACAGACGCAGACACACACAGGAATTGTTCTTGAACCGTCTGAGAGTAAGAGGCATGCGTCGTTATTTCTAAGGACAGGGATATTCTTTACATAATCATACGATACTTGTCAACTAGAAATTTAACTGTATCAACTGTAAATTTAACATTGACCCATTCCAATTTTGTCAGTTAACCCAACAGTGTCCTTTATGGCAGTATTTTCCTTTTTGTACAGAATGCAGTTGAGGAACACATATTACATTTAGTTGTTATGTCTCTTCAGCTCCTTTACCTCATTGTTTTGTTATCAGCGTATTATAGTTTAGTGTGAATGAATTATAATTGATTTAACCCTTCCACTATTGTTGTGAGGTGTGTATATATATATGTTCCACTGCTATTCATAAGGTTTTCACCGGCTAATGCTTTTCACAAGTAGACTGCTGGATCCTTCTTCATATATATATATATATAATGTATTTTTTTTTCTAGACTAATCAATGCTATAATAGTAACTGGAGACCTAGTAACTTAGTGGTTAAGAGGTATGGCTGCTAACCAAAAAGGTCTCCAGTTTGAATCCACCAGCTGCTCTTTGGAAACCCTATGGGGCAGTTCCACTCTGTCTTATGGGATCACTGAGTGAGAATCTACTTGATAGGCAACGGGTTTGGTTTTTTGGAAGGGGCCCTATCACATTTTTATGTGTTTGTTTGTATGTCAGCCTCTTATCTGTTAGCTCTAAACTAAAAAAAACCAAAAAACAAAAGCCATTGCCACCAAGTTAATTCCAACTCATAGTGACCTTATAGGACAGGGCAGAACTGCCCCATAGGGTTTCCAAGGCTGTAAATCTTTATGGAAGCAGAGTGCCACATCTTTCTCCCAAGGTTAGCAGCTGAGCGCTTAACCACTGTGCCACCAGGGCTCCTTGTGGCAACTTTGAAACTTTCCAAACGGGAGCTGGATCCTTCTTTTCCTCTGAATGCAGTACCCACATTTGTTCTCAGGGCTAACAGGCTTTCAGTAGTAGGTACCAAATGCTGAACAAGTGACATTTATTTCCTTGGCACTGACTGCAAATGTGTATTGATAGGCTTCCCACCAGACATTTTTCCTTAGACTTTTGGATTTTTCATGATTTCTGACCTTGAATTTTAAGTGACTGGAGGCAGTTGGATGAGATTAAGGAATTCTTGGCGAGTCCCTGCCCCACATTGTCACTTAGTACGCCTCACCAGCCTAAATATTGACGCTAACCAGCACCTTCTTTTGGGTTAACTGGTTCCAAAGAGTGCAGACGTGCTTCAGAGAGATGAAGCCTTGAAGCCTCCTCTCAGTGTTTCCACCTTGGCTGGGACTCGTTTCTCAGGTCCTTTCTCCGTAACAGTGAGGTTATTGCTTTCAGCCTATGTTTAACGAGTACTGATGTGTTATACGCTGCATGTCTATGGGGGTGAGAACTCGCGTGTGTGTGCTTGACTTGCTTGGGGTGGGCAGTGTGTGAGGGTGAGCAGTGGGTGAAGGGGCAAAGCGGTACTGAAAAAAGGGTTTTGAAGAGTTGGTGAGCAGCAAGAAGATGCTGGGCATTTGGGGTTTGAGTTGTCATTATAGAACTAGATATATCTAACTGTGGCTGAGCTGGGAGTTGGAAAATAGGATGGAAATTGGCAATTCCAGCTTACTTCACATTTAGTTTGGGGCTGGCTCTCTATACCTAGCAAAATCCACAGGATGACAAAGCAGGTTTTGCAAAAGTGCATCTCACTGATGATGCAGATCAAGATAGTTGATGTTAACTGGAACTCACCTTGTATTATTAAGAGGACTTAAATATTTTGCATGAATGTTGTAATTACACTCCTTGGATAAGCATTTCTACCTGCCTTAATTAGAGCTGCTGTGATGTTTACATGGAAGAGGCATATTGAGAAAAATCACATTTTTGGATGACATTTTAAAAGACTTTTATAACATAGGCCCACTTTTTAAAGAAAATTCTCTTACATTGTTCTTTGTGTCTCCTTGCCCTAATCTCATCTATACAACACTGCCAGATTGATCTTCTAAAAATCTCATTAGGTTGTTCTTGTGCTTGAGAACCTGCAAAGGCTGCTGAACCCGTGTGAAGATTTTTGTGTGACAGAATTTTATAAAGTTACTGAGTTGTTCAAGTTTGTCTTAAGGGTGTTCGGAGAGAAAGTGTTTTCTTTAAAGTCAAGAAACCTGTTTAATGGAGAGGCTTAGCCAAGAGCTTATAGAATGTTTGCTTAGTGTTGACTAGGAAATAGGAATCACCTACATGTTGGGACTGTTTGTAATCCTGCAGAGGACCCAGACCCACCTCTCACCAGTGGAGCAGCCTGCACCTGCCCAAGATCAAGACCTTAACCACCAGCTGTGCAGGGACGTACATCTGTGCTCTGGGAGCTTGAGACACATGTGACAAGGTGCCTAGGTGGATGTCCGCAGTAGAGATGTGTGTGTGTGTGTGTGTGTGTGTGTGTGTTGGTGTGTGCATTTTGAGAATGGGGCTGAAATTAATTGGTCCTACCTTTTTTTTAAGTTTTATTGTTCGTCAGGTGAAAGTTTACAGTGCAAATTAGTTTCTTGTTAAAAATTTATACATAGATTGTTTTGTGACATTCATTGAAGTCCTCTCAATGTGTCAGCACTCTCCCCCTTTTCACCCTGGGTTCCCCATGTCCATTTGTCCAATTTTCCTATCCCTTCCTACCTTCTCAGTCTTTGCTTTTGGTCAAGTGTTGCCCATTTGGTCTCATATGCTTGATTGAACTAAGCAGCACATTCCTCACGTTTGTGGATGTTTGCGTTATGGGCTTCTCTAATCTTTGGCTGAAAGGTGGACTTTGGGAGGGGCTTCAGTTCTGAGTTAGTGGCGTATCCAGGAGCCATCTCACCTTTCTTAAATGATGCTATTTCTTTCTGTTGCTTTAACAAAGCCTGTATCCCTTTCCTTCTACCCTCTTAGATATGCTGCTTGCCTCCCTTGCTTGCTTTGTTTATGCCGCGTGCCATTCCTGGAACATCTCCCCCATCTTCTTGCTGCCCTTCTGAAGCCTAATATTCTATCAGAGAAAGATCAGGATTTGTGACTTCCATGAATCCTTTCCAGATTAACCCCTCTCCAAACAGTTCTTTTAATTTCTTGCTTCTCCATATATCCTCCTACCCAAATAAATTGTAACTGGAATGAAATTGTACTCCATGTCTTCTGAATATTTTATTCTCATTTCACAGAATTCTGGGCACATGTTTGGTTCTTAATATGCATAGTTTTGGCCCATAGTAATCAGCCATTAAACAGTAACCATTATTAATATAACTTTATTGAATTAATGAAGCAGTTTAAGAAAATATTATTAAAAAAAGACATCTCCATGAGGAAATAATTTGAATACATTAAAGCATTTCATAAGCTTGATCTCCAAATATACATTATTACTTAGCAAAGGGAAACTGAGGAAGATTGGGATTTTTTTATAAGATCCCACGGGTCCTAGTCTTACGGAAAAATCTACAGGCTCTAACTCTTTCCATAATTAGTAGAAATAGAGAATGTGTGTACATTAAATTAAGGAAAATGAGTCTTAGCAATTGCAAGATGCTGAAAGGATGTGCTGCTCTTGAATTTCACCTCAACATCGAATCTTTTCAAGGAGTCCTGGTGGTGCAGTCATTAAAGTGCTCAGCTGCTAACTAAAAGGCGAGAGGTTCAAACCCACCAGCTGCTCCATGGGAAAAAGATGTGGCAGTCCACTTCTGTAAAGACTGCAGCCTAGGAAACCCTATGGGGCAGTTCTGCTCTGTCCTATAGGGTCGCTGTGAGTCGAAATCGACTCCTCTACGGTGGGTTTGGTTTTTATGGTATTGAATCTCTGCAGAGAAGCTATTGTGAATGGCATGGCTTGCCAGATACTGGTATTATTTAAACGAGTTTCTGAAACATCTATTTCTATGCTAAAACAGGTTTCTCTTGGTAGATAGCTATTGTTAGCTCACTGTGTCTTCCACCCTCTAACAGTGCAATTTTCACTTCATTTCGATTAAAAATAAAATTCACAATAGGCTAGTTTTATCTTTCAGGAGTTCATACATACATAATCCTCCCTCTGAGATCATTAGTTACCTTAACGTCCTCATTAGCTTGTATACTAGTGAGGATGCTTTGTTCTGCCCCTTGAATATACTGGGCTGCCTTGATTAAAAATTCATCTGGGAGCAAAGTTCTTTTAAATTGAATTCATTATTGTGTGGATACAGACAAATCGGTATTTGTACTAGTTTAGCGAATGTTTACTGAACGTCTCTTCTGTTTAGAGCGTTGTTATCAGAAGTCCCTGGGAAAGCACTTTTCACTCTACCTTCCAATTTCCCTCAATCCTTCAGAGCACCACTTTTCTTAGTCTGAATACCATCTTGCTTTAGTTGAAGGTCAGTGAACTGATCTCCAAATGAACAGCGACTTTGTTTCTTTGGTCCTGCTCTGGGACGGTATTGACTGTGAGACCCGATTTTGGGTTACGTTTTCCTAACTTCTTCATTCTCTGCCTTGGTTGTGTTATGGTGACTGAGGTACGAGAGTTGATCCATCTCATTTTTTTTCAGCACTTACCACGTGTCCAGCTCTGTGCTAAGCATGATGGAGATGATAAAAACAAAAATCAAACAAAAAAACACCAAACCCGTTGCTGTCGAGTCGATTCCGACTCATAGCGACCCTATAGGACAGAGTACAACTGCTCCATACGGTTTCCATGGAGCACCTGGTGGATTCAGACTGCTGACCTTTTGGTTAGCAGCCGTAGCTCTTAACCACTATGGTACCAGGGTTTGATAGGAGGGTAAAAGAGCCATGTCAGAACTTACAGTTTATATAATACTGTTTCTCCATACTTTCCTCATTACTGCCCCAGCTAAGAAGCTGCTTTGACTTTTTTTTCCTAATAGCAACCCCCACGGATATACTGTGCATCTATTTATATAATATGGTGCTTTGGAAGGTCAGAAACCATCGTAATATCGAAAATTTCTTTTGTTCCCCAAGAACCAACTTTCACCACCTTAGGGCTGATATTACCCCCACTGAGATATGGGAATACAAATCTAACACACATGAGCAATAAGTAAACAGGAAATGTAATTAAAGGTGTTGTATCAGGGTGTGGTTATAATTTTAAGTGCAGATAGTTTAGAAAAAGGAGAAACCCATGGGGTCAAAGAAAGTAGAGAATTCACAATAGAAAATGTAGTGATTTAATGAGGCCTTAAATAATTTTTAGGGTTTTGGTAATATGAGAAGAGATAAGAGGGAGACCAGAGAAAAAGTGGAAATTAGAACAGCTGAGGCCAAGAATCTTTTCAATATGGTTCCATTAGAATAAAAGGTGACAGCTTATGTGGTCTGTCAGTGTTCTCGTAGCTTTCTGATTGCCAGGCCCGTTTGGTGGTTTCCACTTCTATGCCCACAGTTTAAATGACTGGGGATTAAGTTCATTGTCTTAGGTTTTGGAACATTATGGAAGATACGGAGCCTATGCAGTGTGATCTTGGACCAGGGAAAGCTCAGGAGACCTGCCTCCTCCTATAAGTGTTAGTTATCAGATCTGTTTGGGACGACCTTGGGTTTCCCTCTTGCTGCGTTGACTCCACGTCAGGAATCTGATAAGTACTAGAATTTAATCTTCATAAAACCTCACCTTCCACCCTGTCAGGTAGCCATGTTGAGCACTTTCCTTTCTTGCCTCCTAAGTCCACTCAGATGCTTAACCCTGACCCTTGTGCTGACCCTCACTTTCTCATAAATCTGCCTTCTTCACTTTTTTAATGTATTATCCCAAGTTCAAGCATTTATTCACTGTTTTGGTTGTACTCTTTCCCTATTCGATCATATACTGGGACCTCAGATAACCTTCCTAGAACACAGCTCTGATTTTGCCCTTCACTGTTCAGAAAATCCTCAGTGGTTCCCCACTGCTATATAAATGAAGTCCATTCAAGTAGTTTCATGATAATTTGCCGCATCTGCCCTCTCTTCTTGTTTTTTCTTTTTTGTGCTCACTTTCGTGTACCATATGGCTGTCGCCAAACGTAATTACTTGGTGTTCCTCATCTGCACCTCACACTTTTATGGCGCCTCCTGGAACACTGGTCCCCAGACACGACTTGTTCAAGTCCTGTAAGGTTTAGCTCAAATGCCACCTCCTCCACAGAAACTTTCTGAGTTGCCCCAGCACAGAATAATTTCTTCCAACATTAGATTTTACCTCTACCTCTCTTTTCAGAATTCTAGGATTTTTCTTACCTTTTTTTTTTTTTTATGGTTATTTCTGGGAGTCCCAGGGTGGTACAAACAGTTAAGCACTTAACTACTAGATGAAAGGTTGGAGGTTCGAACTCCCCCAGAGGTGCCTCTGGAGACAGGCCTGGCAATCTGCTTCTGAAAGTTCACAGCCTGGAAGACCCTATGGAGCAGTTCTACTCTTTACACATGGGATCATTGTTAGTCAGAATCCGCTAAGCCACAACTAGCAACAACAACAACACAGTGTTTTCACCCATGCTTTATCTCTAAGGGTTCCATCTGCATCTGATTGGTTTTTCTGCAGGTACAATCTTTTATCCGCTATTGACCCACTGAAAATGAAAGGGGCCCTTGAGGCCATCTTTAGTTCCGCCAACTCGCATAAACAATAAAAATAGAAGCCCAGGAAAGCTTAGTGACTTCTCCAAAGCCGCAGAGCTGATTCTGATATTGCAAGTGGGAGAGCTGTTAGAGAGTGAGCACCTGATGTATGCATTCAGAACTGTTTTATTAAGTTAGTTGTCAGTTTTTTCTTTTACAGAACTCAAACCACAAGATACATTAGCATCAAGAGGCTCTTTTAATATATTAGCCTTTACTGTAAAGGAGAAATACTTAGGCCTCAGGGACTGTTTTTTTCCCCGTTTTAGCCAGAGAAGCATACTTTCCCTTGAATTTTAGATTCACAATTTGTAATACGCTGCAAATTGTGAGCATAATGAAAGAACACATTGTATTTGCAGTGCAGTATTGATTAGAAATGAACATTTTCAGAACACTAAGAAGGAAATAGAATTCAGGCACTCAGGACTTTGAAGAGAAATTTGGAGTCGTATTATGAATAAAAAGATGTATCTGTTAAATACTTTCAACCTCTAGCTTTAGCGTAAGTTTTAAGTTGCCTTTTTCGTATTAGGTTAGGAGGGGGCGCATACTGTAAATTTAAGTGGCAACAAGAGCTATGTTCGTTCAGAGTAAGAAAAAACATCTCTGTGTTATAGGTGATTAAACCCAAGAATATGCTACCCATGACCTCATAGTATACTTATTTCAGAGATCTTTAAAAATAAGAAAGAGAATCGTATTTTTTAAACAATAGATTATTTGTATTCCCTGGAGTCAGCTATTCTAGATGGTTCCTTGAAGTGTATTTTAGTTCTTTGATTCTGGGATTTTTCCTGTTTACTTTCTTAGATGTTATGTATCCACTTCTCAGACTTACATGTAAGTTCAAAGAAAGGTAAAGCAATAATGGAGGCTGTGCATTTTGATAGAGCTCTACAGATATTTTCGTCCTTTAGCTTGCTTAGCAGTAGTTCACGTTTTGTGTCACGCTTGCCTAAGCCGTAACTGAACCTTATACATCTTTGTATTTCAAAGTAAATCTCCGAGTGGCTGATGCCTCGCTATTACTGCTCTGTCTTCGTGACTTATCAGGGTGTATAGTGACATGAGAAAGACCTGACATATTGTAGTTCTGTGTTTTATTATTTCCAACTTGTGGTTATTTGAGGAAATTAATGCTGGCTTAGCAGCTCAGAAACCTGCCTGTGTTTTTACCAGGAAAATTCTAAGAAGAACATTTGAAGATAGAAAGTTAATTATTTCTTCCTCTAGCTTCTAAGGTATATGAAACTTTCTTTTTTTTTTTTTCTTCTTTTACTCTAATTCAGTTTAAGTCGTCCAGAAAGGGCACTGGTTGTCTTACACTAATTTATGTAAACTTATATTCCCCTTTTAAAAAAAGTTTTTTTTTTTTTTTTAATTGCCTGGGTAATTTGCCATGGGAGTGGTTTTCTTGTGAATAAACTATAATTGTCTAAAGTTACTTCTTTCACCTTTGATAATGCCTCGGGATAAAAATTTTTCATGAAGTTGGGTGAGTAGTGGAGATTTGGGGAAAGGTAACTCCAACATTTCCTCCCTATTCTTTCCCATATTCCTCCTAAATTATCTGCCATTTCTTCTAGGATAGTTTCTGAGTTCCAGGAAAACCACTCTTATGGTCACTTACAAAGTTATCTCAGAGTCTTTGCTGAGGCAGTGTCTTTGGGTCTGGAAAGCTCTTCCGACTTTTCATCAAGTGCTGTCATCATGTTTTTATATGTTTAACTAGAATCTCTAAACAATCTTCCCTGAAACGCCAACTCATACCTGAACTCAGGTGGTTGCTAACTTAAAATATGGCTCTGTTTCAGAATGTCCTTAGTATAGCGATTGTTTAGAACTCCCAACCACCTGCGGTTTCTAAAGCCCTAAAAGTATGTGTACTATGACTTTTAACTAGTATTTTCTTACAACTTATTTACTGTTGTGGGTTAATCTTGTTTGTTTGGAAGGGATCCAGGCTGGGAACCTAACCACCACTTAAAATCATATTTCTATGGGAACTACCATTCAGAATTTCAATTTGGACTGTTAGTTCCTGATGGGTCTTTCCAGGGGTGGATTATCCAATAGGCAAGGTAAGCACAGAGCTTACCTTGTTTACCAGATAATCTGTAGAGAAAAATTTCACGTGGATTTCACAAAGATGTGGTGAATCCCATGTGAAATTGTTCACTACAAATAGGTAAGGAAGTACAAGTAAAGCTATGCTTACCAGGTCATCTACCCCTGTCAGGGATTATGAATTTGAAAAGAGGCTTTGATTCTATATGAAGGTGCTGTGGGACTGGGAGAGAGATAGATGCCAGCCACACCTAGAAGCAGTCTTTGATGTGGTGAACAAATGTGAAATTGTTCACAACAGATGACCTGGTAAGCAAGGTAAGCAAATGCTTACTTTGCCTCTTCGATAATCTGCCCCTGGGTCTTCCCTTCTAAACCTTCCATTTTGAATAAGAAAAAGATCACATGCTATATTTTGCTAATTTGTGTAGGATCTTTGCCAAGACCATGTGGAAACCCCATGGAAAATTGGGCATAGAACCGTAAGAAGATGCCTGGAAACCTTTTACCATGATAGAATTGTAGCTCACTCAATTAGTATTTATTTGCTTAAAAGTGATAGATACTCAGCTCATTCTGGTTTACAAATATAAAGGAACTTCATAGGATCTTGTAATCAAAAGCAGGATCTGAGGACTCAAATGGTACCCTTAGGATTTGGAGTTTCTCACTACAGTCTCATCCTGCTTTCACTTATGGCAGGTGCTTTCTCAGGCAGGCCTTCACCATGTGGTAGCCATGGCAACTCCAGCCTTACAGTATCTTCACAGTCATTTCCACCCATGAGCTCTATTTCTTTCCCAATAGTTCCAGCAGAAGTCATTGAGTGGATCAATGAGTGACATACACACCCCTGAGCTAGTCACTGTGCAAGGAGGATGTAATACACTGATTGGCCAGGTCTGCATTCTATGCTGACCCCTGAAATATGGCACTTTCACATACAGATTTAAAGGGAAGTGTTTTCTTGAGAGGAAAACTGAAGCAACACCAGAAGAAAGGGTATAAATGCTCTGTGGCTGAAAACATGTAGTCCTTATAAACACTTTGACACTCCTCCAAAATAGTTGTCAACAGACTTCTTAGTTGCTTACTGTCATGGATTGAATAGTGTCCCCCAAAATACATGTCAGTGTGGAGACCTGGTGGCACAGTGGCTAAGAGCTCAGCTACTAACCAAAAAAGTCGGCAGTTTGGATCTACCAGCTGCACCTTGGAAACCCTGTGGGGCAGTTCTACTCTGCCCTGTGAGGTCTCTGTGGCTTGGAATCGACTTGGTGGCAATGGGTTTGGTTTTTCGGAGTTTGGTAGACCATGATCCGCAGTATTGTGTGATTGTACTCCATTTTGTGATCTGGTACGGTTATCCTATATATTGTAAATCCTAACTTCTATGATGTTAATGAGGCAGTATTGGAGGCAGTTATGTTAATGAGGCAGGACTGAATCTACAGGATTAGGTTATATCTTGAGTCAATCTCTTTTGAGATATAAAAGAAAGATTTGAGCAGAGAGGAGAGGGACTGCATGCCACCAAGAAAGAAGTGCTGCGAATGCAGGGGTCCCTGTGCTGAGAAGCTTCTAGACTAGGGGAAGATTGATTTCAAGGACCTTCTCCGGAGCCGACAGAGACAGAAAGCCTTCCCTGGAGCTAGTGCCTGGAATTCAGTCTTCTAGCCACCTAAACTGTGAGAGAATAAATTTCTGTTTGCTAAAGCCATCTACTTGTGATATTTCTGTTGTAGCTGCACTAGATGACTAAGACACTTATTATGGTACATTGCTATGATTTTGGGTGAGTTGACAAGACAGAGATCAAGAGACCATTGTCTCGGGCACTTTGTATGCAATTCAGAGAAATTACAATTGGTTAAACAGCTTTGCTCTTCATAAGCATGGTTAAATGGTTAACTCAATTATGATTGTAAATATAAAATCACTCTTCTTATTAAAGAAATTATGTAAATTTGAGAAAAATATATAAAAGAACAAATATAAAATTATCATCATGAAGCAACCAGGATACATTAGAATAAGACATAAAGGAATGATAAATAGAGATACTTAATAATCCTAACTATAGGCTTTGAGATGGTATACAACATTGTTTTCCCCTAGACTGGAGGTATCTGATTATGATGCATACACTGGCTTGATCCCTGAATCTCCTCACTTGGAAGAAAAGTTCAAATAATTCTTGACTTGAAAAATTTCAGCCAGTTCTTCAGATGTCACGTTCTGCAATAAGCTTCTTTTATGTAGAATTTTGCTTTCCTTTGTGAGAGTCTTTTGATTACCATGAATTTTCTTAGTCGACTGGTATAACAGTTTTCCTATTCTCTCCCTAAACTCTCCTTCTCTGGTTTGATGAGAAGGAAGATTCTCTCATGCATTCATCCATCTAGTCATTCACTCACTCATTCACTCAGCTCATTTGTTTATTCACATTCTCTCTGTAATGTTTGTTAGAAGAGCAAGGAATGAGATTATAGCCACAATATACGTATCTGCACATTTTATGATTGCCTTTTCCTCCATAACTAAAAGACAGTTTGTTAGCTACTTAACCATTTTTTCTCTTGACCTAATTTCCCATTAAGCAACATCGTGATAAAGGGAGAAAAGATTGAAGTTGTCAAGGATATCATTTTACTTGGATCCATAATCAACACCCACAGAAGCAGCAGTCAGGAAATCAAACTACACACTGCACTGGGCGTATCTGCTGCAAAAGACCTCTTTAAAGTGTTAAAAAGCAAAGATGTCACCTTGAAGACTAAGTTGCACCTGATCCAAACCATGATGTTTTCAATTGCCTCACATGCATGCAAATGCAAAAGCTGGACAATGAATAAGGAAGACCAAAGAATTGACACATTTGAAATATGATGCTGGCGAAGAATATTGAATATACTGTAGACTGCCAAAAGGATGAACAAATCTGTCTTAGAAGGAGTACAGCCAGAATGCTCCTTAGAAGCAAGGATGGCGAGACTACGTCTCATGTACTTTATACATGTTATCAGGAGGGACCAGTCGTGGAGAAGGACATCATGCTTGGTAAAGTAGAGGATCAACAGAAAAGAGGAAGACCCTCAAGGAGATGGATTGACAACAGTGGCTGCAACAATGGGCCCAACCATGATGCTTGTGAGGATGGTACAGGACTGGGCAGTGTTTTGTTCTCTTGTACATAGGGTCAACTGTGAGTCAGAACTGACCTGATGGCACCCAACAATAACAACAACAATAATTTCCCTTTGAACTTAAAGATACTTTTGAAATTAGGGGGATATTGGCTAACAGAAAATTAAAGAAGGGAAGTAAGTAAACGACAGAGCGATAAAAGGCAAATAAAGGTAGGTTGAAGAAAAGCTAGGGAGAGAAGCTAACGACTAGATCTTGATACAAAATGAAAAAGAGACTGAACAGGATAACTTACTAAGCAACTTAGAATATTAAATGATTGCTAAGTGCAATTTGAGACAGAAGATCTGCGATGGAGTCTTGGTTTGATTCCTGTTAAATTGTACCATTTTATGCTAATCTCTCAACCTTATCTTTGCAATGGGAAATATATATATTTCATTGAATTGTTAAATTTAAAGAAGATAATATGCTTCCTGTGTTCTAGTGAAACAGAGATCCTTGAGATAGGTATCACAAACGTTCGCCGTATCTGACTTTTACTGGTTTAATATTAAGTGCTGATGATGTACTTATATGTGTACATACTGGGTGAGGGAAGGTGTGAGATAAATTTCTGTTTATATATCTTAAGGAGAAGGCCTGTGTAGAGTGGCCTGATAAATGATATTGCATTTCACTGAAAAAAGGGAAACCCAAAGTCCATGGACTATATGCGTTTTCTTGGTGACCAGAATGTGTTCCTAGGCCTGCTAAGGTTCAGGAAGGTTCTATCTACTCCTCAGAGAGAGTGTGAGCACTGGGAGTGAATTCTAGGAACAAAGACGACGGGGAATAGGCGTTCCTTCCTCCTTTGTCAGAGGAGAACCATAGGAAGCTGGACATTAGGATCTGTGCTCCAATAGAAGACTCACCTCAAGGAGAGGTAGCTTGTGAGCTGCATCCAAAGGGTATCTTGTGGGTTAAGGGTTGTCCCTGCTGGAGTCTCTCTGCCTACACAACGGGTGAGTAATTGGAGTAAAAGGTGGCGTTTCTTCAAAGCAGACTTGAATGAGCTATCTGTGCTGCAGCTTGTAAGCTAGTTAGCCACCATCATGTTTTCAGTAGATGATTTCTATTCTGGATATTTAAACAGGACTAACAATTTCTCTATGAGAGAAATACCTAATTTTCCCAATAAACACATGTAATTGAAACTCATACCTTTCAAATGGTACCTTTCAAATTCAAGTAGAACATCTTTCAAATTGATTTTGAATTTCTTCACCTTTTATTTATATTTTCTGTATTAGCCGTGAGGAGCCCTTGTGGCGTGGTGGTTAAGCACTTGGCTGCTAATCAAAAGGTCAGTGATTCGAACCCACCGGCGGCTCTGTGTGAGAAAGGTGTAACAGTTTGCTTCCGTAAAAGTTACAACTTTAGAAATCCTATAGGGCAGTTCTACCATGCCCTATATGGTCACTGTGAGTTAGAATCAACAGGAGAAGCAACTTTTTTTTTTAAATGATCTACTATTTACATAATTTACCATTGACATAACCGTAATCGTTGTTGTTAGGTGCTGTTGAGTTTGTTCTCTTGTACACCCTGTGTACAACAGATCAAAACACTGCCCGGTCCGCTGTCATCCTCACAAACCTTGCTATGTTTGAGCCCGTCGTTGTGCCACTGTGTAAATCCATCTCGTTGAGGGTATTACTCTTTTTCATTGACCCTGTACTTCACTAAGCATGAGGTCTTTCTCCAGGGATTGGTTCCTCCTGATAACATGTCCAAAGTACATGAGATGAAGTCTCACCATCCTCACTTCTAAGGAGCATTCTGACTGTATTTCTAACAAGACAGATTTGTTCATTTTACTGGCAGTCCATTGTATATTCAACATTCTTCGCGAACACCATAATTCAAAGGCATCAGTTCTTTGGTCTTCCTTAGTCATTGTCCGTCTTTCACATGCATATGAGGCAATTGAAAGTACCGTGGCTTGGGTCAGGCACACTTTAGTCCTCAAAGTAACATCTTTGCTTTTGAACACTTTAAAGAGTTCTTTTGCAGCAGATATTCCCAATGCAATGCATCATTCGATTTCTTGACTGCTGTTATCGTAGGTGTTGATTGTGGTTCTAAGTAAAATGAAATCTTTGATACCTTCATTATTTTCTCCATTTGTTGTGATGTTGCTTATTGATCCAGTTGTGAGAATTTTTGTTTTCTTTATGTTGAGGTGTAGTCCATACTGAAGGCTGTAGTCTTTGATCTTCATCAGTAAGTGCTCCAAGTTCTTTTCACTTTCAGCAAGCAAAGCTGTGTCATCTGCATAACGCAGGTTGTTAATGAGTCTTCCTCCAATCCTGATGCCACATTCTTTTTCATATGGTCTGGCTTCTCGGATTATTTATTCAGTTTACAGGTTCAATAAATATGGTAAAAGGATACAAACCTGACGCACACTTTTTCTGATTTCAAACCACTCAGTATCCTCTTACTCTGAACGACTGCCTCTTGGTCTATGTGCAGTTTCTGCATGAACACAATTAAGTGTTCTGGAATACCTGTTCTTCGCAATGTTATCTGTAATGTGATCCCACACAGTCAAATGCCTTTGTGTAGTCAATAAAACCCAGGTAAACATCTTTCTGCTATTCTTTGCTTTCAGCCAAGATTCATCTGACAATAGCAATGATAGCCCTCATTCCATGTCCTCTTCTGAATCCAGCTTGAATTTCTGGAAGTTCCCTGTTGATGTATTGCTGCAACCATTTTTGAATTATTTTCAGCAAAATTTTACTTGTGTGCGATATTAATGATACTGTTCTAAAATTACTGCATTCTGTTGGATCACCTTTCTTTGGAATGGGCACAAATATGGCTCTCTTTCAGTGACTGGTCAGGTAAATGTCTTCCATATTTTTTGGCATAGATGAGTGAGCACCTCCAGTGCTGCACCTGTTTGTTGAAACAGTTGGTATTCTGTCAATTCCTGGAGCCTTGTTTCTCACCAATGGCTTCAATGCAGCTTGGACTTCTTCCTTCATTACCATGGGTTCTTAATCATATGCCACCTCCTGAAATGCTTTAATGTTGACCAATTATTTTGGCACAGTGACTCTGTATTCCTTCCGTCTTCTTTAGATGCTTCCTGTGTCGTTCAATATTTGCCCACAGAATCCTTCAGTACTGGGACTGGAGGCTTGAATTTTGTCTTCAGTTCTTGCAGATTGTGAAATGTTGAGCGTGTTCCCCACTTTTGGTTTTCTAACTCCATGCCTTTGCACATTTCATTATAATAGTTTTCTTGAGCCGCCCTTTGAAATCTTCTGTTCAGCTCTTTTCTTCCGTCCACTTGTGCTACTCTACATTCAAGAGCAAGTTTCAGAGCCTCTTCTGACATCCATTTTGGCCTTTTCTTTCTTCCTTCCTTCCTTCCTTCCTTCCTTCCTTCCTTCCTTCCTTCCTTCCTTCCTTCCTTCCTTCCTTCCTTCCTTCCTTCCTTCCTTCCTTCCTTCCTTCCTTCCTTCCTTCCTTCCTTCCTTCCTCCCTCCCTCCCTCCCTCCCTCCCTCCCTCCCTCCCTCCCTCCCTCCCTCCCTCCCTCCCTCCCTCCCTCCCTTCCTTCCTTGTCTTTTTAATGACCTCTTGCTTTCTTTGTGAATGGTGTACTTGATGTCATCCCACAGTTCGTCTGGTCTCCAGTCATTAGCATTCAATGCATCAAATCTGTTCTTGAGATGGTCTCTAAATTTAGATGGGATATTCTCAAGGTTATACTTTGGCTTTCGTGGACTTGTATTAATTTTCTTCAACTTCAGCATGAACTTCCATAGGAGTAATTGATGGTCTGTTCAGCACTAGTTTTTTTCAGCAGTTAGTCCCATGGCCACCACTCGTCTCTTAGTTTGTTGTACTGTGGTGACTTGCCTGTTGCTGTGATACTGGAAGCTGTACCACTGGTTTTTCAGATACCAGCAGGGTTACCCACGGTGGACAGGTTTAAGTGGAGCTTCCAGTCTAGGACAGACTAGGAAGAAGGACATGGTGATCTACTTCTAAAAATTGACCGATGAAAACCTAATGAATAACCTTAATCAAAGCATGGGCAAATTGGTATACAAAAAACTGATTTTATTTGAGATACTTTCTCACCATTTGGAACTTCATCTAGTAATCTTTTTTCTTTGGCCCTTTATTTTCATTCAAATTTTTTTACTACTGCAGAAATATCTGCTGGCATCGTTAACTTGCTGAGGGTAAGTATACACACACTTTGATCTCAAACAGTTTTTTTTGTGGCTTGTTTTGTGCAACGTGGATTTCTACTGACACATTGAATTTCCCTGTTAAAAGGCATAATCTGCATAATCTTGTCCAGTTCAAGTGACTGAATTGGCCTTATAGTATTTGAAAAAGTGAAACATAGCCAGATTCTTTAGGATTTTAGACAAAATTACTTCTTTCTACCGATATAAGTCAATTTGACTGACATCAGTAAAAATAAAGTTATTTTTCCTGTGAGTATATCACTTTAATATGAAATAACTGGCTTGACTCAATATTTCACACTCTGCTGGTCTTACAGACAGGCCATTACCAGTGGAAAGAGAAATACTATAATTCTTCAAGTACAGAAGTAGTCATCTTTATTTTTTAGCTATCATGTTTTGTTATCCACCATAGACTTTATCCTAGGAAGTGTGATTTTGTTGTCCATCTGAATTGCCAAGAATAATGATTTCTGCTTGTACCAATTTGTCTTGGTTCATGGTTTATTGAAGAAGCACTGGACTGGGAGTCAGGAGGTCTTCAGATTTGTGACCGTCTCTGCAACTGGGAGATTTGTGCTAAAACGTTTCATCTCACTAGAGATCGGTCCTCTAGTAATATTGGGATTTTTGCTTGATCTGCTCTGTTCTTTTAAGCTTATCTATTTATGATCCATAAGATGTCCCTATGTATCTGTTACCTCATGCTCTCTTCTTTCTAGGGAATATGTGAATTTTCTACCATGAATTTATTTTTTTTAATGTCTCCATTTCCAGTATCTGTAACCCTCCTGTTTTCTAGTTCCTCCAATTTTACAGATTCTTGCAACACTTGGTAATTAATATTGTTCAAAATGCAGTTTTAACTGAAATGCTGTTTATTATATTTTTATTCATTAATGGAAACATTAAGCAAAATATAAAATAGCTTATCTGGCACATACCATTACACATCTTATGCTAATGATAATACAGTGATTATAAAAAAATTGCAAATATGAAGTTGTAAGTGCCTAATACTCTCATAATTGGATTTTACACATAGTCCTTTGCCACCTATTGTTTTTGAACTAAGTACATTCTTTAAATGAAACCTCATTATGCTGTAAATTGTCTTCATATAATTCTTATTTAGGACACATGCCACATTGCAATTTTCCATGATCTTTATTTACTAAGCATATTCTATTGCTGTTTTCAGTATGATAATCAACTCTGCAAAGGTATAATAGAGTGTTCCTGTCCAAGTTCTTTTTTTTTTTTTTTTTTTAAACTGAGAACAGAGGAGGAAGGACAGTAGTTTCTGGTGAATTGTAAATCAATTTCTTAATATCATGCAGTTGATTTTCTCACTATGCCAGCGTAAGTCAGAGCTTAATTTCCATTTGGAACATTTCCAATGTTTAACAATGCAGTTATGTTACTTAGGGGCACATGTTTAAATAAAACAGCCAAACTTTATTAGATGATCTTCAATATTGACATCTAGAAATTGCAGCGGAATGAGTCCCCTTGCTGTAATACCTTAAATATAAGAATTTTATGGAAGAGGTGAACTTGAGCTCTAAGCCTTGAGAAGCAACAGTGTACAAGGCATTTTGGCTTTCTCCCAAACTTCAATCTTTGTTTTGTTGGAGATGATCTGATTTTTGTTTGAGTATCCATGACACCACCACTATCCCTGCCCCTACGCAGCCCAGGTACTTTGGAAGAAGCTAGCTTCATCATCTGGCCATGATTTTTTGTTTGTGGTGGGCGTGTGAACTGACTCAAGGCTTTGGAAAAATGAAGAAGGAATTTCTGGGAAAGAGTTTCCTCAATCTTCTAAGACAACTTCTGGAAAGCGGAGCCATATTCTCTCTCCCTGGAGGTGTGCTGGAATCCCTGGGAGTACTTGGTAGCCCTCCTGCCATCATGAGGTGTGATCAGCTTTAGGACAAAGCTGAAATCACAGACAATAGCACGAAAATGTGGACAAATCAAGTGTGTGATGTCATTGAACCAAGCAATCAGCCAACTCCGATGCTCTGGATCTTGCATTTATGTGAGCCAATGAACGAACTTTATTGTTAAGTGAGTTTGAGTTGGCGTTTCCATTACTTGCAGCCAAATACAAATGTAATTTATAAAAATTGGAATTCTGAAAGGACAAGGGGTGCTGGAAGAATTACCTTCTGTATATGACTTTGTGTCAAATGGTAATATGTACGTTCCTTCCCTGGGTTGTCCTTTAAATTTTGGTGACTGCTTATGGAGAATGGAGGGAGATAATTGGGAATACTTATTCACGGAAAAGTCTTCCATACTAGCTTCTTCCATGCTGACTCTTTCCTCCTGCCTCGCTCTTTACCGGCTCTGCTAGCCTCACAGCTGCAGGTACTCAGCTATTTTCATAGAGGAATGAAGATTTGAAGAAAGGTTAACTGAGAGGAGGAATCGGATGCGTAAAAGATTAGGAAAAAGCAATTTGTGGTGGAGAAGACTAGCGTCATATGAGAAGGTAGTCTAGATTTTGCTTTCTTTTTCTGATAATGAGATGACTATGGCATTTCTTTTAAATCTATGCTTATAGAGTAATATGTTCTAAACTAATTAGATAAAACAAATGACATTAAGCCTACATATCCTTCCATTTGGTGCTATGGAGATTTCTTCCAGACTTTGATAAGAATGGGGATACCAGATTATAAATCTGTGAGTATATAAAATGGGTTGAGAAATCAGATCTAAATTATGACATGCAGTTTTGGAGTATAAGGAAAACTGAATTTAAGTCACAGCAGTGATTATGCTAATATGCCTAGAGTGAAATTCCTATTTAAAATATATTGATTAAATTTATTAGTACTTCTGACCACATGTTTATCTATTTAAAAACTTTATTAGAGAATCTCTCATTCTCAAAATATAAGAGCTTGTTCTTAAATGAGGATCACTGATGTGATGCCTGGGTGAAAAATAATAATACTTCTCTGAATTGATATTGTTTTGAGTGAATTATTTTCAAATTGTCCATTATTTCTGTTCATACTTTCTGAGTGTTGGTTTATAACCTAAGTGTTTGAGATTTAGACTAATTAAATCTGGGCCAAGATTTGTACGTATCTGTATAAATAGGTCCTACTTGCTCTCCATTTCTGTAGACATGGGCAGAAATGATTAATTCAATCTATTTGGAAAAAAAGAGATGATGATGACCTAAACTGTAGGGCTAAAGTAAGGAACGATTGATTTCTATATATCATGTAAGTGATAAAGTGTGTTAAATAGAATACATGTATAATTTTTTGGTCATACTCAGTTATGATTTTCTAAAACCTCTTCTTAGCTATAATAGAAAATATTATTAATTTTATATTATTTTGAAGAAAGATTATATTTCAGCCAAGTCAGTACTACTTGACATGTCTATGTTTTTCCATCTACTAGAGGGTCAGGAGAGCAAACATATTGTGATCTGTAAGTTTGTGTTATCACATAGATATGCTGATGGTTTCCATTACTTTTTAAAAGATAAAAAAATATTGAGATATTTTGGGATGTGCAGTTAAAATATTTATGGATATCATAAATTAGTTAAATATTTGATGTAGTGTTTATATTTATGTATAAAAACCCAAAAACCCAGTGGTTTCCCCCTATATTTATGTATAAAAAACTAAAAAAGTTTTTTATATAGATGATGTAATTTGGAATGTACTATTTTGTGATTCGGAAGATAGATTCCTATAATTTCATCTTCTTTTTATTAGGCAAAAATGCCCTATATAAAATACGAATATGAAAGGTGCTATTCTTTGCAATCTTAAATCTGCATGTCTGTATATGTGGAGCCCTGCTGGCACAGTGGTTGAGAGCTATGGCCGCTAACCAAAAGGACAGCAGATTGAATCCACAAGCTGCTCCTTGGAAACCGTATGGGGCAGTTCTACTCTGTCCTATAGGGTTGCTATGAGTCAAAATTGACTCGACAGCAGTGGGTTTAATTTGATGTGTATATGTGTTAAGTTTATTAAAGTCTATTATTTTCTTTCTAAAATGGAAGAATAAAATTGAAAGCTATATTTATATTAAAAATTATAGAAGTTAGATTTAAAGAAGGTTGATCATACAAAAACCTCACAGATGTTGCTGACTTGGACCTTCTTCAAGGGCCTTCACTGTTGAGCTGAACGTTTTCTCTATGGGACAGATGGGCAAGGAAACCCCTCTCTCATTCTCCCACCTCTAGTACCCAAAAGAGCCTGAGAATCTAGAACACCTCCTCCCTACACCAGTTGAGGGGTCCACTTTTTCTCACTTGATTAAGAATGCAATGGCTTTTATCCTACTCATAAGCTATTTGTCTAGCAGCCTCCTGTAGCCCCGGAAGCAGAACTCATGCCTGCTTTGAGGGTCCAGGGGTAAGAATGAGCAAATGATTAAAACGTATGTATATAGAGAGAGGACATTAAAAGGCAGTCATCACCTTGAAGAAGAAATCCCACTGAATCATGACAAGGTGAACCACTTATTAAAATATATGTAAAGAAGGCAACTTAAAAAAATAATCTAATGCACTGGGTTTTTTACTGGGTTAATGTGTGTTTGAGGGGAGACTTCAAACGTCGTCTACAAAATAAGTGCAGGGTGCCAAGGAAGAGTTTTAGATCAAGAATTTAGTTTTGCAAATTAAAAAGAACTGCTCTCCTTAAGGGAAACTCTGCCGGCGTAGTGGTTAAGAGCTACGGCTGCTCACCTAAAGGTTGGCAGTTCAAATCCTCCAGGCGCTCCGTGGAAATGCTATGGGACAGTTCTTCTCTGTCCTGTAGAGTCGCTATGAGTTGGAATCGACTTGGTGGCACTGGGTTTGGTTTGGCTTGATTCTCCTTAAAATCAGTAGAGACAGTGGAAAGTAGAAGGGACATAGCTAAAGGCTGAATTAGTATAACTAAATTAAGTAGAATAAGACTACATGGCTCATAAGATTTCAGTGCAAGCATTTGGCTCCAGAGACCATGTTTGTAATATTTGTTGAGTAATTAAGATGTTTTCATCATTGTTCTGAGGGATTTACCCAAATTCATTTAATCCTCACAACTACTGTATAAGGTAAATCCTGTTACCATCTCCATTTTACATTAGGAAACAGGTGCAAGGAAGTTACATAACTTAAGTTCCAAGGACAAATTACTGGTATGAGGTGGGGCCTAGATTCAAACCCTTGCCTCAGATTCTATATTTTTAACCATCATGTTAGATGGAACACTTACAAAGCAAGAATAGGTACTTACTGCAAAAGAACAACTTGGGGATATTATAAAAATTACAGCCCTTGAAATAAACACTTAGTAGATAAAAGCAAATTAGATACAGCTGAAGAAAAATTAGTGAATGCGAAGATCAAGCAGAAGAAATTTCCTGGTATTCCATATAAAAAAAAGATAAAGAGAAAACATAAAAGTTAAGGGATGTAGTTAGATAGACCCCACAAGGCAAAACAATACATCTAATAGAAGTTAAAATAGGATAAAATAGAAAGAAAGGTGGTGAATCAATGTGTGAGATAAGGTGACTGAAAATTTCCCCAAACTGAGGGAACACATTTTCAGATTGAAAAATTGTATCACAAAACCAGACCTACATCATGACACATCATTGGAAGACTTCACAATGTCTAGGGCAATGACAAAATCCTAAAAGACTTTGGAGAGAAAATAAAAACTTAGAAGCTGGTAAGAGAGAATTCAGCATTAACAGTAAATGCCAGAAGATATCTATTCAGTGTCTTGAATTTTCTATCCATTCTAACCATCATTCAATACTGAGGACAAAATAAATATATTGTTAGGCATACAAGGACTTGGGAAGTTTATCACATAGAGAAAGAACTAGAAGGTGTATTTGTAGTGGGTGATAAAAGGAGTTAAAATGCTCAGCTGCTAACCAAAAAGTTGAAGGTTTAAGCCCACCCAGAGTCACCTTGGAAGCAAGGTTTGGCGATTTACTTCCAAAAAGTCAGCCGTTGAAAACCGTGTGAAGCACAGTTCGACTCTGACACTCGTGGAGTTGCCGTGTGTTAGAATCAACTTGATGGTAACTGGTGGAGGTGGATGATGCAGAGGTGTGAAAATCCTATGACATCAGCAAAGCAGAAAAAACGTCCAAAGAGAAAATTTCTTAAATTAGAAAACATAAAACACTGGGACAAAATAAGTTCTTATTTATTAATTATCATAAATATAAATAGGTAAAACTCATACATCAAAATCAAAGACTCACAGGTTGGGTTAAAAACAACAATTGAGTTTTATTTTAAAATATGCAAAAGTTGTGCTGAGAATAGAGAAACTTGTGGCAAGATTGAAGAAAATAAAGAGAAAATTCAAAGACATACACCATTAGGAATGAAAAGTGTGATAGAGTCACAGATAATAAATAAAGGCAAGAGAACCACAAGATAATAATCTGTAGAAATGTTTGCTGAGAATTTGGAAAATCAAGATGAAGTGGTTATTTTTCTTGGTGAGCATCAATGACATGAATTGATTCAACAGAATTTAGAAAACTCGAATGGACCAATAACCATGGAAAAGTTTTTCATAGATCTACTTTTATAAAAGTTACTAGTCCAGATGTTTTATAGGTAAATTTTACACAACCTTCTAGGAATGGATAATTTTATGTTATTGAAACTATATTAACCCATTGCTGTCAAGTCGATTCTGACTCGTAGCGACCCCATTGAACAATGTAGAGCTGCCCCATGGGACTTCCAAGACTGTAGAGTTCTTTGCGGAAGCAGACTACCACATCTTTCTCTCTCGGAGCAGCTGGTAGGTTCAAACCACTGACCTTTCAGTTAGCAGCTGAGTGCTTAACTGCTGTGCCCCCAGGGCTTCCCTTGAAAGTATATTTAAAAATGGTGTGATTTTTATTGCTCTGATATGATGAAACTCTCTTGTTGTTAGGTGCCATCAAGCTGGTTCTGGCTCATGCACAATCCCACATAGAGTAGAATGACACACTGCATGGTCCTGTACGGTCCTCACAATCATTGCTATGTATGAGCCCATTGTTGCAGCCACTGTGTCAGTCCATCTCACTGAGGATTTTCCTCTTTTTCATTGAACCTTTGCCTTACCAAGCGTGATGTCCTCCTCCAGGGATTGGTCCCTCCTGATAACGTGTCCAGAGTACATGAGGCAAAGTCTCGCCATCCTTGCTTCTAAGGAGCATTCTGGCTCTACTTCTTCCAAGACAGATTTGTTCATTCTTCTGGCAGTCAATGGTATTCAGTATTCTTCACCAACAACATAATTCAAAGTCATCGATTCTTTGGTCTCCCTTTTTCATTGTCTAGCTTTCTCATGCATATGAGGCGATTGTAAATACCATGGCTTGGGTCAGGTGTACCTTAGTCCTCAAAGTGATATCTTTGCTTTTGAACACTTTAAAGAAGTCTTTTGCAACAGATTTGCCCAAAGAAACTACGCTTTTTTTAACGGCTGATTCCAAAACTTGATAAATATAGCACAGAATATGAATATAAGTATTAAGAATATGAATACAAATTTTCACAAGAAAGCATCAGGAAATTGAATCTAACTATATATTAAATAAATATGACCAAGTAGTCTTTGTTCTGTAAATGCAATATTGTTTCACGGGTAGAATCTGTATTATAATGATGCATAACATGAACATATTAAAAGAGAATAAATAATGTGATTATATTAATAAGTGCCTAAATACTTGAAACAATACAGCAGTTATTTCTGATAAAATTCTAAGTGTAAGTATAATGGCTGGAAATTTTCTTAACATGCATAAGAAAATAATCAGAAACCCAACAGCCAGGAAAATAGCAATTGGAAAAGTACTAAAATATGGAACAAAACAGCGATGTTAAAATTATTACCATTAGTCCATATTATTCTGAAGTTTCTAGCTAATATATCATATTAGGAAAACATACATGGTAAAATATTAGAAATCAAGAGGCTTATTTTCTGTGGATATAATTGTATAACTAGAAATTGGAAGAGACCATAGAAAATCTGCTGGGCAAGTCGTAACAAACACTGAGTATGTAAAATAGATATAAGATCAGTAAATAAAAATCATTAGCTGTACTGTATGTAGTAAAATTAATAGGCAGATCGCATTCTCAGAACAGTAAAACTCACAGACTGGGGTAAAACAAGAATGAATAAGATCTATGGGAAAACTGTAAATATTAGGAAAGGACATAAAACATTACCAAGTTCTCGGTATGGAGGAGCACTTGGATGGCAAAACTCAGTATTGAAACAAAATAGAAAAAACAGCTCACTTCAGATATGTGCATAATAATTATGTAATTTCACTCAGAATCCTGTTTGGAGGGGCAGTGAAGGTGGAAGCGTGTTGATTAAGGGCTAATAAAGTTAGTTTAGAAGGATAAACTCTCAAGATTGTCCACAAAAAGGTTTTAAAGAAAATTTCATTCAGCTCACTAATGCTACAGGGGATGAATCTGTAGAAGGAGCTTTTTTAGATGGTTGGCATTTTCAACGTAGTGGGGACAGGGTAAAGGTATTCAGTCAGTTTGCTGGGGTCATGGGTTATCTGGTGGAGAGAAAATAAAATTAATTTCTGCCTTCCAAGACAACTAAGGAAAATTCAGTCACATTAAAGATCCAATTAAAAATATTCACAGATGTGCTGTTTTTTTAAAGAGGATCTATATTTAGTAAATTATGGAATTAGAAAAAAAAAACTTTTTAGCCACAGAAGCCATTAAGGATGGGATTGACAGACTTGGATACGTAAATATCTTTCTAAATTGTTCCAAGATGCCATTAATTAAGTTAACAGATGAATGACAAACATCTAGAACAGAAACATACAGAATAAAAAAAAAAAAAAAGTCCTGGAATGTATAAACCAAAAAACCCAAACCCACTGAGGTTGAGTCAATTCTGACTCGTAGCGACCTTATAGGACAGAGTAGAACTGCCCGATAGAGTTTCCAAGGAATATATAAAGAGACCCTAAATATTAATTAAAAATTGACCCTTCGAAAAATAAGTAGGCAAATAGTTTACACAGAAATACATTTGAAGACTAAGCATGTTGAAAGATCCTTAAACTCAGTGAAACAGTGAGCATCTTTTTTTTTTACACCAAAAGTAAAAATGAAAAAATTGGCAATATGTGACAGTGTAAATCGATGCAATATTTTGTTAACAAGTTAGATTAATAATGTGTATTACCTTTGATCTACTAATTCAATTTGTAGAAATCAGCGTAAACACTGAGAAGTGTACAGAAATGTATGCAGACTTCTTGGCGTTTGGGAAAAATTAGAAACAATTTGAATGCCCCCTAATAAGGAGTTTGTAGGGTTAATTGTGATTCTCAATGCAATAAAAAATAAGTAGTTCTCTGTGTACTGATGTGGTGAAATGTCAGTATAGTAAGGTAATAGAGCAGGTTGAAAAGGAGTATGTCAGTTCTGGAAAGTTAGGAAGAGAGTATTAATGGTAAATGCCTTGAAATAAACAATTTAAATTGTCAGTCACAAAATATTCTTAACTGGTTATAGGAAACCAGTGGTTGATTTTCAGTTTGTATGTTTTTTTTTTTTATGTTATTATTACTTTTTTAACTGGCAAAAGTCTGTATATGCTTTATGGATTTTGTTTGTTTATTTGTTTTGGTAAAAATATGTAACCACAGAAAGGCCGTGTAAACCAGAGACTCCATTAGCCTGAGACCTGAAGAGCTAGATGGTGCCCAGCTACCACCAATGACTGCCCTGAAAGGGAACACAACAGAGTCCCTGATGGAGCAGGAGAAAAGCGGCGTGCAGACCTCAAATTCTGTAAAAAGACCAGACTTAATGGTCTGACTGAGACTAGAGGGACCCCAGAGGACATCGCTCCCGGATTCTCTGTGAGCCCAAAACTAAAACCGTTCCTGAAGCCAACTCTTCAGACAAAGATTAGACTGGACTATAAGACAGAAAATGATACTGGTGAGGAGTGTGCTCTTAGATCAAGTAGACACACAAGACTATGTGGGCAGCTCCTGTCTGGAGGTGAGATGACAAGGAAGAGGGGACAGGAGCTGGTTGAATGGACATGGGAAATACAGGGTGGAGAGGAGTGTGCTGTCACATTGTAGGGGGGGCAACTAGGGTCACGTAATAATGTGTGTATAAGTTTTTGTATGGGAAACTGACTTGAATTGGAAACTTCCCCTTAAAGCACAAAAAAAAAAAAAAAAAAAATTGCCAATTCAGCAACTTTTACATGTATGATTAATGCTGTGACATGGATCCCACTTGGGAACCCTGGTGGTGTAGTGGGTAAGTGCTACAGCTGCTAACCCAAGGATCAGCAGTTCGAATCCGCCAGGCGCTCCTTGGAAACTCTATGGGGCAGTTCTGCTCTGTCCTGTAGGGTCCCTATGCGTCGGAATCGACTCAACGGCACTGGATTTGTTTTTTTTTTTGTTTTTGTTTTTGTTATGGATCCTGCTATCCTGTTTTACAACCATTACCAGTAATTATTCCAAATGTTTAGTGTATAACCATATACCACGTTATTCCACCACTATATATTATTTTATAATGTGCGCTGTTTATTGTGTTTATTCAAACAAAAAAACAGCAAATTTTCTCATCTACTAGAATTGCAGATTTGGAAGTAAGTCAGTGGCATTCAGGCATTCTCCCTGGTCCTCAGTCTCTGCCCAGTGATACTCAGCTTTCTCACTTCATAGTCTGGGAAGCTCACTGTGCCATCTGCTGTAATCAGACTGATGCTTGGCAAGGGTTTTGGTGACAGTTTTCAGGTGATACGTAATAGATAGCACTTCCGACCGTTAGAGAAATTCATATAACCCGCTCATGTTAAGGACCCCATCAAGTGTATGTAGGTATGTGGGTGAGTATTTTGTGATCTTGCTTAGTAAGGAGAGCTGCATGTTTTTTCAATATGACATTATAAACAAGCCTTCTGAAAAAATGATGTTTCCATTTCCCTGGATTTATTTTGTGGGGATAATAATCACTTCACGTGTTAGCATGCAATGAGAAAAGGAGGGAGTTTTATAATATATCAAGTTTATGTACTGGCGCCTTTTTTTTTTTTATGACACACCTTATCTAGGTATAGACTTTTTTTTTTTAAAGAAAATTATTCATATTCCCTGGTACTGCTTTTCTTTCGCTTGGAATCTGTCTGATTCTTTGAAGAACCAGCCTGACTTCTCAAAGCAGTTTCTGTTGTCAGTGTTATATGAGGAATCATAACTACTGATCTGAAATATGGTTTCATCATTTTCTTTTTGGATTAGTATTTTAAAACTATTTCTGGAATTTTCTAACCTTACCTTAGAATTGAAGTATTTTTCATAATGTACACAGACTGTATTCACCCATGTAAAAAATAACTCAGAATGGCACTAACAGATTGCTATGCTGGTTGAAAAGGACAACTTTAAAGCTAGCGAGCACATCATTACCAAATACACTGGTGCCCCGGTAATAAAGATTTTCAGGGTGCTGTTACATAAAATGGAGCCTTGATGGTGCAGTGGTTAAAAGCTATGGCTGCTGACCAGCCACTCCTTGGAAACCCTACGGGGAGCAGTTTTACCCTGTCCTGTAGGGTCACTATGAGTCGGAAACGACTCAGCGGCAACGGGTTTTTTTATTATATACAATTTTATCAGAAACTTTTAACAAAAATTTTTGATTGGTTGATGACTATGTCAGAATACAAAAATCTTACGAGAGAGCTGTGTAGGCTCAAATGCTATGAAGAATAAAAAAAAAATAGATGCCTTGCTAAGTCAATCACAGGATCAGTGAGCCACGATTACAGGACCTCTGAAGTCCTGGAAACAGGACATACTCATTTATCTTCAATTGTTTTCTGAAAGAGTAAGTTTAGAATGTTTCAGTGAGCCTGATCACCTGATCACAATTATGTGAAACTAGACAAGCTACTACTAAGGGTTAGTTATCCTTCAGGGCATAGGTATAGGTGTTATAAATGATATATTTATGATTATACAGCACACAGGTTTCTAACATGTAATAAGATGACCTTCAGTGTCGTGGGTAAGAGAAAGCTCTGTGTTCATAAAGCAAACTTACCATTTTATTTCACATCTATAGACCAAAACCAAAATCAAGGATTCGATTCCAACTCATGATGACCCCATGTGTGTCAGAGTAGAACTGCTCCATAGGGTTTTCCAGACTGTGACCTTTCGGAAGAAGACTGCCAGGCCTATCTTCTGAAGTGCCTCTGGGTGGGTTTGAACCGCCAACCTTTCAGTTCGTAGTTGAGTGCTTTGCCATTTGCGCCACCCAGGGATATGCTTTTCCACTGTTACATTTAAAAGCGCCTGTTGTTATCTTTTATATGCGGTTTTTCTCCGTGCTACTTAGTTCTTGCCACATTACTGTGCTCTATTTAATTACTGCTTGGTCTCATCCTTTATGGACATTCCATATTTTTTTTTTTTCATTGAGGGTGGTTGCTTCCCCGTTTTTATCATATTTTCCCCATTTCTATCCATTCCTCATCTTAGGCTTTCTCACCATCTGAAGCGCGGCCATAAGCACTGCTCGGTTTCACACCACCACTGCTGGTGAATGCCCTCCGTCTGCACCCAGCTCAGCCATAATGGGGACAGCTCAGGTACTGTGTGATCTCCCTCTTCCTTCCTTCCTTCCTTCATTGGTCATTCCCGCTGTCATTTACCAAACATGTATATTGCCTACCTCGCCTGGGGCAGTCTGCCACAGTTGAGGGCTACAAAGATGATAGAAGACATAGTTCACTCCCCAGAGGAGCTGGCAGGCTAACTGGGAGAGAAACCAGTAAACTGACACTAGTAATGAAATGTGGGTAAGTATTCTGATGGTATAAGTTCAAAATGTTGTGAAAGCTTTCTGTATCTTTATGCGGAGATTATTCTATTTAAATATTGAAGTGTCTATTTTGATGTTGTAATGGAGAAACTGGTGAAGGAACTTTGAGAAATACAGCAAAGTTTGTTTGTAAAATGAGGTCCAAATTATGATGTTGGCTGATTTCATGTTGCATGTGTTGTTAAATTTGGTGTGCTTATTGAAGAAAATCTATGCAGTAGGAACATAGAGGGTAACCGGGAAGTGGACCAAAATATCCTAAGTAATGGAGGGTTTCTAAAAGTGGTCTAAATTATTTCCTAGTGGTTTTTAAAGTGCTTTCCTGTATCCTCTGGTGGTTGTGGTGGCTTTTCAAAGTGCCATAAGTACCACTCACTTCTTCCCAAAACTTACGGTAGTTGACAGCAGGATTTTAACTTTTTATGTGGCGTGGTAGAAGAATGAACCAACCAGTTCTGAAGCAGATACAGCCAGAATGCTCCTTAGAACAGAAGATGGTGAGAGTTCATCTTGCTTACTTTGGACACGACCTAAGGAAAGACCAATTCCTAGAAAAGGACATCATGGCTGGTAAAGTGGAGGTCAGTGAAAATGAGAGAAACCCTCCATGAAATGGTTTGACATGATCGCTACAACAGTGGGCTGGAACATACCAACAATTATGAGGATGGCGCAGGACTGTGCAATGTTTCCTTCTCTTACACGTAAGGCTACTGTGGGTCAGAGGTGACTTGAGGGCAACTAACAACAGACCCCTGTCTAGTTCCAGTGAATAAATTGTCCAGTGAATAAATGTCCAACTTTTCCAAGCTGCTCCATCATCTCTGACATCAATTACTCCCTCTCCCCTCAGTACTTTCCCTCCTGTCTCTGGGTTCTCTAATTCCCTGCATTGTCTCAAAGAACTCACGAACCATATAAAGGAAATGGCTCATGGGATTGTAGAGGCTGGCAAGTACCAAATTCGTGGCTCAGGCATAGACTTCTCCCTGGTCCTCAGTCTCTGCCCAGTGATACTCAGCTTTCTCACTTCATAGTTTGGGAAGCCCACTGTGCCATCTGCTGTGGGTCTCTGCTTTGGGCATCGCCTTCATTGGTGGTGGTGGGCTTTCCTCCTTGCTCTGGAATTGGCTCTCTTTTGGGGCAAAACTGACCAATCCCCTTGGTAGGCCACAATTAACCTCTCACACAGTCGACTGGATGGGAACTATAAGAGCACGCCCAGAAAGGCCACACAGAAAAGTAATTAATCCACTGCACCACTGCACCACTAGTGCTCCGCTATTAAATTACTACCCCTAAAATGATCCCACAGAATTGCCTATAGAGAAACCTTCTGATACTACTATCTGTGCCATCAAAATGAATACTCAACACAAAGCCATGCCAGATGCTTGTGTTTTAGCTATAAGAAAAAAAAAGCTATAAGTGATGGTGAAATACTTAGATTTTTTAGATTCTACCTTTTGAAGTTGGAACTAACTGTGGGAAACCACAAAAATGTAGGGATGATATTTGCAAGGTGTTGGGTACTCTTATTGATATTTTGGGCCAGATTATTTGTTGTAGGGGGGTTTTCCTGGTCATGGTAGAATGTTTCAAAGTGTCCCAGGCTTCTACTCACTAGTTGAAAAGTAGCACCTCCCCCAGTTATAAAAACCCCAAATTTCCCAATGTCCCTGGGGAAAAAATGACCACCCCTTTCACTCCATTAGGGAGCAGTCTGAGTCTTTGAAATCACTGACATAAGTTGTTCATAATTTTTTCTCATTGTGCTTTTAATATCTGTAGAACCTGTATGGATGTCATTTCTGTCATTGTAAATATTGGTAATTTGTTTCTTCTCTCTCTCTTTTTTCTCTTATGAGTCTGAGTTTTATCAATTTTATTGGTCTTCTCAAAGAACCACGTTTGGGTTTCCTTCATTTTCGTTACTGTTTTTAAGTTTTTGGTTTCATAGATTTCTGGTTTTTATTATTTTCTTTCTTTTACTTGTTAGGTACTGTCCAGTCAGTTCTGACACATAGCAACCCTGTCTATGTACGACAGAATGAAATGCTGCCAAGGCCCTATGCCATCCTCACAATCGTTGCTGTATTTGAACCCATTGTTGCAGCCGCTGTGTCAACCATCTTGTTGAGTGTCTTCCTCTCTTTTGCCGACCCTCTATCACTGTCCTCTTTTACTTACTTTGGTTTTAATTGGACCTTCTTTTTTTTTTTCATTTTTTAAGGTCGACCCCAAAACCAAACCCATTGTAGTGGAGTCGATTCTGACTTATAGCAACCCTATAGGACGAATAGAACTACCCCATAAGGTTTCCAAGGAGTGCCTGGTGGATTCAAACTGCAAATCCGTAGTAATACCTTTCATGTTTTTATGTACCAACCATTTCATCTGTGTAATTTCTAGGTCAGTTTTGCTTGGTTGATCTTCTCCTTACTATGGGTTGTTGTTGAGTACCTTGTAATTTTTGACTGGGTGCTGCACATTCTGAATTTTTCCTTGTTGGGTGCTAGATATTTTTTCTGTTTCCATAAATATTCTTGAGATGTGTTTTGATACGTAGAAAAAAACTGGAAATAATTTGGTCTTTGCTTTTAAGCTATGAACAGATCTGCATTTAGTTTATGTTTAATTTCTTCCTACTGTTGACACAAGACTGACCGTTTGTAAAATCTGATGCCCTGAGTTAAGAGGTCTTTGTTTTTTTTTTTTTAACCCGAATTAAGAGATTTTTATTTCCCTGAATTAAGATGGTTTTTACTCTTGGGATCAGACACTACTGCTGGCCAGGTTAAGCCCAGGGCAGTATTTCCTCTAATCCTTCTGTGTGATTCTTTCCTCACATGCATAGGCTGGTCACTGCTATCTGAATATGTAATATCTCTGGAGTTTTTTCTCTGTCCTATCTGGTGCTTTACTTGGCTAATTCTAGCGTCTGTAGCTTCTCCACACTCCCAGCTTTGTGTGTTCAAGTCAAGGAGACTGCTGTGGTCTGCCTGCCTGTACCTGTACCCTGGCAGTCAGCTGGGACAATTTCAGAGCTAACCTTTGTTTATCATCCATCGGGGCTCACTACTCCTCCTTGCCTGATATCCCATATTTTGAGTGCCTTTGATTTCCATGTTTTGTCCAGTATTTTCATGATTTCAGGAAGGAGGATACATCTCCATATTGATTAGAAACACATTTCTTGAGACGATGTTTGGTACCACTCTGCTGTATTTGCCTTCACCATTGTCCTTGTTTCCCTCCCCACCCCCACCCCAGTTTTCTAACTCCCAGGCTCAACCCATTCCTACGTAGCTGTTTTCCATTCTCAGTCTCGTGCCAGTGGTTGCATTTGTTCATTAAGTTTGACTCACCTTCACTATCTGTTTCATGAGATCTTAGAATGACCTTTTTCAGCATCTGCTTCCTGCTGCTCAGTTTACCCAAAGCTGATCTGTGGTTGCTTTTCATTTTGTTGGAAAATTTAATCTTGTAATTCTCCTGAAGAGGGTCTGAGAGTGGTAAACTTTCATGAGTCTGTGTGTGCATAAAAAAAAAAAAATTTTTGCGATCAATTTGAACCTGTGTTTGTTTGGGTATGCAGTCTTATTTCTAAAACAGGTTTTCCTTAGCACTGTGAAGATGTTTGTTACAGTATTTTCTGGCCTCTGCTGTGGTAATGAGAAGACAGACACGAATTTAATCCTTGTTCCTTCGTTAGTAACCAGGTTTTATTTTTTGAAACTTTCAGGATTTTCCTCTTTTCCTTGGTATTTTGAAATTGTTAGTGGTGCGCCTATACACTCACTCCTGTCTTACGGACACGGTTAGGTTCCAACAACCAGGTCATTGTGAGAACATCAGTGAGACTGAAAATGGAGGATTTTTTTTTCTGTTTTCAGACCATTTCTCTAATTTTTTTTATTTAGAAAATATGATCACAGAAATAATTACAGCTAAGATTTACTGATGTGCTCATCAACTTGATGAGTTCAGTTATGGATTATTCCTCTACGGAGAAGGAAGCTTGGAGGAGACAAAGCTGGATAAAGCCAGGCCGTGTGACTGGAGGGCCCACGGGTTAACCCCTGCACCTTCCTCCTGTGCTGGGTCAGAGCTTCCCTCACAGAACCTCCCCCAGGGCTTCACTCCCACCCCTGCAAGCCCTGTTTTCACAATTACGAGGCTGCTTTGCCCTCCAGGCCTTTTGAGCCACTCAGGCCTGGGGCTTCCTGCAAGGATACTGGAAGCCAAGCCACACACCTGGCCTCACAGAGGCGAGGGCCTCAGGCCCAGTTTAGCTCACTATGGGATGTCGTTAAACTCGCATGCATTTCTTCCAAACACCCTCTTTGATGCCTCTTTCTTTCCTCCCTTCCCATCTCACAGCAATTTTGAGCTGCAGGGCCCCAGCCTCCATAGGAGCTGGTAGCCCAGAACAGCCTCCTACAGGCTTGGTGCTGCCTGCTTGTTGGAGGCACGGCCATGGAGGAGGCCAGCCCTGTGCAGCAGGGGGACACAGAGGGAATGGGGCAGTGCAGCCCAGCTTCCTGGAGGCAGCCTGGAGACTCTCCTTGTTAATGCACAGAAGAATCACGTAGTAGATTTTTTACTATTGTTGTAAATGTGAAATGTCAGATAACAAGATAGTCAATAAGTGAGGAATAGGTATATTTATTTTTAACTTATCCTGCTTAGTTTTGGTAGCCTTTTGAAAGTATGAAATCTGTGCCATTTTCACTTCTGGGATATGCTTATTTCCCCTGTTATTTATTTTATTTTTTTCTTCCCTCCATTCTCTTTGTCATTTTGAACCCGTTAGATTAGAAGTTGATCTTTATGAATCTGTTTTCTATATGTTTAACTTTTCTTTTTATTCTTTCTTTTCGCTTTTTTTTTTTGCACACTGTTCTCAGATAACTTTCTGTCTTGCTGTTTCATCTCACTCATTCTTTAGCTATGTATACTTTGGTATATGGCAGCCCATCTATTTCATTTGTAGCCTAAAAATTATATATTTAATTTTTTAGGCCATTTTTTCCTCCAGTGATGCTACTAATTAGCTTTTAAAAACACCTCCTTTTGTTTGGTCTCGTCTTAGTTATCTAGTGCTACCATAACAGAAATACCACAAATGGATGGCTTTAACGAAGAGAAATTTATTTTCTCACAGTGTAGTAGGTTACAAGCCTAAATTCAGGGCATCAGCTCTAGGGTAAGGCTTTCTCTCTGTGTTGGCCCTGGAGGAAGGTCCTTGTCCTCAGTCTTCCCCTGGTCAAGGAGCTTCTCAGGCGCAGGGACCCTGTGTCCAAAGGACGTGCTCTGCTCCTGTTGCTGCTTTCTTGGTGGTATGAGGTCCCCAACTCTCTGCTTGATTCCCCTTCCTTTTATCTCTTGAGAGAGAAAAGATGGTGCAGGCCACACCCCAGGGAAATTCCCTTGGATCAGGGAGGTGACCTGAGTAAGGTGGTGTTATAATCCCATTCCAGTCCTCTCAACATAAAATTACAATCACAAAATGGAGGACAACCACACCTGGCCTAACCAAGTTGATACACACATTTTTTGGGGGGGACGTAATTCAATCCATGACAGTTCTATAGACTGTTGTTCTGGGTGTTATTTTATTTCATTTAATTTTTTTGATGCATTTTATACCTATATTTCAGGGCATGGTTTTCTTTAAATATTTGTTGATTTTCAGTTGTCTGCTTCTATTTTCTCTTTGCTTGTTTGTGTGTGCTATTTCTGTTTGTGGAAACCCTGGTGGCGTAGTGCTACAGCTGCTAACCAAAGGGTCGGCAGTTCGAATCCACCAGGTGCTCTTTGGAAACTCTACTGGGCAGTTCTACTCTGTCCTATAGGGTCCCTATGAGTCGGAATCGACTCGATGGCACTGGGTTTGGTTTCTTTGGTTTATTTCTGTTTGTTGCAGCCTTTCCAGAGGGCAAGGAGAGGAGAGGGGATTTGATATACTGCTCGGTAAAGTTTGTCAGAAGCCCTTGGTGTGGAAGTGGTGTGGTTTCATTCCTCGTGAGCCCCGTGTGCTGGTGTGTACTGTGTCCACCTCTGCTGCCTCGATGCTTGGGTTTCCCTCAGAGCTGTTCTACGCTTTCTAGCAGGTCTCTCCTGTATGGATTTATGGACTTTTAGTTTTTCTCTGATACTCTGGTTTCATTTATCTTCTTCTTTTAGAGAATCCTTAATGATTTTGTTTTATAGACAGTATATTCTTGTTTTTCAGCTATGCTTATGATTTTTTTTTCCCCTGTCATTTATGCAGCTGGGGAAGGAGACAGAGAGGCTAATGTATGTAATGTATGTCTTCATTTCACACCCGCCCCATTCAATCATTCTCACACTCTATTTTCTCTCATTAGGAAGAACGTGCATCAAAACTGGGGGAGGGCTTGCCCCATGTTCCACAGGCTAAATCTCTGTTTCTCTTTATATCAGCTGTTTTCAAATGAGGGTAATTTTTCCTCTAGTGGGCAGTTGACAATTTTGGAGATGTTTTTCATTGTCACAACGGAAGAAGGTACTACTGGCATCTGGTGGGTAAAGAATGCCATTAACCCCAGCGATGCACAGGGCATTTCCCACAACAAAGGATTATTTGGCCAAAAATGACAGATGGGCAAGTTGAGAAACCCTGCTTTATTTTCATGAGCTTACCTGTAATACTTAGGTACCTCCCACAGTTTAAGTAAGGAGGATAAGGAGATGGTATAATCTCAATAGAGAACTGTTTCTCTTCATTGCGAGGGCTTTGTATGGGGGGATTTTAGGAAATTAAATGGTAGCAGATTTGTGTGTATATTCTTTTTTATTGATCATATTTAAAATACACGTTTGGACTTTTAGGGATATGATAAAAGGTTTGAAACAACCTACCAAAATCATTTAAATGTTTGTCACTTCATTGATACCCTGGTGCAGAGTGAGTAGCTGCATGAATAATCTTCACTTTGTTATCACAATTACAGTTCTCATGTGGAATTTGAAGAGTATTTACATTCTCTTGTACTTAGTCAAGCGGAAGACCTAACAGCATTTTGGTGTTTATTTCCCATTTAAAGTGACAGAAATTATGGAAAGGATTCTTAGCATAGGTTCTGTTTCAAGCCACAGTAATTCTAAATGTAGAAATCTAATTTATTTCACAAAAGGAAATTTGCTTTCCTCAAGTTAACTATGAACACATTCATGTTGTCTCAGAAACAAAGATAATGTGGAAAGAGAAACTAAACAGGACTCATTTATTATTCTTAATGTCTATATATAATAGATCTTTGCATCAGGGTACAGCCATATATTAAAACCTGTTATCATTCATTTTTTTTTTTTTTTGTATGTGTGTGTGTAAAGGGTCATTGATTTTTAGTTTGGGTTTTATAATGGCCCCTGATTTCTTAAAATGTGTTTAGTTTGGAAGAACCTAAATTCGTTCTTTATTAACCTTGTGAGTCCAATTTGGTTTCACTGTTTACGAGTCTCAACCAGGAGAAATCCATAGTCCTTTCCTCTATTCCTTCTTTATTATCAAGCACTAGGGAGAACCACGGTATCACCTGTTGTATTGGTAGAGATTCTCCAATTCTCTGGTACTATGAGTCATGTTTGGATGAATTAGCTCTATTCAGTTATTTACTCATTTCCTTGAAATAAAATTTTTGGATTTAAAATGCTGTGTCAAAGTTATGAATGGTTTTGGTTTTAAGATTTTTTAATGTGTATTTCAATATGGCTTTCCAGAAATTTGTACCTATTTGCCCTCTCATCAAGACTGCTTGAGAGTTTGTCTCATTACATACTTACTGACATTTGCTTTTTAAATTCTTTTTATATTTACTGGTTTGATAGATGGTATATATTTGATAATTTCATTTACTTGAGTTACCAGTACTGTTGAACTGTGTTTTTTTTCTTTCTTTTATCCACTTTTTCTGTTCATCAATTGCGTGCTTGAGCCTTTTACTCATTTCTTATTATGGCTGTTTATCTTTCTTGTTTTGAAATGATCTAAAGGGCATGTTGTTCACTCTGATTTTATACATTAGCATGTTAATCTGTCTTTCCTGTTTAAATAGACACAGTTACTAACCTAATAAGCCTCTTTGCTAGGCACTGTATTTGTTCCAGCCAGCGGGGAGACAGTGGTTATTTGCTAGTATTTGCTGAGGGAATTCAGTTTTTGTTTTTGTTTTTCAATGTATCTGTATTAGTTTTCTCCTGCTGCTGTAAAAAATTACCACAAACTTGGTGGCTTAAACCATACTCATCTATTACCTTGAAATTCTGTAGTTAGAATTCTGACATAAGTCTCGATGGGCTAAAATTAAAATGTTGGCAGGACTCTGTTCCCTTCTGGAGACTCTAGAGGCTCTGCTTTCTTGACTTTTTCAGCTTCTAGAGGCCACCCACCTTCCTTGGCTTATGGCCTCTTCCCCCCATCTTCAAAGCCAGCGGTAATGGAGCGTCTTTCTCATACTGCCTCATCCCTGGTCCTCCACAGCCAGGAAAGGGCCTCTGCTTTTAAGGGCCCATCTGATTAGATTGGTCCTACTTATATACTTGTATAATCCTGGGTAATCTCCCCATCTCATGATCCTTAACCTTGATCCCTTTTGCTATGTTAAGGTAATGCAGTCACAGGTTTCAGAGATTAGGACATGAACATCTTTGGTGGAGGGGCATTATTCTGCTGTCTCCCAAACCAAACCAACTGTTGTTGACTTGATTCCAACTCACAGTGACCCTACAAGACAGAGCAGAACTGCCCCATAGGGTTTCCAAGGCTGTAATCTTTATGGAAACGGACTGCCGTACCTTTTTCCCATGAAGCAACTGGTGAGTTCGAACCACCAACGTTTTGGTTATAGCTGAGCACTTAAAAACTGTGCCACTAGCGCTCCTTTCTGCTCTCACCAAGACCAACCCGTTGTTGTCGAGTATATTCCAACTCATAGCGACCATATAGGACAGAATAGAACTGTCCCATAGGGTTTTCAAGGAGCGCCACTGCCCTAGTCATCTTGTGTTGCTGTAACAGAAATATCACAAGTAGATGGCTTTAACAAAGAGATGTTTATTCTCGCACCGTCTAGTAGGCTAGAAGTCCAAATTTAGGGTGCCAGCTCAGGGGAAGGCTTTCGCTCCCTGTCGACTCTGGAGAAAAGTCCTTGTCATCAGCCTTCCCGTGGTCTAGGAGCTTCTCTGCACAGGAACTTCAGGTCCAAAGGACATGCTGTGCTCCCGACATTGCTTTCTTGGTGGTATGAGGTCCCCAACTCTCTGCTTGCTTCCCTTTTCTTTTCTCTCTTGTAGGATAACAGATGATGTAGGCTACACCCCCAGGAAAACTCCCTTTACTTTGGGTCAGGGATGTGACCTGAGTAAGGGTGTTACATCCCACCCTAATCCTCTTTAACATAATCAAATCTTGCCTCATTAACCACAGGCAGAGATTAGGATTTACAACACAGAAAAATTACATCAGTCACAAAATGGAGGACAAGCGCACAGTCCTGGGAATCATGGCCTAACCAAGTTGACATATATTTTTAGGGAAACACGATTCAATCCATAACAGCCACAGTATCTGTTGATTTAAATCCATTCTTGGCTTTGAGCTTTAAGGATTTACTTCCTCCCTGTTTCCCTCCTTTGTTCCTTTCTTTGACCATGGATTTGGACAAAATTTCTGCATTTCCTGTGAAATACTTGCCAATTAAGTTTTTCATCTTTTATCTGTGATTTCAGAAAATAACAAGTAGGATTAGCTCCTTTACCAAAGTAGTTGAAAAGAAAATTTAATTTTTTTAAGGCTGATGATAACTCTGCAGTGGAACCAGGATTGTACTTTTATTATCACTGTGATGTGTTCACACCTTCTGTGGCATACATACATATTATTAAGATGTTGCCCTGATTAAATATTTACCAGTAACCAAAAAATGTTGTTGTTGTTAGGTGTCGTCATAGTGACCGTATGTACAACAGAATGAAATGTTGCTTGGTCTTGTACCATCCACACAATTGTTGCTATGTTTAAACCCATTGTTGGAGCCTCTGTGTCAGTCCATCACTTTGAGGGTCTTCCTCTTTTTCTCTAACCCTCTACTTTACCAAGCATTACGTCCTTCTGCAGGAACTGTCCCTCAAGATAACATGTTCAAAGTATGTGAGGCAAAGCCTTGCTATCCTCGCTTCTAAGGAGCATTCTGGCTGTGTTTCTAAAACAGATTTGTTCATTCTTCTCATAATCCATGGTATATCTTCAGTGTTCTTTGTCAACACTGTAATTCAAAGGCATTAATTCTTCTTCAGTCTTCCTCATTCATTGTTCAGCTTTCTCATGCATATGAGATGATTGAAATTACCAGGGCTTGAGTCCGGTGCACCTTAGTCCTCAAACTGACATCTTTGTTTTTAACGCTTTAAAGAAGTCTCTTGCAGCAGATTTGCCCAATGTAGTACTTCATTTGATTTCTTGATATCTGCTTCCATGGGCATTGATTGTGGATCCAAGTAAAATGACATCTGTGACAACTTCAGTCTTTTCTCCATTTATCGTGATGCTGTTTATTGGTCAGTTGTGAGGATTTTTGTTCTTTACTATGAGGTGTAATCTGTATTGAAGGCTGTAGCCTTTGATCTTCATTAATAAGTGCTTTAAGCCCTCTTTGCTTTCAACAAGCAAGCTTGTGTCTTCTGCATATCGCAGGTTGTTAATGAATTTAGAGACCATCTCAAGAATAGATTTGATGCACTGAACACTAATGACTGAAGTCCAGATGAGTTGTGGGATGACATCAAGGGCATCTTACGTGAAGAGAGCAAAAGGTCATTAAAAAGACAGGCAAGGAAAAAAGACCAAAATGGATGTCGGAAGAGACTCTGAAATTTGCTTTTGAACATCAAGTAGCTAAAGTGAAAGGAAGAAATTATGAAGTGAAACAGCTGCACAGAAGATTGCAAAGGGAGCCTCGAGAAGACAAAGTGAAATATTTTAATGACATGCAAATACATGAAGTTAGAAAACCAAAAGGGAAGAGCACACTCAGCATTTCTCAACCTGAAAGATCTAAAGAAACAATTCAAGCCTCAAGTTGCAGTATTGAAGGATTCTATGGGCAACACAGGAAGCATCAAAAGAAGGTAGAAGTAATACACAGAGTCACAGCACCAAAAAGAATTGGCCAACATTCAGTAATTTCGGGAGGCAGCATGTGATCAAGAAGGAAACAGTCCAAGCTGCTCTGAAGGCATTGACAAAAAACAAGGCTCCAGGAATTGACAGAATACCAATTGAGATGTTTCAACAGATAGATGCGATGCTGAAAGCCCTCACTCATTTATGCCAAGAAATTTGGAAGATAGCTACCTGGACAGTCAAATGGATGAGATCCGTATTTGTGCCCATTCCAAAGAGAGGTGATCCAACAGAATGCAGAAATTATCGAACAATATCATTAATATCACACACAAGTAAAATTTTGCTGAAGGTAATTAAAAAATGGTTACAACAGTATATCAACAGGGAACTGCCAGAAATTCAAGCCGGATTCAGAAGAAGACTTGGAATGAGAGAGATCATTGCTGATGCCCGATGGATCTTGGCTGAAAGCAGAGAATACCAGAAAGACATTTACCTGTGTTTTATTGACTCTGCAAAGGCATTAGACTCTGTGAATTATAACAAACCGTGGATAACATTGTGAAGAATGGGAATTCCGGAACATTTAATTGTGCCCCTAAGGAATCGGTACAAAGACTAAGAGGCAGTCATTCGAACAGAACAAGGGGATACTGCACGATTTAAAATCATGAAAGGTGTGCATTCAGGTTGTGTCCTTTCACCATATTTATCCGATCTGTGTGCTGAGCAAATTATCTGCGAAGCTGGAGTATATGAAGAGGAATGCAACATCAGGATTGGAGGAACTCATTAACCAAAAAATAGCATTTATTAATATGAAAACCCAGGTTGAATTACTTGCCCCTAGTAATTCAAAGTTGGCAAACACACTGGGATCCATTTCCGAATTTAATTATCTTTAATCATTTTGTAACTCTACCACTTGAGGAAAAAAAATCTTGAATAGAATACGTTGTGACTACTCATGCAAACCCATACCCATTGCCATGAGAGACTACTAAATGGTGCATTAGGTGGTTTACAGAACATAGTAGGTTCTTGTCTTGTCACTGTGGGTTTATAGACAAAGCTAACACTGTGCTCAGGTACAATTATTTTAATTTAGGGGCTTTGAAAAAAATATGAGCAATGGAAAAAAGACAAGCTGGAAAGTTATAAACCACTGTAGCTGTATAAAATCTGTGATAGATTCTGAGCAAATATAGGCTGAGGAGCGCTTTTCTTGCCCACCGCCCCTTTTTTAGTGGTATAAACAGGTACATTTTAGTTGAATAAAATGAAAGATTTTTAGTTTTTGAAAAAAAGTTGTAAATTCTATTGCTATGTGTTCCACTTATTTGCATTCCAGTTTGTGTTTCTTTATAGTAGTTATACTTCCTTGCCTTAAAAAATATTAAAATATATAATATATCTCCCACTAAATCAGTATAAAAAATGAGAGCCTCAGAAATACAACTCTTGGTCATATTCTTCTTATTGTCTGTATTCTCCTAGCAGTATGTTTAAAATGCTGTTATTCTGATGATTTTTTTTTATTATGCTTTAAGTGAAAGTTTACAGTTCAAGTTAGTTTCTCATAAAAAAAAAATTTATACACACATCGTTATGTGACCCTAGTTGCTGTCCCTATAATATGACAGCACACTCCTCCTTTCCACCCCAGATTTTCTGTGTCCATTCATCCAGCTCCTGTCCATTTTTGCCTTCTCATCTTACCTCCAGACAGGAGCTGCCCATTTAGCTTCATGTTTTTTTTTTTTTTTTTTTTTTTATCTACTTGAGCTAAGAAGCAGGAACTGTCTCACGTGAGTATCATTTTATATCTTATAGGCCAGTCTAATCTTTGAAGAGTTGGCTTTGGGAATGGTTTCAACTCTGGGCTAACAGAGAGTCCAGGGGCGATGTCTTCCGGGGTCCCTCCAGTCTCAGTCAGATCATTAAGCCTGGCCTTTTTAGAATTTGAGTTCTGCACCCCACTTTTCTCCAGCTCTGTCAGGGACTCTCTGTTGTGTTCCCTGTCTGGGCGGTCATTGGTGGTAGCTGGGTACCATCTAGTTCTCCTGGTCTCAGGCTGATGGAGTCTCTGGTTTATGTGGTCCTTTCTGTCTCTTGGGCTAATATTTTCCCTGTGTCTTTGGTGTTCTTCATTCTCCTTTGCTCCAGGTGTATTGGAACCAATTGATGCATCTTAGATGGCTGCTTGCTAGCTTTTACAACCCCAGGTGCCACTCACCAAAGTGGGATGCAGGATATTTTCTTAATAAACTTTGTTATGCCATTTGACCTAGAAGACCCCTGAAACCATGTCCCCAGACCCCCGCCCCTGTTATTCTGTCCCTCGAAGTGTTTGGTTGTATTCAGGGAACTTCTTACCTTTTGGTTTAGTCCAGCTGTGCTGACTTCTCTTATATTATGTGTTGTCTTTCCCGTCACCTAAGATAATTCTTGTCTACTATCTAGTTAGTGAATAACTCTTTCCCTCCCTCCCCACCCTTGTCATCGTCAAAGAATGGTTTCCTCGGTGTTTAAACCTTTTACTGAGTTCTTATAGTAGTGGTCTCATACAATATTGGCCCTTTTGTGACTAATTTCATTCAGCATTATGCCTTCCAGGTTCATCCAAGTTATGAGATGTTTCTCAGATTCATCGTTGTTCTTTATCATTGCGTAGTATTCTATTGTGTGAATATACCATAATTCACTTACCTATTCTTTCGCTGATGTGCACCTGGGTTGCTTCCATCTTTTTGCTATTGCAGACGGTGCTGCAGTGAATATGGGTATGCATATATCCATTTGGGTGACAGCTCTTATTTTTCTAGGATATGTTCCAAGGAGTGGGATTGCTGGATCGTATGGTACTTCTATTTCTAGCTTTTTAAGGAAGTGCCAAATCGATTTCCAAAGTTGTACCTTTTTACATTCCCACCAGCAGTGTATAAGTGTTCCAGTCTCTCCATAACCTCTCCAACATTTATTATTTTGTGTTTTTTGGATTAATGCTAGCCTTGTTTGGGCGAGATGGTATATCATTTTAGTTTTGATTTGGATTTCTCTAATGGCTAATGATCATGAGCATTTCCTCATGTATCTGTTAGCCACCTGAATGTCTTCTTTGATGAAGTGTTTGTTCATATCCTTTGCCCATTTTTTAATTGGGTTATTTGTCTTTTTGTTGTTGAGGTTTTGCAGTATCTTGTAATTTTAGAGAGTAGACATTGATTGGATTTGTCACAGCCAAAAACTTTTTCCCCAGTCGGTAGGTTGTTTTGTACTCTTTTGATGAAGTCTTTTGATGAGCATAAGTGTTTGATTTTTAGGAGCTCCCAGTTGTCTAGTTTCTCTTCTGGCGTTTGTGCATTGTTAGTAAAGTTTCATATTCTGTTTATGTCATGTATTAGGGCTCCTAGCATTGTACCTATTTTTCCCTCTGTGATCTTTATCGTTTTAGATTTTATATTTAGGTCTTTGATCCATTTCGAGTTAGTTTTTGTGCATGGTGTGAGGTATGAGTCTTGTTTCATTTTTTTGCAGATGGATATCCAGTTATGCCAGCACCATTTGTTAAAGAGACTGTCTTTTCCCAAATTAATGGACTTTTGGCCTTTGTCAAATATCAGTAGCTCATACATGGATGAATTTGCATCTGGATTCTCAATTCTGTTTCTTTGGTTTCTGTATCTGTGGTCGTACCAGTACCAGGCTGTTTTGACTACTGAGGCAGTGCAATAGATTCTAAAATCAGATAGTGTGAGGCCTCCCACTTTCTTCTTCTTCTTCAGTAATGCTTTACTTATCTGAGGCCTCTTCCCTTTCTATATGAAGTTGAGGATTTCTTTCTCCATCTCATTAAAAAACGCCATTGAAATTTGGATCAGGCTTGCATTGTATCTGTAGATCGCTTTGGGTAGAATAGACATTTTCACAATGTTGCGTCTTCCTGTCCATAAGCAAGGCATGTTTTTCCACTTATGCAGGTCTCTCTTAGTTTCTTGCAGTAGTATCTTGTAGGTTTTTTTTTTTTTTGTATAAGCCTTTTACGTCTCTGGTTAGGATTATTCCTAAGTATTTTATCTTCTTGGGGGCTACTGTAATAGTATTGATTTGGGGATTTCCATTTCTAAGTATTTTTGTTGGTGCAGAGGAATCCAACTGATTTTTGTATGTTTACCTTGTATCCTCATACTTTGCTGATATCTTCTATTAGTTCCAGCAGTTTTCTTGCAGATTCTTTCAGGTTTTCTATGTATGAGACCATATCATGTGCAGATAGAGATACATTTACTTCTTCTTTGCCAATTTGGATGCCCTTTATTTCTTTATCTGGCCTAATTTTTGTGGCTAGGACCTCCAGCACAATGTTGAATAAGAGTGGTGATAAAGGGCATCTTTGTCTGGTACCCCAAGGGGAATGCTTTCAGACTCTTATTCTGATGATTTTATAGTTTCTTTTCAAATGTGCCATACCTTATATAAAAAATGAAATTTTTATCTAAAAAATTTCAAGAGTGAGACTTCGTTATCATCAGCATGACCGTGGCATTTCACTTTTAATGTGTGTATGTGAGGAGAGGCTGCCCCCTTATGTGGGTGGTCTTAATGCTTCTTCTCTACCAGTATCATGAACTGCATTTAGTTGTACAAACAAATGAGTAGTATGTGATCTAAGAAATAAAACTATTTGAAATATTAACAACTAGTTAAATATTTAAATACGTAAATTAAAAAAAACAAAACTATTGCAGTTGAGTTGATTCCAACTCATAGTGAGCCTATCTATAGCACAGAGTACCCTATAGGACAGAGTAGAATTTCCCCATAGGGTTTCTAAAGAGTGGCTAGTGGATTTGAACTGCCAACCTTTTGGTTAGCAGCTGAGTGCTTAACCACTGTGCCAGCAGGGCTCCCTTAAAATATTAGCTCTATTTAAATAGTATCTAGTTCTCAAATCTAGTAAATCAGCATCTGGAGTTTGAAATGTCATTCTTCAGACACATTCAGGAGAAATGATGAATTTATATTCATTTTATTTCTTGAGACAGCTTTCCATGGGATGGTTCTCATTTTCTTTCTCTCTCAAACAAGTGACTATATTTTAAAATTTTAGTTATTTTTGTAGCAGGTTATAGTCAGACTTGCTTCCCTTCTAGTGCCTCTGTATCTGGGCCAGACATTTTCTGGATGACCTAGCTAGGAAAGTAGTGATTGCTTTTATTAGGGATTATTTTATAAGATCTTTAGATATGCTTGGAATAAGTTCTTTTAATGAATTTCAGGTTTGCTGTGGCTTTTTTTTACCTGCGAATTTGGGATTATAATTCTTAAAGTTAGGTGAGTCAGCAAATTCCTGAAGTAGAGAAAAATAAAATAATACGTATGTTTGTGATTGTGACTGTTCTTTTATGATTAATTCATACTTTCATATCTAGATTTAAAATGACTCTTCAGATAATTGCCATTCTTTTTGATTAATTGTCTTTTGTATAGGTTATATCAGATTTATTTTTATACTTTAATAAAATTCTAATATTTATACCTGCGGTTATTAAACATAGATGTTTTCTACTAGGTTCAAGACCTTGTGCGTTGGATATTGGATTGGATTTGAGACATGGTCCTTTCCTTTGAAGATTTTTTATCTAAAAGGGCAAATAGATCTAGACTTATATAACATCAGCATCAACAAAAAAAGCCTAGCTTTAAAGAACCATCTGTAACAACAGAACACAAAAGTAACACAACAGCTGTGTTGTTCTTAAAAACTTTTTTCTCTGGTTTTAAATTTAGAGACATCTTCCCCACAGACACTTACTGAGGGAAAAAACTGTAGAACACAGAAGGCCCAGCATTCAGTAATTATTTGACTCAGCATAGTTTTTCAGCTAAATGCCATGATTTCTTTATACTTTTAGTACTCAATAATTCTCTAAGTAGACAGAATGATTCTCTATTGATTTTATTTCTTGTAAAATAGATAATGTGTTATATACCTGTTTTAGGCTGGGCCCTCTAGAGAAGCAAAACCAGGGAAGCTTATTTTATGGAGAGTTTTATCTCAAGGAAATGGCTCATGCAGTTGTAAAGACTGGAAAGTCCCAAGTCCATGGTCGAGTGTCAGGCTGGAGGTTTCTCCTGACTCACATAGCTGCAGGGGCTGAGGAATCCAAGACTGGCAGGTAAGATGGCAGACTGCTAGTTAACAGGCTGCAGAGGTCAGTGAATCCCAAGATGGGCCGTCAATATGGCAGGTCATTGAATCCCAAGATGGGTAATCCCAACAACTGAGGGTCAGCTGATGATGAGTCGCGCGCAGGATCCAGAGCAAGCGAGCTTTGCCAGAGTGTCTATATATGTATGTATGTGTGTGTGTATATATATATAATGCAGGCCACGCCCCTGAGGAAACTTCCCTTACAGCTGATTGGCTGATCATATCAGATCACATCATGGAGGATGACTGCATCATTACATAGCTGCCAAGCCACTGAGAGTCATGCCCAGCCAGGAATCATCCTGATTCTCTCTTCCCTCCTTCCCTTCCATTCTTCCCTAACTAAAATTTAAATTAAAAAAAAAAAATTTTTATTTAAATTTAAATAAAAAAAAATTTAAATAGGCACCCTAAAATTATCCAGCTAATTAAATCTTGCTCTCAATTGTAGTTATTATTTTATTAAATTGTTGATTTTTTTAAAAAAATGAAAATATGATCAGAATTATTCCCTCTTAAGGCATTAATGATTCTTAATCCTAACCGTATGTAGGAATCTTTTGATGAGAGCTGGGGGCAAAAAATTCAGATGCTCCACTCTTGTAGATTGTCATTCCTTTTTTGGGGTAGGTCCCAGGTATTAGTATTTTTTTAAACCTCTCTCAAAAATTCCGAATTACAGCCAGAGTTGTGAACTACTGCTGTGCATTAATAATACACAAGTTTTTATGAATTTGATTTAATCTGTAACATACAGTGTTTGAGAAGCTTAAAGTAAACACTTCCACAGACTTATCATATTTAGTTTTCAAACTAAGGCGAGCACTCTTTGAGACTAGAAAAAGGAAAGGCAGCTCTTGATAGATGTCTGTATTTTTCCTTTTTCTGTAAAATTGTCATGTTAATGTAGTTAAACTTTTAATGCCAACAGGGATCCCTTAAAACTTGAACAGCTTTTGAAATGAGTTGTTCTTGACAACCAAAACCAAAAACCTACTGCCGTCAAGCCGTGAAAAACTTTCTTTAATGAGGGGGAAAGGAGTTCTCTTGTGTATTCAGGTTGGAAACAGACAAAGTAAAGACAACTAATTAAACAGAGGTGAGGATGGCTACTACTGGTCGTTTCCCCAGAAGCAGAGTGTGCCTGCAGTTATTAAAAACAGCATCTTCAATGGCGAGGTGCTTTTTTTAGTCCACGCGTAAGCAGCAGTTCCGTATAGCCATCAGATGCTCAAAAATACTCAGCCGTGAGTTTACACTTTATTTTTCATATCAAAAAGCTGGTGCTTTATACACTGACTTAATCCTTTTTTTTGTCTTTGATTATGTGATATTAAGTGTTTATTGTTTTATATTAATAAAGATTTGCTACTCACTGATGATATAAATATTAGGTAGTTGTCAGAATCATATTAAAAAAATTTTTTTATTACAAAATAAAATCTAATTGAAAATATACGGACAAAACAAATGTTTGGTTTAATGATTGTTATAAGGGGAACACCCTGGTAACTGTCACCTTGGTCAGAACACAGAATATTGCCACCTGCCCTATCTCTGTGCTCTGTGTTCCTCATTCCAGTCATAACCCCTTGTTTCTGCCCAAAGTAACCACTCTCCTGACTTTATGGTAATCACTTCTTTTTTTTTCTTTATAGTATTATCACCCAAATGTATATACCCAGACTCTCTAGTTTAGCCTTGACTGTATCATTTTCATTTGATGTTTTTAAAGTCTCTGTTAATCTACAGTCCTCTCCCGCATCCCTTTCTTGTCCTAAGCCATTGGACCTGTACAGTTTCCCACAGTCTTGGTTTTGCCAAGCACGTGTGCATGGTACACGATAGCGCGTTCCCCTTTCCTCTGTATTTTCTGCACATGGACAGCTGGATCCCAGGGTTTGGTAGCTGTGCTCTTTCATCAGGAGAAAGATGTTGTTGTTAGGTGCCATTGAGTAGGTTCTGACTCAGAGTGACCCTGTGTACAACAGAACAAAACACTGCCCTGTCCTGTGCCATTCTCACAATTGTTACTCTGCTTGAGCCCATTGCTGCAGCCGCTGTGTCAGTCCTTCTGATTGAGGGTCTTCCTCTTTTTTGCTCACCCTCTACTTCACCAAGCACGAAGACCTTCTCCAGGTACTGGTACCTCCTGACAACATGTTCAAAGTACATGCGATGAAGGCTTGCCATCCTTGCTTCTAATGCACATCTGGGTTGTACTTCTTAGGAGGAACATGATGGTTGGTTATTTCCCTTCTTGTGATGTTAGCAGCTGGTGAAGATACATGCCTAGATCCATTAATTTATTGGGAGTTGCAAAGTGGTAATATTTTAATTTTCTCTTTTCTTTTTCATTTGAAAGTTGTAATTGTTTGTATAAATGGGCAGTTCCCCTCATTTATTTAATTGTACAATGGAACAGTTTATATTGTAAAGGAGAGATAAATGTTTTACTTTTTCTCTTTATTTAGTAGTTATTGGAATAGTAAATTAATTACCATCGTGTTCCAAATATGACCAATTTGTTTAAAATATATGTTATTTTAAGCTCATGGATTAAATACATTTGATGTATTTCCATCTATTGCAATTATTAGTCTTATGGGTGCTCAGCCTGTCCCATGTTTGGCCAGCAGAAGCCTCTTCAAGTTGACTCCTGAGTCCTTCTGACCCACCTACTATTCTTTTAGACATGTACACATTGTCTCTTTTGTCCCAAATTTACCATTAGGCAGTTTCTAAAGAGTCCTACCTTGTTTAATGAAAACGGTGTTTCAAGAACACACTGTGGCTACTAGGAATGCCCATCACCCTAAAATTGGTCAATGGTTCTAGACCTTTAGGGGCCAAAGCTAGAAAATATGTAGCAGTCTTTGAGGACAAACTACCTGATGAGTCATTCTCATACTTCCAATTTGATTTAAGGCCTTAGGAGGTTTTACTAAACTTCTTTATATTACGTTTGCATTGCCTGTCTTCCACACTGAAAATACTAACTTTCAAGAAACAGAGAATAATAGAGTTAGAATAGTCCATAATTATGCATTTACTCTCTCCTACATTGCACATACAGCAGTCTTAAAATAACAACATGAACCCAATACCAATATTACTATGGAAAACCATTAAAAATCTTTTTCACGTGCTCTCACATGTCCTCACATGTTGTACGTTTTTGATAGCTGTACTGTATTGGTATTGTCAGAGCATATATTCATTAAATATTATATTCTTTCCCTATTTACCCTCACTTAATCTTATGCATGTGAAACCTGCACGATGAATAAGGAAGACCGAAGAAGAATTGACACCTTTGAATTGTGGTGATGGAGAAGAATATTGAATATGCCATGGACTGCCAAAAGAAGGAACAAATCTGTCTAGGAAGAAGTATAACCAGAGTGCTCCTTAGAAGCGAGGATGGTGAGACTATGTCTCACATACTTTGGACATGTTATCAGGAGGAATCAGTCCCTGGAGAAGGACATCATGCTTGGTAAAGTAGAGGGTCAGCAAAAAAGAGGAAGACCCTCAATGAGATGGACCGACCCAGTGGCTGCAACATGGACTTAAGCATAATAACAACTGTGAGGATGGCACAAGACCGGGCAGTGTTTTTTTCTTTTGTACATAGGGTCGCTTTCAGTCGGAACCAACTCAATAGCACCTAACAACGTAACAGAACAATCTTAATTTGTATGAATAATCATATGATCACTTCCCACTACTAGTTCTTATGTCATTATCTCTCTGGTCGTTATGGTTTCCTGGAGCTTATTGGCTAATAGTTTCTTCAGAAGAAGTTCATGGAAAGAATATTGCTTGAATTTTGGCATGTTGATAGCAGTTTCTCTGTGTTCTTTATTCTTGAAGGTCACTTTTTCTGCATATATTATTGGCTTATATTTACTTACCCTACATATCTTAAATACCTTATTCCATTTACTTCCGCCATAACACAGTGCTATTTAAAAGGCTGCTAGCAGGTAGTATGATTTGTTTCCCGTGTATATCACTAGTCTCTTTGTCTAGATGTCAGAGGGCTTTTTTCTTTAATGTGCAATAATTGTATTTTAATATGTCTTGGTGTTAGTTGTTCTGGGTAAATATTCTCAGGTACACATATGTTTTTCAAAATGTAGTTAAACCTTTGTTTTTAATTTTAGTAAATTTAATAGTAGCTTTTTTTTTAGAATTTGACCTGTTTCTCTGCTTTGATTTTCCTTTTTTTTTTAGCGATTCCTATTTGTTATATTTTCTTTGCTTATCTTTAATATTGCCGGTTCATTTATTTTTTATTTTAAAGGTTTCTCCCTTTTTTAAACCATCTGTTTCTCTTAATGTATAATTGACTATGTTTATTCACTCATGTTTTTTCTAGTTTATTCTTTGTTTCTGAAATGAGTTATCTTTTATTTTCTGCTTACTTCCTCAGTTTTATCTTCTCATTTCTAAATTTTTCTGACTTATATTGTTCTTTCATAAAGTCTTATGTAATTTTCTTAGTGTCTTCTAGCTTGTTTTAAAGTAACAGGTAGCAGTCTGATTTCTTTTATGGCCATGTCTTTTTGGTGTGCTTTCATTATATGTAGGGATGTTATCTTGCCCTTAATTCTTTGTTTTTTTAAAAATAGCTTTCTATTGGACTTGACCTTGACATGTTCTTTCCTTAATCTGTATTATCCTTATTCTGCTCAGTTTTGATTAGATTCTCAGACATTTCTTTTCAATGTGGGACTCTGTTCCAAAGGGAGAGCTGGCTGATCAGTTTCAAGAATTCATAGGTGTTAGATTTAACTGTCTACCGCCCATCTGTCAGTTTGTTGTACTGTGGCGGCTTGTGTGCTGCTATGATGCTGGAAGCTATACCACTGGTATTTCAAATTCTAGCATGGTCACCCATGGTAGATAAGTTTCAGTGGAGCTTGCAGACTAAGACAGACTAAGAAAATGGGACTGGTGATCTACTTCTGAAAATTAGCCAATGAAAACTCAGTGGATAACAATACAACATTGTCAGGTATAGTGCTAGAAGATGAACCCCTTAGAATGGAAAATACTTAAAATATGACTGGGGAAGAGTTGTGTTATGGATTGAGTTGTGTCCCCCCAAAATGTGTGTCAATGTGGCTAGACCATAATTCCCAGTATTGTGTGGTTGTCTACCATTTTGTGATCTGATGTGATTATCCTATGTGTTGTAAATCTTAACCTCTATGATGTTAATAAGGAAGGATTGGGGGCAGTTATGTTAATGAGGCAGGACTCAATCTATAGGATTAGGCTGTATCTTGAGTCAATCTCTTTTGATATATAGAGAGAAGTGAGCAGAGAGACAGAGGGATCTCATACCACCAAAAACAAGTGCCGGGAGCAGTGTCTTTGAATCTAGGATCCCTGTGCTGAGAAGCTCCTAGACCAGGGAAGATTGATGTCAAGAATCTCCCCCTTAGAACCAGCAGAGAGTTAAGGCCTTCTCTTGGAGCTGACACCCTGAATTCAGACGTCTAGCCTCCTAGAGTGTGAGAGAATAAATTTCTGTTTGTTAAAGCCAACCACTTGTGGTATTTCTGTTATAGCAGCACTAGATAATTAAGACAAATTGCCTTCTTGAAGTAGAGCTGATCTTAATGACTCAAATGGAGTAGAGCCTTTAGGACCTTCATTTGTCGATGTGGCAGACTCAATGAAAAGTAACAGCTGTAAATATCTGTTAGTAATTGGAACATGGAATGTATGAAGTATGAATCAAGAAAAATTGGAAGTTCTCAAAAATGAAATGGAATCCTTGAAGATCGATATCCCAGGCATTAGTGAGCTAAAATATATTGGCCATTTTGAGTCTGACGATCATATGGTCTACTGTGACAGAAACAACAAATTGAAGAGGAAAAGCATTTCATTCACAGTCAGAAAGAACATTTTGAGATCTATCCTAAGCCATAATGCTGTCAGGTTAATATCCATTTGCATACAAGGAAAACCAATTAATGTGACTATTACTCAAATTTACTCACCAACCACAAATGCCAAAGATGAAGAAATTGAAAATCTTTATAAACTGCTATAGTCTGAAATTGATCAAATATACAGTCAAGATGCATTGACAATTATTGATGATTGAAATGTGAAAGCTGAAGGCAAAGAAGAAAGAACGGTAGTTGGAAAATACAGTCTTGGTGATAGGAATGACACTGGAGATCTCATGAGAGAATTCTATAAGACTGATGATTTATTCATCAGGAATACTTGTTTTCAACAACTCAGTCAATGACTATACATGAATCTCTAGCAAATGGATTACGCAGGAATCAAATAAGCTACATCTGTGTAAAGAGGTGAAGGAGAAGTTCAATATTATCAGTCAAGACAAAGCCAGGGGCCGATTGCAGAACAGACCATCAACTGCGCATATGCAAGTTCAAGCTGAAGCTGAAGAATATAAAACCAAGCCCGTGAGAGCTTAATACCTTGAATACCTTCTTCCTGAGTCCAGAGACCATCTCAAGAATAGTTTGATCCACTGAACACTATTGGCCCAAGACCAGAAGAGTTGTGTGATGACATCAAGGACATAATTAATGAAGAAAGCAAGAAATCATTAAAAAAAGACAGGAAAGAAGCAAAGAATGAGTAGATATCAGAAGAGACTCAAAGACTTGCTCTTATGTGTTGAGTAGCTAAAGCAAACAAAGGAAATAATGAAGTAAAAGAGCTGAACAATAAATTTCAATGGGTGGCTCGAGAAGACAAGGTAAAGTATTATGATGAAATGTGCAAAGATAGAAAACCAAAAGGGAAGAACATGATTGGCATTTCTCAAGCTGAAAGAACTTAAGAGAATATTCAAACCTTGAGTTGCAATATTGAAGGATTCTATGGGTAAAATATTGAATGACCAGGAACCATCAAAAAAAGATAGGAAGAATACACAGAGTCATTGTACCAAAAAGAATTGGTCGACATTCAGCCATTTCAGGAGGTAGCAGATGATCAAGAACTGCTGGTACTGAAGGCAGAAGATAGCAGGTGATGAAGAACTGCTGGTACTGAAGGAAGCTGCACAGCAGGCACTGGTGAAAATTAAGCTTTGGGAATTGATGGAACAGCAAATTGAGATGATTCAACAAACCGGTTAAATGCTGGGAGCGGTTATTCATCTACGTCAAAAAAATTGGAAGACAATACTTGGCCAGCCAACTGGAAGAGATACGTATTCATGCCCATTTCAAAGAACGATGATCGAATGGAATGTGAAAATTATTGAACAACATGATTAATATCAAATGCTAGCAACATTTTATAGAAGATAATTCAAAAATTACTGCAGCCATACATCACCAAGGAGCTTCCTGGTGTTCAAGCCGGATTCAGAAAAGGATGTGGAATGAGGGATGTTATTGTTCATGACAGATGGATCCTGGCATAGTTAGAGGATACCAGAGAGATGTTTACCCAAGTTCCATTGACTGTATGAAGTCATTTGACTGTGTGGATCATAACAAATTATGGATAACATTACCAAGAATGGGAATTCTATAAACTTAATTGAGCTCATCCTGAGCCTGTACATGAATCAAGAGACAGTCATTTTTACATAACAAGGGGATACTGCCTGGCTTAAAAATGAAAAAGCTGTGTGACAGGGTTGTATCATTCCACCTTACTCAGTCTGTATGCTGAACAAATAATCTGATAAACTGGACTATATGAAGAACATGGTATTAGGATTGGAGGGAGACTCATTAACAACCTGTGATATGCAGATGACATCTTGCTTGCTGAAAGCAAAGACAACTTGAAGCACTTACTGATGAAAGTCAAAGATCTTTAATATGGATTACACCTGAACATAAAGAAAATGAAAATTCTCTCAACTGAATCAATTAGCAACATCATGATAAATGACTATGAAATTGAATTTGTCAAGGATTTTACTCTTTTTTTGAGGATGAAAAATCAATACCTGTGGTGGTAGCAGGCAAGAAATCAAAGGATTTACTGCATTGGGAAAAACTGCTGCAAAAGTCTTATTTAAAGGGTTTAAAAGCAAAGATGTCACTTCGATGACTAAAGTATGCCTGACCCAAGTCTTGTTCTTTGCAGTCGCCTCATACACATGTGAAAGCTGGACAATGAGAAAGGGGAATTGACACATTTGAATTGTGGTGTTGGTGAAGAATGTTGACTATACCTTGGACTACCAGAAGAACAAACAAATCTGCGTTGGAAGAAGTACAGCCAGAGTGCTCCTTAGAAGTGTGGAACCAGGCTTCATCTGACTTACTTTGGATGCATCATTAGGAAAGACCAATTGCTTGAAAGGGGCATCATGTTTGATAAAACGGAGAGTCAGCAAAAATGAGGAAAATTGTCCACGAGATGGATTGACATGGTGGCTGGAACAGTGGGCTCAGACATTCCAGTGATTGTGAGAGTGATAAAGATCCAGGCAAGGATTGATTTCGTTATACATAAAGTTGCCATAAGTTGGAGCCAAATCAGTGGCCACTAACAGCAGATTTACTGAGATACCCTTGCGCTCAATGGCTATTGGATTGGGTAAATCCCTGTTAGTTTCTGCAGCTGTGCTCATATTGGCCTGATGCGTTTTTCACTGAGTACTTCTTGGCTCTTTTGGGATTCCGCTCAGATCTGCCGTTTGCCCTGTTGCTTTCCTATCCTTTGTCCTCGCACACACCAATACCATGTAGTTCCTGTGGTGCTGGTGGTTTTTCCTTGCTTCCTTGTATTTTGTAGTTTGTAGGGATACATTGTCACCTAGTTTTGTTGTCTAAGCTATCTTCCGGTTCTGTATGTTTTGATCTGGGAAGATTAAAAAGCTGTGCTCCTATATTCACTGTATTTCCCACATGTATTATTTTAAAAAGTGTATTAATACATTTTCCTGCAGTACTTTTTAAAAACAGAGTTCTCGTGACTTTTTTTTGTCCTTTATGTCCTTGTTACATAATAGCTTTACATTTTTCACATGTATTCATTTACAAATAAACAATAGGATAACCGTATCTAAAAGATTCATTTCAATTTATTAAGATTTACCTGGGTTGTTTTAGATGTATTTTCTTGGATTATTTAGTAGCTGAAATATTTCAAACCATTGGTAACTGTTTTAATATGTAAGAGGTAAATGATTTTAAAGAGAATTTTGACTTTAATGGTACCTCTTGAGCTATGTAAGTAGCCTGAGTGGCTCAAACAGTTTGCCTTTGGCTACTAACTTAAAAGTTGGCAGTTCGAGCCCACCTACTGGCTCAGCAGAAGCAAAGCCTGGAAGTCTGTGTCTGTAAAGATTCCAGCTGGGAAGATCCAGTGGAGTAGCTCTACTCTGTAACACATGGGGCCACCGGGAGTCGCGAGCTGATTCAGGGGCGAACTCTCCTAAGTTTCTTGTCTGTTTAAAGTATTTTTACTTTGTGGTACAGCATGAATACTGATATTTCTACTGAAATAAATAAATTAAGAGGGAAGAATGGTTTTGGGTTAGTGGGGATCAGTGATTTTTCTATACAGAAGTAAATGTGTTAAATGTAAGTGGAATCATACAATTTGTGCTTGTGACTGACTCCTTTCACTTAGCAGAATTTTTTCAAGATTCATCTATGTTGTATCATGTATCAGTAATTCCTATCATTTTTATTGTCGAATAATATTCCATCACGTGAATATACCACATTTTATTTATCCAGTCATCAGTTGATAAATATTTTTTGACTACTTTAAAAACATTTTATTGTACTTTAGATGAAGGTTTACAGAGCAAATTAGTTTCTCATTAAACAATTAATACACATATTGTTTTGTGACGTTGGTTGCCAACCCCATGACATGACACCACTCTCCCTGTCTAGACTTCGGTTTCCCCATTACCGGCTTCCCTGTCCCGCCCTGTCTTCTAGTCTTTGCCCCTAGGCTGGTGTGCCCATTTAGTCTCATTTTTTTTTATGGACCCGTCTAATCTTTGGCTGAAGGGTGAACCTCAGGAGTGACTTCATTACTGATCTATAAAGGTGTGTGGGGCCATACTCTCAGGGTTTCTCCAGTCTCTGTCAGACCAGTAAGTCTGTTCTTTTTTTTTTTTTTTTTTGGTGAGTTAAAATTTTGTTCCACATTTTTTGTCTGGGACCCTTCCTATTGTGATCCTTTTTTTTTGACTATTATGAATAATTCTGCTATAGCATTTGTGTACAAGTTTTTGCAGAGACATATGTTTTCCTTCTTCTTGGGTATATACCTAGGAGCAGATTAGCTAATAACATGTTAACTCCATGTTTAACACTTGAAGGAGCTGCCACACTGTTTTCCAAGGTGGCTGTACTATCTTACATTCCCACTAGAAGTGTATGAATGTTCTCATTTCTGTACCTCGTTGCTGACTCACAGCGACCCCGTAGGACAGCGTAGAACTACCTCATAGGGTTTTCAAGGAGCTGCTGGTGGATTTGAACCTTTTGGTTAGCAGCAGATTGCTTAACCACTGTGCGGCCTAATAGGAGAGAAATAGTATCTCATTGTGGTTTCGATTTGCATCTCTCCCATGGCTAATGACGTTGAGCATCTTCATGTGTTTGGTGGCCATTTAAATGTCCTCTTTGATGAAGTATCTATTCAAGTCCTTCGCCTGTTTTATGTTAAATGCCTGTTTTGTTAAATCGTCAAAGTTTTACATGTATTTTGGTTATTAGATTCTTATCAGATACATGGTTTCCAAAGAAATTCTCCCAATTGATAGCTTGTCTTTTCACTTTTTAGGCAAAGCCTTTTGATTTACAAAAGTTATTAATTTTTATGAGGTCTCATTTGTTTATTTTGTCTTTTGCTGTTTGTGCTTTTGTTATCATATTGGATAATCCATTGTTAAAAGCTAGGGCCGGCAGTGTTGCCCCCACATTTTCTTCCCAGAATTTTATGGTTCGAGTTTGCACATTTAGGTCCTTAATCAATTTTGAATTTTTTTTGTGTGTGTGGTATGAGGCATGGATCCTGTTTCACATTTCTGCATGTGAAAATCCAGTTTTCCCAACAACATTTATTGAAGAGACTCCTCATTCCCCATCTAATGGACTTAGTACTCTTGTCAAAAATCAGTTGGCCTTAGATATGTAGATTTAATGCTGGACTCCCAGTTCTATTCCATTGGTCTTTGTGTCTATTGTTACACCAGTTCCAGGCTGTGTTGATTACTGTAGCTGTATAATATGTTTTAAAATCAAGAAAGTGTGAGTCCTCCTACTTTGTTCTCTTGCAACATTGCTTTAGCTATGGAAACTTTTGCCATTCCACATAAAGCTGACGATTGATTTTTCCATTTCCATAAGGAATGCTTTTGGAATTTGATCAGGATTGTGTTGAGCCTATAGATTGCTTCAGGTAGTATTGACATCTTAACAATATTAAGTCTTCCAACTTAAGGACACAGAGCATCTTTCTGTTTACTTAAGTCTTTTTATTTCAGCAAAGTTTTGCAATTTTCATTGTGTAAGTCCTTCATGTATAGTTACATTTGTTCCTCAGTGTTTTTTTCTCTTAGATGCTATGTAAATGGAATTGTTTCCCTAATTTCCCTTTCAGATTTCTCATTGCTGGTGTATAGAAACCCAACTGATTTTTGTTTGTTGATCTTGTACCCTGAAACTGCTAAATTCTTCTATTAGCTTTAGAAGTTTTCTTGCAGTTTCTTTGGGATTTTTTGTAAGTAGAGTCATATCATCTGTGAACAGAGAAAATTTTATTTCCTCTTTTCAAATCTGGATACCTTTTTTTCTTTTTCTTATTGTATTCCTCTGGCTAGGACATCTAATACAATATTGAATAGAGGTGGTAGGAGCAAGTACCCTTGTCTTGTTCCTGATTTCAGGAGGAGAGGTCCCAATATGCCCTGAGTCATATTGAGAAATTTCCCTTCTATTTCACAGGTATTTGGGTAGGTATTTCTGCATCCCTTGATATGATCATGTGGTTCTTTTTCTCTGTTCTATTGATGTGGTATATTACATTGATTGATTTTCTAGTTTTGAACCATCCCTGCATTCCTGGAATAAATCCCACTTGGTCATGGTATGTGACTCTTAATATGCCCTTAGATTCTTTTTGCTAGTATTTGTTGAGGATTTTTGCACCTAAAAAAAATTTTTTTTTTTTAACGCATAAGAGATATTGGTCTGTAGTTTTCTTTTTTGTGGTGTCCTTATCTGATTTTGGTGTTAGGGTTATGTGTGCTTCATAGGATGAGTTTGGGAGCATTCCTTCCTTCTCTGTCTTTTGGAAGAGTTTAAACAGTACTGGTGTCAGTTCTCTACATGTTCAGTAGAATTCCCCAGTGAAGCCACCTGGTCCAGGCATTTTTTTTGTTGGGAGGTTTTTGCTTGCTGATTCGATCTCTTCACTTGTTATGGACCTGTTGAGACTTTCTATTTCTTCTTGAGTCAGTTTGGGTAGGTTACGTGCTTTTGTGCTTTTAAGAATTTGTCCATTCTATCTAGGTTATCCAGTTTGTTGCCATTCAGTTCATAATATTCTGTCATAATTCTCTTTATTTCTATTGGATCAATAGTAATGTCCTCTCTTTCATTTTTTATTTTTGTTATTTACATCTTTGTCAGTCTAGCTAAAGGTTTCTCAATTTTATTGATCTTTTTTTTTTTTTTTACATCTATTGCCATGGCTATGGTTTCTTGTTTTCCTTTTTATTGTGGATATTACAATAATTAAAATTTGGAAAGTTAAATCAGCCTTACATTCCTGTGATAAATCTAGTATATAGTCTCCTTATTTAGCTTTTTCCTTCAACGTTTGCTTGTGGAATTCATCTATGCTGCTGTACCAACTGCTGATTTTATTGATTCTCTCTATTGTTTTTCTGTTTTCAATTTTATTTATTTCTGCTCTAATCTTTATTATTTCTTTTTTTCTGGTAGTTTTAAGTTTAGTTTGTTCTTCTCTTTCTACTTATCGACTATCTCATTGTTATTTTCCATTAATGATAATAGTAAAAAAAAATCTGCTCTCTGACTGTTTTGTGCATTAACGACTCCACTGACCCGTACACCCTTGCCCCATATGAACTCGTCCAGGGTACACTGAGGAGAAGTGGCTCAACCCTTGGGATTTTTAACCCCAGTCTAGAGCCTGCTGGGCAACTGACGCTCAGGCTTTTCCCCACTTATGCCTCCCCTCCCTCTTCTCGGCACACCCCGCCCTCTGCCTTGTGCGAAGCACCAGCTGGTGGGCGCCATGAGCAGGGTATGGGCACCGGGCAGTGCTCACTTCTGCGGAGCCTTCTCCTGCTAAGGTGGCTGTGCACCACCCAGCCTGTACTCCCCTGCATCCTGCACTGAGTGCACTGCAGAGTCTGAGCTGGGGTGCCAGATGGTTGAGGGCACCTGGCCAGCAGCCTGCAGCATGGATTCAGATCCTGGAAAACAGAGAGAGGGTGAACCCATGACTGCCGCAGGTATGGAGGGGCTGTAGCCACCCAGCTGGGAGGGCTGGTGCTGAGGAAGAGGGGAGGCTAGGGTAGGAAATTATGAGTATTTTACGTAATGCTGATTTTGCATACCGACCTGGTCTTTGGAACCTAACCATGTCAATAAGTGAGGAGAAGGTGTAGTTCCTTGAGTTTTCAAGTTAGGCTGTTGATTTGAGACCTTTCTTCTTTTTTTATGTAGGCATTTATTGCTATACATTTTCCTCTGAGTATTGCCTTTGCTGCATTTCTTATGTTTTGAATAAAAAGTGGGGATAAAATTATGTTACAGGACATGTGAAATATAAAGACATAATTAGTGATTGCAACAACAGAGCTGGGGACACAGGCAGGAGGAATAGTGTAAGTATAGAATTTCTTATATGTTATTGAAATTAAGCTGGTACCAACTCACTTTAGAATGTTATAAATACAAGTTGCTGAATGTAATATTCAAGGTAACAACCAAGAAAAATCTTAAAAATATACACAAAAGGAAAGGAGAAGGGAACCAAAATGGCTCACTGCAATAAACCAACAAAACAGAAAAGCAAGCAGCAGTAAAGGGCAAAGACAAAGAAAGATTAAGATTCACAAAACGCACGTAACAAAATAGCAGACGTAAGCTACTTCTTATTGGTGATTACAGTGAATGTAAGTGGACTAAAGGCTCCAATTACGAGGCAGAGAGCGGCAGAATGGATTTTTAAAAAATGATCCAAATATATGCTGTTTACAAGAGACACACCTTAGACTTTAGTAGATAACCAAAAGAGAGCTGGGGTGGCAACCTTAATATTAGACTAAGACAAAATCTTTCAGAAGAGATAAAGGTGGACATTATATAGTTATAAAAGGGTTAGGAAGATTTAACAGTCGTAAATATATATGCACCCAACATCGGAGCATCTAAATATGTAAAGCAAATATTGATGGAATTGAAAGGAGAAAAGATAGCCCTGCGATAAAAGTTGGAGACTTCAGCGTACCACATTTAATACCGGACAGAAATCTGGAAAGAAGATCATCAAGGAAACAGACCTGAATGACACCGTAAACCCACTAGACTTAGCAGGCGTATGTAGAACACTGCACCCCACAACAGTATGGTATACATTCTACTCCAGTGCACACGAATCATTCTGCAGGACAGACCACATGTTAGGTTACAAAAGCAAGTCTTAATAAGCTTGAAAAGATCGAAATCATACAAAGTATTTCACTCCACAACGGAGTGGAGCCAGAAATCAGTAACAGGAAAAAAAAAAAAAAAAAAAAACTGGAAAAAACACAAATATATGGGAGTTAAACACCACACTGTTACACTACCAGTGGGTCAAGGAAGATATCAAAAAGAGAAATCACAGATTTCCTAGAGTGAAATGAAAATGAAAGCACAACTTTGTTCTTTTTTAAAATTGTTTTGGCCAATTGGAGTCCCTTGCAGTTTGATTAGGGATTTTAAGATTAATTTGTTAATTTCTTCAAAGAAATCATCTGCTGCTTTGATTGAAATTGCATTGAATCTGTAGATCAATTTGGGAAGTATTGCTATCTTCAGTCTTCTGATCCATGAATGTGGGGTTTTTTTCCATTTAAGTCTTTAATTTCTTCCAATAATGTTTTACAACTTTCTTTGTATAAGTTTTGCAGTTCCTTTGTTAAGTTTACTCCTAAGTATTTTATTCGTTTTGATGCTTTTGTGAATTGTTTTCTTAATTTCATTTTCAGATTGTTCTTCGTACTAGTACAAAAATGCAACTGATTTCTGTATGTTTTTCTTGAATCCTGCAACCTTAATGAACTCATTTATTAGTTCTAATTTTTTTTTGTGTGTGGATTCCTCAGGATTTTCTGTGTACAAAATCATGTTGTCTGCAAATAGAAGTAATTTTACTTTTAGATACGTCTTATTTCTTTTTCTTGCCTAATTGTGCCAACTAAAACCTCGTACAATGTTGGATAGAAGTGGTGAGAGTGAATATCCTTTCACTGTTTGGGTCTGGAGGGGAGAACCTTCAGTCCTTCACCACTGAGTATGGTGTTAACTGTGGGTTTTTCATAGATGCCCTTTAACAGGTTGAGGAAGTACCCATCTATTCCTAGTTTGTTGAGTGTTGTTGAATAATATTGATTTTTTTTCTTCGAATACTTTTTTTTACATCTATTGCTATGGCTATGGCTTCTTATTTTGTTTTCCTTTTTATTATGGATATTACAATAATTAAAATGTGGAAGTTAAATCAGCCTTATATTCCTGTGATAAATCCAGTATGTAGTCTCTTTTATTTAGCTTTTTCCCTCAGTGTTTGTGGAATTCGTCTATGCCGCTGTTTTGGCAATTTGAATACCACGTTAAAGTGTCCTTCTCCATGAGCTGATTTTCCAAAAGAGTAAAAACAAAACCAAACAAAAACAAGAACCTCTTTGTAAAGCTTTAAATGAAACAAAGTATAGTCTTCCTTGTGTGTGTATTTTCTTGCATCAGAACATGTATATGTATTTTAATAACAGATTCGTATAGGCTCAGATAATGATAAGCAATACCTTTAACCCAACGGTAACGGAAAAGTGAGGTGGAGTTTAGTTTTGCCTGGATTTAGGCTTCTTACAGAGTGGTTTTATAGGAAGCTGGTTTAGAATGAAGCATTAGATACAGGCAGATTTTAAAGGAGTACTTGTTCAGATCAGAGTAACTGTTGGTGTTAATGTTTTTATACTGATAAACAATAAAAAAAGTCTGAATGGTGGAAAACCATTTTTTGCTGCTTTATCTAGTGGCGGGCTGTGATTTAGGGACCGACGTAAGACGGCACTGGGTACTGGGTATAAGCTTTTTGAGCTGTGAGATAATTTTTAGTGGCAGTAGTATTCTTGCTCATTTAAAAAATTGTTTTATTAAATATTGCCCCAAAAATACCCAGTGCTGTTGAGCCAATTCTGACTTATAGCGACCCGATAGGACAGAATAGAACCGCCTTTAAATATTGAGCAGAAATAAACATATTTCTAAAATATGTGTTAAGAATAATGATACAATAAACACTTAGTTTGAGAAAAATAAATCAAAGCTTCACAATTTCATTTGAAGTTACCTGTGGGGCCCTCTTTAACCTTTGAAGCCTTTTAGAGGTAATCTCTTGCCTTTATTTATTTTTTATAATTTTATCCAAAACTTCATATCCCTAAACAAAATGTGGTTAGTTTTACAAGTATTTGAACCTTATGTATAATCAGCATCATTCTATATATATTTTTTTGTAACTTTTTCTTGTTTACTATTTTGTTCCTGAGAGTTATCTAAATTCTTCTTGTAGCTAGCTTCATTTGTTAGAAATTTAAATATACCCCAGACCAAACCCACTGCCATGGAGTTGACCTCGACTCTTAGGGACCCTATAGGGTAGAACTGAATGGCCCCGTAGGGTTTCCAAGGCTGTACATTTTACGGAAGCAGACTGCCCTATCTTTCTTCTCTGGAGTGGCTGGTGGGTTTGAACCTTTGACCTTTCATTTAGCAGCCGAGCACTTTAACTACCACACCACGAGGACTCCTTGAATGAATATACCACAATTTATTTCTCCACTCTCCTGTCGATGAACATCAATGTTGTTTCCGGTTTTTGTTATTACACAGGGTTGCTATGAATATTCTTGTTCTCCTCTCCTGGTGTTCATGTGTATGAATCTCCCCGTGTTCTTGTCATGTAGAAGACCTGTTTTCATTTTTTTAAAAACTGATTTGCAAAGTCACTGTCATTTTAAGTGATCCCTGGGTAGTGCACAGGGCTAATGTGCTTGGCTGCTAACTGAAAGCTGGGAGGTTCGAGTCTACCCAGAGGTCCTCAGAAGAAAGGCCTGACAATCTATTTCTGAAAAATCATTCGCTTAAAACCCTGTGGAGCACAGTTGTATTCTGACACACGGGGCTGCCATGAGTTGGACTGACTCAGTGACGACTGGTTATCTATCATTTTATACTCTCACTAGCACTTCGTAAAGGAGCCCTGGTGGTACACGTGATTAAGTGCTCGGCCGCTTACCACGAAGTTGGTGGTTTGAACCCCTGATAAGTAATTATATTGAGGCTCCTCCTTTCATGTGCTTATTTTCCATGTTTATTCTCGATGAAATGTCTGATCTAATCTTTTGCCTGTGAAAAAAGTTGGATTGTTTGTAGTTTTTTTTTTTTTTAGTTTTATTGTGTTTTAGGTGAAAGTGTACAACGCGAATTAGTTTTTTAGTGAAAAATTCATTCGTACATTTTTTGTGACCTTGGTTGCCATCCCCACAATATGTCAGCATTCTCCCCCTTTCTGCCCCGGGTTACGTGTCCACTCGTCCAGCTTTCCTGTCCTGCCCTACCTTCTCGTCTTTGCTCTTGGGCAGGTGTTGACCATTTGGGCTCCTGTACCGGATTGAACTGGGAAGCACGTTCCTCACGTGTGTTAATTGTTTGTTTTTTAAGTCTGTCTGTCTAATCTTTGGCTGAAAGATGAACTTGGGGAGTGGCTTCAGCTCTGAGTTAACAGGGTTTCCTGAGCCTTTTTTTTTTTTTTTTTTTTTAATGTAATCAAGTTATTGTTATGTTATGAAACTCTTAAGTCTCTGTTTTTCATATGGTTTTAAATATTTAGAGATTTGGCTTTACTTGTGGAAATGTGATTTAAAAAAAAGTTTGTATGACCTGTATTTCCTGTGGCATATTCAACTGGTCTATCAATATTATTAAAAATGTATGTATTCCTTTAAAATTTTTTTATTATAAGGAGGACTATTTCTGAGTTTTGTCTCCTAGGTGATGAGGGATGGAGTCTATGTGGTTAGCTCTCCTCTTTAGGACGTTTGGCAGGTTTATCACTTTGGGACACATCTGCTTTTGTGACAGCTGGTACTGATTAAATTATTAGAACCTCTTCCTCTCTGCTACCCAAAAGGTCGGCAGTTTGAACCCACCAGCTGCTCCTTGGAAACCCTATGGGGCAGTTCTCCTCTGTCCTATAGAGTCGCTATGAGTCGAAATCGACTCTGCGGCAATGGGGTAAATCCTTCTGGATAACTGGCCTCTAATTCTTATTCTTTCTGTTCTTGTATAATTTTTACTTCTCAAAATTTTCTTGTTTCATTTAAATTTTATTTATATTTTTCTGCTTTTACAGGTAGAATTAAAAAATATAATTATACTTTATGAACAGACTAATGCTTACAGAAGAAACAAAATATTATTTTATGCCTATTATCAACAGCAAGTAGATACATTCAGTGATATTCTTGTTGTAATGGCATTCCTTTTTAAAGGCTTTGTATTAAATCTTGTTTGAACATTATTATGAGCAAGGCTTTTTATAGACTGATCTTCTAATCATTGTGATTATAATAGTATTGTTATTTATGCTCTCCTGATGGTAATAACTTGTCCAGTAAAACTTGTCCTCATGCTTTGAGTTGACTTAATGTCCTTGTTGCATAGCCCCTGATGTATTTGAGGTTATACTTGATTTTGGTCACAAAAGGATGTTTCACGTCCATCCTTATTTTTTCTTGTTTCAAGATATGAAATCAACGCTCTCCAAAGGAGTTTCATTAGAGAATGAAGCCTGAGTTCCAAAAGATACATGGAGTTGGGGCCAGCCAGTGGTGCCACTGCTGCTGATCTGATAAGAGAGAGCCGACAAAAAATTGTTAATGTGTCCGGTTCTCACTGACCTTCCCAGTTTTACTTGCCCATCGTGTATCCACACCTTACTTTTTCATCCTCCAGTAAATCTTCCTTCTTTATTTACCGTAGTGACCCCAGCTGTCTCTGGAGAGCGGCCATAGTATGTCCCGTACTAGTGTGAAAATCCCCAGAGAGGTATATGGTTTTGCAGCAGCAAGGTGCAGACAACAGCTCTTAAATACAGTAATTTCTGTTAACTTTTCCAAGTGGCTTGCCAGCAGCTTATTGAGAATCATTTGTCAGTTTAATGTCTCCTAGCGCCAGACTTTCTCAGTACTCCAATTTGGTTTGGTGTCATGGGAAGAGGCAATGAAGAAGCTGGTGGCCAATTTTTTGAACTTTTCTTCCATTACAAGTAGGAGAAGTAAAACGTTATCACTGCCATCTTGAAATTATCACTTTGCCTGTGTGGAAATTTTATTTTTCAATTTACAATATTTTTTAGAGGAAAAAAAAATCACCAAATGTTGCTCGTGTTTTCACTGTTTCACAAAATGTATATAAATATTTAATAAGAATGTTTTCAAATATGGTAGCTAAGATATTCCTTTAACAATTTGATATAGCGTGTGTGTGTGTGCGCATGTGTGTATGGCATGTTTGTTGTTTGTGTAACCAATATAAAAGTTATTAACGTTTTATTATATCTAAGCAGTAAGTTGGACTTGAACAGAAATCGATATGTGTATAGTGTCTGGCTTTATGTATTTTATAATTGTTTTGAAAATTGTATGAAATTTTAAATATCTTGAAACTGTCTACTATTAAACACAGGAAATATGCCACAGTATTATAATATGCTTTGGTTTAATGAGATAACAAAACTTTTCTCAGTTATGCTAAAATGGTAGATAAAAATGACTTTATTCTAATTGAAGAAATTCAGACGTAAGTTAATGAAATTTGGTAACAGTATTTCCTCCTGTTATATCATCTTTTACCGTTTCTGCCTTTTATCCTTGAAATAACTAAGATTCATGCCATTAATTTTTTTTTTAAGAGAACATATATAGAGCTATGTTATTTAAATAGTAGGAGGTAAAAAAAAAAAAATTTTTATAGGCAAAAGATGAAGGATAGACTTTTAAGATTCCAGAAGGAATTTTCCATATCAAAGCAACATGTTTTACCATGTTGATTTCTTTGTATTTTTGTGCAGCTGTTGTTTAATTAGAGGCAAGACTAAGGAAAGAGCATTTAAAAACTTTTCTCCTATTGCATTTAAACTCAAATGAATGTTCCTTTTCTTCATGTACTGATTTATAGCACTTTTCCTAGCTTGGTTCTCAGTAGACATTTCTGATACTTAACGCTTATTATTTTTTGCCAACCCTATGCTTATCCTTAACGTAAAAAAAGTGTCTGTAAGATAGCAGTTGTCACAAAACAGTCATCTCCTACTTGTAGCCAAGTATAAATGCATTCATTAAAAAAAGACATTTAATTTCAAAACTGGAGGCAATTATTTTCTGACAGTATTCCAGTGACTCTTTCTTTCTACTCCTCTAAGTCATAAATTGTGTGGGATTTGTTTTATTATATTTTGTAGCAGTACAAAGTACTGGTATTGTATTGTTTAAGAGAGACTCTTTTTTTAATATTGGTTAGGTTGGTAATCACTACCTGTAGAAATTGAATTAGCAGCCCTCCCCAGGTATAAATCGTATGTTCAGAGAGATAGGTATTCTACATTATCTTTGTATGTTTATTCTTATCGATGTCTACTAGCAAATTTGGAACTACTTAAACAATTCTCTGAGGACCAGGTAAAATAAGATTTGTTTCAAATGTACTTGTTGCCTTTTCATTAAAAACATCATTTTTATTATGGTAAAATACATGTATCGTTTGCCTTTTTAACCATTTTTTTAGTGTACAACTCAGTGGTACACTGAAACCTGTGAAAGCCGGAACTCGACGGGACTGCCTTGTTTTCCCAGGTCTTGCAAGTTTTCCGCCTTTGACAGGGTGCAGCCTTACCACTTTCTCGCGCTTGTTTTAGTGGAAAATATTTTAGTTTTCCGCCTCTGACCGGCATTCGCCTTGCACAGTCCTGGCTGTCACAGGTTTTGCTGTATTAGTTATATTCACAATGTTGTGAATCTGTCACTATTGCCTGTTTCCACAACATTTTATCACCTGAGACAGAAACCGTGTAACTGTGGAGCGCTAACTCCCCATGCCTCTTCTCCCCTAGCCCCTGGTAACCTCTCTTCTGCTTTCTGTCATCATAAACTTGCATATTCTAAATATTTTATGTGAGAGGAATCTGACAATATTCGTCCTTTGGTGTCTGGCTTGTTTGGCTTAGCATAGAATTTTCAAGGTTCGTCCATGCCGTAGCACTATCAGAACTTCAGTCCTTTTGATGGCTGAGTAATATTCCATTGTACGTATATACCACGTTTTGTTTATCCATTCATCTATTGATGAACAGTTGGGTTATTTCTGCCTTTTGGTTCTTGTGAATAATGTTGCAGTGAACATTGCTGTGCACATATCTGTTTTATCCCTGTTTTCAAAATTTGGGATACACACACACACGCACACACGCACTTGGCGGGGGAGATACCACGATCACAAAGGTGTTTTACCAGGGTGAGGCTTATCCATTGCTCTCAGGTTGTTCTGACCCTTGAAATTTCTCCAAATGTGGGAAACTGGAATGTATAATTCATGGTAGTGGGGGACTCCGTTTGTGCTTTCCTCTTAAAAAAAAAATTTTTTTTGGAGCCCTGGTGGCACAGTGATAAAAAAAACTTGGCTGCTAACTAAAAGGTCAGCAGTTTGAGTCCACCATTCCAACTCATAGGGACCCTATAGAACAGAGTAGAACTGCCCCGTAGGGTTTCCAAGGAGCGGCTGCTAGATTCGAACTGCTGACCTTTTGATTGGCAGCCAGGTTCTTAACCACTACACCACGAGGGCTCCATGTATATCAGGAGCCCTGTAAGAAATTGTAAAGTTAATCCTTCACTTGAATGAAAGGATACCAGACAGTAACTCGAAGTCATATGAAGAAATATGTATCTCTAGTAAAAGTAAACGCATGGGCAAATATAAAACCAACACTATTATATTTTTTGGTTTGTAACTCCACTTTTTATTTCTTATAGTATTTAAAAGACTAATAAACCAAAAACCAAGCCCAGTCCTGTTGAGTCGATTCCAACTCACAGCAACCCTATAGGACAGAGTAGAACTGCCCCATAGAGTTTCCAAGGAGCACCTGGCGGATTCAAACTGCTGACCCTTTGGTTAGCAGCTGTAGCATTTAGCCACTACACCACCAGGCTTTCCAAAAGACTAATACATAAAAATAATTAAAAATTTATATTTTTGTATACAGTGTGTGTGTATATATAATATATGAAGACATTTGCCTTTCAACGTTTTTTACATGTATAATTCAGTGACATTAATTAAATTCATCATGTTGTATATCCGTCACCAGTATCCATTTCAAAATTTTTTCATCACCCTTAGCAGAAGCTCAGTGACCTCTAAGCAATGACTCCCCCTTCTGCCTTCCTGCCATCCTCGGTAACCACTACTGAACTTTGGTCTCTGTACATTTGCCTCTTCTAGATTATTTCATATAAGTGAGATCATACAATGTTTGTCCTTTTGTGACTGACTTATTTCACTCATCCCAGTGTTTGCGAGGTTCATCCCATGTCGTAGCATCTATCAGTACTTCATTTCTCTTTCTGTCTGAGTAGTATTTCGTTTTAAGTGTATACCACAATTTGTTTATCCATTGAGCTGTTGAGGGACATTCAGGTTGTTTCCACATTTTGCCTGTTTTTAGTAGTGACGCAGCGGACATTGGTGTACACGTACCTGTTTGTGTTTCTGCTTTCATAGAATTCCTAGGATATGTGGTAATTCAGTGTTAAATTCTTGGAGGAACCACCCAACTGTTTTCCACAGCAGCTGCACTGTTTTACATTTCTTCCAGTATTAGGTGAGGGTTGCAGGTTCTCCACATCCCTGCCAATATCTGTTGTTTTCTGTGTTTCTGAACATAGCTGTTGTAGTGGAGGTAAAGTAATGTCTCATTGTGGTTTTGATTTGCATTTCTGTAAGGACTTACGACAATGGAGCATCTTTTCACGTGCCTGTTAACCATTCCTACATCTTCTTTGGTGAAATCTCTATGTTTTTTGCCATTTTTGAGTGGGTTCTTTGTCTTCTTTGTTTGTTTCTGCTGTAGGAGTTCTTTATATATTCTGGATATCCAACCCTACCGTTTTGAAGTTGCCCTTTTCTTTATTCTGTGTTTGCTTGGTTGCTGCAAACCTTTGCCTTCTGGAGTTCTAACATAGTTGGTTTGCCAATTTCTGCTTTTTTAATGTTTTTTGGGTGGATAAGAGCTTGAAGCTGCTTTCTGTACTATCTTGCTCTGGCCTTCTCCACCATTTTATTTTTGTTTCCCATAATTACCTTCAAAAGAGTAATTGGTTTTGTTAAATCTAGTCTGTCAGTAAAAGTTATAAATATACTTGGTAAGATAGGCAGTGAGTTTTTTGAGGGCTGTATCTTCCATATTTTAAAATATATTTCAAGTGTTTTGTTGTATATAGATTTTTATGCTGTGCTGTTTCACTGAGTGAGAATCATTAGGTCAGTGAGCCTTGTGAGGGGTGCTTTAATGTTTCCTTTAAGAGACTACCTTTATAGTTTTATTTATGAGTTCTGAGCTTTCTCTTTTTGTGGCAATCATATCATTGGTTTTTTACAAGGCGTGTTTTTTTTGGAACCCTATCCCGACAGTGTATTTGTGTGAATTGTCATCCAAATAATTCTACTTATTTTTTAAAACATGGAATAAAATATGACTGATAAGAGAGACTTGTGGCACCTTGCTAGAGATTCCTTCCAAAAAGTATTATGCTAGGTGTCAGTGGAAGAGGTATGAGAAAAATAACATTTAATTAGTGTTTGTATCTTATCTAGTTCCTCCATTTTACAGATAAAGAGCCTGAGAGAGATTCAATAACTCTCTAAGTCACAAAATCTTTAGGACAAGAATTCAAACCCAGAGTGATCATAAAGTCTGTATTCTTGTAACTTTGTACCATGGCATTATTTACGTTTACAATGTGAGAGTAAGTTTTCTTTCTGACAGTTTTGCTGGGAAGAATGACAAATTAGCACAGGCATTCCATTTGTCGCTGTTATCCTCTCTGTACACATCCTCACCCTGCCCTGAGTTCTTAGATGCTGATCTGTGTGGACTCCATCAGCAAGCATTTGTACCCCTGGTGTCTCATTAATTTCAGCCAGCCGTGTACCCTGGTGGGAGTCCTGGGCAAGTCCTCCCATGGGGAGGACTGGCTATTTGATGGGAGGGTACAGCTCTGTGACACACACGAGTTGTCTCAGAGGCAGTTCTGCAATCCCAAGCACCCCCAGCACTACTAGGACCAGAACCAGAAGTGTCAACCCCTTTATGGGTGCTTTGTCCATCTAGTCTGGTCAAGCTGCACCCACGAGGCACTCACAAAGTGTTGGCAAATGAAAACTGTTGAATTACAGAAAACAGCAAACAACAGGAACAGTTCCATGGTGAGCGATACCCTCCCCCCCGCCCCGCTCTGCCCCCCCCCCCCGCCGGCTCAAAAGTTGTCAAGATGGAGGTGGAGACTCTTCTATATGGGCTTCCATGCTGCACTGTGGGGGATGGACCAAGAAGTCTTTCTCCTAGCTAACAAAAAGGTTGGCAGTTTGAATCCAGTGGCCGTTCTTTGGAAACCACATGGGGCAGTTCTGCTCTGTCCTTTAGGGTCACTATGAATTGGAATTGATTTGACAGCAATGGAATTGGCTTTGGTTTGGAATGACTCACTAGCAGCCCTGGTGGCACAGTGGTTAAAGGTTGACTGCTAAGCAAGAGGTCAGCAGTTTGAATCCACTACTTAATCTACCAGCCGGTCCTTGGAAACTGTGTGGGGTAGTCTACTCTGTCCTGTAGGATCACTGTGAGTCAAAATCGACTAGACAGTAATGGATTTGGTTTTCTTGGCTTTTAATGACTCAGTACAGGGAGCACAATGTGGATTTTCCCACCTGACAACCCAAGGAAGGCATGGTTAGACAGCTGGGTGCCAGGTGGAATTTCATCACTATAGCCCTACTGCTTGTCTGGACAGAATGTCAGGATTCAGGGTGGGCTCTTGTTTGTCTTGAAGCCTAAAAATACCAACATGGGGAGTAACACAGCTGATGGGCCCTCTGAAGGAGTGTCTGCTCTCAAGGTCCTGTTGCACAGTCCTCTCCACGCGGTGCTCTCCGACTCCAGATTCTGGTAGCCTTCTCTCCCTTTTGTGTCAAAGGTCGGTGCCGGTACTAGCCCCAGGGTACTATACCATCTGTTGCGTGTATGCGTGTGTGTGTTCCTTGAAATTACTGCCCCGACCTTTATGCATAAGTCTTCATCAAACTGTCCTCGGATTACTAGATGGTATCAACAATGTCTTCTGGGCACCTGACTGTTACATACGGCTATCGTCATATTGTTAATTAAAAAAAAAACCAAAAACAAAACCTCTAAGATAATTGTGACACAAAACCAAAGATTTTCATTCTGTATAATATTCCTAGGAATATAAAAATATCACATTTTGATTTAGAGCAGATAACTTGGTGTGCGTGGACCCTCAAGAGTTTAGCAGATGAAAACTTAGTAGCTCTGTGAACTTGGGTGGGAAAACATTAGCTTTCTTTTCAGTAGCATCTGATTAAAAATTAGCTTTTCCTTTAATTATCGATGTGGGCTACAAACCACAGCACGGTTCACAGTACTGCAGCTTTAGCTCCGAAGGATATTTTCATATCCTATTGATATTTCTGTATTATCTGTAAATGTTTTTTAAGCGTTGAACTTAGTGTAGTTACTGTGTGCTGTCAAGTCGATTTTGACTCATAGTGACCCTAACTGCCCCCATAGGGTCTCCTAAGCTGTAGTCTTTACAAGAGCAGATCACCAGGTCTTTTGTGGAGCAGCTAGTAGGTCGCCACTGCCAACCTTTCACTTCGCAGCCAAGACGTGCTTAAGCATTTTGCCACCAGGGCTCCTTGTAGTTATTGTACCAGCTACTAAATCATTTAAAATAATGTGTGGATAAAGGAGTGTCTATACTACTCCATCATGATTAAAAATATTTTGATTGCTGTATTTGAATATGAGCCCTGGTGGCAGGCACAGTGGTTAAAGTGCTTGGCTGATAACCAAAAGGTCAGCAGTTCGAACCTACCAGCTGCTCCACAGGAAAAAGATGTGGCGGTCTGCTTCCGTAAAGATTTACAGCCTCGGAAACCCCGTGGGGCAGTTCTCCTCTGTCCTATAGGATTGCTATGAGTCGGAATTGACTCGAAGGCAGTGGGTTTGTATTTTGATATAATTGGGGTTTTGTGTATATTTTATGTCACATATTTACAAATGTTATTCTGAGAAGTGATCATAGGCTTTGTTGGACCACCAGAGCCGTCTGTGGTCAGTAATTCATCTATTTATCAAACTGTATACATATACTACCAGAAAGTGTGCAAACAGTAGCCTGTTATTTGTGGTCATGGCTAGGAAGACATTTGGGTTTCCCCCATTAATTCTGAGCACATGCTGTATGCCAGGGACCTTCCTGGATGCCAGATACTGCCCTCGGAGCTGAGATGGAGTAACTGTTGTAGTGCCCGGTGCTTGTTGTTTACTGGAGGCCAGATACTGCTGATGGCTTTACCTGTATTTCTCTTCAGTCTTTGCTAATACTTTGAAAAAAAAAGGTGTCCATATTAGATAGGTTAAACCATTTTCTCATGGTCACTTAGCTACTGAGGGATGAGCCAGAATTCAGAGCAAATTTGCCTGACTACAAACCCAAACTTTTAACTCCTCTAATCAATAGCTAATGTAAACCATGCCCCCCCCCCCCACCCCCCAGCTTTCTTCCCAACCTCAGTACTTCGCTTTGGAATAGATTTGGCTTCTACCTCTCCATGTGTGTGTTGAGATCCTGAAAATTTATATCCTTGAACCTAACTAATAACAATACAGGTAAAAATCTGACTTGGTGGGATAGTAGACTTCACTGGCTTACCCTCGCGTCTTACCCTGTCCCCTGTGAACACACTCTTTGTTCCTTCTGCCTGTGACTTGGAGTTTTTAGGACCTGGGATTTGGCATCAACTTTGGTTTGCCTCCATTCTCCGTGTCATAAAATCCCTGTCCCCTCCTACCAGAAACCTTGGATCGGTTTTTCATACCCGCCCTTTAGTCATCTAGCAGGAAGAAAGAAGACTAATGGCAAATCCAGTCACACCATCATCGTCATTTCATCTGTTTACTAGGTGTAAATTGTAATGAATTATCAGCTTGGTTCTACTCAGGAGTCTGTGTATTATTTTTGTCTTTCTCGTGCCAGCTTCATCGATTGTCTGATTATGACGAATAAGCAAATCAAAATCTTTCAGCCTCTTAAGCTTTAATATAAATTGCAGGCAGAGTATTATGTTCTCAACAAACAGGATTTGTGCTGATTATATTACCTAATGTCATGTTAACGTCTTTGCCTCTTCAACATTTTTGTAAAGGATAAAACTATCAACTACAGAACAGCAGGGCTTAATGTGTTCTCGTGCATATTTTGTGAGGAAGACCAAACACCATGATCTTACTGTGATTAACCAGCTTCCTAGAGCCCTGGTGGTGCAGTGGTTAAGAGTCTGGCTGCTAACCAAAAGTTCAGCGGTTTGAATCCACCAGTCGCTTCTTGGAAACTCTATGGGGCAGTTCCGCTGTATCCTATAGAGTTGCTATGAGTTGGAATCCACTTAACTGCTATGGGTTTGGGTTTTTTTTTTTTTTTTAGCCAGCTTCCTAAATGTAGGCCCATTGTTGTTTTACAAAAGGATTCCATTTAACTTTACTATTTTCATTTGTGGGCCCATTCAATCATTTCCTTAACAGGCTTTTCTAAAATTCATTGAGTGTTTTCTATGTGCTAGGCACTGTGCCACTGGATATTCATAGTTGGATAAGACATGATACTTAAAAATATTTGGGAAGATAGGCTGAACAGTGACACATTAAATGATTATAGACATTTTAAGTGCTTTAAAGAAAAAGTCCAGTGTTTAGAGCTTGTAATAGGTGGCTGTTAAAATTTATTCAGCTGTGTATTGTGTTAAACTTTATTCAGCAGTGATTCAAAGGATTCGACATATAGTTATACTCACGGATAATATTTATTACAGCAGGGAGATTCAGAGCAAAATCAGTAAAGTGAAAAAGCTCGTGGGGTAAAGAAGAAACCAGACAGGAGCTCCCAAGAGCCTTCTCCTAGCGGAGTCACATACCCATTGCTGTCAAGTCAATTCCGACTCATAGCAACCCTACAGGACAGAGTAGGACTGCCCCATAGGATGTCCAAGGAGTGGCTGGTGGATTTAACCTGCTGACCTTTTGCTTAGCAGCCAACCAGGATGGCCTTATTTCCTTCGGCATCAAATTGTGACAGTACATGTGAAGTCTTGTCTATTACGGAAACTCGCCTGAGCCTGGGAGTCCAGGGTTTTTATAAGCAGCTGGTTACATAGGCTTAAAGTGTTTGACTGTTAACCAAAAGGTCGATGGTTCAAAACCACCAGTGGCTCCATGGGAGAAAGATGTGGCAGTCTGCTTCCATAAGGATTTACAGCCTTGGGGGCCCTGTGGGGTGGCTGTGAGTTGGAATCGACCTGACTGCAATGGGTGGGTAGGCCACATAGGTACCCTCTGCCTGGCATGTCCCAAAATTCAAGATTCCCAGAAGGAAAACAGGTGGTCACCATAAACCAGATTGTTTGTTACAACAACTTAGTCAAGTAAACCATTTTATCAGTCAGTGGTTGGCAGTACTTCTGAAACCCATGCTGCCAGACACTAGCCAAGGACCAACCTATTTAAAAGCAGGCTTTTCTTAGGATAGCAGACTCAGGTCTGCTTTTTTAAAACTCCTTTCTGCACAAATTGTTTAAGTAATTTAAATCAGTTTAAGAATGTGTTTATTCTTGAATTTGATAAGAACTTATGAAACAGGCCCTAATTTCCAGGTACTGAACTGGGGGTTACGAAGACCAGTAAGACATAGCCCTCTCTCTGTGTTCACACCTTCCATCCAACAACCACCAGGAACAGCCCTGTAGTTGAACAGAGTTGGGCTTATTGCGAAGTGGGAAATAGGACATCATGGGGAACCATGGGGTAACTAAGAAAGAAGGTGTTAGGTGAGGCTTGTTATAGGTTTGGGCTCGTGTTAGGTGATTTTAGAGAGAGGGTTCAATGAAGCACAGCTTTGCTCTCAATCAGGTACTGTCAAAAGTGGGGAGAATTCTGTGATTGGGGTGACTTAATACTTTTTCTAGAGGAGGCTGAAAGAAAAGAATGAGCTAAAGCTATAATTGGTGAAGAGTCCACAGCCAGTCATGTTAGCCAGGGAAGGGGGTTGTTTGGTCATTGCTGTGATTGGCCATCATTCGTATTTCGTCTGTGCTGAGATATCATTGTGGAGTGGTCTTGCTCTGTCATGGCCACAGAGCAACTTTGTGTGCTTTTGGTGTTCTATGAGACAGTTTATACTCAAAGGACAGTACCATGGCCTAACCATTAGAGCCATTGCAGGTCCACATGGACAGCAGGCAGGAGCTACTTTTGTTGTTCACACCTAAGTGGCCCATAACGTGTCCCTTAATCTGAAGGATCAAGGAGGGCTTTACAGAGGAAGTGAAATAATGTTAGCTCTCATAGTATGATTTTGCTGAAATTCTTGTCATAAGATTGAACAATTAAATAACAGTTAAAAATACAAAAATAATATATAGTAGAATGAAAATGATAAAAGTAATTATTCCAGCACTTAGCAATAACTGCTGGTAATATTTGGGAGAGTACTGTCTGCCTCTTTATCTCTTTCTCTCTCTCTGCTTGTGTTTCTGTCTTCTGTGTTTGTCTCTTTTGGCTGAGTACAAAGGGAAGACTTAAAAAGACAGACAGAAAGAAGAAACTGTGTCAGTGCCCAAGGAATTGGAAATGTAAGAAGACAGACCAAAAAAAAGTCAACAATTTCCTGAGAGTAAATAATTAGGACAAGCACAACATGTCTTATGAGCAGAAACAGGATATAAGGCCTCATAGTTCAGTTGTCTCTTGAGTGGGTCTTAAAGGAAATGTGAAAATTTGTCAGGTGAATAAGTAGGGGGAGGGAGGGAATTCCTGCCAGTTGCATCAGTTGTATAAAACCACAGAATTTGAAAAATCCTGGAGTGAGTGAGAAACAGATCAAATGTAACCATTTGCTATCACATGGATTCACTCGGGCTCATGGTGAGCCCATGTGTGTCAGAGTAGAAATGTGCTCCATGGGATTTTCAACGGATGGTTTTTCAGAGGTAGACCAACAGACCTTTCTTCTAAGGTGCCTTGGGGTGGACTCAGACCTCCAGCCTTTCATTTAGCCACTCAGAGACAGTAATGCTCTACCATGGCATAAAATGTTTAACAGGTCTCATCTCAAACCACTTCCTTCCTCCCTCATTGAGCTGTGAGCTTGCTGGCCTTGTGTTTTTCTTGCCTCAGGGATTTTGCACTTTCTCATCACTCCGTCTGGAGATTTTTACCTGGCATTTCCTGTGATGGCTCATCAGATATCAACTCAGTTACTTCCAAGAAGACTTCTCCGTTCACTTTGTCTTAAGTGTCTCATACCGTGTCCTAACTACAGATTTATCACATCCCAGTGTTTTTCTTCTTTCACAGCATGTGGCACTAACTGAGGTTGTTATTATTTTTTTTTTTATGATGTTTTACTGTGTTTTCAGTGAAATTTTACACGGCAAATTACGTTCCCATTTAACAATTTCTATACATACTGTTTAGTGACATTGGTTAAATTTTTCACAGTGTGTTAGCATTCTCGTTATTTCTCTTCTGGTTGTTGCATTTCCATTAATTTAGTTTCCCTGCCCCCCATTACCTTCTCCTCTTTGCTTTAGAGTAAATGTTGAGCATTTGATCTCATGTAGATGATCAAAACTCAAATGGCTAATGATAATGGACATCTTTTCATGTGCTTGTTGGCTGCTTGAATGTCCTCTTTGGTGAAGTGCCTGTTCATGTCCTTTTCCCATTTTTTAGTTGGATTGCTTCTTTTTGTTGTTGAGTTGTTGGAGTTTTGTATATATTTTAGAGATGAGACCCTTACCAGATGTGTCGTTCCCAAAGATATTTTCTCAGTCTGTAGGTTGTCTTTTCATACTTTTGATAACATTTTTTGATTAGCACAAGTATTTAATTTTTATGAGGCCCCAGTTATCTAATTTGTCTACTGCTGTTTGTACATTTATAGTTGCGTTTGATAGTTTAATTAAAAAAAAAAAAAGAAAACTTGGAGACAAAACTGTGGGACTATTTTTTTTTTTTTTTAATTGTCCCATAGTTTTGCCACTAAGTTTCCTTCCAAGAACTTTATAGTTTTAGGTTTAACACTTAGGTCTTTGATCCATTTTGAGTTAGTTTTTGTGTGTGATGTGAGGTACAGGTCCTGTTTTCATATTTCTGCAATTTTGCCAGCACCGTTTGTTAAAGAAACCATTTTCTTTCCCACTGAACGGACTTTGACCCCTTGTCGAGAATCAGTTGTCCATAAATGGATGGACTTATTTCTGAGTTCTCAATTTTATTCTTTTTGTCTGTGTGTCAGTCATTGAGCAAGTACCAGGCCATTTTGTAACTGTAGCTGTGTAGTATGTTTCGAGGAGTGTAAGGCCTCCTACTTTGCTGTTCTTCAGTGTTGCTTTGGCTATTTGGAGCCTCTTTCCTTTCCATATAAAGTTGGTGATTAGTTTTTCCATTTCAGTAAAGACTGTTGTTGCAGTTTGGTTTGGAATTGCATTGTATTTATAGATCACTTTGTGTAGTATTGACATTTTCACAATATTAAGCCTTTCAATCCATGTTGACATTTTCACAATATTAAGCCTTTCAATCCGTGAACATGGACTAGCATTGCATTTATGAATATCTCTTTCAGTCTCTCGAAGTAATGTTTTATAGTTTTTGTTGTATAAGTGTTTCACATCCTTGGTTATGTTTATTCCTAGGTATTTTATCATTTGGGGAGGGATTAATTGTAAATGGTATTGATTTATTGATTCCCTTTTCTGAATTCTTCCTGTTAGTGTATAGGAACGTAACTGATTTTTGTGTGTTGATCGTATACCTTGCAACATTGCTGGTTTCTTCTATTAGATGCAGAAGATTTCTTGTGGAATCTTTGAGATTTTCTATGTATAGTATCATGGTGTATACAAATAGGGATATTTTTACTTCTTTCTTTCCAATTTCGATATCCTTTATTTTTCTTTCTTGCCCTATTGCTCTGTCTATGACTTCCAATACAGTGTTGAAAAAGCCTGGCGATAATGGACATCCTTGTCTTGCTCCTGTTCTCGAGGGGCAGGCTTTCAGTCTGTCTCCATTGAGAATAATGTTAGCTGTTGGTTTTGTGTATATGCCCTTAATTATATTGGGAATTTCCCCTCTATTCCTATTTTGCTAAGAGTTTTTATCAGGAAAGAGTATGGATTTTATCAAATGCTTTTTCTGCATCCATTGAGATGATCATGTGGTTCTTTTCCTTTGTTTTGTTTATGTGATGAATTACATTGATTGATTTTCTCATGTTGAGCCACACTTATATTTCTGGTATGAATCCCACTTAATTATGGTGTATGATTTTCTTGAAATGTTGAATTCTGTTCATTAGAATTTTGTTGAGAATTTTTTTTATCTGTAGTCATGGGTGATATTGGTCTGTAATTTTCTTTTCTTGTGATGTCTTTACCTAGCTTGGAAATCAGGGTGATGCTGGCTTCATAGAATGAGTTAGAGAGTTTTCCTTCCTCTTCTGTGTTTTTGAAGAGTTTGAGTAGAATTGGTGTCAGCTCTTCTCTGAATGTTTGGTAAAATTCCCTGGTGAAGCCATCTGTCCCTCGGATTTTTTTGTTGGGAGTTTTTTGATGACACCTTTAATTTCTTGTGTTATGCATCTGTTTAGATTTCGATCTCTCTTTGTGTCGGTTTAGGTAGGTTGTGTATTTCTAGGAATTTGTCCATTTCTTCTAGGTTTTCAAATTTGTTGGAGTACAAATTTTCCTAGTATTCTGTTATGATCCACTTTGTATCAATTGAGTTTGTTGTACTGTCTCCAATTTCATTTCTTATTTTGGTTATTTGTATCTTCTAATTTTTTCCTTTGGTCAGTCTAGCCACTATTTTGTTTATTTTATTGATCGTTTCAAAGAACCAACTTTTGGTCTTGTTGATTCTTTTTATTGTTTTTCTGTTTTATGTTTAATTTATTTCTGCTCTGATCTTTATTATTTCCTTTCTTCTGATAGCTTCGGTCTTCTTTTGCTCTTGCTTTCCTGTTTGCTCAAGTTGTTGGATTAGGCTGTTGATTTTGGATCACTGCTAAGTTTCAGGTACAGAGTAGAGCCAGATTTCATTTGGTCAGGACTGGAATGGAAATAGAAGAAACAGATATAGGTTAGTAATATTAGAAGTATATAAAACAAATTGACACATCTCACTTTATTGTCACCAAAAACAGAGTTTGACACGACCTGGGTTAGTCTCCCATTCAGAATGTAGTCATCTAAGGTTTAATGGAGAGAACGTTCCTTACCTGAGGAGGTAGTTAATGACAGAGCTTGGCTTTCAACTAAGGTCTTCTAATTATAAGTCTTGGTAAATTTTTCTACAACATGACAGTTCATTAGCTAATCAGTCACCCATTGCCTGAGCATTCTGCTTGAAGGTTATTTTGTTGAATATGTAAATTTGTGGTGTAGTGTGCTATCTGGGCATTAGGCCACGTAACCTCCTTTAGCGAAGGGCAGGATTGAAAAGCAAGACTGAAATGCTCTTAGAATTCCAGTTTTTTTTTTTCACTCTGACATATGATTCTTCCTCAGGCATCTTAGTTACTCAAGTAGCAAGAGTGATGGGGATTCATTCGAATTCCTATTTAGAGTGGGGTGCCGGTGTACAAAAAATGTTTCACATGCAACATAACTTTGACAGAAGATGTATAAAAAATATGAAAAAGACAGAATTTAAAATAGGCTCCTCATAATGGTAATATATTTCTAATATTGAAGTTTTATCTTTTTGGAGCTTTTTAGTATTAATGTTGATAAATATTAATTAAAGGTAAATATAAATTGATAAATATAGATTAAAGGTATTCACCAAGTTGATTTCTTTACACACCAGATTGGGTTTCTGTTTTAGGTCATCGTTTCCAGATTAAAGAACTAAACCAAGTGCTATAAATATTTATGGGTTTTTGGTCTGTTTTGCCTGTTTGCTGTAGATTGTGTAATGGTTTCTAGGAGTTTTTCATTGTTCTTGTCTTAGCAGTAACCACATTTCAAGTGTGACCTTTGTTATGTAAATTTTCAGATCCAATGGTTAGAAATTAGAATAGGGTTTTGGGATGACTTCCCAGGTTTTGCTGAAAAATCACTTTAATTACCAGTAACTTGTTGCTGTTGCCAGCTCTTCTTTACTGATATTATCAAATGGCAAATCTGCTTGCCTGTTTGCAGTGGCTTAAAAATAAAGACAGCCCTATACTTCAGAACCACCTCCAAGATGCTCAATTTATGTATGACCTTAGCTTTTCCATCCTAATGGAATAAAATATTATTTGTCGTGGACTAAATAGCTCCATAAAGGTTGTGGTGAAACTCTAAGCAATTCATATTTATGAGGAAACCCTTTAAGCCTTTGGCTGAGCACCCATATGGTGACTCAGTTAGGGTATTTGCAGAGGCTGTCAAATACTTCCCCTTTTCTTGTTTTCAATCCTTAACGTAGCAAACCATTTTTCTCTTTTATTTATCTGGAAAAATACAGGCATGATAAATATTCACTTATTCATTTTTTTTCATTTATTTCTCTCATACATTTTTCAGGCATATTTCTTGATGCTGGAGACACAGCACGTAAGTCCCTGTTTACAGTTTGGTTGGAGAGACAGGCAATGCATAAATGAACAAGTGATAATATAATATAAAGTAGTAATAATGTGTATGAATAAAATATAAAATAGGATAATGGGGGTTAGAGGGTGATGATTGTATTATTTTAGCTGATTTTATTATTTTAGACACTTTCTCTTTGATGGTGACATTTGATTAGAGACCCTTATGATGTGAGGGTAAGAACCCAGTGGCTTTCTGGTGTGGGATGAATATTCCAGGTAGAGGGAACCACAAGTGCAAAGGCCCTGAGGTGGAATAGTGTTTGAAGTGGCTGAAGAAGAGTTGAAGCAAAGGGAGTGAGGAGGCAGAGGGAAAGGAAATGTTTGGGGAGGTAACCAAGGGCCAGATAGCACAGGGCTTTTCCAGCCCTGGTGAAGACTTTGAATCTTGCTGTCTGGCAGCCAGTGGAGGGCTTTCAACAATGGAACGCATTGTCTGATTTACCCTTTGGCAGCATAGCTTCACGAGTCCTTGTAGATAGTAAGCTGTAGCAGAGTGAGTGGGGGGACCAGACAGGAACCTGCGCCATCATCCAGGTGAGAGGTGACACCTTGGCCCAGGTGCTTTTGGAGGAGATGGGGAGACAAGATTGGATTGTGGATGTGTTTTGAAGATAGAACTAACAGAATGTACTGATAAATCAACTGAGTATGGATACGGAGGAAAGTGAAAAGTCAAGGATGATTGCAAAACTTTTGGCCTGAGAACTCGGCAAATGGAGGCACCAATTACTGAGATCATTTTTCTCAGTTTCTTATACCTCAGCTGATGGTTAGCCATATCAGGATATCTTCATTCCACATAAATAACCTTTTCCTGTCCCTTTGCCTTTGTACATGCTCTCTTTTCTTCTGTAAATGATTGCTCTTTCCCTTTTGAGGTTCAGTCAAAATCTCTTTTTAAAGGTTCAGTCAAAATCTCATCTTCGTAAACGTTCTCAAATTCCTACTTTACCCCCATCTTCCCCCAACTGTGTTACTATCTGTGGATTTAGTTCTGTTAGAGCATCTGTTTTATTGACTTAGTTCCATCTGTCTACACATACCTGTCATTTTGTTAAAGACAGGTACTTCCTAGACCATGTGTGGATCCCACAGTGCCTAGCAGACAAAAGGTAACTAGTTGTTAACTAAACTGGAGCCCAGGTGGTGCAGTGGTTAAGGGCTCAGCTGCTAACCATAAGGTTGGCAGTTCAAATCCACCAGCTGCTCCTTGGAAACCCTACGGGGCAGTACTGCTCTGTCTATAAGGTTGCTATGAGTCGGAATTGACTTGATGGCAATGGGTTTGGTTTTGGTTTTTTAGAAAATCAGTGGTCGAGAAGCTTTATTAGCTGCAAAGTCAAAGTGATGGTGTTACCATGTCTGACGTAAGGATTTATCTGAATAAAGTGCTTTTATAAAACATTCATGTACTCATGTAATTTTTGAATAGCTAATGCTGACATACTGTTTTCTTCATTTTATTGTAAAATATTTCAAATACACATTTAAGAATAGAGAACAAATGTAATGCTCAACACTGTATCTACTCAGCTTTATCAAATCTTAACATGGTGCCAAACACTCATCATTCTTTCTTTTTCTAAGAAATGAGGCATTACAGGTACAGCTGAGGATCCATTTATACTCTTCTCAATTCCATTTCCATTTTCCCACCTTGGGACTGTCGACTGTCTGTGTTATAAGTTTGGTTTTCATCATTCTCATGTATGAATTTATACAGATGGCAGTTATACACCCATAAAGAACATGTAGAATTTTTTGTAGGTGTTTGCAGGTAAACGTTTATTCATATGGTGCATTTAGCTTTAAATGTTTGTTTTAACTGCTGGCTGGTATTGGTTTGTGCAAAAATGACTCAGTTTATCCTTTCTCAGCTTGATGGGCATCTAGGTTGCTTGCCGAATTTTCACTATTACAAGCAATACTGCAGTGAGTATTTGCTACCTGTCTCCTTGGGTGAACGAAGTGGAGTTTCACTAGGACAGTGGTTTTCAAAGTATGGTGCTCGGACTAGCAATATCAGCATCAGCGGTGAACTTAGAAGTCCAAATTCTCGGGCCCCACCCCAGACCCTCCCCCAAAAACTAGAAAGTCTGGTGTTGAAAGCGAGCATTCTTAATTTTAACAAGCTGACAGATGATCGTGCTCTGTGCTGAAGTCTGAGACCTGCTCTAAGGTACATATCCAAAGATGTAGCAACTTCTGAGTTGTGGGGTAAAAGAATCTTCAACTTTCTTTTCAATTTGATGTACGATGAAGTTGTACACCCGTTATTATCGTTGTATAAGAATCCCTTTCACGTCCCATCCTCTTTCAACAGTGGCAGAAATTTTAAACTTTAATTTTTAGCATTCAGAAGGCTGTGTGGGAATCTCATATTTCTTCACAAATCCTTAATTACTGATGAGATAACACATATTTTGGAGACAAAGGCCATTCATGTTGTCTCTTTAGTTAATTACATATTCATATCCTTGGCTCATTTTTCAGTTGGGTGTTTGTCTTTGATTTATAGATGTTCTTTATGTATTTTGAATATAAGCTTCATAAGCTATGACTTGTTTTGTGATCTGTTTTATAGTGTGTTTTGTCATGTGTATGGTTAAGATTTTAATTTCAGTTTTAAAATCTGTTGCAGTTTTTTTTTTTAATTTTAGTTTTGCTTTTTAACTCCTCACATATTTAAATGTGATACAGAATGTCCATTATTTTCTTCTAGATATTTTAAAGTTTACATTTAAGGTTTTCATATTTGGTTTACCCAGAATTGATTTTTTTGAGAGAGAAAAGATCTACTTTTATTTTTCCAGTGTGTATGTATTGTTCCAACCCCATTTATTGAGTCCATCCATTTCTTATCAATCTGCAATACATCTGTGTTATATATCAAGTTTCTCGTATATACGGGTCTGTTCCTGTGGTCCTTTGTTTTACTGGTGTGTTTACCTAACTTCATGGCAATATGTCACTTTCTTAGTGATACCTAAAATAAAATACTTGGTAGAGTAAGTCTCCCTGTCTTGTTTTTTTTTTTTTTATTATTTGAATTTTTCTGTGCCTTTTACTTTTCCACATGAAAACTGCTTGTCAATTTTTCCAAAAAACTATTGAGATTTTGATTAAAATTAACTTGAATTTATAGATTAATAGAGAATTTGATAGCTTTACAGTATTGAATCCTCCGTGATATAAGTACAGCGTTTCTCTACATTTGTTCATGTTATTTTTCCTTAATGTTCTAAATAATGGTTTGTTATTTCCTTCATTTAGGTTTTGTACATCTTTGGTTAAATTTATACTTAGAAAAAACATCTTACAGTGTTAGCTCCTGTTGTGAATGAGATTTCTTTTTTTCTTTCTGTTGCCTCTTCTAATTGGCTATTCTCTTGTGCAAGTCCACCATTGAGTTGTTACTGATTTAGTGCCAACCAATCCTGGTGACTGTCTTACTTTGTCAGTAGATTCTCTTGGATTTTCCATATGGCCTGTTGTATTATCTGCAAATAAAAAGTTTTATCTTTATTTCTTTTTTTTTTATTAACTGTAGTCTCTTAATGTTTTTGCTGTTTGGAAGGTTTCCTTTCTCAGGCTTAGTTAATACATAGGTAGTTGAGAGATAGAAGTTGGCCATCTGCTCTCATTTATGCTGTGGGGCTCAGGATATCCATGTGTCTTATCCCCATGGAAGCATCATTTACAACCAAAGTAATTGTCACGGATTGAATTGAGTCCCGCAAAAATGTGTGTATTAACTGGTTAGGCCATGATTCCAGCATTCTGTGGTTGTCCTCCATTTTGTGAGTGTAATTTTATGTTAAAGAGGATTAGGTTGGGATGTAACACCCTTACCAGGTCACATCTCTGATCCAATGTAAGGGGAGTTTCTGTGGGGTGTGGTCTGCACCACCTTTTACCTTATGAGACATAAAAGGAAAGGGAAGCAAGCAGAGAGTTGGGGACCTCGTACCACCAAGAAAGAGTTACTGGGAGCAGAGCATGTCCTTTGGACCTGGGGTCCCTGTGCAGAGAAGTTCCTAGTCTGGGGGAAGATTGATGAGAAGGCTGACAGAGAGAGAAAGCCTTTCCCTGGAGCTGACACCCTGAATTTGGACTTGTAGCCAACTTTACTGTGAGAAAATAAACTTCTCTTTGTTAAAGCCATCCACTTGTGGTATTTCTGTTGTAGCAGCACTAGATGACTAAGACAGTAATCTTTAGTCTTGAAATTTATTTCTAAAAGTGAAAAGGATTTAAAAAAATTATAATGATATTCAGTCAGTTTGAACCTTTTAGGATAGTCTTACAGTTCTTAATTTTAATATTTCTCTGCCCATACTTGTAATAAAAAGTAGTTGCCATTGAGTCAGTCCCGACTCACGGTGACCCCACGTGTGTTACAACAGAGCTGTTCTCCTAGGGTTTTCAATGCCTGATGTTTCAGAAGTAGGTTCGCAGGACTGTCTTCCGAGGTGCCTCTGGGTGGGCTTGAACCTCCAACCTTTCAGTTAGCGGCTTAGTGCATTAACCGTTAAAGAATTTCTAAATACTCGCGTAAAAAGTTGGAAGCCGTAACACTTAATCTGTTTTGTATATTTCTTAAAGTCCACATATTTCTTGAATCTGTAGTTCCCAGGATAGTTCTTGCTGCATAGTAGGTATTATTCCATGAAAGAATAAGTTCAGAGATAATCAGCTTTTATCTAAAGAGTAATTTTGCAAACCTGGTGCCTTTTAACTTGAAATAAAATATAAAACTTCAGACAAGCTTGGGAATTGTTCAGAAAATTGTGAGGAATGTGTTTGATAATTTAAACTATGCCAATACTTTATTGAAAGTATTGAAATAATGAGCCTGTTGAGTATTCGTTTATAGTGGCTTCAAATGGTTGTAGCAACATTTATTCATTATTTGTATCATTTAAGTAGCAGGGTGTACCTATTTTCAAACGGTGGATTCTTTGCTGTTTTTGCCAAGAGCTTATTCTCTGCTGAACTCACATGCTGTTTTATCCTTCAAATAATTCTGTGACTCAGTGTAAAAAAAAATGCAAATAGCCTTCTTTTGAAATCATTAGGAAATGATTTCAAAAGGCAGTGAGATATGAATTCTCCTCTCACCAACTTTTGGGATTAGCAGACTTTTGAAAGAAATTCCAATCTTTTGAATCACTATTTCCTGTACAGTTTTCTGTAATTCTTCTGAAATATATATAAAAATACAGTAGCATGGTTTCATGACCTTAACATGATTGTGACTCTTCTAGCAGATCTGAATAATTGAATTTGAAGTAAATTAAAACATACCTTTTGAGTACTGTTTGAACTGTGGAAGTGTTTGGTACATTCAGTACTAATGGATGGACCTGGAAAACGTTCAGAAATTAGGTAGCTGATTTCCACCTGCAATCAGAGCAAAAACCTGGAGACTGAAGCATTGAATCATGGGCAGGAGAAAATTCTGTATGTAACCAAGAATAAGAAACCAGCTAAAGGCTGAGTCATCATCTCTTTCAACATTCTAACCAAGGGGGAAACATTGTGTCCTGTGTCTACCTATTTGTGTGTCTTGCAGAGAGTACTGACTGGGGATTAGAAGTGTTGGACTCTGGTTTTATTACTGGAAATAACTTAGTAGCCATGGACAATGCACTTAATTCTTTCTCAGCCTCAGTTTCTTAGTCTGCAATGTAAGTTACAATATATAATCTCCAAGGTTGTTTCAGACTCAAAACTTCTTCAGTCAAACATGGATGATTTCATTTGAAGCCTCAGCTTCTGAAATGGTGATTTTTCAAGATCCCAGAAATCTGCTTTTGTGATTGGACCCACAAATGCAGGTATAAACCTGTGAGTGGTCTCTGATCTTGACACTATTTTTTTATTTTACTTATATATAATTGATCAACAAAATTGAGAAAAACATATCCAAGTACTTTTCCATTACCACAGAGAATATAGATTGTTTAAATAGCTGAATCACTATTTCTATCTCTTCAGAAACACAGACGTGAATATGAAGGTAAAACTGATTGCTGCCATATGCTGCAAATCTTGTAGTTCATTGTTTATAAATTGTTTACATATAAACTATCTCATTGGAATTTCTGAATCTCGTGAGGTTCATTTGGTGTGTATTATTATTCCTATTGTTCACAGTTGAGAAAGCTAAGACACAGAAAAGTTAAGTGACCTACCTAATTCATTGAGGTAGAAAATGGCAGGGATTGTAATAGAATCCAGGTTTCTGGACTTTTGGTCTAGTGATTCCTCACCCTTCTCCTGCTACAAACGTATCATAATTATCTAAGGATTTTTTTTTTTTTTTGTACTTTTGGCATTGTTTTGTCTCTGACTTGAGTGACTGTTTTAAACTAACCTGTGTTACTGACTGACTCATTGCCTTTTGCAACAGATAGTTATTAAATCCCTAATATTTAAGATTTGATAACTTAGGGTCGTTTTGAAGAGTAATTTCCTAGTTCTCATTTGGGTGTAAACAGATCTTGCTATGTTTCAGCATTTGGCAGTTGTCCGTATCTCTCTGAAATAAAAATTCAATATTCCGGAATGTCCTTGACTGATTGATGGTTGCCAGAAGAGACTCTTTTTATTATTGGTCAAGATATTTTGATGTAGTATGATATTTTAACTTACTTTTGATTAAATTATTATGCTTTCATTTCCTTGGAATTGGGAGTTGTAAAACTAGGATTCAAGGATGGCAGTCAAACATTATTACTCTCAATAAACATTTTACACCCATAAAATGGTAAGTGTTGTCTGTGTTTTGGAAACCCATGGGACCGACTACATGAGGCCTGTGGTTGCTGGCCAGGACCCTGGGATAACATTTATAGTTTATTTTTCAAACAGATAATTTTTAAAACCTAAGATTCATTTTGAACTAAAAATAGTTATCAATTTTCTCATCATTTATGTTGCTAAGATCAAATCATACATCTGCTTTTTTTTTAAATACTCATTTCTTCTTTTAATTTTTAAATTACATGCAATACTGAATATAGGAAAATTGGAAAACAGATTTAAGAATCTCAAACATAAACTTGTTGAATACCTGAATCTTTTTCATGTGGAGTTACCTTGTATCCACTCTCATATTTGGATATGGTCAGTTTTAAGCATTCATTTAACAGGTGAGAATTCCCTTGGTATAAAATTTTGTATATAATGGAAGGACTCTACTTTCAAGCATTAATGGAATGGACCTCGCACTGACATGTTAACTTTTGCCCTCAATTAGTATGATGTCTCTAATATCTTTGCTCGGCTAGATTGGTATACGGAAATTTCCTCTAAGTATCTTCCAGCTGTCTCTGTTGGAGTTCAATTAATACAGAATGACACAGAGGAGAGTTATTATCTCTTCTAAATGCTGAGCTCATACTGTAAGCCTAATGTTTTGATCTTAGCGTCTGGCTGTTAAGATTGATTTTAAGATTGTACTTTAAAGTTAGGCTTTCTGGAACTTGTCTTGATTTGCAGCTATCAGTTCTACTTTCAAACTCCAGGTGAGCTTTTTACTTTTCTTTGTGTTGAGGTGATTGTGTAATGTGCCTGCGGCTGAGTTTACTTCGGATGCCGTGTGTAAGTGCTGCAATCCATAATTCCCCATCTGACTTTTCTTCCTTTTTCTTCTGAATTACTTACCTCTGTCCAGCGTATGTTTTTCTGTTACTGTTAGAAAAGATAAAGCTGATAGCTAAGTATGGTTTTAAGAGGGTGGTAACAGATTTTGGGTCTTTTCCTTATATAAAGCCTACTGCTAATCTACTTACACATGTATCTTTTAGCCATTTTCCCCATAAACCCAGTGCCGTCGAGTCGATTCTGACTCATAGTGACCCTATAGGACAGAGTAGAACTGCCCCATAGAGTTTCCCCATAGCAGGGAAAAAACGTTTACTAATATGTCCACGTACCCCACTGATTTACCTGACTTAAATGTTTCTGAGCTTACGCCTTCAAAGAGCGAGGCAGAGTCAGTGTACAAATAGGAGTGTAGAGCTATATCTAATTTGTTTCCTTAAAATAAGAACAGTGTATTTCTGATGCTCTCTGTTAAATCTATATAAAAATAAGTTTAGAATACCATTTAGTAGGGTACAATAATCTGATTAGTCTTTTAGATTTTTTTCTTAATTTAAAATAGAGGATAAATAAGATATTAGAGCTATGTTTGGGTATGCTGGTGCAGTGATTAAGCACTCAGCTGCTAAGTGAAAGGTTGGTGGTTCGAACCCACCGGCTGCACCTCGCACCTCAGGAGAAAGATGTAGCAATCTGCTTCTGTAAGAGTTTCAGCCTTGGAAACCCTGTGCGGGCAGTTCTGCTCTCTCCTATAGGGTCACTATGAGTTGGAATCGATGGCAACAGGTTAATGTTTATTTAGTTGGTCTATCTTATGGGAGGGGCCTTGGTGCCACAGATTCCATCTAGACTCCTGGCTCCTCTTTATCATTCTTAGCATATGATCAATCGGTCACACTTTAAATACTTCCAGCTGCTAGAAACCAAGCACTTCATGAGAATTCCCATTCTAGGTGTTCGAAAGTTTTTTAATATCATACCAAAATCTCTCTCATTGAGTCTTCTACTTAGTGGTCCTGATTCTATCTTCTAGCAATAAAAACGAAATCTATCTCTTCTTCTAGTGATACATAGAATACCATTAGACCCATCGCCGTCAAGTCAATTCTAACTCATAGTGACCCTGTAGGACAGAGTACAGCTGCCCCATTAGGGTTTCCAAGGAACAGCTGGAGAATTCAAACCGCCAGCCTTTTGATTGGCAGTCGAACTCTTAACTGCTGTGTTACCAGGGCTCTGATAACTATGCTACTCTCTTCTAAATGTTTTCTGCACATTATTCACTAATAATACCAAACTAATAAGTCGTTAATTTCTAGAATGTACCATTTTGTTTTTTCTGTGAATCTGGATCTTTTCCTGATTGGTGGGACTTTTGGGGAGAATGTGCACACAGGCGATTTTTTTTTTTTCTTGTTACTTCAACACACCAGGATAGAATTCACTGATTCTAGATTAAACAGGGTCTTTGTAGTCATTGGAGCCCTGGTGGTACAGTGGTTAAGAGCTATGGGTGCTAACCAAAAGGTTGGCTGTTCTAATCCACCGTACTTTCCTTGGAAACTCCATGGGGCAGTTCTGCTCTGTCATACAGGGTTGCAATGAGTCGGAATGGACTCTCAACAGCGATGGTTTCTTTTTTTTGGGGGGGGGATGGTTTAGAGTCTTTATAATCTCAGCTATTTGGTGCTGTAATTTCTGGTTTGCACATTGTTTATTTTTCCTTTCCAATGTGATAGACAATTCTTCTTACTAAATTGTTGTTGTTGTTAGGTGCCATTGACTCAGTTCTGACTCAGAGCAACCCTGTGGATAACCCTATGAAACACTTTCTGGTCCTGTGCCATCCTCACAATCATTGCTATGTTTGACCCCATTGTTGCAACCACTCTGTCAATCCGTCTCATTGAGGGCCTTACTCTTTTCAGTGACTGTCTGTCTTTCCAAGCATGATGTCCTTCTCCAGGGACTGGTCCTTCCTGATAACATGTGAGATGAAGTCCTGCCGTCCTCGCTTCTAATGAGCATTCTGACTGTACTTCTTCCAAGACAGATTTGTTTGTTCTTCTGGAAGTCCATGGTATATTCAGTATTCTTTGCCAACACCGTAATTCAAAAGCATCAGTTCTTCTTCAGTCTTTCTTTTTCATTATCCAGCTTTTGCATGCATGTAAGGCAAATCAGTTCATTTTTGTCTCTCATGGCTTTGCTCTATTTGAGGGAAATGCTACATTTTCTTTGCATCTTTTCACCATTTTATGTTGTAATGTGTTGAATTTAAGTATGCATAATTATCTAAACTTAATGTCCCTGATTTAAAGAAAAAATTTTTTTAAAATGTCCCTGATAATTTTAATTAGGAAACATAAACGTTTTAAACTGTGCTTTTGTTAATTTGATGGGAGAAGGGGTAATTGAAGGAGGAAGACAATCTAAGGTCATATGTAAGCATCTAACAGGTGCTGAGTTGTTATTAGAGTGTTACCTTGTTTTGATATCTAAGCTATTTGTCAACAAAAGGACGATGGTCCCCAACACATGGCATGTCCTTATATGTTTTCTTCTATACTATATTCAAGCTGAACTTGATGACAGCAGTCTCTAGTGATATGTATACAAACCTCCGCAGGGTTTTAGATGTGGGTTTTAATGATTATGAGTAAACCATAGTGATAGTGACTGTATGCTAGTATTATTATTAAATATAAGGCATTATTTTTAACTAATCATCCGTGCTTTATGTTGTCCTGGGCTGTGTTTCAGGTTTTTCAGAATATCATCCCTGTTTATATTCATTCCTTACAGGGGAAATGAAGCTTTCAGTAATTCTGTTTTGAATAAAGCTCAGCGTTCTAGGATGTGAGCCCAGCATCATTTTTGTAAGTGATGTGTTTTGCATTCTACTCAGGCACTTATGCCAAACATATTTGTTCAATTTCTGTGACATATGTACCAATTTTATACTCATTTTGGAAAGGTGTGCTAACATCTAAGTAGATAGGTGAGCATTTTATTTTATTTTTAAAACATTCACAACAGCTCCATCAGTCATGCAACTCTTGCTTCAAATGTAGGTACTTACAAAGTATTACACAGATTATTCCATAACTGTTATGGTTCTTATTCATCAGCTACAGATGAGTGTCTCTCACACAGGCGAGTGTCTCTCTTTTGGTCCCAGTCCTAACTTGGGACCATGGCTCTTACTTGTTATTGAAATACTCTAATTTCATTGATTGTTTCATTGTCCTCATGATTATGCTCCTAAGACCATATATTCCTGTCCTGACTTTTGATTAAAAAATATCATAAATGTAGGTCCATAAGAGATTTATCTACAGAAAAATGAGCTATCTTAGTCATTTTATAAAATACACATGAAAATATATCATTGTGACAAGGCGGAACATATACACTGTTTCTCAGCCCTGTGTCCCACATTACTTAGAGTTATCCTAAAATTAAGTCTGCCCTGAGAGAATGAAGATTTGTCACACCTGAGGATAATTAAAAAATGTGTTAGCATTTCTGAAGGTAATTTTAAAGAAGAGTTCCAGAAACATTTTAATAAATGTTGGCTACTTTGGGTTATTTATCTATTCTCCCAAGAGTATAATACCTTGAAGGAAATAATTTATATAGGTTTTGGTAGGTTTACTACATACTCAGTTTCATTATCTTGCGGTAATACTTCATGCAAGGAGCCCTGGTGGCAGAGTGGTTAAGAGCTTGGCTGCTAACCAAAAGATTGGCAGTTCAAATCCACCACCTGCTCCTTGAAAACCCTCTGGGGCAGTTTATTCTGTCCTATAGGGTCGCTGTGAGTCAGAACCAACTTGACAGCACCTAACAACAATGACAACTTCATGCAAAGAATGTTTCTTCTCTAGGTAGAACACATTTTTAATCTGCTGCCATCACAAATCAGGAAGTCCTAGAGTACAGTAACTGGACACTAGAGATCTCGACAGTCTAGAAATGACCTTCAGGTGGAAGGTCTTATTATTTTCAGTGATTATGTCTGCTAATATTTTTGGTACTCCACAATGAAGGAGACGTGCAAGAGCTGGAAGAAGCGAAACTACTCTCTTAGGAAAGATTTTATTACCAATTCGACCAACAGAAAGGGATGTTGAATCTTTCTGCAGACCTGCCTGTCAGTCAAATGAATACGGACTCTGAAAGCAAGTTAAGGGACCAGCTACCTTGTAGCCCCTCGTTTCCGCACCCTCCACCTCAGCCCCCTAACTTGTTACTAGCACCTTTTCTCATTTAAGATCTTTAATCCTTACTCCTCCTTTTGACACCTTACTTATATATTCCACTTTTTATAACTTTGAGCCAGTCTGTTAGCTTTCCTCTTTGTTTCCGTTGAACCACCCCCAAAGTTTTTTTTTATGGGATTTGAAGTCAGTATTTAAACCAACCAGTAATCTGGTATTGTTTATTTTTCTTCTTGTCCTTAGATTACCTGCAAGTGATTGACTACATTGTGGTTATCCCATCTGAATATGCCCAGTGCTTATTTCCATCCAGAAGTGGCCCCTTCCCCTCTCTGGCCTTATAACCCAGCAGATGTCTTTAGTAGTTATTTTTCTGTAGCTGAGATACTGCTGCGTGTTTTCTTTCAGTGGAAAGTGATAACCAGTCACAGCTCATCACTAAAAAAAAACATCGCAAGCAGAGGCTTTTTAATGACCTCAAGATCTCCCTGTTGTCTGTTCCCAGGCTTGTGGCTAGGTAAAGTTGAACTTGATAAGAGGCTCCTTTGTCTTAATAATGAATATGTACAAGTCGTTTTGAATCGTAGTTTGGAACATTTAGGGACTAAGAGCTGGTCAGGAGAGAACCCCTGATATTTCAAAAAAAGATTGTCCCCTGAATCTGGGTCACGTTATCTGGATACAGTGGCATATAATAAACGATTGCGATCGGCCTCCAGTGGGAATCTCAGTAGGTGGGACATGTTTTGAACAGCATGACTCTGCTGGAAAGAGGACTAATCAAGGACTACAGAATGAGGTTATTGGTGATTTCTTCTGGAAAGCAGGAGAGTTGGGAAACTAGCTGTGAAAGATGTCATGACTCATTAGGAAAAAAGAAATATTTTGATTTTGAAAGCAAATTCTGGGTCTTGTTTTGATTCCTCATTAAACACTTGTCCATTTTGTATATCCAAAATGGTATGATACAAAATATTGCTTCAGTGTTTTTCTTGGCTTCTGTAATGCTGCATTATCTTGATTTTTCTCCTTCGATGGCTATTTCGTTGTCTTTTTCCCCAAATGTGGATATTTTTCCCAGTTGTGTAATCTGTTATTTCTCCTTGGACAGTCTCCCTGAGCTGTCGTCCGCTTTTACCACAACAGTTATTATGTCTATGCAGATGATGCCTGTAATTTTATGTCTTTAACTCTGACCTCTCTTGCAATGCCAGGCGTCTTCACTGGGATACACAGAGAACACGTTGCATTTGTCGTGTTTATCAGCTCCCCCTCTACCCTAAAAATGTAGCTCCCCTTTTAGACTTGCTTGCTTATGTCAATGAACTATTTCATTGACCAAAAACAAAGAACACCCAAAACAAAACAAAATGGGGAAAAAAAAAATCCATTGCTATTGATAAAATAATAATAATAATAATAATCCTGACTCATGGAGACCCCATGTGTTGCAAAGTAGAACTGTGTCACAGGGTTTTATTTGCTCTCATTTTTAAAACAGCAGATCAATGGGTCTTTCTTCTATGGCACCACTCGGTGGGCATGAACTGCTGACCTTTGGGTTAGAAGACACCACAAACCCTTTGTGCCACCACCTAGTCTTGACAACTTGTAGATTTTAAATTTCTTCTCCTTTCTTATCTCTTATGCTCATTTTTTTCCCCCCTCACTTCCCGGCCTGTCAATAATTCTTATGGTTTCATTATTCACAACACGTCTTCAATCTTTTATTCTTCTCTTCTGTTGTCATCACCCTTATTCAGGCCATTATTTAACGTGCTGGCCTACTGCTCCTCGGTGAAAAATGTCCAGGAATATCAGTACTGCTGCAGCATGTCCACTGAGAACCACTGACATGGGATGTTGGTCTCCATTTGTTTTCTTGCTTTAGCACTTTCCGATGTTAGGGCAAGGCCTCTTGTAGCTTGTGACACACTGAAGTGGGGTGGAGCAGGGAGGGAAATGGGCTCTGAGATAGTGACTTGGGGCCTGGAGTTGTCTTTCCTCATCCATTCACGTTGAGCAGAACGATGAGACATCTGAGAACCTTCTTGTAGTGGGCCAGTGGGTCCTGAAATTACCCTGTGGTCTTTCTCTCAGTTCCAGAATGCGTGATTGCAGTAGACATACTCAGCACCCAAGGTCATCTTTTCCTTTCTTCTGGTTCTTCAGGGAAGTTAGAAGCAGCCAACTGACCCTGCTTATTTCTCCCACCATGTTCTATAGCAGCAGTTATTTAGTCATCCAAGGCCTTGTATAGGCACTGGTTTATAGGTATCTACTAAGTAATTGTCTTGCCACTCCATGCCATGGACGACCAGTATCCCTTTACCACTGAAACTGGGTCAGTCATGTCTTTAAAGTAAGTGTGGTGTGATGGGTCACTTTTGTATGGCCTTTCTAGCCATGGTCTTGTAACGCCCACCCAGGTGATTGAGCGAGTCGGTGTGATAGTGTAATTGTGCCCCACCAAAGGGGTTGGTCAGTTTTGTCATCCTGCGGGGCTTGAAATGAGCCACCCCAGAGGCAGGAAAGAGAGGAACCCACCACCACCAAGGAAGAACAGCCAGGAGCCGGCACATCCTTTGGACCCTGAATCCCTGTGCTGGGAAACTCCTGGAAGCAGAGATCAAGAGAGAGAGAGATGTAACCCTGAAGACGCTGAGAAGTGGTGGCAGCAGAGACCTGGCAGCAGGAGACAGTGTGGTGGGTTTCCTGGCCTACGGAGAGAGAAAGCTGAGTGCCTTTAGGCAGAGGCCTAGGGTCAGGGAGAGGCGTGCCTTTGTGCACAGCTGGAAAGAGGCTGTCCTGATCGAAGAATTGTATCCTTGAGTGTTCCTGAGTCTGAATTATAACCTGTTACTTCCCTAATAAAGCCAATAATCCTGATCTGTGAGTTCTGTGTGGCCATTGCAGTGAATCATGGAGCCCAGCAGAGAAGTAGAGAGCACTGTGAGAGGGACGGTTGGAGTCAGAGTTGGTAAAGATGGCGGAGAGAGGAGGCGTGTCTGACCTCTATCTCACATGAACCAGCCTTGGGCTGTTGATCTTGGTTCTCCCTCCCGCTTTGTGAAGTTAGAGGACGTCAGACACTGCCCCCATGTTGTTTTTACAGTAAGTGTCAGCCTTTGAGGAAGCAGTTGTTCTGTTGTTTGTGCATTTACCAGAGTAACATGGAGGAGCACAAGGGCATTTGTAAGCAGGTAGTGAAACCAGCCAGTGAGGTTCTGTGATCTTCTCCATGAGCATTCACCTGCCTCACGCGTAGGCTTATGGGCCAGTTTTAGTTTGCCTTGTGAAGGCAACTCTCTGCCACCAAAATCAATCTGTGTTTTAGTTTGGTGTCTCTTGCCATCCAATACGAGACCAAGTCCTTTGACACCTCTGTTTTCACTGTCTACCTGCCCCACCTTGTCTTCAGTTGATTCCTAAGGACCCAGTACCACATGAATCATTATTACAGTTACTTTTGCCAACATCCCCTTACTAACCCTCTTCCCTCTCATTTATTATTTTGCTACTTGGCAAAATTCCATGTGTAAATTAATTTAATTTCATAACTAACCTTCTCCACCTTATACCCCAAAGAGATTGCTGCTAGAGAAAACCATATATCTGTGCGGTTGATATCTGCTGCCATTGAGTCGATTCTGACTCATAACAGCCTTGTAGGATGGAGTAGAACTGCCATGTAGGCTTTCCAAGACTCTGATCTTTACAGAAGCAGACTGCCACATCTGTCTCTCATGGAGCAGCTGGTGGTTTTGAACCGCTCATCTTTCAGTTAGCAGCCGAGCACTTAACTACTGTGCCACCAGGGCTCCTTGTGCAGTTAAAGCTGATTAAAAAAAAAAAAAAATCAGTCTCCACTTTATTTGAGCTCCCTTTGTTACCTGGACTGTCTTCTCTGTGTCTTTGACCAGTTGCTTCTCCATTTTCTCTATCCTCTGTAATGGAATTTTGTATCTTAACAATATTCTCTTTATTCGTTTACTTTCAGCTTCAGCAAGCCCCCTCTTGCCTCACTTCTGCCAAACGTACAGGAACTTCTATCTCCTCTTTCCCTCCTTTGCTCTCACTCCAAGAGGAGTGAAGGGGAGTGTCCTTCCTGTCTGGCTTTCTTTTCACCGATGTTCGTGATGGCATCTCTTTCCACTTGTTTTCCTCTCAGTACATCAGTTTTGCTCTTGCTTTTCACTTCTTTATCTTTTGATTATCTCAACATCTCCTTAACTGATTTCTGTGCTTCTAATATTCTTCCCCCTTAATTCTTCATATGTTCAGCTGCCAGACACGTTTTTGTGAAACGCACCCGTTTATGTTTCATCTAAGATCTCGTAAATGGACCAACAGGAGAGTAATCAGACTCACATACAAAGAATTCTGTTATCCAGCCGCTGTCTACAGGCGATGGTCGTACTCTGTCTTCACTCTTCATTTTCACTGGCACTTCCTTGGCTATAACATAGTAGTTCTCCTTGCTCTGCTGAGAATATTTTTCTCTTCCTCACTATTTTTTGGGATAACTCCTGATCCTTCATTAACTCAGAACAGATGTAATTTCCTCTGAGAAATCCCTCCTTCCTAAGTTGAGTTAGGCTTCCCTTCTTAGCATGACTATACTCCCTGAGCTGTATTCTTGAACAGCACGCACTGTCCTAATTTGTCACTGGTTGCTCCACTGTTATCTCCAGGACTTTGTACATTAGCTAACAGTTGGTAGGTGCTCAGTGACAGTCTAATCAATGAATAAAATTCACCTACATTTTATCAATCTAAAGTGATATGCACAAGAACTTACAAAAAAAAGCTACATCATATGTGGCTTTAAACCCACTGCCATCAAGTCAATCCCGACTCATAGCGACCCTATGGGACGGAAGAGAACTGCCCCCATAGAGTTTCCAAGGAGCGCCTGGTGGATTTTAACTGCCGACCTCTTGGTTAGCAGCTGTAGCACTTAACCACTGCGCCACCAGGGTTTCCCATATGTGGCTTACACTTAATAAATTTAATAAATCCTAGATGTCACTTTGAGGACTGAGATGCACCTGGCTCAAGCTATGGTATTTTCAGTAGCTTCAAATGTGTGCACAAGCTAGACCGTGACTAAAGACTGAAGAAGAATTTATGCCTTTGAACTATGGTGTTGGTGAAGAGTACTGAATATACTATGGCTGTCAGAAGAACGAACAAGGCTGCCTTGGAAGAAATACAGCCAGGGTGCTCCTAGGAAGCGAGGATGGCTGGGGTTCACCTCATGTGCTTTGGACGTGTTATCAAGAGGGACCCATCCCTGGAGAAGGACATCATGCTTGGTAGAGGGTCGGCGAAAGAGAGGAAGACCTTCAGCGAGATGAATTGACACAGTGGCTGTAGCGATGGGCTCAGGCATGGCACGAATTGTGAGGATGGTGCAGGACTGGGCAGTGTTTCGTTCTGTTGTACATGGGGTCACTGTGAGTCAGAACTTACCTGACAGTGCCTAATAAGAACATATTACGGTAGGATATTTCTTTTTAAAACAATTCAAGAAAGTTATACAACCTTGAATAGGGATTTTTACTTTTCAGAAAATTTATAGACAATCTTTATTTGAGCTGTAAAACCCAGAGGGTAATAGATCTGCATAGATGTAGCCCATGAATCTCATTTATCGCTCAGTTTAATATAAGACATTGGCCTCCTATAAGCTGGCGGCTTGTAGAGGATTTTGCCAGAGAATCTAGTTCCTCTTTTGTTTTTCTCTTTCTCAGGTTATTATATTTTGGAAATGAAATTGTTTTTTAAACACTTTAGTAAACCAACAGAAATAAAGTAAAAAAAAAAAAAATATATATATATAGTTTCTCATCCTCTTCTTACCATTCCATCTCCTCTTTCTTTTTATATGGGGGGTGTGTGTGTGTGTAAACAAAACAACAACAAAAAACCTGATGCCATTGAGTCGATTCCAACTCATAGTGACCCTATAGGACAGAGTAGAACTTCCCTGTGGGGTTTCCAAGGAGCAGCTAGTGGATTCGAAGTGCCCACCTTTTGGTTAGCAGCCAAGCTCTTAACCACTGTACTATATATATACACGTGTGTGTGTGTGTGTGTGTGTGTGTGTGTGTGTGTGTGTATATATGTGTGTGTTATATATATATATGTATATATATATGTATGTATATATGGAAACCCTGTTGGTGTAGTGGCTAAGTGCTACAGCTGCTAACCAAAAGGTGGGCAGTTCGAATCCACCAGGTGCTCCTTGGAAACTCTATGGTGCAGTTTTGCTCTGTCCTATAGGGTCACTATGAGCCGGAATCAACTCGATGTCAATGGGTTTGGTTTATATATATATATATACACACACACACACACACACACACACACACATATATAACAAAAAAAATTTTTTATAACAAAACTTTTGAATTAAAAACACTTTTTTACATGTAAAATTCAGTGACATTAATTAAGCACATCGTCTTGTGTAACCATCACACTATCCATGTGCCCATTTTCCATCACCTTTAACAGTGGTCAGTGCCCCCTAAGCAACGACTTCCTCCTCCTCCCTTCCTCCTGCCCCTGGTAACTGCTAAGAAATTTTGGTCTGTACACATTTGCCTACTGTAGATATTTCATGTAAGTGGGGTTATCCGGCATTGGTCCTTTTGTGATTGATGTATTTCGATCTACATAATGTTTGAAGTTTCATCCATATTTAGCATGTATCAGGACTTAATTTCTCTTCATGGCTGAGTAATATTCCATTGTATGTTTATGCGCATTTTGTTTTATCAGTTCGTCTGTTGATGGACGTTTAGGTTGTTTCCACTCTGAGTGTTGTGAATAGTGCTGCAGTGAACATCGGTGTTCAGGTATCAGTTTGCATTTCTGCTTTCAGTTCTTTTGGTTATATACCTAGGACTGGAATTGCTGATCATATGGTAATTCTATGCTTAACTTTTTGAGGAACAAACTGTTTTCCATTGTTTTTGGACCATTTTACAATGGATGAAGGTTCCAATTTTTCTACATCCTTGTCAAAACCTGTTGTTTTCCATTGTTTTGAGCATAGCCCTCTTAGTGGAGGTGAAGTGATAATCTTATGGTCATTTTGATTTGCATTTTCCTAATGTCTAATGAAGGTGCCCTGGTAGTGTAATGGTTAAGTGTTTGGCTGCTAACCAGAAGGTCAGCGGTTTGAAGCCACTAGTGGCTCTGTAGTAGAAAAGACATGACAATCTGCTTCCGTAAAGATTTAAGCCTAGGATAAAAAAAAAAAAAAAATTTTTTTAACCCTGTGAGGCAACTGTACCCTGTCCTCTAGGTTTGCTATAAGTCAAAATTGACTAGAGGGCAACAGGTTTGATTTGGTTTTTACTTGCTAATGGGAGTCCCTGGATAGTGGGAATGGTCAAGCGCTCTACTGTTAGCCAAGATATTGGTGGTTTGAACCTACCCAGAGGTGCCTCAGAAGACAGATCTGGTGATCTGCTTCTGAAAGATCACAGCTTTGGAAAATCCTATGGATCACAGTTCTGCCCTGCATACATGAGGTCAGCATGAGCCAGGGCTAGTGCAACAGCAATGAACAACAACAGCGGCCAACAACGCTGAGCATCTTTTCATGTGCTTGGTTGGCCATTTTAGAATCCTCTTTGGTGAGCTTTCTGTTCAAGTCCTTTGTCCATTTATTGAGTGGATTGTTTGTCAATTTGAATTCCTTCTTGTGTACCCTGTGTGGCATGGATCTTGACTCATTTTTCTGCATGTGGAAAATCAATTTTCGCTGCACCATTTATTGAAGAGACTCTTCCTTTCCCATTGGAAGGACTTAGTATCCTTGTCAGAAATCAGTTGACCACAGATACATGGATTGATTTCACTTCTCTTGCACTGGCCAATGTATCTATTATTATACCAGCACCAGGCTATTTTAATTATTGTAGCTTTGTAGTATCTTTTGAGATCAGGAAGTGTGAGCCCTCCTACTTAATTCTTCAAGATTGGTTTATCTGTTTGAGGTTCCTTGCCATTCCATATAAATTTGAGAATAAGCTTTTCGATTTCTGCGAAGAAAGCTGTTGGAATTTTGATTGGGAGTGCATTGAATTTGTAGATTGCTTTGAGCACTCTCTTCTTGAGTCAATGTAGTAGGTTAATGTGTTTCTAGGAACTTGTCTACTTCATCTGCATCATCTAATTTGTTGGCATACAGTTGTTCATAGTATTGTGATTATTTTCATTTATGTAGGGTTCGGTGTAATGCTCCCACTTTCATTTCTGATTCTGTTTATTTGCATCTTTTTTTTTTTTTGTCAGTCTAGATGTTTGTTGATTCTATTGATCTTTAAAAAAAAAGCTAACTTCTGATTTCATTTATTCTCTCCATTATTTTTCTATTCTCTGTTTCATTGATCTCTCTTCTGATCTTTGTTATTTCCTTTATTAGCTTTGGGCTTGATTTGCTGTTATTTTTCTATTTTGTCAAGTTGTAAAGTTAGGTTATTGATGTGAGATCTTTGTTTTTAATGTAGCCTTTACAGCTATAAAATTCTCTGTTGTCTCGTAAGTTTTTGTATGTTGTGCTTTCATTCTCATGTGACTCTAAGTATTTTATGATTCATCTTTTGATTGATTTTTTGATTCATTGATTGTTTAATAATGTGTTGTTTAAATTCCACGTATTTGTGTATTTTACAGTTTTTCTTCTGTTCTAATTTTTAATTTCACTCTATTGTGGTCAGAGACTATACTTTGTATGATTTCAGTCTTTTTTAAATTTATTGAGACTTGCTCTGTGACCTAACATATACTCCGTCCTGGAGAATGATTCATGTGCACTGTAGAAAAATATATTTTGTGCGGTTGTTGGTTGGAGTGTTATATATATGTCTTTTACGTCTAGTTGCTTTATTATGCCATTCAGTTCTTCTGTTTCCTTACTGATTTTCTTTTAAAATGTTTTGTCTGTTATTGAAAGTGGTGTATTAAAGTTGCCAACTATTATTGTAGAACTTTGTATTTCCCCCTTAAATTTTGTCTGTGTTTGCTTTATTTATTTTGGGACCTGGTTGTATAGTGGTTAAGTGCTACAGATGATAACCAAAAGGTCGGCAGTTCGAATCCACCAGGTGCTCCTGGAAAATTCTACAGGGCAGTTCTACTCTGTCTTATAGGGTTGCTATAATTTGAAATCAACTTGATAGCAATGGGTTTGGTTTTTTTTAAAATGTATTTATAATTATGTATTCTGGATGAATTGATCATTTTATCATTATATAATGTCCTTCTTTGTCTCTTATAACAGATTTTGACTTAAAATCTATTTTGTCTGATATTAAAATTACTACCCCAGCTCTATTTCGATTACTATTTGTATGCAGTACTTTTTTCCATCCTTTCATTTTCAACCTTTGTGTGTCCCCAGGCCTAAGATGTGTCTCTCATCAACAGCATGTAGGTAGTTGGATCATGTTTTTTAAATGCAGGCTGCCACTTCCTGCCTTTTGAGTGAAGCATTTAGTTCGTTTATATTCACAGCCATTACTGATAAGGAAGAATTTACTTCCCCCATTTTGTTGTTTGTTTTTGTGTCTTATATCTTTTTCTTCATTTCCTCCAGTACTACCAACTTTTGTGTTTTGTTGATTTCGGGTAATGAACCATTTTGATTCCCTTCTCCTTTTCTTTTCCATTTTTTTCTTTTTTTTAAGGTATTTTCTATGTGGCTACCATGAGGATTACATTTAACATCTTATATTTATAATAACTGGTTTAAATTCCTATCAGCTTCAGTTCAGTAATACACACAAACTCCATACCTATGCTGTTCTCCCTCCATCCATTTACGTTGCTCTTTCCACCCATTACATCTTTATACACCAGGTGCTCATAACATAAATTTATCCTTGTTTTTTATGCATTTGTCCTTATAATATATGAAGGACATAACATCTAGATTTACCTAGTGAAAATACCTTAAAACCAGCCTATGCAATTACCTTTAGTGTAGATCTTTTTTTCTAGTGTCCTTTCTTTCCCATCTGAAGGACTCCATTTCTTGTAGGGCAGTTGTAATGGTTACAGACTCTCCCAAATTTGTTTATTTGGGAATGTCTTCATTTTATTGTTTACCTGGGAATGTCTTAATTTTACCCTCATTCTCGAAGGACAGTTTGCTGGATAGAATATTCTTTGTCGATAGTTCTTTTCTTTCAGTACCTTAAATATGTCATTCCATTGATTTCTGGCCTCCAGTGTTTCTGAGGAGAAATCGGCATTTGATCTTACTGCGCAGCCTTTGTACGTGACACTTTGTTTCTCTCTTGCTGCTTTCAGGATTCTCTTTTTATCTTTAGTTTTTGACAGCTTGATTTTAATATGTCCCAGTGTGGATTTCTTTGGGTTTTCCCACTTGGAGTTTTTTGAGCTTCCTGAACTTATAGATTCATATCTTCAGTCAGTTTTAGAAAAATTTCTACCATTATTTCCTCAAATATTCTTTCTGTTCCTTTCTCTCTCCTCTTCCTGAGATTCCCAGGATATGTATGTTAGTTCACTGGATAGTCTCCCACATTTCTGTTAGGCTGTGCCCAACATCTTGAGCCTTCTTTGTTGCTTCTCAGTCTCCATACTTCTTATTACGTTGTGTAATTGCAGATTCTTCTACCAGCTTAAATCTGTTGCTAAATCCTTCCAATGAGTTTTTTTTTTAATTTCAGTCATTGTGTCTTTCAGTTACAGTGTTTCTGTTTGATTTCTTTTTTATAGTGTATATCTTCTTATTGATATTCTCATTTTTTTCATGCATTGATTTTCTGATTTCCTTTAGCTATTTGAACTTGTTTAATATTGTTGCGTTATGTTCTTCCAGTCTACTCCTTATGTGGACTTACGTAAATGTGATTTTGCTTTCTTTATTTGACTCACTTGAATGGGCCATATTTTAAGTTTCTTTGTGTGCCTTGTGATTGTTGTTGAATCCAAGACATTAGAATTTTCTCGTGTGTTTACTGTCTTAATTACCCCAAATATGCGGTGCTCATGATAGCACTAATTACTTCAAGAAACTCTTAGGTGGGCACAGTCTTCAGACTTTGGTCACTGCTCCCTGTCCCTTTCTGTGATATCACTAGTTCAGACCAGACCAAAGGTTCAGTCTTTCAGCAGCTTTCCACAGATCAGAAAACACACACTAATCAGTCCACCCACAAAGGGATTCAGCTTTCAGTCTTTGGTTAACACTCCCTCCTCTGCTCTTTGCGGGTTCCAGTTCCAGCCAGACCAAGATTTCAGTCCTTTAGGGACTTCCAAAGTGATCAGAAAGTACAGCCTGATTAAACCACCCTCATGAGGGTATAACCCTCAGTCCTTGATCACTGCTCCCTCCTGTGCTCTGTGAGGGCTCCAATTCTAGCTGGACCACAATTTCAGTCTTTTAGGCTTCTTCCAGTCCAGTCAGATTATAACTCTTACCAGTCCACTAGCATGACTTGCCCTATTGATGTCAGAGCCAGAGATTAGGGCCCTTTTATGCACAGGAGAGCCATGCTTTGGTTGGGGGTGCGGCTGTGGCTGTGACTCTGCTGCAGCTGTCCATTGGCCACCCTGGCAGTGGAAGGGGTGGGGATATTGAATGAAGCACTTTTCTTACCACAGGGCATTCCTCCTAGTCTTGATTTAGTTTGAAACTCCTTACTTCAGTCCTTTGCCCAACATTTCACAGTTCTCACTGGGTGGAGTACAGGCTTCTGTTGGCTTTTCTTCTTGTTTGCGTATGGATGATCTGGACCTTAGACCTGTTTATGTTTTTGCCGTCATCTTCCCCAAACCCTCCTCCATCTCCCTTTTTACTGGTAACATACTGTCTGTCACTTTCATTCCCAGAAATAAAATGTGAGATGTAACAAAAAATATTTTTGCCTTCCTCTAGTATGGTTGAATTAATTCATTTAGAAATGTTTGAATTCTACTCTTCTGTTCATAGTGGTGTGTGTAATATGTAGCATTTAAAGGGTGAAGTAAGCACTGGTCTGGAATGCATGCTGCTGGTATGTTTTTTACTCATTCTGGGCACTGAATTCTTGATGTCAGTAGTTTGGTACTCCCCACCCCCATCTCAGGCAGATATTTCTTAATAAGGATACTTGAAATTATACTTTAACTGGGAATTTAATAAAGGAGGCCAAAGATATTTTACATTAGCAACATACAACATATAGAAAAAACATACACATATACATATATGGAAACCCCAAACCGAACCCACTGCCATCGAGTAGATTCTGACTCGTAGCAGCCCCATAGGGTTTCCAAGGCTATAAATCTTTACAGAAGCAGACTGCCACGTCTTTCTCCCACGGAGCCACTGGTGGCTTCAAACTGCAGACCTTTCGGTTGGAAGTTGAGTGCCTTAACCCCTGTGCCACCAGGGCTCCTATAAACACATATACATATATTATTTTACAGCTAACAAGTACTATTATGTAAGGCAGACAACAAATGAGACCCAGTGGGGTTTTTATTTAACTCAGCTCTTTACCAGACAAGTGGTAGAAATTCTTCCTAACTGAGTGTCACTTAATCTTGTTTGAAATCTTTACTTTAGCGATCTGAGTTTTTCTAATCCTTTTCTCTGTGACTTACAGTGTTTTTACTTCTTGGTAGCATTGAGTATTGCTTTTTTTTTAAATCAAGGTCTTTACATTAGTTTCTATATAAGCAATTACTCAAAATTAATGCTATGAATTGAGTTTTGATGGATGATATTGATAAGATTTGTTCCCTTCTATATACTCTGAAAATACCTAAGCATTAATTGCTTATTCCACGGTTTACGTTAATTGTGTAGCACTATCTTCTGTAACCTAAGTGTTCTGTGTTGTTGAATCAGCTGATTTTGTGTTTAGAGTATCCTCTGTTGATAGAATGAATTAAGTTCTGTGCATTTTGGTAGGAAGAATAGCTTTCTGATTCTGGTCTTAGCAGAAATCATCTTTGCACCATTGACAAAAACTTAATTGACATGGCCGTTGTATATAATACTTGGTCCCTTTCATTGCCGCGGTTGAGGGCTATTATACGTTAACTTCTATGTACTCACTATCGAGCAAGGGTCTGAGCAGAAATCATATTCCCACCGTTGAAGACACCTTGATTGCTGTGCCCTTCACGTGATAATAATGATTCTCTCTCACTGTAGCAGCTTAGGGCTGTTCCCCTTTAGCTTTCACATGTACGCTATTGCATGACTCATCCAAAACCAAACTGAGCACATTACTGTTTAGTTGATTCTGACTCATAGAGACCCTAAATGACAGGGTAGAACTGCCCCATAGGGTTTCCAGGGAGCAGCTGGTAGGTTTGAACTGCCGACCTTTTGGTTAGCAGCTGAACTCTTAACCACTGTACCACCAGGGCTAAAAGGATTTATTGCCCTATAAGCTAAAGCTTGGCAGAGCTTGGCCTGAGGACTGTTGTGAAGCTCATCTTATTTCGATTTCTTAGCTGTGTAGAAATGTAGAATAATCATCCTTAGACATTTAGTTTCTAATATAAGCACTTTATAAAAATTATGATTAACCACTAACAAAACACACACACCACACAAACACCTTGCATCAGAGTAGAATTTTTTTCTGCAGGGCTTTCAGAGTCTTTCACCAGGATGACTATGTAATATTCAGTGTTTAGCCAGCTTCTTTGACAATGGAACTCTCTTTTCCCTTATGGGAATACAATTTGGAAAACGCTGTCCCAGCCTAATGCCAAATTAGAAATATCAGCCATCTTAGATTCTTTTCTGTCCTTCTTTGCCTGTTGAACCATCTGTTTATGATTGTTTTTCTTCGCTGAGTCTCTAAAATGCTTCTTCTCTTCTTCATCTCATGGTGACTACTTTGATCCAGTCTTTATCATTCTCCTGACACTACCACAGAAGTCTGATAACTGGTAATATTTAAGTCTTCTAATCTACCTTGATACTCCTTGTCTTAGTCACCTAGTGCTGCTGTAACAGAAATACCACAAGTGGATGGCTTTAACAAAGAGAAATTTATTTCTTCACTGTAAAGTAGGCTAAAAGTCCAAATTCAGGGCATCAGCTCCAGGGGAAGGGTTCCTCTCTCTGTTGACCTTCTCATCAATCTTCCACCGGACTAGGAGCTTCTCTGCACAAGGACTCTGGGTCCAAACGGTGCACTCTGTTCCTGGCACTGCTTTCTTGGTGGTGTGAGGTCCCCCACTCTTTGCTCGCTTCTCTTTCCTTCTATCTCTTGTAAGATAAAAGGTGCAGGCCATACCCAAGGGAAACTCCCTTTACATTGGTTCAGGGATACGACCTTAGTAAAGGTGTTATAATCCCACCCTAATCCTCTTCAACATAAAATTACAGTCATAAAATGGAGGGCAACCACACAATACTGGGAATCATGGCTTAAACACGTTAACACATATTTTGGGGGGACACAATTCAATCCATGATACTCCTCTAAGAGTTATCTTTCTAAGAGATAAATTTGACCATATCATCTCCTGTTTAAAATTCTTCAAATGTCCTCCAGCACTATAGGGTAGAATGAAAACTGTTTAGCAGTGCGTACGTGGCCTTTGTAATCTAGTCTCTATATCTTTCAGTCTCTTTGGCACCCAAATTCTTTATAAATAGCCCATACAGAGGCCTGGCGGTGCAGTGGTTAAGAGGCCAGCTGCTTAACCAAAATGTCGGCAGTTCAAATCCACCAGCTGCTCCTTGGAAACCATGTAGGCCAGTTCTTCTCTCTCTTATGGGTTCACTATGAGTTGGAATGGACTTGAAGGCAACAGGTTTGTTTTCTTTTTTTTTATGCCCATACCCATGAATAAGGAGAATTGAAGAAGAATTGATTCATTTGAATTATGGTGTCGGTGAATAATATTGAATATACCATGGACTTCTAGAAGAATGAGCAAATCTGCCTTGGAAGGAGTGCAGCCAGAATACTCCTTAGAAACAAGGATGGTGAGACTTTGTCATATGTACTTTGGACCTGTTATCAGGAGGGACCAGTCTTTGGAGAAGGACATTGTGCTTGGTAAAGTAGAGGGTCACTGAAAAAGAAGACCCTAAACGAGATGAATTGACACAGTGGTTGCAGTGATGGTCTCAAGCATAGCAATGATTGTGAGGATGGCGTAGGACTAGGTAATGTTTCATTCCATTGTATGTAGGATCACTATGAGTCAGAACTGACTTGATGGCTCTTAACAACAACAACATAGCCATATAGTACCTGTTAACTTCCCCTAAACGTTTTAGTGTCTTTTTTCTTCCATATCCGAGACTCCAGAACATGATGTTCTTTGCCCTTCTAGCTGGGTAACCGTTGCCATTGAGTTGATTACAACTCATAGAGACCGTATAGGACAGAGTGGAATTGCCCCATAGGTTTTCCAAGGAGCAACTGGTAGATTTGAACTGCCGACCTTTTGTTTAGCAGCCTTAGCTCTTGGCCACCAGGGATCCAGCTGGGTTAAAAAACAAAACAAAACAAAAAACCCATTAATGCTGAGCCAATTCTGACTCATAATGACCCTATAGCACAGACTAGAACTATCCCATAAAGTTTCCAAGGAGTACCTGGTGGATTTGAACTGCCCACCTTTTGGTTAACAGCTGTAGCACTTAACCACATGCCGCCAGGATTCCCCAGCTGGGTAGGATACTGTTAATTTTGTGCTGCTTAAAGGTGACTGCTGGGTGGCCTTCCCTGACCTGCCAGTCTTTGTGTATTTCCTTAGCGGCATTTTATTACCCCATTCTTCCTTTCCAGCCTCCTCCTCATCTTGTTATTATAAACAACAACAACCCAAACCCAAACCCATTGCTGTCAAGTTGATTCTGACTCACAACGACCCTACAGGACAGAGTAGAGCTGCCCCATAGGGCTTCCAAGGCTGTAAATCTTTATGGAAGCAGACTGCCACATCTTTCTCCCATGGAACGGCTGGTGCATTTGAACCACTGACCTTTTGGTTAGCAGCTGAGCACTTAAGCACTGCACCACCAGGGCCCCTCCCATATTATTATAGTGAGTATTATTTTTGACTCGGTGGCCTGTAGTTCCCTTACCTACTGTCCTCCCCTTCAGCTCTCTCTGTCCTCACAGTATGCTTACAGAGAATAAGCACCAGGTGTTATTTTTGTGCCTCTCCCTGCTTCTAACAGGTACTTTTTAAAATGCTGGGTGAATGAATGAATGAAACTCCTCTAGTAAAGGACACTGGGCTACATGCTGTGAGGTATACTGGAATAAATAAGGCACAGTCATGATCCTCAGTGAAGCTGCAGTCTATTTAGGAGACACAGTTGATGGCAGTGCTGGCAGGTAATTGCTTTTAAAAGTTAAAAGTGACAGAAACATGTGGAATGAAATATTCAAGGAGAGTCTTTTATTTAAGCTGTATTTTGAAAAGTGCTCAGGATTTCAATAGACAGAAAAGAGAAAGAAAGGTCATGGGCTAGAGGGTAAGAAACAGTGGAAGTCCAAAAGGTAAAACTGTGAAAAGAATATAAATGCAACCATTAACCAGATGCATACATGAAAGGAAAAAAACAAAAACAAAAATCTTTCTTGTCTTTCACTGTCCTCATGGGTGGTTAGGGATTCTGGAAACACTGATGCTTGAATGCAGGCCTTTGCCTATTACTCCCAAGCGTGAGCAACCGCTGGGGCTGTGGGGAGGTTCTGTGTGGGAATTCTGAGAGAGGGAAGTGATGCAGGACTTCTCTGCCTATCAGAGCAAGGCTGGAAGCTAGCCCTGCAGAGCCTAGGGTGGGGTTCAGAATATGGTGTGTCCTGGGAACAGACAGTGGAATGTGGCAGACTGGGAATATAAACTCCAAATAACGATGCTTGAAATAGGGGCATCATATGGCAAAGGATGTTCTAAAATACATTTTGGAACCAAAAGTATCAAACTAGGGCAGTACAACCCAGGAGGTGGGGAAGAGGACCCCATGAAAACGTCTCTGTTTATAATGAGGGGCATGGTATTCTAAATTTCTGCTGCTATTTGTGCGGCATAGAGCAGGTTTTTGGTGGTGGCGGGATGTACCGTGCTTTCACGTAATACTGCGTAAGCGCCTGTTTGATTAAGGGTACTGACGAAGAGAAAGTGACCTTTAATAGTTCACAAGAACTGATAAAAAGAAAATGAACATCTAAGTGCTGTGCTTAAATGAGTAGTGAAATGACTTACTAAAAAGGGACTTTAGATTTTTTTTCCAGTTCTAGCCTTCATTCTACAGAAATGTTAAATGAATTTTTGAAATACACATGCCAGTAAGGGTTTGAACAAACTCTTAAGCCACTGTAGCTCCATTTTGCCTTATCTATGAATGTATTTTTTTATGAATGTATAAACAACAGTGTATACCAGAAGTCAGGGCTCTGACTCAACAAAATCCAGCTTTGCTCTTCCAGAGTAAAAACAGGTGTTAGAGGCAGTCCCTTTGTGTTTTACGGCATTATGTAAAGCGACATGTCGCTGGAGGGAGGAAATGGAATCCCAGGTACAGAGGTCTAAAACTGAGGTCTGTGTCATTGGCCCTGCCACTGCTTAGAAGTAAGTGGAGCTTCAGGTATGCGATCCTAGACCAGTCTCTCAACTTCTCGAATCATTTTACCTACGTGTGAAATGCAAGGTTTTATAAAAGGCTCCCTCTGGGCTTTCACGTTTCACCTTCTTCTTGATTCAATAGAAAAACAGCATGGAACACTCCTGACGAATGGTTTCCTGAATTTTAACTGTGCCAAGATGATCGATTAAAATGAACATGCTCTTGTGCGCCCAAATTTTCTTACACTGCAAATAAATGTAATTAAATTTAATTAAATAGATGGAGCAAATATGTGTGGTTGTCTAGAAAAGTAGGGAAAATATATTGCAAAAGAAAGGACGTAGGCAAAGGCCAGTCTCGTGGACTTGGATGAGTAAGTCTCTTCCTTGGGTGGTGGCAGCTGAATTTGGCTCAGTGCTCCGCCTCAGGGTAAGGGAGTTGCTGGGAGTAGCTTTTCTGAGAAAAGTCCTCTAAGTGGGTGTCATGGATTCAATTGTATCCCCCCAGAATATGTGCCGACTTGGCTAGGCCATGATTCCCAGTATTGTATGGTTGTCCTCCATTTTGTGATCTGATCATCCATCGTCTTGTGAAGTGTTGTAAATTCTAGCCTCTATGCCTGTGGTTATGGTCCCATTTGGGAGTGAGCTGTCTGTTATGTTGATGAAGCAGGATTAGGGTGGGAGGCAACACCATTACCACATTACAACCCTGATCCTACATAAGGGGATCCCCAGCGTGTAACCCACATCACCTTTTATCTTACAAGGAAAGAGAAGCAAGCAGAAAGAGAGGGATCTCACTACCACCAAGAAAGAAGAGCCTGGAGTAGAGTGTATCCTTTGGACTTGGGGTTCCTGTGCTGAGAACTTCGTAGATCCAGGTGAAGATTAATGCCAAGACACATGGAGATCTCCAAAGAACTTTGGAGTTGTTGAAAGAAGGAAAGGACCTTCCCCCAGAGCTGAGAGAGAAATCCTTCTTCTAGAGCTGGCACCCTGATTTCAGACGTGTAGACTCCTAAACTGTGAGAGAATAAATTTGTCTTTGCTAAAACCATCAGCTTGTGGAGTTTCTGTTATAGCAGCACTAAATAACTAAGACAATGTCTTCGTTTCTTAGGACTGCCATAAAAAATACCACAAAGTAGGTGGCTTTAAAGAACAGAACTTTATTTTCTTACAGTTGCAGAGGCTGGAAGTTAATATTTGGGATGTTGGCAGTATGGATTCTTTCTGAAGACTTTGAGAGAGGAACTGTCTCATGCCTCTGTCCTAGTTTCTGGTGGCTGCTTGAGATCCTGGGTATTGTTCAGCTGTCTGTAGAGGCATGTGCCTCAGGCATCACATGACACATTTTTACCCCATGTTTGTGACTTTGTTTTCATATCTGTTCTTCTCTTTTGTAAGATGCCACTCAGAAGGGTTTAAGATAAGGACCCACCCTACTCCTGTGTAACTTCATTAGCTTAACTGATAATATCTGCATAGAAAAACTCTGTGTCCCCAAACAAGATCATATTTACTGGTACAGGGGTTAGAACTTCAGTGTATCTTTTGGGGGGACACAATTCAATCCATAATAGCGGGACACTGTTTTCGTGATAGACTCCAACAGTTTTCTTGTCTGTGTATCTATCTCTGTATTAATCATTCATTCTTTCTAAAAGGATTTATTTTAGGTGCTTTTCAAGGCTGTAGGGTACAGTAGTATATAAAACAAAGTCCTGTCTATTCTGGATCTTACATTCTCCTGGAAAAAAAGAACACTATTACAGTGTTTTTGTGCAGATAATGTGCACCTTCTACATTTGTTTGCCAGCTGCGCCCTCCCCTTGTGAGGTATTTTTGTAAGCACATTGTGTGCCTCAGTATCATAGGTGGAGTCGCCACTTAGATGGACTAGAAGAATGGGGCCGCCCAAAGCCAAGGGAGCAGACTTGCTGTTCTGGTGTGCCTGCAAGGCAGAAATGAAGTCCAGAGCTGAGGGGTCTCCACTCAGAATCTGGAGAATATGGCCAATACTTAGAGTCTGGAGGGCAGGGCCATTATGTAAATGGTCTCAGAGAACAGAGGATTATTTTCAAGCTTTGAGGGCTAATGTATTGTGTTCTGCTGACTTGCTTGGTGCCTGTTATTTCTTCTTTCCCTCTAATTTCTCCTATTTATGATGAAAATGTCTAGCTCGTGCCTGTTCCACTGTTGTACTTTGGAAGCAGATAATGTATATTCTAGATTTCATAGATGAAGAGGAATTTTTGGATTTTGGACTTGGAATTGACTTAAGATATGATGGGGTAAGTGTGTTTAACATGTGACAAAGACATGAATTTTGGGGGACCAAAGGGTGGAATGTTATGGATTGAATTGTGTCCCCCCAAAATGTATGTCAGCTTAGCTTGTTCATCGTTCTGAGTACTGTGTGATTGTCCACATTTTGTCATCAGATGTGATTTTCCAGTGTGTTGTAAATCCTACCTCTATGATGTTAATGAGGTGGGATTAGAGGCAGTTATGTTAAAGAGACAAGACTCAATCTGGAAGATTAGGTTGTGTCCTAAATCATTCTCAAAGTTTTGGGGAGACACAGTTCGATCTAGAGCATTATTTATGGATATATTCATAGGCACTATATTCTGTCATCATTTATATCAGTGTTTTAGAGCTCATCTGAGTCTTAGAGAAAAGAACACCTGAAGGCCAGGGTCCCATGGCGATATCTCAGCAGCTGTCTGGGGAACAATGAGGCAGCTAGTAGCTTGGATACTTGGGTGCCTGTGTACCTCACCCATAGCAGGACCTTCCTTACTAGTTTTATATAGTGGAGTTGTGCCACAGTTTTTGTTTGTTGGACAGACTGTAGAATCAAAAAAAAAAAAAAAAAGTCTGAAAATCGCTAATCTATATGTTAATCTATCAATTACTTCAATATAAACATTCAGGTCCTACAGTGTGCAAAACACTGCTGTAGAAACCAGGGAGTACAACCTGCGGACAGGGATCCTGCCTTCAAAGATTTTATGTTCTAGCGGGGGAGATAGAGAACAAACAATAATAAGATATAAACTCAGGAGTATAAATACTACCAGGGAATAGGAAAGCAGATTAAAGTGATAGAGAGTGATGAGATTTTTATTAAGTGAGGAAATTCTCTGTGAAGAGATGGCCTTTGGGCAAAGATCTGAAGCAAGTAGTGTGTGAGAACGTCCTGGAGAAGAGCTTTCCAGGCAGCGAGAGTGGCAAGTGCAAAGGCCCTGGGGTGTGTGCTTGGCATATGGAAAGAACATTCAGGAGACCATCATAGCCAGAGCTTTTGAGGAAGGCTAGGATTAGTACCTAGGAGTCACACTATCTCAGGTCTCTGGCTCTCATGGGGACTAATATTCTGCGAAGTCCTCAGATGGATTTGAGTGGAAGAAGACATAACATGATTTAGGATTTAAAAGAATCATTTTGGTTACCATATGAAGAATAAATTCTAGGAGAGCAAGAATCAAAGCAGGGAGACCAGTTAGGAGCCTTTAATTAATTAATGAGAGAGATGAAATAACTTGGGCCAGGGTTTTGGTTGGGGGGGGGGAGATATGGCCATATTTTGGCTTTATTTCAAGGATTTGCTGAGTTGGTATGAAGGATTGAATGCAGATTTAAAACAGAGGAAGGCTATTCGGAGGATTTTGACCCGGTTGAATGGTGGAATGGTGGCGCCATTTACTGAGATGGGATAAGACTTGGGGAGGAGAAGGTGGGTGGGGAGATGATTTATTTGTTTGGGCCATGTTAGTTTTAAGATACTCTTTAGACATGTAAGTGGTAACAACAATCAGGCAATTGGCTATATGATTCAGAAACCAGGAGAGAAAAAGGCTAAGGTGAAAAACTTAAGAATCGTCAACACATAGGTGAATTTAATACCAGGAGCTCACATAAGATGACCTAAGAGATGAATGTAGATAAGAGAGCAAATCAGGGGAGTATGTCCAGGGACAGTGCAAAATTTCGAGACTGGGGAGAAGATGGGGATTTAGCAGAGAAGACTGAAAAGGAGCAGTCAGTGGGAAAGAAGGAAAACTAAGAAGCCAAGTGAAAAAAAAAAGTATTTCAAGAAGAAAGTATTTCAAGAAGAAAGGAAAGAAGTGCTCCTCAAAATAATCGTCTAGATGAAACCAAATGGTTAACACTTACCCTAGACGAAAGATAAGAAAGCCAAGGGGGGACAGGGAAGCTAGATTCATGGAAACAGAACAACCAAAATGGAAATAATGAGAATGCTGATAAATTGTAAAGAATGTAACCAACGTCACTGAACAATGTGTATAGAAATTGTTAAATGAGAACCCAATTTCCTGTGTAAACTTTCACCAAAAACACAATAAAAAAAAAAAAAGAAGGAAGGGAGGATAACCATATCAAATGCTACTAAGAAACAGAGTAAGTTGTGAATGGAGAATTGACTGATAGGTTTTGGAATGGGAAGGTTCATGGATGATACTGAAAAAAGTGGTTATAGTGGTGTTCCGGCAAGAATCTGAGTGTTTTTATTTTGTTCAGAAGCTTAGCCGAGAGGGTGGTAACTAGAGAAGGATATGGGATAAGTTACTTATTTTATAGCATTAAATATTGAATATTTTTCAATTTTCAGAGAATGTAATTGTCATCATTTTCAGGAGAATAATGGTATTGAAAGTCCCCAAAGCATTTTCGAAACGTCAGAAGCGTCCGCTTCCTGGTATTTATAGGTAGTGAATCCCCTGAGACAGCTAAAACTTCCCACGGTCAGGGGAGCCGTTAGTAGCGATGGTAAATCACCTATAATCTAAGTAATCTTGTCTTTTTCGATGATCTGTAAAAAAAATAAGTTAGAAATGGTGTTTCTTCTCATAACTTAAATCGTTATGCCCTTTCAAATCTGTTTTAAGAATGCAGGCTCTTAATTAGTTCTTAACTACGTCAATCCATAGTTACTGAAATTTAGAGAAACAAACATGAGCACCAAAGTGGTGGGAAGAGCCACTCGGAACTCATTATGAGCCAATTCCTGCTATTTTTAAGCTCAGATAAATGTTCTGTAAAATTAAGTTAAATGGTCCCTTTTACAAGAATGGAAATATTTCCAACCTTTTTTGGTCATTTTCCATTTGTAATGGGTATAATAATTTTGGGAAAAAGTGTTATTTTTTTTCTTGAACTTCCTAGTACATTGCCTTCCCCTATGCAGCCAGAGAACAGAGCAATGCAGATTTTTACTTTCATAAATAGAATGTTTGATGTCTCAGTGAGATAGTGGTCTCAGTCAAGGTGTTTCGAGGGGATGGTGGTGGTGGTTAGCCGCTGTAGAGTCGGCCCCGTCTCAGGGCAACGTCACACACAGAGGACTGAAACCCTGTCCTGTCCTGTGTGCCATCTCCGTGATCAGTTGAAGATCCATAGGGTTTTTATTGGCTGATTTTTGGAAGTTGATCATCAGGCCTTTCTTCCTACTTTGTCTTAGTCTAGAAGCTCTGTTGAAATCTGTTCAGCAACATAGCACCGCACAGACCACCACTGACAGACAGGTGGTGGCCGTGAATGGTTTGAGGATATCAGACCACGCTAAAGGGTGGGTATTTCTGACTAAAGAGCCCATCTATGAGTCTATTGCTTTTCTTTGCTTAAATAATTTTTCATGCAGTGATCATGCACTAATATGTGCCAAGCAGTAAGCTATTTGCTGGAGATGCAAAGTTAAGTAAAATGAGTATCCTGTCCTATTTTCAGATTTTCTTTTATGCCTGGTAAATAACCTAAGTCATGTACTTAGAAGTGTTATTATAATAGAAAATAATTTATAGATTACGTAACACACAGTTAAACCAAACCCACTGCGTTGATTCCTACTCATAGTGACCCTAAAGGACAGAGTAGAACTGCCTCCATAGAGTTTCCAAGGAGCGCCTGGTGGATTTGAACTGCCAACCTTTTGGTTAGCAGCTATAGCACTTAACCACTCTGCCACCAGGGTTTCCAGTACACAGCTAACCTCCTCAAAGTCACTGCCTTTTTTTGAGGAAGAGTTGAATGACTTGAAGCTGTTGTTACAGGTTTTCTTTACTGGTGGCTTTGGAGAGCTCCACCGTTTGCCGTGTGCTTCATTTCCTACGTTGCTTGAATTGGGTATGGAGCCTTGCATGGATGCTGACGTATCCCAAGGTGTTATGGGTATCATTGCTTTGACAACAGCTGTTTTATTAGCAAGGAGGGAAATCTCTGTGGGATTTAATTTGTCGGTGGTGGCAGCTTGGCGACCTAGTGGAACTACGTGGGTGTCTAGTTGTCATGTGGCTTTTCTCTCGCATCATTTAAGAGACTCGGAGAAAGTTTTGTTTTCTCTTTACCTTTTCTCTAAAATAGCAGACAAATGTTGTTTGGCATCAGATTGTTTGCACTTTAACATTGACCATAGCTTTTTGGATCTCTTCTCATATGATCAAGTCCAAAGATATAACGGAGTTGTTCAAATATATGTTTTTTCATTTATCCATATAAAAAAAAATTTTTTAACCACCTTTTCTGTGGCACAGTGGTTAAAGTAACAGACCGAAAGATCAGCAGTTCAAAACCACCAGGGGCTCTGCGGGAGAAAGATGTAGCAGTCTGCTTCCTTAATGATTTACAGCCTTGGAAATCCTATGGGATCACTATAAGTAGGAATCAACTTGATGACAGTGGGTTTGTTTTTGTTGTTTTTTCTGTGTAAGGCAGTGTTAGTTGGCTCTGAAGTTAAAAAAAAGATGCTTCCTACAAAGATGCTTTCCACTAGCTGGTGCAAAAGGTTAGTGTGCTTGACTGCTAACTAACAGGTTGGAGGTTCGAGTCCATGTAGAGCCACCTTGGAAGAAAGACCTGGCAATATACTTCTGAAAAATCAGCTATTGAAACACTATGGCACACAGTTCTACTCTGGTACACGTGGGGTTGCCATGAGTCAGATTCAGCTGGATGGCAACTGGTTTTGGTTCCTATAAGGGACAAGCTACAGGGTAAAGGGATTGGGAGCTAATAAATGTACGGCAGAGAGTTAGAGGAACTACCCGTCTGGCAGATGTGAATGCCATGTGTACATGTGTTTCTAGGAGTTCTGAGAACAGTTTGAAGGGACAGTGGTAAACCATTACACCGATTACCCCATGGGTGGGTAGAAGAGACTGTTATTTCTTTGCACATACTTCCTGAGTTGTGTGGTCTTGCAGTGAAAACAGTGTTTTTGTAGTTTGAAAGGAACCTCTAGTCTAGGTTTGTTTGTTTTTTATGTTACACCAGTGAGTACCAACGAAAACCAAACCCAGTGCCGTCAAGTCGATTCCAACTCATAGCGACCCTATGGGACAGGGTAGAACTGCCCCATAGAGTTTCCAAGGAGTGGATTTGAACTGCTGACCCTTTGGTTAGCAACTGTAGCACTTAACCACTACACCACTAGGGTTTCCTAAAGCAGTGAGTAAAAAAAGGAACTACTAATTCTGTCTGGTGAGTTGATTTTCAACTTTTGTATTGATATTTGTGTTTTTATTACTCAGCATAATTTTGAATCAGGCTCTTTAAATAAAGTGTTTGTATGAATTTTTTCTGTTGAAGACTTCATAGATAGCATTTCAACCTTCATAGATAGCATTTCAATTTTTCTTTTGAAGAAGACTTCATAGATAGCATTTCAACCTTCACAGATAGCATTTCAATTTTTCTTTTGAAGAAGACTTCATAGATAGCATTTCAACCTTGCAAAAGATTTGGACATTGGAGCAGTCCCAAGTTTTCATATATGTAATGGATTATAAATTACTCCTCACTCCTTCCATGTTTTCAGAACAGAGCCCAAATCACTCAGGATGCCGGAGAGCCCAGTATGCTGGCGTCATATCTGAAAACCTTACCTTCATGTGCTTCCAGCACATAGACAGCTGGGAAAATATCAGTAGTGTTTCTGATCACTTTATGATGAAACATTTAATAGTCAACTGGGGTGCTTGAGTTTTACATAAAATATAAGCATTTGGCCTCATAGTTAATGCCTTATTTCATAGCTCTTTAAAAACTTGTATCAGAAAGTGACTCTGAATTAGGCCAGAATTTGCTCAGATTTAGTTCTAGCTCTAGATCCAGGGTTTGTTTTTATCAGGGTTTACCGAGCATATTTTTTGAATAAGGAGGTAAAAACTGTTAACAGATGTTTGAAATTTTTGATGAGAAAGCTATTCAAGTGTCTAGTAGAAATACTTTCATTCAAAATTGGTGTCTTGTTATTTTCATTTTTTTTTTCTTTAGGGCATTTTGGTGCTACTTCTTCACATAGGTGTAAAAAGCAGTTGTGTAAAATTGCCATTTTATTTTCTGCTAGTTAGTTTATCTAATTCATACATACACGTATTATAAAAAGTCAGCTAATTATAAAAGACATGTAAAAAAGAGCAGTAGTCTGCTGCTCCACGCCCCACACCACCAGCCTTACTACCCAAAGGGCTGCCATCTCTATCTTCAGTTCTTTTAACCATTTGTTCCCTTGATGACTTATTTGTTTTTTTAAATTGTGCTTAGGTGAAATTTACAGCTCAAGCTAGTTTCGCATACAGAAATTTATACACACATTGTTATGTGACCCTAGTTGCTCTCTCTGTAATGTGACAGCACACTCCGCCTTTCCACCGCTGATTTCCCGTGATCATTCAACTAGCTCCTGGCCCTCTCTTCATTTTCTCAACTCCGGACAGGAGCTGCCAGTTTAGTCTCATGTGGCTACTTGAACTAAGACACACACTCTGCATGAGTATCATTTCATGTCTTATGGTCCAGTCTAATCTTCGTCTGAAGACTTGGCTTTGGGAATGGTTTTAGTTCTGGGTTAACAGAGTCCGGGGGCCATGTCTTCTGGGGTTTCTCTAGTCTTATTCAGAAAATTAAGTCTAGTCTTTTTACTTGAATTTGAGTTCTGAGCCCCACTTTTCTCTTGCTCCATCAGGGACTCTCTGTTGTGTTCCCTGTCAGGGCAGTCATTAGTGGTAGCTGGGCACCATCTAGTTCTTCTGGTCTCAGGCTGATGGAGTCTCTGGTTTATGTGGCCCTTTTGTCTCTTGGGCTAATATTTTCCTTGTGAGTTCATTGTTCTTATTCTTCTTTGCTCCAGGTGGGTTGGGACCAATTTATGCATCTTAGATGGGCGCTCACTAGCTTTTAAGACCTGAAACACCACTCACCAAAGTTGCGTGCAGAACATTTCCTTAATAAATTTTGTTATGCCAATTGACCTAGATGTCCCCGAAACCATGGTCCCCAGACCCCCGCCCCTGCACCTCTGTTCCTCAAAGTGTTTTGTTGTGTTCAGGAAACTTGTAAGCTTTGGGTTTAGTCCAGTTGTGCTGACTTCCCCTGTGTTGTATATTGTCTTTCCCTTCACCTAATTCTTGTCTACTCTCCAGTTAGTGAATTTTCCCCTTCCTCCCTCCCCACCCTCGTAACCATCAGTGAATGTTTTCTTCTGTGTTTAAACCTTTTCTTGAGTTCTTATAATAGTGATCTCATACAATGTCTGTCCTTTTGGGACTGACTAATTTCTCTCAGCATAATGCCTTCTAGAGTCATCCATGTTATGAGGTGTTTCTCGGATTCATTGCTGTTCTTTATTGTTGTGTAGTATTCCATTGTGTGCATATGCCAGAATCTGTTTATCCATTCATCCATCGATGGGTACCTAGGTTGTTTCTATCTTTTTGCTGTTGTGAATAGTGCTGCAATGAACTTGGGTGTGCATATATCTATTTGTGTGAATAATATCTCATATTTCTCTAGGATATATTCCAAGGAGTGGGATTGCTGGATCGTGAATTATTTTTTCTTACCATGTCAATTTCAGACTTATCTTAACTTCTGACTATGGTATGTGAGGACTTAGCTCTTCTACCCCACTTGTATTCTTGCTTCCCATATGCTCAACATGGTTATAGCCTCATTTTTTTGTAAATCAATAGTTAATATTAAATTTGCATGATTGTGCCTCTTTTTTGTAACATCTTTCACATTGTTGTTTGTTTTCTTTTTTCCTAATATGCCCAGCTTATTGTTTAGTGTTTTTATCACATTTCTTTCACTCTTTTCCATGTGTACAAACACATCAGTCTGATTTTTGATCTCCCTTCACCACCCTCCTGAGAATTCAACTTTCTCATCAGTTAGATCCATTGGTTCTTGAATCTCTTGGCTTTTTTTTCTCTCTTGGTTTTCTTCTTAGTTGTAGTGAAGTCCGTCTTCAAATAACTTCATGGTAAAGGCTACGTGGGGTAATGTTAGAAAGTAACTGGGTTTTCTCCTGGCTTGTCTGACAGTGTCCTCTTTTGTTGATCACTTATGTTGGGAGTCATTTTTCCCCTCAGAATTTCCCTCAGAATTTCCAAAGCACTTTTCCTTTATTGTCTAGCTTCCCAATGTTTTTTTTTACTTGGGGTGCATTTGAAAACTTCCATTTATTTTGAATTTTCAGAATACTGTAACATATCTTAGATTGGTCATATTGTATTCATTGTGCTAGGGCCTATTGAATCTGAAATTTATGTCATTCAGACAAGGTGGGGTTTATGTTTGTTTGACAATTCCTTGCGTTCTGTTTTCATGAATCTTTTATTCTGGATCTCTCATTGGTCAAGTATTATACTCCTTTGCTGATCAAATAATTTTATGTTCTCACTTTTTTCCAGCTCTTTGTATTTTTTAATCCTACTTTCTTGGATATTTCCTGGAATTTAATTTTCAATTCTATATTCTTTTTTAAACTTTGGGCCTTCTGGTTTTAATTTCCAAAAGCTCATTTTTGCTCTGTAAATTTTGCTTTTATATGGTTAGCATTGTATTTGTGAGTCATAGAGAAAATATCTTTTTATCTTTCTGAAATTTAATTACCATTGTTTCAAAAGTTCTCTTGTTTCTTGTAATGTTTCTGTTTTCTCCAGTTCCTTTTTTCTGTTTGTTTCAGTATCTCTTAAATTGGGGGCTTTCTTGGAATATATAACAATGCTTGGCTGTAAGTCTCATTTAAGTGTGAGACGTCATAAACCTTCTGGAAAGTGTGTTTATGACTGGTGGAATTTATCGCAGGGGTCTAGTAACAAGCCCAGATTTTAATTGGGAAGCCTTTCAAACATTAGTAGGAGCAGAGTTCTCTTGGTATTTTCTGTCCCATTTGTTAAAAAGTTGTAGAGAACATTTCAGTCTCCTGCTTGGGTTGGGTGAGAAGCGATGAAGGTAAAAGCCTGGTTTATCACTGTTTAGAAAGGTGGGAGTGAAGAGTTTGAGAGCAGCACTGTTTAGTGTCCAAGTTTGATATTAATATGACTGTTTTCGTTCTCAGGGCTCATCCCCCATCCTATCTTGCATCTGGTTTCCTGAGGCTGGAGCCTGTCTGGTTCAATTTCTTAGAGGCTCCATCTCTAGTTGCATGGAGGAAGGGTTGGGGGATATGTTGTTCAGTGGTACAGGAAAGGGGACCTGGAGTTGTATGTAGGCTTTCAACCAATTGCCTCCTTCCTCCTTGTGCTTTCAAACCCTGAGCCTTTCTGTCCTGATGCTGAGGGCCCTGTAAGCACAGGTTCTCATTCTCCTTGGAGCCTTCATCAGGTTCTTGATACCTCTCCTCCTCTAAATAAGTCCTCTTTGTGCTCTGTCATACAAAAAAATGTTGAAATATTTTTATAATATGGTCTCCTGTTCTGTTCTTTATGTGTTTGTGAGTTTTTACCTTAGCCATTCTGCCAACTTAAAATCATGACGTGACAACATGCTTTGAAGGAACTGTTTAAACGTAATTCTGTGTTTGCTTGAAGTACAACTCTGTGGATCGCTGGTTCTCTATGTTTCCTGGCCAAGCAGCATCAGTATCACTTGAAACTTGTTAGAAATGCAAATTCTTGGCCTTCCCCCCAGACCTACTAGATCAGAAACACCATGGTTGTGTTCTAGTGATCTGTGTTTTATCAAGCCCTCCAGGTGGTTCTGATGCACGCTCAGGTTTGAGGACATTTGCTATGTATGATTACATCAGTCTGCCACTTTATAATGTAGAAAGCCTGTCTTAATCTTTGTGTTATTTCCATTTTATAGATGAGACTGCTGCTGGCCTAAGGGTTCAAATGCCTTGCCCAAAGCGCAAATCCTGACTCTTCGATTCCAAGCTCAGTGGTCTTTCTTAAAATGAATCAAAAAACCAGTTGCCATGGCTGTGATTCTGACTCGTGGTGGCCGTGTGTTTGTCCGAGTAGAACTGTGCTCCGTAGGGCCTTTAATAGCGATTTTTTTGATGTAGATCATCAGGTCTTTCTTCACAGGCATCTCTGGGTAGACTCAAATCTCCAGCCTTCCAGTTAGCAGCCGGGCACACCAACCGTTTGCACCACTCAGGGACTTACTCCAGTAGTTTCTGCTCTACCGTAATTCTGTGCATATACTTGCACATTGAAGATTACGTAGAATGGTAATCTAAAACTTTAAAAATAATGACATCTGAAGTTTTTGAACAGTCACTCTTCTTTTTTTTTTTTTTTAACATATGTGAGCTCATGTAATCATCTCAGTTCTGCCCTATGAGGTAAGTTTTCATTTCACAGATGAGAGATGAAGCACAGAGCTCAAGCGACTTCCCAAGGAATACATCTGTAGAAAGTGGCAGATGTCAGCCAAGGCAGCTTGTCTGCAGAGCTCAGCCCACCATCACTGCGCTGTACTATGTCTTGTTAACTGCCTCTGTAAATATAAGACTCTTTCAAACCAGCCAAGCAGGGAATCCTTGCCCTACACGAAGCTGAGGCACATCAAAATGGATAGGACAAGTCACTGGGTGAGAAGTCAGGGATGTAAATTCTAATCCCCACCATTATCTGGCTGTGTAAGCTCCAGCAGCCTCTTAATTGCTTTTAATACCAAGAAAGAGAGGTCAGAGATAGAAAACGTCTACTAAACAAATATGGGAATGATTAAGTCCTGACATTATGAAAATGAAAGTGTTATTAAGCCTCATTTCATAAGAGACATGTGATGCAACATTTCTAGAAACAAACCTAAGGCACTCTCTTCAAAGCTCTAAATCAGTAAGAAAGAATTAATCGAATACTTAATGTGCTTGACACCATAAAGAGTGTGTCTGTATCTCAGAGGCTCATGTGTTTTGAAAACTGCTTAGTGTTATTTCACATACTTAGGTAGCATATATTTGCTCTGTGAATTACAGAAAGGAAAACTGGAATGACCTTCCAGTTAAACATGGTATACTCAGCCACACACTCTGTTTCCCCATGATGCCAACTAAAATGACAACATAGAAATAAAAAGGCGTTGACCCTCAAAGGCAAGGAGAACGGGTGAGGAGAAAAGAAAAACGCGGTTTTAAAAAAATTTTATATTTTGAAATACTTTCAAACTTAAAGTTGCAAAAATAGAACAAAGAACACCAGCACAGAGTGCTGCTTAGGAAATGTTCCGTCCTTCGTGAGGTCTCACATCTGGAGGCGCGTGAGGTCCATCGTCTTTCACTGACGACGTTATTTTTGATCACAAAGCCAACGTGCTGTTTCTCCAACAAATAATTAAACTGTGTTTTTTCCTCTCTCGCAACTGGTAATCCGTCTGTAGGAGAATACTTTAAAATCATGCGGATATCTCTGTGCCTCATCAAAACCTCCCCCTGTACTTACCATCCGTTACTGATTCTTGCCTGATCCCGTGTTTACTCTGATGGGTGTAACAGTAATTTTCCAGTGCCACACTCTCCCTGCATTTGCTGGTCAGCCACCATGTTCTTCTGTCAGCATAATGTCCTCCTCTGTCTCCCATCAATCAATTAATTGATTAGGTTGTGAGTTGGAATAGACTCAATGGCAGTGGCTTTTTTTTTTTTTTTGGTTTCAGTATGGACTTAGATATTCCTGTTTTTTAAGTGGTTTGTAATTCACTACTGTTACCAAATTTTTTTTTTTTTCACTAGAATTGCCCCAGATTTGGCAGGTAGGAGCCCTTCAAGCTGTGACATCCCTCCATTACTATTGAGTACTTCCTTGCTTTCTGCAGTAACAGGATCTTCTAAGCTCATCTTATATGTGTCCGGCCCCAGCTCTGAAATCAGCCATTTCTGGGAGGAACCTTTGTTCCTTCTAGTGGGGAGTGGAATTAGAGAGTAAGATCTGGCCGCCTGGTGTGCTTGTTGTCAGAATGTCTTTGCTTCCTAGCAGATATAGCAGGGAAACACAGGCTTGTATATACACATATACATACATGTACATACATATATACATGCACACACGTGAGACCACAAGGGGGGTGGTGCAATTTCCAGGACATACTGCGTACTAGGTTCTATGAACTGTGTATATAAAAATGAGTCAGATGCCTAGAAGGACCCCGGTGGTCATGGCCCCCAGACCATCTGTTGGCCCAGGATAGGAACCATTCCCAAAGCCAACTCTTCAGACATGGATTGGTCTGGACAATGGGTTGGAGAGGGATGCTGGTGAGGAGAGAGCTTCTTGGATCAGGTGGACACTTGAGACAGTGTTGGCATCTCCTGCCTGGAGGGGAGATGAGAGGATGGAAGGGGTTAGAAGCTGGTGAAACGGACACGAAAAGAGAGAGTGGAGGGGGAGAGCGGGCTGTCTCATTAGGGGGAGAGCAATTGGGAGTATGTAGCAAGGGGTATATAGGTATTTGTGTGAGAGACTGACTTGATTTGTAAACTTGCACTTAAAGCACAATAAAAATTATAAAAAAAAAAAATTGCTGACTACTTCAAAAAAAAGATTCAGATGAAATCCCAGATTTACCTGGGGAGAAAACATAAGGAAAGAAGTAGATTAACTTATAAGGAAATGGAGGTTGATGTGGAAATAGCTAAATACGGTAGGATCACAGTAATTCCATCTCTGTGGACTGGGGAGGCCTCACAGAGAAGGATATAGAGGAACACGGGGCACTGAATTATATTCATGTTACTATAGTCATTGAGAATGTCTTCCTAACTGCTTGGATGTTCTTTATCTTTAAGGTCGTTGATGTCAGGACATCCCTAGCCTTTGATTTCTGAAAATAGTCACAAATTGGTTGAGACCAAGGATTATTAAAAATATGTTTCATGAAACCAGTCGTCATGTTTGGTAGTAGTTGGATTTGTCTGCAGAGTGAGCAACTTGTAGATGACTTACAAACTGGTTCCAAAAAAAGGAAAAAAAAAAAAAAAACTAGCTCAAGAGACTTTTGAGCATGGCAGATGATGGGAATAATTGTAAAACCCCAAAGTTATTACTATTTTGAAGTCAGTGCTGTTATTTAAATATATGTAATGGTATGTCTCATAAAAAAAAAACTAAGTATAATTTTATAGTTATACTTCGCAGGTAGTAGTAATCATAATGAAAATACCAGCAGTTATCATTTAATGACTGCTACAGTTTTTTTTTTTTTTTTACAGTAGCCATTTTTAAGGGATGTATTTACTTCCATTATCCTAACTCTATATGGTATTATTTCTCTCATTTTTTTTAGAAGAGGAAACTGAGGCTCGGAGAGTTTAATGGTCAAGCTAAGAATGCCACTCAGATCTCCTGACTTGAGTTGCCTAAAACCGCTAAATATTACCCTGTCACAGAATTTTCCCCAACTCAAAGTGCTCTACACACCAATAAACCACCCATATTCTCTACTCCAGACACCTCTTCTTCCTCAGGGGCGACAAAGAGGTAGAAAGAGTCAGAGGGCAGAGGAACTGAACTGATGCTGAGGACATCACGAGGGGCATGCAGAGGGGAGTGGGCAGGAGCTGGTCCTGGATATCTGTGGGAGGCAGTGAGCACAGTTGTCTGGGATATGAGAGAAAGGATAGGATTACGGTGCAGCAGACAGAGCACACTGTTTGAATGACCAGAGCCCTGCATTTGTTCCCTGGGCCTTGGTGTCTTCATCTCTGAAATGATGGAAGTGTTCTGTATCTGCACTATTCAGTGTGGTAGGCACTACCCACAAGTGGTTATTGAACACTTGAGTTGTTAGTACAACTGAGGACCTAAAGTTTAAGTTTTAATTTATTTATTCAGTTTAAATTTATATAACCTTGTGCTGCTCGTGACTACCTATTGGATGAGAAGGAGTTGATTTGAGGGTGCTACAACTCCAGTATTCTTAGATCCTGGAGATAAAATAAGGTAAATTCTATGCAGGCTGATACCACTAGAGAGGAGTTAGAATTTAAGATAAAAAGAAATTTTGAAATCTGTTTTTTTAAGGAAATTTCAGCTGAAAGAATCTGGGCATATGACACAGAGCACATAAGTAGGGTTGTGTTCTTAAAGTGTGTGATGCTGGTGTTTATTTGCGATTACGGCATTTTTGCACAACGCACACCTTCTATGTTTGCTTGCGAATCCCTCCCTCCCCCTGTGGGCTATTTTCGTAAGCGTGGTATGCTAAGTTCTTTTTACAAAAACATGTTAAAAAAAATTGGCATAGCGGTGCTTACAAAAATACCTCATAGGGGGAGGGAATGGTTGGCAAATGAACATAGAAGGTGTGTGTTGTTAGTGTAAAAATACAGTACTTGGGCAGGTGTTGATGGAAGAGTCTGGGTAATGGTTGAATATATTTTGTTTAACCTCAGCTGCTTGTGGCATGGCAAAGCACGGTGTCATCCAGTTATTCTCAGCAGTTAAACACTCTCATACAACAGGCAGGTTGAGTGGAATTGAACTTTTAAAAGTGCCTTTGGGCAAGAAGGATAATTTCATTCTCCTTTGCTGTCTTCTGTAAATCTTTCAGAGAAGAAGAAATAAAACCTATTACAGTCTTACCTGTCTTTTCCCTTCAGCCAAAGCTGGTTGTGAGGCAGTGGTGTTGTGTGCTTAGCATTTACAGAGGCTGTGGCTCAATTTAAGGTTTAGCACAGGTGTCTTACCTGTGACCATAGCTAGGAGGAAGTTGTCAACATTAGGTATGAGCACCATTTTGGAACACAGATTGTCTGCCTTTAGGAAAGCCAAGAGTGAATTCTTTTATGAACTGCTTATGATTTCTTTTGGATCCTTTTATTTTGCCTGTTTGGGGTACAATAAAAAGAGCTACTTGGCATGTTCAAAAAAGATTGGTTGTAGTGGCAGGGTGGGAGTGTTGTTTTGATGGAATTATATAAAGAGATCCTCGGATTGAGCAAGTAGGTTTGCTGGTTAGTAGTGGCCTGTGGCAGCAATGAGGCTTCTGAGAGATAAGACAGTCTGAAAACAAGAATTAGAAGAACCACTAATGTCAGGTATGTAGCGCTTAGTTAAAGGAAACTAAGGGAAGCTATACCTTGGAGCAACCTAATTCTTTTCTTTTAGTTACATGATTTTTTTTCAGAATCATTTGTAAAGTACGCTGCCGTATTTGTTAGTCAAAATCTGTGGTCGTTACGCTATTTCTTCCCCAACGCATCTTAGCTACATGACACAGCCCCCCAGTGGGAGAAATCACTACACCAGTGAAGATGATGAACTGCTGAGTGTGTCAGAGTCTCAGGGAAGACATTTCTGTAGTTTGCAAACGACCCTCTAGCATGCGTGCCCCTCTCTGGGTGAGAATCATTGCTTCTAAAGAGACTCCTGTTTTACTGCTTTGGTCTCTCCCACAATTACTTTCATCTCTGTAGTTCTCTGCAGTGTCCATAATCCTTTGTTCATGTCCTAATTCTAGGGCATCCAGGTCCAAGAAGGGAGTTCGCTGGGGGATCAAGGTGACTGTACTTGCTTATATTGTCTAAAGTAGAAGACTAATTTATAATCCTCATCGTATTTCATCTCCCCACAATCGTAATAATAGAAAATGGCTTTCCAAAAAAACATCCAGCGATGTAAGGCAGTTGCAAAGCACAAACTGAAAGAATTTGTAACTGAAGAGATTGCTGTGGGATACATGATTATGCTTTTGAAATTCAATTAGAGTGGAAGGCAAACTTTCATCTTAGGTACGCTATATGAAGATGCAACCACTGTCCAGCCTTCCAGTCATCCAAAAAGTTCAGCCAAAAAGCATTTATTACTTATTCTAGAACAATTTGCTCGGTGAAGAGAGAGAGAAAAGAGGGATGTTACGATGAAACACAAGTCATACAGCTTGGCCTTGATCAACTTACAGTCTACCTGAATTGCTTTTAGCCTTGCTGTGTATACAACAGGTTCTAACTAACTGAAGAGACTCCTGGAGTCCCTTCGCCTCCATGCCCCTCCATCTATCCCCCTGTGGTGTTAAAAAAAAAAAAAAACTCTCAAACATAATCAAGACAATTTTAAACTTTGGACAAATCTAACAGAGACAGACAAAAGTAAAGAAATAATTAAGTTGTTTTTTGTTGTTAAGTCTGGGCTTTTTTGTGTGAGTTAGAATTTTGTTCTACATTTTTCTCCAGCTCTGCCCAGGACCCTCTATTGTGATTCCTGCCAGAGCAGTCAGTGGGGGTAGCCTGGCCCCATCTGGTTGAGCTGGACTCAGTCTGGTGGAGGCTGTGGTAGTTGTGGTCCATTAGTCCTTTGGACTAATCTTTCCCTTGTGTCTTTAGTATTCATCCTCCCTTGCTGCAGATGGGGAGGAACCAGTGGAGTATCTTAGATGGCCACTCACAAGCTTTTAAGACCCCAGACACTACTCACCAATGTTGGATGTAGAACATTTTCTTTATAAACTGTATAATGCCAGTTGAGCTAGATGTTCCCCAAGACCATGGTCCCCACAGCCCTCAGCTCAGTAATTTGGTCTCCCAGGGAGTTTGGATATGTCTATGAAGCTTCCATGACCTTGCCCTGGTCAAGTTGCTGACATCTCCCGTACTGTATACTGTCTTAACCCTTCACAGAAGTTAACATTAAACTATTGCCTTTTTAGTGTTTTTCCCTCCCCAGTTCTCCTTTCCCTCATAACCATCAAAGATTGCTTTTCTGTGTGTATATCTTTTCTTGAGTTTTGTTCTTTTGTGATTGACTTATTTCACTCAGCATAATGCCCTCCAGATTCCATTTCCATGTTTTGCAGATTCATCATTGTTCTTTATCACTGCATAGTATTCCATCGTATGTATGTACCATAATTTGCTTATTCATTCATCTGTTGATGGGCACGTAGGTTATTTCCATCTTTTTGCTGTTGTGAATAATGCTGCAGTGAACATGGGTGTGCATATGTCTGTTCGTATGATGGCTCACATATCTGTAGGATATATTCCTAGGAGTGGAATTGCTCTATTGTATGGTATTTCATTTCTAGCTTTTTAAGGAGGTACCATATTATTTTCCATAGTGGTTGTACCATTTTACATTCCCACCAGCAGTGCATAAGAGTTCCAGTCTCCCTGCAACCTCTCCAACATTTGTTATTTTCTGTTTTTTTCTTTTTTGGATTAGTGCCAATAATTTTGGGGTGAGATGGTATCTCATTGTAGTTTTGATTTGCATCTCTCTAATGACTAATTTGGAAACCCTGGTGGCATAGTGGTTAAGTATTACGGCTGCTAACCTAGAGACTGGCAGTTCGAATCTGCCAGGCGCTCCTTGGAAACTCTATGGGGCAGTTCTACTCTGTCCTATAGGGTTGCTGTGAGTCGGAATTGACTTGACAGCAGTGAGTTTTTTTGATTTAATGACTAATGAGTCAGAATTGACTTGATGGCAATGGATTTGGGTTTTTTTTTAAATGACTAATGATTGCTAGCATTTCCTCCTGTGTCTGTTATCTGCTTGAATGACTTCTTTGGTGAAGTGTCTGTTATATTGTTTGCCCATTTTTAATTGAATTATTGGTCTTTTTGTTGTGAGGTGTTGAAGCATTCTATAAATTTTAGCGACTAGACCATTGTTGAATATGTCATAGCCAAAATTTATTTCCCAATCTGTAGGTTCCCTTTTTACTCTTTTGGCAAAGTCTTTTGATGAGCATAAGTGTTTAATTTTTAGGAGCTCCCAGTTATCTAGCTTATCTTCTGGTGTTTGTGCATTGTTAGGTATGGCTTCTGTTGTATTTATACCATGTATTAGGGTCCCTAATGTCCCTATTTTTTCTCCCATCGTTTTTATCATTTTAGGTTTTATATTTAGGCCTTTGATCCATTTTGAGTTAGTTTTTTGTATATGGTGTGAGCTAAGGGCCCTGTTATCATTTTTTTACAAATATACATTCAGTTTTGCCAGCACCGTTTGTTAAAAAGACTGCCTTTTCCCCATTTAATGGACTTTGGTCCTTTGTCAATGATCTGCTGACTGTATTTGGATGGATTTATGTCTGGGTTCTAGATTCTGTTCCATTGGTCTTTGTGCCTATTATTGTACCAGTATCAGTCTGTTTTGACTACCGTGGCTGTATAGTAGGTTCTAAGTTCAACTAGCGTGAGGCCCTCTACTTTGTTCTTTTTCTTCAGTAATGCTTTGCTCATCCTGGTCCTTGTTTTTAAACTTTTAATACCACGTATTGACAGGATTTACTAGGTCGTAATGAAATGGGGATTGGTGTAATAGTAACAACAGTGAACTCAAACATAGCAATGATCATGAAGATAGCACAGGACCTGGCAAGTTTTTTCCCTTTGTACATAAGGTCACAATGAGTTGGGGCTGACTTGACAGCAACAACAAAATAATTTAATTATTGCTTTACTTTTTTCTGTATCTGTTAGATTTGTTCACAGTTTGAAATTGTCTTGATTTTGGTTGATTATATTTGAGAAAGAATTGTTTTTTTTTTTCCACACCGAGGGGGAGGGTAGCTGGAGGGGCATAGAGGAGAAGGGACTCAGAAAGAAACTTCTCTGTCAGTCTCTTCAGTTAATTAGAACTTGCTGTAAAGCATTTCAGGTAGACTGGAAGCTGACCATCCCGTTGCTGTGTAATCATTCTGACTCACAGCGACCCTATAGGACAGAGAAGGACTGCCCCATAGGGTTTCCAGGGAGCGGCTGGTAGTTTCAAACTGCTGACCTTTTGGTTAGCAGCCTGAACTCTTAACCACTGTTGCTTCAGGGCTCTAAGTTAATCAAGGGCAAGCATTTTGATTTTCATTTAATTGTAGTGTCCCTCTTTTCTCTCTCTCTCCACTGAGTAAATTGTACTAGAATAAATAATAAATGCCTGTTGGCTGAAATTTTTGGATGACTGCAAGGTTGGAGAGTGGTTGCACCTTCATCATGGAGAGTATTTTAGATGAAAGTCTGGCTTTTACTCTAATTGAGTTAGAAAGCATAATTGTGTGTTTCCCACAGAAATCTCTTCAGTTGCAGATTCTTTCAGTTTTTGCTTTGCGATTGCCTTACATTGCTGGGTGTTTTTTTGAAAGCCATTTTCTATTATTTTCACCTTACTTTTACTAATTGAGTAAGGTATTTCCTTTACCTCTTACTACCAAACTATGAATACAAACACAGCCTCTTCTTTCGCATTTTTCTTTGTGACTCATCCTTGATAAAAGCATCTCTGCCTTAGATCCTAGAAGAACAATGGACCCCACATTCTGCCTCAACAGACTTCCATTTTCAGGGCCTAATTCCATCTAATATTTTAAAAGCCATCACAAAAATTGGTAGGCCCATTTACCTCATTGTTAGGAATCCCTTGAGCGCAGCTGTCAAGATATTCTGAGAACCCATTAGGGGTGGATGTTGAACTGAACTGCCTCACCATTCTAGGAACAGTATATATAATCAGCACACTTACCTGATTAACTTTTTTGATGAAAAATGGATGTCATCAAAATTTTTTTCTGTACTGTTTAATTTGTTAGGCCACTCTGGGCATGATGACTTTGTGCAAGGTTGAACGACCTTATGAGAAAAACACTTGCAGCGGTTAATGAGATCCCCTTCTCTACCTGAGTGATAACCAAGTATATTCTGTTTATTTTTTAAACAGGTCTTGCCTGGCATTCTGCAGAAGCATTGCTGTATCTTACCAGACAGGAATACAGGTAAATACATTTTCTTTTCCTGATTTGAGATCGTAGGTTTTCTTTTGGCTGGAAATTGAGAAATGCGAGCATCTAATTTAGATATGTCGGTTTCTTCTTTTTACGTGTTTTGGTGTAAGGTTATATATTAACTGAAAGACACAAAAAATGTGATACTCCGTTCTACAGTTATAACCTGAGTTCAGAGATTGTTTTTATTTGACTAAGGAAGTAGATTTAGATGATCGTTATATTGGATTATTAAGGGAAGCTAGTCGTTTTAGAAAGTTGGGTATGTTAGTTTATAAAGCTATTTCTTTTGCTAATTATACTCTTTTTTAATTAAAAAAAAAAAAAGAAACTGTTATTGGTTAGTATGGAATATATCTGGAGTCTGTTGGCAATCAAGGCCTTTCCTAGCAATCAGGGCAGGAACTGGCTAGCTGTTATATTCTTAAGGTCTTCAGGATCTCAATGACTAGGCAAATAGGATGGATGTTTTGAAGTGGGAGGTGGTATCATGGTATAATTTCTTATTATAGGACAGGTGAACGTGGCAAGAAACTGTATGTGTGGAGCTTTGCCTTGCTTTTAAAGAAACATAATAGAGAAGAAAATAAAAAAAAAATTTGGAACTTTTTAATTAAAAAAAAAATAGAAGAATAATTGTTGGGTGTGTTATCTTATATTCTCCTGCACAGGATTTCTAATTTATTTTCATCAAAGAAATAGTGAGCCCTAAGAAAAAGATAGTGTCTTATCTCTTATGCAGAGGGTTCCTTTAGAATGTGTGCCTTCCTAAAATCAGTTGTACCTCTTAAGTAAGTCTGTTTGCATTCCAGGATATTATTGTTGGGTACAAAACAGAGACTTGCTAACATTTCCTTATCATAGTGAACTTTAATCATAGTGAACTTTTCTGTAAAATCAGGAGAAATTAATGCCTTGGGATGTACTCTGCTCTTTATTGTAAGTAGCATCATAACCAGTGGATGAGCTAGCGTGGTAACTGGGGTACCATTCTTAAGTGATTGACAAGCTATTGCTTTATGTTATACATTCCAATGGAAAACACTGAACAATTTTGGAAAAAAATGGTATCTTTATTTTTTAGTTATGAACATGGGTAGATTGCACTACTGACATTATTTTTCAAAAAGTTCATAGACCTGTTCCATTCTGTTTGCTTGCTTTTGTGCATTCAAATATATTCTGACTGTGAATGTGAGTGTATTTATTGTAGGAAAGTAAGTTTAGAACATGGTTAGATATACTATTTTGATTTTTGAAAGTCTCTGTTAGTGATGAAAGCAATGAACAAGTTCTTTGTGAAGAAACCATATGCTCTTGGTGAAGTATTTGTGTGTATATATATATGTATTTATATATATATATATATATATACACATATATCTCCTAAACCGTGTTCATCAATAACAGTGAGTATAACATAATTTACAAGAAGGAATTAATTTTCCACTTTAGTTTATGTATTTTAAATGAGCTATTACTCTGATTCTAAGAAACATAAAAAATAATGCTAAAATAAATTAAAAGTATAGTTCTTTGGGAATCTAAGTAGGTTTTAAACATTAAAATGAGTTTTCTTTATTATTAGGTAGTTTGTTATGTAAAAGTTTCAAGTTAATATGGGCAGTATTGCCAAATTGAGATATTTTATTTGCTTTTCATAAGAACCAAAGTAATCAATCTCTAGGGCGAAGAAGCCTGCCTTCTATTAAGACTTGAATATTGAGATTGGGGACATTTGTTAGGAGTTTTCTTAAAAATGTTGTCTTATAGAGGGTTTCACTTTGAAGTCAGTTGTAGAGGAATTGAGGGTATGACATTAGGTATGGAAAAGGGAAAGAATTGTATCAAACAGAAAGGAAGAAGAGTTGGCTGAAATTATAACTCTTAAAAATATAAGTTCACTCAGAAATGAAGGATTTGAGATTCGTAGTTTTCACCATGTAATTTGATCTAATATGTACAAAACACCTTCATTATTTAGGAAAACTGTTGTGAAATGTCTTAAGACTCAAAAAAGACTCAAAGGCAGTGGTTAATTGCTTTTGCAATTTAATGAACTCGAATATAATTCATTTTGTAGCTTAGTGGTTTTGGTAGAAAGTGCTTCACAATTTTAGATTAAGAAGATAAACTTGGGGAAGAATCATTCCTTTTGTTTTGTTTGCTTCTTTGATTTTTACTTTTTTTAATTTTGATTTCTTTTAGAAATGCTCCATACGCCGTTAACTTTATACATGCTGTACATGCCATGTTTTGGGTTCACTTGTTCACCGCAGACCGTGTAGTAAGTTTCATAAATGGCTAATATTGTAACTGAATATCTAGAAAAAGCCATGTCTGTTTTTGAGTGTGTTTCATTGTTATAGAGCTGTGATACTTAACACGGCGGATGAAGTATGAGTAACGTTAGACGCGGTGTTTGAATACAGTCCTCTTCTGAATTAAACATGCTTGCTCTTGACAGACATACTATCTTTTTATCTTTCAGTTTTGATTACTTGTGATAATTTTGGTTCATAATGTCAAGACATAGAGTGAAATTTATTGATTACTTGTCTATTCTATTGTATTGTATAAATTTCTTATCAGGAAAACAAGACAGAACAGATAAGGGATGTTTGTGTAGTGGAGAAGAAGTGTGGTCAAAGAATACCAGTCCTTTTCACTTAAGTATTGACATAATGTATACATTTGTTTAAGCTTTTTTTTTTGTACATTTATGTCAGTCTTTATTTCCAAGCACTCTTCTCTTTTTTGTTTCTGTGACTCTTTGACCATTTGACCCTTGATGCCTTCTGTTTGAAACCTAACTGAAAGGTCCATCTATTGAGCTGTGTGTGTGGAATGTGTGTCTCTACTGAGATCTCATTCAAGGTGGAATAACTAAAGAAAAGGTGAGCTTTCATTGGCGTTAGGGATTTTTGTAGCTGTCTCTGGTTCGAATCCAGTATCTGTTTTTCTTAGAATTGGTTGGTAAGATGATGTCCTTGGGGCTGTCCCTCCTTCACAGTCCTTATTGGTGATCTACCTATAAAACCAGATAGGGTGGATTGTTAGGGCACACTTTCCTAGATAGTATGCCTTGTTCCAATCAAGGAGGGCTCATTTGCATCTGAATTCAGGCTGACTGGCTAGTTTTTGGTGGGACTCAAGGACATTGTGCACTAACGTAGTCCAATCTACATGACATGGTTGTGTAGATTTAGAAACTTTTCTGAGCAGAGACTTCTTCTCTAACACCATTTTATAATGATTGGGTATTTTCTGAACCAAAGTTAACCTATGTTTAAATTTTTTCCTCTAAGCATTGGAGCTCTCTTGTAGTTGCTTTAATATTTTTCACCTCTAAGTTGGTAGGGGTAGGAACTTTGATTATTCAATGTAAAATATAATGTACAGAATAAATGATTAATCTCTTTTTGCTATGTCATATCTTATAAGATTTGTATGTAATCTATATTTAATTGATGTTAGGTGAAACAGAGTGCAGCTTTCCGTGGAAGAAAATATAGGCTATGAACATACATTTCGCTGACAATGAGAATTTGAGCAGGGGAGTTAGGAGCTGTTTAGTTCGTGGAAGGCCTGGCTTCCTTATCTTGATTATCAGTGGAGTTTGCTTCAGAATTGCCATGTCACTAGGGAAAATCACACTGAGGCAGTACTGAGCTTAATAAATTCTTTTACATTTAGATTACACAATTGGCTAGGCTTTTTAGCTGAGTTGCCTCTCAACATTTATCCCACATCTTTCAGGAGACAGTCTATTCTATTGCCAAGAATAATTAAAAGTTTCAAGAATGAATTGGTTCTGCAGTAATATGGCTGCAGTAGTTACCTATGCAAACTTTGATAACAACTAAATAATGAAACCTCAAACAGATTAAGCACATGGAAGCATTTCATTTTTGAGATAGATTTTATTTCTACTTGACAGTGAATGCGAAATAATTGTAAAATAATTTGTATGCAAAATTTGGGGTGGAAAGAAGATTGTACTATTTTCTGTATATTTTGTGGGACTAATTGCTGCCCTTTTATAAATATATACAGTGATATTTACTGAAGACACAAGTATTACTGTAACCAATGTTGGGTTCCTACGAGTTGTATGCTGATAAATATTTAATAACCAACTTTCCTGGGCTGGGGAGAGGAAGAGGGTGAGAAGCTCTGATTGTTGTGTTTGTGCATTTCTGTGGTGTAAATACCTCCACCATGGCTAATTTCGAGCTATCAACATGACATTACTAGAAATGGATTCCAGAGGGAGATACACACCATCAATTCCCACAAGCTGGAGCAACAGGCTCCAGCATACCACTGGTGTTGCCCTTTACTGCTTGTATGTTCTCCCTATGGCACTTAACTTCCTGACTGTGGTCAATGTGTGCTGTCTGCGTGATGGCTGATTGTTTAGTTGTGTCTTGGCAAAATAAAACCATTTGATTAAAATGCAATGTCTGTAACAAATATTTAATTAAAAAAAATCTTCATAGATTGAACAAATATTTTTGTTTGTTTGGATGTTGAGTATATATGTGTATTCCATAAGATATTTAAAAGCATGTAGAGTGGTAGACCTAATTACACTCTACAGTACTATTCAATAAGTGGAGCTATGGAAATATCAACAGCTGCTAGGGTGATTTACATACCTAATCCAAAAAGGCAGAAGGGACATAATTGTTGAAAGGGTAGGAAAGATTGAGCATGGTAATTCTAAATCCCGTTTCTTTTGAGCCAAAGGTTTTAAAGAGCTTTTAATTTCATGACGGACAAATAAAGGAAAATCAGTGAATGAGTTTGCTCTCCTTGCTCCAGGCCTGTCTAAAGGAGAACTGGTTAGTAGTAACTGGTGGCAGTAAAAGTTTGACAGTGAGTGTCTATGTGGAAGTAAACTCCATTAATTTCACACCTAATTTGCATGAGATTCTTAAGTATATGTAGATAGTAATGCGGTTACCTGGTGTTACCTTTGAATTCAAACAATAGTCAGTATTACACATTGTATTTATCTTGTGCTTTCTAGTTGATAAGGTCCTTTCCCATTACTTTTGGCAAGTCCTATAACTTTCTTATAAGATGGGAACTATTTCCCCAGTTTTGCAGATGAGGAAATAGATCCAAAGGTACATATAACTTCCCATTGTCAGACAGATAGCAAATATTTTGCTGTGAATCAAATAGAGATTTTCTTACTTGGGCGCAGTCATTAAGAGCTTGGCTGCTGATTAAAAAGGTTGGCAGTTCGAATCCACCAGCTGCTCCTTGGAAACCCTGTGGGACAGTTCTAGTCTGTCCTGTACGGTCGCTATCAGTCAGAATCGACTCGACAGCAAGGGGGTTGGTTTTTGGTTTTTAAGTCAGTACATGATATAATGGCCCTTAATAATTCCTTAATTATCCAGGTGTTCTTTTCTATTGAATATAGTGTGAAACAAAACAGTACGGACTAGGGATCCCGGTGGTCCAGCAGACAGGAGAAGGAGACAACCCATAGTCTCTGGAGCTTCAGAGTATGAGATCAGAAGCATATCAGAAGGGTTTTATTGCTAAAAAGATGTTCCGTTATGTGGAATGTTTAACTCTCTTTACAACGTTGGGCAAATGGCATTCCAGCATACCGTGTTAAAGGTAGTATACCTCACTTTCTTTTGGAAGACCAAATATTCCAAGTAATTTTTTTTTACCAAGATACTGAAATTATTTATAATACCCTTTTTACTTCCAAAAAGAATTGAGGCTGTGCAACGAGAATGCCATATGATATGATTCATAAACTAAGAATAACAAAGGCAAAACCAGAGTTGAACTAAATGAAGAAATCAAGTATATAAGCGAGGAAGATTCTTTTTCTTTTTCATCTGTATCTTAACGGCCCAGTGCCACCTTGGAGTGAGCAGAATACTTGTTTTCTTGCTTTTCCTCTCCCTGTCCACCAACTGCAAATAGAAAAAAAAAAAAAATCCTCTTACATATATTTAAAAAGGTTTTACTTCACAAATCAAAAATGACTTTATTAGAAAATTGGCCATGCTATTTATAAACTGCCAGAATGAAAGGTTATAGATCAATGGTTTTAAGACCAAAATTGTTTTATTCTGTGTGACTTGTTCTTACCCCTCAGGGCCTATACTTCTAGCCTAGGTGGCATCTTTGTGGCAATTGGAAAATGTACAGCCCTTTGGGCAAATGCAACCCCTTAATGAGGGTGGGGTTTCAGCCCCCACTCATCCCTGGAGTGGGGACTTTTGTGCAGAGCACAAATTAAGTTGTAAATGGCAGCCTTGCCTACCCTAGAGCAAGTTGATATTTTTATTTACTTAGGTTTATTGGTTGCAGGCCCTGGTGGCACAGTGGTTAAGAACTCGGCTGCTAACCAAAAGGGCGGCATTTCAAATCCACCAGCTGCTCCTTGAAAATCCTATGGGGCAGTTTTACCCTGTCCTGTAGGGACACTATGAGTTGGAATCGGCTTGACTGCAGTGAGTTTTATGGGTAGGTTTATTGTTATTACCAGTTTAATGTGGAGCCAGAAGGAGGTTATATGGTTCAGAATTGAACATTCTGTGGGTGTTTTTTTCTACTGAGAAATTTTATGACTGAACTTGGTATTTGATTATTCTTGCTTTAATAATATACCAGCATAAATTTCTGGATCCGTCCTGTGTGCCATCGATCTGTGGGACCTTCAGCTCTTTATCCCCAGGTGCCAGAATGGACCTAAAAATACTTCTAGAGGAGACTCTCACTTTATCTGCTCCTTTGACCACTCCCAGGTTGGGAAAGGTAGAATTTTATTACACTTTCTTATCCTTCACAACCCCCAGCTTGACCGAATGCTAATCCTATGACTCTGCTTTTAACTAGCAACACAGAATGCATTACAGGTGTTTGTGAGAAAGTGTACCACCTGCTCTTATTACTCAATATTTTTCAAAAGCTCTGTGGAGAGAAACAGTGTACATGGGGGAGAATTGCCTGAAGTTATGGGCAGTCCTTCCATTTGGGTACTCTAAAATCTGTTTCTAAATGGAGACAGAACTCTGTGAGTCAGCTGTATCACTTTGAATACATTCCCTCCACCTCATCCCCACTGGCTTCACTCAGTAGTGCTTTCGTGTTACGTCATCAACACCTCTTGGGAGCAGTAAACAACTTATGAAATGCGTTGCTGAAGTAAGAATATTGTGGAGGATCTTGGGTACACTACACAACCCACCTGTTCCCTTGGAAATTCCGGGTGTCTGAACACCTGATTTGTTTTTTATATTACATGTACCGTGAATCATGTGACTGATCGTGCATTTGTGTTGGCTGGTGAAAAAATAAAGCAAAATGTGTGGACAAATTGTAGTATCTCTGTATCTGTTTATCACTCTAGCTATTCGTTCATTCAAACATCATAGCATAGCACGTGTTCTCAGTCTGTAAGAGAGCTATATTATAGTTCTCTTTCATTGTATACTTCCTCCCTCTTTTTTCTACTTGCGCCAATTTTCTTACCCACTTATTTTGAATTTTTTATAGTGCAATGAAAAATAATAACATATTATATATTTTTGGAAGGTGCCTTAAGTTTTTTATAGCATAAGTCAAGACTCACATGTGCTTGTGCATGCATATAATCAATGACAAAGATAAGGCTTGATATCAGTGGTGTGGTTGGTCATTAACCCAATCTAAATTCTTAGTCACCAGAACAGAAGAATGAAAGACCTTAAATTACCTACCTTTTATTATTTCAAGGTAAAATACTAATATCTTGGAGAGTGGAAGCAAACATTATAATCAACAATCATTATCCTTATTATCAACATTATAGTAAGGTTCTTGCTTCTTGGTTTTCACAATTTGGTTCTAGAAGCCAGAACCCAAGTTGCAAGAGAGTTGTATTAAGACTAGAGTTATACTGGGACTAATTCAGAATTCACAATCGTTGCTACAATAGCAACAATTGTGCACATGAGTCAGGACCTGTCAGTGTTTCTTTTGGCTGTACATAGGGTCCCTGTGAGTCAGAACCAACTTGTCAGCACCTAACAACAACAACAATTCAGAATTCAGCTTCCTCCCCCCAGCCAGGGGTTCAGATTTCCTATATGAAAAAACAGGATCATGACGTTGGTCTTCTCCCCCATCAAAAGAGGACCAGCCTCTCTAGATTTTGTCATTGTAAGGAAGAGGTAAATCACTGAGAGGAAGGTGTGGGATGAATGAAGATTGGAGAGTCTCCCGGTTTTCTATAGCTTGTCCTATTTTAGGGTAAAAAAAAAACAAACAAACAAACTGATGAATCATGGGCTGAAAATAGTAAAACAATTTTTAAGTTATCCATGTTACCTGTTTTCCCCACTAAGAAGGTTGGTCATGTTTGAATATGGACGTTATTTTCAAAGAAACTACTCTGGACAGGCAGTATATGTAACACTAGAGAGAAACAGAGGGTTTGGGTCTAGGGATAGGATAAGGAGGACAGATAAAGACTTGTCTTGCACGCAATTTGTGTGAAACACTGCAGCTCTGAAGTGTCTTCAACAATCCTGCTCCAATCTACTGAACACCTAACCTCACCAAATTTATAGTTCTTTAAAACTCTAATTCTCCTGTTTAAACTGCCAGAAAGTTGGATGGGGTCGATTTCAAATACCTCTGCAAATGTGGAAGAACCAGTTACAGATTAGTGGAATGTTCTTTATTGGTTTTGGTGGATTAAAAATACCCAGCACTTTTATGTGGCTACCCTGTCAAGAGGTAGAGTTGCTTTCCCTACCCCTTGAATCTGTGCTGGCCTTGTGATTTGCTTTGGCCTATAGAATGTGGCAGAAATGGTACTGTAGTAATTACCAGCAACACCTCCAGAGATGGTCATTTAAAGCGGCTTGGGCTTTCCTTCTGGAAGATGAAAGTTTGGGTAGAGAGAGAGGGCTGTCCAACCATCAGACATGCGACTGAAGCCATTTTGGATCTCCAAGCTGTTCCAATTGACTGCAACAGCATAAGTGAGCCCAGGCGAGACCAGCAGAAGTACCTCCCAACTGAGCCCAGCTCGAGTGGCTGACCCACAAAGTTATGAGGAAATAAGTGGTTGTTATATTAAGCCACTGAGTTTTGGGGTGGTTGGTTATGCATCAATAGATAAATTTTATGTGGAGGTTATTAGTACAAGCCACTTCAAGACATGGAGGATGAGTGAAGGGGAAAAATTAGCATCTGATGAGTGTCTACTATGTGCCCAACACTTGTGCTAGTGGTTTTTACACATTATTGATGACCTAAACTACTGAGTTGATGACTTAAACTACTAAGCCATTTCCTGTGTTAAAAAAAAAAAAAAGTATTTTTCCCAGGAAACAATATTCCTTACCTTGATTTCTTTTTCTTTATTATTGTCATGGGACAACATCTAGGAGGTACATATATTCTTATGTGAAGTGAATTTGATCAGAATAAATACATAAATACAACTTAAATGATGATGCTACTGTCTCCTGACTTTCTGAGACCTCTAACTGTTAACATTTTTAGGTAAACCATTTATTTTACAGCTTAAGATGAGGTATTTGCTGCTGCCATTGAGAGCTATGGATTTAAAATCTAAATGAACTTACTTATGTCTCAGAGCTCTTCCAGATTTGGGGCCTCACTCTCCTCTGAATTCTGAGTGTTACCAATATCCAATTGACACAAAGCGTTCTTGTCTTTCCCTGAGTAAGAATACACGAGGGAGACAGAGTTGGCCGTAACTTTGGCAAGTTTATTTCACTTGTGACAAGTAAAAGGAGTCAGTGGGCGACTAAGCCTCTCCAAAGGCTGACTCACCAGAGTCAGGGAGGTTACAACTCTTGTAGTTTAGGGTAGGATAATCGTGTCATCTTTATTCATGGGTTTTCTGGGATAGCCTGGTCTTCTAGGAAGGGGTGTAGTTTATTATAATGAGGTGCACACACATATTTCTTTCAAGATGGAGTCACTTTTATTCAGCATAGCGCCTGCTGTGTCACTTTTGTACATGCCCAGCTGAGGTCCTTTTGTTAAGTTTGTAGTTTGACTCCCTGTGAGGGACTTTTGCTCACTCCTGTTTGTAGTGGAGGGTCATATAGTGGTCATCTCCTTCACGGTGCATGCTCGGGACTTGGTTGCTCAAGAAAAACAGCCTTGCGGTTAAGTGAGCTAAGCAAGGCTGATGAATACTGCTGACCATAGGTTCTTTTTCAGGGTGCAGTGTTCTGATCTGCCATTTGCTGGAGGCTCATGATGTTCCCTTGTGCATATCCCTGTCGTTCCACCATGGTCTCAAAAGTATTGTCTGTGTGTGTGTGTGCACATGTGTGTGCTCATGCCCTGTCTAGAAATTAGATTAGGAAGTTGTTGGAATTTTCCATTTAAGTCCCCTGTTTTATAATGTGCCTCTCTCACTTGGTTGCAGCAAGTTAAGATTCCTTAAAATTGTGGGTGTTGGTAATTTATTGTAAGCCTTTAAAAAATAAAAATAAAATAGTATACTAACTCATTGATTAATTATGGTTTTACAAGTTGCTGGACAACCTGTGACAATATATGGGATTGTATTACAATCCACGTTTAGGCTTGGCTGTTTATTGATTTTCTTTGATTGTGTAGATTGTAAAAGACTGTGAAATAAGCCTTATAATGCCTCAGTGTCAAGTTGTATCCATCTAGGTCCTGAATAGGGCTTTACTTGGTATTCACCGCAGCCTTTTGTATTGCTATTTGATGAACAAAGAACTGTGATAATACCTTGTGGATAAAGTGGCAATTGCTATAGATTTGTTTTCAGGGAGGCAATTATGGTAAACACACAGCTGTTCCACTTAAGTTCTTAACCAGGGAAATATAGTTCCATCTTTTTTTTTTTAAATAATTATTTAGATAATATAGGTATTTGGGTTAAGGCAAACTAGTTTTTAGTATAGATTGAGGATAAGCTGATTATAGTATTTTTTAAATGAGTTATTGAAGACATCAAAGCATATTATTTTCTAAAATACATTCAAATACACCTATGGAATAAAGTTTAGATGTTTTTTAGAGTAAAAAGTCTTGGTATCTAAAAATGCATTACTATTTGATATTAAATTGAAATAATTTGATATTATAATTCAAATTGTTTTTATGTGTTAACAGGGACTTGTCCAAATACTATCACCACAGGAATTGTATCAAGAAGACTTTTAGGGCTGAGGGGAATCTTAGATAAGGCTACTGACTTTGGTTTCATAATCAGGACTTAAAGTGAAGACATACTTTTTCATTGTCCTTCGAAACCTTTCTTTCCCACCTAAAGTATTAGGTGCCGACCAGGGTGGGAAGGGAAAGAGAAGCAGAGAGAGAGGGGTTGTGGAGCTGCCCTGCCAAAGTGTAGAAGAGGTGTAAATCCTGGTTCGTTGTATTGCTGAGTTAGTATCTCCACTGGTCAATTTAAAATTAAGTAGGCCTTTAGAAAGGAGTCCAGGGTTCATACTGAGATACTTGAGAACAAGAGGAAATACTGTTAATATTATGCTGTGACAAAATGGGTGGAAATCAGGATTTATGTAGGCAAATTGGGATTTATTGTCGCCCTACTAAAAGCTGTGGCTGCTAACCAAAGGGTCAGCAGTTTAAACCCACCAGGTGCTCCTCGGAAACCCTATGGGAAAGTTCTACTCTGTCCTGTAGGGTTGCCATGAGTCAGCATCAGCTCGATGGCAATGCGTTTGGTTTTTTCTTTGGTACTGACAAGCAGTGTGCTTCTGTGAAAACAATTGCAGCAGAGAAGATAGTCAAATAGAGCAGATCAAGAATTTAAGTGGTATTTGGGCTAGTGCTTAATGCTTCAACGAAATAACTAATTTGTATTTTTAAGTTACTTGCGCCCAGTGGTCACATCTGCCTGTTGTTTCCTTCTCTTCTACATAGGATACAACTCAGGGTGCTGCTGCTTTATGTACAGTTTATCTAAAATGCTTCCTTTTTTTTTCCTTTCACCATTGGAATCTTTTCCTCTTACTTTGGTCACCTTTACTAAAGAAGTAATTTTAGAATTAAAATGTCTTTTATACCTCGTGCAGCAGTTTTAAAAACTGCCTTTCACTCCCAGGTCTCTATTTGGTATTGGGGGTCCCCAACCCCACCCCCACAATAGGTGATTCACTGGGGGGGACTTGGAAGTCTCAGCATATAGTTATACTCCTGGCTAAGATTTATTACAGTGAAAGGATGCAAAGCAAAATCAGTATAGGGAAAAGGCACATGAGACAGAGTCCAGAGGAAACCAGGCTCAAGCTTCCAAGAGTCCTCTTCCAGTGGAGTCATACAGGTGAGAAACCGTTTGAATTCTCCTGGAATCCAGACTTCTGGCTTTCGTGGAAGTTGAGGTACCCCACACAGGCCATTGCCTTTAGGTGCCCATCTCAACATTGAGCCTTTCAAAACGGGTTCCTAAAAGCCACTTTTGAGGCACACAGTGGTCTAGATAAACTAGTAAGACCATTTTGCCTTGGGCATTGCACTCTTTTGAAGAATTCACTTAATTTCAGGGAACAGACTCCAAGGGTCAGATTGGGAGCTATGTTTAGGGTAAATCAGTAATTATTTTAATTGTTCTTTAAAACAATGCCGTATGAAAATCCTTCACGACCGCAAATTATCAGTTCTATTCCGACCTTTTTTTTTTTCTTTTCATGCTCTTAAGATTTGGTGTAAGAGTGTTTTGTGGTTCTCTCATTTTTGAACATTTTTGACACTCTCGTCTAAATGTTACCCCAATTTGCAAGTTGTATATTGAATAATCCGAGAAGCTGGACTATGCGAAGAAGGATGAGGCATCAGGATTGGAGGAAGACTGATCTGTGATACGCAGATGGCACAGTTTTGCTTTCTGAAAGCAAAGAGAACTTGAAGTACTTGCTGATAAAGATCAAAGACTGCAGCTTGCAGTAGGGATTTCACTTTAACATAAAGAGTATAAAAATCCTCACAACTGGACCAATAAGCAGCAACATCATAAGAATCGGAGAAAATACTGAAGTTGTTAAGGATTCCGTTTTCCTCGGCTCCCCAGTCAATGCCCATGGAAACAGCAAACAAGAAATCAGATGATGTATCACATCAAGCGAATCTGCTGCAAAAGGCCTCTTTAAAGTGTTGAGGAAAGTGTCACTTTGAGGACTAAGGTGCACCTGACCTAAGACATGATATTTTCAATCACCTCACATGCATGCGAAAGCTGGACAATGAGTAAAGAAGACCGAAAAAGAATTAATGCCTTTGAATTATGCTGTTGGTAAAAAATATTGAATATACCACGGACTGCCAGAAGAAGGAACAAATCTGTCTTGGGAGAAGTACACCCAGAATGTTCCTTAGAAGTGAGGATGGCAAGACTTTGTCTCACATACTTTGGACATGTTATTAGGAGGGAACAGTCCCTGGTGAGGGACATCATGCTTGGTAAAGTAGACGGTCAGTGAAAAAGACGAAGACCCTCTATGAGATGGGTTGACACAGTGTCTGCAGCAATGGGCTCAAGCATAACAATGATTGTGAGGGTGGCGCAGTACCCAGCAGCGTTTTGTTTGTTTTACACAGGGTTGCTATGAGTTGGAACCAACTGAACGACACCTAAAACACCAACAACAACATGTTGAATAAACTTTAATCAACTTCTATTATTGGTTTAATCTGATTTTTGTTTTAACACAGGATATACTTTGTTCCCCCAACAATTAGTTGTGACAATATGTGTGAAGTGTTGTGTACCAGGGAAGCTCATCAGAGACCCAGTGCCCAGGATTTTATTGGTGACTTGTCGTATGGCACCCTCTGCCTAGCACATAACACTTTAGACTTCCAGAAGGCAGGAAGGTGTTCAGCATAAATCATATCATTTGCAGGAAGAGTTGAGGTGTGGGAAACCATAGGTAGGGAGTGGCACAAGCAATCCTGAAGTCCAGGTTCCCAGATGCCAACGAGGGACAGCTTTATAAGCAGCCTTTCTGAGGATAGCCAGCTCAGCCTGCCGTGGTAGATCTTTCCTGCATGGTAACCGTAAGTAAATCTACAAATATCTTACTGCAAAGGTGTCTTCATAAATATTTTCTAGGTGACAAGAGGAAACCACCGTGGTACTGATAACTCGGCTTGCTGAGCACCTATTTTATGCTGAGCACTTTGTATAAGTAGCATGAAAATGGTCCCTCTTCTCATATTTTCTCTCCTTTTTACTGCTTGCTCACTCCTTTCATATTCTAGATACCACTTCATCTTCCACATCACGGCATTACTTTTCTAAAGTGTAAATTCTGCTTTTCAGTGCCTCCGTGCAGATTTAATTAAGCTATTGTTTTGTTTGTTAGTTTCAGAGTGTTCCTTTAACGGACAAGTCACCTCCATCTCATCCTGTCCTTTCGTTTTTTGTTCCTGTGATGAATATTCATGTGTTTTTAATTTTTTTTAAAAGATAAGCAGCTCTCTAAATTTATTTTCCCCTGATTTCTATACCACAGACTTTCCAGAGTTCGGAATTAAAATATTGATCAGTCGCTTTACATTACAGTGTTTTGTGTGTTGTTGTTAGTTGTGGTTGAGTTATTTCTGACTCAAGTTGACCCCGTGTGTGCAGAGTCCAGCTGTGTTTCATAGGATTTTCAAGGCTGTGGTCTTTCAGAAGCAGATCTCTAGGACTGTCTTCTGAAGCACTCCTGGGGGGTTTGAAACGGCCAACCTTTCAGCTAGTCTTTGAGTGTTTCAGTATTTGTACCACCTGGAGAATCTTGTTCATATGCATGTGTACATATCGATGTCCATTGGTTTAGGTGTATGTGAACATGTATGTGTATATATTTTTGTACACAGGACTCGTGTTTTTGTTGAGGTGTTCTATTTACTCATCCTAGAATAAGAAGAGATTTCTATTTCTGGTATTTCTGAAAGACAGAATATATGTATGTTATAGGTTCTACTGTCTGTCTGCCTGGGAGATGGTAGAACTCTTCTTCCAGGTAGCTCACCTGTTATAGGTTGACATCCTGTGCTCCTGTCTCAATTCCTGTTGTCAAGCAGCCCTCCTTCCCAGGTGGCTCTCTTTTCAAAGATGGGGACTTCTCCTGCCTGTCCTGTTCAGCCCCTGACAGATTAGTTGGAGCTGCTACCAGTATTCTTTGCCAACACGATATTTTGAATGAATCAGTTCTTCGGTTTTCCGTATTCATTGTCTAACTTGCTCAAGCATGTGAGGTGATAGAAAATATCATGGCTTTGCTCAGTCACACCTTAGTCCTCAAAGTGGCATCTTTCTTTCTCAACACTTTAAGGAGGTCTTTTGCAATAGATTTGCCCAATGCAATACATTGTTTGAATTCTTGACTGCTGCTTCTGTGGGCATTCAATATGGATTCAAGTTAAATGAAATGCTTGATGACTTCAGTATTTTCTCTATTTATCATGGTGTTGCTTACTGGTCCAGTTGTGAGAATTTTTGTTTTCTTTATGTTGAGGTGTAATCCATACTGAAGGCTGTAGTGGTTGCTCTTCATCAGTAACTGCTTCAAGTCCTCTTTACTTTCAGCAAGCAAGGTCATATCAGCTGCGTATCATAGGTTGTTAGTGAATCCTTCTCCAAAACTAATGCCATGTTCTTCTTCTTACAGACCAGCTTCTCAGATTATTTGCAGATGGGATTTGGATAGTGGAGGGCATTCTCGCAGGGAGGTGGAAAGATGCTATCACCAAAAGCAGAGGCATGGAAGCAGGGATGAAGAGATTATGTTCAGGGGATGAGAGTAGATCTGCATGGTCTAAGTGAGGATTTCACAGGATAGTGTAGTGGAGAGATAGCAGTTAGGTCATCTAGACGCTGAGTTCTGGATCTGCTTTTTTTTTTTTTTTTGCTACCAGGTCTCTTCCCATCTCAGCCCCCACCAAAGGGAGCCGTGCTTGTAGACGTTGCATCTCCCAGAATAAAGTACCTGACTCACCCACTGCCAGCCTCTGTTTTCCTACTTTCTGTGAGTTTATAATCTTTAAATGGATAGGGAAATGTTTTGTGGGAGGAGAACTGGACACTTGCTTGCTGGCGTGACATCTGCCCAGTTTTCTGGTGGAAGTAGACCACAGACTGCATTTCTGAAACAACAAACACTGGTAAAAGGACAATAGATTTGATTCGTTTTTGTTTGGATGTGACACAGCTAAGCCAGGGACTGCCCTTTCTGACCTAGTGTGTGCTATTGGCTTCAAAATTTGTGGAAATTATTTCTAGATTCTTGCAATAAGGTGATTATCTGTCATAGTTTTCAGTTGTGTATAATTTCAGAAGTTTTCAGTGTTTTCATTCGTATTTTCGTAGGAAGTTGGGAGAGACTGTGTGAAAGCTGCTCACCAGATGCCACTTTAAATTAGAAGCCTGCTTTGTCCTCTGGCCTGCTAAGAACATTCCCTTTGTAATGTATGAGGGTTGCATCTATTCCCAGAGAAAGGTGGTTTCAGCACAGGGAAGGCATTCTCCTGACACATCATGTAAAAGGAATCCCAAAAGGTATTCAAGTCATGCTGAATTTCTTCTTTTGAGATTAGAGACACTTTCAATATTTTCTTAAAAAAGTACTTTAAAATAATTCTGGAAAGGCATTTTACAGTGGAAATACTCTGCATTAAAGGTTAAAAATTATGCAAAATATGAATTTATTTAATCTTTGTTGAAAAGGCTTATTTACTGAGTTTTAAAATAAATAAATGTTCCTAAACACATCCTGAATGTATGGTCTGTGATGATTTTTTCTTTGTGTTCTGAGAAGCTTTTATTATCTGCAACCACAAACCACGTATTTTAAAAAAAAAAGTAGTTTTGGTATGTGTTTTAATACCTCACTTTATAGTCAAATGGAAACCTTGGATAGGGACAGTGATTGATTTTTCCAGCAAGGGTTTGCTTATTTAGCAGTGCAGTTTTGCTGCCAAGCAGATGTATTCATGTGCACGTAAATCACACTGCAAAGACTTGATTTATAGCAGCCATTCTTTCAGGTATGGGGTGGGGTTAATGTGTAGTGATATAAAGGACTGATACACCAATAATGAAAGAAAGAACAGAAAAATGTTTCTTCTGGGAAAAAAATGAAGCAAGGGATTTTGGAGCATAGAAGGAAGTACATCGGCTGTGGATCAGAACCCCGGGTTTCTGGTGGGTGTCCTGGTGCTGTGTGATGGATCAGGAGGCTGTTGGTTACGTGTCATGGTATCTGCACTTGGAATGAAAAGCTTGATCTAGGTCTAAGTTGGCAGGAAGGTTTTTTCATGTGTAATGGGTCCAGTGGTGATATCTTTTTGGAGTAATGTGTAGAGGAGGGTGCTGTTGCACAAATGGCTGTCATGGATAAGTATCTTCTGCTGAGGCTGTGGCTGTGGGTATTAATTCCATCCCAAACATTCTATTTTATTCTTTGCAAACTTTGTTGCAGAAATTGAAGATGTCAGTATGCTTAATTCTAGATTCAAACTCTCAATTTTCCATTTAAAGTTCCTGGTCCTGAAATTTCTGTCACTATTTAGGATATAGGAGCCCTGGTGGTGCAGTGGTTAAGCGTTTGGCAGCTAACCGAAAGGTCAGCAGTTTGAATCTACCAGCTGTTCCTTGGACACCCTATGGGGCAGTTCTACTCTGCCCTGTAGGGTCACCATGAGTTGGAATCAGCTTGATGACAATGGGGTTTTTATTTTTTAATTTAGGATATTTGCTAAGAAGAAAAACATTAAAAAATTTTTTTAAGGTATCAAATAAGACTCTCCAGTGTCAGGATTGTAGCTTACCAATTTGGGTTGCCTCTTTAAAGCTGGTCACATAGAGGACAGTCAATAAATGTGTTTTTAAATTGTACTGAATTGAACTTGTTCTTGTATCAGATACTCTGGTGCCCTGTTACTGGACAAATAGCATAAGAGAAAAGCCTAACTAATTAGGAGAAAATGTCTTAGAGAGTGGCTTTTAAAATAATTAAACAATCAAAGGCTGCCAAAGATCTAAAGTTTATTAGATGCATGTCCAAGTAATTTAGCAGTTATGTAGCATGCTAAAATGGCCTCTCAGTGATTTCAGGATCAGTTCAGACATAATCGTTATCTTGAAGCAATGAACTATTTTTAATATAATGAATAATACTATCAGTACCACTTCGTGTTACGTAATTATCAGCATATATCAGAATATAGTGTAAATTATACGTGGGTGCCTGTTGATACCAGAATGTAAGTATTTGGAAGGAGGGGACCATTGATCATGCATTTTGTTTTTCATTTACTGTAACTTATACACCGGGTTTGTTACACTTGGGCTCACTGTGGGCCCGTAGTTGTCAGATGCTGTGTTCTGGGCTCACAAAGAGAAATGGACAAGTTATGGAAAATTTCTGCTGCTCATTGAGTTTGGTGTGTGAATTTGAAACTGCACAGCATATATACCATCCTATTTTATCTTCATAAAATCTCTGAGAGATAAAGGTTAACTCCTTTTGCACATAAGGAAAACGCCGAGGTTCTAGGAGCTTAAATAACTTGCCATGTCATGCATAGCAAGTAAACGATAAAGACCGGATTTAAAATGAGTCACCAGTTCTCAAGTTTGTGCTCTTCTCATGAAAACAAAATGGAATCTGACTTAGCGTCCGAGCTCCATGGATTGTCTGTCTAGTTCACGGATGTGTTTTCTGCATCTGTAACAGTGCCTGGTATGAGGTAGGAGTTAATTATTTATTGAACGAAGAATATCTTACTTAGTTGGTCTTGAATTGAACCTTGCATTCATTTTTTTTTAAAATAAAATATAGTTTCCTCTTTGCTTCCCTGTAAAAAAAAAAAAAAAATTTTTTTTTTTTTTTATATAAGGTAAATAACTGAAGTCTAGGGTGAGGCCCAAGGAGCCATGGTGGTACAATGGTTAAGCAGTTGGCGGTTAACTGAAAGGTTGGTGGTTTGGACCCACCCAGTGGCTTCATGGGAAAAAGACTTGGCAATCTGCTTCTGTAAAGATTACAGCCAAGAAAACCCTGTGGGGCAGCTCTACACTGTCATATGGGGTCACTATGAGTTGGGATTGACTGAACGACACACGCCACCACCAACAGCGGAGTGAGGACCACGACAGTGTGGGAGGGTGGAGGACAATAGGTAGGGATGGTCATATGTTGTCAGCTGTCCTGTCTCTCCTAAGGTAACATCCTCAAGGAGAGAGTAAAGGGCATCCGGAAGGGGAGGGAAGGACGTTTGAAATATTTATTGTCTCATTTTAATCCCAATATGTAGTTGTTGTTGATTGCCCTTGAGTCAGCTCCGACTCATGTTTGGAAATAACCTGTTAAACAAAAAAACAGAATGCTTTCCAGAGGAAAGAGCTGTTTTTCCCACTGCAGAGTCAGGCCCATAGTCTGGTGTGGTCCCCAGTGGGGTGGGCTGCACAGGTGGTGAACAGCAGAATCTGCACCCGTTGCCTTTCCAGTCCCAGGAGTGCCCGAGGGTGGGTGCGGCTCTGTGCCTCCCCAGAGAGCAGGTGCTGTGTAAGGGGGCTGGGCAGGTGGCACAAGAAGCATCCCCCACTCAAAGGCTGGCGGGGTGGGAGGCCTCTGTGGCTGCTGAGCTGAACAGGTGGGTGCGTGGCAGCTGGTGGGAGGCAGAGAGCTGGGTACGGCAGCAAGTGGGAGCTGGGGATGGCTTTGCCATGCGGATTTAAATTAAGTAACCTGGGGAGGAAGCATGAGGATGCTGGCACATGGGATGAGGCTGGAACCAAGGCAAAACACTGAAAAAGAGAAATCACCCTTTTCCAGCAAGTTATCTGATTTGGGGATGGTGTAATAATCCCTTATGAAGCTCTAAAACGGGGTGAAAGGGGGCCGAACGCTCCGTTTTGTTGGGGTTCCTTTGCATTCCTTGGAAACGATTAAATACCACTGAATTGTGTGGATGGAGATGATAGGGGAAAAAGTTGTTCTATTTTAACTGAGTGAAGAAGAACCAAGGTCTAGAGAATCATCTGCCAAGAAAGAGGAAGAGAACACAGAGATTCAGATGAAAGATGTGGGAAGGGAATTGATACAGGAGTGATTCCTGGCAAGAAATTCCCAGTGGTAGGGATGGCAGATACTTTGAAACAAACCGGTTGATTGATTGATGGTAATAAAGTAAAGGTAAAGCCAGAGAAGGCTTACAGAAATACACAGTGTTCAGGAGAATCCCTAAGAAGGGAAAAATTTATTGTTTACAGAAGAAAATCAGTTACAGGAAATTTTTATTGACGGAAGAGGATAGTGAATGTGCAAGAATTTTGTTGAAGCTTCAGTAGTCAGTATTTCTTATTTTAATGCGTTGATTGAATGATAAAAATGACCAGGGCTCTTGCACCCTGGGGGGTCAACAGAAGTTCCAGTCCCCAAGCTACTTAACTTCTACTTGATATATAAAGTATAAACATAAAGGATTGTGTGAACAGAATAGAGTTAGACATGTCAGAAATACACGTGTGGCAAGTGTTGAGATACTTTTAAGTCCAAAGCCCTCTATATGTAGCCCTCAGTAGGGAGGGCACATCCCCGCTCTGAGCCTTGGTGTCCTTATTATAAATTGAAAGTAACCACAACTGTTTCATGTTCTTAACAGAGAAGTTGTAGGGACCAGCATAATGAGAGTTGTTAGCTTGTCACCGGGGCTGTTGAGTCACTTCTGACTCACAGCAACACCATGAGAAAATGCTTTGTCGGCTGTCCTATAAATGTGCTGTAATGAATGCATTGGAAAGGGACTGGACCTCCATAATGTGTGGCAGGGGAGAGGAATCTGGAGCGTGAGGTTCAAAAAAACAAAACAAAACAAAACAAAAAAAGGTTCATGAGGTTCAGAGTTTGGAATTATTTTTACCCTTGGCTGTTCTTGGAGATTAGAGTCAGAAATCCCCCCAGAAATAGAAAATGAGAAAGATAGGATTGTGTTTGGAGAGTTAAATTGCAAGAAAACACACAAAAGATCAAAACATAGGTATGCAAAGCTGCCCGAAGGTGAGGGAACTGGCAATCAGGCTTGTAAGGTTCCACTGTAATCTATGTGAATATATTACCGTACCTCCAGAGAGAGGGTATTGGTTAGAAAGGGCATTGGGCCCCCATGGAATCACAGAAAAACAGTGACTGAGGCCAGCACTGCTAGTGCCCATCCTAGCCCTTTCTGGGACTGAGGCTGTCCTTGTCACCATTTCTCAGGAGTTCTGGTCTCCATGGCAGGGCCCTCCATACTAGGAGCATTTCTGGCCCTATTGGTTGGATTATCCTTAACACTGTCTTATGCTGGTGTGGATTAATATTTGATCACTGTGTTAATAACACATTCACCAAGTCACCTTCTAATTGTGACCTAGCTGTAGGGTTTTGGTTGGTGGTTATTAGGACTAGAAACATTCTGATCTTCCTGAGAATAATTTCTTGTGGCATCTGCAGAAACTCGTATTTGAGTTCTGGGATTTCCTGGAAGATTGTGTGTGTTATAGTGCATCAGGCTAGCTTTTGGCTTTTGAAACAGAGGACCAGATCTCCTTGACCCTATTATACCTATATATTAATTTTTTTACTCTTTTCTAAGGCTACCAGGGCCATTCAGAGATTGAGTATAAGTTTATTAAGAATTATGGGAGATCTGCTCAGTCGTTCTTATTGTTAGCTGTCATTATGTCGGCTCCTGACTCACCATGATCCCATGCACAACAAAACAAAATGCTGCTAGGTCCTTGACCATCCCATGATCAGCTGAGGAGCTAATGGTTGTGATCCAAAGGTTTTTCACTGGCTGATTTTTATAAGTAGATACTGGGCTTTTCTTTCTCGGCCTTCTTAGTTTGGACTCTGCGGAAACCTGTTCAGTGTAATAGCAAAATACAAATCACTACGGACAGATAGGTGATAACTACACATGAGTATGTTGGCTGGGAATTGAACCCGAGTTTTGCCACTGAAGCACCAATAAAACGAAAAAAACCAAACCTGCTGCCATCGATTCTGACTCATAGCGACCCTATACCTCATACCAAGTTCTTAGTATGGCTCAATTCTTCATGACAGGCTTCGTGGAAGAAAACTTATTTGAGTGGTCACCGTGCCAAGTGCTATAGACACTCATTTGAGTCTTTTAATAATAAGTTAACTTTTTTTTTTTTTTAGTGCAATTAACTGGGTATTACATACATCTGGGAAGTATGACACACGTTCAGGAAATAGTATGAGATTTTTAGTTTGGAGGCAAAAACAAAAATAAGTGTAGTAGCAGGACAATAAGTCTCAAAAGGTATTCTTTTGTCTTCCACTCCCATCCAGTGTCTAGAATAGTGTATCCGTGAGTATTTGTGGAATGGAATACGGTTACTCCTCTTGACACAGATAAATTTTTGAAATCATAGAATGTTAAGAGTTTTAAGGGACCTTAAAGGTATTTTCAGTCGCCTTATATGCATGTGAAAGCTGGACAGTGAATAAGGCAGACCCAAGAAGAATAGATTCCTTTGAATTATGGTGTTGGCAAAGAATATTGAGTGTATGATGGACTGCCAGAAGAATGAACAAATCTGTCTTGGAAGAAATAACAGCCAGAATGCTCCTGGGTGGTGTGACTTTGTCTCACATACTTTGGACATGTTATCAGGAGGGACTAGTCTCTGGAGAACACCATGCTTGGTAAAATAGATGGTCAGTGGAAAAGAAGAAGACCCTCAACAAGATGGATTGATACAGTGGCTACAACAATGGGCTCAAACATAGCAACAATTGTGAGGATGGTGCAGGACCGGGCAGTATTTCGTTCTGTTGTACATAGGGTTGCTATGAGTTGGAACCAACTTGAGGGTACCTAAAAACAACAGCAACAACAATAAAGATTATGTGTCTCAAAGCCTAATTTCATGGATGAAGAAACTAAAGCCCTGAGACCTTAGGTAGGTTGTCCCCGATCACAAGTCAAGATAAGGGCAAGGGAAAGGCTAGAACTCTTAGCCAGGTATTCTCTTGCTTTCAATCCACTCCTTTAAGATTTACTGAAAAGAGGAAAATCCATACCCACCCCACCAAAAAAAATTTTGTGAGGTATAGTTCTAACATTTGTCTGCTTTGTTTTATGTGACCATCTGATAACTGTGAGGGCTGTAGTCTAATTATACTTAAAGGAAAATATTGATCTTGGTGGCCATGACTTATACTACAAGTCATTTCCATTCTAATTTGAGTTACCAGGAAAGGACACAGTAGTCTGCGATGTAATTGAAATGCACTGAACTCTATAGAAATTACTTTTGTCTCTGTGATTTTGTTTTTTTACCTCAGAACTTTTTTTTTCCTCTCATTGCAGTTCTGATTTTCCATTTACCACATTAAATAGAACCATGTTGTGTTCCAGAGGAGAATGAATTGGTATGCCTTTGTATCATGATTTTATTGTACATTTCCATCTGAGACGTGCCATAATAATGCATTTACATGGTGTCAAAGGCTAAGAATTCTGAATCAGACGTGAAAATCCTGATTTCTTTTTACACCATTTAAAAATAGTAAATAATGAGCTATATGATTAAAGCTACATAGCCGTTTACCCTTCTAAAAGAAATAAATAAAATAGAATCCAGTTTATTGAGTGTTTATTGAGTTTGTTTAGTATCCCATGTGCTTTGATTGTTGCTGAGGTATTAAGGAGAATGAGATGTTCTCTCTCCTTGGGGAAATTATAGACTAGTAGGGGATATGGTAACATGAGTAAATACTTACTGTGTAAGTTTGACGAGGAATATAATAGTAGAGCTTTGGGAACACAGAGGCGGCCCTGGGTGGCACAAGCACTTAAGCACTCAGCTTCTAACCAAAGGTTGGTAGTTTGAACCCACCGAGAGCCACCTGACAAGGAAGACCTGGTGATCTACCTCGGAAATATCACAGCTTTTGAAAACCTGCTGGAGCACCGTTCTCCTCTGACACACATGGGGTCGCCATGGGTTGGGATCTCCTCGGCAGCAGCTGGTTTGGCTGCGTTTAGCTCTGGACACACAGAGGATGATGTAGTAACTGCAGCTGGAGCCCGAATATGCCCTACAGAAAGCTCTGAGGAGACTTCTGAACTGAGCCTTATGCGGTGACGCCTGTGAGAGCCAGAGCTTGAAGGGACTGCCTTGTTTTTCTGGGGCTCGCAAGTTTTCTGCCTTTGACAAAGTGAAGTCTTAATCTGCTTTTCTATCGCTCTCTATTAGTGGAAAATATTTGAGTTTTCCTTCTCTGGCAGGCTTCCACCTTACATGGGTTGAGGTTTTCACAGGGTTTACTGTATGAAGACCTTCCCAGGCAAATGTAGGTATTCAAGGGAGTGGAGGAAACCTGGGCAAAGGCATAAAAATGTAAAAAAGTACAGTTAGGGTGTGACTGCCATGTAGGGTGCCAGAGGGAATGGTGGATGATGGAAGGGAGACTGTGTGTGTAGGGATGGAGGCTCGATAAGGACTGAGAGCTGTGGAGACTTGAACAGTTCACGCTAGAGCCAGTCAGTAAAACAGAGAGGAGTTTGAGCCATATAAATTAAACCAGTAAGTATGGCCTGGAGACTTTCCTAAATAAAAGGCAAATCTTATTCCTGGGAATTGCATTAACTAAGGATTCTGGTGGGTTTTTCTGGAGAGGAAGGAACACAGAGAGTATGTGTCAAATTGGTGAGAGGTCAGACGCCTGTGTTGCCTGAAATTCCCGTGAAGACTACAGAAATCACAAAATTTTCTTTGTGAATGGATCTCATGGGGCTGGGGCAGTGATAGAGGGGAATTTTTTTTTTTTTTTTTTTTTTTCAGCAAAACAAAAAATACATGTATGGCAGAGATAAGGAAGTAAACAGCTGAAGCTCATAGAAGTTGAGGTCATGGGTTTTGATTGTCAGGACAAGTTGAACCTGATTGCTGAGGTGTGGAGGGTGTGTGTGTGTGTAGCTGATACTTGGCTAGTTGTGTTTCTGTACAGGCAGTACTGGAGTGGGCTAAATGCAGCACTAGCTATGATCACGATGACGTAGGGAAAGAATTCAGCTTTGCTTCTATCCTGCTAATTCATTCTTCCCGTCCCACTTCGCTGGAAATGTGGCCTATTTGCATAGATCTATTTGGAGCTCCATTGAGTGGGACCTGCTTGAAATTGGCCACCCCATTGTTTTTTTGCCTTGATTTCTGTCCATCTGTTGTTGCCTGTGGTTGGTTTGACTCAACTGTGCAACCAAGAAGAGGCGGAGAGGAAATGAGTGCCCAGATGAGACTGAAGTATGTTCAGTGGCTCGTCTATTTATGATTTATGGGAAGTGAGAATAGAAATAGTGAGAGCACTGGGAACAGATGTTTTGAATCAAGGGACTCATCATTACCTAACACTTATTCATAATTATAAGCAGGAGCTTGGTGGTGGATTCAAGCTATGTCATCTCTTAGGAAGAAGTGAATGTTTGAAGAGCCAGAACTGCCCACATTTACCTCAGTTTGAGGCTATTTATATATAAATAAGAAAAACAAATCAGACATGCAGGTATCTCCCAAGTAAAAAAGCACACAAAAGTATACTTTTCTGTTCACTGGTATTCCCTTCCCCCCAGTAAAGCAAATTTGCTTTTTCCCTCAGATCTATGCAGAAAGCTCATTAAAGTCTGAAGACGTCTTCAACAATTCTGTAGTCATCTTTTCCTTTTGCTTTCTCGAATACTCCCAGATCATTTTTAGTATGACCATGTGTAAGAACGCATGTTTCACTGAGTTCTTTTGAAACTGAAGGGAAAAGATTTTTGCTTCACAGGCAGAGAACCTCCTCAAACACAGCAGACTATGTGCTTTTGTGCTATTTTAAGTGTGACAGTAAACCCTGACACCCTTGCTGGAGATAAACCTCTTCAGCTCTTGCTGTGGGTTGCTTCCACTTCAGTCCCATCTGAAGTATTTGGAAACACCGCTCTCTGAATGATTCCACTGTCTGGGTGTTTTTAGTCTGCCTTCTCCCTCTGGATCTGGAAATACTATCTCTCAGGAGAAGGTTGCCATGGATGGAGATTTTGATGACTTTTGCAGGGCGGTATAACAAAATCAGTGCAGCCAATGCTTTACCTAACTGTGCATTATGCCTTAGAAAGTCCTGCTTCTCTGAACTCCAGCCGCACTATCCAGTAAGGTAGCCACTGACCGTGTGTTACTGCGGAGCTTTATTACTGGTACAGTTGATAGGTGCCTTAATTGTAAAATACACAGCAAGTTTTGAAGACTCAGTATGAAAAAAATATACCAATAAAACTCCCGGTATTTTTTTTATATTGATTACATGTTGGGATGATGACATTTTAGATATATTTTGGGCTAATTAAAATATATGAAAGTAATTTCACCTGTTTGTTTTTACTTTTTTAGTGTGGCTAATAAAAATTAAATTTACACACATGGTCCTGTTGTATTCCTTTGGCACCGTGCTGTTCTATGGCAGGTATTGACCGGACTGCCAAATTTCCCATCTTTCTGCTTGAGGTGATTCTATCGTATTGTTCTGTAATTGATAACTTCTGGGTGTATACATTTCTGAAAAGAAATTTAACTTCCACAAGTCCAGGAACCACATTTTCTGTTCCATTTTTATAACTTTCTCCAAAGTAGAGCGTTTCTTACATTGTGGGATACCACGTGATGTTTAATCTATTACTTACTTGGTTAGATTTTATTTTTCAAAGGGAGCATAAGCATTCATGCCCTTTTCTATGGTTATTATAAAAATGTCTACAAGCTATTGCTCGTTTTTGCCTAATTGAAAAGGGGAGGGCTGCATAAGAGTAGGAAGCATTTATTTTATGTCTAGGAAATCAGGAGCCGTTTTAAGGCCCAGAGGAGGAAGTTTATAGAAGGATGTAGAAGTCTGCCCAGCAGAACTAGTTTACAGCGTCATGGACATTAACTGATGGTATATGTTTAAGGCTGAAACAGGTGAATAAAAAGCTGGCTGTTTACTCTGAATGAGAGCAGTAGAGCGCTTTATACCAGTCCATCACTGGGGCTTATGGCAGGTTTATGAAGGGTAGCTCTAAAGAACACACACTCGTGTTGCTCTGAATTCCTAAAGCAGCAGAGGATGAAGGGCCATATAAAGCCAATAGCGACTGGCTTCTATCAAGAAACAGACGGGGACCACAGGAGGTTTAATTCTGAGATTATGCACATTTCTATATTGGAAAAGGTAAAGACCACTTAGCATTTTCAAACTCTGGAAGGAAGTTTGCTTGGTTAAGTGAAGGCCTCTTAAGGACATTGCTTCCTCCAGGAGACTGAGCTTTATTTTCCAGGAATGTGTTGCCTAAAAAGGAAAACATGCTCACTCATCTGTATTTGTTAACAAACTGAGACTGAAGTCTACTGCAATATCATGTTTTTCCTTTTTATTTTCTGCCCATGTTAAGCACTCGAAAACAGACTTTTCGTGTGGTCGTAGGAGGGAAGGTCATGTTTAGATAAATTTTTTGCTAGTTCGTGGGGAATTGAGTGAAAGAGAATATTTACTCAGCCTTTTCAGAATTTTTTTAGCAAAATAAATCCCTGACGAGGAGAATGTTGCTGGTGTGGTCTCTTAGAGAACCTCAGTCAGTCATTTTCACCGTGTCAGACAATTTTAACAAAGCACACCATGTGACTCCAGTGTTTTTTAACCAATACTGCTGTTTCTAAATGCCTAAACTTATTGTTAAATTTTCCCGCAGGCCACAGAGTTGCAAGTTAGGGTTCTGTTGCTGTGTGCTGAAATCTTGGTGGGATGGCATTCTGTGTGAATGTCGCTAAACTTACTGCACTTCTGCAAACCTACGTTCCACACCTACCATTGTGTTCTTTTGAAGACCTTCTTTTAAAAAATGTTCTCCCAGCCTGTAATGGCTAGCCTGAGGTTGGTGCTGCTTCTGTTTTTCTTCGGGGAAAATGATGTTACCAATTTTAAAAGGTTCTCTGGTTTATTGGGGCCGCTACTCAAATGTAGACCAGGAAGTATTTGAGTTATACGTTTTTTGCCATTCCTCTGAGAACCACCTCTGTGGTATGTGCTGAGCATAGGATACATTTATTACCAGCCAGGAGACAGGTTTTACAAGTTGCTTTTAGGTCTCGTGACAGAAAGGTGAACATTCTTTATTGTTGATTCAAAAACATGTGGATATTTAACCAAAACCATGTTAAGACCAAAGCAAAAGCGATGTTTTAAGTCTCCTGTAGTCTTCATTATTTTAAAATATGGTCTAATTGTCATTTGTTCTCCAAAGTAATCTCTTCCTCCACGCGTACAGAAGGGGAGCTTCTTTAAGGAGATGTTGGTAAATGTAATTTTTTGTAGAATGTTACAGATATTATGAAGCCAAAAGTACCATGGTGGGGAGGACAATTGGCTTATTTAATGGTAACCTGGGAAGTTAAACCTGTTGCCGTCAAGCCTATTCCGACTCATAGCAACACTATAGGACAAGGTAGAACTGCCCCATAGAATTTCCAAGGGTTGCCTGGTAGATTTGAGCTGCTGACCCTTTGGTTAGCGGCTATAACACTTAACGACTGCACCTCCAGGGTTGGGAATGGAATGAGCCCAAGGAAGGTTAGAAGGCCCTGGAGATAATCTGCTCCTTTGAAAAGGCCAGGTTGGTCTAATTCTTGATTTTGTGCGCTGGGCTGGTTGGAGTCACTCTGAATGCGAACAGGCTCTTCCACTTCATACCCTATGATGAAGAGAACTCGTGTCTTGTCTGGTTCTTAAGCTGTGTGATCGAAGGGAGTCTTTTCATTTTTCTAGGCCTCAGCTCCCTTGGTTTAAAGTGAAGGAGTTAGACCAACCAATCTCTAAGAACTCTTCCAAACCTAATATTTCAAATATTAGAATCCGTTATCTGTATTTCATGATGCTGTGATCTGTTTGCAGCTGGTTGGGGCTGTGAAGGACAAGATATGTTAATCCTTGCTTTTCTTGCAGTGCTGATTCAGAGTGAAGTTGAGGGTATATGAGTATTCTTTACTCTCTTTTCTTGACGCCCTCTATCCTTTGTGTACCAAACAACCCCTCCTTCAACAACTATTGAAGGCTTATCATATGTCATGAATTGGGAGAGGCATTGGCCTTCTCTTGATGGTGCATCAAATATATGTTGTTGTTGTTAGCTTAGGTGACCCTGTGTATGTGCAAAAGAGCTTAACACTGCCTGGCCTATTACCATTTAGCTATTAATCCAGTACAAGCCTGTGCATGCTGAAAAGCTAAATGGTGTTTTAGAAATAAAATTTAAGTTTGCTTAGTGGTCAAAAATATTAACAAGCTTACTCTCAGCTGTGGTGGCACTCCGTTTTGAGTCCATTTCGACCCATTTATCAACCTTTCTCCTTACAGAAGTTGTAAAATAGAATGATTAGCTTTGGCTAAATGTATGAAATAAGCAAGTGCAAAAAGTATATCCTAGTTAGGACCCCTCATGAGAAATAGGCAATAGAAGCAACATTTACTTTGTCTTGGGACCAGCAAAGATAAATAAAGGAGTGTAACTATCAGTTTGCATGTGATGTTTGGTTCAGATTAATAAATTCATGCTGAGTTTTAATGATGCGTCTCGTACTGCCCCAGGAGTCAGGACAGACAGTGCCATCGGGGCAGATAGAACATAAGCAATTCATAATGGATGATAAGCAGGTAAAATATGAAGACGGTATGGTAGTACTGTTACCGAGGGCCTCTTCTTTGGTTGAACCCAACCAGATCTGTGCTGCCCAGTATGACTATTGAGGCAGCCTAGAGTCACTCACACAAGCAAATTTATTTTGCCAGCAGCTAGCAAAAGGAGACAGTAAGGGCTAGAACCTTCAGAGAGACTGTCTCCCCGGTTTGCCTAGGAGCCAAGTATTTAAGGGTTTCAACAAGGAGGGGAGGAGGGGTTTTGATGTTTATTCATGAGGTTCTGGGGGCGGAGATTCCTGAGGAAGGGTTGGGTTGTGCAAATACAGGTACCCAAGCAGGATTTCTTCAAGATGGAAGTCCTTCGGTTCCCCTTGACAAAACTCATTATGGGATGTGACACAGGCACACTGGGTCTCTTTGTCACATCGTCCCTTTGGCCAGCACGGGAAGGACAAACAGTGGTGGCTTTTACTTCTTCTGCACACACTTCTGCTCCTGTGGAGTCCTGCAGCACCTACATTCACAGTTTATTTGCAACGTTTCTGTTTGTACTATCCCTCAGCAGGTACGCTTTGCCCACAGGGCCTGTGTGTTCTGTTCTGATCTCCAGGGGGTGGGTCAGGTTGTTTATTCCGCTCTCTGTCCTGCTTGTCTTTTTCCAGGCCTATGTGCAAAGGGCGGGGAGGTGGGGGTTGGCGGGGAGCCCAGCTGGCCCTGCCCTAACCTAGTCCTGTCTTAGTACCAGGGACAGTGTGGTAGTTTCTACTGGACAGTCGAGGAAGACTTCTCCTAAGAGGGGTGAACAAGTTTTGAAGGATGACCCATGTTCCTGGGGGGGAGGGGCGTTGGGGGGGCAAAGTGGGGAGAGGAAGAAATAGTGTATACAGAAGCCTGAAAAATGTGGTGAAAAGAAAAATCCGTCGGTTTGGGTTGTATGAAGCAGCGGTAGGTTGTGAGGAAAGGTCAGTAAGTGGGAACCAGGTCCAGGTCCAGGTCCAGAAGGGTCTTCAGAGCTGTGTGCAGGAGCCTCCCCTTGCTCAGTGTAGTCTGAGAAGGAGGCCTGGACAGTTAAGGCAGCCACCCCTAGTGTAGACCTGGCTTTGCAGACATCCTCCAGGTGTGTGGGCTTGGGTCTTACCCAGCCTTTATCTTACTCTGCCTGGGGCTGTATCGGCTTCCAGGTGATGAAAGAAATATATGTGAGTGATTGTGACTAGGTCTGTGTGGGTGAGAAAAACCAGACAGCAGAGGCCAGCAGATGAAACCCTGAGGCCCTGCTGCCATCCCACCTCCGTGGAATTCACAAGAGGATTGTGGAAGACGTGAGTGGAAAGTGTGGGGGATACTCACAGGCCTGTGCCTTAGATTCTAAGGAAAAGGGTGAGAATGCGACCAAGGTAGAAACAAAGACCGTTTCTGCTTAGGAGATGGAAACTTTATATTCAGAAACCTTTGAAGAAGCAACAAAACAGCCCCTGTCAGGGCTGAAAAAGGCAGGATCCCAGAACTGCAAACACCGAGAGCGTACTATTGACAGATGCAGAAGAAGTTTACTGTTGGAGAATCCTGGAGCTGTGTTAGCAACGTGCCGGGGCTGCCTGAGACCATCACGGAGTGCTGATGTGTGCACTGATTTACGAGGCGCGCACGCGCCAGGTCCCTTAACTACCAATAAAAGAAATTCAGGAATCTAAGGGAACCAAGATCTTCATCTTTAAAATTAAAAATGCCTTTGGCTGGTATTAAAGCAATAGGGATGCTCGGAATTTAAACGAAGGCTGCAAGGAGCAGTGAAGGAACACAGGATTTGGAGCCTGAAGACTTGGCTGAATGTTTTGAGTTTTGCTACTTATTTTATGACTCCTGTGACATTTACTTAAATTCTCTCAGTTTCCATTTCACCTTTAAAATTGGGGTAATAATAATGGCAACATGAAATGATCCTTGAGTGACTGGAATGGGAAAATGCCTTCCAAACATTTTCTGTGCTGGAGGATACTGTTTGATGGCTCCCAGGAGGGCTAGGCAGCCCGGGAACGGAAACAGGGTGGGTGATGAGGCCTAATGGCTCAGACTGCAGTATGCCACGTGAGTCCAGCCTGGGGGTGAGGTACCCTCACTGAGCCTCAGGTTTTTCATCTAGAGCATGAGGTGACTTGTACAGGTCAGCCCCTGTGGTGCCTTGTAGGCTCTAGTACCCTGCCACCCATGCCACATGGACCATGGAATATGGTGCTTCAAGTTGGTGGTGGTGGTGTCAGTGGACACCTAATAATGGAGGTCGATAATAAGCAATACTTATCTTAAAATAATTTTCAGAAGATAGCTATTGCATGTCAAATACTAAGAGGTTACAGTTTACATGATAAAGGGAGTTAGTTGTGATCTAATGGAGTGAAAATACTCATGAAAACAATACAAAAATATTAAATAGCTATTTTTGGACCTTTTTAAAGAACACGGACTTTGAGATTACACCTGAATTCAAATCCTTTTTTAACCATGTGAGGTATGTTACCTTTTTGACTCCTACTTTTTCAATCCAATAAATGAGAATAATAACCATCCTTGTTTTGTAAATGAGGAAACTGAGGCACATACCTTAAGTAACTTCCTCTAAAGATTGTATGCAACTTGGTACAAGATGGTGTGAGAGCTGGGACTTCCCTTCAAAGAGCCTGACTAGTGCAGCACTGTCTGATAGACGCCTAATGTAAGCCGCATGTAAATTTTCTGTTAGCCATATTAAAAAATACTTTTCCCCACCTTGCAGCTTTTATAGCACTGGGTTTGGTTTTTGGTTTTTGGCAGCTTTTAGCAGGAGCGATAAGTTAGGAGTGCAATCAGTCTTTGTATCAGAAATATAGAGCTGACCAGAAGCTTGTTTTTCTATGGCCTCATCAGAGAACAGAGCACTTTCCTATGGGCGTTTGTATGTGCCCCAGGCCATCCAGCCAGCATCCATGATTGGTCCCAGAGAGGGGGGTCCTGAATCTGTAACAGAGTCTAAGGGGTGTTTATTGAGTGGCGCAAACTCACTTGATTTCAGTTCGCCACAGCTAGTGTTGAGATTGAAATAGCTCACGGCAGACAGTATCAGGTTTAGAGTCAGAAACCCAAAAAAAACAACAACAACAAAAAAAACCTGTTGCCATTGAGTTGATTCTGACTCATAGTGACCCTATAGGAGAGAGTAGAACTGCCGGATAGGGTTTCCAAGGAGCGTCTGGTGGATTTGAACTGCCAACCTTTTGGTTAACAGCTGTAGCTCTTAACCACTATGCCACCAGGGTTTCCTTGCTGAGAGTCGGGTCTAGACAGTTGGGATCAATGAATCCAGGATTTTTTAAAAAAGCCGGTTGCTTTTCTTCAGTAGCAGCAAAGCCGAGATACGGCAGGGCCAGACAGCTGTATCCCAAGCCCAAGTGACAAATAAGGCTTTCCCAAGCTTGAGTATTGTATCACAGGCAAGTAAAACTTGGCTGAAGATCATTGAAAAGCAGGCGCAGCAGTTCATCGACAGGGAACTGCCAGAAATTCAAGCTGGATTCAGAAGAGGATGTGGAATGAGGGATATCACTGCTGATGTCAGATGGATCTTGGCTGAAAGTAGAAAATACCAGGAAGATGTTTATTTGTGTTTTACTGACTATGCCAAGGCATTCAACTGTATGGGTTGTAACACATTATGGAGAGCATTGCAAAGAATGGAAATTCCAAAACACTTAATTGTGCTCATGAGGAGCCTGTCCATAGACAAAAAGGTAGTCATTCCAACAGAACAAGGGAATACTGTGTGATTTAAAATCAGGAAAAGTGTGCATCAGAGTTGTATCCTTTTACCGTGTTTATTCAATATAAGCAAATAATCTGAGAAGCTGGACTATATGAAGAAGAACATGGCCTCAGGATTGGAAGAACTCACTGGCAACCTGAGCTATGGAGATGACACCACCTTGCTTGTTGAAAATAAAGAGGACTCAGAGCACTTACTGATGAAGATCAAAGACCATAGCCTTCAGTATGGATTATATCTCAACAAAAAGTAAACAAAAATCCTCACAATTGGACCAATAAGCAACACAATGGTAAAGGGAGAAAATATTGAGTTGTCAAGGATGTCTTTTTACTTGAACCCACAATCAACACCCATGGAAGCAGCAATCAAGAAATCCAACAACGTATTCCATTGGGCAAATCTGCTGCAAAGGACCTCTTCAAAGTGTTAAAAAGCCCTCATAAAATGTCACTTATGAGGGCTAAGATGTGCCTTTCCCAAGCCATGGTATTTTCACTTGGAAAAGCTGGACAATGAATAAGGAAGACCGAAGAATTGATGCCTTTGAATTAGGGTGTTGGTGAGGAATATTAAACATACCATGGACTGCCAGAAGAACGAACAAGCCTGTCTTGGAAGAAGTACAGCCAGAATGCTCCTTAGAAGCAAGGATGGAGAGACTTCTTCTCAGGTGCTTTGGACGTATTATCAGGAGGGACCAGTTCCTGGAGGGGGACATCATGCTTGGTAAAGTAGAGGGTCAGCAAAAAGAAGACCCTCAATGAGATGGATTGACAGAGTGGCTGCAGCAGTGGGCTCAAGCATAACAATGATTGTGAGGATGGCGCGGGACTGGACAGTGTTTCGCTCTGTTGTCCACGGGGGTCACTATAAGTCGGAATGGACTTGACAGCACCTAAAAACTACAACAAACCCTTTTTGCTTTGTTCATCTTAGAGTCTAAATGTACTAAAAAATATTCATGTCAGGCTGGGAAATTGTTGGCCTCTAAAAAATTTTTTTTTTTTTTTTTTTTAAGGGTCAGCCGTCTGATTTCAAAAGAGTTTATTAGCAACTAAAAACTTTTTAAAACTCCAAAAAGTGTATCTCCATTTGGAGATTGCCTCTCTTCCCATGGAGTCTCCTTTTTTCTGGAGCCCCCAGTAGGCAAAAAATAATAGAAAACCTCAGTTATAGAGTTTTTTTCCCCCTATTCCTAATATTCGAAGAGTTTAAATTCCCATCTGCTCACTGATGGCAAAAAGCAAGAAGGCCATGTCCCACTATCATTTCTTGTTTCCAGCTTCTCTTGTGTCTCAGTTATCTGGTGCTGCTGTAACAGAAATACTGCAAGTGGGCGGCTTTAAAGATGAGACATTGATTTCCTCATAGTTCTGGGGGCTGAAAGCTCCACTCGGGGCCTAGACCACGTCCATGCCTTCTGTGAGCCTCTCTTCTATTTTCGGATGTCTGCCACAGTCATTGGCATCCCTTGGCGTTCCTTCCACCTCTGTGTATCTCGTCTATTCCTGCTCTTTTTATAACGCAGAACCGATTAGGTGTAAAACTCACCCTACTCTGATATGACATCACCAACATGACAAGAGAAAACTCCTGTTTCCCAACAGCATCCAACTTAGAGGTACAGGGGTTGAGATTTCAACATGTATTTTGGGGGACCCAGGTCAATCCATAGCACCCTGGTTGGGATGATCGCTCTAGCATTTATGAAATTGCAAGCATGTAACATTTAATGTCATTTTTTTTGTCATACATCCATAAGGTGATAGTCACCAAATAGAAAGCTATTAAAAAAACTTTGCTCCTTTTTTTTTTTTTTTTTTTTTTGGGTTCTCACTGCAAGTTTACTCAAATCCCTACATTAAATTAAATATTAACAGGTTAGTGATACAGCTGCCTGGAGGTGCTCACTAGATGCCTGTAGTACTCTCCTCCCAAATTAGGACAACCAAAAATATCTTCAGACGTTACCAAGCATCCCATTTTTGCTGGGGCGGGGGGCAGAATCACCCCTGGTGGGGAACTACTGGTCTCACGGCTCCTGAGGCTTAGTCAGTGTTGGCCCTCAGGTGAGCCTCTGATGGGGGCAGGGGCGCTTATCAGCCTCACCAGGTGCCCATGGTCAATGACACCCTGGCTCCTGAGGCTTAGTTAATATCAGCCCTCAGGTGGTCCAACTCTCAGGAACCCAGACCTAAAGTCCAAATGGGCAGGGAAAGAAAAGAAACATGGAGATGGTGACTGTCATCAGAAATAGGAATGTCTGTGACCAAGGTGAAGAATTTATTTATATACAGAGGCCATAATGGTGGCTGGTGAAAACTAACGATTTTCTACCGTATTTGTGAGTGTTCCCTGAATGGCACTGAAATATTTGGGTGCTATTTCAGTTATTAGTGTGCTTTATTCTTTCTGTGGCATTTGGAAGTGTAATAAATCAAGAATCAATGAAGATAAAAAGCAAAACCAGCAGTTGTCATTTTCCTTTGCTTAATGAATATTACCAGATCGGCCGAGGTCTGTCCTGTCCAGCTTTAGACATCCTAACGCTGGATTTCTGACGATAAGCGGTGCTTTGTCTCTTAAGTCCTTTTTCTGAATGAACATTGCACCAAGACAGTGATATACGGATAGCCCTGATGGCATTATCCCTGTACCATACAATAATAGAGAAAAAGGCAAAAACCTGTGTTTGTATGCGCTGAAATCTCGCAGAAGGCTGTGTTCTGGAATGCATGAGCAACAGTGCCACCTTGTGGAAAACAGGCTGCCACATCCAGGCACAGCTGTCAGTGCCCAGAGAATCTAACCTAGTGCAGACAGCCTTTGTAGCTGGTACCTGAAAGAAAGAGAACATCTTTATATTGAAACACCCCTTAGGAAACTATTTTCTTAAAGTGAGACCTACTTTCATTCTCTCTAGAACGTCATCCTTGGCTCAGGCTGTGTTCCTGCACCCGCCCATCAGGTTGCTGTCTTTGCATTGCTACAGCATCCATCGGGGACCAGTTGGCTGGCAGGAGGTAGCACTTTATAATAAGAAAAACTAAACAGCCTTAAGGGACAGGGCTCCTGAAGTCTGTCATATCACCTTCTGCTAGAAAGCGTTGTGGTTATTATCACCGATAGCAGGGGTCTGCAGACTCTTTTAGGAAAAAAGCCAGACACTCAATATTTTGGGCTTTGTGGTTCAAACGGTCTCAGTCACAGGGCTGGCTTCATGTGTATGTGACCTGTACGGCCACCCAGAGCCCTGGGCTCAGAGGTCTGTGTGTGGTTTACGGCTCTTCTGTTGCCATCTTGAAATCCTTAATGAGCCTTGAACAAGGGGCCCTGCGTTTTCCTTTTGCACTGTTCCCCACCAGTTATGTAGCTGGTCCAGCCTGTCACAACTACTCATTTCTCCTCTTGTCACACAAAAGAAGCCATAAATGCCGTGTAAGTGAATGAGTGTGGCTGGGTCCCGGTAAAGCTTTATTTATGAAAACGTGCTGGGCCATGTTTGCTGATCCCTGGCCCATACATAGGTTGCAGGCCAGAGTCCTTAGCGTGTTTTCCAGGCATGGTGTGGCCCAATACAGCTCTTCTAACTTCATGTCCTGATACTCCCTCTCTCCATCATGCTGTCTAGGTTCATGGTTCCTGAGGCTTAGTTAGTATTGGCCCTCAGGTGAGCTTGTTCCTTGGGGGCTCTTATCTGCACCACCATGTGGCTGTGGTAAGTTACATCATGGCTCCTGAGGTGTAGTTCGTACCTGGCCCCCAGGTGGTCCAGCTCTCAGGAACCCAGAACAAAAGGCCAAGTTGCTTTGTGTACCTGACACAAGGGCCCTGCTCCGGGGCAGCTCTGGCGCCCTTTCTGATGGGAGTGTCTATATTCTAAACCCACTACCGTGGTATGGATTCCACTTCATAGTCACCCTATAGGACAGAGTAGTACTGCCCCAGAGGGTTTCCAAGGCTATAATCTTTATGGAAGCAGACTGCCACATCTTTCTCCCGTGGAATGGCTAGTGGGTTCGAATCACCAACCTTTTGGTTAACAGCCAACAGCTTTAAACACTGCACCACCAGGACTCCAATGCTGTACTGGTTTTTAGCTATTTATATTGTTACCCCTAGAGCAGGGGTGGTGCTCCAAAGGAGATGGCACTAAACAGACTTCACCTACAGTCCGAGGAGACAGCAATGGGAGGAGCTATTGAAAGGGTATCCAGGGGAGGGGATAGCAAGCGTGGAGGGGTGGAGCTGTCAGGGGGGCATCAGAAGTGGGCGAATGTCAGACGATGCCGAGCACAGAGACACTAGTGAGGAGTTTGGTTTTGTGCTGTGAACGGTGGTGAGCTGCTAAAGGGCTTTGAGGAGGTGAGCACTGAGATCACATTGATATGGCTGCTTTGTAAAGAATGGATCATCCAGTGTCTTAGTTATCTAGTGCTGCTGTTACAGAAATACCACAGATGGGTGGTTTTAACAAACAGAAATTTAGTCTCTCAGAGTCTAGGGGGCTACAAGTCCTAATTCAGGTTGCCAGCTCCAGGGAAAGGCTTTCTCTGTCTGCTCTGGTCCTTGTCATCAGTCTTCCCCTGGTCTAGGAGCTTCTCAGCACAGGGACCCTGTGTCCAAAGGACGTGCTTTCCTCACTCTTCTTACTTGGTGGTAATGAGATCCCTTAACTCTCTGCTCAATTCTGTCTTTTATATCTCAAGAGAGATTGACTCAAGACACAATCTAATCTTGTAGATTGAGTCCTACCTCATTAACATATACCTGCCGCTAATCACTTCTCATTAACATCATAGGAAAGTTACATCAGATGACAAAATGGTGGGCAGTCACACAATACTGGGAATCATGGCCTAGCCAAGTTGACACACCCTGGGGGGACATAGTTCAACCTATAACAGCCAGTATTCACTTTAGCTGATTGGTGGGCAAGAATGGAAGGAGAGGGATCCTTTAGGAGACTATGGAGTCAGCTGGATGAGAGACATGGGTGCCCAGACCAGGTTCGTGCGGTGAAGTGCAAAGGAAGTAGAAAGGGACGAGGTTAGCTTTGGAGGTAGAACTTCTCAATGGCGTGTGTGTGTGTGTGTGTGTGTGTGTGTGTATTAGTGCGGTGAGGGACGGGAGGAGGTACAGACGATTCTAGCTTCTGGATTTGCCAGCAGGAGGAACTCAGGAGTTTGATTTTAGACCTGTTACATCTGATGTAGGAGTCCCTGGGTGGTGCAAATAGTTAATGCGCTCAGCTTAGAACCCAAAGGTTGGCAGTTTGAGTCCATCCGTTGATGCCTCGGAAAAAAGCCTGATGATCTTCTTCTAAAAAATCAGCCACTGAAAACTCTGTGGAGCATAGTTCTGCTCTGACACACAGGGGTTGCCATGAATCAGAGTGACTGCACTGGACATTTCTTTTTTTAAAGTTTGAGATGCCTGTGAAGTTTCCAAGGGGAGTATGCCACCATGGAGCTTAGAGGAGAGCTTGGGGCAGGAGACGTTGTCGTCGCCAGCGTAAGTAGAGATGAGATCACTGCGGGAGGGAGTGCTTGGAGAAGAGACAGAGGCTCAGCTCCCTGAGGACTCGATGAAATGAAAGCCCAGTGCAGAAAATGGGTGTGAGAAAGAGCAGCCATTCCTTAGCCTCATGTAATGGTACCGCTCCCCTGAGAAATTCAGAAGAGACCAAAAGTATCAGTGCCTCCACGCCAGTGTCTTCCAGCTCACTGGGACAGATGGTAAAGCACCAGTCCCTCGATACACAAGCTGTCAGCTTGGAGAGCCACCCGGAGCGTCTGGGTCAGAGCTCTGCCCTGCCTACAGTCCTGACCAGCTGGTGGCTTGGAGAGCTGTTGGGTCAGGGAAAGTGTGGAGCCTTACTGTCCGTCTCCTGCTCACCCTTACAGGAGAGGATGTCTGCTGGAATTTCCAAAATCCGGGCATGGGATTCGTGGGCTCTTTGTTGGGACTGCTACTCATTCACGGTGGGAGGAAGGGTGCGAGATGGGGGCCAGAGGGCCTGCATTCCTGCTTCTGCTTTGAAATTTGCTAGGTATCGAACCTATTGGGGTTATTTTACCTTTTTTGTTAGGAGAAAGTCTGGGGCTTTTAATATTACTTAACATATGTGAATGCACTTTATAACTGTGAAGCAGTGTATGTAAGTAACAATAATAAAAATAAGAAATAAGTCATTATTGAAATACAGAATGTTTAGCAATTCAAAATGGAATCCTGTTCCAGTGCTGTGAGGGCATGTCTAAATGAATAAGGCAGCTCTATGGATTTTTTTTTTTTTTTTATGGATAGGCAAAGGGAGCCCTGGTGGTGCGGTGGTTAAAACGCTCAGCTGCTAAGCAAAAGGTTAGCGGTTTGAACCCACCATCCTCTCTGGGAGAGAAGGATGTGGCAGCCTGCTTCCAAGAAGATTTACAGCCTTGGGAAACCCTGTGGGGCAGTTCAGCTCTGTCCTGTAGGGTTGCTGTGTGGGAAACCCTATGGGGCAGTTCTGCTCTGTCCTGTAGGGTTGCTGTGTGGGAAACCCTATGGGGCAGTTCTGCTCTGTCCTGTAGGGTTGCTGTGTGGGAAACCCTATGGGGCAGTTCTGCTCTGTCCTGTAGGGTTGCTGTGAGTCAGAATCTGCTTGATGGCAGTGAGTGTGGTTTTGGATGGCTAGGCAGGTGGTACAAACAGTGAAGCGCTTGATTTTTAACTGAAAAGTTGGAGGTTCAAACCCACCCAGAGGTGCCTCGAAGAAAAGCCTGGGGATCTGCTTCAGAGAGGCCACAGCCTGGAAAATCCTGCGGAGTGTTTCTACCCTGCGACACAGGGGTGCCGTGGGTCAGAATCCCCTTGATAGCAACTGGTCTGGGCTCTTTTGGTTTTATGGATAGAACGGCTGAAAAGACTATTAAGGTCACATACTTGGGCCATCTCCTGAGTGATAAGGGGGAGCAGGAGGGCTTCAGTGGGTAAAGGCATCTTGGCTGGGAGGAGAGAGTGTCCCAGAGCCTCAGCTGGCCAGCCATTCACAGTCATGCAACTCCAGAGTGGGCCAAAGTGCCGTAGCTTTAGTCTCAGACATGCCCAGCTGTTGAGAAGTTTCCTTTGATTTCCCACGACCTTTAGGATCAATGGCAGGGACTGGAGTGTGAGCCTTCGTGTGCAGCAGACATTTTGGGTGTGGGGTGACTATGGCTGGCTGCTTGTTTGTGTAACTTTTCTTTTTTCATTTGAAGTAAAACATACAGTAAAGGGTACAGCTTAATGACTTTTATAGATAAATGTACGTGAATAGCCACCAATACATAAAGACACAGACTATATGGGGAGGAGTGCTTAGCCAGAATCTCAGAATGATAGACATTGACTGGGAAATCAAATCGGTGAGACTTTGCTGTTTGCCAGTAGGGCTTGTTTTGTTAATATGCATGTGTTGGAGAAGACGGTCTTTTCTAGACCTTTATGTAGATGAAAAGTTTAAGTAGTTCTGACCCTGGGACTGCAGATGCCTTGTGAAGAGAGGTGGCCCAGAAGGGAAGCAGCAGAAAAGCCCAGATGTCCATAGGATGTAGTAAAGCCTGGGAGACGGCCCTGAAGAACAGTGCCTTGTAGCCTCTGGAGCTGTGCAGTGTGAAGGCTGTTTGCTGGACTCCACGAGCACTCCTGTGATCAGAATACGGGTGAGATAGTTAGCAGTAGTCTCCCAAGAGCTGTGATGGGGGCCTGAAACCTGTCACCAAGTCCATCCATCTGTGAAATGTTCAGCCTGTGCTCTGACTAAACACTGGGTCATTTGAACCCGAAACACAGGTTTAGCGTGAAGTCTAACAGAAATAAGAACTGAAAGAGCTGAAGATCTATAAAGAAGCTGTGGTCATAGAAATTATGAAGTATTTGACCAAATAAACCTGGAAAATGTAGTATAAAGAGGGTCCTGGTTCTGGCCCTGCCACTTACTACCCGTGTGGATAAGCCACATTTTCCCTCAGGACCTCAGTTTCCTCAATGGTCAACTGAAGGAATTGTATTATTCGTGTAAGAGATGTCATGTTTTCTTTTATTAATTTTTCAAAATGAGATTTATTGGAAACCTGCCCATCCCTTTGTCTTTTCATACATTCTCAGATCTTGAGAAAGCTAACATATTATAAAAGGGCCTGTAATATCACTGTTTTATCCCATGCTTGCTCCCTGCGTGATACAGTCAGTTAATTGCTACCTGAAAGGTTGGAGGTTTGAGTCCACCCAGAGATATCTTGGAAGAAAGCCTGGTGATCTATTTCTGAAAAATCAGCCATTGAAAACCCTGTGGGGCTTAGATCTGCTCTGACACACCTGGGGTCACCGTGAGTTGGAGTTGACTCAACACCTGGTAGTGGCGTGATTCCATACTTAGCACTGTTGGCTGTCTATACTCATCTTCCTACCTTGTTTATACCTTGGTGGTATTTGGGTTTTCAATTGAGTTATAAACTCTTCAGGGGACGTAACCCAACCTGTACTCATTTTGTCTTCTCTAGGATGCTAGCGTTTGCAAATTGACTGTTAATAAGTGAAATCATCAGTTGTTTTCCGTCATATATTATTGCTAAAAACAAACAAGCAAACAAAACAGATAAAGCCAACACACACACACACGCGCGTGCACGCACACGACCCAAACTCAAAGGAACAAATAGTTTAATGACATGGAGCTGCTAAATGGCACTCAGGCCATCGTGGTTGAAGCTCTGTGCTTCCAACTTAACCTCGTTGAGTGAGATGTGAGAGGAGGGCTGATAGCAGCCAGCTTCTTAAGCTGTTGCTTTATGACGTGCCGGAGAAGGGGCAGTGACAGGCCTGTCAGCCAAGGCCTGGCTCCGAGGCAGGCTGGAGCAGCTTGCAGCAGCATGGTGTGGCTTCTTACTGCTGGGAAGCAACAGCCAGTGACGGATCACGCTGACAGCAATCAGAGGTTCAGCGGTTCATTTTGAGCAAAGTAAATGAGATCCACAGAGAGGCCTGGGAACCAGGACAGAGAGGACACGCGTTCTGGAGGTATGAGAGCAGGCTACACTGATAGAGCTGCAGTAGGTTTAGCCTTGAAAGGCCTAGAAAGGAATCATTTGTACATGTTGGATCTATAGGTCAAGGAACCAAGGGCCAGAGAAGTTAATTTGCAAAGGTCACGTGCCTTGTAGGATATAAATTCTGCGTTAAACCCGGGTCTTTCTCTGCTAACGTGTTTATGGTAACATGTTGCAATTATTTGCTTATATATTGGTCTCTTCCACCTGGTACCACAGTCTTCATCTCGTTTAAAGTTCTATGTTCTTTAATTATGTATTCAATAAATAGTTATTGAACACCTACGTGCTGGACAATTGTTTTAGATGGTGGAGAAACACCAGTGAACCAAACAACATCTCTGCTCTCAATGAGCTTACATACTAGTAAAGATGGCTTGTGTAAGACAAGTAAGGAAACTAACTGCATAATATGTCAGGTGGTGTAGGTCCTGAGAAGAGAAATATATGAGGGTAAGGAAAAGAGATTAGGAGAATGTAGAGAGTGATAGGAAAGCTGCTGTTTTTGATATGGTAGTTGAGAAAGCCTCTCTGAGAAGGAACATGCTATTCAGGTTTCTTGGTGTCCTCAGACAAGATTGTGAACACAGAAGACCTGAAGCTGAGTGAGTTAAGGGGAGGAGGATGGTTGGAGGTTAGATCAGAAGTGGGACAGTCAGATCACATGCATGAAGCCTTCCTGGTCACGTTAAGGACTTTGGCTTCTTCATGAATGATTTAGGAAGCCACTTGAAGGTGTCGGGCCGAGAAGCGTCTTGACTTGAATTATGCTTAAGACCACACTGGAGACAAGGGTGATATTAGGGGACCTAGGTAGAAGCAGGGAGGCAGTCATCTGGCTAAGAGATGATGGTGGACTTGCTTGGGTTTATAGCACTGGGGGGCGTCCTTGTGGTACAGTGGTTAAGAGCTCAGCTGCTCACCAAGAGGTCAGCAGTTCGAAACTACCAGCAGGTCCTTAGAAACCCTGTGAGGAAGTTCTGCTTTGTCCTGTGGGGTTGCTATGTTTTGAATCGGCTCGATGGTAACAGGTTTTTTGAGTAACACTGGAGAGGATGAGATGTGTAAGACTGTCTGTATTTTGGACATAGAACTGATAGGATTTGCTGATGGAAAGTCTGTGTGGGAAGAAGATAGAAATTAAGGATGACTCAAAAGGTCTAGGCCTGAGCAGTTGAAAGGCTAGAGCTGCCGTTTATTGAGAGGGAAAAGAGGAACAAGTTTGGAGTAGGAATGAAGAATTCAGTTTTGGACTCTTACATTTGAGTGGTCTGGGAAACATTCAAGAACATATACTAGACAGGCAGTTGGATATGAGTCTGGAATTCAGGGCAGAGGACTGTGGTGGACATTGACCTTAGAGCGTTAACGGTGTAAGGATGGGAGTGAACACTCAGGGAGAAGTGTGAATGGAGAAAAGCAGGGTAGAGAAGAGGTCTGAAAAACGAGCCCTGGGCTTCTCCAGTGTTCAAAGGCAGGAAGATGAAGAAAATCTACCAAAAAAAAAAAAAAAAAATTTGAGAGAGAGCAGTCCTCAGCCCAACGTCTTCCCCAGCCAGGAAACAAAACATATTTTTGTGTGTATTGCATGTAAACACACTATATACATACCCACTGTGTACACATACACACTCACAGAATGAGTCTTCCGATACTGAATTTTTCTGTCATAGCAGCTCACTCTCTTTAAGCTGTGTTCTTTCTGGCGGGTTATTTCACTCTTCTCCAACATCCCTCCTCTCTGGTTCCCCTCCTCCTCTCTCCAAAGGGAAAAAAAAAAAACATCAGTGCCCTGAATTGTCTTCAGGTCATTTCAGGGACCCGAAAAAATGCTTTATTGTAAATTACGGGACACAAAGTACAAACTAAAGTGGGAGGCAGGTAGGAGGAGCCGGTGTGGCAGCAGGGTCACGGGGCGTCTGCCACGGCTAAGCACGGGCCACGACCAGGCTGTCGGGAGAACTCTGGGCGCTCTAAGTTCTGACTGCTTGGAATCCGGAGCTGTAGACCACCTGTCTTTCCATGTGGGTAGAGATGAGTTAGCAGGAGGGACCAGTCCCTGGAGAAGGACATCATGCTTGGTAAAGTAGAAGGTCAGGAAAGAAGAGGAAGACCCGCAGTGAGATAGATTGACACAGTGGCTGCAACAATGGGCTCAAGCATAATGATGATTAGGAGGATGGTGTAGGACTGGGCAGTGTTTTGTTCTGTTGTACGTAGGGTCGCTATGAGTCGGAACCAACGCAGTGGCACCTAACAACAACAACAGTGATGAGTAAAAATGGTGTTTTCTGCTAACAGGAAAATATAAGCCATGGAAAATATTTTTCTGGACAAAACAGCTTTTAATAATGTTTTTAAAACAAGACACATAGACAGATGTACAAATCATTGCAGTATTCCTTTTTTTGCTTCTCCAGAGCATCACAGGTTTTAGTGATGTGGTATCAGACCAGTAGGATCCACCGTGAGTGCCGCAGGACCCGACGCTTAAAGACTCCACAAGTAAAATTACTCAGAACAAGAGTAGCCCAGAACAGTGATTTAGCGCTGGTGTTTTCGTCCCAGGCCTGGCTGAAGTTTATTCTGTGATCAAAAGATACAACTCCTTGATAGCCTGTTACAAAAAAAGAAATATAATATGACCAATTTCATCTTATTTGTTTAATGTGATATGATTTGATAGGCACACACAGAATTATAATGGAGCCCTTTCCAGAGGGAAACATTCAATATTTATTTTTCTCAACCTCTCAATTGTACAAGTGATAAATAAAACCAATATTATTTATTGAGTCCTGCGTTTGTATCATCTTAGGCAATTTCAACAACAGCATTTTAAGACAGGGATATTTTCTCTGTTATATATTTGAGAAAATACATCTGAAGAGAAATACAACATCATTGGTAAATTGCAGAGCAGAAATGAAAAATTCTGGAAACTCTCTGTACATGTGACCATTAGTCTATATTTTTCCTTCTAGGAAAATTTAGAGGCTAAAGTTAAGCCAGAGGAAAAACTCACTACATCTTCTGCAATAATCAGTATTATTATTTGGATTTTTTTTTGGCTCATGTTTTCCATATATTAAAAAAATAAGCACAAAAACAACAACAAAACATTGCTATCAAGTCAATTCTGATTCATGGTGACCCCATGTATGTCAGAGTAGAACTATGCTTCATAGGGTTTTCAATGACTGTAATCTTCTGGAAGTGGATTGCCAGGCCTTTCTTCCGCGATGCTGCTAGGTAGACTCAAACTGCTTATGGGTATGGACAAAACTCTGCATGCTATTTTGTAAAATTTCTTTTACTTAACATTGGATCGGGTATATCTTTCCATGTTTATTTTCTAATACATTATTTATAATATTCCATCATGTACCTATCCTATAACTAATTTGGGAGATTTCTGCCTTGTGTCCAGTATTTTGCTACTTTAAAAACAATACTACAGTGAACGTCTTTGTACATAAATCTTTTATGCATTACTCATTTTCTTAGGCTAAGTTGCTAGCAGTGTATTTTGTTTCAAAAGGTAAGCACCCTTTTAATACTTTAAATATTTATTGTGTTCGTAAAGTTTGTCCCAGTTTATAAGCGTTATTTTCAATAGTTCAACAAATGTTTTCTGAGTGACAGCTCCGTGCCAGAAGCTGTCCTAGGTGCTCCCTGCAGTTACGAAAGCAACTGTTGTCCACACTCGCCTTCTCGTTTGGTATTTTGCCCTTCTCGGTTAGGATGAGTTTTACGACATCTGTAATAGGAATCACAATAGAGGGTCCTGGACAGAGCGAGAGAAAAATGTAGAATAAAATTCAAATTCATGCAAAAAAGACCAGAGTTAAGGGTCTGACAGAGACTCAAAGAACCACCCAAGACTATGGCCCCCGGACACCTTTTTAAATCAGAACTGAAGCTACTTCCAAAGTTCACCCTTCAGCCAAAGTTTAGACAGGTCTGTGAAACAAACAATAACACACGTGAGGAATGTGCTTTTTAGTTCAGTCATGTATACCAGATCAAAAGGGCAGCACCTGCCCCACAGTAATGAAGAGAAGGCAGGAAGGGACGGGAAAAATTGCTGGATAGAAACGGGAAATTGGGGTGTGGAAGGGGGGAGTGTTGACACAAGGCGAAAATTAAAACCAGTGTCACAAAACGATCTGTGTATAAATTGTTGAACAAGAAACTAATTTGGTCTGTAAAGTTTAACCTAAAGTACAATAATAATAATAATAAAACTAAAAAAAAAAGATAAGCTTTAAAGGAAAGAGCAACTGAGTACTTCAATAGCTAGAAATAATCTCAAATAAATATGATTTTCCTAGCTTCTATTTCTACAACTTCTACATTTTCCCATAAAGAAGCGATCATTTTAAGGTCCTGGTAAAATCATTGGAACTACTTGAAGGCAAAGTAACTTTCAGGAGCGAATATGTTAATTTCAGGTATTCTGTTTCCTATTCTTGTTAGCTGCCTTCAGGTCAGCCCCCAATGCAGGGCGACTCCATGCACCATGGGATCAGAACCTTGTGATCTATAGGGTTTTAATTGGCTGATTTTTCAGAAGTAGCTCACCAGGCCCTTCTTCCTAGTCTGTTTTAGTCTAGATTTTCCGCATCAGAACAACATGCAAGCCTCCGCTGACAGAGGAGTGATGGCGGCACTTTGAGCTGCGTTGGCCAGAATGGAACCCTGCGCAGAAGGTGGGCATTCTACCCCAATCACCAATGTTCTCTAACCCCCAGCCCTCTTTCCTACTACTGATTAGACTCTGAATTCATAGTTTGGCCTTCATTAGTCTCTTCCACAGAATGTCCTCTCCTAGTTTTTGCCTGCCATCATTAATGTATCATTTTTTGTCTCTTTTGGTAGTTCTGCTTCCCCCCCAAGTGTGGAAGAACGCAAACTCTCACACACTGCTTACGGAGAGTGCATTGAAGCAACCGCTTTGTGCAACCATCTCACATCATTCAATATTAATAGTAGGCATCCTGTGGAGTCCTGTAACCCAGCATTCCACTCCAGGCATTTACTGTAGAGCCCAGTTGTCAAACATGTCGGCCTCAGGACTTCTTCACGTTACTACAAGTTACAGACGATGCTTCAAAGCTTTTGTTTATATCTCTTGATATTTACTGCATTAGAAATTAAAACAGAATGTTTTAAAATATTTGGTACTTCTTTTAAAAATAAGAAACACTTTATGTTAGCAAGAGTAGCATATATTTATGAAAAATCACTGTTTTTCTAAAATAAAGTACAAATAGTAGCATTGCTTTCCATTTTTTCAAATCACTTTAATTCTGGCGTGATAGAAGCATGTGGCATCTCATGTCTGCTTCTTCAATCTGTGATATGTTGTTTTGGTTCAAGTATATGAAAAACATGCAGTCTCAGATATGTGGCTAGGTCATAAAATCTGTAAACTTTTTGTTCTTCACTACATTGAAATCTATTGGCCTGTTTTATACTTTGAAAAGATGTTTTGCATATAAATGATTTTGTAGTGTCATGCATTGATCATCTGGAAAATATTGGCTTGCTTAGTTATACAGGTCTTCAAATTGTGGGCCCATTTTACTGTATAATATCTAACAGTCTCTTTATTAAATAACCACCAATTTCATCAGAAAAATGTTTCAAAGTTTGGAAAGTTGTCAAGCTCTTGTAGTGGATAAAATTTTTTTTTAATTCTAATTTTTGCTTGAAAGCTTAAATTTGATCATCGGTGGCAGATGCCTTCAGCTGTTTTCCTAAAAGTTATAGGCTCTTTTAAATCGCTTTTAAAGGAACTGTCTCCCATATAACCAGTCTGAATAACCACAGTTTGTTAGTACTTTTTTCAAATAAAAATGGAATTACATGAAAAAAAGTGGCTAGTTCAGCTCACAATTCAATAATATAGAAATCAAGTGCTTTTGTTCAAACAACCGTTTGTTATGCAATGGAAGGGCTTTGTGACTGCTTTCCATTTAATCAGTCATTCAGAACATTAAAAAGAGGTACTTGAGCGTATAGATTTAGTAAAATTAATAATCGTTAATGCTTCCTCCTAGATTCAAGGGTATTCTTAAGTAAAACCGACTTTTTTTTGTAACTGTAGTTGTGCGGCCACGAGCCCTGTGAATATGTGTACGTTTGCCATCTTGCTGAGGCGGCAGCAGCTTTACTCACCTTTGTTTTTGCGCCATCAAAGCAAATGCCAGGAGAAAGAAAAAGGCAAGTATTGTCTTCCCATTTTTGCAAAAATTGTTTTGGCCCCTGGCACTCCTGAAAGGCTCTCAGGTCTTTTCAGAATCTCTGTCCTAGAGAAACTCTGGTACAAGGGACCAGGAAACACACTAAAAAAATGTTCACGAAGCCACATTCATAGCACTAATGGCTATGTATTCTGGAAACAAATAGAAATGTTCAGGAGGATGGATAAATTGTGTACTTATGTAATTGCATGCTGCAACCCATTAAATCTTGTTGCTGTCGAGTCTGTTCTGACTCATAGCGACCCTATAGGACAGAGTAGAACTGCCCCATAGGGTTTCCAAGGAGCGGCTGGTGGATTTGATCTGTTGACCTTTTGGTTAGCAGCCAAACTCTTAACCGCTGCACTTCCAGGGCTCCAACTGCATGCTAGAGAGCAGTAAAAAATGAGCGACAGCTATATATGTCAACAAAGATGCATCTCGGAAACCTTCTTTTAAAAATAAACTGTAAGTCACAGAGGAGGTCATATAATAGGAATTAATTAAAAGTTCAAAACCAGACAAAACAACTAAGCAATATGATGATCATGGGTACATACATGATAAAACTCTAATGGAAAGCAAGGGATTACTTAGTACAAACCATGTGGTGATGGGAGTTGTGGCCAGGAAGCCTCAAAGGTGTAGTCATGCCCAGTGGGTTCACGAGCATGCATTTCATTGTTATTCCTAACACCTTAGACATACAATTGTTATTTCATTGTGTGTAATAATTAATTGAATCCATAATGATTAAATCAGAAAAATATCAACGTTCTTCTCTCCATGTAAGACAGTAATATTAGTTGTTCCCCTAATTAGTTGCTTTCATCCTTCAGGGTGATGGAATTTATTATTATTTTGTTTTACAATTTTTACATGTTTAATTCAGTGGTTATATTCATCATATGCAGCCACTAAAAAAAAAAAAGTTGCCATTGAGTGGATTCGGACTCATAGTGACCCTGTAGGACAGAGCAGACTGCCCCATTGGGTTTCCAAGGTGGTAAACCTTGACAGAAGCAGAATGCCACATCTTTCTCTTGCGCAGTGGCTGGTGGGTTCCAACTGCGAACCTTTTGGGTAGCAGCTGAGTGCTTAAGCACTGCGTCACCAGGGCTCCTTGTGCAACCATTACCGCTGTCCTTTTCTCAGTTATTCCACCGCCATTAACAGAACTCAGCGCAAGAGCGTGGGAATTTAAAAACAAGACAAGCACCTAAAACCATTACATACAACAGTTTCATTTTTCACATAAAATCTTCCAGTGTCTGTTGTACTAGTTGATTTGTGTTTGGTCAATATTGATTTATGTGAACCATCATAAGAATTCTAAAGGTTTAAAATTGATAACCATGAATTATCACCCGGCAGGTCTCTCTGTCAATGAAGACTCAATGAATGTATTGTATCTGAGTGTACTAACTGAAGAATAAGTGTTCTGTCCTGGAGCTTGTTTGAAAAAGTTACAGAAACTACCTTCATAAACGAAACTGCCTGGACCATTTGTATTCCTCAGTGTCTGCATCTTCACCTCACAGATGTTCCAGCTTTGTGTAGTTAGATTTATGGCGATTTTCTTTAGTTCTCTCTTCTAGTGCTTTCGTAGTGCTTGGGGAGTCCTTCTCTGTGTTACAAGTAGGTAAATAGTTAACTTTTTAGCCCCCTGGAATTCATGGTGGATCAATTTATCCCAATATATCCCCCTCATTACTAATCAGTTATGCCAGCATATTTTTTTCATAAATCATCATTCTCCTTTCATTATTTTATATTAGGTTCTTTAACATCCCAGATCTGTTTTTGAGAGCTATCTTAATATTTGTTCCATTGCTTGATTTCTTTATTTGTTTTGCGGGGGCTGGTACACACTGATGGTTATAAATATATACTGTGCTTCACTATCTGAAATGGGAACTCTCCCTTCATTTCACTTTTTCCCCAAAAAGCTCTTTTCACCTATTTTTTATTCTAAATAAACTTTTGAGTTATTATCTCCACTTCCTCTAAAATCTCATTAGAATTTTAAATGTGATTGCATTAAATTTATCTGTTAATCTGGAAAGAATTGATGTATTTACAGTATCCTGTCTTTCCCTCCACAGAGGCGTGTGCTCTGTCTTTTATATCTCTGTAATCATCTGCAGTTTTCCTGAGTGAACTGCGGTACCGTGGTGCTGAGGCAGTGTTGGACAGTGGTGAGAACACACACTCAGCCTGGATGGCCTGCACTTGGATCGTGGCTTTAACCTTTGTATGTGTATGACCTTGGGCAAAGGAGCCCCGGTGGCACAGTTGTTAAAGCAGTCGAATACGAACCAGAAGGTTGATGGTTCAAATCCACCAGCAGTGGCTCCGCGGGAGAAAGGTGTGACAGTGTGCTTCTGTAGACATTTACAGCCTTGGGAACCCTCTGGAGCAGTTGTCTGTCCTGTAGGGTTGCTATGAGTCAGAATGCACTCCATGGCAGTGGAGTGGGGGACGTTGGGCAATTTACTTAACCGTTACGTCCTTATTTCCCTCATCAGTAAAATAGGGAAAACAGTAGAATTCGCCTCTGTCCTAGGGTTGATTTGAGTTTTGTTATCAATACAGGCCAGATGTTTAAGTTAGTTCCTAGCACATTGTCCAGCATAAGTGTGCACTGTTACTGATGTTTACGCATGTCGAGTATATTTCTTGTTAAGTTTATGTATTCCTAGTGAATTTTACTTCTTGTGCTCTACAGATGTGATCTTTAAAAGTCTTTTAGTGTGCACATATTGTCTGAAAGATATGCAACATGAAAGCCTTGCTGCCTGTAAGTTCAAACGCTTGTTGAAGAATCTAGGCGGCAGTGCCCAAAAACATACCAGAGTCTCCGGAGACAAAAACAGTCCGTGATTAATTGGTAAATGAATTGTATTGGCACCAATCACAATGAATGTTTAGAGGAGGGACTCAGAGGTCATTTCAGGCTAGGGTGGTCAGGGAAGCTGACTGACATTATCCTCTCTGCTCAAGTAGCAATTTTTCTCCCACCTGTTCCTCACATTGTGCAGAGCTGCAGCTCACGTGGGATCAGTTCACTAGAGGACAGGAGGGCCCGGAGGAAAGCATGTGCCCTGAACAAACGCTGTTCTTTAATATTTTACACGGACACATATATATGTACTTATATGTATGTGTATATATATACACACACACACGTATCTACATATTCCATTTACAAGTCTAATATATGTGCTTGTAAAATATCCAAAATTACAAAATTACAGTGACTAAGAAAAGGAGAAGGAGTCCTGGGGGCGCAAAGGCTAAAGCGCTTGGCTGCTAACCAAAAGGTTGGCGGTTTAAACCCACAGCTGTTCTGCATGAGAAAGATGTGGCAGTCTACATCCATAAAGATCGTAGCCTTGGAAGCCCCATAGGTCAGCTCTACCCTGTCCTATAGGGTTGCTATGAGTGGGAATTGACTTGAAGGCAATGTTTTTTTTTTTTAAGAAAAGGAAAATCCTTTCCAGTCTCCTCTCTGAGATATCACCGTTACTGAGTTTGTATTTTCCCCAGTGTTTCAATGCAAATATATCATTATTTATATGTTGTTTAAATAGAAAAAAAAAAAAAAAACTCCTTGCCATGGAGTCAATTCCGACTCATAGAGACCCTGTAGGACAGAGTAGAACTGCCCTATAGGGTTATCAAGGAGGATTCAAACTATCAACTTTTTGGTTAGCAGCTGAGCTCTTAGCCACTGTGCCACCAGGAGCCTTGGTGGCTAAGCAGTTAAGCAGTTGGCTGCTAACAGAAAGGTAGGCGGTTCAAATCTACAGGAGAAAAGACCTGACAGTGTACTTCCTTAAAGGCTTCAGCCTGGGAAACCCTGTGGGGCAGTTCTGCTCTATCAATGGGGTTGATATGAGTTGAAAACCTACTTCATGGAGCCCTGGTGGTACAATCGTTAAGTGTTTGGCTGGTAACCAAAAGGTCGGCAGTTCGAACCACCAGTGGCTCCTTGGAAACCCTATGGGGCAGTTCTGTTCTGTCCTACAGGGTCACTATGTGTCGGGATTGACTTATCAGCAATGAGTTTGGTTTTAAATAGAAATGGAATTATTTTACACATGACTGTTATGCAATTTACTTTTTGTCACTTGTTACATTTTTCCATGTGTAAATAGATAAAATTTTAAGTTTAATTTTATTTTTCCTTTTTACACTCCCACCTTCCTTTCTGTTCGTTAAAACCTATTTATATGCTTTTACCTCAAGGAACTAATAAGGCAGGGCAGTAAACTGTTACCTGTTAGATGTTCTGGCTTGATTTCAAAGACCTAAGCTGACAGGAAAGCTTCGAAGGTTTGCAGAATGTGTAGGAGAGGGCTTGCTTGAAGAGCCAGAGTAACTGGGAGAGGAAGGGAAAGGGGACCTTCATTCAGCTTGGGTAAAGATGCTTTGGAACTGGGCTCAGGAGAGGAGGGAGGACTCCTGGAGTGCACTCAGTCGTGAGTTCCTGGCAGTGCCCTGGAAAGGTGGCAAAGCCTTAGAGAGGATGTACTGCTTGGTGAGCCTAGGGAGATGAACCCTGAGCAGGCTTTGGAAACACTCCATGTCCCAGGCATGAAATGGACTAGAGCTGCCAGCCTTTATAGGATGCCTAGGACAGGGTATATCTGATGATCGAGTTCCCTCTACAGTGTACTAGTGTTTTCTCCTGGGTACTATGGAAGTCACTGAACTCAGGGAAGAACCTCAGAATAACCCAGTCTGTTTTTCATTGGCCCCTCTGGAGTTAGGGACTGAAAATTGAGATTAAATTTTTTTTAAATGAAATTAAGAACTTCTGTTTTTTGGAAACCTGAGTTAATAATTACATTTCATCCTTGCTACATCATTATGTTCAGAGCTATCTCATTTCCAAAAACAGCTACCTAAATATTTTATTTAATTAGGCCCTACTAATACACATTTGGATTGTTTCTGTTTCGTGCTGTTATAGATAATCTAGCAGTGAACATCTTTGTGTGCTGTGACTATTTCTATGGGCAAAACTTTTACAAATTCATAAATATTTAAGTAGTCAACTCACCATTTTACATAGTCCTATAAGAAATGAAAATGTCTCTAATTTCTCATTCTTGCTCAACTGGTTTTATTAATCTTTCAAAAATATTTGTCATTCGGGTGTTTTTATATTTTCTTCCAGCTGAAATGAACATTAAAAACAAAAAGTATAGGTTGGTGTGAACCTATTTCTAACTAATATAATTTCTTATTACATTTTTGGCAGCAATCATGTCACATATATAATTATGTATTTTATATATATGTTCAATTTTATAGGCATTCCAGTGATTGCAATGCCACAATTATTAGAAATTAGAGTTGAAAAAAATTTTTTTAGTGATGTTAATGCTGGAGAAGACTTAAAAAACAGTTTTAAGGCATGTAAACAAACATTTCATGCTTTTGTATTATATTTAGGGCCTATTTACTATAACATACCACATCAGTGGCGTTTTAGGGGTGTAGTTGAACGTGTTAAGCCACCAAACCATGATATTGGAACTGCAGGGACACGTCACCTGGCCTTAGAAAAGGAATAATGTGTCCAGGAAAGGGAGAGTGATATCAGAGCAGGAGAAAAGGAATGCAACATTGTCGATATGGGAAGGAGACGTGTTGACACAGTGGTTAAGCTCTGTGGGATGAAGACCTGGCAATCTACTTTTGTAAGGATTATAGCCAAGAAAAACCTGTGGGGCAGTTCTACTGTGTCTTATGGGGTCACCGTCAGCTGGAATCGACTTGACAGCACTTAACAACAGCAGATCAGTAGGAGATACTTTCTCGTATTTGGTGTTTTCCATTCTGGCTGAAGTATTTCTTTGACTTGCTCTGAAATTTTACAAATGATCAAACTCTTCAGTAACAGCATGCACATTTGGGTTGCCTCCTTATGATTTTATCATATGCTGTGGAAAATTTTAAAAATAGGTGTTTAAATGTGCAACCTTTTCAAATATTAGGGCTGAAGATCAGTAACAAGAAGAAGTTTCTGGGGGTATGATCCAAATTCACTAAAAAGGGCAGGATATAATATCTGCGTATATTTTAATTATAGCTGTATGGGGAGATGTGCATAGGAGCAAATCCTATTAAGGAGTGCACTAAATGGTAATATTTATCGTGTAGAGTAGGTGGGTAAAGAAGCGGTGTTTTCTTATTTTTTCCGTCTAGGCAGAAAGAAAATATTGTTTCAGCGGAAAGAATTGAGCTAGGCTCACTGATTGGTGTTAAGAACCTTAATGGTTTTTAGCTGAAGGAAATCTCAAGAGTATTTATGTGGCACACTTGATGTGACTTCTGCTTTTCTCTCAGACATCCCTGATGAGCCAGGCAGGGCCCCGGGCCTGAAATAGATGGCACTGGCCTATGGGAAATGCCACCTCAGAGGTGTTATATCTGTTCAGTATTAAATTTGGAACTGCCTTGGAGACTTGTGCCAACTTTGAAGACTTTGAAGGCTGTACTCATGGAAGAACACTGAACACGCAGCTTATTGACAGTTTTCACACCAGTTTTTTTAAGTGTGCTTCTATCCAGTCTGGAGGTACACAGGTGCTGTCAGGTACTCATGGAAAACAGCTTACCTGTTCCTGTTGGCCTAGGGGAGCTTGGTCTTCTCTTTTTGACTTGACATCTCTTCTTATACCAAGAGCCTTATAAACAGGATAGCTCTTAAACATGCCATATTATTTTCTGGCATGCCTGCTTTTACAAGGTGATTGATTGAATAGGCTTTTGGTCCTAACTGGCAGCCATCTGGGGCCCTGGTGGTGTAGTGTTTAAGAGCTCAGCTGCTAATCAAAAGGTCAGCAGTTCAAATCTACCAGCCATTCCTTGGAAATGCTGTGGGGCAGTTCTACTCTGTCCTGTACGGTTGCTTATGAGTCAGAATGGACTCGATGGCAACAGGTTTAGTTTTCAGTTTACCACTATTCATCTAGGAAGAACCGAAGATGCTATGAGTACAAAACAAAACAAAACCAAAAAAACCTTGAACTTAATTTTCTGAGTATAGGGTCTAATCCTAGGGAAGAAGGCATCACAAAACATTCTCAAAGAAAATTGGTCACCTGATTAAGATAGGAACATAAATGCAAACAATGGTTGTAGTTGGCTACCTCATAATCCAGAGTGAAGACAGAGAACTTTAAAATAAATATTTCAGAGGCTTATATATATAAAAAAACAAACCCAGTGCCGTCGAATCGATTCTGACTCATAGCGACCCTGTAGGACAGAGTAGAACTGCCCCGTAGAGTTTCTAAGGAGCGCCTGGCAGATTCGAACTGCTGATCTTTTGGTTAGCAGCCATAGCGCTTCACCACTACACCACCAGGGTTTCTGAAGCTTATATAGCTATAAGGAAAATTAACTTTTTCAGAAGTGAGAAAATTTGTTGTTTGTTAAAAAACAAAAGTTAGCAGCTGTCAAATGAGAATATTCTGCAATCTTAGCCATTTGAGCAAATTACACAGAAAATAAAGAATAACGTCTTACTACCTCTTATTACCCCCATGTGTCTGTCAGTTTGTCATACTGTGGGGGCTTGTGTGTTGCGGTGATGCTGGAAGCTGTGCCACCGGTATTCAGATACCAGCAGGGTCACCCACGGAGGACAGGTTTCAGCTGAGCTTCCAGACTAAAACAGACTAGGAAGAAGGACCCGGCAGTCTACTTCTGAAAAGCATTAGCCAGTGAAAACCTTATGAATAGCAGGGGAACATTGTCTGATATAGTGCTGGAAGATGAGCCCGCCGGATTGGAAGGCACTCAAAAGATGACTGGGGAAGAGCTGCCTCCGCAAAGTAGAGCCAACCTAAATGACGTGGATGGAGTAAAGTTTTCGGGACCTTCATTTGCTGATGTGGCACGACTCAAAAGGAGAAGAAACAGCTGCAAACATCCTTTAATAATTAGAACCTGGAATGTATGAAGTATGAATCTAGGAGAATTGGAAATCATCAAAAATGAAATGGAACCCATAAACATCGATATCCCAGGCATTAGTGAACTGAAATGGATTGGTATTGGCCATTTTGAATTGGACAGTCATATAGTCTACTATGCTGGGAATGACAGCTTGAAGAGGAATGGTGTTGCATTCATTGTCAAAAAGAATATTTCAAGATCTATCCTAAAGTACAATGCTGTCAGTGATAGGATAATATCCATACGCCTACAAGGAAACCAGTTAATATGACTCTTATTCAAATATACGCACCAACCACTAGGACCAAACATGAAGAAACAAGATTTTTATCAGCTGCTGCAGTCTGAAATTGATCGAACATGCAATCAAGATGCATTGATAATCACTGGTGATTAGAATGCGAAAGTTGGAAACAAAGAAGGATCAGTAGCTGGAAAATATGGTCTTGGTGATAGAAACAATGCTGGAGATCAAATGATAGAATTTAATAAGACCAGCGACTTCTTCACTGCCAATACCTTCTTTCACCAACATAAACAGTGAATATACACATGGACCTCGCCAGATGGAACACACAGAAATCAAATTGATTACATCTGTGGAAAGAGACAATGGAAAAGCTCAGTATCATCAGTCAGAACAAGGCCAGGGGCCGACTGTGGAACAGACCATGAATTGCTCATATGCAAGTTCAAGCTGAAACTGAAGAAAATCAGAGTAAGTCCATGAGAGCCAAAATATGACCTTGAGTATATTCCACCTGAATTGAGAGACCATCTGAAGAATAGATTTGACTCATTAAACACTAGTGACCGAAGACCAGACGAGTTGTCGAATGACATCAAGGACATCATCCATGAAGAAAGCAAGAGGTCATTGAAAAGACAGGAAAGAAAGAAAAGACCAAGATGGATGTCAGAGGAGACTCTGAAACTTGCTCTTGAGCATCGAGCAGCTAAAGCAAAAGGAAGAATTGATGAAGTAAAAGAACTGAACGGAAGCTTTCAAAGGACGTCTCGAGAAGACAAAGTATTATAATGACATGTGCGAAGAGCTGGAAATGGAAAACCAAAAGGGAAGAACATGCTTGGCATTTCTCAAGCTGAAAGAACTGAAGGAAAAAATTCAAGCCTCACGTTGCAATAGTGAAGAGTTCTATGGGGAAAATATTAAACGACACAGGAAGCATCAAAAGAAGATGGAAGGAATACACAGAGTCATTATACCAAAAAGAACTAGTCAATGTTCAGCCATTTCAAGAGGTGACATATGATCAGGAACCAATGGTACTGAAGGAAGAAGTCCAAGCTGCTCTGTAAGGCACTGGCCAAAAGCAAGGCTCCAGGAATGGATGCAATATCAATTGAGATGTTTCAACAAACAGAGGCAGCGCTGGAGGTGCTCACTCGTCTATGCCAAGAAATATGGAAGACAGCTTCCTGGCCAACTGACTGGAAGAGATCCATATTTGTGCTTATTCCCAAGAAAGGTGATCCAACCAAAAGTGGAAATTATAGAGCAATATCATTAATACCACACGCAAGCAAAATTTTGCTGAAGATCATTGAAAAACAGCTGTAGCAGTATATCGACAGAGAACTGCCAGAAATTCAGGCTGGTTTCAGAAGAGGACGTGGTACCAGGGATATCATTGCTGATGTCAGATGGATCCTAGCTGGAAGCACAGAATACCAGAAGGATGTTTACCTGTGTTTTATTGACTATGCAAAGGCATTCGACTGTGTGGATTGTGACAAATTATGGATAACATTGCAAAGAATGGGAATTCCAGAACAGTTAATTGTGCTCGTGAGGAACCTTTACATAGATCAAGAGGCAGTTGTTCAGACAGAACGAGGGGATACTGATTGGTTTAAAGCCAGGAAAGGTGTGCGTCAGGGTTGTATTCTTTCACCATACCTATTCAATCTGTATGCTGAGCAAATAATCCGAGAAGCTGGACTATATGAAGAAGGATGGGCATCATGATTTGAGGAAGACTCATTAACAACCTGTGTTATGCAGATGACACAGCCTTGCTTGCTGAAAGTGAAAAGGACTTGAAGCACTTACTAATGAAGAGCAAAAACCACAGCCTTCAGTATGGATTGCACCTCAACATAAAGAAAACAAAAATCCTCAGAGCTGGACCAATGAGCAATATCATTATAAATGGAGAAAAGACTGAAGTTGTTAAGGATTTCATTTTACTTGGATCTACAATCAACAGCCATGGAAGCAGCAGTTAAGAATTCAGAAGTCGCATTGCATTGGGTAAATCTTTCGCAAGGGACCTCTTTTCAAAGTGTTGAAGAGCAAAGATGTTACTTTGAAGAGTAAGGTGTGCCTGACCCAACCCATGGTAAGTTCAATCACATCATATGTGTGTGAAAGCTGGACAATGAATAAGGAAGACCAAAGAATAATTGACACCTTTGAATTGGGGTGTTGGTGAAGAATATTGAATATATCATGGCCTGCCAAAAGAACAAACAAATCTGTTTTAGAAGTACAACCAGAATGCTCCTTGGAAGCAAGGATGGCAAGACTGCGTCTTACATACTTTGGACATGTTGTCAGGAGGGATCAGTCCCTGGAGAAGGACATCATGCTTGGCGGAGTACAGGGTCAGCGGAAAAGAGGAAGACCCTCAACAAGGTGGATTGACACAGTGGCTGCAACAATGAGCTCAAGCATACCGATGATTCTAAGGATGGTGTGGGACTGGGCAGTGTTTCCTTCTGTTGTGCATCGGGTCGCTTCTGATTCGATGGCTCCTGAGAACAACAACCTCTTATTAAGAGAAGGCTGAATACCTCAAGAACAGTTTTGAGTTACTGTTCTTCTTTTATGTAAGTTTCTTTTGTGTATTAATTTTAATATAACTTTTATGTATATTCTAACATTGCAAAATATTCATGTAGATAGGTGGCGATATTATGTAAACCTTTTAACCTACATTTTAAAATGTAATTAACCTTAATGTATCATGAGCAAGGTATAACCACATTGATTTTATCATCTTAATTAGAACTTTGGAAAAAGGAAATTTAGACAGTAAAAGCTGTTTCTTGACCCTGTACCTATTTTTCATTCTCACTATGAATTTTAATTTATTTAAAATGGTTTATGTCACCAAAAATTTCTCATTTATTAATTCAATTTAATATTATTTCAGGTTCTCAATATCACTTAGGGATATTGGGAATTATACTAAATCTTGCATAAGTGACCAACACAATCACTTTTGGCACGAAAAACTTGTCATATAAAACTTAAAATTTTTGCACAGTCAATGCAGATGTCGAATTATGTCCAAATGATTTGCAGCATTATCTAAAATGCATAAGAACCCATTCTTTTATCCCTCAAGATCACTAGTTAAAATTCAGTTTAGTTGTTTACAAATATATGCACGTTTTAATAACCTTAAACCTTATTTAGGAACAATGACATTGTATCTGGCATATAAAACTATATAGAAAAATTTAGGAAGTTCAAATGAATTAGGCTAGCCATGAGAAAACAAACTCAAGGCTTACATGAAATAAAATGTACTCTTGTATCCTGTTCCACATTGTGTTGAATTCAAGGAGACACATAGCTGTTTTAAACCAAAAAATTTCAAACTAGTCTAATATGTTCAGGGGCTTGCCTTAATTTGGATTATTTGATCTTAGATACAGATATACTTCTGCATTTTCTTAAAAAACAACAACCAAAAATGATTCTCAAGGAGTTTGTGTCATTATATTTTGACATGCATTTTTCTGGCCCTCTTTCTCTTTCTGTGTGTTTCCTGATAGAATTGTATTGTAATACAGTCCTGTGACTTCCATATTTGCTTACTGTCATGCTTTGGAGATCTTTCCATGTCAGCACCTAACTCCCTTACGTTGCTTGGTTGCATCATGATCCAAAGTTGTATTCACAGTCTATTATGAATCACATTTAGGTATTTATAGCATATTTGACACTATCTCAAAGTTCATTTGAAACTAAATTGGATCATCGTAAAATATTTGTGAGTTATTTACTCTGTGGAAGGCACTATTCCAAACACAGGAGATGTGGGAGTAGGAAAGACTAAATGTCCTCTCCTGAGAATCTCAGTGCCCACCCTCCAAAAACCTGTAAGAGTCTGGCATTGTCCTCTCCCCAGTGCCTTTCCATGACAGGTCTTTCCTTGCCCGTAGGTCCCTAGGATTTCCATGACAGGTCTTTCCTTGCCCGTAGGTCCCTAGGATTTCCATGACAGGTCTTTCCTTGCCCGGAGGTCCCTAGGATTTCCATGACAGGTCTTTCCTTGCCCGTAGGTCCCTAGGATTTCCATGACAGGTCTTTCCTTGCCTGTAGGTCCCTAGGATTTTTCTTCTTTCTTCAATAGTTTTGCCTCAGTCTGTGCTTACCTCCACTTGGGACCCTTTACTGAATATGGCGCCCCCACCTGCGCTGACTGTGGCCTCTGAGTCAGATTCTTTGGCCCATCTTCAGCCTGACTGTGACCCAGGAGTCAGAAGCCCTTCTCAGCGGGGCCAGATCTCAGTCTCTGTGATCCCATTTCAAGGGGAATGGTCTATCTCTACAGTGTAAAAGAGGCAGACACTTTGTGATCCTTCTTTTCCCCTCAGTTGCCCCCGACCTCTCAGTATTAAAGATTGAACCTTCTTCACCAAAGAAGTCTTCTGAGTTTGGAGGAGTGTGTATGTACAGTAGGAAGGGTTGCGTCTCAGCTTTTGTACCGGCTAATTCTTTTTACTGCCGTGCACTTTCATCTTAGCTGAATCGTGATTACATAGCACCAAGAAAGGGGATTGTTTTCCAGCTTTAACAATGCATCCCACATGGTTTCAACGGTAGGCCCAGAATTTCTGTACTTCTGCGAGAGTCAGACCCGGGGGAGAGAATGCTCTTATTCTTTATTTTCCGCCCGCCTCAAACACGTTATGAGAGATAAGAGGACAAGAAGTTATTCTTGAAGAAACATTACCGCTTTACTCATCAATCTTCCTGACATTGCTATTTTCACAGAAAAACTAATTTTGTTATAAAGTTGAAACACCATTCTCATTTCTTTGTTCACAACAGGTTCTCAGTAAATATTAATCTATAACAGGAACAAATGCCTTCTTGCTAAATGAAGTTACTTGTGGGTTTTGCATAATGATCAGCTTTTGTTTGAGAGGTGGTATATCCCCAAGAAGGAAATTTGATAGTTATCAAAAACTGGGGCATGATTAAAGTTAAGGATAATGAGAATATTCTTAAACACTTGATGAGAATGAGGAAACAGATGATGTTTCTGAGACATCGTGACTAAAATGATGTTTTACAGTAATTGAGGGACTGAAGAGGCTTGCATTTTAAACCAAATTCTGAGGTAAATTTTTGGGTAATGCAAACATCTGTTCTGTGATTGGATTAACAATTCTGAATATGTCTGTTTTGGGTAAAAGAGTGCTTTTAAGCAGTTTTTTTTTTTTAAATAAGTATTTTTAAATTGTATAATTATTTTAGCTATAAAAGAAATGCATGCTCCTTACAGGTCATTCAGAAATATCAGAGTTAGCCATTGTTAAGATTTCAGGCCTTCCAAATTTTTAAAAATAAAAAATGGATGGATAAATAGTTTTTGGAAACGATGAACATATACTATATAAACTGTTAAAATTTTTTAAATTAAGAATATATTACAGATATCACTTTTTATTCCTCTTTGTATATTTTTGCTACCAGTAGAGCTCTTGTTAGGTCTGATTTTATTTAAGCAACATAAAAGCAAATTAAGAGTGAAAGTCTCTGAAGTCTCCCGTTTCCTCCTCTAGAAATAACATTCTTTTGCCTTTTTTCTATGCTTATAAAATAAATAAATCTCTATGTAAAGTATAGCATTTTTTTTCAGAAATGAGGTCGTATTGTACTTATTTTGTACTTCAATGTGTTTTTTTTCCGTGATATTTATTACAGACGAATTTCCAGTTCATCACTCTATGACATACTTTTTAGCGCCTACATAATATCCCAAGTATGGACGCTCCGTAATATATTTTATTGTGGACAGTTATGTTATTTTGCTTTTTAATTGGTGCCGAAATAAATGTCTTTGTGTCTTTACATTTCTTATTCATGCAGATGTTCTTCTAGGCTGTTTCTGGAAGAGGTTGCTGGGTCATAATCTACCTTCTTATTTTAATGCCTGCATTTCATTATCTTGGTATATACCAGTTTATTTAACCACTCCCTTGCTGATGGACAGTTAGGTGGTTGCCAATGCTAGTTTTCCTTAAGATTCTTTCTACTTTTAAGCAAATGGGATTGAGCCTAACTTTAGGTCTATTCCATTTTTAAAGTGAAGGTTCAGATAGTGCGTGGGCCTGAAAATTTTGCACCAGCTGTATTTGCGTCTTTGTAGTTTTGAGAATAAGCAGTATACACTTTGATTGTTCATGCTCGTTTGAATTCAGGAAAGGGGTAATTGATGTCTAAAGCTTGGAGGTGTCTTACTGAGTTTAGGTATCGTCATGAACTTCAGGCTTCTATGTCTTACATAGTTGTATGAGAAGCTAGTAAGTATGTTATAGCCTATGTATAGTTCATTTTGAAATAAATAAGAAGAAAAAGTCTAAATTTGCTATGCAAAGCTACTTTAACATTTAAATGTTAAAAAAAAGTAAAAATAAAAACCCTCAAACCCATTACCATGGGGTTGATTTTGACTCATACCACCCTACAGGACAGAGTGGAACTGCCCCATAGGGTTTCCAACGAGTGGCTCATGGATTCAGACTGCTGAGTCTTCAAGAGCTATGGCTGCTATCCAAAAGGTCGGCACTTCGAATCCAGCAGCCATTCCTTGAAAACCCTATGGGGCAGTTTTGCTCTGTCCTATAGGGTCGCTATGCATCGGAATCAACTCCATGGCAATGGGTTTAATTAAATGTACAATTGTCTTATATTGTGGTCGAGTTGTGTATTTTTTTTTGTTGGGGGGGGAAGGAGATACACAAAGATCTAGGTAGATTTACTTCCCAGCATCACTGAGAGAAATTTGTTTTGCTTCTTTGTAAATACACAAAACAAAACCCATTGCCGTTGAGTTGGAACCGCCTCCAAAAATGATATATTTAATATACAGGTGTTTTTTATAATCACAGTCATATAGTCTACTACGCTGGGAATGACAGCTTGAAGTGGAATGGTGTTGCATTCATTGTCAAAAAGAACATTTCAAGATCTATCCTAAAGTACAATGCTGTCAGTGACAGGATAATATCCATACGCCTACAAGGAAACCAGTTAATATGACTCTTATTCAAATATACGCACCAACCCCTAGGACCAAACATGAAGAAACAAGATTTTTATCAGCTGCTGCAGTCTGAAATTGATTGAACCTGCAATCAAGATGCATTGATAATCACTGGTGATGGGAATGCGAAAGTTGGAAACAAAGAAGCATCAGTAGCTGGAAAATATGGTCTTGGTGATAGAAACAATGCTATACATTCTTTACATAGTAAACACACACACACACACACCCCTTATTTTCCCACAGAGAGGTAACTGTTCAGCACTTACTAGCACACCACTACTTCAGGCTACATGGGAGCATTCTTATTGTACCACTGGCCGTATGTTTGACCTTGGATAACTTCCATCTGAGGTAGTAGGAGACGGATGCCCATTTTATTAATTAAAGCAAATGTGTGTGGAATTAGAGTTGGTAAAGCTATTTACCAGAAAAGCTTTGCAAGTATACATATTTCTTCTCAAACCAAGAAGGGCTTTCCCTGTGTAACTCTCTAAGAAATAGGAACAGCTGAGTTCTGTGTCCCTAGAAATATGCAATTACTCTAATAAAATGCCATGAAAATATAGTGTATGAAAAATGCTGTAATTATTCAATTAAATTTGTAATGTTATAGACTTGAGATGCACAAACCTTCCAGTATGTTCTGTGGCCTTGGTTTCAGACTTAATAACACACTTGTGATGTGCCGTGCACTTTGCCGGACACATAGCAGACCACAGAGTATCATGACTTTTTAACATAATTATACCATTTCAAGCAAATATAAAATTGCAATGCATAAATAATATGCAGTACTTTTAAGCAGGGAAGCAAATGAAAAGTATCTAATTTTACTACATAAGGGTGTTTAATCGTAAATTTTAAAGTAGACTTACCAATAGTGTCATCTTTCCTTTTATTTTATTAAATTTATTTTTGTTGTTGTTGAAAATATATACAGCAGAACATAGACCAATTCAACAGTTTCTACATGTACAATTCAGTAATGTTAATTTTATTCTTCAAGTTGTGCAACTATTCTCACCCTCCTTTTTTGAAATTCTCATCCCTTATTAATTAATCTAAACTCATTGTCCCCTAAGTGAAGAGTCCTGATCAAAAGAATCCTATAAGAGAATCCTGATCAAAAGCGGGGAACACACAGAACAGAATTTCAAATTCTTATGGAATCCAGACTTTCTGGAGCTCTGGAGGCTGGATGAACCCCTGAAACTATTGCCCTGAGACAATCTTCAAACCTTAAACCAAGCGTATCCCCTGAAATATTCTTAAAACCAAGCAGTAGTTTAGCTTCACTAGGAAAGAATGTCTTTCTTGAGCATTGTGCTCTTTTAAGAACTGTTTATATGGGATCAAATTGACAAGAGCAATTCAAAAGATTAGATGATCTTTCCTTTTAGATCAGGGTCTTGACATGGTCTTAATAATTTGAGAACCTGGTGGCGTAGTGGTTAAGAACGTGGCTGCTAACCGAAAGGTCAGCAATCCAAATCTACCAGCTGCTCTTTGGAGACCCTATGGGGCAATTCTACTCCATCCTATAGGGTTGCTATGAGTCAGAGTCAACTCGATGGCAGTGGGTTTGGTTTTTTGGGAGCATGAATGAAGATTTATGGCTTATATAGATAATTGGACTTCGTCATAATTAAGGCCTTTTGTGCTTAGAGGCTTATAATTATGATGAAATCTAATTATCTATTTAAGTCATGAATTAAAGCCTTTTGTGCTTAGAATATATATAAGAGCCCTGGTGGTAAAATGGTTAAGAGCTTGACTGCTAAGCAAAAGGTCTGCAGTTTGAATCCACCAGCTGCTTCTTAGAAACCCTGTGGGACAGTTGTACTCTGTCCTATAGGGTCACTATGCGGCGGAATTGACACTTGGGCAATGGGTTTTTGTGCTTAGAAAGATACTATCAAGGAACTGAAAAGACAACCCACAGAGTTGGAGAAAATATTTGCAAATCATATATCTGATAAGGGACATGAGTCCAGAATATATAAAGAACTCTTGCAGTTCAACAATAAAAGGACTAAAAACCCATTTAAAAAATGAACAAAGGATCTGAATAGACATTTATCCAAAAAAGATATTCAGATGCCCAATAAGCATATGAAAAGATGCTCAATATCATTATTAATTAGGGAAATGCAAATCAAAACTACAGTGAAATACGCTTTACAGAATCAGAAAGACAGATAATAACAAGTGTTGGTGAGGGTGCGCAGGAATTGGAACCCTTATACATTGCTGGTGAGAATGAAACGGTGCCGCTGCTTTGGAAGACAGCTGGACAGTTCCTCATAATGTTCTATATGGATTTACCATACGACCCAACAATTCCACTCCTAGGTATATACCCAAGAGAAATGACAACATACACCCCTACAAAAACTTACATATGAATGTTCGTAGCAGCGTTATTATAATATTCAAAAAATTGAAACACCACAAATGTCCGTCAACTGATGTTGCTGGGTGCCATGAAGTTGATTTTCAACTCACAGTGATGCCATGAGAAAGAGTAGAATTGCCCCAGAGGGTTTTCTAGGCCGTAATTGTTACGGGAGCAGATTGTAAGGTCTTTCTCTGGAGGTGTTGCTGGGTGGGTTTGAACCCTCAATCTTTTGGTTAGCAGCTGAGTGCTTACCGGTTGGGTCACCAGGGCTCCTTCTATCAGCTGATGAATGGCTGAATAAAATGTGGTATTTCCATACAATGAAATATTATTTGTAAATATAAAGAATGAAGTACTGACATATACTACAACATGAATGAACTTTGAAAACATGCTTGTTGAAAGAAGCTAGACACAAAAGACCACACATTGTATGATTCCATTTGTATGAAATGGCTAGAACTGACAGATCTATAGTGAGAGAAAGTAGATGAGTGGTTGCCTAGAGCTGCGTTGGGGGAGGATTTGGGGAGAAATGGGAAGTGACTACTAATGGATACGTGATTTCTTCCTAGGGTGGTGTAAATGTTCTAAAATTAGTCGTAGTGATAGTTACACAAGTCTGTGATCATACTAAAAATCATTTTACAAACCATTGTATACTTTAAATGAGCCAATTTCATGGCATGTGAATTATATCTCAATAAAGTGATTTAAAAATGATTTGTGGCTTATGATTTGGGTTAGGAGCCATGATTTTTGGCTTATTTGTATAAAAGCTTGACCTTCCCAGTCTTAAGATGGCAGCCACCCACATTCCTTCACCTTTTTCCCTCTCTTCTCTTTTTTTTTTTTTTTTGATAATATTATTGTGTTTTTGGTTAAAGTTTACAAAGGAAGCTAGGTTCCCTTTTAACAATTTCTGTACATATTGTTCAGTAGCATTGGTTACATTTTTCACTATGTGCCAACATTCTCATTATTTCCTTTCTTACCTTTTCATATTTGCTTTAGGGTAACTGTTGACTGTTCGGTCTAACACAGATGGTTTTTTTAAAGGCACACCGTACTCATGGGTGATGTTGTTCATTTCATGAGCCAATATGTTATTTAGCTGAAAGATGACCTCCGGGAGTGGTTTCAGTTCAAAGTTTAAAGAGTGTCTCGGGGACAGTCTCGGGTCTTCCGCTAGTCTCAACCGGTCCATTAATTCTGGCCTTTTTAAAGAATTTGAGTTTTTTTACTACATATTTGTTCTATTCTATCTGGGAACATCTACTGTGTCCCTGGTCAGAACAGTCAGTAGTGGTACCTGGGCACCATGTAATTCTTCTGATCTCAAGGTACATGAGGCCGTGATTCATATAGACTATTAGTCCTGTAGACTAGTTTCTTCTTTGAGTCATTGGTTTCCTTCTTTCTCTTTTGCTCTGGACAAGCGGAGACCAATATTTGTATTTTAGATGGCTGCTCACAAGCTTTTAAGACCCCAGATGCCACTCAACAAACTAGGATGTAAAACATAAACTTTATGAACTGTGTTATGCCAATTGACTGAGTTGTCCTGCAAGACTATGGTCCTAAGCCTTCAAAACCAGTAAACCAGTCTCACAAGGTGTTTGGAAATATCTAGGAAGTATCGTTAAGTGTGCTCCCTGTGTGCTTTATTATATATATGGATATATATGTAGCACACAGTTACATGTATATGCATAAGCCTACAAATACACCTATCATGCACATATATACAAGCATATACCCTCCTATACACATACGTACATACATATTTACCTATGTAACCCCACACATATTTTTTGGTTGTTATTGCTGTTGTTGCAAAATTGTATATGTTATAGCATTTACCAAAAATGTCCCTTATTCTTGTGTACTTCTTAGTGTCATCATTTATCTTGGTCAAGTTGTGGACACTTCACCCACATTCAGTATTACATTTCTCATCACCAAAAATAACAAGCGTCTACTATCTAGAGAGTGACTCCTCCTCCCTTCCCCACCCCGCCCATCCTTGGTAACCACCAAAGAGCATTGAGTTCTGTATGTACACCTATTCTTGTGTTTTTATAAAAGTGAGATCATACAATATTTGTCCTTTCATGATTGACTTATTTAGCTCGGTCTAATGTCCTTCAGATTCATCCATGCTACGTTTTGAGAACTCATTGTTAATTCTTTATGGCTGCGTAGTATTCCATTGTATGCATGTACCACATGTTGTTTATCCATTCGTCCGTTGATGGGCACTTAGGTTGTTTCTAACTTATCGCTATTGCAAATATTGTGCTGCAGTGAAAAAGATGTGCATTTGTTTGTTCTTGTCACTTCTGTTAGGTCTCTTGGGGTATACCTAGGAGTGAGATTGCTGGATTACAAGCTAGTTCTATTTCCCTTTTTTTGAGGAAGTGCCATACCGTTTTCCACAGTGGTTGTACCATTTTACATTCCCACAAGTAGTGTATAAGTGTTTCAATCTCCCTGCATCCTCCTCAGCATTTGTTTTTTCCCTGTTTTTTTGATTAGTGTCATTTTAGCTGAGGTGAGATAAAATCTCGTTTTAGTTTTAATTTGCATCACTCTAATGGCTAATGATCATGAACATCTTTTCATGTGTTTCTGGAATGTCCTCTTTGGTGAAATGTCTGTTCATGTCTTCTGCCCATTTTTTTTTGGATTGGAACTTTTTTTTAAAATTCTGTTTTAAGTGAAAGTTTACAGTTCAAGTTAGTTTCTTATACAAAAATTTATACACATATTGTTACGTGATCCTAGTTGCTGTCCCTATAATGTGACACCACACTCCTCCTTTCCACCCTGGATTTCCAGTGTTCGTCCAGCCAGGTTCTATCCCTTTCTGCCTTCTCATCTTGCCTTCAGACGGAACCTGCCCATTTAGTTTCATTTATCTATTTGAGCTAAGAAGCACACTCTTCATGAGTATCATTTTATGTCTTATAGTCCAATCTAATCTCTGTCTGAAGGGTTGGCTTCAGGAATGGTTTTAGTTTTGGGCTAACAGTCCTGGAGTCATGTCTTCTGGGCTTCTTCCAGTCTCGGTCAGGCCATTAAGTCTGGCCTTTTTACTATACTTTGAGTTCTGCATTCCACTTTTCTCCTGTTGCATCAGGACTCTCTGTTCTGTTCTCTATCTGGGTGGTCATTGGTGGTAGCTGGGTACCATCTAGTTCTCCTGGTCTCAGGCTGATGGAGTCTCTGGTTTATGTGGCTCTTTCTGTCTCTTGGGCTAATATTTTCCTTGTGTCTTTGGTGTTCTTCATTCTCCTTTGCTCCAGGTGGGTTGGGACCAATTGATACATCTTAGATGGCTGCTCACTAGCTTTTAAGACCCCGGACACACTCACCAAAGTGAGATTCTTTTGCCCATTTTTTAACTGGGTTGTTTGTCTTTCCGTTGTTGAGTTGAAGTTTTCTACGTGTTTTAGAGATTAGACCCTTATTGGATATGTTGTTCCCAAAGATATTTTCCCAGTCTGTAGCTTGTCTTTTTACTCTTTTGATAAAGTCTTTTGGTGAGCATAAGTATGTAATTTTTATGAGGTCCCAATTATCTAGTTTCCTGCTGTTTGTGCATTTATAGTTGTGTTTGGTAGTTTATTTTTTAAAAAAAGACTAGGTCTCATAGTTTTGTCCTTAAGTTTTCTTCCAAGAATTTTGTAGTTTTAGGTTTAGCATTTAGGTCTTTGGTCCATTTTGAGTTAGTTTTTGTGTATGGTGTGTGGTATGGGTCCTGTTTCATTTTTCTGCAAATGGATATCCAGTTTTTTCAGCACCATTTGTTAAAGAGACTGCTTCTTTCCCATTGAATGGAGCTTAACCTTTTGTCAAAAATCAGTGGTTCATAAATGGATGGACTTACGTCTGGTGTCTCAACTCTGTTCTATCGGTCTCTGTGTCTGCCATTGAACCAGTACCAGACCACTTTGATAACTGTAGCTGTATGGTATGTTTTGAGGTCAGGGAGTATGAGGCCTTCTACTTTGTTCTTCTCCAGTATTGCTTTGGCTACTTGAAGCCTCTTTCCTTTCCATATAGAGTTAGTGATTATTTCTTTCATTTCAGTAAAGAATGTTGTTGGGATTTCAATCAGGATTGTATTGTATTTATGTATCGTTTTGGATAGTATTGACATTTTTTTTCCTCTCCTTTCTTCCCAAAGTCCTGTAGATCTTTCTAGAATATCAGAGCAGGTATATCCAGGGACTGACTTGGTTGCCTCCCTCTCCTAGCCTATCTCAAAGCTTTGAGAAATGTAATTTCTTCCCTTGAAATTTGTCCTAAATTAATGCCTCCTGCCTTTAGTTCCTCTAATGACAAGTTAAACCAATGCCTGCTTCTTGTCTGATAGGTAACTAGTGCTGTATACAAGTTGATGGATGGATTATTCTCTGTAGAACACACAGGGCAACGTGGCTGGGGTCAAAATCCCAGATTTCTGACACCTAGAATATGACAAATTCTAATACAGTAAAGTGTCTTTCTACAGTAAGGAAAACCTGAAGCTGCTTCTTCAAATTATGCCAGTTACCAATACTTTTGTTTACTTACTTCAGCATGCTTTACTTTTGAGTAATCCTCTTCATGGATTATTTTGAGGCATTCACAGTGATTAAGTGCTTCAGCTGCTAACCAAAAAGTCGGCAGTTCGGATCCACGAGCCAGTCCCTTGAAACCCTATGGGGAAGTTCCTCTCTGTCCTATAGGGTCGTTATGAGTTGGAATTCACTCAACAGCAACAGACTTCATTTTTGGCTGGTAAAATCTATAAAACCATCTTTATTTGAAGGATCCTTGGTGGTGCATTGGTTAAGTGCTTGGCTGCTACCCAAGAGATTCACAGCTTGAACCAACCAGCCACTCCTTCGGAGAAAAATGTGGCAGTCTGCTACCGTAAAGATTACAGCCTTGGAAACCCTATGGCGCAGTTACACTTTGTCTTACAGGGTCGCTGTGAGTTGAAATGAACTTGATGGCAACAGGTTTTTTTTTTTTTCCGGGATATTTGCTTGTAAAACATGCTATATGTCTATTATTAGAACATCTCTTTTGTATAATGTTTATTTAGAGAATCCCTTGAATCTTGGTGTTGAGGGGAACAGTTATCTAAGATAGTGGTAAGGGCGCTGGAAATCAGAGTTCCAGTCTCTAATCAGTCATAGACTAGCATGTAGACTTTGTCAGAAAAGTCATTTAAAAGGTAGGTCAGTCTGTCTGTCTGTCTTTCTGTCTACCTACCTACCTACCTACCTTCCTACCTAATACCCAAACAGCTTAACCTTTGATATGTCTTACAAAACCATGTTTCTAAGATAAAAATAATCCTGATTCCAAATGATAATAACCAAAAATGCGTGACATTTTATTACCTAAACAATTTTGCAACCAATCCCCCGCCACTGAATTTAGCTGTGTTAATTTATTTAAAAAAAAGTGTTAATTTATTAGCTACGGTTAATTTATGAATTAGTGATACTTTTGTTATAGCAATGTGATTAATGAAAGATCCTGTTAGAGTGTTTGAGTCACTCACCAGTTCATTCTTATTCATCAGGCTCTGGAAGAGTGTCAGCTAATGTATAATCTAAACATCAGCTGTAGCCATTAGAGGAATTTTAAATCTGGGGTTGATGGCTGGTGTAGCGTCTATATAGGTTCAATGTTATTAAAACCCTTCAAAAGCAGTCACAGTGACTTCACAAAGGACTGTAATGCAAACAGAATCTCTTCTAATGGGATTATAATGACAAAATAATAAAAAATATTAAGCAAATGAAGATTACAGTATTAAATATACTACTGTTCCAATAGTTGGGAAAATAGATGCCAAGACTGACAAGAATGCTGCTGAATATCCACCCCACAGGGAAAGAAATCGAATCATTGAACCTAACAAAGGAGCAACTCTAATGGTCTATGATTTTATACATTCTTAAAAATGCACTATTATCTTTTTTTTTTTTTTATCCAGGGGATACAGTGACATTATTATGAACATACCTGGCTTGGAATTGGGGAGAGAGAAGTTATAGTATTGTAATGAACTCTTAAAATCTGAGAAGAAAGCACTTGGTGATGTTGAATATGCAGGCAGATTTTATACCTGCCCATAATGACAGTGTCATTTCTAGTTATCAGATAAAGTGTAATCTTATTTTGATATCAGATCTGCCCTCTCAGGATCAAGGGTGAAATTGGGTCAATGGAAACTTTGTATGAAGTGTGGCTATAGATAGTCTCCCCAGAAGGATCAGTTATATTCAGTCCTAGATGCAAGTGCTTTCTCTTGGATATATTTTTAAGGAAATATGTTATCTTGAGATGTAAATGCTTTGACACGTCACACACACGCACAAAACAAAACCAAAACCCAATGCCGTCGAGTCAATTTGAACTCATAGCGACCCTATAGGACAGAGTAAAACTGCCCCATAGGGTTTCCAAGGAACACCTGGTGGGTTCGAACTGCTGACCTTTTGGTTAGCAGCCATAGCTTTTACCACTATACCACCAGGGTTTCCTTGGACACATAGCCTACCTAAATAATGAAAAGAGAAGACAGATATTTATAATCTTGTATACTGAGTCATTTGGGAGGAAGTTTATAATGTCCTCAGGTTGACCATTATTCTGTATTCAGTGTTGCAACAAGGAGAAGGGGGATCAGTTAGGAGCTCAAAATAAGACAGATGCGAAAATAGCAAAGATACTAAAGGAATATTGTCCAGTTGCCATCAGTAGGACTTGGCAACTGTCAAAGATGAATTTTCAGAGATCCTGGCCTCAGTAATCTGGAAAATGATGATGCCATGCATAAAAACTAGAGTCAGGCTTGGAGTTAGGTTCAAGGTAGAAAGAGGAAGACTTAAAGAGGGTAACTTTTAACAGGCTTATCTACAACTTGGAAGATGAGTTCAAGCCAGACACAATAATTTGGGAATTATCTGTTTAGAAGTCATAGCTGAAGGTGTGGGATAGGAAGAAATCTCCAAGGTACAGAGACAGAGGGGTAAGAGGTTAAAGGATGAAATTTGGGAGATTCATTCATTTTGGCTTATGAGCCATGAAAGCGGTGTTTTTGTGTATTGATGAGTGCAAGGTCCATATGACAAAGATCAGTAGTCAGTGGGTATAGATTATTTCAAAATAAAAAATCAGTTATTGAAGCTAAACTACATATAATCGTATCCACATTGCACTAAATTGTAAATTAGGGGACAATTCTTTAGTTAAAAAAAGAGGATGTAAAGTAACACCTATGAGAATTACCTAATTATTTTTGTTCAAGCTAACATATTCTAATAATTCTTGGCAAATAGGGCCAAATTCAAGATGAGAATAACTTGTTGTAATAGGCTATACATGATGACAGGAGAGCATCAGTAACCTATGACAGCCTTCATGAGATCTTTAAAAGACAACATGTAGCCAACTCATTTGTCTCTTTATCACAGTCAAAGGTGACGAGCATCTGATAATCCGTTGTAGCCAAACAGGGATGTAAGACCAGGAGCTCCACACCAAGGACCCTGATGAGGGTGGCTCTGTACTTCCATTAGGCAAAACCAAACCAAAAACCAAACCGATTGCAGTTGAGTGGATTACAGTTCTTGGTGACCCCATGTGTGCAGAGTAGAGCTGTTCCATAGAGTTCAAGGCTGTGACCTTTCTGAAGCAGATTGCCAGGGCTTTCTTCCAAGGTTCCAAGGTGCTTTTGATTGGCTTCACATCACCAAACGTTACTCTTGGTAGTTGAGTACTTAATCGTTTGTGCCACTCAGAAAAACCATTTCTTAAAGAGACATCCAGTGATATTTGGAAATGCCTGCAGATCTAGCAGTTCTGGTTAGAAAATCACATTGTTTTTTGAACATGGTACATGGACTCTCACTACTAGGGAAGAAATAAAAACGAAGGGCCCTGGCCTTCAAGCAGTTGATGACTAAACAGTACCTGTAAGACACATAAAAAGTTAAACAAGAATAAAAGACTTAAACTGACAATTTAAGAGAATTGGAGCCCTGGTGATGCAGTGGTTAAGAACTAACCAAAAGGTGCCTGAAAACCAAAAGGTGGGCAGTTCAAATCCACTAACTGCTCCTTGGAAACCCTATGGGTCAGTTCTACTCTTGCCCTATTGGATCACTGAGTTGGAATCAACTCCACAGAGGTGGGTCAACGGGACAGAAGAAATAGTGTTGATAAAAGGCTTTTAACTCAATGATCCCAGAGTCTTTTATAGTCTTTCTGTTATCTTAATATGTGTATTAAGGTATGTTAGGAGCCGGTAAGAATCAAAACTCAGTTATTCCTACTTTGCCCTGACACTCTTTGTCTTTGTTGGAGATACCACTAATGGAGCGTTTCAATATGGTTGCTTCAGAAAGTTTACTGTTTTAAGACCCCAAGCAGGAAATAAATCCTGAAGGAACATGGATATATATCAACAGTATTCCATTAACAATTTTTGGTAACACTCTTGGTAACAATATTTGCCTCATTATGAGTTATGCTTCAGGTCCTCTCCTAATGTGGTTTTCATTCTTTCAGTGCCTTGAATATTCTTTATGAAATATATTTAAGGAATTGGAGATATTTTATACTTAGGAAAAGTACACCATTTAAAGAACATTTGGAAAAGTGAGAAAATGAAAAAATGAGAGGTCCTGAGTGAATTTTTTTTGATGTTATTGTTGTTTTTACGAGCTTCATACTACAATATTTTGTGAGAAGGATTTTCTCATTAGCTAAATTTGTGTGCTTTTTTTTTCCTTCTCACCCAATTTAAACGAAGCAATTTCAAGATATTTAGAATTCAGTGAAAATCATCAAAAATCAAATACTTTTATTTTCAGAAGAATATGTTTATGAGTCCATTTGTTTTATAATAAAACACTTTGTACCTACAAATTAATGTTTATAGTAATAATTTATATATACTTTTATAAAGTCTGAATGGTATATTGTTGTGTGCCTTTTAATTGTGTGTACTTTTATAGATCAGCTCCATCAAACGTCATGTTATCTGCATATAAATCAGAACAAACCCATTGCCTTTGAGTCAATTCCAACTCATAGAGAGCCTAGAGGACAGAGTAGAACTGCACCATGGAGTCTCCAAGGAGCACCTGGTGGATTCCAGCTGCAGACCTTTTGGTTGGCAGCCATAGCACTTAACCACTATGCCACCAGGGTTTCCCGTCTCCATATAAACGTTGAAAAATTAGTGAAATTACACTAACACTTAGGCATACAACTGTTTTTTAAGAAAAAGAAGAGGACCTTGATTTACATATAGCATTGGATAAAGTCTGTGTAATTGTTCTATTTGGCCCTCTTTTAATTAATCAAGTACAGTAAATTGCTCACTTGCTTGATAGGGTTCACCCTTCTTATAGTTCTCTTTAAGTCAGAAGTTCTTAGATTTTCTTGGTTCTCTGCACCAAAATGTCTCAGTAATTTTTCCACAGTTCTCTTAGCCAAAATAAATGACTAAGAGCTTCTTTTATTGCATAGTTGGTCTAAACAACTTGATAAATATTTAAGCTCTAATAACACAGTATCTGTCAAAAGGGGGAAAATGTGGAACAAAATTTCAAATTTTCAATAGAATCCAGACTTCTTGGAGTCATTGAGGCTGGATGAGCCGCTGTAACTATTGCCTTGAAATAATCTTTAAACTTTAAACCAACACTATCACTTGGAGTCTTCTTTGGACCAAAAAATAGCTTATTTTAATTAATAAAGTAAATCTGCTGTGAGCATTTGTGCTCTTGTAAAGAATTATTTATGTGAGATCAGATAACAGAACTTGGAAGGTTGGATGGGAAGCTTAGGGAGGAGTTTCAGGTAATTGTGGTGGAATAATGTGAAAAAGAGTAGTCAGTACGGTGGCACAGCTTGAAGAATGTAACCTGTGTCACTGATTTATACACGTGGGAATTGTTGACATGGTGTGTCTTTGGCTGTGTATACTGTCACCAAAATTAAAAAAAAAAACAAAAAGGTTGTTCATGTTCACTCCTACGATCATTACCTCACAACTTCATGAAATCAAAAGTCAACAACCTGAATGATTTCAGTAAGTTAGAGCATAAAAACATGTGAGTGCTTCTGCATTCTGGCTGTACTTCTTCCAAGACAGGTTTGCTCATTCCTCTAGCGGTCCGTGGTACGTTCGGTATTCCTCACCAACACCGTAATTCAAAGGCATCAGTTCCTCTTCAGTCTTCCGTATTCATTGTCCGGTTTCCGCATGCATATAAGGCGACTGAAAATACTATGGTTTGGGTCAGATGCACTGTCGTCCTCAAAACACGTCATCCTCAAAGTGACACCTTTGCTTTCCAATACTTTGAAGAGGTCTTTGCCGCAGATTTGTCCGAAGCAATATAGATACATTGTAGGACCTTTAAAGAAGGAGAATGCTTCTTTTACCTCCCAGATACCCACATGGGCTCTTGTACAGAGTAATTATTTAATATTTGTCAGATGAATATATTTGAAAAATAGGTATTTCTACATGACTCCCTTTTAGATAATAAGCTCTTTGAAAAATAAGAGCTATTCATTTTTAATATGTTCACAAGGTCAGCACATAGTGGAGCTCTGTGTTTGACTGATTAGTCTGGGTACAAATAGCTCCAGAATAGCGTTTATAATATAGTATGCTTTAAAAATAAGAGACTGATAGACCTTTAAAAAGGCCCTTAGAAATGTTATATGAGTAGGGAGAGCACAGGTTTTGTCATCAGATATTTGCGTGTTCACTTTTCGCCTTCATCATATATATATATATATGCTGGATATATTACTTAATTTCTCTGAAACTCAGTTTCCTCATTTGTTAATTGGGTGACTATGAAGATTGAAATCAATAACACTAACAATGCCTAACACAATGCCTGGAACACAGGGACATTTTCTTTTTTGGTGTGTCACTGTTTCCTGGTCTAAGGAGAAGAATATGTTCAACGTAAGGAAGTTGTAGCAATGGTCCGTTGCTTACTCTTAGTAATTTTTTTACAGTGTCCAAAATATGTAGCTTTTGTGTATCTTTTCCTACTTAATAGTAGAAAATCATTTATAGAGATTCTAGAAAGAGTGTGTTTTAAAAATCACAGTGGAAAGAACCCTGGATTGAGTCTTCAAAGTCCTGGATTGTAGCCTAGTTTTACTACCCTCTAACCTTGAGCAAATCATGTTAGCCAGCCTGAATTTCCTCCTATGTAAAGCTAAGTAAGTGGATTAGATGTTTGAGGTCTCTCCCAATGCTCATGATCTTTGTCTCCCTGAAATTCCAGTGTGTACCTGATTTCCTTTTCACTTATTCAACCAAAAATTCAATAATGAGCAAACATTTTAAATCTTGCAACCCGAAAGAACGTAAAACGTCTGCCCCTGATTTAGGAGCGATTTTTTTTTTTTGTTAGACCGTGTTATTTCTGAGAGCTTGGACATAATTCATCTTTATATGGGACAGTCAGCCTGCCGCTAGTCCCTGGCCACAGACCAAACTGCTGACCTTGAACTGGCATCTTGCATGCAAAAACTGTTGTCAGGAAGAATCTCAGAAGGTAGCGAGGATGATTCTTAACAAATCCGTTCCCACTCCAGAACGAAAGATTAAAGCACATGACGTTCCAATCAGTATGTCCATCTTAATTAAGAAGGGCAGAACGTGATCACATGAAATGTATTTACATGTAAAGCTACTATGATTGCATCGGGTTTGATGTTTTTTATTATTGAATGTTTGCGTTTACCAAGCATCTTGTAAGTGATCCATAGAAATAATAAATGAAATCAACATAAACAAATGTAGCTGATTATTCACTGATCATAAGGTGGGGATAACCTGAGTTTTGCTCTGCCTCCCTTTGTCACTATTGATCTTAATAACCAACCTACTAGACCACATTTCAGAATAGTTGCTTCCTGTGTATATTTATCTAAACATTAAGCTTAAGAAGAACAGATGCTAAATGTTTTAGACATACTTCCAAATAAATTATAAGAGGCAATTAAAAGCAACTATTTATAAAGTGCTTTATAGTTTACATAATGTTTTCAATATTCGTTTCTTGATAGTGACTGTGCCAAAGGTGGGCTTATGTTTAATTGATAGGCTGACTGGGCATCGTATTATGCAGGTCACATTCTAATACAGCAGACGGGGGGAAAAAGATGCTGGAAATTACTCAAGATACAATGTTGGTAGACCTGGCTTGACTGTCCACTCAGTGCTTAGTAGCTGTGGTCTTCAGTAATGTATAGCGTAGAATGTTCATTACTGGCCTGGTGAATAAATCAGTGTTGGAATCAGAATTCTTGTCTCAGATCTAATGTGTAGGCAAGTTACTTAATTAATTCCTCAGAGCCTTGATAATCCATATTTATAAGACAGGGTGAATAACAACTACCTCATAGTGTTGCGAGGATTAAATAAAATAGTTCACGTGGTTAGCACATAGTCTCAGAAATGATCATTTCCCTGTCTTTTCACTACCTGTCTAGCAAGTCAGGGTGATTAACGCGGAGAAAATTTTTACATAACTAAGTATGTTTTGAAGGAGAGAGTAGATTGATCAAATTTACATAAATCTTTTGTAATGTTCTATAAAATTAAACTCTAACAGAATTCAGCACGTATCCGAGAAGAAAACACTCTGTAATGTAGAATGTTTTGTCTTCGTTAGTTTCCCTTAAAAATTGGTAATTTGTCAATTGAAAAAATATATAAAATTACTTTGGCCTTCTGATTGCAGTGTTTCTTAAGAAATGTGATGGAGGGAGGCACCTTCCTTATTGACAAGGACCATGTGGATAAGAGTCACTAAGTCGATTTCATTGACTATCTGACACAAGTTCCCAAGTGTTTCAGCACCTTGATAAAACCCTCTCTTCACATGCTTTCCTTTCACAAGATGCTGTTGGTAGAATGAAATATATTTCGAGGAAGAGACTCATTAAGGAGACAGCCTGCCTGGTTGGGAAGAGGGTGTTGAAAGCTCTTGGTGTGTAGAAGAGCTTACAACGTTGAACATGCAGGAGCAAGACGAGATGTAACAGCCTTTTAAATCGTGAGGCTTCTCTGGATTTCCTCTGTGCTAATGGTAATACGAATTAAATCCCACTTTAAATATTTTAGTACCTTAGTTTATGTGGTTTCCCAATTGCTACCTAGTTTCAAAAGCCAGATGAATTATAATTTATTACTTAAAGGAGACAATTACAAATAAAATAAACTCTCTTCAAAATGCCAAGGGAGAGAGAAAAGAACTCTAACCCTGAGGGAAGGAAGGAAGGAACAGCTGCTTAGATGATAGGATTCGAAGGAAGGACCAAAGGAGAAAAGGAGAATGATGATGTATTTATTGGGCACCGACTCTGTTTTTTTAGACTCTCTGTCCAACATTGGGTTAAGTATTTTACAAATGTGGTATAATTTAATCTCTACAATGATCCACAAAGAGGAAATTTAAAATCATGTAGAAAATGCATGACAAAATCAGGTTCAAATCCTAATTTCTTTTTTTTTTTTTTTTCTGTCTCTCTACTATGCTTCTTTGGAAATTTTCTCTTATTCTAAAATTCTTTCTGCCATCCCTCCTACTCAGTTGACCTAGCTGAAAGTTAGTTGGTGACTGTGTAGCATAGTTCCTCTGCCATGAGACTTCCATGTCATCACAGGAGTGTGCAGTACTCTTGGGAGGAACCCATTGAGATCACTAGGAAAGTGGGCAGATATATTCATTCATAAAACAAACACTCAGCTGTAGGGCTACCAGAAGTTGTCCATTTGTTTCCTGATGTATTTTCTGAAGAACTGGAGGTGTACCAGTAAGGAGTTAAGGTCGTCCTCTCTACTGAGCTTTGCAAACCTTCAGGAATCTTGCTGGAGAAGATCTCCATGCTCCCTCCTCCTCTTTGCTGTTGTAAAGTCCAGATAATCAGGGGCCGTAAAGGAAAAGGGAAAACCTAATGCATATCCTTCAGGACACTCTTGACAGTTCCCCCATCATCCATTTTCCAGAATCTCTTCTGAGCTCTTGGCTTTTGTTTGCCCTGAAACTCAACCAACAGCAAACAACTAGGACAAAGTGCTTATTTGTCAAGATGTTTAGCTCTCTGGTATTACTGTAGCTCTTGGGAATCTTTTTCTCTCTCCCTTGAATTCCGCCCTCAGCTTTTCTGTTAGGAGTTGGTAATTAGTGCAAACTTTCATCAGGTAGATGACAAGCACCATTTCCCTTTGCAAACACAGTCATTATTCAAATGGGCCTGACTTTTACTTCAAAGTGCTTCCTATAGGCTGACTTTTCCCCAGTTTTCTTCCAGTGTATAATAGAGAAATGGCAAGGAAGATGCTATTTATTTTTTTAGCTCATAATTCTCAATACACCTCTTTTACATATACGTCAACAGTATACTCAGTATATATTAAAGGAATTAATGGTCGTCTTTTTTTTTATGGCCCTGGGGGCGCAGTGCTTACCAAAAAAGTCTGCAGTTTGAATCCACCAGCTACTCCTTGGAAACCCTATGGGGCAGTTCTACTCTGTCCTATAGGGTCACTATGAGGTGGGATCGACTTGATGGAAATGGGTTTTTTGTTTGTTTGTTTGTTTGTTTTAAATGTCTTTAGTGACAAGCATTAAAAAGCACTTTTGCTTATAGTGTCCAGAATAATGGAATTTTTCTACATGAGCTATTTAACAATTGTTTTGTGTTTCGCTCTGTTGGCAAGAAAACCTTCCAAAGGATTCTAGAACTATTTTGGTTCTCAAAGACCCTGATGTGATTTACATTTTTCACTGTGGTTTTTCACAGTCTCATGTATTGGTGCCTAATTGTATGACTTTACATGGTAGGTATTTCCCTTCTCCTAAATTTTCTATCTACTTTGTGCCTGTTAGTGTAACAAAAAACCAAACCCAGTGCCGTCGAGTCGATTCCGACTCATAAGGACTCTATAGGACAGAGTAGAACTTTCCCATAGAGCTTCCAAGGAGTGCCTGGCAGATTTCAACGGCTGACCCTTTGGTTAGCAGCCGTAGCACTTAACCACTACGCCACCAGGGTTTCCTGTTAGTGTACAGACCAAGAAATAGGTTCCAAATCAGCTTTAAATGCATAGTAGAATTCTATAAATATGTGTACCTTAATAAGAATTGAACTCCCTGAGTGGGGCAAATGGTCAAGCACTCAACCACTAGCAGAAAGGTTGGCAGTTGGAACCCATCCAGAGGCACCTTGGAAGACAAGTCTGGTGATCTGCTTCCGATAGTCACAGCCTTGAAAGCCCTATAGAGCATTTCTACTCTCAAACACGAAGTCGCCATGAGTTGGAATCAACTTGATGGCACTAACGACAACAACAACAAGAATACAGGATTTAGCCTCAGGGTCGCTATGAAATCTGGAAATACCAAACTACAAACCAAATCTACAAACTAAAGCCCTATGAGTCTCATGGCAACTGTAATTTTTCACTCTTTTCTCCAAAGCTTCAGTTGATACACTTAGCCTTAAATTCTTTTATTGCCTGCCTAACTTAGTTTCCTTAGCTATTCGTTTCACACGAAGGACAAGAAATGTGATTTCTTCTTTTAATTTAAAATTTCTCCAGCAACGATATATCATGGAGAAAATTCTCCCGTCTCTCTCTGCCTTTGCAGTTTTAATCTGACTTGACCTCTCTGTAGCCATCACCATGCTTCCCTTCTTGAAGCTGACTGCTCCGGTGACATGCACTGTCATCTCCTCTGGGTACCTCCTGCACCTCCAGCGGATACCGAAGTGCCTTCACTAACTCACCTTCCTGTCCCAGATGTTGCTTTTCCTCAGGCATCTTGTCTTCATATTGATGTGCTCTCCCTGGCTTTAAGGCTTACGTATGCAGCTCCTAGCTCCCTCCTGGATCCTAGATTTCTATTTCCAACACTTATTAGACAACTCAGCTTGTTTCACTAGAGATTAGCTCTTCCTGTTGTTGGCTATCACATAGAGGGATCATACTTGTATTCATATCGTTTTTGTCACATTTATATCAAAAACAGATTATATTATTCTCCTACCCACACCTGCTTTTCCTCCTTCATTTCCTGCTTCTTAGAGTCCCTGCAGTCTTCCTTAGCTCATTCCTTTCTTGTAACTATCCAAATCCCTCATTAAGCATTATAGATTTTTACCTCTGAGATGGTTTATTATTTATCTCCTCCTCTCTCTCTTTGATTCTGCTGCATTGGCTCAGGTCTCATTGTCCCTTGTCTTTTATTGCAAAAAAAAAAAAAAAAATTTATTGCAAGAGCTTTCTAAATTGGCCACAGTGCCTTCTGTTTATCCAATCCCCCAGCCAATGCATTGCTACCATTGACACCAGAATAGTCTCATTTTAAAACACAGATTATATCTTGTCACTCTACAGCTTTTAAAACCTTTCAGTGCCCCTACCTTGACAATAACAGAGTCCAGCATCTTCCGCCTTGCAAGTTATCATCCCAAACCTTGCTTTCTCCACCTTTCCCCAACATACATACGTAACTGGGGTTAACCTCCAAGAAGCTGCCCACACTTGTCTTTGCTCTTTGTTTTTGGAATGGGCCATCTCACACCAGGCCTAGGGTTCACCACACCAGATGCAAACTCAAATAATATCTCGTGTGGGTCCTCTCTGGGCTTTCAAGGAAGCCTCAGTTTCTCCCTTCCTCAACATTTTACTCACCTTCTGTTAGCCACTGCCTCTGTGTCCTCAGCTTAAATGTGTGTTTATCTCTCCTAGTGCCTCTAAGTGGAGGTGATCTTAGTCATCTTTTTATTCCCAACATCTAATCCATAATAATAATAAAAAAAAACCAAATGCATTGCTGTCAAGTCAGTTCTGACTCATCGCAACCCTGTATAGACGTTTAAATAATATTTGTGCAACTGAATTGATTATACTTGCCTTGTCTGCTCCCTCTTATGTCCCCTGATGGCTTGCTTTTGTTCTCCGCTTCTGGAATTTCACGTACAATTGGTGGACGTATCAGAATTCTATATGCTTGGTGCTAACTTTCTTATCTTGATGTGACACAATACAATGAGATCTTTCTGATTTAGAGGCCAGCTTATAAATGTGTTAAATGTCTTCCTAGGAAGTGTAACAGTGCATATATGATTCTCCTCTGCCTAGAACATTAGAAAAATGAATGAATGACTCAATTGATAATAGTTATGTCATCAAGCGTGTCATTCATTCATTGAATATTTAATAGTAAGTGTAATCAATTCAGTTGCACAAATATTATTCAAATGTCTATATAGTGTCTCTGTCAGTCAGAACTGACTTGACAGCAGTGAGTTTGGTTTTGCTATCTATACACCTTGTGATTTAATCATATCAAATGGATGATATTTTTATTGCTATTTTAGGATTCAGAAATTAGGCTGGCCCAAGGTCTCACAGCTAACCAGTAGCGGAGTGGTTTGAAGAAAATCTTTTATGATACTAAATTGCTCTTGTTTTAAAAAGTTAATTTTTTTACCAATTTGTCTAATGCTCTATTTGATATAATTGAATTAAAATTCACATACAGTAAAACAGACCTTCCAAATGTACAGCTTGTTGAATTTTGTATTTACCATTTCATCAGAAAAGTCTTCATGCCCCATCTACTCGGTGCCCCCCCCACCCCGTTCATCCCTAGGAAGTCATTATTCTGATTCAATCACTGTAGATCCCTTCTGTACGTTATAAAATTCATGTAAGTGGAATCATAAGTCTGTACAATTTTGTTATTTCAATCCACTTAATGATTTTGAGATTTGTCCATGTTATTGCTTGTTTTAGTGGTTTGTTCCTTTTTATTGTTGTGACATTCCCTCCCCTCCCCACCCCGCCCCACTTATCATGTTTGTATACAGTGGCTGCAACAATAGCTCAGGTATAAAACAAGGATGGAGCAGGACCGGGCAGTGTTTTGTTCTGTTGTGCATAGGGTCGCTGTGAGTTGGAACTGACCCGGTAGCACCCTAACAACAATTATGTTTGTATCAGCATGTGAGCTACTTGAGTGCCCAAGTCCTCCAGCCTGTCTTCTAAAGGTATTTATATGAAAGTAGCTCAGTCCCTCATCCCACATATTGGGAGTTTCTGCTCTTTACCTCTCCTACCTCTGGGAATTTTTAGGTGGCTTATGTTTCTCCTTGTCACTTCTTGCTCAGGTTTTTGTCTCCCACTGATAGTATCTGTTATATATCCTTTCTTCCTTATTAAGTATCCTATTCATGAAGAATTCTGAAACTTACACATATACATTGCAAGTATACACTTGTGTTCCACAGGAATATCTATATTTTAACATAGGCATAAGACAAACAAAAATCCTCACAACTGGACCAATAAGCAACATCATGATAAATGGAGAAAAGATTGAAGTTGTCAAGGATTTCATTTTACTTGGCTCCACAGTCAACACCCATGGAAGTGAAAAAAAAAAGTCAAGAAATCAGACAACGCATTGCATTAGGGAAATCTGCAAAAGATTTCTTTAAAGTGTTAAAAAGCAAAGATGTCACCTTGAAGACTATGGTGCGCCTTACCCAAGCCATGGTGTTTTCAGTTGCCTCATCTGCATGCAAAATCTGGACAATGAATAAGGAAGACGAAGAAGAATTGACGCCTTTCAATTGTGGTGTTGGCGAAGAATATTGAATATACCATGGACTGCCAAAAGAACAAACAAATCTGTCTTAGAAGAAGTATGGTCAGGATGCTCCTTAGAAGCAAGGATGATGAGATTTCATCTCAAATGCTTTGGACATGTTATCAGGAGAGTTCAGTTCCTGGAGAAGGACATCATGCTTAGTAAAGTAGAGGGTCAGGGATAAGAGGAAGACCCTCAATGAGATGGACTGATATCGTGGCTGCAACAAAGGGCTCAAGCATAATGATTGTGAGGATGGCATAGGAACAGGCAGTCTTTCTACATGGGGTCGCTATGAGTCAGAATCGACTGGATGGCACCAAACAACAACAACAGCAAAATAAGCCAAAGTAATAGTTCTTTAAATGTAGAATTTCAGAGATCAGATAAGCAAGTTGATGGCCCTTTTTGCTTGTTTGCTTGCTTTAGGTGTGCTTTTCCCATACCTTAGATAACATACCAGTTAGTTGGCTGCTTATTTCAACTACCTAGAGACTAGGCTGAGATCAGCAGTCCCTGTCTCTTTTCCCTTTGGTATGTAAATTTAGAGAATAAAAGCTTTATTTGTATCTTCTAATTCTTATTCTGTAGCAGTGCATTTGAACTCAGTAGGGATTGCATAGATGCCATTATGATATGTTTTTCGGATGATACTAATGTTTTTGTATTGGAAATCTTCCCTAAACTACAGCCTCATGAACAGTTATTATTGGGGAGTTTTGGGAAGTCAGTAGAAATGATTTTGACCTAAACTTTCCTGTAGTTTTTTTTTTTTTTTTAATTAGTGTGTCTCTGAGGGAGTGTTCTTCAAGGACAAGGGTTGTATGTAACTTGGCTACTCACAACACCTGTACTACTTCCTAATGCATAGTAGGCACACATAAATTTTGGATGGATGCAGCCTTGCTTTTTAAGGTGTATTTACACACATTGGCTGAAACTCTGTATCAAAGAACATAATTTATCATCAGATGATAGTTGGGGCACTAGTGAGCACCAGGATAGTTACAGCTCAGACTGTTTCACTTTGTGGTAGTGAAGAAAGTCCCCAAAGTGTAATTCGAGTTATATATAACAACAGACAAAAAAGTCATTTTTTCAGCTTATAGACTACAAATTTATTCTACGTTTGAGTGCATTTTGCTTTAATTACTCAGGAATTAGAATGCCGAAAGCAAATCAGAAGATAGTATAGTTGGTTTCTCATGGATTGTGGCATATATTTAGTACCTTAAATAGATAATGTGAACTTACCTATCAAGGTAGTGAAATGCATTTTAACACTGGTTCTTTTCAAAGTAGCAATCTCGAAGTCCATATCTGTCTATGGTTAAATAAATGAAAAGTACTACATTAAACTAAAATAGAGGGTTTTTATTGACTTAGACATAGTTTTATTTGGGTAATAAGGAAAAAGAAAAGATTGGTCTGTATAAGACAAGTGTTTTGCGGGAACAAATGGGAAGCACTTGGAAGTGGGGTGGGATACAAGGACTGTGGCACTTATATGAAGTATTGTTATTTTTGTGACACGTTAGTTTTTTTTTTTTAAGAAGCTAAAATGCAGCTGCAGTAGAAAGATTTCTTGTTAAGTATCAAATAAATTTTATAGTAATTCTGGAATTAGATATTTTTATTTATCAAAAGATGTTTTACTTAACAATGATGTATACCTCACAATTGAAAGCCATATCTCAGTATGGTTTAATTATTTTTCTCTTTTTTTATTATTTTTATCAGTTGATTTTAGTTTTTCTACTGTATATACACGTAGTTCTTTCAAATAGAATTTATAAGACAAATGTTAGCTATACACTGTTTATGTTATAAAATTCAACCCCCCTTTCTTCCCTTAAAGCAAATGGCTTACATATATTTCTGATGAAACAGAAACCAGTATTAGCAATGATTCAGCATTTACCATCTACAAACAGTAATTGTTTCAGTTAGAAAGATACTAAAATTGCTTTTTAAAAAGTGTGAATGATTTGTTATAAAGTAGGCTCACCTCTTTTTAAGTGGTTCTGGGACAATTGGATTTCTACATGCAAAAGAATGAAGCTGGACCCATACCTCACACCATATTTAAAAATGAACTCAAAATGGATCAAGCACCCAAATATGAGAACTAAAATCATAGAACTCTTAGAAAAAACATAGGGGTAATGCTTCAAGATCTAGTTTTTGACAGTGGATTCTTAGGTATGACACCAAAACCATGATAAACAAAAGACAAAATAGATAAATTGAACTTCATCAAAATTAAAGCTTCTGTGCATCAAAGAACTTTGTCAACAAAATGAGGAGATAAACTATAGATTGGGGAGACATTTTTGAGAACCACATATCATAAAAAAAGGGTTTAATTTCTGAGGACTCCTACAAGTTAGCAATAAAAATACAAACAGCCTAACAAAAATGGGCAAAGGACTTGAACAGATGTTTTACTGAAGAAGACATACAAATGGCCAGCAAGCACATGGAAAGATGTTGAATACCATTAAGGAAATGTAAATCAAAACCACAATGAGATAGCACTTCGTTCCCGCTAGGATGGCTATGATCAGAAGACAGCTGATGTTGGTGAGGAGGTGGAGAAATTGGAACCTTTGTCCATTGCTGGTGGGAATGTAAAATGGTACAGCTATGGTGGAAAACAGTTTGGCAGTTCCTCAAAAAGTTAAACATATATTTATCATGTGACCCAGCAATTCTTCTCCTAGGAATATATACCCAAAAGAACTAAAAGGAGGAATGCAAACAAATACTTGAGTACCAGTGTTCGTTGCAGCAATAGTCACAATAGCCAGAAGGTGGAAACAGCCTAAATGTCCATCGACAAATGATCGGATAAATAAAATGTGGTGTATACATCCACTGGGGCATTAAGAGAAGTGAAGTCCTGATACATGCATACTGCGATATGGATGAACCTTGAAAACATTACGCTGAGTGAAATCAGTCAACCACAAAAAGACAAATATATGATCCCACTTATATAAAAGATCTGGGATAGGCAAAATGTGGGGACTAAAGTTTATTAGTAGTTACTGGAATCAACTTGATGACAACTGACCACAACGACAACCAGGGATGGGACAGAGGAGAGATGGGGGAGTCATTTCTTAGTAGACACTGAGTTTCTCTTGAGAGGGATGGAAAAATTTGGGAACAGTGGTAATGGTTGGAAACCATGATGAATGTAATTGATGTCATTGAATTGTACGTGTGAAAAATGTTGAAATGACAAGTTTTTTCTTTTAATATATACTTGCCACAATTAAAAAAAAAAAAGTTAACTCTGGGTTGACTATGCTGTTAGAAAAAATCTTCAAGTCCTTTCTATTTCAGGGTGATAACAAGACACAGCACATACTTTAGCAATAGGTGTCTCTCCCTGGAGAGTCAAGTTATTACTTCAGATGTGGGCTCGAGGATACAGAAGACAAAGGAAATGAATGGGTTTTTTATTTTTTCCTGCTGTAGTCCTGAGAGAGATCAAACAGATTCTTAGCACCCAACAACTTTCCTTCCTTTTTTTGTTTTTGTGAAGTAGGCAAAAGCAATTTCATTGTCAGTTTAATCCCTGGAATTAGACTCAGGAGAAAACCACTTGCCTTGGCAACCAGATAACCATTTAAGCAGGTTACTTAAGCCTGTGCTGTGAGTTCTTCAGGCTCAGTGGACCGTATCACCCTATTCCTCTCTGCTCTGGCTGTGACACAGTACCAGCAGGAAAGCAGGCAGATCTCTGGGGCAACTGTTTTAAATATTCTTCAGTGATCATGACTTGTGTTTCAATTGATGGTGACGTGGAGGGTCCTGATGAAACGTAGCCCGTTGGCTATTTCCCCCAGAATACTCTGGGTTGCTTTTTTGGGTATAATTTATGTTATTTTAGACCATCCAGAGCTCTTCTCAGATGTTTCAGTTATCACCATGGGAACAGAAAAAAGTAGATTCTGATTGAAATATAGAATGATATTTCCTCAGTGTGTGTGCTTTGTACATCAGCATGCAAAGATCATATTTTCTTGGATCCTCTGGCTCTAGTACTAATATTCTGCAAGAATATGAGCGTCCAGAAATACAAGTTAGTACCTGTAATTAGATATGATCACATTAATGAAATACTCTCTGTGAATGAGCATGTTCTCAGTAATTTCCCTAATGATAGAAAGATGAGTTTTGTTATAAACTAAATATAGATGAATCTCTGCAGAAGGTCCAGTCAGTTCAATAGTTTAATGAAAAGAAGCTGTCTGTAAAAGATCCAACAGAACCCAATCTCCACAAGTTAATCGTATTCCATATTGGAGTGTCCTTTACTTTAGTATTCAATTCTCTAACCTATGTTGATTGTCAGTGTAGTTTACACTGAAGTGAAAAAAAGATTTCGTGCACCTAGCAAATGTCTATCTAAAAATTACTGTAACTGATATCTTTTTAAACAAGCAGACCAGAACTTACATTAAAGTTATCACCCTCATGGTGAGTTACACCATTTTACATCATTTCCAGAATATCTCTTTGGGACTTCCATCAAAGAGAAGGATATATTCCTCTATTAAATGTTGTTTTTGGTAGCATTAATTAATTATTTTTACTAATCGCCAAAGTCACTCAATCTGGTGCGTTCATTAGCTAACTTAACTACCGTATTTCTACATAAATAACATGTGTCTCCTATGTGTTTGCCAGCTGCGCCCTCCCCCCACGAGGTATTTTCATAAGCACTGCTATGCCAATTTTTTTTATTTTACATGTAGCTGTAAAAAATTTAGCATAGCATGTTTACAGAAATACTTCATGAGGGGAGGATGAGGTTGGCAAACAAACCTAGAAGGTACGCGTTATTTGTGTAAAAATATGGTACACAACCTTGGTCAATAAATATGTTTAGTGATGAATGCGGTTCGACTTGTGATTTTAAATGGTAAGTAGTTAAAAAAAAAAACTAGGCTTCTAATAATCTCCCAACTCCTTATTTTAAAATATATGAAAACAGAAATCATATGTACTCTTAAGCCACTGAAATCTACAACTAACAGTCACCTTTACTTACCATCGCATCCATTGATTAAAGTGATCTGAACAATTAAATCAGAGGTCCACCCATGCAGAGCCAATAGAAAAAGAGCCAAACAGTTGGTCTCAGGGATGTCTTACTCTCTCACAGCCTAGCTCCGACTCAGAGATATCACTGTATGTATCTGTAAAACTAGGAAGATATCTTTGTCTTACCTTGCTACTAGTTTTGAGGGCAGTCAAAATACCGTCTCTCCACCGTACTGTTATATCTGCCTGGATATCCATGGAAGAAACAACCCCAGACAACAATCAGACAGGAAGTGGTGTGGGTGCTGCAGGGCAGCTGGTTGGTAGCTTTTCTTCTGACTCTGCAGCAGTGAACCGCCGATGTGATTTTTTAGTTCCATTTCATCCATTATTATTATGGCATTAAGTTGACTATCAGTTTTAGTTTTCAGTGGTGGTTTACATTTTCATATTTTTGTGCTTTCATGGACTTTTATTTTATGTCCTTGATGGATTGATCTTTTTCTCATTATAAAATTTACTTCTTGTCTCTAGTAAAAAAAAAAAAAAAATTCTTTTAGTCTATTTTGTCTGATGTTAGTATAGCCTCTCCAGCTCTCCTTTGCTTATTGTTTTCGTAGTATATATTTTCCATCCTTTTGCTTTCAACCCATTTGTGTCTTTGAATCTAGAATATGTCTCTTGTAGACAGCATATATAACTGGAGTATGCTTTTAATTAAATCCAGTTCTCCCAATCTTTGCCTTATATTTAATGTAATTACTGATAAGATTTATATCTACTATTTTATAATTTGTTTTCTATATGTTTTATGTCTTCTTTATTTTTGCTCCTCTGTTCCTCCATTACTACCTTCTTTTGTGTTAAATAGATATTTCTGGTGTACCACTTTAATGCCTTTGTTGTTTCTTTTGCTATGTTTTTTGAGCTATTTTCTTAGTGGTTGTTCTGGGGACTACAAGTAACGTCTTGATTTATAACAACCTAGTTCAGATTAATACCAATTTAATGACAATAAAACTTTGCTCCTATATAGCTGTATTCCCTCCTCCTCCTTTGTATTATTTTTATACAAATTGTATCTTTATACATTGTGTGCTCAAGACAGACTTATAATTACTGTTTTATACAGTTTTTAAATCAGATAGATGAAAAGAGTTACAAAAATATACTTATACTGGCTTTTTAAATTTACTTATATAATTACATTTACCAGTACCTCCACTCCTCACTTACTGATATGGTTAGGTCCCAAAGATCAGGTCGTTATACAAAAATCAGCATTACACGAAAATGGAGGATGACCACATCAAATCAGACGTGGTGGATGGCTGTATCATTCCAAATTACATCATTACATAACTACCAAATTATATCATTACATAACTGCCAAATTACATCATTACATAATTGCCAAAAGACTGAGGATCGTGGCCCAGGCAAATTGACACATAACCTTAACCATCACAGCCAGCATTACTCCTTGGCGTTTATTACTACCAATGTACATCATTAATACACAAAATAGTAGTATAGTAGAGTTTTTACTATTATCATTAAGTGTGAAATGTTGGATAACGAGATAGTCAATGAGTGAGATGTAGATATATTCTTTATTTCTTCATACAGATTTGTGTTACTATCTAGTTTCTTTCATTTCAGACAGAAGGACCCCTGTTAGTATTTATGGGGAGGTGTGTTTCCAGTGAATTCTCTAAATTCTTATTTATTTGGGAATGTCTTAATTTCTCCTTAATTTTTGAAGTATAGTTTTGCCAGGTATAGCACTTTTGGTTGACAGTCATTTGTTTGTTTGTTTTTCCTTCCTGGAGTTTGGAAATGTCATCCTATTGCTTTCTGACTCCAGAGTTCCTGATGAGAAGTCAGATATTAATCTTACTGAGGATTCCTGGAATGTATCGAGTCCCTTCTCTCTCTTGCTGCTTTCAAGAATTTAATTCTCCACCTTTTCCTGTTAAGTTCTTTGGATAACCTATTACTTGTCCCAACGGTTATACATTTTTCTGGCATCTGCAATGTTCAGCAGTCGCCTCTGATTATTTTCTATAAACACCTCCAAGGAAAATGCTATTCCCATGGGGTGAGCCCTGAGTCTGGTTAAATAAAGGCAGACTTGTGAGTAGGGTCTTCTGGGAAACTACCAGACAAGTCATATAATGGCACTTCTCTGGGAATGCCCCTTCCAGTGGGTGCCAGACGGCTTGTTTTCACTGTGATCAGGGGCTACCTTCGCATTTTCAAAGCTGCCTTGTAGTTGGAAAGTGGGAGATGGGAATAAGGTGAGTTAAAACACCACAAAACTCATTATTCTTACAGAGATTTCGGTTGTTTTTCTTGAATAAATGCTCCTTGGATTTTTGTAAGCCTTTGGTCCATTTTCAAAGTCCTGAAAAAGTTGATTCTGACATTTTTTCCAGCAATCTCATTGCTTTTATGGAGGATAAAATTTTCAGAGGTCCATTACTCTGCCATTTTTTACTAGTCCAATAAATACAAGATTGTTTACAGTAAGAAGTGGACCCCCTGCAAGCATTGTACAGTATTGGTAGGAGTGAATTCTACAAAACATTTAGGTAAACTAATTCTTTTACAAGAGTTACATTCCCAAGTAGTTTTTAAGATAGAGGGCCAAGAGCAAGACGTTACCAGACATAAGAGATCAGAAAATATAAATTTTTTCCAAATCTCCTTCTGGAAAATAGTTGTGGAAAAATAAATTATGAATCAAAATAAAGAATTCAGAAATAGAGACATTTTGTAAAATGACATGATGTAGTTAGCAGTGAAAAGAGATTTAGGTTTCAGCTAAAGCTTTTTAAAAAATAAATACAGATATTATGCCAAACATGAATAGCAAAATCATTCTCCCAAGAATAATTTTGAGAAGAAGAATTTTATAATGTTAATTTGGATTTAATTAACACAGTTATATTAACAAAGCATGAGAAGCAGAAAAATATGAATGAGAAGAAAAGGAAAACCACTGACAAATAAATGCAACTAATGGTTTATCAAATTTGTTTAATTATATTGCATTTTTATGTATTATATTGCCAATTCAGTTAAAACCGTTGCAGGAAAGATCCTGGTATACCTGTATGCAAATACTCTAAATAAAACATTATAAGCAGAATTCCACAGTATTAAATTATATTAAAATGGTAATCTGTAGTCCAATAGGCTTTATGCTAGGTAATAAATTATTTACTATTAGAAAAGTAAGTCATATAAAATATCAGGTCAAAAAAGTAAATAAGAAAACAATGTGATGACACCAATGGATACAAAAAAGTCATTTGTTTAAATTTATATTCTTATTTTTTGGGGGAAAGGAATTCTCATAATCTAGAACATATGGATAATGTATTAGATGAAATCACAAGCTAACTTGACATTTAACAGTAAAATGGTAGAACCTTCTTGGTCCATAGTGTATCGTAAGTAGTTCTGGAATGATCGAATGAAAAATTGCAAAATTCCCAATTAGAGCATGATTTAACATTATTTTGCAAGCTCAGTGGGAGAAGACTTGGTCAGATAAGAAGTATAGTTATTGGGCAGTGTAGTTATTGCTATGCACAGAGTATTTATCTGAAAACATGAGAAGAGTATACTGAAAATAGCTAAGAATTATAAGAGGGAATACATAATCAGATATAAAAACTGATAATTTGCAATCTATATGCCAGCAATAATCACTTACGAGATTTAATGGAAAAAACAGACACACAAAAATACGGAATTGCTGAACCATAAAAATTTTAAGAAAAGGCCCGAAAAAGAAATGGTTAGAATCAATAGGATGTAAACAGAATTTATTGTAAAGTATGAAAAAGAGTTGAATAAATACAGAGGCATGCCAAGTTCTGGGTTAAAAACAAGATTGTAAAAATTTCCATTCTATTTAAATTAGCTTAATGAAAATAATTATTTAAAGCTCCTTTGGAAGAATATTTAAACAGCAATAGCTTAGATGATTTTGAAAAAAAGTATTGAAGGGAGGGACTTGACTTATCAATTAGTAAAACATTTTATAAAATAATTTAGAGTGGCAGTAGTCAAAGAATAAGCAGGTTAGTAGGTACAATTAAAAAGCCCTGTAACAGACCGTGGGAGATAGCAGATCAACCTCACCAGTCCATGAGGAATGAGTGATAATTTACAGACCTATTCCTAACAAGCGCCTGGCTGGTTTCAAAAGAAGAAGTTATGTTAGGTACTTACATCATGTCCCCCTTCAAAAAAAAAAAAATGCAGGAGGAATTAGTTACATACTAAGTGTGAAACTGTAAACCAAATAGAATGTTAGAATACTGGTGGCCCTTTTACTCATCTTGGAACGAAGAAATATTTAAACTTGTGAATATTTAAAATTTCTGTACATTAAAATAATAAAAATTTAATGGCACACAAACTGAAAGAAGAGTTTCAGCAACTGTGATAACTGTTTAAAGTCTCAAAATATAAAAATGGTCATTTATTAAATGAATTAAAAACCACACATAATTAGAAGCAACTTAATAACGGCTCGTCTACAGAATGCATAAAATATATAAAGAAATATAATAGCCCATAAGTATATGACAATATTTTTTTTAACATTCCAAATAAGAGTAGAGCTCTCAATCTTTTGCCCATCAAGTTGTTGAATAGTTAATACAATGATAATTCTTAGAGCTGGTAAGGATTTGAAAATAACAGTTTCTGTAAAGTTTACAGCCTGGAAACCGTAGGAGGCATTTCTACTCTGCAGAGACCACATCTAGGGAAGGTAGCGCCTATGCTAAGCTCTGAAATTGAGCCACTCGGAGGCATAGGGAGAGTAATGAGCACCCAGAGGCAATCTCAAAGTTGAGTCCGCCCCCATTTCAAAACGAGTAGATGTAGATAGCCACAAGGCATCAGCAGAAACGCCTTCCCCCTCTTGTCTGGCTGCCTCGGTCAGGTGCCTTTCATATTTGTGGCACCTCAGAATGTGATTCCACGTCTTGTCTGATGCCCCCTTGGACTTGCGCCCAGGGGCAAGTGCCTACCTCTGCACCCCGCCCCCCCCATGTCTGCTGTGCCAGAGGAAGGACGTTGGGCCGCACTGGGTTAATTGAAACTGCCAGTGCCCCCCTTCACATGGCACCCATGGCACATGGCATACCGCCCTACCTTAGATATGTGTCTGCTGCGTTGTCCTGTGGGGTCTCTGTGAGTTGGAGTCCACTGTATGGCAGTTGGTTTTGAGTCTGTCAGGACTACTTGGAGTATAAATAGGGTCAAATGTTTTGGAAAACAAATTGGCTGTCTTTGATTTAAAAATGCACTTTTACTTAGTAAATTGCACTTGTAGGAATCTACCTAAGGTAATAATATTGGATGTGGACAGGAATTTATGTTCAAAATTAATCATCGCTGTCTTATTCATGAATGGGAGAATGGTTAAGTAAATCGTAGGGTACATGTCATGGACTATTTTATTCATCTTTTGAATGTTAATTGAAAAAAAAAAAGAATAGTATGATCCCAATTTTGCAAAAATATCTAATGACAATTGCTGCTGATTTAGGTCAGTTTCTGAGTAAGACTTACTTAGAAATGGGTTTGGGAGCTTCATTTTTCAGACTAAAAATCAATTCACAGATTTACATGAGAAATGAATTCAAATACTGAAATTAGTTCATCCCAAACTATGAAATATTAAATTTAAAAATACTGTTTAACGTATCTGGAGAAATTAGTAATTTTAATTCATTTTTTAAGCTTATCTTCACATTTTAATAAAAAGTAATACATGTTATAAGACATTGATCCAACATAGAAAAATACAAAGGAGACAAGGGAAAAGCAGTCAAGAATAATCATCATTGAATACCAAATACATACAGCGTGAAATTTAGAAATACTTTTAGTAGATGGGATCATATTCTATGAAGCAGTTTTTCATAAAAATATGAAATGTAACTTTATTTGATTTTAATAGAACTAATACATTGAAGTGAAATTGAAATTTATGTTTCACATAAATCTTTCTTTATCCCAAGACTGAAAAAATACGCAGAAGCATTGCAAGATCAGAGTACTATTCTTACATTTTCTTCCATGTTTTCTCCTCTTACTTTGAAGTCGTAAGTGCATATACAAATACACGCACACACACATACGTGTGTGTTTATCAGTCAATTTATATTTGCGTTATATAACAAAATTCCCACGGAGACTTATTTTTAGTTTAATTAGGTAGATTCAATCCTCACCACCACTCCTTTTATCATTTCCATGCTAAAATTATTTATTTTGATTTCTTGGTTGGTTATTATCAAGTAGATAGTGTCAAGATGGGCTCATGGGTGTTTATTTTGTGATTTTCTTCCTGGATAAAAATGTTTGTCACTTGCTTGTCTACTTAGAGAAAATCTGGACTGCTTTTAAATTCTTGGGCCACACACTTCCCTCTAAAGCTCTGAAAATATTATCCCAGTGTCTTCTAACATTGAATATTACAGTAATCCTTGTTCAATGGATTTTACATTACTTTTTGGGGGGTCAGATTTTATGATCAGGTTGCCCCTTCCAGAGAAAATACATGGAGCTGTATCTCCTGAGCTAGTCAAGTTTGAAGAGGGCCACATGTAGCTTCTTTATGCTTGAAAGACAGCTTAACCCATTGAAACCCATTGCCGTTGAGTTGATTCTGACTCATAACAACCCTATAGGACAGAGTAGAGCTGCCCCATAGGGTCTCCAAGGAGCGCCTGGTGGATTTGAACTGCTGACCCTTTGGTTAGCAGCTGTAGCACTTAACCACTACTCCAGGATTTCCAAAAGACAGCTTAGCTGGGTATAATATTCTTGGATTATGCACAGAGTTATGGAATTAAATGTTGCTCTGGAGATGTATCACACTGGAGTAATTTCATCCCCCTATTTATGACTACAGGATGGATAATATCTTGAAAATGTATACTTAAAGTTTACCTTATTAGGCTGTTTCTTGGTATCAGTTACTCTATCTAACTTTGTTTGGAATATGGCATTGCCTTTCAAGTTAATTTTTCATATCAGAGACACCGTCTTCTATTACATCTTTGAAGTTAACTTTTTTTCCCCTCATTTTGGTACCATTTGTTGTATTTTCTTCCTCAGGCACATCCATTATCACTAACTTGGATTCTCTTTTTCCATAATTTCTATTACTTTTTCTCTAATTTTTTAAATCTAATTTTTCCCCTTTGAATTCAATGTAACTATCTCAAATCTTTTGTCAGAGTTTTCTTTTATTATGTGGCTGTTTTGATAGTTCCTAGTTCTGATTTGAAGGAGCCCTGGTGGTGCAATGGTTAAGCACTAGGCTGCTGACTGAAAGGTCTGGGTTTGAACTCACCAGCGACTTTGGAGGAGAAAAGATCTGGTGATCTGATCCCATAAAGACTCATCCTTGGAAACCCTATGGAGCAGTTCTACTCTGTCATGTGGGGTCCCTAGATGAGTCTTAATTGAATTAGTGGCATACAAGAACAGTAGCAACAGTTCTGATTTATTTCTTGATTCTGTGATGGTGCTGTTTTAACTCTCAAAGTAGTTATTTACCTCTGCAATTCCCATTTCCTCCTGGTTGTTTTGTTATCTCATCTTTGGATTCTTACTTTATAGAGTTAATCTACTTATTAAGGATTTTCTGTAGAACATAGCAGACATGGTATGGTCATTGCTGTTTTCCCATTACACTGGCTTCTAGTTTTGTTTTTTCCATGTAGTGTTCCATTTATTTATTTGTTTACTTTCTGTTGCCCCAGTAATCCTGTTATTATTTTTCATCTGTCTTATTTTCTGTCTAGTCTTCCTATTTGCTTTTTTTTTTTTTATTAATTTTTATTAAGCTTCAAGTGAACATTTACCATTCCAATCAGTCTGTCACGTGTAGGTTTACATACATCTTACTCCCCTCTCCCACTTGCTCTCCCCCTATTGAGTCAGCCCCCACAGTCTCTCGTTTCGTGCCAATTTTGCCATCTTCCCTCTCTCTCTATCTTCCCATCCCCCCTCCAGTCAAGAGTTGCCAACACACTCTCCCGTGTGCACCTGATTTAATTAGCTCACTCTTCATCAGCATCTCTCTCCCCCCCACTGACCAGTCCTTTTCATGCCTGATGATTTGTCTTCGGGCATGGTTCCTGTCCTGTGCCATCAGAAGTTCTGGGGAGCATTGTCTCTGGGATTCCTCTAGTTGCAATCATACCATTAGGTGTGGTCTTTTAATGAGAATTTGGGGTCTGTATCCCATTGGTCTCCTGCTCCCTCAGGAGTTGTCTGTTGTGCTCCCTGACAGGGCAGACAGCGATTGTGGCCGGGCACCAACTAGTTCTTCTGGTCTCAGGATAATGTAGGTCTCTGGTTCATGTGGCCCTTTCTGTCTCTTGGGTTCTTAGTTGTCGTGTGACCTTGGTGTTCTTCCTTTGCCTTTGCTCCAGGTGGGTTGAGACCAATTGATGTATCTTAGATGGCCGCTTGTTGGCATTTAGGACCCCAGGCGCCACAATTCAAAGTGGGATGCAGAGTGTTTCCATAATAGAATTATTTTGCCCATTGACTTAGAAATCCCCTCAAACCAAGTTCCCCAGACCCCAGCCCCTGCTCCGCTGACCTTTGAAGCTTTCATTTTATCCCGGAAACCTCTTTGCTTTTAATCCAGTCCAATTAGGCTGACCTTCTTGTATTGAGTGTTGTCTTTCCCTTCACCCAAAGCAGTTCTTATCTACAGATTGATCAATAAAAAGCCCTCTCCCTCCCTCCCTCCCTCCCCCCTTTGTAACCACAAAAGTATGTGTTCTTCTCCGTTTTTTCTATTTCTCAAGATCTTATAATAGTGGTCTTATACAATATTTGTCCTTTTGCAACTGACTCATTTCGCTCAGCATAATGCCTTCCAGATTCCTCCATGTTATGAAATGTTTCAGAGATTCGTCACTGTTCTTTATCGATGCGTAGTATTCCATTGTGTGAATATACCACAATTTATTTACCCATTCATCCGTTGATGGACACCTTGGTTGCTTCCAACTTTTTGCTATTGTAAACAGAGCTGCAATAAACATGGGTGTGCATATATCTGTTTGTGTGAAGGCTCTTGTATCTCTAGGGTATATTCCGAGGAGTGGGATTTCTGGGTTGTATGGTAGTTCTATTTCTAACTGTTTAAGATAACGCCAGATAGATTTCCAAAGTGGTTGTACCATTTTACATTCCCACCAGCAGTGTATAACAGTTCCAATCTCTCCACAGCCTCTCCAACATTTATTATTTTGTGTTTTTTGGATTAATGCCAGCCTTGCTGGTGTGAGATGGAATCTCATCGTAGTTTTAATTTGCATTTCTCTAATGGCTAATGATCGAGAGCATTTTCTCATGTATCTGTTGGCTGCCTGAATATCTTCCTTAGTGAAATGTGTGTTCATATCCTTTGCCCACTTCTTGATTGGGTTGTTTGTCTTTTTGTGGTTGAGTTTTGACAGAATCATGTAGATTTTAGAGATCAGGCGCTGGTCTGAGATGTCATAGGTGAATATTCTTTCCCAGTCTGTAGGTGGTCTTTTTACTCTTTTGGTGAAGTCTTTAGACGAGCATAGGTGTTTGATTTTTAGGAGCTCCCAGTTATCGGGTTTCTCTTCATCATTTTTGGTAATGTTTTGTATTCTGTTTATGCCCTGTATTAGGGCTCCTAGGGTAGGTCCTATTTTTTCTTCCGTGATCTTTATCGTTTTAGTCTTTATGTTTAGGTCTTTGATCCACTTGGAGTTAGTTTTGTGCGTGGTGTGAGGTATGGGTCCTGTTTCATTCTTTTGCAAATGGATATCCAGTTATGCCAGCACCATTTGTTAAAAAGACCATTATTTCCCCAATTTACTGACACTGGTCCTTTGTCAAATATCAGCTGCTCATACATGGATGGATTTATATCTGGGTTCTCAATTCTGTTCCATTGGTCTATGTGCCTGTTGTTGTACCAGTACCAGGCTGTTTTGACTACTGTAGCTATATAATAGGTTCTGAAATCAGGTAGGGTGAGGCCTCCCACTTTCTTCTTCTTTTTCAGTAATGTTTTGCTTATCCAGGGGTTCCTTCCTTTCCATATGAAATTAGTGATTTGTTTCTCTATCCCCTTAAAGTATGACATTGGTATTTGGATTGGAAGTGCGTTATATGTATAAATGGCTTTTGGTAGAATAGACATTTTTACTATGTTAAGTCTTCCTATCCATGAGCAGGGTATGTTTTTCCACTTAAGTATGTCCTTTTGAATTTCTTGTAGCAGAGTTTTATAGTTTTCTTTGTATAGGTCTTTTACATCCTTGGTAAGATTTATTCCTAAGTATTTTATCTTCTTGGGGGCTACTGTGAATGGTATTGATTTGGTTATTTCCTCTTCGGTGTTCTTTTTGTTGATGTAGAGGAATCCAAGTGATTTTTGTATGTTTATTTTATATCCTGAGACTCTTCCAAACTCTTCTCTTAGTTTCAGTAGTTTTCTGGAGGATTCCTTAGGGTTTTCCATGTATATGATCATGTCATCTGCAAATAGTGATAGCTTTCCTTCCTCCTTACCAATCTGGATACCCTTTATTTCTTTGTCTAGCCTAATTGCCCTGGCTAGGACTTCAAGTACGATGTTGAATAAGAGCGGTGATAAAGGGCATCCTTGTCTGGTTCCCGTTCTCAAGGGAAATGCTTTCAGGTTCTCTCCATTTAGAGTGATATTGGCTGTTGGCTTTGCATAGATGCCCTTTATTATGTTGAGGAATTTTCCTTCAATTCCTATTTTGGTAAGAGTTTTTATCATAAATGGGTGTTGAACTTTGTCAAATGCCTTTTCTGCATCTATTGATAAGATCATGTGGTTTTTATCTTTTGTTTTATTTATGTGATGGATTACATTAATGGTTTTTCTGATATTAAACCAGCCTTGCATACCTGGTATAAATCCCACTTGATCAGGGTGAATTATTTTTCTGATGTGTTGTTGGATTCTATTGGCTAGAATTTTGTTGAGGATTTTTGCATCTATGTTCATGAGGGATATAGGTCTAAAATTTTCTTTTTTTGTAATGTCTTTACCTGGTTTTGGTATCAGGGAGATGGTAGCTTCATAGAATGAGTTGGGTAGTATTCCGTCTTTTTCTATGCTTTGAAATACCTTCAATAGTAATGGTGTTAAGTCTTCTCTGTAGGTTTGGTAGAACTCTGCAGTGAAGCCGTCTGGGTCAGGACTTTTTTTTGTTGGAAGTTTTTTGATTACCGTTTCAATCTCTTTTTTTGTTATGGGTCTATTTAGTTCTAGTTCTGAATGTGTTAGTTTAGGTAGGTAGTATTGTTCCAAGAATTTATCCATTTCTTCTAGGTTTTCAAATTTGTTAGAGTACAGTTTTATGTACTAATCTGATATGATTCTTTTGATTTCATTTGGTTCTGTTGTGATGTGGTCTTTCTCGTTTCTTATTTGGGTTATTTGTTTCCTTTCCTGTTTTTCTTTAGTCAGTCTAGCCAATGGTTTATCAATTTTGTTAATTTTTTCAAAGAACCAGCTTTTGGCTTTGTTAATTCTTTCAATTGTTTTTCTGTTGTCTAATTCATTTAGTTCAGCTCTAATTTTTATTATTTGTTTTCTTCTGGTGCCTGATGGGTTCTTTCGTTGCTCACTTTCTATTTGTTCAAGTTGTCGGGACAGTTCTCTGATTTTGGCTCTTTCTTATTTTTGTATGTGTGCATTTATCGATATAAATTGGGCTCTGAGCACTGCTTTTGCTGTGTCCCAGAGGTTTTGATAGGGAGTATTTTCATTCTCGTTGCTTTCTAAGAATTTCCTTATTCCCTCCTTGATGTCTTCTATAACCCAGTCTTTTTTCAGGAGGGTATTGTTCATTTTCGAAGTATTTGATTTCTTTTCCCTAGTTTTTCTGTTATTGATTTCTAGCTTCATTGCCTTGTGGTCTGAGAAGATGCTTTGTAATATTTCGATGTTTTGGATTCTGGAAAGATTTGTTTTATGACCTAATATGTGGTCTATTCTAGAGAATGTTCCATGTGCACTAGAAAAAAAAGTATACTTTGCAGCAGTTGGGTGGAGAGTTCTGTATAAGTCAATGAGGTCAAGTTGGTTGATTGTTGTAATTAGATCTTCCGTGTCTCTATTGAGCTTCTTACTGGATGTCCTGTCCTTCTCTGAAAGTGGTGTGTTGAAGTCTCCTACTATAAATGTGGAGGTGTCTATCTCAGTTTTCAATTCTGTTAAAATTTGATTTATGTATCTTGCAGCCCTGTCATTAGGTGCGTAAATATTTAATATGGTTATGTCTTCCTGATCAATTGTCCCTTTTATCATTATATAGTGTCCTTCTTTATCCTTTGTGGTGGATTTAAGTCTAAAGTCTATTTTGTCAGAAATTAATATTGCTACTCCTCTTCTTTTTTGCTTATTGTTTGCTTGATATATTTTTTTCCATCCTTTGAGTTTTAGTTTGTGTCTCTAAGTCTAAGGTGTGTCTCTTGTAGGCAGCATATAGATGGCTCGTGTTTCTTTATCCAGTCCGTGACTCTCTGTCTCTTTATTGGTGCATTTAGTCCATTTACATTCAGCGTAATTATAGATAAATAAGTTTTTAGTGCTGTCATTTTGATGCCTTTTCATGTGTGTTGTTGTCCATTTCATTTTTCCACATGCTTTTTTGTGCTGAGACGTTTTTCTTAGTAGCTTGTGAGATCCTCATTTTTATAATGTTTAACTTTGTGTTTATTGAGTCGTTACGTTTTTCTTGGCTTTTTTCTTGAGTTATGGAATTGATATTCCTTTTTGTGGTTACTTTTTTATTTACCCCTATTTTTCTAAGTAAAAACCTAACTTGTATCCTTCTATATCGCCTTGTATCACTCTCCATCTGGCAGTTCAGTGCCTCCTATATTTAGTCCCTCTTTTTGATTATTGTGATTATTTAAGTGTTGATTTCCATGATTTACTGTTATGTGTATTATTTTGTTTATTTATTTATTTTTTAGAATTAGTCTTAATTTGTTTGTTTTTGTGCTTTCCCTATTTGAGTTGCGTTGATATCAGGACGTTCTGTTTTGTGACCTTGTATTGTGCTGGTACCTAATATTATTGGTCATCCAGCCAAACAATCTCCTTTAGCATTTCTTACAGTCTTGGTTTAGTTTTTGCAAATTCTCTAAACTTGTGTTTATCTGTAAATATCTTAATTTCTCCTTCATATTTCAGAGAGAGTTTTGCTGGATATATGATCCTTGGTTGGCAGTTTTTCTCCTTCAGTGCTCTGTATACGTCGTCCCATTCCCTTCTTGCCTGCATGGTTTCTGCTGAGTAGTCTGAACTTATTCTTATTGATTCTCCCTTGAAGGAAACCTTTCTTTTCTCCCTGGCTGCTTTTAAAATTTTCTGTTTGTCTTTGGTTTTGGCAAGTTTGATGATAATATGTCTTGGTGTTTTTCTTTTTGGATCAATCCTAAATGGGGTTCGATGAGCATCTTGGATAGATATCCTTTTGTTTTTCATGATGTCAGGGAAGTTTTGTGTCAGGATTTCTTCAACTATTTTCTCTGTGTTTTCTGTCCCCTCTCCCTGTTCTGGGACTCCAATCACTCGCAAGTTATCCTTCTTGATAGAGTCCCACATTGATTCTTAGGGTTTGTTCATTTTTTTTAATTCTTTTATCTGAGTTTTTTTCCAGCTATGTTGGTGTTGTTTCCCTGTTCCTCCAGAAGTCCCAGTCTACATTCTAATTGTTCGAGTCTGCTCCTCTGACTTTCTATTGCATTGTCTAATTCTGTAATTTTATTGTTAATCTTTTGGATTTCTACATGCTGTCTCTCTATGGATTCTTGCAACTTGTTAATTTTTCCACTATGTTCTTGAATAATCTTTTTGAGTTCTTCAACAGTTTTATCAGTGTGTTCCTTGGCTTTTTCTGCATTTATCCTAATTTCATTTGTGATATCTTTAAGCATTCTGTAAATTAGTTTTTTATATTCTGTATCTGATAATTCCAGGATTGTATGTTCATTTGGGAAAGATTTTGATTCTTTTGTTTGGGGGGTTGGAGAAGCTGTCATGATCTGTTTCTTTATGTGGTTTGATATGGACTGCTGTCTCCGAGCCATCACTGGGAAACTAGATTTTCCAGGTAGTCAGCTAAAAAAAAATGCAGTCAGATCCCTATCTGAATTCTCCCTCTGGCTCTGGGTATTCGGATGTTAATGGGGCCGCCTGGGGAGGGTGGGGGAGGGATCAGAGAACTAGGAGTGTAGCACCACAGAATATAGAGCTGAACACCGCGTTCACGCTCCGCCCCCGTCCACCAAAATCCGGGTGGGACGGGTCCCTGGCTATGACACTGCTTTCCTTGCTCGGAGACCAGTCGAATGGTTGGGCCCACCCCCAGGGTCTATTCAGGTGAATATAATTGGGCCCCGCGGTCACGCCCCACCCATGCCCGTGCCCAAATCCCAGCGGGACGACTTTCCGGCTGGGACGCTGCTTTCCCCTTTCCGGGGCCAGTCACTTCCTCCCGGGGACTTCTCCTTCCGGTGCGCCACACCTCTCGCACGAACTGGGTAGGCGTCACCAGCACGGCCAGGTGGGCCCGCCCCCTGGTTCAATTCAGGGGAATAAAAATGGACCCCGCGCTCACGCCCCGCCTGCGCGCGTGCGCGCCCAAATCCCAGCGGAATGGCTCCCCGTCTGGGACGCTGCTTTTCCCGCTCCGAGACCTGTCACTTCCGGGGATTTCTCCCTCCGGTGTGCTGTGCCACACACATGGACTGGGTGTGCATCCTCCTGCACGAACGTGTGGGCCCCGCCCTGGGGTCACTTTAGGGAAATACAGCTGACCCCCCCCCCTCGCGCCCTGCCCGCTTCTCATCTAACTCCCGGCGGGACGGCTCCCCCGCTGGGACGCTGTTCTCCCCACTCCCAGATCAATCACTGCCTCCCGGGTGCTTCTCCCTCCGCCTGCGCCTCTATGCCGCCTGCGCCAACCAGCTAGACTTCCTCCCGGGATGGGTTCGGGGGTGAAGAGGTGGGCCCCCCTTCTGTGCCATCTGCCCCCCCTGGGCTCTGTCCCAGATCGGGCTCCGAAGGTCACCTGCCTGGTATGCTGGCTCCTGGTTCTGAAAACGGTCGCTGTCTGCCCGTATTTGTTCGTTTTCCGTCTCTAAGTCTGTGCTTGTTGTTCAGAGTTCGTAGATTGTTATGTATGTGATCGATTCCCTTGTTTTTCCGAGTCTTTGTTGCAAGAGGGATCCGCGGTAGCGTCCACCTAGTCTGCCATCTTGGCCCTGCTCCCTCCTATTTGCTTTTTATGTAGGATAAATTCTTTTCTCCAGGTTTCCTCTGTAGCCTTGATATTAACTTTATATACTTTTCATTGATTAAGGGTGATGATATGGAGATGTCAGCCAAAGACATTCTGAACAGTACTTTGTTGGAAGACACGGGCTCTGCTTTCTTTTCTGAGGTATGGCTAGGTAGATACGAAGGTTGGTAGGGAGGGAGGGAGAGAAGGAGGAAGGAAGGGAAGGAAGGAAGGAAGGAAGGAAGGGAGGGAGGGAGGGAGGGAGGGAGGGAAGAAAAACAAGTATAAACCGTACTCATTGTGGGCACCTGTTTCTCTATTCAGTGTAAAGTGTCAGAAAGTAATTCTTCTAACTACCACCAAGATGCTGTAGAGGTCAGGGAGGACTCAACTTTCAGGATCTTCTGTGACTTGATCTGGTAGTGTTATTCACCTTTGTAATCTGTTTCTTTTCAAAACAGGAGATTTTAATACAATTTGCAGGAAATTGTTAGTTCTTTTCACTTAACATTTCTGGGTGTTCATGGCAGAGTTCAAAGCCAGATCACAGTTTTTTTTTTTTTCTTTCTTGGTTATCAAAGTTTTTTATGACTTTGTGCCCTTTTTCTTGTTTGTTCATTGCCGCAGGTATTTTAGGGAAAGCGTGCCTTTTTCCCTTCTCCCCCAACCCCATTTTATTATGATCAATGTAGGGACCTGCTAGATACTGCTTTTCTCCACTGTCTCTATCCAGAAGACTACTGAGCAATTTTTGAACAAAAACATAATTTTGCATTATTGTATTTATTTCTAACATCCTTTTTAGGCCTATCTTTTGACAAAATATTTAAATAATACTTTTCATTTTCAAACTTTTCATCTAGAAAAATTTTTTTTATGCCATGATATCGTTATTGATCAAACCAAATACTTTTGATTATAAAACATGTTAATACCTGACATACTGTGTGGGTGTAATGAAATCTCTTAAGTACATTATAGCGACAGAAAAGCTGGACTGTTTTTTAATGTAAAACAGAAGTAATATTTTAGGATTAAGCATAACTATTTTGTTTTAGCTACAGCATTCAAAATAATAGCGAAGCTCTAAGAGTTACCTAAGTTCATGAGTCTGGCAGCAGGCAATTTACCTTTTTCCATGTTTTTCCAGGGTAAGTACAAGTTCACACACACTCCCCAATTCCTGGCACAATTCCAAGACCCGGATACAAGGAAGAGATCTTGTAATTCACAACTTTACAGATACCAATTTGAAGGGCTAGGAAGATCATATTGTAGATATCTTTAGGCTCAGAAACGGGCTTGGTTAGGAAGTGATCCATCTAAAAGCTTGTTGGAGCTTAAATATAAATCAGCTAAATTGACTCTACCCTGAAAGGTATTCATTGTCCATGTAATACACAGTAATGGGACTTAGCATGTTTCAGATATTATGCTAGGTGCTTTACATAGCGTTTCTAAATTCACATCCACCTAAGTTAGCTACTACTGTTATCCCCATTTAACAGATGACGAACCTGAAACACAGAGAGAGTAAATCACTGACGTAAGGCTGTGGAGTTAACAAGTGGCAATGGCACGTTTTGTGCCATGGCAGTGAGACCCCAGGGCTATGTTGTCAGTACTTTTGATCAAAGACAGTACTACACAGATATGATTTTTCTAGCTATTTTTCAAAGGAAATTTTCAACACTTCACCATGGTCCTGTAACCTCATGCTATAATTAAAGGGAAAGATAACTTACTGAGATAGAGAGCCTCTCTTGATCAGGTCTCAGTGCAGCCGTGGCTGTGGTCATGGGAGCAAACAAAAATTGGGTACATGTATGATCCAGGTGTGAAAAATATGTGGCACCCTCATTTTTCACTCCTTTATCCCAGCACCCACTGTGACCTTACCTTTTGGTGGGCATCTGTGCCTGTCTGTCTTGATTAGTGACATGAGGAGGAGTCTGAAAAATCTGAATGACCTGTCACATCACTAATCAGCACACGGCTCAGTAGATCCTGTTGCAGTTGTCACAGTCTACAGTCTGCTAGAATTATGAGTCTAAAATATCTCTGGTTGGATGGAATGCTTCATTTGCCAAACAGTTTCCTCACAAATCCATCTGTTTTGGTTACATTTTGACACATAACAAACCACCGCAGAACTTGATGGCTTGAAATAGCCACCCATTTTTGTTTCTAATGATTGTGAGTGTTAATTGGACCCAAGCAGGGTAGGGGTAGGTCTTCTGCTCTGTGTAGTGTCTGCCAGGGTTGTTGTCATCTGGAGGCTTGACCAGGGCAAACCATCCCAGATGACTCACTCACTTGGCTGGCAGGTGGAGCTGGCTGTCAGCCAGTTGCTCAGCTGGGACTGTTGACTGGAGAACTTGGGATCTTCTCCCCATGACCTATGTGGGTTCTGTGCTCCGAGTGGTAGCCATTGAGTTAATGATTACATGACAGTGTATCAAGAGGTGACACCACAGACGATTTAAACTTTTCTCGGTTGTATTTGTGACACTATGGTTTGCTGAAACGTTCATTTTATTTTGGTGCACCCCTTCTGGACTGTAAGTTCTTCCAGTACTGGTAATATCTGTAATTCAACTTTTTTATACTCATTTTCTATGACAGTGCCTGGCACGAAGTAAGTGCCCATTGTATGGTTGAGCCAAACTGACACTCAGATTATTTTCATTTATTTTGGCTTTTATAAAATTAAAACAGAAACTTAGTTTCCAAAGCTTTTCCTGTGCCAATTAAAATTTCCCTAGAACTGTTGTTAGAAATAAGGAACATGGATGCAAAATATATGAAGTTTTAGACTCTTGGTACATATTTCCAAACTGCTTTCCCTAAAAAAAAAATATATATATATATATCTCCACTAGCAAATATGAGAGAACCCTTCCTAGCAGCCTAACCAACATTAGGGCATTTTTAATTTTGTCTTTTATGTTCATAAATTTGATAGGTTAAAGTGACATTTCATTATTTCCTTATTTTGTATTTTTGAGACTGTTACAGTATAAATAGGTGAGTGCTAACTTATCAAATACATGTGCAGTTTTTCTTCCCATCTGGAGTATTATATTCATTATAAAGTTAAATAAACTTAGAATGGGAAAAGACGTAAGCAGTATTCTAGAACCTAGATGTTTTTCACCCTTTTTGGCTCAGGACACCTTTGCATCTTAGACTGCTTGATATCACTTATGATATCACCCTGGTGGCATTGTGGTTAAGAGCTGCAGCTGCGAACCCAGAGGTCGGCAGTTCAAATCCACCAGGCACTCCTTGGAAACTCTGTGGGGTAGTCTCCTGTGTCTTATGGGGTCGCTAAGTGTCAGAATCAACTCGACGTCAACGGGTTTGGGTTTTTTTTTGTTTTTTTTACAAAAGAGATTGGATCCACAATTATCACACTGCATCTATGAGTCAGTCATGGAGAAGAACCGATAGCCGACCCAGCTGCATTTTCTTCTTGGTTTATGAACATGTTACAGTACATGCAGATTCTTTCTTTGGTGCTAACTTGATGTTATGCCAGCAAATTGAGCCCCATTTTACATTCTGATCTACCCTTCTTGATATGACGTATTTGGCACAATATTATATCTGAATTGTCACAATATCAAAACATTGTCATAATATTCTCTATCTTCAGCCATAGCAAAACCTAAGTATTATACTGTGATCAAAACCTAGTGGAGCAGGGCAAGGTGGACTGGGTATGAGTATAAAGGGTGCACCATAGGAAGAACTTCGTGAGGATGGAATAGTTCTGCATCTTGATTGCGGTGGTGGTTACACAAATCTATACATGTTATAAAGTATGTATTACATCCACTTATTGTAGCAATGGAAACCCTGGCAGCATAGTGCTAACCAAAAGGTCGGCGGTCGAATCTGCCAGGTGCTCCTTGGAAACTCTATGGTGCAGTTCTACTCTGTCCTGTAGGGTTGCTATGAGTTGGAATCGACTCAACAGCGCTGGGTTTGGTTTTTTGGTTATTATGCCAATGGAAACCCTGGTGGTGTAGTGGTTAAGAACTACAGCTGCTAAACAAAAGGTCGGCAGTTTGAATCCACCAAGTGCTCCTTGGAAACCCTGTAGGGCAGTTCTACTCTGTCCTGTACGGCCGCTGTCAGTCAGAATCAACTCAGCGGCAATGGGTTTGGTTTTTTCTTTTTTGGTATTGTACCAATGAGAGTTTCCTGGTTTTGATCCTGTATAATAGTTATGGAAGATGTAACCATTGGGGGAAACTGGGTGAAGGGTACACAGGACCATTTTATAGTGTCTTTGTAACTTTCTGTGAATCTATAATTCTGTCAAGCTAATAATAATGATAATAATATCAGCACATCTCTGAAGAGTTCATGGCACAATGGTTGAAAACTGCGAACATCCCGTATAGGTAATAATCACTTCTACCATTTTCTAAAAGCTCATGAGGGGCCAACTGTTAACCTTTACCTTGTGGAAGTGAATTTGCCTTCTACGCAGAACGTGATGCCTTCAAAGAATACTCTAGAGAAGTCAGCCACCTCCTTTGTAAGGCAGCCCTTCAAATATTTGATGCTTATATTTTTTCTAGTCTTGGAAAAGCATCTCCAGTCTTAAACTATCCCTTATATGATAAGATTTCAGACCGTACAGGTTTTTTTTTTTTTTTTTTTTTTTTGACCTGCTGCTATCAAGTTTCTCTCTTGAAATTTAGTGCCCCAAATAATATTTTCTGGGAACGTGGTCCAGATATTCAGTGACCAGCATCATCAGAATTTATGTTTTAACGGATCATGTCAGACATCAAAGCAAAGGCAAAAAATTGGTAAGCTATTATGCTATACTTCTAAAGAGAATTGCACCTCTATAATATTTGTTTTTCAAAGTGTTTGATGTGCCTAGGAGTCTCAGTATATGGCCAGATCTTACACACTCAATGTCTGTAGCTTTACTGTCTCCATTACTGTTGTAATTTTCTAGAGATGCATTTATAAAACCCAAACCAATGTCTTACGTACCTTCGACTATATTATAACTGAGGTATGAGTGAAAAGATGGACTAGCATCTTTCTGCTGCCTTTTAATATTGACAGGTTATGATAAATTTCATCATATGTCTTATGCTATTTACATCCAAGAAAGGACATTTTTTCTTACCTCTTATGCCTAAGGGTGTGAAGCCAACCAATTTACCTACGCCATGTTGTTATGGTGTGGCTGTCACATGTATGGCGTACCCACCCAGCACCCAGTGCATGTATGGTGTAGTCCCTTTAAATCTGAAGATGCTAGTGCTGTTCTTTATCCCTGGGTAGGTGGAGAGTGGAAGCACAAGAATGATTCTCTGAGCCAGCTGGATCTATAATTCATCTTTTTGGGTATCAGCAGAAAATATTTGCTGGCAATCATGGAGACCTATTTTAAAGGAGACAACTGATTTGATCTCAAACTAGAATTTGTGATTTCAGTGACAAGGTTTTTAGTTCATTTTGAACCCATTCGAAACATATATTAAAAATATATCCAGTTCCCATTTTATTAAAAAATTTTCATAGAAGTTTTGTTGAGAAAAAAAAAATTTTTGAGATAGCTGTTTAATCCACTGTATTGGCTCTTTCTATGACGGTTTATTTGAGCTAACAAATATTAGCTTTAAAAAAAAATAGCTTTTAAAAGGGGGTTTTAAGTATCAAGAATTAGATTGCCATTTGGAAAAAAAATGGGTCAATACACTAGAAGGGTCCTTCATCAATACTTCTGACATGTTTTAGAAGATGAATGATAGAGAGGAATTTCTAAATTCAAGTTAAAGTATTAGTTGGGTTTTTTCACATTATGGTGAGTGAAATAAGTTTGGGTTTGGATGTAAATAGCATAAGACATATGATGAAATTTATCATAACCTGTCAATATTAAAAGGCAGCAGAAAGATGCCAGTCCATCTTTTCACTCACACCTCAGTTATAATATAGTCGAAGGTACATAAGACATTGGTTTGGGTTTTATAAATGCATCTCTAGAAAATTACAACAGTAATGGAGACAGTAAAGCTACAGCTAGACACAAAAGGACAAATAGTATATGATTCTGTTTATACGAAATATCTAGAATAGGCAAATTTATAGAGACAGAAAGTAAATTAGAGGTTACCAGGGGCTGGGGTGAGGTCAGAAGCGGGTATTGTTATCCAGTGGGTGTGGAATTTCTGTCTGGAGCGATGAAAAAGTTCTGGAGATAGATAGATGATGTGCGCACAATGAAAGTGAGTGTAATTAATGCCACTGATTGTACAGTTAATATGATTAAAGTGATAAATTCTATGTCATATATATTTTGGCACCATAAAGAAATAATTTAAAAAGCGTTACTCTACCCACTCCTCGCTTAACAACGTGGTTAAGTTCCAGAGACCGAATCTTGATGCAAAAATCAGCATTGTGTGAAAATGTAGATTTAAAAGGCTATCTAGAGCCATGTCCCCTCTGCTGGAGTGTTCCAAAGGCCCCCACCTTCCTTTTATTCCTTCACCCACTCCTCCTGCCCTAACTGCCCCTTCCCCACCAATTTGGGAGGTGCCGTTTGGGTCAGGGCGAGTGGGCACGCACGCTGGCACAACCCCTTAGCCTGTGATTCTGCCACAGAGACTCTGAGTGAGAGGTCTGTACTGGGGTGAGGCTATACACACTCCCATTAGTACCCTGAGCCTGGGGAGCACGTTAGAAAACCATGGAGACCCCCAGATGCTACCATGAGGTTTAAAATGTGGGTTCTGAACCCCAGCCCTAACCCGTGCTTCTGGGCACCCACTTACCAGATATACCTTGGTCCTTCCGCGCCTCCCTATACTTCTGATGGCCCTGCCTGATAGGAGCCCCTGCCATGGGCACCGACTTTTCCAAAGTTCACTCCAGGGAAGGACTCTTCCTTCGGCTGTACAGAGCCAGCTGACACGGGGCATGCCCAGCCACTCCCAGGATGCCCTCTGCCCTCTGTGCCAGCCCCCGCCCCTCCCTCCTGCAGACCCCTGACCAGGACTTGGGCCAAAGCAGTGGCTGCAGAAGCAGCCAGGATTGCAGGCGCTGGAGATGGAGCTGGAATCTCCTGGTTCAGATCTCAGGAGCAGGGTGCCATGCACGCAGCCAATGGCAAGTGAGAGGCACCTGTTAGTAGGCCAAAGTCTGTCTCCTGGTAATCCAGAGGCAGGAGAATTGGCAAAGAAGCTGTCAGAGACAGCAATTTTAGCCAATGACTACTTGCACCAGGGGAGGTGACTTGACCAATGGGAAACGTGAGTGTAGGGTGGCAAATCAGGGACTTTTCAGAAAAGTACAGGAGGTCATGAAAAGTAAGTTTATTATACCCATAGTTACCACTGGGATATACAGTGGGGCACACAGAGCCACAAGGGAGCAACTTGGCGTTTGTTACTGCCAGACAAGCAACGTTAATGTGCACAATAGTCGGATAGTAGATTTTTTTCTACTATTATCATGAATGTGAAATGTCAGATAATGAAACAGGTGGTAAGTGTAGTAGGTGTCCTTAGTTACAGTTGCTGTTATGGTTAGTATCAGTGAGCTAAAGATTCATATTTGATAAACTTATTTTAAAACTCTGTTTTGATTGGTAACGTTAATCATAAGCAATTTAAAACATTATGTGTGTAAGTAAATATGAATAGAAACATATCTGTGTCTATCTAACCCATAACCCGTTGCCATTGAATTGATTCCCACACATAACAACCCCAGAGTAGAACTGCCCCAGAGAGTTTCCAAGGAGCAGCTGGTGGATTCCAACTCCTGACCTTGTGGTTAGCAGCCAGGCTTTTAACCACTGGGCCACCAGGGCTCCATCTGTCTAGCTAGTCTATTTGAGAAGTCAGTACTAGAGTTGTATTTTGTGGGTAGTCCACAACTTTTGTTCTGCTGATGGCAGTCAGACAGCGTGATGTGGCTCTGCTCGTAGGCAGCCATCACCGTGGTGTGAATTGAGGGTTCGCAAAAATTTCCCTCGAGTTTCCTGCCATAATGTTTTTTCTCCTTTAGAAGTTAATTCTGGAGTGTCTTGAAGGCTTTTTGTATTTAAGAGTCTTCCATTAAATCTGAAAACACCTCAAAAATCCCAGCACTATGGGATACTTTTTCTCCGGGTCAAAAACTACAAGCAGAACTCTAAAATAATGAAACCTAGACTACTGACCCAAGGGTCTCAAAAGCATTGGTAAGGAGTTAAGACGGTGAGTTGCAGAGTTTTTCTTGAGGGCTTTGTGTACTTTATCAAGAGAATCTTCTTGCGTTCTCCTCTCACTCAATTCGTACATATAGGTATTTAAACACATTTTAAATTCAAGACTAGCTCCTTGAGTGGCTCAAATAAAGAAGTATGATTTTAATGGAAAAAGATGACCGTTGGGCTATTTTATAGGCTCTGCCAGGGCATTGACAATTCACTACATGATGCCAGAGAAGGCTCTCTGGTGCACTTTATTCACCCCATTACTACATGTCTTCAGATTCAGCCAAGTTCAATGCCAACCCCAGGTTTTGCTGTTTTATCTTCTCCCTGAAGTTTTCACCCTTTACTTTTCATTCTTACTCATACCCTATACCTTTGAATTCTCTACTTACCTTCCATATCTCACCTGTGAAGTCTTCTCCCTTCCTGCTTTCTTCCTGTATTTCTATTTTAGGAATTAAAAAAAGCAGCAGCAAACACTCTTGGAAGTTTGTTTTAAAAACTGGTATTATCTTTGTGATAAAAAAGTGCCCAACAACAAATGCTTCCTGGTTCCAAGGGATGGTGCTGCAGGAGAGGATATGTCTTACTCTACATATTTCTGTGTCTGTAGGAGCTTTTATCTGTGTTAAATGAAAGCTTTCAAACCTGTTTTGTCAGATTTCCAGCCTACTTCTGGACTATTTCACTTTTCAGTTAACCTCATCACAGTAGGCGTACCAGGGTGTGCCAACTACGGTAAGAACCCCTTTCGTGTTAATTGGGCGCTTATCATGTGCCAGGTGATTTAACACACAACCTGCTGCTGTCGAGTCCATTCTGACTCATAGCAACCCTGTAAGACAGAATAGAACTTCCTGTAGAGTTTCCAAGGAGCACCTGGCGGTGATTTAAGGTACATATTATTTTTTTTAATTTTATTGTGCTTTTGGTGGAAGCTTACAATGCAAATTAGTTTTTCACTCAAAAATTTATACACAAATTGTTCTTTGACATTGGTTGCAATCCCCGCAATACGTCGGCACACTCCTCCTTTTTCACCCCAGGTTTCCCATGTCGGTTCGTCCAGCTTTCCTGTCCCTTCCTGCCTTCTCCACTTTGATTTTAGGCAGGAGTTGCTCATTCGATCCCATATACTTGATTGAACTAAGAACCATGTTTCTCAGATGTGTTGTTTGTTTCTTAGGCCTCTCTAATCTTTGGCTGAAAGGCGAACTTCAGGAGTGGCTTCATTTCTGAGTCAGCAGGGTGTCCAGGGGCCATCATCTAGGGGGTTCCTTCAGTCTTTGTCAGGCCAGTTAGTCTGGTCTTATTTTGTGAACTTGAATTTTGTTCTTCATTTTTCTTGGACTCTGCCCAGGACCCTCTATTTTGATCCCTGTCAGACTGGTTGTTGGTGATAACGAGGCACCATCTTGTTTTTCTGAGCTCAGACTGATGGAGGCTGTGGTTCATGTGGCCTGTAAGTCCTATGGACTAATATTTTCCTTATGTTTTTGGGTATTTTTATTCTTCTTTGCTCTGGATGGGATGGGACCAATAGATGTGTCTTAGGTGGCCGTTCCCAAGCTTTAAGACCCCAGACACTACTCAACAAAGTGGAATGTAGAACATTTTCTTTATGAACTATGTTATACCAGTTTACCTAGGTATCCCCCCAAGACTATGGTCCCCAACCCTCAGCCCCAGTAACTTGGGCCTTCAGAGTGTTTGGATGTGTCTAGGAAGCTTCTATGACATTGTGTTGGTCAAGTTGTGCTGACTTTCCCGATGTTGTGTATTGTCTTTCCCTTCACCAAAGTTAACACTTGTCTACTATATTTTACCATCTAGTTAGTAACTTTCCCTCCCCACCCCATCCCTCCCTCATAACCATCAAAGACTGTTTTATTTTTTTTCTGTGTGTAAATCTTTTCTCGGATCTATATAATAGTGATTTGATACCATATTTGCCCTTTGTGATTGACTTATTTCACTCAGGGTAATGTCCTCCAGATTCATTCATGTTGTGAGATGTTTTGTGGATTTGTCATCATTCTTTATTGTTGCGTGGTCTTCCATTGTGTGTGCGTACCGTAGTTTGTTATCCATTCATCTGTTGGTGGGCACTTAGGTTGTTTCCATCTTTTTACTATTGTGAATAATGCTGCAGTGAACATGGGTGTGCATATGTCTATTCATGTGATGGCCCTTATTTTTCTAGGATATATTCCTAGGAGTGGGATTGCTGGGTGGTATGGTATTTCTATTTCTGGCTTTTTAATGAAGCGCCATATCATTTTCCTTAGTGGTTGTACCACTTTACATTCCCACCAGCCATACATTCGAGTTCCTATCTCCCTGCTTTAACATGCACATTCTTATTTAACCTTTTCTACAACACAAGGATATATCTGCCATTATTATTTCAATTTGACAGCTGAAGGAATCAAGACTGTAATAGAGCAAGGCATTTTCCCATCTTTCTGTAGCTACTAAAAGCTAGTCGTGATGTGCCCTGGGTTCTTCTGGCTCCCCGATGCCTGCGTTCTTTCTGGTGCACCATGATGACTCTCCATTCCTAGCCTCAAGTTTTGAATTAATCGTATTATTGAAAGACTCATGCCTCTAACGCTCTTCATATGCGTGCATAGTCAGGAGTTATCTGTATATATTTTGAACTTTTAAACCAAATTCTGTATGTGAAAAAGCTAAGCATATATTATTGACCTATTGGGTACTGACCCTCATGCTGAATGCAATGCAGTAGAGCTTTTACTGTCTCATAAGTTGATAAGAAAAAACAAACAAGCATAAGAACAGGTTAAAGAACAAGAATGATAGACTCATATAATGGTTTGTGTGGTTTGGGACCGTTAGTCTACGGAGACCTAGATGAGAGAGTTCGCTATGTAATAACTAGAGGTGGCACTGAACCTGGATCTTGAAGGGGAATTAATACGTGGAGGGGAGGAACAAGGGCTTTTCAAGCAGAGGAAAGCATCAGGAGGTGTCCCAACCGGCACACTGTCTCATGTCATTGCACTTCACTTAGCGTTGTATCTTGGCAACGCTCAGCCCACATCATTCACATATTGTAGTTGTCAGAATGGCACACACTGATGGACACTGATAGTGTGTTCTTGCCTAGAAAATGAACAGAAAGTGCTATCATTCTGTCCAGTGACCGGGTGCCAGCAGCCCACTGTCTTACTCTATTCCATATGGTTTCAATACATCATTGCTAATAAAGAATATTCACAGAGGCCCTGGAAATGGGTACCAGGTACTGAACTTAAATATGCAAATAGTTTTCTGTATGCTGCTGAAAACGTATGTGTCAGAAGCATTTTCTTTCATTCCTTTACAAATCACCAAGGCTGATTGCCTTTCCAGACCTCGGATTGCTCTGTTGCAGGGTTTGGCAAATTACAGCCTATGGTTGGTCACCGGTTTTTGTAAATAAAGTTTTATTGGAACACAGCCACCTGCTTCAGCAATAGTTGCAATAGAGACATGTGGTCTGCAGAGCCTAAAATATTTACTTTCTGGCCCTTTGTGGAAAATGTTTGCTGACCTGCTGTAATTTTCCCTCTGCCGTTATCATGCTTGCTCCTGCCAGTCGGATGTAAGGGCTCAAACTATTGCGTAATTAGACTTCTGTCTCTCAGCACTTACTTGGGTTGATGTTCAGTGTATAAAAAATTGGGTTGTAAAGGAAGAAGCATGAATATTTCGACCACAAAGTATCTTTCTGTGATTCTGTTTCCCATTAAGTCAGGAAGTCCTCCTCCGAATAAATCAAATTTAAGATCCTTTTAGTCAGCTCACCAGCCTCTGGATGCCTTGTAACCTACATTCACTGTCAGATCCAGCCAGGCTTGCCCTCCTGAGGTTGGCTAGCAGTCCCAGCAGCAAAGGAGCCTGTCGATAGCGGTGGTTCCTGTCCTTTCCTGGTGTGCATGGACTGTGCTCAATTAAAGTTAATTCATCCTCAGAATCAGGATGAGGGCTCCTAAATTAAGCAACTGATGATATTTAAACAAAGGTTCATAATTTTACATTTAGTTGGATACTTTATTGTAGGTCATGTGGTTTGTCAACTGGAAATATTGTGTTAATTCAAAGGAAAAACACTTGAACCATACTTCAACTAAAAACCATCGCTCTTTGAAATTTCGTATTCTTGTCTGTTAAAGAGCTGTTTGGTGCTTTATTTTGTGTGATTTACTTTCCAAACCCTCATATCCAACGCATACAATGACAAGTCAGTGCAACTGAAATAGCCCTCGCTGAAGAACATTCGGAGAACAGTGTTGGATTTCCGGATCTGGATCTACATGCTTCCCGAGAGAGAGGCAGGGATCTTTGAATCTCAAGGCATGGGAGGAAGCAACTAAGGTCAGTTCCATTAAAAATATCCTCTGGCTCTTCTGTTTGATAGTATCATCTAAGTGCATGTAGCATGCCATCATGATTGTTATAACTACCTTTTATCATATAAGCATCATCTTTTATAATTAACGTTAACGGCTTTTCATACCTGGGCAATATACCATATCTTGTATTGCCTTTTTACATGTACACACAGGTGGCTTGTCCTTGGCTCTGACACGTTCGATGTTTGAGCTCAGAAACTTCTGTCCTTCATGATTTCTCATCTTACGATAATTATACCAAACCGTGAAGTACCAGGAGCAGGGTTTCCCTACGGCATGGCATCACCACTTGGTGATAACTACACAAAGTAAGATTTTAATTAAAAATCTTATATAATAGACAATCCCATCTCTCTGTTTCTTGAGTGTAACATTTTTCCTTCTGCGGATAGGGATCAAGACGAGCTTGATGTCGTCATCTGGTGATGGAGAGCATTTCTGGGTTTGGAGGTGAGTCTATTCATGCCAGAATTTAGCAACCCCTATCTCTGTTGGGACTGTGGCTTATTTTACTTTGGATCCTGTGAATATTTTACACGGTTTGCTTTGGTGTGAGTATATTTATGGAGATGAGTGGAATTTGTGTTTTTGTTAGATCTTTATTCTTTCTACCTGATGCGTTCCGCTTATTTTGCTGCTTCTGGCTAGCTGGGGACAGATGCAAGACTGGGTGATTCATTTTTTGGCTCAGGATAAAATAAATGGAATGAAGCCTTGGGCTCGGGGCATATTTACTGATTTCTTGTAGTAGACAAAGTCAGAAAGAAAGCAATTGTAGCATCCTCCTTCTAGGCTAGCCTGTTTGCATGCGTATAGAGAGTCATTGCGGTGGCCGTGTAGTGAAAACATCTCGTGAACTTTAGATTGCTATTTTAACTGTCAGCAATTAAGTTGCTTGATATTTTAATTGTCAACAAATAAGAGCTATACGAGGAAGTAGGCACATATATTAGGTTTTGATGACTAGAAACTATTTTTATAAAACAAATACATCATTTTGAAGGAAAAGATAAATTGCACAATTATTCAAGGATTTCAGTAGTGGAACAACTTATGTTGATTAACTGTCTTACAAGCAGACTTATTTGTTTTTGAAATACAAGAGAACCATACTGCCACTAAAATATTTTTAAGCTCCGAGTGACCCATTTTGATGTGAGATAATACAGAATGTTAGAGTGACCATTAATGGTTATCAATCTGAAGGGACCTATATGTTCTAGTCAAGGCTTTCCAGGCTATCATGAAGTCTTTGTGGACTTGAAGATAAATTTCCTTCATCCAATGAATATGTATTGATTTCTTACTATGCATGAGGCCCTGTGGTACCTACTCTAAACAGTAAGAGCTGACATACCGTAGCCTAAGAGTTTTCAGAAATCTTTCACACATGCTATCTCACTTAAGTCTTATACTGAAGAAGGAAAGAGGTCTTAGAGATGGTGACCATATAGTTTATGGACTAAATCAGGAAATACTTGAAGGTGGAAGGAGGTGCTATTAACAGTTTTCTTGGGACAATAGGTGATAACTTGGACTGTACTGCCTACACTGGGACATATGATCCCCCCTGGTTTTAGGAATTATTAAGTTTAAAAGAACCAGAACCCATTCAAACTATCTTAAGCAAAAATAAGACATTACTGTTCTGAATGTTGTGAGAGTCTTACAGAAACCAGGCCATGGAGGACTGGAACTGGCCCTTCAGCTCTGGATCTGTGTGACCAAGCGTCGGAGCACCAGAGAAGAAATCGAGTCTGTAGCATTTGAGACTCCTGAAAGAGTGAATCTGCTTTGCTTAGCTTGAGTTAGGGGCCGTTTGAAGTTCATCCCTAGTTCACGTGGCCTGCCCATCAAGGCCCTTGAGAACAGCAGGTAAATTGATTAAAAAATATCCCCCACTGCAACAGGGCAAAGTATTCTACACGTTTGACAGAGGAAGAAACTGAAAGAGATTAAAAAAATAATAATAATAAAATGACTTAACAAAGGCCACCTTTCTAGATTTGAAAACTGGTTTAGCCTAGAACTTTGCTCTTGTGATGTTCATTTGTGTTTCCAGAAAAATTAATAACAGCTTTAGTATATCCCTGGGAATAAGTAATTCTAGAAAAGTTGAAATATCTCAAGAAGATGTGGTTACCCTCGACATTAGTAGCATAAGAGGGATCCTGACACGTGGGTTGGCAAATTTTTCAGTGACACAAAGATCATAGGCTGCCAGCTCTAAGAAACAATATATTTTGGAAAGTGTTCAAAGAGGAACAATTGAAATGATCAATTTCATTCTCTGATGATGAAAATGCTCTATGAGGATACCAAAAAAATAAAATAGAGTGGTCTGTGGCATTTTTGCTGTTTGACTTTCAGCAAAGAAATCCTGTCATTGGCAGGGGTATTTGCCATGCTGAGGTCAGCTAAGGTCTTTAGCGATTTTCCCCTAATTACATATCAACAAATGGTGGGCAGGCAGAAACCTGTCTCTGTTCTCTGTTGCTCAGGCAGTCAGAGACTTGGAAAAACTATCTATTGATTTGATAAAGAGAGTTAAGAAGCCAAAAATAATAAATTAACAAGAACGCAGCTGAACACTCCCAAAGACTAAGGTCAGATCATTTTACAAGGAGTTTATATCCCCGGGGGGAACAGAAGGCTATCTAGCGTCTTCCCACCCAGGCTTCTCCTGTCCATTTGTTTGTAAAATACCCAGCAATCTTGGGGACAGGGAATCTGTTCAACTTTTACAGTGCCGAGAAAGAAAGAGGGTTTTCTCCTTTTTCTCTTCGTTAAGAGGCAAGTGTAGACTTATTTCTCTCCTTGCCTGCTACTTATCACTACTTATCTCCCCCACACTGAACTTCATCAGCATATCTCCTTCCTGATACTTCGTGCCAGTTTAGGAAAGGGCCCAGAGCCACACTGGCCAAGTTATACTGAAGTAGAGGGGCTGCCGTTGCCACCATGGAAGGTGTCAGGGCCAGTGGACACATAGAAAGGTCAGTTGTACAAAGTCCTAGTTAGAGTGACTTAGTTGCCACTGATCAAGGGTGCAGAAAAGAAGCCAGAACAATACAAAAAGGCTACCTGAGGGCTGCTTCTCCTACAACTGCCCCCTCCACCCTCTGTGGGAGCAGGAAATGCAGTATTAGTGTGCGTGGTTCTCAGCTGCTGGCGTGAAAGATGTCTAAAACGTGTTGTCTGCTCCTGCTGAAATGGGCAAACTTGAGAAACGGGGACAGATTAAAAAAAACGGTCAGAATTTTAGGGGCTGTCTTTGCAGACTTTCTGAGATGAAAATGTGGAGAATGTTAAACATGCATATGTTTTTATTCCCAGCAGTATGCAATGTGTCGATGTTGACACTGGAGTCCGGGAGGTGGACTTTCCTACCCCGGCATCAGCACAACAACGCACAATTTTCCGAGAACATAATATTGCTAATAGAAAGATTCTGTTTTGTTGGATTCCTAGGGCCAAAGGAATAATGATTCGATGGTGAGGTTGTTAGTGTCTGAGATGAGAGTTCAGAAATGAAACTGGCACAGGGATGTCAACTTTTACAAGTACCAGATAAAGAGTTCTTTTGAGTTCTGGGTGATTCTTTCCACAAATTTATCCTGATTCTCTTCTAGAAAGAATAATATATTTTAACATACAAATATACCATATATAAACCAAAAATTCCATTGCTGTTGAGTTGATTACGACTCATAGCGACCCTACAGGACAGAGCAGAACTGCCCCAAGGAGCGTTCCCAAGGAGCAGCTGGTGGATTTGAACTGCCAACCTTTTGGATAGCAGCCATAGCTCTTAACCATTGTGCCACCAGGGCTCCATACCATATAAAAAAAAAATGTATGTATATATATACACACACACACTCTTTCTCTCTCTCTCCCCCCTCCATCCCTCTCCCTCTCTCCCTTTCTCCCTATCCCTCCCTCTCCCTCGTCCCTCTCCCTCCCTCTCCCTCCCTCTCCCTCTCTCTCTGTCCCTCTCCCTCCCTCTCTCCCTCTCCCTCCCTCTCTCCCTCTCCCTCCCTCTCTCCCTGTCCCTCTCTTTCTCCCTCCCTGTCCCTCTCTCTCTCCCTCCCTTTCCCTCCCTCTCCCTCCCTCTCTTTCTCTCTCTCCCTCCTTTTCCCTACCTCTCCCTCTCCCTATCCCTCCTTTTCCCTCTCCCTCTCTCTCCCTCCCTTTTCCTCTCTCTCTCTCCCTCTCTGTCTCTCTCTCTCCCTCTCTCTCTCCCTCTCCCGCTCCCTCCCTCTCTCTCCCTCCCTCCCTTTTCCTCTCCCTCCCTCCCTTTTCCTCCCTCTCTCTCTCTCCCTTTCCCTCCCTCTCCCTCTCTGTCTCTCCCTCTCCCCCCCCCCTTTCCCTCTCTCTCTCTCCCCCTCTCTCTCTTAGGCGGAATCTAGTTTGTTAGGCCAGTTTGGTAAAAGATGCTATTTACCTCCCTGCCCCAGGTCCATTCAGGCTGTCTATGGTTTCTCAGTATAGGAATAAAGGAAGTCTTGTTTTAAAGCCAACGAAGTGACTCATGGAATATAACTGAATCCAAACTCTAAAATGAAAATTATTTTCAAGTGTGTGACTGTAAGTGCATGCATGCATGCATGTGTGTGTGTGTGCGTGTGTTAGCGCAATAGTGTTGCCGGGTTGAAGTTCTTCCTTCTTCATGACCTGGGATGATGATACCCCAGTGTAGCCAGAATATTATATGCTACCCTGGCTCTGTATGGGCAATGTTTCTCTTTGTATTAACTCAGTTCTGCAGTTCTTAAGACGTATACCCCATAAGGCCTTTTCTCACATCATTTTGCAGTCAGATGTAGCATTCCCATTTCCATGTCTGTCTTCATTGCTATTTTCAGATAGTATTTAGTCTTTCCATCTGCAACTGCACAAACTTTAAATATAGGTTTCACAAGGAGTTTGCCCCAGAGGCTCTGCAAAATTCTGTCTGTCTGCTTTTCACTCTAAATGGAAATGGCTGCAGGCCGTTGCCTTTCTCTGTTCTCCTGCCTCCAAGCCGCCTGTTTTCTCTTTGCCTCTACCAAGGTATCAAGGTACTGTGTGGTCTGGCAATGGTAGTGTATTCCAAACCCCTTCTCATGGGGATGAGGTCTTTCTGACTTGGGTTCAAAGTTGAATTCCCCGTGGGAGGTACCCAGACTTTTCCTCCTGCTTAATCCGATCTCCTCTTGATAACAGCAGCTTTGAGGCATAACTCTTCCTCACCCACATCCGGCATCATGTTGCTTGCCTCCTGGAATATCTAGTTGCCTTTGAATAGCATTACTTTTCATGCTAGAGTGAAAGGGTTGAGAGAGAACTAAATTTAAAAACAAAGGGAACCTATTCTATTGTGCCTTGACGGGAGGAGAAACAGTGCTATGGTTTTGTTTTATTAGCTTATAAAGAATTCATAGAAGCCTCTTGGAGGGTAGGTAAAGATGACTATGCAATCCTTCAGAAGAAAAACTTCTCTGCAGAAGAAGTGGAGCCTTCTAAAATGTTATACATTTTAGGGGATTAGACTAGGTGATCTCTGAAGTTTCCATGGTTAAGATTAAAGACTCTGATCTGTTTCCCAATCTGATGCTTTAGGTCTGGAAGTACGGGAAAAGTTGGGAAGGGAAGTCTGGAAGGACAGATCCATGTCAATAGCAGGACTGATTATATGAATTAAGTATATGTACTATATAGTTCTTTATGTTTTAAAAAGCCTTGATTCTTTTCAGATATATAGCAATTTCTTCTAGCCCTTGGAGCAAATTAGTAATGCGATAGAGAATCTTCTTTATACCTGGGTCCTTCTTTGAGCATATCGATTCTCTCCAGACCACTAAAAACCTGTAACCATGCTAGCCAACTATAAATGCCTTTTATTTTATATTATCAGAAAGTAGTAGAAAGAGAAGCAGGGAAAGGCTAGGCCTAGTGTTGGGGAGGAGGGGGAAGAAGACCTGGTAGCATAATGATTGAGCACTTGGCTGCTAACCGCAAGGTTGGTGGTTCAGAGTCACCCAGCAACTCTTCAGGAGAAAGACCTGGTGATTAGCTTCCCTAAAGATTACAGCCAAGGAAACCCTATGGAGCAATTCTACTCTATCACATGGGATTGGATGAGTCGCAGTTGACTCGACGGCGCCCAACAACAACAACGACAGTGTGTGGGGGTATTTTAAATACAGAAGCCTTTGAAGAGTGTGAGGTCCATAAATTAATAGCAGGAACAGCACTTGGCCTTGAAGTTCTCTGAACTTCTGTCAAGCCCAATAAGCATTGTTTGCAGTTTTAAGCGCTGTATTTCTGTCAGAGCACTTACTGAGAAAAAAAACAAGTAGACAAAGTAGAAACTGAATAAACTGGAGAGAGAATTCTGTAGATGCCATGTGTAATGGGTTCGAATCCCTGCTGAGAATTTGCATTTCTACCCCCAGGTATACTGAACCAGAACCTATGTTTTAACAAGATCCCTGGGTGATTCTCATGTATAATACATTTTGAGAACCACTTTTTTTTTTGCTCTGCTAGTGGTTCTCAGAATTGGTCCCTAACCAGCAGCGTTACCATCCCCTGGAAACTTGTTAGAAATTCAGATTCTCAGCAGGGGTTGGACTTAAACTTGTTTGAAGCCTTGTATGTAACAGTAAGCACCTGAAGAGCACAGCAAGCTGTCTTTTTGTGGGCCAGGCATCACGTAATGAGGGGCTAAGGAAATCTTTTGCTAAGAGCGCACACCTGGGTAGCGCTCTTGCAGAAGGCACAGGGATTAGTCAAGACTGTTGATGGTACCGTTGTGTATTTAATCTCTCATTTCATACAAGCCATAAGTGGAAAAGCAAGTCTGCTCTTAGTACCAGTGTTGCATGAACATACTGTAAATGGGGCTGGTTTTGATTGCTACAGAAACTATGAATCAACATTTTATTTTACAGAGGAATAGCACAAAGATCACAGCTATCTTACTTGTGGAAACATTTGGCATCTGTCACTTTTTCCTAGCAACAGTTTCTTTTGAGATTACAGGCATACCATATTATTATCCCGGCCACTTTGCCGTTCACACCTCTCCTTTGACAATCCGTAGTGCTTTGAGATTTCTGTGAACATTAAAGCACTGATTTACGATTAATATTTTACTCTTCGGTTTTGCAGATAACAATAGCCGTATCCTTGGATGCATCCAGGGGGATAAACTGCAGATGGACTTTGGCTGAGTAAGTGCACACTGTAGTCTTCTCCTCTTGTGGTCTAAACCACTTGATATTCTGAGAGTTTTTCTAACAATTTTCTTTCTTTTTCATGCAGGTCATCTTATATAAAATCAGTTTTTAAAATTTGTTACTGCGTTAATCCTCCTATCTGGAAACTCAAAAACTTTACAACCATAGTAGAAGAACATAAGACATTCTATTGCTATTCGAACATTTGTTTTGTAATTTTGAATTGCAAATATTGAAAACTAACCTTAATGTTTATGACACAGATATTAACATAGTTTTGTAATTGTAGTATGGCTTAAAATTAAACATACGTAAAACGTTTGGTATGATTTAGATTTCTTATTCAAGCAAAATTATACCTTTAATGTTAATCTCATCACTTCTATTTATTCTATACTTTTGGAAACCCGGGTGGTATGGTGGTTAAGTGCCACGGGTACTAACCATTAGGTCAGCAGTTCGAATCCACCATGCGCTCCTTGGAAACTCTATGGGGCAGTTCTACTCTGTCCTATAGGGTCGCTGTGAGTTGGAATCGACTCAACGGCAGTGGGTTTGGTTTTTTTTTAAATTGGGTAAAATGTATGAAAATACCCACAATATTAATAATAGCAAGTTTTAACATGATGTTGTAATTTCCCCCCACGAATATATTCCCATTTCACTCTATCTTTGTAATTCTAAAGATTATAATTTAATGCTGCAGAGCCATTGGAATATGTCTTTTCTTATTTAAGCATGCCCATTCTATAAATTGTTAAAAATCATTCACAGTATGTGTTTAAAAGTTAACCAAATAAGAATCATATTTGAAAAGTTAAAAGCAATTGCACTATTTTGTGAGCAGGTGAGATTTAGACCTATGATGTCATTGCCGTCTGGGATTTATCTTAAACAGGAATGTTCAGACTTACTATGCATAAGCTTGCTTAGTTTATCGCAAGGTAGCCTGGGCAAGGCACGCAGGTAAGATCTCATGATATTAATTTAGAACCGGAGAGTCAAAATTAACAATTACAATGCTAGTTTAATGGTCAGAGCCCAAATCTTTAGACTTTAGGTCTTCACCTTTTACAGGTGATCTCAGGAGGAAGGCTTGACCACACCTGGAACTCAGTAGAGGTCCCTTCCTCATAGCTAGCATCCAGGTTTGGCTGTACTGGATGGAATCTCAGTTCAGAGTCTTAATCTTCTGAGAGAGTCAGACTCTAGAGGGAGATTCTGTCTCTGCCATCTCTCAGTGAGTGAGAAGAAATTCAAGGTTTATATGTGAACTTTTCACCTTGACCTCACACAGTAAGGGCCAGTGTGATGTCAAAAGCTAATATGCCTTCTCTCTAGGGTTAAAAAAAAAAAAAAAAAAAAAAATTATTTTTTTTTCTAGGGTTAAAGATTAGCTGAATGGCATTTTTTCTTCAAGGTTTGAGATTAGGGAGGTTATTTACAGTTGTGTCTCAAAACTAGTTTACAAAGATTAACTGGTGTTTTCTTTGATCACAGCATGCACGGGCAAGGTCAATTTAAAGGTCATTTACCACATTCTTCACATACTTCCATTTTTCTATGTCTACTTTCAGAAATTTTCTACTTTTCAGTCACGTTTTAAGTAACTTATGCATCTGTGGCTTAAGATCATTATAGAAGCAACAAAACAATGCCTTATACATGTTACAGAGTCACCTGTGATTTGAGAACATTACAAAAAACGTACATTACAGTCATGTCTTTTTATTAGCAGAATTAAGATTTCTTAAGTAAATTGCTTTATAGAAAAGTTGTGAACATGGAATGAGAACTGGAGGAAATTCCTCACATTTCACAGTTACTAGCCATGGCCACCAAGTAGATTCTGACTCCTAGTGACTCTGTAGGACAGAGTAGAACTGCCCCATTGGGTTCCTAAGGCTTGAAATCCTCACGGAAGCAGACTGCCCCATCTTTCTCCTGCGGAGCCACTGGTGGGCTTGAACCGCTGATCTTTTGGTTAGCAGCCAAGTGCTTAACCACTGTGCCACCAGAGCTCCTTATTATAAAACAGGATTATAGCAAATTTAGCATGTTTGTGAATTATAGGTTAATAGATCCCACAAATGGTCAATGAGCGCCAATAATGGTCAGACACTGTGCCAAGTGTAGCTCTTGTAGGACGTGGCCACAGCATGGGACAAGGGAATGAGTTTTAGAAACCGAAAAAAGGTCAGATGGCGGGAGAGTAATCTGTGAGTTGGGATGTGAAAAGAAATGAGACTGACCAGGGGAAATAGGATAATGGAAACAAAACGAACTTCAAGCCTCAGCCACTAGAGGGACTGAAGATAATTCTGAGGAAGGGCCAAAGGTCGGAGCCTGCTATCATCAGATCCACACTAACCTCCCAGAACAGTACGCAATTTTTGTTGTTTAAAAAATAAGAATAGTAGTTTTTAGAAAAAGCTTTTTCTCTCACGGCTACAGGTCTTCTACTTCCTATGTTTTTGCAGATCGCTCCTAGCACCTGCTGAAGAAGGCTTTGTTGCTTTCTTAGCAGATGCCGCTGTCGCATTGAACAAGTCGCATTTTCCAAGTTTTATTTATGTATCATGATGCAATCTATTCCTTACTTAATGTATGAAACATATTTAGTTTCCTTTGCAGAAGAATGCAAGGGAATAAAGACAGCAAGGGCTTTTGTTTTCTTGAAGTGTGTGATGTAAGAGAAGGAGTAAGATTAAGCCCCTACCAGGGCACAGGGTATGACAACCTCATGACCAACATACTCAGATACCAGTGAGGCAGGAGCATTGTGTGAGCTCTGAAGTCCTATTTTACTAAAAATGTTTTAGTCACTGGTCAGGAGGCCTCCAGTCTGCTTAGTCCTACTAACCTGCTGAATGCCCTGGAGAAAGACATTTCAACTTGGTAGACTTTTTTTTATGAAGTGGTAGGCTTAAATTAAGGAGTCCTGTGACATAGTTTAGTGACATAGTGGTTAAGCACTCAGTTGCTAACTAAAAGGTCAGCGGTTCGAACCCATCAGCCGCACCGAGGGAGAAAAGACCTGGTGATCTGCTCCCGTAATGATTATTGTTATTAGACGCCATTGAGTTGGTTCCAGCTCATAGCGACCCTGTGTGCCATCCTCACAATCATTGTTGCGGCCATAAAGATTACAGCCTAGAAAACTCTAAGAAGCAGTTCTGCTCTGTCCTATAGGGTGGCTATGAGTTGAAATCAATGGCAACAGGTTTTTGTTTTGTTTTAGGATTAAATTACATGTTCCTCTGAGATAGTTTTCAATGCAAAATTTCTTTGATTCCTTTCAGTAAGTGTTAATGCAGAAGTCTGGACATATTTTAATCAGAGTTTTGGACCAGTTCTTTCTGCTTTGATCCCCATGTTGAGACTTTGCATTTCTACTCCCAGATATACTGAATCCGGATCGTCAGTTTAACAAGATCCCCCAGATGATTCTTATGTACACATTTACAGTTTAACAAGATCCCCAAGGTGATTCTTATGTACACATGAGAATCTTGTTAAAATGTAGATTCTGAGTCAGTATATCTGGGGTGGAAATGAAACTTCTCAGCAGGAGGTGGAACCAGAAAGAACTGGTTTGAAGCCCTGGCTTTAATTAGTATGTTTTTACTAAGAATAAATTTTACCAAAAAAAAAGAAAAAAAATCGTGATTTGTAGAAGATTTCTCCAATATATTTTAAAAACCCTTTTTAAATAGTCCATTACAATTACAAATGACTTCATTGATGGCCATAATTAATCAAACTATGTGGCTGTTTTCTCAAATCTGGATCTTTAACCCTAAGCTAACAAGCTAGTCAGTCAACCTTAAATTTGTACTATCTCTAGAAAACCCCCAGTGATTTTTCAGTACTCCAGGCACGTGAGCAGCATAATCCGTTTTTGTTGGTGAGTGATGATTTTCAAGTCTCTCCGTCTAGCATGTGATTCAAGTAACTTATCTAAAATGCTGGCATTTCTGAAAAAGACCTCTAAGGAGTATGCTGCCAGCTTCAAAGGTCTGTTCACTAAGTCAGCACAGATCAGGTGGTTTTAGCTCATTTATTGAGAATAATGACAGGGTTAGCCTCCGTAAGCCTGTAGTAGGAGGGAGAAAAAACAACAGTGCACTTTCCTTACGGCTCTCTAGTGCAAACAGGAGCTGGCTGATGGGTCTCAGGCCACAAGAGGCTCCTGCACACTGGGATGCGTGCTCTTTGCCTGTTAGTAAGTCAACATGTGGAAACCCTGGTGGTGTAGTGGTTAAGTGCTACGACTGCTAACCAAAAGGTGGACAATTCAAATCCACCAGGTGCTCCTTGGAATCCCTATGCGGCAGTTCTAGTCTGTCCTGTAGGGTCGCTATGAGTCAGAATTGACTCGACGGCAAGGTTTTTTTTTTTTTAAGTCAACATGATTTATGTTCATTTTCTTTGCGGTTAGACATATATCCATCTTGAGCAAAGGCACAATGAAGAATTATTTTGGCACGTAGGAATAATCTCAAGCCAGACTTGGTAAAAAAATGACTTTAGTATGCTGACATGCTGAATACATTTTAGAAAACTAAGAGTGTGAGTTTTCTGTACTATTTGACCTCGCAGATTTAAAGGTTTTCTCATCTGTTTTTTCCTTTTAGGTCCATTTTCTGCAGAAAGATTTCACCATGCCCTAAAAATAAGATAATGGAAGTGGATGAGAAGAAAACATTTATGAATATTTGAGTCCACTCTCTTTATATTAAATGATTTTTGTACCTGTAGGTCACTACTGAAAATGGGAAGAGAACTTTGTCTTTGTAGAAGTGAGATCTGTGTCTTTGTCTTTGTCTTTGAAACATCCCTTTGTCACTGAAATGTCAAAGCTCTAAGTAATAATACAGAGTTACAGCATGGGTATTAAGAAGTAGAAGTATTGTTCAAAATGCTGTATTTTATAATGGCTGTTTTTATGACAATTAAAATATTATTACACTTCCATCCTGCGCACTTGCATTTCATTCAGACAGCTGTATGCTGAGTATCCTTGTGTGTCTATCAGACTATGTTTGAAGGAAATACTCAAAGTAAGAGAATGGGTAGCGAGCATGGCACTCTATGAAGATGGAACAATACTTCTGCGAATCATAATAGTTTTGTTGCTTTTGCCTTGTAGACAATTCTGAAACTTAGTTGATCAAAAGATTCAGAGATTTGCTCTCTTTTTCATCAAAGGGGATTGCCTGTGTTCTTTTCTTTCTATGCACGGATGGATGGTGTGGCTGAGCAAGGAGCATCAGCTAAAGTTTGAGTTACTAAGCAGCACTCATAGCTGCTGGTGACAGAAATAACAAATGTGCCCATCACTTTGTGATTTTAAAATTCCTTCATACAGTTTGCTCTTCGTAGCAAATGTGTCAGCTGTGGCATCTTATCTCCGTTTTAGAGAATGAGAAAAGTGAGGTGAATAGAGATGTAAGACCATGCAACTACTCAGCCCCATAAGTTGGAAATCAAAACCAGGACTTGTGATTCAAAGTATTGTACTCTGTTATTACCAACACCACACATTCATTTGTTGAGTAAACTAACAGAAATCATGTACGATGCTAGGAAAATAAAAAGGTACAATGCATAGCCCTCCCCCAAAGTTGACTCTGTCTTTTTGAGAAGGCCAACATACAACGTGTAGTGTGGAGAATGTTATATGCCCCGTGCTATAGAACTCCACACTCCTTGTGGCTCTCTAATCTAGAATGACTCCGGAAGGAGAATTTATATTTACCCTTCAGGAGATTGAAGGGTGAATATAAATCAAGTGGTGATGGTATTGGGGCAGTGGGAATTTGTCCTTTCATGATGGAGGAAGCATAATGTACCAAATTATGCAGGGGTGGATGAACCAGTCAGCAAGGTACGCACAGGCTTAATTGTGTTTACTTACTAATCTGTAGTGCATAGTTTCACATGGGTTTCATCGCGTCTTTCATGAAAAAAGTAAGTGAAATTGTGGACTGCAGATGAGTAAGTAAGCCCAAGTAAGCCCGTGTATATCTTGCTTATTGGGTAATCTGTCTCTGAAAATACGCAAGTGAGACTAAATGCCTTAGGTCTGGGAACCTGCAAAAATGACTGTACTGGCTACTCACTGGGTGTACCTGTGGAATAATGGTGAACAACGCAGCTGGATAGGTTAATGGAAACATGGATGCTTGGTCAAGGGGCTGGACTTTGATCTTTAAGCAGTGAGAAACTTCTGTCAGTTTGTTTTACGTTGGGTTGGGAAAAGATTGAGTTTGTGTTTTAGAGAGATCGACTTGAACTGAGTTGGAGCAAAAGGATTGGAAGGGGAAATGGCTGGAGGCTGGGAAATTAGCCAGGAGGCCATTAAGAAAAATATAAATAGAAAGGCAATAATCTGCTTGAAACTTTAAATGTCCTCAAAAATAATAAAAGATTGTTTACTCTTAATTATCTTCTGAAACGTAGTTGGTTTTATTGGACGTCGGACAATGTGCCCACCTTCTCCTGGTGCAACTCTAACATTAATGTCCTATTTTCCTGACGAATAAAGGGAGCCCTTGGAACTTCCTGTAAATTTAATGGAGGGGACCAAAGATTTTTATTATATTCTAGCTAGTTCAACATTAAAATAGTGAACAATTCTCATATGGGTATACTTTTTTCACTGAATAGCTGGAACAATATTGATTTACTGTATTTTTTATTATGGAGTGCCTAGGCAGTGAAAAGGTTAATGCACTCAGCTGCTAACTGAAAGGTTGGAGGTTCAAATCCATGCAAAGGCCCCTCAGAAGAAAGGCCTTGTGATTTCCTTCTGAAAAAGCACGCAGTGAAAACCCTATGGAGCACAGACGTACTCTTGACAGGCAGTGTGGTGTTGCCGTGAGCTGGAATTGACTCGATGGCAACTGATTCTGGTTATTTTTGCTGATATAGACTGGAATCGTACTTTAGAATCATAGCTTCTCATGTTTTCTGTAGCTAAGACATTTAAGAGTATGTGTGAGCATAGTTCAACATTCTTTATAGTATGTCCTTAACACAGCAGTTCAATCTGCCGGTCTTGTTCCTTTTTTCGTTATTGCCCTTTTATCACCCCATCTTCAAGCTCTGGTCCAACCTAACTATACCTTTTCACCTTTTGTTTCAAACCTTAACCACAACTCTTTAGTAGGATTAATGTTCTGTCTTTGGGATTCCATAGCATTTACCCGCAATCTTATATTGTTAAACTCTAGGGGAAGGAAACCCTCTCAGGGATTTTTGTGTCCCCAGAGCCCAGCGGAAGTCCTAGCTCCTGTTTTAAGCAGTAGGATCAGCCTTGACATCCACAGGAGAGAAAGCCCATGAAGCCTCCTAGTAATTAACCTTATTTTCTGCTGTTGATCTAGGGGATCAAATGTATGCTATTCTCAATGTGTACATTACTGTGTGTGCTTTGGTACTCTGCAAGAATAATGTTTTTGAATGCTGATAATTACTGGAAGAGGCAAGAAGCCCTGCTGCACTTGGCTGCTAACTGAAAAGTTGCCAGTTTGAACCCACCCAGTTGCTCCACAGGAGAAGACCTGGCAATCTTTCCCCATGAAGATTACAGCCTAGAAAATCCTATGGGCAGTTCTACTCTGTCAGACAGGGTTGCTATGAATCGAAATTGAGTCAACGGTACCTAACAACAGCAACTGTGAGAGGCATGTGTTCTTTAGTGAGGAGTGGCTCTTCTCCTTGGAGATCTGTTCTAGAAGTTTAATCATAGCGAACCATGCAAAACCTGACTCGTTTTGACTGCTTGAGGCAATTGAAATGTGGAAGCAGGCTCTTGCCGCCTTATCTGCCTAAGCCAGTGGTTCTCACCAGAATCATACGAAGAGTTAATATTAAACACAGATTACTGGGTCCCGCTTCTGGAATTTCTGATTCAGTAGGTCTAGATTTCTAACAAGTTTCCAGGTGATGCTGCTCGTCTAGTGACCGCACATTGAGAACCACTTGTCTGAGCCAAGGTTTTATGGGCATGCAGGGAAGTGGAGAACTGTCACTTACCAATGTACGTTACCAAACAAGTTAATTTACAGCAAGGAAAACACAGCTTGGAGCCTGAATTGGCAATTTGACTTTTTACATTTTTCATATTCATTAGATACTTACTTCCAGAACAGGCACTTCTGTGTTTGTTATGAAGATGCAGAGTTAGCCCAGTGCCAATGTGGCTGGCGTGTATTGCTGAGTGATCCTTCGTCGGATACTTAGATCTATTATCTTGTTTGAGGAACTATGAGTGTTTGGATGATTATGCAAGATAATTTTTTTTCTTTCTTTCTAAGTATTGTTGGGCTCATTCTGGGTAGTTCTGTCCAAGAATGACCAGGGGATCCTTGGTACAATTACTGTGCCAGGTACCACTAATGGCTGCTTCCTAAAGTTGAAAAAATACAGAGGAAAAATCCGTGCAGCCTCTGAGGAAATTACCAATTTCATGTCCACTGGAACCTCTATTAGACACCAAATTAGAAATCAAGTAGCAGATGGGATAATTCTTAAATAGTATTTTTACAGGCAATAAGTATTAAAAGTCAGCAATTTTAAAGAAATAACCCTATTATGAAATTGATAATTTAGATAAATTAAAAGCACTCTTTTGTTTAGAGTTTAATTTCACAGTTTTCTTCCCTGTTGTTTCCATTTTCGTGAGAGCAAGTAAAATTTGAATCTTGAAAGGAATAATAAAAACATAAACAAAATATAAAAATAGGCGAGAGAGAAATTTTATGTGGGAGTGGAAAAGAGGCCTATATGTGTAGATACAATTCTAAATTTGTTTATTAAAACTTCAGTAGTTTATCAATCAGAAAAATAGACTTTTATGAGATTTGCACAGGGCTCCCATATTGCATAATGTCAAAGATCTGAAAACTTCTCAGGGTGCCCATCCATTTGAATTAGGCATTTTCATGCCTCTCCAAGTTGAATTTAATTCTTGTACGTGCAAGTGCTGCGGCTTGGTAGAAAGACCTTAGGGTGTGCTTTCTGTGATTTTTTCTTTTTTTTAGAAATTAGTGTCTGTGCCTTTCAGAAATTGTTTTCAGCCTCAGTATCCTCCTATCTAAAGTGGAAACAATCATACCTGGTTTAGCAAACTCATAGTATTGCTTGCTTTGGGCAAGGCTTGTGTGAGGTAATACAGGTAGAAATGGTTGGTCAGCCGTAAACCACTCTTGCTATATAAAAAAATATATGTATTTTTTTATATAAGGCGACATTATTCTTTGGGGTAAACCACTCTCGCTATATAAGGCGACATTATTCTTTGGGCTGTAAAAATGTAAATGCAACTGGGAATGCTGAGTCAGGGTCTCTTCCTAAGGAATAGACGTTTCTTACAAGGGTGAATTCTCATGCCTATACCTGTCCCCTTGTGATATAGGCTGTAATTCAGGATTTGTGTACTTCTGATCTGCAAGACTGCAGGAAGTTTCCATAAATAATACAGGTAGGATATGCCAAGTCTTCTACTTTCGGTTATTATGTTAGTGATATAGCAAGTATTTTGAATTCTACTGAATTCTGGAAAGTGCTGCAGAATTTCTCTTTTCTTCTTTTAGGGGAGATACCTACCCTTGATTGTCGTTATGATCAAACATTTTAGATGAAATTTGATTGTGAAGTGCAAGTATAAAAAAAAAAAAATCAGTTAAATTTTGGGAAATAAAACTTAGTTTTTCTAAGGAATGGAAGGCTTCATTCCTATTTAAGCTCATCATTTCAAAAGCCATATTGTTATTTTTTTATTCTGAGAGCCTTGAGGGCAGCAGGTCCCACTGTCTCATGACTCACTGTATCTGCAGCATCGGTGGGCAGTGTCTGCCACGTTCAGCTCTCAGTCAAGGCTTTACGTATTGTAGTTTCATGCTCAGCCAAGTTCTACCAAACCAACACTGCCGAGTGCAATTGTGAAGACTCAACGTAAATCCATATCTGGTGGCCCTACTCAACTGAGCACAAAACTAGAATTGATAATTTGTCTAAACATGCAGATACGTGTTTCCTTTTGGTCTACCTAGTAATATGGTGAAGTAATTAATTTTCCTTTATTTTCAATGAGGGTGCTAGGCCTCAGAGAGTTTAAATTATATACTTTGAGTCTGCTGAGGCACGTAGGGTGGCTTGTATCTACCTTAAATGGACTCTGACTGCTACATTTTCATTGCTTTGTGTGTACATTTTGGTTTCTTGCTTTCTCATATTTTTGTGTTAGAGCTTGATGCTGTCAGTGAGATGAAAGTTTCCTCCTTTCTAAAAATCTGCCGCATCTTATCCACTGTGGACCAGAAAACCAGATAATAATGATGATTGTAACATTAACATAATAATACATAACTGTTGTTGTTAGGTGCTATGGAATCGGTTCAGACTCATAGCGACCCTGCATACAACAGAACAAAACACTGCCTGGTCCTGTGCCATCCTCACAATTGTTGTTATGTTTGAGCCCCTTGTTACAGCTACTGCATCAATCCATCTCCCTGAGTCTTCTTTTTCATTGACCTTCTACTTTACGAAGCATGACGTCCTTCTCCAGGGACTGATCCCTCCTGACAACTTGTCCTAAGTACATAAGATGAAGTCTCACCATCCTCACTTCCAAGGAGCACTCTGCCTGTACTTCTTCCAAGACAGATTTGTTCCTGGTACGTTCATGGCAGTTCATGGTATATTCGATATTCTTCACCAACACCACTATTCAAGGGCGTGAATTCTTCTTCAGTCTTCCTTATTCACAGTCCAGCTTTTGCATGTATATGAGGCGATTAAAGATACTATGGCTTCACTCAGTTGCACCTTAGTCCTCAAAGTGGCATCTTTGCTTTTCAGCACTTTAAAGAGGGCTTTTGCAGCAGATTTGCCCAGTGCAATATGTCATTCGATTTCTTGACTACTGCTTCCATGGGTATTGATTGTGAATCTGAGGAAAATGAAATCCTTGGCAACTTCAGTCTTTTTTTGGTTTATCATGATGTTGCTTATTCGTCCAGTTGTGAGGATTTTTGTTTTCTTTATGTTGAGCTGCAATCCATAATGAAAGCTGCAGTTTACATAACAATTTAATGAAAACTGTAGATAAATGGAAACCAACTCTTTCAACTGCTTTTGGAATTTTCTTTTTAGATGGGAGGTGTGATCTAAATGGTAGATGTACCTGTATGTTCAAAGGTACCGTGAAAAAAAGGCTGATATATAATGTAATTGGGAAGCATCCAGATAGGGGGAAAGAGCCTGTTCAAAAAACTGAGGCTGAGCCCAGAACTGAAAGCATTCCTGAAGCCAGCTCTTCAGACAAAGAATAGACAGAACTATAAGACATAAAATCGTACTCATGAAGAGTGTGCTTCTTAGATCGTGTAGCTACATGTGACTAAATGGACAGCTCCTGTCCGGAGGCAAGATGAGAAGGCAGAGAGGGACAGGAGCTGGTTGAATGAACATGGGAAATCCGAGGTGGAAAGGAGGAGTGTGCTGACACATTATAGGGATAGCAACTAGGGTCACATTCACAATGTGTATATAAATTTTTGTATGAGAAACTAACTTGAGCTGTAAACTTTCACGTAAAGCACAATAAAAAAACATTAAAAAATGAAGCTGGAAGGTGGTTATATATAACAACAACAACAAAAAAAAAAAACCATTCTGACTCATAGTGACCCTATAGGACAGAGTAGAACCGCCCCATAGGGTTTCCAAGGAGCAGCTGGTGGATTCAAACTGCCGACTTTTTGGTTAGCAGCCGAGCTCTTAACCACTGCACCAAGTGTGTTTGTTTTCCCCTTTTTTCACTGTACTGTGTGTATTTTTTATTGTCATTTGAGACATCACATGAAGTTCTCTAAGACATTGACCTTGGCTACAGGGGTGGCCAGACTCTCTCAGATGATGGAGAGTATCTGACACTATGTGTGCCTGTTCTTTGAATGAACACTCCTCTCAATCTGTTTTCGATAACCTAAAAGAGATTCCTCTGAAAGTTAACTGTTAAAATAATTATGTATCCCCTAGGTGGAGCTGTCCACTTGTCTTTTAAAGGATGTGTTGCTAATATTTCAGAGGGTCTCTATGGCCAGAATTTCCTCAAACATGCAAACACTGTACGTAATGAGGCAGCAGACCAAATCACACACGTGCCGCGAACTTGCTATGAGCAAATCCAACGTTTCCCAGATATGCGATACTCTGCACAGCTGAAGTTAGTCATTGTCTGGTTTTCTCATGAGGCATGCACCACCTGAATCTGACCAGGAGATATGGATGGGAGCTCCCATTTTCACAACACAGAAGCATTCTTGTGATGTATACAAGGGTCGTGATTTGTATTGCAGGAAATCAACACGACTAATTCAAAAATGGATCTATGGTTGATTTCTCAAAGGTTGTAAGAAAGCCATTTTACAAGTCAGAGACTGCACGGGATTTAATTTATGACCTTGAATCTCGGTCAAATGGCTTCTTAACTTATAAAAGTGATCCTCTCAAGAAAGCAGTAGGCCTGGAGTAGTGTTTTGCACAGGTGTGCGTGGAGAATGGCAGAGAGAAAGGCTGTGGAAAGCAGTTCAGTAAAATGCGACCAACATTTATAGAGCACTTAACTTAGCCAAGTGAAAATCACCAAATTAGGTGCCGAGGAGACAGAGGGCAGATAAGGTCTCCACCATGAGGAAGTTTGAGGTAGGCAGAGAGGAGAGACATTTAAACAAACAACTCTATGTGTCTTTATTACTTCACTTGACAGGGTATATTAGAAAATGCTATTTTTATTAGAAAATGCTATTAGGATACAGAAAAGAGACAAGTAATTCTGCTGGAGAGGTCAGAGAAAAGCACAAAGGGTTTTTTTTTTAGAATTTTGAAAAATATGGAAGAGTACCTTGGACTGACAAAGAGGGAAGGGTATTGCAGACAGAAACCGTATCGTGAATCCCACTCTGGAAACCTAAAAGTGCCTGATATGTTTGGGAATCTGTGAATTCTTAAGGGCAACTGGAGTTGTCAGGGGCTGGGAGGGGATGCGGCTGGAATGGCAGGTTGGGATCCCATTGTGGGAGCTTGTCAATCATGGAAGTAGTTAGGGCATGGCTCTCAGAGTAGCAGAGCTTTATTGGAGGCTCCTGATTTGGAAAGTTAACTCTAGCTCAGACAAAGGATTCTCAGGGAAGTGACAATCCAGCAAGAGACAACTGTAATAATTTCCGTGAGAGATGATGAAAACCAGAAGGAAAACGGTGGTGATAGGGAATGAAAAGATGGCAGGTATGATATATAGGTTGGAATTGGCAGGTCTAAGTGACTGATTGGGTGTGATGGGAAGAGAGAACTTAGGTTCGTACACATTGTCAAATAGTAATATGTACAAATTTCTGTGCATCTGATAAGATAATCACCTGTGTTTCAAGTACTGAGGGAATGCCATGTATGAGATACCTCTCAAAAAAACCCCACTCATTTTGGAAAAAGGTGAATGCAGCAATGACATAAGTGGAGAACGAGGCCACATGTAATGAGGCATATTTCTGTAACATAGGGAGTAAGATAAATGTCAAGAAAAGAGAAAACATAGCGAGGGTAGAATTGTTTGCAATGACATTGCTAGGTTGTATGTCTCACGTTTTCTCTGAAGCTCTGGTGCTTTCTAGAGCCTAGAGAGCTAACCTGTGGACATCCTTTACAGTGGTGGTCGTCTTCTTATGCTATATTGTGATTTATAGTTTGCAGGCCACCTAGATGTTTAACTCTAGATGGTAAGACACTGTCTTGCTTGTCTTCATACAGGCTTTCCCCCACTGGAGCCTTGCACAGAGAAGAGCCTCAAATTTTGTGGCGATGACCTGGCATTCATAAAATCCAAACTATGGCAAACTGTTGAATAATTGTTGCTTAGTGTCATCCCACTGGGTACTGGGTGGTGTCATCCCAGGGAAATGGAATGGCTGCTACTGCAAAAAGGAGACATGGTCCATGATTACAGTGTTTTCCTGAGCAAAACCTTGTCCATCTCTGGATTTGTCATATTCCCTCAGCAAAACACTAGTCCTACAGATTTAACCTCTGTTTATTTTACATTGGCACCAAAGCAAATGAACAAGGTAGAGAAAAATACACAACTGTGCTCTGGCCTGACCTTCACATGCACAACCTCTGTCCTCACAAGAGTTCTAGAGTTCCCTAAACCTGTCGCTCTCCCACTGTCCTAAGTTTACTATGTCTCTTCACCGATCCTCACTCCCAGTGGCAGACTTTGATTGCTATTTTACTTAAAAACCAGAAGCAATCAGAGGAGAATTCCATATAATCTCATCTTACCACATCTGCCCAGCCACAGAATATATATTTTTTTCTTTTCTATTATGGTGGAGGAATGGGCATGTCTTCATTCTGTTGTACATAGGGTTGCTATGACTTGGAACAGACTCTACGATACCTAACAACAACAATTATGATAGAAGAATTGTCCAGGATCCTACCTGAGGTGATCCTCACAACCCGTGTACTAGATCTATCCACCTTGTTTCTTGAGGTGAAAACTCCAACAATTCTTCCCTCTTGCTTATGAATCTTCAAATCTCTGCTGCATCATTTCCATCAGTGCACAATAATGCCAGTATTTTCCTCTCTTCACCTTATGTCCTTGTCTGCTAGCATTCCATTCTTTTGCTGCTTCAAAGAATACTGCGCTGACTCTTTCCAATTCCTGTTCACCGTTTCTTTAACTCTTGTCTCTTAGGCTTCTGCCAGCACTACACCAAAACCACTCTTCCAGGTCACCAGTGAGTTCCACGTTGCTAAATCCAGCGATCAGTTCTCCATTCTCATTTGGCATTCCTGTAAGCATCATTTGACACAGGCAGTAACATCCCGCTTCCCAGAATGCCTTCTTCCCTCAACTTCCATGACACCACATTCTCCTGGTCGTCCCCCTTCCTCACTGGCCAGTCCTTGCTAATTCCCCCTCACCACCTCACCCTTTTACTCTCAGTGTGTGTTTGGCCCAGTACTTGGATATCTTTTCTCTGTTGGCTTCCTTTCTCACTGATTGTAAAAGCTATAGTCCTTGAAAGGCCCACTAGGCCTTATGGGATCTGGTTCCCTTGACTTTGCAACCTCATTGCTTTCTTTCTCTTGCTGATTGTGCCACAGCTGCGCTGACTTCCGTGCTGTTTCTCAAACATGACATGCATTTGCTTTTCTCTCAGCCTGGAGGATGTTCCTACAGTATTTGCCTGGCTCACTCCCTCAACCTCCTTCGACCTCCTTCAGGTCTTCCCGTAACATTTCACCTCTCCCTGAGGCCTTCCCTGACCTATATAAAACAGCAACCCCTGTCCCCATTTCCTCCCTGGCTCTCATTACTCCCCTTTCCTGCTTTATCTTTCTCCACTGTTCTTATTACAATTTGACACATTATATAGTTTATTTATGTTAAATTGTTCCCCTCAAATGAAAGATAAGTTCCATGAGGACAGGGAACTTTTTTTTGTATTTTTTTTTCCCCTCCACAATTGTATTTCCAGGACCTAGAAGAGTGCTTGGCGCATAATAAGTATCCAATAAATACCTGTTGAAAGAAAGAATGTGAAGTACTATGAGAATCTCAGTAGAAGAATGACTGAATGGTAGCTCAAAATGTTGGAGAATGTGTTGAATACGTATACCTGTGCCTGCAGTCTGTAATCCAAGCTTCCCAGGGCTTGAGTTCGAGCTATTTCAAAGCGAGGGATGCAAGAGAGAAAATCTGCTTGGTTTTAATTGGTGAAGGAGGGGAGATGACAGAATGCTAGGAATGTGCCATTCGATTTTGTTGAAGATATTTCTATTTAAAAATTCAGAAAAGCAACCTAGGATTATAAAATTGTCCAGTTACTATTAAATTAGTTTTAAATAGAATAATGCCAGGCAGTTATTAACAGAAACATTATACTTGAAGCATAATGTGAGTTTAATTACCTTTATTTCCCTCCTGCTTTCCTTTTTGTTCTGCCTTTAGTGTAATCTCTAATTTGACATAATGGAATCTGTACATGATGAAAACATCTGCTTTGCTAGTTTCCATCAGGAGTGTCAAGATGTGTACATTATCAAGGTGCATGTTTCACCTTCCCTTCAGGCCAGGGCTGTTTCTGCTTTTGACTTGAATTTATGACCTAAATCCCCACTCCAGTTCCTTTCTGCAATGCATATGTAATTTGAGGATGTGGAAGTATGTATAAAAGTGGAATTGGCTGATTAAAACCTCTACTGGAGAAAAAAAATTAGTGGAAGCCCAAGTAATAATAAATTTTGGATGTGGGCGTGTTTGGTGCCTTTTTACCTGATGGATGTATATAGCAGCGGGTTTGGTTGTTGGTTTTTATGTATATTTTCTTCATCTCAGTAACCCCGATCCCAGCGCGCTCGGGACCCGTGTGAGATGTGTCAGCAAGCGCTGGAGGACTAAGTGAAGCATGTGCAGGAGGCCTGGTTGCGCAGCGGTTAAGAGCTCGGCTGCAGCTCGAACCCACCAGCCACTCCTCGGAAACCCTGTGGGGCAGTTCTCTGAATAGGAATTGGCTGGATGGCAACGTATATGTGTCTAAAGCTGTTTTATAAAGGTAAATACAGTCCAATCTCCTTTCCGCTCCTTATTCACAGAAATTCTTGTGCATTGAGGAATTTAGGGTTTATTACATTTTATGTTGAACTTAAAGTTCACCCGAAACTTCCATTTGTTTCCATCAGAACATTAGGGGTTAGTGACTGACCCATAGTAAGGGCTCAATAAATACATGTAGGGTGTGAAAGACCTGGTACATATTCTTTTCTCCCTGATTAAGGAGAATGTAATTTCAAAAACAAAAACACAGCTTTATTAAGCTAATTCATATACTATAAAGTTCACCCGTTTCAAAGATACAATTCAGTGGATTTCAGAATATTCACACGACGGCACAAGCACCGTCATTCTCTAACTTCAGAACATTTTAATCACTCCCACCCAAAACAAGCAAACAAACAAAGAACCTGTACCTATTGGAATCATTTTCTATTCTTCCTTCCCTTAGTCCCTGGCAACCACTAATCTGCTTTATGTCTCTATAAATTTGCCTAACGAATGTTTTATGCAAATGGGATCATGCAGTATGTGTTTTTTTTTCATCTGGCTCCTTTCGCTTAGCAGTGTTTTTGAGATTGATCTATGTTTAAGCATGTATTAGTGCTTTAATTTTTTTGCTGCGAAGTAGTATTCCATTGCATGGATATACCACGTTTTCTGTTTTTTTTTAATTCATTCATCAGTTACTGGACATTCGGGTTGTTTCCAGTTTTTGACTATTATGAATACTGCTGTGAATACTCATGTATGATTTTTATGTAGACATATCTTTTTAGCTCTCTTGAGTATAAAACTAGGAGTTGAATTGCTGTATCATAAAGGTGAATCTACGTTTAACTTTTTGAGTAACTGTCAAGCTGTTTTCCAAGGCAGCGGCAGCATTTTACGTTTCTGCCAGCAGTGTGCCAGGGTTCTAATTTCTCAGCATCCTTGCCAATACGTGTTATTGTCTGTCTTTTTGGTCACAGCCACACTAGTGGATGTGAAGTGGTATCTCATGGTGGTTTGATATGTATTTTCATGTGTTTATTGACTATTTATATATCTTCTTTGGAAAATTTCTGTTCATATCCTTTGCCTTATTTTTAAGTGAATATTTTACCTTTTTGTTATTGTGTTGTAGAAATCACTTATGTAATCTAGGTACAAGCCCTTTGTCAGTTATATGATTTGCAAATACTTGCTACCATTTTGTGGGTTTTCCTTTCACTTTCTTGATGGTATTATTTGAAGCACAAAAGTTTTTAATTTTGAAGAGGTCCGGTTTATCTATTTTTGTTTTCTATCACAAGTGCTTTTAGTGTCATATCTGAAAAACATAAGTAGTCATAAAGAATTACTCCTGTGGTCTCTTCTAAGAGTTTTAGAGTTGCCAGTATACTATCTATTTTGAATTAAATTTTGTGTATGGTGTGAGGTAGGGTCCAGTTCCAGCCTTTTGCATGAGTAAATCCAGCTGTTCCAGCAGCATTTATGGAAAAGACTATCGTTTTCCCCATTGAATTGCCTTAGCACCCTTTTGAAAATCAATTGTAATGTTTTTTGACTCTCGGTTGTTTGACTCTCGGATAGCTGTTGGTTTTATGTTGCTGTTAGCTGCCCCGACCCATGACAACCCCATGTGTTACAGAGTAGAACTATTCCATAGGATTTTCTTGGCTGTAATCTTTATGGAAGCAGTATGCCAGGCCTTTCTTCTGAAGAGCTGCTGGGTAAGTTCAAACTGCCAGACTTTACGTTAGGAGTCATCACAAATAGCTGGCCCCGCCCAAGCTCCTTATCCTTAGGGAGATGTCATTTAATCTCCTGTGCTTGGAAATATTAGACTCTCAAGACATGCAGGGGAATTGTAGATATCATGATACTTGGAACTGATAGTGCATAGTACAAGTTCTGAAGCCAGCCTGCCTGGGTTAAAGGATTGAGTAGGGAAATATATGTAAAGTATGTAAATTGCTTAGCACTGTGCCTGTGATGAACATAGAGAAAAAGGAACTATCTCAGAGGATGGCTGTTCTTTGATGGAAACTGGGCCTCATTTGGGTATGGAGGGAAGGATGCCAGTTACCTCGCAGGTGAGCCTCAAATCTTCTGCCAAGTGGATGTCATAGACTTTGCACCAAAGCACACCTGGGTGATTTGCCTTTATTATAGAAACACTGTGATTTCCAGCGATTTCATCCAGGAAGAAGCTAGGCTTTGGGTGATGTTGATACAGCATTTTCAAGCAGCACGTAGCCAAAAGGAGTACTTGGCTGTGCTGCTTGGATGCAGCCACTCTTGTCACAACAAGATTCTTTCATACTCGTATAAGATACGATAAAATAAAACAGGCAAATGTGGAAGTATTTGTAATTTTTGAAGCATAGGCATACTTCTTGTTAGTTTTAATACACTTAAGTATAAAAGCAGTGTCTGAGGAATATTTTATTAAAAAGATACAAGAGAGTTTATACTGTTTTCATATACAGAGATGAACCAAATGCTTACACAATTTTTTCCCTACTACGGTGTTTTCTGAATCTTTAAGTGGATTGATTATTTCATTGACATTAAAGCTGTGTCCACTCTGCATCATAGCTTGTAGACTTCATCCTCTTGTGGGAATCCCGCAACACCCAGCAGGTTATGCAGAGGCCCTGAGAGACTTTGGTTCTGGTCTCTCATCTGCTCAGTCACTAGCATTGTAGCTTTGGGCAATCACGGGATGACTCTGGGGTTTGATTTGTTGTTGTCAGCTGCCGTCGACTTGGCTCTGACTCATCGTCCCCCCACGTACAACAGAACAAAATGCGTCCAGTCCTGCACCATCTTCATAATTGTTGATGATTGTGTATTTTGAGTGCCTTCTGACCTGGGGGGCTCATTTTCCAGAACTATACAGGACAGTGTTCTGTTGTGATCCATAGGGTTTCCACTGGCTAATTTTTGGAAGTGGGTCACCAGGCCTTTCTTTCTCATTCATTTTAGTCTGGAAGCTCTGCTGAAACCTGTCCACCATGGGTAACTCGCTGGTGTTGGAAATACTGGTGGCATATCTTCCAGCATCATAACAAGATGCAACCACCACAATACTACAAACAGACTGATGGCTTGGGGGGTGGTTTGATTTATTCCGTACTAAAAGGAGAAAGGTCAACTGGAAGAACTATTAATGTTTGTTTTTCAGTTCTGACATGCTGTGAATTCATGAAAGCAAGTGAGTTTAAAGTTGTAGTCTAATGTATTTACATTTGTCCCTTGGTATCCATGGTTCCAGGATCCCCATGGATACCAAAATCCACAGATGCTCAAGTCCCTGATGTAAAATGGCATAGTATTTGCATATAACCTACACACATCCCCTTTGTACTTTAAATCATCTCTGGATTACTGATATACCTAATACAATGTAAATGATATGTACATAGTCGTGAATGCTTACACTTACCACTTAATGCCTTCTCAGCCTTCGCAAGCACTTTTTCACGAACCAGAGAGCCCATTTTTGCCTTGTAGGGCAGCACTAACCCTTCCACAAATTCCAGCTTCTTTCTACCTTGTGTGAATGCTGGATTCGTTCTTAACAACCTTATAGCCCACTTCAGCAAGCGATGTGCCACTTTTCAGAAGATCTAAGATTTTTATTTTCCACTGGAGAAATTGTACTTTACACCCTCTCTTAGCCTTTGACAGATTGCTTTGACCACTTCATTGTTTTGTAGGAGAACAACGAAGGGTTCTTTCGCAGAAACAAAGGGTGCCCGCAACACAAGTAGCAAATGAACACATGAGGGGAACGATGCTCATAGGAGTGCTGGAGAGAGACTGAGCGCCTGTGGGATGGTGGGAGGCTACAGCAGGGGGTACCTACACAGCACTTTGTTCACATGGATTCAGCGCTGTGCTTGGCATGGCAAATTCAAATTTTGCTTTTTTTTTTTTTCTGAATATTTTCAATCTGTGGGTGGTTGAATCTATGAATGTGAAACCCATGGATACAGAGGGCCAACTGTATTATTTTATTTGCACACCAGTGGCATGTCTGCTGTTCGCTCTCTGCCCATAATGGAATACTGGCCAAGAAGGCAAAGGGAAAAGCCAGCCTCAACACTGCCTCCCCTGCAACGGGCTGATTCTGCAAAGTCACAACTAAGTAGAGTAGTTGCCTCTTGTGCCTAGTGATGCAGCCCTGGAGCACTTGTTTCAGGCATTGAGCTCCCTATCAGAGAGGGTGGGAGCGCTGTTGACATGAACTTACCCTGAACTGGATCATGAGTGGTCCTTACCTCCTCGTTCCCACTCTTATAATATCAAGGCATCTTTCTCACTTTTCCTTTTTTGCCTCTTCTGCTTCTTTCCTTTGTTCCTTTATTTATTCCTTCTTTCCACGAGCACTAATTTTACATAAGGTACTATGTCAGATCCTGTTGGACATTTAAAGTTAAATAACACGTAATCTCTGACATCAAGGACAGTAGGAGAGAGAAGTAACATTTTTACAAGTAAGTTTAAAACAAGGCAATATGATATATAATATTAGTGGGGAAAGTAAGCTCTCAGATTTAGAGGAGAAAAGCGGAAATAATATTTTGAGTGTAACTATACTGCAGGCATAGTGTGGAAGAATGGATTCTTTCTGGGGTACACAGGCAAGAGTCCCTGCAGGATGTGGACTTTAGATTTGGACCTTGAAGGATGATCAGGGTTTCATTAGTCAGGGACAGAGGGGGTGACAAAGTCCATCTAGGAACCACCACTTGGATATTTAATTGGCCTCATTTGTGGGATTTCTCTTTTCTGATTGACCTAGTAATTTCAATAATTCACCTATGTAACTACAGTGAAGGGCTTTCTAGAGACTTAACTTACATGTTAAGGACTTGTTTATAATGTTACAATACTAGATTCAAAAAGGCTTTAAGCATATCTGAGAGATGTCCTGTAAAAATGTGGAGTGATGACAGAATCCATAAGGAGACTGGGTATGTTTGCAATTCATTCATAATTACAACATTCAAACTCATTATCTTTCCCCAAATGCTTGTTTATATAGCAAACCAAGCAATACCCAGGTTAAGCAAATATATGGCTATAACTATCAAGAGAAATGTAAATGTGACCTTAATTAATATGTTTGCTAAGATTTCTTATCATTGTCGAGTTATTATATGATGATTCATCCTCAGCTTTAATCCATGTGTGCATATATTTACAAACATTAGGAAAATGTATATAATATGCATTACTACTGGTGTTCTGCAGTAATAAAATGATGCTTTTATACTTTATAATTTTGGGTTACGTAGTATGGGTTTTGTGGAGTCAGATAAACTTGGTGTTGAACCTTTTCTTTGCTATTTGCCAGCTAGTACCTTTGAATAAATTATTTAATATTATCTAGCCCAGGTTTCCTAATCTATAAAATACTTAACTCAGAGGACGAGTGTGAGGTTTGAGACCGCATGTAGAAATGCTTCATCCATACTCAACTGAAGCTAGTTCCTAAACTTGTAAAGGAGGGGACTCTGCAAGTCAGACATCTACAGAGAACGAACCCAGGAGGATAAAGATGTGGGCTTCTAAACTTCTGCTCCAACCACCTGGTGGTCTTCAAAGCCAGCCGTGTTAAAATGTAGGAAGTGAAATAGATTCACGTAACTCACTATGAAGAGGACCCTCAAATGATGAAGATGGCCTCAGAAAAACACTAAACAAAGATATCTGATGACTAGAAGGCGTTTGGTTGGTACCTACTCCACCAGGAAATGGAGTAATTCCTGGATTTAATTTGCAAAGGGCCTACAGTCTTTCTGCCCAATATATTGAGTTCTGGCAGAACGTTGCCATAGAAACCAAGTGAGTAACCGCAGCCGGTTGGCAAGCGGCGAAAAAAAATCATTATATTTAAGACCACAAATTTTAATATTTTATTTTCATGATTATCAGTGTAGTTTGCCTTACTAACAGAATGGATTCCTGTTCTATTTATAGACTTTGTTCTGCAGTGCTTTTGAACAAGTGCCGTTGGGTTTTTATTTTTTAAAAGATGAAAATGGTTCTTTTGAGGAACTGAACTTCATTTGGGTCTTTCTGTGTAAAGAAGTCTGTGGTTAGTGCTACAACACACTTGGTGTGTTAAACATGCATCGTTTTCCTGGTGGCAAGTTTAACTCGCGCCTGCTGGGAGCTGTTCATCATCAGAAGTGCTGAAATTGGAGGCTAGTAGAGAGTTTATGGCAGAGTGTTTCTTGGAAGATTCTCTTATTTTTTCTTTTCCCAGTTTGAGTGTGTGTGTGCATGCGTATGCACGTACACACACACACACAACCACACAAGTCATGCATAAAAATGCCCAGTGGTTGTGTCTATATAGCCAAGCCCAAAATAAAAAAAAAATTGTGTCACTGTTTTAATGTTTGTATTAAGAGACTTGAGCTTTTGTTCTTAGTTTAAAAAATCTTAGACTTATAGTTAGCAATTATTTTTAGGCTTTTGAAGCTTACTTTACAATTATGTAAACATATTTTTGGAGAAAAGGTATCAGTTTAGTTGAGCTCAGTGTTAGAATATATTGATTTTTTTGCCAATATTTACATTTTCCATGGAATTCTTTATCACTATAAAAATTAAGTGAAACATGTGCAGTAATTTGTCACTACTCTCTCAGATTGTGTGCTCAGGAATTCTCAGCTAATGAATGACAACTCCATTTATATAAAATACAGCAATAGTCTTCTCAGCAGAAATTTAAATAATTTGAAACATTTGATTCATGGTTTTTCCATTGTGTTGGTGTGCTGCTATTTTACTGGTCAAGTTAAAACCTCTTTTGGGGGCTGAAGGTAAACTGTCCCAAATAGTCAAATTGTAACGAAAACTGTAAACTCCCCTGTCCAATTTTTCATTATCAAATATTTTCATTAATGCCTGTTGTTTGTTTCATAAAAAGCAGTAGAACGAAAGAATCGTAGCCTTCTTAGCCAGTGACACACAAAAAGAGTTTTTCTCCACTAGACAGTAAATTGCAGGTACAAAACTAGATGTTATTTGCTCCTAGGACAACCAATGTTGAGGTCACATGCTCAGAAAAACTGTTAAGAATGCTGCGATGTACATTTCAGATGTTTGTAAGGCTCAGTTGTCCAAGGTGTTCCATCGAGCATCGAGTCTATGGAATAGACATTTTGGTAAAGGCGACTGCTAATAGCATGTGCTGTAAGACCATTTTTCTTAACTGCTCCACTGTGTCCTGAAAAGATGGTATTATCAAAACACGAAGTGTGCTTATGGTTTGGGATTGATAAAATACATTTTTAGGAGAGGCACGAGAAGATGTGATTGTTATTAAAATGACAAGTTGATTTCCATTGTTTGTTTTAAACCAGGACAGTGATTCAGAGTCATCCAAACTCTTCAAGTCTGCCCTTCCTGCAATAGATATTAATGTGATAAATGATTGAGGTTTTCAATCAATAGATGCATTAGGGCTTCGTGTGGTTTAATGTTTGGTTCAGATAATATGTTTTCTACTTAAAGTCTATATTTATTATTTACAAGATGTCTTAAACATGCATTATTTATATAAGAGTTATTGACAACAGTTTCCATCAAAATATGAAGCCAAATGTCTTTCCCTTCTCAACTCCACATATTATCATATGACACTAGAAACAGCCCATTTAGTTGTTCGCACTTTGGTTGGCTGTCTTCCAGGTATGCCACAAAGCAAGCTCCAAAACTGGGATACTTGCCTTAAAAGTCAATGAACCTGTACTTCAACAGGCCTCCTAAGTGAAAAATAAATAGTAGGTAGTTCATTGAGGGAATTTATCAGGGAAAGAAGGCATCAGAGTCTGACAAATCTGGGTTTGAATCCTGATTTTTAATTGAGGGATGTGGGCAAAATACTTCGTGCACTGCAGTTTCTTAATCTTTAAAATTCAGTGAGGGACAGTAATGCCTGTCTGACTACAGAAAAGAATGGTTGGAAAGACGGGATGCGGTAATCCTGAATTTTGAGATGGTACTGAAATTTAAGAAGTCGCATGTTATGGAGCGAGAAGAGGAAATTGAGCACATAGTTCAGCATCTACTAAGTAAAATAGTTTCACTTCCAAGTGAACAGCCCAAGGCTAGCCCTCTGTTACAGCCCCCTAAAACCTAAACCCATTGTTGTCAAGTGGATTCAACTCATAGCGACACATTGGACATGTTATCAGGAGAAACCAGTCCCTCTAGAAGGTCATCATGCTTGGTAAAATAGAGAGGGTAAAAGAGGAAGACCCTCAACAAGATGGATTGACACAGTGGATACAACAATGGCTCAAGCATAACAATGATTGTGAGGATGACGTGGGACCAGGCAGTGTTTCATTCTGTTGTACATGGACTGGCTATGAGTCAGAACCGACTTGACGACATCTAACAAAAACCTAACAACAAGGCAATTCATAATATTATTAGAGGGTTTAAAAAAATCATAATTCATGTTTTAGGGAAACCTACCCATGAGTAAAACCCTGGTGGTGTAGTGAGTAAGTGCTACGGCTGCTAACCAAAAGGTCAGCAGTTAGAATATACCAGGCGCCCCTTGGAAACCGTATGGGGGAGTTCTACTCTGTCCTGTAGGGTCACTGTGAGTTGGAATTGACTGGACATCAGTGGGTGGTGGTGGCGTGGTACCCATGAGTGAAATGTTATTTCTGGTTATAACTTTTGATCAAATGACTTCAGTTACATGTATCAAAATAGATTGCATGGAAAAATTTTAAAAGAGGCCTGGCAGCGTTTATCACCTTGCTGATGACACCATCGTGTGTCTTTCCTTCAGACACATAAGGATTCTTTAGGTATATGTTTTCCATAGTTTTCTTTAACTATTCTACACATATGGCACCCTATGGGGCAGTTCTGCTATGTCCTGTAGGGTCACTATAAGTCGGAATTGACTCCACAGCACACAACAACAACACACATGGCAAAGGATTGACTTCTTGTAGCTCTGTGCGATTCTTTGCTCTACTTCATTTCAGCTTTCTCCCATTATTCTCTCCTCTTTTCCCAAGTTTATTTATTTATTTTTTTGTCTTTATTTTAGGATATTTGCTATGTTTTTGACCTGTTTTTGAAGTCATGCTTCATTCTCTTGCTGGCATTGTTGTTGTTGTTAGTTGAGTTGATTCTGACTCATGGTGACCCCGTGTGTACAGGGCAAACCTGCTCCATAGAGTTCTCAAGGCTGTGAACTCCCAGAAGCAGATCACCAGGCCTATCTTCTGAGGTGACCCTGCATAGATTCCAAGTGCTGAACTTTCAGTTAGTAGTTAGTGCTTCACCATTGTGCCACCTAGGCACTCTTTGCTTGCCCTAGAACTATTATAAAAGAATTGAATTTTTCCCCTAAGTCAGCAGGTCCCCAACTCATGAACTCTAAAATATGTGTGATGAAATGTAACCCCGAGTGAAAGTATTTAGGAACACTAATTTAGCCATGACAAAATGTGGATCTAATTATAGAAGTTCTGTTAACATTCTGGAGCCCTGCTGGTACAGTGGTAAAGAGCTACCAGCTGCTAACCGAAAGGCCAGCAAGTTCAAATCCACCACCTTCTCCTTGGAAACCCTGTGGGATAGTTCCACTCTGTCCTGTAGGATTGTTAGGAATCAGAATTGACTTGATTAACACTCTGCCGTAGTTGACACAAACAATGTAGGATTTGAATTCTGACCCTGTGCAAGTTAGCTAATTTTGACAAACCTTAATTTCTTCTGTTGCACAATGGGAATAATACCATGTATGTCAGGCTGGATGTAGTGAATAAATATAATTATGCCCACGAAACTTCTAATAGCACCTGATAGCTCAGTAAATATTAACTCCCACTTAATCCCTTCTGCCTTTATTTTCTAATGAATGCAAGCAAAAATAGAGGTGAAATTCCATAAAAAGAAATCCTCTTGAAGAAACTAAGGCTGTGTTTGTTAAACTGGAAAACTCATGAGCCCAAGAGAACAGGTCCAGACCCTCAGTTTGATAAACACTACCTTAAGGTATTTTTTTTTTTAAGGTATTAAATTTTACTAGATGAAAATGGCTTCCTGTTGTGGAATTATTACTGGAAAGATTCATTTTTGGAAACTGTAGAAGTATTCAGCATAATAATTTGAAACTAGCACGCTCAAGAGTCCCCAATTATATATTCATAGAGTTCTGATAATTTCAAGGTAGCAGTTAATGCTACCATAGTTTGTTAGGAAGCATGAGTAAATTAAAATGCATCCTAAACTCGTAAGTAAATTTGGATTGCATATGCTGTTGTTGTTGTTCAGTGCCTTCGAGTCGGTTACGACTCATAGCAACCCTGTGCACAACAGAACGAAACACTGCCCGGTTCTTCGCCATCCTTAAAATCGTTGTTATCCTTGAGCTCATTGTTGCAGCCACTGTGTCAATCCACCTCATTGAGGGTCCTCCTTTTTTCCGCTGACCCTGTACTCTGCCAAGCATGATGTGCTTCTCCAGAGACTGATCCCTCCTGACAACATGTCCAAAGTATGTAAGACACAGTCTTTCCATCCTTGCCTCTAGGGAACATTCTGGCCGCACTTCTTTCAAAAAGATTTGTTTGTTCTTTTGGCAGTCCATGGTATGTTCACTATTCTTCGCCAACACCACAATTCAAAGGCATCAGCTCTTCTTTGGTCTTCCTTATTCATTGTCCAGCTTTCACATGCATATGATGTGATTGAAAATACCATGGCTTGGGTCAGGCGCACCTTAGTCTTCAGGGTGACATCTCAGCTTTTCAACACTTTGAAGAGGTCCTTTGCAGCAGATTTACCCAATGCAGTGTGTCTTTTGATTTCTTGACTGCTGCTTCCATGGCTGTTGATTTTGGATCTGAATAAAATGAAATCCTTGACAACTTCAATCTTTTCTCCATTTATCATGATGTTGCTCATTGGTCCAGCTCTGAGGATTTTTGTTTTCTTTATGTTGAGGTGCAATCCATACTGAAGGCTGTGGTCTTTGATCTTCATTAGTAAGTGCTTCAAGTCCTCTTCACTTTCAGCAAGCAAGGTTGTGTCATCTGCATAACGCAGGTTGTTAGTGAGTCTTCCTCCAATCCTGATGCCCCATTCTTCTTCATATAGTCCAGCTTCTCCTATTATTTGTTCAGCATACGGATTAAATAGGTATGGTGAAAGAATACAACCCTGACGCACACCTTTTCTGACTTTAAACCAATCAGTATCCCCTTGTTCTGCCCGAACAACTGCCTCTTGATCTATGTAAAGGTTCCTCATGAGCACAATTAAGTGTTCTGGAATTCCTATTCTTCACAGTGTTATCCATAGTTTGTTACGATCCACACAGTCGAATGCCTTTACATAGTCAATAAAACACAGGTAACATCCTTCTTGTATTCTCTGCTTTCAGCCAGGATCTATCTGACATCAGCAATGATATCCCTGGTTCCATGTCCTCTTCTGAATCCAGCCTGAATTTCTGGCAGTTCCCCGCCGATATGCCGCTGTAGCCATTTTTGAATGATCTTCAGCAGAATTTTGCTTGTGTGTGATATTAATGATATTGTTCTATAATTTCCACATTCAGTTGGATCACCTTTCCTGGGAGTAGGCAAAAATATGGATCTCTTCCAGTCAGTGGGCCAGGAAGCTGTTTTACATATTTCTTGGCATAGACGAGTGAGCACCTCCAGCGCTGCATCTTTTTGTTGAAACATCTCAATGATATTCTGTCAATTCCTGGAGCCTTGTTTTTCGCCAATACCTTCAGAGCAGCTTGGAGTTCTTCCTTCAGTACCATCGGTTCCTGATCATATGCCACCTCTTGAAATGGTTGAATATTAACTAATTCTTTTTGGTATAATGACTCTGTGTTTTCCTTCCATCTTCTTTTGATGCTTCCTGTGTCATTTAATATTTTCCCCATAGAATCCTTCACTATTGCAACTCGAGGCTTGAATTTTTTCTTCAGTTCTTTCAGCTTGAGAAATGCCGATTGTGTTCTTCCCTTTTGGTTTTCCATCTCCAGGTCTTTGCATATGTCATTATAATACTTTACTTTGTCTTCTCGGGAGGCTCTTTGAAACCTTCTGTTCAGTTCTTTTACTTCATCAATTATTCCTTTTGCTTTAGCTGCTCAACCCTTAAGAGCAAGTTTCAGAGTCTCCTCTGACATCCATCTTGGTCTTTTCTTTCTTTCCTGTCTTTTCAGTGACCTCTTGCTTTCTGGTCTCTAAATTCAGGTGAGATATACTCAAGGTCATATTTTGGCTCTCATGGACTTGCTCTGATTTTTTTCAGTTTCAGCTTGAACTTGCATATGAGCAATTGATGGTCTGTTTTTCCACGGTCGGCCCCTGGCCTTGTTCTGACTGATGATATTGAGCTTTTCCATTGTCTCTTTCCACAGATGTAGTCAACTTGATTTCTGTGTGTTCCATCTGGTGAGGTCCATGTGTATCGTCGCCGTTTATGTTGGTGAAAGAAGGTATTTGCAATGAAGAAGTCGTTGGTCTTGCACAGTTGTATCATTCCCTCTCCAGCCTTGTTTCTGTCACCAAGGCCATATTTCCAACTACTGGTCCTTCTTCTTTGTTTCCAACTTTTGCATTCCAATCGCTAGTAATTATCAATGCATCTTGATTGCACGTTCAGTCAATTTCAGACTGCAGCAGCTGATAAAAATCTTTTATTTCTTCATGTTTGGCCCTAGTGGTTGGTGCGTAAATTTGAATAATAGTCATATTAACTGGTCTTCCTTGTAGGCGTATGGATAGTATCCTATCACTGACAGAATTGTACTTCAGGATGGATCTTGAAATGTTCTTTTTGACGATGAATGCAACACCATTCCTCTTCGAGCTGTCATTCCCAGCGTAGTAGACTATATGACTGTCCGATTCAAAATGACCAATACCAATCCATTTCAGCTCCCTAATGCCTATGATATCGATGTTTATGCATTCCATTTCATTTTTGACGATTTCCAATTTTTCATAATCCCAGGTTCTGATTATTAATGGATGTTTGCAGCTGTTTCTTCTCATTTTGAGTCATGCCACATCAGCAAATGAAGCTCCCGAAAGCTTTACTCCATCCACGTCATTAAGGTCGACTCTACTCTGAGGAGGCAGCTCTTCCCCAGCATGTTTTGAGTGCCTTCCAACCTGGGGGGCTCATCTTCCAGCACTATATCAGACAGTGTTCTGTTGCTATTCATAAGGTTTTCACCGGCTAATGCTTTTCAGAAGTAGACTGTCGGGTCCTTCTTCTGAGTCTGTCTTAGTCTGGAAGCTCAGCTGAAACCTGTCCTCCATGGGTGACCCTGCTGGTATCTGAATACCGGTGGCATAGCTTCCAGTATCACAGCAACACTCAAGCCCCCACAGTATGACAAATTGACAGACACATGGGGGATTACATATAGTTCATGCTAATCCAAAGATTCAAATAGTGCAAGTATTTTTAATTTTGCAAAATTATTATCCATCTTAACAGTTGTATAAACAAGGGCGTAAATCATTGATTGCCCAATTATTTTTCCCTTCTATAGATATTAAATGGCATTGCTCTATTAATTCTTTTTATTGTCTCTTTTTTTATAACTTACTAGCTGGACTGTCTCTTGATATCCTATGTCTTCCTCTGTCTGAAAGTGTATTAGAATTTTCTGTTTCAAACATCAGCACAATCTTTCTAAAGGATGTAAACAGTGACCATGCAAACAGGAGAGCCTCTGATTTAATTTTTTCTGGATGAGATTTATTTGCAAACAGCTTGTGGCTTTTCATCTCTATGAATTGTGACTGTGTTCGTTGGTACCAACACTGGAGGTTAAGACGTGTTATCAAGAAGGCAAAGAAAGATAATCCTTAATTTAATGTAGCAAAACAAAGTACTTGTCAAAGCTTTGAAGTTTAAAGCTGAGGAAATAAAAAAAATGTGTTGCGATTTTGGCTCAATTTATTTAACAAGTCTTAAATCCTTCATTCTATACTAGGACTTAGAGACATAAAGCTGCGTAAAACACAGAACCTTTTTTCTTTATTTGTTGTCCCACTTGAATCTGTGATGACGAAAAAAAATCTGTGAATAATATGCTTTAGCTGCATTTATTAGTTTTGAGAGAGATTTACATAACTTTACTGGCTTCCCAAAATGAGTGTTATGAGTTCATTAAAGACAGTGGTGAACTTACATTAATCGTTGGTCTAATTTACTAACAATGAGTCTCATATTAGTGGCCGTTTTGCTAAAGTCAGTCATTTAAGGGCTTAAATGTTGCTATACAAGCAGATTGCTCTCTTATTTGGGCTGTGAGAATAAGCCTGAATTCCCATATGGACCAGGCATCTAACCAGATGCCAGAGAGGGGCAACATGGCTGCAGTAGCCCAAATTAAATTATGAAGCTCTATCAGACATCAAGCTCCACGGCTAGCACTAACCAGCTCTACCCACAGATATGTTCATAAGAGTGGCTTTTAAAATTTGTAAAACAGTTCTCAAGTCAGCCTTGGGTGGTATTTCCACAACCCAAGTGGTTATATCTAGTTCAACAATGATGACTCATGTGTTGATAAAGAGGAGATCAAACTGAGAGGTACACACTGGCATATTAGTGTTAGTTAAAATCCAATTTTATAGCATCAAATGAGGGGGTTATTTAACCTGTCATTGATGTTCGTTCCTAAATAAGAGTTCCTTTAGTCACTTCTGGGAAAGATCGCCGTTAGTATAGATAGGTAAAAAAATTAATCAATCTTAGAAGTGATATCTATGACCACTTCTAAGACCACTGGGTTAGGAATCAGACACAGCTTTGTGTGACGTTATGCCAGTTACTTCACAATTTTGAACCTCAGGTTCCCCTTGATAATAATACCCACCTGGGTCTACCTCAAGCCAGCTAATAAAAATTGGTTTTAAAAAGTTTGGAAGGTATAAATCCAATTCAGCAAATATTTATTTAGCCTCTGAGGGCCACAACTTGTGCTAGATGTCAGGCATGTAGAGCTAAAGGACCGTTTCTGCTTTTGAGAAGACATAGGCAGAAACAGAACTCTCGTTCCAATGACAGGGGCCCAGGGGGCACTTCAGAGCCCCCTCACCCCTCATACCAATAGTAAAAACTCAGGACTCTTTCTATTTGAATCCTGGTAAGACCCTTATGGCGTAGTGGTTAAGTGCTACAGCTGCTAACCAGAAGGCCATCAGTTTGAATCCACCAGGTGTTCCTTGGAAACTCTGTGGGGCAGTTCTAGTCTGTCCTCTAGGGTCTCTATGAGTCAGAATCTTCTCGATGGCAATGGGTTTTTTTTTAAAACCCTTAAGCACGACTGTGCCTCTTTCAGCCTTGTAACTCCCAGGACTATTCTCATTATGTCCTTTATCCATATTTACATCAGTTACTGGGAGAAGGCCCAGCACCTGGGCCATGCATTGTTTCCTAAACACCCCACTACAGTTCAAGTGTCTCTTTGTCGGGGGTGACCACCCTTATTGCTTTCTGTGATGCTATTACTATGCTCTGATTATGGGAGGCAAAATAGAATATTAGTTAGGAGCACAGATTCTGGAGCCGCATATCTCAGCTCTGACACATATTATCTGTGCCTCAGTTTCTTCATCTATAAAGTGGGGATGATCATAGCACCAACCTAGTAGTGTTGCTATGATGATTGAATGAGTAAAATACAGTACAGGGGAAGCAGCATTCAGGAGTAAGCTATTATTGTTGTTTATTGTCCTTCTCTCCCTCTTTAGACTATAAGCCTCATGAAGGCGGGGGTATTTTTGTTGGCTTGTTTGTATTATTCTTTGCTGTATCTCCAGCACTTTGCCAGCACGTGGTGTGTCCTTAATAAATATTTGTCAAATAGATACACGGTAAGACTGTGCCCTTGGGCTCAGTGTCATAGGCTTCCCTATGGTGACACTGATGTGACCAGTGGATTCCACTCTGTGGGTGCAGATGATCAGAGAGAACCCCAGAGAGAGGAGAAGGCGCTTCAGGCAGTAGGAGTAGTATGAGAAAGCAAGGAGGACTGAAACTGCGTCAGCCATACAAATTCCTATTATTGTTATTTTGATTGGCTTTCATGGCATAAATTGGATGTGTGGGTCAAATGGTTTGCACTCAAATGCTAACACAAAGGTTGGCAGTTCAAACCCATCCAGCAGCTCCGTGAAAGAAAGACCTGGCAATTTGCTTCCGTAAAGATTACAGCCAAGAAAACCCTGTGGAGCAGTTCTTCTGTGTAACAGGTGGGGTCACCATGAGTCAGGATCAACTTGACAGAAATAGGTATTAAAAGCTGAAGGTTTCAAGGTACTCATAGTCCCTGGAGGGAATCCTGGTGGCGCAATGGTTAGGTGCTTGACTGTTAACCGAAAAGTTGGTTGTTCGAACCCACCAGACTCTCTGCAGGGGAAAAATGTGGCAGTCAGCTTCCATAAAGATTTACATCCTTGGAAACCCTATGGAGCCGTTCTCTTCTATCCTGTAGGGTCGCTAGGAGTTGGAATCCACTCACTGGCAATGGATTTTTTTTTTTTTTTTTAATAGCTTCTGGAGAAAAATGCTAGAGAGTACATCCTGGTTAACAGACAAACAATTGTTATCATAATCTGCTGAACAAGGAAGTAGAATATCAGGAACTTGAGTCCTTTCCCTAAAGAGTTTTCACTGTGATGTCAGTCATAAAATGTTCCAGGAGCAGAACTGAACCACTGAATAAAATGATGCTTTGAAACGTTTCAGGGCATAGGTGGTAATGGGGACCTCACCACTTGAGTGGCACACTCTACGAGAGAGTCAGTGAGTTCCGTATATCTGTCTCCATCTGTCCTCTGAAATGTAGCGTAAGGCCATTCCTTAAAGTCGTATGGCTTACTGGTAAATTCAGATGGGGTTGACTGACTGTTGATGTCAGTCATTGTAAGGAGAGGAGGCTTAGAGTACCAAGATATTTTGATACTCTGACATTGTGTGATACATGTGGGTATTTATGACTTGTGCATAGATTTCAGCTCATGAAGACTTCTCTGTGCTGGGAGCCTCAACAATACCTCAACGAGGAGAGCTGAACAAACTTAAGCAAGGCCTGGCAAACCTCCACTCCACTCAGATAAAATGTTGGTTGGGACTTTTTCAGGTGAAAACTTGGGCCAGTAGAAACACACTACACCCTTCTGGCATAAATAATTGATCCACAAGATATATTTTCCAATAACATGCTAGTATAATTTAGTTGGGGGACATTGGTGGCTCAGTGGTAGAATTCTTACCTTCCATGTGGGTGACCTGGGTTTGATTCCTGGCCAATATTCCTCAAGAGCAGCCACCACCCACTTGTCAGTGGAGTCCTGCGTGTTGCTGTGAGGCTGAACAGATTCCAGCAGAGCTTCCAGACTAAGATGGACTAGGAAGAAAGGCCTGGCAGTCTACTTCTGAAAATCAGCCAGTGAAATCCCTATGGATCACAACAGCTTGAATCAAAACAGATCCCAGGGATGGCGCAGGCCTGGGCAGTGTTTTGTTCTGTTGTGCAGGGATCGTGATGAGTTGGGAGCCAACTCAATGGCAGCAAACTACAATGCAGATAATTCAGCCAGTAAACTACATGTCTTCCTTCACTAACTGGTTTTATTAATGGTGGACAATTTAGTGCAAACACTGCCATTTATAAGTGAACTATTCCGGTTACTGGATTTGTTGAGGGGAGATTTCGGAAGATTTACATTGGGAAAATAGGCCTGCCTCCATTCCTCACTGTCTCCACATGGTGATCCAACTTTGATCACCCTTCTTTTGCACTTGATTGTTGTCATAAGCTCTCTTTGTAAGTACCAAGAATGAGAACTAAAGATTAAGTATAAATAGATCTTAACGCATTGGCGATTCCAGGTGTTCATTTTGAGAGCACTGCTCTGTTAGCGATTGAAATTTAGGTTTAATTACAGCTCTACCATTCTTGCTTCACTGAAAGACAGCAGCTCCCATTTATGTCACCATTGCCTAAGTTTAAACCCTCCCTCCATCTATAAAGTTTACATTGTAAGATATGTGCAGTCTTGGGGTATGTGCCGTCTTGGGGTATGTGCCGTCTTGGGGTATGTGCCGTCTTGGGGTATGTGCCCTCTGGGGGTAAGCAGGGATAGACGCTCAGTACCTTAAAGATCAGCACAACAAAAAGACCCCAAACCTTCATTGTCAACAAAAGTATTTCTGTTTTCTATCCAGAAACGGCCAGATGGAGACAGGTGGTGGGTTTGATGTATAGATACCAGTGTGTTCCCCAAGCGCTACTCTTGTTTTCTTTCCTCGCCCTGTAGTTTGATCTTGCTCTCCCGTGAGGAGCTGCTTAGAAGTTCTACTGAGCAGTTTTAGCGGAGGGCTTTCCTCTTCGTTTGTAACTTTTTAGACCTCAGGAAGCATGCTACCTCATTAGTAGAAACTGCTACGGGTGGTTGGGGGGGCCGCACTAAGCACCCTGCCCACTCACTTTTATAAAGATCCATGTCGTCAGTGGCTGTGACGTTCCCTAGGAAGTTGCCCATTTATGGCTGGTAGAGCTAATGATATCATCACAATAGGTGGCTCCTGTCTAAATAGGGATCATTTGTGAAATGAGATTATAGACATTTATCTGAAAAAACAGGAGCTAGAGGCACCTGCTTTCTGTAATTGATATCCTCGGGGATACTATTGCATGATAATTAAGGCATCAATCTCCATGGCTAATTCTATTTCGAGAGAAGAGTCTCCTTTTTCTTCTCTGTACCAAACGGCCCCCACATCCACATGAAATGAACTCCAGATCCATGTTTTCTATTATGCTTGACTATATGGGACATGCATTGCAACCCTATGCCTGCCACTCTGCTGCAGTGTACTTGTTTTGCAGAACCCTGTGGCAGACTAGTCAAAGCTGTGACTAACCAGATCCTTGGATACACACTCTGTCATCTCTGGCCTCCTTCTTTTGCAATGATTTTAAACCTTTCCCTGGGTGCACGTTTCCCTGGTTTGTGAGAAGCCTCCTGCTCTTTGCATTTGGATGCTGCAAGCAGTACAGAAGGAGCCTTTTCTCGGTAAGTCAAGGATGACTCATTTGTTACTTTTTCTACCTTCAATGTATACTTTCACTAGTGTGGTGGCATCAGGTAGACAATACCGAGCTCATTAACCCTGAACTAGTCCATCTCCGGTAGCTCCTCTCCCATCGGTACTTTGCACCATGTTTTTCATCACCCTTCTCTCCAAACCATAGGTTGCACTGTTTTTATAAGTAAAATACTCATCTCTTGAAAGACATTATAAGAGCAGCTGTGGGGACTGACATTACTGCAATCTAGGGAGTATCTTAATTGGCACGGAGGATGTGAGAAAAGGTCTTGCGAAGCCAGCCTGGAACTCCATGGCTGTAATTCTGAGAAGACAAGTTCAGTCTCCAATTAACCATTATTCCAATAATCACTGAATACCGGAGCAATTTGTAATGAAATAACTCTTCTGGCTCTCTCTCCGTTTATGACAGCAAAGATGCAGCAGCTGGGGTGCTGTTTTCGATATTCTTTTGGGAATTAGTAAATCCAGGGACCTGCAGTTATTAAAACCTGGGTTTTTATATGCAAGCAGCGAAGAGAAAAGCCTCTAAAGACAGCTTCCTTTGTAATGCCTAGTGCAGTGAAACATTCAATGCCTCTTGTCAACTGCATTAAAATAGGATAAAAGAAAAGGGAAAAGATACTTGACTGAGATGCTGTCAAGTGCTGCTGTTTAAACCCAAAACTGTGAAAACCGAAAACCTCTTCAAAGGCGCAAGAGATTCCAGTATTTAGTGCTGACCAAGTCGCTGTCCTCTGTTTTCTCAGGAGAGACAGCATTTCAAGTGGAGTGGGAATTGCTGAGATTTTAGATAAAGCATGCTTCAGGGTACACACGTTTTGACAGGGGTCCCTGCGAACCCGTGGGTCACTCACTAACTCATGCCATTCAGGAAGGGCTTTAGCAGTGGAGAACTCTGTAACAAGTGACTGGTGCCTGTAGCTCTTGAGAGGTAAAGATAGGACACGTTTTACAAGGGTTTTTCTTCTCATGTTTCTTGCCTTGCTAGGCTATTTTTTTTTTTTTTTGCTTTACCTTGTGCAAAAAAAATCCAAGTCTCTTAATAGCGTTGCCTACTGTTTAGAATTCTAATGAGATGGAATTTCAATAAAGCCATGTATTATTAACACAGGCATCTAGGTAATGACTAGTTTTCAAAGTTGCTGTTATCACTGACCAGAATATCTCACATGTAAATGCTGTACTCTGTACATATCTGAGCATGTCCAATAAGAATCTGCTTTTGGTTTGCCCATATTTATGCAGCTATGGACTGTTTCATTCGTAATTTCACCCCGAAATTCAGGTGCATTTCCATAGAGAGCCTTAGCATTAAAATGGAATATTTTGTGGCCTTTAATTTGTTCACAAAATGTAACGAATCAGGGGAACCTTTCCCAGCTCTGTGAGTCCCACTTTCTGTTTAGCAACAAGTGCTCAGCAAGGATTAGTTATCACGAATGTCACTCGTCTGAGTGAGAGCTTCATACAGGACGGCATGATTCCTCAAAAGAACCGTTAGGAAATGGGAACCTTTCATGGGCTTTGTAGCCCGAGGCAGAGAGTTTTATTTGGAGTAACTGCACATACGAGAAGGTTTTAGGCGCTAGGACAGTCAGACACCTGCCAGATTAGCAGCTGATTGTCGTACTGAGTTCAATTCGCTCCCTCAGTTTACAGCATGATTCAATAATAAGGATTTGCAAGTTACTGAGTACTGCATTTTTTTTTTTAATCAAATCATTTCAATTTACTTACGGTTAAAATGAAAGTGGATCAACTGAAAATAAGGGATTTATCATAACCGTGTCACATTGGAGAAGTATAGCCATAAGATGTAGACACAGCTTGACAGGTAGCAGATCTTTGATGTGTTAGAATGCTGCGTGAGGCTATTCAGCGTTTGGGGGATAAAGTTTAGTTATCCATGCTAATTTTATTAAACCGACGGTAATATCTTTTAAAGCAACATGCAGGTCACTTTTGATATGAACAAAAGCATATGTGCATTTGGCTACAATGCCACTTATATTTAATACACAGAAGTGGGTTAGTTTTTACATGAGTGGATTAGATGACATTCACCCTCTAAAAGACACTGCAGTAAGGCAGGCTGAGTGGGAACTGTCAGTATCCTCGACATAATAAAATTGAGCTCTGCCCATTACAGACATGGTTCTCAGGAAGCGTTTCCTCTCTCCTTTTATTCTACTGGAATCTGCAGTGGCACAAATGCTGTTAAGAAAGAGTAACGTGAACATGCACAGGCAGGATGAATCCATGCAAAAGTGTTGTACTACAAGAGCCTCAGAGATCAGAGGAGAGATATTTGGGCAATGTGGCTCTAAAAAGGCGCTGTGCATTTTCTGTCGTATCGCTGTGTGGGTCCCGAGGTAAAATCAGACACCTCCACACCGCGTGTGTTTCAGACCCAGTGTACAGCGTGGGAGGGGGATTTCTGAATAAATACACCTCCACACCCTAATTGTGTACTTCCTTAATTCACTCTCTCAGCTTAAAATACAACATTATTCCTCCCCAGGCTTCTACGCGCATAAGCCAGCATTCATTGAAGCCTCTGTTTAAAACTCTGACTCAGTAAGTTATTTTCAAAGATACAGTGGCTGCCAGAATTTTGACTGTTGGGTCATTATTTTATTCGTGATTAGTTCGAGATAATGGCTTGTAGTAAAACTCGCATTTTCGTAGGAGTGGCATCACATTTCTGTTGAGGCGCAGTACTGATGAAATTGCTTTCCTGTCCACATGTATTTGATAAAAACGCACTGCGTTCAGTAGGGATTGAAAGCAGCGTATTTATACAGGACTCTTCAGTTTCGCTGTCTTACCACAGGGCAACAGAGTATTTTGCTTCTAAATTTGATGCTTAGGAGTAGAGAGTCCTAACCTTTAAACAAATTGGCTGCTGAAAAATGCAGTTATATACCTTAAGAATGTTCTTCGTAATTAATTATGAAATATGTAGCCAAATACACATATGCTTTTATTCATATCAAAAGTATTTTTACTTGTTTTCTTTGTTATTTCAGATTCTCACAGATACTCACAGTCATTTCTCAGCTATATTCTATTTCCTAGGTCACCATTTCTGGTTGTTCCATCCGAGTTTATTATTGGTTGTTGTGAAGCAGTTCAGACATACAGAATTATGGAAATCCCAAAATAGATTTAGAGGACAGTCCATTTGAGTAGCATGGGTTCTAAGAATTGCAGGAAAATCTTGTTGATTTATTTATTTTCTCAAGTCGTTATTTACGTCCTTGGTAAGTGAGTGTCGATGATGCTGCTTGGCTGCTCTTCTTTCTTGGGTCCCTCAGAGGGAGAGGAGTGCTTATCTTGAATCCCACATTGGATTTGAGCTCCTCAAGAGGAAGAGGGCTTTCGCGCCCCCCGGTATTGCTCTAGCCGTACGTGGTCTGCATGTAGGAAGTACTCATTAAGTACTTGTAGGATAGGTGAGAGGATTGGTTTATTGGCTCTATATGCCTGCCGGGTTGGGGTAAAGTAGGACGGCTCACCCCGTCCACTCTCTTCCTCCTTCATCATCCTCAGGTGTACATGTGGTATATTCAGTCCGTTACTGCCAGGAAAACTGGAGATCAGGCTGTTGAAGGCAGCTCCTCTCTGTAGCAGAAAAAAGAAAGTAACATGTAAGTAGTAACAGGTAATCCTAAATGGGCTCTCTTAGAGTTGACAGCCTTGCCAGAGTCACATACTTAATCCTGGTTTTGTTCCTTTCAAATAACCATCAAAGCCTACAAATTTCATTTTGTCTTGAACCTCACTAGCTTCTTGGCAAAAAGCACTGTAACGGTGTCGCTTTTGTGTCACGCTATGAACCCAGGCTGCTCCTGGGGCTACGCTAATGTTTTGCTGTTGTCGTAGCTAAAAAGGGTTTTCCATGTTTCCCTCTTTGTTTTCCTAGCTGATACAAGGTGGGCTGGAGGGCTCTGACATGGGACTCTCCCAGTCAGCTCTATTCTGGAGTCTTCCATTCATTTCTGAAACTTTCTAGAAGTACCTGGCCACACATCCTCCATGTGTCCTCCGTTTGCTATTCTAGCTCCGAACCTCATGCCCAAGGCTTGCTTTCTTAGCTTGCTTCAAGTTGGAACCGTCTAAGCCCTGTAATGAAAACAGATTGAAAAACTGAAGGTTCAAAGCCCAATTGATCCTCAAATTACAAAATAAATTTTAGTCCTGTCTGTTCTGGATTTCTCGTAAACTGGTGTTCCTGCATTGTAGCAGGCAGGATGTGGTGATAGAAGGTCCCTGCTGAAGCAAGGGCTCCTGTCTTTGGGATCGCTGCTCAGTACCACGAAGACCAGTAGAGCACATGGGTACACGCGTGCAGATGGTGGCTTAGGGTGGGATCGTGATGAAGAATGCTGAAACCGGGATGGTGCGTTTGAATTATGATCTCCCACGTGTATTTATACCTGAGTCCCGCAAGCACCCTGGAAGCCAGGTATTTTCATGCCCATTTTGCAGAAGAGAAAACCAGAACTCAGTGTGGTCAAGTGACCTGCTTATGGTTTTATCGGTGGCAAATGATGCTGCTTTCTCCAGATCCTGTGCTGGTTTTACCACATCACATGAGGAAATAGAAGCTGTAGAGGGAAGGGAAGACAGAAAGCATGGAAGCGGAAGGACGAGGGCAGGCGCAAGGAGGAAGAGAGAACTAAGTGTCTCTGTGCGGAACGTAGAGTGTGCCCTATGGTGTCTGAGCCCTGGGCAGCCTCTGCACGTGTGGTCCATGCCCTGTCAGAAAACATGCATTTCTTTGGGGCGTTCTCAATGGGACCTCGTAGATGCTTTCTGCACCCCTCTTCCCACTCACTGAACTTATCTTTGAAAATACTGCTCTAAGAATGAGGATGTTTTGCAAAAGAAAATGAAGGAAAAGGAAAGTGAACCCCCAACTGCATGGGCTAGGGGTAGAGGGAGTTATGCTTCAATAACAAAAAAGTCCAGTAACTTTGCTCGATCGAGACCTTGAAAGATACACAAGGATGTGCCTAATGGAAATAAAGTTCTCTACCAGGACAAACATTTTTTTTTTTTTTTTACCAGGACAAACATTAAAAATACCCCGTTGAAATATGACCGACAGCACTGTTCTCTGTTGTGGACGCACACATTTGTTGCAGCTGACGTTGTGACAACATTTTTAGTTGCTGGAAGGAATGATACAGGTTAGACAAATATTTGTGGAAGAGTGATTAGTCCCCAAATTGTATTTGCTAAAGCAGTCTTCTTTAAACTAAAAAGGCTAGGAACAGGAGGAAGGCAAAGGAGGACGTCAGGGACAGAAGACAAGTGGCATAAGTAGAAGGACTGGGGCTTTGAGGCAGATGATGACTACTTGGCAAAGTGGGGTTGGTGTCTTCAGTGATATTGGGGCTTAACAAATAGGACAGCCTGAAATTACTTGCACATCCTGAGCCTGCCTTAAACAAATTCTGTTATCACAGCCTTTAACATCAGCTGTAATGTTTTAAGAATGATACAAAAATTAGGCAAAGTGAACCATGGATTTGAATTTTTATTATTTTGGCTTCCTGGTTTCTAGGGAGGTAATGAAAAACTTTCGGGGAGAACTATGGGATCAAAATATTTGAGAGACACTGAGCAATACTATCTCTTTACCATAGGATTTATTATTGTTACCAGTCTTCTGTTTTAAAATAACACTACTAATTTATAACTGTATATAATATTATAAATGTTATATTTATAATATGCTATTATAATATTGGAGCCCTGGTGGCACAAAAAGGTCAGCAGTTGGAACCCACGAGGCGCTCCTTGGAAACCCTAGGAGGCAGTTCTGCTCTGTTCTATAGGGTGGCTGTGAGTTGGTGTCAACTCAATGGCAGTGGGTTGGTATTATAATATTACAGATATGATAAATGTACCAATGACCAATTTTCCAATTATTGATGCTTGTTAAGTACTAAGCACTGGCCCAAGGGCTTTATATATTATATCATGTATAATTTTCACAGGAAGAATGGGTGGGGATCATGGATTACCTGGCGTCATGTTCAACTCTTTGTTCGCTGCTATTTGCATTCAGACTGGTTTGTCCTACGAGAGAGAATTCTTTCTCCTTGCCTTCATCTGTAGGTTATGTTTTGCCTTAAATTGGGGAGAGAGGCCTTATTTAATGGAGGTGAGTTCAAGGTTATTGGGGAGAGACCATCCCACAGATTCTGGGATGTGCTATGATGGGTTTGAGCAGACCCATCTGCCCCCAGTCTGAGGAACCAAAATATGTGATTAAACGTTGCAGAGCCTTGATTCTAGAATCAAGAGTCAGAGTAGAAGCCCCCTCTTAGGATTCAGTTTATGTTTAGAAGATGCCTTTTTACATCATAATAAACATTTTAGCAAACAGTATATCACAGATGAAATTTAATGTCATAATGTCATTTAGCAGAATGAGAGTAACTGTATTTCTGAAAACAAGATACCATACCCTTTTCATGGACTCATTTTGTTGGTTGTGCATTGCATTGATTTCCAACAGACTGCAGCCCAGCTGCAGACCGAAGTGTAGAAAGGAGATGATGTTTAGTGGTGTCCTCCAATTTTAGCTTTTGTGTAATTATAAAAACTGTCCTCTTCTGGAGTAACCCAGCATTAAGCTGAAATCCACCTATCACCTTTTCCTTGTGGGTGATAGGAATAACCATCCCTTTACACGAATGCTGAAGAAATCCGACACAAATAACTGCTTGTGCTCTCTCCCCTGTTCTTGACTTCCAAGGATAGCTTCTTTTGTGACACCTTCTTCCTGTCTAGTAACACCCCTTCGTTTGCAGTGAGGAACCTCATTCATTATCGCTCTTGTTGTATGCAGCCTCTCTCTGAGACTGCGGTGTATTGGCACAGCAAACATGTGCTCCTGGATAGCCAACTGAAAAGTTAGCCAGATTTTCTTTTGTATTAGGTACATCTCCCAAAATAGAGCTATCATGCTTCCTTTGCCTTGATCTTACATTACATGTCTTACATTACATATCTTCCATTTCTCTTCTGTGTCTAATTTTTTCCATTTATCCTTAACCAACCTTGCTCATTCAGCTCTTTCAACTTTTAAAATGTATCTTGCTTTAAGCATTTGTGAAGATTGTCAAATTTATGAGGACAGTTTGTAGCACCCTGACTCCAGGGGTGTGTGTGTATATAGTTCAAATTTATTTTCCTAATATATGTATATAATAATTTGAATATCCTTAATGCTCAGTAATTTAATTGAAGAAGGAATTTTTATAAAAACTATGCTTTTTTTTCCTGACGTGGCTCTAGGAGCCAAGTAAATCTACATGGCACCTGAGTTTAAAGAACTTAGCATCAGTCTGGTTTAGAAATGCATTCTTCTGGCACGTGATTTTATTAGTAGTGTGCTGCTCATTGGCCCTGGTGGCTCAGTTGTTAAGTTCTTGGCTGCTAATCAAAAGGTTGGAGGTTTGAACCCACCAGCCGCACCGTAGGAGAGAAGACCTGGTGATTGGCTCCCGTAAAGATTTCAGCCTAGGAAACACTATGGGGCAGTTCTACTCTGTCATATAGGGCTGCTGTGAGCTAGAATTGACTCAAGGACACAGAACAATGACAACGACAACGACATTTGTTAGCATGTGCCTAAACTAAAACACCGTGTGTGTGGAGTTTCATTTACTAAGTGTGGCCAGAGCTGTGTACGTGCCTAGAAATAGTATGTTGTCCTGGAAGTTTTCCCTGCTGACTAAAGTTGTGATGATTTCCCAGGGACTGTGTTAATTTAATTTGGGAGTTTCTGTGGGACACGTTATGATTTTTAATTTTATCCCAGTAATTATCACTCTTCACTTGTAGCTCTGATCTTAGAAGCAGGATGTCAGCAGGATCACTGTATAAGGGCACTTATTTTACCTAAGGAAAAACGAAAGTTCACAGTTGAGGTTGATCAGATAACCCTTACTTTGAACTATAGAAATATCTATTAAATGCTTACTTTTATTTATTTATAGATAAAGCCAGAAACCAGACCCGTTGCCTTTGAGTCGATTTGGACTCATAGCAAACCTATAGAACAGAGTAGAACTACCTGATAAGGTTTCCGAGGAGTGGCTGGTGGATTCAAACTGCCGACCTTTTGGTTAGCAGCCAAACTCTTAGCCATTGAGTCAGCAAGGCTCCAAAATATTTATAATATGTATTTAAAATATTGTTTATTTATAAATATTTAGGTATCAATGTTAATATGTATATATATGTGTATATATATATGTATATAAATAGGTATGTGTGTATATGTACATATATAGCGTGTTTGTATATATATACATGTCTTAAGAAGTCAATAATTCTCATACTACCTCATGTGCCCAGAATTTAAGAATCAGGCAATTGACCCAAAATAAAGAGTGTATATTATCTCTGTCTTATTTTTTGAAGGGTCTATTTTCTTGTTTCCCCAGAAAAACTACGTGAGTGTCTTAAGTCCTTGAAAGCAGTAGTAGATTCTGGAGCAGGCGTGTGTGAAAGGAAACAGCCCGGCCCACTGATGCACAGAGGCTGACATGGAATTTTCAGACTAGTTGGGGTTATTCTTTTGGTTGAATGGCTTCCATAAACATTTCTGCAAACATGGGTTCTGGTGCAAAAAGAGGTCCTGCTCTTTATTTGAACTCTATCCTTTCCAGGAATACACCTTTTTGTCAGCCTCTGCTGATCCCTGCAGAGCCCCATGGAAAAAATTCTGATTTTTTTTTCTCACTTTGACCCTTCGCAGTGCAACTGAGCACACATGGGTGCATACTTAGCATCCACTCGATGGCTATGGGTATAACAACTACTTACACAGTCCAGCATTTTGCTTCTGTTCTCCAGTTTGCATTCCTCTTCACTGTCTGCCTACAGTGTGTCTGATAGAAGTCTTGCAAGAAGGAAGGGCGTTCCTTCATGTGGGAACAGAAGTGAAGTGAATTACTGGGGATGAAAAGAACTCATGCAGCACAGTGTAACAAAGGGATCACCTGCTTCAGGTGGATTCTTGGGGTTATTACCAGCAGGATGCCTGCATGGATTCAAAATGGTGACGCTATTCCTGATTATATATTGTACTTTGCAAGTGTGAAATACGTGTACCAAACCATAGCACAGAGAGCAACGTCAGACTTCCATCGGGCTGAAGTGGTGACCACTCAGGCCAACTTCTCTCACGTCTGCTGCGCTAGGTGAGCCCATTTCAATTCTGTGGCTCTCTCTTACGTTAGGAAGTCTTCAGACCAGAAAGTGGTCTTCCTTTTGAGTGAGACCCAGGGTGCATTGTGTTCTGGTTTTGGCGAAAAGCCTAACTGAGAGTGGCAAAGAGAGAAGAATCTTGAAATGTTCTAGGTATCAACTTGATGACTCACTCAAAGTTTTGTTTTGTTTTCTCTCTGGATTTATAGCCAGAGCCAAAAGGAAAACTCTTCCTTCTGAAATGAGTGGGAGCCAGGCAAAGCTTTGGGGGAAATTTTCTGCTTGGCTTACCATTCAGGCTGCCTTTTTAAAGTCATGGACCATCTTGGTTAAGCATACGTGGGAGGGAACAGTCAAGCTGAATGGTTCGCTAGAAGAGCAAGCAATTTTGATTGAGTCCAGTGCTTGTGAAGAGCTGGACTGGCCGGGAGAAGAACTGACCTCATATTCTGAAAGTCGAGAGAACAGTTTTCGAGATTTCCTTTCCAGTACTGTGCACGTTCCTATAGATTTCTGTGGTGCCTGCTTTCCAGCTACTCTTTCTCCTCCCCAGCCCTGTTCCTCTGTAATTACCTTTTCATCTCTGCAGTGGAGAAGAGGTAGAAGTTTGTTTAAATACCGGAAGCTTTGGACACAAATGAGATCGGAGGGCAAGTTGGAGATCAAAGTGTGCTGAAGCTGTTGTCGGTTATTTTTATACATGAAATCAGTTAGCGAAAACTTTAATTTATTTCTGTTTTAAAGTGCTTTTATGTAGGTGGAAGAGCCCAAACAACTGTGGAAAAAAATGAGGCTGGATCCTGACGCCATAGTACATTGTGAGAGAGATACGTCTTTGTGAGAGATGTGATGGCTAAGTGGTAAACAGATGAGCCTTTGTGAAAGTAGCACAGGATATGGAATTGAGCCTGAGGTCCACATCATGAGTATATAAAACCCATTGCCGTCAAGTTGATTCTGACTCATAGCGACCCTATAGGACAGAGTAGAGCTGCCCCATAGGGTTTCCAAGGAGCTCCTGAGGAGTTTGAACTGCCGACCTTTTGGCTAGCAGCCATAGCTCTTAACCACTACACCGCCAGGGTTTCCATGATTATATAGGGGTTATCCAAATGGAGCAGTTTGAAGACAAATTTGAAAAGTGCCTTTCAAAGAGAAAAAAAAGAAGGTTCATATTAATAGCAAAAAATAGAATAATTTTTTTAAACAAAAATGTTTTCTTCAAAAATCAACAGTGAATTAAAAGAATGGGCTTATTGGTCCTTTCTACAGACAGCATTAGGTGAGGTCAGTATTCAGGGGGCGAGGTTGATTTTTTGTGCCCACCCCACCCCACTTCCCTCCCACCAGCAAACCTCCCATTTTTGTGAATGAATGGATAACCATGCAGAAATGGTTGGGGGTCCCCATCAGACCTCAGAGAGTGGAATGGACCTTGAGTTAACATGGAACATGAAAGACTGGGTTCAACTCCTAAATTTACTACTTAGAAGCTAGTTAAGGCCTTATCCTCTCTGATTCACAGTTTCTTCGTCTATAAAAGGGAGACAGTGGTATTGGCGTGAAAGGTAGATGGATGAAAAGACATGGTGTTTCTAAAAGCTCTCACTGAACTGGAAACAGGTTCTTAGGGCTGATGTATTGCACAAGTGTCTGAGACACAGCCGAGCAGTAAACTCAGATTGTGCACTTCTAACCAGGAGCACCATCTTGTCTTTGTTGTCATCATTAGTTGCCATGAAGTTGGCTCCTATTCATGGGTGACCTTAGGTATAGCAGCATGAAATGTTGCCCAGCCCTGAGCCATCTTCGTGATTGTTGGTGTGTTGGTCTGTTGATGTGTCTTCCTCTCTGCCAGTCCCAGTCTTTCCTTACGACGTGCATTAGAACCTACCCTATCTGTCAACTCCTTTCTGGAAATTTGTAAATTTTGGGAAATGAAAAATAGCTCTTCCTCACCAAAAGACCATCGGCCCTTAGGGAAAACTAGTCTTAGTTTTGCATCCAAAATTTTCAGAGTGACAGTGTTAGGGCCTCTGCTTTTTAAGTTAATTACTCTTTCTTGATTCTGATCACTACTGAGGTAGTGGACTTTTAGATGGACCAAAATTCAATTCTCAGCTCTATAGTTTATCGGCTATACAGCACTGGATAAACAATCTGTGGTGGGCTTCCATTTATTCATCTGTAACCCATGGTTGTCGAATCGATTCTGACTCATAGCGACCCTATAGGACAGAGTAGAACTGCTCCCTAGGGTTTCCAAGGAGCAGCTGGTGGATTTGAACTGCTGACCTTTTGGTTAGCAGCCATAGTTCTTAACCACTGCACCACCAGGGTTTCCTATTCATCTATAGGATAATAATAATACTAATGCTGACCCATGTATGTTAATGTGAGGTTTGAGATAATGTACATTCGAGCATCTTGTAAACTATCAAATGCCATACAACATGTATTAGGAACTCTGCCAGAATGCCACATCTAAGTTCTGTCCCTAAAAATTGTCTTAAGAAAATTTTAAGATATTTCTTTTGCCTGACTATTCCTGTGGAGTAGTTGGCCATCGCACAGTGTTTACTGAGATATGTTGGTATCATTTAATATCTCAAAATCCCTGCCTTCCACGTAGAGGGAAGAGCTTTTATGAATCCTTTTGGGTCATTCTTCCCAGTTAACATAACTGAGTTCATGGATGTTTTCATCCCATATCCTGGAGATTGCATAGGTTTTTTGAAGCTTCTTTTTGTTGAACAACCATACGACAGGGTAATTCATAAAATTTAGAGGTTATCATCCTTGCGGCATCCTTTTGGGCTGTTATCATCTCTGGAGGTTGAATATGTGCTCTGAGGTTGAGCAGAGTTGAAATTCAATACCTCTAAAACCTTGGGAGATTACCCTCTAGCCTTCATCTTCCATAACGTTGAAATGAGAATGACGTTGATTTCTTACCCTTCCCCACCTCCTTCCACATACCTGGATCCTCACTGTTGTCTCCTAGTTTAGCATATGTGGTTGTCATTGATAACAACAACCACCACCACAATAGTAATAACAACAGTTAGGACTATTCTAATAAAATTATATTTTTAGCATAAAAGTAGTAGTGTTTTGATTTCTCCTAGATTATTTATTGAAACTATTTTTCAGAAAATATTAACATTTATCAGTTGCCTACTGAGTAGCAGTTGGTATATTAAGAGACTGATTTGGCGTTGGTATGCTACCTAATTCTATTATTTGTGGTTTTAGGCATATGGCTAGCTTCCCCAACAAAGGTATCAGTCCTAGGAGTCATGTATTTTTAATAAACGTTTATTGACTATGAAGCATGAGCAGGAACTCTCCGAGGTAATGGAGATACAGAGAGAATGAAATTATGATCCATATATTGAATGAGGTTGTAATCCAGTTGGGAAGATAATCATAGACGTCAATAGACATATGAGGCAATGAGAAGTGCCGTGAGAAAGCTATGAACATGGTGGTATGAGGACACAGGAGATCAATTTAATCCGGGTCTGAAGGATGAGTGAGAATTTCACAGAGGGGGCAGCTTTTGCTTAGACTTTGAAATTTTTATACCAAAATGGAAAGAAGGCATTTTGAGCTAACAGACAGTGGAAAAGACATAGCATTCTGGAACTGCATGTCATTTTGAAGGGCCAGGAAGTGGTTAGTGTATTTCAGTGGTTACGGGATTCGAGTACACAGGTTAAGTGCCCGAGTTTGAACCTGCTTCTGCAACTTTCTGCTGTGTGACCTTGTGCAGGTCATGGTTATGTGGTTGGTACCCAGGGAGCAGGAAGTGGGGTGGAGCTGAGACTGGAACGTGGTAAGTGTTGACTCTCACACTACAACTTTGTGCATCTTTATTTCCCAAAAAATGCCTGGCTGAGTGCCAGACACACAGTGGATGCTTAATAAACTCCTGTTGAGTGTGTAAACTGAGCCCTCCTTCTGAGGGCTGTTGCTTGCTCAGTCTTCCTGTGGTGCTGATTTCTTTCCTCAAGTGCCCTGTTAAAAGCTCATATGGCCGCTTTCCCTTTAGGGCCCTCATAAAAGCCGTGCTTTATGAAGTTATGCTGGTTGCGCTTAGAAAATACCCATCTGGCTGTGGAGCTTTTTGCTTACCATTCTTAAGCAGGCTGGAATAAATATTACAGAGGCAGAACCCCTTGCTTTGTGTTACAAAATAAAACAGGCAAGAGAAAGATCATGGCTCGTTGATCCTGGCGTCCTCAGTGCTGAGCACATAATAGGTGCTCAATAAAGGTTTGTTGAAATGACGTGCTTGTTAAAATTACCAGGCATCTGGGGTCGGAACATTTTCTCAGTTCCATTTATGGATCTTAGACACTGGTTTTATCAACAGATGATTAAAAAAAAGGTTCCTAAACAGTAAAGTTATACCTAGGTCAAATCTATTTATATAACACTCTGATGAATTGTCCAGTTTATTTTCTTGTATTGAAAATTTACTGCATTAAATATTGCCTTAAAGGAGTAATATACTGCCTGGAATTCTAAATATCTAGGAAAATTATGCAAAACCATGGCTATCTTGATAGTTAAGCAATATAAAATTATGTGAATATTACTTCATTTGCATATACAGGTATAGTGTTTGGTGTATTAAAATTTGAAGTAAGGCTTTTTATTCAGGCAGTGGTTACAAAAGCTGATGAAATTTGCATTAATATGTTGTTCCACTTTTTTACATCTGAGATAATAAGGTTTGAAACTGCTGCATTTCGTAACGCTTGCTAGTTTCTGAAATAATAGTGATGATAATGTATACCTCAGGGCTATAGTTATTATTGAAAAACTTAATCCATGTGAATCACTTATTGATTCCCAGGCATTGTAAGAGCTCAAAAAGTAATCATTCTTAGCCATTACTACTTGTCCTACTAAATGTTTGATTAGTAATACCCGTAGCAGTTGCCATCCAGTCAACTCCGACTCATAGTGACCCTCTAGGACAGAGTAGAGCAGCCCCATAGAGTTTCCAAGGAGCGCCCGGTGGATTCGAACTGCTGACCTTTTGGTTGGCAGCCATAGCACTTTAACCACTACGCCACCAGGATAAGTAATAGGGTAAATAATAAGATATTTTAAAGAAAAACATCAGTAGTGCACTTATTTTCGTATTTGTTCCATTCTGTTCATTCACTAATGATTTATCGAGCATTCTCTATGAGAGGACACTCACTGTGCTGGGAACTTTGTAATATTGGAAACGCTGTCACACGTTTCAAATTTCATGTCTTCCACGGTGTCAGAGAGATAAAGAATAGCAAACAGAAGTTTCCTGATCTCTGTAGCCGTGAAGGAATGGCAGGGCTATTGTCAGCCTTATCCTTGGTCATTTAAGCCCTACTCAGGATGACAGAAAAATGCCCGCTGACCTCCAGGTTACATCAGAAGAGCAAGTCCGAAAGAAAAGAAGATAATGGGGCCTTCTTCCTTCTTTTGTGAAAATGGCGGGGTACCCCGGAGGAGAAAGGCACCTCCATTGGCTGGTTATGTAACCCCATCCGCTCCCTCCTTCATCTGATAGTGAGCGCGTTTTACACAAATGTCTTCCTGTTAAATTTTAAAAAAAGAAAAAAGCCCCTTTGTACGTAAAATCCAAGTGTTAGGTTGAAATCCGCACACTAAGCATGTTGTCCTCATAATCTTGAAACAATTTCATAGACATTTTGCAAAAATAAGAAAAAAAATTTGAACTTCAGTTTTTCCCCTCTCTTCTGAACCTTCTTTGGCCTTCATATCTCTATGTTCTGTTTGTTAAAAACAAAAAAAAAAAAAAGAAAAAGGACAAAAAAAAACAAAAACAGCTCTTTTTGTTTTTGCTCTTTTTTTTTTTTTTTTTTTTTGGTAATAATAAGGTCTGGATCTAGCTATAGGTGGGAAAGGCATATCTGGGATACCAATGGAGAAAATATATCCACATTGCAGGAGGCTCTAGCTCTCAGAGGCTGACTAATGACATACTCATGGACAATTAAACTCAAAAGGAGAAACACATGCCTCTGAAGCACTCTTGCCAAAGAACCAACATTTGGCACATCCAGAGCTGGGGACGATGCTGCTCCAAGTGGACTCAGTCTGTCTCCGTCCGTGGGTTGTCTCCTGGAGAAAGATTAAACTGGCTTATTTGAGCACTGCTATGCAACTATGCAACCAGAGATATCCATCACACAGGAGTAGTACATACATTCTCTTTGTTTTTTAATTTTATTTAGATTAAAAAACCTGGTAGAAACAAACTATACCATACCATTTTGTGGAGATAACCAAAACAAACAAAAAAAACTGTTGCCGTTGAGTTGATTCCAACTCATAGCTAACTCATAGGACGGAGAAGAACTGCTCCATAGAGCTTTCAAGGAGCGTTAGTGCATTCGAGCTGCTCACCTTTTAGCTAGCAGCTGAGCTCTTCACTACTGTGCCACCAGGGCTCTAGAACAAGACCAGGAAGGCCACTATCGTTACTGTGGCTTAGCTTGTTTGTCGTTGTTAGCTGCGGTCGGGTGGGCCCCGCCTCATGAAGACCCCATGCACAACAGGATCAGACCGGTGGGCCCTGACTCAGGAAGACCCCATGCACAACAGGATCAGACCATTGTGATCCACAGGGTTTTAATTAGCTGATTTTTTGAAAGTAGATCACTAAGCCTTTCTTCCTAGTCTCTAGGAAGCTCTACGGAAACCTGTTCAGCATTATAACAACACGCAAGCCTCCATGACAGATGAAAAGTGGCTAGGCTGGAGGGGCATTGGCTGGGAATTGATCCTGGATCTCCCCCACGGAAGGCAAAAATTCTACCCCTGAACCACCATTGCCATTTAGAGATAACCAAATCCCCCCCCAAAAAAACCCATGCTGTCAAGTTGATTCTGGCTCACAGTGACCCATAGGACAGAGTAGAACTACCTTATAAGGCTTCCACGAAGCACCTGGTGGATTCGAACTGCCAACCTTTTGATTAGTAGCCATAGCTCTTAACCACTGTGCCACCAGGGTTTCCATAGCTAGTGGTGGCTAATTTGGGAAAAGCAGAATTCAAAATAGGCCTTTCCTACAGCCATTTAAAAATAGGAGTAGGGTAGAAACTGGGTGCTCTTCCCTAGTCTTACTTATTTCCTGGAAGTATTTTTTAGAGTTTCTTTTAAAAAGGTTTGTTATTGACATAAAATTACATTGATATGTTAAAATATATGTAAAAGTTCACTTAAAAAGGAAGATTTATTTATTTATATTGACCACAATCACTTATATTATGAGACTTGACTCTGAGTTTTCTCGCACTCAAGGCAACAAGAAACATGGTTAGTTACATAATTCTGAGTTAAAGAAGAGTGTCTTTTTTTTTTTTTGTAAGATGCCACTTTTGGCAGGGAGTATACTAAATTTGAAAAGAATTTTCCATATAGGATCTTACACAGGGGTTGTCGAGTGACCCAAACATCAGTTCTATAGTAAGGGCAAACTCCATCTTCAGGGGATGCCTGACCCAGTCTCTGTGGGGAGGTTGGGGAGAGCAGGTCACCCTTCTTTAGTTCTGATTCTTCTTTGCTTGTTTTTAGGAAATAAATACCAGATAGTATGGGGGCATTTTGAGGTTATTTTAACTCTTTTATGAATTTCAAGTTGGTACTGATCCCAGTATCCGACTTTATGTTCTGAATATTATGAGTTGGTCTTGCTCATTCCATAAGGTGTGTGTATATGAATATATAATTATGAGAGAAATGAAATTTACTAAATTTATGTTATATACATGAATTTAGTAATTGCCATTTCCCTCATAACTATACCGACATCTTGAATTGTTGCGAATCAGATTTTTCAGGTTGATTGTGCTGGGGATATTTATTAGCCTTTGTTATGGCACATGTTTGTGAAGTAGATGATTAAAAAGAGAATTTAAGGGCATTAATTTCATGTGCAAGCAGCAGAACACGATTCAGCAATTACATTTAGTTTCAAAAGTTAGATATCAGAAAATATGAATGTACTGTAATGAAAAAAAGGAAGTCTAATTCCGTACCACAATGAATTTTTGCCTAATATAGAAAGTGACTCATGTATCTGTGTGGCTAATAAAGAACTGTGCTCCTATTCCTGGGAGAATGCAAAGTCATAAAATTTTGAGGTTTTTCCTTCTCAATCTTACTAAGCATGATCTTAGTACATGGTGAAAACACCTTATTTAGTTATAAAATAAAGCAATATTTCTCTCATGAAAGTCTCACTGGAATCACTAACAACATAAATATCTATTTAAAAATGTTTTGGTCTCTACTATTTTCTAGGTAGATCTCACTGTTGTCATTATTGATATAAAACTATTTGAAAGTATGAAAACATTCTTCCCAGATGTTGTTGTTGTTAGGTGCCATCAGGTCAGTCCCGACTCACAGCGACCCTGTGTACAACAGAACGAAACACTGCCTGGTCCTGTCCCTTCCTTATAGTCGTTGTTATGCTTGAGCCCATTGTTGCAGCCACTGTGTCAATCCACCTCATTGAGGGTCTTCCTCTTTTTTGCCGACCCCCCCCCTTTGCCAAACATGATGTCCCTCTCCAGGAACTAATCCCTCCTGATAACATGTCCAAAATATGTGAAACATAGTCTCACCATCCTTGCTTCTAAGGAGCATTCTAGTGGTACTTTTTCCAAGACAGATTTGTTTGTTCTTTGGGCAGTCCATGGTACATTCAATATTCTTCGCCAACACCACAATTCAAAGGCATCAGTTCTTCTTTGGTCTTCCTTATTCATTGTCCAACTTTCACATGCATGTGAGGCGATTGAAAACACCATGGCTTGGGTCAGGCATACCTTAGTTTTCAGGGTGACATCTTTGCTTTTTAACACTTTAAAGAGGTCATTTGCAGCAGATTTGCCTAATGCAGCGCGTCATTTGATTTCTTGACTGCTGCTTTCATGGGTGTTGATTGTGGATCCAAGTGAAATGAAATCCTTGACAACTTCAATCTTATCAGATAGTATACCAACTGCTTTATTTTCTTTGGGATAGCTATTATCTCCTGCCTTATTTGAGATCTCCATCATAAATTATGCCATCTTTGCATTTTTATTCACCACTTCTTCTCTTAGTGTACAAACATGCCAAAGAATCCCGTGCCGTAAAACATCTAAGATTCATAATTCTTTCCTCTAATCTTCTGTGTTCTCCAACTAGCTTTCAGTCATTTCATTCTCATTTAAGAAGTGTAGGTAGTCAGGATTCTGTCATATTTCTCACTTCTTTATATAACCAGACCACGTCTACTTCCTGAGAGGTTCTGGGCATGTCTAATTTTCTCTGACTTCAGCAGTATTTGACTGGATTATTGGTAATCTCGGACATTTTGTTCAGTTATTAGTCAGCTACATCTATGGTTCCTCTTCCTCTTTTTATTCCAAAATGTAGATATTTGTCAATGTCCTGTCCATGTCTTCTTTACTTTCTATATTGTCTCCATTGATTGTTTCATCTGATCTCATTTCTTCAACTGTCACCTCAATAATTGTGATTCCTTAAAGCTTAACTTGAGCCTTGATGTCTGCGACCTTTCAGTGCCTCATTCTAAAATCTACTGAAGATTTTCACCTTGATAATCTATTATCATTCGAACACAGTATGTTCAAAACAAAATTAACTTATTCCATCTCCCAATCCTCCTCTCCCCTTCTGTTTCTCTACATGGCATCATTCTTTTCATAGATGCTCAAGCTCAAAACTTCTGAGTCATTCCTCTATTCTCTGGTCACCAGTTCCCCAACGTTGTCACGTCCTCTGCTCTCTACCTTTGTAGTCCTTCTCTCATTTGTACTGCCCTCAAACACATTCCTTTGCACTACTCATGAACTCATTATCTATTGCCTGGACTACAGCAAGATTTTTGCTAACTGGTTTCAGTTTTTGGTTCCTTCCCATGCCAATTCACCCTTCACACTACTTCCAGAATCAATTTTCTACGGCTAGACTTTACCTTACCTGTGCCTGCTCAAAAATTTTCACTAGTCCAAGTCACTAACAGGAAGACATCTAGACTATTCAGGGAGACCTCCATGATCTGACTCTAGTCTACATTCCAAAACAATGTCCCAACACCCTGAAAAGGTCCTGTAATTTTCTGTATCCATCCTTGTAGCCAAACACTCATCGCTTTCTCCTCTAAACTCTTGTTGCTAGGTGCCACTGAGTTGGTTCTGACTCATAGCGACCCTACATACAACAGAATGAAACACTGCCCAGTCCTGCACCATCCTCATCATAGTTGTTATGCTTGAGCCCATTGTTGTAGCCACCGTGTCAGTCCATCTCATTGAGGGTCTTCCTCTTTCAGAGTAGAACTGCCCCACAGGGTTTCCAAGGAGTGCCTGTTAACCACTACACCATCAGGGTTTCCTCGCACTCTTATGAGGCAATTGAAAACACCATGGCTTGGATCAGGCTCTAAATTTGCTCTAAACTCTAGTGGCACTTGTTTAATGTACTTTAGACATAGAGTGAAAAGTTTCTCTATCTATCTGTCTGTCTGTCTATAGTCTATTGTCTATCTCCCTTCCTATCTGTTTGTTTCTTCGGTGGGGGAAGGTTTGGGATAGTATATAATGCTAGTAAGGGCCAGAGAATATAAAACCTTTCAAGACATTGAAAAGTTAGTTCCTCCTTATCTGTGTGTTGTTGGCTTATTTCCACCTCCTCTCATAGTTGACCAATAATGCTGTTGGAAGTTCAGATAATAAACCGAATGTTGAATCATGATGACTCTCAGTTTTCTAGTCTTTGAAATGAGACAGTGGTAAAATTTCTGAGCCCTTAGCTCTCAGACAACACTTACATGCCTGTGCGTTATCAGAGTGCAAGTAATTGAGTCAAACATACCAGAAGTTTACTTAACTTGCTTCTTCTACCCAACTCTCCTACAACCCCTCATCTCAACAGGTGACACAATGGCTATGGGCATACTAGCTACTAAAAAAAATAACAATGAAAATAAAAAACCCCTTGGCAAGTCACCTGCTTTTTCTGGACATGGGTCTGTTCCTTTGCAAAATTTGTCAGCCCGAATAGCATCTCGTTATTAAAACAAATGTCTTTTTTTTCTGTTGCTGACACCAGCAAGCACTTTGTCATTCTGAGGAATGTTGTCCTGTGTGATAACTGTGGGCCTTTCTGGAACATAATCACTTTTGCTTCCAGGTTCAAGGGTGCTGATGGAGCCCAGCGTGCTTCATCTAAGTGATCAAGAGGGCTTTCCCTTCTCGTCTCAGGCTTCCGAGGAGGATTCCGCAGAGGCTGAGAGCACTCCACCTTTGAGCAGTGCAACCTGGGAGCCTGAAGGGCCTTTTGTTCAGTATTTGAGTTGGAAGTAGGCATTTTGTAAATTCGGTGAAAAATGATAGATTTGTGCTGATTTCCAGGCCAAATAATGCTGTTCTTCTTAACACTATATTTGTTACTATAATGAGAAAACACCAAGAAGAAAGAGAACTATGCTGTGTTTTTGTGTGGTTTTATCATGACAAATTTAAAGAACACCCCATCCCCTCCAAAATAAAGAACACTTTCCCCTGGAAAGGATTAGAGAACATTTTTACAACATGGCAGCCTCCTTTTGGTTTATTCATTCACTCATCCATGTAAATATCGATCACGTCTTTGTTAGACCTGGGGAATGAGGATGAATGAGGCATAGTCCCTTCTCTAAAGGAACTCGCTGCCTAATGGAGGCGATACCTGCTACTGTGCCCAAATCCTGCTGCTTGGTTTTGTAAAAAATAAAAAAAAAAATTTTTTTTTTTTTTTTGAGGCAGGCATAAAACAGGAGAGGAGAAAGAGCGGGAGAGAGACTGACGCAGACGTGCAGGTGTTCGGACACACATCCAGCATGACCTCATCTGAACTCGAAATTACATCTGCTAATGATTCCATTTTCAAATAGGGTCACATTCTGAGGTCCCAGGAGGACATGAATCTTTGGGGGACACTGTTCAGAGCGGAAACCCTGGTAGCATAGTGGTTAAAGGTTGGCAGTTCAAATCCACCAGGCGCTCCTTGAAAACCTTATGGCGCAGTTCTACTCTGTCCTGTTGGGTCACTATCAGTCAGAATCGACTTGATGGCAATGGTTTTTTTTTATTGTTGTTATTTGGGACAGTCCCCTCCTGCCCTTTATCCAGGCCCTGTACTCTTGCGTTACCTTACCTTTCCTTTATTCTTTCCCTTGTCCCCTTTCTTTTCCACTCTCTCCTTCCTGTACTTTCTCTCTTTTCTGTTTCTCCTCCCCTTCTTTCTTCCTCTTTCTCTTTTCTAATGAAGACCTCACCATGCCCAAGACATGGGCTTAGATTCTGGATACCCTAGGGCTTTCCATTTCATCACTGTTCCCTCCTTGGGTTTATTTTCTAATTGTTAAGCTGTGACAAGAAAACACCATGTTAAGAAGCAATGTGTTTGAACACACACCTCAGTAGTGGAGCTCCAGCTTGACTCTTCTCCTTGTGGAAATGCCCACGGTCAGCTTTATCTGAGACAAGCCACTTAGAGCTTGTATAATGTCTGTACTGTAAGCAGCTTGTTCCCTTCATGCCTGGAGACAGGATTCTTTCTTGCTGCTCACTTTGCCTGGCTCTGGGATGCCCGCAGAAGGGTCACTGGATTCATGGTGTGCAGTACAGCCCTACCAGGCCCCTACTCAGAAAGGCCCTGGGCTTGGTTGTAGGGTCTAATGTCACTATCTAGAACTTCTTTATATATATATTTTTAACAAAAAGTCCCATGTTTTCATTTTGCACTGGACCTTGCAAATTATGTAGCAGACCCTGATTTTGTTTGTTGGGTGGTCGTTTGAGATATTGTGGACTGCCCTGACCCTCTGGAGACTTGTCCGTGCCTTCAGAAGTAGCAAATTGGAGCCTGGCTTTCCCAGTGAATAACTGAGAACCTTTCACTTCCTCAGGTGTGTTCTTGCAGAAGGTCTCAAGTGTGAAAAAAATGCTGGGAAGCATGAAGGTTGTAGTTTGGCACAGAGATTCACTGCAGAAAGAATGGAAATTGTAGAGGGCTGAGTGCGAGCTCTGTCCTGGTCCAAAGTTTGCTCATGTCTTCAGAAGAGATGAGTACTTTCTCCAGGGAGTATGCCTTGGAGGTCAGGCTTTCCTGAGCTGTTGGTCAACTCTCATAATCGAAGTCACACTGGTTTATATTGAGTTTTCTAGTTTCATCACTTCAGAAGCCTGAAGACATAGAATGTTGGAGAAGAAGAAACTAAGGTCCACGAGGCGGGACTTGGGAGGATAGATGTAGCCATCCCTGCAACATGGAAGGCCCTGAAAGTCTCTGATGTTTCAGGTGAGCTCGGAGGACAAATTTTGTAGACAAGAGAAGTATTGGTCTGAGAATCCCTCAGCCTGGGTGCCAGCTCAGATCAACCACTTATTGTATGACTTGGAGCATACTGCTTTTTCTGGTGAATTCATCTCTAAAACAAGGGTTTGGGACCCAGTGATCTTAAAGGTTTATGTCAGCGTTAATATTCTGTGTGCTAAAACCTTAATCAGAATTAGAGGAAGGAAGTGGCTGAAGTGTGTACCTCCTCCTTCCTTCAGTTGTACTTTACGTATGAATGCCAGTGAGGAAAGTATTGATTGGTTCGGTCTTTTAAATCTTAGTTTTATGGAGGTTTGGGGTGAGTTGAGGGGAGTTTGCTCTTACTTAGCCTACTAAGCTTATCTAGGGAACTATCCCTCATGGGGACAAAACTACTGATTTACTATAGCCAAGATTCTTGGGAGGTAGAAATTCAGGAAAAGCTGAGAGGGTGATCTTTTTAGCAACTCAAGGTTGAATAATTCCAGATATTTTCACCTTAATAATACACTAAAAATGATTTCTCACAAATCCACTAATAGAGTTTGAAAGTTGTAAGGTGGATCCAAAATTAATTGGAAGGATGGAGAATAAAGTATTTATGTTGAAACTGAATGCTTTCAATATAGAGAATGAATAATTAATTTTGCTTTTCTGGTTAAAAAAAAAAATCCTCCTAGTGCTTTTCTCTGTTTTGTGCTGAGGCTTAAAATTTTCAGTCCTTTGACAACGTACCACACCTTTCAATGTGTCTTGTTTCTATGGAGACACGGATGAACCGCATCTTGAATTCTTTGGCACGTCACAACACAAGGCACCTTTAGGGGTTTATCTGAAGCCTTCAAAAATTGCGCTCCCTTTTGTGTGTTTATAAAATGTTCAGTAAGCACAGGGGCGATCTGACATGGTTCGTCTTTGCCGACTTAGGCTCTGAACAAAGTTGCCATGTTTCACTCTCCCGGTTTGCACATAGAGTAAAAACAAGCAGGTTCAGGACATTAGAATATCATGGTATCATCCAAAGGATTATTCAGCCAAATTTTCTGAAGCTTTGAATGAGTGTTTCTTTTGTTTTTGTTGTTGTTTGGTTGTGTTTCTTTGTTTTGTTTTGATGTTAAAGAGTTGGTACAAGAAGGAATAGAAGAAGAGAATTCCTCTCCAGATGTGACATTCCAGTGGGGCTGTATAGGCCAGCCACCTCCAGTTTGGAATACCCTTCCTGTAGTGTATTTGTAGATAAACTTGACATTCATCCGTAGCCCTAGTGGCTTGGTGGCTAAGAGCTATGGCTGCTAACCAGAAGGTCAGCAGTTCAAATCCACCAGTCACTCACTGGAAACCCTATGAGGCAGTTCTCCTCTGTCCTACAGAGTTAACATAGAGTCGGAATCAACCTGATGATAACAGATTTTGGTTGGCATTCATTCAGGAGAGAGGCATAAGTATCCTATTGTCTTTTCTTGGACTTTTTAAATTAATGGATTAAAAAAATGAAAACAAACAAAAAAACACAGAAATGGAGGTCATACTATTTTTTGTCGGCTCCAGATTTAGGAAGGGATACAGAAGCTTGTCACAGAGAGTCCCACGATGTGGAGGAGAGAATCACGCACTTCACTGTGTCCTGCACTTCTGCCATAGAGCTCACTTACACGGGGTCTGTGCGTTAACTAGGCGTTTCCTCACCCTCACGCCCCTACCTTTCTAGTAACACGCATCACACCCTGATGTTCTTTGCCTGACTCTTCCTTCTGGGGGGGTTAGTTCTTTGGAGGTGCGGACTGTTGTCTTTGTAGCACTTAGCACACGGGTTGTTGTTTGCTACCTGGAGTTGATTCTGACTCACAGTGACACCATGAGACAGAGCAGAACCACCCCAGGGGTCTTCTAGGCTGTAAATCTTTATGGGAGCAGATAGCCAGATCTTTCTCCCACACAGCTGCTGGGTGGGTTTCAACCGCCAACCTCTGGGTTAGCCAGCAAGCTCTTAACCATTACACCACCAGGGCAATTTGAAGTTTACATTCTAGTTACCTCTGAGAGTCTTACTTGCTTTCATTTCATAATCAGATAACAATGCTGACCTTTCAAGTTTGTTGTGAAGGTCAGAGATACTCAAAGTAAATCACTTAGCTTAGTACTAGGCACATAAACTCTTTGCCTTTAAGTAGTTTCCCACTCATAGCGACCCTATAGGACGGAGTAGAACTACCCCATGGGGTTTCCAAGGAATGGCTGGTGGATTTGAACTGCTGACCTTTTGGTAGGCAGTCAAGCTCTTAACCACTGTACCACCAGGGCTCCTCTACGCACATAGTGTGCAGTAAGTGGCAACTGTAATTCTAATGTTCTTATCACCTTTATCAGATCTTAGGGTAAGATGGCCTTGTGCTGAAGAAGAAAATACTCTAAAGATAACCCATCTAATGAGACTATACTCTTTAGTGTTTTTTCTCTTTTCCTATTAGAAAAACTGTCATAATTCTGGAATCCAAAGTATAGAATCTATAATCCAAAGTTAAAGCAATTACATTACATTAGTAAGAGTTAATTCATTCTTCATAATGGGTCCTAAGCCTGGAAGGTTTAATAGATGTTGAATGAAGGCTTGCTTGTCTTTCCCAGAGAGTACACTCCAGCTGAATTTTACACACCAAGAATACTTAACAATTTCAGGAAACTTTGCATATTTTGAAAAAAACTAATGTTTATTTTTCACCCGTCAAGATCTAGATGTTAAATGTAAATTTTTAAACAACGATAGGTTGCCTTAAATCATTTTGCCAGTCATGCTAAGCAAATATGTAAAAAGTGTTCTGGGTATGTTTGCATAATAGTTGGCCTGGTTTTTGTATTCTGCCGTACGTGTGGCTTTCCTTGATTGCTGCCAAGCCAGATGTATTGATTATTTCTCTAAGAAACACCTGGGGCACTTATTAAAATCAAGGATTACCAAGACCCAAATCAAACTTTTCCCATGGAAATTTGGATTTAATAGGTTTGGGTTAGGGCTCCAAAACCCCAGTGGTTAACATGCATCCTGGGTCTTGCTGATCATCAGGAATTTGGGAAGTGATGCATTAGATGGTACAAAAGATGAAGAAGAAACATGCGTCTTGGTAAATATCCGTCCAACGATAGTAAACACCAGTCCCTCATTAAGCACGGGAGGATTGAATGGAGAGCCTGATGACGTGTTCTGCAGCCATTATTATTCTTTTCTTTTTAAATGGTTGGCTGAATGCACTTAGCTCATTTTATTAACCCAATCACCTGACCTTACACACATCTGCCTTTTCTCTCACCGTTTCAGCTGGGTTTTACTCTGAAGAGAATCCCCCAGTGAGTTCTGGTAGACTGCTCTGGTTCTCTTCTAAAGCAGCAAACATCCGTCCCGTATTCTGGATGCCCCACCCTCCCCAGGAACGCACAGGCGCACACGTGCCTTGGAACATGTCTGAATATCAGAGCTCTCAGCCTTTACATCCCCAGAGCTTTTCCCCACACCAGTTTGTTCCACAAAATATATTAAATCTTTGGAAACAAAGTTGGAAACGAATCACTGTAGATATGAAATAGTAAATACGATGCCAGAATAATGTGTGTTTGCCTGTAACTCTAGAAGGTACTTTCAGAACCTTCAAATGTACCTGCAGTTTGGTTGTGATTTAGCCTTCCTTTTCAAATGCACATTTCCTTCAGGGATGCTTGTTAATAGCTTTGTAGGCAAATCTGAAGACATTTGCTAAGGTGTGGAAACCATCGGAAATGTAGCACAGGCTGTGGCTGGCCTTTCGGGAGAGCCTGGACAGCCTGAACCGAGTGTTGAGATGTCACCTACAGACATTACAGTCTGCCACCAGTCTCTGAATAGGGGCATTGTTCTCTTGCTTTCAATGTTACAAAAATCTTAAAGATGATTTTAAAGTGTTACTGTTTACTTAAAAACAAACCTGTTGCCCACCGAGTTGATTCTGATTCATTACGACCCTATAGGACAGGGTAGAACTACCCCATAGGGTTTCCAGTTCATGGACTTGAACTGCCAAACTTTTGGTTAGTAGCCAAGCTCTTAACCACTGTGCCACCAGGGCTCCACTGTTTACTAAACACGCTGCTTAACAGTGTACCTTATAGGCAGGATAGATGTGCGTTTCAGCAGTCTCTTCATTTGGGATAAGGGTCTATTTCGTGGCCATTCCCTGTGGTGCTAACGTGCATTTTAGAAAATACTACTATTATGGAATTTTTAAGAGACTCTTTGAAGGCAAAAATAAACTCTTCCCTAAATTCTCAGCATTGCTAATTCTCTTGGATTCCAGCTTTCTAAAGCTCTTATGTACCTTGAAATTTTCATCGTGTTTGCTCTTTTCAGAACTTGTAGTAACTGCTATGTATCCCTCTGGGAATTAACATTTCTGTTACCAGTTTAAAAAACTTGACAACAATAAAAAGAAAACAAGGAGTAATGCGTGTATTATGCAGGGATCCCAGTGTGTAGAGCTGGGTGTTCAATCATTTCTGAAGCCGTTTGTATATTTACCTCAAGATCCATTCATTTAACAGTTGTTACTTGAGTGTCTAATGTGTGCCAAGGGATACACTGGGAATGAATTAGTCATCAAATTCAGAGCTAAACTCAGCCCTCAGGAAGCTTATAATCTATATGATAATATACTCATGGTGGCATGTCTTTATTTAAAGAAGGGATTTTGTCTCTTTAACATAGTGTACCAGAAGGATAAGAAATTATAGATTGTTGAAATATTTTCATGTGAAATTTTCCAAGTAAGCTGCAGAAGTGGTGAGCAATTTCTGTCATTCTGCCATTGGACTTCCTACGTTAATTAAGCAGATAGCTTGTTAGAAATCAGTTGGTTCATTTGCCAAAAGTAGTCTGACATTTAGACATTGATAATTAGTGTATACAGTATCTAGAAATAGTATACACCAAAAAAAAAAAAAACCCATTGCCATTGAGTCAATTTCAACTCATAGCGACCTTACAGGACAGAGCAGAACTGCACTGTGCCTCGTGGATTCAAACTGCTAACCTTTTGGTTAGCAACCATAGCACTTAATCACTATACCACCAGGGTTTCCAGAAATAGTATAGATCCTTTATATTTACCCACTTACTGGCATTCTGAAAGTAATTCACTTAAAATTGGATCATTCCTTCTTCATATACATGTTAATTCATTTTAAAACCTGTATTCCATTGAAAATATATTACTCAGGATATGTCATAAGGCTTCTATCAAAAAATAAGGATGTAACAGTGAGTTGAGTGGGTGTACGTAAGAGGAGAATTCACCTGACATCATAATCCATAGGTATGATAATTACATGTGAAAGTATGCTTGTAGTATTTCAGCTGTTTGACTTCTTACCTGTCCATATACTATTCAGCTAACTAGGACAGATCTTGGAAAGAAAGAGGTGCTATTAAAAAATTACATGCTCTATCCTATAAAAAAAAAAAGAAAGAAAAATCAATTTAAATATCATGATATCACTTGGAAATATATGCTTAAAAGCAACCATTTTAACCTAATTGTATTTCAGTTGCTTTTAGCTATCCGGAGTCAGTGGTGGGGCAATCAATTAAGCACTCGACTACTAATAGAAAGGTTGGCAGTTTGAGCCCTCCTACAGGCACCTCGGGAGAAAGGCTTGGTGATCTGCTTCTGAAGGGTCTCAGCCTTGGAAATCCTGTGGAGTGCAGTCGTACGCCGTGCACACGGGGTTGCCAGGAGTTGGAGTCGACTCGAAGGCCACTGTTTCGCTTTGGTTTGGTTGTCCAAGAGATCAGTGGTGGTTCAGCAATAGAATTACTGCCTTCTGTGCAGGACACCTGGGTTCAAAGCCTGGCGCTTGCACCTCATCCACAGCCGTGACCCATTCCTCAGTGCAGGCTTGCGTGTCGCTATGACGCCAAACAGGCTTCAGTGAAGCTTCCAGACTGAGATGGTCTAGGAAGAAAGGCCAGGTGGTCTACCTCCAAAAATCAGCCAGTGGTAACCCTCTGGATCACGGTAGTCCAGTCTTCAACCCAGCGTATGGATGGCACAGGACCCGGCAGTGTTTCTTTTGTGGGGCAGCCGTGAGTCAGGGGCTGACTCATTGGCATCTAACAACAAAAACATAGCTCACAACAAAGTGTGAACTTTGTTTTAAAATAAATAGCACTAGTTACGCTTTGTTTTACCTGAGTCATTTCCATTGACCGGGAGGCCGTGATGACAGTTTTCTAACCTGGTTAGGCATGTGGGTATCACCTACTCCTCCCGGATGTTAGCAAGTGCATGCAGGTTCTTTTAGTGTTGAAAGTACCAAAATAGTACTTTCTCTAACATCAGCAATTTAAATCTGCCCAGATTTGGTATGGCACAGTGCAAATGTTAAGTGAAATAACATCCATGTACTAGTGTGCTCACCGTGGGAATTACTGGAAGCATTACTTAACAGGACTGGGTAAAAGAATTCCGTAAACACAACTGTCTTGCTCACTAGCGCAGGGCAAAGACTGTTTTAAGCCAGGAAAATGAGGCAATTCTTGGGTGTCTAGTGCACAGTTGTGCATTCTGTACTTGCAGAATTAAATAAAAGAACAAGCTCTTTAATTGTAAAGAAAAGTCACAAATATGAATACTTCATGGGTTTGCCTCCTCCTAAAGCTTCTTATAAATTATTTTCACTGAGCCATTAATGTTAGTGAGTTTCAAAAGTGGTTTCTTCCTGATCTGGAACGAAAACTATATAACCATGTGTCTTAGGCAGGGTTCTGTAGAGAAGCAGAACCAGTGAGACATACATACATATCTCTACATATCTATGTATCAATATATATAGGTATAAAATATATATAGGTATAGATATAGGTATGTGTATATAGGGAGAGAGAAAGAGAGAGATTTACTTCAAGGGATTGTTTCACACAGTTGTGGGGACTGGAAAGTTCAAAATCCGTGGGTCAGGGGACAGGGTGGATACTTCTGCTTGCTCATAGGATTGTGGGAGGCTGACAAGTTCAAAATCTGTAGGGCAGCCTGCAGAGAGAGTGCAGAGTCAAGGCATAGAGTTCCACTAAAATACCTATTTTATAGTGTGAAGGCAGACCACACCCTGTGGAACTCTCTTTCAACTGATTGATTACATTACATTATGGAAGATGATTACATTATGGAACAGTAACTAGTCTAGTTTTTGGGAAAACCACTAGGAACCATAGCCTAGCCAAGTAGACCCAGGAAATTAACCATCACAACATGTCTCTGAGTTAAATATTGAAAGCCAGTGTTGAATGAGTCAGTGTGATTGGTATGTCATTGAAATGATCAAGAAAAATAAACATTAAGTAAATCTTTTGGAATGAGAATTGCAAGCAATAATTATGATTTCAGAGAGAGTGAACAATTTAACATATGCTGCTATTGCTGTCGAGTCCATTCCGAGTTATAGTGACCATATAGGACACAGTAGAACTGCCCCATAGAGTTTTCAGGGAGCACCTGGTGGATTCAAACTGCTGACCTTTGGTTAGCAGCCGTAGCACTTAACCACTACGCCACCAGGATTTAATATATAGTTATACAAAAGTTTTTAGATGTACAGTTTGTAGACATATGTTCTCTTGAAGAATACACAATTTATCTATGATACTATCAGGAAATGCAGTTCCAGGTACTCTCTTTAATATCATATCATATTATAACTTGTATGTGGAGTCTCAAGCTGAAAGCTAACAATTATAACTTGGTATTTGAAATCTTTAAATCCCAGATCGTATTTTCTAAAATTCATTCAGATTGAGGTCCATGGAACCAGATAATGACTGGGTGGTCGTTCTTGTTCCTACCCCTTCTTCTTTCCTGCTTCCTCCTCTCTCTCTTCCTCCATATATATATATATATATATATATGATTGTTAGGCATAGAAATAGTTGGTAGAGATCATATTTATGGATAGTAACTAAAAATTAATTTCAAAAACAAAAACACACAGAAATAAAATATATACTTCAGCCTATGGAGTGTTATGCATTCAGTTCCATTTTATGGCAAAAAAGGAAGTACAGACTAAATAACTGCCTCTTGGATGGGATGGGAGAGTTAGCATGTCTGTGGTGTCTGTAGACAGCAAGAACCGATCATGAAGTGCTGAGTTTAGCTTTGGCTCAGAGATGATTTCCTCACAGAATCCCCATAACATACCTAAAGCCGATGACTTAGGGAGGGGAAGAAGAAAGAGCAAAAATTTGGTCTTTGAGAAGGCTATGTTGTTGTTAGCGGCCATTGTTTTGGCCCCTGACTCGTAGTGACCCCAGTGGGATCGAACCATTGTTACCCATAGGGTTTTCGTTGGCTGATATTCGCAAACAGATCACCAGGGCTTTCTTCCCTGGGGAGGCTATGGAGAGTAGGAGATATGTGTGTGAGGTCGGTGTGATTCTCTCGCGCCTAATGCTGGTGAAGATACAGAAAGCATGGAGTCATCTACGAGGTGTTACAACCCTGGGGTCTATCTTGATATGTTATTGCGCCTTGGCAAACCGAGTTCATTGTGGTGGTGGAGGTTGGAGACTTCCGGGAGGAGGATTCTTACTTGGTTTATCTTGACCTGCTACTCTGAATCTTCCAGACTTTCTGGATTTGTTTATTTACAGAATTTGTTGCAAGTATTCTTAAGTGCATGGCTTCAACTAGCAGACTTATTATCTGTAGGCGTGTGCTGTAACTCTGGAGCCTGTGAGCGGTTAAATATTTATGAGGAAACAATTATTTGGGGAGCCCTGGGGGCACAGTGGTTAAGCATTTGGCTGCTAACCAAAAGGTCTGCAGTTCAAATCTACCACTTGCTTCTTGGAAACCCTTTGGGGCAGTTCTGCTCTGTCCTATAGGGTCACTATGAGTCGGCATTGACTTGTCAGCAACGGGTTTGGTTTACGAGGAGGAGTGGGGTGCCAACACTTAAGTCAGAGAATGCCATATAACATTGTTTATGGCATGACCTTTGGTGACGATGAAATTCAATTGAATGGGAGAAGTGAGTGCTCCAAAAACTGATCATATTCTCCTGGCACCTCGATGCCTCTAATCTGAGTTCCTGTCTCCACAATGATGGCATTTGGGTAGGAGGACACATGCCAGCTAGTCTATTCATAGTCATGAATAAATTACGAGCACACCCATATTCAGCATTTACTTTGTGCCATACACCGCAGTAGGCACAGTGGTGCAAAGTCGTATGATAGTCATTCCCAAGGCAATTTGGGAACACTGAGGAGGGAATATAGCTTCTGTCCCACCACGGAGCCTCAGGAAAGGTTGGTAGAGAAAGGGGTGCATGAGCTGAGTATTGGAAGAATAGTTGATGTTAGCCAGGTAGAGAAGCCTGGAGACATTTCAGTCAGCAGGACCAGCATGGACTAAGTTAGGGAAATCTTTCCAGCTATGAAATGTCATAGTTCCTATACAGAGGAGCAGATGCTTTAGGGCTTGAGTACATAGAATGATGGTTATTTTCAGAAGGAAAATACCTTCCTGGACTTGAACTTTTTATTTAACTTATCCTGGGTGAGATCAGTGACATAGACACAAACATGCTCTTGTCCCCGGCATAGCCATTTGCATGCTCAGTCTTATTTAATCGTTGAAACTACCTTAAACCAAAAACCAAACCCGGTGCTGTCGAGTTGATTCTGACTCACAGCGACCCAATAGGACAGAGTAGAACTGCTCCCACAGAGTTTCCAAGGAGCGCCTGGCAGATTCGAACTGCCGACCCTTTGGTTAGCAGCTGTAGCACTTAACCACTACACCACCAGGGTTTCCAAAACTACCGTACTAAAAAACCAAAACCGAACCCAGTGCCATCGAGTCGATTCCGACTCATAGTGAGATAGTAATTAATAGCACCTTCTTGGCAGTCCACAGTGGTCCAAACAGTTAACTAACGAACTTGGCTGCGAACCGAAAGATTGGATGTTCTAGCCCACTCAGAGGCTCTTCGAAACAAAGGGCTGGTGATACTTCCAGAAAGGGGCCGCTGAAAACCCTATGGAGCACAGTTCTACTCTGCCACACGTGGGGTCACACTGACTTGGAATCGACTTGACAGCAACTTCTTTACAGGTGAAGAAACGGTAACTGATTTGAGCTACTGTTGCTCAAAGGAGCTAGGTGGTGTGTCAGAGGTCACAGCACCAAGAGGCTGCTGAGGGTGGGGGATGGAGTCCAGGTGACATTGGTTGCAAATGGCACCCCTGGCTGCCATCTACTTCTGTATCTGCCACTGCTTGTCAGTAAAGCGGCCTGAGGGACCACTAGTACCTGCTGGTAGGTTAATTACCCTTAATTAGGTTGTGTCCCTTATCAGAGAGAGAAAGGCATCAAGTGTGATTCCTCAGTCTGCGAAGTCTGTGAAGAGCAGTGGCATCTCCTCCTTAGCACGGAGAGAAAATTACTGCTGCCATCCTTGTTCTCGCCTTCTCCGTGGCCCTGACTCACCCAGATGTCAAAGAGGTGAGAACGAACAGTCTTAGGCAGTGGCTATTCAGGCATTCTACTTAACGGTACACCTGGGAGCATCCAGAGAAGAGGAGGTTAGAAAGGCGCGGTGGAAGCGGTAGGACTTGGAGCAGGGTGCTGTCAGCGGAAGGACTGCCCTAAAGGGGAACCTGAGATACGCAGTGGACACATGCCCTCAGTGCCCATGGAAGTATTTCATACCAAAATATATGAACCAGGATTTGTCCTCTGTGTATTATCTTAACCCTACCTTTTTGTAAGCAATTCATTCTACACTGAAAGATTTAATGCCTTAGAAATCACGTCAGTGGAGCCAAAAATGAATTGTATCTTGAAAATGAAGTATCTGCCACTATCGTTTTTATTTCGTGCTTTGTGGAACTGTAGATTTTTAGTTATGCAGGGATTCTAGTCCTTGTTTTAACCAAAGGAAGACAGACCCAGGTAAGTGTGTGCTCTCATAAAAATTTACAGTTCAGTTATGAGGAGGAGGTTACAAGGAACTGTATCACATACCTAGCCTAATAGAGTGTCCCAGTCCCCCACGGGGCCACCTGCCTAGTAGAGAGGCACAGCGCTTCAAGGGCTGCCTGCAGACACACACAAACACAAACACAAACACAAACAAGTAGATCATTTATGTAGTACATGATTTTAAACAAGGTGTTTATATTAAGCTAATCTTGTATATTTTATGAAGTAAAATAAAATTTGTATACATTTTTAAGACAGAATACACGATTTTAGTCACACTGGTGCCTCCAGCGGACCACCTAGGTCAACCCCCTGGGCCTAGGGCATTGCGTGTTTCCTCTTCTCTGTCATACGGGCACTGGAGTCTGAATATTTCAGGAGCAATGAGGCAGATCTGGATGGGAGTCAGGAAACCCTGGTGCTGTGTCATCGCTTCGCCAAGAGCCGTGGACCAGAGTAGGCTTGAGGGGCAGGCACCATGCTTCTCTGACCCACTGTTAATTCTCTGGTGCCCAGCTTAGTGCTTACCATATGTCAGATCCTCAGTAAATATTAGTGGGCGACTTTGGATAAGTTATTAATAATCCCAAGGGCTTAAGACCATTATACAACGAATAAAGGCTTGTGACTTCAGTTAACTTCTAAGCTCCTGGACAGGGAGGGGGAAAACAACCGCAGTAGCATAGCAACAAGAGCAGTTACGATGTCTCTGGTTAGTTCTGAAAATGCTTCCCTTAACTGTTGATAGGATTAGGAGAATGTTTTCTCTAAACAGAGAATAGAAGTTATTAGAAAATAGACCCAGTAAATCTAATCAATCCTGGAGTGTCAGAATAGTTATTATGGTGTTTCACAGTATTTATCAGTGAATTGCACATTTTATATGAAAGCTCAAGTGGCTATCCAACAGGAATCTCCCAGAGACCGTAAATGCCACGGTGCATTATATTTAAGTTCTGGAATTTTCCAGTTATTTTGTGCTTAGAAAATTATCTTGTCCATTTGCAAACTAACAGAAGGTTTTCATTTAAGTAAACAATGAAAGAGATTGCAGAGAGAGAGTTGCATTTTAAGCAGGGGTGAGTGAGTAGGAGGCATGTCTTAACAGTAAGGCAAAATGTGTTCTGCAGGTGAGCTTTTATATTGAAGCAAATCATTCTAGGAGGGTGTAGGTTCTTAGCATTTGTAAAGGGTATCTTGTGATGAACTGTGTCAAAGAGAAATTTTGAAAGGAGAATGCAGCCATTTTGGACTCCGTAATAAATATGATTCCACGTGTTCTAGAGGTAGGTTTGCTTAAACATTCAGACACATTTTCTTCTGGGAAAAGCCTTAGCGAATGGGGAGAATGAGGGCAGTCTATTAAATTAAACTTGTTTACTGAATCTGCAAGACAGAGTTAAATGTACCCAAAATGGGTTTCCCTTCCTAATAAAATGCCAGTAGCCTTTCTGTGAGTTGTTCAGCTTGTGGAGTTCAAAAATACTTAAATCAAAAATAAAAACTAATGGATATATTTAAAGCCCAGTGTATTAGAAAGAACATAGGCTTTGCAGCTTATTAACTCCATGACTGTGTCCCAAGACTTGGTTTTCTCATCTGTAAAATGGAGAGGGAAACCCTGGTGGCTTAGTGGTTAAGTGCTACAGCTCCTAGCCAAAGGGTCAGTGGTTCGAATCCACCAGGTGCTCCGTGGAAACCTATGGGGCAGTTCTACTCTGCCCTGTAGAGTCGCTATGAGTTAGAATTGACTGGACAGCAATGGGTTTGGTTTTTTTGGTTTAAAATGGAGAGAATAACTCACAGAAAATTAGTGGTGAAGATCACTGATAGTGGTGTTAAGGCGTTTTTCATGGGGCCTGGCATAAGATAGGTGTTCAGTTGATAGTGGCTTTACATTGAAGCAGGGCTAACAAGACCGCGGCAGCTGCTTCTGAATAGAGGTTACCTTCTCCTTCAGGATCAGGGTCTTAACGTTTGCATGCTCTGTATGGAGATGTAGAGCCCTGGTGGTACAGTGATTAAGAGCTTGGCTGCTAACCAAAAGGTCAACAGTTCGAATCCAACAGCTGCTCCTTGAAAACCTTATGGGGCAGTTTCACTCTGTCCTGCAGTGTCGCTATGAGTTGGAATTGACTCAATGGCAACAGGTTTGTTTTTTGGGTTTTTTATATGGAGATATAAGGAATCCTGCTGGTACAGTGGCTAAACGCTTGGCTACTAGCTGAAAGGTCGGCGGTTTGAACCCAAGAGAAAAGACCTGGTTATCTGCTCCCGTAAAGATTTCAGCTAGGAAACCCTGTGGGGCGGTTCTGTTCTGTCCTATAGGGCCTCTATGAGTCTGAATCAACTTGAAGGCACACAACAACTATGGCGATATGAGGGACCAGGTTCATGACAGGGATGTCTTCATCATCGCTGAGACACCATCAGGTGGATTCACCCTGACACTTAGTTTTTGGGATATATATCCACTCACCAGAAAATCTGCTAATGCTTCCAGAGGTGTTTGACAGAAGCTTTAATAAATCAGAGCAATTGTTCTCTTGTATTGGTCAAGCTTAAAGTATGATTTAGAAAAGGCCACAGCTCTTCAGAAGGAAAGTTACTGCTTTTTTGCTGTGGAAAAGCTAATGTCTTGTTATTTTAAAGTAGAATACCAAGTATGGAAATGCCTAAAGGTGGCTGGTTGTGGAGGATCAGTTAAAATGCTTTCTGTGCAATGTGGTTGTCTGTGAGGATGTTCTCAAGCTTTTGTTTTGTCTCCTCCCCCCCCCGCCCCCTTCTTGCTCTGTCTACAGTGGGGCCATTTTTACAAATCACACACATTATTTGCGATTTTTCACACTGTAATAGTACCAAGGACGCTGCTCTCCTTCTGCCTCTGTGAGTTACAGGGCCCCTCATGCTGCCTTTTCATCTCCACGTTTCATTTTGCAAGAAGCTTTCCTGACCCAGACCTTAGCTGAGCAAGAACCAGCTCTGTGTTGTCCGATGTATGTAGCTAGAGGGGAGATTAGGAGAACGTGTTGACCTGAAGAATGGCTTGCTACTTCCTTGGCAAAATTTAACCTCCGGTTTATCTTCCATAACATCACAGCAGTGGACTCAACCCTCTTCCTTAAATATCCACATTGAACACTTTGAATGCTGGTCATGTCACACCCAAATCTGAGTGTCCAGAAGAGGGTCCTAAAACCCAACTTGTCTTTTCTTACTTTTGCTTTTGGAAGAAATGACTCTAATTGCAGGGCTCTCATTCAACCCTTGTGAAAAGGCTGTAAGTGACAACTATGAACACTGGGCAGCAGATCAAGATCTTAGGTAGGAAGAAGGCATTGAAGGGCTTAAGGGAAAATAAATATGAAAATTTGAAATTTGAAAAAATATTCAGTCTTATCTCTTCATGTGTTTGGAGACTTTTCGGAGAGTGGTTTCCAAACTCCGTTGTGCGATGAATCCAGTCTACAGGAAAATGAGAAGAACAAAGACAGGACAGTGACTTTTTTCAAAAATTAAACATGCTTTTGACGTTCAGAAAAATGCTGTGAGTAGTCTTTCACGTGCATTTGACACTAGAGGGTCCTTTGTAATCACTGGTGAGAGCGTACGGTAATTTTATCAGGAAAAGAGTGTGTGTGTGCGTCTGTAACATGTCTTCATGTGGTGTACAAGAGAGCCGACGACACAGTGTCAGTCCTTAGATCAAGGGGAAAAATGGCAAGTCCAAAAATTTGCAAACAACTGCTTTTAATTTTCAGGGAAAGCCTACAGCAGAGTTTCATTGAAAATCATTTACTGTTCCACAGCACTTGGTTAGCACTTTTCTCCAGACTATTTCTTCTAATGTAGCTATCTCTATTTGTTTCTCAACTACTCCAATCAGTGCATTTGTAAGTAAACCAACAGGAGGATTGCCCATATAAATCACAACGTACCGTCTTTCCTTGAGACTCCCTTTCCCTAACGGTCTACCCTTGAAGTGTATAGTTCCATGACTGTTTGAATGGGGGAAAGGGTGGGTGAAGTGGTGACCGACACTGGCTTGTGAAGGTCTGCCAGGTCTGCCAGTGGAGATAAGGGCTTTCATTTCAGCAGACCTGTTTCATTGGCTCTTTGAAGAAAACATGGTCTTGACGTGTGCCTTCTAAACACCACAAAGCCCTGCTCCTTCCAGAAGGTGAGTTCCATGATTCAGGCTTGGTTTCTGCCCACACCCTTCAGGCCTCACAGAGCCCAGCATATGGCCTTATTCATTGTCGGTGTCAAAATGATTCAGTTATGGAAAATAAGCATAAAAAAGCATGAAAAGATTTGGCTCAGGATCTGATTTGCTCAGCTTCCTGTTGACTTCCCCAGAACAATCATGGAGCCTGTTTTCGTCAGTTCTCTGAAGAAGCAGCGTAGTGCCTGATGAAGGGCCTGGATCCCGGGGGCTACGATAAAGCCAGGTGCTGTAGAGTCAATTCCCATTTATGGCAACCCCAGGTGTGTCAGAATAGAGCTTCTGCTCCATACAGTTTTCAGTGGCTGATTTCTTTTTTAGTTGGGTTGCCCAGCCTTTCTTCCAAGGTTGCTTTGAGTGAACTAGAACCTCCTCTAACCTTTTGGTTAGTAGCTGAGCATATTAGCTGTTTGTACCACCCAGGGACTCTAGAGCTATAATACTTGGCTTAAATTCCGATCACCATTTCCTAGCTGTGTGACCTTGAGAAAGTTTCTTAGACCTCTTGGTAACTGTAATTTTTCATCTGAAAATTGGGGTAATAACAGCACTTACCTTGTAAGTATGAAGGTTGTTGTTATGTGCCGTCAAGTTGATTCCACCTCATAGCAACCCTATAGAACGGAGTGGAACTGCCCCATAGTGTTTCCAAGGAGCAGCTGGTGAATTTGAACTGCTGACCTTTTGGTTAGCAGCTGAGCTCCTAACCACTGCACCACCAGGGCTCCCAAAGTATGATTATAAGGAATAAATGAGTTTGTATCTGTAAAATGCTTAAAAATGCCTAGCATATGGTAAACACTATACAAATTTTTGTCAAGTGATATAAATTCAAGGACATTCTTAGGAATCCTTCTTCCAGGCAGTGATACAATCCAAATAATTAAGAAAATGAAGTTGCTACGATGAAATGCAGGTGATGCCAAGAATTCTCCAATGATGACACCACTGGCTGTACAAAATTAGGACTGATACTCTGTGTCCTGGAATTCCTCATTGGTGGTCAATCTTACTAATTTTAAGACATAAAGATGACAAATGATTAAAAAACAAAAACCTGACTTTATCTTTTTTTCAGAAGGATCTAATCTATGCTATTCTAGTCAGAGAGTGATTTAGCCCCTATCACATGCAAGGGACTGTGCTAGGTGTCTTTAACGTTTTCATTTGCTCAGTGACCGGATGTGATGAATCTGAAATTTCCTAAAGGACATGAAAAGAGCTTCACTAACCGGCATCAATGCATGCTAAGCCATCATAATGGACAGCAGTGAAGGAACCCTCCAGCTCCCTAACAGACTCATCTGAAGCCTGGTCAGCCAGGAAGATTGTGACGTGTTTATTGGCCGCCATGCTGGAACTGGAGAGCTCTGGTTGGGCTTTGTGGCATCTGAGAGCTTGGCCTTTAGGCAGTGGTTTCCTGTTACTCATTGAATGTGACAAACATCAATTAAAGAACATCAGCCCTGACTTAACTTGTGAGTAATAAGGAAAACATTGTGGTTTATCTGAGTCCAGTCAATGCCATTTGTTAAGCTTATGGTGTTGTTGCATGACTAAAGGTGACGGAGGTTCAGCAGGATCCTTGACAAGCTTTGCCTGAATGACTTTGTATTCCATTTGCCTTACGTCAGCCTTCTCACTGTGGCCTCGTCAAACTGAAGTTGAATGCCATGAAAAATCATGCTTTCTGAGGTATTGTCCCACGATGGTTAGTGGTAGTCTGGAGGAATAGTGATGGATTGGCACACAGATATGTATGAATGTGTGCAAATTCCTTGGTGCACCATGGTTTTCAGTGATCATTTGTGTGATGAATTGCTCCTTGAGGCAGCTTAACCTCAATATCACCGCAACTATTTTATTACTGTGCAGGAATCTGTAATGTCATGTTAATAGGCTTCAGCTATAGTTTGGGGGAAAGGAAGACTTGGAACATCTGGATTTGAATTTAAAGTCTACAATTTCATGGCTATATAAACTTACCAAAGACATCGAATATTTTATTTCCTTAGTTTCCTCATCTGTAAAATGGGGGTGATGATACATACCCACCTTCCAGGGAGAATGTCACAAATAATACATTTAAAAATATCTGGTACAATAACTGAGACATAGTAGGAACTGAATAAAAATTCGTTGAATTTGAATCTGAACACGGATTGATTTAATGGGAAGACACAGAAACCAAAGCAAAAACTCTTCAGCAGCCAACAACTATTGGCTTAATATGCAAAAGGGAAGTCCTAGTACTTCTTTTGCCAAAAGAAAGCTGAAAAATAAACCTACTGTACAGTCCTCAAATAAACCCAGTGCTTTTCTTCAGAATCTCAAGGGCTTTACGGGTTTTCAAATTCACCAGAATCGTTTAACCACTTAATGATCATCATCAAGAAGACATTTTGGAAAACTCTACATCAAAGGCACACTCAAATGGTACTGTGTGACTGGTCCCATTTCTGAAGCTGTCAGTATTACTCTTGAGCAGGTATGTGAAAATATCCTTCCCTACTACTGCGGAAAGAGCCCTGGTGGCGTAGTGGCTAAGTACTCGGCTGACAACCAAAAGGTCTGTGGTTCAAACCCACCACGCTCCAGGGAGAAAGATGTGGGAGTCTGCTTCTGTAAAGACTTACAGCCTTAGAACCCGATGGGGCAGCACTGCTCTGTCCTGTAGGGTCATTGTGAGTCAGAACAGACTCAACAGCGGTGGGTTTGTTTGCTCCTGCTGATGACGTTGTGATGCCTGTTCTCTGTGCCCAGGGCTTGAAGTCAGAGGTTGGAAAGGTAATAGATTAAAAAAATAGACTAAGGACTATCAAATATCAGTCTAGAGAAAATAAACATACAGAAAGATGGGTAAGAATTAGGAATAAGGGCATGGACTGAGTAAAATAAGATGTGGAAGGAGGAAATGCTACTTTGGACAGAAGCCATGTAGGCCAAGCTTGATCTCAGATGACCTATTTTTTTTTTTTTTTTTTTTTTTAATTTCATTGTGCTTTTGGTGAAAGTTTACAGCTGAAGTTAACTTCTCATTCAAAAATTTATACACATACTGTTTTATGACATTGGTTACAATCCCCACAATGTGACAGCATGCTCCCCCTTTCCACCCTGGGTTCCCTGTGTCCATTCATCCAGTTTCCTGTCCCTTCCTGCCTTCTCGTCCTGCTCCTGGACAGGAGTTACCTATTTGGTCCGGTATAGTTGATTGAACTAAGAAGCACATTCCTCACATCTGTTATTTTTTGTTTTATACGCCTGTCTAATCTTTGTCTGAAACGTGGGCTTTGGGAATGGTTTGAGTTCTGGGTTAGCAGGACATCTGAGGACTGTAGTTTTAGGGGTTCCTTCCGTCTGTCAGAGCAGTAAGTCTGGTCTTTTTTTCATGACCTTTTAATTCTTTTCCTACTATAGTATTTGCCTGACTGAAGTTAGGGCCTTAAAGAGAAGGAGCAAGGTCAAGTGCTCTTTGGGGAGGGGCATTTATAAGACTTCCCCACACTGATCTCCTGCCAGAGAAAGGTAAACATCATCATCACATGAGCTTTCTTTGCACTTACTTGGGTTCATGACTTCCCATGGCAACAAATGGCAACATTTATTTTCTAATCTTAAAACCATATTTTTTTGGAAAGCAGAAATAAATATAAAATAATGCAAACATGGAAAAACATTTTAAAAATAAAGGTTCATGAGTGCATGCCCTTTCCTGGATGAAACTGATCCAATGCAATTGTACAGCAGATTCCCTAATCTTGATATATTATGAAAAGTTTTTTGGATAAATTTGATCCTAAATATTTTTCCCTGGATAGTGCACCTTAACTTCCAAATCATTATGCTTCAGTTGGCTGAGGGGGGTGGGGGAATCTAACTACAATGCAAAAAGAGCTTTGTTTTTTCTAAAATGCGTTGATTACAGTTTATAAACGTGTGATGGCCATAGATTCTGAAGAACATAGTCCCTTACATTATAGACTGAGAGCAACACTGACATTAGAGCTTGGACAAACGTCACCAATTTCAATCGGGTACCAATTCCAGTATTCACAGGTCTTACTCCCCCTGAGCATAAGTACTATGCTGAGAGTGGGTTAGAGACCTTCAGAAGCTGCGTTAGCACCATCTGCCGCTGAGGTACCTTATGTGACTGTCTGAGTATAGTCAAAGGAACCCTACTGGCTGAAAGTCTTCATTCAGCTGCCAAAAAAGCCTAACTCATTTTCAGGGCGAAACTTATGGTCCGGGACAAATGGCTTCATTATAATCCAAAAGCAGGCAGTGGCAAGAAAAGAACTAAATTGTGCAAATGGAAATGAATGGTGCTGGTTCTTCTCTTTGCTTTTCAGTTGGTAGAAATGGAATTCTCAGTCCCACAAAGAAATCTACCAGGGACTGAAAAAGGGCTAATTTGCAGACTGTAGTTTATCAGAGCTTAGAGCAACTTTCAAAAGAGTTACACTCTGCTCAGGGGTCTGAAAGAATTCTCGGGTAAATATAAATGTATTGTGGGTTTTTTATGTGGTAACCTAGGTGGCATGCTGGTTAAAAGCTACGGCCGCTAACCAAAAGGCACTCCTTGGGAGCTCTACGGGGCAGTTGTGCTCTGTCCTATAGGGTTGCTATGAGTCGGAATTGACTCGACAGCAACAGGCTTAGTTTGTTATTTTGGTACGTAGTGAGACCCTTTTGAACCTAAACTAAATACAGTGGTAGAAAATTGATCCATGTATCAGTTTATCATGGCATTGCTTCCTAAAATGGCCAAAGTTTTCAGGATAATTAGTTTCCTTTAAATGACACCAACATCTCCGTTAAGTTACAATTTACAAGAATAGGTGAGTTTTATTCTATGAGAAGTGGAGTTATATTAGGTAATGTTAAATAATCATTTTATTTAAGCATAAATGTGGTAAACCATTTCAGTGACTAAATATGTAGTTAATAGACAACTGTACTTTCTCAGCATTTTGTATCTGATGCCATTCTTTTAAAATGTGTGAATTTGTCTTTTTTTTTTATTATTTAAGCCCTGATTTGCAAATTAGACATCCATTCGGCCTGTATTATTTATTACGTAGTAAGATGTCATAAATGTCACGTCTTTCCTCTACTTTTGGAATTCAATTCGCAGAATATGACGTATACTTTAAGCAGGGTTTTAATCTTTTATAGAACTAGTTTTATTTCAAACGACAGCTTTTGGAATTATATAAGGCTATTCATTCCTCTTAAAAATATTTTAGTACTCTGAGTATTTAACTAGAAAGAATCTTCACTCATATGACTGTACTTACAGGGTGATGCCTGGTAGTGCTGTGCTGAAAAAGTGCTGGTTTTATCTCATGATATCGAGAACATTTCTTCACTTTTGTACTCATCCGTTCATAACAGTAAATCAACTGCTCAATGCTATCAGTCTTCTTCTTCCTTTACATTTTCAGGATTGAAAGGGATGTTCTTCGAGGCATTTGCTACCATAATGACAGGTGCTCCTTCAAAGTGTGAGTTTATCTATACAAAAACATGCTTAAGGCACTATTTTATATTCACATAAAAGGTAGTGAGACTCGTGAATTGGGATTAACTTGCTGCCTTTAATCAACACTGACACACGAGGGTAGGGAAGGAGGGTAGGAGAGGAAAGGCAAATAGCCTAAGAGACGGCAGTTTGAATGATGGAGATTTGTAGATGGATGTCACGGCTGCCTTCTCACCATAGCACACAGCAATCTGTTATCCCTTGTGATTCGTTCAGGTTTAAATGATATTACAAATGAAAGGCTTATTGATTTAACTTTGAATTCAAGTCTCCCCAGATACTCTTCTCCCCAGATTTTATACATTATAAGGAGGATTTTGCCTTGAGCTTGAATGGAGGCTGCTTCTTTAGTTCTTAAACTCTTCAGGAGTAGCTGTTGGCCCTACTTTTATCTAAGAGATTGATTGGTCCCATGATTTTAACCAAAATACAATGCAAATAATAAAAGGCCAAGAAAGATTTGGTTTGGCTTAGGAGAGATTAGTATTATTAGTATGGGTCCAGTACACCAACTTCTTTGGCTGTAGGTTTCACACTCTATAAAGATTTTCTTAGAGTTGGGAAAATCCTTTTTGGAAGGAACCTGTACATAATGGTTAAGAAGAAAGGATGAGTGACAGTGTACTACAGCAGCTCTGTGAAATGAGTGTGCTGGGAAAACCCTTGGGGCATGTGCCAACTCCTTTGGCTTACTAACAGTAACATAGGAAAATTCCTACTGAATCTTAGCAAAGTTGGAAATTCAAAATATCTTCCCAAGTCAGACACTGCAGCCTTATGGCAAGTTCTCATGCACTTGGCTGTCTGCACATAAGAGATAGACTGAGAGCTCGAGATCTTTTTTATGGACTGTGTACGCTGAGCTAACCTCTACTGATAAATAATCTTTCCTCTGTGGCACCTTCTGACATTGCTTATGTCCAGACTTGTGGGTATTTGAGAGGAATCTGATGAGCAAAGACAACACTCATTAGCCATTTTCCCTTCATTACAGCCATCATGCTTCTGGCTAAGGAGAACATAATGGGGCATCCTTTCAGAGCCTGTTAATATCCATCCTTAATTGTCAGAGTGGCGCAGAGTCATGTTTATCACAAGACACGCCCTCCTAGGAGCAGAGTGCTGCTTTCGCATGGTGTTGCCAACCCATAGAGCGAGAGACTGGGCTCCTCCGGGTAAGCTTTGTGTCAGACACTCTGTGACCTTCATCCGCCACCACGTATCACACCCACCATTATCATTATGTGCCAGGTTTGCATACTGACCTTAGGGGTCATTCGCTACTGTAGTGAATTTTGAATTCATGGAGAGGAGAATGAGATGGTACTGTCATTGGATGAACACATTTTGTCCTTTCCACCCAATAAAAAAATTGAGTTTTAATGAAATGCGGAGCTTTTCATATAAACCATATCAACATGACTTCTGTACTGCTTTGGGTTGAAGTATATTATTCGTAAATGTGAATTAACCTTGTTGGGTATTCTGAAATTCACCTCTGTTCTCTTTCCATGGACCTATATGCACAAAACAAGTACATGCTAGCAGTTCTCTAGAAATAGAAGAAATTCAAAGTGTATGCAGGGGAATTGTGATAATGAAATGAAATATGACACTCTCTGAACGCTTCTAATTTCTCTGGTCAGAACGGCAGGAAAGCTGGGCTCACCAATGATAAGTTAGATTCTTGATTGGTTTCCCCATTGTGAACTTATCTTCACGAATGGGTTGTTTAAGTAGGGTATTAATTAGGGTGGTATATTCTGAACTTTGTTGCTACAACCCAAACTTGACAGAATATATCATACAGAAAGGTCATACTTCTATCCCACATTACATTGTTTATTTGAACTGCAATTAAAGGAAAGTCTAGTTTCCTTTCTCCTAACAGTTTTATCCCAGTAAACATGTTTCCCATTGTTGAGTGTATTTATGTATGTTTTCCCTGTATCTGGTCTTTTTTTTTTTTTGGTCTACCTCAATTCTGAAAAATTCATCTGGTTTATTTTCACATCAAGCCAAATCTGATACTCCTCTTCCAGAATTTTGTAATAGGTAAAATTCAGTGGAAGCTTTTCTTCCTACTCTCCTTCCTCCTGCCTTCCTACCTTCCCTCCTTCCTCCCTTCCTGTCATCCCCCCTCCTTACTTTTGTCCCACAATGGCTCGCTCCCTTTGTTTTCCTTCTGTTTTTTTTTTTTTGTTTTGGTAGAATTTTCTTTTTGTTTAATTCAGCCTTGAAAATAGTATTTCTATTATTTCACCAGCTAGTATTTTCCTCATATTTGATAATAAATATTTGTACTGCTCTAAACTGAATTAGATAAGCCTAGGGATGGGTATAATACCAACCAGTGAGAACATGGTACAACTGGGAGTTTTTACTTAGGTTGGTAGGATAGATTATGATGTGGAGATATAGTTAAACTCAGGATAATTATATGCCTTTAAAATCTTTTATACAATCTGTTGAGATCGCTAAATTTTCCAAAGTAGTATGAATGAACGTGCAAACTTTTCTTTCTAAACTGTCTTATAGTACAGAAAAATAAATCAGCTTGGAAGCATTGTATGATCATTTTTGAGTCTTTTGTGAATTATGGACCAAAAGGTACCCCATTAAACTACTTTTAAAGCAATTTTAATTAAAATTGAAAGTGGTTTTATGTTTAAAGAAAAAAAGATCAATGCTGCTCTTTAATATAAAACCCACAAGGTGGTTCCTTTGTGTCATTTATCAGCTCCTAAGAGGTGGATGATAATAGATACAATTTACTAAGGTAGCACCTGGGACTTCATAGGTGCAAACAGAGCGTATTGAATACTAGCCTGGAATGTTTTCTAGTAAACAGCGTGGGCTTCTCATACTATTTTCCAAGATCACATATCATGGAGATGCCTATTATTTTTGGAAATTCTGAAAGAAAATAATGAAAGTATCAGATACTTAGACTAATACCTGGAAAAATGATACACTGTAAAGCTGAGATAGCCTTTCAAATAATTTGTAAATTTCCTCTGTTCCAGAAAGAGACAAAAAGGAAACAGTTCCATATCCGTTTGTTCCTGCCCCCATCAGTCACTGTCTCCTCGTCTCCTCCCTCAGCCTCTGTTCCCCTCTCCCGCTCTCCTTTTGGTAACTACCTAAAATGAAGTTTCTCATTGATACTTTATCAGTGTCTTATCACTAATCAGTAATGATGTTAAGTATTAAACATCATCTGTTCCTCTTCTGGCTGCATTCTCTCCCATTTGCCTAAAGTTAGATTTTTTTTCAGGAGCAATTCCTCTCTCCTGAAACAAAGAACATGATAATATGCTACCACAGTGCTCCTGAGAAGAGTGGAGAGTGTTATTTTTCTCTTGCCTTTTTTTTTTTTTTTGGAGGGAGGGACAGTGGCATTAAAAAATAAATAAATTAGTATTTTATTACCCCCAGATGCTTATTAATCAAGACTACGTAGTAACAGTAAAATTTCGTAACCGTCACCATTTTAGTTTTCTCAGTATTTAATAGCACTCAAAATGTATGTGTCAGGCACTGGTCTAAGTGCTTCCTAGATATAAACGAATTTAATCCTCACAACAAACTTATGAAATAGATGCTACTGTTATTTTCAGTCTGCAGGCCAGAACAAATTAAGAGATGCAGAAAGGTAAGTACCTCGCTTAAAGATACATAGCCAGGAGAGTAATTGACATAGGACAGGATCCTAAGGACTTTGTTTCCAGAAAGTGATCGTTAGTAATTAATAGCAATTAGTTTTTTAGTTAGTAGTTAATTTGAAGTTGTTAGACTATTTTGCCCTCATGGAATTTTAGAAATTAGTGCAATGTTCCCGGGACATTTTCTTACCAATGACTTTTCCACAGACTACATGCTTGCAAAAGTCAGTTTTGTAAAGTAAACTACATTTACTCAGCAATCGCTAATAAGTTTTCTAGTTTTTGATCACTCATCATATATAACTGCACGTTAAATATTCTGATCATGATATTATCAAACTGTGTCACCACACTGAGCTGATACTACTATTACCCACCTGAAGAACACAAAATTTTAATTACACGTTTTAGTTAATCTGTGCTGTTGATTATAAGTAAATGTATGATTTTCATTATATATTTTGAAATCTGGATAATATCTCAGAGGCTTAATGTGTATCATGTGAAGCTCCTACATGCAACCCCCATGTCATCTTTTCTTATTTTTTTTGGTCCAATCATTTCATTTTAGTGATGTGGAAATGGGGCCAGAGAGTCTGCCACAGACATGCTACTTACTGATGGCTGAGCCCGCTCTAGAACTTCAATCTCTTGATTTCTAGACATGACCTTCACCATTATAGCTGCCATCTTTTTGTCTTCTTTATAAAGCTCGTGCTTTATTAAGATGTTTGCTGAAGAATGACTTCGTACCACTGTTTACTTCCCAACATATCCTAATTCTGGCCTATAATATTGTTTTTCAAATCACTCAGTGTTCCAGCAGTGATTTGGCTCAGCGTAGCTTTTGCCCCTTCTGGCACACATGGCCTATTTTCCCAAGATTGACTCTAAATATTTCCCTACTACTATATTTGGGCTCTGATGTGACACAAGTGAGATACCTTACAGCTTCTGACAGGTGTAATATACTCCTACTTAGCATCATGGTTTTAGGAGCCCTGGTGGCACAGTGGTTAAGTGCTTGACTGCTAAGAGAAAGCTTGGTAGTTCAAGCCTACCAACAGCTTCAAGGGAGGAAGATGTGGCAGTGTGCTTCCATAAAGATTTATGGCTTTGGAAACCCTATGGGGCAGTTCCACTCAGTCCTGTAGAGTAGCTATGAGTCAGAATCAACTCGATGGCAACAGATTATTGTGGTTTTAAAAATCTCCCTCAGTGATACGTAAATGGTGTTCACCACCTGGGGCTGTACGGTTCAGAATATTATGGAAAGAGCTTTGGAATTCAAATTCTACTACCTCTCTGATGAATACTCATATCTTGATCGAGTATCTTCTTATGAAAAAAATGAGTTTCTTCCATTACCTGAAATGGAATTTCCTGTAGTAGCATTATCCTTATTTTACGACCAGCTCTGGGTACTATATTTTAGATGCTTTCATATACAGTTATGCCTCGCTTAATATCCATTATACATTCTGTGAAATAGGACGTTATGTGATTTGCACATTGTGTGAACCTCATATTATACAAGGCAGTCCCTGGATTATGAATGAGTTCCATTCCAAGTTCTATGCATAAGTCAGACTTTCGCGACCCAGGGACTGCCTGTGTAACCTTATGGGACCACAGCTGTATATATGCATTTGGACGTTTCCTGAATGGACGTTATGTGGCTCATGACTGTATTATGAACTATGTAATAACAAATACTGCAATATTTTTGTTTGAATTCAGTGGAACAACTTATTTCAAACTATGTCATGCAAATGAAATCAACACAACTCTTGAAAATGTGACTACTTCCTCTTGCTATCTAGTTTGATACAAATCTAATATTATGAAAGGAAAACGATTTATGTTTCTTATGTTTTAGATTGTTGTTGTTATTGCTAAGTGCCATCGAGTCAGTTCAGACTCACAGTGACCCCATGTACAGCAGAATGAAACATTGCCCGGTCCAGCCATCCTCACGGTTGTTGCTATGCTTGAGCCCATTGTTGCAGCCACAGTGTCACTCCGCCTTGTGGAAGGTTTTCCTCTTTTTCGCTGACGCTACATCTTAACAAGCGTGATGTCCTTCTCCAGGGACGGGTCCCCCCTGATAACATATCCAAAGCACATGAGACAAAGTCTTACCATCCTCACTTCCAAGGAGTATTCTTGCTATACTTCTTCCAAGACAAATTTGTTCATTCTTCTGGCACATTCAATATTCTTCACCAGCATAATTCAAAGGCATCATTTCTTCTTTGACCTTCCTTCTTCACTGTCCAACTTTCACATGCATATGAGGGGATCGAAAATACTGTGGGGTAGGTTGGGCACACCTTAGTCCTCAAAGTGAACTTTTTGCTTCTCAACATTTTAAAGAAGATTTGCAGGAGATTTGCCCAATGCAATACGTCATCTAATGTTTTGACTGCTGCTTCCGTGGACATTGATTATGCATCCAAGTTGTAATAAATTGAATTGTGTCTCCCAAAATTGTGTGTCAACTTGGCTAGGCCATAACTCCCAGTGTTGTGTGGTTACCACCATTCTGTGATCTGATGTGATTATCCCATGCAATGATGTTGTTGGGTGCCGTGGAGTTGGCTCTGACTTGTAGCGACCCTGCGTACAACAGAACGAATCACAGCCCGGTCTTGTACCAGCTCCACAGTTGTTGCTACGCTTGAGCCCGTCGTTGTAGCCACTGTGTCAGTCCATCTCCTTGAGGGTCTTCCTCTTTTTTGCAAACTCTCTATGATGTTAATGAGGCAGAATTAGAGGTGATTATATTAATGCAGGACTCAATCTACAGGATTAGTTTGTATTTTGAGTCAGTCTCTATCAAGATGTAAAAGAGAGAAGTAAGCAGAGAGGAAGGGGACCTCATCCCACCAAGAAAGAAGCACCAGGAGTGGAGTGCTTCCTTTGGACACAGAATCCCTGCACTGGGAAGTTCCGAGACCAGGGAAAGATTGATGACAAGGACATTTCCCCAGAGCCAACAGAGAGAGAAAGCCTTTTCCTGGAGCTGGCACCCTGAATTCAGACTTCTAGCCTTTTAGACTCTGAGAGAATACACTTCTGTTTGTTAAAGACATCTACACGTAGTATTTCTATAGAAGCACTGGATAACTAAAACATAAGTAAAATGAAATCCTTGACAACTTCAATATTTACAGTATTTTCTCCGTTTATCATGATGTTTTGTTGCTTATTGGTCCAGTTGTGAGGACTTCTGTTTTCTTAATGTTGAAGTGTAACCCATTCTGCAATTTTGAAGGATTCTATGGGCAAAATATTGAACAATGCAGGAAGCATCAAAAGAAGATAGAAGGAATTCATGGAGTCACTGTACCTAAAAGAATTGGTTGATGTTCAGCCATTTCAGGAGATGGCATATGATCAAGAGCTGATGTTACTGAAGGAAGAAGTCCAAGCTGCACTGAAGGCATCGGTGAAAAACAAGACTCCAGGTATCATGGATTGAATTATGTTCCCCCAAAAATGTGTGTATTAACTTGGTTAGGCTGTGATTCCCAGTATTATATGGTTGTCCTCCATTTTGTGATTGTAATTTTATGTTAAAGGGATTAGGGTGGGATTGTAACACCCTTACCAGGTCACATCCCTGATCCAGTGTAAAGGGAGTTTCCCTGGGATGTAGCCTGCACCACCTTTTATCCCTTAAGAGATAAAAGGAAAGGGACTCAAGTAGAGAGTTGGGGACCTCATACCACCAAGAAGGCAGCGCCTGGAGCAGAGTGTGTCCTTTGGATCTGAGGTTCCTGTGCTAAGATGCTCCCAGACCAAGGGAAGACTAATGACAAGGACCTTCCTCCAGAGCTGATGGAGAGAGAAATCCTTCCCCTGGAGCTGGCACCCTGAATTCGGAGAGAGAATAAATTTCTCTTTGTTAAAACCATCCACTTGTGGTATTTCTGTTATAGCAGCACTAGATGACTAGGATACCAGCAACTGACAGACTAGCAATTGAGATGTTTCAGCAAATGAATATAGCGCTGGAGGTGCACAATTATCTGTGTCAAGAAATTTGGAGGATAGCTACCTGACCAACCAACTGGAAGAGATCCATTTTTGTGCTTATTCCAAAGCAAGATGATCCAACAGAATGTGGAAATTATCTAATAATATCATTAATATTATAAGCAAGTAAAATTTTGCTGAAGGTGATTCAAAAACAGTTGCAGTAGTACGTTGACAGGGAACTGTAAGAAGTTCAGGCCAGATTCAGAAGAGGATGTAGAATGAGGGATATCAGTGCTGATGTCAGATGGAGCTTGCCTGAAAGCAGAAAATACCAGAAAGATGTTTACCTGTGTTTTATTGACTATGCAAAGGCATTTGACTGTGTGGACCATGAAGTCACTGTACCTAAAAGAATTGGCTGATGTTCAGCCATTTCAGGAGATAGCATATGATCAAATTATGGATAGCATTGCAAAGAATGGAAATTCAAGAGCAATTATTTGTGCTTATGAGGAAACTGTACATAAACCAAGAGGCAGTTGTTAGAACAGAACAAGGGAATAGAGCGTGGTTGAAAGTCAGGAAAGGTGTGCATCAGGGTTGTATCCTTTCACCATACTTATTCAGTCTGTATACTGAGCAAACAATCTGAGACGCTGGACTGTATGAAGAAGACAAAGGCATCAGTATTGGAGGAAGACTTATTAACAACCTGAGATATGCAAATGACACGACCTGGCTTGCTGAAAGCAAAGAGGACTTGAAGTGCTTACTGATGAAGATCAAAGATCACAGCCTTCAGTATGGATTACACCTCAACATAAAACAAAAATGTTTTAGGTAAATATAAAAAGAAAGGGATATTTTCTTCCTAATGCACTTTGATTGGTTTGCGTATTTTAGACTTGCAAAGTTTCGCATGTTTTGCCTTGTGTGGAACTTATTAAAAGAGAAAATTTGGAAACTTGAAAGTGAAACATTGCAGAAGATTTAGCCTGGAGCCATGGTGGCGCACTGGTCAGGCACTCAGCTTTTAACCGAACGGTTGGTAGAAGGACTCCACCAGCTGCTGCATGGAAGAAAGATGTGGCAGTCCACTTCTGTAAAGGTGACAGTCTTGGAAGCCCTGTGGGGCATTTCTGCTCTGTCCTGTAGAGTTACTCTGTGTTGAAATTGACTGAAAGGCAATGGATTAGAGTTGCTTAGCCTGGATTTAGTGATAATGGGGGCTGGGAACAAGACAGGGGGCTAGAAAATGCAGGGAGGGGCTAAAGGAGAAGAAACAAGACAGAAAGCACTGCATTAGCATTGAGCATCCATGCCTTCCACTGACTCCACTGTGGACTAACTGGTTATCTCTGTGCTCTCTTCCTGCTCTTAAAGTCTGTACCTCTGTAAAACTATTACAATATCTCCTGCCATAATTTTATATTACAAGTCTTAGTGTAAAGACTACAATACCAGTGGGTGATAATCCATGTTGGAGAGTACGTAAACCATATGGGACCTCAGATGCCTGAGTTTTGAGAGATGAGCTGCCCATTAATGGCTATGGAATACCTATGACTTTTCACAACCATATACTCTTTATTCCCCAAAATATCTGGATTTTTAAAGTTTGTAGGCCTTCGGAACTTTGCCCATATGCAAAGTATATTTATATTTAGGAGGATAGCGCGGATATTAAAAAGATTTGGGGCCAGTTCTCTTATTCACCAGCATTAATTTATGTCACATCTGTCTTGCTGGTCTCTTTTCTAATCCCACTTACTATTTATCTCCTGGCACCATTCCACACTGTCATAATTTATGTTTGTTTCATTAGTAACTTGTTCTAACACCTGCTAATGGGTTAAAAAAAAAAAAAAAAGTGTGCCACTCAGGGTTTACATTTACATTTCCAAATTAATGGGTGTCTGGAAGATTCAAAACTGAAAATTTAAAAGCCAGAATCATTGTGGAATTCTCTAATTCATTTATTATTTTAACAAATATTTGCATAGGATATGTTAATGTGACCAAAAGCGTGGTTTTGCCCTTCAACAAATGGAACTGCTTGGGTACCCATCTGCTGTATCTACCCTATGGCATTCATCTCCAATTCAGCAATAAATTTTTATTCTGCACCTCCTATGTTACAGTCACAACCTGCGACTATGGTTATGTACAAAGCGAGATAAGACATGACATTGTTGAACTTCAGTATAGTGGGAAGGATAGACACTAGTCAAACAGTCCAACTATTGAATACCTAGTTACCAACCCAGGGAAGTGTTCTGAGGGAAGACTTGTGACTCTGTTATGTCATATGTAAATGATGCCTTACCTAGACTAGGAAGGTCAGAGAAGGCTTCCCTGTGGAAGAGATACTTGGGCTGAGATCTGAAGGAAGCAAATGAACAAGCAGAGAGGACACACATTCTTGAAGGAGAGAATGTTATCTGCGAAGATCTCATGACAGGTGGGAGCATGGTATGAGCAGAGACGTGAAGGAAGCCGGTATCTGTGCAGCAAAGACATTATTGAGATATGAGACTGGAAGTGATGTTGGGGCTGGATGATACTTGAATCTTTAGCAATGAGCAAACTCAGTAAAGAAGTGAGAACGACATTTTGATCAGAGCTGAGAGCATGAACAAGGAAAGAAGGGAAGTCGTGTGTGCGTGTGTGTGTGAGAGAAAGAGAGAGAGGGAGGAGAGGTGCTCTAATCTGCTTGGTGTTTTGAAGTGCAAGGTAGAAGGTACGTTTACAGAAGTTGAGAATGGAAAAGCAGATAGAATCAGACTAGGACAGTTATGGTGTGCTGAAGGAGTCCCTGGATGGGGCAAATGGTAAAGCACTGAACTACTAGCTGAAAGGTTGGCAGTTTAAATCCACTCAGAGGCACCTCTGAAGACAGGCCTGTGGGCTGCTTCCAAAAGATCAGCCATTGAAAACCCCATGGAGCACAGTTCTACTCAGACACACATGGGTTCACCATAAGTCGGGTTTGACTTGACAGCAACTGAAAGAGGGGGCCAGGAGGTAAGCAAGTTCTTTAAAAGCAGGATTCCCAATCCTAAAACAATCCAACTATAGCTAACAAAGATTTGAAAATCTGGCCATTCTCAGAAGGTTTTTTTGACTAATCCTTGTTTATATGAAATCCCCTGTCCTCCAACTGTCTAAATGGTACTTCTCCATGCTGTTGCCGTTCCCTGGTGTGTGGTGGAAAAGTTCTTGCTTAAAGGGGAAGTGCTTTTCCTGTGTCGTCATCTGGGGATGTGGTGAGTCTTCAGAGAGCAGGTTGGAGCTTCTAGGTCAGACCTTCCACTGACAAACGAGAGAACTCTTGCCTCAGGTTGAGGCCTGGCCTGAAGGATGTCTGATTCTTCCTAAAATGGGTACTATGCTAGTGTTCACCTCATGAACCTAAGATTCAAGACGTGAAGGCAGACTAGAGATTAGGATGTGCTGGGGCCCCTGAGCTCTTCAGAGAGATCCAGAACCTTCCGACACTCAGCCAACTGTCTGGATCTTATTTTCTACTTTTATCTTCCTTGTGCCTCATCTTATTTTAATGTGCCAGCCTGCTCTCAGCCACACTTTAGGAAGATGACACTGTGTGTCACTGCCTGGACCAGAGTGTTTAAAGGGAGATAGAATTGACCCCCAAAATTACCTTCGTTTGCTCTCCCACCACGATGGTGTTGGCAGCAATAATTAATGAGAAGTTCCTACAGGGAAGGAAACCTGGGAGACCAGAGCCAGAGATTCTGAGTCGTACTGACCTTCTTCCTGTGGATAGGTTCTTTGACTGCCCACTTTAAAGAATCTGTGTTTTGTTTTATTTTGGAAGATAGCACCCCCTTCACAGATTAGTCTGTTTCGGGGAAGTAACGTTGCCAGACTGCTTCAAAAGTTTGTTGGCACCCTGCTTTGCTGTCCAGATGGATGTGACTGAGACAGTTTCGTACTTCGACTTGGCGATGTGGATGGAAGGAAGAAGGAATAGGATGAGGGTGTCCTCTGAGTGGCTTTATTTTTTTTTTTCTTTTCCTTTTTCTGTGCAGGAACTCTGATATTAACAGGAGTTCCAAGGATAAGTGAAGTTTTAAAGGAGGATGAAAATTGCACTGGCTTAGTATAAAACCTGGAAAACTACAAATTTCAGAGAAACCTCAAAGACCACTGGAGAACCATTAAAACTTTCCCATTCTATCGTAACTTTTGTGTTCTAGAGATACTGAATATTATTTTGGTGAGGCTACTTTAGTCATAATGAATTCTATTAATAATTCAAGAAGGTTTAGTATAAAGAGTCTGAACTAAGTAAAAGATATGAATTCTTATTTTGTATCTTTCAAATAATGAATAAAGCATGTAAAAATAGGTCATAATTCTCCCAATAAAATAGCTCCAGCTTTATTTTGATAAGTTTTGGCATTTTAAAAAGGAGTGGCCCAAAATCTTAATATTTCAGTACTTGCTATATATTACTCTTAGGGGCATGTATCAAGAACCTTGAAATACTAGAATTTAATAACATCTTCCTAGAGTTTTGAGACAATCCCTCATGCCCACATCATCCTTAAGAGAGTTGAAAACCTGCAATGGAAGAAACATTCTTTGTGGCAGATAGATATGCTTAATCTGAAATGCCTAGATTCATGGTTAAAAATTCTGACTCTGAAGTCCAACAGCACATAAACGTTCTGAACCTCACACCCAAATTTGTAAGATGGGATAATGATAACAGTGTGTCACAGCACTGTTAGTTGTAATAAACCAACCCAAACCCACTGTCGTAGAGTCAATTCCGACTCATAGCGACCCTATAGGACAGAGTAGAACTGGCCCATAGAGTTTCCAAGGAGCGCCTGGAGGATTTGAACTGCCAGCCTCTTAGTTAGCAGCCGTAGCACTTAACCACTATACTGCCAGGATTTCCGTTAATTGTGATAGTTAACGTATATTGCATGCTTACTGTGTGTTTAGTTGTTCCCATGAATTAAATGAGATCATAGAGCAGTGTTTGGTGTAGAGCAAACCCTCAATTAAGCAACTAGAATTAATATTTATAACTAACAAATGCACCCATCCCTCCCTTGATTTAGAGAGTTCTTTGGAGAAATAGGTTTTCATATAATGGGAAATTTAATATTATATTTTGTTTATATATATATTATTTTTTTATCATTCCTTATTCAAAAATTAATAAAAGAAAACCCATAGATTTAATGCCACACACTCAAGGGGAAGCAAAATTTAAAAGATAAATGAAAGTGATGTGACCTGTCCAGACACAATGTTGTGATAGTTTGAGGTAGACCCGACTTTTAGATCTAAATTTTAGTAGGCCAAATTAAACGGGGAAAGAACAATTACATGATTCATGTGTCCATTAAACAAAAACAAACGCCTGCTTTTTTTTTTTTTTTTTTCTAAAGAACAACTACACGTGGTATTAAAACCGGAAAGAAATGTCCCCACCAGGTCTTCGTTGAGTAAACTGTAAAGTGCTGCAGGGAACGGGGGGTCTGAAGAACAACATTGCTGCCATAACCGGCTTCCTAGAATTCTCCCTCACGTTCAGAAGTGTCTCGGTGTACGCTGAAGGAACCACACCTGAGGCCTGAAAGTTAGGAAAAGTGTTGTTTTTTTGGAGGGGGGAGGCACGATTTATGTTCCAGCTGTGCCCTGATCTGGCTTAGAGGCTAGGTATAGGTTTTCAGTTACTAGAGGAATGGTCTGACTGTACATTCTTCAGGTAACTCCACATAAATACTGTTGCTCTCAGTGGCTCATTTGATGGGGATCTGGTCAAAGGGAGTTTGAGATAAATTCCTTGATGCACTCTTACACTTTGCTGACACACAGTTTGCTCAGAGCTTTGAAAGACCATCACTTCACAGATGTTTATTTGAACTTCTTGGGTTTTTAAAAGGTTCTACATTATTTTTCTTAATTTTGAGAAAATATATGTATTTGTTTTGAACTACATAGAACATATAAAAGGCATTTATTTTAGAAAAGAATAAAAACTATAAACCAGGCCTTACAAGGGAAATTGGAATCTTCCAAGAGTGGCCCCTGAATCCCAGAGGCCCTATCAGTAGCCACAGCTATGAGCAAGGGGTAGTGTGTGTGTGTGTTTATACATGAGAAGTGTGAACGACTTTCACGTGGGCGAATGCTGCTAACGTGTCGCGTTAAGTATGTTTGTGGTAAGAGTTCCTTATGTTAAATGCATTTGACTCCTAGTTTGTGAGCAGATTTTTTTTTTATCAAGAATATGTTTTGAATTTTATGCTTCTTTGGGGGTATCTGTTATAAAAATCATATTTTTACCTCCTTTCATTTATCAATTATACTGTTCCCTTTTTTTTTTTTAAAGCTGAGCTGTTTCTAGACTTCATGGTATATACCCATTAGATTACAATGTTCTTTTAATACCTTGTGGATCTGATAGACTAATATTTTGTTTAGAATGTTTCCCATCTTTGTTCATAAGTGGCCTGTATTTGAGAGATTCACTTGTATCTCTAGCTTAGACAACTAGGAAGGGCTATTAGTCTGCCTTCAGCTGTCAGCACAGACCAAAATGAGAAGAGCAGGATGTTTGCAGATCACGTGTAAAGAGTAGGGCAGTGATCTTTTATATCGAAAGCCATTTATTTCATTGTATGTGCTTATTGCAAAATCAACAAACAGTATTTGCATTAGAGTAAAAAGCAACTCTGGTATCTACAAGATGGTGATTATAATTAAAAAAAAATAGATGAGGTAAATCGTAGAAAAGGAAAGTGATGCTTTTGACAGTTGAGTGTTAAACTCCGTTGAGAATCTATTTTTGTTTGTTTGTGGTTTTTAGTACAAAATCTCTTATATAATTAGCTTACTTTGTAGCCTGTGACAAAAATTAGAGCACATGAACCAGTGTCTGAGAATTCTCCATATGGCTATATGAGGGGACTAGGGAAACCATCTTTGGGATTCTAGACTCCTGTAGTATTCTAAGTTGCCTGGCTTTCCCTGAGGGTCAAAAGAGGAGTACAAGGTTAAGTATCAATAAATCTGAGTTTCTGCAACCAGTACTGTTTTGGTGGTATTCCCTGATGATACATTTATTTACTGTAACATATGTGTTGTATACCTCCTGTAGGATGCTGTACTTAGAGAGCGTTATAAAAAATAAATTCATCTTTCTTAAAACCAGGAGGATAAACCAGGTGGTCTAAAGTTCTGTGTATTATTGATAGTATGCCAAAAAAATTGTATTTATTTTTACTTTTGGAAGGGATTTAGGAAAATACTAATAGGTATGGATATAAACCAGGAATATCACTGCTGGATTCTGGCTGAAAGCAGAGAATACCAGAAAGATGTTTACCTGTATTTTATTGACTATGCAAAGGCATTTGACTGTGTGAATTGTAACAAATTATGGATAACATTGTGAAGAATGGGAATTCCAGAACACTTAATTGTGCTCACGAGGAACCTGCACATAGGTCAGGAGGCTGTTGTTCGAACAGAACAAGGGAGTGCTGCGTGGTCTAAAGTCAGGAGGTATGCGTCAGGGTTGTGTCCTTTCACCACACCTATTCATTCTGGGAGCTGAGCAGATAATCTGAGAAGCTGAACTATATGAAGAAGAATGGGGCATCAGGACTGGAGGAAGACTCATTAACAATCTGCTTTATGCAGATGACACAACCTTGCTTGCTGGAAGTGAAGAGGACTTGACACTTACTGATGAAGATCAAAGACCACAGCCTTCAGTATGGATTACACCTCAACATAAAGAAAACAAAAATCTTCACAACTGGACCAATAAGCAACATCATGATAAATGGAGAAAAGATTGACGTTGTCAAGGATTTCATTTTACTTGGATCCACAATCAACACCCATGGAAGGAACAGTCAAGAAATCAAAAGACACATTGCACTGGGAAAATCTGCTGCAAAAGACCTCTTTAAAGTGTTGAAAAGCAAAGACGTCACCTTGGGGACTAAGATGCACCTGACCCAAGCCATGGTGTTTTCAGTTGCCTCATATGCATGTGAAAGCTGGATGAAGAATAAAGAAGCCAAAGAAGAACAGATACCTTTGAATTGTGGTGTTGGAGAATATTGAATATACTCATAAACTGCCAGAAGAGTGAACAAATCTGTTTTGGAAGAAGCACAACCAGAATGCTCCTTGAAGACAACAATGGCGAGACTACGTCTCACGTACTTTGAACATGTTTCAGGAGGAATCAGTCCCTGGAGAATGACATCATGCTTGGTAAAGTACAAGGTCAGTGCAAAAGAGAAAGACCGTCAACAAGATGGATTGACACAGTGGCTACAACAGTGGGCTCAAGCATAACAACAATTGTGAGAATGTCCCAGGACTGGGCAGTATTTCATTTTGTTGTACATAGGGTCACCATGAGTCGCAACCAACTTGACAGCACCCAACGACAACAATGGATATTCATTTTGTGAAAAAGCTTAAGTCCAACTTTCTCAGAAATAGATTTCTGGAACTGTGATTATCTTGCCCAAGTTATAAAGCTAATTTTGGGTTGAGAATGATTTGGACCTAACCATTTTGAGCAAGCCTTGTGCTCTGTGGAGTGTGTGTGTTTGTGTATATAAATACCATATTATTCAAATTTTATTCTTATATCGAATTCCAGTTTGGTGGTATCTTAATCTTTATTAAGATTAACCATATTAATGAAACCAAGGCAATTTAGAATAATTTAAAACAGGATTTTAAATTAAAAAAAAAAAAACAACTCTGACTAAACTTTGAATGTGATATTTAGGATCAAAGAGTCTTCTAATAAAATGATTGAATTAGCCTTCCTTTTATTTTGATGGAAACCATTCGTTTTCACATTCTAACCATTGAAAGCTTTCCTTCCTAAATGATTTCCGCACTTTTATGTGTATCTTTAAGTCTTATTGCAGCATGAAAGTGTAGTCCCTTCTCCTAGTTTAGTTTTGTTGGTTGGTTTTGCTTTGGTGAAAGATTTAAGTCAGGATTTTCCAGGTTATAAGCAACCTTTAGCTTAAAAAGCCAATTTCAAGAATTAAAAAGAAGCTCTAGAGCACAGTTACATGAAAGCAAAAAAAAAAAAAAAAAAAAGTAGGGGGCCTAAATAACCTTCCCAGCTGTCAAAGACATTGCAGCCTCAAGGCTGTGAACCTTTTTGAGTGAGGTGACGAAGAGTTTGAAGTGGTTTTTATGAGCCATGTAGAGTTAATTACTTGCAAGTTTCTCACCTTGGATCCTGGAAGTGATTTTTTTGGCCTGTTTCTTAAGACATGACAGACTCTAAAAAAGAGCATGAAGACACTTTAAAAAATGAACTAACACAAATTTAAGATTGAATCGCATTCTGATATCGTTACTTCTTTCTCACTACAGTGGAATGTACAGAGAAACCTGTGGCAGCCGGAACTTGATGGGACCACCTTGTTTTTCTGGGTCTCGCAAGTTTTCCACCTTTGATAGGGTGCAGTCTTACCACTTTTCTTTTGTTCTGTGTTAGTGGAAAATGTATTTGAGTTTTCCTTCTCTGACACGTTTCCACCTTACACAGGTTTCAGCTTTCTCAGGTTTTACCTTAATAGGAAGCACCAGGAACACTTCAGGAGTGTCATTTTAATGAACTGTTGTGTGCCATCAAGCCAGTTCCAAATAGAGATGCTATAGGACAGAGTAGAACTGCTCCATAGGGCTTCTTAGGGTGTAATCTCTCTGGGAGCATATCGCCAGGATCTTCTCCAGAGAAGCAACTGATGGGTTCGAGCTGCTGACCTTTTGGTTAGCAGCTGAGTGCTTGACTTGACCATTGCACCACCAGGGCTCCTAATGAACTACTTGTTAGATACTAAGACTTGGGTTTTAAAAAGCCAAATCTCACCATGGATGCATAAGCTTATGTACATATCAGATGGCCGCTTTTATTTAAATATCAGTTGGTCATATTTCTGGTAGACAGACGCATAATGACAGGTTAATGAAGACGGACCAGAGTATCTTGCTGGTGATGAGACGACAGGGCCTTCCAGTGATGGTCCGTTACACTGTAAACGTTCCTGTCGCTGTGTGGACCCCTGCTGTCTCGGATCAGTTATTTAAAGCCAGCCAGCCCACACCATTATCTTGTATTGTGCACTAGAGCAAACACCTTTAAATTGCTTCTAGAGTTTTGAGTCCTGCGTACTCTTTCTTTCTATAATAACTGATATCTGAGATAAGTACAATGGCCTCAACTTTCGATCAAGTGCTTTTTCTACTGCATGAATGATCCTGATAAAAGGAAGTAGTGCCTGGGTGGTGCAGATGGTTAACATGCTTGGCTGCTAACCAAAAGGTCGGAAGTTTGCGTCCACCCAGAGGTGCCTTGGAAGAAAGATCTGGAGATCTGTTCCCCCAAAATCAGCCATTGGAAACTTTGTGGAGCACAATTCTGTGTTGACACACGTGAGGTCACCATGAGTGGGAAGTGACTGGTTGGGAACTGGTTAATAAAAGCAAACTTTATAACAACATAAAAGTAAATTAATATGTGTTTATGGAAGCAAAATTTATGACTTAGGTCACAGCTTTCTTCACGTGGTCATCGTAGTGCCATTTGGCTTTAGTACTGGTGGTGTTCCACCTCTTTAACGTCATGATTCAACAGAACGATTCACTAACGTGGATTTAAGATGTGATGTGTATGATTCCACATGAGGTGTCCCAGCTCACTGATACTTTGGAAAGCTCCTGGTAGACTTTCTCCAGTTTTCTTCGTACCACTTCTCAGAGCTTTGTTCACATAGTAGGAGTTGGAATAAGACCTGGATTGCTGCTCAGGGAATTTAATGTGTGGTATTTGGAACATAGCGAAGACCTGACTCAGACGGACAAGCTCTTCAGGTCCCCACCCTGCCTCCTGGTCCGCTGGCCGCTTTCTCCCTTAATGAAGGTGGGTTTCTCTGCTGGGTTAAACACAAAGAATGAAGCACCACTTCCAACTCTGCTAATCTACACTTAAGGCTTTGCCTTGGTGGGACAAGACAGGGACTTTTCTTGCTATTTCCTCTGAGCTACCAGAGCCTTGTAAAATTAGAGGAGATCCTGGAAGTAGAGAACGGGCGGGCAGGGTCAGGGACATGCCTGGCAAGAAGTGAACGGAGGATTTGCAGCTGCGGGTGGGCCACAATGCGTATTACCTTCCCATATGTAATTAGAAATTTTAACCGTTTTTCCGTTGCAGCTGGGCAGAAATGCGTCACAGATGGGTAGTGGCAAACCAGCCGTTTAATGTGAAAAACAAAAAATATCCTTGGTGGCTGAGCAAGTACTCTTTGTAAATTGGACCGAGCCAGTGTTTTATCCCTAAAAGGCTCAAGATGCCAAACTGGGTTTTTTGGTCTTAATTCAGTACGTAAAAAAGAAAGGAATCTAGGGCATGATGGGAAATGATGATAGTTTTATAAAGTACGTTAGAAATATAAAGAAGCCACTGGGAAGTTCAACTATAAATAAAAAATTGAATAAAATTTCTGACAATGTCACCATTCCATTTTTAATGACCTGAGTGGAAACCTTTCCTTTCTGAAATCAAATTTTCGATCTTCAAATGTTGCTCTCTTTGTCTTTTATTTTATTTGTTAGTTTCTACCCTCAATTTATTGATGAGAAAAGTTCACTCTGTCTTAGCCACTTCATTATCTATATGTCATTTTATTTAAGTGGATTTTTAAAATTAATGTCTAAAGCCATAGCCCTCAGCTTGTGTTTCCTTACTCAATACTCGTTTACCTTCTGGGACCTAATGGCACAAGGCTTTGGCCTGGCTAAGGGGGAGACACGAACACCTAGAAGGCCTGGTTGGCCCCACCCTGTGAGGTAAGATTTGTGCATGGGGACTAATGTGTGTAGCTGTACAATGAAGCTACTGTAAAAGAGGCAGAGCTCGGCCCCCTTGTTCTTGCCTCCCAGATGATATCACTACAGCCTGTGTCTGCCTTGTGAAAAACAGTAATCATTGACTACGAAGGCTATATGTTCTTAATTTAACATTAAGCCTATTGCAGGGAGATGTTTTATCCTTGAAACAATAATAAGATTTATAATAATGAACAGAAGTGTCACATGCCTGAAATACCTCTGAATTTCAGTGTTTCAGCATTGACAACCATCAGGGACTGAACAGACCCAATAGTAATTCTGGGATCTAATTGGAGCCAGGCACTATTCTAAGCACTCTAAGTGTGTTACCCAGTACCCAGTGCTGTCTTATTTAATCCTATGATGGAGGTACTGTAACTGATTCCGTTTTACAATTAAGGAAATTAAAGCCCTGAGAGGTGAGGATTTTCCCCCAAGGTTGCGGATCGTAGTATTTGGCAGAGCTGTGTTCAGACTCAGGTATCCTGGCTGCACAGCCAGCGTGGTCACTTCTCTGCTGTACTGGTTTTTTGTTTGCGACTGTACGGCAACCCCTGTGCCACCAGGGTACTTCTGAAATGTTACTTTTTTTTTTTTTTTAACACTTCGTCTTTCAAATAGTGCTTTGATAGCATTTGAGCTTTGTAACAATGCTGCCGTCAGATTGGTAAACACAATTATCCTTCTTTTTTTTTTTTAATAAGGAAACCAAGATTCAGGAGGATAAGTTACTTGGTCCACATCAAACAGTTAGGAAGTCGCAGAGCCAAGGCTCGGGACTTCTAAAACTTTAGGCAGATTCTGTTTTCTCTTCATCACTGCCTTATTATAACATTGTCCTTAGATGCTAAGATCACAGTTATTTGCCAGGTTTTATGATTAGCATTTCTGCTAGTGAGATGGTCTTTGTCTCTCAGCAACAAATTCACATTCCTATACTTTTCTCTGATGCTGTGCTGAGGACACTACAAAACACATTTTTCTTTTGCTAGCTGGCCTTTTAATAATAAAACAAACAAGTTGCTGTGGCATCAATTCTGACTTATGGTGACCCCATAGGTGTTAGAATACAACTGTGTGCCACAGGGCTCTTAATTTTTAGTGGAAGTAGATTGCCAGGCCTTTATTCTGAGGTTCCTCTGGGTGTACTAGGACTGCCAACGTTTTAGTTATCAGCCAAGCACTTAAACATTTGCACTACCCAGGAACTTCAGGTTTTGCCAACAGTGGCTGCTAAAGTGGGACTGGAAGGCAGAAGAAGGAGCAAGAGCCTGTGCCCTGTGCTCTTTTCTATCTGCTTGCTGTTAAAGTCAGTTTTGCCACTGTAATATTGATTCATCCTACCGGTAATTGGTTCCAGCTGCTAGCTTCTTTGAAACTCCCAGAACCAGCCATGTTGCTCTATTCTGAGGTCCCTACACCAGCTCTGCAGCCCCATAGGCCCTGCTCAGAGGTTTCAGTCCCATTGGCACTAGCCCCTCCCCTGAGCTTCTAGTTCTGATAGCCCCAATCTCCTGCCTTTATTACCCTGTTCATCTAGGGGTGGAAGCTGACTTCTGAAGTTATCCGTGTTGCCTTAGTGTTCCAATTTTGTTGTTGTTGTGGTTATTTCCATCCTTCCAATACCTCTGTAACCAATTCCCTATATTGAATTTCATCTTTTAAATATATAGTATAATTTTCTTGCATGAGTCCTGACATCGTGCTTCATCAGTGATCAGTGATCTTTAAATTCTATGTTTTTTTCATTTATGGCAGAAAATGTTTTGTGGGTTTCATTCCTCCAGTCTTTATTGGTTAGTTAAGGACTCTGCTGTGTGTTAGGGATAGAAATGACTGAGATGTGGCCACTGACTTTAAGAAGATCATTATCTGTTGGGGAGAATCTGATGAATGTAAATATGGAATGGCATTATAATTTCTAAATGAGGTATGGAAATGACAAGGAGGGAATGCTTAATTGTGACTATGGGAAAGTATGTGTTCATTTTAATTGGCCCTGGAAAGTTGAGTGCATTTTTTTTTTAATTTAATTTAATTATCTTTTAACATCCTGCAACTGAATTTTCTAACAAAACTGAATTTGGCCTAAAGAATTTCAGTTAGACTTGGTTTCCTTTATACTTTATGATTGCTTACATGGACAAATAAATCAGAGCTCACACATTTATTATTGAAAGCATGTCGATATTTAGACGAAAGCCTATATTATTTAGAAAAGGAAAAACCAATACAAATTATATATGATGGTTAAGGTTGTGTGTCAACTTGGCTGGGCCATGATTCTCAGTGGTTGGCATTTATGATGTAGTTTGGCAATTATGTAATGATGCAGTTACCTCCATGATGAGATCTTCTATGAGCAGCCAATTAGTTGAAAGGGAGTTTCCTTGGGGGTGTGGTCTGCATCCAATATATATGGGCTTTCTGGCAAAGCTCACTGGCTTTTGCTCTGCTCTGGATCCTGCATTCTGCCCCTTATCATCTGACCCTCCAGTTCTTGGTACTTGAGCCGCAGCCTGCCATCTGACCTGCCAGTCTTAGGTTTGTCAGCCCCTGCAGCTACGTGAGTCAGGAGAAGACCACAGCCTGATGCCCGACCCACAGATTTGTGACTTTCTAGCCTCTACAATCGTGTGAGCCATTTCCTTGAAACCCTGGTGGCATAGTGGTTAAGAGTTCGTCTGTTAACAAAAAGGTCAGCAGTTCAAATCCACCAGATGCTCCTTGGAAATCCTGTGGGGCAGCTCTACTCTGTCCTATAGGGTTGCTATGAGTTGGGGTCAACTCAATGGCAGTGGGTTTGGTTTTTTTGGTTTTATGTATATACACATATTTCACTGATTTTGCTTCTCTAGAGAACCCAGCCTAAGATATTAGGTGCCAAGAATGGTTCTGGAGAAGCAAACTTGTAAGTGTCTAAATTAGTTCTCAAGTCTGGTTATTCTTAAAGATGTTGATGACTCTGCTTCCAGTAGTAAAGAGGGCACTGCTAATCCCTGGCTTATGGTGGCAATAGAAATACACAAAATAGTACAACCAATAGGTCAAGTATTGGTGAGAGGCGAGGCTCTGGGTGATCGCATGTTTGATACTTTTCTACAATTTTGTCAGAATAAGAAGTATAAGGAAGTTGGTTGACTGGTCCTACTTTCACTAGATAAAGTGGCGAAAGAAAGAGAGCTCAAGGCTTCAGAGTCAAAGCTCAAGTGCCACGTAAACAACTTCAAAGTTGCTACTTGTGTCCTGAAAGAAAGCCTTATTTCTTGAAGTAACAGAGCTGATATTGTCAAAGACCAAACTCAGAATCCTATCATAAGAGTGGCTGAATTACACCAGTTGAATTCCCAACCTTGAATGGTGTCTGAAGCTAGAGTGAGGGCATTACTTGGGAAGAAATGGGATCCTGAATCCTGGAATAGGGACATATGGGCAGATAATCAAGAAGCTGGGAACTCTGAGCCCCTAAATTCCATTGAATTGCTCCTGCCAACAAAACCATTAGCCTCTCCACACACATCTGATGAGATTAACCCAGCTGTGTCTGAAGAGCCTTTTTTTGAGTCATTGCCTAGGGTATCACCTGAGGCAGATGCCTTACAAGACATTGCTGAGTGGTCTCAAAACACATCCCCAGCACCCATTTTGGTTTCTAGACCTATAATTAGAGGACTTTTATGGGAATGACTATTAAGGGTGTGGGGTAGTGGTGCAAGGAACATAAAGTTAAATCAGTCTGAGTTTATTGATATTGGCCCACTATGCACAGATTCTTCATTCAGTGTTCCAGCTCGAGAAGTTAGGAAAGGATCTAATAGTTTATTTGGTTGAGTTGCTGAAGGATGGATTGTGCAGTGGCCTATACCAAATCAAGTAGAAGTACCAGACCTGCCTTGGTATACTGTAGAAGAAGGTATCCAAAGGCTTAGGGAAATTGGCATGCTAGATTGGATTAATGAGGTTAGACCCATAGGCCCACACAGGGAGTGCTCAGAGGCACACCTTTTACCACAACAGTGAGGAACAAATTTGTGAAGGGAGCCTCAGCATCCTTGAAGACTGCTGTAATCACTATTTTATGTAAGTCAGATTTGACAGTTGGAGCTGCCCTAACTGAATTAAGACACCTAACTATAGTGGGGCTGATTAGACCCCATGGTAGCAGGTGCCAAGTGGTAGCATTGAGTATTTGGTCATGGTATCTCTAAGAGTGAAATAGATGGGAAATCTATTAAATATTTATTTGATCTGTACAAGCAAAGGAATTCTAAGACAAGTGAACAGCAATCTAACTCAAATTGCCAGAATAGAGTCATGGCCCTCAGTCAATTCTCAGACTTGAGCCAGTTTAAAGACCTACAACCCAATAAACGAAGGGGAGGCTGGATCCCCTTAAGGAAGGACCCCACTACACTGCCAAAAATGTGTACCATTAATTTTCCTCCCAGCCTGCCCCAAAGGGATCTACAGCCTTTTATAGAGTGGCCGTTCATTGGGGAAAAGGAAATAATCAAACTTTTCCGGGATTACTAGACACTGGCTCTGAATTGGCACTAATTCTGGGAGACCCAGAATGTTACTGTGGCCCACCACGTAGAGTGGGGGCATAGGGAGGTCAGGTTATTAATGGAGTCTTAGCTCCTATCCATCTCACAGTGGGCCCTGTGGGTCCCAAACAAATCATGTAGTGATTTCCCCAGTTCCAGAATGCAAAATTGGAAAACATATACTAAGCAGCTGACAGAACCCACACCCTGGATCCCTGACATGTGGAGTAGGGGCTTTTATGGTAGGAAAGGCTAAGTGGAAGCCATTAGAACTACCCCTACCTACGAAAATAGTAAAGCAAAAGCAATACTCCATTCCTAGAGGGATTGCAGAGATTACTGCCACCATCAAGGACTCGAAGGATGCAGGGATGGTGATCCCCACCACATCTCCATTCAGCTTGCCTGTTTGGCCTGTGCAAAAAACAGATTTTAGAGAGTGACAGTGGATTATCGAATTATCAGAAACTTAACCAGGTAGTGATTCCAGTTGTAGCTACTGTTGCAGATGTGGTTTCATTATTTGAGGAAATCAGTACATCTCCTGGTACCTGGTACATAGCTATTGACCTGGTTACTGCCTTTTTCTCCATACCTGTTCTGAAGAACCACCAGAAGTAGTTCGTCTTCAGCTGGCAAGGCAATACGCTTTCACTCCTTTACTGTCCTACCTCAGGGGTATATTAACCCTCCAGCCCTACATCATAATTTAGTCTGCTGGGACCTTGATTGTATTTCCCTTCTATGTCACACTTGTCCATTACATTGATAGCATTATGCTGTTTCAACAAATGGATACAGCACTGGAGTGCTCACTCGTCTATGCCAAGAAATTTGGAAGACAGCTACCTGGCCAATCAACTGGGAGAGATCCATATTTGTGCCTATTCCCAAGAAAGATAATCCAATCGAATGTCGAAATTATCAAGCAACATCATTAATGTCACATGTAAGCAAAATTTTGCTGAAGGTTATTCAAAAGCAGCTGTAGCAGTACCTCAGCAGGGAACTGCCAGAAATTCAAGCCTGAAACAGAAGAGAACATGGAACAAGGGACATCACTGGTGATGTCAGATGGATCCTGGCTAAAAGCAGAGAATACCAGAAAGAAGTTTACCTGTGTTTTATTGACTATGCAAAGGCATTCGACTGAGTGGACCATAACAAATTATGGACAACATCGCAAAAGATGAGAATTCCAGAACACTTGATTGCGCTCATGAGGGAACCTGTACATAGATGAACAGACAGTCGTTTGAACAGAACAAGGGGATACTACGTGGTTTAAGTCAGGAAAGGTGTGCATCAGGGTTGTATCTTTCACCATACCTATTCGGTCTGTATGCTGAGCAAATAATCCGAGAAGCTAGACTGTATGGAGAAGAACGGGCCATCAGGATTGGAGGAAGACTCATTAACAGCCTGCGTTATGCAGTTGACCCAACCTTGCTTGCTGAAAGTGAAGAGGACTTGAAGCCCTTACTGCTGAAGATCAAAGAGCACAGCCTTGAGTATGGATTACACCTCAACATAAAGAAACAAAAATCTTCACAACTGGACCAGTAAGCAACATCATGATAAACGGAGAAAAGATTGAAGTTGTCAAGAGTTTCGTTTTACTTGGATCCACAATGAACACCATGGAAGCAGCAGACAAGAAATCAAAAGACACATTTCATTGGGCATATCTGCTGCAAAAGACCTCTTTAAAGTGTTGAAAAGCAAAGATGGCCACCTTGAAGACTAAGGTGCGCCTGACTCAAGCCATGGCGTTTTCGATCACCTCATATGCATGTAAAAGCTCGACGATTAGGAAGCAAGGACGAAGAAGACTTGATGCCTTTCAATTGTGGTGTTGGTAAATATTGAATATAGCACGGACTGCCAAAAGAACAACAGGTCTGTCTTAGAGGAAATACAACCAGGATGCTCCTTAGAAGCAAGGATGGCGAGACTACATCTCATATACTTGGGACGTATTGTCAGAAGAGCTCAGTCCCTAGAGAAGGACATCACGCTTGCTAAAGTAGAGGGTCAGTGAAAAAGAGGAAGACCCTCAATGAGATGGATTGACACAGCAGCTGCAACAGTGGGCTCAAGCATGCCAACAATTGGGTGGATGGCACAGGACCAGGCATTGCTTCATTCTGCTGTACACAGGGTCGCTGTGAGTCAGAACTGATCTGCTGTACACAGGGTCGCTGTGAGTCAGAACTGATCTGCTGTACACAGGGTCGCTATGAGCCAGAACTGATCTGCTGTACACAGGGTCGCTATGAGTCAGAACTGATCTGCTGTACACAGGGTCGCTATGAGTCAGAACTGATCTGCTGTACACAGGGTCGCTGTGAGTCAGAACTGATCTGCTGTACACAGGGTCGCTGTGAGTCAGAACTGATCTGCTGTACACAGGGTCGCTATGAGTCAGAACTGATCTGCTGTACACAGGGTCGCTATGAGCCAGAACTGATCTGCTGTACACAGGGTCGCTATGAGCCAGAACTGATCTGCTGTACACAGGGTCGCTGTGAGTCAGAACTGATCTGCTGTACACAGGGTCGCTGTGAGTCAGAACTGATCTGCTGTACACAGGGTCGCTATGAGTCAGAACTGATCTGCTGTACACAGGGTCGCTCTGAGTCAGAACTGATCTGCTGTACACAGGGTCGCTATGAGCCAGAACTGATCTGCTGTACACAGGGTCGCTATGAGTCAGAACTGATCTGCTGTACACAGGGTCGCTGTGAGTCAGAACTGATCTGCTGTACACAGGGTCGCTGTGAGTCAGAACTGATCTGCTGTACACAGGGTCGCTATGAGCCAGAACTGATCTGCTGTACACAGGGTCGCTATGAGCCAGAACTGATCTGCTGTACACAGGGTCGCTATGAGTCAGAACCAACTAGGTGGCACCTAACAACAACAATGCTGACTGGGCCTGGTAAAGAAGAGGTGCCAGTGACTCTGGATTTATTGGTAACAGTTGCATGATAAAACCCCAAACCAAACTAAACCCTTTGCTGTCAAGTCGATTCTGACTCATAGTGACCCTACAGGACAGAGTAGAACTGCCTCCATAGAGTTTCCAAGGAATGCCTAGTGGATTCGAACTGTGGACCTTTTGGTTAGCAGCCGTAGCACTTAACCACTACACCACCAGGGCTTCGTTTGCATGATAGAGGGTGGGAAATTAATCTGACAAAAATTCAGTCACCTTCTACCTTCATGAATTTTCTAGAGGGTCCAATGGTGTGAGGCATATTCCATCAAAAGTGAAGGATAAGTTATTGTATCTGGCCCCTCCTACAACTAAATAGTAGGCATAGCATCTGGTGGGCCTCGTTGGATTTTGGAGGCAACATATCCCTCACTTAGGTGTGCTACCCCAGCCTGTTTATCAAATGAGTCAAAAAGCTGCTAGTTTTGAGTGAGGCCCAGAACAAGAGAAGGCTCTGCAACAGATTCAGGCTGCTTTGCAAGCTGCTCTGCCCCTTGAGCCATATGATCCAGCTGATCCAATGGTGCTTGAAGTGTCAGTGGCAGATAGAGATGCTGTCTGAAGTCTTTGACAGACCCCTATTGGTGAATCACAGCACAGACCCTTAGGATTTTGGAGTAAAGCCCTGCCATTCTCTGAAGATAACTACTCTGATTTTGAGAAACAACTTTGGCTTGTTACTGGGCCCTAGTAGAGACTGAACACTTCACCATGGGCCACCAGGTCATCATGCAGCCTGAGCTGCCCATCATGATCTGGGTGTTGTCTGACCCACAGAGACATAAAGTTAGGCATGTACAGCAGCACTCCATCATCAAATGGAAGTGGTATGTATGGGATTGGGCCCAAGAAGGGCCTGAAGGCACAAGTTGCGTGAAGAAGTAGCCCAGGTGCCCAGGGTCTCCACTCCTGCCACACTGCCTTCCATCTCCCAGTCTGCACCTACGGCCTCATGGGGAATTCCTTACGATCAGTTGACTAAAGAAGAGAAAACTTGTGCCTGGTTTACAGATGGTTCTGTGTGATATGCAGGCACCACTCCAAAATGGACAGCGGTAGCACTACAGCCCCTTTCTGGGATTTCCCTGAAGGACAGTGTGAAGGAAAAATCCTCCCAGTGGGCAGAACTTCGAACAGTGCACAGGGTTGTCCGCTTTGCTTGGAAGGAGAAATGGCCAGATCTGTGACTGTGTACTGATTCATGGGGTGTGGCCAGTGGTTTGGCTGGATGGTCAGGGACTTGGAAGGAACATGGTTGAAAAATTGGAGACAAATAAGCATGAATGGGGCAAAGAAATGAAGATATTTGTGTCTCATGAGAATCCTCACCAAAGGGTAACCTCAGCAGAGGAGGATTTTAACAATCAATTGGATACAATGATGGGTTCTGTGGAAACCAGTCATCTTCTTTCCCTAGCCACTCCTGTCTTTGCCCAATGGGCTCATGAACAGAGTGGCCATGATGGCGGGGATGGAGGCTATGGATGGGCTCAGCAACATGGACTTCCCCTTACCGAGGCTGACTCGGCTACAGCCACTGCTGAGTTCCCCGCCTGCCAGCAACAGAGAGCAATGCTGAGTCCCTGATATGGCACCATTCCTCGAGATAATGGAGGTAAAAAAGAGTATGTCTGGAATACAGGAGATCCCTTATGACGTCTCTTATTATTACCATGCCCTGTGACTAAAGTCAAAGGAAAACTATTCCATTGACTACTAATGGCCCAGACCCTTCAGGAATGAAGGTTTGGGTTACTGCATCGGGCAAAGAACCACGACCTGCTGAGGTACTTGCTGAGGGCAAAGGAAATATGGAACGAATGGTGGAAGAAGGTAGTTCTAAATACCAGTTACAACCATGTGTCCAGTTACGGAAATAAAGACTGTAGTTGTTACGAGTATTTCTTCCTTGTATGTGTGCGTCAGCTATTTTTGTATTCTTCAATTATAAGATGTAAATAGGGCTAGTGCATTTCACTTAGCAGCCGAGCTCTTTAACCACTGTGCCACCAGGGCTTTCTAAAAATTTGGAGTAATAGCTTTTATTTATTTATTTTAAGGATCTGAAGATCTCTCATGTTCTGGGAGGTTGCTACTACACATATTTTTTGTGTGTACTAAGTGGTTAATAAAATTAAAGCATTATAATGTGTTTTACCAGTAAATAGAAGGACTATACAAAGCTTTCATTTTTTTCTTAAGGGAAAAGTACAATCTATAAGCCACGAATTCTCAGCAATTCATAGCTCCCAATTTTAAATCAAATTAAAAAAATGATTCAGTAGGCTTGCCCAGCATATCCCTTGAACTTAGAGATTGACAAGAACGTAAGTAGACAAAGTATACGTATATAAAAAGAGATCAAAAGGAATGTTAGTATTCTCTCATGATTTTGATAGACATTTGTGAATTATTTTAGGCTAGTGTAGAAGAACATCTCCTATAAAGTTCTATATGAGGATGAAACATGGCATTTCTGCCTCTCAGAGCTGAAAAGGGCAAATATTATCACATGCCTTCTCTTAAAGCCGTAGCCTAAAAAAGTTTGTGGATGAAGTGCAGCCATTTGAGAGTAAAACGCATAATGGCAGTTCTGTTGGTCATTACAACTACTTAAACCAAGGCAGTAAGGAATCTTAAACGTTAATGTCTGTATGGTTGGGGTCATGAAATTCCTAGGCATGGGGAAAATGTGGTTAGGGAGATCAGAACTGAAAAAAACCAAACCCACTGTTGTCAAGTGGATTCCAGCTCATAGCGACCCTATAGGACAGAGTAGAACTGCCCCACAGGGTTTCCAAGGAGCACCTGGTGAATTCCAACTGCCGACCTTTTAGTTAGCAGCCATAGCTCTTAACCACTATGCCACCAGGGTTTCCCGATAGGGAGATCAGGAGACAGAAAATTGAAAGTATGCAAGGTCCAGCCTACATTCAGAAAAATATGCATGAGAAGGAAGGTGATGAGTGAGTGAATAACAGAAGGGAAGCTGGTAAATAGGAAAGTAACCTCTGGGGGCCCAAAGAGCTAGCGATCGTCAGATCACCTTCCCTTCCAGATTGTTCCTCCCATTCTAGTAGAGATTTTCACAGAGAAAAATAGATACAGATAAGAATAAACAATTTATTTTCCTGAGACTTGATTTATAGCAAAACTTAGAGAACCTCATCTAGTCTGCAAGGACTACTGGCAGGAACTCCTAGGAATCAAAACAGTGAGACTTTACTGACTGAATTCTCTTACCTCTTGTTGATATTAGTTCCCATCGGGTCGATTCTGACTCATGATGACCTTATACTGCTTAGCTGCTTGATTTTAGGCAGACTGCACTCTCCATGCCAATGGCTTTGTATTTGTGAATCTGGGGAAATGATAGCTTCCTTTTTTTTTGTCACTGTTCTCTGTTCAAAGTTGTTATAAAGATAAAATGAAAACACAGATGGATATAAGATGCCTGAAAAGACAAAAAGGTTCTGTTAACTAATGTGAATTATACATCAAATGATACCCATCTTCAACAGGCAATTCTATACTAAATGGGCTGCAGTAACACTTTTTTTTTTTTTACCTCCAGTGTTCTTCAACATCTCTGCATTAAAATTTTTAATTTACAATTTAACCACTCCAATTCCCTCCCTTCAATATCATTATGAAACTTTCAATTTTTTCTTCAGAGTTTCTTTCCTGAAAACTATAGAAGGGGTATTTACTGAGTTGTTGTAGCAGCGATGATTAAGAAGTTGGAAAAAAGAACCTAAGTGTGCAGTTGATTCCAACAAGCTCCTCGAAATTAAATGTCATTAATATTCTGAGTTCCCAAGTTCTCCATTCTACCCAAGAGTAAAGTAGTGATTCATTAGCAGGCCATACAAAATGTTTCCGAGTATGGCCCTAATCTACCTCTTTAATCTTATTCCCTACCGTTTTGCTATGCCTACACTATACTCTGGTCACGCTGAGTTTCTTCTGTATATGTTTCTCCAACCTTCCCCAACCCAACAGTACTCCATAGTGCAGTGTCCACACACCTGTGACATACTCTGCTGAATCATGAGAACACCTTGGAGGAGGGGTTGTGCTGGATTTAACTTTGTATTTCCAGTTTCTAGCATAGTGACTGGAGCCCTGGTGGCAACGTGGTTAAGAGCTCAGGCTGTTAACCAAAAGGTCAGCAGTTTGAACCAGCCACTCCTTGGAAACCCTAAAGGACTGTTCTACTCTGTCCTACAGGGTCAGGTGAGTCGGAATCGATTCAGTGGCACACAACAACCACAGCAAGCACTGTGACTAGCATAAAAAAAAAAAAAAGTAGGGCTAAATACATGTTTGTTGTATGAATATTGTGAAGAATAAGGCAACGCAATATAATCACGCAGGATTGTGAACTACCTTGGATTAGGACAGTGTACTTTATCTTTGTCTATTATTATTGTCACCACTATTTATACTTTCTCCAGATGTTCAGCACATAAGCAGTTATATCGCGTAAATTAATGACAAAGTCATGGAAGAGTACATATGGGGCAAAAAAAAAAACAGAAAAAAGGGAAATGATTTCCAGTGAGGCAGAATTTTACAGCCCTGAGCTGGAAGGGCACTTAGGAGATAATGAATATAAACTTACACTATCTGAAAACAGACAGGAAAAGCAGTGGAGCATTAGAGTGTATGATTAAAGGGAAAAACAAATCAGGAGGTAAAATTACTGTTTATAGGGCTAGGGAGATTATCTAGTAATGTTTACTGGAACTGTGCTCTAGAAAGAATACTGTAAGGAAATGTATAAAGCATTAAGGCTGGAAAGATTGATAAAGACTGTAGTGAGTGATTTTTCCCTAGGCTCCTAAGTTTCTCCCCAGCCTATGAATTAACATCTATTCAGTGTTGCCGTTTAACCTTTTCAGGACTTGTAGCGTATATAGCTACCACTTTTTGTACCTGAACGTTTCCTTGGGAAGCTACTTCCGCACTGACAGTACGTGCTTCCAGCAGGCACGGCCCTATATAACAGTCTGAAATGGGGGGTGGGGGGGAAGGCCTGTGCTACAAATTACTGTTTTTACAGAGTATTGTATGAGGTGCTGTTGAGTCATTCAGTTTTTGATACGAAAAACATGAATTTTTAAAAACTGTATTTGGTGCACATATGTACCTCTGGACTCTGGAGATAAAATTTGTGTTCACAAGAGATACACACATGCACCCTGCACTCCGAGAGTACAATTTGTGGAATGAGACATAAAACAAGAACCATCTCACCTACCAACAATTCAGACACACTCAGTGATTCAGCGTGTCCTCCATTACTGAAAACATGTAACATCAAACAAAAAACTAGAAGGAAAAAATAGTTGGTATAGTACAGGATTCTTGCCTTATCTGGCTTTACCCTTGTGGCCAGCTCCAGGAGTTATAGAAAATAGAACTCCTGTCTGTATGGTGTCTTCCCTTCCCCTATAAATACAGAAAAATTAAGTCTAAATAATTTGAATCTTCTCTGCATTTGGTTTACTTTTCTTTTTACTGTAAATACAGATACGGTGTGAAGGGCCTTTATTGTCGGTGGAGTATTATTTGAAATTCAGCACGGTGTTTGCTCCGTTTATATGATTTCTCCGGCGTTTATTGTGACTGGCAGAGGAAATGGGAAGTCCCGGTTCAGATATCTGAATGGTGTGTTAGAAACACATTCGCCCTAACGCTTCACAGGTAGTTAGGTGAAAGTAACCTGTTATGAAGAGATACATCTTTTCCTGTAGTGGCTTTTTTTTTTTTTTCCTCGATTTTAAGTTGAACTTTTCAAGTAAAACATGCATACAGAGGAACGCACACATCCTGAGTATGATAATACGAATTTTCACAACGTGAGCATTCCCAGGTAACCACCGCCCAAATCAAGAAATACGTTCCCAGTACTCCCCAGCCACTGTCCTTCAAAGGTGATTACTGTTTTAATCTCTATCTTCATCAACTGAGGTCGTCTAGTTTTGAGCTTTATGTAAATGCAACCTAGAGAATATACTTGTTTCACTGTAGTTTCTTTTGCTCAAGGTTTGTGAAATGTGTCTGTGTTGTTATGTGTAGTTGTACTTTGTTCATCTGGTGAGTATAGTCTTCCACCGTCTGGCTGGGCCACAATTTATTTATCTATGGCAATGTCAATGAACACCTCTTCTCTTGACTGTTCTCATCTCTCCTACTCCTCCTGCTTTTCTAGTTGGAACTCCTACAAATAGTGCTGCTATAAACATTCTTCCACATATATTGTTTGGAGACTATGGATGCATTTCTGTTGTGTGTATGGGCGGAACTGGAATACTGAGTTATAGGGCATATATGTGTTTAGCTTTAACTGATACTGTCAAACAGTTCTAAAGTTACTGCGTCATCTGCACTTGTGCGAACAGGGTAGGGGACTTCCTGCTCCTTGTCTTCACCAGCACTTGATAATATGAATCTTTTAATATGAGTAATGTTAGTGAGTGTTCACTGGTATCTCACTGTGGTTTAATGTAAATTTCCCTGATAACTGATAATGTTGAGCACCTTTTTCCATTTTATAGGACATTTAGATAGGCTCTTTTAAAAAGTACTATTCAAGTCTTTTGCCCCTTTTCTAAAGAATTATCTGTTTTTTTTTCTTAATGTATTCTGGCTATGTGACCCTTACAAGTACATATGTCTCTAGCATCTTCTCCCACTCAGTTTGTGGCCTTTTCAATCTCTTACTGTAATGTACATTCTCAAATGTAATGTATTTCAGTTTATCAGTGTTTTCTTTTAAGAGTGTTATTTTCTAGGCTCTGTCCTGTTTAACTTTATATTTTAGATCTATGATCTATCTGGAATTGTGCATGTATGTGAGTGTATGTGTGAATGGAGTGGGATACGAGTCTGTCGTTGTTGTTAGGTGCCATTGAGTCAGTTCTGAGTCATAGCGATCCTGTGTACAAGAGAACAAAACATTGCCCAGTCCTGTGCCATCCTCACAATTGTTGCTATGTTTGAGCCTATTATTGTAGCTACTGTGTCAATCCATCTCATTGAGGGTCTTCCTCTTTTTTGCTGACCCTCTACTTAACCAAGCATGATGTCCTTCTTCAAGGACCGGTCCCTCCTGATAACATCGCCAAAGTCCATAAGATGAAGTCTTGCCATCCTCCCTTCTAAGGAGCATCCTGGCTGTCCTTCTTTTAAGACAAGTTTGTTTGTTCTTTTGACAGTCCGTGGCATATTCAATATTCTTCGCCAGCACCATAATTCAAAGGCATCAATTCTTCTTCAGTCTTCCTTATTCATTGTCCAGCTTTTGCATACATATGAGGAGATTGAAAATACCACCACTCATCTGTCAGTTTGTCTTATTGTCAGTTTGTCGCCGAACTTTTAGTTAGCAGTCAAGTGCTTAACCATGGCTCTATCAGGGCTTCTGATGCTTTTGAATTATGGTGCTGGCGAAGAATATTGAATTTACCAGGGACAGCCAGAAGAACACACAAATCTGTCTTAGAAGAAGTACAGCCAGGCTGCTCCTTAGAAGCAAGGATGGTGAAATTTCATCTCACATACTTTGGACATGTTATCAGGAGGGACCAGTCCCTGGAGAAGAACATCATGTGTAGTAAGATAGAGGGTCAGCAAAAAAGAGGACGATCCTCGATGAGATGGATTGACAGAGCCTGCAACAGTGGGCTCAAACATAACAACGATTGTGAGAATGACTCAGGACAGACAACGTTTCATTCTGTTGTACATAGGGTCACTAACAACAATGACTAATGATATTGAACTTTTTTTTTTTTAATGTGTTTGTTGCTCATTTGTATATATTCTTTGAGGAAATATCTGTTCAAGTTTATATTAGTTTTCTAGGGATGTCATAAGAAGGTTCCATGAACTAGATAGTTTAAAACAACAGAACTTTATTCTCTCAAGATTCTGGAGGCTAAACCCGTTGAGTTGAGCCTGACTCATAGCAACCTGATAAGACAGGGTAGAACTGCCCCATAGAGTTTCCAAGGAGTGCCTGGTAGATTTGAACTGCTGACCCTTTGGTTAGCAGCCACAGCACTTTAACCACTATGCCGCCAGGGTTTCCTTCTGGAGGCTAGACATCCAAATGCAGGATATTGGCAAGAACGTTGTCTCTCTGGAGCTCTAGGAGAGGATCCTGCCTTGTCTCTTTCAGCTTCTGGTAGCTCCAGGAGTTCCTTCACGTGTGGCAGATAACTCCAGTATCTTTCTCCATCTTCACATGAAATCTTCCTTCTGCGTCAGCCTCTATATGTCTCTCTTCTCATTTTATAATAACACCAGTCATATTGTATTCAGGCCCACCATACTCCAGTATGTCTGCATGTTAATATTTCTAAATAAAATCATATTCACATGTACCAGGGGTTAGGACTTAAACATATTTTGAGGAGGACACCAACCAACCCATAACCGTTTACCATCTACCTCCCCCAAAATATGTCCTTCCTATGTGTAAAATACATCTCAGCGTCTCTAAATCTTAACCCATCCCAGCGTCTGCTCTAAACTCAAAAGTCTCATCTAAATATAATCCACTAAAAACTTCTCAACTCTGGTCTTCTGAATCATCTAACTCAGGTCTGGGTGGGACTCTAAGTACGGTCTGTTCTGGGAAAAAATTCCTTTCCATTGTGGACCTGTGAAGCCTAGAAAAAAGTCATCTTCTTCCAAAATGCCGTGGCGGGGCAGACATGAGATAGACATTCTCTTTCAAAAAGAAGAAATTAGAGGGGAAAAAAGGGGTGAAGGGTCCCAAACAAGTCCAAAATCCAACAGGGCAAATTCTATTCAATTTCAAGACTTGAAAGTAACCCTCTGTGACTTGATGCTCATTCTGGGCTCATGGAGGCCCTATCAGCCTCTGAGACACTCTGGGATGAGGGAGCGCCAAGTCATGGCCCACGGCAGTAACTCTGCCCTCTTGAACCAAGGAGGTTGCCCAGCCTGCTGTACCTGCATACTCTTTTCGTGAGAGGTAACACATGTTTTCAGCTGAGTAGCTCTATCAGCTCATTACATGACTGTACAACCCCAGAAGTCTGATAGCCTCCCTTCATTCTATACCATCTCAGACCCCTTTAGCCCAAGCTAGCAGCATTTGTTCTGAGATGGCTGATTAGATCTGTAACTCACACTCTAGGTGTTCTCTCCACTGCATTGTCATTTTTTTTTTTTTCCAATATGGATAGGCTGATAATTTTCCAAATTTTCGAGTTCTAGTTTGTTTTTACTTAATTACTTTATCAATTTCTTCTCACGTTTTACTATAAACAAGGAGAAACCAATACACATCTTCCACGCTTTTCTTGGAAATCTCAGCGAAATATCCAAGTTCCTCTTCTATTACAAGTTCAGCTTTCCACAAAATGGTAGAAATAATTCAGCCAAGTTCTTTGCACCTTTAATTTTCCTGTTTCTATCAAGAACTTCTTCAAGATAAACCCACTGCCGTCCAGTCGATTCTGACTCATAGTGGCCCTATAGGTCAGAGTAGAACTACCCCATAGTGTTTCCAAGGAGAGCCTGGACCTTTTGGTTAGCTGCTGTGACTCTTACCCACTACGCCACCAGGGTTTCAGGAGCCTCAAATTTCTCCCAGCCGCTACCCATTACCCAATTCCAAAACTACTCCTAAGTTTTAGGTATACATTGGAGCAGCTTCCCATTTCCTGCTACAAAAATCTGCGTTGGTCAGGGGTTTCCAGAGAAACAGAACCAATAAGGTAAATATCTGTGTATAGAGCAATTTCTTCTTAGTGACTGGCTTATGCAGTTGTGGGGCCTGACAAGCCCAAAATCCATAGAGAAGGCCAGCAGGCTGGAAGCTCAGGCAAGAGTTTGTAGTACAGTCTTGTATCCAAAATATGTAGGGCAGGGCAGCTTGTTGGAACCTCAGGCAAGACGTCTGTGTTAGAGCCTTGATGCAGAATTCTTTCTCCTCAAAGAAATCTCAGCTTTGCTCTTAAGGCCTTCAACTGATTAGATAAGGCCCACCCACATTATGGAGGGTGATCCCCTTTACTTAAGGTCCACTGACTGTAAACGTTAATCACGTCTACAGAATACATTCATAGCAATATCTAGACTAGTTTGACCAAGCAGCTGAGCACTGGAGCCTAACAAAGTTGACACATAAAATTAACTATTGCAAATCCTTTCCCCAGTTTTTAATAGGGTTGTTTTTGTTGTTGAACTGTAAGTATTCTTTATATATTCCAAGTACTAGACTCTTACCATGTTGAAAATATTTTCTGTCATTTTGTAGGTTGTCTTTTTATTTTCTTGATAATGTCTTTTGCACAAAAGTTTTGAATTTTAATGAAGTTCAATCTATCTATTTTATTCCTTCTTTTTCTTATGCTTTTGGTGTCATATGTAAGAATCCATTGCCAAATTCAAGGTCATGAAGATTTACCCTTATGTTTACGCTTCAAAGAATTTTATGGTTTTAGCTCTTATGTTTAGGTCATTGATCCATGTAGAGCTCATTTTTGTATATGGTGTGAGGTGTGGATCCAACTTCGTCCTTTCGCATGCGGAGACCCAGTTGTCCCACCCGTTTGTTGAGGAGACTATTATTTACTCATTGAATTGTCTTGGAGCCCTGGTAAGAAAAATCATTTGGCCTAGATATGTGGGTTTCTCTCTAAACTCTCAATTCCATTCCACTGGTCTGTATGTTTTTCCTTGTATCAGTATCACACTATTTTTTTTTAATTTGATTTTCTTTTTTTTGTAGTTTTTAGAACGTTTACCCATCAAGTCAGTCTGTCACATATAAGCTTATATACACCTTACTCCATACTCCCACTTACTCTCCCCCTAATGAGTCAGCCCTTCCAGTCTCTCCTTTCATGACAATTTTGCCAGTTTCTAACCCTCTCTACCCTCCCATCTCCCCTCCAGACAGGAGATACCAACACAATCTCAAGTGTCCACCTGATACAAGTAGCTCACTCTTCATCAGCATCTCTCTCCTACCCATTGTCCAGTTCCTTCCATGTCTGATGAGTTATCTTCGGAAATGGTTCCTGTCCTGGGCCAATAGAAGGTTTGGGGACCATGACTGCTGAGATTCCTCTAGTCTCAGTCAGACCATTAAGCCTGGTCTTTTTATGAGAATTTGGGGTCTGCATCCCACTGATCTCCTGCTCCCTCAGGGGTTCTCTGTTGTGCTCCCTGTCAGGGCAGTCATCGGTAGTGGCCGGGCACCATCTAGTTCTTCTGGTCTCAGGATGATGTAAGTGTCTGGTTTATGTGGCCCTTTCTGTCTCTTGGGCTCATAGTTATCGTGTGACCTTGGTGTTCTTCATTCTCCTTTGATCCAGGTGGGTTGAGACCAATTGATGCATCTTAGATGGCCGCTTGTTAGCATTTAAGACCCCAGACGCCACATTTCAAAGTGGGATGCAGAGTGTTTTCATAATAGAATTATTTTGCCAATTGACTTAGAAGTCCCCTTAAGCCATAGTCCCCAAACCCCTGCCCTTGCTCCGCTGACCTTTGAAGCATTCATTTTATCCCGGAAACTTCTTTGCTTTTGGTCCAGTCCAGTTGAACTGACCTTCCCTGTATTGAGTATTGTCCTTCCCTTCACCTAAAGTAGTTCTTATCTACTAAATAATCAGTAAATAACCCTCTCCCACCATCCCTCCCTCCCCCCCTCATAACCACAAAAGTATGTGTTCTTCTCAGTTTATACTATTTCTCAAGATCTTATAATAGTGGTCTTATACAATATTTGTCCTTTTGCCTCTGACTAATTTCGCTCAGCATAATGCCTTCCAGGTTCCTCCATGTTATGAAATGTTTCACAGATTCATCACTGTTCTTTATCGATGCGTAGTATTCCATTGTGTGAATATACCACAATTTATTTAACCATTCATCCATTGATGGATACCTTGGTTGCTTCCAGCTTTTTGCTATTGTAAACAGAGCTGCAATAAACATGTGTGTGCATACATCTGTTCGTGTGAAGGCTCTTATTTCTCTAGGGTATATTCCGAGGAGTGGGATTTCTGGGTTGTATGGTAGTTCTATTTCTAACTTTTTAAGAAAACACCAGATAGATTTCCAAAGTGATTGTACCATTTTACATTCCCACCAGCAGTGTATAGGAGTTCCAATCTCTCCGCAGCCTCTCCAACATTTATTATTTTGTGTTTTTTGGATTAATTGCAGCCTTGTTGGAGTGAGATGGAATCTCATCGTAGTTTTAATTTGCATTTCTCTAATGGCTAATGATCGAGAGCATTTCTCATGTATCTATTAGCTGCCTGAATATGTTCTTTAGTGAAGTGTGTGTTCATATCCTTTGCCCACTTCTTGATTGGGTTGTTTGTCTTTTTGTGGTTGAGTTTTAACAGAATCCTGTAGATTTTAGAGATCAGGAGCTGGTCAGAGATGTCATAGCTGAAAATTGTTTCCCAATCTGTAGGTGGTCTTTTTACTCTTTTGGTGAAGTCTTTAGATGAGCATAGGTGTTTGATTTTTAGGAGCTCCCAGTTATCAGGTTTCTCTTCATCATTTTTGGTAATGTTTTGTATTCTGTTTATGCCCTGTATTAGAGCTCCTAAGGTTGTCCCTATTTTTTCTTCCATGATCTTTATCGTTTTAGTCTTTATGTTTAGGTCTTTGATCCACTTGGAGTTAGTTTTTGTGCATGGTGTGAGGTATGGGTCCTGTTTCATTTTTTTGCAAATGAATATCCAGTTATGCCAGCACCATATGTTAAAAAGACTATCTTTTCCCCAGTTAACTGACACTGGGCCTTTGTCAAATATCAGCTGCTCATATGTGGATGGATTTATATCTGGGTTCTCAATTCTGTTCCATTGGTCTACATGCCTGTTGTTGTACCAGTACCAGGCTGTTTTGACTACTGTGGCTGTATAACAGGTTCTAAAATCAGGTAGAGTAAGGCCTCCCACTTTCTTCGTTTTCAGTAATGCTTTACTTATCCGAGGCTTCTTCCCCTTCCATATGAAGTTGGTGATTTGTTTCTCCATCACATTAAAAAATGACATTGGAATTTGGATCAGAAGTACATTGTATGTATAGATGGCTTTTGGTAGAATAGACATTTTTACTATGTTAAGTCTTCCTATCCATGAGCAAGGTATGTTTTTCCACTTAAGTAGGTCCTTTTTAGTTTCTTGTAGTAGTACTTTGTAGTTTTCTTTATATAGGTCTTTTACATCTTTGGTAAGATTAATTCCTAAGTATTTTATCTTCTTGGGGGCTACTGTGAATGGTATTGATTTGGTTATTTCGTCTTCGATGTTCTTTTTGTTGGTGTAGAGGAATCCGAGTGATTTTTGTATGTTTATCTTATAACCTGAGACTCTGCCAAACTCTTCTATTAGTTTCAGTAGTTTTCTGGAGGATTCCTTAGGGTTTTCTGTGTATGATCATGTCATGTGCAAATAGAGATAATTTTACTTCCTCCTTGACAATCTGGGTGCCCTTTATTTCTTTGTCTAGCCTAATTGCTCTGGCTAGGACCTCTAGCACAATGTTGAATAAGAGCGGTGATAAAGGGCATCCTTGTCTGGTTCCTGTTCTCAAGAGAAATGCTTTCAGGCTCTCTCCATTTAGAGTGATGTTGGTTGTTGGCTTTGTATAAAAAAAAAAAAAATAGATGCCCTTTATTATGTTGAGGAATTTTCCTTCAATTCCTATTTTGCTGAGAGTTTTTATCATGAATGGGTGTTGGACTTTGTCAAATGCCTTTTCTGTATCAATTGATAAGATCATGTGGTTTTTGTCTTTCGTTTTATTTATATGGTGGATTACATTAATGGTTTTTCTAATATTAAACCAGCCTTGCATACCTGGTATAAATCCCACTTCATCATGGTGGATTATTTTTTTGATATGTTGTTGAATTCTATTGGCTAGAATTTTGTTGAGGATTTTTGCATCTATGTTCATGAGGGATATAGGCCTGTAATTTTCTTTTTTGTGCGATGCCTTTACCTGGTTTTGGTATCAGGGATATGGTGGCTTCATAGAATGAGTTAAGCAGTATTCTGTCCTTTTCTATGCTTTGATATACCTTTAGTAGTAGTGGTGTTAACTCTTCTCTGAAAGTTTAGTAGAACTCTGCAGTAAAGCCATCCGGGCCAGGGTTTTTTTTTTGTTGGGAGTTTTTTGATTACCGTTTTAATCTCTTTTTTTGTTATGGGTCTATTTAGTTGTTCTACTTCTGATTGTGGTAGTTTAGGTAGATAGTGTTTTTCTAGGAATTCATCCATTTCTTCTAGGTCTTCAAATTTGTTAGAGTACAATTTTTCGTAATAATCTGATATGATTCTTTTAATTTCGGTTGGGTCTGTTGTGATGTGGCCCGTCTCGTTTCTTATTCGGGTTATTTGTTTCCTTTCCTGTATTTCTTTAGTCAGTCTGGCCAATGGTTTATCAGTTTTGTTAATTTTTTCGGAGAACCAGCTTTTGGCTTTGTTAATTCTTTCAATTGTTTTTCTGTTCTCTAATTCATTTAGTTCAGCTCTAATTTTTATTATTTGTTTTCTTCTGGTGCCTGATGGATTCTTTTGTTGCTCACTTTCTGTTTTTCAAGTTGTAGGGACAGTTCCCTGATTTGGCTCTTTCTTCTTTTTGTATGTGTGCATTTATCGATATAAATTGGCCTCTGAGCACTGCTTTTGCTGTGTCCCAGAGGTTTTGATAGGAAGTATTTTCATTCTCGTTGCATTCTATGAATTTCTTTATTCCCTCCTTAATGTCTTCTGTAACCCAGTCTTTTTTTCAGGAGGGTATTGTTCAGTTTCCAAGTATTTGATTTCTTTTCCCTAATTTTTCTGTTATTGATTTTCACTTTTATGGCCTTGTGGTCTGAGAAGATGCTTTGTAGTATTTCGATGTTTTGGATTCTGCAAAGGTTTGTTTTATGACCTAATATGTGGTCTATTCTAGAGAATGTTCCATGTGCGCTAGAAAAAAAAGTATACTTTGCAGCAGTTGGGTGGAGTGTTCTGTGTAAGTCAGTGAGGTCAAGTTGGTTGATTGTAGCAATTAGGTGTTCCGTGTCTCTGTTGAGCTTCTTACTCGATGTCCTATCCTTCTCCAAAAGTGGTGTGTTGAAGTCTCCTACTATAATTGTGGAGGTGTCTATCTCACTTTTCAGTTCTGTTAAAGTTTGTTTTATGTATCCTGCAGCCCTGTCATTGGGTGCATAAATATTTAATATGGTTATATCTTCCTGGTCAGTTGTCCCTTTTATCATTATGTAGTGTCATTCTTTATCCTTTGTGGTGGATCTAACTTTAAAGTCTATTTTGTCAGAAATTAATATTGCTACTCCTACTCTTTTTTGCTTATTGTTTGCTTGATATATTTTTTTCCATCCTTTGAGTTTTAGTGTGTCTCTAAGTCTAAGGTGTGTCTCTTGTAGGCAGCATATAGACGGATCGTGTTTCTTTACCCAGTCTGAGACTCTCTGTCTCTTTATTGGTGCGTTTAGTCCATTTACATTCAGCGTAATTATAGGTAAATATGTGTTTAGTGCTGTCATTTTGATGCCTTTTTATGTGTGTTGTTGACAATTTCATTTTTCCACTTATTTTTTTGTGCTGAGATGTTTTTCTTTGTAAATTGTGTATTCCTCATTTTCATAGTATTTGACTTTATGTTTGCTGAGTCGTTATGTTTTTCTTGGTTTTTATTTTGAGTTATGGAGTTGTTATACCTCTTTGTGGTTACCTTAATATTTACCCCTATTTTTCTAAGTAAAAACCTAACTTGTAATGTCCTATATTGCCTTGTATCCCTCTCCGTATGGCAGTTCTGTGCCACCTGTATTTAGTCCCTCTTTTTGATTATTGTGATCTTGTACATATTGACTTCAATGATTCCCTGTTTTGAGAGTTTTTTTTTTTTTAATTAATTTTAATTTGTTTTTGTGATTTCCCTATTTGAGTTGAAATCAGGATGCTCTGTTCTGTGACCTTGTGTTGTGCTGGTATCTGATATATTGGTTTTCTGACCAATTTCCTTTAGTATTTCCTGTAGCTTTGGTTTGGTTTTTGTAAATTTTCTAAGCTTGTGTTTATCTGTAAATGTCTTAATTTCGCCTTCATATTTCAGAGAGAGTTTTGCTGGGTATATGATCCTTGGCTGGCAGTTTTTCTCCTTCAGTCCTCTGTATATGTCATCCCATTGCCTTCTTGCCTGCATGGTTTCTGCTGAGTAGTCTGAACTTATTCTTATTGATTCTCCTTTGTTGGAGACCTTTCCTTTATCCCTGGCTGCTTTTAAAATTTTCTCTTTATCTTTGGTTTTGGCAAGTTTGATGATAATATGTCTTGGTGATTTTCTTTTTGGATCGATCTTAAATGGGGTTCGATGAGCATCTTGGATAGATATCCTTTCGTCTTTCATGATGTCAGGGAAGTTTTCTGCCAACAGATCTTCAACTATTCTCTCTGTGTTTTCTGATATCCCTCCCTGTTCTGGGACTCCAGTCACCCGCAAGTTATTCTTCTTGATAGAGTCCCACATGATTCTTAGGGTTTCTTCATTTTTTTTTTAATTCTTTTATCTGATTTTTTTTCAGCTATTTTGGTGTCAATTCCCTGGTCCAGATTTCCCACTCTGCATTCCAACTGCTCGAGTGTGCTCCTCTGACTTCCTATTGCGTTGTCTAATTCTATAATTTTATTGTTAATCTTTTGGATTTCTGAATGCTGTCTCTCTATGGATTCTTGCAACTTATTAATTTTTCCACTATGTTCTTGAATAATCTTTTTGAGTTCTTCAGCTGCTTTATCAGTGTGTTCCTTGGCTTTTTCTGCAGATTGCCTTATTTCATTTCTGAGGTCATCCCTGATGTCTTGAAGCATTCTGCAAATTAGTTTTTTATATTCTGCATCTGGCAATTCCAGGATTGTATCTTCATTTGGGAAAGATTTTGATTCTTTAGTTTGGGGAGTTGTAGAAGCAATCATGGTCTGCTTCTTTATGTGGTTTGATAGTGACTGCTGTCTCCGAGCCATCAGTAAGATATTGTAGTGATTTATTCTATATTTGCTCACTAAGTCTTATCTTGTTTTGTTTTCTTTCAATATACGTAGATGGGCTACTAGATTGCGCTGTCTTGATTGTTGTAGCCCTTGACTGACTTATGTCCTATTACCAGCTGGTTTGGGCTGTTACCAGATATATAAGCCTGAGTCCATTCACTATTCTTGAGTTGAATCTGATTTTGGGTCATCAAGTGTGTGGTGCAGACTGTCACCTATCCATCTAGAGAAGTAGTGGTGATAGTTGTGTGCACCAGATTCTTGTAGCATCAGGGGTTCACGCTCCAGGGGGATCAGGATGCGGACAGGCTTCCCCCAAGTGTCAGTGAGGTCGGTGTGTCTCTATTCCTAAAGCACCTTGGTGGGTGGGCTCTGCAGCTGTACCTTAGGCCCCCAATGCAAGTACCTCTACAGATTGGTAGGTGTCACCCTCCTTAGACCCCTAAGGCAGGAGGCTAGGTGGTCTGGGGGGAGCTTCAGCCCTCAGTTCCCTGTTGTGGGTCAGTGAGGGCTCTGTTGCATACACAGAGATATCAGACCTAGGAAACTTGTCTTTCCAGTAATCCGCTAAAACAATTACAGTCAGATCCCTATCAGAAATGCCTTTGCATTATAATAGCCACCTTGTTCCCTGTAGGGATGAAAGCCCAAGACTGTGGATCACATATGCTTGGCTGGAGCTGGTTCTATGTTTTTAGTCCAATTAGGGAAGGATTTTTGGTCCCTGGGTTTTTTGTAGCTGCTTCTCTCAGGCCAGGAGAATGGGTTAGGAAAAGACCAAAAAGAATGAAAAACCACAGTGCAGTTCACTCTCTGGCTCAGGAAATTCCAATGTTAATGAAGCCGCCTGGGAAGGGGAAGGGAGGGTTCAGATAAATAGGAGAGAGTAGCACCCCAGAATATAGACAAAGTTACTTATGTTGCTTGGGATGACTGTTTTATCTGAGATTCCCGAGGGGCGTGTCGCCTGTGTGTGCTGGCTGGGTAGAAATTGCCCCCGAGGATCAGGCCCACGTCCCGTGCTTGCGCTGTCTCAGAAGCCGCAGTTAGTTCCTCCGCTCCCAGTCCAAAGCCCAGCGCCAAGGTTCCCCGGCTGGGACGCCGCACTCCAGGCTCCAAAACCAGTCGCTGCCTCCTGGTGACTTCTCCTGTCAGCCGCGTTGCTGCGCTGTCTGCGTGCACTGGCTGGGCTTCCCCCAAGGTCAGTTCAGGGGGCTAGGGCTGCGCCCTGTGTTTGCGCCGCCTCAGGATGCTGTGCTCAGCTCCCCTGTGCCCAGCCCAAAGCCCAGCGCCAAGGTTTCCTGACTGGGACGCTGGCTCCAGGCTCCAAAACAGTCACTGCTTCCCCGTGGTTGTTCGTTCTCAGTCTCTGTCACTCAGGTCAACTCTTTAGATCTGTGTTTGATGCTCAGGGTTCGTAGATTGTCATGTATGTGATCGCTTCACTTGTTTTTCCGAGTCTTTGTTGCAAGAGGGATCCAAGGTAGCTTCTACCTAGTCAGCCATCTTGGCCCCGCCTGTATCACACTATTTCGATTATTGTAGCTTTGTAGTAAGTTTTGAAATTTGCAAATGTGACTTTTCCAACTTTATTCTTTTTTTTTCAAGATTGTTTTTACTGTTTGGGATACTTGGAAATTCCATGTAAATTTGAGAATTGGCTTTTTATTCCTGCAAAAATGGCCACTGGAATTTTGACAGGGATTGCTTTGAATATGTAGACTGTTTAGAGTATTATCGCAGTCTTAACGAAAGTAGGTCTTCCAATACCTGAACATGTGGTATCTTTCCATCTGTTTAGGCCTTCTTTAATGTCTTTTAGCCATATTTTGTAGTTTTCAGTATATAAGTCTTTCACCTCCTTAAATTTATCCTGTTATACTATTATAAAATAAATTTTCTTAATTTCCTTTTCAGATTGTTCATACTGGTGTATAGAAACACATGAGTTTTACATGTTGATCTTGTACCCCAGAACTTTACTGATCTTTAAATTAACAATACTAATTCTAGGGGGCATTACTTGTGATTATCTACATATAGGGTCATGCTACCTATGAATATATGTAGTTTTACTTTTTTTCCAATTTGCCTTTTATTTCTTTTTCTTGCCTAATTGCTCTATCCATAAATTTCTGTACAAAGTCAAATAGAAGTGGTCAAAGTGGACATTCTTGTTCTGCTTCTGATCACTTATGGAGAAAGCTTTTGGTTTTTCACCATTCAGTATAATCTTAACTGCAGTTTTCATAAATGCTCTTTATCATGTTGAGGAAGTTTCCTTCTATTTCTAGTTTTCTGGATGTTTTTATCAGGAAAGTGTTGGATTTTGTAAAATTCTTTTTCTGCATCAATTGAGATGATATGTGGTCCTTTTCCTCTGTTCAATTAATGTGGTATATTACCTTGATTAATTTTCTTATGTTTAACCATCCTTGCATCCCTGGGATAAATCCTACTTGGTCATGGTTTATAACCCTTTTAATATGCTGTTCGATTTGGTTTGCTGAAGATTTTTGCATCTATATTCATAAGGGAAATTGGTCTGTAGTTTTTATTTCTTGTAGTGTCCTTGTCTGGCTTTGGCATCAGGGTGATAGTGACCTCATAGGATGGGGTAAAAAGTGTTCCCTCCTAGTCATACATTTCAATATTACGCATGTTTTTGACCTAATAAAGATATTACTATTATCGTTTTACGCAGTCAATATTTATTTTTATTTATTTATTCACATATTTAAGTTTATTGTCTCTTCATTCATTTTCTTGTTTTTGTCTAGGATTTTTTTTTTTTCCTTTTCCTTGATCAGCTCCCTAAATTTTTCTGTTGGCAACAAATCTCTCATTTTTTGTTTACCTGGACATGTCTTCATTGTGCCTTTACATTTTAAGAATATTTTCTCAGGGTATAGGATTGTCGGTTGGCAGTTATTTTCTTATAGCTTTTTGAATATGTCATTCTACTGTCTCCTGGCTTCCTGCTTTTGTTGAGAAGTCAGTGCATCCTATGTTTAGTTGTTACGTTTATTTGCCTTCTTGTAAGTTTTCTTTTCCTTTTTTTTTTGTATTTTTGGAAGGTTTACTTATGTCCCTGTGTATGGTTTTCTTTCTATGTATTCTGTGTAGAGTTATAATGCTTTTCAAATCTGTGGCTTTTTTCAGTTTTGGAGTTTTTTTTAAATCTTTTATAATATTGCCTCTCCCATGTTATATCTGTGGCCGTCCAGTAATACATATGTTACATGCCCTCATCGTGTCCCATACAGCTCTTAGATTCCCTTCTGTGCTCTCTCCTTGTTGCTTTCTGCGTTTCAAGGCCTGTTTTTCTTAGAATTGCCAAACTCCAGTTATTGTCTTTTCAATTCCAGGATATCCTTCCAACATCTACTGATGTTCTGCTTCTTAGCAGTGTCTTCAACTCCATTTATCTTGTGTCCCAACAAGAGTTAGCCAGTGTCCCAAGGTGAAAAGTAGAATGCATAAAGATGGGCTCACCTGTGTGATCTTTCTCGCCAGGGTGGATCCTCAGGCTGTGCTTACCTCAGTGGCTCTCTCATGCCTTCAAATTGATTGTTTTATTTTGTCTTCTCTTTTTAGTTCGTTTTTATTTGTCCTCTTAAGAGTAATTTCATACATATATTTTTTTTTTTTGGAAGGCAATGTCCTCCCTATTTAATTTTTACTGTTTTTCTGTGGCTGTGAATATATATAATGTATATAGTTTTACTTTCTTTCCAATTTGAGTGCCCTTTATTTCTTTTTCTTGCCTAGTTGCTCTAGCCATAAATTCCTGTACAAAGTCAAATAGCAGTGGTCAAAGTGGACATTCTTGTTCTGTTCCTGATCACTTATGGAGAAAGCTTTGCGTTTTTCACTATTGAGTATAATTTTAACTGCCATTTTCATAAATGCTCTTTAATAAGGATACACGTATTGTTTTTCTCTGCTGTCAGGTACTGTTTTTTAAAATTTTTGCTGAGTGAATACATCATTCATGAAAAGGACACTAGTAGGGTACGTATGAAATGGATGATTCTGATTTATACACAGCCCACAGCTATCATGTTATTAAATTATTCCTTTCACATAACTATGTTTTAACTTAATAAAAAAAAAACTTGTGATGTAGATCATACCATCCCCATTTTAAAGATAGGAAACTGAGTATCAGAGAAGCCCACCTACTTAAAATCACAAAACCAGCCATAGATGAAGCCATCATATGAATTTTTAACCTACGACTCCAAGTCCTGCGCTTACCAGAATTCCGTCTGGTAGCGTTGCTCACCAGGTCAGCTTTCAGTGTTTCCCTCACAACTCCCAGTGTAATTATTCCATCTCTTCAGTAATCATGAACAAGCTTGGTCATATGTGCACACTGAAAGCACAGTTCAATCTATATCTCTTCGAGTAGCCACGGATATAGTACTTCCAGGTGAACTTGTACAAAAATCCCAAGTTTCTAATCAACTTATCAGAAGCAAAAGGATATGTCTAGCAGCAGTACTGGAGCAGCTGTACTCATCAGCTGGAGACTGCTTTTATTTTTCTCCAGATATAGGTTAGATCCTTGGAGATTTAAGGTTAAAGAGTACCAAACCTAGAGTGGAGAATGTTCTGTTCTCCTAGAACATAGGGCTGGGGAGGATTTGTAATTCAGAGTTGAAATTCCCTTTGTGCTGGAGATGAAGACTGGTACTCGTTTACTATTCCAATTAACCTACTGTGGCTTTCTGAAAATCAGAGGAGAGAAAGGTAGCCTTGAATCCTTCCCTGTACTTACGTTCTGAACAAGACTGCCACACCGCTCAATTTGCTGGTGACCCTGATGGTGGAGAAAGGAAAACAAAAGTAATGAATATAATGTTTTATAAGAAATTGGAGTGAGATCATAGATGTCAGGGTCAGAAAAATTAGATGAGTCTTTGAAAACCATGAAAAGAAGGGTTATGTGAGAACATGACAAACTAAATATCATTTTTCTAAATGTTTTATTTTAATGTCACCAAAGCTTTTCTGACTTTAAAGATAATACAAAGTCAGAAAATGTAATCAGTATTACCTTTGAGATAGTCATCGTTCTGTTATAATTCTTTCTGATTTCCTTTGATATGTTTGAATGCGTGTGCGTAAAACACACAGCCACATGCACAATTGATATATGTCACACGTTTGATTTCGTGTTCTGTTTTGTTCACATAACACCGTGTCCTTTAGCAGTTTTTTGTTTCATTAAAATTTTCCCAAGTCATCATAGGCAGTGACTGGGTTATATCCCATTATGAATGGATTTTTATTTATTGAGCGATAGCTCTATTGTTGAGCACTTAGTTATTAAAAACTATTTTTAGCACAGTTGCTATAAACATCTTTCTATGCAAATACTTGACTTCACTTCGGGTGATTTCATTTGAATAAACTGTTAGAAGCAAAATTATAGGATCAAATGTTATGAGCGTTTTAAGGGTCACGATACATAAAGACAAATTACTTCTCTGATTGTTTGGACAAATTTATATCCCTATGAGAAACTTATGAATACTTTTCTCATTCCAACCTCATTAGCCTTAAATTATAGTTCATTTTTAGTTGTTCCCAAATTAAAAGGCAACAATTATATCCTGTTTTAATTTGCATTTCTTTGCTTCCTAGAGAGGCTCAACGTGTATTCAAATATTTACTGGTCTTTATATTTCTTTTGCAAATTTTATTTGCAGGTATTTATCCACTTTATTATGGGAATTTTAGATTTTCTTATTGTTTTATATGAGTTCTTTGCATATTGTGAATACTAACATTTTCCTATTTTTCAAAATATGTTTTCAGTTTGCCTTTTGCGTTTTATGTAAATACAGGCAGTCCCTGAATGGATCACAAACTAGTTCTGTTCCTAAGTCTGTCTTTAAGTCCGATTTGAGCATAAGTTGGAACAGTTAGGTATGGTTTGTGTCTAATGTCAGTCAAATGTTTGTCTTAGTATATAGTGTACCTTTCTATGCATAAAAAAGTTAAACACTTCCAGACACACTAAAACATCTTTAACACAATAATACAGTAATAATAATAATGTTTTGATGTGTGTCACAAAGTGACCCCCACTTGTTATTAAAACCATTGTATGTACCTAGAATTATTAATACAATAGGCCTTATGGGGGTAGGTTCATAACTACAGGTTGTACATAAGTTGTCCACTCATAACCCAGGGCTGCCTGCACTATTTTTAACATAGATAAGGCATGACACATTTTTAACCTTTTACCCTGAACATACCATTTCTTTTTTTTATTTTTATTGTCCTTTAAGGGAAAGTTTACAAATCAAGTCAGTCTCTCACACAAAAACTTATATACACCTTGCTACATACTGCCAATTGCTCTCCCGCTAATGAGACAGCCCGCTTTCTACCTCCACTCTCTCTTTTCATGTCCATTTTGCCAGCTTCTAAGCCTCTCTACCCTTTCATCTCCCCTCCAGGGAGGAGATGCCAACATGGTCTCAAGTGTCCACCTGATCCAAGAAGCTCACTCCTCACCAGCATCCCTCTCCAACCCATTGTCCAGTCCAATCCATGTCTGAAGAGTTGAGAATGGTTCCTGTCCTGGGCCAACAGAAGTACTGGGGACCATGACCACCAGGGTTCTTCTAGTTTCGGTCAGACCATTAAGTCTGGTCTTTTTATGAGAATTTGGGGTCTGCGTCACACTGATCTCCTACTCCCTCAGGGGTTCTCTGTTGTGTTCCCTGTCAGGGCAGTCATTGGTTGTAGCTGGACACCATCTAGCTCTTCCGGTCTCAGGCTGATGTAATCTCTGGTTTATGTGGCCCTTTCTGTCTCTTAGGCTCGTAATTACCTTGTGTCCTTGGTGTACTTCATTCTCCTTTGATCCAGGTGTGTTGAGACCAATTGATGCATCTTGGATGGCTGCTTGCTAGCATTTAAGACCCCAGATGCCTCTCTCCAAATACCATTTCTTTGAAAAGTACTTAGAATGCAGAATTTAATGGAATACCTTACCTCAATAAAACATTAAATATTTACATAGGATCAAATAAAGTTTCAGAAGCTATAAATCAATGAATAATTTTTATTGTGTTCCACTATTTGGTTCTAGTTAAATCAAGGAGCCCTGGTTCCTTGGTATTTAAGAGCTCAGCTGCTAACCAAAAGTTGGCATTTCAAATCCACCAGCCACTCCTTGGAAACCCTATGGGTGGCAGTTCTACTCTGTCCTATAGGGTAGATATGACTAGGAATCAACTCAATATATACCCAAATTACCCTTTGCTGTCCAGTCGATTCCGACTCATAGCGACCCTATAGGACAGAGTAGAACTGCCCCATAGAGTTTCCAAGGAGCACCTGGTGGATCCTAACTGCTGACCTTTTGGTTAGCAGCCATAGCTCTTAACCATTATGCCACCAGGGTTTCCATATATATGTACACACACGTATAATGGTTTTTTTCATCAGCATTACTATTGAATCCTTTATATAGAACAGTGAGTATCATAATAATTGATCAAATGAAGTATTTGAAGGGTCAGAGGAAGGATGTTAACTGTATTCCAAAAAAGCTTTATGGTGGGAGAGGGAGCCTTATGAGATGGGTCTGGAAGGATGAACCTGTTTTGAAGATGTGGGAAAGAGTGATTTGTTTTCCACCTCTTTGTATCTTTGCTGTCTTCAAGATGGCTTAGTTATGACCAGCTTCCTCCCAGAATATCTGTGTGGTGGATGCATCTCAAAGCACACAGGCGAAACCAACATCACACTTTTGCCTCTTAGTGGTCCTGTCCAAAAATGTTTGCTATGTTCTTCCACACAGCTTTTTTTCTTGCATTCCATTTGCTTTTTGAAACTACAACTTTAGCAAATTAGCGTATTTTTTAGTGTGGGAAGCTGTCCACTCAAACATTTTTGCTTTGCAATGAATGTGGCTCTCGTTAAAAGTCTAGGCCATTCTAAAGAAAGTTAAATGAAATTTACCTCTTCTATTCACCCTTTTTTTTCCACTTAAAAAAAATTGTAAAAATTTTATGCTCATTCTTAAATGTATTTTAAGAGAAAGAAAATGGATGATTTTAATAACACTGCATCTAAGAGCCCTGGTTGTGCAGTGGTTAAGAGGTTGGCTACCTAATGAAAGGTCAAACCCACTGGCTACTCCTTGGGAGAAAGATGTGCCAGCCTGCTTCCCTAGAGATTTACAGCCTTGGAAACTCCACAGGGCAGTTCTCCTGTGTCCTGTAGAGTCGCTATGAGTCAGAATCAACTCAGCAACAAGGGATTTCTGGTTTTACATTTAAGAAAATAACCTCTTTTGCTGCTTCGAAGTTGTCTTAGTGTAAAATAAGTGTAGTTCCACGTTATTTTTACAGGGGAAGTGGTCGCTCAGTTTTCAGACTCCAAGTGACTATGTGTGGCAGAATAGTTGAAACCTTTTAGTCTAGGAAGAGAGTTAATCTTTTTAATTCACAACATGTCTAGGTAATTGTAGTTATGTTCATCAAAAGGAAAAAATAGGGTTGTTAACCAGTGCCATAAAATAATATGTGTACCAACTGTTTAATGAGAAACTAATTTGTTCTGTAAACCTTCACCTAAAGTACAATAAAAATATTTTTTAAAAAAAGGAAAAAATAAGCTTTTGGCGTTGACTTTGCCTAAATCAAAACTTGTTTACCTTGCTCAAGAGCTATAAAAACAGTTTAGTAAGGCTTCTAAATAACGTGCCTCTTTATGCTCTTGATTCAATTACTATAAAACTTTTTACAATTTACACTTTCTCAGGAGTGTGTAGAGTAGAAATTCTATCAGTTGTATGGATAATTATACAAATCCTCTTTTTCCACTAATGGAATCTCTAAAGATATTCTCCAAAATTGAGGTATATGGTTCTCTCTGAGTGCGTAACTTGTCCTTATTCTCCTTTCTTTTTTTTTTTTTTGTTTTTAATTTTTTGCTTTAGAGTGAAATTATCAAACAACATTAAGTGAGAATCACAAACCAATATATTTTTATTTTAACTTTTGTATGCATATTGCAATGTGAATATAATGAGAAACAATCCACCAGAATTAGGCTTTTATTATTTTACCAGACTCTTAATATTATTTTAATGTCATTAGCTCTGCTTAATGGCACACATTTGCAATCATAATTATTAGCGTAATGCTTTACAGATCCCCATTCAAATATACAGTTTTACCAATTAAGGTCTTGATAAAGGAATGGGCACAGTGGTTAAGTGTGCTTGGTGCCAGCCGGAAAGGTCTGCAGTTTGAAATCACCTGCCATTCCTCCAGGGCGGGGGGGAACGTGGTAGTCTGCTCCTGTAAAGATTACAGTCTTAGAAACTCTGTGGGACAGTTCTAACTGTCCTCTAGGGTCACTATGGGTCAGAATTGATTCGACAGCAACTTTTTTTTTTTTTAAGATGTTAATATATTTAGGGGATATCCTTGGGGAGAATATTAATGACATAAAAATATATTCAGTTGGCAATAATAAACTGCTGTTTCCTCCCTGTGCATAGCTAGCTTCACATTAGCAATTGTTCTATTTTCTAGTAATTTTCTTCTGTGTTTTCTTTTCAAGAAACATTATTTGAAAAATAAAGAACAAAATCAGAAAAGAAGGAAAAGATAGGAGGAAGGAGAGAAGCAAGTGAGCAGAAAAGGAGAAAAATAAGAAAATAAAAATCTGCTTAATTGAGTGCTTTAGCCTGTTTTGTTCTGATGAGTTTTCTCTGCCTTAGCTTTGACTAAGGGAAATCCTTTATATGCAAATAAATCACTTTACAAGTGAGTCGCACCTACTACTTTGATCAGTTAGAACAGAAGGCATGCAAGTAAAAGAAGGTGTTGATAGATTTGTTTGGAGCCAAATATCCTGTACTTTGGTCTTGGTCACTCTGTTGTCATAAGGGAGTGGAGAAACTAGGTTCACCATCAGCAAATGTCCCCTTGAAATTAATATTATTATCATTCATATGCTGTGTATTTTATATTTTGCTTCAATGGCTTTGTAATTGTTACTGCAATTTTGCGAGTTTGTGCTGCCTGCCACAAACAGCTAATTTTTAAGACGGGTGAAGTGGGTAGCAAGAGCTTTATTATATATTGATATAAAAGAGACAGGGGGGAATGATCTCGTCCTAAACCTTTCTCCCTGAATTGGAGGCCAGCTGGGAGTTTTATAGGGACGGGGACATAGGTTTTAGGAACTTGTGGAATGTCCATTCTCCTGTATGGTTTCGGTGGTCACGTCTCAAACACATTGATCTTTTCCCGCCATTATCCCATCAGCTAGGGGATGACTGTCACCATCCTGGTTCCTGGTCACAAGATGGGTGTGTTGTCCTGTCTGACAGGCTTAGATCAATATTGCTTCTTTTTAGGGTCCTAGGGGAAACATTGTTTAACTTTTTAGCTTTTAGAGGAACTAAACAGCAAAATCATACTTGGAGGTAGAGACAGGCTAGGGAAGGAAAAATCGTGCAGGTTCTGTTCAAGATATGGCTGAGCAGTCTGTTCCATAATCATTTAAATTACCCGATGCATTATTTTGATGTGTTCGATCTTTAAAATATCTTAATGAAGCCATGTGGTTTGATGTTCTGCAGATATGCAATGTGTCCTGTATTAGAAGTCGCCCCTGAACATGAATAATGTAAATATCTGGTGCAGTTTTCAAAAATGGTGAATCTATGTGTCTTCTTTTGTGATTTGTGATTATTTTTTTCTATGTATAAGAATATATTGTTTTCAAAGTTGGTGAATCAAGAATACTTTAATCTTATCCATTGTTACTATGATTTAGACATACCCTGTTTAAAGAAAACCCATGCCTTAAATTCTAATGCTTCATCATTAATTACAGTGGTGGTTTTATATAAGAAAATAAATAAATCTAGCTGTACAACACAGTATAAATCATACAATATCATGTTGTTGTTAGATGCCATTGAGTCAGTCCCAACTCATAGCAACCTTGTGTACAACAGAATGAAATACTGCTTGGTCCTGTGCCATTCTCACTGTTGTTGCAATGTTTGAGCCCATTGTTGCAGCCTCTCTGTCAATCCATCTATTGACTTGGAATCAGTGGAGAGAAAGTGCTTGGGAAAGAAAGTGCTACTTAGTGGAAGCAAATGATAGAAGGCACCAAGCCAGAGTGCCCTTCACTGGGCACCACTTAACTGGGGTGACTTCAGTCACTTTCTTTGGGGAATGGGGGTTATACCATGCCCCCATTACAACTGGGCGGTTATCTGCTAGCCTTTTCAATTCTGGCCCTTAGATAAGATGTATACATTAAAACAAAGTTTGGCTGATCTTTGAGTTAAACTTTTTTTAATTTGAATTTCAGCTACCATTTTGCTCCTTCAATATCTACTTTTTTTATATATTTATTTTGTTACATAATCTCAAAGACTCCTCAGTAAACAAGAATCTTGATATTGCTTTTATTCTTCTCACTGTTTCTAACAAACAACTCTTATTAAATAGTTTACGTTTTATTCCTTTCCTCTGGCATAGTTGTTCCCTTACTTAATATTAGTTTTCTTTCAGTTTGCCTCATTTCATGATGCTTCTTTAACCCTTTTGTTACTATTGGTTTATCAGTATACCAGCTGCTTTTTTATGCCTTTGGACCTTGTAGGTAGTATTTATTCTGATTGTAAAGCATTTAGTGTCAAGGTGAGTCTCTTTTGAAATGCATGAAGCTCAGCAGATTGGAGTTGTACCCTCATTATTGTGAAGGTTGAGCATTCTCTTAGATGATGCTTCCTGGATATGGTAGTTTAGTAACCTTTTTCCCTTTATTTCTGTGAGATTAGGCTTGGAATCGTGATTGTGGCTTTCCTGTGTGATAGTTAGGGAGCTATGTTGGGTTTGTTTTGGTTTTTCTCTGTCATATTTGGAAAACCACAGTTTCACCCACGTAACCTAATGGAAAGGCGCTCATGGTAAACCATTTCATTCTTACTGGTACATTGTCATACCACAGATCTGTGGTACCACAGTGCCATTTGCCTTATTGGTGGCTTGTGTTACCAGATCATATATCTCAAAATCCATAACTCATATTAAAAAATTCTGAATTTGACCTTGAATCAGCATGCCATAATTAGTGAAAACATAGCATCAAAAACTTTTTTTTTTAATAAAATTTTAGTAACGGAAGGGGGAAAACCTTCAAGTGCAATGTGTTTCTTCTTAGGGAAGGCTGACAATGTCATCATCTGAAACTAGCTTCCCCTTTCTTTAACTGTAACCTGATACAGTGGAGAAAATGTCAGTGAGAATTCAGATGTGAGTTGGAAAGGGGAAGGATGTGTACAGGATGGAGGTGGAAGATAAGAGTAAGCAGGTGTGTTTGGATAAGGCTTAAAGAGTGGTTGGTTAGGAAGTGAAGGATAAGTGACTGTATTGGAAAAGGTCGGTAGGCAAGGAAAGCAAATGTAAACTTAGAATGCTCCCCATCCCTTTAATAAAAAAATGCTAAATACGCACATGTACTAAAGCCAGTCCCCCACGTGTCTGTCAGTTTGTCGTACTGTGGGGGCTTGCATGTTGCTGTGATGCTGGAAGCTATGCCACCGGTATTCAGATACCAGCAGGGTCACCCATGGAGGACAGGTTTCAGCTGAGCCTCCAGACTAAGAGAGACTAGGAAGAAGGACCTGGCAGTCTACTTCTGAAAAGTCTTAGCCAGTGAAAACCTTATGAATAGCAGCGGAGCACTGTCTGATATAGTGCTGGAAGATGAGCCCCCCAGGATGGAAGGCACTCAAAAGATGACTGGGGAAGAGCTGCTTCCTCAAAGTAGAGTTGACCTTAATGATGTGGATGGAGCAAAGCTTTCGGGACCTTCATTTGCTGATGTGGCACGACTCAAAATGAGAAGAAGCAGCTGCAAACATCCATTAATAATCAGAACCTGGAACGTATGAAGTAGCCTGAATTTAGGAAAATTGGAAATCATCAAAAATGAAATGGAACACATAAACATTGAAATCCTAGGCGTTAGTGAGCTGAAATAGACTGGTACTGGCCATTTTGAATCGGACAATCATGTAGTCTACTATACTGGGAATGACAACTCAGAGAGGAATGGTGTTGCATTCATCATCAAGAAGAACATTTCAGGATCTACCCTGAAGTACAACACTGTCAGTGATAGGATAATATCCATACGCCTACAAGGAAGACCAGTTTATATGACTATTATTCAAATTTGTGTACCAACTACTAGGGTCAAAGATGAAGAAATAGAAGATTTTTATCAGCTGCTGCAGTCAGTCTGAAATTGCTTGAACATGCGATCAAGATGCATTGATAATTACTAGTGGTTTTAATGCGAAAGTTGGAAACAAAGAAGAAGGATCAGTAGTTGGAAAATATGGCCTTGGTGATAGAAGCAATCCTGGAGATCAAATGATAGAATTTTGCAAGACCAACGACTTCTTCATTGCAAATACCTTCTTTCACCAACATAAATGGTGACTATACACATGGACCTCGCCAGATGGAACACAAAGAAATCAAATTGACTACCTCTGTGGAAAAAGACAATGGAAAAGCTCACCATCAACAGTCAGAACAAGGCCAGGGGCCGGCTGTGGAACAGACCATCAATTGCTCATATGCAAGTTCAAGATGAAACTGAAGAAAATCAGAGCAAGTCCACGAGAGCCAAAATATGACCTTGAGTATGTCCCACCTGAATTTAGAGACCATCTCAAGAATGGATTTGACGCACTGAACACTGGTGACCGAAGACCAGACGCGTTGTGAAATAACATCAAGGACATCATTTATGAAGAAAGCAAGAGGTCATTGAAAAGATGGGAAAGAAAGAAAAGACCAAGATGGATGTTGGAGGAGACATTGAAACTGGCTCTCGAACATCAAGCAGCTAAAGCAAAAGGAAGAATTGATGAAGCAAAAGAACTGAACAAAAGATTTCAAAGGGTGGCTCGAGAAGACAAAGTAAAGTATCATAATGACATGTGCAAAGAGCTGGAGATGGAAAACCAAAAGGGAAGAACACGCTTGGTGTTTCTCAAGCTGAAAGAACTGAAGAAAACATTCAAGCCTCCAGTTGCAATAGTGAAGGATTCTATGGGGAAAATATTAAACGACACAGGAAGCATCAAAAGAAGATGGAAGGAATACACAGAGTCATTATACCAAAAAGAATTAGTCGATGTTCAACCATTTCAGGAGGCGGCATATGATCAGGAACCGATGGTACTGAAGGAAGAACTCCAAGCTGTTCTGAAGGCACTGGCAAAAAACAAGGCTCCAGGAATTGATGGAATATCAATTGAGATGTTTCAACAAACAGATGCAGCACCGTAGGTGCTCACTCGTCTATGCCAAGAAATATGGAAGACAGCTTCCTGGCCAACTAACTGGAAGGAATCCATATTTATGCCTATTCCCAAGAAAGGCAGTCCAACTGAATGTGGAAATTATAGAACAACATCATTAATATCACACGCAAGCAAAATTTGCTGAAGGTCATTAAATAACAGCTGCAGCAGTATATTGACAGGGAACTGCCAGAAATTCAGGCTGGTTTCAGAAGAGGACATGGAACCAGGAATATCATTGCTGATGTCAGATGGATCCTGGCTGAAAGCAGAGAATACCAGAGGGATGTTTACCTGTGTTTTATTGACTGTGCAAAGGCATTTGACTGAATGGATCATAACAAATTATGGATCATAACAAATTATGGATAACATTGTGAAGAATGGGAATTCCAGAACACTTAATTGTGCTCATGAGGAACCTTTACATAGATCAAGAGGCAGTTGTTCAGACAGAACAAGGGGATACTGATTGGTTTTAAGTCAGGAAAGGTGTGCGTCAGGGTTCTGTTCTTTCACCATACCTATTCAATCTGTATGCTGAGCAAATAATCTGAGAAGCCGGACTATATGAAGAAGAACAGGGCATCAGGATTGGAGGAAGACTCATTAACAACCTGTGTTATGCAGATGACACAACCTTGCTTGCTGAAAGTGAAGAGGACTTGAAGCACTTACTAGTGAAGATCAAAGACCACAGCCTTCAGTATGGATTGCACCTCAACATAAAGAAAACAAATATCCTTACAACTGGACCAGTGAGCAGCATCATGATAAACAGAGAAAAGATTGAAGTTGTCAAGGATTTAATTTTACTTGGATCCACAATCAACACCCATGGAAGCAGCAGTCAAGAAATCAAAAGACGCATTGCATGGGGCAAATCTGCTGTAAAGGACCTCTTAAAAGTGTTGAAAAGCAAAGATGTCACCTTGAAGACTAAGGTATGCCTGACCGAAGCCATGGTATTTTCAATCGCATCATATGCATGTGAAAGCTGGACAATGAATAAGGAAGACCGAAGAAGAATTGATGCCTTTGAATTGTGGTGTTGGCAACGAATATTGAATATACCATGGACTGCCAGAAGAATGAATAAATCTGTCTTAGAAGAAGTACAACCAGAATGCCCCTTAGAATCAAGGATGGCAAGACTGCATCTTGCGTACTTTGGACATGTTGTCAGGAGGGATCACTCTCTGGAGAAGGACATCATGCTTGGCAGAGTACAGGGTCAGCAGAAAAGAAGAAGACCCTCAACGAGGTGGATTGACACAGTGGCTGAAACAATGGGCTCAAGCATAACAACGATTGTAAGGAAGGTGCAGGACCAGGCAATGTTTCGTTCTGTTGTGCATAGGGTCGCTATGACTCGGAACCCACTTGACAGCACCTAACAACAACGTTAAAGCCAATAGGTAGAATTAAGATGGATTCTGTCTAACTGGAAGGTGAAGAGTAGGAGGCTGAGTGTCTTCGTTATGTAGTGCTGCTATTACAGAAATACCACAAGTGGATGGCTTTAACAAAGAGAAATTTATTGTCTCACAGTCTAGTAGGCTACAAGTCCAAATTCAGGGTGTCAGCTCCAGGGGAAAGCCTTGTCTCTCTCTGTCTGTTCTGGAGGAAGGTCCTTGTCATCAGTCTTTCCCCGGAGTAGGAACTTCTCTGCTCAGAAACCACGGGTCCATGGGACGCATTCTATTCCCAGCCGCCTTCTTGGTGATATGAGGTACCCTATTGTATGCTCACTTCCCTTTCCTTTTATCTCTTTTAAGATAAAAGGTGATGTAGGCCACACCCCAGGGTAACTCCCTTCACATTAGATCAGGGATGTGACCTGAGTAAGGGTGTTATGTTCTACCCTAATCCGCTTTAACATAATCTAATCTTGCCTCATTAACTACAGTGAGAGATTAAGAGTGCAACACACAGGAAAAGTACATCAATCACAAAATGGAGGACAACCACATAGTACTGGCAATAATCACCTAGCCAACTTGACAGATATTTTCAGGGGGGACACAATTCAGTCCATGACAGGTGCTGTTGACTCATAGCGACCCTATGTACAACACAACGAAATACTGCCTGGTCCTGCGCCATCCTCAGAATCGTTGTTATACTTGAGACCATTGCTGCAGCCACTGTGTGTTTTGAGTGCCTTCCAGCCTGAGGGGCTGCTCTTCCAGCACTGTATCAGACAGTGTTCCACTGCTAGTCATAAGATTTTCACTGGCTAATTCTTTTCAGAAGTAGACCGATGAGTCCTTCTTCCTTGTCTTAGTGTGGAACCTCAGCTGAAACCTGTCCACCATGGGTGACCCTGCTGGTGTGTGAATATCAGTGGGGTAGCTTCCAGCATAACAGCAACACGCAAGCCCCCACAGTACAACAAACTGACAGACGTGTGGGGGAACCACAGGTAGAGATTAGTATTTACCACACGTAGGTCAATTACATCGGATCACGAAATTGAGGACAACCACACAGTCATGAGAATTATGGTCTAGCCAGGTTAACACGTATTTTGGGGGGACACGATTCAATCCATGACAGCTTGTGCTTAAAGTAAGTCTTCAGGTGCACAAATGTATCTCTTTTCATGTCGTTTAATGTGTAGAATACTGTTCTCTTCCTCTGAATAAAAGATCCTGTGGTTGTTCCTATTGCGTTGAACGAGCTTACTAAAGATTCTGAAATTAAAGATTATGTGAGAGCGAACTGAAGATTTGGATATTGCTTACCACAGAATAGCATGATCTTTTATCCTGCACCCTAATTTAGGGTTAAATAGGCATTCATGGCCTTATATGTGTGAAAAGCTATTCTACAGGCGGAGGCGATTTTAAGCTCCTAAAAGGGTGATGGCCATTTAGTTTTAATCTTAAACCAGTTTTCAGGTGTGTGTTGAGTGATATTCAAGATGTCTATGTCTCTCTTGACAACCAGAGTTCAACGAAGTTGCCCTTTTTTAAATTGAGCATTTTCAACAGAACTTATTTTCTACTTTGAAGGAGTGAATCTCATCTCACCAAGATTTCAAGGTAAAGATTTATGGTGATTTTTATTGTTCCTTGATTAGTTCTTTCCTCGGCCCTGACTTCTAATCAAGTCCACTGACGTAGCTCCTGCCTGATCTCAGTTTGTCATGAGTCAGTGGCATGAGGAAATAAGTAAGAACATCCCATTCCTGTACAGAATGCTTGCTGGTTGTGGAATCAGTACCGCTCTGAGCCAGTTCTGTTCACTAGATTGCAGTTGCGATTAAAGACTTAGCGTGCTGAAAAGGCCGTAGTGCCTGAGCCCACGAATCTCTCTGCCTTTTATAACTGAGTGTCATCACATATATGGTGTATACACACACACACTAAATACCTGAACTTCTTTAATTTGTGTCACTATGCCCAGCCCAGCCCAGCCCAGCCCTACGCATATATTCCATGAACATATTACTTGGAGTTCAGATGCCTGGCACTCTGCAGCTGTGGGCACAGGACTCTAGTATTCCCCAACCGGAAGACATTTTCAGAGAGTGTTAGCAGATATCACTTACACTGAAATGGATTTGATGTTATTTCTGTCCTTTCTATTTGTGAATAATAATAAACCAGTTACTGTCAACTTAGCTATGACTCATGGTAACCCCATGTGTGTCAGGGTAGAACTGTGCTCTATCCGGTTTTCAAAGGCTGAGGTTTTGGAAGCAGATCTCCAGGCCTGTCTTCTGAGGCATCTGTGAATGGATTCAAACAGCCAATCTACCGGTTAGCAGCTGAGTGCTTACCTGTTTGCTCTACCTAGGGACACCTCTTTATGAACAGAGATAGTCGTATCTTCTTACAGCTGACAGTCTATAACTGATGCTTGTTTGTTGAATTGTCATGATGTCAAAAAACTGCTGAGATAATATGCATTTATTTATATACTTCCAATCATTCAATACATACTCAGAGTCATTTAGGAGTACTGGGTGACTGTTACAGAAAACTCAATTTAACAGCAGCTTAAAACATAAAAGGTTTAAATCACTCACAAAAAAAGGTGCCAAGTTTAGCCACCCAGGGTGGGTGTATTAATTCTTTAGGTCAATTGACCCAAGCTACTGCCAGCTTGCCACTCTGCCATTCCTAGGAATGGTTTTCATCCACATGGTTCAGATGTCTGTAGCCACCACATCCATATTGCAGATGGCAAGAGGGAAGAAGCAATGAAGGACATAGCACCTCCCGTTAAAGACTTTTAGAATGTCTTGTATACTACTTCCATTTACACAACATTGGCCACAACTTAGTCATTTGGCTATACCTAGTGACAGTGGCACTGGAAAATGTAACTTGTATTCTGGCAAGCTAAGGGCTCATCTCAAAATCAGGAACTCTGTTACTGAGAAGGAAGAGAAGAAAGAATATTGGGGGACAACTAGGTGTGTCTGCTGCCTACTGCCTTTGGTTATCCCTCTCTGGCCACTGCCTCTAAGATTCTTGTTGGCTTTCTCTCCATTAATCTGAATACTAGAGTTGGTTCCCCTGTGTTCTTTCCAGAGTTTTCTCTACATTTTTTCCCCCAAGCAAATTAGTTAAGTACCATGGTTTTAATTATGGTGTCTCTATCGATAGCTTCTAAATTTATACATATATTTAGCCCAGTATTCTTTGCTGAGCTTCACGCTCATACACAGTATTCAGCTATTTTCTTGACATTCTCACTCTCTGGCATGCCAAATTTAAGGTGTTCGTTCCCAAACCTATGATTTTCTCCACTGTCTTCTTTCTCCACCCTCACCCTCACATCTGGCCTTTTCCAGGGTTTCCTGTCTTGTGGTATGGTGTCAATCATCCACATTTTTAAGACACAAACCTAGAAGTCATTCTCAATGCCACCTTCTCCCTCAACCCCATAATCAATGAATTAGTACATCCTGTCAGCTTCAGTTGTAGAATGTCTTAGCTGCACTGCCAACATGGCAGTTCAGCTACCATCATGTCTTACCTGTAGTACTTCAGTAGTCTCTTACTTACCATTGCCAGTGTCCCCTCCATTTCTAGAGTGTCCTTATGTCTTTCAGTTGCTCTGGGGCTCCAGCAGCCAGCCATCTTCCTGGGGTTTGTAAGCAACGGCAGAGGGAAGCATTTTGTTGTGAGTCAGGTGCCACTGACTCTCCCAGACTGGCTGGCTGGTAAGGGCACTTGGCACAGATGGAATGACAGTTCCCCTCATGAGATGAAGGTGGGGCATGAATGATCATACCTACTGGGGCTAGCCAAGTCCCTAGGTGCCAAAACCAAAACCAAACCAGTTGCTGTCGAGTTGATTCTGACTCATAGCAACCCTAAAGGACAAAGTAGAACTGCCCTATAGGGTTTCCAAGGAGTGCCTGGTGGATTTGAACTGCCAGCCTTTAGGTTAGTAGCCATAGCTCTTAACCACTACGCCACCAGGGTTTCCTCCCTAGGTGCAGGTAGCATGAAATTCCTATTCATGCAAAGACTGGGCTGTTGACAAGCAAAGATTCTGACCCAACAAGGCCCATGGGTGCTCTGACTCTAGCCCATTTATGCAACCCTCCTTTTAGCCCCCACACGTCAGGCCTCATCTCAAAATGTCTCTCCTGGGGACCTGGGGCTTAGACAACTCTGTTCTTTAATGCCTTTTCTCCAATCTCCTAAGATTTTCTTTGCACGCCAAAAACCTCATCATTCTTCTTCTTCTTTTTCCCCAAAACACCTCTGTAAGAGAACTTAGGAAGGATTTCCATCATCTGTCAAAATAGAGCCCACATTGTTAGTCTCAAAAAACTGATTCCCTTTTCTTAAGGGCTCTGAATGCTTATTCTTTATATATATATATATATATATATATAAAGTGAATAAGGAAGACCGAAGAAGAATTGACTCCTTTGAATTGGGGTGTTGGCGAAGAATATTAAATATACCATGGACTGCCAAAAGAACAAACAAATCTACCTTGGAAGAAGTGCAATCAGAATGCTCCTTAGAAGCAAGGCTGGTGAGACTGTGTCTTACATATTTTGGGCATGTTGTCAGGAGGGATCAGTCCCTGGAGAAGGACATTATGCTTGGCAGGGTACAAGGTCAGCGGAAAAGAGGAAGACTCTCAATGAGGTGGATTGACACAGTGGCTACAACAATGAGTTCAAGCATAACAACAATTGTGAGGATGGTGCAGGACCAGGCAGTGTTACATTCTGTTGTGCATAGGGTCGCTATGAGTCGGAACTGACCCGACGGCACCTAACAACAACAACATGTATAAAATCAGTATCTGTATTGACAGAAGAGAAGAGGAGGGAAGGTATTCTGAATAGTTTTAGAGAAAACTTGCTAATCCACCAATATGATCAAAATGACTTTCAAAACAGTAAGGAGAAAAACACCACCAGTGGACTTTTCTTATGAACTGCCTTTATGATGGATTGGTCTTACCTAGCCACAACACCATGCCATTCCTGAGTTTTAAAACCTTCAGTAGCGACTCATTACTCTTTGGATAAAATTCATGTCCTTAGCATGGCCTACATAATCCTTACCAGTTTTAGCTACTACTTCTTGAGCTCTCTCTACTCAAGCCACGATGGCCCCTCTCATCCCTCAAGTCTGTCCAGCCCTTTTCCCTCTGAGAACTCTCGAGTTCTGAGTAGCAGAACCCACCTCCCTCTCAGCCTTGTTTGTTTACCTTACTAATTCCTGCTTGTACCTCCACCTCAGTTTCAGTTTAACTTTTTCAGAGTGAGCTTCCTGATCCCGTCTACTAGGTTAACTACCCTTGGTGCAAACTCCCATGTAATCCTACACTCTGCCCTCACAGCACTTGTCATCCGTGCACTTGTGGAGCTGTTTGTGCTATTATTCAATGTCCGTTTCCCATGCGAGCAGGGGTTAGCTGTGTCTATCATGTTCAGTGCAGTTTCTCCTCTGCCTACCAAAGTGCATGTTACCTGCTGAATATTTCACAGATACTTATTGAATAAATGTATGCATATATGTATGAATGCATCATCTTCACTTCAATCCTAAATAATTTCTTCATTTCGCCCCACTCAGTCTTCACAGGGGCAGTGGTCCTCAACAGACTTTCAGTGCATCTCTGACAAGTCAGACGACTTCCTGCTGAGGTGAGGGTGGGGGTGGGGGACGTAATGACGAGAGTCAAGATCATCTCCAGGGATGATTCTCAGGGTAGAAAATGGTGTAAGGGGTACTGCTATTTGGATTTCTTACCAAGCTCACCAGCATCCCTGTGTTGTCATTTAGCAACCTTAGGAAATGCATTCTAAAAATGTTGAACGGAACTTTCCAAAAAAATTCTGTTGCAGGAGGATATTTAAGGTAGCAGATTTGAAATGCAGTGTAGGCCGGTTGCCAGGCAACCACCAGTTCCTACCAGATCTGGCCTTCGTATTGCTTAGCAATATGAAATAAGTGAGGAGGAAAGTGCCACCTAACTATAGTACTACTTGGCAAGGCAAAGGCGTTCTTTTTTTTGGCATACCTAGAACCTGATGGAGGTCTCAGTGCTGAGGACCATGGGAAATTCTGTCAGACTTTAATTATTCAGGTTCTAAATGTTGTATATTGCCAGTTATTTTTAAATTCAAGAATCACTCTTAGCATCTTCTAAGTTTCCTGCTATTCAAAGATCTGCACAAGGACTTCCTGTATTTGTAGAAAAGCCAGTAGTATCCTGGTATACAACTAGTTCTATGAAGGAAAAATCCCTGATTTGTAGGGCTTGCCAATTTCTGTGGGATCGATGCTCCCACCATGGCTGATTTCAAACCAATAATATGATGTCTGAACAGAGAGTCAGAAAGAGATTCTGAGAAGCACACCATTATATGGTATTTCCATCCTATAGATAGAATAGGTGTGCCGAAGATCATGCAAGTGGTTTCAGTAGTACATCAACAGGGAACTGCCAGAAATTTGTGCCAGATTCAAAACGGACGTGAAGTGAGGGATATCATTGCTGATGTCAGATGGATCTTGGCTGAAAGCAGAGAATACTAGAAAGATGTTTACCTGTCTTATTGACTATGCAAAGGCATTTGACTGTGTGAATCGTAGCACATTATGAATAACACTGCAAAGAATAGGAATTCCAGAACACCTAATTTTGCTCCTGTGGAACCTGTACATAGACGAAGAGGCATTTTGTTTGAACAGAACAAGGAAATACTGCATGGTTTAAAATCAGGAAAAGTGTATGTCAGGGTTGTATCGTTTTACTATACTTATTCAGTCTGTATATTGAGCAAATAATCCAAGAAGCTGGACTATATGAAGAGGAATGCAGCATCAGGATTGGAGGAAGACTCATTAACAACCTGCAACACGCAGATGACACAATCTTGCTTGCTGAAAGTGAAGAGGACTTGAAGTACTTATCAGTTTATCAAGATCAAAGACTACAACCTTCAGTATGGATTACACCTCAACATAAAGGAAACAAAAATCCTTGCAACTGAACCAATAGGCAACATCATGATAAACAGAGAAAAGATTGAAGTTGTCAAGGATTTCATTTTATTTGTATCCACAGTCAACGCTCATGGAAGCAGTAGTCAAGAAATCAAACAACATATTGCATTGGGCAAATATACTGTAAAAGATCTCTTTAAAGTGTTAAAAAGCAAAGATGTCACTTTGAGGAATAAGGTGCATCTGAACCAAGCCATGGTGTTTTCAGTCATCTTATACGCATGTGAAAGCTGGACAATGAATAAGGAAAACTGAGGAAGAATGGACGCCTTTGAGTTATAGTGTTGGCGAAGAATATTGAATATACCATTGGACTGCCAGAAGAATGAACGTATCTGTCTTGGAAGTACAGCCAGAGCGCTCTTGAGAAGCAAGAATGGCAGGACTTTGGCTCATGTACTTTGGACATGTTATCAAGAGGTACTAGTCTCTGGAGAAGGACTCATGCTTGATAACTTAGAAAGCCCGCAAAAAAAAAAAAAAGGAAGACCTTCAATGAGATGGACAGTGGCTGCAACAGAGGGCTCAAACATAGCAATAATTTTGAGGATGGTGCAGGACTGGGCAGTGTTTTGTTCTGTAAGGTCGCTGTAAACTGAAACCGATGGTACCTAACAACAAAGAGAATAGGTATAAATAACCTTGAGAGTGTAGGTACTGTAATTGTAAAATGTAGTAAACTAATTAAGGGAGTGATAAATTTTAGAATTCATCACCTTTGTTCTTAATTTATTTAATTGTGAACTTACAAATTTAATTATTAATACAGGCTGTGTTTAAAACCCAGCTTGTAAAATTCTTGAGAATTTAACTCTCAGCTCTTTTGAGCCAATACATGCTAGCTCCGACATACGGGAGAGCGCTCAGCTATTAACCCTTATCTCCTTGTGGCTGAGACCTCGTAATGTGAAAACGGGACTTTTAACTGGCAACTGGGGAATGGACATCTACCCAGAGGAGCATCTCTTCACACCCCGGGAGCAAAGTGGTCTTTGTGACAGGGTCACAGTAGTTCTCTACACGTCACAATGTAAAGGCAGGTAACTAAATGACAGAGAGGCCAGGGCTGAGCTAGAGAAGGAAGTTATGGGTATTCTGAGAGCATGGGGTGCAGATGTCTGCATGTACCACATAGAAGAAATGTAGAGAGGTGAGCCTGGGATGTGGTAAACCCTGTGAGGAGAGCGATCCTGGGCTGCTTCAAAGCCCTTCACTGCCTCACCTCTCTTTGCCACCACGTTGCCTAGACTAGGTTTCCTAGGTTAGTGTTTGACTTTGACCTTAGCACTTCATTAGAGTTGCCTCTTTTTTGTCATCTGTTGTATTCTGGTCAATATGATCAGAGGCTTTTCCTCAGTTTGCATCCTCTTTGATCTCTGTGAACCATTTCTTCCTTGTTATAGTATGTGTGAGGGTGTACTGTTTTTTCTCTTGCAGTTGTGTTTCTTTTCTCCTTATCTGTTTCCTAATAATAGGAGATGTTTCCCGAGTATATTTCTCAGCCCTCTTTTTTTTCTGTTTGTGTTTTGTCCTTTGTGATCCTATTTACTTTTATGGTTTTAATTATTAAGTTGATGTGGTTTTCTCTAAAATGTGTCTCCAGTCTCAGTATCTCTACTTGCTTCCCCATCTGCCTGATAAATGGCTTCAGATTGCAACCCAAAGAAAAACCAGACTCCTTGACTTGAGGTTCAAGACACTCCAACTTCAGACCCACAAGTTTCGGTCTATACTAAGTTATTTATTTTTCTTCTTTCACTCTGTAGTCCAAAATATTTGCCATTTCTGCATATTCTTCTGCTTCCTTTACTGGGAATGTTTTCGCTCACAGTTGCCACATGGTTACAAATTATCTTACTTCAAGACTCATTCCTAATTAGCCTCTTAATGATGCCATTCTTGATTTATACTTCCAAAAATAATATTCCTCCCCCACAAATGCCCATTGTACATTACAGTTATATGTGTACTTTAGATCGTGTGACCTATGCAAAGCCACAACGCCTTGGTCTTTCCTTGAAGCCAGCCCAGCCATAATGTTGTGTTCCAAGAAATAGCAATACAGCAACCAAAATTTTAATTTAAAAAAAGAAAAGTAAATATCTGCTGACGTCTCTAAACCTCAGTTATGCTAGTGGAGGGTTCTATTCTTGACCTACATTTCAGTATCTCATATCACTGCACCTATTTCAAAAACTTTCCCCTTCACTACTTGTACTGCAGTCAACTCCTTCTCAGCAATTTAGCTGGTTATCTGATCTTCCTCCCTCCCCTTCTTACTCTCTTTCTTCTTTCTCTTTTTCCTCCCTTACTCTTTCTCTTTCTCCTCTTTTCCTTCATCCTCTTTTTTTTTTTTTTCATCCTATATTCAGCCCACTACTTTTTTTCAAATTAAGCCCAGGGAGTTGATAGAATGAATAAAATGGCAGAGATTTAAAAAATATAGTTGTGACTGTGGCCAGTTGGATAGTGCATGCCAGGCTTAAATTTTTATCTACTATTGTCTTGAGGGGACAGAGATCCTGGGTTGTTTGCAACTGTTGATTCTTTGACAGAAGAATATTGACACGCTATAAATTGTGCAATACTTGATTTAACACTCTAGTAGCCACATAAAATATATCTGTGGACAGCAACTAGCCCAACGGCAATTAAAACATCATCTTTAGCCACTAGTCTCCACTCTCCTATCCTATTCAGTCATTACTGTGATCAGCTCAATAAGTCCCTAATGGGAAAGATAGAATCCTTTAGTTTTACATAGGTGGGCACAGCAAACACTAAGCAGAATTTTTCTTGATATATGCTGGCTGGAGCTAATGCTATGGATGATTGTGAGTTAATATTCTTGTTATGTACGTAACTGTACTTTAAGTCAAGGCCTCTCCTTATTTATGTTTGTACATCTTGATTGTCTTCACAGTGAGAAAATACAAATAAATTGTATTGGACCTTTCATGTTTTGAATCTGCCATCTTTATAGCTTCCCCATTGCTACTTCTGGACATGTTACCTCTGCAGCAATAATAAACAATGATTTGCAATTTCTTGGATATGCCTTGCATTTTCCTCTGTCTGTATTGAAAACATATATTATTCTTTCCTTTCTGAAAGAGGCTTCTTCTGCCAGAAGATTTCACATTCTTGGAAATTTGCTGAAGCGTTGTCTTCCCAGGGAGGTCTTTCTTGACTCCCGTATCACTTATGTGCAATATATACCTAGATGGATGGGTGGATGGGTGGATGGACGGACGGACGGATGGACAGAAGGACAGACCCATAGTTTTGTTCCACCATTCTTCACCCTGTGTTTGAATTGTCTGTTTAGTTCTCTAAACCCTGTTATAGGCTGTGAGCTCTTAGACAACTTAAACCTCGTGTGTTTGTCTTTGTACCTTGACACCTAGTATACATCTATTTCAGAGTAGGTGCTCAATAAATATTTGTTGAATGAATAAATGAGATACTGTATGAATAAATAAATGAATGAATGAAGAGGTATGATGAAAAAGGAACTGTATACCAGAATAGGAGGCAGGAAAAAGCAGGTGAAGATGTTAAAATGTTGAAAGGAGCTTTGGATGGCATACAGGAGACCTGTCACAGATGTAACCTTAGGTGTCCAGTTCCTTATGCCTGCTGTGCCCCTTTGGGCCCGTTTTGGTGGGAGAGTAATTTGTGAAATCTTTTTTAAATGGACCCCGTAATCCTGGTTTTAGAAGCTTGCCTAGGTCTGTGGCTTTCTACGGCTACTGTTTCTTTTCTCCCGTCTGTATCCCTGACTACTCTATTCCTTCCATTCAGTGAGTAATGTTCTTAAAATAGTTGAACACTATTTTTAAAGTGGAGGCGGGCTGTGTATGTGTGAAGGATTGTCCTTTGGAGTTTTCACTTGGCAGAGAACATCCAGAAGGAGAACGTCAGCAAACAGCTTCACTCTTTGTTATATTAATCAAATGCGCTGACCCTTTACCAGACGGTCCCTCTGCTGGCTGGAAGCACTGGGAGCCCGTTCACTGAATCCCTGCAAGTAACAATTTTAATTAACCTGAAATCGAGGACCTTAGAGTATATTCTCCTTCTCCCTCTGGCACTGCTTAAGCAAGTACAGAACAAAAGCAGCTCTTTAGAAGATGCTCATAGCATGCAAACGCTAAAAGAGACTTTAGCAGAGAGAGAGAGGAAGAAGAATGAAGCTAACATTTATTTTTGGATGTTGCCCTGGGTCAGGCAGTGCAGTATTTATTTTACACACTTATTCCATTTTAATCCTTATAGTGTGCCAAGAACTGAACTACAAGTTTTACATTTAACATTATATTAATCTTTACATTGACTTAGTGGCACAGGTGGTATTGTTTATTTCATAATTAATGAAAACCAAGGCAGCTCAATAACTTGCTCAGGGTTACAGATATAATAAATAGCAGAGCCAAGATTTAAAGATACCTGTTACCATCTTGTCAATTCCGACTCAGAGCAACCCTATAGGACAGAGGAGAAATGCCCTATAGGGTTTCCAAGGAATGGCTCATGGATTCAAACTGCTGATCTTCTGGTTAGCACCCAAGCTCTTAACCACTCTACCCACCAAATTCCAAAGCACCTTGTTTTTGATTATTGTTGTTTTGCTTTGTTTTTATACTGCACCATATAGAAATCACCTAGTATAAACTCTTGTTAGAAAAGACTGCCCCAAGTTCCTTGAAATCTGATTTCCTATGTTCTAGTTTAGTGTTCTTAATCAGTACTAAAATTATCCCTTCTCTTTGTGTTGTTCACTTACACCTTATTTCATTTACTTTGTTAAGACCATTAAGACCATGTGGGATAGGTAGAAGTCTCCTTTTTTCCTTCCTAAAGATAGAGAATTTGAATCTCAGAAATGTTAAATTATTTACAAGAAGTCACAACATGGTAGCTGTTTAGGTCATCATCATTACCCACCGTAATACTTTTCTTTTTTCATTTATTATCCCACTCGCCACAAACCCCCTTCAAATTTGAATGTGGGTGAAATACTAGGGTCACTCCTGGTATATTCAGTAAAGATTATATGATGAAAATAATGGTTTTCAGTTAATCAGATATATTTTTATGTACTTTCGTATATCCTTTGGACTTTCCTGGGCTTTTGGACTTACTAATTACAGCAAGGAAACCCCGGTAACATAGTGGTTAAGAGCTACAGCTGCTAACCAAAAGGTCAGCAGTTTGAATCCACCAGGTGCTCTTTGGAAATTCTATGGGGCAGTTCTACCCTGTCCTATATGGTCCCTATGTTTACATGTGAAAGGCTTATTCTATAAGGAGCCAATGAGAAACAGATATTTATTGAGTGCCTACTGTGTGTAGCGCAATGGGCTAGAAGCTTTCTTGGAATTATTGCATTTTACCTTCATTTAAACTCGATGAGACAGATGACATTTTTCTCATTTTATAGATGAGGAAAATGAGGTTCAGAGATTCTTTTATTCAATCTTTTAATAAATACTCTTCTAGCTACTAGAAGTATAGTGATATATAAGACAGTCAGTCTCCCCACCCTCAGGGCGTTTACATTGCTCTGGTGATATTCAATATCATCTTTAAGGGCACATGCTGGTAATGGTAGAATCATAATTAGAAACCCAGTTTCCCAACTTTTTGTTCATTTTTCTTAGGCCTGTCTGAAGTTTCCATTCTCATCTACTTCCAATCTCAAGTAACTTCAACCAGCCTTTTGTTTTAGATCAAACAATGTGGAATTTTTCAAGAGCATTTCAGGTTTTACTACGTATCTCAGCTGGTAGAATAAAAAGGCGCCCTGGTGATGCCGTGGCTAAAGCACTTGGCTGCTAACTGAAAGGTCGGCAGTTCGAACCTACCAGCTGCCCTGCAGGAGAAAGATCTGGCAGTCTGCTCTTGTAAAGATTTTACAGCCCTGGAAACCCTATGGAGCAGTTCTACTGCGTCCTGTAGAGTTGCTATGAGTTGAAATCAACTCAACGGCAGTGGGTTTGGTTTTAACAGAGCAAGGTCAAAATATGATTGCTGTAGTTGTCTTGGGGCAATCCTAAATTTTACCTCCTTTTGGCAGATGTCCTATGTGATAGGTTCTTGGTAATAAACACAGCATAAGAGAACATAATACCAGTTACAAACATGTGCTTGACATTTCATAATTTAAACAGATCTTTTTAAAAAAATTTCATATTTGGATCAAAGAGAAGTGAAGGTGGAGCATATTGTATGACTCAGGCACTGCTTTAGGAGCTTTATATGTTCTGTCTCACTTCATTTTCCTAGGACCTCCTCTGAGTTAAACATTATTATCTACATTTTTTGCCTTATATACTTTCTGGAGCTACACAGAAGATAGGTAGATTCGAATTTTAAAGATAAGGGCATTGAGTTACAAGGGAGTTAAATTACTCTCCAAGTTTATACAGCTATGAAGTGACAGAGCCATGACTCAGACACCCAAATTTGGCTTGTTTTTGTTTTGTTTGTTTTAATAGGCCAGGCAGCTGCGTATTTACAGCTCTTTATATGAAGCCTGAGTAACTTGAACCATATATGGTCAGAATAAAGTTTCCATTTAAAACAAACTATAAAATTATTTTGTGGCTAACAATTTTTTATATTTTTAAAAAGTGAGGCCATGTGAAAAAATCGATGATATCATGCTGAATTACACTGGAAAAGAAGCAAACATCACACATCATATAAACACATACACACATACCATACACACATACCCATTGCTGTCGAGTCGGTTCCAACTCATGGTAACCCTACAGGACAGAGTAGAACTACCCCATAGGGTTTCCAAGGCTGTAAGTCTTTACGGAAGTCGACAGCCACATCTTTCTCCCGTGGAGCAGCTGGTGGGTTCGAACTGCCAAACATTCAGTTAGCAGCCGAGCATGTAACCACTGTGCCACCAGGGCTCCTTACATATGCAAATATATGTGGGGTGTGTGTGTGCATGTAATCTTTTAATTCCCTTAAAATACAATATGTTTCAAGATATTTTATTACTTATGTTTGAGAATGCCAACTTTTGCTTTATACTTCAATTACGATTAATTAGTATCACTATAATTTGGGGTGATGAATTAAATAAATATATATTTCAGGAGGTATATATGAGTGTCTTTATAAACATGATACTTTAACATATAGAAATTATTCTTTTTGAATGACTTTCCAACAAAAACAATGAAATATTTGGCTTTATGTAGAAGTTAACTCCATTTTTATCAAGTTTTTTAAACCTATAGACTACTGTTCGTGTTTTATATTTACCTATATCATTTCGGGGCCCTGGTGGCGCAGTGGTTAAGAGCTTGGCTGCTAACCAAAAGGTTGTCAATACGAATCCACCAGCCTCTCCTTTGAAACCCTGTGCGGCAGTTCTACTCTGTCCTATAGGGTCGCTATGAGTAGGCATCGACTCAATGTCGACGGCAATGGGTTTGGAGGTTTTTTTTTTTTATGTTATTAAAAATATTGCTATTTGTGAGCTGGACAATGTAAATAAGACCATGTAGATACGAACAATTCAAAATCATACAAACCCCCTAAAGTTTCTGTTCGTAATCTCCCTCGCATCGACAACTGTAAAGTTTATTTTCTTGTGTATTAATCACTTTAGTGGCGGCCTGTGAGCTCTGTAAGGGGAATCCTCACTTTCAGTTTTCAAAAGGACATGTAGAGAAGGTTGAGCCTGACAGATGGAACTGAGACTGACTAAAATCAAAGGCAACTTACATGGACTGACCCTGTTTAAAGGTACAGTACTTCCTATAAATTCTGTTTCCCTTCTTTTTATTTCTAAGAGGATGAGAACACGTAAATTTTAACATTGATACTAATGATTTATTTCTAAAGAGAATGCTATTTCTAATACTCTTTTTGAGATAAGAAAGCAGACAGTGTCATTTTATATCTTTAAGGGTTTTGTATGATTTTTAACAAGATATCTAATATAAAAAGTACAGGAAAAGGTCAAATCCCTGTGTTGACTTCTGAAGCAATCATAAATTTGAGATTTTCTTTTTCAATGCTCCCATTTTGTCTGTGAATCAAATTACCATTTTACATTTTTCAAGCATCTTCTGTTCTTTAATCATTTAAGGAATTCATCGTAGTTAAACATTGCAAGAAAAGAGTATCACAGGTAATAAATTAACTTTTAGAAATTGTTTGCTTACAGAATTTTTTGGTGGAAAAAGAAGGCTGGTTTCTTAAGATTGAAAACACCCAGGTTTTCTGAGTTGAATCATTTATCAACAAATTAATAACATATAGCCGTGGAGAATTTATCGTGCGCAGAGCATTGTACTAGGCTTATGGGCACCAAAGAATTTTTAGTTATTTAAATTTTTAGTAAGAAGTCTAACAATTTAAAAAATAACTAATAAAACAGTACACTATTTTATGTATTTAATTTCTCTACCTAGATTTTTATCCAAGAAATAGAGGTAACTAAAATATCTACACCTACCTAAAGTGTCTCAAAATGAGAAGGAGAATAACTTAGCTATTTAAAATATGTTTTCATTCTACGTTTGGTTCAGTACACTTACATTGCGCTTTTGGTTACATAATTTCAATCACAAATTGAAAAATTCTAGTGAAATGTTTATGGAGGAAATTCAGACATTCCCCACGTTTACTGATGATCTTGGAAAGGAAATTAAACCAAGTCCCAGCTTTTTAATTTATCCGTAGGGCTAATTATCTAAACTCTCAGATTCTAAGTTACATTGTTAATGGGACTTACAATGCCAGTCCCACCTACTTTTTGAAGGCATCACATGAAATTAGAAATGAGCATCACCTTGAGTACTTTGAAATTTGTAAAGTGTTATATAAATCTGAAGAATAAAGAGGACCCTCACATTATTTTTATTGTTGATAATAATAAACCTAGGCCTACTGTTGCACTTAACCATGAAAAGGCTTTAATTTTCTGTGGCCTAGAGGTGTTTTTTTAGAGGTAATACAGCTGGTGCCTGTGAGTTCCGTTTTGTTCTCTTACCTTCTTGTACCCCATGGAACATAAAATTGAGGCTTTTACTTAGAAGTGTGCAGTACACAGCAGAAAACGCTCATACAAGCGTGGTTTTTCTACTCTGTGGAAACACTTGCGAACATATGTTGGTGGTTTTATTTTGTGCTCCGGCAGCTGTGTGACTTAGAACTCTCCTGTCACCTGATTTCCAGGGTTTTTTTAGTGTCTGGAGGAGTCAAAGGACAGCCACTTTTGTGGTTCAGTGCGATAATGAGCTGGTCCTTGCAGGGTGTCCCGGTGTGCGTGTGTTTTTGTCTGTGTGCATGTGGTATTCTCTGGCCTTGGAGAAGTTTTTCTCCCAAGTTAGAAGAATCTTTCATAATCATATTTTCTTTGAAATTGTATACTGGGAAGGAATATATGTATATTCATATATATATATATTATTTGTGTGTATATATATGATACTATATAGCAGAGCCCTGATGGCACAGTGGTTAAGAGCTCAGCTGCTAACCAAAAGGTCAGCAGTTTGGATCCATCAGCCACCCCTTAGAAACCCTGTGGGGCAGTTCTACTTTGTCCTGTAGTGTTGTTATGATTTGTAACTGACTTGACGGCAACGGGTTTGGCTTTTTTGTTTTATGTATATGTGTGTGTGTGTATATGTATATCATATGTATATACATAGATACATACACACGCACACACACATAGTGGCACAGTGGTTAAGCGCTACAGATGCTAACCAGAAAGTTGGCAGTTGGAATCCATCAGGTGCTCCTTGGAAACTGTATCGGATGGTTCAACTCTGTCCTATAGATTTGCTATGAGTCAGAATTGACTTGATGGCAACAGATTTGTTTTTTTGGTGTATTTATATATATATATATACACACACACACACACACATATTCATATATATGTATATGTGTGTGTGTATATATTTGCTTTGAATGTCTTTGTGTTGATTATTTTACCATTTTCATGGTAACAACTTAGCTTTTACCCAGACTTTAGAAGAGATGACTGTTGTCCATCTGGCGTCACTAGTTTTTACTTAAATTTGTGTGCTTAATAAGGCTCACCTATAGAACAGTGAGGATCATAAAGCCAGCATGGTACAAATTAAAAACCACACGGCTGCCCTGAATCCTGGGCCTTTTCATGACAAAGCCAATCAAGGAAGCAGTGCAGCTATAATTTTTTTCACCATCTTGAGGACACACACTTTTTTTTCAGTTTGGTTGTGTTTATTTTAAAAATCTGTCTAGCCACCAGGTAAGTGAAGATTTGTAATCGTCCAGATTTTTCACTTAACGAATTATTATTTGCCCCCAGAGGTGCAGCAAAAGTGGCCAACTGTGTCCAGATCCCTGGTGAAATGTGTTCCGTGATTGTATAATATTTTCATGAATGTATTTGTAGCCAAATTTGTTCCTAAAGATATTTAAAGAAGTGATAGGATATTTTAGTCTTATGGTTTTTATTACTAAATGATCAATAATAATAATAAATAAAACAAGATCTCACATTTATAAAATAAGCTTACATTATAGATATTTGTACAGACATCTGTATCCCCCATTATACAGAGATTTCCTCATGAATAGGACCATCGGCTGCATTATAAATATGTGAGCTGGCCATCACTAGCCCATTTCAACTGAAATGTAACAGGTGTTCCTTAAATGTTGTGGGAGAGTACGAGGTCAATGGATAGGTGGTTTTTAAATTTTGGGAGGCAGAGTGAAAGATTTTACTGAGATTCTCAGCTTAAAGATAAAAGATTCCCTCTGTAACAGAGATTAAAAAGCTTAAATGCCTGCAGCATCCAGGGAGATCTGTAAATGACTTAAGTACGAGCGTAAATACCACTGGGATGGGTGGGAACTGTGGCACATAGACAGGGACTCCCCTGTGTAAAGACACTCGAGTTCTGCATCCAGAAAACCGCCAGCCAGCTGCTGTGCTGGACAGTGGTGTCTGCTGCCGTGTGTCAGGCCCGGCTTTGTAGGATGAACCAGGCATTGATTCTGCACCAGCTGTTGCAAACATGGCGGGGTTTGGAAGGTGAAGAAATGAAGTCCAGGCCATGGGTTGTACTTAAGAATCATGTACCTGTTTTATCATACCTAAACAACCAAATGGAGAAGACCTTGTACAAACAAAAACCACTTATCAGAGCAGTGAATAGTGCACTGGAGCTCTGAGGGAAGTCAGTGTTGGCACAGAATGAGGCTCCATCAGAGTTTCTAAGAATGACTCCCTGTGTCTGCAAGTGTGGTGCTAAGTGTAATAAGGGACACAACTATGAAGGTGCTGTGTTTCCTTCCCTCCAGGGGTTTGTGACTTAGGAAGGGAATAAACATGAAGACCATCTGCAGCAAAATCACCTTCAGGGCCTGCTGTATAAATTGCAGATTCCTGGACCCTCCTCCCCCTGCCGCCTCCCCCCTCCAAAAAAAAACGTTGTTGTCAAGTCGTTCTGACTCAGCAATCTTATTGGACGGAGTAGAACTGCCCCATTGAGTTTGCAAGGAGCAGCTGGTGGATTTGAACTGCCAACCTTTTAGTTAGCAGTGGAGCAACCAGAGGGATGGGACCCAGGAATCTCTGTTTGTACAATCTCCCTAGTTGATGCATATTTACATTAAAGTTTGTAAACCAGTGGTGTAGCATTTCTGGCAGGAGGAGGCGAGGGGAGAAAGTATTCTCATGAGAAGAAAGAGTGCTTGTAAGAAAATATAGACTGGAAGTGAGGGGGAGGGAGAGCACCGTCCATCCTTTTTTATTTTTTTGCAATCCATGTATTTTAAATGAAGAGTGTAGTTATTTATTTATTCATTTAGCAAATATTCATGTAGTGTTTACTGTGTTCCAGTGTTTGCGTAGGAGAGTCTAACTCTATTAGGCACTTATTTCTAGCAGTTTTAGACTGAGGAACGTCTGAAATATGACATATACTGATGATGGAGAATCTTAAATGCAGGGGAAAGGAAATTTGCTTTCAATAACAGTAAACAAATCAATTATAGCAACCTATTTCCTCTTATTGAAGAAAAATATGCAGCTCACTCACTTGTAAAATTAGGAACAGACTATAATACAGAACAAAATAGGAGTTTTTAATTTGTTAGAATAAAAGCTGTAAAATAATCAAGTATCATGAATAATATTTAATATAAATAATATGCAGTGTGAGTGTACATACATTTTAATTGCATATTAGGGCCTGAAAAGTTTACAGTGATTTTTGTATGCATACTTCTTTTTATTTTCACGATGTGGTATCTGTAATGCAGTTCAGTAGTCAAATGGCTGTATAGAATGTTTCAAGACAGAAAGCAATTTTTTTTTTCATGTCAGAGGTAAAAGAGTGAGTTCAATTACACGTACTTGAACTGTGGTCATTGAGTCATTTATCAGAGTGAGGTCCACTGATCCCTGCACTGGAATCTCTTGGGGTGCTGTCCCATGCCGATTCCTGGTCCTTGCCCCAGGAACATCAAGAGTGATGTGCTGGACTAGGCTGGGGGACTCCCTGGGTCCCTGGGTGGCACAAACAGTTAAGGGCTCAGCTACTGAATGAAAGGTTGGCCGTTTGAATCCACCCGGAGGTACCTCTGAAGCCAGGCCTGGAGTGTCTTCTGCTGAAAACCCTGTGGAGCAGTTCAGCTCTGAAACACACCAGTCAGAATCAACTTGACTCGAGGGCAGCTGGGCTGACTTATTTTTTGGTTTAGAGGAAGTTGCAGGGTGTGGGGAGGGGGGTGGGAGGGTGTTGGGGTCAGTGATGACTCTCCCGCCTCAGCTATGCACACTGGAGTTGATGCTTCTGTCACTGACTGAGGGCCTGTTTTGGGGAGGAAATGTCAGAGTTTGCCAGCAAGAGTCTCTGAGGCCCCCCAGTGATCATCTCTCAGGTGGAGGGTTTTTTTTGTGTGTGTGTGTGCGCTTTAGATGAAGGCTTACAGAGCAAATTAGTTTCTCATTAACCAATTGATACACATATTGTTTTGAGACAGTGGTTTCAAATCCTATGACATGTCAACACTCTCCCCTTCTCAGCCATAGGTTCTCCATTTCCATCCATCCAACTTTCCTGTCCCCTTCTGCTTTCTCGTCCTTGCCCCTGTGCTGGTGTGCCCATTTAGTCTTATATACGTGATTGAGCTGTGTGTATTACTGTTTATTTTATGGGCCTGTCAAATCTTTAGCTGAAGGGTGAACTTCAGGAGTGACTTCAGTACTCAGTTGAAAGGATGTCCAGGGTCCGTACACTTGGGGTTTCTCTAGTCTCTGTCAGACCAGTAAGTCTCATCTTTTTTTGTAAGTTAGAATTTTGTTCTATATTTTTCTCCATCTCTGTCTGGGACCCTCTGTTATGATCCCTGTCAGAGCAGTAGTTGTAGCCAGGAACCATCTAGTTGTGCTAGACTCAGTCTGGTGCAGGCTGTGGTAGTTGTGGTCCATTAGTCCTTTGGACTAATCTTTCCCTTGTGTCTTTGGTTTTCTTCATTCTCCCTTGCTCCAGACAGGGTGGGACCAGTGGAGTATCTTAGATGGCCACTCACAAGCTTTCAGGACACCAGACAGTACTCACCAATGTTGGATTTAGACCATTTTCTTCATAAACTATGTCAATTGAGCTAGATGTGCCCCCAGACCATGGTCCCCAGCCCTCAGCCCAGTAATGTGGTCTCTCAGAGTGTTTGGATGTGTATGTAAGGCTTCCATGACCTTGCCTTGGTCAGGCTATGCCGACTTCCCCAGTATTGTGTACTGTCTTACCCTTCACCAAAGTTACCACTTATCTATTGTCTAGTTAGTGTTTTTCTCTTCCTACCCCTCCCCTCCTTCATAATCATCAAAGATTGTTTCTTTCTGTGTGTAAACCTCTTCATGAGTTTTTCAATAGTGGTCTCATCAGTATTTGTCCTTTTGTGATTGACTTATTTTACTCAGCATAATGCTGTCCAGATTCACCCACGTTGTGAGATGTTTCACAGGTTCATCATTGTTCTTTATCATTGTGTAGTATTCCATTGAGTGTATGTACCATAGTTTGTTTACCCATTCGTCTGTTGATGGGTGCTTACGTTGTTTCCATCTTTTTGCTATTGTGAACAATGCTGCAGTGAACATGGGTGTGCATATGTCTGTTTGTGTGCTGGCTCTTATTTCTCTAGGATGTATTCCTAGGAGTGGGAATGCTGGATTGCATGGTTATTTCCATGTCTAGCTTCTTAAGGAAATGCCGTGTCATTTTCCAAAATGGTTGTACCATTTTACATTCCCACCAGCAGTGCCTAAGGGCTCCAATCTCCCCACAACCTCTCCAACATTTGTTGTTTTCTTTTTTTTTGATTCGTGCCTGTAATGTCAGAGTGAGATGGTATCCCATTGTAGTTTTGAGTTGCATCTCTCTAATGGCTAGTGATCTCGTGCATTTCCTCATGTGTCTGTTAGCCCCCCAAATGTCTTCTTTGGTGAAGTGTCTGCTTATACCCTTTGCCCATTTTTAACTGGATTCTCAGTTGGAGTTTTTACATTTGATGTCATGCTCAGAGGTGAGGTCATGTAACATTAACGTGAGAATCATCGGCTGATAAGTGCCATGGATATAGAGGTAATTTACGGGAAATAGTTGTGTGCCTTATCTAACACTGTGAAAAGGCCACCTCCGCCAGCCCTCCTGTGGTCAGAATATGGAGGTGATGAAATGAAAACATTACCTTGTAGACTTAGCTGTCTGTGCCAGCGGAAAATTAATGATGATAGATTTGACTTATATTAATTATCTTATCTCCTGGGCTTCTAAGTACGAGATATTAAAATTTTCAAATGGGATAATTGCAAGTTATGTTGCTGCTGGCCTAAATGTTGCCAACCTTTTCATGGGGATAGTCTGTTCCTCTCACCCTCTGATGAACCGTTTGTGTAATGCTTGCCAGAAGCTGGGCCACTTAATGGTGGGAAATGAACCCCTGTGTTAAGTTGCACTGGGACCCTTCCCAGTGGAAAGCAAACTCTGTAAATACAAGTGAGAATTATTTATTCATTTAGACTACGGAGACTTGGGGAGCTGTAGGTTGTGGGATTAATTAGGTCATGTGTATAAAGTGCTTTTACGGTGTGGAGTGCTATGTAAGCAAAGAATGTTGTTGTATAACTGAACCTTAGAAACAGCGGGACCCAGGGAGAAGCAGCAGGTGGCCTACAGCCTAGTGAAGATCGGGAAATACAACAGGATGCTTTTGGAGATGCTTACAATGCGTGGGCACATTTAACAATAATTTGAAGAAATAACATGGCTTTCTTAAATGCTTTACCATTAGGCATTCTACTTTCTAAATCTTGGTGGTGAATAGAGAAACAGCTGTATGTAGAATGAATGTTGGTCTTGAAGACTGAAGACCCCTGTTAGGTACTTGTTCTGCCATTTTGCACTTTTGTTCTCCCTTCAACAAAATATTTATTGATGAATGTCAGCTTTCTCATCTGCTAGAGATCATATCTACCTCCCAGGGTTTCATAAATAAGATCCCTTTAAAATTTGAGGCATTCTTCAACTATGTATTTTCATTTTTTGTTCTTTTAACAGATGTTTTCCTTCATCTATTCCAATGAGGAACCATCAGTTAGGTTTACAGTTGAGGTCATTTTCTCTGTGGTGGTGACAGATTTTTCTCTGAGCCACCACAGCTTCTCATTTAATTTTACATATAACCATGATTCAGCTACATGTGAAAGGCCGTAGGCTATGACCTGGCTGTCTTTAATTAATATTCTGTCCAAATGAGCTAACCAGAGGTCATAGGGTTAGAAATATGTCCTCACGCCGTTATGATACTGTAGATATTTCCTGAGTACTTGTGGGCTATAGTCTGGGTCCAAAATGTCAGAGACCAAGTAAGTTAGAATGAAGACGAATTAAAATCATCAGGGCCTGTTTTCCTACACCATTACTTGAAAGCTAAGCCAAATTCTGAGTCTTGATCATTTATTTTGCAAAGTTTATCCTCCTGACTCCTTGAGATGGAAAAAAAAAAAAAAAAATTTTTTTTTTTTTTAAATGCGAAAGTTAATGGCAAAAATAATTCTTTCAGATGAAGCTTCTGAATGCTGTGTATGGGAAGTGCTTCCAGTAGCAGATGTATAAATCAGGTATCACTGTTACACAGTGAGACAATGTAATTTATTTTGTGTTCTTACCCTTTGCCCTGTCACCTATTAAAAAAAAAAAAAAATCCACATGCAAAATGTGATTTGTGGTAAAGAATAAAATTCTCAAGCTAGAAACCTAGAGGATGTTCGTATTAGAAAACTTTTTCGCAGAGAGCCTGGGAATTGGAGACTGTTCTAAGCAGAGAAGTAAGTAAAGAGATTGGGATAAGAACAGCAAGTCTGGGGTCTGATGGCTAATGATGCCTTCCATCTTAGCCACTATGCCTACACCACCTCCCCGAATTCCCAGAGTGCTCAGTTGTCAGCTAATTTATTTCTCTCGCATTAGCTACTATTGCTGCAGGATGAGAGAAAGAGGCATTGCCCATCAGGGATCCCGAAACCTTTCAGCCACCTGGCTGCCACGTGATTCTGCAATTGGAGCTTGTTGTTGTGAGGTGCCGTTGAGTTGGTTCTGACTCATAGTGACCCTGTGTACAACAGAAACACTGCCCGATCCTGTGCCATCCTCACAATTGTTATGTTTGAGCCCATTGTTGCAGCCACTGTGTCAGTCCATTTCATTGAAGGTTTTTCTCTTTTTTGCCAGCCCTCTACTTTACCAAGCATGATGTCTTTCTCCAGGGACTGGTCTCTCTGATAACAAGTATATAAGGTGAAGTCTCACCATCCTTACTTCCAAGGAGCATTCTCTGGCTGTACTTCTTCCAGGACAGATTTATTCCTTCTTCCAGCAGTGCATGGTACATTCAATGCTCTTTGCCAGCACCATAATCTAAAGGTGTCAGTTCTTCGGTCTTCCTTATTCATCATCCAGCTTCTGCAGCAATTGGGTTTAGGTCTTAGAAACAGGCACGAGGTCAAAGTCTGAATTTTCATTGTATGTTTGTCTGTTTTGGTGTGAACTGCATTATGCTAGTTAATTTATTAATTCACTCATCAAATATATTCTAGTATCTGCTTGTTGCCATGCATTTGCTGAAATATATTACTTCACAAAACAGGAAGCAGTCCCTGTCCTGATGGGATTCTTGGATCATTTCCTATACATTGCAGTTAAATAATTTTCTTTTTTTTTCTATTTTCACTTTTATTTGTTGAAGTTATGTTTTTAGTTCAATTATTATGTACGCAGGTTTTAGAAACAATATTGTGAACATTTTCTTTTTTTTTTTTAATCTAATTGCATTTCTACAATTTACAGCTTCTGGTACTTTGAATTTTCTTTTGTGGCTGTCATTTCTAAAAGGACTAATTTTTCCACATTAAATTTTAGAAAATTGATTTTTTTTTTTCAGGAAGGTTTAATACATCTGCCAATTTTTAAATAATTATGTATCTTATCAAATGCATTTTTACCCATTGTTACGGATTGAATTGGGTATGCCAAGAATATGTATTGAAGTGCTGGCCCCTGTACCCCTGGCTGTAATCTTGTTTGGAAAGAGGGTTTTCTTTTATTATGTTAATAAGGTCCTACCAGAGTAGGGTGGGTCCTAAACCTAATCACTTCTGAGTTATAACAAGAGCAGAATAAACACAGAGACACACAGGAGGAAGACAGGACCCAAGGGATACCAGGCAGCTGCTGGGATACTGACGAGGAAGGACCTCTGCGTAGAGCCAGCAGCCTCAGTGTTTCTGTTATGGTACAGCAGCACTGAGTACAAGGGCCCTTCAGGACATGAAAGGGGTCAGCTGCTCCTTTGTCAGTGCTAAGGAATGGAGAAGTCAGCCAAGAGATTCTCCGATTTTTTAAAGTAAAACATCCCAGAAAGCATCATTTTCTGATGCTCCTTAGATAAAAGGAACAACTCTCTTCACTAACAGAGTTCACCCAACTAATGTTTATTGAGCACTGACTACGTTAGGCATTTTTCTAGGTGCCAGAGATACTAAAAAAAACAAAACAAACTGAGTTGATTCTGACTCATATTGACCCTGTAGGATAGAGTAGAACTGCCCCATAGGATTACCAAGGAGCAGCTGGTGGATTTGAACTGCTTGCCTTTTGGTTAGCAAGCAGCCGAGCTCTTAACCACACTGCCAGAAATACAGCAATAAGCGAACAAAAATGTCCACCCTAATGGATCTTACATTCTGATGGGTTTATTTACACATTCGTTCAACAGACATTTATTGCACATTTACTACTTTCAATCACTGTTCAACGACACAAGCTGGTGTCATGAAGCTGGTGTGTGAGAGGTTCGTAGAATTAAGGGAAAACCAATCTCTCCTTGGACCAGAGCATCCCCCTCCTAACTGGAGTCATCCCCCAGGACCTGGTACAATTCACACTCATCGTGATTTTTCCCATGAATATTGACTTAAAACAAAGAACCAGAGAAGCCTTGAAAGTGGGGAGAGAATGTTAGCAAAAAGAATATCTGAATATGGGGAAAGGATGAACTTACAGCAATGTTATTTTTTTAGCTGCTGTTCTGTTGACCTCAGGCTCCTGGTGACCCCATACACAACAGAACTAAATACAGCCTAGTCCTGCACCACCCCCATGATCAGTTGTGGCTCAGACTGTTGTGATCCATAGGGTTTTTATTGGCTGATTTTCAAAAGTAGATCACTGGGCCTTTCTTCCTAGTCTGTCTTAGTCTAGAAGCTCTGCTGGAACCTATTCAGCATCATAGCAACACTCAGACTTCCAATGACAGATGGATGGTGGCTGTGATTTAGGTGTCTGGGAATTGAACTCAGGTCTCCAGCATGAAAGGTGAGAATTCTACCACTGAACTACCAATGACCCCATAGAAGTATGCAATGGCCAGGATGTCTAGCCCGTCCTTGCCTGAACTTGTTTGGATATCTATCAGTCTTAAGGACTTTATTATTATTATTAAAGAAAAGGCTATACCACATCCTTCTTCCCTAAATGCTGTCTTCCCAAGTCACTGCCAATAGCCCAATCTCCAGAGGTTATAGGCCACCCCAGTTTTTATTCCCTGTAGATGCTCTTGCCTATAGCTGTATTCTGTCAGAACTGGGGTGGCCTTGAAGATATAGCCAACTTGGTTACTTAATTCACCATTTCACTTTATTTCCTGGCTCTTGGAGTTTTCACCCTGTTACTCTAGACAGAGTAAAAGGTGGGAAAAGCCTTTACTTGGAATACTCTGTTGGATGGAAAAAAGAAAAAGGGATAACATTTCACTGCTTCTCTTTTACTTTGCCCTGTTATGCTGACATTTTTATAAATGGGTAGAAAACTGATGAAAGATGTCTACGTAATTGGCTAGAGTTTAGTTTTTCAATTGTTCTATCCTTTCTGATTACACAAAGTCCTCTGTCAGCATCATATGACAACTTAATCTCTCATGTGTAAAATAAATGGTCTTTGATAAAGGTAAGTATAGTTTCATGGTTTTCCACGGCTGGATAACAATAATAATACTTAAGTAGCTTATGTGTTTAAAAAAAAAAAAAATTAAGAAAGCTTCCTGACTTATGTGACCAATCAAAGAAAAGGCAGATACATCAGATTCACAGGAATAAATCACTTAGAGTTTTCGGCTCCATGAGATTTATCACCAACCCCTCAGCCACAGTGATTTCAAAAGAAGGAGAAAAGTAATTGACTTCCTCAAATCAAATACACACTATAGGACAGACTGATGTATGGTAATTTTAAAACAATTCCTCCTCCCCCTCTTCCTTATTCTTGTTACTGCTGTTTTTATTCTGGATCAAAGGAGCAGTACCTGCCATGTTGGCACTATCACAGGAAGTAGCTGTATAAGGAGAAGGCGAGGAGAGATGACAAGTTGGGCAGGGCAGATTGAGTTCTTCCTGCTAGTAGGTAAGCAGAATGTTCTGAATGTCAAACCCATTATGTTTTTATATGAATGAAGTGAGTTGCAGTATGTTACAGCCCCATGGGATCTTAAACATGAATTTTAAACTAGTTTCCTAAGAATCAGACAAAAATAAATGGCCTGAATTGAATTACTGCTTAACACTGAGTTGACCATAATTTAAGCTTATTGTAATGATTATGATAGTGAAATGTTTAGGATAAACCAAAAAAAACCAAACCTGTTGCCGTGAAATCTGTTCTGACTCATAGTGACCCTATAGGACAGAGTAGAACTGCCCCATAGATTTTCCAAGGAGCCAGATGGTGGATTCAAACTTCTGACCTTTTGGTTACCAGCAGAGCTCTTAACCACCGTGCCACCAGGGCTCCTTGTTTAGGATAGTCAGTGTGAAATCAGCGATTATTAGGCAGGGAAATCTAGAACTGCTGATTAATAGAATACTATATGACAGCAGTATCTGTTCAGTTGGTGTACATTTATTAAGTATCTACCACGGCAGGCCTCAGATACAAGGTTAAGTATAAAGTACATGTTCTAGGTAAAGGCTCACCATACTGAGGGAGACAGGGAAGTAAGTGAATGCTAAAATTAAGCTAATTTTTCATGATAGAGATACGCCTAGGCTGCTGTGGTGTCAGAGGCAGGGTAGTGAAGAGTTAATGCCAAAGGAGAGTTAAGGAGCCTGAGATAACTCTGAGTGGGGTTGGAGCTGAGTGTTGAAGATTGAGTGTTTTGAATTGAATTGAGTCCTTCAAAAATGTGTGTCAACTTGGCTCCCCATGATTCCCAGTTATTGTGTGGTTGTCTGCCATTTTGTGATTTGATGTGATGATTATCCTACTTGTTGTAAACCCTAACCTCTGTGATGTTAATGAGGTGGGATTAGAGGCAGTTATGTTAATGAGGCAGGAAATCTACAGTATTAGGTTGTGTTTTGAGTCAGTCTCTTTTGAGGATACAGAGAAGAGAGGGACCTCACACCACCAAGAAAGAAGCACTGGGAGTGCCTCCTTTGTACCCGGGAACCTTGTACTGTGAAGCTCCTAGACCAGGGGAAGACTGATGACGAGGACCTTTCCCCAGAGATGACAGAGAGAGAAAGCCTTCCCCTGGGGCTGGTGCCCTGAATTTGGACTTCTAGCCTCCTAGTCTGTGAGAGAATAAACTTCTGTTTGTCAAAGTCATCCACTTTTGGTATTTCTATTATAGCAGCACCTGATAAGTGAGACGCTGAGTTAGGAATTTGATTTTCTAGAATTCTAGGAAAAAGGAAGAACAGGAGGAAAAAAAGCGGAATCCTGGAGGGAGTTTACACCTTTCTTTCTCTCTCTCTCTCACACATGCACACACACACACACACACTCATCGTCTAGATTCAGCAACCTGGTCCTGTTTCCCTCCCTGTTTGCAATCTGCAGGGAAACCAAGCGGGCTAACGGCAGGAGATGCAACTATAAGCGTAGGCAAGAGGCAGCTCTTGAGAGAGCTTCTTGCTCAGCCACCTTCCTCTTATACTGACAAGTAAATTTATTCCCTTTTGTCTTCTTCCCCCAAAATGAAAATTAGATTTTACTTTACAAAGTAGTCAGGTAATAGCTGAAAGAGAGAGTTCAGACTGAACCACAAAAATAAATTCAATTTTCCAATAAAATTCATATAGGATTTCCCTCCCTCATGCCAATTGCTACCTTCTGCCTCTGAATCTAAAACAAAACCCACTGCCATCGAGTTGATTCAGACTCATAGTGACACTCTGGATCTAGGAGGGATCTAATTTGTTGATGGTTAAAAAACATTTTAGTGACACTTACGATGTGGGTCATAAAAATTACTTTCTAGTAGCCAAACTGAGTACAGAAATATTTTCATATCCTTGATTTTTTAAACTGGAGCATTGCTGTGGAATTCAGCCCAAGAGAACATTTTATGAGTGAAATCAGAGCGTGTATGTGTAGGTCTGGTTTTCTGTGAACCTCTGTGGCGCATCTACCAAAGAGATTTGAGATAAATATTATCATCTGGGATATTTACATTTCTGAGCTAAAATATTCTTCCTTCATTTATAAAAATAAAACTCTGATAGAAGATTTTAATTCGATCACCTGGTATACTAGTTCTAATGGAAGTTTGTTTATTGTGTGTCATTAAGCACTCAAGTTAGAATGTTATGTTCCCATCAGAACAGGAGAAACTTGATGAAACATCAGGCTGTCTTAGAGAAATTTAGAAAATATTGCAATAAACACATTTTTTTTGCATTTTGCTATGACTTGATTTTTTCAGTCTCAGAGAGATAATGTTCATGGTTAAATTATAAATTATTATAAATTACTAATTTTAAATTGTTTGGCCACATGGCCCGATGAGAAACACAGAGTTTGAATTTCAGCAACCTTAGCTTCAAACCTTGGCTCAATCATTTGTTATCCAGTAGCTTTAATCTCTCTTAGCTTCTATTCTTCCTTGTCTTAAAAAAAAAAAAAAAGTGAGGGCAAAATGAATTAGAATTACCATGTGTGAAAATAACCAGTGTGGGGCCTGTCACATATTAGTCACCCAATAAATGCTGATTTTTTATTCCATCTTCTCAGAGTTTCTATGATCTATGTTAGGTCTATCCTTTGGATATTTATCCTGAGTATTTTGGCAAGATGTCGAACGATGAATGGAGTAATAAAACATTATACCTGGAAGGGACCATTCGTAGAGATAGCTCCAGCCCTCTCAATTTTCTTACGAACATAACTAGTTTAGTGACAGAATAAGAGCTGAGGTTTCATAAATCTCAATTGAGTATAACCTTTTGGTGTTCCTTTACTGTTCCCTTGTGGGGATAGAAGAAAAATAAAGAAATGAACAGACGGGCAGGGAAGCCGAAGGACAATAAGGACGACATCTCCTGGCGGCTCTATTTATGATACCTGCTTGCCTTACAGTGGAAACCCTGGTGGCGCAGTGGTTAAGTGCTATGGCTGCTCACCAAGAGGTTGGCAGTTGAAATCCACCAGATGCTCCTTGGAAACTCTATGGGGCAGTTCTACTCTGTCCTATAGGGTCGCTATGAGTCAGAATAGAATCTACGGCAATAGGTTAGGTTTTTGTTGGTGTATATTTTTTATTTTTTTATATATATATATATTATATATATACACACACATATATGTATATTATATGTATACACACACATATATAATATATAACAAATATATATATACACACACACATAAAACATGTATATACACACACACATATATAAAAATATATATATAACAAATAAAAAAAAAAAAACCTGTTGCCGTCGAGTCAATTCCGACTCACAGCGACCCTACAGGACAGAGTAGAACTGCCCCATAGAGTTTCCGAGGGGCACTTGGTAGATTCGAACTGCTGACCTCCTGGTTAGCAGCTGTAGCACTTAACCACTATGCCACCAGGGTTTCCGTATAACAAATATATATATATAACAAATATATAACATATAAAACCAAGAAAAAACCAAACCCAGTGCCATCGAGTCAATTCCAACTCAGCGACCCTATAGGACAGAGTAGAACTGCCCCATAGAGTTTCCAAGGATCACCTGGCGGATTTGATCTGCCGACCCTTTGGTTAGCAGCCGTAGCACTTAACCACTACGCCACCAGGGTTTCCACATATAACATATATATATTTGGAGCCCTGGTGGCACAGTGGTTAAGAGCTTGGCTGCTAACAAAAAGGTCAGCAGTTCCAATCTACCAGGTGCTTCTTGGAATTCCTGTGGGGCAGTTCTACTCTGTCCTATAGGGGTACAATGAGTTGGAATCCAGTCGACAGCTATGGGTTTGATTTTTTTGGATATACATATTTGTATTGAGTTGTGTATGCCCAATCGTTAGTGAATTAATAAACTTAAGGAGTGCACTTAGATTCTATTTGGTTTGCTTTGTGTCCCATAATTGCCCTGTATTTTAGGATTTTTGCCAAAGCCACATACTTATTTATCTTTTCTCCGTATGTCCCTGGAATATTTTTTTGCTCGGAGGAGGAATTATATCATCAAGCTTTACTGTTTTATCAAGTTTTCAGATGGAAAAAATGTGTGGTCTCCTGGCCTAGTTGACAATCTGTCGTCAAGAACCATCCTTACTTTTTCCTGTCTTCTTCTTTACAAAATGGAGTTGATGCACACATTAACTCATTTTGAACTAATGGCACTGATTTCAAATATTGACAACATTGTTTTGGTTTCTTATTTCATTGCTTTATTTATGACTTAAACTACTCTTGGCTAACATTTACTCCATTAGCTTTCGATCTCAAATGGAGAAAATAGACAAAGCTTTAAACAGTAGAATTTGATGCCTGAGAGATGCATGTTTTGAGCGAAAATGTGTACAAATGAAGGTTTACCATTGTGGCCAATTGTTGCAGGCTTCTGCTGACTCACAGGGCACAGGAATTTTGGTCTGCAACAAGAGTAAAGCGTTCAGTGAAAGGGGTTGTCAGAAGTATGTTCATTATAACAGAGATCAAAGGACTCTGAGAAAGGCATGGATTCTCAAAGGTTGGTCTTAAGGCAATAAAAGGTTACTTTTAGGAGAATATTAATTTGCCTAAATAAGTATGGTGTAGCAAATTAATATGGCCCTTCTAGCCATAGTCTTTGTAACTCCCACCAAATGATTGGGTGGGCCTGTGTAAACAAGGTCCTTGTGGCCCACCAAGGGGATTGGATAGCTTTCTAATACTGTAAATAAGGTGCATGGCACCTTGTATGGAGCCCTAACTAGGGGATTGGTTAGTTTTGCCACCCTGCTGGCTTAAAATGAGCCATCCCAGAGGCAGAAAGGGGGAACTTGACTACCACCAAGAAGAAGAGATGGGAGTGCATCCTTTGGACCCAGGATCCCTGTTCTGCAACCTTCCTAGACCCAGGAGAGAGAGAGAGAGCTGTAATACCAGAAATGGCAAGGTGGCAAGAAGCAGTAGTAGGGAAATGGCAACATCAGAGGCAGCAGAACCAGGAGACCAGCAAGAGATGGCGGTGTGCTTTCCAGCCCACCAAGCAAGAAAACTGAGTGCCTTGGGTCAGGAGGCGTGCTAGTGGAGAGTGGTACCTCTGGGCACCTGGCGGAGCTAGGCTTACTGACCCACGGAACAAGAGAGCTGAGCACCTTCAGGTAGGAGGCTTTCTGGCAGGATGGGGTACCTCTGGGCACTTACTGGCAGAGCTAAAGAGCTTTATAACGCTTAGCCTGAGCAGGGCAGAGGCCAGGCCGAGGGGCTGAGGGCCAGAGAGAGGTCTGCCTATGCGCACAGCTGAGAAGAGGCTGTCCTGATCCAAGAATTATATCCTGAAACGTAACCTGTTACTTCCCTAGTAAACCCCATAACCGTGAGTGTGGTCTGTGAGTTCTGTGTGGCCATTGCAACAAATTATTGAGCCTAGCAGAGAAGGAGAGAGTGCCGTGGGAGGGTTGACGGCTGGTGTCAGAATTAAAAAGGTTGGAGGGTGGAGGTATGTGGACCTCCGCCTCGTAGGAATCAGCCCTAAGCTGTTGACCTTGCTTCTCCTTCCCCCTTATGAAGTTAGAGGAGGTTAGATGCCTCTGCCATACCATTTTTACAATAAATATAAACAGATAAGTTCTTAGAGATTGTTTATTGAATATCACTTCATCGTGTTTGGCTTTTAAGGTTAGCAGAACACTAATTTTTCTTTTCTCCTTAGGATAAATCCTATACTTCAGAAAGTATCTGGTAGCTAGTGGTGGGTTTTCCTAAAGTTGGATTAATTCAAGAGATTTGCATTCCACTGGCTCATTTCTTCAGTCATACTTTTGCTGTAGCAGAAATCCTTTCATAAATAGCTAAACCTAAACTTCAACCACTGTTGATCAGTGTAGCATTTGTTTTATGTACTATTTAAAGGAATGAAAATGTTTAGGTAATACTAGCGTTTCTCTCCCTCTTTTCCAAATAAACTTAATTACTACTTAATCTTGCACCAATTCTAAAGTATGAATGGAGCATAACTTTTAAAATCTTGAATTTTTAGGGGAGAAATATACAAAATATGCAACTACAGAGTTGCAGTTTTCTTCCAGTGAGTGAAAGATTCTTAGCTGTGACTATTCCTTGCTCATTCCAGGGGAAAGCTTAAGGTCACCTTCTACCCACCCCATCAGCATCCTGACCACTTGGGTAGGTATCTTGCACCTTCGGCATTTCACAGCTGGAAGATAAGCAAACAGAAGGGTGACCTTGCATACCCTGTGTGGCTCCCGTCCGACTGCTCTTTTAATCAGGAGGAAGTGGTTGGCCTCCTTTAACCTCGGCACTGCTAGCTGTTGCCCTGAGAAATTTATGTCTGCACCTGGAGTTTACAGTATTTACGTTATCATTGGTCTTCATTTTACCTGCTTTAGGTCCCCTACAGATTTATTTTTTGCCTCTGTCGTAAAACTCTTAGCTTTAGCAAAAGTTAGGTTAAAAAAATAATAGTAATAAAAGCACAAACTGGTTTAGAAAAGATATAAAAGTGACTTTTCTACAACTTTATAGACTATCAAAGAGCCTAGAGTGTTTTATGGACTTAATTTCTTTAATCCCTTAAGCACACAAAGAAAGTAAATGGCAACATGTATTGTTGTTCCCATTTTGTAGTTTGGGAGAAAAGATCACTGAATATTGCAGGGGTTAGATGTGGAATCAGAATAAGAATGCTGCTTTCCCAAAACCTCAGATCTCGCCAGACTTCCTCTGGGGCGAAATGGCCCGGAACCAAATGTGGAGTCTGCAGTGATACAAGAAACACATTTGTAGTTTTTAGGATAAGCGAAATAGGTGATTTTTTAATGTAGGCAAGGTGTGTAAACCAGCTTTCCATGAAAATTCAACACCTTGCTTTTAACGCCTTTGGTAGAATCCAAATCAGTACTCCAGAGGTCTTAGTACTACGTAAGTAACACTGCGGCCGGATTTAACGGGCTCTAAATTTTCCTTTAATTTTATTTTTAATTCAGGTTCTACGTAACTAAATTATTGCTACACGTTATCTATGCATTGTAGCTTTAAATCGATTTGTTTTTCTGTATGAGCTGCAATCATAGTTTGTGTTTCTAAAATTTATTAAGTGATATTGAAATATCAGTTACAACATTAATATACACTTATACAAAGTTTATTATTTTTATGAAATATAAATGCGAATGTAATATTCTTGAACTAAACAATAAAAATATTCTAAAGTTTATAGCGTGTCCTTAAATTTATACCCACTGATTGCCAAGACTATATTAAAAAATATTTAATGTATAACACTAGCTGCAGTGCACAAATAATTACGCAAAACAGAATGACTAGTAGATAGAAAATTAAAGTATTCTCTTGGATATAAAGATTAGATTCCTGTTTAAGTAAATGCAATTAAAATATTTGGTGTTTTATACTAGCCAATTAAGTGAAAATATAATTTGATTTGTTTTTATTTAAATGGAGAAGCACTTGCAAAGAGTTACTGAGTGTTCATATTATGTTTCTATCAATTCCGTAAAATTGAATAAATGAATCAAAACATATATGCCTTACCAGTGACATAAACTTCCTGTTTTTTTTTTTTTAATTAATGAGGATACAAATTATAATTTTCCTCACATGAAGCCCAATTTCTTTTTTTTTTTCTTGATGTATAATTGTTGTTATTGTTGGGTGCCATCGAGTCAGTTCTGACTCATAGTGACCCTGTGTACAACAGAATGAAACACTGCCCAGTCCCGCACCATCCTCACAATTGTTGTTATGCTTAACCTGTTCTTGCAGCCACTGTGTCAATCCATCACATTGAGGTTCTTCCTCTTTTTCACTGACCCTTTACTTTACCAAGCATGATGTCCTTTTCCAGGAACTGATCTCTCCTGACAACACGTCCAAAGTATGTGAGACATAGTCTCACCATCCTTGCTTCCAAGGGCTATTCTGGTTGTACTTCTTCCAAGAAAGATTTGTTTGTTCTTTTGGCAGTCTGTGATATATTCAATATTATTCCCCAGAACCACAGTTCAAAGATGTCAGTTTTTCTTTGGTCTTCCTTATAGTCATCATCCAGTTTTCACATGCATAGGAGGCAACTGAAAATACTACGGCTTGGGTCAGGCACGCCTTAGTCTTTAAGGTGACATCTTTGCTTTGCAATACTTTAAAGAGATATCTTGTAGCAGATTTGCCCAATGCGATACATCTTTTTGATTTTTTGGTGTATAATTTATATATATAGCGAAATGCCGAGATTGTGAGTGTACACATTCACCCCTGTAGCCCTCACACTATTCAAGATGTAGAACTTTTCCACGTTCTGGAAAATTTCCTCATGGCCCTTCCCAGTTGAGCCCCTGTCAGCAGGAGCACTGCTGTGATTTCTGTCACCGCAGATTAACCAGCTGCCATTTAACATAGGGACTGGCACTTACTGCATATAGAATATCTAAGGCATCATACTTATTGTATCTTTTATGTCCTGTTGAGAAATGAATTGAAAATTGGATCACATTAGTCTTCAATACTGAAATTAGTGTATACATACAATATCAAAGCAAAGAAAACACATTGCTTCCAAACTGATGGGCCACCATGGTGATAGGAGGGAGTCTCCTCAGAAGGAAATATGTTGATAGATGTTCCAGTGAGAGATAGAGGTGGCCAGCCATGAAGGAGGTCATAAATAACATGATATTTCTTTTCTGTCTCCCAAGCACTTGATGGTAAATGACTTCAATAACTTCTGTTTCTTGTACATGATTAGTTGATATAAGTTAATATTTTAGGTGAACATAAATACCACAGAATAATCAAGGTTGAAGGTGAAGAGAGAAATTTTATGAGTGTGTTTTTGTGAAACCCATCACAGGAGATTGCAGCCTTCAGACTACTGGGAGATAGAGCCATTCTCTTAATAGATTGTTTTAGCCTAAGAATTGATCTTCATTTCAAAAGGATTTCTATTCAGTATTCTGCACGTGAAATAAGTTATTTATTACTACTTCATTCACGTAAGTAATTTCTCTTTTATAGTATTCTAAGCGCTGTAAGCCCTTGATTTTACTGCACGTTCCCAGTAGGGTAGATAGTTAAAGGTGACTGACTATCATGTCTGTATTTTGGATTTAAATTTGAGAGAAAAACAGATGGCATTATTCACCTGAGATCCTCAGACTGTTTATGTCTAAACAAAAAATTTAGTCTTCTTCCCACACATGTGATGTCTGTGTTACATTGTCGTGTTACTCAACTTGCAGTTGGTTTCTTATAGCCCATTGCTGTAGAATCGATTCCAACTGATAGCAACCTACAGGACAGAGTAGAACCACGCCGTAGGGTTTCCAAGGCAGTAATCTTTATGGGGAATCCCTGGTGACATAGTGGTTAAGAGTTGGGCTGTTAACCAAAAGGTCAGCAGTTTGAATCCACCAGGTGCTCCTTGGAAGCCCTATGGGACAGTTCTACTCCATCTGACAGGGTCGCTATGAGTCAGAGTGGACTCGACGGCAGCGGCTTTGGTTTTGCAATCTTTATAGAAGCAGATTGCCACATCTTTCTTCTGTGGAGCAGATGGTCGCTTCAAATCATTGATCTTTCAGTTAGCAGCCAAGTGTTTAACCACTGTGCCACCAGGAAGTCCAAACCATTTTATCAATAGAAAACAAGCCTTCTATTCAACAGTCATCATGCCCGAGCATTTTTTAATCATTGCATGACACATTGGGCATTTCCTCACCATAGATCATTTAATCACTTCTCTGTATCCATTTGTCAGTCCTTCCATGGTGTCTTATTTTGGGTTCTCTATAGATATAGATGGCAACAGGTTTTTTTTAAAGGAGGAAAACCAGTGAAGCGTATGTATAAATATATACAGAGAGAGATTTACTTCAAGGAAATGGCTCATGCAATTGTGGGGTTGGCAAGTCCCAAATTCATGGGTCAAGTGTCAGGCTGAAGTCTTCTACTGGGTTACATAGTTGCAGTGACTGATGAACTCAAAATCAGCAGGTCAGGCAGCAGGCTTAAGTCTTCTGCTGACTTACATCCCAAGAACTGGAATCAGGCAATGAGAAGCATACAGGGTCAAGAGAGAGAGCAAGCTTTGCCAGAACATCCATTTATACACTGGAGGCAGGTCCTACCTCCAAGGAAACTCCCCCTGTAACTTATCGATTGCTCACATCAGATCACAAAATGGAAGGTGATTACATAATATCTTCCAAACCACTGAGAATCATAGCCTAGACAGGATGACTGACGACGTTAACCATCACACGTGGGTATCTGTTCTTCCCTAGAAAGAGTTTTAGGTGGAGGAGCAGAGCTGAGTATATTGTGATGAGTGTAAATCACTACAGAGGCAGTGGCAGCTGAAAGACCACAACAGCCTCAAAGGCAGACCTGGTCCTCTCCCAAGTGGAAACTAAAGGCAAGGGAGTCCTGACATTCTTTCAGCCTGGAGTTTTACACTTGTCTCGCCTAGAAGGAGCTGCCTGGGATCGGGCAATGGCAGCTCAGGGGACTGAGGTTTAGAATGTTCAGCACTGTCCCCCAGCTCACTTTCCAGTCTTCCCTAACTGCCCCACCGGTAAACACTGGAGGGAAAAGTGGAGGGTGGGAAGCAAAATATTTTATCAACAGCTGCAAGTGTTTATTACACATCAGTAAGAATAAGGTAAGAAGAGGACACAGTGGTTATAAGACACAGCTCTTGCTATCAGATGCTGACAGTTCCTTAGGCAACTATTTATTACACAACGAGTCTAGCAGTACTGGTTAGGCATGGGTAGGAGAGAGATGGAAGGATGGTTTCGACCCTTCGTCTCTGAGTTGGAATACAAGAGGGTGGCACCTGCAAGTAATTATGGTAGAGTCGAATGCTTTCTGGAATGAAAACATACACTAAGCTTTCTGGCTCACATGGGAGGGAAAACTGAAAATCCGGCAATATCCCAACAGGTACACAAAGTAGATCATGAAGGCAAGCGACAGCACAGGCTTTATACCGGGCTGATGGCCAGAGATCGGGCACAGACGATGATTGTGGGATTTCAGTAGAGGAAGAGCTCTACTGCTTATGAGCTAAAATTCCCTTTCCTGTTTTTGTTCTGGAAATATCTAACAAAGTTATTACAGGAATACACATTTGAATAGGCTCTAATTAAGATGTGATGAATTAAAATATAAAAATGGCCAAAACACTTTTTATGTTTAATCGCATAGACATCCCCATATGTGTAAGGAAGGCAACACTGTGTGACATAGCCATAATACAGATAACTTCACTCTCAATTAGTAAATATACACAATCTTTAATATTCTTTAAAATGCTTTTTTTCTCCCTCCTAATATTCATTAGTTATCCAGGTTGGGCTAATGACTGGTCTCCTGTACAAGTTCTCAGATATATAGTCTTGATAAATTAAGGAGAAAACACTATGTATATCTATTTGCTGTTGTTAGGTGCCCTCAAGTTGGTTCTGACTTATAGCAACCCTGTGTACAGCAGAACAAAACGCTGCCTGGTCTTGCGCCATCCTCACGATTCTTGCTATGTTTGAGTCCATGGTTGCAGCCACTGTGTCAGTCCTTCTCATTGAGGGTCTTCCTCTCTTTCACGGACCTTCTACTTTACCAAACATGATGTTCTTCTTCAGAGACTGATCCCTCCTGATAACAAAATACAGGAAACGAAGTCTTGCCATCCTTGCTTCTAAGGAACATTCTGGCTGTACTTCTTCCAAGACAGGTTTGTTTATTCTTCTGGCAGTCCCTGGTATATGTAATATTTTTTGACAATGTCATAATTCAAATGTATCAATTCTTCATTCTTCCTCATTCATTATCCAGCTTTCACATGTGTATGAGGCAGTTAAAAGCACCTTGGCTAGAGTCAGGTGTACCTTAGCCCTCGAAGTGACTTCTTTGCTTTTTAAAACTTTAAAGAGGTCTTTTGCAGCAAATTTGCCCAATGCAATGTGTTGTTTAATTTCCTGACTGCTGCTTCCATGGGCATTGATTGTGGATCCAGGTAAAATGAAATCCTTGACAACCTCAATATTTTCTCCATTTATCATGATGTTGCTCATTGGTCCAGTTTTGAGGATTTTTGCTTCCTTTATATTGAGGTATAATCCATACTGAAGGGTGTAGTCTATGATCTTCATCATAAGTGCTTTAAGTCCTCTTCACTTTCAGCAAGCAAGGTTGTGTCATGCGCGTATAGCAAGTTGTTAATGAGTCTTCCTCCAGTCCTGATGTGTTCTTCTTCGTATAGTCCAGTTTCCCAGATCATTTCCTCAGCATGCAGATTGAATAAGTATGGTGAAAGGATACAACCATGACTCACACCTTTTCTGATTTTAAACCACTCAGTGTCCCCTCTTTCTGTTCAAATAGCTGCCACTTGGTCTATGTACAGGTTCCTCATGAGCAAAATTAAGTATTCCTGGAATTTCCATTCTCTACACTGTTATCTATAATTTGTTATGATCGATGTACTGCTATAACCATTTTTGAAGTATCTTCAGGAAAGTTTTACCTGTGTGTGATATTAATGATACTGTTTGATAATTTAGACATTTTGTTGGATCACCTTTCTTTGGAATGGGCACATATATGGATCTCTGCCAGTAGGCTGACCAGGTAACTGTCTTCCAAATCTCTTGGCATACATGAGTGAGCTGAAAATGCCATTGCCATCAGAGAAGCTTTGTGTTCTTCCTTCAGTACCATCAGTTCTTGATCATATGGTTGAATAGTTGAATGTTGACCAATTCTTTTTGGTATAGTAACTGGATATTTCTCCATCTTCTTTTTGATGCTTCCTGCATTGTCCAATGTTTTGCACATAGAAACCATCAATATTGCTGTTTGAGGCTTGAAGTTTTCTTCAGTTCTTTCAGCTTGAGAAATGCTGAGCGTGTTCTTCCCTTTTGGCTTTTTAACTCAAGGTTTTTGCGTATTTCATCATAATACTTTACTTTTTTTTTTTTTTTTTACCTCAATCCGCCCTTTGAAACCTTCTGTTCAGTTCTTCTACTTCATCATTTCTTCCATTTGTTTTAGTTCTCTATGTTCAAGAGCATGCTTCAGAGTTTCTTCTGACATCCATTTTGGTATTTTCTTTCTTTTTAATTACCTTTTGCTTTCTTCATGTATAATGTCCTTGATGTTATCCAACAACTTGTCTCGTCTTCAGTCACTAGTGTTTAGTATGTCAAATCTATTCTTGAGAGAGTCTCTAAAGTCAGGTGGGATATACCAGTGTCATACTTTGGCTCTTGTGAACTTGTTTTAATTTTCTTTAGCTACAACTTGAACATGTATATGAGCAATTGATGGTCTGTTCTACACTTGAGTCCTGGCCTTGGTCTGACTGATGATATTGAACTTTTCTATCGTCTCTTTCCACAGGTGTAGTCGATTTGATTCCTGTGTATTCCATCTGGCGAGGCTCATGTGTATAGTTGCCCTTTATGTTGTTGAAAAAAGGTATTTGCAATGAAGAAGTCATTGGTCTTGAAAATTATGTCATGCAATCTCTGGCATCATTTCTATCACCAAGGACATAGTTTTCAACTACTGATTCTTCTTTGTTTCCAATTTTCACATTCCAATCACCAGTAATTATCAATGCATCCTGATTACATGTTCAGTCAGTTTCATACTGCAGCAATTGGTAAAAATCTTTGGTTTCTTCATCTTTGACATTAGTGGTTGGTGCATAAATTTGAATAATAGTCATATTAACTGGTCATCCTTGTAGGCATATAGATATTATCCTATCACTGACACCATTGTACTTCAGGTTAGATCTTAAAATGTTCTTTTTGACGATGAATGCAATTCCATTCCTGTTCAATTTGTTATTTCTGGCATAGTAGACCTTATGATTGTCCAATTCAAAATGGCCAGTACCAGTGCATTTCAGCTCAGTAATGCCTAGGATATCGATCTTTATGCATTCCACTTCATGTTTGACAAGTTCCACTTTTCCTAGATTCATACTTTGTACATTCCACATTCCAGTTATTAATGGATGTTTGCAGCTGTTTTGTTTTTTTTTTCTCATTTTGAGTCGTGCCACATCAGCAAATGAAGGTCCTGAAAGCTAGACTCCATCCATGTCATTAAGGTTGACTCTACTTTGAGGGGGCCGCTCTTCCTCAGCCATATTTTGAGTGTCTTCCAACTTGAGGAAAAAATAATATGTATAATATAGAAAGCCAAATAATATAAAAATTAATGATAAAAGTGAAAAAGTACATGATGAGTTTCTAAGTGCAGAAAAGAGCTATTATTATTCATCAGAGAGATGATTTGGACAGGGAGTACGGGGGTGGTGGGGAGAAGAAAATCACAGAGAGTGGGAACAGCATGAGCAAAGTAAAGAGAGAACAGAGTTACAGAAATGTTCAGGATACGGTGACTCAGACAGACCGACCTGCTTGGCTAGAGTGGAGGACTTGTCAAATGGAGTTGTTAAATATCAGACTTTAGGATAAGTTGGAGCCAGTTTTTGGAAGCCTATAGGTATCAATCTAAGGAGCGTGAACTTTTTCACTTAATAAACAATGGGAAGTATCCTATCACGTTTTCTTTTTTAAAAATAAGGGCTGTGACATTACAAATACCACTTGAGATGACTTTTGGTGGTGGGTATAGAACTATTTAGGAAACAAGGAGTTCAGTTAGGAAACAGTTACAGAAGTCTGATAAAGGGGTAAGAAGGGCTGTATCAGGGCAATGGCAGTTGGGATAGAGGAGTGAACAAACATATGAGTGAAAAATGGGAAAGAAATGAAAGCTTAGGAAAGACTCCAAAATAATGATAATTCATAGAATAAATTAAAAAAAAAGTAACTATGAAAAGATGACTCATTTGTAAGTAGCCTATCAATTACTTACTTTTAGGTTATAGATTTGACAGTGTTTAATATGTGTTTCCTGATATGAATATTTTATCTAATTTGTTGACGTTACTGATACTTAGGGTATACTACTAAAAATAATTGCAAATGTCTGTTTGCCAGGAAGTGTTCCAAGCACTTGAAATGTATTTGCTTTTTTAATACTCACTGCAACCTGGGGAGATAGATACTATTAATACCCTTATCTTACAGATCAGGGGTGTCATTAGGGTTGGTGTCACCCAGTGCGGTAGGTGACTCATGGTGTCACCCTCCCCCCATGCGAATTACCACAATATTACAGCTACAACAGCAGAGTTGACAACATCAGTGGCTGTGAAGACACCGGCAGCAACAAAACAACCGCGTGTGCTCGTAGTGCCAGCAGACTGCGTGATCTGAAGCGTCATTGTGATCGTGTAATAACAGCAGCTCTGACCGAGCAATAGAAGGTTCAGAAAGTAAATTAGCATAGAGTTTTAGTCTTGTTGGTATATTGATACATGTAAGGTCCGTATATTGATACATGTAAGCTGGGCTTATGAAGAAAATTTTTGTTGTTATAACTAACTACGGGTATATTTTTTTTTTTCTAATTTTTATTGTGCTTTAAGTGAAAGTTTACAAATCAAGTCAGCCTCTCACATAAAAACTTATATACACCTTGCTACATACTCCGGATTATTCTCCCTGCAATGAGACAGCCCGCTCCCTCCTTCCACTCTCTCTTTTCTTGTCCATTTTGCCAGCTTCTAAGCCCCTCTACCCTCCCATGTCCCCTCCAGGCAGGAGGTGCCAGCATAGCCTCAAGTGTCTGCCTGATCCAAGTAGCTCACCCCTCACCAGCATCCCCCTCCTCCCCGTTGTCCAGTCCAATCCGTGTCCAATGAGCTGGCCTTGGGAATGGTTCCTGTCCTGGGCCAACAGAAGGTCTGGGGGCCATGACCACCAGGGTCCTTCTAGTCTCAGTCAGACCATTAAGTCTGGTCTTTTTATGAGAAATTAGGCATCTGCATCCCACTGTTCCCCTGCTCCCTCAGGGGTCCTCTGCTGTGTTCCCCGTCAGGGCAGTCATCGGTTGTAGCCGGGCACCATCTAGATCTTCTGGTCTCAGGATAATGCAGTCTCTGGTTCATGTAACCCTTTCTGTCTCTTGGGGTCTTTATTACCACTATGGGGATACTTTTATAAAAAGTAATAAATCTCAGCTGAAACGGGGCACAAAAATTTTATAGACAGTCATTTTGATGCCACCCCCTCAGACAGTGTCACCCAGTATGGTCCAAACCCTCTGCACCCCCCTAGTGATGCCACTGTTACAGATGAGAAACTGAGACAAGGAGATGCTGAGTAGCTTGCAGAGGTCATGGAGTCAGTAAGTGGGGAGTCAGTCAGTGTACAGATGCAGGCAATCTGACTTCAGGAGCCACACTGTTGTCACTGTAATGCAGTAAGAAAAGGGACATTAAAGAAAAGGGAAATTACATTGTAGTTTTTCTTCAAATTATCACAAATTATCCCATGACATGTGCATTAATGAAAGTTTACTGTTTTACAATTGTAATTCTAAATCAAGGAGCATAAAACAGCACAAATTTTGCAAGCCTTCAGGCTTAAATTGAAATCCTGCCTGTGTCATTTATTAGATGTGTAACCTTGGATAAATTATTGAACGTCTCTGAGCCTCCATGTATTTGTAAACTGGGAATAACAACATCTAATTCATATCGTTTTGTGAAAATAAATGGAATAACCTAATGAATGGTGTCTTCACTGCTCTGGCAGGGATCACAATAGAGGGTCCCAGACAGAGCTGGAGAAAAGTGTAAAACAAAATTCTAACTCAAAAAGAAAGACCAGACTTACTGACCTGATAGAGACTGGAGAAACCCTGAGAGTATGGCCTCCAGACACCCTTTCAGCTCAGTGATGAAGCCACTCCTGCAGTTCACCCTTCAGCCCAAGAATGGACAGGCCCATACGACAAAATGAGACTAAAGGGGCACACCAGCCCAGGGACAAGGACTAGAAGGCAGGAGGGGACAGGTAACAGGGAACCCAAGGTTGAGAAGGGAGAGTATTGACATGTCATGTGGTTGTTACCCAGTGTCAAAACAACATGTGTACTAACTGTTTAATGAGAAACTGGTTCTGTAAACCTTCATCTAAAGCACACACACAAAAAAAGATGGTATCTTCAAATAGAAAGATTTCTATAGATTTTGAATATTATTCCTACTAATATTATATGACAGTCATAGAACTTAGATGGCTGGAAACTTTTGGGAAATCAAATACGTTCACATTTTAAGTCCATTTGAGCACCAGAGTTGTTTAGTAGTCTCTACCATGTGTCTATTACTCATTATTCTAAAGCTGTAGTAGAACGTACTACTTGAAATTTTAAAATTTGGCATGAACTAAAGCTAGTGACACATCTTTACACACTACATATTAGTTGTTTACAGTTTATTATTTCAGGATGTGAAACATGGTGGCCATACACATAGCTGCAAAAATGCTGGGGAAGATTTGTCCTAACTGTAAGTTAGATTAGTAGGGTCACTATAAGTCGGAATCGACTCGACTGCAACAGGTTTAGATTAAGAAAGGGTTATGGATTGAATTGTGTCCATCTGAAAATTTGTGTTGAAATCCTAACCCCTTACCTGTAAATATGACCCCACCATTTTTGTAGCTACGTGTATGTCCACCATGTTTCACATCTTGAAATAATAAACTGCAAACAACCAATATTTAGTGTGTAAAGATGTGTTGCTAGCTTTAGTTCATCCCAAATTTTAAAATTTCAAATAGGAGTTTTCTTTTGTTGTGTTAACAAGGTCATACCAGAGTAGTAGGTCCTACACCTAACCCCATCTAACTTATAAAGACAGAAGAATAGACACAGAGACACACACAAGGGAAGGAGGAAGAAAAATGATAGAGACAAATTCATCTACCAGCCCAGGAACACCAAGGATTGCTGGCAGCTTCTAGAAGCTGAAAAGATACCGAAGGAACTCCCCCTATAGCCATGGCCTGAATTCAGACTTCTAGCCTCCTAAATGTGAGAAAATAAATTTCTCCTTTTTTTTTTAAAGCCACCCATTTGTTGTATTTTTGTTATGGCAGCACTAAGTAACTAAGACAAAATTCAAATTAGAAGGTTTGTTATCTAAAAGTTAACTTCTTCCTTTTTTCACGAGGTAAGAGTTTTAGTGAAGGTCTGTCATGAGTTAGACATGTCCTGGATGAAGGGGACAAATAAATGCAGCTAAGACTGTGTTCTCCATCAGGAGCTTGTGTGGGATCAGTGTGGACACAAGGAAAGGCCTTTCTGTGCTCTCGTACAGTTGGAGGGAAGCCAGCAGTCAGGATTTCATAGAACAGGCAATTGATCTGGGTCTTAAAAAAAAACTGAGTATTTGCCAAGCAGACACCGAGGGTGGGTTGGTACACAGAGGTCATTTTAAGCAGGGAATATAGTTTGAGCTTGCGGCGAAATTGCAAGCTGTGGTTTAAGAAGCAGGAAGTCGTTCGATACAGTCGTAACATAGATTGTATGAGAGAAGTCGAGAGAATCACAAGAATATCTAGTGTTCATTGAGTGATGGTTAAGGTCCAAACCCAGTTCCCAGTGCTTCACAAAAATTCTTTCATGTCGTCCTTACATGGTCCAGGTGAGTTAAGTATCTCCATCTTAGAGGTAAATCCACTGAGTTGGAAAGATTAAGTCATTTGCCTCAAATCATGTAATTGCTAGGTCAAAGAGGCAAGTTTCAAACCTTGTTTGGTCCCTCTGAATCCAAAACCCACCACCTTTTCACTGTGCCTCTGTACCTCCTGTAGAACCATACCCTTCTCCATAACCAGAATGTCAATAGCTCCAAGAACCATACATACCGGGATAAAGAGGTGAGATTTTACATAAGAGTAAAACGGTAGAGAACTGTTCAAGGGTTTGATCAAAGAATTGTGATGAGTTTTTTTTCTCCCTAGGAAAAGGCCAGGGAAAGGGCTGTCTTTCCATAGTACAATTCTAGGTTTCTCTAGCAGTGGACGGACACTAATATTGATAATAGCACTAATAGTATAATTTATACAGCACTTCCTGTACGCCAATGTAGTGTTAGTCTTCTTACGTATTTCACTCATTCTGTGAAACAATTCCGTAAGATAGGTAGTTTTACTTATATTTTATAGTTTAATACACTGGGGCCTCTGAGAGTTTATCTGTCAAACTGTAGGGCTGAAGAGCAGTGGAAGCCACGCATGCAGGTTTGTGTGGCACCAAAGTCTTTTTGGGAGATTATCTTGCCTCTTGGATGATGATTCAGTGTATTTCCAGCACATTTGGGCTGGGGTACAGGCACAGGATCACTGGTAAAGGACTGTTAGGTTTGCCACTAAGATTAAATGGGTATGAGAAATAGGGTAAAATCTTTACATTAGCTATGTGAAAGAATCTTTGGACATGGTATGGTTTGATAAAGATTCTAAGAACTATCATTCTGGAAATACCTCAGTGTCAAGTAGGTCCCTTACTGGTTTTATATTTCAATAATGCAAAATGGCAGGAGAAAAAAGCAAGAGAATATTCAAGAGACCGAATTGATTACGTTAGGTTTTCAGACCCCAGTCTGGCCCATAATGCTGCAGAGCTGACCACCAGACTTTTCACCACCAGATTTGTCTCATTTGGGGGACTCAGTGCCCATCCCTCCCAGAAAATACTAAGCACAGCCATTTTTATTGTCCCCATTTCTCCCTTTTGTGAATGATTTCAGGTTTGACTAGAGAGTAGCGGCTAAGATTTTGGACTCTGGAGGTCGCTTTCCAAGGCTTTGAATCCTGCCTTTGCCACCTACTAGCTGGGTGTCCTTGGCAAAGCCACTTCACCTTTCCGTGCCTCAGTGTTCTCATCTGTAAAGTGGGAGGTTTTATGAGGGTCATTTCATAGGATGAGTGTGAGAATTAAAAGGGATTGCTATGTCTAAAGCATTGAGAGCAGTACCTGCCTGTGGAGCAAGTCCATGTAAGTGCCTTGGTATTATTAACGCAGATTTCCTCAAAATTGGAGTGTTTGGAAAACTTGAGAGCTTTTCGTGTTATCAGCAGAGCCTATGCGCATAGCACAAATGTGTTGGTTCAAAAATTTATTTCCTTCTTTTTCTCATTAGGGTCAGCATAGACTCTGCCAGTGGTGAAATTGTTATAGGGAAGAGCATTAGGCAGGGAGCGAAGTTCTTAGGCCACCTCACTGCACTGCTGTGCAGATGAGTTAACAGTGTACAAAGCTATACAAAGAGCCATAGCTAATATTTATGTCTAACTTTCATATATCATATCCTATTTCAACTTTATGATAACTCTGAGAGGGAAGTATTATTTTTATCCTTCCTCCCTTTTGATCCTCTGACCTTAAAAAGATAATGAGTAGAGAAATGTTCTATGTGTATCTGTGGGATGAATTTAAAATTCATCACCTAAACCAGCCCTAAGATGGGTTGGTCTTGTCTTAGAGATTGTTTGAATTAATCCTATAGGAGTACCTACCTTTTACTAGCCTTTATGTCTTCTCACCTCTATTTTCACATACCCTCCGAGGTCCCCTACCCCTTGCCCTATGGGCACCCACCCCATGCCCCTTAGGCAGGCCTTTTTAAAGTTTGTGTCTCAAATACTGCATGGTATTTGAGAAACAGTGAGGGTCAGAAGGAAAAACGAGTAGTGTTATTTTTTTTATACATTTATGTTGCATTCATTAATCAAACAACATCAGCTCAAGCCGTCAGTGAGAGGAGATGGCGTGGGTCTTTTCCACGACCTGGCGCGCATGGGGAAGGCAGTTATTCTGGGTAACTACATCAAGATACAGATTCGGGGACAGCTCTTAAATACCTTTGAAGTCGATACCGTGTTACCAAAATAGTCCTGGCTGCACATTAACTGTAATGTAAAAATAGAGATAATAATAACAACACTTGGGACTTACGGGATGTTTTCCTCGTGCGGCTTCAGAGCATCTCACAATGGGGGCTGTGACTCATCCCGCAAACAAACAGTCCTGAGGGATTTAAGTATATGTTCCTTCCCTTTCTGGCAAGCAGTTGGACCATAATTCGTTAGTACAGTGCCTGAGATGTCAGCAGCTGGAAATACATTTCCTTCTGCTACACACTGAAAAAAGACTCTTGGTATTGTCCCCCTGCCACATTTTCAGGATGTGATTTTCTTAGGAACCACTAACTTGTCACTCCAAAATGTTAAAAAAGAATAAAAGAAAAGAAAAAAGTCCAAATGCACTCAACACCAAATATTCTCTGAGTCATATACCCCATCTTACTTGTATCACATTTCAAAACATTTCCAACTGTTGGAATTAGTTTTTCCATGGAGTTCAAACCTGGGCAAGATTTTCTTTCATCCAGTGTGGAAAACAAGGATAACACATGACAGTACTGTGTTAGTTGGAGACCTAAGAGACTGAAGTGAAGATTCAGACTTCCAATTTAAAGAATAAAAGAGATCTTTAAATAAAATTGAAGACACTGAATGATTTAACTAGGATGGTTGGAATATCAGAACATCTCAGAAGAGGGATGTTCATCTCACACAAAATAAATTTCAATAGCTTCATGCCTTCATTTACAGATGATACATAGTAAAATGACATTAGTTTATACTCTGTTGATTATGAATTTGTGCCAATTAGGTAAAGACCAAAAGCTTTACTTTCAACAGTAAATAAAATATCCTCTTAATTGTTCAAAAATGTTTAGCAGCTGATGTGTGACACGTTCTGTGCTTGGGTCTTTGGGATGTACAAATGATAGGACGTGGTTCTTCCTCTCAAGAAATTTACCATCTGCAAACAATCTTGGTGCAATATAAGCAATGCTGTAGTGCAAGTTATACAGTAGTGGTCCGCATTCAGGAGCTATCAGGTGAGTCTGCCCAGCAGGCAGCAGTGGTTCAATGGTAGAATTCTTGCTTTCCATACAGGAGACCTGGGTTCAAATTCTGGCCAGTGCATCTGATGAGCAGCTACCACCCATCGCTCAGTGAAGGTCTCTGTGTTGCTATGATGCTGACCAGATTTCAGCAGAGCTTACAGACTAAAATGGACTAGGGAAAAAGGTCTGGTGATCTACTTCTGAAAATCAGCCGGTGAAAACCCTGTGGATCACGACGATCTGATCCCATTGTGCATGGAGTTGCTATGAGCTGGAGCTGACTTGATGGCAACTAGCAACACCAAGACCACTTCAGAGAGGTAGAAGGACTCGAGCTGAGGCTGGAAGGAGAAGGGGGAGTTTTTCAGGCAGGCAAGAGTTCTAGAATAAGAAAAAATGGAGGGATTATAGGGTCAGGGTGACGGCGTGTACAGAAGCAGCGGCTGGAGGAACTAGGCATCTTTGGTGAAAGCGAATCATCCTGTGCCCTAAACCAATAGGAGACAGGACGGAAGAGAGCTCACAGCTTCATGTTCAGGTAGAGGAAGTTAGAAAGCCTATGGACATCCATGCAGGGTAAACAGGATTACAGAGAGAATTCTTAAAACTGTTAAAAAGACAACACACTCTTTTATGTATCTTAAAAGCCCTCATTTATTCACGGAGAGTTGGCAGGCTAATTATGGGCCATAGATTTCTATTCATTAAGGCAAGTGCCCCTGGGCTAATAATAAAAAATTATACTTTGTACAGCCTGATTTGAGTTATAGTTTGTACTTTAGAGTAATGGAATTCCATTTTTTTTTCTTAGTAATCAGATTCAGACCTCTCACAAATTTAGACTGGTCTCACAGAGTCAATCCAAATAGTAGTACCTTTCTGAGTAGTTTTTGTTTCATGGTGACAACGTACTATCATTCTACTTTCTCTTCTGGCATGTGGTTCAGAATTAACTTTGAGGCGTGTGTTAGCTGACGTGTTAATTATGATTGGAATGGCAAGAATTGGGGTCACGGGGCGTCTGTTGTTTTAATAGTGTGTCATGTGACTTTGTGATGTTTTCCCTCACGGCATCTCATCTACATAAGGAGCTTATTTGATTAGACACCTTGTAATTGTTCTTGTCCTGGTTGTTTCTTTTCTAAACTGCATGGAGCAAGCTGTCACTTGTCATTAGCATTCTCTGGAGTAGATACAGGTTCATTTGTGTCTACAAAGGTTTCATGTGGTTGGGCTGGAAGGCTTCTTATAGTTCACCTAGCTGGGTGTTCTAGTTTAGAGATGAGGATACCGAGGGTCAGAGAGATCACCTGCCTTCATTAGGGTCATTACCAGGAGCAGATTCAAGATTATACCCAGGCTCAAAATGTACTATACAACATTGACATTCTTATTACAGTTATAAAACCTTGTATTTGTATAGGACTGTCTTCTTGCCAAAGTGCTTCTATACACATCATCTCATGCAGTTATCACAAAGCCCTGAGAGGAAGTGTGGGCAGAAGTTCAAGCCGCTGAGAGGTGATCCAAGGTCACAGGAGTTAAGTGATGCTGCTTCAGGAGGTCCAAAATGATCACCTACCGTACATGTGGTATTAATTTCTGAAGGTTGGAGGTGTGTTTGTCTTATTTATAGTAGAGACATTGCAATAAATTTTATACATGGATTTTATTTATAAATTGATGTTTAAATATAAGTAGATGTTTTAGCTATAAAAAAAAAATCTATAAGCCTTTCAGTAGTAATAAGTGAAAAAAGAAGTAAAAAGTATTGTGTTTTTAAAGGTTCATTTTTAATGCTGAATATCTGACCTCCAGAACAAAACAGGGACAGCCAAAAAATACTTTCATATTTTAACAATGAATTTAGTGTAATAATTTTTAGTGTCATGATGTTTAAGATGCGCTTCTGTATTCTAATAACAGAGAGAGTCTTCAAAATACCTGAAGGAATTTCAGCTTACCATAGCTTATTCTTCATTTAATACCCGATTCTGGTCAGCTTTTTTTTCTTTCTGATCTCTTTTTATGTATTTTTTAAATTCTTCTGGGGCTTCTTTACCTTGAAATTGAATTACATACAAATAAAGTGTATTTTATACGAGATATGTTTCTAAATTGATATTACTTGTTTACTTTAAAAATCAGTAGCAAATACCTTTATTCCTGGAACAGTCAGCCTCTCAGAACATTAAACTCACCATTGACCTCAATAATGGTCATTGTTTTCTCATGTGGATTTGTTGTGCAGTTACTTTAAAGCTTAATGTCTTAAAATCAGAGCACAGAGCCATGAATTCTGGTTCTTTTGTGTGGCTGGAAATTTATAGCTGCTATTGGTCTCCAAGGGCTCCCAGAGATGGATTTGAGGTTCAGTAGGTCACATGCACTTTGTTGTTGGCTTTTCCCTGTACCCAGTAAAACTCATTGACATTGTGGATGGGGATCAGGTACACAGTCAGTGGCTATCGAAATACTCCTATGACTAATTCTCATCGTAACTACTGCCATTTATTGAATATATGTGCTGCTTAACGTCCTCAGTATGTTTTGTGAAATAGGACATCATGTGATTTGGACGTTGTACAAATACCATATTGTATACTAGGGAGAGATGCACAGGACCATGGACATATATGTGGTCGCACGTTGCTCAAGCTGACCTTAAGCAGTGTGCCTAGCCCTTTATGTGCACTATCTCATTAAATCTTCACGCCAGTTCTGTCAGTTGGGCAACGTCAACCTCACTCTGCATATGAGACAGTGGAATACAGTCAGGTTAAGTGATTTGCCTGAGGCACTGATACAGATCTGTGTGCCTCCAAAGCCTCACTTATTAAGCGCCATGCAACTCACCTTGCCAACAAACTGCTTCCAGTGAGCTTGTGTAATAAACTGTTTTTTATTTTCAGTAATCTAAGTAGATTGATGATAGACTGATGAAAAAGAAATTGAAATATTGGTGAAATTTCTCTTGAAGAATATTGGGACTGAATGCACACAGATTTTTTTTTTTTTTTTGACATTTAACTTAACGTATCCAATATTAACTAAGACCTGCTATGTCCAAAGTATAGTATTTGAAGCTATGGGAAATTGAAAAAAAAAAAAAAAAAACCAAAAAGAGTAAGGTACAATCCCTGCTCTCAAGGGGAGAAAGACATGAAGGAAGAGGGGAGAAATATGGAGGGAGTCATGTTGTTCTCAGGTGAATAAAAGGTAAATACATTGCTGTGAAGTTTTGAAACAGAGGCTCTGGAGATTTTGATAGCTAACCAATAAGAGATGGGGGAAAAAAAAACAAAAATTAGGCAGCACCTGTGTGCAGAGAGAATATAAGTTTGTAGTGGACCAGCAACATGGTCCTCATTGGTCATGATGGCCCACAGCTGGGGAGGCAGAGAGAGGCAGTCGCCCAAAGCTGGGGATTTGCAAGCTGGGAAGGATCCAACTGTCGAAAGAGCCAGTGATTCTAGGTCTTTTTACAGAAGCATTGTTGGAAATTTCAGACCATAGAGTCTGAGGTGGATTGAGAGAACAAAGAAATTCATCATTTAACATTATGGAGGGTGTCAAGGGCTGAGGCCTGGTAGAGCGAAAGGCAGGCTCAGCAGAAATAAACGGAGGTAAAAGTATGGTGGATTACTGTCAAGAATTACTAACTGATGAAGACTGTGAGATTTGCATGATTATGCAGTCTAACATAAACTCAAGCCAGGTGGTGGGCTGTGGGGACGGTGCATGTGATTAGAGAAGAATGGAATGGACGTGGTGATTATTGAAGCTGAATGTCTTCACCAGTTGAGTGTTGAGACATCAAAGTCGCTATGGCAAGGTGAAGTGAATTGGGATGAAGTTAGGACATGCAAGAGAAAACAGCTTCAACCACCAGTCCCAGGAAGATGGAAGGTGGCTTGGCAGTAGAAGACTGAGAGGAAGGAAATAAGGTTTTTACAAGCATGGGCCATGAACTTCATCAGAATAAGAAGTTGGATAAAGGTAGTGGAGCTGTGGTCTGTTTGGCTACCTAGCAGAATGACTGTAAAACTGCTTGAGATAACACATGAGAGGGTATTTTGACAACGGTGAAGGGTAGCCATACAGCGTGGCTGGCATGGCTCTGTAGCCTAGCTGAAGAGACAGTGTGTACAGTGCTTAACGTGTATGCTCTGGAGCGAGACAGCTTGGGCTTCAGTCCTGGCTGCACCTTGTTCTTTGATTTTGGGCAACTTTCTTGGCCTGTGTACCCCAGTTTTCTCATCTGTGAAAAGAGCATGACAATACTGACTGCCTTAGATTGTTATGGAATAAGGGAATTATATAAAATAAGCCTAAGGTGATTATAATGGCAATCTGACGTAGTTAGAACTCAACAAATGCTAATTATAGTAATACTGATAATGCATTGTTATTAGAGTGAGGTCATTTGATGTACTGAACACCTGAAATCAGAAAACCTGTATTTTGAGGCTTGGCTGTTGTATTTTCTTGTTATATGTACCTGAGCTATTCAGCTTGTCTCTTTTGGTCTTCAGTTTTTCATCTGGAAAATAGAACAAGGCTATCTACCCCTAACTCATAATAAGACACCATAGCCATTCTTGAAAGCCATTTATAAACTGAAAATTAAGTAATGTAAAGGATTGCTATTATCCCTGTGAATAGAAACTACTCCAGCATACTCTCTATTCTTCAGTAGCCGGTGGAGCCTCTGTCTACCTAGAATGGCTGCTGCTAAAATAGAAGAAGCCTTGTGTTTATGTCTCTTGCACAGGGCAGTGATTTCAAAGTACTCAGCAATGCGTGTGTTTCTAAGCTGACTGTCATTAAGTCCTCAGTTTTTGTTTCCCTTTATTCAGAAGTCTTGACCTTCAGAGTTTGAAAAGAATCATCATTTAACCCAGTATGAGAGTTGCTAAATATGCTAACCCCATTCATATCTTGGGGGAAAACTGAGAGGACATTTCTTCCTAAGCCTGGCTCTAGATTAGAAGTTTATATATTCTCCCTCAGTTAGATTTTTAGGGTCACTCAGTGGCTCCTTTCTGGATGGCTCCCAATTTGTTCTTCTTGTTATGTGAAAACATTCTCTCTCTACCATCTCAACGGTTTCAGGGGGTCAGTCAGAAGTTCCATGAGCACTTAGCGCTTGTCTTACAGGGAAGGTTCAGGAAACAGAATCACGTGCTGCCAAGAGAGGCGTTTGCTAGATCTCTTCAGGAAACTGCATCAGACCAAAGGGTTAGTCCTAGATCTGTCAAAGTTTCTCAGGATAATCTTGGGCAAGTCTGTTGACCTTTGTTGTTGTTAGGTGCTGTCAAGTTGGTTATGACTCATAGCAACCCTAGTGCAACAGAAGAACGAAACACTGCCCAGTCCTATGCCATCCTCACAATTGCTGCTGCGCTTGAGCCCATTGTTGCAGCCACTGTGCCAATCCACCCTCACTGAGGGTCATCCTCTCTTTCACTGACTCTACCTTACTAAGCACGATGTGCTTCTTCAGAGATTGGTCCCTCCTGATAACATGTCCAAAGTATGTGAAACGAAGTCTTGCCATCTTCGTTTCTGAGGAGCATTCTGGCTATACTTCTAAGACAGATTTGTTCGTTCTTCCAGCAGTCCATGGTACATTCAGTATTCTTCACTAACACCATAATCCAAATACTTCAATTCTTCTTCGGTCTTCCTTATTCATAGTCCAGCTTTCACATGGATATGAGGTGACTGAAAATACCATGGCTTGGGTGAGGCGTAGCTTAGTCCTTAAACCAAAAACCCACTGCTGTCAAGTCGATTCCAACTTATAGTGACCCCCTAGGCTTTCCAAGGCCAAATCTCTACAGAAGCAGACTGCCACATCCTTCTTCCGTGGAGCCACTGGTGGTTTTCAACCGCCGACCTTTCAGTTAGCAGTCAATTGCTTTAACCACTGTGGCACCAGGCCTCCTTGGTCCTCAAAGTGGCCTTACATCTATCATCTTTATAGTGGAGGGTAAACTAAATGATCTTTATGTTCTCCATTAGTTTTGAAAAGCAACAATTCTAGGAAAAGATGGTGGCAGTTGGGATGTCAGGATTAAGAAGGGGCAGAGCAAGCTTAGCTCCTGAAGGGATGCGTCTCCTGGACTTGGTTTAATGTGTGCTCACAAGCAGGAACTATAAGACCAAGCTGTGTTAACAAGTATACAGAAGGCCACCTAATCCTAAATCATATGGTCACCCACCTCTTTTGCTACTTAAGATAGTACCCAGTGGCACCCTCTAGGTAATGTTAAGCCCAGCATCATTTCCTGGAGTTGCATTACATGCCTGTTTTTGAGAACATGGAAGGAGCAGGACTCTTACCTAGAGCAAAACTTGTGTCTTCACTTAGGTGTGTGTTTTTGGCTGCTGTTGTTAGGTGCCATCGAGTTGATTCTGATCTGACTTATAGCAACCCCATGGAACAGAGTAGAATCTACTAGGCTTTCCATGGAAACCCTATGGCAGTTCTATTCTGTCCTGTAGGGTTGCTATGAGTCGGAATTGACTAGAAAGCAAAGGGTTTATGCCTGTGGTTGTAATCCCATTTGAGAATGGCTTGTCTCTGTTAACGAGGCAGGATTAATGTAGAGTGTGTCTTGAGTCAAGTATGACTGTAGGACAGAGTAGAAATGCTGCATTTGGTTTCCAAGGAGCGCCTGGTGGATTCCAACTGTCACCTTTTGGTTCATAACCGTAGCTCTTAACTGCTACGCCATCAGGGTTTCCAACCACAGGCACAGAAGTTAGGATTTCCAACGCATATTTCTGGGGGATACAATTCAATCCATAATATTTCCCCTTTTGACCCTGCAAAACTCATGTCCTTGCCACATGCAAAACACATTCACCCCATCACATCATCCCAGAAGTCTTAAATCAACTCCAAGGCCAAAATCTCATCTTCTGAATCATCTAAATCAAATATGGCTGAGATTTAGGCATATTCCATCCTGGGGCAAAATCCCTTTTCATCTGTGAACCTGTGAAATCTGGGCCACAAGCTAGCTGTTTCCAAGATACAATGGCGGAGCAGGCACAAGGTAGACGATTCCATTACAAATAGGAGAAATTGGAAGGAAAGAAGGGATAACAGACACCAAGCATATCCAAAACCCAGCAGAAAAAATTACATTAGCTCTCAAGTTTTGAAAATAATCGTCTCTTCTCTGAGACCATCTGAGTAATGGCCCAGCCCTCCAAACTCTCGGTGTTAGCCACACCCTCTGGATTCTGGGAGGAGGCCCCTCAACCCTGGGCTTTGGGTCTACCTTCCAGGCCCTCTGGGATGACAACTCTACTCCCTTGGCTTTAGGTGGCCCCATTCTCCGAGTCCATCTGAGTGGCAACCAAACCCTCTCGTGCCAGCAGGCCCTGTTCTTCTGCCCCTTCGGTGTGGCAGTCTCACCCCCTCAGCTTTGGGCGGCATCCTTATCCCTCTGGCCCACCTTAATGACAGCCCCGCATTCTGGAACTGAGTTGGCAAATATCCGACTCTTTGAAACCTAGGAAGCTACAAAACCTTTGAGATACGGGAGACTGTGACCCCACACTCTGAAACCAAAAAGGCCCTGCTTCCTGTGCTCCTTGCACCAGCTGTGCTCATTTCTGAGCTACTCCAGGGATGGTCCTTTTCTTTTCTTGTAGAACAACATATGCAGCTCCTTTGACCTGTTTCCTGCCTGTAGAATTCCATGAGGCAGGCAGCATTCTTCTCTTTCTTTCTCTGTCCCCTTCAGTCTAAGCTGTTGGGTTTTCTCCTGTGGTAGTTGGTTAGATCCATTAGTCACAGACTTAATCTCATTAACAAAAGATTGTTTAGACATATCCATTGTGAATATCCTAGGACACATGTCCTTAGTCTGTACAACAGAAATTTCCAGATTTTTACGGTCTGTTTTCATTTTGCAGAGTTCATTTTTGAGTCCATCTCTTTGCTCTCACATTTTAGTCTAAGAGGCAAGGCAACTTCACACAGCTCCTTTAAGATCTTGCTTAGAAATCTCATTAGCCAGACATCCAAGTTCATCACTTACAAGTTCTACCTTCCACCAAGCATTTGAGCATAACTCAGACAAGTTCTTTGCCACTGCATAAAAAGCATTCCCCTTCCTTCATTGGACAATCACGTGTTCATCATTTACTTTTAAAGCCTCACCAGAAGCATATTTAATGTCCACATTTATAGCAACATTCTGTCACTGGTGCCATATGTATTCTCTAAAACAATAGAGACTTTCTCTATGGCTCTCCTCACTTCCTTCTGAGCCCTCACCAGAATTGCCTTTACTATACATACTTCTGCCAACAGTCTCTTCAAGGCTCTCTAGGCTTTTGCTATTAGGCACCTTAAAGCTCTTCCAGCCTCCACTCATTACCCAATTTCAAAACTGCTTCCACATTTTAGGTATCTGTTAGAGCAGCACCCCACTCCTAGTACCAAATTCTGTCTTAGACATTTAGTGTGGCTGTAACAGAAATAGCACAAGTGGATGACATTATTAAACAGGAATTTATTTTCTTAGAGTTTAGGAGGCTAGAAGTCTGAATTCAGGACGCCAGCTCTAGGGGAAGGCTTTCTCTCTTGGGTGGCTCTGGGGGCTTCTGTTTCCTGGTTCCTTGGAGATCTCCATGTGGTTTGGCATCTATCTTTCCCTGTATCTCTTGTTTAATCTGATAATTTTTTATTTTCTAAGAGATTGACTCAAGACACATCCTACACTAATCCTGCCTCATTAATATAACACGGACAACCCATTCTCAAATGAAGTTATAACCAGAGGCAAAGAGGTTAGGATTTACAGCACGTTTTTTTGGAGGACACAGTTCAACCCATAACAATCAAGACAGAGCATTAAGACTTTCCCCAAATACTTTCTCTTGCTTTAACTAGAACCAGTCACAAGGCAAGTGATAGGAAAAGTCATAGTCTCCTAAACATAAGGAAAACTTGGAAATAAATGGGAAGGGAAGGGTTTATCACCCTACCCTATTTTGGCAGTTGCTTTTTTAGGCATAAGGATTATGACAGTGATGTGGAGCTGAATATCTACAAAGTTCTCTCTACATGACTTAAGATATTATGTTATTTGTTCTTTTAATAGAACTAAAATTTTAGAGTTTACATAAATATTTAAAAAAAAAAACAGTTAACATGAGAGTTCTATAAACTCTTTTCCATCCTGATTTGATTAGGCAGGGGATTACTGTGACTAAAAGACACAAACCCTCTTTTTACAACTATGATCCTGTAGCAGGGGAGACAAACATTTAAGCAAGTGAACCACGGTCTTGCACAACAAAATAGAGAGAGAGAGAGGAGAAGTCAAGTGCAAGATGCAGCAGAGGGAACAGTTAAGATCAGAAAGGCCAGAGAAGGGTTCCTGAGTGAGATGATGTCTGCCTATGTCTTGAATGATGAGTTGTTATACAGGAAGACAAGGGGTAAAGGGCCTCCCAGGCAGAGGAAACAGCCAATGCAAAGGCATGGAGATGTAAAATAACGTGATATCTTGGAAGCTAAAAACAATACTACTAGAACATTATGTTTGAGGAAAAGTATAGGTAATGAGCATGAAGGACCTTTTATATGTTCACCATGTACTTTCTCCAATGAGACTAAAAATTACAAATCATATTTATTCAATTATTTCTAAAATGTTTTCAAATCTATTTTTTCTTTGCATCACTTTCATAAACAACCTTATGATATATGTAGTACCCAGTGCTATTATCCCTCTTTTGCAAATGTTAAACTAAGAAAGGTTAATGACTTGATTACGGTGCATAGCTCGTAAGAGGTGGAGCTGGAACTAGACTTTGCCAATAGGGACTCTGAATCTTAATCTGGTACACTTCTCTATACCAGGAAGAGGAATGCGTTCAAGTTGTATACTAATTATAATCCATTGGTGCTTGACAGCTTGCTTTTGTGTACTGTGAAGGATTCTGAGCCATTGACTCCAGACTTAGGAAGAGAGAGGGAAGGAAAGAGACAGGAATTCCAGTTGGCCTGTTTGGAGGGGAAGTAGTGACCAACGTACTATATGGCTTTGCTATATGCTTTGTTGTCTCAATATTATGATAGATCTCATCTACTCAACAAAAAAAAAAAAAAATTTTTTTTTTTTTTTCCAATGGGACTACAAAATTCTACAGGGAGGGCAGGTAGTATGCCTTGGCCATGTGGTTGCCTATTCTAAATGGGGGGTGGGGGAGGGAGTACCTAAAATTTAGAATCCTCTGCTTTCTGAAGAGTTCCATTAAATTTTTTCCTTCTTTACTTTAAGTCACCACAGTGAAATATGTATGCCCAAAAGCTCATTCCTTACATGCATACATTTAGTGGCTACCTTAGTACTTTTTCTTTACTTACCTTTATTGTCAAGACTGACCAAGATGGAGGCTTAGTCAAACACGCCATCCTGTCCCTCTTCAACAAAGACTTGAAAAAAACAAGTGAAACAGATACAGATGACAGTCCTGGAACCCTGAGCATCAAACTGAAGGATAAAGAGTTAGATTGAACACTGATTAGAAGAAATACCAGGGCAGGCAAGGAGGGCGTGTTCCACTGATCGCTTGTCTGGTAGCAAGGGAGTACTCACCTCCTGTCGCTGGGTGGGTAGGGCAGCAGCAGGCAATGCGAGCATGTGACATTCACTGGAATGAGGAGAGATACAGAGCAGAGGTGTTCTGCAAGCCAGCCCAGTACAGCTTAGCCATCTTGAGACAAAGCCAGTAGCACAGGAAGGCAACATCACAGAATTCCCAAGAGGAGTTGGAGAAACAGTGTAGACACAGCCAGAGTGAAGCAAGAAGAACAGGACAGAAACTGAATCTAAGGAGGGAAAGTATAGGAAGGAGGGTGAGAGCCCCTGATATCCTGGCATCCACAGAGCAGGCGGGGAGTCAGGATCCAGAGATAGGACTACTCACCAGCGGTGGTCCCTGATCATTAGGGTGGGTAGCGCATATGGGGTAATAGATCCACAGACTCCGGGTAGCACCCCCAACACTTGGTTGGGGCCAGGTCCCAATTGCCGGCTGCAGCCAATGGGTAGTGTCCAAGCACCATTGCCCAGTGACCAGAGAAGCATGCTCCCTCTCCCTCCACCCTCTTGGTGATTAGCGGCACAAGCTCTCCCTCTCCACTGCTGCCACACCTGCCCAAGATCATGGCATGAGTCCCCTTTACTCCCCAACCCACCCACATCTGTCACCCCCTCCCCACTGCCTTGCCCACCTGGTGGGTGGCAGAGAGCACTCCCAAGCCCCCAGTCCCTTACCATACCTTCTGCCCACCACCTCACCCACCTGGTGAGTAGCAAAGAGCTTCTTCATCCTTGGTTGCCCACCACACTCCTCCACCTACCACCCCAGCTACCCAGTGAGCAGCAGAAAGCGCTACTGAGCCCCCAGTCACCCACCACACCCCCACGTGTCTCCCCGCCCAGCCAGTGAGTGCCATTGCATGCTCCTGCATCACTGGGCCAATGAGAAGTGGCAGCTTGCACCTCCCCAGCATACCCCCAGCCACCTAGCATGCCAGTAAATGACACATGCCCGCATTGCCTGCTGCTGCCCCACCCACCTGGCAACAGGTTGTAAGCACTCCCTTGCCACCAGGCAAGCAATCAGAAGATACCCAAGATAAGGGAAAGAAAATCTTCCGGAGGAAGAACAATGATAGAACTACCTGAGAAGGAATTCGAAAGACATGTTTAGAATAGTTAAAGAAATCAAGGAAAACACAGAAAAATACCTAGAAAATTTCAAGAAAAAAATATGAGAGCAAAATGACAGACCCAACAGACAATTAGAAACCATATGAAAACAATTAGAAATTCAGAAGACTAACAGTGAAATATTAGAAATAGATAACAGAATGGAAGGACAAAGAAGTAAAATTGAAGGAATAGAAGAAAGAGGACAAACCCCATGATACTAATTTGTTTGAGAAAAAATCAGTAAAAAGAATGAAGAAAAATGATGAAAGCCTAAGTTATGTGGGACACCACCAAGAGGAATAGTTCACATGTAATAGAAATTCCAGAAGAGGGAGGGGAAGAAAGTACAGAGAGAATTTTTGAAGATACGTTGGCTGAAAACTATCCAAATATCATGAAAGATGAGAAGGTTGCCATCTAAGAAGCTCAACAAACTCCATATGGTGAAATAAACAAAATAAAACAAAACCCATTGCCATCAAGTTGATTCTGACTCATAGTGACCCTATAGGGCAGAGTGGAACTGTCCCACAGGAATTCCAAGGAGTGGCTGGTGGATTCGACCTGCCGACCTTTTGGTTAACAGCCTAATGCTTAGCCACTGCACCACCAGGACTCCAATAGACCCCCCCAAAAAAAATCCACCAAGACATATTATAATCAAACTTTCCAAAACCAAATACAAAGAAAGAATTCTAAAAGCAGCTCATGAAAAATGAAATATCACTTACAAAGGGGCACCAATAAGACTAAATGCTGATTTCTCACCAGAAACCAGACAAGAAGGCAATGGAATGACATATATAAAGGAAAAGAATTGCCAACCAAGAATCATATATGCAGCAAAACTGTCTTTCAAAAAAGATGGTGAAATTAATACATTCCAAGATAAGCACAAATTAAAGGAATTTGTAAAAACCAGACCGGCTTTACAAGAAATATAAAAGGAGTCCTTTGGATAGAGAACCAAGGCCATCAGACAACAACCTGAGATAAAGACACTGGACAACATCACTCAGATACCAACCTAGAGAAAGATTTCACAAAAGCAAAATAAAGCAAAAAACAAACAAAAAAAAACTGACTATAGGAACTAGCCTTGTTAAGCTGTAAACAACAATGACTTCAAAACAAAAAGGAGGAATAAAAGATGTACTTATACAACTCTCATATGAGGAGGAAGTCAAGACGATTTAAAGATATGACAAGCTGTTTTAATTGTAAGAGGATTAAGGTAAACTCAGAGTAACTGCAAAGAAAAGTAATAAATGTACTCACCAAAATAAAGAAGAAACCAAAAAGATTCAGTAAACACAAAAATAACAAGGAATGGATTCATAGGGAAAGAAAATCCATATTAAAAAAAGAACTCAGCATAGAAAATTAAGAGGAACAAAGAAACCATTAATATCATGAAAATAATTATATCAAAATGACCGCAATGAATCTATAAAAAAAAAATACCTATCATTAATTCCACTGAATGCAAATGGTTTACATGCACCAGTCAAAAGACAGGGAGTGGCAAACTGGATTAAAAAAAAAAAAAGACTCATCAGTATGTTGCCTACAAGAGACACACCTTAGACACAAAGACAAAGCTAAAAATCAAAGGATGGAAAAAAATATATCAAGCAAACAGTATCCAAAAGAGCAGGTGTAGCGAAAAGAATTTTGGACAAAATAGACTTTAAGTCAAAATCCATTATATGAGAGAAAAATAAGGGTGTTATGTCATGATTAAAGTGTCAACCCACCAAGAAGACATAACAATAGTATTTACTTAGGCATCCAATAACAGTGCTCCCAAATACATAAAACAAACTCTAACAGAATAGAAAAGAGAAATAGGCAGTTCTACAATAATAGTTGTTGGTGGTGGTATTAGGTGCCGTCAAGCTGGTTCCAACTAATAGTGACCCTGTGTACACAGAACAAAACACTGCCCAGTCCTGTGCCATCCTCACAATTGTTGCTATGTTTGAGCTTAATGTTTCAGCCAGTGTGTCAGTCCATCTTGTTGAGGGTCTTCCTCTTTTTGCTGACCCTCTACTTTACCAAACATGATGTCCTTCTCCAGGGACCAGTACCTCCGGATAACATGTCCAAAGTACCCGAGATAAAGTCTTGCCATCCTTGCTTCTAAGGAGCATTCTGGCTGTACTTCCAGGACAGATTTGTTCATTCTTCCGGCAGTCCGTGGCACAGTCAATATTCTTTGCCGATACCATAATTCAAAAGCATCAATTTGTCTTCATTTTCCTTATTCGTTATCCAGCTTTCACATGCATATAAGGTGATTGAAAATACCGTGACTTGGGTCAGGCATGCTTTAGTTTCAAAGTGACATCTTTGCTTTTTAACACTTTAAAGAGGTCTTTTGCAGCATATTTGCCCAATGCAATATGTTGTTTGATTTCCTGACTGCTGCTTCCATGGGTGTCAATTGTGGATCCAAGTAAAATGAAATTCTTGACAACTTCAGTAAGAGTAGGAGACTTTAACACATCACTTTGGTGAAGGACAGAAGAACTAGAAAGAAACTCAGTAAAGATACATAAGATCTAAATAACACAATCAATCAACTTGACCTCGTAGACATAAACAGAAGGCACCATCCAACAGCAGCACAGTACAAATTCGTCTGCAACACACATGGATCATTCTCCAGAATAGACCATATTCTATGCCACAAAATAAGTCTTAACAAATTCAGAAACATCGACATAATACAAAGCATCTTCTCCAATCATAACACTGTAAAACTAGAAGTCAGTAACAGAAAAAGCAAGGAAAAAATTAAATACGTGAAAAAATGAATAATAGCTTACTTAAAAACCACTGAGTCAGAGGAGAAATTAAAAATTAAATTTAAAAATTCTTAGAATTAAATGAGAATGAAGACACAGCATACCAAAACCTCTGGGACACAGCAAAAGCAGCAGAGGAAAATTTATAGCAATAAATACACATTAAAAAAGAAGGCCCAAAATCAATAACTTAACCCAATAACTTGGACAAATAGAAAAGGAACAGTAGACGAAGTCCACGGACAGCAGAAGAAAGGAAATGAAGATCAGAGCAGATAAAATGAAATAGAAAATAGAAAAACAATAGAGTGAATCAACAAAACTAGGAGTTGGTTCTTTGAGAGGATCAATAAAATTGATGAACCACTGACAAGACTGACAAAGGAAAAAAAATGAGAAGATGCAAATAACCAAAATAAGAAATGACATGAACTACATTACAAAAGAACCAACTGAGACAAAGAGAATCATTACAGAATATTATGAAAAATTGTACTCTAACAAATTTTAAAACCTAGAAGAAATGGACAAATTTCTAGAAACACACTGTCTACCTAAACTAACACAAACAGATGTAGAAAAGCTAAGAAAAAAAAAAAAAACCTTTGCCATGTGGTCGATTCCAATTCATGACTTACAGCAGCCCTGTAGGACAGAGGAGAACTTTCCATAGGGTTTTCAAGGACCAGCTGGTGGATTCTAACTGCTGACCCATAAAAAATAGATTCATAATAAAAAAGAAATTGAAGATGTCATTAAAAAAAAAAAAAAAAAACCCTGGCCCAGATGGCTTCACTGGAGAGTTCTACCAAACGTTCAGAGAACTGTTGATACCAATTCTACTCAAACTATTTCAGAATGTAGAAAAGGAAGGAATATTCTCCAATTCATTCTATGATCTAGCATAACCCTGATATCAAAGCCAGGCAAAGATACTCCAAAAAAAAAATGAAAGATCAATGTTCCTCATGACTATAGACACAAAAATTTCACCAAAATTCTAGCCAAGAGAATACAACAACATATAAAAAAAATAATACAATACTATCAGGTGGGATTTATACCAGAGATTCAAGGGTCGTTCAACATTAGAAAATCAATCAACGTCATTCACCACATAAATAAAACAGGAAAAATAATCACACGATCATTTCAATTGATGCAGAAAAGGGATTTGATTAAATCCAACACCCTTTCCTGATAAAAACTGTCAGCAAAATAGGAATAGAAGTGAAATTCCTCAACATAATTATGGGCATGTATACAAAACCAACAGCCAACATTATTCTCAGTGGAGAGAGATTGAATGCATTCCCCTTGAGAATGGGAATGAGCAAATGATGCCCAGTATCACCACTCTTAGTATTGCACTGGACTTCCTAACTAGAGCAATAAGGCAAGAATGAAAAACAAAGGGCATCTACCTTGATAAGGAAGAAGTAGAACTACCCCTACTCTCAGATGACATGCTCCTATATATAGAAAACCCCAGAGATTCCACAGGGAAGTTTCAGGAACTAATAGAAGGGTTCAACAAAGTGGCAGGGTACAAGATCAGCATTCAAAAATCAGTTGGGTTCCTCTACGGTAATAAGAACTCCAAAAAGGGAGTCAAGAAAACAATACCATTTACAGTAACCGCCAAAAGTATAAAATACCTAGGAAAAATCTAACCAGGAATATAAAAGAGTTATACAAGAAAAACTACAAAACACTACTGGAAGAAAGCAAAAGATAAATGGAAAAATATTCCATGCTTATGGATTGGAAGACTTAACATTGTGAAAATACCACCCAAGCGATCTATAGATATAATGTGATCCCAAACCAAATCACAACAACATTATTTAATGAAATGAAAAAACTAATCTCCAACTTAATATGGAAAGGAAAAAGCCCCCAAATAGGTAAAGCATTCTTGAAGAAGAAGAACAAAGCAGGAGGCCTCATGCTTCCAGATCTCAGAACTTACTATACAGCCACGGTAATCAAAACAGTCTGGTACTAGAACAGTGACAGACACATAAACCAGTGGAACAGAATGGAGAATCCAGAAGTAAATCCATCCAGCTGTGGACAGCTGATCTTCAAGAAAGGGCCAAAGTCCGTTCAATGGGGAAGAAATAATCTCATAAACAAATGATGGTGCAGAACTGGATATCCATTTGCAGAAAAATGAAAAAGGATCCATACATCACACCATACACAAAAACTAACTCAAAATGGATCAGAGACCTAAATGTTAAACCTAAAACTATAAAGTTCCTGGAAGATAACATAGGGAAAAAACTAGGGTTCCTAATTTATGGTATAAATATACTATCAAACACAACTAAAAATGCACAATTGACAGAAGATAAATTAGACAACTGGGACCTCCTAAAAATTAGACACTTACGCTCATCAAAAGGCTTTATCAAAAGAGTAAAAGGAGAACCTACAGATTGGGGAAAAAAAAATTGGCAATGACATATCTGAAAACAGTCTAATCTTTCAAATGTATAGAAAACTTCAACACCTCAGCAACAAAAAGACAAACAATCCAATCAAAAAATGGGCAAAGGACATGAACAGACACTTCACCAGAGAAGACATTCAGGAGGCTAACAAACACATGAAGACATGCTCGCAATTATTAGCCACTATGACCCTTGCTAAAACAGCATTGATCAAAAAAAAAAACAGAAAATAACAAATGCTGGTGAGGTTGTGGGGCAACTGGAACTCTTATACACTGCTGACAGGATTGTAAAATGGTGCAACCAGTATGGAAAACGGTATGATATTTCCTCAAAAACTAGAAATAGAAACACCGTATGATCCAGCAATCCCACTCCTAGATATCTATCCTAGGGAAATAAGTGACAGGAATGGACATATGCACACCTGTGTTCATTGCAGCATTATTCACAATAGCAAAAAGATGGAAACAACTGAAGTCCCCAAAAATGGATGAATGGATAAACAAAATGTGGTACATACATTCAATGGAATACTACGCAATGATAAAGAATAACGATGAGCCCACAAAACATCTTCTAACGTGGGTGAATCTGGAGGACATTATGCTGAGTGAAATAAGTCAGTCACCAAAGGACAAATATTGTATGACATCACTTTTATAAAGTCAAGAGTAGCAGTGTTCTTTGATGGTTACCGGGTGTGGCACGGGAAGGTAGGGTGAGTCATCACTGGGTGGTAAACCAGAAAACCTAGCTGATTGCCGTAGAGTCGATTCCAACTCATAGCGACCCTGGACGTGTTAATTCTGGTGAAGGGAAAGGCAATATGGGGGAACTCAGCACAACACGACCAAGGAAAAAGAAGACACTGAGAGGTATGCAAGAATAAGGACAACTATGGTAAATGCTATAACATATACAATTCTGAAACAGGAGTTTTAGAAGGCATGGCTAAAATGTATATAATCGCCTACAATTTATATATTGTTAATAAAAAGCATGGTGAAGTTTTTTTTTTTTTTTTTTCCTAAAAGAGAAACTTCAATCAATACAGAGCCTACCTCAGTATATAAGGACAAAACAGTTATACAAAGTCCTACTGGGAATGCTATTTTTTTCCATATAAAAAATGCTTTCTATATATCTGTATTTATCTAGTACCTCTTAAGAAAGAATTCCTGTTGAAATTTTTGGAAATCATTTAAAAATTATCTTCCAAAGGATTCTATTCTCTCTTTTTTAACATGGACATGTGATCAGATGTTAGAGACAAGTGTATTTATTGTATTTCAGAGCATTTGTTGACATTTTAATTACTTGAAATGTTTATATCTACATTTATCCAGTTACTCATTTGAGAACTGAAAGTGTGAACCTTTACCTCTAATTAAGCGAGGTGCTCAAATTACCATTTCAGGTTTAAAGTAATAGATTTCATTTGATGAAAATGCTTCCAAATGAGCCACATTTTCTTAAATGAAGTTTTTAGCATTTCTGATTCTTCCATAAAGTACAAGAATATTTAGTTCTGGCTTACTTAATATTTACTTCCATTTCTGAATTTTGCCACTGGATATCTAGATTCCTAACTAAAGGAATGTTAGCAAACCTGGTTAAAAAAAAAAAAGTTGTTAAATAGAGTGCGGTTTCTTTTGAAATAGCTGTCATAACCATAAAACCAAACTGGCTGCCGTCGAGTGGATTCTGACTCATAGCGACCCTGTAGGACAGAGCAGAGCTGCCCCATAGAGTTTCCAAGGAGTGCCTGGCAGATTCGAACTGCTGATCCTTTGGTTAGCAGCCATAGCACTTAACTACTACACCACCAGGGTTTCCATAGCTGTCACAGTAGGAAACAAATTGAAGATGAGGCCGTATCTTCAGAAGACGTATCATAAATTATACATCACGAAATGTCTAGATTAAGAGCCCTTGGGTAGCGGAAATGGTTAAGCGCTCAACCACTAACCAAAAGATTGGAGATTCGAACCCACCTGGAGGCACCTCAGAAAAAGGCCTGGTGACCTGCTTCTGAAGGGTCACAGCCTTGCAAACTCTGTGGAGCAGTTCTACTCTGCACACATGGGGTCACCATGATTTGGAATTGGCTGCACGGCAACTGTTGGTGTTAGGTTATATCCTTCTTTCTCCAATTAACTGTTTCTGTGTTGTTGATGGTCAACTTTTAGCTAAATTGTTAAGTGCTGTCGAGTCCATTCCGACTCATAGTGACCCCTTGTGACAGAGTAGAATTGGTCCATAGGATTTTCTAGGCTGGAATCTTTATGGGAGCAGATTGCTAGTCCATGGGTTTCAACTGTCAACCTTTCAGTTGGCAGCCGAGCACTTAACTGTTGTACCACCAGTGCTCCTTAGGTGAAAAAAAAAAAAAACCTGAGTTGATTCCTACTCACAGAGATCCTACAGGACAGAGTAGAACTGCCCCATAGAGTTTCCAAGGAGCAGCTGGTATACTCAAATTGCCAACCTTTTGATTAGCAGCAGAACACTTAACCACTACACCACCAGGACTCCTTTAGCTAAATAGTGTACCTTAATGTTATAACTTCTGTTTTTATAAATTATCTCAAATTTTTAGAAATAGGCTATATTTTTTGTGTTAATGTGATATGTAAATAATATGCACAGAGAAAAGTATTTTTACACACGCACACACATACACGTCCCCATATTCTGTAGTAATAACTGTTTCCTGCACACCATAAAATTCTCCTCCTCAGAGTCTCTAAGTGTGTCTTTTTCTCACCACGTAGGCAAGGCCACTTGCTTACTCTGCAATGGATCTTCAGTGCTTGTCTTCTGATGCCTGAGTTGGTTGACCTTTTGGCCACATCTGTCAGTCCAGACTTCCATTTAAATAGCAGAGGTACAGCTTTTAAAAAGAGAATCCACTCCTCATATTTTGGAGGTCATTGATGTTTGCAATTGGGAAGTTCCATTTGCAAAATTACTATTTTCCTCACAATGTACTGAAAGGTGTGCCAGAGACCCGAATGAGGTCTTCTGCTTCTGAAGAGTGCTTTTCGCTCTGCTGGGATCTGGTGGCACATAGGCTATTTCAGACGCAGAAGCAGGAAAGGCTGCTACTTTTGGTAATTTGACTGTTTAAGTATTGAGGGTAGGGGAAATATTTTCCTAACAGGAAAATTTCTTGCGTTCATTTACAGGGATATGTTAGCTATTATAAAAGGATGCCTGTGCTTCATCCGGTTCCTAGTATTTATAGTTCCAGTTATTTTCATGAAATCATATAATTTTAACAAGTGAAATAAATATTAAAAGTCTATAAAATATGAAGCCTGAAGGGGTCAAAGGAGTGAATAGATAAAAAGAAAAGGAAGAAAGGAGCAGGAGGGCAATAAGAGGCGTTTTTCCCTCCTGTCATACCTTCCTGACTTCTTCAGTGGTAGTTCCTCACCTCTGTGACTCCACCTGAATCTAACGTCCATCACATTGTACTGCCATGATCCTTTTGCCGATTTGTTTCTTCCTCTGGACGAAGAGCACCTCAAGGGACTAGAATTCATCTTATTCATCATTAAATGTTAGGCATCTGGGACGGTGTTTTTGTATGTCAATAAACTCCGGAATCCGTAACCGGCTTTTAAAATCCTTTAAAGGAAGGCTTACTGAGGAAGGTTGTATGGCCGTCCTTGATAGAGATAGACTCCTTGCAGGTAACCTTGTAAAGTGGCAGGAAACAGAACGTACTATTTCATTTCTCAGAGCCTCAGTTTCCTTATTTAACTGATTCAGCACACATTTATTGAGGACTTTTATGGATTAAGGATACTTCGAGAATTACAGGCATTTGGAGCTATATCTGTAAAGTGTGGGAAGTCATTTCTTTCTAATACAAGTGAACTCCATGCAGTGTTTGAGAGTCAAAGTGGGGGAATGTTTATAGAAGACATGTTGGAAACTGGTATAGCTAAAAATCAAAACCAAACCCTTTGCCGTGGAGTCAGTCCTGACTCACAGTGACCCTATAGGACAAAGTAGAAACTGCCCTGTAGGGTTTCCAAGGGTACAGAAGCAGACTGCCACATCTTTCTCCTGGGGAGCAGCTGGTGGTTTCCAATCTCTGACTTTCTGATCACACACCACTGTGCCACCTGGTATACCTAGCTCTGTCAAATCGTGGGTAAATATGTGTAGCTAGCTCTATGAAATTTTGGGTAAATATGAACCGATTACAGGTACCAAAAAAACCCAAATCCGTTGCTATGGAGTTGATTGTGACTCAGTGACCCTATAAGACAGAGTAGAACTGCTCCATAGGGTTTCCAGGAGCAACTGGTGGATTTGAACTGCCGACCTTTTGGTTAGCAGCCAAACACTTAACCACTGAGCCACCAGGGCTCTGCTGCAAACAGGAGGGCAGTAACTCTTGGTTCCGTGTATCAGAGAGCTATATTTCAGGTAGCAGATGGGGGTGAGGAACGAGAAGGCCAGGTGTCGCAAACCGTTCCCTGAGGTTCCTAACTCTTGTGGTGAACGGATAGGAGGGGTTCAGTGAATGTCGAGTGGTGTCACATGTGTGAATTGGGTTTGCCATTCAGGATTACCAACACATCTTGCTTTTCACCCTTCCTTTTCCTCACTTTGCTTGATTACAGCATTCTTTGCATGAAAAAAAAAAAGCCTCCTGGGAAATGGAAAAAAAAAAAAAAAAGTCCTTCCACTTAGTTTTTCTCTTGGTATCTCTGCTAGTATATGGTGAGGAAGGAAGCTGGGGTATTGTTTCAAAGGACTGTGGATTACCTGTGCTGTTCAACATCCACATCTTCACTGTTCCCATTACAGAAGATTTCCAGTCGGCTGCACAGTTTTCCACAACTACAGAAATGAGCATCCTTGTGGGGGCTTTTTAAACAGGCAGAGTCATTGGCGCCAGGCATTTGAGCGCCCTCTGGAGGTGTGGCGGCGTGTTGGCACAACCCACTGTGCTGAAGACCATACTTTTGGAAGCTGTGCTGGTTGGCTTTGGGATTCTGTAAAACTGCGGGCCGGCAGGCACATTCTCCCTGCAGAGCCGATCCTGGGTGGCAGGATGCTTGTTCCTGAACAGAGAGAGGGCCAGAGCTCGTTTTCATGACTTAACAAAGGCGTTGTCTGGTTTTAGCTGGGCTCAGCAATCTGTCTTGAGTTATGGAGAAGTTTCAAAGAAAGAAAGAAAGGAGCCATTCTATGTTTCTTATGTTAGCTCTTTAGTCAGGATAATTGCAAGGCTTTTGAGTGACGCCTCTCTGTGGTGAGTGATTTAACTTCAGGGCTGATTTTTAGATCATTAAAAGTCACACCAGAGGACATGTTTGACCGAATTGATTCGCCCTTGATTAAGGAGCACTGTTTGATGAGCTCTAATCTCTTTAGAAGGCCCAGCAAAGGGGATGATGCCTCATTTAAGTCAACTGAATCTTCTAAATCCTCAGGGCTTCTTAGTGGTTCACTCCGGTTCAAGCCCCTGCTGAGAATTTGCATTTCTAACAAGTTCCCTGCCGAGAATTTGTGTTTCCACCCCAGATATACTGAATCAATCTACATTTTAACAAGATCCCCAGGTGATTCTTACGTATGACTTCCTGGGAACTGGTTAGAAATGCAAATCTTAGCAAGGGTTTGCGCCTGAATGAAACCCTAAAAATTCTCTACCAAGGCTACGTTTCCTAAGCCTATTAGATACATGTGAGAAGACTTGAAACAAAAGCCTGTCCCAAAAGAAGATTTAAAATAAAAACTATTGAGTGAATTTTGTCTGTAAAACTCACTTAAATCTGAAGAAAAATATGTCAATGCTGGACATTTTCAAACTGTCTCTCACCCATTTGCGTTTCTGTGATTTTCCAAATGCTGGTGTATAAAAATCAGTGGAAGTAAATGGAATATGTCACTAAAAAGTCTGGGCTAGTATATGCTAATCTGCTAATAATTCCAGACCAGAGAGGTCCCTCTCTTCTTTGTATATGTAGAATCACTTCATATATCTCTTATCGTATTTATTATAAAATACCTTATAATGTACAGTACAGCCTCAGAAACTTACATAATTACAACTTCAAGTGCGTTCTTGGACCAGCAACGTCAGCCTCACCTGGGACCTTGTTAGAAATAGCAATTCAAGAGCTTTTTCCCAAACCTACTGAATCAGAAAGCAGTGGCAGCTCACAGGAATCTGTGTTGGCAAGGTCTCTAGATGATTTTGCAGTAACGTTTGAGATACACTGGTCAAAGCAAACGCCGGTTGCTGTCAAGTTGATTCCAGCTCATAGCGACCCTGTAGGACGGGGTAGAACTGCCTCATAGGGTTTCCAAGGCTGTAATCTTTGTGGAGGCAAACTGTCACATCTTTCTCCCGTGGAGCAGCTGGTGGGTTTGAACTGCTGACCTGTCAGTTAGCAGCTGGGTGCTTAACCACCAGGGCTCCTTACACTGATTGAGGTAATAGTAATTTGGAGCTTCCACATTTCTAGAACAGCTAAAGATATGGAAGTAAACTAAACAAAACAATATAAAAACAAACAAAATAACAAAAACTAACGTTTTAAAGCCTCCCAGCATTAAAGAACAGTTTTTAAACAATAAACAAGGGACTCACCAGTGAGTTCGTTCTCAAAGATGGCAGCCGATACACATCTGAGCCCCTTCCTTGGCCTCAGGTCTCACAAAGTTTAGCCTTTCTGTGCAGAAGATGGGAAGTGGCAGAGAGGCAGGAATGAAAAGACAATAGGAAGAAGAGGGGAATCGCAAAATTGCAGCAGCATCGGCAACAGAACTGAGCCGCTGTTAAGGGAGAAACCAAGGACCATGGTGAGCAACGTATAGAACAACTGCTGTAGTCAACCCACGATCAGCCCTGCAGCCACTGAAGACGGGGTGGTGGGTGGATAACCCACTCAGTGGTCCTCAAGTGCCTTTTGAGGTTGGCAGCATGTTTCCCTGAAGGCTTGTTTATCTACTTAGTGCAGCAGTGTGGTGGGACTGGGAAGAAGGGGTTTGCCTGCTGTGACGTTTTGTGGTAATTGATGCTATTACCAAAGTCTTTAAGAATAAGTTTAAATTATGTTTCACAATCTCTGTTTAAGGGGAAAGTTTGATGAAGTGAATTATTTATAAATATTTCCCCCATAAAGTTTTAGCACTTTATATTTAACCCTCTGCTGTTCAGAAAATGAGTGCTATTTATTTCTGAGATTTCAGGATTGCTAAATGTTACTGTAATGATTTGCACGTCTGTCATTTTTACCGCAACCCTCCTGAGCGCGAGGAACGCACTTGTTTTTATTTCTGTCTTCAGTAGTAAGCACAGAGAATAACACAGAGTGGGAAATTAATGTTTTGTGAAATTAACGGATGACGAACGAACGCATGAATTAATGAGGACAAGTCTTGGTAAGGAGGTAGCAACCTAGGAAGAAGAGCTTTTTGATGCCACCAAAAAAAATTTTTTTTCAAGTTTTCCTAGTATTTAAAAAGTAAATTGGGGGGGGGGCGGGGAGTGATTTGTCCTTTTCACAGTAAGCAGTTAAACTTTTTAGCTAGTGACCTGAAAGGATAATGAAAAATAAGGGAACTGTCATTACCAACAGTCAATAATTATTATATAGAGGCCCTTGAGGGTCTAGAGGAATATGTTTTCAAAACTGTATTTTGGAAAATGTGTATTTGGGAAATACAGCAGTGTCTTCTGTGTTTTTTCTACAGTAGGTCTCATTTTATCATTCCGGCTTCAGTGGGCTCTGTGAGTGCCCCACACCACTGTCACTTGGGCTCCCTCTAGTTTCAGCTACAGCAGTGGTGTGCATGTTGATAGCCCTGTCTCAGGAGCCCTGGGAGTCTCTCTTCCACCTCCAAACTGTCCCCAGAGTAGAGGGAGCTCACACATCCAGCTCGGGGTAGGAAGTGTCACTCCTCCCAGGCATCTGACAACCAACAGGGGTCAGGAGTCAGTGGATACCCCAAGCCCCTCTCCTTCTGAAGGACAGTTCTAAGGCACATCTACACAGATCCTCAGAGGATCCCTAAAGGACTAAACCCCAGTTGCCTACAGTGGTAACTAGCTCCATAATGTTCCCCTTATTTACTTTTACTTTTTGTTCTTGCCTCTCTGACTCTCCCCATTACTTCGCTCCTCTTCCTGGAGGCACCTTAAAAATAAACTACCTGTACCTTAGCCCTGTCTCCACCTTTGCTTTCAGGTGAACCTAAAGGGCTGTGGGCAGAAAATACTATAGAAACAGGGATTACTTCAAAAACCAAGTTGAAGCACTGTTTGAATATAAACCATATTACTGCATCATGGTAGAGACCACCAGCTGTCCATAAAAATAACTCTCTCTTTCTTCAGGCATAAGCTAGACTGTATTTCCTAGCCTCCCTGCAGATGCGGCTAGAAGACTAAGGAATTGATATATGCTGCTCTGGGACTGACTCATATCCTTCTATCTGTTCTCTTTCACATACATTTCTCTTCTGCCAGCTAGACACAAAGGATGAAGAGACACTAAGCAGTGAGGATACCACAGATAGGAGCCTGGATCGCTGCATGACCACATGACGATGAGCTAAACATGAACCTGAGCACTTGTTCAGAATCTTATGGGGAACAAAAAACACCTACTTTGTTGAACCATTATCTGTTTGGCTTTATATGATAAAACCAAAACTGTTGCCGTCAAGTTGATTCCAACTCATAGGAACCCTATAGGACAGAGTAGAACTGCCCCATAGAGTTTCCAAGGAGCGCCTGGTGGATTCGAACTGCTGACCACCTGGTTAGCAGCTGCATCCCTTAACCACTATGCCACCAGGGTTTCCTTATATGACATAAAGACGTATTTTATGTGATGGATAGGTGGGTAGGTAGGTAGGTAGGTGGGCAGGTAGCTAAGTAGATAGATAGTTGCTGTGCACACACACACAAATGTTTATAATCCATACTCCAGTGTGGTATTAGAAAATGTAGCAGCTAGAGAAATGCTTTAATGAGTGCCACTCTGCCTGTCCTTTTAGTGATGAGCTACATGAAGCTCTAAGAGGGAAAAGGGCTTTTTGTAAAAATCAGGTCTCCTGCCTTCCTGCTCAGTGACATTTTCCTGTGGTTTTAAATTTACAACTAAAGCCTCAAAGCTGCGGCATTAAGCACTGTGTATCATCACGTTCTAAAGAGAGCCGCCCAGACATATCCTCCCAGGATACTAGAGATCAGCTTGGCTACCCCACCCAACTACCCCTTTTCAGCCTGTATACATAAAGAGTAAGGTCTGGTAGGATAGTGCTATGCACTAACTCCCTTAGTCCTTTAAGTCAAGTGAAGGGGTCTCCGAGAGATGGGGTCACTACTTGGCAGGCATGACACCCTGATCTGCCTAGCTTTCTGTATGACCCAGAGCAGATGAGAACATGTGCTTTGCTGACAGATGACAAAAGAAGGAAAGGAAGAGGCTGAGCCACTATGGCTGTTTTCTTCTCCCAAATGCACAAATCAGGTGAGCCAATCCTCACATTCTAATGAGGGAGTGCGGGTATGTGATGAAATGCCGCTCTGGTAGGACAGCTGCCATGTGGATACTTCATGCTAGTGGAATGACATTTCCCCTCAAAAATAAAACCCTACAATGAGGGGGGATTGCACTTTTTTACCTGGTTGGGCATCAGTTTAGGGTGGGGATTTGGTGATGTGCCATTGATGCTTATTGGAACAAATGGGAGAGAGAAAGTTCAGGGAGAAGGTACAACAGTGGGGTAGCGGGTATGTCGTAGTGGGAAGTAATGGTGAACAAGTTTCCATTAAGCCATATTGTCATTACAGAAGGTAAATGGGTTGAGCTGTCTTGCTGGCTACCCATCCAATAATAAGAAACGGTGAGGTGTACTGCTGGGAGGAGGAGTTGCAAACATATACACTAGGGCACATCTCCTGTGTCAGCGAGCTATGAGTCATCAGTAGAACTCTCCCGTGAACCTCTTGAGAGCACCACCGTTTAGATGCCTGCCACGCTGAAGACTTCAGCGTCCCCGGAAGAACTACAGTAGAGGTTTTCTCCATTCTTTCTCTCAGGCTCTGTTCTTCCCCTTCAAGGGAAAGGGAAATTAAAAAAAAAAAAAGAAGGGGGAGAAGCCGGAACAGGAACAAATGATCATGATAGGCCTTATTCCTCTCTCCAAAATCATGAGACAGAGGTCCAGCCCGGCCTAAGGTGAGAAGAGGACATGAGATTGAAGTTTAAAGTGGATCATTTAATACTGAACTGGGCTAAGGGTGACCAGAAACTTACACGTGAAGGAATGGAAAGCAAAGATTGAGTAGACCACATTTGAAGGTGGCAATGGGAGAAAAATAAGTCCATATTTGTACCACACCAATAAATTTGTTCTACTCAGCTTTCAATCCTCGCCACTTTCTGTTAAACCACTTAGCTTCATCTAAGTTTCACCATTAACTTTCATGCTTATCAGTGTATATATAAGCATTATGTTCTTAGACCAAACCAAAAAAAAAAAAGAAAACAAATCCATTGCCATCGATTTGACTGACTTATAGTGACTGTATAGGACAGAGTATAACTACCTCACAGGGCTCCCAAGGAGCGACTGGTGGACTCAAACTGCTGACCTTTTGCTTAGCAGTCGTAGCTCTTAACCACTGTGCCACCAGGGCTCTGTTTTTAGACCATGTCTAATAAAAATATTTTCACTTATTTGAAGTACAGCCTGTTTACTATTCAATTTTATAAAACAATTCAGTTTTACAAAATAATTTCAGTTAATTTCCAGTGGTAAACCCAATGAGTTAATCAACAAATCAATGAATGTTTTTGTGGAATTACTCTGCTGGGCACTGTGAGGCTTACCAAGGAGTTTTGAAGCCAAGTTATTTATTTATAGGAGCTTTCCACCTGGTCAAGAAATGACATGAGCACATGATCAGCGCTTGCCAAATCATATAGAAACAGAAAGTGCAGAAAATTGTTTATTGTTAAAGGATGTAAGAATGTATCTCAGATAGCTGTAGTTCCTTTATTTTTGTTATTTTTAATTAAAAAAATCATTGATAATAGTCATAATTTTCCTCTTGGGGCATTTGTTGTTGCTAGCATGAATGTTTTCCATGCTTGGAGCACTATGATAATCCTCTACGTAGTCTCATACCATCCTCTCAAGCACCTTACATGGTAGTCACTATCGTCTGCTCTTCCTATGGAGGAAGCAAAGGCTTCGAGAAAGGAAATAGCTCACCTAAGTCATGTAGTAGCCAGTGGCAAATAGGGATTTGGAGTCATGCTTTTAAGCATGGAGTAAAACAGACCTGTGTTCAAATAGCAGCTCTGCCTGTGACCAACTTGCGACCTTGGATGATTTACTCAACATTGCTTAGCTTTATGTTCTTACATTACAAAAGGATGATAATAATCATGTCTATGTCACTGAGTTGCCTTAGGAATTAAATGCACAGCAGACACTCAACACATATTAGGTTTATCTCCTTCTTTCTCTGGAAATTAAAGTACAGAAAAAGAAGCAGACGTGTTGGTGTAGTGTAGGCTTTATTGCACATAGGACCTGGTGTATATATAGAGATTGGATGGATGGATGGATGGATGGATGGATGGGTGGATGGGTGGATGGGTGGATGGGTGGATGGGTGGGTGGGTGGGTGGGTGGGTGGATGGATGGATGGATGGATGGATGAATGGATGGATGATGGATAGATAGATGATAGACAGACAGACAGAGTCATTTTAAAGAGTCAGTGCCTAATATAGTCATTTTAAAGATCCTGTGCAGTTTGAATCCACCAGCTGCTCCTTGGAAACCCCATGGAGCAGTTCTATTCTATCCCATAGGGTCGACTCAGTGTGTTTTCTTCTTTTGTTTTCAGTGCCTAATATAGACTAATCATCAGAGTTGAGTTTCAGAATCACTCCTTAAAACTTCTATAAACAGATTACAAGGCGGAGTAAAGATTATGTTCCAGATTTTTAGATTGCACAGTTTAGAAAGAATACAAGTGATATTAAGTCTATCGAAATAATTATAGAGAATTTCAATGTATACACACAGAACAGTCTCAATTACTGGAAAGAATTCTAGACTATTGAGTAATTTTATAGAAATGAAATTTTAATATTTTCAGTTACTCTAAGCAGAATAATTGAAAGCATGGCTGAATAGATATTATTTAGGAATCTGCTTTAATTAATGCATAAGTATATTGCAGTATTTTATCAGGCTAAGCTTTCCTCTTACAATATATTTTGACTATTAATTTACATAGAAATTTTCTTTTATCATGCTTGACAAATAATATACTTCAGGACTATGAAAGTATGCATATATTACAAATTAGGAGACATGTTAAAATTTTACATATGTATATATGTGTATAGGTATGTATATGTGTGCATATATACATGTATCTATATAGGGTTGCTATGAGTTGGAATCGACTCTACGGCAGTGGGTTGGTTTTTTTATACATATATATATGGAGCCCAGGTGGCACAGTGTTAAAGCTTGGCTGCTAACCAAAAGGTCGGCAGTTTGAATCCACCAGCTGCAACTTGGAAACCCTATGGGGGCAGTTCTGCTCTGTCCTATAGGGTCACTATGAGTTGGAATGGACACAACAGCAACAGATTTATATATATACATACGTACATATATATGTACGTATGTATATAGATGTGTGTGCATGCATGTGTGTTCATATATACAATAAAGCACATGGGGGCACAGTTATGAATATTTCCTGGACATACCCAAATACCTTGCAAGATTGATTTGCTAAGTTTGAAGACTTAAGACCATAGTCTCAAGGGACAATGCCATTAATTGGCATAACATAGTTCACAAAGTTTATGTTCTACATCCTAGTTTGGTGAGTAGTGCCTGAGGTCTTAAAATCTTGTGAGTGGCTATCTAAGATAAACTACGGGTCTCTCTTGCCCCGAGCAAAAGACAAAGAAGGAAACCAAAGACTCACAGAAGAAATTATTCTACAAGACTAACAGTTTACATGAACCACAACCTCATCTACCCTGAGACCAGAAGAACTAGATGGTGCCCAGCTACCACTAACATGTTCTGATCAGGACCACAGCAGAATGGGAAAAAAATGTGAAACTCAATTTTTTTAAAAAAATTCTAGACTTACTAGACTGGTTGAGACTAGAGGACTCCCCAAAGTTATTACCCTGAGATACTCCGTAAATCTTGAACCAAAGCTACCCCCTGAAGTCACCTTTTAGCTAAATAACAAATCGGCTCATAAAAAAAAGAATGTTATCGGTAAGTACTGTGCACCTTTCAAATATCATCTATATGAGACAAAATGGTCAACAGTTACTCTAAAGCAAAGATGAAAGGCTAAGAGGACAGGGACACCAGATTATGGAAGTGAAACATCTAGAAAGGAATAAATGAGAATGTGTCACATTGTGAAAAATAACCGACATCTCCAAACAACTTGTGTAGTAATTGTTAATTACTAATTTGCTGTGTAAACTTTCACCAAAAACACAATAAAATATTGTTAATGATAAGAAAAAAAGGAATTAGTTTATACCTACAATTATGGGCTGAATTGTGTCCCCCAAAAAAGTGTGTGTCAACTTGGCTAGTCCATGTTTCCCAGTATTGTGTGATTTTCCACTATTTTGTCATTTGATGTGATTTTCCTATACATCGTAAATCCTACCTCTATGATGTTAATAAGGCAGGATTAGAGGCAGTTATATTAATGAGGCAGGACTCAGTCTACAAGATTAGGTTGTGTTTTAAACCAATCTCTTTTGAGATATAAAAGAAAGATGCAATCAGAGACAGGGGACCTCATAGCACCAAGAAACAAGAGCCAGGAGAACAGTGTGCCCTTTGTACCTGGGGTCCCTGCACTGACAGTATGCTAGTCCAGGGGAAGATTGATGACAAGGACCTTCCTCTAGAGCCAACAGAAGAGAAAGCCTTCCCCTGGAGCTGATGCCCTGAATTTGGACGTCTAGCCTACTAGACTGAGACAATAAACTTGTTTGTTGAAGCCATCCACTTGTGGTATTTCTGTTACAGCAGCACTGCATAACTAAGACACCTACTTAGGGGAGATTCCACTTTGTAGAAAAGTATGGGGAAGCTGGACTTGATCAAGAGACAAATAATACAATGAATAAAAAATTAGCAAAACAGAACTATTAAGGAAGGCTGAAGGAATTGGGATTGAGGGTGAGGGGCAGTGGAGATAAACCACTAAACAGGTTGGTAAGCATTTTTTAGTGGGGGATGTCTGTTTTAATTGACTTAGGTCTCTATTCTCTGTAAACAGCTCCTTGATTTAATTTCCTGTTTGTGCTTTTAAGTGTCTTTTCTTTGTATACCAAAATTTCCAGCAACAATCCATTAACAAATTTCTTGTCTCTTGCTCCAGATTTCTGTTTGTCCTTTTATCATTGAGCACAGTCCCACAACCCCCTGCTTTCCCTCTTAATTTATCTTCAGCGCTTGTTAAAACTATTCTTTTCCTTTGGTTTCCTCAAGGACAGTCACTAGCAGTTGTTCTAAAATGATTCATAGTGTTTCCATTCATACCATGATGCTTATTCATCATAAAACTATCCATCTGGATTTTTGCTCCTTGGGGGGACAGTGTTCCTGGAACAATGTGATTGTTCTGTATTCTAACTTGCTGAGTTCTTTAAGCCATGAACCCACTCAGGCTCCTGAAAGAGCAATTCTCCATGCATTTCCTCACCTCCCACATCTACTAGAGACACCAAAGCTTTCCACTTCCATTGAAACTATAAATTGCAAATGTTGGGTTTGAGCAAGCCAAAAGGAAGCGCACAATCTTTGACTTTCAAAAATCAGACCGACTGAAACCTTGGGGCGCACATTTGGATTTACAGTGCTTTTCTATCTATGACACAGTTTACTGATTTTGCTGGACTTAAGCTTAGGGAAGACTCAGAGAGAGCAGCAACTTTAACTTTATATTTCTGTTAATACATATTTTCTTGTAACGGAGTAATAGATTGTTGGCTCTTGAGCAATGCAGATACACAATTGAATTCAGTAAACATGGTTTGAGCTCTATGGCATTGTGCTAAATTTTATGGGAATAAGATGACTGTTATCAGTCAGGCTCCTGTGAGGAAATAAAATCCAACATTTATGAAAGTACTACTTAGAGGTATGTGCAGGTTTAAGGGAACAAACGAGGTATGCTGAGGCACCCAGAAACTAGTAACAGTGGGAAGCCATTACTATCCCCAGGCCTGAAGAAGCAAGGGCAAGAGAGATGATATTATGGGAGCGCAGTGAAAGCTGGAGCCAGTGACAACCTATAATGCTGGAGAGACTCAGGCATGGGCAAGCACCCCATCCTCCAGCAGGGGGAGAGCCAGGAAGCTAAAGCTCCACCTCCCTTTCCTCCCTCTCTCCAAGCTCCTGTAGATACCTCCTGTTGGCAGAAAGCAATTGAATTCCAGCTGGCAAGAGAGCCTAAATAATACCGTGCCAGAGCTGGCAAGGATGGAGAATTGTTCTGAAGGAGCAGTGTAGGAAAGAGGATGGAAGAACAAATAAAATATTTAAAATGCAATAAAAGTGCTAACAGAAGTATCTGCAAGGATACTGTGAGCATTGTGGGGAGGAAACAGATGTCTGCACAGAGAATAGGACATTTGCACTGGGCCTTGGAGGATGAATAGGCCGGAGAGGATATGAGCACTAAATGCACCTAAAGAAGCAGCAAAAAGAAAAAAAAAAACAAAAACGTGGAGAGTTAAGCCACCTTTCTAGGGTCAAGGGGTGAGATGTGGCTAGAGGGATAGTTTTTAGCCATGTTGTAAAAGCGTAGCTTGCTTTGCTTCGATGTTTATTTTTTTAAAACCTGCATTAAATCTTTAATTCTAAAAGGGATTTTATGTATGTGTATATATATATACACACATATGCATATATATGTATATACATATATGGATGTATGTATATGGAAACCCTGGTGGCCTAGTGGTTAAGTGCTATGGCTGGTAACCAAAGGGCCAGCGATTCAAATCCACCAGGTACTCCTTGGAAACTCTATGGGGCAGTTCTACTCTGTCCTGTAGGGTCGCTATGAGTCAGAATCAACTCGACAGCACTGGGTTTGGTTTTTGGTTTTATGTATGTATATATGGAGCCCTGGTGGCCCCAGTGGTTAAGGGTTTGGCTGCTAACCAAGGGATTGGCAGTTCGAATCCTCAAGCGGCTCTTTGGAAACCCTGTGGGGCAGTTCCACTCTGTCCTATAGGGTTGCTATGAGTCAGAATCAATTTGACAGCAGTGGGTTTGGTTTTTTGATGTGTGTGTATATATACACACACACACACACACACACACACACACACTGGGCATTATTACACTTGGTCACACATATTGAACAGTCAGCATCACCATACATCCTGTATGAGGATCTTTAACATGTAAGTGATTTATTTAAAGACGCTCAATTTAAAAACTCAGGTATGTGAGAAATAGCACATTTATTGATATTATTTAAATCAACTAATCTGACCCTTATGAAGCAGGACTAGGGGGGAAATTCAATATTGGAAATTCTTGGGGCTCTTCTGGTCCTGGTTCTGCAGCTTTGGGCACAGGTCCCATGGACCGATGCAGGACCAAGACGTTGGAGGATGAGGTTGGTTCATCATTAGTCAACATCCTGCGTCACCAGAGGGATGCCCATTGTCTTAACAGTCATGCTTCCCTTTGGTCCAGGTGCTTTGCTGCCTGCGAGTAATGCTTGGAACTGGTCTTTGGGGAAGGGAAAAACCTGTGTATATGCATCATTCTCCTCCAAGGTTTTTCACCTGTCTGGGATCACTGATACGGGGCAAAGTCCTGTACCCATAGCCTGTTTGGTGGCGTACCCCATCTCTCAGTCTTTGGGCTCTCCACTATCCTGACTGATGTTCCTTACAGACACTCATTCTCCACACCATCCCTCTTCGGTGGCAAAGATGATTTCTTCAGTGGGCTGTAGCTTTTATGAAAGCCCAGAAAACCCCTCTGATTTTAGGACACTTCTACTTACAGCCTTAGTAGAATCCTTAAGACCTGAATGACAAAGCCTGGCTACCTGCTTCAAATAGAGTAGAAGGAGTAATTGAAAGGAAAGAGAAATTATACGGAGAATGAAGGAAAAATAGTATTTCAGCCAATTACCTACCACGCGAATGTGTAAAAATACGTTACATTAGAGATCGCATCATTTGTTAGGAAAAATAATGGAAAAAATAAAGGATGAGACCATGGAACTTGTGACTGTGTTAGGTGATACGGCAGAGGGGAGTTAAAATTGTAGATGGAATTAAAGTTGCTCCTCAGCTGACCTTACAACAAGGAGATTGTCTTGGTGGACCTAGCATGATCACAAAGGGCCATTAAAAGTGGGAGAGGAACTCAGAAGACAGATCATGAAGGATGGCAGCACGAAGACTAGTCCAATGTTGCTGGCTTTGAAGATGGAGGACAAGGGCCACAAGCCCAGGAATCGGTGTTTGCTAGAAGCTGGAAAGGGCAAGGAAAAAGATTCTCCCCTAGAGCTTTCAGAAAGAAATTCAGCCCTGCCGATGCCTAATTTTAGTCAAGAGGAATCCATTTCAGACGTCTGACCACCAGAACTCTGACATAATCAATTCGTATTGTTTAAATCACTATTGCCAGTTGCCATCAAGTCAATTCGAACTCACGTGTGTCAGAGTAGAACTGTGCTCCATAGGGTTTTCAATGGTGATTTTTTCTAAGTAGATTGTCAGGTCTGTCTTCCAAGGTGCCTCTGAGTGGACTCAAACTTTCAACCTTTCGATGAACAGCTGAGCATGGTAACTGCTTGCACCACACAGGGACTCCTTAGGTCCCTAAGTATGTGGTAATTTGTTACACCAGTAAGAGGAAAAGGAAAACACATCATATAAGAATTTAAGTAAGATAAGCTATTGGTTTAGCAATTGTTTATCAGGTATCTGTGGTGTAGCCCAAAATATGCACTCCAATATGTCTTTACCAAAAGTGATTTTAAGTCAGCATTGTTTTATATAACGGTCTCAGATCCCTTTTCTCACTAGACGAGAATCGTAGACACAGATGTAAGTGCGTGTGTGTGTATGTTGCACGTTGCGTTTGAGCCGCAGCATACCGATACCTCATGTTGGCTGGGTTTCTGCTTGTTTATTAGTTGGGGTCGTCACTGTGAGAGGCACCATTCCCTTCTTCCTTCATACGTGTGTGTGGCCAACAGGGCTGTGGATGGTGGAGAGCACCCTCCTGGCCTCTGCCCTCCAGGGTTGTTATAGCTGACGTAGGCATCCTGCTTCATCCAGCCACACTCTCCTCCCTCTGCACCTAACATTTACTCACAACCCGCCTTCCCCCAGGACTTGCTCTCCAAATGTCACCTTGGCAGAACCCTGGCAAAAAGTTGCCAACTCCTGATTCAGAGTCACAGTTCACTGGCAAGAGCATGCTTCCTGCCAGAAATCCAAACGGACTCACACCCAGCACTTCTCATCCCGACTCTTTAGAGATCACTTCAGATAATGTGAGATGCTGAAGAACAAACAGAGAAACTTACTTTTCTTCCAACAACCCCAAATTCTCTTAACATTGCTGTCAACAAATCAATGGCATACATTTCTAAAAGCATAGAAGATCCATCAAGGGTAGATGGGACCTATATCTGTCTTTTTGACTTGTAACCTAGATGCCTTATAATGAAATTCTGGTTAGAATAAGTTTAAGCGTTATGAAAAATATCCAAAAAAAAAGTTACCTGGATTATTTTTGGAGCATTCGTTACTATAGCCATAGAATAAAAAAAGGTGGTAGATATAATATTCATAGACAAAACCAGAGTATGTTTATTGTATAGCCCTATGAGGGTAGTGGTTCCAATTAAAGTATATCTTTTTATCAATTAACATTAAACATAAGTGAAAGCTGGTTAAAAATAAGTGGTAAGATCTACCTTAGTCAGTGAGACTTGGGTATAATTAACAGGAATAGCAGCATCTGCTGGTGGTTTCCATCTTAAGGCTCAGCTCCAACAAAAATTAAGGAGATCCAGTCTCCACTTCCCCTTCCTTTTCAAGTCAATGGCTCTCCTTCCGCTCTTACCATCTCTTACTGAGACTATTGCCACAGCTCCCTCAGTGGCATCAGTGTTTGTATTTTTCTTCTAGCTTTGCTCTGCCTCCACATTGTCAAGTACCACTTCACAGGATTAAGACCAAACTCGTAAGTAAACAAAATATTTAAAGCTTCTAACATTTTGCTCTCTGCTCTCCAAACCACACACTATGTGCCAGTCCATCTTCACATTTCTTCTTTCTCATGCCTGTGTTTCTGTTCATGGCCCTTTGTCTGGAATAAAATATCTGGAAAACTAGGATACCCGTCAAAATCCACTCCAGGTATCACGTCTTCTATGAAGTCTTTGCATATTCCTCTAGTGGGAATTTCTCTCCCTCCACTTTGCTTCCTTAGCCCTTTGTTTATTCTTAGATTACTGCAGTCACCAAATTCTGATGTATAAATAGTTGTTTAGCATCGGTCTGTCCTATTAGGTTGTGATTGCCTTGAGGGTGGGTACCATGCCTATGACAGTGAGCAGCAATTTTGAATTGAATGGTACCAACCTTGGGAATCTGCCTATTGTTGCATAGACATTGCTGCTTTCATTTTGAAATGTATAATTCAATCTTCAATCCTTAATTGTGACTTAATTTTAAGACATTGCATTTTAGGGTATTCTGTAATCACTGATTATGGCATTATAATCATTAACTCACCCACCTCCTGCAACTAATGAGCTGTATGTGTTATGTCCTCATTAATCAGGGCCAGACATAGCTGTATCAAAATCCAAATTGTCTGAAGAGAAAACTAAGGATCTTGTACTGGGGAAGCATGCTTCTGTGCTTGCCAGTGCATCGGGTTCTCCACAGAGATTTCAAAGAGAGACACTCTTTGTTTGAAGGACAGGTTGAAAGGATTCCCTGTATACACAGGAAAATGGTCAGATTAATTGAATATAGGACATTGAGGCCTAAATTTATTTAGACAATTAAAGTGAAAAAGAAAAGAGTATTTCCCATCATTTTATTATCATCTAAGACTCTGCGCTAGGCACTGTGATACTCCTACAAATCATTTCCGAGTACTTTCTGGTAAAATACCAAGAGAAGACAACTGGTTACTACCTCCTGGGATCTTCATCACAGAATTTGAGGGATTTCATATAAAATAGCTTTATATAGGCTCATTTTATTTCCCTAAGAACCACTTATTCTGAGAGCATAATAAATGTCCTACTTCATCTCAGGCCCTGACCCAATAATAACCTTTAAGAATTTGAATTTTATTTTCTTTAACCTCAGCGAAGCTGAGCCACTTTTCATTCAGGCATTTCAAATATGCCAAGACTGTTTGTACAAACACCAGAAGTGGTTTTGCGGCATTATTGAATAAACCTTTCCCTCACCCCCTTAGTTTTCTCAGCACTAAAGGAAAGGGAATGATGAATGATTATGTAACAATACTGTTTTCTGTATTCTCTCCAAGGATTCATTGATAATAGCAAGCATGACCATAACCCAGTGAATTGGTTATGTTCAACTGGAGCCATCTTGATCAGTATCGAAGGCATCAGGTTTATCATGATCTACGTAGTTTTTTTTTCTCCTTGAGCTAGACAATAGCTTTCTTGTCTGGCTAAGTACTTTTCTAGTCCTGGTTTATAGTTATTTTCTGGAACTTACTAGTAAATGGACACAAACCCAACGAAATTTCAAACATCATTTCTCTCTCAACTAAGGCTATATAATTGACCAATAATGTTAGAAAGGAGAAGCATACTAGAGAAGAAGATGTAGTGAGAACTTCTGTATAAGGACAGGCTAAAAAGAATCCTTTAGTCAGGAAAGGAAGAGGCATTTAATAAAAAATCAGCTCAATTTTTGTAAAAAAATATCCATCAGTGTAAAAAACCCATCGGTGGTTCCCTGTTCCCTAATAAGTACCAAACCCATTGACATCGAGTTGATTCTGATTCATAGCGACCCTACAGGACAGAGTGGAGCTGCCCTGTAGAGTTTCCAAGCAGCACCTGATGGTTAGCAGCTGTAGCTCTTAACCACTATGCCACCAATGTTTTAGTCTTTTTGTCCTGCTTCTAAGGTGCTACATAATTGGTCATCAGTATACCTTTTTAAATTTCCCAGCTTCACACCTGCTTAGTTCATGCCACTCTTTCCACCTGGAATGCATTGCTTCTTTAAGATCTATCTTGCCACCCTATAGAAGGAAGTAATCTTTCAGGTTTCTTAACCTCCATTGCAACGTATCAAATTTTTTTATACCTTTTTAAATTTCCCAGCTTCACACCTGCTTAGTTCATGCCACTCTTTCCACCTGGAATGCATTGCTTCTTTAAGATCTATCTTGTCACCCTATAGAAGGAAGTAATCTTTCAGTTTTCTTAACCTCCATTGCAACATATCAAATCCTTTCTTAAGGTAGGTAGGCCATTTTCCCTTGTAGTAGATGCTTTGGTGTACTAGTCTTGTTCTTGTTGTACAACCAGTGTTTGTAACACTAGAATATTTGTTTAACAAAGAATGGAAAAGGACTATGGTGTAAATGAAGATTATGTCCACAATCCGAAAATCTAGCAAATAGTAAGCATCCTTTGAATGTAGGAAAACTTTTAGTAACTGAAATAAAAGATCGTCTGATGCTGTGAGCAATAAATGGAAGAGCAAAGCCAAAGACATTGATTGATCCTCCAACATGAGAGCCTTTTATTATGGTCTTTAAAATATCTGATAGGAAAAGTACTAATTTCTTTTTCAAGAAAGGTAGGTGATTCCAGGCGCTACTTACACATTTAGTTCAGAGAAGAACTTGAGAAACGTGTTGTTATGGAGCTCTGTAAAAAGATACTATGCTTCAGTGTGTTGGATCCTGGCTTCAGGCCTAGAAAACCTGAGCTTGGTTCCCAGCTCTGTGGCTCCCCAGGGACTAAAGGTAAATCACTTCCTTCTCTGAGCTTCAGTGTCACCATTTGTGAGAGAGAAGGCTCTGAGTTAGATGATTTCTTATGTCTCTTCCAATCTTAAAGAGTTGATATAGTTTTGGTTCTAGGAATTGCATCCCTGAAAGCCAAAAAAGAACCTAGAATTTCCAGGTTGCCAGGTTGATATAAATCCGGCAACTCTACAAGTATGTTCTCATGGCACCTTTCTGGCCCATATAAGCAGAACATTTCTAAACCTGTGACTGACAGGGCTCACAGACCTGAGTGAGTGAGGGGAAAGGCAGCACCCCTACATCCCTCTCACCATTGCCCTGGCTCACCTCTCAGTGAACATTGTAGAAAGTGTCTTCCTCTCTGTATTCTACAGTGTTTCCATTCCTCACCTCCTGTTTACATTCATAGACTCATAGACTTGCGAAGCTTACCTATTTCAAAGTCCTGTTAAGCAATCGAGAGGTGCGTGACCTCGTTTTTGTCTTTGAGGAATTTAGGATCCAACATGTACCCACCAACAAGTAATTGACAGCACATGGCTGAGTACAAGTAATGTTGAGTGGTAGGGATGGCAATACTGGAGTGACCAGAGAGGTGGGTGCAGCTTCATAGGGCAGATGAAACCTGAACCAGGTATCAAAGGAAAATTGAGTTTTGAGCAAATAAGAAACCAAAAAAAAAAAAAAAAACCCAAACCTATTGCCGTCGAGTTGAGTTCGATTCATCATGACCCTATAGGACAGGGTAGAACTGCCCATAGGGTTTCCAAGGAGTGGCTGGTGGATTCAAATGGCTGTCCTTCTGATTAGCAGCTGTACCTCTTAACCACTGTACCACCAGGGCTCCAGAGCAAATAGGAAAGATTAGAGAACTATATCAGTGAAGGTTTGGAGGTTGCAATGTGTATGGCAAATATGAGGAACAAAGAAGAATGCCAGTGGTGGGGAATAAAGGCAAGTTATTTTAGGATAGAGTAGTTTAGAAACGTGACCCAAATTAGAAAAATGGGGTAGAGACAGGGGCGGGTTATGACTTAAACTAAAATGTTTGAATTTGGGTCTGTGGGTAATAGAGCCACTGAGTTTTTTTGAGAGGAAGAATATGTCAGACATACAAAAAAAGCACTTTTTTGAGGGGGGAAACTAATCCAATTCTGTTACATATTTAATACATAGGCATTCCCTGAGATACAGGAAATGAGCAGATGCTAAGGGCATTATCAGGTTGGTGGGAATTAAGACACGTGGCTATGGGACTTGGAGGTCCGGTGGGAACCTCCCCGAATCGGATCTCAAAGTTGTGGTGTAGAGTGATGTCCCAGGGTGGTAACCAAAGGTAGTGCTCTTTCTCACTCCAAGTCTCCTGTGAGGGTGTGTGAGGCCCAGACAGTTGGCACACTGACCTCTTACCCACCCAAACTCTGAGAGCCACAAAGTTATTGGATAAGTCTAATCCGCTACTGTTTAAGAGAAAACCAATCATGCCTTGTTTAACCCAAAAACCACCCAGTGCTGTCAAGTCGATTCCGACTCATAGTGACCCTATAGGACAGAGTAAAACTACCCCATAGAGTTTCCAAGGAGCGCCTGGCGGATTCGAACTGCCGACCCTTTGGTTAGTAGCCGTAACACTTAACCACTACGCCACCAGGGTTTCCATGCCTTGTTTAAAACCTTTAATTAGCTACAGTGCACTGATCACTTATTCTTCTTCAAAATGCAGTCATTATTTACTGATACACACTAGTATTCACACTCCTTTGAGTTTGCACAACACTGTAATTTCTGTTTACTCTGGCAATTCCAGCTACCACCCATCCAGAGTTCTCATTGCCATTTGCCCCATCCATCTGCCAAACAATTGTATCCATGCAATTCCCTTGCAACTGTTTTTGGGCCCTAGCTTCAATGGTTTCCTCTCCAAATGGGCTCATTGGCCATTTCTCTTGTCTTAGTTTCTAGGTCTGTTATTCTTTCACCAGACATTAATTATCTATAAAGAACCAGATGCTGCTCTTTCCTGTCTCAGGTGGCCACTCAACAGTTTCCAGCAGGAGCAATATGTAATCATTTTTCGTGTAGGATGGAGTCCCCTTGATCTGGGACAGGAAGACTGCCCATTTCTCTGCCCAGGTACCTTACATCAGGAAGAAGTTGGTGGCCAAAAATCCGGAACTCTCATAATCCTTGTTAAAAATTGCCTTCTTTCTTTATGGATGGCTTTTCCGTTCTGTCAGTGCAACCCATCTTGAATTTATCTGGTTTTTGTGTGGACTTGAGGAAAATGTAGAAACCTAGTTAACACTGGTGGAAAACCCATAGATCTGAGGATTCAAGAGCTGTTTCCTACTGAGGTTGGAAAGGAAGGCTAAAGAATATAGAAAATTGTTGGCGGAGATTTTTGAATGAGGAACGTCTCATCACAGCAACAGATACGCTTCAGAAAGCTCACAGAGACCAGCTGAGGTAGTCATAGAAGCCCAGGGAAGGGCACTTTGATTGTGGTAGCAGGAGAAGGTGGAGGGCAGCCAGGTCAGCCTTCTGTAAAGTTGCCGTCACCTCTCCCCCTTGCACTTTATTGCTCCTGCCTCATCATTGCAATACATTTTGTCTGGAGAGAAGCCGGAAAGAAGCAGAATGCAATCATTTTTTAATTGTTTTTGTGTTGTCGGTGAACAAACACATGCACACACACACATTCCCAAAAAGGCTTCTTTCACTACTATAGTGAAAGAAGTGAAGGACTTGTTAGTCTTAACCTCTGTGTGGTTTGCTGACAATGCCTGGTTTGAGATACGTAGTATGGCATGATTCCATAACTTCACAGACACTTATTTGTACCCATTAGATTAAATGACTCAATATTAGGTAATGTGATCAACAGGAACTGTAGATCAAGGTTGTTGTTGTTAAGTGACTTCTAGTCAATTCTGATTACAGTGACCCTATGTATAACAGAACAGAACACTGCCCCGTCTTGCGCCAGCCTCACAATTGTTGTTATGCTTGAGCCCGTTATTGCAGCCACCGTGTGGATCCATTTCGTTGAGAGTCTTCCACTTTTTCACTGACCCTCTACTTTACCAAGCATGATATCGTTCTCCAAGGTCCGGTCCCTCCTGATAACGTGTCCAAAGTACTCGAGACAAAGTCTCTTGCAATCCTTGCTTCCAAGGAGCATTCTGGCTGTATTACTTCCAAGACAGGCTTGTTTGTTCTTCCAGCCATCTGTGGTATAGTATTCTTCACCAACATCATAATTCAAAGGCATGAATTCTTCTTCATTGTCCAGCTTTCACATGCATGTGAGGCAATTGGAAATTACCATGGCTTGCATCAGGCTTACCTCAGTCCTCAAGTGATGTCTTTGCTTTTCAACACTTTAAAGAGGTCTTTTGGAGTAGATTTGCCCAATGCAATACAGCATTTGATTTCCTAACTGCTGCTTCCATGGGTGTTGATTGTGGATCCAAGTAAAATGAAATCCTTGACAGCTTCAATGTTTTCTCCATTTATCATGATGTTGCTTACTGGTCCAGGTGTGAGGATTTTTATTTTCTTTTTGTTAAAGTGTAATCCATACTGAAGACTATAGTCTTTGATTTTCATCAGTAAGTGCTTTAAGTCCTCTTCACTTTCAGCAAACAAGGTTGTATCATCTTTACATCACAGGTTGTTAATGAGTCTTCCACCAATTCTGTGCCGCACTCTTCTTCGTATAGCCGAGTTTCCTGGAATGTTTGCTCAGCATGAACATTGAGCAAGTATGGTGAAAGGATACAACCCAGACACATAGCTTTCTTGATTTTAGACTATGCAGTATCCCCTTGCTCTGTCGGAATGACTGTCTCTTGGACTATGTACAAGGATCTGCATGAGCACAATTAAGTATTCTGGAATTCCCATTCTTCACTATGTTATCCATGATTTGTTATGATCCACACAGTCGAATGTCTTTGCATAGTCGATAAAACACAGATAAACATCTTTCTGGTATTCTCTGCTTTTAGCCAAGATCTACCTGAGATCAGTAATGGTATTCCTTATTCCATGTCCTCTTCTGAATCCAGGTTGAATTTCTGCCAGTGTCCTGTCGATGCACTACTGTAACCATTTTTGAATGATCTTCAGCAAAATTTTACTTGCATGTGTTATTGATGATACTATTCAATAATTTCCACACTCTTGGATTGCCTTTCTTTGAAATGAGCACAAACATGGATCATTTCCAGCCAATTGGCCAGGTAACTGTCTTTCAAACTTCTTCGCATAGACGAGTGAGCACCTCCAGCACTGCATCCTGTTGTTGAAACAAGTCAATTGCTATTCCATCAATCCCTGGAGCCTAGTTTTCGCCAGCGCCTCCGGTGCAGCTTGGACTTCTTCCTTCAATACCACAGGTTCTTGATCATATGCTACCTCCTGAAATGGTTGAATGTTGACAAATTCTTTTTGGTACCATGTTTCCGTGTATTCCTTCCATCTGCTTTTGATGCTTCCTGCATCACCAGTAATTGTCGGTGCATCTTGATTGCATGTTTGATCAATTTCAGAATGCAGAAGTTGGTAAAAATCTTTAATTTCTTCATCTTTGACATTAGTGGTTGGTGCATAAATTTGAATAATAGCCGTATTAACTCGTCTTCCTTGTGGGCATATGGATGTTATCCTATCGCTGACAGCGTTGCACTTCAGAATAGATCTTGAAATGTTCTTTTTGAGAATGAACTTGACACCATGCCGCTTTAGTTTGTCATTTCTGACATAGTAGACAGTATGATTGTCTGATTCAAAATGGCCAGTAACAGTCCATTTTAGCTCAGTAATGCCTAGGATATTCATTTCTATGTGTTCCATTTCATTTCTGGTGACTTCCGATTTCAAGTCATACTTTGTACTTTCTGCATTCTGATTCTTAATGGACATTTGGAGCTGTTTCTTCTCATTTTGAGTTGTACCGTATCAGCAAATTAAGGTCCCAAAAACTTTACTCCATCTACGTCATTAAGGTAGGCTCTACTTTGAGGAGGCAGCTCTTCCCCAGTTGTGTTTTGAGTGCCTTCTGACCTGGCTTATCTTCCAGCACTATATCTAAGGCAGTAAAGTTTTTACTGGCCCATTTTTTCCAAAGTAGACTGCCATGTCCTTCTTCCTAGTCTGTCTTAGTCTGGAAGCTCCGCTGAAACCTGTGCACCAAGGGGTGACCCTGATGGTTCTTGAAATGCTGGTGACAAAGTTCCCAGTCTCACAGCAACATACAGGCCGCCACAGTACAAGAAGCTGACAGATGCATGGTGGATCAACAGGAGATGATAATTGATCCCTTGAAACCATGTATGTAGCTGGCACTGAAACCATGTGTCAGTGTGCGTGTGTCTTTTAATGATGCAGCTATCTATGCTTTAGTTTTATAATCCATGAGATTTATAATCCTATGAGTTTAAGCCTTCAAGAAAAAAGACTTGTCTGAAATATCTTCTTTAACTGTATTTTGCATATTTAATGTCCTAAGTGAGAATACCATTCCTAGTGATCACTGTTGAGAAGTCTAAAGGTTCTCTTACCAAGTAGTTTTCTCACTTTCTTCTTTAACTTTTGTTTTGTCATTTAAGCCCACTTCCCACATATCAAATGAATCATATTTATACCAAAGAGGGAATGGATAACAGATCCAAGATTTGGAATCATAGAAATACCTTTATTCTCAGCCTTGTTTCCAACTGCATCTACAAATTATTTCTATTGTTCTCACTTCACAGTGATCAAATACCATTGTTATTGTCACATGGCCAACATCATCTAAAAAGTTATCTTCTTTGTTCTGATGTCTTAACTGTGTACTGCTCAGTGAGTCAGCTGAACACGGGCAATTTGCATGTCACTCATTTCTGTAAGGAGTGTAATATGTTTGCCTTAGAGATCGTCATGCTCACCCTGGAAGCCTGCCAGTAAGTATGCAATGAAGTGCCAAAAAATAGGTCAGCTCTTAAAAAGCCTTGTGTTTGCTGAAACTGTAGACTAACTCAGTGCTTTTCAAACTTTAATATGCTCACAGATCACCTAGGACCTTGTTAATAGGCATGTTCTGATGCTGTAGGCCTGGGTGGGGCCTGTAATTCTGCATTTCTACAAAGTTCCCAGTTGAGGATGATGATGCTGGTGTACAGGTGACAGTTTGAGTAGCAAGGGGCTTAGATAGCATTTATTATAGACTCTATCAACTTTTTTTTATATCAACATATTTTGATTAGCTCCTGGTGTGTGCCCTGGACTGTGTTAGACACAGTAAGAGATTAAAAAGAAACAACAATGTAGAGTCTAATGTCTTTCTGGTAACATAATTATACAGAAAAAAACAAATACAAAGCCATTGCGTGGAAGAGGCTATGAAAGCTTTGGGAATTAAAGAAGCGGTTAGCAATGTTGGTGGATTTTGGAAAAATGTTGAAGGTCATGGATTTGGGAATGTGGTAGACCTTGGTTTGAGTCCAGGTTGAACCACTTGGTGGTGGTGTGTAAGACTGAGCAAGCGATGTCGTATATTTAATCTTAGTTTTCACATCTGGCAAAGCAGGACAAAGAATGAATATATATTCAAGCCAAATGCACACACATACACACACATATATACATACACACACACATATACGCATATATACATACATACACACATATACATCTATATATACAAATAACATATATGTATATATTCTTTTTAATGTATGTTGTTGTGGTTGTGTGCCATCAATTTGATTCCAACTCAGTGACCCTATAGGACAAAGTGGAACTGCCCCATAGGGTTTTCTAGGCTGAAATCTTTTCAGGAGCACATTGCCAAGTCTTTTTTTCTGTGGAGCCGCTGTGGGTTTCAACAACCAACCTTTTGATTAGTAGCCAAGTGCTTAACCATTGTACCACCAGGATATATATGTGTATGAGTGTGTGTGTATGTATAAACCAAACCCATTGCTGTTGAGTCAATTCCAACTCACAGTGACTCTGTAGGACAGAGTAGACCTGCCCCATAGGGTTTCCAGGAATACATATATATATTCCTTTTTATGTGTATGTTGTATGCTGTTGAGTCAATTCTGACTCATTATGACCCTATAGGACAGAGAAGAGTATATATATTCTTTATATATAAATATATATTTGTTGTTGTTGTGTGACATCGAGTCAATTCTGACTCATAGCAACCCTATGGGACAGAGTAGTGGCCCCATAGGGTTTTCTGGGCTATAATCTTTATGGGACCAGATTGCCAGGTCAGGTCTTTTTTTCCATGGAGCCGCTGGTAGGTTCGAACCACTGACCTTTTGGTTAGCAGCTGAGTGCTCACCCACTGCACCACCGGGGCTCCTTTTTATATTTACAATATATAAATTGAAAGTGTGTGTATAGATGAAGTGTGTGTATATATAAAAACAAGCATGTTACCATTGAGTTGATATTGTATATATATCCTTTGTATATATATGTTGTTGCTAGATGCTGTGGAGTTGATTCCAATTCATGGCGACCCGACGTGTGCAGAGCAGAACTGCTGCAAAGGGTTTTCAAGGCAGCGACTTTTCCGAAGCAGATCTCCAGGCCTGTCTTCTGGGGCACCGCTGAGTGGGTTTGAACCGCCAACCTTTACGGCTAGTAGTGGTACAGTTAAACATTTGTGCCACCCAGGGACTGACTGTATGTGTGTGTATGTGTGTATGGGAGCCCTGGTGTGCAGTGGTTAAGAAATCGGCTGATAACTAAAAGGTCGGCAGTTTGAATCCACCAGTTGCTCCTTGGAAGCCCTATGGGGCAGTTCTACCCTGTCGTATACGGTTGCTATGAGTAAGAATCAACTTGACGGAAATTTTTTTTTAAATATGTATATGGTGGTATATAAGTGTGTGTGTGTAGTTTTGAGGACTGAAGGCTGTCTGGGACATGCCCAGCACAGTGACACAGTGTATGGCTAGTAATATCCTTGCACCCTTTGTATGAGAGATTTGACACCTGCTTAGAAATATGGGAAGGATATGGATGGATGAAGTGAGGGAGAGAGGAGAAGGCAATTTTGTGAGAGGAAAAATGGGAATAAGAGATTCTTGTGGGCAGTAGAGTGGAAAGAGAGATAGGCTTAGATTTATGAGGCTGAACTGAATTATAAATGGTGTTGAATACCAGTCCTCTGTGGGGTTTGGACTTGATCCCAGAGCCAAGGAGGGACTGGTGTGAGCCTGGAACAGGGCAGCAGCAGATGAAAATGGTCCTTGAACAAGATTAATTTAGTAAGGTTGACAGTTCTATTGTAAACTCTAGTCATTTGTTTGTTAAACGAAGCCTTAATTGCAGTCATTACAGTCTGTCAGTGTATCATATGATATCAGGATATAGTTGAATTTCATGTGTTACATTGTCAATGAAGGAGGTGAAACAAATCTGTATTTTCACTCACTGACTGATGCCCCTAACACTGGAAAAAGGCCTTCTTAACCTACCACATCTTCTAAGAAGAATAAATATTCTCCATGTTTCTTTTTTTCTTACCTAATGAGTTAACACCATACCTGTGTCTATCCCATTACCAAGCTATCATTTTAATATTTGGTGTCAATGTGCAAACAAACCAGAACAGAATTGGGTCACCTCGTGGAACCGAAAAAAGATCGTTATTTGTCATCTTGGCTGTTTGAGGAAGAAGGTAGATCCAAAGGTGGAAACTTTGCCTAGAAAGGATTTTGAAACACTTAAAGTCTGTTACTCAAAGGGCTTCAGAAGAAAATCCAGAAAATTCAAGGAAGACCATCTGGAGCAACCAAAATTAACTCTTTGTTGACTAGCAGACTCCATTCTATAAAAAGCCCTCAAAGAGCTACCCCTGTGGCACAGAGATAAATCTTCTGTGTTCCTTTATAGTGGACATTTGAGCCTCTTCTCATGATTTCCTTGAAGGGACCTGGGGGACAGGGTGATGAGGGCTGTTGTTGACCATAGCACTTGATTTTGAAAAGGTTTTCTTTTGTGCGTATGTGGTAAACATGTATGTAACAAAATATTCACCGTTTCAACATTCTTGACATGTACGATGTGATGACAAGAATTGTGCTCATCATGCTGTGTCACCGTCACCATCATCCATTTCCACCTTTAATGTTTCCATTTATTTAATGGAGCCTTCTTTTGCGAAGAGTGGGGACGTGACAGGAGCCCTGATGGCACGGTGGTTAAGACACTTGACTGTCAACCGAGAGTCAGTCGTTTAAAACCACTAGCGGCTCTGCAAGAGGAAGATGTGGCAGTCGGCTTCCGTAGAGATTTACAGTCTTGGAAACCCTAGTTTGGGTGAGGACATGACTGGGTTGTGATTTGAAATTTATTGAATTCCAAGGAGAGCTTTATTCAAATTGAGAAATAAATAAAATCTTTGGTAGATTTCTTTTTCCTTAAAAAAATGTTGGGAGAGCAACTAGGGTCACATAACAATGCGTGTATAAGTTTTTGTATGAGAAACTGACTTAAATTGTAACTTTCATTTAGAGCATAATTTAAAAAAAGGAAGAGTGACCTTGATCATTTCATCAGCAAATCAAGCACGCAGTTTCAGTAAGCCATCTCAATTAGGGCATGTCCAGTGCTTTAAATGCTCTGTAAAGTACATTCAAAGTGTTATTCATTTGAGCATCTTTGTGATTCAGGAAAGAAAGTAAAGAGAAAATACCATGAGATTATTACAGGTGCCATATAGATTAACAAGTGTTGGAATACCACTATTTAGTGTTCACATGTGGCTGACAAACACTATGGATACAAACCATGATGATGGGATTCAGACTATGGGTGATTCATCTTTAATTACCTAGCATCTAGCACAGTTCTGAAGTGTATCCTGGAACATGGCATTGCTAGGCCTTTCCGTCATCTCTGCAGCATCGGCTCCACTGGCCTCCTTCCTCTTCCTTTCTATTCCCCACCTATGGGGTTTCACATACGTGCTGTCCTTTCCCCAAAACAGTGTGCCACCTCCTCTTTACAAACTGCTTCTCTTTAATCCATCTTAATGTTTAACAATTACCACCTTAGCTGAGATCTTTCTTACCCACGTTTTCTAAGTAGATGCCACTGGCCCCTCACGTATAGATCTCACCCCAGTGTTCACGATTACCACTTTCTATATTTTTTTCTTCGTGTTGTTGTTAGGTGCCATTGAGTTGGTTCCGATTCATAGCGACCCAGCACACAACAGAACAAAACACTGCCCGGTCCTGAGCCATCCTTACAATCGTTGTTATGCTTGAGCTCATTGTTGCAGCCACTGTGTCAGTCCATGTCGTTGAGGGTCTTCCTCTTTTCCACTGACCCTGTACTCTGCCAAGCGTGATGTCCTTCTCCAGGAACTGATCCCTCCTGACAACATGTCCAAAGTACATAAGACCCAGTCTTGCCATCCTTCTAAGGAGCATTCTGGTTGTACTTCTTCCAAGACAGATTTGTTCCTTCTTTTGGCAGTCCGTGGTATATTCAATATTCTTCGCCAACACCACAATTCAAAGCTGTCAATTCTTCTTCAGTCTTTCTTATTCATTGTCCAGCTTTCACATGCATATGATGCGATTGAAAATACCGTGGCTTGGGTCAGGCGCACTTTAGTCTTCAAGCTGACATCTTCACTCGTCAACACTTTAAAGAGGTCCTTTGCAGCAGATTTACCCAATGCAATGCGTCTTTTGATTTCTTGACTGCTGCTTCCATGGCTGTTGATTGTGAATCCAAGTAAAATGAAATCCTTGACAACTTCAATCTTTTCTCCGTTTATCACGATGTTGCTCATTGGTCCAGTTGTGAGGATTTTTGTTTTCTTTATGTTGAGGTGCAATCCATGAAGGCTGTGGTCTTTGATCTTCATTAGTAAGTGCTTCAAGTCCTCTTCACTTTCAGCAAGTAAGGTTGTGTTATCTGCATAATGCAGGATGTTAATGAGTATTCCTCCAATCCTGATGCCCGTTCTTCTTCATATAGTCCAGCTTCTCGTATTATTTGCTCAGCATACAGATTGAATAAAAAAAACAAAAAAACAGTGCCATAGGTGTGGTGAAAGGATACAACCCTGACGCACATCTTTCCTGACTTTAAACCTGTCAGTATCCCCTTGTTCTGTCCGAACAACTGCCTCTCGATCTATGTAAAGGTTCCTCATGAGCACAATTAAGTGTTCTGGAATTCCCATTCTTTGCAATGTTATCCATAATTTGTTATGATCCACACAGTCGGATGCCTTTGCATAGTCAATAAAACACAGGTAAACATCCTTCTGGTATTCTCTGCTTTCAGCCAGGATCCATATGATACCAGCAATGATATCCCTGGTTCCACGTCCTCTTCTAAACCAGCCTGAATTTCTGGCAGTTCCCTGTCGATATACTGCTGCAGCCATTTTTGAATGATCTTCAGCAAAATTCTGCTTGTGTGTGATATTACTGATATTGTTCTATAATTTCCACATTCAGTTGGATCTCCTTTCTTGGGAATAGGCGTAAATATGGATCTCTTCCAGTCAGTTGGCCAGGAAGCTGTCTTCCATATTTCTTGGCATAGACGAGTGAGTACCTCCAGCACTGCATCTGTTTGTTGAAACACCTCAATAATATTCTATCAGTTCCTGGATCCTTGTTTTTTGCCAATGCCTTCAGAGCAGCTTGGACTTCTTCCTTCAGTACCAGCGGTTCCTAATCATATGCCACCTCTTGAAATGGTTGAACATTGACTAATTCTTTTTGGTATAATGACTCTGTATTCCTTCCATCTTCTTTGGATGCTTCCTGCATCATTTAACATTTTCCCCATAGAATCCTTCACTATTGCAACTTGAGGCTTGGATTTTTTCTTCAGTTATTTCAGCTTGAGAAACACCAAGTGTGTTCTTCCCTTTTGGCTTTCCATCTCCAGCGCTTTGCACATACCATTATAATACTTTGTCTTCTCGAGACACCCTTTGAAATCTTCTGTTCAGTTCTTTTACTTCATCAATTCTTCCTTTTGCTTTAGCTGCTCGACGTTCGAGAGCAAGTTTCAGAGACTCCTCTGACATCCATCTTGGTCTTTTCTTTCTTTCCTATCTTTTCAGTGACCTCTTGCTTTCTTCATGTATGATGTCCTTGATGTCATTCTGCAACTCGTCTGGTCTTCGGTCACTAATATTCAATGCGTCAAATCTGTTCTTCAGATGGTCTCTAAATTCAGGTGGGATGTACTCAAGGTCATATTTTGGGTCTTGTGGACTTGCTCTGACTTTCTTCAGTTTCACCTTGAACTTGTATATGAGCAGTTGATGGTCTGTTCCACACTCGGCCCCTAGTCTTGTTCTGACGGATGATATTGAGCTTTTCCATTGTCTCTTTCCACAGATATAGTCAGATTTCTGTATGTTCCGTCTGGCGAAGTCCATGTTGGTGAAAGAAGGTGTTTGCAATGAAGAAGTCGTTGGTCTTGCAAAATTATACCATTTGATCTCCGGCACTGTTTCTATCACCAAGGCCATATTTTCCAAGTAATGATCCTTCTTCTTTGTTTCCAACTTTCGCGTTCCAATCTCCAGTAATGATCAATGCATCTTGATTGCATGTTCAATCAATTTCAGAGTGCAGCACCTGATAAAAATCTTTTATTTCTTCATCTTTGGCCCTAGTTGTTGGTGCATAAATTTGAATAGTAGTTGTATTAACTGGTCTTCCTTGTAGGTGTATGGATGTTTTCTGTCACCGACAGCGATGTACTTCAGGATAGATCTTGAAATGTTCTTATTGACGATGAATACAACACCATTCCTCTTCAAGTTGTCATTCCCAGCATAGTAGACTATATGATTGTCCGATTCAACTTGGCCAACATCAGTCCATTTCAGCTCACTAATGCCTAGGATATCGATGTTTATGCGTTCCATTTCATTTTTGATGACTTCCAATTTTCCTAGATTCATACTTCATACATTCTAAAAAAAAAAAGAAAAAAAAAGTTTTTTTTTTTTTTACATTCTAGGTTCTGATTATTAATGGATGTTTGCAGCAGTTTCTTCTCACTTTGACTCGTGCCACATCAGTAAATGAAGGTCCCGAAAGCTTTACTCCATCCACGTCATTAAGGCCGACTCTACTCTGAGGAGGCATAGCTTCCAGAATCACAGCAACACACAAGCCCCCACAGTGCAACAAACTGACAGACATGTTTTTCTGTACAGCATTACCAAGATTTGTAATTCTTTATGGATTTATTTGTTTATTGGCTGTCTCTTTAACTAAATTTTAAATTTCAAGAAGGCAGGGATCAGTCCTGTTCATCATGGTGGCATCTAGCTCTGAGCTGGGCACATGGTACATATTAGGTCATCAATAAATATTTCTTGAGTGAGTTTTTTTTCTAGTAAACTGAACAGTACTTAAACAGTATTTTATTGTTGTTGTTTGCCTACCATATTGCCAGGCTTTAACCTAAACACCTTTGCATCTTATTTACCTTTTACGTTATGAGGTGCTATCCAGTCAGTTCCAAATCATAGCGAACCTGTACACAACAGAACAAAGCACTGCCCTGTCCTGTGCCATCCTCACAATTGCTACGCTTGAGCCTATTGTTGCAGTCGCTGTGTCAATCCATGTCTTTAGGACCTTCCTCTCTTTCACTGACCCTCTGCTTTACCAAGCATGATGATCTTCTCCAGGGACTGGTCCTCCCTTATAACATGTCCAAAATACGTGAGAGGAAGTCTTACCATCCTTGCTTCTAAGGAGAATTCTGGCTGTACTTCTTCCAAGACAGATTTGTTCATTTTTCTGGCAATCCATGGTATGTTCAGTATTCTTTGCCAACACCATAATTCAAAGGCGCCATTTCTTCTTCAGTCTTCCTTTTTCATTGTCCAGCTTTTGTGTGCATTTGAGGTGATTGAAAATGCCACGGTATGGGTGAGGCACACTTTAATCCTCCAAGGTGACACTTTAAAGGAGTCTTTTGCTGCAGGCTTGCCTTTTGTCATTTCCTTTCATAGCACTGGAAAATAAGAGGATAAAGAGGACATGATCATTCAGTCTGTGCCCAAAATGCCAAGGGTGTTGCCATTTCTGCCACATTATATAACCTCAATCAATATTGACAGCAATTAAATAAGGTAGCTATTATTTATTATTTTATGGAAACCCTGGTGGCATCGTGGTTAAAAGCTGCGGCTGCTAACCAAAAGGTCGGCAGTTCAAATCTATCAGGTGCTCCTTGGAAACCCTATAGGGCAGTTCTACTCTGTCCTGTAGGATGGCTATGAGTCAGAATTGACTCAAGGGCAGTGGGTTTTTATTATTTATTTACTTTCCAGATTAAGTAATGAGAGTCAGCAAAGTTATATTTTTGCCCAAGATTTTTAAATAGAGCTAATTTTCTAAGTTTAGTTAATATTTTATATAAAATTATAAAATAAGCATTGGTGAGCCCATCAACCAACTTAAGAATTTAAACATTACCAAGACTATTGAAGCTACTTGTGTTCCTTCCATCCCACCCCTACGTGCTTTTCTGTCTGAAGCAACCATTGTTTTGATTTTGTGTTTTACTTTAATTTTGCTTTGCACATGTAGTTTTCCAGTTGTGTGTATATCTGTGAAAATGTGGTATTTACTTTTGATCGATTTTAAGATTTATAAAAATTATATTTTACTATAGATAGGCTTCTCTGACTTACCGTTTTTTACTCAAATATGAAAAATTTCTCCATATTTTGTGGTTACATTTCATTATCAGTCCATTATTATTTGTGCCATTTCTTTATTTACATTGGTTAGCCTTGCAGAATTTTACAGGTGTTAACTTTTTCAAATAACCAACTTTTAGTTTTGATATTCTTCTCTCCTATATCTTAGTTTTTATTATTATTATTATTATTTCACTAGTTAACTTCCAGGGTTAGGGCAGTATCCTTGAACCAGGAACAGTGGAGCAGTCCTACCACCCGTAGGCCTGAAGGGCCAGGAGAGGAACAGTTATGAGAACCTGAAGATGGAAAGACCAGCGGGGAGAGGGCTTACCTGACAGGATCTGTGACTTCATTACATGTTCGTGTACATGTATGTGCTAAGGCTACTTTATGAAATGTCTTACTGCCATATGACATTTAATAGAATTTAAGAACTAGTAAATGATTGAACACTAGGTAATACTTTATACGTCTCTTTGTTGTACAGAAAAAGAAACATTTTTTAGAAAGACACTTCATTTCCAAGGGATGACTAACCTGCAACAATGACAAAAAAAGTTCCACCTTTGGTTTTTAGCCTCTGACTTTATGACAGAGTCAGCTTTCCTAACAAATGTTGAGAAAGTAAGAAAACATTGATTGACAAGGGTGGGTGCTAGAGGGAGGTGCCTCGAAAGAAGGCTGGGAGGGTGTGGTCTGTAAGCCAGAGCAGTAGCATACTCTGGTCCTGTTCTCTGGTGACTTTACACAAATTTGGAAGTTCCAGGGGCATGGGGAAGCACTGAATTGGGAGTCAAAAGACTGGGCACTAGTATTAGTCCAGCCCCTAACTCTTTAGTTATCGAGTTTCTTTTTTTAAAAAATTTTTTGGTGACATGCATTTTCAGTATTGGAATGCATGCTTACTAATCGAGTGTGCTTAAATTTTTGGTTGGCTATATGGATTTTGAGAAATATGAGCTCAAAATACAATCCACCAATGTGGCTAGAGGCATTTTGGCACCACTGATCTGTGTTGTGGCAATATATCAATGACATCTATAAACCAAAAAAACCAAATCCATTGCTGTCGAGTCGATTCCAACTCATAGCAACCCTACAGGACAGAGTAAAATGACATCTGTATTAATAATTTATTGCCGGTGCCTTCCCATTTTTTTTTTCCCATTAGGTTATATGGGGAAGCTCTGATTCCCCAAATATGACACACACATACACACAAAACAAAGCCATAATTACGCTTGCAAGCTTTATCTCTCAGAAATAAAGGGAAAAAATGGCAAAAGTTTACAAAACTACCATATCCAGGAAGCATTGCCTACACAACAGTGCTCAACCTATACAACAACGAGGCTCCAACTCCAGTCTGCTGAGCTTCATGCATCTCAAAATGGACCCACCTTGATGCTAAATGCATTAGAACCAGAATAATGTACTTCCTACTAGGTCTACAGGCATAAAAATTGGCTGGTGTAAGTTTCAAAAGGGACCTACCTTGATGCTAAATGAATTAGAACTGGAATAATGTACTTCCTGCTAGGTCTAAAACGTAAAAATTGCCTGGTGATGAAAGGGCTAACTGGGTGAGGAAGATCGGACATGCCATGTTTCTAGGTAAAGGTGGCGTTGGAGGGATACTACTAACTTTATTGATTGTTGGAAGAAACCCTTCTGTTTGGATATTGATTTTTGGTTTATTTGGTAGTTGTTGCCAATGTACTAAAATCTTCTAATAGTAGAAAGATATGGGAAAGGGGATTTGATGGAAGGGGGAGAGAGCTAATATTGGAGGGCCTTATTAGGTTACAGTGAATTATACTTCAACATAAAGGAAACAAAAACCCTTACACTAGACCAATAAGTAGCATCATGATAAACAGAGAAAATATTGAAGTTGTCAAGGATTTCATTTTACTTGGATCCACGATCAACATCCATGGAAGCAGTAGTCAAGAAGTCAAACAACATATTGCACTGGGTAAATCTGCTGCAAAAGACCTCTTTCAAGTGTTAAAAAGCAAAGATGTCACTTTGAGAACTAAGGTGTGCATGACCCAAGACGTGGGATTTTCAGTTGCCTCATATGCATGTGAAAACTGGACGTTGGATAAAGAAGACCAAAGAATTGATGCATTTGAATTGTGGTGTTGGCCAAGAATATTGAATATACCATGGACTGGTAGAAGAACAAACAAGTCTGTTTTGGAAGAAGTACAACCAGAATGCTCCTTAGAAGCAAGGATGGTGAGCCTTTGTCTCATGTACTTTGCACAGGTTATCAGGAGGGACCAGTGCTTAAAGAAGGACCTGAGACTTGGTAAAGTAGAGGATCAGTGAAAAAGAGGAAAACCCTCAACAAAATGGATTGACATAGTTGTTGCAACGAAGGGCTCAAACATAGCAACAGTTGTGCAGATGACACAGGACTGGACAGTATTTCATTCTGCTGTACATAGGGTTGCTATGAGTTGGAACTAACTTTGTGGCACCTAACAACGACCCAACAACATTAGGTTACAGATCTTATGCCAGGAAGTACTCCTCCCCCCCCACACATATGTATATACACATTCTCTCTATATATATTACATATGGTATACTATAAACTCACAATGCAAACAGGCACACATACACATAAACATAGGTGTATTCATGTATGTATATACACACACAACTATGTTATAAATATATGTATAAATGATAAGTGTAAATATATGTGTGTGTGTATATATATATATAAAATAGTTTGTATATACTACACACACCATTTATTTCTCCCAAAATAACTGTCAAGTGTTTTTCTATACTTTATGACTTAGAAATAGGCTCAGAAATGGTTATTCCATTTTTCAACTTCACTCAGCTTGAAAATGTTAGAGCTCAAATTTAAACAGGGGTACCTTCCCCTAGAGTAACACTTTACCATGCGGTGGAAGAAAATAGACTTCTGCTTTCATCATTTACATGCTAGAAGGCTGGCTCATATATGTAGGTACGCAATTGAGACTTATTTAAAAAGTACTGGGAATGTTCTTGTCTACTTTTTCTTTATTGTGGATCATATTTATTTTAATTTACAATACCTTAGAAGTATTAGCTCTTAATTTTAAAAGAAGCACTTTTTGTCTGAAATAAAAAACCATGTGTCCTTATTTATTTACATTATGACTTTCATATGTATCAGTTTTTTCTTAAAATAGTATTGCCAATTAATGCATCCAAGGACCTCATATGCAAATTTTAGATGTTTTATACTTTATATCATTTTACTTCCTTATTATTATTTTATATTTAATTTTCAGCACTTAAAAAACAAAACAAAACACAACAATCTCCTTGCTTGTCCATTCTCCATAGCATAAGGGAATGACAATGAAAAACCTTCATCAACTATAAAATGCCACATAAATATATGGATTTATTATCATTACATATTTTTTTTTTTATAGATTATTAGTCTTGTCCTTTGGCTTTATGAAAATGTGTTTTCCAGTTCTGAAAGTAATTCAGACAGTATGACAATGTGATAATTTCTCCTCTGAGGAGCTGATCTGGTGCTACAGGAGGCAGGCTGTCCTCCACAGGAAGCTCTGGGCAGAGGCCACCCTACCCTGTTTCTGACAAAAGCAGGCAGGTTTTCCCAACCTGTCACGCCCCAGCTAAAAGCAAGAAACAATTTTCTTTTCTTGAATCTCAGAAAACAATGAAGTGAATGCTTGGAATTTTGTGTTACAGCTTTTCCTTTCATAAACTTGCCTTTACCCTTTGGCTCTAATCTCATGAAAGTAAGAGATGAAAAGAAACGGCGAAGTAGCCAACAGCTGCTGTGGAATGACTCAAAAATCACTAACAATTAGCCTAAAACTTCACTTTTTACTGTGCATGAATCATTATGGATATAGTTTTATAAACATAATAAAGCAACATTTTCTAATAAAAATATCCCCAGTTCTTTATAAATTAAATGCAGTGCTATCATATAGTATTTATCCAGTTGTGATTGACTTATTTCCTTCAGCAGAGTGTCTTCAAGCTCCATCCGTATTGTAGCATGTGCCAAGACTTCATTTCTCTGTTGGCTGAGCAGTATTCCATTGTATGTATGTATCACATTTTGTTTATCCATTCATCTCTTGATGGGCATTTAGGTTGCTTCCACCTTTTGGCTCTTGTGAATAGTGCTGCAATGAACATTGGTGTACCCTTCTCTGTTTCAGTCTCTGCTTTCAAGTCTTTTGGGTATATACCTAGGAGTGGAATTGCTAGTGCATATGGTAATTCTGTTTTTAGTTTTTTTGAATTGGTTTATGTTTTGCTGTGTATATTCTCAACAATGATGACAAAACAAAATTTTAAAAAATAAGTATAGTGCTCTTTACTGTAATATTTACTTAGACATAACTATAATCTCTAGTTACTTTTTTGTCCTGTAGGGCAGAGGAGAGAACTAACATTTATAGACTTGGCATCATCCCTTTTTACCCACTGAGTTAATTGTTATCAGTTTTACAGATAAAATTATTAGTAGTTTTACCTCAGGCTTAGAGAGGTAAAGCAACCTATCCCCCTAAATAGCACGGTTGCGTCTGAAACCCAGGTTAGTTTTTATCAAAGCCCCTGTTCTTTCCGCTCTACTACGATTACTAGCAGTTAAGATCCACTGATTTTGAGAAGTAGGTGGTATCTGGAAAATGTCACTAATTTTCTATAGTGGAAAAAAGAAATAAAAAACAGTTGCCGCTGAGTCAATTCCGACTCATAGCAACCCTACAGGACAGAGCAGAACTGCCCCACAGGGTTTCCAAGGAGCACCTGGTGGATCTGAACTGCTGACCATCTGGTTAGCAGCCATAGCTCTTAACCACTGCTCCACAGCAAACTAGAGGCCTTTTAAAGAATCTGAGCAGACAAATGGCCCAAGTCATCATGACAATTGTGCAGTTGCCCCAGAGCCTCTCCCACTGACATGAATTATCGCTTCTAAAAGGTTAAGCCTGAGCCTTGCTGTCATATTCTCTGGCTCCTTTACATTTTTCACCTAAAGGGGATGAGATTTTGTTTCTTCCTTCAAGAAAGTGAATCTTAAAAGGAATGCTGGTGCATGAATGTAATTTGTTTTCCCAGTGCAAACGCCTGGAAATGATCTCAGCTGTAGATGGAAGCTCATTGCCAGCCGTTCCTTCAGGCAAATTTTCAGTCATTTCTTTGCTTGGCAGAGCCCGACAAATAGACCCCCAATTTGTTATCACACCAAATTCTCCTACTTTATCAAACCAAGTAATGTGAATGTAGATAAAGACTGCTGAGCAGTTGGAGTCTTGTAAACTTATAAACAAGGCATTATCTACGGTAACATGCAGGGCGCAAAATTCTCATGCTGCGAATTTCAGAGGCCAAATCTGGGAAGATGAAATTTCTGAAGCTCAGGTACCCTCCCAGAAGTTGATGGTTCCCCTTTCTTTTTGAGGGAAAGGCCTTGGATATAGTTCAGATGGATGACTTAGAGAGCCACTTGTTTCTTTGCTATTCTTCCTACTATTAAACAGATAGCCCTGAAAGAATGACATTTATTTTTATTCAAGTTATTTTATTCAAGTTAGCCAAAAGCTATGTAGGCATACGGAAATAGCTAATATGTATGTTATATTTTTAAAATCACATGAACAGCATCGTAGAAATAATCCATAGTTCTAAATAAAAGAAAAAATAACATTAATCCCTGTTACCCCCCATTGAACTATCTCCCTTTGTATATGCCCTCCCCTTTTTCTTTTTACCTGATGCATCTATAATTGGTATATATTTGTAATCATAGTTTTATTTACTATTTCTTCTATACACAGAGTCCTGATAGTGAGGTCATCGGGAGTTCAGCTGCTAACCGAAAGGTCGGCAGTTCGAATTCACCAGCTGCTCCTTGGAAACCCTATGGGGCAGTTCCACTCTGTCCTATAAAGTCGTTGGGTCTGAATTGACTCCATGGCAACGGGTTTGATTTTTTCTCTACACATCTTTCTATGTTGCCACGTGGTTTTCATATTTATTTAATTCAGTGGATGCACCCATGTTTTTTTGTTTTTTTACTTTTAACTAATCATTATCGGACATTAAGGTTATTTCTTATCAGATATCTGATGTTCCTAATTTCTCAACGTTTAAAATAATAATTGAAGGAACATTTTCATTTCTATATGACTTTGGCAAGAGCAAAGGGGTTGTTTCTTCAAAATTTCCCAGAAAGCATCATTACCAGGCAGGGGCAGATTATTCAGCAGGCAACGTAAGCACGGGCTTACTTGTGCTTACTTATTAATCCATGGGAGAATCCCATGTGAAATTGCTCACTACAGATTAGTAAGTAAACGTAAGTAAACCCATGTTTACCTTCCTTATTGGGTTATCCGCCCCTGTCAGATGCTACACATCTGAAAAGAGGCTTTGACTCTGTAGGAAGGTGCTGTGGGGTTGGAAGAGAGACAGATGCCAGCCATACCTAGAAGCAAAGTCTTTGATGTGGTGAAAAAATGAGAAATTGTTTACTACAGGTATTTGGTAAGCCAGGTAAGCACGGTGTTACCAGGTCAGTGAGCACACACAACTTCATGTATGTTTGTTGTTGTTGTTTAATGCGTCACTCCATTGCATTCTAAAAGGACAGTGCAAGTTGCAGTGTATCATCTCTTACTGTCCTTTCCCACACTGAAATTTGGATTATTATTTTTAATCAAAAGAGATATTCATGGAGATAATTTGCTTTTTTTTTTTACACAGTTGGGAAGATTAATGGAAATTATATTGAGGAAACAGCGTTGACTTTTGACCGAGACATAGTTGGGTTCAAGATGCCTTCTCTGCTTCTCCCTAGCTGGGTGATCTTGGACCTGTTACTGACACTCTTTGAGCTTCATTTTCCTCTCTGTAGACACTAGAATATTAAAACCTACCTCATAGAGTGGTTATGAGGGTTATTGCCTGTGAAAGCCCTTACCATAGCCTGTGATATGTGGTGAACCCATTATAGATGTTAATTATATCCTACATGGAAGCATTTAGAAATATTAAAGTACATGAAAAGATCAGAGGTTGTATGTCAAGATATTTAACTGTGAGCATGATACAGTCACTGGCTCGTCTTACACATGCCAACCACAGAACTGGAATAGGGACCTGCCACCATGACAGCAGGGCAGACTTCTTTAGTTTCTGGATCATGGAGCAATTGAAGAAGGGGGTCTGTCAGAGGCATGAGCAGTAGGGGTGAGATATTTGGGGCTTGGAAAAGCAGCTATTTACAAACAGGTACTAAAATATTTCAGTATTTTGCAACTAATACGGCTGTTCTGCTGCTACTGGCTGAAAATCAGTCCTGATAATAACAAACACCTGAAAAACACAGCCCACGGTTTTGGTTAGGATGTTATTTTGGGGATCAGTACTCTACCTAAAGTGCAGTGCCAGGTTTTCATTAATTCGCTTTGAGAGCAAAATGTTGGGAACCCGGGTCTACAGAGAAAGAGCATAGTCTGGGACTCCTTATAATAGGATTGCCAGCTTAAATACCGGGCACCCAGTTGAATTTGAATTTCAGATATACAATGAATACTGTTTTATTATAAGTATGTCCCAAATATTGCATGGGACTACTTATAGTTAAAAAAAAATTGTTATTTTTCTGAAATTCAAATATAACTGCCTAATCTCTGTTTTTATTTGCTAAATCTGACAATCCTACCTTATAATGAGGGTAAATATTTCCTGAAACTGTAATAAATAAATAACTCTAATAAACTCATACTTTGAGTCTCTAAGACCATTTTATTCCTCTTTTGCCTTTTTAAGCCTACATAACCTACTCATGGGTTATTTTTGACCAGTCCATACAGTTGTCATCAATAACATCTACTTTCTAGGTAATATCCCACTCACATTCTCTCTTTCCAGCCATTCCCCACCCCCCCACCCCACCCCCACCCCCGCCCCATGGCCCTTACTCTGGCTTTTTTCTTATAGTTTTACTCCCTTTTCAAATAAACTCCTGTCTCTGCCCCTGAATTTCTGGCTCCTTCTTTAACATCAGACCCTGCTTCTGGTTCCCTTTCCCCTGCACTCCTTTTTTGGCTCTGCTTCCTCCTGTTATCACATCTCCATTGCCTTGGGAACCTGTCTCTCTCAGGCCTTAAAGAGGAGCTGACCATGGCCTTGTCATATGAGAACTTAATGGGCACTAGCAGAAATGCAATCCGCTTAGCTTAAACGAAGGTTCAGAAGGGAAGAGTTGTTAGGTACGAGAGGGTAAATACTAAGAGAGAAGAAAGGGTATCTGACAAGAGATACACTGGCATATTATGTCAGTAGCCAGGTTTTGCTTGGGACCCACGCATCCCTCTCTGCAAATCCACAGCTGCCAGGCCAATGAGGATCAACTCCTTTGTACCCTGTAGCTCACTTTCTATAGGTCGCCAACTCCAAAGAGAACCTTCACTCCATATTATTCAAATTAATGTCTAGCAGATACTTTGAATAATTATTTTCTATTCTGGCCCACAGTTAATGTAATTTAATATCTGTGTTTCTTGAACTACAGCTGTGCACTTTGGGGAGATGTCTATTAGGGTACCCTTGGGATCAGAATTAGATCCAATTTAATACAGTGTCTTCATTAAGGGTTTGGAAACTGTACCGAAACATATGTTAATTGAATCACAGATGATTCAGAACCAGGAGATGATACTAAGGCTGGTGGGGACTGATAAATAATACGGTGGTCAGGGAGATCAACACAAAAGCATTATGAAAGTATAGTGTCACACAAATCCAAGGTATAAATAAGACAAACGATACATTATAATATAAAAAGAAATATTGAGAAAGAAATAAGACCAAGTCATTCTATTTTAAAAGAAGTTTTATAATTACCCTTCAGGGGCAGGGAGGGTATGAACATAATTGTACAAAGAGCTCATTCAAGGTGAGTAAAAAAATCTTCAAAAACATCATTGCAGGGGTGGTACTCTGGCTCGTACAGAGACCAAATGAAAATCAAATACACCTGTTAAACTAAAAAGGATTCTGTGCTTCCATCGTAATTTCAGCAGATCCTGGGTTGGTGGTTTCAAGGAGTTTCCTTCATTAACCCCGACAGCCCTTTTTCTAAGTAGTAGAGCTGTTTTGTACCCCACTAATTGGAGCCCTGGTGGCACAGTAGTTAAGACCTTGGCTGCTAACCAAAAGGTCAGCAGTTCAAATCCACCAGCTGCTCCATGGAAGCCTTATGGGGTAGTTCTCCTCTGTCCTACAGGGTTGTTATGAGTCAGAATCGACTCAACAGCAATGGGCTTGATTTTTCAGCATAGTCTTATTGTGAATACTTGCAGAATGAATCAATTAAATTAATGTGTAATTGCACTGCAGCTAGGAGAAAAGGTGTCCTTATGAATGATACAAAATGGTTGGCTGCCCTCAGCATAACCTCAACAATGAAACCTAGATCTTTTTTCAATCTTTGTTCCTGATCCCTGACTGTATATATAGATCTGTACTTCAAAGCAATATGAAAATGTGGGTAGTGAACTGTGAAACTTCCTTACGGTATCCTACCTCCCTCAAAGCTACCAGAGAGAGCAATTTTAAATATTTAATATAAATACAATTCTTTTTAATATGATAAAAAGAACGTTCTATGAAGCTTCTCTGATTTTTTTCCTCTACTCCCAATTTTGCAATATGTATACAACTGCTTGCGGACCCTCGTACACACCACATTATTTTCAGCCCCTGAGCTTTGCCCCAATTTATTTTTCATGTCTGGAAAATTCTTCTTGTATTCTTGGGGTAGCTAATTGCCACTCATCCCGCCACATTTAGCTCAGGCATCATCTTGAGAGGTGTTTCTGCCTCCTTTCCTATCTGTTGGTTAAGCTAAGCAACTCTGTAATGTGAACCACAATACTGTATGTTCTGCTTGCCCCGATGCTTACTGAATTGTGTTGTTGTTTGGTGCCATCGAATCGAATCCGACTCATTGCAACGCCATGCAACAGAGTAGAACTACCCTGTAGGGTTTTCTTGGTTGTCATCCTTATGGAAGCATATCAGATGAGTTTAAAGGCGTTTCAAACTTTATTTAAAACAGTTTTTCCGTGGTTTCGCAGCATGATTTTGTAGGTGCAGCCTGCTAAACATGTATTTCAGTACTTTCTTCAAAGCAACCAATCTGCAGATCTTCTCTGTCATCATTTTTTTCCCTGAGTGAAAGGTGATTTATGTTTATGACAGACAAGGTAATAGTTGGGCAACATTTTAAAAAGTTAAAAAAAAAATCTAAATTCCTGGAACCTATGAAGGGATTTACTAGTGGCGATGAATACCATACTGACAAGTATTTTGTTTTTCCGTAAAATATACTGATAATGTCATATTTGATGGCATCTTTTTGAAGAAATTTTGTCACATCTTTATTTTTCCAGTATCATTTGCTCTCAACTCCTTTACTGGCTCAGGCAGCTTCCTAGGGTAAAGTTCCACCTTCCTTCTGAAACTGAAATTTTTATTGGGTTGAGGTTATTAAATTCATGTTATTTGGTAAGAGTGGCCATGGTACAATAGTTACTTTTCCCCTCCCAAAGCAGGATATGTCTCTTAATTTACTCAGTTCTTTATTTACAACTCTGGAAAATATTTAGCTTTCTTCATATAACTCGCAAATATTTATTAGGTTTATTTCTATTTACTTTTTATTGTTGCTTTTAAGAAGTCCTCATCTGTTTGCTTTTGCTAAATATTTTATCAGATGTCTGCTCACTGTGTATTGCAGTGATAATCTCATTTATCCGTTTTAACTTATCAAAGTAATTATATTAATCTTTTTCTAATATTATAGGATCCTTAATTTTCCAGTGTAAATCTTCATTGCGTTTGTTGTATTACTACTCTTATATACCGTTGAATTCATATCACTAATATTTTTGTTACTAATTTTTTACTTTATTTATAAGTGATATTGATATATAGGATTTTCGTGTAATATGTTTCTTATATTTTGATAGCAGTGGTAAGTGAACTTCATAAATTAATTAGAGCTTTTCTTCTTTCTGTATGTTTTGATCTAACTTAAATAATATAGGAATTATTTCTTCCCTAATATTTGAGAACTTTCCACCATAAAAATTTCTGTGAGCACCAACTTTTTGTGAGGTGATTTTTGGACATTTTCAGTCATTTGCATGGTCCTTGGTTGTTTAGGGTTTCTATATTTTCATGAGCCAATTTTGGCAATTTATGCTTGCCTAAAAAATGAGCATACAGCAAACATTTAGTTCTATAACTGGACTTCAGACTTCCTTCCATATTCTGCCCAATCCATTTTCTACAAAGTACAGAATAATCATACCATCCCTCCTATTTAACATACTTCAGAGACTTATCTTGGCTCTTAGAATAGATTCGGAGACCTTATCATGCCCTCATTTCATTCCTAACTTCCTGAACCACCCTTTCCCTTGTCTGCCGTGCTGCCGCCATACTGCCTTTCAGTTCTAGGGCGTGCACAACTCTTTCCCATCTTCTTGTTGTTGAGCACCCAGTCAACTCCAACTCATGACAAACACATGTGACAGAGTAGAACTGCCCTTAGGGTTTTCTAGGCTATAATCTTTATAGAAGCAGATTATGAGGTCTTTTTCCCATGGAGCTACTGGTTGAGTTTGAACTGCCAACCTTTTAGTTAGCAGCCATGAGCATAACCATTGCTTAAAGCAGAATACCAAACCTATCAAGTCTATTTTGACTCACAGTGACCCTATAGGACAGAATAGAACTGCCCCATAGGGTTTCCAAAGAGTGGGTGGTGGATTCAAACTGCCGACCTTTTGGTTAGCAGCCAAGCTCTTAAACACTGTGCCACCAGGACTCCAACCATTGCTTAGGGTCGCTTCTATCTTACTCTTCTTTCTGCCAACCTCTGCTTCACTTAGCTGGCTTCTTTTTATTCTTCAAAACTTGGTATAATTCCTCTGTCTTAGTAAGTGCTTTCTTGTTAACCTTAAATAGTAGTAGTATTGATAGTAACAACCACAACAGCAGCTTAGATTTATCAAGTGCTCGTTATATACCAACTTTATCAGTAGAGTGAGCATGCTGTTTATCACCCAAACAAGGATACTTTGGAGAGTGAACAGTTATTATTAATAATCACACAAGGGAAACTTATAAATTGGAACTATCATGGACAGACTTAGCCATATGCTCATCTTAGATATCAGATAGATACCGTTACTATCCCTATTTTATAAAGAGGAAACTGAGCCAAAGAGCAGTGGTGAAGGTAGGATTCTAATCCGGGGGTCTGGTTCTGAGAGCTTGAGTTACCTCTTACATAGTTCCCTCTTCATTTATTTTGCAGCATTTCTCTCAGTTTTCAATTAATTATATATCCTTTGTTTCGTCCTTATTTTCTGCATCTTCAGTCAGGCCCTTAGCTTTGTGTTAAGAAGGACAATGTCTCTTTTCATTCAACACTCTACCTAGTTCTTAGCACATGAGCAGTAGGCAATTACCCTGCGTAGAGTGAATGAAGACATAAATATTTGCTATCCTTAGTCTTTCAAGATTGTCTAATTAGCCTGGAGTTATACATAATATTCTCTAATGAATTAGAAACCATCTGTTGCTATTGTTTTATTCCATGTACGTGGTCATAACCTGAACATAGCTGGGCATATGCAAACCTCCTCTAACTCAGGCTCCCAGAACATACGTTTATAAATGCAGTGCAATTCCATTTCAAGAGAACAATCTGTGCTCTTACATTTCATAGCCTCTGCTCTCTCAAGGTCTCTTTGAAATAGTAAAAAAGTAAATACATATATAAAAAGGGGGAATAATCTGTATCTAATTGGGAAACGATAAATCCCATCATCAAAGTGAGGAACATCGGGGCATTAATAAAAATATAGTACAAAATGGGTAGAATTTAGGTAAGTCATTAATTGAGTATCTCATTTTTAGAAAGGAGAATAAAGTCTAATTGGGAATTAAGATAAAGAATTTGTGAGTGGGAGAGGGAAGTTCAAATTTATATCTAACTACCTATTTGACACTGATTTCCCCTGAAAAAGATTATAGATTATGGGAAATTAGTATTTGTACATTACTCAGTTGATAGGTGTGCAGTGCCCTGGAAATACAGGCTTGTAATGCCAATGAACTGGAAGAGGTCTTTTTTGTGTATGTGTGTGTATTTCCCAAAAGTTGATTTTCCACTAATTTGTGAAAGGAGGCTCTTTACCATTTTCTCTGGTTTTAAGGAGCACATATGTAGGAGACTGACAATGTGTGCTTAGGTCTGTAAGACTTGGGTTTCGAAAAAAAAATCTCAGCTTAAACATTGAGTGATAATTGCAGGCAGCCATGTTTTACTCATCCTCCAGGGTCGCTATGAGCAGGAATCAATTCCACAGCAATGGGTTTCGGTATGTCTCCACTTTAAACTGGACACTGTGGCATTTCCGAAAGGTGCACCATCACGTCAGTGAATCAGGCTTCCGTTCTAATTGTTTTGTGGCTACCAATAAAGTTTTTAATTTGCTCCTAAACTGCACTATATAATCCCATATTACCCAGCTATCATATTTGCTGTCATAACTGTACATATATCATTCTCTCTTCCCCCACCAAAAAGCCATGTTTTCCCAGAATTCGATATGCATTGAACTGTAGTAAAACATAATTAGGGAATAAATTCTATTCTGTCTTAGTTTATGGAAAGTAATAAAAATCAAGGTAAAGAGGAAGCATCTATTCAACATGAAGGAGCCGTTTATCATTTTACACTGAGACATCACAAAGACAATTGTTTTCCATTTTTTAACCAGTGACTGTTGCCCAGGATGGGAAGGAAAAGGATTATTTTGAGCCAATTAGTACAAGGATGACATTTTTCCTCCCTCCCCAGGAAGGTTAAAAGTTCAAAATATTAAAAATGATTGCCTGAGAAAGGCTGCTTGAAAAAAATGTTTTGACCAGAGTTCATATTTGCTTTCTTTTTAAAATACGATTCATTAACAATCAAATCAAAAATATCCCCTGATGTCTTCCTTAACTTCCTTAAACCAAACAATAGCCTAGCTTAATTAGTAAAGACTGTCTCTGTTGGGTATTCTGCTCTTTGAAAACACTATCAATTTGGTATCAAATTGACAGCAGTGACTTGAAAGGTTAGATAGTGAGCTCAGAGGGCAGTGAGTTTATGTTAATGGAGGTAGAACAATTCTGAAAAGAAGGGTGAGAATACTGGCCTACCTTGGAGGATGTAATCAATGACACTGGATTGTATGTGTAGAAATTGTTGAACTGGTATACGTTATCCTGTGTGTATTTTCAACAACAACAAAAGCAAATTATTTTAAAACATCATATGTGCAACCATCACCAACAGTCATCAGTCATAGTGGCACATATGATTTTTAATGAGTTATATTTTAAAATGAAAGGGAAAATGTACCCATGAAATATGTTGAGTAGGCAAATGTCGTGTTACGTATGTTTACAACACTAACAAAAAAGCTGTATATGGGTGAAACACCAGAGAAGTCTCCACAGAGAGAGATAGAGGTACTGATTTATTTGGATTCCCACAATAAGGTTTTTAAAAAGGAGTAACAAATGTTTTACACAGTGGGCCCCAATGGTTAAATTATCCCCTACAGTCATTACAGAGGGTTTTGCAATGACTATTCAATCTCTCTTAGAGGGGTAGAACAATTAACCTATTGGAATCCTAAAAATAAAATCAAATGAACAATAGGCAGAGATTTATTGAGCACCGACTATATGCTCTATTCTCCACCAAGCAATGTGGGAGATATAAAAGAGGCAGCAGGAGGTATAGCCCTTGTCATTAAAAACACTAAGGATGTTGTCCTAACCTCACTTGTCTTGCTTTATTAGTTTTGATTTCTCCTTTTTTTGTGTGTGGTCTCTTAGGTGTTAGTTAATGTAAAGGCAGTTTCAAGTTAAGCAATTAATTGAAATTATGTGTTTTGGGACATGTAGAATGCTTAAGGCATCATGATAGAGACAGTTTTTAAACTACCAAAACCAACTTACGGAGACCCCATGGGTGTCGGAGGAGAGCTGTGCACCACAGGGTTTTCAGTGGATGATTTTTCAAAAACAGATTGCCAGACCTTTGTTCCAAGGAGCCTCTGAATGGACTCCAACCGCCAACCTTTTGGAAAGCTGCTGAGCGTGTTAACCATTTGCTATACCCAGGTATATCTTGGCAGATAGAAAGCACGTAATAAATAGTTGTTGAATTAATAAATATACATAAATCCACTTTTTAAGAGCACGATTTTATTTCATCATCCATCCCACCCTACATAAGATTAGAGCAGAAGTGAATGCGGGCGCAGAATAGGTAAAACCTACAAAACCACATGTTAGTTCTTTGAAAAGATCAACAGAATTTTCACATCTTAGCCGAACCGATGACGGAAAAAAGAGAAAAGATTCAAATTGCTAAACTTACAAATTAAGAAGGAGACATTATTGCCAACCTTACATAAAAAGAAATAACTATAAGGGAATACTGTGGACAATTGTATCCCCTTGTTCTGTCCGAACAACTGCCTCTTGATCTGTGTAAAGGTTCCTCGTGAGCACAGTTAAGTGTTGTGGAATTCCCGTTCTTCGCGGTGTTATCCGTAGTTTGTTAGGATCCACACAGTCGGATGCCTCTGCATAGTCAATAAAACACAGGTAAACATCCTTCTGGTATTCTCTGCTTTCAGCCAGGATCCACCTGACATCAACGATGATATCCCTGGTTCCGCATCGCCTTCTGAAACCGGCCTGAATCTGTGGTAGCTCCCTGTTCATACACTGCTACAGTTTTTGAATGATCTTCAGCAAAATTTTGCTTGTGTGTAGTATTAATGATATTCTTCTATAATTTCTGCATTTGGTTGGATCACCTTTCTTGGGAATAGGCATAAATGTGGATCTCTTCCAGTCAGTTGGCCAGGAAGCTGTCTTCCATATTTCTTGGCATAGACGAGTGAGCACCTCCAGCGCTGCATCTGTTTGTTGAAACATCTCAGTTGATATTCCATCAATGCCTGGAGCCTTGTGTTTTGCCAATGCCTTCAGAGCAGCTTGGACTTCTTCCTTCAGTACCATTGGTTCCTGATCATATGCCACCTCTTGAAGCGGTTGAACATCGACTAATTCTTTTCGGTATAATGACTCTGTGTATTCCTTCCATCTTCTTTTGATGCTTCCTGCATTGTTTAATATTTTCCCCATGGAATCCTTCACTTCTGCAACTCAAAGCTTGAATTTTTTCCTCAGTTCTTTCAGCTTGAGAAACACTGAACGTGTTCTTCCCTTCTGGTTTTCTATCTCCAGCTCCTTGCCCATGTCGTTATAATACTTTACTTTGTCTTCTCAAGCCACCCTTTGAAATCTTCTGTTCAGTTCTTTTACTTCATCAGTTCTTCCTTTTGCTTTAGCTATCGACATTTGCGAGCAAGTTTCAGAGTCTCCTTTGAGATCCATCTTGGTCTTTTCTTTCTTTCCTGTCCTTTCAATGACCTCTTGCTTTCTTCATGTATGATGTCCTTGATGTCATTCCACAACTCGTCTGGTCTTCGGTCACTATTGTTCAATGAGTCAAATCTATTCTTGAGATGGTCTCTAAATTCAGGTGAGATATACTCAAGGTCATGTCTTGGCTCTCATGGACTTGCTCTGACTTTCTTCAGTTTCAGCTTGAACTTGCATATGAGCAATTGATGGTCTGTTCCACAGTCGGCCCCTGGCCTTGTTCTGATTGATGACATTGAGCTTTTCCATCGTCTCTTTCCACGGATGTAGTCAGTTTGATTTCTGTGTGTTCCATCTGGTGAGGTCCATGTGTACAGTCGCCGTTTATGCTGGTGAAAGAAGGTATTTGCAATGAAGAAGTTGTTGGTCTTGCAAAATTCTATCATTTGATCTCCAGCATTGTTTCTGTCACCAAGGCCATTTTTCCAACTACTGATCCTTCTTCTTTGTTTCCAACTTTTGCATTCCAATCACCAGTAATTATCAATGCATCCTTATTGCATGTTAGATCAATTTCAGACTACAGCAACTGATAAAAGTCTTCTATTTCTTTATCTTTGGCCTAGTGCTTGGTGCATAAATTTGAATAACAGTCATATTAACTGGTGTTCCTTGTAGGCGTATGGATGTTTTCTGTCACCGACAGCATTGTACTTCAAGATAGATCTTGAAATGTTCTTATTGATGATGAATGCAACACCATTCCTCTTCAAGTTGTCATTCCCAGCATAGTAGACTATATGATTGTCTGATTCAAAACGGCCAATACCAGTCCATTTCAGCTCACTACTGCCTAGGATATCTATGTTTATGCATTCCATTTCATTTTTGACTATTTCCAATTGTGCTAGATTCATACTTCGTACATTCCAGGTTCCGATTATTAATGGATGTTTGCAGCTGTTTCTTCTCATTTTGAGTCATGCCACCTTAGCAAATGAAGGTCTCAAAAGCTTACTCCATCCGCGTCACTAAGGTCAACTCTACTTTGAGGAGGCAGCTGTCCCCCAGTCATCTTTTGAATGCCTTCCAACCTGGGGGGCTCATCTTCCAGTACTATATCAGACAATGTTCCGCTGCTATTCATAAGGTTTTCACTGGCTAATGCTTTTCAGAAGTAGACTGCCAGGTCCTTCTTCCTAGTCTGTTATACTCTGGAAGCTCAGCTGAAACCTGTCCACCATGGGTGACCCTGCTGGTATCTGAATACTGGTGGCATAGCTTCCAGCATCACAGCAACACACAAGCCCCCACAGTACAACAAACTGACAGACATGAGGAATCTTTACATAGATCAAGAGGCAGTTGTTTCGACAGAACAAGGGTATAGTGATTGGTTTAAAGTCAGGAAAGGTGTGCATCAGGGTTGTATCCTTTCACCATACCTATTCAATCTGTATGCTGAGCAAATAGTCCAAGAAGCTAGACTATGTGAAGGAAAATGGAGCATCAAGATTGGAGGAAGCCTCATTAGCAACCTGCATTATGCAGATGACACAACTTTGCTTGCTGAAAGTAAAGAGGACTTGAAGCACTTACTAATGAAGATCAGAGACCACAGCGTTCAGTATGGATTGCATCTCAACATAAAGACATAAAAAATCCTCACAAATGGACCAATAGGCAACATCATGATAAACAGAGAAAAGACTGAAGTTGTCAAGGATTTCATTTTACTTAGATCCACAATCAACATCCATGGAAGCAGCTGTCAAGAAGTCAAACAAAGCATTGCATTGGGTAAATCTACTGCAAAGAACTCTTTAAAGTGTCGAAAAGCAAAGATGTCACCCTGAAGACTAAGGTGCACCTGACCCAAGCTATGGTATTTTCAATTGCATCATATGCATGTGAAAGCTGGACAATGAATAAGGAAGACAAAAGAAGAATTTACGCCTTTCAATTGTGGTGTTGGTGAAGAATATTGAATATACCACGGACTACCAAAAGAAGGAACAAATCTGTCTTGGAAGAAGTGCAACCAGAATGTTTCTTAGAAGCAAAGATGGTGAGACTGCATCTTACATACTTTGGACATGTTGTCAGAAGGGATCAGTCCCTGGAGAAGGACATCATGCTTGGCAAAGTACACAGTCAGCAGAAAAGAGGAAGACCCTCAGTGACGTAGATTGACAGAGTGGCTACAACAATGAGCTCAAGCATAACAACGATTGTAAGGACGGCGCCGGACCAGGCAGTGTTTCATTCTGTTGTTCATAGGGCCGCTATGAGTTGTAACTTACTCAGGGGCATGTAACAACAACAACAACATGGACAATTGTATGCCAATAAATTAGATAACTTAGATGGAATGGAAAAATCTTTAGACACAAACTGCTGAAACTGACTCAAAGGAATAGAAAATCTAAATAGACCTATAACAATAAAGAGATGGAGATAATAATCTAAAAACTACTCACATAGAAAAGCTCAGGTGGAGCCTATCAAATGTTTTTAAAAGAATTAATACCACTTCTTCACAGACTTCCCGAATTGGAAGAGGAGGGGGCTTCCAAATCATTCTGTATGACTAGTGTTACTCTGATCCCAAAACCAGATAAAACCATCACAAGAAAACTACGGACAAATATCTCTAATGAATATAGTCAACAAATCTTCAACAGATACTAGCAAACGGAACCCAGCAACATATAAAGAAGATTATATACCACGTGCAAGTAGGATTTATCCCAGGAATGAAAGGTTGGTTTGACGTCTGAAAATCAATGAATGTAACCCACTATACTAGCAGAATAAAGGAAAGAAACCACATAATGATCTCAATTGATGCAGAAAAAGAATTTGACAAAATTTAATAGCTTTTCGTGATAAAAGAGCACCGGTGCTGCAGTGGTTATGAACTTGGCTGCTAACCAGAAGGTCAGCAGTTCGAATCCACCAGCCACTCCTTGGAAACCCCATGGGGCAATTCTACTCTGTCCTGTAGGGTTGTTATGAGCCAGAATTGACTCAATGGCAACTGGTTTGGTTTTTGGTTTCATGATAAGAACACATAGAAAACTAAGAATAGAAGAGAATTTCCTCAACCTGATAAAGTGCATCAGTGAAAAACTTACAGTCAATGACAACTGATAGCTTTCCTCCTAAGATCAAGAACAAGACAAGAATATCTGCTCTAGCAACTTCTATTCAGCATTGTACTAGAAGTTCTAGCTAAGGCTCCTAGGGAAGAGAAAGAAAGAAAAGTCTTCCAGTACAAAACTTATACTCAGAAAATTGCAAAGCATTGTAGAAAGAAATTAAAGAAGACCTACATTAATGGAAAGACAATCCCTGTCATGGATCAAAGGAAGTAAAACTATCTCTGTATGCAGATGACAGAGTAATAAGTGGCCCAAACCATTGCCGTATAAGTGGCACAAATGATTAAAACACATGGCTACTAACTAAAAGGTTGGTCGTTCAAATCTACCCAGAGGCACCAGGCAAGAAAGACCTGGTCTGGCAATCAGCTTCTGAAAGATGGCAGCCATTGACAGCCTATGGAGAGCAGTTCTCCTCTGAAGCACATGGGGTTGCCATGATTCAGAATTGACTCAACAGCAGTTGGTTTGGTTTTTTGCAGATGACGTGATCTCCAAAATAGAAAATTCTAAGGAATTTGTTGCCAATAAGCAATCCAAAAATGAAATTAAGAAAATAGCTTTATTTGCAATAGCATGGAGACGATTAAAATATTTAGGAATAAATTTTTTTTGAAGTGCAAAATTTATACTCAGAAAACTACAAAGTGCAGTGGAAAGAAATTAAAGACCTAAATTAATGGAAAGACAACCATGTTCATAGTCAGAAAAGACTTAATATTGTTAAGCTAGCAATACTCTTCAAACTAATATGCAGATTCAGTGGGATTTCTATCAGACAATATAATGGAATCATACAATATGTGGTCTTTTCTTACCGGCTGTTTCCACTTACTGTAATGTTTTCAAAGCTCATTCCTGTTGTAGCATGTATTTCATTCTTATGGCCGAGTAATATTCCACTGTATGGATATTGCCATTATTGTTAGGTGTCATCAAGTCAGTTCTGAGTAATAGTGACCCTGTGTACAACAGAATAAAACATTGCCCAGTCCTGCACCTCCTGATGATTGTTGAGTCCCTTGTTGCAGCCACTGTGTCAATCCACCTCATTGAGGGTCTTCCTGACAGACACATGGGATGTATGGATATACCACATTTTATTTATCCATTCATCAGTTAATGGACATTTGAGTTTTTTATACCTTTTGCCTATTATAAATAATGCTGTTATGAACATTCATATGCAAACTTTTGTATGTATTTTACTAACTTTTATGGAACACCTCCCTGACCCTGTGCTATGGGCTATATTTACAAAGATGACCGAGGTCTTGTTTCTGCCTTAAGGAGCCCTAAATTTAATTGCTTAAGACAAAACTGTAATCTCCATGACAGCAGAGATTGTGTCTGTCTTACTTATTGTAAGCATCAAGCCAAATATGGTGTCTGATATGCAGTAGAAACTGAACAGTAAACTGATAGGACTAAATACAAAACGTATGAAAGGGAATGATGGAAAGTTAAGCTGGAGAGGTGTGTTGGAACTGGAACATGATTTGGAATATTATTTACAAGTATATGAAGCCAGTAAGTTGTCAAGATGAAACTCAAACTCAAGTTTTTTGAAATCCAAGTCCAACAGACTCTAGCTTCCTAATTGTTTCTCACTTTTATAGTTATTAATAGATGATCTTGGTCAATAAAAATTTACTGAGCACCTGTCAATTGATTTTGTAGAGAACACAAGAAATATAAATATGCAGAATATAAGGTTCTCCCAAGGAAAATACTTTCTACTTATACAGACAGAGCATACCAAAACGTAACATAGGCTAAATTTGCTCTACTCCATACATGACAGTGTGCAGTAGATCCATTATATGGATGATAATATTAATGATACCAAAGGACTTCATATGTAATATGACTAGAGGATCAATAGCATTTCCACTGGGAATGTTCCACGGTTACTGATCTGTTGGGGAGTGGTGATGGCACCATTGAAAGTCAAAAATAAATATCAAAACTTTTTAAATAGATAAAATATCAAAGAAAAATTCTTCAATAGTATAGACTTTTAATATAGAGAAAATTATTTAAAGTAAAGGTCTTCTTGTACTCCTTCCTAAAAGGAATGTAAACAAATAAACAATAACAAAAAAAAATTTGCTGTCAAGTCGATCCCTGCTCATGACTACTTCAAGTGTGTCAGAGTACAACTGTGCTACTTAAAGTTTTCAAGAAGAAAATCGCTGGATCTTTTTTCCCCGGCACTGCCGGGTGGACTCGAACTACCAACATTTTGGTTGGCAGCTGAGTGCATTAACCATCAGCACCTCCCAGGGACCCCAAAGGGAAGCTACTGTATAGTGATTGTCGTAAGGTGGTTTCAGTTCTAAAATTTTCCACCATCAGGGAACAGTTTGAAAAGAAAACTTAAAATTCAGTGATCTGAGTCATCTGCTTCTGTAAAGATTACAGCCAAGAAAACCCCGTGGAGTAGTTCTGCTCTGCAATGCATGGGGTCGCCATGAGTCGAGGGCTGACTCAACAGCAGTTAGTAGCAACAGATGCCTATATATACACTAGAAGCACGAGGATAGATTCATTTTTTTTCAGTTATTTGATATGGCTCACTACCGTCTGGCACAGGTCACCTCTAGAATACTTCTAACCCTACGTCAGGCTTAGTCATTTTTCATGTACTCCATTTTAACTAATGGAATTGACTTGGATTAACAGCGTGATATTAATTTCTAAAAGCAAGAGTGTGATCCTGACTAACAGTAGCAAAAAATATGTAAATAGTGAAAAACTAATCAATTCTGGAAACATTTAGATTAACTTTGTTTAATTTTAAAGTTCGGAAGCGCTTAATTCCGATGCATTAATTTTCATAACTTACAAGTACAGAGAAAAATATAGCTGTCACACTGTTAAAATGACTTTTTTTAATAAAGTCTGTTGAAGTTATAATATGACAGGGTACATCCATTATGAGCATTACCTCTGTTTTAAATATTTCTTTATGGTATGAGATTATCTCTGAAGGTGCTACAGGGAAAGACATGCATTTAGACTTTCTTTAATGATTGACATTCCAGTATAATTTGGTATAATGGGATTTAATTTGTTTGTCGATAAATTTACCTAAAGGGACTATCAGAAGAAGAGAAATCGCTTAGCTTATATAAACAACAGAAAATTAATTAACACTGAAGCACTAGTTTATCCAATTAGCTGCCAGAGATCTGAGTACTGAGGGACTAAGAAAAAAGCCTGGTAAATTTTTGTGAGGTGGGTGGAGGGGGGAGAGATGAGTTAATTATCAGGCACAGGTTGGCAGAACCAGGGTTCATGCTGTGAGAACTAAGTTGCTATGCATGTAACAGGGGCAGAATAAGAGAGTCTAAAAGAACTTGGTTTTGGAGGATGGAGAGGAACCGTCATTAAACATGGTCTGCTCAAACTTAGACTATGCAGTAAAAAAAAAAAAAAAATTTGAAAAAGCCTAGAACTAGCGGTCACCTAGAGCCAGGGAGGTCTCAGCCGTCTCTGCCCATCACTAGCTATGGAATCTTGGTTAACTAATTTATCTGAGAAATTTCCATTCATAAAATGGGGAAATACCTAGTGGTCTGACTTCACTTATTTATTATAAAATGTTTCCTCTTTCTAGAAGGCCCTTTTTCCTCTCCTATTTCCTCTTAAATCTAGCTCAAGTTTAATTTCCTCAAGGAAACTTCCCTGACTTGCAGAATTAGGCCATCTTCTCTTACGTAGACTCTAGCACTTGTCACATTTTAAATTTGGTTTTTCTTTGTGTGATTCCTTGATTAATGTATACCTCTCTCACTTGAGGATAAACTTTAAGGAGAGGCCCACAATGAATGAATGAATGAATGAACATTCCTCTTCATGCTTCAAATATCATCTCAAGCTTTCTCTTCTCTGAAAAGCCATTCCTAACTTCTTAACATATTTGGGTGCTACTTCTATTTTTAACTAACTTAGAAGAAGTACAGTCAGAAAGCTCTTTGGAAGCAAGGATGGCAAGACTTTTTCTCACGTACTTTGGACATGTTATCAAGAGGGACCAGTCCCTGGAGAAGGACATCATGCTTGGCAAGGTAGAGAACCAGTGAAAAAAGGAAGACCCTCAACGAGATGGATTGTGCTAGTGGCTGCAACAGTGGGCTTAAACATAGCAACGATTGTGGTGATGGCGTAGTGCTTCCTTCTGTTGCACACAGGGTCACTGTGAGTAGGAACCAACTCTATGACACCTAACAAAACAACATTATCATATTTTGTTTTGTTTGTTTCTTGCATGTTTGTCTTTCCATGGAAAAAGCCATCCAACATATAGCATGGGCCCTACAACATAGTAAGTGCTCAAAACATTTATGTTTAATGAATACATGAGAGGAATAATGACTGGGAAAGAAGTCTGTAACCTTTGAAGTGCTATGTAAATACCTGGCATTTTGTTTGTTCAATGTCCCAAGGCGTGTAACCTGTTCCCTGGCAGAGCTTATGTATGTGCAGAGTAAATGTGATTCTGTTATTCAAGGTCTTGTATATTTCACTAAAACTTTAAAGTGTCCATTTATTTGCACACACACTTCTTAACCCAAACACTTACAGTTAATTCCATTACATCGTGTGATATACCAAAAACCAAATCAAACACACTGCTGTTGAGTCAGTTCTGATAAGGAGCTGTAACTGTGGAAAGCCAGAAGACGAAGAGGATCCTCTATCTTTTCAGTTGTCTCATATGCATGCCAAAGCTGGGCAATGAAAAAGAAGACAGAAAAACAATGATGCATTCAAATTGTAGTGTTGGAGAAGAATACTGTGGACTGCCAGAAGAACAAACAGGTAAGTCTTTGGAAGAAGAACAACCAGGATGCTCCTAAGAAGTTAGAATGATGAACTTGCTTACTTTCCACACATCATTAGGGAAGACCATTGCTAGAAAAAAAGGACATAATGTTTAGTAAAATAGAGGGTCAGCAAAAACAAAGGAAACCCTCAATGAGATGAGTTGATACAATATCCACAATGGACTCAAACATAACAATGATCATGAAGGTGGCCCCAGACCATGCCACATTTCATTCTGTTATACATGAGGTCACCGTGAGTCAGAGCTGACTCCAGGGCACCTAAGAAGAACAACACTAGGAGCATAGGTTCGAAGTAAAACAGACTTCACTTGAAATCCCAATTCAAACGCTTTACTGGCCATGTGACTTTGAGAAAATTCTTCAACTTCTCTAAGCCTCAGCTTCCTCTTTAGAAGAGGTATAATGAAGTACCTATCTCATGGGGTAGTTGTAGGAATGCTCAGGGCATGTAGCTGCCTCTCTTGGGAAGGCAGGACTTTGTGGACTTTGCATCCTATTTCTTCAGAGGGAGACAAAGGACCGTATGCTTTCATGGTGTATAGTTTTCTTTACGTGTTAATTCACGTGGTTTGAGTAGATGTGTTGAACTTAGTTGTCATGTTTCTGTATTTACCTGTAGCTTTAGACTTTTCTCTAATGTTTAGTCTACTTTTATTATTTAGTGGTACCCTTTCTCATTTTTAAAAGTAATTTCTTCTGTCTCGTGATAAAATGTGAGCTCACTTTCCTGTTTTGCTCATTTTATTTTGAGAATTCGAGAGATGAATAACTCCTCGGATTTTCCTACACAGTTTCTTATATTTTACTAAATAAGATTTTTTTTTAAAAATCCAAGCATAATTTTTACCATCCACTTGGCGTGTAGTATCTCCATTCCTGCAGCCACTGCCCTAGTTCAGGCCCTGTTATCTTCCATCAGTCTCCTAAACAATCGATTGTCTGACCTCTGGTTTTATATCCACCAGATACATCATGCACTCTGCCACTTGAGAAATCTTTCTGAAACTCAAATTAATTTATCAAAGTCCTTTCTTTAAAAACCCTAAGTAGCTTCACTGTCTTACCTGATTAAATCCAACTCCTAACATTTATTTTACTTTTAAACATATTAGTCCTGTGATGAAGGCCTCTCATGAATAGACCCTGGCCTACTTTTCCAGCTTCGAGCTCCCTCACTCCACCAGATTCTTTGAGCTTCACTTGCGCCCAGATATTTAAATTTCTCTGTATTCCAGAAGCCCTTTCATGCCTCTGAGTATGTGACGCTTATTGCATGGTGTGTTTGTATGAGCATGTGCCTTCTATCTCCCGGAGTACACAGCTTTGTATTCTAGTGCCTGGCAGATTGTCTGACATGTTACATAGGGGGTGAATAAGTAACTGCTTAATGGATGATGCGCTAGTGATCATTTCCTCAATCTTGACTGAGCACATGTACTTCAGGCCATGAAATGTGAACATCTGGTCTCCTGAGGGAGAAAGACACATGATTTTAATATAATAAGCTAAAGTACTATAAAAGAAATGCCTTGGAAACATAGAGGAGGGGCCAATTCATCATAGAGGAGTTAGAGGTAATTCCTCAAAACGGATTGATATTTAAACTGAACCCTAAGTTATACCTAAACCTGTTGCTGTCGAGTCGATTATGACTGATAGCGACCATATAGGACAGAGTAGAACTGCCCCATAGGGTTTTCAAGGAGTGGCTGGTGGATTCAAACTGCGGACCTTTGATGAGCAGCCATAGCTCTTACCCACTGTGCCACGAAGGCTCCAAAATAATAAACAGGATTTCACCAAATTGTGCTAGGACAAGTGGCTATCCAAATGCAAAAGACTGAAGTTGGACCCTTACTTCACTCCATATGCAAAGATTAACTCAAAAAGGATCAAAACCTAAATGTAAGAGATAAACGTACAAATCACTTAGGAGGAAACATAAGTGTAAATCTTTTTAACCTTGGATTAGTTAGTACTTTCTTAGATATGACTCCAAAAGCAGGTCCTCAGAAAGTTAAACATAGACTCATCATACAATCTAGCAATTTTACTTCTAAGTGGTGGTGTTGTTGTTAGGTGCCATTCAGTCGGTTCTGACTCATAGCAGCCCTATGCCCGACACAACGAAACACTGCCTGGTCCTGAGCCATCCTTACAATCGTTGTTATGCTTGAGCTCATTGTCGCAGTCACTGTGTCAGTCCACCTCGTTGAGGGTCTTCCTCTTTTCCACTGACCCTGTACTCTGCCAAGCATGATGTCCTTCTCCAGGGACTGATCCCTCCTGACAACACGTCCAAAGTATGTAAGACACGGTCTCACCATCCTTGCTTCTAAGGAGCTTTCTGGTCGCACTTCTTCCAAGGTAGATTTGTTTGTTCTTTTGGCAGTCCATGGTATATTCAATATTCTTCACCAACACCACAATTCAAAGGCGTCAACTCTTCTTCAGTCTTCCTTATTCATTGTCCAGCTCTCACATGCATATGACGCAATTGAAAATACCATGGCTTGGGTCAGGCGCACCTTAGTCTTCAGGGTGACATCTTTGCTCTTCAACACTTTAAAGAGGCCCTTTGCAACAGATTTACCCAATGCAATGCGTCCTTTGATTCCTTGACTGCTGCTTCCATGGCTGTTGATTGTGGATCCAAGTAAAATGAAATCCTTGACAACTTCAGTCTTTTCTCCATTATCATGATGTTGTTCATCAGTCCAGTTGTGAAGATTTTTGTTTTCTTTATGTTGAGGTGCAGTCCATGAAGGCTGTGGTCTTTGATCTTCATTAGTAAGTGCTTCAAGTCCTCTTCACTTTCAGCAAGCAAGGTTGTGTCATCTGCATAATGCAGGTTGTTAATGAGTCTTCCTCCAATCCTGATGCCCTGTTTTTCTTCATATAGTCCAGCTTCTTGTATTTTTTGCTCAGCATACAGATTAAATAGGTATGGTGAAAAAATACAACCCTGCCACACACCTTTCCTGACTTTAAACCAATCAGTATCCCCTTATTCTGTCTGAACAACTGCCTCTTGATCTATGTAAAGGTTCCTCATGAGCACAATTAAGTGTTCTGGAATTCCCATTCTTGGCAATGTTGTCCACAATTTGTTATGATCCACACAGTCAAATACCTTTGCATAGTCAATAAAACACAGGTAAACATCCTTGTGGTATTCTCTGCTTTCAGCCAGGATCCATCTGACATCAGCAATGATATCCCTGGTTCCACGCCCTCTTCTGAAACCAGCCTGAATTTCTGGCAGTTCCCTGTCAATATACCGCTCCAGCTATTTTTGAATGATCTTCAGCAAAATTCTGCTTGCGTGTGATATTAATGATATTGTTCTATGATTTCCACATTCATTTGGATCTCCTTTCTTGGGAATAGGCATAAATATGGATCTCTTCCAGTCAGTTGGCCAGGCAGCAGTCTTCCATATTTCTTGGCATAGACAAGTGAGCACCTCCAGCGTTGCATCTATTTGTTGAAACATCTCAATTGATATTCCATCAATTCCTGGAGCCTTGTTTTTCGCCAGTGCCATGAGAGCAGCTTCGACTTCTTCCTTCAGTACCATTGGTTCTTGATCATATGCCACCTCTTGAAATGGTTGACCATTGAGCATAATGACTCTGTGTATTCCTTCCATCTCCTTTTGATGCTTCCTGTGCCATTTAATATTTTCCCCATAGAATCCTTCACTATTGCAACTCGAGGCTTGAATTTTTTCTTCAGTTCTTTCAGCTTCAGAAATGCCGAGCGTGTTCTTCCCTTTTGGTTTCCCAACTCCAGCTCTTTGCCCATGTCATTATAATACTTTACTTTGTCTTCTTGAGCCGCCCCTTGAAATCTTTCATTCAGTTCTTTTACTTCATCAATTCTTCCTTTTGCTTTAGCTGCTTGATGTTTGAGAGTAAGTTTCAGAGTCTTGAAGTATACACCCAAAGGAATTAAAAGCAGAAACATGTACGCCACCGTACGCCGTTGCAGCACTATTCACAGCAGCCAGAAAATGGAAACAACCTTAATATCCAACAACAAATGAATGGATAAACAAAGTGGGTATATACATACAATGGTACGTTACTCTGCCATAAAGAGAAATAAAGTCCCGATACATGCTAACGCATGGATGAACCTTGAAAACATCATGCTGAGTGAAATAAGTCAACCAAAAAAAGGACAAATATTTTATGATCCTACTTATTTGAAATATCAAGAATTGGCAAGTGTATAGAGATTAAATTTATTTGGGGCTACCAGAGGTGGATGGGAAGGCGAAGGACAGAGAGATTCATTGCTTGGGGGACACTGAGCTTCTGGTAAGGGTGTTGGAGAGGTTTGGAGATGAATAATGGTGATGGTCGCACAACATGATGTTCACAATAAATGTCACTGACTCGTATATGTGAAGAATGTTGAAATAGCAAATGTTTTGTGACGTATATATTTACGTAAATAAAAAATATTGCACACAGAAAAGAATAGTTGTTTGCCAGGCAAAGTGCAGAAAGAAATAACTGTGTGATCGGTAATAGCGTGTACAAAGATCCAGAGCTATAAAAGAACCTGGCTTGTCCTGAGAGCACTAAATGTGGTATGGGTCTGGTGTAATGAAGTGAGGGGGTGGGGAAATGCTGGGTAAGAATGTGGGTTCTCTTGCTTAGGAATTGGTGCTACTGATGGAATCAAAGTAGGGGAGTAATAACACTTGTCACTTCCATACTGAAGTTTTATGTTAAAATTTGTTCCCGTTATTTATGTATTATCAATGACCATCTTTCAGTTCGTAGGAATCACTTTAGCTTACTAAATATCTTAACCATATCATGAGTATGATTCGTATATGTGTCTTCTAAATATGTTTTAATTAATGCATTAATATTTGGTCATTTTAATATTCAGAATAATAAGCCCAAATAAAATTAATAAATTAAGGAGCAAGCCTAAACACCAAATTGTAGAGTTCTAAAAATTTTAAATCAAATCTGGATATGTATAAATAACTTTCCTACTAAAAAAAAAACCTACTAACAGTTAATTACAGAACATTTAAGTGTGTTCCTGAGGAACCTGCACATGAATCAATAGGCAGTCGTTTGAACAGAACAAGGAGATCCTGCATGGTTTAAAGTCAGGAAAAGTGTGTGTCAGAGCTGTATCCTATCACCATACTTATTCAGTCTGTATGCTGAGCAAATAATACAAGAAAATGGACTATGTGAAGAAGAACACAGCATCAGGATTGGAGGAAGACTAATTAACAACCTTCAATATGCAGATGAAACTTGCTTGCTGAAAGTGAAGAGGACTTCAAGGACTTACTGATGAAGATCAAAGACTACAGCCTTCAGTATGGATTGCACCTCAAAGTAAAGAAAACAAAAATTCCCACAACTGGACCAATAATCAACATCATGATAAATGGAAAAAAAAGTTGTCAAGGATTTCATATTACTTAGATTCACAATCAACAAACATGGAAACAGCAGTCAAGAAATCAAATGATGCATTGCATTGGGCAAATCTGCTGCAAAGACCTCTTTAAAGTTTTGAAAAACAAAGATGCCACTTTGAGGACTAAGGTGCACCTGACCCAAGCCATGGTATTTTCCATTACCTCACATGCATGTGAAAGCTGGACAATAAATAAGGGAGACCAAAGAATTGGATGCCTTTGAATTATGGTATTGGTGAAGAATATGGAATATATCACAGACTCCCAGAAGAATGAACAAATCTGTGTTAGAAGAAGTACAGCCAGAATGCTTCTTAGAACCAAGAATGGTGAGACTTTGTCTCAAGGACTTTGAACATGTTATCAGGAGGGATCATTCCCTGGAAAGAGACATCATGCCTGGCAAAGTATAAAAGTATAGGGTCAACAAAAAAGAGGAAGCCCCTCAACGAGATGGATTGACACAGTGGGATCAACAATGGGCTCAAACAAAACAATTCTGAGGATGACACAGGACTGGGCAGAGTTTCATTCTGTTTACATAGGGTGGGTATGAATCCTAAATGACTCAATGGCACCGTACAACAACAACAGCAGCAGTTATATTAGGGAAAATAAGAGTTGAAGCATTCACAATTTTGGATACATTAGCTGTTTTTCAAATTTTGGCCCTCATATTTCCTCTTGGGCATTTCTACCAATTTTGTTGTCATAGTGACCGCATGCTCAGTGGACTTTTTAACCGTATCCATCCTTGACCTCTTTTTATCGAGGGAGACAGTGCAGATTCTCTGAATTTGAGAATTGTTCTTGCTTTTCTACATCAGGTTGCAAAATTAAAAGATAATGATACAGTTTTCAGAACCTGTATTTTAAATCACTTTGAAATTGTCAGAATTGGAGACCATTATTGAATTGTGGCCATGTTTCATGCTCCAGTGTAGAGTAGTATTTTGTATAGTCTGAAACCTTTGCAAGGACTTATTCTTTTTAACAAGTAAATTCAAGAAAAATTTAGAAAGGCTCCTAAAAACCTTACGAGTTTTCAGATTGGCTGAACTGCCTTTCACCTTCATGTGCTGCCTACTAGTGACAGAAATGGTAAAACATAGGTTGTAATAGGTCAAAAAAGAAAATACAAGTTCATGTAAAATTAAAGTGTGACATCCACCACCTAGTAAATATTGTTTCAACTTTTACAGCAGAGTTCTTTCTGTACAGCAGCTTGAGTACCAAACCCAAACTCGACAAAGAAATAACAATCTTCATCCATGGTACTTAACAATCTCTGTCTATGGTGCTAAAGAACACCTGGGTTATCGGCTCCTGTGAATCCCACTATAGTAAATGAGTACCTGGCCGTGTACAAAGAAAGAGGCTACAAAAATAAGTGATATTTGCTGACATATTTGGAACAAAATAAGGACACAGTGATGCCAGGGAAGGGATATTTGGCACAAAAGTTCCAATGGAAATATTTATAACTTAGGGAATTGAAAATAACTACACAGCATTCTTAGAATTGTTACCTCTGGGGCTTACGCTAGGACTTATGTGCCAGGTCTATCCTAAATCATCACGATATCAAAGACTATTTATTGGTAGCTTTAGTATTTCCTACACATTTTCCTTTATTTTAACAATAATAAGAGAATTTGTTCAAGTCCCCTGAGGCTGATATTTATTTTCTGTGTGCAGTCATCAGAAATGGATATGAAATATGACTGAACACCTTTTTAAAACCATTAATAAACATTTTTGAGCACCCAGCAAATGTATCCTACACTAAGACACATATCATTGCATACACACACATTTCTATGTACTTCTGTCTATATTTGTGCCAAACTGTGTATTTAACACATATATTGATGGCACTGGGTCTGGGTGGGTTGGGTTATGTACTACATTTAGATTCTTCTGGAAGGTTTGGTCAGATGAGTGACTAAAAATTGATTTGAATGTGGTTGGTATGGAACAAACTAGATAAGGTATGCCAAAATGATAGTGCTAGATCGATGAATAAGATTTAATTATAGTAAAACAAATCTTGGTGGTGAATGAAATCTTCATATTCAAAGATAATGCTAATACTGAAATCCACCTGTGCACCAGTGCCTGTAAAGGCCCACCCTTTGCCTCAGGACATACCATTCTAAAGGGGTAAAAGAAGACGACTATAATTTAAAATATCTCATGACCAAATGAGGTACATAACCCAATGGAAACCCTGGTGGCATAGTGGTTAAGAGCTATGGCTGCTAACCAAAAGGTCAGCAGTTCAAATTCACTAGCCGCTCCTTGGAAACCCTATAGGGTGGTTCTGTTCTGTCCTATAGGATCGCTATGAGTTGGAATCGACTCGACAGCACCTACCAACTAACAAAAACATGACCCAATATGAGGAAGAAGCAATTGCTTTTTCCTGGAGGCTCTGATGAGGAACTGGTGATTGAAGGCTATAGAAGAGATGTGTTATGTAAGGTTGGTTCTCAAGAGTACACAAGATTACAAGACATTAAGGAGGGTAAGAGATTCCGGGTAGAGATGACAACATGACCAAGGCTGCAGAATCAAGAAATATTGGAGCATATTTGAGTTCCTTATACTTTTATATGTAGGCCAAATTGAGTAGCCTCTTAAGATGAGTGTCGTTATACCACCCAGTCACATTTCTAATTGAAGCATGAAAGCTGATCAATTACCAAGCCTACTTTCTAGCATGTCATTGCTCCCTTACAGATGATGAACATTTAACTAAATGCATAGATAAATTAATAATGTATATTTTGTGGACAACAGAATAGAGTGATAGGATGGAGACTAAGAAGAGAAGGGCGGTTCAGGATGATCTACTCTAGGGAGACCTCTTGGACAAGAAAGCCCCTCCCATGTTAATATTTGGGGGAAGAGCATTCCAGAGAGATGGAGCAGCAAACGTAAACGCAAACGTCTCCAGCCTACTCTCGAGGCATAGAACCTGATGATGTGTGCAGAGTGGAATGTGCTGAGGTCAAGGAGGTCGGCTGGGGCCTGAAGATGCGGAGCCTAATGTGTTGTATTAGGAACCTCTGCCTTTTCTTTAAATATAATGGTAAACCATCGGAACATTTGAAACGTGCATGACATGGCCTGATCTATGCTTTAAAACAATCACATTGGATGCTAGAGCGTAAACAAGGCTATAACTAGAAGGCTTTTAAAGGCAGTGCAGTAGAGGTTTTGGTAGCCTGTCCTAAGCGTTGACAGTAAAGATGGATATCAGTGAATGACGTCACAACAAATTTTGAAGCTACAGAGGACTTAATGATGAATTTGACATACGAGGTATGGAAAAGAAGATAATCCAAAACTATTCCTATATTTTTGCTTTGATGCAACTGCATGGATAGTGTTTCCTGTTGAGATGGAGAAAATTTACACATCCCAAACACACAATCCCAATTTATTGAAGATCTGCCCACTTGCCTTCACATGATGAAGATTTCATTGATTTGATTTAGATGACTGCTAGAGTTTGGGCTTGAGCAACGGGGTGGATGAGTATGACTTTATCAGACAAGGGAAGTCATTCACATGTAATAACACATGTGACACAATCATATAGTCAGCTTTGACGGCTTGCTCGAGTGGCCATATAGAAGCGAGACTGGAAGACCTGCGAGAATGGTAGCAGGGAGCCAAGTCAGGAGGTAGCATTGTATTGGGAAAGAGATGAAAACGTGAAGAATAATGGAAGTTGTACTAGGCATAGAAAAGAGGGAATTGATATTGTATAGTACAGTATTAGTATAGTACAGTGTAGTTATAGTACGGTATGGTATAATATAGTATAGTAAATTGGGGGTGAAATTGGAAGGCTCTGGTTGGTTATGGGGAGAAAGGTAAGTAGAGGAGGCTTTTCAGGTCCAGATTGTGGAAAATGGTGTCTTTAATGGAGATGCTGTAAGTGAATGGATACTGTATCAGCAGGCATTTGGGTCCATGTATCTGTAGCTTGAGGAGAAGTCCTTGGCAAAAGCAAGTGGCAACTAAAACCAACAAATTTGGATTAACTGACCCAGAGAAGCCATGAAGAGTAAGATAAGCAATGAGCTAAGGTAAGGATTTTAGGAGATATTAATTTTTTAGGAGACAAGAACTTTATGTTGGTGTGTGATATTGAAGAGCATGGATTGGGCCAGATCTTCAGAAAATCAGAAATTGAGTATAACACAAACCTTCTTCGTGTTGTTTCTGTGAGAATAGTTGAATTAATGTGGAAAGACTTCTTGAGCCCTTGCATTATTTTGTTGATCATGAGAAAGGGAATGGCAGGAAAGCCACACATTCAGAATCCTCAGCTATCATCGGTGCGTTTCAGGAGCAGTTTGGTAAACCTGAAAATAGATGACTATTGGCATGACTGTATGGCTGACCATGGGCAAGTCACTTAATTTCTTTGAACATCTTTTTCCTTAACTGAATGAAAGAAATAATAATGCTGGTTATTTACATAGTGTTCTCATGTGGATTAATAAGATGGGGGCCATGAGCAGTATTGAATTTCATAGATAAAAATGGCACAAAAATAGAGTAAGCTATTGATTATCCTTGTGTAAGGCATTTACTTTTCGGGTAACTTTTAATCCCAGGTGCAGTGGCCTGTCAGTGAGCACACATTTGTGTTGAAAAATAACAGAACACTGTTTTTCCTCAGAGGTTACAAATGAATTATTTAACTTACTTAAGTCAAGCTTACACTGAAGCTAACTGTGCTGCCTGAAAACATTCTAAAGTCAAATGTGACATTTTAGGATTTTAAAGCTGGAAGCTGGAGGAGCTGAGAAACGAACTCAGATAATCTGACTCAGAAATAGCTTGAGCACTTAATCTCTACACTGTATGCATGCACCTACCACAGACATGGAAGGGCCATGCATTCTAGAAGGAAACTCTAGGAAGACAGATTTTTTGTTTAGATTTGTTTTGATCACAGCTGTGTCCCCAGCAACTGGAATATTAGGAACATAGTAGATTTTCAGTCAATATTTATTGAACGAGCAAATGGATAAGGATATCTGATTAACCATAATACACGGCATTAGCAATGATTGTGAAAGTGTATTTGTGTGTCAGTACGGATTCTGAGAAGACGTCTATGACTAGAAAAAAAAAATGGTTTCCAGATAAGAGAAGACATCATTGTCTCACATTCTATGTGTTCATGAACTTTGAATTTATTCCTTATTGAATTATTGATTTCTGTGTCTGCCTTTATATTTTTTCTACTTTATCATAAAAAATCTAATTAGAATTCTATTTACATGCAAGTATTTAATTGGGTGAACTATTCTACACATTGTTGTCAATTAACAGTGCCACACACTTGCCATCAGCGTGTTTCCGAATTACTTAGTTTCTGATGTGATCTCTTCGTGCATTTCTTAAGCCAACGAAAAATCCTAAAACCACTTTCTTCAGTTTTGCTCCTCTTTTATTTCTGATGTGTACATGAAAAGATAAGAAAGAGATTGCACTGAGCAATCTTCTGCTTGATGAAATAATATGGAAATTGTTGAACAAAAGTTGTTCCTCCCTATACATTTATGCTTTTTCCTTTCCATGAAAGGGCTGTGCCTACCTCTCCGCCTAATAAACTCAAGTCCTCCTTCAGAGCTTAGATCCAGTGGTGCTTCCTGCTGCTCACCCTCACTGACCCTGTCTGTGCCTTAGCTCCATCAGGCGTACCATGTGCTTCTAGAACACATTTTATGTATCTTGACAATAACTCTTACTGTACTTTATTGTAGATAGATCACATGTCTAGTTTCCCTTCATCAGTGTCTGGCCCATGAGAGATCATTCATATCTTTATACATTAATAATAATTAAAAATTATTTTTAAATTGCTAACATTTCTTGATTGATCACTATGTGCTAGATTTGGGGCTCAGACATTTACCCTATTATCTCATTTTATTGTCAGAACAATCCTAGGGGTAGAATATATTATTATCCCCTAGATGATAAAACTAAGTTTCCTTTTTTTTTTAGTGAAATAAAAGCAACTTTAGATGATGGTAATATTAATAGCTAATATTCTGGGGCTTACTTAGTGCCAAAAATATTTTTCTTTTGTATTTATCCTATTTGCTTTTTGATTGCTTTTCAAAATAAAAATTAACATGTGCACTGAGAATTCCACTTCCCATCCTTCTCCCCTGTACCCCAACTGCGTAAGAGCCACAACTGTTATAATTCTTCCACAGAAATAACTTCTGGTAAGAATGTACTGTGTATAATTTCAGATGTTTTTGTATGCATTTTTTTCATAAATACACTCTCCAGCATATTGTAATATTATCAAATGCACATCTTCAAGCAAAAGGCCTGACACACACGTTTCCTTATAAATATTTATTGAATAAGTATACATGAATATATGTTCAAAAATGAAAACTAGATGCCATGTTCTTTTTGCTCTCTATTTTTAAATCCTTGAGATTTTTTTTTCCATTTTGACATAAGTATTCCATAGTACCCATACATCATAAGTTATTTAAGCTTTTCTCAATTGATGGGTAGATACTTGACCTATTATATCTAGTCATATTGTCACATAAATATACTCTCCTACTTCGTCAAGTGCTTAAATGAGAGAGTGCCTGTTTACAGGATCTGAGCAAAAGGCTGTATCTTCATGTACTTCTGCTTGTTTGAGAAGGGATTTTAAAAAGCCACCAAAGTTCCTTGGGGAAACTGTGGCCTTGGAAGTCCTGACAAATAGTACTTTGCCATCATCTTCCACTCTGAGTGGCTTGACGTTACATCTCTAGTTGGCTCTTCATATGGAACATTGCTTGATGATGAGCACGCTGCAGCATCCTTACAGAGTGCTTTGAGAGTCAGGAGGGGAAAGACGTGACACCGCTCTCTTGATCTCCCTCTGTTAGTCACTACCGCAGCTGGAAGGAGGCAGAGGAGCAAGAGGAAGCAGCAAACTAGTAAAGCTGGCACAGCAACCGAACTCTGGCCTTTCCGTATCCAGTCACCCTGCCAGTCTCCTGGCTGCAAGCCGTAGCCTCCAGTCTTCTTTCTCTGCCTTCCCTGCACAATCCCTAGCAAGTGCCACGCACACCCGGTGGCCCATTGCACCTGGGCAGCTTGCTCAAAGCAGTGCAGGCCGTTCTGTGCTTCCTCGGAGAATGAGCACTGATGCTTTTCACCTTCACGGCTGGATTTGAAAAAGCCTAGAGAAAGTGGTGTCTTATTCTCAGTGATCTTGAAATTGGTTTTGCCTGGAGTCCTGGCAGAATTGCCCCAGTCCGTGTCAGGCTGCACTTGGCAGCAACCTGCTGGAGCTCACGTATGCATGTCAGCTCTTTCCTCCCATGGGGCTCCCTGGAATGCTGTCTTAGCTGGTTTCTTTATCTCCTTCAGCTGCTATGAACTTCACCCTGACCCCAAGTGAATCATCTAGGCTGGAGGGAAGGGTGCAGTGCCATGCCACCATTCTCTCTCCCTACAGAGGAGGGAGAGAGACACCGTGAGTGTGTGTTCACACCCGCGCATTGCTTCGTATACAGGGCATAAAGCCACTTCTGTAAAAATATGTACATAAATTGAGAGTAACCTCCATAGATAAAATGCTTTATGAATTCACATAGGAGATGCAGCAATTTCCTTCTTTCTGGATGATTAAAATAGGATACATACCTTATGATAAAGAAAGAGTGTGTTAGGCTTTCACTATTCACGTTTTGGTGCTTTGGAAATCAGCTGGTTCTCAAGGGGCTGTGTCTGGAGCAGGTATACGGTAAACGTACATAAAATCATCAGGCAGATTTCTCTATCTTGTGTCAATTAGCATAAATTAGTGTAGGCCTCTCCTAATTTAAATAGGACTCTGCACTAATGATGATGAATCCACAATGTATCAAGTTTAATTCTCATCTACACTGTGAATATTTTTTTAATGGTTGCTCCTCAGGGAAGAAAGCGATAACACAGATCAAATTCTGTCACATTAGGTTCCATGGGGAAGCACAGTTTTCCTTATAATGGAATTCCATTGATGTGAATAAGGCTGGAGCTGAGGCCCTGGAGAGGTTGTTGAAGGACATGCAGGGAGGAGGTGAAGATTGTCTTAGAAATGTTTAAGTGCTTTTAGGGAAGAGAACTATCGTTTTTTAGCGCAAATTCAGTTCCAGGCACCGTGCTAGGTGTTATATTTTATTCATTTATTATGAACCACAGCTCAGCTAACCTTTTTGCGTGAAGGTTATGTAGATAAGAAAACCAAAGCTCAGGATAAGTATCTTTTGTAAAGTCAAGCAGCCTCTAGTCCAGTAGTGAGCCTGGATTTAAATGCTTACCTTAATGGCCAATATCCCTCCATAGAGTAATAAGCCTTATACTCACATGCTAAATATGTATTTTTGTAGTAAATCATGAGTGAAATAAAGCACCCTCAGCTATCCTAATTCCCAAACTAGAGTCTTGTTGTTGTTGTTGTTAGGTGCCATTGAGTCAGTTCTGACTCATACTAACCCTACATACAACAAAGCACTCTTCAGTCCTGCATCATCCTTACAATCGTTGATTTGCTTGAGCCCATTGTTGCAGCCACTGTGTCAGTCCATCTCGTTGAAGGTCTCCCTCTTTTTTGCTGACCTTCTACTTTACCAAGCATGATGTCCTTCTCTAGGAATTGGTCCCTCCTGATAACATGTCCAAAGTATGTGAGACATAGTCTCACCATCCTTGCTTCTAAGGAGCATTCTGGTTGTACTTTTTCCAAGACAGATTTGTTCATTCTTTTGGTAGTCCGTGGTATATTCAATATTCTTTGCCAATACCACAATTCAAAGACATCAATTCTTCTTTGGTCATCCTTATTCATTGTCCAACTTTCAAATGCATGTGTAGCGATTGAAAACACCATGGCTTGGGTCAGGAGCACCTTAGTCCTCAAGGTGACATCTTTGTTTTTCAATACTTTAAAGAGGTCTTTTGCTGCAGATTTGCCCGATGCAATGCGTCATTTGATATCTTGTGGATCCAAGTAAAATGAAATCCTTGACGACTTCAGTTTTTTCTCCATTTATCGTGATGTTGCTCATTGCTCCAGTTGTGAGGATTTTTGTTTTATTTATTTATTTATTTGTTTGTTTGTTTGTTTATTTATTTATTTATTTATTATGTTGAGGTACAATCCGTACTGAAGGGTGTGGTCTTTGATCTTCATCAGTAAGTGCTTCAAGTTCTCTTCACTTTCAGCGAGGAAGGTTGTGTCATCTGCATAATACAGGTTGTTAATGAGTTTTCCTCCAATCCCAAAGCTTCATTTTTCTTCATATAGTGCAGCTTCTCGGATTATTTGATCAGCATACAGATTGAATAAATATGGTGAAAGGATACAACCCTGGTGCGCACCTTTCCTGACTTTAAATCACACAGTACCCACTTTTTCTGTTTGAATGACTGCCTCTCGATCTATGTACAGGTTTCTCATCAGTACAATTAAAGTGTTCTGGAATTCCCATTCTTCGCAGTGTTGCCCACAATTAGTTATAATTTACACAGTCGAATGTATAGTAATAAAACACAGATAAACATCCTTCTAGTATTCTCTGCTTTCAGCCAGGATCCATCTGACATCAGCAATGATTTTTCTCATTCCACATCCTCTTGTGAATCTGGCTTGAATTTCTGGCAGTTCCCTGTTGATATACTGCTGCAGCCACTTTTGAATGATCTTCAGAAAAATTTTACTTGAGTATATTAATGATATTTTTGATAATTTCCACATTCAGTTGGTTCACCTTTGTTAGGAATAGGCATAAATATGCATCTCTTCCAGTCAGTTGACCAGGTAGCTGTCTCCCAAATTTCTTGGCATAGATGAATGAGCACTTCCAGTGCTGCATCTGTTTGTTGAAATGTCTCAATTGTTATTCCATCCTTTGTGCATGTCGTTATAATATTTTACTTTGTCTTCTTGAGCTGCCCTTTGAGATCTTTTGTTCTGCTCTTTTGCTTCATCATTTCTTCCTTTCCCTTTAGCTATTCAGTGTTCAAGAGCAACTTTGAGAGCCTCTTCTGACACCCATTTTGGTCTTTTCTTTCTTTCCTGTCTTTTTAATTACCTCTTGCTTTCTTCATATGTGCTGGCCTTGATGTTATTCCATAACTTGTTTGGCCTTCAGTCATTCTTGCTCAACACATGAAATTAATTCTTGAGATGGTCCCTAATTCAGGTGGGATATACTCAAGATCATACTTTGGCTTTTGTCGACTTGTTCTAATTTTCTTCAGTTTCAGCTTGAACTTGCATATGAGCGGTTGATGGTCTGTTGCATTGTTGGCCTCTAACCTTGTTCTGACTGATGATATCGAGCTTTTTGATTACCTCTTTCCACAGATGTAGTCAATTTGGTTCCTGTGTATTCCATCTGGTGATGTCCACATGTATGGTCACTGTTTATATTGTTGCAAAAAGGTATTTGCCATGAAGAAATCATTGGTCTAGCAAAATTCTATCACACAATCTCCAGCACCGTTTCTATTACCAAGGGCATATTTTCCAACTACCGATCCTTCTTCATTTCCAACTTTCACATTGCAATCACCAGTAATTATCAATGTGTCCTGATGGCATGTTCTATCAATTTCAGACTGCAGAAATTGGTAAAAATCTTCAGTTTCTTCATCTTTGGCCTTAGTGGTTGGTGCATAATTTAGAGTCACATAAATGAATTAAAATAAGAGAACGATGCTTGATGCAAAGTATACACTCAATAAGCATTGACTGATATTGTTGTTACTAATATAATTATCTTCATCACCATCACCATTGTTATCATTTTTCCTGTCACCACAATTCAGCATTTATTCGTCACAAAAAAAATTACGTTCATTTTCCCTCTCACATCTAGCCCCTCTTCTCCCTCTCCATGGCCACCACTTTGGTTAAGAAACTTTGTTATTTTGGGGCAAATGCTCCTTATTTGGTCTGTCCTCATTGGTTTCTCCCCATTGCAAGCTGAAACTTCATGGGGGAAAGGAATATCACAGTATTCCCAGCTTACAAACGTTCACTGACAGCACTTACCTTTTAGGAGAAATGTTACCCACTAGGCCTTCCATGACTTGTGTCCCAACTTACTTCTGCAGCCTCATCTCTTGTTACTGCATCCTCCCAAAACATCCCCCTACTTCAAACAAATAGACTCACCACCTTTCCCTAAACCCATTGCCATCGAGTCAATTTGGGCTCATATGGACCGTATAGGACAGAGTAGAACTGCCTCTTCGGGTTTTCAAGGAGTGGCTGGTGGATTTGAACTGCCGATCTTTTGGTGTGCAGCCAAGCTCCTAACCACTGCGCCCACCAGGGCTCCACCACATTGCCCTACTGCTCCCCAAATATGACATATCTTTCATGACTCTGGAATTTTGTACCTTCAGTTTCTTTTCCTTGGAATGCCCTCCTCCTTACTCACCACAGAGAAAACTCTGATGTTGTATTTTAAGCTGCATTGAAACAATACTTCATGTGAAGCTTTTCGCAGTTTAGCTGGGGTGTTCATTTTTTCCTTGTCTATGCTTCTTCATTATTGAGTATAACTGATCCTAACCATTTTAATATTGTTCTATAATTACCTGTTTAGAAACTGTCTTTCTCTTTATAAGTTCTATAGAACAAGGAACTACATCTCAGGTATTTCTATTCATAGTACCTAGCACAGTACCAGGAATATAATTGGGGTTCAAAATGTGGTTTTTGAAGGAAGGAGAATCTTAAGTGATGTGTTAATTCAATAATATTTTTTAGTTTCAATATTTATTATATGCAAGGAATAGTACTTAGTATTTGACATAATGCAAAGATTAAATAGACATAAATCCTGCCCTCATTTAGGGGAGAGATGTTTATGTCTCCATACGTTTGCTTATGCGCTTCTCTCTGCTTAGAGTGCCTTTCTCCAGCTACCATCTGGTAAATATTTGTTCACATCAAATAATTACTTTTCTGTGAAACTTCTCACAGAAATTGCCTCAGCAGAATAAATAGTTCCATGTGTGTACTGCCATAGCACCTTGTACAGATTTCTATTGGAACATTCACTGTATGTTGTTATAGTTAGTTGACAATTATTTTCTTGGCTAGATTGTGAGTTCCACCATGATTCGTAGGAACTGCTCATCTTTTTATTCCCAGGCCTGTTTTTGTTGTTGTCAAATGCTCTTGAGTTGGTTCCAACTCATAGCGACCCTATGTACAACAGAACAAAATGCTCCCCAGTCCTGCACCATCCTCACAATCGGTTGTTATGCTTGAGCCCATTGTTGCAGACATTGTGTCAGTCCATCTCATGGAGGGTCTTCCTCTTTTTTAGCTGAGCCTCTACTTTACCAAGCATGACGTCCTTCTCCAGACTATGTCTCACATACTTTGGAGATGTTATCAGGAGGGATCAGTCCCTGGAGAAGGACATTCCCTGGCCTACTGCTTATTAAATGTATACTCATTAAATGTATACTGAGGTAGAAAGAGAACATAGACGTACCAAAAAATGGCTCCTGAGGACTACAGAGATGGGAGAGACTACTTAGAGCTGAGCAATCAGAAAATTATCTTTAAGAAGTCGACAAGCCACCATTAATGTGGGTCATTGGTCTGGGCTTAAATTGTTATTTTATAGGATTTATTTCTGATTGTAATGGTATTAATGTCAGTGGAATATGATCTGTCTAAGTAGAGGGAACAAGAATCTGACCCAGAACGCCTTTCTTACACTGGGCTGGTAGTTTCTTAACGTCAGGATATTGACTTCTTTTTACTTTAGACTCCCGTACATTTAGTTACAAGAGCTCCCTGGAGTCATTTACTTCAGTTCCAATTCAACCACCCCAGGGACACATTTGCTGAGAAGAGCCGTAGGCCCTCATTGCATCTCTTTAATAATTCCTATAGCTTATAGTGAAAGGTTTTTGATGGACCTTTAGAGAGACATGCGTTGACAAATTGTGTTCAATAATGATGAGTTTAGTTGCTTTGTGTCCCAGGCTTTAATACACAGAATGACAGTCTCTTACTTACGATATTTCTGGAAGTATTTTTCTTTTTAAAGGATAAGGCCAGAATGCATTAATAATTCAATTTAAAGTGTCATTTGCTTAAGAAGTTAATATGCCACTGGCTGGGCCAATACCTTTGTTCCTGAGGTCTTTGATATCTTTGATTCACAATATTTGTATTCACCAAAAGCATTAGGTATTTGTATTCACCAAATGTATTAGGTTAAACATACTCTATTTTGAACTTGACAATAATTATATATATATATATATATATATATATATATATATATATATACACATACATATAACCTTTGCTTGAGATTATATCTATTGAGATAGTCCTGAATTTGTGGGTCAGTTTTAACTCAAGTTCCAGTTAGTTTTCCACAGGAGGCAGAAAACCACAGTTTCAGATTCACATCAAAAGTAAACTGCCCGGTGTTTAATTTCAGTCAGGAAAGGAACAAGGACAGTGGGAGGGTTGGCTCATGACCAAAGGTGGAGCTGGGAGTTTAATCCAGTTCTGTTAAGTGCTTTAGGATGTACAGCTCTCAACCAAGCTGTCAGGATTCCCCTCAGCATTTGTGAAAGAGACAGGATCTGAAGCCGTCTCCATAGCCGCTCTTACCTCTTTGTCCGTCATTCTTTATTCTCTGGTCTGCTCACTAGACATCTGGGCATCGCTTTGCTCTTTCAGTCAGCCATTCTCTTCAGTGCAGGGGCACGTACCTCCCTGAGTGAGCCATGGAGGACTTCAGTCTCTACTTTGTGTTAACAGTTCTGCTCAGCATGCGTCGTGATGAAAAGAGCCAGTGTCCAGAGATGTCAGGTTTAGCCTTGGCTCTCCTCCTGTCCCGTGGCGTGGCCTTGGACATGTCACTTACGTGCTGAGCTCCGGTTGTCTCGTCTACACTAGTAAGGCTGTCAGAGGATTTCACTGTTACCTAAAGTAACATCTTATTCATAAGAATCATGTAAAGAACGTTTCTGTGGTCAAATGTAGGAATTTTTGATTAAATAAAATCAAAGGGATTTTTTTATTGTGGGACTCTTTAGAATCTTTAATTTTGGAATGGTTATAAAAAATTTGCAATGTTGGTTGCTGTTGAGTCGGCTTATGGCACCCTTATGTACAGCAGAAGGAAGTGTGGCCCAGTCAGGCCTGCACCATCTTCACGATCGTTGGTATGGCCTTGTGCATTGTTGCAGTCCACTGTGTAGTGTCTTCCAACCTAGGTGACTCATCTTCCAGCACTATGTCAGACACTATTGTGTTGTAATCCATAAGGTTTTCATTGGCTAATATTTGGAAGCAATCAACAGGCCTTTCTAGCCTTTCTTAGTCTGAAAGCTCTACTGAAACCTGTCCACCATCAGTGACCCTGCTCGCATTTGAATTACCAGTGGTATAGCTTCCAGCATCATAGCAACACGGAAGCCACCACAAACTGATAAGTGGGTGATAAAAATTTGCAATAGGAAGATAATTTGATTAAGCATTTTTTGTTTGTTTGTTTGGAATAAATGAAACATATCTATAGTCCAAGAGGTGGTGAGACTTCATCTCACATACTTTGGACACATTATCAGGAGGGACCAGTCCCTGGAAAAGGGTCAGCAAAAAAGAGGAAGACCTTCTATGAGAAGGAGAGACACAGGAGCTGCAACAACAGGCTCAAACATAGCAAGGGTTGTGAGGATGGCACAGGACCAGACAATGTTTCAGTCTGTTGTACACAGGGTGACTGTGAGTCAGAACTGACTCAACGGCATCTAACAACATAGCCCAAGATCTCTTCGAGCATCTTGATTCTAACATAAAATTTCCAGGGTTCTTATTTAAAGCAATTTCTGTTTTTATGACTCAGTGGCTTCTTTTCTGGGATCCTTCTGCCTGTAGCTCTTAGTGAAAGAGAGCCCTTTTCAAATTTCTGGTAGAAAAAGTACGGTGGCATTGTGGGTATATAGGGCTGTCTACTTTCAGAATTCATATTCCACAGCAAAAAGCAGTTTATTGTACTCCCCACAAACCCTACTTCTTCCTTTTCCCTCTGTGAGTCCTTGGGGTGTTCTTCCCCCTGGGAACATGTATGCATTAGCCATACATCATACTCTATGTTCTCCATCTCTGCCTCCTCTATCATAGGTATGTGTTTGGGTGCACAGAAATCTTGTTGAACCTTCTGCATACCAAATATCAGCTCAGGCATCTTGTCCTTTGAAATTCAAATGAAACAGACTTGCTCAGCAATCCTATAAACCAGTGAGAGACCTTCATCTTTGCTGTTTTACAGATATTCCAGAAAGGGATGGTTTATGTATTTTTTAGGGAAGAGCCTCAGTGAGATGGATTGATGGAATGGCTGGAACGACGGGCTCAAACATAGCAATGATTGTGAGAATGGCACAGGACCAGGCAGTGTTTTGTTCTGTTGTACATACAGTTGCTATGAGTCAGAACCGACCCAACAACACATAACAACAAGTTAATTCTAAACCTAAAGTTTTGCTTCAGCTAAACTAGCTCATAGGATGGACTGCCTCCTTTCCTTCTGTGAGCTACCTCATATCCCACTGTAGTTGATGTTGTCGTTGCTTGCTATGGAGTCAATTCCAACTCATAGTAACCCCATGTGTGTAGAGTAGAACTACTCCATAGGGTTTTCAAAGCTGTGCCCTTTTGGAAGTAGATCACGAGGCCTGTCCTCTGAGGTTCTTTTGTATGGGTTCGAAATGCCAACCTTTTGGTTAGTAGTCTAGCATTTAACCATTTGCTCCACCTGTGGACTTCCATATATCATACTTGACTCCCAGAACATCACTCCTGTGGAACGTTTTTGTGTTTTTGCAGATTTGCTTAATGGTATGTGTCATGAAAAAGCCTAACCTCCGTGGGTGGTTGACCATGACTATTTTATTTTTAAGACTTTTGGTTTCCCCATTTTCTGGATTTTCCCAATTCTGTTATCCAGAGCAATTATCTCTGGACTCATCTTTGTGTACCTAAGGGTGTGTGTACTAAAGGTCTGTTTAGTCATAGCAGAACTGGCAAAGCCTCAGAAATGTTGGTCTTTTTTTTCATTCACTTCTTTTTTTTCTTCCTCCACTGCTTCTATGAAGGGAATAGAGCAATCAAAAGATTTCCTCCTGATATAAATCGTTCTATCTCCTACAAGTCAGAAGAGTTCAGAGTTAGTTTTAGTTTTAAATAATTCATTTTCTCTTACACTTCCATCAAGATCCCTCTCCTATTTGTCTACCTCCCCCCTGGTCCTACCGTAAACACCTCCCAATTCAGGCCTCAGAGCAGGGCTGTGTACTGGTCTTCTCTGTGGTTTCCCGGCCTGTGCTCTTTACTTACTTGCATCCACCCTGTCTTCTGCCACCATGGTGATCTTCCTAAAGACTGATTGGGATACTGTCACTCTCCACCTCCAAATCCAGTGTGAGTTCCTAGTTTTCTATCTAAAAAAAAAACTCAACTCCTGTTATACAATGTTCAAATCCCTTTCTAGTGTGTCCTCAGTTTTTCTTCCAAACCTGATCTGCCATTAATCCCCTTCACAAATGCTGTCTTCTAGCCAAACTGTTCTGTTTGTCATCCTGCCTTTATGCCTTTATTCATGCCTGTCTTTTAACTTGGGGTGTTTTCTTTCCATATTTCTGTCCACTGGAAATCTTACTTATCCTTCAAGATTCAGTCCAGATTATATGGCCTCTGTGAACTATTTTCTATCACCAGGAACAGATGTGCATGCTTGCCTTTTTAGTGTTAGAACAGAAAGAAATCAGTGTTTTTCTGAGTGCCTAGTTTAGGAAACCCTGGTGGTGTAGTGGTTAAGTGTTACGGTTGCTAACTAAAAGGTTGGCAGTTCAAATCCACCAGGTGCTCCATGGAAACTAATGGGGCAGTTCTACTCTGTCCTATAGGGTAGCTATGAGTTGGAAGCAACTCAACAGCAATAAGTTTGGTTTGGTTTTTTTACGTGTAGGCCAAAGGGCCTCCTGTGGCACAACGGTCAAGTGCTCAGCTATTAAGTGAAAGGTCTGCAGTTGGAACCCAGCATCTGCTCTGCTGGAGAAAAGACTTGGCAATCTGCTTCTGTAAAGATAACAGCCTAGGAAACCCTATGGGATTGTTCTACTCTATCCTATAGGGTTGCTAAGAGTCGGAATTGTCTTGGTGGCACCAGAGTTTTTTGGTTATCCCTATTCATGTAGATATCATTGTCTCTGTTTTATAGCTGAGAGGTTAAGTCACCTGCCCAAAGTAACTCAATAAAATGGACCCCAAAGTCTGAATTCTTTCCAGCGAAGAATACATATCTTTTGTACTTTAAAGATAAAACACAGTTGTAATTAAAGGTTTAAATATTAAAATTAAATGATAAGATATACCATTCTTATTTTAGGTACTAATTTGTGCATTTGAGCCATATGCAATTATGAAAACATACCTAAAGTGTGCATATACATATGAAAGATCATTATTTTAATAAAAACATTTTCAGATTTTTTTTTTCCTATTACAAAATTTGCTTAAGTGTAATGTCAGAACTGGATTTGTTTATTGAAATATCTGCAGCTCTGGTACAGCTACACTGTCTATCCCGGAAGCCCCAATCTTAACTGTTGTTATTTACTCTCTGTACGTATGTGACATAGAAATCAGTATGAGTAACAGCTTCTCTCTTGTCTCTCTTCTATTTTCAGAGTCACAGTGCACCCTCTGTGGGGAACCGGAAGGTGAGTACATTTGACTTAGCCTTGCCCCAGGTGGGCCAGGTAAAGGTGAGATACTGTGATAGCTCATACTTCGTATGTGATGGTGACAAACTGCTGTGAGATGTATTAGAGAAAAGATGAACAGTTGAAAAAAATACTCTTTGTGGTGTTTAATGGATAAAGTGAATTAAAGTAAACAAAGCACAGGGCACTCTTTAGACAGGAGGAGCTAAATCTCTAAAGACAAACTGACATTACATCTAAAATGCAATACTCTTTTTTTCTTTCAGATTTAGAAATGTTAGTGTTCACCAGATAATAAATGCCAATATGAGAAAATGTATTTATTGACTTTAAATATATTACCTGAAAGCACTTTTAAGCCTCATACTAAATAAGAACTGGTTAAAAAAAAAAAAAGTATATTTATATTTACCTTATTAATGACCAAAGCTGAGAGGAGTATGTGTGAAACTTTGATAAGTAATCAGTGGTATTAAACAGTGTAATTTGAATTTCAGCTGAAATTTTATGTGTCTAAAATGCATTTGAAAGTAGTATTCCTGAGTATATAATTAAAAAAATATGTTCCAAAATGGTGGAAGCCACAATTTATGTAATATTTCTCAATGTTGAAATAAGGAAGAATGACGAAAATGTGGTAAACACCTAGCACCCTATTAATGGGGACTCTGGATTAACCAGAGTTTTTATTTTGCCATCTGCTTTCAGTAGAAAGAGGCAAATTGGCTAGAAAACTAGTCAGCATCAGGGAATTAGGGAGAAAGACAAACCCCAGGAATATGCTCTGGGGTCAAAAAGGTCTGTTCCAATTCTTGGCATAGCCACAATATGGAATGGTGAGACCCGATGGATGAAATTAAAGTACTTTCTTTAAAAGTCTGAATATTAAAGACTTGTACTATATTTACAGTACTAGGGAAGCTTAATAGTACTCATTGGATAGATTTTTAGTAATAAATTGGAAAAATGGATTTTTGGGTTAATTTATAAACTCTATTGACCAAATACTCTATTTACCCAATTTTGTGATTGATACATTAATACAAAGTTTTGAAAATTCTTCATATATTATTTAGTAAGTATATAATTCATGAATATAGCTATGATAAAGTCTGATAACCTACATTTTAAAGCCTTAAGCTTTACTTTCATGTAAAATGTCAGAATTTGGACCCCTGGTATTTTCAGGGTCAAAAGAAATGTAGTGTTTTAGAGTCAGGGGCTGCTATTTCAGGAGAACAATTTACTGATGGTTTCAGGTTGAGGTGGGTGCTTCGTCACAATGTAGAAATCCAGAGGACCTTTCTCCTGGAGCTAATTGAGGTGGTTGCAAAAAGTGATTGATAAAGTTCTCCAACTTGTTTTATGTCCTTTAGGCATTCAAAAATTTTATTATTTCTTATTGTTACAAGTTTTCATTGCCATTCCCACACTGGGAAAATGCATATTGTGCTTTGGCTTCATGTCTAATACTCTTTGTGTCTCCTCGTTCCCTTTTTTTCCTTCTTTTTTGGGTCTTCAGTTCAGTGTGCTATGTGTATGAGAGAAACTGTGAAATATAAAAGTATTCAAAGTTGCATTATGTTTTTTCTTGTCTACTTGTTAATAATAACAAATGTCTGTTTTCTGAAAAATATGCATGGATTGTATGGAATATATTTTCAACTATGCTAGTGTTACAATGAAGACCAAATTTTGATTTTTTTAAACTAGTCTAAATCGTGTTCCAGGATGAAGTTGTAGGTTGGTTGAAGGCCTAGTGAATTATCTCAGAAGTTCTATCTAGCTCAAGTATCAATCTTGCTCCATTTCTGTGAATTTCCTAGATAGTGAGATTGACTGGAATGGACCAATATCTTCCAGGCTGACCTCAGACTGCTATGACTGCCTTTAATATAAAGGCACTATGCTGGCTCTCCTGACGGTGTCCTAACCCAAGGCCTAGACCTCTGAGTCCCACCACCATCAGATACCTGATCCAGAACCAAACTTCTAGTCACGGAAATCTAACAAATACTTTCTCCCCAGTTACCTATTCTTACTTAACTCGCACGTCACAAATATCGTCAATCCAGGCCAAACACGTAAAATGACCTGAGAAAAAGGAAGAAACGTGGTCATTACTGCTCTAGAGGGCAGAATAATTTGTAAATATTTCAAATGAGATGGACTGTCATCAATATAAGAACAGTTACAGCCGTCCAGCTACAGAAGACCTTTAGTCAGGAGGAAACGTAAACCGAGCAAGGTTGAGTAGCCACCTGTGGAATGCTGTGGAGATTTGGGGGTAGGGGTTGGGTTAACTGACTGTTACATTCCCGTCTATCTCTGGTATGAAATGGTTTTTTGAAGCTGTTTCAAAGTATTACAGACATGCAAGTGGAATTGCTCCAAATCAAAGAAAGGGAAGAGATGGCATGGTCTCAGCTGTGCTTTATTTTTTGAAAAGCACTATCATATGAATATTCATAAATTTTTAAATCATTTAAGTAATTAGTGTAAGTAAGCCCAGGCTGGGAGCAGTGAGTGGAATCTGAAATCAGCTTTTTTGTTTAGTAATTTCTTCAGCAGCTTCCATTAGTTAACTCATAAATGTTGTTGCAAAGAAATTATCAGAGCCACAGTCTGGTGACAGACTGTACAGCTGAGATCTTGGTGCATTGTATCCATGACATGGAGAAGGTTAAGGCCTCAACTCATTTAGCTCCTCTCTTCCTTGTCTGAAAGCTGTTAACAGCCTTTGACTGCTAGATCAATGAAGTGGGAAACACCTATTTGCATTTTAATAATTAGTTCTTTTGGAGTGAGCTAGTTCTTTGGATACAGATTTCATAATTAGCATTTTCTCAGATGATGGTATCTGTCAAACAAATGAGACTAGGAACAAAGTTTACAGGAAGCTAGAGAACTCCGAATTCCACAAGTATGGATCTCTGTAATGGCGTGTCCTCTTTTTTCAGAGAACTTAAACTTCAATTGCATATAAAATATAGATCACTCTTTATACATGCAAACAGCTTATACTTTCTAAATTGGCAAGGTTTCTGAAACGTGGACAGCCATGTTTTCATAGAATAAAAATGTTTAATGGAATTTATTGTTATTTATTGGTTCCTTTCTTCCTACCAAGAATATACAGAGAGTCTGCCCAAGACATACAATGGAGACTGCAAGAAACTTAAGGAGCACTTTGGTTAATCAAGCTCGTCGTACCATTTACAGAGATACAGTTACTGTAGTGTTTTGCTTAACTTTAAAGTTATACCAGAAATGTACTCTTAAAAAAAAAAGTTTAAAATTAACTGAAAGCAACCTGACCTGTTAAAATAGTTTGCTGATTTAATCGTAAGACCATCTCAATTTGCATCGTTTTTCTAGTGATTGCTGTTATCTTTAGACAGTCAAGGTAACTGAATATTATTTAGGAATAAGATTGTATATCGCTTTTTCCTGTCATAACAAATGCCCCTGAAGGTTTTGTATGGTATAATCTGTCAACTTAATATAGGAAAATCATTTGAAAATATATGATTCTTTTCAAACTCTATTGGCAGGTACATGACACCACTTGCTTTTTAACAAGACTGTGGGGGAAATGATGGGCTTTGGGTAGGACCACAGCTGTCAGGTTATAGATTTGTCTATCTGTTTACATTTATCATTTGATTTGCTCTAGTAGCAGATAGTTTCTCTGAAGTGGGGGACTGGTGAATTAGATACCCAGCAATGTGAGTAGAAGAAATTATTTGAAATCCACTGCAGCGTGTCAAACCAAACACATCAGTTACCAGTGAGTCATCTCTGACTCGTGGTGAGCACATGCCTCTTAGAGTGGAACTGTCCTCCACAGGATTCCCAATAGCTAATTTTGTGGAAGCACATTGCCAAGTCTTTCTTTCAAGGCGCTCCTGGATGGGCTCAAGCTTCCCATCTTTTGGTTGGCATCCAAGCACCGTAACTATTTGCACCACCGGGGACTCCTAACGATATGTTACCCATTGCTGTCAAATGGATTCTGACCCAACAGTAACCCTATAGGACAGAGTAGAACTGCCCCATAGAGTTTCCAGGCCTGAAATCTTTACAAAAGCAGACAGTCACATCTTTCTCCCAAGGACCAGCTGGTGGCTTCAAGCCACTGACCTTTTGGTTAGCGGCCAAGTGCTTAACCACTGCACCACCAGGGCTCCTTAGCAATGTATTAGACCTATGTTATTTAACCCAATTACAACTAAGAAATAAAATAAACAATTATAAACTTGGTATGAAAGAATGTGCTACAAAAATATTATGGTGGATTTTAGAATGAAAGACTTTCTAACAATAAATCCCCAAACCAAAACCATTACTCCAGTCAATTCTGATTCATGGTGACCGCATATGTTCCAGAGTAGATCTGCCACATAGGGCTTGCTTTACTGTAATCTTAAGGGAGACAGATTGCCAGGGCTTTCTTCTGCAGTACTCCTCAATGGGTTCGAGCCACCAACTTTTAGGTTTGTGTCACCTAGGGGCCTTTTTTCCAATGATAGAGGCCTTAAAATAACAACTTCAAAAAGAAGTGGTGGCATAAAGATACACTGGATTATTTGGAAAATGTTTTGAAATTTTGTTCATATAAATTTATTCAAAATTAAAATGTAAGCTTAAAAATCAGAAAAAGTTTGATTTTCCTTTCTAAATATGTTGTTTTTTGTTTGTTTTGTTTTTAACTTATACCCGATCATTTAAAAACACGAGTTGTTCCTAGGAATTTTGGAGAGAGATGTAAATTTTACTACTAATAGAAAGACCACACTACTTTTTGACAAATCATGATTAAGAGAAGTGGGCAATATTTTTTTTTCCCTGTATTTAGTAGCATTATGTTCTTTATAATTTCTAGTAAAATATAGCATATTCAATATTTTCCTCACTAATGACTCTAAACAGTGGAAGACATTCACATTATTTTTGTACCCCAGTTGAATGTGTGTTATCTTGAGGCTTCAAGATCTTGCAACAATTGGGGATGGGGGGAATGACAAGGTCACTTTGTGGAAACCAGACAGCAAAGTGTTTAGAAAGAAGCATTGCTGTCCCGCCTATCAGCTCCATCCTTGTTCCCTGTTCACTAATGGAAATGAAAAGTGTTATCTTTTCAAACACAACTGCTGGTCCCTTCCTTTTTTAAGATCATACCTTTTAAGGCATGCTTTGGATAAAATGATCTTTCCTTACTGCTGTTCTTGGAAAGTGGAAGGTAACCAGCACTTAGTAACTTCTTACCCTGTGACAGGCACTCTACAAAAAATCAGTGTTGCATAGGAACTCAAGAATTCAACTAATTTGTGTTTGTGTGTATATATAATACACACACATGTTTAGCACACGTATACACACACACACACACATATTCCACATGCACATATAATCATCCAGTCTGTAGAATGATTTCTTAAACTATATGCAAAAACTCAAGGCATACAGGGGAAGATTATACACTCAACTACCTAAGAGTTAAAAACTTATAGAGGTAAAAGGCAGCAAAAACAACATTCAAGAACAAGTCACAGATTGGACATTTATTTAGAACACAAAATTTATAGTCCTATATATGAGTGCTTATTCATCATTTAGATCAATAAGTAAAAGACAAGTTCTTTAATAAAGAATAGGAAACAAATACCAGGCAATTTGAAGAAGAGGAAACCCAACTGGCCCATAATGATAGGAAGAGTAGCCCATCAGACCAAAAATCAATGGAATGCAAATTAAAAGCAAGATACCATGTCATTCCCAAAGCCAAAACTTAAGTCTGATTATACCAAGTTTTGGCACATATGTAAAAATCAGGATATGGAAGCATTGGTGGTGGGAGGGAAGTTGGTATAACCACTTTGGAGAGCCATTGGCATACATTGAAGAGGGACATGTCTCATAAGCCAGCAATTTGAAACACATGTGCACAAGAAGAGAGGCCTCCCTCACCTTCTGAAGTAGGGAAAATCACAAGCAACCTAGATGTCCATCAGTATTAGCAGAGTTAACTCCTATGCACATTTAAAATCAATGTACCTAGTATAAAGACACTTATAGTAGCATACACTGTTGGCTTGTTCTGTGACATCCATCCCTCCTTGTTTCTTATTAAGAGAATACTGAACTTGTTCAGGTGTCCATCCCTCCGGAAGAATGACCCTGTTGTTTCTGTTAGGTGCCATCGAGTTAGTTCAAATTCATAGCGACCCCACGTACAACAGAATGAAACATTGGCCAATCCTGCGCCATCCTCACAGTCATCGCTATGCTTGAGCTCATGGTTGCAGCCACTGTGTCAGTCTATCTCATTGAGGGTCTTCCTCTTTTTTAGCTGACACTCTACCAAGCATGATGTTCTTCTCCAGGGACGGATCCCTCCTGACAACATGTCCAGAATATGTGAGGCGTGGTCTCACCATCCTTGCTTCTAAGGTGTGATAAGTCTTTATTAATCTAAGGAAACCGTGCTAATTCCATTCCCTTTGCCAGTGATTGCTTTAGTGTTAGATCGTAACTTATTTATGCTAAAGAGAAATGTGAGGAAATCGGTTGAGGGTCTTCTGGAAACATTGTCCTTACTTCCCGAAAAGAGAAATGGAGAAAAACACAATGTTGACGTTTTTCTCTGGATGTTACTCTCTTGCAAACATGCAAGGAGTATAGCAGCCTTGGAACCACAAAGGGAGCTTGTCCAAGGACAGGTTAGTTGAAGATGGCAGAGCAGAAAAATGGAAAGAACCCAGGTCCTTGTTGACATCACTTAGCCACTGGACAAATAACTAACCCTTGAAGTGCCCAAAATCCAAAGGCCCATTGCTGTTGAATCAATTCCAACTCATAGCAACCCTACAGGGCACAGCAGAACTGCCCCATAGGGTTTCCAAGGAATGGCTGGTGGATTCCAACTGCCGACCTTTTGGTTAGCAGCTGAGCTTTTAACTACTGCAGGGTTCTTCACCTCTGTAACTATCTGTTGGGAGCATATGGTGTTTTAAACACTGAGTTAAGCATTACTTTTGTAAATTAAGTTTAGGAACTATATCTTTCATTATCTTTATACATCTACAGTGCCTAACAGAGTCCTTTGCACTTAACGGTTATGTATGTTTGAATCAAATGCATATGGGGCAGTTCTACCCTGTCCTATAGGGTCACTATGAGATAGAATTGACTCAACAGAAATGGGTTTGATTTTTTTTTTTTGGGGGGGGGGGTCATTAGGATATCTGGTCCTATTACCAGCCAAGGCAATTTTATAAATCAGAGGTGAGGCCACAGAATGAATATGATAAGATAAAGTGAAAATGGGGATGAATGCAGATGCCATCTGGTGTCTGAGCCTCTGTCACGATTATGCATTTATGCAGAATGATATAAAATGCACAAATGAACTCTAATTTGCAAATTTATGTATTTTTTAGAATATTCAGTATCTGAGAGGCATTCAGCTGTCATTGAAACAATTTTACCTCATCAATTTGCTCAAAGAATAAATAAATATTTTATTTGTCTGGTCACTGGATGGTTTAAATATCAGATCCCATGTTTAGTATGTTCAGATAAAATGCTGTCTATTTTCTTGTTGCTAATGTTATGTCTATTTATTGCATTTTAAAAGATTTTTGGAGCTGAAAGTACATATAAAATATATGCTATTTAATGTTAGGAAGAGCCAAATTAAAATTATCCCTAGTGATTTATATTAAACTACTTTACAATACTGAAAAAATAAAATGGCTAAAGGGGGAGATTTAACGTGGAGAGCAGGGTCTGACATTTGTCTTCCATGTTAGAACGTTGCCACTTTGGAAGCAAGAGCTCTGTTTTAAAGTTCGAATGTATTTCATGCCATCTTATGATGTATGCCTAAAAGACCCCAAATTTTCTGTCTTTTGGTTGATCTATTGAGAGTTAAACATATTTAAGAGAATTCTGTGATTTTCATAAGTTCCAGAAATAAAAAGTGGAGTGCTTGTATTTGCTGAGAATTAATTATCTATGCAGAAGTTAAATTATCTCTGATTGTCTTGTTTTCCTTTGATGTCCTAATTCTTTATGCTGGCAAATGTTGTTTTCACAATTATTTGGGGGATCTCATTCTCACATGGCAGGTACCAAAACGTTTTAAAAGGTAAAGAAGCATCGATATGATTTAGACCTTTAGGCTAAATTAGCTCCATGGCAGAACTCTCTATCCAGCGCCAAATGCATGTGCAAAGCCTTCCGTTCCACCTCCAGTTGATTTTCATAGCAGCAGCATGGCCATGTTTAGTGGGCTGAAACAAATCCTCGGAGGTAGACAAGAGACATGAAAAAAACTTTGACCACACAAAAAGGCTTATTAATGTGAATGTAATCAAATTGAATATTTTCAGCAATGACAAGTTCTGTCATTCTTTTTTCTCTGGTAGTCTATTCACCCCTCTGTTTCCCTGACTGCTTTTCTTACTGCTGCATCCCGCCTTTCTCCTTGATTTCCTTTGTTTTCTGCCTGCCCTTCACAAACATTAAATGAGTCCCAACAGACATGGGAAGAAAAGCTGGAAGACGGTCCCAACCTCGAAGGAGCTCACAGCCTGGATGAAGAGACAGAGAACAGTATGCTGTGCTGAGCATCGAGAAGGAGGAGCTCTACAGCCCTGAGAAGACACGAAAGAAATCTGGCACCGGGGCCAGGAGTATCAGTAAACGGCGCTTCACAGAGGAGGTGAAGTGGGCCCAAGGTCAAAATTTACTCCAGGGTTTCTGTTTATGAATCTGATCTGAGTTTTAGATAGTCTTTTTCTAAGTGTTTGGCAGAAATGAGGACTCCTTCCTCCCTGAAATCTCGTTATCATTAATGATATGTATTCATAATTTTGCTTTTATTCTCTGATTGTTACATCTCATTATCAATGCTATGAATAACAAATGATTGAGATTTTAATAGCAACTCTCTTTAGAGAATGACCTTGAAAGGGAAAATATTACAACACAGAATTACTGTGTATCCTCCCCCAACCCATCTTTTCATCAAATGACCCAGAACTCAAGCATTTAGACCAGCTGTGAGCCTTTAAGTAAGCAGAAAACACATGAAAGGATTTTCAGATACTCAAAGAGTGTTTTTTGTTTTTAATTTGAGAAGGATAATGGCATAATGGGCAGACCCATAAACTTGGAACCAAACAAATAAACTAGACCTGGAACAACCAGAGCAGAAATAACGAGAATGTTCACACATTGTGAAGAATGTAACCAGTGTCACTGAACAACTTGTGTAGAAATTGTTGAGTGGGAACTCAAACTGCTGTGTAAACCGTCACTGAAAAAAAGAAGACAATATTTTTATAAATAAATAGATAAACAAACAAACAAATGACGGAAGAAAAAAGAAAAACTAGACTTAAGACTCATTATTCTAAAAAATGAAAACAGTTTTTCCCATCTTCATAGAATTGTCGAGACATATGAGACAATATATATGGAAGAAATGCATAATTATTAAAATCTATATGTTCCTGGCATAGGAGAGTTTTCAGGCAAGCTCTTACCCTTCTAAAAACACGATAGATCATGACTTTTTCCATTTCCTTTTATTCTCATTGTTTCCTCTATTTGAAGTACCTCCTTTACCTTGTTTAAGTATTCTTTTTTTTTCATTCAGAGCCAAATCTCACGGTTTGGCTTAACTCAATGCCTATTCTCTTAGTTATCTCCTCTGACCGTGGGGTGTTTCTGTTTTATTATAATTGTGTGGACTGTGTCTGACCAAGATGAGAAACCGGTCAAGAAGAGGGGTTACCTGAAGCAGCATAGAATTAGGAGAGTAGGGGCAGTTAACAGTATATATTGAAGTGATTCAATCAAGAGAGAAGTCAAGTCTGGAAAATTGTTGGAACGTATTGTTTTGAGATCGGAAATATGAAGAAGAGTAGAATACACAATGGGGGTAAAGAGGGAGAGCCGTGAATATGATTCTCCACAGTTATAGCTTTGTTGACAGAGCGCCTAATTAGTTTTGCTTTTAAAGCTGCTTTCAAATTACTTGTTTTCTATTTTGACTTCTGCCTTGTATCCAAGATCATTGACTTTCCTTGGGAGAAATACAGTCTATGGGGTCTGGTGGAAAGAGGGTTGGACTAGATATCAAGAACCAATGTTTTTGCCATTAATTAGAAGCATGGGATTTTATAAGAATCTATTATTGAGGACCTGAATGTTCCTTTCTTAAAATTTTCTATGCCTTAAAATTCTGTGTCTACACATATTTGTATGTTTACAGAATGAATATCTTGCTGTGAGAGCCTAGGTTTTACTTTTCTAGATATAATGTAGGAGCAAAGTTTAGTTGACATGACATTATGCCATCATAGACCTGGCTATTTAGTGAAACTCAGTTTCTTATTATTAGACATGTGGCAAAGAAGGTAGATAGAAACTAATTTTTTAAGATTTCAAAACTGTAGTAGGGATCTTGTGATTCAAATTTATGCCCCTCCCCTGAATCATCGTGGAATCCGTAATGGTAGGTTTTGTTGCATTAACTGTAATCGAAGTAAATGATAGACCACAAGAGTAAAAATTATAAAAATGAAAAATAAGAGCATTGAATAGGAATTCAAAATTATATGAAAAGGTTTAGGTTTTACAAATAGTTTTGAGTAAAAATCCAGCTTTCTCCCTTGAGTGCCTAGGGGCCTTTGGGAAATTTGTATAATTTCACAGAATGTGACATCTTTATCTATTAAAAAAAAAAAAACTATAGAATGGGTAAAATACTACCTATATTTTAAGGCAATTTTCAAAATTAGAGTATTTAGCATAGTGCTTGGTACATAGTAGGAACTAGGTGACACATGTTTTTTTAAGTATCATTCACTTATTATTTGTTGATTATTCAATTAGTATTTTTTATTCAATTTTTATTTCTCAAGTACTGTGTTAGGTGTTGGGGAAATACAGTTATGAACAAGATAGTTGTGCGTTTAAAGAAAACTTGAGTATTAAACCAATGGTTGTAATAATAGTTGGAAATAAACCGGTAGTTGTATTTTAAGGATCATTATTATTAATTTGTTCATTTTCTAAAAATGTTCCCAAATATAGTAAAATTGTAGTGTATGAATGATTTCTAGATGAGGTTGGTTTGCCTGATAAGATGGAGAGGCACTTCCAGATAAGAAAAGATGATAGAGAGAAACCCCCACCCCTTTCCTTAATTTTACATTTTAGTGCTCCTTTAAGAAGTAGCTTCCTGCCAGAGTAATTTCTTTTCCTAGACAGAAAATGAAGGAGACCACATCCTCTGGATACATTAGTGCCCTTCCAGTACCTATGGTAGTGTCTGGCACATAGTAGGAGCTCAACAAATATTTGTAGACTCAGTGACATTAATTCACGGGGAACTGCACAAAGCAGATGTTTCCCCAGTTGGTTATCCTGACACTCTTAAAAGTCTAGAAAGGAACACAGAGTGTACCTGTGTACACAGGGATGAAGACCCCGAAGGGCCTTTCCTCGGCCCATCCAGAAGAGTGTACCTGTGTACACAGGGATGAAGACCCCGAAGGGCCTTTCCTCGGCCCATCCAGATCTCGCTATTTCATCAGCATTTGAGTTGTCAGAGATTTAAGGTAGAAGAGGCAGGGAAGAAAGGAGAAAAGTAGGGTGATTTGTTCTGAAGAATAAACTCAAAAACTCCTGAATAAAATGTAATTTTCATTTCGGTATTTCTGGGAATATTTAGTTGAAAATTCCTTAGAATATAAATTAAGGTAATTATTAGGGGGAATAAACTGAGTCAATATTGACCAAATCACAGTCCGGATTTGAGGGATCAGCATGGCTCAGATTGTGAGCAACTTTTAATATCATGCTGGCAAACTTTTAAGCAGAGCCCATGAGCATAGGTCTGTGAATACTCTAAAACTGTGTGCAAAAATTTTTAAATGTTTGTATGTGCCTTTGGGCAAGAAAACCCGTAGTTTTCTTGAGACTTTCATAGAGATTTGTGACCACAAAAAGCTAAAAAGAACAATACCATGCTCTGGGTGATGGAGAACCTGGGAGGGGGGTACTCACAGTTTATTCACATTTTAATGCCACGTGTTTCTAAGTTTGCCTTGCACCTCTCTCTCTCAAAGTCAACTTGACTACTGGAATCTAAGTCCAGCTCCTGAATTCCTACCTAAAAAAAGGTGAACCCTTATAATAAAAATGGGGAAGCTCCCAAAGCCTACGGAGAGCTACCTCTGAGAGAGGTTTTCGATTTGTCTGGGTGGATATGATCGGGTCAGTTTTGAGCCAGCTCTTCACCCCAACTGCACGTATGCACGTTCAACCCAGTACCAAGGAACTGTGCCTGGAATAACGTGTGAGCAGTAGGAAGCCGGGCAAATGGTGCTAGTTCATCACCTCTAAGAGTGCCTGTCAGGAGACTCCTGTTGTCACCAACCTACTGTACTTGCTGGGGAGCACAAGGCACAGATCAGGCTCCTAAATTATGCACAGTTCCATGCTGGGCAATTAAATGCAAGATCCAGGATTTTAACACATGCTGCTCTTATTGACTCTATCTTACGGCTTTTTCGATAATTGGTGTCGCTTGACTAAGTCAGTTCTCAGGACTGATGATCGAGGGTGCCAAGCAGTAGCGCATGCATGGACTGTGGATAGTTGGACAGGAATGCGTGGGTATCATTAGCTTATATATCACATTGCACCATTAGGATTTGCAAAGGTAGCTCCATCTTTTCCAGAAGGCTTCCCAGCTCTCTCTCCACAGGTCCTCGGAGTTTACTATGTATAAATATTGGTCTGAATTTGAATTTAATCTAAATTCTCCAGCTAGTATGAATGCTTTAACTCAGAAGCCGTTTTTAATGAACTAGGATACATACTGCATGTTAGATCAAGATAAACTTGTTGTAGAATTCCCAGGGAAGTAAATTTGTGGTTCTGTTCAAAGAGTGAGGCTAGAATGACATTGATGTACAATTTCAAATGGGAAACTTTAAATGAATTTTCCTGATTTTAATACCTTTGTATATATATAGCCAGGAATCTGCTTTGACTCTGGGCAACTGGGTATATACTTTTAATACTCTTTCTGATTTCAAAATCCGTTCAAAGCCTGAATCATTCAATAACCGTTTTTCATATATGAAAGTCTTATCAATTTAAATAATAGCTTTGGACAAAATTATGTACAATGCTGTGTTGTCTCTGAGTAATGGCTCTATCACTTCTTAATTTGCGGTATTCATATTTTTACATTTATGAAGGACATACTTTTAAATTATGATTTTTAATTCATTTAAGGGGAAAGATTGTTTTAAATAGTGAACTCTTCCTTCCCCAATTGTAAACACACTTGCCATAAAGCATATACATGCACATACAAACATAAAAAACAGGCCAGCATATACAGAATCATAAAATGTAGAAATGAGTGTCTTTGCGTTCATTTTTCTAAGGCAGTTGTTAACTTATCCCTTTTTCTGTAAGAGTGGCCGTGCTCTGTTAAAACTCAGAATTGTATAGCAAATATTCACACGGGTGACAGGAGAAGAGAGCCCTAGATCTTAATTTACTTACTTTAACAACGTTCTGTGTTTTTTCAACTCTCTCATTAGAAAGTCATTTTGTTGACTGTTATGCATAGATCTTATCTAATGTAGCCATAACAACTGTAGCACCATAATTGACCACTCACTGTGTGCTGCACTGTGTTCAGTATTTTGCATCTATCTTTTTAGCTACTTTCTGTTTAAATTATTTTGTTACACATATTAAATAGAGCTCACAGAGGTAAAGTTTCTAACCCAGCCCTGTATGATCCATGAGAGCCAGAATTTGAATTTAGAAACATCTGATGACAACCCCATGATCTAGTGTCTCCCTGAATTATACAGGAGCAAATTTGGTGTTACATATAAAATCCAATCCTGATATTAAGGATAAAAAACAAAATTTAAAGGTCACATTGTCCAAATCCCTCAGGAAGCTCAGAAAAGCAAAGTGACTAACCAACTATCACAACACTAGTTCACGGAGCAGATAGAACCAAGCACACTTTCTAGCTTGCAGAAGGGAATTTGGGGGGTGGGGAGGGAGAAGCAAAACACAGTAATAGATTTGTGCCCCAGTTGCCAAAGGAAAAATTACATAAATCACATTTACTGAGTTGCTTAGGACAACAGTTCTGAAGCAAAATGGTGATGATTTCATGCTCTTGTTAGACATCAGCATTACAACCCCATATGCAGTTGAAACTCATAAAAGAATAATTTTCATGTGAACTGAATTACTTTTCTTTTTCAGATCTTTATATAAACTCAAAGCCAGAAAGGTAATGCAAAACCTCTAGTTCGTAGGAAAAAGGTTGAAGTAAATAATTCTCTCTAGAGCTCTGAAATTTTATCTCTAATCAAAAAGAAAAATTTATGAAATTTTATACAAAATAAGAATTTTGGGAAGATATCTGTGAAGACTAAAATAAAATATGCTTATTTTATAGAAATCAATATTACTATTCATTAATTAATTTATAAGTGCTTTTTTTCCCCTAATCATTTTATTTGACCTTGTTACAAAACAGTTATTGTTGTTAGGTACCATCAAGTCTGTTCTGACTCACAGCAACCCTGTGTACAACAGAACAAAACACTGCCCAGTCGTGTGCCATGCTCACGATCATTGTTTTGCTTGAGCCCACTGTTGAAGCCACTGTGTCAATCTGTCTTGTTGAGGGTCTTCCTCTTTGTTGCCAACCCTCCACTTTACCAACCATGAAGTCAAGCATGATCCCTCCTAATAACTTTGTCAAAGTATGTGAGACAAAGTCTCACTGTCTTCGTTTCTAAGGAGCATTCTGGCTATACTTCTTCCAAGGTAGATTTGTTCATTCTTTTGGTGGTCCCTGGTATATTCAATATTCTTCACCAACACCACAGCTCAAAGACATCAGTTCTTCTTTGGTCTTCCTTATTCATTGTCCAGCTTTCACATGCATATGAGGCAACTGAAAACCCCATGGCTTGGGTCCGGCAAACCTTAGCCCTTCAAGTAACATCTTTGCTTTTTAACACTTTAAAAGGATCTCTTGCAACAGATTTGCTGAATGCGTATGTCATCTGATTTCCTGACTGCTGCTTCCATGGCTGTTGATTGTGGATCCAAGTAAAATGAAATCCTTGACAACTTCAATCTTTTCTCCATTTATCATGATGTTGCTCATTGCTCCAGTTGTGAGGATTTTTGTTTTCTTTATGTTTAGGTGCAATCCATACTGAAGGCTGTGGTCTATGATCTTCATTAGTAAGTGTTTCAAGTCCTCTTCACTTTCAGCAAGCAAGGTTGCGTCATCTGCATAACGCAGGTTGTTAATGAGTCTTCTTCCAATCCTGATGCCCCGTTCTTCTTCATATAGTCCAGCTTCTTGGATTATTTGCTGAGCATAAAAAACCCAAAAACCAAACCCATTGCCGTCAAGTCAATTCTGACTCATAGTGACCCTACAGGACAGAGTAGAACTGCCCCATAGAGTTTCCAAGGAGTGCCTGTTGGATTAGGACTGCCAACCTTTTAGTTAGCAGCTGTAGCTCTTAACCGCTACACCACCAGGATTTCCAAGCATACAGATTGAATAAATATGGTGAAAGGATACAATCTTGGTGCACACCTATCCTGACTTTAAACCACACAGTATCTTCTTGTTCTGTTTGAACAACTGCCTCTTGATCTATACACAGGTTCCTCACGAGTACAATTAAGTGCTCTGGAACTCCCATCTTTGCAATGTTATCCATAATGTGTTATGATCCACACAGTGAAATGCCTTCGCATAGTCAATAAAACACAGGTAAACATCTTTCTGGTATTCTCTGCTTTCAGCCAGGATCCAGGATCCATCTGACATCAGCAATGATATTCCTGGTTCCACATCCTCTTCTGAATCCAGCTTGAATTTCTTGCAATTCCCTGTTGGTAAAAGAGTACAACCATAAAATATATATAAGAAAAAATTAAAAAGAAATTATCATCATCCTATCATCCAGTGAGATTTACTGTTGTCATGTTGCATAGATGTGTGTTTTCAGTATTTTACATCTATCTTGTTTACTCTTTCTATATGTGTGTGTTTACAGTTGTACCTTATATTACGACTATTTGACTAACAATCATGCTACACCTCTTTTTTAAAAATCAGTATACCAGCTTTCCTACCCAAAAACAGTATGAGAAGTGGTATTTCAACATTAGTTTCAGGCAGACACACCAATTTACTGTAAACAACAAATTCTAGTAAGACAAATACATGAACAAATTTGAATTGTATGCCATGTTTGAAGAGACCCAAAATAAATCCCCCCCCAAAAAAACCTGGGAAAGAGGGGTGCCAAGCTTGCATCTTCTGCAGCTTTCTAGTGTATCCTGCTTGTGTGCTGATTCCAACTGTTCTGAAGCATTAGTGTTTATTCTTGATTTTGCCCTAAAGGCGTTTTTCTTGCTGTAGTTTTGATTTGAAGTGGCATTTGAGTGCATGATAACAAGGAACCGCAAAGGTTGTGTGTGTGGCAGTCGATTCCTTGACTTCCCATCACCTCCCTGGCGCCCTTCCTCCGTCAACCCTCTAGCAGGTCTACTCTGCTGAGTGAAACAGACCATTATTACTTACACTTCATGTGTCAAATCTGTTGGTTTACTTTAAATGTATTGTTGATTGCACACAAACTTGTTTAATTTTTATATTTTTCTATCTGTGAAAATTGTGTATCTTAATTGGATGGGAACACATGATGATTTTCTCATTAAAATCGATGATATTGTGTTTTTATTCAATGGCTTTTCATTCAGGGAGCAGAGTTTTCAGGAATTTCCTTAGCAAGGAATAAAAACCAAAAAAAAAAAAAAACAAGCAAACCCATTGCCATTGAGTCAATTCTGACTCATTGCAACCCTATAGGACAGAGTAGAACTGCCCCATAGGGTTTCCAAGGAGCAGCTGGTGGATTTGAACTGGCAGCCTTACGGTCAGCAGCCAAGATCTTAACCACTGTGCCACCAGGGTTGGATATATTTTTTATTAAATCACACATCTGCTTCTCAGTGAATTTTGGACTCTATTCTGTAGCATTAAATATACTTCTCAGCATCATTTTTAATGGTTATATATTATTCCATTATGTCGGTCCTCTGTGATTTATTGAATTAATCCTCTTTTAATGAAAATTTAAGCTGTTTCTAATCTTTTCTACTAATATCTGTTGAACCTTTATGAATATATTTATAGCTTTATCTGTATGCTCATTTGTGGTTCTTTCCTCAGGATAAAGCCCTAGAAATACAATTGTTAATTCAAAGAGTGGTTATTTTATGAATGGTTTTTTTAGAACATAGAAGTGATTTATAACATATGCTTTGCTTTTATCCTGAGGAAGAGGACATGCCTATGCAAATACAGCCAGCATGCCAAATATTTGGAAGCTTTACTTACTTTTTATTATTTCAAAAATACCTGTTTTGTACTGGGCACTATACTAAGCATTAAACCCGTTGCTGTCAAGTCAATTCTGACTCATAGAAACCCTATAGGACAGAGTAGAACCATAGGGTACCCAAGGTTGGCTGGTGGATTCGAACTGTCTACCTTTTGGTTAGCAGCCAAGCTCTTAACCATAGTGCCACCAGGCCTCCATACTAATCATTATACATGCAGAAACTAATAAAGCATGGCTCCTCCTCTCAGATTTTACAGGCAGAAAATAGATTTATCAAGAAGTATATGCAAAAAAATAAATAAAGAAGTATAAACAGTGATGCACGTGCAGTTTTAACAGGAGATGGTCAGCTTTACCAGGGGGTGGTAGATCAGAAAAATTGTTATAAAAGGGGTGATCCTGAGCTGAATTTTGAAGGCTGATGGAGTGATAGCCAGGCAGACAAAGGGTGTAAAGATTATTGCAAGCAGAGAGAGCTGCAGGGACCAAGACACAGAGACAGGAAACGTTGTACCTAATTCAGTGAGTCTAATTAGATTAGTAGCTAAAGTCAGTTCCTCCCAAACTTGATCTTCCTCCTTAAATTAATTTAAGGTACCCATCTTCCCAAGGTCCTATGACAAAACAATGTACAAAGAATGTTAAATAGATACTTCTGTGAATTGTAAAAACTTGTAATAGAAAATTTCTCTTGCATTTCAGTTAATCTAACAGAATTCTTTTTTTATAATTTATTTTTTGTTGTTGAGAATATACACAGCTAAATGTACTCCAGTTCAACACTGTGTACATGTACAGTTCATTGGCACTGACTATATTCTTTGAGTTTTGTGACCATTCTCACCCTCCTTTTCTGAATTGTTCCTCCCGCATTAACATAAATTCCATGCCCCATAAAGTTCCTATCTAATCTTTCAAGTTGCTGTTGTCAGTTTGATCCCATATAGATATGTCTTAAAAGAGAATAATGTTCAAGGCAGACATTCTTTACTAGTTATGCTGAATTATTGTTTGGTATTAAAAAGACTTCAGGGGATATTTTTGGTTTAGGATTTAAAGAATACCAGAGGGCAATAGTTTCAGGGGTTCATCCAGCCTCTATGGCTCCATAAAGTCAGGAGTCCATGAGAATTTGAAATTCTGTTCTGCATTTTCCCCCTTTAGATCAGTATTCTTCTATACAGTCTTTGAGCAAAATGTTCAGTAGTGGTAGCTGGGCACCATCTAGTTCTTCTGGTCTCATGGCAAAGGAGGCAGTTGCTCATAGAGGCAATTTGCAACACATTCCATTCCTTCCTTCTGTTCCTGATGAAGAGATACCAATGATTGTAGCTTGGATGGCTGCTTCTAAGGTTTTAAGACCCCAGGCACTGTACAATGAATTAGGAGGTAGAACAGAAGCACTAAACGCATTACTAGGCCAATTAATTTAGATGTCGCATGAAACCGTGATCCTAAACGTAATTCTTGTTTGGGTATTAGGAGGAAGCTTGGTAAGGATGGGAGTTCACTAAGCTTCTTAAAGAACAGAGCAAAAGATGACTTTAATTGATCTTAATCAACAATTCCAGTCTAACATTTAGGAGATGTGATTCTTTTGTTTTCCATTTATTCAGACAAGTGCCTGATGCTAGCTCAGGTAAAGGAGCAACACTAAAGTAGGTCACTTGCATCAGTCAGGAGATCTGTGTTCTAGGAATTTCTCTGCCATTAAAGAGCTGGGTCATTTTAGACAAACAACTTAATCCCTTGGGTTCTTGATTTATACTTTCTAAGTAGCTTTCAGTTCTAAAATCCAGTGATTAAAAGAAAAGAATTACAACACATGACACTTGACTGTGACAAACCTAAAATCTTTTTGAGACTGCTCTCTCCGTGTTACTTGCATGCTCTTGAACATGGTCAATACTCAGTTATGTTTCTTGTTGGCTGAAGGGATAAATGCCAGGATGAATAAAGAAAAGCCCAATGGAATTAAGTCCTTATGTTAATTTGAAAAAAATTCATATTTTATTCTGCTTACTGGTAGTAACTTGATGAACCTTTAAAACGGAAGCTTTAATAAAAATGATATATCTCTTTAGTCAAATAAAGGATTTATTGAAGAAAAGAAATCTCTGCTGTGGCTGATTGTATTTGGGGGAAAAAAAAATCTAAAAGCTTTCATCTGTCCTCACTACCTGTTTAGTGGTATAGCCACCTATCTTTTTATTTTATGCATATGCAGTTAAAACATTTGATAAAGGAATGAAGTAATGAAGATGCCTTAAAGGTGTAAAGCCATGAAAATACCTCAATGTTCCATTTGATTAAAGTACAAACACATTTTATTCTTTTCACAGGAGAGGAAGACTGTATGACTCTTTGGACAATTGAATGTTTAGGAGATATTTATACAGAAATGTCCTTCACATTGATAAACCCATGAGTATTATACCTAAGTTATTTCTTCCGGTTCAGACTGGGAGAACAGACATAAAGAAAATTAACAGTAATTGGGGAAAATTGACTTTATTCATCCCAGGGGATTGATTGGGGCTACGTAAATTTGCAAACCAAGGATAAAACAGTATATTTGTGAAATTACAGACAATAGAAATCACCGGAGGGTAGTATAACCATCATACTACAGTAATTTTATACTAGAAAGTTCTCAGTCTCAAAATTCTTCTGTAAAAATAACTTTGAAAGTCCTTTGATTACTTTGATGTTAGTATTTGTCAACTTACTGATTTTACACTTTAGAATGTTCCACTACTCAATTTCAATTCAATAAAATTTTACAGTAAACTGCTGTGGACGAAGCTGTGTTGTGTACTCTAGTCTATACAAAGATATGCAAACATGATTCCTGTCCTAACTGAAGTTGTCAAACAGTAGGGAAGTTAGATATGTTCAAAACTATGATTTAAGACAGAAATGAATGTTCTAATCAGTATACAAAGGACACATTTTGAGGTGAGAGGAAAATTTGAATTCTTAGTATTAGTTTTGCATTGCTGCATAAGAAATGACCACAAACATAGCAGCTTATAAGGACACACATTTATTATCTCACAGTTGCTGTGGGTCAGGAGTCTGGGCATGACTCATCTGGGTCTTCTGCAAGACTGCGATTATGGCATCAACCAAGGCTGATTTTCCTCTGGAGGCTCAACTGAATTAGTGTCCTCCTCCAAGCTCACACAGCTTGCTGACAGAATTCATTTCCTCGTGGCAGTAGGTTCCATGTCAGTCTGTTTCTTCAAAGGCAGCAATGGAGAGAGAGATCTAGAGTGGATCTGTTGGTGGGATGAAATCTTACATAATAGTAGTGACACCCCATCACTTTTGCCATACTCTTGGTTAGAAGCAAGTCATAGGTCCTACTTACCACACCAGGGTAAAGAAATAACATGAACAACAGTTGTTGATTCCAAGAAGCTTATAATTTAGTAGAACACCTGAAGTGTACTCAAAAGTGTTTGGCAGTCCCAGAGCCTATTACCTGAATCTTCTCTTTGACTTGACTTTGATACTCAAAAGTTGCTTCAGAGATTGCGTAATTCCTCTCATTAAGCAGTGGTAGTTGTTCAGTGGCTAGTGTAGGTGCCTCTGGAGTTTCCACTTCATTGGCCAGTTTTACTGAGTAAATCTAAATGACGCCTATTGCTAATGATTTGAACGAGAAGTGTATTTAGATTGCTATCTGGCAGCACTCTCAGCCCCATCCCCATATATTTTCTTGAGATTACAAATGATCTATGAATATTTAGCTGAGAAAAAACAAAAGATCTACCTGAGTCACAATGTGTATTCATTTACTGATATCCATTTAGTTAATAAATATCAATTGATTTTCCCTGTATCAAAAAAACAGACATCACTCTAACTATTTAAACAGGAAGGAATTTAATAAGGAGAATTAGGAGCAAGTAATACTTTGGGGATATGTAAAGGAAGTAGGAATTGATTGTGTCTTGAAGATGAAAAAGAAAAAACTTCACAGGAGAAATGACATTTGATTCGTGAGTAGAGAGATGAGAAGGAATTTATTCAGTAGAGAATGGGAAGTCATCCCTTCTAACAGGGAGATCACATGAGCAAATGCATGAGACGAGATTAGAGAACTCTGTGCAGCCCTTCAGCTGGATAGATGGATTATGGGGGATAAGGCTGGAAAGGTTGATTAAGCTCATTTGCTGTGTGATCTTTAGGTTTACAGGATCCATGAAACATCTGTAGGGCTTTAGGGTATCTTAAAATAAATCCCTGAAATTACAAGCAAAGCTTCATTCAGTTTTCTGAGGAACAATTCTGTTGCTTTTATACGGGAAGCTGTATAGGGGATTTGGGTTTGGAGCCAACTAGACATGATCTAGGAAACCCTGGTTACATAGTGGTTGAGAGCTATCTATGGCTGCTGACCAAAAGGTGGGCAGTTCACATCCACCAGATGCTCCTTGGAAACTCTATGGGGCACTTCTACTCTGTCCTTTAAGGTCGCTATGAGTTGGAATCAACTCAACGGCAATGGGTTAGACATGACCTGGGAATCCATACTGCATACCTAAGTATAGCTTTATGACTTTGGGCATACTAATCCTTGTCTATAAAATTGGATTAATAACAGCGTAGCTCAAAGAGTATTGTCAGGATTAAATAAAATTACATGTGTAAAGTTCTTATAAATCCTCACAACTGATCCAATAAACAACATCATAATATATGGAGAAAATATGAAGTCGTCAAGGATTTCATTTTACTTGGATCCACAATCAATGCCCATGGAAGCAGCAGTCAAGAAATCAGACTATGTATTGCACTGGGCAAATTTGAGTAAAAGACCTGTTTAAAGTGCTGAAAGACAAAGATGTCACTTTGAGGACTAAAGTGCACCTGACCTAACCCATGGTATTTTCATTTACCTCATGCGTGCAAAAGCTGGACAAGGAGTAAGAAAGATGGAAGAAGAATTGACACCTTTGAATTATGGTCTTCATGAAGAAGATTGAATATACCATGGAATTCCAGAAGAACAAACAAATCTGACTTGGCCTAAGTACAGCCAGAACGCTCCCTAATTAGAAGCAAGGATGGCGAGACATCATTTCAAAGACTTTGGACATGTTATCAGGAAGGACCAGTCTCTGGAGAAGAACATCATGCTTGGTAGGGGGTCACTGAAAAAGAGGGAGACCCTCAATGAGGTGGGTTGACACGGTGGCTGCAACAATGGGCTCAAGCACAGCAAATATTGTGAGAATGGCACAGGACTAGGCAGTGTTGGTTCTGCTGTACATAGGGTCACTATGAGTTGGAACCAACTCGATGGCACCTAACAACAACAATGAAGTTCTTATCATGTCTGACACAGAATAATTGCTTGATTATATATATGTGTATATATATTTATATATATGGATTTTTAAATTGGTTAAGTGGTGTTGATTTGGCAACCTTGGAAAGCACATACTTGCCAAGTTTCATGGCTTTTAAGTCAAGTGCCTAATTGTTTTAGTTCCAGAAGAGGTAAAGACTATAGTAAAGATGCCTATCTATGTGGCCTAAGCAGCAGCAGTTTGTAGATCACCTTTTTCTGTCATCATGACTTTGATATAATTCCTGCAGGAATGAAAGCACACTCGGGTGGACCAGTTCTGATCATCTTGTTGTTTCCATTCTGGAGCTAGTGAAATCGTGTATGTAAAAAACTATGGCACCATGTATTTATCAGGGATTTCAACTGGCCAAATAGAGAGACAGGAATTCTTCTCTCTTTTAAAGGTTTCCTAGTTATCTGGCTTGGTGAAATGCTAGTGGAGGTGAAGGAAAGGCTCCGTTTCTATCGTCCATTTCTTTGATGTGCTCTGGGAGAAACTTTAGAACTATAGCAATAGTGTCGTTTGATAATGTAGATTCCTATAAACTGAGGACTCCCCCAGAGCTTTGAAGCATAATTCATTAAGAACATGCGGCATAGTGGTTAAGAGCTCTGTTATTGACCAGAGGTCGCAGTTCAAATCCATAAGCTGCTCCTTGGAAACCCAATGGGGCAGTTCTACTCTGTCCTATAGGGCTGCTATGCGTTGGAATCGACTTGACGGCACCTTACAACAACGTGTAGTCAGAATCTGTTGTCCTAGGTTTGTCTTTGTTCCTTCTCTCTCAACAGTGTCCTGGGCCTTTCTTGTTTATAAAAGAAAAAGCATGATTCTTTGGGCATAACTTGTTTTAATTTACTGAACACAAGTTATTTTAAAGTTAAAAAATATATATATGCCTTCCTTTGCTCTACTAAAATGATGAATTACTTCAGTGGCTGCAAAAGACAGTTCATTTCATCCCTGAAGCTGTTTGGCTTTGTTCTAATTTTTACTCTTCTGCATAGCATCTTTTTTAAACTAAATAAAATGATAGTGACGATACTGATAAAAGTTTTATTGACTACTGAACTTTCCTTTAATGAAAATTATCTTTGCCACCTAACAAGCATCTTGAAAATGTTTGTGCTTTTTGGCCTTACAATTCTAATTCTGAGAATTTGTTCATGAAAATAAATAAATATTCACAGAAAGCTTCATATGCCAAAGTGTTTATTGCAATGTTATTATTTACAAAAGCAACAGTTATGAACAGCCTCAAAGCCTGACAGGGGAATGGTTATTAAACTATGTACCTTCCGTATGATAAAATCATATGTAGCTTTTAAAGGTGATGCTTTGTAAAGTTTCTGACAATGTGGAAAATGCTATACCATACATTTATTTTTAAGTTGCATCACAAAGTTATCCATAGATAAAATACAATAATATTAAAAAGTGATTGTCCATAAACAAAGGGCTTTGGATTATTGTGTCTTCTTTCCTTATTGCCATGTGTTCTAAATTTTCCATAACAAGTGTGTTTTGTTTTGTTTTATTTTTGATAATGGAGAAAACTGTTTAAAAACTACTATTGCCTTGTTCTTAGAAAGTGATACAAAGTGGTACATTCTGAATTACATAGCTCTTTCATTCATGTAGCTAAATGCACCCATTTTTAGAACAAATGGCTTTATGGTTGCTAGCAGCCAGTTAAAGGGTCCATTGTAGGCTTGTGTTTCCAGTAGAGATTTTCTAAATTGCTTCAAAGAAACCCATTAAAATTATCCTATCAGTATAATCGAGGGTCAACAAGGAAGGAAGACAGCAAGAGAGTGTAGGCTTACAAATAGTTGTGGTCTTTCCAACATCAGCACAGAGAAATAAAGATTTGCTTGAAGGCAAAATGAAAATCCTGATACAAATATAAAGACTGGCCAACTCACCTCCTTTAATGACTTCTGATTTCTATTATTTTTATTGCTCTTTTGTTCTCCCAAAAATGTCTTCTGTATCTCTCTTCGTTCTTGATCTTCACTTTTTTTTATTGATCTCTCTTTGCCTACCTATAGTACAAACCTCTGATTGTCGATAAGGCGTCTCTTTGCAACAAATTCTCAGGTTTCAACAACCTACAGTTCACCAGAACCTTGACTTCACCTTTATGTTGCTTAATCTCCCTTGATTTTGGTGTATTGCCAAAATTTGGCATAGTTTTGTACCTCCATTATTTCGTAGATTATACAGAATATAAATTCCACATGTAATTTAATGATGAGAATTTACATTTCAATCAGATTTCTCAGTGTTCTGTTTCATTTATCATGTTCTCAATGGTTTGCATAGTAGGAGAAGAATACGTAAGTAGATGAAAAAAACTATAATTAAGACATCTTGGTATCTATAATATGAATGGTTTGTCTTGGTATTGTTGGAAAAGCAGGATACATTTTTTTTTTAAAGGTCTTGTGATTTATTTTTCTCAATGAAGCTCGGTCATGTTTCAAAGAAAGACGCTAACGAATGCAACATTGTACATTTAGATTAGTTCTAGAATATATTTGAAAAGAATATACTTATAAATTGAAATTGTCCTTGAGATGATATAAAACGTGCTTTGACTTTGCAAACCCTGGTGGCATAGTGGTTAAGAGCTACAGCTGCTAACCAAAACGTCAGCAGTTCAAATCTATGAGGTGCTCCTTGGAAAGTCTACGGGGCAGTTCTGCTCTATCCTATAGGGTCGCTGTGAGTTGGACTCGACAGCAGTGGGTTTTTTTTTGGTTTTGTATAAATATCTGGTATCTTAGGATAATAATAGCATCCTATCCAGTTAGGGGGACAATAACACATATTTTTCAAATGAACCAATTCTGTTGATTCATACAAAAATAATTACTTATTATAAACAGAAAAAATAGCTTGTAACAAAGACCCATTTTATGATGTGGTAGAACATAAATGCGCCTTAGCTATTTCCATCTTAAACATGTCTTTTCACATTTGTTTTTTGTCATATACCAACAAATACAATGTATAGAAATCAAAATTTAAAAGAGCATAGATTTTAGGAAGGAGAACTGCATTCAAAACAAGCCCCACAAGTTATCATCTGTATGACAGCCAGACAAAACTAAACATTGCTTAGCCTCAGTTTTCTCATTTATAAAATGGAGATAGGAACACATATTTAAGGTCTAGAACTCTGACTGTGATAATGTAAGTGCTCAGTAATAAATATTAGTTTTCTTCTTTCCACACCTGTATCCCTCCTCTACCCTTACAATAACAAAATTCCACATGGACGTCAACGTTTATTAAGTGTTCATCACGGTCCAAGGTATATACGTTCAGTCCCTATGAGAACCTTCACGTTTCAGAGATACGAGGTGGAGGAGCTGGGATTTTAATCCTTGTCTGTCTTTAACGGTTGTCCCCCTTCACTGTACTATACCACCTGCCCAGTCATGTCTTTAGAGGTTGTCCTCCTTCGCTGTACTATACCACCTGCCCAGTCATGTCTTTAAAGGTTGTCCTCCTTCGCTGTACTATACCACCTGCCCAGTCATGTCTTTAAAGGTTATCCTCCTTCACTGTACTATACCACCTGCCCAGTCATGTCTTTAAAGGTTGTCCTCCTTTGCTGTACTATACCCCCTGCCCAATCATGTCTTTAAAGGTTGTCCTCCTTCGCTGTACTATACCACCTGCCCAGTCATGTCTTTAAAGGTTGTCCTCCTTTGCTGTACTATACCCCCTGCCCAGTCATGTCTTTAAAGGTTGTCCTCCTTCACTGTACTATACCACCTGCCAGTCATGTCTTTAAAGGTTGTCCTCCTTCGCTGTACTATACCCCCTGCCCAGTCATGTCTTTAAAGGTTGTCCTCCTTCACTGTACTATACCACCTGCCTGGTCATGTCTTTAAAGATTGTCCTCCTTCACTGTACTATACCACCTGCCCAGTCATCTCTGAATTCAGATCTTTCACTGAAGAATTACAGTGCTGCAAAGAACATGGAAAAAAATACCTTGCTTTGCACAGATGTATTCTAGGAGAAAAGAAAAATCTTGAGTATAATGACTGTGTTAAATACACTAGAGTGCCACTTATTTTTAAATTAATCTATCATAAATAATTGTAGATAATTATTATCCATAGCAAGTTATTTTTGGAAAGAAGAAAAAAGCCATTTTTACAATGTGGATCAATTGCCTGGCCCAGGATTTGTTTGATGTTTTTGTTCAATTTGTGTGTGTGTGCACGTGTGCCAACACACACACATATACACTCTCGCACACACACTTACAAGAACCTCAAAGAAAATAGTCCATGCTTCTATTAGTTTAGGAAGGGGAGTCTAGTATAAGATATTCACTGTTTCCTAACTATTACATGAATTTGGTTGGTTGTTGTCTTACTTTGTAGAAAATTATATATGATTTTTTACATGAAACTCAGGACCTTAGAAAATTCAAATCACCTATGCATTAGAGTTGCTGAATTTAAGAAACCCTCTAAGGAAAACAAAATAGGTTTGAATCTGTTCTCTCTCTTAACATTGATGTAGAGAGCTGTTATTGCCCCTCTATGATATCAAGTAACGAAAACACATGCTCAAAGTTCCTGAAACAAGACTGGGAACCATTCCTGGCCCGAAGAAAGCCAACTTCTGGATCTAACTGCAGTTCTGTCTTAGTAGCCAGTATAAGGATTAGCTGGAAAAAATGAATGAGGTATTCAGAGGAGTAAATTTTTTACAGAGTTGCTAATAAATAGAAACACCTACTATTTTAATGAATTGGAGAAAATGAAAATAATTCACAAATTATTACATGTAGAAGTCACACTTCAATAAATGATTTTTAGTTTGAGACTCAGAGTTGCCATTTTAATTTTGCTGTTCACTCTCTGAGTGTTTGATACTCCTTGGACAATGCCTGTTTTGCAAGATTACTGTCTAAGTTACCTAGTGCTACAGTAATACTGTGAGTGTTAAAAGAACCAGAATTTGTTTTCTGGAGGCCAAGTCAGGGTCTAGGCTGTGTTGTTTGCTTCCATGGGCCTCTCTCCTAGTTTCTGGTAGCTGTGACCATCCTCGGTGTCCTGTGGTGTTGCTTGGCATCTGTTTCCCCCTGTGTGTGTCTCTGTGTTTGTTCTGCTCTTTTTATAATTCCAAAGTGATTAGATTTAGGTCTATCCCACTCTGATAATGACACCATTAACATAACAAAAGAAAAGCCTTATTTCCAAACAGCATCACTTCCGTGGGTACAGGGGCCAGGACTTAAATACGCATTTTGGGAAGACATAATTCAATCTATAACGGTAACCTTCTCTGTATCCTTAAGCTGCTGTCTGCACTGGACAGAATTTAAATTTAGATTATTTTTGCTTTGTTTTAAGCAGATCTATAGAAGTTCAGAACATGCTGTAGTTATTTCTTGTGGGCTTGCCAAAGCCAGATGGAGTGTCAACTGCCATACCATCACCCAATTCCTGGTGCACCCCCAGAAATACTGCTTCAGTACTGTTTACCTAGACCTTACGTTCTTATAGTTTCCTCTGCCGCCTTAGAGATAGACCTCTAAGTCTCTGGAATGCCGCATCCTTATAAAAGTATGCATCTGAGCTGAAAGTTTTCAAATCCATGCAACCCTAGCAAAGTTTGACTTCCTTAGTAAACCCAGGACTTCGTAGGAGTCTTGCAGAAGTACCAGTTGTGTGTCAACAAAGAGAATTTGAGGAAAACCTTCCCAAGATCTCTGAACACTGAATTACAGCAACAATTATAATTTGACAGAATTTCTCCTCAGATGTTGGAGATGGTTGTTATGGATTGAATTGTGTCCCCCAAAAGTATGTGTTACAAATCCTAATCCCTATACCTGTGGAGGAGCCCTGGTGGCACAGTGGGTATGAGCTCAGCTGCTAACCAAAAGGTTGGCAGCTTGAATCCACCAGGTACTCCTCGGAAACCCTGTGGGGCAGCTCCACTCTGCCCTGTAGGGTTGTTTTGTTTTTATACCTGTGAATATAATCCCATTTGGGAATAGGATTTTTCTTTATTATATTAATAACGTTATTATCAGTGTAGACTGCTTTAAACCTAACAACTTTTGAGATATAAAAACAGCAGATTAGTCACAGAAGCAAGCACAAATGGGGGAAGATAGGTGCCACGTGGAGATCTCCCAGGAAAAAGTAGAACGCTGGAGAAGCTGAGACAAGGATTTTCCTCCAGAGCCAACAGAGAGAGCCTTCCCCTAGAGCCGGTGTCCTGAATTTGGACTTCCAGCCCTCCTTTCTGTTGCACATAGGGTCACTCTGAGTCGAAACAAACTAAACAGCACCTAACAACAATGACAACAAATTTTGAGAAAATAATTTTTTTTTTTGTTAAAGCCACCCACTTGTAGTATTTTTTATAACAGTGTTGAGAGACTAAGACAATGGTTTTGAAGTGGTTTTAATTCAATTCAGTATTTCTTGACTATATGTGATACTCAAGAAGGATATAATGGTAGTCACTGGGAGAGAGACATAAATACAAGGACTTGAACCAAAGTGTGATGGAGCTGGCCTATGAGCTAAGTATAAACCTAACTAGTTTTTAGGGTTTAAATCTTAATATTTCAGTTACATGGTTGTGGGTTGCAGGTGTTGGAAGTAGAAGGAGGACTCAGACCATGTTATGTAACATATAGCTTCAGTAGTCATATATTGCCTGAGCATAGCTAGTTAGCCAAACTCAAGTGAAGTGAAAACATGAAGATAACAAAACTTCAGAAAATAGGGGAAAGGAATAATGTATATTGAGGACTTTTATGTGCTAAGCAGTACATTCGGTTTCATTTGATTCTCATTAAAAACATCACTAGATAAATATTAATATTTCTATTTTATAATGAGGAAATTGAGACTGAGCCACATTGAATAACTGCCTAAGCTCATAGGTTTAGTCACTAACAACGACCAGGGTTTAAATTTCCAGCTGTCTAACAGGCACACCAGTGTTCCTTCCATCACAGGAAGCTCTCCCAGATCTTTGCTTTATTTAATAGCTTTGAATTCCTATCAAAGAATAATAGCGTGTAAGGCTCTAAACCCTTTCTAATGGATCAAAGTTTAGTTTTTTTGGAAGGAGAAAAGTCACCACGTAGCTGGCGTTTACTAATACCTGCTTACATGAGGGAGACACAGGCACTCAAACCAGTTGTGGCCGAGTCAATTCTGACTCATCGTGACTCTATAGGGCAGAGTAGAACTGCCTCGTAGGGTTTTCCAAGGAGTGGGCTCGTGAGTTTGAAAGCTGATTTTTTTTTTTTTTTTTTGGTTAGCAGCCATAGCACACCGTGGTTCTTAACCACTGTACCACCAGGGCTCCACTCAGAGGTAGGAAGGTTAGAATTCTATATGTAGGATTATAGGTGATTTTCAGTTTTCTTCTGTATACTTTCACATGTCTTCTAGGACTTTTTAAAAAATACATAACTGCCATATTAAAAAAATACATAGTTTAAACAGTAAACAACTGTGTGCTATAGCACAGAAGTGCAAACTTTTCAGAGCTAATGCTCGTGCCCTTGATACTTTGGAGTTGTAAATGTGTAGAAAATTGTATAAGGTGTGACTTCAAAGAAGTAGCATTATTTTTTTATCGCGGTGCTTTCTATGTGTAAGATTGAATTATTGTTCAAATGGAAAATTTTGAGTTGTAGTATAAGAATAAAGGACAGAAATATGACTTCCTTTATTCTCAGATTCCCTCTGGGTAAAACGGAAATAAGCCTTCGTAAGGTGTCTGGGTTGGGTAAGGTGTTAGCTTTTGTGAGCCATTTCTAATCAGATAAGTGATCCTGGGTAAGTCACTGCTAATAGTATCAGGGTCCTTTAAAATTATTGGAGCAGATTAAATGATCTCCGTACCCTTCCAGATTAAAAATCTAAGATTATATGAATAGGTATTCAAATAGACATTATCCTCTTCAAAATAATCTCCTTAAATATACTTAGGGCCCCAATGTCACTCACAAAAGTTAAAAAATTCCCCTTTTCAAATTTCTTTCAAGACCCATTTGAGTCATACAAAAAAATCAGTATCACTCGTCTGTGGCCAACACCTTGTTTTATTCTCCAGTTAGTTTAATCACCCAGCTCTTCATGGGGTTTGACTCTGAGCAGCTTGGCTGTTACGAAATATCCACTCTCCAAAGACCTTTAGTAACAAAACCTAAGGACTGACAGAACTAGCCATCTGAGAAGTTTTCAGTAAAGAGGTGAACTGTTTGTTGCTGAAAATTTTAAAACGTCGCATCGTAAGGAAAATTGAGAAGAATGCTCTGCTCCTGAAGACAGAGTCGGGAGTCCTGTGCTAAGGTTGTGTTGTTCGGAACATCTGAATTGACCCCCAAAGTGATTGTTTTGATGGGGACACATGATTTGCATATGTAAATGCTACCATGTTGGTTTAACCGTTTTCCGTGTTATCTTACACTCACAATCGGTGAACAGAGAATCCCATCCACCCTGGCTCTTTCTGGCAGAAGCAGTAAGGAAGGACAGAATGAGGAGGTGACAATGGCCCACCACTGCCGTCGAGTCAATTCCGACTCATTTGACTCATAGCATCCTATAAACCCCTTTAAAATGCTGTAAACCATTTAAAGATGGCGCTTATCTCCCAATAAGAGTGATGCTTTCTTTTATCTGATAATATGAACATTGCAACTTTTGTGTTGGCAGCTGGGAAGCACACATATTCAAACTGAGTTCTCTACTGAAGTAACATCTCACCTCTCTCCTTTTTCTATATAGTTTCTGTTCTTTTTACGCTTATGTTAATGACCTTCGTACATATGTGATCTATTTTTGTTTTAAATTTCTCCCAAAACATTTCTGAAAGAAGATATAGCAAAATGGGTAATAAATAAGTGATCTGTTACCAAAGGTAGTAACGCCCATAGTTTGGACCTTAATAGACTGAGAGTTTCCACATAAACGTAAGCCTGACTGTGGCTCCTAACCTAGTGAGTTACATGGAGTTGTCAAATATACATGCATGTTCATGCCTTCATTGTTTCTTTTTCTTGGGGAGCCCTTCCCCAGTCTCCTTCAGTTCACTCCTGCTCATTCGTGTATTTTCAGGTCCTATGTCACCTCGTCCAGAAATAATTTCCCACTCCCATGAGATAGTTGGATGTCCTCTTCTATTTGGGTGGCACCCTGTGCTTCTAATAAGCTATTCATCACCTGTATCATAATCTTTGATTTAGCTCTCTTCCCCTGTAGACTCTGTGTTCCTCAAGGGCAGGGACTATTTTCTATTTAACTTGTATCTTTTTCAGCATGCTTGGTGTAGGATAGGTGCTCAGGATGTGTTTTGTGGTCTACCAAACCAGCTAAAGTAAAGTAAGGGGTAAGTCAACATTATCAAAATTGTAGGGGAAAAAAGGGGATCCATGTGATCAAAATCCCACAAAATCTCTCTTTCTCACACACACATACACACACAGCTGCTCCCCATCTTCTAGTACAACGGAGAGGGCATCAGGTAAGGAACACCCCAGGCACAAACATCAACGGTTGTATTTGAGGATGAGCCTTTCGCTGGCTGTCCGTCCTTGTTTCCCTGTTCCCTCTTCAGTCTTGTGCATTTCATCTCTGTGGGATTAACGGGACAGTTTTCCCTTTATCTTCATTTGCGTCTGGCATTTTTCCTGGATTAATCCATGTATTTTTCCATTTCATTCTGTTCTGAAATTTCTTTGTCACATCCTCAACCGCTAATCCCTAATTTAAACAAAAAAATCTTCTCATGCCTGCTCTCCCTAGAGTTTCTCAGAAGCCAGAGAACCTGGGACCACCAGCCTCCTCCAATCCTTTAGAATATAAACAAGCAATAGTTAACATTTTGGAATAGGGAAGACGTAAATCCCAGGGTCTGTTTCTCCATTTCTTGAAATTTTTCTTTTTATTAGATATTGCTACTATTTCTAGCTGGTGTTAGTGATGAACAACATATTTTTAATAGTGTATTTTCTTCAGAAACAGACATACTGAGGACTCTAGATCTGGTTGGCTTTGATGCAAAACAAATATCAGGCTAAGGATCTATTGCATCTTATTGGAAATAAAGATCAAAACCTTTACAGAGATCTGAAAATCCTGTGCAGAAGGGCAGCCCAGCATATCCCAAGCCATGCTCCACCTGAGCAAGGAGGAGCAGTTACTTACCCATCGTGTTCTTATGGGTTACAAAGAGCATCCTGTGCAGGCATCAGTCACTTCACAGAGTTGACACATGCACCTCTCATCTCTCCCTTTATGACCTGGTTTATAAGATATTTCACAATAATCGAATTTTCTTGATCACGTCACACTTGAGACAGTAAACATTGTATTATTATGCCAGGAAATATAATTTTACATCAGAATAGCATAGAATCCAGATTGAGATTCACATTCTCTTTTGTTGCCTAAAAGTGACCTGTGATACTGTCATGGTGTCTCCTTTTTTAGGAACTATCTTTTCCATTTTCCTGATGAGTAACCGAGACTGTGTGCTAAAGGAATTTTCATGTGTCACTTTCTGACTTGAAGTATGGTTAGGGATAATGTACATTTCCCCTCCTTTATTGTGTGAGCTTCCTTTTGGCAAAGAGGGTGTTATATTTATCTTGTGTTCCCAGCACCTGGCACGATTCCTGAAACATGGAAGGCACTGGACAAATGATCAGTTGAATTTTTAAATTTAATCTAGTACACAAGCTGTTTAGTACTCATTACCAAATTTCAAATACATGAAGCAAGCCCATTGAAGCACCTCTTTTGTATCAGCTGGTTTTTCAAAAGCTCTTTCAGTGGATAAAATTGCTTGCGATGTTTTGTTCTGATAAGCTAGAGAATACGTATTTTTTTAATTTTCTTCCCTGTCTTTCTAAATGATGGGAGAAGCTGACTTTGCACTTAATTAAATACCTAAGGTAAAGAGCTATCACCCTACATACACTCAGAATACGCTGTCATGATTTCTCGGAGGACTACAGTGCAGATCATGTATATTTTGGTTTCCTGCTTTAACCATCTTTAAAAGTTACCTTTTTACATGTAAATCCTAAGGGGCGAAATGTTTTTGTAAAAGCCAATTACGATCTTTTAAAAGCAAACGGGGGAAAAACACTAAAAACAGTGTAACTTCTTTATATTGGAGAGCGCACCTTTCCAATTGCAGGTCACTCTTTGTGGATTCGTTATTCCGATCCATCTCTTTGGACACCCCTTTATTTCAAGGGAGCCAACAGCGGTGTACCGTTTTGCCTAAAGCAAATTTCACAACTTACACATATTCCCTACTTACCCACCTGAGACTGTGAAATATTTTTAGGGACCTTGATGAATGAAGCATCACCACAGAGCTGTGAGCTGGATAAGAATGATTATCCCATTGTTGCAGGTAGGCAGGCTGACACAGAGGGTGTAGGCACAAGCTTTGGAAGGTCACCAGGTGAGTTAATGAAACCCCTAGAAATGTGTCTGCCACCAACACTTTTTTTTTTTTTGCCTGCTGTTAGCCCATTGGCTTTTAAACCTTTCCCCTGAGTACTGATTTCCTGAAACATACCTTATGGTAGGTGGAGTCATGGTGGGCAAAATGCTGGCTGCTGGGCTCTAGGCTTCTATTTTGCGCTGAAGATAGGCTAATAGGAAGATAGGATCCTTAATTAATAACAGTTTGAGGACAAATGTATACAAAATTTAACACATCTCTTGAATTTACATTATCCATGTAGTCTTGGACTGTCTTGGATTCTTTCTTTCCTAGAATCTCAATTATGACTTTATAAATAAATTTTGATATGTACTTGAAAGAGATTTTCAGGGTATCTTTTTTTTCACATGGAATTATGGTTGCTGATACTTGGTAACTTCTAAAAAAAGGCAAAACTATTTACAGTGATTGTCAAGATCAAGTGTAGGTGTTATTTGATATTTCTCAGCGCTCAGTTTTTATGTATGTCTTTAAGAAGGAAAGCTATACAAATTGTGCTAATCTTTGCCGTGGCCTATCTTGCAGAGATGCACTTTATTAAAGACTTTTTGAGATTCTACATGAATAAACATATGCCTGGAGCAACATAAAACCTGATTTCTTAATCTGTGTGAAGCCTTACTGAATTTTGACAAATCCTATGCACAAAGAAAGAGCATAGCTTGTTCGCTCTCTACTTTCAAAGTAAGCACTTGAATCTAAAACCCTTTGGATTCATTCAGAGAAAATGTGTCAGGTGGGTGCAGTGAGCTCAGCACTGCTTGGTAGATGGGGTGGTGGGTGTATCCCACAGAGGAGGAACGGCCCGGCCCCTGTGGCACACTGGGGGACAGGGTAGTGTTAGGGTTCGTATGGGTATGGGAGTCAGAGATGCTTTCATTCAAATCTTGAGTCTTCTTTGTTCTCCATGACATTGGGTGAGTCATTTAATCCTTGAGTCAGAGTTTAGTTTTCCGTACAATTGGATAACACAACAACCTTGTATGGTTATAGTGAGAAATTACAGGAAGTGAATGAAAAATCTAGTGTCGTGCCAGACACAGAGTAAATACTGTGCAAGTTTAGATCCCTGTTTCTCTTTCCTGCATGGTTTTCATGGAATTGAGGAGAAGAAAGATGGCTACCTATGAAGCCAGTAGGAAAGAACTCATGGTAATTACAACAGCACAGAAATTCAGTGAGGACCAGTGAAAGACGTGTATTTACTTCCGTAAATAAAGCTTAGTACTTCAGTGTATAGATACATGTTAGGAAAACACACATCTTCACTTGTGTTTAGGACGATGCTGTTTTAGAGATTATTAGCCATCTCTTCTAAGAGCTGCAGCTTCCGTCAGAAGTTTAAAGTGATATGTTTTGCCTCAGTGAGATTTGAATGGACATTAGAGAGAATACTTGACAACGGTACCACTGGGAATAATTTTATTTCAGTGTCTTTACAAGTGATTCGGTAAAAGTAATATAATCTAAATGTTTAAGTCCACATACCAAACTCATTAATTTCCTTATCCAAACTCATTAATTTCCTTCGTCATTCATCCATTCATTCATTCATTCAGTAGAGGTTGAGTTTTGCTGTGTATAAGGTACCATCTTCCATACTCCCGTACCCTGGGGGTGCAGTGGTTAAAGCACTCAGCTGCTAACAGAAAAGTCGGTGGTTCCAACCCACCAGCTGCTCTGTGGGGGAAAGATGTGGCAGTCTGCTTCCATAAAGATTTGTGAAACGCTGTGGGGCAGTTCTAGTCTGTCCTGTAGAGTCACTGTGAGTCAGAATCAACTTGACGGCAGTGGGTTTGGTTTGGTCCACGGTTTGGCCCACACTATCACAGTCCAGCATAGGAGACTTACAGAAAAGCATAATTCTTTGTGTGATAAATTCTATAAGTGAAACACAGCAAAGTCTTCTGAGGACAAAGAGAAGGGAGCTAACCGAAGTGTGATCCTGTGGCCCTAAAAACCAGTGACAGGAAGTGCAGCCTCTCAAAGTGAAATAGAAGATGAACATAAGGAAGAACTCATGAACAAAATCTTTAGGGGAAAACCCTGCAACATGTCCATTTTCAAAATTATAGTAGATGTATGATATGTCTGGACAAGTATCCTCTCCTACCGGAGAGGAACAATTAAAATTATTAAAAGGTCAAAAGGGAGGGACTTGCTTTGTAAGAATATTTTTAAACCCTTCATCAGCAAAAATAATCTCGAGAGGCAGTATAATTTTGTTGTTGTTTTAGGTGCTGTCGAGTGGGTTCCGACTCATAGCGACTCTATATGCAACAGCATGAAACACTGCCCGGTCCTGCGCCATCCTCACAATCATTGTTATGCTTGAGCCCATCGTTGCAGCCGCTATGTCCACCCTTCTTATTTAGGGTCTTCCTGTTTTTCGCTGACCCTCTACTTTACCAAGCATGATATCCTTCCCTGGGCACTGGTCCCTCCTGATAACGTGTTCAAAGTAGTATAAGTTTAAGTGTGGCTAATGCATTAAAAAAAAAAAAATTGCCATTGAGTCAATTCCGACTCATAGTGACCCTATAGAATAGAGTAGAACTGCCCCATAGGGTTTCCAAGGAGCACCTGGTGGATTCATAACTGCTGACCTTTTGGTTAGCAGCTGTAGCACTTAACCACTACGCCACCAGGGTTTCCAGTTCATAAAAAGGTTATAATAAATGTTGAAATGAGATTCCCTGGTATTGAACACAAATGAACTTTCTGGAAGCGTGACGCAGGACAAATGAAGAACCATGTTTTTGGAGCTGGTGGTCAAGCAGTGCAGCTCAGACGCCTTTCTGTGAACAGGCTGAAAACACGAGTTCAAGAAGAGCAGAGGTGGTTAAAGGATGTCAGAGTTGTTTGTTTAGACCTACGCTGTCAGAATAGAATGTGAGTACATGAGTGATTTTTTATTTCCTAGTAAAAAACCCACTGCCATCAAGTCAATTCTGACTCATAGCAACCCTATAGGACAGAGTAGAACTGCCCCATAGAGTTTCCAAGGAGCACCTGGCGGATTTGAACTGCTGACCTTTTGGTTAGCAGCCATAGCACTTAACCACTACACCACCTATTTTTTTTTTTTTTAATGTGCTACTATTTCCTAGTAAAAAAAAAAAAAAAAGTCAAAAGAAACAGACAAATTTAGTTCAGTTTGGACCAGTCACATTTAAGTACTCAAAGTGGCTGGTGTCTGCTGTATTGAATAGTACAAGTCTAAACTTTGGAAATGGCTACCGGGGAAGGCAAACAATTCCCTACCAGCAGACAGACCAGATACCACTGTTAGAGGTAGCATACAGGGTTATTCCTCGTTTCCTTTTTTTTTTTTTTTCTGGTGGAAAGGAGTCCTGGCGGCACAGTGTCTAAGAGCTCTGCTACTAACCAAAAGGTCAGCACTTCGAATCCACTAGCCACCCCTTGGAAACCCTATGGGGGCAGTTCTACTCTGTCCTGTAGGGTCACTATGAGTTGGAATCAATTCGATGGCAATGGGTTTGGTTTGGTTTTTGGTGTGTCACTGGAAAAAAGAAGCTCTGCTGGTAGAATGGTTCAGCACTCTGCTGCCAAGCCAAAGGCTGGTGGTTAGACAGTGGCACCACTAGGGTTGGCGTCGCTAGTACGGTAACTCGTGTCCCCCCCCCCATGCCGGACGATACAGAATCCTGGTGGTTAGACAGTGGCACCACTAGGGTTGGTGTCGCTAGTACGGTAACTCATGTTCCCCCCCCATGCCGGACCATACAGAATCCTGGTGGTTAGACAGTGGCACCACTAGGGTTGGTGTCGCTAGTACGGTAACTCATATTCCCCCCCCCATGCCGGACCATACAGAATCCTGGTGGTTAGACAGTGGCACCACTAGGGTTGGCGTCACTAGTATGGTAACTCATGTTTCCCGCCCCCCCATGCCGGCCCATACAGAATCCTTAGTAATGTTCTTTATGCTAATGTTACTTGTAAATTTTAATTCCCCTGTATCACTCCTTTTCCTTAATTACTAAATTCTCGAAAAAAAGTTATTGATATAGGTTCACAAATACTAATTACCACAATAATAATTAGCTGAAACACCAGAAAATTTTACAAAATCCGTGACTATAATGACACCGTCAGCAATGAAAACCATAGCATGGCTTATAATGAGTGCAGACTAAACCATGTGATGTGAAGCTTCATCGTAATTGGATAATAAATGATGACAACTCTGATGTAAGTGTATTAGATGGCTCAAAAGTAAAATTAACATAGAGTTTTAGCATTGTAGGTATATTGATACATGTAAGCTGGGCTTATGAAAAATGTTTTTGTCATTATAACTACAGGAATATTTTTATAGACGGTCATTTTGGTATCACACCGCTGCAGTTAGAACCCACCCAGCAGCTCCATGGGAGAAAGACATGACAATCTGTTGCCATGAAGATTACAGCCCAGAAAACCTTGTGGGGGTGTTTCTACTCTGTCACATGGGGTAGCTATGAGATAGAATCAGCAGCACCCAACAACAACAGGGTTTGATAGATCATTGATCAGGCATAGTCGGGTTTTCGATTTTTATAATCAGTAAATAATGAATGAACAGCAGTATGGAACCTGGAGATATATTTCCATTGTACTTTTCCATATATCTAATTTCCTGTTTTTATGTAAAATGATAATGATATTTAATAGCATCTCCCCTATGATAATTTTAGGAACACAGAATTGTACAAAGTTAGCATAAAAACATGAAACAAAAAATGTCCCATGATAATCAAAACACTGTCTTCTCGTTGTTAATCGAGTCGGTTCTGACTCATAGTGACCCTGTGCACGACAGAACGAAACACTGCCCAGTCCTGTGCCATCCTTACAATCCTTGAGCCTATTGTTGTAACCACTGTATCAATCCACCTCTTTGAGGGTCTTCCTCTTTTCTGCTGACCCTGTACTTTACCAAGCATGATGTCCTTCTCCAAAGACTGATCCCTCCTGACAACATGTCCAAAGCATGTAAGACACAGTCTTGCCATCCGTGCCTCTAAGGAGCCTTCTGGTTGTACTTCTCCCAAGACAAATTTATTCGTTCTTCTGTCAGTCCATGGTATATTCAATATTCTTCGCCAACACCACATTTCAAAGGCATCAACTTTCTTCAGTCTTCCTTATTCATTGTCCAGCTTTCACATGCATATGATGTGATTGAAAATACCATGGCTTGGGTCAGGCACACCTTAGTCTTCAGGGTGACATCTTTGCTCTTCAACAAAACACTGTCTTAAGCACTAGAATTTACCTTTGGCCCAATAACTAACAGATTAGCGCATACTAGGATATTCACTTTCAAGACCTGTCTTCTGATGTTGGTTGCAAATTAGCAGTAATAATGCTATTCCCTACCTGATAATTTTAAAATTATTTTGTAAAAAGTGCTGTGAGATCTTCAGACAGTGCTGTATAAAACCAAAATGTTATCATAGTTACTATCTACATTTGCCACTTGACTGCACTTTTAAAGTAGGTCAAGAACTGGTCTAAAGTGACTTTCTGTGGAAGTAAAATTTTAAAGACAACTAAAATTACTTTCAAAGCTAAAACCACCATCGTATAAATATGGGCTAGCCCTTAGAAAAGACGGTGATACCCTTGAGGGTGCATAGGACGGAAGGTGTGAAGAGGTACCCTGAATTGGCCTTTTGCCACTAAGAACTCCCTCTCTGCAACACTGACATTTGCTTCAGTTAATATGGTTCTGCGTTTACCAGGTATTTAATATGATCTTAACTACATCTTGCCTCTATGAAATGTCTAGAAAATATAGAGCCATGTTTCAGTTATATCAAATGATAACTGCGCAGGTGGAAGTACACCTGTCTTGTTCACTGCCTAGTCACAGCACGTAGCCTCTTTAGCGTATTGTCAGCCTTCAATAAATATTTGTTTAATAAATCAAAGAGCTGGAGATCAGGTGCAGTATTTTTGCAAAAAAGCAGAGTCCAGTTTGTGATGCTTCTGCCTGATATCCCAGACTATAATTTCATGGACGTTGACCTAGAGATACAAGAAATGTGGTCTCTATTCATTTGTAAAGCAAATATTTCTTGAGTGCTCACTGTGCGCCAGGCAAATCTTCTATGTTTTGGGACTACAGTGTGAGTAAGACAAACCCTCACATTTGGAGAGGCAGATATAAACAGCTAGAGCAGGCTCATACTTTACGGATTGCAATTCTCTAATGTTTAAAATATGATCCGGTCTTCTTCATTTTCCATGAATGATTTCATCTTTATCCTAAGCTAAAATTTCTAGCTGCCTGTGGGGTATTCGTCATCCAACTGTCCTGTAAATATGTATAATAATATTATTCTATCTTACAGATGGCAGAAACAAGGGAGATAAAGGCACTTACCACTCACAGGCAGCTGCAGAGCTGGGGACTGACTCCGTGTGGGTCTCACTCCAAATCCCACGCTCTTTGCATCTGTTCCACGGTGGGAGCTACCTCCAGAAATACCCCAGTAGGAGAGAGTGTGTTTCACAATTTGTAGCTAGCTCTGTATTATCTTCTTTACAGAACCTTCTAGGTACAATTACCCCATTTCTGCTACATTTTTAGTAAGCTCAAAGTAAAGCATCTGTTTCCTTTGAAATTCTATCATTTCAGGAACAATTTCTTAGCTGGTTTTATTCTAGGCTGTGAAAATATACCCCTGCTAACTAAATGGGTGGTTGAAGTGCTTTTGGGCTCCACGTCTGGAAGGGAAGAGAACTTCCCTGGGAGAGGAAAAAGCCCATGGAATAAGAAAGTGGAAATTCAGTGGGTAGCAGTTTTTACTCCACGATTTCATTAGGAATGGACTGACCTGTGATCTTAAAAAACAATTGACACCTTGTAAGACTAATTGCCTAAGTCTGAGCACGCCATATTTATTCCCTGTTGTTATCTACTACCTTTAATAACCTTTTTTTTTTCTTTTTAAAGTTCCACCTTTTTTTTTTTTTTTTAGTGGAAAATCAATAGAAAGCTCTTTTATCTGTGCTTATAGAGATAAGCAGCCCCCAGGAATACCCTCTGTCACCACTGCTCCTACCAATCACAGATGCCCAGGAATCAACAAGAAGCTGGGAAGGGAGAATCTCAGGACAAGAAGGGCCGGGGTGCCAGATTATACCTCCTCGCCAGGCCATTGCTCTCCTTTCTCTTACCTCGGGGGTTTGGGTTTCTCTTTCTTATATAGGCTAAATAAATCCTGTAACTGGCTTTTAACCATGATCAGGATTTAGGTAAAGGAAAAATACTATAAGGCACACTTCTATTTATGCATTACGGTAGCCACTTCCCCCTATTAGAATCACATATGAAACTGAGGGATATAAGATTTTAAGGCGTATTTTTCTCCCTATTAAATGTGACAGCTAATGTGCTCTCAAAGAAAAGAAAAATGGTAATTTTTTTCTTTAGTGAGGAGAAAGAGGACCACTGGAAGCTTTCTCAAACACTCGGACTTTTCCAGAGAACTCATTTCTCAGGCTTCAAAGGTCAGTCTGTGGAATCAGAAAAAAGGCTATTTTTTATTGTATTTTCCAATGCAGAAACCATTTTAATATTCATGAAATTACAATTAAGTCGAATGAAACGTTATATCAGTTGCTGACCAGGTTTCTAGGAGATTTTGTCCAAAAGGACAGTAGAACCAAAGTGCACAGCTTTGGTTACTATGAGCCCCAAATCCACTGTGGCAGATGCGTGTGAAAACTGAATGTGGTAGATAAGGTGGCCGGTAAGAAACAGTGGGAAAAGACATGGGATAATTTAAGTGGGAAGCTTTTTTACATGATTTAGCAATTTCAGGCTCCCAAGCGTCCATTCCCAAAGAAAATAGATTTTAAAAGCAGTGACAGTCTACTGCACTGAAATGAAATAAAAATAGATAGAAAGCTTATAGAAAAGGTAGAGAATCTAAGGAAAGTTGCTAAAATGATATTTTTAAGATAAACAACTTTGGACATTAATCCCTGTTTGTTTTAAAAGAATAAAAATAGGACAAGAGATGAATGGCAACTCTTCTTAATCCAGTAAGCTCAATTAAATTTATATGGTTATACTTTAAAAATAAACGAATTTTAAAAACACCTCTAATAGAACCTCAGGAGAGGTAAAGAAGTCAGCTGTTATGCAAAAACCAGTGGAATAATTTAACAAAATATCGTTTGCCACATGACCACTTGGAAGTACTGTACTGGCACCTCAGTATTTTGTGGATCACTGTGATTAATAACTGAGCCCTGGAGGCGCAGTGGTTAAAATGCTCGGCTGCTAACCAGAAGGTTCGCAGTTCGAGCCCACTAGCTGCTCCGCGGGAGACAGATGTGACAGTCTGCTTCCGTATCTCTTACAGCCTGATTTCCTGAAGCTAGAGTTTAGCGTTGCCCTTTTAGATAAATCAATGTGCTTATTCAGGTCTTGCTTAAAAAATGATTCCCCACAATTTTCATGAGATTTCAACCTATTTAATTGTATAACATTTTTTTTAAGCAGCCGTTAAGAGCATGGGCTTTAAAAAGACCTGGTTCCAATTCTGGCTCTGCCCTTGATAAGTCATGTGAACATATGACTTCTCTAAACATCGGTTTCCCCTTCAGAGAATGGGTAACCAGCCCAGGTTTGTATGAAAGAATGCCATCGTAGAGTTTGGCGCATTGTATAAGTGGTGACTGGCAGGAAGCACCATTATCGTTATGTATTTCTTTTTATATGTGTCTCTAATGATATTTTCATTCCCTGACGAACGTGCATTTTTCTCTTCAATATTCTTCACGGAGTCTAACACAGCACATATATTATTAGTGTTCAGAACTGTTTTATTAATGTATTTTTTACTTCTAAAGTCAGTTTATTGGGTTATGATCAGTAACTTAGCAAACTATACCTGAATTTAGTCTTCTTTCCTGTCTCAAAGTTTATTTTACTTGTTTGTTTATATAAGTGGTAGCTGCTGTCTTCGTCGGGGACAGTCAGCAGATCAGAATGTCTAGGCCTTACAAAGTAAAACATGTCACCCAGAGCTTACTATGTACTTCCCAAGGATAACTGCAATTTTAAAATACTCATTTCATTTGCTTAGAGCCCTAAATGAGAACAGCAAGGTGCAGACACTACCAAGACACTTGGTCCAGCATAAGAATCTAAAGAAATCAATTCAACTGCATAGTTACAGTATGATTAGAAGTTCAATTTGCTGCTGAATAGAATATACTATGTTCTGAATTTGGGTCTTCCTGCTACCGAAAAAGGCATGGAGACCTCTCTTTACTTACTGGGAGAAAAATGCCCCTAAATCAAGTCGTAAGAACACTCTCCTTACCTTGTTATAGTCAGTGATGTCTGCTTTGCTTCACCGTGATTCTTAACTAGAGTGGTTAGGTAGTTCTGCCTTTATTTATCCTGTTTAATTTCTAGTGAAAGAGGCCAGTGCGAGTCAGGTGAAATGGAGAGAGCAGAAAGAACCGATGGGAAAGCAGCGAGTCTGCATTTGGCATACATTTTTCATCATCTGCCCAAATCACGCCCATCCTTCAAAGCCAGCTGTAATGTGGTCTCCTCTAGGAAGCCTTCCCTGGTCTATTTCCATGTGCTCTCTATGTGTGTGAATTCTCTTCATCCCCCGTATGTCACCCCTGCTGCACAAATACTTCTTGTTTTGAGTTATATTCACAAATGGTCATGTCTTCTCTCAATGAGTTAGGCACTTGTGAGTTATCTTTGTATATTTACTACATCTAGCTAGGTTGTCGAATGGCATACATTTCACTATATAAATATGTAAAAATGGTTTCTAAACCTATTTTAAAATGCTCAGCCTTTTAAGGCTGAAAGTCAGAAAATTTTTTACAATTACAATTATATGATTATTTTTTTCTTATCAAATTGGCAAATAGCAAAATATTTCTTAATACACTCTGATGAGGAGGGCCTTAGTGCTCCCTTCCATGACTGATACAACTTTTTTGGAGGGTAAACTAAAATGCATACACCTTTCGACTCAGCTAATTAACTTCTTAGAGCTCATTCCGCAGAAGCACATGTGTGCTCAAAAACACAGAAGTAGAGCTATTCATTGCAGTATAGTTTATAGGAATAAACACTGGAAGTGAACGTCAATGTCATATATAAGAAGATGGCTACATTTCTCAACATCTATATAATGGAACACTGTAGATCCCATAAAATGGTGAGGCATCAATGTGGGTTTAATAAGTTAAAACATAATCACTTTACAATAAAAAATTAATTGAGTGTCTTCACCACTTGGATTCTTCAGGACTCCATGGATATTGAAAATGGTTCTCTAGTTGTTTGCACAATGTAAACTCAGTTCACCTTTACTCCAGGCCATGATTATACAGAATAGTAAATCCCAAAGTTTTGATAAAATCTTTTTTAAAAAATCAGCAGTGAATTAACAATCATGATGATAGATTCCCAATTAAAGTTTTCCTTTTTCTCTCCCAGTAAACATGATGCTTACTAAAGCAGTATGGATTGAAGTTTAGAAAATACAGTTGTTAATACAGATATCGTTATCATTGGGTTTGCTGGGAGAATATCTACCTGTGTGTTTGCCCTGTAATATCCATAAATCAATCCCAATTAGCCAATCATGTGAAAAGCAAGATTTTTCAGTGAGAGTATGAGAAGAGGTTCAAATTAAAGTAAATAAATAAAAGAAATTAAAAGAAAAAAGTCTGAATCATGTGTGTGGTGGGAGGCAGTGGGGGGGGGGGGGGGGCGGGAGAGGGAGGCAAGGCCCCAATTCCAGAAGAGCTGAAACTCAGCCATAGGAATTATTTCCTCCCTCATGTTCATTAGTTACTTGAAAGACTAAGAATTCATTATTCACCTCACTTCCAGAAGCTGCCAAAAAAAAAAAAACTTGCCTACATAAGATAATAAAAAAGTATTTGTTTTTAGATGTGAAACATTAAAATATCCCATGAAACTTATTATAAGAAAAATATATGTTTATTTGCTTTTGAACTTATAGCAACACAAGCTTTTCAGTTATCCACTTGAATTTCATTAATATTAAGTTAATTAAAGATGTGAAATATTTTTGGTAAGTGACCCTTAGAAAATGAAGATTTTCTTCCCATACGAAAGGCCACGTTCATTTTACAGCTAATTAAAGCAACTGTGCCATAGCACTTTGCTTTAAGAGCATATTACATTTTGTAGCAGTGGTGAGATTAAGACTCACACAATACTTCTTAAAAAATCCATTAGAACCATAATTTTAGTTTTCTAACATCAGTCTTCTATTACCACTCTCCCAAGATTATTACGTGTCACAGCAGACAATGCCAAACCAGTCGCCATCAGGTTAGTTCTGACTCTTGGCAACCCCATGTGGGTCAGAGCAGAACTCTCCACCATAGGGTTTTCAGAGGCTAATGTGTCAGAAGTAGACCATTAGGCCTTCCCTTCAGGGCACCTCTGGGTACACTCAGACCTCCAACCTTTGGTTAGCAGTGGGGCACGTTTACCGTTCGCACCAGCCAGGGACAATGGAAAACTGTTGAAAATGCCTAGCCCAGCTCGTGGTATAGAGCAGATACTCAGCCAGTAAAGACTGTCTTCACTGGGGATTGCTTCTGAGTGTGTTCAGTGGGTCTCCTGCCTGTCTACCACCGATGCCTGGCCCTGGCCATGCTCTAGCCAAGCGTTTCCCTGTGGAATCACCCCTTCTTCTCTTTGGTCTGGGGAATGCTCCCTGGTCATCCTAGCCCGCCATTACTTTCCCTTCTCTGAATTCCTGTAGACGTTTTCATTTGTTCCATGTGATGTATACACATCATCGAACCTGTCTTCCACTAACAGCTGTCTCCTCTAGATTTCTCCAGGTAAAACTAAACCATTGAGGGAAAAGACAGTGCTTTCTTTTATATTTCCCACGTACGGTGTCTAGTTAGGTACAGGGCACAGACTTAAACTGGTAGGATAAGCAGCAGTTATTTTTTTTCTAAACCGTGATTACAACTTCTAGAGTTTCTTCATTTTGATGTTTTACTAGAAATACTTCCAACAGAGGCTGTTTCCAGAAGTCCCACATTTAATGGGTAGCATTTTGAGGCAGTAGAACTTCCTGTAGAACCTGAAGAAAGTAAGCCAAGAAATAATTTGGTTTAACTCCCCAAACTAGATAAACTTGACAACTTATTTAAAAAAAAAAAAAGTACCTCTATAAGTACAGAATCTCTCATAGTCTAGAAATACCTTTTACTTTTTTCTTGTTTTGTAGCTCTTGAAAAATTTCGTTTCCCAATAGGAAAATAAACAACATCAAAAAGAGTTTGTTTAGTGTACAGGTTGTCAAATAATATGTGGTTATCACTATGCCTTTTATTTTCTTGGGTTTATTTTTAATATTATTTTATTTCTCCCATCGTCTTACCCACCGTACCTATCTAGCATGTTAAAATTATTAGTGACATTAGTTTTTTGGGTTTTTTTTTTTTTTTTGTATCCAGCATATGCCATTCATCAAAATGGCAGCCTTTGGCATCTTTGATTTTGTGAAAGGAGGCTGTTTCCAATTTTGAAGCATCAACCTCAACATAAAAGCACATTCTTCTCCCATGTGGCTGTCTCATTACCCAGTGTATAACCCAGTTAAGTGTATAGCTGTCTCATATTAGTATCTCATGTCACCAAAATGGAATCTGAGGCTACAAATTAAATACTTTCAAGCAATATATTAACTCATTACTTTTTAGATGAAAAGTAAGCAGCTCATATTAATATTTAATATAATTTTACCCCTCTTTAATCCTCTGTGCAAATATATGGACATGAAGCACAGGTAACTGGAAAGTTAATAAGATATAATCACTTACTTTTGTATGATTAGAAGCATTTCAGATTAAATTTTCCAATTATACTCAACTTTAGCTCCTTTGGCATATCATTAACAGCCAAAGAGTTGTGTTGGAGAAAGTTCACGATTATAAACCTGGCACAACTAAACCAAAATATGCAAGTTTTACTTGACTAGAGTGTGAATACTCAAAAAGTCAGGGAACCTTCATTCAGCTACATGGTACCTGGTGAATGATGCTGTTTTTCTTCCATAATGGACAAAATTTCAGCATGGAACTCCTTTCAGAACTCTATTTCCACCTTGGAGATGTTTTTTTCAGGTGGACACTGGTCCCTGGTTTTGGCAATAGCTTCCCATTAGTATACATACCTGAATGCTGAAAAGTTAACACATTTTAGTTTAATTCTGGTTTTCTTTCCTTGTGAAATAGCTCATTATTAAGTTAACAAAATATAAAAACTATTCATTTTGTATATGAATATAAAAGTGTTTATGTCCAGATTTAAGAATGTACTTGGATGTCTTCCGGATTAATCTTCACTGTTGGCAATTAGCTGCCTTACCCTTCTAGCCCCTGTCCTTTCTGATGTATTCTCCAACAGCTGAAGGAGTGGTCTTTCTAGAATCAAAACCGATTACATCATTTTCCCATTTTTAAGGGGTCTGTGGGTCCCCATAGATTTTGGGATTAAGTCAGATCTCAGCATGAAGTTCTTTCTTCTGTAAAGTGGGAATAAATGTAATTCCTACTTTATGAGGTTTTTAGGAGATTGACATGACGTATCATTGAGGGCTCAGTTGCAAACAGCAGACTGCACTATTGCTAGTTTAAGCAGATAGGGGACTTGAAGGGATTGAGGGTGTGTAATGGTGTTGATGGTACTGGAGGAGCAGACTTCAGGTGGAGCTCTCTGCTCCCTGACACCATCTCTGTGATGATTGGGAAACCTTTGTGGTTGTTGCTGCTGACTGCACAACCTTGCTTCTTCTGCTCTGATCAGGAGATCTGTCTGCTGCTGCTCTAGTGAGCTACTGAATTATGAACTAATTTCTCCAGAATCATTACCACCATCTCTGCTATAATTTGTGTAAATAAAATGGCCTACCTCCTCTAAGTCAAATTCGAAGCAAAGACTCGTGTGAGAGCAGCTGATTGGCGGAACACACGTGATACTTGGAAACCTACTTGCAAGGAATCTAGGAATTTATCTGTCTATTATCTATCTATCCATCTTTATCTTTCCAGCCTCTGTACTTTAGAAGGGATTATAATAGTTATAGAGTAAGCCAATACAGAAAGCCAACAAAGTACTCATTTATTATGGTAATATAAACCAAAACTAAAGCCAACCCATTGCCATCAAGTTGATTTCGACTCATAGCAACTCTGTAGGAGCAGCTGGTGGATTCGAACTGCTGATCTTTTAGTTAACAGCCCTGGTGCTTAACCAGTGTACTACCAGGGCTCCATTATGATAACACAGCAGTTTTAAAAAAAGTCAAAAGCCACTGATTTCATAGAGTTTACATTCCACTGGGGGAGACTGGCATTTAGTAAGTTATCAAATCAACATAAAACATCGGTTGTGATGAGATGAGATGAGAAGAGAATAGATTGAAGAATGATAGGAGAAGGAGCTTATTTTGATTAGACGGGAGACTTCTCTGAGGAGTTGACCTTTGAGTAGACATTGGAATGATGGAAAGAGGCAAGACTTTGGGAGTTTTAGCAGAAGAATATTCCAGGAAGTGAAATATCAAATGACAGGATGAAACTTAGAGACAGACATGAAATTTAGATGATATAAGAAGCAACGAGAAGGTCGAGGTTGCTTTAGCGTTGTGATCAGAGTGGAAAATCACAGTCGATGAAGTCAGAAAGGCACAGAAGACGCAGACCATCTACAGGATTTAGAACATGTTATAGATTTTTCTTTTACTTGAGTGTGGTGTAAACCTCTTAGAGGGTGCTGGTTGCTGTTTGGAGTAACTATAAGGGCCCAGGAATGGAGGCAGGAGGACCAACTAGGAGATTGTTGTAGTCATCAAGTCTTAGAGCATGGGACTTAACAAATTGAGAGGTCGTTGGATTCTGAATACGTTTGAAGGTGAAGCCAACAAGATTTTGTGTTGAATTGGTTGTGAGGTGGGAGAGAAAAGAAGAATCAAGAATGACTGTTTCCTTTCTGACCTGACTATATGAGTTAATAATGGTGGTATCATTTACTGAAATGGGGAAGACTATGAGAGAAACAGATTTGCAGGGAAAAATCGAGTTGTTTAGTTGATCTATATTGAATATAGATCCAAAGAGAGATGCCAAGTAGGCAGTTAATTATAAAAGTCTGAAATTCAGAAAAGAAGTCGCTGCCCAAGATATAACTATTTGGGAATATCAACATTTAGACGGTGTTTTAAACAGTGGGACTCCAGCAGATCAGTAGGAAGAGAACTTTGTGAAGAAAGTGGAGCAGGGTAGAACCTTGGGGTACTTTTAGAGGTCTGAAAGATGAGGAGTATCCAAAAAAAGAGACTGAGAATGGACAGTTGATATACATACAAGTGCATGACTGTTGGAGTCTGTTAATATCGTTTGTGTGATCTTGGCTCATCTCTTTATTCTCAACTCATTCTACTTTTTCTTATGTGCTCTAAATTCCAGTCATAGAGTTCATTGCAGTTGTCCCAAAGGACTCTGCTGTCTCCTTTGGACTTTGAATGAGCTGCTTCTTCCTAGAACCCCTTATGCATACTCCCACCCTTTGTTTGGCTAAGCAAACATCTACTCTTCCTTGTGGTCTTTCCTCAAGCAACTATTTATCCAGAATACTTTCAATGTCCACTTACTCTGCGTTACAGCTGTCCATAGCCCCCAGACTGCACACCTGTGCTTCTTTGCCTTTATAACACCACTCATCAAGGAGTGTTGTTAATTATTAATGTACACGTCTGTCCCCTCCAGGAGACCACGACGTGAAGGTAGGTTCTGTGCTTTATTCTTTACATCTGCATTGCCAACTTCAGTGTATGGCATGTAGAAGGCACATGAGTATTGCTGAATGAATAAGTAAATGCTTACTGGTAAAGTAACTTTTCTTTGAATCCTTCCTATCTTGTAGGAATCTGTCCCAAGCTTTGAAACTTCTAGGCTAAGTCTTTCATTTTCAGTTGTTTTGTTTCGTTTTTTTACTCCAATAAAAAAGTATTGATATTATCTTCCTCTCCTGGCTCTCCCCCTTGACCCACGGTTAATGAGTCTCTTGGAATGAAGCAGGGAAGCATACGGTTTGGCCAAGGCAAGAGATGCCACTGACCCATGTGTGCACATAGTCAGCAGGAACCCCCGTGCTACTCCTGTTCCCATGGGACAGAAGTAATTTTCATGGTCTTCAGCTTCTATGTCACCTAACTTTTCCCGACAGGTAGCCTGATGTCAGCAGATAATTGTTTTTACATCAGGATTCTGGCTCTTTGCATTTTCGCTTCTGACAATTTAAACAGGAATTGGAAGCTCTTTTCAGAATGTTTAATTTAAAAAAAACGGGTATAAACCTAATCGAGTCTCTGGGACTCAGCTTTCTCATCTATAAAATATGAAATTTCGTGATTCTCTGGCCCTGGAATTCTGGGGAAAACGTCATTAGTTGCGCTTTGTGATTATTTTGGTTCTGGATGAATAGGAGAGCCTTTATTTTCTACTAGTAGAATTAATTAGTCTCATCCTTTATCTTCCAAGGCAACTAAGCAAACTGATATAATAAATACTAACATTTTAATTTTATATTATGGTATAAAATCTAACATAAACCCTGAACTATAGTCTAATTAATTCTGTAAATTAAAATTTGTAACTGCAGTAATCTCTGAATGGATTCATCTTGTAACTCAGCCTCCAGGTTAGCACTGGTTTAACAGAGAATAAACTAATAATAAAGGAAAAAAAAATAACTTAGGTGAGCATTTTTGGATCAGTTAGATAGCTGTCTTAGTTATCTATCCATTACCGTTGCTGTCAAGTCGATTCTGACTCATAACAACCCTACAGGACACAGTAGAACTGCCCCATAGGGTTTCCAAAGAGCAGCTGGAGGATTAGAACTGCTGACCTTTTGGCTAGCAGCTGAGCTCTTAACCACTACACTACCAGGTCTCCCTTATCTAGTGCTGGCTATAACAGAAATTTAACACGTGGGTGGCTTTAATAGACAGAAATTTATTTTCTCATAGTTTAGGAGTCTGGAAGTCTGAATTCAGGGTGCCAGCTCTTGGAGAAGGCTTCCTTTCTCTGTTGGCTCTGGAGGAAGGTCCTTGTCCCTTCTGAGCTCTTGCTCCTGGGTGATCTTCGTGTGGCTTGGCATGTGTCTTCTGCCATCTCTGCTGCACTCACTTATTTAATCTCTTATATCTCAAAAGAGATTGAATCAAGACACACCCTATACTAATCCTGCCTCATTAACAAAGACAGTCCATTACCAAATGGGATTATAATCACAGGCATAGAATTAGGATTTACAACACATATTTTGGGAGGACACAATTCAGTCCATAACAAAAGCCCTTAAATATTTCAGATGTACATAATTTAACAGAAATTTAAAATATTTAATAGTTACTAAAATATAACTTCAGGAAGCCCTCATGACATGCAGTGGTTAAGTGCTCAGCTGCTAACCAAAATGTCAGCAGTTGGAGCCACTAGCCACTCTGTGGGAGAAAAATGTGACGGTCTGTTTCCATAAAGATTACAGCCTCAAAAACTGTATAGGGTAGTTCTACTCTGTCCTACAGGGTCACTATGAGTTGGAACTGACTCACAGCGATGGACAACGGGATAAAATGCAGTCCCTGGCTTACGAACGAGATTCGTTTCTGAATCTGTCTTTAAGTCAAATGTGTTAGCTAAGTCAGAACAGGTGCATATGGTTCTCATTTAGTGTCCGTTAGTCAAATGTTTGTCTTAGTATATAGTATATGTTTCATCTTCCTATGCATACAGAGGAGCCCTGGTGGCACAGTGGTGAAGAGATCAGCTCCTAACCAAAATGTCGGCAGTTCAGATCCACCAACTGCTCCTTGGAAACCCTATGGGATGGTTCTACTCTGTCCTGTAGCGTTGCCGTGAGTTGGAATCAACTGATAGCAATGGGTTTGTGTTTTGTTTTGTTTTTGAATCATATGAAACACTTAAGAAACTTCTAAACCATGCAGTGTTTTCATGAGCATCACAAAATAGTATATGCATTTATTACAAACCATTGTACTTAACTGAAATTTTTCATATAATAGGCTTTATGGTGGTCCATCCTTAAGCATGAGTTGTCCGTAAAGTCAGACGTTCTAAACTCTAGCACTGCCCTATAACTTCAGTTAAACACCAGGCATACGAAAACATTTTGAAATCCTAAACTTATAATGTCTACCCTCAATAAATAAAACTGAGGCAAATCAGGAAATGTATTCTTAAAGAAAAAGTCCTTGGGGGTACCTTGACAAACACAGCGTCTGTGACGTAGCACATGCTGTTTTTTTCCAGCCTGAAATGATTTCCCCAACACGTTCTACCCTGGAAAATGCCTATTCTTCACTAAAATAAGGATCAGATAGTACCTTCTCTGACACTCTGAGAAAGAATTAATTGCTTCCTCTTTAACTTTCCTATATTTGTGTTGTTTCATTATCACAATGTATAATTTTTATTATTATTTTACCTGTCTGCCTGACTTTCTAGACTATGAACTCTTTGAGTAGGTTTTTTTTTTTTTTTTAAAGCCATCTTTGTCTCCTTCCTGTCCAACAAAACACATACTTAAGTGTTGCCTTGGTTAAATTAAACTTAAAAAAAAAAAAACTATTTTTAAACAACCATGACACACAGCTTCGTCCCCGTTACGCTAGACAGTTAAAACCAGGTACTTGTTTTTGGGTCTGGGTGGTCACAGTACGTTTACATGGGAGCAAATAAGGCTATGTTTATCACTTACGTGCATGCAGGGGGTTCCTGGGGGGGCGGTACCACAACATGCAATAGAGGTAGTGATGTCACCATGTTACTCTGTGAAATCTATAGCGACAGTTATCTTTATGGCGCCATACTAGAACGATTACAGACTTCTCAGGTGAAACCCATTGTACCGTCTCTGCTCAGATGATCAAGTTGCTGTCTGTGCAACCTAGGGCAGCTTTTTATTGAATATTTTGTAAAAAAAAAAAAAAGTTTCTATGAACTTTTTTTTTTATTCTGTAACTGTGCCAAAGAGCCCTGGTGGTGCAGTGGTTGAAACAATCAACTGCTAACTGAAAGGTCAGCAGTTCAAAACCACCAGTGGCTCCACAGGAGAAAGATGTGGCAGTCTGCTCCTGTAGAGGTTTACAGCCTTGGAAGCCCTCTGGGGCTGCTATGGGTCTGAATCAGCTTGGTGGCAGTGGGTTTTTCTGGATAATCACACCACTTCAGCAGAGAGCTTGGCGATACTATCTACTGATAGAAGAACATTTCCTGGATCATTTTGCTTAATTCCTTGTTTATCATCTATGTCTCCCCTCTGCCCAAAAAAGTGCAGTGGTTATTTCATAGGATTAAAGTGTGGGTAGTTTTCATGTAGTAAAGAAATTGCTGTACCTTTACATTGATGAATTTGACTTAATTTGTCAACTGAAATGTATACCTGTTATCCAACAGCAGAAATCAGAAGTCGTACCTATTCTTTAGGGTCCTTCGACTTAGTTAAAGGTGAAGTGTTAATTTGGAGAGGCAGAATACGACCCCTATCTCTGTGTTTTGAGCTTGCTCTGTTTGCTGTTACACTGCTTTCCAGCATTATTTCACCTTTTCTAAATGAGGACAAACCATCGTTCTGTGCCCAGTACCAGCAGATCGATGCTTGTAATTCCGTAACAATAGATTCAGTTCAGCTACAGGTAATTTTGTCCCAGACACCACCGTTTGTATATCTCCTTTGTCTTTTGTACTGTCTTTAAACTGAGCGTTGAGTTTGACTTTACAACACTCTTAAGAAAATTTGATTGGTGTTACAGTGGCCCTTTTAAAACAGTCTGATTCTTTTTCTGTGTAATTGTCTGTAATTGTCCTATAATTACGTAATTATGTAATTATAATTAATTATATTATGTATTTTTGGGTATCCTATAATCATTCAGCATGGTTAAGTATATAGAACAAGCATGTCCTTTTAATATCATCTTAAAACATTAGCATATTGTATAAAATATAAATTTCTAGAGCATAAAGTCATATCCATTTTCCATAAAAGTATTTTCAAATTTTATGATGTGGAGAACACGAAGTGTTATTTATATCAAAAATTCTATTTGACTGAGATTAATTCCTGGTTCCTTAAGCTGTATCCTTTTTAGCCATTTATCCATCCTTTAATTACTGAGGACTTAATATATGTCAAGGATTTCATTGTACTTGGATCCACAATCAACGCCCATGGAAGCAGCAGTCAAGAAACCAAGCAACATGTTGCACTGGGCAAGTCTGCTGCAAAAGATTTAAGTTTTTAAAAAGCAAAGATGTCACTTTGAGGACTAAAGCTTACCTGACTCAAGCCATGGTGTTTTCAGTTGCCTCATAAACATATGGAAGCTGGACAGGGAATAAGGAAGACTGAAGAAGAGCTGAAGCCTTTGAATTATAGTGTTGGTGAAGAATATTAAATGTACTATGGACTGTTAGAAGAACAAAAAAATCTCTCTTGGAAGAAGTGCAGCCAGAATGCTGCTTAGAAACAAGGATGGCAAGACTTTGTCTCACGCACTTTGGATGTGCTATCAGGAGGGACCACTCCCTGGAGAAGGACATCATGCTTGGTAAAGTAGAAGGTCAGTGAAAGAGGAAGACCCTCGAGGAGATGGGTTGACATATGGCAGCAACGATGGTCTCAAGCATAAAAATGATGGAGAGGATGGCGCAGGACCGGGCAGTGTCGTACATGGGGTTGCTGTGAGTTGGAGCCGACTAAACAGCACCTAACAATGACAACCACAATATGTACAAGACACTCTGGCCAGTATTATCGTTTCCTGTTCTTACTAAAACACTAGTGTCTTAGTTATCTAGTGTTGCTGTAACAGAGATAGCACAAGTGACTGGCTGTAACAGACGGAAATGTATTTTCTCACAGTTTAGGAGGCTAGAAGTCTGAATTCAGGGTGTTCGATCTAGGAGAAAGCTCTCTGTCCTCTGGGGGAAGGTCCTTGCCTCTTCTAAGCTTCTGCTTCTGGGCCATCTTCATGTGGCTTGACATCCCTTTCCCCTATCTCTGCTTCTCTCCCTTACTTGTTTAATCTCTTTTATATCTCAAAAGAGATTGACTCAAGACACACCCTATACAAATCCTGTTCATTAATATAACAAAGACAACCCATTCCCAAATGGGATTTTTACCACAGGCATAGAGGTTAGGATTACAACACATGTTTTGGGGGGACACGATTCAATCCATAAGGACTAGTGAATAGAGAGGTGGGAATTATAATATCTAAAACAAAACTCTTCTTTACAGCCCAAGGAAGTAATGAGCTAACTTATTTCCTTCCTCCTAAGAGTAGGAACATAAGGGAAGAATCAGTACGCCTAGGGCTTCAGAATTGAACATCTCTGCTTAGACCCAGAACTGGTGGGAGTCTTAGACTCAGGATAGAAATTAGAGATTAACAAATGTCCTAAACTATGCTAATCAACGTTCTGTACTTCTGCATTGCCAGATTTTTCTCTTGATTTAGGCTTCTTGTATTTACTAGTTCTTTGCCTGGAATCCACTGACTTCCACCTCACCTAACACAAACCTCCTTATCTTTCAAATCTCAAAAACCTACTTCTTCAGGGAGGCTATCTCCTTCCCTCCCACCCAGTTTAGTGTTTTGGGATATATTTATTTTCTTTTAGCTAGACCACACTTACATATTTGAAATAACAATGAGGTAGGCATTTCATGACTGCAAGAGTGAGAGACCAGAGGGGTTCACATACCTTTCATTCATGAACTAAGGCAGCGTATTCAGCCTTTTACATGAAGGTAGATACTCTCAAACCTCTACAAGCACTGGTCTTTCAATCAGGCACTGCTAAGCTATGGCCAAGCTACTGTAGGAAATTTTGAAGTTACCTAGTGTTTAAGTGAGCTTTTATTATTTTCTCTGGATTTGGGATTTGGGGTGCTTGGATAATTTATTTATTTACAAAGTTATACATGTAAATTGCTAGTTCAGCCAAATTAAACTTCAGAAACTTTTTTCTTTTGCTTTATTTGGGATGCAAAATGAATCTCTCTAAATGAATAAACACATATATTTTACAGGTACCTAAACAAAAGAGACTTAAGCAGAGGTTTGCATATATCTCTGGGCAGGTATTATCTAGAAAGTTTATAGCAACGTTGGTTGCTACACCTTGCTAAAATGAAAAATGGCCATACTCAAACCTGTTTTCTTGAGAGAGAAAAAATATTGCATAACCATGCTAGGGGCTATCTGAATCTTCTTAGGGAGTTTTTCCCTCCATAATCCATCAACAAGATGGACCGACACAGTGGCAGCAACGATGGACTCCAGCATAACCATGATTGAGAGGATGGTGCAGAACTGGGAAGTGTTTCATTCTGTTGACGGCACCTAAGAACAACAATGATATACATATAGATTTAGCTTCCCAGATATATTCTACTATAGAACCCTGATACTACCATTTTGTAATACTTATCATGGTTTTAATTACAGGTATATTCTTTGTCTTCCTCGCTAAATTATAAGGCCCATGAGAATATGAGCTGCTGTATCCTGGGTCGACTACGTAATTTGTGGGTACAAATGTAAAATGAAAATACAGGACTTCCTTTTCATTAACTAAAAAAAAAAAAAAAGCCATTGCCATTGAGTCAATTCCAACTCATAGCTACCCTATAGGACAGAGTAGAACTGCTTCATAGGTTTTCTGAGGAATGCCTGGTGGATTCAAACTGCTGACCTTTTGGTTAGCAGCCATACCTCTTAACCACTACGCAACCAGGTTTCCAATAAGCAAGAAAAAAAATGCTGTTAAAGGTACTAAAATATAAAACTTTTTTTCTTTTGTCCACGGTCTCTTGTAATGGCATTTTTTATTTGCTATTTTGTGTCATTTTAAGTAAAGAACTCTTTTTTTCTTCTAAGTAAAGAAAAATAAAAAGTTTGAATTTTTAGCATGGAATGTACTGTTCATCTTTATATTGTGCAGTGACAGTTTTAAATGCAAATATGAGCATTTAGCACTTCGGTGGAACTCTTGAAGTTACACAGTTTGTATTTCATTTTTACCAGAAAAATGGAAATGCTGCACAAAATTAACTCAGCTTTTTTAATTTCACTTCTTCATATGTATACATTCTAACAACATTTGGTATTTTCAAATTACTGATGTGTAAGGAAAAAGGAAAAGGAAAAATTGGGGTTTCCCTCTTTTCCGCTCCCTCTATGTCATTATTTGCAGCATACCAGTGCCTGTTGCCATCCAGGGGCCTCCAACTCATGGTGACCTCATGTGTCTCACGGTGGAACTGTGCTCCACAGGTTTTTAATGGCTGATTTTTTGGAAGTAGATGGCTGAGCTTTCTTTCGAGGCACCTCTGGGTGGACTCGAACCTCCAACCTTTCCATTAGCAGCTGAGCGCATTAGCTGTTTGCACCACCTAAACTAGGGACTCCCATTTTCAGCACTAAGTGATTGGCTAAAATAGAGAAGTGAGATGAGTAAGAAAGGATATGATTAGGATTCCTTGGTCATTGTTTCCTTTAGAATGTGTCATGGATTGAACTGTGTCCCCTCCCCCCAAATTAAGCATCAGTTTGACTAGGCCATGATTCCCCGTATTGTGTTGTCCTCCATTTTGTGACCTGATTGTCCTCCATTTTGTGATGTGTTGTGAATCTTAGCCTCTTTGCCTGTGGGTATGGTTCCATTTGGGAGTGAGCTGTCCATTATGTTAATATGAGGCAGGATTAGGTCATATTAACGAAGATTAGGTCATGTTTGTTATGTTAATAGGCAGGATTAGGGTGGGATGTATCTTGAGTCACAGCCCTTCACTGTCCTACAAGAGATAAAGGCAGAGAGAAGGGAGCAGAGAGAGAGGGACAGCATTATCATCAAGAAAGACAAGCTGGGAGCAAAGTGCTTCCTTTGGACACAGGGTCCCTGCGCTGAGAACCTCCTAGACCCAGGGGAAAGTTGATGTTAAGGCACATGGAGATCTCTAAGGATCATCTGGCCCACAGATGTTCAAAGGAGACAAGGACCCTCCCCCAGAGCTGACAGAAAGAAAAAACCTTTCCCTGGAGCTGGGGCCCTGTATTTGGACTTCTAGCCTCCTAAAGTCTGAGAAAGTAAATTTCTGTTGGTTAAAGCCATCTGATTGTGGTATTTCTATAATATTTCTATTATAGCAGCACTAAATAACTAAGACAGAATGCCACTGCTTGTTTTCTGCATTCAAAGCAAATTCTGGTTTGAACAGCAAATGTGGCGTCAGGAAGCCGTAGTGCACATATGCATATTATGCTTACCTTATATCCTTTTTGACTCTTGCTGAGCTTTTATGCGTTGTAGGTCCACTGGGACTCTGTCCTCACAGGACTCTTGCTGAGCTTTTATGCATTGTAGGTCCACTGGGATTCTGTCCTCACAGGACATAATGAATGCTGTATGCAAATAAGGTGACAAGGAAGGGAGGACATGCATATTGCATTTCTCCTCTGCTCACACACACCCGCCATTGTCCCATCAGATTTCATTTGCAAAACACAAGATTCAAGGATACAAAGAATTCCAAGACAGTGACAGAAAAGCCTTAAGTCAAGCGCAAGGCCCTTCTGAGTGCAGGGACCCTGAGTACAAGGTGGGCATGTTAGTGAAGCCGCACAATGGGTGCTACAAGGAACATAGATGAACAGGACAGCAAGAAAGCCACGTGTACTAAGAATTTCAAGATGGAAACAGGCGACCATTAAGCCAAATTCAGGGACTCCTGCAGCTGTGCAGGTCTTGTGCCCATGAGGCTGGCTCTGGCTATGTCTCTAGCACTTAGCACAGAGTGGGTTCTCACTAAATGTTGGTTGAATGAATAACTCTTCAGTTTGGAAATAAACACTATGTAATCGAAAGAGTAAAGCTCAAACCTTAATTTTATCCTCTTGATTATGTTTGACTAATAAGACTAGCTATGCTCAGGAATCCTTCCATTTCTTTTTTGTAATTTTACACCAAATGGTTTTAATATTTGCAGTGTCCTTTTTTATTCTGGCTTTCTAGCTCAAGTTGTTAAATGAATTTTAAATAAAATAAATATAGAGGAAAAAGATAAAAAACAAAACAAAAAACATCTAGACAAAACTGATAAACAAGTTCAGCTTGAGCAGTTAAACCAGCCTTGAGTGATGAGGATGAAGTTCAATGTCAGGAGCATGTCTAAAGCACATGTCTCCACAGCTAAAACCCAAAACAAATCTCTCTAGACAAAGAGCCCTGACACCCACATTTGCCCCAGACCTCTCCTTCTGGAAACTGAGGCCGTCTTTGCACACCTTACCATACTTAGTGGAATTATAATTCCTAAGGTTTCAGTAGGAGCCCTGGTGGCACAATGGCTAAGAGCTTGACAGCCAACTGAAAGGTCGATGGCTCAAACCGTCCAGCAGCTCCACAGGAGAAAAGACCTGGCGTTCTGCTCCCATAAAGATTACCTAAAACCTGTTGCCATAAGTTAATTCTGACTCATAGCGACCCTATAGGACAGAGTAGAACTGCCCCATAGGGTTTACAAGGAGCACCTGGTGGATTCGAAGTGCCGACATTTTGGTTAGTAGCCAAGCTCTTAACCACTATGCCACCAGGGTTTCCCCATAAAGATTATAGCCTAGGAAACCCTACTGGTCAGTTCTACTTTGACCTATAGGGTTGCTGTGACTTGGAATCAACTTGATGGTACACAGCAACAAGGTTTCAATAAAGAAAAAGGGAATAACCTCTTTTTGAGCATGTATTAGGTGTTTCCCATGTTTATTGTTTGGGGCTTACAGAAAGCTGAGCTCAGGTTAAGTAACTAACCAGGGTCCCCTGGCTAAGATGGTCAAGATGAGATTTGAACACTTATGTGTACAGCCACAAAACTCCACACTTGGCTGTCTGTCCACATTCATGCTGTTGCCTATGGGGTGACTTCAACAAGGTTTACCTCACAGGTCACTGGACGCTGTAGGGTATCTCAGTTTGGTCCAAAGTCATTATTTAATCTCTCTCCTTATCTTATTCATTTGTTTACTAATACCTGATTTATTTGGCTTTCATTAGCTTATAATTTTTGAAAAATAGATCCAGAGAAGTTGAACTTGACCTCAAAAAAAAACTCTTGGGGAGACAGAAATTTAGTAAAGGAAAGAAAGTTCAAGGAGAACATTTAAAAGAACTATCTGTTCTTAAGGCTCACTTAGGAACACTATTTATGTATATATAATACAAATTCAGAGCAAACAAGCCTATATAACAGAGGTCAGTGCACTGGTATGTTAAAATTGTAAATAATTACAGTAAGGAACCAAAGTGTCAACACTTTCTTAACCTAAATAGCCTTGTGCGTGCTAAATAGGATGCTTCCTTAAACTATAAGGACGATAGTTTTTGTCATACGTATTAAAAAACCTGTTTTCATCGGGCCAATTCCTACTCATAGTGACCCTATAGGACGGGGTAGAGCTGCCCCATAGGGTTTCCAAGGAACTCCTGGTGGATTCAAACTGCTGACCTTTTGGTTAGCGGCTGTAGTTCTTAACCACTATGCCACTAGGGTTTCCAACATATTAAAAGTGGTTTAAGGAAGTTTTGTGGTAAAGTGTGCTGTTCTCTCCATGTAAGTGCTATATAAGGTACTTTGGAAGTCAGTGGGACAATCTAGATGTGCTGCAATTTTCTGTTGACTCCAGGAAAAAATATGAGATCTCTGAACACTGGGAACTAGCACGCCATAAACATGAGAAATATGCTGGTAAATGATATCTCGTAGCATTGAACAGTACTGGGAAACCAAAACCTGGAATCGAGTTTCAGGAAATTCTGATCACTACTAGAAAACCAAACCCACTGCCATCTCATCTATTCTGACTCATAGCAACCCTGTAGGACATAGTAGAACTGCTCTATAGGGTTTCCAAGGCTGTAAATCTTTACAGAAGCACACTGCCACATCTTTTTCCCATAGAGCAGCTGGTGGGTTCAAACAGCTGACCTTTTGGTTAGCAGCCAAGGGTTTTAACCACTGTGCCACCAGGGCTCCTCTCTGGTAACTACAAAGTAAGCCAAGTATACAATAAAATAGAGTGATTTCCTGTGTGGTAACTTTTTTTTTTTTAACTTTAGGCAAAGTAAATTTATCAGTAAAAAACATGAAGACAGAAAAAGGAAAATGCAATGAATTTGAATGAATGTGTTTACATGTAGTTTTTATAGTACATATATTGTAGAAAATGAAATATTTCAGTAAAAACATGTTATATCATGCATACATAAAAATAATATATTAGACGTTGGGAGAATTTTCAATCTTATGCTCTTACTTGAAGTATAAACAAGTATTTCCCTGACTGTTGGTACGTAGCACCAGAAAAATCATTGAGTGGATTCAAGTAGAAGCTGGCTTGAACATTGTTAGAAAGCCATACTTCTGTTGTTTTGAGGCATGGGTTAGAACTAATAACTTCATACTGTTTTAGTTAGTAGGAAACAGAAAATTTACCTTCGACAAGCTGTAAGGCCTCTGGCTTCATGATTTCGAATGGAAGCTACCCACCAAAACCAAGAGAACCACGCCCACTAGCGGCCCTATAGGACAGAGTAGAACTACCCCCTGTAGAGTTTCCAGGGAGCGCCTGGTGGAGTAGAACTACCCCCTGTAGAGTTTCCAGGGAGCGCCTGGTGGAGTAGAACTACCCCCTGTAGAGTTTCCAGGGAGCGCCTGGTGGATTTGAACTGCTGACCTTTTGGTTAGCAGCCATAGCACTTAACCATTACGCCACCAGGGTTTCCAAGCTCCCCACAGCAAGTGAAATTTATGTCTTTGCTGTGATGTTTTATTCTGCCATCCTCTTGGGGATAATAGTTCTCTACAACAGTGACCAAAGCATTTAGCCTTCTGTTGGGAACAGACGGCACTGGTTTCATGGGCAGCATGTGACGGTGTTAATGCAACGGGCCCCACACTCACAAGTGTCCCGTGGCTGTCTTAATGCTTTGTGTCACCTTCTTGAAATTCTTAATGATTTTTAACTGTGGGCCCTGCATTTTCATTTTACATTGGAACCTGCAGATTATATGGTCAGTCCTGGTAGTATAGCTGCACTTTAGGCAGGCTAACTTTGTATGGTTTTTTTGTTTTATTTTATTTTTAAGGGGCATATCTCTTACAGGCGCCCTGTGGCACAGTGGTTAAGCGCTTGGCTGCTAACTGGTAGGTCAATGGTTCGAACCCACCAGCTGCTCTGCGGGAGAAAGATATGGCATCCTGCTTCTGTAAAGATTTACAGCCTTGGAAACCCTGTGGAGAAGATCTACTCTATCTTACAGGGTCACTATGAGTTGGAATTGACTTGACGGCGATAGATTTGGGTTGGTTATATTTTATATGCATTGAATAAGATTCTTAAAATAGAAAATTATATTACAAGCAAATTCACTCTCCATGTCTTCACATTTCTGATTAGTCTTTCTTAGAGTATACAAAACTGCAGAGGTTGCTGGCTAGGAAACCTGTAGTCAAGAGTCACGGTGCAGTACAGCATAACCTTTCAGGTTTCAGGGATGAGTGTGGTAGCGTATTGCTGTTACAAAGACCTTTTTACAGGTAATTTCCTTTCTGAATTTAGTGATCATTATTATTCTCTCCTCTTTAAACCTATTACTAAAGACAGAACAACAAAACTATACCTCCCATTGTAATGGAAAATATAATGGAAATGCCGGGCTCTTACTTCAATATTGGATTTTTATGTTCTAGAGCTGGTTTTCAGAAATGTAGAAGACAGATATTTATTGTAAACACCTTGATGATTTGCACGTTTGCTGAAAAGCATGGTGGAAGCTTTCAGGAAATTAGATGTAGTAAAAAATTAAGAGTCTTATTTCTGCGACATGAACATTAGAGGGTCACTATGAGTCAGAACCAACTCCATGGCGATGGATTGTAATGTGGATTACGCGACCGTGAAGAGAGCTGGAGGTGTGCAAAGGGGTTGGCTCCTGAGGAAGAATAATGTATACTGAACTTACAGTTATTTGGTTATATATTTAAGCAAGTAATTCAGAAGAAAAATCCCAAGAAGAGTGGCAAAAGAAGACATAATAGTTACATAATTAAACTGAATTATGTAGTCCAAATTGAGCCCCAGCTCAGCCACTGAATAGTGAAAAGACTTTCAGGAACCTTTGAGGATTAAAAAAGGAAGTCCATCTAATCGATCTTCAGAGGTGTCTTTACTTTCTGGAATTCTCTTATTGAAGAAAGCTAGCACTCAACTAATTACAGGATACTCCAATCTCCAAAAGTTCTTGTCCATTGAGATTGAGTGGTATTTCATTTGGGAATCAATACCCCTTTTCAGTGTTTTATTAATTTGTTACATTAAGCCATATCTTCATTTGGAAGGTCATTTTAGACCAAAATATAATGACTCCCAAAAGTTTACATTTCTAACTGTTCTTCCTACAAATGTTTTTATTTCGTGTGTGTGTGTGTGTGTGTATGTGTGTGTTAGTGGATTCTAGAAAATTAGAAAATTTGGAGAAATTTGTTCCAGTAAATATTTATTGAATGTTTACTACATTCCAGTTCTGTGCTAGGTTCTAAGGATGCCAAGATGAATACAGAGATGACCCTGCACTTGAGGTCACATTTTAACAACAGAGAGAATCTTTGAGATATTTGAGCATACTTCAAACCAGGGAATAGAGGAGAGGCTTGCTGGCATCTCCTTAAACCTGGGCTGGCACTCTCTCAGAGGACATCGCTTTCTGTGAGCCCACTTAAATTGTGGCTGTTTATTCTCCCTTGTACCTCATACCAAGTGAGCCTGGAAGATCCCAGAACATTCCAGAATATATCTCTTATTCCTAAAAACAACAACAAAAAAGCAGCTATTTTGAAGGCCATCCCCTATCAACCATTTCACCTGCTCTCCGTCTGGTTTCAGTCAATTATAGATCTCCCAGGCATTCTCCCTTATTCCTTGTAGATTTTAGTACCTGATATAAGACAGTTCTTTACCTCTTTACTTCCTGTTGTCTTGTACTTCATCCCATCTCAGTCATTTATTTCCATGGTCAGAATCTAGACCTTAACCTTGCCAATAACTGGATATTTTCCATAAGCTCAATTTCAAAAAGCCCCCTAACAGATGACTGTTTCCTCTCTTTTTATCTTACTCCACCTGGTACCAAATTCTAACAGTTCTTCTACCCATTGAAACCATTTATCCATTGACCCCAATACATTTCCACTATTCTCACTTGTTACATCTCATAAATTCTATTATTATAGAATTGTCATCAGACAAAATCCCAACTATGGATAAATCCAACTCTCTATGTAACCCTTGTCTGCACCTGAGCAGCTGTACAGGTGGGAGAGAAGTATGCACCTTGCTGACTGTTACCACTTCAAATCTATGTCCCTAACCTCAGATGGGCATTTAGTATTGCCTGACAATATCCGTGCATCTCTCTAAGCAGTTTACTTTCTAGCTGTACTGGATTATTTTCCACACCTTCTTCTCTCACTGCAAGCCTTCAACACCTCCTCCTTCCTCCTTAGGTTCAGCTGATAACCTTGCTTCTTCTGCTACAGAGAAAATACAAGCAATCAGATGTGCGCATCCATACACTCCAACCACAACATTCCCACCCTACCTGCAAGTGCACCCCCGTACTTGCTTGCCCTCCTCTGACAGTGGATGAACTGCCCATGTTCTGTCTAGAGGCAACACCTTCGCTTGTAGAGTGGATCTCATTTGCTGTCGCCTACACAGAACTTGCTCTTGGGTTGTCTGCTCTCTCTGTCACATCATCAATGTGTTTTTTTTTCCCCTCTGCTGAATCATTTCCATCAGCTTACAAATATGTAACATCACTCATCTTAAAAGAAAAAAAAAATCTCCTAGTCTCATGTCCAATTCTAGCCACTATCACATTTCTCTGCTTCCCTTCACAGAAAAACTGGAAACAACTCATACTGGCTTCCCCCCACTTCTCATCTCATTCCCTCTTGAGTGCACTCCAGTCAAGCTTTCATCCTCAGCAGTCCACCAATCTGCTTTTGCAGTGGTCACGAATGATCTCAGAACCCATTGCTCAGAACTTGACTTATCAACATATTTGATCATCTACTTCCTTCATAAAACAATTTCTTCAGCTGCCCTCTGAGACTCAACCCACTCACTCCCTCCTTCTCCGCTCTCCTTCTCTTCTCCTCCCTCACTCCACGTTGTCCTAACCCACCTCCTCTCCCTCCCAAACACCCTTGCTCTGGCTGTGTATCCTTAGCTGGCTTTTCTAGTTCCTCCTTATCTTTCCAGCTTGTAAATACTTTAGTGCCTCAGAGCTCAGTCCTTAGACCTCTTCTTGATTTATAGTTACTTTCAAGGTTATCTCATCCTTTGCAAGGCTTTAAATGCAATCCATTTATTGATGATTCTCTAATTTATATATCCAACTTAAATATCTACCCAGAACTCCAGACCCATATACCCTGCAGTCTACTCCAAATCTCCACTCCATATCTAATGGGCATTTCACTTATACACGTGTTAAAACACACCATTGCCATTCACACAGTGCTGCTTCTCCTGTGGCCTTCTCCATTGCAGTAAATGGTGATCCTGTTCTACTTGCTGCTTAGGTCAAGAGCAGCAGAGTTATCCTTGGCACCTCTCACATCCCAGCATCCAATCCAACAACAACTTTTACGTACTCCTTACCTTCCTCATACATCCAGAGCCACTGTCTCCATATATACCACCCTGGTCTAAACCACCATCATTTTGTCAAGGTTATTACAATAGCTTCTTAACTAATATCCTTGCTTCCAACTTTGTCCACCATCTCCCCCAGAGCCATTCTTCCCACAACACTGAGACTACACCTTTTAGGCCATGTGACATTAACCCGCTACTTAAAACCCTCCAGTGGCTTCTGAGCTCAGTGAAAGAAAAAATGCCACATCTTTGTTAAATGTTAAATGTTAGCTTTTTTCATAGGGCATATCACAAAATCTCAATGCCTTAAAAGGACAGAAAATAATTTATCGCTCACAAGTCCAGTCATTGGGGAGGCCAAGGGAGGAGAGGAGTGGTATACCACTTATCAAGTATTCAGAGTCCCAGACTGAAAGAGACCCCACCATCTTTAGTATATAGCTTTCAAGGTCTCTCTAGGTGTTGACGTCAAACTGGCAGGTAAGGGAGTAGAGGATGTGTAGGACAGGGGCAAGGTCACAAGTGGCATCTGTGAATTCCATTCACATTACACTGGTCAGAACTCATTATGTGGCCCTGTTTAGCAAAGCGGGTTGTAAAATGTAATCCATAAATGAGAAGCTGCTCCCCAGCAGCGAATCTACACTATGGAAAAGAAGCCTACATCTTTGAAGGAGAGCCCGTGGTCTCTACCGAATGTGGCCACGAGGCCCTGTATCATCCGATGGCTGCATCCTCTCTGATCTCATTTCCTGCAGTGTCTTCCCAGACTATATGACCATGGCCATGCAGGCCTCCTTGCTGTTGCTCAGAATAACAGGTCAAGCACACTCGTGGCATCCCTACTCACTGTTCCTCCTGCCTGTGTCCATGTTTTCCGGTTGCCGTAGAGTTGGTTCTGACTCAGAGACCCAGCTGGTTCCGAGTAGAACTGTGGTCCGTAGAGCTTCCCGTGGATGATTTTTCCAAAGTAGATCACCAGACCTTTCCTCTGAGATGCCTCTGAGTGAACAGGACCTTCCAACCTTTCAGTTAGCAGCTGAGCGCATTGACCATTTGCACACATGAGGGCTCCTACATCTACACCCAAACCAAACCCATTGCCATCAAGGCAATTCCAACTCATATTGACCCTATAGGGCAGAGTAGAACTGCCCCATAGGGTTTCCAAGGAGTGGCTGGCAGGTTCAAACTGCTGACCTTTTGGTTAGCAGCTGAGCTCTTATACTGTGCCACCAGGGCTCCTTACATTCACAGAGGTAACTAAAGCTCACTCTCTGACTTCCTTCGGGTCTCTGTTTGAATGCCTTCTTCTCAGAAACAACTCCCCTCACCACCTCCTACACATCTTGCTTCACTCTCTATTCCTTTTACCCTGATTTAATTGCCTTTATAGAAATTTTCACATCTGGCATGCACACACACACACACACACACACACACTAAACAAATATATTTATTTGATTATTTTCTGTCTTTCCCATTGGAATGTTAACACCATGAGAGAATACATTTCGCTTTGTTCACTGTTATGCTCTCAGTACCCAAAATAGTGCTGGAGGATACTAGGCAATTAATACTTGTTTGAAGAATATGTATGTGTTGACTAATTTATCATTATTTGGCTTTAGGTCATAAAAACTCTGTTGAGTAAAATGTATTTTATCCTTCAAGGAATATTTTATAGTAAAATGTGACAAAAGAGCAGATCTTGCTCTAGAATGTCAGTTTAATAGTTTTATATAATTCATTTGGCTTTCTGATTTGGGCTTGAATTAAATGAACTGTGGTACGACCACAGACAGAATAGATGTCCATTAAACTGACTCTCCACTGCTCGACTGTCAAGTTTGTCATACTGTGGTGGCTTGCGTTTTGCTTCGATGATGCAAATTATGACACTTGTATTTCAAATACGAGCAGGGTCACACATAGTGGACGTGTTTCAGTGCAGCTTCTAGACTAAGGCAGATTGGGAAGAAGGGCTTGGTGACTTACTTTAAAAAATTAGCCAATAGTAACTCAGTACTTATGGGGCACTGAGTTTTGGCTTATGATGATGGAAACTTCACATTGATTATGAGTAAGGGTTGCCCAGCTGACTAATGTAATTGACGTCACTAAGTGTACAACTGTAAAAAGTTGCATTGACAAAAGTTGTGTGACAGATATTTTTACAAGAAAGAAAGGAGAGGTTGTGGAGAGACTGGAACACTTACACACTGCCAGTGGAAATGTAAGATAGTACAGCCATCATTGCTGATGTCAGATGGATCCTGGCTGAAAGCAGAGAATACCAGAAGGATGTTTACTTGTGTTTTATTGACTATGCAAAGGCATTCAACTGTGTGGATCATGACAAACTATGGATAACATTGTGAAGAATGGGAATTCCAGAACACTTAATGTCCTCACGAGGAACCTTTACGTAGATCAAGAGGCAGTTGTTCAGACAGAACAAGGGGATACTGATTGGTTTAAAGTCAGGAAAGGTGTGTGTCAGGGCTGTTTTCTTTCACCATACCTATTCTATCTGTACGCTGAGCAAATAATCCGAGAAGCTGAACTATATGAAGAGGAACGGGGCATCAGGATTGGAGGAAGACTCATTAACAACCTGCGTTATGCAGATGATGCAGCCTTGCTTGCTGAAAGTGAAGAGGACTTGAAGCACTTACTAATGAAGATCAGAGACCACAGCCTTCAGTATGGATTACACCTCAACATAAAGAAAACAAAAATCCTCACAAGTGGACCAATGAGCAACATCACGATAAACAGAGAAAAGATTGAAGTTGTGAAGGATTTCATTTTACTTGGATCCACAATCAACAGCCATGGAAGCAGCAGTCAAGAAATCAAAAGACACATTGCATTGGGTAAATCTGCTGCAAAGGACCTCTTCAAAGTGTTGAAGAGCAAAGATGTCACCCTGAAGACTAAGGTGCACCTGACCTAGGCCATGGTATTTTCAATCACATCATATGCATGTGAAAGCTGAACAATGACTAAGGAAGACCGAAGAAGAATTGACGCCTTTGAATTGGGGTGTTGGTGAAGAATATTGAATATATCATGGACTGCCAAAAAACGAACAAATCTGTCTTAGAAGAAATACAGCCAGAATGTTCCTTAGAGGCAAGGATGGCAAGACTGCGTCTTACATACTTTGGACATGTTGTCGGAAGGGATCAGTCCTTGGAGGAGGACATCATGCTTGGCAGAGCACAGGGTCAGCGGAAAAGAGGAAGACCCTCAACGAGGTGGATTGACACAGTGGCTGCAACAATGAGCTCAAACGTAACAGCGACTGTAAGGATGGCTCAGCACTGGGCAGTGTTTCATTCTGTTGTGCGTTGGGTTGCTATGAGTCGGAACCAACTCGACAACACCTAACAACAACCGCCACCACCACCACCACTTTGGAAGTCAATTTGGCACTTCCTTTTAAGGAAGCTTTTTAAAGCTAGAAATAGAACTACCATACGATCCAGCAATCCCACTTCTTGGAATATATCCTGGAGAAATAAGAGCCTTTACATGTACAGATATATGCACACCCACATTCACTACAGCACTATTTACAATAGCAAAAAAAGATGGAAGCAACCAAGGTGCCCATCAATGGATAAATGGATAAATAAATTATGGTATATTCACATAATGGAATACTATGCATCGATAAAGAACAATGATGAATCCGTGAAACATTTCATAACATGGAGGAATCTGGAAGGCATTACGCTAAGTGAAATTAGTCAGTTGTAAAAGGATAAATATTGTGTAAGTCCACTATTATAAGAACTCAAGAAATAGTTTAAACAGAAGAAAATATTCTTCGGTGGTTATGAGTGTGGGGAGGGAGGGAGAGGAGTATTCACTAATTAGACAGTAGACAAGAACTACTTTAGGTGACGGAAAAGACAACACACAATACAGGAGAGGTCAGCACAACTGGACTAAACCAAAAGCAAAGAAGTTTCCTGAATAAACCAAATGCTTTGAAATCCAGAGTAGCAGGGGTGGGGGTTTGGGGACCATGGTTTCAGGGGACATCTAGGTCAATGGGCATAATAAAATCTGTGAAGAAAACATTCTGCATCCCACTTGGGTGAGTGGCGTCTCGGGTCTCAAACGCTAGCAAGCGGCCATCTATGATGCATTAATTAGTCTCAACCCACATGGAGCAAAGGAGAATGAAGAACACCAAAGACACAAGGGAATTATGAGGCCAAGAGACAGAAAGGGCCACATAAATCAGAGACTACATGAGCCTGAGACCAGAAGAACTAGATGGTGCCTGGCTATAACCGATGACTGACCTGACAGGGAACACAGTAGAGAACCCCCAATGGAGCAAGAGAGCAGTGGGATGCAGACCTCAAATTCTTGTGAGGATTCCTGTGGTCATAGTCCCCAGACCTTCTGTTAGCCCAAGACTGAAACCATTCCCAAAGCCAACTCTTCAGACAGGGATTGAACTGTACTATAAGATAGAAAATGATACTGGTTAGGAGTGAGCTTCTTAGATCAAGTAGACACATGAGACTATGTGGGCAGCTCCCGTGTGGAGGGGAGATGAGAAGGCAGAGGGAAACAGAAGCTGGCTGAATGGACACGGGGGAATACCAGGTGGAGAGAAGGAGTGTGCTGTCTCATTGGGGGAGAGCAGCTGGGAGTGCATAGCAAGGTGTGCATAAATTTTTATATGAGAGATTGACTTGATTTGTAAACTTTCACTTAAAGCACAATCAAGATAAAAAGAAAGAAAGGAAGGAAGGAGGGAGGGAAAGAGAGAGAGAGAAAGAGAGGGAGGAGGAAGAAAGGAAGGAAGGGGAGTACCTTCTGAGGCTGCTTATGTACAACCAAATGCTTTATGGGGTTTTCTTGGTTTGGAGATTTAGGGTCGTGGTTTCTTGGGACATTAGAAACACTAATATCATGCTTAGTGCTTTTATTCTACCTCCTAGTGCATTGTGTAGTGCCTGGCATCTTTAAAACCTGCAAATGGCTATCCACAGTACAACAATCGATCTCTTTACCTGGAGCAACAGAGGAAGAAGGCGAGTCAGGAATAGGAGAAGGATATGCAACATGTGGCTAATTGCTTCCAAGAACAACTGCCTGTTTTGCTGTGAGACCAGTAGAACTGGATGGTGCCTGGCTACCATTGCTGAACATTTTCAGTAAAGAAATCCTGTTCAAAAGGAGGGAAATGCAGAAGGGAATCTTATATTCTCATAGAATCCAGACTTTCTGGAGCCATGAAGACTAGGTGAACCCCTGAAACTATTGTCCTGAGATAATGTTTAAACCTTAGACAAAAATATCCCCTGAAGTCTTCTTAAAACCAAATAGTAGTGTGCTATTTTAAAAAAAACTATATGAGATGAAATTGACAACAGCAACTTGAAAGACTGAATAGGAAACTTAGGAGGCAGTGAGTTCATGTTAGTGGGGGAGAAACCATTTGAAAAAGCAAAATGAGAATGGTTGCATAACTTAAAGAATGTAATCAGTGTCACTGAGTTATACATGTAAAAACTGTGGAATCGGTGTGTGTTCTGCTATGTATATTCTCAACAACAACAACAAAATAAATTGTTAAAAGAAAAGAATGAATCACAAGAGAATGTTGTTTGATTTAGTGCTAGAAGATGAACCCCCTAGGTTGGAAGACACTCACAATACACAGTGGCCGCAACAGTGGACTCCAGCACCCCAGGGATTGTGAAGATGGCGCAGGACTGGCCGCATTTTGTTCTGTTGCACGTGGGTCACCATGAGTTGAAGCCAGGTCTATAGCAGCTAATAACAAAACAAAACAAAATAAAGAAGACTTTACTCAATGCCACGACTGGGCTTGGGTTGAGCAGCTCATTGTAGCCGAGGTTTACTTTTGAAGTGATTTGTCTCCAGTGGGAAGTGCTGCTGTGACAATTGACTTAGTCATCCATCCAGCACCAAGCATATGCTGATCACGATGCTAACTTCTTGAGGTTTAAAAATCAATACATAAGCCTTGTTCTTAAGGAGCACTTAGAAATGTGGAATGTTGAAGTCGCTAGCCTCACTCGTGACATGCTTAGACACTTGGTGAATAATCTCAACCATTGTTTTGTTTGTGTTTTTTTTTTTTTAATACCTGTATATAATCAAATAACTGTCATTGAACACTAGAGGAAAATAAACACTGAAATCACAATCAACTGGTAAAAATGCAGTAATGTAACAACTAGATATTCCAATTGAAGTTTTAATCTTTTACCCTAAATAGGACCATGGATTCCCACAACAATGTCTGAAAGGTAAAATAACCCCAGATTTTATAATTTTCCAAGATACACACTGGCTTCAGGTGGGTTGCCTCATGCTCTCTCCTCAAACACTCTGCTCCACCCTAACCCCGGACTACACTTATGATAGGCCTGCCACCGTAAAGGTGTCAACCGCTCCTCTCTACACAAATCCTGCCCTCATTCCAAGAAACTATGTTTGGTTGTTATCAGTTAACATCAAATTCCCCCTTCCCCAGGAAGTTTTTTCTGATGTTTTAGAATATGTGTGATCTCAACGTTTTTCATGAATTCTTTCTGCATTTAAAGTCTTTGCTATACTACCTTAATACTTGATAATATCTGTCTTATATTGTTTTCTGCATGTTTCTTCTGTGTTAATCTTTTTGTATTGTGGTAAAATGTATTTAATGTAAATTTTGCCATTTTAACTATTTTCAGTGTATAATTCAGTGACATTAATTATATGTTTTATGAATGTGTTAGTGGACCTGGTTTACCACAGTGGTTAAAGCCATTGACGGTGAATCAAAAGGTTGGCTGTTTGAAACCACCAGCAGCTCCTCGGGAGGAAGGTGTAGCAGTCTGCTTCCAGAGAGATAAAAGCCTGGGAAACCCTATGGGGCCTCTAGAAGTTGAAATCAACCCAAATGCAATGGGTTTGGTTTTTTAGGGTTTAATTATATGTTGGATAACCATCACCACTATTTATTTTCAGAGTTTTTTAGCACCCCAAACAGAAAGCCTGTACCCAATAAGCAGTAATTCTCCCCACTCCCTCCCCAGCCCATGGTAACCACTACTTTTTATGCATTTGCCTATTCCAGATCCTAGAAACCCAGTGCCGTCGAGTCGATTCCGACTCATAGCGACCCTATAGGACAGAGTACAACTGCCCCGTAGAGTTTCCAAGGAGCGCCTGGCAGATTCGAACTGCCGACCCTTTGGTTAGCAGCCATAGCACTTATTTCATATAAATGGTATAACACTATATTTGTCTTTTCTTTTTTGGCTTCTTTCTCTGAGCATAATGTTTTCAAGGTTCATCCATATTGTAGCATGTATTAGAACTTCATTTCTTTTTTATGGCTGAATAATATTCCATCCTATGCATATACCACATTTTGTTTATCAATTCATCTGTTGAGGGACACAAGGAAATAACCCCAAATATCCATCAACAGATGAATGGATAGATAATCTTCTCTTTGGAAAAAGTTCTGGGCATGTGACAAATATATAATAAAAACTTCTCAGCCGTGGGGAAGAATATTGCATTTATAAAAGGGTTCTTTTGACATTTGGGATTTCCTCCCTCTCTTGACACCTAGCACTCAGTATCTCATTTAGTTCTCAGATATTTATACTTTATGAACTAGGGAAGTGAGTGAGAGCAGAAAGTGACTAAGGAGAGAGTCAGCACAAGGCTTGTCATGTTAAGCCCTGCATCTTTCCACTGGACCATGCTACTTGTCATCTCCACTCGTTAGCAAATGGGCCCTTTACAGAAGCCATCCCAGTTGTGACGATGGTACATTATGGAAATGTGGGAACTGATCTCTACCTGCTAACTTTTTTACAAAGCTCTAGGGTCAGTGAGAGGAAAAACCCAGACTAGGGTCAGTGAGGGTGGAGAGGGACATGGTGGATGAAGCTGCCTTCTTTATTTTGCTGCTGAACCAGTTGGGAGTGAGCAGGCTGATGTGACAGGTGTCCGTTGTTCCTGAGGTAAAATCCCACCTTCAGCATTGCCAACAACAACTGCCTGCCCTTGCCCCCGCCAAACAGTGTCCTAGGGCAAAAGAGATAAGCGTGTGCATATGTGTCTGTATGTTTGTGTACACCCCTACACACACACATAACAAGCATGCAAAGCCCTTCTGTTTCCTCTTGGCTGTCTCACATCATCTGAGGAGCTCCATAATCTTCATGCCGAAAGAATGGTAGTCAACCCTGAGAATGCCCTGGGTGTCCCTGGGCTAATTGCCAGTCTAAAGCCTTGTGGCATGACCAGAATTTACCTACCAGTTCCGTAGTGATACACAGTTTCACCTTTCACATCATAAGCAATTTAGAGCCGTTCATGGCTCTAGGTAGCTTTTCTACAGTCCTTGACTATTAATAAAAAAGAAAAAAATTAATAGCCAAGCATAAAATCAGTGTGTTAGCCTGCTAGAATAAGGCCAGATGCGAACCACGCAGCTGATACAAATCAGCTTCGTGTTTGGTACAGCAAACAGCTTGTGTTGGAAAATCGTTTGACATGTTATGGATTCGAACAGCCTTGCTGATGTTTTCCTAAGAGCACCCCTAGCCACCTCCTTCCTTCCAAGAGCAATTCGATCACTAAGAAGCTACACCCACTTTCTGTTTGAATGGTGTCAAGTGCAATTACATGGACTTCAAAGGCTTTTATGTAACATTTTACAAGTTGTTTAAAAAGACAGAGTCCCTTAAGAAGGCCATTTCACATCAGCAAAGGAATTTGCACCTCCTGTATGGGTCTAGATTTCGCAAAGGAGTGATGTATGTGTTCCTTATAACCTGTTCATGGGAATTAAAAGAAAAGAAACTAAGCACATGCAGGAATGCTGGACCCTCTTCTGCACATTATACAGACGCAGAGGAACTAAGGAGAGAAGAGAAAATCCCACTGTTGGCTCAGCCGTGACAGCGTGTCTCACTTTGGCAACCAAGCTGGAAAATGGTGTCCCGTAGTTTGCCCTGAAGTCTTGCTGGTATTTTCTTGATGATCTTTCATTTTTTATTTTATGCTTCCAGAGCAACTCCTTATATCTTACCCTAAACTTCATCGTGACTGCTTCCCTACTGACGTTCCTCAATAACAACTTTAGCTGGAGAAATGGATTGCAGCCCAGCCTGTGACCCCATGTTCTAGACGCCTGTCTCTGCTTCCTTTCTCTTTTCCTGTGCTCGTTCCTAACAGCACCAGCTCTGGAATAGCAAATAATCTAATTTGAATACAAGATGCTAAATTTGGATAATTGCAGTATTTTGAGGTAGAACATAATAGAAATAAAATGCAAAGAAAGTCAACTTTTTAAAAAAGGACAAATTCTATATGATCTCACTTCTATGAAATGTCTAGACTAGGCAGACATATACAGATCAAAATTCATTAATGGTTACCAGAGGTGGGGGTGAGGGGGAGAGGAGGAATCATCGTTTAGGAAGCACGGAGTTAATGGTGAGGGAAATTTGGCAGCAAGCACAGGGGATGGATGCATATGATTAATGGGATTGATATCACTAAACTGTACAGTAATGTGTCACCTAACGTCCACCATACCTTCTGTGAAATCAGACTTTGTGATTTGGGTGTTGTGCAAAAACGTTTTATATACAGGCAGTCCCTAGGTTACTAATGTCCAATTTACAGATAACTCATGCTTAAGAATGGACTGCCATAAAACCTATTGTATTAAAACTTTGAGGGAAATACAATGGTGCGTAAGTGTTCACCTTTAATCCTGATCTTTTTTTTTCTTACCTAAACTGTTTCTTTAATGTTTTATTTTTTTACAGTTCTGTATACCTACAGACACACACACACAGATTCTCTCTCTTCGGTATAGTATCATATGTAGTTACTTTTATTTTTACCCTATTATTACATACTGTATTATTATGTTTAAGGTGTTTTAGTGTATTTGGAAGTGTTTCTTAAGTGTTTTATATGCACAGAAAGGTAAAGTATATACTCCGAACTCTGTGGTAACCTTATGAGACCAGAAACGTAAATGCAGTTCTGAGTCGCACGTTGCCCTCACGGACGTTATGTGGCTCGTGATTGTACATGTAAAAAGCATCGAATAGGCAAATGTTGTGAGATATATCTGTGTACATATGACAATGAAAAATAAATTTCGTGAATAATTTTAGATACCTTCTGGGTAAAATTGGTTGAACACCGTGAAATTGCTAGGGAATGAGAAGCAAAGGAGAAGAGTCAAAAATCGTTCCAAGAACCCCAACCTGAGGAGGGGGTATGTGCTGACAGACGTTGAGGGAAGGAGCTTTGCTGCTGCTGAGCTGAGCTGAGACAATGGGAAGGACATGGAGCTAAGAAAGGGCTCACATAAATATTTATAGAAAGATTAGTAGGTCTTGACTTAGGTGAGAGTTGAAGCCTGGATAATTCTTGACTTTTCCAAGTGAAAAAAAGTGAAAAGGACTGATTGAGAGCTGAGGCTTGGGAGATAGCATACAATTCAGCCTGAGAAGAAAAATAAAAACCACTGAAGGAGGTGAGGGAGAGTTATTTGTGGCTCTCATTAAAACCCATTAAACAAGAAATTCTGCTTCCAAAACTCTTTCCGACAGGGCAGCGAAACCCGCTCTGTGCATGACTTTGCCAGTACACAGTCAATGTTCTTGTCAATCTACGTGATAAATTCCTGAGGCAGAGATGAGTAGACACCTCCTTTAGCTCATTGTGTTACATCCCTGGATGGGGATATCCAGGCCACTCTCCCCTGTGCATGGCAAAAAAAAAAAAAAGAAGTTCTAGTTTTCTTTTAAGACCCTACAATGTAGCAGACATTCTACATTTTCAGGTACATTTACTTCTCCAACTAGCCCTATAGGAAGTCATGGTGGCAAAATGGTCAAGAGCTCAAAGACTGCTAAACAAATGTCAGCAGTTTGAATTCGCCAGCCGCTCCTTGGAAACCCTATGGGGCAGTTCTGCTCTGTCCTATAGGGTTGCTATGAGTTGGAATCAACTCAACAGCAATGGGTCTGGGTTTACTAGCTCTGTGGTTACCCTCAGCTAACGAAACTGAAGCTCAGAAGAGTTAGAACCCTACTTAAGGTTACACAGTTAGTAAATGGTAAAGGTAGGACTCCAACACAGATCTATCCTACACCTCACCCGTGCTTTTCCCTCTAACTGTAGTGCTCTGCATTAGTCTGTTATCCCTGATCTCTTGGAAAACAGCTAGACACAAACTCTAAGTTATGTTCTTCCATTGTTCCTTTTCTTCTTACTGGGCTCTTCTTCCCACTTCTGGACAAAAGCTTCAGGTACTAATGGAAGGTCAGAGACAGCATCTTAGAAACAACAGTATTGCACAAATTTTAAATGTCCAATAAATGTTTATTGGTGGGTAGTGTCAACAGTGATCTTGTATTTGAGGACAAAAGGAAGAGCAGGACTTAGGTTATGGATTTTTATTGCCGTTTCTCCTACCTGAGGTATTGGAAAGAGAAAGTGAAGTTTTAAGAAACTTTGACAAAAGCTTCTAATGTCTATTTACTCCCTTTCCCCCCTTCATTTATCCAAATTCTAACTATTTTCATGGCCTTGCTCAAATTCTGCTTTGAAGCTTATACTGTGATCTCTCAGTTCTGTAACCCTTTTATAGCCTATTGCCAAATTGTTTAAGTAACTTTGTTTTATATGCTCTTCCACGGAAAAGGTGTAATAATGATGAAAAGTGTGACTTTCAGAGTCGGATAGGCTGGATTCAAATATTACTACTTCCACTTCTTAAAGCTCCTGCATATTATGTAAGTTACTTCACCTTTCGAAGTCTCTGTTTTCCCATCCATAGTACCACCCACTGCCGTCAAGTATATCCTGACTCATAGTGACCCTATAAGACAGAGTAGAACTGCCCCATAAGGTTTCCAAAGCCGTAAATCTTTACAGAAGCAGACTTCCAGCTGGTGGGTTCGAACCACCAACCTTTCAGTTAGCAGCTGAGAGATTCACCACTGCACCACCAGGGCTCCTTACCCATAATCCAGAGGATATTAGTATCTTCCTCATTGTGATATCGCGAGGACTAAAGGACATAAGGCTTTTAAAGCATTTAGTGCTATACATGGGGAATTAATGATAGTTCATTCATTCAACAAATATTTATGAGTACTTACTGTGTGCCAAGCAGTGACCTCAGCACATGTTAGCTAGGGCCTCTGAAGTAAATAAAGCAGCAAAGATCTCTGATACAATGAAGTTTGCATACTACTGGAGGGGAAAAAAACCTAGATAAGTATAAAATATAGTGAATTAAAATGGGGGTCTTCTCTAGAGAACCCAGCCTAAGACAACAGTCTTTTTAATTACAGTAATTGTATCCTGGGCACATGTTACCTTCTCACCAGGAATGTGAACTCCTTTTGGTCAGCACACAGCCATCTACTTCCAGCTCTTCGTACAACTCAGGGACACTGCGGGTACCTAGGAAGTCGCTGGTGAGCTTCTGTGCTGTTCTTGAAGGCCTTTTGGATTATTTTATTTCCCTTGGGAAGTTATTCCAGCCCGCTCCCGTATCCTCTGTTGGTTAATAGCATTCCTGTATCAAAGATGCTCGGGGAGAAAGAGGTGTTTGGTAACGTTTGACGCCAGGGGTGCTTTGGTAATTGCAGAGGACTGCTGTGCATGGTTAAAAGCCAAGCCTTGCAGAGTTTGAAGTCAGCAGCGCCTTGTCGGTTATCCTAGTGCCAACTATGCAGGTGGTGCTCTTAATGAGAGCTTTAATTATTTCCCTGATGCATTAATACATGTCACCTTCAGCATTTCTTAGATAAAAATGTCGAAAGAGCATACAGGTTCCAACAAACATTGTTTTCATTATCAATTAAAAGAGCTTGTTGTATTAAAAGCACTAATTACTAGACATGAAGGACTGAATTTTTTTCCATTTCCCTGCTTAAGTTTATTTGGATCTGTTTGGAATTAGAGAGCTTGTAGGCTTTTCATGTCCCTCTGCTGCCGATGGTGACCTGTTCCCAATACTTGAGTATATAATATATATTATATAGAATATAAACAAATGTATTCTGCACTTTGTAGGCTATGGCTCCTTCATCTTAAAGTTTCTGATTATAATTGTTTTACTTGTCTTATTCTTTCAAGCTTTCTCATGGTTTTGGTTTTATGCTTCTTGTGTTTGTGAGAAGTTTTTACCCTCAATTTTTATAAACACCATGGAAAACAACTCTTGGAAAACTAGTATGTACCTTATATGTTATAGGTAAAGGGAGACACTAGAGAAGCACTGTAATCACTTCACCAACGTACAGTAACATCTATAGATTATTGTTATTAGGTGCCACCAAGTTGGTTCCAATTCATAGCAACCCTATGTACAACAAAATGAAACACTGCCCAGTCCTGCGCTACCCCCACAATCTTTGCTATGTTTGAGCGAATTGTTGCAGCCACTGTGTCAGTCCATTCATTGAAGGTCTTCCTCTCTTTTGCTGACCCTCTACCTCACCAAGCACTATGTCCTTCTACAGGGACTGGTCCCTCCTGATAACAGGTGCGAGGTATGTCAGATGAAGTCTCGCCATCCTTGCTTCTGAGGAACGTTCTGGCTGTACTTCTTCCAAAACAGATTTGTTTGTTCTTCTGGTCATTCATGATATATATTATATATAGATTATATAGATTACTTCTGTCCATTTCGGATATTGCAAAGCTATTTATTAAACATTCATAAGATATGTAAGATCTCTTTCAGTAAAATCACTGAAAAGAATTGGGGGTACAGGGTTTAGTTTTGATTTCAAAAACTTGTGAACTTGGCTGTTCCTGATATTACTTAAAAAAATAAAACTCATTGCTATTGAGTCAATTCAGACTCATAGCAACCCTATAGGACAGAGTAGAACTGCCCCACAGGGTTCCCAAGGAGTGGCTGGTGAATTTTAACTGCCAACCTTTTGGTTAGCAGCCTAAAGCTTAACCACTATGCCACCAGGGCTTCAATGTTACTTACTAAACCTATAGAATATTCCATCTGATACATTAAGGAATTGGTAAAGATTAGGAATCCTAGACCTGGAAAGGAAGTTAGAGATCATCCAGTCTTTCATTTATATGTTATGATTTTCTGAGAGTCCCCAAACATCGGTTCAAATGAATTGATTCAAAGCTCCAGACTCCATGGGGCCATTTCCCTCCTTGTTATACATAAATGGGAGCACCTGGAATGTTTTAAGGGCACCCTGTTCTGGAGGACATGGTTTCAAACTAGGAAAGGCACTGGGTGCATGGGTGCTGTTTACAGCAACTGTAGAAGCTGAGTAATCAGTTTATTTTCATACAGTTAGTGAGTATATTTTTAAAACTAACAAGTTCATGTGACAGCAATGGCCTGAATTTTCCATGGCATTTTGTGTCTGAAGTCACTTTTGCCAGCACCAAGAAAACTCATAAACCCATTGCCATTGAGTCAATTCCAACTCATAGCTACCCTAGAGGACAGAGTAGAACTGCCCTGTGGGGTTTCCAAAACTATAAATCTTTACAAAGGCAGATTGCAAGCACAAAGTTTTTGAAATGAGATGCTGTTTACTCCTGGTTGTTTTCTTTTTTGTGTGTGTGTGTGTTTTCTTTATAATAGTATGATAGTAAGAATTTCAGTTCTAAAAATCTAAAGATGTTGGTGCTTTTTCACATTTATTCTACAGATCAGCTACTTTTATTTAAATAATAAAGTATCCACTAACATTAAGAAGAAAAGCAGTTTCCTGGCCAGATCTCCTTCAGGCTGTATATCTCATGGGGTATTGGTAGACATAGGAATAATGGCACTAGTACTGGTAGCATTTGCAAAAGTATTAATAACAACAGTTACATTTATTGAACTCTTACTTTGTGCCAGACACAATGATAAGCACTTTGCACTCAATTATTCATTCAGCAAACACTTAAGAAATGCCTACTGTGTGCAAAGCATCTTATTAGATGCTGCAGATACAATGGTGAGCGAAAGAACAGGACCCCTGTTCCCATGGAGTTTATAGTCTATAGGGAAAAATAGACATTAATCAAATAGTCTAGCTAGGGAATGTTTCACTGCCTACTGAGAAAAATCCTCTGAAGGAAAGTGACAATTTTATGAGAGGGGATACCAAAAATCCTGATCTGGATGAGGAGGGAGCCAGGAAAGGCTTCCCTAAGAAAGTGATTCTTCAGCTAATATGAGAAGAATAGGAGTTAACCAAGCCTAACGACAGATAATTCTTTATTTTTATACTGACAGATGGAAACCCCAGTGGTGTAGTAGTTAAGGGCTATGCCTGCTAACCAAAAGGTTGGCAGTTTGAATCCACCAGGCACTCCTTGGGAATCCTATGGGGCACTTCTACTCTGTCCCATAGAGTCGCTTTGAGTCTGAATCACTCAACGGCAAAGTTTTTTTTGTTTTTATGGGCAGATGGGCACCCTTGTGACACAGTGATTAAAAGTGCTTGGCTACTAACCAAAAGGTTGGCCAGCCAGTCTGTGGGAGAAAGATGTGAGAGTCTGCTTTCCATAAAGATTTATAGCCTTGGAAGCCTTATGGGGTAGCTCTGCTCTATTCTGTAGGGTCACTATGAAGTGGAATTAATTGACTGGATGGCAGTGGGTTTGCTTGTTTGTTTGTTTATTTTTCTTACTGGTAATGGACAGATAAGGAAAGGTAATTCCACAGGAAACAGTATGGGCAGAGACTGATGGAAGGAAAGTGCTGAAGGAACTGAACATTGGTGCTTGTGGCGGGAACATGGACCCCGGGAGGTGAGAATCCCCAGGTGAGCCTGGAGAGTGAGGTCTGATTGCACAGGACCTCGTCGGCCAGCCATTGGGTGTTGGCCTCGTCCTCAGAGCAATGGGAAGCCATTGGGGTGTTTTCATTACTTCGTATATTTAGGCATGTTTTGAAGAAGTAATACATCTATATGGTCTGAAAATCAAAATGTATAAAAGAATATGCAATGAAAGATCTCCTTCTAGCATCCCACTTCCACCCCCAAAACCAGAAAACAGCTGTAAGTAGTTGCTTCTGAGGTACTTTAAACACGGCTCGAGCATGAGGGTGAAGATTTTCATTTTTTTTAAATCTAATTTAATAGGACAATGGCATCTATTTAAAATAAAGTCTGTGCAGACAGAATGCTTAAAGGACATTGGAACAGATGGACTACAGCTTCATAAATCTCTGAAGAACGGGGTCTTAGCTGATGTGGTCAGTTTCAGAATCGAGTGTAGTCCATTAAAAAAAAAAAAAAATGCCTTGCTTGTTTGTAGCCCATGCTGTATGTCTCCATCCCTACGGAACTGCTTAGCTGGGGCGAAAAAAGACCCTCTGGGCAAGCCGATTCACTACTGTTATTATTAGAGACCTTTCAGGAGCAAGAACATCCTGGATACTAACTTTCCCTGTTAGGAGCCACATTGCATTCCACGGGTAATGTAATTAGAACCACCACACAAAATAAAGCCTTTTTTTTTTTTTTTTAACCCTGATTGCACCAGAATGGGGAAAAGCATGGAGTCAGGGAAGAATGAGCAAAAGCACAGTCCTCAGCTTTAAAAAAAAAAAAAAAAAAAAGAGGCCAAACAGTTGAAGGGTGGGGGCACTGGAGGTTCTGAATGAGGACCAAGAAAAGGAGGGAAGGCCAGGACGAGGTGTCCCAGTATGGTTTTGAAAGAACTGTTGTAGAAGGGACAGGAAAGCTTCCCAACAGAAAGTGTGACAAATGATTTTTAAAAAATGTAAGCTTCAACAAATGTTTCTTTTCAAAAAAAAAATCTTCCATGGTGTGCGCTGGGATCCAAAGAGAGATATAAGAATGCATATATGTGTTTATGAATATGTTCATAGATAAATGAATAATGTCATATACACACAAACATGCATAAACATACACTCAGGCATTCACATTTTTCTTGGTTGTTCTGGAAAAGCAAAGCCTTGTCAATATCCCAAAATATGGCACTACCAGCTGTTCCTTCCACTCCCGTCTGTCAGTCACTTTGTTGTACTGTGGTGGCCTGTGTGTTGCTGTGATGCCACGGGTATTTCAAATACCAACAGGGTCGCCCATGGTGGACAGGTTTCAATGGAGCTTGAGACTAAAACAGACTGGGAAGAAAGGCCTGGCAATCTACCTGTGAAAATCAGCCAAGGAAAACCTTATGGATTATGACAGAGCATTTTCCAATATAGTGCTGGAAGATGAGCCCCAAGATTAGAGGTAACAGCTGCAAACATCCATTAGTAATTGGAACATGGATGGATTGGCACAATAGCCACAATAACAGACTGAAACATGCCAAGGATTAAGAAGGTGGTGCAGGACCAGGCATGAGCTGAAGCCAACTTGATGGCAACTAACAGCAACAAGAGCTGTGCCTTAGTTGCCTTACTCTGTAGTCATAGGATGCTACATTCACAGACTTTCTATACTCATGGTTCAGTAGTGTCGTGGGGTCTCTCGCACTGCCTCTCCCTCACTGGTACACTGTCTCAGGTTGGGGCATCATCAGATATGCCTGGAATGTCTTTTTCTTTCCTTTTCCTTCATCTTCCTTCTGGCCATACTCTGGGGGCCAACTGTTCGTCTTGACTTACCGCTCTCAAGTTCTATTTGAAGGCGGTGTTTATTTTGTCCAAGTAAGCCTTACCATGAACTTCCATAGAGGCAACATGATGTAGTCACAACAAGCAGGAACTGTAGAACGAGGAAGATGCAGGCTCATTCACTTAATTGTTCATAACTTTAGATGCTGCTTGCAAGTCCGTGTCTGCATACTTGGGACTTGGCAAAAGTCTTAAATTCAGTTTCGTATGATTCCTTCCTATAGCACCCCATTTTAAGTTAAGAACTTTCTTTCAGAGAAGGTAAGACTGAAGCAATGGGTTATCCCAACCCAGACTATTATAGCACCGTAGGCAGAAACTCATATTCTGGGGATTTTCCTCCTTCTCAGCCTGTGAAGCTTGCCTCCCTGTATCGTTAATAGTCAGCTTAGGCTGTGTTATCTGCTGCTTAAGTTATAGATGAGATGATGGATGGGAAAGTACATTGCAAAGGCTAGCATACTCTGTCAGGGTGAGGCTTATTCTGACAGAGGGAAATGGTTTTCTTGTATAAAAGGAAACACATAGATTCAAGAAATGACTAAGAGATATTTATGTGCCAAAGCCTTTCCACACAGAGCTCCCCTTAGAGGTGCTGTGCACCCCATGCACCTCAAGATGGAGAGGGCAATGAGTGTGTAACGTATTGGGAAAAGGCGAGTCAGTGAAGCCGGGGTCAGAGTCAGAATGCTCTTTGCTGCTATTCTGAAAATTCTGACAGGCTGCCTTGCAAGCAGCTGAGTTGATTGGAAAGGGAAATTTTGAGTGTAATGAAAATCGACAGCTTTCTAGCTGCAACCGTGAGTTATTTGAGCTGTGGAAAGTGATGTAGGTCTGGGTCAGGCTGCCTGGAGCAGCTCTGATGCCTGCGCAGAACTTAACGTCCAGATCTTGCTGTATTGGCATTTATCCTTTCTCCGTCACCCATTCAAAAAACGAAATAAGCAAAACTATCCAAATGGTGGGTACTTTCAAGGGGTTAAACTGGATTTGCTCTAAGCACGCACTGTAGGATCATGTAGTGAATTTCTCATTTTTACTTGATGGTTCCACTAAATCTCCTTTAAAAGCCACCGGTACAGTTCCCAAAGCAGCTTCCAATTAAGAAATCACTCAGACATGATGTATATGAGGCAGGCATTTCACCATCTTGCCTTTATTCCCTCATACAAAGAAAAGCATGCTGAATACCATATGTTGAATCCAATAGAATAATCCATGTAATGTTCAACTTGAAAATTTTGGCACTCCAAATTAAAGGTTTCCACAGTAACCTTGCCTGGTGCCTTTCGTAGTTCTGCCTTACAGTTACTTCTCTTATTACTCAGGAGCAGTAATATAAAGTGATAAATGTGTTGCAGATTGTAAAGAAAAAGGGACACTAAATTTCTACCTGAACTACTTCCCCTCTCCAACTTCAAAGACCCCACTTCTTTCCCTTCACCTCTCTTTACCTCTTTGATTCTTCTGTCTCCTCCCCTCTCCTCCTGTCCCTTCCTGCTCCTCAGCTCTCTCCTCCCCACCCCTCTCTTTGCTGCTAGGATGTTGATGTGCAATCCTTCCATAATAGCATCCCCAAGACCCAGTCCTCTTAGGGACTTCAGTAGGTCTGTTGAAAATGCAGAAATCTTACTAGCATCTTAGTAAAATTTGGCTAGTGCTGAACTGTCAATCAATCCAGGCAAAGCTGAAGGATCATTTAATTCTAGAAGCCTTGCTATGATTTGGAGCTCTGGTGGTGCTGTGGTTCAGAGGTATGGCTGCTAATCAAAAGGTAGGCAGGTCTTGTCTACCAGATGCTCTTTGAAAGCTCTGTGGTGTACTCCTACTCTGTGCTATAGGGTTGCTATGAGTCGGCATCAACTCAACTGCAGCAGGCTTGGTGTTGGTTTTGTATGACCTGTCTGGAGATGGAACCCTTTCTCCAAGATTTAACTTTTGAACTGTAGCCAAGAGAATCTGAATTTCTTAGACATGAAAGAGCAGTCATAGAATAGAGTGTGGCCCTTCTGATCTAGTTTTTACCTGAAAGATGAAGATGTTATGAGGCTACAAAATGGGGCTGGGGTCTAGAACTGGGCTGGGATGGCAGCCTCCATGAGGATGCTGCTGAATAAATGGACTTTTGCTGGACACTTTTTGATAATGAATTTAGAAATTTGAGCTACTTTTAGAATTGCATTTGCACCCTAAGACTCTTCAACTGTGTATCAGTCATACGTACAAGTGTCTTCTATGTGTCAGGCATTATGCTATGTTCAGGAGATCCAAAACTGAATAGGACATTGTGCTTGATCCGGAGAAACAAATAGTTAAATTAGTAATTATAATGCAATCGTTATGTCATATCACAGAGGGATGTACCAGGTGCTGCAGAAATCAGGAGGAGGGAGGGCTGATCTTTAGGGGAAAAGGTGGAAGTTTCACATGACAGGGAACTTTTGAACTGGTCTTGATGGACAAGTAGGAGTTTGACAGATGGAGAAAGAGCTGAGAACAATCCAGGAAGTATGCAATATTTGTAAACGGTTGTGCAAAAACACATGAGTATCCAGGGAACTCTGAGTATTATTTATGCATTTTGTTGCTATGTTTATTTATGCCTTAAATTATTCTGCAAAGAATTTATTATGGTACAATAATACAAATTTCAAATAAGTAAGATAAAGCAGGCAACGGGAAACCACGGTTGGGAAAATAAGATGCAGCCAGAAGTGCAAGTGGTTATACGAAAGGCATTTCAGGCCCTCAGGATCTGGGTCTTTGTTTTTTCCCCTGTTTTTTTTTATATTGTAGGTACCTAAATGTGTACCTGAAACATAACAAGCAAATAATAAATATTTACAGAGTAAATTAAATTCTATATGCTTGTTACAAGTGAGGCTAAATGTCCTAGAGAAGAAAGCACGATTTGCTATAAGATTTAGAACATTTATATGGCAAAAACAAACAAAAAAAATTGCTTAGGAGAAGAAATTGGGGGAAAAAAAAAAGAAAAACAGATACGCCTGATAATCAAACCTGACACATAAAACAATTTCTCAAATGGCGCCTCCTAGGTAGGATGGAAACAGTGAGTCATTGAACGTGTCTGGGCAAGGGCATAAAATGCAGCTGACCAGAGAATTGGACATAAGCTGGGTTGCAGAACTGTCCCCAAACTGTTTGAGTGTCTAATGCAAATATGCATATACAAAATTAGGCACACAATTTTAGGGTACACACACACCCATTGAATTATCTTCGAGCTCCAGATTAATAACTCTTATGGGGAGAAAATGTGTTTTAGTCTAAATAAAATCTAGAGCTTGAGAGATAGTGCATCATATTTCCTATCTTAGGACTCTTAGGACCCTTGGACATTGAATCAGAGCACCTGAACTCTTTGTGCCTTTGTGTTCCCATCTGTAAAGTGAGGCTGTCATTCCTACCTCGTGGATTAATTCTGAGCATTAAACTGTGCAGCGTAGTGAGGATTCAATGAATGTTATTTGTCTTTAATATTTGTATTACCTAGATTTATTTTGAAGATGTTAACTCAATCCTACCTTGGAAATAGTGAAACAACTCTGGTGTTTGGAAGAAAGTGTGGAAGCAAAGGTGAGAGAGGAGAGGAGAGAAACAAAGGGAAGGGCCAGAGGGAAAGAGGGTGAGGAGAAAGAAATACACCATAAGTATGGAGGCTACCACTGACCAGGAGACGGAAGCTTGAATTACTTTCTATTCTTCACTTTTACAGGCCTCTTTTTACTGATTGCATTTTCCTATTTGCCACCCAAATACCGTGTGACTTTGTTCTGGAAGACTTCCTGGGGCAAAAATGCCTGAGGAGAGAAGATCCGGCCTGGAGCAAATTGTAGAGTCACAGGTGACTGTTCTCATGACGCTTTTGTGCATCCAGCAGCCACCAGTGACTTCTCCTCCACAGAGTCTGGAACAAGCCCAGGCTTTTGTAGCATGTGACTGTCTGACACGTTGTTTTTCCCTCCTCTGAGGGGCTCTTCCTCTTCTGTTAACTGACGCGGGTGGACTCAGTGACGTCTCAGCTTACCATCAACAGCAGTGGGAGCTCACCCTTTGTTGTAATTACCCAGAATGCTCAGTATCACCTCTTCATTTGTTACACATATACATTTTTTTTTAATCTTTCCTGTGAGGTAACTTGTGGTATAGTTAAAAAATACAGACTCTGGAGTCAGAAAAACATGTCCCTGCTAACACAATGGCCTTGAGGAACTCAGTCGAACTTTCTATGCAGCAGTTATCTCATCCCAAAATGGAAGTATTACTTATAGGACTGATTTCTAGAAGTTCCTAGAATAGTGATTAGTTGCAATATATAGTAATTATTATGTATAATGCTATGATGATTATGATAAAGAAAAAGAAGGAGTGGGGGAGATGGAGGGAGAGGAGGAGGAAAAGGGAAGGAAGAAAGGTGAAAGAGAAAGGAAGGAAGGAAGACAACAAGTAAACAAATGAATAATAGTAGTGGTAGCCATATTTCCTGAGTCCTTTTGTTTTAAAAAAAAAAAAATTTTTTTTTTTTTGTTGTTTAGAATTTATCGGGGCTGGCGTAGTGCAGGACGAGAACCCTGATCTTTTAATTCTCTGAGTGGTAACTACTCTCTCTGCTATCTGTTCCTACTCTTTTCCTCAGAAGCATCTAGCGCCGTGCAAGGCACACAGTAGCTACTTAACCAACCCTTCTGGGGTGAACGAGGGTGACGGGATAGGAAATGGGATGTGACTTGATATTCATGCTCTTTCTCTCAAATCTGTAGAATAAGATTTTAGCCGCATGAGTTTCCTGCACAAAAATAAAAGGGGATGTCTAAATATCTACACCCTGCCTGGAAAATAGCGGGGTGTGCAGAGAGGAAAGTGCCTAGCGTGGCCTGGGTGGAATTCAGCGCAGCTACTTGGTTACCGTGCTGGAGGCTTTCTGATGCGTGTCTGCCACCGAGCCCGAACCATGCTTTGCCTTCCACATTTCTAGGGAAATGAGCAAAAACGTGACGATATGACCAATGTGACTACTAGTAGTTTTCATTGCTTCTCTTTTTATGGGGGATGGGGGTTGTTTTCCATTTTTAATGACGCTTCTTGCCTTTGTTTTCGCTTGGTTAGTTAGATTATCTTTGGGGAAATGGGAAAAAGAGCAAAACATTTATTGGATGGGAAAGCGAATAAAATTTTTATCTCTGTCTTTTAAAAATTATTTGTACTTAGGTGCTAAAACCTCTCTTAGAGAACGCTGCTTTTCAGAAGCTGCTGTATTTCTGCTTTATCCCTAATGTGATTGGGGGGAGGACACTGGTGATCTTTATGACAAAGGAGAGTAACCTGATACAGAAAACTTGCTCATTAAAATCACCATGGTGGGAAGTGGGAGATCATTTTCTACTTCTGATATAGATACCTGGCTCTACAAGAAACCTAGGTCAATCTAATCAGTTCACCTAGACGTAAAGTGGCATGCTTGAATTCCCCATCTATTTATGCATTCATTCAGCCAAAAAAATTAATTGAGGGCCTATTCAGTGTCAGGCCCTGGGAATCCTGTAAGCTTGTAAGTCAGTGTACAGTTAAGGACTAGCAGAATTAGGCCAGATCTCAGGACTCAGAATAGTTATCCCTCTCCCCACTGTTCCTTCTGGTACCTTTGCCCCTTCCCTGGAAATGGCATTAGGGACTCAGTGGAAGGCTTAGTAGATGTTCAGAGTAGAATAATGCTGTTTTAGCAGAGCCCCACAGCATATGACAGTGAGGGTGGAGAGGGACATAATTTCAGTGAGATGATCCCCTTTACTCCTTATGGTTTCCTGGGCTTCAGACTCCAGGGATGCAGATCGGACAGGAGCACAATGCTGCTTGCCAATACTTTCACTTTTTATTCTTCATTCTATTTGCTGCTTTAGAAAGCTAGTTTGGGCTCTACCTACTGACCATCGTATTTGAAAGAGGAGCTTCACTGGAATGAAATCTCAACTGCATTTTTCTGTTTCACAGACAAACTGAAAGATGCCTTTTGCTTGTTTCATGGAAGAGAATAAACAAATAAACCAAAAACAATGCTGACATAAAACATGGGAATACCAATTCAGGAGTATAAATACACATTAACAGAAATTCTTTCAGGATTTTCAAAGTTAATCCTTTCCATACACGCCATGTTCAGTACCACAGGAAAAGCATTCAATTTCTCAGCACTTCAGTTCCACTTTCAGAAAATGTGAATAATATCACCGCCTCCTTCACGGATGTTTGTAAGGACTGAATTAAATGAGGCGACATCTTCTGTAAAGTACTACTTAAATATGTTATTTCTGTTTGTCCAAATATGGATAAACTTACAGGAGGGGATGTAATTATACATCAACGATACATTTTGAATACATGTATTTTCTATTCTAAACTCTCAATAAAAGTATGCATTTCTCAACAAATTAAAATAAGAAACTTTTCTAGCCGTGTATGAAATACTGCTAGGCATATAAAAACAAACAGGCCCTACCTCACACCATATATAAAAATTAACTCAAATGGATCAAAGACCTAAATTTAGAAACTGAAACTAGAAAAATACTAGAAGAAATCATAGATGTACTTCTTTGTAACCTTGGATTAGGCAATGATTTCTTAGATGTGATACCAAAAGCACAAGCAATTAAAGAAAAAAATAGATAAGTTTAACTTCATCAAAATTAAAACTTTTGTGCTTCAAAGTATACTATCAAGAAAGTGAAAAGAAAACCCAGAGTATGGTAGAAAATATTTGCAAATCCTATATCCAATAAGAGTTTAGTATCCAGAATATATAGCTCAACAAGACAGCATCCTTATGTAACCTATCTATTGTTATCAAAATCCCAAAGTTTCTTGAAGGCTCATCTCATGTAATACCTAAATGAAGTTTTCCTGGATTTCCAAAGAGGATGGTATTCCTTCTTCCTCTTAATACCATGTTTTTTCTTCATAAGGTTCTTATGGGATGTGTCTTAATTTGTAATAGATACTAGTCCCATCTGCTCACCTTTCCTGGATTATGCTCGATAGTGTAGCGATCATATACCATTTGCTTTTTTTTTTTTTTTTTATATTTTTAAATTGAGATATGATTCAGATACCATAAAAATTCATCCTTTATAGTGTACCATTCAGGGGTTTTTAGAATTATTAACAAATTCGTGCAACAATGACAAGCATCTAACTTCAGAACACTGTCTACAGAAGCTCCTACTATGAGCCAAGGTTCACTAGGACATATATTCATATGTAATATGCATAATAACCCAATATGCACAATTTTGTCCATTTCACAGATGAAGGAATTGTACTAGGAGTTTCACATGCATTATCACGTTTAATCCTTTGCATGATCTTAGGAGACAGACATTATTACCTTCATTTAATAGATGTGGATCTGAGACTCTGTGATGTTAAGTGGCTTGACTAGGGCCCACTGCCAGCAAGCTGTGGAGTCAAAGTGTGAACTCAGTGGATCTGGTTTCACACCACCTTCCTCTATACTGGGCTGGTTTCACCCTTTTTGCAAATACTTTATGGGAGTTAATGTCTCAGTATTATTTGAAGAAATTCTGTAGGAGAATATCTGATATTAGATAAGAAGAAGTAGAATTTATTTTATCTCTACCTATGTATGATCAGTAACAAAAAGTGTAATTTAGAGGAAGCCATCAAAAGACTTGGAAGCCCTGGTGGCATAGTGGTTAAGAGCTACGGCTACTAACCAAAAGGTAGGCAGTTCGAATCCACCAGGCGCTCCTTGGAAACTCTATGAGGCCGTTCTACTCTGTCCTATAGGGTCGCTATGAGTTGGAATCAACTCGTTGGCAACGGGTTTGTTTTTTTGGTTTTATCAAAAGACCTCTGTAAAGTGTTAAAAAGCAAAGATGTCACCTTGAAGACTAAGGCGTGCCTGACCCAAACTGTGGTATTTTCAGTCACCGCATATGCATGCGAAAGCTGGACGATGAATAAGGAAGACCTTAGAGGAACCGATGCCTTGAATTGTGGTGTTTGCGAAGAATATTGAAAATACCATGAACTGCCAGAAGAATGAACAAGTATGTCTTGGAGGAAGTACAGCCAGTGTGCTCCTTAGAAGCAAGGATGGTGAGACTACGTCAACAACAGCATGGATGTTGTAGTATATAAAAATGATGTGTCCATATGCTTTTCTCATCTACATTTTAAACAAGGTAAATATAGTACTAACTGTTTATATTGTTGTTGTTAGGTGCCATTGAGTCACTTCTGACTCATAGCAACTCTACATACAACTGAACAAAACACTGCCCAGTCCTCTGCCATCCTCACAATTGTGCTTGAGCCCATTATTGCAGCCATTGTGTCAGTCCAACTTGTTGAGGGTCTTGCTCTTTTTTGCTGACCCTCTACTTTACCAAGCATGATGTCCTTCACCAGGGACTGGTTTCTGCTGATAACATGTCTGAAGTACATGAGATAAAGTCTCACCATCCTCGCTTCTAAGGAGCATTATGGCTATACTTCTTCCAAGACAGACTTGTTTGTTCTTCTGGCAGCCCATGGTATATACTATATATTATATAGAGATTATTCCTCTCCATTTCTTCTGGCAGCCCACAGTATATTCAATATTCTTCGCCAACGCCATAATTTAAAGGCGTCAGTTCTTCTGCGATCTTCCTTACTCACTGTCCAGCTTTGCATGCATATGAGATGATTGAAAACACCATGGCTTGAGTCAGGTGCAGTTTAGTCCTCAAAGTGACATCTTTGCTTTTTAATACTTTAAAGAGGTCTTTTGCAGTAGATTTGCCTAATACAATATGTTGTTTGATTTCTTGATTGCTGCTTCCATGGGCATTGATTGCAGATCCAAGTAAAATGAAATCCTTGAAAACTTCAAACTTTTCTCTGTTTATTATGATGTTGCTTATTGGTCCAGTTGTGAGGATTTTTGTTTTCTTTATGTTGAGGTGTAATCCATATTGAAGGCTGTAGTCTTTGATCTTCATCAATAAGTGCTTCCAGTCCTCTTTACTTCCAGCAAGCACAGTTGTGTCATCTGCATAATGCAGGTTGTTTATGAGTCTTCCTTCAATCTTGATGCTGTGTTCTTCTTCATGTAGTCCACCTGCTCTGGTTACTTGCTCGGCATACAGATTGAATAGGTATGGTGAAAGGATACAAACCTACACACACTTTTCTTTACTTTAAACCCCTCAGTATTCCTTTGTTCTGTTCAAACGACTGCCCCTTGATCTATGTTCAGGTTCCTCGTCAGCACAATTAAGTGTCCTGGAATTCCCATTCTTTACAAAGTTATCCATAATTTGTTTTGATCCACACAGTTGAATGACTTTGCATAGTCAATAAAACACAGGAAAACATCTTTCTGGTATTTTCTGCTTTCAGCCAGGATCCATCTGACATCAGCAATGATATCTCTCATTCCACATCCTCTTATGAATCTGGCTTGAATAACATCCGTAGGTACATGCAAAGTATTTTTTCAAATATTCTACTTTTGTTTCAAAAAAATTAAATGCATTTTACATCCACCAGCATATTTCAATAGAACTGTGTTTAATTCTTTTGGCACATTTTCTTTTTGCAATATATTTAGTTTTGTTAGACAGTTTTTACCCAGACATACTTCATAGCCAAATTGTTATTGAACATTATCTTCATAAATCACTCTTCTCTCTGACATGTATAGGTATATTTAACAGAATAACTTTTGTCAGCAGTTCTGCACACAGTCTAGGCTTTATGTGTTAGTTGAAGTATTATCTCAGAAAAATCAAAGATGGGAAGAAAATGAATATTGCTGACCAAGTACAAAAGTTAGTTATATGTTTTTTGCTTCGTTTTTTCCCAGAATCCTTGTGGGTCAATATAAACTTGTCAGTAGTCCTTAGTGTAGGCTTGACCAAAAAGGGGCTCCGGGAGAAGCAAAGATGAACCGCCGTGGCTCTGTGAAAACTTATCTTGTTGCCCAGGGGCACATTAACAGACTGTGCTAACAGGGCACTATTTTCATAGACCACGATATGAATGCTGTCCGTTGGAGTTGTTCATCACAGTGATTATAGTCCCCGAACGTCCCTGGCGTATCGCAAATGGCGTGTGCTATAATACATTGTGTATCTTTTAGAATTCATATCATTTATTTAACAGAGCTAAAATCAGTAGGAACATTGTAGAATATAGCCTACAGAAGAGCCAACTAAGACTACAGGATCTTAAGTGCCTTGCCTAATGTAAATCTAAGACTGGATTGCAAACCTCACAATTTTGAGTATTATCTCTGCCAATTCGGTTTATTGTTGGGTACCATAATAAGTGGATTTAGTTTGTGGGATATAGAGTGGATCTTGATTTTGTTTTTTATGTTAAAAGTAATGAATAGTATGTATAATGTTGAACCACTCTGTTGCTGTAAGGAGCCCTGGTGGCACAGTGTTTAGCTGTAAAATAATATTGAGCACAGATCAGCAAACTTTTTCTGCAAAGGGCCAGATAGTTAATATTTTAGGCTTAATGGGACAGATGGTCCCTATCACCACTACTCAACCCTGCTGTTGTAGTATGAAAACAGCCATTGACAACATGTAAATTAATTAGCATGACTGTGTTCCAATAAAACTTTATTTACAAAAACATGCCAAGAGAGTTGGACCACAGGCTTTCATAGTTTCCAAGCCTCTGATATAGAGACTTAATGATACAAAGTGTTTTTTTTGTTACATTATAAATCTTTTTTGCCATCTGTTATACATTAAAGCTAAAAAGGTAGCACTTCTTTAAATATTTCCTGCCTAATAAAATGGTCATCTACCTTTGACAGTTAATTTCAGATTTTAGTTTTGATACATTTATTAGGAGAACCCACTAGGAGAATTTTTAGTTTAACTCAAGTGGGTGCTTTATGGATAAACTAGTAATAGCCTAGTTAGTAGTAGTAATGAAGTTAAGAAAACCTTCACACTTCATTATCTTCTGCTTCAACCTGTTATAACATAATTTTTATCTCACTTCATTATGATTAAGTGGTCCTCTGTCCATGAGGTACTTTCTGCACCAACCGTATTACTTGTCCATACAGATTTCATTGATTTAGCAAACCTTGGTTGAGAACCTCCCTGAGTCATGCACTGCCTTCAGCATGGATAAAGCCAAGAGTAAATGTCTTCAGTCCTCAGGAAGGACAAGGGAAAAAGAAGCACAAATGCCTACATCTAACATGATGTGGAAGGCAGTATAATATTCAATTTGTCACTGGGTATTTTTTGAGCAACTTCTACATGTTCAGGCAGTGATCAGGCCAAGGTGCAGTGGTGACAGGGCAGACCAGGTTTATGGCCGAGACTTCAGCAAGAGGCAGACAATAGATGAAGAAACAAATAAATAGACATACCAGTTACAGATTTGGAAATAAGATATGAAGGGGAATAATTGTTTGGGGCAGTGCTTTAGACAGGCTCGTAGGGAAGGTCTTTCTCAGGAGACGTGATTGAGCAGAGACCCCAAGATGAGAACGGGTGACCATAACAGAGGAAACGTTCTAGGCAGAGGTGGAAGAGTGCAGCATGCAAAATATGACATATGCGAAATTAGAAAGGCATGAGAGTGACTGATGAGTCAAGGTGTAAACTGGAATCTCCATATGAGGCTCTCAGATGAGATGCTTGGAGGGAAAGGCAGGAAATTAAAGGCAGGAGGGGTTCAGTTGTCAAAGGGTTTGTTTGTCACTCATCCTCCATCTTCTAAGTAGTGGGAACAAGGGAAGTATTTTAAGCAGAATAGATTTTTTTTTTTTAGACCTGTATTTCTGGTAATTAGTCGTCATAGCAGAGGACCTCATATCATTAATAGGATCTTTTTTAGCAATTAGCATTTAGACAGGGTATCTGCAAAATAATTTTGTTAAAATCAAGTATCTTTTTCCTAAAGGTTCAAAGTCTTGGAAATAACAGGTTGTTGGCCATTTAGCCAAAAACAAGCAAAAGAGAAAGATCCCAGAAGAGTCCAAAATGAATTATGTTAATGGAAATAAACTGAGGTAAAATATAGGGTCAAGAATACCAAACAAAATCATCAAGCAAAGGGAGAGATAAGAGTCAAATGAATCAAGGTTGGGCTGAAAACACAGAGATCAGGACCTGGGAGAAGCAGGCATAGTATCCATGAAGTAGAATCTGAAATTAAGAAAAGCTGGCAGAGAAAGTATTCAAGGCCAGACCTGACAGCTCCATGAATTTGTTTCTAGAAGCCAGGAAGAGCAGAGCTGACTGTCAGATCAAGTTCAGGGTTGGCCCCAAGGACATCTACTGACATTTCCTCTTCCTAGCCAATACAAATTTTATAAGTTCTTTTCTATGAAAACACTGAAAAACTCTCCACCTTTTCATCAGGGTCCTCTTCTCCTAAAAATATTGACAGATGTGAGCTCCTGAAGAGCAAGATTTTTTTTCCCCTGTATCCTTAAAGCCTAGAACCTAAAACCAGTTGCTGTTGAATGGATTCCGACTCATGCCATGTGTGTCAGAGTAGAGCTGTGCTCCATAGGGTTTTCAATGACTGATTTTTCAGAAGTATATCACCAGGCCACTATCGAACCTCCAACCTTTAGGTTAGCAGCTGTGCTCATTGACCATTTATTCAACCTAGGGACTTTAAAGCCTATAACAGCACCTGGCATATTGGAAGTGCTCAGTAAATATTTGTTCACTGAGTATATGAATCCCCTGTTCAATTATTTAGCTTCTCTTTGGGTTCGTGTCAATACGTGGTTGGGCTAATGAATCTAACAACCTTTCAGGTGTTCACTGCCACAGACCTCCCCCGCCCCACATTTAATAGACTGAGACTTGATTAAAGATGATTGAAGAAAACAGATATTACCAGAAGCATTCCTGGCATAACTTACCTTTTCCACAGTAATTCGGTATGCACACTAAGTGAATTTCTTTTTGAAAGTGAACAAACTTTAGCCACCTCTACTATTTAAAAAAAGTCTCCAATCATGAAAATGTTAATGTGTTTTATCTGTATTCTGTGCTTATCATGTTCTTCAAAGTTCAGTACACATGTTCTCCATGGCAACCCGACAAACTGCCAGTGTTTATTGGGACTCTCTAAAATTAAGGGTATGTTTCTTTCCCTTAAGTATTTCTACAAACTCCTTTCAGTTAATTAGTGTCATCTTTCTAAAATGCAGATATGCTCCTTTATCGGTTTCCCCATTAAGGGAGAAAATTCAAAATAGTTAGCATAATCCGCTTATCAGGCACCCTTCTAGGCTTCCAACATCATCTCTTTTTTCTTGTTTTCTTAACATTCTTCTCTCTAATATCCATGTTGCTAATCTCATTCAAGTCTCTGCTCAAATGTCACCTTGAAATCTATCCTGACCTTTAAAAGAAGTTTTTTCTCATTGAAAAATTTATACACAAATTGTTCTGTGACATCAGTTGCAATCCCTGCAATGTGTCAGCACTGTGCCCCTTTTCCTTTCCACCTTGGGTTTGTGTCCATTTGTCTAGTGTTCCTGCGTTTTCATTTTTGCTTTTGGGAGGTGTTGCCCATTTGGTCTCTGTATACTCGACTGAACTAAGAAGCACGTTCCTCCCATGTGTTATTGTTTGTTTTATAGGACTGTCTAGTTTTTGACTGGAAGGTAGACTTCGGGGGTGGCTTCAGTTCTGAGTTAGCAGGGTATCCTGAGACCATAGTCTCAGGGGTTCCTCCAGTCTCTGTCAGACCAGTAAGTCTGGTCTTTTTTGTGAATTTGAATTTTGTTCTACATTTTTCTCTCTCTCTGACAGGGACCCTCTATTGTGATCCCTGTCAGAGTGATCAGTGGTAGCTGGGCACCATCTAGTTCTTCTGAGCTCAGGCTGGTGGAGGTTGTGATTCACAAACATTATTTCTAGTCACCCCCTAGTATAAGTTTCCTAAACTACCAATGGTTGTTTACATACTGGTTTTTGCCCAACTAGTTTGCTTCCGTAAAAATTTACAGCCTTGGAAACCCTATGGGCCAGTTCTGTCCTACAGGGTCTCAATGAGTTGAAATCAATGGGTTTGGTTTTTTTGAAGTTCTCTCCTCATCCATGCAACGAACTTTCATTAAGCACCTACTATGTGTTTTTTTGTTTTTGTTTTTGTTTTTTTTTTAATGTGTTAGGCTTTGTGCTTGATACAACAGAGAAAAGACATGATCCTCTCCTCACACAGCTAATGATCTAGTGGGGAACTTCACACAAACACATTGCCCTGTGTACAAAATTCATTGGACTCATTTGAGAAGATGCACCTGAGCTTTCCTGAGAAGCCTGGGGACCCTTGACAAATAAGATGAATGTGAGCTAAGATGTAAAAGATGGTGCAAATGTGAGGCAGAAAAGAAAAACGACTCCAGGATATATTAAGTATTGTGGACAATATACACAAAGAAATGGAGGTTTGAAAGTACTAAGTGTTGAAGAAGTTGTAAGTACCCCGTTATTCCCTTCATCATCCTGGAGGATTCAGTCAATGTGTCCTCTCTCCAGCAAGTCAGCCCCATCACCAGTTGGTTCCCTTCCTCTGCTCCTCAGGATTGCTTGTCAGTCATCTAATCTCCCACTACAGTTCCTGGGTGGTGCAAACAATTAACACACTCAGCTGCTAGCCAGAAGGCTGGAGATTCGAATCCACCCAGAGGTACCTTGGAAGAAAGGCCCAGAGAAGTACTTCCGAAAAATCAGCCATTGGAAACTCTATGGAGTGCAGTTCTCCTCTGACACACATCGAGCTGGAATCAACTAGATGGCAACGGGCTTAACTGGCTAATCTCCCACCGGGGACTGAGAATAGGTCAGGGTAGAGACTCTCCCACTTTGAATCCATATTTCCAAGCACAGTACAATACACTCAATATTTGCTCAGTAAATATTTGTTGGGTGAAGGAACAAATAGGAAATTTAGGAATTAGGAAAAGTCTATTACACAGAATAGTTCTGCTTGGAAGTTGGGAAATATAACTAGATGGTTATACTACCTGAGTGTATGGTTTTCTAAGCATTAAAAAAAAAAAAAAAAGCATTAGATGAGTAAAATTCCTAAGTTCCTAGGAAATTTAATTTATTGGGTTTTTCTCTTTCCCAAATAGACTTGGCATGGTTCCCAGGCTTTGGCATTAAGTTTCAATTCCTCGTATATGCAAGAGTTAGAAGAACTATTTACAAGCTGTGCTTGAATTTCAGCAAGTGCTTCATCACTTACGAATGCTGAATTTTCTGATGAGATTTCTCATCTTTAACTTTATCTTCCTTTCTTAATATTAATTGAAAGTGGCTAAACAGAACTTCAGAATGAGAATTAATGAGCTTGTAAAATATGGCGTATTTGTCCAAACGCCAGATAGTGACATATGCTATGTATTTGGCATTTCTTCTCCATCAATTATGTTAAAACGATATTTTTAAATATCATGTCACAATTTTCCCCCCTTTACCTTTCGCGTTTAGCTTAAACTGCTTTCTAAGTGTTACCTTAGCTCTAAAGCTGAAATAGTAAAACAGGTGCAAAGGGTCCAGGTGCTGCTTCTTTTTCTTTAAATGTTATGCTTTGGCATATACTCACACGTGGGGGAGACGCCCAGGAGCTCACTGATTATCCAGAAATCTGTTCGTACCCACATTAATTTTTCTACTTTTTCCTTATATTTCCTTGAACTGAAACATACACATCTACCAGTTCTTAACAGATGATAATTTGTTTATTCCCCGAGTGTACTGGGGGTCTGTCTCCAAGGTCACGCTCAGATTTAAAGATTCACTGAATGGACTCACAGAGCTCAGAAAAGCTGTTCACAGTTATAGTTTATCACAGCAAAAGAGTTCAGGTTAAAATCAGCAAACCAAGATGCATATAAGGCAGAGTCTGGGAGAGACCAGGAACGAGCTTCCAGTGGTTCTCAGAGGAGTTGTACAGACAGTGCTTAGTTATCCTAGCAACAATGTGTGTCCACACGCATGACGTGTCGCCTACCAGAGAAACTCAGCTGAGCCTTGGTATCCAGGGTTTTTATTGGGCTCAGTCACGTAGACTTGAAGTGCCCAGATAATTGACCTTAGTTGCTCAATCTTGGCTGGAGGTCAAACCGATACATTATGCCCCAGCCTCCTACCATAATTCACCCTGTTAGCAAAAACTATCTGGCATGATCCAAGCCTCCTATCATAAATTACACTGTTAGCATAAGCTGTCTGGTGTGGCTCAAGGCCCCAGGTATATAAAACACTCTTCAGGCGAGATATTACAATGATTTAGAGGTTATCACCCCAGAGCTGGTCAAAGACAAGCCCTTTCTTTGGAAAGTGCAGGGTTTGAATACCCCAAGCCTATCGAGTTAACCCTTTACTCCACACCAAGTAAACAAAAGTCTTGGTTTTTCTTTATCAAAAATAAGGAAATAATTTTCTTTACAAGCAGTATTCCTATGAGCAATTTGTACATATAGAGGGTTGTTAGATAATTTAGTGGGCCAGAGAGCTAATAGTTGAGATCTTTCCATGTATAAATGCAATGTTGTGTGTTTTAACACACTGTTCCCTTGATCCTCAAAACAAGCTCATTAACTAAGGGGTTAATATTCCAGTTTCACAAGAGGAGGGATTTTTTCTTCATACATTCCTCACCCTGCTTGTCATATGTACAATTTCCCCTACAGATGAAACATGCTGGGGCTCCCTCCTAGCAGAGTGGCAGCACTGAAGAAATGTCCCTGTTAGGGACAGAGGAAACTTTTATTTATGTTTCCAATTGTTTTCACACGTGGGAGGTCAGCACCACTGGGCTAAACCAAAAGCTGAGAAGTTTCCTGAATACGACCAAATACTTTAAGGGACAGGTAGCAGGAGCAGGGGCCTGGGGACCATGGTTTCAGGGAACATCTAGATCATTTGGCATGGCAAAGTTTATTAAGAAAATGTTCTATATCCCACTTTGGCGAGTGATATCGGGGGTCTTAAAAGCTAGCAAGTGGCCATCTAAGATGCATCAATTGGTCCCAACCCACCTGTATCAAAGAAGAATGAAAAATACCAAAGACACAAGAAAATATTAGCCCAAGAGACAAAAGGGGTCACATAACCCAGAGACTCCATCAGCCTGAGACCAGAAGAACTAGATGGTGCCCAGCTACCACCAATGACTGCCCTGTCAGGGAACACAGCAGAAAGTCCCTGGTGGCACAGGAGAAAAGTGGGGTGCAGAACTCAAATTCTAGCAAAAAGACCAGACTTAATGGTCTGACTGAGACTGGAGGAACCCCGGAAGACAAGGCCCCCAGACTCTCTGTTAACCCAGAATTAAAACGATTCCTGAAGCCAACTCTTCAGACAAAGAAGAGACTGGCCTGTAAGACGTAAAATGATACTTGTGAAGAGTGTGCTTCTTAGTTCAAGTAGATAAACAAGACTAAATGGGCAGGTCCTGTCGGAAGGCGAAATGAGAAAGCAGAAAGGGATGGAGCTGGTTGAATGGATACAGGAAATCTGGGGTGGAAAGGAAGAATGTACAGCCACATTATACGGATAGCAACTAGGGTCACATACCAACGTGTTTATAAATTCTTGTATGAGAAACTAACTTAGGCTGTAAACTTTCACCTAAAGCACAATTTTAAAAAAAAGAGAGTAAAAAAAAAAAAAGTTTCCTGTTGTTTCAGCACATCCCCCCATGAAAGTTTCCTTTTTTTATCCTGATAGAATGAGTCCTACAAATGTATAACTGTTAGAAATGCTCACGTGATGTATCACGTGGTATTAATATCGACAGGATGTAAAGAACAAGAGACTCAGTTAAGATTCTCCACCCTAGTCAAGGCTACACATTTACTTATTTTTCATAAGATCACTTATTTTTAATAAATCTACTAGTACCCTTAAAACCCACTACCTACCACAGTGAGTTCCAAACTCCAGTTTGGTAACTGGATCCACCAATGACAAAATTTTTTACTGCCTGCAACAAAATGAAAAATAAGGACAAGGTGATGAGATTTAAAAAAAGGGAAAGAAAACAAACAAAAATACTAAATACTTTCAAGTTAAAGGATGGCTTTTACCTTGAGATTGTGCCCTTCCTATGTCTTCCTCTTCTTTTATAATATTATAAGGAAAATGGGTGATGTTTTGTTTTTGTTTTCTTATTTGACAAGATAAAATGTTGGAAATCCTATGCTGGTACCCATTTATTTAGGGAATTTTTATTGACTCGTGAGATATAACAAACCTTTCTGGCCTCATCTCGTGCCCTGCTTCCTCTTCACAATCCATGCCCTGACTTTGTAAATGACTTGCAGTTCCCAGAATACAACAGGCCTTCACACCACTGGGGCTTTGTTCGTGATATTCACTCTGCCTATTTGCCAACCCATAGCTCCCCTCACAGAGCCCTGGTGGCACAGTGGTTAAGAGCTCAGCTGCTAACCAGAAGGTTGGCAGTTCACATGCACCAGCTGCTCCTTGGAAACCCTATGGGGCAGTTCTATTCTGTCCTATAGGGTCACTGTGAGTCAGAATTGACTCGATGGCAATGGGTATCTCACATATTATGAATTTTGGGATATGACAGCTGTACAGCTTTCACACAGTTCTAGCATCCCTTTCCCTTGAAAGCTCTTCCTGTCACCTCTGCAATAAGACTGGCCCCTCCCTGCTTACTGTGTGGCAGTGTGGCTCACAGTCTGCAGCCTGGAATCAGATGCACTAACTGTTGGGTGTGCCTTCATTTCCTCATCTATGTGGGACTAATCGCACTTTCTTCACAGGGTTGTCATGGGGATTCCATGATGTAATAAACTAAGTATATGTGCATACTAACGGGCAATAAGATTGAGCTACTGTTCTATCCTCTACAGTGTAACACTTCACTGTAATCATTACAGGGTTTCCTCCTTGAGGGAAAATGGTATGTAATGGATATATGTGCCTTTGTTGTGTGTACCTGGTTCAAAGCTGGTACAGAACAAATATTTGTTGAATTAATGAGTGAGAGACTGACGTATGAAGGCTAGGAACTCTATTGGGTTAAAATGTTCCTACTTAAAATCAAAGAATGTGTCCTTGGTTAAGGTGACTCGGCATGTTCAGGCTTCAGAAGAGGGCTGAACCTTCAATTAACCACTTTTAGCTCCTTCCGAGTTTGATATTGAAACCACTGATATTTCAGAGAAACAATTTAAAGGGACCTATTATCTTATCTGGCTCTTTTCTAAGATCAGTACTATGGACCAATTAGTTTAGCTGCCCATACAGTGATGTTACTGAGTGTTGATGCAGGGTTAAGAGCAAGGAATCTCACCTCGGTTCAATACATTTTATATGAAATAGAGTTTTGAAATGCTATTGTGTCTTTTACATGAAGGTACATGTTCAGTTTCTCTCAGAAGAGAGAGGCTGTTTTGTCTTTCTTCTCCAAATAAACTTGTTAGATTCCTTTCATCAGCCATTGATAACTACTTAATGTATTTCCCTCGTTTTGTCCTGGTTGCTAAAATCTAGAGAGGTTACCTTTAGCTCAGAATTATAAAAACTTTTTACCCCAGTTTCCAGATTATATAGTGTCTGATATTACTTCTTTCCATGAATTTTCCCCTCTTACACATTTTAATGTGTAAGATTAAGCTAGCTCAATTTGTTTTAGAAAACAGGATATAAATTGCAAAATAATTGGCTTAAAAATGCATGCTTCCCTTTAGCAATAGAATTGTAGATAAAACAAAACACTTTGCATTTATATAATTCTGTGGTTTTCATAGCTCTTTATGTATTAACTAATTCAATCCATGCACAATAATTCTGGGAAGTATAGGAAGGACAGCTAAGAATTCATTTCATAAAGAGGCATATAGGATGGTGGTTTAGGGCATATGAATCAGACCGATATTGCTTTCAATGCAAATATTTAACTTTTTTTGAGCTTTGGTTTGTTTTTGTCAATATAATAAAGCTTATAATACCCGCCTCAGAGTTGTAAAATTAAACGAGCATGTATATAGTGTACTGATTGTCATTATCGCTAGTGGTAGTCCTGTGTATAGAAAGCAAAATATCGAGAGATTAACTAGCTTCATGTGGCAGAAACTGGAGCCAACTCTTTTGACTTCTACTTGATTGTGCTGTTTTTATTGCTATAGTTGTTAACTACCGTGCAGTTGGCACCTGACTCATGGGCCCCTTGCACATCAGAACTAAAGATCCTGCACTATTCCCACTCTTGGCTGGGATTCAGACTGTTCTGATTTATAGGGTTTTCAATGGCTGATTTTTGGAAGCAGACCACCAGGCCTTTTTTCCTATTTTATTCTGGAGATCTGCTCAAACCTGTTCAGCATTATAACAACAAGCGCATGGGACATTGGCTGGGAATAGAATCCAGGTCTCTCACATGGAAGGTGAGAATTCTGCCATTGAACCACCAATGCTCTCTTTATTGTGCTATCAACCAAAAAAAAAAAAAAAAAAAACTCATTGCTGTCGATTCTGACACACGGCAACCCTATAAGACAGAGTAGAGCTGCCCCGTAGAGTTTCCAAGGATCGGCTGGTGAATCTGAACTGCTGACCTTTTGGTTAGCAGCTGAGCACTTAACCACTGTGCCACCAAAACCAAATCAAACCTGTTGCCATGGAGTCGATGCCAACTCCTAGCGACCCTAGAGGACTGAGAGTAGAACTGCACCAGAAAAATTTCCAAGGAGTGGCTGGTGGATTCGAACTGCCAGCCTTTAGGTTTGCAGACGTAGCTGTTAACCACTGTGCCACCAGGGCTCCAGAAGAGGATTCCAAATTCCTGTATTAGTTAACTGTTGTCAGCATTCTATAGACGAGCCACACCTGAGTCATAAGCTGTAATGCATTCACCGTAACCATGTTGAAGGTTTTTAAACCTGTCTGAATGGGCTGGACTATTTTTGCTGGAATCAGCCTCAAGTGTATGTGCTGCTCCCAACACCTACACCAGGCATCTGCTGACCTCCCCCATTAATGTATCCCACTTGTCCTCTAAAGACTTTGTGGAGTCATCTCATGATGGGGTTTGGGATATGTCTTGAATCATACTGGAAAATTACCACCAAGTTTTGTCTCCTTTGAAATATTATTATTATTAATGGTATTCATTTTTTCTTTCTGAAAGCTATAGTGGTACGTTAGCCGAAGAGTAATGATTTGGTAGTTTACTACTGAGGTCACCTCAAGTGAAGAAATACTTAATGAGAGCTGCTATTTTTAAGGGTCAAGTGGTTCCAGTCATGTTATCTTCTCCTTCCCATTAACTGCAACAAATACAGCATTAGCAAATGCAGTTATGTCATACACTGTAATATTAATTGTTAAAATTTAATATGAAAGTAATTGAGATCTGTAAGCTACATATTAGAGACAAGAACTACATATAGTCCATCTCCTGCCCAAATCCACCGCACACAGAAGGTATGCTGTAGTTTACATGGTACTGCGGATGATTTTTAAAGAGAAATGAAAATTCATGACATACCTTGAATTGTTCTAAAATTGTGTATTGCTATATAATAAATTCTTCTGGAGGCCAATTAAATTGTATCTGTTGTTGCTGCTGGGTGCCGTCAAGTCGATTCTGCCTCGTCACGACCCCACGAGACCAAGTAGAACTGCCCCATAGTGTTTTCTTGGCTCTGATCTTTATGGACACAGACAGCCAGGTCTTTCTTCCATGGAGGCACTGGACAGGTTCAAACTGCCAACCTTTCGGTTAGCAGCCAAGTGCTTAACCATTGTGCCACCAGGGCTCCTTAAAATATGTATATCATACATAAAAAAAAGTCAAACCTATTGCTGTCAAGTCAATTCCAACTCATAGTAACCCTATAGGACAGAGTAGAACTACACCAGAGGGTTTCCAAGAAGTGCCTGGTGGCTTCAAACTGCCAGCCTTTTGGCTAGCGTCCAGACTCTTAGCCACTGTGCTTCCAGGGCTTCCAGACCATATGTATTCGTTTAATATTCAAGGGAAAGCACATTTGCCTTTCTCCAGGGAAATTCTTTGGAATATACTGTTCTGTTTTTTTCCCAGCAACTGAAACAAACACATATAACCTTAAAACTAATATAAAGACAACAGAATATGCTTTTTATATTGAAACGGTTTCCTTTAAAAAGTGATTTTTTTTTATGTTTGTAAAATCAGAGAGTATTAAAACACAGAAAGAAAAAAAATGGTTTCTTCAATTGCTTCCTGCTCCTTTGACACAGGGCTGCAGTGAAACACCATGATCACAGTGGAAGCTGTTGAAGGGGCAAAATTCCTAATTCAGCTCCTGGCAGGTTATTCTTTATGCTCTAACATCTTATTTCAAAGGTGTCTTACATCAGTCCTTTCTGTTCTTATTTGACAAATTCACATTGTAGTCCAGCTCTGGCGCTTGTTGGCCATATGACTTGATTCAAGTACTCAACCTCAACTCTAAGCTCCTTGATGGAGCCATTTGTTGGTGTTCAGCAAATGCCCATTTCTTTGTAAAAAGGGAGGTTTAGTGACGATCAGTGCAAAAAGAGATGATTCTTTTCGCTCATTATTCTATGTCTCTTTCATGTGATAGCTTTCAAACCAACTCCCTACCTCCATTCTTGCAGCCAGTGTCTATAGAACACTCATCTTTTATTATAGTTGTTAGTCTAATATTCCAAGAGCATTGCTTTCTTTATGTTGTTCACTTTCATGACAGAAAAGTGGATAAGGAATGAACAGGAAATTCATAAAAGGAGTACAAACAGTGAATACCCAAGACCTATTATTCCTACTGGAAACCCTGGTGGCATAGTGGTTAACTGCTACAGCTGCTAACCAAGAGGTTGGCAGTTCGAATCCGCCAGGTGCTCCTTGGAAACTCTGTGGGGCAGTTCTGTTCTGTCCTATAGGGTCACCATGAGTCGGAATTGACTCGAGGGCACTGGGTTTGGTTTGTTTTGGGTTATTATTCCTACTACATCTAGCAAAAACTACTTTCCAGGCTAAACCATTGGTAAGATTTTAATTCCTCACTCAGCTGTCGTAGCCTCTGTCTAATCATCCATCCAGCCTGGATGTTGGTTTTCCCTTAGTCTGTCAAAAGTGTTTTCCTTCCCTTTCCTTCCCACTGCCACTACTGGGTCTTGGCTCTTATCACCTCTTAATTGTTTTCCTTACTGCTACCTGGTCCATTTAAATCCATCACTATATTAATGATCCAAAAATATTAATTGTAATATATTTTAATTAATAAATGTTTATTAGTTTGTAATATGATATTTATAATAATTAATCATTCTGTCACTGTTTTAGGCTGGATTCTCTAGAGGAGCAAAACCAGTGAAGTGTATATATAAATACAGAGAGAGATTTATTTCAAGGACATGGCTCATGCAACTCTGGAGGCTGGCAAGTCCCAAATCCATGGGTCAGGCAGCAGGCTGGAAGCTCCTCCTGACTCATATGGTTGCAGAGTTGACAAACCCAAAATCCTCAGGTCAGGCAGCAGGCTGAAGGCTTCTCCTGTCCCAAGAACTGGAGGTCAGAGGATGACAAGATGAATGCGGGATTGAGAGAGAGCTTTGTCAGAATATTCATTTTTATGTGATGAATGTAGGACACATCCCCAAGGGAACTCCTCTTTCAACTGATTGGCAGCTCACATTAGATCACAAACCAGGAGGTGATACACAGTCTCTGCCAAGCCACTGAGAGTCATTGCGTAGCCAAGTTGACACGTAACATTAACCAACACAGTCACTGGCTGAAACAAAAAATGGCGTAGTTGCTCAATCTCCCTCCGCTGAAAACACCGTGAGGTTGAAGACCTTCGCCTTGTGTCTGGACCGGCTGACATTTTCAGCATTTCTTTCTTCTCTGCACAACTTCTCCATCTAATCTTGTTGTTCACGCACTGGGATCTGGGCATGGAGTCCCCTGTGAATGCCTTTGCTTGCTGGTTTTCCAACTGAAATGCCACCATCCATCCACGTATTGAAATTTAGACACACCTTAGGAACCAAGTCTGTGGGGAAGTGTAAGAGGATCTCAGGGAAAGGGGGAAAGAGAAGGAGTTGTGACTTAAGTAATGGGATTTTAGAGTGTTACAGCAGAAAGGGTCATAAGTCTCCCAGTTCAGCCTCCAAGGTTTGCATAATCTATGAATAGTCAAGAGATCGGACGCTGTACCAATGTGTGGAATTACCAGAGACAGATTTCAGCTTAGTTTAAAGAACATCTTAACATTCAGCACTGTCCCACGCTAGCATGAGCTGCTTTGCAAAGTACGAAGCTACGTGAATGACAGCCTGTTACAGACGACAGAGAAGGATTTTACAGTTCTCTAACTGCATACACTAGCTTCTTTATACACCCACTTGGATTGTCATTTCTGAAGGACAAGTGTGGATGTCTTATATTTATCTCTTTATCTTAGACAGAACCTAGTGTAGGGCTGGGCACACGTGGCAGGTTTTCATTAAGCACATGTTAATAAAAATAATGTGATAAAATAGGGGTAAATATTAGGGTAGGAGAAACCCTGGTGGCATAGTGGTTAAGTGCTAAGGCTGCTAACCAAGAGGTTGCAGTTCAAATCCGCCAGGCACTCCTTGGAAACTCTATGGGGGGGCAGTTCTACTCTGTCCTATAGGGTCGCTATGAGTCGGAATTGACTCGATGGCAGTGGGAGTGGTTTTATTAGGGTAAGAAGCCTTGATAAGCATGAAATTGCTTATGTTAAGAAAATTAAGAAAAATAACTAACTTAACAACATAAAATCAAATTTCTATAGGTCAAAAAAAAAGTATAAACAAAATTAAAAGGTAAGAAACACACTAGGAAAATATTTGCTACATTTTGACGCAAACATTTATGTCGTTAATGTAGGGAAATACCTCTCATAAATCAATATGGAAAATACACATTAATATTCCTAAGGGAGAGAAAACAGCAAAGAAAAGGACGGTTATTTCCCTAAGTAGAAGTCATCAATAAGTCCACGAGAAAGATTCCAGTATTACTGGTAATGAAATAAGTAACAAGTGTATTTATCCTATTGGGTTTTGTTTTGTTTTTTGTTTTTGTTTGTGTTTTTGCAATGTCCCTCACAGGTTATGGAAAGGTCAATTGATAGAGCCGTCTGGGGGGTCAATTGATAGAGCCATCTGGGGGACTATTTTGATTTTGTATCAGAAACTTTCAAAATGTTCATTTGCTTTGACCCAGCAATTCTAATGGTAGCAAGTTACCCTAAAGCTGTAATCACGGTCAGGCACAATTTAGCTGCAAGGATGTTCTCTTAGCACGAAAAGTCCAAAACAAGCTACATGTCCAACAATGGGAGTTTATTTAAGTAAAAGAAAATACCTCTATAATGAAATGCCATGCAGCCCTTAAGATGCTCTAAAGGAATATCTACCGTAATGGAAACATTATATATTTTAAGTAGATAAAGTAGAAAACATTATGACAATACAATCCCATTTGTATAAAAAATGTATATGATACAGAGAAAACCTGTATTTTAATGTACTAACTGCTAATAGTGGTTGTCTTTTTTTTTTTTTTAGGTAGTGAGATTCTAGGTGACTTTTTTTGATGGTTTGTTTTCTGCCTAAGCATATACTGATATTTTAAAAAACAAAAAATATATATCTAAAAATGAAAAAAATAAGTACTTGATGGACAGGCAGTCACAAAGCTCCACATAAGCCCCAAACCACTCTTCACGTGGAGAGCAAGTCCTGATACAGCTCTGAGGCTTCATGATTTCCTCCCCTTCTGGCAGAGCCATGCCCATGTTCTCCTCACACTTCCTTTTTCAGGTTTGCTATAGGATTACTGAGTCTCTAAATTATAACCACTTCTTTATACTCAAGCAAAATTATATAAATACTGTAATTCGAGTTACTTTGGTAAGCTGCAGTTGGGCCAGCGGTGCTTAGCAGGAAGTAGATATTATTATCCTCGCTCTCCCTGCCCCTCCCCACCCAAAAACCCTGTAAAGTCCTTGATGACAGGGACGATTTTCTCTTGTTAATCATTGTAGCTCTTATGCATGTGCTAACTAATACAGTTCCTTGAATAAAGTAGATGGATAGGGAGACAGAAAAGAGAGAGAGCTGCCACCAAGCCAACTCCTCGTAACAACCTTCAGCGCCACAGAAGGAAACATTGCCTGGTCCTGAGTCATCCTCACAATCACCAGCTTGTTCAAGTCCATTGTGGCTACTGTGCCCCATCTCACCAAGGTCTTCCTCCTCCTTGTTGATCCTCCATTTCACCAAACATGATGCCCTCTTCCAGCAATCGATCCCTCCAAATAATGCGTTCAAAGTAAGCGAGTTGGACCATGTTCTGTTGTGATCCATAAGGTTTTCATTGGTTAATTTTTGGAAGTAGATCACTAGTCCTTTCTTCCTAGCCTTTCTTAGTCTGGAAGCTCCATTAGAGCCTGTCCACCATGGGTGACCCTGCTGGTATTTGAAATACTGGTGGCATAGCTTCCAGCATCATAGCAACACGCAAACTACGACAATACAACAAACTGACGGACGGTAGAGGTTGAAAGCTTATAAATGAATTTGTGTTGATTTTTATAGGCACTCCATGAATTTTTCACAACATGGTTCACATTGCTCTGTAGACCTTCTTGTGATGGTCTCCCTGTTGCTGTTGGCTGCTGTCCAGTCGATCCTAACTCGTGGCAACCCCATGTGTGTGGAGTAGAACTGCTCTGCAGGATTTTCAAGGCTGTGACTTTCCAGAAGCAGATCCCCAGGCTGTCTTCTGAGGTGTCTCTGGGTAGGTTCGAACTGCCAGTCTTTTGGCTAGTTGTCAAGTACTCAACCATTTGTGTTGACTGGGGACTTCCGATCGCTTCCAAAAAATAACTTTTCCTCAGGGGAATGGAATTGGAGAATATGGGCTCAGGAAAATGTAACCTGCTGTCAGCCATCCTACTTTTATAGATGATAATAGTTCTGTATTTAGTTACTTGCCTTACAAAGATATCTTCAGTGTTTACAGACTGTAAAACAAATTCATGTTTTCTGAACTTTGGAACTGTATTAGGTTCAAAATACTGACAGGAAAAAAGGTCTGAAATCTTTGGAGAAGGTGTCAGGGGAAATAGAGCTCAGAGGCCTAAGCCAGGAATGAATCTCAGAGGACTCTGAATTCTAGTTGTGTCTGGGCTGCTGCCTCACGATGTGATGCTAGGAATTCACCGCTCCCTCAGCGTCCAGGCTGTAAAAGGAGGTACCTCACTGTAACTGCCCTCACAGTAGCAGCTGCATTGCTCAGGAATGGAAAAGGAGCAGGAGGAGGGGAAAGAACAGGGAAGGAGAGGAGAACAGGAAAAAGAAAAGATAGTGCATAATGCTGTTGATATGAAAAATGATAATATAAAATATATCCAAAGACCTTAGCCATAAGAGAACTTATTTTTATCAGTGTGTAAATTTATAGCTCACGCCCTCCCCCTGCAAATGATCTTATAACTTCATTCAGCAACATATGTTGAGCAAGCACTTTTGATGGGAGCTTTTTATGGTAAAACTGGGAATAAGCAGAAGAATAAGATATGGAGCTCAGAATCCAATGGAAGAGAAATAGTTGTATCTATTAACTCTTCATAATTAAAAGATTACTCTACCAACTGAATTTGATCCGAAGACTCTAAATAAAGTGAGTAATCCAGAATAAGTCTATTTACCAGCGCCCTTTTCTGCTGCCCTGCTCTAAAAGAAATTTAATATGTACCAAGCAGTGGTCTGGATGAAACGACACCACAATGTCTCAGTTGGAACTTCTGGGGGTCAGGTCATCTTAGAAAGACCCTTTGCTGTTCTCAGGGGTGTGGAATGTGGATAGTCCTCTGAGGAAAAATTGTTCTTTAAATAAGCAGTTTTCCTCAGCTCCTCTTCTGATCAGATTTCATAGGCTAATTGACAATCAAATTTAATCAAACCCACTGTATCTTTCATGGCCATTCATTCACAGTCATGTTCAATGCCATCCTGACTGAGCTGTTAGTATCAAATGTTTGTAGATCATTATTATTATACTAGTCATTGCAAGTATCTCCAGTCTTTTAAAGCACAATTACTATTAATATTCTTTTTTTTTCTTATTTTATGTTTTATTTATGGTATTTTAAATGAAGGTTTGCAAAGCAAATTAGTTTCTCATTATACAATTGATATATATACCATTTTGTGACATTGGTTGCCAACCCCACGACATGTCAACACTCTCCCTTCTCAACCTTGGGTTCTCTTTTACCAGCTTTCCTGTCCCCTCCTGCCTTCTCGTCCTTGCTCCTGGGCTGGTGTGCCCCTTTAGCCTCATTTTGTTTTATGGGCCTCTCTAATCTTTGGCCAAAGAGTGAATCTCAGGAGCCACCTCAGTACTGAGTTAAAAGGGCATCGGGGGGCCATACTCTCGGGGTTTCTCTAGTCTCTGTCAGACCAGTAAATCTGGTCTCTTTTTGTTAGAATTTTGTTCTACATTTTTTTCCTACCCTGTCTGGGACCCTCTATCGTGAGCCCTGTCAAAGCAGTCAGTGTTAGTAGCCAGGAACCATCTAGTTGTGTTGGACTCAGTCTGGTGGAGGCCATGGTAGATGTGGTCCATTAGTCCTTTGGACTAATCTTTCCCTTATGTGTCTGGTTTTCTTCATTCTCCTTTGCGCCAGATGGGGTGAGACCAGTACAGTATCTTAGATGGCCACTCACAAGCTTTTAAGACCCCAGACGCTACTCAACAAAGTAGGATGTAGAATATTTTCTTTATAAACTATGTTATGCCAATTGAGCTAGACGTCCCCCAAGACCATGATCCCCACAGCCCTCAGCCCAGTCATTTGGTCCCTCAGAGAGTTTGGATGTGCCTATGGAGCTTCCATGACCTTGCCTTGGACAAGTTGTACTGGCTTCCCCAGTACTGTGTACTGTCTTACCCGTATTCTTCTTAAACCAAAAAAAAAAAAACAAACAAACCCACTGCCATCGTGTCAGTTCCGACTCATAGCGACCCTATTCTTCTAATGTTTGATAATAATCATCATAGTAATAATAATAGCTAATGGATACCACCTCATAGGTATGTTGTCATTCTAGTGGAGGAAACATGCTCAGGTACCCTGGAAAGCACGCTTGATGAACTCATACATTTTCAATTTCAACTAAAAGGAGAAAAAAAACAACTCTTGCCTTTGACTGTTACAAACTGTCATAGCATATGATATTAACCTTTCTGGTAATTCTAAAAAAAAAAAAGAAAAACAACTTCCGCCCAAATCCCAAAATGATAGAGTGGCCCCTTGTGTCTGTCATTCATTCACCCATCCGTTTACTCAGTGAACATTTCCTAAACGCCTACTATGTGCCAGATACTGTGTATCCATTCTAGCAGCCACACACTGACAGGCAGATGTTTCTAACATCTGTTTTTTCCAGTGCAATGCACCCAAGTTTGCTGAGGTTCAGGATTATGTGACTCAGAAAAACGAGAAAGTACTCAAGCACCTCTCTGATAGGAAGGCACTAATGCCACACACCTGAACGCGATTGAAATTTGATAGCCAATCCCCCATGCAGCTTGTGTGCACATGGTCCTGCTCATTAGCTGTGAAAGTGTACCATAGAGCCAGTTAGCATATGGGAGAGCACCTCCGCTGGGATGTCTTACATCTATAGAATGGAGGGAGTAAGAAAAGAATGGTACGTGTACTTCAGGAGTCAGAAAACATATGTGGTTGCCAGGATGCTAACCTTTCCCAGGAAGAAGCTCAAAAATAAGTACTGGAGATAGTAAAAAAGAGAGCAAGAAGAAAGAAAACTTTCTCTGTCTCCCTCTTTCTCTCTCTATATATGTATATATATATCTCACAAATACACACATGATTTTTTAGAAGTAGCTTTTTATAGTAAAATTTAGTCAAAAGGATGTGAATAAGAGGAATAAAAGGGAGCAAAAAGAAATGTTTAATGGGAGTTCTGACTTGGTAAAAAGAGTTAGATGAGAACCTAAATGGTTTCCTTTAATTTTTTCCTTTACTTCTTTTCCAGTAAGCAGCTGGTATTGCAGGCATGTTTGCTGCGATAATGGATTACAGAAAAATGAAAAAAAAAAAATTAACATGCAAGGACACATTTGGACGGATCTTCGATTTTGATATTGAAGGCTAGCAGTTGTAAATAAGGTTTCTGGAAGGACACTATGACTTTAGGAAAAATGTTTTATTCCAACTATGCTATTTTGAGTCCTGTTGTGATAGTGAAGTCAAAAGCCTAGATATTTACTTGCTTTTTTATGCTGGGCTGGGTTGTCCTCACACAGAATTGCCTTACTGGACTTTATTTGTATCCAGAGGCATGATTAAATTGAGGTGCAATAGGGCAACGCAGGGACTGTTTATCTCTTTGAGATTGTTAAACACTAGACTAAATGCAAACATGGGAATGAGTTCTGTTTACCCCACGGTGTAACACCGAGCTCAGTGCTTCTCAAATCTTCCCGTGGGTCAGAATCACCTGCAGGGTTTGTTAAAACACAGACTGCTGGGCTCTACTCCGAGACTTTCCGATTCAGCAGATCTGGGGCAGGCACCTGGAATTTTCACTTCTAACAAGTTCCTAGGTGATGCTGAAGCTGCTGGTCTGGGGACCACACTCTGAGAACCAGTGCCCTAGGCTGTTTCTTCACTCCACCCTCAGCGACGAGGAGACATGACATTTTCGAGGGTAAAATAGAAGCTTTGAGGATACACAGAAACAAACACAACAGAAAGTAGGATTTAGCACTCCGGATACCATTTCTTCCTTTTCTTGGTTGTGCCTTCCTCTCCTCTAGATAATCCCCTGACTGAGAGATGCTTTCATCATTAGAAATCCAGGGGCACCTGGGAAGAGTCCAGTAGAAAGGAAACGAAATTTGGATGAATTATCCCTGCGCTGCCCTGGGCTAAGAGAGCAAGGATATCTTTTTGTCTTCTTCTTCTGAACACCAAGTAAGAACAGGTTAGAGCCTGGGACACTGGACACAAGTGACAGGTTGCTCACGTCTGCTGCTGGTCCCAGCCTCATGTGAAGGATCAGGAGTGGTCTGTTAGGATCACCTTGAAGACCTAGGTAGGCGTTTGAGCTGAAGCCTAAGTTCTCATTAAAAATGTGTGTAAACCAGGAGAGTCGTTTGTGCAGACATCTATGACTTGAAAGGAATTTATGACAGACTGGACCCTGAAACCTGGCCTCGGGCCCTTTTTGGGGGAGGGGGGGATGACCAACAAATACCTATTAATAATGATGCTAGAGCCTATAGAAGCGACCCCATCACCATGTCGATTCTAGCAGTATAGTTTTTTATAAAATCTGCATATTTTTCATACAAATTCGTGTTGAAGGTAATACATTTATATTTCCTCTTATTAAGATCCAGAAAGTAAATGGACTTCATTTTTTTTTTCTCTTTATGGTTTTATGTCAGTCTATAAGCCCTGCTAGATAAGATAAAGTGTTGTTTTTTTTTTCCTGAATTTGTTAAGGAAAATGAATTTTGCTAATGCAACTTGTGAATGATTTAAACATCATGCTGCTGTGTGTCGTATCAATGGCTTTAATGTACCCTTAATACTGCACACGCTCCCGCGTGAGCGGTCTCTCCAGTCCATCACTTGCTCATTAGCATTGTCAATGTTTTAGCAAAACCAAGAACCAATAAAATGATACAACTGTCACTTGCCATTTTTTATATCTTCGTTGAAGTACTTATATCCTTCGTGTGGCTTTTAAATGGTGATATAACTTCAGAACGTTTACCTTGCCTAGTGCTGTCTTTTTGCAGAGCACGCTATAGTTAGTTACCAAATGCTGTCCCTTTGTCCTGAGTGCGCCTTTAAAATATTGTCCGTTGATCCATGTGTCCGATTAAAAGCTCCCATCCTCTAGTTTGTTTAACCTGAGTTGGAGTAGCAGAGTCAGTGACATTCAGGTGTCCTGAGAGAGTGTTTGCATATCCCAGGACGGAAATACAAATAGCCTATCCTTCCCTGCTTCATCTATCTGAGCGTTGACTCTTCACCCAGGAGATCCCAGGGCTGGCAGTCACCCCCTCTGGCTTCTGGATTGCCAGGCTCATTCTAATGCCCCTGCCATCCTCATCCTCTTTGTGCCCCCCCGCCAACACACACACACACTCAGCTTAATTAACTCAAGGAATCTGCACTCAGTGCCTTCTCCATGTCAGTGTCTGCTTGAGATACATCAGTGAGAAATACTGCCTTGACCTGCCAGTTTACATTCAAATATGTGTTGGGGGCGGGGCTAGACAGACAATAGAGGAGACATAATAAATAGATACTATAAATAAGTATGTTAGAAGGTAACAAATAGTGCAGGAAAAAAGAACAGAGCGAGAGGGATAACAACAGGGTAGTTAGGACAGGCTTCATTAAAATGGAGCCATTTGAACAAAGGTGTGAAGGAGATAAGAGATTTAGCAGATAGGTACCTGAGGAAGATAATACTTATTATTGTTCTCATTGCAGTCCATATGTGTTAAGCATCTTCTCTGTACAAGACACTGAACAGTAACCAAGCTGCATTAAAGAAGATTGCAGGTTAGGTCGTAGCTAGATCTGTCCAAGAAAAAAAAAAAATCTAGTGCAAGATACAATATTTTTGTACATCAATAAATTAGATAACTTAGAGGAAATGGACAAATTCCTACATAGAATATTTTCCGAGAATGTGTCTTCTATACAAAATCCTAAGTTGAAAAGTGCTGTGTTATTTCAAAGAATAATTGTTTTCTTAAAACCTGAGTCTGGAGCCAGGTGAATATTGCTTTTATTGTTTCATATGTCTCTTATTCTTCTTGTCTACCTAATGCTTATTTTTTCTTTAACCTTGTTAGAATTACGTAGAAAGGTATCAGTATAAAGAACTAAAGTGGAAAGAGGGAGGAATATTTCATTTTTTGTTTACACGGACAAGTTAAGTTTCCCAGGTTGCAGTTTGGGAGATTTAAGGAGAAGACATGGACAACTTCGCAAATATTTGGCTCCTGGGCAGTTAAAACTTGCCTACAAATTATACATTTTGATTAGACTAAGGAATCCGAAGAGCAGATTTATGACTGAAAGGGAAAATACAGAGTTCAGCTTTCTTTGTTGATTTTGTTCCTGTTGTTGGTTCGTGACTTCTCAGACCCCGTGTGTTACAGAGTGGAACTGCTCCATGGGGCTTTCTTGGCTGTAGTCTTTACAGAAGCGATCTCCAGGCCTGTTTCTTCGGCAGTGCTGCTCGGTTAGTTTGAACCGCCAACCTTTTGGTTACCAGTGAGGGCAAACCGTTTGCTCTACTCAGGGACCTTGACAAATAGTTCACCATAATGTAAGAAAGGGTGTCTCAGGATGAGTGTGTGTCTCCCATTGGGTGAGTTCTGCAGAGTCCTTAGCCTTACCTCTCTGCGTCAGTGTGGATGAGATGGGTCAAGTACTGGACTTTAAGGACATGATGTGGGTTGGGATCCAGGCCTTGCCATTTGTTACCTCAAGCAAGTGACACCGTTTGCCTGTGCTCCTGTTTTCTCATATTTCAAGTACAGATTGTCATTCTCACTTCCTAGCTTTGTTGTAAGGAGTTCATGCAAGAAGCACTGGAGAAGTGTCTGGTCAGGTCTAGCGCTTCAGGGTTGCTCAGTCAGAGCTCATTTATTTCCTCACACCCCCCCCCCATTTTACCATATGATTCGCTTACGCCACGGTTTCCATGTTAATGTTAATCTGTCATGAATATCTTTCACAGTTGCCATGGAAAAATTCTTACTTGGGGGTCTCTCCTTGTCTCTTGATACAAGAGCTATCATCAGCTTTCTGTGAAAATATTTTATAATGGCAGTGTGAACACTGAAATAATTTAAAAATATTTTTGACTATTCTTTAATTCAGGAAGCTAAAGCCTTAGTTTTAACCAGCAACACCTACTTGTTTTAATAGTCTTCATTTTAGGTTAGAAAGACACTTCCTGAGGTGTCCCGTATGTGCTCAGCAACAGTCCCCTTAGGCTCTTTCACTCTGGCACCTTTGGACTGCCCACTGCCTGTGAAGGGTGTTTCAGGCAAGGCAAATGTGTGTGCTGGAAGACGAGGGACCCCGTGCTATCAAAGCTGCAGAATCTTCAAGCCCCAGAGCTCTATTGTGTACCTTGTGGTCAGAACTCATTATCTTCTGAACTTTTCAGAGGAAATTCAATCTGAAATTCAGAAGGATATAACTAGTTTCCCTGGTGTCTTTTCCTTCTCTTCTTGTTTTTCAAATATCCCTTTCCTTGTCATGCCACCTTCCCTCATTTAGAGGTAGCAATCTGAAATGCTATGGGGTTCTGACAAGCAACGTACAAGAATGGCGCAGGCAGGTGGGACCCTGGAGAGCTGGAGAGTGCACTCGCCATCAAAAGGAGCACTCCATCTTAGCCCCCATGGATTGCTGCCCTGCTGGGATACAGGGCCAGTACTGCCAGATCTTCTGGGCTTTGAAGAGAAGCCCAAAAATCTGCTTTCTCTCTGAAAGGTTCTCATTTTTTAAATGATGGCAACCAATACCTTTAAAAAAAAAAAAGTGTGAACCAAACAAAGTGTATTTGTAGGTAGGATTGACTTAGAGCCTGCAAATTTTCAACCTTCCTTTAGAGAAAAGAAGACAAGATTCAAATGAAAAGAGCAGGCATATACAGGAACCAGGTAGAAAGGCTAAATACCCTCATTGGGATAGCACGTCTTTCTCCACGGCGTCTTCATCAGATATGATGTTTTTCTCTATGCCTTTTATCAAAAGAATCATGGTTGTCCTTGTCTTGCTGGATTTTATTTTGAAATAAGTGATGAGATACTCAGGTTTATCATGCATAAACTTGTTTAGTTTATTGCAGGGTAATCATGGCAAGGCACACAGATAAGACCACAAGACATTCAATTAGGACCAGAGAATCAGCACAATATAAGATTGTCCAACAGTTGAAGTGCAGATCTTTAGACTTAAGGCATTTGCCTTTAATGAGTAGACTAGTAGGCTTGACCAATGGCTTGTCCTCAGCAGAGGTCCCTCATAGCTGGTGTCCAAGGCCAGTAGCACCAGGCAAAGTCTTAGTCTTCGTCTCTGGTAGGGTCTCAGTTTTCGGAGAGTATCAGAGAGTAGAGAGAGATATCCTGCCTCTGCCTTCTCTCTTTGAGTAAGCAGAAGTCCAGGGTTTATATCTAATTTACTTATCTGGAATCATACATTAAGGACCAGGGATGTCATGTCTAACAAAGGCTAATGTGTTACATCTTCTCTTCAAAGTCAGAGATTAACTGTATGTTGCATCTTCTCTTCAAGGTCCGAGATTAGAGAGGTTGTTTACAAATTACTTATGTCTCAAGGCCAATTTATAGAGATTTAGCTATACATTAAGAGCCCTGGTGGTGGAGTGGTTAAGAGCTCAGCTGTTAACCAAAGGGTCAGTAATTCGAATCCACCAGCTGCTTCTTGGAAATGATGTGTGGTAGTTCTGCTCTGTCCTATAGGGTTGCTATGAGTCAGAATTGACTCGACAGCAACGGGTTTGATTTGGTTTTAGCTATATATTACATTTCCTTTTAACACAGTCTTCAGGAGCAAGGCCAAGTTAGAGAAGTTGTTTACAACATACTTGTATATCTTAAAAAAAAAAAAAATTTTTTTTTTTTTATATCTTAGGTCATCTAAGTTCACATTATGAGTGACTTATACATATGTGGTTTGACAGCACTACAGAAGCTACATAACAGTCCCGTTGCAGTTACGTTCTCCTCAGTCCATACTAGAGGTTGGAATGTTACACAAAGATGAGTGCTCTCTTGCCTACCCAAGTATTCTTTCTTCTACCACCCAATGATATCTCTTTTCACAGGAGAAAAATCGTAACAGGAGATCTGAGTATGTTTTTATTCCATGATATTGTGGAATTAACTTTTCCTGAATAACACTGGCCATCTTCTATCACATCCCTTTTAGGAAAAGCTCTAGGTATCAGGACAACTGTCAAAGAGAAATTTGAGCCATGCCTGCATTGCCTAAGTCACTGGGCCAGTGGACCTGGAGTCTGAAAATCCTGCCTCTGATTTCTTGCCTACTTAACCTCCCTCCCTGGGTGGAGAAAGTCAGCCGATCAATGGGAAGAAGCTCGGAAAAACAGGAAAGAAAAGCTGCTAATTGTTGCTGCCACCGTCTACTGAATATCTGAAATAAAACCTCTTGTTTTGGTTACTGGCAAAAATCTGTTGTGAGCTTCTCCAGGCTTCAGAAGCCTATAGGTATAATCAGTGGTTAGAACATAGTTACCACTGGCTCTTGTCCTCATCTGTAATGCAGGATCACCAGCCTCCTGAAGTATCTTCCCAGAAGTGTTTCTTGAAGGCCCCCTAGGGTATACCATATGCACTCAGTAACAGTCCCTTTATGCCCTTTCACTCTGGCATCTTTTGACTGCCCACTGCCTGTGAAGTGTGTTTCAAGAAAGGCAGATGTATATGCCAAGAGAGGGGGGACGCCAAACTATTAAAGCTGCAGAACCTTAAGGTTCCAAGGCGCTACTGTGAACCTTCCAATAAATAAGTACTGAGTGGAAGCTGGACTTCTCAGACATGAAATTCCTCCTCCACTGTTTGCCTTTGATACCAGGGCAACAAAGCAGCAGAGCTTATGCCTTCCTCACATGAAATCCATTTTGGGAGTCTGCCCTCACCTCCTGCCTCCTCAAGTCACTGGGATTGCGGGGAGAATATCTCAGGGGGATAACAAAGACCTGTCCCACTCTCCCTTCCTTGCCTTTCTCTTCCAAAAACCAGACATCTCCCTGGACACAGGTCTCTTCCCCCTAGTTAGTGCATTTCTGTATGCTAGAACTGGGTGGGGACTGAACAAATCTGCAACAAAAGACCTCTCTGAAATCTTAAAAAGCAAAGCTGTCACTTGGTGACTAAGGTGCACCTGACCCAAGCCATGGATTTTTCAGTTGCCTCATATGAATGTGAAAGCTGGACAATGAAAATGGAAGATCAAAGAAGAATATTTGAAGTATGCTGTTGGTGAGGAATACTGAATATACCATAGACTGCCAAAAAAAAATGAACAAATCTGTCTTGGAAGAAGTACAGCCAGAATGCTCCTTAGAAGCAAGGATGGTAATACTTCATCTTGCTTACTTTAGACATGTTATTAGGAGGGACCAATCCCTAAAGAAGTCCATCATGCTTGATAAAATAGAGAATCAGCAAAAAAGAGGAAGACCCTCAATAAGATAGATTGACACAGTGGCTATAACAGTGGGCTCAAACATAGCAGCGATTGTGAGGGTGGTGCAGGCCTGGGTGGTGTTTCTTTCTGTTGTACACTGGGTTGCTATGAGTTGGACTGACCCGCAGCACCTAACAACAGTAGAGCTGAATGCCATAGGGATGATACCTCTATGACGGGACCCCAACCGTGGGTTCAGCTTCAGATGAACTTGAAACTCTGCTACACACCTATGATCTGGGTGGGAAGAAGTTGTGGTAAGAGAAAAAAAAAAAGTTGGAACTATTTCTCTTGAACTTTCAGAGGGATTACATAACTGTGCAGTGAGGAGAGTCAGTCTTTTCCCTGTAAAACTGTAGAGGGCTGTCTTTGAAGGGTTTTGTGGGCCCTCTCTTCTACTCTGATCTTTTGAAATACTTTTGATAAAACAGCCTTATAAAAGTGTGCATAGAGGTCACAGACTTCCAGGAGAAGGAGATAGGAGGTATCAAACAGAAAGGGTCCTGGGTATGAAATCAGACACGTTTTATGGGGTGGACTTGGGCCTGTCCCTTAACTCCTCCAGCCGAAGTAACACTCCTTAAAGATACCTTTCTTCTACTCTCCTAATTCGCTGAGTTCCACGGACACATCCTAAGTTTCTGCTGGTTTGTTTCAGGCTGGTGCTAGGATAGCTCTGTAGGGCATATTGAGAGTGGTGAGCCCGTGTACTTGTGCCTCAGGGGTCCCAGTATGTTAAGAAACACAGACAAGCAGACAGGAAACTCTAATATAAATATTTTGATTTTCCTATATCTCGGCAGAGCTTAGGGTTACCTACTGTGAAGCAGGAAGGGAGGAAGTTAAGTTCATTTTAAATCCATGTTTATCTTTTTATAAAAAAGAAACCACATTACTGAATAGATAGTCTGAAAGTCCAGGCACAGTGCTGCAGAATGTAAGGATTGCTTCGGGAAGTTTGCTCACCTAGATACGATAATTCCTGCGAACTAAAAGCTACTACCCGAATGTCCTCTAGCTACGAATGGCATTGACCTGTCTCCAGAACCAGATATTGTAGCATCCCAAGCTGAGCATAATCAATCTCGGGTCCCAATAGACGGGGCCACTGAGGCCAGTGTTACTAAATGTCTCCAGGACCTCTAAGGCACTCAGGGAAGGAAGAACCCATGAAGAGGCACATGTGGGACAAGAGCATGTTTTGTGTCAGTGGCCCTGGAAGCTGTGAGTGGGACATGGGGGACTCAGATATAAATGTTGAATGTCACTTTCCTTTCACGAGGTAGAATAAATGTCTGCCCAGGAGGAAAAATAGGTGGCAGGAGGAGCTGTGTGTGCCTGCAGCTGAAGGATAACTGTTTCGTGTCTAATACATTAGAGAAATTGTTCAACAGTAGTTTGTCCTTGTAAAAATATTACCCTTGCTGTGCTGTCAGAGCTGGGATTCTGCCACAGAGGTGCCAGCCCCATAAATTTAAACCTGCCTGGGGGCTGGTCTGACTTATATAGCTGTGTGCCCAGGCTGTCATATTCTATATTGGGAATTCACAAAGTTTTCACAATGTTTAAAAGTTCCCTGTCTTTTTTCTTTCTTGCCCTCACCCCCTTGAAAAGTGTATTCTAACTGGTCATTTTCTGGATTGTCAATATTCATGCATTTATTCCTTCATAAAATAAATGTTTATCACCTAATTTGTACCAGATTCAGGGCTAAAGTGTGGGAATATAAATGAATAAGATATATTTCCTGTACTCAAGGAGTTCACAGTTTGGCAGGGGTTACATACACAGGGACTGGTATTTATGATTCTACAAGGGGATGTCGTGATAGAACGATGCCCATAGTTTTGGGAGGCAGAGAGAAAAGAAATGCGAGCTAGCCTGAAGGCGGGGTAATCAGGGAGGACTTTCTGGAATAGGCAGAGCTGAGCTGAGACTTCAAGGAAGAGCAGGAGTTGTTGTCGTTTGCCATCGAGGGCTCTCTGACTCATGATGACGTTACGTATAACAGAATGAAATGTTGTCCGGTCCTCTACCATGTCCGTGAGCTTTGATATGTTTGAGCCCATTATGTGGCTATTCTGTTAATCCATCTTATTGAGGGTTTCTCTCATTTTCATTGACAACAGGAGTTGTTATCAGGTGCTGTTGAGTTGGTTCCAACTTGTAATGGCCCTATGTATAACAAAACAGAGCATTGCCCAGTCCTCCACCATCCTCACAATCATTGCTATGTTTGAGCCCATTGTTGCAGTCACTGTGTCAATCCATCTCATTAAGGGCCTTCCTCTTTTTTGCTGACCTTCTACTTTACCAAACATGATGTCCTTCTCCAGGGACTGGTCTCTCCTGATAACATGCCCAAAGTAAGCGAGATGAAGTCTTGCTATCCTTGCTTCTAAGGAGCATTCTGGCCGTACTTCTTCATTTTTCTGGCAGTCAGTCCATGGTATATTCAATATTCTTTGCCAACACCATACTTCAAATGTGTCTTTTGGATTCTTTTTTGTTTCCCACAGTGCTTCAAGAATCTAGTGAAAACTTGGAAATCTCTTTCCAGAAAAATCCACATATAAACAAAAATTAGCTTAGGCTTTGGAGCTTCACAGTTCACTGAATCTCATGTGTAACTCCAAGAGCCCAGACTGCACTTGTGAAGTAGACAAAATCCTTAAAGTTTAGGCTTGCCCTAATGGGTGTTACAGAGGAAAGTGAAATCATTATCACCTCCCCATTCAGAGCTGGTAATACTGTTTTTAAAAGTCAAGTAACACATAACTGACACAGGAAAAGGAAAAACATTTTGGAAGGTAGTTTTAGTTCCTATGCTTTAAAACTGTGCTACAGTTTAATCTTGTAGCAGAGTATTTAATGCCTGTCTCATTTAATGCTATATTTGAAAAAAAAAAAAATGATGTTGCGGTTAGGTGCCCTCAAGTCGGTTCCAACTCATAGTGATCCTATGTGCAATGGACTAAAACACTGCCGGGTCATGTACCATCCCCATAATTGTTGCTATGTTTGACCCCATTGTTGCAGCCACTGTGTCAGTCCATCTCACTGAGGATCTTTCTCTTTTTCACTGACTTTGTACTTTACCAACTACGATGTCTTTCTCCAGGGTCCCTCCTGATAATGTGTCCAAAGTACGTGAGATGAAGTCTCATTATCCTTGCTTCTAAGGAGCATTCTAGCTGTACTTTTTCCAGGACAGATTTGTCTGTTTTTCTGGCAGTCCACGGTCTATTCAATATTTTTGTCAACACCTTAATATAAAGACATCAATTCTTCTTTGGTATTCCTTATTCATTATCCAGCTTTTGTATGCATAAATGAGACAGTTGAAAATGCCATGGCTTGGGTCATCTGCACTTTAGTCATCAAAGTGACATCTTTGCTTTTTAACACTTTAAAGAGGTCTTTTGCAGCAGATTGCCCAATGCAATATGTCATTTGATTTCTTGATTGCTGCTTCCATGGGCGTTGATTGTGGATCTTAACTAAGTAAAATGAAATCCCTGAAAACTTCAAACTTTTCTCCATTATTATGATGTTGCTTATTGGTCCAGTTGTGAGGATTTTTGTCTTCTTTGTGTTGAGATGTAATCTATACTGAAAGCTGTGGCCTTTGATCTTCATCGGTAAGTGCTTCAAGCCTACTTCCCTTTCAGTGAGCAAAGTTTTGTCATCTGCGTAATACAGGTTGTTAATGAGTCTTCCTTCAATCTGATCCTGTGTTCTTCTTCATAAGGTCCAGCTTCTCAGATTATTTCCTCAGCATACACAATGAATAAGTATGGTGAAAGGATACAACCCTGATGCACCTGTTCTGATTTTAAACCATTCAATATCCCCTTGTTCTATTCAAACGACTTCCTCTTGGTCTATGTGTGGGTTCCTCATGAGCACAATTAAATGTTCTGGAAATCCCATTCTTCTCAATGTTACCCGTAATTTATTATGATCCACATAGTCAAATGCTTTTACACAGTCAATAAAACACTGGTAAACATCTTTCTGGTATTCTCTGCTTTCAGCCAGGATCCATCTGACGTCAGCAATGATGTCCCTGGTTCCACATCCTCTTCTGAATCCGGGTTGAATTTCTGGCAGCTCCCTGTTGATGTACTGCTGCAACCTTTTTTTAATTATCTTCAGCAAAATTGTACTTGCATGTGATATTAATGATATTGTTTGATAATTCCTTTATTCTGTTGGATCACCTTTCTTTGGAATGGTTACAGTTGGCCAGGTAGCTCTCTTCCAAATTTCTTGATGTGGAAGAGTGGGTACTTCCGGCATTGCATCTGTGTGTTGAACCATCTCAGTTGGTGTTTTATCAATTCCTGGAACCTTGTTTTTCACCAGTGCCTTCAGCGGTGCTTGGACTTCTTCCTTCAGTACCATCGGTTCCTGATCATATGCTACCTCCTGAAATGGTTGAACATCGACCAATTCTTTTTGGTATAATGACTCTGTGTATTCCTTCCATCTTCTTTTGATGCTTCCCGCGTTGTTCAATTTTTTTGCCCATAGAATCCTCCAACATTTGCAACTTGAGACTTGAATTTTTTTCTTCAGTTCTTTCAGCTTAAGAAATTCAGAGTACGTTCCCCGCTTTTGGTTTTCTAACTCCAGGTCTTTGCACATTTTATTGTAATACTTCACTTTGTCTTTTCAAACCACCCTTTGAAATCTTGTTTAGCTCTTTAACATGATCATTTTTACATTCAGTTTAGCAGTTTACATTCAAGAGCAAGTTTCAGAGTCTCTGCTGACATCTATTTTGGTCTTTGAAAAAAATACATGTGCTATTGTAATTCAGAAAATCACTCTGTTGTGAAAGTATTTACCCCATAATTAGATTAAATGTCAAGTTTTGATCAGAAATATCAAGTTATTCAACTTATATCAAGACCTAAATTATATATAAACTGGAAAGAGAGGAAAGAGTGGGCAGAATGTCAGATGCGTAAGGTATATATATTTGTCGTGACATCAGTTCTTTAATGTCTTCTTTAGAGAACATGAATTGGGTGTCACCATTCAAAATTTTGCACTCTCTACTCTGCCTGATGTTGTTAGAATGGGGTAAGGTAGTAGTGTTTTGTTTATTTTTGAATGTTGACTTCTCGTCACATTTTAGTGTGCATATAGATTACCTGAGGCTTGGTAGTAGAAGAGTCTAATACTAAATGGATAACAGCTGGGCTGCTAACCAAAAGGTCTGCAGTATGAATTCACCATTCACTCCACGACAGAAAAAAAACAGATGATCTGCTCCTGTAAAGATGACAGCCTAGGAAACCCTATGGGGCATTTCTACTCCGTCATATAGGGTCACTATGAGTCGGAATCAACTGAACAGGGCACTACAACCACCACAGTGCTTGATGAATCGGGGCTGGAGGCTCCTCGTATTTAGCAAGCTCCAAGTGCTGTTGGCATAGTGGTTAAGTGCTACGGCTGCTAACCAAAGGGTCGGAAGTTCAAATCCACCAGGTGCTCCTTGGAAACTCTATGGGTCAGTTGTACTCTGTCCTGTAGGGTCCCTATGAGTCGGAATCGACCCGACAACACTGGGTTTGGTTTTTTTGGTTGAAGTGCTGTTGATGATGCTGCTCCCGAGATGGGGAGGGTGAGGCTTTAGACTTGGAGAAAACACTCATAAGCATGCTTTTTAAACCTAAATTCCATGTTATCTCTTACAGTATTCTTAGTAAGGAAATTCTGAGAGAATTATCACAGCAAATAGGTATTAAATTGTCATTGACACTGATCCTTCATAGAATAAGCAGGGGCCTGTTTTTGGAGGGTCAGTGATTGAATATAGATAAATGCAAATCTTTCAAGACGGCTAATATCTTTATTGGCGTATTCATTCTTCTTGTTAAGTTTGCACACATGCGGAGATGGATGGATGGATGATGAATGGATAGAGATATTGCATACATATATATATGTATTTGAATAATCCACATGATACACTACTGAACTAATTCATTATCTGGTGAGGCAAAAAAAACTAGTAATGACAGCCTGTGCTGCTCTATGGATGCATCTCTGCAATCCATGGCATCTTTTCAGTGTTTAGATAAACTTTTACTTAAGACAGGATTCATCTATTCCTTGTATACATTTTACTCCAGTACAAAGGTTGATTTGCCTTTTGTAACTTGATGTGATCTCTTCCTTTAATATGATATCTACAGATAGTTTATCCATCTACTCAGTCATTCATTTCTTCATTATCGGTCATACACCACATCCTAAGGCCTACACTCAGCATAGTACACACACAGATATTGTACTGGCTTTGTACACAAGTACCATATTAGGTACTGTGCACTTAGCCCTTGCCTGCATGGAGCTTACAATCTAGTGGAAAATGCAGAAGGCTAAATAGGCAAACTAGAATTCCACCACCCAGTATCATTAATATGTAGCTTTTGATAAAAGTTCTCAAGTTTATTTATGCACCACAAAAGTTGGTTCTTTTTCTTTATATATTTCCCCTTTTTAATTCACTTAGCATCAAACTTAAATTCCAGATGTACCTACATATTACAGGGATGTATCATTGTAGTGCATTCTTCTGAAGTGGAATACATGGCATGCTTGTTCTCTTGTCTAAATATTACCTGCCCTCGAGAGCCAGTTCAAATCTCCATGCCTTTATAAAGCCTTTTTGACTTATTCTAGGGCGCGCTAATTATCCTGTCCTCTGAACACTTTTAAAAATTCACATGGCAGTGATATAGGAAAATATCTTGTTTATGCAGACAACATCTTCAAGTATCTACAGTGGAGACTTGGAAGAGGCTTACAAAACAAATCTTAGCAGGGAAGAGTTAGTCCGTAAGTGCCCAGAGACACAACAAAACAGTTGAGAACAAGCCCTGAAGAATGGACTTAATGTGCTGTGACTAGTGGATGCTATTTGTCCATTTAACATTTTCTGAATGTTTAACTCACACAAGGCATTGTGCTGCATGCAGCTGGAGATTTTGTGCCAAGAAGAAAATAAGGCTCTAACTGGCTAGTGGTATTTATAAAGTATCAGTCTCTTCTTCCAAAAGTGAACAAATGTGAGAGAAACAAAAGAGGTAGAAATGAAATAATGAAACAACACAAAAAGAGAGAAAAGCCTGCAGAGTTCAGAGGCAATCCCTAAGACCACGCTCACTTCTGACACCAACTACAGAATTCTGGGATCTCTAATACCATTCTTAGGTTCAATAATTTCCTGGAAGGTTCACAGAACTCAGGGAAACCTGTTATACTTGCAGTTATGGTTTATTGTAGTGAAAGGATACAGATTAAAATCAGCCAAGGGAAGAGATGCATGGGGCAGAGTCCAGGAGAGTAACATACATGGAGCTTCCAATTGTCCTCTTCCAGTGGAGTTATGGACTCCACTGGCTCACCCTGGAATTGTTGTGTAGCAATACATACAGAGTATTGCCAATCAAGGAAGCTCTCTCGAGACTTGGTGTCCAGGGATTTTATTGGGCCTTGATCACATAGATATGGTTAAGTACCTGAGTGGCTGAGCTTAGCCTCTAGCCTTCCAGAGGTCAAGCTAATACTGTGTGGACCAAAGTCCCCACATAAATTACATTATTAGTATAGACTATCTGGTGTTGCCCAAGGCCCAGATAAATAAAGACACTCATTCGGCAGAACATTCCAAGACTTAGAGATGACCTCCTAGCAGCCAAGGGCAAAGGCTAGACCTCTCTTTTGGCAAGGTTAATTCTTGCCAAAAGCACTCATTCATAACATGGACTAAAAGTAGTACCAACAGTTGTAAAACAACATACTGAATATGGAGAATTTAGGACTCCTGAACTCTCAGAATTAAAGAAATCATAAAGGTTTCTTCATCCATTTACCCTTAGATTGTGTCTGTTCAACAAGAGTCTTTCCAAATAGTGACCGAGCCCTCATTGGCCGTTTCTGGGACTGATTAACACTGTCTTGAATTAGCCCTTTCTATCCTTTACATCTTTGGACATTTCCGATGGTTGGAAAGTTCTTCCCTGTACAGCGAAACCCATGAGAACCAGAACTCGGTGGGACTGCCCTGTATTCTGGGTCTGGCAAATTTTTCAGCTTTGATAGGGTGCAGTCTTACCACTCTTTTTTGTGGAAAATGTTTGTGTTTTCCTTCTCTGACAGTTTCTGCCTTACACAGATCCCAGCTTTCACAGGTTTTATTGTATTGGTACCTAATCTATCCCCTAATCGTTTCTGCTCAATGTTCTTAGTTCCACCCTTCAGAACGATACACAGCAAGTCCAATCCCTCCTCTAAGAAGCAGACAAGACATTTAGCCTTGTCTAGGCCCTAACTGGTTCTCGGTGGTTCCTTGAAGGTCCGCAACTGCAGCTTGATAACTGTCCTCAGTACATCAGTATAGCTAATCACAACCAAACACTTATACTCTCTGGGGGCATATGAGTCCTCATGATCTCATCACAGGATTAATTCTCCATTAATCTTGGACTTGAAGGACCCTTTTCACTATTTATTGTGTTCCCTATACTTTCAAAAACTTGAGATGGAAAATAATAAGATGGAGAATTCTGTTTTCTCTTCATTTCTGGTAACAGACTATTTTTACTCAAGTAATAAGTCACACATTTCTTCCTGTTTTCTTTGTAGAAAAAGGGAGGGGGAGGAAAACTACTTTTTATCACCCTCCAGTTGCTGCGGATGGAAAGAATGCAATTAGCAATGATGACAAATGAAGACTGTTTTTGTTGTTGTTGTTGTTGTTATTAGGTACAATCGACTCAGTTCTGACTCATAGCAACCCTATGGGACAGAGTAGAACTGCCCTGTAGGGTTTCCAGGAAGCAGCTGGTAGATTTGAACTGCTGACCTTTTGGTTAGAAGGCGAGCTCTTAACGACTATACGACTAGGGCTCCAAATGAAGACTAAACCAAAAAAAAACCAGACCCTTTGCTGTCGAGTAGATTCTGACTCATAACAACCCTATAGGACAGAGCAGAACTGCCTCGTAGAGTTTCCAAGGAGTGCCTGGTGGATTCAAACTGCTGACCTTTTGGTTAGCGGCCATAGCACTTAACTACTACACTACCGGGGGTTTCCATAAGGTTTTTAAGGAACTGCTGACCTTTTGGTTAGCAGCCGAGCTCTTAACCACTGAGCCACCAGGGCTCCATTTGTCCTTAAATGAAGATTAAAAACCATCGAAAGTGCAGCTATTCTAGGATTATTTACATATAATATCTTCAATTTGTTTTTTTCCACCTTTGGCAGTATAAGATAGGAACCATATTGGTGGGACACAAGCTTTTCCAGATGCTAGCTCTGTGGCCTTGGATGTTACTTAAACCCTTTTCCTCAGTTTTCTTATCTTTAAAATGGGGATTAAATGAGTAATCCATGACATTAGATTGTTATGAAGATTAAATAAATTAATATATACATTTAAGGGCTTAGAAGAGTGCTTGATACCGTTGATAAACAAACAAACAAAAAAGACAAACCCATTGCTATCGAGTCAATTTCGACTAATAGTGACCCTATAGGACAGAGTAGAACTGCCCCATAGGGTTTCCAAAGAGTGGCTGATGGATTCGAACTGCCAACCTTTAGATTAGCTCCCAAGCTCCTAACCACTGTGTAACCAGGGCTCCGATACTGTTGATAGTAAGCATTATATGTCTTAGCTACTTATATTAATATTATAATTATTTTAACAATTGTCCTCAGAAGCAAAGTTTGTTTATATACTGTCTTTTTTTATTACTTTAATTTTTTTGTGTACATTTCTTGTCTCCCTAATAAATGTGTTAGTTCCTTGAGGAAAAGAATAAATTATATTTTTCTTTTGCTTTTTGTCCAGTACCCATCAACAGTGCCAGCAACTATTAGGCAAAATCTTTAGATATGCATTGAATGGCACTAAAATAATGTTCTATTTGCAGTAAGCCTTTCATATATCATTTTTGTAGTTACTTCTTAACTTCCTGACATTGACCTTAAATACTGGGTGGAACTTGCTCCTTCAGGTTACATGCCAGAGATGAGCCTCAGAGAAGCTGTCAGCTTTTCAAAAGTCAGGTACATTTTCTGGACTTGTGACAAGAAAAATTCATAACACGTGCAAAATGGTTCAGGCTTGTATTCTGCCCAGAGCGTTCACAACCTGGACTCCATAGGATTAATATTCAGTCATCGTTTGTGGCTTCTGTAATTGGAAATCTCTTTGGCTGAACTCTGTCATTCTCTTACTTCCCATGGCTTGATTGGAAAAGGAGGGATTTGAAGATCTTTTGTGTTTTCTTAAATTTGATGCTAATGAAACTGGATGTTGAAATTTGAGTTGAATAAATCATTGGTAACAGAATATCTCAAAGCTCTAAATGGAGAGAAGAGAATCGTGGTCTGAGAGCTTAAGCTCCTATGTCATCATTGCCATTCTAAGAAGAGGAAGTAGATATTCTTATCTTAAATTTTTCCTATATTCTGTGTGCTTTACTTTGTATCATTTAATTGTCAAATAATGTTATTAGTAGGCTTTACTATTCTACCTTTATAGAAGAGGAAACTGTGTCCCTGAGAATCCAAAATTACAGAGAGTCAGTTCCAACTCATAGCAACCCTATAGGGCAGAGTAGAACTGCCCCATAGAATTTCCAAGGAGCACCTGGTGGATTCAAATTGCCGACCTTTTGGTTAGCAGCTGTAGCACTTAACCACTATGCCATCAGAGTTTCCAGTTTAGTGATAGATTGGAATATACCGCTTTTCTATGAAGAAGGAAGTAGAGGGAGAATAGGAAATAATTACTTACACACGTGGACTTGGCATTTGAATGCTAAATGTAAACTTCACAGTATAGCCCCTTGACTTTATAGATAAGGAAGCTGAATCCCAAATAGTTTAAGGGAGCTGCCCAGGTGATGTAACCCTGCAGTGGCAGAGCAGCACTGAGGCCTGGAGCTCCTTATCTGTAGTCCTGCTTTCTCAGCCTTCTATTCTGAATCTAGCAGTTGAATTTCTGGTAATGCATCATTTCTTTATTTAAAAAAATTTACAGTAAGCATTTGATGGGGTCCATTTGCTGCTGACTTTCTAAATACTTCAGATTAGTGGCTTTTTTAATCATTTTTATTCAAAATTTATAATGAGTATATATAAGTTAATTGTTTTCCTATGTTAAATGGAAAAAGCCATTGAAATAAATCTGGCATCCATTGATATCTTTCTCCCTCCCTACACCTTTTCCTTTTTTCTTTCTTTTCCAGAGATCATAATTCAAGAAAAGCACCATATTTATATCTATGTCTGTTTCTGTCTGTATATCTTAGTAATCTAATGCTTCTATAACAGAAACACCACAAGTGGATGGCTTTAACAAACAGAAATGTATTTTCTTGTAGTTTAGGAGGCTAGAAGTCTGAATTCAGGGCTCCTGCTCTAGGGAAAGGCTTTCTCTCTTTTGGCTCTGGGGGAATGTCCTTGTCTCTTCAGCTTGTATTTCCTGTTTCCTTGGAGATCTCCATGTGGTTTGACATTTATCCTCCCCCATCTTTTTATCTCTGCCTGCTCACTTGTGACTCAAGACACACTCTATGCTAATCCTGCCTCGTTAACATAACCCAAACCAAAACCAAACATAGTATACCATAACAAAGACAACCAATTCCCAAATGGAGTTATAACCACAAGTATCCAACCAAAAAAACCAAATTCATTGCCATGGAGTCAGTTCTGACTCATAGAGACCCTATAGGACAGAGTAGAACTGCCTCATAGGGCTTTCAAGGAGCCACTGGTGGATTTGAACTGCTGACCTTTCAGTTAGCAGCCATAGGTCTTAGCCACTGCACCACCAGGGCAAGAAGTTAGGATTTACAACACATTTACAACAGCAAATCCATAACATTCCACTCTTTGCCCCTCAAAAATTCATGTCCTTGCCACATGTAAAACACATTCACCCCTTAACATCATCCCCAAAGCCTTAAATCAACTCCAAGTCCAAAATTTCATCTTCTGAACCATCTAAATCAAATATGGGCAAGACTTTAGGCATATTTCATCCTGGGGCAAAATTTCTCTTCATCTGTGAACCTGTGAAATCTAGATTACAAATTATCTGTTTCCAATGTACAATAGTAGAATAGGCACAGGTAGACATTTTCCATTACAAATGGGAGAAATTGGAGGGAAAGAAGGGATAACAGGCACCAAGCAAGTCCAACGCCCAGCAGAACAGTTTACATTAGCTCTCAAGTCTTGAAAATAACCCTCTGACTCTAGAAGGCTAGATGTCCAAATTTAGGGTGCTGGCTCTAGGGAAAAGCTTCTTTCTCTGTCAGCACTGGAGGAAGGTCCTTGTCTCTTTTGAGCTTCTGCTCCTGCGTGATCTTCATATGGCTTGGCATCTCTCTCCCCTCAACTTTGCTTCTCTCACTTGCTTGATTAATCTCTTTTATATCTCAAAAGAGATTGACTCAAAACACACTCTATACTAATCCTGCCTCATTAACATAACAAAGACAATCCGTTCCCAAATGGGATTATAACCACAGGCATAGAGGTTAGGACTTACAACACATATTTTTGGGGGACACAGTTCCATCTATAACACTACGTGTACAATTATATTGAGATATTTTTTTTTTATCATGTATCAAGTACCCGAATAGAGGACTTACAGAGATAATTTTATATGTAATCTTTTCTGTATGCTTTTCTTTTAGAATTTAGAGTGTAAAACAGAAATTAGAAGAAGGAGCAGTCATTTTTCTGGATGATCTAAGGACATGTTTTATGCTGCGCATAACACTTGGGCAGACTCTTTAAAGATGGTAGGGTTCACTAAAGAGAACAGAAAAGACTGTGTTAGACAGAGAACAGCTTACGCGAAGACAGAGAGAAGCATCATGAGTGTGCTTGGAAAATGACTAAGGGCCTCATGTGTCTGGAGCAAATGGCATGACTCAAAAAGTGACAAGACAGGAGATGAGAACATCAGATAGGTCAATCATGACATTTAGAATCTACGTCTAAGCCACAGGTGGCAGGGAACATCGGAATCACCTAAGGACTAGTTAAAACACAGACTGACAGTTCTCACTCCCAGATCTTCTGATTCTGGACTTCTGGGGTGGGGCCTGAGAATTTGCATGTTCAGCCCGTTCCCCAGTGATGCTGCGCTCTGGTTCAGGGACCACCTTTTGCAAACCATTGTTTTAAATAATAAGCAGCTATTAAAGCATGCTAAGTAGGCAAGTGATAAGAGCAGTTTTGCATTGGGGAAAAAAAAAAAAATCTTTCAATGCTGAAGGTGAACTTTCCAGGAACAAACCCTGGGCAGAGAGACCAGTTGGGTCTGTGAATATTTACTGAGTACCAACTGTGCAGGTAAGCGAAGCCAATACTGTCCCTGCCCTAACGGTTCTTCCTTCTCATGGTAATGAGCAAGATAGACTGAACAATTCTAACCTAGGACAGGGTTTCTAGATAAGAAGCATATTGGGCTGCATAATCCTATGTTGTACATTATGACCATCCTTAGATCATTCCTGGCCTCTACCCGTTAGATGCCAGAAGCACTTTTTAAGAAATAAAAGAGGTTAATCAACTTTCCAAGGTTACTTGGCTGACAGCCCAGAGCTAGTATTTGAATCCAGGTCTCTTTATCTTCAAAGCCTGTTATCTTTTTTAATTTATTGTTGTAAAAATGTACGTAATGCAACATTTGTCAATTTAACATATTTCACATGTAAATTTTAGTTACATTGATTACATCAATGTTGTGTGCCCATCACCAATATCCATTACCAAATTTCCCCTCACTAATTTTTTTTTTTTTTTTTAATAAGTAGAAAGCCAATGCAAAGCCAATTGTCTCAGCTATTTGGGGGGAAGCTAGATGGAGTGGATTGGGAAGGATTGGGGAGTGGAGATATAACAGTGTATTTCATATATTTTATGATTACTTTCTTATTTATTGTATTTCAGTAGAGACAATCTATTTTTCCACGTGAACATGGAGTTAAATACAGCAAAATAAGAACTTATTCCAGGGCCAGAATCTCTTTAATTGCATTTCATTCTTCACCGTGAAACCACAGTTTAAATGTGCATCTAGCATACTCTGAGTATGCTGTCCAGTGTTTCACGGAGAGAATTATGGGATTAGACGTTAAATTAAACACTAATATATAATTTGGAAACCCTGGTGGCATAGTGGCTAAGTGCTACGGCTGCTAACCAAAGGGTTGGCAGTTCAAGTCCGCCAGGCTCTCCTTGGAAACTCTATGGGGCAGTTCTACTCTGTCCTATAGGGTCACTATGAGTCGGAATTGACTCGACGGCACTGGGTTTGGATTTTTGGTTTTGGTTTAATGTATTATGCAAAATAATAGTTTAATTCATATTTTAATTGTGCTTTAAGACCAAATGTGTGTTAGTTCTCATGATTTCTTCTGGAAATATGGGGACTCTGAGGTCACTGAGGGTGATTGAGTCACATGAAGGTGTTCATGTCTGTGGGAGGTATCTGCGTGTAAGGCATATGACACATCATTAACAGGGAAAAGTTGTTTGGCATTTGAGTGCATTGACTTCCATTTGATTGAGTAGCGAAGCAGCAGGACTCTTTATGCCAAAGAGAAACCAAACCTACCAGAGACACACCATTGCCGAGCCTGTACAGTACTAGTGTACCCTCAAAGAGCCCTAGTGACACAAACGATTAAGTACCTGGCTGCTAACGGAAAGGTTGGTGGTTTGAACCATCCCGTCACCCTGCGGGAGAAAGACCTGGCCATCTGCTCCCGTAAAGATTACAGCCAGGAAAACCCTTAAGGGCAGTTCTGCTCTATCACATGGGGTCACTAGGAGTTGGAATTAACTCAGCAACACCCCACGACAGCAGTATACCCTCACCAGGGGAGGGTTGACTCCAGGGAAATCTGGGATCACAAAAGCAGTGGAGTGGAAAGCTAAGATGGCTTACATACCTACAGGAATCTCCATACATCAAACGTGTCCCTCGTAGCACAGTGGTGGACTCATAACGCCTGCAGCCCTCTTCTCCAGGCCTGAAGCCTGGTGTGGAAGAAAGCATCAGTTGTCCGCAGATTTGGGGATGATGACTTGTCTGTGGAGATCCAAGCCTGGGATTAGGTGGGACTTGTGTATCAGCAGAAGCCCTGGTGGTGCAATGGTAAGAGCTCGGCTGTTAACCAAAACGTTGACAGTTCAAATCCAGCATCTGCTCCTTGGAAACCCTATGGGGCAGTTCTACTCTGTCCTATAGAGTTGCTATGGGTTGGAATCAATTTGACAGCAATGGGTTTGGTTTTCTGTGGGGGGTTTTGTGTATCAGCAACAGATCTCTCCACACCCCCCGCCACCACCACCATTACTTCACCCCAGTGGAAACACGGCTGTCCAGAAAGGGCAGCCAATGGAAGATCATTCCATTTACCAAAATGTAGTTTTTGTCAGCATTTAGTGGTATTATTTCATAAAGAAGAGGGCAATATCCTCCTTTTTTTAATCCAAATCTTACCCTTAAAGATCTAACTCTAATAGCAACACTTAACAAAGTCCTTCCAGATTCATCCAGTCCAGTCACTCTGCTCAGTTCTGCCGCTCATTATGTCCCTTTCATTCAGAACTTATTCCATACGACTTTATGACATCTCCCACTTAACGACTTGCCTCTCATATGTCTCGTCTACACAGACAGATTATGAATTCTTAGAGGGAGGGTTGGTTTTATTGAATCTCCCATGTGGCTAGCAGGTTGGTGATACGTATGTAATGCATGCTGAAAGAGTATTTTAAATAATGAAAAAAGCAATGTATAAAATGAGGGAGTATAAAGTGCAATGTATGTTTCAAAATCCTTTCAGTATGAAGATCAGTTATTTCTCAGTATTCCAATCCAATATGTCACAAAATACAATCTGAGATTTAAGGCAAGGTCTGTGATCAATGAGGCGGTCACTTCACTTTAATATTATGTGAAATAAAACTTGTCACTTCATTGATAACCTTCCTTCTCTGACTGCAACACGTTTTATATTTAACTGTCCAAATAGATTAAATATGGGTATTTAATAATTTAGGCAGTGCTCTGGCTGTCCCTACTTGAAGATAGACTTGTGTTACTTGACCAGTTCATATTCTGCCTCCCTTTTGTAACAATTGGACAGAAGGTTATAAATGTCATTTTGAAAACAGTAGGAATTTTGCACATTTCCATTTGCTCTAATTGACTTACCAAAGGACATTTGGGAAGGGTTTGTTCCTGCTGTGATTTATTGTATCTGTGAAAACTAAAAATAGTAATTCCCATCAGATACATATGTAATAACCAAACCAAAAATCCAAACCCATTTCCATAGACTGGATTCCAACTCATAGAGACCCTGTGTAAGAGAGAGTATATTTACACTGATTATGGAGTTACAGACATAACTCCAGGTTCATCTCTGAGTTTTTGTTATTCTGTAATTATTTATCTTGTTTAAACTTCATTAGTTTTACTTTATGTTTTTAAGATGATATAATGTGAAGATCATGATGAGATTGTTGAAATCACTGCAAAATATCCAATATAATAACTCCATAGTCTGAACAGGTTTAAGACTGATAGTACTTCAAGTTCTATAAATCTGTGGGATGTTTACTGTGTTCCAGGCACAAAGCCTGTGTGCTTGGTTTTCTGATGATATGTTTATTTTGTGAATAAAAACCAAAAAACCAAACCTGTTGCTGTTGAGCCGATTAGATTCTGACTTATGGCAACCCTATAGAACAGAGTAGGACTGCCCCATAGGGTTTCCAAGGTAGATTTGAACTGCCGACCTTTTGGTAAGCAGTCAAGCTCTTAACCACTGCACCACCAGGGCTTCTAGTTTTAGGAAGAGGGGTCAGAAATCCAGTGTAACTGAGGGCCGTTTCCTCACCTCTGTGTACCACATTTTCCTCATCTATAACAGGTGATAGTAATGAAAAATAACCTGTAAGATGCCTTTCGTTTCTAACCATACATGACCCTGGTGGCGTAGTGGTTAAGTGCTACGGCAGCTCGAATCCAGCATGCACTTCTTGGAAGCTCTATGGGGCTGCTCCACTCTGATCTGTAGGGTCGCTATAAGTTGGAATTGACTGTACAGCAGCGGGTTTGTTTGGAGTTTATGACTCTGTAGAAAATAAGATCCTTAAAATTGCCTCACCGGAATATCAAATTTTAGCCCAGACCTCCGGAATTCTGGGTCCATGTTTTTCAAATAAGATGAATATCAGATAAAGGGAATCTGAGTAATCTAGTAAACATTGAAAGAGTCTAGGCAACCCAAGCTTTTGGTGACAAATTTCGAATTAGTGAAATAGATAGATATCAGCCTTAGGGCTGAGCGTTATAGGATCGCTTTTGCCTTGCAGATCACGGAAGTCCTTGCTACTGCAGATCACGGAAGTCCTTGCTACTCCTGACCGAGACTACCTGGCTTTTTTTTACCATTTCTTTCCTCTCACTTCATCAGCCAGCTGTTTTGAGCTGCAGTTCCCCTAAATAGAAATCAGTCTGTGAAGCACTGTGCAGAGAGGAGCTTCCTTTGAAAGGAGCTTCCACTGTGTGGCCTGCCCTGAGCTCTACTGTTCTGTGCCAGCGTGCCGGTGCTAGTAAATCAACCTGGAGGTGAGCCTGACCCGGACTGCTTCAGAACTCAGAGCTCTGACTGCACTTAAAACATCGCTAGTAAGACTGAAGGTGCTTTCCGTTGATTCCCCATTAGAACCTGCACTCAGTCTGCTGATAGAAAAGACACATGAACAGCTGGTGGGATGGACAGAGCTCAGGAGAGGTGAGTGTGGGGGCGGGGTGATACAACAGCCCCCCCAGCTCCCTCAGACCTTCTCCATGGGAAACGTGGTCAGCTGACCTGAGTTCTTTTTACTACTAGAAGTGTGTCTGGCAGTTAAAGCAAAGAAAGCTTTGTGCGCATTTGATGGCCCCTTTGGTGTTAAAAAAAAAAAATTTTTTTTTTTTTTTTTGGTGTTAGGAGCTCAGCTGCTAACCGAAAGGTCGACAGTTTGAATCCAACAGCTGCTACTTGGAAACCCTATGGAGTAGTTCTACTCTGTGCTATAGGGTCGCTATCGGTTGGAATCAACTCTATGGCACTGGGTCTGAGTTTTTTGGGGGTTTTTTTGGTTTGAAGGCAGATTTAAAAGAATGGGAATTGATTTGTTTCTAAATAGCAAAATGGCATTAAAATATTGCATCAGACTGTTGCATCATTCAGCAGAGTAATAATGTCACACCACTGTGGCAATGGTTCTGAACTACTTAAAATATGGGTTTGGCAATTGAGGCTGCTACCGTTTCTGCACTAAGCTTCCCGACCAAAAAACCCATTGCCGTTGAGTCTATTCTGACTCATAGCAACCCTATAGGACACAGTAGAGGTACCCCGTAGAGTTTCCAAGGAGCACCTGGTGGATACAAACTGCCGACCTTTTGGTTAGCAGCCATAGCACTTAACAACTAGGCCACCACGGTTTCCATCAAATGTTACCAGTGCCTTATTTTTAATATCAAATAGCAAGATAAAGTCCACAGGACGAGGCCCTGGCTGTATCCCGTCCACTGACTGACCTTCGTTAGCCATTAACGCACAGGCCTTACCATACTGGACGGTTTCCATGCCCAGTGAAGCCCAGTGGCTCTGATGTGGTGGCAGGAAGTATTCTGGGGCCACCCAAGAGGATGGAGAGTCCCTGGGTAGTGCAAATGGCTAACCTGCTTGGCTGCTAACCAAGGCTGGAGGTTTGAGTCCACCCAGAGGCACCTGGGAAGAAGGGCCTTGTGATCTACTTCCAAAAAACTCAGCCATGGAAAACTCTGTGGTGCAGAGTTCTGCTCTGACACACGTGGGTTGCAGTGAGTTCGAATCCACTGCATGGCAAGTGGTTGGGTTGGTGGTTTTGTTTTTTTCCAGGAGGATGATTTGATAAGGTATTCCTGCCTGATGTGCATTTTACAGGTGAGGTTAATCTGTGAGGCAGGGAGTCCAGTTAAAAGCTGGTCAAATCCAAGTGTGCGATTCTTTCTAGGATACATGGACAGAGAGCAGCAAGGTTCTGTAAGGAACTGCTGCATATAAAGCCCCTTCCCCAAGGCAAAGACAAGCAAGCACCAGCTAGAATGTGGGGGCCTGGCAGTTTTTAAGTCCACTCCTCCCCCGTCATCTCCTCATGAAGACTACATCACATCAGGTCTCTTAGTTATTCTTCATACAGCACAACTTTTTAATCTTTTTTACTCTTGTGATGAGACTCAATATTGACTGAAGAGCCTGAGTTTAAATGTGAGTAAACATAAAAACTGTAGCCTGTGCTTTTTCCACCAAATAATGTCCTGGCTAACCAAAGGGCCGGCAGTTCAAATCCGCCAGGCGCTCCTTGGAAACTCTATGGGGCAGTTCTACTCTGTCCTACAGGGTCGCTATGAGTCGGAATCGACTCGATGGCACTGTTTTTTTTTTTTTGGTGTTTATTTAGGGTAGAGTAGCCCAGGAATAAAGGAGCCCTCATGGCGCAATGGTTAAACACTCAGCTGCTAACTGAAAGGTTGGCAGTTTGAACGCACCCAGCAGCTCCGCAGGAGAAAAGACCTGATGATCTGCTCCTGCAAATATTACAGCCTAGGAAACCCTATGGGGCAGTTCTGCTATAAAACTGTGAGTCAGAACTGACTCAGTGGCACACAACAACAACAGCCCAGAAATAGGAGTTCTTGGGTGACACAAACAGGTATGCACTCAACTACTAACAGAAAGGTTGGCAGTTTGAGTCCACAAAGAGGCACCTCGGAAGAAAGGCCTGGCAAACTACTTTAGAAGTACCAGCTATTGAATACCCTACAGAGCACAGCTCTGCTCTGAAACACACGGGATTGCTGTGAGTCAGAACTGACTTGATGGCAACCAGTTCGGTTTTTTGCTGTTGTTGTTTAACCCGGAAACATTCTGCAGAGCTCATATCCTGAGGCTGTCTTAACAGGAATGCAGAAACCTTTATGCAAGCACATCCTTCACCTCAGTGCCTGTGGCTTTGCATACCGTCTGGTCCTGGTGGTGCAGTGGTCAAGGCGGTCAAGAGCTTGGCTGCTAACCAAGAGGTCAGTTCAGATCCACCAGCCGCTCCTTGGAAACCCCGTGGGGCAGCTCTGCTCTGTTCTGTAAGGTCACTTTAAGTCAAAATCGACTCAACAGCGATGGGTATTGGCATTGTCTAGCTGGAAACCCTGGTGGCGTACTCGTTAAGTGCTACGGCTGCTAACCTAAAAGGCCGGCAGGTCTACTCTATCCTGTAGGGTCACTATGAATTGGAATTGACTCAATGGCAATGAGTTTTGGCACTGTCTGGTTTCTAGCTCTTCTGGAAGCCCCACCCTGGGACTTATTAGTCCTTCTCAGCATTTCTGAGTCTATTACCTGGACCCTGAGACTCACCCCTCTGTGTCTTTCTTCTTCTGGGTGGATTCAGTTGTGCTACCTGCTTCTAGCATCCAGCTGTCCCCTTCCCTGTGCTCATCAACGCTCCAGTTGGCCCCATGTCAGCTGCCCGTTCTGGCCATGGCACCTGTGTCAGATGCCCGGGCACTCTGCCTGCCTGCCCTGGTCACAAGTAGGTCACAACTGAAAGCGGGTGTTGTGCTCTATTTGCCTCATTTTGGGGAAGGTTGTATATCTTCCCTTCACTCTTCGGTCCATTCTCAGTTTTTAATTCTTTTCCTAGCTTCTCACATTGCCTGAATTTTCTCAAGTCACTTTGAATTTTGACTCTTTTCTCCAAGGAATCAGCCATCCCATTTAGTGTGGTGCTGCCAGCCAATTTAACAATCATGCTGCATCCTTCAGCATCCAAGTCATTTAAAAAATTCAATAATCTCCAGTTCAGGGTTATCCCTGTAGGACACACCAAAGCATTTGTTCTTTTGAGTTGACATTGAGCTATGGATAACTCTTCTTTTTCAATTAAAATGAACAAAACTCATTTCTTTCCCAAAAAGATTTAGTTGGTTTCTATGGCTACAAAACCATGAATTGAGACATTTAATTTGAATCAAGGCCCAGTTTTACATGACTACTGTGTTATATCACGACGTATCAGCCATACTGTGTGCCATCAACCTGAATCTGTGCTTTACGTCTTAGTGACTTTGCAGAATTTGTGGGTAACATTTATTGAGTGCTAACAAAATTTTTTTTTTAACTATGTACCAGGTATTAGAAAGGCGTTTATCTTCAGTAACCCATTCAGTCAGTACAGCACCCCTATAAGGTAGCTATATCTCTTATCCCTTTTTTGAAAAATGTAGACAGGACCAAAAAAACCCAAACCCTTCAAGTCGGATTAGCAGCTGAGCTCCTAACCACTGTATCACCACGACCCCGTAGAAACAGGAAAAGAGGTTAAATATGTTGTCAGGATTCAAACCAAGACAATCTGTGTCCAGAGTCCTCTGCTTCTCAAGTTTTGTCTCCTACTGTTAGTCATTCACTCAACAAAGAACTTACAGAGCACTTTCATGCTCCTTCTCCTTTGTCATCTTCTTCTTGTAATGATAACAATAATTACTATTGTTGTCATTAGTCAGGGCCTGGCGATGGAGAAGATTCAGTCCGTTCCTGGAAAGAGTTTATATTCTAATTAGGAAGGAGGCAAGACACTTAAAATAAGATGCCCCAAATGCAGTCAGAGAGATGTGTGCGGTGGGCTTACGGGAGCAGACAAGAGGCTCCTTTGGCAGGAATTCACTAAGGGCAGAAAAGGGTTTAAAAAAAAAAAAAACCCAGACCTGTTGCCTTTGAGTGAATTCCAACTCATAGCAACCCTATAGGACAAACAGAACTGCCCCATAGGGTTTCAAAGGAGGGGCTGGTGGATTCAAACTGCCGACCTCTTGGTTAGCAGCCTAGCTCTTAACCACTGCACCACTAGAATTCCACAAAGGGTGATGGAAGAGGTAATCTAGAGCAACCCAGGAGTGTTCTCCCTCCCCAAGGCTCAATGCTTGCTGAAGTCCTACTTAGCTCTAAGGACTAGCTCCTTCTCCTGAGCCTCTACTGAGGACAGCTCCCTCTATAATGCCATTTCAGTTTATATTTCCATGGGGCTTACCATGGTACTTACCATACCAGGGTATTAGCTTCTTGGGGGCAGACACTATGCCTTACTCATTTCTTTCTCTTCTGTATCACTGGCCTGGCCAAGCAGCTGGTTGTTAGTAGTAGTTCAATAAAGATTTTTTAAATGAATGCATACAAAAATCTGTAAAAAGGGCTATGAATGTATGAAAGGATATCTTATGGCATCTCAGATTGCAGAACATTTTGCAAATCCATTAACATAAGCGTTTGTAATGTAAATGCTGAGCTTTGGCACAGCCTTGCCGCTTTCAGCTTGTTGCTTACTTCATTGCAAATTGGCTGCACCTGCTTAATGACGACAACCATCTCTTCAGAAATTATGAAATGAAATTGTAAGTTACCTCAGAAACATCACGATTACCATTACTGAGTTGAACTTTGCCGTCATCTTTGGAAAAACACAACTTACTGCCTAAAACTCATCCGTGTAGTGGCAAAAGATAATCTACTGCACAAAAGACTTGTTATAAATAAGGTTTCCCTCTCAGAAAATATCTAAATCTTTTGCATTTCACTTAATTACAGTGCTTTATAAAAGATCAACATGAATACACAACCACTTATGTTAGATTCTGTTCTGAAATTAAAAGGTCACTCAAGGTGGTCATATTCAATTCAGTCTCTGATTGTGCAATGCTGCTAGCCTTTTGTGCCCTTGAGCTACTTTTGAAAATTCTTTGGTTTCCCATTCTACTAAAGTAATAACTTTTGACTGTTAAATAGCACAAATACATAGCTATTGAGAAAAACATTGATATTGAATTCCTACCTAACATCTTATCTCAAAATAAATCACAAGGGTACTAAAACCTTAGACTTTGTATCATCTTGGAATAGATTAGGATGTTTTCCAGAATGATTCCAGAAAGAGATACCATAAAGGAAAGAGATTACATATTTTGCACATTAACAGTGCATGTCTGGCAATAACAAACATCGAGGCGCAAGGGAGAGTAACGCTGGCTGTGATGGTTAAGGTTATGTGTCAGCTTGGCTAGGGCATGATTCTCAGTGGCTTGGCAATTATGTAGTGAGGTAATTTGTCAGTTACGTAATGATATGATTTGGCAGTTACGTGATGATGTAACTTGGCAGTTATGGAATGATGTAATTAGTAGTCATCCTCCATTTTGTGATCTGATGTGGTTATCCTCTATTTTCACATAGCACCGATTTTCACATAATGACCTGGTCTTTGGAACTTAACCCTGTCGATAAGTGAGGAGTGGGTGTATTATATTTGACTTCATAAAATAATACTAAAGAAATCTTTCAACAAAATTAGGCTAAATAATGAATTAGAAATAGAGAAATCACTAGGACATATTGAGAGTTAATATGCTTGACATATAAAAAACTTTTTAAAATACTGTATAAAGATGGACAGTGGACCAGAAGAACAGGTAGTTTACAGATATACCCAGAAAACAGACACATATGGTCAAAAGGCGTTCAAAAAGCTGTTCAACTTCACTACCACTTACATATATATAAATTAAAATGAGATGCCATTGTTTACCTATGAAATTGACAAAGATTAATAATGGCCAATATTAGCAAAAGTATGGGAAAATGGGCTCTCATTTATGTTTATAGGCATTATATATTTTTAAAACATTTCTGCATGTTGACTTGGCAGTTTAAAATGAGAATTTAAAATCCTAGAGCTAGGAATTCCACTTCTACAAATTTATCTTAAAACCCATTGCCATTGAGTGGATTCCAACTCATAGCGACCCTATAGGACAGAGTACAACTGCCCCATAGAGTTTCCAAGGCTGTAATCTTTATGGAAGCAGACTGCCGCATCTTTCTCTTGTGGAGTGCCTGGTGGGTTCAAGTGAACGGCTGACCTTTTGGTTAGTACCCAAGCGCTTAATCACTGTGTTGCCAGGGGACCTCCAAATTTAGATTAAGGAAATGCAAAACATAAATTTCTTGTTCACCTCTGAAGCCCCAGCACTTAGAAGAGAAGATGAACACAGAAAACTTTCAATATGTATTTATGGAATATTGGGAAAAAATCAAACAAATGTATGTATGTGTATGTACAGAAATGTGTATAGATTATTTTTATAATATCAACAAATTAGCTGCCATAATAAATGTTCAATCAAGGAGGATTGGTTAATTTAATACCTCAAATTAATAGAATACTATGAAAAAAGCAATGAAAAATTATAGAGGGGATGTATGTAGACGGTGTGTGTATATGTGTCTGTCTGTATATGTGCATCTCTGTGTGTGTGTGTGTCTCTGTGTGTGTCTTTGTATCTGTGTCTGTCTGTGTGTGTCTCTGTGTGTCTTTGTGTGTGTGTCTGTCTGTGTCCGTGTGTGTGTCCGTGTGTGTCTGGGTGTGTCTGTGTGTGTCTATGTATCTGTGTGTGTGCAGACAGAGTGAAAGCAGGCTGCTTAATTTTATCTGTCCACTTTGCTAAGTTATGGTGCCCAGTTATTTGGTCACACATGACTTTAGATGTGGCTAGGAAGGTATTTTATAGATGTGATTAATATTTACCATCAGTTGACACAATGTGGGCTGAACATCCGGTCCATTGAAGGCCTTAAGAACAAAAACAAATTTTCTAGAGAAGAAGATTCCCTGGAGATTTCAAGATTAACCTAGAAATCCTACCTGGGTTTCCAGCCTCTTTCCTTCCGTACAGATACTGGATTTAAGACCCAAACATCAACCGCTGCCTGAGTTTTCAGCCTGCTGCCAGCCCTGCCTATTTCAGACTTACCTGTGCACACAATCGCGGGATCCAATTCCTTAAAATAAATCCCTTTATTCATCCTTCTGTATGTATCCTGTTAGTTCTGTTTCTCTGGAGAACCCTGACCGATAAAAAGAAAGAGAAACCCCAAGCAGTAAGAAATTATACCAGTTTTATTATCTTAATTAGGCAGATAATAATAGTTCGTGTAGCGTGAACTTACTTTTTCAGTATAGGAATCTAAGCTTCTGTATACACATAGAAAATACTTACAAGGATATTTGACAAAATGTCAACAGCGCTATAGGTTGTGAGATTGTGCTGATAATCTTTATATATTTTTAGTAATTTTAGAATTGTTATCATCTATGTTCATTAATTTTGTAACAAGAAAAATAAACTATTTTGATTCTGGAAAAACTAATGCAGTGCTTCCCAAGTAGTTTTAAGGTTTAGGAAAAGAAACATCTCAAATTGTAAAATATGGAAAAGATGGTTAAAAATATAGTGCTACCCTTGCCTACCTTGTACTAAAAAAAAAAAAAAAAATACTAAATGCTATAAAACAAAAAGATGAGCAGTACATATGCCTGAGTTCAACGATCGACTGATAAAAGTCCCAGACTGTGCTGGCCAGAGTTCCACTGAGTGGTATTTAACAAGTGTGCCACATTTTACAGAAGAGAAAATTAAATCTGGAAGGGCTCATTGACTAGTTTAAGGGTACAACTCAGTAATGCAGCCAAGCTAATGATTCTGACCAGCCCAGTTGGAGGAGACTTTAGCTTTCTTGCCTTCCTCTTATATTTGAGGTAACACAGAGGCTAACTAATGGCGAAATCTGAATTATATTTAACCCCACCTGCTTCTCATGCTTCTCGTATATCTCACTGGCTGGGATTGCTGGCTAGCTTCTGCCTTTCTCAAAACCCTGATAGTTTTCAGATCTTCTATCTTTCAGGACATTGAAAACTTCTCAGTTGTTGAATGGCCACATTAAAGCCTATATTAACTTTATAGTGACAGAAAGTATGAATTAAATTCCTGGTCAGCTGACCGCTGATCATTCCAAGCAAGCATTTTCTCCTGAGTAAACTAGCACTGTTTTTTTTTGTTTGTTTGTTTAAACTAATAAATCGATTTACTCTTCATGGATGACAGAGCCCATTAGCTGCAGAAGCCTTTGGTAATAGATTCTGATGGACAGAAGGTCATTTTGCTTTCCTTCTCTTCTCTTCAGATGTAATATGTTCATGAAAGACTCGTGCAAATGTATTTTGAGATCCAGTGTCTATAGTTAGTAATAAAATATGTAACCATAAGTATAAAGTGGTTTTAATTATTCAGTAGCTCATTCAGATGCTGGAAAAGAATATACTCCAATTTAAGCGTCAATTAATAAAAGAAATAAATCAGAATTCATTAAGTTAGCATTCCGAGTCTGTATTCGTAAAACTGATGATTATCATGAGCGATAAAAGATTCATGAAACTTAGTAGCGGAAGTGGCCTTAGCGACCATTTTGAGAGTCTAATGTTTTCTGTAAAGAGTAGGGATTGGGTTTAGAATGTTTTTGTTGCTGACCCACGTTACATGCTGATGGCAGAGTTTGACCTTTGACCCCAAACTGCCCGCATCCATGTGCATCTCAGCCATTCCCTCTGAGCACTTGCCATTACAGGGCTGCCCCTTCACTCTTCTGAAACCATTGAGAACTCCGCCAAGCCGTCTCTGAAACCCTCACCTTGAGAAGCTATGAAATGTAAAGATTTGATTTTTTTGTTTGATTTTTTGTTTTTTACCCTTGAGATGAGAAACATCAGCCTGTAGGCTAACAATCCACATCACCCCAATAACAAACAGTGTCACCATGAAGAGGCTGCTGATCCTGCCTCGGCTTTTGAGGCATCTGGTGGGGACTGCTGCCTTAACCCTGGACTAAATGGCTGGGATACGTTTGCCCTTGCCATATATGTCAGCTCTCCTTGTTCATGTTACTTTTGGCAGCCCTGTTTTTATTTAGCACCTCTGGTTTTTTTCAGATTGTTTTTGCCTTGCTGTATCTTTCACCCTGACTTGGAAGCCATGCCACCTACGAAGCAGCCTCACCTTGCCTTGCACGCCTTCCTGGAACTAACGTGGATTTGCCATGCCTCTGATTGGACTCACGTTTGGCTCATGTTCCATTCCTGGTATACCTTGGTGCTGGCTGGTGGTGGTGTGCTGTAACCTACCTCTGGGAGCTGTCACTGACATCTGAGCTCCCAGTGCAGTGCTCTTCTTGGCAATACACCTGTTTTTCCAAGTATCTTTGTCCTTTTCGTAAGCTGTGGCATAGAAAAACTGGAACACTTTTGTCAAGTTGAGTCACCATATCTCTTGCCATACAGAGCTAGTGTGTGTATATATCCAGAAGTCACCAAGTAGAGTATCTAGGCAGTGGAGAGGCCTGAGTTTATTCTGTATGAGAATAAACTCAAGTTCTTAGGGTTCTAGCCTTAATACAGATGCTATTAAAATATTAAATTTTTTGCTTGTTGTTGTGGTGAGGTACGTCATGTCAGTTCCAACTCATAGTCACCGTATGCACAACAGGACAAAACACTGACCAGTCCTGCGCCAACCTCACCATCGTTGTTATGCTCGAGCCCATTGCTGCAGCCACTTTGTCAATCCATCTCATTGAGGGTCTTCTTTTTTGCCAGCCCTCTGCTTTCCCAAGCATGATGTCCTTCTCCAGGGACTGGTTCCTCCTGATAACATGACCAAAGTATGTGAGACAAAGTCTTGTTATTTTCACTGCCAAGGAGCACTCTGGCTATATTTTTTCCAAGACAGACTTGTTTGTTCTTCTTAAAACTTAAGTTTTTGATTAAGCAAGTTAAATTCCAGAACCAGGGTCACCATTTAATGCAAAGCTTTGGAATAAATAAACAAAAATGTTACTTTCCAGGGCAGGTAGTGTTTTAGGACCTTGTACACTGGCAACAATCTAGTTGAAAATGAAGGAGAAGTTTAAAAAGACTTCATTATTGTTTTTAGCTGCCGTGGAATCACCGGCAACTCATGGCTATCACCTGCACAATGGAATGAAGTACTGCCCAGTCCTGATTATTAGGTATAAAGAAATTTCTTAGGTAGAATTCGTATAAGAGATATGTTGTAGTGTTGTAAGAAATATCCTTCATGCTGTTCTTAAAATAATTACAGTAGCTGGTTTCATTGATAGTTTCTTGCAGCCTCATCCCTCAATATGGCCAAGAGTATAATATCCAAGGGAAACTCATTAAAAGTATTTTTTATAGGCAGGCAGGCTCTTGTAAAGATTACAGCCTAGGAAACTCTATGGGGCAGTTCTACTATGCCATTTAGGGTCACTGTAAGTTAGAATTGACCCGACGACACACAACAACAACATGATGTCAGTGGGGTTAAACCAGGGATAGTATCTAAAGAATTCATTCATTCTTTCAAAAAAAAAAAAGTATTGACACTTACTCTGCATTCGATACTGTGTTAGAAATTGAAAATGCAAAAATAAGAAATATATTACCGCTCCTGCTCTGTCTCCACCCTCTTTCTTGTCCAGGAGAGTTGGGTGCCATGAAGGACCTAGCCAAAAGGAAACAGGAAGAGGAACAAGTTTGTAGGGGGAGGATATCATGTCAGTTTAAGACACATTGAATTTTAGTGGCACATCCAAGCAGATTCAGTGGTAAATGAACACGGAGGTGTTCTGTAGGCAATTTTCTATATGACAATTAACTCGGCAGAGAATTCTGAGTTAGAAATACAGATGTGGAGGGCACCAGCAGAGAAATAATGGCTGAGGTTGTAGAGCCAGATGAACACGCATGCCTGAGAAGAGAGCACCCTCAGTGGAGTGGTGGAGAGAGGCCAGATTCAGTGATTTCAGGAGTGTAGGGGCTGTGCAGGAGTTGAGGCAATGGGTGAAAACTCTTAACACCAAGTAAGGGTATATGCAAGTAGATTGTTTCTTCAGGATGGGAGAGACTTGAACGTTTTTATTGGGTAAGGAAGATGCCATTAGAAAGGAAAAGAAATGGGAGGAGATGGGATCTGGGTGGAAAGAAAAGCCTCGAGTGCAAAAGGAGATATGATTTCTTCCAAGACATGGAGGAAAGCAAAATGTTTGGAAGATTGGAAGTTTCTAGGTAGTGAGTGAGGAGTAAGAGCTCTTGGCTGGTGATTGCAGACTTTAAGTAGAGCGGATCTAGGAGATTAGACAAAAGGTAAGTGTTTAATGAGAAAAGGGGGGGCTTAGTAGGGGCACGTAGATGAACTTGAAGGCTGTATTGATTGGGTTCTACTCCACATTTTTCTCCCTTTCTATCCTGGACCATCTACTGTGACCCAGGTCAGAACACTCAGTAGTGGTAGCCAGGCACCATCTAGTTCTTCTTCCCTCAGGGTAGATGAGGCCTTGGCTCCTGTAGACTTGTTTCTTCTCTGAGCTTTTGCTTCGCTTCTTACTCTTTTGCTCCTGGCGAGTGGAGACCCAGAATTGTGTCTTAGGTAGCTGTTCACTAGCTTTTAAGACCCCAGACACTACTCACTTCACTAGGAGACAGATCGTGACTTTGTGAACTGTTATGCGAGTTGACTGAGTTATTTCATGAGACAGCGGTCCTAAGCTTTCAAACCCAGAAAACCAATCTTGGAAAGTATTTGGTTATGTCTGGGGAGTATCCATATTTGTGTCTTCAATGAATATTTGTGCCTGCACCCACATGTTTGTATTTATACATACTTAGAGATACTTCTATAAGGAGCCCTGGTGTTGCGGTGGTTAAGCACTTGGCTGCTAACCGAAGGTCAACAGTTTAAACCTACTAGCCGCTCCATGGGAGAAAGATGTAGCAGTCTGCTTCCATAAAGATTATAGCCTTGGAAACCCTTCGTGGCAGTTCTACCCTGTTCTATAGAGTCACTATGAGTCGGAATCAACTTGACAGCCATGGGTTTTGTTTTGGTTGGATTATAGATACATGTCTCTGTTCTGACCTGTGTATACCCTTATATCGGCATACCTATGCCCATCCGCATGTGCTCAGAGACTCATTTTTGTTTTGGTTGTGCTGTGCTCACTACATCCTCATTCAGTGCCACTTTTCCCATCACCGAAAATGACAGGTCTGTATGACCTAAAGCTACAGCTGCTTTCCCTTCTCCCTCCTCTCCCTGTTAACTACCAATGAACAATGGTCTGTCTATGTATGTCTATTCTTGTCTTATAAAAGAGGGATCATATATAATATTTGTCGTTATATGCTTGACTTTTTTCACCTAGCATTATGCCCTCCAGGTCCATCCATGTTGTCATGTGTTTTGCAGACTCATCATTTTTCTTTGTAGTTGTGTGGTGTTCCATTGTGTGTACGTACCACAATTTGCTCATCCGTTCATCTGCTGATGGGCGCTTTGGTTGTTGCCATTTATTTGCTATTGTGACTAAAGCAGCAATGAACATTAAAAAGAAGAAGACTGTATCAAGGGGGCCAGCTAAGGGCAGAAACCACACAGATTTTTAGAACCTCTAATCTGTGTGGTTTATTAATTTTTATCCAGCTGTGCTCAACAGCCTGGATGTCGAAAAAGTTGAATAATTAAATTTTTCCAGGCCTAAGATTTTGCAGAATGATGCAACATAAAGACAAGAACTGCTTGTCCATCAAAATATTTTTCATGGACATCAGCTTTCTAAACCTTCCTTCCGATAATAGTTGAGCAGCAAGGGGATTTATAATTATAACTCAGCGAAGGTCTGGAGTGAGTATTCTCCGTAGGGGATTAAAAACAGATCAGTGGAGAGAGCAGCAGGGTTGGCATGAGTTTATGAAAATTAGGAAACCTAACCAAATTGCCAAGAGAACAGCTAACTACTCTCTGTGTAGAGGCTAAGGGGACACATGGCGTCATGGCCTAAACTTTCCTCAGAAAGAAGCTATGAACAGCTCTTAACTAATAAATTTACAATAAAGTCCTCGGCATTCTAGTTTTTAACCACAGAGTATGTCCAGACGGATTTTGCCTGGAAATGTTTTAACAGTCATTCGCCTCACCCATTGATGTAGCTCATTTTCATGCCCTCGTGGAATATCTGGCTTAAAGGAAAAGCTATTTTACCATGAATAAGTGAATTGACCTAGTATATCTCATATTGCTATGTAAACCAATTTAATTTGGGATGTCTGTTACCGATAATAACGTCAGTCAAAGTCAGATGTAAGCAATTTACCTGGGCTTCTACAGTAGATATAGAAAATCTGTCACAGCATGGTATTACCTTGCTCTAGTTTCCTTTATTAAACTTTTCTAAATCATCTTTTTTTCTCCCATTCATTAATTCTTTTTTTTTTTTTTTTAATGTTTTTGCTGGAATAATTGAATCTATTTCTGTGAAGACTTAAAATGAAATGGATGACCATGGACAATGAGCGGCCGTGTTGGGTCCAGGTCTGACTTGTAAACCCTTCCTGCTCATTCCAAGACCTCTGCTTTCAGAGCTGTAATTAAAAAATTATTATTTGTCTAAAATGTGCACTCCTACTTCTGTGTCTGCATGAGAACTCATTATGGGATGTCCTCTGCTTGCCTTGAGGATTGGATTTCTGCCCTTAAAATGCCCACCTTTTTGCCTCCTTTCAGTCACCAGGCTTTGCGTTTGAGCGTTTTTGTTTGATGAATGCAGTGAGCAGGAATGTTTTCATTTGGCAGAGGGCTCTGCCTTAGGATCCTATAGGGAGATTTAAGCCCAAACCTCACTTATAAAATCATTATTCAAATCTATCAACTGATGTACTGAACCCATAGTAAGTGCAAAAATATTGTGCTACACGAAATGAATTGAAAGAATTATAAGATGACATCACTGCCCTTAAGAAATTACTAAGGTGGGGAGGCAATAGCTAGGAAACATGTTTAGACGTCGCTAACAATGCAGCGGGGTGATTCAGTGGTAGAATTCTTCCTTGCATACAGGAGACCCAGGTTCGATTCCTGGCCCCTGCACAGCCACTACCTGTCCATCAGGGGAGTACTGTGTGTTGCTATGATGCTGAACAGGCTTCAGCAGAGCTTCCAGACTAAGACTAGAAAGGAAGGTTGGGTAATCTACTTCCAAAAAGCAGCCAGTGAAAAACTCAATGGGTCACAACAATCTGCAACAATCCTGTGGGATGGTGCAGGACCACGCAGTGTTTTGTTTCGTTGTTTATGGGGTCACCATGAGTTGGGAGTGGCCGTGAGTAGGGGGAGACTCAATAACAATTCAGTGCTGTAAAAAAAAAAAAAAAAACCTGTTGCCGTAGAGTGAATTCTGACTCTAGTAAAGTACTTTGAGAGCATAAACTGTTGCCATTGAGTCAATTATGGTTCATAGTGACCCTATAAGACAGAGTAAAACTGCCCTATAGGGTTCTCTAAGGAGCGGTTGGTGAATTCAAACTACCAGTCTTTTCTGTTAGCTGCTGAGTTCTTAACCACCACACCACCAGGTCTCCTTATTATGTTACTGAGAGCATAAAGAGAAGACTAGTTACTCCAAACTGCGATTATTTGGAGCTGTTTCTATGGATCAATATAAATGAGACTTAGAAAAATGAGTTGGACTAGTATAGTCAAGAGAAAAGGAGAAGCCATTCCAAGAGTAGAAAGAACTTTTCAGGGCAGGAAGTTTAAGTGTAATGAGAAGCCGAGTTGGTTGGACTGGATGGTTCATGTAGAGGAAGTGGCAAAGATTAACGCAGTAGTGTCCAATGGGATCAAATGGTACAGGACTTGGAACCCAAAGCTAACAATTTGAGTTGCAAATTTAGGCAATGGGAATATACTAAAGTTTATTGAGCAAGAGAGTGAAAGGCCTAATAAAATTGTTTTTAGGTTTGGTATGGACTGAGGTATGGGTTGGAGGTACTGTCTTAGCTATCTTAAAAAAAAAAAAATCTATTGCCATCAAGTCAATTCTGACTCATAGTGACCCTATAGGATAGAGTAGGACTGCCCTGTAGAGATTTCAAGGCATAAATCTTTACGGAAGAGGCTGCTTCGCCTTTCTCCCGCAGAGCACCTGGTGGGTTCTAACCACCAACCTTTTAGTTAGCAGCTGAGCACTTTAACCACCGTGCCACCAGGGCTCCTGGTACCTGCTGATAGGATTTGCAGATCATCTTATCTAACCATGTAATTTTACAAGGGAAGAGAACTGAATGCTAGAGACTAGGGGAGAACTAGAAACCAAGACGCAGGGTTCCCCAGGCAGGATGCTTTCTACCTACTGCTGGATAGCTGGATTAATGATGCAGCAATCTTAAAGTGGGTGAGAAGATGAATCACTCTTTTATCAACCTAGATCCTGGATTCGATTGTTATAAATACAAGTTTATAGTCGTCCATTCCCCGTGTCCTTCGGAGGAAGATTTCACTGCCTTCAGAGAAACTCACAGCACTCAGGAAAACTCTGGGTTCAGGTTAACCTCATTTTCAAATGGGAGTCCAGAGGCAGTCTGCTGACTCTAAAGTTGTAAGGTCCTCCTTTCAAGTGCCATTATCCTACTGAGCTTTATGGCCATGTGTGAAGGATGCAACTGAGTGAAAGCAAATAAACCTTGTCTGAAATTGCCTAAAATAGACTGGTTATCTTCATATTAACTTTGAATTTTAATTGTGACCTTACATGGTATGGAAGCCAATTGAGAGTAGCACAGGCCAGCTAATGAACTGTTAAGTTAGTTGTCTCTGCATCCCTGGAGATTCAGCAGAGTCACTCGGTCAGCACGTCTCCATTTTAGCGGACATGCTGAACTTGAGCTAGATAATTGTACAGCAGGAGAGCCGTGTGTTCTCGCGCACTTTATTTTGGATAATTGCAGTTCAGTGCTACTGGACATCTGTGATATGCCTTTGCGAAAGAGCGTATGTGTGTGTGTGTGAGAGTGTGTGAATGAGCCATGTATCATCCTTAAATGTGACTCTTTTTTCCTACAACTCTTCCCTCAAAACTGCAGAGGACTGTTTTTGTTATAAATGTGGAACAAAGGCTTCAGGAAGGCAGATAAGCTTATCAGAATTTCAGAGTGTCATTGTCATCTAAAATTATTTATTGAGTGCTTGCTCAATAAAAGTAAAGCAAAGTAGGATAGCCTGCTTTGGGGTTTCTCAGCAGTGCCACTCTTGACATCTTGGACCAGATACTTCTTTGTTTTGAGGGTTTCTTGTGCATAACAGGACATTGAACAGCATCTCCGAACTCTACTCACTACAAGTCTGTAGCAGCGCCCCCACCTCCAGTCGTGATAATCAAAAATTTCTCCAGAAATTGCCAAACGTCCCCAGGGTGGGGGCGTAATCACCCCTGGTAGAACCTCTGATCTATGTTATAATCGAGCCCCTTCTTCTCTAATTCGCCCTTTCTTTTCAGAGCCTATAGATAAAGCTTTGGTGTGCAGGAATCAAACACATCTTGCTACTGCTCTTATAGGCTGCCTCACGTATCTAACACATTTTCAAATTTTCTTAACACCATTTTCAAAGTTCTCTTTTTCTCCTCATGTTCAGGATATGTTCCTTCCCCCTTAAGAGTTTCTGGCGATTTCCATTTGCCCTTTGGAAGGTATCCATGTTCTTGTCAGGTAATAAGCCTCTCCCAAATTCCCAGGTTACCTCTGTTCTCCAAGAATGTCATTTTCCCCCATTCAACCTCTCAGCTAGCCTGGAAGGACATATAAATACAGTATGGGCGGGTGCTGGCATCTGAGAGCCCTGGTGGAGCTTCTTCCACAGCAACATTATAGAATGACCTTGTTCAGGCTTCCAGATAATTCAGATGCCACTTTCCATTGGGATATCAATGTTGTCAGCCACAGGGATATACCATTTTGACTATTCAGCAAATTTGAAGCCTTAAACCTATTATCTGGAGAAGCCAATACTTTACCATATATAGCTTTGAAAAATGCATTGTAGACATCAGTGACCTCCCAGCAAGTCTGGGTTATCAACCTCCACACGCAAATGTAGAGAATTTTCTGGTTAAATCAAAGGCAACGAATGCCTGTGAACTCATAGCTCCGCTAATTAGAAGATTGTTGTCATTTGAATACTAAGGTTTTAAATGGAGAAAGAATCAAATGCCAAGCAGCCAGAGTTCACCATGCTCCTTGTGATGTCCTGTTTACCACGGGACCCATTCACATGTCAAAGGTGATTGACATTTCATTTCTCTCTATTGGTGAAACATCAGCTAATTCCCTGAAAGATGAATTCACATATGAAAAAGGGGTGTCACATTGTCTTAGTCCCAGAATTAACTCTACTTCTGGAATAATACCTATTCCCTGTCCTTATTATAGCAGACATCTGTCTCATCTTGATAGCCATCATCAAGATCACAAAATTTATAAGATGGACAGAGAACTAGAAGACGTTGACTCAGGAAAGATCAATTTAAGAAATTCCCTATGTTTCAATTCAAGAAACGAGCTGATTGTGATCGACGTGCTTATAAACCTTCCCTGTTCCCTGATATCACTGCACGTATAGAGACCCCTTAGCTGAGTAAAATAATCTGTCATATCCTGAAGCTACCTGGTGTTCCTTCTCAGGGAGATTCAGACCCTGACAGACGTAGGAGACAAAAGAAACTTTAACTTAAACCTTAAGACTCTATCAGTGCCCAGTTGTTTGGAAGTTTGTCAGAATCTTACCTACTTCTGGCTGTGACGGAATCATTGGACTTTGAGAAAAATGACAATAAGCATACCAAGAATCACAACACAGGAAACAAAATTTAGGAGCATGGTATTGTCCAACCAGCCTCATGGTCAAAGAGATTACAACAAAGCAAATACAGTTTGAACTTTAAATATCTATCAGCTTTTACTACTTTAGAATATTTACCTAGATGCATACTTTTTATTTTCTGATCCCCTTCAGATATTTCTGTAGAAATAATTTAGCGTCCAACAGTTTAACAGAGCTACTGAAAGAGCTTTTCCTTCAGGGGAATCCTTCATTTCACTAATAAGTGATGTTATAAAGGCGTTGTAAGTCAAGCATCAAACCACCTCTCGTCTTGGCATGAAATACAGCCAAATCTTTTTTTTTTTTTTTTAAATCCTCAGTATAGCTTGTAGATTAGAAGAGGTTACACTACACAAATGTGTTTTACACAATATCAGTGCTGCGACTGCAGAGCACCTAAGTCACACCCCACTTCCAGATAAAAATATCTGTAGTTGTTGATTTGGAATCCTCTTTTATTTTATTCAGGGATTTTCTCAAATTGCCATCATTAGGGAGAGAAGGCAAAGTAATTTATTATTATTCGTACGGACATCCTAGCATATACACGATAGCAATTTTTTTTTTTTTTAATTTCCTTGTCCTAAGTAAGCCCTGGAAACCCTTGATGGAGTAGTGGTTAAGTGCTACAGCTGCTAACCAAAAGGTCAGCAGTTCACATCCATCAGGAGTTCCTTGGAAGCCCTATGGGGCAGTTCTACTCTGTCCTATAGGGTCACTATGAATTGGAATCGACTCGACGGCAACAGATTTGTTTTTGGTTTTAAGTAAGCCTTGGTGGTGCAGTGGTTAAGAGCTTGACTGCTAACCAAAAGGTCAGCAGTTCAAATCTACCAGCTGGCCCTTGGAAACCCTATGGGGCAATTCTACACCATCCTATAGGGTCGCTATTAGTCAGAATCGGCTAGAAAGCAATGGATTTTTTTTTTTTTTTTGGTTTGTCCTAAGTAGTCTCATTGTGACAATTAGTGCTAGCGGAGGTTTACATAACAGCTACTTTAAGATATTTTAAGTTATTTTGTTATAGTTCTATACTGTTGTGAAGTAATTTGAGTCAGCAGCTAAACTAATATTCTTTTGATCCTTATTTGCTGAATTTCAGTACGCTAAAACTTTTGGGAGGCATGACTGAAGCTAACCCTAAGAAGCGCTGCTTCTTAAATTCTACCAATGACTCTATTGAACCTGAGATCAGATATCTCGTAATAAACGACATGCAAATTGTTTGACTCAACTAGGTACAGAGAAATTATTCACTTCAAATATTTGACTTTGAAATCAATGCCTATATTTATTTGAATTTTTTTTTTTTATTTTAATAATGTACAATGTATCAAAAAAACCTAGCCCTTGAGTTGATTCTGACTCATAACAACCTTATAGGACAGGGTAGAACTGCCCCATAGGGTTTCCAAGGCCATCTTTACAGAAGCAGACTGCCACATCTTTCTCTCGCAGAGCAGGTGGTGGATTCAAACCACCCACCTTTTGGTTGGCAGCCGAGCTCTTAGCCACTGCACAACCAGGGCTTAAAACCAAAAACAAACCTGTTGCCATCAAGTCGATATGTAATGACTAGCTAAATTATATACTATTATGTTGTTGCTTTTGTTAGGGGTCGTCCAGTTGATTTCAACTCTCAGTGACATGTGACAGAGCAAAGCTGTCCCGTAGGGTTTTCTAGACTGTAATCTTTAGGGGAGCTCCCAAGGAGCCACCAGTGTTTTGGTTAGCAGCCAACCACATAACCATTCTACCACCAGGGTTTCTTAAACACTGTTATAACTGTGAAGAAAACAGATAGACTTAAATATAATCACAACACCAAAAATCTTCATATGGTTTTGAATGTTAATATATACCAGTTTTCCACTTAAAGTACCAGAAAAGCACCAAAAAAAAAAATTGAGCAGGAAAATACTGTGTTGACCCTGGTCTCACCATTTACTTGCAGTATAACTTTAGGGAACTTATTTTACCTCTTCAAGCCTAGGTGTGTTGTCTATAAAACGAGTTAATGAGCCTATGTCAGTGGACTACTGGGAGGGTTAGACAAGGTAACCAATGCATAAAACACCTAGCATGAGGTAGACTTGTGAGATCCTTACTCTCCTTCTGGTCCTATTCATCCATTCATTTCCCTCCTGCTTTGAGCCATCTACTAAACTTTCAACAATAGCTAAAATACGTGTCTCACGAGCTCACTAAGCTATATTTCTACCTTCATTTTAGTAGCTTCTAAAATTATTTTTGTGAACTTTCCAGAGCTTGAGTTTATGGAAAGCTAAGCATTAAGTCCCTATGCCTAAAGATAGTTTTTCTTCTAATGGACTCTGCATTTATAACTCATTTGATGCACTCTTCTAATTGTGCTAATGAGTCTGCTTCAATGACTGTACTATTTGCTATTCATTAATAGTGTTTTTTAATAAATAAATAAAAAGAAGAAACATAAGAATGGAACGATGGATAGGAGGATGGATACATAGATGGATATGTATGGGATGAGATAAAGGAATAAATGACTACTTATTGTACTGTGGGAACCCTGGTGGCATTGTGGTTAAGTGCTGCAGCTGCTAACCAAATGGTTGGCAGTTCAGATCCAGCAGGCACTCCCTGGAAACTCTATGGGGCAGTTCTACTCTGTCCTATAGGGTTGCTAGGAGTCAGTATCGACTTGACAGCAATGGGTTTGTTTGTTTTTTTTGGTTTGTTGTACTATGGAAAGCCTGGTGGTGTAGTGGTTAAGAGTTTGGCTGCTAACCAAAAGGTCAGCAGTTCAAATCCACCAGGCGCTCCTTGGAAACTCTATGGGGCAGTTTTACTCTGTCCTATACGGTCACTACGAGTAGGAATCAACTCGATGACAATAGGTTTTTGTTTTTGTTTTTTTTTACTATAAACAACTTAACCTACTGGAAGAAGAGAACATAGTTCCAATGCTGAAATATCACTAAGGAGAAGATTTTTTTTTTTTTTTTTAAGATGAGTCAAGTAGATTTAAGGCCAAGGGAAACGCACTATGTATAATTTATTTAGATTATCAGAATGCTGTTGACTCTTTCATACTAAAGCTGTCAGATATAGAGTTACAATGGAAATGGAAAAAAAAAGCTTTGGCACAGAGAAAATATTGTGTTAAAGTCAGGAAGTAGAAAGTGTTTGAGGCCCTTCTCTGGATTCAGAAGTGCTGTAAAAGGGAATCAAGTCCTTAGTAATCAACGACTGGGTTACCTGTTTATCTTTTATAAATGATTGCCATGGGTTGAGTTATGTTCCCCAAAAAGTGTGTGTATCAACTTGGTTAGGCCACGATTCCCAGTATTGTGTGGTTGTCCTCCATTTTGTTATTGTAATTTTCCGTTAAGAGGATTAGGGTGGGATTGTAACACCACTGTCACTCAGGTCACCTCCCTGATCCAACATAAAGGGAGTTTTCCCTGGGATGTGCCCTGCACCACCTTTTATCTCTCAAGACATAAAAGGAAAGAGAAGCAAGCAGAGAGTTGGGGACCTCATACCACCAAGAAAGCGGCACCAGGAGCAGAGCACGTCCTTTGGACATGCAGCCCCTGCGCCTGAGAAGCTCCTTGACCATGGGAAGCTTGAGGACAAGGACCTTCCTCCAGACACCGACAGAGAGAGAAAGACTTCCCCTGGAGCCGACACCCTGAATTTGGACTTGTAACCTACTAGACTGTGAGAGAATGAATTTCTCTTTGTTAAAGCCATCCATTTGTGGTATTTCTGTTATGGCAGCACTAGATGACTAAGACAATGGTCTTGAAGTCAGAGGCACCGCGGAGTCTCCAAATATGTAGCTCTTTTGAATAGTGCAATGACAAGGAGGTGGACGTAGGTAGTGTGAAATTCTCTCAAGGCCACGTGAGTGGGGACACGGGTCAGATGAGCCTCAGTAAGGGCAGAGAGCATGAGGAAATGCGTTAACCAAAACCAGTTACTGTCAAGTCGATTCCAACTCATGGCGACCCCATGTGTTGAAGAGTAGAACTGTGCTCTGTAGGGTTTTTAAGGCCGTGAACTTTCAGAAGCAGATTGCCAGGCCTTTCTTGCAACGCCCCTCTTGGTTTTGTCCAAGCTACCAACCTCGAGGTTAGTAGTTGAGCACTTAACCATTTGGGCTACCCAGAAATGTGCTTACAGATATATAAAATCAACTTAATACGTGATGAGCTCTCGTTCATCATTTTTATTCAAAAAGAACCTTGAAGACATCATGTTTTCTGAAAATACCAGTCAATATCATGCTATGATTTAAAATAAATAATCAGAATGCCTGACTAAATATGGACATTGTAGAATGAAAGCTTGGTGATATATCTGAAAACATCACCAGACCCTCATGTCTCTTGTATTAGGAAAAGATGTTCTTTCAAGGTTCTGTGAAGTTAGAGTTGGAGGCATTGAAGAGAAAGAAAAAAAAACTATTCAGCGTTGGAGAGAGTTATCTATCGAGAGACAGTTAAGAGAAATGGACGTATGTTAGGAAAAATGGAGTTTGAGGAAATACTAAAGCTGGCAAATGGCATAGTTTGTGCATAGGCACGGTACGCTAAGCATAGGATCCTAAGTTAGTCCTTTCTCAAGAGTGAACACTATGGGTGGCCGATGGGGCCAATGAGGCAAGAGGCTAAAGTCAAGAAAAGGCACCGAGGATCGTTTCAGGGCAAGTCAGAAATTTAAATTCCGGTGTAAAAGCCAGGTCAAGAACACTTGAGACCTGCCAAGTTTGGAAGAAAGAAGCATATCAAATTGCTGTGTACGAATCAAGCTAGACAGAGCTGTCCATAATTGAGACTAGAGTTCAAAATAGAGTAGGGTAGGGGTAGGGTGTGTGGCTGTACTTGTTTACATGGTTAGCTGCCTTCTAAGGGTTTTTATTGCCCATTCGATTCTAAGCGGCTTTTACCCTTGGCATATTTCGACATAAAAGCATCATATAACTCGTGAAATAAATATAATGAGTCTCAGTCACTATATTCCATTTTCTCAATCTTTGGCTGTAGCTGTGTCTGTGTGTGTGTGTTTGTGTGTACACATATACATGACAAACCATACTATGCCAGTCTGAGGTCATCTATATCTTCAGTCTGCGCACTTATCTTAGGCCAAGCAGAAATAATACGGTACTAAATTTTCATTCCTAACCGTCTCATTATGATTTTCTCTAGTGTTCCTTTGTTGTTTAAGGGGGTAATTTTATAATTAAAAGTATAGTTTTTAAAATGTAGTTTGGGGAAGGGTGACAATGATAGAAGCCATTATCCCTGCCGATGTGATGCAGATTGAAAATGTAGATAAATTTAAAAGCATTTAAGAGAATTCAAGATGGTAGAAGTATAATTTAAGAGGTGCTAATGATAATTTTCAAAATATTTTAAATGCTCACTTTGGATGTTGTCTTAATTTTCTAGAGCTGCCATAGCAAAATGTGGTAAAGTGGGTGGCTTGGCAGGACAGAAATTTATTGTCTCACAATTCTGGAGGCTGTAAATTGAATTCAGGGCATTGGGCGGGAATGCGCTTTCTCGCCACCGACTCTCCTTGTCTCTTTCAGTTTCTGAGAGCCCCAGGCATTTCTTGACATTCCTTGGTTTGCAGAAAGACCCTCAGATGGTGCTGGTCTTCACCCCATGCATGACTCTCTTTCTCTGCCTGCTGTCTTTCATAAGACACAACTCAGAAGAGATTAGGACCCATCCTACTCCAGTATGACCTACTTCAACTTAACTGATAAAAGAAAAACCCTTTTTTCAAACAAGGTCACATTCATGGGTCCAGGGGTTAGGACTTCAACTTATTTAGGGGAGCACGTGGTTCAATCCATAACAGATGTCAAGCATATTGTTTCCTGAATTATTCCTTGATGCCAGTGTCAAAAGGAGCCCTGATGACAAACAGTGGTTTAAGCACTCACCTGCTAACTCAAAGATTGGTGAATCGAACCCATCAGCTGCTCCACAGGGAAAGATGTGTCAGTCTGCTTGGAAACCCTAAGAGGCAGAATTGCCCTGTCCTATAGGATTGATATGAGTCGGAATCAACTCAACAGCAATGGGTTTGGTTTTTGGTTTTGGCTAGTGACAAATACAGAATAGTTATGTATTTAACCTAGCACAACATTACTTATATTCATGTCATGTCCTCCCTGGAAACTGGTCTCCAATAATTAATGCAACATTCAGAGTTTTTACTTGATACATGCTTTTCTATGTCAATGAAGTTGCAAAAATATTCAATGACTTGACATCATTTACATGTGTGTAAATTACATTAAGCTCTTTCATAAATATGTCTGAGTCTCTGAACAACCTGTGAGGTAGCAGAATCAGATTTTATTACTTCCATTTTATCACTGAATAACCCACCCAAGTCAAACAGCTGATGGAGAGAAAACTTGAGAGGTCTCTGCATTGAGCCCTTTTTATGAAAATGTCAGTATGGAAAAAAAAGAGCACAGCAGTTAATCCAAACTAGGAGGTTTAGTAAGTTAGGGGAAAAAAAGCCTTAAAGACTTGATAGACTCCCAGTGGATGCCTTTGTAAGAGGAACATTTCTGTCAGTAGAATTTGGTTCCATGAACACTCAGCCTCATTCTTTTTCTGTACTTCCTGTTTCTCTTCAGGCGCTTGTTCCAAAGTGTGAACGTGAATCCCTTCTCTGCATAGAACCTGTTAGTGCAAATGCATATTGAAGTTATAAAGAAGTTATAAAGTAATAGGTTTACTTAAAAACCAAAAACCAAACCCACTGCTGTCGAGTCGATTCTGACTCCTAGCGACCCTGCAGGACAGAGTAGAACTGCCCCATAGAGTTTCCAAGGAGCACCTGGTGGATTCGAACTGCTGATCTTTTGGTTAGCAGGTGTAGCCCTTAACCACTATGCCACCGGGGTTAAATCATCAATGCTGTAGGGCTCCAGAGACTGTGCTTTGATTGTTAGCATGACTATTGAGGTAGAGAATCCCATCAGTACTGTTTATGTAACTGAGTCAGTGTTCTCCCCTCACCCACCCCACCCCTGCCCCAGTGTGTTCTGCTGAGGAAAACCAGGGGGAAAGAAGCTGAACTTACCTGACTGAATTTTTACAAAGACCTTGCAGTATGTATTATTCTCATTGCTTTTATACTGAGAGAGAAACTGAGGCTCAGACATGTTAGCCAAAATTTATTTCTCTCCAAAGAACTTCATTTTTTTCTTGAAAGCTCTTATTATTATTTTTTTTTTTAAGAACTTCAAATCTTTTTGTTCTTCTACTGAAGGTTGAGTATCAGAAAAGTGGTTCTAGTCAGGCTAACGTGTGGTCTCCACCCCAGAGCCAGAGAAGTAGGTAAACTGTAGATATGAATATTCAGAAGAAATCAGAAACCCAAAGGGAGGGAGGGAGGAAGACAGGGAGAGAGGAAAGAAGATGCAAATTAGGATGTAACAACAAGGTTGGAAATGATGTTGACTTCATGGGTCACTCCCACTTATACATACAGTGGGCAGCCTTTTCTCTGGATTAACTTGGCCAGGGTCAGCATAGAGAAGCCCAAAAAGTTCTTTGGACAGAACACTGAAGATCCTGGAATGATTTCAAAGAAATTGATCCATGTCTTCACAAATACACCTAATTTATTTGAAGAATTGAATTACTGCCTCATCTTTACTGGCAAGAATTCCGAGGTTCACAACACTTAAGCTACAGTACCAAGATCTTTTTGCTTTGATGAAATATTACATTTCAACACATAGCTACCATTCACATTCATCTATTATGAAGAAAAGAAGCAAATACCTAAAACCATTGTGTGTTTCTGGAATGTAGTCTGTCTCTTCAAGTTCCAGACATAGAGAAGTAGGGAGATTAGATATCCTAAAGAATATTGTGATCTCATTAGCAAGGAAAATCTAACTGCTGCTCCGCCAATAGAGAGCATCTCCAGTAATGTGGTGTTGCCACATATACTATATTCTTCTTGAAAACCATTTCCAGAGACTTTATCTTGGTTGGTAACAGTTAACACCCTTGAATATTTAAGAAATGGATATTCAGTATATTAGAACTAAGTCATTCCATTAAATTTTATGGCCTAAAAAAATTAGCCTCACTTTTAAATGGTCTTCAACCTGAAGACTATTAACTTTTGGAATGTATTCTTGGGTGGTGAAAAAAAGAAAAAGCCAGTGAATGGATTCAATTCTGGCATATTTTGGAGAAATGATTATTCAGTCACTCAGCCTGAAATCAGCCATTTTTTAATTCTTTCTCTCAAGCTTTAAATTTTGTCAGGCAGCAAGTCTATTTTCACTGCTTTAGATAAATGTACTTGTTAAGAGAAATTTTATTTCTGTCAACATGATTTTAATTATTTTTCCCCTTCATTATTAAATTAGCCTCTCAACTCATCTGACCATTTTGGTTCTCTTCCCATTCCAATTCTTTCTGTATAAAATGTCCTGAACTACAACTTTATGCCTGTTACTACCTTCTCAAAAATGTCCAAAATATCTATATTATATCCTGAATATATAAAAATATTATATTTCAATTTTAACACAGGCATGTTAGCCTTGAAGTCAAGGCCCAAAATTATGTGGGCTCCATTTTTCATTTAAAATGCTTTCTCTTCCCCCCAAAGTACCCTTCATTCCCACCAGTGGAAAAAAAAAAAAACACTTGCTCTTTTCCAAATATGTGTTGCCTGTTTGGTTCTTTGTAATCTTGTTAACTCTGCCCTCCCCACATCCACCTTGATTGAAATCCTATAATCAATCTGGGTTAAGACATGTGGGTATTATTTCCATGGACCTTCCCAGTCTACTCAACTACATTTGGTCTCTCCGTACCCTGGGCTACCTCAGCACTGACGTGACTGTTCTCTATCTTGTGTTTTATTGGTTCAAGTAGCTGCTTTAAGGCTACACTGAATTTAAGCTTCCTGAGGTCAAGGATCTTTTTCTGATGGGCTGTCACTCCTTTAAAGGAGCTCTCGTGATGCAGTGGTTAAGTGCTCGGCTGCTAACTGAAAGGTTGGAGGTTTGAACCCACCAGTGGCTCTGCAGGAGAAAAGACCTGGTGATCTGCTCCTGTAAAGATGACACTTAGGAAACCCTGTGGTCAGATCTACCCTATCCTTATAAGGTCCCTGTGAGTCGGAATAGACTCCAGGGCAGACGACAGCAACAATAGTGATTCCCTTGAAGGGAATGGAAGTTGTGTTATAATCTGTTCGACGTGGACTGATACACTAGAGAAAATTGAAATAACTCCATGACAAATAAAAAATGGTAAAACAAGTTATCCAAAGTATCCAGTTCAGATATTTGAATTTTATGGTTAGGGAGTAGGGAACTTAGTTCCTGTTTACAGAGAGTCAGCTTTGGCACTCGTGTTCTTTTTGTGTGGTGTGTATAAGAACTGTTCTAACCTGTGAACACAGCCTGCCGTTTGCTCTTCTCTGATTTTAGTATCCAGTGCTTTTGAAACTGAAAAACATGTGTATTTATTTTGCATGCATTAGAACCTGCCAGCTGTGTTTTGAACAAAGTTTTGACTGTGCGGTCCATCAATCACTCTCAGATTCTGAGGCTCCCAGAGTGATAACACCTGAACAATCCACACACCATTAATACATAGGCCAACAATGTTGATATGCAGAATCAGTTCTATGGCATTTGCTTAATCTTGTACTGTATTCCATTGGGGAGAAAACCCCTGTTATTTTATGAAAGATGGGGAATTTATGAAAATTATATTTCCGTAATTGAAGAGACCAAAGATTGCAAAAAGTCAGAATGGGGATTAATGACAAAAGGAGCAATATACACACACACACACAAATATACACATATGCCTCTACCCATCTATCAGTTTGTTGTACTGTGGCAGTTTGTGTGTTGCTGTGATGCTGGAAGCTATGTCACCAGTATTTCAAATACCAGCAGGGTCACGCACAGTTAATAGGTTTCCGCAGAGCTTCCAGACTGAGACAGACTGAGAAGAAAGGCCTGGTGATCTTCAAAAAATTAGCCAATGAAAACCTTATGGATCACAACAGAATATTGTCTAACTCGAAGGATCATTCACTAGAGGAGAAGTTATGTTTGGTGAAGTTGAGGGTCAGCAAGGGCATGGGAGATTCTTGGTGAGATGGATTGGTACAACAGCCAATGTGAGGGGCTGGAGCATGCTGGTGATGGTGAGGATGATGCAGGACCAGGCAACGTTTCATCGTGTTGTACATAAAGTCGCCATGATTTGGAGCCAACTCAACGGCAGCGAACAACAATGATATATATATATATATATATATGTGTGTATATATATATGAAAAATAGCACTTTAACATATTAGCCATCATAAGCTAAAATTTATTGAACATTTAATATATGCCAGGTACTGTATGTAAGGTTGTATTCGTTATTCCATTGAATCCTCAGAACGTCCACGCAAGGTACATGTGGTCACTACCCCTGCTTTACACATGACGTACCTGAGGATTGGCGGAGTTGATGGTGTTTCCTAATTTCACATAGCCACTAGGTAGGAAAGACGTAGGAAGCAGGGTTCCTCTGTCACCCCAGAGCCCGTGGCACCAGCCCCTGTTCCTGCTGAAGCCCTGGGCCTGATGCTGCTGCTCTGCCATGAGAGAGGTGTGGGTAGTACCGTAGGAGGTGAGGCCTCAGCTACCACATGGGTGCTCTGTGCTCTGAAGCCCTGCTGTGCCAGAGCCATGCTGTGTTACTGACAAAGTTGGGAGAAGGCCTCTCTTGGTGTTTTATGTTACATCCCTCAATAGAGGAGTGATGCGGAAATAGCTTTTATGTTTTTATTGTATCCTTTCTTTCCATAAGATTCGAGGTAAGAATTCCTGGGCAGCTAAACCTTAGGGACAATCATATTGACACAGACAGAGTCATAATCAGAATCATCATTCTTACCTAACGTTGTCACCCCCTGCCCCCTACAGAAGTTTTATAACAGGAATTCTTATCACTGTGTCTTAACATCGACATCCCTGGACTTATTTTCCTAAAGGTTTCTGGGTCTGTCATGAAAATGAGCTTTTGGCAGAGCCACCTCACGTACCTAAGACAGAGACAGAGTATACCTGAGTAATGGTGGTGCACAAGGAGGAGTCACACTAAGACCCTTTGCTGGATTTAGTATGTTCCAGACAAGAAGACAAGGAGAACAAAGAAGATTTAAGCCCGCTACCACTGGTAATGGATGGCAAAGAAGCAGATCTATTCAGAACCTCTTTTGAATGTATTTTCTCTGTCAGGAAGAATGATCTTCTAACAGAAAGGCTAGACCACATATTTGTAGGAAGAATTGAAGTCTGCGATAGTTAAGGAGGTTATATGAGAACATAATTGTACTACATGTGTTTAAATCTCTAGTCCCAGCTGAATGCCATCCCAGGAAACTGAAAAAACTGGTAGATAAGATGCCTAAGACACTGGCAGTAATTTTTGAGGAGTTATGGAAAATGGAAAAAGGGTAGAAAAATATCATTCCTAATTTCAAATAAATGAAAAAATGGATTCTAGCAATTAATCACATGGTGAAATTTACATTCACAGCAAAATTCACGACTAGACCCTCAGAGACATGGTTCCAGAATATTTAACAAACTGTGACTTCTGTGATTGATTATGGGTTTATGAAGAACAAATACTGCTAGAGAAACCTCATTTCTGTTTTAATACACTTGCATAACTTATATCTCTATTTTAATTCCATCCAAGGAGGAGAATATTTGAAAAAGGTTTTATTTGGGGAAAAAAGGGGGAGGGGGCGGGAGGAGATAGCATGGACAACACAACAGTTAGGTAAATCCTGAGTACTGTAGTTGATTTGGAAACTCTGGTGGCATAGTGGTTAAGGGCTACAGCTTCTGACCAAAAGGTCAGCAGTTCAAATCCACCAGGCGCTCCTTGGAAACCATACAGGCAGTTCTACTCTGTCCTATAGGGTCGTTATGAGTTGGAATTGACTCGAGGGCAGTGGGTTTGGTTTGGTGGTTTGGTAGTTCATTTGGAGCCCTGGAGGCTCAGTGGTTGAAGTGCTTGGCTACTAACCAAAAGATGGGTGATCTGAACTCACCAGCCGCTCTTCAGGAGAAAGATGTGACTGTCTGGTTCTGTAAAGATTTACAGTCTTGGAAACCCTGTGAAGCAGTTCTACTCTGTCCTATAGGGTCACTGTGAGTCAGAATTGACTCAATGGCAACAGGTTTGGTTTTGGTTTGGTAGTTGGTTTACTGCCTATCGTCTTGGGTCTGCCATCTTAAATGGCAGGCAAGCATTGGTTGGGGTATATTCACTGCCTAGCACATTGGGTGGTATGTAGTAAGTGTTCATTAAGTATTCAAAGAATGTATGAAAGCTGAGAACAGCGGGAATTGGGGGTGAATATGTTTCATGGTCAACTGAGGAAAGGCTAAAGGAATGGAAGTATTTAGCCCAGAAATTGCCTTAAAATATTAGAAATGATAAGGGGTAAAATTTATGTTGTTTTAGAAGGCAAAAGAAGGTCAAGCAACTGAAAGGTTTGAGTAAGCAGATTCTGGCACAGTATGGTAATGAACTGTTTGAAAACAGAATAAGCTGCCCCTGCATTCGGTTTGAGTTCTTTGTTGCAGGAGCTGTTCAAACAGAGGAGAGACGTTGCTTATCAAAGAAGCCATGTGAGACACAGGATACAGAGAGGACTATTTGCTTTCATCCTTTAAACATTTATTTATTGAGGATCCTCTGTGTGTCAGGCAATGTGCTGGGTGCTGGACGAAGTTTCTGCCCTCGTGGAGTTTATGCTCTAGTGGAGGATTCAAAGAATTAATTAGGTAGTTGCATGGTAAGTGCCATCATGGGGGAAACAACAAAGTGCTATTGTTGTTGTTAGGGGCCATTGAGCCAGTTCCTACTCATAGCAACCCTACGTACAACACTGCCCAGTTCTATGCCATCCTCTCAATCGTTGTTATTTTGAGCCCACTTACGCAGTCACTGTGTCAGTCCATCTTATTGAGGGTATTCCTCTTTTTCCCTGACCCTTTCCTTTACCAAGCATGATGTACTTCTCCAGGGGCTGGTTGCTCCCGATAACAAGTACAAAGTACGTGAGAAGAAGTCTCACCATCCTCGCTTCTAAGGAGCATTCTGACTGTACTTCTTCTAAGAAAAACTTGTTCCTTCTTCTGGCAGTCCATGGTCTATTCAATATTCTTGACCAACACTACAATTAAAGGCATCAATTCTTTGGTATTCATTATTCATTCCTTGCCCAGCTTTCACATGCGTATGAAGCGATTGAAAATACCATGGCTTGGGTCAGGCCCATCCTGGTTATCAAAGTGACATCTTTGCTTCTTAACACTTTAAAGAGGTCTTTTGCAGCAGATTTGCCCAATGCAATGCGTCTTTTGATTTCTTGACTGCCACTGCCGTGGGCATTGATTGTGGATCCAAGTAAAATGAAATATTTGACAACTTCAGTATTTTCTCTGTTTATCGTGATGTTGTTTATTGGTCCAGTTGTGAGGATTTTTGTTTTCTTTATGTTGAGGTGTAATCCATACTGAAAGCTGTGGTCATTGTCATGTGGTAAGTGCTGTCATGGGGGAAACACACAGTTTATACCAAAAAGGAATGTCTAATCAATTCCTGTGCAGGTAGGGGAGGCTTTCTGGAGGAAGTAATTTGCAAATTAATAAGGCAAGTTTACCTGCCAAGAATTAGGGGAAAAGGAGTCCAAAGGCTGAGGAGAATGAAAAGGTTTAAAAATACCTGCTATGGAAAGAGTAAGATGTTGTTAATTAGGGATACATGGAAGGATCTTCAAGTAGAGTAGAGATCTGCAGGGTTTTCTGGTGGAGCCCTCAGAAGAAATCTGTAGACTTAACCAGGGAGTGAGGTGATTTTCCCAGGCAGTGCTCAACATTTACCTGGAGTTGAGGTTTTGCCAAGCAGGAACAGTGAAAGGATAATTTGAGGGAATTTGTGTTAAAACGTTTAAGATTATGGTTCTTGGTACTGAGGCTAGATGGAAAAAAAAAAACAAAACCAGGAGTAGGCCAATGGATTCATCAGAGAACCCAAAATCCAAGTTCTCTAGAAAGCCAGTAAGGCAGTGAACAGATACAGCAGGAATGATTGATCATTTCTAAGGACTCTTCCCTCTCTGAAAATCCTTCCCGAAATTTTTACTATGAAAATATACAAACATGCAGCGAAGTTATTTATTACACCTACATTTATCACACCTACCCTATTTCTTATGCAAATAGTATTCACCTTCTGCATTTTTGTCTTTTTGCCCACTGCACCTTCTCACCTTCCCCTGACAAGGTATTTTCATGAGCGCACTGTGTTAATTTTTTTACAGCAACATGTAAAAAATTAGCATAGTGGGGCTTTTGAAATACCTTGAGGGGTGTGGTTGGCAAACAAATGTAGAAGGCACGTGTTATTTGCATAAAAATACAGTGTATACCTATCACCCAGATTCACCAGTTTGCTATATTTGCTTCTTCTCTCTGTATCGCTATATTTTATATATTTGAAAGTTGTGTATATTAACTGAATTCTAAATTCTTCAGAATGAATCTCCTAAATAAACACAATATTATCACACTGAGGATAATTCATAGTTTTGTAATATTATTTAATATTCTGTTCATATTAGAATTTTCTCATTTCTTCCAAGATTTTATACTTCTTTTCTTTTTTTTACATTTAGTTTTTATAGCTTCTGTTTTATTTTTTCAAACCAGGAATCAATTAAGGTTCATGTGTTTACATTCTCTTATCACTTTAGTCTCTTTAAATGTTGAACCTTTTTGTCATGACACTGTCTTTCTGAAGAGCCTAAGCCAGTTTCTTAACTTGTTTTCTATATCCCCTATAAAGAACCCAGAAACCAAACCCAGCGCCGTCGAGTCGATTCCAACTCATAGCGACCCTATAGGACAGAGCAGAGCTGCCCCACAGAGTTTCCAAGGAGCGCCTGGCAGATTCGAACTGCTGACCCTTTGGTTAGCAGCCGTAGCACTTAACCACTACACCACCAGGGTTTCCATATCCCCTATATTTCCTCTAAATAATTACGTCTAGAGGTTTAGGTTAAACAACTTTGGCGAGAATGCTTCTTACTGCATCACATTTTAAGGCACATAATGACAGGTTATTTCATTATTAGTAACGAAAATGTTACCGCTTAGTTAAAGTGGTGAGTGCCACATCTCTCTGTTGTAAAGATATACTTTCCACATTTCAATTAGGGAATAATTTGTGGGCTGATAGTTCAACTTAATGTGAATATTCAATTGCCCAAAACCTTCAAAAAATTCTTGCCGAATTCAGTTATTACGTTAGTTTTGTAAGATGGCCAACTGGTTTGGTTTGGTATACGGTCAGGCATATAAAAACCCAACTTTTCGTTATACTTTAATGATCACTAAAATGTATATTAGCAAGAAAAAAAAAAGCACAAAGGGAGGGTATGGGATACGAGAAACAATACTGAATTAAAAAAATCAAAATATTTTTTGTCTAATTATTAAGGATTAAAAATGACTTTTTTCAATGCTTATTTCATTAATGCACAAAAATGTGAAAGAAATGAAGATTCTACTCCATTTCAGCAAATAACTGCATAAAGGCAAAATACTTAATAAGGACAATAAAAAATGCTACGGATTACAAATATACTCAAATCAGGAATATGTAATAAGCATGAACTAATATGTCTCTTGCAACATAGCATTAAATTACATAAAACCACAAGGAAAAATCAACAAATCTGCAGTCATTGTATTATGGATAACATTGCAAAGAAGGCGAATTCCAGAACACTTAACTGTGCTCATCAGAAACCTGTACATAGACCAAGAGGCAGTTGTCCAGACAGAACAGGGGGATGCTGCATGGTTTAAAGTCAAGAAATGTGTGTTATCAGGGTTGTATCCTTTCATCATACCTATTCAATCTGTATGCTGAGCAAATAATCCAAGAAACTGGACTCTATGAAGAAGAACAGGGCATCAAGATTGGAGGAAGATTCACTAATAACTTGTGTTATGCAGATGACACAACCTTGCTTCCTTTAGGTGAAGAGGACTTAAAGTACTTACTGATGAAGATCACAGACCGCAGCTTCAGTATGGATTATACCTCAACATAAAGAAAACAAAAACCCTTATAAGTGGACTAATAAGCAACATCATGATAAATGGAGAAATGATTGATGTTGTCAAGGATTTCATTTTACTTGGATCCACAATCAACACCCATGGAAGCAGCAGTCAAGAAATCCAAAGACACATTGCTCTGGGCAAGTCTACTGCAAAAGACCTCTTTAAAGTAAAGATGTCACCTTAAAGACTAAGGTGTGCCTGACCCACGCCATAGTGTTTTCAGTCATCTCATATGTTTGTGAAAGCTGGACGATGAATAAGGAAGACCGAAGAAGAACTGATGTCTTTGAATTGTGGTGTTGGCAAAGAATATTGAATACACCATGGGCTGCTGAAAAAACGAACAAATCTATCTTGGAAGAAGTACAACAAGAGTGCTCCTTAGAAGCAAGGATGATGAGACTAAGTCTCACATAATTTGTACGTGTTATCAGGAGGGACCGGTCCCTGGAGGAGGACATCATGCTTGGTACAGTAGAGGGTAATTGAAAAAGAGGAAGACCCTCAATGAGATGGATTGACACAATGGCTGCAACACTGAGCTCAAGCATGACAACGATTGTGACATTGGCGCAGGACCAGGCAGTGTTTCATCCTGTTGTGCATAGGGTTGCTGTGAGTCGGAACCGGTTCGATGGCACCTGACAACAACAACAACTTTCTCTTTGGTTTTAATCTGACTCCACTGTTCGTTACATTTGGGAGTTTGGGCAAGTCCTTTATGGTCTCTGTACTTCAGTTTATTCATTTGTAAAATGAAGCTAGCACACCTACCCCTCCTGCCCTAAGAAACAAGTGAAATATTTATACATAAAGATAAAATGTATCTATAAACTGTAAAATGCAAAGCAATGTTAGCCATTATTATTATTACTATTATTAAAATTCAGTTTAGAGTGAACTTGGGTTAGAAAATACTTGCTCTTCAAGTTTAAAATCACTAAACTGAAATGTGTTTTATACATGTTATAGGCTATTAATAAAAATTGCATCCTAAGTCAGTTGGACACATGAATAGAATCATTGTGTTTAAGCCCTGATTTAAATTTTTCAGATTTTTTTAAAGGCTATAAACCAATAAACTTAACTTTTTAATAATTAAAAAAGTGTTTCATTTATTCATTCACATACTGTGTTTATTGTCTGTATGCTTAATAGGTAGGAAACACCTATTGGGTGTCAAACACTTAGCTAAGCCCAGTCCTGTCTGCTCACCAGGCAGATTCCACCCAAGAACAAACAGTAGCGTATAAAAACAGTAATAGCAGCAACAAGAAGAAAAAGAACAAAACAAAGAATCTAGTGTATCCTCCAGAGTTTTTGGACTCCTTCTCCAGGCCGGTTCTTACTCTGAAGACAGAGCTGGTCACGCTAACCTACCTGGGATGCATGGAAGTTAGTGACCACCTTGCCATCACGCAGCTGGCAGATGTTGAAGAGATACAGCTTAGCATTGAGAGTGAAGGCTCTGGAGTACGATTGCTGAGTGAGAGCCTTGACACCGCTGCTTACCATCTATGTAATACTGGGCAGTGTACTCAACCTTTGTTCTCTTTGTCTAAGTGTTTTCATCTACGAAATGGAGATACTAGTGTATTTATTTCACAGATTGTTTTGAAGCTTAAGGGAGTTAATAACCCTAAAACCCTGAGACAGTGGCTGGCATATAACACTTCATACCAGCTAGCTGCCATTAGAGTTATTATCTGGGATTGGAACCTAGGCAGTTTGACTGGTCTGGTACTGTATCTACCACACACACTCATTACAGGAACAGGTGTTTCTCATTCTGTTTTTCCTCCATTGTCATTGGCATAGATAATTTTGTAAAGGCCGGTTGCCAACATCGACATTGTACTGTTTAAAACTTTTTCATTGACTTGCTTTGCTTTCTCTGCAAAAGCAGCTGCCAAATTGAATCTGAGAAACTGCTTTTACATTCGAGAAGGGCCACATGCCTATATAAAAGAGGTAGGAAGGATTAAACATCACCATGATTTAAAGAAGTTAAAGTCAAGAGACTAGCCCAGTCAGGGAAACCACAGTCTTGTCTAAACATCAATTTTAGTTGTCCCATAACAATATGCTCTAGAAATTGACAAGGAAATGGTTGGCCAGCAGGAGGGAGAAGTAGCCAGGGAGACAAGATGAAGTAGGATAGGGAGTGAAGGGTGAAAGTGATTGAATTTATGAAGCTTTATGTCTTTTCAGTTTTGTTTCTAGAAATGCAAGGCCTTTTTTTATTAATAGTAAAAAACACATTTGAAATTCTCATATTGAAAGCACTTACACCAAGCTGTTCTTTTCTACATCTGTTATATTTGGCATGCTATGAATTTTTGAAAATAACACGCCAGGGGCAGCAATGCCTCATCAACAGCTTGTTAGCTGAAATAGCACGTTTTATTCCCCTGTAAGTGTTTTTGGCTAAACTGGTTCAGAGGAGACAGACTGGTACAATAAAATGCTGGAACCCTGGGTCACCTGGGTCCTGAGTCATGGGTAAGAATTCACCAGGCTGAGGTGGAGGGAGTGTAAGGGAAGACCACATGAAGGAAGAGACATTTCAGGCATTGGAACAGTGAGCGCACATACATGTGCAAAAGTGTTGGTAGATTCCAGAGCGCCCTGGGTTCTAGTCTTAGCCTTGCCGTTGACCACTCCATGACCCATCAGGAGAAAGGACCTCTCTGGACTTTTGTACCTCATATGTCCGTTGTCTTCCCAACCCTTTCTGTCTTCTTTATTCACTCAATTTTTAGTCCAGAAACTTCTAATAGCTAGCTTTTGGAACTGACTCGGCTCAGCCACATATTCCAGATATGATGCTCTGGACTTGAGCAGATAAAAGAGAATTAGAAGAGCAATCCCAAGTCTCCTTCAGGAAATTTCCTGGGCCTGTTTTCTACTAACTCTCAAAGGGGTTTGGCTTGAATTTAATTTATTAAGGACACTCTCTACATTTTTGGCCACAGGAGCCATCCGGAAGTCCTCTGTAAGTGTTCCAAAACCACTCTCGTATAAGCGCAACTGTAATTGTAGTCAACTACAGTCACAGACTCCATGTAATATATGGTGGAGTATAAACAGTTGATGAACATGAGTCCCTGACACTCCTCCAGAGGCATAGAAAGGCCAGAGCTAAGCACTTGAATAACATGTGGGTCATAAATTATGGATAACATTTGAACAATGGGAATTTCAAAACCATTGTGCTCATGAGGAACCTGTACATAGAACAAGAGGGAGTTGTTCAAACAGAACAAGGAGCTACTGTATGCTGAGCAAATAATCCAAGAAGCTGGACTACATGAAGAACGGAGCAACAGGATTGGAGGAAGACTCATTAACAACCTGTGTTATGCAGATGACACAACCTTCCTTGCTGAAAGTGAAGAGGACTTGAAGCACTTACTGATGAAGATCAAAGACTACAGCCTTCAGTATGGATTACACCTCAACATAAAGAAAACAAAAATCCTCACAAGTGGACCAATGAGCAACATCATGATAAACAGAGAAAATATCGAAGTTGCAAAGGATTTTGTTTTATTTGTATCCACAATCAATGCCCATGGAAGCAGTAGTCAAGAAATCAAATGACATATTGCATTCAGCAAATCAGTTGCAAAAGACCTCTTTAAAGTGTTAAAAATTAAAGATGTCACCTTGAGAGCTATGGTGCACATGACCCAAGCCATGGTATCTTCAATAGCCTCATATGTATGCAAAATCTGGACAGTGAATAGGGAAGAATGAGGAATTGATCCATTTGGATTATGGTGTTGGCAAAGAATATCGAAAATACCATGGCCTGTCAGAACAAACAAATCTGTCTTGGAAGAAGTACAGCCAGAATGCTGCTTAGAAGCAAGGATATTGAGGCTTTGTCTCACATAGTTTGGACATGTTATCAGGAGGGACCAGTCCCTGAAAAAGGACACCATGCTGGTAAAGTAAAGGGTCATCGAAAAAGAGGAAGACCCTCAATGAGATGGACTGACACAGTGGCTGCAACAATGAGCTCAGACATAGCAGTGATTGGGGAGAGTGGTGCAGGACTAGGCAGTGTTTCGTTCTGTTGTGCATGGGGTTACTATGACTCAGAAGTGACTCGACAGCACCTAACAACAGACATAAAAATCTATGCAACTTGCTACTGAGATTGTAAGACTGCTTTGGACAAGACAAGTTTGGTTGTAAAGAGAATCATGTCAGAGTTGGTGAATGGTACTTACTGTATGGTAAACCAATCCAAGAAAGGTTTTATACCACACATGTTTGAAGCACAGCCTTAATCAACATGGTAAAACTATTGCAGCTATTGAACACTGGGCAGCAAAAGCATTGAACCAGCTGATTTGGGAGTTTTGTGTGTGTGTCCAAAAGCATACATTCAGCAAACCACTGAACACCCATTAGGTGCTTAGATGTGTGGTTGGTACTGCAGATAAACAGATTAACCAAGTATGGTTTCTTTGCTGTGGGATATTGGGATGACAGTGAGCAGAGCAGGTCATATTTGCAGCAACCCAGATTTTATCAAACTCTCTACAAACGTCTATTTGTTAAAACTATTTCTTCACTATGCTTATGCAATCCAGTAAAACAAATGTTCTCACCAATCCCTGGGGGACCTTAAGTTCTTAAAAACAGAGAAAATAATACCTCTGTGAAAACCACAAGCCAAGATTCTTTATGTAAATATTATTAGAGAGAAAAAAGGAAATAGGGATATTGCTAAGTCCATCCATTCCCCTCAAATTAATGATCCCACACGGAATTCAAGAAACAGCACCTAATTAGGAGTCTTCCCTGTAGAGATGGGCTGATCTGCAGGCAACGCACAGAGAGTGCACTACATCCTGTTGTATGTCTGGTATTAGAGGATTAATCATAACTGTCCGCAGCTCGGTTATATTCTCCTTTAGAGTAGGTTTTCTCTTGGTAAACATGAAACTTTTGAAGGAAATCTAATTTAACTTCCCTAGCAAATTATCAGGGAGCCCTGGTATCAGTGGTTAAGAGCTCAGCCGCTAACCAGAAGGTTGGCTGTTCAAATCCACCAGCTGGTCTGTGGGAGAAAGGTGTGACAGTCAGCTTCCATACAGACTATAGCCTCAGAAACCCTATGGGAAAGTTCTGCTCTGTCCTATAGGGTTACTATGAGTCTGAATTGACTTGACAGCAATGGGTTTTAGATGCGGAGCAAATTATCAGCCTACAGAGATGGGTTTGTTGACTTACCAGGATGAGTAATAGAAGAAACTTGGCTAAATGTCTGAAGAACCACATGAAAGTAGCTTCACAGTCAGGCAGCAAACTGCTCCATCTACCTGAGCCACTGTTTTTCTGTAAAAGATAGTTATTAACATTTTCTCCACATCCATCACAGGGTTGTTGAAAATACTGCTTGGTAAGTTAAAGTGAAGACATTTTGAAAAACAGAAAATGCAGTATAGACACGAGCTGTCTAGATTATTACTATCATTATCACTACCATTTAGTGGATTTGAACACGTGAGTGAGTATGCCCAATACACACATCATTTGTCATTAGAAAGAGATTCTTGATGTTGCGTGTCTAGATGTACACACATATTCTCTCTTTTTTTCTTCCCAAAACTTTAGTTTTGCCAAGATTTTACCAGCCATGCTAACCCATCTTCCTGATTGCTGTGTGACGTTTTAGCTCTTTCTGAAACAATCACCTGGTATCCATCCAAAGTATTTTGTACTTTTGTTTTCTCTTATTTAGTAAACATGTACAATTTAGGGTCAGGATATTTGAATATAGTTACTGGCTGTCAAGTTGACTCCAACCCATGACTACCTTATATATAACAGAGTGAAACCTTACCTAGTCCTAGACCATCTTCCTGATCCTTGGTAGGTTTGAGCCCATTGTTGTGACTTATGTCCACCCATATATCATTTGTACTGACCCTTTACTTTACCAAACATGATGTTCTTTTCTAACAGCTGGTCTTTCCTGGTGATGTGTCCAAAGTAAGCTAGCCAAAGTCTCTCCATTCTCACTTCTAAGGAGCATTCTTACTGTATTTCTTCTATAAACCCCAGATTTATACATTAACTACATAGTTTAAGCACAGTAATTTTTTTTTTTTCTGTGTATCCACTTCAGGTTCATGGTGAAATGGTTCTAGTAATGCCTGCTTCCTAAGAACTTCCTAACATTAGTCTATATGGAATAAATAGAATAAATAAAATAAATGTGCAAGTGCTCTATAATCTCTAAAATTGGCATTATTAGAACTTATTACTTCTAGTAATAAGAAATAGAATGCCCACTAGTTTTTAACATTAGACCACATTTTAAATGAAAAACTATTACACCAGGTTCTAAAATAGACATAACTACTTGATTTGCTTAGGATCACGGGGAATGTTTAAACAGTATTTTCCTCATTTCTGGACCATTATGTTGGAGTTCCTGGAGGCCTACCTCAGAGAGTGGGTATCCTAGTTATCTAGTACTGCTGCACCAGAAATACCACAAGCGGATGGCTTCAACAAAGAGAAATTTATTCTCCCACAGACTAGAAGTCCAGATTCAGGGCGCCAGCTCCAGGGGAAGTTTTTCTCTCTCTGCAGTTCTACCCTGTCCTACAGGGTCACAATGAGTCGGAATCGACTCAACAGCAGTGGGTTTTTGGGTTTTGGTCAGCTCTGGAGGAAGGTTTTTGTCATCAATCATCCCCTGGTCCAGGAGCTTCTCTGCACAGGAACCTCAGGACCAAAGACGTGCTCTGCTCCCGGCACTGCTTTCTTGGTGGTATTAGGTCCTCCTGTCTCCCTGCTCACTTCTCTGTTTTACGTCTCAAATGGCATTGGCTCAAGATACAATCCAATCTTATAGATTGGGTCCTGCCTCAACATAACTGCCACCTATCCCCCCTCGTTAGCCTAATAGAGGTAGGATTTACGACACAGGAAAATCACATCAGATGACAAAATGGTGGACGGTCACACAATACTGGGAAACATGGCCTAGTCAAATTGATACACATATTTTTGGAGGAGACAATTGAATCCATGACTGTGGGTTAAGTAGTAGGATAAGTTATTTCAGTTCTATCGACTGTGCCACTACTCAGTAAATGGTAAAAATATACATTACTATTACACATCAATTACTGTTGTTAGCTGCTGTCAAGTTGGTCTCCAACTTCTGGTGACCCCGTGCACCGCCGGATGGGACTGTTGTGATCCACAGGCTTTCTGCTGGCTGCCTTTTGGAAGTAGATCACTAGGCCTATCTTTTTAGTCCGTCTTAGTCTAGAAGCTCCGCCAAAACCTCTTCAGCATCTTAACAACATGCAGGTCTCCAGTGGCCAATGAGCGGACAGCTGTTCGTAAGGTGTGTTGGCTGGAATGTAAGCCATGACCCATGTGGAAGGTGAGAATTCTACCACTGAACCACTGCTGCCCTCTGATACATTAAGGTTAGGTGTTATTGCCAAAAGTGGGGAAAGAGACTTACATGAAAGTATTTCGTATAAAGGATTTTTCAAACTATGAGCTAAGTGTATCTACTTCAGCAGTCCTCAGAGGTCTCATTTTTCTTTTCTGCTCTGCATATTCGCGGCTATGGAGCTGCAGTGTCAGCCACAGCAGGGAGAAGGTCTCATCTGTGTGGGTATGCCTGGGAGGGAGGTGCGAGGCACTGCAGATGAGAAAGCACTAGCATTTTATAATCATTATGTTTGTATTTTAAACTCTGAAGTATAGCTTCCTTTCTTACCTTTATTGAGACCCTGCCACCTTGTGCTCTCATGGGACTGGAGAAGTATATTGGTCTTTCTGTGACTGAGAATTAAGGCCATGAGAACAATTCTAACATGTTTTTTACGTCCTCTTACAAGATCTCCTGCTTAAATTGGGAGGCCATTTTAATGAGTTGCTCAGGGTGTTTTTCTAAATAATAAAATTATTAATCCAAGTTAAAGATAGCAAGATCCAGAGAACTATAGTTTGTTAAGAAGAGACATTGTACATATCTAAGTTGTAATCCACCAATAGATTTTGACTAAGTAATTTTTCTTTTAGAAATTCTTAAAGAATTCATCTAAAATGTTTTAATGGAACTAGCAATGAGGGAAAAATGAGACATATTTGTTATCGCCGACCAGAAACAGGAAAATACTATGCCAAGATTTTTATGGAAGGTGGTATCTGATCTCTTACTATACAAGCTTTTTCAGAAAATCCTTTTTGCATATATAGACTGATGACAGTGTAGTTCTTAGAGTGGAAAGCAGCAACGTTTGCTGAATATATGCTCCTAGTTGCTATGGGAACGGTAGTTCAAAAATTTGTCATAAGAGGATTCTGGTTGGAATTTCAGTGTGGTCTAATACTGATATCTTAATATTAACTGCTTTCATGACATTCTTTATTTGACATTCTTTATTAGAAATAACATCATTGTTGCAATTGTTAAATATAAACATGAAGATATAAACATTTTGTTAAAATATGGTTGGATTATAAAGAAATAACAGTTTCAGTTTAGATTTAGATGAGGAATTGTGCTAGGCTAAAAATTTAGCAACTTTATCTTCAGTGATAATGTACTGAACACAGGAAGACCATGTTTAGGTACTAAGAACTTTTTAAAAAGTATAAGCCACACATAATCTGCCCTCAAGAGGTTATTTTAGTTGGGTAGATGAGTCAAACACATCAAAATCGAATACAAGGTGGCCTATGTTAGGTGATTAATGAGTGAGACAGGCAGAGATTTAGGGGAGGAAACAAACGCCAAGATACATAAATGGCTTTGAAGGTGAACAGTGATATTATTACCACTTACTGAGTAATGGCACACACTACGAAGAGCTCATCCACTAGCTGAAAGGTTGGCAGTTCAACCCCACCTAGAGGTGCCTCAGAAGACAGGCCTGGTGATCTGCTTCCAAAAGGTCACAACCCTGGGTACCCTATGGAGCAGTTCTACTCTGCACACATGGAGTTGCCATGAGTCAGAATCGACTCATTGGCAACTAATAACAACTATGTGCCAAGTGTCAGACACTGAACTAGGTATTTTCCGTATTTTATTTTTAATTCTTTACAACAACCCAAACAGGTAGGTGTTATTGTCTTATCTTTACTGCTGAGGAAACTGAAGCTCAAAGGGTTTCAGTAGCTTTTTCAAAGTCATACAAGTTATTACGTTTCTGAGCAGAAGAAATGAGTGAGCAAAGGGGCAGAAGTACAGAAGTGAAATCGCAGTACAAGCAGTAGTTTTCCTGAGTTCACCCCCTCTCTCCACACTTATACTCTGGGTTTCACTGAATGAATCTGTATATAGATACATAGCCTGACTTTTGTTTGTTTGAGCCCGGAGACATTGAATAGTGTGATATGTGCTCTGGGAGACTCAAATGTGTTAAAGAAACATTTTAAGTTATTTCTAAGGCTATATGCTGCCATTGCACCTGGTACAAAATGAGAAATTGCGTGAACCTGTTTCATCTGCCATTGGAGGAATGAATTTGAGTTCTCTTTTTCTTAAGGTGACTGAATATTTTGGTATTTGAGCATCTATTATGTTCGAGTCACTACCCTGAGTGCTTTGTATATTTCCGCTCAGTTAATACTTAAACCTAACACCCTCTGAAGCTGTTCCCATTTCAGAAAAGGAAACTGAGACCTGGAGAGATTAGTGATATTGTCAGTCAGTAACTAGTAAGTGACTGAACTAGGACTTTAAGACAAAGAGTCTGGATCAGAGATGCTGTGGCTAACCTCTGAGCTAAACTGCGTCTTAGACTTCATTTATATAAAAAAAAAAAATAGAAAGTGGAAATTTAGGATTTTACTTCTCTTTGTTATTTAAAAAAAAAAAAAGTCTGTTGAAAAAAAGGCAAGGAAAAAAAAACCCCTACACAACTCCCACAAAACATGGTTTTTACAATGTAGACACAGTCTCAAATTCATGATATAAATTGGGTATTTGAGTTCAATTTTCTATTTCAGCATACTTTTACATTACATGTTTTAAGTTTTGTTGAATCCAGCGTTGAAATGGATCATACAAGAAGATGTTTTATACGTTGAACGTTGCATTACAGCTAAATTTTCAAGGACGTATGTAAAATATATGTAAAAATCCATTATATAGCATATGTTGTTTTATGCTGTAGAGTTCATTCCGACTCCTAGCGACCCTATAGGACAGAGTAGAACTGTCCCATAGGGTTTCCTAGGCTGTAATCTTTACAGGAGTGGATCACCAGGTCTTTTCGTCCACGGAGCAGGTTGTGAGTTTGAACTACGAACCCTTCGTTAGCAGCCAGCCACTTAGCCGTTGCACCACGGATGGCATGTATTCACGTGTAACTGTGAGTGAGCCCGCCTGCCTGCCTAAATGCCAAAAACTATTAGAAGCTATTCATGGGAAGAAAAACAGAAGAGTTTGAAAGCAACATGCTAGCTATTCAAATACAATAAATCTATATATTCTGAAAATAATTTCGGACCAGGAAGGGGAAGACCGAAAAAAAAAAAAAAATCAAGAGAGACATACATCCCATTAAGAATTAAAAATGTGACTGAAGTAGGGACCACCTTGGTGGGAGGAATTGTTTCTTTTTCTGCCTGTAAGTCAGAGTCAGCCGTCATCATAGTTGTAAATGGCTCCTTGTGTCTTTTGATAACCTTCTTATACAGTAAAAGGTTACAGTCCATTAGCAGCGGCACTGTTGGAAGATAAACCAGTTTCTATAAATTGGAGATGCCCAGTACCTAACCTGAAGAAACTAGTTCATCTCCCTATTTATGAGGGCACTGGGTTTCAGCGGTGGAATTCTCACTTTCCTTGTGGGAGACTTGGATCTGGCGTACAGCCAAGGCACCTCACACGCAGCCATCACCCACCTGTCGGTGGAGGCTTGCTGTTGCATTGATGCCAAACAGGTTTCAGAGGAGCTTCCAGACTAAGACAGACTAGAGAAGGCCGTCTGTCTGCTTCCAGAGATGAGCCAGTGAAAACCCTGTGGGTCACAACTGTCCGGGGCACAACCGATCGTGAGGATGGTGCAGGACTCGCAGTCTTGCATTTCTCTGTGCAGGGGGCTTCCATGAATTGGGGGTGACTGCACAGCAGTTATCAACAACGTGTCTCTATGGATAGCGATTAATAAGCCAAGCCAGTCGCCCTGGGGTCAGCTCCGACTCACGCCAGCCCCCTATGTGTCACACTACAACTGTCCTCCAAATGGTTTTCAGTGGCTGGCTTTTTGAAAATAAATTGCCAGACCTTTCTTCTGAGGCACCTCAGGGTGGACTGGAACTGCCAACCTTCCAGATAGCCGCAGAGCATGTTAACCGTTTGTACCACCCAGGGACTCCATAGCGATGAATTGTTCTCTTTGTATTTTTCTAACTGAGGAATTCATCGGTGTACTCAGGATTTTTTTCTAACATACGTTTTGGTATCCATTCATTTAATTACTCGTTTTAAAGCATTACTTTTGTGCCCAGTTTAGAGGAGCCACTTTTGAAATAGCTTTTACAAAGCAAATATAATGTAAAAGTGCCTGAGTCTCTGTTAGAAATCTCCCAACACTGGGGTTATAGGGAAAAATGAAATATTCAGGGGTTAGAGTTTTAATATGGAAAAGCCACAGAAAGAAAAATTTTATATCAGAAGTGTAATCCAAGGGTAAAAAGCAAGCTCAAAGAAATGTAATTTTGAGGCAGTACATATGAGTGAAGAGATGTGTGTTAATATAATTGATATGTAATACTTATTTAGCGTTAATCTCTTCTTTAAAACACATTCTCAGTTCCCATAAATTCTAGAAGATTTAATTATATGTACACTGTTTATAACTGTATTAGAAAATTACATACACTTAATTACATTACGTATGTCAATACTTGTTAAATAGTAGAAATTTCTTCAAACCCCTAGTTTTGTTTAACATGTCAGTTATTTCAGAGATTTATTAATTTATACCTTCACTTAAATTAAGACTCTTATGCAGGGTCACTCATCTTTCTAATTGAAATTTGCTTTCCAAGTTTGTAACATAGCAAAATTGGATTTTCACTAATTTGACCAGTTTTTATGGGAAACTGTCCATGTGCCAAATAGGTACTTGCTTAAGTACAGGGTGGAGTTATGATTCTCTCTCAATCTAGCCAAAGAGATGACTTATCAATACATAGATCCAACATGCTGTTGATTGGCTTGGCCATTAAGATTGTTCTAGTAACCCAAGTTACCCCATATCTAGTTATTTTTATCATAATGATATACTTAAGTATTTTTCAGTGAATAAGAGCTTTGAAAGTAAGCATATACATCAATGGAAGTAGTTGTTCTAATTGTTAATTCAGTTAACTTCATCTGTCATTCATTTCATATTTGGTGCATGTCTCTTTACCAGACAACTAATTATATTATTATTTTAATACTACAAACAATGTGGGTGACACCAATGTAAAGTTAAAGAATAAAAATTTTTATGTTGCAGAAGTAATTCATAACTGTTATTGAACATCTAGGAAATGTAAACACCAAAGATATTAACACATACTCCCACCACCCAGAGATAATTATAATTAACATTTTGTTGTTTATATTTCCCATCTTCCTTCCCTCCCCAACGTATATTTAATCATTATATTGAACATCAGTCTTTATTTCTACTGTTATCACTTAATGGTTTATGATATCTTTTGGTGCCACTAAGTCTTTTTCTGTAGCATAGGGGGTAAAACCAAATGAAACCTACTGCCGTGGAGTCAATTCGAACTCATAACGACCCTATGGGACAGAGTAAAACTGCCCCATAGGGTTTCCAAGGAGGGGCTTGTGGATTCAAAATGCCAAACTTTTGTTTAGCAGCTGAGGGGTAAGCATGACTAAAATGTTCAGGGTCAGATTACTTGGAAATGGTACTGATAAAAAAAAATAAAAAGCTGTCTTCATAAAATATATATGTATATATATATATGCAATTTTAGCTCTGTAACAAAACAAATAGAGCTGTAACTTAAGCTTTGTAATGGACACACTTCTGACAACTCTATTACTTTTCCAACATTTACGACCCTTTTGCCGACACTGGGAATTTGTGGGTGGAGGGAAAAAAAAATATATGATTCCCTCTCTGCTCTTCCTCTATCCTGAGCCACAAGGTCATTTTCAGCATCTGTGTAATTTTCAGTTGTATGGCTGAAATACAGTTCACTGTATCAAGCCTGTGTTAATGGGCATTTGTACCCTTTGAAAGTTTTTCACTATTGACCACAGCACCATCGAATCCTCAAATGGCTGTATCAAAGGCAAATTGTGATTCTCCTATTTCCTGAGATCAATGTATCAAAAATTTCCATATTTAGTGCCTTCTTTTTTTTTTTTTTCTAGTCTTGTTTGATTTAGCAGCTGTCGTCTGACCTCATTTCTACAGTAGCACTTTTACATTATGTACTGAACTTTCTTTTCCCTTTTTTAAAGATCTCTTGAGGAACATGTTGCAAATGTCCTCCCCCATAATTAGCAGAGCCCCCCCCCGCCGCCGACATTTCTCTGACATCGCTGTGTTAGGGTCTTCTTCCCTCCTTTTTCAGGCTATGATCCCATAATTCTAATTATAGTCTGACTAATTAGTTTCTTCTTTTCTGACATCCTTACTCCCAGTTATTCTTTGGTCATTTCATTATCACATCCTAAGCCAGTAGGTACTTAAATCAATGCTGTAACTCAAAAAAAACAAAAAGACTAAATAAACTTAATGTTACTGTAATCTACCCTGAAAACTTTTATTTTTGCTATTTTTTAAAACTATTTTTTACATAAACCAAACACCAAACCCGTTGCCATCGAGTCAATTCTGTTCATAGCGACCCTATAGGACAGAGTTGAACTGCCCTATAGGGTTTCCAAGAAGCATCTGGTGGATTCGAACTGCTGATCTTTTGGTTAGCAGCTGAATGCTTAACCACTCACTGCTACACCAGGGCTCCGTTTTTTGCACAGAGATTTAAATTTTTCATTTAGCATACTGCATTCATTTCTGTTTTTAAAAATCAGTGCATCAGGGTGTTGATAACCCTGATATAGTAATGGAAAGAAAGTAGAAGAAAGCAGAAATCCTGGCTTTTAATCTTGACCTTGACTCTTAATAGTATATCACCATTTGTGCACTTTTTAAATATCTCCCCAGTGTCGACTAAATATCAAATGTTTTGGTAGGTTCTGGGCACATGTTGTTGTTGTTAGTTGCCCTCGAGTCATTCTGATGCTTGGCGACCCTATGTGTGCAGAGTAGAACTGTTCCGTGGGGTTTTCAAGGCTGTGGCCTTTCGGAAGCTGATCACCAGGCCTGTCTTCCAAGGTGCCTCTGGGTGGGTTCAAACCACCAACGTTTCAGCTAATAGTCGGTCACTTAACCATTTCTGCTACCCAGGGACTTTGCGGGGTATATAAGGATCACTAAAACAGTGTCTGTGCCCTTAAGCTCGTACTCTGCTTAAGAAACATACATAGACTGATAACTGTAAGATAATGCATGAGTCTTAGCATAGGTAGGCGACAGAACATCCCAGTTTTCCCAAGAAAGTTCTAGATTACCCCTCTTGTCCTGGCAGAATTATTACTTCTTCCTCGCCCATTCAAAATTACCCTGATTTGGAAAATAAATTACATGGTAACGCTAGCCCTGGAGCATAGTTCTCAGCCCAGCCTGCATGGGAGAATCACCGGGGGAGATTTTGAACACCCTCAGTGGTTCTAATTTAATTGGTCTGAGATAGGGTCAGGCCATTGAGTTTTTAAAATCTCCCCTGGTGATTCTAATGTGCAGCCAGGGTTGAAAACCACTGCTAGCAGGTAATGAGAAAAGTATGATGGAGGCACTTAGGTAGGCATGATTAGTTCAGCCTGAGCAGATCAAAGAAGTCTTCACAAAGGTGACATACAAGCCGGACTCTATAGGGTGAATAGAAGCTGACGAAGCTGAGTGTATAGTTGATGGTGTCAGGAAGAGCGGGCTGGAAAGGCGGCCAGGAAGAACAGCGCACCGTGTGCAAGGAGCTGGGGACCACAGAATGTGTTCAGAGCAGTGTTTTCAGACTTGCCTCTGCATGCAGAAAGCTGGGGAGGTTGCTAACAGGCAGACTCTGATTCAGTAGATTGGGGTGGGGCCTGAGATGCTGCGTTTCTAACAAGCTCCCAGGGGCTCTGGATGCTGCTGGCCCCTGAAGCACGCCTTGAAAGGTAAAGTTTTCACCCTAAGATGGAAGCAGGGAGTGCCCAGATGTGCAACCAGAAACCGGGCCCAGGCCTCAGTGGAACTAACTTGAAACCTAAGGTAAGAAGCACTAAGCCTCGTCTTCCTCATCTGGAGTGCACACGTGAATGCCTTCTTAAAGCGGTTGTCATGAAGATCAAATGCGGTCGCAGATTTGAAGGACGTGCTCAGACTGTAAAGGCCCGCTCATCAGGAAGGGACTGTTCGGCCATTGTTGCTATCTTTTTGTATTAACCGAGGCCATCTGGGAGTACTTCCTTCTGTCCGCCTTCATCCCAGTGACTTACTTTCTGTTCCAAACTTCACCCTTACTCCAGATAGTTCTAAATGTAATTATCTGACACCGCGGTTCTAAATAATAGATGTGCCCAGTGCTCTGGGCCGAGAAGATGCTACAGAATAGAGTTGTGTGATGGCACCAGCTGTCATTGCGGCTGAATGGCAAAAAAGAATTTTCCCCGTCTCATGTTTGTGCCTCTTTGTGCTCACATGTTCACAAGTCTAGGAGACAGAAAAATGCTATTTGGGTCAATATCTAGAAGAGAAGGGTGAGAGAAAGAGAACTAGAAGAGTAAAAATAATAATAATTTTTACATTAAAAGAAACACTAATAAACTCCTTTTTAAAATGCTGGAAACCTTGGTGGTGTAGTGGTTAAGAGCTATGGCTGCTAACCAAAAGGTCGGCAGTTCAGATCTGCCAGGCGCTCCTTGGAAACTGTATGGGCCAGTTCTACTTTGTCCTATAGGGTTGCTATAAGTCAGAATTTCTTTTTTTTTTTTAATGCTTAGTAGAACATTTTCTTACAGTTTTTAAGTTAAAGCACTAACTTATTTGTATAACGTTCTATATTTGAAAAGTCATCATATCTTTAAAATTTAAACTTGAACTAAAGGTGCATTATCACGAATTCCAGAGTGTTTAGCTAGCATGCTTGTCCAGGGAACTTTTCATTGGTCTCCATGGCGTTTTTTAAAGTGAAATGAGTAACACATGTCCTATTTAGTGGAAAGAAGGAAAAAACTCACACAGACTCCCATCACCCAGAAATAGCCACTGTTAGTATTTTGCTAAGTCTTCATCTAAATCTTTTGATACACATCAATGTTTTATGCTATCCATCACTTATTCAGTAAATACATGTTGGTTTGCAAAAAAATAAAATTCCTGTCTTACGAGTATTGTAATACCCAACATTTTTAAAACATAATGTTTTACTTGATTATCTCACTTAATCTTTTTCATTCACCCAGTAAAATAAGTATAATGGCTATCTTCATTTTATATGCAAAGAAACTAAAGCTCAGAGAGGTCACATAGCTAGTTAATGAGTGAGCTAAAATTTGAACTCGTGTCTGACTCAGAAGTCATGCTCCTGATCATTGCATCATTTAAGCCTTTTCTACTATATTAGCTATTTTGTCCCTGACAGTTTACTAATTTATCTGGGTAGGGAACAGTGACTGAGTGTCAAATTCGCATAGGTCTGATTGTTCAGACTTGTAAAGAGTAGGAGCTGGTATTTTGGAGATCCTGTTTGAGGTGCTGAATCCATTAGTCATAAAGAAGGCAATTTCTTCATTCTTTCCGTTGTATACATAGAGCTGGCATCATTTTCCTCTCTATCCTTCTCTCACATCTAAGCTTATTTAGGTAGGGATAGTCCACAGACATTGGTCCCTCCGTTTGGTTTTACATTTTACTTAGAACTTGGCCGACTTTAGACTTAAGAGCATATGGTAAGTACAATACAAAAGCCAAATGGGTATAGAAATTTTTCCCTGCTCCCTCCACCACTGGTAGATTACAGAAAATATTTGCAAGTATGGAAATAGGCATATTTTTTTAAAAAATAAGTTCCAGTAGTGGATCTTCAGACAATAATATGCTCTTGTACTTTTCTTTCTTCGATGGCCAGATACAGGTGGGAGGAACAGAATTAGTATAAGAATTTAGTGAGCTCAGCATTATCTCTGAACCTGTTTGTGCTATATCGTGCATGGTCACAGCGTGTCTGTCTTCAGGTGTTGCTCTCAGTTGGATTGGGTTCTATCACCACATTGTAAAAGTCAGCCAGTTAAAGCTAGGCACCTCAACACAAGGTCCATACAGTTGACTTCCAGGGCTGGGCTCAAGAAGGTCTATGAGTCCGTGCATTTTCCCGGAGGGTCAAGAACCAGTCTGCCAAGTGAACGATACCGTGTCCTGGGTTTCTGTCTTAATTTTATTTTAGGAAGCACCTACATTGTTGGGAACAGTTGTTAGGTATTACATTTTAAGGCAGCGAAAAAAAAAAAAAAGAAACTGTACATTGAGAGAACAGAGGCCGTAGGTCTTCAGAGCAAAACACAAGAGAACACGTGAAAGAGAAAGCCAAGTGTCTTAGGTTAGGTTTTCTGGAGAAGCAAAACCAGTGAAACAGGTATTTGTGTGTGTGTGTGTGTATGTGTGTGTGCATGCGTGTGCAAAGAGAGAGATTTATCTCAAGGAAACGGCTCACGCAATCGTAGAGGCTGGCGAGTCCCAAGTCCGTGAGTCAGGGGTCAGACTGGAGGCTTCTCCTGACTCCTGTAGCAGTAGATGCTGATAAACTCAAGATTGGCAAGTCAGATGGCAAGCCTCTGGCTCAAGTCCCAAGAACTGGAGTTCAGATGATGACAAGCCAGATGCAGGATTCAGAGCAAGCAAGCAAGCTTTGCCAGAATATCCATATATATATTGGATGCAGGGTACACCCCTGAGGAAACTCCCCTTATAAGCAATTGGCTGATCACATCAGATCGTATCATGGAGGATGACTACATCATTACAAAACCACCAAATTACATCATTACATAAGTGCCAAACCACTAAGAATTATAGCCCAGCCAAGGTGACACACAACCTTAACCATTGTACCAAGTAAAATTAAGAGAATGAAATGTGTAGAACTTGTACCTGAATAGTACAGGCTTTGTCCTTTATACAAATGCCTGAGGCCCTTTAACACCACCAAACGGGGCTGGTATAGGGGAGCGGGTTTCTAGATGGGTAGGTACCCAGAGTGCCTGGGATCTAATATTAACAGGTACAAGGTTTTGATGTAAAACTTTACTCCATTAAGTCAGCATGATCTAAGTCAAGTGATTAGGTGCCCTCTTCTTCATTTAGAACCCTGATCTTCAGTGTTAGCACGATTGCTTCATGTCATTTCAACTGGAAATGGGCTCTTCCTTCTCTGCACGAACGAGGACAGGCAAGAGCACAGCAAACATACACTTTTCTTCAACATCTGCACGTTGTCTTACCATTACTACCTCCCTTGGTATCCCTCCCCACCAAAACACACACACACACACATTATATGAATGAAAAGAGAGAATTTATGGCTTTTTCTTGGATGCTTTGAAATGTGGAATCATTTCAGAAGACAGAATGTTTCATTTACAAAGAGAATTGTAAGCCAGGGATTTATGGCAGTGCTAATTATTTTAAGTGTGTTGTTTACTCAAATTTAGGTAAACAAAACTGTTAGATGTCCTCTTAGTCTTAGATTAAGTGTTGTTAAATTCTTTTCTTTTTTGTAATCCATCGCAGACAAATTAGCAGGGTTTGGCTTCAACAGAATAGGAGTGATTTCTATGAAGATCTCTTGAACAAGTGGTAGATTATCCTTCTTTCAAAAATCCGGTATCAGAAATAATTGAATGACGCTGGGAAATCATTGACTTAGTAGTGAAAGGATTAGTTTGCTTCCTTGAAACATTGGCAGAAGTCTGCATACCCACACCCCAAACTCTACCGGAAGAGCCTGTTCAGATCCGGTTCTCATAGTCCCTGCTATATCCATGTTATCCTTGACTTTCAGGTCACACTAGAGTTTTATTCGGTTCCATCACCCGCTACAGAGTGAGTGTATGAACATTTCATAAACTGTTAAGTCCTAAATTTAGAGAAATAGGAATAAAAATAAACGCTAACCCGCAGGATTACTCCTAGGATTAAATGAGATAAAGAAGTACATCCTTAGCACAGTGCCTGGCACATAAAAATAAATTAAAAAAAAAAAAAAGCTCAGTATAGTCCAGTTATTGTTTGGAGGTCTGGATTATTATTATTTGGAGGTCTGAGGGAAGGATATTGAAATGAGGTTTTTATTTAAAAGTTCGAGCCTGTTCTAGATTAGATGATTTCAGATTGGTAATACAGAGACTTCCTTAATCCTACCAAGGAGAAAGTCAAGATTTTAGTATTAACTCCAAAACTGTTCTACTTTTCTAGGTCAGCATGACCTAAGCCATTTAAGACCTCTAGGGACTCTTCCTGACTAGAGTCACCAAGACACATCATCTGTCTTTGGTCATCCTCCATGACAGCTGCTTAGGTCTGAGATATTAATTCCAGCCACCCTGGTATAGTGCATCCATCTGCTGTCAGATCCCTGAAATGGGTGTTGGGGGATGGGGAGAGAATTCTTCACATTTGCATGTTTTAGAAGAGTACAGACCAGCATATCCTATAATCAGTCTTATGTTGCTTGATGGTAGAGACTTTAAATGACAGACAGCTGAAACCCACTGCAATATTGGCGTTAATGGTGATGAAAAGGATCTGAGTTATACACTTGCCTTGGTCTAGTTGTATAAAGGCTCTTAACCTTGCAGAGTTCAAAGAAGCTACAGGTAAACCCGTACCCATATCAGTTAGACTCTCGTGGAGGCATGCAAGCTAACCATACAAGCTCAGCCCCACTTGAGGATGAGTCAGTCTCTCAGGACCAGGAAGCATTAGCAGCTTCAGCATTACATGGACAGTAAAAGGATACACTTTGAAATCAGACAAACAGGGATTTCATCCACACTATGCCTTTAAATAGCATGTTAGTTACTTCAACACTGTCAGCCTCAGTTTCCTTAGGTGCAAAATGGGGATAATAGCATCTGTTGCATAGGGCTGCTATTAAGGCTAAAGGAAAGAAGGTAGGCAAGCATCAAGCATGTCTTCTGGGCTCACAGGAAGCCTAAGTAGGCGGCTTTATTCACATTTTCTCTATTATGAGTCAGCCAGAAGCTGCTATAGACCCTGCATCTGGTGTGTCTTGAGAGAATGGGAGGCACTCGTGTGCCCACAGATTCATGGCTGGTTACGATTTGCTTTATAATTGGGTTTTTGCATCTGGCTCTGGCTCAATGCCTCTCAACATTTATTGTACATTCAAATTGCCTGGGAAACTTGGAAAATGAAGGTTCTGCTTTACATTGGCAGAGGAGCAAAATGGTTACACGTCTGCAGCGTGCAGTCTGGATACCTGGGTTCACCTCTCAAGTCCATTATTCATTAGTCGTGTGATTTCTGATCTCAGTTTCTTATTTGTCAAATGTGGCTAACACTCCCTACCTCATAGGGGCTTTGTGAAGATAAATGATTAAATGAGTTGTAGAGAGGTCAGGGAAGTACCTGGAATATTGTAGTACTCAGTCAGTTTTAGCTCTTATTACTTAAAAACCTTTTGATAGCGCCTCATGTCCTATCATATAAAGACCCTCCACAGTTTGGCTAAAAACCTAACTCTCCGAACCTTCCTCTCAGGCAACTTTCTTTCATGTGTCTAAACCTTCAGCCATGTTGCCGTTTCTGAACACTGGTATTTTCATGCTTCTTTCAAGTACGACTTTATCCATGGTGTTTCCTCTTCGTAAGATAATCTTTTTCCACACCCATAGTTCCTGCCAGGCACAGGACAGCTCATTCTTCCAAGCCACCCTCCACCTTCTCCTCTCGCTCCTGGATGCTATCTAGCCCCTAGGAGATTCGACTGCTTCCTCCTGTGCTCATATGCTCAGCTCACTTTTGCAACAGAGTACCTTCCAAGCTGTGGTTAAAACAAAAAGAAAACAGTTATCGTAGAGTCAGTTCTGACTCGTGGTGATCCCATGTGTGTCAGAGTAGAACTGTGCTCGACAGGATTTTCAGGGACTGATTTTTCAGAAGTAGATCTCCAAGGTGCCTCTGGGTGGACTGGAACCTCCAACCTTTCAGTTAGCAGCCAGGCGCGTTAACCATTTACACTACCCAGGGACTTTTACTAAAAACAAAACCAACCTGTTGCAATGGAGTCAATTCCAACTCATAGCAACCCTGCAGGACAGGGTAGAACTGCCCCATAGAGTTTCCAAGGAGCACCTAGTGGATTCAAACTGCAGACCTTTTGGTTAGCAGCCGAGCTCTTAACCACTGCGCCACCAGGGCTTCATATTGCAGTTACTTGTGTGCTTCTCCCACCCCCCCGCCACAGGTTTTCTTAGAGGGAAAAGGATTCAACTAGCTTGGTAGTGGGTGTGAGTTTAGGAGGAAATTCAGTATATGCCTTTACAAAGTCAACCATTTTCTCTTTCCGATATATTTCAAACTAATGAAAAAGACAAACATTAACAATTGAATATATAGGCTTCTGTAAAGTGAAAAATAGGCAAAGAAAATTGCCAAAAGAGGTAAGGAAGCCAAAGAAAAAGGAAGTGAGACACAGTAACACAAAGGACTGCAGAAGTAAGAAAGACAATCTCCTCTAGGTGTTACATCTGGGTGGCTTTCTAGGCTCCACAGCGTAAGGGACATGTGGTTGGCCTCACCAAGAGAGGGGCAGTGGCAGCTGTGGGGCACTTCAGTGGGGAAATGGTTTACCCCAGCTAATTTATGAAGCAGTTTATTTGTTTTTGTTTTTCTCTGTGTGGGTAGTAGCAGCCTTGGCTTGGCAATGGTCATTACTGAGTTTATAATAAATTTTGGATAGTTCTCTACAGAGCTCTTACAAGCCTTAGCTCTTTAAGTCTCACAATAAGTCTTTGCATCAGGTATTCTCATGGTCATTTTACAAAGAAGGAAACTTGATGCTTATCTGGACAAAGGGATTTGTTCAGGACAGACACCCAATAAGTGAAGAACCTTGAAGCCAATGGTGACTGAACTTCTAGCCCTTTCTCTCCTACCCTGCTTCCTGTCAGCATTCTGTATCCATGCAGTGGTACATTTAATACCACTACAACTATGCCATTCATTGAATTTGCTGCTGGACATAATTTTCGCAAATACAAGTTCACCAGGACCATATTTTGAAGCTGTCTTGTCAGGAAACCCTATCTTATCCTTTAGTGGATCCCGGTTGCTATGGGGGTATAGTAAGAAGACATAGGGCCACATGCCCTCTGCAGAAAGTGGGACCCATAAGACAAAGTTCATCAGAAATAGGACAAAAAGTTGGCATGGAATTTAGGCTATTGTGTGATCAATTCATTAACCTCAAATGGGAAAAGTAGATGATAGCAAGTTGTTTGCCCTTTAGGCTTTAGGCTTTAGCAGACATGAAATAAGGTATCATTCTCAGGGCCAGTTCTAGAAACACATATGAAGGCATAATGCAGACACTTGTTAGAACGGATAGAAGCCAGGTTTCCTGTCCCGAATCATCAAAGGGGCAGAGGCAGGAAACAGAAGAGAATGATGGCAAATTCTAAAGGAAGGCAGACCAGTCTAGCATGCAGGAAATGGGTAACTTTCTGAGCAAAGGCGTTTGGCAGATCCTGAGCCTGGGGAGAGATCTGTATGCCATGATGACAGCTGGTCCAGGGGGTGTCGTAGGTCATTGGTTCTCAGAGTTAGCTCCTTGGACCTGCAACTCTGTGGAGCTTCTTAGAAATGCAAATTCACGGCCCTATTCCAACCTACTGAATCATATTCTCTGGCCATAGGAACCAGGAAAATGTTTTCACAAGCTCTCTGCATGACTCTTATGCACACTGAAGTTTGAGAACCAGTTTTAGGTAAAATAGGGATGGTGGACTATATTTATCAATGGATGCATGAATCCATATAGACAGCAGATTCTAGGGATTCAATATCTGTTAGGCATTGTGCTTACGCACTGGTTACAAAGGGGTGAATGAGGCACAGGAAATGCCTAATTTATAAAAAGAAGACGAAGTCATTGCCATAAGTCTGTAAGGTGTTAGCAGTATGTGCCAGGCGCAGAAGGACACCAGTGAGAGAAAGGAAAAAGTCCTCACATGAAAGATGACACTTGAGCTGAGTCAAGAAGGATGGATAGCTGCCCTCAGGTGTTTGAAGTGAGAACAGCCTGGGCAGGGACGGTGACACGGCCTGATAAGCTCAGGAAACTGAAGGTAGTCATTAGTTAAGTAGGGCTGGAGCTTAGAACACTGTGTAGAAGGAAAGAGCTCTAGATAAATAAGTAAGACTGGAGAGAAGAGAGAGACAACCCAAGTCATGGAGAAATTATATGAATGACTATATAATAATAATATATATGTATAATATATACTATATGTTTATATATTTTAGCCATGTGTAAGAAAATCTTTTTCCTCCATTATACTTATCTTTGAGTATGAAAAATAATCTTTCTTGCATTTCCCACAAATATCCCAGAGAGCAACATAGACTAATAAAATTTACCTTCCTAACTAGGTTATTGGCAGGGTCAATTTAATTCCTGTAAACATGAGTGAAACAATTGAGTGTTTGCCAGTGTGTACGTGTGATTGCTTTGGAAATCATTACACATTCTGAAAGAAAGACACAGAAATTAAGTGGATTATTCTTGAGTACAGTCATTTGCAAACTGAATTTGGTGACATCTTACAAAACGTCTCCAGGGGCCCCGGAAAGAAGCAAACATAATTTAATCTGTGCCTGTTGTCACCACTGCTGTGTCTAGGCCTGAGAAGTAGCAGAGAAAGCTCCTGCAGAGCTCCAAAAGTTTTAAAACCACTACCTGACTGTGTAATCGAACCATTTGTAAAGGTCAGTGGGGGGGCACAGCAATGAAAATTAGCTGTCATCAACAATTCTCATTAGAATGTGCCGTTGCATATTAACAAGACGGGTTTGGGATAATAACAGCCTCCCAGGCATTTCAGTGTACTCCAAACTGTAAAGCATCAGGCTGGAATTAAAGAAGAAAAAAAAAATCTCATTAGACAGCTCACTTTTATTTCAGTCTCCATAGAAACTGAATATTCAGATGTGTGAAGTTATTTTTGTCTTTGGGGTTTTTGTGTATCTTGGAATTTGGGCATGTGGATAGACAAAAAGCCAGATGCAATGTATGGTAATGCTGAGATGTGGACGAGAGCGCCATCACACCAGGCGATAAAATGCATCAGAAGAACAGAACTCAAAGCTGCCACTGTTGAGTGGCAAATTCGGAAGTTGAATCTGAGAAATGATAAAGCCATGGAAACTTCCTGAAAACAGATAGAACTACCACTTATTGTGCTGGTAGATGATAGGCTTTTTCACAAGCCAAGGGGTAACGTGTGTATAGGCGTGAAAATTTCGTCAACAAAAGTTCTCACATTGGGATGTCTTGTTGCGGCCATCAGGCTCCCCTGGTTTGGAGAACTGGAGACCCCAGTAGCTTGGTTTCTTGCCTACTGAAGAGCATGATCTATGGCAAGTCTGACTTTAGTGGGTCTTTATTTTCCATGTAAAATTTTATTTTTGTGTTTAGGACAATAATGAAACTCACTCTTACGTACATTTGAAGGAAGGGATTTTCCTTGCCTTCAAAACACGAATTCCTGTAATTGATGACTGAAGACAGTTGCTGGTTAATTCACAAACAGGAGGGAAGGTCTTGCTATTATATCACTGCTAGTTGTAAAGCGAAAAAAAAACACCACCCTGTGGAAGACAGGCAGCCCGAACGCAGTACTTTGTAGTTGGCGAATAGAGATATACTGAGATAAATGTTTATTTCAAGGAAAACTGAGAATTTTTTTTTTTTCAAATAAAATGACTATACATTGCTGAGTTACATTCCAAAGGATGCAAAGCAAATCAACGAAACATTTCCAAATACGGAATGTACTACTTTTACTTCACTGTTTCTCTGTTAAGTGTGTTCTGTTGGAGAGTTGATGAGTTACCTCTTTTCTACACTCCAGAGTTATAAATAACCCCCCTAATTACAGACAGAGCCTTGATGGCACAGAGGTTAAGAGCTCAGCTGCTAACCAAAAGGTCAGCTGTTTGAATCCCCCAGCCGCGCCTTGGAAGCCCTATGGGGCAGTTTTACTCTGTCCCATAGGGTCACTGTGAGTCAGAACCAACTCGACAGCAGTGGGTTTGTTAGTGATGGAACAGGCAGGGTAGAATAACAGGAAAAGAGCCATAGATGAGCACAGAGGCAAAAAGCCTGAGTTTGTTGCTCTCTTCTACCACTGAATGCCAGCTGTGTGACCCCAGGCCTCAGCTTTCCCATCTGTAAAATGGAGAGATTGGGCCAAATGATTTCAAAGACCCTTCCCAGCCCTGGACATTCATGAACACCAGAAAGCCATAGGTTTGCCTGATTACACCAAAGCCACAACATGGCAAGGACAGCAGCATGTTCACCACCAAACAACTTCGGTGCCTTCAGGCTTCCATAGTGACCCACCCAATGCTGATGAGTCAATTCCAACTCATAGTGACCCTATAGGACAGAGTAGAACTACCTCATAGGGTTTCCAAGGCTGTCAACCTTTACGGAAGCAAACTGCCACGTCTTTCTCCTACAGGGCAGCTGGAGGAAACACCAACCTTTCAGTTAGCAGCCTAGCGCTTTAACCACTGCACCAGCAGGGCTCCTTTTCCACACTGAAGAACCTGTAATTTATCACACATTTGCCCATTCTGCAAAGCCAAGCCATGAATGAATACTTTTAAGCTGAATCTTGTGGGTGTGGGAAGAGCTGAATCTTGTGGGTGTGGGAAGAGGTATAATTCCCAGAAAATTCTAAAAGCGGCCATCAGAGAATTGAGACGCAGTTTGGGTGTGTGTAATGTACACACATATCAACACCCATAAAGACCTTGCACTTTGATTTTCCAGTCAAGGATGGGTACTGACCTGAGGAGTTCTGTGGCTGTTTTTTAAGCAGTGAGGTCCTGGGGGTTCATCTTTGTTCACACTGACTATCCTTGCTGTTCACATCCCTCCCTGGCAGCTAGCCCTGTTAGAAGCAGATGGGCCATTTTCCATCCTGGTGGGTCTGATTTTACTGCTGTGGAGGCAGAGTGGCGGTGGGTGAGTAGCTGCTCTTACAGCTAGCTGCCTAGCAACAGGGCCCAGGATTTTGAGGGCTGGTTTTCTGCAGCCTGAATGAGTAAAACCCAGGATATGACAGAGATACTGCAGACCAACCATCAAATGTATCCTGATGACCCACTGAAGTGCCCAAACCAATCCTTGCCTGCTGGGACTCTAGATTTAGGGAACAGAGATGAAAAAAGATGTATGGAGGTGGAATGAACCAGAAATGCCTTTGTTTCCCAGTCCTATCGTAGGCCCGATTTAGGGGTGAGAAAAGGAATTAATTATGTGAATAGTACGGCTTAAGTCCTTCTCTACAGCAGACGTTTTTCCCGCTCGTTGGCTCTATTGAGTCAGCGTGAACTTGTTTGTTCTTAGATTATACCCTGCCCTTTCTTCCTTAGGGTCATCCCATAAGCTCTGTCCAGTGAGATCCCCACATCCTAGAAGCATGGGTACCCATTTCTTCTTGGATCGAATGTCACTTCCATAGGGAAGCAATTCCTGACCCTCTGGCCCAGGCTAAAGTGTTCAAAATACACCATATTCTCTTGTTAGTAAAATTCATCTTACTTTTCATTTCTTATTCAGTGCAAGTGTTCCCAACTAGACCAGAAATGCCATGATGGCAGACTGTAGGTCTATCTTGTTCACTTTATGGAGCCCTAGTGGTGCAGCGGTTAAGAGTTGTAGCTGCTAACCAAACGGTTTGAATCCACCAGCTACTCCCTGGAAACCCTATAGGGCAGCTCTACTCTGTCCTATCAGGTTGTTATGAGTCGGAATTGACTCAACAGCAATGGGTTTGGTTTTTTGCTCCTGTCATAGCCTCAGCACAGCCTGGGATCAATATGTATGTATGACTGAGAGTTTCAATCAGAGGCTGGCAGTTCAGGTTTGTATCTGTTACAGGTCACCTCACTTTAAAAAAGCACCAATTCGCTGTGTCAAATAGTAATCAAAGAGTTACTTATTATTTTATTCAGGAGAATCTGTTGGTTGCCTGACTTGTAGTATTGTCTTTCAATGGAAGTAGAAAGTTCCTACTACCATTTGCAATTAATTCATAAGCGATATGCTTGGTGGCTTTTTAAACAACTTATTTCAGAAGAAAGCTGTATATTCTGCAGTATTGCAAACAGGAAGCTTTCTAGCTCCTGGTAGAAACACCATGTGCAGTGCGCTCTATTTACCCTGAAGAAGGTGTCTTTTAATCATAGTGTTGCAGGTTTTACTGAAGCATTTCCATATGCATGCTTCTCTAGCTGCCAAAGTGCTAATGTTCGCTTTGCCCTTTTAAATATGACGGAAAGTCTGTCAGTCTTAGTAAAGGAATAACGTAATGTTGGTGTTGCACCAGAGTGTTTTCAAGACAATCACATAACTGCTCAAAACTGACTTTGGTATATATTTTGTTTCTTGCAAATAGAGGACTCTTGGGATGGTTGCAGTGTAATTCCAGAAATGGCCAATTTAATCTCAAAAACAGGTTTTTAAAAATTATTACCAGAAGCGTTACCTTTTTGGGTCAAACTAAGCTTTTTAATTAAAAAAAAAAAAAAGTGCTGCCAAAGAAGCACAAACTGCATTCATTAAAAAACAAAAATCAGATAGATTGTTGATGAATTGTCTAGAAGGCTTCTGTGCTTAGTAATTGCCAAATATTGAATGCCTTTGTAATTGAACTTTGGCAGTCTGTACATTAACGAAATCGGTTTTGAAAAGAAAATCTGTGTAATGCTGACGAGTCTGGTGGTCTGCAGTTAGGGTCAGGGAAGTCCAGGTGACATATTGCATTATATTAACAAGTCCTTATGCTCAGGCCTGCAACAAGCCTTTTTGAGTTTGGTGGTTCTTGTTACTCTGAGTTGCTACAGATCATGGAGCTTTATTTAAACTGTTATCATCTTTGTTCTGTCGGAGTTTCTGATGGTTTGATAAGACTCCTATTTTATTCGCGCTACAAGATTTTTTTTTAAGGCATCCTATATATTTTTTTTATATCCAAGTAGAGCCCTGGTGGTGCAGTGGTTAAGAGCTTAGCTGCTAATCAAAAGGTTGGTGGTTCAAGTCCACCAGCCACTCCTTGGAAACCCTATGGAACAGTTCAACTGTGTCCTATAGGGTTGTTATGAGTTAGAATTGACTCACCAGTGATGGGTTTGGGTTTCTTGGTATGTCCAAGCAGATTAAATATGCTAGATTAGCCAGTGAAAACCTTATGAATAGCAGCGGAACATTGTCTGATATAGTACTGGAAGATGAGCCCCCCAGGTTGGAAGGCACTCAGAAGATGACTGGGGAAGAGCTGCTTGGCAGAGTAGAGGGTTAGTGGAAAAGAGGAAGACCTTCAGCGAGGTGGATTGACACAGTGGCTGCAACGATGAGCTCTCAAGCATAACAACAATTTGTAAGGATGGCACAGGACCGGGCAGTGTTTTATTCTGTTGTGCGTAGGGTTGCTGTGAGTCAGAACCAACTCGACGGCACCTAACTACAACAACCACAATTTTAGATGACATGTACGTTTTTATAACTTGTAAAAATTACTTTCAACTATTAGGGAAGTTATAAAAAGTGACCACGCCTGTAAATTGCATCCCCTTCTCTGGTTTTAAGGAAGTCTTTACACACTGTCTTCTCAATAGTCTGTAACGGTGTGTTTGAAAATATACTAAAATTATTGAATTTTCAATGACCGAGTCATTTGGGTTAGTATAGTTTCCCAATAACTGAGCATTTTCCCAAGTGAGAATAAAAATGTTTACTGTATTTTATGATTCCAGGTGAAATTTATTCTAATATATATTGTGCCTTTTCTTTTATTATGTTGAACCAGTTGAAATTTCTGGTATTTCACTGTTTTTGACCTTCAAAAATGACAGTTTCCTAAGATTCAACATAATATCTTTGAGCAAGGCATTGTTATCTGGCATCTGTGAATAATGGTTGGGCTTCAGGAAGTTTATGAACCTAAAATTTCTGCAAAATTGTGTATAAATATTCATGAATTTTTACCAGTTTCAAAGCAATATCTGGCTCTACAAAAGAATATACCTGAATGACTGTATTGTATGCAGATGCTCAAGATCACAGATGTATTTCCATGGGAAAACAGTATTTACTTAGCTTTAAGTGATGGCTGTGTTTGAGTAGGTTTACAAACAGGACATGGAAAGTTATATCCAACCTTCGGAGTTGCAAAGAGGAATAGGAGAAGGGGAGCTGGGCAGGGAATCCAGGGGACAAAGAAAAGGGCCAGGGAACTTGTTCAGTTATGAAGTTCTGGAGCCCTGGTTGGTGCAGTGGTTAAGAGCTCAGCTGCTAACCAAAAGGTGGGCAGTTCAAATCTACCAGCTACTCATTGGAAACACTATGGGGTGGTTCTACTCTTTCCTGTGGAGTTGTTCTGAGTTGGAATTGAGTCGTCAGCAAAGGGTTTGGGTTTATATATACATATACGTGTATATATATATATATAGCCTCTAGAGTCCCTGGCTGGTGCAAATTCTTGACTGCTAACCAAAAGGTTGGAGGTTTGAGTTCACCAAGAGACATCTTGGAAGAAAGGCCTGACAGCCTACTTCCAGAAGAATCAGCCACTGCAAACCTTGTGTAACACAGTTCTACTCTGACACACACGGGATTGCCATGAGTTGAAATTGACTTGACAGCAACTGGTTTTCATATAGACTCTTTGATATCCCAGAGATCTTTTCAGCGTACTTCCCAGACCGAAGTGTATTCTGGACTGGAGAAACAGCCAAATAGTTTAGGTACAAATACATGAGGGGTAATTCTATCCTTCTAAGCATTTTGATATTTTAAGTGCTGTGTTGAGAGACAGTAGCTTGTCAAGTATATCTTGTTCCTCTTTTGCAGTCATGATATCATTATCCACAATTAATATTGCAACTGAGGAATACTCTAAAGATGTTCTATTCTGGGTAAGCTTGTTTGTCACTGACAAGAAAACTTTAAATGGGCTTGGTCTCACTTCCTCCTCAAATTAAATGCAATACCAAGCATGTGTTATTTGTGGAATTGATTAATTGCATGTACATATAAAATGGAAACCCTGGTGGCATAGTGGTTAAGTGCTACGGCTGCTAACCAAAGGTTCGTCAGTTTAAATCTACCAGACACTCCTTGGAAACTCTGTGGGGTAGTTCTACTCTGTCCTATAGGGTCGCTATGAGTTGGAATCAACTCGACGGCACTGGGTTTGGTTTGGTTTTGGTTTACATATAAAATACGAGCAGACCTATCACACTGATAAAATCTGTCGACTTCATTCAAGACCTCTCTTTGCATTTTAAATTCTACTGGTAATGGGGAGTAGACAGGGCTGAGAAAGGTTCTGTATCTTGAGACCTGTTTATATTTAATGGGATGAAGTTAGTAAATACTTTCATTTCCAGGTATTGATAGAAATGACTCTGACAGTAACTGAAGAATGGCAAAAATATGTGCAGTGCTAGTAACAACAATTTTAACACAGTATCTGTAATGGTTAAGATTGTGTGTCAACTTGGCTGGGCCATGATTCTCAGTGTTTACATGTGATCACTCCTATAATGGAATCTGCTGTGAGTAGCCAATCAGCTGAAGGGGAGTTTCCTTGAGGGCATGGCCTGCATCCAAATATAAGCAGACATTCTGGCTTTCTGCTCGCTGTGAATCCTGCGGCTGCCTCCTGTTAGTCTGACCTCCGGTTCTTGGGACTTAAGCTATCAGCTTATCTGCCAATTTTGGGATTCGTCGATCTCCACAGCCTGTGAGCGGGAACCCTGCCCTCCGACCTGCCAATCTTGGGTTCACCAGCCCCTGCAGCTACATGAATCAGGAGAAGCCTTGTGGCCTTGCCTGCCAGTCTTGGGATTTGTAGATCTTCACAGCCAGTGAGCAAGAGCCCTGCTCGCTGACCTGCCAATCTTGGGTTCACCAGGGCCTGAGGCTATGTGAATTGAGAGAGGCCTCTATCTTGATCCACAGACTTGGGATGTTCAGTCTCTAAAGTAGCGTGAGCCATTTCCTTGATAAAAATCTCTCTCTATATATATATTTATACACTTTCCTGGTGTTGCTTCTCTAGAGAACCCACCCTAAGACATTATGTAAATAGTTCCTTAAGTTCTGGGTTTCTGTTCTCAGTCACTTTTCCGTTGAAACATGATGTGACATAGGCTTAAGAACTGTATCAGCCAATTTAAAATTATGTTATATTTGACATCACTTACCCAAATAGACCATAACTATTTTTCTTATATCTAAATGGTTTGTAATTGAACTTGTGTCTTATAACTAATTGTTTTGATTAGCTGTGAAGTAACCAAACTATTACCTCTGATTTTTTAAACAAATCTTTATGGAATAAATGTGACATATCAGACACTTGCAAGGACATTTTTAATCTTGTTTCATATAATTCTCACAACGACCCATTGATGATTACGATAGTATCATTTTACTGATGAGAAAAATAAGGTCCAGAAATGTTAATTAAGTTTCCTCAACTTGAGAGCTCTAAAGAGCCTTTCAGGTACATTATGCTAGAGCCAGAGATTTCTTTGAGATTGATGAACAACCAAGACTCCAAACTGGGATGTAAATATATTTCTCTTTCCACTGCAAAATGGCTGCCTCTCTTGAAAATATTGATGAATCACATCACAACCACCAGGATTTGAAAGTCACTGTGTTTATGTTTTTCGTGATATGTTTTTAATTTGTAGGAATGTTATATTTTACTTTTTCTGTGTTTCTGTACACATTTTTCTAAACATTGGATTAGGACAACATTTTCTCTCACTTTGCAGAGATGAGATCTCATAGTTTATGTTGTGGTTCAGTCTCTTTGGAGAATTTGAAGCGGAACCAACTGTAAGGATTTATTTTTTTAATCGAGAATACAGTTTCTGGGTTAAAAAAAAAAAAGTTGCCATAGAGTTGATTCTGACCCAATAGAACAGAGTAGAACTGCCCCACAGGGTTTTCAAGGAGCAGCAAGTAGATTTGAACTGCTGACCTTTTGGTTAGCAGCCATAGATCTTCACCACTCTACCACCAGGGCACCATAGTTTCTGGGTAAGGACTACAACATTGTAACATAAAAACTGGTCCTATTCTTCTGTAACACCAGTGTATTTTTTTATTCAGTATATTTTCCACACAAAGTCTTTGAGTTGATAGGAATGTAAAAAACACACTCTACAAAACATAAACAACAGAAGAAAAATTGGAAATAATTGAATTTGGAAAACCTGGTGTTATAGATTAAATTTTGTCCCCTAAAAATGTGTGTCAACTTGGCTAGGCCATGATTCTCAGTATTGTGTGGTTGTCCTCCATTTTGTGATCTGATGTAATTATCCTATGTGTTGTAAATCTGACCTCTATGATGTTAATGGGAAACCCTGGTGGTATAGTGGTTAAGAGCTACATCCGCTAACCAAGAGATTGGCAGTTCAAATCCACCAGGCACTCCTTGGAAACTCTATGGGGCAGTTCTACTCTGTCTTATAGGGTCGTGATGAGTTGGAATCAACTCGACAACAGCGGGGTTTTATGATGTTAATGAGGCAGGATTAGATGTACTTATGTTAATGAGGCAGGACTCAATCTACAGAGTAAGGTTATATCTTGAGTCAATCTCTTTTGAGATATAAAAGAGAACTGAGCAGGGAGGAGAAGGACCTCCTCATACCACCAAGAAAGGAGCACCGGGAGCCAAATGCGTCCTTTGTTCCCGGGGTCCCTGTGCCGAGAAGCTCCTAGACCGGGGAAGATTGATGACAAGGACCTTCCCCCAGAACCAACAGAGAAAGAAAGCCTTCCCCTGGAGCTATCACCCTCGATTCGGACTTCTAGCCTCCTAGACTGTAAGAGAATAAATTTCTGTTTGTTAAAACCATCTACTTGAGGTATTTCTGTTATAGCAGCACTAGAAAACTAAGACACCTGGTCTAGGTTTTTATCTACATATATCAAAACAAGTGAGCAACTCTGTGAACTTGGTAAAATAACTGATGCAGTTGAAGCAGGAGGAAGGAGGAAGACTGGTTGCCTTCATGTTGAAAAGAACATACTGTTTTTCACTTGATTTTGTTGTTGTATCAGACAGATATACATTAATTTTATTCTTCTTCTGATCAGTCAGTCTGTTGTAATGAGCTTTCAAGACTCAAGACTAAACAGTGTGGGTTGCTTGGCAACAAGTGCCTGTGGCAGAAAGAGTGAGCATCCCCAGGGCGAAGGAAACTCATCCAATTTTTAGAAGCTGCTGCTACTTTCTGAAGAAGCCTCGTCTCTGTAAGACCTGCCAGACCCCCACACACGGACTGACGTGTGCAATAGCAGTGTAGGATTTATAGGATCCATTTTACTTTCAAAGGATTTATTCAAGAAGAAAGCACTACTTGCCAGCAGATAACTTAAAAATTGCCCCTCATTCCATTACTCAAGAAATTTTAAGCAACAATAAAAATCAAACGGGGCAATGACCGGATGAGGGGCCTCTGCTCGTCGATTCATTTATTAATGATAAACACATAGTACTGAACTACTATGTTATGTAATGAGGCGTTGTTGGTTCAGTGGTAGAATTCTCAGCTTCCGTGCTGGATGGTCGGATCCTGTTGTTCAAATGGTTGCCGTGAGTCGGGGCTGGCTCCACAGCAGCTAACAACTCAACATCGTGCTGGAGACCTGGGTTCGATTCCCAACCAGTGCACTCCATGCATTGTCATGCCTCCAATGACACATCTGTCATTGGAGGCTTGCATGTTGCTATGATGCTGAACGGGTTGCAGGAGAACTCTAGATCAAGACAGACTAGGAAGAAAGTCCCGGAAATCTACTTCTAAAAATCAGTCAGTGAAAGCTCTGTGGATCATGATGGTCCCACCACAACCAATCACGGGGATGGTGCAGGAGCAGGCAGCTGACGGCAACAACATTATGTTCCGTATTTTATAAACTACACGTAAGTAGCTGATGAGATGAAAAGAGAATATATAAAGAAAAGTTTGAACATTTTTCTTCAATATTCCAATGACTCATCTCTGATCCGCCGGGGATTCCTTTTGGAGACCACTGTGCTTGTTACCATCCAAGCAATAGGGCCAAGCAGTCTCACCCATGACGTTTACTTATGAATCACGTGTCTGATTGTAAAATTTGAGAATTTCAGTTTTTGTGATTTTGTTACCTAGGCATTCTAGGTTGAACTGCTGTGACTCCTGGATCACATGGGTACTTTTAATAGTCATTGTGAGGGAATATAGGGAAAAAAAATTTCAGACTGCAACCAGAAAATGCACAATAATTGGAAAATGAGCCAAAACCCAGAGGAAAAAGACAACACCCAAAGTGTCATATAGAAAAACAGTCAATCAACATAGATGAAATTGAGTATCTCTTCGGTCATACTTCTTAGAGCAATAATTGAACTCCCATTACATGTAAGAAACTGTCCAGAAGACTGAGGGGTAGAGAGTTAAAGGAATGATTGGTGCCAGGAAGTGCTAACTGGATGGTTTCCAGAAAGCTCTTTTCACCATTTCTTCTTCCTCTTAATATGGTCAAGCCATGACTTAAACTTTTGAACCTGAAACCGGAGCTCACCATTATAAGCCATGCTTTCTTGGCCTTTAGCAGGAGCAGAAAAGCACATTTAAAGAAATATCAAATAGCAGCAAAATGCTGATTGCAGTATCAAAATCTTATCCCTCTTAAATAAGAATTTCAGAGAAGGAAATTGAATCATTTAAAAAAAAAACTTTTAGAATGCTTATGCTTTCTGGTTTAAGTAGCATTTCCAGTAATAAGTTAACTTCAGACATTTTAGAGTTTTAGGTTTAAAGTACAGTGCATTTTTTAGGCATATAAAAATAGGGGAATCAAACCAGACAGTAAAAAAAAAAAAAATTAGAATCTTTACTAATTCACAGAATGGCCTTTGCTTCCCAGAAAAGGAGGTTTTATCATTTTGACTTGAAGAGTTTTAAATGTCATCCTGGTGCCACACAATTCAAACAAAACTAAAGTAGTGGAGAAAAAAAAAAAAAAATCAGCTAGCATATCCTACGTGTGACTAGTAAGGAAACACTTTTGGCTTCCTTTTTTCCTCTTTTGGGTTGGAAATCTGCCTATTGGAATTAAGTGTGCAGTGATAGTTTGAATATATCAAACACAAAAACCAAACTCATTACCATTGAGTCAATTCTGATTCATAGGGACCCTATAGGACAGAGTAGAACTGCCCTGTAGGGTTTCCAAGGAGAAGATAGTGGATCTGAACTGCTGACCTTTTGGTTAGCAGCCGTAGCTCACCATAGCTCTTAACTACTGTGCCACCAGGGCTAAGCTGGTGACATTGGGGGAAGTAAAAGCCAATTTTGTTTTATTTAAATAGAGACTTGAAAAAATAGTTTAAAATAAAGATAATTAGGGAATTGATTTTTAAACTTTCTTTTTATAAGTTTTCTAAAAGGGCAAACATTTTACAGCTTAAAATGATCTGGGGAAAATTTGGGCTAATCAAATACTCTGAAGAGTGATGAAAAAGAATGACTAATGGGCCCACCTTTTCAAACTGAAAGAGTCATGAAATATAGTCACACTGACAGAGAAGAGGAATCTAGAAGCAAGGCACACGATATAGATCTGTCAGCTGTGGGGTGACATTTTCTGTGAAGGTCTCCCTTGCTCCCTGCTGGGGGCAAAGGCAGGAACCGAGGAGGCCTTATAATATGTAGCTGATCTTTCTCCTTTCATTTGTGATGAAGTTAGCACCGCTGTAAGGCATATTCTCAGAGTTGTTTCCTATCTTAGCTGACCCCACCCTGGCTTTGTAGCCGCATTTCCCACTGATACCAGACATACTTTATTTGCTAGTCACTCAGAATTATTCACCATCCTCCAAGCAGTTAGTGCTCTTTCATATGTGTATATCTGGATGGGTATGTCTGTGCTTCCTGCCTAGAGTGCTGTCCCACAACTCGTCTCTGCCTCAGAAACCCAGGGCAACTGTCACCTCTTTGGGGACACCTTCTCTGATGCTCCATCCGGACTTGGCGTCTTCCTCCTTTTTATTCCATTTGTTCACGAGGGCCACTGCTCACGAGTAAGCCTCCCTCTGGTGCAGAGATGCATCTCATTTGTCATTGGATTCCACCTCCTCACATACAGCCTGGAACAAGGCAGTGTTCTCCGATGTTTGCTGAATATATCAAAGAATGGTAGTGTTTGAAATAAACAGTCAAAAATACTAGCAGGCATCTATACTAAGTAGAAAATGCTTCTTTGGGTCCTCATTATAAAATGCCTACACATTTTAGCCCTCTAGCATCAAAATAAAAACTCCCTTCTAATAACTAAGTTATTTTTTTTTTTAATAACTAAAGGTACCATAGCTGCTTGTTTGATGTAGCTCACCACTGCCAATAAAAGAGGCAGAGAAGAGGAAACCCATCCAAAAAAAAAAACAGTTGCCGATAATTTGGTATGAGTTGATTTTGACTCATAGGAATCTTCTAGGGCAGAGTAGAACTGCCCCAGAGGATTTCCAGGGAGCAGCTAGTGGATTGGAACTGCCAGCTTTTGGTTAGCAGCCAAGGTCTTAACCACTGTGCACCAGGGCTCCAGGAAACCCACAGTGCTTCTCAAACTGTGTTCCACAGAGCCTGAGGCTTCCATGCTGAACAGCAGGGGTAACGCTGTGGTGAGAAGTAGGCCAGGGCTCTGAGCCCCACTGCCTTCAGAGAAGCACCTCATTTATATGTCATCATACGATTCGATTTTACCAAAAAAAAAAAAAAAAAAATTCCTCTTCTAAAATTTGTTAAAATAATTTTCCAACTAGAGGAATGCTAGTTTTCTAAATCCCCTATTCTAAGAAAAAATGTATGACCTATATGCTTCTTAACATTTCTAAAAAGTGAGGATGTTGGCCTGCATCTTGACCCCTCTATGGAGCCACCTTTGGGAATAATTTGCCTAAGACACTGAGACCCAGGGTCAGAGTAACAGATAAATCCAGGTTGGTTCCAAGTGTCTCTGGGAACCTCAGTTAGTTCTGAGAACAACTGTGTCTGTTCCAGTGATGTGGAGTTTGAAGCATTAGGCATCTGCTCACACTAGGTCAGTAACCTTAGTTTTGGCTCCATCCTGGAAAGGATCCCAAGAAGAACTGTGTTTTGGGGCCAATGCCACCGTTGCCCGCATTCATTCTATGAAAAAAATACTTCTGAGCGCTTACTGCATGCCAGGCTCTGGGGTGTGAAGAATAATTAGAGTCCTGTCATCAAGAAGTTTTAGAGAATGGTCCTCCTGGGTCCAGTGCTTCCTCTCTGGCAGATGTTCTCCTCGCTCCAGCTCCTGAGTAGGAAGACTGTGGCCAGTGGGCAGCTGCCCGCTGCCACCCAGCCGCTTCCCTAGCTCCTCTAAAAAACCTTACTAGGCATTCAGTTCTGTGCTGTGCTGTGCCGTGCCCAGAGAGAGAGCTCTGTCCAAGAATAAGGGATGTTTTATTCTGGTGCACTACCACCATATCCACAGGAGACTCGTAGAAAGGTTGACCACCCAAATGCAGGAAAATGTTTTAAAATTTACTTTAACATTTTCTATTCAGGAGATTTTTTTTTCCAGGAGCTATGGAAGATGGAGCCCTGGTGGCACAGTGGTTAAGAGCTTAGCAGCTAACCAAAAGTTCAGCTGTTCGAATCCGCCAGCTGCTCCTTGAAAACCTTTATAGGCCAGTTCTGTTCTTTCCTACAGAGTGACTGTGACTCAGAGTAGACTTGATGGCAACGGGTCTTTTTTGTTTAAGCCTCAGATACCTGATCTGTAAAATGGGGATAAGCATAGTACATCCATTATAGGGTAATCGCGTGAGTTAAAGGAGCCCTGGTGACACAGTGGCTAAAGCACTCAGCTGCTAGGCAACAGGTTGGAGGTTCAAACCTACCAGCAGCTTTATGGGAGAAAGATGTAGCAGTCTGCTTCTACAAAGATTTACAGCCTTGGAAACCCTGTGAGGCAGCTCTGTCCTGTCCTGTGAGATCACTATGAATGGACATTGACTCAACAGCTGTGTTTCGTTTTGGTATGGGTGAAATGAGATAATGTATATGAAGCTCTCAGTTTATTACTTAGGACATATTACAGATGCTATAAATGTTTGTTATTACACCTTCTTCTCACTTACTATCTCATTATCCAGCAGTTCATATTTACGGTAGTAAAAATCCACTATCTGACTATTTTGCACATTGACGTACATCTGACAGTAACAAATGCTGAGGTGTGAGATAAGAATAATGCTGATTTTGACGGTTAAGGTTATGTGCCAACTTGGCTGGGCCATGATTCTTAGTGGTTTGGCAGTTATGTAATGATGTAACTTGGCAGTTATGTAATGATGTAATTGGCCATTGTGTAATGATGTAGTCATCCTCCATTTTGTGATCTGGTGTGGTCATCCTCCATTTTCACATAACAACAATATCACATAATCACCTGATCTTTGAGACCTAACCATGTTGGTAAGTGATGAGAGGGTGTTTTGTTATTGCCATGTGGAGTTGACTATGGTAGGAAAAGGTGGGATATTAGAGGAAATACAGAGCTAGAATTTTAGGAATTCTCCTGGGGCCACCTTGAGCTCTTTCTTAAAGGTTGGCCACCTATGAGTCCCTTGCTAAAGGAAGCATGGAAGCTGGTTTTTTAAATCATGGGCAGAGCTAGCACTGAATTAGGTGAAATTCCTTTGTGGCCTTCTGCTACATCACCTGTCAGTGACCCTTTTTTCTTCTTCTAGTGCTTAGGTTTTTAAACCTTAATTAGCAGCCTGCCAAAGTATGTACATTTTTTTCTTGGCAGAGGATTCTTAGATTTTATCAGATTCTCAAAGGGCTCTGTGATCCCCCAAAAATATAAGAACCATTTTACTAGACCAACAGCTTTTGAACTTTTTTGACTGCAGCCCACCGTAAGAAATACGTTCTGCTTGGGGACTCAGCATACAAACACATACATATACATGTATACAACTATGCATTTAAAAACAGAAAAGAAAGTCTCACAAAACAATACTTACTTTAACTACATGGGATACATATGCTGATATTTTCTATTCTGTCCTATTCTACTCTAACATATACTTTAAAAGAAAATTTGGCCATGAACCACAAAATTGTTTGAACAATCCATTAGCAGGTCACTTAAAAAAAATCACGTTAGACAATATTTTGGATTTCAAATCTGTATCTGAGGTCCCAGAGGAGGAATTTTTTTGTATTGTCTTTTGACTGAGAAACCCTGGTGGCATAGTGGTTAAGAACTGTGGCTGAGTTTGGGGCTCTATCTACACAAAATCCAAAGAATCTGGTCATTTTTGTCAGTTCAGTCAAAAATCCTGTTAGTTTCACGAGGTCAGTCAAAACTATTCCTTTGGTAACAGACCCATTGCCCATGCAGTTGTTTCCTTCTTTGTAACAGTACACAATTCTCTGTATAATTCTCTTTTAGCAGTTATTGTATATTGGCTTAAATTATACTTAATAGTTTGCCAGTTTGCTCTCCTCTACTGAATTATAAACTGCTCAAATACAAGATTGGTCTGTTCATCTCCTAGTACCCACCGTCCTTGTATTCATTTACTTTTTAATAAATGTTAGTTTAATGGTGGATGGATAAATTTAAGTACGTTTGAGGTATAATAATTCTAATGCCATCTTTTGAGAAATCATGCAGAGAAGTCTAATGTCGTCCTCCGTAAGTGCCCTGCCTATCACTGGTGACCACAGGTCAAAATGAGAAGAAAACGTTCTACCCCAGCGTTTTATTTGTGAGGAGCCCCACTGATGTGTCGCTGGGTAGTTTATGAGAATCAGTGAAGGACTGGGTTAATTACCTCGAGTTCTGCCTCAGGTCACCGCCTCCAAGCTCTTTCCGATCATTAATCCACATAAATCATCGGAGCGGCCCTTGTTGTCTCTGAGCCACCACTGCAAGGTCAAGAAGACGAGTCCAGGGCAGTCCCATTGCCTTGTGGTAGAACAAATAAGCGTCCTTCTGATGTTAGGAAGTCAAGGAAATGTTTGTGTACTAGAATTTTTTCCATCAACAATTATCTGATGATATTTCCAGAGTGTGGTTTATAGGTGACCTTTTACTCTTTCTAACTAAACGCAAAGGTTCTCCTCCCACCTCCCACCCGATCTCAGAAATGCCTTTCCTTCACTGAAAAGAAAAATGTTTTCTATAATTATTCTTCCAAAGTTTGATGTGGCAATAGGCAGAGCTGGCCAATATTTCTTTAGGATAAGAGAATATTAGGGAACAAAGTCATTCTTCAAAAGGAGGCATCACTGCTCTGTTGGGATTATGAAAGGAGGGAAACAGTAAGTAGTAGCTGAAGAACCAGATAAAAAAGTTCATCCATTATGTGAAATCAAGATATATAATGATTTTACTAACTTTATGTTTAAAGATGCTCTTATGAAAGCATAGCTTGCCTTTGTGTGTATCTTAGCAGAAAATGTTTTTGTTCAGTTTTTGAAGAGACACTTGAATGCTTTTTATAGATCTTCCTAAAGTTTCATCTATGTATATATCTATGTGAGAAAAACAATGTAATCCTAATAATATTCCTATTAAAAAAAAAAAAGCACATTTAAAGACATATTAAAAAATAAATCTATTCCTATAATGCTGAGGAAACCCTGGTGGCATAGTGGTTAAGTGCTATGGCTCCTAACCAAGAGGTCGGCAGTTTGAATCCGCCAGGCGCTCCTTGGAAACTCCATGGGGCAGTTCTACTCTGTCCTATAGGGTTGCTATGAGTCGGAACCAACTCGACGGCAGTGGGTTTGGTTTGGTTTTTGTTTTTATAATGCTGATAATTTTCTTTCTTGCCTCTGTGTTCCTAGGGCTGTCATTTGATCTACCCTCCTATGTTCTTTCTAATTTTTTATAGTTCAGCTGAGCACAGCATGTGTATTTTAAGCTGAGTAAAGTGAATTTCCGCTGAGACCAGCTTGGATATTTTGATCATACGCTTCCTCTTGGTTTCTCCCCAAATGCAAATTTTAGTATTCTTACCATCTGAGTGACATTCCAAAGTAATCAGTCTCTTCCCTTTAGTGTCTTGCCTTTGAATAGGACGCTATGATGGCTGTATATTCTAGTCCAACTTATTAGCTCATTTTCCTCAGTAAAACAATGTGTTGTCATCCATTTTCTTCATGGGTCACTTCAGGGACCTAAGTGTATGTAAAGACAGGCTTAGTCTTCGGTAATTCTCAGAAAGAGGATCCACTCCGTGAAGGATTTATCGTTTTACTCCAACACACACTAGGTGTATATTTTCCTGTTTCAAGAGGGTTTGATTTGTCTGTTTGGGAATATTACATGATAGATGTTTGGTGGAGTTGTGCGGTGAACTGAAGAGAAAGGGGTTACTAGATGTCCCTGTCCTCTTGGTAGGAAAAGATACATAGTTGCCCTCACAGATAGCTAAGATCTGAGACCCTACCCTATTTGCCTCGTTCATACCAATCCTCATGGTCTTTGGATAAGGGCAAAAAGGTACAAACCATAACACAGAATACCAGTTTAGGCTTAGTAGAATACCATCCAAATGATCCATATTTGTGTTGAAATACTGCATAAGGTAGGTAGTCCTGGTCTATGCTGGCTGCCCTTCCCCTAAAATTTCCAGTTTCTATAGCTTTGCATACACTATTCTTCCCTTTTAGAATCCTCTTTCCTCCCCATCTCTGGAAATCTCTAGTGACCCGTCCCTGATGGCCCAGTTCAAGTGAACTTCCTCCATTAAGCTGTAACAATGAGGAGTCATGCTCTTTTATTGAAATTCTGGCTCAGAAATGTGACATTAAAGCGTTAGATAAGCCTGAGACGTCAATCATCTTTAGAGTGTCTGTCTGATATGCTACCTAATTTCTCACAATTCACCTGTCTATGATAATGATAAATAGCATTCTTCTACCCATCTGCTCAGAGGAATGTGAATCCAAAACAGCTAGCTTATTTACTTCCCTGACATTTATTTTCTCATGTTTAAACATATGGATTATTATGGGTTCAGAGACTCCGAGCTGACGAGACATTAGATTATGTGGCCCAGAATAATTCAAAAGGTGGGAAACAAAAAACGATGCCAAGTGAAATTATAATCCAAACCAATCCAATATGCCATTTCAGGATGTGGACATCTGAATGACAGAGTAAGTCCTAGCTAAGTTTGCATTGGTAGCCAGGACAAATGGTGTCAGGTCAGTTTAAAAAAACAGTTATAGCGGTGGAGGTTAGAGGTTGCTGTTTTGTTTTTTGGTTTTGTTTATTATCCTGCATAAGTACAGTTTAATTTTTTTTCATTTTTTCTATACCAGGGGTTAAAGTGACCTTCAGAAATCATCCACTTTCCTTTTCCCTAATTGTGATCTTTTACTATAGTCAACATGTTTTCATCCATCAATTAAAATTGCAGTGGCCATTTGAATTTGACCCAAGTTGGTAGTAACTAAGACTGTCACCATCTGACAGCTGTTGGGTAGCCTATAAGAATTGAGCTGATGGTTTCCATCCAGTTTCTAATTGAAATCTGTTTGTGTTATTATGCACATTTGACCAAATAAGCTGTTGTTGCATAAGTAATTTGGTATCAAGTTTTCAAGAAACAATTTTTGCTAACAATATCTGCGCTGTTGCTCGTAAGACCTTAAATGCTGTTAATTAAATATTCTCTTTTTTGTAGCTTCAACTATCTACTGATTTTCTTGCATTTATCTTACAGAATAGCCTGTTTATTTCTCCTTCAGGTCAGGGCATCAGGTGGCTGCCTGTGAGCTGTTTCCAGGCCACATGTTTCCCTCTGTTTATATCAGGAACTTTGTCCAGGAGGACATGAACGGGTGTTAGGGAATATGAAAACCTCCTCAACTCGTGGATATCGTTTTGTGTGCCTCTGTTTTTCCAGGGAGTCTGTCCATGGTTTCCATAAGATTTCCACAAGAGTCTCCCAAAATATTAAGGACCACTAATTTAAATTCTGTTTTACCTCAATTAGCCTATGTTGTTGGTGGTCACCATGGTGTTGCAGAGTAGAATTTCTCCATGGAGTTTTTCAAGGCTATGACTTTTCAGAAGCAGATCACCAGGCCTGTCTTGTGAGGTGGGTTCCAACTGGCAACGTTTCAGCTAGTAGTCGAGCACTTACCCATTTATGCCAAACCACTCTTCCTCCTCAGGGTTTGCTTATTACATTTAGCTCTCCATTTATGCTTGTCTTCTTCAGTTAAATTAGTTATTACGAGTGGTGGGTAATTTTGTTGGTAATCCAAGCAGGCTTTGTGGAGGGGTTATTATTTGATTTTACTCTCTAATGAAGGTTAGCCATTAGCCAGGTACGAATGAGGAGAGAGTTTAAGAAAAGATATGAAATTAAGAGAGATTATAGCCCATTCAGAACACAGAAGGTTGGAATCCACTGTTTGCAACCTGCAATTCTCAGAAAATAGTCTCTGGAGAAAATATGGATTTATTAATATTGCATAAATGATAATGAAACAATTAATTTTGGCAACAACTTCAGGTCCCATTATATCAAGTGATAGCAAAAAGAACTCTGGGGGCAGCCAAACTAATGGTTTTCATGATGAGGAAGGACAACCCTAGGGGACAAAGGGTATGCATCAGAATTTTTATCCAGTGACCTTGAGAGGAGAAAGGTCACTATAGACTTCTGAGTAAATCAAGTCTAAAATGATACTCCATTTCCAAAACAGAAGTGACTGCTTAAACTTGGCTCAGCCACCAAAAATAAAAGCAGGAATTGTAAGGAGGCAAACATAAGAAGAAACTGATTGAAGTGGCAGTTAGCATCTGCTCGGAGCATGTGTCTCCTGTTTGTTTTTAAGAGGAAAATGACCTCTCTGTATTTTTGCATGAGGAAGCTTTGTCCTGGGAAGCATTGGTAGAGTTTTACTGCTGAGGTGCTAAAACACAGAGGTATATTTAACTGCTAATTAGTGGTAAATAGCTATCTGAAAATTGGATCCATTCTTAAAGGGGTGGGAATAGAGGAGTTTACTTGACTGAGAACCTAATTAATAAAGAAAAATTAATTAAAAAAAAAACAGTACATATCATTTCCTCTTGAGTGTGGACTTTTGAAAGCAATAAACGGTATAGTTATCTGTCTTATTTTGGTGAGTCATTTGATTTCTGTCTCCCATGTCACTCCTATTATTCAGAGCAGTTGGCCAACCCTAAAATGGAAAAACAGTAGTTGATTTTGAAGTAGCCTTTTCGTCTTCTCTCATAAAAAGTGCCCTGTAGTCTAAGCTGGAGTTAATATTTTGAACACTATGCTTCATTGTGCTTGGCAATAAAGTAATAGAAATAACAAACTGCATTTTGGCATGGAAACCTTTGTTTGGTTGGAAAACTTGGATACTATGATACTATAATTATTTGGAAACCCTGGCAGCATAGTGGTGAAGAGCTACGGCTGCTAACCAAAAGGTCAGCGTTCAAATCCACCAGGTACTCCTCGGAAACTGTGGAGCAGTTCTACTCCGTCCTATATGGTCACTGTGAGTCGGTATCGACTAGACGGCAACAGGTTTGGTTTAGGTTTTATGCTTATTTACCCTGATAGGATTTATTGTGACAGAAGTTCAGTTGTGTATTTAAACTGGGTTGTGCTGGTATGACTTTTTTTCTTTTCTTTTTTTTTTTTTTTTACTAAGAGATCCAGGCCTTATTCTGAGTGTTCTGTTTCTATTAAGTCATGTAATCCTCACAAGAACCCTATAAGATGGATACAATTATTATCTCCATTTACAAGGGAAGAACTGATGCCCTGAGAGGACAAGTAATTTTCCCAAACATACTTAGTTGTGCCAACATTTGAATCCAGGAGGTGAGGCTACAGGACCACAACTTTAACCGCTACTATACTGCCTGGAGGCGAAGTGGTTAAGAATTCAGGCTGCTAACCAAAAGATCAGCAGTTTAAGTCCTCCAGCCACTCCTTGGAAACCCTATGGGGCAGTTCTGCTCTGTCCTGTAGGGTTACCATGAGTCAGAATCGACTCAACAGCAATGGGTTTGGTTTTGGTTTTTATACTGCCTCGAGTCCCTGGGTGGCGCAAATTGTTAAGCACTACACTACATAACCAAAAATTGAAGATTTGAAGCCACCCAGAGACACCTCGGAAGGTCACAGCCTTGAAAACTCCATGGAGCACAGTTCTACTCTGCACACATGGGGTTATCATGAATCGAAACAGCTCGATGGCAATGGGTATACTGCCTAAGGAGTCCCTGGCTTGGCTGCTAACTAAAAAGTTGCCTCTTCGAGTCCACCCAGGGGTGCCTCAGAAGAAAGGCTTCGCAATTTACTTCAAAAAAATCAGCCATTAAAAACCCTATGGTTCGAGGAGGCGGAGCCAAGATGGCAGAATAGACAGACGCTTCCAGCGAGCCCTCTTTACAACAGAGACCTGAAAAAACAAGTGAAATTAGTATATATGTGACAAGCTGGGAGCCCTGAGCTTCAAAGGCAAGCTTTGAAAACAAACTGAGGGGCAGGGGGAGGAAGAGACCGTTCAGAAGGGGAGAAGAGTTACCAGACCTGAATCGCGGGGAGCCCGCAGGCACCATTCCAGGAGCTGCGGCAGCGGGCTGGTACTAGCGTTTGGCCACAGTTTCCTCAGGGAGAAGCAGCAGCCACTCAGCCTACTCACACCTCCGGAACAGCGCTCACAGCAAGAGCTAAGTACTTGCCTATATGTTAACGACGCCCCCACCTGTAAACCGGCTTCAGCAGCTGAATTCCCTGGGCCTGAGATAGCCACTGTTGAGCACCTAGAGACATCCTCCTGGCCCTGAGGAAGGAAAAAAATTTGCATTTGGGGGAAAAGATAATTCGCGAGCTCCACTAACCGGGGGAGCTCAGGACAGAAGCAGCTCCTCTCCAGGCATAAACCAGCCATGGACTTTGAGCACCTTTCCCTTCTGCATGGACTTGTGTGGGCCTATTTCGGGAGAATAGGCCCTTGTTGGCAGACTCCAACCATTTCAGCTGTGTGGTGGAGAGGTGGGTGTTTGATGTTTGACATTGCTTTGCCTATTCAACAAGGTCCTCACTTACCCACATCAGTGACCTAAGGACTGGTAGCTCCACTCAGGTCACCCAGCCATCTGCGACGGGGGTCCAAAGATAACTGCTACCTCCCAGTCTTTACTACCAAAAACTTTGGGTCCCCATGGTCCGTCTGCAGAACCCACCTACCTGCACTCTCTAGGGAACAGGGACACGCTTTTCTCAGAGACACTCGGGGGTCAGTTCACAGCTCCCTGCCTTGTTCAGAGCATGACCCCTACTGCAATCAGATACCGGTATATACGCCAATCACCCCTGCCCCTCTAAGACTGTAGGACAGAGCCTGTACCACACACTTGATGATCAGCTACCTGGAAACCTGAGCTGAATTCATACAAGAAAACGGAATGGACTCCTAGACTGATATACCTGATAACAGCTCTAGCCAGCTGGAGACAGGATGTCAGAGCTCCAAAGGCAAAAATAATCAAGCTAGCTCACTCAAGCAACCCATAGGGGTATACCAAAACAAAACAAAGCAAGAAGCTTCGACAAAGTAGACAAGCATAAACTAATAAAATAATTTATAGATGGCTTGGAGACAACAGTCAATATCAAGACACATAAACAGACCGTGATCACCTCAACAGGCTCTCAAAACAAAGAATCCAGGGATCTTCTAGATGGAAGTGCATTCCTTGAATTACCAGATGCAGAATACAAAAGTTTAATATATAGAACCCTTCGAGACATCAGGAAGGAAATGAGACAATATGCAGAACAAGCCAAGGAACACACAGATAAAGCAACTGAAGATATCAGAAAGATTATTCAGGAACATAATGAAAAGCCGGAAAAATCCATAGACAGACAACAATCAGAAACTCAGAAGATTAACGATAAAATTACAGAAGTAGACAGCTCAATAGAAAGTCAGAGGAGCAGAATTGAGCAAGTAGAAGCTAGAATTTCTGAACTCGAAGATAAATCACTTGGCGCTAATATATTTGAAGAAAAATTAGATAAAAGAATTTAAAAAATGAAGAAACCTTAAGAATCATGTGGCACTCTATCAAGAGAAATAACCTATGAGTGATTGGAGTACCAGAACAGGGAGGGATAACAGAAAATACAAAGAACATTGTTGAAGATTTGTTCACAGAAAACTTCCCTGATATTGTGAAAGATGAGAAGATATCTATCCAAGATGCTCATCGAACTCCACATAAAGTAGACCTTAAAAGAAAGTCACCAAGACATATTATAATCGAACTTGGTAAAACCAAAGATAAAGAGAGAATTATAAGAGTAAAAAAGTAGCTAGGGATAAATGAAAAGTCACCTACAAAGGAGAGCCAATAGTAATAAGCTTGGACTACTCAGCAGAAACCATGCAGGCAAGAAGGCAATGGGATGACATATTTAAAAAATTGAAGGAAAAAAATTGCCTGCCAAGAATCATATATCCAGCAAAACTCTCTCTTAAATATGAGGGTGAAACTAAGACATTTCCAGATAAACACAAGTTTAGGGAATTTGTAAAAACCAAACCAAAACTACAAGAAATACTAAAGGGAGTTCTTTGGCTAGAAAATCAATAATATCAGGTATCAACCCAAGACTAGAACACCGGGCAGAGCAACCAGAAGTCAACCCAGACAGGGAAATCCAGAAAAAAAAAAAAAAACAAGATTATAAAAATAAAAATAAAGAAAAGCTCAAAACTGGGTAACAGTGATGTTATTATATAAAAGAAGACAACATTAAAATAATAAAGAGGGACTAACAAATATAATTATACACCTTCCATATGGAGAGGAAGATACGGCAATAAAAAGAAATAAAAGTTAGGTTTAAATTTAGAAAAATAGGGGTAGATAATAAGGTAACCACAAAGGAGACAAACTATCCTACTCATCAAAATAAAATACAAGAAAAGAGACTCAGCAGACACAAAATCAACAACAACAAATATGAGGAAAGGACAATACATAAAGATAATCTACTCAGCACATAAAATTAAGTGGGAAGAAAAAACTCTCAACAACACACAAAAAAAGACATCAAAATGATAGCACTAAATTCATACCTATCCATAATTACCCTGAATGTAAATGGACTAAATGCACCAATACAGAGACAGAGAGTGGCAGAATGGATTAAAAACCAAGATCCGTCTATATGCTGCCTACAAGAGACACACTTAGAGACACAAACAAACTAAAACTCAAAGGATGGAAAAAAAAATACATCAAGCAAACAACAATCAAAAAAGAACAGGAGGGGCAATATTAATTTCTGACAAAATAGACTTTAAAGTTAAATCCATCGTAAAGGATAAGGAAGGACAGTATATAATGATTAAAGGGACAATACACCAAGAAGATAGAACCATATTAAATATTTATGCACCCAGTGACAGGGCTGCAAGATACATAAAACAAACTCTATCAGCATTGAAAAGTGAGATAGACAGCTCCACAACTGTAGTAGGAGACTTCAACACACCACTTTCGGTGAAGGACAGGACATCCAGAAAGAAGCTCAATAAAGACACGGAAGATCTAAATGCCACAATCAACCAAATTGACCTCATAGACATACAGAACACTCCAACCAACAGCAACCAACTATGCTTTATTTTCTAGTGTATTTTTTTTTTATGGAGCATTCTCTAGAATAGACCACGTATTAGGTCATAAAGCAAGCCTTAGCAGAATCCAAAACACTGAAATGTTACAAAGCATCTCCTCTAACAATAAGGCCATAAAAGTGGAAATCAATAACAGGAAAAGCAGAGAAAAGAAATCAAACACTTGGAAACTGAACAATACCCTGCTCAAAAAAGACTGGACATTAGAGAAGACATTAAGGATGGAATAAAGAAATTCACAGAATCCAATGAGAATGAAAACACTTCCTATCAGAACCCTTGGGACACAGCAAAAGCAGTGCTCAGAGGCCAATTTATATCAATAAATGCACACATGCAAAAAGAAGAAAGGGCCAAAATCAAAGAATTATCCCTACAACTTGAACAAATAGAAAGAGAGCAACAAAAGAAACCCACAGGCGCCAGGAGAAAAAAAATAATAAGAATTAGAGCTGAACTAAATGAGATAGAAAACAGGAAAACAATTAAAGAATTAACAAGACCAAAAGCTGGCTTTTTGAAAAAAATCAACAAAATTGATAAACCATTGGACAAACTGACAAAAGAAAAACAGGAGAGGAAGCAAATAACCGGAATAAGAAATGAGATGGGCGTTATTACAACAGACCCAACTGAAATTAAAAGAATCATATCAGATTACTATGAAAAATTGTACTCTAACAAATTTGAAAACATGGAAGAAATGAATGAATTCCTAGAAACACACTATCTACCTAAACTAACACAAACAGAGGCAGAACAACTAAACAGACCCATAACAAAAGAAGAGATTGAAAAGGTAATCAAAAAACTCCCAAAAAAAAAGCCCTGCTCCGCATGGCTTCACTGCAGAGTTCTACCAAACTTTCAGAGAAGAGTTAACACCACTACTACTAAAGATATTTCAGAGTATAGAAAAGGACGGAATACTACCAAACTCATTCTATGAAGCCAACATATCCCTGACACCAAAACGAGGTAAAGACTCCACAAGAAAAGAAAAATTATAGACCTATATCCCTCATGAACGTAGATGTAAAAATCTTCAACAAAATTCTAGCCAATAGAATTCAACAACATATCAAAAAAATAATTCACCATGACCAAGTGGGATTCATACCAGCTATGCAGGGATGGTTCAACATCAGAAAAACAATTAAGGTAATCCACCACGTAAATAAAGAATCACATGATTTTATCAATTGATGCAGAAAAGGCATTTGACAAAGTTCAACACTCATTCGTAATAAAAACTCTCAGCAAAATAGGAATAGAAGGAAAATTCCTCAACAGAATAAAGGGCATTTATACAAAGCCAACAGCCAACATCACCCTAAATGGAGAGAGGCTGAAAGCATTCCCATTGAGATCGGCAACCAGACAAGGATGCCCTTTATCACCAATCTTATTCAACATTGTGTTGGAGGTCTTAGCCAGAGCAATTAGGCTAGATAAAGAAATAAAGGGCATCCAGATTGGCGAGGAAGAAGTAAAAGTATCTCTATTTGCAGATGACATGATCTTATACACAGAAAACCCTAAGGAATCCTCTAGAAAACTACTGAAACTAATAGAAGAGTTCAGCGGAGTGTTGGGATACAAGATAAACATACAAAAATCACTTGGATTCCTCTATATCAACAAAAAGAACATCGAAGAGTGAATCACCAAATCGATGCCATTTACAGTAGCCCCCAAGAAGATAAAATACTTAGGAATAAATCTTACCAGAGATGTAAAAGACTTATACAAAGAAAACTACAGTACACTTCTGCAAGAAACCGAAAGAGACTTACATAAGTGGAAAAACCTACCTTGCTCATGAATAGGAAGACTTAACATTATAAAAATGTCTATTCTACCAAAAGCAATCTATACATTTAATGCAATTCCGATCCAAATCCCAAGGACATTCTTTAATGAGATGGAGAAACAAATCACCAATTTCATATGGAAGGGAAAGAGGCCCCGGATAAATAAGACGTTACTGAAAAAGAAGAACAAAGTGGGAGGCCTTACTTTACCTGATTTTAGAACCTACTATACCGACACAGTAGTCAAAACAGCCTGGTACTGGTACAACAACGTATACATGGACCAATGGAACAGAATTGAGAATCCAGACATAAATCCATCCACATATGAGCAGCTGATATTTGACAAAGGCTCCAAAACAGTGAAATGGGGAAAAGACAGTCTTTTTAACAAATGGTGCTGGCATAACTTGATACCCATCTGCAAAAAAATGAAACAAGACCCATACCTCACTCCATGCACAAAAACTAACTCAAAACAGATCAAAGACCTAAATATAAAATCTAAAACGATAAAGATCATGGAGGAAAAAATAGGGACAACATTAGAAGCCCTAATACATGGCATAAACATTATACAAAACATAAAGAATGCAGAAAACGAGATAACTGGGAGCTCCTAAAAATAAAACACCTATGCTCATCTAAAGACTTCACCAAAAGAGTAAAAAGACTACCTACAGACTGGGAAAAAGTTTTTAGCTATGACATTTCTGATCAGCGCCTGATCCCTAAAATCTACATGATACTGCAAAAACTCAACTACAAAAAGACAAATAACCTTACTAAAAAATGGGCAAAATATGGGAATAGACAGTTCACTAAAGAAGACATTCAGGTAGCTAACAGATACATGAGGAAATGTTCACGATCATTAGCCATTAGAGAAATGCAGATCAAAACTACACTGAGATTTCATCTCACTCCAACAAGGCTGGCATTAATCCAAAAAACACAAAATAATAAATGTTGGAGAGGCTGTGGAGAGATTGGGACACTTATACACTGCTGGTGGGAATGTCAAATGGTACAACCACTTTGGAAATCGATTTGGCACTTCCTTAAAAAGCTGGAAATAGAACTACCATATGATCCAGCAATCCCACTCCTTGGAATATATCCTAGAGAAATAAGAGCCTTTACATAAACAGATATATGCACACCCATGTTTATTGCAGCACTGTTTACAATAGCAAAAAGATGGAAGTAACCAAGGTGCCCATTGACCGATGAATGCATAAATAAATTATGGTATATTCATACAATGGAATACTATGCATCAATAAAGAACAGTGAGGAATCTGTGAAACATTTCATAACATGGAGGAACCTGGAAGGCATTATGCTGAGTGAAATTAGTCAGTTGCAAAAGGACAAATATTGTATAAGACCACTATTATAAGATATTGAGAAATAGCTTAAACTGAGAAGAAAATATTCTTTTGTGGTTATGAGAGGAGGGAGGGAGGGAGGGTGGGAGAGGGGTATTCACTAATTACATGATAGATAAGAACTACTTTAGGTGAAGGGAAAGACAACACACAATACAGGGGAGGTCAGCTGGACTAAACCAAAAGCAAAGAAGTTTCCTGAATAAACTGAATGCTTCAAAGGCCAGTGTAGCAGGGGCAAAGGTTTGGAGACCATGATTTCAGGGGACATCTAAGTCAATGGCCATAATAAAATCTATTAAGAAAACATTCTGCATCCCACTTTGAAGAGTGGCATCTGGGGTCTTAAATGCTAGCAAGCAGCCATCTAAGATGCATCAGTTGGTCTCAACCCACCTGGATCTAAGGAAAATGAAGAACACCAAGGACACAAGGTAATTACGAGCCCAAGAGACAGAGGGCCACATGAACCAGAGACTACATCATCCTGAGACCAGAAGAACTAGATGGTGCCCGGCTACAACTGATGACTGCCCTGACAGGGAACACAACAGAGAACCCCTGAGGGAACAGGAGAGCAGTGGGATGCAGACCCTAAATTCTCATAAAAAGACCAGACTTAATGGTCTGACAGAGACTAGAAGGACCCTGGTGGTCATGGCCCCCAGACCTTCGGTTGCCCCAGGACAGGAACCATTCCCAAAGCCAACTCTTCAGACATGGATTGGACTGGACAATGGGTTAGAGAGGGATGCTGGTGAGGAGTGAGTTTCTTCGTTCAGGTGGACACTTGAGACTATTTTGGCATCTCCTGCCTGGAGGGGAGATGAGAGGGTAGAGGGGTTAGAAGCTGGCAAAATGGACACAAAAAGAGAGAGAGGAGGGAGACAGCGGGCTGTCTCATTAGGGGAAGAGTAATTGTGAGTATGTAGCCAGGTGTATATAAGTTTTTATGTGAGATACTGACTTGATTTGTAAACTTTCACTTAAAGCACAATAAAAATCTAAAAAGAAAACCCTATGGTTCTATTCTGACACACATTGGGTAGCCATGAATCAGAATTAATGGCAACTGGTCTCGTCTGGACATACTGCCTTGAAAGAGAAGACTCTCTCTTCCTGCTCTTATTTGATAATACAATAAGCAATATGGGTCCAAAGAAGAGTTTTGGAGTCTCCGAACGTCTGTTTTTGCTTTTGTGTCGCTTTGGATCCCACAAATGGCTTAAGTGAATTTGCCTCTGTATTTCCTCGAAAGACAAAGAATGAGAGATGGGGAACCTATGAGGGCTGATTCAGTCTTTCTTCCACTGTGTTCATTATCATATTTTTACTAAGCAACAACTCTGTTGACAGGGTGTGCATGCACACACATGTTTTGCTTTAAAACAACAACTTCTACCAGGAAAGAAAGATAATATTTAAGCAAATACACGGAAAATTTGATCATCTCATTGGCCCATTAAATCATTTAAAGACGGTTTGCCAAATAAGCACAGTTTATCCTAACAAAAGAAAAGAACAATAAAAAAAGAAAAACTAAAGGGTCTCATTTTTGTTTGTTTCCTAATGGATGGTGTACAATTACTTTAAAACAAACAAAATAGTTTGGTAAGGGATTAATTAATGCAACAGTTCATAGACCAGTCTTAAGTAGTGATGGGAAATATTTATACTTTTCATTCCAGTGGAAAATCTTCCACAAAAAAAATCTTTGGATGAGAAAGTCAAAATTAGAATATATTTTATTTTCTTGAAGATGAATCAAAAATTTCTGACTTTTTAACTGGCTCAGAAAATTTAACTCATGTTGTTAGGTGCCATGTAGTCGGTTTTCAACTCATCATGACCCCATGTGATAGAGTAGAACTGCCTCATAGGGTTTTCTAGGCTGTGGCTAAAGTGCTTAGCTGCTAACCTAAAGGTCCCTCGTTCAAACCCACTAGCCGTTTCTCGGGAAAAAAGACCTAGCAATCCACTCCCTTAAAGAGCCAAGAAAACCCTGTGGGGCAGTTCTACTCTGTCCTATAGTGTAGCTATGAGTTGCAATTGACTCGAAGGCTACAGGTTTGGTTTTGGTAATCTTTATAGAGCAGATGACCAAGTTTCTCTCCTGCAGAGCAACTGGATGGGTTCAAACTGCTAACCTTTGGTTAGCAGCTGAGTGCTTAACTGTTGCACCACCAGGGCTCTTTTAACTCATGTTAAAAAAAACAAACCCATTGGCATCAAGTCGATTCCGACTCACAGTGACCCTATAGGACAGAGTAGAACTGCCTCATAGGGTTTCCAAGGGGTGGCTCCTGGATTGGAATTGCCGACCTGTTGGTTAGCAGCTGTAGCTCTTAGCCAGTGCACCACCAGGGTTCCACGTGTTAGGGTGCCACAATTGGTTGATTATTACGTGTCCTATTCATGCTTCTAATCTTAGCTGACTGATTGCTGGGCTACTTGCCGTAGTCACATACACGTCCCTACCACAGTTCGTTAGAAATAGAAGCAGGAAGGAAACTTCACTTGCTGGTCACCTAAAACATGTATTTCCTTACCAAGACTCAACACTTGTTGGAATCAAGCCTGTCTTCATCAGGAAGAAGATGTCAGTGTCTACATGGCAGGACACTAAATAACCCTGCTTTCAGAAAACAGAGACATCTTCACGATTATGTGGATATTTTGTCTCCTTAGTTTGGCACTGGGGCTACATGACAGTTTGAGGAGAAGTTACATTAATTATATAAAATCTTATATGAGTGAAGGTATGTGGGATTTGAAGATATTTTTAAATTCAGAACAATTTCTTTTGCTCCAGAATCCAATATTTCTGATTGAAAAGGAAACTTCAATAGTGATTATTTTAAGACACTAAAAATGAGTTTTCCTAAATCCTCATTGCCCAGAGATGCTTAACAAAGGTAAAAGATAAATTCTAAACCTGGTAGGTTAGACCTACAGGTAGAAGTTTCTGCCCCAAAGAAATATTAGATGACCTCAAGAGCACTTCATGGGTCCATAAGTTTTTGACCATGAGAGATGAATCATTTGGTGAGAGTCCAAAACACTCATCCAGAACACTCCAAGGAGATTCAGATCAGTTTGGAATAATCAGAAGTTTGTCCTGCAGATCCAGCTGGGCAAAACTAATTGAGACGGGAGCGGGGAGCCTGAGTTAGGAGCTGGATGGGAATTTCTGTTTAAAATGGCAATGGCATTTGATACACATATATGCATGTTGATAGTTCATAAAGTCTTATGGGTGATAAATGAAAAATTAAACCCACCCCAACTGACCATAACAGATGAGGAATGGGGGTGGTAATAGATCATTATATGGCTTCTGAGATCCTTTCACTTCCTCTCATACTGAGTCATCAAAATGGATCAAAATGTCTCCTGGCAACAGAAAACAGATGTGATCTCTTAGCAATTCATCATAATATCCTCTCTGACTTCTGCTCTGTTTTCCTCACTCCTGTCTGCCCTGGTGGAACTTTATTTTGCCACAGTGGCTGCAATGTCAGTAATGAGATGTTTTCTTAAATTTTGATGAGAATGAATAAATGGAGGGTGAAAATTATACATTAACATCAGACCTTTCCGGGGTCCCTTTTACAGAACTGTAGAGAATTATGTGGACATTTTAAGAATATGCCTTGAAAGGAAGCTTCAGAAATGAGCTTGGAAATTGGGATGATTGTAATGAAGTTGCCCTGTCATTTTTCAGCAAAATTATTTTTGCCTTCCTCTTCTCTAGTCTTGCCAGATAATTTTGATAAGCTTTTTAGTATAATTTAGATTAGGTTGATTAGCCAGACCTGCTCTATGCTATAAATGCAGTTAATGAATTGCAGATTTGGGTTTTTTTTTTTTTTTCTATAGTTTTTCCACCTTAGAGCACATTCAGGACTTATTATTCAAATACAGAAAATGTTTTAAAAGGAAATCATGTATATTCAAAATTTATATAAATCAGTTTAGAGGTCTAATTGCCATGAAAACCCAAAAACAAACCCATTGCCTTCTAGTAGATTCCAGTTCATAGCAACCCTATAGGACAGAGTAGAACTGCCCCGTAGAGTTTTCAAGGAGCACCTGGTGGATTCGAACTGCCTACCTTTTGGTTAGCAGCTGTAGCACTTAACCACTACGCCACCAGGTTTCCAGTTGTCACGATATGCTCTTTATATGACAGAGAAGGATGGAAAGGATGTATTTAAGTGATATGTTCAATTAAGAAATATTTCTTAGAGTACAGACAGTTAATGAAATTTAACTGCAAGAAAAGGCTGCATGTCCCAACTTAAATATGTCTTAAAATAATTCAGCAGAGTTGTCATATCCCTGTCTCTTCTTAAATTAAAATGCTGAAAGATGGATGTGGTAAGACTATGGAGGCATTTTACCGATGAAATACAAAATAAGCACACCCTCTCGTTACCATTGGCCTGAACAGTATGATCAGAGGTAAGGCGTTATTCAAGTTCTAATGCGTTTAGCATCAAGGTGGGTCCCTTTTCAAATGTGTGAATTTCAGCAGATGGGAGCTGGAGCTTCATTGTTTTGTTGGTTGAGCATTCTGTTAGGTGATGCTTCCTGGATTTGTTAGTTTTGTAAACTTAGCCTTTTTTTCTTTATTTCTGTAAGACAAGGTTTGCAAGCATAAATTATGGCTTGCCTGTGTGATATTTAGGGAACCCTGATGAGTTTGTTTTGGTTTTTTGCTACCATATTTAGAAAACCAGAGTTTCCTCGTGTAACCTAATGGAAGGCGTCAGCAATCCTCTATCTTCCTAGTTCTTAGTGGCATAATACCATACCACAGATCGGTGTCACCGAAGTGCCACTTGCCTCATTGGCAGGTTGTATTGCTAGATCATATTTCTCAAAATATGTATTAAACCAAAAAAAAAAAAAAAAACCCCATTGCTGTCAAGTAGATCCCGACTCATAGCGACCCTATAGGACAGAGAAGAACTGCCCCATAGGGTTTCCAAGGAGCAGCTGGTGGATTCGAACTGCTGACCTTTTGATTAGCAGCCAACACTTATGCATTGTGCCACCAGGGGAAACACCTAATTATTAAGCATGCATTCCAATACTGAAAACACATCATCGAAAAAAAAATTTTTTTAATTACCTTTCGGTGACAAAAGAATTAAAGGTGCTCCATAGAAAATTAAGAAAAATAAGTAGCCATTATCTTCATGATTTTTACTCCCCTTTTCATGTTCTTCTCCAGCTTTCATGCTTCTCCTGACCCTCGTTAGATACCCCATGTACTCTGGCAAACACCCTCATATCTTGCATAGCTTTCAAGTTAGAGAAATTAATAAAGCAGTAGCCTGTGAGAGATGCAAGATGCTGTTGTTCTTCCAAGAGCTATTTTAATGAATTTTAATGGAAAAATAAGGAAGAGGAAAAAGGAAACTCAGGTCGAATGTGTATTAAGTGCCAGGTACCCTGCCAAGATATTTTATATAGGTTTTTCTCACTTAATCTTTTAAAACAACCCTTTGAAATTAATGTTACTGTGCCCATTTTACAGATAGGGGAACTGAGGCTTAAGTTACTTGCCCACAATCACACAAGCTAGAAAGTGCATCCATCTAGATTTGAGCAAGATAGCCTTCGAATTATTGCAGATGGGAAGCCATGCATTTCCTGTGCTCAAATAACATTTGTAAAAGACAGCCAAGACAGGTGGAGCCAGGAAGTCTGTTTAGGAGAAAATTTAAAATGTAAGCTCCTGGAGGTTGTTCAGTGATGTATAATCTTTGGATCCCTCTTATTTAGAAAGGACTGGCCTACATCTTGAAGTATATTAAGTCTGTCATGTTTTAAAGGGTTCTGAAAGTGGTTTGCCTTAGAGAAAGAAAAAGATCCTCTATTAAAGCATTGCCTATTCGGCACATTCCGAGACTAGGGAAGGGAATGTGCTAGATTCCCTTAGTAACAAATCAGTATCAGTGCAGGTACAGCTTGCAAACATGTGGGGAGGGCAGCATCATTAATACAGTACTATTTATCTTGCTTTTCCAACTCTGAATAGTATCTAAGAGCTTATGCCAAATGCAGTGGAATTGCCAGGACTTTTCATTATAGAAAACATAAATTGCTGAAGGCAAATACACTGCGAGCGAGCTTGGCAATGTAAGAATCACGCGTTTGTGTTGCTAAAATTGCATTAAAATGTATGCAGTTGCTAATCTTGGGAAACATTAACAGATGGGAAAACTAGAACAGTCTCTGTTTTGAATTTTTGTCTCCCCTATCCTAATGTCGCTGAGTAACCCCCAGATCTCAGCCAGGCTGATAGCTTGAAACCATATTGGGGCAGACCAAGCTGCCACGGTCTGACACCATCATTTTTTGGTTAAGATTCAGGTCAAAGACGACATCATTTGTTGAACCAAAATCAATCTGCAATTTGAGGGCTTTAAAAATGAATTGCAATTTAGGTGCAGCCTTAAAACCTTGTACTGATTTAGTTTCCTGCAAGTAAACGTGATGTGTGTGATGTATTTAACGACGACAAGAAAAGAATGATGCCTTAGGCATGACTTGTCAATGAATAGTAGGTAACCAGGTTAATCTGTCATTTTCTAACAAATGTTACTCATTTTTATTAATATCCCAAGTGAAATAAATGAATAATGGCTAGGCCTGAGGATATATATCAAAAATTCGTTTTTATGGCTAAGTAGTTTTTAGTACTGGAGTGAGGATTTACAGAGAGGCAGGCTGTGAGACAACAAACCACAAATCAATTTTTTGAAGTTGCTTTCTTTTGGAAAACAATAATAAACATGATATTTTGACTATGAAATATTTTAATGCATATATTTAGGTAATCAATTGATTAACCTTATTCATTTATGTATAACAACTAAAACCAATAAATTTTAAATAGTGCTATTACAGTTAAAAAATGTATTTTGAAAGTAGTTTTCCCTGCACGGTCAGTGAACTAATCCATACCACAGCATGATCACCTCTCACTGATGCGCATGTCTGTGAGAGAACTTATTTCATTGCACAGAACTCATCTGTTTATATGTAAATTTCCCTGCAGGACTGCAGGCTACTTGAGGGCCTGGATCCTTTCTTATGCACCACTGTGCGTCATAGTGCCTGATAACTGTTGCCACCAAGTCAGTTCTGACTCATGGCACCCCCACGTGTGACAGACTAGAATTGCTCCACAGAGTTTTCTTGGCTCTAAAAAAAAAAAAAAGGAAAGTGGATTGCCAGGCCTTCCTTCTGCAGTGCTGCTGAATGAGTTTGAACTACCAACCTTTAGGTGATTGTTCTTGTTGTTGTTACGTGCCATCGAGTCGGCTCCAACTCCTAGCGACCCTATGTGCCACAGAAGGGAACACTGCCTGGTCCTGCGCCATGCTCATAATCGTTGTTATGCTTGAGCCTGTTGTTACAGCCACTGTGTCAACCCATCTAGTTGAGGGTCTTCTGCTTTTCTGCTGATGCTGTACTTTACCAAGCATGATGTCCTTCTCCAGGGACTGACCTGTCCTGACAATATGTACTAAGTATGTAAGATGCAGTCTCACCATCCTTGCTTTTAAGGAGCATTCTGGTTGTACTTCTTTCAAGACAGATTTGTTCATTCTTTTGGCAGTCCATGGTATAGTCAATATTCTTTGCCAACACCACAATTCAAAGGCTTCAGTTCTTCTTTGAGCTTCCTTATTCATTGTCCAGCTTTCACATGAATATGATGCGATTGAAAACACCATGGCTTCAGCCAGGCGCACCTTAGTCTTCAAGGTGACATCTTTGCTTTTCAACACTTTAAAGAGGTCCTTTGTAGCAGATTTGCCCAATGCAATGCGTCTTTTGATTTCTTGACTGCTGCTTCCATGGCTGTTGATTGTGGATCCAAGTAAAATGAAATCCTTGACAACTTCAATCTTTTCTCCATTTATCATGATGTTGCTTATCGGTCCAGTTGCGAGGATTTTTGTTTTCTTTATATTGAGATGTAATCCCTAGTGAGGCTGTAGTCTTTGATCTTCATCAGTAAGTGCTTCAAGTCCTCCTCACTTTCAGCAAGGAAGGTTGTGTCATCTGTATAACACAGGTGATTAGTGAGTCTTAATCCAATCTTGATGCCCCGATCTTCTTCCTACAGTCCAGTTTTAGGTTATTAGTCCAGTGTAAACTGTTTGTGCCACCCAGGGAACTGACGAATCAACCAATACTTGTTGAATTAGTGAAATTGTGTGTATTAAAGCCAGCAGGTATTCAACAATAGCATTTATACATAGATTGACCTATTTGTAAAAGGAATTTCCATAATTGCTAAGAATATTCCATGATGATGTCACAGTTATTTAGTTCCACAGGTAGTTTCAAGCTACAAAGTATTCCTCAGGACAGAAATTGGTGCACAGTACGTTTTCAGTAAAAGCTTTTTGGGATTCATTTGCCCTTTAGTATGAATAAGTTTGGTAGATCTCTTTTCTGAGCTCAGATTTTGATGCTGAAAGTTGATTAAAGAGGAGAATGAGCAGATGAAAGCCTAAGAAAGATGCTCAAAGCCAAATAAACATAGAGCCAGGTATTCATTTTATCACCTCATTATTTTTCCAAGAACTGATCCTAATCAGCTACCCAGCATAAGCCAGATTGGGTGACAACAATTCAGGCAAACAGATGAGCAGCTAATGACAAAATGCAGCACTAGAGGAAAAAAAAAAAAAGTATGTATATCCATTGAGTCCATTCCGACTCATAGCGACCCTATAGAACACTGTAGAACTGTCCCATAGGGTTTCCAAGGAGTGCCTGCTGGATTCAAACTGCTGACCTTTTGGTTAGCAGCCATAGCTCTAACCCCACCAGGGTTTCATATATATGTACACACATATGTATAGATATATGAACCCTGGACTCAGGCTTAGGACCCTGGTTCTAATCTTAGTACTTGCACTGTGTAGCTGTGGGATGTTAGGTTAATTGCTTAACATCTCTGATGTTCAGTGTTCTGATTTGTAAAACGAACATGCATATAGCGTCTTATTTTATGTATTCAGACAACGTGAGTTCCCTTCTCTGAGATTAAGTAATTGCAGTGAGTGAAGAAAATGTCCAGAGATAGCGAATGGATGACTCTTGTATTTAAGAATAACAGAAGGAGAAGGGTATGGTGAGGTTTTTTTGTTTTGTTTTGGTTTGGTTTTTTTATATATAATTTTTTTTTTTTACTTATAAAAGACATACGGGCTGATTGAATAAAATTTGAAAACACAGAAAATTTAAAGAGGAAAATAAAAACTAGCCATATTTCTCCAATCAGAGACATCCTGGTAAGCTGCCTCCAGCCTTTTTTTCAAAGCAAAACTTGGATCATGAAGTAAATACAGTTAGATCATGAAGTAAACACAGTTTGCATACTACTTTTCTCACTTGACGTTATATTAGAAATTCTAAAACATTTAAAAGCTCTCTAACATTCTATGCTATGATTATACCATAATTTACTTAACCATTCTGCTTTAATTGGATATTTGAAATCCAAGTATTGTCAATTTTTTTAAAGAAAATAATAGAACATCACTATTTATCCTAAAGCCATTGCACGAAATCTAGGAAAAGGCACGGTGATGACTGGAGCCATGGTTATTCCTGCCAAGTCAAGGCACCTTAAGCTTTGGGTTGAAGTCCTCTCTATGGAGAATGAGGAAGCAAATTAAATGGCAGTAATTCATCAAGTGTAGAATACGAAGACAATACTCCAAATAAAGAATTAAAGAGTGTTTGAAAGTGAACATATTTTTAAGTTGAAATGTCTGAGAAAAGTTTCTATCCAGAAAGCATGAGGTATAACAGAGAAATTGGGAAAGAATGGTAAGTAGAATTTCATTCCCTGTTTTCATCTAAAGTTCGTAGTTCCGAAGGGTGTCTGCAAAATGTAGGATAACGCTTGCCTTCGCTATAGACTGAGAAATACTGGCCATGGATTGCTTGGGTGGGTTGGTTGTATGGCCATGACTGTTGTTTTTAGTTGGAGGGAGAATAGGCCAAATGGGAGGCTCTGATAAATTGCTTGTTCCTCTAAATTGTTGGCTCTCAGTCCTAGCTGCATAATATACTCACCTTACTAGCTTTACGGGTGAGTCTATTAATGCAGGTAGGGTTGAGAACCACCAATTTAGCTGTAGAGCTAGTAAGGAGCCCTGGTGGCACAGTGGTTAAGAGCACAGCTGCTAACTGGAAGGTAGACAGTTCAAATCTACCAGCTGCACCAGGTCTGCCCTGCCCTATAGGGTTGTAATGAGTGGAAATTGAATGAATGGCAATGTTTTTTGTTTGTTTGTTTAGAGCTAGTAAATAAACTGACCCTGGGCCCCACCCTAAACCAATGGAATTGGAATCTGGGCATAGGCTATGAGCATCTCCATTCTTCTAAAAGGTCCCCAAGAGCAGGGCTGCAAGATTTAGCAAATGAAAATATTGGACACTCAGTCGAATTTGAATTTCAGATAAACAATGAATATTGCATAGGGTTTACTTATACTAAAAAAAAGTATTCATTGTTCATTTGAAATTCAGATTTAACTGGGCACCCTCTATTTTATTTGGTAAGCTTACCCAGGGGATCCTAATAGAGTGAGGGTTAGAAGCACGCCTGACAGAACACATTCGATTTCAGCGTTGATTACTCTGATCTGTGAGCAGCAGTAACTTGAGTGATGAAGGCCAGATTTTCCTAGGCTTTGTAAAATTCCTTTCCTCTCTCTTTAAGTATTTTTAGTGTAAACATGATGAACTTATCATCAAGGAAACTTTGGTATAAAACCTAATTAAATACAGATGGGAGTGCAAAGGATTTAGCAATATATTCAGATGGAATTTAAATGTAAAAGATTATTTAAAATATAATTAATGTCACTTTTGAAGTGAATACTGTTCAAGTTTAACAGCAGACAGATACAATTTTGTCTTGAAGCTTTCAGATATAAATAAGAAATAGTCTGTTTTTTCACTTTAGCAGTTTTTAATTTTTCTTCTCAGTTCAGAGAAATTCAAAATTAAGCCTATACTGCTTTTAGTCATAACTGAATTCCTCTGAAAGATGACTTTATAATTTATTTGAATGCACCAAACCAAGAAAATCCATTGCTGTTGGTAGATTCCCACTCTTAGTGACCACATAGGGCAGAGTAGAACTGCCCCATAGCTTTTCCAAGGAGAGGCTGGTGGATTCCAACTGCTGACCTTTTGGTTAGCAGCCAAGCTCTTAACCACTACACCACAGTTAGCTCTAAGTTGATGAGACACTCAAAGCTTGGAAACAAGACTTGTGGAAGGAACTCACACACGGTGCTGAGTTGAAAGCTGATGCTCTACTTTAATGAGTTTGTGCTCCCACCTGTGTTGAGAGAGAACCATTTATTGTCATTCTTAGTTGAGTGAGGTGGTTTCATTGGTGATTTTGAGTTTTTCTCTTAGCCCAATTTAAGTGACATTAAGTGTTAGTGAAAATTCTGCACACTTAAGGGGCAACTTCTGCTGAGACTTTATCCTTGGTCCAAAATAAAACGATGAGCATTTCTATCGCTCTCAAAGAAAAGCCATTAGCAATCATTACAACAGTGGCTGAATGCAGGCTGGTGGCACAGCTGTGAATGAAATGGAAGCGGAAGCTAACATTAAAACCAATCAATGTCTTTGTCCTAACAGAGCAGAAATGAATCCTTAATTTAAGCAAGCTTCAAATCCTGTCATTAGGAAAACGACTAAAATTTAGACTTGAATGTGCTTTCTTTAAAAGTAAACTTTTAATGGAAAGAATCTAGAAACTGGGTAAACTGTCAGATCACCAAACTTTGTCAATTGCTCTTTCCAGTGAACTGAGTTCATTGATTGTCTATACCAAAAATAGCTTCCATTCGTCATACCTAGTGCCTGGGATTGGCACCTGGTGCCTGGGACTGTGCTAAGCAGTCTCTAGATGGTTTTTGTACCTTCGGAATGACTCAGTGAAGTGGCCGTTCCATGGTATTTCTATCGGTAAGGAAGAGGCCATTGAGAGCAGCTGAGCTGCGTGATCGGGGTCACGCTGTCGGGAAACATAGGGACCGGTGTGAACCTTTGTCTCGCTGATGTCCAGTCAGGTGGTCGTCTTCCAGTTAAAACAGGGGCATTGAGACAAAGCCCAGACCCTCGGGTTCACTCTATTCTACTTGAAGACCTACATGCTACGCAGAAAATACGATGGAAAAATACAATGGAAAATAAAGGAGAGAGAGCTGATACAGTAATACAAGAAGGTTCCAGAGGCATAAATTTTATGCATATTTCACAGATAAAAATGTTTAGCTTCATGACCACCCTCCCCCCATCTCCTGCAAATAGGTCATAGGTAGAGTTCCTTGGGAAACAACAAAAAGTTTTCATCCAGAGAGGGACACGCTAAGCCAGAAGCCACGGCTTAGCAGAGATTCAGCCGTCAGGTAAGGTTGAACAGGATCTGAGCAGGGCCTGAGGGAACTTGAAGTGGGAAAGTAGAACTAGGTAGATTAAATAAAGCAACAACTGGTGGGGAAGAGGGGAAGTGGGAACCAGCCACGGTGACAGCCTCACATCTCGGCAGGGACATCAAGGAAACGGAGTGGAACAGATGGAATTGACTGGACAGTGACAGGTGGTGGTGGTCCCAAGGGAAGACCCAGAGATGCTGCTGAGCACAGGGTGGGAAAGCCTTTGGTCATGTTAGACAAGTTTTGAAATGTTGATTGAGCAGTAAAAGCTTCAGATTCTGCTCTCATTGTGAGGAAAAACATACATCAGATGAGAAAATACTGTACCAGCAGTCAGTGATGTGAATGTCCACTTCAGAAACCAAAGGGAAGTGACCCTCCCATCTTACTCAGGTATTCCCCAGGGAAGTCTTCAGATAGTGTTTGCAAACTGTTCCATGCAGCACTGGGGTTCTGCAACGCTGCTGTGGGGGGACCAAGGGAGATGCCACTGGAGGGGATGGAAAGCTGGACACCCCCACCTCATTTGCCTTTTTATCTCAATTCTTCCAGAGCAGCTCTGCCATTATCTGTTGTTTATTTTAGTGTTCTGCATAGATTTTACTTGATAAAAAAGATTCTGCTACTTACAAATGCAGTATGGAAATCACTATTCCAGTGAGGACTGTCAACAAATCACTTAACCTCTGTGGGCCTTGGCCCTTTATGTCAAACCGGAGAAATGGTATCTGCCCTCCCGTTCCCCACAGGGAAGCAGTGGGGAGAAACTGAATCAGCACATAAATAATGCTGCACGGAGCAGGACATGCTACCAAGTCGCGAACACAGTCAAGAAAAGCCTGTCATTTCATTTTCTTGGTTTTTTATGAAGTAATGGTAATATTGCATTCTCTTACACAAAGAAATCCAATGTTTTCCTATGAGCAATTTCCTGTTTCATTTATAAATACTGCTTTTTCCTTTTACCTACTCCTTTGAAATCATAGCTGTTTATTATTACTGCTTCCAAGTTAACATGGCTTAAAAACTTCTTCCCCCTCAAAACATATAAATTGTACTTGTACCTAAAAGAATTTAAAAGCCCACAGATGGAACATGTGCATAGCTTCTGCTTCCTTCCTGGGCATATTCTTAAAGATACAAAGTCACTAAATGCAGACTCCTCAAATAAATGCTGAAACCCAACGGAGTGCAGAGAGCACTGGACTTACAAGTCAGAGGCTTGGCTCTCAGCAGAATCTCTGTACTTATCAGCCATGTTTCCTGCATCCATCAAACAAGAGATGATAATTCTTTGCATAACTGCAGGGTGGTTGGGGAAATACAATGAGGTAATGGAGGCATGAATATTTGCAAATATACACATAAATTATTACACACATCACTTTCCTTCGCTGATTCTCCAAAACGATACACGTACAGGAACCATCAAACCCAAACCTGTTGTCGTCCAGTCGATTCCTACTCATAGCCACCCTGTAGGACAGAGTAGAACTGCCCCATAGGGTTTCCAAGGAGCAGCTGGTAGATTTGAACTGCCAACCTTTTGGTTAGCAGCTGAGCTCTTAACCAAAGGGCCACCAGGGCTCCCACAGTAGGAGGTAAATAAGTAGAAAATATCTTTTAGCTTTGGTGAAAAACTTCGCTTTTCAAGATTAAAAAAGGAACCCAATTTGACACCAGTAAAGTTCTGTAAATTATATCCAGTAAGAGAAAGAGGAAAGCAAGATGAGTGGAGCAATATGTTGAATACCTGTGATATGCCAGAGACCGTATGAGATGGTCAGTATCTACACTTTGAAGATGAGAAAGTTGGAGCTGAGAAGTTCAGTAACTCTCCCATGTTACATGGCAGAAATACCAGACCAAGCTCTTTCTCTTTCCATTCCACAATACTGCCTCAGAATCATGGACTTGAAAAATCTCAGCCATCCTGGGTCACAGGAACTAGCCAAGGTAGTTGAAATGACTATGATGTCACCTGTCTTATAGATACAGTTGGTTAGCAGTAGTAGCTCTTAACTACTGCACCACCAGGGCTCCTGAGAAAGTCACTGAAGAACAATTCTAAATGAAGTTTAAAAACCTGTTTCCATGAGTTAGTAGTAAGTTGGCCATGTGAGACCAGTGTAGTAAAACCAAACCTTTTTCCAGCCACTGTGCTAACATCAAATCTTTGGCTCTGTGCACTCTTGAGGACACTCCTTTATGGAAGGCTCCGCCTTTGGTCTGCAGCCACAGTGAAGTAGGTGTCTGCTGCTTCTCAGAACAACAGATCACACATCTTCTCATCTTCTAGTCCCAGCTGCTCGCTTTTGTATCCACAGGTTCTCATTTCCGTCCCAGCAGGGCTGCTTGCTTGGCATGTTAAATGTCTCTAGTGTCCTCAGATGAGTGCTGTGATTCACCAATTATCCAAATTCAGCTCTGTTAATTCAGTTAATCTCTGATGTTAAATAGCTTACATCTACATCTGCAAAGCACATGACAGGGTCTGCAGCAACTGAAAGTCCTTGTGGGATCCTGCGAGTATGTTCGAAGCGCCCTCTAGCAGCAAAGGGGTGAGCCTGATGCTCTGTCAACACAGAAAAATGTTGCAGATTCTCACACCTAGGACCATTTACAGAATGCAGGCTCACAGCCATCTAGCGGCACCTTTCTCAGAGATATCCTGAAATGCAAGCCTTCTTTATAAATAAAAAGACAAGAAAAAAAAAAAGCTGCCGGGGAGTCAATTCTGAGTCATGGTGACCCCATGTGAGTCAAACTGTGCTCCGTACTATTTTCAGTGGCTGATTTTCTGGAAATAGATTGCCAGGACTTCCTTCCAAGGTGCCTCTGAGAAGACTCAAACTGCCAATCTTTTTCTATAGCAGCCAAGTGTGTTAACTGTTTTCACCACACAGAGGTTCCTCTTTACAAATATAAAAAGTAAAAATTCCACAGGCGTCCATGAAAATTTCATCTCTTCTTGGAAGTTAGTCTACCTGATGGGTCGTATGGCCCATCTGCCACTCACCTGCCTGAAATCATTTCTATCATCTCTTCTGCCTCTTTGATGTTGTTGTTAGGTGCCTTCGCGTCGTTTCCGACTCATAGCGACCCTATGCACAACAGAACGAAACACTGCCCCATCCTGAGCCATCCTTACAATCATTGTTATGCTTGAGCTCATTGTTGCAGCCACTGTGTCAGTCCACCTCATTGAGGGTCTTCCTATTTTCTGCTGACCCTGTACTTTGCCAAGAATTTTTCCAGAGACTGATCCCTCCTGACAACATGTCCAAAGTATGTAAGATGCAGCCTCACCATCCTTGCTTCTAAGGAGCATTCAGGTTGTACTTCTTCTAAAACAGATTTGTTCGTTCTTTTGGCAGTTCGTAGTATATTCAATATTCTTTGCCAACACCACAATTCAAAGGCCTCAATTCTTCGGTCTTACTCATTGTCCAGCTTTCACATGCATGTGATATGATTGAAAATACTTGGCTTGAGTCAGGCGCACCTTAGTCTTCAAGGTGATATCTTTGCTTTTCAGCACTTTAAAGAGGTCCTTTGCAGCAGATTTACCCAATGCAATGCATTGTTTGATTTCTTGACTGCTGCTTCCATGTGTGTTGATTGTGGATCCAAGTAAAATGAAATCCTTGACAATTTCAATCTCTTCTCCATTTATCATGGTGTTGCTCATTGGTCCAGCTGTGAGGATTTTTGTTTTCTTTGTGTTGAGGTATAATCCATACTGAAGGCTGTGGTCTTTGATCTTCATCAGTAAGTACTCCAAGTCCTCTTCACTTTCAGCAGGCAAGGTTGTGTCATCTGCATAACGTAGGTTGCTAATGAGTCTTTCTCCAATCCTGATGCCCTTCTTCTATATGGAGAAGAATGGGGCATCTACCTCTTTAGTCAGGGATTTTTAACGCATTTCATCATCGGTCCAAGAAAGCTCCATGAAGGAACATCGAGGTAGAACCTTCTCTATGTTACACATTTATAGCTTCCACGGAAGCATCACAGAGACGATAAAGAATAAAGCATGGGTTTTGGAGCCAGATGGACTTGCCCTGTGACTGTGCGACCTTAGATAACACACTTAGCCTTTGTGAGCCTCATTTCCCGCATTGGAAGGTGACAGAGTAGCAACTGCTTGGGGTGGTGTTTGTGAGGATTGGTTGTGAAAAAGCATCCTGTTGTTTTTCTAACCCTAGAATGCCCTGTCTTCAGTCTCCCTCCTAGGGAATTTGAGCTAACTTACAAAAGTTGAAACAATTCATAACACAGCAAGTAAAGGCAAAAAAATATATATTCCTATGGAATGGTTAATAATGCCCTATATTTTAATTAGTAGTGGCAAGGATCATCTCAGATGTCTTCATAAACTTCTGGGATCAGGGGAGTGCAGGATGATTGTTTATTTGAAGCTTTCAGGTAAATCCAGAGACATTAGAAAATCTTCCCCATATTACATGTTTTGTTATTGCCAGGCCAGTACTCTTCTGGTTACACCAAAAGGAGTTTGATGCTCCTTATACCTATGACAGTGCTACTGCTGTATCTCCGAGAAGCCCTTTGCATGCAAAGAATTAGGGATCGGCTCCTGGAAGAAGCCCCACGGCACACAACTGCAAAAAGGCCTGATTACAATTCACCCGAGAGGTGGCTTCCAGCACCGTTGGGTCACACGTTAGGAAGCAGAGCTATCATTAATCTCCAGTATATAAGAAAAATAATTCATAAAGTGAATTCAGCCGGAAAATATTAAAAGTGAGCAGTCTGAAGTAAGGAAAATCCCATCAAAAGCCGCAACAGTTAAAGACTGTGTTTCTCTAGTGGAGACAGAAATTCATTAGATGCATTCAAATGTGTAAGTGGCTGATTTCCAAAGTTTTTCAGTCTAAGGCACATTTCTATTTTTTTTTTTTTTTTTTTTTTTGGCCAAGAAAACATGATGGAAATGTGAACATGATGGCAGATGTAGGTGCTATTAATTTTACAGCACTGATTGATCTCACACATACAATCTCTCCAGTCGCTGGCCTCTCCTGGCTGTGATGTATTTAGTTTGGAGAGTGGAAAATAAAGAGGCTAAGTAAAGGAAGCTTCTGTTCATCCAATTTTAAAATGTCTAAGAGCCTCGTTAATATAGCTATTGTTCCACTACAGCAGCCAAATTCTACTTTTTAGATTAGGCTGCTTGTCTTTCATAAGATTGGTGGAGCAAAATAGTTTCTTTCCTTAATATGAGTTGGGCAGAAGAGGGAACTATACGGAAATAATGAGTTTTCATGTATAAGCTTAGATAGGGACAGATTTTATTCACATTATTTCAGACCTTTATGAACAGATCATTCATAAAGCGTTTAAGTACTTTTTCTTTAATCTCTATTCCTGTTGTAGAATATGTAAAGGACGTAAAATACTGTATTAGGATATTTTTGAATTCTCTTCTTTTTCAGTTTCCTCTCTGACCCATTACATTTCAGGAGGCACTTATTGAGCTTGGAAAAGCTGATACTAATATTGGGAAATTGCAGTAGAGCTACCAAGTCTGGCCCCTGCCATCGCTGAGATAGTAATTTAACCTGTGAGATGTCAGACAAACAAGATGGGCTTATGCATCCATTGTTTCATTCATTCAGTTCATTCCACAAAGATTTCTTAGCATTAATTGTACTAGGCACTAAGGATGCGAAGAAGACGAACGCATACACACTGCCTGTAAGTTTGAACAGCCTGGATATATATTTTGGACTATTGTTAGGTATATGATGGAAGTACAAAATTTAACCTAAAAATAAAAAGTCTTGTTGGGTACAGAAGGATTATAGCTATTAATTATACCAGTAAACACTCTGAATGAAGCTTTGTCGGCGAAGAGGGAAAACAAAAAATGGTATCTTTCAGTGTATTTACCCTCAACCGATTTTGTATTATTTAACTTTGAACGGTTGTACCTAGGCTTCACCTTAACTTGATCTGATAAACTACAAGAACATGGGTAAGCTACGCAGTTAATCATGTCTACTCATAAAATTCAGCACTGACCTTCAAACCTACCTACTCGTCATCCTTGGAGTATTGTTCTCAGAATAATTATATGTGTTCCTCTCTTAAAGCTGTGGGCTTATTGTACTAAGTGTATGCTATATGTGAAATGGGCAGTTTTTTTAAGCTCCATGTGTGTATTCCGTTTTCTTTGTGTCTTGGCATTTTTGTTGGCTGAGCTCTCACACCTGTAATTCTAATTCATCGTTCGAATTCACCTGTTAAAGCTGGTATTCTTTCCTGTGTATACATGTGTTTAAACCAAGGAGAACAAATGAGATCTGAGATTAAGGATGTGTTGTTTTGGTTTATCCCTTTAATGCCATTCTAACACAACTAATGTAGACTCTGCTTTCCAGTTAATAACATTGGCCATATGACTTTAGTCTCCATGGAAACTAACCAATAAGAGACTGTATTTAATTAGAACTGCCTATTATATTTCGAAACAAATGAAAACATATCCCTCTTTCATTTCCTATTATTCTTAATGTGGTCATTTGATGGACCGGCTTTAGTGGGAGATCACTGGGGAGAGAAATACATCCTAAAGGTGCTGTTACCCATGCAAAAATGGGGAGCTGTTGGATTATAGTAAATAATTTAAATAGTCTTGTAAAATACTTAATTTAGATAAATATTATATATATACTGTATTATATTTGTATTTAGTATATATATTAAAAAGCAGTGACTGGGAGACTCAGATTTACATGAGACAAGACCATCACTGCCATAGCACCCTCCACCACCAAATCTGCCATCTTCATTTCTTTACTTTTCCAAACTTACTGAAGATGGCAGCTCTTCTTTGTAAGCAATAGGATGCCAACTTGCAGAATTGAAGACGGTGATAGTAATGTTTAAGTAGGTTTGATCATAATGTGCTCAAATGAATCTTTTTGCATGGTTAATGATATTTCATACAAGAAGTTTGTAGATGTAGGATGTTACCTCAAAGCCTATTCTTCCATATTAGAAGCCTGCATAAATGCATAAAGACATGATTAGAGTCTAAATATATAATTAGATCTAGGGGATATGTGCCAAAAGCTGAAATATGTATTAAACGTATCTCCAAAAGATTCCTTCTCTAAAACTCAGTATGTACGTATTCAGACTAGATCTCAACACCCTCTGCTGTAGAGGCTGTGTGGGACAGAAACGTCCCTGTAGTGCAGAGTATGCATAAAACGCCATCTGGAGCACGTGTGGAGATCACCAGGCCTGGAGAGTGAAGCTCTCCAAGACTGAGAGCCTGTAGACCACTCTCCAGGGGCTAGCTGGATAAAAACGCCAGTCGGGTCGTCCCTCTGGCCTCTCTTGCCCCGTTTGTACAGGGAGAGACAGTGTTTTGACAGCCACCCGTTGATGTCGCTCTAAGAAACTGGAGTCTGCTTTTGCATGATAAGCAGGTTGAACTACTGCGAATCAGTGGCAGTCGTCTGACATGTTCTCCCAATAGAAGGAAATGAAATTGGTGTTTTGGATAAAGTTGACCTAGTATGAACTAATGTTAAGCATTAAAACGGTAACTGCAGGCTTTGAATATTGCTGAATGAGGCATCGAGTCGTCTAAAATTTCTAGACAATAAAGAAAGTCTTTTTCATGGCTGCTGCAGTGCTCTTGTGGGATTCAGCTAGCTGGAAGTAGCCAGGGGAAATAGCAGTGGGACTAAATTTACAGAACGGTTCTAATGCAGACAAAGGCTAATATATCTGAAGCTGAACTAAATGTGAAACTAAGCACCGTTTGGAGGCGCTGTGTAAATCATTACCTCGGTACCCACATGGTGAACCTGCCATTACACTGCTGTTTTCCTCTAAAACCCATAGTCATTCCAGAGGTTATCAGCACATGATGCCAGGCTCTGGGCAGGGACCTCTGAAGAACTATGGAAGTGTTCCTCCTGTTTCAGAGTTTATGGTGAAGAGTTTTGAAGATACACTTGGGATGACTGCAGCCTTCACCAGAAAGATATTAAAGAGTCGCTTTGTTTCTGTCTTTGCAGAGGAAGAGGGCGGAGATCTGGCCCAGCCGGGCATCAGTTTTCCAGGGCCGGCAGAGGAGGAACTAGGTAGAGTACAGCTACGGCACTGGTTATTGAAGAGATTAGATGTAACCAGACGCTCTCCTGGTTTGAGTGACAGTCTGCACACCCAGTAACTGGTGAACGTCCCACAAAAAAATGTTTTAAGCAAATGTTTGATTTTAGGGAATGTCCCAATAAAGACTAAATAAAATACGGTAAAGGGTTTTTTTTTTTGTTTTTTAGTAGTAGCTTATCAACACTATGGGAACAGTAGATGAGGAAAGGATTACTGCCGGTCACCCTGGCATTAGTGCGGATGATACATGTCTACAAATGTCATACCATCCCTCTGTTCTTTTCTCCTTCACATATAAACTGTACTAAGTAAATCTAAGGATGGGAAAGTCGCCTTTATTTGCACTTTTTTCATAAAACTCTGTTTCTTGCCATAAAATGGCTGATTTCTCTATGCAAACCCAGCATATACTCTGGGTTGGCCGCTGAGTGCAAATTACGTGCTTCCTTCCAAGGGAGCTCCGAATTACTGTCATATTTTCCCCAGTGCTAGTTAAAAATCATGTGGAAATCTTATTTTTATGCTGCCACAGACACAATATAGTGATGTCATATTTGGCCATTAGTCACTTGACATGGAGTTAAGCTTCCATAAAAAGGGGCTAGTGCTTCTTTTAGAAACGTGAAATGTTGAATAAACTCAACGTCAAATGGTTGAATAAAATCAATGTCAAACTGTAACTGGAAAAAGAAAACCTATCAGTGGTTCCAGGTTCTTTCCCTTCAGTCTAACATGGTGATTATCTAGCCTAAAATATTTTCAGCCTACTTCTCAAGTTGCTAACACTCATATGCTGTTATAGCTCTTTGAACTGTGTTATGGATCGTAAGTTTGTTTTAAATTAAATTTGAATTCTTCTTAACTTATTTCAGACCTTTAGCCTATGAACCTTTTGCTCACTTGATTAGGTAAAAGAATAATACTGAAAATTGAAGGGGTCTACTTAATAGAAAGCTGTGATTTCTTTTAAAAAGAATTACAGCCAATAAGAGTTTGCTTTTCAATTTAAAAGTATGAAGACTGTTAGGAAAGAAATGACATTCTCCAATGTGGTCGAGCTCTGAATTTGTTTCTAGCTTGTCATTCTAAACATGGCTTTCTTCTCTTGGAAATACACAAATTAATTTTTTTTTTATTTATTTCTCATTAGAAAGGAGTAATGACAGTTCCATTTGAATAATGATACATTATTTTATTTTTTCTCCCTGGTAAAACTCTGCGTCACTGCAAATATTCACTACTAGGTGTGTCTAAAGAGGCTTCCACATGAATATAATGACACATTTGACTTTGTTTCACTGAGACGTTGGAAGTTGCTCACCTCCCTTTTGTACTGTCTCTGAAAATTCTTCGTATCACAATTGTGATTATAATGCCACTTCCTCTTTGTACCGATTTTGTTCTTTTGTTTTTGTTTTAGAGTTAGGTGAAAATGCCAAAATAAATAAGAAATGTTCATCTTTAAGCCATGTTTTTGTGTCAGGAATTTGGGGCTTGAAACATTCCCGCTATTAAAGGGATATCTTAGATGCCATCTCACCTGGTGGCAATCCTCATGGGTTGATATTGCTGTGGTGCTCCGGACTATTAATAGTGTTGGAATCAGTGATCAATCACTCTACTTAGATAGGCTTTTCTATTGCAAAAGTATAGATTTGCCTTATTTAATCCCTATTATAATAAATAAGGACCAGCGATAATCACTTTATACCTCAGAATTCCTTTTTCACAGGCTGTATCGAAAATACTTGCCTAAATGAAATCAGTGGTGTTCCCAACTATCTGTTTGACCTAAGCAAAGTTATTATTCACTGGTGGTGATAACTGTTCATGTAGAAACAGACATTCTTTCAGAGGATGTGAACAATGAAGGAATGGAAAGTTGCTGGCCTTCTGCAGAGCACGTATTTTAATGGCCACCTAATATAGTCACTTTATATTTAAGTCTGGTAAGTTCTAAGAGTAGAACATTTGCCCAGTGAGCTAATGGGTAAGTGCTGTGTTTCCTATACCCTGATACTGTATGCCTGTCACTGTCCTTTACCCAAGGTTAAACAGAGAGCCACAGATTTTAAGAGCTAGAAGTCATCTTGGAAATCTCCAACTCTGAACCCCTTCTTTACTGATGAGGAAACTAGTGGGAGGAGTCCCTTCCAAGAGGAGGAACAGGACTTCAGGCTATAATGTCAACACTATATTGAGCCAAGATGCCTATAATTCAGCATTAATTTTTTTTCTTTTAATGTGGAGGAAAGCACAGATACATATAAAAACTACTCATGCAAACAGATGAAAACTATTTAAAATTGATGGAGATAGTTTATTTTCTGAATGAATGTTTAAACTAGAACATAGCATTTAAATTAAATCTAGTGATTTCATTTGACATTAAATTGAAAACAAAAGTAAGTAAATATAAATTATGACAATCTGTGTACAGCTAAAAGATTCTGTATGTTACCACTAATTTTGTGTTTGAGAGGCCAGAATGCCTGGGCATTGATTCTGACATTTCCATTACAACTTCTGTGACTTTTCACAAGTTACTTAAAGTCTCTAAGATTTTGTTTACTCATCTGTGAAAATGGAGATAATAATTGCCTCTACCTCACAAACTGATATAAGAATGAAATTAGATAATAATACTATGTTTGGCACATGATAAAAAGTCATGTGCAAAATTAAGTCTGTTTTTGTCATATAGATGAAAAACACTGGGTTTTTTTTTTTTTCTTCAGTGTTAAGCAACTAATGAAATATTCAATCATTATTGAAGACATGCATTGTTCATAGTAAACAGTGCCTGGATGAAACAATGCCCCTGGTTTTGGTGAGTGTAGACAGTGTGAGTGCCTTCTTGGGAGTGTTAAGAAAGATTTCAGGAATGAGTCAGATTTTAGCCAAGTCCTGAAGTACAAGTCAAATTTCGAGAGGTGAAGGAATGAGGAGGAACCTGGGTAGCACAAGTGGTTTGTATTTGACTACTAACCTAAAGGTTGACAGTTCACAACCAGCCAGTAGCTACATGGAAGAAAGGCCTAGTGATCTATTTCCATAAAGATGACAACAAAACCCTGTGGAGCAGTTCTACTCTGTAACACATGGGGTCACATTGAGTTGGGAGCTGACTCTACATTAGCTAATGACAACAACCATAAAGTATGAGGAGAGGGCCGAGCACGTTTAGAAAAATGACAAACACAAAGCCTTGAAGGCTCAATGGGGGGCTTGTTTGGGATGGAAGCCCAAGGACGTAACTGAAATAAGATAATGGGAGTAACTTTGGAATGGTAGGTTTATCCCAAGTTCTTGGATTCCAAGATTAGGAGCTTAAACTTGTCCGATTCTCACATAAACCAAGTGTCGAGGGGCGAGGAGAGGGAATTGAAGTGACAGCATCGCCCTGGTGGCATTATGCAGGCTAAATCTTGGGAAGGAAACTATTGACCAAGCTGTCTCCACAGTCTGTCCATGAGGTGATCACAGCTTGACCTGGATTTCTGGTTCTGAGAATGAGAAAGAACAGCTAGATTTTAGAGGCATTGGAAAGAAGGGAACAAGAGGACTTGGTGACTGTTACCTGGTTTTCCCATTTGCACTGGTGATGAATTGGGATGGGGAGGAGGAGGATGGTGCGGAAGAGAGAACTCCATGTTACCTAGCATATGATTCAGGAGACAGTGAAATACTCAACTGCAAATATTCAGCAAATTCTTTTTGTAGGACTGGAGTTCAAAAGGGAACCCCGTCAAGAAAATGAACATTCTGGTTCTGGTGATATTTTTTAGCCCACTCGTTGAAACTTTGTGTGTCAACCCTGGGTCTGCATTAGTTAGTATCACTTGGAGGGTGTTTTTAAAAAAAACACTGATGTCTGGTCCCCGTTTCTAGACACTCTGATTTTGTCCAGCTGAGGTGGAGCTTGGGCACTGTTATCTTTCAAAGGCTCCCAGTGTGATTCTAATGAGCACCTAGTGGTAAGAACACTGATATAGAGTATGAAAGGGTAATTAATTGAAAAGGTAACAGATAAATAAAAAGGAAAGGAAAGGAAGTCTTGAAGAAAAAAAGGAAGAAAGGAGAAAAGTATGAGTTATAGTCCTAATGTTATATTAATGTTAATATAATAACTAAGCAGGAGCAAATACTGTAATTATAGACATTTTATTTTTCCAAATTGAGCTTTCTAGTTGCCCCATCTCTAAGTTAAGGGGATTGAACTCGATGGCTTTTAAAGACTCATCCAAGTCTCAAATTTATGGTTCTGTAGTTCTACTGGGCCAAATTAAAAACATTTTATAGTGATCTTACTGGTATTGTAGTGGAATAAGTAATTATCATTTCCAAACTACTGTGGGACATTTTGCAGCATAGTGTAGGTTAAACTTATAAAGCAATGAAGGAACATTTGCTTCTGGGCCCAAGCAAAATATCAGTCTATTTTTATTTTCAACTGTTCTCAGTCTCTAAAAGCCCAAATGAAGGATGAATGACATTCGTTGGAAACAAATCATGATTCTCTTTAGTGAGAGGCAAGTTAGTGAAGTCATCTTTTTAGAAATGAGAGTATCACATCTCATGCCCATACAATTATCCATTGTATTTTAATAAGGGCATGTGAATTCTCTGAAGAGTACATAATATAATGTATGAAAAGTAATTTTATAATGAGGAAAATGGCTGTGGAATATAGGAAGATAAAGAAGCTTTCTGTGAAATGACTCTGAAGTCAGTGATATAAGTAGATTAGTGTGTGTGTGTGTGTAGCACACTCAAAATGACTACAATGGGAGAAAACCCCACTTTCTCTAGAAGAAATGTTTTGAGGGAAGACCTTCAGACACACTAAAATTACATTGCCTGATCAGTAATTTTTGCGATATTCACTCACTATACCCAGAACCCAGTGCCGTCGAGTCGATTCCGACTCATACCTGGGTTCTGGGTATAATGAGTGAATATCACTATAGATGATGCTATTTCTAAAAATGGCATTTCCTAGTTCTCTTGAATTTTATATTTAAATGGGTTATAAAGACATAGTGATTTATTAACTTGTGTGAAACCTATTATATAAACCCAAATTTTAAACTTTAAGTTAATCACAAAATGATTTAAAAAAAAAAAAAAGGCAAGTTAAATAATCAAAGAATACTAAGCATGTACTATAAGTGAGCATAACACTGAGAAAATGGGCACGTTATGTAATTCTAAAATGTGTGAATATTGAGACCCAAAGAACTAGGTGGTGCCTGGCTACCATTACCTATGCAATAGAAGGTCCCAGGGAGAATGGGAAAAAAATATAGAACAAAATTCAAATTTCTACTGGACACATAGAGAGTAGAGTAACGCCCAAGGTTAGTTAGCACCCTAAGATACCCTTTGAACTTGGAATTGAGGGTACTTGTGGGAGTAACCTTTCAGCCAAATAGTAGATTGGCTCATAAAATACACAATGTCACCCATGAGTAATTTGCTCTCTTAAACCATCAGCTATGGAAGAGGGAAGCTAGATCATGGAAACAGAACAAACAGAATGGAAGTAACGAGAATGCTGACACATGGAACGATTTGTATAAAATTTGTTAAAGGGGACCCTAATTTTCTGAGTAAACTTTCACCTAAAAGACAATAATATATTTAAAAAAATAAATACCTGAATATTAAAATATCTACCAATATTAGGAAACCCTGGTGGCGTAGTGGTTAAGTGCTACGGCTGTGCCTTCTATGCTGAAGGCATATATATTGTGAAAGTATTTCTAAATATTAAAACACTCACCAAACCCAGTGCCGTCGAGTCGATTCTGACTCATAGCGACCCTATAGGACAGAGTAGAACTGCCCCATAGAGTTTCCAAGGAGCGCCTGGCGGATTTGAACTGCTGACCCTTTGGTTAGCAGCTGTAGCACTTAACCACTATGCCACCAGGGTTTCCATCATTAAAACACTAGATAGCATCATTTTATTATCTGCGTAGAACTTAACTGCATGAATGTCTCAGTAATTATGATGTATAACTTATTTAGCAAGAAGTTTCCTTTTAGATACTATTTTTTTACATCCCTTTATAAACCCTAGGTATACATATACTTGTAACTTTGTAACTTTATGGATATCCATAATTATTTCCTTAAGGTAAATTTTTAGAAATTTCTGGAATAGTTAAACAGTGCTTTGTGAAATTTCTGTCTTATAAAGATAGTGACAGTTTATACTCATATTATGTTTTTCCCTTACATTTCTCCTGCGCCCTTTACCTTTTCCTCCTTTGCCTCAAAATTCTTGGGACATTTAGTGATCTCTTTATTGAATTTCCAGATGGGGATTCAGCTATCATTACACAAACCATGTTAGAGAACATTGCTTCACCATGTGTGGCATCAAAAAACTTATACATCAGAGAAAAGAAGGGAAGAGCTGATGTATAGGAAGGTTAAATGGCAATTAACCAAGAGAATATTCTAAAGAATATATTTTATTATTGTTGTTGTTGTTGTTAGGTACCATCAAGTTGGTTTCAACTCATAGCGACCCTCGTAAACAGAATGAAACACTGCCCAGTCCTGCGCCATCCTCACAATCTTTGCTATATTTGAGCCTGTTGTTGCAGCCACAGTGTCAATCCAATTTATTGAGGGTTTCCCTCTTTTTTCACTGACCCTCTACTTCACCAAGCATGATGTCCTTCTCCAGGGACTGGACCCTCCTGATAACATGGCCAAAGTACACAATGCAAGCCTCACCATCCTCACTTCTAAGAAACATTCTGGCTATACTTCTTCCAAGACAGAATTGTTCATTCTTCAGGCAACCCATGGTATATTCAGTATTCTTTGGCAACGCCATAATTCAAAGGCATCAATTCTTCTTTGGTCTTCCTTATTCATTGTCCAGCATTCACATGTATATGAGGTGATTGAAAACACCATGGCTTAGATCAGGAGCACCTTAGTCTTCAAGGTGACATCTTTGCTTTTCGACACTTTAAAGAAGTCCTTTGCAGCCGATTTGCCCAATGCAATGCGTCATTTGATTTCTTGACTGCTGCTTCCATGGGCATTGATTGTGGATCCAAGTAAAATGAAATCTTTTACAATTTCAATATTTTCTCCATTACTTTATTATAGCAATTTTATTTTAAAATTGTATCTCTATACAAATTAAAATCAGTTTTAAAGCTACTAATATTTAATATTTATAAAAATTAGGATATTGGATATTTTTTACATCTAAATTTTAGAATACATACCCTAACTCCTCTCCCTAACATCCAATTTTTAACTTGTACAATTTTGAAATGTGGTCACTGCCAAATGAATTATAGCCCCTTTTCCCTGGATTGATTCCCTTTCTAGAAGACTTAACCTTTCCTGATTGATTCGTGCCTCCATACTTGCATACCTTCATTCACTCAAACAACAATTATAGAATGCTTTCGCTTTTCAGAATCTAGCAGTGTGAATGATACACAAGCTTCCTAACTTGGAACCTCAGTGTAGTGGAACAGCTATAAAAGAAAACAAAACAAACAAACAAAAACTACTTTATGTATAAGAGAAAATGAATTTAGTGCAGTCAGAGAAGCACTGGCAATATTTTCTGAAAATTTAGCTAAGAGTAAAACTAGCGCTAAGGAACCAGGGAAAGAAGGTAGCATAAACAAGGGCCATAAGCATGGATTCACAAGGAAGTGTGGGACTTCCAGAGGTGGGGGATAAAAAGCGAGGACATTCGTGGCTGCGCAAACAACCTGGGCTCGAGTAGGGAGACCTGTGGGTGCCTGGCACACTTCAGGATGGGGTGGGCTGGGAAGTGATGGCAATGGGAGCCAGCAGGACAAACTATGAGCAAGAGAGGATAATTTGGAAAAGGGTTACATGAACATTGCTTTGCCCTTGAGCTCCACTTAGAAATCTTGACAGCAGCTCTCAGTGCATAAATCATTACAGTGTTTAAATTTGGAACATTAAAGAACGAATTTAGAAAAAAAAGATGCACTCATTATCAGAACAAATTCTGACTCACCATAGTTTCTGGAAGTTAAGAGTTGATAAAACAGCTGTATGTAGTTCATGGACTCACCTCCGGAAGTTTGTTATGAGAGTGTTATGGATTGAATTGTGTCCACCAAAAATATGTGTTGTAAATCCTAACTAACCTCTGTGCTGGTGGTTATAATCCCATTCGGGAATGGTTGTCTTTGTTTTGTTAATTAGGCAGGAGTATTGTAGGGCATGTTTTGAGTCAGTCCCTTTTGAAATATAAAAGAGGTTAAACAAGCAAGCAAGAGAAGCAAAGGTGAGGGGAGAGGGATACCAAGCCACATGAAGATCTCCCAGAAACAGAAGCTCAAAAGAGACAAGGACCTTTCTCCAGAGCTGAGAGAGAGAGAAAGCCTTCCCTTAGAGCCGGCACCCTGGATTTGGACTTCTAGCCTCCTAAACTATGAGAAAATGAATTTGTGTTTCTTAAAGTGATGTATCTTTTATAGCAGCACTAGATAACTAACAGAGGTTGTGTATATGTGGAGCAGGGTTGCTGATGTTCTCCTTTTGCCCTACAAGAGACAGATTAGACTGGACTAGGTTCAGGATTTACATAACATCATACATATGAGTTAAACATTGTTCCCTGCCCTCAAGGCTCTTAAAAAACTAATAGGGAAAAACAAATTTGTATATAAAAATCACACAAGCCTTTCAGAAGATACAGAAATAAAGCACATCAACAGGGTTAGAAGCTAAGTGCTCTGTGAGTGCAGGAGGAGGAATTAATAGATTTAATTATCTGAATTCAGAAGGCTTCAAAGAAGACACAACATCTAATTTAGATCCTAAAGGGAAAATAAGAGCCAAGGAGAGTATTGGAGAAGTTCTGTTAGTTCTAGTTCTGGGTTTCTCATCTTTAGCACTATTGACATTTAGGGCAGGATAATTTTTTGTTTGGCGGAGGGAGGGTTGTTCTGTGTTCAGCAGCTTCCCAAGATTCCACCCACTAGGTGCAAGAAGCATAGCCTCTGCTCCCCGCCATGGCAACCAGAAATGTCTCCAGATGTTAACCCTAACGACTGTCCCCTGGGAAGTACAACTGCCCTCAGCTGAGAACCAGCGCCCTAGACTCTACCCCAGAACTGCACTAGAACTTCGGGGTTTCAATGTACATAAAGGAGCCCCTGATGGCATAAATGGTTAAGCACTGGACTGCTAACCAAAAGGTTAGAAGTTCAAACCCACTCAGAGGCACTTTGAAAGTAAGGACTGTCAATCGGCTTCCAAAAGACCAAACCTTTGAAAACCCTGTGGAGTGCTGTTCTACTCCGCACACCTGGGGCCATCACAAGTTGGAGCCAACAACAATAACAATTTATGTAAACCAAAAAGAGACAAATTATCCCGCAAGATTCTATTCCAGCCTTGAAATCATAAAATTAAAAAAAAAAAGCATAACAGAGCTCCAAGCAGTAGACAAAAAGAAACTGTAAGAACTCCTTCTTAACAAGATTTTAAAAATGGCACTGCATGGGGCTGGGGGGATGATAATAATAACAGTAACGTTGTTAGGGAGCACTGAGTTACTGTGAATGGTGGCGGGATAATTTGGAAAAGGATGGTGGTGGTGGTTGCCCAACTTCATGAGCGTAATCAGTGTCATTGAATTGTACATGTAAAAAATTGTCGAACTGGCAAATGTCTTGTTATATATATTTGTACCACAATAAAAAAATGTTGGAATGGCAAAACAAAATAAAAATAAAAAATGAATGAAAATGACACTGTAAATGGGACACATGGCAAAATAAGATTCGTTTTGGCTTTGGGGCTTGTTTGAGAGCTCATTGAAGTTAGGCTTAGGATCTAAAGGAAGATGTGTGGTTGTCACAGGGGAACAGTGACATGAGTGATGGAAAGATGCCGAATGACACAGCTTAAGGATGTCGAGTTGGTCTAATGGCAGATGATAAAGTTACTGTCATACTAGTGGAAGAAAACACAGCTGATTCCCAGAGGCTGTGTAGCCTCCCCAGGCCCCCCACATTCCCTGCAGCGACTGTTGCTGCTGGGGACACAGCCAGACAGAACGAGGGTCCCATCGGCCTCTACATGAGGAGTAAAGCTTCCTGCTTTGCCACCCACCACCAGCTATCCCTGCATCTCTGGTAAAGCCTGTCTGCACGCCAGGTGCAAGGGTGAACGCAGAACAAGCAAGTACATTCTTGAGTGTTTAGCCCAAGGCTGGATGTACTGAAGTCAGCTTCCCCTACACGGCACGCCTTAGCAGCCCCAGCTTCTGCTCAGCCTAAGATCAGTTCCTGCAGAAAATGCCTCTGTCTTAAATGAAACAAGATATGGAAAGGTCTAATATGTATATAAAGAGCCCTGGTGATGCAACATTTAAGCTGTCCCTGCTGCTAACTGAAAGGTCAGCGGTTTGCACTCACCCAGTGGCTCTGGGAGAGAATGACCTGGTAATCTCCTCCTGTAGAAATTTCATCCTAGAAAACCCTATGGGGCAGTTCTACTTGGCCACATGGTGTTGCAAATTGACTCGATGGCACCCAACAACAACCAATACATACATGTATATGTATACATATGCGTGTAGAAATTTGAATAACAACGCATAAAGCTTTTCATTTCACTACATTTCAAAAACTATTCCTCCTTAAATGATACTTCTACTGTATATTGAAGGAGCCCTGGTGGCGCAGTGGCTCAGAGCTCAGCTGCTAACCGAAAAGTCAGCAGTTTGAACCCACCAGCTGCTCCCCAGGAAAATGGTGCTTCTGTAAAATTTACAGCCTTGAAAACCCTGTGAGGCAGTTCTACTATGTCCTGCAAGTTTGCTAAGAGTCAAAATCAACTGAACGGCACACAACAACAACAGCACCTGTATATTGATTCAAACCAGCAACTTCTAAATTAAGTTCATGGTTTTTAACTAGGTAAAATGGTCTTGGATGGGAGTAAATAAGGAAGGAAGGAAACAAAGTGATAGACATTTTGACCTTTTCCTAATTCAGTAAGTGATTTTAATTTTAAGTATTTTATATCTAATAGTAGGTCATGATTCGAGTTACTGGGTCACTGCTAGCAATTTGTTAAGTAAAAAAAAAAAATAGACCAGGACTGTATAGAATAGAGAATATCAAAGTGTATCACATATAATAATGTCAGCTATTGTTTAATGAAACTCTTTTTACTTGTGTGTATGTATTTGATTCCAGTGTAAAATGTATATAACATTGTGGAACATAATCATAATCAAAAGCCACTGACAGCAATCCATGCAGAAATCAGGACAGCACAGTGAGAGGAAATTAATTTTGTGTTGTTCACAGCATTTGGGAACGGGAAAGTGTGTCTAGGGGGTACCGAGGCAGGCGATAAAGTCAGATGCCGATGCATGCTTTGTGAACTTGGACAATTCACCTAACTTCCCTGTTTATTCCCTTATTATTGCCTTGTCTTCCTTGTTTATTTAAACACGAGAGGGGTTGAAATATATATATATATATATATAGCCATCGAGTCAATTCCAACTTGTAGGAGTACTAATAAGACTATTTCCTTCCATGTGATATTGTTAAGATAATTAAGTCTAATAATATTAGTAAAGGCTTTTGTACAGTATGTGGCCATAGTAAGTGTTCAGTAATGTTAGCTTCTGTTATTGGCATTGTCATCATCACCATTACTTTCACACCGTCCGCTGATAACTTGGCATTCACTAATCCAAGTGTAAAAGAGTGTGTTTCAGGGCTTGTAGGGGTGTGAACATGGAGAAAGCAGCTATAGGAGGAAGATGGGCGTAATGTCCCCCGACAGACAGCTAGCTTTAGTTAGTGTCATTCTAGAACATGATTTCCATTACTACTAAAGTTATTTGCAAATTGGAATAGCTGAAAACACGGACTTCCGCGGTTAGATTAGATTCTGAGGCTGTTTTTTGTGTAAGGGTTTGCCTCTGCCATTGCATATGAGTTATAACATGCTCATGTGCACAGGAGCCTTCAAAAATGGATCAAAATTAATTCACAGGGGATATTTGTCATATAGCTGGAGAATTAAGTAGCAACAGGGCTGGCTTGCTCTGGAGAACAATGAAATACTGGCAGATTTATTTGGATTTTAGGCTGTGGCTGGTGAAGCATGGCTTACGGGTACATAGTAAAATGAAAGGTCAGCTGTCCAGGGATGAAGCAAGGATTATCAGACCAGATGTTAGAAGAACTCTGGAGTTTGTGAAAAATGAAAAGTAGCACAGTGTATCTGGTACTTTCTCTAAAGTTTTGAGAGTTACCATTTTTCAGCAGTTTTCTTTGGGTGGTATCAAGTATGAGAATGCGCCAGTGCCTTGGTGATAAAATGTGCCGAATAAAATTAAGGCAGAATAGGAAAAGGAATTAACTGTCGCTGAGCACCTACTTTGTGATTCCTGTACTCTTCTGGGGACCTTAGTCCAGTATGCGAAATCCCACAACAAACCCATGAGGTAGATGTTATCATCATTCTCACCTCACAGGTGAGGACACTGAAGCTCAAAGAGGTGAAATGATTTGCCCCAGGTCACATGATGAATTAGCAGCCCCCGAGGTCTAAACTGCAGCCCTGATGGCACAGTGGTTAAGAGCTATGTCTGCTAACCAAAAGGTCGGCAGTTCAAATCCACCAGCTGCTTCTTGGAAACCCTGTTGGGCAGTTCTACTCTGTCCTGTAGGGTCACTATAAGTCGGAATCAATTCAAGGGCAACAGGTTTTGCAGAGGTCTAAACTAAAGCAAAGCCCAGTTGTCATCTTTCTACTACTCATGCTGCTTCCTCAAGAAAACCAAAATATCATATATCTGGGACCAGTATTTCTAATGTATACCAGAAGAACACAGAAAAAAAAGAAAAGAAAACCATCGTATTTGAAACATGAAAGTGAAGTGTTAAGGGATTGATAAGCAGTTTTATTTAGAATATAAAACTACCATGCATATATGCATTAAATATGCTTTTTGCTTAATAAATTTGGCACGCCTTTCTCATGTGATGAATTAGAGTTCTCTGTATAAATCTGTGAGAATATATTTGCATATCTGTTTCGTCTTCTCAAGCAGCAATCGTTTTCACCAGGGCCATTAGTTAGCTCAGCTGAAAGCCTTTTTTTATAATTACAAGCATCCCCATTTTCACTGTAATATGTAGCTAAAACGTAAGTTTCTACAGTGAGTGAAGGTCTTACACAGGAATGATGACTGTGTATTCTGTGACCTTCAATATGTCCAGTGAGAAAAAAATAAAGCCAAAAATCTGCTTAGCAATCTAAGAGAAAAATTATGCTCCAAGTATTATCAAAGTATGATAAAAGCATGCATATTTTATGTATATTTCAACTCTACCAAATCATAAATTTGATATAAATGAATACTAGCTGTAAAAAGCATCAAACATTTAGCAAATAATATTTTAATAGGTTTCCTTAGATCAGTGCCTCTCAAGCTTTTTAAACATCAGCCCACGTAAGCAGGGCAAAAGGCCTGAAGGCCCGCTTACCCTGTTTCCAGGTTTCAGTAGGAAAACACTTGGTAACAAAGAAGTGGTGTAGAACTCAGGTGAACATGTTACAAAAAGCTTGTAGTTACTAGTAAACATACTTCAAGCTCTTAGTTACATTAGAGGAGAAGAACGGGCTTATACACATTTAAATAAAATAATGCTGTGTCATTTTAAAAATAACCCAGGAATTTCACCTTCCTTTACAATATGATAAAAATTATTTATTTAACACAGCATCATAAATGGATTAAAAAAAAAATGGATACCACTCCTTAAATATCACTGTTCACTCAAATTGTGTATAAATTACCACATGCGTAAAGGGTGGGAGTTGAAGCATACGTGCATGTCTGAATGCTTCCTGCTTCAACCTTGATGCAGCTATACTTTCAAATCTAGTATTGAAAATCGATAGTCCGAGAAATCTCAGAGTCGCATGTATGGATCTCTTGAGTGAACCCAACAACTCGCAGCAACCTAGCAGCGCAGTGAAAACTCTGCACTAACAGTCATTAATACTTAAAAACAAATCACGTAGCAATTGACCCAGTCAAGGAACTCCTTCTGCTGAGAATTCTGGAAATTCCAACTAACTGCAAACTCTTGTGGATCCTAGCTCGCTCCTGTACACATTGGGTAGAATACCTGTTTAGAGACTGCAACAAGCTCTAATGTCTTTTACTTGTTAATCTGAAGATTAATTAGACAAACCGCTTAAACATTATGAAAAATTTCTAAAGAAAAATCACAACCCAAGTTACAATATGGCTCCCCAGTTACCCTGATTCTGGAAAGTACATTCAGCCGTACTGTAGTCTCTAAATGTATATATTGACATTCTTAGGGACACAGTAAAGAGGGACAGAATGGCCCATATTCCCCAGGCTCTGATCTACAGTCCTTGATCTATGAAAGCATCACAAAGATACAGGTCTGTGCATTTTCCAGTGTAACAGTGATAGTACAAGAGAGATACAAACATTACATTGTCACGGGTGCCATGTGCCCTCACCCACACCCAGGCACTCTGTCTATACACTGTTGTTGTCATGTGCCGTAGGGTTCGGACTCAAAGTGACTCTGCAGGATAGGTTTCCTAGGCTGTCCCATAGGGTTTCCTAGGCTGTAATCTTTATGGAAGCAGATCATCAGGTCTTTTATCCCAGGAGAAGCCGGTGGGTTCAAACCACTGACCTTTTGGTTAGCAGCCAACTGCTTTAATAATTGGACCACCAGGGTTCCTTGTCTATACACTAAAAAAAATATAAAGCAAACCCGTTGTTATTGAGTCGATTCTGACTCATAGGGATCCTACAGGACAAAGTGAATTGCCCCATACGGTTTCCAAGGAGCGGCTGGTGGATTCGAACTGTCAGGCTTTTGATTAGCAGCTGAACACTTAACCACTGTGCCCCAGGGCTCTAGTCTCTCATTTAGGATATGCTAGTTTCCAAGAGATGGACTTTTGCTGGTAACTGACAAGATGAATTTCTGAACCTAGAAATTGAAGTAAGACTTCACTAAGCTCTTCTTGCCATATAAGCCCTCTTGGAACTACAGGCTTCCTCCGTAGAAACTCCCTAATTATACTCCAATTCCCCAAAACCAAAAGGAGCACCTTAAATAGAGATAGATTCATGATAACTTGCAAAAACATTATAGAGAATTCTTGTGTACCCTTCACCCAGTTTCCCCCAAGGTTACACCTTACCTAAGTGTAGTACAATATGTAACACTACAAAAATTCTTCTGTACCTGTAGTATTCAAAGATCCATCTATTTGTTCATTCCTTCAGTCAAGTATTCATGGAAACTCTACTATGTACAAACAGACTTCCTGTGTGGTGCAAACTGTTAACATACTTGGCTGCTAACCTAAAGGTTGGTTAAGTCCACCCAGAGCTTTCTCAGAAGAGAGGCCTGGTGATCTGCTTCTGAAAATTCAGCCACTGAAAACCCTGTGGAGTCCAGCTCTACTTTGACACACGGGGTTGCCACGACTCAGGTTTCACAGCAACAGGTTAATATGTACAAAACGCTATTTACCACATTTTTATGTAAATAACGCGTGCCTTCTACATGTCTTTGCCAAGCACGCCCTCCCATCCGGAGGTATTTTCGTAAATGCTGTTACGCCAATTTTTTTAAATGCCAATATTTTTACAGCAATATGTAAAAAAGAATTGCCGTAGCTGCGCTTACAAAAATACTTCCCACGGGGAGGGAGCTGCTGGCAAAGAAACGAACAAGAGGCACAGTATTTGCATAAAAATATGGTAGATGTTGAACTGAAAGATACAAATAACTCACATGTCCTTTCAAGATTCCTAGTTCTTTCAGGATACGCTGGGCATTTGGGTTTACCAAATACGCTTTAGAACATTTCCCGCTGGAGAGAAGACCTACGACAGGCGTGAGACAGCATCCTACTGCATACACTGTTCTCTGTGCCTGTGTGGACGCTGCTAAATGAACAGTCAGGGAGAAGTGAAGCCTGGCTCTCAACTGGACAGCACTGAGAGATGGTGAAATTGGAAGTGACGAAAGGTGGAGACTGGCAGTAATTAGTCAGAAATGGGATTCTCTATCCAGCACAAAATGTTCTCCCAGCCTGATTTGAAATTCAACTGTCTGCTTATGCCAATCTCCCCAGAAAGCCTCCTACATCCTACAAACTGAAGATTAATTCTAAACGTCCTAGATATTTTTAATTATCATAAGCAAATTTTTCACTTTCTATTATACATAGTACAGCCTGACAGTACATATTAAACTTTATTCTTAAAATGCAATGAAATTTTATAAAGTTCAGTTTTGTTACAACTCTAGAGAAAACAGCATAAAAGTTATTCTGGCTAGGAGAATAAAAAAAGGAAATAGTATTAGCAACATTAATATTTAACTAAATACTTGAAGCATGGGTCAGATGAGAGTACGTATGAACTTGTATCTAACCTTTATGGAGCATTTTCTATGTTCCAGACGCTGTTCAAAGCACTTTACTGTATTAAGTGATTTAATTTATCCTGTCAACAACAATGTGAGGTGACTGCTATTGTTATCAACTTCATTTTAAAGGAGAGGAAGTTGAAGCATAAAGAAATTAAGGTTATTGACCTGAGTTCACATGGCTAGCAAATATAAGAACAAGGATTTGTAGTTAGCCTGTCCACCTGCAGGGCCCAAGCTCTTAAGCTTTACAGGCTCCTAGATTACTGAACAGGATAATAAGGGTGACCAGACCCAAGGTATGTATGCTAGTGCTGAGAATGATGTAGCCTAGAAATAATCTGACAAAGGAGAGTAACAGAGTGGAGTCATAAAGTCGGAACGATAAAGAATGGAGATCACATACGCATGACACAGCCAGTGGTCTGGAATCAGGTAGGAAAAATGATGTGTAGAAATTGCAAACATGGTCTTGAATGCAATGAATGAAACCAGCAAAAGAGAAAAGTAGGAAAGAATTAGGCATTAAAAGCATAAGAAATAATGTATATATTTTTTTAATATATGATTTAACTCACCTTAGGCACTTAAGTCTTTGTGATTGAGGGTGTTTTCTTTCATTTAATGTAAAAAATAAAAACAAAAAAAAATAAACATCTGTGCAAGAGTAACACCACAGATGGCTTCCTAAGAGAAGTAGGAAGAAAGAAGATTAATGTCCACTCATGGGAACGCAGGCCTGTCAATCAAAACACAGACACACCTACACAGACAGGCACACACACCCCCGCATGTCCCACAACAGAAGGTTTATATTCATGTAGATATGCCAAATGTTTTTCCTGGGAGCAACACATACACTGAAGGACTGTCAGCTTTTCCTTCTTTACCCCGGGTTGAAGTTCTGTGCTGTCTTCATGATAGTGGTTTCTCTCTATGCCTACTACCTTGACCTTAGGGAAAACAATTTTTTTTTCACTTGAGTTTTAGCAAAGTGCCTCCTAAATGTTCTGACACCAGACTCACCGCTTCCAATCCATTCCTGCAGCCAGAATCACTCCTCTCAAATGTCAATCAGATCAAGTCCTACTAGGAACATCACGATGGCAGTCTCCTGTTCCACCTACAGCCATAGAAGCTTCTTTCAGTTCCACAATTGTGTCTAAGCCTTCTTGTCCACGTTTCCTGTTCATGGAACACTCTCCTCCTTGTTTTTGCCCAGCTAACTCTTACTCCCCAGATCTCAATTTGAGGGATGCTGCCACTGGGAAGCCTGCTGTGACACCCCAAGTTTCAGTTACTGGGCTCAGCACTGATCCGTTTCATTCCTCTGCTGCTAGCGCTCACCACCTATCCGCCCTATTGCCATGGAGTCACTTCAAACTCACAGCAACCGTGTAGGACAGAGTAGAACTGCCCCATAGAGTTTCCAAGGCTGTGATCATTACAGAAGCAGACTACCATTACCATACCTTTCTTCGATGGAGCAGCTGGTGGGTTTGAACAGCCGACCTCTCAATTAGCAGCCGAGCACTTAAGCACTCACCACACTGCACTGTACTTGCTTCTGTCCATGTCTGCCTTTCCCCATAGACCCTGAGCTCAGAGAGTGCAGAGATGCCTGACTTCCTTACTCCTTTATCCCCAGCACCTAGCGCTGACCTGTAAGAGGCAGTCACTGAGTATTGGCTGAACTGATCTGACTAAAACGATTTGAAGTAAGTGATAAAATTTTATTAGAAATTGTGTAAAAGGAATTGAATGAACGTGTGAATACACTACTTAACTTTTCATCCACAAGTTAAAATAACCCCTCCTTAGTAACCATTTATCTTCGAGTTTGTGAGGCAACCCACTATAATGTAACTTTATTGGTTGTTAGGATCTTAATTTATTACATTACAGTTAAATATTTATTTTATGACTATCATATTTTAACATAAATAAATTCATTATTTTGAAAATGCTGTGTGAAATCAGGGAAACCCTGGTGGCGTAGTGGCTAAGTGCTACAGCTGCTAACCAAGAGGTCGGCAGTTCGAATCCGCCAGGTGCTTCTTGGAAACTCTATCAGGCTGTTCTACTCTGTCCTATAGGGTCGCTATGAGTCAGAATCGACTCAACAGCAGTGGGTGTGATTTGGTTTTTGGTACGTGAAATCAGATTCTTAAGTTTTTTATTTAAAAATTATTACTGTGCCCACCGGACTCCATAAATTCTTTAGAACACCAGGAAGTGATAGCATTAACTCCATCATTATTGTTTTCATTCATGTCCCCCAGACACTTGTACCTGGCTCAAAAAGTTTTCTTCCTGGTTAGATATTAGCTGGAGAAAGGTGTTGACCCAATGACTATGAGTGAGAAAGTCTGAGTAGAAAAGTTGCCAAGAGGTCCTTCTGAGAGAAAAGCTCCCACAATGACCCAGATTGACGTGTTCTCTGTGAATTGTGAAGTTACGTCAAGAACTGCTGAAACGGGAGCAAGGAGAAGTAATTTAGGGCTATAAGACAATCTCAGAGCTGAGCATCCTCTAAGGCTGTTTAACGAATCCCTCCCAATGACCAACTCCACCCCATCATCTTCCTCTCCTCTCCCACCAAGTGCCTCTCTTTGAGATTCTCTAGCTCACTTTACTTTTCTCCCTATGTTTCTTTTCCCTTTGTGCACCTTGGACCCATCAGCAGATCAAGGCCTCCATGCCTCAGCTGAAATTGCTGGAAACCCTATGGGGCAGTTCTACTCTGTCCTATACGGTCGCTGTCAGTTGGAATCAAGTCGACAGCAATTTTTTTTGGAGGGTGGTACTAGGTATTTTATTTTACTAGGTATTTTATTTTATTATCATTAAAAACACATAAGGTAGGCATTAGTATTATCTCTATTTTACTCAGGAGAAAACTGAGGCTCAGTTCTGACTCCTAAACTCTTGTTTCTAACTATTTGTCACTGTCTTTTTAATCTGGCTGCTTTTTTTAAGATTTAGCTCATGCATCAGCTTACTCAAGAGAATTTTGCCTGACTACGCTCCAGCTGCTAGTATCTACTGTCATTTACTTCTACTAAGTATTGGACTTTTAGGTTTATCTCCTCTTGTCCCCAGTATCTACCAGAGGACAGGAAAGGCACAGAGGAGGAATAGAGATGGAAAGATGCCATTACCACATGGTATGGTAAGTGCTAGGTTAGGGGCAAACAGGTGGTATATGAGTGAGAGGAAGAAAAAGCAAGGACAGGAATACGGCAAAGACTAAGCTGAGTACTGAAGGATGATGAAGAGTTACTCAAGAAGAGAAGGCACACCAGAGAATAAAAATACCTATAGAAGGATTTTTTGAGGGCCTGTATTAGGGGGCTATAAAATATGAGTTGTGCACCAGTAGTCACATTACTAAAAGGAAGAGCCATTTCAGACATACAGGAGTGAAGGGGTACAGGGTATTTGAGGCCGATCCTTTGTGGCTGGAGCAGTGCTTCCAAACTGTGTCTCAGAGAGTGAGAACCTGGACATGTATGTAGTTGACCTGTGAGAAAAAAGGATCCATGATAAAAATGTTTAAGAATTATTTGTCTAGAAGAGAGCTACAAAGTGGCAGCTTGATGGCTGTATTGGATCTCTGGTACAATTTTCTTTTTCTGGCCTACAATATTGCTGTTGTTAGGTGCCATCAAGTCGGTTCCAACTCACAGTGTCCCTACATACAACAGAACGAGACACTGCCTGGTTCTACACGATCCTCACAATCTTTGCTTATGCTTGAGCCCATCATTGCAGCTACTATGTCAATCCATCTTGTTGAGGGTCTTCCTCCTTTTCATTGACCCTCTACTTTACCAAGCATCGTTCCCTTCTCCAGGGGCTGGTCCCTCCTGATAACATGTCCAAAGTCTCACCATCCTTGCTTCTAATAAGCATTCTGGCTATACTTCTTCCAAGATAGATTTGTTCATTCTTCTGGCAGTCCCTAATATGTTCAATATTCTTCGCAACACCATAATTCAAAGGCAAAGACTCTTCAGTCTTCTTTATTCATTGTTCAGCTTTCACGTGCACATGAAGCAATTGAAAACACCATGGCTTGGGTCAGGTGCACCTCAGTCCTTAAAGTGACATCTTTGCTTTTTAACACTTTGAAGAGATCTCTTGCAGCAGATTTGCCCAATGCAATGCATCGTTTGATTTCTTGACTGCTGCTTCCATGGGGGTTTTTTGTGGTTCCAAGTAAAATGAAATACTTTGCAACTTTAATCTTTTCTCTGTTTATCATGATGTTGCTTTTTGGTCCATTTGTGAGGGTTTTTGTTTTCTTTATGTCAAGGTATAATTCATACTGAAGGCTGTGCTCTTTGATCTTCATCAGTAAGTGCTTCAAGTCCTCTTCACTTTCAGCAAGCAAGATGGTGTCATCTGCATAATGCAGGTTGTTAATGAGTCTTCCTCCAATCCTGATGCCACATTCTTCTTCATATAGTCCAGCTTCTGGGATTATTTGCTCAGCATACAGATTGAATAAGTACAGTGAAAGGACACAACCCTGATGCACACCTTTATTAACTTTAAACCACGCAGTATCTTCTTGCTCTGTTTGAATGACTGCCTCTTGGTCTAAGTACAGTTTCATCATGAGCACAATTAAGTGTTCTGGAATACCCATTCTTCCACACAGTTGAATGCCTTTGCATAGTCAATAAAACACAGGTAAACATCTTTCTGATATTCTCTGCTTTCAGCCAGGATCCATCTGACATCAGCAATGATGTCCCTTGTTCCATGTCCTCTTCTGAATCCACCTTGAATTTCTGGCAGTTCCCTGGCAATGTACTGCTGCAATCACTTTTGAATGATCTTCAGCAAAAATTTACTTGCATGTGATATTAATGATTTGTTCAATAATTTTCACATTCTGTTGGATCTCTTCTCTTTGGAATGTGTACGAGTATGGATCTCTTCCAGTTGGTTGGCCAGGTAGCTGTCTTCCAAATTTCTTGGCATAGACCAGTGAGCACTTCTAGCACTGTATCTGTTTGATGAAACATCTCAATTGGTATTTCATCAATTCCTGGAGCCTTGTTTTTTGACAGTGCTTTCATTGTAGCTTGGATCTCTTCCTTCACTCTCATCAGCTCTTCGTCATATGCTACCTCTTAAAATGGTTGAAGGTTGACCAATTCTTTTTGGTACAGTGAGTCTTTGTATTCCTTCCATCTTCCTTTTGATGCTTTCTGAATTGTTTAATATTTTCCTTGTAGAATCCATCAGTATTGCAACTCAAAGCTTGAGTTTTTTCTTCAGTTCTTTCAGCTTGAGAAATGCCAAGTGTGTTCTTCCTTTTTGATTTTCTGTCTCCAGGTCTTTTCACATTTCATTATAATACTTTGTGTTCTCAAGCCGCCCTTTGAAGTCTTCTGTTCAGCTCTTTTACTTCATCATTTCTTCCTTTTGCTTTAGCTACTTGAAATTAAGAGCAAGTTTCAGAGTCTCTTCTGACATCCATTTTGGTCTTTTTTTTTCTCCCCTGTCTTTTTAATGACCTTTTGCTTTCGTCGTGTATGATGTCCTTGATGTTATTCCAGAACTCATCTCATCTTTGGTCATTAGTGTTCAGTGCATCAAGTCTATTTTTGAGATGGTCTCTAAATTCAGGTGGGATATACTCACATGTTCATACTTTGGTTCTCATGGACTTGTTCTGATTTTCTTCAACTTCACCTTGAATTTGCATATGAGCAATTGATGGTCTGTTCCGCAGTCGACCCTGGTGTTTTTCTGACTGATGATATTGAGTTTTTCCATCGCCTCTTTGCACAGATGTAGTCGATTTGATTCCTGTGTATTCCATCTGGTGAGGTCCACATGTATAGTCACTGTTTATGTTGGTGAAAAAGTTATTTGCAATGAAGTCTTTGGTCGTAAACAAAATTCTATCACGCAATCTCCAGCGTCATTTCTAACACCAAGGCCATATTTTCCAACTACCATTCCTTCTTCTTTGTTTCCAGTTTTCACATTCCAGTCACCGGTAATTATCAATGTATCTTGATGGCATGTTTGATCAATTTCAGAGTGCAGAAGTTAGTAAAAATCTTCAATTTCTTCATCTTTGGCCTCAGTGGTTGGTGGATAAATTTTCATAATAGCTATATTAACTGGTTTTCCTTGTAGGTTATCACTGACTGCATTGTACTTCAGGACAGATCTTGAAATGTTCTTTTTGACGATGAACACGATGCCATTCTTCAGTTTGTCATTCTTGGCATAACAGACCATCTAATTGTCTATTCAAAATGGCCAGCTCAGCTCACTAATGCCTAGGATATTGATGTTTATGCATTCCATTTCATTTTTGATGACTTTCAGTTTTCCCAGTTTCATACTTTGTACATTCCATATTCTGATAATTAATGGATGTTTATAGCTGTTTCTTCTCATTTTGAGTCGTGCCACATCATTGTATGAAGATCCTGAAAGCTTGACTCCATCCATGTCGTTAAGGTCAACTCTACTTTGAGGAGGCAGCTCTTCCGCATCCGTCTTTTGAGTGCCTTCCAGCCTGAGGGACTCATCATCTGGCACTATATCAGACAATGTTCCACTGCCATTCATAAGGCTTTCACTGGTCATTTTTTTCAGAAGTAGAATGCCAGGTCCTTCTTCCTAGTCTGTCTTAGTTTGGAAACTGCTTCTCTTGAAAGATGAGAAAATATGCAACCACTAGAATGCATTTCCACATAACAACATCCACTTCCCAGGAGACACCACCAAACTTAGGATAGATGGAATCAACACTCTTCACTTATAAACATTCCTTGTCTAGAGTACAGGATGTGTGAGGAAAAGAGTGAGGTGTGAAAGTTGCCTGGGGACAGGTTGTGAAAGAAACCATAACACAGTGAAAATTCTGGCAGTAGTGAAGAGGAAGGAAGAATGGTAGTAGGCAAAGCAGAATTTGAGGCATCTGTGGAACCTGGAGCTTGGAAAAGGAAGCAGGAATGGGTAGATTTGGGGTGGTTAGCATCTAAGTAGTAATTAAAGAGAGAGGATGAAAATACTCAGAGCAAGCGTGGAGGAAATTGTGATGGGGAAAGGAGCCCCAAAGAAGAGAATGTATCCTATCCTTGTTCCCAATGCACAGGTCACCCAAGGTAAATTTACGCAATATGGTTTTTGTTACCATGCACCTAGTGTTTCAAAATATTTCCACAACCCACTCTCCACTAATGTCTTCACTGCATTCAGCACTGCCAGCATTCTCCTTCTTTCACTGACCCTGTGTAATCTCAAGAAAATAGAAAATGAAAGAGTAGCTTCCATATGGAAAAATATTAAGGAGCTCTTCTATAAGTACCCAGCCCAGTCCACTCACAAAGGACGTTCCTAGATCCAAATGCAAATACACACCTGTCAAAATGAGCCATGTACTAAAATAGGTAATTGTGTGTTTCTGAATATCGTTTTAATTGTGGTAGAAGGCAGCATTTACAATAATCTCTATAATTATACTTGCATTTTTGATACTGTTAAGGTATACGGCAAGTCAATATCTAGTAACTTGTTGGGTTAAGAGTCACAGCTATGTTTTTATTTAAAAAAAAAAAAAAAGAAAAAGATCAGCATTGACATGGAGCCCTTGGGAGGACTTGGGGCCAAGATGGCAGAATAGACAGACACTTCCGGCGAACCCTCTTACAACAAAGACCCGGAAAAACACGTGAAACGAGTATATTTATGACAAACTAGGAGTCCTGAACATCAAAGGCAAAGTTAGAAAATGAACTGAGGGCCAGGGGGAGGAAGAGATGGTTCAGAAGCGGAGAGGAGTTACCGGGCCAGAATCGCTGGGAGCCCTCAGGCACCATTCCCAGGAGCGGCTGTGGTGGGCTGGTACTAGCATTCTGCAGCAGTTTCCTCAGGGAGAAGCAGCCAGCCACACAGCCTACTCACACTTCCGGAACCAGAGAAGAATGGCACTCTTGGCAAAAGCTAAGTACTTGCGTATATTTTACCACACCCCTGACGCCCAAGCCAGCTTCCAAGGCTGTTGATTTCCCTGGGCCTGAGATAGGCCCTGTTGAGCACCTAGAGCCATCCTCCCAGCCTTGGAGAAGGAATAAATTCACAATTGGGGGAAAAGATAATTTGCCAGCTCCACTAACCGGGGCAGCTCAGAACAGAAGTGGCTTCTGTCCAGGCATAAATGGTCCGTGGACTTTGAGTACCTTTTTCCCCTCCATGGACCTGTGTGGGCCTATTTCAGGAGAACAGGCCCTTGTTGGCAGACTACAACTGTTTCAGTTGTGTGATGGAGAGGTGGGTGTTTGATGTTTCACACCACTTTGCTTATTAAACAGGGTCCTTACCTACCCACATCAGGGGCCTAAGGACTAGTGGCTCCACTCAGGTCACCCAGCCACCTGTGACAGGGGTCCAAGGACAACTGGTACCTCCCAGTCCTTACAAGGAAAAGCAGTGGGCGCCCATGGTCCATCTGCAGGACCCACCCACCTGTATGTTCTAGGGAACAGGGACACGCTTTCCTCAGAGACACTTGGGGGACGATTCTCAGCCCCCTGCCTTGTTCAGGGCATGACCCCCTGCTGCAAGCAGATACCGGTACCTACACCAATCACCCCTGCCCCTCTAAGACTGTAGGACAGAGCCTGTACCACATACTTGATGATCAGCTACCTGGACACCTGAGCTGAATTCATACAAGAAAACTGATTGGACTCCTAGACTGATATACCTAATAACAGCTCTAACCATGTGGGGACAGGACATCAGAGCTCCAAAGGTGAAAATAATCAAGCTAGCTCACTCAAGCAACCCATTTGGGCATATCAAAATAAAACAAAGCAAGAAGCTAAGATACAGTAAGTAAACATAAAATTAACTAATACAATAACCTATTGATGGCTTGGAGACAACAGTCAATATCAAGTCACATAAAGAAACAGACCATGATCACCTCAACAAGCTCTCAAAACAAAGACTCAAGGGATCTTCTAGATGAAAGTGCCTTCCTGGAATTACCAGATGCAGAATACCAAAGACTAATATACAGAACCCATCAAGACATCAGGAAGGACATCAGGCAATATGTAGAACAAGCCAAGGAACACACAGATAAAGTAGCTGAAGAAATTAAAAAGGTTATTCAGGAACATAATGAAAACTTTAATAAGCTGAAAAAATCCATGGACAGACAGCAATTAGAAATACAGAAGATTAACAATAAAATTACAGAATTAGACAACTCAATAGAAAGTCAGAGGAGCAGAATTGAGCAAGTGGAAGGCAGAATTTGTGAACTTGAAGGTAAAGCACTTGCCACCAATATATTTGAAGAAAAATCAGATAAAAGAATTTTAAAAAATGAAGAAACCTTAAGAATCATGTGACACTCTATCAAGAGAAGTAACCTACAAGTGATTGGAGTACCAGAACAGGGAGGGATAGCAGAAGATACAGAGAAAATTGTAGAAGATTTGTTTGCAGAAAACTTCCCTGATATCCTGAAAGATGAGAAGATATCTATCCAAGATACCCATCGAACTCCACATAAGGTAGATCTTAAAAGAAAGTCACCAAGACATAATCAAACTTGCAAAAACCAAAGATAAAGAGAGAATTTTAACAGCAGCTAGGGATAAACGAAAAGTCACCTACAAAGGAGAGCTGATAAGAATAAACTCAGACTACTCGGCAGAAACCATGCAGGCAAGAAGGCAATGGGATGACTTATACAAAACATTGATAGAAAAAAATTGCCCTCCAAGGATCATACATCCAGCAAAACTGTCTCTCAAATATGAAGGTGAAATTAAGACATTGCCAGATAAACAGAAGTTTAGGGAATTCATAAAAACCAAACCAAAACTACAAGAAATACTAAAGGGAGTTATTTGGTTAGAAAATCAGTGATATCAGGTATCAACCCAAGACTAGAACACTGGACAGAGCAATCAGATGTCAACCTAGACAGGGAAATCACAAAAATAAATCAAGATAAAAAAATGGTCAAAACTGGGAAACAGTGATGTTATTGTGTAAAAGAAGACAACATGGAAATGTGGCCTTTGGGTAGTAATGGAATATAGATGAAGAATTAGCACTGCATAAAATGACAGTTTCATGGCATGTCCTTTTGCACCTGGGAAGTTGCCTGAGAGAGTGCCCATCGTGAGTAACAATACACTAACTGAAGTTCACTCTAGGCAGATTTGTAGACCATTTTGTGGAAATGACATCTGTAGAAAAATTTTAAAGTGATTACAACTGATAGCCATTGCGAGAATATTGAGTCTGGTATATCTCAAACAGTGCTTATTTGGAGTAATACCACGGATATGTCTAGGTTATTGAGTGTTACATTCTTGTGTGATGTGACTTGCCCATACCACTTAGTTTTCAAATTGGGCACAAAATCGAGTTTGCTAATGTTCAGCCCTAGCTGGAATGGCCACTGTTTCCAAATTGCATTTTGGTCATAATGAGATCTCTCTGCTTCATCCTCATTTACAAGGACATAGTGTATGAGCTCTTGTATTTTGTTTGTTTTTGTCTTCAAATTGTCTATTCTCTGTGCCTGTGGCAAACCGAGCATAAGCTGAAAATGGACTTTCGAATACAAGTCATGAGGGAAAAAAGCCAGTTACACAATACATGTTGTGATGGTCTATATAAGGTGCATAGAATACAACTATCGTTTATATAACATGTGAGCTTTACAACACTAGTGGTTATTATCCTGCTTTTAGATAAAGAAACTGAATCTCGGAAGGTCAAACCACTCGCCAGAGATTGACAGGTTAATAAACAACTGAGCTGTGATCTGGACCCAGGTCTTCTGGCACCTTTAGTGTTTCCAGTGGATTTTGGGGTCAAATAATGTAACCTTGATTTCTCTCTGCCATTTACCATGGATATTAATGAGATGTTGAATCTTTGAACCTTACGTTCTACATATTATCATAATAAGACATAAATTATATAGTGGTTCTGAAAATTAAAAGGTCAGTGTTAGAAGTTTCTATTCCAGTCACCTTTTTTCAACGTTGAAAAATAATTTTCTACTAAAATATTAATATATATTTAATTACAAGTAATTAATGATTAATATACATACATGCACACGAATGCTTGTGTGTGTGGTGGGTGGATATGTGTATGTGTGTGTATACATATGCCTAGCTGTACTAATCACTAAATATTTATTAAAATGAGTTCTCACTTCAATACCCATGGTCTTCCCACTGCACCACTAAGACAAAACTAAAAGTGACAGAAAGGTTTGTGATAAATTAGTAATGGCTTCCCATAAATTAAGAAATACAGAAATTACCTCAGCTTTATACTCTGCTATGTTCCATCCTACACCTAAAAACCAAAAAATTTATAAATGGAGTCCTTGTATGTATTAAAATCTTTAAAAAATCAAAGCATATTCTTTGTAAACCAAACAGTAGTCCCAGGTTTACCTACAGCCTAAATTTAAATATTTCTGCATAACAAGGTTTATTAACCTAATTTCTGGAGCAGGCTAGGTGGGCCTGAGATTTTGGAATGAAGAAAGCGTTCCTGAAATTTGAGATAGAACCATTAGAAAATTTGTTGACGCCTGTCTTTCCAGTCTTCATTCTTAGTAGGTTTAGCTCATCGTCAATACTAGCCTTTGTTTAGAAAGACACAACCTAAATCCCCTGATGTCAAAGGATAAGAGACCCTACAGTCTCCTCATTTACCCTTTTTTATGTCTCTGAATCTTTGTTTCTCTCCTCAGTTATTCTTTTCTCCACACCTTCCTGCTCCTCCATACCCCACCTCTAGCCTAATTTAATGTTTCAGGCCCCCCAAAAGAAAAATCAAGAAGTTCCGTGTGGGTTTGTGTTCTAAAATGCATTTGGTTACCTATGTAACAGCACAGACAAATAGGGTTGTGGGGGCCATATGGGTTATTAGCATTTCACATTCCACAGTCTTCCTTGTCAGGCTGCATTAGTTTGTTTTATGAGTTTTATATTTGTTTTTTGGTGAAGCTAATATTGTTCATTTGGGAATCACTTAAGCTTCGTACAACTACTGCTATGAGCAACTATCTTAAAAAATGGAGGAAAAGTGTTCAATACATTTGAGTGAATTATTACTATTTTTTTCATTTGATGAGCTTGTTATACTCAAAGTATACCAGAAACAGGAGCAAAAATATTCTGTAAAAGAATTCATTTTTGTTGGCCATGAGTCTCAAAGGGTTATGTAATCAAAGTTAAAGCCGAAAGGTATGACAAAGCATTTGAAAATAACTGGTCCCCAGGTGATACTTAAACACATGTGCAGGTGGGTCTCCAGAAAAGGCTAGTGAGGTTATTTCATGTATTTAAACCAGAGGCTAAGCTGATAAAACAGCTGTAGAGATCTGCTTAGATCGCTTGTATCTTCTATCTTTGCTTCTGGAGATACTGCAGGAGGCATTAGGAGAGGTATAAGGAGGCTGAGTTACTTACACCCTTAGTGAGCAGGATTGTATGCATAGGGATTAACATCCCAGCTTCTGGGATTCAATTGCTTGGGTTTGAATCTGTCCCCACCACTTCATGCCTGTATGGCCTTGGACAAGTGGCATCAATATTCTAAGCCTTAGTTTTCCAATCTTTTAAAAGAAGATAAAATGCTCTCTACCTCGGAAAGCAACGGTGAGGTGTCAACGGTGGACACATAACCCTCAATAACTACTAGTTATTTTCAAAGGAAAAGGCCCTTCTTCAGAGTGAGCCCTCTTCTGTCCCTGGAGCTGTGGAATACACATATCCTTGGTGTCTCTGCTTTCTGCCAGTATTACTTCTGCTATTCATTTGTTCATCCATCATGATATACAGGAGAATGTACCTGATTTCCTCAGACACCAGTGGAGCCTGGCTATGACATTTTTAGAACATGTGTAATAATTATAAAAGGAAATCCATTGGCCAAGGCTGTATACATTAATTATTCATCATATATTGACTAGACATCTACTATGGCCAGGCTGCAAAAGACTTCTTTAAAGTGTTAAAAAAAAAAAGTCACCTTGAAGACTAAGTTGTACCTGACCCAAGCCATGATGTTTTCAGTCACCTCATATGCGTGCAAAAGCTGGACAGTGAATAAGGAAGACCAAAGAAGAATTGATGCCTTTGAATTGTGATGTTGGCGAAGAATACTGAATATACCATGGACTGCCAACAGAACAAACAAATCTGTCTTAGAAGAAGTACAATCAGAACGCTCCCTAGAAACAAGGATGGCGAGACTACGTCTCACATACTTTGGACATGTAATCAGGAGGGATCAGTCCCTGGAGAAGGACCTCATGCTTCGTAAAGTAGAGGGTGAACAAAAAGAAGAAGAACCTCAACGAGATGGACTGACAAGTGGCTGCAACAACAGGCTTAAGCATAACAGTAATTGTGAAGATCGTGCAGGACCAGGCAGGATTTTGTTCTGTTGTACACAGGGTCGCTATGAGTTGGAACTGACTTGACAGCACCTAATAACAACAACATGACTAAGCACAGTAAATAAATTGTAGACCCTGACCTTCAAGCGTATAATTTAGGGAGGGAAATAAACATGTAAACAGATGAATCATAATACAAGGTGGTGGGTTCTATGATGAAGGAATGCAGAAAGAGTTTAGGGAACAAGAAGAGGAAGTTAATAGCATGAAGAGTGGTGTGGTAGGCAGAATAGTAACCCTCCAAAAAGTCTATGTCCTAATCCCCCAAACCTGTGAGTACGTTAGGTTACATGGTAAGGGGAATCAAGGTAGCAGTTGGAATTCAGGTTGCTAATCAGCTGACCCTAAAATAAGGAGATTATCAGTGAGTCCGATGTGTTCCCAACGGTTCTTTAGGACGACAGAAGAATAAGAGTGACGCAGTGTGAAAAAGACTCTACCAGCCGTTTCTGGCTTTGAGATGAAGGGGGCCGTGATGCAAGGAATGTGATCACCCTTTATAATCTGGAAAAGGCAAGGAAACAGATTCTCCCCTAGAGCCTCCAGGAAGGAGGCTCTTGATTTAAAGACACCTTGATTTAAGCCGAGTGAGATGCATTTCAGACTTCTGATTTCCAGAACTGTAAGATAATAATAAATTTATGCTGTTTTAAGTGACCAAGTTGGTGGCAATTTGTTATAGCAGCAATTAGGAAGCTAATACAGATGGGAAAGACCTGGACATAGAGATTTGGTGGAATCAGAAGGAAGAGTGCAGGCAAAACCAGAGATAGGACATGGTGGGTCAAGTCTGCAGAAGAGCTGACGGGTTAAACTGAAGCGGATGTATGGGCGATAGCATACAAGGGGAAGACCGGGGAAACAGAATGTTTCTTTTGAGGACCTATTATGTAGGACCTTGACTGTTGGGAGAGATTAGATTTTATACTGAAGCAAATTCAGAGATCTTGAGGTAAGTTTGTTTTTTTTAAAGGAATAACAAAATTTGAGCTCTACTTAGGAAGAAAAAACTGGCAGTGACGTACACACTGAATTAGAGGGAACGTAGGCGAGGCTGAGAGTGGAAACATCCCCTAGGAACTACTGGGGGGAGGGAGGACCATTGTGAGGGGAATGAGGGCCTGCGCTGAGACAGAGCAGTGGTGATTGGGAGAAGATGCAGATGAGGACACAGGAGAAGACCACAGAGAGAATCCACAAGGCTTCTGGATCCATCCATATGCTTTAGAATTCACAGTGGTAGTTCAGGTAGCATTTACCAAATGTATGTGAACACCCAACATTTTTTAAGGGAACATTGTTAATAGCTTGTGAAATGCCATTTTTCACAAGCTAGAATTACGAGCCCTTTGCGTCCCTTTGTTTCTTCTTTCATATCATAAAGAATCATGCTAGCATGGATTCTTCAGGGATGGCTATCCTTCCTCTTTTCCATGAGACTGTGTGTTCTGAAATCGCAATCCTTTAATGTTTTCACATCTCACCAGAGTGACTTAGATCAACTAACCATGTGAGAACACTGGCCACATTTTGTCAGTGGGCTCTGAGGTAGATCAGAAGGCAATTGACATAATGGAAATAATGGCTTTAGAACCTTCAGTTGGTTCCATTAATAAATATTTATTAAGCTTGTGTTGTATATCAAGTGCATATACCAAAACAGTGAATATAACAAAGTCTCACCTCACTGGTCCTCAGTTCAGATATGATCTCTCTCTGATCTGCCAGCCATGTGGCCTTCACCAAATTGCCGTTCCCCTTTATGCCTTAGTTTTTGCATCAATAAAGTGAGGCTATGAATGCCTTCCTGGCGTGGTTGTTGTACGGATTAAAGGTAATGTTTGTAAAGTAGCTGGCAAAATATAGGGACTTAATACAGAAGCTCCTATTTGGGCAGAAAGAAGAAAAATGAGTATGCAGGACTAGATGAGGTACAGTACTTGTTATACATGATAGTTTGAAAATTTTTCAAGTTAAATGACACGAAATGCTTCCTAAACAAATAAATCAGGTTAATTAAAAAACAATGGGTATTCTTTTTATTAGTCATGTGTAAAAAAAAAAAAGCCACGAATTTTGAAATGAAAATTAGAAAATAGAGCTACAGTAAGAAAGGATAAGACTTTATGATTAGATAGAAAATTCAAAGTTTTAAAAGTACTTTAAATACATTTTCTCTCTTTTTCTTCACAACAACCCTATAACCCAAAGATGGGGTGGGGCGGGGGCTGGCAGGAAGACCAGTGATCTAGGCATGATCAGCATCGCTGTCCATTGTCAGCTAGGCCAGAACTGGTAGGGTGACCTTTCAGACTTGACTAAACCTTGCTGGACCTTAGCGGTTTCATGTATAAGGTAAGTTGGGGAGGGTGCAGTGAGTAAGATGGCATCTGGTCCCTCCCTTTAGCACTCAGATTCTATGCTTCTATCAGGGAGCCTCAGAACATCAAGCCATAACGATTTAATAAAAAATTTAAAGTTGAATTTACTTCTCCTTTTGCCTTACACATAAGGAGAAAGCAATGAACCAGTGTAGTGATGAACTCAGGAGTCCCTGGGTGGTGCAAACAGTTAAGCACTCAATTGCTAGCTGAAGGATTGGGAGTTCAAACCCACCCAGCAGCGCCTTGGAAGACAGGCCTGAAGATCTTACTAAGGTCATAGCCTTGAAAACCATGTTGTTGTTGTTGTTGTGTGAAATAGACCCAAAAGTCTGATATATATTGGCAAGTCTTTGGGGAAATATGCACTCTCTTATATTCCTGCCTATCAAGAGGGAACTGGTTAAATAAACTGAGTTAAAAATCACCCAATGATACAATATGTACTGTAAAAAGGAAAGAGATATTTACTCATTTATATGGAAACAGCTCCAAGATCTATTGTTAGGTTAAAAAAAAAAAAAGCAAATGGCAGGGAAGTGTATGTAGTGTTTCCATAAAGAAACACTGGAAAGATAAGCAGGAAGGAAATTAAAGTCGTAACTTACAGGGGGCCGGTGGCATTGGAAAGGAGTTTTTAGGGCTAGAGTTGGAGGGAGACGTCTCAATGTAAATCTTTTAGTACATTTTGGATTATTTAAACACACTACCTGTTGAAAATAAGTAAAAATAAAATGAGTTTGCTTTCTATTCTACAGCATGAGCCTTTTATGATCAGGGGTTCCATCCCCTGCAAAAACAGGGGCCTTGCTTTTCTCCTGTGACCTCCCAGAATCCCAGGCCAGTGAACCCCTGTCAGGCCTGCCTGTTAGATCTCTGCAACCCGTGGACAAATCTGCACGGTCGTGCTAGCAGAGAACAGACAAGGGCTGTGTCTGCTGTCGGGGTTGGGACTCAGGACAGGACTCTAGGACAAAGAGGAGGAGGAGCCCCAGCCAGAGCAGAGGCTCATTCAGGGCACCCCGCATTTCAGAATTTGGACAACTGGCTAATTATAAGGTTATGTATCTCCTACCAGGCCTGGTTTGCAGAAGCTCAGGGTCTGGCAGAACAGGCCCTGTGGCTGAACATTTGTACCTCAGTAGCTGGGCCAGGCCACACCTGCAAACCTGCAGTCATCATACTATGACATCCTTGTGTTCAATATTCTGTACTTAACAAAGGAAGGCAAAGGAAGTCGTAGGATTTTAAGAAAGAATTCAATAACCAGAGCCAAGAGGATAGTGTTTTGTGTTCGGCCCTTTCTTAAGTAATGTGAGTTCTCCTATTCTGCAGCATGAGCAATTCAGTTGGGCAAATAACAAAACCTGTCTCCTAACAATTGAAAGTATAACTTTGGGACAAGCTGGCCTCCTTCCTCCTTGTATGCAACAGCATGAATCAAGCAACACATTCTTGCTCGACTCCGCTGGTCGTACTGCCTTGTAAAGAGACTAGTCAACAGCAAACATTGATTGATTATTCACTGCATGGCAGGCTTTGTGATCGGCTTTGGAAATATGAGGTTGAATAAGACCCCACAGATGTTCTTTAAAGCTCACGCTCATCTCTTTGCTTCTCTTTACTTGAAAGAGAATGGTCAGCACAATTGTTGGTAAAGTTTTATTGTCCAGAATATAAACACTACCTAAATATTAAATTGAGTGAACATTCCTAGAGATTACAAATCATTTTCTAAAGCATACACAGCTCACCTTCTGTTATTTTAAAGCTTGAACATTTGGCAGTCTTTCAAACCACAGTGTCCTATGGGAGGCAAAATTCTTATGCTCGTGCATTTATTTACTTATTCTTTCAACCACATAATGGCTAAAGATGTTCATCGCTCCCAAATGAAGATGTGAATGGGGGACAAGGGTAAATATAAGAGGCCTTCTGAACCCTAACCAAACTTGTGGAAATGGAAGGAAGCAGAGAGAGAGGATTCTGTCTGATTCACCAATAAAATTCAATTCAGTTACCGAATTTGTTAACCTGAATTGCTCAGTTGAATTAATTCATTCGGTAACTTTCTTTTAAATAACCTATTCTGTGCAAGACACTGCTGAGGGATACTACGATGAATGTGTCTTCGAGGCACTTACATTTTAAATGACATAACACAGGAAAGAGGAAGTATACACTAGGCCTCCATTAAGAGCACATTATTAGTGTCATAATTGATAAGAATACAATAAATAGCAATTGTTCCAGGATGTATTTATTGACTACCTAAGTCAATTTAAGCCCTGTGCTTGAAGATCTGGTCACCCCCAAAATTTGGAGTCACTGTAGTCTGAACAAAGTTGGACCTTCCTTGGGTTTTCTACCAAGGGATTATGTAGCACTAGTGTGGTATTCAGGAGTGCTTCCCCATTTTCTGAACTATGGACTCCACAACCCTACCTCAACTCTGAGGTGGAATCATGAGGATGGCCCCAGACCCCAGAACCACCCGAGGATCACGTGTGTGCATGGAGGGCAGAATTATGGCCAGGTGAGGGGCAGGGGGTCAGTAAACCTCCATGCTTCTGTACTGTGAAACAAGGAGCGCTGAGGCAGGAGGCTGGAAACTTGGATTCCAATCCCAGTGATGCCATTAATAATCTGGATAACCTAGAGTTCGTCGTTGTGGTTGTTCTTAGTTGCCACCTAGTCGATTCCAATTCTTGGCAATACCACGTCTGCAGAATATAACTGCTCCCTCTTGATAGATATGTAAGGGCGTGCACATTTCTCCCGTGGTCTTGCCAATACATATCAGAGTTTTGGGTCTCTTTCAAAATCTCATTGTCATTTAATTTGCATTTCTCTGATTATTCATGAAGTTTAACGTATTTCCATATGTTTAAGAGACATTCATATTTCATTTTCTGTGAAATCTCTGCCAAATCCTTTTCTTATTTTTTTCCGTTTTAGTTGTAGATCTTTTTCTTCTTGATTTTTAAGAGATTTTTACATATGTATTTGGGAAGTTGGCACTTTGTGAGTGATTTAAGTAGCAAACACTTTCCCTAGTTTGTCATTTTTCCTTTACTTTGTTATATGTTATTTTTTTCCATGCAGAAGAGTTTTTAATGTAATCAAATTTATCAATCTTTTATATGTGGCTTTTGGATTTTGAGCCATTTTTTAAAAAGCCTTCCCTACTTGACAATTTTAAAGAAATTTGCCAATGTTTTCTTCTAATACTCTTATGCTTTCCTTTTTTTACATTAAATCTTTGAGCCTTATTTTAAAGTTATATGCTCAGAATTCAAACCTAAGTTCTGACAATTTACTGTGTCTCTTATGTAATGCTTAGTGGTTGGTTAATTGCTTTTTATTTTAATCGAACTTTTCAGAATTGCTTTTCTAGATTGCTATTAGCTGAGAGAATTATAAGAATTTTAAGAGGCAAATAATGATTAATATGTAGTAGAATATTTCTTTTAAAATGGGAAAATTATTGCATTTCCATTTCACTCCCTCCAAGGGACTTGTGTATCTCAACAAACTGAGATTTACATAGAATAGCTTCATATTTTTTGTTCAGCAGTGCAATTAGCAATTAGTAGTGATTACAATCACTGTTCTGCTCACTGTTAAATGTGACAGACCTGGGAAGCCAGGTGGACATCAAAGCCATGGTTATGGGGAGAAGGAAGAACTTGTAGTACTTATAAATAAAGTAGAAGCTTCACTTTTCTGTGAATCTCCAAACACAACCATGTGCTTATTCCAGAAAGAATAGCAGATTTTAAGTCACATTGGGATGTTGATGCTGGAAGATTTTTTGTTTTGTTTTTTAATTTAATCACTACTTAAGCAACTCTTTTCCAACCAACCTCTTTGCAAGATATTCAATTACCTAGGTGGCTTTGGACAAGTTATTTAACTTCTTTATGCCTTGCTCTCTTCATCTCTAAAATGAAGTTTATAATAGCAAATCTTTCTTTTTCCTTTTTTTTTTTTAATAATCGCTAATCCTTGTCTTCCCTTTTTCCAAATGCTGACAAGTGTCTGTTGTATTGTTGTTAGGTGCCATCAAGTCATTTTCAACTCATAGCGACCCCATGTGACAGAACAGAACTGTTCCATAGGGTTTTCTAGGCGGTAATCTTTACAGAAACAGATTGCCAGGTCTTTCTCCCATGGAGCTGCTAGGTGAGTTCGAACCAACAGCCTTTTGGTTAGCAGCCGAGTGTTTAACCACCGTGCCCAAGCCTCTTGACCAGCATCCAAATATAATATGGCGCCAGTGCTCAATACTTGCATATTCCTCAGAAGAGGATCAGAGCTCTGCTTTAAAATGAAAAGCATGTTAAATTATATTGGGACTCCCAGTACCAGTTGCCATCGAGTTGATTCTGACTCATGGTGACCTCATGTGTGTCAGAGTAGGACTCTTCTTCATAGGAATTTCAGTGACTGATTATTCAACATGTTTTTACTGTGCAGGGACTCCATATTGGCACTAAATATGGAGAAAAGGGGATCAGAGGCTAATAATCCTTGATTCCTGTGCCAAAGATCAAGAAGCATGACCAAAAGAATATAAGCTCCCTGGGCCCCCACCCCAATGGGAGCAGGGCAATTTGTCTGTTTTGCTTGCGATCATATCTCCATTGGCTGTAACAGTGCCTAGTACGTAGGAAATGCTCAGTACTACTTACTGAAAGAATCAGGAGTATAAACCAGTCCCTCCCCAGCATGGTGCTATAAAAGAAAGCAAGCCTAAACAAACCCATGAACTGGAAACTAAGGGGCAAAACTTCACTCTGAGTATTACCATTTAGCAGAGCTTATCTGACTTTTTTATAAATATTTGAATAATTGTAATGCCTCAAAGATTTACCCTCACATAAGTATGCAATTTTTACATTTATCTCATTTGCAAACATGAAAAGAAAAATACCACACTGGAAAGCTGAAAGACAGATAAGGGTTTTGCTCAATTAAAATATTCAATAAGATTCCAACACCAGCCTCTCTCAATATTATCACAATGGGTATTTACTCTTGAAAATACTATAAACATATTTTTTTTAATACCCCGACATTTTCAATAATAGTTATTGAAGTTTTTTTTATTACTATGTTGGAATCGCTTCTATTTATTCTCTTCAGGTCAATGTTTCAATGATGATTGCATTCTTAAACTACACACATGTAGCCTTACTCTATGACAGGCATTGTTCTAAGCATCTTACCTACATTAACATACTGGTTTCTTACATCCACATCTGTTCCATGTAAGTGCTATAATTATCCCCATTTTATAGATGAGAAAATGGAGACACACACAGGGTCAGTAACTTGCCCAGGGACATAGGACTAATTAGTGGCAGTGGCTGAGTTTGGGCTCACATGTATCTGGTTCCCGTGCCCATGATTCTACCCAGTGGACAGTACTGCCTCTCTATTTTGGATGCAAATAATACAATACCTGTATTAGAATAGTTTAAACAATTAAGCGTTTGTTTTATTCTCCTAACAAGAATTCCAGAGGTAGATGTTGCTGTAATTGGTTCAACTGCTCAATCACGGCATCCGGGACCCAAGCTCTATGTTTTCACCCTGCTGTCTTTATTGGGTTGGCTCTGGTTTCATGATTGCAAGGTGGTTGCCAGACACTCGGCATCAAATCCACGTGAAGGAAGGAAGAATAGGCCAACAATAATATGAGCTAAAACTAGCCACATTATCAGAAAAACAAAAACTTTCCCAGAGACCCTCATGAGACTTCCATTTACATTTCATTGTCCAGTATCATATCTCATATCCAATCCTATGTGCAGGAGAGTCTGGAGAAATGAGCCATTATGGAGGAAGAGAGCAAGGACTAGGAGAAAGAGGCAGAGTGTAGGCCTTGAGTTAATCAATGAACAGTGAGTGCTGCCATGAGCCCATCTATTCCTATGACTTCAAATATCATCTATGCTGAAGGCTCATATTTATATATCCTATCCGATCCTTTACTCTGCATTCATAAATCCAGTTACTTATATGATATGTCCATTAGGCTATCTTTCAGGTTTCTCATAAAATGTCTGAAAAAAAAAAAACTTTTGATATTCTTCTCACCGTAACCTTTACTATTTTATTACTAGATGAGTTTCCTCAGACCAGATGCTCTATTCCTTTTCCCAGTATCTATTCCTTTCCCCCATATCTACTCCGCTAGCCCACCCTGAGGTTTCTACCCCAGATATATCACCAAACCATCCCCTTCTCTCTTCCATCACTCACTGTTCCAGGCCATTGCCATCTCTAGCCTGAGCTAGTACTCTTTTTCCAGTCTTGCTCCTCTCCATGAGTAACTGTCAAAAAAAAAAGCTAGTAAAGTAATAGCGTGAGCATTTATCACAGAGATCAGACACTAATCAGTCAGAACAAACACAAGGCCATAGCCAGCTGACCAGGCCGACCTGGCACGATTGAGTTGAATATGGACCACTCCTCCCTAACCTACTGTCCACCATCTGGCAGAATCATCTTTCTACAAAGGAAAAGTGATTTCCTATTGCACTTGAATGAAGTCCAACAAAGGCCTGATGTGGCCCCTGCCACATTCTCTGGCCACACGAGCCTCCTCTCATTTCCTAAATACTCCTGTGTCTGAGCCTGACCCGGTGTTCTTTTCTCTGTGTGGAATATTCTTGCATCACCTCTATATGACTTGTGCTTTGTGTTAAGACGCTTCTTTTTTATAACACAGTCCTTTTCTGATCACTGAATGGAAGTGGTCTCTCTCCTCTGTTGTTTTCTATCAACACACCCAATTTATTCCCTTCATAGAATTTGTCACAGTTCTAACTATATGTTCATTTATTTGCTTTCTTGTTTATTGTCTGTATCTCTGAGCAGGTCACATGTCCCCTGAGCAGGCAGCATGTCTGATATAGTCACTTGTGTATCCCCTGTGCCAAGCACAGTGTCCAGTCCTTGTTGGATGAGTGAATAGGTCAACCTGATAGTTTAACGATCTTATTGTCATATCAGAGGAACCCTGATGGTGCAGTGGTTAAAGTTCTTGGTTACTAATCCAAAAGTCAGCGGTTAGAACCCACCAGCTGCTCTGTAGGAGAAAGATGTGGCAGTCTGCTTCCGTAAAGATTTGTAGCCTTGGAAACCCTATGGGGCAGTTCTACTCTGTCCTACAGGGTCACTATGAGTTGGAATCGACTTAACTGCAACGGGTTTGGTTTGAGTTTATTGTCAGGTCCTTTTTCTATTTAATTTGCCTGTGTGGTGTCTCAAACTTAGACCTGGAATGGATAAATAGCTTTCTAAAGCATTTTATAAAATGAAGCTCGCTCAAGCTTATGCTAATACAGTAGCTAATGCTAACACACCGTATTTTTTTGTGCTTCCATCAAAATATGTGTTCTCCTGTATCTATTCCTATGCACCAGTGAAAGTTATATTAATATCATGCAGCCCATTTTGTGAATTAATAAAAGGCTGTTGTCACCCTGGCATGCCCTCGGCTTGGGGATAAGAAGGTACATCTGGCCCTGCTGCTGTGTGGGGTGCCTTGTCCAGCTCAGAGAATCTTCCTTGAAACACACTTGTGGGAGAAGAAAGCAGAAGGTGCCCAAGAAGAAGAAGTCAGTAGAAAGGAATGATAAATTCAAACATAAAATTACTTTCTTGCAGTAGCTCTGGTATCAATCAAAATTTAATTGGGATCAGAGCAGATTTATGAGCCTGGTAAAGGTAGTAAAACGGGCAAATTATAGGGCATTCCTAAGAATGAGATAGGCTCTGTTTTACTAAGGAAAGAAGAGAAATAAGTTTGTTATCATAACACACCCATGCAGGAGTGGAAGAAAAACGTTCAGAATTAAAACACACTCCTGACTGTGATATCGAGCATCCACAGCGTGAATGCCTTTGTGGGGTTATTTTGTGTGAAGTTTCGGGGAGGACATAAGATAGCAAGACAGGACTCATTTTGTCATGAAGCGTTTGGCTTAGAATCTACTGGCCAAAACTATAACTTACTGTTTAAATACTTTGTGTGTCTGTGTGTGTGTGTGTGTGTACGTGTGTGTATACATATACATATTTATGTTAGGTGCCCTCAAGTCAGTTCTGATTCACAGTGACCCTCTGTACAACAGAATGAAACACTGCCTGGTCCTGCACCTTTCTCACAATCATTGTTATGTTTCAGCCCACTGTTGTGGCCCTTGTGTCAGTCCATCTTGTTAAGGGTCCTCCTCTTTTTCCCTGACCCTCTACTTTACCAAGCAGGATGTTCTTCTCCAGGGATTGGTTCCTCCCGATAACATGTCCAAAGTACATTATACGAAGTCTCACCATCCTCGCTCCTAAGGAACATTCTGGCTATACTTCTTCCTACACAGATTTGTTCATTCTTCCAGAAGTCCATGGTATATTCAATATTCTTCACCAACACCATAATTCAAATGCATCAATTCTTCATTGCCCAACTTTTGCATGCGTGCACGGTAGTTGAAAATACTATGGCTTGGGTCAGGTACGCCTTAGTCCTCAAAGTGACATCTTTGCTTTTCAACACTTGAAAGAGTTGTTTTGCAGCAGATTTTCCCAATGCAATAAGGTCTTTGATTTTTTTACTGCTGGTTCTGTATTATACAGGTAACTGTACTATAGTTTAAAAACATTGCAAGTAAGATAATTACTGTATTAACAAGTTAACTCCTTAGGCTTATGTGTTTCCAGATATGAAATGGTTGGTTCTAACTGGTCTACGGGGGAGGGGTGATTGGATTGAAGCACATGGGGAATAATTGTTTGCTTTGTTTTGTTTTTCATATGCCACCCCTCTCCCACCCACCCCAAGCCTTATCCTAGGGATCTTAAGTCTGTAGAACTTGGGCAGAGCCTAGGAATGTGTGTTTTTAACAACATCCTATTGGGTTTCTCATAGACAGCATTGATAGACAGCACTAGACATTCCTGTGGCAGCCTCCTGGTGTATAGCTTTTCTTCTTTTTCTTTTGCCAGGTAACAGGGTATGAGGAGAGGAGGAAACAGAACAGGAGGGAGATGAGCTGAGAGGGGGATGCCAGTTGACCAGCTGCCGTAGCGTCAGTTCTGACTCATGACCACCCCACATGTGTCAGAGTAGAACTGTGCTCCATAGGGTCTTCAGGATTTCTCAGAAGTAGATCGCCAGCCTTTCTTCTGAGGGGACTTGAACCACCAGTCTCTTGGTTAGCAGCAAAGCACATCAACCGTTTGTACCACCCAGGGACTCCAGAGAGTGATAGAATCTGAGAAAATAGAAGCCACCGGCACCCTAGGGAGATGGGCAAGGAAAGTAGTTCTGCCAGGTTGGCTACAAATAGGGAACTAGCACATTCTAGGTCTTCACCTGGGTTAGGTAAGCAGGGGGCCTTGGGAGAGGACTGCCAGAGACCAGAGATTGCCTCTAGAACAACCTCTACCATGGCAGGATAGTTGGGAAACTCCCTGAAGAAGATCCGTGAGTCACGGTGGCCTGACTGTCGGCTAGAAGGAAGTTGGCTAACAGACTGTCTTCCTAGATTCTCTCCACTAACTGTTACCTCAGTGGTTGCTGGCTCAGAAGCTTATCCATAAACTTGGATGTTTGCCCACCTTAACCCTGGGTGTATATATGATCCTGAATTTGCCAATTGGTTTCAGATCTGCCCAGGATTTTGCCTTGGCTTTCTCTGTAAGATTTTAAAATTGCCCCTTCTCTGATACTGACTCTAATTTTAACCCTAACTCTGTGGCCAGTTTATGGCAAAACTATTCTAACTAAGGCCTATATATGAGATTATATTGAAATAAGTGAATTGGGTAATAATTTAGGGTTATTGCCAGTGTATCTTGGACGTTATTCGTGATACAAATTGTTCTTAGTCATCATCTTTTGTATTTGTTTACTGGGACGTTCATTACATTAACTGAGCTACATGCTCATGAAATAAACTTATGGCTTTCATTCCATTGCCTGGTCCGTCATTCAGAATCAGGATATCACTGCCATTAGTAATCACACACAACACCTCCAGCCTGCAATCTTTAGAAAGGTCTGCACACTGCTTCTAGAAGCGAAAGCTAAAAGCATAAATAATTATCAATTGAACCCAGAGTGTTTGTGCCTCGAGGGCTTGCGCTAGATGGAATGTAAGGACTTCTCAGATATGTCCACAGGTACTGAGATTGAAGAGCCCCTAATTAGGGCAAATCAGATGGAGTGGATGTCCTGACTGAGCTAACTTTAATGTTTCTTCTGAGCTGCAGCCCAGCAGACAAAGTAAGGATCTAAGAGCCTAACCAGAAAAAGAGTGAACCCAAGTGAGCTAACGTACTAATGCAGTGATTTCTGAATTGCTTTGATCTTAAGCTCCTATCACTAGAAAGATATCTACACACAAACCATTGATATACCTGTACTGATTCATTTACAAATTACATTATACATATCGCTTTACTAATATTATTTGAATGACTAGTCAAATAGAACTGACCAGACAGCACTTAACAACAAAAACAGACAAATAGAATATTGTAAAAGGTGTGGTAAAGCTAAGATTAATTTTTAAGTAATTTACATTATTTTAAAATTTTCATTTGTTGGTGATACAGACATAATTGCTTTCATTATAAAATATTATTGTATATTTTAAAATGAGAATAATGTAATTATGTGGTTCTAGTTATGTTTGACTATCATGATTTTAACTCTTTGACATAGCAAGCCAAAGGTCTATTCTTAATTTATTTACATAGTTTCTTTTAAATGGCTGTAATAACTCAAAAAGGTACATCACAAAGGTACATGAATTCAAAACAAAAGAAGTGGATCATACTAAACCTTAATTCATATTTTTTCATCCATATACCAAAGGATGTTATAATTTGGTTCATACCTTACGCGCTCCTTGGAAACTCTATGGGGCAGTTCTACTCTCTCCTATGGGGTTGCTGTGAGTCGGAATAGACTCGATGGCAATGGTTTTTTTTTTTTTTTTTTTTAATATAAATCAGAGCCCTGGTACAGTGGTTTAGAGCTTGGCTGCTAACCAAAAGGTCAGCAGTCCAAATCTACCAGCCACTTCTTGGAAACCCTAGGGGGTAGTTCTACTCTGTCCTATAGGATCGCTGTGAGTCGGAATAGACTCGATGGCACTAGGGTTTTTTTTTTTAATATAAATCAGAGCCCTGGTACAGTGGTTTAGAGCTTGGCTGCTAACCAAAAGGTCAGCAGTCCAAATCTACCAGCCACTTCTTGGAAACCCTAGGGGGTAGTTCTACTCTGTCCTATAGGATTGCTGTGAGTCAGCATTGACTCAGCCACAGGTATGGATAGGTTCGGTAATATAAATCAGTAATTCTTACAAACAAATGTGTAGGCTTTTCATTTTGATATTTGATATTTTTTATTTGCTGAAACTCTTCCTTTGGAAGACTTTTAAACAGATTAGGAAATTACATTTACAATTGTGTAGATATAATAATTTTTTGTTTTTTACTTTTTTAAGTAAAACAAGTATATTTTTTGGTAACAGTATCACATAACAATGGCAACATTTGGAAATTTCCCTTTTGAAAGTGCTCTTTACAATGCATGAGTATGTTTTTGTTTTTGAATGGCAATTACTCGTTAATAAGTTGTCCTTTTACATTTGATGGTATAGGATGAATGTGTGTGTGTGTTTAATATCTGCTAGAACGCATACTTCTGGTAGCCCTAGAAAAATTCAGCAAATTATTAATGCTTGCCATTTATAAAAGAAAAATGCATGACTCATCTTTAAAGGTTTAACAATGCTTGTAAGTATTTGCTATAAAATAGTCAGTAAACTGCTTATATTCCAGAAGTTTCGCATGGGCTTTTTCTGTATAGTAATGACTCTTCAGCTGAAAAAAAATTTTTTCCTTACTAAAAGAGGCTTACAATATAAAGTGTATTGTCTCACACGAAAAGAGTCCAGAGAGAGTGCAGATCCAGATAGCATTAGGGACCTAGTCCTTGCCCACTTACCTCTCCAGTATCCTCTGCGTGTCAGTGATATCTTCCATCGTGAGCCCAGCAGAAGTTCCAGGTTGTCACATTCAGACAGATCCCCAATAATGCAGGGGCATTTCCCCCCATGTTCCATTTTATCAACAGGACAGTCGTTTGAAGAGACATTCCAACTGACCCCTGGCAATCTCCTCCTCAGGTCTAATGGTCAGGTTTGGGTCTCAGGCCTAAGCCCATCACTGCTGAGGGAATGAGACCAACCTAGATTTGCTTCCTGAGACACTGGGCATGGGTGTGGGTTGTGTTGTCTGAGTACATTGGAAGAATGCTCTGAGCAAAAGGAAGAAAGTGGCTGTTCACCTCCACCAGATGAGTCCAGCACAGCTAGATGATGCCCTGCTACTACTACCGACTGCTCTGACAGGGACCACGATAGAGGGTCCCAGACAGAGCCGGAGAAAAACGCAGAACAAAATTCTAACTCAAAAAAAAAAACCCAAACTTACTGGTCTGACAGACAGAGACTGAAGAAACTCTGAGAGTATGAACCCAGGACACCCTTATAGCTCAGTAATGAAGTCACTCCTGAGGTTCACCCTTCAGCCAAAGATTCAACAGGCCCCAAAACAAAATGACACTAAGCAGGCACACCAGCCTAGCGGCAAGGACTAGAAGGCAGGAGGGGACAGGAAAGCTGGTAATGGCGAACCCAAGGTCAAGAAGGGAGATTGCTGACTTGTCATGGGGTTGGCAACCAATGTCACAAAACAACCTGTGTATTGTTGAATGAGAAACTAGTTTGTTTTGTTAACCTTCATCTAAAATATAATTTAAAGAAAGTGACTGTTCATAGGCAATAAATGGCATCTGTACACTCCCAAAGGGAACCCTGGAGGCAAAGTGGTCAAAACATTGGGCTACTAACCAAAGGTTGGCGGTTCAAACACACCAGCTGTTCTGCAAGAGAAAGATATGGCAGTCTGCTTCCTTAAAGATTTACAGCCTCACATACGCTATGGGGCATTTCTACTCTGTCCTATAGGGTCGGTATGAGTCGGAACCGACTGCGTAGCAATGGGTTTGGTTTGGTTTTTTGGGCGCACTCCCAATACCATTACAAAGGATTGTAAAGATTCTATCCAGCCAACCCAACACATAGAACTGCCCCATGGGATTTTCAAGGCTGTAATCTTTATGTTTTATGGATGAGACAAGAGACTCTGAAACTTGCTCTTGAACAATGAGTAGCTAAAGCTAACAGAAGAAATGATGAAGTAAAAGAGCTGAACAGAAGATTTAAAAGGGCAGCACGAGAAGACAAAGTAAAATATTATAATGACATGTACAAAGACCCAGAGTTAGAAAACCAAGGTAAGAACATTACCATTTCTCAAGCTGAAAGAACTGAAGAAAAAATTCAGGCCTTGAGTTGCAATAGTGAAGGATTCTATGGGGAAAATACTGAACGACGCAGGAAGCATCAAAAGAAGATGGAAGGAATGCACAGAGTCTCTATACCAAAAAGAATTGGTCAGTGTTCATTCATTTCAGGAGGCAGCAAATGATCAAGAACCTATGGTATTGAAGGAAGAAATCCAAGCTGCATTGAAGACATTGGTGAAAAACAAGGCTCCAGGAATCGACAGAATACCAATTGAGATGTTTCAACAAACAGATGCCACACTGGAAGTGGTCACTCGTCTATGTCAGGCAATTTGGAAGACAGCTACGTGGCCAACCAACTGGAGGAGATCCATATTTATGCGTATTGCAAAGAAAGATAATCCAACTGAATGCAGAAACTGCCAAACAATCTCATTAATATCATGTACAAGTAAAATTTTCTTGAAGATCATTTAAAAGCAGCTGCTGCAGTACATTGACAGGGAACTGGCAGAAATTTAAGCCATATTCAGAAAAGGACATGAAAGCAGGGATATTATTGCTGATGTCAGATGGATCCTGGCTGAAAGCAGAGAATACCAGAAGGATGTTTACCTGTTTTATTGACTGTGCAAAAGCATTCAACTGTGTGGATCATAACAAATTATGGATAACATTGTGAAGAATGGGAATCCCAGAACACTTACTTGTGCTCATGAGGAACCTGTATGTAGATCAAAAGGCAGTCATTCAAACAGAACAAGGGGATACTGCATGGTTTAAAGTGGGAAAGGTATGCATCAGCGTTGTATCCTTTCACCATACGTATTCAGCCTCTGTGCTGAGCAAATAATCTGAGAAACTGACTCTATGGAAATGAACGGGGCATCAGGATTGGAGGAAGACTCATTAACAACCTGTGTTATGCAGATGACACAACCTTGCTTGCTGTATTGTATTATGTCAACCATTTTTATCATAGCAGGAAGAAAGATTTATCGCTTTCTGTCTCCTGATACCAGGTAAGAAAGCTTAACAGAGGTTACTATTCACTTCTCACTGAGATTAGTGAAAATACATATCCCATGATTTTAAACACTACTTTAAAAAATTATAGACACTTGCGTTTGCATTCGGAATCCCTGGCTTTTAGAAGGTTTTATTAACCCTAGTTACTGCATGTTATAATTTGCCAATCTATCAAAGCACAATATATACTTAGGGTGAGATTTACTCACTCCCCTTGCTGGTGTGGGCACTGGGTATATAGCATTGAGCAAAACAAGGTCCCTGCCTCACTCAGCTTGCATTCTAGTTGGGTAGGTTGATAATTAACCAAATGTGAAATATTTGCTGCTGCTGCTGCTGCTGTTACTGTTGTTGTTGAGTCAGCCCCAATTCATGGCAACCCGATGTGTGCAGAGTAGAACTGCTCCACAGTGTTTTCAAGGCTATGACCTTTCAGAAGCAGATAGCTAGGCCTTACTTCTGAGATGCCTCTGGGTGGAATTGACCCACCAAACTTTGAGTTAGTAGTCCAGTGCTTAGCCAGTTGTGTTGCCCAGGGACCCCTCAAGTAAAACATGCAGCATATAATGTGTATACATTTTACAGAGAAAAATACACCAGTTAAAGGGAACAGGGAGGGTGAGGAGTCACTGTTTTATGTAGGGTGGTCAGGGAAGATTTCTCCGATGTGTGATATTCGAGCGGAGGACTGAAAGAAGAGAGGAAGTGAGTGCCCCAGTGCAGGGAGCTACAAGGGCATAGGAGAAACCCTAGTGAGTTTGGGGGCCAGTGTGGTCACAGCAGAATTTGTAAGTGGTACAAGTGAAGTCAAACCAAGAGACCAGTCAACTAGGGACCTAAAGAATAATTGTGAGACTCTGGCTTTTACTCTGAATGACACGGGCAGCCACTGGAGGATTTTGAGCAGGAGAGTGGCACGGTCTTATTTATGTTTTAAAAATATCGCTCTGGCTGTAGTGCTCGGAAGAGTGGAACAAAAGTAGGAATGGAAACCTCTTGAGAAGCTCTTGTATGAGTCTAGATGAGAGATGACGGCAGCTAGGCCCAGTAGGGAAGGTGGTGGTAAGTGGTCAGACTGTGGATATATTTGAAGGCAGAACCAATAGCATTTACTAACAGATCGAATATGGGGGCAAGCGGGTAAGTGAAAGAGAGGTACATGCTGCACATAGACTGAGCAATGCAAAGGCTCTCCTGACCTTTTACTAAATTGGGGGAGACTACAGAAATGCTTTTTTCATCAGGCTCTGAACAAGTTCTTTGACAGAATGAGTTTTCATAACAAAAATTAGACTGCTGGATTGAGCAGAACAAAATTATAAGTGAATGAGCTTTGGGAGAAGACTAAAATTTGAGCCTTGCTTTTATCACATTAAGAGATGCTTATTAGACATCCAAGTGGAGAATTCAAGACAGCAGTCAAATATACATGTGTGGGAGCCTTAGGCATAAAGAAGGGTGTTAAAGCTACAAGACCGAATGAAATCAACAAGGGAGTGTGTGCAGATAGAGAAAGGCAAAGGCTGAGAGCTTTGTCTTGGACCACTCCACCATTCAGTTGAAAAGGAACTATCAAAGGAGGCTAAGAAGTAGCCATGAGTGTGTTAGGAGGATAATCAAGATGGACCAGCATCTAGAAAGCCAAGTAGATCCTGAGCTTCAAGAGGGAAGGTGGGATCAGCTCATTTAGATGTTACTGAGGGATTAAGTAAGATCTGAGAAAGGATCAGTGGATTTGGCAATATGAAGGTCATTGTTACTCTGCAGGTAGAGTTTCAAAGAAGTGGAGATCAAAGTCTGATTATTGTAAGATAAAGAGAGAATAGAAAGAGATGAAGTGGAGGTGGAAAAAATAAGCAACCTTTGAGAAGTTTTGCTATAAAATGGAGAGGAGAAGCAGATTGAGCCAAGGGAATGTTTTTTTCTTAATCGAATAAAATGGTAAACACATGACAAAAGAGAGAGAAGTAACTGGAGGATGCAGGTCATGGAGAAGGTGATGGGATTCGCGGCACAGTGGAGGAAGAACAGCTCATTCACTGTAATGAGGGCAGGTGGAGTAAATAGCAAGTTCCACACCAGTGGTTCAGATGACCAGTCTCCATGGATTTATAAGAAGATGCATTTTAAAGACCATGTCATATGGGGATCTATAGATATAATAAAAATAAAAAAAAAAAACCATGGATTTATAAGAAGATGCATTTTAAAGACCATGTCATATGGGGATCTATAGATATAATAAAAATAGAGGGTTGTTAATGACTCCCTCTATATCTTTCTATTATATGGTCAGCATGGTTGATGGTAAAAAGATTAGGGAAAATAATAAAAGCTGAAGGGAGTTATAATGAGAGAGACTAATGCATTGTGTAGCCCATTTCCCCTGCATTTTCCCTCTAGGTATAGATTTCTAGAAGGCTGATTTTTACATGCAGTGTAGCCCAGATAATTGATGCCATCAACTCCATCTATGTCTTGGATCAGGAATCCACACAGCTGTAGCCTCTGGGCAGCTCCTCCTCCCCGTTACCTTTCTTTCTTCCTGATGTAGTCCTTCTTGAAGGGGAAGAAGAAAAAGGCAGTGAAGGAGCCACAATGGCGTGACTTGTCCCCTTATTATTCCAGTCTTAATCATAGATCACTTCTCTGTGAATGGAGAGGATTTCCTTGATTTGGCATTCAGTTCCCTTTCAGCTTTTTCTAGCTCCCCCTTCTCTGTAATTCTGTAATACCTTCTGTCTCGTATGTCATTTTTATAAAGTTTTGCTTCTCAATCCAGCAGTCCAGGCTTTTGTTATGAAAACTCATTCTGTCAAAGCAGAGCCTGTTCAAAGACAAAAAATGCGTCATCACCATCCTCAAATTAATTTAAGAGGTGGCAAGGTGAAGGGAACACAGAAGTGGGCACAAAAATGCAAGTAAAAAAGAGCAAGTATAGGATGGACTGAGGGTAAGTGCAAATACTGCCTGTTGCCATCGAGTTGATTTCAACTCATAGTGGCCCTTTAGGACACAGCAGAACTGCCCCATTGGATTTCCAAGGAGCAGCTGGTAGATTTGAACTGCTGACCTTTGGGTTAGCACACAAGCTCTTAACCTCTGTCCCACCGAAGGACCACCAGTACTGCCTGCCACACTAGACTAAGATGTCACTGTGGCAGAACCACTCTTGCAGCGATCTCAAGTACATGTGCTTGGGCTGAAGCCTGACACGTTTGCAATTTGATTTTATGAATGATTTATTTTCTCTCTACTTCTAAAAGGCTGGAGGGGCCAGGAAACATAAATATAAATTTATTTCATGAAATAAAGTAGAAGCTGTAATTCATATTGAGTGTCAGAGGGTACTGTTTGCCAAGGCCTGGTGTAGAAGATACAGAGGAGATGCAGCTCCCACCCTCATGAAGCCTAGAGTCTTATTAGGGAGACTGGTATTAATTCAATAATCACCTAAATAAATGAGAAATTACTGGTGCTGGGTGGTACTGGTAGTGATAGACAGGGTACCTGCCTTCTTAATGTTTTGTTTCAGAAAGTTTGAAATAAATATGGCAAACTTCAAACAAACAAAATCGGAAATGGTACATGCTAAGAAGAGATGTGTAGAGATCTGAGTGCTTTACAGTCAAGTCAGAGAGAGGTGACATAGGGGGGTCAGGAAAGGCTATCCTGAGGGAGTGACATATTTTATGAGAGATTAGAGGATGATAGGAGTTGATTGATCAGCAAGGGCAATAAACATCTTCTGGACAACAGGGAAGCCTGTGCAAAGATTTGTTTGTGGAAGGAAGGAAGCATGGCAAGGACAAGGTCCTGAAAGAAGGTCCATGAGGCTGAAGCAGAGAATACTGTGTGTGAGGGGAGAGAAGGTTAGACAGGGAGGAAGGGCTAGACCACGGAGGCCCTCCGCCATGTTTTGCTTTATCCTCAGAGCAATGGGAAACATGATAAGATTTTAAGCAGGCGAACAAGATGGTCAGATTAGCATTCTGGAAAGATTGCCCTGGCAGTGATGAACTCTGACATGAGGGTTCAGATGTGGGAGGGTGAGCCAGCCAAAGAGACAGTGAAATGAGACAAAATTAAAGTGGAATACCCAGCGATATTAAGAGTGTTTCAAGAAGGCCGGAGAGATCATTTAAGAAAGCCGTTAAGCAAACAGAAATTTGAAGTTCCTAGGTGACTCCCAGGCAAATACTGATGTTAGGGAAAACAGCACCTTTACAATTTTTTTAATTAAATTCTGTTTATTTTATTGTTCAGGATATACACAGCAAAACATACATTCAACGGTCTCTACATGCACCATTTAGTGAATCTGATTACATTCTTCAAGTTACACAACCGTTCTCACCCTCCTTTTCTGAGTTGTTCCTCCCTCATTAACATAAATTCACTGCCCCCTAAGGGCAGTTCCTATCTGAGCTTTCCAGTTTCTCTTGTCAATTTGATCTCATATAGATAATTCTTAGAAGAACATAATGCTCAAGGCAGACATTTTTACTAGTGAAGCTAAACTATTGTCTGCTTTTAAGAAGACTTCAGGGGGTATTTTCAGTTTAAGGTTTAAAGATTATCTCAGGGCAATAGGGTTCATCCAACCTTCATGGCTCCAGGAAGTCTGGAGTCCATGGAATTTTGAAATTCTGTTCCACATTTTTCCCCTTTCTGTTAGGATTCTTCTATAGAATCTTTTATCAAAATGTTAATTAACGGTAACCTGGCACCATCCAGTTCTGGTCCCATGGCACAGGAGGCAGTTGTTCATGGAGACAATTAGCCACACATCCCATATCCTCCTCATATTCCTGACTCTCCTGCTCCCTCTGTTGTTCCAGGTGAATGTTGTTATGTTGTTAGGTGCCATCGAGTTGCTTCCAACTCATAGCGACCCTATGCGCAATAAAACGAAATACTGCCCAGTCCTTCGCCATCCTCACAATCTTATGCTTGAGCCCATTGTTGCAGCCACTTCGTCAATCCATCTTGTTGAGAGTCTTCCTCTTTATTTTTGTTTACCCTCTACCCTCCAGGTGAATAGAGACTAATTGTTGTGCCTTGGGTGGCCACTTGCAAGCTTTTAAGACTCCAGGTAGCAAACTAGGAGAAACAACGGAAGCACTAAATATGTTGTTAGGCCAATTAACCAGGATATCCCATGAAACCATGACTCCTATACCTCCAAACCAAGGAACCAAATCCCATGATATTTTTGGTTGTATATGAGCAGCCTCAGGAGCTACTCTTTTTTACAGATTTTTTTTTTAAAACCTCACTTTCTCCATATATTGATTCCCAATATTTCTTAAGATGTTCATGTGATATTTAACTTTTTTTTTCTGATCTTTGTAAAATCATAATGGCAGAAAATGAGCTTTGTTATTTCTTCCACTGAATGAGTTTTCTCAGCGCTCAGTAAAGTGGATCACAGGCTTTGGAAGAAATGGCTTAGAGGTCAGAGTGCTGGTCATCAAGTGCTGAGATAAATTTGCATTTATAAATAGCACCGAATCAAAAAATATATCATTACCAAAAAAAACACTTGTTTCCGTCGAGTCGATTCTGACTTATAGCAACCCTGTAAGACAGAGAAGAGCTGCCCCCATAGGGTTTCCAAGGAATAGCTGTTAGATTCGAACCTTTTGGTTAACAGCCATAGCTCTTAACCACTATTACTAAAGAGTACTACTGTTCACCAAGTGTCTTCAAATAGACAGCAGTGGACTCGTGTTGCTATAAATTCTAGAGAAGTGCTGGTGTGGCAAACATTTAAAAATAACAAAAGATGGGCTCGTACAACAGGAAAAAAAATACCTAATAATAAATGCACTTGAACAGACACTAAACACTTCCAATGATCGCTTTTCTAGCATAAAAACTGTTTTGTCTTTTGTAACAATTATCTCTTCAATGTGCACATCTGTCTGCCTAGAATAAAAGCGTGTGAATATTCAGGGTAGGAAGAGAGTTGCCTCTTATGTGTGAATATCATCCAATAGTGTGATCTGGTCAATTAGGAATTCAGTAGAAACAGTCCAAGATTGAACTTTTTTGGATTCTAAATATAATTGTTTAGGTACAAAAATTCTATGTTTTTCTAATACCCTTCAACTTGAAAGTTTATTCCAATTTTTGTGTGTGTGTATTTACTGAATGTCGAGAAACCCCAAAGTCCCAAAGTTTATTTTGTAACTTTGCCCCCAGAAATGTTTTTTTTAGTAGCTGTTTTAAAGTTTATTTTGGGGAATAAATGTTTTTCTCCAAAAAAGTAGGGGATTGGTTAAGTACAGAGTATCCACTAAATACTATGTGATCATTAGAGAGACTGGTGTGTGTGTGTGTGCACGCACGTGTGAGTGCACCCACATATGCACACATGCACACACGCACACACACACGCTTCTTCACATTCTTAACCTGGGACACATTTCACAAAAGATGATGCAATAAGAACATCCTTCTTTGTTCATTCAATTATTTTTCTAGGAAAAATTTCCAGGTGATAACGCTTGATAAATGACTCTATACTTTTGAGAGAGATTTTATCCATGTAGTTTGGCGGTCTTTGATTATTAGTGAGGTTATTTTTTTCACATAATTTTTGGTGTTATGGACGGAATTGTGTCCCCCAAAATGTGTGTCTACTTGGCTAGGCCATGACTCCCAGTAATGATTGATTGTCCACCATTTGGTCATCTGATGTGGTTTTCCTCTGTGTTGTAAATCCCACCTCTATGTTAATGAGATGGGATATTAATGAGGCAGGACTCAGTCTACAAAGTTAGGTTGTATCTAAAGTCAATCTCTTTTGAGATATAAAAGAGAAAACTCTTAGACCTGGGAAGATTGATGACAAGGACCTTCCCCCGGAGATGACAGAGAGAACGCCTTCGCCTGGAGCTGGCACTCTGAATTTGGACTTAGCCTCCTAGACTGTGAGAGAATAAATTTCTCTTTGTTAAAGCCACCCACTTGTGGTATTTCTGTTACAGCAGCACTAGATAACGAAGACAGTTGGCAATTTGTATTTATATTTCTACAAAATTATTTCCATTTTATTAGCTAATTTTTTCAAGGAAATATTTTTCTTATTTCCATGAATTCTTTAAATGTTAAATATATTAGTATTTAGGATGTGTCTTTTTTTTTATATTTTAAAAGAGGGCTCAGAGGAGAAAATTCTATTTGATTTCAGTATTTTGAACCTGTATTTTTCTGAATAACTCTGTTTTTGATATAAAAACCAAAACCAAACCCGTTGCCCTCCAGTTGATTCTGACTCATAGCGACCCTACAGGACAGAGTAGAACTGTCCCATAGGTTTTCCTAGGAGCACCTGTTGGATTCAAGCTGCCAGCCTTTTGATTAGCAGCTGAGCTCTTAACGACTGCACCATCAGGGTTTTTATGCTGCTGTCCTTGCCTTGGGTGGCAGAAAGACTAGAGCCACTTGTGACTCAAACCTGTAGCATGAAGTTCTTGGTATGCATGCTGTACAAAAATGACTTCTGGCTCCATTGTCAGTCCCATTCTTATTTCTCTAGCTTCATATTTTATTTATTTATTTATTTTTCTAATTTTACCTTACTTTCTGGTTTGTATTTGCAAAATCAAATTAAATCCTTTTTGGATCAGTGTATAAATAAATAAGCAAATGCTATGTTGGTCTTCTAATACTACCAGAAACATCTTTGTGCAAAAGTGTTTTCTTCATTTAAAATTATTCCTCATATAGAGCAGCAGAACCATGACTGCTTGGCCAAAGGGTATAAACATTTTTATGGCCTCTCAGATTTTTTCCAATTTATTTTCCAGACAGTCGCACTAATTTACAAATGCCTTCAAGTAGTAAGGAATTCATGCTTTACAACATCTTAAGCATAACAGCATATTTTAATTTTTAATATGCCTATTTGAGTCTCGAAAATGTGCAGAAATACTTTTACTTCTATTGACAGCAGATTTTTTTTAAGAGTGGAAAAGAGAGACTGATTTGGGGAAACACCCTGTTTCCCTGGTTTGTACTAAATTGGTTAAAGGAAGATGCAGTTTTGAAACATTTTCAAGGAATCTCACTCCAAAACAGGATCTTTTAATGAGAAAACACAAGTCACACTTAAAAAATGTAACTTTTTATGAGTGTTGACTGTAATTTCTTTTCTACCCATCCAATATCATTGATACCCTACAGTAAGAAATATCTTCATTTAGGTACTCCTGCATATTCAGATGTGTCTCTCTCTACCGTTCTTGTACATAAATTATTAAGGATGAGTCATTCAAATTCACAGGCCCAATTTATAGACTCCCAGATGAGACATTCTCCCCCAAACAAATTTTCCTTATTAAAAGTTTTCAGTGATTAGTCATTGATACCAATAAAAAATTAGATTAATGGTATAAATCCACATAGATATTGCCCTGTTTATCATTTGCTATAATGAAAGAGCAGGTTGCTCCTAGAATTTTGCCATACACCGACTGGCAGTGAACGAATGAGTGCTGGCTGACTACGTTCTGGTGGAGAGCATGAATTTAAATTACAGTGTTTATACCAGGGGTTGTGATATGAGTTTCCATCATCTTAAACTTAATTTTTATAAAGCTTCAAGTCTATAAAATGAGAATATATCATCAACGCTACCTTAAAAAAATTACTATGCATTCCTGTTTTAAAATTATATCTTATGAAATAATTCTCAAAACGGGAAGTTTTCTGAACAAGCCTTCTCCTTTTTCTGGATTCTGTTATATATTCTTGAGAATTATCAGCAGACATTTCTGACCACTTATACATTTTTTGTCAAAACACAAGTATAAGATAATCACCAAAAAGAACATAAACAGTAAGGGGAAAAGTTTTATTTATTCATTTACTTTAATTAAGGAACCTCTCTGGATTTATCAAAGGGAATTCATGAAGAAAGATTTGGAAAACAATTAAAATTGAGAAGCTGAACGTGTATTTCACAAGGCAAAGATTCTAATATAGAAAGTCAGTTGTGACCTTTTGGCCCTAAGAATAATGGGATTAGGTTTATACTGATAGCAGTTTTCCTCTGGGCCTTGGTAGCCATTGTTTTTAAATGATAGAATAAAGATCTGTTTAAAAGCTATTTAGCCCATCAATAAGATGTCATTTGGTAATTAAGTGCAATTAAATTACAAATATGCTCACTGTAATGCTTACAGTATTTTTACACAAATAAGGCATGTTTCATAACAAAATACCTCTTTGGGGGGAGAGCATGTTTGGCAGACAAATCTAGAAGGGGGCCTTATCTGCCTAAAAATAAAAATACAGTAATGGAAAAATAATGAAACTCTGAAAAATAGTTGGAGAGTTAAACACCTGAGTTTAGATTCTCAAAACTTCTTATGTTCACGTTATAGTATCAAGAGACATCTATGTGCAATTTTTCTTTTAAATTATAACTTTGGTGAAATACGTGGATTCAACAGAGGTTAAAAATCTACTTGTATATCTTTTGCATTATCTATCATGCTGGCTGAACCTGGTGGTCAGGAACCAACAGAAAACACTCACTATCTTTTGTGTAAAATCCGACAGTATGCACAACACACTATGGAAAAAAGTTATAAGAATTAATGAAATGCTAAATATTAGCTGAGATTGTGGTTTGAATGCATGAAATGGTCCTTTTGGTCAATTCGATTTCCATGTTGGCCATTGGATTCCCCATGTGTTCACTGTATTAAACTCTTTCTGGTACAAGAAGCAGAGACCTTGAGTTATCTTCATTAAGTTAGTTTATTGTAGAGCAATACGAGGAATTAAGGGAGACAGGATGGTGTCTCAGCATTTGCACAGCTTCTCCTTATACCCAAAACCAAAAACCAAACCCACTGCCATCAAGTCAATTCTGACTCATAGTGACCCTGCAGGACAGAATAGAACTGCCCCGTAGAGTTTCCAAGGAGCTCCCAGTGGATTTGAACTGCTGACCTTTGGGTTAGCAGCCATAGCACTTAACCACTACACCACTAGGGTTTCCGTTCTCTTTATAGGGAACCATAATATGCTTCCAGGTATTGTGGTGGCCTCAATAATGATAAAAGCAGGTCTCCTGGTTGCACTGGAGCTCTAGTTGTCACCCTCTCAGAAATGGGCATCCTACATGGCAATGGAGCTGTTCCCTGCATTGCTGCTATTGCACTAGTTCTTTCTCTGAATGCCTGGATTTCAGATTTTCTGAGAAAGAGGATTTAATTTGTTCTCTGTGCCACCAATGAAAATAGAGTATGCTTGCTTGGCACAGCTTAGTGCCAGATCACCCCAGGATGGATCAGAAACTTTTCCCTCATCCACTGAACTGTGGCCAGGATAGCAGAGTTTCATGGTAGAGGACATGGTGGCATATGCATAGGTCATCATTCTGTTGTGTTGTGCCTGGCACTCGAATGTCTTGGACTCTTGTCAAAAATATGGAAGGATATGTGATGGATTTGGGTTTAGTAAAAATAGGGAGTTTGGGATTTATTTCGAAGGCATGTTTCATACAGTGTTCCTTGATACATGATTTTAAGAAAGAGAGTTGTTTTCATCCACCTCAACCAGACAGTCATAGTGTTCTAGGAAAAAATGAAATCCGAGTAGAATTCTCCTGCAGTTCTACTTAGTCCACAGTGTTTGAGCACTGACACTTGCAAAGGCACCCACAAAGTACTAGAGATAGAAAAATGACTGACCGAGTCCCTAACTTCAGGGTACTCACAGGATGGAGCTTGGTTGAGAAATGAGAAATTTCACCTAAAACCAAAAAAACTCACTGCCATCCAGTCCATTACACTCAGAGTGACCCTCCCTGTAGGACAGAGTAGAACTGTCCTATAGGATTTCCAAGGCTGTAATCTTCATGGAAACAGCCTGTGGAGCAGCTGGTGGGTTCGAACCACCAACCTTTCGGTTAGAAGCCAAGTGCTTAAACACTGCACCACCAGGGCTCCTTGGAAGTTCATCTAGGAAATGAAAGAGAACAAAAACTTGACTGTAGAAGAAAAAAATCGTAATTGTTTCCCTTTTGTTCTGGACATGTAGCATCACCCATATTCTAAACCCGAGAAGACAGTTGTCTGCTAGAATATGAAGATATCATTGACACATGGATGATCTCAGCCCCAGTTTATCCATTAAATGAATGACACCTTTTGTGAGCATCAATTCAGTGTAGTAGGAAGAAGCACTTCTTTGTCCCTAGCACCTAGAACATATTAAAACTGTAGCCATCGAGTCAATTCCTATTCATAGCCACTCTCAAGGGTGGAGTAGAACTGCCCCATACGGCTTCCAAAGAGGGTCTGGTGGATTTGAACTGCTGACCTTTTGGTTAGCAGCCGTAACTCTTAACCACTAAGCCACCAGGGGGACCTAATAATTTTTCAATAAACATATTGATCGATTGAATTAGAAATTCATTCCTCTGGCTTTGGATTCTAGTACAAATTCAGACTCTTCTGAGCTCTTTAATCTTGGGAAAGTCACCTTCTCGAAGCAATAATTCTGCCATCTATAAATGTGGATGATAACTCTGATTACTTCATGAGATTGTTTGTCAGAATCAAATGAAATAAGAGCTACGTGGATGGGAAGGAAAAGGACACTGTGTCATCTAAAACCACATCTCATTTTGTAACTAAGAACCAATGTCTTATTCTTAAAAATATTCTTTACCATCCTTGGGGTCATATTAGCCCTACAGAGGTAAATGTATGAAGCAATCTGAATATTTAAGGGAATCAAGGGACCTCTTCATTTTTAATGATATGAATTCCCAGTGCTACCTTTCTAATGGAACATTGTAAGCCTAACATAATGACCATTGAATTTCTAGCAACCATTGAAATTCTAGTATGAATTCCTGAGTTCGTCAGTCCTAGCTTTCTGACCGTCTTCTGGGAGTGCTCTCCAGAGAAATTGTGCCAAGAACAACACTATGCTTCGTTGCACTTAGTAGTTTTCAATGTGACTATGATTTAGGTTTGTATTTATTCACTGTTCTCTTTTGCCCAAATCTTCTCATTCTTTCTCTACAACTTCTTCCTCTTCCAAGTTTTTCCTACCTCTTTCCTTTCATCTCAGTTTGGATATGAAATACCAATTCAAGACATTGGACTACTTTCTCCCTGTCAGTGAGGCACTGGCTAGTGGGAGTGGGATATAGAAGGACAAGTTAATCATAATGATGGCTAACATTTGCTACACTCTTCCTGTGAGCCCATACTAGCTTATTTAATGCTCACGATGATTCTATAAGACAGTCACATTGGTTATCTACATTTTGCTGGTAGAATTCTGAGGCACAGCAAAGTTCAGTAACTTGCCTAAGGTGGCATAGTTAGTGGTGAAGCCTGGGTCCCAACTCTGCAGTCTGGCCCCTGAGGTGCCTCCTGTCTTAACCAAGAGTCTAGGGCTTCTGATGGAGCTGACAAGCTAATATGTGTGCGTGTGTGTGACTGTGTGTGGTGTATGTGCACGCGTGTGTGCGCGTGCTTGCTTGCATTGGAGCGGAAGTGGACAAAGCAGGAGGAAGAGAAGGAGGAGGCCAAAACGTTTTTAATATAATTAAAATGATTGCTCATCCCTTCAAGTTTACATCAATTATTACTGAAAACTTCCCTGATTCTTCCTGCCTGCCACTGGCCCCTCTCGGCCCACTCCCAATAGGGCCTCTTCCCAGGACTGACTTACGCTACACCAAAAAATGGTAAACCCATTGCTGTTGAGTTGATTCCGACTCATAGCAACCCTATAGGACAGAGTAGAACTGTCCTGCAGGGTTTCTGAGGAGCGGCTGATGAATTCGAACTGCTTACCTTTTGGTTAGCAGCCCAGCTCTTAACCACTGCTTCACCATGTAATGCACTACATTGCAATGATATGCGTACATGCCCGTTTCTACTGTTAGACTGTGAGCTCCATAGGTAGTCTCTTCAGAATAGGGACGATCTTATTCATCTTTCCATCTCCAACACCTTTCAGAAACCATGGCACACTGTTACAGCTGAATATGTGGGTTTTTGAATGCAAGGCAAATGAATGAACGTGATAAATGTCATAGGAAAGGTACAGCTAAAAAAATACACTCAGAGAAATGTTTAGAAAACGTTCAGAGAAGGGAGAGGTTGGCTTTAGGCGGAAGAGTTTAGGGAATATCCATGAGAGAAGAAAGCACTTACAAAGGGGTGTTAACGAAGGGCTAGGTTTTCAGTGAGCGAGGAGGTCATTACAGAGGAAAAATGTGCGAAGACAGTTTGGTGGGGCACAGGGAGATTTGTTTGGGGAGCAGAGAGAGGTTTGCCTTGGTTAGAGCACAGGGGGACAATGAATTCAGATAATCGTATCTTATTGTGGAGCGCCTCAAATTCAAGGTCGAGGAATGGACTCATGGTGGTGGGCCGTGCGTGGAGCCAAGTTAAGGCTCCTGAGGACAGTAATGACATCACTGGAGCTGAAGGATTCATTTGATTGCCTCTCAATTGGCCTTGCAAGTATGCCTCTCCCCACCTTACTCTTCCACTCAATTCCCCATCCCTTTCATCCTTTTTCTTCTCTTTTTCCTTGCCTTTTACCTTCAATTCTGTCTTCTTTTTATCACCTATATGTAAATGCAACCAAAATATACTTCTTAGCTAACGAAAACCTCTGTAGTGCTTTCAAAAGTTATTTTATATCTGCAATATTTTCTTGACCTCCAGTCTTTTCTTTTCCCTGTCCAGCTCTGCCTCAAAAAGATTGAATCCTCATTTCCACAACCAAATATGCTGTCTCCACAAACACAAAATTCCCTGAAAACCTAACCAGAATTGAATAGAGAGGAAATGAAAAGCATATTAAATTCCTTTTAGATTCCCTGGTTGATTTCTTTAAGGCTCAGAGCACTGGCTGTATTATAAGATAAAACATTTTGTAAAAAGATGAAAGGTTTTCCTGGGCAGTCACTCTTACTTTGCAGGTACAGTATAAGCTATAGAGATGATTTGATTTCCTTTCCTCTTCCTGAATGATGAGAGATGGTTCATAGCTCATTTTCTGTTGATACTGTCCAGAATTCTGTGAACCTTTTCTGGGAATTGGATATTACCATCATAATTTAAACCTCTGTCATCTGAGACAGATTCCCACAATATATTCCCCTTGGGAGTATGATTGACAACCACTCAGAACTTTTTAAAGGACCAAACTTTATGATAAGGGTGGACAGCTCTGTATACTGTATTTTTACGCAAATAATGCGCATCTTCTACATTTGTTTGCCAATCACTCCCTCTCCTACAAGGCATTTTTGTAAGTGCGCTATGCTAATTTTTTTACAGCAACATGTAAAAATAAATTGACATGGCCGTGCTTCTGAAAATAAGCATGTGTAGAACACACACGTTATTTGTGTAAAAATATGGTGAATATATTCAGTAGGACAATGATCCTAGATTTCCCATCTCTGCAGCACAATTCCTAATATTATGGGAGGGATTACTTTTCTTTTTAAGTACCCTAAAATGTGGTCTGAACCTCGAGTATTTTTTATTTCAGTACCAAACAGCGTATTTGTCCAATTAGACCCCCAAGAAAGCTAAAACAATACAGGTTCCCTAGAGCACTTCACTAATATAAGGCAAATAAACGTGGGTTGCATAAAATGGATTTCTAGACTGTATTGATGAGTATTCATATCTCCAGACAAGTTTTCAAGTTCACCTAGGGGATGACTCATGAGAGACAAGAAACATACTAGATAGTGACATGATTAACCATACAATTAAAGCACTGGCAATTACCCAGTATTATGAAGAGCATTAATTTTGGTGGGCTTGAACATAATCAATCCATCAACAAGGGTTGAGCGAGAATTTAATATGTGCCTAGAACCAAAGTAAACATTGACTAGTGGCCGGAGCATAATATGAGTCCTGCTGGAGTCTAGCTCTGTTATTAGGAGCTGTTTGACCTTGGGCATATCATTTACCCTCTCTGAACCCCATTTTCTTTATTTATAAAATATTGATAATGAGAACTACACAGATAGGATTGTTTTTAAGGGTCAAATTATGTATAATATATAAGACACTTTGAATTATATGATGTGCCGTGTAAGAAGTGGTCACTATTGTCTTTCAGAACTTTATAGCATTGTGGTTTGAATGTTGGACAAGGGCTGTATATATTGACTTGAGGTTATTCGACTTCAAAAACATGTTACTCACTGGGTTTTGCGTTGCCCCTGCTTTTACCTAATAATTTTCCTTTCTTTCTGGTCTAGATATTAGAGATTGATAGGGAAAAATAGATGCTACCCCTGGCTCTATGAGTTAGAATTGACTCAGTGGCAAAGGGTTTAGGTTTTTAATCCCTGGCTCACATATTTCTCAGCTGGAGAGCAAAGCCAGTTCCATTATTTTTGCCATTAATTCTTATTTAGCTCTGAATCCAGAAATGTAAAGCCAGAAAGTCATAGGGACTTCATTTATGTGGCTACTAAGGAGTGATGGAACCTTGTTGGTGCAGTGGTTAAGAGCTTGGCTGCTAACCAGAAGGTCAGCAGTTCAAATCCACCAGCAGCTCATTGGAAACCCTATGGGGCAGTTCTACTCTGTTCTATAGGGGCACTATGAGTTGGAATCAACTCGACGGCAATGAGTTTGGTGTTTCTTTCTTTTGGTTAAGAGATAGTAATCCCTACCCCAGAGGTCTCCTCAGGCCCATGGGAAGTAGAGGAAGCAAAATAATCAGGATGTGGAAATCAGAACTCCAGAGTTCCCATCTCAACTCCCCTAATTTACTTAAATGGTCTGGAAAAATCTACTAACCTCACTGGGCCTCAGTTTCATCTTTAAAATTAAAGAGCAGTACTAGAATGATGGTTTTCAACCATGATCGCTGGAGCCTAGCGGTTCTGTAAATATCTTAGAGTCTACCGCAGGAAAGGGGAGAGAGAGACATGTGAATAACAGCTGTCTTTTTAACGTTTTTTCCTATTAAGTTCTAGTAAATTTTTTGAAGAAGAAGGCAATACCATTCTCCCAAATGCGCCAACCAAAAACCATGGGCTTATCCTTGAATCTCTGCCCCCACTCCCAGCATTCCAACATTTCCACCAACAATCCTGCTGGATATATTGTCAAAATACATCCAGAATCTGATCATCCACATGGCCTCAGTTAAGACGTGGTCAGTGCCTGGGCACCCATCGCCTGGATCCTTGTGATGACCTCTTACTAGTTTCCCTGCTTCTTGCTTTCACACCCCACTCCCCGTAGCCCTCAGTCTGTACTCAACAGCTAGAGAGATCTCTTTAGATGTTCATCTCTTCCAGTCCCTTCTCTGCTCCAGTGGGCTCCCGTCCTACTCAAACCAAAGTCCTTACAATTGACTACAGTTCTCTACATGATCCTGCTTCCTCTCTTCTCATCTCCTCCAGTGCTCCCCCACTTGCTCAGCCCCAGCTCCTGGCTTTTTTCCAGGTCTTTGAACAATCAAAGCATGACTCTAACTCAGAGCCTTTGTACTTGCTCTGCCTGGAACAATCTTCACCCAGATAGATCATTCCTACCTCATTCAGGTCTCTGCCCAAATGTCACCTTCTTAGTAAGACCTTCCCTGACAATCCTGTATAAAAAGGTAAAACCTCAAACACACATTATTAGCCCCCTCACCCTGATTTGTTTTTCTTCATTGTATGTATCACCATCTGACATGTACTTGGTCTATTTGTTTGTTTATTGTCAGTCTCTCCCAACTCGTTCGAAGTAAAGATTTAGTTTTGTTTACCATGATATCCCCATTGCTTATAGCAGTGCCTAGTTCAGAGCAGGTGCTGCATAGATTTTGTTTGAATGACTGAAAATCAAAAACTCATTTCCATCGAGTGGGTTCCAACTCATAGCAACCCTATAGGAGAAAGTAGAACTGCCCCATAGGAGCTGCTGGTGGGTTCGAACTGCCGACCTTTTAGGTTAGCTGCGAACTCTAAACCACTGTGCCGCCAGGGCTCCTGAATGACTGAACTGATTAATAAAAGAGAGAGGAAGGAAAGAAGGAAGGGAGGGTGGGGGGAGGAAGGGAGGAAGGGAGGCATTTTAAAAAACTGTTTGGATATCCCTGGACTAGAAGCTCTGTCTAAAACCTTTTTTGGTTCTCTGATTCTATGACCTTATGAGGGAAAAAAAAAACGAAGCCAAAAACACTTAATATCATAATCCAAGTGCATTTTCTTCCAGGCTGGGTTCGAAAGTCAAAAGAACAGCCTTTTATTGCTTTTATAGACAGCTCTAGGGAGCAACCAAGGGAGTTGGACGCACATTAGTGTATAAAACTACAGAGAGGAGTCTCTGAGCAGCACTTCTATAGGCGAAGAGCCACAGCAGGGCTTGGGAGACTCTCTGAACTGCCGCTCTTTCTCTCAGAAGCTTCTGTGGAGTTTTCAGAGATAGGAAATACAACAGCTTTAGAACCATTTGTAGATAATACAGTTCTACCTTTGAAAATTGTTTGAAATGACACAAATTCCGGGGTCTTGTCCATTTGGAGCTGCGATTTTATAACAGCAGGAAAAAAAAAAAAAACTTTTAAAGAAGTACAGAGTAGTGATCGAAAACATACTAGCAGAGTCGTTTCAAATGAATTTATCTTAGTGGTTCACAGTTCGGAAACTGATGGTGGGTTTTATTGAGAACCTTTTACTTCTAAAAGGTTCAGAATACTTGAAGATATTAACTATTTATTATCCTGAGAAATTCCAGCTTAGACTTAGGTTGTTGTTACGTGCTGTCGAGTCAGTTCCAAGTCATACCGCCCTTATGTACAACAGAACAGACTTTGACAGAGGACATAATTTTTTACTAATAGCCTTAAACACATCTTCAAGTGGGTCTTTACCCCTAGTAAACCTTAATGCATACATCTTTGTATTGTTTTATTTGCTTATTTATTCATTCATTCACCAAACATTAATTGAGACCTATCATGGCAGTTCAAGAAATTCTGCTAAATGTAGAGGGTGACTCAAAGAGATTATGGAGAGGTTAGTCGGGAGATACAATATCACATTTTTAAAAAATCGATATAAGACAATAATGCAGGGGATGAAACTGAACGTAGCCCCTGATACAGACTCCTGAGCTCCATCTCCAGAGATCTAGTCTCACTAGATCCTGCTGCGGATAATGTCAAAAATTTACCCTTTAAAAGCTTCCCGGGTAATTCCGATGGATAGCCTAGGTTTAAAGACCCTTGAATCAAAGAATAAGTAAAAGAAAAATCTAAAATAGATGAAAAAATGGAGGATAGTAGTGAGCTGTCATAGAAGCAAATCTTGGGTAACATCAGTGAGAAATGCTGCCTAGCTCATCCGGATTCAGTTTAACATTTTTAAAGCAGTCCTCGACGATTACCTCTGTGACTGATTAAACAGCTATCAGCCATTAACTACATAGCTTGAATTGGTATTATCTGATCAGTTACAGTTAATTCATTTACATATTTATACCTCGCCTCATTTCATGTGGATGTGAAGCAGTGAATTAAAAAAAAAAGTGTAAAATATAATGATGAAATATAAATCAGAATACAAAATCATGATCAAGGAACGTTAACAATAAAGGTCAAAGACAAGGAAAAAAGGGAAGACACATAAAAGACAAGAAAAAAAGAAAGGCAGATGAATGACCTAAAGACCATTATTATGTTGAGCCTCAAATTTGCCTCTGAACCATACAGCAATCAAAGCAAAACCTAGAACAGCTCCAACCACACATGTGCTAGTAAGAGAGGGCAGGGTGGGGGAAAGACTTAAAAGCAAATTGCCTTCCTAAATTTTACTAAGCAATGCCTTTACTGAGTTCTAAAGGAAATGAGGAATCCTTTGTGTAAATGAAATTTGTATTTCATTTTTGTTTATGTCTTCTTCCATCGCACATTCGCATGTTGCTATAAAAAATTAGCACACTTACGAAAATACCTAGAGGGGAGACACAATTGGCAAATAAAAAAGGGGAATATGTGTGTTCTTGTGGAAAAATATGGTGTATTTATTTTATAACAGCTTCATAGAGATATAATTCACATACGATACAACTTACATACTTGAAGTATACAATTCCATTTTTTTACTGTATTCACAGCTATGTGCCATCATCACAAATTTAGAACATTTTCATCACCCCACAATGATACCCAGTACCCACTAGCAGTCACTCCCCATTTCCCCCAAATACTCCCCACCAGCACTAGGCAAACAACAATCTACATTCCCTTTCCACGAATTTGCTGATTCTAGACATTTCATATAAATAGACCCATACCGTATGGGATCCTTTGCAACTGCCTTTTTCACATAGCATCATGTGATGAAGGTCCATTCACGTGGCATGTTTCATTAATTCGTTTTTATTGTCAAATAATATTCCATTGTATGAATATAACATCCTGTAGTTCCATGTATATGTTGATGAGCGTTTGGATTATTTCCACTTTTTGGCTATTGTGAACAGTGCTGCTATGAACATTCATGTTCAAGTTTTTGTATGGATATATGCTATCATTTCTCCTGAGTATATACGTAGGAGTTGAAATGCTGGGTCATATGGCAGCTCGGTGTTTAACCATCTGAAGAAATGCCAGACTCTTTTCTAAAGCAGCTGTACCATTTTACACTCTTACTCTAAGTGTATGAGGGTTCTAAGTTCTCCATATTCTCTCTGATTCTCGTTGTTATCTGTTCTTTTTATTACAGCCATCCTAGTGAGTATGACGCAGTATCTCATTATGGTTTGGTTTGCATTTCCCTGATTCCTAATGATGTTGAGCATCTTTTCTTATGCTTGTAGCCCATTTACATACCTTCTTTGGAGAATTGTCTTTTCAGCTCCTTTGTCCATTTTTAATTGGATTTTTTTTTTTAATAATTGAGTTGTAAGAGTTCTTTGTATAGTCTAGATACAGATTCCTTATGTATAATTAGCAAAAATTTGCTCGCATTCTGGGTGCTGTCTTTTCAATATAATGATATTTTCTTTGCAGCACCCAAGTTTTTCATTTTGAGGAGATCCATTTTGTCTTTTTGTGGCTGTTTTTTGGGTGTAGATCACCAGATCTCTCTTCCAAGGTGCCCCTGGGTGGACTAGAACAGCCAACCTTTCAGTGAGCAGCCAAGCTCATCGACCACTCACACCACCCAGGGACTCCTATGCTAACATTACCAAAACCAACACCAAACCTGTTGCCATGGAGTCAGTTCTGCCCACGGAGACCTCTTCTGTTACAGAGCAGAACTGCCCCATAGGGTTTTCTTGGCTTTAATCTTTACAGAAGCAGATCTGTGTGTGTGTTTGGTGTCATATCTTAGAAACCATTGCCTAATCCATGGTCACAAAGAAATATGCCTTTGTTTTCTCCTAAGAGCTTTATAGTGTTAGACCTTACTTTTAGGTCTGTGATCTATTTTGAGTTAACCTTTGCATATGGTGTGAGGTATGTAGCTGCATGTGGCTAGATCCGGTTGTCCCAACATCATTTGTTGAAAAGACTGTTCTTTCGCCATTGAATGGTCTTGGCACCCCCTTTGAAAATCGACTGGGTATAAATGTGAGGGCTTATTTCTGAACATTCAGTCCTATTCCACTTATCTAAATGTTTATCATGATACGAGTATTACACTATCTTTATTACTATCATTTTGCTGCAAGTTTTGAAACTGGAAAGTATGGCTGTTCCTCCATTGTTCCTCTTTTTCAAGATTGTTCTTGCTATTCTGGGTCCCTTGAATTTCAATATGAATTTTAATATCAGCTTTTCAGTTTCTACAAAGAAACCAGGTGGAATTTTGATAAGGATTGCATTGAGTTGGTAAATCAATTTGGGGAGTTTTGCCATCTTAAAAATGTTAACTCTTCTGACTCATGAATGTGGGCTCATGAATGTGGGCTATCTTTCCATTTATATAGATCTTCGCTAATTTCTTGCACCAATGTTTTGCAGTTGTCAGCACACAAATCTTGCATGTCTTTTGTTAAATTTTTGAGGAACCTTTTTTATGGGGCTTCAAATAGAGTTCTTCGTACCTTCAAACAATAAATACAGGAATAGGTTCACAAGGCTATTTCTTCTTGTGTTCTCTGACCTGCATGTATAGAGCAGGGTCCTGATAAAATGGCAGGTGGGCTAGAGAGCATGGGGAGTTATAAGAAAAGGCAAGCAGAGCAGGTGCTACCCTGGGGAAGAGTGTGAAGGGAAAGGAGCGTAGGTGGAAGGAAGGAGTTGATCAGAGAAGGGAGTCAGAGTGATCCCAGTGACCCAGCCAGGACTGGCGTACAATGTTGCACAAGGCTGAACTAAAATTTCCAAAAAAAAAAAAAGATTATTGAGTTTAATTATTTTGTAAAAAGTACATTAAGACACATCATTTTTTATTTAGTAAAAGATTCCATGAACTACTTTATAAATTTGTTGTTGTTTTGTTAGTTCAAGGGGTTATTCTTTCCAGGAAGAAAATAGCAATAATAAATTACAGAGGATGAGGGCATGTCCCTCCCCTGCATCAACAGATAAAATCAAATTGAAATGCATGTAGATAGGAAATCAGATTAAATGAAATTCAAGCAAAGGGAGAAAAAGCCAATTTTCTCAACAGGGAAGTGAATGCCAAGTTGCCCTACAGCCAAGGAGGAGGGCTAGGGCAGGTGCATAGCTGAGGTCAGTTGGCTTCCCATAGTTCTGAAATCCAGGCTTCCCGGACTTCGTGTCTCCCTAAGCCCTGGGTCCTGGGACCATCAGTGTAGTATCAGCCAGCCTGGCTGACTCAAGTTAGTGCTTCCTGTCGAACAATTAGCTTGGTTTAACCAGAAATGGAAAATGGAGCCCCCAAGCTCTACCCTTCTCCCACCATCGGCTACGGTGTAGAAATAAAATTACTCCTTTTTTTTTTTTTTAAGTAGACCTAGTGTTAGCAGAAGGTCCCTATGGCACAAACGGTTTGTGTTTGACTACACTTTTACACACCAAAGGTTGGTGGTTTAAACCCACCCAGTGGTGCCCCAAGAAAACCCTATGGGGCAGTTCTGCTCTGTAACAGAAGGGGTCTCCGTGGGCGGAACTGACTCCATGGCAACAGGTTTGGTGTTGGTTTTGGTAATGTTAGCATAGGAGTCCCTGGGCGGTGCAAGTGGTTGATGAGCTTGGCTGCTCACTGAAAGGTTGGCTGTTCTAGTCCACCCAGGGGCATCTTGGAAGAAAGACCTGGGATCTACTCCCAAAAAACAGCTGTTAGAAACACTTCGAGCAGTTCTACTCTGACACACCTAAACCAAAAAACCAAACCCGTCACCAGCAAGTAGATTCCAACTCCGAGCAACCCTATAGGACCGAGTAGAACTGCCCCATAGAGTTTCCACGGAGCAACTGGTGGATTTGAACTGCTGGCCTTTTGGTAAGCAGCCATAGCTCTTAACCACTTCACCACCAGGGCTCCTTGACACACACAGGATCCCCATAATAGGAATTGACTTGACGGCAACTAGTGTTAGGAACAGGCAACCTGTGACTGGACTTCTGGGTTTAAATCCAGCTCTGCTACTAACGGTGTGTGTGTCTGTGTGTCTGTGTGTCTGTGTGTCTGTGTGTCTGTGTGTCTGTGTGTCTGTGTGTCTGTGTGTCTGTGTGTCTGTGTGTGTGTGTGTGTGTGTGTGTGTGTGTGTAAGAAGAGAGAGAGGGTTTGGGAACATGTCCTACATGCTCCTTCTACCCTCACTGTCCCTCAGCCAGAATTGATTAAAGGAGACCACCCAGGTATAGCATCTGGTAGTGCCCAGCATGCAGTAAGCACTCCATAAATGATAGCTCTTTTTCTTAAGTTTTTATTTCTACCCTTAAAATTTACTTTTTAAAAGGAGTAGACCAAGAATATCACGAAATCCTACAGTAAAATGTGCATTTACGTTCTAGTTTGAATTTGGGGAGACAGTTGTGTATTAATAAATAGTGCCTGTAATTGTTGTTTTCTCTTGCTTAATAACAAATTTTTTAGTAATTGTTGTTTTCTCTTGCTTAATAACAAAAATAGTATAGTGAATAGCTAGAAATTAGAAAGCTAAGATGCTTCCCACACTTCTTGTTGTTACTTCATTTTGCACAAACAGAAATTACCAGCCTGTAAGTATTTATCAGAGCCCTAGTGGTGCAGCGGTTAAGAGCTCGGCCGCTAACCAAATGCCCGTCAGCAGTTTGAATCCACCAGCTACTTCTTGGAAATCCTATGGGGCAATTCTACTGTGTCCTGTGGGGTTGCTATGAGTCTGCAGTGGGTTTGGGCTTTTTCAGTATTTATTACATATTATGTAGACTTACAAAAAAACTATAGTACAAGATCTTACTAGACTGTTTAGTAGCGTTATTTACAGTATGTTGTTACCTTGTTACCTTGTTTGTTGTGATTGTAACATTATTTTTAAGAGGTGATGTATAAGCTTCAAGTGCGCAGCACATCGGGGAATGCAATCCTGTATAATGAAAATGAGAATGTGTTATCATATTGCATAATCAAATTTAATTCATTTCAGTTGAATTTTTATCTCTTATACTGTTCTTTTATGCAGCCATATTCATAATGTAGCTCCTAGGCTAAACATTAGACAGAAATAGAATACATGAGTGGAACAATAATGGGCTTGCTTTTTAATATTAAGGAAGATTAGAATTGTATTAAATTACATATTAATGGAAAAATAAAGCAAAAGATAATAGGATGACAACTTTATGCTGCTGTGAAGTCTAGATTACAGAACATAGTTTTGCCACTTATCAGCCTAATATTGAATTTCCTTTGAAAACTTGCTTTTAATTACATTAAAATATAATAGAATCTTAATATTCCCTCCTAATAAAGTGCTCTAGGTATAATTTGGCTGTTGAGAAAGAAGGGCACTGAGTAGCTATTATAGTATAGACACTCCCATGAGAGAGTGTAAGCACCTTAAAATATAATAAACTAAAGCCCTCTTTGGAAATAAAGGATCTATTTATCCTTGACCTGGACACTGTTTATTGTGAGAAGAAGCAGGAGAGATGCGCTTGCTGCCCATAGCACAAGAAACAACCCAAAACCTTTCTCTGAGTTTGCTGAAATTCCTCAAAAAACATTTTCATTCTCTTCTATATCAGTGACTCCTAGGTGTGATAAGTCTTGCCTCTAACTTCTCAGGGATCAGTGAAACTATGTCCTTTTCCATATAATGCATTTGGATATCTGATGTGACCTGGACAAGTGAGCCTGAAAAACAGGGCATTTAAAGCTTCATAAGCTCCTTGGTGGTGCAGTGGTTAAGAGCTTGGCTGCTAAGCAAAAGGTCAGCAGTTCGAATCCACCAGCCGCTCCTTGGAAACACTATGGGGCAGTTCTACTCCATCCTATAGGGTCGCTGTGAGTTGGAATTGACTCAGTGGCCATGGGTTTTGTTTTTGGTTTTAAGCTCCAAGTACCTTGGACTAGACATCTGGTGAATGTTCCTAGCAGGTGATGAGGTTTTCCTTACATTAATTACCTAGACAGTTGGGGTTGGAAATAATAGGGGGAAACCCTAGTACCTCTTAGCTTTCTTTCCCATTCACGGTTGCCCTAGGTGTTCATTTGTATGCGCCTTTGAGGGGTCATGGGTGGCTCTATGCGTTCTAAGTGTGATGAACCCCAGGATTGGTTGTGCTATACCTAGGTAAAGACACACACTTCATTTTTCAGTTGTCATAAAAAAGGATACTATGTCAATAACAAGGAGCCCTGGTGGCACAGTGGTTAAAGCGCTCAGCCGCCCACCAAAAGGTTGGTGGTTCAAACCCACCAGCTGGTCCGAGGGAGAAAGATGTGGCAGCCTGCTTCTGTAAAGATTACAGCCTTGGAATCCCTATGGGGCAGTTCTACTCTGTCCTGTAGGGTTGCTATGAGTCAGAAGCAACTGGATGGCAGTGGGTTAGGTTTGGTTCGGCATGTCAACAACCACAGCCTTAGCCTCCCACTGCAAGTCATAGAAAGTTGGTCATTCAGCTAACAGCAGGAGCTTCTTAAGGAAAGTGGGTGATGAGGGAGGGAGGGAGGGAGGGAGAGACGCAGGAGTGGAGGAAATACAGGGAACAGAAGAGACCGAGAGGGGACCCTGGTCAGGGGACCAAACTTGTCTCTGCTTTCCCCAAGCAGAGGTGTTTTTCAGGGTTAGAATGTCACACCTCGTGAAGCTCAAGTGAGAATGAAGTAAGGGGTGAGGACCATAGAACCCTCCCTAGTGTCAACCCCATGGGCTATTGCCTTGGTATTCTGCTGTGCAGGTTTCTTTTCCGCCTGTTCCCTTACTGGAATCAGCTTCGCGAGTTGATATTTCCTGCACCTGCTTGGCCACTAGGCAGAAGCAAGATCTAACTTGGGACTGAAACTGAAACGCTTGAACGGCAGGAATCAGAGGTGAAGCCAGGGGCTTCTCGAGTGAATCCTGGAATCCAATCACGTAAATTTAATAAACCCAAACTTTATAAATACAGAGCCAAGAGAATTTAAAACAACTATAATAACACATAATAACACAGCTAGTGAATATTGAGAGTTTTACTTGTACCTGGAACTGTTGATTTACCCCGGTGTCTCGTATCCTTGTCACACGGTTGAGGAAATGGAAGCTTAGTGGGGCTGAGTAACTTGCCTAGACTCACACGCTTAGTCACGGCAGAGCTGAGACCCCAACACAAGCCAGTCTCTTTCCAGAGGCCACCGTTTTAATGTTATACTCAACTGTCTCTCTCACAAGAAATCCAGGAAGGGATTCAGCAGCCAGAAACAGCAAGCACCACATCTCCTGAAAGGTCGATTCTTAACTATGTGATTATCTGTGTATAATATAGCGTAGCATCTAAGGAGCCCTGGTGGTGCAACAGTTACGTGCTTGGCTGCTAACCAAAAGGTTTGCAGTTCGAACCCACCCAGCAGCTCCATGGGATAAAGACCTGGCAACCTGCTCCCCATAAAGATTACAACCTAGAAAAGCCTAAGCGGCAGTTCTACTCTGTCACATGAGGTCACCGTGAGTCAAAATTGACTTGATGGCACCCAACAACAACAACAATGTAGCAGCTACCATAATCAAAAGCTTTTTTCTTTTTTTTACTGAATAAAATTGTGTACTTGAGAAAAAAACGTGAAATAGAAAGTCAGGATACCTGGGTTTAGTCCTCATTTTGACACAGAAACATGGCCTTGAGAAAGCCACTTCAATTCCTTTACCTGCACACTGAGAATGTGGAGTTAAACAGACTACTGTATTTTTTTTTTTTTTACAAATAATGTGCGTGCGTACCTAACACACCCACACACATGTAATGATGTAACACACAGAGCACGCAGAGGAAAATATTGAACGAGGGGGTTGCGTGGTTGGCAAAAAGCATATAGCATGTGTTTTATTTGCATAAAATATGGTATTTCGTGATTAATACATTAGTGAGTAAAGTATTAGCTTGCCAGACAATATTACTAATTAAATATCAGATGTCATTCTTCAGACTTGCTAAACTGAACCACAGTACTCAAATCTAATTGAAATAAAACCAGTATTTTTTTAATCAAATTGCTTGTTTTTTTTTAATATCGCAAAATTGCTGCCAAAAGACCTGATGAATTTACTGGACATTAAATATTATTAGTTGGAGAATATCATTTGGAAATTTCAAACTTTACCCTTGTTAATATTATCATTCTTTAGAGCTATCAAAGAATGTGGTATAAAAATGATTTGTCTATTTGAATGCCCCAGACAAAAATGAACACTGACTATTGGACAAAAAGTTTATGTATTGGGTGTCAAGTAGTTTACTTTTCTAACACAGAAGGGTTTGTATCACTATTTCTACAAAGTATTAAATGACATTTCTGTGTTTTATCCACAGACCAGAGGTACTCATGGTCGCCAACTCAGCACTTCAATGAAGAAAGATACTCTCCTGCTCCTAGGAATATGAAAGGATTATCCGGGAGTCGAAATCAACCACAGTTATGTTCTGGTCATACTTGTGGCTTAACACCCCCTGAAGACTGTGAGCATACTCATGATCACATTCATCATGGGCAGGAAACAAGGCAATCCTACTTGCTCAGCCCAACTGACAGCTGCCCCATGGACCACCATCGTTGTTCACCCAGAAGTTCCATCCATTCCGAATGTATGATGATGCCCGTGATGATGGGTGACCATATGTCTAGTAGCACTTTTCCCAGAATGCACTATAGCTCGCATTACGATACAAGAGACGATTGTGCCATGTCTCACGCTAGTACTAAAATTAATCGAATTCCAGCCAATCTTTTGGACCAGTTTGAGAAACAACTCCCTCTCCATAGAGATGGATTCCATACTTTACAATACCAGAGGACTTCAACTGCCGCGGAACAACGCAGTGAGAGTCCAGGGAGAATACGACACCTTGTCCATTCTGTCCAGAAGCTCTTCACTAAGTCTCATTCTTTAGAAGGCTCTTCCAAAAGTAATGTGAATGGGACCAAAGGTGACAGTAGAGTGGATGATCACCACCACGGCCACCATTCGAAACATAGTAAAAGGAGTAAAAGCAAGGAGCGGAAACCTGAAAGCAAGCATAAATCTGGCATGAGCAGTTGGTGGAGCTCTGATGACAATCTGGACAGTGATAGCACCTACCGAACGCCCAGTGTGATTAATCGGCACCATGTAGATCACATCTCCCACTGCTACCCGGAAACGCTCCAGGGCCCCTTTGGGGATCTTTCACTGAAAACTTCCAAAAGTAACAATGACGTCAAGTGTTCTGCCTGTGAAGGCTTATCTATGACCCCCGATACAAAGTACATGAAAAGGAGTTCCTGGTCCACCCTTACAGTAAGCCAGGCAAAAGAAGCTTATCGCAAGAGTTCCCTTAACTTAGATAAGCCTCTGGTCCATCAGGAAATCAAGCCTTCCTTGAGGCCATGCCATTACCTGCAGGTAAGGAGTCTCAGTATTACAACTGCAATTTCATATAACAATGTTAATAGGAAAATATCACAGGTGATATTAACAGGCCTGATCTGGGAGAGCCTTTGAGATATTCTTAATTCTTCTTTTGAACCATAACCCTACACCCGATGGGCCCATTCCTTTAAAGCTTCAAATGCTGAAGGATTTAGCAGCACATATAAAATATATTAGCCCACATTAATGTGTTTTCATTTGAAATTTGATCATTGGGCCTAATGTAAAATGGCCTTCAACTTCCGTGAGTTCATTTGCCACACCTGACAATAGCATCCTGTCAGTCTTCACAGCACCAGGGAGTCTGACTATGGAGAGTGCATCAGATTCTCTGGGATGTAGACTAACTGAACGTGCCAAAGGCAGCTGATCTCTTAACCACTGCACCACCAGGGCTCCAGTAAATAATGTAGCAAAGACAGTGAATTGCTAGAGGCATCATATTGTGGAATTCTCTATTTTATATCATTTCCTTCTCATCTTTGTCTTCTAAATCACGCTATCACTGAATTGCCGGGGGAGGGGGAGAATGTCAGACCCCCTGGGGCCCATCCACCTCTTTCAGGGTTGCCTCTACAGTTACTGCTAACGGCAAACAGTGCTAATAACAAAATTTGAAAGTCTGAGATCTTCTCTTCTGTATATATTCACAAATCACTTCTACTTCCCTGAGAGCAGTTGCTATAAGCTGTGCATTGATTTAGAGAAATCTTCACAGAATAATGACTAATAGCGCTAAATGCTAGCTGAGTCATCAGGCAGTCAATTAATGGAACGAATAAACAACTGTGAATCTTTGCATGAGTCAGAGAATGCCAAATCATTTCAGCAACATCTATTGCCATCCTGGTACACCATCCAAAACTCAGTGGTTGTGTTTTAAAAGGAAATGCTAACCAAATTACTTTCAGAAATTTATTCAAAGACACAAATTGGTAGTTAGGCAAAATAGTATTTTTATAGCAGTGGCAAAGGCTTAGATTTTGCTTGCAATTAGCAAACTCTAATAAATATCAAAATATAAAAATGTATCTGTACGTATATAAAGGAACAAGACAAGTAGAGCCAGATTTTACTCTTTGATATATTATCATTAAAGAAGCAAAACTCTCTTATTTTTCTCTGTGTTTGTACCTGGAAAATCTCTAGTTCAAAGTCTCCTCAACAGTTTAGGATTAGGCTACAGTTGTGATGTTTTCTCCCCTAGGTCATCCTGATTCCAAAGCTACTTCTTTTTTTTTTTTTTTTTTAACACCTATCCTGGCCTGGAGCCCTGGTGGCACAGTGGTTAAGAATTTGGCTGCTAACTAAAAGGTTGGCAGCCTAAATCCACCAGCCGCTCCTTGAAAGTCCTCTGGAAAAGTTCTACTTTGTCCTAAAGGGTCACTATAAGTTGGAATCAGCTCAACGGCACTGAGTTTGGTTTGGTTTTTATCCTGGCGTATCCTCCACCCATACCTCAACTCTGCAATATCTCAGATCCCTCAGATCCTATTTTTGCTCATAAAATTTTTTTTTTAGTTCAGAAACTTCTCCTTTTACTGAACATTCTTTTCTCTGCCTTCTAGTAGCTCTTTTAACAAAAAATTATTATGAAAAATATGAATTACATGGAGAGGTAAACATGTAATAAAGTGAACCTCAATAAACCCATAGCCCAGCTTTAAAAACTCTCAATTAATGGCTGATCTTGTTTTATTTATACCCCGCCTACTCACACAGGAAAACGCTGGTGGCGTAGTGGTTAAGAGCTACGGCTGCTAACCAAAGGGTCGGCAGTTCAAATCCACCAGGCGCTCCTTGGAAACTCTGTGGGGCAGCTGTACTGTGTCCTATAGGGTCGCTATGAGTTAGAATCGACTCGACGGCACTGCGTTTGGTTTATTTTCTTTTTAGTCACCCAGATTATATTGACACATGCATCAAATAATTTCAACTGTAAGTATTTCTGCATTTATCTCGAAAAGATACCAACTGAAAGACAAGGACTCTTTCTTTTGAAGCATACCCACAATATCATTCTGAAAAAAATACAATAATTCTGCATCATTTTCAAAGAACTACTCAATATTCAAATTTCCTTGACGTCACACACCTTTTTTTAAACAGTTTCTTTGACTCAGGATCCAAAGAAGGGGCTTACAGAGCAGTTGGTTGATTTGTCTTGTAAATGTTTTACTCTATAGATTTTTCCTCTCCTCTTTTCTCTCTTCTTCTTCCTCCTTGAAATTTTTTTGTTTGTTTGCTTTAGGAACGAGTTCATTGGTCTCATGGGTTCCCGCAATCTAGATTTTGTGGTCACCTTCCTTCTGTGTCATTTAAAATGTTTCTCTGGTTCCCATGTTCCTGTAAGTTGGTAGTTAGGCTCACCAGTTCGTGAACTTATCTGTCCTGTGATGTCTCACTGTAAGCTAGTGTTGTTCACTGGGCATTTTAAGGTCATTAATCATATTTCTCAGTTATTCTGTAAGCAGGATATCCGTTTTTGCCTCTTCCTGAGGCTCCACACTGTTCCGCGTACAGCAAGTAGGTGCCTGGGTAAAACCATCCAGGTGACTAACTGATAGAAGTGAGAGTGGGTCAAGTGGGAGCGGTTGCCCTAGCAAAATACATTTTCCAGGCTTTAAAACAGTATTTCATCAAACAGTAATGTGCAAAAAATGACAAATTGTGATTTCATCCTGTGGAAAAAATGTGATTCAGTGGAACACAACATGAAAGTAAAATCCCCCTGGGATTAAATAACGCTGTTTCAGACAGAGATGAGAAAGAGGGAAGGAAAACAATTAGTATGCCTTCCCTCCTCTAAAACCAAAACCCACGGTCGTTGAGTCGATTCCGACTCATAGCTCAGACTCACAGCGACCCTGTAAGACAGAGTAGAGCTGACCCCGTAGGGTTTCCAAGGAGCGCCTGGTAGAACTGAACTGCCAACCTTTTGGCTAACAGCCGTAACTCTTAACCACTATGCTACCAGGGTTTCCTCCCTCCTCCAAGACCCCCCCCCAGTTGTCTCATTTCCTATGAAGAGATTCACACATTTCTCAGGGAAGTTATAGCTTCAGAGTTCTCATTAAGTATCACAACTGTCTTGAACATCAGCCCAGCCTTCTTCGTGTTCACGTAAATAGCATATCCTCAGAAATTCAGCCTGGAACATGACTGTCCAAAGGCCAGGAAAACATTTCTAGCAGCATGCAAAGCAGTGCTGGATCCCCAGTAAGTCGCCGTGGCTTTTGTTTGACCCCTGCTCCGCATCCAACGCACTGTGCTCCTTCAAAACTGCACTGTCGTCCAGGAGCAAATTCCTCCTGTTCTTCTATTCTACCTCTAAATGAAACCCAGCACTTTGTGAGGTGCAATTCAGTGCTGTTTTATTTTTCTTCCTCATTGTCCTTTAGTAGCCATGGCTGGATCCACTCATAAGATTTATGAAGACGAGCATCACAAATTATAGCTCTTCAGGCCGTTTCTGTCATAGGACTCAGTGGAATTGATGTCCTGCATTTTCAAAGGGGTTCTTTCACATTTGTTCCCTGGTTTTGATTGGATTAAATTTTCTGGAGGGTGGAAAAGATAAACATTTCTGTATCCCCACAAGCCCAGATTTTATTTCACAACCAGAATTTAGGAGGATTAAAGGAATTTACCTGCAGGGGCTACTATGAGAATAAAATTTAAAAGCCAAAAGAGAGAAAAAAAAAAAAGTTCATAAGGTCTTTATTCATTCTTCACTAAAAACTAGGAGATTTTGAGCTGAAAAAAAAGATTGCTTTTTATTTTCACCTTTGGTTTTTACAGAGTATAGTTAACATTAGAAGAAAATGTCATTGTGTTTTTTAAGTAGATCAAAACAGACAACAAAGAGAATTGAAAGAAAATCCCGATCCCATTTTTTTCTTTCAAGTAGCTCTTGTTTTTGTATTTTCTACATCACCAAGACAAAGCATTTAAATTCAAACTTTTAATGAATGTCAGATTAATTTGGCTAAGTGATTCACCTCAGGGAACAAGAGGCACACTGTGTCATGTTCTATGCTAAGTGCTGGGAGTACAAAGATCAACAAAGATGTTTGCTCCTGGTCCATTCAGAGAGCAGACAGTAGCAGCCTGCGCCATGTGAGACAGACTGTGGGATTTGTAGGGAGCCCAGCAGAGGGATCATCCCCGCCACACGGAAGCAGCCCTCTACTGCAAATGGCGTTTGAACCATCGTGCTCCACCACTCGCTCCTTTATCTTTCTTCTTTTCCCTTACTTTTCTTTCCACTTCTTTCTCTCTTCACTCTGCCTATTCCTTTTTGCCTTTCTCTTTTTCTGTTCCCCTTCATATTCTCTTAGTCTGATCCTCTCTTACTTTGTCAGTAACCTGGCCTTGATTTCCATTTGGGAGTGGTCCTAGCTGTTCCTTAGTCCCAGTGGGACCTCTCCTGGTGAACAGGTGACTGATTTGAGGCTGAGTGGCGACTTGAGAAACTTAATTCTTTTTTTTATCCCTCTCTTTTCCATGTTCTTATATGTACAATCAGAATGCTCCTTAGAAGCAAGGATGGCAAGACTATGTCTCACATGCTTTGGACATGTTAGGAGGGATCATTCCCTGGAGGACATTATGCTTGGTAAAATAGACAGCCAGTGAGAAAGAAGACCCTCAACAAAATGGATTGACACAGTGGCTGCAACAATGAGCTCAAGCATAGCAGCAATTGTGAGGATGGCACAGAACCGGGCAGTGTTTCGTTCTGTTGTGTGCAGGGTCCCTATGAGTCGGAACTCACTCCATGGCACCTAACAACTACAGCACATGTTCAAGGACAGGAGATCCTGGTGGTGTAGTAGTTAAGCTATGTCTGCTAACCAAAAGGTCGGCAGTCCGGGTCTACCAGGCATTCCCTGGAAACTTTGTGGAGCAATTCTCTGTCCTATAGAGTCGCTCTGAGTCGGAATTCGACTCAACGGCACCGGGTTTGGTTTTTTGATTTTTGGTTCTAGGACAGTATTTTGCTTTGCTTTTAACATGTGATGCCCTTCCGTTTTGATGTGCTGGGCAGGAAAGGAACAGAGGAGGGGGGAATGGAATAAACAGTTTTGAGCATTAAAAATGTTTCCAAGATTTAAAAAAATATTTCTACTCCCCTTCCTCCACTTTCTCTTTCCTGCAGAGGCTTAAAAGCTGCCCTGTGTGCTGATCAATAACCCAATCCTTGCAGCCACTCATTGGAAAGAATTTTCAACTCTCTATCGTGTAAACTGTGAAGGTTTCTGTCTTCAAGGTGCCAGAGTGAACGTTTAATTAGGAATTTAATGAAGTTTCTGGGGTGCGAACAAAAATAAATCCTAAAAATTACATCATGTTTCCCGATTATATTTCTTCAACAGGTCATGTTAGTCTAAAAAAAAACCAAACCAAACCCCATGCCGTCGAGTCGATTCCAATAGTTTAGATAGTTTAGAAAACTCATCCATCTTTTACCAAAGGGAGCCAGTCTCTGCTGTTGTTTCTACAGCAAGCATTTAAAAGTGCTTTTAAGAAATACATAGCGCTGGTCATTTATTTCCACAGAATTCAAAAGTGAAATATAAATTTTAACTAAGTAAGAGTTGAGGGGCATGAGTAATCTGTGAAGCTGTGTGAAATATGGATATTGTGGTATTTTTGAAAATGAAACGTTCATCCCTAATTGCTCACACACCTTCCCCAACCCCTGATGATTCCATTGAAATTTTTTATCACTCACTTTCTATCAACATTCAAGATTTCAGAGTCATTGTTTTCATGTTATTTGACCACTGCATTCCGTTCAAAACATTCTCTCTCCTGTGATCTCCCCACCTTGTTGGTTGCTCCTTCCTGACTCTTCCTCCACTGACCTCAGACCTGGTTCCTCTACTTGGCTTTGTCTATACTTTGCTTCTGTGTGATTTCATCTGGATTAGGATTTAAATTCAGCCTATATGCTGATGACTTCCAACTATCTGTAGCTCACCTAGATGTCTCCTCCTGAGTTCCAGGATCACATATGCTCCTGCCTTCATTGTGTCCCCTCTTATATCTTGCAGGCATCTGAAACTGAATCGATGTAAACCTCTGATGCTCACCTGCATCCATTCTTCACACAGCAGCAGAGCAACCATTTAAGACATAACTCAGTATTAGTACAGGCTACGATATGGGTGGAGCCTGAATGTGTTACACTGAGCGAAATAAGTCAATGAACAAAAGGACAAATATTGTATGACCTCACGTATATAAAAAAGACAAGAACTGGCAAATGTATAAAGACCAAAGTTTATTAGTGGTTGCTAGGGGCAGGGAGGAGGAAAGAGAGAGGTGTTATTGCTTATGGAGTACTGCATTTCAGTTTACAGTGATGGAGAAATTGTATTGATTAAGGGTAGCATTGCAAAGCCAATTAATGTAATTGCTGTCAGTAAGTTGTATACCTGTAAAAAGCTGAACTGGCAAAGTTGTGTGATAGATATATTTATGACAATGACGAAAAGGGAGTCGCTGCTGAGGCTACTTATGTGCAGCCAAACATTTCATGGGCTTTGGTTCCTTGGTTCAGAGGTTTACGGTCGTGGTTTCATGGGACATCCCAGTTAGTTGGCCTAATAATATGTTTAGTCATCCCGTTTACCTCCTAGTTTGTTGCATAGTAACTGGAGTCTTAAAAGCTTGTAAGTGGCCATCCCAAAGCACAATAATTGATCTCTATTCACCTGGAGCAACAGAGGAAGGAGAGTCAGGAATAGGATATGTAATGTGTGGCTAATTGCCTCCAAAAACAACTGCCTCCTTTGCCATGAGACCAGAAGAAATGGATAGTGCCCATTTACCAGTAATGAACATTTTGATCAAAGTTTCTGTAGAAAAGTTCTGATTAAAAAAAAGGGGGGGGAAGGGAAGGCAGAATAGAATTTCAATATCTCATGGAATCCAGACTTTCTGGAGCCATGGAGGCTGAATGAACCCTGAAATTATTGCTCTAAGATAATCTTTAAACCTTAAACCAAAAATATCCCCTGAAGTCTTCTTAAAACCAAATGGTAGTTCAGCTTAGCTAGTAAAGAGTGTGTTGTGTCACTCTCTTTAAGAACCGTCTATATGAGATCAGATTAATAACAACAGCTCCAAAGATTAGATAGGAGCCTTAGGGGGCAGAGAGTTTATGTTAATGGGGAAGAAACTACTCAGAAAAGGAGGGTGAGAATGGTTGCACAACTCAAAGAATGTAATCAATGTCACTGAATTGTACATGTAGAAACTTGAATTGGTGTATGTTTTTCCTGTGTACAGCCACGTAACATTCCTTCAGGCACTGTCTGACCACATATATGTCCGTGGTCCCATGAGGTTATAAGGTTCCAGGAAAAGGAGAAGCCTGTGGCCCCGCCTCCTGCAAGAACAGGGGAAGGAGAAAGGCTTGCAGTCATGCATCACCTAATGTCCATGACACGTACTCAGGAGTAGGACATTATGTGATTTGGACATTGTGAGAACACCATGTTATATACACACTTGCCTCCTTCTGGGCCCCTTCCCCCTCGGCTCAGGCTGCCCCTCTCCATACTCCCCTCCTCCGTCCTCCCCTGTGAGCCTTTCTCTTTCCCTCACCCCTGCAGGAGGTGGGGCCACAGGCTTCTTTTCCTCCTGGCGCCCTGTAACCTTATGGAACCTTAGGCGTATATGCTGTCAGACATTGCCTGAGTGGACGTTACTCCACAAATAACTGTATGGTGTTCACACAACGCCCAAATCACATAGTGTCCTGTTTCACAGAACGTATCATGGACATGAAGCAACGCATGACTGTATATTCTCAACAACAACAAAATACTTTAAAAAAACTCTGATTCCAAAATGACCTCCAGGGGACGCACCCACTTAAAACCACTGCCATTTACAGTGAAAACCTGGAATGCGATGAGCATATGAGTCTTGCTCTCAATTATATTCCCAATGGCTAATGTGCATTGTATGTATAAAATAATAATAATAATAATTAAATGAGTAAAGAAGACATTTCCCTAAGGGGAAACACTGCTTTTCATGGTATTTTTCTTCCTTGGTTTCAACACATGAAAGAGTATTAGTATAAAACCCTGGTCCTTTCACCTGTCCCTTGTGCTTAAAAGAAAGGAATAATATTTTAATATGCAATATTAAACTATCCTTAAAGCAAGCAACAAGAATATCAAAGTGCACAGTTATGTCAATTTAGGAAAATGCCTTTTTATAAATTATAAATGTCACTCTTCACTGTATACAACTAGATAATTAGGGTAATTAATTACAATTAAATGCAGCAAAGACTGCAAATTGCATATGCAGTAGCTGTTAGCTCTTATGAAGAGAAATTTATTCCTTCTTTCATTCATTCACTCACTGGAGGCTATAAAGCTACTTAATGTTTTGGAATGTGTACTTGGTCATGCTTATGCGTTGGTCTGCCAATTTTTAAGACTGTAAAATACTAGACAAAGGGTTATTTACTGAGATATAGTGACGTTTTAGCATTGCCCTTCTGTTCTTTTGATAGTCTTGAAACATATGCCTTGGAAATTGGTATATAGTACTTGAATTCATAGTCTGAGATCGACTCTGGTTTACATTCTTCCTTTATTGAAACTTCTTCTGTCAAAGACTGGGTAATTGGCTTCTTAAATAAGAAACTAAGAAAAATACAAGCTGGTTTCATTTGTTAATTAATTCACAGACTGCTGAGAGAATCTTTACTTTTCTCTTATGAAAACATGTTTTAACCCACAAAAGTTTCATAAACCTGCCAACATGAATCTATCTTTTACATGGCATATGGGCGGGCCCCTTCTTGGTCTGTCGCCAGCTAATCTCACAGCCTCCTTTCCTGTGACTTCTTCTTCAAGTGCTCAGCAAGACAAAGCTGAACTCTGCATCCTTTCCTAAATACAGGGAGTTGTGAGGTTATGTCCTTGTCCTGTTTCTTCTACCTGTAGTGCTCACCATGCCACCTTCTCTTACCTTTCTGCTGGACCAATTATCCTTTAAAACAGTAAGCCTCACCTCCATGAAGCCTTCCCAGGTCATTCATCTCCCCCTCTGCAGATAGCTTCCATTGATTCTTTCTCTATTTTACTTCTCTACTGGCTTCTTTTGCCCTTTTTATACTATAATTCATTCCATTTTATGTCCAGCTCCTCTACTGAAATGCAATGTCCTTGAGGACTATGGCTTTTATTAAATTAAGAATAAGGGTATTTTTTATTACAAAAAGCAATATATGGCTTAAGTAGAAAATACAAGAAAAAATATTCAAAAAACTCCTAATCCCCATTTCCCAGTGATAATTCCTTTTACACATCAGTCCAGATATTTAGCTATGTATAATGCGGGCCTATATACTTTAATTTTTTTTTTTAATGGGGTGTATGCTATACATTAAAAATTACTTTTCCCCCTTCATGAACATCTTTCTATGGCAAAATACATATTCTTCTGAAGTATTATTTTTGATGGCTGATTAGTACCCACTGTGTGATTATAATAAATAGTTGGAGCAATCCCCTAAAATAAGATAGTAACATTGTTTCCTCCTTTTACTTTAATGAATAATTCACCAGTCCCTGGCACTGAATCTTATTTACTAGGAACCCATCTGTAGAAGTTAAGTTGCTGGGTCAATCACCCAGCCTGTGACAGAAGAAATTTCAGTAAAGAAAGTGTAAACCAGAGTCAATCTCAGACTATGAATTCAAGTACTATATACCAATTTTCAAAGCATATGTTTCAAGACTATCAAAAGAACAGAAGAGCAATGCTGAAATGCCACTGTATCTCAATAAATAAACATTTGTAAGTCTTTTTTGATAATATTGCCATAAAGATTATACTAGATTTAAATCCCACCAGCACTGTACAAAAAAAGTCTGTTTTACTACATCTTTCCCCATCTTCATAATTGTCCTTTTCTTTTTTTAATTGTTGAAAACTGACTTCTGGTAAAAAAAAAAAAAAAAAAAAAAAGACACATAGATAAGAATTGTTAAATGACCAGAGAAGTTCATTCTTCGTTAATCACTCTTTTGAGTTCTCCGAAACCCTCACCATCAGGAATGATGTCTTCTGTCCAGCTGAAATGGCACCTGGGTGAATCTGTGCCTGTTTTCTCAATTGCTGATTTCTTGCTGAAGGAGCTCTCTCTGTGTTACTAGGCATTTATTTTTTTATACCTGCAACTTCAACAGCTCTGCAATGTAATCTTTATGACTTTCGCCTTTTCCAGGTCTTTAATATTTCACAGTGCCCTTTCAACATGGTTCACATTCTTCTTTAAATGTGGACAGCAGCACAGATCATAAAGATGTTAGAAATATCAGCTGAAAAGGATCATAACCCATCTCCATCGAGTCGACTCCAGCTCATAGTGACACTATAGGACAGAGTAGAACTGCCTCATAGGGTTTCCAAGGAGCGGGTGGTGGATTCGAACTGCTGACCTTTTCGTTAGCAGCCAAGCTCTTAACCACTGTGCCACCGGGGCTCCCTGAAAAGGATCATAGGTACCACCTATTCCAATCTTGCTATTTTATAGTTAAGGAGATTGGGCTTTGTGACTCCTCTGAAGTCACATAGCCTCTTGGATTCAAAGCTGGGATTAGAACTGGAAATTTCCCCTTGCCTTACGCCTTCTCCTCAGAGCAGCGCCTGGATCAGCACTGCATGTTGCTGAGGTGCTACGTTGTGATTCTAGGGCACATAGGCGGACCCGAGGGAGTGCTGTGTATAAATAAAATCTACAGCTATAATCCATCTAAGTTATTATTCATAGGGTTCTGGGGAGATTTTATTTTGTCTAGATGCTTCCATTTTGCCACACTGGGTAAGTTGTTGGTAGAATTCCTCCTGGACTAGGCTGGAAGTGCAAAAATGTTTAAGTAACACAAATAAGCAGTAGTTGAATCCTTCTCACTTGGTGTTCTCCCCTCAGCTGTAGCATGAAAGGTTTCTGATATCCCAGAGCAGTGTTACAGTCAAATGTTGAAGGGAATGAATAAAAGGTGCTGTCAACTGAAAGCCCTGCCTTTGCAAGCAAGGTGCTTGGCTCTCTTTTGGAAGTGCTTGATAACTGGCTCACTAGCAGTATCAACACTGGAAAGATAGTTGAATTCATTTTAGGATCACATAAAGAGTATACATAAATGTATCTAAGTATTTTACAACAGGCAAAACACCTATTCTGAAGGTTTCTTAAATAACGAATTCTGTCATTTTCTTTCTACATAAATGGCCAGTTAAGTGAAGTGATTTTGAGGGATTTCTCTTTTCCAATAATCAGAACATAGCGCGTTAGGTCCTTTTCCTCCAGAATTGATTGGAGAGGTATGCTACATAAAGTTCTGGAGTTCTCTACCCTTAGCTGTCACATGGTGGTGTTTGTTTTGTTTTGCTTTTGTAAGTGTGAATTTGACCTATGGGGTCAACTTTATCCAGAGCCTCCATGTGGCTGGTCAGGCTAATGAGAACCTGTGAAAGGAAAGCTATATCCTGACCTGAATAGAAAAGTTGCAAACATCTTGTTAAATATGTTTCCATGATTTTTTGTTTGTTGTAAAGCGGGGATCTCAAGTTTATGTATGGTTGATAAATACAAAAATATTTACCTGCTTTATCATCTTTATGGGTTAGCCTGCACTTAAAATTATTGAGTAGGCGTTCTGTGTGGAGCCTTTGCTGGCAATATATAACAAGCATTTATAGTTCTGTACCAAGCCTGGTAGCATAGTGGTTAAGTGCTACAGCTGCTAACCAGAAGGTCAACAGTTCGAATCCACCAGGTGCTCCTTGGAAACCCTGTGGGGCAGTTCTACTCTGTCCTGTAGGATCGCTATGAGTCAGAATTGACTCAATGGCAGTGGGTTTGATTTTGGTTTTTTTTAACCAAGCTACGTAGGATGCGACTAGTTACCATATCCTTTTTCTCCTACGGGTGTAGGCATTTTGCGTGTATGATCAAGTTCAACTTCTAGAGTTAAACCTCTACTCCTTTTTCAACTTGAAATTAAGGGGTGAATTTCCAGTAATGTGGGTATTTTCTTCTTCTCTTTTTCCTTCTTTGTTCTTTTCCTTTTCCTCTTGTTCTCATGTTCTCTTATGTTTCTTTTATTTCATTATTGTCCACACTGGATGACTCTGTTTTCAGTTTTCTCAAGTTTCAGTTTGCTTTTGTACTAAATGGAAATAAATCTAAATGTTATAAATGTTGTGATGGTGTTTTCTCCCTGTTGAGTTTGTGAATATTTGTTCTGCTTCTCCTTTCCTAACGTTTTCCATAATGTTGATTACTTTTATAATGAGAAAAAGCAATAATTTTATTTTAATGCCCTTTTAGGATTTGAATGATAGAATGCTAGGAAGTATCTTTGTGCATCTAACTTTCAGTGATAATTGACCTTAAAGAGCTGCGACTTCAAGAAATTGTAGACAATTTGTTCTCCCAAAAGAGCTACTTACAAGATTCTAAATGACAAGATTGACGCATATTGTGTATCTGTTCTATCCTAGGTGCCTCAAGATGAATGGGGAGGGTACCCCACTGGTGGTAAAGATGAGGAAATACCCTGCAGGAGAATGAGAAGTGGGAGTTACATTAAAGCCATGGGAGATGAGGAGAGTGGAGAATCAGACTCTAGCCCCAAAACGTCACCCAAGGTAGCCATCCGACCAGAGCCCTTGTTAAAGTCCATTGGACAGAGACCACTTGGAGATCACCAAACGTAAGAACTGCTGACTTGTCTTCCCTCCTCTAGGACACAGCTTGTTTCAGAACTCTTCTGTCATCATAACTAGTTATCTGCAGGCTACATGTCTTCAACTTAAAAAGAAAATTCCTGAGTTTGAAACATTAGACCCAGTGGCCATCAATTTTCAAATCCTTTAAAAAAAAAAAAAAAACTGACCTTTGGTTATTTCTTTATTACATAGTAATTAAGAAAATATGCTTAGGCATATTAGCAACCATTAGCTAGTGTTACCTATCAAATTATTTTCTCTAGAGGATGTAATTCTATTTGTGTGAATTTGTTTGTAGGAGGTTAAAAATTGTAATAGGGAGTTTTTTGTTGACAATGACTTTATAAATGCATTTTTCTAGGCAATAGTTGTGTGTGTGCATGTGTCTACGTGTGTAGGAGGCAGGATATGGGTTAGCTTAAACATGTAATATATGCTTTATATATTTATTTGTCTGAAAATATTGATAAATTTAACTATTTGCCAAAATATAAACAGATAAAACTGTTTGAGAAACAGGCTACTAAAAGGAACTAGGAAAGCATGGCTGTTACTTTCAGTGGGCATATTGTTGTGCGTGTCAGATCCTACAAGCTAAATTGGGATGTAAAAGGTAAGAATGGCCTTGTATGTTGCCACTGCTTTCTGTTGTCAGTTGTCCCAGGTGAATGGAAAACAAAAGGGTGAAATAGCTTTTTAATACTTTGCCAGTGTTGCTTGAAGAGTTATTCATTGTAATGCATAAAGTCAAACAATGACGCTCCAGGCCGATATGTTGTCTTTGTATCATTCTTTCCTCGTGTGTGGTGCACACAGTTTTAAGCAAAATGACTCCGTAATTCCTCCCAATAAATCAAATAATTCATTATCATTAGCTTGAACAATTAAAATTTGAATTGCAACAGAATGTTCTGTTTAACAAATTTGAACCATATCTTTATTATCTAATTCAGTTAAATTCAACAGCTGTTGTATTGGGAATATCAGACAGAAAACATCATGAGACCAGGGACCATGGTCTGTCTCATTCAGTGCCTCTGTCCACTACATGGTCAGGGAAAGTTTGTTGAAAGAATAACTGGGAACAAAAGTCTTGCTCTGAAGAAACTTACAGCAGAGGGGAGGTAGGAAAGGAAGGTGTATGTAAGCAAAAAAACAATGAGGAAACAATTTTTATTGCAAAGTTTTATTGGAGAACTGTGAGAAGCACTATGTAAGCACAAAGGTGTGAGTACTTTACTCCCAAAAGTGAAGTAAATGGATTGGTTCTTATCAACCTTTTATTTGAAGATGGTGAAGGACACATTTCCATCACCCGTCTGTCAGTTTGTTGTACTACGGTGGGTTTTATGCTGCTAGGATGCTGGAAGATGGTGCCATCGGTATTTCAAACACCAGCAGGGTCACCAATGATGGACGGGTTTCAGTGGAGCTTCCAGACTAAGAAGAAAAAAAAAAAAATTTTTTTTTTTTTTTTTTTTGTGCTGGAAATCTACTTCCAAAAATTAGGCGATGAAAATATGATAGCCCAGAAGAGAACATTGTCCAACTTGCTTGCTTTAGACATGTCATCAGGAGGAATGAATGTCTAGAGGAGGACATCATGTTTGGTGAAGTAGGGGGCCAATGAGGGCATGGGAGACCCTCAGTGAGATGGATTGGCACAGTAGCTGCAATGATGGACTCAAACATGCTGGCTAACAACAATGACAAAGACACACTTGGGAGTTACAAATTATGGCCAACCTCCATGCAGGAAAAACAATGCATACATGCAACAAGGTTGCTTAGTAGGTCTAGGAGCTCAGAAGCCCCCTGATGCTCACACGTGGTCTCCGGATCTGAACTACTAGAGAGATGACCACTGGTATAACTTTTCATTTTAAATCTTTGATTCACTTTGTATATCTGTACGTTAAAAAGCAAACTATACAAAGAGGGAGAGCCAACCATGCTTTAACAGTGAGCAGGTTTCAGGTAATTTTAAGAGCTATTAGCATTATTTTCATGTCAACAAGGTCTGCCTCTTCTTCCCCAACTAGTCCTCTAGTGGTTTTATGCTCTTGTGGTACCTTGCTTTATCTTTACATTTGAATGTTCCTCATTGTATTATAATTTCTTTTTATGTGTCAGTGTCCCGTGTCAGGTCAACCACTTAAAGGTTTTTATCTTAGGGAGTAACCAAAAAAAACAAGCTTGTTGCCCTCAAGTCGATTCTCACTCATAGTGATCCTACAGGAGAGAGTAGAACTGCCCACAGAGTTTCCAAGGAGCAGCTGGTGGATTTGAACTGCCAACCGTTTTGATTAGCAGCCGTAGCTTTTAACCGCTGTGCTTTCAGGGCTCCATCTTAGGGACTAGGTACCAGTATTAACAGTGTTTGGGAAAAAATTAAGTATTTTACATTTATAAAACTCAATCATTACCCAACAGAGTTAAAATTACTTCAAAAAGCCAACACAGTAATGAAGTGGCCAAGGACATTTGATGGTATAATCTAATTATTGATAAAACTCTTCACTGTCCAAGTGTGAGAATCAGTCTGGGAGTTCATCTACAAATGGTTAATACCTGAACTGAACACATTCATCCCTGCAAACCAGATAAAATTTGGGGGAGAAAATGCTGCCCAACAGTTGCTAATATTATAAATACAAACTTACTCCTGCTTTTGGCTGTCCACACCACTGATCACTCTATCTGCAGAGAAAATCTGGGAGTTGGGTTCATTCTTCCATTTATTCAGTTATTTATCAATCCATTCATTCATCCAACAAATATTTAGGCATTATGCTAGATTTTATTTGTAAGTGCTCGTTATTCTTTTCTCTTAACTCTGACACTGCAATATACGTAGAATGAAATGGAAAAGACAACTCCCTATAGAGCGTCAGGACAGCACTATACCTAACAATAATTCTCTATTAATTTGCAAAGTCCATGAAACTTCCATAATATTTTTTTTAATTTTTTTTTTTTTTTGTGCTTTAAGTGAAAGTTTACAAACCAAGTCAGTCTCTCATCAAAAATTTACATACACCTTGCTAAATACTCCTAGTTGCTCTCCCTCTAATGAGACAGCACACTCCTTCCCTCTGCTCTCTCTTTTCATGTTCATTTGGCCAGCTTCTGACACCCTCTGCCCTCTCATCTCCTCTCCAGACAGGAACTGCCCACATAGTCTCATGTGTCTACCTGATCCAAGAAGTTTACTCTTCACCAGTATCATTTTCTGTTCCATAGTCCAGTCCAATCCCTGTCTGAAGAGTGAGCTTTGGGAATGGTTCCTGTCCTGGGCTAACAGAAGGTCTGGGGACCATGGCCTCTGGGGTCCTTCCAGTCTCAGTCAGACCATTAAGTCTGGTGTTTTTATGAGAATTTGGGGTCTGCATTCCACTGCTCTCCTCCTCCCTCAGGGGTTCTTCTTTGTGTTCCCTGTCAGGGCAGTCATCAGTTGTAGCCAGGTACCATATATTTTTCTGGTCTCAGGCTCATGTAGTCTCTGGTTTATGTGGCCCTTTCTGTCTCTTGGGCTTAAAATTACCTTGTGTCTTCGGTGTTCTTCATTTTCCTTTGCGCCAGGTGGGTTGAGACCAATTGATGTATCTTAGATGGCCGCTTGCTAGCGTTTAAGATCCCAGACACCACTCTCCAAAGTGGGATGCAGAATGTTTTCTTAATAGATTTTATTATGCCAATTAATTTAGATGTCTCCTAAAACCATGGTCTCCAAACCCCAGCCCCTGCTACGCTGGCCTTCGAAGCATTCAGTTTATGTAGGAAACTTCTTTGCTTTTGGTTTAGTCTAGTTGTGCTGACCTCTCCTGTATTGTGTGTTGTCTTTCCCTTCACCTAAAATAGTTCTTATCTACTATCTAATTAGTGAAAACCCCTCTCCCCTGCTCCCTCCCTACTCTTGTAACCATCAAAGAATATTTTCTCCTCTGTTTAAACTATTTTTCAAGTTCATATAACAGTGGTCTTATACAATATTCTTCCTTTTGCAACTGACTAATTTCACTCAGCATAATGCCTTCCAGATTCCTCCATCTTATGAAATGTTTCACAGATTCATCATCCATCGTTCTTTATCGATGGGTGGGAGTATTCCACTGTGTGAATATACCATAATTTATTTATCCATATTTCTGTTGATGGGCACCTTGGTTGCTTCCATCTTTTTGCTATTGTAAACAATGCTGCAATGAACATGGGTGTGCATATATCTGTTTGTGTGAAGGCTGTTATTTCTCTAGGATATATTCCAAGGATCGGGATTGCTAGATCGTATGGCAGTTCTATTTCTGGCTTTTTAAGGAAGCACCAATTCAATTTCCAAAGTGGTTATACCATTTTACATTCCCACCAGCAGTGTATAAGTGTTCCAGCCTCTCCACAACCTCTTCAACATTTATTATTTTGTGTTCTTTGGATTAATGCCAACCTTGTTGGAGTGAGATTGGAATCTCGTTGTACTTTTGATTTGCATTTCTCTCTTTTTTTTTTTTTAATGGCTAATGATCGTGAGCATTTCCCCATGTATCTGTTAGCTACCTGAATGTCTTCTTTAGTGAAGTGCATGTTCATATCCTTTGCCCATTTTTTAAATTGGGTTATTTGTCTTTTTGTAGTTCAGTTTTTGCAGCATCATTTAGATTTTAGAGCTCAGATGCTGATCAGAAATGTCATAGTTACAAACTTCTTCCCAGTCTGTAGGTAATCTTTTTACTTTCGGTGAAGTCTTTGGATGAGCATAGGTGTTTTATTTTTAGGAGCTCCCAGCTACCTAGTTTCTCTTCTGCATTGTTAGTAATGTTTTGTATAGTGTTTATGCCATCTTTAGGGCTCCTAACGTTGTCTCTATTTTTTCTTTGGTGATCTTTATCGTTTTAGATTTTATACTTCGGTCTTTGATCCATTTTGAGTTAGTTTTTGTGCATGGTGTAAGGTATGGGTCTTGTTTCATTTTTTTTGCAAATGGATATCCAGTTATGCCAGCACCATTTGTTAAAGAGACTGTCTTTTCCCCATTTATCTGTTTTGGGCCTTTGTCAAATACCAGCTGCTCATATGTGGAGGGATTTATGTCTGGATTCTCAATTCTGTTCCATTGGCCTATGTATCTGTTGTTGTATCAGTACCAGGCTGTTTTGACTACTGGGGCAGTATAAAAGGTTCTAAAATGAGGTAGAGTGAGGCCTCCCACTTTGTTCTTTTTCAGTAATGCTTTACTTATCCAGGGCCTCTTTCCCTTCCATAGGAAGCTGGTGATTTCCCCCTCCATCTCATTAAAAGATGTCGTTGGAATTTGGATCGGAATTGCATTTTATCTACAGATGACCTTTGGTAGAATAGACATTTTTACAATGTTAAGTCTTCATATCCATGAGCAAGGTATGTTTTTCCACTTAGGCAGGTCCCTTGCAGTAATGTCTTGTAGTTTTCTTTCCATAGGTCTGTTACGTCTCTGGTGAGGTTTGTTGCTGAGTATTTTATCTTCTAGGGGCTACTGTAAATGGTGCTGATTTGGTGATTTCCTCTTCAGTGTTCTTTTTGTTGGTATAGAGGAGTCCAACTGATTTTTGTATGTTATCTTGTATCTTAATACTCTGCTGAACTCTTCTATTAGTTTCAGTAGTTTTCTTGAGGATTCTTTAGGGTTTTCTTTGTATAAGATCATGTCATCTACAAATAGAGATACTTTTACTTCTTCCTTACTGATCTTGACGCACTTTATTTCTTTATCTAGCCTAATTGCTCTGGCTGAGATCTCTAGCACAATGTAGAGTAAGAGTAGTGATAAAGGGCATCCTTGTCTGGTTCCTGATCTCAAGGGGAATGTTTTCAGACTCTCTCCATTTAGGATGATGTTGGCTGTTGGCTTTGTATAAATGGCCTTTATCGTGTTGAGGAATTTTCCTTCTATTCCTATTTTGCTGAGAGTGTTTTTCATGATTGGGTGTTGAACTTTGTCAAATGCCTTTTCTTTATCAATGTATAAGATCATGTGGTTCTTGTCTTTTGTTTTATTTATATGATGGATTACATTGATTGTTTTTCTAATGTCGAACCATCCCTGCATACCTGGTATGAATCCCACTTGGTCATGGTGAATTATTTTTTTGATATGTTGTTGAATTCTACTGGCTAGAATTTTGTTGAGGATTTTTGTATCTAAGTTCATGAGGGATATAGGTCTGTAATTTTCTTTTTTTGTGGTGTCTTTACCTGGTTTTGGTATCAGTGATATGCTGGCTTTGTAGAATTAGTATTCTGTCCTTTTCTGTGCTCTGAAATACCTTTGGTAGTAGTGGTATTAACTCTTCTCTGAAAGTTTGGTACAACTCTGCAGTGAAGCTGTCTGGGCCAGGGCTTTTTTTTATTGGGAGTTTTTTGATTACCTTTTCAATCTCTTCTTTTGTTATGAGTTTATTTAGTTGTCCTACCTCTGTCTGTGTTAGTTTAGGTAGATAGTGTGTTTCTAGGAATTCATCCATTTCTGCTAGGTTTTCAAATTTGTTAGAGTATAGTTTTTTGTAGTAATCTGATATGATTCTTTTAATTTCAGTTGGCTCTGTTGTAATATCACCCATCTCATTTCTTATTCAGGTTATTTGCTTCCTCTCCTGTTTTTTTGTTTGTTTGGCCAATGGTTTATCAATTTTATTAATTTTTTCAAATAACCAGCTTTTGGTCTTGTTAACTCTTTCAATTGTTAACAATTTTCTATTTCATTTAATTCTGCTCTAATTTTTATTATTTGCTTTCTTCTGGCATCTGAGGGTTTCTTTTGTTGCTCTCTTTCTATTTGTTCAAGCTGTAGGGATAATTCTTTGATTTTGGCCTTTTCTTCTTTTTGTATGCATACATTTATTGATGTAAATTGACCTCTGAGCGCTGCTTTCGTCGTGTCCCAGAGGTTCTGATAGGAAGTGTTTTCATTCTCATTGGATTCTATGAATTTCTTTATTCCATCCTTAATGTCTTCTATAATCCAGTCATTTTTGAGCAGAGTATTGTTCAGTTTCCAAGTGTTTGATTTCTTTCCCTGCTTTTTCTGTTATTGATTTCTGCTTTTATGGCCTTATGGTCAGAGAAGATGCTTTGTAATATTTCAATGTTTTGGATTCTGCAAAGGCTTGCTTTATGACCTAATGTGTGGTCTCTTCTAGAGAATGTTCCATGTGCACTAGAAAAGAAAGTATACTTGGCTTCTGTTGGGTGGAGTGTTCTGTATATGTCTATAAAGTCAACTTGGTTGATTGTGTTATTTAGATCTTCTGTGTCTTTATTGAGCTTCTTTCTGGATGTCCTGTCCTTCACTGAAAGTGGTATACTGAAGTCCCCAACTGTAATTGTGGCACTATCTCACTTTTCAATGCTGTTAGAGTTTGTTTTATGTATCTTGCAGTCCTGTCATTGGGTGCATAAATATTTAATGTGGTCATATCCTCCTGGTGTATTGTCCCTTTAATCATTATATAGTGTCCTTCCTTATCCTTTGTGGTGGATTTAACTTTAAAGTCTGTTTTGTCAGAAATTAATATTGCCACTCCTGCTATTTTTTGATTGTTGTGTTGTTTGCTTAATATATTTTTTTCCATCCTTTGAGTTTTAGTTTGTTTGTGTCTCTAAGTCTAAGGTGTGTCTCTTGTAGGCAGCATGTAGACGGATCGTGTTTTTTTAATCCATTCGGCCACTCTGTGTCTCTTTATTGGTGCGTTTAGTGAATTTGCCTTCAGCGTAATTATAGACAGGTATTTATGAGCTTAGTGCTGTCATTTTGATGTCTTTTTTGTGTGTGTTGTTGACAGTTTCTTTTTCACACTTAATTTTTTTTGGTTGAGTAGTTTATTTGTTGTTGTGTTTTCCTCTTATTTGTTGTTGTTGATTTTGTTTCCGTTGAGTCTCTATTTTTTTTCTTGTATTATTTTGATGAGCAAGAGAGTTAGCCTCCTTTGTGCTTACCTTAATATCTACCCCTATTTTTCTATGTTTAAACCTGACTTTTATTTCTTTATATCGCCTTGTCTTCCTCTTCATATGAAAGATCTATGACTGCATTTCTTAGTCCCTCTTTATTTATTTAATGTTGTCTTCTTTTACATAATGACATCGCTGTTTTCCTGTTTTTTTATCTCGATTTATTTTTGTGATTTCCCTGTCTGGGTTGACATCTGATTGTTCTGTCCAGTGTTCTAGTCTTGAGTTGAAACCTGATATTATTGATTTTCTAACCAGAGAACTCCCTTTAGTATTTCTTGTAGTTTTGGTTTGGTTTTTACGAATTCCCTAAACTTTGTCCGGAAATGTCCTAATTTCACCTTCATATTTGAGAGAGAGTTTTGCTGGATATATGATTCTTGGCTGGCAATTTTTTCCTTCAATGCTTTATATATGTCATCCCATTGCCTTCTTGCCTGTGTGGTTTCTGCTGAGTAGTCCAAGCTTATTCTTATTGACTCTCCTTTGTAGGTGACTTTTCGTTTATCCCTAGCTGCTCTTAAAATTCTCTCTTTATCTTTGGTTTTGGCACATTTGATTATAGTATGTCTTCATGAATTTCTTTTAAGATCTACCTTATGTGGAGTTTGATGAGCATCTTGGATAGATATCTTCTCATCTTTCAGGATATCAGGGAAGTTTTCTGCTAACAAATCTTTAACAATTCTCTCTGTATTTTCGGTTATCCCTCTTTGTTCTGGTACTTCAGTCACTCGTAGGTTATTTCTCTTGATAGAGTCTGATGTGATTCTTAGGGTTTCTTCATTTTTTTTTTTAATTCTTTTATCTGATTTTTCTTCAAATATATTGGTGCCAAGTGCTTTATCTTCAGTCTCACCAATTCTGCCTTCCACTTGCTCAGTTCTGCTCCTCTGACTTTCTGTTATCTAATTCTGTAATTTTATTGTTAATCTTCTGAATTACTGATTGCTGTTTCTCTATGGATTCTTGTAGCTTTTTTAATTTTTCATTATTTTCTTGAATAACCTTTTTCATTTCAACTGCTTTATCTGTGTGTTCCTTGGCTTGTTCTGGGTATTGTCTGCTCTCCTTCCTGATCTCATTCCTGATGTCTTGATGGGTTCTGTATATTAATCTTTTGTATTCTGCATCTGGTAATTCCAGGAAGGCACCTTCATCCAGAAGATCCCTTGATTCTTTGTTTTGAGAGCTTGTTGAAGTGATCATGGTCTGCTTCTTTATGTGATTTGATATTGACTGTTGTCTCTGAGCCATCTATAAGTTATTGTATTAGTTTATTTTATGTTTGCTTACTGTATCCTAGCTTCCTGTTTTGTTTTGTTTTGATATGTCCAAATAGGTTGCTTGAGTGAGCTAGCTTAATTATTTTTGCCTTTGAAGCTCTAACATCCTGTCACCAGATGGCTGGAGCTGTTGTCTAGGTATATGAGCCTAGGAGTCCATTCACTTTTCTTGTATGGATTCAGTTCAGGTATCCAGGTAGTTGGTCATCAAGTGTGTGGTACAGGCCCTGTCCTACAGTCTTAGAGGGGCAGAGGTGATTGGTATAGGTACCGGTATCTGCTTGCACCAGGGGGTCACGCTCTGAACAAGGCAGGGGACTGACAACTATCCCCCAAGTGTCTGTGAGGAAAGCACATCCCTGTTCCCTAGAGTGCACAGGTGGGCAGGTTCTACATATGGACCATGGGTACCCAATGCTTTTGCTTGCAAGGACTGGGAGGTACAAATTATCCTTGGACCCCTTCGCGGGTGGCTGGGTGACCTGAGTGGAGCCACCAGTCCTTAGGCCCTTGATGTGTGTAGGTGAGGACCCTTTTTAATAGGCAAAGAAGTGTCAAACGTCAAACACCCATCTCTCCATCACACAGCTGAAACAGTTGTAGTCTGCAACAAGGGCCTATTCTCCTGAAATAGGCCCACACAGGTCCATGCGGGGTGCGGCGGGGGGAAGGTATTCCAAGTCCATGGATTATTTATGCCTGGACAGGAGACACTTCTGTCTTGAGCTCCCCAGGCTGGTGGAGGTGGCAGATTATCTTTTTCCTGGTTGTGAATTTATTCATTCTCCGAGGCCAGGAGAATGGCTCTGGGTGTGCTGCAGGACCTGTCTCAGGCCCAGGGAAATCGACAGCCACTGAAGCCAGCTAGGAGGCTACAGGCATGGGAAAATATACTCAAGTACTTAGCTTTTGCCAAAAGCACTGTTATTCTCTGGTTTCAGAGGTGTGAGTAGCCTGTGTGGCTGGCCGTTTCTCCCTGAGCAAACTGCAGCCGAACACTACTACCAGCCTGCTGCATTCACTCCCAGGAATGGTGCCTGAGGGTTCCCGGTGATTCAGGCCTAGCAACTCCTCTCCACTTCTGAGCTGTCTGTCCCTTCCCCTGCCACTCAGTCTGTTTTCTAATTTTGCCTTTGATGTTCAGGGCTCCTAGCTTGTCATAAATATAATCATTTCACTTGTTTTTGGGGGTCTTTCTTTGTTGTAAGAGGGTTCACCGGGAGCATCTGACTACTCCGCCATCTTGGCCCTGCCTTTCCCATAAAAAGTTTGATAAAAAATTAAATTATGTTACAGGTATCATATTAAGATATCAATTAAGTTATTGTCATTGCCTATTACTGTCTTAGTATATCTTATATTTATTTAGCACTTTATAAATATCTGTATAATTACGTATATTTTCATTTTAAATGGTATTTCCCAAGCTCAGTAATTTACCCTGGGAAGTTATAATCGTGCCCATTTTATGGAGCAGAAACCTGAGTCACACACATTCATGTTCATTGCAGTATTATCCACAATAGCAAAAAACCGGAAGCAACGTAAGTGCCCCTCAACGAGTGAACGGATAAACTATGGTAGATACACACAATGACTACGCAATGATAAAGAACAATGATGAATCTTCGAAACATCTTACAACATGGATGAATCTGGAAGGCATTATGTTGAGCGAAATAAGTTAATCACAAAAGGACAAGTAGTATAAAAAGACCCCTATTATAGAAACTGATAAAAATGTTTACACACAGAAAGAAACAATCTTTGATGGTTACGAAGGTTGGGAGGGGTGGAGAAGGAAAGACACTAAATAGACATAGGTAAGTTGTAACTCTGGTGAAGGGTAAGTCAGTATGCAATTCTGGAGAAGTCAACACGACTTATCCGATACAAAGTCATAGAAGCTTCTCAGACACATTTAGTCTCTTTAAGGGACCGAGTTACTGGGCTGAGAGCGGGGGACCGTGGTCTCAGGGTACACCTAGCTCAATCGGCGTAATGTAGTTTATAAAGAAAATGTTTTGCATCCAACTGTGGTGAGTAGTGTCTGTGGTCTTGAAAGCCTGCAAGCAGCCATCTAAGATACATCCACAGTCCCATCCTGGCTGGAGCAAAGGAGAATGAAGAAAACCAAAGATACAAAGGAAAGATTTGTCCAAAGGACTAATTGACCACATAAACCACAGCCTCCACCAGACTACGCCCAGAACACCTAGATGATGCCTGGCTGCCACTGCCGACTGCTCTGACAAGGATCACAATAGAGGGTCCGGGACAGAGTAGCCGGGGGAGGATGTAGAACAAAATTCAAACTCACAGAAAAAAAAAAAAAGACCAGACTTGCTGGCCTTACAGAGCCTGGAGAAACCCCAAGAGTATGGCCCGCATACACCCTTTTAACTCAGTAATGAGGTCACTCCTGGAAACCCTGGTGGTGTAGTAGTTAAGAGCTATGGCTGCTAACCAAAAAGGCAGCAGTTTGAATCCACCAGGCACTCCTCGGAAACTCTATGGGGCTGTTCTACTCTGTCCTGTAGGGTCGCTGTGAGTTGCAATGAGATTAACTAATAAACTAGTCATAGTAGCAATAAAAATTATGAAGATTTTAACAACAGTGATCATACTTATCATTAATTGATTGCCTACTTTGTGTGACTCCTTATAATAAGCATAATCATCAGCATAACAGCCCTACAGGTAGATACTATCACCTGGGTTTGAAAGATGAAGAAACGATCTCAGCAAGTCTTAGTACCATGTGTAAGACCAGCCAACTAGAAGTCAGATCCAGGTCTATCTATTTTACTTCACTAACCCACAGTGCCCCTCCCTGAAGATGGCAGTCTTCCAATAGTGAGGAATCACATACTTAATCTTAAACCAAAATAGAAATGGACTTGGCCCCATCACCACGTACTGACTTTCCTCTGCAGCTCCCTCCAAATTTTTTCACGATCTGTAACCTCTTTCTTCAGTAACTCTAACCAAAAAAAAAAAACAAACAAACCTGTTGCCATCGAATTGATTCCAACTCATAGTGACTGCAGAGAACAGAGTAGAAGTCCCCCATAGGGTCTCCAAGGCTGTAATGTTTTACAGAAGCAAACTGCCACATCTTTCGCCTGTGGAAGGGCTGGTGCGTTTGACCCACCGACTTCAATTGGTAGCCAAGTGCTTAACGACTGTGCCACCAGGGCTCCTTAGCAGTGACTCTATATCTATCACATAAACTGTATTTATTAAACAACAATTAATTTGCATTTACATTTTGTTATGATCAAAAGCACATGTAACTGCCAATAAAAGCTTCTATTTGGCTTGAGCTAACCAACATTACCATGCTGAGTTGGCCTACTAGGTTAACCCACATGAAAGTGTCAGTATTCTACCATTTTTTAACCTATAAAAACAGAAATCTTATATGGTTTGGCCTGATAATTCCAGCTCAAAAAATAAAAGTTGCCAGTGTAAATAGTGAGAATGATCTTACCAGGCATAAATATGCAATTTATATTAGATTTTGTATTTAAAAAATAGCTAAAGGAGTCTCTTTTGAAGATACTTATTCGTATAAGAATTGTATTTAGAATTCACTGTTTTATTTCCTGCTACTGAGTAGCTTCTGCACACACACACACACCCAGATGTAATGTTAAGTAATAAAAGCACAACAAGAGACTAATAAACAATATAAAAAATAAGTGCTCTGGGACATCAGATGAAGGGATTGTCATTAGAAATTAGAGGTATTGGGAAAGACAGCTACGCCTGAGGCTGTGACCCAAAGGCAGGAATAAACTTGGAGTTTGAAGGAACTAATCAGTCGGTTAGGCAGCCAGAGATGAGTTTTAGAAAATAAAATAAGGGAAGTAGTTTGGAAAGTCAGTTGTGAAGAGTGTAGAGACAATTTCTTAGTTGGAAAGGGAGAAAAACTAAGTCCAAGGTTTGTTTTTTTCTTTTTAGAAGGAATAGGCTGGAGCCTTGGTGACGCACTGGTTAAGAGCTCAGCTGCTAAACAAAAGGTCGGCACTTGGAATCCACCAGCCACTGCTTGGAAACCTGATGGGGCAGTTCTGCTCTGTCCTATAGGTTGCTCTGAGTCTGAATCCACCTGAAGGCATAGAGTTTGAGTTTTTTGTTTTTTGGTTTTCTGTAAAGGATAAGTAGGAGCATATGTTACTGCAGGAAACCCTGGTGGTGTAGTGGTTAAGTGCTACGGCTGCTAACCAAAGGGTCGGCAGTTCAAATCCGCCAGGTGCTGCTTGGAAACTCTATGGTGCAGTTCTACTCTGTCCTATAGGGTCACTATGAGTCGGAATCGACTCGAGGGCACGGGTTTTTTTTTTTTTTTGGTTACGTTACTGCAGCCAGAGGGCGCAAGGGGCCAACAGTAGGGTGAGGTAATGGAAATAATAGGAGTTCCTCAGGACCAAAGAAGGAGGCTATCTGGGGATTTTTAGATTAGCATACACATGCCTTGGAGAACAGGCAAGTAATTGATGCAATCAAAATTAACCTTCTTAGTCAACTTCCAAGGCGTCCCTATTGGTTCCCATAGATTACTGCACACATTTCCTCTCAGGAGCTGCCATTAGCACCAATGGGAGTTTACACAGCTGCTGCGGGGCAAGAAGGTGTGGAAATGATTCAAATTAACTTAATCTGATAATTTGCCAGTAAATTAAGTAAATAGGCCATCTTCATTTAGAGTTTTAGGGTTTATTTTGTACCCAAAGACTGCTTTAAAGAAAATTGATAGTTCTGAAGTGTATTTAAAATATAATTGAAAATAATCCAATTTAACAGTGCACTGAATATTTCTCTCCCCATTGCACCACAGAACTTCACCAGCAGGAGCTGATTTACAAAATTTTTTAAGTTGCAGAGTGATTCAAATGACAAAAATAAGAATTAATGTTGGTTAATCCCCTCAAGGTTTTTATTCCCCTTTTGGTATGCACAAACAACTTCTAATTACATTCACAGTATTTAAGAATGCAAATAAAATGGCAAGGTGAATCTAGTAATTACACTTTACTTTTAATTTGATAGGTATGGATTTATGTTCTTATCATTGCATTTTCATACCGGCACACTAAACCTTTGGGAGTTTTTATACACTTTCCAGTTTGCTATATACTAATACAAAATGGACTGTATCTGCAGTTCTTTTGAACTGGAAGAAGATTGGATCTTTAATTGGCTGTTATCAGTCCTTCTTTTGAAGCCATATAATAGAAAAGCCTTCTGTGAAGGCTGAAGATATTCTACTTCAAAAAGCTTGACCTCTTGGAAGAATGCTAGTATGAGTTTGTTGAAAACAGTCTTGTCTTCCTGCTGTTAAACTGAGGAAAATAAAGTCAGTCCTCTCATTAATAATGTAATATGTACCCTAATTATACTTATAAGGACTTTCACTCTCACCTTGCAGCGTTCTCTGGAATAGTGCAAGGTAGTAGATAGTCTTTCATTCTCAAAAGAAAAATAAAGCAAAGACAAGCAAACGGAAACTTGGCCCCACATTGTCTTAGTGCCATAATGCACAAAGTTATAAAGAGGTGTGTTGACTGATCAGGGAAGTTAGCTCCTTAGGCTTTAAAACTCTGGTGTCAACTCAGGTGTAGGACTCTGCAGATTAGGAAGGCAGAGAGATGCTGCCCACATGCAGAGTGCCATTTAGAATTATTATAAATTAATTGAAATGTAAATTTCAAGTGACTACTGAATTAAATATTCTGGATTTTTCAATTAGCTGGTATATTATTAGTATTTGAGATATTATTAAATTACATTAAATATAAACTGTTTTGAAAGGTAGACCAAAAAGAAACAATAGAAAAAACTAATAAAAAAAATGTTTACCTCCAAGGGGTGAGCAGGAGGAGGCTGATGATAATGGAGACCAGAGCAAACATCTCAGTATAGTTTTGGTACCTTCCAGCTTTGCAAATGTATCATCTATACAAAAGAAAACATAATGAAATAAATTTAGATAAAAAATAGAAAATGTGTTAAATAAGTTATGATTCATCTGAATGGCAGAATATGAGATAGCTGTTAAATATGATAAAGTGTCTTAACAAATTGACATAGAACAACGTCCACTAAATTTTTAAATTTAAAAAAAGCAGTTTAAAAATAGTAGGTAAATGGAATTCCACTTCCACTTAGGAGGTAGAAAGCTGAAAGGACCATTGTTCCCACCCAAACAATGAGAAAAAGCTAGACAAACTGCAAAATCCCAACTGCCTTATAAAGTCATCAGAGAGGGAGCCTGAATGCCAGGGAAGGACGGACGCCTTCCAGGATAAATGGGGTGAAAGGACTGCCTTTCCTAAAACAGAGCACAGAAGAGGTACCAGCTGCCACATAAGTAGATACGAAGAAATCAGCTACAACTGTTAAAAATGCTAAAGATCGAGTATTTGGAATCCTTAGTGCGCGCACAGTCTCTCTGCCATGGACTTCTGCTGTGTGCTCACAAGAAAGACTGAGGCCAAGGCTAGAGACTGGAGAGGGCCGCCCTTGGTGGAATAGGTTTGTAGGAGGGGAGCAGCCACCACTTGGAAAGGCATAAAACCACATGCCACCTGCCTGGACCTTTTTTTTTTTTTTTCTAATGGCTCAAAAGCCTCAAGCTGCTGGAGAGAAAAAACAGGTAAAGACCTGTTACTGCTGAGAGAAGAAGAGAAGAAAAATGAAAACCTTCTAACCCTGGTCCTGCACCCAGGATCTTAACCTAATACCAATACAGTTTTCTTTCAAGCAAGAAAAGGGCAGGGCAAGTCTCCCACACAGGATCTGGCATGAATACAAGGCAGAATCTGACCAGCATGAGGAGAAGAGGCAGAGATGCTGACCAAGCTTCTCCTCCCTAAGGTTAGGTACACAGGGCCTGCTGAAGGTTCTGGCTATTCCAGGACAGCAGAGATTATCTATGATTATCTATGCAGAAAATTCAAATTATCTACAAAATGTAATAGTACTCATAAATAAGTTTAGAAAGTTCACAGGATACAAGGTCATACCTAAATCAATTGTATTTCTAATATTCACAATGAACACTTGAATAATTAAAATATAGGAACACTACACACATGAAATACTTAAGTATAAATCCAGCAAAATATGGGGAAGATTTCGTGCTGAAAACTACAAAGCTTTGCTGAGAGAAATTAAATAAAATGAAAAAGATGTTCATGGGTTGGAAGATTCCATACTGGTAAGGTGACAATTTCTGAAGCTTGATTTATAGATTTTTGCCCAAGTCCATTCAAAATTCCAGAAGGCATTTCTATAGAAATCAACAAACTTATTCTAAAATTTATATGAGAATTTTAAAGAATCTAAAATATTCAAAACAATTTTGGAAAAAAAAGAATAAAGTTGGAAGACTCACACCACCTGTGTTCAAGACTTACTCAAAAGCAAACGTAATGAAGACAGTGTGACAATGGCAAAGGGGTAGACATGTAGGTATACGTAGCCAAAACAGTTAACCTGGACTCATTCCACACACATTAAACAAGAATTAACTGGAAATGGATAATATACCTAAGTGTAACACTTAGATTTTAAAAGTTCTAGACAAATAACGTTGTAGAAAATCTGTATACTCAATTTAGACACAGTTTTTTGTTTTTGTTTTTTAAACAGAACACAGAAAGCATGAGTCATGAAAGAAAATTTTGATAAGTTCAATGTCATAAAAATTTAAAATGTCACCTCTTCAAAAGATATCATTACAAACAATGGGAATGCAAGCCACAGACTGGGAGAAAACATTGGAAAAACACAAATCTGAAAAATGCAGAACATATAAAGAACTTAGAAACGGACAGACGGTTACCAGGGGCTAGGGGTGGAGGTGGAGACACGAGGGACTGACTCCGGAGTGAAAGAAATGTTCTGTGTGTTGATTCTGGCAGTGGCTCCGTGGCTGTATGCATTGTCAGAATTCACACAGCCGTACAGAAGTAAGAGACACTGACAGATACAGCAAGTGAAGCAGAACTTGTCGAACCAAAGGATAGATGAGGACAAATAGAATCATGTACGAGCGGTTCTTCAGTGGGGATAAATAAACTGTATCCTGGCACAGGAATAGGAGGAACGTACCTCAGCCTCCTGATACTCCCCTTGTTTTATATATTCAGTTCTAGGTAATGTATGACGTGACATGGCTTCATCTACTTTCTCCCCCTGCCCTCTGGCATTGGTTCTGTGAGGTTATCTAAGGAGTAACAAAAGAGAATGCTGGATATCAGTAGACAGTTATGAGAACAGCTCCAGAAAATGGGCTCAGGTATGCCTTCTGGCCCATCTACCTGTCCTAGGAAAAGTGAGCTACCTTTTCATAAAACACAGAATAACAATCATTTTGATAACCTGGATAATTGTCTGAAAGAGCTCCTGGGATTCACCAGTCTATGGCAGACAGTTATGCTACTGTCAGGCAGGAGTCAGGGTTAGTTTTCAGACATTGCAGAGTTAACCTGGCAACTGTGTAAGAAGCCTTTTAAAGAGTCACCCAAAACCCAGTGCCATTGAGTCAATTCCAACTCATAGCGACCGTACAGGACAGAATAGAACTGCCCCAGAGAGTTTCCAAGGAGTCCCTGGCGGATTCGAACTGCCGACCCTTTGGTTAGCAGCCGTAGCACTAAAGCACTATGCCTCCAGGGTCCAGTTATTCAAAACCCATCTAAAAAGGTTAGTGGGAGATAACCTCAAAGCCACTTTTTCATACTTCTAGCTCCATCAATATTGAACTTTGTGGTGTTCCCTAATGTTGGGACTCAGTGTTGAATTTGGACTATCAACACCTTCAGACCACTTAGCATCTAGCATCTCACAGATACCATGTGAGGTACTGACACCCTGCTTATTATAACATAGGCTAACCTCCCTTCACAGTCTCAACTTCTGACCATCCATACGCCCTGTTAAACATAACTAAGTCCCATGGCACATGCTTCATGGTCTGATATCTGACAACCTGTCAAGCATTATTTTTCATTATTCTGCCAACCTGAAATTTATGTTACAGTCCTACTGAACTACTTTCATTTTCCTAAATGCACTGTATTCTCTAACATGTCTGTGCCCTTGCTCATCCCTCTATACCCAGCTCAGGGTCACCTCCACCTGGAAGTCTCCCTTGAGTTAGGTACCTGTACAACATATTTTCTTAGCACACTGTGCTTACCTCCACCATAGCAAGTATCACAATTATTTGTCATTTTCTCTGTGCTTGTCTGCTTTCCCCAAAAGTCTATATACTCTTTGAAGGCAGGAGATGTCTTGCTTATTATTGTCATTGTATCTTCACTGCATAGCATATCGTATGTGCTCCATACACATTCAATGAATGAATAAAACTTAACTTCTTGTAAATCAGTTGTCAGGGATCATTGCTAACCAGTTTAATAAATGAACTGCTATTGAAGACATCAGGAAAATAATAATAATGTTTAAAGACTAAAAATAAAAATCGATGTAAAAGATATGTGTAAAGCTCATTGTCATTCACCTAATCTCTTAAACTCTTTTATATTAGTCAAAAAAGGACCAGATGCTAGCCTCCTTGAAACTATCACACACCTTGAATGTGCAGTTCTTCAATTAATAGGAAACCATATGCTCCCATGGAGAAGGTTTCCACTTTCACAGTTCCAACTACCACCTACAGGCTGATGGCTTCTAAACCTTTAATTTTAGCTGGAGGAAACCAGGAGAAATATTTTCTGTGCCGAGTTATGTAGGAGCTATTGCCAGTGTTAGGAGCGTGTATTTGCAGTTCTAACGAGTCCAACCTCCTGAATTCCCAGGTAGCTGAAAATGTCTTCTCCCCAGAGTCATAGCCACCTGAACGGGAGATAAAAGACGAGGGGATAAAAACTGGCACCTGGCATTCTGCCGCTCAGTTCTTTGCCCATTAGGGAAGCAATTCATTGCAAACTCTGCGTACTTAATAAGAGTCAATCAATGAAGGAAGTGGATCTGCTTAAATTTTGTTGCTTTAATCTATTTATTTTGTGGATTTTTCAAATATCTCATTGTTATAGGTTGAATTATGTCCCCCAAAAAGATGTTAAAGTCCTCACCCCCTGATACCTGTGAACATAACCTTGTTTGGAAATAGGGTTTTTGAAGATGCTATCAGTTAGATTAACATGAAGTCATAATGGAGTAGCTTTGTTCCTAATGGTGTCCTTATATAAAAGAGCAGCTACGCAGGGATTGGGAGATGGAAGAGAAAGAGACATGTGAACATGCATCTAAAAACCAAAAAACCAAACCCATTGCCATTGAGTCGATTCCGACTCATAGCGACCCTAGGGGACAGAGTAGAACTGCCCCATAGAGTTTCCAAGGAGCACCTGGTGAATTTGAACTGCCGACCTTTTGGTTTAGCAGCTGTAGTATTTAGCCACTATGCCACCAGGGTTTCCAAACATGCATGAGGAAGTCAAAAAATGTCAAGGATTTCCGGAAGCCACCAAAAGCTAGGAGAGAGGCACGCAAGACTTTCACCCTCAAAGGCCTCAGAAGGAATCAACACTGCCAATACCCTGATTCATACCTCTAGCCTCCACATCTGTAAAACAATAAATTTCTGTTCTTATAAGCCACGAGTTTATGGTATTTTGTGGTGGTGGTCCTAGGAAACCAATACACTTACCCTCACATCTATTGTATGAAGCCCTGGAACGCTCGGCTGCTTTAACCCACCAGCGGATCTACAGATGGGAGAAAGATAGGGCAGTCTGCTTCCAGTAAAGATTTACAGCCATGGAAATCCGATGGGGCAGTTCTACTCTGTTCTATAGGGTCCCTTTGAGTTGGAATCGACCCCAGGCAGTGGGAGTAGGTTCTGAACGTCTTATCTGATTTTGTTCTTGCTTTATTTTTTTTAAATGAGTGCTAACTCTAGTCTTTTTCCAATTTTTTTTCCTGTTGTTTTGATGTTTCAATAGCTCCTATTTTTAACTTCATGTTTTGTTTATTCTTTTCTACTTTGTTTTTACATTTCTAGAATTCTACTTTACTATTTAGTCCTTAAGCCAGCTGCCACTGATACTGTTTCTTATGAAGATTAATTAGAAAGGAGCGTCTGAAGACCCTGGCCCTTTGTTAATTAATAATACCCATTAAGGCCATCAGCCCACTCAGCTGCAGCAGGGTCACTAACCAGCCAATCCTTTTACGGGAACTGCACACTTAAAAATGCATAGTCCACAGATCGTATAGCCATTTTTTTTTTTTTTCAATCAATTATGCCATGGCAGAGGCAAACCAGTAATGAAGCTTAGCAAGTTCCTACCTAGTAAAAATTCTCCTAGTAATATATCTAGCCTGGCCCTGTAGGGATACCTGGTGGCCATGAACCTATCACAATCCAACCATGAGTTGTGGCTATTGGACATAGTGTAGCCATGTTATTGGCACACCAGTAATTAAATAGGTAGCTTGATTGTTAATTTTTGGATTAGCAAAATCACTTACACTCATTGTAAAAAGTTATCACAATGCGTAATTGTGTAAAATAGAACACCACTTCCTTTCCCACATTCTCATACCCCAGGAGTATTCGCTGCCACACCATTTTGTACGCATATGAAAAGATGTTATGTGTACATAATTTTTAAATGGAATGGGATAAGACTGTATGTTACTGTGTGATTTTCCTTTTTCCTCTCAACTATTTCATTGATTTTCTATTGCTGACATACAAATTACCGCAAACTCAGTGACTTAAAACAATACAGATTTATTAATTCACAGTTCTGTAGGTCTGAAGTCCACTCTGGGTCTCACTGGGCCAAAATCAAGGTGTCAGCAGGTCTATGTTCACTTCTGGGGCACTAGAGGAGAATCTGTTTGCTTGCTGTCAGCCAAGGGCAGTTCCCAGTTTCTAGAAACCACTCCCATCCTTTGGTCTCTGGCCCCCTTCCTGCATCTTTAAGGCTAGCAACAGTGTTTTGTAGTTCCTCTCACATTTCAAATCTTCCCTGCCTCATCTTCAGTCATTGCATCTCTGAGTAACACTTGCACCTTTCTCATCTGCTTCAAGGGCCTGTGTGATTACATTGGCTCCACCTGTATAATTCAGGATAGCCTCCTATTTTAAAGTCAGTCAATTGGCAACCTTAGTTCTATCTGTAACCTTAATTCCCTTTTGCTGCATAACATAACATATTCCCAGGTGTAACACAGGTACGAAAATGATGTGGACCAGAACTGTGCCTACCACAACTATCTATCATGTATATCCTTCTAGAACAGTACCTATAGACCTATCTCATCCTTTTTAGCGACTGCCTAGTATTTCAGTGTATGGCTATAGTGTTTTCTTTATCCATTGATTTATTGTTGGGGAATTGCCTCTAATTTTTCGTTATTGCAAATAGTGTTGCAAATCAGATATTTCTTTGTCAATGTGCAACCACCAATATACTTACTGCCAGTGTGTTTTTTTTCTTCTTGGGAGCACCATAGGAAAAATTTCTTGGGGTATGGCTCCACAGAATCTTTTATGCTCATCAAACGCTAAGAAGAATTTGACTAGAATGGAGGTTATTACAAATTGGGGTTCCTAAATGGGTTAATCCATGAATGGTTTAACCCTCCACCTATATATAGTCCTAGAGAGTTAGGTACTCTGCTGACTAGCTTTCCATTTCCCTAAATGGGATACCATCTTAGAAAAATCATATTCTGCAGAATAGCTTGTTAAAACTTTAAGGCTTAGGTCATCTAGAAAATCTCCTAATTGTATACAATATAGCATTACCCCAAATCTCTGTCCCTTTGCAGAAATCCATTCATCTCTATAAATCACTCGATTTCAGGAAATAAAGATACTATGATATTCTTATGGGTTTGATTGTCAGGATAAATAATTTTGGCCACAGCATTCTGTCAACTTCAGGGGAATGCTTTTGTTGTGAGAGAAGGAGATGGTGATCTAAGATAGGGCTATCCAGCATGATAAGGACCAGACTGCAGAACCAGCTTTGGGGTTTAGTCATCAATTTTCTATTGTTTCTCTTTTATTCTTCATTTTAATTGTTATTTAGTAATAAAGTATTTAAGACTATGAATTTTCCTAAGAGTATATCTTTAGCTCCACTCCATCTTTAGCTACATCTCGTATATATTGAGATGCGATGCTTTTGTTATCACTATTTTCTAGATATTCTGCAATTTGGTTTTAACTTCCACTTTGACTCAAGGATTGAATTAATTAAATGAAGGAGAGATAGGGTTATCAAGATGTAACATAGCCACTATTAATTTTCTTCTATGTAATCACTTTGTAAATTATTTGGATGTATAAAATTCTTCTTTTCAGCTCTTACTTTTGGTAGGAAGCTAGGTTTAACATTACAGATAAAATATTATTCATTTTTCCAATTTTCCCATTTCAGATTATATGACTTCTCAATTCTCCAAAATGTCAAGTCATTCCTGATAACATGCACAGCTATGAAAGGTAGTTGCTAACTTTTCAGCCTACCAGTGAGCTGTTTTTATGCATTTTTGCTATTGTTCATCTAGCCCTGATACATGCTTTTCTGCATAGTAACCTAAGGTCTTATATAAGTTCATCTCATAACTTCTGGCAGAGTGCTGATATCATAATGAACAAAGACTTTTTCACATTTTACTGTGAGGAGTGTTGAAAGCAATCATCCTTTTAACATGAGTCATTCCTTCTGTACACTTCAAAATTTCTCAACAGCAGCAGCACAGATATATCTGTTAAACACTTCTATTTAAAAAAAAAATCATTTGTGAGTTTCTGTTAATGAATCAGAATCAAGTGGCTGTCAAAGTACCGATTTTTTAAGCTTACAGAGAATGCACTGAATAAAAAATATAGAGCAAGAGAGACAAATATGTAATGTATGAGGGCACAATTCAGTAAAATTAAAGCTAATCCTAAACGTGAAGCAGCAGTGAGTTTCACTGTACCAGTCACAGATGTAATTATCCTAAATCCGGTAAGAGTAAAGGCGATTCATTCCACTGAATTCGTTGTCTTCTTTGGTGTATGATACCCAATATATGAATTTATTTATTTATTCATCTAATAAATAAGAATGTATTAAGGACTGGATATATAAATAGGATAATTATTATGTATATAAATGAATAAATAAATGTGCAAAAGGTCAGGGCATTGACTATGCACCTAAAACTCAGTACAGTTCAATAAAAATTACTAAAATCATTTTCACACTTAAAAAAAAAAAGATTTTTATTGCCAAATTTGTTTTTGAAGTAACCTTTTTTTATTTTAGGAAAATGCTTTCAAAGTCTCTTTCATTGAACGATTTGGCAATATGTTTCAAAAACACAGGTACCTTGAGTGGCACAAACAGTTAAATGTTCAACTAATAGCTGAAAGGTTGGCGGTTCGAACTCACCCAGAGGCACTTCAGAAGACAGGCCTGGCAATCTGTTTCCAAAAGGTCACAGCCTTGAAAACCCTATGGAGCAGTTCTACCCTGCACATATGGGTCTCCATGAGTTGGAATTGACTTGATAGCAACTAACAACAACAATCAGAAACACGTATTAATTCCACTTGTGGGAGCCTAAGGAAATAGTCAGATATCAATAAAAAATTTAAGTAAAAATAGTTAAGTCCTAGAAGAATTTGCAATTCTTCACTAGTGTCTATAGTAAAGAATTAGAAACATTAAGTATCTATTAATATGAGGATTCATATATTCATATATTTATCATCAACAAATATGTTTACAAAGAATTTTTATAACAAAAAATTTTTTACATTTACAAAATAATGTTTATAGACCATGATATTTCAATAACAAAAAACTAGAAAGGTACTTGAGAAAATGCTAAAATGACCCCAAATGACCACCTCCCTTATGTAATCTCTTTCCCTTTGAGTTTGGGTAAAACCTGTGAATGTGATCAGATATCACTCCCATGATTTTGTGACATTGTTGTTAGGTAGGTGCCGTCAAGTCGGTTCCAACTCATAGCTACCCTTTGTACAACAGAATGAAACGCTGCCGTGTCCTGCGCCATCCTCACACTTGTTATTATGTGTTAGCCCATTGTTGCAGCCACTGTGTCAATCCATCTCATTGAGGCTCTTCCTCTTTTTCATTGACCCTCTACTTTACCAAGCATGATGTCCTTCTCCAGGGATTGATCCCTCCTGATAACATCCAAAGTATGTGAGATGTGGTCTCGCCATCCTTGCTTCTAAGGAGCATCCTGGTTGTACTTCTTCCAAGAAAGATTTTATTCGTTTTTTGCAGTCCATGGTATGTGAGATATTCTTAGCCAACACCACAATTCCAAGGCATCAGTTCTTCTTTGGTCTTCCCTATTCGTCCTCCAGCTTTTGCATGCATATAAGGTGATTGAAAACACCATGGCTTGGGTCAGGTGCACCTTCGTCTTCAAGGCGACACCTTTGCTTTTCAACACTTTAAAGAGGTCTTTTGAGCTGATTTGCCCAATGCAATGCATCTTTTGATTTCTTGACTGCTCCTTCCATGTGTGTTGATTGTGGATCCAAGTAAAATGAAATCCTTGACAATCTGAAACTTTTCTCCATTTATCGTGATGTCGCTTATTGGTCCAGTTGTGAAGATTTTTGTTTTCTTTATGCTGAGGTGTAATCCGTACTGAAGGCTGTGGTTTTGATCTTCATCAGTAAGCGCTTTCAGTCCTCTTCACTCTCAGCACGCAAGGTTGTGTCATCTGCTTAATGCAGGTTGCTAATGAGTCTTCCTCCAATCGTGATGCCCCATTCTCCTTTACAGAGTCCAGCTTCTTGGATTATTTGTACAGCATACAGATTGAATAGGTATGGTGAAAGGATACAACCCTAACACACTCCTTTCCTGACTTTAAACCACACAATATCCCCTTATTACGTTCAAACAACTGCCTCTTTTTCTATGTACAGATGCCTCATGAGCACAATAAAGTGTTCTGAAATTCCCAGGCTTCACAATGTTATCCATAATTTGTTATGATCCACACAGTTGAATGCCTTTGCATAGTCAATAAAACACAGGTAAACATCTTTCTGGTGTTCTCTGCTTTCAGCCAGGATCTATCTGGCATCAGAAATGATATCCCTGGCTCTACGTCCTCTTCGGAATCCAGCCTGAATTTCTGGCAGTTCCCTGTCGATGTACTGCTGCAGCTGCTTTTGAAGGATCTTCAGCAAAATTTTGCTTGTGTCTGATTTAGTGATACTGTTCTATAATTTCCGCATTTGGTTGGATCGCCTTTCTTGGAAATAGGCACAAATATGAATCTCTTCCATTGGTTGGCCAGATAGTGGTCTTCCGATTTTCTTGGCATAGACAAGTGAGCAATTCCAGCACTGCATCCATTTGTTGAAACATCTCAATTGATATTCTGTCAATTCCTAGGGCCTCGTTTTTTACCAATGCCTTCAGTGCAGCTTAGACTTCTTCCTCCAGTACCATGGTTCATGATCATATGCTACCTTCTGAAATGGTTGAACATCAACCAATTCTTTTTGGTGTAATGACTCTGTGTATTCCTTCCGTCTTCTTTTGATGCTTCCTGCATCGCTTAATATTTTCCCCATAGAATCCTTCACTCTTGCAACTAGAGGCTTGGAATTTTTCTTCAGTTTCTTCAGCTTGAGAAATGCAGAGTGTGTTCCTCCCTTTTGGTTTTCTATCTCCAGCTCTTTGCACATGTTTTTATAATACTTTGCTTTATCTTCTCGAGCCGGCCTTACAGATTTTCTGCTCAGTTCTTTTACTTCATCTTTTCTTCTTTTTGCTTTAGCTGCTCGACATTGAAAAGCAAGTTTCAGAGTCTCTTCTGATATCCATTTTGGTCTTGTCTTTGTTACATATAGTTATAACTGCAACATACACATGGCATTATTTTCTAAAGAGAATACTGCTTAGAAGCAAGAATGTGAGACTTCGGCTTGCTTACCTTAGACACATCATCAGGAAAGACCAGTCACCGGCGAAGAATGTCATGGTTCGTAGAGGGTCATTGAAGGCAAGGGAGGTCCTCAGTGAGATGAGCTGACACAGTGGCTGCAAAGATGGACTCAAACATTGCAAACATCGTGAAGATGGCACAGGACAGGACAGTGTTTTGTTTTGTTATACATAAGGTCACCATAAGTCAGAAATGACTCAATGGCAACTAACAACAATCTGTTGCAAAATTGACATTATCTTGGATGGGTGTAACCTAATGACATGATTTTAAAAAGAATGTTTTCTCTGGTGGCAAAAAAGGAAGTCTGAGATTTAAAGCACAACAAAAATTTGACTTGCCCTTTCTGAATTGAAGATGTAGGGGGCCATGTGGAAAGAACCTGAGAGTGGCCTCTGGAGCTAAGAACAGCTCTACCTTGAAAGCCAGGAAGAAAATGGGGACTTGAGTCATACAGCCACAGGAAATGGGTTCTGCCAACAACCCAAATGAAGTTGGAACCGTATTTTCCCACAGAGTCTCCAGATGAGAACTGAGTTTGGCTGATGTCACTTGTGCTCCCATGAGCAGAAAAACCCCAGTTACACCATGCTGGACTCCGACCTATAGAACTGTGAGCTAATAAATGGGTGTTGTTTTAAGCTACTAAGTTTGTGGTAATGTGTTATACAGCAGTAAAAATCTAATATAGGTAGGCATCAAAATAACGATGGTTACCTCTGGATGGCGGGTTTATGGGTGATTTGTATTTTCTTTTAAATATTTTCTAAATGTTCTATGAAAGCAGGGATAGTGTTAAAGACAAAAAAAAAAGATACTGAAAATCAGTTTCATTGTCTTCTAAGCCCCCTAGTAACTTATAAGTACTGTTTTTCCAGTAATAGCAATGCATTTAAAAACAAATTATCTCTATGTTATAAAGTTACCATAGTAATAAATTTATGCTCAGCAGCTTTATTGAACTTTTCAGCTATAAATGGAATTATAATTTTTTGTGTGCTTTAAAGTCACAGAAGTGAAATTTATTCTTAAGAAATATTACCATATTTTGTGCTTCCAAGGCTTATTTTAAAAGAGACATACCATAATAGAATGCTTATAAATAGGTACACATCCTTGGGAGTAGTTGGGTTTTTGTTGTTATCGCCAGGGAACCCAGCTTACTTTGTGGACTGTAAGGAATAAGCATGTGGGCAGTACTACACTCAAAGCTCTCTGAGATCATTTCCAGCTCCAAGATAATTATTTCGATTTTGTAAGATAGAGACATTCATCACTTCATCAAGATAATGAAGTGTGTATAAAATAGCACGGATATACATTAAAATTATTAAATCACGTTTCTGAAAGTTATTTCAAGCTCTGTGGCGCTTTTTTCTCTGCTGGAATCTTTGGCCAAACATATAGTAATTTTTCTCTAACTGCTATTTGTCAACTAGTGAGAAATATAAATTACTCAGTTGAAATCTAATTTCCCTTCATCAATTATTTGTCTTTGTATCATCTTATTTAGGTTATTGGTTGAGATTCATAATGAAAATAGGTTACTTTCGGTTTCCAAAACAAAGAGAAATTTCTCTTCTACACTGAAGTTATTCTTTAATTTCGAAATTAACCAAGTTTATAATTGTTCTTCTAAGAAATTTAGTTGCTTAAACTCTTGTTCTACCATCTTCACTTAAAATCAATATCCCATCTCTTCTGCTCCTGGGTCTTGGTGATGGACAATCCTTCTTCTCCATTCCACTTCTATTCCTTTTTCTGCTCCAGTCCAAATAGCCACATACATTCTTGAGTCTCCATTCTTGGTGGTAGACCACCCAGTAGCCATTTAAATGGTATTAAAGGATCAAGCAAAAGATACAAGTTTCTAGTCTTAGGATTATTAAGGAAAATGAAAATGTGTTACATGGTTTTGCCCTGCTGTGCTTGGGAAACACGCCCACTGCCACAGCTGCAGTAGTGTGCGTGACTAAGAGTATCTTAGGCTGATTCCATAACATTACGGGCGCTTAACACTATCCAGACAGCTTTCTTTTAAAACTTCAATCTCTTATCCTAGTCAAAGCTCTTTTCTTTACCTCCACCTTTAAAGGCTAAGGAAAGCCTGGTGGCGTAGTGGTTAAGTGCTATGGCTGCTGACCAAGAGGTTGGCAGTTCAAATCTGCCAGGCACTCCCCGGAAACTCTATGGGGCAGTTCTACTCTGTACTATAGTGTCGCTATGAGTCAGAATTGACTCAACGGCAGTAGGTTTGGTTTGGCTTTGGTTATAAAGGCTAAACATGTAGCTCTAGAGGCTTATGGGAAAAGAAATGTTAGGGCATGGGGGTTGTTAGGCTGGGTTCTTTAGAAAAGCAAAAGTAGTGAGGCATATAAATATATACAGAGAGAGATTTATATCAAGAAAGAGCTCATGCGGTCGTAGAGGCTGGAACATCCCAAGTCCGTGGATCAGGCTGGAGGCTTCTCCTGACTCATGTAGCTGCAGGGGCTGGTGAACCAAAGATCAGCAGGTCAGACAGCAGGCCTCTGGCTCATAGGCTAGGGAGGCTAACAAATCCCAAGATCTGCAGGTAAGCTGCTAGCTCAGGTTCCAATAACCAGAGGTCAGATGAACAGGAGGCAGCTACAGAATGCAGAATCACAAAAGCCTGTGAGCTTTGCCAGAAAGTCCACCTGTATTGGATGTAGGCCATGCCCCCAAGAAAACTCCTTTTCAACTGATTGGCTACTCATAACTGATCTCATTGTGGAGATTAGTACATCATTACATAGCTAGCAAACTACATCACAACTTCCAGACCACTGAGAATCATGGCCCAGCCAAGTTGACACAACCTTAACCATCACGTGGGTCTACTCACACATAACTTCCTCTTTCACTCTACCCAGTGTTGGGGTGGAAAGAAAGGAGAGAAAATAGAAAGAAGGCTCCTTACTTGACTGAATAAGAATGAAGTACTCTTTTGATTTGTTGTCACTACTTTTTTTATGGCTGGCTCTTTGGCTAGTACATTTTTTAGTTTCTTTGAGCATCCTGAGGGGGTCTTCTCCGTCCATCATTCCCTAGCATGGGAGAGATGGCCTTCACTCTTCCCACCCAGCACCCTTTCTATTATTACCGCCATGTTATAGATTAAATTGTGTCCCCACAAAATATGTGTTGGGATCCTAAACCTTATACCTGTGGATCTAATCTAATGTAATCATCTTCCGTAATGCAATCTACTGTAACGTAATCAGTAACCAGTTGAGGTCATACCAGTGTAGGGTGGATCTTCAATCTAATCACTTCTGAGATATATAAAGGGCAGCATAGACACAGAGACATGCACAAATGGGGGACAGAAGATCCCATGTGAGGATCATCTACAAGCCAAGGAAGCAAGGAATGCCTGGGACTACCTACAGGGAGGGAGTAGATACGGCTGAGACCCTGATTTGGACTTTTAGCCTCCAGAACTGTGAGAAAATAAATTTCTGTTTATTAAAGCCACCCATTTTTAGTATTTGTGTTATGGCAGCAATAGGTAACTAAGACACACTCCCTCAGGTGGTTCATTTCCACAGCTCCTTTTCAGATCCCTGTAACCCATTGTGAAGCTCTTTTTGGGGAGCAGTACAGGAATATGATTCAAACCAAGACACGTTCTGAGTGTCAACTTGTCCTTTGGGAAACAGCGATATGATTGCTGTACCAAACATAGAGATGTGTAAACTAGCTCATGCATAACCCTTCTCTCAGGCCAGCTATCTCTCTCTGGCCCTACTTTATGCCCCAGCAGCATTCTAGCTCATGAGGACAAGAGATACTTACCAGTTCCCAACAGAAGGGAAACCATTTATTTAGGCATCCATGGTCTTTAGAAATAATATCCTGTGGCCTTCTCCTTTGTGGCTTCACTGGAGGGGAAACATTCCTTTCCCCTTTCCCAATACAAGGGTTATCTTCTTCGTGTATAATACACTTCCTTAAAAGGCAGTCTCTGCTGGTCTCTCCTGCCTGCCTTTTATATTGACTGGAGGGTGGAGCTTAGGATGAGATGGCCATAGCAGTGTAGGGCTTTTTTTTGTTGGGATGCTTCACAGCTTTTCCTTGGAGGAGCTGTCAGTTCTCTGACCTAGAATGTGGTGCTCTTAAAGGCTTGTGTCTTCAGCTTCAAACCTGACTCTCATTCCAGGGCTACAGGGAGAAATTCACACAGCATCCAGTGTCTCAACTGCGAATACAAGCACACAGGCACAAATACATACATAATGAATGCTGACTGTTGAATATAACTATGTTCTGGGCTATGCTAAGTGCTTTACATGCATCATCTCGTTTAATGCTCACAAAAGTCCTTCAGAATAGATATCATCTCCATATTTTGTATGAGAGAATTAAGGCTAGAGAGAGGCTAAATCACTTGCCTACTTCAAACATGAGTGAGTATGTGCGTGGGAGTGACAGGTAGAGGATTAGAATTTCACATGGTCTGTTTAGAGCCTGCCCACCTCTCCTACCTAATTTTTTTCCGCACCCCTCACATCTCTACATTCTGACAATGCTATACTTTTTTTTTTTTTTCTTGAGTATGCTAAGCTTTTCTTTGCCCACCCAAAAGCCTCCTGACTGGTGGTTGACTCCTTCATACTATTCAGGTCTCAGCTCAAGTGTTACCCCCTCAGCAAGATCGTTTCTCACTGCTCAACTAAAACTAGCCCACACTTCCTGCTGCACTTCCCAGTTCCACTCGAAGAAAATTTTTTTCATAGCACATACCACTACATAAGGAGCCCTGGTTGTACAGTGGTTAAGCGCTCAGCTGCTAACCAAAAGGACTACAGTTCCAACCCACCAGTCACTCTGCAGAAGCAAGATGTGGCAGTCGACTTCCATAAAGATTACAGCCTTGGAAAGCCTATGGGGCAGTTCTACTATGTCTTATAGGGTCGCTGTGGGTTGGAATCGACTCAATGGCAATGGGTTCACCGATACATGAAGCTATCCTGTTCATACAGTTGTTTACTTTCTTATTGTCTATTTCTATTTCTTCGTCTTTACCCTACTCTCTAACCCCTCCACCCAAAAGAATTCTTAGCTCTATAAAGTCAGGAATTTGGTCTTTTTGTCACTTTTTCCCTGTGTCTAGATCAGGACCAAAACAGAGTAAACACATTGCAAATATTTTTGTTGATTAGAAGCTCGTGCTTGTGCCCCTACATAAATAATTTTAATACAAACTAGAAAGTTGTAATATAAGGTAACAGTGTCCAGAGAAGGAGCTATAGACTTCCACAGAGATTCCTCCCACCTGATCAGGTGGACAGAGGATAAGAAGAAGGATGAGTCAAGAGGTGGCATTTAAACTGGACCTCGGAAACCTAAGAACTTTTCTGCCCGGGATAATCCTCTGGCTTTACCCCAGTGGAAACCTGATTTCACTGTGAACCAGAGAACTGTCTACCCCATTGTATTCATTCAGATCAGCCATCCTTCTTGCCTGTGCCCAGCTAATTACTTGCCTCTTCCATACTCCAAGCCATCTTCACATAACAGCAATTGTTTGCTCACCATAACTCTCAATTGCTCTTGTTTGTTGCCTTTGAGTAGATTCCGGCTCATGTCGACCCCACGTGTGTCAGAGTAGAACTGTACTCCACAACGTTTTCAAGGTTGTGACCAGGGATTCCCAAAGCTCTCTACTTGCTCCTGATTGTCAGTTGAGACTCATTCACGTTCATGGCTCCCCACAAAATATCTCCTCATCTTCTTATTGCCTTAAAGTTGACTACATTCAGTAAAAATCTTTAGTCATGAAAACTCTCTGAAAATCATTACGATATTTTTCTCACCACTTTCTCAAATCTTTATTTATCAAAGATTGATGAGAAATACCCTTCACTTCCCTGTCTGAGATCATGTGTTTCCTCTGATTTCACTCCTGTTTTCTCTATGCAGGAAGAAGCATGAATGTGATTACATTGTACTTTCATTTCACGAAGGTCTGTACAGTAGCCTCAAGGTCCCATCAGGATTTGAGTTCAAAGGAACCTTCAACACGGTTCTAGTCCAGCCAGTGAAGGGCTTTTCAATTCTAAGATTTCGTTCCCATTATAAGGAATAGAAATATTTACAAAAATATAAATATTTCATTATTTCTAACTCTTGGAAGTTTTCACTGTGAGAACTTTCTGTTTGTCATTTTCTTGCACATTTAGTGTTCTTATTTTTTATCTTCTATGTTTTTTTTTTTTTTTTCTAGTTCCTGATTAAATTATGGCCTCCTTAAATGGTAGGTCAATATGCATTCATCTCTTTTTATTAACCCACAGAAATTGTCACTGTTCACACAATGTCACAGAAATGTTACTGTTCAGTAAACATTGCTAACTGACTAGGCTGCCATTTATGATTTTCTACATGGTGCAGTTACACTAAGGAGCCCTGGTAGTGCAACGGTTAATCACTTGGCTGCTAACCAAGAGTTTGGTTCAAACCCACCAGCCACTCTTCAGGGGAAAGATGTGGCAGTTGGCTTCCGTAAAGATTTACAGCCTTGCTAATCCTATTGGGAAGTTCTACTCTGTCCTGCAGGGTCACTATGAGTCAGAATTGACTTGACAGCAACAGGTTTGGTTGGTTTTTCTGACAGTTACGCTATTACTTTAACTTCAAATGGGTGAACATTTAGTGAACAGTCTAATTATCCGGAGCCCTGGTATCTGGAGCCCTGGTGGTGCAGTGGTTAAGAGCTTGGCTGTTAACCAAAAAGTCGGCAGTTCAAATCCACCAGCCACTCCTTGGAAACCCTATGGGGCAGTCCTACTCTGTCCTATATGGTCACTATGGGTTGGAATTGACTCAGTGGCAACGGGCTTGTTTTTTTTTTAATTACCTACAATAACAATAGGATGATTGATTTTATTATCTATTGATTCATATGTTTATGTCATGAAGTACTCAGATTATTTATTAAATTCAGCATTTATTATTAAATATTGAAATAATAAATTATTCTTTCTTTTTTCTTAAGTATTATGTGCCTCTTATAGAAACCAAACCAAAACCAAACCCATTGTCATCAAGTCGATTCCGACTCATAGCAACCCTATGGAGTGGTGAAGGTAATCAAATATTTAATCTACAAAATCAATAGTCACAAATATGAGTGCTGTGAAAAAGATGAAAGCATATTTAACTGCCTCAGTGATATTTAATTTCAAATGCCAACTGAGAACATAGCTGTAGCAAAGGTAGCTATTATAGGATGGAATAAAATGTATTCACCACCACGTGCCTCTTTCTTAGTACATCTTGTGTTGTTGTTAGGTGCTGTCGAGCTGATTTCTTACTTATGGTGATCCCGTGTGAAAGAGTAGAACTGCCCCTAAGGGTTTTTTAGGCTGTAATCTTTACAGACAGAGTCCTGGTGGCACAGTGGATAAGAGCTCAAGCTGATAGCCAAAAGGTTGGCATTTTGAATCTACCAGCTGCTCCTTGTAAACCCTGTGGGGCAGTTCTACTCTGTCCTTTATAGGGTCGCTATTAGTTGGAATCAACTCAATGACCATGGGTTTGGTAACAGGTTTAATCTCTATGGGAGCAAATCTCCAGGTCTTTCTCCCACAAAGCCACTGGGTAGTTTCGAACTGCCAACCTGTCAGTTAGCAACTAAGCCCAAGTACTTAACATCTACGCCATCGGGTCTGCTTTCCCTAGTACATACTGTGTTCTATTAAACTTATCTGTGTTTACGTCTTTCTTACCCAAAAGACTTCACTATAAATTCCCTGAGAGCGGAGAACATGTCTTAGCTATCCTGGCACAGAGTAGGTGTTTACAAATAATTTGATGGACTGAACTTCATATGAAAAAAAAAAATTTGAGGCAGTTTTAATTAGGGGCAATTATATGGGATTACTACTGGTAGCACTAGGAAGCCTTTGTTAAAGTTCTATTTTTACTTTTACTTCATGTTCCAGTAATCTTGTTTGTTAGGCTGGTAATTTAAAAAAAAAAAAAAAATTCCTGAAGGTCATATAGAGACACCAAGGAATTACGAGCAGAGTAGCAGATTTCTATTTTAGAAAGATCAATTTGGCTGTATTTTAGATGATAGAATGGATGAGACAAGGCTAGGTGGACACAATTAAGTGTCTATAGAGCAATCTGGGTGAGATATAAAAGACTGGATTGGCAGTGGCAGTGGGAACAGAGAAAATGGGTCAAATGCTAGAGATGTTAAAGGGATAGAGTTGAACGAGAGTAAGTGAATGTGAGAGGTGTCCAAACGGACCAGGTACAGGATGACACCCAAGATCCTGACTTGTGTAAGACTGTTGGCACCATTCAATGAGACAAGAAATACAGAAGAGCAGACACAGGGAAAATACGCTGAGTTCAGCTTTGGACATACTGAGTTTTCAATGGTGGAGAGGGATGGCTTCTACAAGTCTGATGATTGGGTAAGACAGCTACAACAGTGCAGTAAGTCTAGGCCTCTCATGTGATCAAGATTTTCCACATCTGGTACTACTCACTGAGCCTGCACCGTCCTCTGCCTTCTGGGCCTGTGAGGGCTTACACTTTCTGACCACTGTGTGGTTAAGTGGGGCCGTGTGCTTTAGTTATGGCCAACGAGTTTTGAGTGGGAGTGATGTATACAGTAATTTCTGGGCTGAGACCCTGCAGAGCTCTCCTCCTCTGTTATGGTGACCGGTAATTTCTGGTAGTGGCAGTTCCATTAGCCTCAGTTCAAAAATGAGGGCAAAACAAACCAGAGTCCCCAGATGGTTTACAGTGGACATGTAGCATGAATGAAAATAAACGTTTTGAATTTGGAGTCTCTATTTTGGGTGGAGGAAGAAGATGTGGCGATATGCTTCTGTAAAGACTGCAGCCTTGGAAGTCCTGTGGGGCAGTTCTATTCTGCCCAATAGGGTTGCTATGCGTTGGAGTCATCTTGACAGCAGTGGACTTTTTATTAATTTTTGGATTTGGGGAGTTGTGTTGCTGCAGCATAGTGTAGTCTATACGGATAGATACAACCACAGAAGGTAACTGATGCCATGTGAAAGGATGTACTGGCCACGTGTGAGGAGCAGAGGGCTGAGAAGCAGAGAGAAAACTGCCTGCCAACGAGTGTCCTGAAAGAAGAAAGAGAAAACACATGAGGTGTATCACTGAAGTGTGCAAAGGAGTGTCAAAAAAGAGGAGAGGAAGGTGTCATTGAAGCCAAAGGAAGAGGAATTTTCACTGAGGAGAGAGCAGTCAAAATTCTTAACATAGCAAGGAGGTAAATACAGTTTGAAAAAAAAAAATTGTATTTCACCAAAAGAAATTCATTGATGTTGCTACTGAGGGCAGTGGTGTCACCAGGAGTTATGTCAGCAGAAGCTAGATTTCAGTGGGTTGTGGAATGGGTGTGAAGACATGTTGAGGCTACAAGTTTAGTCAGTTCTTTCAAGATGCTCATAAGGGAAGGATATAAATTTAAGTGATTGGCTGAAGGAAAACAGAGACAAGGACACGTATTCACCTTCTTGTATTTTGTCAGGTAAAGAATATTTCTACTTTCTATTTTGTATTCATTTGTAAAAGAACCTGATATGTGGTTTAAAATGTTTTATACTACCTGTATTGTGTATCATATGCTTATCTTCCTGAAATTCTGTTTTCTCTTGATCTCTACTGTGCCGCTTTTTCCTGGTTTCCCTGGCCTCCCTCCACTCCTCCTCAGCCTCTTTGACGATCTTTTGATGCTGGTCTTCTTCTAGGCCTTGCTGTGTAGTGTTCTATTTTTTTTTGTTTCTCTGCATATGTACGTTAACTGGGAAATTTCATTGGTGCCTCGCTTTTTCATTACTATCTTTATTCTACACAAATGAAATCTCTAGCCTGAATGATGCCAGTGTACATTTCTAATTGCCTGGTATATTTTCCACCTATTTATTTTGCTTGCCCTCTAAATATTGGAGTACTCAGGGCACTGTTTAGCACCTCTTTTTCTTCTCTCTCTCTAATCTTCCTGGGTGACCTAACTCATTTGCATGGCTCTAAACACCATCTTTGGGCTGATGACTACCAAGTTTACATATTGACCTCTGACTCCTACCTAGAATTCTAGACTTGTATATGACATTGCCTATTGATGGTTCCATAAAGATGTCTAATAAGCATCTCATTCCACTCGGCTAAAAGTAATTCTTAGTTCCCTTCCACCATCACTAATCTGCTGCTTCCCTAGTCTTTCATATCACAATGAAGTACACAGTCACGCCCCCTACTCCTCCAGCAAGAACCAGGAAGAAATCTGGGAATGGTGGTTATCTGTTGAAGGTGGGTGAGAACCTGGTGAAAAGAATGAGAAACAGAAACTAGACAGTAGAAACGAAGGGGGTTGACACTTCAGAGTGTGCATTTTTGCATAGTTCTGACTCCGGGAACCATGGTAATGACATACCCCAAGCAATAAACAGTTAATTAAAATAAACCAGGACCCAAAGTGGAATACAGATAGAAACAAATTAACCTAATGATATTACAAATGAAAAACATGATGACTTTGAAGGGAGTGGAGGAAAAAAGAACTAACCAAAGTAACTTTGGGCAACAGTGTTTTGACTATCTACTGCAAAGGTAAAGACAAAAGCGGTTATATGCAAACACTGTACTCAGGACATTTGTTTCTCACCAGTGTATGGATTAGCAGTTCTTACTACATTTTATCAATACTAAGATTAAACAAATAACTAAATGTATAATAGATAATAATGTTCAGATGTCTCCATGTCACAGAAAGAAGTTACAAGTAAGAGAAGGTGGAAAGCTAAAATGAATGCTATAATGTTTGATTGGAATCGGAGGTGTCAATGTGAATCATGGCTTTGTGTATATATACACACACACACACACACACTTATGGAGCCCTGGTGGGACAGTGGTTAAGCATTCTGTGGAAACCCTATGGAGCAGTTCTACTCTGTCCTATAGGGTTGCTATGAGTCGGAATCAACTCCACAGCAATGGGTTTTATATCTATACATATACACACAAATAGATACAGAAATAAAAATTGATCTGTATGTTCTTAGTTATCTACTGCTGCTGTAACAGAAATACCTCAAGTGGGTCGCTTCAAAGAACAGAAATTTATTTTCTCACAGTTTAGGAGGCTAGAAGTCTGACTTCACAGTACCACTAAAGGGGAAGCCTCCCTCTCCGTGGGTTCTGGGGGAAGATGCTTGCTCCTGTGTCTATCATGCTCTTTTTATAATTCAGACATGATTAGGTTTAGGATACACCCTACATTGATATAGACTCATTAACATAACAAACCCATATTTCCAAGTGGAATTACATCTACAAATATAGGGGTCAGGATTCAACACATATTTTGAAGGGACACAATTTAATCTATAACATTATGTAGGTATGGTTTAGTATGTTGTTAAATGCCATTGAGTCAGCTTCAACTCATGGCAATCCCATGTGTTACAGAGTAGAACTACTCTATAGGGTTTTCTTGGCTATAATCTTAACAGAAGCAGATTGCCAGGCCTTTTCTTCTATGGTGAGTTTGAACCGCCAAACCTTAGGTTAACAGTCAAGTGCAAATTGTTTGCACCACCTAGGGACCTATGGCTTAGCATTCATAAATATATATCCAAGCTCTGTCTACTGAGAGGACCTAGAAACACCTGTGGAATTACGCACACTTAGAACCCAAATCTTGGTTTCTAAATACCATTCCCCAATAAAAGAAACCAGTGTTCTTTGGAGAGATGGTTCCATAAAGATTACAGCCTTAGAAACCGTATGGGATCTTTTCCAATAGTGACAGCAAAAATCCTAGGAATCACCCTCAAGCTATTAATTCAACAATATATCTGGAGCTTCTGTTATGTATCAGGCACTATTATAGCTGCTTTAAATATAGCATGAACAAAACAGACAGAAATCCGAGCCCTCATGGTTCTTACTTTCAAACATAGGAAAACAGACAATAAACATAATAACTAATCAATAGTAAGTAATTAAATTACATAATACATTAAAAGATGCTAAGCGCCATGGAGAAGTAAGGGAGGTCTGAAGTGTCTGTGCGTGTATATACGTGTGGGTGTGAGGGTGAGAAGTTGCAATTTAAAATGGGGTGGTCCAGGTGGGCTTCATTGATAACGTGATATTTGAGCACAGGGATTTAAACCTGTTGCCATTGAGCGACCCTTTAGAACAGAATAGAACTGTCCCATAGGGTTTCCAAGGAGCAGCTGGTGGATTCAAAGCACTGACCTTTTGATTAGCAGCTGAGCTCTTAACTACTTCACCCCAGGGACTTAGCCATGTGGATATCAGAGAGGAGAGAGTTCCCGGCAGAGAGAACAGAAAACAAATGACTAAGGCAAGAACATGCCTCAGTATGAGAAAAGAGCCAGAGTGCAATGTGGTTAGACTGGTGTAAACCAGCAGGAAAAGGCAAGCAAGTTAAGTCAGAGAGGTTGAAGGTGGGAGGGGCAGATGATGTGAGGTCTTGTAGTCTACAGTATTATAAAGTCATTGCCTTATGACTTTGAAGGACATAGGGAGACAAATAGGTTTGAACAGAGGAATGATATAAATTTTTTTAATAAAAATGTATCTAATACAACATTTGCCAATTCAACATTTTTCACTAGTATAATTTAATGAATCCAATTATATCAGTCATGTTGTGCAGCCATTGCCAACATCCACTGCCATATTTTCCCTTCCCGTAAGCAGAAACTCAATGCTAACTAAACAAAGACTCCCCTCTTTTCCCTTCCCTCCCACCCCTGGTAACCCTGTTAAACTCTGATCTCCATACTTTTGCCTCTTCTAAGTGTTTCATATTAGTGAGATCATACAATATATGTCTTTTTCGGATTGACTTATTTCACTTTGCATAATATTTCCAAGGTTCAGCCATGTTGTGGCATGTATCAGAACTGCATTTCTTCTTATGGCAGAGTAATATTCCATTATGTGAATATACGACATTTTGTTTATCCATTCATCTGTTGATGGGCATTTAGGTTTCTTCCACATTTTGGCCATTGTGAATTGTGCTACAGAGAACATGAATGTACATGTATTTTTTAGTATAGCTGCTTTCAGGTGTCTTGGGTATATACCTGTTATGGATTGAATTGTGTCCCCAAAAAATATGTCAACCTAGCTAGGCCATGATTCCTGGTACTGTGTGGTTGTCCTCCATTTTGTGATCTGATGTAATTATCCTATGTGTTGTAAATCCTAACCTCTTTGATGTTAACGAGGCAGGATTAGAGGCAGTTATGATAATGAGGCAGGACTCAATCTACAGAATTAGGTCATATGTGGAGTCGGTCTCTTTTGAGATACAAGAGAATCCAGCAGAGAAGAGAAGGACCTCACTATCATCAAGAAAGAAGAGACAGGAGCAGAGCGCATCCTGTGGACCTGGGGTCCCTGTGCTGAGAAGATCCTAGACCAGGGAAAGACCAATGACCAGGACCTTCTCCCAGAGCCAACAGAGAGAAAAAGCCTTTCCCTGGAGCTGGTGCCCTGAATTCAGACTTCTAGCCTCCTAAACTGTGAAAGGATAAATTTCTGTTTGTTACAGCCATCCACTTGTGGTATTTCTATTATAGCAGCACTAGGTAACTAAGTGCTAACCAAAGGGTCAGCAGTTCAAATCCACCAGGCGCTCCTTGGAAACTCCATGGGGCAGTTCTACTCTGTCCTATAGGGTCGCTATGAGTCGGAATCGACTCGACAGCACTGGGTGGGTTTAGGTAACTAAGACAATACCTAAGAATGGGATTCCTGGGTCATATGTCAGCTCTATTTTTAACCTTCTGAGAACCCACCAAACCATTTTCCACAGTGGCTGTACCATTTTGCATTCCCACCAGCAATGGATAAGAGTTCCAATTTTTCCACATCCTTGCCAACGTTTGTTATTTTCTATTTCTAGCTTATTTTTTAACAGGACCACTGGCTCCTGTGTTGAAACTAGCATGATAAGGGGACACAAGGGCAGAAGCAGAGAGACCAGTTATGAAGCTGCTGCAGTAATCCTGTCTCACTGAATTAGATGATGGCACCTCTGAACAGTGTTGCAGAATAGATACGGTCACCAGTGGTCAGACTCTGTATATATTTTAAACATAAGGACAAAATAATTTCCTGAATGATTGGATTGGAGTGTGAGAAAAAGAGAGAAGTCAATGATGACTCCAAGACTGAGGGCCTGAGAAACTGAAAAGAAGTAACTGGCATTACGTGAAATGGAGAAGACTGCAAGTGGAATGGTTTTCAGTGATGGTGGAGAAAGATCAGAAGTTCAGTCCTACACAAATTAGTTAGGGTAGAAGGCTGAATCTGAGTCTGGGGTTCATGAGAGGTTTAGATCAGAAGAACAACTTTGATAGTCATCAAATACAAATGGAATTTAAACTGAATAAAGGAGTAAAAGATAAACATATATAGGTATAAAAGATGCCCAAGATCTGAGCCCTGAGGCACTCCCTCCAACATTTAAAGATCACGGATAAGAGAAAGAACCAGCAAAGGAGCCCGAGACAGCAGCCCCTGAGGTAGGACAAGTCCCAGGAAGTGTAGTATGCTGCAATCCCAGGGAAGAAGTGTTTCAAGGAGGAGCAAATAAATCAAATGCTATTGGGAGATCAAGTGAGACAAGGGCTGAGAATTGGCTGTTGAATTTGGCGATACGGTTGAGGGGCTTCTGTGGGGTGGTGAGTGCAAAAGCCCCAGTGGGTTCACAGAGAATGGGAGGAGGGTACTCTGAAGCAGCAGAGACAGCAGTTTCTTCAAGCTCTTCTGTGAAGGCGAATAATGAAACGGTGCAGGTATGAAATGTCAGCATAAGTAGGTTCACTAGAGGATGTGTTTTTAAGATGAATGTTTTCATGATGAAAATGATCCGGGAGAGAGAGAAATATTGGTGATGCTGAGAAAGGGGAGTTACTGGAGCAGGAGGTGTGGGATCTCATGTGCAGTGCGTGGTTGGCTTTAGATGTTGTTGTCAGTTGCCAAGGAGTCGGTTCTGACTCATGGTGATGCCACGAGCGCGGGGTAGAGCTGCTCCTTTGGATTTTCAAGGCTGTGACCTTTTAAAGCAGATTTCCAGGCCTGTCTTCCAAGGCGCCTCTGGGTGGGTTCAAAGTGCCGATCTTTTGGTTAGTAGGTAAGTGCCACTCGGGGCCTCGTTGGCTTTAGATAGGAGCCTGACATAGTACACCTGTAACAGGTGGAAAGGTAAATGTTCAGGCTCTAGTACTGATAGGTGGGTAGAAGAGGAGATGGGTATTGTGGTAGGTCCTCTCTGATTACCTTAGTTTCTTTTCAGTGAGGTAGGAAGGAAGGTTTTTAGGTGAGAATGGAGCTGAGGGAAGAGTTGGAAGTTAAAAGAGAAAGGAGAAGTCATGAAATAGGACTTATATAGGAGAACAGGGGAGTAAATGAACTATGGAATAATATGATTGCCAGGTAACCCTAAGAGGACATTGAACTTTATGGTCATGAATTTAGGGTGAGACCATTCAGCTTGACAGTCTGTTTCTCTCCAGCCATACTTAACTACAAGGGTACAGGCATTGAGTAGGTAGAGAACTGACTTGAGCCAGAATTGAATTTTACCAAGTCGATTGGCCCAGATTGGGTCATATGACTACCCTGGATGTAATGATTCATAGGACTCATGTGGGGGGGAGGGAAGGGGTAGGTTTCAATGTCCAGGCCTTCATCCCATGTCCACCCCTGCAGCCAGAGAGTGGGGAGCCCTCACCAAAACTGCAGACACCAAAAGAAAGGCGAATCAGAGTTCTGTAGCCAGAAGAAGGGGGAAGGATGCTGAACACGTAAAACAATGCTGCTCCGAGCAATCGATTATTTCTAAGGCTGCCTAATCTTACCCATCACATAAGAATATGAGAATTCTCTGGGTTTTCCACTATATTCAAAGTTTGCATTATCTTACTCTTTGTCAGCACCTATATTATGGAGTAATTAAATATGGACTCTAAGGACTTTTCCTTTCATCACTATCAGAAGTTATTTGTTACAAGATGATGATAATGGTGATTATCTCTCTCCCTTGAGAATGTAAGCTGTGTGCAGACTTGGAATTTTTCTGGGTCTCACTCAAGGGTGTCAGTGACAGTGCCTGACACATAGTTGCTGCTCAGTAAATATTAGTTGAATAAATGAATTAATTAATCAATAATGTAGTTGTTATATATGTTAATTAACATATTAATGTAATTAATTCACTCATGTATTTGTTATAACTTATAAGTCACATAAGTTGGTGAGACTGGCCAGCAATAGTTGTCTTGTCCTATTTGTCAACCTTCTTCCAAACGTCTGAGTCGTCTTGTGAGAACTCAGAAAGTTGTTCCTGGGAACATATAGCCTTTCAGGTGTTCTCTGACTGTTTGATGTTGGCGGTGGTGTTAGCTGCAGTCACATGGATTCCAATTCACAGAGTAGAACTGCCCCACAGGGTTTTCAAGGTTGTATGACCTTTTGGAAGCAGATCTTCAGGCTGTTTCTGAGGTGCTTCTGGATGGGTTCGAACCATCAACCTTTCAGTTAATAGTCCAGCACTTAACCTTTTGTGCCATCCAGGGACTTCCTCTGAATGTTTAGCCCTTTCTAAGTCACCACACCTTGAGGTTCTGGCCTGTTTGTAAAGATGAAGATTGCTATCTGATTTGGGCAAGGCAATAAAATCACTATAAGAATTATGCTATTTTGTTTTGTTGTGTTGTGTTTTCATGTTTCCTCACACAAGAGCGAGAGCAGAGACTTTGTCTTGTTTGCTGTTGTCTCCCCTACACTGTCCTGAGGCACCGTGCCTGGCTCATAGCAGTCGAACAATAAATATTTTTTCGTCTTAGTGATTATTTGACTAAGGGACCAAGCCTATAAAGGGATTAGGATGCTTCTAAACCAGACTGCGTATTCCCTATGTGTTCTCCTGGCAGGAAAATACTGTTAAATATTTGACTATTTAATATTTGATGAGCTTCAGTGCAAACTATGAGCTCAAGTTGCCTGAGTGTGAAGTGTTTCCTAACTGCTGCCACTCTTCTGCTGAAACACCTCAGAGCTCCCTTCTCTGCATTTCCACTTCCCCTCTCGTCAGGGATTATGTAGTTACACATTTCCATTGCCAATGCCTAAGACAGAGTTGGTACCAAATAAGTGCTTAAAAAATTGTAACCTAGCATCAGAAGCTGCCTAACTTCAGGGCAGATAAGAATCAGGATCAGCACAAACCTGGCTCCTATGAGGTAGAGGTCAGACGTACCTCCACTCTCCAACTTCTTCACCATTCCTGACACCAGCCGTCCCCTTCATGGCACTCTCCTTCTCTGCTGGGTTTGATAATTCCTTGAACTGGCCACGCAGAACTCACAGACCATACTTCTGATTATGTGGTTTATTCAGGAAGTAACAGGCTACAGCTCGGGAACAAGATCAACTTGGAAGTAACAGGATACAACTCAGGAGATAGGATCGACTTCATCAATCAGGACACCTTCCCTATGTATAATAGAACGAAACACTTCCCGGTCCTGTGCCATCCTCAAAGTCATTGCTATGTTTGAGCTCATTGTTGCAGCCACTGTGTCAGTCCATCTCTTTGAGGGTCTTCCTCTTTTTCACTGACCCTCTATGAAACATGGTATCCTTTTCCAGGGACTAGTCCCTCCTGATAACATGTCCAAAGTACGTGAGACAAAGTCTCCCCATCTTCCCTTCTAAGGAGTATTCTGGCTATACCTCTTCTAAGACAAACCTGTTCATTCTTCTGGCAATCCATGGTGTGTTCAGTATTCTTTGCCAACATCGCATAGGCACAGGAAGGCGTAGGAAGAAATATTGGGTCAAGAAAATTAATGACTTGCCCAGGTTCATACAGAAAGTATTGGCAGGACAGAAATTCAAACCCAGTTCTTCTGATTTTAATTCCTTTGCTCTTCCAGTGCACCAGCCTGCCCTCTTTAGGTAAGAATGAACAATTTAAGTAGAAGATAGCTGAAATACTACCTTTGCATTTCTATCACTGTGTGGCTACCATTGTAGTTCTATTCAGAGGATAAGGCTTATAAAAAGATCCTTAAGAAACAAGGCAATTTCCATATTCCTGAGTTTTTTGTTCACAACTTAAAGTGGATGATAATAAGAATCTCTCCTAAATGCACAAATCTGATCATCTATTATGGCTAGTCTCAACCGTATGCATATAGAAACTTGGTGCATCCCAGTTAGCCTAAAATGCTTCTTCATGATGACATTTTTTCATTTGGCAGTGTAAGACTTTTTTGCCCTGCTCATTTCAGTAGCCCTTCTTTCTTGCAAACTCGTGAATCTAGCTGACGTTATGTTCTTGTTCTGTATTTTAAAGGAGAAAATGAATCATGAGGCACTTTAATAACTCTTTAAGGTTACCGTGTCTGTGGTGGTTCTAGAACCAAAGCTTGCAGCTTTCTGTTCTGAAAACAATTTGAACTAATCTTTATGTTTGCCTGAGTTATTGATTGGCTATATAGTTATAATAATCCACTGCAAATTTTAAACAATGTAATATTCAAGGAACATATGCCAAATTTGAAGTCAGAAAATTTTTATGCTTGAACCTCAACTCTATCAGATGCTCTGAGACCTTTGGCTAATCTTTTGCCCTTCGGTCACAATTTTCTTTTCTTTATAAAACAAGATTAATTATAATGCCTTCCTCAGAGAACTGTAACCAGAACCATAATTTTGTGGAAGATTAATTATTATTGTTGACTATGCTGCATCAGAATTCCTTCACTGTTCTGCTAGTGGGACCCAAGAGAGAGTATGCAGTACCAGTTGGACCATAGATTGTTTTTGAATATTCCTTCCAAAGCTACGTTGTGAACATGCATTTCACTTAAATTTATAAAACATAAAGCTAAATATAGTACTTCCATATCATAGTTTAACCGTTTTATCGAGATATAATTCACATACCATATAATTTGCCCATTTTAATGTATACAGTCAACAGTTTTTAGTATATCCACAAAGTTGTACAACAATCACCACAATCAATTTTGGAACATTTTCATTACACTGAAAAGAAAGCCCATACCCATTAGCTGTCACTCCTCGTTTCCCCCCAACTCCTGAAGCCCTGGCAACCGCTAATCTACCTTCTGTCTCTATGGATTGCTGATTCTGGGTATTTCATATCAATGAAATCGTACAAATATGTGATCTTTGTGACCAGCTTCTTTCACTTAGCGTAATGTTTTCAGAGTCATTCATGTTGTGCCATTTATCGGTACTTCATTACTTTGTGTTGCAAATAATATTTCATTGTTTAGATATGCCACATTTTATCGATCCATTCATTACGTGATGAACATTTAGGTTGTTTCCATTTTGGGGCTATTATGAATAGTGTGGCTACAAAATTATTGTTCAAGCTTTTGTGTGGACATGTCTTTTCATTTCTCTTGGGTATATACCTAGCAGTACAATTTCTAGGTCATTTGGTAACTCTATGTTTAACCTTTTAAGAAAGTGCCAAACTATTTTCCAAAGTGGTTGTGCCACACGTATCATATTTAATAATACAAATTTTCAATGTACTTTATATTATAATGTATGTATAAATTTCATATATATGTCCCTTATTTTAAGAATTCTCTATTTCTTATTCGTGTTCATTTCTTCAATCTCTGAAGGACCATATAGACATAATTTTGTAAAAAGAGCATATTTTTTATCTGTCTTGATATATTGACATCCACAATGTGGAAAGACAAATAATTGAAGGTTTTTCTTAATAGTCATAGTTTCTGGCTTTTTAATCTCTCTCCTCTCCTTAAAGTGGAATCTCTTCATCATAATATTGCCATTTTTCCTTAAAAATCTATTTTATAAGTTGAACTATAAATCAATTTTAATGAGAGGAAAAAAACAGATTTTGACAAAGACATTGGGGCTCTTGAAACATATCCTCCAAAAAATGAATTATATTAAGATTTATATACTGCAGAGCAAACTTCTTGAAGACGAAAGCAACATCTTAATCATCTTTATGTCTATCATGGATGCCCAATAAATGTTTGTTGTATGAAAGCCTTATTTTTCTGAATACAGGCAGTCCCCAGACTACAACAAGTTCCGTTCCTAAACCTGTCTTTAAGTCAAATTTGTTCATAAGTCAGAACAGTTAAGTACAACTTGTATCTAATATAAGTTAGTGAAATGTTTGTCTTAGTTAACAGATAAGCAAACTCAGCAAAGAAACAAAAGTTGTAAGAAAGAGCCAAATGAAATTTCAGGAATAAAAAAGTAAACTATCTGAAATGAAAAATTCATTGGATGGGCTTACAAGCAGATTGAGATAGCAGAAAAGGTTTAGTAATTTGAAACATAAATCAAGAGATATTTTCAAATCTGAAGAAAAGAGGGGTAAAAAAATTTCTCTAAGTCTCAGTAATATGTGGAAGGATAAAAAGTAGACTGACATACATGTAACTAGAGTACAAGAAGGAGAGAGGTGAGAGAATACAGCAGGAGATGTCTTTGAAGAAACAAAGGCCAAATTTTTTCACAAATCTTATAAGAAAGAAAGAAAGAAAAAAGCTTGCAGATACCAAATGCTCAATTGACTCTAAGCAGAATAAATAGAAAGAAAACCACACCATAGCTTAAGTGATGAAACCAAAGATAAAATGAAAATCTATTTAGCAGTGTGGAGGAGGGGAAACAGTACATATAGGGAAACAAGCACAAAAATATCGACTGACTTATTATTAGAAACAATGGAAGTCAGATGATAATGGTACAATATCTTTAAAGTGATAAAAGGGGGAAAAAAACTATCAATCCAAAATTTTATATCTATCAAATATTTTTAAAACACGAGGGCAAAATAAAGACTTTTTCATATAAACGAAAGCTAGGAGAATTTAATTATTTTAGATTTAAATATCAGATGGCTATTTTTTAATGTCTATCATAATGGTGCAGCTGTAGAGCAACCACTAAAACACTGATATTATGAAATATAACCAATGTATGAGTTAAAATACAACACTAAAATATTTTATTCCTTCCCCCAAAAAAACACACCAGTTGCCGTCGAGTCATTTCCGAATCGTGGTGACCCATGTGTTGCAGAGTGGAACTGTGCTCCATAGAGTTTTCGAGGCTGTGACCTTTCAAAAGTAGATCACCAGGCCTTTCGTCCAAGGTGCTTCTGGGTACATTCAAACTGCCAACCTTCCAGTACAGGAAGAACAGATTAACCAAAAGTGGATAGGGTATATAAAGAAAACAAACAACCAAACAGTAGACCTAAACCTAACCACAATAATAATAACACTAAATGTAAATTTAATATATAAGTAAAAGACAGAGATTCTAACCCTAGGAAAATAATCAAAACCCAAATATATGCTGATTTAAGACTTTTGGCATGATTTGATGGGGTGAAAATATTTTACATGTGACAAGGATATAGAATTTTTCGGGGCCAAAGAGTGGAATGTCATGGACTGAATTGTGTCCTCCAAAAAATATGTGTCAACTTGGCTAGGCCATGATTCCTAGTATTGTGTGGTTGTCCTCCCTTTTATGATCTGATGTAATTACCCTGTGCATTGTAAATCTTAATCTCTGTGATGTCAATGAGGCAAGACACAATCTACAGGATTAGGTTGTATCTTGAGTCAATCTCTTTTGAGATATAAAAGAGAGAAGTGAACAAAGAGAGAGAATGACCTCATTACCACCAAACGAGAAGAGCAGGGAGCAGAGTGCATCGTTTGGACCCAAGGTCCCTGTGCTGAGAAGTTCCTAGGCCCAGGGGAAAATTGATGTCAAGGCACTGGAGATCTCCAAGGAACTCTAGGCCCACAGATGTGGAAAGGAGACAAGGGCCTTTCCCCAGAGGCAACAGAGAGAGAATGCGTTCCCCTAGAGCTGTTGCCCTGAATTCAGATTTCCAGCCTCCTAAACTGTGAGAGAATAAATTTCTCTTTGTTAAAGCCATCCACTTGTGGCATTTCTGTTATAGTCCATTTAAAAAAAAAAAAAAAAAAAAAAACCCATTGCTGTCAAGTCAATTTCGATTGATAGCAATCCTATAGGACGGAGTGGAACTATGCTGTAGGGTTTCCAAGGAGCAGCTAGTGGATTCGAACTGCTGAACTTTTGGTTAGCAGCCATAGGTTTCAACCACTGCACCATCTATTACAACATCATTAGATAACTAAGACAGAAGTTGTTTACCAAAAATATTACAAGAAAAGGAAATCACTGACCAATATTTTTTCAATTGTTAACAAGATATTAACAACCTAAATCTAGTAATACATGAAAAGGATCATGAATAAAATATACTTGAGTTTATTCCAGGAATATATGGTTGACTTACCATTAGACAGTCAATCAATCAAGCGATCTACCACATTAATAGATCAAGTAGAGAAGGAAGGAAGGCAGGAAGGGAGGAAGGGGGAAAAGAAAGAAGGAAGAGAGGAAAGAAGGAGGGAAAGACGAGGGAAAGCAGGAAGGATGGCTGGAAGGCAGGTAGGCAGGATCAAAGATAGAGGAAAAATTACATGAATCATCACAAGACATGCAGAAAAAGTTTTTGCCAGTCACTCATCTGTGATAAAAACTCTTAGCAAACCAGGAATAAAAGGGAACTTCTCACTGAATAAAAAGCATTTACGTAAAACCTAGAGCTAATATCAGTATTAATGACAAAATATTTAACACAACCTCTCTATACGCTTAAGTGTATATTAATATTGAGCGCTTGCTGTGGGCCAGGCACTAGCACTACTCTAAATGTATTCCTACATAATATTATTATCTAATATTCACAACACTTTATGAGTTAAGTCCTATTACTAGCATCCTTATTTTGCAGATGCTCACAGAGATTCAGTAACTTGTCCAAAATGACACAATTAGCAAGTGGTTGAGCCAGGATTTGAACAAAGTCTGTCTGACTTCAAACACATGCACTCACCCCTTAGTACAAACTGCCTTCTGTAGGCTGCGATTCCTCCTAGATTTGAAGTAAATCTGATGGCCAGTGCAGTGTTGACCGCTGGTAAAGCATTTTCTTTAGACTGGCAAAGTAATCTTACAGCATCGTTTTTAAGTCTCTTTCCAACAGTGTTTTGTTACCACTTTCTAAAAATAAATGCTCACATTTACCCATCCTCCCAGAAAAAAACCCTCGCTTTTCTCAAATTATCCTTCTAACCTTCACTCTCAAATTTGACAAATTGTTCAAAATTGTCACTTACACTACCATTTTCTCACCTTTACTTACTTCACTCTCTCTTGTTTGTGCCCCCAGATCCACTAAAACTCTTTCTTCAGAAATAGCTAAGGACTCCCAGGTTGTTAGATGTGATGGCCTTCAGGTCTCGTCCTACTTGATTTTTTAGCAGCATTTGATGCATTGCCCAGCTCATCCTCTTCACACCCTTTTCCTGCACTGGCTCCCACGACCACTACGGTCTCCTGCTGTTCTTCTTCCCCGTCACGTTCCTTATTAAACTCCTTTGGTGACTGGCGAATTGCCTTTCTCTGCCTCACTCTTAAACACAAGCATTCACCAAACCTTTAGCCTCATGATTCTTCTATGCCATTTTGTTGGGTGACATTAACGACCTTGCCACTTCTACATTTTTACGTCTGTACCGGTTACTCACAAATCTTCGACGCTGAGCAACAAATTTTCTCCATTTCCTCACATGAATTTCTCAACAGCACCTTAAAATTGGTGTGTCCAAATGAAATTTATGTTCAGCCTCCAAAAGGTGTCTACTTCCTAGAGTGTCAAACCCGCTGCCGTGGAGTTGGTTCCAACTCAGCCCTGTAGAACAGATTAGAACTGCCTCATAGAGTTTCCAAGGCCGTAATCTTTACAAAAGCAGACCACCACATCTATCTCCTGCAGATTGGCTGGTGGGTTCCAACCGCTGACCTTTGGATTAGCAGCGCAGTGCTGTAACCACGGCACCACCAGGACTCCTTCCTGGAGCGTACCCTAGGAAAAAGTCGAGAAGTCGTGGAATCATTACAGTTTCTCCCTTATAACCATATCTAATCAATGACTAATTCCTATTAATTCTATAGGGTCACTATGAGTCGGAACTGAGTCGAAGGCAACAGGTTTGGTTTTTTGGTTTATTCTTTTACTCCAGTGTCACTGGAACCTGTATCCTTCCATCTCCAATGTGAAACTGCCTTAGGTCAAGTCCTCATTGCTTCTCAAAGCCACGCTCTCAACAGTGGTGCCTCCTGCCTTTGGTCATGCAAATTCATTACACAAAACCCAGTCCTGAGTTCTGACTTCATGATTCTTCTGATCAAAAAGTCTTAGTGCTCTTCTTTTATCTACGGCATAAATTTCAAGTATGTCCCACGTGGGGCACATTTTGTAACAATATTTGGGACAAGTTTCTACTACAGAATTATTCGTCTGAAATTAAAATTTAGCTGGATGTCCTGTATTTTATCTGACAACCCTAATCGTTCATCTTTTTGTCTTCCAGCACCTAGCACCATGCCTCGCATACCACTAAAAAGAAAAAAAAAATTTTTTTTTTTTCCAGAATTTAACTAAATGATATAAATGCCTTTCCATTAAGTAGCTGCAGTATAGTAAAATCATAAATATGGCGGGAGAAGAGGAAGATAAAAGAACAGTAGATTCAAGTTGTTAAAGGAGGTACAGACTTTTGTGAGGAGAAACTTCATCTGTTGGTAGAAAAACACTGAATCAAGCTTCAGCGGACTTGGACCCTGGGCTCCAGGAAGTTCATCTACTAATTTATTACTGACGCTTGCAAAGTCTCTTCCCTGGGATTTATTTCCAGATATTTTAAATGAGGTGATTCATCTATGATCTCTCCTAGCTTTAAAGGAAGATATTCTAAGGAATTTAACTTTGATCCTTGGATATTTTATCCTATTTAAAATATTCTCTGTAAGTTGGGAACGATTCAGACTGTACCAGGCAAGAAGGCATATACTAGATTCTTGATATGTCAAGCCCATTTATATTACTTTTAGGATTTATATAGCATATTTTTACAAATCAATTGCCTCACTTCAGAGGCATCTGCACAGAAAACCCAGAATATGTTAGATCTCACTGTCACACTGCCCTTGAGAAGGCTCAGAGGACCACCAACATCGGAATGTCTGGGTTGAAATTCTTGCCCTACTACTTAAAATGTTGAGACTTTGAGGAAATTACCTAAGCTTCAGTGATTAGTTTTCTTATCTGGGCAAAATATATGTGCATGTCAAAGTGCTTGGAAGAAAATGACAAAGTACTTGGAACATATTATCAACTACATTAGTGTTACTATTATTAGATTTTAAAGAGGTCTTCCTAGCGCTTGATAACCCAACTTACTGAGGCAGTTGCCGGTTATTCAAATGCCATCTCCCTGTGATTCACTCGGGAAGCTTTCTGCAGCATGTAATTAAAAACCTGACTAGCCCTGGATGAAAGCATAAGGCCATATAGCACTTAACTGGGAAGAAATCAGAGGGCAGATCAGCTATGTTAGGACCTAGATCAGCAACTTGGCACCTCTCTCATTGTCCTGCGAGCATGCTGGCTTTACTTCTCCAGCTGGCTGCAAGACAGCTGCTGCAGCTCCACATTCCACATTCTCGGAGAACCAGAGGTTTGAACCAGGTTCCTTCTGGTTAACCCCTGCTGAGACTTTGCAATTCCAGCAAGTTCCCAGGTGATACTATTACTCCTGCTGGTTAGGCACCAATTCTGAGAACCATTAGCAGAGCATTGGTTCTCAAAATTTGTTATACATAAGAAAAAAAAAAATTTCGTCACCTGAAAATCTTGTTAAAATGTAGATTCTGCTTCAGTATAACTGGGATGGAAATGCAAATGCTCAGCAGGGGCTCAAATGGGAAAGAACCGGTTAGAAGCCCTGTAGAGAACAGCTGTCAAAGGCAATAAAGAGTAGCTTTCTCCTTTTTTATCAGGAAGGGAAAGTCCTTCTCACAGCCACCCAGCAGATTTCTCCACATATTCATTAGCTGCAGCTGGGTCACAGGTCAGCATGAGAGAGAGGTGGCCAAAGCAATTCTTCTGATTTTCTGAGCCTCTGAGGTAGAAGACAGTGGGGAAAGGGGTTGGGAATAACTGTAGGGGCAACCCGTAAAGTTTGCCATGAACAATTAGGTGTTAATGTTTCCTTCCAAAGCATGTCATTATGCAAATAGCAAGTGTTCATCTCCAAATGGTAATGAGTCTTCCCCACCTTGATACTATATAGTACATTTACTCAAAATATAGAAAATAATCTAAAAAAAAATTTTTTCTGAAAATCAGGTAATTAATTGCAAGATTATATGAAATGTGTACTGAAAGAACAATTTCCATTTTGTAGGTAAAATACTGTTCGTGTGTATGTATATATACACACACTAAGATAAAACAAAAAAACAAAAAAAAAAACTCACTACCATCGAGTGGATTCTGACTCATGGCAACCCTATAGGGCAGAATAGAACTGACCTGTAGGGTTTCCAAGTCTATAAATCTTTACAGAAGCAGACTGCCACATCTTTCTGCCACGGAATGTCTAGTAGGTTTGAACTGCCAACCTCTTAGTTAGCAGCCCAGCGCTTTAACCACTGCGCCACCAGAGCGCCTTCACTAAGATGTATCTATCCCTAATGTTATTTAGGAAACCCTGGTGGCGTAGTGGTGAAGAGCTACAGCTGCTAACCAGAAGGTTAGCAGTTTGAATCCACCAGGTGCTTCTTGGAAACTCTACGGGACAGTTCTACTCTGCCCTATGGGATCACTATGAATCGACTTGACAGCAATAGGTTTGGGTTTTTTAATATTTTTTTTAATGTTATATAAGATGTTCCATTTAATGCAGCGGACAAAAGATCGTTTTTTGTATATATGTGTCATTCTTGTCAGAGTCCATTTATAAGAATGAAAAATTGCCCTCTGTATTTGGAATGAACACATTTAGTAGGAAAAAAATTATTTTCATATATTCTCCTTGATGCAACATACATATAATCTGTACTGCTTTTCTAACAAGACAAAGATAAAGGAGACAGTTTATTTTGTTTACGTGTTTAAGTATATTTGTTGTTGCCGTTAGGTGCCGTCGAGGTGGTTCCGACTCATAGTGACCCTGTGTACAACAGAACTTAATCACTGGCCAGTCCTGCACCATCCTCACAATCACAGCTGTGTTTGAGCCCGTTCTTCACAATCACAGCTGTATTTGAGCCCGTTGTTGCAGCCACTGCGTCAATCCATCTCACTGAGGGTCTTCGCCTTTTTCACTGACCCTCCACTTTACCAAGCATGATGTCCTTCTCCAAGGACTGGTCCCTCCTGATAACATGTCCAAGTACATAAGATGAAGTCTCAGCATCCTTGCTTCTAAGGAGCATTCTGCCTAGACTTTTTCCAAGACAGATTTGTTCATTCTTCGCGTGCTCCATGGTATATTCAATATTCTTCACCAATACCATAATTAAAAGACATCAATTATTCTTCAGTCTTCTTTATTCATTGTCTAGCTTTCACATGCATATGAGACAATTTAAAATACCATGGGTTGGGGTCAGGTGCACCTTAGTCCTCAAGGTGACATCTTTGCTTTTTAACACCAAAAGAGGTCTTTTGAAGCAGATGTGCCCAATTCAATACATCGTTTGATTTCTTGACTGCTGCTTCTATGGGTGTTGATTGTGAATCCAAGTAAAATGAAATCCTTGACAACTTCAGTCTCTTCTCCATTTATCGTGATATTCCTTATTGGCCCAATTGTGAGGATTTTTGTTTTCTGTATGTTGAGGTGTAATCCATACTGAAGGCTGTAGTCTTTGATCTTCATTAGTGAGTGCTTCAAGTCCTCCTCATTTTCAGCAAGCAAGGGTCATCTGCATAACGCTGGTTGTTAATGAGTCTTCTTGCAATCCTGATGCCCCGTTCTTCTTCATATAGTCTAGCTTCTTGGTTTATTTACTCAGCGTACAGATTGAATAAGCATGGTAAAAGAATACAGCCCAGATTACATCTTTCGTGACTTTGAACCACGCAGTATGCCCTTGTTCTGTTCAGATGACTGACTCTTGGTCTATGCACACAGGTCCCTCATGAGCACAATTAAGTGTTCTGGAATTCCCATTCTTCACAGTGTTATCCATAATTCGTTATGATGCACAGAGTCGAATGCTTTTGCATAGCCAGTAAAACACAGGTAAACATCTTTCTGGTATTCTCTGCTTTCAGCCAGGATCCCTCGGACATCAGCAGTGATATCTCTGGTTCCATGTTCTCTTCTGAAGCGGGCCTGAGTTTCTGGCAGAAGAACATAAATTTGCATAACAAAAACCTACCTCTGTAAATTTACATGAATCTAAATAGCTGAACACAGAAGCTTGGTTAGGTGTATGCTTTTGCTATGCAAATTTGTTTTAATAATGATCTAAAGTTACAGAAGAGATTTATAAGCCCACTATTTAGCAAAGAACGCTGAGTAACTTGCAAATAGAAAGAAAGCAGTAGAATACTAGGAAACCTATTTATATGGTTACTTTTTTCATTCTTATAGCTTTCCAAAATAGGTCTCCACTCTCCTTTATGCTTTTGTGACTATCTAATGCCGGTATCATTTGAAGGGCAAATATAAGAAAAGAAATATTTTCATGTTATTCTTGAAAACTTTTTATGGTTTTCCTTTATAATTTATAAACTACCATCAAGTCTGTGTATAAAAATATTTTTCAGGCCCTGAAGGCTGAGATATCAAAGTAGGAATTATAATTTTGAGGGAATAACTATAGGGGATTAAAGGCAATTTCGAATGGAATGGGATTTCCAAAGCAGGATTTCCAAGCGAAGAGCAAGGAGGATGTTGTGGAGCGAGAGGCACCTGGGTGGATCCTTGAGCCTTGTCTGTTATGTGGCGGAGGACAATTTGGAGCCCTGGTGGCGCAGTGGCTAAGAGCTCAGCTGCTAGCCAAAAGGTTGGCAGTTCTAACCCACCAGCCTCTCCTTGGAAACCCTATGAGGCATTTCTACTCTGTCCTGTAGAGTCACTGTGAGTTAGAATCGACTTGATGGCAGTGGGCTTGGTTTGGAGGACAACTTTCACTTCTGCTGCCTCTAATCCTGGTTGCAGTTCCCAATCTTAGTTCGGAGATGTATAGAGATAGCTGGCTTTCTTGGACAACTGTGTTAGAAAACGCTAAACCATTACAATTGAAGAACAATCTTTCTGTTAAGCCTAATGAAGCTGAGTTGTTGTTGTTTTTTTTTTTTTTTTGGTAACTATTCTAAAAACATATGGTAAGACAGAATTGAATCTTTTGGGTTCTCTGCTTCTATGACACAGCAGCTGTGACCTTGGGGTTAAAAGCATGAATTCTGAAGTCAGTCTGCCTGGGTTCAGACTCCAGCTCTGCCATTTCCTCGGCCTGAACCTGGCCAGGTGATTTAATATCCATGTTTTGGTTTCCAGCTGTACAATGAGGGTTATTAATAGACCTACTTTATAGGATTCATATGACATTAAATGGGTTAGTCCCGTGACAAAAAAGCTTAGAACTAATGGTATCTTGCAGTGTTAACTATCATGATTCAATGTTTGGAAAAAAAAAAAAAAATCACATTAAAAAAAAATGTTTGAAAAAAAAAAAATCTCATTAGATTCCTATAATTGTGACTTTTAGTGGCATGCCCAATCTTGGAATAAAGAGAATCACTGAAAGCTATAAGATGTATTTGAAATAGATTCAGAAAATGCATTACATTGTCTCAATGTCATCCAACAGTAACCAAAAAAGTTGTTAGCTCTAGTTTTTGAGGATACCCCTTTCATTCACAGTGACAGGCAATGGATTTGAAATTGTGGATATAAAAATAAAGACAAAATCAGTCATAGTATTTTTAGGGATTCAGCCTAGAAGGCAACTTTAATTTGAAAATGTTAAAATGAAAAAAAAGGCGGGGGGGGGCACTATTAATCAGAAGGGCAAGTGATTGTATTGAGAAAGAATAAGGAGGGTATCAGCACTGGTTGGTAGAAATGCAAAGTCTGAAATCGGTGATTTCGAGAAACTTAGGAGAGAAGAAAAGCAGAAGTTTTACATTTTTTACAAAGACAAAAGTGAAAGAAGCCAAGAACAGACTTGGATACAAGGATCCACCTGAGAGGCCATGCTGTGGGGCTCCTCCCCCTCGCATTTGACACTATATTAAAGACACAACAAGTAAGCCTTACATGAAGCAAACTGTAATTACGTGCAGGGTCTGGGTAAGCCCCAACACTCCTCACATTCTCTGGATACTATTGATATTTTGCTGCTTGCATTGAATCTGGTCAGTGCAGTGGGGGAATAACCAGAGAGCTGCCTGTCCAGGATATTCGCTTGTCTTCCTCACTGGGGACTCCAGGTCTGAGGAAAGGAGAGAGCGCCCTCTGCTGGTGTCTTTGCGGATTCCCCCCTCCTGCTGGGGGAAGAGCGACCTGCTCCCTGCTCCTTCTTCAGGTGCAGTGGGAGGGAACAAGGAGACAGTATAAACATATTAACAGACTTCCTTAGATAACAAATTTAGAATGTGCTTAAAACTAATTTCCTTCCCATACGCTTTTCATTTGTTGGAGATGGAGTGTGTTATACATGTTGTTTTAAAACAAAAATTATTTGTAGCAGAAATAAAACCAAACCCAGAGCCGTGGAGTTGGTTGCAACTCATAGCGACCCTATAGGACAGAGTAGAACTGCCCCATAGGGTTTCTAAGGCTGTAAATCTTTATAGAAGCTGACTGCCACGTCTTTCTCTGCCGGTGGGCTGGTGGGTTTGAACCGCCAACCTTTTGGTTAGCAGCGAAAGCAGAGTGCTTAACCACTGCACCACCAGGGCTCCTTGTAGCAGACATAATGACTTTAAATACATAATTAATGGAGTTTACTTAATCAGAACTCATAACGTTGAGTCCAGGGTTTTTTTTCCCCCTCTCTCTCCACTGCCCCATTTTTAAAGGAGGAAATCACAAAGAAAACAAATTGCATCATAAGTTTGCTTTGAAAAGTAGGGAACACTTAATGGAGAACTATGGAGTCAGAATTATCAATCTAATATTTACACACATTTTTATATACAGGCCTATGCAATGATATTTAAGGTTCCTAATTATTAGCCAAGGAGTGCTGGTGGTACAGCTCTTAAGTACATGGCCTCTAACTGGAAGGTTGATGGTTCGAACCCACCAGCCGCATCTTGGGAGGAAAATGTGGCAGTCAGCTTCTGTAAAGATGACAGCCTTGGAAACCCTATGGGGCAGTTCTACTCTGTCCTATATGGTTGCTATGAGTTGGAATCAACTCCACGGCAATGGGTTTTCAATTATTAGCCACAATAGGAAAGAAAAATAATAATTTCTGACTATATCACTCCAGTTTTTAATTTAAAAAATAATTTTTACTACATTGTAGAAAGATTGTCAACAAAAATTGAAATGAAAGAAATTCAATTAGCCAGAAATTTAAACATCCTCAAGGTTTTTTCATACTTTTAACATCTTAAAAATTAGCGAGAAGGGAGACTTTAAAGGAATTTGAAAGAAAATGAGCATTATGATGAAAATGGAACTAATTTCTTGGTTTATCCTTTTTATTTGCTTGTATTGCATAATCTGAATAACTTCACAAGTTAAAACTGAAAGTGATACTTTTGCTTTTATTTTTCTGAGTATGTAATGTTGCAAAAAAGCTAATATGATTTTTATGAGACTTTTATAGTTTTTTGTTTTTTGTTTTTTTTTGGCTTAGATTAAGGTGCCAAGTTTGCTATCATATATGAGTTACTGGTGCTGTCAACACTTTTTTTTCTTTTCCTTTTTTTAATGTGAAATGAGCCTCATTTCACTACCCAGCCATAAAAAGTCAGGCTTGGAAGCAGTTTTGTAAATAGCCTCCGCTATTACTTTTGACGAAGCTCACATTGGTGAATGTGAACCTGAAAAGTATTTACGGAAGGCACGGTTTGCCATTAAAACACAGACATGGAGCTGAAGGTTTTTACAGCAGCCTCTCAGTGCCAGTTCCAATATTCATTCTCTTCTGTGCCCCTTCAGCGGACGTTTGTGAACTGCCTTTTCTCTTCACGTCTTTCTTTCTTTCTTTTTTCATATAGCCAAAGCTACCTGCAAGCTGCGAGTGACGTGCCTGGTGGTCACAACCTGGATCCCTCTGCCAACTACACCTCCCCGAAATTCCGCTCCAGGAACCAGAGCTACATGAGAGCCGTCAGCACTCTGAGTCAGGCCAGCTGTGTGAGCCAGGTTGGACATTGCTTTTAATTCATTCTCTGTTGGGGTCTAAACTGTAAAGCCATGTTGTAACGGAAGTCTTCCCTGCTGATGGCACAAGCATCTCCAGGGAACATTTCTTATGTGAACAACATGAGTACACATAAATTTGCTGCCAGGAATTCCTTTCGACTAATAAAAAAGGCATGCACTTTGTAAGACTGATTTTTTTTTCAACCTTTATTACTCTATATCATTTTTATATTGACTTCATCTTAGCAAGGGATGCTTTATAAGCTATTCATCTCAACCTCTTTTGTTTATTTGGTGCAGAATGTCTTCTTTTGCCCCCAGGACAGTTTTCTAACAGAATGGGATCGTCGTGGAAAGGCCCTGGTGGCGCAGTAGTTAAGCATTTGGCTGCTAACCCAAAGGTGGGCAGTTCAAATCCACCAGCTACTCCTTAGAAACCCTGCAGAACAGTTCTACTCTGTCATATAGGGTTGCTATGAGTCGGAATCGACTCGATGGCAATGAGTTTTTTTTTATGGGTAGTGGTTTTCAGCCGTGTCTTTCAAATTGAACCTCTGAAGGTCTAGTAGAAGCGTTGGAAATAGGCTGTGATGTTTGGTGTCATTCTTATAAAATTGCATTTGTAAGGCTAGTTATCAGTACAGTATGTATTTCTTGCTAGGTACTTTGGCTACAAAGGCCCCTAGATGACGCAGACAGTTTGCACTCAGCTGCTAACCTAAACGTTGTCAGTTCAAACCCACCCAGTGGTACCAGAGAAGAATGGCCTGGCAATCTACTTGTGTTAAGATTATAACCAAGAATATCCTGTGGAGCAGTTCTACTCTGTAACACGTGGGGTCGTCATAAGTCGGAGTCACCTCGACCGCAAGAAACAGTGATTTCGGCTACACACAATATACGTTGTTGCTACCATGAACGAAGGTGTTTTAATTAGGCCTGATCTCAATGCAGTGCCCCAAAGATGTGATCCTGTTTTGAAGCGTTCAAAGAATATACAAGAATAAAATCAACATTTCCTGTTGATTCTAACCAGCATCTATTATAGGATCAGTAATTTAAGTAATAAATGAATTTTAAAAAATTAGATACTTACTGATTTTAACTGCTTTAAAAAAAAAAGTACTTAAGCTGACCTTGTATTTTGCGTTACACATAATGTTTTCTTCGATTTGCTGTAGTGACTAGGAGCGTGGGTTTTTGAGTCCAGAGACCTAAGTTTCAATTCCCCTCTGCTTCTAGTGACCTATTTGGCCTTGGGGAAATTCCTAAACTTTTTTTTTCCGTTAACATATTTATTTTGCAATAGCAAAAGTTTATACAGGCAAGTTATAAACCAACAGAGTATTGTTTGGCCAACAGACAAATACTATGGCATTTAACCCTCAACCTTTCAGTTCTCTGAGACTCTTTTCTTTTTTTATTGTTGTTGAAAATGTACACAACAAAACATACACCAATTCAACAATTTCAGCATGGACAATTCAGTGGCATTGATTACGTTCTCCAAGTTGTGCAGCCATTCTCTCCCTTCTTTTCCGAGTTGTTCCTCCCCGATCGAGCTAAATTCACTGCCCCTAAGCTTTCCTTCTAACCTCTGCTTTTCTCCTCAGTGATTTATCATATTATAAGCATAAATGATATAATACAGGCGATGCAATTAGCAGAGTAACAAAATAAGCATTCAGTGGATTTTGGATACTATTATGTAAAGAGCCCAAAATATAGTAAGTAGCCAATAAATGATAGCCAGGATTATTATTCAACAACAATAGTAATAACTAGAAAAAAAAAATTGACTCATAGCGACCCTATAGGACAGAACAGAACTGCCCCATAAGGTTTCCAAGGAGTACGTGGTAGATTCAAGCTGCCAACCTTTTGGTTAACAGCTGAGCTCTTAACCACTGCACCACCAGGACTCCGTTCAGTCGCTAGAGGGGTTATTTATAACTTTGGAATGCAAAAAAAGATAACTAGTAGCAGTGTATGATTCTGACTACTAAAAGTCCTATGAGCTTTGGGTAGCTTGCCTGGGGCTAAGTATCTTTTGCCACAGACTTTAAATTCGTTATGAGAGTCTTCATTTTATGGGTTTTTTTTCCTATTGGAAAATTGTAATCTGGACTCCTTCTACTGAACTGCTTAGAATTTTCCTGTTCCACAACACAGGAAAGATACCTTTTCGATCTACTCAGATTTAAAACAGGATTAAGTCTCCGACTGCTGTAAAGAGATCCCACTGACTCTTTTTTTCTGATGATAAGGAAAGAACCAGTCCTAGCTTTGCAGACGAGAACTCTCCCAGTTTTAGCCCTGAAAGTCCTGCATCTTAGGAAACCCCTGAGTCCTGGGCATACGGGCACATTTGGTCACCTTACCATCTGCCCCCAACTACATCCCTGCAAAATATAACAATACTAATAAAAACAGAGTACCAGCAATTTAGAGTATTATAATGATTTAATTAATTGAGTAAATTCTCTGTTTTAGCATTGAGAAAGTCCAAGATGCTTTGAGAAAGATTAACTAAACAGATTAACTGAAAGACAACGGTAGATTTTTACAACTTTCTCCCAACACATGGATAACTACTGTCAAAACAAACTTTCTCCTTTTAAAGATGCCAGTGTTCCTTTCCCATTAATAGAGCCTACTTTGCCAAAATATAATTTTTTAAATCAACAAAGTTTATAAGCAGAGGTTTAAAGTGATTTCCCCAGAGGTGTTAACAGCTCCTTACTTTTTTTTATTTGCTTTTAAAAAACAGCTTCCAATTAAGTAGATATCATACCTCTCCACATGTTCTTCCCAAACCTTCAGAGGTGTTCTGGATTTCATGGACATTATTGTGACAAAATGTAAACCGTATATTAATACTCTCAACAGTATGCTTTTGGTGAACCCAGATGGGATCTACAAAAATAAGTCAGCGGAAATAACATTTTCTCATATGTCTCTTTCTATCTGGAAATGTTCACCGTTGTAAATAGTGGTAAAGCAGACAAGTTGGGTGTTTGGGGTTTTATTTATTCTGATGACTTTGAAGTTTAGAATTCTAAATCATTCCTATTGCAGAGTTCTATGAAATAAACTTTAAATTGAACTCAATTTTTAAACTGTCCCATACGGTTTCCAAGGAGGGGCTGGTGGATTTTGGGGTAGCAGCCGAGTTCTTAACCACTGTACCACCCAAACTCCTTGTACATGGTTACTTAAAATAACCCTGGAGCACTGGCAGTGTGTGGGGTTGTATCAAATCTACAAACAACCTGCTAGTAACTCAGTATCGACCCTGGCAAATACGACTTCAGAACACAGGAAGGAAGAGGGCAGTTCTTAGTGATGACACAGTGATACAGGAATCAGCAATACGTCTGTGTTCTTGAGACGCTTGAATTTAGTGGCTAAAACTGTCAGAGCTTTGCCCTTTATCTTTCATACTCCATTTTTTTTCCTCACGTGCAAAAATGAAATTAAAGACCTGAGAGAGCGGAAGGGGGAATTATTGCCTGATGGGTACAGGGTTTTTGCTTGCGGTGATGAAAAAGTTAGACATAGTGGTGATGGTTGCACAACATTGTCACATGGTAACTAATGCTAATGCCACTGAGTTGTATGCCTAAAAATGGTTAAAATGGAAATTTTTATGTTGTATACATTTTACCACAATAATTAAAAAAAAAGGTAGCCAAGAGGATCGATGAAATTAAGGATAGAAGCAAGTAGCTTATGAGACCTGCTAGACCTTGATAAGTAGAGCAGACACATGCTTGTGTCGGAAGGCCTGGACAGAGGAAACAGGCACTCATCAGTCACAAGGTATGTGAGACACTAAATATTTGCGGGGCACCCACTACTCATAAAATCTTACATCAGACATCCGTTTGCGACACCCATTCTGGTCCTATGTGTCCCCTTCCTGAGAGGACAAACCCATAGCTGTCAGGGTAATTGGCCAGCTACAGCTCTAGCCAGGAATTCTTGCCTTCGAGTTTTGACAGCAGAACAAGAGTGTTTGGGCTCCAGCCGACTTCAATCCACTGAGCCCCGTTGCAGCTCCACAGCTGGTTCTCGTAACTGTCAGTGGAGCAGGCTGATGCAGAGAGAAAGAATGGACCTGGGAACGTTAGATAACACAAGACCCACGTAGTATGAGTCTTCCACTGGTTCACTCTCTGTCCGTGGTTGACCTTCTCCATCTCTTCTCTCTTGCTTTTTGCTGAATATTTCTTATCGATTTAATAAACCAAGTGATTCAAGAGTCTTAAAAAAGAGAGAAAGAAAGAAAGCCTAACTAAAATCTTATGAGATTTTTTCATCTCTAAGCCATTTCTTGATTTGAACTTCATTAGCTAAATTCAACTTTGGTTCCTTTTAGCTCATGGGCCTGGAAAGAAAGCTTTTAGTGTTCTGGCTGACATTATGGAATTGTTGGGTAAACAGTGAACGTTCAGAATTGCACGTGAAACTAGCACCTAGAGTTTGAAATGTATACATGAGAACACAAGTCCTTATTGACCAGCTTATGGAATCAGACTTGTTCATTTACCCATAAAATTTCTTAACTGGAGGAATCGCATTGAAAATGCTAGAAATTCACATCAAACCTATTGGTATTCCAGAACCCTGAAGAGATGACTCAATGCTGCTGACAGCATCCTGGATGCAGTGGGTCTTTTTGTCTGGTGTTCTTTTGACTACTTACTCACAGTTGACCTTTCCCAGAGGGCCCTGAGATGTAACAGTTTGTCAGTACATTGAACAGGCCTTCTAAGCTCTGTTTTTATTCTCAGAATGATGTCCGCTAAAGTTTTAGAGAACATGGTTGGATTTTTCTTGTCCCATTTTGCTCCTAATTTTCTGTGTTAAAATGTTTATACATTTTGCACATAATGTTCACTGTTTAAACCCTCTATTTTGCTAGATTTACACATAAAATGGAGTAATACCCAAGTTTTTTATATCCCCTAAATGTACATAGGATTTTAAGATCCTTTCATCTTCTCTCTTATGATAAATAATAATATAATAATGACTACAATTTTCAGAGGCCTACCACATTCCTGGAACTGGGCTAGATGATCAGTGATAGTTACCGTAATCCTTGAACAGCCCAGCGAGGTATGGCTATTATCCTCACTTATAGATAGAGATGTACACTCCACAAGTATTTTGTTAGAGCTCCTACCTTATGCTTTGCTGGGAATGTAGGAAATGCAGTGGAGTAAAATACATAGTTACTGATCTGAAGAAGTTTATCCATAAAGCAACTCAGTCTGAAAGAAGCTGCCTTTTTAACAGCTGCTGGGACTCTGGGGATTCAGGCCCATGTCCGGCAGATCCCAAAGCCAACCACGTAGATGAGCAGACTGCACCCGGGAGCCCTCTGTTCTGCTCTGGCCCTCCAGCCCCTCTTGGCACTGAACAATTTCTTTTATGATATCTCGTGCTCATTCCCACCATGAAAGGCCTGAAAACCAGGCCAGAGGAGGCACGGGGTTAGCCAGTCACACAAGGCCAGCTTCCCAAACTTGCTGGAGCTTCTGTGGGCAGAGACTTCTTCTTGGCTCTTATCTTCTCCAAGCAAGCCAAAAAGAGCCCATCATTTTTATTCTTTTATGATACGAGGTGGCGGGGTGAGTCCAAAAGCTGATTTTGCTCAGTTCTCCAATCTACTACTCAACCTCTTGGCTTCTCATTGTCTGCAAGAAGTAGGGGCCCACAGGGAAGGAAAAGAAGGTGGGAGATAGGTGGCAATGAAGCTGGACCCATTCAAGATGTCTCGGTCTTAGCTTTGACTTTTTCCCTTTTTCTCCATTGCAGATGTATTTCATGTCACCTGCTCCAATTCTGATTCTCATCCCACACACTTCTGTAGGTGATTCCCAGTGTGTCTAGGACCTAGCACCTCCCAGTCTAGAATGAAGAAGTGCTACCTGGATAAAAGCTAATTCGGTTTTGTTTTAGCTTATTTAAATTTTGGAGTCCTAGTGGTGCGGTAATTACGAGCTCAGCTGCTAACCAAAAGGTCGGCAGTTCAAATCCACCAGCCACTCATTGGAAACCTTATGGGGCAGTTCTACTCTGTCCTGTAGAGCCGCTATGAGTTGGAATTGACTTGACGGCAATGGTTTTGGTTTGGTTTATTTAAATCTTACCTTATTAGGATTCACACTGTGACAGTTTTAACTACGATGTGTAAACATGTGGATTGGATTGGTCTGACAGTTCATGAATGAAAAATGAAAATTGTCCTTGAGGCCAAATACAACATTCGAAGCTCTGGAAGGGGCCCAGAGGTTTCTTGATCCCCGTTCTTGTCTTTCCCGTGACAGCGTCTTTTCATCTTTCCTGTGGCTCAGCCCAACCAAATCTTCCTGAGCTCACCGTGTCTATGAGCAGAGAAGGTTTTGTTTTGTTTTGTCTCTAATAATTCACAATTCTGAAAATCCCACCAGCTTTGCACTCCTTTCCCCCGGGGGTTGGTGGAAGATTCAGGGGCTGACAGCCGTCTTAGCGTAGCGTGAAGGAGGCGGTACTGGGAGCCGGAAGAGCAGCACTTAACAGGAACACGTCCCTCACCCTCATTATAGAAAAGATACTTGCCTTCCTCACAGTTTTAGATCATGCCCTTATTTTCCCGTTATCTCTTTTCTTCTCATTTGTCTTGTAAAAAGCTCTTTTCCTATGGTTGTAGCCTCTCATATTTGTCTTTTAAATGTCATCTGTCATGACCTTCAAGAAGCCCCAAAACCAAAAAACCAAACCAGTTGCCGTCATGTCAATTCCAAGTCATGACGACCCCATGTGTTTCATGGTAGAACTGTGCTCCCTAGGATTTGCAATGGCTGTGATCTTTCAGAAGCAGATCCCCAGGCCTTCCTTCCGGGGCTCCCTTGTGTGGATTTAGACCGCCACACTTTTGGTTGGTAGCTGAGCATGTTAACCACAGGGACTCCCCAAGAAGCCCACCCTTGGCCTTAGTTAGAGCACTTTGCTGCAACAAGACAGTTATCTTCATTACCCAGCAGCCTTCACCCTCACCACCTAGAACCCTCTCACTGTACTTCCTCACAGTGCCCTTACTCTCTGGAAGCAGTTCAAGTAATCTTCCTAATTACTTCCAGGTCACAAGGCAAAGTAAGATCCCTGCTCTCACTGCAACGTCAAAACCATGCTGGTCATTTCTACATTTACCCTATTGCCTTAATATCCTCATGGGATATCTATCCTGAGTGAATTTCGCCATGGTTCTAGTTACAGTGTAAAATTATATCCACTTTTCCAAATCCCCGGCAAACTAGGTGAAAAAATCAGCCTTCAGATAACAGATCGTTTCAATATTTCAATCCCCCTCTAGGCCACTATGAGCTCCTTCTCTACCACTTTTTATTTGTTTAGTGGAGGAGTGAACTTCATCTCTAGAACCTCAGTAGGAAGTTTATGTAGCTGGAAGCATAGCCACGTGGCCCTTCCTGATATTTCAGGCTTTTGTTTATACAACACACGGAGAAGTTTAGCAGCATCTCTTCTTCAAGAAGGGAGAACAGATGGGCCCGCAGTGAACTTGCAGAAGAGTTTCTACTGACAACTTCTGTCAGGGCTGCTGGCAAAGGCTGGTGACATCACTCATTAATTGGCCTTTTCAAGCTGTCTAACCTGCAGTGTTGACATAAATGACATAAAATGATCTAAGACTTTTGGTAAAATTCTGCACAAGTGAAAGCTTAGATTGAAAGAAACCTGTAGTCCCAAAGATGTTGTCCTATTTTCACACCAGTGTCAATGTTTCTGATGCATTTTACTCACTAGGTACCTGAGGCTGCTATGATGGCAGTGTCTTGGTTCTGTCTGTGCCCTGAGTTTGTCTGTACCTATCCAAGATCAGAAATTCTCAAACTGTTCAGTTGATTGCAGTCCCCCATTAATTTTTCTCTGGCCTTTTATGCTGGCACAACCTAAAGCCTTTCTCTGTCTTACTCTTTGGCTTGGCAAGTAGTCCTGTCCTTTCCTTCCCCTCAGCGCCCTCCTCCAGGATCTCTAGAATCAGTGACTGAGTTATCCTCACTCAGCACCTTAGAATGAAAGCAGCCATTTTTCTAGCATGTCAGTAATATTTCGGTAAAATCAGAGAAGTCCATATACAGGTCTTCAAATTATAGCTGGTCACAGATAATAGTATTCTGTTGTCTCTTTTCAGAGAAGAGTCTGATTCTTTTGCCCTGCTTTTACTCTGTGAGCAATTATAGGAAAAAAAAACAAATCTGGCTTTAAGAACAACACATTTTTTATTTATCTGCAAGCATAATTCATGGGCTTCAGAAAATTGTTGGTGCTTTGGACCCTCGTGCAGGCTGTTCAGATATTGCTAAGGTGAATGCAAAAAGAACAAGAAGAGAAATAATCATTTCTTCATTCTCAAATTTTTAAGACGAAGGAAGGGAGGAAAGAAGGAAGAGAGGTTGTGGGGAGAGAGAGTGGAGGGAGGGAGGGAAAGAGAGAGAGAAGGGAAAGAACTGGCATAAAGATTTTGAAGTAGGGACAAACATAGAGAAGTAAACATATGCTTACGGAACTTGGAGATAGTCTTTGGATAAAGACATGTACAGGTTTTTGTGGAACCTGGGGTCGGGGGGGCTACGTCTCACCCAGCTGGGGCACTAGGGAGGGTCACCACCTGGAGAAGATTACATCCTAACTAGGTCTGAAGGGTGTTGAAGAGGGAACCAGGTAAAAAACGGGGAAAGAACATCCCAGCAGAGGGAGCAGCCTGTTCAAATTCAGAGGCCTGGGAGAAAAGATTGTAGTTTGGGAGCCGCATTATTTTCATATGACTTGAGCGTATGGTCCAATTAAGAAATGTGCGGAGGAATAAGCCTGGAGAGGTGGGCAGGGGCAGGATCGTGAAGGGCCTTGCTGAGGAATTGGCCGTGCTAAGGCGTTTGTACTTAGCTTGAAGGCTGGGTGCCAGTGAAAAATTGTAAGCGATGGGATGACACCATTAGATTTGGTAGACCAAGAGACAGAGACTGCTGAAATAGACAAGAGGCAGCTGTAATAATGTGGCAGAGAAGTGGACATGGCCAGAGCAGAGAAGGTCAACTGGAATGGTTGGTGGTAGCAGAATAGATGTGAAGTGGAGAATCAAAAAGACCCATGACCAGCTGGATACAGAGGATGGGGTAAAAGGGGCATCAAGAATGATTCCTGGGTTTCTAGCTTAGGCTTCTCTGCAAGCCCATGGCAAGAGGGAAGAGGCGAGGAGAATATCTGGAGGGGGAAAATGAAACTGCATAGTAGGCCCACCGTAGGCAAGATTATAGGTATTATTACAGGTACTATTCCCCGTGGCTTCTTTCCTTAGCCCTGCTTCTACTCTTTTTACTTCGTGTGTCCTTTCCTCCAGAGCCCCAGCCTTATCTTATCAGTTTCATAAACACTTATCCACCTGTGTATATACATCTGAACATTAAAATACACACGAGTGATATATCCATAGTAAGTGAGTAATTGGAAGCAAATCATTTATCAAAATTCCATTCAACCAAACTGAGTAAATCATTCGCTTAGAGCAACTGGTTTCTGTCTGTGCTGAACCAGGGGGCGCCTTGCCCTTACGTCTGTGAGCAACTACCTGTCACCAGCCCAGCTTCAGTTTTTCATTCCTAAAATTCTCGTCCCTTTTCCTGCTCCGTTTTCTTCATCCTTGTCTGTACAATATGTCACTCTATTGGATTTCCATTCAAAATTTCTAGATTTGACTCATGAGAAATACATAAGTATTACCATCTGGAATGCTCCAGGAAAGTATGTCCTCCACAGTCATGCACCCTCAGCAAAGGCCCTTCAACTAGCCTGATGGTCACACCCATGCATACATATAAACCGGAGATCCCTCCACTGTCCAAAGGCAGGATGATTTTTTTTTAATACAGTTGGAACTTTTAGGTTCCAAGGGTGACTCTACTGATGAGGATTAAATCGCAGCCTTGCAAAGAATTACTTTATCTGCTAAACTGTCAAAGTGTGTATGCTAATCTCTCATGCTAAAGGAGGGGAAAAAATGTGAAATTTAGGTAGATGCGACTTACTGTGTACAGACAGATTTGGTCCTGGATTTATGGTCCTGTCACACATGGAGTTGCTATGAGTTGCAATCAACTCGATGCCAACGGATTTAGTTTAGTTATTTGTTTCTTTAATGGTGAGAAGTATGTTAGTTTATATGCCAAGTTATGTATTAGTTTGAATGACAAGTGGATGCAGACTCTCATATCTTTTAAAAGAACTGAAGATAGCTTATGGCACTTAAGTGTTTATTTACATACTCTCAATACCTGGAGTTGTCTGTGCTGTAAATAGCTTGGGAAGGTGAAGGAGTCACTTGGGGAAAAGGGAGGAGGGAAGGACTAATATTTTGAACACTTCGTTTGCACCAGATTCTTTGCTAAACTTTTAAATGCACTCTCTCTCTCAGCAATAACTCTGCCTGACATAGGTTTTCATCAACATTTTGGAATTCACTACTTACTTTAGTGTTTAGTAAGAAATAACCCAATAAACTATTCCCCGAGCTCAACACATTCCTCAATCTGATTTCAGATTAATTATGCTGAAGATATAAGACTGTAAATGACTATGGCGGCATGAATTTTAACCTCCGCTTGTCCTTTTATAACGTGGTTGACACTGTCTGGACCTCGGTTTTAAGTGTACTGTTGATTATTCTAGATGAGTGAAGCTGAGATCAATGGGCAGTTTGAATCGGTGTGTGAATCCGTCTTTAGTGAAGTTGAATCTCAGGCCATGGATGCCCTTGACCTTCCTGGATGTTTCCGAACAAGGAGTCACAGTTACCTTCGGGCCATTCAAGCTGGTTACTCCCAAGACGATGAATGTATTCCTGCCATGACATCCTCTGACATCGCCTCAACCATCAGGTCAACAGCAGGTAAAAGAATGCCCTTTCTGTCCTTGGTTGTGGAAAACTTACAGGTGTATTTGAGGCTTTATCCTAGAGGAAGCAGAGTGCACCTGTACCACAGGTAGAGTTTACTACCCAAACATCGGATCACTTCTGCAAATTGCATTGGTTCTATCGTCACATTTTCAATGGTGTTTGAAAACATTTGTTTCATAGATTACCTTTTTGTCTCCTAGAGTGTAATCTGTTAATTATTAAGGTTCTTCAAAATGATCAAGTGTATCCAGACTTACCAGTCTGACAGAGACTGGGGGAACACCCAAGACAGTGGCCCCCGGACGCCCTGCTAAGGCAGAACTGAAGCCCTAGCCTCAAAGGACTTGTCCACCTTTGAGCCGAAGATTAGACAGGGCTATAAAGCAAACAATAACACACATAAAGAACGTGCTTCTTAGTTTAATCAAGTATACGAGACCAAATGGGCAACATCTGCCCAAAAGCAAAGATGAGAAGGCAGGAAGGGACAGGAAACCTGGACACAGGCAATCTGAGGTGTAAATGGAAATGGGGAGAGTGCTGACACATTGAGGGAATTGAAACCAATGTCACAAAACAATTTGTGTATAAATCTTTGAATGAGAAACATATTTGCATAGTAGGCTTTCACCTAAAACCCAATAAAAAATTATTAAAAAAAAATAATCAACTGTAGCTTTTGTAAAGTTTTGTATGGGAGAACATTTTTAAACTGCTGCCGTTTGGAAGGTGATCCTGTTTTAAATGTTAACGTTTAGGAGGTTGAAGTGAAATTCCAGGTTGTCAGGTAATGACTCCTAGGCCCCTCCTAGTGGTGTCCAGCTGGACCTCTGTGCATGGTAAGCAGATCTATAAACATGACTGATGGCTGTGCAGCAAACCAATCGTTAATGTAAATTCACTAATAGTCATGTAGGGCCCCAAGGAATCTATGTCACCATTTCCTCAATTCTTATGGAAAACCAAACCCACTCTTTGAAAATTTACCACCTAAGCTAAATATCACTGCCTGATATTTTATGGCACTATTATTATTTATATAATGCAATAAATATGCATGGCCTCAAGAAACCCATAAAATATAGCAAGCAATAAAAATTTTCCATGCTACATATAAAAGCTAAGAAGCTAAGCTATGAAATGGGGTTGGTTGAAGAGTGAGGTGATCTGAATATCTTAAGACCTGGAATACTGCAGAAGCATCAAAGGAATGTCAGGGGGTAGTTTTGAGAAGAAATAGAATGCACTTTGTTTATGGTAACCAGGGTTAGGAAGCAGAAGACACATAATTGGGAGGGGGCGAAAGCAACGAAGGAAAGCTCCGGAAGGGATGTGTCATTATCCCCATAAATAGATCCTGGTTTTTTGAGTGCTGAAGTTAATAAGAGTTTTAAGCAACTGCCCATTACAAGTTGCAGCCACTGTGTAAAATATACGCTATCATTGAACTTGAAAGGACACCGTTTGATGGGACGGTCCATAGATAGGCGAGCAGATACGGATTTAACCCTTATTCCACAATGGCGCGACTGTAAGATCTTGGGCATGTTAACTTTTCTGAGGTGTTCAAAACAGAAAGGAATAACTATTAATACTGTCTTCAAATATTTTTTTTTCAAGTACATTTAAACATTTTTTTTTTCAAAGACCCCTGTGAACGTGCAATCTTCTTTTTTATGTTGCTCTGTGGCACCTGAGTGGAGGTTATCGCGCTCCTCTGACCACTAAGCCTTGGGATCTCTGTGAAGATGAGCATTGGATCCTGGCATAGGCTGTTTTCAAAATGCAGCCTGTGGTGATGGAGACAGCGGGTGCTAAGGATGTGTGTCCTCTGAACTGGCCAGGGCTGCAAATATTATCCAGGTGCGACCTGGGGGCAGTGTGTGTGTGATCTGGGCCTTAGCCTCAGATTCTCTCCCTAGATGGCTCCTTTCCCTGGGTGAAGGCATAGGTCACCTCTCACGCACTGCCCCTCTGTGAAAAAGAGATGTGATAATAGAGCAAATTAGAAACTTGGGGAAGTAATAAGCTTTACAGTCATTGCATTTTTTAAAAAACAGTGTAAGAGATCATTAGTGATCTATGCAGCCAATATTTGCTGAGTATCTATTCTGAGCAGGTGCCAATTAAGTGTTTTATGGCCTTCGGAAGTGCTCTGAAGCAACAATTACCTAGTAGAAAATGACTTTATTGTTTTTAGAGCTGTCATAATAAAGAATAAAAATAAAACAGAGATTACATGGAGAAAACCTAAGAGCCAGTACTGAACTCAACCCAAAATTCTGATTTATGTGTAACTCATTTTTACCTAATACATTTTTGTACTCCCGAAGCGTACGCATCAAATTAATACAAAAAAAAATGCTTATTTTTCAAAGTTTCTATTGTAGCCTGGCTTAGTTATTGAATTAAAACGTCCTCTAGATTCTATGGGAAGCATCAAAGTTAGAGAAAGATTGAGAATCAAATAGGGGAAGAAATGTAGGCACTGTGACAAACGGAGTGTAGCTGAATTAGAAATTGCCACCTTGAAGAATGTAAGTGCAGATTAATCATGAATTTGTCCCTCTCCCTGTTTTTTTGACAAGGTATTTCCATGTATTTGAAAGTTATAACTTTCTTTTCTTAGAATTAAGATGCTGTACAACAATAGTATATTTAATAAAATGATGAAAATTTTTTTGAAAAATCCCTATCTGGAAAAACATACAAAAATAAAATTATGCAGTAAAACTATGAAAATGTACAGGATGCAAATGCTCACATAGTTGTTGTTATTGAACTTCAGCTTCGATTTGGACTTTCTTGACTGTGAGTCAAAATGGGTGTCCAATACTTTGGATTTAAATACTTCTTACATTTGTATTTAAATACTTGGAAAATCACATACTAACACTAACACTTAATAGCTATCCTTTCTTGACATGTGTGTACGTGTGTGTGTGTGTGTGTGTATGGAGAGAGAAAGAGAGAAATTATTTTAACAAATTGATTTCTCTTATGGGTCTAAAACTAGCTCTTGAAAATAATTTGAGAAAAGTTACTTTCAAAAGCATTTCAAAGTGATTATTTTGAAGAATAACATTCATTTAAATGTTTTCTTTTTGAATGTTTGAAAAACAAAAAAAGCTGGTATTGTTTCACCTTGTATAAATGCAAATGTATAGTTTTAATATTCATATATTAATTAAATCTCAAATGTTTGCATGAAAAGTTTATTAAGAATTTTAAAATATGTGTTAGACATTTTGTTTTAAACATTAACGGGTCAATGCTGCCAGTGAGTGTTTTCCTTGCTCTGCGGGGGCTCAAGTTCATCCATGTTTTTTTGCTCAGCCCTTAAAGGCGTGTGGTGATCCAGCTAAGACAGACTCTTAATCTAATCTCCCGGGAACCCAAACAGGAATCGGATACAACGTGAGGCGATATGACCCACGATCATAAACGCGTCTCCATCCTACTGTTTCTTCCCTTATGAAAAATGCTGCCTGTTGATTAGTGTCCTCTCCTTAAATGAGGTGGTTTTGAAAACATCCAACTTCCATTTCACACATGGTTTCTTTCTCATCTGTGAAATGATTTATCAGGAAGATTTACTTGTCTAAATACGCATTTCACCCGATTTTTCTAGGGAGGGGGTATTATTGATACTGTGGAGGAAAATGCTATGGAATTAGATTATAATGATTTTTCTCTGGGTCAGAATATTTCTCAACGTATGTCACAACTGACTCCAGAAGCCATTAAAACAAACGGAAAATCTGTGCAAAGCGTGACTGAGGAAACAGCTGTAAACTTATTTTTATTTTATAGTTTACATTTCCATAGACACTTGTCTCTCAAGGACAAACAATAATACCCAATTTCCAAAACAGACATTTGCTAGACGCATATGAGAAAAAGTATTGCTATATTTCCGTACCTTAAATTATTAGAGGTAGGCTAAACATTTTTCTTTACTTCGATTTTTTTCATACTGTGATTTGTTTCTGTTTTTTTTTAAGTTTACTTCTCGACCTGTCTCAATTTGAAGAACTAGGACTGTGTATTTAATCCTCTCATTTAAGGATCTAAACCTAGAAATGAAAAAGAGCATTTTGCCTAATTTCATCTTTAAATGATGCGTGGTGTTTCACGTGTTAGTGCCTGGTAAAATTTTTCTCGTGCATTGAATGTGTTGCCTCAACCTTTTTTGTTTAGGTGAGGAATTGGCTTGGTCAACTTACTGTGTAATTACTGTGCAAGCATACATGAAGAGATAATGACCTTTTTTTTTAGTTTGAATTTGAAAAGTTGAGAATTTAAATTTACAAGTTGGAAATGGAAGTCAGCTGTCTGTTAATAAAATATTTTGGTCAATAGATTAAAGATAATTTGAAATCATAAAATACCTAAGAACATATTAAGGTGTGTTGGACTACCAGGACCAAACTCATTGCCGTTGAGTAAATCCCAACTCATAGTGACCCCATAGGACAGGGTAGAACTGCCCCATAGGGTTTCCAAGGAGCAGCTGGTAAATTCAAATTGCTGACCTTTTGGTTAGCAGCCAAGCTCTTAACCACTGTGTCACCAGGGCTCCTGGACTACCAGGACACCATTGATAAATTAAGCTGATGGTTCTGGTGCTCTCCTTACCACCCCAGGACAAAGACAAGATGTCTTTACCCCTACTGGTTGGTATGGCTGACAGTGCATCTTTGCGCTCAGCTCTTACTCAGGGACCAATTGTCTGGCTTGTAGATTTTTCCAAACCTTTTGGTTTCTCTCTTCCATGTGCCTTTTACTGAGCATTTAATCATCCTTTCACCCCTGCCCCAGATGGCTGGGGAAGGAGAGAATAAAAGAAGAAGGACTTCAAATCAATATAGGAAAATACTTTTGGAAAAAAAAAAAATCATATCTTTCCTAGAAAATGACCAACTTGAAGTTTTATAAGCCATAAACTCTGGGAAACAGAAGACTCCACTAAAAAATGCCTTCTCCTCAGTCTGTCATTCAAATGTTAGAACTCTACAAATATCCCAAGTTTCTGATGTTAGAAATTGTTGCTTAGAGTGTTAATAAACCAAAGCATTTGATCAGTTTTCCACAGTGTGATGGTTAAGGTTGCGTGTCAACTTGGCTGGGCTGTGATTCTCAGTGGTTTGGCAGTTATGATGTAATTTGGCAGTTGTGTAATGATGTAATCACCTCCATGATAAGATCTGATCTAATGTAATCACTTCCATGACGAGATCCGCTATGAGCAGCCAATCAGTTGAAAGGGAGTTTCCTTGGGGATGTGGCCTGCATCCAATGTATATATGGACTTTCTGACAAAGCTTATTGGCTTTTGCTCTGCTCTGGATCCTGCATTTGGCTTGTCATCATCTGATCTCCGTTCTTGGGACTTGAGCCAACAGCCTGCCATCTAACCTGCTGATCTTGGATTGGTCGGCCTCTGCAGCCTGTGAGTCAGCAGCCTGCTGTCTGACTTGCCAACGCTGGGTTTGTCAGCCCCAGCAGCTACGTGAGTCCGCTACATGAAGCCTCCAGCCTGACAGCTGACCCACGGACTTGGGACTCGCCAGCCTCTACAACTGTGTGAGCCATTTCCTTGATATAAATATCTCTTTCTCTTGCTCTCTTTCCGTATATGTGTGTGTGTGTGTGTGTCAGCACTTGGATTCCACCAGCCGCTCCTTGGAAACCCTATGGGGCAGTTATACTCTGTCCTTTAGGTTTGCTTTGAGTTGGAATCAACTTGATGACAAGTTTGGTTGTTTTTTTAGAGGTTGCCTCACTTCTTTGGCTACTGGCTGTATCACTCTGACCTCTTCTTCCATTCTCTCATCTTCTCTGACTCTGACCCTCCTGCCTCACTTTTATAAGGAACCTTGGGCCCAGTCAGATAATGCAGAATAATGTCCTCATCTCAAGAACCTTAACTTAATCATGTCTGCAAATCCTATTTGCCACGTAAGGTAGCATATTCACGGGCTACACGGATTAGGATGTGGAATCTTGTGTGCGTGTAAGGGGCATTATTCTATCTACTATACTGGGGTTTCAATGAATACTGGCTGAGTGAACGAATGAATGAGATCTTCTCTAAAACTGGGCTAACTGTAAAAGCCGATACCCTCAAACAGAGCTGTTAGGATCATATGTCTCTTCGAGGCACATTAATCTAATCCTTGTAATAAATCCAAGCTCGCTCTGATAATGTAAAACCAAATCCAGTCAAAGCTGCCAGACAGCAGTCTTATGAGAAGGATGTCACCTTGTGGCAAGGTCAAAGACCACACTGATGAAGTCAAGATGTTTTTCTCCACGCTTGTTCAATATCAGACTTTTCTCCTGAACTGTATTGCAGCACAAATCTACATTGTGATTCGAGAAACCTGAAAATAATGACATCATGCAGCAGTCAGTCCGAAAACCTTCTAACTCATGTCTTCCGGGCAGTCCAGGATGTCTCAGTGCTCGTTGTGGTCACCTTTATCTCTTTTTCCTCAGGAACTGCTAGTAATGGTTTCCACGCACCCTGAGAAACCACCCCTAACGGTCTTTACTCTGATAGAAAGCCCAGATCATGTCTGTAAAATATCCCCATTTCCTGAGTCTGAAGTTTAGCAGGAAAGAATTCAAGACAAGGGTACTTTGTCTCTTTTATGATTGTGGCTACAGTGCTAAGATCTTTAAAACTTAGAAAAATGTCTTTGCAGAAGTCTTACTCGGAGCCTCTCCTTTACATCTGCATCTACATTTTAGAAGAAGTTAAGATATGCAACCTAAATGTTAAAAGGTGAAAACTATGAGTGATTTTAATTGCCCTTGGTTTCTTTAAACTAAAGTCAAAGGATTATTTATTACTTTACCTACTTATGCTCTAGATCTGCAGGATAAATCGATGAAAGACAGTCTGTGCCCTCAGGACCAGTGAGAGAGAAAGCAATCTGAGCGTAGGGGTGGGAGGCAGGGACCTAAATTTACCTGGCCGGAGAGTGAAGGAGAAGCTCCGAGAAGAATGAAGAATCAAAAGGGGACAAGGTGGTGGGAAGTGGGACCAGAGACAGTTGGAATGAGTTGTAAAGGAAGAATAGGAATTTATCAGCTCCATTGGTGGTTTTCAAAGGTAAAATATATAACATACATCTCTAGAACAAATATGGTGGGAGTAAATACTATTTTCTTCCCAATTTTCAGAAACAAAGTATTATACATATAAATAGTACATTTATATAAGGAACCTCATATGTAAATTGGAATTACCCAGGTAAGAAGAAATGTATTCATAAAGTTTTTCTCCAAAGATACAGCCTGCTCTTTCCTTCAAAACTACCTGTTTTCGGGTAATTCATCTCCCTCTCTTATAAATACTAGGAAAATAGTATAAATGCCCATATAATCTCCCAAAGTCATAAAGAGTTACTACACAGATGAACTTCTCAAGGTCAGTTAGTTGTAATAGGATTGAAATGAGAACCACAGTTTCCCGACTCATAGTTCAGGGTCTGGACTTTTTTGGTACTTCACAACCATCTGTAACTCACCCTGTAACACCTCCTAACTAAAGTAGTTCAGTTATAGAGACACGCACGTGGAGGTTTAGTCAGAGACCCAGACAGGAAATTCTCTATTTGTCATCAGGATAGTAATGGTGATCGTTTACTGTAAGACAGAATAGTTTAACTTATCGATAATTAAACGAAACTGATCATTTAGTGGTTAAGTGCTCAGCTGCAAACTGACAGGTCGACAGTTCAAACCCACCAGCCACTCCACAGGAGACGGTTGTGGCAGTCTGCTTCATAAAGATTACAGCCTTGGAAACCCTATGGGGGAGTTCTGTTCTGTCCTATATGGTCGCTGAATCGACTGGATGGCAATGGGTATGGGATATTTTGGAATCTAAATAACCAATGGATTGAATGAATGAATGATTTTTAACCAGATTTTAAGATATTAGGGCGAGATGAGCGCTGTCGATTCTGCACCTGGCGCTCCCTCCATTGTCCCCTCCTCCGCTGCAGGACAGATGTTGTCGCTGAGTCCTCAGCACTTCCTGCTCTCAGATCACTGCACGGCTTTCCAACTGGTCTGCGCATTTGATTCTCATCCACTCGCCATCCCATCCTCCACACTGCCTCCAGAATTTTCTTTCTAAAAATACAAACCTGATCCAGACTCTACCCCACATAAAGCCCTTTGTTAGTTTCCTATTACCTAACAAACAAAGACTGTAACCAACCCTTGGCAGGAGTCACAATCTCTGGTCACTGGCCCTGGCCCACCCCTCCAGCCTCCCTCTCACGGCTGCTCCTCTGCCACTTGCTTCCTGTTCCTGAAATTCCCTCGGTCTGTGCCTTTGCAGATGCCATTCACTCAGCCCAACATTTGATCCTTTTTTGTTTTGTTTTTGCTTAATTCTTGGATGTATTTTAAAATGCAGGAATCATTTCTTCTAGAAAGCTGCCACTGATTCACCCTTTATCTAGTTAGTTGAGGTGCCAAGCATAAATTCCTTCCTCCTTACTCCCTGATCAGATGCGTTCCAAAAAAGAGCATATTTATTGAAACAAACAAAAATGCTAATTTTCATTTATTTTTTAAATGCACATCTCCTTCCAAGATAGAGATACTAGATGCCAAAAAGTTTTAGACCAAGGTAGAGAATTGTATTTACTATTTATGTATGCTTAAATTGTCCCATAAATATGTTTGAAATATACAGATACGTGGATTGGTTTTTCTGCCTTAAAAAAAAAATTTTTTTACGGTGTTAATTTTAAAAACACATAATGCTTAATTTTAAAAAGCATTAAACTAAAAACAAATTATTGAAATTCATAAAATTATAAAATATTCTGAGAACATTGAAAGGAAAATACCTTTGCTTTCTCAGAAGGAAAAACAGAACTGTAGCAATGTTTTTAAATCGAATCACTCAGTGGCAGTGTAGTTTTCCTGCATTGCAGTGGAGTGAGGAATATGGATTACATTGGAAATGAGAGGATGTGATCATAAATTTACATCTGAAGTTATTGATTATCCAGATTTAAAATAATTTCACATATGCTACCTTTAAAATGCACTAAAAAAATTATATTTCACTTGTTACTTTTTTAACTTGAAGCTTTCTTTGCTTCATGGGTTCCAAGAAAAACTGAGATGATTAATGTGACATTTTTTGGACTTATACAAAATGGTTTCTTGTCAGGTATTTCCAGATTCTGGAGAATTAGCTTTTAGGACTTTTCCTTTGAAGCATCATACATTCCTCGGGCAAGCTCAGAGGACACGGAAGAGAAGCAGACTTCTTGCTACCTGCGTGTCACTGCCATTACATCTTTCCCATTCTGTACGGAGGGGGTGCTGCCATTACATCTTTCCCATTCTGTACGGTAGGGTTGGCTGCCGTTATGTCTTTCCTATTCTGTACGATAGGGTTGGCTGCCATTACATCTTTCCCATTCTGTAGGGTAGGGTTGGCTGCTATTACATCTTTCCCATTCTGTAGGGTAGGGTTAGCTGCCATTACGTCTTTCCCATTCTGTAGGGTAGGGTTGGCTGCCATTACATCTTTCCCATTCTGTACAGTAGGGTTGGCTGCCGTTATGTCTTTCCTATTCTGTACGATAGGGTTGGCTGCCATTACATCTTTCCCATTCTGTATGGTAGGGTTGGCTGCCATTACATCTGTCCCATTCTGTAGGGTAGGGTTAGCTGCCATTACATCTTTCCCATTCTGTATGGTAGGGTTGGCTGCCATTACATCTTTCCCATTCTGTAGGGTAGGGTTAGCTGCCGTTACGTCTTTCCCATTCTGTATGGTAGGGTTAGCTGCCATTACATCTTTCCCATTCTGCATGGTAGGGTTGGCTGCTATTACATCTTTCCCATTCTGTAGGGTAGGGTTAGCTGCCATTACGTCTTTCCCATTCTGTAGGGTAGGGTTGGCTGCCATTACATCTTTCCCATTCTGTACGGTAGGGTTGGCTGCCGTTATGTCTTTCCTATTCTGTACGATAGGGTTGGCTGCCATTACATCTTTCCCATTCTGTATGGTAGGGTTGGCTGCCATTACATCTGTCCCATTCTGTAGGGTAGGGTTAGCTGCCATTACATCTTTCCCATTCTGTATGGTAGGGTTGGCTGCCATTACATCTTTCCCATTCTGTAGGGTAGGGTTAGCTGCCGTTACGTCTTTCCCATTCTGTATGGTAGGGTTAGCTGCCATTACATCTTTCCCATTCTGTAGGGTAGGGTTGGCTGCTATTACATCTTTCCCATTCTGTAGGGTAGGGTTAGCTGCCATTACGTCTTTCCCATTCTGTAGGGTAGGGTTGGCTGCCATTACATCTTTCCCATTCTGTAGGGTAGGGTTAGCTGCCGTTACGTCTTTCCCATTCTGTATGGTAGGGTTAGCTGCCATTACATCTTTCCCATTCTGTAGGGTAGGGTTGGCTGCTATTACATCTTTCCCATTCTGTAGGGTAGGGTTAGCTGCTATTACATCTTTCCCATTCTGTAGGGTAGGGATAGCTGCCATTACGTCTTTCCCATTCTGTAGGGTAGGGTTGGCTGCCATTACATCTTTCCCATTCTGTACAGTAGGGTTGGCTGCCGTTATGTCTTTCCTATTCTGTACGATAGGGTTGGCTGCCATTACATCTTTCCCATTCTGTATGGTAGGGTTGGCTGCCATTACATCTGTCCCATTCTGTAGGGTAGGGTTAGCTGCCATTACATCTTTCCCATTCTGTATGGTAGGGTTGGCTGCCATTACATCTTTCCCATTCTGTAGGGTAGGGTTAGCTGCCGTTACGTCTTTCCCATTCTGTATGGTAGGGTTAGCTGCCATTACATCTTTCCCATTCTGCATGGTAGGGTTGGCTGCTATTACATCTTTCCCATTCTGTAGGGTAGGGTTAGCTGCCATTACGTCTTTCCCATTCTGTAGGGTAGGGTTGGCTGCCATTACATCTTTCCCATTCTGTACGGTAGGGTTGGCTGCCGTTATGTCTTTCCTATTCTGTACGATAGGGTTGGCTGCCATTACATCTTTCCCATTCTGTATGGTAGGGTTGGCTGCCATTACATCTGTCCCATTCTGTAGGGTAGGGTTAGCTGCCATTACATCTTTCCCATTCTGTATGGTAGGGTTGGCTGCCATTACATCTTTCCCATTCTGTAGGGTAGGGTTAGCTGCCGTTACGTCTTTCCCATTCTGTATGGTAGGGTTAGCTGCCATTACATCTTTCCCATTCTGTAGGGTAGGGTTGGCTGCTATTACATCTTTCCCATTCTGTAGGGTAGGGTTAGCTGCCATTACGTCTTTCCCATTCTGTAGGGTAGGGTTGGCTGCCATTACATCTTTCCCATTCTGTAGGGTAGGGTTAGCTGCCGTTACGTCTTTCCCATTCTGTATGGTAGGGTTAGCTGCCATTACGTCTTTCCCATTCTGTAGGGTAGGGTTGGCTGCTATTACATCTTTCCCATTCTGTAGGGTAGGGTTAGCTGCCATTACGTCTTTCCCATTCTGTAGGGTAGGGTTGGCTGCCATTACATCTTTCCCATTCTGTAGGGTAGGGTTAGCTGCCATTACATCTTTCCCATTCTGTTCAGTAGGATTGGCTGCCATTGCATTTCCCATTCTGCATGGTAGGGTTGGCTGCCATTGTGTCTTTCCCATTCTGTGTGGTAGGGTTGGCTGACTTTAGCTTTGCACTTTTGGTTAAGGACTAAGGTATTGCTATTCTGAGTAGTGTTGGGAAATTATATGTATGATTCTCTTAAAGGCTATTTCTTTAGGTTCTACTTGGAATAAAAAAGTCAGATTTTATTACGTATATACTTAGCACATTTGTAAAAGAAAAGACAGGTCAGAAACTTTAGTCCTTGTGACTGGAGTTGAAAGGCATGGAAGAGTCACTAAAATGAAATCTGCTATCATAAGTGCCAATAAGCTCTGTTTTGGAAAACAGTGAATTAGATATTTAAAAGTATTAAAAAAAAAAAAAAGAAGAAGAAAAGAAAGGAAAAAAACTATAGTTTCAGAATGCCTACCCCTTGGAAACCCTGGTGTTGTAGTGATTAAGTGCTGTGGCTGCTAAACAAAAAGTTGGCAGTTTGAATCCACCAGGCAGTCCTTGAAAACTCTATGGACTATAGGGCCGCTGTGAGTCAGAATCAACTCTCAACTTCACAGCCATGGGTTGGTTGGTTTGTTTTGGGTGGTGCAGTTTGCACTCGACTACTAACCTAAAGGTTAGCAGCTTAGACCCACCCAGTGGCACTGCAGAAGAAAGACCTGGAGATCTGTGTCAGTAAAGACAGCCAAGAAAACCCTGTGGAGCAGTTCTTTTCTGTAACACATGGGGTTGCCATGAATTGGAATCAACTGAGTGGCAGTGGGTTTGGTTGTTTGTTTTTTCAGCTTATAGTTGCTGAATATACAAGTTACAGATTTTATGCCTCTCTGAGGATCTGGCCCACCTGGATCACAGGGCTGCCTATGGAGAAAAGTTGGCAGAGGTTTAGAGCTGAGGTTAGCAAATGCCACTTACCATACTCTGTCTGGGTCATGGGCATCAGAGTGTTCAAGCCCAACCTGCCTGATCAAATCAGTCACTGAGATAGAGTCCCAACTGAAAGCACTGGATGGGACAGAGTTATGAGCTACCCACGTTTGTCAGAAGTAAATGAAGCCAGAGAACAAATGAAATCCCAGTCTGGAGAGGAGCACCAAGGTGAAAGTTGAAAAAGCTAATACCTGTCATCTTGCAGAAGAACGTGAGAGGCCAAGAATTAGAAGCAAAGCAAGAGGTAAGCAGCTAGCTGAATATAGGAGCAGGATAAGAGAGGATCCAGGATTCTAGAGAAAACTGAGTTTCAGAGCTTGGAGCTCATTCTGATTGCCGGCCTTTCAGAGCACAAAGTTCTGCTGGAATTAAAGGAGTGTAGTTTCAGGGATAGTAGGTCCCACCATCAACTGGATCAGTCCTCACCAAGCACCCTGCAAGAAGTTGTACTGAGGAAGTGGAGACGTTCTCTCAGAAGAGATCAGCAACTCTAGAACAGAGGTCCTCAACATGTAGTCCATGGACCCCCTAAGGGATTTCTAATGTATTCATGAATTCGGGGGTAGGTGAATTTAAATAAGATGAAAAGTATGTCTTTATTTTCACAGTACTAACTTCCAACTTTGATTTGAAGTTTTCTTCAATTATGAACGTAGGCAACAAAACACTCATCTTAGCAGTATCTGCGACTTCATCAGCAATAGGTATCTAGACAGTTTATTACCACTCTGCAGTCCTTACAGCTATCTCAAAACAGTTCTGCTCACAACTACTTTGAAATTACAGTAGTCAATAGTCCCACTGGTAAATCTCCTTATTTACTCTATTAGTAAGCATTTGCATAGATATCATATATATCTATGCAAATGCTTACCAATACAGTAAATAATAAAATGTATATATCATATACATTTCAATATTTAATATTTTGATAACTGTATTTCAGTGTAACTGATTTCCTTTGAGATCTTCTGTATTTTATTCTTTGCATTGAAAACGCTATCTTGAGACAGAGTTCTTAGGCTTCTTCAAGCTACTGAAGGGGTCATAGCACACAAAAAAGGTTAAGAAGGGCTAACACTTCCAAATGACAGGCGTCACGGTAGGATTCTTCTAAAGAGCAGGCTTTCTGCTGTCCTGTTGTCAAGTATTTGCATTATTAGTTTTCTTCATAGATAGTTAATATTATTATCAGAAATTATTTTAATCTGTACTTGCTTGTCTATTGTCTTTCTCTACTAGAATGTAAGTTCCATGAGAACAGACACCTTTTCTGAGTTGCTCAGCATTCTGTCGGAAGCATCTAGAACGGTGCACACACAGAGTAAGGGATTGCACTAATTACTCGTTAATTACCTTAAGTGCTCTAGGGCTGAAGGACTCACAGGATTTATACAGTTTATACTGGTGAATATCTTTGTTAGTGTCCGAGGGTACAATACACAGCAACAAGGCAAGGTTATCTATTGAAAGGGATCCAGAGATTTCAGGTGCAGGGCTTTTTGTCCTCCTATGATGGATTGCATGGAGAAAGATGTGGCAGCCTGCTTCTGTAAAGATTATAGCCCTGGAAACCCTTCGGGGCAGTTCTACTCTGTCCTATAGGGTTGCTCTGTGTTGGAATTGACGTGATGGCAATGGGTGTTTGGCTTCGGGCCACTGGTTGCAGAGAGGGTGCTTTATCTCCAGATCCTGGGTCACCACCAGGATGTGTGCAAAGCATCCCAGTACCAGGAAGCTCAAAGGTTTCTTGTGGTGAGGGTCTCTTACGTGAGCTGATCATGCCAGGCTCTCTCCAGATCTGTGACCAATCTTACCCATGAGAGTCCCCCAAAACCAGTTGGAAATCATAAATCGAATTATTATTACTAAACAGTGCTGATACTCAGGCTGATACATCGAGCCCCATTACAGGAGATCATTTATTTTTAATTAATATATTTCATAGCATTAACCAAGGGTCACTACTGTGCTTGAGGCAGGTTTGAAGATAATCCAGATGAGCTTAGATCCACTCACGCCATAAAACAAACCAAACCAAACCTGTTGCTGTGAGTTGATTCTGACTCATAGTGACCCTATAGGACAGCCGAGCTCTTAACCAGGGTGCCACCAGGACTCCACTCATGCTATACAGGGCTCAATACATACTTACTGAATGTGCGAATGATTGACTTGAGAATGTACAGTTTATAAAACAGTAAATCCATTTACATTAACAGTTTGCCTAACTTAGGGGACTTCAATATTTAACCCATCATTTCAGACATTTAGCTGAGCTTTTTTCTTTGAGTTTTTTTTTTTTTTTAATCATTTCAGACATTTAGCTGAGCTTTTTTCTTTGAGTTTCTATCTTTGGACAGCACCCACTGCATTCTTTATCAGATGTTTGATATGGCGTATGAGTTGATCATCCACAACTTAGATGTGCAAGAAATAACACATGAATTTATTTAAACCAACTTAATTCCAGTTCTGAGTCAGCCACCCCTCCTGCCCAATATACTGGGAAATTCAGCCTCAGTCATTTTGGGTGATGCCATGCCAGGACTCCCACATGGCATCGAGGGAGCAGGGAAACCTGGTCAGGGGTCACTGGTCCACACTTGTTGCCTCTGAGATGCCTGTGTTCCTCTTCTTTGTGGGCCCCCTTAGTCCTCCTTGGGGCATTGTGTTTCAGCTGCTCAGAGACCCACAGATTCCCCTTTCTAGGCTGCCACTATTCTCTACAAGCTTTCCTTCCCTTTCCTCTCCACCCTGACTCCAGACAATCTTTCTGTTGAGTTTAGGCCTTCACAAATGTCGGGATAAATCTTTGCCAATAGAAGTACTATTGCTGAGTTTGCTTTCCCCAACGACATCTCCGAGGAGTGGAACCTCAGAGCCCACTTGAAATGGGAAGGATTGTGAAAAAGACACAGTTAGCGTCCCAAAGATCCATTCCGCATCGTAGGTCAAAGGCAGAGATTTCTGCCAGAATGCCAGCAACCACACCTATGAGTTAGTCCTCAGATAAGCCTGAATGCACTTCTGATAAAAAGTTTTTTGTGGCCTACTAATCATTGCTGTGCTTCTTCAAAATTTAAGTTTGATTTTCTGAAGAGATTGATTACTTTGAGATTTCTTTCAAGCTTTTTCAAACACCAAAAATGTGGACACATACATGGTGAGCTTGCTTTATGACTTTGGAGACTCAGGTTGTGAAATCTGAACCACTATCAATAATTTTCAAGTGAAACAGAAAGTGCCAGTAAAATGTAGTAAGGAAACATAAATGTGTGTATAAAGCACTCCTTTCTAAAATATCTAATTACGCTGGGTTTATTTCATCCTAACATAGCCATTAAGATGTAGGATCAGGCTGTACTTTTTAAACACATTTTTTTTTTTTTAATGGGAAAGCTTTAAAAATTCCAGTGGATAGGTTTGTTTTTCCATTCATGAGCTTCAAATAAAAAACTTTAAATCATTCATCTTGTGGAATAGTTATTACTCTGTTTATTCGTTTATTTATTTACTTATTTAGGAAATGAAAGAGGAAAGAGATCCGGAAGAATGAAACGATTAATCATATGAAATGTTACCATGAGTATAATTGTTCTGTGATTTCATAAAATGATCAAAATTCTTTTCTCTTCTGAACATTTTATAGCATGAACTTATATCCTAGATCTTAACTGTAATGACGCCGGAGTTGTCTTCCACATTTTGGGGGGGAGGTGGGGGGGCGGTGGTACACAGAGGTTTAGTTGTCGTTGTGATACTTACATATTATGGCAAATGGTGCTTTAAAGAAGTGAATTACTTTGGCATTTTGGGTATTTGAGGGACACATACCTTGTGTTCTTTTCAAAAGATACTCAGAGAGTCTACATCTGCGTTTTTTGGGTTTCAGAGACAAAGGCATGGGTGCAAAATCTCTGAAGCAGAGATATTGGTGAAGGTATAGATATTCGACTCATTACTTCAGTGGGTCAAATGTATGTCTTCAAATGTATGTATGTCTTCAATATCCGTGACCAAGAAAATCCCCACTCGGTATAATTTTAGGATCACATGGGACGTACGTTGGCGCAGCTAGCAGAGGAATACATTCCCTTTCTCAAACAGCCTAGGGTCTTCTGCCTTTCAGCAGAGGGCCAGAATGGAAGCAAGAGGAGCCCAGGATACAAGTGTGTGAAACCGTCAGATTCTTTGTGACGTATCTTCATTAGGTAGACTTCAGGCCAGCATAAAAGAGGTCACTGACTGTGTCAGCATTAGCAGTCGTACACACTCAGAAGTCCGTAGTCCTCAGGTTCACGCACAGAGCACTTCCAGCTATGGGCCAGGCTCTTGATAAAGAAATCCATCTCTGGTTATCAGTCAGGCCTCAGCTTTATCACCAGAGACGCTGTGAAGTCCTTGGGGGCACGAGGACTAGGTAGTCCCAACCTGGGCTGCTTCTCCAGAAAATGCCCAGAGCTCTTGGCAGGAGAGATGTCCATGGACATGTCCATCCCCATTCCTACCTTGGAATTCTTCTCTGGCCTCCAGCTCTGTAAATGTTCAACTCTGCTCTCTCCGCTCACTTTATAAAGCTACAGAACTGTCAAGGGCCTTCTACAAATTAAATAGTATGGCAACAGATCTGATTTGCAAGGCAACTACCAGGCTACAGAAAAGGTTTATTATTATGATTATTCTGAAGTTGTGCTCACCAGAAGAAAATTTGGAAGGTTAAAAAAGAAAAAAAGACGGGATACTGTCTTATGTCTGTGAACACACCAAGGTGAACTGTTATTTACACTTCTGGCCAGACATTTATCGGCATCTATAGACAATACTAACACCAGAGCTGTCCCTGGGTGGTGCAAACAGGTAGAACGCCTGGCTGCAAACCAAAATATTGGAGGTTTGAGTCCACACAGAGCCACCTCAGAAGTAAGGCCTGGTGGTCTCTTTCTGAAAAATCAGCCATCGAAAATCCAAAGGAGCACAGTTCTACACTGACACACATGGGGTTGCCGTGGGTCATAATCAACTCGATGACAACTGGTTTAACAGAAAAGCTGCATCTAAACCCAGCCCAAACGTTTATAGGCCCCCACCTTGTAGGCCCAAAATGCCAAAGTAATTCATTTTTTAAGCCACATTTACATGATAATTCCCTCTCATTTCTCTTGTGATTTAAGTTTGCTTTTTTTTTTTTTTTTTCCTAGCCGTATATTCACTAATGTGCAGTTGTGGAATTCAGAAATGTTTGCATTTCTTTCTAAATAATTCCATCAACCTGGTGCTAACTATTACAGAGCATTGGTGGTCCAATGGTTAAGCACTCAGCTGCTAACCAAATGGATTTGCACCATTTGTTTCTCTACATCCTAAAGATAGGGTCAGATTATTATTATTATTATTTAATAAAGAATAACTTGTGAAATGGAACACAGTTTCAGGAGCCAGCTGGCAAACCAAAATGCTATGAACAATTTCTGAAAAGCACAGTAAATTGCCGCTTTGGTCTGTGTATCGTCTATTCAGTGTCCTCATCTCAAGACTTTGCTAAGGGGTGACTCATTGTTCAGTTTTCATGCCAACCTTTTCTATCAGTATGCCCTTTGCCTTGGACCAATGAGGCACACAGTTTCCTGGAGACTACAGGGCACTATAGTGGGCCTTTTTCCATTTTGTTATAAACCTTTAATTTTCAGGAGTACCATTATAAATGAGGAATTTGAAGCATGTATTTTAATTATTAGGATAAATCAGGAGTTTACAGATAGTGCCAGTAATGATAATGCTTCTTATATTTGAATAGGATTTGTTCTTTCCACTAGACCTGTGAGTTTTGTGAGAAAGCAATTATCCATTCCCGTTTCGCAGAAAAGTTGAAAAAGAGTTTCCTAAGGTCATATAGTAGGATAACCCTGGTGGCGTAGTGGTTAAATGCTGTGGCTGCTAACCAAAACGTTGGCAGTTCGAATCCACCAAGTGCTCCTTGGAAACTCTGTGGGGCTGTTCTACTCTGTCCTATAGGGTCACTATGAGTCAGAATCGACTCAGTGGCAATGGGTTTGGTTTTGGAAACCCTGATAGTGTAGTGGTTAAGTGCTATGGCTGCTAACTCAAAGGTGGGCAGTTTGAATCCACCAGGTGCTCCTTGGAAACTATGGGGCAGTTCTACTCTGTCCTATAGGGTCTCTATGAGTTGGAATTGACTCCACAGAAATGGGTTTTTTAATGGGTTTTAAGGTCATATGAGCCATAATGGTGCCAGAATTCAAGTCTGGGTCTTCTAAATCTCAAGTCCAGAGCACTCTGCCACATCAGATTCTCACTTCTCTCCAGTGGCTGACATCTTTCTGGCAACACGTGTTGTTCATGCTCAGCTAGCTTAAATTGATGGTGTTTATTGATTCAAGTAGGCTCTGAAAGTTCACAGAACATACTCTGATCTGAGAAGCACTGATTTATTGGCACAACTGACATTAGATATCTGACCGCATACTCTCAGCTACACATGGACAGAAGGCAATTCAAAATGCTTGGCATATGTTCTGGAGATCGATAACTGTATTTTTCTTTCTATTATAGTCACCTTGAGATTAGGACTATGTAGTTCATATTATAGGTTTGGGGGCCTCCCGACTTTCTTGTCAAAGTTTATGGAACAAGTAGACAATATTTAGGATATATTCATTTGACTCTGAAGCATCAGTAAATGTAAGTAAGCCAGAGTATGTATTGTGTTTCCCTTTACAGGTAGTATTTACTTTATCATTGTATTAATTTCATGATGCAAAGTCACTTCTTTCCTTAAATAAATAGACATTAGCAACTCTAGATGTATATTCACTTATCTATATGAACAGCTACGCACTCATTGCTTGCCATACATACACATAAAAATCAATTATTCCATCATCAAACAAAACCCTACCTATAGAATTATCCTCCCCCAATTTTGATAGTAAAAATATAATTCTAATATCACTGTTGGAAACCCTAGTGATGTAGTGGTTAAGTGCTACAGCTGCTAGCCAAAGGGTGGGCAGTTCGAATCCACCAGGTGCTCCTTGGAAACTCTATGGGGCAGTTCTACTCTGTCCTATAGGGTCACTTTGAGTCAGAATCGACTCAGTGGCAATGGGTTTGGTTTTGGAAACCCTGATAGTGTAGTGGTTAAGTGCTATGGCTGCTAACTCAAAGGTGGGCAGTTTGAATCCACCAGGTGCTCCTTGGAAACCATGGGGCAGTTCTACTCTGTCCTGTAGGGTCACTGTGAGTCGGAATCGACTGAGCAGCAACAGGGTTGGTTTTTGGTTTGATATAATATCACTGTAATACAGACTTCATTTACAATTAAATGTCCACAGTAAAGTATACATACACACACACATTGATGGTGAAGCGATGTGACAAGTGCCATCTGCTCTACGATTTGCAACTTCTCAAAGAACAGACTAATCAAAGTCACCCAGTTGCCACTCAGTTGCATCACAGTTATTAGTCTGTCAACATTTCAAAAAAAAATCATTCTTTTAGAAAATGTTTTCATCTAAGTTTAAAGCTTAATATTTTAAAAGAATCGGTACATAATTATGTTCTGCTGAGCAATTACTTTGGAAAGAAAACAAACTACATTGCTAAGAATTTTTTTTTTTATTTCGTCATCTAATCATCGTAAAGTTAAATGTGTACCGTTGTTTTTAATGAATTGCCTTTTGGGGTTACAGTTTTGCTTTGTTGCCTGGCCCTTTGAACATTTAAATTCCTGTACTTAGAAACTTATAAGACTCTTCACATCATTAAAAGTTTAAAAGTTGGTTCATTCTCAGTTTCTCTCCCGAAAATCCAAGTTCTTATTGCATAATGTGATTTTTAAATATATAAAATGAAAATAGGAAGTCTCGAACGGTGAAACAGCTGTCATCGCTTTATTTTACTGTCTACAAGATGTTAAATGCTGGTTAGACTATAATATCTTGCTAATTAACACATTTGAAATAGATGTCTTTGCAGCTAACCCATCAATGTTTCCCCAGAACTTGCGTGGCCCACATAATTTTTTGTAACTTTAGGGAGACCACTATGTACACGTCTGTGGGATGCAATTTATGTGTCCTGTTTGATTTACACTTATGTTGGAGACTAATATTAATTAAGGTGTCAAAACAGCTTTAATCTTTTATGTGGAATCTTTTGCCTTCGAAGTTTCGTTTCTCCAATACACAGACTCTCATTTAGACATTCATGCGTTTGATTACTGTAATTCCTTTTGTGCTGCTATCCTTGAAGTTCTCATTGAGAGAGTGCAATGCGTTTAAGTGTGCCTGTTAAATTCAAAAAGAATGGTGATGCTTGCCATTCAACATATATTTTGTCTTTATTATGTATTTGTGCTTCGTAGGATAGGATGCTAATTTTTAAATTTCCTTTTTGGATTGCAAATGGCTTCAAGGATTGAATTCAGAAATGGCGTCCAGCATTCCAGGTGTAGCTTGATAATTATTCATGTATTTAAAGTAACTATGTATTATCATTTGACGTTACTCAAAGTAATATACAAGTGTGAAGTGAGAAGCTGTTTATTTCATCTCATTAAAATTAGTTCCCTTCAAAGAAAATATGGTGCTTCAAATCCTCCTTCAATAATTTTGCCCGCCCAACACTTTGGAAACCTCAAGGAAAAATCCTCTTGATTAATTTCATTTGCTTTATCCCATATATGGAATGGATGTGTGTGTGGGTTTTTTGTTGTTTTGTTTGTCATGTGTTGAATCGATATGTACATATGTAATGATACTGATTTTTTTGTGCCAAAAATGTTCTAGACCAGCGCTGTCCAACAGAACTCTCTACAATGATGGAAATGTTCTCTATCTGTGCCATCCAATGCTGTAGCCATTAGCCACACGTGGCTATTGGGTAGTTGAAAAGTGGCTAGTGCTACAGGGGAACTGAATTTTTAATTGAATTTAATTTTAGTTAATTTAAATTTGGCAAGCAGTTTTGCTATTGGACAGTGCAGTTGTAGAATGTAGCCTTCCTGATACAGTCAAGATAAATGTGTTAATTTTTAGACATGGTCTTAGTGGGATAACCTTCCACCTATCCCTTTTATTCTGCCAACAGTGTCAGCAGCTACAGCCACCCCCTCCATACGTGTCAACTCCCATCGTCCCATCAATCAGTCCTTTTTACTCCAGGGCTTTGAGCACTTTCTTCAGAATCTGTGCCCAAATGAGATTAACTCAATCCCAAATATATCTGGGAAAGTTCAATTTTTATGTGCCCTTTAAGCAATGCCTCATTTGTTCAGCTTTAACAGGGAAGAATCAATCCACATGAGTAAAATTTTCTTTAAGCATCAACACTTTTAGTTTAGTATAATTATTATATACATGGTTCATTCAATCTTAAATAGCGTAATGAACTTTTTCTTGATGACTCAAGTCATGTATTGACCTGAAGGTGCTCTAGAGCTTTTAAAACCAAAAGCATGTCAATACCCAGACTCATTTTTTTTTTTTTCTAAAGAAGATAGTCAAGTTTTCAGGTACTTTAAGATACTAAGTAATCATTTCATTCTTTTTATTTCAAAATACGTATTTTATTCTCTATATTTAAATCCATCTTATGTGTTTTTTTAGAAATCTCTGTCTTTGATTCATCTGCTTTTTGAAGATGTACATTATCCAATAGAATTACATTGCTAAATTAAATTTAAAATTTTCAATTGTATTTGTTTGCCTGACATACATGTAAAAAATGATAGATAACACAACCTGTAATTAATAATTATTAGCTTTGATAAGTATATTCTAATTGTGTATTCACATACACAAAATTAAGACAGTTATTATCACACAAACTATTCAATTGAATAATAGAATATTTTTCTTCAAAGTGTAAATTATTCCTTTATTGTTGATTTTAATCTAAGGCAGTGAATTAACATGATCAAATGATCATTTTTAATTCATTCTTTGCTCTTATTGCACATCGTCTAAGTTTAAATGTAATCAGCCATGTGGGACTATGCAGTGTTATTCCCCATGATTATAGGTACTTGTGATGGTTAAGGCTGTGTTTCTACTTGGCTGGGCCGTGAGTCTCAGTGATTTGGCAGTTATGTAATGGTTTGATTTGGCAGTTGTGTAATGATGTAGTCATCCTCCATGATGTGATCTGATGTGATCAGCCTATCAATTGTAAGGGGAGTTTCCTCAGGTGTGTGGCCTGCATTCAATATATATATGGACGTTCTGGCAGAGCTTCCCCTGGATCCTGCATCTGGCTTGTCATCATCTGACCTCTGGTTCTTGGAACATGAGCTAGTGGCCTGCCCTGTTACCTGCTGATCTTGGGTTCATCAGCCTCTGCAGCTACATGAGTCAGGAGAAGCCTCCCCGCCACCCTTCTCTCTCTATGTATGTTTAACTGTGTGTGTGTGTGTATATGTATATGGAAACCCTGGTGGCGTAGTGGTTAAGTGCTATGGCTGCTAACCAAGAGGTTGGCAGTTCAAATCCACCAGGCTCTCCTTGGAAACTATGAGGTAGTTCTACTCTGTCCTATAGGGTCACTATGAGTCGGAATCGACTCGACGGCAGCGGGTTGTATACATATATATGCTTCACTGATTTTGCTTCTCTAGAGAGCCCAGCCTAAAAAAAAAACAATGCTAAATAAATGTTTATCCAAAGAATGTATTAATGAATGCATGACAACATTGATTTACTTTAGATTTTCAAAAATGATGCCTCAAAGTTATTTTCTCTACCTAAAGTATTTTATGTGCTTCAATTTATATTTACCCAGGTCTGACAACTGATACTTAATTTTTTTAGTTATAAAATTCAAAAATAATCGATATACCAGGAATATAAAAGTGATTTGTTGTTCTTCTATAAACAGTTCTATTTAAAAACCACATGAGAGATTATAAGCCCGTGGGTCAGTCCACTGTAAGTGAGAATAACAAGAGGTACGTTCAGAATGTATATTAAATACCTGCTCCACATCTTCAATTTCTAATACCCCTTTGACTTCTATACTAGAACATAAGAATAAGTCTGGTATATGGGGGCCTGGAAGTTTCTATGTGTGTTTTTAAACCGGTTCCTTTCTTTAACTTGTATAAAGTTATTAGTCCCCAATCACTAGGTATCAGTATTCATTTCTATTAAATCCATGTGTTGGATTTTCCATGAGATGATTAATGAAGGAAATCACATGGACAAGTGATAAATATTTTCAGGGGCTTAAAAATGTCTCATTGCCATGGTTTGGAGCCAACTCGATGGCAGTTAAGAAAAACAAACAAACAAAAAATGTCCAATAGAACCCTCTACAATGCACATGTTTCCCAACATTGAGACTTTGGTGGCCCTAATCCTGTGGCTGGGAATTCCTTATATTTCAACCAGAACTTTCTCTAAGCTCCTTAGCTAACTTCCCCAAATGTCTCCTAGAGAATCTGAAGTTCTGAGGTGACGTCACAGTGGGTATTTCCCCTTGAGTGGGTGTCATGGCTTTTTCTCAGTGTTACAAAAGCATGGAAGACCCCATAATACTGTATTTGGTAGTGCAAACTTCAGCAACAAGACTGCTCTGATTCAAATCCTTCCAGTTACTGTCTATAAGAAAGTGAGAAAATTACTTAACCTGTTTCTACTTCATAGGACTGTGGAAAAGTTAAATGAAATGACCCATGTCGAAAATAACGCAGTGGTTGGCACTTACGAAGTGTTCACCTAATGTTATCTGCTTCCAAGAAAACTGTACAAATAGACAGCCTTTTCACATTCATTTGAGAAATTTTTGTCCTCTTCACATTCTATCATCAACAAAGATGTGTAGTCTCCGATTGCTGGTCCCAGTTCTTTCTCAGTTCACCATAACATAGTCCTCTTCACAGCTGTATATGCTACAGATCAATTGTACACCCAGTGACAGAGTGTTGTTCCCGGCCTTTTCTGTATCCAGGTAGTTATCAGTGTGCTGGAAAGGGGTAGTGATTAAACATCCCCATTATTCAGTTAAAACAGAAAATAAAAAACTTCACAACGTAGTAACATTACGTGTTCTGCCAGAATGCTAGTGGGTTGGAGAAAGGAAATATGTCATGTTATGGTACTTCTGAAAATGACCTGTGGTACACTGTATTACACTGTACTATAAAGGAGAAATGTCGATACTGTGAAAATCATTGGGTCCCATGTGAACTTTTCTACAAACCAGGGAAGTATATCATTGTGTGCGTGAGCAAATGTTAGAAGGTCTTCTTCCCAAAAATAATTTTCACCAGTTTTCATTGTTCAAGGAATTGAGAGATAACGATAATTAAATTCCTTTTGCTCTATCTTAAGCCCATTATTTAATAGTTTATTTAAACAAACTGGATCCTGGAATAATGGAGCGTAATCCTCAAAATTTCTTCTGCTACCAAACGTATTTTGATTTTTTTTTTTTTAAGGAAACACAGAATTTATCTAATTAGGAAAATCTTAGTAGAGCTATAAGTGGTTCTCACATTTGACTTTGCAGTGGACAAAGATTCCAGTATGCTGCTGTGCTCTCTTGAGGAATCTGTCTCTTAAAATGAGATAAATTGGATCACGCCATGAGAAATAGGACGAGCTATGTAAATGGCCAGAGAAACAGCAAAGGAATCATTATAATCTACAGTTAAGGAGGCACCTGGCTCCCCGTTCTCTCACTTTTGCTTGCTGACTGCAGGAAAATGTTTAAACCCACCTGAACCACAATTTTCTCATCTGTGAATTGGAAGTGGAGCCCTGGTGACACCATAGTTAAGAGCTCGCCTGCTAATCAAAAGGTCAGCAGTTCAAATCCACAACTGCTCCTTGGAAATCCTATGAGACAGTTCTACTCTGTTCTATAGGGTCACTATGAATTGGAATTAACTCAAAGGCAATGGGTGTTTTGTTTTTTGTTTTTTTTGGTTTTTATATGCTGAGCACTTTATGTATTTTATAACTCATGTAAGCTTCAGAGCAACATTGTGAGGTAGGTATTATTTTTATTTCCATTTCAAACCAACTTATAGCAACCCTATAGGACAGAGAAGAACCGCCCCATCGGGTCCCCAAGGGGCAGCTAGTAGATTCAAACTGCCAACATTTTGGTTAGCAGCCAAGCTCTTAAACCACTGTGCCAGGGCTCCCCACCTGGTGTATTAGATACTAAATGAATTATAGTCATATTTTTATGTGTGTGTTCCCATGTGGATATGTATACAGCAATTTTTCTTTTTCATAATTATATGTAAATAAATATGGTAACCTAATAACAACGTGCAAAGAAAGATGGTGCCACATTTGTGGTTGCTGATAGTATTTATTCTTCCAGGGTGTTGAGGATGGAGAAAATGAATAATTTTAAATAACCATCATTGTAACGCCCACCTTTACTGAGCACTTGTGACAGCCGGCTCCCTCCTATGCATTGTTTCTAACCCTCACAGTGATTTAAAAAAAAAAAGTCGATATTATGAGTGTTTCTCTTTTATAGCTGAGGAAACTGATGCTGAGAAGTTACCTTCTTCAACATCATGCCATTACGTCATTTTGTGTCTGAAGCAAAGATTTAGTTTAGACCAAATGGAAGAAAAATAGAAATGTGTAAGATTTCGCTTTCTAAAGCTTTTTTATCATAAAACCAGGCTTTTATGATAGCTTATATATATATATATATATATATATATATATATATATATATATATATATATATATAGTCCGACAGGCTTGAATTCTCTGAATCCTATGATTCTGTAATTGCAACTCAACGGCACTGAGTTTAACACAGCAAATATATATCATTGTTCAAGGAGTTGAGCAATTGCAGTAAGAGACCCAAGATATAAAAATACTTAAACATATCAAAACAAGAGTTCAAACATTAAAGCATTTTTCCCCCATTTTGGGGAAGAGAGAACAGTAGAATGGTCATTTGATATGTCCCCCAAAAACCCACTGCCATTGAGTCAATTCCAACTCATAGCAACCCTAGGGTAGATCTAACTGCCGACCTTTTTGGTTAGCAGCTTAGACCTTCACCACCACACCACCAGGGCTCTGATGTGTCCCCCAGAAGGTGAATAATTTGAAGACCACACTTGTAAAGAAAAGAGACATCATCAGGCAACTAACATAACCAGTCGACCCAGCCTCTCAAATGAGAACCTCCAGACCAATAGAAAAAATCAAATTGAATTTTGGAGTATCTTTTAAATCAAAGAATAATTTTTTTGTTGATAACTACTCACCTACTGATACCAAATACCTATTTCATTCACTACTGTATTTTTCTGATAGTGTTGATTTTTCCAGTGCATTAAGGATGGAGAAAATAAATGGTTCTAAATAACTATCATGGTAGCAGCCACCTTGACTGAGCACTTGTCACAGCCTCCTCATTCCTATGTGTTATTCCAGCCAGGTGAATCTATATGTAGCTGCCTTAACATACCTTATAGACAAGCTGTGTCATCTGCTCATACTTTCCCACTCATCCATACCACACTCCAGCCACCGCTCAGCCTTCAAGGCTCACTCAGCTCAACCTTCTTCCTCTCTTTCCATGAAGCCTTTCTTTAACTTCTGGGTCATTCTCTTCTCAGGCTTTTGTAGACCCTTATGCATGCATTGGTTTTTATGCCCCTCTCTTGCATTTGGTTAGGAGCACGTTGGGGTCAGGATTTTAGGCTCTAGATAAATGTTTATTGAGATCAGTGAGTCTTACAAAATTGCAGCAACAAATGATGCTTGAAAGGCAGTTTACATTTGTGCCCAGCATGGAAGAAACTCCAAACTTCCTTCAGTCTCATTTAGCTCTAGTCTTAGAATATTCATAGTAGCAGCCTTAACACTGACACTTCAAGTCTCGCTGTGTATCTGTATAAAATATCCATATATGGTTTTACAGTGAAAATTAATGATTATATGGGTTTCAATATAGGTTTTAAAAAGGTCTGCTGTGAAAGACTTCTTTAAAGCAAAGATGTCACTTTGAGGACTAAGGTGCACCTGACCCAAATCTGGTATTCTCAATCACCTCATATGCATGCTATAGCTGGACAATGAACAAGAAAGACCAAAGAATTGATTCCTTTGAATTATGGTGTTGGTGAAGAATATTGAATATATCATGGTCTGACAGAAGAACGAACAAATCCGTCTTGGAAGAGGTACAGCCAGAATGCTCCTCAGAAGTGAGGATGGTGAGACTTCGTCTCACATAATCTGGGCATGTTATCAGGGGTACCAGTCCCTGAAGAAGGACATCATGCTTGGTAAAGTAGATGGTCAGCGGAAAAGAGGAAGACCCTCAACTAGACAAATTGTCACAATGGCTGCAATAATGGGCTGAAACATAACAATGACTATGAGGATGGCACAGGACCACCAGTGTTTTGTTCTGTTGTACCATAAGGTCACTATGAGTTGGAACAAACTGGATGGCACCTAACAACAACGTGACTTTCAGTGCCAGTAAACACTTGGTTTTTTAAGTAATAAGAAAACAGATATTTGTATTTACTTTCTAAAATTTTTATTTGGAGAATATAGTAGCCTAACTAAAGAATTCAACATTTGAGCTTTGCTGACAGGATGAAGAACTCTACTGAGTATAACTTTTACCAAAGTCAGTCAATAATAATCTCTCTGTGCCCCTGAAAAACTGTTTCCACCAATATTGTTCAGCCGCTGCTGCTCTGTACATGGCTAATTGCCTCAAGCCACATTTCCGTTTTAATGGTTCTAAGAACAGGTTTGCTGGCATGTGGACATCAAATTCGGAATAGCATTAACGATTTCTGTAGTCATCCAGGAGCAGTTACTCTGTCTCTGACCTCCCCAGCTTCAGCAGACTCTTCTTTATGTATGCTAGAGGTGAATGACCTTTTTAAAATTAATTTGTTAACAAAATAAAGTACACTGTTCAACTATGTTTTTAAAAGGGAATCAATTTAAAAATTCAAATTGTCGCCCTGTAACAAATGCATATTAAGGTGACAAGATGCAATACTAGATTTTCCTGTGATCACTGAGATAAATCACAATATCCCCTGTATTTTTTTTACAAGACATTTCAAACAAGAAGTTCTATTTATTTTGTCAAATATTCAGACCCTTTGTATTGTACTAAATACCTTTGATAAGAGTTACAATGTTGAACTCTTATGAAAAGAAAACCTTTGAGAATAATAATGAATAGTTAATGAGTCAAATGGGGAATGATTTTTTTTTTTTTTTAAGTACATATGCTTAAATTTTCCGGGAAAATCTTTTTAATTGATGATCTGCCATTTCAATTGTGCTTACCTGTGACATGCCATTCATTGTACTGCTTCTGTATGTTTCTTTGTTCACCAGTGAAATGAACATCCCTGGGAAAATCCAATAAATTTGTCATTACCCTTATCCTCACCTGAACATTGTAAAGATAAATGTAACTAGATTAAGATAGGTATAACTTTTAAGTCTATTTTCTCTTTTGCTGTTCACTGTTGCTAGCACTATTGTTGTAATATGAAATTTCTTCAGAACTGTCTTAGGCTGGGTTCTCTAGAGAAGCAAAACAGTAAAGCATATAAATATATTTCGAGAGAGATTTATATCAAGGAAATGGCTCACAAGATTGTAGAGGCTGGAATATTCCAAGTCTGTGGGTCAGGATAGAGGCTTCTCCAGATTCATGTAGCCACAGGGGCTGACAAACCCAAGATCGGCAGGTCAGAGAGCAGGTAAGCTGCTAGCTCAAGTCCAAAGAACTAGAGGTCAGAAAAACAGGAGCCAGCTGCGGGAGCCAGCCCAAGCAAAAAGCCCCTGAGCCTTGCCAGAATGTCCACTCGTATTTGACTCAGGCCACGTGCCCAAGGAAACTCCCTTTCAACTGATTGGTTACTCACAGCAGATCCCAACATGGTGATCACATACCAAGTCTCAACTTCGAAGTGATCACAACATTATACAACTGCCAAACTATATCATAACTGCCAAACCACTGAGAATCATGAGCCAGCGAAGTTGACACACAACCTTAACCATCACAAGAACCAATATTTCTGCTTAAGAGAACCAAAACAGTATTAGCTTTGCAATCTGAGCTGTTATCAAGAGCACGTATTTATGGTTACAGTCCCACGCACAGTGGATGGCTGTGTTTACCTTCTGCTAGATCAGTAGAACTTTGAAGGCATGTTATTAAAGGACAGAGACTCTCTTTTCAGTAAATGAACTGTGCCAAATAGATTGACATGGAAACAACTACCTAATTTCCAGTGTTGCCATATGAAAAAACTTCATCAAATTGCTTTCTCTGCATTTTTACCCTGCCGCTTCTCATATTTATGTGTATATGTGGCACTTAATATCCTTGATGTACCAATCCTATGAAATACTACTAAGAAAAGCATAATGAAAGATGAATTTTTTAATGCACACTGCTGTCATGAAAAGATCAAAGCACTCTAGTCCAGTCATTCTTATACCAATTAGAAAGAAGAGGGACTTGTCAAAGTTGATAACCAAACAAAATGAGATGGCCGTGTCATTTCACAAAATGATCTAATCACACACACAAGACCTTCATCTCACAGAGGAACAAATGATTCCCGCTCAGAAACATGAAATGATTTGGCTAACTTAGGTTTGTGAACCTCAGCACTGCTGACATTTGGGGCTGGATATTTCTTTATTGTGGGGGCTTTCCTATGCATTATAGGACTTTCAGCAACATGGAAATACAGGCCTGAAGATCTGCTTCTAAAAGGTCACAGTCTTGAAAACCCTATGGAGCAATTCTACTCTGACACACATGGGGTCGCCGTGAGTTGGAATCTGATCAACGGCAACTAATAACAATTGGCTTCTGCCCCCTGGATGCCAGTAGCAACCGTCCCCTAAGTTGTAACAAACAAAATTGTCTCCAGACATTGACAAAAGTCCCCTTGGGGAAGGAGGAGGTGACAAAATCACCCCAGTTAAGAACAAGTGGCTTCATACTACAGAATTATTTAATGAGAGAATGTGAAGTTCACCAAATTGAGATCTTTAAGACAGGGACTTCACCTTGCTGACCCTGTATCTGCTGTCCACACAAACTGCCACTTAATGCATGTATGATGGAACTACAGACCCAGGGCTAGATCCATTCTCTCTGCATTGTCTACCTTGCCTCAATTCCACTTAGATTGAGACACGAAAGATAAGGATCAAAGTTTTTTTATTTGTGATTGTTTATATTTAGGATAACATTTGAAAATGCATTTATAGAAAAATCCGTTCATATACAGATTTTAAAATAGTTGGAGAAGAGGGTAAGGGGTAGGAGAACCAAAACCCACTGCTGTCGAGTCAATTCCAGCTCATTGCAACCCTATCGGACAGAGTAGAACTGCCCCCATAGGGTTTCCAGGGCTGTAAATCTCTATGGAAGCAGACTGCCACATCTTTCCCCCACGGAGCCACTGGTGGCTTCAAACCACTGACCTTTTAGCAGTCAATTGCTTAACCACTGTGCCACCAGGACTCCTGGAGAGGTAGGAAAGTACCCTGAAATCTACACAAATAAAACCCTGAAAAATGATATATTTCTAGATTCGGAAGCAGCATGTATTTCTCAGTGCACAGTTTCTGAAAGTTCTTAAAGAACGTTTTTGTTCAATCTGTCTTCACAGACGACGCTAAAGACCCTCCAGAAGGTATTTGTGTGCCTGTCTTGTCACTGAATGTAACAAACAGCCTGACTTTCCTACAGACTGTGTATGAGAATGTATGGGCGTGGGATCATAATGAAGGGGGTCTGGATGCAGCTTAAAGAAGCACTTCATTAGTTCTTTCAAGATACAGAAGAATAATCCATTGTAATAGAAGACCAATTCTTATCAGAAGAGAGTATTAACAATAGCTCATCTTTGCTGTAAGAACAAGTAATACCTTCAGTCCTGGCAAATATACCTAATGTATTTTGGTGGCTTCTAAAAGATAGTTAATATAATTTTCATCTCCAAATGTATTTATTTTTCTTTGGTTGATTTACTGTAAAGCTAATGTGTAAAACTCATACGTGCCATGTAGGCTTGGCCAGACCAGATCAAACCCATGACCATCAAGTCGACTCCAACTCCTAGTGACCCTATAGGGCAGAGTAGAACTGCCCCATAGGGTTTCGAAGGGTGTAAATCTTTACAGAAGCAGACTGCCACATCTTTGTCCCTCTGAGCAGCTGGTGGATTCGAACCGCCGACCTTTCAGTTAGCAGCTGAGCACTTGGCCACTGTGCCATCAGGGCTCCACAGGCTTGGCAAGAGGGTGAAAATGGCTGGTAATGGACCACAGAGTGAAGGTGATCTGGGTCCAGGATAGATTTATAATCCCGATACCATTTTTCAGTTGACTTCCTACAACTTATACCTAGTAGTCTGTACTATGGGAAGCAAATAATTTTCTGGTATTGTTTTTTTTTTTTCCAATATAAAAATAATACTCATTATAAACATTTTTAGAAAATACAGCCAAGTAGAAGAAAAAATAATCACCCGTATTGCCGCTCAAGGATAACCATGACTAACCTTTTTATGTACTTCTAATCTTTCTTATATGCGCAGGCTTTCTTTACAAAAGTGTTCTTAGTCTACTTATAATTTAGTATCCTGCCTGTTTTTAACTTAGCATTATAAAATGAGCATTGACCCTGATACTACAGGTTTCGTAGAAATTACAGTAGAGCTTCACTCTGTCCTGCTGAATCCTAAGTTACTTAGTCATTTCTCTGTGCTGGAATTTTAGGTGTTTTTATAACGTTTTGCTCTTACAGATACCTCCGTGTAAAACATCTTTGCGCATAAGGCATCTTCTCCCATATTTTGCATTGTTTTCTTAGGCTCGGTATCCAGAAATATGATCACAGGTTATGAGCAGGTTTAAGCTGCAGACCAGATTCTGATGGGGGGAAAACATGCTTACTGACTTGGGGCTGTTATTTTTTTCTTGCAGCTATATCATATACAAACTACAAAAAAACACCCCCACCAGTACCTCCTCGGACCACCTCTAAGCCGCTGATTTCGGTGACAGCCCAGAGCAGCACCGAATCCACCCAGGACGCCTATCACGACAGCCGGACTCAGAGGATTTCCCCGTGGCCGCAGGATGGCCGAGGCCTCTACAACTCCACTGACAGCCTGGACAGCAACAAGGCCATGAATCTTGCCCTAGAAACTGCCGCTGCCCAGCGCCAGGCTTCAGAGAGCCAGGGCGGCTCGGCGCGGACCAGTGACAAGGCAATTCTAGTGTCCAAAGCCGAAGAGTTCCTCAAAAGCCGGCGCTCATCTATAGGGATCCAGGTAGCCTATCATTAACACGCGTCTGTGGTGAGCTGCTCTACGCACTTCTGTAAATAGCATAGACTGGGATGCTCAGCTTCAATAGCTCTAAAAATTGGGTCCTTAGCATTCATTGTCACCCTCGACAGGGCAGTGAAACAGGAGAGAAAGTTCGTCAGTTCGTGTTGCAAAGCCACCAGTGAAATAGGTCGGGTGACTCAATGCCAGCATAAATCCAGTCCCTTGCATAGCAAAGGAGAGCCAAGCGCTCATGTTCCTCCCCCCGCCGCCCCACCCCCACCTGGAGGAATAGCCCCACTTCTGCATCTCCTAGGGGCAGATGGCTATTTGGGGAACATGGAGATGAGGTTTATTCTGATGCTTAAGACAGGTGGTTTTTTTGTTGAAGTCCGATGTTCCCAAAGCTTTTCGGTCTTACCACCAAACAGTGGAGGGGAAGGAAGGCGCTGGGAATCAAATGGGAGAAGGAAAAGAAAAGCCCCCTTTGTGTAAAGCTGAGGCCTTGCTCACAGTTCCTTCCAATGTGGGCCACTAAAAGGCACCTCTGTCCAGATGGCACGGTGTTCCTTAGACAGCCCCTTGAGGCCACAAAGACTGCATCCTCTGTTTTCAGACAAAGTGTTGACCCCAAACCACTTTAAGTCCCAAAACATTGAGCCAAGATATGGATTTGGTGGTATCTTCTCTCTGCCTTTGAGTAGATAACTTTGACTATCTTTTCATAAAAACCCAAACCAAACCCATTAGCAGCTGGTGGATTCGAACTACTGACCTTTTGGTTAGCAGCTGAGCTCTTAACCACTGCACCACCAGGGCTCCGTCTTTTGTGAAGCAAAGTATCTTTCATGAATCAAGTGCAGAGGAGGTATAAGGTACTGTGCTAAGAAACAAGAGCAGTATTTCAGGTCACGTCACCCATGTTCAGTTACGTCCAATCAAGGGGCATTGCCAGAAGTTTTCCTTACACCCACCAAATCTTTTAATTCATCTCAGGTGAATCTTTCCTTGGAATTCCTAGTGACAGAATTCACCAGGGTTGTTAATAAAGTCCTTTGCTGATATGGTTCACCTCTTGCTTCCTTTCACTCCTTCATTCAGCCTGTGCCCGGCCAGAAGTTTTTAAAATCAGGATGCTTAATTACCACCACGCCTCACCCAGGGAAGAGGTCAGGTGGAACTCTAACAGAGCCATGTCTGGTTCTTGGCTTTATTGTGAGAGGTGATGCTATGTCCTGGATGCAATGGGGATACGGAGCGAAGTGCTGTCCGGAGGAGCAGGGTGGGGAGACTGCCCGCTTTTATAGGTCCTCTGAACCAGGTCTCCACAGTGTGGCTTCATTGTTTTGTTTAGGATTCTGAATTCCCAGAGCATCAGCCATACCCAAGGTCAGATGTAAGTACCAAAATATACTCCAAAGCCAAATACGCATGAATTTTATTTTATCTACCTTTTTGGATTATTCATAAAATTGCTCTTGTCACTTCTCTCTGTCCTGATTCTATATGCCAGGCACTATGCTAGGTGCTTTCGTATTATTGCATTGTACCCAATGATGTATAATTGCTGTTGTTGTTGTTGTTAGGTACCCTCAAGTTGGTTCCAGCTCGTAGAGACCCTATGTATAACAGAACGAAACACGGCCCAGTCCCACGCCATCCTCTCAATTGTTGCTATGTTTCAGCCCATTGTTGCAGCCACTGTGTTAATCCATCTCGTTGAGGGTCTTCCTCTCTTTCGCTGACCCTCTACTTTACCTAGCATGATGTTGTTCTCCAGGGACTGGTCCCTCCTGATAATATGTCCAAAGTACGTGAGACAAAATCTCACCATCCTCACTTCTAAGGAGCATTCTGGCTGTGCTTCCTCCAAGACAGAGACATATGATTAGTCCCACTTAAATGATGAGAAAAATGAGGCTCCATAAAGTTAAGTAGCTTGCCTGTGACCAAGGGGCTCACTGAAGTTATGGAGATAGTAAGTGGGAAAGCCAGGGCTTCTATGCTGATCCCTCTAGCTCCAAAGTCATGTTTGTGATAGAAGACTTGGGAGATCCTCAAAATTCACCAGGTCTATTTTAGATCCCTAAGGCAATCATGCCACTATCTGGTTTTCTCTCCTGCCATCTTCCACATGCGTCCTCTCTCTAGACTGCCCAACCCAGCAACGAACAAGCAAATAAGCGTGTAGACATCTGAATACATGAAGTTACTGACTTTTTCTGAAAGCAGTGGGAACATAACTTCAGAAACCTGGTAAATTATATTATCATGCTGGTAAATGGTGTCACCACTTCCCACCTCTACTTCACACTCCAGCAACCACTCACAGCTTATGTTTCTCCATTACCCCATTCTGTTTCTAGCTCCCATGTCTTTGCTCATGTTCCTTCTGCCCAGGATATAATTTCCACTCCATACCCATCCCCCATTTCATCCCCTGAAGCTCAGATCATGTGTTAACCCCTCCAAGAAGACTTCCTTGATACCATCCTCCCAAATTGTGTGTTTTGTGAAGACCAGGATGATACTTTATGCATCTTGATACCCCAGCACCTAGCACAGTGCCTGACACATAGAGAGTGCTCGATAAATGTTGGACAAGTGAGTGAATGAATGAATGAGTGGATGGATGAGTGGCTGGCTAGAGATAAATGTGAATACAAGTATACAAGTGTGAGCTAATTCAACTGTTCCATGGCAGTAAAAAATGCACAATATTATGCAAGCTTTTAACCTAGTATTTGTCAAAACAAAGTTAATTGACAAGCCAAAAGAAAAACATAATCAAAGAAACTCAAGTATCAAGATAAAGAAACTAGCCAAAGAAATTAAAGATAGTTGTGTTTAGCAAGCCAACCCAAAGAGTAAAGAACAAGGAAACAGAACGAAATGGGTATTTAAGCAGATGCACAGACTATCCATAGACACCTAAAAGGCCCTGGAAGAATGGCTGGAGACAGCTCCAGTGTTGGCAACGCACAAAGTAAAATAATAATAATAATTTTTTTTTTTTAAGCTATGGGCATTTTGCTGTGCCCCTGGCTTTCCACTACATGCTTGCTTAATGCTCCTAATAGCCTTATGTGCTAGTTGTTATTATGCCTAATTTATGGAAGCCGAGGCCCAGAGAGGGTAAATTACTTGCCTAAGGGTACATAGCCATTAGGTGGCAAAACCAGGATTGAAACCCAGGTAAATCTAATCCCAAAACCCAAGCTCTGGTCTGCTTCCCAAAGAAGAGAAATAAAATGGCAGAACGATTCAGCACCTTCAGTGAGCCAGGTCTGATTCTTATTCCAAGAACCTTCCAGAACGAAAACTCCATCTCTCCCCATTCTGGGACACTGGATATGTGTTACTCTGTCCTACAGCTTTTTAAAGGGGAAGATGGCTAGCATTTTACATATCCAGCTAGGATTTAAAGGGATTTATTTTCGCCTGACGACTCAGTCATGTCCCACAACCATAGGTGACTAGGGCAGCTCAGAGGGAGTTTTGTCTGAGGACAGACAACAGAAGAATTTGAATTTTACCAATATTGTTCTTACTACTGAACAGAGTTCATGCTGCTGAATGAAAGCTCCGTGGTGCCTGCACCAAAATGAACCACTGATTTGTGAAGCAGCAACCCCCTAAGTTTGCAGTACGTCTAAGGACGCGATACAATCAGCTTCTTCAGGAGGTGGTCTGTAAATGCTGGGCTCTATCTAATGTGATTGCCCAGTGACTGGATCCAACTGCAATGCACTTCCTACTGGATCCAGTCCTTGCTCCCTGTGCCGCTTAAACCAGAAGCAAGCTAGACCTTGCCCAGAGCCCTGGACAGCAGGACATGAGGACAGATCCCATCAGTCTCCAGACTAGCAGGCAGTGAAGAGACACACACAGTGAAGACACACAGAGCCTGGGGGCACACAGCCCAGTGCTGGGGTAGCCAGTCCAGCGGCTGTTGAGTCGATTTCGACTCGTGTCAACCTCACGTGTGTCACAGTAGAACTGTGCTTCATAGGCTCCGAAGGCTGATTTTTCGGAAGTAGACTACCAGGCCGTTCTTCCCAGATGCCTCTGGGTGGACTCAAACCTCCAAGCTTCCAGTTAACCGCTGAGTGCATTAACCATGCGCACTACCTAAGGACTCCAATCGTAGGATAAGGAGCCCAAAAGAACTTGCTGGTGTCACTCTGGGCGTCCTTAATAGGCCATCAGGCCTGGAATCGATAATATTTCTTTCATGTTCATTTGTTTGTTTTTATCTGTTTGTTGCTTGTCTGTCATTGCAGAGTTTTTCATTTTCTTTCGTGTGTGTGTGTGTTTGTGCAACTCTATTGGAAACGTTTACCGCTCCCAGCTACTACGGTTTAGTAGAAGGAAGCCCGGTTTCATAGTCAGGAACCCTTCAATCCTATCTCCCTCAATAACCTCATCTCTAGAATGAGGACAGTTACCACTCTATTACCTCGCTAGATGATTGTGAGGATAAAGGGGCGAAACACAGGAAAGTAATGTTCTCCATTTTACGTGTCCTCATGGAGATGTAAGTGTTGGTTTACCGCTAACCCATGAATTCTGTCTCACTAGCCCTAAGCCATTTCATGTGTGAACCCGAGCCTTCCACCATTCTGCTCTTCATAGCTCCTTATGCTTTAGCTTTATAAGCATTTGATGGCAGCAGGATTTACAAATCACACTTAAATCTTAGACTTATAATAGGTCCCCGAGGGAAATACAACGGCTTTTTATCAAAGACAATATGCCTGCCTTGCAACGTGTAAGGTTTTGAATGCAAAGCATAAAATGAGCTCGATTTCAGGTATGAGCTCTAACAGGATACTACTGCTCAACAGCTCCCACCCATCATTGCAGTGCTGTCTCAGTCCATCTCCTTGAGGGTCTTCCTCTTTCTCGCCGACCCTCTACTTTACCAAGCATGATGTTTTCTCCAGGGACTGGTCCCTCCTAATAACATGTCCAAAGTATGTGAGACAAAGTCTTGCCATCTTTACTTCTAAGGAGCATTCTAGCTGTACTTCTTCCAAGACAGCACCAGATTCATTCTTTTATGGTCGGTGCAAAGGCTGGGGCTTAGTCAGAGGCTGAATTGTGGTTGTTTTTCACTGAAAACCTAGGCCCATCCACTAGGTGTGGAACCAGAGCCTGCCTACCTCTGCTGCCTCATCTCCCATCAATACCACACACCACACACACACACACAGAGAGAGAGAGAGAGAGAGAGACCAGCCACACCCAACTCCCTGCTTCTTAAACAGACTGTGTTTAAGAATGTCCCTCTGCCCACTTCTCATTATGGCATATGGCTCAGCTTAACTCACTCGTCACTTTGCCTGCCCCAGGGACAGCTAAGCTTCTCTGAGAAGGTATATAACAAGCAGTGCAGTAATTATTTGTCTATGTGTCTGTCTTCCTCATTAATCAATGAGCCCCTCAATTCTAAAATATAAAACCCCATTGCCGTTGAATCCATTCCAACTGATAGTGACCCTACAGGACAGAGTACAGCTGCCCCATAGGATTTCCAAGGGTGTAAATTGTTATGGAAGCAGAATGCCACATCTTTCTCCCGTGGAGTGGCTGGTAGTTCACTTGAGATACAGTGATTCTGCTCATTCATCTTTTTTCTCCTCAATGCCTAGAACTATTAACTGGTACATATTAGATCTTTTCAAATAAATGTATACATATATTTTCAAAGTTTTTATTTTTATTTTTTTAATTTGAAGTTCAGGATTTCCTCTTGGGAAAAGAATTCTTAGAGTTTCCTTTCTTTTTTTTTTTTTTTTTCCCTAAACTTACTTTTTTCTATCTCTACTTCCAGTATTTCTGAAATTGATAAATATTCAATTCATTCTGGCCATATATGATTTTATTATAGCCCCCATCAGACCCTAACCTTCCAACATTACCACTGCCACAGAGTAGATTCCAATTCATAGAGACCCCGTAGGGTTTCCAAGGCCGTAAATCTCTACGGAAGCAGACTGCCATAGCTTTCTCCTGCGGAGATGCTGGTAGTTTCGAACCAACGACCTTTCAGTTAGCAGTCAAGCACTTTAACCTCTGCGCCACCAGGGTTCCTAAAACTAGGGAACTTAAAAAGGTTTCATTTGGCAACCACTGTAAAATCTATAAAATTGATCAAATATATAGTTTTAATTTATATATACAAATAAATTATATTTATTTATAATTTATAGCCCAGGGGGCACAGTGGTTAAGAGCTCGGCTGCTCCCCAAAAGGCTGACAGTTCAAATCCATCATCTGCTCCTTGGAAACCCTATGGGGCAGTTCTACTCTGTCCTATATGGTTGCTGTGGGTCAGAATTGACTTGATGGCAACGGGTTTGGTATATACATAGATGTATATATTTATAATTAAGTTTGTGGTGAAAGAACACATAGAATTAATATTTGCTATAGACAAACTTGGAGCCCTGGCGGTGTAGTGGTTAAGAGCTCAGCTGCTAACCAAAAGGTCCGTAGTTCAAATCCATCAGCCGCTCTTTGGAAACCCTATGGGGCAGTTCTACCCTGTCCTATACTGTCGCTAAGAGTCGAAATCGACTCAGTGGCAATGGGTTGGTTTTTGGTAGACACATTTGTATGAATGGGCCTTGTAATGAGAGTTTTACATGAATCAAATAAGGTGTTTGATGTCACTTTCATTTTTGAGGTAAGCAAGCTAAGACTCAACAAAATTTAAGAAACTTACCTAAGAGTCACACAGTCAGTGAAAGTGGCAAAATCCGACTGACTGCGAAAGCTCTATTTTTCTAAATCGCTATAAGAATAATGCAGTTTTTTTTTTTTTCAATAAAGTTTGGAGACTAGAGAAAGGAAAAAAAATACTTTGTTATTTTTTGTGTGTGTTTTTAGTCACATGTATGTATACATAGGTACTTGTGATCATACTTTTTTTTATTATGATCATTTTTTGTAAATAATTATAATAATAATCTCCATGTCCAGCAAGGGAAAATTTAATAAAACCATCACCCATTTAAAACTAGAAAGAAGAATGGTGATTAACAGCAGTTCGGATTCTTCACTCAAAAATTTTCTTCCTCCGGTAGTCAATCTATTTCTTGCTGTCTACCAAACATGCAACATAAATTAGGTACAACTTCTGTGTATATCTTCAGAATTATACCATCGTTTTCCACAGCTAGTAACTGACCAGGAGCTCTGGGGTCTTCAAATGACCACCTTTATTCTGGCCATAGAAGGTTAACGAAGAGCGCAGGCTCTGTTATTGGAAGATCCTAGGTTTGAATCCTGTCTCTGCCAAGAACAAGCTGTGTGCCCCTGGGCAAGTTACTTAACTTCCCTGGTTCCCCAGCTGTTATGTGTGACCAGTGACAACAGGATTGTTGTGAGGATTACATGAGAAAATTAGTAGCATGTTCTTAGCACAATGCCCGCTCCATGGAAAGCATAAAATAAGTATTAGTTAAGTTACTATTGTCATTTTTATTATACTTCTGTCAGTCACAACTTCAGTTCATCCCTCATTTTCAAAAATTTAGCCTTAGGTCACTCACGAAGCATATATAATTAAATTTTTAAAGTACAGCTTTTCTCTCGTAACTCACAGAATTTGGTGTCATAATTGTTTAATGGTTTGTACCTTATCCTTCCAGCGATTGCTAATATTGTTAAGAAAAAAAAAAAGTGTTTTACAACTAGGTTATGACATTTGGGATAAACGCAAACCACTGCCGTTGAGTCGATCCCGACTCACAGAGTAGAACTGTCCCGTAGGGTTTCTGAGGCTGTAAATCTTTAAGAAAGAAGCAGGCTGCCACCTCTTTCTCCCACGGAGCAGCTGGTGGGTTTGAACCGCCGACCTTTCAGTTAGCAGCCAAAGCGCTTTACCTGCTGCGCTACCACGGCTCATACATTATACACAGAAGTCAAAGACTCTTCTAATACAATAGGTAATATTTTTGCAAAAAAGGAAAAGGCAGTTGAGTACTATGGAATGTTTATGACCTAACTAACTTTTGGTTTCACAGACTTTTCATACTGAGACTTTTTTTAAGAAAATTTACCGTACCAGAATTCCCTCACCTTCAAAGTTTACACTGCCGATGATCATTAAAATGCCTCATGGCTGTGGGGGAGTGTCCTAGCAGATAAACTACACCAAAGACCCTCCGTAGAATACAGGACTTCTGCTCTGATGTGACGTCACCCTGCTGACACAGTACCGCAGTGTATTAGCCACGTAACAGCCAACGTGAGACAGCTGACCGTAGATGGAGAGATTGCCTTACTGTTTGGATACAAGCTTAAATTCCTTTCTGTCTTTTTGTGTGTGGATGCAGCCATCAGTATAATCCTACTGAATTGCTTATTTGTTTTTGTTAGCCGTGTTTGGTTCATGCTGCACTTTTCTTCACCATAGGATGTAATAAGAGCTTCTAAGTCCTATAAAAATGCAGCCCAACAAAGTCTACTTTCTGCCTGAGCTGAACTAAGCCATTTTATTTGCATACATTTAAAAGACAGAAGTGCCATGCTGAGTTCAAGTGGTTATGTAAAATTTGGTGAAGCACAGTAACAACATAATTACACAAATATGAATTGCATTTCCCTTTCTTTGTGATTTTACTGGGTCAAGTGCATCTCTGCATTAATTAAACAAATGCATAATTAATGACAGCAAATAGACAACGAAACAATAACCCCTTGTCCCGGCCCCACGTTTCAGTTCTAAAATAAGATGTTTTGTGTTGAATTAGGTGGAAACAGCTGCAGATTCGGACACGGAGAGCCGAGGCCTGCGGGAATATCACTCCGTTGGCGTGCAAGTCGAGGATGAAAAGCGGTAACTCAACCCCCTTCAAAGTAGATGATGTTTCCCAAGTGAGAGCTGTTTGTTCACAACCTTGTTACAAGCCTCTAGAGCACACTGACCATCAATTATTCATGTCATTTGTGGAAACAGGGTCATATATTTAGACCTTTAAATTTATATCATTCAAATATGAATTAACATTCACCTCTTTTTTTTTTTTTCCAAGAGGCAAGGCAATAATTCTTTCTAAAGTAATTCCCCACTTCTGACAACAGAGTGGCTCACAGCTCTGAGAGTCAGAGTTTTTTATCCAAAGGAAAAGAACGGGCTGAGGGTAATACATGTTTTCTCACCTGATAATGTTAAAAGTAAAAAGACAGAAAGTGAGAGAGAGAAAATGAAAGAAGTTCAAGGCCTTAGTTATACCACAAAATTGTTTCACTTATAAAAGGACTAGCTAAAATAAAAAAAGATGTCCATTACATTAGTGTTATTTTTGCAACAAGGGGAGCATAATCACTTTATATTTTAAATACTATACAGTATATTGTAAATTTTGTAAAAACAAGTTATAATGAGAGCGTTACATCTTGAACTTCAATTAGCATCTCCTAGATAAAGTGCTGAGTTGTAGCCCTCACAGTGGAAGGCTTTAGAACAAAACCCATGAAGATTTTGATTGCAAAGAAATTCGGTTATGTAATTAATGGCTTCCACAAATTTTCCAAGCAGCTTCTTAGAAACTGGACATATTTGCACCTGGGAAACTGGGCCCGCTGCCCTCCATCCTGATCAGTGGGGCCATTGTCATCCCCTTTGCCTCTAGCAAAGGAAATAAGTGGCAAATTCATTAACCAGCTGCCTTCACAGCTGTTGGCCATGTGTGGATTCAGCTTGGTGAGGAGCCAAAACTTTGAGCTACAATAAACTTGGGATGTGCAGACACACACTCACACACACACTCACTCACACACACACTCTCACACACACACACACACACACACACACTCACTCCACCCTCTCGGGCCATACCCCCTCAGAGTCCTCAACCCACAATATCTGGTCTCCAATTATAGACCGATTTTCTGCCAGTCATTTCAGTAGTTGGCTGTGTGGAAATAGAGACATACAATGAGATGTTTTTTTTTAAAACACCTGCTGAAGACAGAATTTGGGTTCATTATTTTGACCCTCAATGAGGTAGATTGACACAGTGGCTGCCAATAATGGGCTCATGCGTAGCAACAACTGCAAGGATGGTGCAGGAAGGACCAGGCAGTGTTTCGCTCTGTTGTACATAGGGTCACTATGAGTTGGAACCTACTTGATGGCACCTAACAACAACAATGACGTTTTGCATAAAAGTTAATGGGGGTGATATTCAGTTATTAAGCTAGGAGAGGAAGCTTATGTGATATGGATAGTCACTAAAACTCATCATGACACATATTATTTAAAAGAAGTAACATAGGGTATCGTTTTACATATATACAACTTAAAGGAAGTTGAATAAACTTGTAGCACATTTCTGAAAGGAAGGTTACCATTTGAAGATAGTGGTTTAATGGAATGCATTAACTCTCATTGTATCATCCTGGGTGTTATTCAGTAAACTTAAATCTTAAGTGGACATCATTTAGACACTGAGACTTAGGTAGATGTTAAAATGCAGTTATTTACAAAATCAAACATTCCTTCACGGATGAAATACCAAAAATATCATATGGATAAAAACTTTAATTTTTTTTTTTTTCTTCAGTTGTTGGATTGTTGTGGTTCAGGCTTTCTCTTCATATGGCATGTTTAGGACTTTGTTGCACATTTAAAGTCACCTCAGAAAGTCTACCATTTTGTCTCCTTTTCCTGCTTTTCCAGACATGGACGTTTTAAACGTTCCAATAGCGTAACTGCCGGTGTTCAAGCAGACCTGGAACTGGAGGGCTTCCCGGGACACATCACCATGGAGGACAAAGGTCTCCAGTTTGGTTCATCCTTCCAGCGACACTCAGAACCTAGCACTCCTACTCAATATGGAGCCGTGAGAACTGTACGGACACAGGGACTCTTCAGTTACAGAGAAGACTATAGGACCCAAGTCGATACTTCAAACCTTCCCCCTCCGGACCCTTGGTTGGAGCCATCCATTGAGACAGTGGAAACTGGGAGAATGTCTCCATGTCGCAGAGATGGGTCATGGTTTCTGAAACTGCTACACACAGAGACAAAGAGAATGGAAGGCTGGTGTAAAGAGATGGAAAGAGAAGCAGAGGAAAATGATCTCTCAGAAGAAAGTAAGAACACATTTTTTTTTCCTTTTTTTTTTAGACACGGTAATGAAAAAAAAAGTGAATGTGAATATTAATGGAGAAAAGTTCCTTAGATATTTGAGTAAATAAATATAAATGTGCTTTCAGACATCCTACTCAAAGCTAAGAAAATAGATAAATGAATAGAAAAGCAATCACTACAACATTGAAAGGGGCCTTTCTTTCTTTCTTTCTTTCTTTCTTTCTTTGTTTGTTTATTATTTATTTATTTATTTATCTATCTATCTATCTATCTATTTATTTATTTATTTATTTATTTATTTATTTATTTATTTATTTATTTATTTATTTATTTATAGGTAAATTGAATATGAGATCAATTGCCCTAACAGTTTTCTTGGTAATGTAATTTATCTCATATTCCACATGCCAGTTCTCTTGAATTCTGGCAATGGCTTAATGTGGAGCATTTTGATTGTTTTAAAAAATTTCTACTGTCCCATATTCATAAAAAGTTGCTTATGCCAAAGAAAAAAACCCCATTGCGGTTAAGTTGAATTCTAACTCATAGCGACCCTATAGGACAGAGTAGAACTGCCCCTTAAGGCTTCCAAGTCTGTAATCTTAATGGAAACAGACCGCCGCCTGTTTCTCCCTTGGAGGAGCCAACCATTGACTTTTTGGTTACCAGGCGAACATGTAACCATTGTGCTACCAGGGCTCCTTGCCAAAGAAAAATTGATGATAAATAAAAGATTCAACCACTACGGTATACAATACTGAGCTACCAGTTTTCTGGTCATTGAATTAAATGGAAATATATGTGATTGCCCCGGCCAAGGTCAGCAAAGCGGATCTGCTGTACACATTTTGTGGTTCAGATAGGTCTCTGAGGCTCCGTGTGGAAAGGGACAGCATCCCTTATCCTCCAGTTCCTGTCTGTTTACCTGAAGAAACTTATTCTCAGCATTTCTCAGAAACAGCATTCTTTACACATTGCTGTACATGATTTATAAATAAATAGAACTTTATTTATTTTTATTTCTAAAATAAAAATTTTTTTAAATAAATTCTTTCTATTAGTCAACTGAGGATACCAAGAATATAATCACAAAATATTTAGGACTAGAACTTGTTTTTACCAAAATAGAATTTTACAGAGATATTTCAGAACATCTTGGCAAATCATACTCCCCTTAAGATATTTTTCTTTTTCCATGATTTCCTTTATACATTTACTGTTGTTGTTAGGTGTTGTCAAGTCATCTCTGATTCATAGCGACCCCATGTACGTCAGAACGAAACACTGCCCAGTCCTATGTCACCGTCACCCTCATGATCGTTGTTTTGCTGGAGCCCATTGTTGCAGCCACTGTGTCAAAAAAGAGGGTCTTCTTCTTTTTTGCAGACCCTCCACTTTACCAAGCATGATGTCCTTCTCCGGGGACTGATCCCTCCTGATAACATGTCCAAAATACATCTATTAGATCACTATAAATTCTGCAGTTTGGAAGGATAGCCAGTGTCCTTGGGAATTGGGCCCTACCTTTGTATTTCTAGATGACTGCTGTAATGGAGTGCGTCAATAACCCTAGAAATGGAAGTATGATGATGAAATTATATTGAGTGTAACTTACAGAGCATAATGGCCTTGGAAGCCAAGAAATCAGAGAAAATAATTTTCGTGTTAAAATTTTTAGCTGTTCTGACTTATGTCATTAACCTATGAAGAAAGGGGAATAGTGCCTTCAAATGACTCATTCTATTCTTACACATTGCTGTCTTAATCTTCAAGCTCCACAATCATTTATACAAGTTGTTATTAGACGTTCAGTATTTCAGAGAAAGTGTTGGCACAGTAGCTTGCCCTCTCAGCTCTGCTGTGTCTGCATTTCTGCACAGGGCTGATAAATAAATGTCTGAGGAACAGTATTCAAATTGCTCACATAACGTTTGTTTAAATTTATCATCTGTTTAGGGTACATTTAATGCGGTGGTTGTTCATAATTCTGATATTTAACAATTACTCGTTTTCTGCAGCATTTTTCTACTTGTCAGTATACATTTGAGCCTGGCACCCTCATTTTAATTGTAATATGGATTTATGATCTCTTTCACAAAGATAAAACAAAAAAGGTAAATTGCCTAAGTCTGTGCTCAACCACCCACCATGTGTCTGTCAGTCTGCCATACTGTGGTAACTTGCGCGTTGCTGTGATGCTGGAAGCTATGACAGTGGTATTTCAAATACTAGCAGGGTCACCCATGGTGGAAGGTTTCAGCAGAACTTCCAGACTAAGACAGACTAGGAAGAAGGATTTGGCAGTCTACTTCTGAAGGAATTGGCCAGTGAAAACCTTATGAATAGCAGCGGAACGTTGTCTGATCAGCGGCTGCCAACACTGGGCTCAAACATAGCAACGACCGGGAGGATGGCGCAGGACCAGGCAGCGTTCCTTCTGTTGCTATGAGTCGGAACTGACTCGACGGCACCTAACAACAACATGCCCAATCGGAGTTTAAATTGTCAGCTCCGTTTTCAAGGACGGCCACCAGTACAGGCTAGGCTTGGTTGTGTATTCTTTTCAGGCTTAGAAAATGTTCTAAGACTCACGTGTTGAACATTCAGGATGCATTTTCTATCAGTGATTCCTCAGTAAAACACCTTTGAAGAAGACGAGGAGAGAGAGAAAAAAATTTCAGGAAGTAATATTTGTCAGTTCTTAACCCCCCTGCCAGCGATGGTGAGGATGATGCAGGACCAGGCAACGTTTCGTTCTACTGTACATAAGGTCACTATGAATCAAGTCAACTCAAGGGCAGCTGTCTACCTATCTAACCCCATTAAATGTCCATAACATGCATTTCTGTTTCATTGGAACCTACACTATTAATTTTACACATTGTAAAAGTTCTGGTCTCCCTTCGTGCATGTAGGAAATAAAGACATTAGTTGTTCCTGTGTTTATAAGATAACACAGGGCAATACTTATCATAATTTCCTATATTTCATTTGGACTTTTAATTTAGTCAATATTTTATCAAAAAGAGATAATTTTTGAAGAAGAATGAAACCTTTAAGTCACCACTTATTGAATTGTCTTCTATGCCAGGGGCTTTACATACCTCATTTAATGCTCACCACAGTGTAACAGGTAGATTCTGTCACAATTTAAAAAACAAGGAAAACGAGAGGTTACTATCTTGCCGAAAATCTCATAAAGTATAATGGTAGAATCAGGACTCAAAATCAGAGCTGTCTGTCTGACATGATTGTGCTTTTCCATTATATGCTCTTAAGTTAAAAACCCATTGCCATCAAGTCGATTCCAACTCACAGCAACCCTGTAGAAGGGGATAGAACTGCCCCAGAGTTTCCAAGGAGTGCCTGGTGGATTCGAACTGCCGACCTTTTGGTTAGCAGCTGTAGCACTTAACCACTATGCCACCAGGATTTCCTCTCTTAAATTAGTAAATCAAAATGTTATTTTACTAGACAACTTTCTTCTTTCTATGTTTCCTGTCTGTCTTTGTTCTTATTTACTACTTTCTTCTGCTGTTTTAGAAAATGTTGAGTCCTTATCCCCAGCTGTTTGCTTCGACCTGATCCCATCACAGCTGTGACACCCATTTGGGTTCCACAGATAAGCCCTGAGCCAATAACACATACATAGGTTATCAAGCTTTAGCCATTGGAAAATAATAGGTGAGAGTTAGAAGGAGGCAAATTCCTTCCCAAACTGAGAATGAATGATCTAGCAATTTAAGGGCTTTGGTGCTGAAACATGGCCATGATAGGTACTGATCTTCTTGTCACTGGCGGCACTCAAAGAAATTCTGTGCTTAATACTATAAAAGTACTATATGGATGATTGAAATTAGTAACATATAGGGGACCGATCCCCTCATTTTAGAATATACATTCTTTACATTTCAGCTGCCTTATTATTATTGGGCATTTGGAAAATGTGTCTTTCTTTAGCAAGATATAGTGGAAAGTGAGTTTCTGCTGCCTACGGGTTGTATTTCCTAAAACAAGTTCTTTTTTTAACCTTCTTGAACCTTTACAATTTTCTTCTGGACTCTTTCATTGATGTGTACGTTCAACAAATATTTACTGAATACTAAACTATAAGTCCCCCACATGTCTGTCACTTTGTCCTACTTTGGGGACTTGCATGTTGCTGTGATGCTGGAAGCTATGCCACCGGTATTCAGAAACCAGCAGGGTCACCCATGGAGGACAGGTTTCAGCTGAGCTTTCAGATAGGAAGAAGGACTCGGCAGTCTACTTCTGAAAAGCATTAGCCAGTGAAAACCTTATGAATAGCAGCGGAACATTGTCTGATATAGTGCTGGAAGATGAGCCCCCAGGTTGGAAGGCACTCAAAAGATGACTGGGGAAGAGCTGCCTCTGCAAAGTAGAGCCGACCTTAATGACGTGGATGGAGTAAAGTTTTCGGGACCTTCATTTGCTGATGTGGCACGACTCAAAATGAGAAGAAACAGCTGCAAGCATCCATTAATAATTGGAACCTGGAATGTACGAAGTATGAATCTAGGAAAATTGAAAATCATCAAAAATGAAATGGTGTTGCATTCACTGTCAAAAAGAACATTTCAAGGTCTCTCCTGAAGTACAACGCTATCAATGATAGGATAATATCCATACGCCTAAAGGAAGATCAGTTAATACGACTGTTATTCAAATTTACGCACCAACTACTAGGGCCAAAGATGAAGAAATAGAAGATTTTTATCCGCTGCTGCAGTCTGAAATTGATGGAACATGCAATCAAGATGCATTGATAATTACTGGTAATTGCAATGCGAAAGCTGGAAACAAAGAAGGATGAGTAGCTGGGAAATATGGCGTTGGTGATAGAAACAATGCCGGCGAACAAGACCAACGACTTCTTCATTGCAAATACCTTCTTTCAGCAATATAAACAGTGACTATACACATGGACCTCGCCAGATAGAACACACAGAAATCAAATTGACTACATCTGTGGAAAGAAATGATGGAAAAGCTCAATATCATCAGTCAGAACAAGGCCAGGGGCTGATTGTGGAACAGACCATCAATTGGTCATAAGCAAGTTCAAGCTGAAATTGAAGAAAATCAGAGCAAGTCCACAAGAGCCCAAATATGACCTTGAGTATGTCCCACCTGAATTTAGAGACCATCTGAAGAATAGATTTGACACATTAAACACTAGTGACCAAAGACCAGATGAGTTGTGGAATGACATCAAGGACATCATCCATGAAGAAAGCAAGAGGTCATTGAAAAAAGAGGAAAGAAAAGACTGAGATGGATATCAGAGGAGATGCTGAAACTTGCTCTCAAACATCGAGCAGCTAAAGCAAAAGGAAGAATTGATGAAGTAAAAGAACTGAACAAAAGATTTCAAAGGGCGGCTCGAGAAGACAAAGTATTGTAATGACATGTGCAAAGAGCTGGAGATGGAAAACCAAAAGGGAAGAACATGCTCGGCGTTTCTCAAGCTGAAAGAACTGAAGAAAAAATCCAAGCCTCGGGTTGCAATAGTGAAGGATTCTATGGGGAAAATGTTAAACGACGCAGGAAGCATCAAAAGAAATTGGAAGGAATACACAGAGTCATTATACCAAAAAGAATTAGTCAATGTTCAACCATTTCAAAAGAGGTAGCATATGATCAGAAACCAATGGTACTGAAGGAAGAAGTCCAAGCTGTTCTGAAGGCATTGGCAAAAAACAAGGCTCCAGGAATTGATGGAATATCAATCGAGATGTTTCAACAAATAGATGCAGTGCTGGAGGTGATCACTTGTCTATGTCAAGAAATATGGAAGACAGCTTCCTGGCCTACTGACTGGAAGAGATGCATATTTATGCCTATTGCCAAGAAAGGTGATCCAACCGAATGTGGAAGTTATAGAACAATATCATTAATATCACACGCAAGCAAAATTTTACTGAAGATCATTCAAAAACGGCTGTAGCAGTGTATCAACAGGGAACTGCCAGAAATTCAGGCTGATTTCTGAAGAGGGCATGGAACCAGGGATATCATTGCTGATGTCAGATGGATCCTGGATGAAAGCAGAGAATACCAAAAGGATGTTTACCTGTGTTTCATTGACTATGCAAAGGCATTTGACTGTGTGGATTGTAACAAACTATGGGTAACACTGCGAAGAATGGGAATTCCAGAAAACTTAATTGTGCTCATGAGGAACCTTTACATAGATCAAGAGGCAGTTGTTTGGACAGAACAAGGGAATACTGATTGGCTTAAAATCAGGAAAGGTGTGTGTTAGGGTTGTATTCTTTTACCATACCTATTCAATCTGTATGCTGAGCAAATAATACTAGAAGCTAGACTATATGAAGAAGAATGGGGCATCAGGATTGGAGGAAGACTCATTAACAACCTGCGTTGTGCAGATGACAACCTTGCTTGCTAAAAGTGAAAAGGACTTGAAGCACTTACTAATGAAGATCAAAGCCTTCAGTATGGATTACACCTCAACATAAAGAAAACAAAAATTCTCACAGCTGGACCAATGAGCAACATCATGATAATGGAGAAGAGATTGAAGTCATCAAGGATTTCATATTACTTGGATCCACAATCAACAGCCATGGAAGCAGCAGGCACGAAATCAAATCAAACCATTGCATTGGGTAAATCTGCTGCCAAGGACCTCTTTAAAGTGTTGAGGAGCAAAGATGTCACCTTGAAGACTAAGGTGCGCCTGACCCAAGCCATGGTATTTTCAATAGCATCATATGTATGTGAAAGCTGGACAGTGAATAGGGAGGACTGAAGAAGAATTGACACCTTTGAATCGTGGTGTTGGCGAAGAATATTGACCATACCATGGTCTGCCAAAAGAACGAACAAATCTGTCTTGGAAGAAGGACAACCAAAATGCTCCTTAGAAGCAAGGATGGCGAGACTGCATCTTACATACTTTGGACATGTTGTCAGGAGGGATCAGTCCCTGAAGAAGGACATTATGCTTGGCAGAGTACAGGGTCAGCGGAAAAGAGAAAGACCCTCAACGAGGTGGATTGACACAGTGGCTGTGGCAATGAGCTCAAGCATTACAACAATTGTAAGGATGGCTCAGGACCGGGCACTGTTTCATTCTGTTGTGCATAGGGTCACTATGAGTCAGAACAGACTTGACGGCGCCTAACAACAACAACATAGGGTCACTTATGAGTTGGAATCAACTCGATGGCAACGGGTTTTTCCATTGCATGTAATAATTTTTGCAAAAACTCTAACTCTACAATCACAGTTCACCAAACTGATTGAACAAATCTAAATTCATTCAATCCTCTGTGGTTAATGAAAACTATTTGGGGACCAAATAAACCCTCGTTTAAGTTAAGTCATATTAACACATGCATCAATAAGAAAAAAAAAGTTGCTCTGGAGTTGATTCCAACTCATGGGGGCCCCATGTTTTGCAAAGTAGAACTTCGCTCCATAGGGTTTTCAAGCCTGTGACCTTTTGGAAGTTTCAGAATGTCAGCCTTTCAGTTAGTAATTGCTAGTCGTGCACTGCACCATTTGCACAACTAGTAGGACTTCCCCATAGAGTTCCAAGGAGGTGGATTGGAACTGCTGACCCTTTAGTTAGCAGCCGAACGCTGTGCCACCGGGTCTCCCAGGAACTACTAGAGTATGTAAATTGTCATGTGTATTGTTAATACACAAATACAAATTTTCTAGAGAGATTGCAAAACATCACTAGACTACTGTTTTAGGGTTTTTGTATTAATTGTATTCAGCCAAGTAGGTAAGTGGCATAAAGCGAAAGAAATAATGTATTTTCTGAAAATGAAAAGAAATGGCTTCAAAGCTACAATAAGTTAGCTTACTGAATAATCCTGTTGAGATATGAACCTGATAAGGAACTGAAAAGGGGAACAAATATATAGATAGTGTCTTATGAAAGGTGTTGGCAAGTCGTATTGCCCCAAAATAGCTAATAATCTAAATTTTCACCTGATCAAATTCCTACAACCGTAGGCTAGCAAAACTGAGAGTGGTTTTAGTGATTTCCTCACCTAATGCTCTGATTTGATAGACAGGATGAGTGAGGGACCACATAGGGTCACAAATTTTAATTATACGAGAGTTGGGATTAGATCTATGGTGCTGGGTGTCCCAGACCAGGGTTGGAAACCCTGCGGTGTAGTGATTAAGAGCTGCAGCTATTAACCAACAGGCCTGCAGTTCGAATCCACCAGGCTCTCCTTGGACACTCTATGGGGCAGTTCCACTCTGTCCTGTAGGGCTGCTGCTATGAGTTGGAATCGACTCGATGGCAATAGGTTTTGTTTTTGGTTTTTTGAACCACACCAAAAAGGAGCCCTGGTGGCACGGTGGTTATGCACTCTGCTGCTAACTGAAAGGTTGCTGGTTCAAGGCTATCAGTGGCTCCTGGGGAGAAAGGTGTGGCCATCTGCTTCTGTAAAGATTACAGCCTTGGAAACCCTATGGGGCAATTCTGCTCTTTCCTGTAGGGTCACTGTGAGTCAGAATCGACTCAGTAGCACAAACAGTAACAACCATGCTGGAATGCCTGATTTCTGGGGTGAGGGGCATGTTTTCAGCTGTTAGCGTTCATAGAAGGAGGAGACGATACCAAATATCTCAGGTGATCCGGAGAATATATGGGGAAAAAAACCGGTAAACCATTTGCTGTATAGAGTTGACTCCCACTCATGGTGACCGCATGTGTGTGTCAGAGTAGAACTCTGCTCCATAGGCTTTTCAGTGGCTGGTTTTTTGGAAGTAGATGACCAGGCCTTTCTTCCAAGGCTCCCCTAGGTAGACTCAAACCTCGAACCTTTCTGTTAGAAGCCGTGCTACTGTAGCGGAGGGATGGAGGACATGGACCAGAAAGAAACTATACCTCTGTCTGAATTTTACCCAGGATGTCTTGGTTCAACATAGAAGATTAGAAATTTAAGAATCAGACAGAATGATGGTGATCAGCAGAACAGATTGTTACCAGCCTTAGGTATGTGATACGTTTGTGCAGTTTGATGAAATATCCAACGCATCAAGACTTCTTTGGTAAGACACAAGCCAGGGATGGTAGCCAGGTGCTCTGGATCACACTGATACAATGCCACCAGTCAACCAGGTTTCTTGCTTAGTCCTTATGGAGATGTCTTCACACTTCCCAAAATCTAAACAGGAAATTGGAGTTTGATGATAAATGCGTGCTCGGTAAACATGAAAATGATTAGACTTGAGATCCTGAAAGGAGGAGATTTGTGGAAGCAGTGATTTTCCCTGCCTACTTTACAGAATTAAAAAAATTAGTCACGGAGAAATCCCAAGAGATCAGAGAGGAAATAAATATTCAAATGATAATTTCAAACCACCTGCAAATTGTACAAAAACCCACTTCAGGTTTCTAAACAAAAGAATAGTGTAAATGTTGTCCTGGTACTTCATGGCAAATTTAGATAGAATTGGAAATTATAGAAGATGCATGAAAAATAAATTAAAGGAGCCAAGTAAGCTAATCAAATTTCTTTGTGCGTTGAAAGCAAGGGTTATGTCAGTTCTTTGTAAATTTGCATTCTGACAAGCAGAGTCTTTATCTGCAGCTCTTGAAAGAAAACATGTCTAAACTGTGACAAAATTAGGGAAGTATAGTGGAAGGGAATAAATTGAATTTTCACTTCAAATTCTTTGCAATTATAGGAAGCTATTTAGATTGTAGGTATCAGATAGGATCATTCCCATTGACTAAAACAGCACAAGTCTCCTGCTATTAGCAATCACGTCATTAGCTGCCCCCTTTGACATTCATTATCTTTTCATAGCAATATTCAATTTATGTTCTTTATAGTAATTCTCTACCACATTAAATCAATACCAAGATATTGCCCATTTATTAATGTTGTGCTAAAGATAAAAAATTGAAGCATTTTTATATTAATACTTCAGTTGAATTACATTTTAAGAGGGTTATGAAGATTAGGGGTTAAAACTTCCAATTTTATAAAACTGATTGAGTTTTTAATTACAGTTTGAAGAAGGATAGCGTAAGTAAAAAGGAACTGTATTTATTCATCTTTTCTATATATTCCTGCAATGACAACTTGATTAAAACAAGCCTCTAAATGTTTTCATCAATCATGCAGGTTTACAGGGCTTTACAAATAGAAATTCAAGATTTCAGAACCAAAGATACTTCCTCTACTCGACGTCAGTGAACCGTGACTGCAGAAATGTGTTCGGTGTAGGATTATCAAAATGTTAATGAAGTAGGAAGTACGTTGGCCCCTTTCAAGATTCTGCTCAAATCCTACTCTCTACATCTTGCCTTCGCTACTATGCCTGCCCGGCCCCAGCCATCTCTCCTCTCTGTACACACTTAAAAACCTGACCTTGAACCCTGTCTTTACCAATCCATCCTGTGGCATCCTCACTCATTTCCCGCTTCCTTCTGTGTCCCTTGTGCCTCATTCCCCGGCTGGCTGGCTGTTCAGCTCAAAGCCAGTGGGCAGGATGGAGGGAGGGAGGTGTGCAGGAAAAAGCAAACAACTCTTGAAAAGGCTTTGTAAGAGACACAATGGCCTACTGTTCTTTTTCTTTTTTATGTCTGAAAAAATGCTAAAGTTTTTTATTCACTATTATTAACAATTCCTTTTTTTTTTTTTTAAGCTCTTTTACTCTTTAATATCTTAAAAGCGATCTCGAATTAGATACTAGGGAATGATTGTTCATGTCTTAGGGATGATAATGACATTGTGCAGGGTGATGTCCTTGTTCTAGGGAGAGGCAGGTGAAGTGTCATGCTGGCTGCAGCTTACTTTCAAATGGGTGGGGGGGTGGAAATTATAGGCATGTGACAAAATGTTAACAATTGTTGAATCTAAGTTATGGGGATAGAGGTGTTTATTATCTTTTTTTTTTTTTTCCAAATTTTCTGTGTGTTTGCGGTTTTTCCATAATAAAAGATCGGGAACAACAATCTAGGTTAATTTCAGAAGGAAAAAAAAAAATACAGACACATGGAAAGAAGACTTTTTTAAGCCCATTAGCCTACCCAGGAGAAAATCACTCTTAAAAATGCCCTATGTACATGGCCACATGTATATATATATATTTTTTTTTAATGAATGAATGATATGCTATACATAACTGATTGCCGTCAAGTCAATTCCAACTCCTAGCGACCCTATAGGACAGAGTAGAACTGCCCCATATACATACTGGTTTTTAATTGACTTCTTTCATGTCGCGACATGTCTTAAATACCTATTAATATTAATAAATTTATTTCTGTAATTTCATTTTCCATGGCCTCGTGGCATTTCATCATAAGGATATTAAGGTCCTTTCTGACTAATAGCTATGATTCTTCGTTCCCTGAAGTAATGCCTGGAAGAAGAAATAAAGCAGCAGCCATAGCTGGGGTCATCACGGTATTAAGATCCTTGATGCCAGTTTCTAACACATGTTGAACGAGTCTCACAAATAACTGGTTTTAAGACTGGCTGTTAAATTTACTATTGTTTGGGGAAATGGCTATTGTGAAAGAAAGCTAAGGGAATTCATTTCACTTCCTGTAGCTCAGTTTCCACCTCTGTGGATAATCTCTAGGACTTTGATTCTCAAGCCTAGGAAAATGGGTTCAACTAATAACATAAACTAGCAATGTTTTGAGTTCTGTAGTAGTTGGTGTAGGGCAGTTATCTGTGCTCTGCAAAGAGTCTTTGAGAGTGAGCCAAAAAAGAAGAAATTGAGCACATGGAAATAATCCATTTCTGGCTATTTGAAGTAGATGGTGTTATACAAACACCAAGGAAAGATGACATGGACCTGTAAAGTTTCCAGGCAAAAGGAGATCCTGGTGTAAACTGAGACATGGTGAATATTGAATCAGCTATACACTACCATGGTGTCCCTGGGTGTTGCAAATAGTTAGTGTACTTGGTTGCTAACCAAAAGGTTGGCAATTTGAGTCCCCCCAGAGGTGCCTTGGAAGAAAGGCCGGAAGATCTACTTCTGAAAAAATTCAGTCATTGAAATCTCTATGGAGTACAGTTCTATTCTGGCACACATGAGATTGTCATGAGTCAGAATCAACTCGACGACCAGTGGTTAAAAAAAAAGACCTACCATGCAGGCAGGACAGGTGGATGTCAGGGTTGTATCCTTTCACCATACTTACTCAATCTGTATGCTAAGCAAATAATCTGAAAAGCTGAACTCTACAAGAAGAACACAGGCAGCATCAGGATTGGAGGAAGACTCATTAACAACCTGCAACATGCAGATGACACAACCTTACCTGCTGAAGGAGGACTTGAAGCACTTACTGATGAAAATCAGTTAAGTGCAGCCTTCAGTACAGAGTACACCTCAACATAAAGGAAACAAAAATCTTCACCACTGGACCAATAAGCAACATCAGAATCAAGAGAAAAGATTGAAGTTGTCAAGGATTTCATTTTACTTGGATCCACAATCAATGCCCATGGAAGCAGCAGTCAAGAAATCAAGGGATATTGCATTGGGCAAATCTGCTGCTAAAGAGTTAAAAAGCAGAGATGTCACTTTGAGGACTAAGGTGCACCTGACCCAAGCCATGGTGTTTTCAGTCACCTCACATGCATGCGAAAGCTGGACAATGAATAAGGAAGACCAGAGAAGAACTGATGCCTTTGAATTACGGTGCTGGCAAAGAATACTGAATGTACCATGGACTGCCAGAAGAACAAACAAATCTGTCTTGGAAGAAGTACAGCCAGAACGCTGCTTTGAATCAAATGGGCAGCACCTGCCCAAAAGCGAAGATGAGAAGTCAGGAAGGGACAGGAAACCTGGACAAATGGACAGAAGAACACAGGGTAGAAATGGAAAGGGGGAGAATGTGGACACATGGTAGGATTGCAACCAACGTCACAAACCAATTTGTGTATAAATTTTTCAGTGAAAAACTAATTTGGACTGTAAACTTTCACCTAAAACACAATAAAAAATTTTTAAAAGAATTAAAAAAACAAGTATTTAATTTTTTTATTCACGAATGCTTTCTTATTCTCTAGCTCATCGTAATATCAATGCTATTACTCATGATGGAAATAAAGACGACTTCCTGCAGTATATACCATATTTCTAAACTAAATTTTTTACCAGTACCCAAGAATAGTATCTTTATAAATGACATTTAGCCCTGCTTAAATGTCTCCAGTGAATTTGGAATGGAAACAGAGTGAAAAAAATCCAGCCAGTGGAACACGTTTCTCACAATAAATTCAAAGTTTTAATTACCAGTAAAGAGGAATAATAGCAATGCTGTCTGTAATTTATTTCCTTTGTGTGACGCTTTTGCTTTTGTTTTCTAATTGACCCAGTTTTCTTTTTTTTTATTTATTTATTTTTTGCAGTTCTTGGTAAAATCAGGAGTGCTGTTGGGAGTGCCCAGCTTCTTATGTCCCAGAAATTCCAGCAGTTTTATTGGCTTTGCCAACAGAATATGGTAAGTGATTCCTCAGATAACCTTGGTTCCTTGTAACCAAGATGATGTATGTCCATTCTATATAGTCTCACCATTTTTTTTTTTTTTTTATTGCAGGTTAAAGAGTGCCTATAAGTTTGCAGAGTATTGAGCAAATTTACCATAAAGGATACTTTCCAGCTTGGGGGATGAACAGGTTATAGGGCCCAAGTTTAGAAGTGCAACCAAGGCAGCGAGGCTGCAAGAGGGGGTACCATGTCAATGAGAAGGGGGCAGAAACTGGGCAGGAAGATAGTAATGTCCAGTGGTGTGATGTAAGATCGTACCAATAGAGCTTCTACCAGAGACTAATGGAAAGGGGATGAAAAATGACTTGATATTATGGCTAATGTCACAAATCAAGAAAATGACCTGAGGTGGCTTCAAATTAAAAACATATAACAACTGTATTGAAAGAGATTAAGTAGAGGTTTTAGAAATAATTTAGGCATAAAATTTTATAACCAGGAGTGAAATAAATATACCATGAACCTAGGATTAGTTAATACAAGTCGATATTAAGCTTGGTTCTGATCTTCTGGGCAATCAAAGGAAAAGAAAAACCCGATGTATATAAATGGCTGCAGCAGTATATTGACAGGGAACTTCCTGAAATTCAAACTGGATTCAGAAGGGAACATGGAATGAGGGATCTCATTGCTGATGTCAGATGGATCTTGGCTGAAAGCAGAGAATACCAGAAAGATATTTACCTATGTTTTATTGACTATGCAAAGGCATTCAACCGTGTGGGTCATAAAAAATTATGGATGACATTGCGAAGAATGGAAATTCCAGAACGTTTCATTGTGCTCGTAAAGAACCTGTACTTAGACCAAGAGGCAGTCATTCAAACAGAACATGGGGATACTGGGTGGTTTAAAATCAGAAAAGGTGTGTGTCAGGGTTGTATCCTTTCACCATACTTATTCAGTCTGTGTGCTGAGCAAATAATCAGAGAAGCCAGACTATATGAAGAGGAACGGGGCATCAGGATTGGAGCAAGACTCATTAACAACCTGCAATATGCAGATGACACAACCTTGCTTGCTGAAAGTGAAGAAGACTTGAAGCACTTACTGATGAAGATCAAAGGCTACAGCCTTCAGTATGGATTACACCTCAACATAAAGAAAACAAAAACCCTTACGACTGGACCAATAAGCAACATCATGATAACAATAACAACAAAAAAAAAACAAACCCACTGCCATTGAGTCAGCAGGGAAAAGATTGAAGTTGTCAAGGATTTTATTTTACTTGGATCCACAATCAACACCCTTGGAAGCAGCAGTCAAGAAATCGCATCAGGCAAGTCTGCTGCAAAAGACCTCTTTAAATTGTTAAAAAAGCAAAAATGTCATTTTGAAGATTAAAGTGCACTTGACCCAAGCCATGGTATTTTCAATCACCTCATATGCATATGAAAGCTGGACAATGAATAAGGAAGACCGAAGAAGAGTTGATGCCTTTGAGGTGATGAAAAATATTGAATATACCAGGGACTGCCAGAAGAATGAACCAATCTGTTTTGGAGGAAGTACAGGCAGAATGCTCCTTGGAAGTGAGGATGTCTCACGTACTTTGGACATGTTATCAAGAAGGACCAGTCCCTGGAGAAGGACATCATGCCTGGTAAAGTACAGGGTTAAGAAAAAAGAGGAAGAATCTCAACAAGATGGATTAACACATTGCCTGCAACAATGGGCTCAAACAAAGCCAGGATCGTGAGGAGGGCGCAGAACGAGGCAGTGTTCATTCTGTTATACATAGGATCTCTGTGTGTCAGAACCAACTCAACGGCACCTAAAAACAACTATATACATATAGTTTTCTGTATCTGACTAAGGAAGTATTCTCTCAGTTATATTTCGAGAAATGACTAAATAATATTCAAATTGTTTGTAGGTTATTTTACAATCCATACACTGATCAATTTTTTCAGACCAAACATTTTTAGTAAAATGCAAAATAGACCTCTTCTAGGCCTCTTATGAGGAGTTCTTGGGTGGCACAAATGATTAAGTGCTCAACTAGTAGCCAAAAGATTTGACGGGTTCAAGCCCACCTAGAGGTGCCTTGGAACAGAGCCTGGAGATCTGCTTCCAAACGGTCACGACCTTGAAAACCCTATGGAGCAGTTCTAGTCTGCTAACATAGGGTGACCATGAATTGGAATCACTAGATGGCAACTAACAACAACAGGTCTCTAACAGCAATGGTGCTCACTGATTTGGCTTTGCTTTTTTTTTTAATTTGCAAGAAGACATGAGACTATATAGAACATTCTTACACATCAAAGAAAGTACAGACACATCTGAGCTGCCAGTTCATCTATTTTAATTAGGATCATTAAAAGTGTGTTTTCTCCTAACGTTTTCCAACAGACTGCATGAAAGTTCATCTTGAAATTTGAAGTTACCAACAACGTACCATTTATGAAATAATCAACATTTAAAGATGGGGAACAGAAAGGTTTTGAGTTCCTTGAAAGAAACATAACATATAGGTGCATAAGCAATTATCATGTTTACTGTGAATGTTCTTGCCTCCTCCATACTATCTATTATTATCTTTAAAGGAATTGATTTAGGCTGCTAAGGAGCTTTCTGTTATAATATAGAGTCTGGTAAACATAGGTAGTCACTGTCTTTAGAAACTCCTGAAGTATGATACATATAAGCAAAGATACATTATTCGAGCCTATAAAATGGTCCTTTCCCCTCTGAACAACAGCTAATATTAGATTTAAAATTATCTACTCTAATATTTTTATCCTTCTTAGATATGTCATATTTCATTTTGTTGTTAACCTTAAAAAGAATCCTTTTGAGTTTTGAAATATTCAGGTTGGCTACTTACTTTTTTTTGGTTTCTACCCAATATTGAGGAAACACTGGTGGCTTTGTGGTTAAGTGCTATGGACATTAATACAAAAAAAAAATGGAAGCATTTTTTGGGGAGAAGTGGCAGTGTGCAGGTGACTAGACACGCCTGGCAGGAGAGGAACACTGAAAATACAAGCAGATGTCTTGCTCCTCACAGCCAAATTGCCCACAATTTAAAGTAACATTGGTCGTTGCTGGGAATTTTAAGTAGGTACGTAGTTTTAAGTGGCATCCCGGGCCATGCAATCAGTAATTAATGCACTTGGCTACTAACTGAAAGGTTGGAGGTTCGAGTTCACCCAGAGGTACCTTGAAAGAAAGGCTTGGTGATCTACAGCTGAAGAAGCTCACCCTTTGAAAACCCTGTGGAGCACAGTTCTACTCTAACACACAGGGGGTCACCTTGAGTCAGAGTTGACCACACAGCACCTGGTTGGTTAAGTTTTAAGTCAAAGGAATAATTCTAGAAAATAAGTCAGAAGCCCAACCAGATATTTAGAATGAACAAACATAAACTATATAGGTGATTTGTTACATAATCACTTTGCAGACAATACTAAGAAGATTGCCTCTGAAGCTTAGAGCTTGCACCTTGTTATTAAACATACGATTCTCGGACTAGCAGCCAGAGATCAAATGAAAGCTTACTAGGAGTGCAACCCTCATGCAGACCTCCTGAGGCTGAATCTCCACTTTAAGGAGATACCCAGGTAATCAGCATGTAAACACTGGCTTCTGCAGGCTTGTAGGGCACCACGGGCTGGGAGAAGTGCTGTGCACCAAAACACGTGAATGTCAGCTTTCAGATCAAGTTGAATCCAGATACTCACCCAGGATGTCTATGGATGGTAAATGACTGCTAGTTAACAAAGGGATATAGTAAGTACAGTGAATAAGGACTGAAGAAGAATCGATGCCTTTGAGTTAAGGTGTTGGCAAAGAGGGGGACTGCTAGAAGTACGAACAAGTCTCTCTTGGAAAAAGTACAGCCAGAGTGCTCCTTAGGAGTGAGGATGGTGAGACTTTATCTCACGTACTTTGGACATGATATCAGGAGGGACCAGTCCCTGAAGAAGGGCATTGTGCTTGGTAAAGTAGAGGGTCAGTGAAAGGGAGGAAGACCCTCAACAAAAAATTAAATTCAGACCACCCACCATCTCTCTCTCTCTCTCTCAAATTCAGACCAGATACAAGTAAATGCAAAAACTCAAAGCCCAGTGGTCTTTCTTCACTCTGGGTTAGAATTACTCCAAAGTTCAACATGCGCCTCACTAAATAAAACATTTCCCGTACTGTGAGATAGTGCGTCTCGTAAGTATTTGAGCAGCCAGAGGCTGCCCTCTTGTGGTTCCAGAGAAGGAAGACAGGTTTCACAGGGAACGGAAGCAGCTCTGTTATTGCAGGTCTCAGAAGTTCACTCTGCATGAGGAAATAGAGGAAATTTTGTGGAACTCAGAAGTGTAGTAGGCAACCTTCACCATTAACGTAGGTTGTCATCCAGTTATATAAGATAGAATGAGATCATAACCTCGTTAGTCTTGTTCTTTACAGCTCCTTGCCATTCCATTCTCAAGCCTTCCTACTTCCGAAGCCCCTCAGCGCCCATGCACGGTGCTGGACATGTAGTAAGCACAGAATTCTTTTGCAGAATTGAATACTCTGTAAAAATATAATAATAATTTTGATATGGATGATGACAGACCAGATTCAAAGAATTTTAAACTAAACACATACAAGTTTATGCTATCCTTAATGTGAACTATTTATTAGTGAATTAAAATTGCACATTTAAAGCAATTTCAGACAAATCTTTACTCGCCAGAAACTTCTCTGACTGTTCAAGAGTTACTAACCTGAGAGAGCCTCCCACTGAATTATAGGAACCACAAAGATCTGTACACTTAACCCAGGGTCTGCAAACTCAATGCCTCAAGTGGTGAAAATGGTTTGCCGCTAACCTAAAGGTTGGTGTTTTGAACTCAGCCAGTGCACTGCAGAAGAAAGGCCTGGGGATGTGCTCTGGTAAAGCGTAGTCATTGAAAACCCTGTGGAGCACAGCTCTACCCTCTAACACATGGGGTCACCCTTAATCAGAATCAGCTTGAGGACAACAGCTTTTTTTTTTTTTTTAAGACCACTACAAAAAAAAGGAAATTCCTGTCCCAGGAACGTGTCTTCCAATATGTGACCGCAAAGATCGAGGCCCTCCTGCTTTTACAAACTACCACGTGTTTAAAAACTTTAACATTTGTCAGCTTTCATAGATTCTGAGAATGTATTTTCAAACTGAAACAATGAACAAATGTATTATGTATTTTTAAACTGTGAGCAAATACTTGTACTAACAAGACGAAGCCCATTGCCGTCAAGTTGATTCCGACTCATAGTGACCGTATGGGACAGAGTAGAACTGCCCCATAGGGTTTCCAGGACCATAGCATCTTTACAGAAGCAGACAGCCACATCTTTCTCCCACAGAGCGGCTGATGGTTCAAACCACTGACCTTTTGCTTAGCAGCCAAGTGCTTTAACCACTGCACAACCGGGGTCCTTACATGGACTAAAGTAAGCTGTTATTGAATTATCGTGGGCTTTCTCGAATATTTCCATGATTATTTTAGTCATGCTTGTTCCCAATACTAGGTCTTGGAAGGCCTACGTGGGAAAGAACAGCCTCTCCCAAGCTCTCTGTCCTCTGGGAGATTTTCCTGCTGCTAAATTCTGAATGTGTATTCCAGGATCCCAGCGCCATGCCAAGGCCTACTTCCCAGGACCTCGCAGGGTACTGGGACATGTTGCAGCTTTCCATTGAGGACGTCAGCATGAAGTTCGATGAACTGCACCACTTGAAGCTCAATGACTGGAAGATAATAGAGTCACCTGAAAGAAAGGTAATTATGCCCACACAACGTGATTTCCGTGCAGACTGCTATTCACTGGCATCCTAGTATCTACTAATCAAGTTGCAGAGATGGCGTACTTCAAGTACTAAATCATAATGTATCTTCCTGTCTTTGGTTAGCAACACAGGATCAAATTTTCATTTGTGTGTGTATGTGTTTATATATAAATATTGTGCGTATAAATTGGGGCAGAATTGAAGTCATCTGGCATGTGTAGTAAATGCCAGTTTCTCTTGCTGTATTTCTTGCATATAGACAATTCAGAGAGACAGCAGCCAAAAACTACATGTAAATTTGTAGCTCTAATCTCATTCCTTATAGGGGCCTATCCTTTGAATTATTTTCATCAAACCTTTGTTTTGATTGTATTTAAATGATTTTTCACAAGAAAAGCTTTAAGCCTGGTTACAAGGACAATGTCTTACTCAAAACCCTGTAGTTGTATGGTTGGAGTTAGAGGTAAGACATTTTCAACCTTACTCTGTGGTTTGATAATGTAATTTCCTGTAGATCTGGCAGTCTTGTCTCATAAATTATGCCGAAAATGTCTGTTAACTTTTAAGCTTATGCTTTAATTTCTTCCCTTGAGATATTATCTTCATCAGAGCTAATATATAGGTCTGAATCAGCAGTAAGCACATTGATTTCCTAACACATTTTAGAGAAATTCTGAGTAATCATGAATCTGATTTCTCTAGACAAATATAGTAAATTAAAATAAAATTATAAAGGAAATTAATCCCACCTACTTTGGGGAAGTGATGTTTAAAATACAGCTGAGGGTGTGCTTTTGGGGAATCAGAATGAAAGCCACACAGGTGACTGTCACCATCTGCTCTTCTCCCTAAAGGCTCCGTTGACTGTCCAGGTAGACTTCCTTCCAGGCTAGATGCTAGAGTGGTAACTGACAAATTCCCTTACTTTTACTGTAGAGAATGGGGGCAGGCAAACATAGAAGTGTATATGTTGTACTTAGCCACAATTCTAAGTAATCTTCCATTGGGTGTTGAATTAAAGGAAATAAGAAGTAATGATTCCAAATGGAAATTTTATGCTAAAATACAGTTTACTAAGTTAATCTAAATATATGCAATAATCCTTTTTTCATTCTTCAGTAATTGACAGCTAATAGAAACCTTTTTACCTAAGCTGTATACAGGTAGTCCCCAGCTTATGACAGGGTTACGTTCCCATGACTCTGCGATAAGTGGGTTCTGATGTAAGTCGAACACCTCTTCTTTTTTTTTTTCTCAGTTTTCATTATTATTGCCTTTTATTATCAGTATCTTTATAAATTGATCTTTATTTGTCTTTGGGGATTGGAAACATTACATATAAACTTGCAGCATCAACATCAGAGCTTCCTGCTTCTCCAGTTACATGCTACCTAAGCCAAAAAAAAAAAAAAAAAGGTTGTAAATGTGGTTTGTCGTAACTCAAGTATGTCATAATTGGCGACTACCTGTAGTTCTCGACGGCATTGGGTTTTTTTTACCTGTAGTTCACTCTATGTTTGGCTTTCCTTGTTTATTTTCTACCTAAAACAGCAGCCTGGGGAATAGAAAGGTACCACATTTGTTCACCCTTTACTTCCACAGCTGCTTTTGTCCCCCAGCGTCCAAGCAAATCTGGCCCCCTTTGGATTTGTCATGGAGGCTAAAGGGAGAAAGATACAGAGGTACTTTTTTCCAACCACCAAACATCTGTCTAGAAGAGGAAAAGGGTTCTGGCCCCTATTGTAACCTCTTGTGGGAAGGAACTCATTGACTATGCAGCACTCCAGTCATAACTCCATTATGAAGTAGATCCAGCTGGTAGCGCCAACGTGGTTATTTAGTAATGGCACTTGAACAACACAACGCAGTTTTGGACACAGACCTCTCACCAGAACCTTACAAGCATTATATATTGCATTTGTTGCAGAACTGTGAAATCTGTCTTTCTGGAAAAAAAAAAAAAAAAAAGCATACACATATTTTGGTGTTATTTATTTCAGAATATTAGTGGTCAAAAATAATCATTTGCATCTTTTTACCAACCAAGTCAAAAATCATCACACGTTGTTAATGTCAAGGGATGCTACACCTACAACAGAGAATTTGGCCAAAGGTTCCCTGGTACACTTACATAAATGGTTTCCATGGATGTAATTGGCATTGTTTGCGTTCTGGAGTTTGTGGATAAGAGCATAGCATATGGCAGCAATGTCAAGTGGCAACATCTTCCCCAGGACCTGTGATGCTCCAAAGCTGGCATCACGGGTGCTTGTGAACTCTCAGAGATGACTGGAACTTTAAGAAATGGAGGAATAAGGGTTAAGTACTAATCTAGCAACATATAAAATAATTGTTGTTATTCTTTCTATCCACCAATTTGTGTGTGTGCGTGGGTGCGTGTGTGTATGTGTGTGAGGCATTAATTATATTCACACTGTGTGCAACCATCACCACCGTTTATCAATTTTTACTTTTGATACTTTTCAGGAAGAAAGAAAGGTCCCCCCTCCAATACCAAAGAAGCCCCCAAAAGGGAAATTTCCTATCACAAGAGAAAAGTCCCTTGACCTGCCCGACAGACAACGTCAAGAAGCTCGAAGACGCCTCATGGCTGCTAAGAGAGCAGCGTCCTTCCGACAGAATTCTGCCACCGAGCGTGCTGACAGCATTGAGATCTACATCCCGGAGGCCCAGACCCGACTTTAAGGACAGAATGCTGCAACTTTTACCTTTTTTTTTTTTTCTTTTTAACAAGATGCTTGTACAGTTTGTCACCTACCTGGTAATTTTTGTCTCATTTTCTCCACTGACTACGCCCTCGCTGTTGTGTTCCTTGTACCATAAACACAGTGGAATGCTTTTGATTTCCTCTGAGTTTGCTGAGCTCATTGCAAGAATGACTTCTCTCTTTTTTCTTTTTTTAAATTGATGGTCTGACTTACAATCAGCTATGTTGGATAGGCTTGGTGAGACCTAACTTATCCACCTTGTTCTCAGAGGACAACAAGAAACACCTCTTGAGATGGAACCCAACTTACATTTTGTTATTTATATTTTTATAAATTGTGTGAAACTTAGAGATAAGAATAACAAATAACTATAAATGGGTGCATCTCACCATTCACTAGAGGCATTAGATAACCCAAGTGGAAGGTGCTACAACTTGAAGTGCAGGAAAGAAAGGAACCCGTTTCTCCCTTTAACCTCCGGCTACTTTTCCCCAAATCCAGTTGATTCATCTGCCTACATGTCTGGTATTTGTCACTAATAGAAAATATTAGGCTTATATTGTCAAGCTTATGGTGATGAAAAGTGATCTCTCCAGCCACCAAAATTCCCTACTATATGCTTCTCCAAAAGCCAGGCGATTATACATCTGAACTCATTAAAAATGTCTAGCACAGAATCAGAACATTCAAAACATAAGCTGAATTCTCATACAAGGGAGTGATGGGTGAAAAGAAATTGGAGACTTAAAAAGGCTAGCTCTTTTGTAGCAGGAGTACAAAGGGGGAAAAAATGTCCTTACTTCTATGAAATAGTCATTGCATTTTTTAGTTCCTTTATAACTTAAAAAAACTACATACATTTTGTTCTTTAAGTTCGCCATTTATGTTACATGTGATTTTTATATGTATATATATATATTCTCGAACTGCTCTATCAGTTGACTTTCCAGGGTATCCTTAAAAAAACAAAAAACAAAAAGTTTGCTTGTTTAAATTGACAGTTGTGCTGTTGTAAAAAGTTTAAGAAATATGAATGTGAGTGGTAAGTATATTTTAGTTTAAATGGTAAAGATGAAATGTAGTTTACATTTGCATTTTTCCAGAATTCTTTTGTCCTATGCAGTATTGATAAGCCAAGAATCTATTTCTTGCTTGTTTTAGATGTGAAGAAAAAAAGGTCACATATTGTGATTTCCAGCTGTAGAATTTAATAAAAGTAATTCGTTTTCATGGCTCTGATTGGCACTGGAGAAAAAAAGGAACCACTTAATTGAAAGGCTTTACATTTTTTTTATAATTAAATTCTGATGCAGTAATCATTATCTCAACACCACTTCTGGAAAGTTAGAATTGCTATTCAGACATGTATGCAAAAGAAGAGCCTATCAAATTTATCCATTTGATCCCAATTTCAGAATTCTCACTTTTACCCATGGTAAAAGCAGGATGGCAGCTTAAGACAGATGGTTCTACCAAGCTCCCACGTCTTCTGTGTCCCTGCTTTAAGGAATACCATGTGCTTAGCCGTAAGCGGAACAGTTTTCGGTTACCCTGCAGCACTTTGTTCTCTCACCTTGATTCGCACTTTAAAATGTACCCAGCTCACTCTGCAGCCTGGGGCATCAGCAAGAGCATTCAGGGAGGTTCTGACACAGTTGGGGCATTCTTTAGGGACACCGTTTTTCCTGTCCCTCACATTCCTCATTCCATCAAGCATGGGGCTCATTGGGCGCACAGTTGATGCTAAAGCATGTTTAGCTTCAAAGTTTTACTTTTTTAAAGCTGAGTAGTTAAGAATTCCCTATAAGAACAAAACCCTGTACATCGAACCTCGTATCTGGTATATATTTTACCAAACAGCCTTAAAATATATTTGGAAGCAAAAATCAGTAAGAATGTATATCCTTGAAAAATGCAAAAAAAAATCCCTGAAGTATTCTTCTATAAATGAATTCTACTTCCCCAGAGTGTTCAAGACATTTTTCTACCTGAAAAGTTAGACCCTGAGTAGTGTACAAGAATGATGCTTCTTCCTGTGTTCACTATACTATGTTAAAAACAAATATAGTGGCAAGTTTTGGCACTTTAGACTGTAAGGTGAACTGCTATTTAGAAATAACCACAGAAAAGCAAAGTGTCTAGTCTCTCATTAAAGGAAATGTCAGATGCTAACATGCACACCAACCTACTCATATATGTGTATCTACTGGCAGCTGATGTGTGTTTTATCTAATGTCCTTGAACCTGTAGAAAGGATGTAAAAACAGATTATAAAAATTAGACAATAGTTATTTATCTTAGATCCCAGATTCTATAAACCTGACTTGAATGAGAGTATTCCCGGATTTGGATTAATTTTTGATGTTTTATATATTCATTTTTATCTCATAATCCCCAAAAGTCCTGGCCTAAACCATCCCTAAATGAGCAAATACACCTACGACTAAATTTTACAGTGGCTACTGATGTGAAGTGGGTGACTGTATAAACCCCTGCTCGGGCCACTGTGTTTCGAAGATTATTTAATGGTTGAACAGATGGCTCCTGTAGAGCCAATGGAATGTTAACTGTTCATTTTACATAAATAAGTGCAATATATTCAGTTCTCATACAGGTGACATTCTATTATGAAACGCAGAAGATAAGCTATATTTCTGTATTGCAGAGAAAAATAAAACTGTTTATAATACTTGTGTTAGTCAATCAAGCTAACTTAGTCCTTTGTAGCAGATTATAATACAGAGCAATGGTGTGATCGTTTCACCTTATTTAAGATACAATTTTGTAAAAGATTATACATAAGTTTGAGTTTCTAGAATATGGTTGAAAAGAACAATGCACAGTGTTCTGAGAACGTTATTGTGAAGCAAAGTACACGCTCTCCATAACCACATACCTATATTCCCTAAAGATAGAGCTAATACCTATTGAAGCTCAAGATTACTTTAGAAATCGTTTTCCTCATAGCCAACAACTCGAGATTGCCATGCTGAACTTTAGTTAACTTTCAAAAGCAAAACACAAGTATAATAAACAGGATTCTAAAGTTTAAGAAAGCCCAGAAAAGGAAAATGTCACTTGCTAACTAGAGTGCTTTCAATGTAATTCATCTCATATGTCTTCATTGGTTATCATTGTGCTTAATGTAAAAACGATGATCGGTGATAACTGTTATCATTTTTTCTCAGCAAATTTCTAAAACCATTCTAGAATGGTATACAAAGAATGGAACTGTTGTATGATACTAGAACAGTACATTTTTGCTTAAAAAGTAAATGTTGTCTACAGTTTCAACTTGAGATAATGCTAAAGACTTCAAGTATTAACTAGAAAAGTGTATTATTAGAAATAAACTACATTTAAGGTTCTCTGTTAAAAAAAAAAAAAAATCACCACTAAATCAGTGACTTACCAAGTGGAGAGAATCCCTCCTTGCTGGCTTCTATGGAAGTGGCCAAATTTCCTGTTGGAAGAGAACACGATTCCGGAGCACATGAATGCATGGGTTTGATCATTTCTTTTGGACTGAGTGTTCCATTTGCCCTGTCTTGATATTTGCCTTTCTAAATATTGTTAAGCAGCTACTGTTTCCATCACTTTGATTAAAAGAATCAGTATTATATATTCAGGCATCTCTACAGTTTTTGTTAGGTCCCTATAGCAACCTCCCCAGTCCAGAATGGAATTGTATTGAAAAGTTAAGTAATATTGCAGACATTTGGTCAAAGAGACCGTAGTGACTATCGGATATGCTGCCTTTAGAATAGTTCTCTGGTTTGGGCCGAATCTTTCCGTAGAGAATAGGGAGAGGGCGAGCTGGCTAAATCTTCACCAGAAAGTCATTTTCTTCGGCAGTAACTTGATGAGATTCAAGCCAGACCTCAAATGGTCCTGGGGATTTAGAGGCCAGTGGACTATTTTAAGGGATACACAACTGATGTTTGAGCTGCTTTTTAACTAGGAATATCAATCGGCCTTTTTCAGAGTTATGAAAGGTACCCCCACGCTGTCCAAACGGACAGAAATCCAAGGTGCCATGACTTAGGAATATGTGTTTGCTTAGGTTGATCATCATTGTTGTTGTTAGGTGCCATCAAGTCAGTTCTGACTGATAGCAACCCTACGTACAACAGAACAAAACATGGCTCTGTCCCGTACCGTCATAGATCACAGTCATCAGCATTATTGTTTATTGGAGACTTCCATGAATCTTTGTGGGGAAGGCAGAAGGAAACGTGTAAGAGGCAAAATGTCTAATTGTGGAAGCGTTGCCCGGAACAGTACTAGTTTGGGAAGTGTTCCTAGATACAGTATTTGGCCCACACTTCTGAAAACTGGAATATTCCTACCTACAAGCATAGAACCAAGGCCCCAAAATTACTAATTTCTACATAGTTTTATTGTGCGTTCATTTCTCAACCATCATTTTCTCAATGCTTCAACTCCCAATTTTTTTTTCACTGCAAATTACCATACTAAGAAGGTCGTTCAAGACAGTGGTTTTCAAATCATACTCTCTTGGAACCTCCTGAAGATTCTCTTTTATTTTTATCTGCATATTTGTTTATACTTCTTTGTACATTCTCATCAAATACAAGATTACAAAACTTAGGGAAAAAAAATGAAAACCACAGGCTTAGCAGATCAAGAATATACTCAGCAGCTGGTTCATTAGTATCTTTCTATGCACTGGAGCAATGAAATTTTCTTCATTTAATACCCCTTTGCCACCTGCGTTAAAACACATCGCGCAAGGTCAAACTGGATCCTGGTGCCTACACAGCAGAGGTCCATCCCGTCACTTCTATTACGTCGATAACCGCAACATTGCAGGCAGTGAACAAAGTACTAAAGGAAAAAGTAAGCTCTTACCCTTTAGGCTAAGTCCTCCTTAGCACAAATGGCTCCGGAATATTTTAGAAACTAAGGAAAAGTTGCCAGAAATCTTAGCCAGCTAGTCAAGCAACCTGGGTTTCTACTCATACATCAGCCAGCGATTCATTTTAACTTCACGTCTCGATTTTGTCTATAAAGCAGGGATTATAGTTCCCGTCCCTTATCTCCCTCACATATAGACTGTGAGGATTGATGGCGTATTGGCTCCAAAGTCCTCTGAGCTCTTTAAACACAGGTGGTAAAAGTAGAAGTTATTGTTAAGGATTACATGCCACAATTTAATTTCATAGTCCTTGAATGCTGTCATCCCAACTGTGTGGATAAGTTTTATCCCATTGTTGCAGATGCTTGCAAAGGTCAAGGCAGGTCGTAACTATCTCAAAAATAATCAGGATATACCAGATGCAGTGACATTTCCTTGGAATACAGCCTCGTCTAGGCAGCAGACTGCAGAGAAATTTCATGACGGTTTGGAAACAGAGAAATAACTACCAGAGGCATTTCTCCTTTTCTTCTGCCTTTGATTTCAAGTGTTTCTAGGATGATTGTGTGAACCAGAACTGGGTACCCACTAGAATTAGGCAATGTTTTCACCATTACTTGAACTCAGCTGCCTCTTAAATTAAATGGAGAGATATTAAACTAAACTTAAGAAAAAAATAATTTGGAAGCAGAAAACCGAGCACCTGGGGAGTGCCAAGAATGGAATCAGACATACTGACCAAAATGGCTAGAGGCTTGTGGAGGCTTGTGGAGTCTAACCCCTCTCGTTCCGGCTTTCTGTAACTATTCCATTTCACACTTCAGGGAATGCAGACGTGGTCCATGGAAATGCTTCAAGAAAAAAAAAAAAAATCTTTTCATCCTTGCAGCATTGGAAAATGTCTATAATTTTATCAATTGCTGTCCTAACACTGGCATTTCCACCCAGCGTTAAAGTATTCCAAGTTTCAATCTAAACACTTGACAGATGACTTCTTTGCAGAGGAAATGTTAGTAACATACTACAAAAATACTTTTTAAAAGATTTTGTATATATACAAACTAAGGTAACAAAGGTTTACCTCCCTAGTTTCTTAGATTTTACGTGACTCTTCATCATTGGTGCTTATTCTGAACCTGAAAGACTTGTGAGTCCAGTCTTTCCTGTACTCAATGGAGGAGAGGAAATAAGGAAATAAAAAAGATTTATGCAAAGTTTCTTGAAATATAAATTAATCTCTTTCAAGTAGACCCTGGTCTCCATAGAGAGTATGTTGGTTTCTGTCTGCCAATCCACGAGAAGGAAGCTCTAAGTTGGTTTGTGATACCGTATGAATGCCACTTACTCATTCTTTGATTTATCCCCTGACCCACCACCGTGACCCAGCCCCAACCATTTTAATAAGATGATCATATCACTTTTAAAGGGCTCAGCATGTATGTCTCTCTCACTCCACTTTATAACTGGTGTGCTGTACTAAAAAAAGATTTCCCCTTACAAGTAGGAAGACCTAGGCTACTTTCAAACTCTTATTTCCGAAAGATAAGCCACTTTCCTCTGTATACATTCTTCCTGTCTAGAGACACAGTTCACATCGCATTCTCCATAGTACCTACCAAAATACCCAGGTGTGGCCTAAGGACTCAATTCAATGCCTCCTATAGAAATTCAAGGAAAGTTAGAACCAGGAAATTAGCTGTTTAGTTAAAGTTTTAAAAAAAAAAAAAGTATATAAATATATATATAAATATATACATATGAAATCATATCATCGGGGATGAACTGAGTGCCAAATATTCAACATCTGTACAAAGTTACACTTCACTAGAATTATACTATTTTATGTAATTCTCATGCTTTTATGATTCCTTTGATAAATGCTATTTAGTAGCATGCAGGATACCTAACTAGAATGTAGTGTGCTATCCACCATCATCACAACAGTTTCTTGCTTCTTGTTAATGACTTCTTATCAGAATATTGGTCATTCCTTTAAGACATTGAAGGATTGCTTTACTCGAGTTCCTTTTTTTTTTTCTTCCCATGACTCTATTTTTCACTCTCAGCTGATTGTAAGAAAAATGTCCTCACCATTTGCTCCGTAACTCTTCTATGATAACGCCTCTTTCACTTGGTTTCTGTATTGCTGATACTCATCTCCTGTAAATACTTCTGCAATTAAATTTTTGGAGAAAAGTGATGTTTACTTTTTATTGGAGTGAATTCTCGTGTTATTTTAAACTCAGAAAAATCATAGACCAAAGAGTTTTATCCAGAAAAAATTACATTCTTCCTCCACCATATATTTTATTGTCGAAATAGCCTCCATTTCCCTCTATATCAAGGACAAATGGACATTTATTAAGGCTACGGATTTAATATGTATGCAGGAATGACAGAGACTCAAATGAGTTTAAAATCAATAAATCCCACGGTATTTAGTTAACGGTTGCTTTGGACTCTTGAGTTGCAACAAAACTAGACACACGTCACAAGAGACAGTCATATTAACAATACAGACTTGTCTTCACTTCTGGTGCTGCTGTAACACGAATACCAAGAGTGGTGACCTTAACAGAAATATGTTTTCTCACAGTTTAGGAGGCTACAGGCCAAATTCAGGGCACCGGCTATCTGTGAAGGCAGCTTCCAAAGCCCCTGCGTTTCTCCGTTCCTTCGTGGCCCTCACGTGGCATTTATCTCCCTCCCCCCATTTGTGCTCTCGCTTCTGCTCTTTTAATGATTCAGAAGTGATTCGTTTTAAGACACACCCTACACTGATATTGCCTCATTAACACAACAAAGAAAACCCTATTTCCAAATACAACTGCATCCACAGGTATTAAAAAAAAAAAAAAAAAATCATTGCCATGGAGTGGATTCCAACTCATAGCGACCCTATGGGACAGAGGAGAACTGCCCCATTGGGTTTCTGAGGAGCAGCTGTTGGATTCGAACTGCCAAACTTTTGGTTAGCAGCTGAGGTCTTAACGACTATGACACCAGGGCTTTGCAGGTGTACAAGTTAGGATTCCAAAACACATATTTGGGGAACACAATTCAATTCACAACAAGGCTGAATGTCAGCTTAGTAGTGTAACATCCAGGCCTCCTGTGGCAGAAAAGCGTCACTCCAATTACGACAGACCCTCCAGTTGCCCAGCAGTGACGTCAGTCAGCACCTCAGGAGCGGACTCTAGATGGTCACTGCTCTAGCTGACCAGTTGTTCCCTTCCTCATTTCTTGTTCCACCATGCCTGTGGCTCCCTCACTTTCCTGCTGTCAACTAGACTCACTACCTTAATTCTGACTTTGTTTCTTCATTGTTGGGCCTTCCTGTTTTGAGCCCCACCCCCACCCCACCTAGTCCCCCAGTTAAAAAAAAAAAAAAAAGTTAAGCGAGGACAGAATTCTTGAGGAAGGCCACCTTATACCCAGTAGTGCCTCTGCAAATGTTCATCATAGATGTGCTTCGTGCATTTTTCCACACTTTTTTTCTCTTTACCTGCTTGGCAACGAGCAGCTCTGAGGTTAGATTATGGAGGCAGCTCATAGCGACTCTACAGGACAGAGTAGAACTGCCCCCATAGAGTTTCCAAAGTGCGCCTGGTGGATGTGAACTGCTGATCTTCTGATTATCCCCCACAGCACTTAACCACTAGGCCACCAGGGTTTCTATGAGCTGGAATCAACTCCACGGCAATGGGTGTATGTGATGGAGGTGGGGAGGTGAAGAACAACAGTCCCTAGGGAATATCAGGACAGGTGTGGGAAACAGGGTTCTTTTATGTGGCCTTTCTGGGCCTGGGGTTTGCAATTCTCCCGAAATGATTGGATAGGTGGCCATTTGACAAAGGATTGGTTGCTTTGCTCTCAGCCTAAGTGGTTTGCATGGATTTGTCGGTTTATGACCTACCTAAGGTATTGGCTGGGGCCCCACCCAGTGGCTGACCTTTACCCAGATTGTTTAGGGAGCCTGCCTTGTAATTGACAAGGAGCATGTGGGCTGGTCTATAAAAACCGGGGAACCTGAGGGTAGAGCTGTCCTGATGTAGATGAGGGTTGTTGGTGGGTTTTCCCAGAGTCCAGCAGGGCTCTTGTCTGAAGCTGCCCTGCTTGATGAAGGGAGAGACATGTGCTGTTCTTCTGGGATTTTCCTAGACCTAACCCATATGGCTTTCCCTGAGCTCTTTTCTTGACATTGACCCTGAGTTGCATCCCAAATTGTATCCTGTTACTTGTCTTTTTACCCTAATTAACTGTGAGTTAGTCTGTGAGCTCTTGTGAGTTGTGTGGCCATTGCGGCAACTTATGTCACCCAGCAGGGAAGTAGAGAGTGAAATAAGGGAGAAGTGGGAAGAAGTGACCTCCACCTCATAGGAACCAGCCTTGATGCTGGTCCATGATGTTGTTACTAAAGGTAAGAACATTTTCTAATTTTCCTCCAGTGCGGCATATATAATTGGTTGAGAATTCTTGTTGAAGTACGTGAATACCAGTGTATTAGGTCTATTCAGAAAACTGAACCCATAAATGGTTATGAGTCCTTTATTTAACTCTATTGCAATCATCATTTATAAAAGTTTTCAGTTGAGATACAATTTCTAAAGAAATCAAGAATACATTGCTAATATTTTAGTCTTTCACTTACCCTATTTCTATAACACACATATCTAGCAAAAGGAAGGCTTCATGTATTTTTCTTTTAAAATCCCATAATCCTTTAGTAAAAGTTTTAATTGCATGGCACTTCATTTAAAACTTTACACTTTTTATCTACAAGTGGTTTAACACTATTTTCCAGAGGTCAGTAAAAATGCAAGGGAAGCTATGTGATATTCATTTTAAATCATAACATTTGATTGAGTTGAACCTTTTAAAGTAGAATGCAAGAGGCACTGATTAGAAAATGTCAGATGCAGCCATCTGGACGTCTTCAGTTATTTGAAACTTTAAATGAGCTCCCTTTTGAAAATTAGAACGTTGAACAATTTTCTGGTTCTTATTTTTGTTTATTTGTATATTGTGAGCTCTTAAGTTAGCATCACTTAAGGTAGGTAGTAACACACAGATGTTGTAACAGGAAAGAAGCAAGATTTTAGAATGCACTACTTCAAGCTCCAGCCTCTAGCCAAATAACGTCAACCTTGAATTCTTGGGTGTGATTCATAACAAATTTATTATTGTTTAAAATTGACGAAATGGATTTTCTCTGGACAATTAAGGTCCAGAGCAGGTGATAATCCATTTCCAAATAACCTCATTACACTGCTATGGTCTCTCACAATTTAGAATGTGAGAAATTAAATTTTATGCCATCAACACAGTTTGCATAGCCCCGATTCGTGAAGATATAGACCATGTTTCAAACGTGTAGCTTTGCACGTATCCCCAAGTTTCGACTCAACAGTAGGTCTTCCATGGCTCAGCCTTGCTCTTCATCACCATTTCCCTCAGGGTTTCCCGGCCTCCAGGACAGAATGCCTCACTATTTTGAAAAGCCCTATAATAGAATATTGCTGTTTAATGAGCCTCCTCTCGCTGAGGGTCCCCCTTCAGGTCTACTACTGCTCCTGAATCTCTACACCCTCCATCCCCCTCCCCAGGGATGGATTACCCAATAAGCAAGACATGCGGCCTGCCTTGTGCTTGCTTACTTATCTGTAGTGCAAAATTTCACCTATTTTTCACCTCATCAAAGATGTAGTGAAACCCATGTGAAATTGCGCACTACAGGTTATTGAGTAAACACAATTACACCCAGGTGTGCCTGCTTACTGTAAGCCTGTGCGTACCTTGCTTAGTGGTTAATCCACCCCTGCTCCTACCAAACACTTCCCCCTTTTCCCCACAACACAGAACCCTACCGTAAGCAACAGGTCTTTCTGGAAACTGAGACTCTGCCCCTGGTGTGAGCACTGTGAGGCACCTGGGGCTGATTACAAGCCAGGCAAGTAGCCATTCTTCTCTAACTCCCGTTTACCCTCCTTGTCACAGTCAATTGTATCGCCCTACAGGATCCTCTCTTCCTGAGCTCACACAACATCAATTTTCCATAAGGCTTATCTATATCACTGCCAAAATGCTGCGTCTAAAATTTAAATTCCTCCAGTGGCTGCTTTTGATTAAAGCATTGCAATGGTTCCTTATAACATTCACAGTAAAGTTCAAACTCCTGTAGATGGCACAAAGTTCTTCATAATCTGAGCTCTGCCTCCCTCTCCTGCCTCGTCTCATACTGCAGCCTGCTCTGCCCCTAGTTCCCAGCCGTAACAAATTACTAGCAGTTCCCAGGTTTGTGCACCATTCGGTCTCATAGCTCTGCCTCAGAACTCGCCATTCACTCTGAGACGCTTTGCACCCGGCCCTCACCCCCATGTACTTACAGAACCTATCCCAGCCTTTAAGCTACTCAGCTACCACCTCTGAGTGTCTCCTTCGTGCTCCTCAAGGTAAACTGATCACTTTCTTCTCCCAAAATGATGCTCAACCATACATTTATTATGTCACATTAAGTGGAATGTATTTATTACTAATAGGTTTGTGGCCAGATAGTGAGCTTTTTGAGGGCAGGAACTATATCTTTCAATCTCTGACTCCCAACGAAGTGCATGATGCTGGCTATACACTTGTAGTATTTTTACATATATTTATAGATGACTGATGGGATAAATTGGTAAATTCAACTCTTCTGTGTACCCATTAATCATTCGTGGGTTCATGAAATATTTATTGCGCAACAATTTATGCACTGGAAACTGTGCTGGAGATTCTGTAGTTAGGAAAATATAATGGATCCTGCACTTATGTTCAACTTCCAGGTAGAAGGTATACTTTAAGACAGCATCAGGTCTGTGAATGGTCCAATATTTTATTTAATTACAAGTAAGTTAGCCTTGTAGGGTAATGCTATTCAGCTATAGGCATCCCCTCCTCACGGAGTCAGTTTTGCTCTTCCCCGAAGCATGCTGGGGACAGATTTGGGATGGACTCGGGCTAAAGTACGAGGCCAAGAATGGCATGACTGGGCCAGTGGCCAAGGCCAAGGAACACCTTAGCAACAAGAAGAAAAACATCTGGGCCTGGGCATGAAGTCCCTGGGAACACTGTCTGTCCAAGGACTCAGGAGAAAAACAAATGAGCCTCAGTCCTAGCTGGAACAGTATATAAGCTTGTGTCCCCTACTAGGTGGTTGCAGAGCACTAAACTGGTCCAGCTGCCCCCCTGGGCTAACTGTCCTGTAAATAAGCTCCCCTAATTTTTAATAAACTATATGCCATGACTGCTGGTTCCAGAGTCTGTCTTCAGTCTCTTGGAGATGTGGCTGACCTTGGGTCCAGGTCCCACTGGGTTGTTACTATACCATGGATGCTGGTCAAAGACACGAGACTCCTGATCAGAGACAAAGGACTTTATCATTCGATGCACCACAGCAAAAACCAAGAGCATCAGAATATTTGTGTTGGTTCCCCTAGCAAGTATGTCCCAAGGGGCAGTGTCATGTATCCTAGACAAATTCTTGGAACATGGCAGATATGCATTATGCTGAGGACCACTAAGCCTGGAGGACCTACTGTTTTAATTTTATTGTGCTTTTGGTGAAAGTTTACAGAGCAAATTAGTTTCTCATTCAAAAATTTATACACTAATTGTTTTGTGACATTTGTTACAATCTCAGCAATGTGTCAGCACTCTCCCGCTTTCTACCCCAGGTTCCCTGTGTCCATTCATCCAGTTTTCCTGTCCTTTTCTGCCTTCTTGTCTTTGCTTTTGGGCAGATGTTGCCCATTTGGACTTGTACACTTGATTGAACTAAGAAGAACACTCCTCACATGTATTATTGTTTGTTTTACGGGCCTGTTTAATTTTTGGCTGAAAGGTGGACTTTGGAAGTGGCTTCCATTCTGAGTTAGCAGGATGTCCAGGGGCTATAGTCCCAGGAGCTCTTTCAGTCTCTGTCAGACCAGTAAGTCCAGTCTTTTTTTGTGAGTTTGAATTTTGTTCTACATTTTTCTCTGTTCTACTGTTTTACAGGAAACAGTAAGCACAGCCCTGAGAAGTGGCCCAGGTGAACAGAAGTCAGGGTCTTGTGTTCTTGGCACACCTAACGAGGTATATTGTTATTGTGTGCTGTCAAGTTGATTCCAACTCATAGCGACTGTATAGGATAGAGCAGAATTGACCCACAGGGTTTCCTAAGTGATAATCTTTATGGGAGCAGATTTTCAGGTCTTTTTTCTTGAACTGCCATTTTTTTTCTTTATCACCATCTCAACATGGCCTCTTTTTGGTCTCAGTCCCGACCCTACCCCATGATTTCCAAGTCATCCTTCTCTCCTTCAAATGCCGCTAATATTGGCAGCAGCTTTGATCTGCTGGTGACACTCTAACTTGAACCACAAGGCTAGAAGGCAGGGCCTCTGAATTTATGATGAGTCAGCTTGTCAGAACTGGACTACCCTCCCCCAGGCCAGGACAAGAGCAGAGTACTCCTTCTCCACAGCACTTGCTATTGCAGGTAATTTCATTTATTAAAATCTAGAATCTAATTCCTAAAAAAGATCTTTGAACACCTATGAAGCTCTTTAAATTCTCCAAGACTGGCCATTCAAAGGTATTACTTGGCTCACTGCAGATATTTGGCCTGAAATTTTGAAAAAAATTATAAAGTATTTTAAATGTTTAGCTCTAATATGAGCTTGTTTAACTGTATTTGACTAAGAAGGTAGTTTCATCAAATACTCCAAACAACACTAAAATTCTAGAGGTATTTGCATCCCTAATCCGGAATTAGCAATTTCCCTGTGAAGCACTGTTGCCTCATCTCTCTTGGAAACGTGACTAACTGAAGTTTCCAGAGGTGAGTTAGGAAGTTGGCTTTTGAGCTTAACAATTCCCTGCACATATTCAATCCTAAAGAACCAGCCTACTTTGGCCATAATAATAACCATGAAGAAATTGCACAGGGGTTCTTCATTGGAATCAAGTAATTGACACCCAGCCAATCTGTTCCACTGACTCAGGCATGAATAAGGACTTACAAACGGCTAACAAACTTTAGAAACAAAGTAAGATGTATTTTGTTATAGTTGCCTAAGAATATTTTGATGTTTAGGCAAATGATGTTAGATTCACCAGATCAGGTCCAATTCAAAAGCTTTGCAGCAGAAAAGGCCTTCCACAAGAGGGCAGTGTGTTAACATACTGGCACAGCAGATAGTCTACAGGACTCGCGGCTAATTGCAATTGACAACTATAAATACTGTAATTAAACACCAATGTTTAAGTTAAATTAATCACTTAAAAGCAATGTTATCTTTACATATTGATTTCTGTTCAAGGATGTTGAGCAAATAGGGATTAGTAAAACAACATTGTTCTCAAAATATGAGCAGTTTAATGCAAGCTGTCACAGAAATTATAGCTGCCCTGCTAAATACAAAATATTATATTCTTTAACTAGCAATTCTACACTAATGCTGAACTAATTGGATATGACTCAAAAAGTGACCACCATGTTGGATTAATAAGAAAAAATAGTATGTTACATAGCATAGGAAGTGACGGCAATCTTTTAATTCTTAGTGAAAATCAACCAACAATTTTTGTATCTTCCCAGGCATTTGTTGAGTGTGAAATATCTATCAGTTAGCACTGGACAGTGATCCCACACACATGGGTTCTCCCATAAATGTTCCTCTTCTATCGTTACACCCCAATAGCAGGAAATGACAGAGCATCGAGAGAGAGGAAGAAGTCTGTGTACTGGGCAGTGTAGATCCGAAAACCCAAACCCAGTGCCGTCGAGTCGATTCCGACTCATAGCTACCCTATAGGGTAGTCGCTATAGAGTAGAACTGCCCCACAGAGTTTCCAAGGAGCACCTGGCAGATTTGAACTGACGACCCTTTGGTTAGCAGCCATGTAAGTCAGACACAGGTATTGTTCACACCTACTTGGGGAGTTTTCCACAAGAGCTTCTGGGCCAACTTGTATAATTTACAGGTTTAATTCTTGTTTTAACTTTTGTTTTAATTCCTATTTTAATTATTTTGAATCTACCTGGATGTTTCCACCATTTTAATCCTTTTACTAGAGGAGGAAAAAAGGAGGGGGGAAGAGAGGGGGCGAAAGAGTGATGCAATTTATTTAGGAGCTATACACAATGAAAACTTTTAAATGACACCTATTTCCTATTCAGGAACCCTGGTGGCACAGTGGTTAAGAGCTATGGCTGCTAACCAAATGATCTGCAGTTTGAATCCACCAGCTGCTCCTTGGAAACCTTATGGGGCAGTTCTACTCTGTTTTATAGGGTTGCTATGAGTCAGAATTGACTCAACAGTGACGGTTTTGGGTTTGATTATTTTCCTTTCACCCCTAGCCCATGACGGATCTCAAGCCAGGAGATGATCAAAAGACCACTCCACTTTTAATTTATTAGGTTTGTTCTTATAAAAGAAATCACACAGAATTTTGCTGGGCTGTAAAACACACGAAAAAGCAAAATGAGCCCGTCCTGCTGATAAGGGCTCAGCTTTCTCCCATAGCTGGCCTCTCCTCTGGCAGCTTTACCCCTCCACAGATTCCACACCCTCTCTCATCCCCTACTCTCACCAAAACTTTCTTTACATCAAAAGCAAGTCTGTTCCTGACTGGTTCCACTTACTCAGGACTCTGATAACAGGGCTTATTTTTTTTATTGATTTATTTGCTACCATGATTGAAGAATATTAAACTTTGAAATCAAGTTTCTCTAGCAAGGTTTTGCAAATCAGCACAAAGTAATTTCTAATCCATGATTCATTCTAAAAACAAAACATACTCAATATCTGATTTAGTAGCAGATGGAAAACAACAGCATTCTACCACTTGTCTATCAGTTTGTCATACTGTGGTTATTTGCGTGTTGCTATGATGCTGGAAGCTATGCCACCAGTATTTCAAATAGCACTAGGGTTACCCATGGTACACAGGCTTCAAAGGAGCTTCTAGACTCTAAGACAGACTAGGAAGAAAAGCCTAGCAATCTACTTCCAAAAATTAGCCAATGAAAACCCTATGGATTAGGAAACCATATGGAATGGAAAATGTAATAGCTAAAAATATAAACACTAAAGAAATCTATACATAGGAGAAAGAATGCGGAAACTGGAGGGTAGATCAGAAGAACTGATACAGACTGAAGCATAGAGAGAAAAAGAAGGTAAAACAGTAAAGAGCATAAGAGTTGTGTGAACTTAAAGGACAGGTGAATAAGTCTAAAATATAATGTAATCGGAATCTCAGGAGAAAGAGAGAAAATGGGGCAAAAGAATAATTGGAAGAGATAGCAGCCAAGAATTTTCCAAAAATGATGAAAAACATCCAGCTGTAGGTTCAGGAACCGCTGTGATCACTAAAATGAGTAAATAGAAAAATCACACCTAGGCAATTTTAGTAAAAACTGCTGAAAACAAAAGTTAAAGAGAAAAACGTTAAACATAGCCAGAATTAAAAAACTATATTCTCTTCAAGGGAGCAACCAATAACAATGAGAGCTTATTTCTCAACAGAAATACCGGAAAAGCCAGAAGATACATTTACAGAAGGGGTGTGGGGGGAGGAGGGGAGAATACCAACCTAAAATCTATGAGAAAAAAAAAAAAATACTCTTCAAAAATTAACATGTACTTTTCTTTTCTCCTTCCTCCTCTTCCCTAACCCATTTATTGCGGCCAGACTTTTGGTTAGCACACCCAGAAGGGGAAAGCCCAGCCTGTGGGGGCCCAGCTTTGGGCTGACACAGTGCTGGAGGGTGTGGCAGGGCCTCAATAGCCAGAGCAGACCTAGCCAACTGCCCTCCCTGGCCTTCCCTTTCCCTTTTGTCAGAGCTGGGCCCAGTGGATGCTAGGAGGGCAGCCTGTCTGAAGTGGGGCTTTCTAAGTAACTGGCTTTTCCTCTTTTGTACTTCCCTTCTCCCTCCTTCCCTCCCTGTCTGTCTCTCTGTCTCTCAGAGGTAGGGAGTGCTAAGCTTCTAGCTAGGAGGTAGGTGGATGGATAGCTGGATAGAAACAGTTTAGTTGTGTGTGCATTCGTGTATCTGTATATGCATAAATGTCTATTTATTTACACACACACACACACACACACACACATCCTGGCTTTGTCTGTTGAGAGGTTTTCAAAGGAATGGCCCTTCAGTAGCAGTGACCTTACCTGCCACCCAGATCTTGGTTTCTAAACACCTGTCTCAACCAAAAGGAACCAGATCCTTGGAGAAGTGGCTGACCTCGGTGCTGTGGCAGAGAAAATGTAAGACTAACCTAGGACATCTTACTGTACCAGAAAAGAAGGCAGCATTCATAGAATGGTGAGGTATCAAAGAGACATGGGAGCCAGGTAAAGGGTCCCAGTAGCTAACTCTGGGAGAACTTGAGTAGAAAAATAATAAGTTTTAACCCTTTGTATAAATATGAATCTGTGGGCCCAATTAATTGAAGAAATAAATAAATTGGCATTTTGTTATGAAAAGTTAAACAATCTGATTTATTTTCTTGACTTGATGGGACACTGCAGATAAGCAGGAAGACTGGGAGCCGTTCAAAGTTGCTAAAGATGCCATGGTTTGAATGCAGATTACATGGGAAGCCATCCTGAAGCATAATCCGAGAGAAGTGTCGTCTAGAATTAACATAAACCTTTGAGCCAAAAAAGCCCCTTTACTTGGGTTCAGTTTTACTGGTGCACAGAATCCCTTTGCAGTGTTTGAAAACTCAATCTATTTAAAAAACATCAGAGACCATTAATTATGTGAAATAAGATATAACTATAATGTGAAGAGGCACATTTTTAAAAATCAAAGCATGCTAACAAGGTAATTTCTCCAATAGAATAGTCATGAGTTTTTCAGATCCTTTGAAAAAAGAGTAAAGATGCAACCTAGTGTTGTGCTAAAAGGAATTTTAGTGAAAAGAAAGGGACCAGAACTTAAATATGGTATAATGGCTTCCTTGGAGTGGTAGAGAAGTAGGTAAAATTAGACTTGGGAGTCATTATGACTTGAAATCCAATCCTAGTTCTGCCATTCAGTAGCAGCATGACATTGGTCATATTATTTTGCCCTTTTCCACTTAGTTTTCTCATCTTTGAAATCACCATAACTTTTATTACTGCTGTTAGGTTAATGTGCCTGCCAACTTCATACCCATTGCCATAGAGTCAATTCTGACTCATAGCAACCCTATAGCAGAGAGTAGAACTGCCCTATATGGTTTCCAAGGCTGTAATCTTCATGGAAGCACACTGCTACATCTTTATCCCAAGGAGCAGCTCCTTAGCAGCCAAGCACCTAACCGGTGTAACACCAGGGCTCCTTGGTACTTCCTAAGGGCTTCAAAAGTGTTAGCTGGTATTCTCATTAGCTCTAGGCTTAAGTTGTGTGCTTTGAATGTATTATTTTTGATATCTATATGCTCTCAAGCTGAACGACAGTGTGATTTGGTGAACTACTTGGTGGCTGGACATCCTTACTCTAAGACTGTGGGTGAATGTATAACAGAAAAACGGGGTGAATTTCAAGATCACAAGACAGATGTGCTAAAATATGAATTCATTTTTCTACATCTGAATTTAATTCTTAAAAATCAATAATATATCTGAAGCAAAAGGAATTTAGTCACCTCAAACATTTCAGGTGTAAAGTCAAATAAGGAATGTCTCCTTGGAATTTTTTTTTTAATCAGTTAAGTGCATTATTCCTTCCGCAAGAGACATTGAACAAGCACGTCCACTATGCCCAGATGTTTGTAATCTCCCACAGTAAGTGCAGGGATTGGGCTGGGATTGCCCTTGAAAACTACAGAGGGGATTTGCCAAAATGCAATCAAAATTGCAAGGCCTAAATAAATCTACGGTTTTATTGTATATATATATGTGTGTGTGTATATTTTAGATATGTATAAAATATTCATGTATGTATATATACACAGAGTATCATACAAATTTAAAGTGCTCTGAGGTACACAGTATTAGGCTTTCATTGCCTTCTCTGCCCTCCAGTCCCAGAAGTCCGTGTGCCCTCACCGACTGTGTTCCCTCAGTAAAGCGTTAGCTCCTGTGTGCCTCCCTTGACAACACAGGGAACACATTTGGCTGCTTCCCCTGAGGCAGCAGAGTTTCTGTATGACACTGCCCCCAGGCTATCTGTCTCAACACAAGATGCAGCTACCTCCACTGTGAGAATTATACGCTGCCCCCAAAGTCCCACTCTTTCTCCTGTGCTGTGGCCATGCTAGGTGGGTGATGGTGAGCCTGCTTTACAAGGCTTGTCACACCCTGGCTCCATCTGAGAATCAAAGCACAGAGGCTCTAGGAGATGAAGAGCCCATCCTTAATTCTCTCTAAGTCTTGCACTTGAGGGCAAGGAGGGCTGGCCAGAAGGGAGAGAGGCAGAGCTCAGGGCTTTCAGACCACTTCTAAATTTATTCCACTTACTCCAGGCCAGATAACCTTTATCCAGCGTGCATACGTGGACTTTCTAAAACCCCTTCATTTGCTCATCTTATCTACTGTTTATAGAATGATTCTTTGACAGGTTTCCAAGGAGCTTAGTCATTTAAGTTTCAAAATGGCTGGTTCTTGAACACTTGGGTATTCGAGATTTTTTTTTCTGCTATGAGACTCAAGAATCTTTTTGGAAATTCAAAGCCAAAAAATTGACTTCCGTTCTGAGTCCTTTTGTGTCTTCCTTCAGAAAATGTCCCCGGAAGTAAAGAATGTCAGTGACTCGGTGGTGGAGGGATAAAAGTCAAGAAGGCACACAGTGATGAGATGCTGGCGGTCAGGGAGGACGTTGACAGCCCACAATGTTATCCCGCAACAGGAACAAGGTCAGGCAGCCACCTGGATAAACACATCAAGATCCTACTTCTCTTAAATCTGTGTCCAGATCTTGAGTGGACTCAGCTCTGAACACAATACTTCAAGGACGTTAGTAAACTCAACTCTACCTAAAGGGGGTGTTAAAAAAAAAAGGGGGGGTGTTATGGAGCAGAAAACCATGTCATAAGAGAACTGGTTAAAGAAATTGAGGAGCTGAATGGAGATTAGATTTCTATTTAGGTTCCAAAGATGAATTAGGAGAAATGAATAAGTTTTAGGAATACAGCAAGTATGAGTTTCTTAAAAATGTTTTTAAATAGTTTGGGTGAATATAAAAATAATACAGACTTCCCATTAAACATGACAGATTGCCCATGAACTTTTATATCCTCACTCTGCGGGAGCCCTGGTAAAAATACAGGAAAGAATGGGAAAGGTAGAAACCCATAAAGATAATGAGAGAAGAAACAATAGCAGAAGAGAGATTTTATTCAATGTGGAGGACCAGAAAGCAAATTGGAAAGCAGTTAGTGGGGAAGGAGAAAGAGGGGGTTTCCAACAAGAAAATGAACCATTAGTCACCCAGATGAACTTGAAATGGCCTAGGATTTTGAGGTACCACGTGCTGTAGAATAAGGCATGAAGCTGAAAACAGAAGTTTGAGAGGCTTTACACGGAGGAGTTGGATGCGTGTTTCCTGACCCCCAGGCCCTGCAGCCAGGCAGCACCTCCAACTCATCACTCCACTGTCAACAGACGTTTATTACCCTGGAGACGGATGGAGCACAGAAGGTAGGAATGAGCCTCAGGTCGGCCAGTGGCATAGTGAATAAATGTGTGGCCACAGAAGAGTGGAATCTCAGATCCCTTCTTTCCCACTCCCACGCCACCTCTCTTCTCAGAAGATGGGAGATTGGAGAATTTTTTTTATAAAAGCTGAATAGCGGGGCGGGGAGGGGGCGGGGCAGGGAGGAGATACAGGAGGCATTTCCAGAAACTGACATTTGAGGATCTCTCAAAAATAAAGGCTTTTCCATGCCTCTCCTCGTAGTAAACCCTATCAATCAACAAGCCAAGCTACAGTTGGAGCTTCCGAATAGATTTTTAGAAACTTACTTTTAAATTAGAACAAAGATCCAAAGACATACACTTAAAAGAAATTCCAACATGTTAGAGACCAACACAAACAAATACAATAAGGAAACCTGTGGAAAGACAGACAACGCAGGGAGCAAAACAAACCAGAAAAACTCCACTATAAGTAACACACTCAGTGATGTGCATGAAATGTTATGTCCAGCAGATGCAGAAACACTGCAGCAAATAATGGTTATAAGACATATTATATATGCTTCATAACATTTATATGCATACCTATAAATCCTCAATGAGATGCACTGACACAATAGTGGGAATAACGGACACAAGTATACCAACGATCGTGAAGATGGCACAAAAAGGGGCAACTTCTCATTCTGTTATACATAAGGTCACAGGAAGTTGAAGCCAACTGGGCAGCAACGAACAACAATAACATATACGTATATATAAGGGCCCTGGTGGCACAGTGGTTAAGTGCTTGGCTGCTAACCAAAAGGTCAGCAGTTTGAATCCACCAAGTGCTCCCTGGAGACCCTATGGGGCAGTTTTACTCTTATAGGGTCGCTATGAGTCAGAATCAACTTGACAGCAATGGGTTTATGTAACTCCTGGGTGATGCTGCCTTTTCCTTGTTCTTCCTCTCTACATGTCAGTGGTGGAATCTGGGTGTTTTTGTCAGGCTCTATTCTGCTTCTGTACTTCAACTCACAGGTGGAGCCCTCCTGAAATGGATTCACTACTTTAGAGAGAGTTTTTCTGGCTCTGTCTGAAGGTTCAATCCTGTAGCTACTCTAAATATGCAGTAACAATCCCCACTGGCCCAGCTAACTTCACAGACACTCTCTGATTTACTTACCCTGATGACCGTCCCTTGGCCTCCTACTCCTCACACATTTGTGGGCCCTTAACTTACTAATTGTTCAGGACTTCTGTGGAAAGAAAGACGCTGGCATCTGCTGGAGTCCCCTTCTGTGCCTGAAGAAATGTGAAGGACAGCTATGATGTCAGTTTAACTAAAAGGCCTAAGAAGATGCCGAGACACTGGACCGAATTAAGATTTTCTCCATCTCCAGCTGTATTAACTCCCAAAAGGGAGAGCAAAAAGTGTTAGAGAAAAGGCATGAATAGGCGTCGTCTTCATATTGTCGATGAATCAGAATGTTGTTCAGACCCGTGGACCATTGGAAGAACGGAATTTCCCTGTCTTTATTTTCTCATGTTAAGAAAGGAGAAGTTCCTGCCAGAACTGGTAGCCTCGATCATTGTCTACCATCTATATTATCTTCTAAATATACTTTTAAGAATGAATATGCAAATAACAGCAATATTTTGTGACTTTTTTGGGCATCACGAAAGCTGTAACAAAGACAATGCCAGCTTTCTAATGCTCTCTCTTATCCCGGTATGAAAATACAATGGAGACACTGTAAACCGTAGACAGAGAAACTTTGTGTACATTTTTACTCCTGCCAGTATGAAAGTTTTTCATATGATTATGCAAAATATTGACAAATTCCTTTAAAAAGACAAGTTTTTCCTTAAAATTGAAGTAACCACTGAGGACAAACTGGAATTTCTTTGCCTGAGTTTCCCATCCAGTTTAACCATCAATATTATTTACCACTGCTCGCTAAACTACTACAGTCAGACATGTTTCTGAGTGTCCCACACAGCCTCTAACCCAAGGTCTTCTCATTTCAAACTCCCTCTGCCCTTCACCTCTCCATATCCTCCCAGCCTCACGCAAGCCAGCTTGTCCAGTGCTTTCTATGAACACCGGCCCACACTCAGTCTTCATTTCTCCAGATTTAGCTTACCTTTTTTTTTTTTTTTTGGCATCTCATGCTTTAACATGTAACTGTACCCTACTTATTTCATGCAAATTAATCACATTTCTTCATTCTTCAGTGTGAAAAATGTAAACTCCTTGAAGGCAGAAAACCTGCCTTATAATTTTTTCACAGTTTGGAGGGAAAATTCTCTTTTTTTTCTTTCAGAATCAACAATGTGGATAAGAAAGATGAAGTTCTACCCTTAAGGAGTTTAACATTCTTGGGACATGGGAGGGGCAGGACAGAAAGGAGACAGTACTCCAATAGATAAAATATAATCTTTGTCATTACAGATAAATATAAATGAAATGGGTGAAACGGACATTGCTAAAAAAAAGGATATCATGTTCAGTAAAGTAGAGGGTCAGTGAAAATGAGGGAAAGCCTTAATGGATGGACTGACAACTACGACGACAGACTCAAACATACCAAGGATCACGAAGATGGTGCAAGACCAGCAACTTTCCATTCTATTATACGTAAGATTCCAACTCATGGTGACCCTATGTACAACAGGACAAAACATTGCCTGGTCTTGTGCCGTCTTCATAATCCTTGTTATGTTTGAGCCCATTGTTGCAGCCACTGTGTCAATCCATCTCACTGAGGATCTTCCTCTTTTTCATGACCCTCTACCAAGCACAATGTCCTTCTCTAGGGACTGGTACTTCCTGATAATGTGTCCAAAGCATGTGAAACATAGTCTCATCATCCTTGCTTCTAATGAGCATTCTGACTCATTCCGACACAGACGTGTTTGTTCTCCTGGCAAAACCACCCAGTGCCCTCGAGTCGATTCTGGCTCATATCGACCCTATAGGACGGAGTAGAACTGCCCCACAGAGTTTCCAAGGAGCGCCTGGCAGATTCGAAATGCCGACCCTTTGGTTCACAGCCGTGGCACTTAACCACAGAACATGGTATATTCAATATTCTTTGCCAACACTGTAATTCAAAGGCATCAATTCTTTTTCGGTCTTCCTTATTCATTGTCCAGCTTTTGCATGCATATGATGCGATTAAAAATACCATGGCTTAGATCAGGCTCACCTTAGTCCTCAAAGTGACATTTTTGCTTTTCAACACTTTAAAGAGGTCTTTTGCAGCAGACTTGTCCAGTGCAATACGTCATTTGATTCTTGACTGCTGCTTCCATGGGTATTGATTGTGGACCCAAGTAAAATGAACCAATAGGTACTCTAAAAATACAATGTTTAAAACTTTTCTACAAAGGATCTCATTGCATCCATAGGGATCAGGGTGGCTTCATCGTTAGAAGGGGATTACTGAAGCTAAATGTTTCTAAATAAATATTGTAATACATGATACAGTTTTTAGAAAATGGTTGCTTTTTCACTTCCACCTTCCAAATTTTGTATAAATTTCTCTTATTTCCACAGGAACTTGGAACCATTCAGTGAAGGAAATTCAGAGAAACAACATTTCAGTTTAGCTAAACTGACACAGTACAAAGTCACCCCTGGAAGAAAAACAAAGAAATAGTGATAGTGAAGAATCATAGAGATTTGGTAAAGGCACTTACAATGGCATTAAAGGGGTATGAGAACCGTATTGAAGGAACATTGTGTCTGTGTCATGGATTGAATTGCGTCCCCAAAAATGTCTCAGCTTGGTTAGGTATTTCTGTTATAGCAGCACTAGATGACTAAGGCAGTCTGGCTGGAGGATAGGTGATGAAAGGCTAAAAGAAGGTAATGCTTCAAGCTGGGTCTGAAATGATGTGCAGGAGTTATCCAGGTGGGAAATGGGCAGAGTGGAGTGGGATATCAGGGGAGGACAACAGCACGAGCAAGGGCATAGGGGGTGAGAGTCAATGGTGAGGAAAAGAGTGGTCAAACTGGCATGGCACCAAGGGAGATCTCCTGAGAGAAGGTAATGTGCAGGAGAATGGGAGCAGGGACAGACCGTGATATTGCCTGTGAGCAATACGAAGTTGATGAAACATCAAATGTATGGACTAAAGGGTATGCCAAGCAATCATTTTTTTACTATCCTCAGTATGCAACATAGGGCCCAGCACAAAATGCATAAGTTATCAATGAAGGCACAGTAGTTAAGAGCTCGGCTGCTAACCAAAAGGTCAGCAGTTCAAATCCACCAGCTGCTGCTTAGAAATCCTATGGGGCAGTTCTACTCTGTCCTATAGGGTTGTTATGAGCCAGAATCAACTAGATGGCAACAGGATTGGTTTGCTTTTTTGAATGTCTCAAGAAAAAAAAATTATCAAGTAAAACAAAACAATTTCACTTAACACTAAGCCTGGCACATAGTATGTATTCAGCAAACATTGGATGAATGACTGAATGAGTTAATAAATGAAACTCACCAGCTCTTCTTTTACATGTTTAAAAAACATTTGTCTACCATGTAGACAAATGCTCTAAGGTGGGCAGGAAGTCACAGAAACGTTCACTTGTTGATTTTAATCCTAAATTATGAGACTGGTACTGTACAGATGCAGCTACAAAGACATACTGCTCGTTAGAAATTAATATGGCTGATGAAATTCTCCTCAATTATTAATATTGATGTTGTCTTAGTCATCTAGTGCTGCTGTAACAGAAATACCACAAGTGGATGGTTTTAACAAACAAATTTATTCTCTCACAGTCTAGGAGGCTAGAAGTCGGAATTCAGGGCGCCAGCTCCAGGGAAAGGCTTTCTCTCTCTCTCAGCCCTGGGGGGAGGTCCTTGTCATCAATCTTCCCCTGGTCTAGGAGCTTCTCAGCACAGGGACCCCGGTCCAAAGGACACTGTCATCTCCTGGCCCTTGTTTCTTGGTGGTATGAGGTCTCCTCTCTTCTTCTCATTTTTCTCTTCTATATCTCAAAAGAGATTGGCTTAAGACCAAACCTAATCCTACTCCTGCCTCATTAACATCATAGAAGTAGGGTTTACAACAGACAGGAAAATCACATCAGATGACAAAACAGTGGACAATCACACAGTACCGGGAATCACGGCCCAGCCAGGTTGACAGATACTCTGAGGGGGTACAATTCCATCCATAACAGATATCTTTCTCCTTCTGAACGGTATGTTTTGTGGACTATCTGTTAGTTGATGGTCCAGATGTGTAGGCTGAGGCTGCCTCTTGTATTGTTGTTGTGATTTGTTTTGATGTATAAAAACGTTTACCTTATGTTTCTGATCAGACATTACAAAAAACTCTCCCCAGCCTACTGTTTTCTTCAAAACACAAACCAACAAAAACCTGTCATGCCTGACTTCCATTGTTCAGTTCATTTGGCAACAGTGACTTTAACAGTATTTGTGGCATTGTCTGTCATCATCAGAAATCTTGATTTTCCCCAGAGTAAAGTCATAGCTTATTCATTGTTTGCTCTTTCAGTGTGTGATGCCTGGATGTCCCAAGGAGAGTTTCTGGGTGAATTTACCTGTCGGTTCACGGGATTTGTCATAGCAGCCAGAGGCCCAAGGTTTTATTGAACACTGACTAACCGAGGCATGCCTAAACAGAACGCAAGAAACTCAGTTGCCAGAGTTTAAGTTTGACCAAAGTTTAGCCTTAAAAACCTAACCCCTCCTAAATTAAAACTTCCCTGTAACCTTATTATCTACCGGTGGTGTCATGGATTGAATTGTGTCACCAAAAAAAGTGTGTAAATTTGGCTAGGCTATGATTCCCAGTATTGTGTGCTTGTCCACCATTTTGTCATCTGATGTGATTTTCCTATGTGTTATAAATCCTACCTCTATGATGTTAATGAGGTGGGATTAGTGGAAGTTATGTTATTGAGGGAGGATTCAATCTACAAGATTAGGTTGTGTCTTAAATCAATCTCTTTTGAGACATAAAAGAGAGAAGGGAGCAGAGAGACATGGGGACTTCATACCACCAAGAAACAAGAGCCAGGAGAATAGCACATCCTCTGAACCCATGGCCTCTGAGCTGAGAAGCTCCTCAACTGGAGAAGATTGATGACAAGGACATTCCCCCAGAGCTGACAGAGAAAGCCTTCCCCTGGATTCAAACTTCTAGCCTCCTAGACTGTGAGAGAATAAATTTCTCTTTGTTAAAGACATACACTTATGGCATTTCTGTTACAGCAGCACTAGATGACTAAGACAGGTGGGATAAGTAGGGTTCCTTTGTGATCCAAAGCACCTCATTAACCTACAGTCTCTTTTATAGTGTAGTCCTGAAGCAAAAATTCTGAAAGTGGGAATATTCTTCCTGAGCCTCTATCGTTCACCTTGTTCTCATTCTTGTTTCCACCCATCGTCGTTGTCCACTCCAAATGATGAAAAATATCAAGAACATAAGGTTACCAAAGAAACTGCGGAGGGCAGAAACACAATACAAAGAGTTTAATAATTATGTTCCCCAGAGCTATACGATGTCGTTAAGACAATTTATGTGCCTTACTTTCCATGACTTGATTACAAGTGCTTTCTGCCTGAAGCTGGAGGTATTACTAGCCAAACTTCTCTTTCCCATATGAACAGTGTTGTTGTTGTTGTTGTTGGGTGCCATTGCATCAGTTCCGACTCAGAGAGCCTATGTGCAACAGAGGGAAACGCAGGCCAATCCTGTGCCATGCTCACGATCCTTACTGTTTAAGCCTATTGTTGCAGCCACTGTGTCAATCCATCCAGCTGAAGGTCTTCCTCTTTTTCACTGACGCTCTACTTTGCCAAGCATGATGTCTTTCTCCAGGGACTGGTCCCTCCTGATAATATGTCCAAAGTACATACAATAAATGGACAATAAACACAGGTATATTGAATCCGTGAGGGAGGAGGATGTAAGGGAAGGTTGTAGAGGGACAGAATACCTGGGTTCTCATTCTAGCTCCTCCACCTGTTACCAGCCCGTGACTCGGGGAGTGAGCCATTTATTATCACTGATTCCGTTTTATCATGTGTAAATGTCTATGATCCTTTCTGCCTTGCCTCCCTAACAGAACTATTGTTAGTAATGAATGACTTCATGTCAAAGCACTTTGAGAACCCTAATGTGCTATATGGATAACAAGTATTATTACTGCTTTAATTTAGGTCCTGATAGTATATAAATAAGAAATATTACAAAAAATAAGTACCCCAAGACTAGCAAGCAATAGTTTAAAGTTCTTGAGGGTGTAATCATAAAACTGAGACACAATAATGATGCTTCTAAAGTTGGCCAAATTTATACAAATACAAAAATTCAATGGTGAAACAATTCTCTTGGATGAGAAACCTTTGCTATTAGGATCATTTAGTAATGAGTCAGTGGAATTAGGCAGTAAGAGACTTGGCACGTGGATTTAGTGGGACCACTGGGTTTCTGCTAGGGACCTTGTGATGGTTAATTTCATGTGTCAGCTAGGGTATGAGTCACAGTGGCTTAGCCAAACACTAGACTAGTTGCTGTTCCATAATATGAAGTAGTGTAATGTAACCACTTTCCATTGTATAATTTAATGTAATCAATCAATCAGTTGGGAGGAGGAGTTCCTTAGGATGTGGTCTGCCTCCAGGCTATAAATCGGTATTTTGACAGAACTCACTCTCTGTCTCTCTCCACGTTGCATTCTTCCCATCTCCTGATATAGGGATCTTGACATGAAAACCTGCAGAAGTCTGCAGTCTGCTGCCTGACCTGTGGATTCTGCCTTTGAAGGCCAAATTTTATTTCTAGTCCTTAGACTCATTAGCAGTATAACCACAGAGCCACACTGAGCTTATTTCCAAAATAAATAAATTAGATTATTATCATTAGGTGTTGTCAAGTTGGTTCTGACTCACAGTGATCCTGTGTACAACAGAATGAAACACGGCCCAGTCCTGCACCATCCTCACAATCACTGTTATGCTTGAGCCCATTGTTGCAGCCACTGTGTCAACCCACCTCATTGAGGGTCTTCCTCTTTTTTGCTGATCCTCTACTTTACCAAGCATGATGTTCTGCTTCAGTGACTGGTCCCTCCTGATAACATGCCCAAAGTACCTGAGATGAAGTCTTGCCATCCTTGCTTCCAAGGAGCATTCTGGCTGTACTTCTTCTAAGTTCGATTGGTTTGTTCTTCTGACAGTCCATAGTATAGACAGGCTGGATAGATTAGACAGACAGATAAATAAAGGCTGACTATCCTTCTTTCTCCTAGACTATGAACTCTTTGAGAGTAGTGAAGACGATAACACATCATTTCACATTTCTAACCCAGTTATGTAGCTTACCATAGGCATACAGTGGACATCCAATAAGTGTTCATTAAATGAATAAATATGATCCCAGGGGACCTCTCCACGTACAATTTAACACTTGCTTGCTCCTCTGAGCTCTTGCATGGAGCAAACTTGCCGGCACACTCTCCACCAGGCACTGTTTGTGGTGAACAATTCAGTGCTGGTGGCTTACCATGAATTCCCCACCTTGCTGGGAGTTCTATGGCCCTCAAGACATTTTTTTTTAATATGTAGAATTTACAATTTAATGTTTAAATTCATCAGTACTCGCCCTACAGGGTTGTGTTCAAGTGCATCAGCCTAGAATACAATTTCAACCTAATTGTCTTAGTTACTTAGTGCTGTTATAACAGAAATACCACAAGTGGATGGCTTTCACAAGCAGAAATTTTTTCTTTCACAGTTTAGGAGGCTAGACGTTCGAATTCAGGGCACCAGCTCCAGCGGAAGGCTTTTTCTCTCTGTCAGCTCTGAGGAAGGTCCTTGTCATCATCTTCCCCTTGGTCTAGGCAGCTCTCAGCACAGAGACTCTGGGTCCAAAGGACGCGCTCCTTTCCTAGCTCGTTCTTGGTGGTGGTGAGGTCCCTCTTCCCTCTGCTTGCTTCTCTTTCCTTTTATCTCTTATAAGATAAAAGGTGTGACTCAAGCAAGGGTATGTCTTGAGTGAGGTGGTGACTTGAGCCACAACCTTTAGTAAGGGTGTGACTGATGCACTCCACTGTAATCCTGAGGTTTAGGGTTTACCACACATGCTATACCACAAAATGGAAGACAATTACACAATACTGGATATCATGGCTTGGCCAAGTCAACACATATTTTGGCGGGATACAGTTCAAACCATGACAGTTATCTAGTGCTGCTATAACAGAAATATCACAAGTGGATGGCTTTAACAAATTTATTTTCTCAGAGTTTAAGAGGCCAGACATCTGAATTCAGGGTGCCGGCTCTTGGGAAAAGCTTTTTCCCTCTGTGGGCTCTGGAGGACGGTCCTTGTCTCTTCTGAGCTTCTGCTCCTGGGCGATCTTCATGTGGCTTGGCATCTCTCTTCCCCATCTCTGCTTCCTCTCTTGCTCATTTAATCTCTTTTATAGCTAAAAAAATGGACTCAAGACCCTCCTTACACTAATCCTGTTCCATTCACATGACAAAGACAACCCATTCCCAAATGGAATTATAACCACAGGCATAGAGGTTAGGATTTACAACACATATTTTGGGAGGGGGACACAGTTCAAATCCATTACACTAATCCGTGCCACCTTTCCGTTTCATTTCCAGCAGCTCCCTCCCCTCCCCTCCCCTGACCTCGCTGCCTTCCGAGGTGCTGCACAGACCAGTCCTGCTGCCATCTCCTCTCATACCCTCCACCCCAAATCTCAAGCCGGTCTTTTGTGCCCTGCAAATCTCCTACTTACCTTCCGCGTAACGCCCCTGATAATTTAATATCTTTGTTTTTACCAAAACAGTTACGAAGCTCAATAAAATGCCTGCATCTGAAATTGATAGCGACGGCTTTTAAATCCGCTTTTCAGCTTTACTTTATTAACCTTCGGATTTCTGTACACACAGGTTTTAATTTATAACAAGTACATTCAAAGTAACGATTTAAATTTACAAGTAATATTTCAGGATGAAGTACAAAGAGATGAAACTCTTTTGTGGACCTTATCTATTCTTTTCAATTATTTGTTAATTATGTACTTTAGTTAAGGACTTAATTGCTTCCACATTGAACTTCAATCTACCTTGAGCATAAAGCAAACAAAGGTTTGGTAGCCAGTCTTCTGTAAAAACAAAAAGACTTACTTATAATAGCAAACACTTGGAAAAAAAAATAGTGCTTATTAGGTGGCAGGCATAGTTCTAAGTTCTTTGTTCACTGAATATATTAACTCAGCGAATTCCGACAAGAGTCCTAGAAGATAAACAGAGGCAATATTCAAAATATAAAGTAACCAGCTCAGTACAACATGAATTGCTGGATCACGGGGACACCCAGGGAGTTCTAGAAAATCAGCTATTTATCAAGTGCTTTGGGACTATTTTAACGTTTAACAACTCAGTGTAGCCACACTGGTGCGCGTGTGCGGCTTCAATGTCAGCGTTTGGTGGCAGGCACAGTTCTTAGCCCAACCCTAAAGTAAAATGACACATGCAGAAATTAAGCAACTTGCCCAGGATCTCGCAGATAGAAAGTGTGTAGAAGGAGTGGCTTAGTCTGGCTTCCACAACTGAGCTCATAACCTCTATACTGCTCATACTGCTTTCAAGACTGGAAATGGGCTGTCTCAATAGGTCAAAATATTGTTTTAATTATCCATGCATTTTTCCCACTTAGTATGAAAGTTTTCAAACCATAGAAAACATTAAAAAATAATAAAATACTCAAATACCAAACACTAGATTCAACAATTATTTTTATGTTTTGTCGTATTTACTTTATGTCACTGCGTTATATACATATACACACATTAACACATTGCTGAGCTGTTTCTAAGCTGCCACTGTCATTAAACTTGGGCCCAGTACTTCAGCACACTTCTCTTAAATAAAAGAACATAATCATGATAACTCTTTAACCCGTATAAGAAAATTAACAATTACCTAATATCATCTAATTAGGAGTCCTGGTGGTGAAATGGTTAAGACCTATGGCTGCTAACCAAAAGGTCGGCAGTTCAAATCCACCAGGTGCTCCCTGGAAACCCTATAGGGCAGTTCTACTCTGTCCTCTAGGGTCTCTATGAATCAGAATCGACTCGACGCCAATGGGTTTGGCCTATACTTATTACCTTGAGTCCTATGTAAAAATAAGCATCCCTCATCAACCGCGACTCTATCTGCTTTGAAATATACCTTTTGTAGTAAGGACCTTCTAGTGAGCATTCACGAAATCTCTGGCTAGTGTAAACGGTTAATGTGCCAGCCAAAACGTTGGTGTTTCAAGTAGACCCAGAGGTACCTCAGAGGAAAGGCCTGGCAATCTACTTTGGGATGATCAGCCGTTGACAACCCTATGGAGCCCAGTTCTGCTCTGACACTGGTGGGGTCACCGTGAGTTGGAGTTGACTCAACAGTGACTGGTTGGTGCGCATTTGCAGGGGACACAGAACTTGGGACCCTTCTGAAAGATCCACGTCCACATACGTCCTTTCAAAAACTGTTTACCATCTAAATCTGCTGTTGATCCCACATTTTTTCATCTTCAGTTAGTCAGAGGAAAGGGTCCAGGAGAAAACTTAATAGAAAGCAGAGCGGAAGCAGTGCACAGGGACTGTGAACAAGTCTTTCTTGAAATCTACCTTTGGTGCCTGCTCAGACTGCTCCCGTACGCACCACCTCCCCCTGAGGATGCAGTGGAACTGGGGAGTCCTCTAGGTGGGCTTGTGGCGGGGGGGATGGGTAATACACTGTTTTCATATCTCTGCTTCCTCCTCCTTCCAGCCCCTAGCTGCTATGGTCTTGGGGACAGCAAGGAGAGACCAGGTCATCTTACAAATCACGCCGTGGTGGGAGGGGTCCCTGGCCTTACTCTGATCAGACCTGGTTTTGTCTGTTCCCAGAGGCCTGTACTTCCACTGTACTGATCTTCGTTAGGTGGTACTCATAGTTTTCCTGGGGGTGGCATTCAGCTTCACTCCAGCCCTTTACAATGCTGAGGAGCCCCTCAGAAAGGGACATAGAAGTCTCTCTTTGGTGCTGCCAACATCTATACCCAGTCCCCTTTCCCCATCTCACAACCTGGACTGGCAGCCTCCTGGAAAGTCACACAGCTCCCGTTCCGCTTCTAGCTTCATTTCTTCACATGCAGTCCCAGGCATCCCTGGAGTGTCCTGTCACACCCTGTGAAAGCCACGAAAAGACAACATGGGTGTCATTGCCACCATCTTTTTAGGTAAACCACACCAGAATCTCTCCAAACTCTGCTGGAATAAGCTACTTTTGAGGACCTTCTACTTTCAGAGATCTCCAGAAGCAGACCCCCAAAACTTCAGAACCCCATGTTCCAAGAATCCTCTCAGTGCAGTCTTCTTTGATGGTGACAACAGGGTGGGCCAAGGAAGGGCTTCAGCTCAGTAAGCATCCAGCTAGGAACGGGACGCCAACCCCCCTTTCTTGCAGGTACCCCAGTCTCTATGAAAGACTTTCTTGGAGTTCTTCCACCTCACCTAGGTGAGCAAGTAAGTGCTTGTGATGGACAGTGGACAAGGCTCACCAGGTCAATGACACACAGGCTCCTTTCCTTCTTCTTCCTCCTATGTGAATAAGTGATTATGGGAATAAATGGGTGCCCTGGTGGTGTAGTGGTTAAGAGCTATGGTTGCTAACCAAAAAGGTCAGCAGTTCGAATCTACCAGGTGCTCCTTGGAAACTGTACGGGGCAGTTCTGCTCTGTCCTATAGGGTCAACATGAGTTGTAATCGACTTGACGGCAATGGGTGTTAGTAGGACTGGTTGTCCAGCTGTCCTTTGGGAGAGGTGTCTAACCTCAGGTTTTACTATCCATTTTAGACTATGAGACATGTAAAATATCATGTCCCCCACTTTGAGACTTGGATACTATTTTAAAACAATGGGAAATGCTGTTGTCATTATCTTCTTTTATACGTAAAATGTTAACAGAGGCACCTTCCAAATTCCAAGGGCTTTTGTTGTCGCTGTTGTTTTTGTCTTTTTTTTGTCTGTTTGTAAGCTTTTAGCAGGGGTGGAAGAACTATTCATTCCCCTGAAGATGTGGATGTAAATTCCAGCAAACATAACATACACATAATGCTGAAACCAAGGTTTATTTTCGCAATTATTCTAAGAATACATTCTATTTTGAGAGCAATATCTCTTCTCTTTTTGGAATATACCAAGGTTAACTGAAATGGCCACAATTACTTATTTCCTTTAATTAATATTCATTGAGCACATACTAAAATGAAATAATGTTTATGAGGCCTACGTTATAAATTAAAACACGATACAAGTAGGTATTACTGTTTTCTCTGCTGTAGTAATTACCCTAAGGTTAATCACTGTTTCTTTCCTGGTGTTTTAAACAGAAGCATAAATAACTTTTTTCTTTTCTTTAAGTAAATTGAATATATTAATAAGAATTTTGCTCAGATCTTTGAATAAAATTTACACTAATTTCCGGTTTGTTCTCTGCCCCAATACACCTAAGCTATATGACAGTCTCTCATTCATAACCATGGCGCAATATAAGGGGTTGAGGGAAGGAAGCCAAGCTGGGAATGGAATTTTCCAGAATAGGACAATGGATCAATGGAAGGGGATATATGAGGTAAAAAAAAGTCCTCAAGTGATTCTGATATGCCCCTCTCCCCCTCTGATAATATCTAATTTGCACCAGTATTTTAATTATATATTTCAGAAGGTAAAACAGAGAAAAGTCAGCAATGTTCTGCCAATCCCAACTCAACCAATCAACCAAGCCAAAACCAAACTTGTTCCTGTCAAGCTGATTCCAACTCAAGGCGACTCCCTGTGTTAGACTAAAATTGTGCTCCGTAGCGTTTTCTTGGCTGTAATCTTTACAAAAGGAGATCGCCAGGCCTTTTGTCCACAGCGCCGTTGGGTGCATTCAAACTGCCAACCTTTAGGTTAGTTGCCAAGAGCAAACCTTTTGCATCACCCAGGGACCTAAGTACAGTCAACACCCCTAAAATCTTTTGAGGCAGCTGCTAACAGGAAACACTAATATGAGCTTAATTTTTTTTTTTTTTTTTTTTTTGCAATTTTCCTCTGATGATCCCCTTCTAGTGAAAATACAATAAACCGAAAAAAAAAAAAAAAAAAAGGAAAATTTCCTACCTGGATAAATAAAAAAAGTGGGAAATAAGTTCCTATGTAACGGAGATGTGACTGCAGTGCCCTGAAGCAGCAATCTCCTAGACGCCTGGAAGTCAGTAGCTCATTGATCCCCTTGGCTAATATTTATTGGCAGAGAAGAACATAGGGCCTTACTGCTAGCGTGCGGAAATAAAGGGACCCCAGCTGCATTTTTGCTCAAGACATATGGCTCTTAATCTATAGATCAGTGTGAGTAAAATTTTATACTAATATGATCAAGTTTTCCCTGAGTAAGACAGCTTGCTCCTTTTATGTTCTCACTTATGCTGTATCATATAAATACAGTCATGCATCGCTTAACATCCACGATACGTTCCATGAAATAGGACGTTATGTGATTTGGACGTATTTTATGTATATACTTAGCAAAGCTGTAAGTGATCACGGACATACATGCAGCTGGACGTTGCCTGAACGGATGTTATGTGGCTCATGACTGCATTAGCACTTCACCTGGCAGCCTCTTTACCTTGAAACAATTTACGCAATAACATGTCTGCCAATTAGGAACACTGCAGTTCTGCATGGCCATGTACCACTGGAATGACTGACATCACATGGAGCGTGGAAGTCCTAGCTCCTTAGAAATGTTGTTACACCCCTCTTCTCATGTTAGTGACTCAAACCTTCCTTGTAATGAACGCCACGCCTGCCACTTTACCATTAAAATTACAGGTAGCCCCACCTTGTTCTCTACGTAGTAATTAGATTCCTGAGTTGTGTTAATATTCTGATTAACTGAGACCGTCAAAAGGTAGTGAGAGCCAGAAGATTTGGAGTCTGGTTTCTTCACAACAATTTCAATTTAGTTACTTTATTTAAAGGCGAGGGAGAAAATGAGAATGGGAGCTTTGTTTCTTAATTACTGTTTGTGGTTTCTGGTCAGCTGATCTCAAGTTTCACATCCTCATCTATAAATTAAACTCAGTGCAGTTGCCGGGGAGGAAAACTTGGAAAGAAAAACCTGAGGTAAATTTTCATTGTTTGGCAATTTAGCAGATGCACCAATTCTTAAAGGAAAAAAAAAAAAAAACCTCTGAAGTTGGCTTTCTTTTATCTGACTACCTATTTGATTTACACCACATTATGCTATCTGTTGGGTCAGGGGAGGAGGGAGGAGGATGGTTTACAGATGGTAAATTTGCTCCTAAAATAGTAACTGCTGTGAAAAATAAAGGGATTCTATCTCTCTTATCTCTCTAGATAAGAACTAAGCATTTCTCAAAGTTGCACAAAAATATTTTAGGCCACCTGAATACCACCTGATGGAATTCTAAGAGGTGTAACTGAATAAGTAAGACTGATTTGGGGGCAGTTTTTTATCTCTCTAGATAAGAACTAAGCATTTCTCGAAGTTGCACAAAAATATTTTAGGCCACCTGAATACCACCTGATGGAATTCTAAGAGGTGTAACTGAATAAGTAAGACTGATTTGGGGGCAGTGGAAAGCCCACTTAGATTACAGTGTTCCTTGCCAGCATATTTTTGTTTTTTAATAGGAGGCATTTCCTCTGTCTAGATCAGGGTTTCCCAACCTGAGCACTATTGACATTTTGGGCTCCGTAATTCACCTTTGTCGGAGTCTGGCTGGTGCACTGTAGGTTGTTTAGAAGCAGCCCAGGCTTCTACCCACTAGATGCCAGTAGCATGCCCACCCCCCACACCCACCCTTTCATAAACATCTCCAGACATTAATAAGCATTCCTGGGAAAGAGGGGCAAAAGCTTTCCCCAGGTGAGAACCTCTGTTCTGGATCAGGTGTTTTGGTGGACCCACAAGAATGCTTCAGCTTTGTAGCCCTTGAATCAAGGTAATCTTGCAGGGCAGTTTTTTTTTCCCCCCAGGGCACTTTTTAGATGCTGGTTGCTATGCTAATGTGTTTGGCCAACTGAGATTTAAGGATTCATTGGTGTCAAGATAATTACAAACATTAGCTCCTGTGACGTCATTTTCAACAGAGAGAGCCCTGACCACAGTGGTTTATCTGACCCTTAAGCAGCACAAACCTTGGGATCACAGAACTTTAACGCTGCAAGAGGCTTTAGAGACCAACATCATCGTTTCACAGTTGGGACTCAGACAGGTTAGGCAACCCATCCAAGGTTACAAAGCCAGTAGGAAATAAAACCTTGGCAAGAAATGAAGTCTCAAGACCCCTGAGTTCAGGGCTCTGTACTTTATTCTGAGTATTTTGGGTCCAAGACATAGGCACTGTGTTTTGTGGCTCAAAATTTTTCAATTTATAAGAGGGATATGCTTTTCAGAAAAAGAAATGGATACAATGAATGCTAATATAAGCAGGGATGGATTCTAGGAAAATAACATTTTTCTCTGATAAATGTTTTTTCTTCCTTTCTAAGAAGCTTGCATTTTGCCATAGATAGGCTAAGAACCTGCTCACTTGAATTGCATAAATCCAAAGAATCACATGTTTGTTGCTGATTCGTTGTCAGCAATGATGTACTTGGGGTCCTATGCTTTAAAACAGGTGTTTGGAAGTATAATGTGTGATACAGCTCTCCTACAGAATTAACGATTGCTCTGGTGAATAACACTATGGATTTCAACTTTGGGAAATTCTCTCCTCCCTCTCTCACCCTGTTATCCATCCCTCTGGGGATTGAGTCATTTTGCTGAGTTCTAGGAGAAGGAAAAAGGCTGAAGTGAAGCAATCTGACCATATTTTTGCTAATATCTTTCTAAAACAACTGTTTCTGAAATAAATATGATAATACATATGTATTGCTTTTATGATCAGGAAAAAAAAATGGTCATGTCAAAACTGTCTCTCACCACTTGCATTAAAAAGTCAATTTCAGTCACCTTCTCCAAGCACCTTAAGGTACCGTAGTTTAAAACTCAGCTTTGTCATTTACCAGTTACATGTTGACTTGGAGCCCTGATGGTGCAGTGGTTAAGAGCTTGGCTGCTAACCAAAAGATTGGCAGTTCAAATCCACCAGGTGCTCCTCGACTGGACAGCAGTGAGTTTGGTTTTGGTGTCCTGTCCTTGAACAAGTGACTTAACCTCACTGAACCTTGTTTTTTTTTAATCTATGAATATAGATAGTAATGCCTGCCTCAGGCAAACACTGCGAATTTTAAATGAACCAGTTCACAGAAAGGAAGGAAAAAAATGCTCAGCATGGTGCCTGGTATGCAGGAAACTTAAACATCTGTGGAAGGGAGGCAGTGAGGGCAGAGTGGCCCAAGGCAGGCCGGAAGTGAGTAACCAGCCTGTAAACACCACTGCCCTGATCTGGGCTGAGTGTAAACAAAAAAAAAAAAAACCAAACCCAGTGCCTGTAGCAACCCTATAGGACACAGTAGAACTGCCCCGTAGAGTTTCCAGGGAGTGCTTGGCAGATTCAAACTGCTGACCCTTTGGTTAGCAGCCATAGCACTTAACCACTACTCCACCAGGGTTTCCTGGGCAGCAATTGGCCTGCATTTCATTCAAAGTCATCTAAATTCCACCTGGATATTTATCATCCATTATTCCTGCAATTTTTCTTTTCATTATTGATTTTTATCACTATGCTTTAAAGATGGCATAAAAGAAAGACATAATATTGAATATTTAAACTCAAGCTGAGGAACTTACCAGCTATAAGACCGAGCAAATTATTCAATCTTTCCAAGCCTTAGTGCCTTATTTACAGGACAGACCTAATAACATGTATGAAAACGAACTGAAATAACCCTTGAAGGCTGCGGGTACAGCATCTGGCATATAGTAAGTATTCTACAATACATGTATTTTTATATCTTTTTTTTTTTTACTAAGGACTCAGGGTTTCAATAAACTTAAGTGAGGCATCAAAAAAAAATAATTAAACTTGAATGTGAATGAAAATCCTTTCCACAATGTATAAAAGATAAGTAATTTAAAAGGCTTTCACAATTTGCATGTCCTATTGAATCCCCAAGGAGGCCCTGGGTGGTGTGAACGGTTAAGTGCTTGACTACTAGCTGCAACATTGTGCTTCAAACCCAGCCAGAGGCACCTCGGAAGGCAGACCTGGTTTTCAAGATCGCAGCCTTGAAAAGCCTATGGTGCAGTTCTACTCTGACACACATGGGGCCGCCATGAGTTGGAATGGACTCGAGGGCAACTAATAACAAGGTTTAATTCCTCAAATAGTCCCGAGAGGTAGGTATGGCAGAGATTATCTTCACCTTCATAGGAAAACAAACAAACAGAGCATGTGTCTCGGGGTCTATCATATTTTTAATTCAACTCAATGAACAGTTTGAGAACCTCTCATATATTAGGCCCAGGGAGGTGGGGCAGGCAGGGTGGATAAAGGTAACTTGTTATAGTGCTTTTCATATCTTATTTCAATTGTTCTTTCAACAAACATTGATTGGGCACCAACTATGTGCCAGGTACTATTCTAAGTGGTGGGGATAAATGAGTGAATAAAATCAAGTCACTAGCCTCATAGAAATCTGTCTGGGAAGAAATAGAGAATGAGCAAATTTGTCTTGGAAGAAGTATAGCCAGAGTGTTCCCTAGAAGTGAGGATGGTGGCTTTGTCTTCCATAATTTGGACATGTCAGGGGGTATCAGTTCCTCTACTTTATCAAGTCCTTTATCATGCTTGGTAAAGTAGAGCGTCAGCGAAAGAGAGGAAGACCCTCAATGAGATGGACTGACACGGTGGCTACAACAGTGGGCTCAAACAGCAAGGATTGTGAGGATGGCACAGGACAGGGCAGTGTTGTGTTCTGTTGTACATAGGGTCCCTGTGAGTCAGAACTAACAGCATCAACTCTCGTACAGCTTACATTTTAGTCAGAAGAGACAGGAAATAAAAAATAACTAAAATAAACAATGAACAGACAAAAAAAGAATATATCTAACGGTGAGAAGTGCAATAGGGAAAAAAAAGAGGCAGTACAAGGGGTTATGGGTTGGGACAAGGGGTTATAGGGTGAGGCTGGCATGCTATTCATGGGATCATAGGATCTTCAGGAAAGGGCTCTTTGTAGTGTATGTGAGCCACATTGAAATGTGTTTGAGAGTGCTCCAAACAATAAGCACCTTAGGAAATTTCAAAGCAACCTTATCAGGTACTGCCACGCCGATTTCACAGCTGAGGACCCATGGCTGAGAGGCTAATCAAGTACACCCCCAATTTTACACAGCTGGTGTGCAGACAGCCCATGTCTGTCTGACTCAAAGCCGCTTTTTTTATGCTGAGTTAGGTTGCTCCTCGTTCTCCAAATAATTGCAATATAAACTCACAAACAAACCCCCCAGTTCTAGGCCACTGAACTCCATCTTCTGTGCGCCTGATCCTTAGAAGGGAGGGTTGCTGCCGTTGTTAGCTGCCTTCAAGTTGGCCCGACTCAGGACGACCCGACGTGTTACTGGGTAGGACTGTTTCACAGGGTTTTCTCGGCTTAATCTTTACAGTAGCAGATTGCCACGATTTTTCTTTTGTAGCACTGCTGGGTGGGTTCAAACCACCAACCTTTCAGTTGGCAGTGAGTGCAACCCTTCTGAGCCACCCTGGGACCTTTCAGAAGGGAGGACAGCATGGGATAAATGGATGGAATAGGCAAGGTGAATAAAATTGTGCCCCTTCCACAGACTGCTCCCGCAGAAGCCACCTCGGATAACAGAGTAGGGAGTATTCTAGGGGGTGGCCAGAGGGGCAAACTTCTATTTACTTTGCTGTGTGACCTTGGAGGAGTCACACACCTGAACCTTGCCTTCCTCATCTGTAAAGCAGAGATAACAACACTTGATATTTCCAACTTAGTTCACAGTTCATAAAGCATCAACTCTTTTTTTTTTTTTTTTTAAGACTTTTTACTTTAAGAAACACATGTTGGATGATAACACACTAGCAGGCGGTGTTCCATGTCATACCGTGAGCTCATCGACTTCTCCCAGCAGAATTATCAGGTAGATACTATCCACATCTTCCACTTGAAAGGTGAGGATTCTGCGGCTAGGAAAAGTCAGTGACTTGTCCATAGACACACAGCTACGGAGAGGCAGCACCCCTAGACTCAGCGTCCTGACTATCAGCTTGCAGCCCTGCTGTTTATCAATAAATATACAGTCGTAAACCAATATGGAGCCCTGATGGCACAGTAGTTAAGAGCTATGGCTACTCACAGAAAGGCTGGCAGTTCAAATCTACCAGCCGCTCTTGGAAACCCTAGGGCAGTTCTATTCTGTCCTCTAGGGTTGCTATAACTAACAACAATAAATTAATATAAACATGTTTAGTTTTTTTTCCGCAGGGTCCTGGGAGAGGGGCTAGTTCAGAGGGTAGGGAATTGTTCAGATAACAATAATAACTAGTATCAGTTATTTCCACATAATTACACTTAAGGACTAATAACCTTGGGATGGATAAATAAGGGCAGGGTTTCTTATTTCTCGGTGGGGATGAAGAAACTAAAATGCAAAGAATTAATTTGCTAGTGGTTAAGGGATAGTTTGAGGAAGTGAAACTGATATTTGAATGCTTGAAATAAACATTTTTATCACCTTTCTGACAGTGGGTTATTCTCATTTCATTTTTATAAATGAAGCATTTGAGGTTCAGAGAGGTTATGGAAATCTTCCCGGTCGCTCAGTCGAGGGGTAAAACCAGGATTCTCACCTGGGTCTTCCTTGTTCCAAGGCTCTTGTTCGTTCCATAGTTGCTGGGGGCTTCCTGTGGAGAGACCGGGTCCAGGCGTAGCCGAAGTCCAATCCCAGGCATGGAATTTCCTATTAGGACGTGGCTGTTGGCAAGGGCATAGGCATAAAACAAAAAAGACTGTCCAGGGAAGGGCCCTGTAAGCGCTCCAGACAGGAGTCCGCACAGGCAGGTCCCTCAGCTGTCCGGCTTCGAGTCCACCAGAACAGTGACCCGTCTGCCGGGCACCAGGCCTGTGGGGAGCCAGGAGGAGGGGAGAAAGGCATGGGGAAGCCTCGGGTTGCTCCCCTCATCCAGAGATCTCTGAGCAGTTCTCAGGAGGCTGTTTTGTTTTTCCCTATATTGTAGAATCACGATGATAATGTTGCTTGGATATTACTTTTACCTTGTTTAAATTCTCTTTTCTCAGGTTCCGGGAGAAAGATGTGGCAGTCTGCTTCCATAAAGGTTAAAATTTACGGCCTTGGAAGTCCTATGGGGCAGTTCTACTCTGTCCTATAGGGTCGCTGTGAGTTGGAATCTACTTGACCTCAAAGAGTATATGTACTTACATAGAAAACCCTCCCATATGTGCTGTTAAGTGGAAAGAAGTCATTTGCAGAATACATAATACTGTTTATGTTATAAAAGCCATTTACGTGCATAAGAAAGGGCAACCGATTTGGGGTTTGGATTTCCTTAGCTATCAAATTGAGCCCCGATGAGCGTATTAAGTTTAGCAGGTGCAGAAAATATAAACGAAGCAAGCTGCGGGGTCAGGAGGCCAAGCTCCACCGTGGAGGTGGGAGCGCCGCAAGCCCAGGTTTTATTTCACCGGCCGCGGGTTCAGGCCAGTGTCCCCCCCACCCGCGGCGTGGTACGGCCCTGTCTCTCCCCGCCCGGGCGCGCGTGGTGGTAGCTCCCAGCCGCGCGGGGAGGGGCCCAGCGTCGTGGTTCCGCCCCGGGGCCGGCGGGTGCGCGCTGACGCCCCGGACTGTGCCCGCTCCGCGCGCGCCCTGCCAAGTGGTGACCTTGCAGTTTCGCAGTCAGGTGACTGCCGGGGTGTGGTCAGCGGCGCCGGGCCCGGGAGATGCGCGCTCGGGAGCGAGGAGGCGCGCGGAGCCGCGGCCAGGGCGCCCGCAGGTGAGGTGGCGGGGAGTGCGGGGGCCTGGCCGGGGCCGGGGAGGGGTCCCCCCTGGTGCGCGCAGGGCGTCCGGGAGCCCGCACCGCCGCGGGGGTCTGCACTGCCGTCCGGGTGCGCCGCTCTGGGCGCCTCCACCGCCGTCTGGGCGCCTGCACCGCCCCGGGGGCCTGCACCGCTCTGGGCGCCTGCACGGCGGTCTGGGCACCTGCACTCCGCCGGGTGCACCCCTCTGGGAGTCCGCAGTGCCTCTGCCCGTGCGCGCGCGCGGCCACCTGGGCCCTGCCGTCCAGAGCCCGAAGTGGTCCTCGGGACGCGTGCACCCCAGGGCGTGGGCTTCGAGCGCCCTTCGGGCCTGAAGTTCCCTGAGCCCCGGCGGCCCGCCTTTTGTTTGGCTTTATTATGGCACGGGTGGCTTAGCGCGCGTGGAGACCTCCCAACTTGGAAAATCACCTTTTCAACTCGCGTGAGTTGGTAAAGTCGCAGGGATGACAGGAGGGGAATGTAGGTGGCTGGAGGCGGATGCGTGCTTCATCCTTGCTCCTTGCGCTGCTCCTGACGGACCGGCTTGGGTAGGTATTGTTTGTTCACCCCATTTCACAGATGAGGCTGTGAAGACGGGGAGTGGAGGGGACTTGTTCAGAACCAGATAAATGAGCCCCTGGGCCTCTCTTGCACAGCTCAGCTTGTTTTTATAGATGGGGTCCGGGCAGAAGTAGGAGGTACCGCAGAGTGGGATGTTGTCCACGACGGGGTCAGTCGAGCAGGTTGGGTGGGAGGGAGCGATGGAACCCTGAGCTAGTCACCTCGCCGGCTGGGAGACCAGCTGCTCTGGGGTGGGCCAGGTAGGTGGAGCTGCCTGTGTTGTGTCTGCTTTCCCAAAGTGGGGGGTGGGGAGGTGGGGTGGATTCCAGCCCCTATCTGACTTTTCCTTCTCTGTGAAATCTGCAGCTGCCCCATTTCTGCTAACCTTATTAACCTGATTCTTAAAGCTTTATCATGAAGACTACCAGAAGGAAAAGCAAGGATTGAAGGAGATATCAATGATCGGGGGAATATCATGCCCTGAGCTTTGACAGGTTCTTGCATTCCTTAGCCACACAACACTAATATCCTCGCAGTGGTCTTCAGGCCATAGTTGTTACGAAGTTCTCAGTGACTTCTTAAACCCTAAAGAGAGTTAAAAATAAGAGATCCTTTAGGTATCCTCAAAGATGTTTACCATAGAATGCTTTATAATAATGAGAAGCTGGGGGGAAAAAAAACCAAAAACCTAATAGGGAACTGGACAAGTAAATGATAGGATAGCAGTATAAGAGAATCTCCGTAATCGTGAATTATGGTGTAGACGACGTTTCATATGAGAAAACAGAGTATTTCTGAAAGAAAAAAAACAAGACCACAAATTAGCGTGTATAATTGTATTCCTTTTTTTGTGTTGTAAAAGTGTAGATAATATAATATTTGCCAGTCCAACATTTTTCACATATATAGTATAGTTTTATCACTTTTAGAAAAATGATTAACTCAGCAGGTACCAAAAAATAATAGTGCTTGGAGCTAGGGAGGGAAATTTATAAGTTTTTATTTATTTTTAATTATATTTTATTGAGTTTTTATTGGAAGTTTACACAGAAAGTTAGGTTCCCATTTGACAGTTTCCACAGTTTGTTCAGTGACATTAGTTACATTTATCAGAATCTGTCAGCATTTCCTTTTTATTTTTTAACAGTTTCTGCATGTACAATTTAGTAACATTGGTTACATTCTTCCCAGTTGTGCAACCCATTCTCACCTTTTCTGAGTTGTTCCTCCCTCATTAACATAAATTCACTGCCCCCCCAGGTTCCTGTCTAATCTTTCAAGTTGCTGTTGTCAATCTGATCCCCTGTAGATCTTAAAAGAGCTATTTTTGTATTTTTAATGCTTGTTTATGTTTTCTGAGTGTTCATGGAGCATGTATTTCTGTTGATTTTGGAAAAATCATTTTTAAAAACTGTCAGTACAGTTTTCAAGATGTTGGAAGCTTGATTCTCATGCACACGGTCAGCACATATTGGGTTTTCTTTACCTGGTAAGTAAGGGAACCAACAGGATGACAAAGCCAGTCCAAAAGAGAGTGCAAAGAAACTGGGATATTCATAGTGCGTGTGAACAAGGAAACTTGCTGCGTGTCCCACCATGCAGTGAAACCATAACCTTTGGGATTATCTTTCCTTCTGGACAAAAAGAAAAATTATTGCCCCTTATCAGTTTTCTTGGAAACTCTGGTGGCGTTGTGGTTAAGTGCTACAGTTGCTAACCAAAGGGTTGGCAGTTCGAATCCGCCAGGCGCTCCTTGGAAACTCTATGGGGTAGTTCTACTTTGTCCTATAGGGTCACTATGAGTCAGGGTCGACTCGACGGCACTGGGTTTTTGGGTTTTGGTTTATCAGTTTTCTGTAAGTTCGTGTCTAATTTTAAGTGGCCCAGTAAAAAACCAGTTGCTGACTTGTTTCTGACTCATAGCAAGACTTGTAAAATAAGTGGAATCTAATAAATGGTAAAATAAAGTTATTTTCCCCTGGTCAAATGATCCTTAAAGAAGTTTGTAAAGCTTGTTCTAGTGTGACATACAGAGGCATTTCTATCTCTTATTTCATTTCCAAGTTTTGGATAAATTATCTTACCCTAACAAAAATCATCACCGTTTTAGCCTACGGCGAGTAGAAGAACCCAATAGATTATCAAATTGAGCTGGAAAGAGTCCTCATGGTCATTGAGTCCAAGATCCAGTTTTACAGGTGAATTTTTATGGCTTGCTTGGTCACACTGTAGCTTTGGAACTAAAATTCTTAATTTTTTTGCATTCAAAATTTTTTTTTTAAAGTTCGATACAGTACAGCAGCTTGAACAAGTGAACCTTACAAAAGAATAAGGTTTGTAGATAACATTTTTCCCAGAGAAAATTAAATACAGAAATGGGGCTTTAGGCCTGGCTATGACTGGCCGCCCTTCGGTGAGTCGTTTCATTTGTCTTCTGGCTCGGTTTCTTCAACTACTGAAATGAAGGAGCTGCAGTAGATGGTTTTTAACTATGGTGCCCCTAGGACTCTAGGTTGTAAGAACATGTTGAGCCTGTGCTATTCCGTCTCCAGTTTTACACATGGAAGGCAACGACGGCTTCAGCTATGAGCTATATTTTAGGCTTCTGGTAATAGGAAGGAGTTACTAGGTCTGGGGTTTGAAGTGAAGAAGAGAAGTGGAAGAGCTGGGGTTTCTGGAGGGGCTGAAGAAGGTGACAGGGATGTGGTAAGGTCGAGGGGCAGATTGAGAGGCAAGAGGAGAACTGAAACTGTGTTCCACAAACCTGGCAGCCACTACCTCACCGGAAGGAGGTCTAGCAGGGCTTTCTGTGGCTGTGAAAATGGGAGAGCTGAGCATGGCAGGCACCTGAGGTCAGGCAGAGATGGTAAACAGCCTGGTAACAGTAAGCAGAAACAGTGAACGTCAGCTATTATCAGTCTTTGGGATGTCTCTGGTTTGAGCAGGTATTTAGGTAAAGTTGGGAAGTTGTCGAAGGCAGCAGTGCCCTCTACAGAATTTCTGGGCAGGCCGACGGGCCTTCAGATCAGCCACTACCTAAAGCCTGACTGCTACCTTCATGATGCAGGTGGTTGGCTTCACTTCATTTTGAGTTGGGAGATTCTGATTGATGCTAAACAAACTCAGACTACCAGTAACAGATAAAAGCAGAACAGTGGCAGCTTGCCCAGAAGCAGTCTCTGTGCGTACAACGAGGTAACCACCAGTTGTCCTCGAATCAGTTCTGACTCCTGGCAACCCCATGTGAGTCATAGTAGAACTGTGCTCCATAGGGTTTTCAGTGGCTTGTTTTTTTAGAAGTAGATCACCAGGCCTTCTGAGGCACCTCTGGGTGGACTCGAACCTCCAACCTTTTGGTTAATAGCTGAGCACATTAGATGTTTGTACCACCCCAGGGACTACACACAACTTGATAGGAACATGAATTATCAGGAGGTTTTAACCAAGGAATCAGAGCAAGGGGAGATGGTTATAGGGTTTGAAGGGGTAGCAGGCATTTGGGTTTTTACGGTGTTGCGTCAGTATCTCTAATTGGCACCTGCTATATGGCTGCCTCAAAATCAGGATTGGAGGGAGACTCATTAACAACCTGCAATATGCAGATGACCCAACCTTGCTTGCTGAAAGCCAAGAGGACTTGAAGCACTTACTGATGAAGATCAAAGACGACAGCCTCCAGTATGAGTTATACCTCAACATAAAGAAAACAAAAGGTCCTCACAGCTAGGCCAATAAGCAACATCACATAAATGGAGAAAATACTGAAGTTGTCAAGGATTTCATTTTACTTGAATCCACAATCAATGCTCATGGAAGCAGCAATCAAGAAATCAAATGATGTGTTATATTGGGCAAATCAACTGCAAAAGACCTCTTTAAAGTATTAAAAAGCAAAACATCACTTTGAGGATTAATGTTCTCCTAACCCAAGCCATGGTATTTTCAATCGCCTCCTATGCACGCGGAGCGCTGGTGGCACTGTGCGTAAGTGTTCAGCTGCTAATGAAAAGGTCGGCAGTTTGAATCCACCAGCCGCTCCTTGGAAACCCTCTGGGGCAGTTCTGCTCTGTCCTGTGGGGTCGCTATGAGTTGGAATCACCTCGATGGCCAAGGGTTTGGTTTTTGTTTTCTCCATATGCATGCAAAAGCTGGAAAGTGAATAAGGACGACCGAAGAAGAATTGATGCCTTTGACAAATTACGGTGTTAGCAAAGAATATTAAATATACCATGGATTTCCGGAACAACAAACAAATCTGTCTTGGAACAAGTATAGCCAGAATGCACCTTGGAAGCAAGGAGCGTTCATCTCACATACTTTGGACATGTTATCAGGAGGGATCAGCCCCTTGAGAAGGACATCATGCTTGGTAGAGGGTCAGCAAAAAAGAGGAGGGCCCTCAATGAGGTGGGTTGACACAGTGGCTGCAACAATGGGTTCAAACATAATGAGGATCGTGAGGATGGCACAGGACCGGGCAGTGTTTCATTCTTTTGTACACAGGATTTCTGTGAGTTGGAATTGACTAAGTGGCCCTTAACAACAACGACTCTAACTGCCTAGGTGGGCTTGCCAGATTTCAGCTCTCCCCTCTAGCTCACCTGTAGCATTGTTTCAGTAGCTGACCTTAACTTGTCCAAAGTTCTTTCTTTAGGTACGGTTGTTGTTTGTTGTTGTATGCCTTCGAATTGATTGCGACTGACAGTGACCCTATAGGACAGAATAGAACTGGGCCATAGAGTTTCCTAGGCTGTAATCTTCATGGTTGCACATACCTGGTCTTTTCTCCCTCGGAGCCACTGGTGGGTTCAAATTACTGACGTTTCAGCCAGCAGCCAAGCATTTAACCCTTGAGCCACCAGGGCTCTAGTACCTCTTAAAGGTTACCTAGAAGACGTGTTATTGTTATAATTACCGTCCGGTCGATTCTGACTCACAGCTTCTGGCTCAGAGGCCCCAGGTGTGGCAGAGTAGAATTATTCTCCGTAGGATTTTCAAGGCTGTGACCTTTTCAGAAGCAGCTAGCTAGGGCTGTCTCCTGAGATACCTCTAGGTGGATGCAAACTGCCAACCTTTGGGCCCAGTAGTGAGCACCTAACCATTTGCTCCGTCCAGTGGCTCCTCTAGAAGGCTTAAAACCTGGAATCCTAGTGTCAGTTTTAGAGGGTGATTGTTTTTTTCCTGGGTTTCTGAGTTCTCGGAGCCAATTTTCTCTTGTTAGATGCCATTGAGTTGATTTTTGACTCATAATGACCCCATGTGACAGAGCAGAACTGCAGTTTGAATCCACAATCCGCTCCTTGGAAACCCTATGGGACAGTTCTCTTCGGTACTATAGGGTTGCTATGAGCCAGAATCCACTTGATGACAATGGGTTTTTTGGCTTGGTATTTTATTTTAAAGATTAAATGAACCAGTTGACTGTGTCCAGCACATAGTAGGTACAGATATAGTAGCCAGGATCCCATTATTTTGTATTTATGTATATCTTTCATTCCCATAGTCAGACACTGGGCCCCAATATGGTTAAGAAACTTTTTCTTAGCTTCCAAATAACAAAACCAACATCAGAACCCAGTAATACTCTTCCTAGTGCCCTGGAATTCCTCTCTCATCCCCAACCAGTACCTTCCTAAAAGGGCATCTGTACAGTCACTTCCGTTGATAGGTATTTGACTCATTGTTGCAGTCAGAACTTTTCATAGCCCACAGTGACCCCTCTTTACGAAGCAAAGGTCCCAAGCAAGTTAAGTGACTGGGCTGAGAGGATATTGATGCAATAATGGCAAAATGGGAACTGTAACCCAGATCTCATGACGGACATGTGAAAAAGTACAAGGCCATATTTTAACAGTTTTACAAACTGGTTGCCACTGAATACTTAATAGTGGGGCTTCCTTTCTACCAGCCTGGGTTTATTTCACTCTGACAAAATCTTTTAATCTGCCCTCCCAGTTTTAGACTTCACTTGAAATTGATCTGCACTTGTAAAGTGCTAAACCCGTGCTGGTGAGATGAGAAGGCTGACTTGCTTATAGAACTGGATAACCAGAGGCAAGTGCTTTTGTTAGCCTCTTAATGTGGTGTTAAGCTTGATTCATTTACAGATTAAATTTTAAGTGCATTTTAGGGTGTGTAAGGAAACTGGAGGCTTTACTTAACGTGACCGCAGACTTGGTCCGAGAGATTTTAATACCGCAGTAGCTACCTATCAGTATCATCTATTACATCTGTACACAGGTATTCCAGTGTACACTGAAAGCATACACCAGAGGTAAAATAACATTGAAGCCATCAGAATTCTCGGCTAGAAATGTGAACAAAAGTACATCTTTTTCTTCTAAGGCAGTCATTCATATGCATGGAGGCCTTTGTCATTACTTTTAGGTGCCACCAGTTAGTTCTGACTCATAATGACCCTACTTAGAACAGAATGAAACACTGCCTGGTCCTGTGCCATCCTCACCATTGCTGTGTTTGAGCCCATTGTTTCAGCCGCTGTATCAATCCATCTCATTGAGGATCTTCCTCTTCTGCTGACCCTCATAAAGGTCTCGACTATATCGAAGCCAGAATGGAGAAACAGAGGAAAATAAACACATCTACTGTTTTGCCTTTGGTTATATGACCATTATGAAATCTAAAAGTTTGATAGTTATAAAAAAAAGAATTCCTTTATAGTTTGCGCTAGGCCCCTGAAATCAGACTCAGCACATGCTTAAACAGGTTAGTATCTTCTGTATCCTTGGAGCAGAAAATGTGGTAACAGTGGCCACTTCAGCTGAACAATGACTTTATTGTTTTTCACATAGGTTATCCCCAAGTTTAATGAATGGAGTGAGTCAGTAGCATCTGAGAGAAGCACCTGTACCACAGAGGAGAGGTGTGGGTGTGCCTTGTGCCTTTGTGGAAAAGGGGAACCAGAGTGCAGTCCCTGGGGGGGCTGGCTTCGGGCTGGGGGCGCTTTGTACTGTTGCCTCACAGTTCAGTCAGGCCTGAGCTGGGGTGAGTGGGCTCTACTCCCATGGACCTGAGGGTCGGATCTGCATAGTAGGCTGCTCTGTTCCTCTCCAGGCTTGCCCTTTACTCACTCGATGTGGATGGAGAGTGTGCGGTGTGTGGTGAGCCCACACAGAACTGGTGGGAAGTGAGAAGGGGAGTGGGTGGGGAAGGGACCCAGTGGCCAGTCTGAAGCCAGGCTCCTAGTGCTGCTTTGTCTCTGGTTCTGGGCTCTCTATGCTGTGTGTTGGTTTCCTCCCTATTAGTCAAAAGGCTGGAATGCATAACTTGAGAGATTGCTTCCGGTTTTGAAAATCTGAGACTCTGGTTTTTGCAGTTTTGCAAACAAGTTCAAACTTACATAAAACGGACCAAAAGAAAAAAAAAATGGAAACAAAATCCACTGCCATGGAGTCGATCCCGACTCGTAGTGACTGTCTAGGACAGAGTACTAGCCCCATCGGGTTTCCAAGGCTGTAAATCTTTACGGAAGCAGACTGTCAGATTTTTCTCCCACGGAATGTAGGGTGGTTTCAAACCATTGACCTTTTGGTAAAATCTGTTCACTTATCCAACAGATGTCCCTTGATGAGTGCCAACCCTGTGCCAGGCAGTGACGGACACGCAGGTGGAGCCTATGCCCTCGGAAAGCTTGCTCTTTAATGAAGATTAGAATTAAATAAGCAATCAGAGCGCATGTAAACTATTGTAACAGGGAAAATACAGGGTTATACATTCGGAGCTTGTAGCAGAGGTGCTTAACCTAGTCAATGGTACTTTCTCTCGACTGGGAAGGCTCTGGGGGAAATGGCATTTAAGCTAAGACCTGCAGGGCCACAAGGGATTGACCAAGGGGAAGAGGGGAAGCAAAGTAAAGACATTTTAAGTAGAAGGCCCATCGTGTGCAGAGTCCCAGAGGTAGGGGAGGATGTGGGATTTTCAGAGAACTGAAAGGCTTTCAGTAAGGGTAGAGCAGAGAGCGAGGTGTGTGGATGGTGAGAGAAGGTAGGTGGGGATTGCAGCAGGAGCTCAGACTTCCTTCTAGTGGCGCTGGGAAGTCGTTGTCGGGCTTCAGTCAGAAAAGTGAAATGAAGAACAGAAGCAAACTGTTTACAACGTTGTCCTAGTGTTACTACAAGAAACTGGTATGAAACAAATGAGATGACTGTAGAGGCAGGAAGGTTCTTGAGTTCGTTGAATATAAAACTTGAAGCGTTTTACATGATCTAATTTTGTCCAACTTAAGTTAGAATAAGAAATGGATTGGTCATGAGTAGCAGAAATATAAAAAAAAGAACAAACCATAACATGATTTCTGCATCATCGCAGAGAAAAATTACTGATTTATTTTAATGGGATTTATTTTTTGAATAGGTGATTACATCCGTCTGGTTCACAGTCTTTTCCTTCCTTGGAGACTGTGACTGTTACTAGGAGTAAAGGGAATTTTTAAAACAGCGTACCGATAAACTGTACTGTGGCCCTCCCTCTATTCAGTCGTCATGTATGTGTTTTTCATTTTAGGATTTCATTTTTCCTGGTTAAAATTAGAAGAGTCACCACCTTGAAAGTGAGAGATAGAGAAAGCCATTAAGATTATTTAGTCCAGGGATGGGAAATAGGATCCTCCTGGCAGTGTACCTCTCATGGACTAGGAATATAGCTACCTGGAGCTTCATGGGAAGAGAGGTGCTATGTGGATTTAATAGAGCGCTTGAGCAGTTAATGATATCTGTCCTGGTTGTCTGAAGATGGGCATAAAAATCAAAAGCACATTGCCATCGAGTTGATTCCAGCTCATAACAACCCCATAGGACAGAGCAGAGCTGCCGCACAGGGTTTCCAAGGGGCGACTGGTGAGTTTGAACTGCCAGCCTTCTGGTTACCAGCCAAACTCTTAACCATGGTGCCGACAGGGTTTACATACGTGGTATCACCATGCTCAGATCTAATCCGGTGCTGTCATTTTCAGATGGGAATACTGAAGTCAGAGGAGTTAAACTTTATGCAAGGTAATAGACTAGAACGGGGGACTTCTTTTTCCCCCCATTGTTTAAGGATATTTGGAGGCCTGGTGGCACACTGGTTAAGCTCTATGACTGCTAACCAGAAGGTCGGCATTTTGAATCCACGAGCCGCTCCTTGGAAATCCTATGGGGCGGTTCTACGCTGTCCTGTAGGGTTGCTATGAGTCAGAATTGACTCGATGGCAATGGGTATTTTTAATAAGGACATCTGAATGATGGTTATAATACGTAAGCACCCATTTGAATACCTACTATGGTAGACATTGTATTAGTAATTCTTTTACATAATTACCTTTGAAGTTCATGTTGTTGTTGTTAGGTGCCACTGAGTCACTTCCACTCATAGTGACCCTGTGTACAACAGAACAAAACACTGCCCCATTCATGGTGGTGCTTTATATGTGAGGAAACAGCCTCAGAGAAATTCAAAGACCACATAATTAATAAGCAGTGTAGCAGGGATTTGAACCCACATGTACCTGCACCACTGCCTGTATTTTTGCCTTGTGCTGTGGTTGAAATTTGGTACGTTCCTAAATATCTTTGCCACACAGACTGTAGGGTGCCAAGGCAATGTTCTTTTCTTGGATTCTGGAGGTAAAATAACAAAGTGTATTTCTGTGTGGTTATTTAAATGGTTTCTATCCTATAGAAAATATGGATTGTATAACTAATCAACAGACGGTCATGAAAGCTAGAGACTAATTTGGGTAACACTGTAGTCATGAGTGGAAATTGACCCAACAGCAGCCGACAACAGCATAGCGGAGGGTAGAAGACCTCGTGTTTGTGGTAGTGACATTCATACCTGTAGTTGAGGGCTGTATCTCTATTTTCTTCATTCATTCTCATATACTGCTAATGAATGCTATCCTGTTAGGTTCATGTGTCTTTGTAAACATGTAAGAGTAAGGTAAAGAATTTGAATATATAGATATATATTTAATATCTTTTTAGGAGTTTTTTTTGGTGGCACAACGTCTAAGCACTTGGCTGCTAACCGGAAGGCTGGTGGTTCAAACTCACCTAAGTGTCTCTGCAGGAGAAAGACCTGCTGATCTGCTCTTGTAAAGATTACACCTGAGAAGATCCTATAGGGCAGTTCTGCTCTGTCACATGGGATGGCTATGAGTCTAAATCAACTCAACGGCGCCTAACAACAATATATTTTTGTGAAAATATTTTTGGTACTGGGGTAGTGATGTGTTCTAGCTTCTGTTACACAACATAAAGTGAATTATCTTTTCTCTCTTCAGATCAAAGACAAATGCCTGAAGATCACAGAAACAGTTGCTCTGACTTTTTTTCTCGGATAAGACGTAGTCTAGGGCCCCAAAGCCCTGTATTTACCCAAAGACTCTTTTGATAAAAAATTTAGGACAATGAATCTTGAAAACGGTGGAGCCACATCCAAGAGCATTTTTGATCTGGACTATGCTTCATGGAAAATTCGCTTAACGCTAGCGGTAGCTGGTTTTTTCTTTTACCTGGGTGTCTTCATAGTGTGCCACCAGCTGTCTTCCTCTTTGAATGCCACTTACCACTCTTTAGTGGCCAAAGAAAAGGTCTTCTGGAATCTGGCAGCCACTCGCGCTGTCTTTGGCATTCAGAGTATTGCCGCAGGTTTGTGGGTTTTGCTGGTGGACCCTGTTCTTCACGCTGATAAAGCACTTAACCAGCAGAACTGGAGTTGGTTCAGTGTGGCAACAGCCACTGGATTCTTCTTCTTTGAAAACGTAGCAGTTCACCTGTCCAACTTGTTTTTCCGGACCTTTGATTTGTTTTTAGCTACCCACCATCTCTTTGCCTTTTTTGGATTTCTTGGCCTAGCTGTCAATCTCAAAGCTGGCCACTATCTAGCGATGACAACCTTGCTCTTGGAGATGAGCACACCCTTCACCTGCATATCCTGGATGCTCTTAAAGGTAAGCATTTCTCATAAAACATGGGATTCATTTGCTGCTTCTGGCATTGTCGGCAGAACTTGAAGGGCTGAGTATTCATTTAATGTCTGTGTGAGTGGTTAGAACTCTGTTGTGGACCATGCTGTAAACTCGTCAGCAGACCAAATCATAGTAGGCAGATTCAGTAGTGAACACATTCTGGCCGAATTCCATTTTATTAATTTTAAACGAATCTTTAAGGCTTCCAGCTCCATAAAAAAAGAAAACTGTGGGTTTTATAATTTAGTAGATGGTGCTCGTAAGCCCTAGAAAACATGAACTTTCTTTCACATGCTTTTTTGTTAAATCTTAATGTTTAAGCATACGCACATGTGTTTTTGGTTTGTTTTTGAATAAGGCTATTTTACTAGTGACTGGAAGTATTGGGGACCTAGCATAGTTCTTTGTCTAGCATGTTTGGTGATGTTTACTTACTTTTTTTTTTGAAAATATCTTTTTAAAATGTGATCTTTTGTGTATGACCTTGATTCTCATTATGTTGTCTAAATACTCCATGTTAAACTTTTTTTTATTATTATTTTTGTAGTGTAGATTTTTGCCATCTTCTGGAACACATTACTTTGTTCACAGGATATTTCATGTGAAACCTGAAATGCTATTTTTTTGGTTGTTAATTTTTAATGCAGTCTCCATAAAAGTTATGTCGTTGAGTATTTCTTGTGTATAGAACACCAACCGTGGTAAGCTCTAAGAGGAAACAGAAGAAGTATGACATACCGTTCCTGCCATGTACATCCAAGGTGATATCAGTGGTACCAAAAACCAACGAGACCCACTGCCGTTGAGTCGATTCTGACTCATAAAAAAATACGAATGGTCTGTATCAGTGGTCCAGACCATTCATATATAAGAAGCATTTATTGAATACGAGTTATGTATGAAGCACTGTGCTAAGCTAAACCACACACACTGCCATTGAGTCATTTCTGACTCAGCGACCCTGTAGGGCTGTGTAGAACTGCCCCGTAGGGTTTCCAAAGCTGTGATCTTTACAGAAGCAGACTGCCACATCTTTCTCCCATGGAGCGGCTGGTAGATTCAAGCCACAGACCTTTAGGTTAGCACCTGAGCACTTAACCACTGCATCACCAGTGCTACTTAGACACTGTGCGAGAACCTGAAAATTCAAAGAAGAAGCTTCCTGCTGTTCCCCAGGGCTGTCCTGTGTAGTACCAGGTAGAGTGCGTACCGTAACAGAATGGTGTGCAGAGTGCAGGGTCCCCAGTGGGAGCCTGTGTGGCCTGTGGGACCAAGGTGAGGCTTTATCTGAGTGTATACAAGGGTTAGTTCAGCAAAAATCACTACCGGTATAAAGCCTTGCTCTAGGGCGGCCATGAAAAATAAATGGCACGGACAACTGGTTAGACTTAAGAGCCTAGAGAGACCATCTTGAGTGTGTGTTTTAGGGGGATGATGTGGGGTTCTTGGGGACAGGAGTGATTTAGGTAAGCCTTCTGCAGGGAAGGGAGCCCTGGTGGCGCAGTGGTTAAGAGCGCAGTTTCTAACCAAAAGGTCGACAGTTCAAATCCACCAGCTGCTCCTTGGAAACCCGGTGGGACAATTTTACTCTGTCCTACAGGGCCACTGTGAGTTAAAATCAGCTGTATGGCAACAGGTCTGATTTGGTTTGAGGAAAGGAAGAAGTGTAAACAGAAACCATGGATGGACTGAAAGAGTCACTTAATGTACCCAGCTGCCCTTTGAGTTCCTGTGCTGAAAAAGATGAGTACTGTAGAGGGTTGTTATGAGTTGGAATCAACTCAACGGCAGTGGGCTATAGCTCCTGGTTGTTGTGCAGGCGTCGTTTTAGGTAAGATGCTGTGACCTGGTACCCCTGTAAGTACCCTGTCCACATCTCGTTAGCGCCCACACCACACAGTTCCCCAGCTTTGTCTTCGTGGGTGTTCTCACCGCAGAGGTGGAACCTTCTTGAGGATTTGGCAGCAGGGACTGTGACTCTGACTTTGTTTCTCTAGCGTTGAACACAGCACCAAGGGTTTTTATAGTCAGTGTGGATGAAGGAGCACATTCTGGCAAAAGACAGACGAGTAGCACAGCATTTGTGTGCTAAATAAATGTAAAGCCATCACTGAGTGGCAGTAATGACTTGAAACTAAAACTCAGAAAATGGACTTATTTTGGATAATTTATGTTTTGAGAAAATAGGTTGTTTGTTATCTCAAAGTTTTGTTGTATTTTTGCTGGAAGTTTTTTAAAAATAAAGGGGATGTCTTTCCTGCCTCACTTTCACTCCTCTGGGGTGATAAGTGTTGGACGTTCTGTGTGCATTTTTCCAGATTTTTATCTTAGCTCCTTTTAGAGCCAAAAGTGGAGACAGCCGCCTGCTGGGCTAGTAGTCAGAATAGAAGAAAGCAGAGGCCAGTAGGGGTGTTACCTGCAGTTCTTACTCTATAAGGTGTGGCGGTTCTTTTAAGCACCCCGATCTCTCAGGAGGAAGGCTCGAGGTAGTGTGCTTACCACTAGAGTTAGAGACCTTATTTTGGGTTTTGCCACATTCTCTAAAGTTATTAGGATGCTGTTTGTACAGAGTGGAAAAAGGGTCATCCAAGTCATAGCTCCTGGTCCCAGTAATTATGTTAACTTCCTAAAGCCAACAGTGCTACAGAGACTAGACCCGACCAAAAAAAAAACTAAATAGCTTTAAAAAAAAAAAAAAACCAAACCCATTGCCATTGAGTCAGTTCCAATTCAGAGTGACCCTATAGGACAGAGTAGAACTGCCTCCATGGCGTTTCCAGGGAGTGGCTCGTGGATTCAAACTGCTGACCTTTTGGTTAGTAGCCAAGCTCTTAACCACTGTACCACTTTAGGGCCTGCATTTCCAGATAGTTTTAGTTCTTGTTCTAGCTCAGATACTACTAAGGGTTATAAGTAAATGATTGTGTGTAAAATATTGAAGGCTTTTCAAGCTTTTAATAAAGCTGCCAAATTCTTGGATAGCTGGACATCCGAATCCAAAGAATCCACCCACCATGAAACTCTAGTTTGATAAGATAGTAAAGAATATAAATCAGGACAAAATATTATCACTAATTTAAGATGGGTTTATACCTCCAGTGCAGTAGTTTTTTCTTTTCAGATTTGATTCTGAAATGTTTAGAAATAAAAAAAAAACTACACAGGACTCAAACATCTAAATATAATTCATCTACAAAATTACTAATCCATAAAGCAAATGTGATGATGTGAAAACGCTGTCAGTTATATATATATTTTTTTCCATATGCAATATGTATACTAACTACTGAGGTCCGAAGCTATATAAATCTACACAAAGCATACAAATCTTTGTGTATTATGTTGCAAATTTTGTTACTGTACAACAGCTTTCCTCAAAGCACTTGGTGACATCTGTATACAGAAATTCTAGTGCCTGAGTAAGACCAGAGAACTTTGGGTTCTGAAGCTTTGAGTTTTCTAAAATTTCATGTAATTACATGCAGAGAAGTTGATGTTTCTGTTGTGTGTGTTAATAATTTAAGGAGACTGCTTTTATAGTAAGTTAGGAAAATAATGGAAAAGTACCCTTTTAAAAATGAATCTTTAGGGAATGGCTAAGTGAAAGGAAGACGAGTGCTGCCAGTAAAACCCTATGGAGCAGTTCTACTGTGTAACACATGGGGTCACCATGAGTAAGAATTGATTCCATGGTCATTGGCATGTGATTATATAATAGAAACATGACTTAATCTGGAGGTTAAATTCATTCCTTAAAATATTCAGCATTTCTGTTGAGTTCATTTCAAAACTATAAGTTGATTCTATAACGACAGAATCGTTAACTGAGTGGCAGGATCGTCCTTTGGCAGAAATGAGACATTTGTATGCACTGGGCTACCATCGGAGGCCATTCACCCCCCCTATTTCCTGACTCTGTGGACTTGGGCAAGTTACTTTGTCTACTCTCTGTTCACTTGACTGAAAATGGGGTTGTCTTGAATATGAAATGAGTAAAGCGTATATGCAAATGAATAACACATGTAAAGTGCTTAGCACAACACCAGCACCAAATTTAAAAAAAAAAAAATTAGCTGCTGTTTGTTCTATGTTTTCTCTATTCAAAGATGCTGTTGATTACAAGGCAGTATTTTAATTAAAGCTTTTCCAGGAGAAAAGCCGAAACATTAAATGTGGAGGGAAGTACATGTTATCTGTGAAGTGAAGGCTAAGCTTGGTGAAGTTGGTTCCTGTTCGTTGAACGAGGTGTGGAGGTGATTCGGGAGGAGCATCACCTGGAGCAGCCTTAGGGTACACTTGTGCTCTACTGTTTGCACCTTTACGGTGCTTCCTGGCTATTGTGAAGGGGAAACCTTTTCCATGTGAGGAATCTGACATATAAAGCTTCAAAGTTTACATGTTTTTGTCTTTGAGAAACATGTATTTATTTTGTCTAATTGTGTAGTTCATAAAATTAGACAAAAAAATGTGGTAATAATATAGTATTTGGTTTCAGTAATTTTCTGGGCTGCTCCTAGAAGTGAGGTTCAGGTTTTTGAATCAGAAATTCACCACCTACCCTGACTCCTCAAGAAAATCCTGAAACTTATATTTGAATTCTGATCAGTGCCCTTGATCCAATCCATTGCTGGCGAGTTGATTCCAACTCAAAGCGACCCTGTAGGATGGAGTAGGACTGCCCCACAGGGTTTCCAAGGCTGTAATCTTTATGGAAGCAGACTGCCACATCTTTATCCTGCAGAGTGACTGGTGGATTCACACCACCGACCCTGCAGTTAGCAGCTGAGCACTTTAACCACTGCACCACCAGGGCTTCTTATGCACATGGGGTTAGCAGGTGAACTTTGAAATTTTGTTAATAAAAATAGTAATTGGACTAAATCTGTAGACGAATTTAGGGAGGGATCATGTAACATCTTTGTATCAGTAGTCCTTGACTTATGATGGGGTTCCATTCCAATGACTCTTGTCATCAGTCAGTTCTGACATAAGTTCAATACCTCTTTTTTTTTCCCCCAAGTTTTCACTATTATTGCCTTTTATTATCAGTATCTTTGTAAGTCCAGTATTTATTTGTTTTGGAGGGCTGGAAACATTACATATAACCTTATAGATATATTTTAATGTCGTGTGTTACACATATTACTGATAAACCCAGAACCCAGTGCCGTCGTGTCAATTCCGACTTGTGATAATATTACTAATAAGATGTACCCAAAAAAAATAGATAAATACAGCTCTAAATGCGGTTGATCGTAACTCCAGTACGGCATAAGTCGGGGACTATCTGTAATATTTTTCTACCAAGAATATAACATTCCCCTCTTTATTCAATACCTTGTCAGTATCCCTTTAAGTTAATAGTTTCACATAGGCACTAAAAATAAATTTAAAGAAAGAAAATATATACTTTGTTTTGACTCATTTTAAGAGTCAAACTGTTGCCAAGTGTAGGCCCGTTTTGCACCGTTAAAGCTACTGAGCACTCATCCATCTTCTGAGTCTCAGTGTCACCTGCTGCCGCCATTTTGTGTCTGAAGTGAGTGGTGAGATTTAAGAATATGCATATACCAAGTCTAAATTTTTATCACCCGAACTGTGACACTTTTGAGAGTGAAAAAGGGCACCAGGAACTGCTCTAGGCAAATCAGGACATGCCATCAATTGCTAACTGAGAATTGATTACCTTTGTGATGCCGACATTAGAGATGCAAAGAGCCTCAAAGAACTTACCCATTAGCCTAAGCCTATAATTTTACAAATATGGAAAAATGTTAAAGTATTAACTTATCATGATTGGTTTTCATCTGAAACATTAACCTGGTGAACACAGATTCTTTCGATTTGAGTGCATTCCTTCTTCCATTTCTCTGTCCTCTTTAATTTGGTGGAGCTGTACTTATTTCTGTTGCTTTTGGATTTTGGTTAGGTGCTACAGCTGCTAACCAAAAGGTCAGCAGTTTGAATCTACCAGCCGCTCCTTGGAAACTCCTTGGGACAGTTCTACTCTGTCCTGTAGGGTCACCGTGGATTGAAATTTACTCAACAGCAGCGGGTTTTAATGGGTTTGAGTCGGAATGAACTCGATGGCAACAGGTTTTTTTTTTTTGGTTTATCAGTTACTCCAGGAGCCCTGATGGCTCAGTGGTTAAGCGCTTAACTGCTGACTGAAAGGTTGGCAGTTTGAACCCACCAGCCGCTCCGCTGGAGAAAGATGTGGCAGTCTGCCCCCATAAAGATTTACAGCCTTGGAAACCTTATGGGGCAGTTCTACTCTGTCCTACAGGGTCACTATGAGTTGGAATCGACTTGATGGCGGTGGGTTTGGGTATGTCTTGTCCTGAGTGCGTCAGACTTCGGCAGTGCAGGAGTCCCTGTGAGGTACGTGGTTGCAGTCTGTCCTGAATTAGCACCACACAGGCCTGTAGTTCTTCATTTGTATCTGGGTAGAGGCAAACTGAGTGCTTGGTTGTTTGTGAAAAGCAGCCTAGGGTGTTTCTGAAAGTGGAGTGTGCTGAGAGAGCAGTTCCGAGCATCCTTGAAGACCGTCGAGCATGAGTGAAGCTGCAAGCAGGGGTCTGGAGTTGCACTGCAGAAACCGTGCAAAGACGTGTTTCTGTTTTCCTGTGTTAAATACACAGGTGCTTCTCACTTCAGTGGATCTTTCAGCCTTGACCTATTCTTCCTCTAGTTCTCTTCACATTTTTTTAGTAGTACCTAATTTACCTGAAGTGTTTAATATTTATCAAAAGAAGAGTACAAGTTAGAATATTTCTTTTGGCTATATATATGCAGATAACTTAATTATCAGTAGTACTAGAAAAAAGCATGGGTATGTCAGATCTATTTAGAACTTTTAGGAAGCTGATTTTTGGCAATCTTACTGTATTTCAAATAACAAGTTCCTTTTTTTCTGTACCTTTTTAAAACAATCCCTGAAGTCATTGATTCCATTGCATTCTTTTTTTTTTTTTTTCCTTTATCAGAGCTGTCCATGCACATTTTTATGACATCATGAGATTAGGTTTTTTTTTTTTTTTAATTTGATACCTCAGATGTTGGTTTGTCATATTCCCCTTCTAAGGTTTTGCAAAGTTAGTTCTTGTAAAGTAAGTCCCTCTTTCTGAATTCTGTGTTGTCGTCTGCTGCCCTGACCTGCACCAGCCCTTAGCTTTGCTTTGCTTGATCTTAAGAAAGTCACTACTTCCTGTGCCCCTTCTATTCCCAACTACCAAGTTTCCTTCTGTAAATATAAGAAAGTGTCCCCATCCTAGAAAAGGATACGCTGTGGCATGAAGCTGCCGAGGAAGATCTTTGCAGCTTGGATTTGGGCAGAGTGAGAGGGAGATTAGAGAGAATGCTGTGCGGAAGACTCACTGGTTTGAGCTTGTAAAAACAGTGTGGGCACAGTGTCTGACCTCCTCTAACTTCACAGGGGGATCAAGATCAACAGCCCAAGGCTGATTCCTGTGAGGGGGAGGTCAGACATGGCTCCTCTCTCCATCTTCACCAGTGCTGACACCATCCGTCCCTCCTGTGGCACTCACTACTTCTCTGCTGGGTTTGTTAATTCATTGCAATAGCTACACAGAACTCACAGACAGTACTCATGATTATGGGATCTATTAGGGAAGTAACAGGTTACAATTCAGGTTCAGGAACCCTTAGGATACAGTTCTTCCATCAGGACAGCCTCTTCCCAGCTGTGCTCACAGGCACACCTCTCCCTGGCCCTCTGTCTTTGCCCAGAGGCACTCAGCTTTCTCGATCCATGGGCTGGGAAGCCCACCGAACAGTCTCCTGCTGGTCTCTCCTGCCACCACTTACCACCGTCTTCAGGGTTACAGCTCACTCTGTCTGTCTCCTGGTTCCAGTAGCATCTCAGTGCAGGGATTCTGGATCCAAAGGGCACACTCTGCTCCTGGCCATTCTTCCTTGGTGATGGTGAGATCCTGTCATTCCCGTCACTGGGGTGGCTCATTTCAGCCCTAGCAGGATGGCAGAACTGATTGATTCTTTTGCAGTCCCTGTCTGCACAGTCACACCCAATGACCTGGGTAGGAATTCCAAGACCATTGCAAGAAAGGCCACACAAAAGTGACCCATCGCCACTGCAGGGCTGTACTGACTCGTACAACGTTAGGTCCTGGTTTTCGTGCCCACGCTCTGGGAAGAGTCAGCTGTAGCTGCAACAGGGTTATGCTTCTGGTCTTCATGTTTCCTATTCAGTTTGAACTATGACTACTAGAAACCCCTTTAATGCAGATTTAGAGTAATTTTTAAGACAAGTTCATTTTGGCTTGTATTCAAGGGCTACTAGGGTAAAGTGTTTATTTTATAAAAAAAAAAAGGGGGGGAAGAAAGGCAGGGGGGAATGTATCTCATCTTAAACTTACCTTTTCTCCCAGGGTCAAGTATAACAGGACTGGCATAGGTCTTTTCATTGTAGTAAACAGGTATTGCTTGTTTGTTCATTATGTGAAAATTCAAGGTAAAAAAATGTTGACAGATCTAGGGAGCAAAAATCAAGAAGAGTAATAAGTGAATAGCAAGCAAGCATCAAGCCACCTGTTGAAACACATACTCTTATACAGAGAGAATGGCCTTCTTTCAGAAGTTAGCCCCTGTATGATAAAAAATTTAGCTTTACCTAAAGCGAGTTGGCCTTTGTCCTTGGTTCGAGAGAACTGACCCTTAGGATGTTGGTAATCTAAGTGTCTTCCATAAGACTCCAGGCCACACCTAACTAATGAGTTCAGTGAGGTGATGAGTTGACTCTGAGGTGGGGACTAAGCAGGCTGAGGAGACCCACACGCAGTACCTGTTGATCACTTGGTAATACTGATGGACCTCAAGGGAGAAGGGCTGGAGTTTCCATTGCGGGATGAGACCCCCAGTAAAAGCTCTGAACACAGAAGCTCCGTAGGCTTCCTGGTTGGCGAGGGTAGTGTGTCCCTTTTTGGGATACGGAAACTCTGCGTTGGGAACCTTCCCAAACCTTGCCCTATACATCTCTTTCTTTGTATCCTTTTTTCCTACTTAAAGCTGTAATCATAAGCATAGCACTTTCTATGAGCTCTGTGAGTCGTTCTAGCAAATTATCAAACCCAAAGGAGTAGTGGGAGCCAGCAGGTCAGAAGTAAGGGAGCCCAGAGGAGACTCCCAGGCTTGCGGCTAGAGTCAGCCTTCTTGGCAGTCTGAAAAATGGCATCTTTTTAACTTATGAGCTCTAACCTAGCTCCCAGTGGCTGGGGTCAGAGAGAGAAGTGTTGCATCGGCAGCTGGTGTCAGAGAAGTGAAAAGTGAGAATTTAATTAATGTTGATATCTTTGAAGTTGGCGGCAGGAGTGGGATTTGCTAGTATGTCGCAGCCCCGGTGAAATGAAAGCCTGAGCAAGAAAATTCTGTGCTTTTAAGTGGACTTGTTACGCTCAGTGAATTAATGGTAGTTAAACCCTTTTTTAAAATGTTAAGAATGAGTTTTGATGTTGAAAAAAAATTGGGGAACGGATAGGAGTGTTGGTTGAACGACATGATGGACATAATAAGTTAATTCACTGAACAGTACGTGTGAAGAATGTTGGAATGGTCAATGCTTTGTTATATATTTACCACAATTAAAAAAAAAATAAAACAAAACCCAGTTTTGGCTGTTTTGTATTGAAATCTGCGTTTATTTTGTCTCCCCTGCAGGCCGGCTGGTCGGAGTCTCTGTTTTGGAAGCTGAATCAGTGGCTTATGATCCACCTTTTCCATTGCCGCATGATTTTAACCTACCACATGTGGTGGGTGTGTTTTTGGCACTGGGATGCTTTGGTCAACAGCCTGTATCTGCCTCATTTTGCTCTCTTCCTTGTTGGACTGGCCCTCCTCACACTAATCATTAATCCATACTGGACCCATAAGAAGACTCAACAACTGCTCAGTCCAGTGGATTGGAACTTTGCGCAGCCAGAAACAAAAAGCTGTCAACCAGGAAGGGCCAATGGTCAGATACCCCAGAAGAAGCAGCAGTAGGTGTTTCTGGAACCCGGGACTCTAATAGTGCCGACCCAAATAACGGCACGTGCGATAATATGAAGTTCCTCGAACAAATAATTTTATAAAAAATGAGGTAGCAAATGTTTTTTGTTTGTCTAGTCCTGTTTCTCTAAGCAAAATACTAACTTTATATTTCATTAGTAGTAATTTTCGAGTAGCCACAAAGTATTTTTAAAACCTCGATCCCGTCTCTAGGAGATTTTTGCCGTCATAATTTCTTTGACTGTTATGGTTTATTCTTGTAAGCCTAACCATGTTGCACCATTTTTAGCATTCCTTCAAGAAGGGGCTCTTTGGGGTCAAGGCATTGCAAGCTGTCGAGAAGGAGGGAAGACGGCTTTGATGGAATACTTGAAGTGACTTCATATTAGAAGTGCCCACTTGGTGAATGTGGCTGTCAGCATTGATTCTTTCTGTTCACATGTTCACATTTTGTGTTTTTTATTCAAAATCATATTCTTCTTTGTTGGAAAGAATTGACCTAAGATGGAAAAGTACTGATTGGTGTGCAGTGAAATTTTAAAACTATGTGTACAATGGTGCCATCTAGTGGCAAAATCCTATAAAGGCACTGTCAAGGATTCGTGACCCTCATTATGAAAAAATAAACACCTGCCTTGAAATTCACCTACCCTGATGTGTGCATGTGGGGTAATTTAGGTTAGGTCTTCTAAGAATTTTTTATCAAGGAAGCTATCTTAAAATGAGCATTTCAAAGATTTATATTACTCGTATGACAAAATAAGTTAGGTTTTTCGTAATTAGGTTTGTCTAGACGTTAGAGCTGTTTTTTATGGACTAAGTTGCCGATAGGTGCCCAGACTCGACCCTAATTCCTTGGTGTTTCTCTGCAGATTTCAAGGTAAGATAGTAATCCCGTTTTCCCTCAAGATAAGAGCTAGATGTGGGCACCTCACAGATTATCCTTGCAGCTACAGGGTCACTGAGGTCCCTTGCAGCAGTCCCTAGGGTGGGATTCCAGAGTGCTGAGGTCGGATCCTTCTTTCCTTAACGGCCTGATAAAGTGTCCTGTCTCCCTGCTGACACCCACAGTCCATCATTTTTATTGTGTCGTGGTAGAATTCGTGCACCAGTTTAGCAATTTTATTGACACATACGAACATTTTGTCGTGGCCACGAGTGTGTAATTAAAAAAAAGCTCCTGTCTTCTTGAAGGCACTGTTGACGTGTTTGTGAAAAACACGTTGTGTGTGTTGGTCGTGCAGGTCATGCGTGAGTTGTGCTTGTTACGGAACACACAGCGATCCGGGTAGCGTGCTTCGATTATGCATGCTTTAAGCTATACAGGTTATTGGTTATGTTTAGGTAAAGGTATGTAATACCTGTGTATCTCGTTTTAAGAAGTGATTTAACTTTTTAAAAACATCCAGCAAGCCATGCCCCTATTAAGACTGTTAAACTGAAAACCCCATAGCTTTCTAGCCGCCTGCTCTCTGGGCAGTTTTATCCTTTCTTCAGGAGGCAGAGAGAGCTGGTGTTGTCTAACCGAGCAGAACTGTACTGATGTAACTCATGTTTACAGCACCCAAATGGATGTCAGTCCCTGTCTGAAAATAAACGTACCTTACTGTCCTTATCACTGTGAATGTTTTCTCTCTCGAAGATACAAAATTTGATAAGTCTTTATGTGTTAAAAATTCAGCTTAGAGTTTGAAGTATTTAGTTTAATGTGTAACTGACGTTCACTAGAACTTCGACTTTCCCAGGGGTCCACCCTTTATGCCCTGATAGGTCTTAATAAATATGTTGCTGAAATGCAAAGAGACAGGTAAGTGCCGTAAAAATGCCAGCTAACCTGCTCTGTCTGGTCTCATCCACACGTTGACACTCCATTGCGACCCGGGCCTTCTCAGTAGCAAACACTAAAACAAGGGTGTTGGGTACCAAAAGCTTTTTGAAACGTATGATCCAGGATCCCACGTGCTGTTATTGCCAAGGGGCAGCTAATACCTTCCAAATCTGTGTGGCACTTTACTACGAGTCTTCACTAACCTCCTTCAGCCCTCCTGTCAACCCTGTGAGTGGTTACCACCTACAGATGAGTAAAGAGAGAGACTCAGTACGGTTGAAGTGACTCTCGAGAGCCTCGGCTCTTACATGCAAAGTTAGGGCTTGAATCTGGGTCTGTCTGTCTCAAAGGATGCAAACTGGCAGCCCTCCAGCTGCAGATGTTTTTTGTTTGACTTGTATGTTGTTTATCACGAATTAGAGCAAATGTTAAGTGGGAGATTTCGTGTAACAATCAGGATTTCTGAGTCTTGAAAAACCAGAAAATCTGGCAATATTGGCCTTAACTGTCCGCATGATTTTAGTCATCAGAAGTAGAAAAACAGCTTCTGCCTTTAGTTAGAATATGGACTCGGGTTTGCCTCTGTCCTCGCCAATCCCTGTATTGACCTCGGTGTGGAGGCTTGTCTTAAAGGATTTTGTCTTAAAAATTAATTGAGAGATACTCGTATGATTTTATCTCAAGATGTAAGGAAATGCTCAGGTTTGTCAGGCATAAACTCATTTAGTTTATTGCAAGGTAGTCAGGGCAAGGCACTCAAGTAAGACCTCACGACCTTCACTGAGAAGCGGAGAGTCAGAATCAGCAGTGACAATGTTAGAGTCCCAGGCTGTAGACTTCAGGCTTTTTACCTTTTATGAAAGGTTCTTGGGAAGAATACTGACCGTGGCTAGAACTTGGCAGAGGTCCCTCATAACCAGGGTCCGAGGCTGGTGGCGGTTGACAGAGAGTCTTAGTCTCTGGTGGGGTCTCCTCTTGAAAGCATGTCAGACTCTAAGTAGGAGGGTCCCTTTCCTCTTCTCTTCTCTCAATCCAAACCTCATTGCCGTTGAGTCGATTCCAACTCATAGCGACCCTATAGGACAGAGTAGAACTGCCCCATAGAGTTTCCAAGGAGGGCCTGGCGGATTCGAACTGCCCACCTTTTGGTTAGCAGACGTAGCTCCTAACCACTACGCCACCAGGGTTTCCTTCTTCTCTCAAAGCAGGAGCCAAAATCCAGCATATGGATGTGAATTTTTAACTCGGGCCTTACTTGATAAGGGCTACATGACGTCAAGTTTAACAAAGACTAGTATGTCACCATTTTTCCTTCAAAGTTGAAGACTATGGGGTTGTTTATGACTTACCTGGTGTCTCAAGGCCACCTTACAGGGAGATAATTTTATGTCGTAATTCCTTTATCATGTCATGTATGCAACAAGCCAACTCAGGGAGATTTCTATCATTATGTACACAACAAGCTAATTTAGGAAGGTTTAACTATGTTACATCATTATGACATACTTTAAATTTTCCTAATTTAGAAATCTAGTTATGAGTTATACTTTATCATAGTATGTGTCTAGAGGTGGTTTACCACATTCTTCTATTTATCAATTTCTAAAATTTAGGAGTTTTCTAAATAACTTTCTGATGACTTACAGTTTCTAACACTATGCTTTCTGGTTAGAGTGTGTCACAGAAGCATATATACCTCCAACTTCTTACTATGAATGAGTTGAACATACGTAGTTTGAAAACCTAACTGTTGAGTTATGAAAGCGTATGTGATTTGAGGACATTATGTGAGCATACATAACGAGGCTAAATGTCAGTTGTCAAGTTATTTTCTTTCAGCAATGTTTCTCTGTATTCATTTTCTTTTTGGCAAATAGAACAGGCCAAGGAAGTCGAGTGATACAAGAAAAATGGGAGAGAATGTATTCTTTTGTGGAAGAGAGGACTGTCTACCCTCGTCCCACATCTGTGTCACCTGCCTGGCTCTTGAAGACAGTTGGGCTTGTCCCCCCTCCTTTTTTTTACTTAGCACCAAGCCAGTTGCTCTTTTCAGTATCTGGCTTAGTCATCTAGTGCTGCTATAACAGAAATACCGCAAGAGGATGGCTTTAACAAACATTTATTCTCTCACAGTCTAGTGGGTTAGAAGTCCAAATTCAGGGTGCCAGCTCCAGGGGAAGGCTTTCTCTCTGTGAGCTCTGGAGGAAGGTCCTTGTCATCAGTCTTCCCCTGGTCTAGGAGCTTCTCAGTGCAGGGACCCCAGGTCCAGAGGACACGCTGGTTTCCTGGCTCTCGTTTCTGGTGGTATGAGGTCCCCCTGTCTCTCTGCTGGCGTCTCTCTTTTATATCGCAAAAGAGATTGACTCAAGATACAACCTAATCTTGTGAACTGTGTCCTGCCTCTAATCCTGCCTCCTTAGCATCATAGAAGTTAGAATTTATAACACACAGGAAAATCACATCAGATCACAAAATGGAGGACAACCACACAGTACTGGGAATCATGGCCTAGACAAGTTGACACACATGTTTGGGGGGACAGAACTCAATCCATAACCGTATCCCACAGTTTTCTCAAAGTATTGCTGGACTTGCTATAACATAGTTGGTGTTTAGTGTTCACTTTTTTTCTAGGCACTCTGCTAAATAAATAGTGATTTCCTATTTTCTTCACACAAACAACTTTATGAAGTAGGTAGTATTGGCTTCCATTTTACAGTTGGGGAGCCTCGAGGCTCAGGTTGCTACTTGGCCTAATGTCACAGAGCTAATAACTGGTTGTGCCTATGTGCTTACCCTTTTAAACACACATTTCATACAGAATATAATAAAAAAAGATCCTCCCCAGGTGAATTCAGTTGTGTCCTTGTGTAGCTAGAATATAAACTCCATGAGAGCAGGGATGTTTATGTGTTTTGTTCACTGACGCATTCGAAGCCCCTGCAGTGCCTGGCGTATGACAGCTGCTCAGTAATAACGTTGAACGGATCAGTGACCGTGTCAGTATCTACCAAGCAGGGTCCTGTCAGAAAACAGATGGCAAATTCAAAAGGGGGTGATCGAGGAGCAGAAGAGCAGTTATTGAAGCGTATATCTACCAAGATTCCAGCAGAGTTAAACTGAGAAGATACTACCCACCTTGGATCAAGGGTTATCTGTGTCTGACAGAGAAATGGAGCCACTGACATCCTGTGGCCCAGCAGGAAGTGGGTTGAAGGAATAAGCTCCCATTTCTTATCTGGCTCTGGAAGCCAGTGGGCGCAGAAGCCTGCTGATGCAGCCCTCAAAGTATTGGGTGGTATATTAAAATTCTCTGTTAAATATGTCCTACATGTTGAAAAGTCTTTGTTTTATTCTGTTGTATGGACCCTAACACACAGAGAAATGGAGACGGCTGTGTATTTCTCTCACGCAGTCGCAGATTTCACATTGTCTCAGACATCTGACTATTCACCAAGCACATCAGATGTTCCGGGATTCGTTTCTGTGATGTGTTATCACACAGTGGTTGTATTCAGTAGCCTCCTGCTCAAAGGTAGTGGCACAAAGCTAGAAGACTTCCACTTGAAACACATCCGGATCCTGGCGAATGCCCCACTAATTGCGACTTTAGCAATAAAGACTAATCGTTCTCTCAAGAGACAAATGCAAAGCTGGGTGGTTCCAGGACTGACTGTGATCTCCTCATCCTAATCCACACAGGTGTCCCCACACGGGATAGGTGGTTCCAGGGCTGACTATGATCTCATCCTAATCCACACAGGCGTCCCCACGTGGGATAGGTGGTTCAGGGCTGACTCTTCATGTCCTCACCCTAATCCACACAGGCGTCCCCACACAGGGGATAGGTGGTTCCAGGCCTGACTCTTTCATCTCCTCACCTTAATCCACACAGGTGTCCCCACACAGAGGATAGGTGGTTCAGGGCTGACTCTTCATCTCCTCACCCTAATCCACACAGGCATCCCCACAGAGGATAGGTGGTTCCAGGGCTGACTCTGTCTCCTCACCCTGATCCACACAGGGGATAGGTGGTTCCAGGGCTGACTGTGATCTCCTCACCCTAATCCACACAGGCATCCCCACAGAGAATAGGTGGTTCAGGGTTGACTCTTTCCATCTCCGCACCCTAATCCACACAGGCATCCCCACACAGGAGATAGGTGGTTCAGGGCTGACTCTTCCATCTCCTCACTCTAATCCACACAGGCGTCCCCACACAGGGGATAGGTGGTTCAGGGCTGACTCTTCCATCTCCTCATCCTAATCCACACAGGTGTCCCCACACAGGATAGGTGGTTCCAGGGCTGACTCTTCCATCTCCTCACCCTAATCCACACAGGCGTCCCCGCACAAGATAGGTGGTTCAGGGCTGACTCTTCATCTCCTCACCCTAATCCACACAGGCGTCCCCACACAAGATAGGTGGTTCCAGGGCTGACTCTTCCATCTCCTCACCCTAACCCACACAGGCATCCCCACAGAGAAAAGGTGGTTCAGGGCTGACTCTTCATCTCTTCACCCTAATCCATGCAGGCGTCCCCACACAGGAAGGAAAGGGCAGGGTCAGAAAAAGCCTTTCACTTTGCAGGGCTCCGTCTACAGTTTGTGAGGGAAGCTCCCAGGAGAGGCCCGTTATATCTCAGACAGACCTTCCTGGAAATCAGTGGCAAAGGGGAATGGGATTACTTTAAACTCGGTTTAGACGGATCATGTTCATCCCCTCGGCTGGGTTGGAACCTCCGATCTCTGGAATCAAAACCGAGAGAAGCTCTGGGCTGAGCGTGTAGCATTAACTTCCAGCCAAAGGTGCTATGACAAGGACCCTCCCAGTCAGGAAGCTGCTGACTCCATTTTCAGGGTTCCCAAATCAGGCTGCCTGCTTCATGACTTACTCTGCAAATTGGATGCTTCACGCCCTGGTTTTGTCAGTTCCGACTTCAATCCATTTGAGCTTGTCTGACAGGCAGGAGCTGAGACATCTCAAACCCTAGCTACAAAGGCATCTGGGAAATGTCATTTGTAGCTTTTGAGCGTCTGCCCTAAGGAAGTTCCTGCGTCTGTCACAGATCCATTTCTAGTTGTCAGAGTAATTATTTCAGCTTAGCTAAAAATAAAAGAGACCTATGTTTTTCATGAATTCGTGTTGATGCTTTCACTTTGCTGTTGTTGTTAGTCATCGTCAGTTGATTCCGGCTCATGGTGACCCCATGTGTGCAAAGTAGAACTGCTCTGTAGTGTTTTCAAGGTGGCGACCTTTTGGAAGCAGAACACCAGGCCTGTCTTCCAAGGTGCTTCTGATTTTGGCTAGTAATTGGAGCGCTAAACTGTTTGCACCACCAAGAGACTCTACTAAATGTCTTTTTACTTTGCTCCAATGTGACCGAACCAAAACCATTGTTGTCGAGTGGATTTCTACTCATAGCAATCCTATAGGACGGAGTAGAACTGCACAGTAAGGTTTCCAAGGTTGTAAATCTTTACAGAAGCAGGCTGCCACATTTTTTCTGAGCAACTGGTGGGTTTGAACCACCAACCTTTTGGTAAGCAGCCAACCACTTAAGCACTGTGCCACCAGGTCTCTTTGCTCTAATGTGAGAGCTTATTAATTCAGTATTTTTTTTCCCGTTGACTAAATCTTCCCTTTTTTTCGGTAACTATACTATGTTATGTATTGTTTTATCTTATTATGTTTAGAATACACTGTTGTGGAAAATTCAGAAATCTGTTTTTTCTTTTTGCAATTGACTTGGTACCCAGTGATTTGGAATAAACTCTAAAGTATTCAGGCTTTCAACATTGCCGGAACACCAGCCATCTGAGAAGAAAAAGAAATCATAGCCTTCCTTTCAGGAGAACACAACCAAGAATCCCAAAGCACAAGTTACGTGATTTCCCAGTGACTCTTCCGATAATAACAAAACGATAAAAACAAAATACAGAATTCTCTTTCTACATTTGGAGCCCTACTATGTGAATTTATTTATTTTCTCAATTTGTATCTTTTACTATTGTAAATGACTTGTTGCATTGGACAAATCTGCAGCAAAAGATCTCTTTAAAGTGTTAAAAAGCAAAGATGTCACTTTGAGGACTAAGGTGTGCCTGACCCAAGCCATGGTGTTTTCACTTACATCATAGGCATGTCAAAGCTAGACAATGAATAACGAAGACCAAAGAATTGATGCCTTTGAATTATGGTGTTGGTGAAGAATATTGAATATACCATGGACTGCCAAAAGAATGAGCAAATCTGTCTTGGAAGAAATGCAGCCAGAATGTTCCTTAGAAGCAATGATGGCAAGGCTTAGTCTCACGTACTTTGGACATGTTATCAGGAGGTACCAGTCCCTGGAGAAGGACGTGCTTGGTACAGTAGAGGGTCAAAATAAAAGAGGAAGACCCTCAACAAGATGGATTGACACAGTGGCTGCAACAGTGGGCTCAAGCATAATGATTGTGAGGATGGCGCAGGACCAGGCAGAGTTTCCTTCTGTTGTACATAGGGTCACTGAGTCGGAGCTGACTTGGTGGCACCTGACAAACAACATTGTTATATATTTGGCAATTTCAGTGTTAAACTCCAATTTATCAGAAGCTTTGTGCTTCTTATTCAGTGTTTTATAATTGCAACCCCCCAAACCATTCAAAAGGTTCCAAAAATTAAACCAAAGTTAAAATCCTCAATTATGAAAGCAATATATCAAGTCTTTCAATCTAACAATTCTCTGCCATTGTTGTTGTTGTTGTTGACACAGCCACTGTGTCAATCCATTTCATTGAGGTTATTCTTTTTCGCCTCCCCTCTACTTTACCAAGTATGATGTCCTTCTCCAGAGGCTGGTCCTTTCTGATAACATGGAAACATGCCACCCTGTGCCTGTCAATTTGTCGAACTGTGGTGGCTTGTGCATTGCTTGTGTCTGGAAGCTTTGCCACTGCTATTTCACGTACCAGCAGGGTCACCCTTGGTGGACAGGTTTCAGCGGAGCTTCCAGACTAAGACTAGGAAGAAGGTCCTGGCAGGCTACTTCTGAAAAAATGGATTATTATGCAGCAGTAAAGAGAAATGAAGTCCTGATGTATGCCACAACCTGGATGAATCTTGCAATCATTATGCTGAGCGAAATAAGTCAGTCAAAAAAGGACAACTACTGTATTATCTCACTTATATGAAATAAGCAAATATATAGAAACCAAAGATTATTAATGGTTGTCAGAGGTGGGGGGGTGGGGGAAGGGAGAAGCTTTTGTTTGGCGGGGGCATTGGGTTTGTGTTAATGGTGGTGGAATGTTTTGGATAAGGATAGGGAAAATGGTGGCACAACATAAAAAAGGTTATCAATGTCATTGAGTTATAAATGTGGTAGATGTATTGGTTTTCACCACAATAAAAAAAGGAAGAGGGGGAAGAAAAGAATTTTGACATTAAAAATTCAAATTGAATCCAGCATCCTTCTTGGCCACTTCTTGAGAGTCAGTGAAATAAGAGCTTTTCCTTTCCTTTGTTTGTAGCCTTCAAATGAGAGGACTGAGTTACTTGTGCTTCTCAGTTTTTGTACACTATGGTCATTGGTCAGGGAAAACCTCTTCTTTGATCTTGCAATCTATTCCATTTTAACCCATCCCTGCTCCCATTCTTGATCCTCCATCTTTCTATGGAATTGGATGTATATGCTTTTGTCCTAATTTGGGTTCTGTCCAAAGCAAAGAAGTGAGGATAAGTAGGATATTTGGATGGTGCAGGAAATATCAAAAGGGAAGTGAGGAAATGCGACAGGAGAGGCAAGGCAGCCAATAAAGGATGTATCATGAAGCCTACTCCAATGTAGGCAAGTGGAGCTCAATCCCACAGGACAACATGGGACATATGCTTCTGAGTTATCTCACCCGGAACAAACCAGCTTTATACACCAAAGTATTCTTCAGGAATTGGCTGAGGTCTGCTCCTGGGACTTTTCATCCCCAGCACTTCCGCCTACCCTGCCCAAGGGATGAGAGGCTTGAAGAAGGCCTGCAGGCAAGGAGATGCAGGTAACGACAGCAGGAAGTTGTCTGAGAGCATAGCCGTGATAAGACCTAAGATATGGGCAGCACGCCTGCAGTGTTTCCTACACGTTTTATTTGAACATGTTCTTGTAATAAGGGAGTCCCTGAGCTGGTGTGACTGGACACCAACAGGTTTTGGGTGGTGCAAACAGCTAAAGCTCTCAGCTGTGAACCGAAAGTGTGGAGATTTGCATCCGCCTAGAGGCGACTTGAAGAAAGGCCTGACAATCTACTTTTGAAAAACTAGCCATTGAAAACCCTTTGGAGCACAGTTCTACCCTGACACATATGGGGTCTCTAGGACTTGGAATAGACTTGATGGCAATGGACTTTTTCTTGTAATAACACACATTTTTGTCAATTTATATAAATCATATTGTGTTTTGGATATTGTTTATTTTTCCCCTCAGTACTTTTTTTTTTTAAAGACCTATCCACTTAGATGTGAATACACCCTCTCTATTGTTTCTAAATCCTGCATCGTGGGGAATCCACATTGTACCCATCCACTTCTCCAGTTTTGCGCACCCAGATGGCGTTCAGCTCTGCATTATCACAAACAGTGCCATGATGAACATCTGCGCACTCGGCCCCTTAGGGGCCCTTGGGATAATTGCTTTGGGATAATTGCCAGGAGTGGAATTGCAGGGTCAATGGGTCAATGGGTAGCATATACTTAATTTTACTGAGCTCTGCCAGATGGCCCACAAGAATGGCTACATTGATAAGCTCGCTTTCTGGCCAATAATTGACATTCTTCAGCTTTCTGAATTTTGACATTCTAATTAGAGAGTGAAAATAGATGTCTCATTATTTAAATTTGCCTTTCTCTGCATTATGGATTGAATTGTGTCCCTCAAAAACATGTGTTGAAATCCAAACCCTTGGTGTCTGTGATTGTGACCCTCTGTTTTACCAAGCATGATGTTTTCTCCAGTGATTGGTCCCTTCTGATGACATGTCCTAACTGAGAAAAGGTCTCGCTATCCTTCTAAGGAGCATTCTAGCTATTCTTCCTCCAAGACAGATTTTTTTCGTTCTTCTGGCAGTCCGTGGCATATTCAATATTCTTTGCCAACACCACAGTTTTTTTTTTAAGTTTATTTTTTATTAATGTCCTTTAAGTGAAAGTTTACAAATCAAGTCAGTCTCTCATACAGAAATTTACATACACCTTGTTATATACTCCTAATTGCTCTCCCTCTAGTGAGACAGCCCGCTCTTTCCCTCCACTCTCTCTTTTCGTGTCCATTCCACCAGCTTCTGACCCCCTCTACCCTCTCATCTCCCCTCCAGATAGGAGATGCCAACATAGTCTCAAGTGTCTACTCGATCCAAAAAGTGCATTCTTCACCACCATCTTTTTCTATCTCATTGTCCAGTCCAATCCCTGTCTGAAGAGTTGGCTTTGGGAATGGTTCCTGTCTTGAGCTAACCGAAGGTCTGGGGGCCATGACCACCGGGGTCCTTCTAGTCTCAATCAGACCATTAAGTCTGGTCTTTTTATGAGAATCTTGGATCTCTATCCCACTGCTGTCCTGCTCCCTCAGGGATTCTCTATTGTGTTCCCTGTCAGGGCAGTCATCGGTTGTGGCCAGGCACCATCTAGTTCTTCTGGTCTCAGGCTGATATAGTCTCAGGTTTATGTGCCCCTTTCTGTCTCTTGGGCTCATAATTACCGTGTCTCTTTGGTATTCTTCATTCTCCTTTGCTCCTGGTGGGTTGAGACCAACTGATCCATCTTAGATGGCTGCTTGCTAGTGCTTAAGACCTCAGATGCCACTCTCCAAAGTGGGGTGCAGAATGTTTTCTTAATAGATTTTATTATGCCAGTTGACTTAGATGTGCCCTGAAACCATGTTCCCCAAACTCTCGCCCGTGCTACGCTGGCCTTTGAAGCATTCAGTTTATTCAGGAAAATTCTATGCTTTTGGTTTAGTCCAGTGGTGCTGACCTCTCCTGTATTGTGTGCTGTCTTTCCCTTCACCTGAAGTAGTTCTTTTTTTTATTATTATTAACTTTTATTGAGCTTCAAGTGAACGTTTACAAATCAAGTCAGACTGTCACATATAAGTTTATATACACCTTACTCCGTACTCCCACTCGCTCTCCCTCTAATGAGTCAGCCCTTCCAGTCTCTCCTTTCGTGACAATTTTGCCAGCTTCCAACTCTCTCTATCCTCCCATCCCCCCTCCAGACAGGAGATGCCAACACAGTCTCAAGTGTCCACCTGATATAATTAGCTCACGCTTCATCAGCATCTCTCTCCTACCCACTGTCCAGTCCCTTTCGTGTCTGATGAGTTGTCTTCGGGAATGGTTCCCGTCCTGGGCCAACAGAAGGTTTGGGGACCGTGACCACCAGGATTCCTCTAGTCTCAGTCAGACCACTAAGTATGGTCTTTTTATGAGAATTTGGAGTCTGCATCCCACTGATCTCCTGCTCCCTCAGGGGTTCTCTGTTGTGCTCCCTGTCAGGGCAGTCATCGATTGTGGCCGGGCACCAACTAGTTCTTCTGGTCTCAGGATGATGTAGGTCTCTGGTTCATGTGGCCCTTTCTGTCTCTTGGGCTCTTAGTTATCACGTGACCTTGGTGTTCTTCATTCTCCTTTGATCCAGGTGGGTTGAGACCAATTGATGCATCTTAGATGGCCGCTTGTTAGCATTTTAAGACCCCAGACGCTGCCTTTCAAAGTGGGATGCAGAATGTTTTCATAATAGAATTATTTTGCTAATTGGCTTAGAAGTCCCCTTAAACCATGGTCCCCAGCCCCCCGCCCTTGCTCCGCTGACCTTTGAAGCATTCAGTTTACCCCGGAAACTTCTTTGCTTTTTGTCCAGTCCAGTTGAGCTGACCTTCCATGTGTTGAGTATTGTCCTTCCCTTCACCTAAAGCAGTTCTTATCTACTAATTAATCAGTAAAAAACCCTCTCCCTCCCTCCCTCCTTCCCCACCTTGTAACCACAAAAGTATGTGTTCTTCTCAGTTTATACTATTTCTCAAGATCTTATAATAGTGGTCTTATACAATATTTGTCCTTTTGCCTCTGACTAATTTCACTGTTTTGCCCACTGCAATGCGTTTGATTTCTTGACTGCTGCTTCCATGGGCTTCAATAGAGATTTGATAGAGTATATTAACTGGGTTTGCAATGACCCGAGATCTCTCCATCTCTCAGTCTACCTTCTGTGCTGTCAGCTTCATTCTCAGGCTTCACTCTCTGTCACCCAAACAGCTCTGAGTTCTTTTGGTTTGAAATACCTGTGGCAGCTACCACTCTCACGTTCTCCTCCAAGATATCCAAAGAAAAGATTCTGAGTTCCAGCATGCTTAGCAAATGAGTTGAGCTTTATTTTGAAAAGACTACCTAGAGGAATATATTTAACCACTTGGCTTAAGCCAGTTAGAACCTATCCGTTAACATGTGGGTCATTTTCACTCAAACCCATATGAAATGATTCATACATATGGAAGAGTGTATAAATACATATGTATAGTTGAAAGAATATAAGGCAAATACTTATGTAATTAGTACTCAATTTAGAGCATTGCCAGTGCCTTAGAAATTCCCTGTGTGCAAAACCCCTAGTTTCTTTCAAATAAACTGCAAGAAAAATGAGAAGGGAAACCTATAGATTAAAAGTGACTTAAGTGTCCACAAATTTAATTTGTGGATTTTGTTTGGATACTGATTCTAAAAGATATGAAGAAGAATAGAAGGACAAGGAAACAGAGAGAAGAACAAAAAGGAAGGAAGGAAGGCAGTGAGGGAGAAAGGGAGAAAAGGAGAAAGGGGAGGAAGGAGAGAAGAAGGTAGGAAGGAAGGAAAAGAAGGAAGAAAGGTATGGGATAATTTGTGAAATTGGAATACTAGCTACCTGGCTACTTTTTAAATGCGTTAATTTTAAGTGTGATAATATGATGTGATTATTTTAAAAATTCGTCCTTATCTTCTAGAGATACATAATGAGATATTTACAAATGAAATGCTATCTTAGTTTAATTCAAAATAATTCAGTGGAGGTGGAAGTGGGTGGGATTAAGATGAAATAAGATGGCTTTTTTTTTTTTTAATAATTATTGATGCTGGGTGATGGGTACATGGAGATTTTGCATATGTTTGAAAATTTCCATGAAGAAGGAAGACTAGCAGGAGGAGGAAGATGGGAAGAAAGGCGAGGAGCTGCTGTTACCAGGGAAACAGCTATGCCCCGTGCCAGGATAACCTCTCTGGATTTCTTGGCCTGATAATTTTTTTCACTGTCTTGTAATTCTTTGAAGCCTTAAAGCAGATGTGTTTAGTAGTTTGTCCTGCTTTTCTATTTGTCTTCCCTGGGTGGCTTGTTCTGAAGTATGAAAGTCAGCTTGGTTCAGCTGTATTTTTTTTTTCCCCTCCTAAACCTACCCATAATATACTAATTAATGCAGAGCTAAGTTAAGAAGTAGTGTGTTTGTTCTTAAAGTTGACAATACTATTTCAGTTAACACTGAATAATTATTATTATTATTTTTTTATTTGTTGATTGCCCCCTGTGAACCAAAAACAAAGAACTCATAGGTCTTACCCATGATGGATGTACATTATGGTTGGAGAGACATAATAAGACATATACACCCACAAAGACACACATGCATGCACGCATGCACGCACGGGCACGCATGGGCACACATACAATGATATGACATGGAAGGCTTTGTGGCCCAGTGAAAAATGTTGGATATGGGAGTCAGATCGGCTTTGGTCTAAAGTCTATTTCTGCCACCTTTCTAGCTGTGTGAACCTAAATTCTCAAAACTTAAGAGGGGGATTTCAGTGATTTGAGAGCAATGGAGAAGTTACATCTAATGTAAAAAAAAAAAAAATTCTGTAAGCAAAAAACAAAGACTGGAGATGAAAAGAATAATTCTTGTTTGGGGAAGAACAACGAAACTAGTGAAACAAAGCAGAGACCACGAGGAGGACAATGGATTGATATAAATTTTAGAAATTAGGTGGGTGCTAGATTATGAAGGGAGGAACTGGAATGTCAGGGAAATTGAATTTTATCCAGTCGAATGGGATTGTTTAATGTTGTTACACAGAGCACTTGCTGCAGACTCCTAATGTTTCCTTGAAGAGAGGCGACCTTCCTTTCAAGTTACACATCTGGTTCTTATTTTCTTTGGAGCCAGCCTGCCTGCGGGAAGCAAACATTCTCTTCTCTCTGTACTTCCCAGGTGCCCAGAGGGAAGGTTTGTAATTTTTAACGGTTGCTTGTGCCTGAGTAGATAAATTCAATTCAGCATTAGCAATTTCACTTGGCCAACAGATCTAAAGCTACATTCATCATTTATTACTAATTTACCTGCCATTTTGATTCCTATTTGCAAGATTATGCCAGAGAACAAAAGTGAAGTTTATTAGTCCACCTCAAACCCAACATGACAATGCTGTTAACGGCTATACTTTAAGAGAATTTGCTTAGTGGTAGGAAGGACCTCAGGAGTCCCTGGGTGGTACCAATGGTTTGTGCTTGGCTACAAACAGAAAGGATGGTGGTTCAGCTCTGGCACATGAGTTGGAATCAATTCAATGGCAATGGGGGTAAGGATCACAGAGGCAGAAACTGCAGATAAAAAGTCCAGTTAGACTACCCAAGAGTCCATGCGCCAGATGCTAAAGCTGGAGACTACAATAAAAAGAAAGGGATGTTGGAAAAGACTTTGGAAATGAGAGAGTGGCTAGCATAGCTTAGGGACCCAAAACAAGTGTATGTTCATCAGTGTTTTGCAAATCTGGCTTGGAAGGAGTCATTTTATGTTATCAAACAACTTCTACTTTTTTTAGTAGCACAAGGTGGTAGACTGGTCCCACACCAACATTTATTAGCCATGTAACTTAACCCCCAAGATGGTTTCCCCATTTGTCTCACTTGCTTTGTCCATTGCTCTTCTTTTGTTTCAAGGACAATTAAAATAATTTATGTGAAATATTTTGAAAATTCTGAAGCACTGGATGATAAAGCATAAGAAGTACTACTCTTTGTAGTTATTTTGGAGTCCTTTGAGTAATTCCTGCCTCTAAACAAATATCTTTCCAGCAAGGAGTGCTTCTGATGACTTTAACTTAAATTCACTCTAGTCACTTGGGCCATCAATCAATTCCTAAAATATTTGAAGCTTTTTCTGGGCTCAGGAACTTTGCGTTTCCTGTTTTTATGCCTAGATTTTTTTTAGATTAGTCTTTTCCAGGCTTTTTACATGGCAGACTCTGTCTTATCCTTTAGCTTAATACCTCTTCCTAAAAAAGATTTGCCCTGACCACCCTATCCAATTCTCTTTTGTGATTCTTACGGCAGCATCCTGTTTATTTCCTAATAGCATCCTGTTTATTTTCCTATTATTTACCTCCAATGGCGTACTGGTAAACATTCAACAACTGACTCTAGGAAACAGAAGCTCTGATTTGTAGCATTTGCCATTTCCATGGTGTAAATATCCCCACTCTGATAGATGCCAGGCTGCCAATATGATGTCATTGAATGCAGAGTTGGAGGGAGATGTACATAATTAGCTTGAGACCGAGCACATTACTGTATCACCACCAATAATTATTCTTTTGTTCAATTATTTTTTGCTGTAAGCTCAGTGAAGGCACAATTTATATCTTATTCACGGTAATATCCCAGAATCTAGTACAGTGCTTAACACACAACACTAAGTGAATGAATTTATATAAAACCTTACTAATTGTCTTAGTTATCTGGTGCTGCTATGATAGAAATACCACAAGTGGAATGGTTTTAGCAAATAGAAATTTATTCTCTCACAGTTTAGGAGGCTCAAAGTCTGATCTGAAATCAGAGTGCTGGCTCTAAGTGAAGCCTTTCTCTCTCTCTCGGCTCTAGGGGAAGGTCCTTGTCATCAATCTTCCCTGGTCTAGGAGCTTCTTGGAGCCCTGGTAGCACCACGGTTAAGAGCTCAGCTGCTAACCAAAAGGTCAGCAGTTCAAACACCAGCTGCTCCTTGGAAATCTTATGGGAATCGACTCAACAGCAACAGGTTTGATTTTTTGGTTTTTTTTTTTTTTTTTTCAGTTTAGGGACCCCAAGTCCAAAGGACACACTCAGCTCCTTACTCTTCTTCCTTGGTGGTATGAGATCCCTCTCCTCTCTACTACATTCTCTCTTTTCTATCTCAAAAGAGATTGACTCCAGATACAACCTAATCCTGTATACTGAGTCCTGCCTCATTAACATAACAGATAGCTCACTTACAAATAGGATCATAACCACAGGCATAGAGGTAGGATTTACAACACATAGGTTAATCATGTCAGATCAAAAAATGGTAGACAACCATAAAATACTGTAAATAATAGCCTAGCCAAGTTGACACATTTTTGGGGAACACAGTTCAATCCACTGACATTCTGTTCAGAATTTAAAAAAAAAAGAAATCTTGGAATTGTTAAAAAAATGCTTATTAAAAATAGGAAATTTTATTGTAATTTGTAACAATTGCAAAAAAGAGCAGTATAGTCAGTCATCAATCTTTCAAAAAAACAAAGCCAAACCGGTGGCGGTGGAGTGGATTCCGACTCACAGCAACTCTGTGAGCAGCCAATTGGCTACGTAGGGTCACCATGAGTCGGAATCGACTCCGTGGCAGTGGGTTTGGTTCTGGTTTATCCGCTTGCTACAACAGGAAAATCCTGTTTTCCTAAAAGGGTTTTCTTGTGTTATGGAGAAATAATGTGAAATTTGGAGTTAGAAGGCTGGATTTGGAAAACGGGTGACATTATTTGCTAGCCTCAGTTTCCTCAACTGCAAAATGAACAATTATGAATAGTAAATGAGATAATGTGATCAATAGTAATAGTAAGCTCCAGAAATCAATGTAAGTGCAATGTAACTATTTCTTTTGATACTTAGTCCCTCCGTATAGCCAAACAACGTACTTAAAAGAGTATTTCTTGATTTGTGGCTTTCATAATTTTCTATTAACGTTCCAATATAGACCATGAATATTTAGGTTCTATAACACCTCCTTCTCTTCTCACCATGCTCTCGATATAGTTACATCTTATTTTCTGACCCCATAAGTGTTCATTATCTACTTTATTATGACTATGTGAACATTAGCGACACTGAGCCACATGACTTATTATTACTTTTCCTTTCCTGTAAGCTTTTTTTGTTTTCCCTGCAGTTAATAATATTGCTTCTGTGCTCTCTCCCTTTCCTTATGTGAATTTGCTTTATTTTCTATGTATACATCTCTAATTCAACCCAAAGTCTCCACTAGAAATATAAAAGCCACCACTTCACGTTAAACACATTGGTTGTTGCTGGGTGCTGTTAAGTCAATTCTGACTCATAGCGTATAGAACTGTCCTACAGGGTTTTCTTGGCTATAATCTCTACAGAAGCAGATCCCCAGGGCTTTCACCTGCAGACTGGCTGGGTGGGTTCAAACCACCAACCTTTCGGTTAGGGGCTGAGTGCTTAACCATTATGCTACCAGAGCTCTTTAAATACAGTAGGCGTCATAGCAATTCCATTATCCTAGAGACAAATTTCCTGTAGACTCCGGCTCCGATCTTGACTGATTGTTCTCCAGCTTGTTGCACAGCCATTGTCCTGGGCTTCCCCTCATTATCCATCCTGGGAATGACCTTTGCCTCTCCCTTGTGCTGGATGCTCCATTGCCTGAATACTCTGTCTTTCTTTTCCTTGGTTTGCCTCCTCATTCTGGGAGTGCATCTTTTTCCATAGCAGGAATTCTCAGAAGAAAAATTTGTTGAGACCTTAAAGACCAGTTGGCATGGAGTCAATTCTGACTCATGGCAACTTCATGTGTGTCAGAGTAGACCTGTGCTCCACAGAGTTTTTGATGGCTGATTTTTGGAAGCTACTAGGCCTTTCTTTGGAGGTGCTTCTGGGTGGACTTGAACTGCCAACCTTTTGGTAAGAAGTCGAGCGCCTTAACTGTTCGCACCGCTCAGGGACTCCATTGAGACTTCACGTGTCTGAAAATTACATTCCATCCTCACCCTTTACTGATAATTTGCTATAGAATTCTAGATTGGAAATAAATTATACTCATCATTTTGAAAGCATTTTCCCATTAGATTCTAACTTTCAGTGTTGTTGACTGATGCCGTTCAATTCTGATAGGCCTGACATTCTGCTTCCAGCTCTTTTGTAAGTGACCTGTTTTTGTTAGAATTGGGTGAATATCCTCAGTGTTTGGAAATTTTTGTTAATATACTTGAAGGGGGCCTTTTTATATTCTTGTGCTGCCCACTCAGTGAATCTTTTCCAACTAGAAATATCCTACAGTACTGGAAAGTTAAATTATTATGTGGCACTCTGTTTACAAACATTTATAGCCTTGGAAATGCTATGAGCTCACTAAGAGTCACAATCAACTTGACGGCAGTGAGTTTTATGGATATAGTATATTTTATTATTTTTCGAGGTAAAATTGAAGTAACATAAAATTCACCAATTTAACAATTTTAAAGTGTACAATTCATTGACTGCCAATGCAGTCACAATGCTGTGTGATGGGTACAGTATCCTTTATCTCTGAATATCTTAATTGGAGTCTTTATCAAAGTTTTCTTCTGCTCCATACACTCTGTGTTTCCTCTGCCCACTCTATTTGTTTTTGCCTCTATCTTTCCTTATATCAGGTGATCTTTGATTGGTTTGTTTATTATCAGACATGAGACACTAAGAAGGGAATGGCGAACACTGTGAATATGTGTGTGTGTGTAGGGGTGTTCACCGGTGATCTTCAGAATGGGATGATCAGGGAGTAACCCACAAATTGTTACATGAAGAGTTTTCTCTTGGATATGTTTTTCCCCAGGAACGAATTCTCTAGTCTCTTAGGAGGCAGAGGATAGGAGGATATGTAATTCTGTCTACTACAACTCTTAGGTCGCAGCCGGGGGTTCACTGTTCACCCAATCTACTTGCCGTGCCTTGTGTGTCTGAGTCCAGAGTTCTTATAATTTAACTACTTTTTAGAATAATCCTTCAAAATTCTTCTAGCTTGGGATGGGTCAAGTGTATTATCTACAGGATATGAAAGAGGATTTGGGAATGGAACTTTTTTTTATAGGCATTTTCAGCCAATGCTTCTGTTTTCACGTTCACCTGGATGCCCCCTTTCAGAGATACACGGTGCCACCAATTCCTGAGTCTTTGGGGGCATCTGTGGTGGAGTCAGCTTCCTTCTAGGTATCCTTCATTGCTAGCTTCCCTTTAACCTTTCTCTGGTCTGCTCAGTTTGTTATCCCTTGTCTCAGCTATCTAGTGCTGCTGTAACAGAAATATCACAAGTGGATGGCTTTAACAAACAGAGATTTATTCTCTCACGGTTTAGGAGGCTAGAAGTCTGAATTCAGGGTACCAGCTCTAGGGAATGGCGTTCTCTCTCTGTTGGCTCTGAGGGAAGGTCCTTGTCATCAATCTTCCCGTGGTCTAAGAGCTTTTCAGCTCAGGGACCCCAGACATGCTCTGCTCTCGGCCCTTCTTTCTTAGTGATATGAAGTCCCTCTCCTCTGCTTATGTCTTTCTTTTATATGTCAGAAGAGAATGACTCAAGATACAACCTAATCCTATAGATTGAGTCTTGCTTCATTAGCATAACTGTCTCTAATCCTGCCTCGTTAACATCATAGAGGTTAGGCTTTACAGCACATAGGGTAATCACATTCAGATCACAAAATGGCGGACAACCAAACAATACTGGGAATCATGGCCTAGTCAAGCTGACACACATTTTCAGGAACACAGTTCTAACCACAACACACCTCATCCACCTGGTTTCCAGCATCCCAAATTTTCCTGTTGTCCTTTTCCTTACATTCTCTTTGTTCTTAAAGCTTTTATCTTCCCTCCTCACTTCATAAATAAATGATAATTTTAGCAGGATTTCAGGAGAAAGTGGAAGTAAATTGTTGTTCATCTTCCACATTTAACCAGAAGTCATTTAATTCCTTTTGTAGTGTTTTGGTTTTATTTTATCTTAGTCATAAAATTAACATCTAAATTCTAATACTTTGTGTTCTTATCACAGATAACTGTGACTAATTAATAACTTATCTATCCTGAACACTACCTGTATTTATAACCCCAATCTTCCAATAAAATATTATTGCTTAGGAGCAGAATTCATAGGCTTATGATTCATAGGCTTATGAGGAAACTTCTACTTGTGCGAAGTCGGGACCAGAATGAAAAATAAGTCACAGACATTCCAGAAATGGAAAGTATTTTGGATTTGGGCTGTAAAGAATTTCCTATAAAAACAGTTGAACAGAATGACCGGCCGTCTCATATTGCTCTGGGACTTTCTTGGATGAGGAGGTAAGTTTATGGGTTGCTTGCAAATAAAACAATGCCAATTTCCCAGATGGGGGAAGGTGGGGCTTTGATTATAATGGGACTTGTAGAGGGCTTCTGGGATGTTAGCAATGTTCTATTTTTTGGTCTGATTATAACGATTTACTAAACTGTATATTTATGACATATGCATTTTTCTGCATGTATACTTTATTTCACAATAAAAATGTTAAAATACTTTTCCAACAACTAAGCGAAGGTAAGAACAGCACAGTGTAATTTCCTTGGAAAAAAATTTTAACTATACTTTCAATAGGCCAGTGAAAAATTGTTGTTTTTGTTATGACTGTTTTCTGCATATCATAAAAATGCTATGTGCTGAATCATGCAATAAATGAAAATGTTCAGATAAGGGCTACCATTTGTTTTTCCCTGATAAGACAGAATGCATTTCACACCTGGCATTGCCTGATGACTATTGTTCCTGTAGAACAGTAAATATTTGCATGTTTAAAACATTCAAGTTTAAAATCACAAAAATAGTATCTATTTTCTTTTTTTTAAATTTGGCTTCAGGTATTAGAGATAAATTCAGTATTTAATCTCTTTATTTTGTATCCTTTTGTTTGCTATGTGGACCTTTTTCTCCAATTTCTTATTGCATGGTTTCTGAGAACAGGGTGATGAAAAGATAAGAGGAAAAAGCACTGATCTCAAACAACTTTAACAGTTGCTGTTCTGAGCAGGCTAGTCCTTTTAACCCAAAGATAGAAGATTCCACAAGAGTAAGACATATTTTCTGGCATTTTGGAAGTGATTGGAAAGTTATTTTAATAGTATTAGCTACTGAGGCTAAAGAGCTTAGGTGAGATGATGGAGTGGAAGGAAAACAGGACTAAAAGTGGAAAACCTGAATTCTACACCAGCATTTTCCTACCTGTGAAAGGAGTTGTAAGAAGGAGCTCAGTAGTCCTCAACCTTTAGTGTGCATCAGAATCATCCCAGGAGAATATTGAATACCTGCCTGAGCTGCTCTGGGCCCAAGTTTCCCATGTTATCTAGCAGTGCTATAACAGAAATACCACTAGTGGATGGCTTCAATAAACAAGTTTATTCTCTCAGTCTAGGAGGCTAGATGTCCAAATTCAGGGAGCCAGCTCCAGAGGAAGGCTTTCTCTCTGTCAGCTCTGGGGGAAGGTCCTTGTCATCAATCTTCCCCTGGTCTAGGAGCTTCTCAGTGGAGGGACCCTGGGTCCAAAGGACATGCTATTCTCCTGGCTCTTGTTTCTTGGTGGTATGATGTCCCCATGTCTCTCTGATCACTTGTCTCTTTTATAGCTCAAAAGAGATTGGCTCAAGACACAATCCAGTCTTGTAGATTGAGCCCTGCTTCATTAACATAACTGCTGCTAATCCCATCTCATCAACATCGTAGAGAGAGGATTTACAACACATAGGAAAATCACATCAGATGACAAAATGTTGAACGAATGCACAATACTGGGAATCATGGCTTAGTCAAGTTGACAGATATTTTTTTTTTTGGAAGGGGGGACACAATTCAATCCATGACACCATGTAAGCACTAGGTAAATAAAACTTTGAATGAGAAGCACCACAGGTATATAGCTTGACCTGTGGGAGTTAAGAGAAGAAGAAACGAGGGAAGGTTTAAAAGAGAAGATAAGACTTAAATCGGATCATGGAGGACAAGTCAACTTTAGATAGGAACACTGAGAGGGCACAGGTCTGCCATGTACAGGTTGTTCACTTGTAAATATTTACTAATTTATAGAAACAGTACTCATTATTGTACAGGTTGTTTACTACATGTGGGTGGCTAGCAGGGGGGACTTGTAGGGGCTAAAATCCAGCCCATGTTCTGCTCACCAAGCCCTGAGTTCTCCACTTTGTGGACCAGGACAGCCTTGAGGGAGAAGGATAGTCCAGGCAGCTGATCAGCAGGTGATGCACTTTGTTTTGCCAAGAAAATTGTTAGCATGGAGTTAGGGAAAAAGACTAAACCACCGTTAGAAAAAGATTTCAAGTAGGGGCTGGTGGGAGTGTTTGAAGAAATAGACTTGGAGTCAGTTTAAGAAAGAGATGAGTAAGAATCTTTTCTGCATTTAGGTAATGCATGACAAAGACATACCCTCTCAGAATTCCCTGGGTGCAATCAATGGGGACAATTCTAATAATCACTGCTGCCATCACCATCACTTGATAGGTGCCAGGTACTGTGCCAGGTACTCTACATTTTCTCTAATGTTAGCAACAGTCCTACGAGGTGAATGCTAACATCATTTTACAGAGAAGAGAACTGAGTGGGAGAGATGGGAAAATACTGACCCAAGTTCATGCAGACAGGAAGTGATACAGCTGGCATTCAATCCGAATTCATTTATTCAACAAATAATTCATGCCTACTACTGTTGCAGGCCCTAAGGTAACAATATAAAGAAGATAGACATATTCTAAATACCATGATCTAACTTCAAAGTCACTATGTGAATGGCTACATTTATTTTTTCAGTCAGAGATCATCAAATTCCTAATTCATCTGGTGTATGTGTGTGAAGATGAGATACTTAAATTCATGTGAAGGGCTTTGTCAACCCTCTCTGTAACATTCTCTTAGCCATCATTTTTGAGTACCTACAGAACACTCCTACTGAAGTTAGGAACTAGGATTAGAAAGATGAATAGGAAACAGTTCTTCAAAGATTTTTCAAACTAGGGGGAGTATTAGCAATTGTTACCAAGAGACAGGCTTTTGGGCACTAGTGAACCACAATGCTTTACTTGGATTACTTTCACCTGAAAGTAGGATGACCATACATATTTACAGTAAAACTGGAGTTTAATTATGCCTTAATTATGAGTGAGAACTTTAGGTCAATGGGAGAGAGGAAAAAATATATAAATACATACACATATATACACAAATCCCATGTTTGAGGTGTAGGGGAATTTTTCTTTGGTGAATCTCACATCATGGCCATCAGTGGCTGTCTTGGCTAGGCATTGACAACTTCATGCTCTCAGCATCTCTGAGAATGAGAGCTTGTTACAGGCAGAACCACGGCCTTGAGAGCATGAAGCAACCTTAGATCTTACCTGCAAAAGCCCCTCCCTTCTGTTCTTCCACTGACACTCCTTCCCAACTCCAGCTACCCCACCTTTGAACTGTTCCACCATAGGCTTGGGATAAGGGCCATAGAAAGTGGAGGCGAGGGGAGAGGAGAGGGACAGACAGGAAGGAAAGGGGATGTTTGTGTGGTGTGTGCCTGTGTGAAGACATAGCTCTCACTGCTGGTGTGATAGCGCTCACCCACCGCTATGCGTCTCAGCCTGCGGGGCCACAGGTGAGCTCACACACAGCTGTCCCTATATCCCATCCATTGTTCCCTTCCCCACAACATCTGCACTTCTGGTCACTTGGAAAGTTGCTTTCTCTTCTTAGAGTTCTCCCATTTTCTCCTCTCCCTCCTATTTGAAACTGATAAAGCAAGAAAACAGGCTTAATTGTTGTCGCAAATGCTCTGGAGACAAAAGAGTCACTGTTTCCCTCCTTGAACAACACGTCCTTCTCCCCACTAGATTTATGGTGATATTTTCAAAACAGAGCAACAGTGTTAAACCTACCTTATCTTTGCTGGGCCCCTCTGTTTCTTCTCTTTTTACCTTTCTTCTCCCCTTTTACTTTTCCCCTTGGCCTGCCATCCATCAAAGAAGGGGTGGGAATGGAGGTGGTGGGAAATAGAAATATTTCAGGCAAGCAATCGAAACGGTGTGCAGGAGAGAAAGCCTACTTCCTGTACTGAAGACATCTACATGATGTAATTTTCCAATTTCATTGCTTTCTGAATGATCACCTTCCACCTACCAACATGCATTTCTGTTTCAGCAGGCTGGACCTGGGGCTGAGTTAATGACACATAAACAGGCTTCAGAGTGATAATTTCTGTGGAGAAAGACAAACATGTGTTTGGGTCAAAGAATTTACTCTTGATCTTCTCAAGCTGTGATGCTATAACCTTGTGGTCACCAAGTGCTCTGTGAAATACAAGCGCTATATGTGTGTATATTTTTAGGTGCTATCTACTTATGCTCCAAAAAAACCCAAACCTGTTGCTGTTGAGTCGATTCTAACCCATAGCGACCTTATAGGATGGAGTAGAACTGCCCTATAGGGTTTCCAAAGAGCGGCTGGTGGATTCAAACTGACGACCTTTTGGTTAGCAGCCAAGTTCTTAACCACTGTGCCACCAGGGCTCTCTGCTTCTTCCAGAAGCCTCATTTTATGGACTTTTGCTTGTAATAAGAGGAGGACCATGCTAAACTGAAACAAATTGAAGGCATCATATTTTATCTGCGTCTCCATTTTTCCATCGTTTGCAGTGTGTTTTCCTTGTGATAGCTATCCATTGTTTTCTCCCAGTGACATTTTTCAGAAGTGTTCTGATGGCAATGGGAATCAGTGTCCATTTGGGAAGGCTGGGAAGTAGCAGAGCCCAGGAGGTAGCTTCTCTAAGCAAAGGAGAGAAAATGTTCCTCAATAGGAGCTGCACCACCTACTAGGGAGAATTTTGGACGTTTGTCGTGAGAGTGTTCTCATGGTCAATATAAGGCATTTGGCAAGTGGAGGCCAGGGATGCTGCAATTCGTGGGACAGTGCAGGACAGCAAACAGTTGTCTACATCCTGTGCCACTTACGAATGTCCAGCTAGACATTCACGTAAGTGAAAAGCTGTTTGTACTGACACAGTTCTAGAACCTAATCCTATCTTACATATAAACACATGAACTGGATTCCCATCACTACAACAATCACATAAATCAAGAGGAGACTGTATTATATTCTGTTTCAAACTTAACCAACGATGGTTCGCCAATGGTTTCAGAAACACACACACACACACACACGGCCAGCTTATGGTATTTATTATTTTTAGCGGCTTTGTTAAGATATAATTGGCATACAACAAACTGAACATACTGAAGTGCACAATTTGGTGAGTTTTGGCATCTGTAAACACCTGTGAAACCATCATTACAATCGAGAGAATGAACCTATCTATCTCACCCCAAACCTTCCTCACGCTCTGTTATCGATTGAGTTGTGTCCCCCCAAATATGTGTCAACTTGGCTAGGCCATGATTCCCAGTATTGTGTGATTGTCCACCATTTTGTCATCTGATGTTATTTTCCTATGGGCTGTAAATCCTATATTCTATGATGTTAATCAGGTGGGATTAGCGGCAGTTATGTTAATAAGGGAGGACTCAATCTACAAGATTAGGTTGTATCTTAAGTCAATCTTTTTTGAGATATAAGAGATGTAAGCAGAGAGAAATGGAGACCTCACCACCAAGAAAGCAAAGCCGGGAGCAGAGTGTGTCCTTTGGTCCCAGAGCCCCTGTGCTGAGAAGCTCCTAGACCAGGGGAAGATTGATGACAAGGACCTACTGCCAGAGCTGACAGAGAGAGAAAGCCTTCCCCTGGAACTGGCACCCTGAATTTGGACTTCTCGCCTCCTAGACTATGAAAGAAAAAATTTCTCTTTGTTAAATCCATCAAAATTTCTCTTTGTTAAATCCACCCATTTGTGGTATTTCTGTTATAGCAGCACTAGATAACTAAGACAGAATTTGGTACCGAGAGAATGGGGTGCTGCTCTAACAGATACCTAAAATGTGGAAGAAGTTTTGAAAATGTGAATGGATAGAGACCGGAAGAGTTTAAAATTGCCTAAGAGTAAAAGCCTATATTGCCTTGAAGAGGCTGTTGGCAGAATTATGGACATCCAAGATAATTCTGGTGAGAACTCAGAAAGAAGTGAGAAAAGCTGTTATGCTGGAGACGGCGCAGACAGCGAGAAGCGGCAGTAGAACCAGGAGATGGTGCTGGAGCCAACACACAGCAAGAGCTGAGTGCCTTTGGCAGGAGACTTCCTGGCAGAGTGGGTTGCCTCCAAGCACTAATCGGTGAAGCTAGGCTAGCCGATCCACAAAGTTTCCTGGTGGATTAGAGTGGCTTCAAGTACTCATCAGTGATGCTATACAGAGCTTTGGAGCACTTGCCCCAGCAGGGCACATGTGGGCAGTGAAGCCCAAAGGATTGAGAGGCCAAGGTGTCAGGAAGCAGAAGCTGAAGAAACAAGGAACACAGGAAGCAGAGCTGCCTCAGTCTCAAAGGGTCGAGCCACGGCCTCTGGAATTTCTAAGGGTGGAGTCGCCACTCCGATGAACTAGGAGAATAGTGTGCCTACAGCTGAGGGAGCAGAGTTGCTGTTCCAGTGGACCTGGAAGGTGGAGCTGAAGCCCAGGGCCAAGGGGTCTCTACGCAGAATCAGGAGAGTATGGCCAACGCCCAGAGTCTGGAGGGCAGGGCCATTGTGCAAATGGTCTCAGAGAACAGAGGATTATTTTCAAGCCTTGAAGGTTAATGTAATGTGTTCTGCTGACTTGCTTGGTACCTGTTATGCCTCCTTTCCCTCCAGTTTCTCCCATTTGTAATGGAAATGTCTAGCTTGTGCCTGTTCTGCCATTGTATTTTGGAAGCAAATAACTTGTATTCTAGATTTCACTGATGAAATTTTTGGATTTTGGACTAGGAGTTCATTTAAGAGTTTTGCTATGATATTGTGGAGCGAATGTGTTCTACATGCAGCAAAGACATGGATTTTGCGGGGTGGAATGTTATGGATTCAATTGTGCCCCCCTCCCCCAAATCTGTTGACTTGGGTAGGCCATGATTCCCAGTATTGTGTGATTGTCCACCATTTTGTCATCTGATGTGATTTTCCTGTGTGTTGTAAATCCCACCTCTATGATGTTAACGAGGCAGGATTAGAGGCAGTTATATTAATGAGGCAGGTCTCAGTCTATAAGATTAGGTCGTATTTTACGTCAATCTCTTTTGGGATATAAAAGAGGGAAGCAAGCATAGACACATGGGGACTTCCTACCAGCAAGAAACAAGAACCAGAAGAATGGTGTGTTCTGAGAAGCTCCTAGACCAGGGAAGATTGGTGACAAGGACCTTCCCCCAGAGCTGACAGAGAGAAAGCCTTCCCCTAGAGCTGGTACCCTGAATTCAGACTTCTAGCCTCCTAGACTAGATAACTAAGATACTCCTTTGTAATCTCTCCCTCCTGTGCCTCCCAGCACCCCCTGCCCATTTAGGACCACCTACCCATTCAGAAGCCAATTCTGATTAAAATTTAATTGTGTTTATATTATTGTAGTCATTTGTTTTTGTCTGTTTTAATTCAGAACTTTATAATTATGGATTGAATTGTGTCATCTAAAAAATTATGTTGAAGTGCTAACCTCTATACCTGTAACTATGACCCTGTTTGTAAACAGGGGTTTTCTTTTGGTATGTTAATGTCAAGGCTGTACCAGAGTAGGATGGGTTCTAAACCTAATCACTTCTCAGTGGTGTCTTATAAGAAGAGCCGAATAGACACAGACATGCATGGGGAAGACAGGTGCCATGTGCAGACCTCTCTACAAGCCAAGGAACATCTGGGGACACCAACAAGGAAGAACCTTCCCATAGAGCCAATGCCATGATTTGGACTTCTGCCCTCTAGAGTTGTGAGATAATAAATTCTTATTAGTTAAACCAACCACTTGTGGTATTTATGTTATGGCAGCATTGGGAAACTAAGACATTTATAAAGAAAGCAAAAGGATCAATTGAATAGAAGTGAATTCACGCCATGAGATGAAGTATGCCTTAAAAATTCGTAAGGATCAGTTTGTGTATATAATGCTCTGTTCTCAGGTAACTGTGATGTGTTTCACTAGGTATGGCTGCCACAAGTCTATCTGCAGCCTCTTCTTGTCAGCCCCATTCTATTCTCCTGAAGCATATCCTATGATGGTCCACACAAAGCTGTACTATTACCTTTTAAGTAAGGGTTACCAACCCTCTGCAGGCATTGTGTTAGGCCCTCAGAGACCAGCATGAACAAGTCAGTCTGGTTGAGTGTGGGGAGACAGACCCATAATCACAGTAGAGAGGTGTATACGTTACATGAGGCTGTGAGATTACATGACCAGGCTCAAGGGGAAAGTGCTGATTGGAGAAAATTTGCTGGAGAAGATGAGACCAGGGCTGAACCTGAAAGGGTGATAAGGAGTAAGGTTGGGTTGGAGGTGAGGTCAGGACATGAAATAATTAGGACATGAATATATTCAGAATTTATTGAGCACATTCCATTTGCCTTGCTCTATTTAGTGTTGGAAAGAACAAAATAGAGCTTAAGAACCAAGAACCTGAGACACCTAGACAAGTAACCGACAGACACAACAGCAATGGTAGACTTCACTTGTTTCAATGTTCCATATGTGCAACAAGGAATGAGTGAGACACCTTTAACGCTTCATAGAACAAGCGTGACCTTTGTTTACCCAGTGTCTGTGTCTATTCATTGGGCAGCCACCAGCACTGCACAAGGTGATTCCCCTAAAGGACTGACGTCTATCTCCTGAGACTTTACTTGAGACCCTTGATGCAGCTGCACTAGGTTGAGATCCCTTCTTGTTGAATACTCTCCCATTACTCCTTCACTCACAGCCACCAACACAATAGGCATAATTTTTTATCAAACACTTCCTATGCTCTAGGCACAGTGCCAGGCAGGTTGTATGCCCATCACCATATTTAATCTTCACAACAACTTCTTTGGTACAACAATAAATCCTACGTTACTTACGAGAACACTGAGACTTAGTAAAATTAGATAACTTCCCCAAAGTCACACAGCAAATAAATTACCTAAGACATGAACCCAGGTCTTCTGATTCAGAAGTTCGTGTTCTGCCTTCCCACTGCCTGAATAATAACAGCTAACATCTATTGAGTGTAATTATCTTTAGGCATTGTGCTATGCTCTTCATGCATGTTATCTCACATTTATCACAGAATTTCATGAATAGGTACTAATATTTCCCCCATTTTTACATAAGGAAACTGAGGCACTGAAAAATAGAGTAACTGCTGTGGATCACATAGCTGGTAAATGAAAACCAAAACCAAACCTGTTGTCATCGAGTCGATTCCAACTCATAGTGACCTTATGGGACAGAGTGGAATTACTCCATAGGGTTTCCAAGGAAAGGCTGATGGATTCAAACCTTTTGGTTAGCAGCCTGAGCTCTGAACCACTGTGCCACCAGGGCTCCAGCTGGTAAGCGAAGCACCTGGTAATTGAATCTAGAAGTACCCTAGACTTGGATACAGCATTCCATCTGTAGATGCTGCACCAGGGTTCTTCTGAATGTCTTCAGGGTCAGGCATCCTGATACAGTTCTGTACATATTAAATAAAGCATTTAATCTTCAAAACTGCCCTAAGCTGGAACCCATTACTCTTGTTTTCAACACGGAAATTGGAGTGTGACACATTAAATAACTAAGCTCAAGCTCCCCAAGCTAGTGGAGGCCAGGGCAGAAAGTGGCCCCATATCTGATTCTAGAGCTCAAGCTCTTAGCCCCCCAGGCTCCACTGCCCTTTCCCAGAGCTGTTTCTCAAGCCTCTCATCTGCATGGGCAAAAGAAGTCCTCAGAGTAGAATCAAGATCCAAAGCTGGTCAATTGGTCCTAGTCATTTCTCTTCTTTTTTTTTTCTATTTTCAATTTTTATTGTGCTTTAAGTGAAACTTTACAAATCAAGTCAGTCTCTAACACAAAAAATTATATACACCTTGCTACATACTCCCAGTTCCTCTCCCCCTAATGAGACAGCACACTCCTTCTCTGACAGGGAACACAAGCAAGTCTTAACAAATTTTAAAAGCCTGAAATTATATAGGTTATATCCTTATGCAACTGTGGAATTAAGTTTTGGTCAGAATAAAAAGAAAACCAGAAAGTCCCTAAATATTTGAATATTAAACAACTTTTCTGAATATTCCATGGGTCAAAGATGGAATCACAATGGAAATTCCCAACGCTTCTCGCATGAGGGCTTACAGAAAATGACAATACATCTGTGAGGAACACCAGAAAAAACTAGAATTTCAGCTTCAAATCAGCCTGCTTCCCTAGCATAGTTCAGATGTTTCTGCCTGAGGCCCCACCCAGTGGCACTGCCTTGCGGTTGTACCCATATACCCTCCGTGGTTTCCCTGAGCTTAACCAAACCAAACCAAACCAAACTTGTTGCCATCGAGTCAATTCTGACTCATAGCAATTCTGTAAGATAGAGTAGAACTGCTCCATAGGGTTTCTAAGGCTGTAAATCTTTATGGAAGTAGACTGCCATATCATTCTCCCACAGAGCAGCTGGTGGTTTCTAACTGCCAACCTTTCAGTTAGCAGCCTAGTGCTTAACCACTGCGCCACCAGGGCTCATATTCCCTGAGCTTGTTAGGTGCCATCAAGTCAGTTCCTACTCATAGCAACTCTATGTACAACAGTACCAAACATTGCCCATGCTATGCCATCATCACAATCGTTGCTATGTTTGAGCCCACTGGTGCAGCCACTGTGTTAATTCATCTCATTGAGCGTCTTCCTCTTTATTGCTGACCCCTCTACTTTACCAATCATGATGTCTTTCTCCAGGGACCACTCTCCTGATAATATGTCCAAAGTACGTGGGATGAAGTCTTGCTGTCCTCCCTTCTGAGGAGCATTCTGGTTGTACTTCTTCCAAGACAGATTTGTTTTTCTAGCAGTCCAAGCTATATTCAATATTCTCCACCAATACCATAATTCAAATGCATCATATTCTTCGGTCTTCCTTATTCATTGTCCAGCTTTCGCATGCATATGAGGTGATTGAAAACACCATGGCTTGGGTCAGGTGCACCTTAGTCCTCAAAGTGACATCTTTTTTTTTTTTTTTTTTTACACTTTAAAGAGTTCTTTTGCAACAGAATTGTCCGGTGCGACACGTTGTTTGATTTCTCGACTATTGCTTCCATAGGCATTAATTGTGGATCTAAGTAAAACAAAATCCTTGATGACTTCAATATTTTCTCCATTTAGCATGATGTTGCTTATTGGCCCAGTTTTGTTTTATGTTGAGGTGTAATCCATACTGAAGGCTGTGGTCTTTGGTCTTCATCAGTAAGTGCTTCAAGTCCTCTTCACTTTCAGCAAACAAGGTTGTGTCATCTGCATAACGCAGGTTGTTAATGAGTTTTCCTCCAATGCTAATGTGTTTTTCTTTACATAGTCCAGCTTCTCGGATTATTTGCTCAGCATACAGATTGAATAGATATGGTGAAAGGATACAACTCTGATGCACACCTTTCCTGATTTTAAACCATGCAATATTCCCTTGTTCTGTTTGAACGACCGCATCTTGGTCTACGTACAGATTCCTCATGAACACAATTAAGTGTTCTGAAATCTCCATTCTTCACAATGCTGTTTATAATTTGTTATGATGCACACAGTAGGATGCCTTTGAATAGTCAATAAAACTCAAGGAAACATCTTTCAGGTATTTTCTGCTTCCAGCCAAGATTCATCTGACATCAGCAATAATATCACTCGTTTTTTACTTCTGTCCACTTCTGAATCTGGCTTGAACTTCTGGCAGTTCCCAGTTGATATACTGCTGCAACTGTGTTTAAATTATCTTCCAGCAAAATTTTACTTGCATATGATATTATTTTGAACTGAATTGTGGCCCCCAAAAATATGTGTATCAATTTGGCTAGGCCATGATTCCCAATATTGTGTGATTGTCCACCATTTTGTCATCTGATGTAATTTTCCTATGTGCTGTATGTAAATCCTGTCTCTATGATGTTAATGAGATTGGGTTAGTGGCAGTTATGTCAATGATGCAGAAAATCTACAGGATTAGATTTTATCTAAAGCCAATCTCTTTTGAGATATAAAAGACAGAAGGGAGCAGAGAGACATGGGGACCTCATACCACCAAGAAACAAGAGCCAGAGAATAGTGTGTCCTTTGGACTCAGAGCCCCTGTGCTGAGAAGCTCCTAGACCAGGGAAGGTTGATGCAAAGATCCTTTCTCCAGAGCCAACAGAGAGAGAAAGCCTTCCCCTGGAGCTAGCACCCTGAATTCAGACTTTTAGCCTCCTAGACTGTGAGAGAATACATTTCTCTTTGTTAAAGCCATCCACTTTTGGTATTTCTATTATAGCAGCACTAGATGACTAAGACAGAACGATAATTTCTGCATTCTGTTGCATCACCTTTATTTGGAATGGGCGCAAATATGGATCTCTACAGGGTTGCTATGAGTCAGAATTGACAGCAATGGGTTTGATCCAGTTACCTGGCCAGGTAGCTGTCTTCCAATTTCTTGGCATAGGCAAGTGAGCACTTCCAGCATTACATCCATTTGTTGATACATCTCAATTGGTATTCCGTCACTTCCTGGAGCCTTGTTTTTCACCAGTGCCTTCAGCGCAGCTTGGACCCTTTCCTTCGGTACCATCGGTTCCTGATCAAATGCTACCTCCTGAAATGGTTGAACGTCGACCAATTCTTTTTGGTGTAGTGACTCTGTGTATCCCTTCCATCTTCTTTTGATGCTTCCTGTATCATTCAACATTTTGCTCATAGAATCCTTTAATATTGCAACTTGAGGCTTGAATTTTTTGTTCAGCTCTTTCAGCTTGAGAAATGCTGAGCGTGTTCTTTTAGTTCTAACTCTAGATCTTTGAACATTTCATTATTTTACTTTGTCTTCTTGGGCTGTCCTTTGAAATCTTCTGTTCAGCTCTTTTACTTCATCAACTTAGGGGGATCAATATAGCCATTTAGAAAATATAGAACTTCCACTCTATGCTTCTATTTATGATGGAGTTATTGTATTGTCCCCTCAGGTCCAAAAATAACATGATTTCTCAGTGAAAAATTATGACACAGTATTAGCTTTTTGTACTTCCTTAAGCTTTGGGGGAAAAAATGTAAGCCATACATTAAAAAAATTGCTTAACTATGCCATCTTGGTCCTGAAAGAAAATAACATGGGCTCAAATAATTATTATAACTTACCGAGCATGTAGTATATGCCAGTCACCACACGGGCTTCTTTGCATAGTTCTCCTTTTTAAAATTCTTATCTTTATGAAGTAGACATTACTAATCACATTATGCAGATGGTGAAACTGAGACTCAGAGACTTGAATAAATCAAACAGGGTTGTGTAATGTGTCACAAACTAAATTGGAATCCCAGATCTGTCTTAAAATCCTTTATTTCATACACGATACTATTTTCCTTTTATCTCTGGTCTACTTGATCAAAAAAACATAACAAGTAGCAGGATCTTCTTGTTGTGCGGTGAAAAAGAACTAATTCAGTTTATTGTGTTACCTCTGTTGACTATGACCAGTAAGATAATCATCTCTGTAGAAGATCTTTGAATAGGATATTAAAAGAACCCTAGGAAAAGAGAGTTAAAATATCTTTCCTGATCTCAAAGTCACTGAGAGGAGATACCCTATTCAATTGATTCATGCTACAGTATCTTCATAGTGTGCTGTAAGACAGGTCTGAAATAGTATTTTAAAATAACTCAGTCCATTTTCATAAAGTTAGCAAATGCTAATATTGCAGCCGAACTTGACAAAGGTAAAACTTAAATTGGCCAGACTCATGACTCATGGCCACAAACCCTCCCAACCCCACCGCCCCGTGTACCTGGTCCTGTGCCATCCCCAAGTTCTGTTGCAGATTGGACATTTGCAATCCACAGGATTTTCATCACAGACCTTTCTTTCTACTCCGTCTTAGTCTGGAAGTGCCACTGAAATCTGTTCAGCATCATAGCAGCACATAACCCTCTACTGACAGATGGGTGGTGGCTGTACCTGAAGTACATTAGCCAGGTTTATCCAGTTTCCCACATGAAGGTGAGAATTCTACCACACTGAACCACCAATGCTCCTGAAATACTACCTTAAACAAAAAACAAAACAAAAAACCCAAACTCGTTGCTGTCGAGTTGATTCCGACTCATAGAGACCCTATAGGACAGAGTAGAACTGTCCCATAAAGTTTCTAAGCAGCGGCTGGAGGATTCAAACTGCCAACCTTTTGGTTAGCAGCCTAGCTCTTAGCCACTGTGCCACCAGAGCTCCAAATATTACCTTACCTACTATAATTTTATTATTTCCCAACTGTCTTACTCATCTAGTGTTGCTATGACAGAAATACCACAAGTGGATGGCTTTAAACAAACATAAATTTATTCTCTCACAGTACAGGAGGCTAGAAGTCCGAATTCAGGGTGCCAGCTCCAGGGGAAGGCTTTCTCTGTTGGCAGGTCCTTGTCATCAATCATCCCCTGGACTAGGAGCTTCTCAGCACAGGGACCCTGGGTCCAAAGGACACACTGTGCTCCCAGCGCTGCTTTTTTAGTGGTATGAGGTTCCCAGGTCTCTCTGCTTGGTTCTCTCTTTTATATCTCAAGAGATTGGCTTAAGGCACAACCCAATCCTGCAGACTGAGTCCCACCTCATCAACATAACTGCTGCTAATCCCATCTCATCGACATCATAGAGACAGGATTTACAACACGTAAGAAAATCCCATCAGATGACAAAATGGTGGATAACCACACAATACTGGAAATCATGGCCTAGCCAAGTCAATACAAATGTTTTGGGGACACAATGCAATACATAACATCAACGACTGTACTCTTTACGTTAGCTATGGCTTACACATAGTCAGAATTTGCAGGGAAAGATCTTATAACAAGCATTCAAGCTTTAAGGGCACTTAATATTTAAATTAGCCTTGTAACACGTAGCACATCACATAACTACTTCATATTTATTGTATAAAACAAGGGAAAGACAGTAGGTATCTGACAGTTCTAAAATTCTGAGTTGCAATTACTTCTGTGATGCAGAGTTTTCGGAGGAAGGGAGAGGAGTCTAGCATCTGTTGACACATCCGTTAAATGTGATGACCAGGTTACAGATTACTTGTCATTTTGGCTTTGTTTGTATTCTCGTTACTGATATTTTCATCTCAAATTTCTTCCTTTAGCAGTATTACAACAGTATCTTGTTTCCTTTTAAAATTATAAAATAAATAAACGCTCATGGAAAAAATTCCAACACCACATAAAGGGGATAAGTGAAATTTTCTTCTTCCCATTTCTTCTGTTTCTATTCCCCTTACAAAACCACTATTGTTTCTTGTTTATCCTAGAAAGTTTCTACGCAGAATCAAGCATATGCATATATTTTTAAACCACAAATGGGTTCATAGTATAACACTTCTTTTTAAAACAAACAGCACTAGTCATTCAAATGGTCAAACAGAAGGGTGAAGGTTTTCGCTGTTACAACATCAACATGTTGGCTCTACACGCTACAGAATTCTAGAACTGATGTAATTGGAAAGGCACAGGGAAAAAAAAAATTGAGCTTCTGGGTAAACTTGTTAGGTGCTATCCAGTCGGTTCTGACTCCCGGCGACCCCACACAGACAACAGAATGAAACAGTGCTCGGGGCTGTACCATCCTCACAAATTGCTGTGTTTGAGCCCATTGTTGCAGCCACTATGTCAATCCAGCTCCTTGAGGGTCTTGCTCTTGGTAAAGAGACAAACTGGAAACGTTGCCTCAGAAATGTGTGTGAAATCACTGTCAGGTCTGAGGCAGCTGATGTTCTGAGGAACGAGGACACCGTCCCCCTGTCCCCACCCCGTAGGCAGGATCGGTCTGCAGAGCTAAGGGATGGACGCTCTCCGGGAGCGCCCTTCCCGCAGCCTCCTCCCCCACACGTGCAGGCACCAGGGCGTCGGTTTCCGACGTTGGGCGTTGGGCTGAGGAAGCGCCAGCGGAGCGCCCCTCCCGCCTACGTTCCCCGAGGGCGCTCGGAGCCGGTCACGTGGCCGCTCTGGAATGCCGAGCACTGGGGGGCGGGGCGGGCGCCTGGCGGGCTCCCGCCGCCTCGCGGCTGGCCCAGGTCAGGCAGCCGCAGAGAAACAGACAGGCCAGGCGACCAATGGGCTCTCGGCACGGTCCCAGCCCCACCAATCACAGAGCCCTGAAGGAGAACCGGCCGCCCCCTCGCCTGGCTGCATCCAAAGCCGCATCCCAAGTCCAACAGCCGGTAACTGAGGCTGCGGCCGCGGCTGGGCGGCGGGGCGGCGGCGCGGGAGGCTCGGGCTGTGCCCGGCGGGGGTCGGACGGCCTCCGGGACTGCAGCGGCCGCGCTCGGCTCGGATGGTGAGTGCCGGGACCGGGGAGGAGCGGAGCCGCCCGAGCGAGTGCAGGGGCGCAGTGACGTGTCGGCGCTCGGGGCGCTGGGGGCGGAGAGGATGGGGCTTCGCCAGGAAGGCGGCCGACGTCCGAGCGTTTTCCTGCTCGCTGCGGCTTCGCGCCTCGGCCCCGCGTCGCTCGACCCCGCGAAGCCGAACGAGCGCTCACGCTGCAGGCTGCGTCCCTGGGGCCTCGCCGGCGGGGGGCCGGATTATGGGGCGTGCGCTCCCCCGATCCGGGCGCACGGTGCGGGCGGCGTGGGATCGGGGTCCCTGGGGCCTCGCCGGCGGGGGGCCGGGTTATGGGGCGTGCGCTCCCCCGATCCGGGCGCACGGTGCGGGCGGCGTGGGATCGGGGTCCCTGGGGCCTCGCCGGCGGGGGGCCGGGTTATGGGGCGTGCGCTCCCCCGATCCGGGCGCACGGTGCGGGCGGCGTGGGATCGGGGTCCCTGGGGCCTCGCCGGCGGGGGGCCGGGTTATGGGGCGTGCGCTCCCCCGATCCGGGCGCACGGTGCGGGCGGCGTGGGATCGGGGTCCCTGGGGCCTCGCCGGCGGGGGGCCGGGTTATGGGGCGTGCGCTCCCCCGATCCGGGCGCACGGTGCGGACAGAGTGGGATCGGGGTCCCTGGGGCCTCGCCGGCGGGGGGCCGGGTTATGGGGCGTGCGCTCCCCCGATCCGGGCACACGGTGCGGGCCGCGTGGGATCGGGGTCCCTGGGGCCTCGCCGGCGGGGGGCCGGGTTATGGGGCGTGCGCTCCCCTGATCCGGGCGCACGGTGCGGGCAGCGTGGCATCGGGGTCCCTGGGGCCTCGCCGGCGGGGGGCACAGGTTATGGGGCGTGCGCTCCCCCGATCCGGACGCACGGTGCGGACAGAGTGGGATCGGGGTCCCTGGGGCCTCGCCGGCTGGGGGCCGGGTTATGGGGCGTGCGCTCCCCTGATCCGGACGCACGGTGCAGACAGCGTGGGATCGGGGTCCCTGGGGCCTCGCCGGCTGGGGGTCGGGGTGTAGGGCGTGCGCTCCCCCGATCCGGGCGCACGGTGCGGGCAGCGTGGGATTGGGGTCCCTGGGGCCTCGCCGGCTGGGGGCCGGGGTGTAGGGCGTGCGCTCCCCCGATCCGGGCGCACGGTGCGGGCAGCGTGGGATCAGAGTCCCTGGGGCCTCGCCGGCTGGGGGCCGGGATGTAGGGCGTGCGCTCCCCTGATCCGGACGCACGGTGCGGACGGCGTGGGATCGGGGCGCCGTCCCCGGCCTGCTATTGTTGTTGCTCTGCGTCCCCGGCCGGGGAAGGGCCCCCCAGATCCTCCGGGGCTGCTGGAAGGCGGGGTGCAAAGCTGCACCCGGCTCAAGGGCAGGGAGAGCCGGAGACTGAGGTTTTCACGTGGGAACGGTAAGGGATACTTCTTCCCTAAAGAGAAAAGACGTGGCGTGCTTTTGCATGGAGATAATTGCTACTTTAAAACAGAACTGCTGCGTCTTTCGCTCGTACCCCAGAGTCCCTCCTCGCCTAAGAAACTGAGCTCGATCCGGGAGCTGATTGGCCAGCAGGTGCCTTATTCACCCCACTTGGCACCACGGTTCCCCCTCGGTGAAACCCTAAGTCTGAGCAAAATTCTCAATAATTGGGATTTAATTAGATGCCAGAGCTCTTTGAGAAAGCAGCAGATGTACTCGGGGCAGTATAAAACTCAATTACTAACTTTTTCCAGAGGTAAAGATTCTCCTTACTCAAAACACAGTGGGCTTCTATTCTTTTCTTTGGGTCACAAAGTATAAGTAACTGTCAGTAGTTTAGATTGTGCGCAAAAGTTACTTCATTTCTCTACAGTTAGGACGCTGCGAGGGATGACGTTTTCAGAGCTCATTTATTGCTTAGAAAGTGTATTTCGAACATCACTTTTGTAGGAAGTAACTTTTATTAGAAACGAAAGAAGATAATTGAAGCTTACTCTTTGTGTATTTTAAAAAATATATTTTGCAGCTGTAGCTGCAACAGCGCTTATTTGATCGGCATTACGATATGATTTAGTGATCAATATCTGTATATGGTAACTCTTTATAAGCAGGTATAGAATCAGTAAGAAAAGCCATCCACCTGAGGTGCGATTTCATAATTGATTAGTCTCTCCATACAGGCCAGTTCTTATCAACAGTTGTAGAAAATTAGAGATGAGGTAAAATTCAAGTAACTTTTATCTCTTAAAAGTTAATGCTTGACTTTCTACTTTTACGAAATTAGTTATTGTGACATTTTGACACACCACATTTTCTTTGCAGATTTTTGTGGTGAACTTAGAAGAAAACTCTGGGAATTTTTCTAGGTACGGACATTTTGGTGGTGTGAAGGGCTTGGAGCTAGGAGACCTAGGTCAAGTTCTGATACTGTTTGCCAGAATGAAGTCATCTTCCTGAACTCCACTATACGGACATAGAATTGTTGGAAGGCAGTGTGCATGGAAATGCTTTTTAAACTAAAAGCATTCTACATAAACTAGAGCACAATAAAAATGCAGTAATTATGGCCATATTATTTGGTAAATGATAACTTAAAAAATTATAATAAAAAATAAGAAATCTCTGTTGCGTGATACATTTTTCTTTTATACCACAATGCATAATAGAAAGGACACGATGAAAAAATTATATCTCAGGATATTCAGAGTGTAAAACCAAACCGAACCCATTGTCTTCAAGTTGATTCCAACTCATACTTACCCTATAGGACAGAGTAGAACTGCCCCATAGGGTTTCCAAGGGGCGGCTGGTGAATTCGAACTACTGACCTTTTTGGTCACTGTTTAATTCATATTTTATTTATATTTTCCATGGGTAGAAAGGTAAGTGGAATGTAATAAGGCAGAAGGGAACATAGGTGTTAAACATTTATCAGGTAGAATTACAGCCCTCTCAATTAACTAAGCTTCTGGAAGTGTAATTTCAGAAGCTTTAGGAATAATGAAGGGGAAAATTCTGGAGCAGTTTGTAGTAGAAGGTCGTGTTGCGGGTTTAGGTACACTTGACAAGAATCTGAGATGAGAACGGAAGAGAGCCCAGGCCACTGATGAAATTCTCCTGGGGGGTGTATGGCCTCTAAGGGAAGTGGCAGGGTGGGGTCTCCAGTCTGCTGTCTGCAGGGAGTGGGACCCTGCCTAAGGTCAGGCTGGGGATCTTTGCAGCAGCTCTGAAGGCTCCCTCCCTGCCTGGAGAAAGGCAGTGTTAAACATTTGAAAACAGAGAAGGTACAGGTATGGAGTGGGGAAAGGACCTTGTCATCTGTGACCACCCGCCCCACCCTTAACACTCATATACACTCATCCGTTGTTGAGTTGATTCTGACTCATACTGACCCTATAGGACAGAGTAGAACTGCCCCATAGGGTTTCCAGGGAGTGGCTGGTGGATTCGAACAGCCAACCTTTTGGTTAGCATCGAGTGCTTACCCACTGGCCACCAGGGCTGCTAACGTTCATATGTACCCTCTCATTTTATCTCTCCTTCCCAAGTCTAATTCAGCCTTTTAAAATCTTCGAAGCCTAGAAATTTGTTTTTATTTCTTCGTTATTGTGTGTGTGTGTGAATATTTAAAATTTTAATTGTAAAAGTGAGCAGTCATTAGTAGCAGTGTTACGTTTTCCTTCCATCATTACTATTTCCTGCCATTTCTCCTTATAAATAAAAGTAATACCTACCTGCCGGTAGGTTATTTATATTTTATATCTTTATTAAACATTTTTTAAAAGTTTTTTTTAGTAGTAAAAAAATATTTTATGTTTAAAGTTTTCCTCTTTCATAAGTTGTCCTCTGTGCTAGAAATTATTTTAAAGTAAAATAGTGTCTAAAGCCGTAATAGTAGTGTGGCAGCCTTTGTGAAAGGGAGAAATGGAGAAGATGTTTGAGATAGTTTCCGTGCACCTGTGGTAATGCATTGCACTCTCGTATGGAAGCAAGCCCAGCTAAGTTAGCTTTCTGCAAGAGCTGCTGGTTACCTGGGAGACCCATTCTAAGCACCAAAATCTTGGAATTTTTCTCTCGAGACTCTTGAACTGGAGATTTCGTGAAGAAAACAGAAAGAATGGTTGAGAATGCCTGAATACACGCTAACTACTGATAACAGTCTATGGCAAAAAAAAAACTTCCCAAAACCAAGACATGTAATTATCCTGAAAGCACGTGCCTGGCTTTATATTTTGAGGCAATGCTCTTTAATCTTACGGACCAGGTTGCAGGAAGGCAGAATAGGGTATTTGGCATATTTTCTAGTTTTTGAGAAGTAGATCCTAATAGTTTAATTTTATTTTTTAGGAAACAATGTGGACATCCACTTTGAAATATAAATATCAAAAGAAAAACCTCAAAGTCAAATATATGCATGATTTGTAAACTTCTATGATCCATCATTGGGGTGGATAATTAAGAGCTGAAGAAAGGTCAAGGAATTATATTTTGATAAAAATGTTCTATGTTGACTTACTGTTCTATTATTGGTTTTATTTTTCTGAAGGGAAAATGGAGTAGTTTCGTTTCTGGTTTTCATTAATGAACATGAGAAAAATGAATTGAAAGAACAATGTTTATTTAATATTATTTAATACAACTAACCAAAAAACCAAACCAAACCCGTTGGTGTTGAGTCGATTCTGACTCGTAGAAATAAATACCCATTTGAGCAAAAGTTTCAGACTGAGGAGCTTTTTCTTAGTTCTCTAGAAAGGATATTGCCAGGGATTTTAGCATATCTAGTTCATGGGCAAGGAGCCCTGGTGACATACTGCTTAAGCACTCGGCTGCTAACCCAAAGTTGGAGGTTCAAGCCCGCCAGTGGAAAGGTGTGGCAGTCTGCCTCCATAAAGATTTACAGCCTTGGAAACCCCATGGGGGCAGTTCTCCTCTGTACTGTGGGTTGATATAAGTTAGAATCAACTCGATGGCCACGGGGTTTTAGTTCATTGGTTGGTCTACCTAAATTAATGGTAACTTGGAGGTAGCGGGAAGACATAAGACAGTTGCTCAGTGGTTCTGATTAGAATGCCTATAGGGGCCAGTGTAGACAAGACCCATGGGATTAAAGGTGTAAAGGTGATCTCATTTCAGAATCTCATAGTATTTTTTTTTTTTTTTTTTTTAATGAGAAGCACTGACCTGTGATGGAAAGAATTCGGTGTGCCTTTTTACTTGTATGTGCATGTCTGTGCCTGGCTGAGTCAGGGGGTCGAACTAAGATGTTGCTGAAGCCCCCTTGTAGGCTGAGGCTCTGCGTGGGCCAGTCCAGCTTGCTCCCTTCTAAGGGCACAGACTGAACTCTAGCCCTGGCCAGCTCCCTTGCAAAAGTGATAAGAAAGTTAATTCATATTTTATTCTCAAACACTGGATTCAGCAAATCTGTGGGAAGCAGCCCATGACTGTGCGGCATTGATTCGCGTCCGGCATGTTGCCTGCTCCATCACAAAGGCTTTGGCTTAGTGTCCTTGGCGTGGGTGAGCCGCGAACTCAGCCAGAAGACGCGCTTCTTACAAAGTGCTTGAAGAGAGATTCCTGTCTCTGAAAGTTTGTGTCCAGTGTTAGGTAGAGTGCGTCGCTTTTCAGCTGGAACTAAAATCAGAATTCATGCCGTTAGGTTCCAAGTACTGCTGCAGAAGGACACATTTCTCCATTTATGGTGCAGAATCCAGGGCCTGAAGTTGAAGACTGCGGTGCAGAATGTGCAGCGGGGACCGGTGAAACTGCCGGGCCCGCGCAGGCTTTTCTGTGCCTCGAGTAACGTTTAGACATGTATTTCCCTTGATGACTTCACAGGAAGGAATGAAGGGTGCAGCACTTTGCCAGATGACAAAAATATTCGGGAAACAAATGATAGGTAGTTGTAGCAGCGAGAAGCGATTTATGTTCCTAATTACGTGCCATCTCTGCGGTAATTCTCTGCCAACAGAAGATTCGCAATTTGGAACTCATCCTCTGCTCCCTGAAAAGAGCACCTTCCATTCTTTTTTGTGTCTCGCGGGAGAAATCACTGGCAAAAAAACTAGAACACGTGACGTTTTAGATTACAGTGAAGGACGGGACATTGTGCGTGTATACCTCTAATCAAAGACAACTTTTAGTTTCGTACACAAATGTACTGCGAAGCTGGTTTATTTTCCAGGTTTTTTAAGGGCCTCGAATCGCAGGGAGCTCAGGTGGCTGTAGTCAGTCAGCACCTCTTTGCTGACTTCCTGGCTTTGAGGAGCCTCACAGAGCTGTGGAAAAACGTTCTTTTTCCCTTGGCATTTCAGACCAGGAATCTAAATAAGTTAAACTGTTAGGCCATCTTTTTAGGTCTTGGTTTCTCACTGCTAAAATAGATCTAATGTCATTTTGTTCTTATACTTTTTTATTTAATTAAGTTCTCATACTTAAAAGGAGCATCTAAAAAAATGAAGCAGTCCTTTTTACAAGTGGGAAAATGTACAGTTAGCTACGGAACACTCAGCCGTTAAAGAATCTGGAGTGATTTTTTAACTGGACAAATATTTAATGAGTGCCTGTGAAGTGCCAGGAGCCCCTGGATGGTGCAAACAGTTAACGTGCTTGGTAGCTAACAGAAAGGTTGAAGGCTCGAGTCCAACCAGGTGCCTCGAAGAAAGGGCTGGCAGTCTATTTTTGGAAAATTCAGCCATGAAAACCCTGTGGAGCACAGTTCTACTCTGGCACATGTGGGTCACCTTGGGTTGGAACTGACTTGATGGCAGCTGGTTTTTAGGAACTACTAGGCACTTTTTTGGAAACCCTGGTGACGTAGCGATTAAGTGCTGCAGCTGCTAACCAAAAGGTCGGCAGTTTGAATTCACCAGGTGCCCCTTAGAAACCCCATGCAGCAGTTCTCTCCTGTCCTGTAGGGTCTCTGTGAGTCAGAATTGATGGCAATGGGTCTGATTTTTTTTGGTTTAGACAGTTTTTTTTAGTCCCAAGACTATGCTGTGAACCACATAGACCAATATCCTTGCTCTTGTGGAATTTATATCCTAGTGTTTAAGAGAAATGCTAAAAAGTAAAATATATAGTATTTTAGAAGATGACAAATGCTGTGGAAAAAATAAATCAGGAAAGGGGTAGGGAATTCGGACCAGGGAGGAGTTTACAATTTTGAGTAGATGGCCAGGTAAGCCACACTTGTTTTTCTTGTGTGCCATCAGCAACCCCTGTGACAGAGCAGAACTGCTCCATAGGGTTTTCTAGACTGTAGTCTTTACACAAGGATACCTGGTGGCACAGTGGATAAGGGCTTGGCTGCTAACCAAAAGGTTTCCAGTCGAAACCCAGCAGACGCTCCATGAGAGAAAGATGTAGCAATCTGCTTCCATAAAGATTACAGCCTTGGACTCCAGACTTTCTGGAACCATGGAGGCTGGATGAACCCCTGAAACTATTGCCTCAAGATAGTCTTTAAACCTTAAACCAAAAATATCCCCAGAAATCATCTTTAAACTAAACAGTAGTTTAGCTTAACTAGTAAAAAATGCCTTGAGCATTGTGCTCTTTTAAGAACTATCTATATGGGATCAAAGTGACAACAGCAACTCAAAATATTAGATAGGAACTTTACTAGGCAGTGAGTTTATGTTAATGAGGGAGGGACGACCCAGAAAAGGAGGGTGAGAGGTGAGAATGGTAGCATATGATCAAGAACCAGTGGCACTGAAGGAAGGAGTCCAGGCTGCATTGAAGGTGTTGGTGAAAGATGACGCTCCAGGAATTGACGGAATACCAGCTGAGCTGTTTTCAACAAACAGATGCAACACTGAGGTGCTCACTGGTCTAGGCTGAGAAACTTGGAAGATGGCGACCTGGCCAACTGAGTGGAAGAGATCTGTGTTTGTGCCCATTTCAAAGAAAGGTCATGCAACAGAGTGCAGAAACGATCGAACAATATCATGAGTATCACAAGCAAGTAACATTTTGTTGAAGATATTCAAAAGCGGCTGCAGCAGTATGTTGACGGGGAACTCCCAGAAATTCAAGCCGGATTCAGAAGAGGATGTGGAACGAGGGATATCATTGCTGATATAAGATGGATCTTGGCTGAAAGCAGAGAATTCCAGAAAGATGTTTACCTTTGTTTTATTGACTATGAAAATGCATTTGACTGTGTGGATCATAACAAATGATGGATAACACAGCAAAGAATGGGAGTTCCAGAACACTTAATTGTACTCTGGAGACACCTGTACACAGATCAAGAGGCAGTCGTTAGAATAGAACAAAGGGACACTGTGTGGTTTGAACTCAGGAAAGGTGTGCATCAGGGTTGTATTCTTTCACCATACTTATTCAGTCTGTATGTTGAGCAAAGTAATCTGAGAAGCAGGACTATATGAAGAAGAATGGATCATCAGGATTGGAGGAAGGCTCAGTAACAACCTGCGATACGAAGATGACACAATTTTGCTTGCTGAAAGTGACTTGAAGCACTTACTGATGAAGATTAAACACTACGGCCTTCAGTATAGATTGCATATCAACATAAAGAAAACACAAATCCTCACAACTGGACCAATAAGCAACATCATGATAAATGGAGAATAGATTGAAGTTGTCAAGGATTTTCTTTTGCTTGGATCCACAATCAACGCCCTTGGAAGCAGCAGTCAAGAAATCAGATGACGCATTGCACTGGGCAAATCTGCTGCAAGAGATCTCTTTAAAATGTTAAAAAATAAACATGTCACTTTGAGGACTAAGGTGCACCTGACCCAAGCCATGGTGTTTTCAATTGCCTCCTATGCATGTGAAAGCTGAACAGTGAATAAGAAGACCAAAGAAGAATTGGTGCTTTTGAATTATGGTGTTGGTGACGAATATTTAGTATACCATGGAGGTCAGAAGAATAAATAAATCTGTCTTGGAAGAAGTACAGCCAGAATGCTCCTGAGAAGCGAAGATGGCAAGACTTCATCTCATGTACTTTGGATGTGTTATCAGGAGGGACTTCTGGAGAAGGACATCATGCTTGGTAAAGTAGAGGGTCAGAGAAAAAGAGGAAGACCCTCAAGGAGCTAGACTGACACAGTGGCTGCAACAATGAGTTCAAGTATAACAGTGACTGTGAGGATGGCACAGGACCGGGCAGTGTTTCATTCTGTTGTGCATGGGGTAGCTGTGAATTGGAACTGACTCAATGGCACCTGACAACAAAAACATGAGAAAGAGAAGAATTACCGATGACTTCCAAGTTTTTTGTCCTGACCAATTGAAAGAATGAGGTTTTTGGTAGGAGATCAGTTACTCAGTTTTAGATATGCTAAGTTTGAGATGCCTATTAAACATGTAACAAGATGCTGACTGTCAGCTAGATATGTGAGTATAAAACTCAGGGGATTTATAAGGTGTCTGGGATGGTATTTAAAGTTGCAAGACTGGTTCCCATAACCAAGAAAGAGGGTAGAGACAGAAAAGAGGTCCAAGGACTGAGCTCTGGGGTACCCAGAGAATGGATTGGAGGAGGAGGAACCAAAAAAGGAGATTGAGAAGTAGAGGCCTTTGTAGTAGGAGAAATAACAAAAGATTATGGTGTTGTGGAAACCCGGGACACCCAGTATTTCAAGGAAGAGGAAACATCAAATTCTGCTGATAGGTTGAATAAGATGAAGCCTGAGAAACAAACATTGGATATTGAATTGTGTTGTGTAAGTCGTTGGTGATGGTGACAAGAGCAGTTTTGGTGAAGGCCAGCAGTTAAGTGGGAGTGAAAGCTTGGTTGGAGTCAGCTTAGAGAATAACTGGAGGAAAATTGGAAATGGTGAGTGTGTTGCCCCTTTGCTCATTCTATGGACCTAAGTTTTGTTTACCAACCAGCTCCTGCAGTCTGACAGTAACTTGTGTCAGCCCACACCACCACCTGAGAGCGTGCAGAATGTCTGATAGACCAACATGGGATCCTGGGTAACATCACTCAGGCCAAGAGCTCCATTTCATAGTGAAGGAGGGGACACATGGTCCCACATACATTAGATCACCTGGTAACAGCTGGCCTAGTAGAATGATGAAGTGGTCTGTCAAAGACCAGCTAAGGCACAAGCTTGGTGTTGGACCACTGTCATCCAGGGCACCAGGTATAGCCTCTCTCACCATCCCCTCTAGTGTTGTTGTTTGTTAGCTGCAACCTAATCGGCCCCTGACTCCATGCGCAATGGACTGAAATGCTGCCTGGTCCTGCACCATCCCCATGATCCACTGTGGATCAGACCATTGTGATTCATAGGGTTTTCGTTGGCTGATATCCTGAAGTAGATCTTTAGGCCTTTCTTCCTAATTCATGTTAGACCAGAAGCTTGGCTGAAACCTGTTCAGCATCAGAGCAACATGCAGGCCTCCACTGACAGATGGGTGGTGGCTGCACTGAGGTGCGTTGGCCAGGAATGGAACCTGAGTTTCCCACATGGAAGGCGAGAAGTCCAGCACTGAACCACCCATGTCCCCGTACGTGCTTCTAGTGGTATGCTTGTGCAGTTCGTGCTTTTCATCCCTGCAACGGGTGACCAGGGCTGGGGAGGAGAAATGCTTACACCAGGGAACACAGTGAAGGTTCCGTTGAACCAGAGGCTGTGCCTCTGGCTATAGCTTTTGATGCCATGAACCAACAGGTAATGAACGAGTTTTCATATGGGCAGGGATAATTCATCGTGATTACCATGAGGAGCTAGAGGTACTTCTACCTAGTGTGGGGAGAAGGAGTGCACATGGAACCTAGGGAGTTCACTGGAGTGTGTCTTGGAGCTTCCTTGTCCAGTGATGTGTGTAAGGACAATTGCAGCAATTGCTCCTCAAAGAGGGTAAAGCAAGTGAAGGTTCCACCTAGCGGTGGTCTGATAAATGCTTAAGGACCAGCTCTCCGAAAAGGGAATGTATGAGCATAAATACGGGCTGAGGGTTGTTATAAATTTTATGGATGTAAAGGATATGTAGTACACAATTTGCCAATGATAATAAAATAGACAACGATCTATTCTAAATTCCACATAGCCATTGATTCTCAGACAGCACTTTCGTTGATTTTTGCGAAACTCTTGTGTGGTTTCAGTCCATTTATGGATTCAGTTTAACATGATTAGGCATATGGAGTTGCATCCCAATCTGCTGCTTTCCAAATACATTTATTTTATTAAATCTGATCCGTGAGGTACTATGGAATTGTTTCTCGTAAACTGTACAGATCGTACTCATTAGACTGAAGCCTCCTTCAGCTTTGGTGCTGCATAGCAGAGCTTCATTAACGACGCGAGAGATTTCTTTGTTCAATCAGATGATAGTTGTATAAGAATAATATCTCTTCACTTTCCTGTGCTGTTTACAATGTAACAACTACAAGCTCAACACAGTTTTAAATTTAATTCAAAACAACATTTTCTCCATCACATTAAGTCTAGAAAATCAACAAAACAATCAGGCTCTGATTTGTAGTATTCGCTACAACGTCCACCATGACTGATGTTAATCTACCAACATGATGGCACTGAACATAGAGGTGAGATGTCCAGTAGCCCATCATTATCTAGGGCTTCTGCCACACAGATTCAATGGACGTAAATAACCTCGGGAGCATAGATAATACTAACCCATTGCCGTTGAGTTGATTTCGACTCAGAGCGACCCTATAGGACAGAGTAGAACTGCCCCATAGGGTCCCAGGGAATGGCTGGTGGATTTCAACCGCTGACCTTTTGGTTAGCAGCTAAGCTCTTAACTGCTGTACCACCAAGGCTCCACAGATGATATTGAAACATAGTAAAATAATTAGGACATGTTGAGTTTTTATTACCTTTATTTTCAGTGTAATTTATTTAATTTTAATTTGTTTGTTTTTTATTATAGATAATGAAACTTCAAAAAATAATAAATTAACATAATATAATAAATGTAATGAAGAAGTCTATAATTTACTTACTATTAAATCTGATCTACATACGATTATTAATGGATATGTTTAACAACCTGAAAACTTACCAGTCAGCTCTCACGAGCGAGCATGAGCCAACTCCATCATCCCGGTGGCTCCAGCACCTGGGGACGAAGGCCTGTGTTACCCCACCAAGCGTGCATTCTGGATTGACTGATGTGCTGGTTGAGCACCTAGAATGTGGGGAGGGAGTGGACATGAGGGTTATCAGTTACAGCCTTGAGTCATTCACAGCTGCAAGGAACATAGCTTGTTCCATCTGCCCTGTGTATCCTCGGTATTGTAGAGATTGCAGCCGTTGACCACCTTGAAGGCTCTGTAGTGGACTGGACTTAAAGTATATTGAAATCATCAAGAATGATGGCAAGAGTGCTACTGGGAGAACGACAGTGAGTCAGATGCCAACATCTGTCAGGAGTGGGAGTTTGGTGTTAGACTGCAGTAAGGACAGGAAGTGGGTGATGGCATGACATTTAGAGCTAGTGTGGGTGCACAGTGAGGGAGGCGGGAGGGAGAATGCAAGAACACACCTACTGTACTCTAAGACACAGTGGGCTTAGAAGAGAAAATGCTTTGAGAGGGCTGCAAGTGAAGCCCTTAGAGGAGAATCAGAACAGGAAGGTGAAGGGCATTCAGCTGAAAGGTTGAACTGGTAGAGGACTTGGGTAATGACAGACCATGAGTTCCAGAGGGCAGAGTGAAAGGTTTCATGAGATGGGAATGAGTAGATGGGGCCAGCATTTTAAAGAAAAATATTGAATACTGTTGTGCAGGTTGTGATTGCATACCTCTTGGGGGTACCGTTCATATTGTAGTCCTCATGATTGTACTTTGGGGGTCTGGAGGTACAGTGGTTAAGCATTCGGCTGCTAACCAGAAGATCAGCAGTTTGAATTTACCAGCTGCTCCTTGGAAACCATATGGAGGCAGTTCTACTCTGTCCTGTAGGGTCGTTTTGAGTTGGCATCGACTGAACGGCATCTGTGTTTTATTACAACAATTTTCTGATAGATGGTAGGGTGACTTTTTCTAATTTTCACAAAGGTTCCATATGGGCTAGTGGTTCTGGGTCAGGAAGTGGCCTGAAACGCATGGTAAGGGGATAAGAGATGCCCTGGAAGACCTGGCTTCCTGTGGCTACTGACAAACAGGGATAAAGGACATGATGAGCTTTGTTCTGCTGACCCCAGGGTGAGGCTGTTGATTGTCGGGACTGGTGGGTGGAGTCTTATCAGGAGCCTGCAGAATTCTGAGGCTTCCTCTTGACTCTCTTGGGATCAAAGTGTGGGGATGGGCAGAGGGGTTTCCACTTGACCCTTGCTTATGGCATCAGAGGGATGGTCTTACGGCTGTGAGCCACTATGCGTTGATTTACATGAAAATTTATGAAGGTCTCCAAGTGACTTTTAAATTAAACTTATAGAAGTATCATGGTAAAATGAGGATAATAATAATATTCACTTCATAGGGTTGTGTTATGGATTCCTTTAGATAACCCTTATGAAGTCTTAGCCCAGGACCGAGCCCATAGAAAATGCACAATAACTTTTTAACAGCTATCAGCGTTATCGTCTGTACTTTCACTCTTTTCCTGTGCCTGCTCCTTTTTCTCTTCCTTTTGTACTTATTCTCCTCCTTTCCATGGTAAAGGAGTCTTAGCTGGGGGCCTGGCTGCACAGCAGAGGCTGTATTTCTCATCCTCCCTTGCAGCTAGGGATGGCCATGCAACTAGGTTCTCCCTCACTCATGGAATGTGAGATTAATGATTGTGTGTGACTGCTGTGCCACTTAAACTTATTTTCTCTCCACTTTTGGTCTTTCCTTCTTCTCTTGCATGGAAGTGTGGATGTGGATTTGAGTCTGTGTTGATTGTATGGACACTGCCAACACCCTAGGGGACTGCAACAAAATGGAGGAAGGAGTCAGGGTCCCTGAATGACCAGGTGGACCTGAGCTGCCTCACCCCCCAGCCTGGCCTCCGCATTCTTTGTCAAATTATTACCTTCACCTTTTGAGTTCTGTTCTCTCTATCTTTTCCTTAGATTGGGTGTGCCGTGGCGCGGGAAATTATAGGGAGGCATGGACATATTGGTGAAAAGAACACTTACTTCAAGGGACTAGCCCAAGAATTATCAGACGAAGAACTCAGGCACAAAGTGAGAGTGTCCAAAATGGAGACTGATATGGACACAAAATGTTATTCACATAGATAGTTGGAGGCAAGTCCAGTGATTACTCCTTCCTATGTAACTTTCTGCTGTATTTTCTGGAAATAATATCCCCTGTAACAAAAAATTTTCTCAGAGACATTGCCCATTAAAGATAAAATTAACTTATTTAAAACTTCCCAGTAATTTTTTTTCTTTTTAAATAATTTTTATTATGCTTTAAGTGAAAGTTTATAAATCAAGTCAGTCTCTCACACAAAAACCCATTTACACCTTGCTACACATTCCCAATTACTCTCCCCCAAATGAGACAGCCTGCTGTCTCCCTCCACTCTCTCTTTTCGTGTCCTGTGTCCTTTTCGCCAGCCTCTAACCCCCTCCACCCTCTCATCTCCCCTCCAGACCGGAGATGCCAACATAGTCTCAAGTGTCCACCTGATCCAAGAAGCTCACTCCTCACCAGTGTCCCTCTCCAACCCATTGTCCGGTCCAATCCATGTCTGAAGAGTTGGTTTCGGGAATGGTTCTTGTCCTGGGCCAACAGAAGGTCTGGGGGCCAGGACCACCGGGGTCCTTCCAGTCTCAGTCAGACCATTAAGTCTGCTCTTATGAGAATTTGGGGTCTGCATCCCACGGCTTTCCTGCTCCCTCCGTGGTTCTCTGTTGTGTTCCCTGTCAGGGCAGTCATCAGTTGTAGCCAGGCACCATCTAGTTCTTCTTTTCTCAGGATGATGTAGTTGCTGGTTCATGTGGCCCTTTCTGTCTCTTGGGCTCATAATTACCTTGTGACCTTGGTGTTCTTCATTCTCCTTTGATCCAGGTGGGTTGAGACCAATTGATGTATCTTAGATGGCTGCTTGCTAGTGTTTAAGACCTCAGATGCCACTCTTAAAAGTGGAATGCAGAATGTTTTTTTAATAGATTTTGTTATGCCAGTTCACTTAGGTGTCCCCTGAAACCATGGTCCCCAGGCCCCTGCCCCTGCTATGCTGGCCTTCGAAGCATTCAGTTTATTCAGGAAATGTCTTTGTTTTTGGTTTAGTCCAATTGTGCTGACCTCCCCTGTACTGTGTGCTGTCTTTCCCTTCATCTAAAGTAGTTCTTATCTACTATCTAATTAGTGAATATCCCTCTCCCACCATCTCTCCCTCCCTCCTCTCATAACCACAAAAGAATGTTTTCGTCTCAGTTTAAACTATTTCTCAAGTTCTTATAATAGTGGTCTTATACAGTATTTCTCGTTTTGCGATTGACTAATTTCACTCAGCATAATGCCTTCCAGGTTCCTCCATGTTATGAAATGTTTCACAGATTCCTCACTGTTCTTTATCGATGCATAGTATTCCATTGTGTGAATATACCATAATTTATCCATTCATCCATTGGTGGGCACCTTGGTTGCTTCCATCTTTTTGCTATTGTAAACAGTGCTGCAGTAAACATGGGTGTGCATAAATCTGTTTATGTAAAGGCTCTTATTTCTCTAGGATATATTCCAAGGAGTGGGATTGCTGGATCGTATGGTAGTTCTATTTTAGCTTTTTAAGGAAGTGCCAAATCGATTTCCAAAGTGGCTGTACCATTTGACATTTCCACCAGCAGTGTAGAAGTGTTACAATCTCTCTACAGCCTCTCCAACATTTATTATTTTGTGTTTTTTGGATTAATGCCAGCCTTGTTGGAGTGAGATGAAATCTCATTGTAGTTTTGACCTGCATTTCTCTAATGGCTAATGATCGTGAACATTTCCTCATATATCTGTTAGCTACCTGAATGTCTTCTTTAGTGAAGTGTCTGTTCATATCTTTTGCCCATTTTTTGATTGGGTTATTTGTCTTTTTGCAGTTGAGTTTTTGCAGTATTATGTAGATTTTAGAGATCAGGCGCTGATCAGAAATGTTATAGCTAATTGGTAAATTTTGATAACATAAAGCAGTTGTAATTTTGCTTAAATGGCTTTGGAGTTTAAAAAAAATAAAATTCTAGACTGGATTGTTTGACTGCTGGAACCCAAGGTAGTTTGTGCATTTGGGTAAAAACAAGTTTCAAGCTGTTGTTAGGGCCGTCAAGTCAATTCCGACTCATAGCGACCCAGTGCACAACAGAATAAAACACTGTTCATTACTCCACCATCTTCACAGTCATTGCTATGTTTGAGCTCATAGTTGCAGCCACTGTGCCAGTCCATTTCATTGAGGGTCTTCGTCTTCTTCCCTGACCTCTACCTTACCAATCATGCCATCCTTCTTCAGGGCCTGATCCCTCCTGGTACATGTCCTAGTATGTGAGACAAAGCCTCGCCATCCTTGCTTTCTAGTGAGCATTCTGGCTGTACTTCTTCCAAGACAGATTCGTTCATTCTTCTAGTAGTCCATGGTATATTCAGTATTCTTGGCCAACTCCATAATTCAAAGGCATCAGTTCTTTTTCGGTCTTCCTTATTCATTGTCCAGCTTTCATTGCATCCATTCCAAAGAAAGGAGATCCAATGGAATGCAGAAATTATTGAACAATATTATTAATACCACACGCAAGTAGAATTTTGCTGAAGATCATTCAAAAGCAGTTACAACAGTACGTGAACAGAGCACAGCCAGAAATTCAAGCCGGATTCAGAAGAGGACGTGGAACCAGGGCTATCATTGCTGATGTCAGATGGATCCTGGCTGAAAGCAGAGAATACCAGAAAGATGTTTACCTGATTTTCATTGACTATGCAAAGGCATTCGACTATGTGGATCATAACAAATTATGGATAACATTACAAAGAATGGAAATTCCGGAACACTTACTGTGTTCATGAAGAACATGTTTCAAGTTAGGTTCTAGAAATTAATGTTAATTTTGTTGTTAAGTACTTGATAAGACACCTTACTTGTTTTCTGTGTACGTTGTCTTGGTAAATTAATCTTCAGATGGCAGTGATACAGCTATTTTAGTGAAACATGAGTCTTGAGCTCTGGCCACATGGATCCCCTCTGGTGTGTATCCCACTCCCTTGGGAGTACATCTGACAGTGGGGCTGGTGCACTCATCCTGGAAGGCTTCTAAGGCCTGATGACATAAACAGTGACTGCTGCTACAATCTGGTGAGAGAACTATTGCAGACCAAAATGTCAACGAGACATATAATCAGATCACTTGCTTCTGAAGTTAAGCACTGGAAACTTAACATTTATTTCAATAAGTACGGCAACAAATGCAATTCAGTTCTGTAGTTTGGACGTTTATGAGAGAAGAAAAGGCATAGAAGAAGAGTAAGAAGCAGGGAGAGAAAAGGAGGGAGCAGGAATGAACACCAAAGAGACAGAGGGCAAGCAATGTCTAAGATGTCAAACAAATACAGTACACATGTGACCTTCACGCAGTCCTTCCCCCTTAGACCTCTAGCCCCTGCCTCCATATTTCTTGACCAACACTAAGCTTTTTGCTGTCTCCTCTTCCCCTTTCCTTCTCCCTCCTTCCCTCCCTCCCTCCCAGTAGTATTTTTTGAAAGCCTAGTATGTGTCAGGAATAGTTATGGACCTCTGTTCATTTTTGGTAGGCTCTGAACAAATGAAAATAATGCTTTTTACCTTTATAAACTTGCAAATTATGACATGTTAATTACCGAAAATTTATGTGCCTTAATCCTTTGGACTAGCATGGAGCAACATACAGTGTTTATACAATGTAGCGCCTAGGAAGCCGCCAGGGATGAGTCATCACCATGTATCAATTTCACTTCCAGGGGGTGGGGCCACAGTGGAGGAGATCGAATTGGTCATTGCTCTTTCTCCCTCTTATACTTTGTTTTTCTGTCTTGAACAAAACCAGCGTGCGTGATTCCTCTCCTCAGGGCATTTAGATCCTAGTGGGGAGACAGAACAATAAACAAGTAGACAAACACATAAACAAAATCATTTCAGATGGTGGTAAGCGCTTTGAAGGAAATAAACAAGGTGATGTAACAGGGCTCCACTGAGGAAGGGGGCCTTATCTTAGAATGGTTGGGGAAGGTCTCTCCAGGACAGGGCATTTGATCCGAGACCTGATGGATGAGAAAGAGCCAGCCTCTCCAGAGCTGAGAGGAGTGTCCTGAGTTGAGTTAGCCGTGAGTACAAAGGCCCCTGGGTGGTGTCTTAGTTTCTTAGGGCTGAAGTAACAAAATACAACAAAGTGAGTGGCTTTTAAGAACTGAAATTTTTCCTCTCAGTTCTGGAGGCCAGAAGTCCAAATCAGTGTGTTGACCATGCTGACTCCTTCTGAGGCCCTGAAAGGAGCTAGCTGTTCCATACCCCTCTGCTAGTTTCTAGTGGTTGCCGGCAATCCTTGGCATTCTTTTGCTGCTTGCAGCCGTATCTTTGGATCCCTGGTGGTGCAGTGGTTAAGAGCTCAGGTTGCTAACCAAAAGATCGACAGTTTGAAACCACCAGCTGCTCCTTGGAAACCCTATGGGGCAGTTCTGCTCTGTCCTAGGGTCGCTGTGAGTCGGGATTGACTCAACAGAAATGGTGTTTTTTTGTTTTTAGATGTATCTTCACGTGGTGCCTTCCCGTGAATGGCTTTGTCTCCGTGTTTGTCTTCCTCTTTAATTGAGCTGATAACATCTTCAAAGAAAGGCCCTGTTTCCGCAAACAAGGTCACGTTTCCAGGTATAGCGATTAGGACTTCAATATGTCTTTTTAGGGGACAAAATTCAGTCCATAACAGGTGGGAAGGAATTTGGCATGCCTTGTGGAATACAAAGGCCAGTGAGCATGGACCACAGTGGGCCATAGCAGGTGTAGGGGGAGGGATAAGGCTGCAGGAGTGAGCGGGGACCAGATGATGAGGACTGTGTGGGTAAGGAGTTTTGTTTCTTTTCGCTTTTACAGTCACCACCCATATCTAACTCGTCCCCTGTTTGTGAGTTGAGATTCATTTTCTCAAACTTATAACCCAACCAAAATTCCCAGCCAATTTCTCTTTCTCTCCTCTAGCCTGTGGATGCCTGTGCCCTGGCATTGTTCTCACTGCTGTTTATTCACCCTCCGTACCCCACCATCTATGCATGTAGTCCCCAACTTACGATGTATTCGAGTTACAACAAGATGCGCTTATGACCGTCTTTTTTTTTACATCTTATCGTTAGTAATATGTACTACATACAGTTTTGCAGTGCATAATTGGTTGATATTATCATTCTTGTGCTGACCCCCAAAGACAAATTAAGATGAGATGAATAGATGCTGATAATAAAAGGCAATAATAATGAAAACAGAAAAAAAAAAAAGGTATTTGACTTACCGACTTATCCTGAGTTGTTAGAACGGAACCCCATTGTAGGTCAGGTGCTACCTGTATTAATCTGTCGTCGTTGTTTCTGGTGGGTATCTGGTGGTCTGCTTCTGGTACAGTATATGGTACATAGATTCAGGACGCACTCCTGGGCTGGGGCCAGGGTCAGAGTGCAGCCCCAGCCCACAGCCTCCCCACTTTCGCGTGGTTGCAGCACAGTGGAAGGAGGTGAAGTGGATGTTGGGAAGCCAACCACAATGTCCACTATATATGAGGTACCATGTCCTTAACATAAGTGAGAAATAAATGAATAATAACAGAAACTCTAATATATCTAGAACGTTTAGTGTATGCTAGCCACTGCTTTTTTTGGTTTTCTTTGGCCACTGCTCTAAGTGCTTTACATATATTAAATCACCTAAGCCCAGTGAGGCAGGTACTATTATTATCTCAATTTTATGGATGAGGACACCAAGGCAGAGAGATTTAGAACCTTATCCAACCTAGGAAATGGCGGAGCTGGGAGAAGAATCTAGATAGACTGGCTCCTGAGTCTGAGCTCCTAGTCCCCCTGTTTATACTTCTCTCAGTATGAAGGAGCTTTGCCGTGAATGCCCTATTTTCCTCATCCTTAAGAACCAGATGAATGTGGTCATGAAATGCATGCTATAAAAAGGTGTCCCTGTGTAGAATTTCTTCCCATCACCCTTCGTAGCAGCATTCTTCCTGGACAGTTCTCTGAACTCTCCGTGCAAATTTAGATAGATGGTGAAAGAGGTTTAAAATGTCATTGGATTCAAGATTCTGGTGTATTTTCATGATTTTTTTTGTTGTGGATTGAATTGTGACCCCCCCGAAACATGTGTCAACTTGGTTCAGCCATGATTCCCAGTATTGCGTGGTTGTCCTCCATTTTGTGATTATCCTGTGTGTTATAAATCATAATGTCTGCCTGTGGTTAAACGGGATTAGGGTGGGATATAACACCCTTGCTCAGGTCACATCCCTGATCCAATGTAAAGGGAGTTTCCCTGTGATGTGGCCTGCACCACCTTTTATCTTACAAGAGATAAAAGGAAAGGGAAGCAAGCAGAGAGTTAAGGACCTCATACCACCAAGAAGGAAGCACGGGGAGCAGAGCATGTCCTTTGGACCTGGGGTTCCTGCACATGAGAGGCTCCTAGTCCAGGGGAAGATTGATGAGAAGGACCTTCCTCCAAGGCTGACAGAGAGAGAAGGCCTTCCCCTGGAGCTAATGCTCTGAAAATTGGACTTCTAGCCTCCTAGACTGTGAGAGAATGAATGTCTCTTTGTTAAAGCTGTCCACTTGTGGTATTTCTGTTATAGCAGCACTAGATGACTAAGACATTGTTAAAAAAAAAAAAAAAAAAGTGATTTGGGAAGTTGAGCAGCCACACTGTTGTTTTTGTAAAATGAAATCAAAAAGTCTAAACATACATATAATGAAACAATTCTTCAGTGCTCCGTACCACTGGGGTTCTTCTTTGGATGGAGTGTGTCATCTTTTTCTTTAAAACCACAGTCCAAACGCACAATGCAATCTTTCATTAAGATGCTTAAATTGGAAAATGACGGCAATAATAAAATAAAGCCCAGCAGCCCACACTGGCATTACCTCATGTTAGATGTGCATCTGAATAGAGTGTTTTAAAAGTGGAGTCCTGGCAGGTAGAGCACACCCTAGCCCCTCCTTGAAAATGCTGTCTGCAGAATCCAGATGAATAATCAAAGTAGAATTGTTAGGGATGCTGGTCGATACCAGGGAGCGCTGGTTGCACAGTGGTTAAAGCGCTCGGCTGTTGACCGAAAGGTTAGTGGTTCAGACCCTCCAGCTGGTCAGTGGGAGAAAGATGTGGCAGTCTGCTCCTCTAAACATTTACAGCTTTGGGGACCCTATTGGGCGGTTCTACTCTGTCCTGTAGAGTAGCTTTGAGTAGGAATCAACCCGACGGTAGTAGGTTTAATGGGTTTTGGTTGATACCATTGGAAGATGACCTAGGAAAACAATCAAGCTCTAAACTAGCCAGGCCCCTGGCCTTGTTTAGACTGACGATATTGAGCTTCTCCATTGTCTCTTCTCACAGATGTAGTCGATTTGATTCCGGTGTTTTCCATCTGGTTAGGTCCATGTGTGTTGCACCGCTCATGTTCTTGATAAAAGGTATTTGCAATGGAGAAGTAGTTGGTCTTGTAAAACTCTATCATGTGGTCTTGTTTCTATCATCAAAGCTATATTTTCCAACTACCAATCCTTCTTTATTCCCAACTTTCACATTCCAGTCACCAATAATTATCAATGCATCCTGATTTCATGTTTGATCAATTTCAGACTGTAGACATTGGTAAAAATCTTTAATTTCCTCATCTTTGGCGTTAGTCATTGGTGTATCACTTTGAATAATAGTCGTATTAATTGGTATTCTTCATAGGTGTATGGATATTTTCCTGTCACTGACAGCGTTGTACTTCAGGATAGATCTTGAAATGTTCTTTCTGACGATGAACGTGACACCATTCTTCTTCAATTTGCCATTCCTGGCATAGTAAACTGTATGATTGTCTGATTCAGAAAGGCCAATACCAGTCCATTTCAGCTCATTAATGTCTAGGATATCAATCTTTATGCAGTCCGTTTAATTTTTGACAATTTCCAGTTTTCCTGCATTCTCCTGAGGAGTGGGAGAAAGATGTGGCAGTCTGCTTCCGTAAAGATGTGCAGCCTTGGAAACCCTGTGCGGTAGCTCTACTCTGTCCTGCAGGGTCGCTGGGAGTCAGAATCTACTCGACGACAACGGGTTTGGGCTTTTTATATAAGAGTTGGAGTCCCTGGGTGGTACGGATAGTTCATGTGCTCAGCTGCTAACTTGAAGGTTGGAATCCACCGGAAGTGCCCCTGGAGAAAGGTCTGATGATCCACTTCGGAAAAAGTAGCCACTGAAAACTGTGGGGCATGGTTCTGCTCCGACACACATGGGGCTGCTGGGCCAGAGTCAACTCGAGGGCGACTGCTTTGGGTTTTTTTGTTTTGTTTAAGAGTTAGCTGTTGTTATTTAATAGAGTCAAGCATTAAAGTAAGGCTCAAATTTATTTTTCTTTTATTTTGTCTGGATACTATGAAAGGGAAAATAAGAAATAAATTTGACTCTATTGGTATGCATCTTAAGTAGAGAAACAAACAGCATTGATGTGGTTCATACAGTGTGGTAGATAAAAAGTTTGAAAATGATTAATAATAACAGTTTAGAAAGCAAAATTCTGTCTAGACACAGAAAGGCCATGTGGCTGTCAGATATAGCATGATGGTGTGTTTTAATTTGTTATTGAACAAAACCCATCCGGAAATATAACGGGCTTTGTCTGCTCACGAGAAGGGTATCTTTTTGACCCTTGCCACTACTCACTTCATATATAAGCATGATGTGTATCTGAGTACACATATACACATACGTGTACAACCAAAACAAAGCAAAACAAACCCATTGCCGTCAAGTCGATTCCTACTCATAGCGACCCTGTAGGACAGGATAGAACTACCCCATAGGGTTTCCATGGCTGTAGATCATTACAGAAACAGACCGCCACGTCTTTCTCCCTCAAAGTGGCTGGTGGGTTCGAACTGCCGACCTTTCGATTAGCAGCCAAGTGCTTAACCACTGCGCCACTGGGGCTCCTTATGTATACATGACATACACGCACAACATGTACAAGTGAACTCAATAAAAAAGTCTTTGTTTTCTCTAAAGTCCAAACATGCCTCTGATAACTTTCTGGCTCTGTTCATTAACTTTGGGAAATCTCTTTGAATTTAGTTTCTTCATTAGTTAAAAAAGTGAAAAAGACTATCTTGCATCATTGGTGTTTGGTGAGAATTCAAAATAACACGTGGAAAGCATCTTCCCATTATCATAGATGCTCTATAAATAGCAATTTCCTTTTTCTCCTGTTTCCTCTCAAGATTGTAAAGTATATTTATTTATTCTTTCTACTGCTGATATTTTTTCATCTTTCGTCTTCCCCTCATTGCCTTTGGGGTCTTGGTACACTGTGGAAGGACCAGATCCAGTAATGACACAAGCTTAAACCACGTCCATCAGCCCATTTCAATGTCACCCTCTCTATGGTGCATCTACTAAAATATTCAGCAATATTGATATATTAAGTATATGTGTATATATATGTTTTTTTTTTTTTTTTATTGGAAACATGACATTGTTGACCTGGGTCCAGTTAATGGACTCAGCTACTCAGTTGAAGGTTTGAACCCACTCAGAAGTGTTATTCCATTTGAAGATGAAATTTACATAAACTCTCATAATGGAAAAAAAAAAAAACCTGTTGCCATCGAGTTGATTCCAACTCATAGCAGCCCTATAGTGACCCTATAGGACAGAGTAGAACTGTCCCATAGAGTTTCCAAGGAGTGCCTGGTGGATTTGAACTGCCGACCTTTGGTTGCCAGCCGTAGCACTTAACCACTACGCCAACAGAGTTTACATAAACTCTCATAGGACGTTTAAATATGCATTCAGGTGTTTTTTATTTACTTCCTTAAAAGATAACCTAGTAGTAGCAGGACTGTGCTTCTGTGACCCCCGCTGATTTCCTCAGGACCGGTCTCCGGCGTTGCTTCCTTACTGTAGCCCCTCTACCCCAACCTCACAGAAGAAATAACCTCTCACCTCTGGTTCCATGGTGTTAGTGCGTAGATTATCAAAACATAATTTTGTGTCTGTGTGTGCCTTGATTGTGATTTCTTTTGAACCAGAACACGTTATATTCATTCATAGAACCTATATAACTCTTCAGCATAGTGTATGTTCATCAATATTTTTTGACTGGGAATGAAACACAGTCACTTTTGAACGGATATGCTTTGTTGTCATTGTTTTAGAACCAATATCTTGTGCTTTCCTCATTGGATCAGGTCATTGAAAGCATGTATTCCATCTTCTTCTTGAAGATTATTTCCACTTGCATTATTTTTTACATTGACCTTTGCAGTCTAAGAATGTCTGTCTTAAATTATTTGGAAATTAAATTACAGTGTTCTATCCAAGAGGAGATAAACTCCTTTGCTTCTTTGGTTAATATTATTATCTATTATATAAAATTTATGTGGTGGAGTAGAAGCAGCAGTGTAGATAATTATGACAAACAATAACTACTACTAGTACTGGCACTACTAATAATAACAGCTAGCATTTATCGTGTGCTTAGTAGGTGCTAGGCACTGTTCTGATTACCTAACATTTTACCCCTGCAACAGCCCTCTGCGATAGATACTGTTACGGTCTACATATTTCAAGGGAAGAAATTGAGGCACAGAGACAGTAGGTAATTTGCCACCAGGTCTCTCAGCTGGCAGGTAGAAGAGCAGAGATCAGGCACTGCCGCTCTAGCCGCCTCGGTCCGCTGACCGTGCTCTTGGTCTCTGCTACGTGGTAATAGCTAAAAGTCAGGTTCCAGCAGTTAGTGACTCTGTAAACCGGTTGCTGTTGACTCAGTTCCAACTCAGGGCGACCCGCTGTGTGTCGGGACTAGATCTGTGGTCCATAGGATTTTCAGGGGCTGATTTTTTGGAACCGGGTCACCAGGCCTTTCTGCGTGGGCACCTCTGGGTAGACCAAAACCTCCTATCTTTCTGTTAGCAGCAAGTGTGTGAAGCATTTGCACCATCCAGGTAACTCTAGAACCTTGGGTAAATTTCCTAAGCCTTCTAAGCCTTAGTTTCTTCATTTGAAAATGGTAATAACAGTACCTACTTCATGGAGTTGTAAGAAATGTGGTATTATTAGCAAATAAGTACATATCATGCCTGTAGCTGATCGTGGAAACACCCAGTAAATTTTTAGCTATTTTTGTGCTGGTGTTGTGGCATAAATATAACATTTAAGACTAGTGCTACAAGGTACTAAATGGTAAGGGCCAAACGAGTGATTTCGTCTGCAGTTATTCAGAGGAGGAAGTAATAGCATTTGGCCAAGGTGGTCTGAGGAGGTTTCAGGAGGGCTCAGATGAAGTGAAACGAGGGTGAAGCACTTCCGTCAATGAAAGCAGGGCCAGCAGAAGCACCGGGAAGAGAAAACGGAAGGTTTTGTATGTGATGATCATTTTGAGAGTTTGAACAAAATAAAATTACAGTGTGAGTATACCCCAGGTTGGTGAAAATTACACCCCGCTTTGTCCCACCCCGTGACTGATGAGGTCCTGGTGTTACCAGCTGACCATAACCTGAGGGCAGTGTTTTGTTTTCCTTTCCTGTGTGTGCCAAAATAATCAATCAATTCTGTTAATTAGGTTAGGAAAAGACAAAAAAAGTCTCTCAGATGGACTGTTAGGTGTCCGGTATGTGGCGGCCCAGGCTTTGCCTGCTAGAACGTTGCCATATTTTTCAACCTTGTTTTCAGTATTGATGAGAACATGAAAACAGTGATCGTCCTGGGTGTGGACAGGCCTGGTGGTGGTTGGATGAGGTGCTGGAAAGTAAGCTGAAGTGTATGTAGCAGCTATTGATCGTTCCACCTGTCCCTGTTTGCTTTTTCTTGATTCTCACGAGCCTAAAATGCACAAACAACGAAAGCCTTCTTTGGGCCTGAGAAGAGACATGGTATTGCTCATGCCACCTGTGGTCATTAGGGAACCTGGGAAATTGCCTCTGCAAAGTAACCAGCTTTCTGTGCAAGTTTTTGCTTTTCATCTGATCGTACTGGTAGAACCCAGGGCAGGTGTTTGGTGGTCTAAAAACTAGTGAAATAGGGAAATTGTTAATACGAAGACTTCCTCAGGAACTAGACACTAACCTTCTCATGGCACGCTCGTGGTGTAGCTGGTGTAACACTAACTCTCAAATTTGGTTTGACTGCTGGCACGGAGGGAAGCAAGAAATGAAAGAGATTAAAAACCAGAGATGCGGCCTTGACCAGAGTTTGGTTTCATGATTACTCAAAAAAAGTTAAAGTGGTCAGTTTTGTTCTTTATTCCGAACAATTTCTTTATTCAAAAACTAGTAAACGTTTAGTTAAAAGAAGAGGAAGAAAAATATCAGACTTAACGTGTTGATTTCACTCCTTAAGAGTGTGGTATGAAATTAAAAAAGGAATCTTTGAAGAGGGTGTTGGGTTGCAAGGCGTTCGGCCAGTGAATCTGAGTTGCACAATGAACTTCTGGCTGCAGTTCCAGGTGAAGTCAGGCTGATGGTGAAAACGCTCTTGTTTTGTTTTGCTCTGGAATGTTATTTCAGGGAAGATTTTACAAGTATTTGCAGCTAACAGGTGGTAAGCTTTTAAGTGATAGCTATTCATGAGAATTTACTTTTCGCTTTCCTCAGGGTTATCTGCGGATGCCTGTTACAAGTTTAACAAACGTCTGTTGCATTAAAACGTGCAGAGGACTGATGAAACAATGTCTTTCTGTTCACGCAGGGGTAGCCATTCAGTTAACAAAGCTGAGAGGAGGCCCCTGAAGCTGCAGTATGGACCCACAAGAATCGCCTCCTCCCGCACCAGAAGGTAACAGAAGGTTTTATTTCAGTAGCTGTATCCCTAATGGAGTATGGTGGATTGGGGCTATTACCAGAAACCCTGGTGGTGTAGTGCTTAAGAGCTTGGCTGCTAACGAAAAGGTCAGCAGTTTGAATCCACTAGGTGCTCCTTGGAAACTCTGTGAGGCAGTTCTACTCTGTCCTGTAGGGTTTCTGTGAGTTGGAATCGACTTGATGGCACCGGGTTTGGTTGGGGCTATTACCAAGGACTCCATACTTTTGAAATCACTAAATTGCTGGTGACTACAGTTGCTGTGAGTCGGAATCGATTCGATGGCAGTGGGTTCAGGGTGTGACTTGGGGTGAGAACTTCTCGGGGAGAAAGACAAGGTCCTGACTGCAGATACTAAAGTTTATGACTATGAGCTTTGAGCACCCCCCTACACTCATAAAAAAAAAAAAAAAAATTTTTTTTTTTTACACCCATCATATATGCCACCCTCTCACCTTTTCAGAGCCAGCTGCTTCAGTCCTCTTCCATGCTACTTAAGCATTCTCCTTAATTAATTTATTTTTCCCAGTAGTCAAGTTTTATTGGATTAAAGGGTATACATCTGTTTTGGTTTAAACTTTATTTTTTCCCTGAATCACAAAAGTTTTATGTTCTCATAGAAATTTGGAAAACACAGAAGGACACAAAGAGAAAAGTAAGAATCATGCAAGCCCACCAACAGAATATACACTTTGGTGACTGACTGCTAGCTGCTAGAATCCGCTTAACCTGAACCTGCTTTAATCAGAATTAAAATGGGAGGCGGAAGGCAGTGAAAGAATGGGTGGCTTCCTATTTGAGAGACAAATTTAGGCTTAGAATTACAGCTTGTCCAATATTAGTGCTCTGATACCAAACCACACAGCCGCTCAAGGCACCTGGAAGTTCAGCTGCAGACCAGTTTCCTTTTCTACTTCCTTCTTCTGCTGGCAGGCTCCTGGAAAGGCACTGGCTTTCTTTACTCATCTGCTTAGCAGGTAAAGACTATGTGAAGAAAAGGGCCACACATTAAAATTCCTACTTATAGGAGGCCTGATGTTGTCATGGCACCAGGGTTGAGTCACTGCTAAAAGACCATGACAGGGAACACTGTCTAAGACACTGACCAGTTGGAAAAAAAAAAAAAAAGAAGTTATGCTTGGTTAGTAGACATTAATCAACTTTTTCCACATTAGGGTCTTTTTTCAGGGTTTTAGAAATCTTGCTCATTTCTCATTGTATCTGCTCGACCACACTTGCACAGATAAGTCTGGATGTCCACTGGAGACACCAGAGGCTATGAGACAGGAAGGGCAGAAACCACGAGGGTAATTAAACAGCAAAGCTCTGGCAGTTAATTTACGCAGCTTCACAGACCTTTACATCAGAGACTCAGCAAGTGTGGACATTTGATACAATTGATTTTAAATGTTTTGCTTCTCCCCTCTTCTCCTGTGTACTGTGAACGATCTGGATTCTCAGAGGTTTTATCTGGGACAGAAAAAAGCCAGCCTACAAATAAAGCCATTCTGCAAGTAAATCAGAGACAGAGAGAGGTCGTGACCCTATAGGACAAAGTAGAACTGCCCCATAGGGTTTCTAAGGAGCGACTGGTGGATTCGAACTGCCGACCTTTTGGTTAGTAGCCGTAACTCTTAACCACTGAGCCACCAGGGCTCCCATCTTTCACCAGAAAACATAAATTACCAAGATCCGATAAACTACGTAGCTTAAAGAATGCAGTGGTGGGAGGAGGTCATTCCAGAAATACCCAGTGATACTGGCTGTATGTTTCAAAGAACCTCCTGCATGTCTTCTACCACAGTCTGTTTGCTTGTGAAATAAGATGTAAACATCGACATTTTAGAGTTTTCTAGATCTATAATACCCTGGGCAAGCATGACATACCAGAATGAGCATTAAGAATCATGAGACCAGGTTTTTATTCTTATTTCTGCTTCTCAGTGGTGACTTTGGGAAGGTCACTTCACCTCGTTGGGCCTCTGTCTTTTTAGCCATGATGTATGGGGTTTGGACTGCAGGGTTTGTAAAGCAACATCTAGGTTTCACTCATGTATACATTACTGGCAATTAGGATCTGCCAGGCTCGATCTTCCTTTGATTGTTTTAATTGCAAATGAGACAGAGAAGACAGTATTTTACTAGTCATTTGTATCAGTAATGAGGTGGTGTCCAAGCAACACACGCATAGTGTATGTGGCCTTGTGGCCATATTGTTTGACTTATCCTCATACTGTTTTACAAATTGGATGGCACCGCAACTACCACAGCCTCCACCAGACTGAGTCCAGCATAACTAGGTGGCGTTTGGCTACCACCACCGACGGCTCTGACATTGCTCACAACAGAGGGTCCTGGACAGAGCTGGAGAAAAATGTAGAACAAAACTCTAACTCGCTTCAAAAAAAAAAAAAAAAAAAGACCAGTCTTACTGGTCTGACAGAGACTGGAGAAACATGGCCCCAGACACCCTTATATTATAGCTCAGTAAGAAGTCACTTCTGAGGTTCACCCTTCAGCCAAAGATTAAATAGGCCTGTAAAACAAAATGAGACTAAATGAAGACACCAGCACACGGGCAAGGTTGAGAAGGCACAAGGGGACAGGAAAGCTGGTAATGGGAAACCCAAGCTCGAGAAGTGGAGATATTGACATACTCTGGGGTTGGCAACCAATGTCACAAAACAATATGTGTATCAGTTGTTTAATGAGAAGGTGGTTTGTTCTGTAAACCTTCATCTAAAGTACAATCAATCAATAAGTAAGATAAACCAAAAACCAAACCCCCCCAAAAAAGAAATCTGATGGCTAATGTATGCTTTGTTGAACTGTGTTTTGTCTGCTATTTTGAAAGAAGATTGCAATCCACTGGACTCTCATAACTTCTGAACTTGTCCTGGCAGCAGTGTTCAGTGCTGGTCAGCATCTGGTGCCCCGAATAACTCTGCCGTCACTACTACTGCTGGGATTTGTGGAAATGCCCATCCACCTACTGTCTTCATTTAACCAGGATTTCTTTCCTGCACTTGATCTTGGGAAGGAAAGCTATATGCCCAAGTCAGCATTTCATTTTCGTAGCTGTATTAATTATCCCTGTGGTTGAAAGGCCCTCCAGAAAGGAGAGTTCATTGCTGCAATGCCCAGGGCACTAAAAGAGCTCAAGAACGAGCACCACACTATTAGAGGTTCTAACAGACCCAGGAATTGGAAGGAAGGCTAGCATCCAAGGCAGAGTTCATCTTAGTATTCCCCCCAAATCAGTGTTCCACCCATCCTCACCTTAGTCGATTGGCTCCATCCGTTTCTCCTTCTTCCACCTAAGGCCTGATGTGTTCTCTTTGCCTTAGTTTAAGGTCACGAGAGAGACTTTCACTGTCCCGGCTCATCCCTCTTTGGGCACAGCTGTTCTTGCTAGACTGTCCTAGGGTCTGATGCCCACCCTTGATCCAGTCACCGAGGCAGAGATTTTTTTAGCTGGGAGCTCACTCTGGACTGGAACCATGTGAAAATCACCTACAATTCTACCATTTAGAGTTAACCACCGTTAATACGTCATCTGGAGATCTTACGGAAAGATTCTTGGGGAACTTTAGAGACAATTGCAGAGAACAGTTGCTGTATGGCACAGTAAGAGCACATGGCTGGCTGTGTTTCTTTGGGTAAATGGTTTCGTTCTTGCAGATAGCCCATGACACGGCTTTTGACATTGGTACAAACGACCATAATTTAAAAATAATGATACTGTAGTTCAACATTAAGATAATAATAGTTGTTGTTAAGCGCCATTGAGTCGATTCTGACTCACAGCTACCCTACGTGCAACAGAACGGAACACTGCCTGGTCCTGTACCATTCTCACAGTTGCTGCTATGTTTGAGCCCATTGTTGCGGCCACTGTGTCAATCCATCTTATTGAGGACCTTCCTCTATTTCACTGACCCTCTACTTTACCAAGCATGATGTCCAGAGACTGGTCCCTCCTGATATCATGTCCAGAGTATGCGAGGCAAAGAAAGTCTCACCATCCTCGCTTCTAAGGAGCATTCTGGCTGTATTTCTTCCAAGACAGACTTGTTTGTTCTTCGTGCAGTCCGTGGTATATTCAGTATTCTTTGCCAGCACCATAATTCAAATGTGTCAAAGCTTCTTGGGGCTTCCTTATTCGTTGTCCAGCTTTTGCATGCATATGAGGCATTTGAAAACACCATGGTGTGTGGGCCAGGTACACCTTAGTCCTCAAGGTGACGTCTTTGCTTTTTAACACTTTAAAGAGGTCTTTTGCAGAAGATTTACTGCAAGAGTGATGATAATACACACGTGATTTTCTAGCTGATTAATTAGCTCTCACGACAGTTGAGAGAATAATGCCCTGGTGTCCGTTTGGATGATTCCGTGATGTTTCCCTTAGAATCTCTCCCATCGTTGAACTAGAATCATCCACTTACAAATGCCCTTGACAATAAAGAGGGGAGGGAAAATAGGACCCGTATTCTTATTTCTACAACCCATTATCAACACTCTACATAATAAATGTTTGTGTTTTGGATCACCACCTGTTGGGTTTTTCCCTCTTATTTTTTTCTTAGTTGCAATAATTGAGTATACATTTGTGTATCCTGCTTTTAAAATTGTTTTATAAGTATTTTCTATGTCACTACATAGTTCTTCATAACTGTTGTTTTTAATGACTGCGTAATATCCCGTTAACTGTATTTGTCTATGTTCATGTGGGCTAGTTCTTACTTTACACCCATTCATTACCTTTATCAGGTACCTGTGCCTCTCTTAGAAATTTCCTTGGCAACAGTTCAAATCGTCACAAAGTAGGGTGATATTTGGGAGGCAATATTGGGTAGCACAGAGTGCTGGGGTCGCAGTGGTTAAGAGCTGCGGCTGCTAAACAAAAGGTCAGCAGTTGGAATCCACCACCTGCTCCTTGGCAACCACGTGGGGCAGTTCTGCCCTGTCCTGTAGGGTCGCTGTGAGTTGGAATCAACTCAACGGCAACAGGTTAGGTTTTAGGCTAGGTTATTGTGGAGCATGTAAGATTGAGTGCTTAGTACGTGACTGCTTGGGTTTGAATACTGGTTCCAGGATATATTAGCTAATAACTATAAGCAGCTTATGTAGCCCCTCCATCCTTCAGATTCCATCATCTTAGGATTTCACAAATTTATGTGAGGATTTAATGAATTAGCATCTGTAAAGTACTGGGAATGGAGGCTGGCCTTTAAGCACTTAGCGAATCATGTTTAGAAGATGCTTTGGGAGAAGAAATCATATTAGAAGATACTCTGGGATATTTCACAATGAAAAACTCAACAATTTTATGATTTTAAAAGTCATCCCACCAGCTAAAGCCTTCCTATAATAAATAGCACAATTTCAATGCAAATTACATTAGGGGGAAGAAATTAACACTGTTGGTGTGTTAGTGTTGGTTTCAGAAAAAAGCTGCTTAGAGTATGCCTGATAACTTACGTGGCGAACACCAGCAAGAGAGAATGCTCCCACACTCTCTTTGGGAGAACAATAAGGCAGCAGTGGTAGTTTGGTAATACACAGAATGCGCAAATCGAGCTGCCAGTGGAGGGGAGCTGGCCTTTGACTGCAGAATTGTTCCTGGGGGGTGCCTCTGTTCAGCACATGCAACTACAAACCCCAGTGAAAATCAGAGCCAAGATGAGAACAGAAAATGAATTGTTGTTATGAATGGCCCCTTGTTGGGGAAGCTGTTTTCAGCCTGGTGCTTTTTAAAGCACCCCCCCTCCTTTTTTTAGAATTAAAAAATAAATAGCTTCCATTTTACATAAGAGAAAATCATATCTTGAATTAAGCTTTCATATGTTTATTATAATCAGATATGGTCTTAAAAGCCACAGGAACAATGCTTTACCTCTGAACTGACAAATGAATATCCTTTTTACCCCTTAATGTGTTAATATGATACATGTCTTTATAAGCTACTAGTGGATTTTTAGCAGTCATGGAGGGGTGTTGGCTCAGGGGTGGGCAGCCTTCTCCTGCTCTCCTGCCTTTACCCTGTTCCCAGAGCCTCACAGCCCGGTCTCTCCTATGAGGAGGGTGCTGGGACCAGAGCCAAGAGGTCCTGACTCCCATGGCTCTGGGTCAGCTTTGTGAACTGTGAGTTTTGGTTCCTAATGTCTGCCGGAAGCTGTGGGAAGCAGAAACGGACTCGGGGTAGGTGGGATTGCATTTCCTTCCTTCTCCTCCCTGTCTCTTCCCTTCCTTTCCTCCCCCTTCCTTTCCACTGATGAGCCTCACTGTGTCCAGAAAAGAGTAACAGGTTGTCAAAGAGCCATGAATCCATAGCTGGGATTATTTATTTTGATTCTATCCTAAGGCATGGGGAGCCATTGCAGCTCTTTAAACATGGAAATAAAATGATTGTATTTACATTTTGTGTAATGCCACTTTTGTCTTAGTGTAGATAATGGATAGACTGAGTAAGATTGGAAGCACAGGGAAGAGTTAGATAGTTTGGGTGATACTAACAAGCCACACCAGTGGATGCAAACACACCAGTGATCATGAAGATGGTGGAAGACAAGGCAGACCTTTGTTTTGTTTTGTTTTGTTTTACATACGTCACCATGAATTGGAGCCGACTGCACCACAACTGACAACCACAACAAGCTAGGAAGGTGATCCAGAACAATGGGGAAGGAAAAAATATTCTAGGGGTATTTTGTAGGTGGAACTGAAAGAATTTGGTGATTTATTATATTCATGGTATGGGGGACTAGGCAGGAATCAAGAATGATTCCCACATTTCTGACTTGAGAAACTAGATGGATTAAGTGCCATTCTTCACTCAAAGTAGAGAACATGAAAAGATTGGGGAGGAGTTGGCATCCCTGATGGCACAAACAGTTAAGCACTGAGCTGCTAAGCCAAATGTTGGTGGTTCAGTTCTACCCAGAGGTACCTCAGAAGAAAAGCCTGGTGATCTACTTGAGAAAATTCAGCCATTGAAAACCCTATGGAGCACATTCCTATGCTGAAACACATAGGGTCAGCTTGAGTCAAAATCGACTGAACAGCAACTCAACATCTAAAATGTGTTTTTTTTCTCAAAGATGGTGTTGTTGTTAGATACCATCAAGTCATTTCTGACTCACAGCGACCCTATGCACAACAGAACCAAACACTGCCTGGTCCTCACAATCGCTGCTATGTTTGAGCCCATTGTTGCAGCCACTGTGTCAATCCATGGCGTCGAGGGTGTTCCCATTTTTCGCTGACCTTCTGCCTTACCAAGCATAATGTCCGTCTCCAGGGACTGGCCCTTTCTGATAGTGTCCAAATTACTTGAGATGAAGTCTTGCCATCTCTGCTTCCAAGGAGCATTCTGGCTGTACTTCTTCAAGACTAGCGTTGTTTTTTCTTCTGGCTGTCCATGATGTGAACTATTTCAAGAGGGACTCTTTAAGAGATGTGACAGGATTATGACAGGCTTGGTAGCTTGTAGAATAAATATTTTCTTGAATAAAATCAGAAGTAACTTAAGTATTACATTTTTTTTGCAGACTTTGCATATTATATTTGTATTTGCCATTATCATTTCTACTCATTATCTTTATAAAGACATATTGTTAAGGTCCTACTGTGTCTTAGAGCTTGTCTGGGTAGTGTTATGTACTTTATATGGCCCTTCCTTATCCTTATAACAGCTTTCTAAGGTCGAGATCCTTTCTATTTTATTATTCCATTTTATAGATGAGGATCTGAGGTCACATGGTCAAAAAATAGTGGAGGTGGGATTTTTGAACCCATCAGTCTCTCTGTGAAACCATACACTCAACAACTACTATATACTTAACACTGTTCATTTCTGGTATATATCTGTCCAGGGGAATTCAAATTAGCATAATAAGATAGTGAGATATGCTGTACAATGATGTGTGTGTACTGTTATTTCTGTTCTGTTTTTATTCAATGAATATTGATTAAAACTTAATTTGAAGTACATAAAATTGATTTAACCTGTCTTTATAATTTAGCACCTAAATCGTGTAACTTGAAAGATTATTATAGTGCATGTTCATTGTAGAAAAAATTAAAATATAGACAAATGCAAAAAAGAAAATAACTACACCTAACCTCACCTTGGTGTTGGCTAAAAATATTGAATATACCAGCCTGCCAGAAGAATGAAAAATCTGTCTTGGAAGAAGTACAGCCAGAATTCTCCTTGGAAGTGAGAATGGCAAGATTTTGTCTCATGTACTTTGGACACCTTATCAGGAGGGATCAGCCTCTGGAGAAGGACATCATGGTTGGTGAAGTAGAGGAAGACTCTCAGGAAGATGGCTTGACATGGCTGCAACAGTGAACTCAAGCATAACGATTGTGAGGATGGCACAGGACCGAGCAGTGTTTCATTCTGTTGTACTGACTTGATGGCACCTAACACCACCACCACCACCACCACACGTTGTTTAAAAAAGGTAGAGAAGAGTTCTCACACAATTTGTAGTATTACTCTCAGTAAAAGCAGAGAGAGTATCTAGAATTTCAAACTCTGAGTTGCTTTATAGGTTCTCCAGGCAGTGTAGTATTTAAATGAAGAAGACTTAAACTTTCAGAGGATTTTTTTTTTTTTCAATTGCGTTTATCCATTATGTTCATTGATTGGGATTCTACTTAAAGTTTTATTAGGGGAAAAAAAAGAAATGAATGTTTTTGGCAAGAAAATCTTTGAAAACCACTCAACTCTTCATCATGAATTCATACAACAAATACGTACTGAGTGGTTACAGTGTGTCGGGTTTTGTACCAAGGACGTACTTGATGGTGAACAGGACACAGTGTTTGTCCTCCAAGAGCGTGTAGTCTGCCCTGGTGTAAGTTTAGGCCCAGGCACCCAGTTCAACACACAGAGACGTGCGTTCCCGCAGATGAGTCCCTGACATATCTATGAGGCTGGTGTTACTACCCCCATTTTATAGCTCAGGGAGCTGGATGTAAGAGGGTGAGTGGTAGAATCAGTCTTTAATATAGGGCTGTTTCACTGCATATATCATGCTGTTTGCATTCTGCTTTTCTTCCTGAAGATGTTAAAAAGAATTACATTCTTCTTGTGTAAAGGATCATTTGTGTTTTACGTACCAAAGTTTGTGTTTTTAGTGTTTACTCTTCGCAAGTATTTAAGAACCTACTAGTGACCGAAGACCAGACGAGTTGTGGAATGACATCAAGGACATCATCCATGAAGAAGGCAAGAGGTCACTGAAAAGACAGGAAAGGAAGAAAAGACCAAGGTGGATGTCAGAGGAGACTCTGAAACTTGCTCTTGAGTGTCGAGCAGCTAAAGCAAAAGGAAGAATTCATGAAGTAAAAGAACTGAAGAGAAGATTTCCAAGGGCCTCTCGAGAAGACAAAATAAAGTATTATAATGACATGTGCAAAGAGCTGGAGATGGAAAACCAAAAGGGAAGAACACACTCGGTGTTTCTCAAGGTGAAAGAACTGAAGAAAAAATTCAAGCCTCGAGTTGCAATAGTGAAGGATTCCATGGGGAAAATATTAAATGATGCAGGAAGCATCAAAAGAAGATGGAAGGAATAAAGAGAGTCATTATACCAAAAAGAATTAGTCGATATTCAGCCATTTCAAGAGGTGGCATATGATCAGGAACTGATGGTACTGAAGGAAGAAGCCCAAGCTGCTCTGAAGGCATTGGCGGAAAAAAAGGCTCCAGGAATTGATGGAATATCAATTGAGGTGTTTCAAGAAACAGATGCAGCGCTGGAGGTGCTCACTCGTCTATGCCAAGAAATATGGAAGACAGCTTCCTGGCCAGCTGATTGGAAGAGATCCATATTTGTGCTTATTCCCAAGAAAGGTGATCCAACTGAATGTGAAATTGTAGAACAATATCATTAATACCACATGCAAGCAAGATTCTGCTGAAGATCATTCAAAAACGGCTGCAGCAGTATATCGACAGGCAACTACCAGAAATTCAGGCCAGTTTCAGAAGAGGACGTGGAACCAGGGATATCATTGCTGATGTCAGATGGATCCTGGCTGAAAGCAGAGAATACCAGAAGGATGTTTACCTGTGTTTTATTGATTATGCAAAGGCATTTGACTGAGTGGATCCTAACAAACTATGGATAACACCGCGAAGAATGGGAATTCCAGAACACTTAATTGTGCTCATGAGGAACCTTTACATAGATCAAGAGGCAGTTGTTCAGACAGAACAAGGGGATACTGATTGGTTTAAAGTCTGGAAAGGTGTGCGTCAGGGTTGTATTCTTTCACCATACCTATTTAATCTGTATGCTGAACAAATAATCCGAGAAGCTGGACTATATGAAGAAGAATGGGGCATCAGGATTGGAGGAAGACTCATTAAGAACCTGCGATATGCAGATGACACAACTTCGCTTGCTGAAAGTGAAGAGGACTTGAAGCACTTACTAATGAAGATCAAAGACCACAGCCTTCAGTATGGATTACACCTCAACATAAAGAAAACAAAAATCCTCACAACTGGACCAATGAGCAACATCATGATAAATGGAGAAAAGATTGAAGTTGTCAAGGATTTCATTTTACTTGGACTCATAATCAGCAGTCAAGAAATCAAAAGATTCACTGCACTGGGCAAATCTGCTGCAAAGGACCTCTTCAAAGTGTTGAAGAGCAAAGATGTCAACCTGAAGGCTAAGGTGCGCCTGACCCAAGCCATGGGATTTTCAGTTGCATCATATGCATGTGAAGGCTGGACAATGAATAAGGAAGACCGAAGAGGAACTGACGCCTTTGAATTGTGGTGTTGGCAAAGAATATTGAATATACCATGGACTCTCAAAAGAACGAACAAATCTGTCTTAGAAGAAGTACAACCAGAATGCTCCTTAGAAGCAAGGATGGCAAGACTGCGTCTTATACTTCGGACATGTTTTCAAGAGGGATCAGTCCCTGGAGAAGGACATCATGCTTGGCAGAGTGCAGGGTCAGTGGAAAAGAGGAAGACCGTCAACGAGGTGAATTGACACAGTGGCCGCAACAATGAGCTCAAGCATAACAACAATTGTAAGGATGGCACAGGACCGGGCAGTGTTTCGTTCTGTTGTGCATAGGGTCACTATGAGTCGGAACTGGCCCGAGGACACCTAACAACAAACAACAACACTAGGTGCCAGACATTGTCACACTTTTTGAACAATTATCATAAAACCACTTCTAGGTGTATTTTATCTAGCTCTTCAGTAGTAGTATAGTAATTTCACAAAAACATAACATATAATTTAAAATCATCCTTTAAAGAATCTGGATGTATGCCTAGAATAATGTATTATGTTGCTGAGTTAGAACACAAGCATGGAAATTTTTTATCAGCATATTTAATTGGCGTTATATCTCTGTCATATTTATCTGGTCGCTATGAGTTGGAATCGACCTGACGGCAGTGGGTGATTTATCTGGTAAACAAGATTTTAAGAAGATGTTGGTAATTGTGTACAGGAAATGATTTTATTTTATGGTTAAAGGTATGTGTTGCTCTAAAATATGTTTGCCAGTTTATTTAGGTGAATAAAGTTACTGATACAGCCCAAAAAAAAAAAAAAAACTTCCAAAAATTTGTTGTTTTCTATCATTTTGGGTGCAGTTAAAGTCAGAAAGTACATAAGTTAAAAAGACTAAAATAGTGGAAGTAATGGTTGCCTGTAATCCTAAGCTTTTTCCACGTGTCTTATGCTGGATTTTCTATGGAATGAAAACCAGTGAAGTGTGTGTGTGTGTGTATATGTATATATGTTTGGAGACCTGGTGGCGAAATGGTTGCGAGCTCAGGCTGATAATCAAAAGGGTTGGCAGTTTAATCTACCAGCACTCCTTGGAATTCCTATGGGGCAGTTCTGCTCTGTCCTATAGGGTTGCTATGAGTTGGAATCGACTCAATGGCACATAACAACATATATATATAAATATGCATACATACATACATAGAAAGAGAGAGACTTATATCAAGGAAATGGCTTACGTGGTTGTACAGGCTTGAAATCGCCAAGTCCATGGGTCAGGCTGGAGGTTTCTCCTGACTCACCTAGCTGCAGGGGCTGGCAAACCCAAGATCAGCAGGTCAGACCGCAGGCCTCTGGCTCAAGAACCTGGAAGGCAGATGAATCCCAAGATCATCAGGTAAGCTGCTAGCTTAACTCTCAAGAACCGGAGGTCAGGTGAACGGGAACCAGCTGCAGGATTCACAGTGAGCAAAAGCCAGTGAACTTTGCCAGAAAGTCCACTTATATTGGATGCAGGCCACACCCCTAAGGAGACTCCCTTTCGGCTGATTGGCTTCTCATGGCAGATCTCATCATGGAGGTGATAACATCATTATATAGCTGCCAAACTACATCATAACTGCCAAACCACTGAGAATCATGGCCCGGCCAAGTTGACACAGAACTTTAACCATCACACCACATATGTCATTTTACTTGGTTAGGCTTAAATTCAGAATTTCATAACAACTGTTTTTTTTTTTTTTTTATCTTCTAGGAAAGGAGTGAGTTTTATGTTTTAATTAGTATGTATGTAAAGAGCCAATAGACTCCAAAAGTTAGACTCACATGTGGAAATATGTTCTTAAACCAAAAATACAAGACACAGAGAAGAAATCTAATCACTGTAGAAAACTTGCAAAATGTAGAAAAGCACAAAGAAGGAAATACCAATCATGTGTGATTGTGTAGAGAACAGCCACTGTAATACTTTGGTCTATGTGTATGTGTGTGTGAAAGAATTAAACTCAATGGAGTTATTTTAAACTTACATTAACTTAATGAGTCAGGAACTTCTTTCCATATTATTGAATAACCTTCAATAAAATAATTTTGGTAGTTTCATAATATCTCATTGTATGCATGTATTATAATTAGAAAAATCTGTCTTCTAAGACATTAATATTCTTATAGTCAACTCATTGTAACTATCTGATTACTTCCTGAGGGTAAATATTTCATAATCAAATTGCTAAGGTCAAAGCGTATGAAGAATTTTAAAGCTTTTGATGTATTGGGGCAATTTACCATCCAGAAAGGTATTAAATTAATATATAATCTTATCAGAATTATGTTTTTTTTAAAAAAATATTCTTTGAATTCTTTTCTTGACTCCTTTTCAATATTTCTTATTATCATGCCTTGAGAACTTTTAAAAGGTAGATGAAAAATAATTCCAGAATGCTCCTTTAGAATCCCTTGTGTACACCACAGATAGTTGGAAGTTTCGGCCCAGCTGAGACCTTGCTGGTGAGCCCCACCTCCTCCCTCCACCTGGAATGCAGAGAAGGGGGCTGAACACAGTTCACTTTCCTTTTTCAGGCTTTGACCCCCACCCCGCTCCCATCATGTATTGATGATCTGAAAATCTATTTATTTCAAAAGACTGTATTAGAATGTATTACTAAATTAAAAGATTCAAAGAAAAATTAAACACCGTATATATAAGATAGTTTTCTTTTTTAGAACACCCAAAGCTCGTCTGCACCAAGGAAGCCCAAGCTTGAAAGACAGCTTCTAGCCCGACTTAAACAGGAGCATCTGTAGCTTCCTCTCCCTAGAAACGACACGGCCTGCAGAATCGCAGTTTTAATCATCTTAGCCTCCAACATCACCACCTCTGCTTCCAGTTCACTTGTTTGAAAACTGCCAATTGCATCAGTTCTTTGATTGCCAATCCACTGATCGTCCCACTTTTTCACTGTCCATCATCATGTTTCCTCTTTTTATTCCCACTGAACCCAGGTGAAATAGCCAGCCTTTAATTGTCAGCCCTCTATCCCCTTCACTACCCTACTGCTCTCTCCTCCTCTGCTCTTTTGGCAAAACCCCAACCCTGGATCCAACCTTTTGCCTTCTTTGGCCTGCCTCCAAACATGAAAATCATTCAGCCGGGCTGATGGTTATGTGTGAAATTCAGTGTCTTGCACTTTGCTTTTGGAAATAGTTTTAAATAATTATTTAAATTTTAAATAATTTTCCTTCCTAGCATTTTTTCCTTTTTTCAGGAGGAGAAGATATAGCCATTTACATCCAAAGGCTTAAATATTTCTGACCCAGAATGTGATCGTTCAGGTTGTATCAACCTGGCTGGGCCATGATGCTCAGTGGCTTGTCAGCTATGATGTAGTGTGGTAGGTATGTAATGACGAAATCACCTACGTAATGAGACCTGATATAATGGAATCACCTGCATGATGAGATCTGTTATAAGCAGCCAATCAGTTGGAAGGGAGTTTCCTTGGGAGTGTGGCCTATATCTAATACAGGTGGACTCTCTGGCAAAGCTCACTGGCTTTTGCTCACTGTGGATCCTGCAGCTGGCTCCTGTTCATCCAACCCCTGGTTCTTGGTACTTGAGCTAGCAGGTTACCTGCCAATCTTGGGATTCATCAGCCTCTGAAGTCTGTGAACCAGAGGCCTCTTGTCTGACCTGCTACATGAGTCAGGAGAGGCCTCTGGCCTAACCTATGGACTTGGGTCTTTTTAGTATCTACAACTGTGTGAGCCATTTCCTTGGTATAAGTCTATTTCTCTCTGTATATGTGTGTATCTATATATATCTCCTGATGTAGGAGAAATGCTTTAATGGACTTTTGTGCATAACTGGAAGCAGCAGAAGGCCTTCTTAGTAACAGCTGGTACGGGGTGATACCCATTCCGTAACCTCAGCCCCACCTATATCACCAGCACTGATGTGGAGGTGAGCCCCTTCCTACCTGTTTCCATTGTCCTGATCCTGGCCCAGCTATGCATCCAGACTTGCACCTGAACAGGAAAAGAAGGGAGGGTCTGATTGCTCGGTGCAGAGCAATGGGGCGGACAGGGCTGAGGGGCCCCAATCTCCGCTGATACCTCACAGGGCTTTGTTACAGAGGCTGGAGCATCTCACCACCATAAAGCACATAACTCTCTCCAGGGTGTTTACTGCTGCTCAGTTTTAACATGGTTTAACTTTATTTTAGACCTGTGAGTTCCTCAAAACCTCCATTTAAAATATTGAAGTCGCGCGTGACTTAATTATTTTTGCTAACACGTCAAGATGGAGTTGGTCAAACAATGAGTGAAACATGGAAACAATCGGTGCCTGTTTCATTAGAAACATGGTGTTTAAACACATGGACAGCATTGTTTAAAGCTGAAACTTTCTTTATATGCAACAATACCAAGTTGTTTTTCCTTTCTCCCAGATGGAGTAGATACACCAACTGAAACAGGGAGAAGAGCAATTATTTCTACATTTTATTATCCTGAAGCAGGATGGTTTGCTTGGAAAGTGATTTTTGGCTTATGCTAGTTTTTTTTTAGTCTAAGGTCATCTGTTTCTAGGCAATCATTTACTTGTTCTCTCTTTTATGTGCTCATTCATTCATTTATTCATCGCAAGAATTCTTACGGAATACCCACTAAGGAACCAAACCCGTTGGTGTTGAGTCGATTCTGACTCATAGCGACCCTATAAGACAGAGTAGAACTGCCCCATAGGGTTTCTAAGGAACACCTGGTAGATTTGAACTGCCGACCTTTTGGTTAGCAGCCGTAGCTCTTAACCACTACAACACAGTTTCCCTTTATTCCAAAAGAGAAAGAACCCCCTACCCCAACCCCACGTGAATGTGTGACTTAACTTAGTGCTGGTTCTCTTCCTGAGACACATAGAATCTCATCCAAGCATGTCATTAGGAATACGGTTGATTTTCTATGATTTGTCTGGAGCATCTAATGCCAGCACACCCGTTCAGTGTGGTAAAGTAAGTTGTAACGATGTGGATTACTACTTAACATACAGGGGGTTTTCTGAACTGTAGTCTGCCAGTGTTGGGATGATTCAAAGCAGAGAAGGCGCCTTGCTCTCCCAGCAGCCGCCCACGGTCTGCTTCTGCTCTGCCGCCTGACACAGCATGCCAGCGTCACTGTTGTCATTTGAGCACTCGGCGTGTCCTTCGGGGTTAGGCATTCGGCTTAATGGGACCTGAAATAAAGGCCACTGCTTCCTTAGCACCCATCTACCCGGCTGTACATCATTCTGTACATTTAGCATTTAGGGAGGACATTTAGGGAGGACAGCCCTCATCCCTGTGGATAACACACTCAAGATGGGGCTAATGAAACTATTTTTGGTACAAAAAATGCAAGAGATACGTAGAATTACTAGAGGCGATTGAAAGGAGGAGGAGGTCACTTCAGATCTGTACGCAGGAGTTGGCATTTGAGATTGGCCTGGAAGAGTAGTTATGGTTTGGACACTTGGAGACAAGGATGGTTGATGTCCCCCTACCAGGTGGATGGGGGCAGTATTTTACAAGTGAAGGAAATGGAACGAACCAAATGGGGGTTAGAAGGCTCTAAGGGCTTGAACAAAAACCATTAAGTATTTAAGTGCAGTTTCCTGCCGTGAATCCCAAACCAGTTGCCATTGAGTGGATATGTGTGTGTATGCTAGGTGCCGTTGAGTCGGTTCCAACTCATAGTGACCCTTTGTGTAACAGAAGGAAGCACTGCCTGGTCCTTCGTCATCCTCATAATCGGTGCTGTGCTTGAGCCTGTGATTGTAGCCGTTGTATCAGTCCACCTCATTGAGGGTCTTCCTTTTTTCGCTGACCCTCTACTTTACCAAGCATGACGTCCTTCTCCAGGGAGTGGTCCCTCCTGATAACATGCCCAAAGTACATGACACAAAGTCTCGCCATCCTCACTTCTCAGGAGCATTCTGGCTGAACTTCTTCCAAGACAGATTTGTTCATTCTTCTGCAGTCCATGGTATATTCAGTATTCTTCACCAACACCGTAATTCAAAGGCATCAGTTCTTCTTCAGTGTTCTTTATTCATTGTCCAGCTTTCACATGCGTATGAAAAAAAAAATTTTTTTTTTTTTTTTGCGTATGAGTCAATTGAAAATACCCTTGCTTGGGCCAGGCACACCTTAGTCCTCAAAGTGAAGTCTTTGCTTTTTAACATTATAAAAGAGGTGTTTTGCAGATTGGGAAACGCTGGTGGCATAGTGGTTAAGTGCTAAGGCTGCTAATGAAAAGATTGGCATTTCGAATCCACCAGGCGCTCCTTGGAAACTCTGTGGGACAGTTCTGCTCTGTCTTATAGGGTCCCTATGAGTTGGAATTGACCGGAGAGCAGCGAGCAAGTTTTTTTGCAGATTTGCCCAGTGCAGTCCGTCATTTGGTTTCTTAACTACTGCTTCCATGGACGTTGATTGTGGATCCGATGAAATCCTTGGCAACTTCAGTCTTTCCTCCATTTGTCACAATATTGCTTGTTGGTCCAGTTGTGAGGATTTTTGTTTTCTTTATGTTGAGGTGTAATCCATATTGAAGGCTGTAATGTTTAATCTTCATCAGTAAGTTCTTCAAGTCCTCTTCACTTTGAGCAAGCAATGTTGTGTCACCTGCATAATGCAGGTTCATGAGTCTTCCTCCAATCCTGATGCCAAATTCTTCTTCGTATAGTTTGGCTTCCTGGATTATTTGTTCAGAATACAGATTGAGTAAATATGGTGAAAGGATTTAACCCTGATGCACACCTTTTTGCTCACTTTTAAAATCAGAAAATGTGTGCATAAGCTGATATAGATCCCTTTTTTATTTCTCTTTTCCTTTTTAATTTTATTTATTTTGTCTTTGGCCATCCAGACATTCTCACACAAATTGAGCATTTCTGTCTATTCATTTAGTAAAAAGTTTTGGGTCTGTGTAATATTTTATGGTGATTTCCTTTTTACAGAATTACCGAGCTCAAAGTCATCCGTGATGAGGGAATCTCTTTGTAATAGAAACGCTGACTGCAGCTCTTAACGTAGAACTCTGTTTAGTAGCTTTTATTTAATTATTATCCAAGTAGAAAATTACCATGGAAAAAAATCAGGTGGGAATTAGTTTTTCAAAAACAAAATATTTCTGAATAGGATTTATTTAGTTTTTTAGTATACAATATATAAAAATCTCAGGTAGACACGGAGGATCCAATGCCATATCATTGCGTTTTAACTCTGTGCATTTTTTTGGCTGAAAAAAATTTTAAGAAAATTGCTCTCTAATGATTTGAGATTACAACAGTGTTCTGTGCTTAAAGATAAAGTCAGCAGATGTTTTTTGTGCATGATGTAAAATGTATCATATCAGCAAATCTTTGCCTCTCCCCCCCCCCCCGAAGAACAATCTTGGAAATAATTCTTAGTACAAAGGTACTATAACTAGTACATGTGATAAGTAACATGTAGCGGTAGGTTTTATCGTAAGGAAGATACACAGCCTGTCACCGGAGGGCAGGTAAAATCATTATATTGGATGAAAACTCCTTACTGAACTAAACTTCCCTCCTCTTCCATTGTCAGTTACATTGTTTTAATGTTATTAAAATTTCCATCTCCCAATTGATTTTTAATTGTTTGTTTTAAGTAAAGTGTGAAAAGTGACTTCTTTCTTCTTTGCTTACTTGCCTTTTTTTTTTAACCGTGAGTTGTGTAGCATCTAGTAAGAGGAAATCAAAAACGCTAACAAAACCCCTGATTATATCTCTTTTTCTCAATAAAGAGACTACAGTAAAATATCCAGTAATTTAGAGAATACCTTTTCCTGTATCCTTAGTCTTTTCTCTCTCTCTCTTCCTTTTTTAAGTACAGGAATCTAAAAGTCGTTGTGCTAGTAATAAATGTTAACATTGTAATTTTGGTTATTTTTATCTTTAGAAAATGAAGTAAAATATGATACTAATAATAACGAAGAAGAGGAGGGAGAACAATTCGATTTTGACAGTGGAGACGAAATTCCAGAAGCAGATAGACAAACACCGTCTGACCCCACTGCCAGTAATGCTGTAGCGAATGAAGAAGCTTCCAACACAGGTAAATCCTCGGATTGCCACCCAGTGGTGACTTACGTTTAGTAATCTTTAGATAACTCACTGATTTTCCCTCGTTGTTACTGCCTGATGAGTCCCCGAGAGGTGCAGACGATTAACGCGCTGTCTGCTAACCGAAAGGTTGGAGGTTCCAGTCTGCCAGGGGTGCCTCGGAAGAAAGGCTGAGTGATGTGCTTCCAGAAAGTTAGCCCTTGAAAACCGTGTGGAGCACAGTTCTACTCGGACACACGTGGGGTTGCCCTGAGTCGGAAATAACTCCATGGCAACCAGCTGGTTAGGTGACTCACTGAATTTCCCCTCATTATTGTTGCTTGCTTTGAATAAATATGAAGAGGAAAGGTGGATTTCAAGGAGTGAGATAGTTATGATTTTTTCTGTGACAAAATTAACGTATCCTGTATTACTGTCATAATTTAAATTTTGGCTGAATCGTTTTTATCTGTACCATATCCCATGGCTTTCAGTCTTACCTTTCTGCTACTTACATTTTAGAAGGACAAAAGCATTGATATTGTCATAAAAGACAGCCTCATCATTATATCATTGTATTATATAAAATATTTTTAAAATCATGCTATTTAAAATGAATTAAATACAAAGGTTTGGTTTTTAAGACTGGAGGTGGATTTGATTGTTTTCTTCTTTGAATTCCCACAGGCAGTAAACTAGATGGACTGGTTAGACTAAGTTCAGCAGTAGAACCAACATTCGGTTTTTTTTGTCCATAACAAAAACCTCTGTTATGCTTAATGACGCCAGTTTTTATTTTTGGCAGCTTGTAGCTCATTCATCTTGTTAGATCAGCTGTCTCAGGAGTTGCAGGCTGTATGCATTTCACCTGCTCACAGAGGTCGCGTTGATACCACCAATTCCCAGGAGTTTTTCCTTTCTCCAGAGTATTGTGCACCAAGCGCCCTCCAGCTAGCTTGACGAGCAGTCCACACGTGACCGCCTGCAGCCTGCAGGCCTCTGGGGGGTTGGAATGGAGGCCTTCATGCAGGTCTCACCACATTCTGCTTTGCCTCTGCCCCTGGGATGGAGTGTAAGACACGCTTTTTTGATGATCGAGTTCGTTTACTATCAGGCCTTCTCTTCCACCCTTCAGCAGGAGAAAATGGACCTGGGACAGAAACAATGGTGTTAGCAGAGCCCGCTAAACTCACGGTGCCAACTAAGGTCAATCCATATTCAGTCATCGACATCACCCCGTTCCAGGAAGATCAGGCCCCAGCTCCGGAACCGAATGCCGAGGAGGACGGCTTGAGCCTGCACGTGCCCAGCGGGTACTCCATTCCCGTGCCCTGTGGCTACGCAGTCCCTTCAAGCCTGCCTTTGATACTGCCGGCCTACTCCAGTCCTGTCATCATTCGCACTGTTTCTGTGGACGAAGAAGGTATTGGTTTTTTTTTTTCTTTTTTCTTTGCGCAATGAGAAAAATGGCGCGTTTGTTTAGTAAAATCTGTCCTCAATCTTTCCAGCCCCCCAATCATTAGATATGGAGCCCTGGTGGCACAGTAATTAAGAGCTCAATGCTAACCAAAAGGTCAACCGCTCCTTGGAAATCCTATGGGGTGGTTCTACTCTGTCCTATAGGGTCACTATGAGTCAGAATTGACTCGACCGCAATGGGTTCATTGGATGCTTGTTTTTACAATTGAAAAATGAGCCCCAAATTAATTTCTTACATGATAACCCAGAACCCATTGCTGTCAAGTTGATTCCAACTCATAGTGACCCTGTAGGATTTCCAAGGAGTGGCTGGTGGATTTGAACTGCCAACCTCTTGGTTAGCAGCCGAGCTTTTAACCACTGCACCACCAGGGCTCCTTCTTCTATGACAGGAACACAATTAAGGAAAGCTCTCGGAGTTTACTTTTCGGGAAATTTCAAAATAATGTCTGATCCCAAATATAGTTATTACCTTGTAATACCAGGGAAGAATTATATGAACTTTACTCCAGTTCCCTCCCTCCTTTTCCCACAAGTGCCTGTAAAACCTTATCCATCTCTTTTGGCGTTCATCACTTATTATCTAAATTATAGTTATGTTTGAGTATGTCTAGTATCATCTGTTAAACTGCAAACTGCAGGTTTCTTGAGGTCAGAGTCTGTATAGCTATTTTCGTTCGTGGAAACAGAGAGGAAGAAGAATAGGAAGGAGAGGAGAGAGACGTAGAAAGCTGTCTCTCTCTTTTCCTCTGGAATTTTCTCACTGAGGGAGACGTGGAAGATGGATTCCGAGCACACTGAGAAACTTAGTACTGAGGACTGGGCCCCCCTGGTCTCAGGGGACATCTAGGCCAGTTGGCATAACACAGTTTATAAAAGAAAATGTTCTACATCCTACTTGGGCGAGTGGCGTCTGGGGTCTTAAAAGCTTGCAAGTGGCCATCTAAGATACATCTATTGGTCCCATCCTGTCTGGAGCAAAGGAGAATGAAGAAAACCAGAGACACAAGGAAAATACTAGTCTGAAAGACTATTGGCCACATGAATCACAGCCTCCAACAGCCTGAGCCTGGAAGAACTAGATAGGACCCAGCTACCACCACTGACCACTCTGACAGGGATCACGATAGAGGGTCCCACACAGAGCAGGAGAAAAATGTAGAACAAAATTCAGATTCACAAAAAAAGACCAGACTTACTGATCTGACAGAGGCTGGAGGAACCCTTGAGACTATGGCCCCTGGACACCCTGCTAAACTCAGAACTGAAGCCCCTCCCAAAGTCTACCTTTCACCCAAAGGTGAGACAGGCCTATAAAACAAACAATAATACACGTGAGGAACATGCTTCTTAGGTCAGTCACATGTATGAGACCAAATGGGCAACGCCTGCTATAAAAATGGCGTGGGGAGGTATTTGACCTCCTCCAACCCCACAAGGGAGAAGGAGAACCAAGATGGACAGGCCAAGGCTGAGTCCTACGAAGTGAAGGTTGGGCATGCCTCCTCGCTCCACCGTCTCTGCCAATTCTGACACCAACCGTCCCTCCCACAGCACTCTGCTGGGTTCCGTAATGCATTGCAATGACCACAGAGAACTCACAGACCATACTCAAAAGTGTGGGGTTTATTAGGAAAATAACAGTTACAGCTGGGCTCAGGAATACTTAGGATGCAGTTCTTCTCCATCAGGATAGCCTCTCCCCAGCTGTGCTCCTACGCACCCCTCTCCCTGGCCCCAATGCTCTGCCCAGAGGCCCTCAGCTTTCTCTCTCCCTGGCCCAGGAAGCCCACTGCACTGCCTCTGCTGCTGGGTCCGTCCTGCTGGTCTCTCTCTCCTTGGTAGTGGTGGCCTCCGGCTCTCTGCTTTGGAATTGGCTCTTTTAAGGCAAAACTGACCAGTCCCCATGGTAGGCCACAAATACCCTATCACACAATCACCTGGGTGGGAGTTATAACACCATGGTTAGAAGGCCACACACAAAAATAATTAATGCACTGCACCTGCCCAGAAGCAAAGACGAGAAGGCAGGAAGGGACAGGAAAACTGGACGAATGGACACGGAGAGCCCAGGATGGAAAGGAAAAGGGGGAGAGTGCTGATACAGTGTGTAGGGATTGCAACTAATGTCACAAAACAATTTGTGTGTAAAATTTTTGAGTGAAAAGCTCATTTGCGCTGTAAACTTTCACATAAAACGTGATAAAATTAAAAAAAAAGAAGATAGAGCGATGAGACGGACTGTCAGGAAAAAGAAAGCCACCTGAGGCTGCCCCCTGTGGAGCTAGAGGATCTAGGGCAAGATAGGACACGTTCCTCCTCCTTCCGGCTGTCACCAGAGGGTTATACTTAGTTCAGGACCCCCATTCGGGGCTTCCTCTCCCTCCTCTGCTGCCAGCTGAGCACCTCCACGGGGTTGTCCTCCAGACGCTCCAAATGAACACCGCGTTTGATTGCACAAAGGCACCTGGTGAACGCTTGTTGAACGAACATAGCTTTAGCTGCAGTGAAGAAAAGAAAGAAACTGTTAATAGAGACGTTGGTCCATGAGAATCAGAAGGTTTTTGCGGGGGGGAAACCTGCTACACACAGAGCTAAGAGAAGTGGGAAGAATTTTTGTTTTCTGGTTAAGCTAGCATGGTCTCTCCAATATCACATACCAGACAGCCATGAATTAAGAGAAAATTAGAAAGAAATGCTGTCCTGACGTCCGGGGAGCCAAGCTGAGGACGAACGCCAGAGCCAGAAGTCTTGCCACTGACCGCCTGTGTGACCTCTGGCCTGTCCCTTACCCTCTCTGAACTTCAGCTTTCTCATCTCTGTAAGAAGGCTATTGGTTTAAGTAGTCATTTCTTTCACGTCTACTGAGTGAAAAAGGAACCAAATTGTACCTTAGAATGACTTAGTTTTAAAAGCCTGTTCTCTGTTATCATTAACACTTGGTAATATTGTTTACATCCCTGGGTGGCGCAAACAGTTAAGCGTTCAGAGGCTAACCAATAGGTTGGCGGTTTGAGTCTACCCAGAGACACTGCAGAGAAAAGGCCTGGCAATCTACATCCTATAGATCAGCTATTGAAAACCCTATGGGGCACAGCTGTACTCGGACACACGTGGGGCCGCCATGAGTTGGAATCGACTTATGGCAGCTGGTTTGGTTTAATATTGGGTAAGCTTCAGTTGTTTTTACAGAGATATATAGCTTGGGCTGTAAAGAACAGCGTGAAAGTTAGCCATTCCTCTGGTGAGGATTGAGGGTCTGAGCTCTCTTGTCAGGCACCTGCCGTCACCATCCCAGGTCCAGCTTTAACAGCCTAGCAAAGCTCTGGAGAGCTGACCCTGTGAGCCCATACTGACTGAAAGTACAAAAGTCTTCTTCCCTTTGCAAAATCAAAGTTTATTATATTAAGAATTGACCCAATAAAAACACCTTGGCTTAATTTTTCCTTCTCTCTCCTAAATACATTTCTATGTTACCTTTCCCAGGACACACATACAGAATTTCCCAGGTACATGTGATGTTTTTCTAACAGATGGTAGTAACACCTGAGGGGAATGGCCCCTTAGCTACATAATCAGAAATTACATTTTTGTGAAAATTCCAGTAAAAAGATTATTTCTTTCCAGTTAATAACAAAATGAGAAAAAAAAAAAAGTCTTTTAAGTAAATCCTGATTTATATTTTGGAAGCCAAAGAAGAGGGTTTTTAGGGTAGACGCTTTCCCATGTGTTTTCCTGTTGAACTTGGCAGTAATCCTGGGAACTTACCATGGTCAACAATACTGTTCTCATTCCGTAGCCTTAAAGAGTAAGAACAACCTAAAAATAATGAAGTAGGGATTTAGGGAGATTTTGTGCTTAAGGAAAATACATTTACTTTAAGTTGCTTATTTTTAAATAATTTGGTTATTTTACATTATTTAAAGTCATATATCTTAAAACAATCTAGCACTATTTTAAATAATTTGCTTTTTTTTTTTTTAACTGTCAACTTAGAGCCATTAAGAAAGCTATGTTATAATAAACACTATTGTGAGACCAAGAATCCAGGAACAAGTGTGTCTGTGGTTGGTTTTTTGTTTTTTTTTTTTGGTCTTCTAAAGAGAAATGAGCATACGTATTTCATATTTCATTCCTGAGGTGGTAGAAAAAGCAAGGATTTTGGGATTAGGCCTGGGTTCAAATTCAGGATCTACTTTCTAGCTAGATAACATTGGACAGTTTCTTACCTTCTTTGTACCTCTGTTAGCTTGAGGCGGGAATGGCTGGTGGGAGAAATTCCAATGAGTGTGCTCGTCTTCTTCCTACCTCTCCTAATCAAACGTCTTCTATTTTGACAGACGTTAAATTTTGGTGAATTTTTTTTTTTTTTTTCTTGAGATGAGGAACACACGGTAAAAAGAGTCTCCCACAGGAATGGACATATTATAAGAAAACATGGGCTGTGCATTTGGGACCAGAAAGCAGTGTTATACGTATAAGTCCCCCTGTGCTCTTGACTTATACTGCAGGGAAAAACAATTCACTGTGCAAAGTTCTCGTGGTGCCATTCAATGTTTCCTGCCTTCATCAACTTTGTGGAATATTTCTGTCATTTTGGGGGTCATTTTGGCTATTCCTTGAGGCACTGTAGGATGGTGGGAAGAGCGATTTTCGTAGCTGGGCAGATTTGACTTCAAATCCTGGCACTGCCTCTAGTCTGACATGTGACGTAACGTTTGTCCTGAGTTCATCACTAATCTTGGTAAGCCGAAAACAGAATGGGAGAAATAACACCAAACAGGTTGGCATGTATGAAATTGTGTGTGTGTGTGTGTGAAGTTTGGTTGTCAAATGTCACAAACTTCACCATTTCTCCCTTAAAATTTTTCAGGTTGTAATATAGACATACCTTTAATTAAATCATAATTGTACATTTCCCTGAAAACCTAAGAAGTAGGAGAGAATATTTATTCGAAAATCTGGCTTGACTTACTTGGGTACCTGTGTGTTTTATTTCTGGCTCTTTTATAAAACCTTTGGGTATCACTTTTTATTATAACCCAGTTTTGAATAAATTTTATTTAAAAGCTAAATATTTTTAATCCATCAGTAAGTAGTCTTTATACTAAGATAAGCTTATCATTGACAAGAAAAGAAAATATGAAATCATTTTAAGGATGAAATCAACTTCACGAGCATTTTTGTCAAGCCTAAAACCAATACCAGCTTTTTTCTTTCTTTCCTAGCAGAAACACAGGAAGCAGCAGAAGATAGCCAGTTTAATTCTTTCAGTTCTGAGGATCCACCAAACAGGTATCTTCATTAATTTTACAAACATATTCTGAATTTATGACTTTTTTTCCTTGAAATGTTGACTACGAATGATTTTAACCTGTTCCCCTACCCTTCTCTGTTTTTAAATTGTCAGTTCCTCACTGCTCTTCAGCAGGGTTGACTGTCCCCAGGTCTTTGTTTCCTATCTCCATGTCCCTTTCAGCTTCCACTGTCTTGTCCTAGTCTACTCTTCTGTTTGCTTGTCATACTGTTTCTATCTATTCTGTCCCCTAGCCCAGTGTTCCTCAAGCTGTGTTCTGCTAAACATCAGTGCTCCCCAAAATATTCTTGTCATTCTGTGTGGAAAAAGGGAAAGTGTGAGTCCGTGTCTAACAGGACTGGAAAATGCACCTTCCTCCAGCTCCGTCTTGGAGATGTACAGTATGCGTGTAAGCATAGTAAAGGTTCTGAGACTCCTTCGGATGGAAAAAAAGGTTTAGTTTTATTTAATCTAGACTTTCCCAAACTTTTTTGATTATAGAGTCTTTCTTTCATGCCTCCTTGCCTTTACAAGTCCGATTTCATCGTCTTGAAATGCACAGGAGTCCCATATACCAGGCAAATGCCCAGGAATCCCACATACCAGGCAAACTCCTATTGATCCTTTAGAACCCAGCTTAAATGCCTCTCTTTTCATAAATTTCCTCTTTCATGTTTCCAGAGCCGTTCGTGCATACCTGCATTATAACCCGTTGCTTTGTACTATCACTGTGCTTTTCTGCATCCTTTTTCCCTAATAAATTCCTCAAGGACAAGCACCAGGTTTTATGAAATCTTAGAATATTTACCACCTAGCATGACAGCGTGCTTGGCGCGTAGTAGGTATGTGTGTTTTTTCATTTGCGAAATCTTTATTGAGTGTCTGCCACACGCAAAGCATCCGAAACAGAGGAGTCAGTAAAGCCACTGCGGCGCCGTCATTCATCCTACAGTCCTAGTGGTGCAGAGGGATGTCATCAAACAGCCGCACTAATGAACGGACACTCACGTTTAAAGATATTTACTCTGAAGGAAAGGAATATGGACCCATGAGAGCCTGTAACAGAGTCCTGACCTAGACAGAAAGGTCAGGTGATTTCACAGGTTCTCAGCAAGTTATTGTTGAATAAATAAGTGAACAAATGCATTGCCTTAGAAGGCAAATCCGACTTATTATCCTTTTTTTATCACTCTCCTCAAACAGATTTTCTTCTCCAGCCTCATTTCCCTCGGCTCCCTTACTGAGGGCCTCTTCCTCAGAAACCATAGCTCTTTTTCTTGCCCCCGTGGCTTTGCTCATGCTCTGTCTAGATTGTCATCTCCCTAATCGCTTACCTACTGGTATTTCAGATTCGACCTCATCTCTGAAACCTTGTCTGCACGCTACAGAGGGAAGTGACCTTTTCCCCTCTGGGAGATGGAGAACGTTTGGTTTCTGCGCAGAGACGGCAGAACTGATTGCATTGCCCTCCCTGAGCAGTCTCGGGGAAGGACTTGGCCCGAGTGGCTGGGGTGACGTCACCCCTGAAGCCTCTGGGTTTTTGGTGCTCACGTAGTCTTGTGCATGTCAGGAAAAGTCTCCCATTTCACCAAGCAAGTTGGTTAGCAGGGTGTTACCCATTTACACACGCAGGGAATCAGCAAAAATGGCAGAGATGATGAAAAGAGTTGTTTTACTTTAAGCGTCAAGATGTATCAGCCAAAGTTTGGCAGGAAACCTCTGCCAAAGTCATTTTTTTTTCTCTCAGTTATTAAGTATCTTTGAAAGTATTTCTTACATGAATTCTAAAATGCATAGGATCTCTAGGGAAAAGTATTCATTTACTAAGAATTTTCTATCCAATTTAAATACAGAATTATTTCACAAAGTAGATCCATCTAAGACTATTTATTAGAAATCGCAATTCTACTAAATATTAGTGAATGTCATGATACTGTTGGTAATCTGAAGTGTAGTGCGAAAAAATATATTTATTGAAAGTGAGTTTTTTTAACAAGGAAACAGTTGAAATGGGGTGATAAAAAAATAATTTCCAAAAGTATGAAAAATATTCAGGAATAATTTAAAAATACAATATAAATACAAAGCACAGTTGCTTCAGATTTTATTCTTTTTATTTTAGTATCATTTCAAACTTAAGAAGTAGAAGAATACTTCTCTATGTGGTCAATTCTTCAGCTGAGTACGGGGACTGTGTCTTAGTTTTCAAAGAGATCCACAACATAGCAGTTTTATGTTACACATCCTTGAGTATCTGGAAATCTTTAGGACTTTTGCACTTTTTCCTCTTGACTGCCATCTTGCAGATATTTCATTGTTCATTAGAACATATCAGCAAAAAACGAAATGATAAAAGAGGGAGGTTGTCTGTTGCAGTAACGTTCACTGTCCCCTTCACTTACTCTGGAGATGTTGAATTGTCTTGCCACCTGACTTTATATTAATGATTCTATTTTTCCGTATATAAATGTTTCAGAACTTCCCTTATTCACCTCTAGATGCTTGTCTGTTTCCAGTCTCTTTTCCTTCCAATTAATTTTTTTTGGTTTGTTTGCACTGCTGCTCAGTTTATCTTTATAAGATGTTCTCTGTAATGAAAGCCTTATGTGGTCAGGGGTTTTGTCTGTTTTAAGCACTGCTGTATTCATTTTTAAAGAGTCGGGTGGCATGGTTGTTAAGCACCCCGCAGCTAACTGAAAGGCTGCCAGTTAGAACCCACCAGCGCTCCACAGGAGAAAGATGTGGCAGTTGGCTTCAGAAAGGTGACAACCTTGGAAACCTATGGGGTAGTTCTGCTCTGTCTTACAGGGTCACCATGAGTTGGAATTGACTCAGTGGTGATGGGCTTGGGTTTTATATTCATATTAATTACAACTGTTAGATTTCCACAGAGGTGGACCTCAAAAAATACTTGTTGAATGAATCTGGTCTTGTCATTCCTCTGAATCAAGCATTCCTGTGGCTTCCCATTGCCTACAGAGTAAAACCCAAAATCCCTTGACTTTTTGTGCCAGACTCTTTATGAGCTGGCCCCTATGACCATTGTGCTGCGAACATACCACCAGTTGGGTAATTACCATTTTTAGTTCTTGTTTTGTGTCTTTTCTCCCACTGCCCTGTTACTAGAGCCCAAGAAGGCTTATGTCTTACTCATGGGTATCTCTAGAACCCAGCATCGTATGTGGCACAAAATAGGCCCTCAAAAAGGCCTGATGAAAAACGGGAAGGAAAATTAGGCCTTTTGCAAGCAGGGACCATATTTCTTCTATACTCTTCTGCCAGATATTGTGCTGTATGCATGGTGGCCATTCAGAGCACTTATTTATAAATAGTTATGAATGAAAATTAGAATTTGGTAGTTTTTGTGATAACATCTGGGAAAATATACACTTTCCAGGCATAGTAACATATACATACATATATACAATATATACAGTAAAACGTGCGAAAGCTGGAACCTGTGTAAAGTGGAAATCTGACAAAGAAGGAAAACTCGAAACTAAAATGAAGTGGGATTCTTAATAGAGAGCAAGAGTAAACACCCTGTCAAAGGCGAAAAACTTGCAAGACCCAGAAAAACAAGGCAGCCCCATCGAGTTCTGTCTCTCATAGGTTTCACTGTACTTTTGGGGCATTCAGCAACCTAATGCCTGGAATATTTGTCAGTATTCTGACTTTTTGGTTTGTTTTCCTTAAGTGAAGATCAAGGCAATAAAGAAGACAGTGCCCTGGCCCGATGGGTTGCAGATCCTGCCAATACAGCGTGGATGGAAAGTAAGTACTGCTGACTAGGAGTGTTGATAGGCCGTGGTCGGAGTCCTCACGAAGCTCAGCACGAGCATTTGCCTGCCAACAGAGTGATGCTGTGGTTTTTTTTGTTTTTTTTCCAGGCTGTGTTAATTATTCTTATGTTCTATATAAGATCTGAAACTTTTAAAAATACATTCATTTACTTAAGATATTAACAAGCTGGATATGTAAATGTTTTCCCAGGGCTCTACGAAGCTCTTCCTCCGTGGCGTATTACCTTCGCTCTCTCCATCCAAGCACATGCTTCTTGCTGGTTGTTTCTTTCTAGTATAAATTGTGTTGTCGTTACAGCAGTTACGGATTTGGGCAATGACACTCTGGACTCCAGCCCCTAATCAATGAGTCATTACCGAGATGTTAACGAAGTATTCTTTCTAGCTGTTCCCCAGCGAGATGCTTCTTCATGGTACCATTATCAAAGGGGAGGGGTGTGGTTGGTTAAACCAACCCACTGACCAGATGGTATACCAGATCTTCCATGTGTGGTTTAAAAAGCTAAAAATATTCTTGACTAGACTTTATTTCATTTTTTAATTTTTAAAGGAAAAGTGAAGATTACTTTCCTAATTACCCCTTTTATTATTCACTGGCTCACTAATTGCTACATAGTTATTTTATATGATTGACTTGCAAGGTAGAGCCATCTTAGCTATGTCCTAGTTATTAAACTATCTCCTGGAAAGGTTCATTACGATTTTAATTATGTTGTTGTCAAAACAAAGAACTTAGTGTGATTAGATGATTCTGCCAGGGGCTATTAAATCAGGATCATTACAAGATTAAATTACTGACTTGTTATTCTCTAGCAGTTCTATTTCTTCCCTTATTTGTTTTTAAAATCTAGATGACAGTTAATTAGGATAACGGTATTTGAAAGTAAACTCTGTAAACTCGAGGTCCCTCAGCACTATCTAATAGGAGTAGAGATGCTGTGCTTGTAATTAATAAAGACTATTAAAGGGACACAAGCCTCTGTAATACGGGGACCCGACAGCAGCCGGAGAGTAGGGAGCTGTTCTTGAATTTGCTTGTTTTACCCCTGGTAATACGGGGATAGTAACAATGGCCAGATGTCAGAAGACATTAAGTTTTATTTATCTAATTGTCCTTCCTTTGTTGTTTAATAATCAGTTGCTTTTGTGGTTTTCAGTATAACAAATAACATTGTAGTTTGGAGGTTCCCTGTGGCAAGGATGACACCAATAAACAAATATTTTGGAAAATTATTTTAAAAGGCTGCCTTTTTTAAGAAACTGATTTCCCAAAACGCATGCTCTTACAAATATTTAAATAAAAATTCAAATGTTATCGCTAACTTCCTATATAATTACCTTCTACAATGTAGACTAAAGGTTTTGCTCATGGAGTGTCTCCCTCCTGTTTGTTTGTTTGTTTGTTTGTTTTTTCTCTAAAGAAGACCTGTTGCAATTTTATAGGACACCAAGTTCCCACAGAGTACGTTCTGAGAAATTTGTCCTGAAAGTTTAACACTTTATACTTGCATGCGATTACTTCTACCACGCAGTGGTTCAGGACACTGCTGAGTGGTCACTCTGCTCTGGTGGTGGCCCACTGGTGCAGCACTGGTTGGGCTCTCCCTCCTTTTCTGAAACTCTGTGCAGCACCTTTGTATTCTCTGTTTGTCAAAACACAACTTCATAGACTTAAAAATGTTTATAACAGAAACATAAAAATATGTATAATTGAACATGCTATAATAGAATAAACTTGGCCTGAAAATCAGTAAAAGCCGCCAGTTGGTGATCTTCTACAGCTGGTCCAGTTAGAGGCCTTTCCCTCATTCCCTAATGGAGTATTCTGCCCCAGAAATACCGCTTTGTTAGGGTACCACCGGTTATTCACGTGAACTTTTCTGAACAGTGAAAAGGTTGTTAGTCGTGGGAGATTTTGCCCTATGAAATTTAAATTGAATCGGATGAGTCTTGGTCAGTTTTTTAAAGTTTTCCTCCCCTTTCATTGCAGATGCAGAAGAAGCAATTTATGATGATGTCCCAAGAGAGAATTCAGACTCGGAGCCAGGTTTGGTTTTGTCCTGAACTGAGTTTTATGAGATTCAGTTGAGCAGTTTTTCCCTCCTGGTGTATCTATATATAAAAAAGACCATTTAGTGTGCACGTAATCACTAGAGGCACAGCCTGTATGTTTTTGTATATCCCTATCGCATGTATGTTATAGTGGCTCTTGGATGTGGTGGAATATTGGTGTGTATGCGCCCATAATCTATGTGGATTTGTGTTTACAACTTTTGAAATGCCAAGAAAAGTTCATATTGGAAACTTTTAACATGCGGATCTTATTTAGTGTTCTCATTTTAGACAAGCCTCTGAACCTCTCCAGCCTTAGTTTCTTTAGCTGAAAAATGAGGGAATAAAGACAGTTGGTGACATAGCTAATTAATGTCTCCCAGAAACCCTCCTTTTGCAAACACATAGACATCTGGGATGGAATATAATGATTCTTTTAAATATGGTGCTAGAAATGAGGAGGTAAATGAAAACCAGAAAATTATGTTAATAAGCTGATGTTTTCGTGATCCTGGCTGGGGGTGAGGGTGGGGGGTAGTCGGTTTCGGTAACTTATGAGCTGTAGTTTTATCCTTGGTTAGGAGTTGGAGATAAGACTAGCATTGCACTAGGAGGGAAGTTGGAACTGAGACACCCCTGAATAAAGCTGAGACCTTCAAATAGCTGGTTCTGCAGTGAAAGGATAGACTAGAAACACATGTACCCACTGACAGAACTTGATACAACCGAGGAGAAGAATAATGGAGATAAATTCCAGGAAGTTATCCCATAGAAGCAGAAAGAGTTAAAGATACGGAAAATGTAAAAGAAAAAGTAAGACATACAGGACGAGAAGTTCTAATGTTTATCTAATAAATGACACAAAGCAGAAAATAAAGGGAATGGGGGAAAGAAACATTCAAAGAAATGATTACTAAGAGTTTTCTGGAATTAAAGAAAGATGCACATTCTCAGTTTCTAGAAACACAAATTCAAAACAGGATTAATGAAGGATTTATCCCTACCTAGGCCCATAGAATTGAAACTGCAGAGCACCAGATCCACAGTGGGAATGTTAACAGCAACAAGAGTGAAAACACAGATTACCTACAAAGGAGCTACAGTTAGGAAAAGAACAGACTTATCAACACTCCAGGAGAGAGCAGAAAAATGTTTTCCAAGTGTTGAAAGAAAATAGCTGTTTCTACCCAGATTTCTAAACAGCCAGACTGTAATCCTTTCAAAAGACATAAATAAAGGCAGTATCAGAACAAGATTGTCTTATTTAAAAATATTTAATGTTGTACGTTAAAAGAAGGGAATGGGATACAAGAAAAAACAGTGAGAAAATAAACTGATAAATATGTCAATAAATCTAAACAAGCATTGATGAGTAAAACAACATTAATAATATCCAATTTCAACAATATAAATACAAGATGGAACTAAAATATTAGACAACGGTAATATGTACAATGGGAAGGAATTTTTAACATGTCAACATCCTGAGTCTATATATTTTTCAGGAGAAGGGTTTGTTTGTTGTTATGCTAGGTCAAGTCTGCATGTTTCGGGTAACCACTAAAAGAATAGAAATAGATTATTTAACTTCTAAACCAGTAGAACAAAATTCAATAGAAAGCAAGAAAAAAAAAAAATGAGAAAGCATGGAAAAGAATATGAAATAAAATATAAAAATAAGTCCAAATATATTGAGACTTGTAGTAAACATAAATTGGATCAAACTTGCCAATAAAAGAGATTCTCAGATTGGACAAAATAGCAAAGCTATCCATATGATCTTACAAGAGATATGTTAACATATAATGGTAAATAAAATTTTTAAGCAAAAGGGTAGGGAAAGAAATATAAGGCCAATTCTAACCAAATTGGAGCCAGTATAACTATAATGATATCATATAAAATGTCAAATTGTGAAGCATTATTGGATAGAAAGTGAATTATGATAAAAGGAATAAGGAAGATATACCTTTATGAGGAAGGTATATAACAATTTTAAGTTTGTACGGCCCTAACAACAGAGCCTCAAAATATATAAAGCAAAACATGACTAAGATGTAATCAGAAATAGACCAGTACATAGTCACAGTGAGAGATTTTAACAAAGTTCTTTCCATTATTGATGGATATTGGGTACAAAATTAGTGAACTACAGAAAATGACGACAACCCAGCAGTATGGCTGATGTAAAGGACATATATGGAACCCTGTTGCTAATAGTTTCAGAATACATAACTGCCCCAAAGCAAGTACTAACAAATGCCAAAGGTATGATATTCAGGTCATGTTCTCTGATTACATCCCAATAAAATGATTCCAAAAAATAAAGTCACTTGGAAATTAAAAACCATACTACTAAATAACCCATGGTCAAGAATGAAAATCAGAAAATATTTTGACTTGAATAATAATGAAAACATTACATAAAAGCTTAAGGGATTGATATAAAATAATAAGTAAAGAATTATAGACATAATGGCATATGTTAAAAAATCAGATTGAAGAACAAGGAGCGTAGCATCCAACTCAATCAGTTATATAAGAGAACAGCAAAGTAAACTCAAAAAAAATGGAGGAAGGAAATAATAATAAGAGCAAAAATGATAAAATAGAAAACAAAGAAACAATAGAAAGCTAAAAGGTGTTTCCTTGAAATGAATAGTAAAATTGATTGGAAGAAGGAACTGCAGTAGAAATTTGTGAAAATGTAAGAGAATTCTATAAACAATTTTACATCAATAAACCACTTAGAAGAAAATAAAAAAAAAAGCAAGATATAAAAAGGTATTTCACGTATTGTCTTTAGATACATTCCTAAGAGGTAAGTGGACGATACATACTAGGGAAGATACTTGTGGGCCTCCGGGGGGAGGGCTGGAGAGGATGGAGGTGGGGCCGTAGTCATGTACATTTCATTTCTGCCTTTACGTGAGAGAGGATCGAAACTAATAAGATAAACTGTAAAGAGTTTCATATTGGTGGGTTACCGTGTCTGCTACTTTGTTCTTTTTGTTGTATCTGAAGTGTCTCACAATTCAATCAGTATGTTTTTAAGTTAAATATAGACCAGATCTCTGAGCCCCCTTCTAGTGGTGGTTTTGTGGTGGTAGGCCTCTAAGAGTTCAAACGTCTGATGGACTGTGGAGATGGAGATGTCCCTGAGGGAAAGCTGGGATACATGATACAAAATATGATGGTCGTTGTCGTTAGTTGCCCTCAGGTCAATTCCAACCCATGGCGACCAGCTAGGGTCAAATTCTCTGACAATACATGGGAGATTATTGAAGAATTTCTTACTAGCTGTTGTGTACTTGGGTGCTGTCGAGTTGATGCCAACTCATAGCAACCTCATGTGACAGCGTAGAGCTGCCCCATAGAGTTTCCTTGGCTGTAATTTTTATGGAAGGAGATTTCCAGGTCTTTTCTCCGGCAGAGCTGATGGTGGGTTCAAACTGCCGACCTTTCAGTTAGCAGCCGAGTGCTTAATCATTGTGCCACCAGGGCTCCTTTACTAGATATTAGGGTCCCTTTAAAGGTTGTTGTGACTAATGGCAAGATTTCGGCCAAGAAAAACAATAAATCCTGCTTTCTCTTCACTCTCCTTGGTGGAAAGAGATGCCAGAGTGGCTGGATTTGGTTTTCACCTTAAGAAGCAGTAAATCTGTGAATCTAGGAATTGAGGAGAACAAATAATTCACTAAATCATCAATATTTAACACGACACCTCACAGCCCTTAAAAGTGTTATGCATGCTGATGGAGTTAAAACAGGATTGATTACCTTTTTAAAAAGCATTCAGAAGCATTTATTTTCACACAGTCTACTAGTCTGAATATTCATAGATTTAAGTTAAAAGCGTTTGAATATGCCTGCAGTTGTTAGAGCTCTTATTTCCCCCAAGACCCTGAAGACAGGCAATCAAACTACACTACACTACAGAAAGAACCTAAACTACACTACAGAAAGAACCTTAGCCATGTTTCCCAAGAGCCTTAACAAGTAGCTTAATCAACTAAATTCCATTGTTTAGACTTTCATCAGCAGCTGGGATGGATACAGAAAACGTAGCTCCAGCTCTCAAAGGACTTCAAATCTAATTGAGGTGAAGAGAGTAACATGTGAAAGACTATGTTCTAACTTGTTTTGTGTAGCCTGGAAGCGCTAAAAGTCCAGAGAGAGATTAATGGAGGCACGTGGGTGGGGACCGATCTGTCCACAAAGGATGGGTGGCATTGGGGTTTGTAAAACATGATGGTAAGAACAATGTGGAAACATGTTTTAGTTCGTTTTGAGGCAGCTTTCTTTGAATAACCTAGAGTGTGGCAAAAGCACCTAACAAACAAAAACAATCCATTGCCATCAAGTCGATTTTGACTCATAGTGACCCTATAGGACAGAGTAGAACTGCCCCATAGGGTTCCCAGGGAGTGGCTGGTGGATTCAGACTGCCAAATGGTTAGCACCCAAGCTCTTAACCACTGTGCCATCAGGGCTCCTACCAAGTGGGTTATAAAGATTACCCTCAGCACCAAATTTCAGGTCAGTCAGTCATGCCAGAGTTTGACCTGTTTCAGTCACTGAATTGGTCTGCTGTGTTTACTGAATTGCCCAGTTAGTGTCTCTTATTCACCCTCTTTAGGCACACCTGAACAATACCATGGTAGCTTTTGGAAGGTGAGCTTATTTTGAAACATTTCATGGTTTTATCCAGACAATATCTGATTTTCAGAGCTTTTAATAGATACTTGGATGATCTCTTATGTCTTATGTACTCAAAGAATCAATCTGAATCTAGCGGAGAAATAAAAGGTGGGGCAATTTGAAATATCAGGAAAATTTCACAATGACTAAGTTAGTGTCTAATTTCTTATTTGCAATTAAAATGTTTGTCTTAAAATGTCATTGTATATACTAAGCTTGCTTTTTGCCCTCAAGAATATATCTATCAGTGCTTTTAATTATATATGATTTTAAGGCCATGTTTTACTGCAGTGAACGTGAGGATGCATGTGGAATAAGTTTAGTAGAGAATAATATGAATATATTTTTAAGCCATGGAAGTGCCATCTTCATATTACTTTGTACTGTCCTTAAGTGATCATTTAAGCAAGAGGAAAATCACCCTTAATCATATGAGGCCATTTAATACATTAGAAACTTCAGCTAAAATAAAGAACTATTATTTGTGGTGGTCGTTGTCAACTGCTTTGAGATGACCCCGACTCATGGTGACCCTATGTGTTACAGAGCAGAACTGCTTCATAGCGTTTTCTTGACTGTAGTCTTATGAAAGCAGTTTGCAAGGCCTTTCTTCCGAGGATCTGCTAGTGGGTGGGTTGAGCCGCCAACTTCTAGGAGCAACTGATCACATACCACTTGCACCACTCAAGCTTCTCTCTTTGTGATAGAATATTTAATGAATAATAGAAATTAGGGAGACACTAATATTCTGGGAAGGAGCCCTGGGGGTACTGTGGTCAAGGCCCTTGGCTGCTAATCAGTAGGTCAGTGGTTTGAACCCACCAGCTGCTCTGAAGGAGAAAAGACCTGGTGATCTGCTCCCTTAAAGATTACAGCCTAGGAAACCATATGGGACAGTTCTTTTCTGTCCTGTAGGGTCTCTATGAGTTAGAATCCACTTGACGGCAAACAACAACAGTAAGCTGGGAGTTTGAAGAATGGATGTTTTCATTGTTTGAAAGGCTTAGTGTCCCTGACCCTGCATTGAAAATAGAAAGTCCGTATGTATTTTCAGGCTCTACTGACATTTTTACGTTAATCAAGGATGTCACACAATAACTCCTCTTTGACATCTATTTGAAGAAAGCGTATTAGCTGTGGGTATCAAGTCTTTTCGCTTGCTGCAGGGATGCAGAGAGGCTCATGAAGCTGCTCAGTTCAGTTTTGTTCTCATTTGCAGAATACAGATTATAAAAGAGAAGACGTGGACCCTACCCTGAGAATTTTCTTTATAAAGATCCCTTGACACTATATTCAGTAGTAACCATGATATGTTCTTCACTAATTCTGAAATAATGCAATAAAGCCTCTTTATAGACAGTAACAGATTGTTTATAAGTTTCATTAGACCATTTTAAGCATAAAAGCAAAATTTACAGTTGTTTAAAGTGTCACTTGGATATCTGTCTATATGTTTGTATTCCATATCTTTGTCTAAAGAAAAATATTCCTTTGTGAGAAGTTCTCTGTGGTCAACATATGAGTTGGTACAATTGTGGTCTTCAGGGTATGGATGGGCCTGGGGCATTTATCAGAAACACCCTAAGAGCTTTTTCAAACTACACAGATGCCAGCTCAGCATTCCAGCAGTTCTAGGTAACACTTTCTAGAGGAGCATACCTGAGGCTCTGTGCTGTTCCTCCACGTTGCTCTCCTCTGTGTCCACCCCCGCCACTCTAGACCATATGGTAGAACAACAAATGACGTCAGAACAACAACTAGTGAATTCTACATTTTTATTTTAATTTCGTTTTGGGATTTCATGCATTCAGATGAAATGATTTATGATGACGTTGAAAATGGGGATGAAGGTGGAAACAGCTCATTGGAATATGGATGGAGCTCAAGTGAATTTGAAAGTTACGAAGAGCAAAGTGACTCAGAGTGCAAAAATGGAACCCCTAGGTCCTTCTTGCGTAGCAACCACAAGAAGCAAGTATGTATTTTGTTTTAAAATATGTTCTTACAATAACATATACATGGGACTATTTAAAAATAGAACTTGGGTTAATATAATATTTAAATACTCACTTTTTAAAATATTGGTATGTAGTTTTAGGAGAGCGTGTCAAAGGAAAAGGCATATCTTATTTTACATAGTAAATATAATCGTGGAAAGACATCACTTAATATGTCCTAAGCAAGCTTACTGTCTTGACCACTTTAAGAAGGTAAATAATTACTGTCTGCATTATTTGGTTGTGTTAGGCGCCTTGTGTGTAATTCTGTTTGGGCACGGTTACCATGGGCTGTGTCCATCAAAAGATCAGGCTTACTTAAGGAACAATACAACTTTACCTTCCTTCAGAGCCATATTTTGAACTTCAGTGTTCTCATCATAAACAGGAAGATAACTCCTGAGATTAGGGTTCCAGGAGAAACTTTGGAAGATATAAACAGTGAATTCTAAGATGTTGAACTGAGGAGCCATTTTATTGAGGCAAATCATCAAATTAAGGTCTTCAGTTTTCAGTAATGTCTGGCTATGCCGTATATATAATAAAATATGTATTTTTTATTTTGGGCTGTTTATAGGAGGGTTGACTTGTACTACAGTCTACAGTAATGTTAGTGTACTTTATATGCTATACATATGATGTGATGTGGGTCACATGCATTCTGAACTGACTCCTGCCAGGCTGATGCCTCCTGTTATGGGCTGGTCAGTCTGACATTGTTAAGGTAAAGAGCTTATTGATTCAAACATTGACCTAAAACCCCCACCATTAGGACAGTTGGAAATACCTGGACTGATATATCCTTCAGATGTAACCTACATACATCTATCATTGACAAGTACCTATTTTTTGTATGGGTTGCTTAGTATTCTCGTATTCTGTAAACTTGTCTCATAAAACTCAAGAAGAATTCCCCAATTTGTGGTGGTCAACTTGACCACGCAGGATTATTAACCAGTCTTTTCTAGGTAACTCTTTTCTAGTACCGAGAACTATTACAGCTGAGATTCAACCAACAAACGAAGCTGCGGTTATAGTTTATAATCGAGCTACTAATTAAGGTGATATTTGACTTAATATAACTTATTCATACATTATTGATTTAAATTGAGATTTTAATGGTAAAATGATTGGCTTTCCTTTCAGCAGGATGTAGTGTTCAATGGGTGCCTTGAAACAGTTGTTGAAATACTCTTAATTTTGTGTTCAGTTAGCATAGGTGATTATGGTACAAACTGGGCTAGGTCAGGTGTTAGACCTCTGATGAGCCCGTTGGTATTACTTAAAACCTCTTGTCTTCCCTGACCTCAGAATGAATGTGTATTCCTAAGAAAAACTCCTGAAATGTCCAGTGAGATGCGTGGATGGTTCAACAGTCTTTCACAGCTAGGAGAATAAACACATGAAAAGGCGTCACAAAACTGGCTCATGAGTGCAGAATAATATTAATGAAAGAAACACAGAGTCCTGCATTTATTTCATTCTCTCAAACTTCGGCGTAGCTAGTACAGCATTCCGGGACAGGGGTGGGAATATGGGATGGGGTATATGTGGAAAGTTGTAATGGTGCCTTGGTTGGTTATGCTTGCTCAAGATGGCAGTACAGTGTGGAGTACCAGATTTCCTAGTTTAAGAAGGCATGTTTTAAGCATTACCAAGTAAAACCATTTAATTGTTTAAAGTCATCTCAAATTTTGGTTAAAAATTACCTAAAATAGTGTTTGTCTTAATTATCCTAGAAATATTAACCAGAGAAGCCATGGGGCTTGCAGTTGTGTATATTTGGGTTACTTGTGATTGTGTGAAGAATAATTTAAGATCTTACTCTGTCTCCATAATTTAGAAAATTTAGAGACAGTTTGGAGACTATTGAATATCCATGCTGGCCATTCCAGGAATATGCCACCCTTCAACACAATCTTGAATATAAGTAACTTTTGCTCTGCTGATGACATAAAGGAATTTTATATATATTTTATGTATTTGATCACTTTAATTTCATCAAAATGTGAATGAATAATTCCACATAGGTTTTCGTTTCATTTACTTGCCCTTGTTTGGCCTAGACAAGTCTCCAGTCTGCCTTTTGATCTTATGTTTTTATCTATTTATTTTTCAAAATCAGCTGGCCTAGAGATAGGGCCTGTCCTGTGGTACAAGTGTATGTGGGTCCTGAGAAACATTCGTGCCAAGTTATGCTCTGGCCTGTGAACACCATTCCGCCAGGCACTGCTGAAGTACTTTCAATGTGAGATTGTCTAAAAGTGCTGCAGAGCGTTTTGTGAAAAGATTGTATCTCTTTATGCTATAGCTTTCTCATGACCTAACCCGTTTAAAGGAGCACTATGAGAAAAAGATGAAAGATTTGATGGCAAACACTGTGGGAGCGGTAGAGATTCAGCAGCTAAAGCAAAAACATGAACTGAAGGTAGTGTAGCTCATTTTTTGACCAGCTACGTTGAAAACGGTTACTTAAAAACAGACTCTTAAAAAACAACGAGAACAAAAAACCTTGGCAACTAAGTCAATTTCAAATTTGATTAGAACAGTGGTTCTCAAAATGCGGTCCAAGGACTCCCAGGGGTCCTCAAGACTCTTTCAGGGGGTTTGGTGAGGAACCCTTTTTTCATATTAATACTAAGACATTACTTTCCTTTTCACTCTCATTCTCTTATGAGTTTATGGTGGAATTACCCAGAAGCGCCATGAGGTGCAGTATCGCAGCAGACTGAATGCAGGGTCCAGCTGTCTCTAAGCTAGACACTAAACCATTTTCCAAAACTGCAAAACAATGCCACTCATCTCACCATTTTTTTAAAAGAAAATATAGTTAAACTTTTCATAAATATATGTTATTTAAGATATCATGTAATGGGATTATTATTATCTTAATGGATATTAATAAGTAAATATTTAATTTTTTTTTCAGTTTTCATTTCTAATACAGTAAATATATATAAATCAAACCCAGATAAAGAAAAGCTCTTTGGGGTCTGCAATGATTTTCGAGACTGTAAAGGGCTCCTGAGACCAAAAAGTTTGAGAACTGCTGGTTTAGAATCTAATGATGGTCAGTTCTTTAAAGTGTGTTTTAAAAGGACACTGTCAAGTAATTTTTACTTCAATTTGGTCTTTTTTTGTTCTTTTGTGATTTGTCCGTATGTGTCGAATGGCGCCTATCTGAAAATAGGTGTTCATTTAGAACTGCCTTCTGTAATAGTCAGCTGCTTGATTCTAAAATATTTTTGTGCTCCAGGCTTTTTAAAGGAGTAACAGAACCCTAGGACTCACATCATTTCGTTAAGTACAGTGTCCCACAGGTTCTCATTAGGAAGCAATTACGGGGATCGTAAGGCAGCAGTTCAGGTGGTGTGGCCTGGAAGTATGGCAGGATTTCAGGGGAACTGAGAGCCCTGTCTGAGTCAGTTGAAGCGGTTAGGGGAGGTTGAGTGAAAGAGGCTGGCTCATTGGATAAATCAAAGCTGCAAATATGTACAGATGTCAGGGAGCATGTGCTAGGAGGAGCAGGGCTGAAAGGAAATGTGGACACATGTTGGGAAACAGTGAGAAATAAGATTGGGTAAATAATCCAGGGCCAGACCTAGCTAATTTACTTCGTTTAGTAAGTAGGAAATAAACTTGTACTAAAAGTCAGGAGGACCTGGATGCTATAAACTGGCGAGCTCTGTGGTTTGGGAAGCCATTTAATATCTCTGGAACTCAGTTGTTTTTATCTGCTTAATGTAGAGATGGGCCTTTGGGATTGCTAAGGCTCTTTTCAGATTTGTCTTTTTGTGATTCTCTGTTCAAAGGAGCTTGAACAGGGGTTAGGCTGAAAATCAAGGCTTAGCATTTAAGTCTGGGATTAAGAAAGAATAGGATTTAGAGAGACTATGCTGGGAAGAAGACTAATAGAGGTGCCTTATAGTAAAATAAGCACAAGGCAAATGGGCCAGAACTAAGGCTACAGCAGTGGAAATGAAGAAGAAAGGGAAATAGGTAAGATGTTGTGAAGGATATTTTATCGGAACATGATAATTTATTGAGTTTGAGGATTACAGGAGCCAGAGAAACCAAGAGTGACTTTGAAGTTATTAACATACATGAAGAAAGGAAAAGTTATTAAAAAGACAGGAAAGAAAGAAAAAACCAAAATGGATGTCAGAAGAGACTCAAGCTTGCTCTTGAATGTAGAGCGGCTAAAGAGAATGGAAAAAATATTGAAGTAAAAGAGCCGAACTGAAAAATTTCAAAGGATGGCTCAAGAAGATAAAGTATTATAATGGGATGTGCAAAGACCTGGAGATAGGAAACCAAAAGGGAAGAAAACGGTCAGCATTTCTCAAGCTGAAAGAACTGAAGAAAAAGTATACGCCTCGAGTTGCAATATTGAAGGATTCTATGGACAAAGTATTGAACAATACAGGAAGCATCAAAAGAAGATGGAAGGAGTACACAGAATCACTGTACCAAAAAGAATTGATCGATGTCCAACCATTTTAGAAGGTAGCTTATGATCAAGTACCTATGGTACTAAAGGAAGAAGCCTAAGCTGCACTGAAGGCATTGGCAAAAAACAAGGCACCAGGAATTGACAGAATACCAATTGAGATGTTTCAACAAACTAATGCAGTGCTGGAGGTGCTCACTCATCTACGCCAAGAAATTTGGATGACAGCTACCTGCCCGACCAACTGGAAGCGATCCATATTTGTGCCCTTTCCAAAGAAAGGTGGTGCAAGAGAATGCGGAAGTCATGAACAGTAACATTAATATCACACTTCAGTGAAACTTTGCTGAAGGGAATTCAGAAGCGGTTGCAGCAGTACATCAACAGGGAACGCCAGAAATTTAAGCTGGGTTCAGAAGAGGATGTGAAACAAGGGATATCATTGCTGATGTCAGATAGATCTTGGCTGAAAGCAGAGAATACCAGAAAGATGTTTACCTGTGTTTTATTGCCTATGCAAAAGCATTTGACTGTGTGGATCATAACGAATTATGGGTAACTTTGCAAAGAATGGGAATTTCAGAACACTTAATTCTGTTCTTGAGGAACCTGTACGTAGATCAAGAGGCAGTCTTTCTAACAGAACAAGGGGATACTGCTTGGTTTAAAGTCAGTAAAGGTGTGGGTCAGTGATCCAAGATGTCAGACTATATGAAGAAGAACTTGGCATCAGGATTGGAGGAACACTCATTAACAACCTGTGATATGCAGATGACACAACCTTGCTTACTGAAAGCAAGGAGGACTAAGCACTCACGGATGAAGATCAAAGACTGCAGCTTTCAGTATGGTTTACACCTCAACAAAAACCTTCACAACTGCACCAGTAAGCAACGTCATGATAAATGGAGAAAAGATTGAAGTTGTCAGGGATTTCATTTTATTTGGATCCACAATCAACGCCCATAGAAGCAGCAGTCAGGAAATCAAATGATGTATTGCATTGGGCATATCTGCTGCAAAAGACCTCTTTAAAGTGTTGAAAAGCAAAGAAGTCACCTTGAAGACTAAGGTGTTCTTGACCTCAGCCCTGGTATGTTCAGTTGTCTCATATGCATGCCAGAGCTGAACAATGCATAAGGAAGACCAAAGAAGAATTAATGCCTTTGAATTATGGTGTTTGTGAAGAATATTGAATGTACCGTGGGCTGCCAGAAGAACGAGCACATCTGTCTTGGAAGATGTACGGTCCGAATGCTCCTCAGAAGCAAAGATGGCAAAACCTTGTCTCAGGTACTTGGGACGTGTTATCAGGAGGGACAGTCCCTGGAGAAGGACATCATGCTTGGTAAAGTGGAGGGTCAGCACAAAGAGAAGATCATCAGTGAGATTGTTTGACACAATGACTGTGACAACGGGCTTAAGCATGGGTAGCAACAATCGTGAGAATGGTGCAGGACCAGGCAGTGTTTCATTCTGTTGTACGCAGGGTCACTGTGAGTCGGAACCAACTCGACAGCACTGAACAACAACATAGTAAAAAAAAAAAAAAAAGAATAGGAGAATTGTACATTTGGAAATTGTAGTTGGGGTCATGCTTAGGGAGTGCGAAATTGGATTTAATTTGTTATGTTGAGTATGTGGTCATGGTGGGACATCCTTAGGAAGGACATTGGGAAATAAAGGACTTTAAGGAATGGTCAGGGCTAGCGTTACAAGGGTTATGGCCTTAGTATGGAGGCTACCACCAATGCTATACAAGTCAGTACACAGTCCAAGGGAGTAAAGAAGAGCAAATAACAGCGAGCCCAGATCTGGAAGGCTGCAGCTACAGTATCCAGGGCTTTGTGTTAATTAAAAACAGGCTCCCCTTCTTGTGGGCTGACCTGGTCCATTTCCAGGCAAGACTGGTTGGCAGGCAGAGCACAGGCTAAGCTTCAGCCCCCACTTGCCCCATCTGCTGGGCACCTCTTTGCACAGATGCAACCAGAGGCAACAGCCCTGAAGGTTTGAGTCTTGTGATAGGTTGGCAGGAGAAAGAAGTCCTGTGGAAGGAGGCGAAGAAGAAATGGACAGAGGTAAGTGGACAAGTGGGAGAGTGCAGGGGCATTGAGGTCAATAGCAAAGAGAATGCCCAGGAGGTTGAAGGCGGCAGACAGTGCCAGGGAGATCATTTTTAAAAGATGTTGGTTTGTTTCATGGGAGGCCATGTAAGTTTTCTCTGAAAGAATCATTTAATGTCCAGTGATAAATACTTAAGATTATATTTTTAAAGAGTAAGAAGTATAAATAAAATGCCAAAATTTGTCATTTGAAGCTTTTATGCACCAGTGAGGGTATAAGTATTAAATCAGTACCCTGGCTTGAGGTCATCAGAATAAATAAACTCCAATCCAAATGGAAAGTAGTCTTTCTGACTCTTAAATTTCTGCAAAGTTGAGAAAATCTTCCTGATTTTTCAAGTAGGCTTGTCTCTGTCTGCTGTTTGTCTACCTACCTACGTACCTACCTACCATCATCTACCTGTCATCTGCCTATTATCTGTCTACCTGTCATCTACCTACCTGCCTGCCTGCCTGCCTACTTACCTATCTATCATCACTTTTATATATTTGAAATCATTTAACTCGATATTGCCATTTGAGTGTTCATAGGTGACCTCCTTGTTTTGAACCAGCCCATGTGGCCACTAATAAGAAGGGAGTCCCCGTAAACAAACAGCCATGGCTCTGTGTGGGGAGCACATTGGTCAGGAATGGCATCAGTGGAAAACGTTGAATGGCTAATGCTAAGTTGGAGAAATGAGAGGCTATAGTTGTTTCTTACGGTATGCTGTTTACTTTGGGGCAAGCTGTTTAACGTTTGTGTACTTTAGTTTCTCTGCCTACTTTTAGGTGATGTCTACAAAGCTCTCTGTGCTTCTAAGTGATTATAATCATAGTGAAGATTGACTTTTAAATGTAGTAGGAAACTTTTTTAATCATGTTAAGGAATGACTCTATTTTAAAGTTTAGTTTTTCTTTTTCTTTTTTTTAACAAAGAAAAATTAAAAAATAAAACATAACTAAAAAACACACAGAAACCAAAAAAGTTCTCCCAGTTCAAAAAGTCAACTGCAGGTAATGTTTCATGACCAAACTGCTTGACAGTATTCTTTTAAAATAAGCAGATTAAAGGCAAGAAGAGCTATTTATTGACTTGTCACACTCCTCACATTGTGCCTTTTTTCACAGATGCAAAAACTCATGAAGGCTGCAAAGGAGGGCACCAAAGATGGCCTTGAGAAAACAAAAGCTGCAGTGAAGAGAGGCCGCTCGTTCATCAGAACCAAGTCTTTTATTTCTCAAGGTCTGTGACCCAGGCGTTCACCTAGTGACATAGTCCCCGCCTTGTGGGTCTCCTCCTCTCCTGGAGCATGTTTGTGGTGGAGCGCGGAGCCAGCACGACTCCTGTACTCCCTCAGTGGAGTGTGATGGTGATCTGACTATAACATCTGTCCACCTCTGGGGTTTGAGGCAGCCCAGCTGGCTACATGGAGGAGGGTTCATATTTTAGGTTGAGGGCACACAAGTAGCAGTGGACTAGTCCAGAACCATTGGCAAAGTTTCTAGGACCTACCTATATAGTAAACTGCAGAAAATTAAATAAATTCTCCTAGGCAGCTGATTTCTTTCTCTTTTTATGGCCTCTTTCTCAGCACATTATTGATTAGTGCCTCGCAGGGGCCTCATGCCCTTATTGTCTACCTTCAGGTGGCCAAGGATCACAGTAAAACACACAGACTCTACAGTCACGGCATATTAGCTCTCCTAGTTATCCTTGGGAAGCCCTTGTGGCATAGTGGTTAAGTGCTACGGCTGCCAACCTAAGGGTCAGCAGTTCGAATCCACCAGGCGCTCCTTGGAAACTCTATGGGGCAGTTCTACTCTGTCCTATAGGGTTTTTTTTTTAGTTATGCTTATTTTCTAACAAGGACTGAAGTGTTATGCTAAGAAGGTGATGTTCTAAGCAGAGATTTTAAGAATCTTTTTGCTGGTGATGGAAGCTTTGGAATGACATCAGAAGTTTCAAATTTTCCTAAAAACTTTACTAAGGAGGCAGTAGCCTGCTGCTACTTATGTATAAAAAGATAGATCGTGTCCACATATAGTACATGTTGGTAACAGGCTATGTGCAAAGGACTATTTAATATCTGAGAAAATTTTTTGAATCTACGTATTGATGTGTTGAGAAATACAGTTATGTAGAGGGTGAAACCAGGTGTCGCTAAGCCGGCTGTGACCACGGCCGTCCACGTGTGTCGGGGCAGAACGGGGCTCCGCAGGCTTCAGTGGCTGGCTTTTCAGAAGTAGATCTCCGGGCCTTTCTCTCCGAGGCACCTCTGGATAGACCCGAACCACTGATCTTTTGGTTTAGGTGAGCAGCCGAGTGCGTTAACTGTTTGCCCCACCCAGGGACTCCACGTAGAGGGTAGTTGAACGTTTATTATTCCAAGCAGTCATTGTTACTTCGATATGATTGTTTCAAACAAGATATTAAAACAAAAACCAAACCCGTTGCCGTCGAGTTGATTCTGACTTTCAACAATCCCGTAGGACAGAGTGGAACTGCCTCAAGGTTTCCGAGGAGCAGCTAGTAGATTTGAACTGCCGACTCTTTGGTTAGCAGCCGAGTGCTTAACTGCTGCACCACCAGGGCTCCAAACGATATTCTCAATTGCTAATAGCTGTACTAAGGAACCCTGGTGGTGCAGCAGTTAAGCTCTCAGCCGCTAACTAAGGTTGGCAGTGCAAACCCACTGCCGCCTACAGGAGAAAGATGTGGCAGCCTGCATCCATAAAGATTTACAGACTTGGAAACCCTTTGGAGTAGTTCTACTCTGTCCTACAGGGCCACTGTGAGCCAGAGTTGACTCGATGTCACACAATGACAACAACAACAGTAGGTCTTTAAAATCACAAATGTCTTACCAAAGGTTTGGCCTTGGAATACCATTGTAATTGGAGTTAAAACTAGGCCTTTTTTTTTGTATCCCAGTGAAGTCTTAAGCATCTCACAACAAGATGGAAAAAAAAAGTTGTCAGTATCCCCAGGGATTTTATTTTGTGAGTGATACAGACATGTGAATTCCTGGCACTTGATAAAACGCTCTATGATGGAGGCGCTAGCAGAATCCAGGACCTAGATTCTGACATTGCTGCTGGCCCACTGCCCATGCTTTGAATAGCAAGCACCTGTAGAATATGATCCAAAATCCCAACACCTCCACCTAACAAAATCCTCCCCATGGTTTCAGGAACCATTGTAAACGCCATCTCCATGAAGTTTTTCCTAATTTCCACAGTCATAATCTTTGCTCCTTGGGAGCCGATAAATTTCTGTGCTTTTCTGAATTCCAGCCTTTTTATGATCTTGAACTTATTCTTTAATATATTTAGCTGGGTGTAGGGTCACTGTGGAGCCCCGGTTGCACAGTGGTTAAGAGCTTGGCTGCTAACCAAAAGGCCAGCTGTTTGAACCCACCAGCCACTCCGTGGAGGGAAAGACCTGGTGATTTGCTCCTGTAAAGATAACAGCTTAGAGATACTGACTTGATTTGTAAATTTTCACTTAAAGCACAATAAAAATTATTTAAAAAAATATATGTACACACACACAAAGATAACAGCTTAGGAAACCCCCTGGGACAGTTCTCCTCTGTCATATGGGGTCCGTATGAGTTGAAATCAACTCAACAGAACACAGCAACAACAACTGGGGGTCACTGTGAGTCAGAATCCACTCAGTGGCAACTGACAAGGTTTAAAAGGCCCTGGGTGTGCAGACAGTTAAGTACTCAGCTACTTTTGAAAAGGTTGGCGCTTCAGACCCGCCCATAGGCTCTGAGGTAGAAAGGCTTCATCTACTCCCAAAAGGTCAGAGCCGTTGAAAACTCTGTGGAGCACGCTTCTACTTTGAAACACACGGTGTCCTCATGAGTCACAATCGACTCAATAGCAGTTTGGTTTTTTTTTTTGTTTATTTAATTTTTAAAAATGAATTTAGTTTTTTTTCTAAACTTTTTGATATGGGGTTTAGTCTTTTCAGACTTCAAGTGAGAGAAGCATACAGAAAGCCAAGAAATACACTAAGTCCCACCTTAGCGTTCACCATTTATTGGATCTGAGTTTTGCTTCTTAGCCATTCTTAGCTGCCATTCTTTGCTTGTGATAGTGATGTTTTGTAAATGAAGAAAATTTTAAGATTTATTGCTATTTAAATGATACCACTACACTTTGAAATTGTATTTCATGTATTGAAAAATTTTTAATATTGACAAAAACTGCGTTACTCTTGTGGGAAGGATATTTTAATTGGATTGGTTAAAGTTTCAATTTAATAATCGACGGGTGAAAAGTAAGTATGTAAAATTGAAATATCTACACAAAGCATTTATTTGACATCTTATTTTACTATGCTATGTTATAAATATATTATTTCAATTTAAAACGAGTCTGTTTTAACTTTTTTTTAAGATCACAGATCTTGCCTTGAAGAAGAGCAAAATTTATTTATTGATGTTGACTGCAAGCACCCAGAAGCCATCATGACCCCAATGCCTGAAGGTTTATCTCAGCAGCAGGTAGTGTGAACAGGACTGATACTCACATGATTTTTTTTTTTTTTTTACCAGTACAGCTGTGCCGGGCTTTAAAATATTTGAATATTTGGTAAATATCTGTTGTTCCAAACTCACTGGCACCCTGTCCATCTCGGCCCCTCTGCTGGACTTTCTTGTGCCTCCAGCAAGCAAAGGGTTAACATCTGACACAGCAGGGGGTCTTCAGGACCCCATCCAAGGCCATGGCCTGTGCTCAGACCATTCTGATTGTTAAATCCTTTAATTACCTCAGTGTAATTGTGGTAAATGTGTGGAACTTGTATTCTTTGTGAGCAGTTGTTGACGTTAGTTCATATTTACATGACTTTTTTATAGAGAGTGTGCGGTGTGTGTAAACTATGTGTGTACATAGGTACGTAAGACTGAGATGGAAACAGTAGATTTTCAGTAACTAATGAAATTGCCTGAATATAAATGTATTTCTTAAATTATGATCATAAGTACCAAAGGGAAAAATTTCCGTGGTTTCCATTTGATCTTCTTTGGGTAAAAGGAAAACTTGAGGAACAACACCAGTACAACAGAGTTTGTGGGATCTTAAAGGGGAGGCGTTGATGTTTTCGGATGGAATTTGAGCTCCTTTCCATGTGGGTGGCATGAAGCAGGTCTTGGAGACAGAGTTGGTAGGAGATAGATAAAAGGAAAGCAATGTGAAAATGCACAGAAGTAAGGTCAGAGTCTAAAAAAATGTATAAGAATCTAAATTGGAAAGGCTACCTCAGGGTTGTTAATAATTAGGCAAAAATAGGAAGCTTGAATTTCATTTGAGCTGAAGAGGTCATCAAGGCAGCACATGAAAGTGACGAGGTATAGAGGGATCTTTGGAAGCAATGATTAGGATAATGACCACTTATTGGGGGCATACCCTGTGCCAGGCACCAGGGCTAGTACTTGGTATCCTTCACTTCATCTAATCCTTGAAAATCCGTCTTGGCGTCATTACATATTTTACAAATGAGCAAACAGAGGCTCAGAGAAGGTAAAAAATCTGAGCGGTATCACATAGCTTGTTGTTGTCAGGTGCCATTGAGTTGGTTCCAACTCATAGCAACCCTGTGTACAACAGAACAAAACACTGCGCAGTCCTGTGCCATCCTCACGACCGTTGTTATGCTGGAGCCCATCGTTGAAGCCATTGTGTCAGTCCATCTCATTGAGGGTCTTCCTCTTTTCCACTGACCCTCTACTAAGCATGATGTCCTTCTCCAGTGACTGATCCCTCCTGATAACATATCCAAAATATATGAGATAAAATCTCGCCATCCTCGCTTCCAAGGAGTACTATGGCTGTACTTGTTCCAAGACAGATTTGTTAAGTATTCTTTGCCAACACCATAATTCAAAGGCATCAGTTCTTCTTCGGTCTTCCTTATTCACTGTCCAGCTTTTGCATCCTTATGAGGCAGTTGCAAATACCATGGTTTGAGTCAGGCGCACTATAGTCCTCAAAGTGACATCTTTGCTTTTTAACACCTCCTTTTTTTTTTTTTTTTTTCCAATTACACAGCTGGGAGTGGCAAATCAGATTTCTTATCTAAATCTCCCTGATGCCAAACAAAGCCTGTGTATGTGAAGGGCTTGGCATGGTATCTAGCGTAGCACCACCAGCACTAAATAAATGACAGCTAGGGTTGTTATTACAAAAATTACTACTAGTTAGGATTTCTGTATTTTTCCATTTAGCTTGCTTTCTTACAGTCATGATTCACATAGATTATTTTTTCCCCACTTACAACTGTGTTTGTTCTCCATGTGAGATTTCTCTTGAAAGGTTAAACTGGGAGTGTTGCTATTTAATTGTTTTTCATCTAAAATGGAAGCAAGGTAACATAAGTAACGAAAAAAACGTCGCATATTATGTATTCTTTTCCTGCTCTGTATGGGGGAAAAGTTAGAAAGCCATCTTGTATTTTAGGGGTTGTCGCATACTTGAAAGTGGCCATTGATGCTGATGGACAAAGGATCCCATCCTGTCACTGTGCCTAGATGTCGTAGACTGGGGTGGCAGCCAGGGACGGGTCAACTCCTGCACCTTGTCTGCCATGGAAGCCATGAGAGGAGGTTCTGCCAGTTCGGGCCCCAGGAAGAGGCCAGACCTCCTCCTGCCCTCTGGCTCTGGCAGCCTTGTGACCTTCACACTCATTACCCTCACTAGGGGCCCACCTCTCCTGGTTTGTTCAGTAGCGCTGGCAGAAAAGCACGTTCCAGTGTTGGCTTCTGCTTTGTGGCCATTGCAGGAGTGGTTCTAAAGACTGCTGATGACATTGAAACCTCCCCACGCCACTCCCTCTCTCCAACATGTTACTTATGTGTTGAATCTAACTCTCTAAACAAGGCAGACTTCTCATCCAGGAGCCGTAAAACCCAAGAGATTTATCGTTTTGTTTGTTCGTTAGAAGAATTGTCTCATCCCATTCCAGGCCTCTAGCCTGTTACGTTAGTCTCATCTCAGGAACTTTTGTTTGTTTGTTTTAAATGTAAATTCCTAGGCTTGACCTCAGTTGTTCTGACTCAGGAAATAAGGGATAGTGTCTGGGAATCTGAATTTTGGAAAACAAAAGGAATATCCTAGATTCTGATGGTCAGCCAGTTTGGGGGTCACTTACTCACCTAGGGGCTAACACCTCGTTTTAAAGATGACCTGTCTGCGGTCAGATGGCGTCAGTGAATTGACCAAGGTCACATAGAGAGTGAGGACTAGGGTTCAAGTCTTATGTTTCCTGGCTTTCTGTGTTGCATTTCTTTTTTAACCCCAGCCACATTTGTGTTATATACATCTTCTGAAGTATCCTAGAACAGCTCACTTTTGTTTTACTTTTTTTAACTGAATAATTCTCTTTATAAAGAAAATAACCACTCCCTTGTTAACAATATTTTGTAAATCTCGGGTGCTCTGGAAACAATGTTTTGTAAATCTTGGGTGCTCTGGAATTTTCTTAACTGGAGAAATTTCTTTTGTGGAAAATTCTCTCTTGACCCACTAGGTGGCAGAGCTGTCTCTTTAAATGGTATTCTCTCCAGGCTGATGGTTGCCTGATAGAAGGAATAGTCTGTCATGGAAACATCGTCGGGGGGGGGGTGTGTATGTGTGTGCGCGCACACGCGCGCACGTGCACGTGCGTGTACTTTAGAAGCAGTTCTGTTGTAAAACTATGCTCTACTTTCGTTTATTTGCAATGATAAATTGCCAGAACGTTTTTAGGTTTGATGAAAGTGCCGATTACTGTCATCATCGTTTAACAAATTTCATGTTAGCCAGAAGTTTGTAGTTGTATGTACTTCAGTAACGAAAACCAGAACAAAAGACAGTGCCAGCGTTTGAAATGCAAAAATCTCAAATTATAGAGGTGTTTTTGCACCTCCAAATGTTGTTAGTAATTTACTCATTGCACGCTTGACCTCGTAGGTAAGTGTACCTTTACGTGGTTAAAAGATCTTTGCAAAAACAGAACAGACCTCTTCCTTCACCTTCCAAAAGCTTTTTGTTTTTCTATAACTTTTGGAGTAATGATTTCAGATAAGTGTGGCTGATAGTATTCTTTGAGTCAAGACTGCAACTCTTATTTATACTGAATTTATACTTGGAATATCACCTAACTTAGCCTTCAGCACATAAAATAAATTCAGTTATGCTTGTTACAAGGAGCCCTGGTGGCACGGTAGTTAAGTGCTGGGCTGCTAACCAAAAGGTCGGTGGTTTGAACCCAGTAGCTGCCCCTCGGGAGAAATGACGTGGTGATCTGCTCCCGTAAAGATTACAGCCTTGGAAACCCTGTGGGGCAGCTCTGCTCTGTTCGGTAGGGTCGCTAGGAGTCGGAATTGACTCGAGGACAAACAACGGCAACACGCTGGTTACATAAGTGAACAATTTATTTTTAACTCCATACTTTCACTTTTCTTGCTGTAGATACAATTTATAATTGGAGTTTTTAAAAATAATATAATCGTGGTGAGGGAGGGAAGTATGTTTTGTGTCTGTAATACTTGTTAACACCATATAAAATATTTTAAAAGACTTTGGAGTTTTCCTTTACCTACTATTTTGGGGAAAAAAATTGCTTTATTGGCAAGCCGCAACACACAAGTAAAATATGTCTGCATGTATTCTGAAGCAATTTTCTACCATAGTATTTTCAAATTTCCAACAGGTTGTAAGAAGATATATTCTGGGTTCAATTGTGGACAGTGAAAAGAACTACGTAGATGCTCTTAAGAGGATTTTGGAGGTACTCAAATGTCATGTTATGTATTTTATGTATGTATATATACAGAGAGAGAGAACCATTTATATACATTTTGTTACATACGTATTTAGGTCTGTATATTTACGAATCATTAAAAATGTAAATTTGGAAAATTCTCAAAAGAATATAAGTATTGTGCCTATGTATTAAGGAGCCCTGGTGGCACATTGGTTAAAGCGCTCAATTTGCAAACCCACTAGCATCTCCGAGGGAGAAAGATGTGGCAGCCAGCTTCTGTAAAGATTACAGCCTTGGAAACCCTGTGGGGCAGTTCTGCTCTGTCTTACGGGGTTGCTATGAGAATCGACTTGAAGGCGGTAGGTGGATAGATCTATGTGTTGACATCAGAAGTCCTAATTTTGTTTTGAAATAAATATAATTTGCATAAAGAAATGCTACCAAAAAAAATTTCTATCGATCTTCTTTTTCCTGCCCTTTAAAATGTCTGTTCCATCTTGGTTTATGTTTGTCTCAGCAATATGAGAAACCACTGTCTGAGATGGAGCCAAAGATTCTGAGTGAAAGGAAACTGAAGATGGTGTTTTACCGGGTTAAAGAAATCCTGCAGTGCCATTCCATGTTTCAGATCGCGCTGGCCAGCCGAGTTTCCGAGTGGGATTCCTTGGAGATGATTGGCGATGTCTTCGTTGCTTCGGTAATTGAACTAGTGCACCAGGAACCCTGTAGACTTCTCCGTGTGCTCCAGGCCTCTATCTCGTTGACTGTCTTAGCAGTAGGGTCAGTGCTGCTTGCCAGAAAAACTGGTAAGCTGACAAGGAGATAGTTCTCTCTCCAGACCGGCGTGACATCGCACTGCTTTGGTCAAAGAACGTAACATTAGAGAAAATGATCATTATGCTCTTTCAGGTTCGATTGGTCCTTTACCAGAAAGACTGAAATATCCAGACGTTTAGGAGAAAAGATATGTTAAAAAAAAATTTTTTTTAAATAGGTATTTTATCAAGTTTTGGATGCATCCTTATAAAATTTAGTGATGCTTTTTGCTCCTGAACTTAGGGCTGTGCTTGTTTAATGACAATGTAAAATTTTCCTCTTTACACTTTCTTACGTTAGGCTCCCTGTCCCCTCATATCTAGTTCACTTTCTGTGTACGTAATTCTCCGTGCCTGGTGACAGTGCATACATGTTATAGGGAGTATCTAGATGCTTATCTCAGATTTTTACTCTGACCTAGAGTTTTATATTCTGTAAATAAGACTTGTCATGCAGCCCCAAACTGTGACACAGGATCTAATGGGATGCAAGCTGATGCAACACAAAGTACAATTGAATTGTTGTATTAACATTTCCCAGCAGAGGAAATGGTTGGCTGCCTGGAAACCGTCACACCGAGTGTCTGCATCGGCAGCATCAAGTCTATTTATGGATTGCATATTGGTTATATTTTTATCTAGATGTAGAAAATTATGGACATAACAAATTGAATTCTGTAATTGATTTAAGATGATCATGTTATCAGAGGGCTGTAAGCTTGAAAGTTTATTTTTAAAAACTGTTGATTTACTTACATGAAGGCTATAATCATGATGCAGGAAACCTTTTTTATGTATAATTCGTATGTGTGCTTGATGGCGCGTATGAATTATAGGATGCTTGGAACATAGCATGGAAACAAAGTTATGACTAAAATATTTATTTGCATAATACCCTTCATGGATCTTTATTTAAAAAAAAACAAAAAAGAAATATTGGATATTTAATATGATATTTTTTGTTATTGAATTTTTTGGCTATTTTGTATTTCACTTCAATTTTCCCTATATATCTCTCTTCTTAAAATATTTACCTTGAGAACATTTTTTTTTTTTTTAATTAAAGCATCTTTTTAAAACTATGATTTAGATGAAGGCATTCCTTCTGTAAGTAATAGTCACGTCAGACCCCTGTACTTAGGGGTATTGCCGTCTGTCTGAGAGGCTGTGTGGAGAATAAGATGGAATAATTTCTTGGAAGGTGATACTGCCTCTTGAAACATTTCTCTTTTTATGAAAATGAACACGAAAGACGCTTTACCGAAGCTAGACAAGCATAGAGGGGGTCCCTGGTCTCTCCTGGTACATTTCCAGAGAATGGCCAACGTCTGATTGCCAAGATACTGTGACTGCCATGTAATGAGGCACATGTCATTCCTGCCTTGAGCCAGAACCCAGAGAGTGAGGCTTGGTAGGAATATAAAGGAAAACACCTGTCGTCATCTTCGTAGGTCTCACAGTCAGGAACACTTCTTACCTGAAACCCACACCGCCTTGGTTTGGAACAATGATGCCTGAAAGCACATTATAGCAGTTGCTGTCGGGTCAACTCCGACTCAGGGCGGCTGTGTGTCTGTCAGAGCAGAGCTGTACTCCCCAAGGTTGTCAGTGGCTAGTTTTTCAGTAAATCACCAGACTTCTCGTCTGAGATACCTCTCGGTGGACTTGAACCTCCAACCTTTGGGTTAGCAGCTGAGCATGCTGACCGTTTGTTCTACCCAGGGACTCCAGAAGTTCACTGGGATCGATCAGCAAATGAGCTTCAACCAGCCATTTAACCAATTCCTAACGAGAACACACACACACACACAGAGTCACAATAAAGCTTATCGTATGAGACCATCACAGTGGTTTAAAGTGTGTTCCTAGGACAGGCTTCAGATGGCTTCTTTATTTGAGATTGGAAAAGGGAGCATTTGGGCTCCATATATTGCTGATATTTCTCAATGTCCTCCTGTATTTCAGTTTTCTAAATCCATGGTACTGGATGCTTACAGTGAATACGTGAATAATTTTAGCACAGCTGTGGCAATCCTCAAGAAAACGTGTGCTACAAAGCCTGCTTTTCTTGACTTTCTAAAGGTAAGCACAGTTTTTTTTTTTTTTTTTCAGTCTGACTTTAACATTCTCTGATAGCAGGTTTCACGGCAAACTGCTCGATAATGAAGCGTCACCAAACGTTGCCTCTAAATGTATAGTGCTATTTACTGTCAAGACCTCAGTGCCAACAAGCCCTGGTATTGGATTAATGCTACAAATGAAGATGAATGTTAGGCTGTAGCGTAGCCTTCTGAAAATAACTTTTATATGCTGTCATTAAAAGTATATCATTTTAAGTCGTTATGTTGCCTTGTTAGGTAGCCACTGAGTTGGCCCCTGCTGGGTAGATATAGTGACAGACAGACAGAAAATTAAGGTCAGAACCCCAAGGAATGTTGCCTTTTTCTTACTGATCTTCAGCATGATACTAGAAATAACAGAAACAAAGGATTTAGGTTCTGAGTTGGTAAAAGGGCCTCTTTGGGGTCAGAGCAATGAGCCAGACCGGAAAGGCATGCCTCTAAGGATAAGCCACCACAGCTGGTAGGGACATGTGCTTTTTTCTCCTCTGGTATGAAGTGGAGATACCTGATGACCTGCCTCGGAGATTGTCTGACTTTGAAGTTATGAAGAATGTTTCCCTGACCTCCTTTGAAAAAAGCTCCTAATGAGCGTTGACGTATGCTGTTTAATCAGCTGGCAGCGCCTTTTCCTGGTCATAGACACCTATCAAATCCTGAGATGTAAATATGGCAGGAAAGTTTGCCGCACATTTGAACCGAATTAAAATTCTCCTTCGGAAGCTGTCACCCTCCACGGTAGCTCAGAGTCGCATTTGCATGAGGCTCTAATTTGCATTATAAAACCTTGGAACAAAGTGCCTTCTTGTTTCTTGAACTGTGTTCTTGGAATCTTCTGTTACCTGGGGTGAGTGAACGTGGGCCCAGTGTTCGGCCAACAACAATGTTTTATTAAAGCCAACCTTTTTTGCTCCTTCTTTTTTTTTATTATTTAGTGCAGTGATTCTTGCAATGGTTAGAACATAGTAGGTGGCCAGTAAAGGTTTGCAAATTATTAAATCAGTTCCCAACTTTGAAGAGCTGTGGTACTCTGTGTACTTTGGACTCACAGCATTTCTTTCTCTTGGGGAAAAAAAACTCTAAATGAATTAAAAATTCATTTGTTCTGAGGGTTTTGTTGTGGTCTTTCTGCTGATGACGATAAGGAAGATTTCAACCTTGGCAATGACAACAGTGCCCGCTGATGACCTTACCACGTGACAGGAATCCTACCATGTGCTCTCTGCCTGTCTTTACACACACCACCACCACCTCCGCCTCTACCACCTCCACCGCCTCCACCGCCAGCACCGCCACCACATCCACCGCCTCCACCTCCACCACCTCCACCTCCGCCTCCACCACCTCCACCACCACCTCCGCTTCCACCACCTCCAGCACCACCTCCACCGCCTCCACCACCACCACCTCCACCACCTCCCCCACCACCACCTCCGCCTCCACCACCTCCAGCACCACCACCTCCGCCTCCACCACCTCCACCTCCACCACTCCCCCACCACCACCACCTCCCCCACCACCACCACCACAACCACCTCCGCCTCCACCACCTCCACCACCACCTCCGCCTCCACCACCACCACCTCCCCCACCACCACCTCCGCCTCCACCACCTCCAGCACCACCACCTCCGCCTCCACCACCTCCACCTCCACCACTCCCCCACCACCACCACCTCCCCCACCACCACCACCACAACCACCTCCGCCTCCACCACCTCCACCACCACCTCCGCCTCCACCACCTCCAGCACCACCTCCACTGCCTCCACCACCACCACCTCCACCACCTCCCCCACCACCACCTCCGCCTCCACCACCTCCGCCTCCACCACCTCCGCCACCACCACCTCTGCCACCACCTCCGCCTCCACCACCTCCGCCTCCACCACCTCCGCCTCCACCACCTCCACCACCACCTCCGCCTCCTCCACCTCCAGCACCACCACCTCCGCCTCCAGCACCTCCACCACCACCTCCGCTTCCACCACCTCCGCCACCACCTCCACCGCCTCCACCACCACCACCTCCACCACCTCCCCCACCACCACCTCCGCCTCCACCACCTCAGCCTCCGCCACCTCCGCCACCACCACCTCCGCCACCACCTCCGCCACCACCTCCGCCTCCACCACCTCCACCACCACCTCCGCTTCCACCACCTCCAGCACCACCTCCACCGCCTCCACCACCACCACCTCCCCCACCA